>NC_063216.1:43979852-49309852 GCF_020740725.1 Corvus hawaiiensis
TGATTGAACAGTCCAATGACAATAATGTCTCCTTTGTCTTTCTAGCATCTTAACTCACAGTCCAAAGGCATCTTCAGGAGGGGGTGGGCTTCAGTGGTTGTAGCTTCTTGATACAGTTTTTTGCTATAATGGGCAAAACTTCTTCATAAAAAAGTTTAAAGCATGAACCATTTCAGTCTCTTACAATTGATTAATCAGTAGGAATTCTGTCTTAAGAAGAGGTCTGCTGTCTGGTGCCTAAGCACTGTAAGCTTTACTAAGTAAAGCAAAATCAGTAGGAGCCAAGGAGGCAGGAAGGTAGTGGGGTAGAACAAAATTCTTAACTAATTTGGAGAAAACAAGGCACTTCTGAAAGAAGCGGGTGTCTTGTCTTGGTGGATGCGCCATGAGTTTGCCTTTCCTAAATTAGACATTAACTAACACTTCATATTTATTACATGAAATATATTTATGTATATTCATGTATATGTATGTCAAGATGGCATATTGCATGGAAATTTAAGAATTTTCTTTTGACTTCCTGGTTGCAAAGTTTTCTGTTTCTGTGAAGCATTATTGTCTCTGATGAACAGCTATCAAACAAAGAACAATAAAAAATGTTACTGCCACAGCCCAGTAAACAAGGTATGGAAGATTATTCCGGGTATTAGAAAATGCTGCTCTGTTTTTCAAATCATAGACCAATAGAAATGTAATTTATTTTTAAATCCCTTTTTTCCATCCTAGGATATATTTATTTTTATTAAAGCATTTTCAGTTTGTGATATATCATGATCTTAATGTAAAGACACTTCCAGGAATAAGGTTTAGTGAAAGGTAAAAGCTTTTACATGCATTTTAGCTCAACAGAGTGAGCTGAATTTACTTCAGTCCACTGGGCTAACTATAACTTAATCTTGTTATTTTATTTGCAGTTTCTGGATTATCTCTAGCTCTTTAATCTCATGAAATACCGTACTTACTAAACTGCTTGCATGTGTTCAGGAAAGGCATTGTCTAAAAAGAAATAGAGACTATTTCTTGCACAACTTTATTAATTTGAATGTAGGATGTACACCGCCTACTGTAAAGGCAGTAATGAAGTCTGATTATTGTAAGTACTTGTAATGGTTAAGTAGATTTTGTGCTTGAAACAAGAATGAATGGCATAAAATAGGCAAAAGTATAATAACCAAGTTGTGACTTAGTTCTATTTTAGCAATATGTTATTAATGCTGCAATAGAATGACTCTTGACTGCTAGTTATATCTTGTGCTTTTAATGACCTAAATCTGAGTTAACAATCAATCTATCACCAATTAGTTCTACAGAGATAGTCATGAAATATTACGATACTTGTGCTAAACTTCTATAAAGTATATTTCATACAATATGGATAAGTTTTGTTCAGCAATGGCCTTTTTTAAATACAATTTCTTCCTTAACACTCCTTTTAGAGAAGTTAAAATCTTTACTGTGACTTCTATGAATTTTACTGTTTTTACAGTTTTTACTGACAGTAAAAGTTTTACAGTTTTTACAGTCAGTGTTTACTGACAGTAACACCTGCCCTATATATATATATGTGAGTGTATATATATATATATGTGTACAATATATATGCATTTGCTCAAGAGTATTTTATGTGCTATTTTAAAGTCAAAACATGGCTAGAAGAAATGTGAAACAATTCAGCAGCTCTGAAGTATTATCTGTGAGATAACTGTAAATGGAAAAAAAGATCTGTTTATACTGTTACTTCTTTAATACTTTTTTCATTCTTAGTGTACTTCCATGACTGTATGTTTTTCCCTTTCCTTGGTGTGGATGATGTTTTTTTGTTTCCCTGTGTGGGGTGATGTTTCCTTGTGTGAAAAATACCCATGTGTTCCTTGGGCTCGCAGTGTTTTCTGTTCTGGGTTGTACCCACATCTGCTCTGAGTCTATGGGATCCGTTCAAATGGTTGGGCATTCACTTGCTTGTCTCACTGAAAGAAGGGAACCAGAGGTCCTATGGACAAAGAAACCTATGGACACTTGCTCAAACTGAATGTGCCTTGGATAAATAGCTGCACAGGACATGGCACTGTGTTCATGTCTATTTTCATGAGAAAAGGGTCAAGTTCAGTGTGAGTTTCTGCCTGGAGAGGACTGAGATCTCAGGATGTTGGAAATGACAGCTACCATCCAGCAGTGAGTGCACTATTGCAGCACAGCACATGCATGAGGAATGTAGAAGGGCCTGAACGAGTCCTGTCTGGTTATACGTTGTCATCTTGAGTCTTATTAATATGACCATGAGTGTGTCATGTTGAAGCTTTCAGATTTCAGTGAGCATGGACAGCTATATTTTTGTTTTGAATAGCTGTCGGGTTTACATTTGTGTTCCAGAATGCTTTTCTGATAGCTACAGTGCTTGCTGTTAGTCAGTGGGACACTGAGCTCTGCCTGAGACCTCCCTGACTGAGATTTCAGACCACTAGAGCTGCCTAGAATGCAGCTATGCTTTGTTTCTCATCTTGTCCTTTCTTTCTTCCCATAAGGGCTTATAGCACTTATGACTTCTTTTTTTGAGGACAAACCTAACTCCTGAGAGATTTTCAGAGAACTAATCTGTTTATATTTGGCTTGACTCCATCAATGACAAACAATATTAAGTCTATTAAATGGTACCCTGTTATTTTAGAACATTTGTGCATAAGTTCTACAGAGCAGTGCTTTCAGGGTTGTTTACACAATGAAAAAGGCAATTCTCCTAACTTAGCATATTAGTTATTTCTCTAAGCATTTGGATTGCAGTCCAGGATAGATGCAATATATTCACAAAGGCAAAGATCCAGGAAAAAAACTTTCCCTCAGCAGAGTAGCATAAATGAACAAAATGTTCCTGGTTCTTTAATTGCTTTTCTTTCTATGACTTGCCATATCACATAATAACATTAAATAAAACAAAAGTGCATCTGTCTAATCTTGTAACACTCATTCAAGCTGAACTCCCACGTATTTCAATTTTAACCTTTTCCTTTCAGCTGTGCTCCTCTTGCTGCAGTAGCAGAGGTGAAATACCTGCCACAGAAGTAGTACCAAAGAGGGTGGCACATAAGAGAGGAAGAAGAGTAGTTTACTTGGATAAACATGTTCTTGCCAAACAGCGTGGGGAGTAGGCTGGGAGAAGAGTGATCTTTGGAGAAGGTTGAAGTTCTGCCCTGGAATCTTCTGCCTTTGGAGCAGGGCAGCTTCCCAACATACTTTTTTTTTTCTGACCACAACCACAGATATGCCAAGGTGCACTCACCTTTAGGAGATTACCACAGTCTTAGACATTTTACCTGAGCACCTCCATATTTTCAGTCTCTATGAAGAGCATTCTCATGAGCATCTGATTTCTCTCCTGATCACATAGCCCTCTTGGAAACCGGAGCAGCAAATAAGGATATCTGTGATGCATATCATGAAGAACTAGCTGGAAATGAGCCAGATCAGGTGTTGGAAAACAGTGTGCCATCATCACATAGTAGCCATAACCATTTTAGGCAGCAGGAAGCTATTTGGGTTTCCCTACATTGTGCCTTAAAATGCCGTGACTTAGGAGGTGGCATCTGCAGACTTTTGATGCACAGGAAGGGACCATGTGGCCGTAAAACTCTTTTCTTAGAGTTCCTTAGCCCAAGTGTGAATTGTGCTACCAAATGTCCTCTGAGATGCAAGATCATAAAATAGTTGACAAAATAAAGCTTCTGTCATAAACAGTATGTCAAATTTGGTGCATTATATATATGATAAGTGGTATATATTTATTAATAATCATGAACAAGAGTGAAATTCATTCTTAATTCTCTAAAATATATTAACCATTGAAAGATGGAATGAAATTCTGTTCAGGAACTTCAGCATAAAATGAGATGGGGTACTCAGTGGGAGATGGTTTTTGGTTGTGAATGACAATTAGTACCTTTTTAATGGGTTTGGTTATCATTTTCTAAAAGAATTACTAATTTTTAGTAACTAAGTGAAAAATACCAAATACTGGGTATGATTAAATATTTGCTAGATAAAAACCAGGGGACAGAAGACAGGACTTGCCTCCTTCTGTGCTTAAAGCAGTCACTAAAATGCAGAGTCACAGTCACATTTGTTCTTTATCTCTTCCCTCAGAAGTCTGGGCTTCTACACTGAACTGGCTTCAGATGGAGAATTCTGGAAGTCCTAGAATGACCTCAGGCTTGTTAGACAGCATTTGTTCTTGGGAAATCTGGTTTGAGTCTCCTTGTAAAATGGAGAATATTTGACCCATGTCTTTTTTACTTTGAATTACCTCCCTGATCTCCAAATTACTAGAAGGAGGGAATAAGAGCACAATAAGTGTCCTATTGTCTTGGGTATGAAAGCGGGCTAAGCGTAAGCAAACAGAGTTCTGTCCCAGACCTCTGGAATAGGAGTTAGACCATGTCACTGTCCACCGTGCTCTTGGTTTGGTCATCAGCTCCAGCACGGGTTTTGTGCATGTCTGTGCCTTGGTTGCCCCTCCTTTTTTGGGAGGGTATTATTTGATTTTGACGCATTTCAAGATAGCTGCAAATATACATTCATTATATGCAGAATATCTCCTTAAAGCTGTAACACTGAAAACACAAAAAATCAAAATACAGGCTTGTTGGTATTACGTCACAGGTAATACATTCACTAGTTTGGAGCTGGCTTTATCTACTGAACAGGGATAATTTCTTACTAATCTATCTCTTCCAAAAAGCCCCATGGCCTTTATATAATCATAAAGAATCTGACAATGTGATAGGGGGATATGTATCTACTAGAAACAAATCTACATTTACTTCTATGATAATGCAAAGAAATCGTTTTAGTGAAACTATGAGTAAAACTGTGAATCAGTCCATAAATATGTTTTAGGTTTTTTTGAGTGAAAGGCTTAGTTTGCAGATGAGGTGCTGCATGCAGATGTTGCAGGTAAGGCAAAAGCAGTGCAAGAAATTACAGGTTTCCATCTATTTTAACAAATATTTAGTTCTGCCAATTAAAACTTAAAAGTCAGAATTAATGTGTGGTGCTCAGTGTGAAGCTGTTGAATGACAAACTGTTCAGCACTGAATTCTACGACATCAAACAAGGCAGATCAGGTAGGTCAAAGTTTATTTTTTGTAGCCCTACACAGGCAGGGAAATCCTTCTCCTCATTCTTAGTACCTTGATTTCAGAAAGCTTGCATCATCTCAAATATATTTTCTTGGGAAAGAAAAGGCTGTGAGAAAGGGATGATTGGTAAGACTCTATTTGTGTTATTACTTGTCTTTCAGTATTTTGTAGAGGTTGGTGGTTAGCACTGCAGGTAATCATCCTAAACTGGAGAAACTCTGTAAGCTATAGTGGTAGTAAATTGTAACGATTCTCTTGCAAAGGATGTTAGCTCTAAAGGAAACAGGGTGTGCTTTTAAACTCCTGTACATCTTTACTTTTTTATTTTACAATTTTTTTTCCTACTTAAGGGAAAAAAATTGGAAATGTCTTCCTTGTCTTTTTCTCCAACACTGTGCATACTCTATAGAAAATTATATAAATTCATTAGATCAAAATTAATTTTTCTTAGTTTTCAACATCCCTTCCAGTGTTACAATATCTTATTATTTTCCTCTTTTGCTGTTTTATTTTTCATTAGAGTTAATTGTACCTGTGCTTTTTTCCATGGTTGTTCTTTATTCATCTTTTTTTTCATTTTGCATTCTGTAATTCTTAAAAACTTTATGTGATTTGGATAAGTTAAATAAGCAGTGACAAAAAAAGAGCACACACACAAAAAAAATAGGAAAACTGGAAAGGAAATGAAAAGAAATAGCAAAGCTGGAAATAATTGCTTCTATTTCAGTAGATGGCAAAAAACTTTGATTGGGGATGAAGACTTAGAGGAGAAAAAAGATGTATCATACTTTTTGTTTTCCAAATTGGAATTGGTATAGGAATTCCAGCTGGAATAATGTCAAGTTTGCCAATGTGTTTTCTGGGTGGGTGTTACAAATTTCATATTAATAACATTCAAATGTTGCTTTCTTTGATAAAAAATAAGACAATGTTGTTTTCCAGGGGGTAAACTTTCAGACAGAATATGTCATTCAGTCCTTCTGGGGCTGACAGCTTTTTTCTCCTGTGGATTGCAATCATGATTTGAAAAAGTTTAGGAGCTGTTCTCTTTGCAGTGATCTCAGAAGCATCCCCAAACTGTGAGGTATCAAGTTGCAGTTCTGAGAGGTTACAAACACCAGTACCAACAGTCGATTGATCATCGGCTGAATGGGCTGGGCAAAAGGAATTTCCAGGTTTCATTTACATTGTTGTGCATTGCCCCTTATTTGACATAATGACATTGTATGTAGATGATGCATAGTTCAGAATAAAAATTAAATCTCTGTTAGTAAGAAAATATTCTCATCAGTATCAAACTGAAATATTAGACTTTCTTATATGAAAGAAAGAAGCATGGTACAAGAGAAAACACTTTAAAGTGTAGCTTATCTTGCTGAGTCTGTTTTGGAGAAACCAGTGAAGTTCGAACTCTCCCAGCAGCTCTGGAGGTTTCTACCTTTCCCAAGAAATATTAATTATATCTACCGTGTTGTCATCCTTGCAGCAACAATGCAATGGCAAAGAAGGGCAGTGGAAGGGTGAGGTTTTACAAGTGAAAGGGTAGCATTGTGGAGTTACAAAAACTAGTGTGTGGCCACTGAGGAATGTGCACTGCCAGATTATGTACTTTGGTATTGCTCTGCAGGGTGTCTTCACATGAATGATTTGGGTCAATATCTCTTGAGCAAAAGGTTTGTAGTGAAAAGGCAGTTTTGATTTTTAAAAAAATGCATATATTCATGTTTTAGATTAGCAGATGATCTCATTAATATTTTTGATTTTGATGTTGTTGTTAATAGCCTTGTGATCCTATTTCTAATTCTCTAACAGAATGGTATGAACTTAAAAGTGGATTAAATTAAAATCTTGTATCTTGTAATCTTGTATCTTTCAGAGAAAAGAATTCTCTCAGAAATAGAGGAAGTCACATTATCTTGTTTTAACCCCTGACCTTGCCTTGGTAACTGGATGAAAGAATTTGAATTAAAGCTAGTCTCCCCATAGTGTGTTCTCTACTTGAGAGTTTCTCTATCTTATAAATTATACCAAATTTATTTAACACTTTCAAAGGATTCTTTCTCATTTTTCTAAGTTTTTTTTAATTTCGCCCATGCATGTGTATCTGATTTACAGCATAGTCACTTCAAGTTGGAATAGCATAATTAGAAAAGGTCAGTATGCCTAAAAAACATGTATCTAGCTGCATGCTGGAATAATAAAAGTACAATTTCCAGCATTCTAGGGAGAAGAGTTCATCATTCAAAGCAATTCAGCCAATATTTAATATGTTCTGTCTCTTGTGCATGTGCATGGTATCATTCAGTGGTATCATCCATTTTGAAACCATTCTTTAAATGCAGTTTCCCTGTGTGGTTTGACAGCAGGTTTTCTTCAAAGTAGCACAAAGTCTCCATGCAGAAAATAGCACCTAATTGTCCTGTCCCATGTAGCTCTCCAGATACACATGTATGTAGATATAGCTATGCACATTATATATATGTATGTATCTCTATATATCTCATATATATATATGTTTTTATACAGTCAATAATATATATCATATCTAGTTAAGGTTGCTATGGTAAGAATCTCTAAAAAAAAAACTATTAATAAACTTAATTTTCATAAAACAAGTCTGTCAAATCAGATTTCAAACTGCTCAATTATTTTGGGGTAGAGAATTTTACAGCCACAATGCTCAATGAGTAGGGATTGTTTTAAAAACCTGTTGCTGTTTATGTGCTTCAAATATACACAGCAGAATTGCACTGAAGTAAAAAACTGAGTTATTTCTAGGTTGCCCCTTGTTTATCATATTAAAAACCATGGTGTATTCTTCCCTGGGTGCACACATGTAACTCCCATTACCAATACAGCAAGTATCACACAAGCACCAAGGAGATAGAAGAGTTCCCAAGGCCTTGATGTTATTCTTCATGCATCAAATCATGTGGAGCGGAACAAAATAATCTGAAAATACTAATGCCTTTGAACTAGGGCTATTAAACTGTGTTATCCATGCTGCACTTATTCCAGAGGACAGCAGCAGCAGCAGAGCTGATCTAGACAAAGCCCCCCCTCTCAAAAGCATACAGATGTATTTTAGCCTTGTGGAAGGCAGTGAGGGACAACAGACTGCTCTGTTCTTGTAGATATAGTTGGTAAGTTGCAGAAAAACTGCATTTGGTGTAATAAAGAAATTCTATAAAACAAGTTTTTAAAAAATGTTTTCTCATTCAACAAGGCTTTTTATCTGTGCATAGGTAGCATGCAGGTATTGATGACTGAGGTCTCCAAACAGGTCATTAAAGATAAAATTATTAGTATTCTTCAACCTTAAAGCTGGTGGAAGCATGAACTTTTCATTCTGAATAAATTCTTATGTCTCATAATACTAAGAGTTGTAAGTAATTGCAGGGAGAAAAAAGGGGGAGTCTACTAAAGCAATATATTTTACAGAAACAGCCTTTTATAATAGTAACTTACTATGTCAGAGAGTTTTGACAGAAACTTTACGTGTCTTTTTGAGCAAAACAAGGACAAAAACATAGCAAAATCTTTTGGCCGGTAGCTAAACTAGCTCTAAATCTACTACAACATGCAGTTTCTATCCTCCAAGATGTGTCAAACTATTCTTCCATAAATTCTTTTCAGAAAATTTAAAGCAAACTAAAAATTCTAGTGAAAATCTTTCTTAGAAGCCAATTAATTTCTTTGGATTTTTAAAAAACATTTGTATAGATGTTGCAAGTACCTTTATGGAAGACATGCTTGGAACTTTCCCAGCATATTCTGAATGAAATTAACAGCCTCATGAGTAATTTAGTTCTGTTAATATATAATCTCCATTGTCATGCCTTTATGTGTTTAAAGTTTATATGTCTTCATGGTTGTGATTATGAACTCTTATGCAGTAACCACAAGAGTCTCAGCAAATATTTGTTCACTTATTGCTAGTTGTTGTCCTTACCTGTAATAAAGCTAAATAAACAGCTACTGGCAATATATGCTTATCTCATTGGTAGGCTGATAAATCAGAGTGAATAATTATTTTGAAAATAGGCTGCTTCAGAGCAAAGAAAACTACCCACCTTGTGTCATCTTAGAAGCTCCCCAGAACATTACAAGAATATTGTCTAAGAAGGCCAGACTGATCCAAATTAGTAGGATGTTAACATTTATTTGTAATGTAAAGAGACAGAGTAAAAGGTCACAGAAAAATTTCATTACTGTAAGTCTGCCAAAGATATAGCTTCTCCCTGATATGGGACAAACTGTTCTGTACAAAGTGCATTCACAAATCTCATTTTTATAGCATTTGTTTCAATTCTCTCTGAATTCAGTGGGAAGTGTCCTGATGGCACTGGTGGCATACAATTACCGTCTCGCAAGGTGTGCTGATCTCTTGCACCTTTGGGATTTTACTTAGCAAATCATCCCACCACTGATGTTTGAGGAGGTCATATTCTCGTTGGGTTGTCTCAGTGCTGCATTCCAAGGCTGGCATGAGAGGTTATGAGTACGGTGTGAACTGGTGTTGAGACAGGTACTGCAGGAAAGAAGCTATGTGGCAGTGCTGGATAGGAAGTAACAGAAGAAAAAAAAGCAAAAAACAACATCCAAAAATTGTCACTTCAGGAATGTGAGATTTCTTGTTTGTCTTCTTCACTGAAGATCAGGTGGTAGGAGTTTAGTTGATTTTGTGTTATTCATTGGTGATTAAAGATCACTTCTTTCTAGTCCTTTTTTATCATCTCCTTCCCATGTTGCATTTCATCTTATGTTTATTTTGCTGCCTCATTTCCTTTCTCTTTTCTACTCATTTCATAGGGAATGGGGGAAGGGAAAGAGGATAGTGGCTATTTCTAGTAATATTTCTTCTTGACTTTAGATTTATTCATGTGACTCATTTATATAGCTTCCCTAATGATTAATACTAAATCTCTAGATCTTCTACTTTACTAAACAGATGGACAGCTGAGAGTAAACGAGTGGAGGTAGTTAGTCCATCCACATTCTGCTTTTCCAAAAGTCATTCATTGAATCCCTTCTTTCTTCTCTCCAGAAGACCTTTTCTGAGAAAACTTACTTGTTCCTTTGTTGACATCACAGGAGGACATACTTGAGAAATCCAGTCTTCAGTTTTCCCCATTTACTCCTGTGAAAAAAGCTTCCATTATCATGCCAAGCTGTGTCATGATTGGACTGTCTTTTGTTTCCATCAAGTGTTGTGTATCATCCTATTGAAAAGTGGTGTCCTGCACCCACCACTGTGTTCTCTTTATACCTTTTTCATAAAAATTTGTTAAGAACCTGTCAGATGAATTACTTCAGTGCTCCCATGTATGTATATATCCTAAAGCTATGTGAAAGCAGTCAGTCAGTCAAGGAGATCACATGAAGAATCATCTTCAAACAGGATTTTTCTCTAGTCTTCTTCCCACTCAGGTCTCCAGTGAGCTGGGGAAAATATTTCTCCAAAATGGTTTAATTTTTTATGAAGCTATGGGAAGGTGCAAGAGTTTTATTACCTGCTAGGAAAAGAAAGCCCAAGTGGGCACATAACACTATTATTTGAACCTGTCTATTTTAGCAGGAAAAAATGTATTGCATACATTTTTAAAGTTGTCTTAGCCTCCCAGCACAAACTGAGCTGTTCTCACTTATTACTAAATTTAGCATGACTGCACAGAAACAGAAATGAAAAGAGCAAAAAACCTTGAATCTTCACTTCCATTAATAGTTAATTGTTAACCAAATAATGTCTTACTTATGAGATTATACTGGTCAGATATTCTTATTTATTACATGTGCTGGATATTATTGGAGAAAAAGGAAAATTTCCTGGGAAAAAAATGTGGTCCTCCAAGAAATAGAATCTGAGTTTTTTCTTCTTACTATAAAACACTAAAGATGGCCATAAGACTGACAAGGGTACCTCTAGGAGAGTAAATCAATGATAATGTTTCATTAAAAAAAAAAAGGCAATCAGATGTATTTTAAAGGTTTTTTGGTTCTGTATTGGTTGTGTTAATGAAGGTCATTCTCTGTAGATGATATAATGCCACATGCAAATGCTTCCTGCATTAGTGAATGAATGATCTTTTCGCTTGTGGCAGAGCAAGTCTCTGGTGAGAAACCGAATTCACGATGAGATATGTCAGTATCTCCCATTTGACTAGTGCAATCCTCCCACTGGCCTGCAGAGAATGTGGGTGGTAATGAGAAGGGCACAGGTATTATCAAAGATTAAAGTAAATTAAATGATCTCTACTTGTTACTAAATTATCAGTTATTCTAGTCTTGCAGACCTGATACTTCAATGAATAAGAAGAACATCTCTAATGATACTGTATAAAATGGCAAGTGGAGAAGTCGCCAGCTTTTCTGCTTTGGCACATAGTCCATACTATGCCTGAGAGTGTTGTTAGATGAAAGAAACCTTCCTTAAAGGGCAGATGACCATTTCCTGACTTGCTTGTGGCCTTCTGGCTCTTCCAGAACTGACAGCTTCAAAAGTCAGAGGATAATACAAATGAGCTAGTCTGAACTTGTCTGGAAGTTTCTGGTTAGGCTGCTGTCAATAATGGAAAAGGTGATCCCATGCAGAAGAAAACATCAGAAAACATCATCTGTACTTACATCTTGTTTGAGATGCTGACGAGCAAAAAAAGACATGTTGATGAGAAACAGAGGTTGTGATTACCCTTCACAACATCTTCCAGCTCTGAGAGAGTAGCCTTAAACTGCTTCTCCTTCAACAAATTATTTGATTTATATTACAACAGTTTCTAAACCTGGTTTCTTCTGAGGCTATAAAGGATTTAAACCTTTCCAAGGACTTTCTAAATTTGCCTAGGTCAAGAGTTGTAGGGAAACATTTTTAAGACAAGGAATTTTATCAGTGATCCTTCACTAGCACTGGAAAGATTATTTCTATGTGAATACTTTATTTCCTCAGGTTCTTTATTAAAATAAATAATATGGATAAATGTTCTAACACACATTTCCATTGCTAGCAAAGAATAGTTACTTCACCAAGCTATGAAGAATTATGATGAGATGCTTCATAGAGATACTGTTAGATTATTAGAGTGATTGTTAGAGTGCCTCTCTGCCTATTCAGTTGGGACTGATCTGTTACCTCTCACCCTTCTTAGTGTTGGCATGACTGGCTGCAACCCAACTGTCAGAGTGTGTTTCAATTAGCCTTGATTCCCTTAACAAAAAAGGCCTGCAAAACTAATTGGCACAGAGGTGCTTCTGTCTCCCTGTTTCAAGGAAAAATGCAGTTAAGCAGCAGACAGGGGAGAGGGAATGCACAGGGCAAAGATGTTTCCTACTGTTGTTAAAATATTAGGTAAATCTGGAAGAGTAGGGATCATCATAGCTGGAGATAAGGAGAGGGAATACTTAAATTTCTCTCTGATGGGGATGGGGTTTTATGCTCCATAAGACAACATAAAAAATTAAAAATACCCTCACTTAAGCAGAAGATCAGTGCTATGATACACTCTGGTATATTGGAAACTGTTTTTGCCAGTGAGTAGCTGGCAATAGTATGCTTATTTAATTGTCATGCTAAAAGAATTTTTATATTATCCTTCTTAAATACAAACATTTAAAAAGATACATGAAGGATTCAGGGAAAGCTTATTTTTCTCACACTTCTAAATAGTTAATTAGTTGGGACAGTTTACTGCTTTATGTTAGAAAGGGGTTAAAAAATATACCATTCTGTCATTTGCCAGTGTTAAGTAAGTGCTAGATGACTGTCCATGCTCATTTTCCAGTCTTGTATTTTCCTATTCAGGACAACAGATAGAACCATTTTTTTATGAGCTGCCGCTATCTCCTAGTGTCATGAAAAATGCTAAACAGGATTTTTACTGTGTGTACTGAATTAATGTTCCTGGCTACTTCATCATAATTGCTACAACAGTAGACATGGCCTTTCAGTGAAGTATTTGTTGTTACAAATTTCTGATTTTCTGATGGGAAAGAGGGAAATAATCAAAAATAGTTTCAGGGCAGATCTTCTGGTTTGCAACTACACCATATGCCCACCACACACAATATGTCTGATTATTCCAAAAAATGAAGAATAGATGGTAAAATATGATGAATGAATTACATGGCTGTATAGCACTATTGACTTCAGAGAAATTACACTAGCAACAAAACTAGCTCAGTGGCCTAGCAGGTACATTTATTTTCAGACACTGATTTGTAGCTGTTTATCATTTCAGTGTGGTTCAGTGTTATATCAGTGCAGTTGAGGGGTTCTTTTCTGCTCCTAGAGAGCTTCCAAACTGATTCTGAAGCTAATTGAAAAATCACTCCTCTGTTTTTTCCTCTGAGTTTATGAAGAAATTGAGCCCGTCTGGTATATAACTCTTTCATGATAGCATCCTCTGTGGAGTTCTAATGGAATCTTCATTCTAGCAAGATAGGTTCTGAGTTTCTGCTTGCTCTCTTACAAGTAAAAGTATCCTTTTATTCTCAGGGACACTGTTTTTATTAAGTCACTGTTAAGGGTATAAAAGAAAAGCCTTTTCCCATTCCTCTAAAATCTATATGTAGATATGATTTTTACGTCATTTATGACACCACTGCACAGATTCTGCCCCACTAGGCTATGTGAGGACATGTAGCATATCATCTGTCTGTTACTTATTCTGTAGTTCATGAACCAGTAGACTTCAGGAGGCCTACGTAAAAGTGATTTAAATTCTAACAGTAGAGGTGTCAATAAACAACCCCACACATTCCCCAAGAAGTAACCCACAGAAGTGGCAGTAGAGCAGTGTGGGGCACTGAGATGGTCTGTGCTTCAGCATGACTGAAGAACAAGAATTTTCCAGTGTAAATCAGCAAGCTCCCATCAATGGCTCCATGTCCACTTTCACTATCTGAAGATCAGGCCAAATGATCTGAGAAGATTTAATAAGTATGGAGGAAAGGGTCTTCTTTTTTTTTTTTTTTTTCTTTTTTATCTTATCTTTCAATCTCAGTATAGCCAAAGTGGCAGATAATGTGTGGAAAGCCAGTGGCAAGGCCAGATTCTGCATCACATTATGAAAGCAAGACTCCGGAACTGTACCCTCAGATTTTTTAAGATTAATTTTTCTTCAGTAAGGGTAAAATGATCATCACAACATCATCCTGTTGTTTTAATTTCTTTCTGTTTAAGTCATTCTCATTTTTTATATGGAGAAGCTTAAGAATGTTGTGTAGACTTGTCTCAGAGTTTATGGAACAGCTAGAGAGAAGAATGGGTTTTTGGCATCTAAAATACATGCAGGAATATGAGCATGTTGACTTCAATATATTAGCAAGAAAGTGAAAATTTTAGCAGTACTTAATGATATCAATTATGATTATTCAGTTCTAGAAAAGATAAATGTAGCAGTTCATGTTTCCCAAAGAAATAGTAGTGTTTGCAAGGCTCAGGAAGACAACTGTGAAAGATTTGAAGTTCATTCATGTTTGAGGGGGATTGTTCTTGAACTTGTAAATCCAGAAAGTATATTTTTAAAAACAAAGTCAAAAGTGATGAAATAATTGCAGGAAGTGGTTTTAATGAACAGATGGCTAAGGAAGACTTGGAGTTTTTTGCACAGTCACTGTTTTGAGAGACTCTTCTTGAATATCCCCAGAATTTCCCAGGTTAATAATTAAAATGAGCCAGACAAGTAAAGATAACAGATAAAAGTAGCATGCAAATATAAAGGGACATTTCTTGCTGAGATAATAATGTAAAAGTTAAGTAGCAACAGAGAAGTCAATATATTCTAACTTCAGGTTTTATTCAGAGACATTTTATAATTCACCTGAAGGGAGTATTCACATTGGCAGCACTATCTTGAAATGAAGTAGAAATTTTGTAGCAAAAGTTAGTTTTTTAATGCAGATCTTTCCTTTTTTTTTTCTTTAGTGCAAATTCAGTCCTTGTAATATGAAACTGATTTGTGTTCTAGAATTGAATATTTAAATTAGTGCCTGTTTTTCTGGGTTTCTGCATTGGATGTTTTCACTGCCTTACCTTGACAGTTTTTTACCCAATGTGAGCTAACTGGCAGTTTACTAGAACAGCATCTGTAGCATTCAAGCATCGGTAGTGTCCTAACCACCAGGCTAGACTGTGTTTCTCTACCATTTACTGACTGAATGTGCTTTATATAAAATGGAAGTGTTTCTGGAAGAGAAATCAGGATTTCCTTTGTCAAGGCTGCCAGTTGACCCTGTGGGGGTTCCTTTCTCCTGCAGGCCTGGAGATGACAATTAGTTCTCCCAGCCACAAGCATGGCAGAGTAGCGGACCTTACATCCTGCACCTCCCATGGAGACTTCTGGTTGCTGTGCTCTTTCTGCAGAGGTGGAAACATTGACCAAATCTACTTTTTCATTGTCTTTATTTTTTTTCTGTATGTGCCCAAATGTGAAATGCCTAGTGGAAAATGTTGGTTAGTAGCGATTGATATTTTTTTTTTTTTAGGTCTTCATTTCAGTGGGAAGTCAAAATTTAGTTTGCTTCATTGATGCAGTTTGTCAGAGAGATGAAAGCATTGAGTATTTCTGCAGCCCTACAGTGAGCAAGGGCTGAAAAAGAAATACTGACCTCCAGAATGTATGTCTCTTCCACCTGAGCAGGAAGGATAACTGCTGTCATGGTATCAATAATAGCAGGCATCCATTATTTGGTGGCAGAAAGTAAACTGGTGGGATGTGGCAAACAGTTTGTCATTTGTTGCTTGTATTCTGTCAGAAAAGAGGGCAGCTTGCAGGCCTGCTGAGCTCTGTTTTGCAGAACTTAAAACGTCCTGCCTTTATTGCAGGTCATTATTCACCATGACCATTAGAAAAAGAGAAAGATTCACTGGAAAACCTAGAGGGTGGGTTTGTGAGAACGGGGGTGTGAGAGCATGTGCTTTGAATTTCCTGCCTTCATTACTTGTTCTGTTTCTCCCACTGATAGCTGAGTTTCTGTGATAAATGGCAGAATTTTGTATAATTAATGCTGTGTATAGTTTGGAAATCAGTTTGTAATGTACATCCTTTTAGATGAAAAGTACTCGCTGTTATCTCTGTGAATCACAGGCTTCTGTCACACTGAGGCAAAAACTTTTTGCCACAAATCACTTTCCTCCCACGCCTTCAGTTTGATAAAAACAAGACATCTCAGGAGTTCTGTTTAATTTTTATATCATTAAATCAAATCTTTGCCTCTCACTCTTTTAATAATTTTCCTTGGTTTTCTTTTCGTCACCCTGCATCTGTCATGTTAATTTAAGTGGTGGAAGGTCTGTACCACTGCTAAAAAAAGAATGTCTCAGCTCTTCTCCCTGTTCAATTAATATTTAATTATTTGATCAACTGCTTGATGTATATAAATTGTTAAAGTAAAATAATAGCACCAATGAAGATTATATTTGTTTCTTTTAAAAGACTTGCTAGTAGTTCAGCTATTTCTTATAGAAAGCCACTCAAAAAATACAACAGTAAATTATATGACTATTTTAAAGCCTCCTTTGATTGGGAGAAATATTGTAACACATTGACTACATTTGGATTAGTGTGATTAATCACTATGTGTGATTTACAGTGTTTTTCCACATGGTAGTTTTGCACTGCATTTATGTGTGAGTCTCAGGAATGGTCAGGAAGCATAACTGCCAGCTGCCTTCCTATTATATGGGGGTTTTGCAGCAAGCTGCATATCCCACTGCAGACGTGCATAGGGGCATCCAAGTCCATCAGGTGTAGTCAGATCTTGAACACACTCTCCTGATGTGTTATTGGAACACACCTTGGTTATATGCCTAGGTTTGATTTATTCAGTAATAATAGTGCTTTTTGAATCATGAATTTGGTACAGCAGATATTAATCACTAGGGTTTTTTTAGGCTTTGCCAGATTTGAATGCTGAAATTAATATCATGGCTGCCTCTATTTAACCTTACTGATGAAAAGCAGTAAAAAGGACAAGTACCTTTGTTACAGCTAGTAAATTCATTGTCCAGCATCCTACTGCAAACCTGCCTTTGTGTTTTTTCATGAACCAGAAGTCCGTCTTTGCAGCATGTGCAAAGCTGTACTTGGTTTTAAGTTCTCTTCCACTAGCCGAGGCAAGAGATCAGTGGTCTCTCAGAAGAAAAGAGGCTGAATAGACTATGTGGAGAGGGGACATCACAACTGTACCATCCTACCCCAGCCCACAAGTTCTCTGGACCCCATTTGCCAGAGCCCTTCAGGGCCATATGCCATATTTGTAAACCTTTTATTCCTTTTTTTCCAGAGCTGCAATGTATCTGTTCTTGGCCACAATCTTTCAGTGGAAACATGCATGATATTCAGCTGGTGTTTGTCCAGGTTAGGAAGGTGGTTACATTTTTAGAACTTAAACTGCTATTTTGCATTGATTGCTTGGATGAGGGCTTTTGAATGATGAATATTGCTTAATTGTTGCCTCAAATTGGAAGTAAGTTGTTTTTGGACATCAGTTTCTGAAGCTTGTCTCTCTCAAACCTTGTTTTTTTCCCACCAAGATATTGACAGAGGAAAAAAAAAAATTTGTTTTGGAGATTAATTTGCTAGTATATGTTCCATGTACCTTATACAGAGAGACAGCTGAGCAGTAGGAGTTAAGTGATAATAAGCCCGTAACAAAGATACATGCTAATGATGGAGTGCTGTTGTCAAACACCATCAAAACAAAAAAAATTTTGTCATTACTTTGGCTTATGTGGAGTAAGATAATACACATTTTATCCAGTTCGTTTTATGATTTTTGCAAAGATGTTGATACAGTTGTGAATAATTTTCTGTACATTTAAAGCACAGAAGTTATTTCCCACAGTAATCAAAGAAACATTACCCTAATAAATTCCTGTTGGAAAGTCTCCATGTATCATGGCAGCCCTCATCCTGAGTGAAGGAAGTGATTTAATGGTCTTATATATTACGTCATTTAAATTTTATTTATTCAGTATTGAATGGCTGACAAAACTTTTATCAGGCTCTGATGCTGCAAAGACCCTGTGGTGTTGTGGACATAGGGTAGTTGTCACCTTTATCTCTGAAATAGTTTGCAGTTATGTGAAAATATGAGTTACTAAATT
This sequence comes from Corvus hawaiiensis, assembly GCF_020740725.1. Classification (NCBI taxonomy): domain Eukaryota; kingdom Metazoa; phylum Chordata; class Aves; order Passeriformes; family Corvidae; genus Corvus; species Corvus hawaiiensis. Next base: position 43,998,084 of record NC_063216.1, read on the forward strand.
GGACATAAATTATTGTATCATTTTCTAAGGACTTTGACCATTCAAAGTCAGTGCATGGGTAATTTTCAAATTATTCTAAAGATACAGAAATGTTCTTTTGAAAGATGTCTCTTACATCATTAGAGGCTGTGAAGGATGTGGAGGGAAAGGATAGACAACATCAGGCACTACAGCTCTGTTATCATCTCCCGGCCAAGATTTTCCACTCCATTGTGCCTTTTGTCAATGTCTGCAATGGCTGCTAATTAAATTCTAACAATGTGGTGTTTGACTTAGCAGTTGAATGACTAAAGTGACTGGTTTTTTGGATATCATGTTGTCATGTGTTTGAATTACTCTATTCTTAACTTGATTTGGGGTTGGAGGTTTTTTTGGTTTTCTATGTGTGAAATGGTTTGGATGCGTTTCACATACAGAAAAATAACAGCTGGTGAGGGGGCGAGGAAGAGTAAGACGAAGCTACCAAAATAAGAGGATAGTTTTTATCATATTTGGAGAAATCTTCAAACCACATCCTGTATGACTCTTCATCTTTTGTTTAAAAGTTCTGTATGCCTAAATGTGTCCTTTCCAGAAGGAAGAAAATTGTTTGTGTTCTGCCTTGCAATGATAGTAACTCTGCTGCAACAAAAAATACTTAATCATAGTGTAATGATTGAATTAGAACAAGCATCAGCATATGCAATTGTCTTTAGTATCCTGGGTCTAGGTTCAATTTAATATTTCATGAACTCTAAAGGGAGAGAGCTTTGGTCAGAAATGATCAAGCAGAAAAACTCTGAAACCGTGTACTTGCATGGCATCTTCACTGCCATAAAGAAATACTGGGCAGGTGAAAAGGCACCCAGAAACACTGGGTGTTAACTTTAAATCATATTTAGTCTCAGAAATTTATCCAAATCTGACAGCTTCTGCAAGAGTGCTTTGATCTCTAGCAAGGTCTAAGGGGAAAAAAGCGGGTTTTTTTTTTAATTATAATGCCTAAGGAGGTAGCCTTCCTGCAGCTTCTATATGCACTTCTGCTATTCCTAATGAATGAAACAAGGTTTAGGGTTGAAACCTGTACTACAGAAGCTGCTGGGGGCACTGCTGCTGAGTTCAGTGACTGCAAACTCACACTTACATAATTTGCACATTGCCTCCCTGTCTCTGGGCAGCGCTGAGAGGAGCCTGGAGCTGTCTTCTCTGCTCCCTCCCATCAGGTATTTATGCACCTGTACCTTCTCTCCTCCAGTCTAAGCAATCCCACGTCAAGTTCCAGCAACTGCTTTGGAGTAGTTGTCTTCACAGTGGTGAAGTAATACTTATTTTTGTGCTTCTGTGAACAGCAGTGGGTCAACGATCACAGGTCTCTGTCTATTTCAAGTTCATTAGGAATACCAATCCGTTTCATTCACCGTCATAGACTTCCCAGTTCAGCAGAAGCCTAGAGCTTTTCCCAAAATCAAACCTCTGCCACTGCCAAAGGCATCTGCACTTCTTCCCCACATCTGGCTTATTTCAAGCTCGACAGAGACCCGGAGCAATTGCTGATTTGCAGTGTCTAGCCTCTATAGGGTGTAAGGCCAAGAGCTAATCAAAGAAACCTAGTTTTCTTCATCTTGGTGACATAGAAGGCAGTATAGTCCTGTAGGCATAGACCTGGTTCCCAGGCTTCGTATGTTATATGACCGTAGGATTGAAAGGAGAGCTTTTTCTGGCATGGATGCTCACCTCAGTATTCTGGGTTATGCACTTATGCACTATGCCTAACAGCTCTGGAACTGTGGAGTGCTCATTAGTTGCAGGCAGGTGAAAGAGGATCCGAAGTAAAACAGAGACATTGAAACCCTGAGTAACCACTGAACACTTTACCTTCTTCTGTATACACCTATGTAGAGTAGAAAAAAGTACATGGTGCTCCCAGGGCCAAACTCACTTCTATGCACACTCTGCATTTTTACATTGTTCTGTAGGAAAACATGTTCTGAGATTTCTGCAGAGGAGAACAATTTTTATGAAATCATTATATCCTGGGTCCACTGATACTAGACAGAAGTAGGAATTATCCTGTAATGTGAAGAACTGTTAAGCTTGTCTGGAAGAGATACAGCATAAAAAATGTTTTGGTTACATTATTTTTATATTTTAAAAGCATTTCTCCTTGGCATGTAATTTAAAAAATAGGGTTTAATGGTTGTTGGTAATTGCATGTATATTCTGGGATCAGTATGCGTAGTGTTCAAAATTGATGTTACTAATTAAACAACAGAAAGGGGAACCAAGACTTAATTGCAGTCTGTGCAGGTTGCCCCTCAGGTGTTTTGTGTCACTGGGTAAGTCTCAGCTCATTAGCAGAAACAAAGTCAATAAGTGTTTACAGAACTGGAAGCAGCTGGAGAATTACAAAATCATTACATCCCATAGAAGCTGTGTGCATGTGAATGTGTGTGGTCATGGTCCTGCTCCTGCTCCTGCTCCTGCTTCTGATCACCAGCATGTACGACACATTAATGGATTGAAAAGTGGTAGAAAATGACAGCATGCATGTAATTCTTTCTGTTGATTACCAAGATAAAAGATATATTAACTGAATTTTATTGCCTCCCTGATGTGGCTGTACATAATTCAGTCAGTTCAGAGGTTAAATAGGGATTGTATTCACATAACCCCTCCCTGTTTTCCTGGAAGGATCTGTTCATTCGTTTATCAGATATGAACCCTGACTCACTTTATAAATCACTCCTTTTAAAAACATTTCTTTACAGGTGAACTACACATGCTGTTCCAAAATTTTTATTGTCTGGAGTTTAGTCATATTAAGTACATGATGTTCAGGTGAACTTCACCTGAATCACCCAGTGTATCTGGCCTACCTAGTTATCCCATGATCCCTGATTCTGAGTTATCTCTAAGCTTCTGCATTATCTTCACATTTCTGTACGACTTTGTGTGACTCAACAGACCTCTAATAAGCATGTTGACTGGCACAAAATTGCTACGAGCAGTTTTCTGAAAGAGGTCATCTGTTCCTGCATATTTGCCGGTTTACCCTTCTGTTTGCTCTTTAGACATCCAATATGATTACTTCTGGAATAGAATATGTACATCAAATTACTATCACCCATAATACCTCGAATCTCCTTCTTTCTTTTCTCTAAGATTATGAAAATTTTGCCATCTCAGTGTGTATCCGTGTTAATATTTAAACAAAAACAGCTTACATATACTTAAGTCTGCTGGCCCTAGCTACCCACTGATAGATTTTCTTCCTTTAGGCATTGCCAGCCATTCATGTAGCCTTCTTTTGTTTTAATGTAGACTTTACAGGACATCATGTAGACTTTACAGTATTTATATGGTTATCTAGAGCAGTAAGAATTAGCCTTCTTCACAGCAGCATGATTTCTATTATTCTATTTCTAGTCTTTCCACAAGCTTCGCAGTTTTCTGCATGAACAAGCACTTTAGGTTTTCATGAATGGGGGATGTCCAGGTGTCAGCACTGTCTGGATTTGAAAGGAGGGCAGCAGGCTTCCTGGAGGGCTGGGCTGTATTTGTAGCTCACAAAATATTTCTCTGTGTCTCCTAAAGGTTTTTCTTTCATTCGTGGCCATACTCAGTGGAACCTTTCATAAGGTGGAGCTGTCATGGGCAGACTGTCTTTTCCAGATCTGCAGAATATGTAAGACAAGAGCCTTAGGCTGGGGTTGCACTGCCACTGCCGTGGTCACTGTTGTCAGAATTCCAAGCAGCCTGCAAGTGGGCTTGCACTGCAGATAGATGTGCAGCCCCAGCTTGAGGTCATATTCATTATAAGGCTCTTTAGGAAACGCTGAATTGCAACCTTCTTATAGCAAGCAAACTCATGTCCAAAAAAACCCAAATTAAAGGCACTACGGAAGTGCAAATATCACTATGGTGTGAAATGTTGTCTTTCATCAAATTTACTTAATGGAATTTGAATATTTGAGTGTAAAATTCCCATGGGGGATGGAAACTGATTGATAACATTAAGTCTGTATTCCCAATTCTCTTTCTGCTTTTCCAAGTTTCTAAGGCAGTCTGTTATTGCTTCTTAGTAACAGCTCTCATCACATACCTTCCCATTATTTCATCTTTGAACCAAGAATGGCACTGCTGCTTCTCTTTACAACCAGATGTAATACTTCTTCACTCTAAGGTAAACAACTACATCCTCTACTAACAATTAAAGCTCGACATGTGTTCAATTTTACTTGAAGTTTGAATACACAGGTGTGCATAAATACCTTAAGGATATGACCTTAAAAATTCTCATATATCCAAAGACTCATCTTCCTTAAGGACATAAAATGTCAACTAGCAGCTTCTTTCTTGCATGAAAGATTTGTGAAAAACATCGTTAAATAACAAAAATTGTCATTTTTCTTATGTAGCTGTCCATTCTACTTTCTTTTACTAAACCATCTTAAAAATATTAAAATTAAAATGTTTGAGTCACTGAATGAAGATTTGAATTTTTTATTTATGTAAGTGGCAGAATGGCTGTTATTATTTATTCATTGAATTTTGAAAACTATTTTTGAAAATGTGTTTTTTTTCATTTGTGAGCTGCTCTATGATCTATATAATCTCTATATGACTTTCTAGTGCAGAAGACAGAGAAGACACAGAATACAGAATTTAAATGAAATTTAAAATCTTCACAGGTGAAAGTCAGAGCTTAGAATCTCTAATTATAGTCTAATTTTAAAAGACTCATGAATCATAAATATGTTTTCAAATTATGTTAGGTAAAAAAAGACACCATTCAGCTGACATGATGAAGTTCCCATCTCAGTCAGGTTATGCAGGTAATTTAAATGCATGTCTTGTGTTTTGTATATTAGCTATATAATATATTATGATGGCAGTTAACTGCAAAAGTAGTTCTTAATAAAATAGAAGAATCTTTAATGGTGTATAATACATGCTACAAACAGAAAAGAACACACATGGTTAAATACAAAATAACAGCTCTGGGGTCCCCAGCACAGGAAGGACACCAACCTGTTGGAGTGAGTCCAGCAGAGAGCCACCAAATTGATTGGAGGGATGGAGCACCTTGCCTGGGAGACAAGGCTGAGAGAATTGGGATTGTTCAGCCTGAAAAAGAGAAGGTTTCGCAGTGACCTTCCAGTACCTGAAGAGAGCCCACAAAAAGGATGGAGATAAACTTTTTACAAGGGCATGTAGAGACAGGATAAGGGGGAATGGCTTCATGCTGAAAGAGAGTAGCTTTAAATTAGATATCAAAAATAAAAACGCTTTTTTGTGAGGCACAGTAACGGGTTGCCCAGAGAAATTGTGGATGCCCCATCCTTGGAAATGTTCAAGGAGAGGTTGGATGGGACTCTGAGCAACCTGGTCTAGTGGAAAGTGTTCCTGCCTGTAGCAGGGGGGTTGGAACTAGATGGTTGATTCTGTGTTAATTGATTCTGTGATCCCTTCCAGCTCAAGCCATTCTATGATTCCATGATTCAGTGCACTCAGGAGGTAATACGTAAAAAGAACTTAGATTTAGTTGTCTTTGCAAATGATATATAGGAAGTCTTCTGTTTCTGTACTTTAAAATCTGTGTAGATCTTAACATTTTTAACCTTTGTTAGGGTTAGGACACTAAAATTTTCTGACATAAAATATAAAGCATAACTCCAAAAACCCAGAAAAAGAGATAGCGAGGAATGTTGGCCAGAATTCTGTGTTGGGTGTCCAAATCTTTTTACTTACAGCATTGACATTACATACGTTTTCCTGTTTCTAAGATAAGCAGCACTTGGTCTTGGTGTACTTTTGGTTATTCAGACCTGATGAATATTCATAGTCCACTGTTAGAAGAACTGTGAAAAGAACTGCATGTCCACATGAAAAGAACTGTAAATGTGAATGGGAATTACTATTTTTTGCTGAAGTTTTTCTTCTCCTTGCATTCTTGCTCTCTCTGTCACCCAGTATGGCATAAACCTTAACTGTGTGTTTGAAATTGTTTAGAAAGAATAGAAGAAACCCTGCCTTTAACAAAGGAGCATCCTGGACCCTGTTGTACCTGTCTGACAAAAAAGACCCAACCCAAGAACTGCAATGTATGCAATAGTAAAGGAAGAAATAAAATCACCATATGGATGACTAAGAGATGATTCTACAAATAACAATTCTGTCTATTAGAAACCCATGTTGTTGGTTAGGTCAATGCAGCAGCTGTCCAAAATACCTCTGAAGAAATACATTCCGAGGAATTCACCAGGAGCTGCATCAGTCCTTGTGGGGCTGGTGAGCTCTTGCTGAACACAGGTCCTACTCTTTGCCTCACTTGCATTGCATAATTCCATGTACCTGTTTACACAGATCTCTAATGGTGATGAAAGTGTCCCTTTTGTACAGCCTCGTTCTAGCAGGACACAGGAAGAACTCCTGCTCTTACGTGAACTCCTGCTCTCCCAGGTGAGCACACCTCAGAATGCCTGGGATGGCTTGGGTCCCCTGTAGGAGTAGCTGGCAGTGCATGAATGGGGCTTGCTTTCCTTTCAGCTGACTTATAAACACCACTGATAAGGGCAGATGAAAATGAGATGCCTTAAGTAGTGCACATGACTGGGATCCTCGCAGCAGAGGCTGATCAGCTCTCAGAAAAGTAAAAGATACCGAAACGCTCTTGAGAGACAGACACAGGTCTGTTACCTATGATGGGCTGTGTTGATGAGAGGATGAAGTGCTTGTGTGTAGACCAACAGAGACAAGTTTTACTGAGTAGAATTTATCTAACATGGCAGATATAAAGCATGTGTTTATGGAGTTGTACAGACAATTTTCCCTTATGTATTCCTGTATCCTGTGATGAGAGTGAGATGAAAAATTGACAGCAAAGAGGTCTCAGCTATGGCAAACAGCTTCACTGATTTTATTTCTCTTGTTTCTTGCAGTACCAATTTGTGAAAAAATTACAGTTAAAAAAAATCACATTTCGAAAACCGTTTTCCTACAACAACAGAGAATATTTGAGAAAGTTTACCTTCCTCTTACTGTTTCATTTGCTTAAAACACAGAGATTTCTTTATAAAATGGTTTTCATTATTTTTTTATTGTTTTACTTTTCTCTTTCCCCTTCAGCCATTTAATCAGGCGATTTCTGGAAGTTTTTCTGGGAATTTTATATTCAGTGGGGAAAAGATCATAGAAATGAGAAGCTGGAATAGACAGTTAATCTTTTGTGTCTTTGTTCATCCCAGCATACAGTTAGTCCTTTGATGTTCCATTATTTTTGTTCAGCATTCTTTCGGGTATTTAAATGAACATTCATCTACTACTACAGACACAATATTGATGAGGCTGGTAAGGCAGGTTTGTTGGTTTTAGTTCTAACGCAAGGAAAAGGCAAAAGAGGCATTAGTTGGCAGACTGAGGAGGAGCCCTGCTAACCCTAATGACGTTGGCAGTCAGGTACCCCATTTGCAGTAACCTACCACATTTTTCATTGAAGTGACGTGATACCCTGCTGCTTTGTAGTGTAATGATGGTTTCTGGATATAGGGCAATTTGCTGTATGCAAAGCCATGATAGCAAAATTATGGTAGAGATGGGGCTGAGCCCTTTGCTGTACATACATCTCTGGTACTGCCTTGCCATCCTGTTGGGTGGTGTAGTGGGACTACACTCTCATATTGAGTTGTATGATAAGGGCTCTGCTGCGCAGGGCTGACAAGAGAGGGGATGAATGGATATAATACATACATTTAGACTGCTGCACAACAGTGTGATATCTCTGTCTTTTGGAGGAGTAAAAGATAGGACATGAAAGCTGTCCAAAATATATGATTTCCCAGCAGGGTGTGAAGAGAAGATAAAATACAGCAGGGAAGTGGGAAGTGAGGATAGTGCAGGAAATAAAGCTCTTTAAAGCTCTCCAGTAAATTCACATCTGCATCCTTGAAAATACAGTGCATGTTTAATTCAGCATGGATTGGATCCACTGAGTTTGTTCCTGTGTGCTGACCAGAGGCTGTGCAGGCCTGGCACATCTGTGTTCTGCTGTGTGCAGCTGGTGTCTCTTTGGAAGTCATGAGTTTCAATGGGAAAATGTCAGTGGATTTTCTCCCCAGAAACCTTTGCTGATGAGGACCATTTGCAAAATGGATTTCTGTCTTATCATAACAAATGGGAACAAGATCTTTAAATGATAGATTATTGAGATATTTTTTCAAAATAAGCTAAAGATTAGTTGCTGCAATTAGGCATTATGTATGAAAGATAGACAACAATAACCATAGTCTCCAATGACATTCCTGTCTTTCTCTGCATGATACTGTGAAAAAAAGTGTAAATGAATATATAAATTTAAATAATGCTCTTCCACTTTTCCTGAGGCTTTGTAGCTTTCTGTTTCATTTTGGTTTTGCATTTAACTTCTGAACTTGTTGAAGTAACACACCTCCACTGGTGGATTAGGCCATAAATTTTATCTGTATACCAACTGAGATAGAAGCCATACAGCCTTTTATTAACAAGCATAGATGCTATTGTTGTCTCTTTTCTTGGATATAAGGTAGATGTCCTGTTTTCTGGGTTTTTTATGAAGTCTAGAAGTCCTCTTGCCATCATTTGCAGGACATTTGTTTTGAGATGACAGGTATCACACAGATATTGCTCTGGGTGGGAGCCATACACTCAGTTTCTGAAAAGTTGAGTGTTTCCTCACAGGCATCTCTTCCTGCCCACATGGAACAGCAGCCACAGAACCACTGGGAACGTCCTGGGTTTCCACAGTGCAGGAAAGAGGCAGGAAGTGTGCATAAAGGTACACTTGTGGCATTCATACAGAGGAGCAGTACCTCTCAAACACAAATGGCACAGGTTGTGGTCACTTAGGGAAATCTGGGAGATTGCTTCTGGAAGGAAGGAAGGAAGGGAGGAAGGACGGAAGGGAGGAAAGGAGGACTTCCAAATCTGTAACTGCTATTTCTCACTGAAAGAATTACGAATTGTTTTGCTTTTGTGTATGTCTGAGAATGAGAGAACTATATGCAAATACTTCTCAATATTCTCTTTTAAGTGTGATCAATTCTAGGAATAAAAGGGGAAAAAATGTATTTTTCTCATTCTAAACATCTGAGTTTGGCTTTGACAGCTGTGTTGCCTGTTTGAAAAAAATGAACACAGATTGGTCTTAAGATCGGAATATAAAGGAGAGAAATTAAAGTTCCATGAATTAGGTCCTGTTTCCCTGTCATTTTAGAGATGTAACATTCAATTGTACAGGGCAGCACAACTTCTTCATCTTTGACCTCATTTCTTCATTTTGACCTCACAAGTGGAGTCCCCTCTAAAGAAAAGTCCCCCAAATTAGCCTGAAAGCCATTTTAGAAAACTTTTTCTCTAATAGTTGAGTCAGAAATCTTGTCCTGGACATTTGGGTCACAGTGTATTATCAAAGCCAGAAACCGGCTGGTCAAAAATACAGTATTACTATTAACAGGAATTGTTGAGGTAAAACTCCTTCAGTCTTTGAAGATGTGGTGTTAGTATTTTCCCTTCACCTGTGCCTCCTCTCTTTAGTACTAGACAGAAGAGGAAAATTCAGTCTGCCCAGCTGATCATGAGAATTTGTACCTAAAAGCTTCTGAAATACATTCAGTATTAGCATCTTCAGAAAGGTCAAAGAACCTGAGACAGTCGCCAAAATCATGAGATTGTCTTTTCACCTGCTTTCTTGTTTCTGAACTTATAGTAATAGTTTTGCTAAAACTTGGGACAAAGTGACATGTTCAGTCACATCATTCCATGACAGAATAAAACCCAAAATAATTCAAGTTTTATCTAAGAAAAAATTGCAGGTCCCCAAGGGTTTTGCTTCATTTGGCTTTACTTCCTTTAAAGTGCAAAATGGTAAAAGGAACGTAGGGCTGGAATTACAGGGTTGTCTTTTATTGTCTATCCTTGGTTCATGTTGATTTGGAGTGCTAAAGTAGGTAGGGTAAAGTCAGTAACATGAGTTTTATTCCAGTAATTTGTGATTATGGTGATGATAATGTCTATAAACAGACTTCTTTGGGCTAAAAGGCTGAAAGCAGATAAGGATCCAAAACATACCGATGAATCGCATCATGCTAAAAAGCCCTTGTTATTGGACATTTGTTTCCTGAAAATGGGATTCTGATCTCTCAAGAGTTGAAGGCTAAGAATCACTTCTTACTTTCAAAGTCTTGGCTGTGTTGGACCGTTAATGCATACTGCCCTGGGACACGAGCCTTATTCAGGAATATCACAAGAACAGCCATTCATGTAAATACCTCAACTCCGGCTGAGTCAAATGTATTTTAAGACTTCTTTTCTTTTTTCTCCAGATGTATTTCAACTTTTCTTCTTCCTGTGCCTAGGAGCTGCAGAGGACTATGATTATGAGAAAAAAGGGAAAGTGTTTGCCTCTTTTTATAACATTCCCATTATGTCTGAGTTCTGGTAGATTTTGTTCATATGAAAATAGCAATAAAATTTGTCTCTGAAAATAAATGCATCAGAAAGCTAGGATGTCAGCAGTACTCAAATCTTACTTTGATTTTCAAAGCAGAGAGCAAGATTATGAACAAGAGTAAGTCAGTGGGAGTCTTTTGGCCTCATCAGTTCCTGAAAGATATGGAAGTTGCTGTTTGTCTTAGGTTTCTACTTTCATTTGTCATTAGTTTGTAAGCTTATGTATATGTTTATATCTGCTACAAACTAAATTTAAAATTCTGAAGATAAAATGAAAAGGATGATTTTGGCGTGGGGTTTTATGTCTGTCATTTTTTCTAGAAGGCATTTTGATTGACCTTTGTATTAAGGACCATTTTACAAAGTTGCAATGGGAATTCAAACTTCAGTAACTAAAAATAGTTAGAAAGAAACCAGCTGAAATGAGGATTTTACAAAAAGAGTAAGAAGAAACAATACTGACTTTCTGGCATTTAGAATTTTGCACTGGCTCTACCAAGAGATTTAATAATTGGACAGAATTAATAGCTGAAATGAGGGTTTTACAAAAAGAGCAGAAGAAACAATACTGGGTTTCTGGCATTTCGAACTTTACACTGGCTTTACCTAGAAGTTTAATAATTGGACAGAAAAACCCAAATGTATTCTATAGTGCTGTGCTGAACAGACTCAAAAGGATCTGTTTGCTCTGAGGATTACAGCTGGCTTTGGGATGATGAAATAGGATGTGACTGGTACAATCATGCTGTGCATAAAAGTTGTACTGGACATAATAGCACTGTGCATTTCTTTTGCAATGCAGGGAATAATTTTTTTGCCAATATTGAATGAAGGACAGATAGGAAAATTTTATGGATGCATGCATTATGCATGCCTTTCAAAGAACAAAAAGGTTGAAATAGTGTTCAGCTGAGCTCTCCCAGCTCTCCTTGTGTTTCCAAATCCCTGCATTGTCTTGTGCTTTTCCATCATCTTGTCCTTTGCAACTGTCTACCATAAGGGAGGAGAGCAGGGAGAGGTGGATGGATGCAGGAAAAAGCCTAGAAAACTATCAGAACTTTGAAATAGACTTCAACTGTTATTTTAAGAAAACTGAAATACTTTGTGATTAAGACAATCACAGTCCTTGTAGAAATGCAGCTCCAAATTTTAAAAAGACAGGAAGTAACTTTGGGGGGAAACATTAAAATTATCTATGAAAGAAGCTGAAAAGTTCTGTTCTATGTATCTAACCTCCATCTTACTAAAATATAAAAAATCCCATGAAGAGTCAAATTCTATTATTCCCATTTATAGACATTGAACTGAAGCAGTGTAACTGAGGCAGACTTGCTAAGGCCAGAGACACAGCAACATTTCAGCCTCTTATCCATACTAGTAATCAATTGGAAGTAATTTCAAGTGCTCCCAGTTTAATATTTTTTTAAATAGTTGTAGTATCATTGTGACTGATTTTTATAAAAAGGAATAATATACTTACACACACAGGAGAAAATTGTTTCCTTCCATCATTAGTGCTTAATTTTCACAAGGTGGTGAAGTACAAAGATCCTTCTGTACCAAAGAAGCTCTAGAAAATCAGCCATGAAGAATAGAATTACTGCAGGCTTCTGCTCCTCTCCTTTCCCTTTCCAAAGCGCTCCCACAATACAGAGACCTGGTATTGGTATTATTTAATGATGAGGCTGCATCAAATGTGTGTCTCATGGACAGTAGATAACTTTTCCTTCTCCTCTCCTACATTCCATCAACAATGATAAGCATGCATTCCATGGGCATTTAGGACATGGGATTCTGCAAGCCTCTTACTCAGGAAAGGTCCTATTAACTTTATTGGCTCTGAATACTGAGGTGGAAGGGCTGTGGGATGCTGGTTTCTTGAAATCTACAGTGCATTAGGTTTTTGGAACCTGTACATGCTTTCTGAATTCTAAATATATAATTAATGATTGGTTCATTAATGATACCCCTGGAAAGAGGTAACGGGAACTGAGTACAATGAGCATTGTGAGGACAGTGTAACACTTGGTTTCACTGTCACCCCATTAACTACCCCACATTGTGGTACAGGAATGACCCCCACAACTCAGAAGCCAGGAGAATGAAATAACCTACCTTCTGAGATTTCCTGTGGAATAGGGAAGACTACTCTGTGTCTTCTCATTAAATGTGATCAGTAAATCCGCATTACCTTGTGACACCACACTGAAAGAGCTGGCTCTTATCTTCGCTTTCAGACTACAAGCCCAGAGGTTAGTGCAAAACATAGGACTGATGGAAATTGAAGTGCACCTCTTGAAGACAGGCATTAACAAACCTTATCCTTACTAGGCTGAATTTCATTCTCATACACTTCAATCATCAATGAAGGTCATAGAGTCTTCCTATGGCTGACTGACTCACTGCCCAAGTGCATGTAAGCTCAGTGAGGGAATTGAGGGAATCATGGCCAAGAGCCAGACCTCACAGATGGAACATTTCTCACTCTTGTGTTGATGCTTCCTACAGAATTGATCAAATCAGCCCCAAATCAGCTGATCTCATTTGAGAAATTAGTTCTTCTCTCTGGAAAAAGAAGTGTAAATCTGTCGCACAGCTGAGGCAAACCAGTTTAGTCATATCATCCACCCACCTCCAGGGCAGTTTTGCCAGTCTGAGCAGTGGATGCCAGTGGAGTGCCCTGGCATCACCTCAACATCTGGTATGGCATCTTCAACCTCTGCGATGCAGCAGTCTCTAGGATCATCTTCACCTGGTACCTACCTACCTGTGTAAACAGGACTTGAATGAAACCCAGTGTCTAGCCCAGGATGATGGGCTGCACTCAAACCTTGCAACAGCAGACTGAGAACATTCTTCTGTTGTTGCACTATGGTTCAGCTTAATTTCTGATAGGTAGAGATATGATAGTCAACTGTATGGCAAGGCTTGTAGTATGTCTTCTGTACACTTCCCAGGGACATTAATGACTTTTAACATCCATCTAAACATCCAGCCCTATTCCTACCTCATGTTCAGTCTTTGGCCTCTACAGCTTCCTATGGTATAAAAGTCTGTGGATTAATCACAGTGTGGGAAAGGCAGCTTCGTTTTACAAATTTTCACTCTCTCATATTTTAATGAACATTCACTTGAAAATCACTTTGAGGGGGGACCATACATCTATCTGGACTAATTGGATTAACCCTACATTTCTCATCAGTGCTCCTTCTGTCTTCGATTTATTTTGGAGAGCTCATAACATGCATAAATATTTAAATGTATATGCTTTCATGAAAAATTGATCAAGAGCCAAAATTGCTATTTAATACTATATTAGAAATGCGTAATTCCAGGAAATATTATGCTTACTCTACAGAAAGGTTTTTCTTAACAGATGTGGGTTGGGTTTTTTTCCTAGGAAAAATGTGAGTGAAATTCTACATTGTCACATCTTGAAAAGTGACATAAAAATATACCAAACTTCCCTGGACTAATCAGGACTGAAGCAATCAACCTATTCCTATCACTTTTTCCTAATATTTATACAGAACCAACTTAGAGCTCTATTTTCTCATCACCCAAATAGTGTTTGGACATGCATTTATATTTTTGCAGTCTACATGTGAAATTTGGGATTGTTTGGCAGATTTGTATATTCTGCAGCCTCAGTGTCTCCTCATTAGGAAATGGATGACTTAAATAGAAGCATGTTCCAGGTCGAGAGTCTCAGTGCTTTTCACTGGATCTTATAAACTCTTAATTTATGCCTGTAATTTTTCTACTATTTCTGTTGATTTTCACTACACTTTATTCAGTAATTGCTCACTGACATTGGAAGTATTTAAATGTCCCAAGATCAATATTTCTAGTCATATTGTGTTTTAGCACAAATATATTACGTATGAAAATTTGAGTAGTTCACTGCAGACAACTGCTGATACACAGAAACATGAAGCTACTTTTTAATTAATCACTAAGAATAATTGATTTTATACTCATGAGAATTTTATCTTAGTTTACAGACATAATTCAAAGTTTAATGTGGACCTCATAAAAGGGCAGGTGTTTCCTCTTGGAGAAAATCATATGGTAGTGGGAGAGGTAAATGGGAGAGGAGTGAATGTACCTCAGATACCAGTTTGGCTTAGGGCAAAGTCCCTTTGGAGTGGCACTTGGCAAAATGCATTGTTGTAGTTGCATAATGCTGGCTAGGGATATGCTGCCTCCTATGTGCTTCATGGACTACGTGAGGCACTGGAACTGCTGTGACACGACTCACACAATTTTAGAAAGCCAAAATCTTCTGTGCATGTGTATCAGGCACCTGAGCCAACCAAAGGGGCTAACCTGATGCCTAGTGCAGCTGCAATCTCAAATACTAAACAGTGACAGGAAGGAAAATCTGATGTGTTTAAGGGGAAAAAAGAAAGAAAATTCAGGTATTTTTACAATTTTTTGCCAGATTTGTTGTAGTCCTGCACCAAAAACTGTACAAATACATCTGCAATGCTTTCAACTTCCCTCCTGATGAATCCATCCTTATTTTGGTTGTAAAGCTGAGGCTGTGTGATGAGGGTGACAATATGAAACACTGTGACACTAATGAGCTGTACACACTCACTGTGCAGGCAGCAGATCAGGGTGCTCAGGATCCCATAGCTTGGCCACAGTGCAGGATATGCTTTAGTGCAGAAAACCTTCCCATTTTATAGTATTTTTGTTGATTTTTAAAAAACATATAAAAATAACTGGAGCACAGACAGGTAAGACAGTGGCTTTCTGGGCTTTCTCTTTTGTTTGACTTAACTAAATATGGGTGTTGGTTTGGGTTTTTTTTTTGTTTTGTTTTAGCACAAAATAGAACTCACTACCCCATGGCCCTGAAGTACGTAAAATTCCTAGCATGTATAATTTTTCTATTTAGTTTTCATCTTTTTTCATAAAAGTATTGTTAAGACGTATACTGTCACCTTTAATCTTCTTTATCCTTGATTATTTTTGTTCTGTATAATCAGTTTAGCTGGAGGTTTGAGAAAACATCTGTGGTGGTAGGATCAGAAGGAGCAACAATGCATAGAAACTGAATCGTGTATTTGAAGCTCATTGCAGAAAGTATATAATTGGTGATAAGGAAAATGTAAGAAATAGATGCTTCTCTGAATTTTTCTTGAGAAGCAGAACTTGACCTGGAAAATTATGGTTTATTGTAATATCCTAAAAATGTTATTTCAGACTCTCTGTTACACATTCCCTTTCGTGTTAGGGATTTGTTTGTCCCTTTAGCATGAAGATCTTTATTAAGAAGCCCCTGTAGGATGTCAGTTGTGAATGATCTTCAGTGGATTTCTGTGCTGAGTTTCCCTTTATGGAACTCTGTCTTCCCAAGTCTTCCATTACACAGGCAGAAAACTCCTTTAGTTCAAATTACCTTTTTTACTTGACTCAGAGAAACCTAGAAACTGTCGCTACAGTTGCAATATCCAGGTCGGTAATTGCTCAGGAAAATGAGCCGTCCAGGGTGTTCGCCTCTGGGCTCAACAAGTCGCTATTGCCAACAGAGGCAGTGGATTCAAAATTATAACCTCCTTGGGGAGGTGGTTGCAGTCCATGATAAACACTGCAGATGAGCAAAGGTAAAGGCTTAGTGCTGTCTTACTGGGAGGCTTCAGCCCTTTCATTTCCAAGGCAAAAGGAGCAGCTAGAGGAACACAGTAAGACATAACTTGCGTATCTATGTTAACGCTTTGTTTTATTTGTGTAGATGGATTACTTTACAGGGGTTAATTTCACTTTTTTTTGCAGGTGGTATTAGAACTCATAAGGATTTCATTTTTGTAATTATAACCTGTAAATGGCTGGTCAGGTTTCCATTGAAGGAGTGATTCTCTTAATAATGACACCTTATATTGTTTGTCTAGGTATTGTTGCATTTGTACAGGTATTGTTGCATTTGTGCTTCATCCATTAGCAGTTTTCTATCCTAATCTCTTACCTTTGTGGACTATAGTCAAAACAATATCTAGGTATGCCATCAGAATGGCACAATAATATTAAAATATTTTAATTTTAATAACCTTTTGAAAATTTTCTGATAGAAACACTTAAGACTTTTTTCCTTTCTTTTTTCTATATTATTTCTTTTCTTTTTCTTTTTTTTCTCCTTCTCACTAACTTTTTTCAACAAAAATTGTTATACTTAAGAATTTGCAGAAAGGCAATTTTACACCAGACCCTCAGGTCAGAGTTAAATTTCAGTCACCTTCAGGAGGCATGTGCCAGAGTCGAGAATATAATGCCCCCAAGTGTTGCCTTCATCCCAGCCCAGTCTGATAATGTTGTTGTAATTGAGGAGATCCATTGCCTATGCTGAATAGACATAAATTAGTTGTGATCTTGTCAGAAGGAACTTGGGAAAAGACTGTAATCTTGCCCTGTTCCTATCATTTACCATAAGCACGCAGAGTTGGCCACAGTAGAATGAACTTGATACACCTCGAATCTGGTCAACTTCTGCTTTATGCTTTTATGTATACAGTACCAAAAAAGGATAATAGAGAGCACAGAGAACATTTGTGATGTTCTTCTCACTCTAAAGCAGGTGCTGTTGGGATCCCATCAAGCATTTATGTAAATTACCTTTCACTGATTGAGTTAGAAATTCCATTCCTAAAGTGACAGATTCTGGATTGCTTCCTTTCCTTTTGACAGGAAGAGTCAAATACACTCCCTTGTAGTGTCTGATGTAGAAAAAGGTGACCTGTAATATTCTTACCTAATTTTTGCTATAATTGCCGAGGAACTAAGATTCACACTGACAGCTGAAAAGGAGAAGCAGATCCCTTCAATGGACAGCTAAACAAGGGATTCTTACACTAAATGTGAGATGCTTCTTCCTCGGATATTTCTTGGGTTTTTTTGGGAGGAAAAGTCACCAAAAAAAAAAAAAAAAGCAAAAATAAAAAAGCAACCCCAAAATTTAAAAAAATCTTTATAGCTGCACAAGATGCATCCTGAGGTAAGGCTTAAGGGCAAATTTCTTCCCTTCTATTTAAGAGGTTTTCTAAAAGGGTCCTGTAATCTCTGGCTGCAAGACCAGGTGAGAGTTTTAAGCAGCTGATGCCAGACTGACAGGGTGCTGCAGTCTTCAGGCTTTCCCCAGGATCACGAAGGACAATGGAACTGTTACAGAGACACACACACACTGCAGCCTCGGATGAATATTTGTTAAATGACCGAATTCAGACCTGGTAGGCGGAAATGTGACTCTCTTGAAGATAATGGAGTTTCACCACATTTTACTGTCCCTGGGTATGATGAACCACAATCCCAGTACACTAAATCTGTGAGAATTTGTTACCTCCTTATGGGCTCTTTAAGACCTTCTATTGCCTCTGAAGCTAGATATTTTTCTGGCTGTTTCATTTCCGTGTTTTTATCAGTGAGGTCTTAACACACTATTTAACAATATCTCTATTACTGTGTTATGATACCTGGCTCAAGCAGGTTTATATGAATGTATTTTGATTTTATGCCTGCTAAGTTTGCTCACTAACAACAGTTATTATTATCCCCATAACTCAGGGTCACCAACTTAGACACTCTTTATGCTATCCTAATGGATCTCTAGGGATCCTCATGACAGTCTTTCTATTTCAGCAGAAACTCCCTTTCTCATTTACTCAAGATCTTCAGACCAGGCTGTCTCAGTGTACTGACAGCTTCAAAGCTCCAAACCAGTTCTCAGGTGTTCCATGAGTCTGGGGTACAGAAGACAAAGTCTTCACATCTGTTATGTTCCCTCTCAAGATATCTCTATATTTCGGTGATTAGGGTTGGAGCAGTTTTGTAAGCACTGAGGATGTCTAATTCAAGAAGAAGCAAAGAGAAGATTTTGCATTTTGAAAATGCCATCGTATTTTAAATGGAAGAATCTTATCATACTTCAAGTTGCAATAAAGCTCAGCTGTGTGGTAAGAGCAGATCTCATGCATCAAGACCCGACAATCCCAGTGGTGTAAAAAAATGAGAAAAAGGGAGGAAAAGAAAGAAAAACACTCAGTACTGACAGAAAAATCAAATTGATAGTGGAAAAGGAAAGCAAGTATTTTATGGTTTTACATTATAGCTTATAAATACTGATAAAGAGCAACAGTCAAAATGTGTGATGTTGTTTTTCTTTAAGAAAAAAGTTTCCTTTTTTTCTGAACCATAGCCATATTCCCAGTGTGATATCTGACCCACGGATATTTAATTCTCTTTATGCAGCTCTGGTTAGGAAGGAAGAATACTTGCTTGGTTCCTCAGAGCAGCAAGCTGGCCTGTGGCTCTAAATAGGAAGTTTAAAATAAAAAAATTAATCTTTTTCATCTCAAGTCAACTGGCTTAGGCAGAACTTAGTAACTTCCTAAGTCAGAAGTTGCCAGAAGCGTTGGAATGCTTCTGTGGCCATCTGACATAGTCATCTTTCCTCTCTTCTCCACTACATATTGTCTGCAAAAGGGACATGAAAGCAAGGAAGTGGACCCCAAAGTACCACATGGAAGTACTGTCTACCAGGCATCATGTGGAGACCCAATACCTGGGTCTTCTTGGACACAGAAGATTTGAACCTAAATTATTTCTTGGGTAAAATTCCACTGACTTCACAAAAAGAATCTGAACTTGAGGAAACTTCTAAATTTCACTCTGATTCTAACACAGGGAAAGAAAATGCTTCAGTGCTATAGTTTGTCTCATCCTGTGACTTGTGTGAGGAAGCTTTAGGAAATTCAAGAATGGGGAATTATCCAGAATGTTTCATTTTTGATCTCAGAAACTGCTAATCAAAATTAAAATTGTATGATTTCACTATGTCTGACTCATTCTTCACCTTCAGGGAGATATGCTACGACAATATTCCGAAAGAATCTTCATTGTGCAAACTCAACATCTCACTCTTTAAGGATGCATTGATGTTTAATGCTTGACTTTATTTCTAATGTAGTAATTGTGTTATCTTCAACATTGTGACCTGTCCAAGGAATTAAGCTGAAACCATCTGGAACCCTTTCTGAGTGTACTTGGGTAAAGGTGGTACTTTGCTAATGAATAGCATTTAAGGTATTTAAATTTACCTTTGGACTTATTATATATTGTGATGCACATAGATTACACAGATTATTGTTGCAGGAAAAAAACCCAACAACAATTTAGTGAAAAGCCCCAGAGATCAGTCGTCTTGAGAACTAAATGTCTTGAGCAAGGAGTTCATTTGAACTGATTTTGTTTTTTAGACACTGCAAATGGATGTAAACAAGCTGAATATCACATTGCTTCGGATATTTCGCCAAGGAGTGGCAGCAGCACTGGGACTGTTACCTCAGCAAGTTCATATCAACAGACTCATTGTAAGTACCAAAAGACTGTGTGTATTGAAGTGTACCTGTTTCTTTAAATTCTCTTAAATTTATTTTCCTGTCACTATGGAAGAGTGCAATTAAATAGGACAGAAGAATACTTATTATTTCATTTCTTCAACTGCACTACAGAAAAATTGATCCCCATAAAAAATTATTTAAATTTTCTTTTGAAAAGACACCATTGTCAGCTAAGCCAGATAAATCTCTTTTTTGTCCTATTCATAAGCAGACTGCTTATCCCTTAGTTTTCATTCGAATGCAGTTCTTTTTCAAATTCACACCTTATCCATGTTTTGTTTCTCAAGGGTTGAATATTGCTCAAAAAATACACGTGATTCTTCCTTTCAAAGGCATCTTCACAATTTATCCTCAGACTTTCTATTAGTAAATTAAATGTCATCTCACAATATTACTATTCGTGCTTTGTTATTCTGCTATAATAATCTGTCCTCAAAAATGATATTGTAGACTACAGCATCCTATTGGCAAAAGATGGTGATAAATTTGCTTCTAGCAGAAAGGGCTTTTTTAAATCAACTGTCATTGTATGGTTTTCTGTGTATGCATATTTAACACTGTTGTCTTTTTATGGAAGTTTTACCATGAAGCAAGAAAACCCAGCATCATGTGTGTATTGCTAGCCTTCAATTCACTTTGCAGAGGGAAGAAGAGTTATTTTATTCTACATGCAGGGTGAATATTAGGGAAGAAAACTGACAGGTTCAGCATAAAAGTATTTTCTGCCTTGAAAGGTTGATAGGATTGTATACATCAAAAAGATTATAAAACTCTTTCAAGTAATGTCTCTGTGAGAAAAGATCGCACAAAAATACAGCGAAAAAGATCAATAGGAATGCACTGCAGCCCTTTTCATGTTCTTCAGGGATCTCACTCATTCGTGACAAGCGATGCTAAATTTCCTTTGTCCCCTGCATTGACCAGAATGAAAGATTTAAAGACATATTCAGAGAAAAGCACAATTAAATGAGAAATGTTTTGGAGTCTGAGATGTGTATTTCAACATACTGAATCACCTAGTAGCTTTCTTACTATGCTCTATAGAAATTATGTAAATAAACAGAAGAAACATGCTGTTCATTTTCCTACTGGCTCCATTGCTTTTTGCTTTCTCCTCTCATTTGTGATTTAAGGGAAGAGGTAATGTCATTTTGCACCTGCATATAGCCCAGAATACAGTAAGTACTATTATTAATTAGTCTTCTCAACACCTGTAAAGGTTTTTCTATGAGTTAATATTTCAGCGATACAAGAAAGCAAGCAAACTTTTCCCCTATTTGCTCTAAAAATCATGCACAGTCAAAATTCACAAGGAAGACAAATGCATCTTAGGAGACATTATTCCCACTTTTCATCCTAACATGAGACAGTTCCTCTCATGCAGAGTGCTGACAAGCAAGCAGAGCACATCAAAATTCATCTTGCCTTGTTTCAGTGTTGTGTGCTCATCTAGGCTCCCTGTAAAAGCAGTATAGAGAATGGTAACTGCAGGAGAAGAGGCATTGAGATCCATCCCGATAATATTAGGATGGATTAAATAATTCTCTAGAGATGCCAGTCTCTCTCTGCTGACTTTTGGAGGCAGACAACTGAAATGAGGTAAGGTGACTCACTCCCAAGGGAGCAGCTCTCAGAAGTGATCAGGAGTCTGGAAGCCAGGATGTGGATGGGCACAGGGAGAGAAGAGAGCCTGCTAACCTCTTACATGTAACAGCACATAGTGTGCCAGGAAATATTAACTTCCAGTATCTCCTTAACGTTTCCAGTACATCCTTCTCCCATAAAGGTCGTTTAATGGGCAGAGAAACTCATAAACAGAGGAGACACAAAACACTGGGAGTGCTGCATACCCACCAAGCCTTGCCTGGTGCCAGTGATGTTCACCCAGCAGCAGTCACCTACTCATGTCAGGGACTGAGTACAACCACAGCCTTAAATCAGTTTCTTCAGGTCCCACCAGTAGCCAGTGTCCTTACCATTCTTATTGAGCAGATGGACCAGCAGTGCATGTGAGACCACAGAGGACAGATTTAGGGCAGACACGTTTGCAAGAGTCCCTTTCTGTGCAGCTCTCTTTTGAATGCAAAGAGTATTTTATGAAAAGAGTATTTTATGCGAAGGTGTTTTAAGAATAGCAAAAGATGTCTTTTTCTTCACTTCAGTAGAGATGATGCACATTCAAGGTGATGGGAAGGAGGCAGGGGAAATCAGGGTTATCCCAGTTTGAACTGATCCCATAATGATGAATAGCAAATAACCAGACTGGTGAGGTTCTTGCCTGCTCAGGTAGCAATGCAGGGAGCAGCTCCATGCCTGCCTCATGCGTGGGAAATCCCCCAGGTCTGAACTCTGTCCCACAGTGTCAGCTGTGCTGGCCATAGCCCTGGGGAGCCAAGGTTCCCACAACCTGTTTGGACATTAGAGCTGTCTGAAGCACTGGTCTCGGGTGCTGTTTGAGTCTATCACAACAGAGAAACTCTCTTTCCTTTTGCTACCTTGAAAAAGAGTGAGCATCACTGACATTTCTAATACAGAACCTCTTAGGCTGCCAGGACTGGCATCAAAGACACCAGGACAAGTATTAATAGATAGGAGAGTGGACATCCTCAGGATACCCATTAAGTGTTAACAAAACTTCCCTGGTCCTTTAATTTTGTTGTACCATATTAATTTGCACTGCAGTCAACTAAAAGGACTTCATTGTGGTATGTGTCAGCAGTGTGTTGACAAGGGGCTAGAAAGTAATGTACGAATATCACAGCATTATGCTAAGCTATATTATATATATATATATATATGTATGATATATAACCTCTATCAGCTCAGCTCAGATGAACTATCTGCTAAAATCCCTGCTGGCACATTGCCATTGACCCCATCCCATGGCTCCTCCCATCACAATGTTACATTGATTGTTTAATGACACAAGACTCAGGAAAAGTCTGCCTTGTCAATAGTGATTGAGACAAAGCATACATGCCCATGTATAGGATTTGCATTTTCTTCCACAGTCTGCTGGGATTTACAGAGACAGGGAAAAGGTATGCTCTCCTCACAGAGCAGGTTGCAACCTTTATATTCCATGCTTTTGTTTTTGGAATTATAGTTGCAATCTACAGACAGCAGAGATTATCTAATGTCAGACCCCTCCTATGATTTTGCTTTTTTTTTCCCCTAGGGGAAGAAGAACTGTGTAGAACTGTTTGTGTCCCCACTGAACAGGAAGCCAGGAATTTCTGAGGCACTCCCATCTGAAGAAGTGCTGCGTTCCCTTAATATCAACGTTTTGCATCAGAGTTTATCCCAGTTTGGAATAACAGAGGTCTCCCCTGAGGTTGGTTATCAATTTTCTAACCTGTATTACTTTGATACAGATGAGGCGCTTACATCCTCGGTAGTTTTCTGGCTGAGGTTCTCAAGCATAAGGCAGAAAATGTATAGGCTATGATAGCATTGCTACTATAAAGCAATTATCATAGAAACCTAGAATAGTCTGGCTTGGAAAGGACTTTAAAGATCATCTAGTTTCAACCCCTCTGCCACGGGCTGGTGCATCTTCCACTAAGCCAGATCCATCCAACTAGCCCTGTTAAACAACTTTAGTAGTGCTTCATTAGGCTATTTACTCTTTAACGTCCAGGTCCTCCTCACACAGATGAGCTGTCATTGAAATCAGAGTTTAGATCCTAAGCATGCACCAATTGCCTTAAAGGAAGTGGACATAAGGAATTCTGGTCTATTAATGGGGGTAAGAAGATACAACAGTTTCAGTAGAGAGATAAATGGAATGCAGAATCTAGGTGTCACCATTACTACCCATGTAACTTGTGTCTGACATGATTTTGAAAAATTGAATCTGTACATTACACCCATGCTTCTTTCTATTTTCAGGATTGGTGAGAGATTTTTCTTTACCTGCTCCAAATAGAGGGCAAAATTAAACTTATAGCTATTATTTGTATAACTTCATCCATTTTTTGGGAAAAAAAAATCCATTTCAAAGCAGAGACTACATTGTCAAAATTCAGATTCTTGTTTTAGCTGTTGTAATACAAAACAAAGCAAAGCAGTGGTTTCCAAACGTCAAATAAAGTCTTTATATCACCCATCAGCAACCTGAGCTGTTTAGGTCAGAATTTCCTTTGTATCTGAAGCACGAGTCTGATGGTTGGGATAGATGCAATTATCTATTCCTAGTACTTTAGTTACAAATAACACTTCAGGTAGACATGGGGCAAGAACTTACATGAGTAATAGATGAATGGAGAAATGTCATCAAGCTATGAAGAGATGCTGGAAAAAAAACAAGCTCTGAACTCAAGAGCTCATCTTGAGTTAGATACATTTCAATAATCTGGAGTGCTCAGATATTTGTATTTTCTTTCTGAAAAAAATGTAGCTAATAATTTAGAAAAGGATTATTAGAATGAAAGTTGTGCAGTCTATAACTCCTTCAAATACTGTTGGAGACACAAGAGATTATTTTAATATTTCAATTGATAGCAGATTATACAGCTAAGGCACTGATCCTGAAAAATAATGCAGCTTTACACTAATAGGTTGCTTTTGGATCTCAGTAAATGGTTTACATGTGTAAGACTACACAGAAAACAACATCTAAAAGGCAGCAACATATAATCTTTACTTGGTCAGCTACTAACCACTTATTTTCCCTCAACTTGCTCTAAGAACAAATTTTTCCAAACAGCAAACTGAAACAAAACAGGCAAACCTTTGAAGGAAGGTATAGTTATACAAAGCCTTACATAGCTTTGACACATTATCTTACCCATTGTGTGTGTGTACTCCTGAGCTATCAATCCTGATTAAATCATGAGCTAATAAATTGTACACTATTCTAGCAAAAGTACGAATGCTTCACGACCAGTATTGTATGTGCACTATCAGTGTATCTGTGCACAAAAGAAGCATTACTCTCATCTTGGTGGGTGGCTGACACAGAGGTGTTAGGGCTGGAATTTGTCTCCTTTTTCAGCTGTATTTCAGTAAGAGTTGCCTAAGACTTGAAAGTCTGCTGTCTCTCTCTCTATGGTAAACAAAAAGAGATATGTTTGACAGGTAGTCCATCCCATCTGTGAGACACCTCTCCTGAGATGGCTTGGTTGACTCTTTTTAGCAAGGTTTAGTGTAAACTAGACCCCCATAGGGTTAATGCTGAGGGAGATTAGCCTGTCCAAAGAAATTTTACCAAGATTTTGTAGGAAAACCCACATGGAAAACTGCTCTGCTCAAAGTCTCAGCCCATACTATACCATAAACAGCAAAAGTCTCAGTGAATGTCGGTACCTGGAACTACATTTCCATTCATTACAGAAATAATTTGCTTGTTCACATCAGCACAAAAGCGTTGATCACTGGTTGATCTATTTTCAAGTAAATTGCCTGTCTCAAAATGACATCCCAGTTTCTTATTCAGCAGTAGCTGAAAGAGCAGTTTCCTTATGTGTCTTTGCTGTAGGAACCACTAGAGCACTTTACTGCCTGGTGTAGAATGAGATATGTACTGGTGGGAATGTGTAATTTTAATGGAATCCTTGCCATTTCAGGGGTACAAGACAATGTCTATACCTTTCATATCTCCTTGCTTTTCCAATGGCTTATTGTAGTTTTAGGATTTGCTCTTTTATTATGGTCTGAAGTTTGTGTGTGAAGTGGGATTTCGGATTGAATTCTGCTCCATGGGATGTACCAGTCAAGAGCAGGCCTCTCCAGAACAAAGTATCAAATTGCTGCTTCATGGTAGGACTAAATTCAATTACTTAGCTAGTCTGTGTTATTATGATGTGGGAATCCTGGTTTCCTAATGTCTTTAAATTGTGCTTGGATTAAAAATAAAATACTACTAGATTTCAGAATTTACTAGAAGAGAACTTGAAATGATTTTGAATGACAAAAGTAACTGAAGTTCCAGTAAATAAAATAAGGGTTACTATGTTTTGAGAGCTAAGCTAACTTCCAGCTGGAGATGTGTCACTGAAGGAGAAATTTCCAGAGTTCATACCAAAATTATGCAATCCCAAAATGTACCATTACAGCCTCCTTGCACAAAGAGGCTGCCTTTGAAGTATGTGATATTAACATACTAGAGAAGAAATCAAAGGAAGCAATCATGCACTTAAAGTATACAGAAACTGTAAGTCGCTGTAAGGACAAGGGATCAAAACCAGTATCTTAGAAATTACAACAGCCTGGACTGACAGAGGCACCTGGGAACAAAGCAGAGCACAAGGACATGCTCCCGTGATTGGGCAAGGCAGGTGTAGTGTAACACCTGCATGGCTGCACCCAGAGCGCCCAACAGGAACAGGAGCACTGCAGGCTGCCAGTGTGGATGTGGAATCACAGCACTGCATCACGCATGTGCCTAAGGTAGAGCCTTTGGGGAGACTTCGTCATGGGAGACATGGTTAAGTGGCTATTATCCAGTGTCCTGTGAGCCTGAGAGGTCACACACGTTGCTCCATGTTTTCACTGGGGGTGGAAGTGATTTCTGGGCAGCCTTTCCTAATGTGCCTTAGCTAAAATAGCTAATTAATAGCTAGTTAATAGCTAGTTAAAAGAGCAGAAAAAACAAAGCTGTTCAGTGTGAACTTCCATGAATCCTTTTTGATCTTGAGTTCTACCCCCAGCTCCCTGTGAGCTTTCTTCTGAGCTCAGAACTACAGCTCGCTGTGCTCGCACTAGTGTTCCAGCCCAAGGGACTAATTGGGGTTAAGTGACCCCATTTGCAAATTCACCTATTGTCCACTGAAAATTTACCTTTTCTGGCAGGTCCTGATACTGCAGCAGGATCTTTCAGTCACAGATTTTACAGTGACTACTTCAGGTCAATGTCTCTCTTGTTATTATCAAAAGCTGGCTGCTCGTTTTACTTCCTTGTAGAAATACTCCACTATTTTTCCATAATAAGACCAGAAAAGCCAGAGTGAGTTTTTAGTGTCTTTAAAAAAAGAAAAAAAGTTTATAAAAATTGTTTAGAAAAAACACATTTGTTCCAGTTCAGAGCAAAGCAGATACCCTTGGGTGCAGGCACTCTTCCATAAGGTTAGTGATTGAATGGCATTGTAAGAATACATTTGATTCTCCTGCACCTTGAATTATGCTGTATTTAAACAGTTTAAATTACCCTGGCTCATTCTGCCTGAAAAATTTGCCTGATTGGAGACTCCTTAGGGAATGGAAATACTAGGAAATTATGCCTTCCTCCCTGTTTGCTCTAGACCTGATGCTGCCTGAGCTACTGGAATTCCCTTGCCACTCCATCCACTCTGATATTACCCCACCTTATTAGCTGCGGATTTTTGTAAATTAGTCTGAGTATATCCTCCAGCGTACTCCTCAGAAAGACAACAATCATCTCCTTTTTGCCTTGCATTTGGCCATCCAATTAGCTTTTTTCCTGGGCCTCAGCAAACTGTAGTGAACGTGGCAGTTACTATCCCTCTTATCAGTTTTCCCAGACAAAGGAACAAAGTTCTGAATGAGCAGCACTGACATTTCAAGAAGCAGTTCCTTATCGTGAGTGTGAGATGACTCAGTTATTGGAGGTCACAGCTTCTTCTGTCATTAGGAAGCAGCGTAAGTAAGGATTTTGCTCTCCACCAATTAGATCCAGGAGAGAGATTTCCTTGAGTAGGTGAAGGTACTACTAAAATGTTTCGAAATGGTGTGTCAAGTAAGTTTGAGTTGTGGTATATGTTTTTTACCCTTTTTACAGCATTTTTAAATATTCTTTGAACATCATTGTTAGAAAGACAAATCTGGCAAAGACATATCTTGAACACACGTAGCTCTAGACAGACATCACAGAGATTCCTTCTCTTAAAGTCTTCTCTTCTTTTATTCTCTTCATTCTGTTATGTGTATGAAGTCTGTTATAAAATATTTTAAAAGTTTTGTGACATTAGTGAATTAAAGTTTATTTAAGTCTCTCATCCACTGTGACTAAAATTCCTATTAGCTCTTCATTTACTTTTTAGTGTATTTGTCCTTTCAGTGAAGAGGTATTAAACGGCCCCATTTACTCACTTACAAAAGGTCAGCACAGCCAATTCTCCTTTAGATCCTGCTTTTTATCTAAATTTCCTCCTGAGAGATATGAAACACCGGAAAGCCATCAGGTAACCCACTCAGGGTCAAACACTGAGTTTATAGCTAATAGGCCACAGCTGCAGCTGCTGCTGTCACCATGGAATTCCCATGGACCTCAACAGGAGCAGTCTTGGATGTAGAGCAGCTGCAGGTTTGGGCTCTGAGCCAGTATTGGGACCCAAGTCCTGTGCCATGAGCACAGCAGAATGACCTTGCTGTGCTGAGGTAGCAGATTGCACAGAGAGCTGTACCCCACTACAGTGGCAGCAGTGTTTAAATATGTCTAGGAACAATTTTTGCAGAGATATTTGGCAAGATTTCCAGCTTCTCTTTGAAACCCCTGGGGTTTAAGTTGCTCATTAAACATCAAACTGACACTTTATAAGCCTTTTTAAACTGTCAATACGTGCAATATTTTAAAGCCAAGACCATGAAACACTGCATGATTACACACACACACAAATATACTAATTTTACAAGATTGGTTTCTGTAGTTGTGCTGAAGGATTTCGATTGTGGTCCCCAGGACTATTACTTCCAAAGAAAACTCTTCTTTATTATGCTTTCCGTTCTAAAGATGTCAGCTCTCAGTTACACACGTGCATTTGTTTAAGCAAGCAAGTCTCTGTAAATTAGTCATGCTACCAAATTCCTCTCTAACTGTTTGCATTTTGTAGCAGTTGTATCTGTGAATTGTCTTGCATTGTCCTACCTCTTTTCAAAACTAGCAGGACACAATCCTGTGCTGAAAGGAGGACCATGAAAACTATACTGGGATCCAGCACCCAGCAGATTTTTTGTCAGCTTATTGTCTTCCTCAAGCCATGATCTCCCACTCCTCAAGAAGCTTTTTCACATTAATTCATCATCATCGGGACTTTCGGTGTTTGGGAGGCTGAAGAGGCTTGGCTTTGGGAGGCTTTGCCTTTTTGGAAGACAAAGTTGATACATTAGCTATGTGAAAGAGCAGGCTAATGGGTGGCTAAGGAGATGCTGGAGCATGATGTACCCATGTAAAGTGTTAGAGGGTCCCTGCAGTTTTACAGGCCCGCTGAGCAGCCACTCATCTTTGTGTAGAGGAACTCTTCCCTCTGTGATAAACTGCCAGTCCTCTTGCACAGTATCCCCAGAGAAGAAAAAAGGCCACATTGGGATGGGGAGACAACTTTGTAGTTGAACAAGAGGATTATTTAAAACCATTAGGGAATTTCAGCGAGAGGGAAACATAAAGACCTTGACCATTTACAATGGAAACCAGAATTTTAGAAAGTTGGTTTTACTCAGTCTGAGAACTCTGCTGAAAATACACAATTAAGAAAATAAAGGCAAGTAGCTGAAAATTGGAAGGGTGATGTCTACTGAACTGTGGTCCCAGAAACATCAGACAACATACTTTATTCTAAGTAATATATTGCAGTTAGACCAAGGATACATGTAATTTGTTTCTGCTACAAAATGTCTGTTGGAAAACATAGTGAAATTCTGGTAATTTAATTGTCCAACCAAGTCCCAGTGCTGCAATAAAGACAAAAATAAATGCTTTTACAATCATTATTATTTCCTAATCGCCAGGAGTTCCCCAGGAGCTCTGGAAATTTTAGTGTGCACAGCTGTTTCAGAAATGTTCTATCAGCAGGAAGCCAAAGATAATGAGATTAAGCATAATCAGAATTATAGATAGACAGATAATGAGATTTTTTTCAGCAAAATCAGTATTT
Organism: Corvus hawaiiensis; assembly: GCF_020740725.1. Lineage (NCBI taxonomy): Eukaryota > Metazoa > Chordata > Aves > Passeriformes > Corvidae > Corvus > Corvus hawaiiensis. Next base: position 44,027,776 of record NC_063216.1, read on the forward strand.
TTTACATATATGTGTATGTAATCTAGAGGTGACAGTGTGAGGGCTTCCCGGCTCATGAAGGCAAACCTGCTCTGTGCTACATGTTGCGTGTTAACAGTGGGAAGGCTGGCGTGCGTGTGCTGGGGCTGGAGATAAGCACTAGGAAGAAAGAGGCAGAGCGAGTCTCCCAAAGCCCACACGGAGCACAGCCCTTTGACCTGACAAGCCAGGTGGTTTCCAAGAAAGGTGCTCGCTCTTGTTTGCTTTACCTTCAAGCAGCCTGTGACAGCTGGTGGAGGATTCTCTTGGCATCCATGGAGGGCCGTAGATCCCCACGCAGCACTGGGAGCACAGGGTGGCTCTGCTCCATGGACTGGGCGTGGGCACGGCGTGCCAGTAGCAGCGTTCAAAGTCATGCCATGTGCTGTGGAATTTCAACGCTGACAAAGCTGAGGAGAGTGATTAATGCCCAATGAGAGCCATTTAAGCTGCGCATGCCACTCTATAACTTGTTTTCTCTCTCTTTCTGTTTCATTGCTTAAAAAAGAAAAATGTTTTGCAAGGCCAGCATGAAGCAGACAAAATCTGGAGCAAAGAAGGATTTTATGCAGTTGTCATATTTCTCAGCATCTTTGTCATTCTAGTGACTTGTTTAATGGTAAGTTTCCCTTTTACCTTTATTTTGGTTTTTATTTCATGCTTTTCTTAGTCTGAAAGATAGGGTCACACATTCTTTACATGACAGGTGTTTTCTTAAGGCTGTTACAAACTCAACTCCAAGAATTGGTTGCTCTCATAATGGTGGGAAACCAAATTTTGAAGAATCACGTTTCTTGATGCATTTTGAGTTGAATGAAGAATGTAACTAGAAGGAAGTTGAAGAAATAAATAACAGGTTCTTAAATCTACAGAGTCACTGTGTAGGGACATGAGTGATGACTTCTCAACCTTCTTAGGTTCCAGGATCCCTGAAGTCCTCTTACCGCCTTTGTTTTCAGTTTTATTGGATAGTAAAAGCAACACCACATTGATAGAATGTTATCAGTGCACAGTTGATAGAGTGTGTGTTGGTATTCGTGTATCAAATGCACAAATTTTAAACTGAAATGACTAGTAAGTACATGAAGGAGTAATCATATTTTTGAGCAGCTTTGCCATTTACATTGTATGAGTTCAGTGGCCAGGTTTCTGAACATTAGGCACAATTCTAATATGTTGAATATGAGATGTGCAATGGTGACACAGAAGATGAACAACACTACACCACCACTGACTTTTGTACGGTAAGTTTTGCATTTTTGTCCAATGTTGTATCTTACATGTTTTCCTTCTTTGAATTGTGTGATAATTCTGTGGTGCACAAATGTAAGTGTTAACTGAATTCTCTGACAATTATCAGCATTTATGAACATGTAGTATCTTGGAGTCTTTTGAGATATTTTGCTCTCAAACACATTTAATTTTCTTTTAACTACTTACAACCTTAAGACAGAAAGCATGTTTAATCTAAAGTTATTAAAAAATGTTGACATTTATAACAAAATGTTATTTAATCTTTCAAAGTCTCCCTAAGATTTGAAAAGCAGCTATTTTATCACAGGAAATTGTTGCTTTATTTAATTTCTACTTTCTTCTTGTCTCCATTTCCCCATGCCATTTCACTCAAAAAGAGGAGGATAACTCTAGAAGTCTCTTCTTCTCTACTCTCTACTTTGGAGAAGAGATATTTTGGTCATTACTGACTATTTAACTGGAAGGGTATAGAAAATGCTGCCTGTCCTTGTCCTGGTACTGTACAATATTTTCATTAATGATCTTGAATGCTTAGACAGTATTGGGAATTGTAAGTATTGTGTATGACAGTATCAGAACTTCAAATATTCTTAGGGTGCCAGAGAAAAGATGGGAAAGAACAAGAATGCTGCTTGGCAGGGACAAGAGCTCTAATCATGTGCATCAATACAATGTAGGAAATACGTGGCAAAACAACAGTTCTGTAGGAAAGGTTCCAGCAGTATCACAGAACAGTATCACAGAAGTACATAAGAAACATCAATGTTGCAAAAAATAAACTTCTTACCCTGGGATATATAAATGAGGATATGATCTCTAAGATCTGAATTCAGCTCTGCTATGGTAATTACTTGGTTGTAGTATCATGTCTTACTGATTTTGTATTGTCTCTCTCTACCACATTTGTGAAAAAATTCGGGCAATTATAGGAGGAAGGAGATTCAAGAGTGATCAGAGAGACAGAGGACACGAAATAATTTAGTTTATTTATGACAAGGAAAAGGAGCAAACAGAAACATGATAGTTCTCAAACATGGGAAGATTTCAAAAGCTGTCCTAAGGAAGACAATAATACTTTCTCCATTGGGGATTAGAAAAGAAGCAAATTTTTTCCAGGGTGATTTGGTTGACTCATTAGATAGATCTTTGTTATCGCATGTGTCACTAGACCCTGGGTTGCTTGGGGAAGCTTGGGAGTTTTCACCCATTAAGGTTTTAGGCAAACATTTGTCAGAAATAGTTTGGGTGTAGCAGATACGAAGTTAGGGCGGAGGTAAATACTAGCAGACTCCTTGAATTCCTTCCAGATGGAATTGCTGTGATGCTGTGGTCTTTTCTGTAGGCATTCCCCTTTCTGTTCCTCCCAGGTCCAACCTCTATCTTTACGTGTGCTACTGTTTAGACTGTGTAAATGGACACTGTCTCAGATTTTGTCAGGACCTGATAATACATGGCGTATGTGCAATCTGTAAAGCTAACAAACAGCTCACGTTAGATTTTGTCCCGCTTAATGCATGTGAGAGTGACAGATTGTGTTGGTCACTATATTTTTGGCCATTTCTGGTTTTTTGACTTTACCTAGAATTGATTAAAAATGATAACCGTGCACCACTCTGAGAATAAGTGTGTTAGCACTTAGATCAAATGTAGTTTGTTAGGTTTTTTTCAATTTATGCTAGGGTCATGCCATTGTTTTTCTAGGGTCTAATAAAAGATTATTGAATAGCATATGAAATAATACTTGTCCATGTTTTGGAAGTCAAAACCATAATTCCTTGGGTCCCCAAGGAGTGAAACTATGCCAAAACATATTAGTGACAAGAAAGTATGGTGAACATTATCATGGCCATGAATATCTGAGCTGTTTATCAGAAACAAATTAGATGAAAGCACTCACTGGAGGAAAAGACAGTTAAAATATTTCAAGCTCCTGTTTTATCTTTACTGGTACCAGCGCCCTTGCTTCACAGTAGGGCTGTTGTTTCTGCAAATTTATGGCAAAGAGATCTTATCCATGCAATTCTAAACCATTCTGAACGAACAGATGGTTTACCTAGCTAAGTCTTGTTTAATGTGTGTATTGCTAATGACATTAGGGTAGTTCCCAGCTAAACCTCTAATGCTAATCCTTGAACAAACAAACCTATCAGATATATCCAGTCATCAGTGGAAAGCTATGGAGAGATAGATCTTTATGTGGTGCTAGCAGGGCAACAGCTGTAAAACAGCTTCTGACTTGCAGAGAAAAAAATGCTCTGGTCTAAGTTTTGTCTTACTCAAGGATCCAAATCAAATGCTTTACAGGAACAGATAAAGCAAAGCGGAAAGTACAAGGGTGTCTGCAGACATCTTCAAAAAAGTGTGTGCCTTCCATCTCCACATGCAATATTTACAATTCTCATAGATTTCATAGATTGTAAGGCATGTTTTCAAAACGGAACAGCTGTGGCTTAGAAATTGTTTTTTGCATTGCCCTCCAAAGAAATAAGATGTGTTAAACAGGTGTAACATGGGTACCTCTGGAGTGCCCTTACTGAGCACAAGCTACCTGCCCGCCCTCACCAAGCCAGGGTTCAGCAACCTCAGTGTGGAATTTGATGGAAGAAGATCAGTACAACTTCTGCTTTTGTTGCATATATCTGATGTCCATATTCATAAGCAATAGGTGGACATAAGAACATCTGCTCTAAAACAAATTGAGGGTGCTGTAATTAGAGACTTGTACCTGGCTAAGTCATGAACTTCTATTTTATTTTGTGCCATTGTCTCTCTTGTGTTAAAATGCTTAAAATTTTTTCTATAGTCACTCTATTCATCAGTATTTCCTTCTTCACAATGTCTTCTGTAACTAATTTCCATTCTGTGTTATTTGTCCTTTTAATAATGCTACTCCAGGTATTACAAATAAGTACTGACTCACAGTGAGAACTGTTAAAATCCCTACTGCCCACATGTACGTTCTGCAGTTTATGTAATGGAAATATTTATCTTGTTGTGGGAAATGCTTACCTTCTAGGAATGAAAGCCATGTATAGCAATCTTATCCAGCATTTGCAATACCTTCCTTGCCTTGCTTACCAGGCAGTTGAGATGTCCTCTTTATTTCTGTAGGTTCTGTACAGATTAAAGGAGAAGATCCAGTTGTCACTAAGACAAGAGAAGGAAAAGAAGCAGGAGATCCACCTCTCACCCCTTCCCCTGCAGACATCTCAGACTGAGTATAAGACCACCAATAGCATGGTCCAGCCTCAACAGGCTCCAAAGGTTGTCAGTGTTGTAGTGGACCCTCAAGGTCAATGTGTTCCGGAGCTCAAACCTCCCCTGTGTGCCAGTCCATCTCCTTTCAGAATGAAACCTGTGGGGCTCCAGGAAAGGTAGGATGGTACCTGGTGTGCTCAGGATTTATTCTGCTTCTTTATAGTTATGCTTCATGATTTCATATGTTTGTCTTCTGTCAGTGAATGGGAAACTTTGCCAGGCGGACATCTGGGAAGTGGGATTTTGGTGTATTAACATCTATTTCACAGATTTTCTTTCCTTTCCTTTTCTTTACATATGACCAAAGGTTCAGGTTGTATGAAAAGGTTCAGCTTTGGGCTGAGATTAACTGCATTAGTGGCATTCTTTTTGCTGATTATATTCTTCCCCTTTCCAACAATTACTCCAAAGAAATAATTTTTTATTTGCCATTGATTTTTGCCTGTTTTGATTGTGGAAATTCTGGAAGAGGGCTCAAGGGCTGGCTATGTATTGTCAGCAAAGGACATTCTCATTTCTCCGGGAGTCCCTAGCACCTGGAAAACTGAGGAAGAAGAAATATTTACACCAACTGAGTGCATTTAGAAATCTTGTACAGTGTTTCCATTATCACCTTTAGATAAATTTCCTTCCTAAATGCAGCCTTCCATGATGGTCAGGATACAGTCCAAAGTCAACAGGCTTTACAAAAAGGAAGAAGTGATAAGTAATGAAACCAACTCTTCGGTGCAATTCCTCAGAAATACTTGGGCACCAAACCTAGCCACTCACTTTCAAAAACTGGGCCAGTGGTCTTTTTATAAAACCAGTTATTCTTCCCACAGGAGAATGCACACAGACATCTGTCTCTCCTCTGTTAGAAACCTGTATAATTTCTTGACTGATGGCTGCAGGCCACTTTCATAAAGCATCAGTGCTCTGAATAGCTCACATAACATGCAGCTGTGCAACTGAACTCTCCTGCCCCAGCACAGACAATAAATGAAAGAACAGATGCCATGCAGAGACCGAGCAGAGCCTCATATGTGAGGACTCTCAGCTGAGCTGTAACCCTGATTCAGCTTGAACCATGGGGTTTCAATGACAGAGATTTTATCAATGGATTTATGACAGACAGAGCTCAGGGAAGGGGATTGGTTCTTCTGTGAGTAAAAGAGGCTGAAAGGCAAAGCTGTCATAAAATATATAGTGATATCACTGCAGGGGAAAAAAAAAAGGAATAGAGGAAGCAAGTAAATACATTTTGGTAGTTTCTCTCATTCCGCAAGACCCTAAAATAAAGCCCACAAGCATGGGAATCATATAGCTCTTTGATAATACTTAGTACCTAACATAGCATATACAATAGTTGAGAGGGATTGAGGGAAAGGTATTTGTAGAGGGATTTTGTACTTAAGGAGAAGAAACTTGTTGTACTTAAGGAGAAGAAACTTTTCCATTTCTCAAACAAAGAAAGTAAAACCAGTTGATTTAGGATATTAATTTCCACCACCACAGATAGGAACTCTGCATTTAATTCTCCTAACCTAAATGCATCCTTTGGAAGAGCAAAGTTCTTAGTTGGTATGACAAAATGGAGAGCTGAGACACAAAGAGAAAACTAAACCTGATGTTTGACCAAATAAACCAGACATTTAGGTTATTACTAAGGAAAAAGAAGTTGAAGGAGTTGAGCACTTCAGTTTCTACTGTAAAAGAACACTAATAGACCGTTGTGAAAAAGTGAAAGCCATTGTGATAACACCCCATTGTGTAGTACTTTTTGTCACCTTTAACACAGTTAGACTCTATCAGCCCGAGTCCACTTCTAAGAAATGGTGAATTTTATTTCAAGCTCAGTGTACAAAGGTCTGGGGATGTGATGGAGAGAACTTTAGGGAATAGTTTATCTTCTTTTCCTCTGACATAAGCAGCTATTATTATTTGTATTCCTTATTTATTTACTATAACCTGTACTATGAACAAATTTATACTCATTCTAACACTTCGCAGCATTGAAAGCAAAAAGTAAAAATGCACTGACACATTCTGCCTCAGATGTTATCTAGTGACTAGGTAAGTGGTCAGTTTAAAACTCCTCTCCACCTTTCTGCCCCAAAAAAAGCCCTTGCATTAGGCAGCCTTGGGCCATCCTCATTACACATGGGAGAAGTGGATCTTACAGCACGGATCTGCGCACTGCAAGCAGCAGCGAACCATGCTCAAAAGTCTACTGGCAGCTCTTCTTCTGCTAGTATGGAGTAGGATCAAACCTGGAGGTCTCCTCCTGCTCATAGCACAGCTTGGGAGCACCCTTTCAATAATTTTTGCAACCCCGATTTTGGTTTCTGCCAAAGAAGAAGCTCTTGGCAGGCTAGAGTGGATATGGAGGCTCCTTTGCAAACTTAGGAGATTCCTTGGGTCACATGGCTTGACAGCAGTTCCTGAGCAGTATTTTCTACTTATCCAAACTACTTCCTGGTTTGGTTACTTAAGAGTGATCCGTAGTCATGAAATGCCTAGTATGATCCAGACCAAACTGTTCCTGGTTTGGACCATGGTTCATTGATTTCTCTTTGAGCAGGTAGTGAGCTGTGCATAGCCATCTAGGTGGGAAGTTGTGACGATCTCTCTGAAGGATGGGACAGAAAAGTTGGATGATGCAACCTGATGTAGTTAAAGATGTCCCTGCTCATTGCAGAGGGGTTTGACTAGATGACCTTAAAAGATCCCTTCCAGACCAAACTATTCCATGATTCTATGCCTGCCTCTCAAGCTCACCTTGCTTTGCACACTAGGTGCTGCTTTGAGGAACATGCCCTTGACAGTAAAAGGGGTAATGATTTTAAAATAAAGGAGGGTAGATTTAGATTAGATATAAGGAAGAACTTTTTTTGCAATCAGAATGAAACACTGGAGCAGTTTGCCCAGAGGTGGCAGATGCCCTATCCCTGGAAACATTCATGGTCAGGTTGAACAGGGCTCTGAGCAACCTGATCTAATTGAAGCTGTCTCTGCACATGGCAGGGAAATGGGACTAAATGACATTTAAAGGTCCCTTCCAACCCGAACTATTCTATGATTCTATGATCCAAATGCAAAAATATAGTGGAACTGAGTTTTCACAAAGCACCACATCAGCCTCTGGCTCTCTGAACCTTTCAATTTTTAGTTGGAATAGCATTGGCCAGTACAGACGGAAACAAATTTTTAATGGACAACTGTGCATGGACAAAAATATTTCTGGGAGTTTGTCCAGCTTCTTAAAACGTATTGCGTTTCTGAATACTAGAGACAAGTCCATGAACATATTTTTCTGTGTATCTGGAAAGGCTCTTACTCAGCTATTTCCATAAGACACAGCTTCCCGACAGATTCTTTGCACTATCAAGTGTGTGGGATGCCGCAGATTATTTTTATGCCACATACGCACACGCGGCGGTGCCTGGTGCCTTGCTGGATGCGGCTGTGCGAGAGTGCGGGCAGGGTGACACCTAGAGCCGGCAGGCAGCACTGTAATCCTTCAGTGGTAGCTCCTGGAGGACGGGACGGGGTCGCGCAGTCGGGATGTTAACTGGCCCAGTGGCCTCAGGAGGCGATTCTGTTCCCATGCCCCGCTCTCATGAGACTCCAGCTGGGGTACTGCATGCATCTCCAGTGCCCCCAGCATGAGATGGATGTGGACCTGTTAGAGCAAGGAAGGCCATGAAAATGGTCACACGGCTGGAGCACCTCTACTATGAGGACAGGCTGAGAGTTGGGTTTGTTCAGGCTGAAGAAGAGAAGGCTCTGGGGAGACCTTATTGCAGCCTTTTGGTACTTGAAGGGGGTCTATAAGAAAGATGGGGGGGATAAACTTTCTAGCAGGGCGTGTGGCAATAGGACAAGGGGTAATGGCTTCAAACTGAAGGAGAATAGATTTAGATTAGATATGAGGAAGAAGTTTTTTGCAGTGAGGGTGGTAAAACACTGGAATAGATTACCCAGAGAGGTGGCAGATCTCAGGAAACATTTGAGGTTGGGTTGAGTGGGGCTCTGAGCAACCTATTCTAATTGAAGCTGTCCTTATCCATGGAAAGTGAGTGGGACTAGATGACTTTTAAGGGTCTTTTCCAACTCAAACTGTTCTCTGATTCTGTTATTTTCCTAGATGCTGATCAGGGGTATGTGCCCACATTGCAGAGTGTGGTTTGGAAAGGGGTGGAACAGTGGTGACCAAGAGCAGGGGGTGGACTGAAGGTGTGGAGGTGAGAGGGCTGTCAGAACAAAGAGGCACTGACCCCTTTCTATTACAATTGCTGAGGCAGGCAAGTGAAGGGCTATTTCTTCACAGCGTCCTGGCATACTCTGGATCATTCAGTACAGAATGCTTTGAAGTTGCTCTCTTTTGGTGTTTTCACAATTGCTGCTCCTTTGCAGCAAAGACCTTTTGCACTGGCAATCCACACTGTTCTGTTACTGACCAAAGGAGCAGGAGAGCTACTGTACTCCTGTGAGTGTCTTTGGTGATGAACTGTCACAGTATCACAGTGCCAACGCCTGACTTTTGGGTGTAAGTAATTCTTTTCTCTTCTGGGGGCACATCTATGAATATTGCATCAGTGTTTACTTTTCTATTTAGGCTTTTATAGCTTTATATGAATAATATTTTTTTTCCTTCAGAAGAGTAAGGCTTCCTTTTATTCTCTTTGTTGGCTCAAAATTCATCTTGATATGAATGGTCCCAGCCAAAAGCAGAATCTGGTGAAGTGGAATGTGCTATTTTAGATTTCATTCTGCCATATCAAGCATTGAAAATTCTTAGTACAAGCAGTGGGTTGTTAAATCACAATCATGGTAATAGATAAATGTTACCACACCGGCACAATATTACAACTGGATTTACATTTCCTGTGGCCACTTCAGCTGTGAGTTTTAGTTCCAGTGTTATTTGTGACTAAGACAACTACATTTCAACTAACTAGTGCACAATATGATGTTTTGTTCAAATTAGTTACTGTGCAAAGATACATGGAAGAAAAGAAAAAGCGGAAAATGTCTCTTCTACTGTGTGTTGAAACACAAACAGTACTTCGGAAAATCTTCTCAAGCATTTGTATTCCATTCTAGCCACAAAGACCTAAAACTGTGGCTGTTGTATTTTAATAATCAGAGGGAAAAATCACAGCACTGTGTTTTCTTAGTCTGTTACATACAGAAAATTATTCTGTCTAAAAGGAAGAGCTCCTCATGTTCACGTATCGGGATGCCAGGGGTATACAGGACTCTTATTCAGAATAGATAATATTTTATGTGTGCCTTGTGCTAATTTTTTTTCTCTGAAAAAAACTACAAGACAGTGAAGATGATAACAGACAAAAAGTTTGGCAAATAAAGCACCGGCAGATAAATGAAATAATAAATTATTTTTAAGTGTGAAATAAAATAATTCCACAATGGTATGGAGGCACAGCTGTGACACAGGAAAATAGAAGATACTCTGTGAAAGGGAAGAGCCAGCAAGTGCAAAACTTGGAGGGGAGAGGGCTGCTCGCGGGCATCATTCAACAGACTGTGCAACCGAGTCTGCAACCACTATAGAAAATCAGTAGGCATCAGAATAGAGAACAGTATGGAGACAATCACCTAAATCAAGCAATTATAGCTCTCAACAAACATAGCAGATGAGTGAAATTTGGCTTGAACTCTGACTGTGAGAACTCCATGTGATGTTACTTTCCCCCACAAAGCAGAGCAATACTATAAAAATCCTATGCCACAGTTAATAGACTGTACCCGGTGAGATTTCTCCTAACATCCTGAAAGTCCCTGTAAATTGGGAGCAGAATTCTTTCTTCAGTTCTAAGAATTATTCAGTAAACATGCAGTGAGTGCAGCTCCCTGTAAGAATAATGAAATAAAAGTTAAAATAACATGCATTATAATGCTAAGTGCTCATCTCTGTCCACTTCCTTATAACAGGAAAAAGAGAGATATTCTAGTGGGAAAGAAAGTCAAAATATTTTTTCATAGTCTAAAAAAAAGATTCAGATAACCCATAGGAGTCTGTGGAACACAGTGCCAAAAGGTAAAGTTTTAAACAGAAATATATTAGCAAAAGGTGCACACACAAATAATGAGAGCAGTTATTGTTCTCTGTTTGACTTCAGCATCCTTCCTCAGAAACATCTTGTATTTTAAAAGAAAATCCTGTATAATTTGGGCTTCAGGTTTGGAGGTGGAAAAATTTGCTCTTAATACTGAAAACTATTCTCTTTTATTAGTCATTCTGCATAGACACACAAATTATTAAACTATAGTTTCAGCCTCTTAGGCAATTTCTGTCAATTGCCATCTGGATGAAAAATACTGTGGATGACAAATACCACAAAAACTAACTCTAATACCTGTTTTCCTCATTTTAGAAAGGCAGTATTCATTAAAATGAATCATTATCTTAACAATACTGTATACTGAATAAAACCTCATAAGAAACACTGGACCCAGGGTAAAAAGCCTGATGTGCTCTTTTCTTCATGAATATAGCCTCAGCTACACCTCAGGATATCACTGTTCAACCACATCTCTGCTCTAATAGATGAGAAAAATTTCCAACAATTCTCTCTGTCTGTGTTCTGATTTTTAGATCACAGAGCACAGTTGCTGCAAATACAATTATGGTGTTGCTGATCCATTATCATTACACAAAACCATCCATTGTGAGTAATAATTTCAAGTAACGCTCAGAGGGTAGCACCTTGCAGTTGGGCTACTATAAACATGCCAGGTTTTGTAGTTTACTGCACAAACATGTGAACTTAAAATATTTACAGGAAGGGGCCTTGAATTTCCTGACTAAAATATACTAGCTTTGTATAGATTTGGAGGATAAATTTTCCCTATTGTGTGGCACTGAGTATGCTTTCTGCATTCTTAATTTAAATTGTAGGGATTGTATTAGGAAAATGTCAGTGTAATTGTTTGAAGCAAAGCTATGTGCCAACACAAAAGTACAAGTTGTGGAATAGTTTTATGGTGATATCCTGTCCTGAAGGAATTTGCAAAGAACCGGGGACCAGTAAACTGAGTTTGAGGTGGGAGGCAAGAATTTTTGTGCTCTGATCTGTCTCTTCTACCAACTCATTAGAGCACTTTTTGACACATAAACCTCCTCCAGCCATATTCCTAACCACTGGATTGAGGATGGCTGGATGTTGTGTCCATCTGAAGAGATGTAGCGAAGATGAGAACCTTAACCTTAGGTGCAGTAAAAGTCCTACTTGCTACTATTTGTTCACATCATTTAAGAAGAGGGAGAGAATACAATTACAATCCCCACACACACACACTTTCTGAAGGACCTAAAAATACATTTCTCTCATTTGGCAGCTGTATTCCATCCTGGTCTGTAACATCATAGATTCATAAAATGGTTTGGGTTGAAAGGGACTTGGAAGAAAATCTAGTTCTAGCCCCACTGCCAAGGGCAGGGACGCTTTCCACTTGGTCAGGTTGCTCAAAGCCCCATCCAGCCTGACCTTGAACACCTCCAGGGGTGGGGCATCCACTTACAAATTCAACACACCTAGATGCACTTACAGCACTAAGGCTGCATAGCAGTGATTGGTTTGCGTCCATACTGCCAAGCTCTCTTTGCCTCCAAAAAAGCAGGGACTGGATGCAGACTGCCTCCTGAGAATGGTTTGTACATGTGCTCATTCCCAAACCATAAATTGCTTTGGAGTGCTCTTGTTGTCAAAGGCTAAAAACAAGCCAGGGCTGCAATGATTGATACATAGCACTGTCACTCAGTGCCTGGGTTTGTTTTCCTGGCACTGTGATTTTTTTTCAAGATGTAGCTTGCACATGAAGAAGTGTGCAGTGGGTGTAGCAGCTGATACGAGGGGAGCAGTCCTGATTGTAGGCAGTTGCTTATGGCCTTTTAGGTAATTCTCTTTTCAGTGCAGGGTCTCCCTGAAACCCTACGTTGTGTCTTTCCTCCTCCTCAGGCCATCTCGGCTGGCTGGAAAGCCACACTGACTGCTGGCACCTGCACTCTGGGTGAAGAGTAAAGAAAAGGACTGTAAACCTGGGCTACTGAGGTGGGAGAAACTAAGTAATGGGGAACATGAGGTGGGATCCAGCTTTGAGGGTCTCCTTCTCAATGCCCAAGAGGGCTGTGTTGGCACGTGGATTCATCACTAGAGAGAGAATAATGCTGTGCCTCCAACCTGCATTTGTGAAACATTTCTGTAAGTGCACAGTCACTCTAAAAACTTTCTGCCAGTGCCATATCTTTGAGTTGCATGAATGTCTGTTCTGTCCAACCCATTACAGACATCTTTACTTATCTGCAGTGTAGGAAGAAGGCAGGAATGTGAATTGTCCCCTTTCTCTGGAGAGGAAGTGAACTCAGGCACCAGCTTAACAAAGACCCTCTAAACTCCATATTTTAACTGTTTGACTCCTGGCTGGTTGAGAAGCTGTTTTGGTTGTGGTTAGAGCTCTTTGAAGCAAAACTCTGTGGGAGTTGTAATCTAAATAAATAGATGCAAATAACTGTGTACCATTGCCCAAACTTACACCCACAGTGTGTCTCTGGCACATCTTAAAATTATTTCAGATTAGTGTGGGTTGACAGTAGGTTTCCACTCCTATTTCCATCTCTGCTTTGAAATGTCCCACATCCCTTTTTTCTTCCCTTGCGAAGAGATAAAACTTTCCAAAGCACATGACTCTCGCTTTTGGGAGTGGTTTTAGGCAAATTAGCCTACACTTGTTTAGAGAAATTCTTCTGATGCAGCTTCATGGCCCTCTGCTCTCATGAACAGGGGAATGCTCTGTTTAGCATATGCAGTCTATGCCTACCCTTGCTTTTGCCTTTACTGTCCTCTGAGGTTTAGCCAGGAATTTTATAATAATTTTATTGTATTCCCAGGTCTCTTATCTGGCGTTTATTCTTGTTACTCCAGTTGCTACTGGTTTTAGCTTGTACACAGGAAACCGCAGTGCCAATCAGTGTCGTTCCCAAGGTGACAGGAAACCCTATTTGGTCGGATGTTGATTGTGCTTGTCTTTACGGCTCCACCCATCACATTTTCTTCCTTTTTGGCTTAAGTTAAGACAAATTAATCAGTGGCTGCCATCTGGTAGACAGTTTTGGTGGGTTTGCAGTGATTTGTCCAGCTGATCTTTTGAAAAGTCACACAAGGGAAAATACCCATGTTATTATTTAAGTGCTTCTTGAGCCTGAGATTTACAGGGACCGTTTTTGCCCTGACCCCATGAGTAATTTGAGTTGTGTGAGTAATCCCCTTGTCTTTTTCAGCAGCAGTTTTGGGTCTTAAAGTGATGTTTGGAGATCAGAGGGTTAAACTCTGATGCAGCTTTCCAGTGACTGATTTCCTCAGCTCCTCTCTGGTCTAATTTATTTGTGCTTGACTGTCCAGGCATGGTTTCTGTGACTGCTTCACCAGCTGTCCTAATGTGCAGGCAGAGTGGGACATCTGGGAAAGTGAGGAGATGCACATTAGATGGACTTGTATGCTCTGGGCATGTCATCTCAGCCCTTAGCAGGATGTGTCCATCTGTGACATTTGCAACCTAATGTATCACCTTTTCACAATGGTAGTTTGGAAATGCTGCGCTACGGGACAAAGGCACCAGCTTCTTTATGAGACTGGTTTGTAAGCAGGAAGTATCTCCTGAGCCTTTGACTTGTACCCACAAGTTCTGGTTTCAGCAAAACAGTGTAGAAGGAAGCATCCGTATCAGATATACAGAGTTTTGATATTTAGGAGGAAGGTTTATTTTTCACATTTGGGGTTTTTATAGAAAAGTTTCCTTGAGTGTCCCCATTAATGTCTGAAAAAGGTTAATGCTTCAAAACAAAAATATTCACCTTTCCTCTTGTGTTGGAATGCATTTATCTCTGCTCATGACATTTCTTTTACAGGGCAGCCTAAAGCTGAACTTAGTTCAGTTCCCCTTAATTTAAACTGTTAGGAGCAGACACAGAAAACAGTTAGAGAAAGAAGAGAAAAAGGTCAATGTGTCTCCAAAACTGGAATGTAAGCTAGCCAAGTATTTCTTTGAATTCCAAGAAGCCATGTGCTGGGCAGCGCTTACATCCAGTTTACATTGTAGCCATCGGTTAACAGTCCAGGCCATGAATCTTTTCCTTAAGTGCAATCATAATTAATTTTATTTCTATGCAGTGCTAGGAGGACTCTTAAAAATTATGAGAGTTGACTAATTATACTGCTTCTTTTTTGAAAAATCCAGTTCTGGATATTCAGCAGAGTTCTCTTACATAGTCAGAGCTAGTATGCACAGAAAGTTTAACATTGTTAGCTAGCAGAAACGTCTCCTGTTTGCAAATACACCTTTGCTCAAAGAATACTGCATGTAAATCTGTGGGCTGGAGTATTTCTCAGCTCTTGCCAGAAATTCTCTTTAGCATTCTCTCAGTACCTGAGAGCCTTGGTCACAGATCAGGATCCCTCTGTGCAAGACTCCATATGTACACAAAAAAGAAATGTTCCTTTATCCAAAAGACTTACATTCTAAATATCAGACAAGGTAGTAAATGCATACAGACAATCAGACATGCCTCAGGAAACACAGAAGCAATAGCATCGTGGCAGAGATGAGAATGCCCAAAGTATACCATGAGAATGGCTCAGCCAGAGAAATACTGCCCAGAGGCAGAGCTGATTCCGCACAACACTGAGATTTCAGCCAGGCTCTTGCTGGAGTTATTTGTCTGCTTTGATACCATCATATGCAAGCTGATGCACCCATGTACTCAGACTTTGAACCTTAGCTGAGTTTCCAAGACATTTCAGGAACTCTTTTTATGATTTTCATCCCAAGACAAGTGGGATATTAATTGGTTAAGTGATCCAATATGTTATTGCAAATCAGTGCCTATCTTCATGAAATACCTTGGCTTTGAACTCTCCATTAATTTCTCTAACCAGGGGAGTCTATAAGAAGCTACAAAAGTGATATTTCTTTCTGGGACAGGGACTTTCCTTATGTTCTCTATCAAAGAATGTACTTTGATGCTAACAAACAGAGTGTATTGTTATTAATTTATGGTATCTATAATTATCCCTGTTATGTTAATACTATGATTTTTTAACAGGAGCAAAACAGAACACAGCAACTTCAAATGACCGCTCAAATATGCGATAGGCATCAGAAGGGGAAGTAGTGTATATAATTCCCATACAGAAAAATGTCGTTAAGTACAATGTTTCTCTAGGGAATTCAGTCCCAGTGCTTCAGGATGACCAATATTGGGCAGCTCCCTGGAAAGCAAGAGATGGGGCTGGTGCTGGGCAGGAGGCAGCCAAGTTTGCCCCTCTGGCAAGGCTGACTCTTCTGCTTCCCACCATCCCCTGACAGCCGCATCTCCTGTTTTTGAGATGTCTCAAATCCTTCCTGAGTCATAAAAAATTCCACTGGGAGACTGCTGCATAGTCCAGAGGCTTTCAGTTCCTTTCTCTGGATTTGATAGTGGACCTAAAAGCACAGTCTTACAAGAAGTGAAGGAAAACAATGACAACGGCAGAAAAGTACACAATAGTTAACAAATGCGATTTGCATGGGCTTGTTTCACTTCAGACTCTGTCTAGCTTGTTTGGCCTCAGTGGATTTATAGACGTATCTGGGAAGAGAGTTTGGCCCACAGAGCACAATACTGAGTAGGTTTGCAAAAGAAGGCAGCATTGTGTAAAGCAGAAAGCCGGTATTGTAATTAATCCTCAAGTTAATCCTGTAGCTACTGAGAGTGTGTTTGCAATTTACTGATAAGATTATATTAAAAAAAAATGTTTTCTGCTTCATCACAAGGATTTTCACAAATGCAGATGGTTTAAATACCCCTCTAGTCCCCATGTATAGTGCTCACTATTGCCTGGCTCCTGGCTACAGAGCTCATCATCCTGGGTCAGTGCAGAGGTCATAAGGTGGGCTAAGAAAGCTGTCTGAAGGAAAAATTACAGAAGAGAAACACCAGGCACAAAGATGGGGAAGCACCCTTTGGTTCAGGACGTTCCTAAACTACAGATTGCCAGAAGATGGAGAACATAGTAAAAATAAGTAACAGTATCAATTAAGTAATCAATAATTCCTGCTTGCTTTGTCTTGCGTGCTTTCCCTAAACCTCCTCTTGCTATTGGAAACAGGATACTGGACAATCTTTGGCCTTACAAAGTACACCAAATTTATTTTCATATTCTACATTACTGCCTTCAGTGTATGTTAACCTGACCCATATTACATCATTAGCCATATGAAGCCCTGTGTGTTGGAAGCATTTGTGCTGAGATAGATGGGGTGGAGATCAGTTTGGGACTGAGTTCAGTTTATCTTTCAGATACAACTTCTCTCTTTTCTCATTATTTCATAATGCAATGCGCATTTAGAGGAATGCTACTTTTGTCAGAATCCTCACTTTTCCCTCCCTTATTCAAATTCATAGAAGTGAATTTAAATCAAACTCTGTAAGTTTCTCGATGCCATGAATTCTTTGCTAATAGAGGACTGTGAATCTGAAGCAATTGTCATTATTTCACTGTGAATTTTTTAATCTGTTCTTACTCATTGATGGTGTATATGAGAAAGAGTAGATCAGAAAGCCTTCGCTCTGGCCTTCATCTCTGGGTGCAGGTACAGATGCATTTCCCTTTTCTAGAGCCCTGCCTAGGCAGCCCCCTATAGGAATGTCTCTGATGAAGGCAGGCAGTCCAGGGCCATGGACTTCAAGGGATCTGCTGAGCTCTGTAGAAAAGAGCTCCAGTTCACTTACTTGTCTGTTCCTTGTCAGGTGTTCAGCCCTAAATGAGACTGCACAGCTTGGTAATGTCTCCTTTAAAGGTCTACCTAACCTCTGAAGTGCAAGATAAAGTACACCTTGTCATGCAGACATTTGAAATTGTCTTAAAAGCATTTAAACATTGCTCTGTTTCAAATTGCAAGCCTAAGTGGATTTCCTAAACTTTATTTTCAAAGGGAATGGCACTTCTCAGGCACTTCTCACATTAATATACTTTTTTGAGCAAGCCTTCCCATAGAAAACAAAGCCCGAGTATGAAAGTGGATCAAGAAAAAAAAAGCTGGAAAGAGAGAAAGGTTTATATATGTAGCTTAGGTGTCAGGTCTGGAGAATTTAGAAGCAGATAAATGGCAGATCTAAGAGCACATATATGGGTTCTGTCTCTAAGAGCTTAAATCTCATCAATTCATTGTACAGCTTAGACACATTAGTCACCCTGGAAATGGAACTGTGTTCCAGTGCTACAAGGATTTGGGGTCTGTACAGGCAGCCTGAGATGCTTCGTCCACTGTGACTGAGCGGAGCTGTTCTGCCGGCTCCCTTTGGAAACGTCCATAGGTGGCGCAGCTCTGTTGAGCAACATTGTGAGTCTGGAGGTTTTCTTCAGAAAGTGCTGCTGTTCAGTTATTTCTTCAAAGTGCACTAACAATTCATTTGTCTGCTTAGAAATCTTCCATATGACACTTGCAGTAGTTTAAAGATAATGACGACCAAGTCAAATAAACAAGGAATGTGCTTTTTTATTATCTTAAGGTTGACAGGGTGTAGTAAATGCCTCTTTTCCCAGATGTTCCTTCCTGTCTTTCCCAAATGGCAAACTCACCAGGAAAGAACTCATTGTACTGATTAGTCTTCAAGTCACAATAAAAAATAATTTTCTCTTACTGGTACTGTCTGAAGATACTGCCCATTTACATTAAGAATATTTCTGCCCATGTCTTTTTCCAGGTCAGCTGGTTTTGGTTAAAGCCTCAAAAGAGTATTGAAGGACATTAATGTGCAAATAGATTATATGTTTGCTTGTTTGGATTTAAGGGTTGTAGATTATATTCCTTAAATGAGCAGCGGTTGCAGGATGGAAGTAGAATTTGTGCTTAAGACATTAATTATTATGGAATACATGAAGCTAAATTGACTTACCTAAGGCTCCTCTTATGAAAAAAACCTAAACCAACATTTTTTTCATCTGAAAGATGAAAAATACAAGATCCATTATTCATTTATTTAATTACATACCAACTAAATAGCATAAAATGTCAGTTAAATAGTCTTAAAAAACCACTTCCCCGAAGCTATTGCTGTAGTGTTGCACCTCTCCATCCTCACTGATTAGATCAGTTTTCCTAGGTAGGCTGTTCTCTGTGTAATGCAGGCAAGCACCCTGTAGGCATGATATAGTGCTCAGCAAAGAAGTGGGCCTTGGATGATTTGGGAAAAGTTTTGCACCTGGATAAGAGATCTGAATTGGCAATGGTGGTACATGGCTACAGCTCCTCCAAGGTGTCACAGAGGTATTTATGAACTGGAAGCATAGAGGGGAAACTCATGCAAGTATGACAAAAATATTTTCCAAATTGCTTTTTTTCTTTTAAGCAAAATATAGAGCAGACAGAATATGTGGAGGTTTTTTAACAGTCCTTGTTGGCTTACCTTAAATAAATGCATTATTTGAGCTCCTTAAGTTGTGCATTTATTTAATATGTGCAGCCCTAGCAGTCAATAATTATTACTCTCCATTCTCTTTTCCTTCTTCCTATTCTTTTAACTCCTTTTGCTTATATTCACTGTAGCTTGGTTTAAATTAGCATGTGCAGTAATCAGAGAGAGAACCGGTCATCCAGTAAGTTTGTGCAATGAGGCCTCCAATATGAAATAGAGCAATGCTGCAATGCAAGCCGATAAGAACAGTAGTGAGCAAGACTGCATTCAATTAAAGATCTACCATCTAAAGAAAATTAACCACAAATTTGTAAACATTTGTTCAGCTCTTGGAATAAACAGCTCAAATAGGCACAACAAATTAGCATCTTCATTTATTTTTACTTCTGAACATTTAACTCAATTTTCACTCATGCTGCAGGCACATATGTGACTATGAAACAGAGACAGAGCTTTATGTTGCCATTCAAATTTTATTGAAGAGATGAGTTTGCGTGACAAAATGCAATTTGATTGTAGAAATAATCTACAGGAAAAGATGGGAGGCTGTTTAAGCTTTGCATTTTTGAACAGTCAGTTCCCGTAGCTGAGCAGCATTGCCTTATCGAGGGCAGAACAGGAGTGAATTGGCAGAACATTAGAAGGCCTGATTAAAAGAGGGAAAGTTGAAACTACACTCATGTCAGCTGTTTTCCTCTACAGGATATTGAGCCATTCCTGTCCTAACCAGATACTGATTGCTTAAAACTTAATCCAGAAGTACTTGTCAAAACCGTTTCCTCAGCTCATTTTGACCTGCTGAGCTGTGAGTAGATCCTGAGAATTGTTTGCAACTTAGCGCTGGATGTATTGGCCTGCACTCGCTCATGGCTGTGGGAACAAGATCAGACCCTCCGGAGAGAACATGAAATGCCTCCAGTTTTCAAAAAAGCTGTTTAAACTTCATCACTGAGGCTCCAGATCAGTTTCTGTGGACTCAGAGAGTAATAGAACATGCTGCCAGGTGATTTTTTGTAGCTGGGAGGCCACAGATGATTGGAAGACTTGCCTCACAGCAGCCATATATTCCTCTTCTTCTTTCAGTAGGTACACAGCTTACTGTCATCATTTCCAGACCCCTTCCTCAGAGTCAGAAAGCATCAGTGTTTTGAGTGACAAATAAATAGAGAAAAATAAAAATACAACACTGGAATACTGTGAGGAGAGCTGTGTGACAGAGCAAACATGACCAGAAATAGCAGATATTCTTCCCAAGAAGATGCATACTTCATACTATTGCCTTTCTTAGAGTCCTGAGCTTAAATATATTCCATCTATGGCTTTCAGGTGATAGGTGTTAGCTTAGTGTTATATCCAATTAGCCTCTGTAAATGAGGTCCTTGGTTTGGTGAGATGGGGCTGCTCACACCAATGGCTACAGGATTTGTCTCAGGTGCAGATGTCTGCAAGCCAGAGTAGAAATTACATAAATATCTGTAATATTAACCACTTAATTGTTAAGCATGTTTGTGGAAAATTCAGCTAAAATCTACCTGTCTTTCCAGGATCTCCTCTCTGGAAAGGAAAAATCAGAGCTAGAGGAAGGTTTATCTGTGAGAGGAATAAGGTCTTGGAAATGAGGCCAGGAAGCCATAGGAAAAGAGAGATTTACTGTTCCCATGCATAATGAGAAGTCAGTGGGTAGTTTCTGGTGGTTTAAGTAGCACTGGTGTGTCAGGGGATAGCAGGAGAGTGAGGAAGATCAAGTTTTGACCTACTGCACACCCAAGTGCTGAAGGTGGAACTAAGGTCCTGAATTTTTTATTTTCATGCATGATAAAGTAGCTGCAAAATAACCAAACATGAGCTGAGCAGAGCAGATCCTTCAAGGTATCAGGCTCTATCAATTTAGACTGGTCATAAAGCAAAGTAAATTCTCTTTTGGCCGTGTTTGTTGGTTGATCTCAACTTCTGATTTTTGAGTACTTCAGTCTGGGGTGTGATACAGTTTCGGTTTGTTGAAAAGTGTGAATAACCTCAGGTCAGAGTGGTTCCTAAAAGCCACAGCTCTTGTTCAAGTGAAACTCAGAAGTGTTAGCAGGTAAAGCAGAGAGCATTTGGGAGACTGAGTTTACACTGTGGGTCTGCCAAGCATGGCATCTGTAGATTAGTGCTTCTTAGGGCACCTGGGAGTGTAAAAATTAAAAGTACACTATGTGCAATAAATACCGTGTGCAAATATTTATGTGTTAGGATGACATTCACATACTTACCTAACGATTTTTAATTCATCGTTTTCTCAAACTAATACTGATGATATTGATTAACCTTTGTGGAAAGTAAGAGTAAATAGCAAGATAATTACATTAATGGGTATTGCATACTATCAGAACTCATGGGGTTTTCTATCAGAATATTCTGTAATATGTGCTGCAGCACAACAGAAAACTGAAACTTATGAGCTCTACATTTCCAAGAAAAGAATGTAGATGTAAGAAAAAATGTATCTTCATATTTTAAATTGGGATGGTCAATAATGGATTTTTATTGTATTCTTAGACTCATTTGAGATAGTTTGCAGATGCTCAGAAGAAAATCAAGAGATTATCACACCCATTAATGTAACCATACTCTCATCCAGCCCTACTTTCCCAAGATGTCCAGTAGTATCAGCAGCACATGGTGGATATATATTTCAGGATACCAAGTATAGAGCAAGAATCTTATCTATGCACTTTTGAAAAATATAGAAATTGTTCTTATGCATTAGAAACAACTATTTAACAGTACTGTGAATGTTACTTTAAAACTTATCAAAGTATATCTTGCTTCAAATGAGAGTAATCTCTTAGCCTTCTCAGGACTGTCTGTAATGGATATTATAGATCTTCATTTGTGAAGACATGTCTCAGTTCTTTATTAGATGACCCATATTACTATTTGCCCCAGGCAGGAAGAAAACAGCAATATCTTCAGTCATTTGAAAAGATTATTTTAACCTTTCTGTACTCCTGCTTTTCTACTTTTCCTTTTTCCAACACTGATTTTTCTTGATGAAGTCACCGTTTCCTATTTTTATTTATTTTCTATTGGTATTGAGGATTAATAACAATACTAAGTCCTTTTCTAATTTACTGTACTTTTCACATTCTACTAGAGTTTTACATATCACATTAGTTCATCTACATTACCATGTTTTCTCTTAGCTATTTTGCTAAAAGCAGAAAGAAAGCTGAGACCTGTATTTTTTCCATTGTTCTTTTTTCCAAACATACTTTGTTTCCCTTTGAATTGCTCTACTGAAACATAAAACTAGATATGCAGGTGAAGTCTGGCAGCAGTAAGGGAGTAAGTGCTGGGAAGCATGTGCCTAGTTGTGCTCTCCCAGTGCAATTATAGCAGAGCAAACCCCACCTTCATTCAGTGCATTTGCTAACGAGATGGACCTGCAAGGTGAGAGACTCAGGACCCATGTTTAGGCCTAATCTGTGAGCACCAGAGAAAGAAAAGGCACGGGGCAACTGTGGTGATTTCCCTTCAGTAAAACCCAGGGAGAGTAGCCCTGTGTAGTGTTCCCTGGTACAAGCAGCATCTGAGGACCCGAAGCAAACTCTCTCCCCAGCAACTGCATCCAGGTCCACTCTTCATGCTAATTATTGACTTTCTTCCACCCACATGCCTGACCCAGCTCCCTCCTGAGCTGCACAGCAGCTTGGCTGGGGGACGGAGGACCGATGGCACAGGAGGAAGCACCTCCCGTGTCCGTAGTTCTGAGGTCAGAGGGCAGTGACTCCTAGAGGGCAGCAGCCATCACCGCTGCTTCCAAAACCACTAGAGAGAATGAGAGGCCGGGGCTCAGGAATCTGGGTGTTGCATTTTCCAGGAGTGCTGAATAAACATGGGAATGTGTATTTAAAGAAATTACTCAACTTAAATAAACAACTGGGAAAACGTGTCAGGCAATTGGATTTTCATAATCAACATCTATGGCTTAATTTTAGGGTCAGGGAAGACCTGGAAATTACCTCAGTAATGATTAATAGGGCTTTAGTAACCTGGTGGCCCTCCAACGTGCACAGGTGGAGCTTCCTTTCAACACTTTTCAAACAAACATTCCTTTTAAAATTTTTATTTTATCATGCCTTGTAATAAAATCTGCTTCTATAAATGTATTATTTAAAATACTTCAGTGAATTCTTGTCAGTGGACTTGTTCCTATTATCCAACTGAAAAGAGACCTGCGAGTATGTTAGTAAGACCCCCCTCTGGGATTCCAGACAATACACAGACACAAGTGGTTTCCTGATTGCGCTATTCACGTACCAGTGATGAGGTGGCTGTCCCAGCTGGTGGAACTTCATAAGAGTTAGTCTCCTGACAATTTTAATATAATGTTGTTATGAATGTTTACAATTCCTCAGATTCCTCACATGGTGCTCTTCCCCATCAAGACACAACCTCGAGAGGATGCTGGGGTAGGTGTATCATAACAAAATCTTCCCTTATTTGGCCCAGACTATTCACATAGGGGACATAAAGAATATAAAGTTATTTAAAAGGTAAAAAAAGCTTGGCCAGGGGAAATAAGGGAAAACCCATGTGTATGGTTCCCTTACTCTAATTTGAGGTGGAAAAATAACAGTCAGGAGATAAATATATATCTATGTATATATATATATTTGTGTGTTTATCTCCAAGTAAAATAAGCTGTCAGACTTGAAGTGTCTTTGGCCTGATTGTGATTTCCTTATTCAAAACCTAACGTAGGCAAGGGATAGTTACCAAACATGGGCTTTGTTTTAGGTGGTACCTCCTTACTGCTCTGTGGTCAGCCTTGTGCAGTCCCTCCTAGTAAGATTGGAAAAGGTGAGCTCAACAGGTAACCTCTTTCCATCCAGGTAGTAAAAGAGAATTCTTGCTTTCTATTCTTCAACAGAGAGTGAAGAATTTAACTATTAAAGGAACATAGAGAATCCAGAGAGTCTAGAGGAAGACCTGAGACTATAAGCATCTTCTATTAGAACATACAAACACATGGTGGTTCAGGCTCTCCCTCATCTTTTAATGCAATACGTTCTGTTTTCAGCTCTATTCCTCAGCATAAAGAATGCAATAAAGAAGTATGTGTGATTAACACTATACTGGTTATAGCATTTCTAAAGTATGTAAACATTATTTTAAAAATTTTATTAATTGAAGAATACTACTTCAAAAGGGTTTTTCGAGATCCCCATATTTATGGAAGAATTACCTTTAGAACTCTGATCCACTATATGTCCTCTTATGAACTTCTAAGAAGATTGCTCTATATTCAGTTTTTATTCAATGTGTACCTTTTAATGTATTAGATGTGCATCTAAGAACTGGTTCTTCTTTCCAGAGTAAGTAAGATCCTCAAGACCAGTGTTCATCAATAATCCCCATAAATGGTAAAAGCTGTAAATTCACAGTTATAATTAGATCAGGTATATTTTTTTGTTGTTGTTAAAAAGGAAATCGCCCTGTTGCCAAGACTGTCAGTTATAACAATGTAAAAGCCAAAGAAAATATTAACATTTTCACTGTACTTTGTTGCTGGACAATGGGAATACTTTTCCTCTATATTAGGAAATCCCAGTAGGCTCTCCCAGAAGTATGTCTGGATCTAAATTGCTACCCATTTCTCAACCAAAGGTAGCCTAAACAGATTTGGAGGGATTCATTGCACAGCTCTTCTGTGGATTTCTGGATGGTTTTCAAAAGATTGGATTTGCAATATATGCACTCAGAGCCACCTGTTTGAGGGACTGCCTTTTTCCATGGAATAAATTGCTAGGCATGGTCAGAAAAGGTGCTTGCGCAGGAGGGGTTTTGTGACAGAAAGGTCTAACAGGATGTTTTCCTTGAGCAGTGGTGTGAAGCTGGGAACTGATTTCCCCCCACAGGCTGGAGCAGTCCCCAGGGAAATGCATGGGCATGTGAGCCAGCACCCTCCTGCGGGGTCCATCTGAGAGCAGCCACTATGGTGTGCCCACTTCCCAGACTGTAACAGCTCTGGATTTGGGTGTGAATGCTGGTACTGCTGCCTGGGGTTCCAGTACCATGCAGGCTGTGCCACGAGGCACAGAGCACTACTGGTAGTCTGTGCATGTACCACTTACCCTCATTTTTTGCTCAGGATGCTACTTCACTTCAGCCTACCTTCTAGCAAAATTAGCAGAATCATATCCCACCCACTTCCCTGTGCCAACAGAAATTGTCCCCATCTACCCCTGGAGGCAGCCAGACACCCACTGCTGACTCACTGTTACCATCTGCAGGCCTGGGCAGCAAAGCTCTTGCTGCCGCCCACCCATCACCTAAGCTGAAATAGGCTTGTGAACAAAATGGCACAATGTGAGATTCACCTATTCCACCAGGTGGTCTTGTCTCTCGGACATTGTTGCTTTGAGCTTTGCTAAGTGACAGGTGAGTGTCTGAAGTAATTTTTATTCATGCAGACTGACATGATAGAAATCGCTTAATTTAAAATAAAATCATTGAAGCATTTGCTGATGTGTATGAGGTTCAACGAGGTGAAGTGCCAGGTCCTGCACTTGTGTCACAAGAAACCTGTGCAGCTCCACAGGCTGGGGCAAAGTGGCTGGAAGCTGCGCAGCAGAAAAGGACCTGGGGATGCTGGTCAACAGGAGCTGAACGTGATCCAGCATGTGCCCAGCTGGCCAAGAAGGTCAGTGGTGTCCTGGCCTGTGTCAGGAATAGTGTGGTCAGCAGGACCCCCTTCAATGACTGACTCCCTTCACTCAGCTCTGGTGAGGCCACACCTTGAGTCCTGTATCCAGTTTTGGGCGTCTCACTACAAGAAGGACATTGAGGTGCTGGATGCATGTTCAGAGAAGGGCAATGGAGCTGGGGAAGGAGCACTAGTCCTGTGAAAGGCTGAGGGAGCTGAGGATCTTAGCCTGGAGAAAAGGAGACTCAGAGGACACCTTATTGTGCTCTATAACTGCCTGAAAGGAGGTCAACCTCTTCTCCCAAGCCATGAGCAACAGACAAGAGGAAATAGCTTCAAGCTGCGCCAGGGGAGACTCAGGGTGGAAGTTAGGAAGAATTTTTTCACTGAAAGGGTTGTCAAGAATTGGAACGGGCTGTCCAGGAAGGTGGTGGAGTCACTGTCCCTGAAAGTGTTTGAGAAACAATTGGACATGGCACTTAATGCTCTGGTTTAGTTGGCATGGTGGTGCTCAATCAAAGGTTGGACTCAGCAGTCTTAGAGATCTTTTCCAACCTTAATGATTCTGTGATTCTATAGAGGAAAGCATTCCCCCAATATTGGGGGGAATAGCACTTGCCTCACAGATACTATCAGATGATATCAGTATTATATTTATAATAATACATGGTATTACTGTAAAAGAGACAATTGTATCTTAACATCCAGTGTTCAGAGAGGTGTGCAGTCACACTCTCCCAGCAGTTCTCCTGCAGATGAGAAATGCACCCAACCAAGCAGAGTTTTAGTAGAAAAACTGGAAGCACTGGATAATAGATTATCCAGTAAGTGGTTAATCATTGGCATATGTGATTTTACAAATGGGCATGGCGTAGAGTTGTGTACTGATCTGGCAGGATGACTATTAGGAGAGACTTGAGACAATCTTATGTTACCTTTGTGTATATCCAAGCATGATAGAGTAACTAAAACTTCAAAGAACTTCCCTGTAAGCACCCCTTAATGGAGAGACAATAATGTGCAGAGGTAGGAATCAAACTGGTGTTCTCATATCTCTGTATGTGCATAGCTGCTTGGTAAATGTTAACGGAGCTGGGCATCTGTAGTCCAGTTCAGCAAGCTGAATCTGTCAGTCTAGTACTGATTGCTGCTTAGTAAACACAAAAACTTTGATAGATGCCTATAAATTTGTGTTTAGTCATCACAATTTGCAGAGCATGGATTTTTTGCAATCAATATGGCTAAAAGGTCGAGTAGATAATACTTGATTGATGGGTTGAAAATATGAAAAAAGCCAGTTTTCTTAAGTGTTGTTTTGAGAAAGCCCCAAAAAGAATAGGGCTCATACCAAACCCACACAAGTGTAGTCTATTTGTATTTTCATGGTTCAAAGTTGTCATTGAATCCAACTTTATTTTCCTGTAGAAATGGAAATGTTATGAATTTGATTGTCCTGCAAGAGATGTTTGGCATTTCCAAACAGCCCCTTTTAAGTCTGTGACCATTCCTTCTCCTCAGACACAGATCATTCATTGTGGTTTAGTGCCTCTCCCTTCCCTTCTACCTAACATGAGACATTGTCTACTGTCTTGGTAGTCACAATGTTTACACTGCCTTTCATTAATTTCTGCTGCTTTTGTCAATTTTTCTCGCTACATTATGTATATTTAGTTTCAATAAATTCTTAAACATGCACCTAACTTAACTATGAATTTATTTCATGTTGTTATGTGTATCAGTTAGAAATATATCCCCTGGGTTTTTTTCTGTGAAATATTTCTTCCTTACCAAGATACCACTTTGACATTCATAACAATAAAGTAGCATATAGGGAGCTGTTTCTGCTTCTGAAAATAATTCATATAGTTGCCCCCTAGCACACTTTTTTTGCAGCATCAGTTGTTAGATTGAAGAATTAGGATGTACGTGGTTTTCTGTCCCCTCAGTGCTACCGGTGAAACCAGTCTTGCAGTCTTTGCATGCCCAAATCCATTAGTGACTATAGAAAAAGTCAGGGCGCATAACTAACTCAGGATCAGCTTCATGAGTGTGGGATTTGCAGTAACACAGGTCTCATATAACGGTTTTAATTATTTTCTAATGCAGACGAGGATCCAATGTCTCACTGACTTTGGATATGAGCAGCTTGGGAAGTGTTGAACCTTTCGTCACTGTGCCAACCCCAAGAGAAAAAGTAGCGATGGAATACCTGCAGTCAGCTGGCCGCGTCCTGACACGGCAGCAGCTTCGAGACGCAGTTGCATGTTCTCATTTACTCCAAACAGAATTCATGGTGAGTTCAACAACATGCTTGAAATGAGAATTTTTGACATAAGTGGCAAAACAGAAACTGTGGGGGAAAAATAATCAGGCAACACTTCAATGTTAAGGTGCAAATAATTTCCAAAGGGCACATTAGATAGTTTCAAGGTGGTGTTTTATGTTTGTGCACTAAAGACAGATAAGTCAGTCATGGATAATACAGATTCCTCTTGGTTTGAAGTCCCATCATAGATGGGCTAAGTGTTATAATAGAGCTACAGTGCAAACAGTCAGAACGGTAACACTGTGACAGTTTCAAAGGCATCAAAAAGGCTATGATGACAGAAAACATGGTAATAATTGGAGATTTTGTTTATTCCCGTGTAAACACCATGTATGTTTGCAATTTGAGCACTAAATTTTTAGTCACCGTAAATTATTTTTTGGAGCAAATAGGGACACCCACAGTCGCTATCCAAAAGGGACTTATGTCCCGAGGTCCAAAATATCTTTAACAAGCATGGCATACAGCAGCCTAATATACTCAAGACAAAAACCCCTGAAGTGTTTTATTAGTGTATTTATTAGTAAAAGAGGTAATAATCTAAAATGAAGAAAGTGGCCAGGTGGAAAAAAGAGCAGAAAAACTCAATCAGGGAAAACAAATTACAACACATTACTTTAAGAAGACCTGAAAAAGTCTGATCTTGCAAAACCCTCAGATGAAAGAAGCTATCAGAAAAAAGGAGACACTTTTTACAAGGGAGATAGAAAAGAGCATAAACTGATGCCACTTGAATGTGAAAACTGAGTAAGGCAGGGCAAAAATGGTCTTGAATTTTAAAAAAATCATAGCTTCATTTTTAAACAGATCAACAGCATGAAGCTTACCAAAGAGTACAAGAATCAATTGATGATCAAAATGGTAGAAAAGTGATTTGGGGAAGTTGAACCAAGAGGTGAGAAGTGACTCCATTATTTGCATCTGCATTGACCCTAGAAGAACTTAGGAAATTTCCTGCATCCATGGCAGGGATAGGTTCAAGCAGATCATAGAGGTTCTATCTGATATTGAAGCATTAGTGGAAGGGATTCTATAACAAAGCAGTAAAATTAATAAAAGTAAGCTAGTAGTCATCCAGGAATCCTAAAGGAGTCCATGTATGCACTTACTGATGTATTAACTGGAGAGGTGTAATGTAGCAGTTGTACTTCAGCAGCTGGGGAATCAGAGGGCCAGGGGTAACAGTTTTTCGGAAGGGTTCCAGAACTGATTCAGAGAAACTGCATATCGAGAAATCTGATATCTAAATCAGAGAAACTGGAAGGAATTAAAATTAACATGCCAGAGCATGTGATCCCTTGGGTTTCATTTTGTTTCCAATTAGTGCATATGAATCAATAGAAAATGGATGCCATCTTACTCTAAAAATAGCTTTTCATTATGAATAATTGCATCGTATGATGCAGTCCTTTTATTTACCTGTAAAATCCAAGGTTTATAGTAAAAGTCATTTGCTTAAGAAAAGTAAGTCCCTCAATTCTTCTACCAAAAAGTGGACAGACAGTGTACACAGGAAAAATTACAATCATCCAACATACTTTTATCACCAGTTATGCCATAAGTTCTCCACCATTCTGCTGCTTAGGCAGGAAAGTCAGAAGAAATAACTTCATCATACTTAAACCCCCTATGTTAGGAGACAGTTTGTACAGACAGATTGGCACCTCATAGAATCCTGTTTACCCAAATCGTCTCACACAGCAGTTATGCACATCTTGGGGGAGACAGAGTCACATTTTATTTGTCCCTCAGGGGGGCACAACATGGCTTTGGCCATTCAGTGTTTCCACAGAATTTTATTGAAAAGGTCATGACTTGTCTATTCTGTTTTTAAACCATTTTTTAAAATGTGGTTTAAGATGGAGCTGTTGAACAGTATCTGTTTACTGTATTCCTTCATACAGATAACAGCTCAAGTAGGAACTTGAGGCATGCAAAGAACGCAGTATGTAACCCTCACCCATTGTGCTCACACAGCTAAAGAAATTTTAACTAGCTAAAGAAATACAGTAAGGCAGGGTTCTGGAGACTAGTATTATTAGTTCTCATGAAAAATTTCCAAATGTGAAAAAAGTGGAGAAATGTTTAAAGTTTTCAGTGGAAAACTAAAACTTGAGCAGTTTCAGGTTATTTTTAGTTCTTCAATTTTTTTTCATGAACAATTAAAGGGACATTACTTATTGTTACTATAAAAGGCTTTAAATTACCATAAAAATATATTTCCATAATATTTATTAAGATTTTTCTTCTTTTTTTTTTTAATAATGCTACAAAAATATTGGGTATATCTGGTTGGGAGAATATACTTGATTTGGAAGGAGGAAGAAACATAATTTGCCCAGCATATATGTTTTCTTTAGTGGCCTGAGTTGCTACTCTTCAAGGGACACAATATCTGAAGTTCGTGACAGAAGATAAAATTCATTATTCCCAAAACACTCAAATGCCAAGAAATACAGTTCCTGAATGGGAAAGTGCCAGCTCATTAAATCTATAAAATTAGGTCCTCATAAAAATAGAGGCATGGGTATAATGACTACCTGCCTGAATTTTCCTAAATTTTGCCACATTTTCTTGAATGCCTTCAGAGATTCAAATCATACCTCTTCAAGTGTATGAACAGCATTTAAAACCTAATGTGAACCAGAATAGCTGTCATTAGAAGGTATCACTCAGAGAGGGAAACCAGCCCATGAACAACATGCATATGCATCTATAATTGCATGCAAGTGACTGAGCACATGAATGTGTGCAGTTTATACATTATTTGCAAATATTTAATTAAATATATATGTTTAATAAAAAAACTATATATATATATATTGCCTATACAGCTACAGAGTTTGTATGCTAATTTGCACATGTTCCTGCTGTTTGCAGTCTGCTGAGCTTATTTGCTCCCCTGTTAGCAGGAATGTTATCCCCATATTATCCTGATATTTTTTTTTCTGGAATAATCTCTTTTTTCTCACAGCCAGTTTCAGAATAAGTGACTTGCCTGTGGCTGTGATCCATGGTGTATTGTCAGATTTCTGTCTGTGCCCTTGGACTCACAAGTACTTACTACTGGGAGGAGACCACTGATTAGAAAGTGTTTACAGGATGTAAGTGATTAATGTTATTAATGGTCCTTGTTGGCCCAGAGAAATGTGTTTCTGTTTTCAACTTGGTGGCATTTTTGCATCTGTCAGTAAGTAACTCACCAAATGATGAACTGTTTAAAAATTTCAGCAGGCATAGTGCGGGAGACAGCCAGGCGCCTGGAAGACCCTCACCAACCACCATCACTTGGGCAGGCAGAGGACTGTTCCTCACACATCTTTTTCCAGACCCTGTAGATGACAGACCTAGATCACATTAGGCACAGGCTTAGTGTCTTGCTCTCTCTCACTTGGTGCATAGTTTAGCATGGAAGCGTTTCAGAGGCCATGTACTGGTGGTGTTTGTACTAAGCCGGAACTGAGCTAGAGAAGCTCTAGGTCGGCTGGTTGGAACAATTTGGAGCCCAGGGGCCAAGGGTAGGAGTCTCACAGAGGTCACCATTGGGAAGTGGTAGAAGTCAGAGGCAAATATGAGGAGGGTGTGGGAGCTCATTTTGTAGTTTGTGGATGAGGAAGCAGCATTAGATGCAGGACAGAGGTGAGATGGTTTGACCTGAGGTAGCAGGGATGAGGTTTATGCAAGAATGAAGTCTTAGAAGTGAGAAGATCCTGAGCTTAGGACAGCCATCATATGGATGGAAGTAGAGTGATCTGAAAAAGGATTGGGTGAAGTACCTGCAAGGAAGGCGTATCTTAGCAGCATCACTTTGGCTGGCCTGACACAGCAAGTCATTATTTTGAGGAGCCAGCTGAAGACCAAGAAGAGATCAAGGAAGAAACTGAGTGAGGGAGAGGGGAAGAATAAAGAAGGTCCATGAAATGCACGGGGATAAGGCAGAGAAAGTAGAGAAATAAAAATCAACACAGATGCAGCCTCACATAGTAAGATGGTCAGAAGCCAAGTTGGGAAGTGGAAACGAATTACAGCATTTCATTATGAACCAGCTAAATTTTACTTAACTTTGCCATCTCTTCAAGCAGTAAGGTGAGAGGGTAGCTTCCCCTGCTTGGTGAATCCATGGAAAAATCTGCTATTGGGTGCATGCTTGACAAGCTGTTAGAGGCCTCATCCCTGTTCCTTTAAAGAAACCCTGCAGAGGTCAGTCATGCTGGGCAGGACCAGGGCTTGGGTCTGAAGGACAGTGACCATGCATTTCTTCTGTGCCAAAGTACTGGGCAGGCCTGCACCTCTAGAGTAGAAACCAACTCATTTTGAAGGAAAATCCTTAAGTAAATTTTCCAGTGATGCAAGCCAACGGATCTTCCTCATGTTCCTACGTGTCTCTAAGAGACGATTACTTAATATGCCACTTTCTCTTAGGCCAAATGTCCCAGGCTAGCATGAAGTTTCCTAGTCTCTAGTTATGACTGTTCTTTTAAGTAAAAGTATTAATTTACTGAAGATCAAATTCCAGCTTACTCTAAGATAATTTAAATAATGGTGGCCAAAAAAAAATTCAGCATAACAATGAAGATTTGAGTAAACTGAAGCATTTTTAATGTGATTTCCTAGATTATTTTAGTTGGTAAAACATCCCCCACAATCATGAAAAAAACACTACATGTTTCATCCTGCCATTTTAAAAGGGTTGGTTTTATTCAACTGTAAAAACATTATTTCAGGACTTTGAAATCAAAATTATTCTTACCCTCCCTTAAGCCAAGTTAAACATTTTGTTCAATGCAAAATTTGTGGATTTTTACTTTTCATGCTGACAAACAACTTGAAAAACAGTAATTTTATGAGGAGTTTATTATTTGTATATTTTTGAAACTTAAAGGAAACTGTCACATTAGTTACACACATCTGCAATGTAAATCAGTCACTAAAAGATCAAAATGAGAAGCAAAAGAAATAGCTTCAGATTTTTATTACTTTTCAGTCATTGAATGCAAAAGACTAAGTCATTCTAGTAGTTTAAATAAAAGGCAAGTGAGGTCTTTGAATTTCATTGTTAAGGGCTTAGCACAAAATTTTTTAGAAGTTTGCCATATATTAATATTTAATTATTTTTAAAGTTCCTCCCCCAGTTATGTAAAGTATTGCTCTTTTTTGCCACAGTACTGTACTTTTGAACTCCACTTTTCTGGAACTATAGGGCATTTTAACCTTGGTCCTAATCCCATAAAAACTTTCTTTTTAATAATTTGTCAGAAGTGTTCCTTGGAAGTCACCCCTTCGATATGCAAGTCCCTGTGTTTATTAAAGGAAGGGTGTTGATAAGCTTGAGGTGGGAACCACTTTTTTCTTAATAACTTTGATGTTAAAAGACAGTTGTGTAACAGCAGATGGCCTTCTGGTGATAATTTCCTGCATGGCTCCTTTGGAAACATCGGTCTGATTTAATTTATTTTTTATAGGAAATACCAATGAATTTTGTGGATCCCAAAGAAATTGACATCCCGAGTCATGGAACTAAAAACCGCTATAAAACAATTTTGCCAAGTAAGTGAGTTAGCCCTTGGTTTCCTACTATGACATTTAGTCCTGCTTTGAGAACATATTGCTGTGAAAATCTAGCTATCTTTATATTTGCTTGATGTGTACCCATTCATACTTGTATTTATAATCCATGTAGAAAGATAACAGAAGCCCAGTGCTGTAGGACCGGCAAATGCAGAATCTCACTGGATGCCTTAGTAGGTACACAGGTTGGCAGCATCCCAGCCACATACTGAAGGGCAGCCTGGGCTCATGCTGATTTTCTCTGAAAGGCAGCTCAGGCAGATGGGGAGAGTGAGGTCTGCCATGCCTTGCAGTAGCTCCTTATCACAGCCCAAACCATCTTGCAGTCACTGAGTTCCCTCTGGTTGGGTCAAGAAAACTTGGAACTAAAAAAACACAGACTACAAAAAGCAAGTACAACCTATCTTGTCTTGTAGTGGGCTTCCATCTTTAAAGGTCCTCTGTTGATTGCTTTTTTTCTTCTCCATGCGCTAAACTGCCTTTGCAGAAATCTGTTTACATTCCTGACACAGTGCTGCCTCTTCATTGCTCTAAACTTGTTACTGCCTTGCTGTACTGCTTCCATATTTTCATTGGCCCAAATTCATATACAATTGCTTTGTTATAATTGGAAGTGATTGAAAACTTTTCAGTGGAATAGTTTTCCTTCAAAATACATGTTTCTCTGAAGTGCAGCTGTTTTCATAACATTTGTTGGTGGATAATGAGATATTCCATTTCTCTTTTATTAAATGTTTTGTTTTGTGTTCTGTTTCATACTAGGTTGCAGAAGTTTTAACGTTACGCTAAATATAGACATGAACAGTTGAGTTTTTATAATTTTTGACATCACCAAAGTGAAAAAGTTTAGTGATTCAAAATGTTACAGAACATTCCCACAAAAAAATGTAAATCCTTTGCTTAGGTTTGGAATGAAGAATACTTTTAAAATGACAGCATAATCCTATCAACTAGAAATTTGTTTCCTAAACATCTCTAGAATATCCTTGTGGGCGTATGTTAGATGTTAGTTGTTCAAATTCACACATCTTAAATTATGAGATTTCTCTCACCAAATCTGAAAGCATTATAATTTGTTCACATCACACCTAGGCCTTGCAGTCAAACTAATGAAAACCGATGGCCTTCAGCCTCTAGATTAATCTCAGAAATGTGATATGTAGCTGGGAAAGAAGCTTGTGTGGAGTCCTTGCTTCTCTTCTACCTCCAGTAAAATTTTCATTGTGTTCAAGGTTAGTTCATCTCTTGCAACCAATAGCTGTGTGCTTGTGAATACAGTAGAAAAATGTTGAGGGGGATTAAAGACAGAATGTAACTGAATGCAAGTTGGATACCAAACAATCAGACAATTCAGCGTCCCTTAGAGTCTGGCGCAGTGTCAACAGGATGCACACGGAGGGTGAAATCCTGACCCCTTTGACGACAGCAGGACTTTTGCCATCAGCTGCAGTGGAGACAAGATATCACCAGCCCCCCTCTGCCTGACTGGCAGATTTTTGGAAGTAGTTCTCCCTTCCCATGGCATCTCCTGTCCAGGCTGCCCCAGCCGCCATCAGGTTTGCCTCCAGCAACGCCTTGCAAATGCGATGAGACCTGTTTCACTGTAGCATGTGTTTTGAATTGGGACACAACAGCTGGGCCATACTTGATGCTGATGAGCTTTGAGAACCAGTGTGCCTGTGTGTCTTCACCTCCCGTTAGCTGGGATGTGCCGCTAGCTCCACAGCACATTTTCAGTCCAAGCACACTGCTGCTGTGCACCACAGCTGCCCACTGACAGGCACTTTGTAACCGTCCTTGACAGAAATCACAAGGTCTGTTGAGTGTTAGCACCAGGCTTTTTCAAAGAAGATATTTTGAGGATTGAGGCACATGCTCATAATAAGTATTTGCACACCCCACACCCAGTCTGAGAGGCTTTGGAAATTATTTGAGTGATTAAATAGAACAGCTTTCCTGGTTTCCTGCTCAGATGGTATCAACCCACTGCTTTGTATACCCGCATCAGCTTTTCCATTCCCAGCACTGGGTGCGTCTCCTGAATCGGGGCACCTGTGATGACAAGTGACGTTGGAGCTGATGGATTATGTCCTAAAAATGCCCAGTCCTGCCAGCTCCACCCTCTATGCTGTGGTAGATATTCTCATTTTCTACGAGATAATTCTGTGACAGGGTGCATGAGGGCGGGTTTATATTAGCAGATACTATCCGGCCAGACACACTCATGTGAAATACAACTAATGCCTTTTGGAAATTATTCTATATGGAAAACTACAAAGTACAGGAGATGTTACATTTCTATGAAAGATGTTTCAGTTGCAGTATAACATAGCCAACATTCTCATGCAATCACGAGGCTGCCGCTTTAAGTTCTCTAAGTGTTATTTGCATTACAATAGTATTCTAATTTAACTACTGAGGGGCCAGTGTGGGATCAGAGGCAACTGGCTAAGCAGGTTCCTTAAGATCAGTGTTTCTCCATCCTTCCTCCGGACTGTGGCCCCACCCATAGCTCCTGTTAAACCCTGCTCTGTATCTTTAGCTGCATCCCCTCTGCCACCAGTCTACAGTATTTCTCACACCCTCTGTGCAGGTTTCCAATCCTGCACACAGATTTCCCAGTCTCTCACCACAGCCACTACCCTGTGGCAGAACAGCAGCCCTGCTGCTCATTCCTCATCCTCTTACTCTACATCTTCACCTTTGCCTGCTTGTCTCCTGCAGCCCCCACTACAAGTCCCTGCAGCAGGACCTCAGCTTCCTACTATCTTCTCCTGTATCTCCCACTACTTCTTCAGCCTTCCATCTTTCCTACTTCCTGTCTCATTTTTCCATCTCAAACCAGAAGCAGAATTCCTGTGGTATTTCAGAGTATACATGGACTTTTGCTTACAAAGGAGCAAGTGGTTTAACACTATTCTGTGGGTATCTTTGTATGTGCAACACATCCATTAGTTTACCACTCCCTATCTCCCTTCTGAAGACTAACCTCAAGTCAGAAGTCTGCATCGAAACACCCTGGGCAGAACAGCAGATTCACACTAACATGAAGATAGACAGCACCTAGAGGGTCAGACCCAGAAGTCCACAATCTGTTGCATGAAGTGCTTGGGCTAAAACTGGCTCTGACATTCCACTATAGGGGAAAGTTAAATTGTATGAACAAAGCACTTTATTATGAAAGCATATAAACAGATGCTGGAAAACCATTCTCTTGATGCTGAAATTTTTGAGCTCCCTTGCACTCCCCAGTCCTGACTACAAACAGTCATATTTGCTCCAGTTCTGCTCCCCAATGAAAGCACCAATGGAGTTCATGGAGTGAATGATCCTCCAGTATCCATGGCATGGTGGGAAGTTGTCCGGCACTGCTACTATATAACCCTGCTTGTTCCCTGCACCAGGCACTCTCATGGAGGCAAGTTACAGTCCCTTTAACACCCTCCTATTCCTCCAACGTGATAAATTCAGGACAACATTAATTTGTTAAAGATGGAGTTAGAAGCAGCATCTTCTACTCAACTGAGAGAACTATTCCAGACTTCCTAGATACATGGAAAAAAACAGCAGTAATTTTGCTCAGCTAAAACCATAGAAGACAAATTTTATTAGTAATTGTAAGTGCTTAGCAGCTCCGGTGCATTTTCAGATGCTTTACAGACATTGATGAATTCAACCTTGCAGTCAGCATCTGTCTTTCTGCTGTAGCTTCGGACTCTAAGACTTTGGCATCCTTGAGGATAAGATTATTACTTCCAAGGTATTTGTCATTCAGAAGGAAGCTAATGACTTCCATTTGTGTCTGATGATTGCCTAGTGGCTCTGGATCTTAAGCATTGCTCAGGTTTTCCTCATCTCAGAGCTCAGTTTACAGCACCTGCCTATTTCATAACTGATCATGACTGTTAATTTATAAAAGATTCCTGTTCGGAAGCAGTGTTTGTTTCATTGATTGGAGTTGGAAGGAGGTCTCAGAAATTGTGAAACTGATTTAGCTGCTCCCTAGTAACAGAGTGATTTATCTCAAGACATGGTAATTAAAACTGGATGTTGAGTCTGCTTGGAAGAGGTTTTTTAAGGTAGGGGTCAAGCGACACCAGAATCAGAGGTATTGTGTGAGCTAGAGGAAGCGGGTGTTTTTTCAAGGCCACGTAGCCCGAGGCATTTGTGGAAATGGCTAATAACCACTCTGTGCTGAAAAGGAATGAGAGGTTTCCTGTCCTCATATTGTTAAGGGAAAAAAAAGTTCTAAGTGAAAAAAGTTAGGAAAGCTAGTACAAAGAGATTTTAACACAAGTTAATTAGGGTTCATGTAGTGCTATTAACAACAGAAGACAAGACTTCCATGTGAAGACTTTGAAGTCATGCAGTCATTTGCATATTTTAAGAAACATACTTTCAAAACATCATCCTGGGTTCTACAAAGGCTCCACTCCTGTTCAAGGTGCTCCTGTGACCTCCAGTGGGAAAAGGACATAAAGCATGTTTGGGATCATCCCTCCTCTTCCTTTGGTTTGCCAAGGTTTTATCATGTTCTTAAGAACAGGATGAAAAGTCACAAAAGAAATCCAAAAGCGTCTCTGAAAATACTAGGTTTTGCTACAGCATAGGTATATATATCAGTTATATATTTCATATGTAAACACCAGGGCCACACACTAAATAGTGTTTACTTACCTCTTTCCAGCTCAGTGCCCATGTATGTATCTTTTAACATATTGCCTAGATTGCACTGAGCAAAGGAGCTACCCAGAGACTATTTCCAAACCAATGGGTGTCTGCATACTGTCAAAAAACCCCACTGATTATAACTGTTTAAGCCAATTGCCAGAAGAAAAGATTTTTTTCAGCATAGAAATATTTCTATATGATTTTTGTTAATGGTAGTATATTTTTTTCAGAAAAAATGTGAAGAAAGTCAAAGTGTGTCCATGGACAGCCCCCCTTGGGCATCTCATTCCCTGTCTGCTTTGCCCTTTCTGTTACATTGTATACTTGAGAATATACTGGCTTTAATTCCAAAATGGTATTACATGGGGGGTAGGGAGGGCGGGAGGGGGAGAGTGTCTCATCATCACAAATGAACAAGCAAAACCTTCCTTTCCAGGAGGGATTTAATAACCCCCAGCTCTTTACTCAACAGAACTGGCCCCCACTCCATTCTAGAGCATCCAAGACTGAAGGAAAGGAGAGTGTGAAGGAAAATGTTCTTGTATTTTGGCATTGTGTCTCCAGTCCAGTACACATGAATGGTCACGAATTGGTCAGATGAGGACACAGGGCTGAAAGGGAAGAATATAGATTACCTAGTCCAGCCCCTTACAGTGAACTTAAATTGGTATCAAACGCATCCCAGGCAAAGGAATCTTTTCTTAATTTAAATCCAACTGTCCAGTGTAGTCACTGAACACTACAGCTTCAGGCAAAAGTACCAAAGTCAAGTTCAAAGGACTTGGTGTAATTATGAACCATTGTACAATGGTACGACACAGGTTTCAGAGACAGTCTAGGCAGATCAGCTCGATAGGCAGCATGGGCAGGCTCGACCTTGTTGAGCATTGCCTGGGCCTGACAGTGTTGCTTCAGTGCCCACAGCTCACTGAGATGGTTCTGCACAGCTCAGCCTTGTGCAGCACAGGGGTGCCTTAGTTACATGTCATGATCCTTTGCAGAGGGAAGAATTTGGTGCATAATTCTTTACTGCTTGACAACCCCAAATAACAGTAGGTTTTATCCTTCAGAAAGTCTTTGATTCTCTTTAGAAATCTTCTAACTATGGGTTTTCTTATTAATTTCCGTGTTCCTTGTGCTCTTAGATCCTCTAAGCAGAGTGTATTTGAAACCAAAAAATCCATCTGACTCCTTGAGTACCTACATAAATGCTAACTACATTAGGGTAAGTAAATGTACAGTCTTCATGTACTTTTGAGAAAATATTTTATTTGCCATGTGAGTAGCTGGCTTTGCCAAGTTGCCACTTATTTCATTCTTACCAGTCTTCATTGATAATTCCAAATCTTTCTGTCTACATATGTGTGATAGAAATAGTTTCATGAGCCATTTGTAACAAAGGCTACACAACCATGAATGTACAAAAATGGTTGTAACAAAAAAAAATTATCAAATAGTTTATAAAAACATTAAGAAGCACATGCATTACTGTTTGTTTACTTTGGTATTTACTGTTTCATATTGACCTACTGCTTTATAACGAAGAAAAGAGGGTTACTTTTAACAGTGACAAATACCAGTATTTTCAATATACCAATTGATAGTCCTGAAATCAATAGTTAAGTAATTAAATAAATACTGTAACAGGTTTGGGAAAAGGAACATAGACAGATATATTAAATATACACATGTGCCCACAACACAGTCATTCACATTTTACTCCCTGTACTGGTCACATGACACAATGACTTCACCATCATGAACCCTGTTGGAAAGCATTATTTCTAAGTGTCAGGTATGTTATAGTCCTTGATCACAGACACACACACCCACACACAGAAGCATTCTTGAACTCATGACAGAGTATATGCTAAATAGACTACAAAGAAACTACTTCAGTCAGATTTTAGGAGTGTAGTCCTCTACCTGCAAAATTAAATGTTTTCTTCAGAGTTACTATCCAGACCTTCAGCTGGAATAAAAGTAATAGTGCAATGGCAATTTGGCCCCAGAACTATACAATGATGTTGCTTCTTTAATTAACAGTGCATTAATATGTATTTACACAGCACCATGCCCCTTAACCTGCCTCACTTTGCAACCTGTACTTTCAGCATTTCTTACGAAGACATCACCATGTAACTAAGCAGAGTGGTTCTATTTGGAGAGCAACTCTTCCATGAGTCAGACCATATGTTGAGTCCTCTGAGGTATCCCTTTTCCCTATACCACCACCCTTCAAGCCCACATATGGTGATCCCTCCTGCTGCTAACACCAGTTGAACTGTCAGCAACCCAGCAGTGAAATGAAATTTCACATTCATGTATACAAAATCCTTGGGCTTGCTGGGATCCTGACAGACCTGTCTTGGACAAAGTATGTTCAGGCAGATTGGTGAGTGGAAGGAGGACAGTTTGTGCCAGCTGAGGATTATCCCACTGGTTCATGCAACAAGTAACAGCTGTCAGGGAGAAAGGCACTCAAAAGGAAGATCCAAGGCTATAGGCTCCCACACCATCTCCAGCTGTTCCCCATTCACTCATTCCCTTCAGACATTGCTAGGCTCTCGCGTGCATTACTATTGGGCACCCTGTCACTGCACAAACTCATAACTTCTCCTTTTCACCCAAAAAATAAGAATGCAGTGTCCTGTTTTTCCCATTTCTTCTTGTCTTTCCCTCTCTTCTGCTTCCCCACTGTTTGCCTGACCTTCCTTTGACCTCCTACACGCTCGTGTGTTTTGGGACTCCCTATACTCCCTATATGTGTTGTCCCTCCTATAAAGCCTCATAAAGGCACTTCTGCCGTAGAAAGCATGTATAGCAGAGTCTTTGACTCCACAAGAAATCATGTATTTTAAAATTTTTTCCTGTCATGAATCTTTGTAGACAACGGTTTTATAGTTCTTATTTTCTCTTCTGTGGCTTGTTGACTATGAACTATTGGGTAAATCCTGCCGCAATTTAAATTATAGATTAAAGTACCACTGGATGAGGAAAGTCCCAATAACTTGAAGAATGGAATTAGCTAAAAGAAGCCAAATAAGCAGGGAAATTTGAGAGGAATTGTTGTATTCTTAGGACCATTTAAGTTCATCAAATCAGTTTCCAGAGAAAAAACTGTTCTACTGAAAAATTTCTGATCTGCTCTACTGTTAGTCATAACTTCTTTCAGTTCAAATATTTTTTTTAATTTCAGTTTAAGTTTTCTGCCCTTTCTGCTCTTTTATTCACCTGCAATATTGATTGATCACATGAATTTCAAGTAAATGCTTTTGTGTCTGTTTCTAAACCAGGGATATGGAGGTAAAGAGAAGGCTTTCATTGCAACTCAGGGACCCATGATTAATACCGTGAATGATTTCTGGCAGATGGTTTGGCAAGAAGACAGCCCTGTCATTGTTATGATCACAAAGCTGAAAGAAAAAAATGAGGTATGACAACTAGCCAAACTGAGAAGTTATTCCTATGGCTGCATGCTGTAGAAGGAACTTCAGAAGATATGGAAGGAGGCTAGCAGATAACTGGTTCTTAAATAAACTGTTAATAGGATATGTGAAAAATAATGAGAGGGTAGCCAAATACACCAAGTGCAATTGCGTAGCCATTATAAGTCATGATGTATTAAAAAAAAAAAAGACAAAAAGGAATTCCATTTTCCAGATCTGTGCTGTTGGGTTCATAACTTTTTAAGAAACACCTCATTTATCTGTTGGTCACCTCTGTACTTCTTTTTACCTTCTGGTATATAAAGACTAGATGGTTAATGTTATGATTAGCAGTTTCCTGACATGGCTGAAGTTTGCACTTTGCTGTAATGTCAGGGATTTAATCCATTCCCAATGTTACAAATCTTCTGGACCCTCCCAGAAATACAGCTTGGGCTCCCAGATGTCAACACCACAGAGGAACTTAAGACAGAATGGAAATAATACTCTTTACCTTAGTATCAATTAGACTTGACAATTGCATTTTAGTGGCTAATGGCCAACTAACTGCCTGTTACACATTCCGTGACTTTTGCATCAATTCCAAACTATATCTTCAATAGCTTTATTTAATAA
This sequence comes from Corvus hawaiiensis, assembly GCF_020740725.1. NCBI lineage: Eukaryota > Metazoa > Chordata > Aves > Passeriformes > Corvidae > Corvus > Corvus hawaiiensis. The sequence continues at coordinate 44,070,087 of NC_063216.1, forward strand.
TCCTGTGAATTTTTGTCAGGCTTTCCTTGATAGTGCCAGAATCCGTATTTCTGACTACCAAACATTTGGAACAAAAATCACTCTCCCATGCAGAAGGCCAACACAAAACCTGTTCTGGAAGACTGAATGTTAAAGAAGTGGTTTACAGGGCTTGTGGACAAGATAGAGTCAGAAATAAAGGAGATGGACTTTTTTCTTTGGTCCAAACTTAGTAACGATTCCCAACTCCAGGTAGGTGCCTCAATCAAGTCTCAGTACATTGCCATGCAAGCACCAGGGCTGTATTTCCCCTGCTACACTCACACCCCTGCTATTCAAACTCAGATGCATGATGGTAGAGCAACAGAGTTTATTCAGGCAAAGTTTCTAGTCTGAGTGATGAAAGGACCAAGAGTCTGAGTGCATTCCCCGGGCTCAAACTCACTGCTCCATGTAAATGTGCACTCAGTAGATATATTCTTCTTTCTTCTGCCCTTGACTGCTGCTTCACTGTTTCTCAGCATGAGTTTAGACTTCTAACATGTACTTAAAATCCAGGGGTTTTTAAGAAACTCTATGTGAAAAGTAGGTTGATCCTGTAAAATGTCCCAAGACATATTCCCAAACCAGATGCCATTTTGCACTAGACTGTTCAAAGAGGTGTTCAGAAGCCCACATTTAGAATTAATCATGAAAGCATAGCAATCGACCCAGCTAATCAACCAAAAGAGTAAGTATTTCACTGAGGAAATGCTGACTGTTTAAACACTCACATCTGACACTGTGTAAGAAGAATGACTTGAAAGAAGTGCCCAGTGGTTTTCATCGTGTCAGGAAGCTCTGTGTTTACCTGAGTTATGCAGGCTCTAGGCACTGGTGTTTATCGGCATTGTTGTGCCTGGCAATGGTAATTTCCTCCAAATAGAAAGGGTGAGGAATCTCAAGTCGTTCCCAGGCTATATAGAGAGGCTGTGTTTGTGCAAGCTGTCCTGTCTAGAAACCTTAGGAGCTCTCCCACCGTCAGCAGGTTCCTCCTGAAACTTTGCTTGCTGTTGAAAAGAAAGCAAACTCTTATTGGTCATGCTCAACATATTATCTTCACTGTTAAAATATTTGCTCTCTATAGAGAAGGCAAAAGCAGACCTTATTTAGCATAATAGTACTTGGTATTTTTTCCTCTCTGGGGTCTGCTTTATTTCCATCATTTTCAGGGAGGTAAATCTGCAGTATACAGACATAAAAATACCTTCATATCTGAAAGCATATTTGTTCACTCATCCACATTCACCCCTGAACAAATAAACCTCCATACCTGACTCTCGTGTGTAGGCCATATTCCTCAGTTGGTATAACACCAGTCAGCCTCCATTTGAGCTATAATATATTGTAATGTATGAAGTAATGTATAATGTAGAAGCTCTCACATGAGAGACACATGAAAAACCTTAATCTCAGCAATAACTTAATTTATTTTACATAAGAATAATTATTTGGGACGTTAGTGTCCTAGTTCAAGATATTGATGTAACAAATTTGTATTTAGTGATGGGAATTGTGTGAAATGTCGATAAATAAAGGTTTCTATAGAGTTACTTCCATATATCAGATGAAAAAATGGTTAAGACTTGCTGTGGTAAGTGTGAGTTTTTGCAAGATGGGTGAAGATATGAGAGTAGAGAGAGCAAAGTATTTATTTCAGCTGTACAAAGAAAACATGCAGAATTTGTAAAACCTGTCCTCAAAACTACACAATGTCTGAAAAAATTGAAAATCTACCTGTGCAAGGAGAGTCCACAGCAAAGAAGCTTCTGCCTGAATAACTTGTGAGAAACTTGGAAATGTAGGCCATAATTTTAGAGTTAACATGAGGAAAAACACATCTCATCTAGTGATCTAGGTACCCTTCGTGGTCACTGAAGAGCATTAGACACCTCCAAATGGTGATCCATCCCACTTTGAGAGAATGAGATAAATCACTAACTGAAGGTGACCATTCTAATTCTGTACTAATATTCTAGGACACAATCCTCCAAAGATTTACACACTAGGCACATATTATCTTCATATATTACTGAGTTTAGTCAGAACAACTGAGTAGTGAAATTTAGATAAATATGTGGGGTGTAAGAACATTATGGACACATAATTTCACAGAGAAGTTTATAGACTTCTGTTGTATCAGCTGATTTTTGTCATTGTGCTATGTACTACATCAATAATATGCATTTATTCTGCCTTCGAAACTTACTAGCAACGTTACCTGTTCAATAGGAAACATATTTTGGGAAGCTTAAGTAAAGAATCTTGCACAGCATTCCACAAGAAGAGAGAACTAATACTGCCCGATGCATCAGATTACTCGATAATGCAAATCTTGTTGTCAGTAATTACTAGGACAATATTGCTAACTCACTGCTTAAAGCTCATGTCATATTTCATGTAACATTTTTTCCCTCGGTTCATCTATAGGCACCCTTATATATGCACAGCCAAGTAGATTTTGGAATTTGGAAATCCTACCTTTTACAGACTTCACATAAGCCTCTTTGAAGATCACTTATTAGTTGAATATTGGTACCATAGATAGGTTTTGGAAGAACTTAGGAAGATTTGGTGCTAGCTTTGAGGATTTCAGTATATGAAGGCAAATCCTGAAAGCCCTCTTAAATTATACCTCTCATGCTTGAGTTAGTAATGACAGTAAATAGAAGGCAGGAGTAAAAGGGGATTCTGGAATTGAAGCTTTGCTGTTATTATTCTTTACTGTTGTATTATTGGGACCTTTAATGTGTAAATTTTTAGGCATAGCTATATGGAGAAATACCACAGAAGCAGAGTTGTAGTAAAGCAATTCCACAAATATTTGAGAATTGTTAAACTGCTTTTGTTCAGGGTCCAAATCCAGAGAATGTAAAGCCGGTAAATACCATGTCACCTGGGACAGCCTTCCTCCATTCGGCAGACCTGGGGACCAGGCTGCAGTAGGCGCAGTTTTGGCAAGCTAAAAACATTGGCTGTGATAAATCACAGGTGCCAGCCCCAGACCAAGGCAGGGCCAAATCCCACTCAGTTACAGAGATCCACCTCAGCAGCGGTCCCGTGAAGCTTGGCACCCAGTGGGCATGGGATAGGGCATGGCAGGAGACAGGAGAGGGAATGGAAGGAAGCCTATGTCTGCAGCCGTGTTGCAGGGGGAAGGACAAAGGCTGAAATCAATTAAAAGTCATGTGAGAGACTGTTCCTTGTATAAAATTCCTAAAGTTCCTGTTTGTCAGGGAATGTTTAGTTGGGGGGGTGGGGCGTGTTTGGTTGTTTCTGATAAATACTATGTGCAATGAGTTTTTACTGCTTGCGCATGAAGCTGGACACCAGACTCCTCATCCACTGTATCTGGCTTTTAAACTGGTTTAAAATAGAGACAAGTAGAATTTTCTTTTATGTCCAAGTAACAGCTTGAGGCAGATTACCTTTTTTTATTATGGTCCTGAGATTTCGTATATTACTTTCTGTATACCTGATAACTTTATCCCTCTTACCTCCATCTTTTTCCCTTTTTTGAGTTAACTTTCAAAAACATGTTAATTCCCCACTCCTTAGAAGTGCTTGCATCAGCTTATCCCACCTGTACTTTCAAGGCTATTTTTAAAGCAGTAACAAACAGTATTTTTAAAAGATGCACAGCAACAGTGTTAAAAATAATCCATTGTAACTCACTAAATGTAGATGGACTGTTAAATGAAAGTTATTTTAATGAACAGCCACATTTCATTGTCCACCCAGCACAAGTTGCCAATTCTAGTTCTGGGAAAGAGTCAAGAAAAACACTCTTCTGGAGTGCCTGAAGGCTTTGTAGTGAGCATTGCATGCTCTCATTTATCAAGAAGTCTCAGGAGTTTACTCAACTATTGTTGATTGTCAGGGCACAATTGTGTATTTAGACTTTTATTTTTCCCAAATTAGCCCTGAAAACTACACTCCCAGGGAGGGGCATGAACTGCAGATCTGGCAGATGATAGTAACTATACGTGTCACATGGGTAGACTGTGGAACTTCTGAACACTCTTTTTCATACAAATTTCTGAGTATTTTATTGCCATTCTTGATCTCTTCGGGGAGACAGCAAATTTAGGATGTTCGAGTAATTCTGCAAAAGACAGGATTTGAACGAAACCAGTCAGAATGGCCAGCATTATTTCAGGAAATGTGGCTTTCACACACCTTACATTATTAAGGTAATGAGCATCTATTTTTAGAAAAGTATTTATACAACTGAGGTGATTCAGTTCAATCCACCGTTGGGTTATCGAGTAGCAACTTAAATATCACACCTGGTGGTAAAGCCTTGCATTTCACTGATTGTTTTTCTGGATCATTTTTAGCAGTATTTACTGGAAGTTATGCTTTATGGCAATTAATTTTATTAAAGGGATTGTTTCATTTTGCTGCATAATGTAGGTGACTGTCTATCTACATGTATACCAGTTGCTTCAGCAAGAGTTTGTGAGGAAATACAAACAAGGTCTTTCTGGGATTAGTATTATTGTTCTCTTGGGGTTTTGGGGTTTTCTATTTTTTTTATTTATTTGGTTGATTGGGGTTTTGTACCTGTGTATTGGATATTAAAACAGAAGGTTTCCTTTAAATGTTGGGGTGTCTTTTTATTAAATGAATGAGTTGGACTGGCCAGCATTATTTCAGAGAATGTGGCTTTTGAACACCCTACATTCTTAAGGGAATAAGCATCCATTTCTAGAGAAGAGTTTATACAACAGAGATATTTGTTTTCTGTAGCCTATAGAGATACTGTAATTGAAGTGAATACTGAAGACTTGAAGATAAGCAAACTATTGCAGGGGAAAAATAAAATGGTTTGCCTTGTAAATACTATTTCTTCATCTCCTTTTTGGTAGATGCTTGTGAGATAAATTGCTGAAATAGTGTAACACTGCTGAATCATTGAGAATTCTGCATATAATTTTTTGTAGCTCTAGCAAGTCTGATGAATTTTTTAACATTAATTTCCAGAAACTTATATAGTAGAACAACTCAGGTTCTTCAAAATACTGTAACATGCACATTAAGTCCAATTGAGTTCAGTAAGATCTAATGACACATTTACATTCTTTCTTGTATCAGGGCCCAGGAGAGTAAATAGGATAAAAAGTCTTGTGACCAGAGGACAAATTCTGAATCTCTTGCTCAGAAGGAAGTCCCATTTGGAAAGACAAAACCTCAAAAGTTTAATTTTAGAATTTTCTAGGAAGAAAAACCCTTTAATTTTGAATGTGGAAAATAGTTCCTATAACTGAACTTCAGCTTTCAAGAACAAAAACAGCTGTGCAGAGTGTTCTGTGAAAGAGATCTATATTGTAAAAACTCAGATCCTGAAAACCAGGCCTAAGTCATTCAGTAAGAACTCTGCAAAATCTTATTTAGGAATACTTCTCACATGAAAAACATTTCACTTGAATTCATCTGAATTTTGCAGAAAAATACATTCCATGTAAAAATTAGATATGAATATGGCTCCAGGATCCAATTTGTTGGTGACACTGATGTTTGCTTTCCAGAAATGTGTGCTTTATTGGCCAGAAAAAAGAGGAATCTATGGGAAGGTTGAAGTCCTTGTTAACAGTGTGCAAGAATGCCAAAACTACACTGTCCGTCAGCTTACAATAAAGGTAATAATCTGCACCTGAGAAACATCATTCATAATGGTCTATTTTCTTTATTGTTACATGAAGTTAAAGGGTTGGCTTTTTTAAAGCACATAAATTTTTGCAGGAGGAGCTATGAAGCTGCAAGGTAGGGTTGAGACCTAAGTACTGGAATACTTATTGTATTGCCACTTTGTATCACTCTGGCAATAGAAAAGGCTTCAAAAAAGAGTGCAAGTTTCAGTCTCGTTAATTGCATGTGTTTGGGGGCCCTTTTAGCATTGCCAAGACAAAGTAAAGGGATTTTAGTTAATGACAGAACTAACATAGCATTGTTCTAAAAAAAAGATACGTTGCTCATGTTGTGTGCTGAATGCACATATAACTTATCTGAGAAGCTAAAATTACAATAACTATGTAAGGAAATCTTCATGCTTTCGTGGTTCTCACTAAGCATTAGTTGTGCGAAATAAGACAGATGCTCCTCTTCTGAGTTACTCCCCATATTACACTCTCATCAGATTAACCTGCTACTCCTGACAAAGCATTACAATAAATAATGTGTTGGGAAAATTTGTTTATTGTTTCAGCCCCAGCACTGAGAAGTGAGCAGAAGTCATATCATCCAACACAAATTACCCTAGCCCATATTTAGCCTCTTTTCTTGTTAAAGTAAATGGTAGCAGACTCTGTTGGAGAGAATAACTGAACAAACTGGGATATCTTATTAATCTAGAAGGGCAGGTCTTCTGCATCTTTAACTTCAATACTCTTGTAATTTTAGTATCAGACCCTTATGACAATGACCTTAAAAGGTAGAAATACATAATAATTTAGAAATTCAGAAGCCCACATCAAGCTATTCTCTGTAGATATTGTTGCTGATATATCACAGACCTCTGACAATTCCCAATTGACAATACAGTCATAAAGTCAGTAGTCAGATGGACAAAACCGAACTTACACAACTGGAAAAACAGCCAAGTATTAAGGTGCACAAACCCTTCTTACAATTGTGTGTCTGGAAGCACATCTGTTCCATCCACAGTTACACCCTCCAAATCTAATATAAAAAATTGTTTAATCTCTCTTGCCATTTTTACTGTCTTTCTGCCACAACATTTTAAGAAATACAAAGAATACAATTGTTCATATAAAATCTTGATGTTATCTTCAGCAAGGGAGTCAGTCCCACAGTGTGAAGCACTACTGGTACACATCCTGGCCGGACCACAAAACCCCCGACAGCGCTCAGCCTCTGCTACAGCTCATGCTGGATGTGGAAGAGGACAGGGTGGAATCACCAGGCAGAGGGCCTGTCATTGTGCACTGCAGGTAATTAGCCAGTCCTTCTCTTAAATGACTGCCCAAAGCCAGGCTGCAGCAAATTGCATCAAATAGCCCTCCTAAACAAAGAATGTGTTTGGGGAAGAGCAAAATTCCCCAGGCCCTCTTCATGCTCATTGACTTTTTTTAATTCATATTTGAGGATTTGAGTTACGGAGAGAATTCCCTTGTTGCTAGCAAATTGCTTCTGAACTGTTCTCTGTTTCTGCTAATGAATTCTGCTTTTGAAAGACCAGCTGGAAAAATTATTTTCTTTTTGTTTCTTATTTATGATTTGCTTACTTTTTTGTCTTGTTGCATGCTTACATACCTAATTCAAGTGCAGTGCCCAGTGACCAGTTGGCTAAAATATTGCAAAGCAAGTCAGTTTTGAAGAGCAAGCATCAGGTACAAATTTGGAGACCAAAACACATCAGAACTAAAATTTGTAACATTTTCACAAAAGCAGTTGGTTCAATATTCAAGAGCAAAGTGTTATTCAGTACCCAAGAGCAGAGTTTTACTCACACAAATTATAATACACCAGAGAATGTCCTTCTAATAATTCTAATTTAATTCCATTTTATTGCTTTATATTGATTCATTACCCCATGTTGCAATTTAAATAGTAGGAAGTAGCACTGGATTTGTTACATTGGTGGAAAGAAGTAGATTAAATAAAACAGAAGGTAAAAATAAAATCAGTTATAGGTTTTCTTACTTGGTTTGTCTCGCAACTGTGATGATACATCTCTTACAGTTGGGATAATACTTCTATTTTTTTCCTAGAAGTACATTAAATCAGAACTTTTTGTCTTGAACAACTTCTTTCCAGTTCCATATTTAGGGGATTTAGAGAAATGGAAGACAGATTTGAACCACCAGTAATTTCTGAAAACTGGAATGTGATGAATAAGCAACTTTCCCAAAATTTACACAGCTGTATTTATCAGGAATTGTAGTTTCCCTGAACGATGCACAAATCCATGGATGGCTATTGAGATTCCCCTTTTTCTAGTACAGATTTTCAGTAATGAAGATCTTCAGAAGAAGGGGATGTCTTTCTGAGATGAGTGATATGACAGTAAGGTCTGTAAGCATGGGCAGGAATTTATTAATGATTAAAAAGAGATGTCATCTCAATTGTGATTAAGATATCATCCCACTTGTGATGAAAATTCATGGTTCTTCAGTCACAACTCAGCTATCTATACGTTTACTACACTATGGTCTACAAATCTCACACTCCATTTTCCATTTTCAGACAGTTTCTTCCCTTTTTATCTGAGTGAGAGCTATAAAGATCTGGACCCCAACTTCATGCTTTCACTATTTTCCTCCAGTTTTTCTGCCATTCAGCATAACAGCCATGAGCTGCACTGCATTCCACATTACTTAAGCAAGAAACAGAATGGGGCAGAGATTCTCAAAATTGTTGAGGCCTCAGGGATAAAAATAATGCCAAAATGGCTGTTTTCCAGAAGGCATCAAGAAAACCTGGAGAGCTATAGCACCAAATCGTTCTCCATCCTGCAGAATCACAGGAGAGAGAGTTAACTTCATCAGCATGGGTCTAGGTCCTTTTTGCCTTCATGGTTAGAGATATGGTTAGCAGAACCCTTGTGTACTTTGATGGCTTTAAACATAAAGCCCTACTGAATTTTATCTTTAGGTTGGCTTCTCCTCCTTTTCAGTGCATATCTTTATCATTTGCTTGGACTGGACCAGAGAATACTCAGACTTTGTAGGGCTAATGAAGCTTGGTTTTCTTTCCATACACTTGTATGCAATCTGAAAAAATATAAGCCTCGCAATTATCCACAACTGGACTGCTGGAACAGTGCACACTTCATTTCGCTCTAAGAAAGTGAGCTGAGAAGTCAGCCTTGCTGGACATGCACCCAGGAGCTATGGGTTCTAGCAAGTCCATATTTCATATTTTTGGTATTTTCATATCTATTTAGTGTTTTCCATGTAACTCTTTGATCTGTGAACTCCATTCCCCTATTAAACTTTGCCTTCTTTTCAGTGCTGGTATAGGAAGAACTGGATGTTTTATTGCCACAGCCATTGGTTGTCAGCAGTTAAAGGAAGAGGGAGTTGTAGATGCTTTGAGCATTGTCTGCCAGCTACGAGTGGATCGGTGAGTTCCAGAAGAACCATGAATCAGTCAGTGATTCTGAAAATCAGTCAGTGATTCTGAAATCATTACCAAAATGATTTAGTAATGATCAGTAATGATTCAGTAAGGATTCTGAAAAAATTTTTTGCAGTCAAGTGTTACTTTGCATGAAATGGCTGCCATTGCTTTTGTTGACTTTTATGACCACATTAACTGAATATTCAAGGTAACATTTGTATTGAGGTCCTGACTAAGGAATCATTGTTTTGTGGGTGAAACTTCCACTGAATGAAATTCCCCTGAAATGACAACCCTGTGGTTGCTGGGCACTTGTCACTTCTCTTTTCCTCTCTTAGAACTTTCTGCTGTGTGCATCATCCTACTAGGATGCAAGAGAGGTGAGGCAGTCTGGAGACAAAGGATTTTCTTTGAGCCTGGATTGACAGAGACATCCAGGCTCACTCAGTGTGTAGTTTCTTTGAGCATTGGAAAAAGACAAATCTGGTGCTGTTGCTATTTCCTCAGCTGTTCTGGGGGTCCTTTTGAATTGAGTTGGCAAATTTACCCAGCCTAAGAAAATACCAAGGCATTTGTTCCAGACTTTTCTGAAGTCAGATCAATTCCCTGATTGAATTCTAGCTTGGGAGCAGGAACAGTGTAAGCCAGCATTGTTGCAGAGTGCTTTGTTTTGTGAAACCGTGGCTGAAGAGGGATTTGTGTTTTAAAGGAGGATATGGGTATAGTGCACAATGGAAACTGTTGGTTTGGTTGTACTTTTCTTTCTTACTCTGCTAGGAGAAACAGGATTGCACCAAGGATAGAGAAGTCTCCTCTTCTGCTCTAGGTACCAGGTCATGGAATCTCCTTGCAAGTATCTTAACTGCTTCTGACATGCATGTCTTCTTGAAATTAAAAACATCCATAAGGGTGCAAATGCTGAAAAAGAGCATAGGTCAAAGGGTTAATACAGAATTTTTTGTGTTGTGAAGAGCTCTGAAATGTACTGAAACCATGAATTGCAGAAGGACCTGAATCCATATAGTTGACCATGTTAATGGATCATCTCCTTTGCCTTCCCCTCCCACATGGCTTCATCACACTAGACATTGTAATGTTATCTTTACAGGGCAACATGAGCCACCTGGAGTGTAAAATTCTCCAAGGGGAGTTATCGACCTAAAATCTCAGCAACAAAATAAGAAAGAATAGCCTGGGGAAGAACACTTACTCTGCTTTAAATTATCAACTGCAAATTTCCAACCCTCTTTTCTGATAATCTATTCGTCTTATTGAAAAAGGTTTGAAGTGTTCTCCCCCATTTTAGTATTGCTATTATGAGAGAATCTTCTTCTTACTGCTTTTACAATCCATTATATAGAAGTGGAAGCAAACTCTGGTCTCAGCTGTGTCTTTTAATGTTGCTATTTCAGACATAAAAAAACAACCCAAATTTTCAGCATTATAACTGACAACACAAGTTTATTGAGTGGATCTACCTAATGAACTTTCTTTTACATGTTAGTATCCTAGATAAGCTTGGAAAGAGAATGGAAATCTGACCCAAATATAACATTCGTAACAGCAATTTCCATGACACAAAGCTTGTTATAAGAATTGTTAAATATTGTGATTTGCACATTTCTGTATTTTTTCAAGTTTCAGATTATGTAAATAGACCCCAGAGATCTTGCTTAAGGTGCTTCATATTCTCAGGCATTGCCTGAGACAAAGAGTATGTCTCTGTTTTAATTTTTAAAGACATTTTTCTGGATAAAACTCAGTAACCAAAACCTGGTTTTTCTTTTTTTTTTCTTTTTTTTTTTTTTCCCAACTGGCCATACTGCAGAATGAATCTCACTGACCTGGCAGTCAGTTTGTAGTCAGATTACTAAGGCAAAGCTTAGCAGCCCCGAAGACTACAATAGCTACTGCCAGCCCAACAGTGGGTCCATAAAGTGGCCAAGTGTCACTGGACAAAGCTCAATGAGACTGACCTCCCCTGATGTCCCAGTCCCGACATGGTGATCATTGGCAGGTGGTGTGTGAGACAGGGTCATTACATGTGTCATGAAGCTGGCAAAATGAACTTAAAGCCTGCTAGACGTGGCTGCAAGAGCTGGCTGTGGCCATTGCAGTGTTGCACTGCAGTTACCAGCATGGCCAACATCAGCAATGGGGTACAATCGAGAGCAGAGCAGAATCAGTGCTGAGGCTGTCTTCCTCATTTATACTGGCCAGCAGCTGAGCTCCAGTTTTTTATTTATGCATCAGATTGCCCTCAAAAAACAAATAAACAAACAAACACAGGTTACTGATGGAATGAACACACAGAGGGATGTCCACTCTCATGTGGACTTTTTATCACATGAGTCCATGACCATATTTCTACCAAAATGCAATAGGAAAAAAGAAAAAACCTGACTTGAGGGACTCACAAGTGGTGTTGTAGTGACTTACCAAAACTTTCCTATTACCCGGCGTATTCAATAAAACCAAACAAGCATCCAGACAAATTGCAGATGGTGGCAAAAAGTTATGCTGGAAAATAGGTTAATTAATGGCTCGTGTAGCTCTCCCTGGAAACAGTTTTAAATAGTGATCCAACAGGGATTGAGACAGGACAGAGCTGTTCCTAGGTAGGGTATGTTCGGCTACCACTTCCTTCTTAGCTGTTCAGTGTAAGTTAAGGGGTGAATGGATCTGGCAGTAATCATCAATTCTGAGCTAATACAAGAAAATGGACCATCCACTCAAAATATTGACCCAGGATGGAAGTACAGCCATGGTCTGTGTGAATTTGTAAGAAGACAAACCCACAGGTCTGCTCAACTTACTTTTTTTCCCAGTTCATTTTTTATATTTTGCAACAGAAACAGGAAATGTTTGATGTGAGGCATCTTCAAGACTTACTGTGACATTGAGAAACTTTGCAAATTCTTAACCTTAAAGGCACATTCTTGGAATGACATCCGATAACTGCTCTTGGCTCCTCAGACAGGATGAAAAGCATTTCCAGTGTGCGTCAATTCATTGTTTAAGTGTTTTGACTAATGGCCTCTGGTTAAAAAAAAATAATCCCAAACCCTGCATCACATTCATTATGGAGCAGACTGCATCCAGCTGCACTAGGAGCAAGCCAGAGGGCAGGGTAAAGGACCCTTTATGCACCCACTGCTACCCAAGCAAAGATGGTCACAGTTCTTGAGCCCTCAGCATACCAGGGTCTGTTCCTTCCAAGCACCAACGCAAAGAGTCCCAAAGAGGTAGAGAGCCCAGCAGCTCACAGAGTAGCTGGCAGTGCGGACTGGCAAACAGACGAAGGCTGCACACACAGAGGTGCTGTAGCTGTGGCTACATCCCTTCTGGGCACTAGGGACAGGGGAGAGGAAACCTCCCTCCGTGAGCAAATTTCCTCCTGAAACGCCCTTCCACACAGACATTTCCACAAACCAATGTCTTGGGGTCACAGATAATACCCTGCTATTAAATGTGAACCTTGCATAAGAACAAAGATAAGAAGGACTTGGGATATTGGTAGATGAAAAATTGGACATGAGCTGGCAGTGTGCACTTGCAGCCCAGAAAGCCAATTGTATCTTGGGCTGCATCTAAAGCAGCATGGCCAGCAGGTCCAGGGAGGTGATTCTGCCTCTCTACTCTGCTCTTTTGAAACCCCACCTGGAGTGCTGCATCCAGCTCTGGGGTCCCCAGGACACAAAAGGGATGGGCCTGCCACAGTGGATCCAGAGAAGGGCCATGAAAATGGTCAAAGGCACAGAACACCTCTCCTATGAAGGAAGTCTGACAGAGATGGGGCTGTTCAGCCTAGAGAGGGATCCAGGGACATGTTTTTTCAGCCTTTCAGTATAAAAGGGGGCTTATAAGAAAGACAGAGAAAGCCTTTTTACCAGGGTCTGTAGCAATAGGACAAGAGATAATGATTTTAAACTTAGAGAGAGTAAATTCAGATTAGATATTAGCAAGAAATTCTTTGCTTCCCCATATCTAGAAGTGTTTAAAGCCAGGTTGGATGGGGCTCTGAGCAACCTGGTCTTAGGGGAAGGTGTCCCTTCCCATGGCAGGGGGTTTGGAACCAGGTGGTCTTTAAGATCCCTACCAACCCAAAGCATTCTGTGGTTACTATGGTTGAATAAATCCCATGTATAATAGCACTGACAAAGCTAAGTTGTCTGAACCTCTGAATAAGACTCATATGCCCTTAAGCTGACAGAAATATGCATTGTTTGCCCATACAAGGTTCAGAAGCATCATAACCTCTTAATTGTGCTTGCTAACACAGGGCAGACACAGTGGTGCTAGGCTCAGGCCCCGCCAGTCTTACACATGCTTTCTTGAGGATTTTGTATGTTGCTTCATCACTGAAGAGGAAGGAGCGAGGATCACCACCACAAACAGCCTAGTGCAGCCAAAATTGTTTTAACCTGCCCTTCCTGCCAAGTCCTTCTCCCTGGATACATTCCCTTCCTCCACCCCTTCCACACAGCAGATCTAACCTGGGAAGTGCACTCCCTTAGAGAACATCTTGGGGGAATATTGATGAGGAAGACAGGGAGGAAAGCTGGTTGGGAAGGGGTTGCGTGGGCAGAGCAGGACACAGCAGTGAGGAGGAAGGAAGGAGACAAGGCAACACAGAGGACAGAGCAAAGCCCTCCCATCACCTCTCGTATCTCGCTGCATCTCCAGGCAGGGGACAAACACAGAGGAAAGCAGCTGAAGGCAAAAGGCAGCCAAGAGTTAGGAATTTGTGGATGTCTTTGATGGCAAAGCTAAGAGTGCTGCATTTTGGGCTGCATGGGACCTGTGATTTTGTTCCTAGGAATAGCATATCATAATAGCCATGCAGCTCACTCAAAGGTGTTCTACATTTTCCTGAGCTCATTGGAGGAACACAGACAGCTGGTCACTTGCTTAAAGTGGGTATTATTTCAATTATGATTTTCCTGCCATGGCCATTCAGCCATCCGATAGCATTGAAGAAAATGAAAGGACCTTGTAGTTGTAGATAACTTTCTCTAATACTAAAGGACAGCACTTGTTGAGGCAATTTTACCATTTTTCAAATAGCTTGGTATAGCAGTACCATATATGTTGTTAGGGATCTTATGAGATCGTCAGACCTGCTCCTGTAAGATATCTGGCTCCAACAGTGCTCTGGATCCAAATACCTCACAAATTTGAATGTTTCAATGAAGATCTAACTGAAGCCAAATGTGGTACATATCTTAATGTCTTCCTCCTCGCTAAGGCCATTTAGTCTTTCATCATCCCAAAGATAACTAGCTGCTCCAGGGCACACTGAGGATGAACCAGGTGCTTTTTTCTAGAAGCAGAGTAGATAGCTTTGAATACCCTGGCAGATGAGATAATAGAAGTGGAATTAAGTAAACTTGAGGCCTTGCTCCATGAGAAGAGAGACTTCAAATACCTCAATATTGACAGAAAGAGGCTCAATTTAATTTCAGAGCTAAATGGTACCACTCCTACCACACCTACCTCCTGTAGGACATCCCCTTCCTACCACACTGCAACCAGCAGTGGAGAGGTGGCACTTGATCCTCATACTTAGACCTGAAAAATTGATTGTTATCAGGTGAATGTATAAAATGTAGGCATTTAATCCAAGCTGGCTGCAACTAGTTCTTTTTATGGTTAGGTTAAACTCTTTTGCATTGTTGGTGGTGAAATGATTCACTGCTGTAAAATTTTGTACGTTGTGGCTGTTCGGACAGGATGCATTGTAGGCTTTAGAAAGAGGACAGGAAGAGCTGTTCTCTGCACAGGCCATCTGTGTGTCACAGAAGGTTGCATTTTTAGTAAAGGACAAAAATGAAAGGCCAGATTCTGTCTACTTCCTTGCTCCATCAGTGGTAATGCTGCATCCATGTATCTGGCCTTCCTTGCCCAAGTGATTGAGCAAAATTCTCTTTGAATATACTGAATTTGAAATGTAGGTTTTAACGTTGTAGATA
The DNA here is from genome assembly GCF_020740725.1 of Corvus hawaiiensis. Classification (NCBI taxonomy): domain Eukaryota; kingdom Metazoa; phylum Chordata; class Aves; order Passeriformes; family Corvidae; genus Corvus; species Corvus hawaiiensis. The sequence continues at coordinate 44,085,161 of NC_063216.1, forward strand.
CCAGATGTTTTCTTCTCTAATTCTTACCCTGATGGAACTGGGAATTCTTCATATTGGGCATGTGCTGGATGGCATAAGTCATGAAGAAAGTAATTCTGCTGTGACAAAAATTCCTCACTTACTCAAGCAAACTCCAAGTCAAAAATTGAGGAAAGGGCTTGTGTTATCTGGTGGTCATGCGGCTGGTGGGAGCTGGAGGGTGTTACAATCTTAAGAAATAGGATTTCAGTCCAGTGTGTTTCCTTTCCAGGGGTGGAATGGTTCAGACCAGCGAGCAGTATGAATTTGTGCACCATGCACTGAGTCTGTATGAAAGCAGACTTTCTGCAGAAGCTGTCCAGTGAAGCCGAGGAGAGTGAAACCGAATGTCAGTCTCTTGAGGTAATTTGTTTCATTACCTACCAGCAGCTTCTTCAAGGAGTTTACTGCAGTGGGAAAGACGGCTTTGAGGCCAACTTCTGAAAGGATTGTGGACGGTTTGGTAAAAGTACAGAGATTGCTGGACCCTTACCATATATGAATGTATTGTGAGCTTCCCAAAAATGATTTATAAAGAAGGTACTGTGCTGAAACTACACATGGATTTTGTGTATGTATCTAAAGATGGGTTTAATTCTGTAATGCTGATATCTGCCATATGGAATGTATGTATATGCTACTGCTGCAGTCAGATGGACATTGGGACTTCTACAGAAGAAATGTTTAACAAGTGTATAAAAGCTTTGACGTTTGCAAACTGTCTTGTGAATGGACTGTCAACTGTACTGTAAAGTGCTATTACTGATTATGTGGTGAGCTTGTTTCTTGGCCACATAATATTCTTGCTGCTAAAATTGCAAGTGTTCAACTATGGATTAAAAAAAAAGGAGATAATAAAAAAATTAAAGATCTTGTTTTTGAAAATATTCAAAAGCAGTTAATATTTTATATGGAAATACATGTTCTTCATACTATTAACTATTAAATGTGTATTTACTGTAGGTCTTACAGAGCAGTTGCAGAGCACAATGTCTGTTATTCAGTGTGTATGTATTTACCCTATACTGTTGATTGTCTTAGAACATGCTTCTGCTACAGACCTGAATCCAGTGTATTTGTAAATTGTGTAAGTCATTCTACTTTTAAAAGAAACTTTGTAGCATATATTAAATGGTAAGGATTTTAACTATTTGTCTGTCTTTTATTAATACAGAAATTTTTGCATATGTTGCTCTGTCTCTTTCAGTAAGAGATGGATGCCTTTAGTGATACGGACTCTTCCATGACAGGTTATACAAGAAAGAAAATGCTGCTATGACTGTTTCCTTTATTGTTCAGTGGAAGTTTGTTTTTAAGAGATATGCGAAGTTGGCATTATGACTTACAGCACTGGGAGGTCTGTTTACAGGGTATAATGAGTTTTTAATGCAGTGATGTTGACTTTGCTTCATACTGCTAATAAATTACCCTTACTATAAAATAGTAACTGAAGTCTCTGTTCTTGCATAGAGTAGTTAATGCACACAAACTCTTGTACCCCCATAAACAGGCTCAGCCCAGCACAATTTGGTTAGCCTCCACCATGGCTTCAGACCACTTGGGAACCAATCCAGAGGACACAGGGAATCCCCCACTGACATGGAGCAAGGTGCACCACCTGATGGGAAGGCAAACCCAGCATCACTTGATTCCTCTGGGGGAGTTTCTGTAAGATCTGGTACAGATGCCAGAGTTTTGCCTCCTCCTCTTTCCGTTCCTCCTCACCCTCCACTTGGCTTTTAGAACTTGTGGAGTTAGAAATATCAATATTGAGGTTTTTCTTGATTATGTGTAGTTACAAAAAAATACGTGTTTGTTCCCTGGATAATACTTAGTCAGCACCATCCAGATGACCTATAGATTTGTAATAGTTCACAGGCAACAAATTACACAGAAGTATGATCCCCTTTCTTTTAGTCTAAAGAGATTCAATATAATCTCTTTTAATTTCCCAGGTGTTTGAAAACTTCTCTTTTGCTTGTATTTTTCCAAAATAAATGAACTAGTAAACCGAAGAATCATGTAAAAGGACAAAGTGCTGTAAAACCCCCCAAAACAATTGAATAGAAGGAAGTGCTCGTCACTGACTTTTTCCCCCTGTGAAGGCACATTTCCTTCCTAGCCTTCGCTTCACTTATCTGAGGTGGGTTTTTTTAAGAGAAGCATGGGGAGTTGCTAGAGGGAAAATGGATTCTTTATTTCACGTCCTGGTTTCTACCTGTCTTGCCTTGACATTCTCAGGTAAGTGTCTCTCCCCACATCCCCTCTGCTGTATTGTCCTTTCTGCCACTGAGCAGAGCCCTCTGGCACAGCCAGTGACTTACAAAAACCGAGTCAGCTCTTCTCTGGGCTTCATACCAGAGGAATGAGGGGCAGGGCCAACATAGCCCGTTCTGTTTAGATTCCTTTCCAAAGGAAAATAAACTGCCTTCTTCATGCTGGAGATATATCTCCTTTTTTTAAGAACATCTCCTGATAGACAATCCAGGAGCTGAACTTTTGGGACAAATGTTTCAAAGGAGAGATTCCTATCTTTTATTCATACTTTGTGAAACTTTAAGAGACAGGAGCTTTCTGTAGTGCTTAGTTAGAAAATACCCAGGTCTGTAAAAACAGGGGAATGACAACATCAACTGAAGGAAATAAATACACATTTGGTTTAGCACTTTGTAACTAATGGGGCTGGAAATGTGAGTAACTGAGATTAAAAACCAAGAACAACATTAACATGATATGGCAGGGAGGCTGCATTTGAAATAACCGGTTCTGTGTTCTGTAACAAGTACGCATTTTGCATTGGTAACTTCGTGGGGTTTTGATGAATGCATTGTAGTTTCCTTCATTTGAGTAGTTGGTGTTGATCTTTAAGCGTGGTGACACAGAGAGCTGATCTTATGTGAATTGGAATGGTCACAAAGCTAACAGCTAGATATGTTGGGATAAATCCAGTAAAACATGTACTTCCTATCAGTAAAGAACCTCCATTCCTGTAACACAGGCACTGAGAAACATAGATTTGTGAATATCCTCCTATATGTTTCCCTCAGAAACATTATGAATGTTACTAAAACAACCTGCAGGCAGTAAATTATAATTTTTAAAGTCTGTGTTGTAAAACTGAAACAGAGACTGAGAACTCATGTAGATCTCTGTATGCTTTCAAGCAGGGGAAATGAGGAACTGGTGTTTGAAGTTAATAGTTCTTGGATTTCTTTTATATCCAGTTTAAGTTTTTCTTATTTTTATATTCTATGAAGGTCAACATAACCTTGCTACAATAGTCTGGGGTTTTTCATTTTCATTATTTACATTACCAGCACATGCATCATGTGGGTGTTGTGTTTGGAGGGTTTATTTTAAATTGGTTCAACTTACGGGAAGTTTCATGAAAAGTGCAACACATAGAAAGTGGGAAGAGAGATTTATCTGCTGATGTATTTTAAATCATTGAAAATTTTCTTTTTGTCAAGTAAATGTGTGATCTATTGTATTTTTCTGGAATTTTCCTTTCCCAGAAGGGTTTCTGATTATCCATGTCCAGAAACAGCAGTGTCTTTCAGAAAAGAGAGGAGTCATTATGGAAAAGTGCAATATGACCAGCCTGAACCAGAAGTGGCAGTGGATGGCAGATGACAGGCTCCTCCACGTGAAGTCTGCCCAGTGCCTGAGCATCTCTACGCGCTCTGCTCTGTCGTCTCGAAGCATCATCGTCGATTGCCCCCAGGCAGTCAGGTGGAATTGCCACGAGGATGGGCTCCTGAAGGTGGCCAACAGCTCTCTTTTTCTCACAAAACAAGGTCAGAAGGTAATGGCCAAGCGGAGTAAAAAATACCTTCATACATGGATGCAGCTAAAAACCAGTGAGACGGGAAAACCTATTTATGTAAATCTGTGCTCAAAGCAAGGTGAGTTATTCCTTCAAGAAAATATCCTGGGAGTTTTGGTAACAAAAATGTCTCTGTTATGCTAACCCAAATGTGAAAAATTATTGTATTTTATTCATACAGAAGAATGTTTTTCACAGTTGAAAAGCATTTTGAGAACTACTAAAGAACAGCTAAGATGAATGCTGTCTTTCTCACAACTGGTGGAGTTTTTAAGTCACTTTATATTTTCAGGATGTCTCTCCTTTTGTCTACTCCCAATCTTTGGATCAATGTGTTTATGTGTAAGTTCAGCTCACTATTACTGCGTCATTTCCTTTTTCCATTTCTAAGCTCTGGGTACTAATTCCTAGTACTTTTTAAAATGTGGATGCAAAGAAGTTCTCCTCCCCATTCACGTTATCATACAAATCCAGATTCAATCTGTCAAGAGCAAGAACGCGTCTGAAAATCAAACACATGCACAATTATTTCTCTGATTAACCTAAATGCATAATTAGAACAGTCATGGCTTACACATTCATTCGTTTACTCAGTGTAATTTTGCTCCTAGATGCCATATACATGAGAACACTCAAAATCCTGGGAATAATGAACTGAATCAAAAGTCTCAGTAATTTATGGAATAGCACCCTGAAATGCAAAGGTCTGTGCACACACCTACAGACACCTACCAGTATATCTGTGTAGTTGTGGGTTTACATGTCCATGGCAAAATGGAGGGTAGAATGGTTTGAAGAGAGGGTTTGAATACTGCTGCATAATGCTTTCTTCAAGTCCTGTTGTTGAGCCTTCCTGGTAATCCTGTTAATACTGTTCTTGTGCACTATTAAGCAGTTCTTCATAGTAAATAAGAACAACCTACAGATATCTTTTTACTGGGGAAGAGTTAATTCTGGTCCTTACAGGGTTAACAAAATGACCCAAAACTTTTACATATAGCCAGATTTTCAGAATGTTTAAACCAAATCCTCATTTTGTCTAAACTCCTAGTTATTGTAAGGCAGGGCACCATTTTTTTCAGCAAATTTGCACTTGCAGAACTCTACTCATAGGACCAGGACTACTCACCTGAGTGGAGGTATGAAAGGATAGCTTCCAGAATCAGGGAATGGAAAAGTGGCCATGATGCCATCCCAGCCCTCCTATATTTTAGAGATTAAAAAGGCAAAATCATTTTAAATCCTGTGGGGTGTGTATGGCTCGCATATTCAAAGACACTATGAACCATTCAGATGAGGTACACAGGTAGTGTTTTTTCCTTTAGATAGCTGGATGGAGTGTGGCCTCACAAAGTTAAAGTAACCTTGTATACTTTTCTTAATCATCCTCAGAGGAGAAGCAATTTAAGACCAATAAGCACTAAGACAATTGTCATGGGATATTAAAGCACCTTCTCCTCTATTTACTGTGCTCATTTCTTAAATTAACTTACCTTAATTTTCCTGAAATTTTCTCCATAGACAGGCCTGTCAATTCTTTCTAAGAGTGTTACTTACCTTATTTTTCACAGCTCTGGGAAGGTCTGCTGACAAATCAACAAAACATTATAATCCTCAATACCTAAGTATTTTAGGAATATAAGAAGCTCATAAAGTGGAAATAGTGCAAAGAGATTAATTTTTCAAATAGTAGTAAGTACTATGAGAACAGAATCTAATGCCCCCAATTCTGGTCATGGCATCCATATGCATGTTAAAATTTTCAATACTGAATGTGTAAAATTAGTCTTCCAAAACATCTATCTGCTTTCAGTATAAGCAGAAGTGGATCAGCCTAGAATAACATATTTGGTCTATATTTAGCTAAGATAGTAAAAATTGAGCAAAATCTTTGGAGCTGAAATGGCTGTAGGTTTTTCTACTCCTGACTAACACCGTATTTTGCTACAATTTATCCTCTGTTTTCACAGTACTCATAAAAATAGTTATATTTTGGCATAGGAGTAGCTCACTGAATTGCATTCCAAACATCATCCCAGATAGAGTACAAGCACCAAACCCAATAACTGCAACTACCTTTTATTCTGGACCTTACTCAAATATCAAGCACGATTTTTCTGAGCTTGGGGAAAGTCTGAGCTTGGATTTGGATTTCAAATCAGCCATCTGAGATGTGTTTGGATTTACATGTTTTGTAACAGTCCTGACCTAAATGATTGTTGGTAGAAATCAGGATCAATTTGGGTATGTATCCCATCTCTGCTCACTCAGAGATGATTCTAAATCTAGCAGCAAACAGTCCTTCTCACACAAACTCATGTTTGAATCTGGCCTCCAGATGAAACAGCTGACATGAAGAACAGTCATAAGGTATGAATATCCCTTGAGAAAGTGACACTTCATTTCCCACCAAATTCTTGAGGACATTCTGGGCAGAGAAAGAAAAAAATCTCAGTAGTGCTAAAGCCTTCTTTTCACCAGCCTGCTGTTGGGTTCAGAGCTTCTCTAAGCTCAGAAACCAGGAGAAGGAACAGGAATGGAAACAGGCAGGAGGAAAAGATGGGGCAGGTAAAGATGTAGAAGGGTGGGATGACTGAAAAGAACAAAGACTGTTGCATGTAAATAACAGTTGTGGAACAAATGTCCACCATGAATGCTGACACACTAACACTGATGTCACTCCTGAGCTGCATAAGCAATTCTTACAAGCTTCTTTTGTTCTAGGTAGGTTAATTTTAATAAAATATCCAATTAAGAACAGATGCATGCTATGTGGTACCTTGAATATTACCAACAAACCTCAAAACCACTGCTGACCAAAAATTATTCACTAAGTAGACAGTAGTTCAAATAAGGAGACACAAGGCCAAGCTGTATGCTGCAGTTACACACTGAGCTCTAGAGACTGCCACACAGGCTGTAGAGCAGTCTGGATACAGAAGGTGACATGAACTGTTTTGTAATATGATGCTCTTCCTTGCATTTCTCTTATACCATACATGGTAAGGACAACCCTAGAGCTGTGAATATCAAGACATTCAAAAAGAGTAGCTGATTTCGTGGAGGATTCACTTACAGTTGTGTGCCAAGCACTGAAGAACCATAATGGGATTTCCAAAGATATAAAACATGTTGGACAAGAAATTCAAATAACAACTATAACATCTTTCTATATCTTGCTTGTTTGCAGCCTAAAATAGACAAAATACTAGATACCAGGTATGAGCTGAAGTCTGATGGGCCACCTGACATTCACACTGTTGCTTCCACTTTTTCTACCCTTGGTTCTTGTCCAGGATAATTCCTTTCACATGAGCTTCTCTCTTCCCTTTATCCCCCTTCCAGTTTAGCTGCTTCATAATCAGAACTTCAGCTAATTAAGTTCACATCCCACTGCTGATGCTTCAGTGGCTGAGATGGATCACAGAAGAGACCAGAGCAGTGCACACTCCAAGCATGCTCTAAACCACTGAAGCAGCAGTAGCAACTGCAGAATATGGAAAGGGAAGCACATGCGTCTTCTTGGGACCCTTGGGAAGGTGGAAAAGCACCAAAGAAAGGTGGCAGAAGCACAGAAAAGGCAGCAACTCTTACCCATTTTTTAAATAATGTAAAGACCTTTAGGCTTTAAGCTTTCCACACCTTTAGTGTTTGTAGATACTGCAATAATCCATCCGTAAGTTCAGTACAGGTTGGAATTTTTAGTGTGTGTAACTTTTACAAGTTCCTTCAGGATAAATTAGAACAGTGATAAAAGATATTTTCAATCCACCTTTAAGTTGACCCAAAACATTTTTCCTAAAATACATTCACTGAAATTCATTTTAATCTCTCCAAGTTATTTTATAGGGTTTTGTAAGTATAAGAGTTTGCTAACATCTGTGTGAACCCATGAAATATCAAAAATTATTTGAATCTTTCTTTCATGGCTGACCACTTTTGCTGAGCTCCATCTGGACAAAGAGAGGCATCAATGTCAGATCCTTGGACATGGTTATGAGATCTTGTACACAATCCAATAGCATATTGACAGAAGCTCAAAGATAAATGTGAGTTTAGATTTTCTAAAAAGAAATGGAGAAATCTGCAGTGTAGCCTAGGTCTTTGGGCTTTGTAAATTTTCAAAGTTTCAGTGAGCCACAGCACAAAGAATATAGAATAAAACCAGCTCAGCTACTTTCATGGGGAAAAAATGGAACAATAGGCACAGCTTCCCAGAGCAATCAGGAGGATGGGAAGTCCTACTTTATGATTTCATCTTCTCCTGGAAGTGCCAACAAAGATGCCAATTCCAAACAACTATGCTGGTGTTTTTCATTATTATATTCTCTCTTTTGTGTGGACCTCCATGTAGAAGCTGGAGTGGGTTTGAAATTCTAGGTGTAGGTGTCTGAAGGAAGTGATTATTTTACTTATCTCAGCAAGTGCTTTTTGTCAGTTGAGATGCTCCAGGATATTCCACTTGATCTCTGACTGCCAGCCCAGAAAGACATATGTCTCCCATAAGTGTTATGAGAGCCCTGGGCAGATGCCTGAGATGCCCTAGGGCAGTTCAGATTCCAGTAGGTTTAGGCAACTGAACCAAGACCTAGGTGTCTCCATAGTTACTAAGTTTCTGAGCTCTCTTCCGTAGAGGTGTGATCCATGGAGTTAATGGAATCTAGATGTCCTTCCAGTGACCAAAAATCCACTTCAGGGTGAGCTGGAACTACCCATAGTGTCAGAAATAGGGCTGATACAGCAATGGTGTAATCATCATAGTTATATGGGTGTTCTGCTACCACTGATGCTGAAAGAACCTTTAAGTGGCTACTGCTACCACTGATGCTGAAAGAACCTTTAAGTGGCTACTTCAGCATTTCAAAAACAGGGAAGTAAAAGAGCAGCTCAGGATGAGACTGGAGTTTGAGACATTCAATTTCTCTGACATGAGATACAAATGAGATACTAACTTCTACAACATTCAACTAAAGAAGGTAAAAATTTTCAAGCAGAATGGATTTTTTGCAGGTTTTAAAAGTCAACATTGAAGGGGAAAGAAAGGACATTTAGTGGATTTTGTTCTTCTGTCATACTCCTACATACAACAGAAATCTGAATTAGTTTTTTAGTTACAAGTAGTTAGCTAAAAAGATAATTCGTCTTGTCCTGCACATAAAGAGATCTTAAAGCAATCCCTTATTGTTTCAAGTCTTGCAGTGAGTTAGATGCAGTCTTACAGAGTATTTTTTAACTTATACACTAGATATCTGATTCAATTATGTTTCACTAGCAGTTCAGCCTTAGTTTTCTGAAACTGTGTTCTAACAGAGTAGGCAGATCCGTACAATGTGAGCTATTTCAGAAAGCTGCACTGTGCCAGCTCAGCTAAGGCTGAAGGCACCACTGTAGGGTTCTCAGTTCTTGACAACTAATCAGCACTTTTGCTAATCATACATGCAAAAGTGTGGAATTCCCTTCCTTGTAAGCAGCCTGCTGCTGTGTGGATGGATGTGGTTTGCAGTGCACCCCGTGGATGAAATATGCACTTAGTCAGAACATCATAATTTCTCCTGGGTGTGCTACTGATGATTACAATATTATGTTCACACATTGTATATCATCCAGACACTAGTGATCAACATCAGTGTCAGTGCTGTTGTTCTGTTCCCAAAAACATTTTATGACTGATTTCCAAAGAGGCTACTAGAACAATGCTAAACACGTATGAAAAATCCCAGTGTTGAGATTTCTGTGTACTTTACTAATGTCCACAGAGGAGGTGAGTTTTTTTCTGGTTAAAAAAATTGGAACTCAAGTTGTGTAGAAATCTGCTACATAGGCCTTATAATATGCAGTTTTGTTTCTTAAGTGCCTGCTGCTGAGGAAGGGCTATGAGGGTTCTTATGCTAGGATCACAATAGTGGTTTTACTTAAAATATAAATATGGATTCTGACTTTCTTAAAGTGGTGCAGATATGAACCACATTAGTCAGTCCACTGTAGGATATATGGAAGGTACTGGTACATATATCTGAAGTTCCAGTATGGTGTAGTGCTATATACAAGTCACTTCCATCCATAGGTTACAGGTAACAGACTGTAACTGGCATTTTCTGGGAAAGATCCTTTAGCTGGAAACCCAGAATAGCCCAAAGCTTAACAAGAAGAGTTGGGTCATGCAGTGACCAAATGCTTGTTCATGGGACCTCCTTGGGCTGGTGGAACTTTTCTGAGGACCAAGTGTTTTGCTTCCAGGACAGTCGAGCTCTCCCCTCCACTCCTGCACCAAGAATGCCTGTTATCCTGGCTGCTGAGTCCCATAAATGTCACTGGCAGCACCAGCTTCCCTTTTATGGAGGAGCAGCTTTCCTAAAACACAATTGCACTGGAATGCAAACGCCTTCCTGCTGGAATCACTGCTATTTGTCTGTAAATTAAGCCAAGATTTTTTTTTTTTTTTTTTAGCATGTTTTCATGTTGAGTGTGTAAATGTATATTTAGGAACTCAACTGAGTGGCCTCTTCTCCTAAGCAATTGCTGGCTGCTCAGACATACCCTTTTTTGTTGTCTTTCTATCAGTAAGTTCTATTTCCTGCTGAGATATCTGAGAGGCATAGAGCTCTTTCCAAGTCCTTGGGGCTTGGATTTCTAGTTGTTTACTGTAGACTTTCAGAGACCCACAACTAATAGGACATCTCCAAGAAAAATGACTGACATGGAATCTAGACTGTCTGGACTTGTGCCAGCTAACGAGTTTGTTGCAGCAGGTGATGACAGCTTGAGCACAAGGTTCCTGTCCTTCTCATGGGAACTATGAAGGTATGTGACACAGGACCACAGCAGACTCTGCACCTTAGGCTCTCCACATGGGGTTCTGCAAAGGCAGCAGCATGAAGATGATTGTGCAGAGTTGGACCAGACCTGAAGTTTTGATGAAACCCTTTGCACAAGTGTAAGAGAGAATTGGATCTGTAGTATTGTTTTCACTGCCTTGATTTGGAAAGAGATTCGATCAGCTTTTTTTGTAATTTACTGGAGACTTGGAATTTTTTTTATTTCCAGAGAAGCACAATTAGATAAAAGGAAGGAAAACATCTACTCTGGATACCAACCCATTCCAGTAAACCACTACTTTTCAAAACGTTCCAGAACCATGTACCAGGTGAATGCACTGTGCTGTCAAGCACAGGAAACACTTGCATGGAAATGTCTCCTACTAGGGTTTACAATATCACTTTTCTGTGCAAATGAGAGTGCTGCAAATTTATTTACATAAACATGTTTACATATATATTTACGCATACACAAAAAAAATGATAATGTTGATTTCGTAGAAGCTCACCCACTGCTCCTTTGGGTAAGAGGTAATCACACATTGGCCAGCTAAGACATCATAATTGCACACCAAGTAATTGGATTTGAAAGCTTCTGCTGCAATTTAACCCACTCACTACTTTGTTTTTAAAGGATTTGTGAGCTAAAATTGTTATAAATGGCAACCAGCCCAGTGGCTCAGCAGCAAAACAAGGTTCTGTCATGCTGGAGACCCTAGTTCAAGGACAGACAAAGTGTCTTGGGCATTGAGCCAATACACACTAGCTGTGTTACAGCAATGGCAGGGCAGCTTTTTGTGAGAAGGGGCCAGTGAGTAATTCCAATAGTTTAGCTGAAATGTGATGCTACCAGATGTAGAGGCCACCACAGCTTGAACCCTGCCCTCACAGCCACAAAGAAAGGATATTAAATACATACCAATGGGGAGGAAGAGCCATGAAAATGTGGAGGAAAAATGTGTAGTAAAATCTTTCCTGAGCTCTAATTGCAACTTTGGCTTTCTCTGAAGGATACGTGACTAAAAAAGCGAATCCGCTGTCGTATTTACAGGTACTTCAGTTAAGTGATAGGTCATTAGCTGAGCCTTGGGAAGGCAACAGTCAGGGACTAGCATGGGGTCTGCATAAGACCGATTTTAGAGAGCAAGAGAAACGTTCATGTGGGCACATGGAACTTATCTTGAACAAGTATCTTGAGAAAAAGAAATCTTGAAAAAATCATCTTGAAAAATTATACTGAATACAGCCATGTATTAAACTTACACCAAAAAAAGGCGGATGAGAATATGGCCCATGCACGTAGAAACGAGGGGAGAGGGTTGACAATAAAGCTGATACTGTGTGCCATTGATAGATACAAGCAAGTGAAAAAGTTGCAAGTGAAAACATTTTGCCCTTAATGACGAAGTACAACCTTTCTCTTCACTTCAGAATCACTGATGGACTATATTTAAAATTAATGGTATGAATGTTTAGGGACATTATTTTTTTTCTGGTTGTGTTTTGCAGGCTTTGGTATTGATGCAAAAACATATGTTCGCACTGAAAACAAACAAACAAAAAAAGTAGAACTGATAGGTGCACTTAAACTACTTGGAAGTTGTATCAGCCACATTTATTGAATCTAATGAATTGTTTATAAAAATGTAGAGCTGATTTTAATCACTTTCCTTTGTTTGTCTTAGATCTACAAGATGCAGACACTTCTGTGTGGACTACTAGAACTACATCCCCCTCTTCAAATGCTGTTACTTCTAGGCCTGAAAATGTGTTGAAGAGCAGCACAGAGATGTTCATCAGCAAAGTGACTGAACACTTCAGTAAAAATCCCATTGAAAACCTCTATTTCGACTTGAAATCTGCAGTAACAGAGAAAGCCTGGATTCCAACGACTCTTCCATACTCTAGCACTACAGAAGAGGTAAGACAGAAGAATTACTGATTTTTATTAAGCCTGCTCCACTCTGTGGAGCCTGATAGCTATTACAAGTGGATGTTTTGTGGGCTTAAAAAAACAGCAAACCAAAACCTAAAAAAAATAGCTACAGGACTAAGCTTTGTTCTTTTTTTGGTGGGATGCTTTGTTTTGATGTTCATGCTGACAATGTCATTTGCTAGAAGCATAGCTGCAGAAAAATTCTGCCTCTTCTGTACAGCCCAATCCTGGTGTGCACACTGCACTGGGAAAAGTTGAAGGGAAATAATCAGGGTATGTGAGAAGCAATAGAAAGCTCCTGGATGTGGCAGGACCCACAGGAGCCTGGGTATCTGGTCGCAGTGACTCTGTTATTGCTTGGTGCATGATGTGGTGGTCTAGCTCTAATGACATGCTAAGAATTACAGTGTGCAATGACCTTATTTACAGATAATTACATACATTGTTTACAGATCAAAGCAAGAGAAATCCAAATGCTTTAACTGGCCTTGAAAGGAATCCTGGCCTTGGCCATGGTCAGCTTATCTACTGGCTGATAGGCAGAGTGGAGACATACAGACACTTGGTCTTTGCTCTGTCCAACCACAAACCACCCTGGCAGAGGAGGGTAATGGGGCTGCCGGTCCCAGCCATAGAAGGAGAAAATGGCAGGCATTCAGTACCTCCAAATCAATTTCCAGTCTTCCTTTACTGCAAGACCCAGTTCAGTAATCTGAGAGCAAATCTGGCATCACCATTGGCAGAGTGTGTATGGGCAGTTAGAGCTAAAGCATGCAGGATATTATTGGTCACTGTATCACTATTACCACATAGTGGTTTAGAACTGAAAATCCCTAAATTCCCTGTGGCTTATCTTCCAGGAGACCACACTACACTCAGTGTATTGGGACAGGCAGACATGTTTCAGTTACTACCGTTACTATGTATGTTGGAGTAGATAAGACTAAGAAATGTGTTTTATGTTTGGGAAGGCTGTGGACAGAGTGTCAGGGTCCATAAACTTGATGGTTATATACTGCTGTTCTAATGCTGCTGAGGGCAAGGGACTCAGCCAAGGATGGATGCACTGCACCCCGTTCCATAACTGATGCAGTTCTTTTCAAATATGATCTTTCTGGCTTTGTGCAGGCAGGGTGAGCTTATTTCCTCATGCCCTCCGTTCATTTGCATACCTCCTGCACAGAATACTGGTTCCTCCCAAACGGAAATGTCCTATAAAATCAGGTATTACCCAAACTGCACTCCTACTGCATAATCCTACTGCACTCCTGCTACGTAATCCTGCCAGAGCTAGAGAAATGGCACCATTTGAACAGAAGCTACTGCCTCTGGTGTTTCTACACCACTTCACCTCCTGAATTACATCATTTGCACCGAGCAAGCTGCTTACGTCAAAACTTTCAAACCAGAATTCTGTGGATAAGTCATCTAAGCATAGCTACGGGAAAAAAAATCAGTAATAGCTTTCTCTTGTAGCCTCCAACTGGCTCTGGACATTTGAATCTAGATATACCAATTTAGACACAAAAATTTAAAATCTTTGGCCTCCATCTCTGTTTCCCAGTCTTTAGCATGGAGTTAAAACATTTTTTGTCAAACTTTGGGGATGTTTTAAAAGATTAACTAGATTTAATATGATACTTTGAAAACACATAGACTAAGTGCTGAGTGTTGTTGTGAGGAAGACAATACCTCTTATGAACTGCATTTGCCCAGGCTGGGGCCTCTTGTTTGCAGAAGTAAAGCCATGTTGTTATTTGGCTGTGCACATACCCATTTTGGGGGGACAATAGTGACATTTCAATTGAACAAAATGTTTGGTTTAGAGCTGCCTTGGATTTCAAGTGAAACTGCAGCTTGCACTTTGAATCCATGACAAAAGCTATGCAAAGCCCATTTCCTCTTGATTAGAGAGACAGAGAGGTTGGTGTTAAAAAAAAAAAAATCAGGAAACCTTGGGAAAGTGTCTGAAAGGGACTTTGGAGCCTGCTATTAGAGACACGTCCGGCAACTCCCAAAACTCACTTCCAGTTCTTTTTTCAGTTTAGTTTCTTGGCTTGCCACACAGATCAGTAAGTGTTAAAGACTGTGTGACTGCTGATTTACTAAAAGCCCATTTATTCACTACCAGTCTGGAAATAATTACTTGCATTATATTGGCTATTCCATATAAATATATTGCCACCAGTGAATGATGGACCCCTCCAGTTTTATTCCAGTGCTGGCATAGGCGTCTGTGTCAGACCTTACCTGTGTAGCAGCTTTTGCTGAATAACATACAGAAGGAAGTCTCAAAACCTGTAATAAACCAGTACCTTCCTACTAATACAAAAAAGTAAAGATTTTATGATAGCAGGAATAAGAGTAATAAAGTAGGAACTTCTAAATTATGAGCACTTCTGAGAAGCAGTAACATCATTTTCCTCCACACATTATCTTATGCTATCTGGAAGAGACAAACAGGCATTTATTTCCAAAAGTCTTTAAGTTTCACTTGTGGTAGGTTCCACTTTTTTTCCCGAATTTGATGTTTGCAGTGTTGATTATGTTGGGGTTTTTTTCCTTTTACTTTTTACATCTGCTTAAATAACTTCCATCTAAATATCCAAATTATATCTTCCCTGCAAGTTCTGGTCATGGATGTTTTCAAAAATCTTTGTTCTAACGTGAGCTCCACTTTTCAAGAAAAGGCAGGTTACCCTGAACGTTTTAATTTTCAGAGAGGGTTTTGAAGTAATCCAAACATCCCAATAAGCCTTCAGATTTGCACTTCTCCAGTGCTAGAAAAGTATTGGTGTGGTTTATGCCGTTAAGTCCAAAAAGCATGATCACCTAAAGAAGAAATCACACTGTAAAACACTCACCTTAAATGGTTACAAGACATCTATGTCATTTTAGTCCCAGTTTAGGTCTAAGAAGCACACCTTGTGTTTCCCATCAATGGTATGATTATTCTTGTGCTAGCTCTTTGGGGCTTGGTTCCTCCTTCTGTCTGAAGTACGTAAAACATCTCTTCCAAGGGAGATCTTCTGTGATGGGCTTGAGAATGGCATAATAACCAACACAGATTTATATTGTCACTTAAGGCAATGATCATAAAGTTATTAATTATCCTCAGCTTTGCAAAGTACAGCACAACACTTTCAGTGCCATGTCCCTAGGACCAGGCATGGAGCTCCAATGGGACAGATGAAGTTTTCTGTAGGTGCTGGTAACACCCTTGAGTGCTCAGACTTTTGATTTCAGAACAGAAGAAGGAGAGCTAGTTTTTCACATATTTGTATCTTGTTTTACAGGCTGCTGCCCAGAAAAGTTCTAGAGCAGCAGCCCCCCTAAAAGGCAGACTAATGTTTGTAAACCCAGAGCCTTTTTCTCACTCAAAGAGGGCAAAAGTGATACAGAGATGGTGTTGAATTTGCTTGAGGTACTGCTTTTAAAAGTTAAAATCCTCCATGCATAATGCAACACAGAAGTATGCAGAAAAATGCCATTCCCAATGAAGAAAGTAAATGTCCATTTCCTTCTCTTTTGTGCACCCTCAAATTCACTCCATGGCTGCTATTGTGTATTTGAATATCTGAAGGTGCAAAATGCTTCTGCCCACACTTCTTCTCTGTCACCCCACGTACACACTTATATGCGAGTTTTCAGAGGCTGATAGTTAAACAAGAAGGAAACGGGCATGCATAACAGAAATGGAAAACTCTCATTTTGGCTGTACCAATCTCGGAGTTGCACACAGCTTTATTGGTGCAGTCTGGAAACAGGGAGACTTTCTTGCTTTCCATGGTGTGTGTAATTTTAGCTTGGGAGTTGTTCAGGGGATGTGGGAAGGAATTGTTTCGAGGACATGAGTTGAAACAGAAAACGGAGATGGCTTGGCCACTCACAGACAGACTCTGCTGCTGCAGGCAGGAGCTCAGTGTTGGGCTCTGCTGGGCTCTCCTGGACACAAGGCCTCTGGTTGCAGTGCCACATGACCAGGGAGAGAATGGAGGCCTTGGTGGTCTATGGTTAACCCTTAAAAACATCAGAGTTTGGGATGCGGGAGCTGGAGTGGTGGGTTTGTCATAGCTGAGGCCAAGAGGAGGTGGGATGGCTGTGAAGGGTGGCAGGTGTGAGGAGAGCAGGTATGCAAGGTAAGGTGGCCATGGAGTAAAGCAAGTGATAGGCGAGGTGGCCAAGAGGAGTTGCAGGCAGGAGGAGAAGGAGCCACACGAGGCAAGGCAGCCGTGAGGTGAGGCAGGCAAGAGGCAAGGTGGGAATAAGGCAAGACCAGCATGAGACAAGGCAGCTGGGAGGTGGGGCAGAGGCAAGAAGACATTGTGAGTCGATGCAACCATGAGACAAGGCAAGGCAGCGCCAAGTGAGGTGAGACAATAGTGCCGCGCCCCAACAGCGGCACCGCTGAGGGGCCCCGTGCGCCGGGAGGAACGCTTGGGAAGACAAGACCCAGGGGAAAACCGACATGAGGAGGAAACGGCGAGGAAGGAAGGGAGGTGGGGTGGGAGAGGAGCAGGGAGGAACGTGGGATCCTTAAGGAGAGAGGGGCGGCACCCCGGGGCCGGTTGCCTGCCCGGTGGGCGGCAGGTCCCGAATCGCCGGGCTTCGCCCCCCGCAGCGAGACGCGAGGAAATCGCCTCTTGATTGCGGAAGTCGGCGGGAAGGGCTTCGGGAGAGTCAGCCCGGGTCAGAATGGCAGCGTGGGAAGCGGCGGCCGCCTCCCCCGCCTCCTCCGCCCCTCCTCAGCCGCGGGCGGGCAGCCCCCCCACCCCACGCTGGTGTCAGGGAGGTGGCTCGGCGGCCGGGGCAGCCCCGAGCGCATGCAGCAGGCGGGCGGCCCGGCACAGGGCTCGGAGCCCGGCGGGGAGCGGGGGCCCCCGGGGCCCGCCGCCGTCACTTCGCTTCTTCGGATCCCCCTACCCCAACCCCGCCGTCCCTTCCCCTTTTCTCCTCCCCGCGAGGGTTTTTGGGGTTAAAAACTGTCGGCGATGCTGAGCTATGGAGCGGGATTCGCCCTGTGGACGGCGCTGGCCCTGACCAAGGTGAGCGGCCGGGAGGAGGCGGGCGGTGCAGGGTCGCCCCTCGCAGGTCGCAGGCGAGCCTGGGGGACACGGGCAGGTTCGCTCCGCACCGGCACAGCGCGGGGATGGGGCCGGGGGCTGATCCCGGGGCACCGGCGGGTCTCTCAGAGCTCTCCCCGCTCTCCGCAGGCCGCGCCGGGGCAGGCGGCGGGATGCAGCGCCAACCTGACGGAGCGGAGCGTCGCCGGGCAGAGCGTTCGGCTGCGCTGGGGCGCCGCGGGCCGCGCCTGCAACTTCAGCCTGAGCGGGCGCTCCGAGGACGGGGAGGCGGCCGGCTGCCAGCCTTCCCCCCAGGGGAACGGCACCTACGGCTGCACCCTGCGGGGCCTGGAGGCCGGCACCTGGTACCACCTGCGCATCGAGCCGCTCGCCGGCGGGGAGCCTCTCAACATCTCCGTGCAGACAGGTAAGGGCGCGGGCACGGCAGGTGCGCGGGGAGGGATGCCGGGCTTTTCCTTTCTCTCCCCTTGCTTCGGCCGGCTCCAAGAGGAGGAGGGCGATACCTTTACAGTGGACAGTGTTTGCTGAACTAGCAGCCCTGCACTTGAGTTCTCTTTAGCCCGCTGCCAGAAGTAACTACTACCGTCAGTTAACCCAGCAGACTTGAAAGAAGAAGGTGCTTTGAGGACATTAGGTCAGAAAAATGTTTTATGTAGTAGTAGCCCATAATATCTTTTGTGCTCATACAAGCATATTGTTGTCATAGTTCCTCAACTGACAGTTTATTTACTGTGTTTAAAATACAGTCTATTTCATAACAGGTAAATCTTCTTCAAGGGTAACTTACTGTTTCAGCCCATTTCAGCCCATTTCAGCCCATTTATTCTGCCTAACCAGAGTCTAAAAGTCAGAAAGTAAAGCTGAAACTTCCTTCTTATATGTTTTCCTTGGATATCACCAGTGAGGTGTTATGATACACAGTTGTGTGCAGAGCACTTACAGTGTCACATCCATGACTGGCTCTACAAATGGTCCAGCAGCCTGACAGAGGACTGCCAAGGAAAGCCCTCTTTCTGCATTCGTGCTTGTGTGAAGCAATGGACGACATCGAAGAACAGACAACAGCTGCAGTGACACAACTGGCCTCTTTCTACCTGTATTTGTGCTTTTTTGAAGATGATAAAATAGAATATTATTCAACCTCTTAAAGGCAGTAGTTCAAGACCCAAACCAAAGATGTCTTAAATAAGGTCCATCATTAAATGCCTTTCTGATTTGCTCCTAAGGTATTAGTTTTGGAGAGGTACTTAATGTTAGTATTGAAGATTACAGCAGCCAAATACTTCACAATTACCTGTTCAGAGTTGTCACTTTCCATCAGAACCTTTTTCCTGCGTTAACCATACAAATGCACTAAATACTCTCCATTATTTGCTGTGGTAGCTCAAGTTAAAAAAATCCATTGACAAGTCTGCTGGTGTGATAGCTATACATGAAGCACAAGTCATGTCAGTTGGTAAAAATGAGTAATAGTTTCTATGCAGACAGTGATTTAAATTTGTCGTGCATCATGCTGATTGTTTTTAATATTGATATTGATGACTTGTAGTGTGAAAATTGAAAGAATAGATCGACCATTATCAGAGAGACAGGTATAAATCACCGTCATTTCTGTATAGTAAAGTTCTATTATTGAACACTTGCATAGAAGTAGAGAAGATACCACTTTAGAGCACATTTTGATTAATGCATAACCATTAACGCAGAAACTTGTACATGCCATTTATGACTTTTTTATCACTAAATAGATTTTTCAAGGCTGTAAGATGAAAGTGATTGGAAGCAGCTGATCATTAGAGTCATGTTATGTAGCTGACATCAAAGTGAAAAGTCTGATTAAAGTTTAAGTTGAAATACTGAAAATTGGTATACCACAGTTGAACTGAGGTTTACATTTGGATTTTGGATAGCAGAGATCAGTCAAAAACATGAAATAAGAATAGAGGAACCATGAATGTTTCCTGCAGAGAGCTACTCGGATTGCTCTGTGGTTCCTTGCTTTCCTTGAGCTGAGTTGCTTGATGGTGTTCAAAACACACAATTAGCTCCAAAATTTGTCATTTTTGTTTCTAAAGAATGTACAGGATTTATTATGCTTGTGAGCAACCCATGTTGTATTGTCCATACTAAGCTTTTCAATGCAGGATGAGGGAGGATTATTCCTCTTATGTTTCCACCAGGGGCAGCATTTTAAACCAGTTTCATGGAAGCTCTCTTTCACCTGTTCCTTTGTAATTTGATGACAGTAGTTTTAGTTGACTCTCTACTGAGCCGGAGTGTCCATAGGCATCCGTTGCTGGAAATTGTCCTGTGAATATGGAGGTATAAGCAGTCTTTTCAGCCATATAGTAAACAAAATTTCCACCTATTTCAACGGTAGTGGAACTGAGCTATTGTGGGCCATCTGAAACCACAATGTCTGACCTTAGTACTCAGTGAGGTTCCCTTCCTGAGCTCTTGCTCTAAGGAAGATGGGCTAAGCTGTCTGTTGAAAGTACTCAGCTTTCTACACTGGCTATTGAAGGAGGCTAGATTAGACTAGAAAGCTGAAGTGTAGTTGGTTGAAGTGAACAGAATCCTATCTCATGTGTTTCATTTTTGCAAAATGAGGTTTGAACATCTGTATTATCTTGATACAAAATATACACGTGAGAAAGTGCGAGAAAATTGCAGGTTTGTTTATATACCTAGTTCAGAAACTAGCTTTTTGCTCATATTCAATCCTGTTAAAAATTTCACATGCCAGTTCTGAGTTAAGTTTTCATCAGGTTTCTTACACAAAGTACTTGAGTAGCTAAGCACATAAAATCCAAAATATTTGGTTAAATTTTGAGTGTAATCTTTTCTGACTAGGGACTCGTGGTGACAGCAATGAATAATGCATGCCATAGTTGCAGTGGTAATGCAAAAGCTTGGAGGGGACCAAACTGGCCTTTTGAGTATATAATGTCACATTAAAATCATAATCTATGTTGTGTGCAAGTTTGATATTCTGATAGAATAATTGTGCCGCCTGCAAAGATTCCATAAACTCTCAAGTAACACCGGATTCACCCTTGTGAATCTTTGCATAGAGAAGCAGCTTCTATTTCACTTGTGGATACACAGATTTGAAGTCTAATAATGTGTGAAATAGTGGTACAATAATCCACACTAGTCCTCTAAAGTGACTGTCTTTACTCAAGAAATTTTGATCTGTCGGTTGTCAATTTAAAACAGCAGGTATTTAATCCTATAGAGCAGATCTAAAATAGGTCATCCAAAGTGATGGAAAATACAGTCACATATGCACTTTATAAGCCGTGTGTATATAGACATGCAAACACACACAGTGGGGACATTTGTGCTATTTTGGTAGAATAGGAAAGAAAGAAAAAACTGATAACTCCCTTTATCAGCTCTAAATTTTCCACTGCAAAATTGAGATTACAGATGTTAGAAGGCACAAGTCTGCATATTTGCTTCATAGTAATATTTACAATTTGTTGGGCTTTTTTAGTGTATATATATGTACATGAAACAGCACACAAAACCATACAACTAGTCTGCATGCTGCTGACGTTTTAAAGCTGGGATACACACCTTCCAGTCCTTTCATGTTATATTTTTTGTTGTTCTCAGTAAAACTATTTCTATGATTGAGAACTGATGTGTGGCAGAAGATGGTAGGGTTTTGTCTTTCCTGATTTCAGGTAAAATATATTTTAAGTTCTCAAATATCCACATGTCTGTGTACCAGTATAACTGTATTTTAGTGAATGACTAGGTCTAGTTAAAAACAGTAGTATTAAAATTACAGTTAAATTTATAAATTTCAATTCTGAATTGAAATTCAGAATTGAAATACTGGTCTAGAGAGCCATGAAAAACAATTTGGCAATTCCCCCACTTTCAACTTTGTCTTCTAAAATAGACTTATAAATGCCACTTTCAAAATTGTTTTCTACAAAAATATTGCAGTGTTATATTATGTTACTGCTTAATCCAAGCCTCCTGTACAGAGATAACTAACAGGTAAATAATTTTTTTGTTAGAAAATCCATTAAATATTCGAATGAAAAGAAGATTGAATTTTATCTTTGAAGACACAGACTGTTAAGAGTGCTTTTTCATTGTGATATGTAACTCTCTAAATGCCAGAAGCATGCCTTGGCCGTATGTTCAATCCTGTAAATTTCGAATTATTTGGGACAAATTTGATTTATTAGCCATCTGTAGGAGCAACATGTGACATGGCTCTAACTATAGGCTGTATAATCTTACCATCTGTAATCATGTAATGATTATGATCATCATTTCAAAGGCAGAGTCCAAGAAGAAAATAAATAACCATGTTTTAAAGATTTTCTAAGTTGCTTATCATCCCAAAGAAATAGGTATTTGTACTTAATAAAGACAACGAAATCAACCCTCTTTACTTAATCTTCAGAAAAGTCCTTATAAGTAGGTTACTGTTTTATGAAGAGGGAAAACTAGAAAAACAATGGATAATATTGTAGGAAGATGACTGAGACTGGCAGGAATTCCCTGTTACTAAGTCCTGGGCTCAAATCTCCCAGTTTTTTTTTTTTCTCCTGCATAAGGCAGGTGTGTTTCTGTGCTTACAGGCTGTCACTGGAGTTTGACATAGCCATATCTATAAATTGGATCTGCAGCAGCTGTGCACCCAAACCATATCCTCTTCCCAAAAAGTGAAAATGGAGTTGCAATATAATTCAAAGACCATTAAGTCTTCTGCAAGATGCCTTTGTAGACCAGGGGATATTAATTCATATAGTGTCAAATGGTATAAAAATATCTTAATGAAAATATTTTATTTCTGTGATCTATCAGTGTTGTATCGTTGCCAACAGAGACTTGTATAACAATGTAAATGGTTTTTTAAGTGTTTGTTTCCATCCAGGGCTCTTTCAGCCCAGGCACTTCCCAGTCTCATTGTTCCTTTGTTCTAGCGGATGTACAAAGCACTGAGTGTTTTGTTTTCTGGACCAGATAGATTAGATAAAGTCTGAATTTCTGAACTTCACCTTCTAGGCACGCAACTTTCTTCTTTGCTCGTGCTCTTTAGAAGACAGATTACCCAGGACGTATAAATGCTTCTAAAAATGCAGATATCTTCTTTTGTCAAATTTGGCAAATAGTACAGATGACAATGGTGATTACTTTTACAGGACTAAAGAACAGTCAACGTTATCCTAACTTAGTCAGAAAGAGGGTTAAACTTCTTGACAGTTATCATGACTGTTCTCTCAATGTCAGTCAAATTAAAACTTTTTCATCTGGCTGTGCATCTGACCATATATAGTGCTGGAATTTATTTCTGACTTCCAAAGTCTGACCTTTCAGATTAGAACAATCGCCTTCAAGGAACAAGATTATACCCCCACTATTCCCTTTTGCCAACATAATAGTCTTTAGCGACTTAGTATATATTATAGGTGGAGCTGGTAGTGCAGCCTATTGTTAAGATTTCCTGACACTTTTCATTAAAACCTCCTGTTTCAATTGCTGTAACTGGGTGAAGTTTTAACTATTTGGCCTGTAGTTTGATGTGCTTGGTCTTTGAGTTGATTTTTAATTCTTTTTTTCTTTTTCAGATTTTAGCAGACTTAGTTTGGCCTTTAAGAAAGCGTTCAGGAAAAGATAGTTAATTTTATTGATTGATTTTGTTAATCAATTTGTTTGAATTTCGTCTTTTTCTAACTAACTAACATCTCTGTGGTCCAAAGCAAGAATTTGAATTTAAGCAGAGACATGTGTTCAAAGGGACACAGTATTTTTCAGAGTCCCAGAAAGGTTGAGGTTGGAGGGGACCTCTGCAGGTCATATGGTCCAAGTGCCCTGCTCAAGCAGGACCACCTGGATCTGGTTGCCCAGGACCATGCCCAGTTAGTTTTTGAATGTTTCCAAGGAAGGAGCTGCCTCCTTGAATTCCTAATATACTTGATTGACAAAGTATACCACCAAAACCTGGACTACTCTGTTCTCAGCAGAGCTCTGTAGGAAGTGATTAAACCTTCTACACCACCCAGACTTTGAAGAAAAAGCAGCTTAAAGGCTCCTAGGCCCTCCTACCTATGTATTTATAGGGGAGGGGTAGGTTCAACTTCACCCTTTCAGCCTTTACATTGCATTTTTTAGTTGTGCGATCTGACACTTTTTCATCTCCTTTGTTCAGGGAACCAAGCAGCAATGACTGCATTGGAAAAACAGTCTTTTTCTTCTGTGTTTGAGGTGCTGTTCATAGAGAGACCACAGTTCTCAGCCTGGATGCACCTTACACTTCTGGTCTGATGCTAGGAAAGAGTAGCACAGAGTGTACTCGTGTGGTAGGCAGATTTATTCCTAAATTATTGGGAAGCTTTAACGTCCCAACTTGTGAAGGCTTGATTTCGCTGCTTTGGGTTGTTTCACGATACCTTCTCAATAAGAATTTGCTTAACCTTATTGGAAGACATAAATGTCAATACCTTAGTACATCAACATGTAATACATTTGTGTGGTTTGCATGAAATCTTGTGAGTGATGAAATGCACCTGGAGAAAAAAAGCAACCAGATTCTTTTGGTTTAGTCAGTTTGCCTTCCCTTTAGACTGGATCTTATTTCACAGGTGATTTTACTGGAGATCCTCTTAATAAACAACCTAATGAATGTTGAGAGTTTCAGAGAAGTAATTCCAATATTAGTTCCTGAAGGTTTATCCAATGTACTGTTCGGGGGTTTTTAAATTTATATGAACAGTACTGCAACAGAGCAGAAGCATATTCTATCAGAATCTGTTTCAAGTCATTGAAGCTAATACTAAAAACAAAAGATTGTTTCCCTTAAAATTGTATAAATGCTCATGCCCATTAGTAATAAAGTGTAGGGTGAGTGCTAGGAAGTGAAAGCTGTTGCTGCCATCTATAAAGCTACATTACACTGAGTAAAATTTGCTGGGTTTCCATGTTTGCTGTTTCTTATTAAAGTTGTTACAGCTTTACTATCAGCAGATTTCCAGGATTGCAATATACATCCACAGTGGAAGTGTTTTGCTATGTGCATGTCTGTGTGAGTGAGCATGTACAAATATATTAAAGTAATACTTCTGAATTCTGCAGGACTCTCTTGTAGACTGGCTTCAGTGTATGGTGTCTTTAAATAGAAAGAAAAAGCTTTTTGAAAGTATTGGCTGCATGATGATGGTAAAGGGAGAGTTTCAGAAGAATTTTTGTGCTGCTGCGTAAAATTTCAGGCAATCCCAAATCAAGAAATGGTTTATCTTCTCTGTTTTGTTTTTTTTTCCTAACTCCAGATCCCTTGCCACCATCTCGTTTGGAAATTAATAAGGAGAAAACTACACTCACAAGCTTGCAGGTTCAATGGGATCCTTCATCAGGAAAGGTGGACATGTATAACCTAGTATTATTTGATCATAATAATAAAAAGATACAAGAAGTCTCTGTACAAGGAAGGATTTCAAAACCAGAAAATACATTTTCCAGTCTCATTCCTGGGAATAAATACAACATTGTCCTCAGTGCAGTTGCTGGAAATAAGACTACCCCTGAACTTCACATAAGTGGATCTACTGGTAGGACTTCTTTTCCTGTAGTTACAGTATTCTTCAGATGTGCGTTTTGAAACTAGCAAATAGATACAATTCTTCTACCTGGCAATATATGTGTATATATTTATGTAAGTATCTATTGATTATAAGTAGAAATGAAATATGAATCTCTGACTGACACAAAGACTTGTTTGCTAAGAATGGGGTCTCATTGTTATTGTGTATTTGGCATTGGGTTTTCAGTAACCGTAAAGAAACCCAACATATTCCAAGAGTAAATCTATTCAAAATTGCTGAAATCATGGAGATAACCATTAGGCCTTAAGCATGTGTTCTTTTTATATCAACAGTTCCATCTCCTGTGAAAAATATTCAGGTCAGCATCAAGACAGACACTATCCATGTTTCGTGGTCTCCTGGCTCTGGGCATGTGGATCGTTACAGGCTGCTGTTACTGGATAATCATGTACCAGTTCATGAGATTCACCAGGAAGGTTCTCTGACCACCTACACTTTTTCAGGACTTACAGCAGGCCACCTGTATAACCTCTCTATCATAACTCAGGCTTCAGGATTGGAGAGCAGCAGTTTTCAAACAGTCAGGACAGGTATGATTTCAGAATTCATCACAACAGAACAAGAACCTAAGGCCATAACCTAATAGCATTATAGGACATATTTCAGAATAATAAGTGATTCATAGTCCAAGTTAGAGACACCATAAACTTATTTAATTCCATAAGTTACCACTGCAACAAAGTTATGGGCTAAAAGGAAAGTGGAAAAAGTCAGAAAGGGAAGTGGGAAAAAAATGTAAAGCAGGTTAAGAACTTTAAATGTTGGTGGTTAGGGTTATTTGGAGTTTTTGTTTGCCTAGTTGGTTGCTTTGATATGGGTTTTTGTGGATTGTTGGGATTTTTTCCTTTTCACAAAAAAATATTGATTGACAGAACTAGAGTTTTAGAAATTACATTTTTTTCAGGAATATTTTTCAGGATGGATTTCTGTGGTCACACAGATAAAGATAAGATAACATCCTGCCAGAGTCCAATGGTTAAAACACTTACATAGGCAGAAAAGGGTCATGCCTTCGCTCTCTTTAATTTCTGGGAAGAGTAAGATGCCATTTCTTCTACAGAAATCTTATCATGTAAACAGTTTAATATTAAGTGAAAATATTGTCATGTCTAGGATGCACAGATGACTGGTATTGACACCTGGGCTGTTCTGGGCATTTTACTAATTTAATTTTATTTCTTCAGAAATTTTTATTTCTTTCTGTTTTGGGGTGCAAAGATTTTAAATCTCACAGGTATTCTTAGAGTGTAAAAGCATTCCATATGGCTTGCAGCATGGTCCTCCATTTCAGTACCTCCTGCGCCTCAGGCCTGTGAAATTAAGATATTGGAGCTGGCTATGCTTTTCTTTTGGTGGAGTGTTCGAGTAAAGGAATCTTACTCAAATCCCTTCTACATTGCTGTAAATCAGGCAGAGCTGCAGTAATGCTGTAATGCTTACCAAAATGTAGCAGGCATCTCTTGTCCTTAGGAGCACGTGCATGATCTGGTTTATGGTCAAAATGATGGATGTGCGTGCAGACATGGCTAAAAGATTTTCTGTTCCATGAAAAAAGAGTGGGCATCATAAGACATGTCATTCTCAGAAGTGCAATGTCTTACACAGGGCAGGATTCAGTTTCACTGTGACCAGACTTTGCCCTTTCACTGTTCAGGCAAAATCATTCCTACTCCATCTCATATAACTATTCAAAATCAAAAGTTTACTGTGGGAGTTTGGGAGGCAGCAGGTCTTATATGTTTTGTGGTAGATATACTTTATTCTCTTTCTTATTTTCTTTTTTTAGCCCCAGCCGAAGTCTTAGATTTGATGGTGACTAATGATGGCAGCTTAGATGCTTTAAAAGTTAAGTGGAGAAGACCTTTGGGAAACCTCAATTTCTATAATATCACTTTGTCTCATCTTGGATCAGTTAAAGAAGTCAAAACTGTGCAGCCACCAGTCATGGAGGCTCAGTTTGACAAGCTAACTCCAGGACGTCTTTATCAGGTTACTGCCCGCACAATCAGTGGTGAGCTGTTCACTGATCGGACAGCAACTGGCAGGACATGTAAGTCTTCTGCTTCAGTAAGAACGTTGTAACTAATGCTATTTTTGCCTACGCTGGCCTTGTAGCAAATCACTGTAAGAGACAAAATGATTTGGATTCCAGGAAAAATAAGATTAAGAGCGCAGTACTGTTTCAGGAGTACCCCTGCTGACTCTCTGGCAAAAGTTAATCTGTCAGCCAAAAGCAGCTCCAGCGTATCTTGGGAGCAGGCAACAGAAGTGCATTTTGGTTGGACTGTATAGTTGAGTGAGTCTGTTACAGAACTGTTGCATACTACTGCACTTTCATTCAGGTTAACCTTGTTATCTTGAATTCAGCTCAACATACTAGATAAAATGAGTTACGTTATGGGAAAGTGTGCATGTAGTCAAATTATTAACAGTTTTTAAAGTAATTTTGTAAGGTCTAGTCTTATTCCTCCTTCCAGACACAAATCTACAAACGGGAAAAGATGAGGTCTCAACTTTCTTTACTATTGACAGCATGGATTAACAAAGGCGTGTGGCAGCCTTGATGGAGCTGAGTTAGGAGTTCTTTGTCTTTTCTCAGATGTAATAATTTTCTTTCAGGTAACTCTTGTATGAGTTCTGAACCTGAAAAATCCTGCATAATTCTCCCATAGCATTACTGGCCCTAGAGGTGTGTCATCTTCTCCATAGCAGCCTAGCCTGACCAGAAGTTAGATGGTAAAAGATGTCTAACTTGGTGAAGAATGCATACATAAATTTTTAGTAGACTCAAAGCCAAAAGGTAGAAAATGTGGGTGTAAGAGAGCAGAGTATTTATTTTAGAAAATATTTATTGTCCACAACTAAACATCTCATGTGAAAGGCATATCCTTGACACACCCAGCTGATACCCCATTCTCAGTGCAGGCTGGAAGAGCCCTGTAAAAGTCTTTCATGTCCAGTAAGTACAAAGCTGGACCAATTTATATGCATGTCTTTTTTTGTTTGTTTAGCCTATCACTGAAGTCCTTTAAAATTACCATTTCAGTCTAAAGGGAAAACTTCAGGCCCTCACTCAATACCACTGATCCCCAGCTTTGTGACATAGATCCAGTGCTTTCAAAGTTAGGGATTAGAAGTCTTATTTCCAAGGATGCTGATCATATGCAATTCCTTCCTTTACCATAGACATCAAGAGCTTTGAAAATGGTCACTTCAGCAGAAGCTCTGTGGCGTAGATACGTTTGTAAATCCAGACTGTCAGGTCCGCAGATGCTGAAGGGATTAGGCCTTTAGGGTCCCTCTGTAACTCACAGAGAGAGACAGGTGTTCAAGGACATAATACACATTGCTGTGTATTGAGAGGGTGCTTACAGCAGCAGAACCTGCCAAGGAATGTTGTGGTAAGAAATGTGGACATCTCAGAGACTGAAACTTTATGCCATACAGGTGTAATGATGTCCAGCCAGCCTGACAAGGCTGAACTTTATCTGTTATGATATAAGTTCAGTTATGCTTCCTAACAATACACTGTGTGCTTATATCCACTCACTCAGAAATTGAAACACATTTCCCATATTCACTGGCATATGGGAGTTGTAGGTTTGATATCCTGCTATGCCCATGGGAAGTGAAACTGGTGAGTATTTTGTGATGCTGGTAGAGAGGTTTTAATTCTGTGCTAGATACTGAACAATTAAATATTAACTAAGCTAGATAAAACATGAGAACATGATTCTAGCCTTGTAGTTTACAGTTAATACTTGCAAGTGGTCTCAGGGCTCCAATGCTCATCTCTGAGTATCTTAAAACTAAGCTACAGGTATCCTGTCCTAAGGGTCTGCATTTGTCTTCTAGTCTCTGCTTGGTCTGGCTAATATTTGATTATTCCATGAAAATCAGAAAAGCTTCAGTGGTCCAATGTGACCTGCAGGAGTGTAGGGTGAGAAGGTTAAGCATGTAAATTCAGGACCCTTGGAGTACAGGACAGGATGGAGTGGATGCTTTAATGGACCTCTGTCTTAACCTCAGTGCCTTATACAGCTGGGAGGAATTAGGGCATACAAGGTGGAAGAAGCAGTCTTTGTGGGAGAAGTCATTAGACTTTGCTTTTCTGCTGCTGATACCAGTATTTGGCTGATAGAGATTGAAGTTTACAGCCTTAGCAGTGAAAAATGGATTGGCAGTTTCTAAGTGAACTTGAGTACAGGAAACAACAGGGAACCTGACTGAAAACTGCAAAATGCATCCAAGAAGCGTACAGGAGATTTTGCCAGCCCTAAGAGGGGTTCCCCATTTCTGATGTCAGAAACCAGCAGGGGAAAAGTGAGTGGTTTGTGTGGGGAAGAGTAAAACTTGTCTTTAAAATGAAAGCCAACCTTTGCAACAAGGTAACTCACATTGCTCTAGCTGGTCCAAGCACTTGTACAATAGTTATGCTGTGAGACAGGTTTTGCCAGTACAGTTATGTCTCATCAGAATTGCTTTTTCGCTCTCTGTTCCTCCAGTTCCACAGAAAGTTTCGGAGCTGCAGGCAGGTGCTAGTGGCTGGCCACGGTCTCTGCGAGTGACCTGGGTGCCCCCCGCAGGAGACTGGGAGAGATACCACCTGCTCCTGTGGAACCGCTCAGCCCTGGTGCTCAACACCACCCTCGAGAAGGACACCACCGAGTACCTCATCCATGATGTGGGCCTCATCCCAGGGAAGGAGTATGGCGTGGAAGTCATTGTGGAGAGTGGCAATTTGCAGAGCAAGACAAGTTGCATGGGGAGAACAGGTCAGCATGCTCATCCAAGCACTGTAAGAGTGCAGAGTGTTCAGCTGGGCTCTGTGAACAATGAAAGAGTACTTGGGAATCCACAAATTGATTTCGCTATTAATACGATAAAAAGGAGCTCCCTTGTAAACCACAGAAATATTTTTAGCAGTTCTGTGAAAATTTTCGGGATTACTTTTGTAGTAAATGTTTTGTTAGTGAAAGTTTGGGGAACTGTATCATGATTCTGTCACGTCTGAGGTGTTACATTACGTGTTCATTTCACTGCTGTATTTTGTAGCTGATTGTAGGGCACCCTATAAAGGTCTTAAAGAAAGCAATGTAGGCCTTCCTGTATTGTTCATCAGTGTGTTTCCTTGCCAGTCTGTGTAAAGAATATTAACTGTGTTAACCAAAGCTGGCTAAAGTGTATGTTAGTATGGCTGTTCTGTAACATCCCAGTTCTTGTTCTTGCATTCCATAAAGAAAATGGGTTCGTCTGTTCAAGTCTGTGTTTCCAAATGAAATCCATATATACTGCATGGATGTGAGTGGAATTCTTTTGCAGTGTGTTAATCAAAGCAACATCTGATTTGCTTCAAATTTATAAAATAATTCCTATATAGTTGTTAGAATTTCTGCTCAGTGAATACAGAATAAGTACAATTCAGAGGAAAGGAAGACTTGGAGTAGGAATAACAGGCAAGGCTCAAGTCTAACCCTTATCTCAGTGAAGAATGTGAGGTAGGACAGGGCCATCCTACTTTATCCTCACCCTTCCTGGGGCCTACCTTTTCTACTATACCCTTACTACTATACCCTTACCCTGAGGACTTAATTTTGTTTTATTTTGCACAACAGCAAGACCAGCAGAAGCTACAAAACTGAAGCTTTCTCTGACTTCTAGCAAACTTGATCAGAGCAAGATACATTCTCATCTTCCTTATTTTGACATATGTTGCAAGTAATTTAAGTTTATGATGTTACTTTTAATTGACTCCACTAAGTGATTAATAGTTGGACCCAATGATTTTAGAGATCTTTTCCAATCTAAGTGATCCTATGTTTAGAACAAGGTCCATTAAATAATATCCGGCAGTGGCTGTATTATGACTGTGTTTGACCCACAGTGAGGTGCATAATGTGTCTGTCATGAAGCATAGGTATTAAGCCCTGTTGTGACACAGTTTTCTCTTAGATTAACCCACAGTTTTGGAAACTGAGTTGTATTTCAATGTGACAGGGACAAAATCAGATCAGGACTACATTAGGCGATAGATGAGATGCCTGCAGTGTATGCAGGCACACACACACACGAACACACAGAAATTCACTGATCGAATTATTTCTTTTATGCCACTGTAAGTTTCAAGTGTCTCCCAACTTGACTGAGGTATAAACCAGTGCAAAATCAATGTCACTCTGACCCTATAATTTGCAACCTAGTTTGTTAGAACTAAATAGGTGTAGATCTGACTTCTGGTACAAATGTCTTACATCCCTGTTCAGCACCCAGAGTTCAAAAAGGAAGTTTGCTGACTTCCCTGCATTTCCATTTGCACTAAAATATATATCCTGATGTAAGTTTAAACCTAAGCATTACAGCCGTAGTGCATTGCTGAAGTCTGCTGCTGACAGTCCTTCACTGGAAGAGGGGCACAAATACCAGATTTATAAGAATCACTTCCGAGAGAAAGGTAGAGAATCTCCTCTTGATTGCAGATACTCTATTACTGTCACATTTCTGTCTTACAGAACAGATTTCTTACAGCAGCTTGAGATAGGGCATGCGTGCACACTACACAGTCCTGTTCTCGTTGTGATATTTGTGTGCTTTTCCAGCTCCAGAGCCTGTTCTCCAGCTCCGTGTGAAGCATGCTAATGAATCTTCACTTAGCGTCATGTGGATGACCCCTGTTGCAGAATGGGACAGCTATGTGGTTTCCCTGGGAGACAATGATCTTACTATTGTAAAAAAAGGACTTGCAAAAGAAGCTAAGGAGTTCACTTTCACTGACTTGGTACCTGGAAGGAAATATACAGCTACCATCACTACCATTAGTGGGACTTTAAGCAACTGGACTTCAGTGGAAGGAAGAACAGGTATCATCTTGTCAAACTGTTTTAATCTTTACTTCTCTTAACCACTAACAATTTTTTTTGCTTTGTAGTGAACTGAGTTAACTCAATGTCTAAATCTCAAAAGTCTTGATCTTATGTTTGTTTCTTCAGTAAAAAAAGTTACATTTCTGAGTCTCTCATTTCTGACTGTCAGTTATCTTGCTGTATTTATTTAAGATTTTTGGGAAATAGATGTGTAATTCCTGGCAAAACAGCTTTCTGAAATATTATGTCACTTCTAATCAATCTACATTAGCACAAGATTCCATACAAGAAGAACAATTTTCACTGTGTATTTTCAGGAGAGTCACTTCCTTGATACAAAGCATTCATCATCCGAGAAAAAGAGAAACATCACCACACTGGAAAATGTTACTTTAGGGGGAACATTCCAAGGCTGACAGACATAAAACATATGTTACCTTGAAGATGTATTTTGAATCTTTTCGCTCTTCTGATTCCAGAATATGTATTTGTTACTGAGGATGATGACTGCGTCACAAGGAAGGTCCCATTCTCACCCCCTGCAGGGTGATAATTTTGTGCACATGTGCAAGTTTTAAACCATATGGGTTACTTTACTCTGCTTAAGCATTGGCTTAAGCATTCTCCAGTGCAGGCAAAGTTTTAAAATGTAGCTCTGGCCTTGCACAGCACAGGGAGAAACAAGCTGCTTGTGTCTGAATCTAAGCATGCCTAGGGTTGATGGTGGTCCTTACTTAAATTTTTTAACTCCTTCCAAGGTCTGAGAAGTTTAGCTTACATTTTCATTTCTCTGCTATGTTATTAGATAGCCGGAATTTCACTTCCATCTGACTTATGCCCCTTTAGGGGACCTATTCGGGCATAAAGGTCCCACTTCACTACTATGAGTCAATGCCTGAAAACACATCAGGCACTGATAGTGTGTCAACATTACATGCAAAGTGCGTTGTAAAGAATAAACATCAATTAACTTGAACATAGGTTTTAATGAGCATTCCAAACCTCTGAATCTTCATTGCAGCAGAACAGCTTACTAGGCTTGAAGAATATTGCTGTAAATATGACAGAAATAGGTCTTACTTGCATCCCAGATTGGTCAGCTTCCAGTGAAACCTGCAGTATCACTAAAATAGCATTTAGCACAGAAATGTGGCACTTCAGTGTCTTGTTGGAGCTAACTATGTTATGAGAGCATTATGAAACAGGAAGGATTTTTGATTTACATTTTCTTCAGCCATGTGCCTAATTTTCTAGCTTTTGTCAATGATTACTAAACCAGTACTATGTGTGCAAAAAGGTTGATATAAAACAAGAGCAGAAGAGTGCAATCACATTAGTGATTAGTTAGAGTCTTTATTTCGTTTGTGCTTGGTCATGTAGACAAAAATCCCTAGAAGTAATTGTATTTCCTTGCTATAACCAAATATTGTCAAATTAAATAAAGAAAGAGGACCTGGGGTAAAATTTGTGCTACGTATTCCATTCCTTTGTTATTTCTTTATCCTTTTTGGTCTGGCTAAGTTCATGAGCTTATGCTTCGATAAATGTTATGTTTGTTTAACAATTCATCTTTTGATGCTATAAAAGTTGGTATCCTGCAGATCTTCTGACGTAAGTTAAACCATAACCATCCATCTCAGTTATCCCCAAAATTAAAGGGTCTGACACAGTATAGATGACTGTGCCTGAGGTATTCTTTAAACAAGTTTGCCATTTATTAGAAATGAAAGATTGGGAATGGGAGAGGAAAGGGAAAATGAAAGACACAGACTATATTTGAAGTAGTCACCAAAAACCCTTAGTGATTTCCTAAACTGATGGCTTTTATTTAATGGTATTTATAAAATGCCATCTCTTCCAGTTCCCTGATCTTGAATCATTTTCATCTGACTGAGAAAAGCTGTGCTAAAGGCTGAAAGACCTTTCTGTGTCTTAGTTAGTTTCCCATAGACCACATCCCAACAGACAGGAAGCAGTCCACAGTTAAAGTATTTTTAGTCCTGTTGAGTCTGGCTGCAAATTGGAATGTTCTTTTGATGCACTTCCTCAGTGTGACTAAACTTCTGTTCTTTGGGGGATTCTTTTTAATTTTGTTTCTCCTCAGTAACATTATGACAATTTTCTCTTCAGTGCCAGCCCAAGTGACGGGTCTGACTGTGGCAAGTCAGGGATCAACCAACAGCTTGTTCACCAACTGGACAAGAGCACTGGGAGATGTAGACTCATACCAAGTGCTACTGATTCACGAGAATGTTGTCATTAAAAATGAAACTGTTCCCAGTGAAACCAACAGATACCACTTCTATCCTCTGAAACCTGGAGGTCTTTATTCAGTTGTTGTCACCACTGTCAGTGGAGGGATATCTTCAAGGCAAACAATTGCAGAGGAAAGGACAGGTAAAAAAGAAAACACTCCAGCATGCTTTTTGTTAGTTCTCCAAAGCTAAATTTACCTAAGAGAATGGTCTTGTGATTAAGCCACTGCACTGAGTATTCAGAAAAACAGGAGTTTCATCCATATAGGTCCATATGTGCACACTGTCTGTCCAGATTTGTGTAAATATAGCTTTAGAGAGCTAACTGCTCTAACTACAGTGGGAGCTCTGTACAGCAGGATCACTCTGTAACAAAGGCAAAAGTATGCCCTGAGAGTAATGAACAACTGTGCTGGGCGAATCACTCCTTGGAAGGGACTTTGTTGTTCCATTGTTCCATGTGGTGGTGTAGGATGATTGCTCCTTACTTACGTGTGCCAAGAACCAGCCTAAAGGTGGTGGGAGGTATATGTGTTTCAGTTTGTCACAGCCCATTCTTTTTCTTTAATCCAACATCAAAGAATGTCCACCAGGGCTAATTACTTATTATGAGGTCCTTCTGTGTTTCATAGAACAAGATTTACTGTTGCATCAAATTCTTTAAGTTTAAAGAGTCGTGAAATGTAATACCAGTTCTTTGGATATTTAGAGGAAAAATTTGGCAACACTGCAATTTCACCCTTTATGTGAATTTGGCAAAGGCCGGGCATTCTGCAGTTTTCTGCAATGTTCTCCTCGAAAACAACTATTTTCAGGTGAAAAGACAAAAACAAACCTGAAAAAGAATTGAAGAATAATACTAAAAGGCTTAAAGTAGGTAAGTTTATTTTGTAAAATCTGGGGGGGATTTGACGCTGACAGCTGTTGGCCAGCCCCTCTGCTGAGGTAAGTCAGTTCAGTGCAGCAGAGTCCAGTGAAAATGTGAAAGTTCATTATATCTAAGCTCTGTCCCTGTTATAACTGAGAGGTTTGTACCTGAGTGGTGATAGTTCTGGCAATGCGGAGCCTTTGAGCTTGCCTTGCTGGCTTGAAAAACAAGTGGCATTCATGTTTTGTCCACTAGGCGTCAGAGAACCCACTGGAAATGAAACATTCGGCTACGGGCCTCAGCATCTCACGAGCCTCACCACTTATTGCTGTTACTGAGGAATGGCAGTTTGAGAGGATAACTTCTGGGATTTTAGAAGTGCTGGGATCGGGCCACCAAAGACAATTTCCTTCACTCTATTTAAGAAAGCAGATGAATGTTGCTGAGAGGGAGTCAGTGCAGAACTTCTCAGGGTCCCAGACCACTTATTTTGCAGGGGATGGCATTTCAGGGATTCTCACAGTGGTAAGAATTGCCTAGTTAAAGCTTTTTTTTGTTTTTCCCTCTTTGTTTCACAGTTCCTTCCAGCGTGACTGGAGTAACAGTAAATAACTC
This sequence comes from Corvus hawaiiensis, assembly GCF_020740725.1. Lineage (NCBI taxonomy): Eukaryota > Metazoa > Chordata > Aves > Passeriformes > Corvidae > Corvus > Corvus hawaiiensis. The sequence continues at coordinate 44,121,066 of NC_063216.1, forward strand.
CGGTCGCAGTGACTACCTCAGTGTTTCTTGGCTGCCAGCTTCTGGAGATGTAGACAGTTACTTGGTAACACTCTCTCATGATGACAAGATTGTTCAGGCTCTCACCATTTCCAAATCATTCAGTGAATGCTCCTTCAGCAGCCTTTCTCCTGGGACGCTTTACAATGTGATGATAACCACAAAGAGTGGAAAGTATGAAAACTATTCCCTCGGCCAGGAACGAACAGGTAAAGAGAGGCTCTGAGCAGGTACAGTCACTGTAACTGTTTTGTATAGCCATTACCAATGATTTATCAATATCTGACCAAACTGGGATGGATGAGTAGGGGTTGGAGGGTCAAACTATAAAAGTAGAGCTTTATAGACTTAGTTTTATTCTTATGCCCCTGTTGCTGCTTTATGTCATGCAAAAATACTTTAGCATGAATAAAAGTCATGTCAGTCCTTATGAGTGAGCAGAAATAATGTATCCATTTTGGCTCAAATGTGTTGTCCTGCCCTTAATGCCTCTCCCTGGCCCTTCATGTATATCCTGCAGATCATCTCCTCAGAAAGTTACTCAGGCACTGAAAGAACAGAATAGGATAGGATAATTAGTAAAATGTTAGTGGGGTGTCACAATAATGAGTAACACCCATGTCAGTTGGTTTTGGTAAGACATAGACACGTCTGTGGTTTTGGTCATGCAATTTTCAAGGATATTATAACAGGAATAGAGAAATCTCAGAAAAGGATGGAAATAATGATGGAGAACCTTTTAAAACTTTCTCAAAAATTGAAAAAACTGAGACTTTACACTTCGTAAACCAGTAAACTAAAAGAAAGATTGTAATATTGTTAAAATAACAAAGAGTATCAAGTTAGTGCAATTTTAGTCTTTCATGATCTAAGTGAAAATCCAAGGAACAGCCATGAAAGGACAAGAACCAAATTCTGGATCAGTGTTTGCTGTGGAACTCACAACTCTAACAAAAACGGAGCAAGTTCCGTAAGACCAAAAATTGGAAAGGCAAACCATTGTACTGTCGTAAGATGTAAAGCAGCCTGGAAACTGCAGTTACTATTTAATTGCTTAAATCCATATTGTTGTCTTTTTGCAATTTCCTCACAAAACTCTGGTAACTACCACAAATATAGTTCTCTATCACAGCTCCTGTTACTGCAGGAAATTATTGCCTTCTGAATCTTTATGTGTTTTTTTCTTTCAGTCCCTTCAAGTGTTCAGGGCCTTACTGTCAGCAATTCAGCCAGAAGTGACTACTTGAAGGTATCCTGGTTACATGCATCTGGATATTTTGATAATTATGAAGTGATCATCAGGAACAACAATGATTTCATCCAAACAAAAAGTGTCCCAAAGGATGAAAATGAATGTGTGTTCACTAATCTGGTCCCAGGGAGGCAGTACAGTGTCACAGTCAGCACAAGGAGTGGGAAATATGAAACTAGTGAAAGGGTCTATGGCAGAACAAGTAAGTAAGCACCCTGGAAACATTCCGAGACACTCCAGGGTTATTTTTTTTTATTTACCATACCCAGGAACAAAAATCCCATATGATTTTAACATAGAATGTTGACTATAACTCTTTGACTGTGTATTGTTCCAAATACAGAAAGCAGTGTTTAAGTTACAAACAAAAAGTGAAAGAAGAGACCTGTGCTGTTAAATTGGAAAGCAAATCTTGAAACACTGAAAGCCAAAAAACAGTTGTACTGTTTTCCACATGAGTTTAGTATTTATAAATAAATTATGCCAGAATGTACAAAAGAGTTTTTTCTGGTCATGGAAATATATAAGGAAGAAGATAGACTAGACCTCACTCTATTCAAACCACTCCAAGAACTGGAATTGGAGAGCATGGGGCAGGAGTGGTAAGGTGGCTAGTTGGGAGCCAGCAGGGATCTGCATGCAATCTGCCTGTCTTCACCTGGCACTGTATGTGAGTTAAGGAGCCATGCTGAGAAACTCAGTTTTTTACACAGATGTAGCACTGGGCAAAAGCAACTCACCTGTGTCTGGTACAAGCTGGAAAGTGCATTGTGGTGCTGCATCACACAGGTGGGCTGCCTTGCCTTGGCACTAGCTCAGGCCTCTTTGCACTGTATTTGTTGCACATACAGACCTTACTCAGTTTTTGTTGGCTAGGTCAGCTCCCTGCAGGCTCCAGTATTATTTATTTATTATTTTTATGCTGATAGATTGTGGACTTCTGTCCTGAAACGGGACCTTCCAATGTTAGATGGGGTGCAGACCATCTGCAATCTGCTGCTTTCCTAGGGAACTGAATGAAAAACTGTAGCGCAGAAGCATGGCTGTTAGCTTTTTGCTGTGATCTGTTAGTAAGTACTGAGAAGTTTCCTATCTTTCTTCTCACCTCTTCAGTGCCAGAGTCAGTGAAGGAACTGACTCTTAATAACAGGAGCACAGAAGATCTGCAGGTAACTTGGTCAAAGGCTGAGGGGGATGTTGATAAATATGAGATTCAACTCCTCTTCAATGATATGAAGATCTTCCCACCCATTTTCCTTGTGAACACCATTGAGGAGTATTGGTTCACAGCTCTGACTCCAGGACGTCTATACAAAATTCTTGTCTTGACCATCAGTGGAGATGCACAACGTGCTACTTTCATAGAAGGCCTGACAAGTAAGAAATAATGTGGTATTTAAAATGTGTTGAGGCTTCTCTAGAATGAAGCACTGAAAATCAAGGGTGAGCCATGGTTTTATTTAAGCTCCTGTAATGCTGGCTCAGAGACAGCAGGTCTCATTGAAAATCACAGTAGTACTACAGCCAGCTTGACCTGTGCTTAGTAAACAAATGTCACATTTACCAATATTTGATTGTTGGCAGAGAATCTGATTTGTTGCATGAGAATCGTATTGAGATGTCAGTGTTTCGGTTTCTGTTATCCCCAGGCATGCCAGTTGTTTGCTTAGTGTCTCTAGCTAAATCACTTACCCATTTTACACCTCTGTTTACTTACCTGAAGAGAGCAATCGAGATAATAATGTCAAAATGGCTAACTAGCTGAGGGTACCTAAAGAGCTTTGATTTTTTGAGGTGTTTTTAAAGCATCATGTGGAGAAGAGGGAGGTTACACATAGAATTGCTTTTCTAAAATGGCATAATCCCACACAAATATTTACAATTTTACTTGTGTTTACCCATGAATGAAATTACTTGTACCTGTAAATGATCTTTCTCTTTTGAATCATTTTTTCTGTGGCCATAAAGTAGGTAGAAATTAGGAAGCTTGAGTCAAACAGGAAATTTGTGAGCAGGTGCCTTTTTTTCCCCTGTTTTTTTCCAGTTCCAAGCAAGGTCAGAAATATTCATGTGTCACCTAATGGCATGACAAACAGCCTGAAAGTGAGCTGGACCCCTGGAGGTGGAGATGTTGATTCCTACACAGTGACTATATTTCAGCAAAACCATCAGCTTGATTCCCAGAGTGTCTCCAAACACGTCTCTGAGCACATGTTTCACAAGTTGGAAGCTGGGGAGCAGTACCGGGTGGTGGTGCAATCCAACAGTGGCACCTTGCACAACAGCTTAGCAGCTTTTGGGAGAACAAGTATGTTTCTCTTGAGACAACGAGAAAGTTGCATTATGTCTTCCCAGAGACTGACCCTTGTTTAATAATGTTTATGAATGTACCATAGGGCATGGGGACATTCAGACTCATGGAAAGCTTTTATCTCAAAGAGCATGAGTCATGATGTAGGCACAGGTCTGTTAATACCAATGAGATGTGTCATGTCAGTAGCTTTACATGGGTGAATGTGCATGGAATTCTAGTCCAGCCTAGTGTCTTCCTTCATAGGATGAATGCAGTTCCATCCCTCTCATTTCCTATGCCTGTACCCATCTGACACATGCATGTACTCCATGTAGTCAAGTATTGTGTTCTAACAGAGCCTATTGCATGGTCAAGGCTTGTTAGACAATATAATGCCCCAGTATCCTGGGTGTCACAACATACAGAGCAATGCAATAGCTTGCTTTTAATCTATCCTCTTTCTTTAGCACCTGCATTTGTTATCGGTGGCCTTGATTTTTGTGCAGCAGCTGCTGGCTAACATTTTCGATTCTGGGCTCCTATTTTCCACCAATTTACGACTCCTTTATTTTTCATATGCCTTTCTTAACTGTTTCAGTCAGTTCATTCCACTCTCCTTCTCCATCTTTTCATGATAGTCTATATACATCTGTTGCTTCTCCATTCCCAGCTCAGACATCCCTGATGCTCCATAACTTCATCTGTTTGTATTTATGTCTAGGAGTTATTTGTTTGCATAAACATATGCACAGACATTTCCCACAAGTGAACCTGAAAATACATAAAGTTATGTTCTGTTAGTTACTTTATTCACATCTGTGTGTTGAGTGGTCTGTATCTCACCTGGTAATGTCCTGCCTTTAATTGTCACTTCCAGTTCCAGCCTCTGTCCAGGAATTATTAGCCCATCATGCTTACAGCAGTCATTCCTTGTTAGTAACTTGGCAGAAAGCGCCTGGTGTAGCCGAAAGATATGACATTCTGCTCTTGAACGAGCAAGGAATCCTCCTGAGTAACAAATCAGAGCCAGCTACTGCCAAACAGCACAAATTTGAAGATTTACTGCCTGGCAAGAAGTATAAAATACAAGTTTTGACAGTCAGTGGTGGGCTCTTCAGTAAGCGTGCAGAAACTGTTGGCCGAACAGGTAATTAGAACATCTTGGTTTATTTATACTTCCCTCAGTCATATATCATTAAATACATGAACCATCTGTATATCTTGATTCTGAAAAGATTCTAGCAAGGTACGGACTCAGGATGTTTATGCATCATTTTTCCTGATACATGCTTTGTATGTGAATCTGAGATTTATTGTCATAATGTGACCATGGTTCGTAATAAGGATATTAAACTAAAATGTTGGATGCTTCCCTCGGTCTGTCTTTTGTGGAAATACCTGAATGCTTTATTGTCATTAAGTTTTTAATCCACAGTCTCAAGGCTCTTATTGCAGGATTTGAAGTGAATATACCCTTCTAAACTCAAGGCCACATCTTGCTTGTAGTCTTTAAAGCTTCTTGTAGAAACTAATGGACTGTTTGTGTGAGCACAGTCTAGTCACGCCTTCTGGGAAATAAAAATATTGTATTGGAGAGACTCAGTGGCATCTCATAAATGCTTTCCCCTTGTTTCTGACGGTTGCTGTTGACACTACTTAGCTACTTGAGGCTTAATTGAAATATGTTACAGCCCTGAGTTTATTAAAGTTTCAGCTTAGTGCCTAGACTCTGATATTTACTTTTACGTTTATCCTTCTTTTCAGTTCCAGCAGCTGTTACAAATCTGAAAGTCACAGAGAACACCACTGACCGACTGTCCTTCAGCTGGACCACCTCACAAGGGGAGCTTGATTCATATGACATCTTCCTATACAATCCAGACAAGTCCCTTCATGACAGGATCTCAGGAGAGCAGCATCTCCAGCAGTGTTCATTCCAGAACCTGCGTCAAGGCAGGATGTACCGAATGGTGATTGTTACGCACAGTGGAGACCTCACTAACGAGTCATCTGTCTATGGAAGAACAGGCAAGAACATCTAAGAAAACCATCTGTCTCTAGTGTGGTGCTCATGGGGGACACCACTGACCTTGTCTGAGTCTGATGCTCATACTAGATTAGAGCAACTATTAGAAGTATCAAAATTGACTCTAATATGTAAAAAGCATTAAATATATAAAAAGGTAAATTCTGAATGATGTAGTTATAACAGGACAAATGAACTCTACAACAGTTCCCGGGAGCTCATGTCAGAAGAGAGACATCCCAATGTATGCTCCTTAAGCTGGAAAATGGCTGTCTCCCCTCCTAAAAGCAATATTGGCCTATGTGTGGAAAAGGCAAAAAGGCAAAGCAAGTAGGGTTAATGGGGTAGACAATCTACCAGTAAATTAAACTTGTTTCCCATGGGAAGCTCTCGCTGTATTTCTGTGTTTGTTCAGCCATATGTGGGAAGCAGAGTTTTCTAAGCAGCTCTAGCAGCTCTGACATTCTGTGAAACCTTTCTTTATTCCCCTGAGGCACCATACAGTAACCTGTCTGTAAGACTATGTCTGCACAGTGGTGCACTTTTCTTCACCTACCTCAGAAATGGGTGTTTCCAAACACTGACTAGGAAAACGCTGCTTAACGCTTGCAAAGCTTCCCATTATAAACACTGCAACCTCTTGGTAACAGTGGCAGTTCAAAATAAGAAAGGAAGCTACTGAGATGTGCTTCCTGCTTTTTAGCCAGCTGCGGTGGCTGTCTAGTTTATAACATGACTATCATTACAGGACAAGTGTAAGGTCTGCTTGACCTTTTTGCTTCTTCTCACCCAAAGGATGTTCTAGTTAAAGTAATATTAATTCCTCCTTTTTTCAGTACCTGCCCCAGTTGCTGGTCTCAAGGCATCCAACCGAAACATGACGGATAGTCTGTGGTTCACTTGGGGTCCAGCAGCAGGAGATGTTGACTTCTATGAGCTGAATCTTTACAACCCAAATGGGACACAGAAAGAAACCGAGCAAAGGAAAGACCTGGAAGAGTGGCATTTCCAGGGACTTGTTCCTGGAAGAAAGTACACTTTGGTTGTGGTAACTCACAGTGGTGACCTGACCAACACAGCAAATGCTGAAGGAAGAACAGGTATGGGAGTTTTTTTTAGTCCCATCTGTTTGAATTCATGAGTTCACAATTATGCAACAGACTTATTTCTGAGGGAGGATGTATTGTAAGAGTCATTGAAGGTATTAAGGTGAAGGATAACCTTAAGTGCATTAAACCAATGGAATGTGAAAGAAACATGCACTGATTTCCTTTTAAAGCCTCAGGAATATGTTATGACTGCAAGAGTCACCATCATCAGCACAGGTGCAGTAACTTTCTGTGTATACAAGATAATACAAACTACTTTGTGATGCATGAACAAAATAATGCGTGTTTCATCTTATTTGTCTTGTGTAAAAATTTGTTAAGAATCTCTTGTTCTTCTCTCATTTTCCCCCCCTTTCTGCATAGCACCCAGCCCTCCTAACACTGTGTCATTTACTGATGTTGCAAACACTTCTTTATCAATCACTTGGCTGGGTCCTCCAGACTGGACAGACTATGATGATTTTGAGTTGCAGTGGCTTCCAAAGGATCCCCTCACAGTATTCAACCCCTACAGCAGCAGCAAATCTAAAGTACGCATCATCTATGGCCTGCGACCTGGAAGACTCTATGAGTTCAGTGTCAGAACCGTCAGTGGCAACAGCTGGAAGACATACAGTCGGTCACAGTCTGCAAGTGTGAGAACAAGTAAGTAAAAGTTTCCGTTGCACCCTAACACTCAACTGAAGAAGATGCAAAACTGTAAAATATTACTAGTTCTTTATGCAATCACTAATTGCCATTAATAAATTCATGAGTGACAGTGATGAATTCAGCTAGATTCTAAACCTTTGCTGTGTGCAAGGTCAGCTGTTTAAAGACTGAAAATAGACATTTACAACCTTCACATCCAGGGTCAAGCTGTTTGGTTGCAGAGCCTAAATCAATCAGTTTCAGAGGTAAAATAAAGCTAAATATCCAAACTTCTCTGATGGTAATATATTGAAATAATTGTAATGTTTCTGAATGATAACACAGGAAGGATGAAAGAAACTGTGCTTTACTAGATTTGAAACTGGAATCAGTATTCCACTGCTCTGTGTTTCTGTCCATGTCTGTGAATCTGTTTCATCTCTAGCTGTCTCTAGCAACATCAGTAACAGGCTGATTTGAAAAAGTAACGTGAAATTGTAAAAATAACTTAGTCGTGGCAAATCTTCATGTAATTTGGGGTGGGATTCAGCTCTAAATTGACATCTATGTTTAGTAAGCTATATAGCTCTTTAATTCGGCATAATAACTAAAATTTCCCCTGTATTTAATCACTTAAATGTAGATGCTTGCCGTCTGAAAGTGAAACCCTGTCTTTGTTACATGTCATGATACAAATGGTGCTTCCATATTACATGGATGAAGCATATTTCTGTGGTATGTTTTAGTTACATGGACACATCACATGCTGCCCAGGAGACAAGATCAGTCATGAGATGACAGTATCAGTATTGACTGATACTGGTGACCACATGGAGCTTCCAAATAAGTTGTAACAGCTTTCTAGAAATCCATTGCTTTGTGGTGTTGCTGTTCATGTTAAGACTTGAACGAATAGGAGTTTTTTCCTTGTTTTCACAATTAATTACTGGAGTTTCACAAAGCTGATGGGGTAGATGTCACTAGATCTGGTTTCAGATGACTAAAATGAGTTAGACAGCCTTGCATAATAATCAGGCAGCAAAGATTTGCTGGGAATTCTGACTCCCAGCCTCCTGCTCTGATCTGATGGTTGATGCAGAATCTAGGAGCTGTAGTGTGAGCAGAGAGTGTATGACACCTATCCCTTTTCCTACTGAGCTTCAACTTCCCAACATTTCTCTAGAACCAGACAAGATCCAAAGCCTTCACTGTCGGCCCCAAACCTCTACTGCCATCGCGTGCTCCTGGACTCCTCCTGATTCTGACTTTGATGGGTATAGCGTCGAGTGCAAAAAAATGGACACTCGTGAAGTGGAATTTTCTAAAAGGATAGAAAAAGACAAATCTCTACTTAATATCATGACCCTTGTTCCCCACAAGCGATACCTGGTGTCCATCAAGGTGCATTCTGCAGACATGACGAGTGAAGTGGTTGAAGACAGCACCATCACAATGATCGATCGTAAGTAGAATTCAGAGTTGCCCTGAAGAGAGGCCTCAAGCAGCAATAATCAATTGCTCCTGTTGGTTAGACAGTAAAAGGAGTTCTGAGCTCCCCAATTGCCAATGTATAGAGTGGTGGCCAAAGTAGATTGAACCCATCCTTTGGTCCCTGTTGTGACAGACAATGCAGGATTTTGACTATATTGCCTCTCATTACATTGCCAGACCCAACTATTTGGCTCATTCATGAAATATAGCCTGAGAAACATAAACAAATATCCTGTCCTCATCATCACATGCCTTCAGTTGTCTTCATGGTGGCTGCTTGACTTTCTGTGTCTGGCTGTTTCCCCTCATAGATGGTAGCCATCCTCAGCACAAATATCCATCAGTAAGGACATTAGATTGTAGTACTACATTCTCTTTGGGCTTCTGTAGACTCTTCCAGGTGCTATCTGACCAAATCACCTGTAGGACTTTTACCTGAGGGAGGATCCAGATTTCCATAGCATGTGCTTTGAAACAGCTTCTTCAGTTTCTCTACCCGTAGGCTGCTGAATGGAGAATAGCAGTAGCATCTGCTGGTGCCTCTGCACTGCCAGGCATCACTGCAGTCAACAGCCTACCATCACTGACCCTAGAGCTCCCCCAGGTTTGGCACTACCTCAGCATGCAGTGGCACAGCACAGTGCAGAGGCCTGAACTGCTCTAGAGCTAAACTTCTCAAAAATGAGAGGATGGCCAGGAAGCTTATATTCAGGGATGCCTCTGTAGCTTCTTATTAAAAGCCATGTTTGTGTGAAATGCTAGATCATAAAAATTATGTTTGCTTTGGGAGCTATTGAGCTAAGCTAGAGTTCAGTTGCCAACCCACCTTGTCCTTTGCCCCTCAATTGCCTTTTAATCTTCTTCCTCTATCACAAAGGATCCTACAAAGCCAGATGTAAGACCTAGTAATTCATGTCACAAGAAGTGAGAGTGGGTCCTATTTGAAGGTTTGCTGATTCACGTTTATTCTTACTTAGTTTATGTTTGTTTGTTGTCATTTATTTGTTCTGAACGCTGCTGCTCTCCCAGACCCTGGTAAAGACTGGAGACCCTACCTCAGAGGAACACAAAAAATTGCAGCTGCTCTTTGTAGATGTAAGGGGTTTAGTTAAACAGCATATATATGTGTGAATTTTTGGTTCTTTTGGCATTCTAAAAGCTTTTGAAATTTAGCCACCTGCTTACATTTTTTATATGTTTCCCGTATGTGTAATATAGTTTCAGTACTACAGATTTTTAAAAGATTCAGGAATGTAGATCCTTAAAATCCCCACTTTTGCTGCACTTTCTTCTTTGTGTACTTCCCTTTCCAGTTAACTTCTGCTGTGTCACTGTTCAAGGTATAGTTTTGTATCATGTAAAGAACACTTCCTATAGAAATTCTGCAGTCAGTCCAGAAAATGATAGTCTGTAGTTGAATACTGTGTCTGGCTGACTCTGGCTGTTCCTCTGGAAAATAAAGCAGAAATACAGATGCTTAAAATAGGTAACTTCTGTAGTGTGTTAGGTGTCCTCCAAATTCTTGGCTTAAACCTGGGTCATTTTTAGCAGCTACAATTTCTGTTTTCATAGACTTAACATGACTTTAATGCATTTCCATGTGGGCTTCTGCAGGAATTCCTTCTGAGGAGGTGTCACTCTTATTATGGTGAATTCACTGCTGGCTTGTTTCATTTTTTTGGCAGTTTTGCTGTAGGAGGTGAAGACACTTTCTAGATTGCAAAGAGAATAGAATCAGAGACTTGGGTCCAGGCAACCAAGATTTATTACAAATTGCGTTTTCCTTACTAGATCTAGCCCACAGCAAGTACATAAGTAATGCTTTCTCTCTATTTTGTATTTATTTTCTATTTATTTAATCACTCAGGTCCTCCTCAGCCACCTCCAGACATACGAGTGAACAAAAAAGATGTGCTGATTACCAAATCCTCCATCAACTTTACTTTTAACTGCAGCTGGTTTAGTGATACTAATGGAGCTGTGAAGTACTTTACTGTGGTTGTGAGGGAGGCTGATGGTAAGTGTTATGATTTAATGCTATTCTCTCTATAGCCTATAAAATTTACATGAGGAAGTACATCCCTAGCTCTGCACAGCCAAGGGGTTTCTCCTCATCTAGTGGCTGAGTGTCATACAGGTTTGGGATCCATACTTCCTCTCTAGCCTGAGGATTTAAGAACTCCATCCTATTCTCAGAGAGTCTGTAGCAACTACAGTGCTCAGACAGAGGTAGTAGTTAGCTTCTGTACTCTAGGTTACACTTCTGTACTCTAGGTTATGTTCAGACAATTTCCAAAGTTATGTTGGTTGCCATTGGCGATGAACACAGGAAAAAACTGCCTTGCTGTACACAGATCTCAAAAGGTAGTTTAAATGTAAGGTGGGACCACTAAAAGGCAGCTCTTGGAGAGTTTCACTAAGCCATGCTGAGAAGCCTAAGGTCTGCCAGGTGATGTTTGCTGACTGAAGAAAATGGAAGCATGTGGCACTGTAAAACAGAACAGAAATTGTCCTTGTGGCATGCATGTAAACCTCCCTTTCTACAGTTGACCTATTGTTGAGACGAGACATGTGTCTGACAAATCAGATACATGTCTCCACAGTTAGTACCTCATTTTTAGAAGCGGCTTCATTTACTGGCATGCCAGGACATATTTTGTTGCCCTCATGGAAGTTTCTTAATCTCTCTGTCCATGAGCTCTTAGGAAAAAAAATCAGATAGTATTTCTACTGTTGGCTTTGTCATGTTTGGGCAGACTGTAAAGCTCTTTGAGAAAGGGACTGCTCATTACCATGGCTTTGCCTATCTGAGTCTTTTTTCTAGTATTGTGAATTTGCATTCAGGGGATCCCTGTAATTTCCTACTGTAGTTCTTCTCTATATACAGTAGAGTTGTCAGTGTGTGGGTTTTTTACTTGTTTTTTGAAATAACTGGTAGTAGGATCCAGGAATCTGGACCACAAAAACTCACACCAATGGCACAGGAAAAAATGTCATAACATAGAATACGACCTGTGCATTCCTATTTCAGCAAAAGTTGCACTGAGGACTTGTGAGGAAATCTACCTAAAAAATAATAGAAAAGTTGGTACTAGAAACAAGGTACCCTAACCACTGTAGCTTTGTCTTCATGAGGTAGCTTCCAAGAAATAGAAAATTGGATAAGAATATGTCTGTCAAGAGCTTGAGCCTATAGACCTCATCACATTAATGGCTGTGGCATCTAAACCTTCTGACTTTCTGATGTAGGTAGTGAAGGACCAAAGCCCGATGAGCAGCACCCATTACCTTCCTACCTGGAGTACAAACACAACAAGTCTATACGCATCTACCAGACAAATTATTTTGCCAGTAGCTGTGCTGAAAACCCTGACAGTGACTATAAAAGCTTTGACATTAAGCTTGGAGGAGAAATGGAAAATCTGGGAGGAAAGTGTGATCCAGATCACCAGAAATTCTGCGATGGACCTCTAAAGCCTCGAACTGCTTATAGGTTAGACTTATATTGGTAGTTGTGCTCTGTCGCATTATTAGGCTTGGTGTCATTTGGGTGCCTGATCCGCTTGAGCTTCTGTAGATTAGTAAGTGGGTTGTACAATGTTCTTTGTGTTTCACTGCAAATTTATGAAAACTTTATCCATGCCCCTGTTCCATAGGTAAGAACCAGTCATTCACTAGCATGGGAAAGATATGATTAATTACGTACAAAACATTGTGCAGTGAATAGGTTTACTTATTTACCTCAACTTGATGCAAAGCTCTGCTATTGCTGCTAAACATTTCTTTGGAAAGACTGAAGACCACTGGCTAAGTCAGAAGAGTACTTAACAGCAGAAGGCAAGCATGCTTCACTTAGTCTGGCAGAACTACCCCACTTGTTCCTTTGGAACAAGATAGAAAAACCTCAAGGTTATTCTATCCTGTGGCACCATCCTCAGGCTCCAGATCTAGGTCCAGGTTAGCTGTAGGGTGTAGAAGGGGGTGACTGCCAAGACCAGGCTCAGCAGTTACGCTGGCTGTGAGACCAAACGTGAGCTTCAGTGTGTCTGTCACACCCCTCCCACAGGCAAATACTGTCCTGAGAGATCTGCAAGCTGCTCACTGAAAAGGCACATGGACAGAAGGCGCATGCCAAGGAGTGCCCACTGTGCGTCTCAGCTTCTTCATCATCATCATCAAAACAGTGCTACCCTATTATAGTCTGCTCTCATTGGGGCACACTTCCCAAAATTTCAGTCTGGGAAATATCCACATTACCAGAAGAACAAAGAGGCTGATAGCATTTATCCATTAGCACAGTCGTGCCCAGCCAAACAAAGGGAAAATGTGTCCCCACTGAGAAATATTTCTGAGTCTTCTCTCCTCTGCAGCTTCTGCTAGTCCTGCCTTCAGACATGGTCAGGCTGTGTGTGCCAGCAGCCAGAGCCCCATCTGTTACCTCTGCCAGGGTACCTCAGAGCACTTCACCTGTACAAGCTGGGCTCAGGGATCAGTATTATTAATTAAGTAGAATACTGATTAACTCAGGTAATTAAGAATTAATTGGTGGTCAGTGGAAAGGTTTTAGTTGTCTCATAGGGGGCAAATGAGTTTTTACTTTTCTGCTGTTGGTTCTGAACATCTGATGAGCTGGTTTTTTACCGGTTTTTTTAGGATCAGCATACGAGCTTTTACCCAGCTTTTCAGTGAAGACCCAAAGGAACTTCCTAAACCGCTCTTTGCAGACACCTTCTTCTCTTTACCGATCACTACAGAGGCAGGTTAGTTTCAGGCTTTTATCAGTGTCTGTGCCATGTGATTAGATATTGTGCCTAAGAATACTCTGGCATCTAGAACTATTTGTAAGGAGTGGAACAAATCTTGCTGTGCCTGTCCTGAGGGCTGCTCTGAGATGAAGCTGGAGCCATGGCTTATCTACCCTTACTAGAAAATTCAGATGACTGCTTGACAGAGCTGCTGAAAGTAGAGAAAAGGAAAAATGCTCAGTGGGGCTATCACCAAGAAAGCTTCTAACTGCAGGAGAACCACTTCAATGTAATGGAGCTGTGCTTTCTTTTACTGTGGCTGGGAGTGAATAAATTTGTTTAATGTTTTGGAAAAATGAGGACAGAAAATCAAGGCCGGGTTTTAGCTAAGTGTTTTAATGCCTTACACTTCCTTTTGTTTAGCCATTTTCTTCAGCTGATAATAACAGATCCCCTGAAGGTTATTGATTCTCTGATTCTGCTGATCCTTTCCTCAAGATATATAAATACACTGTTTGTTTCTAGAGCCTCTGTTTGGAGTTATTGAAGGTGTGAGTGCTGGCTTGTTTCTGATTGTGATGTTGGTGGCTGTTACTGCTTTATTTGTCTGCAGACAAAAAGTTGGGTAAGTTGACTTCCTTTATCACTCTGTTATTGAAGTAATGTCAAATTATATTCATTTAAGTAATACAATTGATTAGGCATAACTAAAAATTGGATGGATGCACTGAACAATTCAACAGATAAATCTATGTCCCTCAACATCTGCACACACTAAGTGTACAATTAATGACTTACGGATTAGGAAATCTATATATCCTTAATTCAAATGGTGTCAGAGTTATGTCATAGAGGATCCTTGTAACTTTTTGTTTGCAATAGGAGTCAGAATAGTTCTGAAAAAATGGTTTACCTTTCAAACTTTAGTCTTTTGGGGAAAAATGTCTTTTGTCAAAAAATGAAGTGTTTCAGATTAATTGCATGTGCATTGTAGATGGGAATCTTTTGAAACTGTTCATTTAGAATTTATCATTTCAATTCAAAAATACTGAGATGTGGCATTACCTCAGTGTCCAAAAGATTAGTTCAAACTTGGCTTCTCATTTTTTTGTCAATTATAGTTGTATATTTCATATTACAGATGAATCTTAATTAGTGAACTTACATGTTTTTAAAAAGTTAAATACTGTATCTCAACTGAAAAGATCTTTATCCATTTAAACCATTTTGCATGACTGAGAGATGTGAAATTCTTTGTAGTGTCTGAAATTAGAAAAAACCCTCAACATTTCTATTACATGGGAAACACTGCAAGTCTGAAATTCAGTTCTTTTACTTATACAAAATTAAGTTGATATTTTTTTGAATTGTCTTTTCATATGCCAGAATTTCAGATTGAAAAAAAACCTGTTTTCTGACTTGTCATAGCTTTTAGCCAAAATGGATAAACTTCATTATAGAATGTGGCTTCTTGTTGTAAATTATATACCCAGCAGGATGGCAATAATACTGGTATGGTTTTCCCATATCAGACATAAAGTGTTCTCTAAGGGAGGTGTCTTGAAGGAGGAGATGGCAGCAAAAAGATGAAAGGCAACACTAGCTGTATGGAGTAAGTACCACTTCTATGGCTTTCCCACAGCCTGCTGTGGCTCTGCCTCTTACTCCTGCCATGAGCCTGGGAATCTGCTACAGGCCTGGTCTGGAGAGTGGATGTGCTGGAAGCTGTAGACCTTTTACAGCTCTGAAAATCTCCCTGCATGTTCCTCTCTACACATAGAGAATCAACCGATTTAGGCCCCATCTTAGCATAGGACACCCTCCTTAACGATGGACTGGGCTATGTTTCAGACAAGAAAGAAAAGTCTTACTACCTGTGCCATGCTTATCCTCCACACCACTATTTCCAAGCTAAAATTCAAGAAAGCTCTGTGCTCCAGCTAAGAGCAATGTCACAGGATCAGAGCCAAAAATCGAAACATACTTTCTTAAATTCCTTTTTTCCCAATTTACCATTTTCCAGTTTAGGTTATGTCATTGCCACCTCTTACCAGTTTCAGAACTTAACGATGTAACAGAATACCTTCCTTTTTGTTCCGGCAGTGGCCATGAGAGACCTACAGCAAGGCTGAGCATTCGCAGAGACAGGCCACTGTCAGTCCATTTGAACTTGGGGCAAAAAGGGTAATGTCAAAAGTCTGGTTTTTTAACATGGCATTATGGTTGAACAGACCCACCTGATCACATACTGATGAAGTGTTTCTTTTTCTTTTAAAATAATTTCCAGGTACCGGAAAACTTCCAGGTAAAAAGAAAAAATTAATACCTAAAAAACTTCTTGGTAACCAACTGGATAAATTATGACTGTGATTCATCCTGTGATTTTCTTCCTCCTGTTGAATATTTTAGTCCGATCAAAGTCAGTCACTTTGAAGCACACTTCACCAAACTTCAAGCAGACTCCAACTACCTTCTGTCCAAGGAGTATGAGGTGGGATCCTAACCTAGGCAAAAGACTTGCTTTATGAAGGGGCGGGCTGACTGAATCAACAGGTTAATGTATTAGAAAGGCCTGCGTTTGTTTGTCTTATTCACACAAATCCAAATAAGGTGGAGCATTTCATTTGAACTCCACTTGTCCATGTGCAGAAACCAACTCTTCATTTGGCATCTTGTGGTTGGCAGCCTCTGCCTGGTACCTGTCTGGCTGAGATCAGCAGCATTTATTTGTATGGCACATCTGTGGGATAAAGTATGGAAGGTACCTATGAGCCATGCACTTTCTTTAAAACAGTATGATTAGCTATGTTATTTCAGTTATAAAAAAAACCAACCCTGTTCTCTGTCCATGGCCTTTGAGAGCTGATGAGCAATATTTCCATTTGTGTTGTCTTGTCCTTTAATTATTTTCACCTCACTTTTTATTCCTATTACTTTTTTGCAGGACTTGAAAGATGTGGGTCGAAATCAGACATGTGACATAGCACTTCTGCCAGAGAACAGAGGGAAAAATCGATACAATAATATATTGCCCTGTGAGTTTTAGCTTTGGTTGTGTAATATTGCATCACACCAGCTATTTTTCACTTTTTTTCAGCAAGCCTAGTGGAAAAGAGAGTGCAGCCAATCCCTTCCCTTCCTTCTGTCTGAGATGAAATATCTCTGCCAGCTCAGGTTCTTGTGCTTGGAGGCAGATGATGCATGGCCCTGAGTGGCTTCACACAGACCAGTAATTTAATTTCACACTAGAGGTATAATGACTAGCATTCAGTCCAGGGAGAAAAAGCTCCAGCTATTAGGGGCATTCAGTCACTGTTGATAACAAGGAGAGTAGAAATAACAGTAGGGTTGTTTACATGCAGGGGATCATCCATTCAGTGCTCTGTGACAGCCTTGCCAAATCTTTGTTCTTCAGAGTACACAGCAAAGCTACTATACAGTGTAGAGCCAGTGTGATTCTGCATGGTAAGATACGTGTGTGAAGTTAACCCTGTTCTTCTCAGACAAGACCTGTCTTGTCATTGAGAGGTTCCCCCTTTAATCTCCTACCTGTCATTTTGGAGGTAGGACATCAAGGAGGAACACCACATAACTCACTGCTCCACATCCCCACTAATGGATGTGGCATGTGCTTGAAGCACAGCCTCTCCTGTGTCCCGCCTGCCCATGCCAGCAATGACACCTGACTGAGATCCAACACAGCGTTTTCTCACAAATCAGTGTCCTGGCAGCTCAGGCACTCTGTATCTCTGTACAGAGGGCCCTTTACCTACAGAAGATGTTTGGCCTGCTCAGCGTAGCTCGGAATATCACTGAAGTGCATTCTTTCAACGGCAGAGCTGGGTGCTGCTTCCAGTACAGCACACTGCTGTTAGGATCAAAGGACGATGCTATTTTGGCCCTTTTGTTGTCACAACAAATCCTATGCAGCTCAGCAGAGGAAGTTCGGTATATTTACTGCTTCCTTCTTACCATCTATCTCCTAGTCTCTGGAACACTCCACAGCACTCACGGATGAAAGAGGCAGTAAAACCAGCAGTTATTCCTTATAAATTAGCTTTTCATATAAAATCTTTTAACAGTGCTGGCAGCCCTTTCCCAAATGCATTTCTGTTAGTGCAGGAGGGACTGAAAATCAAGACCTAGCCCTAAGCCTCTTGTAATCAATTTCTTGCTAGATGATACATCAAGAGTGAAGCTTTCCAGTGTGGATGATGACCCTTTCTCAGACTACATTAATGCAAGCTACATACCAGTAAGTGACTCAAGGGTGGTGCTTTACAGTCCTCCTTCCAGTGGTAATTTTTCCTTCATCTAAAACTGAATATAAAGCTGGATGGTTAAGGCTCCCCTCCCCCTTCCTTTATTCACTTGAGCTAAAAATCTGAGAACTCATTTTGTGGGTGTGCTGAAAGACTGTGTCTGACTGCCATTAAGTTAAGTGTGAGTGATTTACCCAGCACTTACGAACACTTCCTCGCATTGCTATAGTTACGTGAGATAGCAAGTGTAATTGGCCAAGGACATATTTTTAAAGGTCACTGATTTTATACAGTGTCCACAATAACTGTAGCTATCACTGCAGGTGGCATCCTCACTGTGGAGCTGTAGCTCATCCTGACAGCACTGGCACCTTGCAGGGTGATAAAACTGGCTGAAATTAAAATAATGCCCTTTGTCAAAGAGTTATGATTGATAATAGCAGTGGCTTTAGCAATCCAGATTTCAAGCCAGGACTCAGCTGATTTATTAAAAACGGTAAATAAAACAAAAACCCCTAGCAGTTTTAAAATTGCTTGAGACTGTGCTAAACACAAAAGAATAATGGAAAGCTTTGGCTGTCACAAAAGGAATAGCATTTAGATATACTGCCACGGTCTCTTCCTTCTCTCTATTCAAATCAGTCATTTGCTTCCCGGTCCAAGGCAACAATTTAGCTTTCAAAACTATTGTCCCAGCAAGGGTATTTTTGCTGCAGAGACCTGGCTGCAACCCCAAGGTTTATTCAGTTGTTAGAAGATTTTTTTCTGCCTTTTTGGAAACTAATGGAGTTCTCTTTATTTGCAGGGCAATAATTTCCACAGGGAATACATAGCAACTCAGGGTCCTTTGCCTGGAACCAAAGATGAGTTCTGGAAGATGGCATGGGAGCAAAATGTTCACAATATTGTCATGGTGACCCAGTGTGTTGAGAAGGGCCGGGTGAGCAGTGACTCCTCTTTATTATTAATGTCTGTTTTAACATCTATTAAAAGTTTTTGCTTCTTATTTGCATCACACTAAAGCCAAAAAGGGCCCAGTTGAGATAAGCAGCATGAGAGAAAAGGTATAATATAAAGACTGGAGACAGATTAAGACTGTGAAGTAAGGATACACAGACTGTCCCAAGATCATGCAGCACGTCAAGGCTAGAAGTAGGAGCACAGCTCAGTACTTCTGGTCTCTAATCCAGGACTTTGTTCACTAGTACTAATACAATTTTCTTAAGCATGCAGGAGGACAACCACCAACAAAAAGTGCCTGTTTATCGCATCAACTCTGATCAACTTCTACTTCAAATATAAGCTCAGAGAGCAAATGTTGATCAGTAAATACATCAAATTATCTCTGATATATAAGCCCTGATGTAGTTAGTAAAGAGACTACTTGTGCACTTAACACTCCTACTGAGTGGAGGTGTAGCATACCTTCCCAAGTATGACCATGTCCTGTGCCCTTTGTAAGACAGGGACTAGGTCTGTGAGAAGACTAAACAAACTTGAGGCAGTGATCCTCTAGTGGCACACACGGGGTCAGTTCCTTTCAGCTTACCATTTTTTCCTGAGGAGAGGGCGAAAGCCGATGCAGAATAGGATCTGTGTCCTTCTTCACCTCACTGGTTCCAAATGGGACCCCGTAGGGTATGCCCAGCCCCTGCCTTGGATTGTGCAATCTCATTATCTCAGCAGACATGCCTCTAGGGCAGGGGCTGGGCATACCCTACAGGACCCTACTGCCATGTCTCAGCAAGAGGTGAGGAAGGGGCACTGGAAGCCTAGCTCTCATCCAAGCAGAGATTTGAGAAGAGTTGGCACAGAAAATATGCCCTAGAAGAGGGCATCAGTGAAGTGCTTCCCATTCCGCCCATCACAAATGAATTATGAGAACTTCCACTTCCCAACCCCATGCTAACCCATTCCCATGCCAGACCCTGTTTGTTGACATGGCAGGGACTGGCATCTCTCTCTGAGTTCAGCTACTGCCTTTCTTCCTTCATCCTCAGGCACAAGAGGTCTGAAGTCTGCTTCTGCCAGTGCTAGATGGAGGCATTGTTTATAGCTGTTTCTAACACTAAATCTGTCTTTCCTTGTGTCCCTGCAGGTGAAGTGTGATCAATACTGGCCCCATGACCAGGATTCCTTGTACTATGGAGACCTGATTGTTGAGATGCTGTCTGAATCAGTGCTCCCAGAGTGGACAATACGAGAGTTTAAAATCTGCAGCGTATGTTTGCATTCTTTTTTTTTTCCTGATTAATTGGCTTAAAACACTTGCAAGGCTAAATTAGGAAGGTTTCTTCTGCTGCAGCATGGTTGCATCGTGCCTGGCTCTGCCCTGGTAGAAGAGATATCATTTTCTCTGAAGGTACATGTTGTATGTTCCCCTACCTCTCTTGTCCTGATGACCCAGACTTTTGAATCCCAACAGGAAGAGCAGCTTGACTCAACAAGGCTCATTCGTCACTTCCACTACACTGTATGGCCAGATCATGGTGTGCCAGAGACCACCCAGTCCCTGATTCAGTTTGTCAGAACTGTAAGAGATTATATCAACAGGACCCCAGACACAGGACCAAGTATTGTACACTGCAGGTATGTGCAGCAGCAGCAGGTCAGTGGCACAGAGCCCTTGTGCCTACCCTTGGGAAGATCCCAAATGTTCATCCCTGTTAGACTATGGGCAGCTACAGAATCTGAGAGATAGCTGATGGGCTTAACTCTCTGGATGCATCAGAGCAGTATTACCAAGGCACATGTATTCACCCACAACCTCACCCTGGAGATACCTCAAAAATTGTTCTTAGGGAACCACTGTGTCTGTGGGACCACTGGAGAGCACTAAAGTGTCAGCAGCTGCCATTGCTCATAAGCTTTTGCATTCTTAAATTGCCCTTATGCTGCTGTTGTGGCCCAACATTTGAATCACAAAGGGGTGTTTTAAAAAAGGTAAGATTTACCTGGGGTGAGTCTATGTATGGATGTTGAGACTAGCTGACAGATCCATCCATCCCTTCCCCCATTCCGACTGAGATTCCCTTTTCTTACTACCTTTTCTTGCTCTTCTGCTTTTTCCGTCTCTGGCAGTCACAGGGCTGCAGTTTACCCTCAGTTCTGTGGTCCACCCCTACACTTACATACAAAAAAGACAAAACTGGACTGGCCTGATCTGTAATCCACCAGCCAGTTGCAGCAGAGTGCAGGGCTACAGAGAGAGAGAGAGTGAGAGAGTGCAGTTGATGCTGTATCTTCTGATAAAGCCATGTGTTCTCTGGTACTACCTGATTGTAGTATCTGACCCCTCAACCATTATATGGGCTGAGGCTTGTATCTTACATGACCCTGCCTGTGTCTGCCTGCACAGCATGTGCTGCAGCATGTCAGATGTCTGCTGTGTCCCACAGCTGCATCCCTGGAGAGAAGAGGTTTCAAAGTTAGCCAGTTTCAGTCTTGCAGTGTATCTCAATGACTGGGTTAATCCAAAGCAGAAAGCAGTGCAGGCAGTAGCAGAGATATCTCTACCGTTGCTATCCTTTCCTCCTTCCTAAATAAATTCATTATAAAGTGTTATAAAGTCCCAAAGATGCCATTTGAACAATTTGCTTCTCACCCTAGAAATCTGAACTTTACGAAAGTATCCCGTGAAGATAGTGAATGCTTTGATCCATCTGCTTCTACATCTCTTGGGTTGTTTTCTTTTCCAGTGCTGGTGTTGGCAGGACTGGCACATTCATTGCACTGGACCGAATTCTGCAACAGCTGGATTCGAAGGACACTGTTGACATTTATGCAGCAGTACATGATCTAAGGCTTCACCGTGTTCACATGGTTCAGACAGAGGTAAGGTTTGGATAGCCTGCTATGCAGCAACAACAGCTACAGTATATAATAATCTCTCATCCTAAAGGCTCTCAAAGCACTTTGCACTTACTCCACTGTGGAATACTAGTTAGCTGTATTTTGGCTCTGTGAGAATTTCCAGTTCATTGGCTCTCTTAGAGAGAGGGTCCAAACCATAACAAATGGCAGGTATGCTTCCTGCAGATTTCTCCCTTTTTTGCCCTGGCCCACAATCACCCCAGCAGCATTAAGCAGCAGACACTTAACAGCGCACTGTTGCTTTACTGCAGAGCCCAGTAAATGAGCTTTAAGTGGAGATACGTCCTTCAGGGATGGGTTTGGAAAACAAGCCTAAACCAGACAGATAGGTTGACATAATAGGAAAGAGGAATGCAGGACAGAGAAAATTAGATGTATGCAATTTTAAAACTCTAGCCACTGTAACCTTGTGCCTTTGCAGTTTATGTTTTATTGAGCTGCTCTGTCATTTTCATTAAAATTATTTTGGGAAGTTGATTGGCGTTCTCCTAACATACTATGGAAAAGCAAGTACATTTATTCTCAAAGTGCAGAAGAAGTAAATGTTTTATATTTCTTTCTGTGCTTTTAAAACTGCAAGAAAATCATGTTATACTGATAGGACCTAAACACTTAGGAGCTGATTTAATAAAGATGTGTTGTAGAGGTAGTCTTTACATTTTCCTTGTGAACCATTAATAGAAGAATGAGAACAAGTTTGATGGGTCTGCCTGTAGCTTGATGCTAATGGAGCTCTTTGCTGCAATTTGGAAACAAATCTGTCAGTGACAGCATTTTCTGATAGATGTAAAAGTCTTATATGGGTATAAAGAGAGGCCCAGCTGGGAACACAAAACAAAGGGGTTCCTGGAAATATCTTAATCACAGAAGACCTTCTGTTGGAAGAGAGACAGATTCCCAGCCTGGTCTGGGCATCTTCAGAGATCCTCCTACATTCCCATCATCCACAGTCTGCAAAGGCAGACAAACATCTCAGGAGGGTGGCTCTTTTTCCCTAGCTGTAAAAAAGAGGCAACTGCCTCAAGAGTCTAAATTTGACTTACAGACAACAGAAGTTGTGTGTTACAAAGCCTACCTTTGGCATGAGCTTGACATGACATCTAAGTCAAAAGGCAGCCAGATCTGCACAAAAGTCAAAGGCCACAGTACCATCATACTTGACAATATTCAGTCACAGAAAAACAGCAGCAACAAAACAATGTCCCTGCTTCAGACTTGGCTCAACGCTGTTTAAGACAAGAGACTGCAGGTGGAGACGTGCAAGGGAAAACTCTCTGCATCAGCTCAAAAGGCAGTGTGCTACAGCAGCTTTAACCATTCCAGTCGAAAATGGTCTTTGCCAAAGAAAGTCTCTGTGCTTGGCCAACTTTCCGTCGCATTGGTGGGTGGGGTGCAGGGTTCTGCTCCACAGAGACAGCAGCTGTATGTACATAAAGGCAGATATCCTCACTTTCCCAGAGCCAGAGCACTGGGAAAAAGACACAGAGCAATGGCCAAATTTCTTGTGGAAAATAAGAAAAGGTGTGATGGGAGAAAATACATATACTTATTGGAGAAATTATGTTTTTGAGGTAAAGTAACATTATAAAGGTACACCTTGATATATAAACATGCTCGGCCTAATGTTTGGGGGCCATGTTACACTAATCAAAAATTATTGTGACCCATGTCATAAACCACAAAGAGTAGCAAATCATGAAAGTTCAATGATCTATTCTGTTAAGATAGTTTGGTGAGTAGTCAATAGCCAATAACATGCTGAGCCTCCTTACTTTGGTTGTGAATGTCATCTTAGCTCCGTTCTATGAAAGGCACTCTTCAGAAGAGACTGTCATTTGCTGCATTGTCAGAAACAATCTTAGAACTTAGGCTGGATCAAAAAAATACTGATTTTTTTTTTTCCAGAAATTTAGGTTTCTCAAAGTTGTCTGAAATATGTATATGTTATTATAAAATTCTGTGGAAAATATTTATTTTCAGAACAAAAAAAAGAAAATGAGGAAATTGTCTTTTCTGCGTGCTTCCCTGTACATAGTAATTCTTCTACATGTACTTTATACCAAAGCATTCAGAAGTAGCAGCTGTCCAACACAGTACCATGTGAAATTGCGCTTTACAGTTGTTAAAGCTTTCATTCAAGGCATGATCTGTCAAAACATACTGTGTTCATTTATGTTTTACTGGTGTTATTTCTAAAGAGAGGTGATCACGAAAGTTTAGTATATTACTAGCATAAAAAGGAGATCAGTTCTTAACACCACCCTTGATTTTGTGTGAAGGAGTTAGCTTGTACTGATTTTTCGCAATATAGAAAATTAAATTATGAAATTCCTCAGAGTGTCTTAAAAACAAATCTTTTGCAGTGTCAATATGTGTATCTACATCAATGTGTGAGAGATGTGTTAAGAGCCAGAAAACTTCGCAGTGAACAAGAAAATCCCTTATTTCCAATATATGAAAATGTGAATCCAGAGTATCACAGAGGTAACTGCAAGTTTATCAAACTGTAAAATGTTTCAAATGCAGTAGCTCACTGACAATGTAATTGAGAGGGAATTGTGCTATCCTTAACCATTGATATTTCTTTATTTCCTGGACCTTCATTTGTTCTCTCTGCTCTTTTCATTCTTGCAGTTCTGTCTTTATTTCCTTCATTAGTAGTCATTAAAACAGCACTTCCTGCTCCTACCTTACCTTTATGCTCTCCCTGTCTCACACTTGGTGGTTCCTGTGCTGTCAGGATATCATGATATTGGTTTTACCCCACAAGTCTTTACATCATCCGCCTTTAAGCAACTAAGGCCACTGACAGCACTCACTGGGCTCTTCTGTCATTCATAGCGTTCGATTTCTCTCTGCATCACCCTCATCTGCTGTTGATTATATAGGCAGCCTTGGGAGATTTCCCATCTGCCTTGACTGGAAAATACAGGTGTCCTAGGCTGTGCTCTTTCTTTCTCCCCAGACCCCAATCCTTGTAGGCTCCTTTTCCTAGCCTGTATCCAGTCCTTTGCTAATAAGAGTTGCAGGGGTAACAAACCTGGCACTAGCACTGCCCTTCCCCTCCTGTTCTCATGGCCAGAGGACCAATGTGGAGAAGCTGTAAGCAGAGGTGACCTGTGTGCCTTGGTAGAGCAGATTCTTGAGGGATGTGGAAGTTTTTAGAGTCAAGACAGAAAGATCTCAGTAGCTCCACAAATTTGGACATTAGGCATTAGGGTTATACGGTAAGAGATCAAAATAATTTTCTTGATCTAGCCTGTAGAAATCAGAGTTGTCATCAACAGGTAGAACAGGCTTGGAGGAGGCCAAGAACTGAAATATCCAGGTTCCATACACTGAGAGTCCAAGCAGAGATGGGATCTGATCTTTAGCTGTCACATCAGTCACCAGCCAGTGCTGCTGCCACACAGCCACCTCTCAGAGCACTGCTGAATCTGCGTTGTTTTACTTTTTCTAATCTCAGTTTTCCTTGCTTTCAGATGCTGTTTATTCAAGGCACTAAGAATGTTAGAGATACCTGCTTTTGTGAACACATTTGTTAACTAGGGGGTTCGTTTTGGTTTTTTTAATGTATGTATTTCATGCACCAGAAAGGTGCCAGACCTTTTGGTTGAGACTGTGTATAATTTATTGGTCTGGTGATTTTTTTTTAAAGATATATAATTTAAATGTAATAGATATTAATGTATATAATTGTATTTTGGCATTATGTAAATATGTATTTTTTCTATATTGTTGATATTAATATTATGCTTCAGATAATACTATTTTTTCTTATCACAGTTTTTATAAACTGTTCTACATAAACTATTTTAAATTGTATGGCTAACAGGACTGCTGTGTTTGGGAAGCTATTGGCATGACACGGGAAAAATCCTATAAGGAGAACCTCATTTTTAAAAAATATTTCAGTGTTTGTGAGATGAAATAAGCTACTATTAAGCAAGGGAACAGTAGTCCTGTATAGGAATTACAATGCTACTCTACACTTTAAACTTACCGCTTTTCATCTGACAAAAATGGGTATAAATCGTAACACAGTGGCATACCTTTTACAGAACTCATTGACAACCAAGTAAAACAGGGTTCACCTCACTAGAAGCAACTGTTTCAGTCTAGTGTGACATAGTAGAAAAATATCAAACAACATACACTGCAGTGAAGTCTAGCAGACCTTTCTCCCACCACATACTTTGAGGGGAGAAAGGTCACATTCTCATTTCATTACACTGGTTTAAGAGAGCAGAATCAGACCACAGTTTGTGTCTGTGTACTTTCACATGTGTATAATTTGAATTAAGAAAGATGTTCAAAGAAACACCTCAGACATTTGTGCTAACAGATCTGTGAGGATGTGAAGTCTGGCAACTTCCATAGCTCATTAGAAACAATGCTGTAGCATGACAGCCAAAAAAGTAGAGGGACTGCAAACGTATTGAAACAAAGACATATAAAGGTATATATTCCACCATCTACACAACTGGCCTTAAGCTGCTTGCAGCATGGCTGCTTTGCCCCAAGTGTTGGTATCCTTCAAATGCCATTTGTTTTCACAAAGAGACAGTTTGGCCCCAGAATGTCTGCATAGAAAGAATTTTCCACTAGAATGTTACCTGATGTCACCACCACAAGAGCAGTTGGAATGGAAAAAGGATCATCAGGGAATGTAGGCTGGCAGAGCTGTGCTGATCATAGAACCATCAAATGTTTTGGGTTGGAAGAGACATTAAAGATCATCTAGTTCCAACCCCCATGCCCCCAGGCAGGGACTCATTACTGAAGACATGTGGTGATTAGCAAGAAGTACAATCCAAGAGCACTTACCAGATATCCTGCCCAGCCAAGTGGATTATGCGCAGTGCTCTCTCCTCTGCAAAGAGGCATCTCATTCAAGGGTCTAAACACTCTGTTCAGCTATTGCTTGTCTTTATAAAATGCTCCTCAAACAAATAGTGAAGAGGCAGTAACAGTTCCTCTCCGTCATGAAAAGAAGGAAGGGCTTTGTAGTTCTTTCATACATCTACCCATACTTTTCCTAGAGAAAACTGAGCTTGTTGCTGAAGACAAGTGCCTAAATTCCACTTCTGTTTTTGAGAAAAATAAATATTTCTGAAGGCCTTCTGAGAATCAGTAAGTAGCTAACTAAGTGCCTAACGGAGGAACTCCTGTGGCACAGCAGGACTGTGCACATCCATGTCACTCTAGTTTTCCTAGAGAGAAGGTAACAGCCTGATAGTCACTCTTCCTATTCCATCTGGAATCTTATCCTTTCTTGACCAAATAGCCTCACATGCCTCAGAAGCCACCCTTCAAATCAGCTGTCACAGCTGCTCAAAACATGTAAACTTAGTTAATCTTTTTAGGTGTTTCTGTATGAAAATACTGCTCATCCCTCCTGCACATCCTCTTTGGCACCAGACAAACCTCAAAATTCACCACTCTTAATGGAAACTGAAGAAGAAGGGAACTAGCATTAGAGTGGAAGACATTTTCACAGAGGAAAGTCTAAGCAAAACCACAAAGAAATGTGCACATTTTCTGCAGATGCCTTCATTTCTCTGTTTCCTTTGCTAGATGACTAGGTTAGCAAGCAAGGACAAAAGAGCATGGCATCTTTAGATCGATCGTTGGTCGTGTTAGTAACTGCTGGACTTAAGGCATCATGAGAACTGCTGTTGTGTTACATGCACTGCATTTGGTCCTTTCTTTTTTGCAGGGGTAGCCGAGGAATGACGATCACCATGTTAGTTACCAGCAGTACAATTACACTGTTAAGACACACCAAGTGTACCCTATAAATTACCTCACACTCTATATCACTGTGCCATTTTTTAATGCTGAGGGAAATGGAGCTCACTCAATACTAGATGACCTGAGTAAATCAGCAAAAGTCTGATTGTGTGCTGTGTATGCATGTTGTTCATCATTCTCAGAAAGACACACATCATCCTGCAGTTTATCACTCTCAGCTCCCTTGTCTGCATCTACAGAGTTCACAAATGTGTACCCAAAATGATGATGTCATAGCAGACAACTTGTTTCATCTTTTCTCTCAGCTAATACTGGACACAGTTCATAAGCCTCTTCCTCCTCATCACTTCATAACATGACAGATGACCTTAAACACTCTGGCACGGTGCTCTTGAGCAGCTTTACATTTCTGCCCAAGTAGGTCACACATGAGACCGTATACACACATTATTGCTCTGGTTCTGCTCTCTAGCCAGTTCTGCTCATATGAAACCAGTGTAAATCACAGAGAAAAAGTAAAAAAGTTTCTATGTAGCATTTTGTTAATATACAACACCTACTTCTCAGTATAAGTAATTATATTTACTGTGCCTCTAAGCTGAATAACAGGACTGATGGGGAATTGTTAATGTAACAAGAATGGATTTAAAGGAGCTTCTGTGCGGAACAAAGCTCTTAAGGAAAAAGACATCTTTTGAATGTCCTTGATGATATTCAGAATTCCCTTCTTGATGTTTCCCAATAATAATGTTAGAAAGCAAGGCTAGTGTTGTTGCTGATCCATAAGCTAAGATTTGCACACTTGGAGCCCATCCTTCAAATCTCTGCATTGTTCACAAAGCTACCTGAGTACTTTCATGAAAGTCAACTGGAATGCTTGCCTGAAGAAAATACCATTCCACTTCTGAAGCACTTGCAGGGTTGGGCTTTTAGGTTAATTCAAATTTTTGTATTGAAAGTTATTTAATAATGAAAAAATTGTAATAAATATTTTTTTAATCTGTGCAATACAATTAAAAGATCCACTAGCAATTGTAGGAAAAAAAAAAAAGATTTTACATAGCTGGAGTTGATAAATGATATTTTTTGTTACTAATGGAACACAAAAGTAGGTGAGAGAAATAGGCATACTGTGAAGATGTCAAAAAGTGCAACTTTATACATTTTTCTCTGCTGCTATAGTTATTTAGCAATAAATAATACCTAAAATGCCAGAAATATTATTTTGTGCCATAATAAACTATGAATTTCCTTTCAGTTGTAGAACAGAGAAAAGAAAATGTGTGAGCTTCAAGTTTGTATTATGTATTGTATATGGTTATTTATGCATTGACTTTGAAAGCAGAAAGTTAAATACTAGACAGGTAGGAGTACATGAGCACTTAGCAGTGCTCCTCAGCCTGGGATTTAGTATATGGGCTAGAGGGATGAGAACAGTAACCATTTAATCACTATATCAGCATCTCTCTCCAAGGCCACAGATCAGAGAAATGCATCTGACACTCAGAGGTACAGCTTACTGCAGCCACAGCTTCATGTCCAAGGAGTGCCTTGGCAGGTGCTTAACAATTATTCAGGTTTCTTTCAATACTTCAGACATACAGTTTGTGTAAATAAAATGCAATATAGAATGACCACCACTCCCTCATGGCCATGTCACAGATGCCTGGGCTCTGGAGCTCTGGGACCTATAATCCCAGGATGCTGAACTTCGGATTGATATGAGTGCTCACCACAGTATTTGGGCAACTCGCTGTAGACCCCACGTCCTCAACTGTCCCCCTCAGGCTGACAAAGTCAAACTCCTGACCTGCTGGTAGCACCACCATGGCCAAAGCAAACTGGTCTGTGAGGTCAGTGACCTCAGTGACAGCTGGTTCAAAATGGGATTTGTTTTTTAAGGCTGGCAGGAAATACTGGAGACCAGGGACTAGCTAATTGAGAAAAAACTATGGAATTGGGACACACAGTGTCAGTGATGCAGACTAATAACCATGACAGTTTAGTTGTTTCTTCGTTTATTTGAAAGCTAAAGAAATACTGTAAGTAACATCAAGATGCTAAATATATATTGCTCTACAGCAGAGCAGTATACCATAGTGAAAACCCCCCAGTTTTGAAATTTATGTGGCTAGCCATAAATCCTTTGCCAGTGCCTGGAGTAAAAAACATCTTCAGTACATATTCCATGCTCATATGCAATATAATTACTTATAATTGTGTTCCTGACAAACACTGAGTGAACACAGAACTGTGCTACTATTGTCAATTTAATTTATGCATTTAAGTATATTTTTATATTTTTAGCTACAGTCAACAGATCAAATATATTTGAGTGTATTTTACACATTTTTATAAATACTTAATGAATAAAACATTCATTTAAAAAAATCACATTCTTGTCTTCTGTTTGACTGCCTTTGCATTATGGATTTTGTTGTCCTGCTGCTCAGAGAAAAGGTCATAAGTGAGTTTGATTTCAGTTGAGACAGTCTTCAGAAAACATTAAATTCATCAGAAGCCTCAGCCTGTTGGGGGAAAGGGGGCTCTGCTGTTGCCTGCTGGCCAGATTAGTGCCCATGTGGAAAGATACTGTTGTTCCCTTCTCCTCCCTAGTTCTGTGCCCTCCTTTAATAAACCAGATACTGTCTGGGTTATGCAATGGATGTTTGGAACCACAGTGGGTCTTGACCTTGAGTGCCTGTTATTTTAGAGATATTTTGCCAGGCAGTTGTACCAACTAGCGCCGCACGGCAGCTCAATCACTGCCTGCCCCTCAAGGATCTGAACCACGGTTTTTAACAAACGTATTTCTTCTCCTCCAGCTCTCCACAGTTCTTAAAAACTATTAGCATAACCATTCTTGTGGGGTCAGGGTGCTTGGCAGTAGCGAGCTTACTGCCAGGGCTCTGTCTCAGTTACTACTTATTGGTCATCAGAAGTGTTTAAGACAAGTTTATTTAAAAGAAAGAATCGTTTGTTGACTTGTACTGTGAACTGTTTGCTGAGGGGATGTGTAGTGAAGGCTGAGGGAGTTGTGACAGTTTTTTCTTCATGATATAAAAGTTTATCTCTGAACTCTACTCTGTCCTGAAACCAATGTAGACACAAAGGAGAAGTGATAATAATAAAATAATGTACAGTTAATATCTCCACACAAGAGAAACGAGGCCAACATTGCAGACA
Organism: Corvus hawaiiensis; assembly: GCF_020740725.1. Classification (NCBI taxonomy): domain Eukaryota; kingdom Metazoa; phylum Chordata; class Aves; order Passeriformes; family Corvidae; genus Corvus; species Corvus hawaiiensis. The sequence continues at coordinate 44,151,705 of NC_063216.1, forward strand.
AGGATAGATACATATGTTTTTACATGGTACAGCAAGGAAACTGAAGAGTCTCTTCAATAAGAACACAGTGGTTGATTCAAAATATCCCCAGAATCTAATTTTTAACCATAATATTTTTATATGGACTTGATTTGTACCTGGGCTTCATACCTATGAGCTGGCAGCTTTGTCTGATAAGTCATTTCACATGCCATAATTTCAGTTTTCTGCTGGTGCCTGTCTTCACTATCAGTTGCTTTATTATGCTCAAAATAGCTGCTGGTGTCAGAGGTCTTATGGCAGGCAGGACATGGCAATGCCTGTATGTCAGCAAATAACACAACTGAAACTTTCAGATGTTTCTAGCCAAGGCTTTGCACAACACTCTGGTACAATACCACTCCTAACCTGTTGAAAAAAAAAAAAATCAACAAAAAACCCCCAGGAGAAAAAGAGGAAAAAAACCCAGCATTTCAATTGATTTGTGGAGAACTTGCAAAAGCAAGAAGCCTTTCTCTTGTTCTCAGAGTCAGTACTCTGTGGGGCTGGGGGATGCTCTGCAATGGCTGCACAGGCCATGGGCAGGTTGGGAGGCAGCCGTGGCGTGACTGGGCTGGACTGATCCCTGAGCCACCCTTGGCCTCCCCCTGGAAGTGACCTGCTCTTGATTCTCCTCAGGCTGAGGCTGCAGCTTCTTGGGGTCTGGCTCCTGCAGGTCCTGGCGTCCTCTTTATACCCCAGTTGGGTGCTTACTGCATCATGCAGAACCTCACTACAACGAGCAGCTTTCCTTGGGATGAGAGATGGTCCCAGGTCCCAGAGATCTGGAGTAGTAGTCAGCAGCACGGAGCAGGTGCGAAGGCACCTTGGTCCAAGAGGGCAAAGCTTTTTGTGAACCTCAAACCCTTTAAGTCTCCAGGGAAAACATCACCTCAGCACCTGCAGCTTTGCTGTTGCAGAGGCCCTGGGACCCCCAAAAGATGCTAAAATTCCTCTGAGGGCTTTCACTGACCAGGCAGGGTCCCCATTGTCAGCGCAGCGAGGGTACAGTCCAAGCCCAGTTGCAGACTGCCCTCCCCACCCCTCTTACTCAAATTCCCAGTTGGGAAGGGTGGCAGAAGCGTGTCCTAGCCAACATAGTGCTCCAGGTGGGTGCACACAGCTTCAGGGTTCAAGGAGAGAGGAAACTGCAAGGTAGCCCAGCTAGGATTGAGCACTGGCATGTTCCTCCCTCCATCACTGAGCTGTGGGGCCACAGCACGTGGTGGGGACTGTAGAGGCGTGTGATGGGGACACACCAGCTCTACCAGTGCCCCCATCCCAAGGCTACGGGCGTCTGTGCACTCCAGAGGCCCAGAGCATGAGATCAGTGACAAGAGCTGGGCCAAGAGCACAGCAGCCATGGCCTTGTGCAGCAGCCGAATGCCAGGCACCGAGCACCGCTGGCAAGTGCTGCAGCAGCTTGGCCAGACATCATAGTACACAGCTTTTTGCACACTCATGCCAAAATCCCTGCCAAATCACACACAGTGTCCTTGCTTGCCTTTGGTGGTTGCTTGCTGATGTTTGCAAACCAAACTAATAGCAGGTGGAGCAGCTATTTCTTATCGAGGATAAAGACAGAGGTTTCCCGCCCTCCCCACATCGGTGAGGCCACACAACCTGGTTGGCAGAGAACACCAAAGACCTGCAATTTTATTCCTCTCAGGACAAGAAGGGGCCCAAACCTGGGTATTTCTGTCCCTAAAAATCTTAACACGTTCAAGAAGAGGAACTGTTCTTTCCAAAAGATGGGGCAGGTATAATGGGGTGAGCTGAGTGAACCCCTCCTGGAGGTTCATGTCTCCCGCAGCCCTTTTTCAAAGGTTAGGTCTCATGGATGTTTTTCTATGTATCTATCTAGGCTGGGCTGGTTTGCACAAAGCCTTAAAATGATGTGTTTTACTAAGCATCCTCATGCATACGTCCAAAACTTGGGCAGAAGAAAGCTGAATATGGGCCTAATATAACACCTTCATAAAAACCCTTTGATGGGTTATCAGGAGAATAAATTTGGCTTTGATTTGGTATTTCTTTCTTGTCTCTTAAGTCCTTGTCTCCACTTCTGGCTCAGAAATGATTGTTTTGCCCGTGTGATGTGGAAGCCAGGTATCAGGATGGTATTGAGTTATACACACCATATACAGGCTGCACTCAAGAGACCAAGCTGCTGCCTACCCTGGCTCCCTCCAGCTCCTCAAACACATGGTGGCCTCTGGCATCTCAGGTCTGAACTATCTTCTGGAGAAGCTCACTGACTGAGGAGAAAGAGCAAACACCAAGTGTCTCTATGTGATCACACAGCAACATTTCCATTCAACAGATGTCTATCTATCCAGGGTAATCATCCCAGACTGCCCTTATGACTGCTTATGCCCAAGCAGGAATCATACCCCAGAGGTATGTCTCTCATCAAAGACACAGAAGGTCAATATATTGACAGCGCAGTCATCCTTAGGAGAGTTCTACAGTGCCTAATGTAGATATCCATGGGCTTAAAAGAACTGGTTACTATTCCTGTACCTCAGTTACAGGATGGACTAGGAGTTGGGCCAGTTCACCCTGCTCAGTGGATATGATCACCTCCTCAAAGGCTTCAGATCCTTGTATCTCTGTGGGAGCTGCACTGTATTTTTGGGATAAAACTCTGAATTTAAGCAATGCCTTTTGGAGTTACACTCAGAAGTCTGAAAACCCAAACCCAGTTCTCAGACTAGTTCCACTTCTTCCCCAGGACTGCAGCTGTTGAGCATGAGAGGTTTGCAGCTGAAATGTCTCCACTGATCAGCAAAGTAGCAGAGTGTTGGGGGGAAATAGTGGCAGAGGCCTCTTCAGAGAGGAAAGCATCCACACCAGGTGGCTTTGCAGGACAGTAGCACTAGACCCCTGCATTGGTCTGCAAGCATGAAGGAAATAGCACTGACTAAACACTCATTTGCAAATTCTCCCTGTCCTTGGCATAGTCATACATATATATCAATAGGAACTGGCACATATTTCAAATCCATTTGTTTTCATTGCCCCATGATGCAAAGTTATGTAAATAATTTTTACTTTGGAAACTTAATAATAGAAGTTTTAAAAATTAACTCTTCGCACTATAATCACAAGATCTCTCCCAGTCCTGTTTGATACATGGGATAAATGTATCAGGTTTTTGCCCAGCTCGAGCTTGAGGCTGTAGTGTGGCCAGCACAGAAAGAAGGCCCTCCAATTCTGTTTTCCATAGTGCAGAGAGTAAAGAATCTTGAAATTAAACAAGAGACTGGGGGCATTCCAGATGAGAACACCCAAACTTCCTGGAAAATCAAATACAGACCATATGGCCTGTAGTAAAGCTACCCAAATAGGTTTGGTATGAATGGAGCTACACTGTAAAAACACAGAGTAAAAATAATTGGATGCAGAAAGCAAAGTGAAGATGTTCAGAATGCTCGATGCATCTTAGCTAGGGAAAAAATGTTATGCATAGAAAAGACAGCTACAGAAAGGTCCATGTGTTAATTGGGGGCATTTCTCCTGCCTGTCAATGACTAAAGTTGCAGCAATGAAACCACTAGGAGAAAAAAATGGATAGCTGCAAAGGCAATAGATATATAATGTGCAAAGTATCAAACATCAGAAAAGATACGCACAAGACACCATGCTTGATAAATGCCAGCAGCCCGTTTTCTTATCACTGGATCTAAAAGACACCTGGAGCCAAATTGTTTGTAAGAATCCAACTTTGAGAGAATGAACTGGCAGACAACTGGAATTAATTATGCCCAACAGTCCTATGCTAGGTTCTATGAAAGGTGGGAGAGTACTAAAAATATCCGAGGAGCCTGTTTCTTTACACATTGTGCCAATTAGATATGGTCAGGCTGTGACAAATTTTCTGTAAACATTCTGGTGAACGAGCAACTCCCCCAGCATCCTCCAGCAGCTCCAAGGGTGGCTGAAATCTTGCCTCTAAAATGCCAGAGCTTTCAATTACAAAAGTGGAGAAAGGAAAAAACAAAAAGGAGTGCTAGCATCAAGTACGTTGTGCTTGTTGAACCAAGGCAGGTAAGAAAATTTCAGATCCTTGACCTGGCAATATTCTTCATCATGAATTTCTCTTTGCTTTGGTGGGATTAGATCTAAACATCTTATTGCACTGAGTCCATGAGAGAAAAAGGAGAAAAGACAGAAAATATGGTTAGTGAATTTTTTATTTTCTTGTCTAGAGAAGGTGCATCCATTTCAGTGGGGAAAAATGCACATACATCCATGCTGGGATGGGAAGGCAGCTAGGAAAAAGGATAAAGCCACCAAAGACCTCCAGCAGCATTGTGGTGACATCTTTTATTTAATTCCCCTTCTCTATCCAGCACACTCAGAGACCAGAAGAAAAAAAAGCCTGCGAAGGACCATATGGTGCGATCACAGAGGACGGTGCTGCTCCATGGTGCTCGGAGCAGGGGGCTGAGCTGACGAGATCCTGCAGTGCAGGAGCACACTCACCTCGCCCATGAGGTCCTTGCACCAAGGGGAGGCCCACTTCTCCTTCCTCACTCAGCCTTGCCAGGGAAAGCCACACTGGAACTGTCTGCCTGAGATGCTGCTGTGGAAGTGGCTCTCTCCCACCTCTTCCTTTCCGCCCCCTGTGCTGCCCAGTTGTTCCCACATCTCTCTGCTTGTTGGCACTCAGTTCAGCAGACTGGGGAAGTGACCTGTGTTAAAATTACCTTGTCATCAACAAAAAAATAGCTCTTTTTAATCTCCCCAGTTTGTTCCAGGAGAGAGTCTGAGGTTTTTATGCAGCCATGGGCTCACAGAGCATGGGTTGTCAGACATCACTGACTTTGCATCTCAGACCTTTCCCCACTCCCTTAGTCCAGCTGCACTGGCCAAACATGATCTGCCACTCACAAGTCCCTCCAGGCTGCCCCCAGAAAATGAGACTGCAATCCAGCTCAGTCTCCAGACTGTCACCTATCCCCCTGAGGAACAGGAATGATGGGTTTGAAAAAAGACCAATCTAACACTGACTTTCCCATAGGTGCAAGTATGCCTAATGGCTGGGTACCAGCCTCAAAGAGGAAGGGACCAGAGAAAGCGAACAAAAAGCTCTGGGTGGCAGGAGGATGACGGATATTGGTTCATGCCCTGTATTATGCCAAGCACACGAAAGCCCAGCATGGTGAGACTTTGTACCCTGCATCAACCTTCTCCAGGGACATGGAGAAGCTGAAAGCCTTGTTAGTGTGACCAGGTCCCCTTTGCTTCTGAAGTGCCACTTTATGTCTTCTAGTACCCACACACTGAAAGGGAGAATTGAATGCAGATGCTTTGCAAACAAATTTCCCATTTTTCTCCATATCCTCCTCCCTCTAGTTCTTATCTAATTAAATTATGCAGCTGAGGAAAGTGATTTGGAAAACAGATGGCATGCAAGATGCTATAGAAAACAGTGGTGCACTTTAAACCTTACAGCAGAGACACAGACAGATTTGGGTGGTATATGGGCCTTGAAGTAATTGAACTTCAAAGGCTGCTTGTGCAATGACCTTTAAGCAGAAGGAATGAATGGCCCTCCAGCCTTCAACTTGATACTCACAATTAAGTATCAAAATCAAGCTTCTCCACAAACATTGTGGCTGGTCTAATTGGCCACAGAATTTGGTGTGACCTAACCACATCCTTGGTACTTGACAATGGTAGGAAATATGAGATCTGCGCAAGATGGAACCCTGAAGCAAGCATTTCAGCCTAGCAGAATTCTGAGATGTAAGGGGAAAAGACACCAAAAAGAACAGCTCATTAATCTGTGTGAAGCTCTAAGTCCCTTCTCCCCCTGTCTTCCTTTCATTTAAGACCATGGCGGGCAAGGCTGGGTGAGGACAAGCTGCCACAGCTCCTGGCAGCGCAAATGCCGTGTCCCCAGACATGCTGGGGGAGCGCTGTGTGGTGGGAGCCCACTGCAGCACAGCCAGCAGGACAGGAGAACAGGAGCTCTTTTGCCAGCATAACTGAGGAAAGGTGTTTGCCAATGGCATTTGCCTCTGGATCTGCATTAAAAACGTCTTCACTCAAAACCCAGGTGGTAAAAGAGATTGCACTAGCTTGTGTTGGATGGGGCTGTGGCCTCTTTCCAGGAAAATGGCACAGTCATCAAATCCCACCCTCTGAACGGTGGAGGTCGCCTTGTAGTGGAATCCATCACAAGAGGAGCTGGGGAGCCCTGCGGCTGTTTCCACCATTGAACATATTTCCACACAAAGCTGGAGGTAATTCTCAGAGACGCTAATAAATCGAACATAAAGAGTTTAAACTATCCAGATAAATAATGGCAGATGTTTAGGGATGGAATAACAGGCAAAAGTATGAGTTGTGCAGTGCCTGCAGTTCAAAGAAAATGAGTTCAAACTGTGAGGGCATTGTTCAGAGGAACAGTAAGGGATAAAGCAACGGGGGGAGGGAGGAAAAGGGAGGAAAAGCTGTCTTTCTTCCCTCGGATGTGTGAGTACCAACCCCAGCTAGCATGGAGAACTGCATCTTCACTGTCAAGCTAGCAGCCAGTGGAAGCAGCAGCAAGCACCACCACTCACAGCCTCACACCCTGGCCTGCACAGCCAGTTTTCCCAGAGCATTTTTAGCTTTTAACTGGGCTGCTGATGTGCAGAAACACTGAATCGCTCCACAAAACCTGCATCTTCCCACAGATGCTTCCTGCAAGGGACAGGAACTGGGCTAGTCTCTGAGGTAGGAACTGAGGAGCAAGGATCCCTGCAGTTCATATCTGTCTCTGTTTCACTGTCCAGTTGTCCTGGGTTGCAGTGTATTCTATTACCATCCCCATCAGCCGTTGAAATCAGGTGGGGCAGTGTTTCCTTGCCTCCTCCCCCCAGACTATCTTTCTGTTAATTGCCCATCATTGTCCTGCCGCCTGACTCAGAGATAACTCCCTCCGGACTATCTTCTGTTAATGAGCCTAATCAACACTTGGCCTCATGACTCGTTACCCCATTGTGAGATGCTCCACCCAGAGGGAGGAACCAAGCATCCCATCGTGGATATAATCTGAGGCTGAACACCAGAGACACCGGCTTCCCACTGGATTTCCAGAGGACAGGAGCTACACAGCCACCACTGGACTTCCTGAGGAAGAGCAGACTGTTTTACTACAGGATCACTGCTTCAGAGGACTGCAGCCACCATTTCTACCAGACTGCTACCACCACCCTGCCTAACAGGGTGTCAGGTTGTACCTTGACTCTGTCAGTTTGACAGTGTTTTTCTTTTACCTTTTTTCCCCTTTTCTTTAATTTCCATTAAATTGTTATTCTGACTTGGTGTCTCCCACTGGTTTGTTTTCAAACTAGTACACAATTTGGCGCCCAATGTGGGGCAGCTCTGAGAGAAAGTCAGAATTACAATTTTGTGTTAATGGAAACCTATTCACCATGGTGCTCAGCTTGTCTACGTGGGTACTGTATCTTGCTCTCTATATTTTTCCTCACATGGGAAACTACCTGCCTGTAGTATTACTCCTGTTGAAACCAGGGAATGGTATGAGAATTGCTTTAATGGTTTATTATGCCTACAGCATAATAACCTGTGAGGCGATGAATACCATTCGGAGTATATACTCAGTTTTGTTTGGCTGTCCTAGTCTGGGCTCCTATGTCTGGGATCTCCTCAACAATCACACCCAGCCCCTGGTAGGAGGAGTAGAGAGTGGTTTCTTCCAGCCTTTCAGGCCAGGCACAGCAGTTTTTGAAAATATTGAATTCCCTCTGGATGTCAAAGACGGCATAAACTTGCTGTCAGTTCTGCTTTGTCTTCTCTGTACAGCCTGCACCATGTACACCATGCTTAGAAACAGAGCTATGGCACAGCATCCTCAGGATGAGGGAGGGAAAAAGAGCAGAGCAACAAACACCATGCCTACGCAGACTGACACAGAGGAGAAAGGAACCAAATGCAAAGCAACAGCGTCCATGTCTACGCAGACTGACACAGAGGAGAAAGAAACCAAATGCAAAACAACAGCGTCCATGTCCACGCAGACTGACACAGAGGAGAAAGAACCCAGACACAAGACAACAGCGTCCATGTCCACGCAGACTGACACAGAGGAGAAGGGAACCAAAAGCACTGTCAGCGTCCCCATGCAAACCATCACTGAACCAGAACAGCCTAAACCGATTGCAGTTGCCCCCGTGCAGAAGAAGAAATCAAAAAGCAAATCAGTCCGCATAGTGACTGACGAGGATGCAGCAGGACCTTCGCACCCAGCAGAAGAGGCAGAGCCAGAGATCATCACTCGGTCGCTATCCCTGGGTGAGCTGCGAGACCTGCGGAGGGAATTCACCCGCCAGACGAACGAGTCTATCCTGACCTGGCTGCTCCGCATCTGGGACGCTGCAGCCAATGACACCATTCTGGACGGAAGTGAGGCCAGGCAACTGGGATCTCTGTCCCGAGATGTGGTCATTGACCAGGGGATCGGGAGAACCCAAGAAACCCTTAGCCTCTGGCGGCGACTGCTTACAAGTGTAAGGGACAGGTACCTTTGTAAAGAAGACCTCCAGGTGCACCAAGGAAAATGGAGCACAATGGAACAAGGTATCCGGTGCCTGAGGGAATTGGCTGTGCTGGAGATCATTTTCTCAGAAGATGAGAGATTTCCTAAGAGCCCAGATGGTGTCCAGTGCACGTCACAGATGTGGTTGAGGTTCGCACGCCTTGGACCAGAGATATACTCCCGTTACCTGGCAACGCTGCAATGGAGGGAAGGCGAGGACAGGGTGGGCGTCTTGGTGAACAAACTGAGAATTTACGAGGACACCGTCACAGCCCCGTTTCGCACCCATGTCTCATCCGTGGAAACAAGTCTTTTGGCTGAGCAAGTCCGGAGCTTGATTGAAGAAGGCCATCAGAAATTGAAAAAGGAACTTAAGGAAGAGATTTACCAGATCTCACCAGAACCAACAAGAGTCTCTGCCATTAGGAGCCGGCGACCCCCAACCAGGGAGAGAGGATACACCCCATGAGGTAACCTCTGGTTTTTCCTTCAGGAACATGGAGAAGACATGAGTAAGTGGGATGGAAAACCCACCTCCTCCTTAGCAGCTCGGGTACGTGAACTAAAAAGAGGGACAACTACCACAAGAAGCGCATCTAGAGTCAACATTGCTCCGGTCTCCCGCACACAGAACTCCAGACGGTACAGGAATGATAATATGACCGATCCTCTTGAAGGGACCTCAGGAACGTATTCACCGGAAGGGAGCAACATGCAACATGACCAGGAGTAGAGGGGCCCTGCCTCTAGCCAGGTAGAGGAAAGGGAGAATCGGGTCTTTTGGACTGTGTGGGTCCGATGGCCTGGCACATCTGACCCACAAAGATACACGGCTTTGGTTGACACCGGTGCTCAATGTACTCTGATGCCATCAAGGTATGTGGGAGCAGAACCCATTTCTATTTCTGGGGTGACAGGAGGATCCCAGCAGCTGACTGTACTGGAAGCTGAAGTGAGTTTAACTGGGAACGAGTGGCAGAAACACCCCATCGTGACTGGCCCGGAGGCCCCGTGCATTCTCGGCATAGACTATCTCAGAAATGGATATTTCAAGGACCCAAAAGGACATCGTTGGGCTTTTGGGATAGCTGCTGTGGAGACAGAAGATATCAGACAACTGAGTACATTGCCTGGCCTCTCAGATGACCCCTCTGCCGTGGGACTGCTAAGAGTTGCAGAACAACAGGTGCCAATCGCCACAGCAACAGTGCACCGCCGGCAATACCGCACTGACAGAGACTCTGTGGTTCCCATCCATGAGATGATTCGCAAACTGGAGAGCCAGGGGGTGGTCAGCAAGGCCCATTCACCTTTCAACAGCCCTATATGGCCAGTGCGTAAGTCCAGTGGAGAATGGAGGCTGACGGTGGACTACCGTGGCCTGAATGAGGTCACGCCACCATTGAGCGCCGCTGTGCCGGACATGTTGGAACTTCAGTACGAGCTGGAGTCCAAAGCAGCGAAGTGGTACGTCACTATTGACATTGCCAATGCCTTCTTCTCCATTCCTTTGGCAGCAGAATGCAGGCCCCAGTTTGCTTTTACCTGGAAGGGTGTGCAATACACCTGGAACCGACTGCCCCAGGGGTGGAAGCACAGTCCCACCATTTGCCACGGACTGATCCAGACTGCATTGGAAAAGGGTGAGGCTCCAGAACATCTGCAATACATCGATGACATCATCATGTGGGGAAACACAGCAAAGGAAGTGTTTGAGAAAGGAGAGAAAATCATCCAGATTCTCCTGGAAGCTGGCTTTGCCATCAAAAGGAGCAAAGTCAAGGGACCTGCCCAAGAGATCCAGTTCCTGGGAGTAAAGTGGCAAGATGGACGACGTCAGATTCCCACCGAGGTCATCAATAAGATCACTGCGATGTCTCCACCGACCAGCAAGAAGGAAACACAAGCTTTCCTAGGCGCCATAGGTTTCTGGAGGATGCACATTCCCGAGTACAGCCAGATCGTGAGCCCTCTCTACCTGGTTACCCGCAAGAAGAATGATTTCCACTGGGGCCCTGAACAGCAGCAAGCCTTTGCCCAGATCAAGCAGGAAATCGCTCTTGCGGTAGCCCTTGGCCCAGTCAGGACAGGACCAGAGGTGAAGAATGTGCTCTACTCTGCAGCCGGGAACAATGGTCTGTCCTGGAGCCTCTGGCAGAAGGTGCCTGGTGAGACTCGGGGCCGACCACTGGGATTCTGGAGCCGAAGCTACAGAGGGTCTGAAGCCAACTACACTCCCACAGAGAAGGAAATCTTGGCAGCCTATGAAGGAGTCCAGGCTGCCTCAGAGGTAATTGGCACTGAAGCACAGTTGCTTCTGGCACCCCGACTACCGGTGCTGGGTTGGATGTTCAAGGGAAAGGTTCCTTCCACGCATCATGCCACCGACACCACATGGAGCAAGTGGATCGCCCTCATCACACAGCGTGCCCGTATTGGAAACCCGAATCGCCCTGGGATTCTAGAAATTATAACAAACTGGCCTGAAGGTGAGACTTTTGGATTATCTTCTGAAGAAGAGGAAGAGCAAGTGACTCGTGCTGAGGAAGCCCCACCATATAATGAGCTACCGGAGACTGAAAGACGTTATGCCCTCTTCACTGATGGTTCCTGCCGAATTGTAGGCGCTAACCGAAAGTGGAAAGCTGCAGTATGGAGCCCCACACGACGAGTTGCACAAGCTACCGAGGGACAAGGTGGATCGAGTCAGGTTGCAGAGCTTAAAGCCGTCCAGCTGGCTTTGGATATTGCTGAACGAGAGAAGTGGCCGAGGCTCTATCTCTACACCGACTCATGGATGGTAGCTAATGCTCTGTGGGGATGGCTGGATCGCTGGAGAAAGGCCAACTGGCAGCGCAGAGGGAAGCCCATCTGGGCCGCTGAGATTTGGCAGGACATCGCCGCCCGAGTAGAGAAGCTGACCGTGAAGGTTCGACACGTGGATGCGCACGTACCCAAGAGTCGGGCTAATGAAGAACATCGCAACAACGAGCAGGTGGACCGAGCTGCCAAGGTTTTCACCTTGTATCACAGGTGGATCTGGACTGGCAGCACAAGGGAGAATTATTCCTAGCTCGTTGGGCCCATGATGCCTCCGGTCATCAGGGGAGAGATGCAACATACCGATGGGCCCGTGACCGAGGGGTGGACCTTTCCATGGACAGCATCTCACAGGTCATCCACAGTTGTGAGACCTGTGCTGCAATCAAACAGGCCAAGCGGGTGAAGCCTCTGTGGTATGGTGGACGATGGTCAAAGTACAGGTATGGTGAAGCCTGGCAAGTTGACTACATCACCCTTCCCCAAACCCGCCAAGGCAAGCACTACGTGTTGACCATGGTTGAAGCAACCACTGGATGGCTGGAGACCTACCCTGTGCCTCATGCTACAGCCCGGAACACCATCCTGGGCCTGGAAAAGCAAGTCCTGTGGAGACATGGCACCCCTGATAGGATCGAGTCAGACAACGGGACTCATTTTAAGAACAGCCTCATCAACACCTGGGCCAGAGAACACGGTATCGAATGGATATATCATATTCCTTATCATGCACCAGCTGCTGGAAAAGTTGAACGCTGCAATGGACTACTTAAAACTACCCTAAAGGCACTTGGTGGGGGGACCTTCAAAAATTGGGAAGTGAACTTAGCAAAGGCCACCTGGATAGTCAATACCCGAGGGTCCATCAATCGAGCTGGTCCTGCCGAGTCTGAACCCTTGCACACAGTGGATGGAGATAGAGTCCCTGTGGTACACCTGAGAGGTATTTTAGGAAAGACTGTTTGGATCAATCCCACCTCAGGCAAAGGCAAACCCATCCGTGGGATTGTCTTTGCTCAAGGACCTGGTTGCACTTGGTGGGTAATGCAGAAAGATGGGGAAACCCGTTGTGTACCACAAGGAGACCTAATCTTAGGTGAGAACGGTGTGTAGATTTCACTGTGTATATATATATATATATATATATATATATATATATATGTATGTGTGTTTTAGAGTTTAAGAAGGTATTGATTTGGGATAATGTAGATGGTAATAGAATAAGGGGTGGATAATGTCCTGGGTTGCAGTGTATTCTATTACCATCCCCATCAGCCGTTGAAATCAGGTGGGGCAGTGTTTCCTTGCCTCCTCCCCCCAGACTATCTTTCTGTTAATTGCCCATCATTGTCCTGCCGCCTGACTCAGAGATAACTCCCTCCGGACTATCTTCTGTTAATGAGCCTAATCAACACTTGGCCTCATGACTCGTTACCCCATTGTGAGATGCTCCACCCAGAGGGAGGAACCAAGCATCCCATCGTGGATATAATCTGAGGCTGAACACCAGAGACACCGGGCTTCCCACTGGATTTCCAGAGGACAGGAGCTACACAGCCACCACTGGACTTCCTGAGGAAGAGCAGACTGTTTTACTACAGGATCACTGCTTCAGAGGACTGCAGCCACCATTTCTACCAGACTGCTACCACCACCCTGCCTAACAGGGTGTCAGGTTGTACCTTGACTCTGTCAGTTTGACAGTGTTTTTCTTTTACCTTTTTTCCCCTTTTCTTTAATTTCCATTAAATTGTTATTCTGACTTGGTGTCTCCCACTGGTTTGTTTTCAAACTAGTACACCAGCCTTTCGTATAAAATATAACCTCTGCAGGCAGCAGATCAGCTTCCTGTAAAAGAAATTTTTGCTTCCCAGGGTTGTGAGGAGACATAACTCCAATTAATGACTCTACTGCCAGCCCTCTTCTTCCTCATCCAAGGACGGAGTACATTTTAATATGATGCACTTGCCAGGAATTTACTCTTGTGAAAGAGGAACCAAATGCTTCACTGTCAACAAGACTGCAACACTTCTTATGTGGTTTTTTTTTCTCAAATGTCATAGGGTATAAAAGGTAGTGTTTAAAGGTAGAGGGACAAATTATCAGAGCACTTTTGAACTACATAATGAGTATTGCTAATAGCAATGCTTGACTTGGCAGCAGTGTTCAAGGTTATTTAGCAAAGCACAGAATGTACATCAGACAAAATAAGAAATTAATTTTAATATGTCTTTGCAAAGTAAATATAAAAGTAATCAATTTGGCTTTTCATTTTTTATTTTGCCTTTTTGTTTTGGCTATCAATAAAAGCAACCTTGAAAATGTAACATAAGAAGAGTTAGAGAGGAGTGATGGAGGAACAATAAAATGAGGAGGAATGCAAGTCAGTACAGAATGTCTTTGATCATTACAAAGCTAATTATTGAGAAAGACAGCTCAGTGTGCATGAATACAGAATAATGATGAGTTTGGTAAACACTTACTGCACAATACATATGTATTTGTGTGCCTGGAGAGAGGGTGCTTAACAAGGAAGCAACAGAGGGAAATCAAAGCATGTGTGCACCACTCCAATAGCAGGAAGCAGGGAAGGAAGAACTTCCAATCCATCTTACTTTGAGGCACAATTAGCACTGCAATGAGCTTCCACTATGCAGCCATACATCAGCTGTTCTATTCCTACAAAATGGGCTGTAAATCTGTATAGGTATTATCACAAAAACAATTCCCACAATGTTTCAAGATAGGTCAAGGCATAATTTTAAAACTGACTTGAAATATGGAGATTTGCCTAAATCTTTTTAGTTTGCTTTGCTTGGCACAGCAAGAATTCTGTGGGCACACATGCATGTCCTGTCAGTGAGGAAGACAGGTTACCATCAAATAACTTGTGTGCATGAATATATGGCTTATGCCCAAAATAACTCTTGAGGAAAACCCCACCTAGCCTCAAACCTATTGACACTGACACCAGTGGACATTGATTTGTTCACCCCCAGCGATGTCCTGCTTGCTGCATCCAGTTGTGCAAGCTTCCTTCCCCGGGGAAGAGTTTAGGCAGGGGTCCTCTGGTCATGCATGGGTTTGCAGCAGAGCTGAGCTGCTTTTTGGAAGCAAAAATCGGTGTGGTGGTTCTGATGTTGCAATGGCAGAGCCTAAAGCTGGCAGCAAAAGTCACTACTCTGCTTTACTGGACCCAGACAGGATGGGGCTATTTCCATTGGGTTCTGCCTGCTTCAGATCCCTCCTCAGGCAACAAAAACTGCCCAAATTGCTGTAAACAATCCCATGCAACACTGCTCTCAACTTCCCAGAAATTTCAACACAAAAAAGAATGAGAAATATATTGCTCTGAGCAAAACAGATGAAAAAAATAGGTTGAAACAGGTTAAAAGAATATGGTACCCCCACATGTCCCCAAAATGTCACCTAGTGACAGCTACTGGAGAAAAGGCTACAGTTTCAGCCCCAAAACATCAGCTAAATGCCATCAAAATCCCGGGTTAGCTAGCACCAGTGTGGTTTTTAGCAGCTATCTGAAGGCTTTACAGTCACAGTTTTGCCTGCTGAGATGTTTCCTCCCACCAAAACATTTGGTCTGTACCTTTTATCTTTATTTATTACCTTATATTTTCCAAGAATAGACAAGACATTTTATTCTTCTGCTAATATTCTTAGTTCCTTGTATTTGTTATTGAATAACCTGCCCATCAAACTGGAGCTCATAAATCTCCTGATCTGGCATATCTTAAAAAATTCAATTAATTTGCCCTTTACCTTGCTATTTAATATCATGAATAAAGTTAGTGAGACACCTCATCCCACACCTGTGCTTGGTAGCTCACTCTTCATTATCGCTTTGTGTTGACAATTCTGCAGCCCATTTTCAGTCTCCTCTCTCTCACTGTCAGCCTGATCTCAATTAATTTTTTCAATAAGATCTTGGGGCATTATTTAAAATGTTCCTTATGATGTATTGCTTCCCGTATAGGTCTCCATTAGTAAAAAAGCAGGAAAGTTCACAGGACACTATTTATGTTTAATACAGCAGAATCATTTACTGCCTGTGATTCACTTGTCCAGATACTCGCAGATTCATAACATATGCTCTATATTTTTGATAAGGATTGAAAATTAATCCATCAAAAGCAAGAGACATTAGCTTACTCCATAATTTCCTTTTTTTTTTTTTTGCCTTTTGTATCAGACCCATTTTTCATGATTTTTCAGAAAAAAATAGGCTACCTGCTATTTAGGTGTACTGACCGTCATATATTTGGCCCTTCCAAACTACTCTCCCCCTGCCTAAGAACTGATTTCCCAAATATTTCACAATAATTTTTTAGTCTTCTCAAACCTTATTCTTCAGAGGAATAGTGCAGGAAAATATAGCTCAGCCCTTTGAATTCTATGGAATGAATATTGAATTCTATGCCAAACCCATGCCCCTTCCAACGTTTCACATTCGCCCTTAGGTAGGAGTCCTCTCCCTGATGCCCCTGGGTCATGCTCCCACCACACAGCCCCACACCCTGGCAGTGCTCCTGATATCCAGGCCCCTGGCAAAAGCCAGATATTACATCCTAGAGATGCTGTTGGATGGACACAGCAGCGGAGAGTGGGTGGCTGCTCTGCTCCCTCTCCTGTGGGTTCCACGAGACAAACCAGCCTACTGCAAGAGGGCAAAAGGAACTGATCCTGCTGTATGGGGTCCAAATAGCTGAAGTATTTTGTCCAGAAACCCTCAGGTGCTGAACAAACAATTATGTGAAAGAGCTTACTGGCTGGTTTTTTTTCCAACTGCTTTTAGTGAATGACAATTGGCATGCAAATAAAAATATAGAACTTATGCTAGCTGAAATGTTATGGGAAAAGTTATATTACCAAAAGTAAAGTTTGATGCTCCATTAGCTCATTAAATTAAATTACAGAGAGTTTGCTTTTTTTTTTTTTTTTTAATGCAGTGTCAGAAGTAGTACTGCATTTCTGGGAGAGTTATTTTGGATTGATTGCTGTATGTGCTGTTTGGAGATTGTGTACTGTAGGTGTGTATGCAATTTTACAGCTATGCCAACATTTATTTTACAATAAAATTTTACCTGAAAATTACAGCTATATAGTGTAATGAGCTATTCTTTTCTCTTTTTATAGCATCTCCAGCCATGCAGCCAATACACACAGAACAATTTTCTGGCTTACAAGACTTCAAACCATTAGACCACCAAAGAGCTGTGAATTAAATGCAGTGCAAGCAATGGCAGCATTCACGCTCACGTATCAAACCAGAACGAGGATTGCACAGCCTCTCAAATATCCAACTTTGGGGCTGATTCATTCAGTGGGTCTGTGACCTGACAAGGCAGGATGATTAATTGCACACATATTCCCTCCGAGGTTTTCCTGCTCATGCTTCCTGCAGCAAATATTGTGAGCTTGACGGATCAGCATAGCAGCCTCTTAAGATGCCAGAAAGGGAAGCGGCTGGTTTCTGATTGAAAGTTAATGGAGGAATAGCAGCTGTTCCATGCTGAGGTAAAAAAAACCCAAACAAAGAGGTTTTGATTCTCAGAGAAACCACACACAGGAATAAGCTGATTTTTCAATAACTCTGGCTATGGGATTTCTGTCAGGGATTGAAAGACTATATTTGCATGATATAATAAGCATCATAATTAGAAATTCAGCTGTGCTTCCTTTCATCTGATTATTGAAATATAAACCATGGCCTTAGTGCTTTTCTTTTCTTATTAAACACTGTTCTAGGTGTCTCCTCTTTCACGTGTTTGTTCTTGGCTTTAAGATACTTTGTCCATTTAGACTAAAGTTTGCAGAAACCCTGATTTGGCAGGCAGCTTCCATATTTGCAGTGCTGAGCAAAGCTGCTTGCACAGCACTTCCCTTCTGTTCACAGGCAATCCACACGCTCCCACTGTCAGACCAGACCCACTGCCAATTTTTAACAGTATTCATTTTTCAAGTAAGCCTTAGCAAATTGCATTAGACACCTCCTCAAGAATACTTAAGCCCTATCACTTTATCTATTAAAAGGTTTTAAACATTGACCAGTGTTTCCCCCACATTTCCCAGCTGCACTCTGACGGGATAACATACGCTTGATGGAGGCTCTCATGTTGCTTGTGAATTGAGCTGAGCTGTGTGGCAGCCCTCTGTAGACATACCTGCTCCTGTGGGCATGACCCCACAGCCTGGCCCAGCAACGAGGGTTCCCAGAAGCAAACTGCAGACAGGGAACCCCACAGATTCAGCACCAGGGCTGGGGGGGGCAGAGGCAGGCTGAGCTGCAGCAGCAGATGCACAGAGAGCTCTAAACTCTCACGCCTCACAGACATCTTTGTTCTGTTCTAGGACAAATCCCTCAAAACACACCTGGAAGTGCAAGTCTGGAAACTGAGACCTGCACTACCTCCTCACTGTACTTCCCAACCTGCATCCTGCAGCACCTACTGAAGAGCTCCGTTGAAAACAGTCCTTCAAATCCAGCAGTCTGTGCTGGACCCCTGTCAAAGGGCTATGTTTATAGCAGAGATTATGGGAAATGATCTTCTAAAATGCCCCTGGATTCTCCCATGACATCCCTCATCTGCTCCGAGTTAGAATTAAGCTGTTCATTCAGCAGTTAAATTTTCTGACTTTGTTAATAACAATCTTGTCTGTTACTGGCAACACAGAAACACACAAGCAGGAAAAATGCAACAAAAAAATGCTCCTATTACTGCAACTTTTAAAATGAGCCTTAGAAACTAACAGAGAATGATACTGTATAAACAAATTGATTTAATTGCACTACATGAAAGAGAAGGCAGGTCTTACTGAAGCAGAGCAGCAGACAGCATGCCAGAACAAAATTCCTCAAAGCAATGGCATATAAATATTGAACAAAATGCAAAAGCCAACTCTGCAGATGGCTTTGGGAAAAGCAGCCACTCTGGCTGCAAATATGTTTCAGAGAATACAACACAAAACCTAGAAATCTGCAAAGCCAAGGAGGAAATCAGTGAATAATCCGCTAGATGGAAATCCCCAGCTTCCACAATCAAGTACAGGGTTTGCACAGACATTTCTAAATCAGTGAGGGACGGGATGGGACAGAAGAGTGAATTTCAGGATTTTGAGTTTTCCCCTTAGCATCACACACTGCCATGCCAGGCATATACCTACTGCTGGTCCTTGCATGCCGATTTAGATATTTAACTTGGGGTGTTAATCTCCCAGCAAAATAATTTAATATCATCTCTGTAGCCATTACTTTCTTCCAGAGGCCTTTGCAAATGGCATTTCCAACAGATTTAAATATATGATTGCCAATCAAGTGAGCTGCGTCCGCTCAATTTGCTTCTTGCCTTTTGCTCAGAGAACCAGCTGAACGATTCACTCACAAAAGCTTCTGAAGCAAAGCAAGAGAGGATTTTGTTAATCTGGATTTGTGAGCCCCAAGGTACTGGCTTAAAATTTGATGATGAATCTGTGTCACTGTGTATTTCCTTCTCCCTTGGGAAAACAAAGGATGGATGGATGTAGAAAATCAGGCTTATTCCTCTTAACTGTAAGAAGTTACCAAAGAGAAATAAATGAGGAGAATTTGGCATTACCTTACCCAGAAAACCAAACCACCCCACACTGGCAGCTTTATGTGATTTGCAGAGTGTGAAGAAGTAACATATATATATATAAAAATAGCAACCAAGCCCCCAAATCAGACACACAATGCAACGTTTCATGGGTTGCTGAGGCAAGAGAACCGCAGTGGATGCAAGCAAGGCTGCAGCAGTGAGACACAAGTGAAACAAAACACAGTGTCCTTTGCAGGACAGCTCTCTCAGAAGCTGGCAGGCTTTCTTCTGAGAGGCTGAGAGCTCACAACCTCTCTGCACCCAGTATATCCAGCACTACTCTTTTCAGTAGGCTGACAGAAGGTACCAGTGTGAGCTGGACAGCAGCCACCTTCAAAGGAGTGATGTTTAACACACAGAATTGGAAATTTTTCTCACAAGAGGTATTTTTCATCTACAGGACTGGAGGTGCCTGAACATGGGCAGCCAATGCCAACTGGATCTTTCATACAGAGTAATGTGCCAGGAGGCATCAAGTTCCTGCCTCTACAAACATATTTCCTTAACTTGCTTTGAAGGAACAACTATCCCAGTGTGGACTGGGACCAGATAACATTCAAAAAGTCACATAGCAAGTAAGAAGGGGAGCGGGAAATGACTTCCAGTCACTCTGTTGCCCTTGCTGTGCATCACCCTCATCACTGGGCACCACAGTGTGCACAAGAGGTCTTATGGAAATCACTTCTAAAACACACAACACAATTAATCTGAAAAAGACACTGGGCAATTAAAGCAAGTTTGTCATTGCACCTTGTGCCAACTAAGCTTTCAGGCTTTCAAATCTAGCACTTTTCTCATCCTGAGGAAATATTTCTGCTATGTGTTAAAATCACAACGAAACCCAGGGTATTGACACATAATACTAAGAATATCAGAGATTAGTACAATGCACAGTGTGTTTAGAATTGCAGAATTGTTAATGTAGATTAAAATGCTTTGTCAGTAATCACTCACTTTCCTGACCCAGCCACATGGCTTTTCTTCTTTGCTGCACTCCAGCGCTGCCAAGCTGCACAGCTGGTCCCAGGGGGGGCCAGCCCTGCAGGGGCATCAACGAGTGCCATGAAACTGCTCTGGCCTCAGCTCCTGACTGTGGTATGCAAAAATGTGCCCTGGGAAACTGCCAGAAATATGGAACTCTCTGTGCTGAGCAAGTGGACTAGAGCTGGTACTCCCATCACACACAGCAAGGAGCTGGGGCAAGCAGAGAAACCAGACCCAGCAAGATTCCATGCCCAGAGTGCCTTGTGTTTTCTGGAGCATCCCCTCTGAGGGGGCCTTCATTGAGCTGGTGTGATTGGGATAGGCAGTTCAGCAGCAAACATCCACAGCCCTGCAAGGAGTTGATGTCCTTCTCTGGTGATGTGAGTCACACCATGACACACAGGCTCTCCTCAGCAGACACTCAGGTACTACACTGTTGGGGGAAGATGCTGGTAAAACATATTAATGTAAAACCACTACTGTAAAATCCTTGCTCCTTAGAGCCTGGAGCATTCATGAAGAGGGTACCTGAGAAGGGACAAGAAAAACTGTAGGGACTGAATACCACTGAGGCAATAATGTGAGATCCAGTATTTAATCATCTTTTCCAATAGCGGTTTCATTTTTTTTTAAAGTATTTCAGAGAGACTTCTACATTTCATCACAGTGAATGGGTGATGATGAAAGATTTTGTCTAGACAGAAGGTAAAGTTTGAATTTTAAAATTATTCTACACAGTGGAATAAAAACCAAATCAGCACAATGCTATGTTTGTCTTAAAAAGAAAAAGAAAAAGAAATAAAAAAAGAAAAACAAAAAAATAAAACCCCCGGAAGTTAAAACCCCCAAAGGAATCAAACTTTATTCATTTGGAAATATGTTCTAACTAAAGTAAATATTTTAAATATTTAGTATTAAACATTAACAAAGATCACTTTGTGGAGATGAAATTAACATCATCAGGGAGTTTTATAAACGGTCTCAATTTCTGACACAGCATATTTGGTGCAGTGTAGATTTTCTTTTTTTTTTTTTTTTTTACTTATTTAGTGCCATAGCAGAAGAAGCAATTAGCTGGCATTTCATGGGGCAATCTCCCAAGAACAATCCTGAGACAAGAGCAACTCCACCACAGATCAGACACTGGAAGGAGACGCAGCTGGGTGCCCCGCAGACCTGCAGGTGTGTCAGGTTGCCCCACTTGACATCTTCTTGCAGGTTTTTCTTTTCCATGAGCAGCCTTGCCATTCACAAATGTTTCTTCTTTTTTATTGCCTCTGCCCTGACAGCCAAGCTCTTGGCACAGATGGTCAGGACCACAATGAGGACTCCGACCAGGAATGTCACCACGGGCCAGAGGAAGCAGTGCAAGAGAACAGTCTCGTCATGGGTGCGCTTCAGCATCACATCATCTGGCCTGTGTAGAGGAGGAACAGAAGATGGAGAAAATATAAATCAGCATGATACGATCAATTCATCATAAGTGGAAGTCATCTAACATGGTAAGAGTAAAGGTGCTTTATTTGCCAAAGTGTTAGAAAATGATTAAGTGGACCACTTCATTCACTGCTTTCATTTGTGTTTTTATCACCAGCACTCATGACAGACTGTGAGAGCATTCCACTTGCAGTGTTTACAGGCTAACGAGTTCATTTGGATTAAAAAAGAAAAAAAAGAAAGAAAGAAAGTGTTGGTGCTTTATGTCTTCCAGGGAATGTGGTAATCACAAACAGCCATGAGAGATACAGTAGATTGTGACTGTGGAATGCAAAACCACTCTGGCAGAAACATAACACCAGGCAGCATTTATACTTATCTACCTTAAATGTTATCAGGCCCTGTGAGATGGATTTAAACAGTAATTAAAACTTTGCTTTTAGCTTTGAGCACTGGTGTGTCCGTGGGGCTACATGGAGGCTCCTGATGACAGAAGCCCTGGCTGTGATTTGGGTCTGGCAGAGACAAATCCAACTGGTCAGCCCTGGACTGCTGGTGGCCCGGGCTAGCCCAGCTGCACTGGCAGGCAGCAGCCTGCACGAAATCTATCCCCAAGAGGACTACAGCCTGCCCCAGGGTGGCCTCATCTCCTTCCCAGCGGTGGCTGTTTCAGCAATAAGCTGTGATTTGGTGCAGCAGACAGCAGTGCCTCAGTAGACTTGAGTAGGCTCCTACGGGAACACTTTGGCAAGAATCCCACAAAGGTCTGAACCTCCACGCCTCCACCAGCATCATCTAATACACAGTCATGGCTGGGTCTGTGACAGGTGTATGCATTTCCAAAGGGAAACAGAGGAGGAGAATAGCAGGAGAAAGCATCTCAAGACATTTGGATATTTAGCTGTGCCACATGTCTGAAAGATCTGTTGTCCATCTGCCTCTTCCAAGTCTGGGATCTTGTTTGGGAAATGTGATGGCAGGTTTTCCTCATCTCTGGCTCTTTCTGTTCTCCCTTGCAGTTTAACAGTTATTAAATCAGTCTTGTGGTATTTGCACTTTGCTGTTGCTTTCCCATCTACAGCCAGAGACATGCAGTCTGCTGGAAAACTATCTGCAAAGGAGAGAAACAGAACTTTCTCCAATTAGAAAAATACCTGTAGTCTTGACTCATGCTGGTCCTCACTTACATCGAACACTCCCATCTCATGTTGCTTCATCAGCTCCACCTGACACTTCTTGGAGCAACAAACCTCACAGCCTAAAATCCTGGCAACCCAGCCTCCTCCAGGGGTGTCCTGGGAGGGAAGGTCTCCTAACCCAGTGGCACATGGGAGCAGATACCTGTTCAATGGCTCTGCTGTCTCTCCCACTATAGCTTTGTCCTGATCAGAAAGCAGCACTAAGAAAGAATTCTCTGTAGGGGAAAAAGAAGGAACTCTTTTTCTTTCACTGAGAGATTGAATGGAGATGTTTGCAAATCTGCAGTTTTATCCATCCTTGAGGAGCTACTGGAGCCAGACTGCCACACTACACCTGAGGCCAGATTTAATTACACCTCCATTTGCATTTGGGGGTTTCTCTCACCCAAAATTTCTGTATGGACAATCCTTTGCACTGTGCCAGCCTGAAAGTGCCCAAGGCTGGCACCATAGATCTCTCTTTGGTTCTGTAGTAAGGAGCAGAATAAAACTCAGATTGTGAGCAGCTCAGCTATAAAATTTGAACGGCAGCAGCATAAAAAATATCAAAAGAATCCCAGGTGTATTTAATAGTGGAGCGCATGAATCTGCACATCCAAAATCCTCCAAATATATAAGCAGGCACAGGTGGAGACTATAAATTGAATAAAGTACTATTAACTTTATGGGTGCAAAGTCACCAATCTGTGCACCTGAACAGAAAAATCCTTTCACAAGAGGTATAATACTGCCCCCTCATAGTTATTGTACCACCACCTGTGAATAACAGAGTGCTAGTTGGCAAGGAGGACATAAGCAGGCAACACTCAATCTTCACAGCTCTGAACTTATTAGTGACATTGAATTTTAAGTATTTTTTTAAGCAGATGTTACTTCAAAAACAAGGGGCAAGCAAAAAAACTAGAAAATTGAATTCAATTAAAGGAAAGAAAATGTGATTGGGGAAAGCAAGATATCCTTTTGACTGAATCTTAAATGTTTTGAAAAACATAGGTACCAAAGGTAGCAGCAATGGATGTCAAACACTCATTACAGGTGTGACTGTGACTTAGTAATTTAAAAGATTTTCCCTTTTGGAAAAGAGTCAAAGATAGAGCGTTTAATTAAGTCTTGGGATGAGGTTTGAGTTTAGATGGGTATTACTGCTATTCTTAGGTACAGCAAGAGTCCCTGTGCACTGGTGTGGCCTCACCTTGATTCCTGTGTGCAGTTTTGGGTGCCACAATATAGGAAAGATGTTAAGCTGTTGGAGAGCATCCAAAGAAGGGACATGAGGATGGTGAAGGGCCTTGAGGGGAAGCCGTATGAGTAGTGGCTGAGGTCACTTAGTTTGTTCAGTCTGGAGAAGAGCATATTGAGGGGAGACTTAATTGCAGTTACTCCCTCACAAGGAGAAGAGGAGGGGCAAGCACTGATCTCTTCTCTGTGGTGACCAGTGACAGGACCCAAGGGAATGGCCTGAAGTTGTGTCAGGGGAGGTTTAGGTTGGGTATCAGGAAAAGGTTCTTCTCCCAGAGGGTGGTTTGGCACTGGAACAGGCTCCCCAGGGAAGTGGCCACAGCACTAAGCCTGACAGTGTCAAGAAGCATTTGGACAATGCACTCAGGCACATGGTGTGACTCTTGGGGATGGTCCTGTGCAGGGTCAAGACCTGGATTCAATGATCCTTGTGGATGCCTACCAATTCAGAGTATTCTGTGATTCTGTGGCACTCAAAACACAGTAATGTAACTTCTTTGGGTTTGCTTGGCAAAGCTACCAGTTTTGACTACTTTTTTTAAGGTGACTTGCCTGCTCCCACAGTCTGAGGGCTTGTTGTTTTACTCGGAACCAGAAAAGGAAAGGTGCTCTGTCCCCGGGGAAGACTTCTCGTGGTAAAGATCTGTCTTTGCTGGAAAGCCTAAAAGCATCACTCCCCTGGTACTGAGGCAGTGATGTTGAGCACAGAGGAGGTACATCATGCCTAGAAACACCTTTCTTTTCCCTGTGAAAATCAGCAGATGTAATTAAATTTGTTGCCTTGTTCCTGTAAGTACAGTGTCTTTAATAAACCTGTCTTTGCTCTGCGACTTTCATATAGTACTTCAGTTCAAAGGTGTTGGCAGAGGGGTTGCACATATTCCCCCTAAGCTTGGTTATTGGCAATCTCTTCTTTCTAGCAGTGCTGCCATTCAGGTTTCCAGTAAATGCAAAGCCTCTTGAGGGGATGCACCCCATCTGTGGGGCCACACCAGCTGCAATAGTTACCCATGCACAAAACAGCAGCAGAAGCAAGAAAGACACCTAGGGGGAAAAAGGGGGAAACCCCCCAATAATGTCAAGCCACGCTCAGGCATTCAGACCTGGTTCTTGCTGTAAGCAGTGGTGGGCACTGTGCAACACCATTAGTGCCCAGCAGTGGTCCCAGGGTGAAAGAACAAACAAACTGGGAAAAAAAGTCCCTGAAGATGTCTCTGCCTTAACCCTGAAAACACAGCTTTCCCTTTCACTGAACAGAAAAGGAGGGAGGAATTTTGTTTTCATTGCTAAAAGGTGAGACCAGGACTTATTAGTAGCAGGACTTAGAGCTCCAGGCTAAACCCTTGTGGAGCTCTGAGCAGGGCTAACTGGCTTAGTTATTGCATTATACAACACATCCCTGTTAGGTTCTGCCAAGTAGTTCAAACAGACATCAGATAAAACAGGCCTCTATCAGAGCCTTCAGAGCAATTACTGAACATCATGGGAAGAATTGCAGTGCAGGGATTACCAAGAAGTCATGTAGGACCAAAAGGTTACAGGCTCATAAACATTTCAGTCATCACTTACGAACCACACTGTGTACCTTATGTTGCACAACAAAAGCTGACAGAGGTGGAGGTGCAGGATAGGGAAACCTTACAAATATTTTTGTATTCAAACAATCTGGATTTAATGACGTTTGTAATACACTGATTTTTTCCCCCAGATATTCCCATCCCTTCGCTCTGACAAGCAGTCATTTTTTCCCTCATTGTTGCAAGATGCACAAATCCTCAGCTGGATGGCTGCACACAGAGGCAGCACACTGTCTTACTGACAGTAAAGTCCTTTCCCCCTCGGGCCCAAGCACTGCTCCACAGGTGCAGGGAATTAATTTAGAAAACTGTGAAGTAACAGAGAAAACTAAGATTTATGTTCCAACATTAATGGATGAGCAGCCCTCCTACCTGAGCACCCTTGGCTTATACACATAATTATTCTGAGATAAGTGGGAACCCTGCAGGGTACCCCAACAACATACAGGTTGTCATTAGTCACTTGAGAGGGTTTGCTCTTCAAATATCTGATGAATTTGTGTACAGCATCCTGCAGCAAACACGGGGGAGGTTAAAGTGTGGCTGGCTCATCTGCTGTGCCACAGCAAAGGAAACACAGAGTGTTCTTGTGTACAGGACAAACCCAGAACTAAAATGCAATAAAGCCCCATAGATCAGCCACTAATAAGAAATTACTTGACACAGGTTGCTCTGCTTGTCTCTGCATGGCATGAGACAGTAGGTCTGAGCTCATGGCAATCTTAGTTTCTCTCTTTTTTTCTTGTTGTGGATGTCAATGAGACCAGGAATATGAAGAAATAAAGTAACAAGATCTCCCCCATCCTGCCTGTTCCTGCACCTGTCCCACTTTAGGGCATAGAGCTGTGGCCCTTGTTTGGCTGAGGTCATGACTGCGGACCGCCGGGACACTTGGTGTGAGATCCAGAACACTGAAGCCCAAGAGCTCAGTGCCTTCTCAAACGTTTGGCAACAGCCTGAGAACTTTATCTGAATTTGTCTTTTATTTGGGGGTCTGAAGCACTGGAGGTTGGTTTCTGCTGTGCAGGGCTTCCTTCAGACTGGGGTATCATCATGTCAACAGACAGGCACCTTCACCAGAGATCCAGAAAAGCAACTTCCCCATGCAACTTGAACCCGTTGTCCCAAAGCTTGTCAGAGAAGCGTGGGACACTAAAGGTAGGTGCCCACAGTGGCAAAGCAAAACCTTGCTCTTCAGTGAAGCACTGAGCTCTAAGCTAAGCTGCACTTTGGCTCCCTAAGATAAATCTCAGGCAGCTGGTTTTGCTGGGCAGTTTGATTTACAGAAACTAAGAATGGTTGAAATTGCCGAGTCTGCTTCTCGATGCTCTTGTATAACTTTGAACTGCAATGGCATCCCCTTTTTTGTCTTTTCAAAGTAACTTGTTGAAACATGCACCACCAAACTGAAGGGAGATGTTACTCAACAGTACACTCTGCATGCAGCAACAATTTTGACAACGAAACTGAACTAAATTCAATGAAGAGGAGATGATGTGTAGGGGTCCCTTCCCCCCTGCCATGTAGCCCTGGGAGAGGGGCCCTGAGGGGACAGACATGGGGTTATAATATGTTTTATACAGACTGGCAGAGAACAGTTAGCTTATCCACACAGTGAAAAAAATACTGTCAGAAAGTATGCACACTTCTGTTTTGAAGGGAACAGACTTTTCCCTCAGTTTGTTATGGTTCCTTTTTACGGCTTCACAGGCTGCTTAGTCATCATTGCTCTAAAAGTATAGCCAAGCAAGCACATTCCTAGTCAGCAGAACTTATCTCCCAAAGCTCATTGCTATCTTCAGAAGAAAATAGATGGGCTACACACTTCGGCTTAGACTATCTTCTAGTATCTCTGGCAGCGAGCCACTCTTATGCTGTGTATGAATTGTTGTAGGATCAGCAAAAGGCAGTGTTTCAATGCAGCCATTGTGCTGGCAAGAACTTTTAGCAGTATAGGATTCAGCATCTTTAAGGAAAAACTCTGCCTGAGCGCTGCACAAATCCTCAGCGCCGGCTTACATAAACGGCAGACGCTAGGTAGCATGCAGTCTCAGAAAAACTTTGTCTTTGCTTCGCCTAAATGTGATGTGAGAATCAGCTCACATAGCTCTGGACACGTACCACCCTACGCTCCTTTACAGGACAGAAATAAGCACCTCTGGGCATCTGACCTGTATCAGGCATTTACTATGGGGTAAGATATAAGGCTCCAGTTTCTCTCCACTGACTAAAAAAGTTAACTTTCACATCATCCTTTCCACACCAGGTTAGATGTATCCTAGCCATGACTTCTCCTGCAGACAATCCCATGTTTCTGACTCTCCTGCTCACTCGGACAGTGGCTGTTGCAAGTCCCAGTTCCCAGGAGCACAAGGAACTGGCAACACCTGCCTGCCCAGAAAAATCAAAATCATAACTCGGCTCCTGGTTAGCAGATCCAAGCATTGGCACCTTGTGGATCAGAGGACACCCAAGAAGGTGCCTGACAGGGCTGATGTCATCACACAGGGTGCCCTAAGTTTTAACCTCTGCATGCTGTAAATAATGTTTTTTTCCCCTCTAAAGGAAAAAATGTTGCTACAAAGCTTTGATGGTGTCCCTCTGCGAAGAGTTAACCAGGAACAACAAACACACCCTATGCATGCTGACCAGGTCTACAGTCTCTCCTGGGAGACAACAATTACAGCCAGCCTAGGACAAACCTGAAGCCCTGAGGCACTCAGCAAGACACCCACAGGACAGTCAGGCATTTCTCTGCCTGCCACCCTGCTCCAGCTCCCTGGTTCATTCGAGGCCCGAGCACACTGGCATCCACTTTCCTCCTGTTTGTCTTTCTGAACTTAAATATCTGGTGCCAACACTCCCACACTGAGCCCTGAATTGCACCTGCAAGTCACGAGCTATTCCTTCATCTATTTAACTTCCAAGTGTTTGTGGGATAGGACTAACCTCATCCTGCCACCACATTTCCTTTTATTTCCTGGCATATCACCACCAGAAAGGGACAGGAAAAAGGAATCCCTCCTCTTTTTGTTTACTGAAGGAAGGAAACCACATGTCACTCTCATACACATGGAAGTCACATCAACATTGGCAGTAAAAGTAAGAACTGAAACAGAAGGGGAGATGCGTTAGGTTATGACTTTCTGCTCTGCAAGCATGTATGAAACCTGGCAGTTCTGTGGCTGTTTATTACGCGTATCTGATCCATTAATCCTCTATGAACACAATTCCTGAATTAGTTTGTAGTATTTACTGATGTTCCCTTTTCTTCCATGAACACAGTAGGGTTTATTTTCTGTGGACGAAAGGAACGTTACTACGCACACCAGAAATCTGCCATCTGAGTCTTAAAAGCCAAGATGCTTTTTGCCATAAAACTTGCACGTTTTAAGGAAAACTTTTCTCAGAGTTTTTATTTTTACTTCAAGTGGTAAAAATACTCCTTTCCTTTCCATATAGCTTTTCATCAACAGAACTGTCTTGCAAAGTTCTGCACTGAGCTCTGTGTGATAAACCACATCACTCTGGAGGGGGTCTGCACATGTGTATATACATATGCATGCATTTATATATAATTTCAAATAGAACCAATGGACAGCTGTTAAGCAGATACATAAGCACTCCTGCCTAGCCAAAGGGAGATTACTCACCTCAAGTGCTGATTAAAATAGCATGTAAATGGTTGAGAACCCACTTTCTCTTTCCAGTATTTCTGCTTGTACGTGACGTTCTCAGAGTTCTCCTGATCGTCTCTTGCACAGGGAGGGATGTATGAACACTGCCAAGACACATTGCAAAACAGAGTTATTTCTGTGCTCAAGAACACAGGGCATCACTGCTCTGCATTTTCCTCATGATACCAGCATGACTGAAATGGACAGAGAATAATAAACAAAAGCTCCAAAGAAACAAAAAAGAAATATTAGCTAAACTTCACTTCAAATGCTAGTTATACTGTGCAGGTACTGGAAAAGAATATAACAGCATTCAGAAAGAAAACAAAGGCTTTGTCATGTTTGTTCCACTGTTAAACCAAACCACCTCATAACATCTTGGGGTTTGGCATGATTAATGTGAATATAATCATTTCTTTTTGATATATTTCTAGCCGGCTGCATGGATTGGGTTTGAATAACTTCCTATTTTCAGTGAGGCACATAATCACAAGTTTTTTAAGTATCATTCTAATAAATAGCACGAAGAGTCCAGCAAGCTTTCCCAGGTGATGGGGTATCTGGCTGATGTCCTCTTACAAAAGAAGGTATTCTCCCACTGTTACAACCCAGGCAAACAAGCAAAAAGGTTCACAGCCCTGCTTCAGCAGAAAGGTTCAGCATCTGCTTCTGCTGTACAGAAGTCAAGGAGAGCTGAGCATGCAGCTGAGCTATCTGCAGATCTCACCCTCAGACATCTGCTTCAAAGCCCAGAGATCAAGTGAAATTCCTTCCCCAGCTTGGTGCCCTTGGGACTGGGCTTTCAGAGGCTCTCCTTTGGATCACACACACACATACCTTGTTTCCAAGTCTTTGACACACCACCCTTACCTCCTAGCCACAGGCAGCTAAACAATAGAAAACAAGTAGTGCACTGAATCAAGCGTCAGCACTATCAGAGTCCAGTGTCCAAGCACAATCCCTCCCATTTTTACCAGGCATCCATACAGGAAATCATTCTAGGAGATGTTGAACCACACTGAGTAACACAGCTTAACTGACCCTCTGGTAGCACAAAGGCTTTTCCCCCTGCAGGATGTATGGACACCAAGGCTCCAGGTGCACACACAGAATTTTAATTCCTTTAAAATTGGGAGCTGCAAACAGAAAAAAAGTGTGACTGGGAAGGTAGCTAAAAAGCCTCCTTGTAGCGGGTTGAGTTTGAAACCGGGCAGAAACACCAATTAAATGTAGTGGTTTTGATTCAAAATATTCATTATTTACTTATTTTCCTTCTGTGAGATAAGAATTAGGAGAAAAGCAAAGCAGGCCACAAACCTTAAACAGTTGCAGTACAATGAAAGAGCTTTATTACTAACAGAATTAAAAGTAAAGAGAAAACAACAAAACAAAATTAAAGTAAATTCCACCCCCCCCCCCCCCCCCCCCTTTCCAGCACTTCTCTCCTTTTATCCACCTCACACAAGGGATAACAGAACATGGGATGTTAGTCAGTGTTGTAGTTCTTGAAAAGTCTCTCTCTTATGCTTAAGGAAAAAAAAAGGTTTTCCTTCAGTTGCACGTGGTTCCCAAACTGCCACCAATAGCAGACCCGCCCGGAAACAAACAGTCTGCTACGTGTAGACATCTCTCCCATGAAGAATTTCACAGTTCTTTCACACTACAGAACATGGGCCATCACATGGGGTTATTCATCTTTTTAAGGATAAGTTATTTTGGCCTGCACACAGAGGCTTTTCTTCGCCACAAGTCTCTAACAGCCTCTCACTGCTTCCATATAGCCTGGCATAGGCACTCTTCACAAACTTCATAGGCACACGTTGATTCTCCACTCCCCCCCCCCCCATGTTCTTCAAATGGATTAAAGAGACAAACAGTTTGTGGTATTACAGTTTCTTACCACGGCATGCAAGAAGGTTTCTTTTAAGCTGCGCGCCAGAATCGCGGCACCGCCCTCTTTTCTCCTGTCGCCATGCTCAGCTCCGTCCCACGGGACTCACTTCTCTTTCTCTCTGACTCTGAAGCCGCCATGTTGAAGAGTGTTCTTGTTCGGGCTTTACGGTGGGGAAAGCCTCGCTCCCTCTGTGCTGCTGGCTGCGTGGTGTCCTCTTCAGTTCAGCACGGAGTGTGCTGGCTGCAGACAGGAGGCTCTGCCGGCTCCCGCTGGCTCCGCCGGCTCCGCATGGAGAGGAGAGGGACCCGCCTGTCCCCAGAAGCCGCGCTGGATGGGTTTAGCTGTGAGCAGTCCATGGCTGGTTTTAGCTGCCTGCGGCTCTGGGACAGTCCCCCTCAGTGACCCAGGGTCCGTGCTGCAGCGATGGGAAAGGGGGAAAGGGGCAGTGGGCCCGGCCCGGCCCAGCGGGGCCGGGAGGCTCGGAGCCCCCCCACCTTCCAGCAGGCGAGCTCCGACCAAAAGGGGAAGTCCCGCCTTTCCGTGCGGTTTAAATATGTAAATTGTGAGAAGCGTAATTGGTCTTAAAGACTGTCCATCAACTCAGGGTCAACCCAACACATTCCACCCCTCGCTTCTCAAAATTTACATATCCAAAAGTTACTTAAAATAGCAAAACCAGAGCTAAAAGAAAACAAATTACATAAACCTCCACCCCTAGAATTTTTACCACTACTACAAAGCAAATTTCTTCTATTATTCTACTTAATTTTATAACTTTCTACTTGCTTTGCTTATTATTTTCTCCTAATTAATCTTCATCTCACAGCGCTCATTAATTGCCCGCATTCTCCACCATAAATGTAGCGGGTTGAGTTTGAAACCGGGCAGAAACACCAATTAAATGTAGTGGTTTTGATTCAAAATATTCATTATTTACTTATTTTCCTTCTGTGAGATAAGAATTAGGAGAAAAGCAAAGCAGGCCACAAACCTTAAACAGTTGCAGTACAATGAAAGAGCTTTATTACTAACAGAATTAAAAGTAAAGAGAAAACAACAAAACAAAATTAAAGTAAATTCTCCCCCCCCCCCCCCCCCCCCCTTTCCAGCACTTCTCTCCTTTTATCCACCTCACACAAGGGATAACAGAACATGGGATGTTAGTCAGTGTTGTAGTTCTTGAAAAGTCTCTCTCTTATGCTTAAGGAAAAAAAAGGGTTTTCCTTCAGTTGCACGTGGTTCCCAAACTGCCACCAATAGCAGACCCGCCCGGAAACAAACAGTCTGCTACGTGTAGACATCTCTCCCATGAAGAATTTCACAGTTCTTTCACACTACAGAACATGGGCCATCACATGGGGTTATTCATCTTTTTAAGGATAAGTTATTTTGGCCTGCACACAGAGGCTTTTCTTCGCCACAAGTCTCTAACAGCCTCTCACTGCTTCTATATAGCCTGGCATAGGCACTCTTCACAAACTTCATAGGCACACGTTGATTCTCCACTCCCCCCCCCCCATGTTCTTCAAATGGATTAAAGAGACAAACAGTTTGTGGTATTACAGTTTCTTACCACGGCATGCAAGAAGGTTTCTTTTAAGCTGCGCGCCAGAATCGCGGCACCGCCCTCTTTTCTCCCATCGCCATGCTCAGCTCCGTCCCACGGGACTCACTTCTCTTTCTCTCTGACTCTGAAGCCGCCATGTTGAAGCGTGTTCTTGTTCGGGCTTTACGGTGGGGAAAGCCTCGCTCCCTCTGTGCTGCTGGCTGCGTGGTGTCCTCTTCAGTTCAGCACGGAGTGTGCTGGCTGCAGACAGGAGGCTCTGCCGGCTCCCGCCGGCTCCGCATGGAGAGGAGAGGGACCCGCCTGTCCCCAGAAGCCGCGCTGGATGGGTTTAGCTGTGAGCAGTCCATGGCTGGTTTTAGCTGCCTGCGGCTCTGGGACAGTCCCCCTCAGTGACCCAGGGTCCGTGCCGCAGCGTTGGGAAAGGGGGAAAGGGGCAGTGGGCCCGGCCCGGCCCAGCGGGGCCGGGAGGCTCGGAGCCCCCCCACCTTCCAGCAGGCGAGCTCCGACCAAAAGGGAAGTCCCGCCTTTCCGTGCCGTTTAAATATGTAAATTGTGAGAAGCGTAATTGGTCTTAAAGACTGTCCATCAACTCAGGGTCAACCCAACACACTCCTACTTAGGAAGGATGAGGAAGCAGGAGGTGAAGGGTGTGGGAAACCCCTAAGGGCATGCATACATGTGATCACAACATTAATTTCTCCACAGTATCCTGAAGGCAGTAACAACCAGGAGAGGGATACCCTCTCTAACATGAGAATAAAGATCACTCACTGTGCCCAGTGAGTGCTGCTTCTCCTTCTGCTGAGGTTTCACAGGGGCCTACCTTGTCCCCAGCTGCACGCTATACCTAAGACGTACAGACCTACAAGTCCATGTCCACCATACAACAGCTTGAAGATTTGCCGTTCCAAGGGCAAGGGAGAAATCTCAGGATTTTATTTCCCTGATCATGTAAAATCTGACCACTTCTGTCAACACCTGCCATTGCTGCCAGTGTCTTGCAGGCTTCAGACTGAAAGAATCTGCAAGGTCTTCCTTGTTGCTTCCAAACTGAAACCTACCTTTTCCACATGCAAGGATCCCCATTTTCACATGGTGTTGCCATGGCACAGAGCTCCCTTTAGTTCCCTGTTTACATGATCCTTAACAAGGGTTGTCCCACTGATGATGATGAAGGACAGAAATGAGCAGTACCACCAGTCTACTTCAGAAACCAGAATGCAGGATTTATCACAGATAGTATTCCTTGTTCAGCAGTGGTTTTGGTTTGGTTGTCTACTTTGGAAGCATCAAACATGCCTCTTTCTCCTCCACACTCACATAAATCTCTGCAGCAGCTGGGCAGAGTCAGCAAATTTGGCACGAAGACACCTGAGAGCACTGCTGGCTCTGCTCTGTCCCCGTGAGAGCACCAACGTGCTGCACCATCCCAGCTGGTCCCCTCCTCATTGCTTGGCCCAGGGTCCAGCACTTCCAACATTCTCCACCCTGATGTTTTCCTTTATGGAGCATGTCCTGCTTTGGAAATGGCACCATATCCCATCAGTTGTGCACTCACTGCCTACGTCCGACTGTAGTCGCCACCCTGCTCATCCCAAGCCCCCAGCTTGTAGGTAGCCCCCAAACCAGCCACTATTTACCCAGCACACAAAATGCAGAACTAGACAAAACAGCTAAGTACCAATATACATTATTTTGCCTAAATTCACTCAGCTATCTCAAAACTCCTATTCCTGTGATACTGGCTCCAGTATTTCCTCTATCCTCTGAAATGTTTCTTCCTCCTGGCTGAGCCTACTGCTGTCCTCTGCTATGAAAGTGCAACCACCCCACCACTCCTGGCTAAACTTTCTCTGGATCCTTCAGAGACCTTCCACCCCCACAAAATATTCTTGAATCCTTCACAAAGTTCATAACCTAGTGAACTGTTGTTTAGCCCCACCCTGAGTTTCAGGCTTAGAAAAAAACAGAGAGATCTCTTTTCCCAAGAGATGTCTCTCTGAACAGACAAGTATCAAGCTTTAACAGTCTCCCAGGACATTTAATCACAGAGTACTTCACATATTTTTCCCATCAGTCCCCATGCTGTTAGCTCAATATGAAGATACTAAAACATTGAGTTTTTCAAGGCAGGGATTTTTCTTGGTATGGAAGATGTAAAAGGGCCCAAAGACAGTTTCTCCAGGCAACGCTTCTGTATTTTGGCATGCCAAAGCATGCCAAAGTGTATGGGAGTATTGCCAGTACCTACAGGAGGGACACCTGGAAGTTGGGCACAACAGTGAATATTTTCCATAACTCAAACTTCACATCATTCTCTGCACAAGTAATCCCAGCTGACAGAAAGAATGCTGGATGTATTTCTACCTCTTCCTCTTTATCTTCATGTGAAAAATGCAAAGGAGACACCTGGGGTCTTGCCTTAAATTGATGTGACCTCTCTGCTTCGGCCTGTTAAGGATTAACAGTCTTGAAGAGAGGAGTGGTCCCTGTCCAAATATGAATCCCAGGGGCCGCCCTGAAACATCACCTCAATGTGACAAAGGTCTTGAGCCACAGAGAACACCCAAGGAGCAATCCCAGTGTGAACATATCAGCTGCTGCACAAGCACTGGAGCTTGTTCGCCTCCCCAGGATGCCAGCATAGTCCCACCAATCCAAGGTGCACTTTGTCCCTTTCAGATTCACAGGGAGTGGATCTCTACACTTCTAGGGCACTTTGCTTGACCAGCTGTATCACCCTCCAAAGAGTCAGCAGGCAGATAAAAGGGAATCATAACCTCACAAATTTTGCTGCTGTGAGTTGATGGAGGAACATGAAATAACTTCCACTTTGGCAATAAGCAGTTCCTGAGACATTAATTCTGCTGTCCTCCCTTGCAAGACATGGCATGAAATATTGGCATCAAAACATAAACGAATGCCAACTGAAAGCAAGCTAGGACACCAGTAAAAATGTCAGTGAACAGCTAATACATCTTTACACCAGCGTTTTGTAGGATTTGTATCTGTGTTTGCTTCTGGATGATCCCAATTCAGTGTCTCAGCAGATGCCTGGGAAGATTTCTGGTCCTTCTGAACACTTCATGAGGGCAGATATTCTTCCATATCACAGAGAAAGAACATATGCATGAACTCTTGACTATGGTTTAAGTTCCAGGCTGCATTTCATGCTTTTCAAAGATTAATTCTTGCCTAATTCAGTCACGTTTTTAATTTTAAAAAAGACAGACTTTGCAGACTACAAGACAAGTCCAAGAAAGTTTCAAATGCAAAGAGACATCAGGGCCCAAAGTAGAAGCAAGTCAGCCCAACAGAAGACAAACCAAAGTCATTCAGGAGCAAGACTTCAAACTCAGTTTCCAAGTGACATGTTGAGGACCATTCTCCTGGCTCCTGGTGAGCTATGGGACAGAGCACGTACCATCTGTTTGGTGCAGCAAAGACCCACAACATGAGCTGGAGTACAGATCCACCTGCAGCCCATGGTGGACCCCACACCACAACAAAGGGATGCCCAAAGGAGGTTGTGACTCTGAGGGAAGTCCACGTGGGAGCAGGGTCCTGGCATGACCTGTGATCCTGTGGGGGACCGATGCTGGAGCACGTTGTAAGGAACTACAGCCCGTGGGAAGGACCCACACTGGAGCAGGTAATGGAGGACTGTCTCCTGTGTGAGAGACCCAACACTGGAGCAGGGAAAGAGTGTGAAGAGGAAGGAGTGCCAATGCGTGATGAACTGACCACAGCACATATTCCCTGTCCCTTTGTCCTGGTGGGAAGGAGGAGGTAAAGAAAGTCAGGAGTGAAGTTAAGCTCAGGAAGAAGGGATGGGTAGCGGAAAGGCATTTTTAGATTTGATTTTATTTATGCAGTACCCTTCTCTGATTTAATTGGCAATAAAGCAGATTAATTTCCCTGAGTCAAGTCCATTTTTCCCATGACGGTAAAGGGTGAGTGATCTCTCCCTGTCCTTATCTCAACCTCAAGCCTTTCATAACATTTTCTCTCTCCTGTCCACCTGAGGATGGGAGTGATACAGCAGCTTTGGTGAGGACCTGAAGTCCAGCCAGGGTGAACCCACCACACCAAGCAATATGTGAGCTTCTCCTAACTTTGTGAGTGAGTGTTTCCATTCACTACTGGGTTACCTTCATGGCATGGAAGGCCGGAAGCACTGCCACAACCATCCCACTGGGGCAGGACATGAGCAGGTGGGCTCGCTCCATTAGTACAAAAAATTGCCCCCTCCTGAGGGGGGCTGAGTGTACTGAGGGAATTGGAGCTGAGCACCATGTCTAGCTTCCACCTGCATCTGTCAGCGCAGATGATCAGCAGCAGCACAACCCACTGGGAGTGACCAAATCCATGACCCCTCACAGAGGCTTAAGGCTGGGAATGGTGCCCCCGGTGAGACAAGTGGGTGGTAGGGTTTATCCATGGCCCCTGGTGCTGCTTCCAGAGGAATTGCTAGGCAGCATCTGCACAGTTTGCCTGTCACAGGCACCAGCCCAAACACGGATCTGAATGCTTCACCAAATGCACCAGACTCTCACAAAATTATCGTGAAGTTATATTTTGTTATGAAACCTCCTCTGTCATGGGTCATATTTAAGAGAGTCCAAAAATTAAGCCAAATCCTATTTACAAGTGCACAGAAGACATGACTGCACATCATCTTGTCAGGTGGAGCTGTTACAGACAGAAGTGTGACAGGAGCACGGGCAGGTGTGAAGTGCAGACAAGGAGCAGCAGCTGGTTTGGTCCCCTGCCCACGGACAAGGATGGGGAGAACTAGGTCCTGCTGCTCAGCTGCTAACATCTGTCTTACCAGTCACTCCCCTAAAAGTTTCTTGGGCAAAACAGTGGACAACTTCTTCCAACCCTACACTTAACTGCAATGTAGGAAGGGAAATGTCTAAAAACCCACAAATCAGACCTTTTAGCAGCTGACAGACTCCCCTGTCATTTTCCCCAGCCAGACTCATGGCCTGGTCCCTGCGCTGGCTGTATGTGCCACCAACGTACCTGATGGCCAGAGAGTGAGAGCAACAAATTGACTTTGGAATTAATCCTGCTTAAGCTTTATCTCAGAGATTATTATTGCTATCAAGGCAGCTGAAGAAAGGCTACTGTCACTCCAATGAAATTTCTTCCTCTGAGACAGCAATCAAAAAAAAAAAAAAAGAAATCCACAGATCACTCAGACTGAACACAAATGTAATCGTGTCCGGTGCTTTATATATACATTCCTGGATTAACTCTGACCCAGCTATATAATCTTTTAAGAGCTAAAATGAGTCCTGGGCTGTACAATGATGTGATTATCTTAGAAAGAAAGAGAAGAAAAAAATTCTTTCCCCCACATCTAGAAAAAGGTTTTTCCTCACTAGAACAGACAGATTCATCGCTGTGATATGTTTATATGTCAGCCCACTCTACTACAGAAAGCAGAAGACTTTTACTCAAAGACAGGGGATTTTTGGGGGGAGTGAAGCTACCAACTGATTTAGTACTGTTGTGTGTTGTAAGGAGCCTGAACTATGCCTTTTCCACACTATTGATTTACAGGGGAAAATTGCTACCCTACAAAGAGAAGCAGCTAAGCAGAAAGTAAAATTTAAAGACTGTTGAAAACAAAATTGGTCTTTTTTTCCCCTTCTAGCTGGTTGGAACTGATTAGCATGTTGCATGTTTGTCTAAGTGCATGAACACAAGGAAACATAGGGCAAAACCATGATGGGAACAGGAAGGGTTAAACAGCTCCCTAAGCTCCCATCTTCACAAATGCATACTGGATCCTGAGCATTAAATCCAGCAGATTTCTACTCTGTTGCTCTAACGAAGATATTTCAGCATAAAATCCTGAAAGTTTTTAAAGACAGTGAGACTTTAAAACAAAAATTCAAGGAGAGTATGACTGTTTGCCTTCACAGACACTGAAACAGGGAAAAAAGGGAAAACCAAAGCAACAGATACAGACGTCAGTTCCTTACAAAGGTGCGTTTTCTTGATGAGACCTAACCAACTTTTCTTCTTACTTTGTATTTGTTTTACATAAGCTTCTTAAAGTAGGGAAAACAACTAGAGCACATTTTTTTCTACATAGTTTTCTACTAAGGTAAATTCAATTTCTACCAAAGAAAACAGCTACATCAAAAAAATGCATCCTTTCTGCTTGGTCTCATCTGGTAAATCAGATTTAATCCTCAGCAATCAATATCCCAGGGTAAACAGCTCACACCTAGAGATGCAAGCTGGAAGGTAAAGAAAACAGCTTATATTTGTAAAAGCAGGAAAGCACCACACACTGCCAACACACAGCCCTGTTTCCTTATTAATAGTTAACATAAAGTTAATTGGTAAATAAAAATAGTTTTCTGAGTGACATATACAGGCATTACTTCCGAAGCATGGGTTGCCTCTCTGCAATTGCAATTCAGCCCTTGGGCAGGTGCAATTCTCTCACCACACTTTCAGAAAGGCAGAAGAAAATAGGATCAAGAAGTAAAACCAAAACAAAACACTTGGACTAGGCAGAAAGGTATTGTGGTTGTAGTCCAATTTGAAAGCCGCTGCTGAACCTGTGGATGCTGCCAGAGTTGCTGAGTCCAGGCATTCTGGTGGCAGGGCTCAGCTCTTGCCTCCTATCTCCCACCTCCCATCACTGCTGGAGGAGGCCACAATAGAGCCATAGGGCCATGCTCAGGGAGAGCCATGCTGCACCCTCTGCAGGGCCACATCCTCTTCACCCCGTATCAAATGGGTAGCTTGTCTCCTGCATTTTACCAACTCCTCCCTGCCCACCTGAAAATGGAGAGATGTATAGAGAAGTCCTGGAGCTCAGACAGCTGGGGCACTCGCAGCACACCTCTGCCACCACAGCCCTCTCCACAGGGTGCCTGGCAGCAGCACTCCCAGGGAAAGGTTTGCAAAGCTCCCTCACAGGCCAACATTTCATCTTCTTTGCAATCAAGCACCATCCAGCACTGCATCTTCATCATCACTCATAACGTCTGAGTGGTGCCAACAATTTAATCCAAATCCTGTCAGATTTACCATCCTGCTACTTACTCTGCTGATTTTTGCCCCAACCACCCTTCCAAGCTGCCAAGGGGAAAAAAACAACCCTCAAACCCCGTGTGTGAAACTTAACCTGCCATCCAAGGGACAGAGCACGAGTGCAGGTATGACTGGGAAGATGCAAGGCTGTACATCCCAACTGGACACCCAAGCACGCTTCCTGGCCCCTGCCAGCAGACCCCTGCATCATGCTTAGCACAACCCTTGGCACTATTTTACACCCACACCTCAGTCAAAGAGCTGAAATTTCCTTCTCCAGTACACTCCCAATTTCAAGTTCTTTCAGGGGTAGGAGGATTCCAACAGCTTTTTTTTTCCTTCTGCAAACTACTTAATAAGATCTCCTCCACTCAGGTACATGCTGTCAAGGCCATCTTTACCCAGCATAAAAAGAAAAAGGAGAAGGCAGGATAACTGCCTTTAGAGAAAGCACAAGTCACACATTGCCTTCAGACTTCCCCAGTTTGCTGGAAGATGCAACTTTCACAACTTCTTCATTTGGTCGTTTTTCATGTGGGTGATGGAGAAGTTTAAGAATCAAAACAGCATAGAGGAAACTTCTGTTTCGGTGCAGCCCCTTCTCCAGCGCCCCGCCAGCAGTGGCTCCATTAACATTTCTCCGTGTGCTTTGGGAAGCGGCCCTGAGAAGCACCCCACCCTCCGGGACGCGCAACCCAGCGGCACCGGGCACGGCTGGAGCAGAGCTCCCCGCCGGCAGCAGGAGTCTCTCCTCGTCTCCCCACCGGCGTCCCGGGGCTCCGGGGGGAGCGGCCGGGGAACGGCAGCGGAGCCTCCGCTGCTCTCCTTGCGCTGCCGCCCGGGGGCTGCGCTCCGGACGCGGGCGGGACGGACTGGAAATGGGGCTGGTCGCGAAGAATTGTGAGTGTGTCTGTGTGTGTATAGTGTGCGTGCATGAATCATACTTGGTATACAGGATAGTGTAATACACTATATAGCATACTATACAATATACATATAGGGTATGTTACATTATACTATGTAGAATCACAAAATACCCCGAATTGGAAGGCACCCACATGGATCATCAAGTCCAACTCCTGGACCTGCACAGGACAGCTCCAAGAATCACACCATGTGTTTGAGAGCGAACGCTTCTTGAACTCTGTCAGCTTTAGTGCTGTGACCACTGCCCTGGGGAGCCTGTTCCAGTGCTCAACCACTCTCTGGGTGAACAACCTTTTCCTGTTATCGAGCCTAAACCTTCCCTGAGATGCTATATATATATATGAACACAACATATAAATATAGAGGTACAATGTATATTATGTTTATAGATATGCACTATAGAGATATACTACTTTTTGCTGAGCAACAAGCAGAGCAGCATTTTGGACGGATGTTCCCCCACTTCACTTACCACCCCCCACCTCCCCAAAGAGAAAAACCCGCACCGAACAGAGGGCGGGCGCCAGGGGCGGTGAAAGGGCACCGACCGCCGCGGCGGGACCACCGCCCCGCATTTGGGGAGAAGAGGGTCTCACCTTGGGGTTGGTGCGCAGCTGCCGCTCGTCCTCATGGAGCAGGGCGGGCGCGGAGGAGCGGGAGGTGCGGACCAGGACCTGGAGGCAGGGGTAGCGGGCGGTGCCGCGGCAGGCGGCCCCGCAGGAGAAGGTGCAGGCGAAGCGCTCCCCCAGCTGCCGCACCGCCAGCACCGTGCAGTTGGCGGAGCCGCCGCCGCCCCGCTCCTGCAGCGCCGGGCGAAGCCAGCAACAACCCAGACCCAAGAGGGAAAGCAAGCCGGCGGCGATGAGGAGGAAACCCAGCCGCATGCTCTTGTCCTCCGCCTCCGTGTACTCGTAAGCCGCCCGGCTCCTCGCCATCGCGCGGCTGCCGCTGGCATCCGCCGCCGGGCATCAGCCACTGCCATCGGCTAAAGCTCCCGCCGCTCCCCGCCTCCCTCCCCGCCTCCTCCGAGGCTGAGTGTGCGTGTAACCAGCACAAAAAAAAAAAAAATTAGATAAATAAATAAACCGCAAATTTAATCCCGTCTGACCTAATTCAGGGCCCTCCGGGGGTGGAAAGGGACAGCTTGCAACGGGATTATCTGACCCTGGAGATTTGCTGTGCGGAGGGCTAGTCCGGATTAATACTAGGTACCATCATGCAATATATAATATCTAGAAGAGGGTGGGTGGGTGGGTGGGGTCCTCTGACTGCATTGTGGCCCCCCTCTAAGGCAACATCTCACCACTGGCTTGGAGTTAAATCCTGGAGAGCCTGTGTAAAGTCCTCTTTAGAACCCCCAGGCATCAAAGTCTGCAAGGTCTCTATGTATAGAGGAGGAAACTGATCTGAAATTAAAGAAATTAAATCTTCAAGTGAGAAGGCAGCTTCTATTTTCACCTTATTAATTGAGAAGGGACATAATGGGGATTGGCTAAATATTAACCTTTTTGGGGTGCAGGGTTAAGTGTTCTGGCCAGCCCCAAATCCAGCATCTGCAGAGCAGGGACAGAGATAACAGATAAGGAAGATGATAGCCATCACACACAGGAATTGTTTTGAACAGGAAGATATTGACCTTTGAAGGTTCACCCTAGGAAGTGCTCTCTTCCAAGCAGCTGCAAGAAAAGCAGCTGATTCAACAAAATACATTTATTTGGCAAATAAAGTTTGGTTATTACCCAGCATTTCCCACTGTGGCAACACAGCAAGCTCTTCGGTGCCAAAGTACCATAAGCAATACTTATATTTGTATTCTGTAGTCCTTATCACAGGCAATTAGGTAGAACAAAACCTGAGCCTCAGAGCTGGTAGCTGAACTTGATGACACAGCAGACAAGAAAGTATAGAAGCACAGAAGTTCGGGAAATAGCACTTTGCTGTTTCAATCACTTTCCCACTGCAGAGTGCAACACTGAACATTTATAAATGAAGCTGACCCATGGTTCTCCAAATGAACTATTGAGCAAGGTTTGGCAGGAAGGCTATTAGGAGTCCACCCTGTGCCATGAATATAGATGGATGTAAATACTGTCCTTGTCTGTACCAGTGCACCACCACACCGCTCTCAGGCCAGCAGCTTTGCAGTAGCCTGCCCTGATATCAAGGGTTCTCTGAAAAAGTGTGTCAGCTCTGAGCCTGGACTATGTTTTTTTTACTTAAACCTGTCATAGATGTTTACACTGGAAACTGAACTCATCTTGGTTACTCCTTGGCTCTGTTCATCCATTCCGATCATCAGGCTTTACTGCCAGCATTTGTGGTGACAGCACTCCAATGGTGGAGGCTTGTTGCATATAGCTTTCGTAACATAAAAAATAAAATTATAATCACGTTGATTGGTCACTTACCACCTGAAGGGAAGCTCCAGCTCTGCTTTCTCGGTGTAGATGGGCTGTGACTTCTTTCTGTCTTACCTCCTGAACAGCTGGCTTTCCATACTTGGTTCAACTCCCTGCAATCCTTTGTACATAAAGTGCTGTCAGATGAAAATTAAGGCAACAGCTCACTGGGTGACAGAGCATCCTTGAGTTAGTCCTCCTGTGTGCATCCAACCCCTACATCATCCACAGCTGAAG
This sequence comes from Corvus hawaiiensis, assembly GCF_020740725.1. Taxonomy (NCBI): domain Eukaryota; kingdom Metazoa; phylum Chordata; class Aves; order Passeriformes; family Corvidae; genus Corvus; species Corvus hawaiiensis. The sequence goes on from NC_063216.1 coordinate 44,194,927, forward strand.
GAGATGCTGAAGCTGTATTTTAACTGGGAATGGCCCTTAGCGTTCACCAGGTGATCTCATTGATTTTGAACATCTGCACAAATGACTCAGTCAAGATTCAAAGTCTATTTGGGTCAATCGGAAGTGAAAAATGATAATCAATGCCTGATCAATGTAGCAGAGTAAAGCTAAGTTCCATGGGCCTGTTGTGAAGATTTTAGCTCTGCTGTCACCTGCTGAGGGCAGGAGTCAGGATGCTGGCTCCAGGACCACGGGCTGCAGCACGAACCACCAGGGCTGAGAAAGCCGGCATACATTCAATGTCTGTATGAAAATCTCAACAGCAGGACAACTGGTTGCTGCCAGCTCTTCTGGGCCTGTCCTTGCCCCACAACCAAGGGACAGCCTTACCTGTGACCAACTGCAGATGACCCACCTGGTACAGCCAGGGCTGAGAACACCTCTGCCTTGGTCAGGCACCCGGAGGCTGGGCTGCCCATGGTGTGGCTCCGACACCACATGACCCAGGCCGCTCCTCCGGACTGGGCTCACACCTGTTTCCTGGCACAAGCCTAGTGGCGGTCCTTGGGATTCTGACTGCACCTCTTCCAGGAAAGTGTCAGTAATGACCTGCCTTTTCCAAAAGCAAATGACTATACAAACAACAGAATGCCTTTTTAAAATCAATCCTGTGATGCCCATCAGGAAGTGAACCGGCCTTCCAAGGGAAGATCCCTAGGGAACAACCAAACCAGCCCTTTAGTCAAGAATAAGAGCTTAGAGAACACTGAAGAGTTTCCACAGAGGTTCATTAATGTCTGCACCAGAGCAGCTTTGGGACATCTGGCTTCCTTTCACTCCTCATCAGGACTGTTTACAGCCGATGCAGGATGGTCTAATCATGAAAACTGGCTACTTCACTGGATTGTTTGCTAAACCAAACGGAGTTTAAACAAGTCATTTTACAGAAAATTATTTTTGGTAGTTTCAGCAGGAAAAACTTGACATACACTCACATAATATCAAGAAAATAATATGAAATGCAAATGATAAATTGAAGCCTAGGAAAATAATACACAAACTGGGTTAGCACTGCTAATCCAGAAGTGAGTTGAACCAGTAACAGTGAAAACTATTGTTCAATGTGCTTTAACATTACTTTAAAAAAAATAAAGTTTACCTCTAACAGTAAAGTGGTTTTAAGTGATAAAGCTACTGAAACAATTAAAGCCAAAATTTCAAAGTAATCAATCCAGCTGCATTTCCTCAGGTCTTTTTAATCTACTGAAAGCTTTCAGATTTATGGAAATGAGAGCATGCATGCTTATCATAGAGAAACAAAAACTTTTTAATTTGCATACTACATATGAAAATAAAAGCATAAGTTGTCAATCCAGACTAACTGCTTAGTCCAAATTAATGCATTACCAGAATTCAACTTCTACTACCATAAATTTTGGGCAGTGGCAAATTTTGAGGAACACAATGAAAAGACTCTTGAAAACTAAGCACATTCAGAATTTTTGCTTTCATAGAAGCAATTGTTATATTTAGGATCTTAAACCAAAGCACTGTCTAGCTACCCCATGCTTAAGATGGAAGCTGTGCATTTAGAAGCTTGAGTGTGACAGATAGCAATCAAATTTTCCTTTTTGTTTCATTCAATATCCAGTCATGGAAATTTTCAATTGGAAGTTACCAGGAACTGGGGGGGGGGGGGGGGGGGGGGGAGAGGGGGAAGGGGGGAGAGAAGTTTCTTTTAGGTGTCTAGTAACTTTAAACAGTGTTACTAAGAAGACAGACAGCTTTCCTCCAGAGCCCTGGCCACCTATGAGCCACTCAGGACCAAGCTGATGGCCCCACAGACCTCTGTTTCCCAGCACTGCCTACATCATGCCAAAGACTGTTTCTGGTCTCTTCATGGTCAACAGAAAGAGTCCCTCAAGACTCTGCAAAAAATCTTGCACCTGACTGCAATACACAAGTTCTTACTTGGGTATATTCTCCCTATTTTTTTCATGGAAACTGTGAAATGGAAACAGACAAGTACAAGAAGTACTGGCTTGGGGACAGCGAGGATTCCAGACATGACATATGACCAAGTGATATGATTATAAACATCACACCCATGAGGGAGTGGTGTGGTCAGTCATGAATCCCAACACAGGTGCAGTTGACACTTCATTGAAGGTCACAGACACGTGAAAAATATTTTTACCCATGTATTTGCAGGCTTCCCTGGATTACTTGGGTCTTCAATTAATCAAACCCTGAAGGTTCTCATGTACTTATGTAGTTGTGGCACCAGACACTAAGGTGGAGGAGATTGAGTGCTGGGTGGTTTTTTTGTTTGTTCATGTTTAAACACCCCAGTGGAGCATCCTCAACCCCTTCTGCCATGACTCTCTGCTACACCCTTGATTTTTCCACAAGCAGCATGGTTTGAATAACAACTGTTAAAATAGGAAGTGTTTTCTGCAATACCATGTATAATCAAATCAGTGAAACTCATGTTAACCCTGGAAGTAGGAAGCAGTGGATTAGCAGAGAAAGTGGAGCTAACTACTCAATAAAGATTTGTAAACAATGCACAATAGGACTATGAGAGCATGGTGGACAGGCCAGAAATAGGAATACTTCTTTCCAAGAACATTGGGTTTTCTACTCAGAACTTACCTTGCACACTGTTGTACAGAACTACATTTATGGGGAAAAACACCCACCTCAAATAAAGGTATTTTAAAAACAGTATTCTAGTATCTCCCTATTCATAGAGTTAGTGGAATGTGAAAACATATTAAATAAGCCTCAGACCTTAACTGTTGGTCTGAAAATCTCCAGGTCAATTCAGCCACCTACCTGCCACATGAGCATGTAAATGAGGGCTGAGGTTTTCTTCCTTTGAGTAAAAAAAGCAGTACCTTTTTTTCAATTTTTTAAATTAATAAGGTATCAGTTAAGAAGTGGTTTCACTCTTACACCTTGTCTTCTGTTTTCTTGCTTCAACCCAGAGTGTAATATGAAATTAAGTCACAGATTCTGAAGTCTCCATATACACTTATTTAATTGATAAATGAGAGCCAGACTCTTCTTCCACCTGGAAGGAGCAAAGCACCAGTTCCATGCTCACAGGTGAGAAGTTTCCCAAAATCAGGCATCTCACATTTCTGAAAGACTGGGCAGTTGAATACAACTGCATCATCAAGTATTTTTTGGGAGAACTTAGGTTTCCCAATTTCAGCTTGTTTTTAAAGTGTCACAGGTATTTAGTATTTTAATGTAACTGATCTTGCTCCCTCTACCATATGTAGTTAATTTCCACAAATACAGTAAGAAATAATTACATTTGATTTGAAGATGGAAATACTACTTCAGCAATCCTTACCAAATAAAAAAAAAAAAAGAGCAAAGGTCATAGTGAGCCTCTGACAGTAAAAAATGTAACATTAATTGTGGAGGGAACAAGATGCTTTTGGAAAGTTATCGTTCTGAAAATTTATAAATTTATGTTTGGATAACCAAACAAGTGTTTGAATCTGCTTCGGTTTGAGAAAAAGGGAAAGCCACCATTTTTTTCAGCTGTATTAGCTATCATATGGATATCATATGGATTATAACCATCCCCTTCTTTCAAGCTGGAAAAACTTTGTTTTAATCATAGAAAAAAATATCAACAAGCTTATATTCTTATATTTACTATCCTAAAATAGATATTAAAAAAAGTTTAGAATTTAAAATTTGCCATACACCTGATACAGAACCACAGCAAGGCCACTAACGGTCCAATTTCCGAGCATAATTCAATACATGCAAACAAGCTGCTTTTGCACTACACAGAAAAATGGGTCAAAACATAAAAACAAAATCCCAGGATTCACTGACACATCTTTTCTTGCTTTGGCAATTTCAGGTATTTTTCAATGATCTGCATCACCAGAGGCAACTCAATGAGAAGTGGCAACCGTATCTAGAAAAAGAAAACCATCCCAACAGCTCAGGTTTTTCTTCCTCTGCTCAGAACAGTTACAGTTTTCAGAACCAGTCTATATTCAGTTTATTTGCATCTGGAAGTTCAAGTAGAAGCGATCACCAAATGAAATGTATTTCTGTTTTAAGTGGGAAGACATCAACATGGAACTAAGCTGTGATCAGTTCTAATCCAAGTTTCTCCCAAGCGATGAATTCTTGAAGCATCTACCATTTGACACGTTACTCACCCATTCTTCTAAAAATTATTTGCTATTAAAGAGAGGGGATCTGAAACCAAGGTTAACCAAACTTTTTGGCCATGGAAACTTTACTGTGGAAAAGAATATGAAACTCTCATAAATTTACTTGTCAGCAGCAAAAAGACTCTTCAAGTGTCTTAACCACTGTACAGCTCAATAGTTTTAATACTTCAATTTTTTTTTCCATTTTTCATTGTTGAAGAAATAATTTCACAATCTCAAATCAAAGTCAACACTGCAGTGAGGAGAGCTTTTCTACTTTATTACAAAGAGAAGAAGCCTTTATGTGGTCAGAAAATACAAGATTGATCTTTTTTTTTTTCTCTTCCTATGAAACGCTGCTGTTCAAACAGCCAGAGTGAATTGTCTCAGTTCACTTCTTTAAGTCCCATCACATTCACTTGGGTATGGATGTCCTTGGCTGCTGAAAATCTGGCCCTTTAGTGCACAGGGCGACAAAGTAGTCCCCTGACCAGCAGTTCCAGAATGTCCCGTTTTCATATATTGCATCCATGCACACCTCCTAAAAATGAGGTACAGCAGGGCAAACATTTTCCAAAATAGATGTCATATATATAATATATACACATTCGTACATACATACCTTTATTCATGTGATGTCCAAAAATTTAAAAAAAATGTACACATTTATTACAAAATCGTAACAAAGACTGGACAGTGTTTTGCTCATTCTGGAAAGATGAAGCTCAGTAATACACAACTCTGGAAACTAACCAGAGACTGTGGCAATATCTTTCTTCTAAACAGTCAGATATTCTTGCATTAAGCTTGGCGAAAACTGCCTTTCAAAAACAGAAGGGGAAGTAAAATGAAGGAAGCAAACCTTGCTCATCTTTCCAAATGAAATACGAGAAGGATCTTCACATAAAAATGCACAAACATTTTTTATTACCAATAGTGCTACAATGAACAATGCAAATTTTGTTGTCTAATTTTTTGTCTTTTTTCTTTTTTTTTGTTTTTACATTTTGGAAAACTAAGTGGTAAACTTTTGTCAGTGTACTCGCTTGTCTTTACAGACCCAAGCTTGTCTGCTGGCAAAAAAGAAAACAGAAACAAAAATTCAGACCCTGCTCAAACTAAAGAAAAACAATTACAAATTTAGTTGTTGGGCAGCACATAATTAGTAAGGCAGGACCTCAAATGGTGACCCTTCACATGAGCCAATTGCCAGATCCTCAAGGAATTAAAACCAGGATGCCTGAGCCACATCAGTTCTGCAGTTATGTTGAGTATTGTGCTGAGACAGCCATACCCCAAGAAAAGGGAAGTCTTTAGAAGGCTTGCTGAGCAGGGTTGTAGTTGAAGGTTGATGGCAGATGAGGCCTTTCTTCTAATTTGTCATATTCCAGGTGGAACTCCTACAGTTAAAAAAAAAAAGACAAAACCAAATAAAACAATGTATCATTAACCTGTCAAGACCTGGTCTACCAGCCATATTGGAAAAGCACAAATACAGAGGAGATCAAGTACTAACTTATCCTAAGGCAAAACCACATGACTTTGCTATCTTGGATTCCATATTTTAAGGAGAAAAAAGGAGTAAATTAAAACAATCCTAAGCCATTACACCCACGACACGTAGGCTCTCCTATTCTTTTCAATGTTACACGACCCTCAGAACCCTTGTTATAATCTCAAACAATTTGATATATGCACGTACACAAAAAACACCATCACAGCATGAGCTGAACTATAAACAAAACATGTCTTTCAACATGTCAGGAGAGGCTTATTTTGGATGAACTAAAGTTTGGGAATATTTTTGTGTCATACTACCAGACCAAATAGCTTCAAGATGCACCAGGGGAGGCTCAGGTTGGACATCAGGGAGGTGTTCAAGAAACAACTGGACTTAGCACTAAGGTCTATTTGACATGGTGGTGACCAATCAAAGGCTGGATTTGATCTTAGAGGTCTTTTCTAAACTAAATGATTCTGTGAAAATGTCCCGGTTTCACCTTTGGAAACATTACCTAAAATGCTAGAGACAAAATACTGAGGCCCACTTAAGCCAAAATTTATCAAAATATTCCACCACATTTCATACTCATATTTAAGTCCCTGACCCACCAAACCTGAAAGTTTGTATTTTTCAGACCCTTTCAGTAGTTTTTAACTGTGTCTCATCCCTATTTTATCTTCATTCAAGGAACAGGGTAAGCAGAAGTTTCAGAACTGTTTTTTAAGTGTGGTTCTTGGTAATTCAACAACAACAACCTTGGACATACACAGATAATTTATTTTGCCTAACTTGGTGAACCTCAGCAGAACATCATCTGTGTCTGCAAAGCAAACTTACCCCACTATTTTCACACAGACATGAAAACATAGAGTAATGAAGAGACTATTTTAGAACACTCTCTGAAATGATTAAATAGCGTAAAATTCAGTACACGTAAAACTGTACTAAATTAAAGACTAAATCCATGCAAGAACAGAAATAAAATCTAGGGAATCCAACTTTCAGAACTCTCTTCTTTCAAGGCAAAACAAAGTCCATTTAGCACAGAAAGAACATTCAGCATAGTAAGGAAACAAAGTAGTGGAAAATGTGAAGCATTCTGGATTCCTCTAAGAATATTGTCCCTAAAACTGGAAAACCCTAGCAAAACCTATGTGGGGTTATAGCCATCTGCACTGAAACATTGCACATCTGCTCCATTTCTAGTTCCCGGCTCTCTACTCCAACCAAAGACTTTTTTAGGGCTTTTTTTTTGTCTGGTTGGTTGTTGGGGGTTGTTTATTTATTTAGGTTTAGGTCATATATACACAAGTGAATTGCTTCTGGCATTCCTACTAAAAACTGCATGCCAGTTGGTCTACGTTCTCTTTTTGTGCAGATGCTGAGACTGAAGAAATACTGCTCCCTCCTTGGGTAAGAAGTAAGATCAAAGGCTGCAAGTCCATGCACGTACTTTGGTGTCAAAGGCTGGATTAGGTTGGGTGGATCTTAGAGGACCTATGGCAAGGGTGGAGAGGGACTTTTTGCAAGGGCATGTAGTATATGACAAGGGGAGTGGCTTTAAGCTGAAGAACAGTAAGATTTAGATTGGATATTAGAAATAAATTCTTTACAGGGAGGGTGGTGAGGCACTGGAACAGGCTACCCAGAGAAGTTGTGGATGCCCCATCCCTGGAAGTGTTCAAAACCAGGTTGGATGGGGCTTTGAGCAAACTGGTCTAGTGGAAGGTGTTCTTGCCCATGGCATGGTGGTTGAACTAGATGGTCTTCATGGTCTCTTCCCACTTGAACCATTCTATGATTCCATGATCTCCAGTAATTCTGCAGTCATTTTATAATAACAAGATACCACTCAAGCTTTCTCTGCCTTTCATGGCTGTCAAGGTTTCTATCTTGCACATAACCATGGAAGGACCTGCAGATACTATCTAATCTATGGTCAGCTTCAATCAGTTAAGTGAACTTCCACAAGCTCTGAAATGCCTTCAAAATTACCCATGGAAAACTGCTAAATAAACTGGTAAGATACAGTTAAGTATCAGAAACCAGACAGTATCAGTATCCTAAAAAACGGTTTTCCAAACTTACGGTTGTTGCAAGCCTCTACTGGCAGTGGTAGCTGTAAACAAAGTGTCTGGAATAAATGCTCAAGAGGCTGATAAATCCTTTGTGTCCCACATTATTTGATTTTTCTTGAAAGAAGTTATTCAGCCTTCTTTACTTTTGTTAAAACTGATCTAGAACACTAATCTACTAAATCACAACTGGTTTATGTTTTTACAAACGTAAGTCTTACAACTTAGTTATCTAAAGTAAACTGCTGTATTTCACTGCAGCAGTACTTCACACTGCAGTGTAATTTAAAATAGGGACAATAAATATGTAAGCTTATAATGCAAAACACACATCTGCAAAGCACAACACATTTAGAGTATGCGCTGCCCTATACTTGAGCATCTACACTAGAACAAGAACCAAATTTATAAAGCACCTTGAAAAATAATTGAATATGCACATATAAGAGACAGCAATTTACAAGCAAGTATTACTGTCTGACTGCTTCAAAAAGGACTAGTGAAACTGTTAAGCAGCAATTATTATTGTGGCCTTCTAAGGAACTGATATTCCCAACATCCACTAATAACGTAGCAGTTATAATAAGAGACTGAAATTTATCAGAATTCCTTTTTTTTCCAGCTCCTTATAGGTCTAATTTCCTGAAGTATTTATTAATTACTTCTGCATTTGTTAGAAAAAAATTACTTGGCCATACTTTTCCTTGCATTCAAAGCAACACAGATTTATCAAATATTGCTGCTTCTTGTTTGGGTGAGTATGTATTAGTCTTCCTCAGAGGAAACCTCAACTCCAGAAATTAATACCAGAGGTAACAACATTACCACAGAATGCTAAGATCACACATGACATACATCTAAGTTCTTATTTATCAAAGGTGCAAATGTCAAAGAATTATTTCTAGTATGCAATTCCTTTTCCACGCAACAAAAATCTCAGTTTTCCCCAAAATCTTTCTCTAGCTTCCTGTGATCAATGCTCAATTTGCCTGCTCAAAGTTAAATAAAAATTTCAAAATAACAGTCCAGTTCAATTTTTTACATTAAAGAATACACAAGCCTAGAATAAAAGATATTACTGCTTCTTATGGACATTGGGGGGGAATAAATAAAATAATCACATTCCTGGTGAAAATACCACTGCAAGTGAAAAACTTTAGAAAATACTATCCCTCTCCTTACTAGCTATCAATTGCTTCTTAATGTTGGGGGAATTATTTTCAGCATGCAAATAAAAAGAAGCGAATCTATGTAGATCTTGGGAAAAACCATACAGAGGACAGTAGTGACTCCTATCTTTCCAGCACCTCAGGAGTGCCTAAGAGGAGGATGTAGTGTGCATCACTCAAGCACTGGATGCTGAGCTTCAGAATAGCACTCAGGATTCCAAATAGAGACAATATTATCTTAAGAAGTAATGCTAAAGCATCAAATAGCAGCTGCATACATTTACTACAGGTAGAAAAAAGAGACACTGAAGAGGTTACTCTCCTTATACAATGGGCACCACTTCCTCCTAGTAAAAGGAAATGCTGTGTGTCCACACAAGCTAAAACCACAATTCCATTGATATATGAAACTACATGAGGCTCTTATTACTCATAAATAAATGGAACACGTTCAGTTGACTCCAGAAAAGAAATCTATCCTTTCAAAAGGTAATTACTTCCCCTCTGATGACCTTCGGCAATAATAAAATAGCTTTAAACAGCACCCTGGGGGAATGTAAGGAAGCATACTACGCAAACGAATAACTCAAGTAGAAACAAAAACTTTCCTTTTATTTGGGTTTTCTTTTTGAGGAGTGATACTTTTGTTTAGAAGTTTTGGCATCACCTTGCACTTAGGAAAAACCATACAAGCAGGGCTCGCCATTGAAACTGTCAGTTACAGACCCTTGCATTTTCCTGCGGCAGGAGAGTCAAGGAGCCACACGTGCCATTGGACTAAAGAACCTCCCATATCCTTCGGGGCAACTGGAATGTTAATTTCTGATGGGAGCTTGCAGAAGCTATGCAAAATTACTGGGTGGAGGGAGTGGGGGAGGAAATAAAAATAGCCTGTATCTAGTTAATGTCTAGATGGCAAAACTTCAATATAGACAGAGGAGGACACTGAACTTTATTGTCTTTAAAGCTGATGTTTAAAAACACAACAGACGTAACTATTTAATGCAATGTCTCAATCTCCAAGTATATAGATACAACTCGCCCACAGAAATGAAATGCCTTTTCAGCAAATAATTCATAAATTGGGCTGCAGGTGAAAAGAATTTTCTATGAAATACCTAAGCATGTAGAATCACAAAATATAGTTCCAACATGCTGGAATCACATTTGTTGAGTTCAAGGTTAATCTGATTTGATCTGCTAAGTGTTTTTTAGAGAAAAGGAAGAGTGTGATACTGTATCTACAGATGGTCGGACATAGAATATTATTGACAGTATTAATGGACAGAATGAGACAGAGATTATGACAGCTGGGAAGGGAAAAAGCTATAGCTTTCTGATTTTTTAATGCCTCTTGGTCTACAATACAGAAACAAGCATCATGGAAATATGCCTCCTGCTCAGAAGAAGTTATTCATTTCAAAGAACACTGACTTTCAAACAACAGAGCATGGAATTCCTAAGTATGGGTAAGGAGAGCCTGTACCCAAAAACCAAAAAAGCATTCCCTGCACCCATCCCACAACCATTTTAAATTCCAAAGTGAGGTGTGGTAGCATCCTATTTAGTTTTCTAAAGCAAAGTAATAAAAGGTTTGGAAGTAAAACTTCTAAAATGCCAAATAATGTCTTCCGTTCCGTAACTGTATACTGTGGGAAGAGCTTTCACTTTTAACAAAACTCCTAAAAGAAGTTTTATGTCCTTCTATCTGCCAAAGAAAACCGGAAATAAGAGAGACAGCTCCTTATTTTCCGCAAGCAAGCCAGTGTTTCAGACTACCTTTATTCTCTCAGACATCAGAAATTAAGGTAATGAACCGAAATAGCAGGAGGTTAAGTTTGAGATTTTTGTGAAGAAGATTTTTGTGTTTTACTTTTGTCTTTGTAAAAATACATGGCTGACGAACTTAAAACAGCTACATAAGGGAAAAGAGATACCTTAGCTACTTTCCTCCAGTTAAGACAGTCAAAGAAGTAGTATGTTCCCCTCTCGTACGTATTGGTTTTCATTGTTGGCTCCATGCCGGGTGCCCTGGTGATCCATACTCGTTCCTCTTTGTGGTATCTCCAATCCCGGTTAAATCTTCCATTTGTAATAGAAATGAAAAATAATTCTTAGTGTTAGTTATCTGAAATTGACTCAATAAACTAACTTTAAAGGTTTCAATCAGAACGGTACAATGCATTCAAATCCCAAACAAAATTTCTATGACATTGTTAAACCTGTGATTTCATACCTCTTCCACACAGTTACTACACCTCAAACTAAAACACATGAGAATCTTCAAGTCTGGTATGTTCAAACAACAAACTCTTTTAATGACTATTTACTGGTTCTTGTTTTGTTGATGATAGGTAAGTTACACATTCAATAACGACTGGCACCTGCCATGTTTTCCACAGTGCTTCATAATGAAAAATACGTGAGACGGGCTTTTGACTTCCACTATATGAATGTAAAAAAACTCTGTACAAAATGACACCAAGGTTGGAGGAGGTATTTAAAAAAAAGATTTACAGTTCAAGATTGACTAAGCTTCTTGCTTTCAATGTCTAACTTGTTGGGGTATTCTGCTGTTTGGGTTTTTTTTTAACATCTGCTGTTTTATTGTTGCAATAGATTAACTCATATAAGACTGACAAAATAGTTTGAACGTACAGCTCTACTGCTGCTAATAGCTGTAATACATCTCCTCCATTCATGTAATAGAGATAAAACAGGAGATCTTCTCCATATCGGCCAAGTTTTATTGCAGCCAGCTGCAAAAGATTGAAGAAAATGAGGATGAAAAATCACAACAGATAAATGTTTTAAAACACACTACCCCACTTAAATAACACAAGGATACATTCAGAACTTCCATCCTTCCATTTTAAGTGTGTTGAAAATGATATTCTAATACAACAAGAGTAATAGTTATTAAAACAATCATTTTTTCTTCACTTTTAGTTAACCTTTCCAAGTTAAAGCATACAATGGAAAAATACAGATGTAACAAATCAGCAAGACAGAATTTTCTCCCTGTATCTGTGTATCCTCATCAACTTATTTGATTTGAAAAAACCCAACAAAACAACTTCTGCATGTATTTGCTCCCTTCACGCCCTATTAAGTAACATTACTAAAATTTCTTATGCTATTTTTCAATGATGCCTACAAACAGCTGAAAGAAAATATATCTCAAAAAAATCCCCTTTCATGTAGATACGGAATACAACAGATAAATGAGAACACAATTCTGAGCTTATCTTAAGAAGAAATACCTCCATTCAATTTGGCATTTGAATTGCATCACAAAAAACTTCATGTTCACGTGAAGGGCAAACTCTTAAAAACATACTGTGCTTTTTAGCTAGTCTTTTGCATGCCCATTCTCTTTTTGTACGACATAATGGGTGCTTGATGCATCCAATCAGCCTGTTAACACACCAGTGTTTCTATAAAGACTGAGGACATGCACAAAATGCACTGATTTTGAACCTTACCTATCTGAAAGAAAATTTCAAAAATTACTGATAATAAATTAACAAAAAATGCACACACACACACACGTACTCACCTTATCCCTAATGTGAATGTTAGTTAAGTATTCAGATGGAACATGGAAGTCTAAAAAAGAATCGGAATTGATGCAACTATTAAGACATGTAAATGAATATAATTTGCAAATATTGATATTGAATTTAATAGTTACTTCTCTCTTACCTATGTCTTGAGGTCGACAAGGTGATGATGCCCACGGGGATGCAAATTTGGGATAAAGATTTCTGAAGAAAAGAGAAAAGCATAAATTTATAAAAATTAACCCCCAAACCAACCAACCAACCAACCAACAATCGTTCTCCACCACCAATGTCGCAAACTTAAAAGCTGTATCTCACAACTAAATCCTTAGCTGGGGTGAGAAGAAAGAAGGAAACCTTCCTAAAGCAGCTACATTTATTAATTTTCTTTTTAATATGCACAGCAAGGTTGCATTTAAACTGCCATGGGAAACGACAGGGTCAAGATTTCCTTTTAAATCTTTCCTTCAACTTAGGTGCCAGAGGTCCCAACCTTTTCCAGGTATCCAATGTTATCCAGGGTTTCAATTTAACTAGGAATAATTGTCACAAGCCTGGTGGGTTCTGATTTATTAGCCTATGATTTAAAAGGGAAAGAAAAATTTATAGTGGTAGGTTGCTTTTTAAAACTAACCAGTAAAGATTTTACACTTCTTCAAAACAGGAGTTAGAAGGGTTAATTTAAACCACTAGCGATATATATAGAATTCTACAATTTTGTTTCTAAAGAACATTTATTGTGCTCATTTTTTACGTCAGACAGGTATTTTTACCAACCAAACTACCACAGAGGGCAGAAAAATTTGCCTTTTCATATGTGACGTAGTTTTAGTTTTTCAAACAACAATTCAGAGGGCACGCAAAGAACATTTAACACAAGGAAAGATCGCAGGCCAGACACTGAGGTCTGCATGGGCTGTTTTGTTTGCAAAGCTTTTCTGCAGCATAAAGTAAAGCCAGCATTATAATATAGGAACTGTCTGAATTAAATGTTAACCCTATCCTCTCCATCCAAGAATCTAAATACACTATATATAGTAATTAAATACTAAAAATACAGTTATTTACAGCATAGCTGCTAAGAAAAAGCAGAATAATAAGGAACCATTTTTCCTGTGCTTGATATCCATATTCATCAAGCTTCCCTGATTACATGCAACTCCACGTAAATTTATGAAAGATGGAAACTATATGTGTATGCTGTCTGGTCTTTGTTTTTTTAATCAGTAAGTGCAAACTTTGCAATACATATACTACTCTGTCTATAATGCTAACACTATATAAATGTGTGCTGAAACAAAATGGTGTGAGATTCTCAGCCAAAAATCAGAGCACCAGAAATTAATTTTTTCTTACAGTTACAGTCACTTAAAATATACCAGTTTTGTCCATACTGATCTGAGTTCCTTCTGTAACTAGTGGAAAAAGAGAGGCAGCACCCTGTATTGGTTGGTTATTCATCTCACCTGTTGGAAGCACTTCTCCTACCATTAGTGCAGTCACTAACTACTTTTCTCCCCATTGCCTCTACAGCAAACTTGGATGACTAAACTAGTTCACTTAGGTGAACTGAATCACTGGAAGTTAACTATAAAACTACACTTTCATTTAAACTGATCCAGTGCAGCCTAACACTGCAGGTGTTCCGTTCATCATTACACTAATATAAATTGAATTATCCCCAAATTGCCCAGAGTTAAGTGTAGATATCCCCAAGAAATATTACTATTTGAAAAGGAATGTACACATTACACTTATAAACAATATACTATCAATTCCTTGAAGAAAGTCCTAAAGAAGCTAGGAGAATAAGCAAAGCCACTAGGTTTACTGAAAGCTTGCCATGAAGCTTCATTATGAAAATTTTATTTTCCTGTCATTACGTTTTCAAATTTTATTTGGCAAAATAGCTTGTGGGTTTGACAGTCAAGTGAGCTAAGTGAACGTACTACGAATGACGGCATAATAAAACCAAAACTGAAGACAAGATTAAAACACAGAAACTTACTCAGGAGAGTTGAGATTGAGACCTAGTGTTGTTAAATCACTTCCTAGTGCAAGGTGTACCATTCCTGGATCTGTCTCTGCTGCCCTGATGAATGTTAACAAGCCAATCATTCCAAACTGGTCCGTCACCATCCCTTGAGGAATGTTGGTAACCCGACCTAGGCAAGAAGAACAAATTAATTTTCTCCTTTTAAGTAGTGGAGCAATCAACAAGGCGATCTAAATAACTGTCAAAACTTTTAAAACAGAAAAAGTGGAATGACACATACCATCAGGTAACACCTGGATCCCTTTTTTCTGCTGGTTGTTGTTTTGCGTAGTTGAACTTTTATCTCCAGGAAACTTGGGCCCATCTGTGCTGGATGATGTTTTGCCTGATGTACTCAAATTCTATTAAAAATAATTTGCAGAGTTGGTATGGATGAAAACAAACCAAAATGAAAATACTTTTGACCATATATTTTCATTCAAGCACTCTAAGCCAGTACATCAAGTTACTCCAATAAATGGCATCAAGCTGAAGCTCCTGAATTCTGTTGACAAACCTTATGTACTATTTAACATTTTCCAAAGTATACCTGTCATACAGTAATTACTATTAATAGGCTAAAGGTTTCCAGTCTAAAAGACTAACTTATTTTACACTTGAGTTGGAATACACAGTGGATATCCCAAGTGCCTGTGACTAGCGGTTCTTTTGGACTCACCACATAATGGATGTTCCGCATAGTCTTGCTCCTGTATAACACTCCATGACACAGTAACACGTAATACTCAAGCCAATTTCAGGTGCAAGCAATATACAATTGGCCCATTTGAAGCTACCAGGAAAGACATGTAAACACTATGTCTGATATAAAAACTATGCTGCACTATGTCTGGCAATAGACTATGTAAACAGACTATGCTCCAGGAACCTGTATACTGACAAAATATATTTGCCATATGTATAATTTCTTACTCTTCATTATTATTTACAACTCTACAGTAATACAATTAAACATATTTACTATCTCTCTCTCCTTACTATACTCAGTACTAACTGTATCAGAACATTTTCCTCATGATAAAACTGCCCACAACATTTGGGGCTAGACTTCCTAATCTCCCTTTGTTTGAACAGTTCATTTTTTAGTTCTTACATGAGTTTGTTGTCATGTCTACTACTTATTCCCCAGTATTTATGCCACTGTCATTAACATACTTTTTGCAATTAGGAGTAATAAAGCAATCAGAAACTAGAATATTTTGTCAAATCCTGCAGGAAACTGTCCTCTGTCAACTACATTTTATTCACCTTTCATTTGCATAAAATAGCATTTTTTATTACAAATCTTTCAGAGTAAACAATGAAGAAAAGCCCATAATCTTATAATCTAAGATATATATCTAATGCACAATAATTATACCAATACTTAAGATATAATGTATCTCACTAGTCTACAATATAGCTGTCAATGCTCTCAATTAAAAGAGCTTGTTCCCTCTGATTCCACATCTCCCTTAAGAATTTTACCTTAAAGTAATATTGTACCACCTAACTTTTAAAGGATTTGACAACTTTGAAGAAAAATTACAATGTATAAATTATTACTACTGATGAGAGGCATTAGTAGCAAAAAATGAGCTGTAATTGAGAGAAGAAAAATACAAATCGCGAACTTAAAAAATATTATCAGTTCTCAAAAATAAGTTTTGACATCTCCAAGAAGAGTGACTGTTTGGACCGAAAAACTTCCTGAGAAATTCCATTTACATAGTTACATTTCAAATGCTGCTTTTACAAAATCTCTCATTAATTTAGAGGGGCAAATTTGAAAATCTCTTACTAAAAATATCATCACTGACCATTTTAAAATATAATCATTAAAAGAAATATGAACACTGAAAATAAGAGAGGATTTAAGGTTTGCTTACGGATTTATTGTCATCATTACTCGATGTTGGATCTTTGTAGCTGGAGCCCGGTAATGCTGGAAAATCTTCATTGTGTATTGAAAAGTCCTGGGACTGCTCACTTGCTGGTTTTGTTACCATTCCAACTATCATCAAAATGAAAGCAGGAATAACATTAAATGACTGCTAAGTAAAAAATTTCTCTTCTGCTGATCTTGCTTAATGTCCATTTTCATTACGTGCAAGCTGTACAGCAATGACTTAAAAAACCAGGTAAAGCAAAATAAAGCTATTCATTCAAAACATCCACACATATTAGACTAAAGCCTCTTATTTATGCGTGAGCTGAGAAACACTCCGGGTTAAATTCATCGACACATCCACTGCACCTGTTTCACACATCTAAATAATCAAATAATCTTTTCAGGCATTATTAAAGCTGTATTTAGGTAAATCCACTGATCAAGGATGCACTGCTTTTAAAAGTATGATACGTTTTTTCTCTGTCCCCTAATTGCATGAAGAATTTTTTTGCATAATCTCTTCAGAAGCACGTATTCTCAAAGGACAACCAGCTAACTTGCAGCAGAACATGTCAACAATGAAATACTTGCCTATGACATAAAAATGACTCCTACTTTCAGTATGAAAACTGAAAGCATTTAGCTTGCAACTCTTAGTGCTCTGACCCTAATTTAAAAAAAAGCAGGCCAGTCACATTGGAACATGGACAACTGAACAGGAATTTTTTTTTTTTTAATGCCAGTTCAAACCAAACCAAACCAAACAAGCCACACCACACACCCAAGAGTGACTAGACTTTGCTGAGACACAGAGAAATAATACAGTGATTTGGTTGCAAAGAACACTGCACTAGAGGAACAGAAGACAGAAGGAAGTCTAGGTCCTAATCTTCAAAGACTCTTAATAAATGGATAGGAGTAAAACGGTTCAGTATGACAACATACGACTTTCTTTAGTATTCTGGAATTAGAGATCTAAGTTCCTTTATTTAAGAAAAAAGAACAACACTGAGTTAATCTTGTTTCTGCTGTTCAGCCTTTTCATCCAGAGTTATTACAATTTCTTCCACTGGATGAATAAAACTGATAATGAATTAACTTTAATGCATATTCTTATTCCATCTAAAAGTTATTTGAAGTATAATTTTCCTGAATAACTAAGCATGAGGAAAGTAGGTCTCTGCTCTGTTTCAAATCTTCTCTTTCTTGTCCACAACCAAAAGTGCTCTCCACATTTTGTGCTGGAAGACAGTATCCTGTGTATCTTACATTTTCATTTTTTGATTGTTTACACCTCCATACTCATCTGCTGCACTAAGCAGATGCTCAGGGTAACTCTTCAGAGAACTTTGTTTCGTGGTTCACCATGCAGTCATGCCAACTGCTATGCTAGCACCAAAATGGGGAAATGGTGTAAGCACAAGAGCAATTACAGATATTTTTTATGCTGCAGTGCTGTTTAATATTGAACTCAAGCTTCACGCTGAAGTACATCTGTGTGGATCTCCCTCCTATCTTCTAATAATTTTTCACATACTGTCTTCTTTTTCAGAGTTGGAACTAGATGGTCTTTAAGGTTCCTTCCAACCCAATCCATTCTATGATGGACAAAATCTTACATAAGCCTCTAGCTGTATTAAGTCTCCACTCATGCTTGATGTGAGTTTTGAGTGTCTTCATCTGGGGAAGTCACTTTTTTCCTGTGTTTAACATTTCAGTTCAACTTGTTTAGTTTTTTCTCACAGCTATCTTATGCAGAGGGCCCTGGTTATGCCAAATCCATGAGGCTACTTGCTCTTGATAATGTGGTATCTATAATGTCCAATTAAAGTTGGAGTTATCTCTGAAAAACACTAGCTTTTTATAGTTAGAAAACACTAGGTTATTTTTGGTTCAAAATTGACAAGTGTCACAAAAATAACTTACGGTTATAAAAGCAACTTTTGACAGTAGCTGATGCAACATGCGTGACAAAATCTACTAAAGCAGTAACAAAAAGAAAGTTTTGTGCCTCACACTAGCTTACCTGAATTTTTTCAAGACCCAAATAACAAGATTTGTATCCACCTAAAGGCTTTTCCTTTTATTATTTTTTAACCTGTACAGCAAGAATTATATGACACATGCTTGGAATCTGACTGATAATAATTGATGCTTACAGGTTATTTTTTTGAAATCTGATGTTCATCATAAGGGTGACAGTGAACAGTACAGCAGCCAATACTATCAATAAACAGCAAAAGTTTACAATATGTTTACAGCTTATGACTTTTTACACAGTAACATCTCTACTAATCTAATACTAATCCTGTAATTTGCTACTCAGACATCGACAGCTCTTGTATACACGCAATTTGAATAAAACCTATCACCTAAGAAATTTCAAGAGTGAGCAGCCTCAGAGCAATCATACCATACATACCAAAAATCCCCAACAATCCCTACTGGTAGTGAAACTAAAGCAGATTAGTTCTAATACTTATGAAAGCGAGTCTCCAACCACAGATACTGATTACTCATTTTTTAAAATGAGTCTTAGCAGTTTACGTGTCTGGCATTTTTGAAAAGACTGTCTATTGTCTTATGAACAGAAAGAGGTGAATCAAGCAAATTTCATTTCACTCAAAGAGCTTTCAGAAGTATGGTCTTACCATAGGGTGCCCTTCCAGCTAAAGGGTTTATTAATGGAGTTGGATTGCCACTTCCTTCCCTTCTGTTTCTGTCTGCTAGTGCTGGAAAATCTGAGAGGTCCAGTCCTGTCACATTTTCACTTCCATCTACAATAAAAACAGGTATTTTTAAATCCCTTATGTATTTTTTTCAAAGACTTAATTATGAGCAAGATAAATGTAGGACATATTTTCTTTCAAGTTGATCTTTTTTCTCATTCTATAATTATTACAAGTAACTACAGCTTTTGTGTTACAAGACTAGCCTAAAGAGCATCAGGATGTTTGAAGTTCGCCTTCAAACAATAGCTAGTCAACAGCATTTAGTAAGGTCGCCTCCTCTTGAATTAAAGACTGTACACATAAAATATAAGCAAACTATCAAAATTTAAGTTCTAGAAAAGGTATTTAAATTTCTTTTAAATATGCTTTAAATTTTAAGAGCTATCAAGAAGAAATTTGAGAGAATAACCCATATTAGCAGCAGCATCAAACATCTCTATTGTCCTTAGATAAGGTAAGATAAAGCTTAAGCAGCTGAAAAGCCAATGCAGCGCAAGTTACATGGCAACACTTTTTGATTTGCAGCAGAAAATGCTACATAGGTGAGGCCAGAGCTGCAGCTCATAAAAATGTCACAATGTCCTAGGGAATGCCCAAGCCCTTCTACTCTTGTGATGTCACCAGCACCTCAGGTTGCTTCATATATGCAGCCACATACAGAAGCATCAGCACAAATGAACCTAAATCATTTATGGAAAAAGATATTTTCCCCTCTCTAGTTCACTAAATTCAGGTGAAGAAGTAATTCCCAGAGAAAAATCACAACTTAAATAACTGACTGAAAGGATCATATGATAAAGCAGCTGTTCAAAAGGAGTTTGAGATTTAAAAAAAAAAAAAATAAAATGCTTTCTGACTGCTTTCACATACCTAATGCTTTCATAGGAAATGGATAAATCTTTTCTTCTCCGATATCCTTTTCAGGTTCAAGAGCTATTTCGTATTTCTAACCGAACAGGTATAATCTACAGCCATGTGACGTACAGCAAATATACTACAGAACTACTTTCACTTTGTCTTCAGAACTAGTAAAATCCACTGCTAATGAAGTACTACCCAGTTATCTAGCATTGCTCTTGGAGCACCATTTTTATGGAACAACTGAAAATGATCAGAAAGTTGCATTCCAACAGAACCAAGTATTTTTAATTAGACTTAAAAAAAATCTCTATTGTAGTTTAAGATCAGTATTACATAGAGTAAACTCACCCGTTCCATTAAAAATGTTACTTGATAAGGAGTTATTCATTCCAAATGCCTGATTTCTGTTCATCCCAAATCCAGACATACTGTGAAAAAAATCCAGGAAGTCAGATAAAAGGACATACATACTTTGTATTTCCAGTGGAAGATATTATGGGGGGAAAAAACCCTGAAATTATTTCAAGCCTAAGCAACCCATATTAACCTAAACTCAGTTTTCAATTATTTTCTGAAAACACTGAGCAGCAGCAACAGGCACTGCTCAATCAGGTCAACTGGAATGACTTCAAAATATCTTAGTTTTTTAATAGCCATTGTGTATTAAGACATCTGTCAACAAACAAGTTATGACAAACATATTTCATATACAAAAATGAAGCAGCAGTAAATGCAGTAGTTAAAAATCAGGCTGTAATCCATCATTTGGCAGGTGGGAAGCTCAATCATGAAAATGACCAAGCTTGTCATGACTCATTTATAAGCTAAACAGTTACGATGTGCAATCACGACCCTGTACATATGGCATTACTGTGAGCAGAGGGATGGTCTCTGTCAAGAGATGAGCTACAAGTTCCATATAGTCAGGCAAAAACATTTAAAAACATCTAAATATCACATTGGACTACTGTGGTTGCACAGACACCTTCACAAACAATCCGTTTCATCCCGCAAGAGCTGGAGATTTCAAGAAGCCCAAAGGTAGGGCCCCAGCTGAGTGAAATTTTGACTGTCTGCCCTGTGGAAATCACAACATCCAGTTTTCCCCTGTAAGAGGATAGAAGCTGATACTTTGGAAATTTCCATAAATAAAAATATGAAATGCTTCCCTAGTGGAAATTTTACCAATTCAAACTTTTTACACAGTTACAAATCCGAAGCATTTAACTCTAATTTGAAATACCTTCAAATGCTTCATGTTCAAAAATTTAACCTAAAAACTTTCATGGCTCCAAGGAAGCAACTATTCAGAAAATGCTTCTTGAAAGTCACATAATGCATGCACCTTACAAGCCAATGACATAAATTCTTTTTCCCAAAATATGTTTAACAAAATTTTGAAACTATCAATTATCCATTGGATATGTACTACTATACTTCCATAGGCTAATAAGCTGTGGAATAAGAGCCAGTCATTGTTTCAGAGATATTTCCTTCTCCATTTTTAAGACTTGTAGCTTATTGAACATGAGAAATGCTAACAGCGAAGGATAAGCATTTTAATTCAAATATTCCTACACACAGGGATTTCATTATCCACCCTACAGCTGAATGATATTTAAACAAGAACTTTGTACACATGTATCAATATCCAGTATCATTGTCCTTTACACACAAAGTTTTTAAGTATATTACTATTTCATCCTTTTGTGATCTCACATTTCAAAAATACTTTAAAATATACTATCTTTTAAAATGATACCTCTACTTGCCACTATACAGGACGGAAAAGACAAACTCTGCTTAAACAGAGGGAAGAGACAAAGTCTTTTCACGCTCCAAGACCACAAACTGCTAGTACCGGATCACTATTTGCTGTGATTGAGAACAGCATCTGTATGCCTGTTTCATTGTGAAACTACAAAACTAAACAACCTGATTAAAATTCAGATTAACTGTGACATTAGTTTTTACATTCCTTTATCTATTTTGTAAAATACTAGACTGGGTTAGAGGTGGCACCTGACTGCGATGAGCTTGTTTGTGCTCTGTATAAGAGGCACTCCTCTAAGGAACAGCCTGAAGGGAGAAAAAGAACTTAACTGGGAGCACAGGGATCATGAAGTAATGGAACCAAGCCTCAAAAGCAGTCGGCCATGCTAAGCTGTGACTACACACATTTAATTATTAGAACTAAGAGACTACGTACTACAAGTTTATCAGTATGAATGAAGTATAAACACAGCACTGTAACAGTTAAAGCATAATGATTTATGATGTTAGTATCCTGCCCAGAATTAGAAAAGGAAAAGAAGAAACTGAGGAACCTTTGGCATCCAA
Organism: Corvus hawaiiensis; assembly: GCF_020740725.1. NCBI lineage: Eukaryota > Metazoa > Chordata > Aves > Passeriformes > Corvidae > Corvus > Corvus hawaiiensis. The sequence goes on from NC_063216.1 coordinate 44,217,287, forward strand.
ATGAGCACTAAATCCCTAAATGAATGGCAAGCCACTCTTCTCTGTATCATTCCAGAATTTAAAGGTAAAATACTAGATCCTTACTGTGTCTGAATCAGTTTACTACTCTTGCAGAATAACTACTGTGTTTTTAAATTTTGCTTTCCTTCTTCCCAAAGTCATAGATGAACAGTTTTAAAACAGATGCACATGCTGAAAATTCAAGGTATGTTTCAAAAATAAACTTGGGAATATCTGAGAAACATCACATACTTTAGAACAGATGCAGTAGAAATTCAGTAGTCAGAAAAAGAACTTAGCTTAAAGGCCTCAAAGACCTTACGAGAATACTACAAGGAGCTTCAAAGTTTATTGCCCAGACATGAATACAGGAAGCAGGTTTAAAGATTTATTCTAATGGATAAAAATTACATTTCCAGAGCAGCATGTCTATGGCTGTACAGGGATGGTCCAATTAAAGAGCCTTACCTGTTCACAGTAAAAGGTTGTCGAGAGGGTTGCTGCTTTGGCATACATATTATGCTTGGAGAGCTTCTGTTGGGGCTGCCTAACCCTGAACTGCTCATGCTGTTTGTCCTGCTGGGAATTCCAATGCCCTGACCAACCTGGGAGTGGTTCATCATATTCCTAGGATTCATAGGCAATATCCCCCTGAAAGAGAAAAACCATCCACAGAGATGAATCTGTACAACAGTATTTGGCTACTCATTTAGATTACTAATGCAGGATAGACTCAGAGCTGTTGCAACTTAATTTGTGCTTAGCGACCAAACACTGTGTTTGGATTACTCTATAATTAATGCAGTTCTGTATTTCTTCAGAAATACCAAATGACCCAGTACATAGTAATCAAGTCCTTCATCAGGTTTAGATAAATACTTAAGTATTATGCATATGAAAAGGCGTTACAGCTCTTTTCTAATGAGCACTTCAGACCTACTATCTTTGTATTCTTACATGGTGTATGACACCACACCAAAATTTTAACTGTACAATCAAATAACAACCTCTTACATTCTGAAGCAGAATTTGCCAGCAATTTGTCCTTTACATACAAAAATAAAATACTGTCTTACAGTAAATCCTTACTTTTTTATGGTATTATTTCCCTAACACAGGCAGAGGTCCATAGAAACTTAGAAACTACTTCTCTTCTTTGTTAATTTATCAAACTGCAAAGTATGAGACAAAATATGCAGAACATTTAACAAGAGCTCTGCAGAAAGACACGCAGAAATATCGGCTATCGATAAATACCTGCTCGGAGATGGAGGCGTGTGAAGTGACATTGTTGGTACCCCTGTTGTTGGCGTTACGTGGCTCGGTAACTGAGTGCCTTGTGATAAGCTGCGATTTAACTGAGGGGTATTGTTGCTCATTCCCCTCATTGGAAGGCCTAGTGCACCTATTGAAAAAAAATTCAGAGGGGTGGAGATACAGAGCAATCAGGAACAAGGTCTTCTTCCATCAGGTGTAGATGGAAACAATTTATGGTGACAACGTACAAAAAAAGTGTAAAGACTGAAGGAAAGTACAGTGTAAAAACTAAGTCCTCGTTTGGATAGTAGAAACCCAATTATCAAATCTATCCCCACTTCTGTTTAACTTTGGAAAGGCTCTTTAAGGAATTTCTATTTGAAGCCGCTAACAAAATTTTGTTTCCTCTGAGACGTATACTGTAAAGGGCTGAATTTTGAGGTGTTTGATCAGGACATGGAAATCTACAAATTATTTCAAAAGAAGACAGCATTTTAGGAAAATCGGTATCTTCACTCAGAAAAATGCTAATTACTTTTGAATAAATAAGTATGTATTTGACGAGTACTTAGAACACTGATTTGTCTTGCTAAAAATTAAGCAAATCTTTGATAAAAAAAAGCAAGTGATAGATATTTAATTAACAATAACGTTGTTTTTAGGACAGCGAAAACAACATTTGAGGCCAATTCTCTCTTTACAGTTTAAGTAGCTTCTTTATGGCAACAGTACTTCAGTGTCTGTGATCAAGTTTGGCCTTTTAAGAACAGAAAGCAAGCAAAATTTTAATGGCCCTCTATTAGCATTTAAAAGCATACAGAAGAGTTTTAACAATGTGATCAAAAGTATTTTCTACACAAACAATTGTGTGTGACAGAATAAAGCAAGCACTTCAGAGAGGTAAAAAATTCAATTACTTTCATTGAGAACAGCAGAAAATAGCCAGTTACTGCTCTGTGTTTCAAAATGTCCAAAAACTTTATGAAGTTTTTCACCATTCTCACATCACTTTTCTGTGTTTAAGAAGTTCCAGAATTATGTTCAAAGACAAGAAAAAGTTATTTAGTGCAACACGGCAATAATAACAAATTTAGCATACAAAAAACAATGGCTGTGACAGCTCCTATTGCTTTGGCATAAGGCTACTGAGGCAGACTGACAGAACTCAAAACCTTATCTTGCAGACCAAACAAAAGAAAATTCTGATGGATCAGCACTCTCCCATGGTAGAACACCCCTGCAGAAGAGCTGAATATGCCAGTGTATAACATGGTTAAATACTAAGAATGCAAAGAACAGACATGGCATATGCTCAAATTATTATCATGGACAAAGCCTGAAGAAATCTCCCAGTCATCCAGCTTTTACACTTTAAGAACTGCAGTCTGTGTCATACCCTAAAATTTGCAATCCAGGGAGTTTGCAATAAAACTCAAGTGTTTAAAACATTCAGATTTATCTCTATACGTTCAGATTAAGAGGTAGTGTGACTTGCTATAACAAGCATCCTAACATTTCATTAAAAGTTGATTACATTAAAGCGTTCACTGTAAATATTTTGGCAATTTGCTGCATCAGAATAATTTCAATGAGCATAAATATATATTATAAATAATATTTCCCCTTGATTAACAATTACATGGAATTTTAAAAATAAAATGGTACAAAAAGAATTACATACACTTTTGAACTAGATACAGCACACCAAAAAACCCGATTAGGATATTCAACTTAATTTTGTGCAAGCATTTGTTTTAGCAAAGCCAGTTTTAGATGGTTATTTCTTCTTGTTGGCTTTCTTTAAACTTGAAGTTTTAACTATTAAAGTTGTCACAGTGAAGTAGAACCATATTCCTGGCAAGGAGGGGCAGTTGAAATATTCACCATATGAAGAAAAAAAAATCCCAAACCCTTTTTTCTTACACTTTCCACTTTTCTAATGGACACAAGAGATCTACATAGACTGTGTTGGAGGCAGACCAATGAAATGGCTTATTTCCTTCCTACTTGTCGAGTTTAAGTTACATTAATGCTGTAACATGACACCTTGCTTAATGACTGACAGCTACCAATCATTAAAAGTGCATAGGTGCTATCAGCTTTGTTTTTCCTAAAGTATATTTTAATCATAACCATGACTTTAACACAAAAGTTTCTTGCCCCTTTTTCTCAAGATCAGGTAGAAACTGAAAGCTGATAATATTTATTTTCAAGGTTTTAGGCATACATTTCTCCATGTTACAGCGATTACATCCTAGGCACAGGAACCAACTGAATGAACAACCAAGTTGATAAAAAAAGTTTACCTTAAAAAATAAACAACAAATAACTGTGATAAACAGAATGAATAAACTATTTCAGTATCTGTATACAGTTAAGTCTGAAAGGTTCAACAGTGCCAGAATGAGCACCTTGAAGACAAGAGCCAAACGTGACTCTCACACTGGCTAGAAGCTGCTCATATAAATCTCAGTAGCATTAAAATGGCAGTTTATATTACAGGGTCACTCATCAACAGCCACTGAGATAGGAAAAAAACTTCCAAAAAACCACTGCCACCAAAAAACAAACAAAAAAAAACCCCAAAACCCCACTGTATTTTTAAAACTATTTCAAGAAAGCCGAAAGAAGTCGGGAAGGCCATGCATCTAGCAAATAAAGCTTTTAGTTTGTCCAGATAAAAAAGTCCAGACTCTCTAAAGTTCTCTGAAGACACTTCTTCTTGGAATCTGAGTCAAATGCACTTAGCGAGACAGCAGAAAACATTTAAAAGCATACAGTGACAAAGGAGAGATGATATTCACAACCAGTTTTACTTGTGGAACTGTATCTAACTCAGATATTCTGAGCCACTGCCTGAGTGCACCTCTCGGTTACCAGAAGGTTTAGTTCTCACTGCTGGCCCTAAGTTAGGTGGTCCTTAAGTCAGCATTACACTGAGACTGTTGCTCTATAGCTCTTCTATTGCAACAGTGTCCATATGACTGGCAGATACATGAAATCTTCAAGGTACCGGAAAGAAAAAAAAACAGCGATGCAGAAAGCAATAATCCTAATCCTAAAGGCATGTCTCTTTGTCAAATCCAAGTTGCCAAGCATGTACACAAGATTTATTGTGCTCCTGTAGAGCATGAAATACCAGTTATATTTAAGGTATATGTTCCTTCTATTCCTTACATAGTTTTCTGAACTAGGCTCATTTTGGCCCAGCTTTCTTTCTTTAGGTTTTTCCTTCAGAGAGTCTGTTAAATCACAGGTAATTAAATCACAGATAATAGTATGGTTATATTTGGACATTTAGCAGTTATGAAGTGACATATATGACATTTTGCACACTAAACACTGCAAAAATGCGTATTAAGCAAAGCAAAAATGTATCTTAAAATAACTGTATATAGAGACACACTCTCATTTTTACAATCACCAGAAAACAAAGCCATCTGCATGTTGCAGAGTGCCAAACTGTAATATATTTAGCATAAAATAAAAATATTATTGATAAAAAGAATTCTTACTTTGTTGCCCGTATAAACTTGCCCCAAACTGAGACAGCTGACCTGATGTTGATGGTGATGCCAGCATCTAAAATGTAAGAAGATTAAGAGGTTACTAAAGACATAAAGATATTGTGCTATCTTGATCTGGAAGTTTACAACACTATGTTATGCCAAGAAAACCAAAACAACTGAAAACTCATTCAAAGTCATGAAAAATTTTAGAAACTCCCCAAAATATCTGTACAGTAACACATGTAGCAGTGTATTACACATCAATAAAAATTTATGACTTCACCTGTATAAACACAGACTTTTACTTGCAACAAAGAGCATGAAGATCTACAAGCTTTCAGGTTTCCTTACAGCTAGAAGACCCATCATTACAGAAAAAGAAATACTGCTTTACTTAAATCAGAGATCATCTTCCTCTGCAAACCATGTCTCATACAACCAGATCACTTCCTGCTCAACAAGTGAAAGTTTTGTATTATCCTTTACAATATAAGTGGATAGGTAGCAGCAGGTCTATATGAACAGATATGAACTTCAGATAAGATTCCATTGTTAAAATTACAATACACTGCCCTAAGAGCTAGCTTCATGCTTGTACACAGATATGAACAGGACCCACAAATGTCAGAAGCAGTATTTCTTGCTCTACCATGCCCACTTTAGAGAAATCATGTATTACTAAATATTTCCATTAAACCCTTTATCAACTTTCAGACACCACACCAGAAATGTGACAAACTCTAGAGACTCTTGGGAAGAGTAAGATCTAACTAAAAATCACCAGCACCATCTATGAAGAAAGATGGAGATTTGGGTTTGCATACCCCAGAAAGAAGGCAACTAATGTAGGCACATGACACCAGATTTCCAACCTCTGTTGTAAGGGGAAAAGAAAAAACTGTTCTCCATGCTTCTGAAGAAATGCAGAGTATGAATTAATTTGAGAAACAGTATTAATAACTTTTTAGACAACAGTCTAAATACTTGGAAAAAACCCCTTTGCAATCTTGAGGGAAGTTAAATATTGGAACATCCATCCCCATATGCTTTTTTTTGTTGATTAGCTGTTCACCAACACTAGGTATAGCTGATTGTCCCCCTGGAGCAAGAAGAGTTATTAGCTGACCTAATCCCTCCATCCACAACAGCACATGCTACTTCTGCTTAGTAACACATGGGCAAATAGCTGCTTGTTTAGTGAATTAGTCTGGACTTGGACTGAATTTTAGGATGGTTTCATGGAAAGGAATGTCTGGATTCTTAGACATAAGGCAATTTCAACCTTTTTTGACTTGAGAGTAAAGAATTCAAATCAAAATAACTTTACTGTGATAAATGGCAAATTGCTTTGTTGATATCATCTAGACAGACGAAAAATTCAAACAAACCTTATAAACTGAATCTGCTAGTTGTCTATACTGGGGCCAAATCCAGATGGTAGAAATGAGAAAGAAGACATGCAGGGTAAGTCACTAAGTACCAAAAGTAGCATTCACATCTGTAAGTCACAAAGTATTTATGATTTTTTGAATATATACAGAAGGCACGAAAAAAATTACAGCAGGCAATTACTGTAGACCATCAGAAAATAAATCAGTAATATTACCTCAACATACATTATACTCACACATATTAAGAACAAAGTGCACATATTTGATAGTAAGCAACTACAGGAACAAACATCCATACTAGTGTACATAGGCGATTTGAAACAGCAAGACAAGATCTTCTTTCTTAGTGAAGAACTCACTGTGAACAAAAACCCACTTCAAGTAACAACCAATGGCTTCAGCTCAGCATTCGTATAACCAAGTTCACAGGCCATAGCTGCATCAGCAAGTGATGCAGCCAGAGGGAAGAACATTTGTAAAAAAAAAAAAGTTGGCTCTGGGGGCCTAACAGCTACTGTATGGTTTCCTAACTAAAACACTTGATGCCATGGACGAGTGGACTAGCCAGTTAGTGAGTAGTACATGTCTGGTGCACTGCTGAAACATCACTTCCAACCTGTTTTTATTCAGAAGGAATAAAATTCACTCACACTAATGTTGCTCTGCAATACGAACCAATGCATGATGAAGTGGGGACACTTGGGAGACAAGACTTCAAAAGCATACTTCCCCCCCAAACCAATCAACTGATGTTCATTAAACACTGATAAAACAAGCTGACACAGTAGTTTTTAAGAAAGGAAAGACAAAGTAAAATGGTGAAGTTAAAAAAACGGCATTCAAATTTGATATATTGGAAAATCCTAGAACATGTTGCAAGGTGTGAAAAATTGTAATTCTATGGGGAAAAAATGAGAGGCAGAAAGTTATAAGACAATGATAAAGGCACAGACAATGATAAAGGCACACAAGTTCGAAAATAAAAACCAACAAACCAGACACTGAGATAGAAACATCAGTCAGAAAGTACTACCAGCTTTGGGACAGATAAGCAAAGCAGTTAAGCCAAAAAAGAACATCCCAGAAGCACAGCTGCTCGGGGAATTCAAAAATTGCTGTGATGGCATGTGATGTAATAAGCAGAAGATGGTACAGACCTCAGCATAAAAATCTTTTATTTATAATGTTAATTCGGAGTAAAAAGCTCCATAATTAAACCCCCAAGAGGCACTAGATTACTTTAAAGAGAGGAAAAAAAAGAATCCCACCTCTTGTACAATGAATACTACTTGATTTTTAAAATTCATTTAAAAGCAGTAGCAAATAATATTTATTGAACACTGCTTATTTTGAAACATTGCAAAGTAGGTCACATCTATTGTGCCACTTACTTTTACATGAAAAGTTAATTGCAAAATGACTTGTAGAGAAACCTTTATAGAAAACCATAATAAAGGCCAAGCGTTGAATTCAGTAAGTCTGATAACTTCATGTCATAACATGCTTAGAACACAAAAGACAACAAGCCTCAAGAAGGAATCAATAAAAAATCCTGTGGATCTGTTACAGGAAGATTAAATGCAGCGTTTCTCAAATCTCATAGAGAACAAATACAGTCTTATGGGTATCTCACTTATTCCATCTCTACTTTATTAAACACCTTTTTCTGTCATATCTAAGTAAGGAACAATTTAAAATTGTCTTGTTTTTCTATTATTTCCATACAATTTAGACCAAGAAAAAAAAATTAAATTCAGCAAAACCTTAACCTATTCTACCAAAATTTCTTGATTTGCATTCAAACCCTCCGCACCACTATGATAGTCTACTCAAACTTGGTCTACCAAAGATAATGAAGATTCAAGATGAATGGCATTAGTATTACTAAAAACATTCCTTCTGGCATTTTGCAATCATTATTTCATCTGACTGGGCTACTTGCTACATGACACAGAAAATAAAACAGCTCTCCATGAGCATGCTTGCCACTGTGACTGGAAGTCACTTGAATTTTTTTTAGTCTATAACAGCCAAAGGTCATAACCTTAATAAAAACCAAAGCAGGCTAAGACTTAAGGTGACTAAAGCATCTTCCAGTTGTTAAGACCTACTAAGTTTTACACAATTATGTCAGAATCTTAGGGAAAAAATGCTCAGAATTATAGTTGCAACAACCTAAATCAATTTGCTAGTGGTTAACAACCACAAAACCCAGCATGGGATTTCTTCTTTTCCAACCTTGTATCACCAAACTAGGCAGATTTTTTTTCAATTAGCTTTCCCTATGTTGTTATTAGGAGACAGAGGAGGCCTAAGACTTGCCTCTCCCATGGGACAAGGCGACAAGTGAGCAAAAACGACGTTGTGTAACATGAAGGGTGCACTCTGCCAGCATACTGGAAAGACCAACACTCAGTACTGGCAGGCTGAAAGACTAAGTTGATGACGGTCAACTTAAGACATGGATATCATTTTACTCACGAGCCTCAAACAGTGACAGGGCAATTTTGATCATGGAAGATTATGCATCTAAACTCAAACCAACTGATGATCCAAGTAGATGGCCCAATTTTTCTGGACTGGTCCACACCAAGAATCAATAAGCTGTAAGGGGCTATCAGACAATTTCCTATCCCTAGTGCTGAACAAGATTTTACTTTAACTGCTTTCATTACTCTTGATCAGTTTACTGCAATAAGTTCATTTGAGAGTGTCAACAGATCTTGAAAAACCAGCACCAGGAAATGCTTACATTTGCCAGAACTGCGAAAAAACTGCTGCACTTTGCAACCCTCTCAGCAGAGTGGAGAACATAGGCTGCAGCCCTCCTGAAAGCAGAGGGAGGTGGTAGGAGGGAGGTCCAGTGGCAGAGCTGGCTGAACAGGCTCCTGCCTCCCCGTGCACTGCAGCATCCTGCCTCTTCCAAGCAAAGCCCCAACTCAGTGTGGGGACAGCTGCCTGTCACCATCACTGCCGTGGTAGCACACACTGGCAGGGTGGCACCAAGAAAACTCAGTAAAGCAATTCTGTGAAGGCCGCTACATTATGTAGTTATAGCCCAAAGCTACTTTCTTAAACATGAGGCAAGCTGTAGCTAAAATACATTGATCTAGCACTACAAAGTCAACCCCTAAAAGCAAAATATGTTAGAATAAGCAAGTTTGTGAGTAATATCAGGCCTGATAAATGATGGGTTTCTCACAGATGCAAACATCAGCATAATTTTGTATTTACACTACTTTATTTCTGGTATCTACCATCTGTGCTGCACTACTTAATAACAACGTCTGACCCACAGCCTCAAAAGAAGAAAGCGTTATACTGACGTAAAAAACAGTAGTAAAACTAGTCAACAAATAACAGATAAAAATACGTATTTTTCTAGACTGACAGTTTTTAGTAGTGTTATTAGTCTTCCTCTTTAAACCATCTTTTAATACAGCACTCACAAAATTCCCATTTTACATTAAAGTATTTCCAAATCTCAGTATCTCAAATCAATGAAAACCTTGTATACATATATAAATACAGGTTATTATCTGCCAGTGAAAATTACTACTGATGTAAATGATTTGTGAAATATAAATCCAAGTACAATACTGGAAAATAAATGAAATTTTATTCTATCTTTCATATTTCATCACTTCTGGTTCGTTGTGATCTTCTGCCTCTAGCAGCACTTGGGAAGTACAAGGAGGTAGGACCACACTGTTGATGCCAGCAATATCTCAAGATCTTAGAGACAAGATGCTGCTTTTGAATGACAGTGACATTATTTATGTGAGGTTAAGATGGCTACCGAAGTAAAGCTCTAAAAACAAGTTCTCCCTGTGTAGAGACATTATTTGATAGTACAGTTTATCAATGAGCCAAATGACTACTGAAAGCTCATTGACAAATGCTATAAAAACTGCCAAAGCAATTAAGAACTAGGACAACAAAGCAAGTATTTTATACCAACTAAATAACTAGCTGCATACAAAAAAACCCAAACAAAATGCCCACCACTGAGCTCATAAACCATCAATATTACAAACCAGCATGTTCAATGAACTGAGTTATTGGGTAAGAAACCATAACCTTCCCATTCTAGAAAATGCACATGATTTTATGCATGGAATTAAGCTAGTTCAAGGCACCACTTCAAAAGCTAAAGCTGACATATAAAAATTACTATACATTGTGAATTGGAGATGCAGCAAAATAAAGCTTCTAGATGAAGATGGAGCACAGAAAAGTATAGAACACCTACCATAGTAATTTAATTATTCTATTAAAAGCCTAAATACAAACTCAGTCATAGTGAAAGTTATACTACAGTCATCAATAGTAAAATTAATGTCCTTGTGACATAATTCCAAATTGTAAAGGGATGTGAACTAACTTACATTCAAATATTTATTTGTCAGATACATACCTGCATACTGTGTGAAGTAGTATAAAAAACCACTTTTGACCCTAAGCAAAATGACTTTATGATGTATTGTTTCATTCGATAAATCCATTTAGGTAAACTTACAGGTGACACAGTAAAGGGCACATTTTCTATTTGAAACTTTTTTGTTCTTTCAGCATACTGTATATCTTTCTTACGAAAATGCACACTATAGGCAGAAAGACGATAGGCTCTGAAAGGGAACTGCAATGAAACACAAAGTTCCTTGAATTTTTACCAATCTCATTTCCTGCAAGTCCTTCCAACTATTTTCATCAATGGCATTGCAATTTTCATACTCCTAAAGTTTGTTTGTTTCCATCAGGGTTTTTGCTTTGTGGTTTTTTGGTTTTTTTTTTCTTTTGTTGGTTGAGTTTCTTAAAAAAAAAACCCTTTTGTGTACTCAGAAATACATGCAAGGAATGTTTAATCACTCTTCTGGAAGGTGAAAAGTAACTGTTGCTTTTTAACTCACACTTCAAAGAGTGAAGCCTAAACCATGTGTTTCACAAAGAAAGCAGGGCAAACCAACTCACTACTCAGTCAAATCTATAAGAATGTTTACGTGCAAAGTAATGCATGTGAAAATATTAATTTGCCATTTACAATTAAAGACATTAATCTATTTATTTCTCAAAATAAACTTCAGGGGTTTTTCTCCCTCCACAAATGGATCAAAACTATTCAGACAATTACAAGTTAGGTTAATGTACAGTATCTCCATTCAGCCAACCAGCACTGGTGCGAATGCTACAACTGCTCCTGACACAAGGGGGTTTCATGGGAATTCTTAAATACATACAACTCCATATGAAGCATCTGAAGTAAAATTATGACTAAGGCAAGAAAGATACCTTAGAAAACAAGATATCAGACTTCCTCAGAATCCTAAAATAATAGCATTAGAAAGTCAGCAATTCATCTGAAACAATGAGATTCAGCAACCTTAAAGCCAAAGTTGTCTCCAGAAGACTGACTAAACTCTTAAACATTTAGTTTCCAAAACTTAGCAAGATTCTGGATCTCAATCACAATGGCAAGCTAAGCCTTCAGGTTTTTCTCTCTTGTAGAAGTACCAACTCCTTATAAGGCCAAGCATTTCAAAACACAGTAAAAGTAAAGGTTCTATAAATCAGTTTAATAGAATCACAGTAAAAGGCCTTTGACCACCTTTCATTGTACCAGCACCACTGACATCTGCCTTCGTGCAACTGTCTCATGACAGAGGAACTCCTGAATTTCATCCACGACAGACATGCTTCAGCTCAGGATGGAAGAAACTTCAGGAAAGCAGGCTCCCAGAATCAACAACCCATTTTTCTGTACTCAGTATCCAAATCTGAGAACTTCCTAGTGCCAGGGAGCTAGATAAACAATTGCAATGAGACAAATCTAATCTTCAAGCTAGATCTCACCTGCCACAATTAAAGGTAAAAATCAGAAGTATTACTACTACCTTACAGCAAGCATTTTACTAACTGTTGAGCAACTGGGAAAGAAAATGAACAGCAAAGCATTGGGCCAAGATTTGAAAAAAACATTAACTGAAAAAATCTCCTAACTTTCCTGATTGGGCAGACCTTCATTAAAATGCATGTCTGTCTACTGTCAGATTTATGACGACAGTTCAGAGCAACAGAAGATGCTCTGGTCTTACACTCTCATGTACACATTTTCAGTAGATTGGGCTAGATTGGTCAAACCTTGTGGAGCCCTTCTTACATTCTCATACATCAGAAATCAGAGAAGTTCAGACTGAATAGCTCCAATCTTTTCTCAAAGCTCATCTGCATTTTTGTTTTGTTCATTTAAAAACTGTAGTTTCAAAAGTACAGGAAGGGCCTTGAGTTACTAATTTCTACCACTGTCACTCTATCCAAATAAAAATACATGTATTCATGTCCTGAAAATTATTTTGCTGAGTGCACAGACAGCTTAATTAAGTTGGTGAAATTAGCCACAAGTAAGCCCTGCAATTATTTTGTGGGCACACAGTGCATCATCTTGTCAATTTATGTTACAAGGACCCCACTTGTTTCCAGCCAAAAGGTAAACTATTTTCTTAACCTGTTCTGTGTTCTGAAAGTACTATAAAACACCTAATTTCTTTGTTAAAGGATTACTATGACCTGGTTATCATGCACTGACCAAGTGCAGAAAAATTCACAAACAGAGCATTCATGTATATACTCTGTTCCACTTCCCTACTTAGCTCAGCAAGCGTGTAATGACTCAAGGCAAAGCAACTTACTTAGTAAAAAAGAAGCATAAAATGGCTTGAGCAAAATGTAATCTCATCTAAGGAATCATAATTGCGGGCCTAAAATAACTTATCCAATCAGTATCCGTATGATCTTGGAAGCACTTGTGCATGTGAGTAACATGCAACTTTTCCATTTCTATTACCATATTAGTCCTGTTTATCTAGAACTCCTTTCTCTAACGAAAAAACAGGTAATTTAAAAGAAAACTTCTAGCTCTTAGCTACACTTGAGGCTGAAACAAAAGTAACAGGTCCAAAATTATTTGCTGCTAGTTCTCTCCCCACGTCAAAAGCCTTTGAAGTTTAAGACAGGACTTGGCTTGACTTTACTGTAAAAATAAATTTTGTAAAAGTAAGTTCTGAAGTTTATACAAATATGCTTGCAGTAATAGTCCTTACTCCAAATCTCAGGAGGATTTCACCATTCCCTATGTTCCTCCATTTGGAGTATACATACACACACGAGCAGCAACAGTTCCTTGGAAAGTAGTAACATTCAAGATCAGACTAAGTACAACTTCAACAAAGTGAAAACCAGAAACATCTAGTTATATCCAGTATAAGGGTAAATACTAAACAAGCTTTAATCTTTCCTGAAGAACAAAATTTAAGGAGGCCATTCACAGAGGCCTCCACCAAAACCATTTTATTTCAGTTTGAAGAACTCTAGAAGATAAATGAAGCATAAATGAAGGACTCTGCATTCATATGTACATATCATACACTGGAGAGAAAAAAAATTAACATTTAAGTAATTTTTTTACAGGTCAGTTGCAAAACCCTGCAACATTAATTTTATCTGCTTTCAGTAAAGACATAAATGAAGCTGAAAATGAAAAAAGAGGAGTAATTTAAATTGCAGTAAAACTGCACCTTGTTTAGATAATATAAGAGTGATTTACTTCTTTCCCCAATATTTCTTCTACTTTTATTTTATTCACACAGTAGATGTGAAGACAGAAGGATTCAAAGTGCTTCAAGATCTAGAGTGCTGGAATTTTTCCCAGGTGTTCATAAAATTCGATCTAGCTTTCAAAGATTAGTCTTTATTAGCTTACTAGGAGAAAACTGAGCAATTTTACTTTAGCCTGTCAATACTGTTATCGAAACAACAGAGTCAATATATTTATTTTCATATACAACATTTTTAGCAGAATTCTAGATTAAAGACTATTTGAAAACATGGTTATTTTCAACAGGAAAAGGTTTTCAAAGCCGCAAAAGAAGTTGGAAACTAAGAGAATGTCTACCTTCTTATCTATGGTGAACCAAATGAAACAGCAAATGGAACATGTAATACACTATATACGTTTAGCTACACGAGTGATCAAAGGTGTACAGTCAGTATTATCACCGTAAATTTATTTTGATAAAAACTTATTAAGATAATAATAAGAATAGCATGTAACAGTTTAAAATTTCATAAGCATAAACTCAGAAAGTTGTAATGGTCAATAGTGAAGCTACAGGAGCTCAGGGAACCTTAAAAATGATTGGGAAATAAAATTTTTAAAAGCTTTTGCAAATCCACTCTTCTATTTCTTGTTGGAATGACATCACTCTTCTGCCAACTACAGTAGGCTTCTATGCCCCATTTTGGCCACTTCTCCCACAAGCTTTCATGATTTCTCATTTGTCATTCCTGGTGTCTGGAACACCCACCTTCCTTGTCTTGAAGTTCCATTCTAAGATCCACTTCTGCAACTGTGCCTACAGAAAAAGTAGGCAACTAAAACATTCACTGTGTCAACAGTGTGCCAAGCCATCAGCTTTCACTGTGTACACTGTGCAGCATAACGTTTATCTCACTTTACCTTTCTTACTACACCATAGTGATTTTTCCTTCAGTGCATGAAGTCTAAAAGTGGGGATTTAATGTACAAAAATCACTTTGGAGAAATACTGTCTATTGGTTTTAAGAGTGCTAGCTGCACCTCATGGTGAAAGGATGTATATTCAACATCATAAATACTCCATTGTGCCTATGTGCATCTGTGGTACATGCACACATGTAATCAATATAAAGAGAAAAGAACAGCCCATTTAGTTTTCTTTACACTATACTACATTTTAATCCTTTGCTAGTTCACCTGAAATTTCTTATCAATTTATGGAACTGAATTGGAAAGCCGCATTCATGCTTTTTTGTTCCATTTTGTCTGAAAAGGCCTTCTACTCTCTAAACCTATTTTCTTCTCTTTGAAAATCTAAATTAAAATTCAGCTAAGAGTCTGTAGGAAGTGCTTATGTTGATACAGGTCAAGGTCTATCAAGACTGTGTTCACAACTGCTATTAACTTTATTTCTAGACAGTCTTGGAGGCATACCTGAAGCATTTGCACCTTTGCAAAAATTTGAACAGATATATTTTTTTTTTAAATTAAAAAGAATATGTTTCCTACACATATTAAATGCAAGCCTGCCATGAGATGGTATTACTGAGCTGCAAGTGACATGAACTTCAAGCCACACTTTCAAGTCCTCCATGTAGTTCTACACGCCACTCCATATAAAAGTGAAATACTTTACTGCCTAATTTATTTAGCTTTGGTAAGAAGCAGCAGAGCTTCAGTAATGCCAATGCAGTTCAAACACACAATTTGTCATTACAAAGAGGAAAAAATGTTTAGGAATTACTAGTTTCGTAACTTTGTGGCTCTACAAATAGGAGAAATACCTAACTTAGACTACTTCAGCAAACAAATTGCATTAGGCGTTTTCAGAAACTAAAAATGGCTGAAGATGTAAAACGCAAAACCACAACAAAAAAAACTTTGTAGACACAGCATGTAAGCACAAGATATAATCAATAACTCAATTTAAATTACAAATACAATTCTTCAAGATGAAAAAAAAACCAGCCACTGGCAAGCATACGGCTGAAGTTCACATGAATAAATTCACTAAAATTAAAGCACTTGCCACTGGAAACAGCCATGTACAGCTTAAAGCTAAATGAAGCCTCTCCTCACGTACATTTCACATACTTGATACCACCCCAGTACTGAAAGAAGAAAAAATAAGTTTATTCAACTTACATCTTTTTCTGACCGATGTGGGAACATCGATGATTGGCTGTAGTACATGTTCTCATCATGGTAGTCACCATCAACTCCCTCTACAAACTTCTTCCTTGAAGCACCAAACATGCTGTTTGTCACCTAAATAAGAAGAAAACTTATTATATACCATGCATGATTTGGTTTGCTACATCCTTGGTATATATTTTAAATATATATATGTAAGGATTGTTAAAAACCCCTGTCTCTAAATATCTGGAAATTCCGCTTAAAAATACTTTCCCATATATTGCCAATGTAATGGTTCTTTCAAGAGGGATTTTCATCTGACATAAACTCATATTCCAGAAACAACTGGGGTGGGGAGAGGGGACACGTTTCATTTTCTGGAAGAGTGATGTTACGTTTATTGTTTTTTGAGTTCCATGACCTTACACCCAAGCTTATTTAAAATTACAATGTGTCAGAAAACAAAAGAGCAAACCTCCCTAGTTTTCCTCTCCTCAGGTACACATTTTCAACCTAAAAGGAAATAATTAAGGAATATTCTTTAGAGCTCAGCCACCTTAAAAGAAATAACAAAAATAAAAGAGAGGAAAAAAAAAAAAAAAAAAAAAGATCCGTGAAATCTTCCATGTCTCATCACCTGAACTTGGAACACCAGCTTTCTACTTAACCCCACTCAGATCCATGATTAAGTAAGGGAAGGTTGAGCTTAACCACACTCAACAACCTCATCACAGACTGGCAAAGTTACGGCAGACAGCCCATAAAAGCCCACTAGATTTTATTTTATCCTTACTCCCAGGAGCACACACGCACACAGAGCTGCTAAGTCAGGAAATGGAAACTAAAGAAACAGCAGCCACACAGCTGGTCACAGAACCTTAATTCATTAGCAAATTTAATCCTGCAGCAAGGTCATACAATGTCACTAAAGCATCTACTGCACACAGTGCATACTTATATACCTGACTCTCATTTAATCATCTGACTATGAAGCTACAGCCCAGCACAGTGCGCACTAACCAAGCACTGTTTTAACCAAACAGGTTAACATTCAAACCAGTGAAGCAGCACATGCAGGTCAGCACAGAGCAACCTGCCCAGTTTCTTGTACCATATGGGGAGACTGGAGAGAGTGCAACCAACAGGATGACAATCAACCCTGAGCTATTGCCCTACGTAATTTATCTTCACAAGGATCCTTATCATCTTCAAAGTTAAGGAAGCTAAGGTACAGTTAACTTATGAAATGTTCTGAACCTTAAGATTTACTATCTTCACTACAGCATTAGATAAATTTAAAAAACCATGATTTTAAACATTTTTTTTTAAGTCGGTTTGCACTACCTTAGGCTCATGCTTGAAACTGAAATTTCAAGATATTTCTTTTGGTTGGCTGCAAGAAGAGTTACTTTCAGCCAGAAATCCTCTTGACGGAAATCCCTGCTGACACAAAAGTACTGTGATATTCCTCACCATGTGGCTTATTCAAATTTCACCTTTACTGATGAAGATTTCTAGGCAGTGTTTAAATAACACGGTTGTTCCTATACTGGTAAGAACTAAACCCCATGATTTCAAAGTCATAGTACTTTTTAGTAAAAGCAGTCAACACCTGGGATGCATTTAATACAGCTATACTCACTGAATAGTCTCAAAACATTTGGCTAAACACAAGTCTATTGCACTACTCCTACAAGAGGATTTCAGATATTCAGTCTACTGATATTCCAGAACAAATGTAAAATCTGTTACAAATAGGTGAAGGATGGCATGTAAAGGTACTGTATACCCTCCCCAGATGGAACTTGTATTTTATGTTTTTTACAAAAGATGTGCAAATATAAGGTCCCACAGTGCTAGAATGTGATCAGCTGACTTTCACACTTACAGTGAAGCTTTCATTACACTGTAAGCATATCCCACTGTGTCAATCCCCTTACAATGCAATTATCACCTACCAGATGGGATGGAGCATTTAACAGGCTAAGGGATTATCTTGTCCTTTGCTCTGCCTGAGTAAAGCGCAGAGAGATGAGCAGTTGCCTTTAACTGCAGTAAAAAGGATAGTGAAATGCCTTGGCAAAGCTATCTTCAGCAATGAAGAGAAGGTGGAGTCTCATCCAGCTACTGCTCCTGAGAAGCAGAAAAGCAGCTTCTCACAAGTCCCAAAGAATTCTTTGGTGCTCCTTTAACAATACCTGGGATAAGAAAAGGATTATTCTTTTGCCACATAACCTTTTCTTGTGATACGTCATCAGAGTAACAACTGATTCGTGATAGAAAGCAAGTCACTGACACTGACACGCACGGTACTGTACTAATGTAATACCTAACCCTGAGCTACAATACAGGAGCTATATAAGGGGAAAAAACTATTCTGTCTTTGACCCTGCAGATTTTGATCTTATTTCTGCAAAGGTCTACACGTGGCTGGCTACATATGTACTGTAAAGACTTCTGAGTCAGCAGGTCAGAGCTCTCAAAATATATGTCGATAGCTGCTGCAAGAAAGTTCATATGTCCAAATATAAAGTCTTTCTACTGAAAAGCTGACAGATATTTTAAATTCTCTACTAAATTCAAACTTTCCAAAAGATTATTTTCTATACTGATAATCATATATGACAGTGGCCTAAAAAACTAATCAAGGCTATACCCTGAAGACAGATGAAGTACAATGGTATTAATATGGAGTCTGACAAGAGCATGGTTATTAAGAAAGAAATGAAGAAAACTTAATAATTAGATAAATATTGATATTTTTATTGGAAATCCATATTTCTACAAGACACCTAACAGAACTGTGCTGATGAACTCCAGAAAACAGAGCAGGCTGCAGCTGTAGGGGAAGAGAGGAAGGCTGAGGAGCCTGCAGTGCTCTTGTCTACTACCCAGCTGCATCACTGCACCCAACTACCCTGAAGACTGCCAAAAACTTTTTGCCAAGACTGACACTTCCTCACAGCAGCATTATTATAAGTGATTTTGTGTTGTTCAACTCTGCCAAGTGAAGCAGTCGCATGCAATGTTCAAGCTATCCAAACTCCCACTGAGGGAAGTGGTACAGGCACTGGAAGGCATTCTGGCAACTGCCTACACCCCTACCCCTAACAGGATTCCACTCCACTAGAAAGAGTTGTCACCTGCTCTTAGGGTGAACCACAGCACAGATCACAACAGAGAAATGCGGTGGCACAATTCACACTGCTATCCAGCCCTGTCACAAAACTAACAGCAGAATAACATGAGGTGAGCTGCTAAAAACCAGTAACAGGAAGAGGAGGAACTGGGATTAGAGACTTCAGCTGCAGCTGCTGTAGCCAGGTTGCTTACTTTGTGCTCATTCTGAAGCTGAAACCAGCAGACAATTTATCTACTTCCCAATAGTCACTGGTGACAGTAAATGGCTGGCAGACTTCTGAATCAGAGCACTTATCCCCATGCAGACTTTTATATTACAGCAGGTTTGTGCAATGACAGTGTCATATTGATGCCAGGTTAGCAGCAGGCACCTTCCAATCCATGTCAACTTGTTCCGGTATTCATGAACATACTCATTAGTCATTCATGCTACAAGCATATGCACAGATATTGGAAAAACACTGCTGTGGTACTCTTTGTAAGAAGGTGTGAGAATAACTGGGTCGGCACCAAATGCAGGCAGATCTGCAGATGGAACTTAGCTGCTTATTTCCTAGGACAAGAAGCCACCAGGAAACCTCACACAGTTCCCTTTTCACAGACTGATAGATCACTGCCCAATCAGCTATGAAAGTAAATACAGCAAAGTTCATGAAGCACTTACAAATAAATTTTAAACCCTTTGGAAAGTAACAGTGACCTGAGGTTTTGGACCTTCAGGTACAGGGTCTATACTGGTGAGGTGAAGAAAGGTAGAAATCAGCTCTTATATAAGTTCCTCATTCATACATATACACGCACACACACACAGAGGCCAACACAATCTGACAGAAATGGTATGGTAACTGCGTGGCAATTTTATTAAGCGAAGAATTCTTGCCTCTCAGACTAATGTCACACAGATCTCTCTCCTAATCCTCTAACTACTCTTCCTATTCTACTGTGGGAACTCAGCTCTCTGTTGCACAAGACACACTGGCAGTGTAACCATTCATTAAAAATGTAAAAACGGTGCATTTAGGTCAGTTCATCCTTTAGCATAATATTGCGTAAGTACTTGCAACTCCCACTGGTAGACCCATGCAAAATATTATTAGAAAATATTCATGGTGACACAGGAAAGAAAGGGAAGGAACTAGATGTTAAGAGAACTAACCAGCCACGTGGCCACAAACCACATCCACTTCTGATCAAGTGTGCTTCTTTCAAAGCATGAGCTGCACCTGGGTCAGGGCAAGCCTTGGTATCAACACAAGCTGGGAGGTGAACAGCTCGAGAGCAGCCCTGCTGAGAAGGACTTGGGTGTGTTGATGAATGAGAGGCTGGACACCTGCCAGCAATGTGCACTCATAGACCAGAGAGCCAACTGGATCTTGGGCATCCAAAGCAGCGTGGCCAGGAGGGAGGGGATTCTGCCCCTCTGCTCTGCTCTGGTGAGACCCCACCTGGAGAGCTGCACCCAGCTCTGGGGTCCCCAGCATGGGAAGGACATTGCCTTAATGGAATGAATCCACAGGAGGCCACCAAGATGATTACAGGGATGAACACCTCTCCTATGAGGAAAGGCTGAGAGAAATGGGATTATTCAGCCTGGAAAAGGTTTGGGGGTGATTTAATTGTGGCCTTCCAGTACCTGAAGGGAACCTAGACAAAATATGGATCATATAGTGACAGGACAAGAGGGAACAGCTTTATACTGACAGCGAGTAGGTTTAAATTAATGTTAGGAAGAAATTCCTTATTGTGAGGGTGATGAGGCACTGGCATAGGCTGCCCAGAGAAGTTGTGGATGCCCCATCCCCAGAGTTTTCAGGTTGGATGGGGCTGTGAGCAACCTGGTCTAGTGGAAGGTATCTCTGCCATGGCAGGGGTTTGGAACTAGATAATCTTTAAGGTCCCTTCCAGTCCAGACCACTCTATGATTCTATGTTTAAAACTCACAATTTCAAGCTAACATTAATTAAGCAAAATGCAGTCAGAAACCTGGTAAGACCTTTAAATTCTTCTGTGGAACATTTCCTAACAACCACTACAGGAGAACTAGAAGAGCTGTACAAATGTTACGAACTTTAAGGATCTAATAACCAGTTTGCTGTGGTCATTGACCTTTATCCTTCAGCTGAGAACATAACACAAAACAATAAACAACACTTATTTTAAAAAGAATTAAAGAGAAATATTTTTATTTGTGAGGAACACTGCAGTATACTGTATTTCAGCACAAAAAAATCTGTCACCAATAACTGAAAATATCTTTGTGAAACTGAATTTGTATGGAAAAACTATTAAAAATTTTGTCTTAAGCTGCAAGAAAATCTTCAAAATTTACTTATAAAGTGGTACTATGATTGTATATTAATATGTTAGTTTAACAGCCTGAAGCAAATTATACTATTAAAAAATGAAAACTAATTATATTTTTTGTTTTGCCATATTACTATAGGCAGTGCCCAAAGAGAGCTCACTCACACCACTAACACAGCCAAATCTAAACTAAGATGATAAATCTCACAGGAGAATGAACACTTTCAAATTTCCATAGAGAAAAAAAAAAGAAAAAGCAACGTTGAACTACAACTGAACTCATCTTCATGAGAGCTGAAAACTATATATAGTAATACAAGTTAAAAAAAAAAAAACCAAACCATTTCAGGAATTCCAGCAATATCTTCCCTTTCCGGCCTCTCCAGTGACTAGGGTGTTTGTCAACATGCATGCTTTCATTACATGGAAGCAATTAAAAGTTGTAATCTCAGTCTGATGTTACAGAGCTTCTACCCATTTATATACTATTGCTTCTGATCTTGCTGCCTAGGTCTTAATAAGCAAAGGCAATAATTTACTCTATTTCTTTTCTGTCACAAATCACTGTTTTCATGTAAGATAATATACTTGCACATCTGAAGTATCAGCAAAAGTGACCCTTAAAGAGCCTTTCAGTGAGAAATAAGTGTCTCTCAAAATGCCTGTCAAAAATCATGTGAACCACCAAATCAGCCTGCAATTTAAGTCAAAATACAGAATTTGGAATTCCATCAGTTGGTTAGCTAGCATAAATTCAATTAATAGTAAAAAGTACTACTGTTTATGGTCCTGTTTCTCAGCATCAAAGATAATTCCTATTTAGCCCAAAGTGAAACTGATACACAATAGAATATATATATTACCAAGTTGCTAAATGCAAAAAATATTTCAAATCCCAAACCCTCACTGATAAATTAAAGCTATTAAAAAAAGTACACTGGTACGAATAGATACATTTAATTTTCTACACGAAAGACAAAACAAAACTAGAAGTTGAGATCCTTTGTTCTCCCATTTCACTTCACAATCACAGTCTGTCCACTTCTCCAAGGTGAATGATAACCTCCACTAGCACTGTATGATTATGCTACAATAGTCCCTCAAACAACAACTTTGTAGTACCAAAAGAACATCATCACAGCAAATGGAATCTTTCACTATATTTCTCTTTTTGTTAAAAGGTTTTTGTCCTTGATTAGCTTAATACTGGCACAGTTTTGCACCCATTGTAAGAATACAGTAGTATAATAGGTATTTTGTTCATCTTTTGTTTCTGTGTGACCTGCTCTAGGTGACCCTGCCTTGGCAGGGGGTTGGACTAGATGATTTCCAGAAGCTCCTTCCAACCCTAATGATTCTGTGATCTTTAACAACTGGCTTCATATTCTTTTAAGTTACATAAGTCTTTAAGTTTCAATCTCAGAAACATGGAAGACTAAAACACCACCAAACCATGAGTGACAAATCTGTCAAAAAATTTTTAAGTTGGATAGCCTTTAGAATAAACTCCAGTACTTGTGTTTTATGACACATAAATTGATTATTTTCCAAATTCACACGGCATTGTAGAAAATAACAGCAATTACAAAAAAAAAAAATCAAGTCTCCGAGTAGTTGAAGATGCAGCTGATCTCCTTGAAACACTGCATAGTCTTTCCTTTCAAAAAGTAACTATGACAAACAAGATGTACTGCAACCTACATGCAGGAATGCCACACAAAAATTTTGAGCATCAAGGAAATAAAGGACATATAGTTATGATTTTAGACTACCCTCCACTCCTATTCTCAAGAACAATCATCTACAGGGTAAAGTTTTACAAGTATTCTATGAAGTATAATAATGCCTTCAAAAGCTACACTAAAACCATGAATGTATGCCATATGCAAACTATATCCAAGCAATGCAGTCCCTAACATCAAAGAAGCCACAGGAATTCTCCTGAACAAGATCGACATGCTGTTTTTAACCATCTTTAACTCTTACAAAATAAACATTATAAAGCACTCCTGAAACAGAACACCATAGCAGGAGCAGGAAAAACTATCCTACATTAAAATAATAAAACCAACATTGAAATTGCTAAAGCTGAACTTGAAATTGTGATTACAAGACACTCCATTTGGTCTCATAACATGGTTGACACTATGCCCATCCTGGGGCCGAGTCCTGCAGGTTCTCCTCCTATTAATCACAGGCAGAACACTTGGAATATATTAGAAACCAACAGTAGTTGCGGACTTGACTTTTCGTTAAGCTGGATGCCTTTTATGGGTCTGATCACTGAGTTATACTCATTAGGAAAATAATCTTCTGACAGACCATTCAACGAAATCTGAACACCTGTGAGGAAGACTTTTCAAATACAAGAAAGACAGCAAGAGATTTGCAGAAGTGACAAGGGCAAACTAACTTGTGCTCTATCTAGAGCAGCTTGGGGAGAAATCAAGATGATGAGACATGCACTCCACCTTAGTCACTGAATGACCTGACAAAGAGAAGTGTGTCTCCTTTGTAGATGTGGCAAAGAAGTCACGAGTCCTGACTACTGCACACATCTGCACACCCACACACAGTGTAAAACACACAGCTGTATTTTCTGTCAAGGACGTGGTTTAGGAATTTTGTCCACTGGGAACAAAGACTACTTGTCTGATGTTATTATAAAAATAAACTTTCCCTATAAAAACTGGTACTTGGTTAATGTAGGAATGAGTCAGTCTTAGAGAGGAGAAATTCAGCTGTAAAGTTTGTAAATAAATAAACAAAAACACTCAAAATTCCATTCCAGAAAGATAATGAAATGTCTTCAAATACTCTCATAATAAACTTATTAGTGCAGTGTCACTTCTCCTGGCTCCTCAAAAATTTATTTTGCGAGTTTCTCTCAACCAGTATTTTACACCTCAGCCATAATAAAAAACTGCCATTGGAACGTATCAGAATGGCAACTTCCTACCTTCTTTTGCTTAATAACCTTTGACTCATCCCATTATGTAATTCAGACCATACTGGTTGAAAACTACTTGCAGTTTAAACTAAAAATTGATTTTGTAATTGAAAAACATTGCAGTTTGCCATATGAACTGCATTACTACTTTTGAGTATTTCACTGTTGACACAACAAGTTTCACTGTTTTTCAGAAATTACCCTTCTATAACAAATTAGAATAAGATAACCTCTTATTCAGCAACTTCATCTACTTGAATTTTATTTCCAGTTTCATGCCTCTTCTGTTGGTTTGTGGCATGTTCTTTTAATAAAATAAATAAAAATACACTTTAACCAATTGGAAATTCTAGATCTAATCAGATGCCCTCTGGAGAATTCCTTAATAGAGCATATACAATTGTAAAGCCCAGCTTTAAAAGATCAGAAAATCCCTGTTACACTAAGTTCTTCAGAAATAACAAAATCCTACCATTCCCTCCAAGCCCCAGAGAAAGAAGTCGGAACTTGACATTTTCTTAAACATTGCAATCCTCAGAGCAAATTGATAAAAATGGAACTTCCATGTTCAGCAAAATTCTGGTGTAGCAAACTGTGCATATGGCCAAACTCACATGATGTGCAGTCTGAAAGCTGGATCAGGTAACTGGAGAAAGGAACCCATAAAGTAAAATCACATTAAGCACGTGCACATTGTTCTGAAGTTCTCAGAAATGTGACAGATTCTATAAATTTCTCATGGAAGCAAAAAAGGAAATGGTGACCAAAAAAAGCCAACAGTTCAAAGAAGTTTGCACTTCCTACACTAAAAACTAATTTCTGCACGAAATAAGTCATAGAACTGGTTATAAGTAAAATCAGCTGAAAACTCAAAAGAAGGGTGCCAAGACAAGGCAAAGCAGATACAGGGAATAAGAAGCTTGAGTCTGAAAAAATTTGTTGTCATTTGTACTGGCAACAGAAAATGGGATTTTAACAGGGACATACCATTCTGACCTCAGAGTACTGGTCCTTTCTTCAGGTAGTACTGCCCCTCTTCCAGAATGCACCAGAACAGGGCAGCTGTTTAATATATGTTTCGCAACACGTGTATGAGCATGCAGCGGAGAACAGATTCTTAAGGGACATAAATGTACTCCTATGAAGAGAGCTAAGCAGGTTAAGCGATAATCAGACAGGCCATAAGCCAGGTTTGGAATTCTAGCATCTTAACTCTTTGAAACCCCAGACAGGTTAAATATGTTAAAAAATATAAATAAATACAGCATGACTTTTGCTAAAAAGCTTAGAACAGTTCTGGGAGAAGAAAAACGCTTCTAAGACTTTTCACTCATCACTGGTATTTAACAGTCATCACATATTCAAAAAAAGACATTTTTAATAGCAATTATAACAGAAGTTAACTAAGTAAGATTAAGTAATTTGGACTCCAGCTTCACAATTAAGAGCGCTGCAGTGCTAAATTATTTCTTCTCTATCAGTTTCGATATCAGCATGACATACTTTGCCACCTCTGATGTTTGGTATCGCTCCCAGCTGCTCAATAATTTTTTCCACAAACAACAGACAACTCAGATGATGTACAAATGGACCAACACAGCTTAAACTGAAAAACAAACCTGGGCCTCGTCTAGTCCAAGTCAGCACTACAGTCTGACTTCTGAAGCAGAGATAACTGCTCCCAGTATCAAAGAAATGATACAAAGGTTTCATTATAAGGAGCATCTCAAAAACCTTTATGTTGATGAGTCCTCTAAGAAGCTATCAAACAGAAGAAAACCCCTGGAGTAACATGCAAACATTTACACTGAAATCAGAACCTGCCAAATCAGAAATTTTCACAAGAATAAGCTGGTGGTGAGGAAAGAGGAAACAACGCTCTCAGATTTTAGGGAGGCTGTATCCCTCCAGGGGGTGCGAAAGTGAAAATGGCCTGCACCAAGGACACTGTCAGGGCAGAAGCTGGTAGCACAGGGATGGAAGCAGATGACTTGGAAACATGAAGGTCAGCTGGGCCTCACAGGCAAGGAAAGATGGTTGCAAGGACAGTGTTGATATGCTTGTCAGTAAGCAAGTAAGATGACCACAGGCCTGCTCTATTGCTGGGAGTGGTTTTTTCCCCATTTCGCTTAATCTTATTGTGGTCCCTTACATCACACCTAAGCCAAGCTGACACAGTTTCATCTGCTAAGTGCCTCCAGCTATCTCTGTAGAGTCATTACCTTACATACTGTTCAAGCAATATTTAATACTTCCAACACACCCAAATCAGTTGAAACCAAAAATGCCGATTGATAAGCTTTTAAGATCTGTATTTCTGTAAAATATTAAGTTTTATTAGATGATGTATGTCACCATATCTATTAGGTAGTCTGCATCTGTTCACTGGACACAGTCCTGGTTGGTTCATTTACCGTTTAAAGTCTTTCGCACTATATATCAGACAGGCAGATAAAAGCTTGCAAACCAAATGGAAAAAACAAATTCTGAAGCGTGAATTCAATTTTGGTTCATAATCACACGATTTAGGTGTTTCCATCATGTCAAATCTCTTATTGTATGAGAAGAATAAAAGATTAAAAATTAAAGAATAGGGCTCATTTGACTTTTTATTTGCCTACAGCTGAGACTCTCAGCCAGGAAGCTAGATTTCTGCATCTGTGCTTCAGCTAAAACAGCAACCATTGCTCCAGCAGGGACATTTCCATGATGATTTTGAACAGGTTCTTCTTTCCAGGAATACTGCAGGTTGGTTTTTGTTTGTTTGTTTGGGTTTGTTTGGTTTTTTGGTTGGTTGGTTTTTTTTGTTTTGGTTTGGTTTTTTGTAAGCACAGCACCAATTCCACTGACTTTTTAAGACAGCTGCATTGCCTACCTATTTCTTACTGGATAGAGTCAAAACTTTCATGTTTGGTTAATCTAAAATACTGTATTTTAAATAAGCTCTGGTTTCCCGAGCATTTCCTGCAGCTAAGCACTGTACGGTCAGATACACAGCATGACTGATAGTGTAACAACAGAATATTTTTTTCTTTCATTACTGTGATAGAGTTGATATTAAATAAATCAGTACTAGACCCATTTCTACTCCAGCTTCTGCCAGGGCGGGGGGTGGGGGAAGGTATGTTGTTGGTGTTTTGGGGGGGGGCTTTTTGTACAGAAGCACAAGGTAGATAAATCTTTTACCTGAGTACGACAGCAGCTACTTTTTATCTTCTATCAGTACATTCACACATACAGTATTTAATGTAAGCTGCTAACCATTTGTTTGAAGCACCTCAAGAAAGAGGTAGTAACAGTATTTTTAATTTAAGTTGAATTTTAAGAAATACAGGCTTCCCTTTCGTTTGGGCTTTTTTTTTTCTCCCAGAGGTATTCTAAAAATAGAAACAGCTGAGACTATTCTAGCCAAAAAATTTATTCTGCACACACAGCACATCAAACATCTTGTCTTACCTTAAAATACAACGGGAAAATTCAAAACATTAAGTATGTTTAATATATTGAATCCTTTAAGGAAAAGAAATAGTTACGAGCAGCCACAACCTCCTGGCAGCATACCTGCCTCTCAGTGACTCTCCTTCTCCAGACTAAGTGTGCAAAAGCAGAAACATTTCCCAGGAGCACAGACAGGTTAAATTCACTTATGGCTTTTTAGAGTGTCCTCCTAAAATATACATATGAGTCTGTGACTCTTTGGGGCAAATACAAAGCTCCAAGTCAAAATTATAGACTTTTACCCTTTAGTTATTTATTTACTGGGGGTTTTTTTTAAAATGAAACTCTTAAGATGTTTCTTAAATATTCCAGGGCCTGTTTCTTGTAACCTTCTGATTACACAGCCAGGCTACATTATGATTACAGCTGTACCAGGCTCAGACATAAAATAAAGTTTGACAAAACAACTTTGAATGTTTTTACATCGTATCTGAAGTACAAGGCCAAACCAGTCTCAAAAAAAAAATTTGCTGATTTTTTTAAAAAAGATAATGGAAAAGTACCAGAATTATTTAAGACTTTAAATTTCTGAACCCCAATTCCTCATTATTTTTCATTATTTAAGTGTTAAATGATACTACTCCACACTGGAAAACGATAAATTATAGACTGAGCTCTCTACTACACTATCACAAATGCAATCAACAAGTAAAATTAAGGAAGTGGTAAATGCACCTATCATGCCCTTCTACTGTACTAATCTTCCACACGTTTATTTTAAACCTCTCCAATCACTCTGTTGTCCATTAAAGTTGTCAAAAAATGAATTAGACTAGCTATGCACCCTCTCATTTATGCACATGGACTTTAGTCAGACTCCCATATTGTAAAAACTTCGGCTTTACACTGTAAACTTTGCCCAAATATCAGAAACTGAAATAATACAGCAGTTTTAAATTAAAAGCAACTCTTCTTGGAAGGGACAGACTTTACGCCACAACATTTTAAAACAGAGCTACCTCAAACTGGCAGTCTAAGCTCAGACTGCAAATGTTGCCGAGACCTGGCCCAAGCCCCAAACATGGGCTGGTCCCCTCCATCTCATACCTTCCTCACAGTTTCTCAGAAAACAGTTGCATTTAGAGTTCCAAAACAGCACAGCAATGTTTAATGTCTCAACAGCCTGGTAAAACAAGCAACAGAGCATTGCTTCCTGTTATTCTGGTCTCATAAAAAAAAAAAAAAAAAAAAGAGTACTTTTACTGAAATTGGGACTACTTAATCTTTAGCTAATGTACACACTTTGCTCACAGTTCCTGCTTCTGATTTCACAAGATTCAGAGGTCATCCTGACCAGCAGCATTACTTCGCTTTCATCTGAACTTGCAATAGCAAAACACTAAAATGAATTTTAGTTTCAATTCATTTTACCAGTATTCTTTGAAGTATTCTCAGGGTCAGCCAAGTCCAGAAAGAAGTTCTTGCTTCTTGAGTGATAAAATCCTTTTCCTGCCCACCCCTGGCCTGCACAATTTTGAAGCAGAATCTTAAAAGTTTTGCTTTTAAAAAGAAACATCGTTCCAGAATTAAATCTTGTTCAAGAAAGATAAAGACTAATTTCTTTGCCATATTTTCAAAATCTAAATGAATATTCTGAAGTCACGAATATGTCTTTCTCTTAGCATCAGGCTGGCAAGAATATGGAGGGTGATACATTTAATCATGGACCTATATACTGGATAACTGGAGGCAGCTACATGTTGCATAAATTTATAGTTATTCTTAAACAAAATACTGCTCAGATACTGCAGCTCTCTTTAAGTGACTGAAGTGTACAGTAACTAGCTCTCAAAAACTGCAAATGTCAAAAGCGTTTACAAATATTGAAGTATTCTTTGTGTTTGATCTTCACTACTGTCATTTTTTAAAATATCGTTTATGTATCTCTGTGGTGCCATAAGCTTTTTCTGGTAAACAAATATTTCCCTTGCAGCTTTTTTTAACCCTTTCCCCCTTTTTAAAAGGGAATTTACCCAAATGCTTATTGCTGTGAAGAATAATGTTCCCGGAGGCAGCATACATGAACAGCCTACAGAGCAAGCATGGTGCACAATTTCTAACTCCCAAAACCTAGCCACCCACAAAAAAAAGATGTTTTCCTAGCTCTGACCAGCATTTATCTTCACACTAGTTCAGAAACAGTAATACTATTAATGTATACAGGTAAGTATAAAAGAGCCAAAAATATATATTTCATATAGTGACTGGATATATACTACACATCAAAAGCTTTTTGCTTATTAACAGAAAAAAAACCTTGACAAGACTATATCACCCACATTTAAGTGAAATGCAGGGGAAAAAAAAGTCACAATCACATGATTTTTTTAAAAATAATTTGGACTTAAATAGTTATCAAACAAATTCTATTGCACACAAACCATTTGCCTCTAATACTGGAGATTCCTGGAAAGGAGGATCCACTACTTCTGAAGTATTGACCTGAATTTTTTTTAAACAACTTTTAAAGAAAGGCCCAGATGATTCAATAAATTAAACACCTAACAAAAGCTTTGAAAGCAGAACAAGGAAAACCATATATACAACAGATAGTTGGTAGAATGCAATTTACTTAAGTCTCAAAGCATTCTTTGACAATAAGGTTGTTTAGGATACTTTAAAATTATTTTTAAAATGACAGTAAATCAGTTACAGGGAAGGTGGAATACAAACACATAACCATGATCCACTACAGGCTGCAGCTAGAAAATTTTAATGGTAAGCAAGCTTTCTGGATTTTGAAGTGACAGAGAGAAACCTTCTACACATTCAGTAGACAATTCTTACATTAAGAATATAATTCATGTACTAAGGGTTTGAACAGGAAGATTTTTTTTAATTTTTTTTTTATCATGGAAGAGTCACTACAGTGTGCATCACCACTGAGCAGGATTTTCACAAGGCATAATGTTTCAGAGCAGTGAAGTCTACTGTCACAGTCCTGCTCCTGGCTGGCTCCTTAAGTTTTCAGCCAGCTGGGTTCTTGGTCCAGCTGTGCTGTGTGGTTACAGCTGTGGTTACACTGTGCCATAGCAGGTGGGACAATGTAATAGCCACAGCCCCATTTTACAGTATCTTAACAGCCAAGAAACTGTATCTGAAGATCAAGGCAAGCACCCTACTGTCCATATTCACTTTATCAAAAGGATGGATTCTTGTATGATGGAAAACACTGTTAAGCAAGTATAGTAAGTAACTGATCACCTGTGGTGGTAAAATTGAACTGGGGTGACCAGTGAAGTTGCCATCCTAGGTTTTTCCATCATGCCTGTTCACAGGGGCTGCTGACAAGCTGCAAACACAAGCAGCAACTGAGGTACCACCAATTTACTTCTGATAGGTTATATTGAAGTTCATACAGGATTTGCTACAATACCTTGTCCAACCATCCCTACAGCAAGTACAGACACCTCTGGGACAGGAGCAAGAGCACAGCCAAGGAGAGTAACCACACGCACCACCCCACTTCCCTTGCGCAGATGCCAGTCGTACGGTTTTCTTAATTTGCTCAACTGTCTTTTCACTGGCGAAGACTGACAACAAAACCCTAATAAACCCACAGGAACTAAAAGATCTTAATCATTGTTAGCTTCATGCTTCTCATGTAATGTCAAATATTAACCCCCCGTCTAAAATTTCAATTGAAAAGAACAAAATATTGACCGATGCCTGTTAATTAATGATTCAAAAACACTACAGAAAAATAATCTGTCAGCAAGCCATGAAGAACATACAGAGAAAAGAAGCACCTTTTTTGTTAATAAATTTGCTAAACTTTAGATTAAATGCTTAGATAGCTAGTTTGGGAATGCATAGCCCTAATTAAGCAGATAAAATTAAGGGGCTGTAAATTTTCTTTTAAAAAGGACTTACAAGTTTCTACATTTCAGGTTATTTACAGAAGAATTAATTCTATGAAGACTTTCAGTATACCATGGCTCCAATTTAACAGCCTTGTTTCTCAAAACGCTGATAAATTTCAGAGGAAAAATTATTTCAAATATCAATTATATACAGTGATCCAACAAACAAGGAAGAAAGCTGTGACTTAGCTTAGTTAGAAGGACAGGAGCCCCTCTGGGAACTTTGTGACTTCCAATACTTACCTGATCTTCTACTCCGGATTGATGTTTCTGAATGTCTTCTCATCAAGAGCAAAGTATGCATGCAGTTCTCTATAGCAATTTTCCAGTCCCCTTCCGTAAAGATCACTAAATTCTATAATTGGCCTTGCACTTTAATATAAAGTGGAACTTTATCATTTGCTTCCTCTTCCCATATATGTTCGTAGGGACAGATGTATCTTCCGAATCAGGGGCTCTGAAATACAACTTTCTCATTCTTGTTCAAATCAACAAATCTGTTTGCAAGGATTTAATACAAACAAAAATCTGCATCTGAAGACATTCTTACAAAAGCCTCCCTCAGTTCTAAGTCCTGTTCTAAAATACCTACTTTTAAAGGAAGCAAAACATACAGTCTTGCATGAAAGGCTTCTGTAAAATTTCTTGCTACAAAAAGTGCTAAACTGGAAATGAGAGACAACATAGATATAGAAGTGCACAACCAAAGAAGGTTTCTTTTACAAGGCAAACCTATTTTAATACTTCAAAAAGAACAAAGCTGAAGATTACTCTCAATAAATGAATGACTTTTCATGTGTGGATCCCGTTTTTCAAAACAGGTCTGTCTGGTACTGCTTTATGAAGTATCAGATCTAGTCCAAATTTAAATTAGCTGAATCACATCCCATGGGGCTCTCAAGCTCTACCAGTCCTTATTCCTCCTACCCTGGTACCTGCACATGTCTCAAGCATTACTGGTTTTAAAAAGGGATCCTATTGCCTGGTTTAGAATACATAAATTCATGAATGAGAACACTCATCTGCCTTCCTGATCACTGCAATTAAATCAGGACAACTTTTGTTGTCCTGATACCAAGGGTATCTGGAACTACAACTTCTCAAAATCCTGGTTACCAGTCTGCATGCTCCACTGCTGTACTTTAAACACTGGCTCTCACCTGCACAGGAAACTGCAATTCCATACCACAGGCTTCTCCAGTCTCAGCTTCTTTTAAGCACTACATGGGAGATTGAAGAGAGACACACTTTGCCACAAAAGTAATTTTCAGAAACTACTGGTGAAAGCCACAGTCTCTAGTGGCAAACTACCTACCCAGCCTTGCTCTAGGAAAGCCAAAACAATCTGGAAACTATCTGGGATGCAAAAGCAACACTGATAAATTACCCTGAGGAACAAGAAACCAAACTGTGCCAAGCGTAACTTTTCCCAGTCATTTGGGATTCTGGGACATGAGCTAGGAGCCCATAGGAGAAAGTTCACATTCGCATTTAAATCCTCAAACTGAATTCTAACTGAGCATAACAAACAATACATGACAACAGAAAGGAAAAACTCTTCAAAATTACTTCTGGGACTTTCCACAGTGTATCATTAAATTCAAACACATATTGCCAAAATGTAAAACAGAGTAATCACAAAAGCAAGCTATTCTTGAGGTTTACTGACTCTTCTGCTCATCTTAACTTAATGAATCCTAAGCATGTCAAGACATGTTCCTGGGAACGTGACCATGCTACTTTCAAATCCAGTATTTTGGGGTTTGGCAAGACCCCAAAGCTAATTCATCTGTTTTTAACTTAATGCTTTATCATATTCACTTTTTTTCCCCAATAATTTGTTGGCTTTTCCTAACCCACGAACTGCAGTCCACTCAAATTCCTCCCTAATTCACAAGTACGTAACAAATTTTACATTTAAAGTGCCATAATACCCATTTAGAAGTGTCACCTCCTTTCTACTCTATGTTCAGGCCATAAATACGAAAACTGGCTACACTGCATAGCACCACAGTTTGAGACTTGCAATAAAAAACAAAGCCACGGAATTTCTACTTATTGATGTTAAAATAAAAACCAAAACAGTCCTGAAATTGAAACTTTCATCTTCAAAGATGATTTTATTGAATTAAATGCAATGCTATCCCAAAGTATTTAATATAATTATTAACAACACACATATCTGTACGAGAAAAACCAAGGGGTTTTTTTGTGGATCTTTTTAGCCTTTGTCATTTCAGCCGAAGGAACACTAGGGATTCCAAAGA
The DNA here is from genome assembly GCF_020740725.1 of Corvus hawaiiensis. Lineage (NCBI taxonomy): Eukaryota > Metazoa > Chordata > Aves > Passeriformes > Corvidae > Corvus > Corvus hawaiiensis. The sequence continues at coordinate 44,251,194 of NC_063216.1, forward strand.
ATGTTTATGTGTAAAGCAGACTGTTAATACGAAGTATTTATTTCTTTTTTTAAGGGGATAAACAAAACATGTTTCTTATCCATATTCCAAAATGCAGAACTCATCCACTCACTGTATGATACAGCTGCTGCAAATTTACAATCACAGAGCCTTGACTAACTTTCGTTATGATTACAGACTGCAGTAAATGATACTGAAGTGTAACAATTATTGCACCATGTTTCAATGCACTGAATGCAGTAAAACACAGATAAAGATGCCTGTGCCAAACCGCTTTATATAGTTATGCTCAAATTTGGGAAGACTACCACTTTTGGGAACGCTGTGTTTACAAATCTTAAAGAAAAGTATTTGCAAAGAAATTTAAAGCACATGTAAAAATAAACAGACTTGTTTTAATTTCTCTTGACCACTCAAATGCACGTATGCATCATTCCACGCCACTTTTTAATAAAAAGTCAAAAAGGTAGGGGGCACATTAATATACTTCAAAGCCAGTTCCTTCAACACCTCATTGTGGAATATACTACCTAAATATTTTAAAGAACAAAATCTTAACATTCTGAGAGCTAATCCCCCTCCCTTAGAATAAGGTTGTCCTCAAAGAACCTTAAGCTCACTGAAAATCACAACCTACCTACACACTGTACTTTTGTTCATTAATTTTTTGTCTCTGCTCAGGTAAGCAAATTTTGACTGATGACCACTTCCCGTAAATGAAGTGGATCGATAAACCATTATTAGTAAAATATATTGTTATCTTCCAACCTTCTTACAATTCCTACTGTTCCATAAACAGGAAAAAATCCATACTGAAAATAAAATGAAAACGAACTTACAATAAAAAGGTTCTGAGTAGTTTTAAAGCAAAACCTAAATGCAGTAAAAAACAATTATCACACTCAAACTAAAGCAGGAGTCATTTACTAGAGAAATTTCATTTTAAAAACAAAATTATTACTTGCTTGAAGATTTAGGAAAAAGATGGATCAGCAAGTTAAGTGCTGGGGTCTTTTTTTCCAGAAAAAAAAATTAAAGGCTGTAGAGATCTAGATCTACAGCATCTAGAGATCCTTTCTCCAAACAGAAAGCCATAGATGCCTTGATCCTGTAAAGACAAGTTATTCTAGTAATACAGATTTGCCTCATAAGAAAGCCACATAAGAAATCACAAATGCCCCCAAAGTTATTTTTAACTGTGTATAATTTATTCTCTGCTAACCCCAACAGAACTTGAATACTGACAACTCTTTCTGTTACCCACCTTATAGGGAACTTTTCCACCTTACAAAGAAGACAGAAATGCTTCCAAACCCAGTGCTTGGGACAACAAAAGAATAACTTCAAATTCATGAACCAACAGTTTTCAGAGATGACTGGAAGGACAAAACCAGAAGCTGAAAGCACAGAATCCCTATTTCCAAATCCAAAGGAGAAGAGGGAAAAGATAAACCACCCCCAACAGAAAACTTAGTTTACTGAGAAAATAATGGAACGAAAAATAAAAAAATAATTAAAAACAAACAAAAAAAACCCAAAACAAAAAGAACACCAAAAAGCAATTGGGAAAGCAGATGGTGACCTTTCAGAGTCTCGAAAAGGAACCTGCTGTTGCACACAATCACAAAGTTGTAATTTTTTTTTCACCAAAAAGCCAAAGAGCACATCCACATTGTAACAGTGATGCCCAGAAGAGGCATCATACAACCAGCTGTGGGGTCCTGCAGTTGCATGGTTGAACTACACCAAGCATTTTGCATCAGCCCTTCTCACAATGCTTTCCTAGGGTTCCTTACCTCAGAAAAGTGGCAACATTTCAAAGTAGATTTGCTAACTAATTTGGATATGCTTATTCCGTAAAAAAATTTTAAGCCATTCAACCGAAACACTTCAGTGAAATTATTCCTGAAGCACTGACACTTTAGAGGACCTATTCAAGGAGGCTACCACCAAACACAGCCTAAAAGAAAGCCTGAAGAAAGCAACCAAGTTGCCCAAGTCCACAGCAGTTAGTCCTATGGTCCCTGAGCAATTCAAGTGCAGCCTCAGGTTCAGTGTACCATGCAACACAACCCAGTCTGGCAATGGTGAGGCAATGGGAGGAAGAAAAGCAGGACAGGCTGCTGTCTCCAATGCTGCTACACAACTGTACAGCACACCCAGCCCCATCACATCCAGCAAAGAAACAGCAGGACAGCAGGCAAATGTCTTCCTCCTTCCACTTACAAAGTCAACACACACCACCAAAAAGCCAACAGGAAGTTTCAGATGTCCCTGGTTCTGTCAACAAACCTGGCCTCTCAAGTCAGGTAACCAGATAATCCAGACACTCTTCCTTCACCAGCACAGAGCAGTACTGCTGCCCAAAGCAAGTAGGACTTGGCACTGTTGGATACAAGGATGTGTCTGACAGCTGGCTCTCCATCTGACAAAAGGAAGGTGGTATCAAATACTGCGGCAAACCCATAGGTTTCTTTTTTTGAGGAAGAGATTTCTATAATGACTTCATAACCTGTAGAAAAATACAAATCATACCACCTAAGTCTTACAGGAACAATCCTTCTGTCTGGAAAGGGACTGGATCCTTCAGGAGCTACAACATGTAGGACATAAAACTTTTCAGCTTCCACAACTCCCTTCTGGATAGATTCTGAATTCACCTCACACTCACTAATGCTGCTTTCTTTACTTGCCTTAAAATGTTACGATTTCAATTCTAGCATCCCTATACTTGACAATATTAAGTATTTCTTCTAACACTGTAATCATTAAAACTGTATTAGATTTATTTTATTATGTAAGTTCAAACTTGCTACACACGGAATGGCTCTTGTCAACGAGTCTTATATACCTATTGATGGAAGCAGGCATCATAGCTGGCATGCAAATAATAATGAAGTCATAAGAGAAATTGAAGAGAAAGGGTTATATGCTTTACCTGAACAAACTTAATCACAGCATAAGCAACTGGTATTAGGGTATAATGACTAAAGCTTCACAATTTCAACACAGAACTAGACTGCTCCTTTGCCTTGCAGGAAGGGAAAGGGCTTGGGTTGCAAAGCCTCTCTAGGCAGTGTTGCAGAAAGAGCTGGGTTTCACTCAGCTCCTCCCTCTCCTCTCTTTACAGCAACAACCAACTACACCAAAGCAGCCTTTTGTTCAGTTCCAATGGAAGAAAGGCATCTCACACCATTACAATGCGAACTTCACCAGACCAATTAAAACACTATTGCTGAAATTCCACAACACTCCAGTCCCATAATCCCTAGGACAGCAATTGATAAAACATGAGTGGGACCCTACTCAAGTACAAAATATTTAAGACTTGAGAAGACTATAGCCAAACCAAATAGTAAATAAATACATTTTGAATGAGAAAACGCCAATCTTCATTATTTTGTTACATATGTATATAACGTTATATTAAGATAACATGCTAATCCAAATATTAGTCTAGTTCACCCATACAAACACAAACGCTATTCTCATAAAAATCACTTTATTATTACAGGGCTCATTTTCCATGTTTTATGGGAAATTAGAATTCTTCAGCCAAAAGGCTGTGCACCAAACTGAGTTCTTTTTTTCCCAATCATATGTTAACTTATTAAAAATTTTGCAGGAAACATCAGATTCTCCCTAGCAAACAGATACCTCATACTCAAGAGGAGCAGTTGCTATCATATTCTGCATGGTAGTTTCTGGCTCCTGAGCTTTCAGTTCTCCAGAAGGTAGAAGCCAGTATCTACTGGGCAACACCGTTAAATGGCTCATGAACCCATGAGAGCCCTTATACAATCTCCCTGAGGAACCTATCCCCAGCATCTGATCACACTTAACCCAAATTCTCTCCAACCTCCTGAAAACCCTTTCATACAAAGCATCGTAACAATCTTGTCCCTTCCCTTTTCCTCTCACTTTCCTTTTGCACTTGTGAGGCTAAGTATTGTACTTGTTCCCAGCAGAGAACAGCTCCAGTTCTTCCCCTCTGCTTTTCTGGTCCAAATTGCTAGAACCATTCCTTTTCAGTCCTCATAACAGTTAATAGACTTCTGTAAGTACAGTGTTCCAGGTGAGGTCCTAACATCGTTGAACGCAGCCACTGTATTTCCCTAGTGTTTGGACACATGCAGTCCTATGAATACATCCCAGAACAGTGTCAGCTTCCCTCTTTCCCTCAACAACATACTGCAGGTTTGAATGTCTTACTGTTCACTACAAGGACTACCTCCTTCCCTGCTAATTGAGCAGTACTCCTCATCACAGATTTGTACTGTCTGGCATTTCTGTACTTGCTTTTTTATGCAAAGTGCATATATTTACTTTCTGTTCTCTCAGCTAATAATTCAGGAAAGTATTGACAAGTACTAGGCTCAAGAAAATGCATATGAAACCCGTAATTTCCCCTACAACTTCACAGTGAAATACACATACTAGTTTTCCAGACCACTTAGAGAAACTTTAGCCTATGACACACCTCCTTAACTAAGTTATATAGACCACACCAGTGTGTGCCAAAAGCTCTTGTTGAAATATACAGGATCTACTCCTCCTTCTCTACTCAAACATTCTGCTTCACCACTGGAGAACACAATTGTTTCAGCACAGTTTGGTTTTGCATAAAACCTTTCAAAATAAGCTTGAAGAATAACACCCAATCAGACTCCATCTGCAACCTAAGTTTAGGCTTCAGCTTTACAAGCCCTAACCAAGAGACTCACCCTCCGTTCTAAGGAACTGAGAAAAAACATTGCTAGGTGTTTAAAAATCTTAACAATAACATTATAAGAAGAAACAAAGAAACAAAAAAAAAAAACCAACAAAAAAAGCACAACATACACTAAGAACTATCTTATTTTAGAAGAAAGTAAGAGCAGAGGTCACAGAAAAATAATTTTTTTTTTAAAAAAAAAGGGCTATTAATATTAGTTTTGACAGAATAAAAATATCTATATTTTCTCAAACAACAGCTTCTTTTCCTCCCTCCTCCCTCTGATTTTCAGAAAAACTATGCAGTATTCACACTGACAAGTCCCACTTTGAATTTCAGACCATACAGCTTGGACAACTGTCTCCATACAAAGAAATCCTAGTTAAAAAAACCCCAAAAGATACATTATAAGGGCCAGAAAAACTGAAAAATATTTCTTCAAGAATTCCAATCTTTAATACAGATTAATGCAAGGCTAAAACAAAGATGCTTCTGACATTGAAACCTCAGGCCACATAGAGCAAACACAACAGGAAGTATTTTACTATTGGAAAGATTTCATTATTTAATTTTCAAATTCCAGTAAAAGTTACAGTCAAAACTGTTTATACTGAAGCACATTAAAATATGCATGTAATTTTGCAAAATTTCCTTGACGCTAAACTCAGATACAGCTTTTTATAGTCTGCTTCTATTTGTGATATATTAGTTTAATATTTGCATTTTGAATACTGCCTGCATTTTTCCCTGTAGAAGAATTACTTTGAAAGACCTTTTTTCTGTAGCCTCAGACTCTATAGTCTTGACTGATGGACAATTTCATTATTTTTAATTTTGATTTGCATTTGTCATAGTTGAGTATTAATTTTATTCCAGCATTGTTCTTTAAATTCAAATATTCTAATACTGCTTTGATTTCACACACCTGAAAAACTTCCATCTGATCAGTGATCCTAATCCAAATCACCTCAGGTCATTTTCAGGAACAAACTGTCCAGACAACTTTTTTTTTCCCCTTACAGAGAAATAGCACTGTTCTCCTGTGCGCACTAATGCATAAATTGAAAAAAAAAAAAAGTTTCTCTAGGTAATAAGGCCCTTTTGTATGCTCCACCAAACCAACCAATTCTGCAGTACAGGTTTTTTGCCAGTAATTGAAGAACTCAGAAACAGCTGCATTAAGAATCCTGTTTTCAAAATCAACACTTAGGCTTGCCTTACCAACAGGCAAGAGAAGTGTCAGGGAAGGAATCGCTTCTGGAGTGATCTCAAGCCACTGCCTATAAAAGAGATGTCTGAAGAGGCAGGTGAATCAGATTTCAAACTGTTAGTAGTACTTAAATATAAGTGAGGCAGACCAAGTCACTGCATCTAACTGAGCATACTTCACATTTCCTCTGATCTTGGAACAAAGCCAATAATCCTAAATTTGTCACACCAGAATTCTAATGGCTCATGCTAAAGAGAATATGATCATTTTATTTGTCACACAGATATGCAACCAGCATCTAAAATTAATAACTAAACAACCACAAACTAAAACAAAGTTTACCACTTACTGTATTTATCTGCAGCTCATTTACTCATTCTCTCACATATTCTATTTCAACTGCATCTTACACTAGCCTAAGACAGCTCTACATTGACATTAGTATCTCAGGACACAGCACTTAAAGCCTAAAGTAGAACAGGCACCAATGAACTGCACTTAGGAGAATCAAAATTATTTATAAACTGCCCAAACATGCAGAGCTTTGGCAAGAGCACAGAACAACTACACAAAAGACAGTTAACAGAAAACAAACATTATGCACAAAAGACCAGTAATCTTGAATCATCTTTTACTACAGATACTACCACTATTAACTTGAGTGGGAGACAGCTCTCAAAGCAGAATCACCACTGCTTTGCAGACAAGCTCACCTTCAAGACTTGAGTGTCACATTTAGTGAGTACAGATGCACAGAAATATCAAAGTTAATCTTCTAACTATCCAGGTAAAATTAAGTAGGGAAAAAGGAATACTTGGAGCTTGTTTTAGTGTAAGTTTCCCCTTTAACCACTTCATGAAATAACATCACCATCGTCTTTTTTTTGCATACATAAATCCAAATTAAAATAACAGTTTCCATTCAGAAAGAGTCACCATCTGATAATTATGAAGAAAAATAATGCAGGATTATGAACTACTAGCTTTAATAAATTAACAGAGAGATAATCCTAAAACTCACATTTCTGTATACTTTTCTGTCAAGTATACTTGTAAACAAAAATAAACCTATCTACGCCAGGCACCAGCCTTACAACCACATTCTTGTTCACACAGACAACCTAAACAATCCCAGCAGAACAAAGATTCTCATTTCACCAGACTTAGGGGACAGGGGTATAACAATCCACAGATCAAGATATAAAGATATAAACCATACACACAAACACATGAATGTGTGTTCATGCAGATCTCAATAAAAAGGTCTCCCTACAGACTACAGATTTCAAAAGCTTTACCAACTGGTAGGATTTTTTTTTTTTAAATTTGTTAATACGAAACCCTTATAATGCAAGCTTTCTTTTATCCCTCCTGCCCTGAAAAGATCACAAAGAGCAATGGAAGAGTATTCAAACCCCTAAAACCTAAGACAATATTCAGTTTCTGGCTAACCATATTCACATTCAACTGCATTTCTCAACTGCTTCTTTCAAAATTCTTCATTAGCCTGTATAACTTGACAACTCCTTCTCATCTTTCACTTTTAATTCCTCCACATATTGCATCTCTGACAAGATAAGAGATGTTGATTTCAGTTATCTGTGCACAAACTCATGTCTTTCTCAGTATCTGGGAGAGCATATACACCGAAGATTTCATCTGGGGACTGAGTTTCCAATGGAAAGACTACTTATTTTTAATAAAGATAACTAAAAATTACAAAACGTTCATTTAATTAGATTTCAGATTGCTAAATGGATAAAAAGGGGCAAGTAAATGTCACCACAAAAACACATAAAAATACAGAATTCCAAAGACACTGACTTGGTCCACATTGCACAGATGTAACAGAGGTTCCCTACAAGGAGGGATGGTAAGAATGAATACCAGTAGTCTTTTTAGACAAGAAGCTAGCAAAAAAATCTTAACATGCTAAACAGGGAAAAGTGTGAAAAGTGGCTAAATTGACATCACTGTAATATCGAGTCATTTCCAGTGCTGAAATAACCCAAAATGAGAATAAACATGCAGATGAAAGCAACTTCACATACGTATATGGTCCAAAAAAAAGTAGTAACTGGTTTGGTAGCAGTAATCTGATTTGGGCCAGTGTAACTAACTGTTTACAATGTCAGTGAAACTACACAATTTCATGTTGATACTACCTGCTTTTATCGTCTCATATCTCTTCTGTTACTTGGAAATTACAGCTACCCAAACCATTAAGCTGTTTTACAATGTTTTTCTTCTCAATAAGGATATTCCAAAATATCTATTGTAGGTGATCACTATTTTAATTCAAGAAATATTGGATTAATATTATCCTAAAAACTGGAAGACATTACTGCCGGAAAAAGGAAAATGGAAAGTATCTTCAGGCTTCCAACAATAAGCAGAAGCAAGTCTAAACAAGGAGCATGGATATTACAAGAGCAACAAACTTTCTCATTGGTCTGAGGGAAATTTTGAACCTGGTGTGCTAAGGTGTTCAAATCACAACATACACCACTTCAACACAATCATAAACCAAACTGCTACTTCAAGAATTATTCTCTGAATGCATAATAGAGATGACATATCTATCTATAGATGTCTACCTCACAGGTCCAAATCTCCCACTCAGGATCCAAGGCATGAAGTGACTGAGACTTTTGCTAAGGTGCTCACAACACCCAGAGAACAACTAAAAGGCAAACTCAATCCCTAATATCTTAAATTATTTTGTCTTGGTGAACATCATGTGACTTTACAGCATTTTCTTCAATATTGCTATACTGTAGTGATATACACAATCATTGTCACGCAAAGACAGCGACCTCTCAGTCCCTTCACTTCACTGACCAGCTACAGAAAGACGATGTGACATTTCATTTTCTCTGGGATGAACAACTCTAAAGTGTATGACCTGTGCATCCCATCCTGGATTAAGTAAAACTAATCCTAATTAAACTTTACATTGTAAGGAGAAAGCCATTATGAAAACAAACCTAAGGGCCTTACTAACACCTGGGGATGGTGCTCTCTCTGATGGACAAAGATGGCTGCAGACCTGTATTGTTTATGAAGTTATTTCATTCCCAAATGATGTGAAGAAGACAGAGACTCATTAACGTACCCCACAAATCCGTAGCCTGAAGCACATGCCTGCACAGGTTAAATAAACAAACATCAATCTCATATGCTGTTTTGCACCTAGCCACCATCTTTTGGCCCTGCCCTACGATACACACACCTTGAAGAGACCACAAAGCCACTATCACAGATGCCAATGACAAGTAGGGCAAGTAGATTTAAAGGCCAGAAACTCCAAGTAAAAAACTGCACAGCTCGGGAAAAACCAAAAATAGCCAAGTGTTGTCAGCAAACAGGGGAGGGCACCAAGAATACTCCAGCTAAATACCACTTACAAATAGAAGAGGTCTCTAACTGAAACAGCTGTGAGCATACACGGATCTCTGTGTGAACACCTATGTAACTCATGCCTCAAAGGTAAAGCAACCTTCACATCTGTTAAAAACCTGAAAAAATAATGGCTTTGTTTGTTTGTTTAGTATAGTTAAAGGAGTATTACATTCAATTAGATTGAGCAAATAAGTGAACAGGTTAACTAAGTATTTGTCCAACCGTTCTATGCAGGATTCAAGGTCCAGCTGTAGAGCACATGCAGACAGTCCCAATAGCAACAACCCAGCCTCTGGACAATGGCAGTTCAGCGCGCATCAACGCCACTCATCTGAGCACATCTGCAATATTCCTGCTTTTTTGTTTGAAGTTGATCAATATACACCATTGCAGCTAAATGAATACACACACTGAAACTGAATTTCGTTCCATTACATCTAATAGATTCTGACTTCTCCAAGTTTTCTTCAGCTTAATTCTTCAAGCATTATTTATATTTCATATATTTATGTAGAGCTATAAGCACACACCTGTGCTAGTCTAGCCCAATCAGGCACTGATGCAGATCTGTTTTGTTTAAGTTATTCAAACAACACAGCCCAGACATGGACGTATTTTTTTTTTTTTTCTCCAATCACTCCATTTAACTCAACACCACAGTACGTTATCCCATGCATGTTTCAGGAATTTTATTTACTGATGTTTAAGTGTATATTAGATAACTCCCAAATGCCTTTATTTGTCAGCAGAGCAATTTTACAGTAATGCAGCAACAATAACAGAGCAAAATAAAAGTGTAATTCATTATAAACAGCTACATAAGTAGGACTCTGTAATACAAAGGTAAAGAGATATGCCTTCACCCTTAATATACACATACTCTGTAGAGAATCAAAAGCACGCTGACTTCACTAAACACCTCTTGTGGACTTAATTAAACCATGAAACAGTGGTTTATGCTCTTGTCAGCTCTGCTAGCAAACAAATGCCAAATCATTGAGGAAACTTAATTCAAAATATCATTACTCTCTTTGCTTGTTTGGTTCGAGAGCACTTTGCAGATCACCGGTTTCACTCTTACAGGCCCTTCGTGGCACTCCCACCTGCCCAGACCAACCAGTGTACAAGAGCAACAAACAACTCATTTAATAAGAAGGAGCAAGGTAGTACTGACAATTAATCAAACTCCACATCTGTTCCAGCTGATCAGTGTCCAGGTTATTTTGCCTTTGATTAGGAAACACCTTTTTATTCCTGATTGGCAAATCCAAAGTACCTAGAAACAACGTGAAGTTTATTCACTTCATCTCTCAAACCTTCTCAAGTCAGTGAACCATTCAGCCTTTTGCTCTTTAAATTGGAATAGCTAAATGGCAAACTTTTCTTTTGACGTATTGCAGGTGACAATACAAGAACTCTTTGGGTCAAATTATTGCTTCAGTATTGTCTATGCTATCCCACACTCAAATTCTTGATGGACCAGAACAGTAATTCCACTCACCAGTTCATAAGGTACTAGTAATCAGATGGCAGCTAAAGAGAAAAAAACTTTCTAATGTAAGCACATCTGAAAGCACAATGACCTTGTAATTAAAACTGTGTCATTACACAGGCACTCTACTGAGCACTGCTTTGATTATTTTACAATATATTAAGAACCATTCTTTTAAGGGAAGATACACTAGAACACTTAAGACTAAGTCAAATTTCTTTATTACAAGTGTTACTATGTATGCTAAATCCTTCTCCTGCAATATTTAATTAAGCACTAGAAATGAGCACCCAGAGATTATCCTGACTGACTATATGTAATTAAGATTAAAAGATATTTATCATCCAAAAGCATTCAAAAAATGCTCCAAAGACAAGGCTACAGATCATGATATTTATGTAGATTTAAACATAAAATATATAGTATTTTTATTAAGTTTTCCCAACAGTTTCATCCCCGGCTACCTTGTATTCCAATACTTCTTGCTACCTGTCACCCTTTTGTCCCTTAAAAATAGCTCCTGTAACAATACGATAACAAAACAAGTACTCAAAAACCTTCCATGGCAAATCAGTTAAAACATAATGCTGTTATAATCTCTGTTCTCATACATATCTGGACTCTGAGTATGTTTTAAATTACAATATCAATACGCAAAACGTTTTTTGAAAGTTCAACACACTCTTAAAACAAAAAAGCATAACAGAACAAATCAAAAGATTTGAAAAACGTTTAACATAACAGTTCATGTTTAGTTAAGAATATGATTAAATAATAGGTCTCTTTTAGAGTTTGCTTTTAGCTGAATTGAACATGCCTATATTCATCTTTGCTCACTTCTGACAAGAGCATAAAAAGCAACTGAGACCAGGGAAAAAGCCCCGAAGGCCTCAGATGGTACCATTTAAACACCAAAAGCAGCAGATTGGTAATACTGAGAGCCCCAATGTCCCTAACACTGGCAATGAGAATTAACATGATAGGAGTTATTTTTTCTTCCTTTGTATGTTATCAAAGAGTTTCTAAAGCTGAAATCTTGCACTGATTTTTTTTTTAGTACTGGACAGATCTTAAACACCTGAGAGTCGTAGCACAAACGAAAGTTACATAGTTGCATATTATGCAACTATGCAGAAGAGCAAACCCCAGGTTTATACCCTTTACTGAAAGGCATGAGTTCCCTCCTTCATTTCCTCACTATGGATAGAATGCAAAGAATGCAGCTTCTGTCTCCATTTAAAGTCTGAGAAGTGAGACAAACAGAACTTACTATAAAATCTGCTACTCTTAGCAAAATAAATTCTGTAAGTCTATTATGATGGATACTCAGCCTACAGCAGCCAAGTGCTAGACTTAGGATTTGCCACTACAGACAAGGGTGGGTCTGGCTCCTGGAAACAGACACACTTAAAAATGAATTTGACTGTTAGGATAACTATCAGAAAATCACCTTTGGATAAGACATGCATACAGATAAAAACTGAACAAACCAAACCGAAAAAACCACTGAGAGGCATGTAAGATGGCAGATTTGAAGATTTTCCGCCATAAAGCCTAATTTTACCATAACTCATTTTGCAAATTCATCCCAACTGAACTGTTCTATTTTGGGTTAGTAGCTTACTAAGTGATGTTTGTAAAAAGCTGAACTTATTCTGGAAATGTTGTATAAAAGAAGTATACCTGCTACAGACAGTTACAGAAAAAGGCATCCTATATAGAATCTTGGACTTCACCTCGACTCAGCCAATTTCCATTGGATACTCTGAAATATCACATCAGTGACACCACGAACAGACCAAAAACATCTTAGTTCAATGACACGTTTAAATTAATTGCCAAGCCAAGATCTTTCTCCATCTATGAAATACTCCTACCTATGATCTCCAAAACCTAATCCAAAACCAAGAACAGCAATAGCCTCCTAGATCATGCTTAAACTGGAGAAAAACACAGCAAACTACCTGAAATATCTGTTCAGAAACTTGTTCCTCTTTTCCTGATGTAGCAGTTCTCTTTAATTCAGCTGCCTTGCCGGAAATCAGAGATAATTGTTAGAGCCTTAGGCAGAGCTTGCAAGCCTGTCTAGCAAGGAACAGTTTTAAAAATTACTTTCCTCATTTATCAGAGCAGACTCTGCCAACCAACTTCTCCATTGGTTCTCACAGCAACTTTCCAGCCAGTTTTTTGTCTGGCAGGATCTCCTGGGCTTGTTTAGTTGCTCACTTCCCTGTCACACAGGTACCTGTGCTGGCCAACCATTGTTTGCCAGGAAGCATTTATGAAGGCAGGGAGAAAAGGAAGCACAAATCTTTTTGTGGTGGTAATAATCATAAATAGCTTGCTCAGACATGGCACCTTGCATAGATGGTTTCTGTGTCTTGCTTCCAAAAGACAAAAACATGACACTGTTCTGAACAGTCCACACTGTTCAAAACCTTAATTCCCACAATTTTTCTAAAATCTCTTCATCTAATGCTTTTCACTTCTGTGATGGTTTGACCTTGGCTGCACACCAGGTGCCCACCAAGCTGCTCTATCACTCTCCCTTCCCACGTGCACAGGGGAGAGAAAATAAAAGGGAAAATGACTCTAGAGTTAGGTCAGTTTATTAAAGCAAAACCAAAAGTCAGCATGTGCAGAAGTAAACAGGGAAAAAAAAAGTTTATTCTCCACTTCCCATCAGCAAGCCACTTCTCAGGAAGCAGGCTTCAGCATGTGTAACAATTGCTGCAGAAGGCAAACTCTGTAAAATAAGAAATGACCCCCCCCTTCCTCCTCTTTGTCTTAGCTTTTACATCTGAGCTGACTTCATATGAAGAATATCCCTTTGGTTATTTTGGGTCAGCTGGCCTAGTTGTGTCCCCTTCCAGGATTTGGCCCACCCCCAGCCTACTGACGTGGGGGAAATGTCAGGAGATACAGCACTGATGCTGTGCCAGTGCTGCTCAGCTGTAGCCAAAACACTGTTGTGTTATCAATCCTTTTCTGGCCACTGATGCAAAGCACAGCACTGTGAGGGCTGCTGTGGGAAAATGAATTCATCTCAGCCAAACCCACTGCAACGTCCTATAGAAAACACCTTTGCAGGCTGTAAACGGTAACACCAGCATTCTCAAGAAATGACAGGTAAGTAAAAATAATTCTAAGAGACAGAGCTTATTCCTTTCTGCCCTTGGAATGGTGAGCTACAAGACCAGCTGCAAGGAATCAGAGAAATCACATAAATGAAGAACAGCTTAATAATAATAACTTCCACTTTATAAACCCTTAAACAGCTTTCAGGGGACACCCTCCTTCCAGTCTTTAATCTGTTTATCAACTACTAGTACCTTCCAGGACACTGAAAGCCAAAACAGGAGATGCAGAATCTGTTCTCCCACTCCTAATTTAGCTGCAGCAGTGGAATCCCTGGATCTGGACATTTACTTTTCACAACAACCCTATGGCAAGTTCCTTGGAGTTAACTGAGGAAAGCTAGACTTTATGCCTAAGTAATGTGTGTGTTAACCCCTTAACAGAGACCTTATTTACTTAAAGGGTTAATAGAGACATCAAAGACAAGACCTTACTTAGAAAGTCCATCAGGTTATTTTAAGCATCCCAATAATCCGAAGTGTTCGCTTAACAAAGGTGTTCTCTGAAACAAATAGAAGACAGTACTCTCTGTCTCCTATCTGGACACAAGCTAACAATATTTTTAAATGGATATCATGCTTTTCATTTTGGTGTATTTCCCATAGGAAGGCTCTATAAGGAAGACATTCACTTGAGAATTGCTTACTTAATTCTGGAAAAAAGAAAAATGTGCCATATCCACAATCTCAAGTTATATCATCCCTCAAAACAAATCTATAGGTAAAAAAACCCAACTGTCCAATTCTAGAATATATATCTGATGGCATATCAGTTTGAAGATTGCAACTCATGTTTGCAAATTAAGAGTAAACACATACTCTTCACTAAAGAATTAGCAAAAATAAAAAAAAATAAATCCAGAAATCTCAACACTTCTCTGTAAGAGGATGAAGACACATACACACACACACAAAAGGAACCTTCACCATTAAATTTATTAATTGCAATATTGAGAAACTATTGGTTTCTGAAAAAATAAACTAAGTCCAGCAAAGCTGACAAGTAATACAACAGAAATTTCACCTTTTAAAAGAATTGATCCTTCAAGAATCTTCAAAACACTTGAAACATAAGTTAAAAGTTTTAAATAAAGTATGAAAGAGTGTCACGATCTTTTCTAATTGGCTTAGTTAGATAAAGGCCTAAATGAAAGAAATTGTTTCAGTAGTTTACTCTTTTGAAGCACACCATGATTAACGTGTCAGTTACGTGATGTATATGGGAGTAATGTATGTCTGCTGCCCTCTTTTCAGAAAATCTGATTTCTTTCCATTACATTTCTTAATTATCCAGAACTCTTTCTTTTTTTAAAGAAAAATTCAAGTAATTGTTTATAAGCAAGTCCACCAGTTTACATAAGCCCATCAGCATCAAGCACATTTCTACAGTTACAAAGCCTAATAGACATTTTAAACAACAAAAACACCAGAAAGACAAATTTTAACACTGGTAAAACTCAGAGATTCTTGAGTATGTTACATACTTGAGAAAAAAAAATTTCAATTAAAAAAATTGAAAAAACTGGAAAGAAATGTAGCCTGATTTTGAACTTTGTTAGGACACAAACTGGTGACAGGAACTACGGCTCATATTTTAAGGAGGTTTTTGCAAGCCAAGTCTGTACCTTGGGTTAACTTCATACTGTCAGCTTACTGGCCCAGTAGGAACTTTCTCACAATAGATCTCAAGAGACATGCACAACTAGAGAGGACACTGAGTCATTGACTGAGTAAAAATTACAGTTTGCAAACTTTTTATTCTGAATGTTCTACTCCTAATCCAATTTATACTGTTCTGATTCACTGAAAAAAAAAAAGGAAAAAAAAAAAAAACCAAGGCATGAAACAAACACATTTTTTAGTCAGAACTGGTAACTATGCATCTGAAAGGGGAAGCACGCATTGAGACTGCAAAAGCAACACTACACATCCTTGTAAAATTATACATTAAAAAATTATCACATCTCTCAATCGAAAGAATCAAAGTAAGTTTTATGAACTACAAATTCTGGCTTTGCCAGACAAAGAAGGTTGAAGAGGAAAGATCCCAGAGGCACTGTGCCTAAAAAGCAGGCAGTAAGGAGCCCGTGAAGAGCCAGTAAACAAACCATAATTCAATACAGGCCCTTCACCAAGAAGGGCAAGCACCATAACACAGGGAGGACAGAGTGAGGGAGAAGAAAATATGAGTCCAGAACTGATCCCTAACAGGAAAATATGCTAACCATATTCCCATTTGAGATCTCGATAATCACTACTCACACAGGCACATAGAGGCAGTCTTCAAAAAAATGCACAATCCCACAGGGATCCTACTGACTACAGATCGCACGGGGTTTGGTTTTGGGTTTTTGTGGGGGATTTTTAAGATTATTCAAAGGTTTCTCAATCATTATTATACTGTAATTGCCATAATGATAACAGGTTTATTAGGGTTCTTATGTTTTAACACAGGTCTAGCAGCTCTACTGCCTACTTACATTGGAAAATTTTTACCAAAACCTCAGGTTACACACAGAAAAAAAGATCTGCATAATAAGAAAAAATATCCCTATCTGAAAATCAAAGCATAAAGAGGGGAAGTTTTAGTTCAGCAACTGACAATGTCAGCAATTCCCACATTTAAGTCCATCCTAGTGAAAACCCCTGATTATTACTTGCAGTATATCTGCACAACATAAAGACTGGCTATACATGTTTTGCCATAAACCCAGTCTGAAAAGGAGGACATGGGTACAGCAACATTTACAATGTCTCTGTGACCTGTTATACACATTGCCATAACACACGTACTCTCTCAGTTACGCTTGTTCATTCAGAGAGCAAACGCTCATTTCTGCTGTATGCATGCGTTTTCAGAGACACCTAAGTTCTTGCCTTTCTTTACCTGGACTTCCAGAGGCCTACATGCCTACCTCTTAGCCAGCTGAAGTCAGAAAACAGCCATTTCATCTCAAGCAATAAAACTAAGTTGAGAAAGATATGTGGGATAAATCTGGATCTTACAGCTGACACCCAAAGACTTACAGCTGAGCCTGGGTATTAAGCCTCACTTGTAAAACACAAAGAAGTGGAGAAAATGAGTCATTTATTCTTTAAATAAACATCTTTACTATTTTCACAGTAGTTTTAATGCAGGTGAACACAGCAAATAAAACTAAAACCTTCATCTCACCTGAGAACATTCACTCCTCTTGTAACACTTTCACTTTTAATTGGTTCACCCTTTTTCTCATGACAATCCTCCTATACCCTTACTTGTAAAGTATCTTCATTAACAACACAAACAATGGTAGTCATTCTTTAACAATGAAGTTACAGCTAGCCACTTTCCAATCCATTTCTAAAAACATCAATAATCTTCCTACGGATACAACTTATCTCTTTAAGTGACACTCCCATTCAGAAATAAAATTAAAAACAAGAGCACAAAAATACTTTTTCTAAGCATGTAATTCCAGAGCCATTTTCAAAAGAAATCTTGGGCAGATAGCTCCCTTTGAAAACTGTATTGTATTTTAAAGTTGGGAATTCTGAATAAAATCCTGTAATTTGAATTTTATCCAACACTTCTAAACTAAGGATTTTCAAGAAATTTTCTACAGCTCTTCTTATACTTTATGTTCAGAACAGCACAATAAATTGCATGCACATGCAGTGCACTTTAATCTGGGCCTTGTTTAAAACTGCCTTCAAATGCACTACTTTGGAAGAAGAAAAAGCTATGAAAACATACTGATTCAGTTTTACTAAATTAAGACCAACTTAAATTGTTACAGAAAGCACAGGCAAGTAATACTGTGTTGTATCATTTTAGTCATTAAGACCCCATATTCATTCACTTGGCCAAATTACAGAATGCACAAGCCTATTAGGACCAAACACAACCCTTAACCATCTTTCAGGCCAAACTGATCAAATTTATTCTTTTTTAGACCAGCTAAGACAGTTTGATGTTTTTCAACAGAAAAATACCCTCCCCCAGCTGAACACATTTTAAAATCTAGTCTGTTGGGATGCTCTAGTACTTGAATGCTGTGCAACAGTGACAAGTACAGTATGTTCTTGTCTTAGGAAGCCACTGTGTACCATCACAATGAAGACCCGCTCAAATCTGCTTCAGCTGAAAGGCTCTGCACCACCCTGCTCACATGCTATGCTGGCATCGTGCAAGCTCTCTGCTGATCTACAACATGTTTCATCTTCTTGTACACAAGCACTGTACAATGGCATGGATGTAAGCTTAGCCATGAGATAGCTAAGGACCCATCATCCTAGGACTGAGAAATACTTGTCTTTGTCTTAAATACCAGTTGGGTACTATCAGAATAGCTAGAACACAAGGGAGGAGGAAACCAGAAGAGGAATTAAGAGTTCAGAACAGGAACAGAAAAAGAAATTGCAGAAAGAAAGAGACAGATGAGTAAGATACTGATGGGAAAGCAGAGTCCCAAATACCCCGACACTACAGAATGCAGAGCTTCAGATCCTGGACCCACCCTTTCTGGATTTTCTCATTCTTTTGGCCAATGGACTAGGGACCACTGTCAAGATGTACTTCTATCCTCTTCTAATTAACGACACAGAGACTATAGAAAGAAAATGTGTCTAGCTAAGATATTTAAATGCTACATATCTAAACTGATTTTAGGCCTGTCTATTAAGGTTTGTATTTTTTTTTTTTTTTTAGTAATGCTGAGGGAGCCACACAAAGATTTTCACAAGTGCCTTCTGCTTGAAATATTTCATTAGTCTATGGAGAAGCATTAACTATTCACAGCTGCAAATTAAATGAAGGTATTTCTGTTATGAAATACTAAGCCAGTGTCTCAGTTTCTGTATTTGTAATGCATGGCTATCACTTCAGTGAGGCAATATAAAAATATAACTTTTCAAAAACATATTATAAAGCATTTCCATGAATCTGTAATGAAGAAATTGGAGAGAAAATATTAATCCTGTATTTACCTATACTTTTGGATAGCATGATCTGAACAACGGGATTAAAAAAGAAAAACCTCAGTATGAGAACACCATGAGTCCTCTCTAACCAATGAGACCAGAGTGCTCTGGGGAAAACACTATTTGATCAAAAAAAAACCCCTGTGTAACAGTGACATGCAGATGGAACCTGACTTAAGATGGGAAAGAAAACCTTCATTCCAGCATTCCTTGAGTTCAGATTCCCCTGAGTTTGCAATTTTAGTAGCCACTGAAGCAGGGTTTTATGTACTGATGGAGGGGTTTGTTTGCAAGAAAACTTCAAACACTCATTTAAACAGTGACCTAAATGCCTCTTGGTTTATGAACTGAAAATGAGAGAAGTCTGACACTGCAATATAAAGCATCAGGAAGAACAATGAGGTGATCCAAAACTTCACTTTTCATTCTTAAATTGTTGGGGAAGAAATGAACCTCAGTGAAAAGAAGTGATGAAAGAGTTAGAAAAGCACAAAAAAAACCCAAAACAAACCAACAAATCATAAGAATATGTAAGGTAGAAAAAGACAGGCTTCTGGCTCTGAATGAAGACCTCTGTCTTCAGACAAAGCTTTCGTTCTCAGCATCCTGTGCCTATATTAACACTGAAAAGCCTTCATCACTTGATGGAACACAGCTGCTCCTCCCCAGGTTTATGTACTAACCCAACTCAAAGCTTCTCACACTAAGTGGAAAAAAAAATTTAACTTCTAATAGCTAAGATTTTAAAGCATATTTGATATTAAAGTACAAATACGTGAAGAATATGACCATTTCAGCAGTGTGGCACAGATTTCTATCACTTCAAACATCAACCTCAAATTTAGATTAGATACTCATAACAGATGTGTAATTACAAGTTACCACCAGGAGTCCCATTCTTACTCAAGGGACACATTTTCATTACTAATCTTGCAATTCATAATTCTGATTTTTTGCCGATTTTACTTTGCCAGTTTGGCAGTTTCCACAGAAGTCAGACAGCTGACAGGAGCAGGACCTGGTGACATTTCCCACAAATAACAAGGCCTTGCTGTGGAACCCATTCTACTAGCAGCTGTCTGTCTTGTTCCAAGATAGCATCCTTACCCTCACCACCACCGGACTCTCACCTCTGAGAGGAAAATAAAGAGGAGAGAGGAAAAAAAAAAGAAAAGAAAGAAGTATAATGTGGGCAGAACCATGGCAGTTGCAGTCATACGGAAGAAACACACCACCAAAGGGAACTTTCTTTTGCAAATGAAGCAGAATTTGGTATGTCTTCCGGGTTTGACACTACAAAGCATGAGGGCAACTGATTAAGCAAGACCATTTTCACTTTTTTTCCTGTTTCAGTGTTAGTTTAACACTGACAACTGGATTATTTTGAATAACATCATGCATAACTAATTCAGAAACTTACCTTCTAAGCAAAATCTGTCATTCTCTTGTAGTCTTACGCACTTTTTGCTTTTCCAGTAAAAACAGTAACAGATACTTTAGAGTGTCACTACAATTATTAGTGACTAAAAGTTTTCACAGAAAACATGTTTGCCTCCAAAATGTCCATATCTCAGAAGGATTAAAACATATCCACACAATTTTATAGCATGCCATGGCAAGGGCAACAGTAGAGGGATGTGAGCTCATTCTGACCCTGTGTTAATCAATAAAATAGACTACTACCCATTCATTCTATAAGCTGCAAGTCAAAAAGGTAGACATTGAATAAACCTCACATAAAACTTCAAAGTTTTGCTTAATTAGACAGGAAAAGGAGGTTGTGCCATCTTCCACAAAACTCTAAAGCTTTTCATAAATAGCAAGTTATATGACGAGTGCGGGATAAACACACTAACTTCATAAAGATGAATTGTATTAACAGGACAATTAAGTGTTTAAAGTAAGAAGTGTCTACCGATTCTCCACACAAAAATAAAAGGTACATTATTTTCACTAAATTCCCCTCATCTAACAACCCCCCATGAACCTGGTGATACCAACATTTTCCTGACACAGCCCTGCTCAAACCAGGCCAAGAAGGTGATAAAATACCAACTGCAGGACCTACTTCACATTAGCAGTCTTCTCTTACCAGTGAACGAACACATGACAGACAGCTAAAGTGAGCAAACTCTGGGATACGCTCTTAAAAAAAAAGGACTGGGCACAAAAATGCTGAAATACACAAGCAATGCATTATTCTTGCATTTCGCTCCCTGGACTCTTACTCAAGAAAAAGAGGAAATAATAGCAGACAGAACAGAAGAACATATTTGCTATAAGAATATTGCATTTCTTCTCTACGAGCACAGTATTAAGTGACAGGCTAGGTCTGGGCTGACACACGGGGACCAGAACAACATGGCATAGTCTGCACAGGCTCTTCCCCTCTGGGATGCTTCTCCCCCCTTGCCCACCTTCTCCATGCCTTGCCTATCAGAGATGCATGCCTGCGCCACCAGGGCTAGGGCACAGTCTCGAGACTCTCTATGCAAAGAACAAAACCTATACATGTAGAAATGGCACGTATCTAACTACCCAAACATGTATATGTGCTGTTTGGCCCCAGGAAGGACAAAGGTAACCCATACTTTGCCATAACACTGAAGCTTGGGCTTCTGGTGCCATAATACCAAGCTTTACATTTTCAATCTTTCCAGATTACCTCCACAGCTGACAAGAAAGTCTGAGGGCTGACAGTGCTTCCCCTGCCACAAAGTTATGGATACCTGACCTAGACATTGCTAGAAAATTAAATAATTTGAATTGTTCAAATAAAACAATCATTAAAAGCATCTACAAAAATCTCACTTATTGTTAAAGATGCAACCTAATCAAGAGACAACCTGTTTGTTTAGTTTTACAAGTATCTATTTCTTCAGATCCCTTTGAATAAATTCTTCACTGAAGCACCAGAACTGTCAGGGAAAGAGAAGGACCTTGTAAAGTGAAGCATTTGGGGTGTCAGTAAACAACACTATAGAAAATTCACTTTTAGAATGCCACCAATAGAATAAAGAATGCTTGCCTCTGTTTTGGCCTCAGACTTCGAGATGAACTTCCAATCCTCTACTCTGAAATTCCAGCTGTGCCCCTAACATAAAAGTATAGCACCTACTTCAAGAAGTGGTGAAAAATGAGAACCAAGTTACTCAGATAAAGCTGTAATTCTTGATAAATTTGATTTCTGTCCCTTAAATTATTTACATATGACAAGTTTGTTCTGTACAGGTGTCATCCTATCAGCAAGACATGATGCATTTTATCATCTAATTTGACATGTTATTTGCAGCCTGAATTCAACAAGCACAAGAAAAGCCACATTAAAGAGATCAAAACATTGCTAAGACTAAAGCAAGAAGTGTACAAGAACTAACAGAACAGTGTAATTTGATCATAAATGTCACCCTTCTTTTCAAGAAGATTTTGAGTTTGCCCTCAAAGCTGCATTAATATGATTAACATCTTGTTTTCACGTCTGAAGCATCCACAGACTTTTAGAAATCTTACAGTTGCAGTGCAGAGCCAAATTAAGGGAGAGCTCTCTTAGAAAGTGCACATACCTGTGAGCAGGAATCCACGAAGCTTCTTCAGGGAAACAAATGTCTACTGAACTATATAGTACTTTTCCAACTGTTGTTTTGCTCAGATATGCAGAGGATTAACATACTTCACCATGCAAATGAGACACCTGATATTCCTAAAACTACTACTCATTCCTAAAACACAGCTACTCTTTGCCCATAGACACTGACAGAGAAAATATTTCAGATGTAAATACCCACAATCAAAAATTATGTAGGATGTGTTCCACTTCATACCAGTGGAGATGAAGCCTCTAGGTGTTAACAATACAAGATGTGTTACATAAGACTATGCACTTATTTTTAGAAGCACATTACAAAATTAAGTACTGCACTGGAATCTGTTGCAGAGCCATGGACAGTTACATCAATATGCACAAAGAACAATTGCTCAGTTGGAGCAGAATATTAGATTCGATTCAGACTGAAGTTCTCTCCTGACAGTCCCAAAAAATACTGAACCATCTGAGACTATAAAATTTAATTTACATTCAGCAGATAAAGAAAAAACAAACCAAACCACAAAAACCCTACTAATCATAAAGACCTTTGTCATGAGCAGCAGAATTAATAAAAAACTAGTTTCTTAGATTTGTTCTGTTTCTTAACACTTAAACCATGATAACCCTCAACCTCCTTTTCCACATCTCTTTGTGACTTTCCCCCCCACTTCAGGGAAAAGTGTTGTGGTGCAGACACTCTGAAAGTCTGCATGTGCTTACAGGATGCCTGACCAGCTGCCATCCTACCGAATACATACCAGACCACATCTGACTATTTCTTTTCCAAGAGGGTGCACTAATTTGAAATTCCTTCTTTCACCTGATGCAATTTTAAGAGGTCTGTAGGACCATAATTCCAAACTTAACTTCTCCTTTAGAAGCATATTTATATAAAATATAAATTCAGTTAAATACTTAACTTTTGAGTTAACTCACAAATTGGGTTACCTATATATACTTGATATATTTTAAATGCTCATGTTTCTTGCAGTTACAAACATAAAATAATCCATGAAGTACATTCTACTATCAACAGATTTTACTACCACCATTTATTCATTTGCAGCCTCTGTTACTCCTCTCCAGGCTCTCTCCTAAGTACATCAACACCAGGACCTGTGAAGCACCTTTAGTCTACTAAGTTTTAAAATACACTGCTCAAAATGGTTTTGTTTTAATGATTGGACTTGGCAGATGCAGGTATTCATTAGTATAGAAAAGGCCAGCAGCTGTACACTGGAATACTTTGTTAAGTGGGAGTTAAAGATGCCTGCTCTTAGTGAGTCACCCCTGGTTACCAACCAGACCTACACTTGGCCATCCCAGTTTTCAAGACTTGCTGAACTCTTGCTATAAAACCTAATTCAGACTAGTGTGAAACTGAATCTACCCTGTGGACCTTGAAAGAACTGCCAGCTGCATTAAAAAAAAAAAATCATTTAAACTAGTTACATATCTTTCAGAGACAATAAAAGATTAGGATCACAGCTAATATTAAGAGTTCGCAAAACACTAATTAAAATGCTAATGCCAATGAAAATACTACTTGCCGTCAACCATATACTGCTGCTATTCACAACATACACTGACCTAAGGCAAGCTCAGAAGAGCACCGAACTCCTGAAAACTAAATTTTATCCCTGCAAGAAATTTGGATATTCCCTGTCCCAACACAGATGTCTCACAATATTTATGTTCTTGCCTAACTAAACTTCTGGGAAACTGGGGGAAACAACACATGGATTTATTGTCCAAAACATATCATCCTGAAAATGTCAAAGTTTCCTAAAAAAAACCCAAAAAATTTAAAAAAAAAATTAAATCCATACCACAGTAGCAAAGGGACCTGAATTTACTTCAACTTCCACCACAAAATAAAAAGTGATACTGACTTACTCTCATGTGTAATGCTGAACTTAATCAATATGATCTTGATCAACTTACTAGAAATGTGCATCCACATCTAGAAAATAAGCCAACAAATTAAGATTTCAACATAAGGTACCTTTCTACTTTACAATGGTGCTTTTGACATGTTAGAAAAGGTACATCATGCAGCAAAGTATCAAGACCAGTACCAACATTGCAATAAATAATCAAACATGTCATTGAAAATATTTTTTGCATCCAGCAGTTTTACAGGTGGACACGGTATCGCAAGGTACTTTAACATTCAGAATTGCTCATTATCTTGTCAGTCTTTCAAAAGCTGACATAGCTTACAGCTGATTTCTTTGAAAACCTTTCAGATTTCCACTTCTCCACATCACATGTTACAAACATTCAAGAGATGACCTTCTTCTATACATTTTTTTAGCCTACTTGGTCATTACATAAAATACCTGCTTCACAGCTATTTTCCTGTATTTTAACTTTTTCAAAAAGTAAGTATTTATATGCAACAAGTGCTTTCTCACAAACCTCATCACTACTGAATGGTAAAAGACTTGAAGCACATACCCAAACAAGTCCCCTACACAGCAGAGCAACAGAAGCAAGGTTGGCAGACATTTTTTCCATCATCATAATTCTCTGGCAACATTTCCTTTGCAAGAATAGTTTTCATAATTCGAATAAAAAATGCATTAAGAATCCTTACAAGGAATAGTCATTCTGCCCCAAACAATGCAAGGTTTTTGTAAGTTGGAAGGGGAAAAATACTATTCCATTGAAGCTCAAAGCAAAAACTCACACAGTCATACAGACTGCAAGACAAACACACAGTCCACTGACACAAGCATTAGCTGCTCACTTTACACCAAGACAGGCATCTTCCTACAACCCTTTGACAGAAAAGATAATATATCATATTACATTATCATTGTCTGTGTTACAAAGACAGCCTTAGAAGAACTTGTTTGCCAAGCTATTGCCTACAAATCTAAATGTTAACATTTTATAATTCAAAATAGTTGGCTGTAATGAGTCCGGCTGCCTCTTTTTGATGCCTGAAAACTCCCTGCTATTGTTTCCAAATGCACACATATTTAGATTGTAATGAAAATATTGTGGACGTGCCATTCTGAAACACGTAAGGATAAACAATACAACTGCCACCTACCAAACTTGGTACAGGGCCATTTTGGGGGGGAGTTAACATTGTTTTTGCTAACTATATGTATTAACTGCTACTGGTATGTGGTTCCACAGAAGTCTTGAACCAGGCAAGTAAAACACAGAAAACAATTATCCTCCTACCACAGACTAGAACGTGGCTATAAATTGGTTAAATGACTTACCCAGAGTAACCCATCACTTCAGTAAGTAACTCAGATAGAAAGCATGGTCCAACTCAATCCATTGGATTACTGTCTGCTCAGCGAGAGCAATGCAAAGTAAGAGTTTCCATTTTATGTACCACAAATACAGCAGCATTTATACCAGTTTTCAGTTTAAATAAACTACACCTTTTGACAAACAACTTGACCTCAGCGAGCTACATTCAAACATCACTGATCGATCTCAAGCACATAAAAAAAATCTGGAAGCAGGATTTAAAAATGCTTCTGAAGCTCAATAAAGCAAAAAAACCCAGGAAAAAAATCCCAAGTGACATGGGGTAAAAAAATAATAGTTAAAAATATCCTCCCACAAATTATCCCAAATCAAAAGGAGAACAGGAAGAAACAATGGTTTTACTTACTACTGAATTTTTGATTAACAATTCTTGCATTGCAATTTAACAAGAGAAGGATGTGTCTGAAAAAAGTCTTCATTACAATCAAATTTTAAACTACCAGCATAATCTGAAAGGAATCCTCCTAGGAAATGTAGAGTTGTGAAATTATACATACTAGCAGTGCAAAAAGCAATCAGATGGCAGAGTAACCAAATCAGGGGGAAAAATAAATGCACACTTTTCTGTAATGCTACTGATAACCAATGCTACAGCAAGACAGATTAGGGGCTCTCAGTAACCCCTTTGGGCAAGAGCCACTCACACCTTGACTTAGGGCCTATAATACAACCAGACCAGAAGATGAGCTAGTGCACACCACCACAACAAAAAAAATTCTATTTTATAAGAATATTAAAAATGAAAGATAAAATATAAATTATAAGCAATATGAACATTTTATGGTTGGATTTTTGGTCTCTTGGGTTGTTTTTTTTTTCATTTTTGCATATACAAACAAAAATATTTTCAATCCTATGTAAGAATCTCTTGCTGATTAGCACAGACCACGGCTGGTATACACACATCTGCTCCAAAACCAAAATAATTCCACAAGGACAATTTAAAATATCCCACTGTGCAGTATTTTCATTTGACACAATTCTTCCTACGCTATTGTAATGCTCAATAAAAGCACAGTTAACTGTCAAAATACGCTATCCATGCTGAAAACTCTCATGCACAAAGTTAACCATCAACACGTGAGCAGGTGCTTTTAAGCCAATGAGACTGCACACAAACTTTCAGGTGCTCATATGCTTTTCCAGGAACCTGGGTCAGGAGACCAACGAAATGCACACAAACACTGCATCTAATGTGCTACTGCAGACCTGGGAAAAAAGGGGCGGGGGGGAGGAAGGCCAATTCTATTCAGGAAAGATAACTAAAACAAGTTGTATTGAATTGTTCAGTATAGTGCATGTGGGACATAATGTATTTGCTTGAAATTTAACAGATTTCTGTTGTATAGCAGAATGCTCACATACATTTTTTTACTTATTTATGTCTCAAAAGCTCAAATAAAGCAAAGTAAACCTAACTTCAACTTCTATGCTTCTGTCAGTCCCTGAAATTTACGTACACACTGTACTTACAGTAATTTTTAAAATGAGAAAAATTGTATAATTTACAGAGCAATCATTTAAATATGTCGTAAAAAATATTAGTTTGACTTCCTAAGGTACTGTATTCCTATAGAAACTGGTACAGGGCTTTTTATTTAAGCTAACATTTATAAACACACATAACAAATGTGGCAAATATTCTGCCAAGAATTTAATAATTTTTCTTCTATTTTAAGAACATATTTTTTTCAGGTGCCTTTTAAATCTGTATTCAAGCACATTAGAGCTTTTAAGAAGACATAATTTTAAAAAGTTAGATACAGGGGTCTACTTCCATTAGAACAAAATTCTGTACTTGGGGCACTTTCTATCCTACCTCATGGGAAAACAAGCCATTCAATATTTCTCTTCAGTTTCCAGACAAAGTCAGAAAGCCAGGTGATAGAAACCTCTATTTTAATTCAACTAGGGTGTATTTTTAAGTTCTATTCACTTCTTGAATCCATAAAAAGAAGGAGGTGGAAGATATTTTTGAATAAATGGAGTTATGATACAAGGCCCCTTTAAAGCCATAATGAGGTTACAACTTAGCAATTACTACACAACAGACCTTGCACCAACACTAATATTAGGGTAATTTTTAAGAAAGCTACAGCACAGGCTAAAAAAGCAATAATGTTCCTGATTTCAAAGCGAATCTCTATCTAGACAGAAATGCATTTAGAAATATAAAAAAATATAACAGAAATAGTTTCTGAGATCTACCAGTCTGCTGCGGGCACACAGAATTTTCATATGAAGTGACTGAGGTAAAGACCAAGAGATTTTCAGGTGGAAACAGCCATTTATGGGACAATTTTTTAGCATCAAACTTCAGGACACACTAACTACCCTATTTTCTCCACTAAATAACAATTATCTAAAATTAGATCCTGTTACAGAGAATTCAAATCAATTTTTTTAGTATAAATTTCTGGGGTTTCTTTATTTTCACTTTTTAGCCAAGGGCTTTTCTTTCATTTGTTGATAGAACTGACACACAAACAGGTTGCAATAACAATGACTACTTTGACAGCAATATTAAGTGTCTAGAAGAGATGTGTAGACAAGGTTTATCTACTACTACACTCTTAGCTTTATCAACAGCTTCCTGAAAATGAAACGGGAAATACACTTGCAAGACAAGTCAGTCAGCTCTTGATAAGTGAGTATTCAAATCCCTTTCTAAAATGAGAAGCAGTCAACGCCTTGAGGTTTAGCATACCAGCTGAATACTCAACATAAACAACAGTGGAAGTTGGGGGCAAAAAGAAGAGAAAAAAAGGCATGGGACAGATACATCGTGTTTACGATCACAAAACCTGATCCTGTGAGTTGTATTCTATTAATATGTTATTATAAGAGAACTTAAAGTACATCAACACGTACACAACAATTCTTCTAGGTTGAAAGAAAGATGCCTTTGCAATATAAACTTCAACAATTATTTTGCTCTTACAAGTCATCACAAGTCTTATCAGTCTGAAACAAATCCAAGCTTCCCAAAACATAAAGTTTTCCAGTAACAGATATGACAGCAGGTTTGATCATCTTAATCTTTCCCCAGCTGAAGAGTTAAAACTAGCAGCCAGTCACCAGCACAAGATGTTGCTGCTGTGCAGGCACACAGGAGTGTCTCCTTCACACACTCAAGTCACACGCACACACACATATATACATTCATGAAAGATACACAGAAAGTTCTTATCCTCGCCTGGGGATAAAACAGCGCAAAGTTGGAAACAACTTTTTGCCTGATAAAAAAAGACAGCAGCAATGAAAATATGCTTGTCTTAGATGTGAATAAGCAGCAGAATACAACTAACACCTTACACAAACATATTTTCATTTTCTCACATTACAGAGCCTTCAAAACAAAGTTACTTGTAATTTCACCAAGAAAAACCCACCCTAAAACCGAGAATATCCATTAGTTGGTACCTTGTTTTCACCAGGAGCACACATACACCAACTAGACTGCTAACACTGACCCTTGCATCTTTCCCCACCGCCCTACTGTCCCCCTCTTATCCCTAACCTGTCACCCTGTGCCACCTCCTCTCCCAGCACGGGTCAGGTTCACGCCAGAGCTTGTCATCGCCGCCCAAACTGGCCGGGGAAGGCTGGCTCCTTACTCCGGCGACCGCGCTCGGTCCCTTTCAAGTTTGTTTTACACACACGTCCGAAGGAAAGCCAGAACCTGTTTACACACCGCCTTAACTGCCGCCAGGAGGAGAGTGAAACAGGCGCGAGCAAAAAAAAAAAAAAAAATTCAACCGAAAGCCAGCCAGCAGCACCCCCGTCTCACCCCCTTTCTCCGCCCGGGGCCCGCGGCGCAGGCCGCACGGCTGCTCGGCGAGGCGCGGGGCCGGCGCAGCCCCGGCCGTGGGCGGCAGGTTCCGCTGCCCCGGCGCCGGGCCCGGGGAACGCGGCGGGCGGGGGCCGGGCGGCCCCGCGGGGCCGGGTTCGGAGGGACGGGGGAGGCCCGGGAACAGCCGGCGGGGCGGCGGCGGGAAGGAGCCGTTCGGGCGGGCCGGGCGGGCCGAGCGGGCCGCAGGGCGAGCTGCCAACGGCGGCCGCAGGGATGCGGGGCCCGGGCACCGCCGGGCCGCGGCCTCGCCTGGCCCGGGAGCGGCGCCCGGGGGCTGCCGCCGCCCGCGGCCGCGGAGCAGGGCGGGGGGTGGCGGGCCGGGCCGGGCCTGCGGCTGCGCCCCCGGCTCGGGCGCCGCGCGTCCCCCCCGCTCCCCCTCGGAGACAAAAGCAAACGGAAACCCGGCGGGGCGGCCCTAGGCCCGCCGAGCCCCGCCGAGGGCCGCGCCACCGCCCGGGCCTCCCACATCGGGCCGCGGCCGGGACGGCGGCGAGGCCCGGGTCGGCGGCGGGGCCGGGGAGGGGCGGCCGGGGCCGGACTCACCGCATGAATTTTCTTGTCCCGCGAATCCAAGATGGCTGAGTATCCAGCACGGAGGATGCTGGGGGAGCAACCTTTACCCTCTGACCCGGCCGCCGCCGTGACCCCGCCGCCGCTCGGCCCGGCCGCCAGCGCCGAGGGGCGGGGGCAGCGCCGCCGCACCGCCCGCAACGGCCCAGCCCTGCGGAGGGGCTGAGGGGGACGGGGAGGAAGGGGAGGAGGAAGGAGCAGCGAGGCTCCCTCGGCTGCGCTCCCTCCGCCTCCCGCGGGAGACGCGGCCCAGTGCTGGGGGCAGGGCCCGCAGGCCGCGGGGCTGCCGGATCTCGCCGCGCTCTGGCGGCTCCACTGAGACGCTGCTGGCCTGGGACGCGCCCGGCTCAGATCCCGTTCTGTGAGGGGAGAGGGCGGCGCGCAGGCCTGGAGCGCCGGGCCAGACCGGGGCGCGGGGGTGAGCAGGGTCAGGGCGCAGCAGGGCTCCCCGATCCTCCCCTCACCCCTGCACCCCCAGGGCTGCCGGGGGCCTGTGGAGACCTACCCCAGGTGGACGCGTTCCCCAGGGAAGCGCCCCAGCTTCCAGAGGGGGTGTCCCATCCCCCGTGGCGCCGGTCTGTCAACTCGCTTTGGGTTGCAGAGTGCAGAAGGAACGGCCTGGCCTCGCCGCAGGTTTTGTGTTACCCTGCGGGCGATTTAGGTCAGGAACGACCCGGCGATGTGGTAAATTGTGTGAAAGTTACTATTTTCTCTGCAGTGTGGTAGCAGTGGAGAGACAGATCACACTATCCGCTTTGTATGTTAATAAAGTGGAAAAATATTTCCAAGATCCGGACTTTTAATTTATCGACCCTCAAAATGTATGTTGCAGCAGTGGCTGGAATACAGCAAGTGCTGATGTACGAAACACTCATGCAAATAATCCCCTTGAGTTCAATGAGACTGTCAATGGTGTAAGACCTAAGCCTGTGCACAAGTGTTTACAGGATGAAGGCCCACATTTTTGTGACTTGGCTGCTCTGCTCCATCAAGAAAAACAATGTCACTGACACCTTAGTTTTGTTGTAAAATCATAGTAAAGTTTAAAATTTCAAGCAAAAATATGAGCGTATACTACTTTGTCAGAAATAGCAGGTTTCTTTCAATAGTTTCATGTGTGCTTTTTCCTCAGGTTTGACTTTGAACCTCCAAACTGAATTTAGAATTACTGAAGAATTCAGTAGGTTACACAATACTGATATTTTATAGAAGCACTGGTACTACAGTAACGTCTGTCAACATAAATATGTTTTGAAGATAAAAGAACAGTCTTTCATCTAAGCCAGGAGACCAGTTTCTTAATGCTACCACCTTTTGTACAGTATAGTTGTGTGATGAGCATGGCTGCCATGTCACTGAAATGAATGTCTACATACACCATCCAGGAAAGCACTGCGTTTTATTATTCTAATAATAAACCTTTCATTTGTGACTCAAATATTCATGCATTTGCTAAAATCAAACCATTAAAAAGCACCAAAAGTGGCATGCTGTTTAGAGTATGAACTTCTGGACTACTTTTGTTGTTGAATCTGAAAAATCAAACATTTCTTCTTACCACAAATCAAATATAAAAGCAGTACTTTAAGACTGAAAAATATGATCAATGTTATTAGTGTTATTATATAAGTGTTTGGATAGTCTGATTCTTTTATACCCATTTATAAACATTTTGCTTCATTATGTTTCACACTCTAATGGTCTGAGTTTCTTTTTCAAAAGCTAATTTTTGTTCCATTTTCCCAAAGAGAAGTCATTTAAGACAATACCCAACAATATGATGCAAGTAAACTAAGAACCTGATATTGTCATTGCATCTACATGGACCACTCTCTCTGTCCTTTACAAAATTACAGTTTACATGCAAATCAATTAACATTTACAGAACAAGAAGCCTGAATAACTCAACAGAGCTAGGTAATGGGGAAAAAAGTGTGTTACCATGTCTTAGACTGGTTAGCTTAGTATAAACAACCTAACTAGCACTCACATTGTGTGTAAATTGTGATTTAAATTCTGTTAATTGAAAACATCTAACCTGTCCTTCTGCCTAAAACTGTGTTTAGTTGAGGAAGCTCAT
This sequence comes from Corvus hawaiiensis, assembly GCF_020740725.1. Taxonomy (NCBI): domain Eukaryota; kingdom Metazoa; phylum Chordata; class Aves; order Passeriformes; family Corvidae; genus Corvus; species Corvus hawaiiensis. The sequence goes on from NC_063216.1 coordinate 44,283,497, forward strand.
TACTCAAGCTGGAGTAGCTGTGTATTCTACTTCCGCATTTGTTTTCTTAAAGAAAGTGAAAGCAGTTAGTGTTTTAATGTGTTAAAACCTCCGAAGCCACTAAAGAAGGTGTATTGTCAAGTATGTGTTCATACATTTGCTACTTCTAGTCTTGAATCAATACCTTTTGCTACAAAGGTAAGGCCTGTTTCCCATAGTTGCACCTGCTTAATTAAAAAAGTGCCCTGAGCTCATTTAACATAAGGACTGCTAATTTGTGTGGACACTCCTAATCCATTTTGAACCATGTATGGTACAGTTTTACCTCCTTGTTTGTCTACAAACAGATATGCATCTGTTCTTTTTAATCTCATTTAATCAATGGTCTCTTTCTTTTGACTTATTTCACAGGCTAGGCTGATACACATCCATCTTAAATCAGTGTAACAATGCCTGTAGGAGTCAATCTGAAAACTTTGTCTATAGCAGCACAGGTGAAGGAACTATAAAACATGATTATAGAAAACCTGTCCTGCATGTGATTGTGTGTGCACACCCCTGCAGTCAACAATCCATGTGGTGCCGTTGACAGAGCCTTCTACCTAACGTTCCTGAGAGCTGGGCCCTGAATGTGCATGTCCTGAAGCAGTCACGACACTTGTCTACCAGCCATTTGGGCTTCACTGGCTAATGATTCTGCTAATACCTACAGAGGGCTAAAAGCCTACAGCACTTTGCTGGAAAATTTGGGAAGAGCTCCTCGAGAGAGTCAGGTGTGGTTAGAATCCCCAAATGCTTTATGGGTTTCAATGTTCATTGGGAATTCTCTGCAGTTTTTCTGAAGCTTAGCTCCGGAGAGTTTGTGGCTCGGTGACTCAAAGTATCACCTATAGATGTGGGCAATGCAGTTGCAGAAGTGGGAGAAATTGCCCAGAGTATGTGTAGGGCACAGTTAGGCTGTTCACTTCACCAAAACATGGAATTAAATTAATCATAGTAAAACCACCATCCTCAGTTATGAGTGCAGGCAGAAAACATGGTAAATAAGCAACCTTATAAGTAATTTTTAAATAGAACTAAATAGTTAATTGGAATGCAGCAGGGGTCTTTCCTTCTCCCACCTACGAATTGTCACAGTATTCTTCAGGAAAAACAAATACAGTGCAATCACCTAGAGCAAGAGTTGGCACTTTTCAGCAGGGGTGAAACAGGTTGTATTTTTCTTTCTCAGATTAGGGATTAAGTCCCTTGGAAGAAACAGCTTGAATCAGAAGACACTGCCCTTTGATTGCAAGGAGCATTTGATCAGCTAAAACAGTGAAATACCACTCTGGCAGAAGGCAGAGGTTTCTAATTTCTGCTGGACTTAAAACTGTGAGTGTGAGACTCATGAATTTGGAGCTGCGGCTTCTCCCTGCCGTCTTCCTTACTGAATGATGTTCAAAGGTCTCTCCGTTGGTTTCTTTGGAAGGTTGAAGGGTTACAGCACTGCTCTGTATTAATTGTTGCCTTAGAAGAACGTAGCAGATTTTTTAGGTTAGTATAGTATATTTGATTTTTTTAAATATTTATAAAACACAATGGTAAAGGTGTGTCAAAGTGTACACCAAATCTAATACTAGAGATGTCACCCCGAAGAGGTGTCGACAACACTTTTTTTTAAGAATAAAAGCACTAAGACCCCACATTTTCTTCCTGTATTTTCTCATAGTTCTTAATTATTACCCTTAAATGAACACAAAATATTTAGATTTGTGCAGATTTGGTTAGTTATTTTGACTTTTACAAGTTAGTCTCCAGTTGCTAGTGTACTTAGGAAAGGTAAGGGAAGGATCAGCTGTTTCCATGGCACTATCCTTATCTATCCTTTCACTCCTACAGGGGATTTCCAGGGATGGCTGCTGGCAAGGGAAGCCCTAGAAGTGCAGCTCAATTACTATTTTAGCGTTAAAATGCATCACAAGGTATCCACACAGATGGCTTCTCATCTGCTGGATTTGTAGTTTCCAGGAGGGAATATTGGGAGCAGAAGTATCTTTATCTCAGTCTTTCATATTTTTACTACCAGGAAACCCTTTCTCAGCCTTCTGCTCTAGTGCCTTCAGTGTCTGATTTAGTGCTAATTATAACAGAGTATCAGGGGGAAAAAAATACCAAGTTTAAAAAGAAGTCTTCCAATTCTGGAAAATAATATGACCCCAAAGAGGAGATAAAATGTAGCATTTTCCCAAAATAAGATGCTTTGCACTGCTGTATAGCAACTAAGAGGTCTGCCAGAGTGCTAGGAAATGAGAGGATAAATCAAGAATTAGAGATAGCAGTTTCAAGTGTTCCTTCAGACAAAGAGAAGAATAATGATGCAGATGAAAATATGTTTTCCGGAGGAGAGAAGCATTAGAGACACAAGCAAGTGCCAGAGTAGGTGCTGACTGACATTCCCAAACATTATCCCCAAGGAGATGGGAGTTACAGGTGAAAGAGAATCTCTTCTTACCTTAGTTCTCAAGATTGCCATCAGCTGGTGTTCATTGGAGAGCCACCTGGTCAGAAGTGCTATTTCTCTTTTGAAACCATTGAATCATGGAATCATAGAATTGCTTAGGTTGGAAAAGACCTTTAAGATCAGAATTGTTAACTAATTGTTAACCCAGTACTGCCAGGTTCGTCACTAACCTGTGTCCCCAAGTGCCACATCCACACATTCTTTGAACATTTCCAAGGACGATAATGCCCTCATTTCCCTGGGCAGCCCCTTCCAATGCCTGACCACACTTTAAGAGAAGAATTATTTCCTAACTCCCAATCTAAACTTCTCCTTGAGTTGCAACTCAAGGCCATTTCCTCTTATCCTGGTGCATGTTACTTGGGAGAAGAGACCAATCCCCACCTGGCTACAAACTCTTTCCAGGCAGTTGTAGAGAGGAGTGAGGTCTCCCTTAAGCCTCCTTTCATCCAGGCTAAACAACCCCAGCTCCCTCAGCTGCCTCCCATCAATCTTGTGCTCCAGACCCTTCACTGGCTCTGTTGCCCTTCTCTAGACACATTCCTGAGCCTCAAAGTCCTTCTTGTAGTGAGGGGCCTAGAACTGAACACAGGATTCAAGGTGTGTCTTCACCAGTGCCAAGTAAAAGGAGACAGTCACTGTCCTGGTCCTGCTGGCCATGCTATTGCTGATACAGGCAGGATGCCATTGACCTTCTTGGCCACCTGGGCACACACTGGCTCATGTTCAGCCAGCTGTTGATCCAGGACCTTTTCTGATGACCAGCTTTCCAGCCACTCTGCCCCCAGTCTGTAGCATTGCATGGGGTTGTTGTGACCCAGGTGTGGGACCCGGCACTTTGCCTTGTTGAACCTCATAAAATTGGCCTTGGCCCACTGATCCAGCCTGTCCAGATCTCTCTGCAGTGCCTTTCTACCCTCATGCAGATCAACACTTCCACCCAACTTAGTGTCATCTCTAAACTTACTGAAAGTGCATTCAGTTCCCACCTTCAGACCATTAATAAAGATGTTAAACAGAACTGGCCCCGATACTGAGCCCTAGGGAACATCACTTGTGATTAGGTTGAAAGACAGGCAATGTTTTATTTCAGGTGTTGGGGTCTCCTTGGCATGACTTTTCCATGTGTCTAACTGATGTAGATACAATGACTATGAACCACATAGGACATTCTCTCCATTAAGCTGCAATGTCTATTGATAAAAATATAAACTTAAGTGTTTAAGATGGTCATAATTATAAGTTAAGCTGGGAATAAAGAGTTATTGCAACAGTTTTGTCAAAAATGATGGGCAAATATAAAACCAACAGCCTGAGGAAATCCATCACAGTATCTAAGGCAAGAAGGTGATTTGTTTCCCTTATGACAGGTCTCATCTGGGGAAGGGAACAGCCTGGGGGGCTGGAAAGTGCTGAATTCTAGTTCTTGCTTTTTGACATTTTTTCAAGATTGACAGTCAGGCCTATTTCCAAAAATGTGCTCTCCCCTAAATAAGTGTTAATGAGCACAACAAATGAACTCTAGCTACACCAGCTGACGATAGTCTGCCATCCCACCAGAAGCCAGAGGACACCAGTATCAGTGTCCCACTGCGTAGCATGATGAGACCATGGCCCCTACCCTGTTCAAGCACATTGTCAGCATGAAGCTACAGAAGACCCCAAGACTGCTGCCTGGGCAGCCCAGGTTAGCCAACCCATTTCTTTATTAGAAGATTGGTCGTACTTGGGGAAGAGTTCCTGAGCTCCCCAGTGGTGCTCTTAACTACCCGTGTCTCATTCTGGCTCCGCAGCCTGCAGATAGTTTCACATGCAGACAGACCCAGGGTACTTCTCTGCAGAAGTATTTGTCTGGGCTTTGCGCTTCCTTGAAAAGGAGAGTCAGCTGTTAAGCTACTTTGAAAGCTCTGCTGGGATGCTGATCATCACATTGGATGACTCTGAACATCAGCAGAGTGTGGTATCTGTGTTCATCTCAGTGAAGGCTGAAACCCAGGTCGTAAGTCCAGAGCTGTTGCTTACTTCCTTAGCCAGTTCAAGCAGCAACATGTTGCTAGGCCAATGAGAGAGGGAACTTCCTGCATCAAAGCTGATCTCTGTCTGCAGCCAGCACACTGAATTGTATTACTTTCTATTCTGGCTTATATAAACCCAAACCCTGGCATTTCTGGGAAACTCCAGTAGCCGTTACCATCGCAGGGCTGCGACTGAGCCTTTCCAGCTGAGCAACACCACTGTATCTTGGATTATAGTGTTTTCTAATGGAGCAACAACAGCTACTTTTGACCTCTCATTCACCTTCGTTACACTGCCCAAGAAGATATATAAATATATGCACATCCCATCTCAGAACCCTCCAAAAGTTTCCTTGGTCTGAGTTTTGCTGCAGCTGATCGGGTGCTGGTTTATTACAAAACTGTCCCAGACACCTTGGTTACCATCATGGTTCCCTATTCCTGTCCCATACAGGACCATGAGTTCAGACTTTTGTTTACCACGAAGCAAGCTATTTGTGAAGTCTCATGATGCAGAAATTCAGCTGTAAATATTGCTTTCACAAATATTTGAACCTGTCTCTTCTTCCCACTCCAATCCTGCTCTTCATTTTCAGTACTCTTAGTGGAAGAACTGCTCACATCTGAGAGCAACAGAGTTGCTCTGCACATGGAGATCAACTGACCAAGGCAGTTTGCTCCTTCCTCAGTCAGACGTGTCTCAGCAGAAATAAGCAGAATTTTAGATTCAGTGGCTTGCCATGCTCGCATCATCTCCAGCAGAGCCCAGGGTTCCTATTGCAGCTATGCTCCTTGCCTAGCTCTGCTTCTTGCTTGGATTGGCACTGAAGAAAGTGGCAGCATCTTCAGAGAAGAAAATTAAGATAATATTTTTTTCCTCTTTCCTGCTCTGTCTCTCCTCCTCTCCTCTTTCTCTCTCTGTCTCTCAACTTATCTCTTCCTCTCATCTTGCTGTCTTTTGTGAGATCACACGTGCAGTGATATAAATATTCTTGCAGTAAGCAACAAATCCTTCTAGTACAAGAGACTAACCTCACTCCAGCTGTGGCTCCTGTGCAAATAAACTGCTCTACCTGTTGAGGACCCTTACAGATTTCGGTACAGGCCTGAAACACATAGCTCCTATTGTGCAAAACTTCCGATTATGATATCTGCATCCAGGATGTTTCCTATTTCATTATGGATTGTGATAGCTAGAAATGGAAACATTAAAGCCTCATTTATGGAGTATTTCCTCAGGCAGAAGCTGTGGCAGGTGGTGCATGCCTGGGCACAGGGACAGGTACACGTGCTTTCCCATCTAAGCAATGGAGTAACACTGGTTCCCACTGGTAACTGAAAGGCTATGGTATCACTGTATTGGCAGGAGTCATGTATCTCATATACACAAATATATTTTATTTTTTATATTTTCTTTTGATGTCAAGTCAGATGAATTTGAAAGCTAGGGATATGATTCATCTCACCACCTTTAGCTGTCTGAGAAGGAGGTGCCTGATCCAAGCGATTAATCCAGTCTTCCTGCAAGTCAGTGGGGAGATAGGGAAATTTTTATTCATTCTGCTGCCTCCTGAGGGTGGGTGTCCCTGCTAGGGTCTGGCATAGGTGGGATGTGTGGCACTTGGGTGGCTGGTGCTAGCTGGGAGAAATTGTACAGTCTGTTTTCTCAAATGAAAAGCTAAATATTATTTGTTCTGCATATTCAGGAGGGGTTTCCTAAAAAATAAGTTTGTGCAGAAATACAAAGATGTGCTGCTCAGGGCCTGTGTTTGGAAAGTACGCACAAACATCTCTTTTTTGTACACTGTATGGTAAAATATATGGTGAAATATTATGTTGTCATAAGAAAATCAGAAATATTCTCTTGATTGCAAGATTTAATTTAGTAGAAAGATCCTAGATATAAAATAGTGTAATCCTAATGTATATTCCTAAAAAATTTTCCAAAGGACCCTGTCTTTTTTAGGGCTGGAAAAATCAACTGCAGGAAAACATTTTCTTAACATGAAATTGGTATTAACTTCTTAAAATGTAGGCATCAACTCTAACATCCTCTGTTTTCATATTGATTAAGTTATGTCTGGTTTTTTAGTATGAAGGCATATTTATTTTAAATTACAAGCTCCAGAGATCAAGATTCTAGTGTTATAAATACATAGCTGGACAAATCTTTCCTGAGTGCTTACTGTCAAAACAGACAAGACAGAAATGGAGAAGATGATGAAAAAGAACTGAAGTGGCTTGGTAAAAGTCATATAACAGGATGCTCTGCCAAGCTCCAGTGAGGGCGTAAAACTGCTGACTGGGACTTCAGATGGACTAGATTACCCTACAGTTGGCTTGGCCTTTCCAGTTCAAGTGTTCCCTTGGGAGAAAAACAGTATGACAAATCATAGTTACATTCTAACATGGAATATCATGAGCAAGAATTTTATTATTTTTAGTATTTTTGGAATGGCAAAAGATTTTGTGAGTAATAGTTCCTTGTTAGCAATCTGTACTAGCACCCAAGTAAACTAGTAGCCAAAGGCTGATGAGTATGTTTGTGGTTTTTTTTAAAGTGTACAAATATGAGATAATTGAGATACCTTCAGTGGACCGAATATACTCTAGCCCTGTGCCAACTTCCCCACTCAGCCTCCAGTGTTGCTTTATTGAGGACATTTGCAGGTATTTCTCATGCTCAACCAGTAAAAAGATGGTTGGTGCTCTGAGCCCTGAAACCAATTGAGGTTTGGTCAGAAAATAAATCTGACTCTGTAAGTCCCAATATTGTTTCCCAAAGACTGTGGCCTTTCTTCTATTGGTTCATATTTGCTTAGAAAAATGTAAATGGAATAATTTTGTGGCAGCAGACTTTGTGCCAAATCAAGAGCCCAGCTTCATGCCAGACCATGTACTGTCCATCCTTCAGCAGTAAACATAAAACCAGGAAAAGCTTTGAACTAGCTCTGTGTGGGTCAGCAAGCCCATTCTGGGGAGGACCAGAGAGTGCAGTGATCCAGCAGTGTGGAGATCCAGCATGAGCCATCATGACATCACAGCCCGAGTGTAGAGAGCCATATCTTGGGTTGGGCTTTTTTTCTGCAGCTTGTTATATTGCAAACTGACAAAAAGCTGCTTAGCCCAGGAACTCTAATAATTAGATCTCTGTGCTCAGCTAACAGAGTTGTGTTGTTTTCAGGGAGGATGAGCTGTGGGAGAGGCCTCACATCTGTCTGCAAAACATCAACTGGACCTACCCAGAGAGCACTGCCTGTGTGTTGCTCTGCTGTGTAGGGAAGCACTAGGAAGTTTGGCCTTTGTGCTTCTTCCCCCTTTTCTTGGGTGAAGTGCGTGAGTCAGCCACGATCACAGCCTTTGGGGTACTTGAGATGGCATTGCTCTTTCCTCTGGTGCAGATGGGGGTTTCACTGTCCCACCAACCATTGAAGCAGTGTCTGTAGCCATCCCTTCTAGTTGTTGAACCAACAAAGCAATGAAGGGGAGTGCAGTGTAGGACACTCATTGCCAAAATCTTCTGGGTCTGAGCTGAAACTGAAACACCGACTGCTAGGCATTAGCCTCTGCTGGCTTCTCTTTTCATGAGTGAATTCACATTTACCTATGGAGTTTTATAGACACCCTTGCAATTCCAATAGGCCTTTATAAGCAGGATTGGGGGAGACAAGATTCAACATTATTATTGGTATTATTATTGGTATTATCATTGTTGTAGTTGCTAATTACCTGTTGAAGATTTGTGTTTCACTGAGCCCAGGTTGCAGTCTGCTAGGTCAGGACCTGCCCTGAAAGGTTCCCTGAACAGCAACCAGCTGCTGTGGAGCCAGGGTTATCAGTTTTCAGCAGAGCCTGGGGCAGATCATTTGAGCCCTGCCCCCAGAAGCAGCCTGTCTTCTCTGTGTTTCTCCAGATTGTTGCTCTGTTGCAAGTGTTCATCCTCAACTTTTCCATCCATTATCTGTTGCTGTTGTAAATGGAGAAATGCATGATTCTATGAAATTTTCAGTAGTTATCAGGAAATAAATATCTTAAGTCTAGTGTCAAGTGACTTCTGTGTCTTGGCCTCACAATAGTTTCTGTAGAAGATGTTCCTGATGCTACAGATAAAAATTAAGTTGGAGGAAGGAATTAACTCTAGTCATAAAAATGTATCTTTGTATGTTTTTTACCACCACTGAGCATTTTCATACATTTAATCACATCTAATGCATTAAAGAATTTATCATTTGTAACACATAATTAAAATCCCTGTGATATAATATAGGAATAATTTGTACAAATTAATCTGGAAAAGTGCAAACAATGATGTTTTTGTTTACAATGTTATCAAATATTTTACATTTTATGGCAGTTTGGGGAAAAGAAAAGCCATTGAATTAGTTTAGAATAATTCCTCATCTGTATTCTCCGAACTGGACAAACAGTCTTTCACTTCTTTATAAGAGCATTGAGGCTTTACCCACCCACAGCAAGGAAAATAACTAAGAATTGTGTTTTAAGGGCTGTGTCACATGCATGTGTGTCATGTGTGTCAATACTGTACTGTTACAGTTCTCTGGAGAAAAACAGAGAATTTGTGGATTCTACTTTCTAAACCCATCTCCTGGGATGGAAATAAAAGCTCACTGCTGCTGCATATCGCATGACTTTCTTTTCCTTTTGGGTTTCTTGAAAAAAGAGATGATTGGTTATAATTTTCACACAAACATTCCCTCCCTGAAATTCTGGTATAACAATTAACTGGAAAAATTACTTAAATAAAAAAGTTTTAAAAATGCATTCTGATTTCTCTTGTCTGCAAGATGTAGCTGGCATTTGCACTCATTGGCCAACAGACATACTTCTCAAATCCAAGTTCTTGTTTATTTTAGACTGTGAACTTTCCAGAGGGGATATACCCTGATTATTGTATGTCAGTGGTGGAAGTATTGAAACACTACTTCTACACCAAACCAAAATTGCCAGAGAAATGAAATTCACTTCACATACAGAAGGAACCAAAATGCCATAACACAGCAAAAATGTCTGAGATACTCACCTGCCTACATCAGTTCTGCTGTAGATAGACTGCTGTTTTGTTTATACCTTACCTATAAAAATATTTTCCTGTTTACCTTCTCAAAGGAGTGACCTGCAGTGATTTTCTTTTCACATCTTATAAGAGAAACATTTTTCATCCATTTGTACTCTCTAAATCGTATATTCAACATTGAATTATTTTAAGTCCACCTTTCACAATGAAATTCTGATCTTGCATGAAATGCCTGGAGAGTGTCATAAGCTAAGACAAAATTCCATGCTGGCCATCCACTGCATGTCTAGGTGCTGTGTGCCTGCACTGACCTGTGTAGTTGCCAGCCTCTCCTGGGCTGGGTAACCCACAGCATTGCCTCTGCCATTGGTCCCTTCAGGCCACTCTCTGGATCCCTGTGTTAGTGTAGATAACAAAGGTCTGTCATATATAGATCTCTATGTCATGATCTACCAACTATATGTGGGATGCTACCATAGAACTGTGGTGAACATCACTTGGTGACGACCACTGAACACACCCCATTAGTTTAGTTTGTGTTGTCCCAGAATCCAAATCCTGTGGAAACTCTAATTCTGAATTAAATATGTTCAAGTGAATTTCACTTTAAGCAGCATAAGAAATATAGCATATAAATCTCTGCTTGATTTCCCTACTGCATTTTAGTGTTCTTTGGGATTTAGGTCAGTAAATTTTTATTGTTCATGACACCATTCATCATACCTCCTCCCCTTTCTTCCGGGATTCACTTCTAGGTTTCTCTTCATCTCATCAGGGGCTCTTTCTTTCTCTCTCCCTCTGGCCTTTGACAATTTCTTCAGCTCCATTTGGCTCATCACTGGAAAAGGGCATTCTTGCCCATAAACCTCTGTCTTTTAGACTGTTCTCAGTGTCTCAAATTTTGGCAAGCACTTTGCTAGCCTGGATACTTGCTTGGACCTTTGTTTTGTGTTCTCTGCTTGGTATAGTTCTGCACTCTACACTTGCCTCCATCCAGCACTTTCTTTAGCATCCCCCCTCTTTTCAGTGAGAAGCCTTAACGACCTTTTTAGCTCCTCTTTACTCTTTTGCATGACAGGATTCTTATAAGCCTTTAGCTATGATGCTGCTCTCAGAGGCAAGGTATTGTACACAGATTTCTTCAGTGCCATCAGAGCACACTGATACATCAGAGATTGTACTGGTCCCCCACCATGCCAAGACAAACTTTTGCATCTGGGAACCCCACCTTGAAAGCAACTGCTTCTTTCCAACAACAACACATCATGGAGGATCACCTTTAAAGCCAAGGATGTAGCGACCATGACTACTCATCATGAAATCTCTCACTGTGGATGGCTGGAGTGCAGCTTCAGGCCCACCAGGATGCTGCCTGTCATATGCTCTGGCTCTCCCCAGCCTTGGCCTTGCTTACAGTCATGCTTTGGTGTCACATATGGAGTTGCATCATAGATGTGAGAAGGATTGCAGCTAAAGAAGTGCTTGGATTAGAAAAAAAGTCTGGCATTGCTATTAGTAGCCACACACATGTGAGTCTGGCAACCCAGGACGTGCAGTACTTAAAGGAGCACAATTCTCTGTAAATTATGCCCCTCTTTAGCCACTCCTCTTGCAAAAGGAGACTGGAAAAAGAATAATAAAGACAGAATCCACAGTAGTTAGCTCCTTTACATTTTGCTGCTTACATCTTCTTTCTGTCTGAAAGAACTGTGACAGGAGGATTGAGTCTAAATAACTGCAGCCTTGCTCAATAACATAGCATTTTTTTCCTGGAAATGCACTTTATGCACCTCAGCTTTAAACCCTAGTGACCCTCCTAGTCAGATGGAAATACAGCATTCATGTTTAAAAGGTAGATAAAAGCTTTTGCTTTCCTGAAACATCCTTCTAATTATGAACAAACTGGGTGACATTTTTCCTTGAAAGATGCATTTACGTAGATATTTTGGTTTGAAAGAAGAAAAATGTTCAAAAACCTGATCAAAATTCAGATGCCAATCATGCTAGTCATCTTCTAGTGCGAAGAATTCAAACAGGATTTCTAATCTGATGACTCTGAAATGCAAAAAATCTGACAGCCTGAAAACCCTCAAACAGATAAAACCCCTGCCCAAACCTTCCTTGCAAATAATAGTTTCCTCTTTGTTCATTTAAAAACTCAATCCAACAGTTTCTCACATGCAGCCATTAAACTCTTGCTTAAAATTTTCAGGATAGTCTACTTCTGGCCTGGAGTGACACAAACATGCTCCTCTGTCCATGTAGCCCACCCGTTAATAACCTCAGTCTAAAATCTTTAGCCAAGCACATTGGCACCAAGAGCTCGCAGGTGTGATGCTGCTGACCCTGGTGCTGCTGCTCCTGGGATGAAGTCAGCCAGATCCCTGGCATGGCTGTGTTGCTTTTCATCTGCTCATGTGGCATCCAGCCCACTGGCAAGGGCTTGTGCCAGACTTAGCCACCAGCCAGTGCCGTGATGTGGGCATAGATAGCTCCATCGCAGGCACTGCTGCATCCAGGCAGCCGGGTCATGGGGCTGTTTGAGCACACAGGCATTGCAGGTTACCAGGTACCCCACAACAAATAGCAGCTTTTGGGGTTACAAAAGCCTTTGCTGACTCCCCTGGATTTCTTTCCTGCAGTGTTACCTAGCTAGTGGCTACTGAGCCTTGAAGGAAGCTGGGGGCAGCTGGACAGCTGTTGGGAGGGCACTGGTGCCAGCTCTGCAGGTGGTGGGCAGTGGAGTCAGGGCCATATCCCACTGGTATGCCAGGGCCTGTTGCCACCACAGGGCAACCTGGCAAGCTGGTGTGTTATGCTGCTTCCTTAGGAACCTGTCAGTGTGAAATACAGAAAGCATTTGCTGGATTGATCCTTTGAAAGCAGCAGGAATCTTTGAGATGGTATAGGTAGAAAAAACACTATTACTGTGTGTAAAGTTGGTTTTATAAAAGAGAAAGGGGTTATTGTAGCCTTGCACTACATGAAAAACCTGAAAAAGGCCATAAGGTCTTGCCTACCATTTTGCATCCTGCAGTTGTTCAGGCCCACCTCTTCAGAAACATAAAAATATAGTAGCAAATGCCTCAGCGTGCCCCTCCTCTAACAGAAAACAAGTTCCTTAACAACTAAATATCTTCTAGCAAGATACAGAACATTCATATGTAAGAGTGTTGTACTGGAAGATGCATAACATTTATCTGTATATTTTTTCAGGCATTCAGTAAAACTTTTAAGAGCAGTCCAATTTATCCAGACTTACCCATCTTACATTGATGGGCAATCAAGGTAAGTGCCCATGTTTGTCTTCTGAAATGTTTTTGTCCTGTGTTGTCAATACTTAGAAATAACTTGCAAAATACAGATTGAGAATGTTAGATTGGTTTTTGATTGGTTCAGAGACAGGATAATGGCCAACTTGTCAGATAACTTATGAATAATTTAGTCTTAATCAGCTAAAGTTTTAATACCTTATGTCTTTCACTAACCAATCTCACTTAGCATATGGGAAATCAAGATGAATTCATCCTTTTGATTAGAAAATCAAAAGCCTTTATATGCATATTGGTTGATGACAGGTCTCATAAAAGTGCATCACTAAACTGCTGATGTTTCAGAAATTCTGTCTCACACAGTGCAACTCATTGTTTATGCAAGGTGTTTTTAATCATGAGAATAAATTCTGCAAGGATGCCTGATGCCAGCACAGCAGCACTTCTCTCATGCTCTTTGACTCCAGCCATCTTTTAGACATCAGTGGTCATTGCTCCGTGGCACCCAGGATGGGGTTTGGAGTGACAAAGCAAAGTGTAAAAGGTATCTTTTCAGCTTTATACCGGCTAGCGCTTGTATTTCAATGCCTTAGAAAGCCTCGAGCAGCCTTGAGAGGTAGCACGGGCGATCTAGCACTTTAGTAGCTCTAAAATCGGTACCTGAATCAGCTGCAGAGCAAATACCATCAGCAGAAGCAAAGAGGGAGAAATATAGCTCCCTGCTCGCTCAATTCCCTGCAGTTAGAAGCCTTCAAATGAGACAGACGACCAGAGATGTTTACAGGAAGGTAGCTGAGCTGAGAGAGGGCCTTTGCCTCCCCTCGACCATCTTTTTATTCGGAGAAGGGGCAAGGGGATGACTGGGGGCGGACCCGGGGTGAGCGGCCAATCAGACACTGCTAAAGAGTCTGAGTTACATTTGGCTTTGCCCGCGCTTGGAACAAAAGAACTCGGAGCACATGTCTTTGGGAGGGGGGATGGGAAGCTCAAAACAGGCAGCAACAATTCCCTATTTTTTTTTCTTTAAAGCTGGGTTGTAACTCTTAGTAACTTAAAAGTGCATAGAACAGTAACAAAACAATAGTGCAAAATATAATTGTAATCTATCGTCCCTACAACTCGACAGTACCTAGGATGCCTTTAAACTAGTTCCCCAGTCAAAACTCAGGGGTTTAGTCAGGACATCTATGGTATGGAGTATCAGGACAAAGATTTACAAAATACAGTGCAAAAACCTGAGTGCAAAACAGTGCAACTTAACTTAAGGGATTAACATAAAGATCTGCAGTAGGGGGTTTACATGAAGGTGCAAAATCAGGATTCTTTTTACGGCGTCTCTTCCAGGAGGCAGTTTTAACCTCCTTAACTTTTGAGGAAGTGACATAAGGTTTTACCCACTTCCCTGGGATCCATCTCAGTCCTTGAGGGGTAGATACACTGGCATACCCACGTCCCCAAGTCACAAGTTTGTACGGTCCTTGGATTTTTTGAGTCTCTGGGTCCCGGATCAGGACTTCTGGATTTTCCTGCAGTTTCTGTCTCCTGGTGTTCTGGAAATGACGATAGATGGGAGGGTTTGGATCCTCAAAGGTGCCATTCAGGAAGTTTATGGTAAACAGTGCTTTGCTGAGTCTGAGGACAGGTGAGTTGAGTTTGGTGGTCCCTGATTGTTGTAGCAGCATTCGCTTGAGGGTTTGATGGGCACGTTCAACAATGCCTTGTCCAGTTGGGGAGTGAGGAATACCTGTAACATGTCGAAATCCCCACTGCTGACGAAAGTTTTTAAACTCCTGGGAGGTGTAGGCAGGTCCATTATCAGTTTTTATCTCCTCAGGTATACCGAGCACAGCAAAAGCTTGGACAAGATGTTTTTCAACGTCCTTAGCCTTTTCACCTGCATGTGCAGAGGCATACATAGCACCAGAGAAGGTATCAATAGAAACATGAACGTATTTTAATCTCCCAAATTCAGGGAAATGTGTGACGTCCATTTGCCACACTTCACCGCTATTAATACCTCTGGGATTGACCCCCATGCCCAGTGATGGAAGCTGTAGCTTCTGGCAGTTGGGACATGTTGCCACTATTGCTTTTGCCTGTGTCCGCGACAGATGGAACATGCGGATAAGAGCGGGAATATTTTGATGGTACATGGCATGGCTCAATTTTGCTTGTTCAAAAACTTGGGGGAGCTTTGGTAAGTCGGCTGATAGAACTATGTCTGCTGGCATAGCCAGAGCATCAGCTCTACGATTACCTTCTGCAATAAATCCTGGCAGGTTTGTATGTGACCTCACATGCATGACAAAATAGGGATGCTCTCTGTGGGAAACCAGATAAATTAATTTTGAGAGTAAATCATAAATTTTCTTGTTTGAGATTTCTTTTAGGAGAGCATGCTCAGCTCTAACAGTTACTCCAGCTACATATGCTGAGTCTGTGACCAAATTAAGGGGTTCTTTGAACCTCTCAAATGCTCTAACAACAGCTGCTAATTCAGCTACTTGTGGTGATCCCTGGATTACCTCGATGTCAGATTCCCACTTTTGCGTCTTTGGATTTTTCCATGTGACCACGGACTTTTTACTTTTTCCTGAGGCATCAGTAAAAACGGTAATCGCATCGAGGGGTTTTCTACTTTGAATCTCTCGAGGGATGAAAGAGAATGGCAGATTAAACATGTCATGTTTTGGGTAATGATTTGAGATTTGGCCTGAGTAACTATCTAATGCAAATTGTAAATTTATATTATTTTGGAGCAGGTGATCTAATGCGTCAGCTGTTACAGGTAAATAGATGCATGCAAAGTCACATCCTGCCAGGGTGCGGAGCCTTGCTCTACCCTTCATGATAATTTTTGCCATTAGTTCTTGTGGCTGTGTGATGGTTTTAGGAGGTTGGAGTGGAAGGAATACCCATTCAATTATGATGAGGGGTTCCTTCTGCTCTTTGTCCCACTGAAATATGAGGCCATGAAAGCGTGGTACCTTCCCTAGAATGACAAGCTTAAAGGGTAGGGAGGGCTGATACCTGTGTGCTTGTCTGGTGGAAATGAGCTCTTGTATCTTTTTGAGAGACTGCCTTGCCTCTTCTGTCAGGGATCTAGGGGATGCTGGACCGCCTTCCCCTTTTACTAGGTTTGCAATAGGAGCTACATCCTCTGTGGTGAGTCCTAACCAGGACCTTAAATACTTCAGTGTCCCACAGATCTGTTGCACTTCCTCTAATGTTTTTGGGTTATTATTAATGGTGACAGGTGTTGGGGTGATAGAGGTTTCTGTGATTTTGAGTCCGAGGTATTTCCAAGGGCTTGTTCTCTGCATTTTTTCAGGTTGTAATTCAAAGCCCTTGGCCTCAAGGGCCTCAACCACCATGTTAAGTGTCTGCTCGAGATACTGATTATTGGGAGCACACACCAGCACATCATCCATGTAATGCAGGATGATGGCTTTCTCTGCTTTGGCACGGATGGGAGATAGAATTTTAGCAATATACTCTTGGCAGAGAGTTGGGGAATTTTTCATACCTTGGGGAAGCACAAGCCAATGATAACGTTCCATGGGAGTTTCATGATTAAGAGATGGTACAGAAAATGCAAATCGGGGGGCATCTGCAGGGTGGAGTGGAATATGAAAGAAGCAATCTTTAATGTCAAGAACAGCTAAATGCCAATGTTGTGGGAGCATTGAAGGTGATGGCATACCTGGTTGAAGGGGTCCCATGTCTTCAATAACCTTATTAACTTCTCTAAGATCTTGGAGTAGCCTATATTTGTTCTTTCCCGGTTTTTGTATTACAAACACGGGTGTGTTCCATGGGCTGTTAGTTGGAACTATATTTCCTTTAGCCAATTGTTCAGCCACTAATGTTTTGAGTGCCTCTAAGTTTTCTTTTTTTAACGACCACTGGTTAACCCACACGGGTTCATCTGTTTTCCAAGTTAATTTATGTGGATGGCACTCTGCTTCAGTGGCCTGCAAGGGAAAATTTTGATGTCTAGGGGTGATATCAATTTTTGTTCCCCACTGAGACATGGCATCCCTTCCCCACAGGGTGAATTTGGTGTCTAGGACATACGGACGAAGTGTCGCTATTTGTCCTTCAGGACCTTCAATTTGGATGGTGTGTTTGGACTGCTTTGCAATTTGGGTACCTCCAATCCCTTGTATGATGCCCTGAGATTGCAATTCCCATTGCGTAGGCCACTTATCAAATGGAATGACAGACACATCAGCACCTGTGTCTAACATTCCCATGATACTGATTTTATGTGATTTGTAACGGAGCTTACATTCTATTACAGGTTTGTCATTTCCCAAAACCTCAGTCCAACAGATGGCTGGGATATGACCATCTGTGGGCAGGTATTTGGGCAGTGGAAAGGCCTGTGCAATGACTTGACCTTTAGGCATAAAGTACGGTGGATATATACATTGTACCATTAGGTTAGAACACCCGTTCTGATCCATTTTCATGAGTGTAGGTGTAACCTCTATCCCAGCAGGTGTTTCCCGAGTGTCCCCAATAACAAAAAGGTATGTAAATTCTGGCATGTGGTCCACATTCTGGAATGAAATGGGTATTACAGTCTGTTTGTTGTTGTTGAAATGGTGTGCTTTATCACAGGTTACCTTAAACCTGAGTCCAGAAGTCCAAGTTGCTTTGTCTGCAGTCCTATTTATGTCTGAACGCGGAGCTGTTAGGACGCGTTGAGTCGCTAGTTTCCCTGCTGTTGACCTGGGGAAACAGTCTTTGGAGAGTTTTTATCAGCAGTTATAATTGCTCTGCAATTGCGAGCTACATGTCCCTTTTTCTGACAACGATAGCATACAAAGTTACCGCGCGATTGAGTTTCTCCTGTACCTGTAACATTCTCCACAACCTCCCCAACCATCCCCACTTTTTTCAAAAAGGGAGCAGCTGTGTTCAGCTGCACCTTCTTCGTACAGACTTCGAGGATGGATTCAACAGTAGGAGGAGGATACAGCGGGAGAGTGAGAATGACTTGTTTGCAAGCATCATTCGTATTAACTTGGAGAAGTTCGAGTAGGAGTGCTTGTTGGAGGTCAGGATTAGGGACCTGGGAAGAGACAGCTTCGTACAAACGGTTATAAAAGTGAATAATATTTTCATTTGGCAATTGCTTAATGGTGGTATAATGAGAATTAGGAGTTTGAGATGGTAATAATGTTAAGGCCTTTTCAGCAGCACGTGTGATTTCAGTAAGAACTGGACGAGGGATAAGCATTGCTTGTTTTTGAGGATTTGCCATATTATTGTCACCAGATAAAAGGTCTAATGTGATATAATTGTTTTCAAAATCCAGGTAATTATCTGGAGTTTGCCACAAAATTTTCAATAAATCAGATAAAATTATTTTCCATTGCTTTTTCCACACCATAAAATCACCAGGTGTGAGAAGAGTTTGCATTAATGTAAGTAAATCATGAGGTACAAGTAAGTGAGTTGCAAAAGTAGCACTTAAAAGGCTCTTAAAATAATTACTATGCATTCCAAACTCCTTAATTGCCTTGCACAAATCCTTAATATCAGAATAAGAAAGGGGTTTCCAGTCAGGGTTAGCTCCATTGCTAGTACAAGAGAGTGTAGTAGAAGCAGTTGGAGTTACTTCCTGGTAGCCATGGGTTCTCGGATTCAGAGGGGCAGTCACAGGACTGTGGGAACCTGGGGCGGGACAATGGGAGGCAGGGGCGAGGAGTGGAGGGGCAGGGGCGGGGAGTGGAGGGGCAGGGGCGGGGAGTGGAGGCGGGGACGCGGCCGGAGGAGGGGAGGGGTCGGGGGCGGGGTTGTGGGAGGCAGGGGCGGCACTTGAGCCATGGGCGGGAACAGAGGGAGGGGTGAAACACGACGCTGTGGGGACGGGGTCGGAGGCGGGGTCAGGGTGTGACGCAGGAGTGGGAGGGGATGGGGACAAGAAGGGATTTGTGGGATGGGGGAGAAAGGGATTGTGGGAGGTGTAGTTTGGAGAGGAAGGACCATTGCGTCCGCCATTACTGGAGACAAACAAACTGGGAGAAAAGCGGTTGGGGGGAGGGGTTTTTTCCCGGGCTGCGAGCACGTGGCAATGGCTGACCCTGGGAACAAAGAGATCAGGGGAGAAGGGGTTTTTACGCGCGCTTGAAACATGAGGGCTAGAAACTGGGGAAAAGGGAGTGGAGAAGAGGGGTTGGGAAGGTCCTGGGATGGGCTCCGGATTCCCATCCAAGGCAGGGTGCTGAGGAAACACGGGTGAGCCAGGAGGACGATAGCTCTCCTGTGCTGAGAAGCAGTCTGCTCTAGCTGTGTTTTCCAGCGTAGGGGAAGAGGGGTCCGGGACACAGGGGTTGGAAGAGGGTATAAGGGAATTAACAGGGGGGTTTTGCAGTGGCTTTTCATGTACTGCCTTTTTCTCCGGCAAAGCATAACTTAGTAACAGGAGAGGAAAGAATTTTGAAACTGTTTCATCTCCTGCACGCCTCAGAGAGGAGAGTTTTCTCCCCACCTTATCCCAAAATTCAGCAGATCTTATGTCTTCGGAGGTCAGATTAGGAAAGTACTGAAAAAGCCATTGTACAAAAGATTGAACTAGATTTTTAGGGTATTTATGCCCAGTTAAAGAAAGGTAACTTTGAACTTGGTGGTATATTTCTCTATGGTGTGCAGAAACTTCAGATCCCATTATGAATGCACACGAAACCTCAACCCCTTACTCACGAAAAAAGAGGAAAAAAAAAGAGAAAGTTTACACCGGCACCAGCTTAAGACAGGAGCCCCTAAACCAGCAGGGAAATACTCACCAGAATTCTGGATTTATCACAGGAAAGCAGGTCCGGAGAAAAAAAAAACGCGAGAAGGGTCTTCTGCTTTCCAGCCGTTCCCTCGCCACGTGGCGTGGGGGAGGGTACAGGCTGAGGCTCTGGGCTCGATGTTACACAAAAAGTAACACCTCGCCACACAGAGCTGGCACAGCAGGACGTGCAGAGCTAACTCCAGCAGACACACAGCTGCCGGGACACCCTGAAAGTCTCTCAGAACCGGAGTTCAGAGATAGCACGCTGGGCGCCAAATGTAAAAGGTATCTTTTCAGCTTTATACCGGCTAGCGCTTGTATTTCAATGCCTTAGAAAGCCTCGAGCAGCCTTGAGAGGTAGCACGGGCGATCTAGCACTTTAGTAGCTCTAAAATCGGTACCTGAATCAGCTGCAGAGCAAATACCATCAGCAGAAGCAAAGAGGGAGAAATATAGCTCCCTGCTCGCTCAATTCCCTGCAGTTAGAAGCCTTCAAATGAGACAGACAACCAGAGATGTTTACAGGAAGGTAGCTGAGCTGAGAGAGGGCCTTTGCCTCCCCTCGACCATCTTTTTATTCGGAGAAGGGGCAAGGGGATGACTGGGGGCGGACCCGGGGTGAGCGGCCAATCAGACACTGCTGAAGAGTCTGAGTTACATTTGGCTTTGCCCGCGCTTGGAACAAAAGAACTCGGAGCACATGTCTTTGGGAGGGGGGATGGGAAGCTCAAAACAGGCAGCAACAGCAAAGGTCATGTGGCACCTTATGGCAGGCTCTCATTTTTCAGGTGCCCTTAATGGGTTTGGTGCCTCTTCAAACAAAAAGATTTAAGATCTTCAGGGGAATGTGATCCACTTCTGGTAAGAGATTCAGAAGCAAAAACATTTTATGGTATTTTACTACTAGAAATACCAGCTTTTAGAGAAGCGTCTTTCCCTTAACAGTGTGCTACTGTATCTTCTGGTGTTTTCTGAGTAGCCAGACTAGAGAGGGAGGGGCAATTGTTAAAAACTTCAGCACAGAAAACAAAACACCCACTTAAATTAAAAATTGTTTAATTTTTTTAAAAATTAAATTAAATACTAAATGTAAAAGTAAAATAAACAAAAAATTAAAAAGTGAAACTCAAAACCTTTATCTAAATGGAAACTGAGGGATTGTTTACTGCATTACGTCCTCCCCAGAAAGAGTTGATATTATTTAGGAGTAGTTTCTTTGGGGCATGTTTACTTTGTAAGTGAACTGATTCTTCCTTGTAATAATGTTTTTAATAGATTAAAATTTAAAAAAAAACAAACCCCAAACCAAAAAAAAAAAAAAGCAAAAAGAAAAGGACACATTTTCCAATATTTGTCCAGCTGTGGACCATAGTTAGATATCCATAGTATAAAGTGTATGTGAGTATGATTGATCCTTATCCTGATAGTGGCCACAGTGTACTGAAAATTCTGTCCTGGCTTTTCATTTCTTGAAAACCTGAGCAGGTGTTCATCCTTATTAAAAAAACAAAAAACAAAAAAAAAAAAGGAAGAAGAGTACAAAGTACTTCAGATGTCAAACTCCAGAGTAACAGCTGAGCAGTCTCCATGATATTTTTGCCTCATAGCGATGATATCTCTTGCTTTCACTGTCCCTAGGAACCACAGGTAAGATGAGGTCACTGTCAGCTTATATAGGATGCCTAAATTGCTAGAGCAGAGGGGTTGGGAGTAGCGATGCTGGTGACTCATTGTGTGACACATTTCCTTTTGAGTCACTGTAGAATCAATGCCCTGTCAGGATGCTGAGAAGCATCAACAGGGGCTGTCTCTGTCTCCTGAAACCAACAAAAAGTAACTTGTTGACAGTGAGGTTCTTCAGCACTCACTGGCTGGCCAGGAGAGAAAACAGAGGGGAATTGCAAAATTTTTCTCTAACAGGAGCACCCCTCTCAGAACAGACTGTCTTTATTCTCTGCACCATGCTTAGGTCCCTGTAGGTCCCTGGTGTTGGCAGTTCACAGCAGAGTCTTGTAGGCAACACCCATTGTGCAGTAACTTGGGGTTATGCAGTAGGCACCTTCTACCAGGATTAAATCCTGGCATCTGCTGAATTTTGCTCTGAGTTTTTTCAGTATTGAACCTCTGATATTTAGTTATATTATGTCATAGATTTTTAGACAGAGCTACTTCAGTGAAATATTTAATAATGGGAAGGACAGTGTAATTCACTGGTACGAACAAAAAGGGGCTGTAACTCAGACCTCTATACACAAGAAGAATCTTCCCAGGTCTAAGAAAATAAAATTCCGCAGTACACTTCTTTGATGATATAAGCACTGAAATGGATATTTACTGGTAGTGAAGCAAAAATAATCAATGATGCACAAAAAAATTTATCTTAAACTAATATTAAAAGCAAATTTTGTCAGGTAACAAAGAATCAGTTTTTTAGTAAATACCTGTCATAGTAGTGTTTTAAGCATGATGTTCCAAAATCCACTACAAGCAAGTGCTCGTAGAAAGAGGGGATATTTTTGTTAAACCATCTGCAAAAACTAGAAGAAACTTTTGACCACACAGTATCTCCATCAGGCAAAAAAGGGTCAAAAGCCCAAGGCTAGAAATATGTTCTTCTGATGTAATGTTGTTAGACTGAGATAAGAAGTGTTTTTCTGACAGTATGTTCATTTAATTCAGCTGTGTCAGCTAATTTAATTAATGTGTTATGCCTACCTACACAATTCATAGTAAGAAGTGAAATGGAAGCCATCACACATCTCATTGTTTACTTTATTTTAAGGGCAATAAAATAAGATCACATTACTTACACTGGTAAACTTGGATTTCTTGGTATTCTTAACTATGTCATGATGTCTTCATGATAAAATTCCCTGTACTATATTTAAAATGAAAATAAACACAAGCACCCTATCTGTAGAGTCAAGCAGGAATTTGATGATGCTTAGACAATGCTTTGTTTTGTAGGTAGATAGGTGATAATGAGAACATGAACTATGAGCTCTGTACTTTAAACTTACAACTTAAATAGTGAAAATAAATAGGAGTACTTCAGGTTGTGCAGTTTCCTTATGTGGAAGGTTTTTTTTGCTTTTTACATTATTATGTATCTGGACTCAGAGGATTAGGGCCCAGGAAGAATCACAGAAAAAAGCAGAGAGTTTTAGCTATTCAGTGGAGATGTTCTTCTACAGTCACTGAGCTAGTAATCAACATTAAAAAAAATTAAAATTTGACATGATGAAATCTTATGTCAGACTTTTATTTCATCTCTTATATGTTTTAATTGGAACACTCCTACAAAATATTTATATTTTAATGACAGAACAGAGTTCAGCCAAAATGCTTTTGAACAGCTTTCACAGGCTGTGTAAAAAATATTGCAGAAATCAGTTATTTCAACATAAGCAACAGCTTGCCTTTTTATTCAGTATTTGAGAAACACAGATAAGCTGCACACAATATAACCTGAAACTGTGACATGATTCCCTACTGTATTATCTTTGAAGTATTCAGTATATTATTACCTCCTTTTTTTCAGTAAGATGAAAGTAAAAAATTTTCCAAAATGGGAAATCCCCTGTAGGTGGCAATTTGGAATTCATTCACTCCTTAAGTAATTGCTTTCAACTTCTGGAGACTCAGTTTCAGTAACAATTGCACTTGCAAATAGGACTCGATGATGCTGAGATGCATCACTGAGTAAATCGACTGATGTGCCAAACCCACAAGAAGATGTTTTGCAGATGCCATTTATTCCTGGTAGTGGTCACTGAAGTAAACATCACAGTAAATCACACAGGTATGTGCTGCAGCGATGACTGAGTTGCAGTGCATGGCAATTGTACTGATTCGAGTGTCCCCGCAGTAGCAGTGTCTGAGCCCTCTAGTGGCCCTCTCGGTATTTCACTGGCCACCAAAGAGGCCACCCCTGTGCTGAGATGGGCTTCTCGCAGTAAACTGGGCCAGGGAAACCAAATCTGCTTCCTTCTTGTTACATGGTACAAGTACAGGGAGCAAGGTGTTCCTCATGCTTCTCTTAACATCCCTCCTAACAGCCTGACAGTGCACAGAGAGGGATGCTGCTGTGTCCCATTGCAGCTGCCGCTGCCCTCTGTGGGTTTCCAGGCCTTTCAGTAGCTAAGGGCGTGTTCTTCTTCAAATTATGGTGGACATCCATGCTGAGCAGGCATTCAGGGGGCTTCACTGTCTCCTTTCACACTGCTTTCTCTCCCAGGAGGAAGGTGGGAGGGACACACATTGGTGATAGCAGGAGATGAGGCTGGAAGTACAAGAGAAAACCAGGGGTGGCTCTTGGGCTTTCCAGCTTAGCTCTAAGTTTGAGATCACATGGCCACTGCCTCTAGCTGCTGAATCATGTCAACTGCCTCAAAACGACTCATTTGTCTGTCTTTAATCATTTCTGGCCAAATGATTAGCTCTTTTTCATGTTTCTTGGCCATCTTGAAACCAGAAATAGCCTGAATACTTTTCCCCATGTGTGTAAAATAATTTCTGAGACTCCCTACCCAGTCGTCTATAAATAATCCTGGTCCTCTGTGATTACCACGTTATAGTGGAAGTATTAGTGAGATAATTTCAGGCATCCTGCCAGCTCTTAACAGCACTTTGCATCCCATCACACGGATCTCTTCTTCTTTCCTCATGAAAGTTACCACTACAAAATAAATCCTCGTTCTGCTAATGCTGTGACAGCACATGTTAAAGCATGGGAATGACAGATACACACACCTCATCATGCATCACTTGAAAAACATAGCTAAATTTGGCTGTTCCTGGCACAATAGATAGGCACAGAACTTGGTGGCAACACCTTGGTGATATCACAGAAAACCTTTAACGAACCCACGTTCAGGACATCAGTGAAGGTTCAGCAAAGACAAAGCAGAGCTTAAAAGTATGAAAATGGAAAATGTCATCTGTCATGTCAGATTAAGAGTCTATTTGCCAAATGAGAACTTGGAGTGTGGCTGACTGAGCAGTAGTGTGACATCCTGGGAGGACACCAGAGAGAATTCGTGGACACTGCCTTCCCTGCTTCCTGCTGCCTGACGCCACTAGATCCAGGTGCTTGTGCTGAGTGGAAGGCACCATACCATGCTTAGTCCTGAGACAAATTGTCTATTACAGCTGGGGATGGGGTCAGCGGCTCTGACCCAGGAAGAGGTGACCAGTCCGGGGAGATGGTCCCAAAAGGAATCGCCTTCCCGAGGCCCGGTGTCTTCCCTCAGCTGCTGGCAGGAGGGCCCCTGCAGAGACTGTCAGCTCTTTAGTGATTATCAGCTCGTGATTCCAGCTCAGCTCTGCAGGGCAGTCTCCAGGCCAAGCCAGACCAGGGAGAGAGACGAGAAGGCTCGTGTGGCTGGTTCTGCACGAAGGGAGCTTTATTGTGGGTCCCCTCCGGCGAAGGGGAGAGCCAGGGACGAGAACCCTCTCCCTCACAGGGGCCCATTGGGCTTGCTTTTATAGGGATACAGGGGATCGGTAAGGACCAATGGGTTACAGAGGATCTGGGATGGGAACAGACCAATGGGTCACGAAGGATCTGCATAGTGTCTCCTGAAGGATTGCAGGTCTGTCTTTCCTCGCTGTGACCATGAAGTGGTTGCCTTTCCAGGGAGTCCTGCTGGGTGATTGCAAAATCTCTTATCTCAGCAGAGATCCCTCCAGGGCAGGGGCTGGGCATACCCCACAATTGTCTATCCCCATCTGGCCCAGGATATCCTCTCTGGTCCTCAAAGAGAAAAAAACGTCCACAGTTAGGCACTTGCATGGCACAGATGAAGTCAAACTCTTCATTGCCTCTCTAGATCTGCACACCAACCAGAGAAACTTTTTTCCCTGTTAAGGTTTGTAAAAGTGAACACTACAAGTACTTCATGGTAATACACACAGCATTTGCAGCAAATATATATATATATAGCTAAGCTATTTGCCTTCCCAATATTTTCACTTTATTCTGTCTTTTTCTACCTTTTTAAAGTGGAATTTGAAAGAAAATAGAGGGGTATTTTTCCCCTCCTCTCCAATTTAAGTCCTTTTTTTTTCTAGTAAAAATTTTTGCGATCAAAATTTAACCAACACTGTAATGTTTTTGAAATTCTTCATGAGGAGAGTAGCAATTCTGCTGCTGTAATGTAGTTTAAAGTAGTTCATCCCACAAGCAAAACAAAATAGTCACCAATGTTAATGCATTGTAACAGGTATGACATAGTGATATATTTTCCTGAAAATTTGAAAGACCTTTAAAATACCAGATCTCATTTTTCATCTGTGTTGTTGTTAGTATTTTGTAAACTGTAGAAAATTACTTGACTAAGGCACATAAAACTTAAGCAAGTTTAAAAATCTGGAGTATCAGTCAAGGGATTTTATTTGATCATGCCTTGCTTAGCCTCAAAATGATTTTCTCCTTCAGTGGACTTCATGGAAGCAAGAGCTTTATGGTGCGTATCTGTATCTGCATTTTGAGTTTCACACTAAACACTGCAATTATATAACGTGATATTAATATTCATAATCTGTTCTCTCCATGGTGAACATGTTCATCTTAAAGTAAACTTTACTAATAAGTGGCCTGACAAAATTCATGTACAGGAGAATAGGCTTTTTAGAGTGTCTGGAGCAGTATGTAATTGAGTGCACCTGATGGGATCGTATCAAAACCAATACCTAGGCCTAGGAGATTTTCTGCTGGATTTCATTGTAGAAGAAAGCAATGGAACTATTATGAAGTTCAGATAAATGGGGAGACTAAAAGTGTGTGATCCAACCAAATAACCTTTGCAGTTGAAAAGATAGAAGTGACTCAGAGATTTCCTCTGCAGAAGTCTGGGCAGACAATCTGTATTTATATAATTACACTGACCTGATGAATGCATTATACAGGGAATTACTTGTCAACATTTCATGCTCCGTAGATTCTTTTTGTTAAAAAACATAGACTTCAGCTGGTTCATAAAGACTGACAAAAATATTTTTTAAAGTTTTGTAAGTAGATGTTTAGTATTTCTTTTGACAAAAGAATCTGTAAATGCAGTGCCACATCCTCCATTACCTTATATGTAACTGGTTTTACAAAAAAAAATCTGATTTAATAAATTCTAGGCAGAAATGGCAGCAAACAACCCTCATAAAATATGAAGAAATAATTTTCCCTCTAAATTATACATTCAAATCACACCGCAGTACATAGTGTTCTTGCATGTTTAATGAAAATAAAAATTTCAACAAGTTCCAGATACCACTGGTGAATAAAGTACAAGTATTTTCACATATCCATCTAGTCGGATTCATGAAAGCTATAGGCTACATGTATAGAGCACTTGCAGCTATAGTATCATTGAATTGAAGGTGACAGCACAGACAGGTTTTCCAGCCCCTTACATACAATGCCCAGCACATTATATTGGAGACATCCCTTTGAATAGGGATATATTAGCTTGAGTGGTCTGACAGAAGCACAACATTACCAAAATGGCTTTGAGGAATTTTTGGGGAATAATCCAAAGTGGCTTTTTGGGGAGTAAACCAGGCCAACCAGAGCAGCAACAAATATTCCTTAGCTACCTTCCTAGATGAGAACCAGAAGGTAAACCACCTCAAGGGTGTATATAGTTGTGGTGGATCCTCTTGCATCCCTCCTGGGAAGTCTGGATGTTTGATTACCTCTCTGCAATGCCTGTACTCCAACACATGCAGCACAGGGAATAAACAGGAATAATTAGAGATCTGTGTGCGGTCACAGCGCCATGACCTCATTGCAATTACAGGGACATGGTGGCATAGTTCATGGGATGGGAGCGCTGTCACAGATGTCTACGGACTTTTTAGGTAAGACAGGAC
This sequence comes from Corvus hawaiiensis, assembly GCF_020740725.1. NCBI lineage: Eukaryota > Metazoa > Chordata > Aves > Passeriformes > Corvidae > Corvus > Corvus hawaiiensis. The sequence continues at coordinate 44,310,957 of NC_063216.1, forward strand.
AGCAAGACAAAATAGTGGAGCTACTCCTTATGTGAGAGAGCAATTGGAATGTGTGGAATGGAGCACTGCCTAGGGGTGGATGAAGAATGAGTCAAGAGTTTATGGGTAAGAATTAAGGGGCAGGCTAACATGGGTGACACTGTTGTGGGTGTTGGCTACAGGTCACCTGGTCATGAGAGGAAATTGATAAGACCTTGAGTTTGCCAAGAAAATCACAGTATTTACCTGTCTGTGACAAAGACTGATCAGTGAGGCACCCACAATCGTCATGGTTCATTTTGTCATGGACGTGATATCACTAAACTCGAGAATGCCTCAGTGTTCTGTTAAGATCATTTTGTGCCCTGTGATCCTCCAGGCCTGATCCAAACTCCATGAGGTCAAAAAGCTTGACACCTCCAAATGCGAGCTTTGCCATCTTTATTGTTGAGGTTCACAGGTATGGCAGGGCAGAGAAGATGCTGTGGAGAGGCTAATCTGTGTGAGCAAGCAAGAGGGTGTTTAATCCACATTGCTTTTTTTCTTCTACACTCATGTAAAATCTCGTATTTTGCTCTCCTTTTTGTCTAATCTTTCATGGCTACATTCTGAAATGGACTACAAGAAAGCATTGCCACAATGGTAACAAGACGCTTATTTTGCAATGATGAAGTTATTTGTCATTCCATGGATGGAACTATATTATTTTCTACTAATCCTTTTTAATTCCAATACCTTCTCAGTAGCTGGATGTTTCATATATTTAGCCTAGAACTCTCACAAAAATGGCAAAAAGAAAAACAAAAGTAACCCCCAGCTTTCTAGAGATCTCCCACAAAGTGTCTTTCCAAGATTATCTCATTTGCACAGCAGATTAGCTTGATAGATTGAATATAATGCACTCTCATTTTAGCTAATGCTGCTTTACTAAAGGGACTAACAAACTTAATTCTATCCAGGCCAGGATTGCCTGACAGAGTAACTGAGTACTTTTGTGTGCTTACAGATAGGATGAAACAGATTGACTTTTTTCTTTGCTCTCTTTGCATTACTTTGTTGGAAATCATTTCTCCCTGGATTTACCCCTACAGTCCTCACTGTTGGCTTGAGGCTGCAGTGAGGTCTCACCACTTGGAGGGGTTTGTTGGTCGGGTCCAGTAGCTGAAGGCTCATCAAAAAAAACAAAATATGTTCTAACTACATCTCCAGCCACAGTCCCTTGCTGCCAGCACCTGCCTGCTCCTGCACAGAGTGGGGTGGCCACTGGAAGGACACTGGGCCAAGAAGTGAAGCACTTCTCCAGGACCTTGCCCAGACATTGGGGCCCTTCCCCTCCCCACTCTGGGCCCATCACATGGCTTCTGAGTACCCAGGGAGGTATTTTTAGCTTGTACCTGCTTTGCTGAATGATGGAAACCCCCTTGGGGCAGGGCCAAACCACCTCTGAGTCTGTCCTGTCTCTGTTGGACCCTAAGGTCAGTGGGCAGCCTCCCAGCCCAGACGTCCTGCGGTTACTCTGGGAGGTATTGCACTGCATGGGTAACCTCACATTTACTGTGCAGCAGATAGTCACTGGTTAGCAGGGAAACACTGAGGCTGCGACAAGATGCAAGAGCCAAATCCATCTGAGAAACAGTAAATAACAAGGCAGTCACAGCATGAGTCGCAGGGCTATAGTTGACCCAACCTGTAGTAAAGCAGAAACCACTGCGTGAGTAACCTTCCTCTAAAAGACAAACAGACTCCAGACCTTCTCATCATTTTAATTATATGGTGGCTACCAACAGTTTAAACAAACAACTCCTTCTCTGTGTGTGTGTTTTTGGTTTGGTTTGGTTTTGGTTTTTTTGGGTTGTTTTTTTTTGTGTGTGTGTCTGTGTGTCTGTGTGTCTATGCTCATCATTACTATGACCATGCTGTGGAGCCTCGTGCATTTCAAAGCCCTTCTCTGCTAATAGAGGCTGGAGTGGCCATAGCAAGGCTTCTTTGAAAAAGAAATGCTAGCAGTGAAAAACTTCTGTAGCTTGCTGCTGGCTTCAAACAATCTCCACAGTGTTAAAATGCAAGAGAGGACATGAAAGAGGAAATTCAGGCCACAAGAAGAGACTAATGGGAGATCAAATTGCATATCCTAAGAAAGTCCTCTATGTGAGGCTAAGTGACAAAAGGAGTTTCATTCTCAGGGAGTTTAAATTATTAATATCCTTGTAAAGCGGTCACTGTAAAGTCTTTTCTACTCTCAAAAATAGTAAAATCATGTCAAATGCAAGAAAGTACTGGAGAGAAAAATAATGATGGCCATCTAGGTGGGATGGCACAGCAATCTCACCAGGAAGGAAGAAAATTCTTCATTGAGAGCTAAGTCTTACAACACCTAGACATTGTTCTCTGGTACATTTGTCCATGGACTTGAACTTGCTTTACCAAAAGTTTTCTCCTAGGTTCCCCACTTTTACCAGAGAGGGATCTTAAATACACTGAACAGCTGAAAAGTCTTTCAACAGGTGATCGCAGTTTCCTTTACCCAGCTTCACATCTCTGCAGCATGGCTCTTAAAAATTGTGGAGGACCACAGACTCCATCTGATTAATTTGATTTGGAAGAGCATGAGCAGCACTGGTGTAACCAAAATCACCCCAAATAACAGTGGAAAAGCCTCAAATAATATGTGTATGTCACAGTTCAGCCTGGCAGCCCTCCCCAGGGAATATGTGCTAATCATTAGGTCTAATTGAGCCATTTTGGCAAAAAAGAAAAAAAAAGAAAAAAAAAAAAAAGAGAGAAGAAGAACTAACATATGCAATGGCAAAACTAAGAATCTAAATAAATGTTGAAATCTGACTCTCTTGGTCTGTCTTAAAATAGCCTGTCCCACAACACTAATTCTGCTACATTTGTATAAATGACAGCAGGAACATAAAGCAGATTTGAAGTGTGACCATTTCTGAGACTATTCAGTGTTCCTCAACTTTGGCTGCTCTCCCCTTCTGAGCTGCCTGACAGGTCTTTGGGAAGTGGGATGTGCAACCTTTGCAAGCAAACCTCAGGCCCTGGCTGGACCATGCAGTAAGGGTATTGGTCAGGTTCCTGGAGCTGGATCAAAACCACACTGGGCAACAGTATGTATCCCGTGTTACACACTCATAATTCAACTTTGCTCCAAAAGTATTAATGATTAGACTTTGCATCAACAGTGCTTATATCTGAGGGTGTATTGTCTCTCTTTGCTACTTTTAGTTTCTATCAGATTAGGTAATACCTCTGTTCCCACAGCTGGGCTGGAAACACGAACTTTCTGTCATGTGGATGGGTTAACTTACCTCCAGCCTGCAGACAAGCCTGGGCAAGACTGAAGTTGTGCTTCTCCAGGCTTCAGCATTAATTTACTATTAATGAATAAAAGATGCCAGGATCACTTCTGCAGGCCAGCCTAAAGGACTAAGCACTAGTGAAAGAGTTGTCTTCAACTCTGACAGGTTGTCTCTGTAAGCAATTGGTTAAACACACATACTTTTCCAAATGACATTTTGTTCTTGTGAGCAGTTTGAGGTACTGACAACCAGCTTTGCCCATCAATAAACCCTGTGTGAGGAGGGCAGAGCTGCTGCCCTGGCAGTCTGCCCAAAGCCCATTTATACTGCCATTTGCCTTAAGGAGGAGGTGTGGAAGTTTCCATGCACTTCATGGTGAGCCTGCAATGGAGACATTGTGGCACAAGGATTGTGAGACCTGCCCAGGGCAGGGCGAATGCACTGGTAGGAAGCTGGATGCAGGGGGTGCAGGGGGAAGATCAGGGAGCAGAGCTACAGGAACAGCTGGAGGTTAAAGAAAGTTATGGTTTCCAGCATCTTGTTGCAAACTTTAAAATGGATAAGATAAAGCCTATCCTAGACCAGCCCAGGCAATGTACAGATCACATATGTCCAACAGTTCTACTTCTTTGCATCAATATGGTCAATCAAAAACAAATATAAGTTTGCATTTCAGAGTTTTAATCTCTGAAATGCTCTATGTTGATTTTTCCTATTGGAAGAAACTACCTCATCTCCTGGGAATTTTTCCTCACAAGTCTCCCTTTGAAAAAGGAGAGGAAATTCCCATACAGAATTATTTTTCAAGTTTATCTATAGAGGTTTATTATTATAATTGAAAATTTCCTGGCACCATTAATAAATAGAATAGTTTCTATGTTCTGATTCATGTACACCAATTTATCTCCTTGGAATGCTATGTTGTTGCAGGGAGTTCCCAGGACCAAAGTCCAGCCTATACAAAGACGCTGTCTGATCGCCTTCATGCTGCTGGCGACTGAAATAGAAATTTAATACAACAGGAAAAGAATGCAGTAGTTCCTGCTGTAAAACTTCTTTCATAACACTGGCCAACATATATGGCATTTTGTATGCTGGTTAACATGCCATCCTATACTAGTTGGTTCCAGCTGCTGCAAGTAACCCGATACGTCATCGTGTGGAGCAGCTCCAAGAATAATGCAGATATTGCCAGATGCTGGAAATCCATATTAGGAGAAGTATTGCTCTGTCCTTCTGCATCAGCTGTGTTTATGTGTCTTTCTTCTAAGACAAATTTTTTTTATTTTCTTATCCATTTATAAGTCAGTCCATTGTGGGGTTCTGATTCATTTGTCCGAGACAATGCTCCGGTCTCTCAATTTTGGTAAAGGAAGTGAGCCTTACTTTCAGATATCTGAAGGTGAAGATGTTACATTTTGTGGGATCTATAAATGTAGCTCACATTGACAGCAATCAGTATATTTCCATATAGCAGACTGTTATATTAATATTCATGAAAATGTGTATGCATCCAGGCAAAAATATAGATGGTTTCGGGTTTTTTTTGTAAATGTAACAGATCCACATGTACCATTATTATGGTCAGAAGGGAAGAGAATACTTTTGATTAAAGACAAAAACATGAGAATGGTCCAGGTCCAAATTGGTATTTTAACCAGGAAACTTCTATTTCCTTCTGCCATCTCCAGTAACTTAAATTTTTCATTCTCTTCATTCTCTAGTAAAAGTGGATACACATGACAATATTTTCATTGTAGCTGGATAGCCAAAGACCATGGAAAGAAAAAATATTAGCTTTTGATCTGTACATATATATTTCTTCCAACTCTTGAAACATTTTCCCAACACTTTATTTTTGTTATCTGTTTGTAAAACACCTTCGAAATTATTTGGGATGGGGATAAAAAAGTATATACCAACAACAATATGAAATTAAAAACAAAGATAAAGATTTTTCTCACATGTTACTCAATGCTGTTAGGAGACTTCTTGAAAATAAGAAATGTTTAGTGAATGCATTTTCTGTATACCCACAGAAATGCACTTCTTTCTTTAGTGTAACTTTGAAAATCAAATAGTGGCTTTTAAAATATAGCTTATAGTAAAGTCTGCTTTTCTTCTTTGAATTTACCAAGAGGTTTTGGGATACAAGTTTTATTGGTGCTATTTTCACTGATTTTCGTATTTGGAGATTTTCATGTATATGATATTTCTTTTGTGGGGAGGGGAAGAGGGAGGTGACCTCTGCAAATGACACTGTTAAAATTTTTAAATTTCACTTACACTTTAAGGAGTAAGTGAAAGAAATATTGCACACAATACTCAGAAGCTTTTGAGGGCTTTGCAATGAAACACTGCAAGTTAGGAAATTCTTAACACGGGCTCAGCCATACGAATCAACTTCACTCAAAACCTCAGACTAGTTTATTTAGAGATTTTAGGCTAGTGTAATTCTGTTCACTCTTGGACTACCAAACATAGCATCCCCTCAGAGACAAAATGGAAGAAGACACTTGAAAAATGGTGACTGGAAGTTTCTGCTGGCAGCTTCACTCTAGCTCTTTGCCAAGCCTCCACCACGGAACACACCAACCTCATGATATATTAATTGACATCCTGTCAATCACAAGATAGGACAAGAAGCAGAGAGCAACAGAGTACTACATCCATACAGTGTGTAAGTCCTGTTTGCCAATCAGTTAAAGATTAAGTTTTTTTGCCTGCAATATCATCCTTTACATGGTGCTTGCTTTTGATGAAAGATTCCAACACAAGCTACGTTTATTGATTTTCCTTTCCATCAGGCTTCTATCTAAAATATTACTTTTAGATGCACTATTAAGTGACCTTTGATGTGGTGTGGCCTTGAAGGACCACACTCAAATTTTTTATATTAAGATCTAGTTCCTGACATTGCTTTCTGAGATAAAATAGTGTGCATTCTCCCCAAATGAGCTTTAAAAACTCCACAAATTATTTTAACTTTTAATTTAAATTTATAAGAAGTAAGTAAAAAGAAGAAAGATATATCTGTATACTTCAACACCACCAGTGTGGAGAGCAACATGAGAAAGAATAAATCCTAACTTTGACTGATTGTTGTGGGCCTTTTTTCTCAAGAAAGATACTGGCTTTTTGACAATTCTGTGAACTAATTTGTTGAGTATATGCATATTCTGCAAGTGAACAGTTCAAAATATTAAGCATATCTTAGTTCAGTGGCTCAGATTCATCTCACCTGTTTCAGTGTCTGGACATGCTCAATCATCAATAAGGGACATAGGCATCTTCCCGTTGTCTTATTAGTCCACTGAAATTTCTCCATCGGCTGGTAAGGAAATCAAGGTGAATACATGCTTCACTTCATTAAATGTCTCATTTCAACAAGATGCAGTTTGCACCAGTGAGCTTGCAGTTAGACACACGAGAGCAGAATTTGGCACTGCATGGGTATGGTATCAAACCGTATGAAAAGCGTCCAAATTCATTCAGCAGGAAACATCAGAGTACTTAAAATGCTAATTAAAATAATGTCGAAGTCACATATCTCTACAAGGGAAAGGTTTATAATGTCGTTCTATGAGGACTGCTAAGTATAGACAGCCTTACTAATATAGGCTTCATTAATAATCACAAGTAACAAATGAGACTAAAAAGCAGTGAATTTTTGTTGCAACATTAAACTTAGGGAAGCTATCAGACCACTCACTGCAGTGAAAGGCCATGTCTTGCTGCAGCAGCAGTACGTTTGGATACAGACCAAACGGCTCTGCAAGTAGCACAGTTAGAAGCTTCAATTTAAAAGTCCTAATTCGCAGGAAGTCATAATTACAACCAGTCTTTATCAACAATCTGTCTAGTCCTTGCTTGAAATTAAAATATTTTATGTACCTGAATAAACTCTAAGAACTACAGATGACTTACCTCTCCACTGACACATGCCTATTTTCTCATTCTAGTCTCCTTACCCTTATATTTTTCTCTCATAGCTCTTGTGAGGAGACCCATAATAATTTGGGCTAAGGGCTTTACATCAGTATCACATCCATGTGCTTTCACTCTCTTCCACCTTATCTAGGCAACTGAGAGCACTGCAGAGTGCTTGGGGCCAGATGCTTATATAACCTTAACCAGGTTCTCCATGTCACCCTTAACTCTTGGAGCACATAAAGAAGTCAGTTGGATCACTCTACAGGAAGGCTGGATTTGTTGTTTGACAATATGCAAGAACTTGGCTTCTGTGATTACACAAGATGCGCACGTAAAGCCAGTTTTAATGTAATGGTAATTCGATAAATGTTGACTCCTGCTGATAGAGCTGCTAATTATATGCTGCAACAGCGCTACTAGATCAGAGGGATTAATACATGACATTCATAAAAATTCCTATTTTCATGGATGTTGTGCATAATTTAGTAATTCTTCATACATTTCTGTAGTCCAGTGAAACAAGCAACTGGCTTACCAAGGGCATATAAAGCAATACTAGTGTTTATGAAGATCCATCCTTTTAAGACCATCTCCACTGCTGCTTTTTATTTTTCTTTGGTATTTACATTTTCAGTGCAAGAGTAGGATTTCAACTCTTGTGCTGTGAAAAATAATGCAGTGCTTATTGCAAGCAAATAAGTGGCAGGAACAAATGTAGATTCAACAGAGTTCAAGCCCTCTTCCTCCAAGCTGTTCCTTAACTCCAAGAACCGCCTCCAAAAGGAAAGGGATAATCCAGGCTACACATCCACTTACTACTTAGTCCTATAATTGGGATTACAGGCAAGGATGCAGTTCTTGGTAATTTCTGTGATGCATCCAAATGTTCCTGGGGAGTTATGCTGCCAGGACAAGAGTCACTTGCAAGCATCAACTAATAAAGACCTGGGTGAATTTCGGTCAATTGCCTGCAGAGAGATGAATGAGTCTGTAAATATCTGAGATCCCCAAGACATCCAGACTGTGAGGAACTCTGTTCATATAATAATGAATAGCATCCAAGTGCTTAAGCTTGTGGAATTTCAACTTCCTTGCTGCTGTACTTTTAGTACAAACTATCATCAGTGATGTGTCTCATCAATGCTCCAGGCTCTGATACACCTTTGAGAAGAATCTTCATTGTTTAAAAGTCAGCTTCTAGTACAGTAATGACAATTTCTGCCATAACAGGTGCCACTGGCTCCAGGATGACGATGTTTTTATAGGATAGACAGATGGCCTCATTCTCTTTTCCTCTAGGATCACCATATAGATGGTAAGTAGCTTCTCTGGAATTAGAAGAAAGCTGTGAGTGCAGGACTTATGCAAGTAAGCACAGAAACCAAAGCACTGCAGATGAGTAATTTTTAGTGTTAATTGTGACAAATGTGAGCCTGAAAGTTGCCTCCCTGATGCCACACATCATCCAGCAGGCTCAGGTCAGGACCCTGCTGAACTGAAGACAGGTGTTTCAGAATGGCAGCTTCACTAAATGCCAGTCTCCTTAAAGAAAATTGATCCTTACAGAATGAATACTGGTCTTCTCTAGACATTGTATTTCTTATTTCTTTGCCAGCTTTTCCATTTTCCCAGGCTACTCCAATCCGAAAGCTTTCTGCCTGGGGAAATGGAGAGCTTCATAGCATGAGTCAGCCTCAGGGGCAATCTTCGCTTGATGCAGTGACATGAGCACAGTCTAAACTGAAATATTTGGAAGTCACTATAAAGGGCACGTGAAGGGATAATCCCTCATTTTTTTCACATGGTCTTAAGAGACTGTTTGGCAGGGCTCCCACAAGGCTGTGGGAGTGGGCAAGCAGAGTCTGGCCAGAAACATAACTTATTAGGGAAACAATTAATCTTCATTCCAAACTATCTGCCATTACTGACTGCATACATGTGCACAGTAATTAATCCCCTTTCTTGCTGAGGGACTGATTCACTGGAATTTAACTCAAGTTTCTCCAGCCACTTTTGCTGCCCTCAGCAGCTTTGCTGGGGCTTTCTCCTGATCACACTCTTCTTTCTCTCCTCCTGATGCAAGGTTCAAAAGTGGCAGTAGAGATTCAAACGCTATCCCAGAGGTAAATCTATTGAACAAGGTAAATCTATAATCATCCAGTTGAAAAAATCCATTAGAGATGATGTCATTTGTTTCTGTATCCCCTGGTATGTTGATACATTAGACAAAAATACGAACAATGCAGACACATTACTAGAGAAGCCTTTAAAAAACTTATGGAGTGAGAGATCAAAGTATGTGACTTTCTCCCTGTTTTCATTCAGATGAGTAAATCTTTCTTACATTCAGTCACGTGTAATGACAGAAGGTGGGTTTAGATCAAACCCTTCTCCTGAACACCTTAAAATAATTCAGACTTAAACTGATGTTGCTTATGTGTTGTTGTATTCCAGGTAAGCCATCTACCCCACAGGTGAGATGCAAAGACAATTTTTACAATATTTAGGGTTCTTTATACTTTTTTATTGCTATCCTAGCAATAATGTAGGATTAGGAATTTGTTACCTTGGCATTATTTATTTGGTTGCTTTTTTGTAAAGTGAGGTGGGAATCTATGAAAAAAATAATGTATTTGGTCCACATCTTTATTTAATTTCTACTATTTTTAAGTCAAAATTTGAAATCTTGTTTCTACACATTTTAGCAGAAATCGTTGCCTGATTAGAGTAAAACACATATCTATTGACTAATTATTTTATAGTTCAAACTGCGTTTGCCAAAAATAGAGGAGTCTCTTCCAAAATAGAAAGACTCAATAACTCCTTTGTGCAGAATACAGTTAGCACAAAATAATTGCTACAACAAATAGTCTTAAAAGCATTACAGTTTAACAGTTCCGTGTATCCAGGATATAGACAAGGATGTCTATGCACACAATTAGAGATTCCAGCTTTTTCCTTTAATACTCTCAGTAGCATTTGCATAATTAAGCAAAGCGGTTGCAATATCAAGGAATGCCACCTGGGGAGGGATTGCTCTGAAATTACACTTTCTCCTGTTTGTGCCACACAATACTGTTTACACACAACAGCTTACATGTAGTCAACCCAAAGAACAGCTTTATGCTGGTATCTACCACTAACACCTGGTTAATTATGAAGCCAAATAGGGGTATGCAGGTGCTACCTTGGGGTCTGCAATGTCCTGAGATGTATTTTTGCTGTTCAACTGTTAAGGGAAGTGCACACTGAGGTTTTGCATTTCCCAGTCTTACTTTCCCAGAACATACATTTTCTGAAAACTTCTATCTTCTTTTATCTCTAAACACTATCTTATATTTTGGCTAAATAATTATCCTAAATAATTATTTGTTGTTAAGCTTTTTAGCCTAACCATTCTTCTCTTATTAGTACACAAGCATAAAACTAAAACCCAATTTCATCTGTCCTCAAACTTTTTTCCCCAATGCTTTCAGCTTTGTAAGAAAGGAAAAACAGTTTGAAACATCTTTAAAATGAACGGGGGGAGGGGGGGTGCCTGTACTCATTTGAACAGTTTTGTCAGTAAACTGAAAAACCTGTCATACCACAGCTGCCTTAAGTCGTGAAAGAAGGAATAATTTTAGCATTTGTTAATGTAACTTGAAGGAGGGAAAGCAAAACATTTAAAACATTGAAAGATAACCAGTAATCTTGCCTAACCTTTCTTCTATTTATCTGTAGTTCAGTCAAGTGGATTATTTGGAATTATGCTGAAGATGTTCAGATATCTGGGGTTTAGCTGGTATGAGATTTAGCAGGAACATCCCTCATGCTTCTTTTCCTGTCTGGGAGAAGCTCATTGTAAACATTCACAGAGTATGGGTAAAATACAGCTTAGACAAGCTGCCTTTGTAGAGCAACACAAAGTGACTGCACAAAGAAAGGCATGGTGAGAACAGCCAAGAGTAAGTCAGCTTCTTGTTTGAAGCTTGCAGATCATATGGTGCATGACCCAACTAGCCACCCTTGATCTCACATTGGCTTCACTGCCACTCAGTCTTTGGCTAAGTTACTGTTGCTTGCTTCTGGCTGGAATGTGGGAGAAAAACACTTTAGTGCATGATTAAATTAGCTCCAGACAGCTAAGCTGGACTCTTAGACAAAAGTCCTGTTTGGGTTCTCATTATCTCAAAACGAAGGTTTCATAGCATGCTTCTGTTTGGCCTTGGCAGAGCAGGGCTGCAGGGTTTGCTCTTCTTGCTGGCCTCCTCAACAGCACCTCCCTTTCCTCCCTCTTCTGCAGCACAGGATGCTTGTCCTCACTGGTGCAGCTCCCCAGTGTTTATTCCACTTCCCTATCTCTACTGTTCCCATCCCTTGACAAACTTTCTTTTCTCCTTATGTATCGGAAGGGGATTCTGTTTCATCTTAACCTTTGTCACTAATTTTCAAACCAGGTCCTTCATGTGCATTTTCCTGCTTGCAGGATGCTCCCTGTAACCACCTCCAGAGCTACCTTGTCATCCTTTTATGGTCCCTTCCTTCACCCTCTGCCTGGCTTTGATAGCAATAGCAGACTTGATGTTAGCCATGTTGCAAAAGTTCTGTAGTTTGTTGCCTCTCTGTAAAAGAAAACCAGAACAAACCTGCTGCAAATGAAACATTCCTCACAGAGGAGGGTTTCGGGGAACATGTATTTTTTACCTGGAGCTACATGAATATTTATAGTACATTCAGTAGTGATGGCTCCATTCAGAGTTAGGAATATCCTGCCTAAATATACCAGGCATCAGCTTATTCTCACTGCTTCTGGGGGATGGTCAGGGAACCTTTATCCATCTCCTGAGGTCAGTCAGACCTTCAGGAGGCTCCCAGTGCATGGGCAGGCTGCCTGGGCATCACATGAGCTCCCTGAAGCAGTCACACAGCCCTCTTGGACAATAACTGCCTGTGAATAATGGATCGCTGCAGCCAGGCATGCTGGGGATATATTAGTCAAATGGCAGCAGTACCCAAAAAAGAAAAAGCCACGCTTGGATCCTCTATAATCACAGGATAGCAATCGACCTCTGAACACACGGGTGGCTGCTTTCCTGGCACCATACATCTGGTAAAAGAATGCCAGGCTTGCAACCCTTAATTAGTACTTAATAAACTGAAAAGGTGTAATTTACACTGCTCATTTACCTCTAGAGACTTATTCTTCTTGCTGCCTCTGTGCCTTTTCGGACTTCAGGCCTTCCTATTTTCCTTCTGTCCTCAACAGCAACGGAGAGAAAATACAGTGGCATCTTTAAGCTGGGTGAGACTGTTCATTTGTTATGGTTGGTGACACTGTTCTTGCAGCTAGCAAGCTAAGCCAAAATCACGTGTCTTTTTATATACAACACTCAGCTAAATCAACTCAGGAGCTGTATTTCAGCAAAATGTGCAATGCCATGAGGGCAGTACCCTCCAATGGCACAGACACAGAGTTCTCCCACCAAAGGGAGTCTCCAACCGTCTGTGCTTAACTTGAGGTGAACACGGTCTTTAGACACTTTATGGAATTATTTTAAATTGTTACATCTATCCAGAGACATACAGTCCCATGGCAATGGGACAGGTTATATTCTAGCTGTTACAAAAAGTCTGAGGACTCAGGACTTCCAGTCTGACTCTGGCTGTACCCTTTCCACAGCTTCACCAGATCTGGCAACTTGTATGTCTCCTCTCCTTAAATGCGGGTTGTACATACAGAAGTAGGTCATACATGCATACATATCTCTGCAGTCCCTCCTGAATGTCAGGAAACTCAGTAATTTCCATTTGCTCTGCAAAGACAATGCCTGGGATGATAAATCTTAGCTCACAATCCTTTTGTATAATAGGACAACAGTCACCAAGAAAGGGGCATTAAAAATACGATTTACTCAGCCACAGACAGCAAAAAGGCTTTAACTGTGTCCTTATGTTCAGTGAAAATATGAAGAATATTGACAGGGTTTATTGTGAATGATTCAAAAAAAAGAGGAGCTGCTAAATGTAATTGCAAGAAAATTAATACAGAGAGCAGTTTTATAATATAAAATATGTGAAAGCTTAAGAACAAATAAATTTTCTTTCTGTCCCAGAACAGACATTTTCTGAAAAAACTATTACAAAATACACTTTTTCTGATACTACAGTAATGCTATCATTTTCAAGAAATTAATTCATCCTCTTATATCTCTAAATACCGACTTTTATTCAGCTTGAATAGTGCCTCTAAATAAACGATCATTAAGCTTTTCAGCCTTGACATTCTTTTCATGTTACCATGTAAGCATAAAACTACCCAGCCCTTTCAGATGACCTTCAAAAAATGAAGCAGTACTGCGGATAAAGACCTAGAAAATCACAGTTCAAGCTCTCGTTGACTTTAGCAGAGCCAAGGTTTCATCCAGATTTTCTCCAATACAATGCCTTTGTGAAGCTATGAAGGCACTTGATTATAGGTAGCAAAGTACATGCTGATGACCTCCAGCTGAGATGCTAATCCTTGCACAGTGGATTTCAGCCTGTTGGCAGTAGATTTGCATTCCATGGTTGTCTTTCAAGCTGTATGTACCTGTGGACAGAAGACCAAAAACCTGATCTCCACTGGAGCAGCACAGACCCATATCTGAATGACAGGTTCAGCAAATGGCAAGAATTGGTGGTGTGCAGGTACAGGGTTCTGAGGGCAGTTTTTGTACACCACAGAAAGTGATGTGGAGCTATCTTTTCCACTAAATTTGTACTGTTATTTCCCAGTATGACTGTGACACTTTCAGAAGTCACAATGTCATTTTAAGACTCTTAAGTCTCCTTAGGTTTCACTCCTGGAAGTCTTGAAACACCTCCAAACATTGGACAGAGGTTTTTCCCAATTAGCTGCCAGAGTTTAGTGCATCAAAGGAATGTTGAAGTTGAGACTATTCATGTATTTAAAGGTGCCTGAGCTGATATATGCCTCTCATAGGCTGATACTGATCCTTTAGCAATGCTTCTGGAATCTGAGTGCTGGCTGGTGAGGATAGGCTTGCTTTTCTGACCTATATATATAAAAACACAGACGGTTTTGTATAAAACCAAACCAAAAAAAAATTTGCGAGGTTGCCTTTCAAAGTGTTCTGCCATATCCAGATCCTGTATCTGCAGAATCCCCTGTGCATCCCAGTGTGCCCACAGAAACAAGCCAACAGGGCTCCCAAGGCTCAATGCTGACTGAAGAATGTAGAGGTTTTATGCTGGATCAGGTGATGAGAAAGCTCCGCTGGTCTCCAATGGTCATGGAGGTGTTGTGTCTAATGCAGCAGAGGAGATGAGTTTGCAAGACACAAAAGTGACCACAAAAGGAAATTTTTAATATGGACCTTTGATGGAAGAGAAAGAAAAATTGAGTCCTGAGCTTCCAAATACTGAACAGAGATAAAAGAAAGAGGGCTTCATAGAAGTGATCATTAATCAATTTGCAATACATTTCATTATTTAAAATATTAATTACCTTTCTGCTAAGTCAAGCTGAATCAGTATCTCTGTTTAATTCTGCCTACTGTAGTGAAATCCATCCTCATTTTCTGATCACTCCCCTACCCTTAGCCACTCTGTGAGGCGTATCTTTGATCGAAAAAAAGTAAGTAAACATAAATACTTTGGTTATGACCCTCTCATTTAGAAACCCAATGCCTTCAGAAAAATAACACTGAGTTTTGATCTGTGATACATTTGAGAAACAGGATTATATATATATTCATGCTAGTGGTTTGCACCTATAGAATGACTTAGGCATGTAGATTTTTAGGTGACTCTGGAGACATTTTCCTCTTTATTACAGCTCAATTTGTTCTTTTTTGTCTCTTCTTTTTCTTTATTTCTTTTTTCTTTTAGCAGAGACCTTGCAGGATTTTTTAACATGTCTTCCAGCTTTTTTTTTTGTTACAGAATTGCCTATTAGTTAATGGACAAAGTTTAGCAATACTTGTTAACCTCACTTCAGCCCATAAGGCTTTGAAAGTAATAAAATGTAAGGTTGTGATATGAATTAAAAAAACCATTTGAGAGATTGTTTGCAGTCAATGCCAAGATATTTATTCTGAATAAATAATGAGCCAAATTGATTTATATTTTTCATGCTTTCTTCTTAAAAAAACTAAACAAACAGACAAAAAGCCACACCACCCTATTGCTCTAGTTCAGACAAGTAGTGTCTAGTTTAGAATGTAAAACTAATCAGTAAAAAGCTTAAAAAATAGCTTAATTAATGAAGAATAACAGAAAATGTTCATTCTCTCTGACTGTCTTTGGAAATTATATATAAAATTAAATATTCCTAGTTCTGAACATTAAGCTGCTTGTGACTGGCAACATTGCTCAGTCCCACCTGGGATGTTTCACACAGTAGTCACTTTGGAGTGTTGTGAGGAGCAGAACTGCCTTTATGGAAAACTGTACAAAACAAACAGATTTCAGCACAAATCAAAAAATAGTGATGAGGGGGGCTCAAGTAGGGAAGTGATGGCAGTGGTATCGCTATTCCTGGCTGTGCTAGTTTGAAAACAAACCAGTGGGAGGCACCAAGTCAGAATAACAATTTAATGGAAATTAAAGAAAAGGGGAAAAAAAAAGGTAAAAGAAAACACTGTCAAACTGACAGAGTCAAGGTACAACCTGACACCCTGTTAGGCAGGGTGGTGGTAGCAGTCTGGTAGAATGGTGGCTGCAGTCCTCTGAAGCAGTGATCCTGTAGTAAAACAGTCTGCTCTTCCTCAGGAAGTCCAGTGGTGGCTGTGTAGCTCCTGTCCTCTGGAAATCCAGTGGGAAGCCGGTGTCTCTGGTGTTCAGCCTCAGATTATATCCACGATGGGATGCTTGGTTCCTCCCTCTGGGTGGAGCATCTCACAATGGGGTAACGAGTCATGAGGCCAAGTGTTGATTAGGCTCATTAACAGAAGATAGTCCGGAGGGAGTTATCTCTGAGTCAGGCGGCAGGACAATGATGGGCAATTAACAGAAAGATAGTCTGGGGGGAGGAGGCAAGGAAACACTGCCCCACCTGATTTCAACAGCTGATGGGGATGGTAATAGAATACACTGCAACCCAGGACACTGGCAAATCAGCTGTGTTTGTGCAGATGATCCTCTTAACAACCAAGGAAAGTGGAGGTGCTGTTAAGAAGGGACCTGCCCTCCCCTTCCCTTGAATTTCAAGATTTAAAAAACAGAAGGAAGTATTTTCTGGTGGCTCTGTAAGCCACAGTTATGAGAAGGAATCCAAGCTGTTGCTTCTGTGGATGTTTTTCACTTCTCAAGTTAGGTCTGGTGTCTGTACTAGGACACTACCTGAGCATTTTGGCATCTTCAAGCCCAGAGGATCACAAGGGTACTCTAAGGGAAAAGATGCTAACAGGCAAGTGAAATTCATGTACCACAGTTTTATTCCCATGCTAATACTGGCTCAAACATTTCCATCAGACTTCAGCCTCCCACTCCTGCTCCCCATCACTTTCTCAGCTGTGCCTCCCCAGCTGTTTTTAGAGCCCCATATAAAATGGTATCACATAATTGATTCACAATAAAAGCAAGCCTGCATGAAAAGAGGGAAGGCTTTGTTTTCCACCTAGAGCAGTGCCCTGGTAGGACTCATTGCTCAGCCCCACAAACAGCAGTGGCAGCTTGTCACCAGGACGTGTCGGGGAAGGAGAGCCTGAAGCTGACAGTGTGGCTGAGGAATGTGAAGGAAGAATCAAACACTGCGCTTGATATCCACATTTCTCAGACTGCACTGAGACTCTCCTGGTTGAAAGCAAGATAGCTTTACTCTGGTTCATTGGAAATCTAGTGAACATCTGTGCACTGCAGCCTGCTGTGGTTTAATGAGGTGTTTTACACACTTACCTCTAGTTAATGCGGATTAATTTCCTGAGGATGTTATCTATACATGAAGTTACTCTGCAAAGGGAACCCCTGAGCACTCGTGTGTGCATACTGCTCCCAAAGATGCCCCAAAGCCCTGCTGCAGGGCAAGGGCTGCTCCAGCCTCTCCCCCAGCCCCAGGGTGTCCATTCTTCTCCTGCGTTGGCCCCATGGGTGCAGGAGTTAGGAGGGCAATCCCAGAGGATTGCTGGGAACTGGGATTTGCACCCTCTCCACCCAGTTTGTTCTCCCTCTGGCACCCCATCAGTGGACAGACTGCTTGGCAGAGACAAAAGAGAAGTTTCTGGCCCAGGGACAACTTGGGCCCCTGCAATATATCATGGAGGAAATTACTTTGTTATAACTTTGTACCAAATAAATTCACCATAATTAGTGTATTCACTGTGAATCCCAGTGGAAGCAATAATGATTTTCAGTTTATTCAAAAAGGTCGCTATTTTCCCTGACAAAAAAATTATGACCTAAAAATATCTGATGTATTTCTCATTACTTTACTGACTGTAATGATATGTTTGGAAGAAACACCAATTTTCCTGTCTACTGCTTTTGACACAACAACAACAATTAGTCATAAGCAATGAAAAAAAGACATTAGTTAAGAAAAGGTAAGAAATACACAATGTTTCTGTATTCATAGCTATTGGATTATTATTTGGTTACATTAGTCTAACTCAATTTGTAGAATCAGGGATTTAGAAAACACACCCTGTAAAAATACAAACCTGTTGATTGTAAAAAGGCAAAAGAATTGTATCTCATCAGTATTGTCCTTCCAGAGGAAAAAGTCACTTTGGTAACAGCCAGGTATCACATCATGTAGTGAAAATAACAATGCAGTTGTCAGGAAACCAAGCTGGGCTTAGGATGGTAGTGTTTGTCTAATTGCAGAGAGAGAACATAATCACATCATGCAATCTCTGTGCCTTGTCACTAAGTTTGGCTGCTATATCTCTAGTTACTCAAGTAAGTATATGGAAAAATATATTTGTAAATGTTCTCCTTAACCATTTACTTTGTTGGCCTGCTTGTTGGTCACTCCTTTTATTCATCTATTTGATAAACATAAAAAACTATTATGAAAATGGTCACTATTAATATTTCAGAAAACTAAAACCCCTTCACTATAACAACTTTACTGCATTGATTTTGGCCTTTATTTTCCCCTTCTTTACTCTTCCCAAGTCCTTTCCCCTCCAGACATTGCACTTTCAACCATTCTCTTCTCATGTTATCTTACCCTTGCTTTCCAATATTGCGGCATTTTCCGTGTATCCATCTTCATAAATAATGTATGGGGGAAGAATCTACAACTTCTCTGTCAGTCCTTATCCAGAGGGCAGGTTCATTCCCCAGCACCAACAGCTGAGTCATTGACACACATCACCCTTGTCATACAGACCAGTCCTCTCAGACTGAGCTGCATCTTTCTCAGCTTTCCCTAGCACCATGTGCTCATGATATAATTATGGATTTACTGCCTGTGAAACATAAATCTAATGTGGTTTGAAAGTCTAGATTGCCAAGGCTGCCATCTATACTTTTAACACAGGAGGGATGGTGGCTGAGGTCTGGGGCTTTGTGAAGGTGCAAGATGAAGTTTTACTGCTTCGTTGGAACTTCAAGCCTTCTCATGTGATGATGGGACATGGGTTGGGCTACGTATGCTGTCTCTCCCTCTCTCTCTCCCTCTGTTAAAAGAAATCCCAAATCTGGCTGCTCTCAAGCAGGATATTAATCCGAGCATGAGCTATGTGGTTAAGAAGATACATTTTCACGGGCTCAGCACAGGCAGCTCTGACAAGAACTGAGGTTTGGCTCCTGTAAAAGTCAAAAGGAAATAAGCCTCTTTCTCAGTGCAAAACCAGGTTCTACCACAGCATGAGGCTATTTCTCCATTTGTTTCCTTTCCTTTCCTTTCAAAGTTAGATAATTTCCCTCCCCCACTTCTTCATTTCTTACTATTTCTGGTAGACTGGGAAATCTCATTTTGGTAGTTTTTATATCGTGAACACAGAAGAAATTGGTTTTGTTTCATTACTGCTCACCCTACAAAAATTGGGTTTCTGCTGTGCTCTTTGCCTTCCAGTTTCCAATTACACAAAAAGATACACTATTAAAATGTGGAATAACTTGCACTACTTGCACTTTTCTAAACCTTACTGCTTATAGGAGTGATTTAAACAGCACCTACTGCATCAGCTAAACAACTTGGTCTTATTATTTTCTACAGATAATGGGGATCATCTGTTATTAATGAAGCTTAGTTTATTCACCTCATTTTCCTTGCTGTGTTCCCTCAGCAACAGACCTCAAACAACAAGCAAATGAGCATGGAAAGGTTTTTTAAATGACACCCCAAGCTCTCCAAACAGACGCTGTGGAAATGCTGCCATTGTAAGACAAGTCCTCTTTGAGGCTTCTTGTTTACAAAAGCCCCTCTGAAAGTGTCCTGCCTCTGATGCATGGAGTCCAGTGAGTCCCATCAGAGCTTATGTCCAGCAGTTCTGCAGCTTCACCCACTGACTCTCTTCCTCTGCCCTTTCTCAGACGGTCCCAGGGCAGAGAGTAGGTTTTATATAGTACCAAAATTAGGAAAACTCACTAAAATGGAGAACTGCCTGCACATCTGAGTTATGCTTTGAAATACTTTACAAAGTGTCACGCCAGCCACTGTTGAAGAACTGAGTTGTTCAAAACTCATTTTGTTTTACTCACAGAATTGCTAGCTTCTCATATGGAGCAGATACATATGATTATATGTCATGAAATGAATGTATATGAAAGTTTCCAGGTCTCCTGAGCCCTTCCTTCAGCTTGTAAAGTTCTTTGAAGTTAAAACAAAAACAAGCCTCTAATTATCTCAAGAAAACCCTGTGAACAAGGAGCCTTACCATCAGAAAGAAATTTTCACCCATCATCTGTTCTATGCTGGTATTCCCATGCAAAATCTTTACCTGCACACTTTCTAAGGCATCTTCCTTCTGCGTGACTTCTGAAAGTCTTCAAGTACAGGAGCCCCGGACAATATGATTTCTCATTTGAGTTCCTTGTTTTTAATGTGATCCCTACTGAAAAGTGGAACTGTTGGAATATTCTGTAATGACAACACCAATCATGAAATATTTGCTTTAAGAAATGCAATGAGAAAATCTTACATTTATTAAGTTCATCAGCAGTTCAGACTATTTCACACTATTAAGTGACACACATGGCCCCAAACCTGGATTGTACATTGAGAGAGCCAAAAAATGTGTTTGAGGGAGACTTCTCTGCTGGCGCTGACTGAACTTAACAAACAGTTTGAAAATCATTTATCAGGTAATAAATAAATTCCGGGTGCTCAGAGAAACATCCAGAAACCAGAAGATGGTTTCTATATCTCTGTGGGTAAAGAAGTGATCTCACATCCATAAGCTGCCACTGCTGCAGATGCTAATGTTAATTTTCACTAATTTGGAAAATCAGGCCAGCTGTGTAAATCCTTCATGATCAGCCCATCCAGGGTCACCAGTCAGGCTCAAGAAGCCCACCAGGCTTCAAAAGGCAGTAGCAAAATAAGCTGCGTTTCTGAAGGACGGAGGTGGCTTGGCGGATGAGGTGAAGCTGTACCATTTTCTCATTTGTCAGAGCATACTAGGCTATTTCTGAAGTTTTACACTGGCTACACCCTCTCCTGATCCTGTGGGCACCACAACAGACCCCAGGGGCAGAGATGGTGAGTGACAGGAGGTGAAGTGGTTCATGGCTGCCTGTGCCACTCCCTGCTGCTGCAGAGCAGTGCTGGCCATATCTTAGCTGCAAATGAGGAAACTTGATGGTTGCCATAAATTACGTTGCCAACCCTGGGGGCGGTTCCAGCAGTGCTGAGGGCTGCCACCTTGGAGTGATTGCCAAAATGCCAGTCCCCAGGCTGTGGGGGCAGATGCAGTAGCTGCATGTCCCCTGGGGGCTTCCTGATGCTGGAGATATCTTCAGAGAGGCAGATGAACCATGTTAAGGGCTGATTTGCATGTCAGTCACTCATACCACTACTTCAGAACTAATGATCTAGTTCTTAGCATCTTTGAAAATATCAGTTGCTACTGAAAATAATAAACAGAAGTTTATGCATCCCAAGCAGCTAATGCCCATAAAGAGATCACGTAGCATGAAAGGGATTGCCAAGGAAGCATTTGAAGCTTTTGGCAACAGCCAGACTCCATACTGATTTGCTTAAAATTAGCCCCAAGGGCAGCTGAGAGTAGCTCCATACATCCCATGTCACATGTCAGAATTTCATTGCCTAAAATGGAAATGGTTCATAAATCACAAGACCGTGCAAGAGCATGCCAAGCAGAGGACCATTAACTGCATATTAGAAGAAATAACCTTTTTAACAAGCACGTTTACAGGGGCTACTGTAACCAGAAGGGGGGAAAAAAAGAAGTTCTTTGTACTGTCCTTGGAACTATTTGCCTTCATATGTCCTGCCCTGAGAAGTCTCTGGGTTTCCTTCACAGTGTAACATTTCATTCTCCTTAGCAGCTGGAAGGTCGGTGTTCAGTTTGTTAATGCACAAGGTGCAGAATCAGTGACAGCTGTGTCTGTGCCTGACCAAGGGCCATGGCACAAGCTGGCATATGCTATATAGAGCATGTTTTACTTGCTAAGGCAATGGCATTTTTGTTGTATTTCAAGCCTTTCATTATTGAGCTTCAGGGTAACTATATCTGTTGGGCTTGCTGTACTAAGGACGCATTGATGGTTATGTCATGTGCAGGTCAGATGTCTCTCTGGAAAAATATGAGTTAGTTAGGAATGATGAAAAGCAATAGATGGTCCACTTTGTGTGTGTATGCCTACATGTGCCTGTATATCATGTGTAGTATTATAAAACCTGGGTTTTGCAGATAGAGGTGTTGGCTCTGAGTATTTGTGCTTCTACATGGGAGGAGAACTGATGTGAGTAACTTACGTGTCAAGGGAGAGGCATGTGCATGCTTGTAGACTTGAAATACAGAATAATCATCTACACACACACACACACACGTGCTCTCAGACAGGACTAAAAGCCTGCAGACATTTCAGGATTGACAGCATGCCAGACTCTCCAGAGAGCTGGTTTGGTGGAGGGTTTGGTCTTTTTTAAACTTGTGAAACAAGAATTCCCAGAAGGCAGCCAGTCTGCAGGCAATTAGGAGGAGCCTGCAGTACCTCTGCTGGGGTGCTTCACTTGTACTGAGGCCGTGCACAGCCAAGTGGGCGTGGATGGTGTCACACGGGCTGCTGCACATGGGACAGTAGGAGCACACCAAACTGCTGCCTGAGCTTCATCTGCATGGCCCCGCTGGAGGGTTTTCAGCACCATTTTTGCATGCAGACCAGCCAAGGGCTGCACACCTCCATGCTGTGCCTGGGAGGAGCATGTTGTTACATTTAGGGAAAAAGAAATCTCTGTCTTCCAGCAGCTTTAAAATTTTCCCCCTGACATTACGACCCAATAAAACTGTTAACACCTCCTCAGATAGCCTAGTTCCTCATGCCATCTTTCAGGTGTGCTCTATGGGCTTCCCTGTTTAGTACATGCAGGATACATTTTAAGAGCCTCATGAATTATTTTGGGTAAAGCAAAAGGAAGTAAACTCCTGGCTTCAGAGAGAGGTTAATGTGGCAACAGCTCTACAAATGGGTATCTTGGACCTCAGCCCAATGCTTTGTCCTTCTCAGTCTCCTTTCCACTTAGGTATGATTTCCAGGCAGGCAGCTGGAGCATGGGAGGCAAGGGACTCGCTGGAGCTGCTATCCAGGGCCAGGGACATACCTGCGGTCCCTGAGCTGCGTCCAGTGCTGAGCGCTTGCCTTGAGGCTGGAGGGCATCCCTGGGTCTCCTGCCCTGCTTGGCTCAGAGTTTGGATACAACTGGAGACGTAATGTGGAGAGAGCAGAGATGATTTAGAAACTTGAGCACATGATGCTAGAGAAAGTGCAGCATGCAGAGAGAGGACAACTCCACGAACAGCATTTGTAGGAGGCAAAGGAAGGTCCTGCAGAAACAATCTCATTGGATTTATCAGATTGCCTGCTTGTGTCCTTGGGGGTTTGTTTCACTTTTTCAAATTCTGGACTTTCTTTTGAGTTTTATTGCTCCAAAGGGATAAAAACTAGAGAGCCAACATTTTACAAAACTCTTCCTAGCATTGTTCCAATACAAGAACTTTCTGCTTTCTTTCCTTAGCATTGCAAAGACTTGCATAAATTTAACTACATCTATTTATTTTGCATTAGCATATCCCTTTTCCCTTTGTCAAATCACCATGCATTGGATTCTCAATTTAGGATTTATTTTATTTCAGAAATTAGCACAGAAAGGATCATACTTTCAGGGGGAAAAGGGCATTAGAACTATCTTAGAAAAAAAGATTTTCTCACACAAACACATTTTTGCAGATAATTTTCTCTTTTGGAAATTTTTCTGGTTTTTATCACTTGAAAATTAAATGGTTTCATTAACAAGTATGGATTTGGGTAGGTTTCAGAAAAGAAAAAGGGGGGGGGTATATTTTTTTATTACTTTTCCCGAAACCTGTTGAAAACAATTGACATAATAAGCTACTTAAGCACTCAGTTTGCATCTGTCCCAATAGGAATTAGATATCTAAGAGCTAGACATCTAAATAGCTTAACTAATTGCCTCCTGACAGAGAAACTTTATGGAACATTCAGCCCACACAGTTGTCTTCCTTACCTTCAGAGAACACCATTACAGCTGTCAAAGGGCTCCTAGACCTGGTATAAGCTACGGATTAGTTGAGGATAGAGGGATTGCTAAATATCTTGATTTTTGTGCATTGATCTGATATGATTCTCTGCTTTCCACAAGCTTTTTTGTACAGAATTAATCAGCCTAAAGATGGAACTGCAGATGCAATATTGGTACCTTCCACAGGTGCAGCTGTAACGATGGGTACTTCTTCTCTTTCCTCACTGACAGAATAGTACTGGCATGTTAAAACTGCTGCAAATGGCTGCACATTTGCTGCATGGGTATAAATGACCCCTCTTTAATGAGGCTGCCACTCCTCAGTAGCTAGCCCAAGATGCTGTCAGCTAATCCAGTGTTCATCTTTGGAGGACATTTGAGAGATGGAAGCAGGAGCAGGCACTGTCTCCCTGGGGACTGCAGAAGTCCTCATTGAAGACAGGTACCAGGGGATGGAGAGAGCAAGGACCACTGCATAAAACCACTGCATCATCATCTCCAGGGGAGAGGGAGCTGAGAGCTGGGAGGGATCACAGTCTGGGGCTGGGAAAACACATACTAGGCTGAGATCCCCAGCTTGCTGTGGATGTTTAGTTTTCTGCCGTGTCTCAGTCCTTATAGCAAGGCTGGGCTCATGCCTGAGATCTGGGACACTGTGCTCCAGTGGCACAACCAAAATCACTGCAAAAGCTGCAGCGAATCCAGGTATGGGCAGGAAGTCCAGGCTGGGCACTGGACAAGAGAAACAGCAAGCACACCAGACCAGAAGACAGGTCAAGAGTATGGTCAGGCATTG
Source organism: Corvus hawaiiensis (assembly GCF_020740725.1). Classification (NCBI taxonomy): domain Eukaryota; kingdom Metazoa; phylum Chordata; class Aves; order Passeriformes; family Corvidae; genus Corvus; species Corvus hawaiiensis. The sequence goes on from NC_063216.1 coordinate 44,335,633, forward strand.
ATACATGGTAGAGAAGACAAGATACTCACGCTGGACCAGGTGCTGGAGCAAGTCAAGGGCAGAAGCAGGAACCAGGGTAAAATAGGAAGAAACACAGCTTCAGGTTTTGCCAGAAAGAGCTGCAGTGACCGTATCTTCCAGCGGCTGGGTGGGGACAAACCTAGGGCCATAGCTGGAAATGAGGTTTACTTGTGCCCTCAGATCAAGCAGTAAAAAAGGAGGCACTGGCAGCCACTGGAGACAGGGAATAAATGGAGCTGACACTGCCAGGAAAAATGAAAAGATAACACCATCCTGCTGAAAGCATATTTAAAAATACAATATGGGCCTGAAAACCACAGCTAAATAAAATGTTGTTTTAGTTAATTATATATTAAGAACCTTATTCCCAGAGACAAGCAGAGTCTTGTTTAAATTAGCATGTTGCCTGATAATTAAGAAATTTGCTACAATAATAACAACAACACATCTACCCAAAACCAACATTCTAAAAATAACTGTGAAAGAGCTTTGACTGTTTATTAAGGTCATTAATTAGAGTAATTATGTCACAAGTATTCTGTTAAGTTAGTGTCAGTGTAAACCAGCAACTACATACAGACATAGCAACTTCACGTGAGCAGAGAATTTAAGTGATAAGAAAGGAGGGCATAATTACAAGCAGACTATGAATACACACCGACATAACAATCAGTGGGCACCTCATGTATTTTCAGTAATCTTAAACTGTTGTGTATATGATATAGCTAGAATTGCTATTGACTTCAATGGTTTCAAATGAAAGGCATCACGCAGCTAAATCCTGTGTGGATGTAGAGTGGAGGAATTCACTTTCAACAAATCTGGTTCTGTGACCACAGTGTTTCCTCTGGCCTCTCATTCTGGCATATGTTTACACTTTTTTTCAATTTATGATGCCATGGGCATGACAGCCCTCAAAGGCCATTCCAGGGTTGGGTTTTGCTCCTCTTTCCTTATTTCTGCACCTTCTGGGAGAGTGAGTGTCCCCATAGTGCTGTCTGAGAAGACATCACCTGTTCCTTCTATGTGTTGCACATTTGTTCAAATCCTTCCCTGATGCCTGCTCTGATGACCCCTTCCAGCACTGTCCACCATAAACTTCCTGTGGGAGTCTTTTTATTGCTTACAATTTTACTGTCCTTTCATGTATGCATCATTCTATTCCATAATTAAAAAATACAATTAAGAGGACTGATTGATCTGTGCTATACCCATCATAATCAATCAAGTTCTCACTACATTGTCTTTCTCCTCAGGATAACCATTCCCTGGTTTTGTATCCCCTTTTTAAAATACAAGTCTCACCAAATCTCTAATTTTGTTATTCTTTGTTGAATCTTTTCTAAGTTAGGTTTGTTCTTGATATCAGAAACAGTATTGAAGAAAGCATTCCAAAGACTTTATAAATATACACACGTATATTCTGTTTGTATACTCAGTGCAGTAGTTTCTATTGCTGTTTAATGAGCTTTTACAAGCATTTAATCAGCATTAATGTAATTAATGATGTTCGCTTCTGCTGTACACTTCATTGATATCCAAAAATGCTTACAGTGTTTTCCACAGACCCAGCCCAGAAACCAACATATGAATATATCACTTTTTTCCTCATATTCCCACCTGCTATATTTAATCAGCTACAAACCTGACTTCGGTTACATATATATTACCTAATATAAAAATCTGTTTAAATTCTTTTAATGAGTTTCTTAAAATTTGCCCTGATTTTTACTAATCAAATTATTTAGAATCCAAGTTCCTCAGTTCATGTAACAGGCACAGCAGGAGGGTGTGAATCTAAGGTCTGCTCAGCGTGGGACCCTAAGTTATTATCTGCATGGACGTGCAGGTCTACGTGCAACTGTATTTCTAATTCTCTAATGCTGATTTACATCAGTGTTTTAAATGGGAGGACATGTGTGAGAAGGAAAACGTTGCACTTTCAGGGAAAAGATGCTGTCCTCTCTTTCTGATGTTTAAGCTGTGTCCCCTTATTTCTTTTGTGCTTTCTGTGTCTGACATTTATGCCAAGTCTTTCAGATTTATCTTCTTTGAAGAGCACGGTCTTGGTGGATTTTACTACACACTTGTGTCACGGGTTATAGGGTTTGAATATATGCACCCAGGAAGTTAATATTAAAAAATTAATTACTTTGTACTGTAAGGAGTTCTGCACCTCAGGGTTGTTCATCAGGATGGATGAAGCAGAGGATTCATTTCAGAAGACAGACATAACCCAGGTCTTTCAATACAATTCCTACAGACACATCTCTCAAACACACGTTTGCCAAATGAACTTCCCTGTGTAAACACCAGCTTCATCATACTAATTACACTGCAAAATTCATATGCACTCACTCAATATTTGCAAATTATCTCCTTGCAGCAGAGTCCTTCTTATTTTTTCATTCTGATCTGCACACACACGCTCTGTGGCCCATAAGAAAGTGTACACTAAGAAGAAATTTAAATACCAGCTGGCCCAAGCCTGTATACATTTGAAGAGAGCTGCAGTTTACTCAGCTGAATTCATTTCCCAACAGTATATTTAAGGGTAGAATGCAATTTCAAGGTCTAACGGCTGATAAAGTTAATGTGCACATGGGAGAAACAAAAGGTGCTGTCGTTGCTGCGGATTCCTGTGCTGAAATGATTCTCCTCAAAACCATGACATACTCAGCTGCATTCTCCAGGGAGCACAGGGGCTGCAGGGGGAGCCAGGAGGGGCAGTGGGGTGTGGGAAGTACTGTGGGGAGGAAACAAGGGGGTGAAGGCACTGGCAGCCAGTGACTGAAGGACAAGGGGGCAAATGGGAGAAAAGGGGTTTTGGACAGGGGGTCAGAGCACAGAAAACACCCTTTTGTACACAACTGGAAGGAGAAAAGAGATGAGCAGGATGAGGGATGTGAAAAGACAGGGATTAACTGCTGTATATAGCCTGTGATCCTGTTCCTGTGGTGAGGACAACCCACAGATGACACACGGTTCGCTCGACTCAGCCTGAAAAGCCACCATCACTTGATGGCCTCACTGCACTAAAACTGTCCTCCCTTCCAAAGGGACCAGCTGGCTGCAATGCCAAAACCTGTCTGAAGATCGGTTTAAAAATGAAGGTCTGCTTTTTTTTTGTACTTTTCTTTCATGAGGACTCCTCACTTATGGTTAAGGCTGGGAGTTGAGCAGATGTCAAGACAAAAGAAAGGCTTTATTAAAAGCATTCTCTTCAATAGAGCTGGAAAAGCACATTTTGGGCAGTTCTAACCCAAACAATCCTCGTTTTGCTAAGCTGAACTGTGAGAGCTTTCAGACACAATGACCCAAAGCAAATATCTTATCTTTGTGTATTTATCAAGAATGGGAATTGAGTTTATAAAGAGTGGTTCAATTTGGCCTTAGTAAAGAAAATAAGACCAGCACTGAAACACCAGGGAAAGCTGCACTTCAGTTTCGAAGAAGTCACAAATGTGAAGGGCCAAACCCATTCCGGAATGTTGGGACAGATACTAAAGGAGATCCTGGTGCCTGAAGGGGAATGTGGCACCTTAACCCCAAACCCTGATCTTCTCAGCTGAAGTCCACAGCACCTTGTCTGCTACCAGAAAGCTCTCCTGCTCTCACCATTTACCCCACCGAAGCTTTTTTCCCCCCGTGAAAAAAAATTTGGGGTGCTTACGCCCAATGGCACAGCCTATGGACAAAAAAGGCACTGTCTGGAAAAAAAAGCCTTCCCCAGCTCAGCCCTCCAGTGTCCCCAGCAGATATCCCTGTCCCTGCCACAGCCTGGTGCACACAGTGCCTGGAGGAAACTGGTAGAGAGACACAGATTCAGTCCCTTTTGGGAGCATGACCAGAGCACTGCGGCATGAGAGAAAATAAATACCAGAAAGGAAGGGGCACAGGCATCCCCATGTGTAAAGAGGAGCCATCCTGTCGGGAGGGAGCAGCCACTGCAAAGGCACCACCACAGAGCCACCCTTAGCTGCAAATACTCAGTGCTGAGCCTGCAACAGCCCCAGCCAGGGATGTATGAGTGTGTGCTGTGCTGCACATCCTCTGCATGGCTCTCTGGGGGAGAAAGTCTCTGAGACCTGTAAAGGTTGTGTCATACGTGCCCCAGGCCAGAGTGCTGTGGCTGTGCGAAGAGCCTGTCAGAGCTATGAACCATCACATCAAACAAATGAATGTTCATCTCTGCTCAGAGAGGGTTTCAAATGCTGTTGCACAGGGCTGGAGGTGGCAGAGCTCCTGTTTAACCTGGGCAGAGAGCAGCCAAGGGGTGGGCTACTGAGCAAAGGAAGCAGCAGATGGAGATCCAACAGCAGATAAAATAACTGGACCAGCAAATTCACAGCAAAACCCTGAATGTTTTCTGTGCTGAGCCAGCCACAAAGCCTTGTGTTAAAGAAACAAATCAGACTTAGGAAAGAGGAAAATTAAACCCAGAAAGGCAATGCTAGTGATACATAAAGAAGAGCCAGGGGCTGGAACTGAAAGATTTGTTGCACGTTCACCTGCAACATCGAGGTCTTCTCGATGGGCATGAGAGGCGGAGGTGAACAGGAGTGCTGTCAGCAGGTGCCCTGCACCCAGCAGCACAGACAGGGCTGCCCAGGGCCAGACTGCCAGCATAGGGCTGAGAGAGGGGGGCCCACGGGAAGATGTTGTTTCTAAGCATTTGTCTGTCCCACCAACATCCAGAGCGTCAGTCTGGCAGCTCAGCCTCTCAAAGCATTCCCCTGCAAATCTGGGCTACCACAGCAAGGCACCAGTAGCCTGCAATGTCTGCAAACAGTACCAAAAATGGGACCTGAGGTCTCCCTCTGAACAGAGGGATTTGGGTAGATGTGGTGGGACAGATGAGTTGAAGAAAAACTGGCAAATATTCATTTTGCACAGAATGTTGTAAGAAACAAAGATTTAAAACCAGTTTTCCCTATCTGCAGAAGCATTTGTCATTCATATAAAAAGGGTTGTGATTAAAATCACATTCATAAATGGGAAAAGGGACAACTTGCTAATCCTCACTCTAAAAGGGAGGGAAAGCAATTTTGAGGGGGGAAAAAGGGAAATTAAGTAAGTTATAAAACAAGATAGTGGCAGCTGGTGACAGCTTAGGACAGTCTGTCAGTTCATCCGCTCAAAATTTTCCTGTGTAATGGAGATGTCTGCCTGGGCACCCTGGCCTTGATGCTGCACTCAGAGCCACAGGCTAGATGACTGTGCAGAGATCTTTGTTGCCTGCCTACCCTCATTTGCAGGGATTCTGTCTGCTACAGAGGTGAAGCCCTCTTCACTGGGCAGGGTATTGCCTTATTTTTTGAGCTCTCCCTTGCACACCCCTGCCTTTGCCTTTCATGGGGTTTCTAAGTGCTACAGCCAGGTACCTAAAGAGGTAAAGCACTTATTGTCTGCTACTGAGATTCACAATTAGGCACTGTAATACTACAAACAGTCAAACAGTCAGAGGAGACCCTTTGATTATGCCATAAAAAAAGTCATTAAAAAGTTGGATTTAAAAGAAAAACCCTTAGCTCTGGAAAAACTCATTAAAAAGTCATTATTAGGTAGAACTGCCATAGCAGAAGGAGGTGGGTGTTTGGGTAATGGACCTTGCATATGCACAGAAGGACCTCCTGGTGATGCCATTATGATGCAAGATTACAGTGGCTAAACAATTTCCCTGCCAATCTATGGAGACCCCATTGAGTTACAGAAATAAAGCAAGGTTCTGCTGTGCAGACATCCCGCTACTTATTACAAAAGTAAGAAAAGAAATACATTGCTATGGTTTTATTCTGCACCAGAGGTTGTCTCATAAAGTGAACCTCCCACCTTTTTCAGGGTTCCTGTGTGTCAGCTGTCAGAGGGTGCTTCAAAACAGCATGCACTATCAGTACAGAGCACAGACCAGCAGCACACGCTGGGCAGGATGTCTCAGCAAGGGATAATACACCTAAATACACTGAGGCATTTTTAATCTACCATCAGCAAATCAGTAGGTGCATAGAAAAGAAACATATCATATTTTGCTAATAAAAACTGTTTGCTTTGAGTGTTGGGTGTAGCCTCCACCCTGTCCTCATGAGGAGACAGGGGCACCTGGTGCACTGCAAGAGCCTGACTGTAGTTTGCTAGAGAGAAAAAATCCCCACGTTTCCTTACACTGGTCACAGTAGCTTCCATCCATCAGGGACCTGTAGCCAAAGATTGTGCCACAATCTATTCATTTTTGTTTTTAAGAAAAATGTTTGTTGCGCACAAAGTCGCGATGTATTTAATGCAAGTAAAGCTTTTTAGTTTCCCAGCTGAACCCACTCAGCTGTGGAGGTTGATGAAGGGAATGGAGGGCCCTGGAGACCTGCAGTTCAAGGTCAGAATCTGAGCCAGTATGTGATGTTTCTAGCTGTGACCCTGCTGTCTGCTCTGAAAATGCTCTCATGTACATGAAGTAAAACATCTTTGATCAAGGTGTGTAAGTGCCTGGTCTCAAAAATTCTCAAATCAGTAAAAGATAAGATAACATAGAACCCTTTCTTTCCTGCCCTGTGACTGAGGGTGCCCTGCTCCATGCAGATGTGGCAGTCCTGGCACAGCAGCAGGAAGCGCAGTGTTGCACACTGGCAACCTGGAATTTTGGACATCTGCTTCCCATTAGCCTGTAACTGACAGTCTACATCTATTTTACAGAAAACCAGTAACCATATCATCATGGTAGCTGGAATAGACTCTACTAAAAAAAAATCCACTCTCAGGACAAAAAGACTGAAGCTTCTTTTGTTTTCTATTTCCATCCAGCTGCAGTCATCAGGAAAAAAACTGTGCAAAAGCTCAGGTAGGTTTACTGTTATACATAGAGAAACTCGTGAAGCCATCCTCCAGTTCACAGGGATATTTTTCTACCCATTTTCAAGCCTTCTGGCATATTCACGGGAAAGGTCACCATAAATGGGTTGCTCAGTCACCTGTGTTGCAGTGACCCAAATTCTTATGCCCACTGGCAGCCAAGTTGCTGCACTTCTTCAGCAAGAATTAGGGTAAAGGACCTCACTTCTTGCTGCGTTTCTCTGGGAGAATCTTCCTCTGGGCTTCAGAAGTATTTCATGTGCTCACAGAGGTAAACATTGGCCAAGGGAGGAGCTACCAAACTGCACATAAAGTGCAGGCTGTTGTTCCACTTTTAAACATATTTCTAATATTCCAATAACAGTGTAACTAAATATGTAATTAGAGTGGAGCCAAGTTTCTCAGAGCATAACTTTCCAACTTAGCTTTGACCATACCCTGAAATAGCTACATGCAGGCAAAGCACCATTTGAGGAGAAAACCTTTGCTAAGAGCGCTTGCCTGAGAACAGCCCCAAACCAGGTGGCTCAAAGGGAGGGCTGGCCTTTTGCCAGGATTTGTCCTGTTCTTTGGATTAATTCCCAGAGTAACTTCAGGAAACTTCCTGGACCTTCTGCATTAAAAAACACCTTTTGCTATAAAAGGTTAAGCCTTAAAATACCCACTGGGGAACAGATCTTGGAAGCAATTGGCATTACAGGCCAGTAATTGTTGGCCCAAGGAGGAAGAAGACTGAATGGCTGTAAGACATAACACCTCTCCTTGCATTTCCTTGGGCCCCTTTCTCTTCACTTACAGTAAAGGAGCTCATAGTGCTAAGTTAAGACAGATTACTTGGGTTTCCTCTGCAATATACAGGCTATTTGGTGAAGTGGTGAGCAAAGGTGTGACTTCAGCAGAGGTTACCAGTGTGGACAAGTTGTGCTTGGATTTGCATGGAATCTACTCATCTACCACGTCTGCAGTGTGAAGCTGGTTGTGTGGATCTGACTGCTGCATTCAGGCAAAAATACCACTGACTTAAGCTTTTCACCCTGATTTCTTCAGGGAGGAGAGCATCACTGCAGGAAGACTCTTGCTAGGTTTGTTGAGACCAATGACCATCTGCCAAAGGATTCCTCACAAAAGGGTCTAACACAAAACCTCAGTTATGGCTTCAGATCCCACTGTAATATTTAGCTGCATTAGCTTTGGTTGCTGTTAAATGTTAAGAAAAAAATGGAACAAACAGGAGCTGCCTTCATGCCCTCAGGGGTGCAGATGTGGAATGGACATAAAGGGGATTCTAGATGCAAATGCCAGCCCATATTTATTTGTTGTGGAACCCTATATATCATATCTATACTTAAAACTGCTAATTTTAAGAATTCAGAAAATCATGCTAGGCATAAAAATATCAGGACGCTCTGTTAGAATTGATTTCATTATTGACAAAATTAATTGGTTACATTCTACTTTGAAGGTTTTGGTTAATCTCAGCTCAGGTTTTTAGGGCTTTTTGTGCTATCAGGAAGAAACCTGGATAGAGTAATATAAATGTGGACCATAGAGCTAGGGCTGAAAGAGATATTGAGGATCATGTAGCTGACCCTTTGCTCTGATGTCTGGATTCCATGCTTCTTAAATCACTTCTGCCAGTTCTTAAATATCTCCAGACATCTTTGCAGAGATGGCGTAATTGCAATTTATTCATATTTGTGACAGAAATGGTAAGTCTGAATGGAGAATAGATGGGATAGTCCAGGAGAAATGGCAGAAGAGTGGCAGGGGTTAATAGCACCTTTCTTAGCAGGTCATCAGAATCCCATCTGCAAGGAGTTTCTCCAGACATCAAGACTAAAAACACAAGAAGATACCTAACACAGGGGACAACCTAGGAGCAGACTAAGAAAAGTCATCTAGAGGTGATCCTCTTAATGCAATCCAAGCTGGAGGTCAGGGTGGTGGCTGCAAAGGATGGCTCATGCAGAGATATCCCAGTAATCAGGGAAGACAAAAAAGCAGGTGAGGCAGTGGTCTAGGACTGTGTGCTGAGCACCTCCCACCCAGCATCACTCAGATGCCCAGGGCAAGATCTGGGGGGTTGTAGTTTTCATCACAGCAGAAAAAAGAAAGCAAATTTACATGAATGACAACTAATGACATCAAATGTATTGACAAAAAATTCAGCACTAGAAGCCACTCTCCTGTGTCCACATAATCAGGTCCCTGTGACATCAAGGCAGATATACCTGCTGTGAAACAAAACTCCAGTGACACAAAACAATTATATTAGCGGCAACTGAATCTCTGGCATGTGAATATTCATCAGCAGCCACTACCCAGCAAATGGGCAGTTTTAGCAAGATTAATTTATCAAGAAAACCATAACCTGAGGGTTAATACTTTCTTTATTCTATTATTCACATATTAAGGTTATATATGGAATAGGCATGATCTTCAGTTCACACACATTCTATGACTTTGCAAGCAGGAGCTCCTGCAGTGCTCTCAACCTCCTTCTCTCAACCTTCTGCTTTGCAAAGGCACCTTTTATAGCTTGAGGTAATTTCACTAACCTGTTGTAGAAGATGGAACTGTGGTGCTATAAAATATCTTTGCTCCTTAGCATCAGGCACTGATCCAGTGCTGAGTGCCAAAATCACAATGATGGGCACTTAATTTTGTACTGCTGTGAGTAAATCTAAATGTTCAGAAAAATGTTCCTAATTGCTGATTGGTTTTGCTGCATTTGTGGGTTTTGTACCTCTGCTGAAAATTTAAGCCCAGCCTCTCAAATACGGGCAACTCCATTTTCATCAGTATCAGGCTTGATGCCTGCAAGTTTAAAAACTGGGGTAACAATAGACTGGAGCATCATACCTTGGTACCTCATTTACCATCACTTGGTTCCTCTAGGCCACAAGTGTCTCTGTTATTAGTCCAACAGTTTTATGGGTTTACACAGTCCTTTATGAGCTGCTAATTACTTGATTGTGCTGAACTGTTGTAGGCTGTGATATTTTGTACAACACTGCCTGCCAGTGCACTGCTGTGAGCTTTGCAGCACAGCTGGGAACACAGGCTGAGCTTAGCAAAGCTACTTGACCAGGTGGCTGCAGCACGAGGTCATTCCTGGATGCATTCTTTCCTGGATGCATTCTTTCCAGATGCATCTCTCATGCCCCAGCATCCATTCATCACAGCCTTCCCTGTAAGCCCAAAGCAGTCAGAGTAGAGACCTGGCAGCTTGCTCTGCCCAGTGCAGGGGATCAGCACAGAGGCTGTGGTGGTTCCAGGGTGCGTTGTGGCCCCAGCACACAGAGGCCATGCAGGCAGTGCATCTGGTTTGCTCAACTGCAGGAGGACATGCACACTGATGTGCAGCTGGGCCGGGGCAAGGAGATAGCCAGGGTGGGCAGGATGTGTCCCGGAGAAGAAGGGATCCCTGGGAAAGGTGGGTGGGATGCCACAGCCTTTGAGTGAGAGTGTCCAACCTGTGTGCTTGCCCAGCACTGTATTGCTTTGGGAGGTACTTCTTTTTGACAGGTTGCATCAATACTGGTAGCCCAAGGCTATTTCTTATGTATATAGTGCTGATCACTCCAGAACGTGTTACACAGAGTGCCCAATGTGCCAAACTCAGCACTGCTTCCATGACTGCCAATACCTTACCTTCACATGGAGAGGGCAGTGGAGAGCCCAGCCCCTGAAGTGGTATAAAAGCTGCATGGAAAATTACGATTTTTGAGCATTGTTTGCTTTAACCACAGAGACTCCTAATAAAGATTACTAGTAAGTGTTAATGTTACTACCACTGTCTGGGAAGTGGAAGGCACAGGTATGTCATACACACTAAACTCAGGATTGCTGCTGCAACCCAGAGGCAGAGATAACACCAACAAGCTTTGTGCCACCAAGCAAAGCCAGTCAGGGAGACCATCCCATACAGCAGGTAGTGGAATAGATGGAGTGACAGCCCTTTCACTTTTTGCAAGCTTGCACACAACCCATGGCTCTTCAGGTGATATTTTTCTACTCTACCCTGCACCATCTTTCCGATAGTGCTCAACATGGAGAAATAAGGCTTGGCACGGCTCTAGCATCAGCAGACACCTGGAAACTTTGTCTGGCATGACTTCTAGCAGGTGAGAAGCTCCAGCCTCAGAGAGAGTGGCCGGAAGTCACTCCTGCATCTCAGAGTTGGGACCTTGCTGAGCACTGGAAAACTCCACAGAAAATCCTAACAAACAGCCCAATAAAATTGTTATGTTTGATGTTTCTCATCTCCAGCTTGGATACATCAGAGGTTGTATCAGACTGTACTTTTGCAGCATGGTGCTGCAAAAAAAGCATAAAACCAGCACCAAACATTTCACTCAAAGGGTGTGCCATGGTTTGTCAGTTGCCAACCAAGCATCACCCAGCCCTCACTCAATCCCCTCCAGTGGAATGGCAGAGCAAAGAGTAAAAGTAAGAAAACTCATTGGCTGAGATAAGAGAGTTTAACAGGACAGAAAAGGAAGAAAATAAATAATTGTAATAATAATAAAAAAATTATTAGGGTATATGAAACAATTGCTCATCCCATGCCAACTGATGCCCAGCCAGTCCCCACGCAGTGGCCCCCAGCCCACTTTACCTGCAGTTTATATACTAAGCATGATGTCTCATGGTCTGGAATATCCCTTTGGCCAGTCTGGGTCAGCTGTCCTAGCTGTGTCTCCTCCTACTTTCTTTGTGCCTCTCCAGCCTTCTCACAGGCAGGGCATGAGAAGCTGAAAAGTCCTTGATGTCATATAAGCACTGCTTGGCAACAACTAGAAACATCAGTGTGTTATCAACATTATTCTCATATCCTAAACACAGCACTCTACCAGTTACTAGAAGGAAAATTAAGTCTATTCCACCCAAAACCATGTTAGGCAGCCATTCGTAGTGTTCTCCTGGAGACAGACAGCTGTTTTCTCATTATTTAAATAGGACCCAAACCCTGTAAGAGAAGCTGCAAGTAACAGTCTCCTTATGTCTCTACAGAGGAGGCTTCCCAGTTGCTGGCACTAAACCATCTCTTATTGGACAGCCAAGCTATAATTACATCTGGGTCAGAAGGCATGAACTGACAAGTTTTACTTGGAAACCATAATTGGGAAAAGAAGAAATAACTAAGCAGAGATAATAATTTCAGATCCAATTTGCCCTCCTGAAAAGACTTTTCACAGATTCTTGTTACCATAGGAATTAATATAAAATCCACATCCTGAAGGGTACACAAAAGAAATTGTTCTAAGAAAATAGGCATAACCAGAAAAATATGTAATGAGTTCTGAATTCTCAGCTGAACACTATGGAATGGGAATGTGAAGCAGTAGTCTGAAGGCTGCCGTGACATCTGGGGAATTTGGCTAGTCTGGTAGGAAAGAAAAAGTTCCCTTTTCCAGATCATTGGGAGACAAGACAGCAATTTGATCATTCATTTTTTTATTGCATTCAATGCTATTTCTGAACTCCTGCTCATGACATTGGCTGTGTTATTATACCTTTAAAAAAGCCCATTGTAAAATACAGCCAGGTGTTTAAGCACTGGCTATCATACACTAGACCACAAGATACTTGAGGAAGGCAGTTTTTCTTCCATACTTTCGGAACTACTGGTAGTTCAAGCAGATGCCTAACTGAATTAGATCATCAGTGACTGAGCTGCAGCCGTGACATATATTTATAAAAGCAGTGCCAAGAGGCCAGCAAGGATCAGGAAAGAGGGTCATAATGGGATTACCAACTGTTTGGCCTGACTTCTGTGTGATGGATGCCAGTCAGTCGTTTCAGTGTACAGGCCAGTTCTGGTATTTGTGCTACAAGACATAAATTTGGTCTAATGAGTAACAAACAGACATGGAAATGAGACCTTCCAGGGAAAAGCTTCAGACTGCCAAGCTTTTCACTCATGCCAGCTGCCCAAGCTCTGCACATACCAGCTGCAGACCACATGTTCCTCTGGGGTTTCAGCACACCTACCTTGGCTTCAGAGACACAAAGAAGGGAGAGTGGGTGGTCACACCAGGTATGTAAAGCTGAGCAGTGTGATACCTTTTGTGTGACCCTGTGGAAGAAAATGTGTCCTGAATAAGTGGTGCCATCCTGAGTGTGCCACAGAGACTGAGTGCTTCAGTAGTCTATATCAGGGAGAAGCCATTCGACATTTGATCCACTGCTAGAAGGTCATGGTAAGCACATCCCTGTCCCTGGCCTAGGAGCAAAGTGGAGAAGTCCTTCAAATTCCAGGCTAAGGAGAGAACACTTATGGAAAACTATGAGCTCTACGATTTCTGAGACAGGTTAGCTTCAGATGTGTTTTGAGAAAGTTCCCTTTCTAGAGAGGACCGGCAATGCCAGGCATAAGATCCTCTCCCTGCTTTGTTAGGGAGGTAGACAAGACATCAGCAGATCCAGAGGCAAGTGGTTGGTCTGTCTCCTTTTGCTGTGGTTGTAAAGCAGTGCAGTACAGGTTATGTCTGTGAGCTGCAGACAGGGGTAGCAGCCGCTCAGCTGTGTGGCTCCTGGCCTGGAAATAGGTCAAGCACAACAAAGCATCAGACAGCAAAGAGCAGAGGAGACTCTCCTCCCTCATGCTTTCAAAAACCCAAGCATCAGGCTCAACCTGGGGAGAGGCTGTCTGGGGAAAGAATAACAGGAGAAAGGGAATGGGGCTGAGAGGACCAGAGATGAACCTTTCTAGGAATGGGGGGAAAGCCATAGATGTATAAAATGTAGAAAGTCATGAAAAGGACAGGAGAAAGTAGGAAAAGTCTGGGCGTGAGTGGTCCTGGGGAAGTTCAGGGAGAAGGAGCATTTAAGAGAACAAAACAAGTTTTATTGCTAGTACAGTCTATTACCAACAGGTACATCTTCTTTAAGGGATTTCAGGTTAAGCAAGGTATATCTAAAACATGTTGAGCACATTGCATGAGGTGAGCAATCTCCTCTGATACTCCACCAAGGATGTAATACCTTTCTAGCATCTGGTTTTGTGCCTACGTCTCCTCATGAGCAGTTCCTTGGTCTGTCCATTTCTCTTCTGGGCAGGGCAGGCAAAGCTCACATGAGACTGTGACCACCTAGAGCCATTGGGGTCTTCCAGGTGGGCCATGCCTGGTGCAGAGATGTGCTGCATTAACAGCTGCTGATGCTATTTGGATGCAATTGCTTATGAAATGAGGTAAAGATATGTATAATCCATACCCAACAGCCCACGTCGAGGAGATGTGTCCTACAAAACCCTTCCCAGGGTAAGAGGACAGCACTTCAAACCATTTATGCTCATATTAAAAAAAAGGTTAATTAATCACTCATATAGTTGGGATTATGAAGCAATTAAGAGATAACATTAGTTAAGACCAGTAAGCTAGGCTTGGCATCCTTCTCCCATTTTCAATAGAGGTTCACAGAGCTCTGTGTTTCTAGCAAAGCTCTGACACAGGGAAAACACCCAAATGTTCCTGAGATGAGAAGGAAACTTCTTGTGGTCACCAGCGTGAGGTCAGATCCTGGTACACTGCAGCCTCTTTCTCTCTTCCCAGTGTTCTTTTCAAAATACTGATACCACTGTGTTCCTAGAAAATATCAAAAGATCAACACAATGCTGCAACAAACGATACTTCTTGTCCTCACACAGTTCTTTTCCCTCCAGGGCTATAGATAATTTAATGGGAGAATTGGTTATTTCAAAATGAACTGTTCATTATGGTATTTTCATTGACAGTTCAGTGAAACTGTCAGCTCTTCTCGCTCTAATTGCTTTTATCAACAAAAGAAAAACATGCACCCTTAAAAGAAAATTATTTTGATGTAGCTGGGATGGCTCCCTCTTTAAAGAGACTGATGGGGAAAAGAGCAAGCAACAGAAAACGATGAGAAAAGAAAAAAAGAAGGAAAAGAATTGACACATTTTCCCAAACAATCACTTGTTACTTCAGTATTTCTGCAGTCAAATGCAGTTACTCCAGAGGAAAATTTTCCATGTCCTTCAGCAACCTCTGCCAGAAGAATTTATTTGGATTGGCTCCTGCAAGCACTCATGAAAAAGCCAGTTCTCGAGTATTTACAGGGGAGCAAGTGGTTAGCTTGTGTTGCATCAGTCAGGTTTCTCACTGGTGCCATTCAATCAAGCTACAGAGACTAACTTGAATATACAGTCTAGTAAAACCTGCCATAGAATACCCATAATTGAATATAGGCTACAACATTAGTCATAACATAAGTAGCAGCAATGTAATCTTAAACTCTAGTGGAAAGTATGATCTGCCAACACTTAGGTTGTAACAGATTTCTGTAAAACACCTTGCATAAAAAAAACTTGGTTGCTCATTGCTTGCCCTTGGTAACTCATTAAACATTACTACGTCACACAGAAAGCTGACTAATGCCATGGGCCTTTAAAAATTAAACAGAAATTTCTGTTTCTTTTTAGTTCACTTCTCTTTCCCAAATCCTGAAGTATGGAAGAGAGAAAATAAAACTTTGAATCCCAGTTAGGTTTGGGATCAGATTACAAGGAAGGCCTTGCACATTCAGAAAAAGCACAGGAAAGCCCCCAAACACTGGGCAACCACCAGCTTGCACTTTCATGGGGCTCTGGTGTGGTCAGGGTACTGTTGCCCCACAGAGTGCTCTTCTGCATGAGGCAGGATGGGGATTCAAGGCCAGGTCTCACCTCTCCAGCTCATCTGAACCATTCACTGCCCAAATATTGTCAGCCCTTCCTGATTCCCCTGCTGGTGCTCCACCCCCCACTGATAGCAGTGCTCTGCAGGACCCCACCTCAGCCCTGTCCTCCCTCCTGTCTCTAGGCACCAGTTCCCTTTCTAGGGCCAGGAGCACCAGGCTTTGTCTCCAGGAAAAGCCCCTGCCAGAGACCTGGAGGGAGATGTCTCAGAGAGTGATGCAGATGAGAGTCCCCGTTTGGTTCCTAGCCAGAAAAGTTAGATTTGGTGTATCAGGTCAAGAAAAATAAAGCAGCAAGACCAACTGCTGACCACCTCTGGGACAGGTGTCAGCATGCTCTCTGAGAAGGACATGGCTGCACACCAGGCAGGTAACTCATCCTGATGCTCCTTTCTTCTAACAAGGGCCTTGATTTCTAAACATGTAAGATTAGAATTGATTTGGTTTGTTTCAAAAACCTGTGTACATAGCATACATTCTCTGCTAGCCAAAATGGTCACCCTCGGGATTTCAGCAGATTATGTGAATGCTCAGCTCTTCCAGGAACTGAATCACTCTTATTTATGTACCTAATCACGGATTTAAAAGCTTAACTTGTAACATGCTGGTTTGAAAAATACAGCCACCTCCTTTCTGGTTATGTGCAGCAGACATGGAAAAATAAAAATGGCTAAAGAATGTCTCTTAAGCTGAAAGAGCTTGTTTTAAAAGCCAGATCTCCTGGGAGCACATGGAGGATATCTGTGTTTAGATGCAAGAGATAAACTCACCAACTGTGAGACGGGGAGGATGGGAAGAGACCTTCATTTATCATGTCAAATCCAAGCTTCGTGTGAAATTTCAGTCCCGATATAATTTGCTATTTTGAATAGCTGGTACTCAGGCACGCAAAAGCTTTTGAACTGCAGAGTCCAGAATAGCAGAGGGAAAACAAGAGTATCCATCACCTCCCTGATAGCCTCTGCCAGCTCCATCTGCCCATTTTCATAAAACATCTTCACCTTGCAGATACAGTGCAATTGAGAAAATCGCACTAGGCTTCATGTGACCACATTTTCCTCATGACCTTAAAGAAGACAAGATGAAAAACCAGGGGTTTCACTGTGCCTTTGCAGCCCTGCCTTTGCCCAGCCTGCAATGATCAAACCAGGGAAGGTTTAGATTGGATATAAGCAAAAATCTACTGAAAGGGTTGTCAAGCAGTGGAGCAGGCTGCCCAGGGAAGTGGTTGACTCACCATCCCTGGAGGTATTTAAAGATGTGCGGATGTGGCACTTGGTGACAAGGTTTAGTGGTGAACTTGGCAGTGCTGGTTTATTGTTGGACGCTGCAATCTTAAAGGTCTTTTGCAGCCTAAATGATTCTGTGATTCTTCAAGAGTAACTGTTGCAAAAAGATACCTTCCACAAGTAACACCTGCAGGAGGCCACAGAGCCCACATGCTGTGTGTAATCCTGCAACAGTATCAAGCTTTTTTTGCTTTCTGACGGTTTTTTTTCCTCCTTCCTCTATATTTCCCTAGAAACCTCACAGTCAAGTTTATTCTAATTTTGCCCTTTCTTCTATCAGGTTATTTTTACTCCTGCATTCCTAATGTAGCTTGAAATTAGTGCAGCCCTTTTATTTATATATCAGCCTCCTCAATGATGTATACATAGTTTGAGGAGAGATATAATTACAGGCTGCTGCAGAAGAGCACAACAGGTCATTACATCCCAGGCAAACTTCAGCTTTGTTTGGAATTCATGGCATATAGGATTTTTTTTAAGATGTTTGATCTGAATGTCATTCCCCCAGACCCAGTAATAATCTAAATCAGATCAGGACACAGCCAGTTTCCCTATGAAGCATCAGAAATCACAGAAGAAGGGGCTGAGAGAACATGTCCCTGCTGCCTGCTGGACAGGGCAGTCCTTCATCCAGGGATTTTTGAGCCCAAATAAGGAATAGGAAAGTTTTGACTAACTCTTTAAATAAAAGCACTCCAGAAAAACACATCTACAACTAAGCAGTGGAGGGACAAAATTAATAAGAAAAACCTAAGTCCCCTTTGCAATGACACCATTCTTGGATCAGTGATGTGTTCTTGAACTGTGGATAAATCACTTATCGCCAGAAAAAAAATGGTAAACCTTGCATTGCTATTTGAGAGAAGAGGTTTAGCTGTGACCCACTGGGGCCAGCCATGGCTGTGTATTTCATATGGTGAGGATTGCAAATGAGGAGAAAACCAAGGGACATTTTACCTGGAGACTCTGACCTGAAGCAGCTGCTAAACAACAATAAAAAGAAGGAAAAAAAGAGAAGAAGGATTAAAACTTTCTAGTGTCTTTCTAATGGCTTTTGCTGGAGTATCTTGGTGTGGCCTACAAATATTTAGACAGAAAAAGTAGTTTTAATAAAATTAATATGATTTGATTTTTTTAAATAAAGCTCACCTCACCTTATCTATTCCCCCAAGGGTACTGTGGTTGAGATTAACTCTGGCTGGAAAATGGCTTTCTCATGCTATGAAATCCCAGAGTTTCCTAATCTCAGGGTCTTTCTACCAAAAAAGAGAAGGTGGATGGGAGCCTACAGAAGGTACCAGAGGACAAGGCAGAAGAGCAAAAAAACCTCATCAAACTTCCAAGACCTTCTTTTTATACTAAATAGAGCATCATCCAGGGATTATGTATATCTTTGCTTTATAGGAGAGACTGAGGTTTAAACAACTGAGGTTTAGCCTTTGGATCTGTCATTTCTATTCTTGGCAAAATTTGATTTCCATTGAAGAATATTTGTTGAACCTCCTTCATTTGCTCATTGTACAAATGACATATAATAGTGATGAAGGCAAGAAAAAAATGAAACAATTGCTTATGAAAATGAGACATTTTAATTAAATTTACACATCATGGTATTTAAACAAGGCAGCACTTTTTGTTTAACATTGTTATGAGATGGTTTTTCCCTTAAATAAATTTTGTGTTCCAATCCAGGTACCAAACCAGGACTATTCTGAGCATTCTCAATGAACACTCTGGCCAGGGGGATATTGCACAACCTTGTGGTCTAAAGACCTTTGCAAGTATGTAAGTAAGGTGGTAAATTGGGATGGCACTTGTTTTACCTAGGTGTAGGCTAGATTAATCTCATCTAATCATGCAGGCTTTCTCCTCTGGCAAAGGGGAAAGAGAGCATCTCCAAATGGCAGATCATCTCCTTAAGGGTTTCAGATTTGTAGGTTAAACAGCCATCTGTGGGTGCCTCTCTGCCTGCTCTGAGCATGGAGCAGGAACTAGAAGAGTACTTTTGACATCTGTACTCACTACTAGATGAATAAAAATAGAGGGACAAATAAAAATAGAGAGATGACCTCATGCTTTAGCTCTAGCCTTTAATTTACTAGCTTTGGCATGAACTGTTGCACTAATTACTAGGAATTACTCCCATATTTCAGGGGAAAAAACCCAATGAAACAAACATGGAAATAGTAGAATATGAGGCACTTCAAAAATTACTGTCCCACGTAAGCAGTTTTGTATAAAATGGTAGATCAGAAACCAATTTAAAATGAAAGAGGGGGGGGGGAAATAATCTCTGCAGTCTGTATAACTTCAATCTTATAAGAAGCCAGCTATAGTTGGTTTGGTTCTACTTTGAAAGGTACATTAAAACATCTCAAAAGGAAATTTCACTACACTATGACAACAATAAATAACTTTTTAACTAACCAGCAGAGCACTTCTAGAGAAATACCTATGAAAGTACTGAGCAGGAAAAAAAAGTGGATGGATTTTCTTACTTTTATGCAAAAACCTCGCTGGACAAGTTTGGTTGGAAACAGAGGGAGGTTCAGCTCTGCAGACCTCTCCATTTAGCAGGAGGTAGGACCTGTGTCACACTGTGTGCACTCCCACATATTCATCAGTCATCTAGAAAAAACCAAAAAAGTTTGGAGATGGACTTTGCTGGATGGCACTGAAAGGCACTGGAAACCCCCCAGCAACCAAGGTGGGTAAGAAAAATGCTTGAGACTAAAACCAAGGAGTGAGGGGCCTCTGCTTTGACCCATTCTTCTGATGATGCCAAAGTAAGTGCTCCTCAGGTCTGAAACAAGATTTAGCCTTTCCACATCACTGCAAAGACTCAAATGATTTCTCCAGTGAATATCAAGAAGAAAGAGTCACTTATTGGCCAGAGACACATGAGGGCTATATCCCTGCCTTGGCAGATCAGTGTTGTGCCCCATTGCCCCCTGCAAAAAGCCCCTTTGTTTCTTGAGAGCTGAGTGTTGGATTTTACCAGCATCTCAACCCAAAACCTCCCTGACATATTTTATTTCTTTTCTCTTATAAGGCTGGACAAAAAAATCTGCAGTGTTTGCCCCTAGCTAGCTATCAAACAAATGCACAGTTACATATCTGAAGAGGAGATGGTGAACATTAAGGCTATTCCAATTATAAAACCATCCTACTCTTTACTGAAACCTGTCATCACAAAAAAAGCGCCATATTTCAATGTGATATTTTGTGAAATGGTAATACTGTGATAGCGATACAATTACTGCAAAGGCTGTATAATTGGATGATTTAGGATATGCAGGGCTTTTGAAATACATTGGGCTTGTTCCTTTCTGTAAGATTGCTAACACTTTCTTTTAAGTCTTTCATTTTACATTAATGCATTCATTTTACAAAATCCCCTCTTAAGCTAGTACTAGAAGGAAAGTCAGTTGGGCCAATTTGCTTTCTCTGTACTGTTTGCTAATGTATGTCCTTCCACATGTCTCTGCATTCATCTCTGCTCTAGCTGAAAATATCTATTTTTTTCTGTTGTATTTCCCAGAGATCTTTTCCTGCTCTCATTAATTTTTATTGTGTGGTCCAGAGCACTCTCTGCTCTGCTAAACAACAGGAAAACAGAAGAGAAGTAATGTTCCTAGTAAAGTGGACAGCAAATTCCTCAAAAGGAAAAATAATAACCCCATGTAATTTTTTTTCCACTCTGACCCTTACACAATCTGGCATTTGAGTTGTTGCTTTTAAATTACTAACTACATCAGCTGGAGGTTTTCTGTGTTCTGTCGTCAGTCACATCTAGCTTTTTCTCTCCATCCTGTCTGCAAATTAATCCAGCAACCCCTGGGCTAAATTCATTGTTCAAATCATTCCTGTCAGCAGCTTGTGAAGGTCTTGGCTGGCTCACTAGCTCAAACACTGATCCCAGACCTCGGCACCTCAGCCAGGACACAGCTGCTCAGTGCCACGCCAGGCTGAGTCCTGTCCCATGGCAAGGGCCAGACCACCCCATGGCAAACTCACACAGTGAGTTTTGTCTCTCAGCAAGAGGTAGGATTAGTGCTTGCTCTCATTCATCATCCAAGAGGGGCAGAAGTACTTTTTGACTCCACTGCATGCTGTAACCTGAAAGGGTTGTGCTCCCCCCTTGCACACACCAAAATGAAAGACCTTAGTTAATTGTTCTTCCCAATCTGCCTGCTCTAAGGGGAAATAGCTAGTGGCAA
This sequence comes from Corvus hawaiiensis, assembly GCF_020740725.1. Lineage (NCBI taxonomy): Eukaryota > Metazoa > Chordata > Aves > Passeriformes > Corvidae > Corvus > Corvus hawaiiensis. The sequence goes on from NC_063216.1 coordinate 44,356,709, forward strand.
TGAATAATAAACGGAGTATTTGCATGTTTTCTTTTTTTTTTCTAACTGAAATATTTGATGTAATTTGCCAACTATGGGCCTATTGTCTTATTGCCACTTTTTGAGATGATTTGTACACTGAGCAAACAACTGCATGGCTCACCTACAGAAGGTGGAAGTGCTGGCCTGCTGAACGTTGCCAATTTCAAAACCAATTATTTCCTTTCTCTTTTGATTAGGAGGAAAAGGTGGCTAAAGTCTGTTTGGTTTGCCTATTACCTACCTGTTTTATTTGAGCCAAGTTATTTCCACAATCCATTCAATGCACCAGAGCTACTCAGTTTAATGGAAATCCTTCCCTCTGAGCTCACAAAAAGAACACAGCCACAGCTCCTGAGGAGCTCTTCCCCTTGGAAGTGTTGAGACATGGTGTCCACTGAGAGATTGGACTCGCTTCAAGCCTCAAAGCATTGACTCTGTGTGACAAAGCCTCAGCATCCTCAATGAAAAAGTAATCCTGCCGGGCTGGCTGAGTGCAAAACTGACAGAAAAAACTGCTCAAATGATCCATTTTTTTTGTTTTAACCTGAATACCACTGAGGTGAAGCTCAACTAAACAATATATAGGCTTAGCCTCAACTAACTATGTAGAATAAGAAAAATTGTTCTCACTGGGATTTTTAGGTTACAGGAGCTATTTCAGTGCTTTTACAAGATTGTAAGGATAATATTTAAGAGTAATTAATTTCCTAGTTTATCTGCAGAGTGCCTAAGTGAAGATAATTGTGTTTTACAGTGCTTGAGAGAATCCAGAAAGCAGTTCAATGTCAACTTTTCTGCTGAGGCAGTCCAATCTTGCATATTAAATACTGATAAACATACTGAAGATGCATAACTCTTGGTAAATGCTAAAGCTCATCATACTGTAAGTGTAATTTTGATGATGACTACTTTGCCACTAATTGAAAACAACACCTGTCATTGTGTTTGAAGTAGGCAAAGCGCTGAAATGACAGTGTGGAAGCTCTGCTCCTTTATTCAGAGACGTCTTACGGAGACACAAGTGCAGCATCAGCTCCTGCAAACCAACTCGTCTTCATGTTTCCACGTCTTATGGGAAAGGCTGTGGCTTTCAGAGAATGAAAAAATCTCTCCTTGCTCACCCCTGATCTCTCTGCCAAAACAGGGAGCAGCAGAGTGCTTCTACGATACCAGCTTTTGCAAGAGGCTTCCTTCCCTGTGATTGAATAAATAACATAACACAAATAACACCCATGATACCACACCCCATTGTGACAGGTGTGGGCGAAAACTTACCAGGGCAGCAACCTTTGCTCCTAACCTATGCTCAGGCAGGCTCATTCACTGCCCTCTCATGTTCTGCCTCTCCCAAATCCTGCTTGCTGGATATCCCTGTATCACCTGACACCTTCCTTAATGATACAACTGATTTCTCTGCTCCTGTTCATAATGTATCAGCCACTATATGCATTTCATTGTCTTCTTGACCAGTGAAAAGAAAATCTAAAAGTTAACTCACCTAAGAAGACATCAAAAGACACATACCGAGAACCAGTGGCCTACAGCACTCAATTCCACTGCTTTTCCATCCACATCAGATCAGCCATGGGTTTGCCATGCTCCTCAGTGCCGAAGCACATACTTGTCACAGCCCTGGAAGGAGAACAGGGTGCACTGGCAGGGTGGGCACAGGAGGGCTCCCCATCTCACACTCATACCCCAAGGACCTGCCCCGGGCAGGGCAGGTGGAGCTCTGCACAACCTCGGCCCTCAGCTTGGAGCGGTGTCACTGCACACACCATCAAAGAGCTCCAGAGTTTTCATCTTTTGTGTGACCAATGCTAATTTACTGCTTAATTACATCTCAGTGAGAAGCAGAAAATATTACTGATGTCAGATGGGGCCAGCACTGGCAGGGCAGCAGCAATCTATGCTTGAAGTAAGACATTATCAGAGCAGATCATTTTCCCTTCTTCTATTTTAAATAACATATTGCTCTTTAACTAGAATTTAGCAATCACAATACAAGTTTAAATACAAATCAACAATTGTAGATTAATTAAAAGGCACATGATTAAAAACAATCATATTGAAGATTGATAACTTTGCAACTAATTTTATGTTTCATAATTCCTGTTCTCCGATATTGTTTGCAAAAATCAGTTGGCAATTAATTAACCTTTTATCATTCAGTCTAAACTAAAAGAACATTGGACATCTTATTCCATCTGTTAACAACTCTATTAAACAAAACAGCCAAAGACCCAACTACATTTTCATAACAAAATTCCTTGAGGACAGTTTCTGTCCCCAGCTTCTTGCAAAATGAAAATGAGTTGGAAGAAGTCAGATTTATCCTGAGGGACAAAGGAGGGCACCTCTGTCGCACGAAACTGCTCCAGGATACTGTGAAAATATGCTGGTCATGCCTACTGACCTTCACCCAGCCACGACCTCTCCAGAGGTGAGCAGTGATCCCCCAGCCTCTGCTACAGAAAAATAATTCCCAATGGGTCATTATACTCTGTGCACTGAGGTGCAAAGCCAAAAAGCTTCATTAAAAAAAAAAATCTGATGTCAAACAGAAGAGGAGAAATAAGAAGTCACAACTGTGAAAAGGATGTGTCAACTAAGACTGTCTCACTTATGGGACTTTGAAATAGCAAATTAAAATATCTCTGCAACGCAAGCAGGCAAATGTAATACCAGCTAATGATAAAAAATGCAACAGCTGAGCCATAATTCTGACAGACAAGATCTGGAAACCATCTGACCTCGTACTTACCTCTGCCTGCTAAAGCACCTGATGGACAATTAGAGGTGTTTGGGGGGGGGTTCATGACTGAGCTGCTGAGCTGGAGACACCCTGCATGGCTCACCTCACACCCCTTCCATTCACAGGGCTGGAGCTGCAGTCTCACCAGGAGCACCTGAAGATGAGGATGCAGAGACCCCCTGGCCACCCAGTCAGAAATTGCCCCTCACCCACACATAAAGGACACTGGGAGTACTGGGGACTATGTAGCAGGCAATAAGCCTAGTAATAGATGTATGCAGGAAAACAACTTTAAAAAGCACTGTAGGATTGAAAGTCTTCCCCAACAAAATGCTGGATGTCAGCCTCAGTTGATTAGCATTACAACTGAAATGTCCCTATAAATATGTCATATTTTTGTAGCTCTCAGAAACCTCAAGAGCATTAGACAGTCCTCAGGACACTTTCCCTAAAACACAGCCTACAGAAATGTTCTCATTTTCCTCAACACACTGGAGAAAAAGATAAAAGTTTTATTGGTACTCAGGCATCACACACAGGTCAAGGGGAACATATGGGCAACATGTTATTACAGCATTTATGGGCATTTTTCCCAGCAGCATGGACCAGTTTGGAACATAGGACACCGACCTAGGTGTGGACTTGGGATTATCCTGGAAGGCGGTTCCTACATCCACAAAAGAGTGACAACAACCCATTACTGAGAATCTCTCATGGACATCTATTAATTATTTTATGACACACGAAGCTGAGAGAGAACAAATACCAGGGAAAGTGCTTCCCCAGTGGTGATTTATGGCCCTGTACTACCTCAGCTTGGTACCCGCAGGCAGAGACAACCACTTTGCACTGATAACAACCAGAACCTCCAGGTAACTAAAATGTAGTAAAACCTCCCCAGTTTTCAAAGGTGATGGAATTTGGGGTGTCCTTTCTTGGTGCTCCTTTCTGCCTAAGAGAAAAACACCACCTCCTTTCAGGGCGGACTTGGCACCTCAGTCATGCCCATGTCACGTTCCCATAGTCACTCTCAGGCAGGGCTGGGGATGCTGCTGCCACACAGGGTGTCAGATCAGCTTATGGGTCTGACTAGGCATTAACCTCAGCTCCTTAATTTGATGTACTAGTTCTCAGTGTGTTCTCAGCCTGCATCCAGTGTACCAGTCAGCGGCCCCATAGTGTAGCTACTGACACCCACACAGAAGGGAGTGAAACATTGAAAGGGCAGACCCAGCCGTCCCCCTGCACTCTTAACTCATCTTAAGCACATCAAGGTAGACTTGGTGAAGATGGTTATTGGAGAAGATGGTTATACTGAGACTGGGAATGTAAAGGAAAACCTGTAGCATTCTCTGCATTGATCTGAGCAACCAGCTGAATGTGACCTCATCACTTCTGTGATGAAAACTCAACATTATATGAACTTGAAACAAAACAAATACCATTAAATCACTAAGAACAAGCACCCTACAAGTGCGGTTGGCTGAAAGTTAAATGCATTGACTGCCAGTGAATTTTAGTGTGTGTCTGCATATACGTATTTTTGCACTTTTGCATATAAAGTATGCAAGGATATCTGGAGGCAATACTTTAAGCAGGGGGAATAAGGCATACTCAAAAGTCAGACTCAAAAATAGGATTTAATTGTATTTTTCAACTTATTTGATTGTGTCATCATCAAAAGTCAAGGTTGGGATTGTTTCAATTAACGGACCTAAACCTTTTCTTCAGTGTGATTCTGTATTTTAAGGGCATATTAAGGAAGAAGTATCATTAGCCAAAGTTTAGGCAGTACATATGATCTAATTATTTATTGAGTCAAAATACAGATTAAATAACATGGATTAAGATATCTTTTCCAAGCCTTGTTTTCTCTCACCCACAAAATTAGTATAAACACACATCTGTCTGTCTCATCTCTTGGGGGAGATATACTTAATATTTCTCATGTGATTTTACCTTTTGGACAATGTTTATGTCACTATTTATATTATGATTTCTCACCTGATTATTCCTTATTATTTCAGTGTTATCATACGCTGGCTGGATACATGTTTGGTAGTCTCCCTTTTCAAGGGTATAGAGATGATTAAAAGTTTATTTTCACAAAGTACGTGGAGTGGTTCTCTCTGCTAAACACCAAAACAGTATTCAATTGCGAGAGTTAAGCTTATGAAAGAGATGTTAAGGCAATGTCAAAGATCTTTTAGGAAGACGGAACTTCTATGCAATAACAACATGGTTGGATTAACTTTACAACAAAAGGAAATTAGACTGGATTTCTACAGAGTCAGTTTTGTTATTCTAGCTAACAATATGATTAACACTGAATGAATAGTAAAGGCTTCATTCATGCTTCGCTTAGCCCAAATTAATGTGACTGATTACCCAGGCTCTCTGTACTGGCAAAATTCCCATGTCTCCTAGGCTCATTTATCCAGAAGGTCTGTCTCACTTCTAAAGGAGTTGACCCCAGGTAAAAAAAAACAATAGCTGAAGCCTTTGAAGCTTTTGCACTTTTGCTTTTTCCTCTGGACAACCAGCTCAATCTTCATGTTTAAGGTGCTAAAAGTCTACAGCCCCAAAGATCCAGCTGGGCTCCCTTGCAGACACGCAGTTTGACAGTAATTTCAGAAATTGATCCTTTATAGGGAGGTTAATTTTTTCTTAAATTATTCCCATGCTCCACACTGCCAGTGACCACAGACCATCCTAGACAGAGGCTTGTACTAGGCTTGGGATTAGCTGCTTACCCTCCTTGAGGACCACCCCTGACTCCCCAAGGTGCCATGAATTAAAGCTTCTGCCAAGCACCTGAGGAACCTGAGAAGACCATATGGGCTGTGAAAACAACAATACGCACATCAAGAGCTGTTTGTGTTTGCAGTGAAAAACCAAGTCAGCACAGACTGACATCAATGTCAGCATGATGAAGGCTGCAGAAAAAAATGTAAGCTGTAGATTTATCCTAAGAGGCAGGAAACCAGGCAGGAGCAGATAACTCCCATCCCTCCTGCTGCCACTGCCCTATTGCATCAGTAATACTGGAGCAATCCACTGCCAAAACGTAATCAACATGAAGAGTCTTGAGTTTGCCTTCTCCTCATCCTTACCCAAGTACAACACAGATGAAAACTGGAGGCAGTGAAAACAGTCCACATGCATACTCACATGCTCCTTACGTTATCCCTCGAAATATCTTCTACGTTCCACCAGAGGAGCCTGACTTTCACAAATGCACAGAAGGCACCTGCAAGACTGAGTGTCTTTTGTGGTTTCGAGACCTGCTGACGCTTGAATCAAAAAAGTCTTCAGCTGTATTTCTAGAACTGGACTGAATGGGGAACTGAATCTTGGTTTTATCCTTATGTATTCATGGCTGACTAAAAGGGAAGCCACTAAGGATGTAATGGCATTGCCAGGGTGCTCACTGGGATATTGGCACTGACGAGTGGGGATCTTATTGGACACCCTTCAACTTCTGTCTCTTTAATCATCAGAAAAATGACTGTACTCTCTTAAATGGCACTAATTCTCCTGCTGGACCGAGTGCAAGTCAGTGCAGTGCTGCATTAGGGGCAAAGCAGAAAGGGCTGACCTGAGGGCAGCCTGGAGGGTGCAAAATAGGAGAAAATGCATTGAGTCAAATTAGCTGCAGCTTACTTGGCTTCTGCTACTGGCAAGGTACTGAGAGGGCAGCACTGGAGGAAGACAGGGAAATGTGGGAAGAGGAGGACTGAAGAAGGCTCTGATGGTGTGTAAGTGGGAGAGGAGGAAAGCAGGTTGCTCAGAGTGAACATCAAGAAGAAACTCTGACACACCTAGGGACATCACGTAATATTGTCACATTACTTCAATTTTTAAAGGCACTCACAGAAGTTGAATGCCCTACATAGTATAAGGAAGTTTATCCAAGCTAGAGAATAGGGTATGGATCCTACCACTGGGGAAGTGAAGACAGCATCTCCTTTTTCAATGGATTTGCTCAACAAGAGTGCCTGAAGGAAACCAGTTCAAGTACTAGTTATCAGGTAAATTACTTTGAATGCAATTCTTAACGCTATAAGCTAGGTAAATCTTAACTGCTATGTTACTTCAGATAGAAAAAATCCAAACCCAATCTCATACCAAAGCTCGATATTAAACCAATTACTGCTGACTGTGAAACATATGCACATCTTGAAGGCTTTTGATCTTTCAGAATGGGTGACAGAAGCTTCTCCTTGCAACATGCTCCATACTGAAATGATCTGGCTGTGGTGCCATGACTCTGAACATTGGCATGTGCTGCAGACAATCTGACCCAAAAAAAAAAGCTTTACTCCTTCACACTGGTCACTGATTTGAGCAGTGGAAACCACTGCTTTTGGTCCGTTTTCACAAACCCATGTGAGAAGAACAGAAGGAATTACTGAATGCCTTCTCTAAATCACATGCACTTGGTAGCTCCTGCATGACAGGGTCTGAGTATCCTGAAGTTCTTTCTGGCATCTGCAACGCACATGTCACTGGCAACCAGAACCAAGCCAAATCCCCCTCAAGCCCTCTAAGACAAGCAAGAGAAGAATGGGAAAGTTTCCTAATATTCTTCCTGCCGAAATTATACAGTGGCTTATTTTTTATAACCATCATGTAGACTATGTTTGCAAAAGTAAACAAAAAACAGAAAGTAAAAGAAAAGGTTTCTCCAAGAATATGCATGTAATTTTCATAGCAGAGTAAGTCCTTGAGTCATGCAAAGGACAAAGCTGTGATAAAGTTAAGGTGGTATCACCTTAACTTCAGGCTACACATACTAAACATTTCACATCTAGCAACATTTATGTGTACTCCCAAAAGTAAAAATAAAGAAATTGTTACAGAAATGAGCATTCATACATATATATGTCTGTTTGACTCTTGACTGGAAAAAAAAAGAGGGTTGTACATTAGATTGGAAAGCCCTATACTCCAGAATATGGTTCCAGAATGAAAACAATTAAAAGAAAACTCCATTCCAATAGATTGTATTGTCATAGTTTGTCCTTAGATAAAAGCAAATATATGTCTAATTTTAAAGATTTGTCATTAGGACATATATATATATGTAGTAGTCTGAGCAAGAGACAGGAAAGGTGATCGGATTTTGTTACTTTTTCTGGTGTTGCTTTTTCATGGTAGTTAATTCATCTACAAACTTAATTCTTTGTACAAAAGGTTTTGTAGAACTTACTGACTTCATGCTTTTGAAAACTATCCTGACATGTAACACAGATCATTGTTTTGATGATGGCAATGGTGTTGAAAACCAGTAAGACAATCATTACCCTTCCTGAAACAATACACAGCTTTTATGAGCATTTCTAGAAACAAAACAACAATAGTAATATGGCATTCCAGCACCAAAAAGCTGTGTATATGAGAAGAACTTTCAGAATAACACTAAAAGGATATTTAAAGTGTGTTGAGATGCTGGAGTATGTCCAGAGGACAACAAGGCTGCTGAAAGATCTGGAGCACATGTCCTGTGAGGAGTCTTAGAGGGAGCTGGGGTTGTTTAGCCAGGGGAAGAAGAGTTCAGGGGAGACCTTATCACTCTCTGCAACCACCTGACAGGAGGCTGTAGCCAGGTGGGGGTCGGTCTCTTCTCCCAGGCAACCGGCAACAGGACAAGAGGACACGGTCTCAAGCTGCACCAGGAGAGGTTTAGATTGGACATTAGGAAGAAATTCTTCATGGAGGGGGTGACTGGGCATGGGAATGGGCTGTCCAAGGAGGTGGTAGAGTCACCATCCCTGGAGGTGTTTAAGAAAAGACTGGATGTGGCACTCAGTGCCATGGTCTAGTTGACAAGGCAGTGTTCGGTCATAGGCTGGACTCGATGATCTCTGAGGTCTTTTCTAACCTCACTGATTCTGCAATTCTGTTCTCCTTGGGCAGAACAAAGAAAGGACTCAAGTCCTGGCAAGACAGATATGATACCAGAATCCAGGGTAGGGTACATATGGGATTAATTAGACAACAGGACAAACATCTACAATCATTGATGATGATAAAACACTATACACACAAATACATCTGCACACTACATTACATACTATCTTTTTCTAAATCTAGCAAGTTTCCCTGCTCTGCCACGCACGTACAGTTTTCCGGGCTGGCTTTTACAAGGACAGAAGTCATTTACCCAAGGTAGGTAAATGCCAGGAAATCCCTCAGGATGGATGAAAAGCAAGAGCTCTCCAGGGCCTCCTGCCTGGAGCCCTTTGATCTCAGCCGCATGTCCCTGCTTGGCAGCAGGCAGGTACTGCACACGATGGCCCCGTGCCAGCCGCGCTGAGAGTCCGTAGCTCCTGGCAGAGAAAGCGTGTAATTCCCGGGAAGGAAAACCTCCTCTGGATGCCAGGGGAACAAAACAAAGTGACACCTGGCAGGATTCAGAACAGGGATTGTTCAAGCACAGCAGATCCAGGTATCAGTTTGCAGAGTCAGAGATTGAAAAACTGACAAGGCAAACACGACGGGGAGGAGGAGGTGGGACAGACAGATACAGAGATATCTCCCCACTTGCAAGCCAAATATACTGCTTTTGGCAAAAAACATGATTAAGCTTTAATTACTAGGTAAGAACAATCTTAGAATCCCCAAAGGAAAATCCTGAGTTGTTCACAGCAGGAATAAACCACCAAATTAATTTTTGTCTGCACTTGCATAATCCGGGCTAAGGCAGAACTAACATTTGACTTAAAATTCCTTGAAGAGCAAATCTTTGCCTTATCCTGGAAGGGATTAAATATCCATGAACATGCTCAGTTGTGGTATCACAAACAAATAGGTTTTCTGGTAAAATAAACATATGGAATAGGCTTTATTGTGCTTATTTCATAAACCAGACCAGGCAACAAACTCAGAAGGGCTGCCACTGAACCCAACCTTGCAGCTTCACTCTAAGATGGACAGGGAGACACACTGAATGCCAGGTGGGAACATCTGGCTGCCATGATCAGCAAACTCTTTTCCCCACAGCCTCAATTTCTTCTCCAGAAAGACACAAGGTACTATGTTTTCCATGTTTTTGTAGAGGACAGAACAGCAGAGTAAGGCAAGTTTGTCTGCTTGGCTAGCATCATATAACATTCAAACCAAAACTTTCAACACTCTTAAGAGACAGAGACACTCCCTGTTGAGCTGCATGTGCATTCCAAACTCAGGCAACAGGGACACTGTTCTAGTGTTTCACCACCCTCATCAAAAAGACCCTCTTCCTTAAATCTAATCTGAAGCTCCCCTCTTTAGTTTAAAACAATTACACCTTGTCCTATCACTACAGGTCCCATCAGTTTGTCCCCATCTTCCTATTAAGCCATCTATAGGTTTTGCAGAGCTGCAGTAAGGTCTCCCCAGAGTTTGGAGCCTTTTTTGTCCCAGCTGAACAACCCCAACTCTCTCAGTTTTTCCTCATAATAGAGGTGCTCCAGCACTCCAACCATTTTCATGGCTGTCCTCTGGACCTCCTCTAACAGGTCCATATCTTTTCTGTGCTGGGCACCCCAGAGCTGGATGCAGCTCCCCAGGTGGGGTCTCACCAGAGCAGAGCAGAGGGGCAGACTCCCCTCCCTGCTGGCCACACTGCTTTGGATGCAGCCCAGGATATGTTTGGCTTTTGGGCCTTCAAGCACACATTGTTGGCACATATCCAGCCTCTCATCCACCAACACCCCCCAAGTCCTTCTCCACAGGGCTGCTCTCAACCCTTTCATCCATCAGCTTGTGTTGGTACCAGGGTAATCATGGCAGTCAAATAAACACAAGCAGCAAAGAATAGAGAAATTTTACAAGAAGCTGCACACAGATGTAAGCAGGAAAGGACCATGAAACTTGGGACACCTCATACTACAAACCTATAAATATTTCACCAGCTGATGCAAGTGAAGCTGCACAGTTTTGGCTTGCATAAGAGTAAAACTGGCTGCCACTGCTTCAGGCATGAAAAAAGGCTTGTGGATCCAAGCCCACGTCTGTTAGATCAGTTGATACAGCTAGAAAACACAGACAATACCTGCTCTTAACCCCCAAGCCTCACCTTGCTCACATTCACTGTGACCAAGCCCAGCGCAGCTCCAAGAACCAGGCACACAGCCCTGCCAGGACTTACAGGGGAGCCATGGGACCTGGCACCTAAGGGCCCTCAGTCCTGTGTCACAGACACCCCACTCTGGAGACCAAATAGCCCTGCCAGCCTGAGGGCTGCTCTGGACCAAAGCACCATAGCTATTTCTGACGATCAGGCTCGGACGGCACGTATTGGCACCCCCCTCCCCAGGCACACACCAGGCTGCTCAGCAGCCGCTTGTCTAGCTCAAGCCTGCCATTTGTACCCTGTGTGTGTAAATATGCCCTTTGCAGCTGTACAACCCCTTTGGATGTTTCACTGACCTATATTCCCACGTCTGCACCTCACAGAGCAGCACCAGTGCTCTGCAAGCACTGTCTTCCACACATCGCAACAATCCCACCCATCACCTCGCACGCTGCAAAAAGGACCACTTCCAGCATGTCTTCAAGTCTCAGACAAAAACACAGCTCTTTGGCTGAGAATTTAGGCATCACCTCAGCTTTGACACTCTCACTGAAGGGGTTCGAGAGATGGAGCAGCACAGCTCACATCACCAGATGTACAACTGTGTCTGAACAGCAGTGGGCCAGTATGTCAAGCACTGCAGGAGCTCACTAAACAGGCCCATTAGCCAGAAAAATAGGGCACTCTGCCAATTAAATTATTAACCTCCAGGCATATTTGCATGCATTGAACATACTCAGCTTCTCCAGTTTTACTCCTTTTGCTACACTCAGTGACCCATACATGTCACAGCACTCCATGTGGCTAGGAAAACATTTTTATAACATTTTGTAAGTGAAGAGTAGTAGAGACTCAGTCCTGCAGAATATCATATGGCGAGTCAAGGGAAGAGCCTGGAGAAATGCCTCCTGACTCACCATGCAGTGCTCCATCCATCACATCACATTTCAGTGTAGGGACATTGCCACATGCTGATAAAGCCATACAAGTGCAAACAAAGGTACTAAGTATGAAAGCTTAAAGCACGTGGGATTTTTACCTAAGTGAACAGCCTCTTTGTTTTCCATTCAACTTCTTACATGGATGAAGTTAAATGCACCTGAAAGTCTTTGTAGGCCATGCTTTAAAAAGTGAAAAGACCTTGCATTTCAAAATCTGTAAAAATAAAAAAAAAATTACATATAATAATAAATTTTTTTTTTCAACTTGCATGGTACTATTTCCCTCTCCTTTCTGCTCTGAAGCAAATGCATGCTTCCAATCAATGGCACTCTGGGCTCTGTTGCATGGGGTAAATTGCCCTGAAGTCCTATCAAAATGCACAGCAGCTGCATAGGCCTCAGAGGCATTATTAGATCCTCTGACTACATTTACGGTCACAAATTTTTGACTGTAGTTACAGCTGAAAGAGTGACATTCTTTCATTCCTCAGATCAAGCTAATTAATATTTTAAGCATGTCAAAACTTCTAAAAATCACATGTAAATCACCATGGGTGTTTTTTTTGCTCAGTTTGAACAGGGGAAGTACAGACATAAGCATGCTGGGGAAGCTCTGCAGCATAGGAAACTCCTAAGTACAGCTCTCACTGGTTTTCAATGGGAATTATGCCCTTCAGCCTCACGAATGCTTTTGAACACTTACTCCACAATGCACATCTCTCTTTGCAAGCTCCATGCCAAGCAGCACTGCCCTTTGGCAATGGGGAATGTCTGACTGCTCTCCTGATGTAATGCAAACAGAGGAGTGAAAGAGAGAGACAAAACTGACCTTACTTCAAATCACAGAGCGGGGTTATCTGTATTAATCAGTTCAAAACAAGAATATCAAAGAGAGGTTTCCATAAGTTGATATATCTGACAGGGCATTTTCAGAGGCTCAGGGAAGCAGAAACTACTTTTATATAGTCAGAACAAAAGCAGGTGCTAAAAAGCCTCTAACACTGCAGAGTTTCCCTTAGTATAGTCTGTTTTGATCATCATATTTTAATGTCAAACAGCTGCTAGGTGAACACCCTCTTAGCTGTATGCTCTAGCACCATCTAGCTTGTGCCTAAGGTATTTTCTCCGCAAGTGGGGAAATGGTTTTAATTGCATCGTTTCCATCAAATATGACTGACTGTGCTTCGGTTTTTTTAGTTATTTTGACATTATAATCCAAATGAAAGCAAAGGTAGTGAGTACAAATCCGCCTCACACGTTAAAGAGGCCCCTTCATGGAGCAACTCCTTCAGCTGTATCCTTTTCCATCTGTCAGTTTCTCTGTTCCCTCTTTTCTGTGCTTGAATCCTACCAAAGATACATATGTGTGTTAAATATTTCTTAAGTTCACACTTCAAATTTTGTTTGCTTAAACAAGGTTCCTTAGAGGAACTCATTAAGAAAAACAACAAAGAAAGGGTCAAAATAACACACTACCAATTCTTATTACAAAGGAAAAAGCACCAACCAAAAAACAGGGAAGAGTTGCTATTCATCACAGGCTAGGCTAATAGTCAGTATTGGGAATGGCTTTGCTCATGGAGGATTGAGGTGGCTCCCAGTGGCCCTTGTACCCCACAGAAGCCACCTTGATGCATTCTCTGGCTCAGAGCTCAAATGCAGGCAATGCAAGTGAGAAGAAAACCTCCAATGGACAACTTAGTGGTGTGGGAACTGATGTTTAACTTGGATCACCCAAAAAATTACACATGATTCCATTCAATGCTTGAGGCTGACATTAAGTCTCCTACCCAGATTCCCTAAAGTGAAAATCATACTTACAGGAGCTGTGATAAGGACCACCATTACGCTGCAGCAGGTGTCAGAAGACTTCTCCTGAGGAGACAAGAGGGCTGTTCTTCTTTCCTTAATCCTTGATGGAACTGCCAGGACAGTTTTTACAGGTTGTGAAGGCTCTCTAGTTACACTGCTGCAGGGCTCATCAGCAATATTTGTACAGACCTCACTAATATTTTTGGGGTGGGTTTCTAGCTGGCTTGCCCACTTCTCTTTGGAAAGACCACGTAGCTGAACACTCACTCTGATGGCACAGGTTTACACTGCAGCAGTGTAACAGAGGATGAGGCTCGCAGACAACTTTTGTGCACAACAAATTGTGTGCAATGCCACTGAGGGAGGTCACATTGAACTAGTACTCATGTTATCTCCCTCCTGAATGAGAGCAGGCAGGTCCTAATGCATGGTGTCTGCTCTGGCAGCCCTAGGGAGCAGCCTCAGCTCCTCCACTACAAAGAACTTTGGCAAAAAGCAGCTGGGGCAGGCACTGATTTGGGTATCGTTCCCATTTTTGCTGAGCCAAAGCTTTAGGGAGGAACTCAGCTGGTTTGTTTTCCCATCAGCAGCTTCATGACTAAATTAGCTAGTGAGTTACAAAGTGGTGATGCCAAAAGTGCAGCAATGCAGGGAGCCCAGTCACAAGCAGGTGTATCTAGAGACCAGGCAAACCCTATCCTTCTGCCAAAGCTGCAGTATAGCTTTATGTGTTTATGTGAAAAGCCCTTAAGGCTGTCGGTCAGGGGCTTTCAACTTAATTTTGCAAACATGGTAAGTCTCCAAGACTTGAGCCTTTCTAATACAAGGCGATGAAAAACCCAGGAACCAGGCTCAGCAGGGACGTTGCCCTTCAGAGGGATTTAGAGATCTCCAGCTCAGCACTACACCAGGGCAAACCATTTTCAAAAACCGCATTTTCCTGCCTGCAGGTTACAATATGCTCACAGAGGCAGAAAGCTCATTACCAGCCCTAATCTAAAGGCCATCCTCCCTGACTCGGCGTCCGCACGACACGCCCGTGCCACCGTTTTCCCGCACGGAGGGCGGGTCCCTGGGAGCACTCCCACCCCTGGGAGCACTCCCACCCCTGGGAGCTCCCGGGGTGGGCAGGCAGAGCAAGGGCACGCTGACAGACGGCGCGTCTCTCTGCGGCGTTTGGCAGCACGGAGTGATTTCACAGAGGATGCTCCATCTGTCACCGCGTTCTGCAGCAGAGCTTGACCTCGCTAGCACTAAGGAAGCCCCAGCAGATTAACATTTAATGATGCTTTCAGTTTCACCCCTCGTAGTATTTCATCTCTCAGAGGGCAGACACGGAAGAAAAAGAAAATGGTATACTATGTACAGCATATGGGTCTTCTTTCGGCCATCTGCTTTAATATGCTTGACTTTGACAGAGTCAGATTTTTTTAATTCTTTCTACATTGAAAAAAAAAATTCTACATATATCTTATTCCAGAAACAGAACATTGTTGCTTCTTGTATACACCGACCATTCTTGTTTTGATTTGTGTAGCCACCATACCTAATTCAGTTTAAATAAGTAAACACAGGGGATATGGTTCTTGGTAGCTGAACAGAAGCAAGGAAACTCAGCCTTGCCAAGACAGATGGATTAACTGAGATCCTTCATGTCACTCTTTGTTGTCTTGAAAAACACATACAACCACGCAACGTAATGCAAAAATAAATCCTTAAGGGACAGTAAAGTGAACCAGAAACACAGAGTTTCCATTCTTTTTGTTAAGCACTTCTATTCATTTTTTGTATTTTCTGCTAGTGAAGCATCCAGCTTGCACTCTGTGTCCAGGAGCACATGCAGCTAAAGCACCTGGAGGTCTGCTATATGTTCCATCACTGCTATCTGGAGCACCAGCTGAAGTCAGTAACATCATCACAAACACCGAAGATGCTGAAGAAACAAAACCGTGGTATGAAAGTTCACAAAATATATATTTGGTGGCATGGCTAAGCATTTGATGACTTAGGTAAGTATTTGTAGGAAATAGTGACCTGAAAGAGGGATTTACATGAGAAAGTATAGGGACAAAAGTGGTGGCCCAGAAGGAAGGAGAAACACAAAAGCCAACAGAGAGATCCCAAGCCCATTGAATATTTCTGAAGGAAAAGAGTAAGAATTTTAATTTAGGGATGATATTTACCAAAAGACAAGGCAATAGTCAGATCCTTAAAGCAAGTAGATCACAAAGGAAAGTGATAAAACAACTGACGAGAGGATAATTTGTGCTACTTCAGCCATGATGCTGTAGGGGGAAGCTAGATGGGAACACAGGAGGCTACAGGGGGAGAGCAGAACTGAATACCACTACCAGTCACTTCAGCTGCCAGAGCCCAGCTGTTATGTGCACTTTAGTAAAGAGAATACCTGAGATGGCAAAAGTCCAATGAAGGTAAGAGCTGTGCAGGGAGGGAAAAAGGGCAATTAACCTGTCCTACCCAGTAGCCTTTAGAGTTTGTTTTTTTTAAGTAGTGCCCATGAGCCTTCAGCAGCCAGCCAAGCAATGCTCACCAGCACCCTACCAGCAATGAGGTTACCTCAGCAAGTTGCTAGTGCAAGTTTCTTTGCCTGAAGAAATCAGAGCTTAAAAAACTATTATCAATGCCTAAAAACCTGACGAAAGTAAATTGGGGAGACAGGAAGTCACTTTTTTTTGCAGCCAAGACCCTCCAAAGGAAGAAAAAGAAATTGCTTTTTAAAGTTTAAAATTACAAAATCATAAGGTTGCAGCAGACTCCAAAGCAGCCTAGAAACTGAGAATCACAAGTTTGTGGAAAGGGCACCAAATAAAGGCTTACAAGTCTCACAATAAGATAGAGAACAACTCCATTCACAGATAGAGCTCGTGCTCAACTGCTCAAGTCACAGCAGATCTGGCTCAGAGGAAACTTCATTCTTCTTGGTATTGTGGAAGGCCATGGGTTTAATGCTGCAGGTATTTCATGTCTTCTTGGCCCATCTCTGTCCTGATCTGCTTTAGGATAGATACCCCTGCACTGGTGAGAGACATACTGACCTGAAGCATATCATTTCTCAGAGTGAAAGAAAACCTAGTAAAATTTGGGGCCTTGACTCTTCAACCTGCACATCTCACATCGCCTTGCTAAAGCTCAAAGGAGATAGTAATGGTATGAAATTCAAAAGGCAATTTACTTTGAATAGTAAAAATGGGTGTTTGCAGTTGAATGCAACTATGGAAACAAAAGAGTAAAGCCTAACACCAAATGGAACTCCCTGCAGCAAAACTCTGAGGTATTAGCAGGCATTATTTATAAGAATCATCATATTGTGTTCTCTCTGCCCCAAATGTATGCACTGACACAGTCCCCAACAGCAACACAGAGCAGGGAAGGGAAGAGTGCAGCAAAGACCTGTAGGCAGATCTGTCTCCCTATGTAATATTTTCAATGAGTACCATCCTTAAGTGTAGGATCTCGGCCCACATATAGGTGGCATAACTACAGGATATAACCACTATAGCCACCACTAGATGCAAAGATATCCAAACACATGAGCAAGAATATTCACAGTCTTTAATTAACACTGTGAGAAGTCAGAAAATATAGATCATGCTTAGTTACTGCCTCATTTTGTTAACAAGGAATAATTGAAAAAATACATGCTAAAGTGATTGCCTAATCATCACATCAAATTTGTTAAAAAATCAATTCACCGTGATCAAATAGTTATTTACGAAAAAAGCAACAACACACAGAGTACATTACTTGTTTGGGGTCTATCTCACCCAGTCTGAACAAACAGCCTTTGTGCAAGGAGTTTTACAGAGGAAGGAAGATCAAGACTGTGTCCCAGCAGCCTTTGGGCTGATTTTGGGAATCAGAGCATCCTTCCTGCTGCTTCACCACCTTCAGTTTGAGAATTATTCTTGTCCCTTTGCTGCGCATCCTGAGGAACCCCTGATGTTGCCCCTTGCAGCAATACCCTGATCCCAGCCGTTCTCCCTCTACCATCAAGGTAAAGAGTCCACAGGAAGAGTTTACATGACTCTGTGCCTCCAAAATGCAGGATTAGGCCTATTGACAATAAAAGTCCACTGTTACCTTCACCCCCCAATGATATTCTCTTAATCTAGGTTTTCAGTGAGGAAATGTGTCAGCCAAATGCATAATGAAGTATTTGTAAGTAATTTAACCAGAAGAGCTTCATTCCAAACTCATGTCAAGCTCTGCAGATATAACAAACCATTCAGGACAACTTATTTTAGGAATCAGCAATATGCTTTAGGCAGAAATCTCAACTTGTAAAGACTGCATTCTGGCCCTGCAGACTTCCTTCCTGATAGACCATGACCACTTCATAATTCTAGGGCAAAACCATGAAGATTAATAAAAAGCAGAAAAAGGATTTTAATCAACACAGCCAGCTGGTCTGTGGCTTGGATTATGTTGTGGAAGGCAAAGTGTAACATTAAGATTGAATGAAAAATGCAAAGCACTGATTACCCTGCAGACTATCTACCAGCTAAATTAACATTAAACTCAAATTTGCAAATCCTGTGCTTATATTACTGCATGTAGGCAATTGTGATATATTTAACACCAACTAGAAATTTTTAAATCTGCCTTTAAAATAATGAGTGTTGTTTCAAATCCTGTTCATAAAAGTCACTTTCCCCTCATTACTAAGATGATGACCTAGTTTAGATCTCATCCTTTAAAAGTATTGTGATGAGTTCCTTTTCTGGAGGGAGTAAAGCAGGACACAGGATGTCTGGAAAAGCAGCTAGTGAGGGACGGAGGAGAGGGAGACTGCTTAAAGCCCACGAGCAGGAAGATGAAGGCTTACCCAATACAGGGGCATGCAGCCAAAGGATAGAACTGTGGTCTGCAGAGGAACAGCTTTGGGTGCCTGGGAGAAGGTGTCTCCTCCAGGACACAGACCCAGAGAGGCTTCAGAGGCTGCAGCCTGACCACTGCTCCTGATCAGCATATATAGGCTGCTGCCAGCTGCTGTGGGGTGAAGGGAGAAGGAGGAAACAAGCTGGCTGGACCCTGGCCAAGGAGCAACAAAAGGCTTGTGTGCCATCCCCTCATCGTCCTGCCCCGCCGGCCACCCAGCCCGCAGAGCACCATAGCAACCAGAGTTAAAATTGGGTCAGGATTGCCAGTGCAAAACCTGTTATTTTGAATATATGGTTCACACTGAAAATGTTCATTCATGCACTGTTTTGACAGAAAACATGCTATTTGGTGAAGCTGAAGAGGGGAGAGAAAACTATGTTTATGAGGAAATCAATGCCCAAAGTTCTGTGAGTGCATGAATTTGTCTTTTTTTACTTACACCATGCCTGGACAAGACACACGAGGACTGACTATAGTTCCATTACATGTCTTGAACCTTGAGGTTCACCACCTGCCAGCATGGCCCAAAGATAAGCAGGAGGAGAAGCAAGTCACTGGACAAATATATGTAGTCTAGGACTGGGACATACTTGTGCCTTGGCCTTTCCTTAGAAAGCACAGTTCTTTCAGTTAAATGCGTGATTCATAGCCAGCAACAGCCACTCCAGGTATTATGTGATGGTTTGCAGATGTTAATTAAAATTACTCTGTCCATATTAGAAGAATTTGACAAATACTTTGCATGCATAAGGACAGGGCAGGGGGTGTGGAAATATAACAATGAAAACACTTTCTTTCAATTACTTGATCCCCACTGTACAGAAAAAAATCATTCCTACTTTTCCTGGAGAAATATTTATTTGTAGCTTAACAAGGATTTTGAGTTAACATGCCAGGATCAAAGCATTCAAGCTGAAAAGCTAAATCTAGACCCAGTATACTCCTCACTGGGCCTGATTTTTCAAAAGTGCTGAGCACGTTGTTTTACTAAAACAGGACCTGTTTGATTAGTCCCAGTTTGATATATAATCCTGACACATCTGAGCATCTCAGTGTGCCTAATTCATTTACCCTTACAACACTGACCCACTTCCAAATCCTCTTCCCCTTCAGGAAGAAAAAACACAATTAGCAAAGTTTTATTAGTGAGCAATGGAGGCATGAAGGCTTCATCAGTGGTCCCAGGGCTACAGAGGAGCAAGACTGCATCCCAGCCTCCTTGTGTCACAGATGTCATCCAAAGCTCTGGAGCTACAAACTAAAACTTCCCAAATATCCTGTTTCAAAAAGAACCATCTCCCTCAAGAAACCTGAGAGAGATCACTCAAGATTCTTTTGTCTGGAATGAACTAAACCCTGGCTTTTAACCGAACATAAAATTCAGAAGCTGATGTGGTCAGCCTCACTGTTCTGCTTACTAATAATTTTAATGTGTTGACCAATTATGTTTCTTCAAGATTCAATAAAATCTGAAGTCAAGAAGTTAAAAAATACAAAACTTGTGCCCACAGAAAGAAACAGACAGGAACAATTTAATATTTCCAAAGGCAAGTAGGAAATCCCTGTGTGAGGGAGCAGCCAGTTATTCCCCATCAGTATGAGAAAAGCTCAAATCAAAGCCAGTCCTGCCTTTTGCCTTGTCCAACATGTAGGGAACATGGGAGGAAGCAAACATCTTGTGGAGGAGCAATCCACAAAAGCCAGCAGAGCAGCTGGGATTTTTGCAGTGGCAGACTGTCAGAGATACCAGACACAAATCTGAAGGAAGTTGTTTCTCTGTAGCACTATTTATCTGGGACATTAATAGAATTATTCCAAGATTAAGGTAAGATCAGTAAATGATTCCTTATTGTGAGTTTCCATCAGCTGTGTTCAATGCTTCCAAGTGTACTGTAATGTCACATACAAAGGCCGTGTCTTCATATAGAGCAACACATCATAGAAAAGTCTTACAGCACTGCAATTGAAAAATTAGGATAAGTTTTCTGTGTATTTTGAAAGTAGTTTCTACACCTAAAATGAACTGGCTTATTTTAAACACACTCTGTAGCACTCTTACCAATAGAAAGAGTAAACCTGATATAAACCAGGTTTGCATTTTGCAGATGGATTGGCTCAGGTTCTATGCAACAGATCTGTCATTTAAGAAGTCAGTGACTCCTGAGTGAGGAACTTCTTGTACTGTGAGCAGAATTTAACCAATAGCAAATATTAATAAAAGTACTTTTCTGATTTCATAAAGCAAGCAAAATCCTAGAAAAATGTAGATAATCAGGACTTAATCAAAACCTCACCTCCAGGTCTCCCTTCAGACCTGTGCTGTGCAGGACTCCAAGCTCAGTTTTGGGATTGCTAACTTCTCAGGGTGGGCTCACATCATGCTACCAGACAGCCTCTTAACTGGAGAGTCACTTGAACTGAGCTCTATAAGAGACCAAAATGCCTCTTTGCTCACAGCTGTCTACAGCTGTGCCAAAGGCTATCAGCAATTCCAGCTGCAAACTCACAGCTCAGAACCACTCATTCTGCTCTTTTGCCTCATCCTTGGCATCCATGGACTGGCCATGCAGCATTTTCAGCATTCACAGCCTCTTGGCTTAGTGCACTGGGCTTTGAGGTGATCTCAGGTTCTTACTTCAAATGCCTCTGCTACTGCTAGATCAAACTCAGTAAAAGCACAGTGAAGTAATTTGTGTTACAGTCAAGTGAAAACGTGAATTGCCACATCATGCTCTTGGTATGCACAGCACGGTTTGAAACCCAGATCAAATGGTACAAGATCACCCCATTCCAGCCCTGCATTTCCTCCTGCAACTTACAGCTGTGACTTTCACACAGACTGGCAGTGTACTTTGCCTCAGCTCCCTCTTAAGTTAGGCAGAAATATTCCAGTGATGGATGTCTGAAGGTATCTTACAACCACATCGTGGTAAAAATAGATAAGGGAAAGAGAATCTCCTGTTCCAAGTATAATGTACATAAACCATTAATAATTCATTATTCAGTATTCACAAGAATTGTTTCAACTTAGAATGACCGCTATTAAAAATTGTTGTAATTTTGTTACTGAGAATGGTTACAGAAATGGCAAAAAAACACCCCCAACCTAAACCTAACAAAGGACGCGCTTAAAATTTTTCGAACCTTTTCATTTGGAAAGGTCAATCCATACTTCCTTTGGCTGTACAGGATGGAAAACGCTGCTGGCCATGTTTTCCCTGTGGTATTCTTCTGTGGTAGTTCTAGTTCAATGCCATACAAGGGAGAAGGACAGCAGGAGACCAAGAATGTCACCAGTCCAGTGCTGTCAAGATGAGTTCCACTTCCTGAAACATAGTAAAGTGAAAGCTCCGCAGTTATGGGAGTGAGAATCATTCTTAGAGCTTCTATATTTCCAGTCCAAAATGGATCAAATTCTGGTCATGTAGGTCAGTCACTCACTGGGTATCTGGTGGGGCTGTGTCACAGTTTAACCCCAGTAAGCAGCTAAACAGCACCCAGCCACAGTTCTTTTAACTCCAAGTACGTAATTTGTGCTAGGTCTTCCCTAGCTTTTGCCAAGATTGGTATTTGTTATCTCAGACATGTTAGAACACAGCCTTCATACAAGCTTCATGTCACCTTAAATCTGAATGAAATCTTCAACAGTATCTTTCTACAAACATAGGACAGGAGTAAAGAACTAGTTGAAAATTCTTAAATGGGCAAACTGATGTGTAATTAAATCACCACAAGCTTTTTAAGAAAGAAAATAGTTGCTATCCCACACGCACCTCACCTTAGACTCTAATTACAGAAAGCTTTTTGATGACAGGAAACACTTAGAGTTTATATTCTCCTTCTGCAGTGCTCTGTGCCATTGGGAAGACTATTAGAATCCAGAACAGTGTGATGAAAACCAGGTGGGCCTAAAAAGGTAGAATTTTTGTTCAAAATGCACATGCTTTATCATCTGTGACCGGTTGACTCTTCCCTCAAGTATGGACTACAAAAAACTAAAGGCACAAACTTCTGATTATTTTGTATCCCAAGTTCCAAGACCAGTTAGTCTCTGGAAAATTATAGAACAGTGATTTACACCACAAATAATTCCCAGAAAAAAAAAAACCCACACCACAAAAAACCCCTTAAACACATAAGGTCAAACTAGTGAGTCATTTAAGGAAAAAAAAGCCTGACATTGCAATTGACCCCAACTAAGCACATACATCTAAAAAAAAATCAGTGAGAAGGACATCCTTAAAGGAAATCCCAAAATAGTGACAAAAGAAATGCCAAATCAAGGCACAGAAACAAACTCTCCCATCACATTGTCAGGCCATAAATACACAATTAAGGCACACTGGTGTTTACAAAGACTGTGGCAAGGTCTTTTTTAGACATTCATTTTTCTTCCTAATGTTTCCCTTTCAACGCTAAATAATTTCATTCAGAGAACAGTTGTTCAAATGTAACTTTCACATCATAAATCTTTAAAAACCTGAAGTCTCTGTGTTATATTTACTTTCTTTTCTCTACACAAAAAGAAGGATTGATCTAAACATACCCTATAACACTATTTATACTTTACTTGATTATTATATCTGATTTCCTTCTGAGCAACTAATGTAAAATCTCATTCAAATAGCTTTTCCTTAAAAATGTATTTCCTAAATATAAACAGAAAGAGTTTTCCCATGCAGGTGTGTATCCATATGCAACTTAGAAAGCCACACCGGCAAGATATTCTTCTTCTCAATATTTCTATTCTTTCATCACACTATCACAAATCACAAACACCAAAAAAAAATATAACCTGAATTTAGGAGTAAATAGTTCATTCCTGCTGTACAGTTTCAGGGAAAAAAAAAAAGGTAGCTAAAACATAACTCATTGAAACAGCAGTAGCATTATTAAATCACAACTGCGGCGGTAATGATGGGACTGCTTTCTGAAATGGAAACACACAGGCAACTGAATTGACCTGTTGTTCCCTAACTTACACTTATTTTAGAGGGCATTTTCACAGTGCTACATTTCTCTTTTAGAGTTTTGGTTGGGTTTTGTTCTGCTAGCAAAAAAATAAATAGATTTATATCCAAAAATGGGCAGCAGATACTAAAAGAAGGTGTATGCCTGTAGGACAGAAGCAGGTCTCCTTATTGCAAATAATATTTAATCATCTTCCCATTTTCTGAAAACTGAAGTGTATCCCCACTCAGCAGTGCTCCTACCCACTTGCTCGTCTGTTTAATGTACAGTATCATATAACTTCACTATGATCCATACGATCATTTTATTTACACATCTGTAGCAGGATGCTCTGTCTGGGATGCAGTAAAAACATGAGCGATGCAAGTTTTGCAAAACTATCAGTGGTGAACTGAGAAGAGGTGTCATGCCGCTTTTGATGTTGAATTATGCAAAATGAAATCTGACTCATCAACCCCAAAGTTAAACATCCTGATACTGAGGTGAAGGTGTGGCAGATATAGTAAAGTATCCTTATCTAAAGATGCTGAGCTGACACAGCTGACCTGGAGACATATGAGTAACAGTGAATCACTTTATACTATAAAAGTACCACTTACATATATGCACTATATAAGTGCCACTTTCAAATGAGAGGGATTTCTAGCATACCCCTTCTTGGAGCGTGCGTGGAGATTCCTCCCTTGGGTGGGCATGCCTCTTAAGGTGAGCTAAAGATGTTTGCCCACAGTCATCTGTATGGGTGAGTAACATTGATCTCTACTCAATAATTGGGGTTTTTTTGGTCGCTTTAATATCATTGCTTTGATACAGTACACTATCCTATACTATACTAGTAGCATTAGCTTCTATACCATGTAGTAAGTAATTCTGATTAAGATCTTTTTGCCCAAACATTTATCATAATAAATCATTCATTTTTATACATCTGGCTTGCCATCCTTAATCCTGCATGACAAAATTGTACAGAGGTTCAATCACATGTGTACAATTCCTTTGACTTAAACCGTTGACCAAGTCTGGGGCTAAGATTGGATCGAACTGCACCTACACTCCTCTCTGAGTTTAGAAAGTCAGAGGTCATTCTGCACCTTGTGACTCAATGGGAGGGCTTCTCTAATAAACTTTGAAGCTCCCACTCCACCCACAATATCATCATATACTCCATTACCTCTTGTCTCTTTAGAAACAACTTCTGGAAATGCAGAGCTATGGTTGTTGTCAAACACTTTATTTTTCTACTTTTTTTTTTAATCTAAAATTGAAAAAAAACCAAGAAAGTCCCACACAACTCAGTAAGAGGCTTAAAAAATATCCAGGGTCATTTGCAAGTCTCTTTTTCATATCACATGTTTCTTCATCTTTTCCCCAAAGAACAGAATGTTTGGCAACATTTTAGTTACACTGCCGATAAAAGTAGAAGTAGTAATCAGTAAAAAACATTCCAGCAAAATAAGGGTCTGTCAAGCAGCTAGCAAAACCCTGCAAAAGAAAAACAAAGAGATTCATATAGGAACTTCTGTCATTTCAGATGCTATTTGTCTTTTGCTATGCTGTTGTTTGAAAAGGCTTACCGGCACAGCTACACGGAAAGAATATGCGCTGTCATACAGCTTAGCTACAGGGAGAGCCCAAACATGCTGGCGTCCCTAGGTGATAAATGGGAGACATTAGATAACCCTATTTCATGGGGAATTGGAGAGAAGGATAAGCTCTGGAAATATTTAATTGACAAATGCAGTGCAAAGTAATTACAATACCAAGCCTTGATAGCTGTAGTCAAAGTATTTAAAGACCAAGTGCTGACTGAACCCTGTGAATGTCGGTTTACTCTGATCAGCTCCACATGGGAACTGCAGGCATCTGACTCCCAGTGACACTCAGCTGGCTCTGAATAACTGGATTCCCTCACTTGTTTTCTGAGCAAATCCCACAATAAATAGGGATTGTTCCTGATGTGCCAGCTGGTCTGAGAGCTTTAAGTTGTAATAGTAGCAAATGGCAGCTCTGCTGATTTTGGGCCAGCAACTTTAGCAGTGCTCAGAAGACAGAAAATTTCCTCTTTACATTCTGAAGATGTGGGTAGTGTCTTCACTCAGTATTTCAAAAACAGATACCTGCAAGGTTTCATGCTAATTTTTATTACAGTGTACTGCCATGTACAAGTGAAACAATATATTTTGTACCTGAAATGTTTATGCTACAATGAATAAAACAAAATTCAATCCTCACCTCTCTTTTACCCAATGATCCATGGTAACTTTTATTTCTAGTGTCTCAACTTCTTCATCTTTTTCTCCTCACTTCACTTTCTGACACATCCTCTCTGCTGGAGATGATATGTTCACGTGACAAAACTTATGTGGGACTGCTGAGTCCAAATGATTGCTGCTCTGCCTTTTGGTAGGGAATAAGCCTTCCAATCCCTAGAAAAATCCTCTTGAAAGAAACCTCTTCAACTAGGCAGCATTTCTATTCTGAGTCACATCAAATCTGAATGCTCACTGCTGCTGGAGGGTAGTTAGCTTTAGTCTTTTGATGTGGATTTCAGGTTGACACACGAAATCTCTTTGACCAGTTTTGTCAGTAAGCTTCAAGGACATTTCTGCATTGCAATACTCGCTATGTCTGACTTAATTCCAATTCTGTTGAAATTACAGCAGACAGGTCAAAACTTAGAAAATCTGGGCTTTCGGATGACTTTGCCACAGTTAGAGAGAAGCCTGCAACTTTTTGCAAAGACATTTGAAAAGTTGAGCAAAAAGGCAGCTTAAGGCTGGAGGTATCTCAAGTGCTCTAATTTGACTAAGCACAAAAAAAAAATTAAAATCAATTAAAAACATGTTATGTATGGGAGCATAGATCAGAATCCTAAAGACGACTCTGAAATTACTTCCAAATTCAGGGATGTTTCTCCTACAATGTGTTCAGAAATGCTATTATCATTGCTTCTGCCTTTCCTACCATTTTAGTCAGAATAAGCGTTTCCAAACAAACATTGACAAATGGGGGCCTTAAGGAGTCTTGTATGTCCAGGGAACTCGATGAGAGTTTAAAGCCTTCATCAATTTACTGGAGATGCTTAAAGATTTGCAAGACCTGGTCACTAAATATTTTTTTTATTGGGAAAAACTAACATGTTTTAACAGTTTTATCCCCATCGAGGCAATCCAGAGAATGATAAGTAAACAACTTTTGCTTTTAAAATTAAGAATTTTCCCTAGAGGGATTTATTGGTAAACTCCTGTTCACACAGAAATAAAGGGGAATACTACCATTGTTATCAGCAAATTCAAGACTTTAAAACTGGAATTCATTACCCATAAGATAATAATGAAAACCATAAAGCAGATGAGAGTTTGGAGGACTCTGTCTCCTAAAGCTCTGAGTGATAAGTTATTCCCATTTTTAAAGAATCTCTGGAGTTATAATGAGTTAGAGTGGTGACTTAGGCTGAAGCAGAATTAAAACTGTCCTTGCAGAGAATCACTGGATAGATTTTTGTAAAAGTCAGCAGAAAACTGACTCCAAAAAAGTTATTGCATCGCATTATGGTCATGCCAAAGTCAGCCATGACTGACAGAGTCAAAGTACCACTGGATTTTTAGTACTTTAACAAAAGTCACAATTTTGCAGCCATTAGTTTTATAAAAATGATCCCCACAAGCCAGAGTATTGCTGCAAAAGTCTTACCTGTGTGGTTTCTTGGAAATCCTTCCTACTGTTTTGGCTTGAAGAATAATGGGAGCAATAATTTCCAAATGTGACTTTGCAGAGAAATATAATTAATGGTTCTGTGGTGCTTCAAGAAACAGAGAAAAATAAGGATAAATTACTTTATTAAAAATAAAATCAGTTACCCCCAAACCACAAACCAATATTCAAAATAAATTCATACTCAGTGAAACTCTGAGTGTGATGTATTGATCCCTACATGGGAGGGCTGTACTATTGGATTATAATGGCATACATTTAAAAGATAAATTTTCAGTGGCTGTAGAAAACAAGCAGACACTTCAGGAGTGTTCAGTGAAGTACAAACAGTACTTCAGGAGTACTGTTACATGTCATCTTATCTGAAAAAGGCAGATGTTTACAGGGATAACATTGAAGATCAAAAGACTGGACGAGTCCTTTCTTGCAGAGACAGGAGCCATAAAGTGTCATCAAGCAGATAGTTTGGCAGCTGTTCTGGCTATCACTGGCCTTTCTCAGAATAAAACTCCAAAAGAAAGGACTTGTTCCCTCTGGGAGAACATAGAGGTAGGCTTTTGAGGAGAAAATACCTGCTGAGAGGAATAAGTCTGCTGCTTTTCCCTGCCCTAAGTCACAATTTTATGTGGTACCAGAAGCTCCTTCACAAGAATCCCCCTTTTACAGGGCTTGGCACAACAGGCTCAAAGAAGGTACTCTCTGGAGTTACTCATGTTATGTTCCTAATAATATTTCTCTACAACAACAAAAAAAAGCTGATCCCCGGGCCAGAGGCCACAATCCTGCCAATATACACATACATGTCTGCTCAAATGATTCCTAGGATAGAAGCTTCTGGATTTCAATATCTGCAACATTGGGTGAAATTTTCCTTGAGTTGAGAATGGTATTGGGCCTATGCTAGAGCAAGGAATCTACCCAAAGGTCTGCATTAAGAATTTAATTGTGCATAGATCTTTCCCACTCCTCTGAACAGGACACATTTGTGTAACAATAGACATCAGGCAAGAATTTCTATCAAATAATGAACCACTGCAGTCTTTTGCATGTATTCCTTTTAATTGTACTTACTTTATTTCCAGTGAGATTTCTACATCCATGGGTGTGTATTTGTTAATAGGAATAACATAGCTGAAATTTCCAGAGCTGAAAAAGGTTGCATTAATACACATAGGATTTGAGATAGACAGTATCTTTGCCAAAACATGAAAACTGCATTTAAATTTAAACAGAAAGAAACATAAAAAGGTATCAAAGGCTCCTGCATGCTAGAGGAAACAACTGTGAGCAGGAGCCAGCCAGGCAGCCAGGCCACATTAATGGTGTTTTATTCCACCACAGCATAATAAAAAAATTCACCTACCTGCAGTGCAGATTTTTTCTACAATAGCGATTGTCAATGCTTTGCTGAGTTTCCAAAATCTGTATGGAACTGACTGTTGCATCAATCCCTAAAAGTATTAAGAACAATGGTTTATTCCTGATTATTTCAGAAACCTTAGATAAGAGCATAACAAAACTGCAGTTAGTCTACTCTCTTGATTGACACTACAAGACTTGCTGCAGGTCTAAATTAGCACTCAGTTAAAAGTCTCTGGTTGATTACCTTCATTCTGCCATTGGAGATAAGATCCTTGTTTAGTTTGCAAGGACAAATATCCTGGGAACCTAACACTGTACCATTTTCTTTTGGGCAGACATTGAAGGCTGCTTTGATGGCAGCCTAAGTAGAACACAAATGTGTCAATATTCATTTTAATGTACTAGAAGCCATACTCATTCAAGTAACCATTAACTTGAAAAATCTTATCTTTGTTGAGACAAATAATATGGAATGCAACAAAACTTGTTTCTAATTCTCTGTGCAAGAAAACATAATTCCTTCATAAAGTGTTGCCTTGAACTTGCAAGAACTTTTGGTTTTGCAAGAGTTTTGTAATATTCTACATATAGATGATGAGCATAGCCATGATAACGCTGTTTTTCCCTTGGGCAGATTAGCCCTGTTAGAGTTAGGCAGCAAGAACTAGGGTGCTAACACAGAAGTACAGGTTCTGCTTTCACAGCTGGCCTGGGAATAGCTTCACTGAGCTGCATCCTGAAAGCCTTTTTTCTTCTGGATACATCTACGTCATCCAATCCACAGTTAGAACCTGCAGCATCTCAGACTCTGAAACCAGACCATTTCTGTACGCACTGTGGCAGCCCCTTAAACACAAGGGGCTGAACAGGTTTAATCCCTTTGAGTGGAACTAAGCTGATGCTGACAATGGTTTGGGAAAGGGCTGGGTGATTTGAAATCATAGCATTATAGAAAATCCTGAGCTGGAAGGGACTGACAAGATCACGGCGTCCAACTCTTAGCCCTGCACAGGACACCATGTGTCCAAATCCTTCCTGAATTCTGGCAGCCTTGGTGTCATGACCACTTATCTGGGGAGCCTGTTCCAGTGCCTGACCAACCTTGAGGTGAAAAACCTTTTCCTAATACCCAGCCTAAACCTCCCCTGACACAACTTCATACTGTTCCCTCGGGTCCTGTCACTGATCACCAGAGCAAAGAGATCAGTGCCTGCCCCTGCACTTCCCCCCAGGAAGAAGCTGTGTGTCACCAGGAGGTCTCCCCTCAGTCTCCTCTTCTCTAGGCTGAACAAACCAAGTCATCTCAGCTGGTCCTCATATGGCTTCCCCTGCAGACCCTTCACCAACTCTGTGGTGCAGAAAGCACAAGGAGGACTTGGTTCGGCAGGCCCAAGCCCTTCACATCAAGCTGTGCATGCTGGTTTTGCATTTCTGTTCCTCTGGTCTACAGCAACCATTCCCTGCTTTGCAAAGAAACTTGATGAGTATAGGCTGACCTGTTCTCTGATTATAAAATCTCTGTGTGGAAGTATATACTTAAATTTCAGCCTGCAAATATCTACAAGTGACAGAGGGAAATTGAGTATGTTCATCTCAGAGAACTAGCACAGGAGAACATTTTCCTGTGACAGAGCATCTCATTACAACATGTAACATAGTGATGCCTCAGAGGATTTTGTCTGGGGTGTGGGTACCCATGCAAAAAAAAATCAGAAGGGGAATGATTTTTCCCAGATCATCCCACTGGGGCACATCTAGGCAACAAGCAGAACCTATTTCTCACCTGCTTTAAGTGCATTGTCTAGATGTCTAAGTCTAGGTGTTTTATCATCCAAATACTGCCTACTCTTTAATCAAATATTTATTTAAAAAAACAAGCCTTAAAACAGAGGATGCACATAAACCAAAAAGACACAAGGCATAATCCTGCTCATACTGAATGAATGCCAGAGCATGCTGTTATAACATATGTAGTCAGCAGATACTCGTCTTTACATAAAAGAATCAATATTTTCAGCCCAGACTGGCTCTGACAGCAGTGCACAGTCTCTAAAAGGGGAACCTGAAATCAAGCCAAATGTCCTGTGTCAAGGAACTTCATTTCATCTCCTCTGAAGCAGGCAGTGTCAAGATCTGAAGGCAGAGATGGACCCTTTCAGCAGCTGACATTTTAATCCCTTAGGTGAGATGAGGCAAACCCCAAAACACTTCCTTCACACTGCATCATGAGTTTCCTGCACACAAATATCACACTCACATACTTAAGCACTAGATTTTAGCCCCTGTCAAGGAAAATGCCACTTGTCATTTTATTGTATCTGAAGCCAAGCCTAAGAACTCTGTAGAGAGGGCAGTCAGAATCTATAAAAATTTAATGAAGATGTAAGAATAAACTGAAAATTACAGTGAATCACAGGTTTCCTGTGGTTCACAGGAACTAGACTCACAAGTGCTAATTCTCTATAATGATGAGTTATAGCTGAAACTTCTCTAAATTCCAGAAGCAGAATTCCAAGCCTAAAAGTAGATCTTGAAAGTTGTACAAGTAAACATTTTAACTTTTTTTTTTTTCTCATTTAAATATAGGACTTACAGTCATTTCCAAGATCAGGTCTTCCACTAGGTTTTTTGACCAGATGTCTTTTGGGTAACATGTCGCTTTTTTTTCCTGTGAAAGGATGAATGCACAAACAATCCCCAGATTAGTCTTGCTCAGCTGTAACAGCAAAGTATGAATACAAACCCAGGAGATATTTTTTTATTTATCTCTTGAGTAAAGTCAGGCATAACCACAAGACAAGTCTTTAAAATATAAACCACCTCTATTCAGAAGAAGATATACACAGCAAAAGTAAGTTTGCAGATAACAAGAAACAAGCTTTTGACATCTACAGGATATTGAAAATATTTCCAAAAAATAGCCTAATAGAAAAGGCTTCACCACACACAGAGAACATCACCAATTTCTATAACAGAGAGCCAAAGCGAAGGTCAATAAGCACACAGGCACTTCAGCACAAATCTGATCATAAAGCCACATCTTTCTTATTACTGAGAAAATGGCATTAGGAATGCAATCTGCATGCAAATGTAAGCTGGGAGAACAACTTGGATTTTTGAATGTGAGATGTTAAGATACTGAGGACTGAGCCATTGCTTCAGAGAGAGGATGCATAATCAAATAAAAAAGCTAATACACAGCTCTAACAGCACAATCACCATGTTCACTGACGTCACCTCTGCAACTTCAAACAATGAACTAGGCTGGGTAATATAAGCTGATGACTTCTTTTTCTAATTGTTTCTATTAATTTTCTCAGCA
This sequence comes from Corvus hawaiiensis, assembly GCF_020740725.1. Lineage (NCBI taxonomy): Eukaryota > Metazoa > Chordata > Aves > Passeriformes > Corvidae > Corvus > Corvus hawaiiensis. Next base: position 44,388,568 of record NC_063216.1, read on the forward strand.
CTTCTCTAGAAAAGTGAACTTTAAAGGTCTTTTGAATAATCATCATACAGTACAACTTGGGGAAGGTAAAAGGCCCTTTGAGCCCATGGGAAATGGTTTAATGCTATTTAATGCTATTAATTTGTGCTTCTACAAAAATTGCCAGCTAAGAATCTGTTCAGAGACGTGTTACCAGGAAACTGGCACTGGGAAATGCCAATCTTGCCTAAACTAATGTGCTTCATCAAATACCATTTCTAGAATACCAAAATACTCCATTCCCATGTTTCCCAAAGGAATCTTTCTGATTTCAGAATGGCTGCTTAGAATAGAAATGACAGTTTCATGATAGGAAGGAAGGATGAAAATGCATTATAACTGATACTGAAACAAGACAGGTGGATTGACCTGACTGTTCTCTTATTCATTCCAGATTTGGATTTCATTTCAGTACTGGGAAATAAGAAAATCCAGTTTTTTCTCATGCTAGTAAGTGACCAAGAGCATGGAGCAACATTAACAACTGGAATCCAAGGGCCCAGAAGCAATGTAATACAAAATCCTCTTTGGGATTTTAATCTGTTTTGTGATTTTTTATGAACCTCTCATACTGCTGCCAGCTATTCCTTGAATCCGTTTTCTATTTACTAGCTCATCATACAGATCTGCAGGTTCTGCCAGCTTTGGTGGTAATTGCAGCATTTAGTAGTCATCTGCTGTTCCATTTCTTTATACGGTTCCACACACCTAGAAAAATGGCCACTGAACACATGCAATCACTTGTACATGTACAGTCATCTTGGGGCAGATCTAACAAAAGCCTGTTCATTCTCTCATTCCTCCCTTTAATTCACAAACTAATTGTCACACCTTCATTTTCTCCTGATTTCTCTTAATAATCCAGATATGCTAGCAATGCATTTAACACTGTAATTTTGTATTTTCATTAACAGAGAACTATTCTGTAGAAAACCTAAATCCCCTAGTAGAGGTAAAAGTTTGCTCTATGTAGACAAAATAGTTCAGCCCATGCAAGCACTGGCAGGAATATATATTAAAAACTTGGAATTACCGAACACTTAAAACTGATTCTTTTGCAGATGACGGAAGAAAGTATTAAGCAGTATCAGAATTTTGTACAAAAATCAGGATAAAGACAGATTTACTTCACTAAGATTTCAACTATTCAAACGGAGTCAGTAACCAGTGTAGAAATTTATTTTCACTTGGGCTTTTACTCATCATAAAATTACCATTTCATTGTCCTTTAAGCTGCTGCATTCTAAATTTGGAATACAAGGTGCCAATTGAGAACACCAAGAATTACCATTAAGCACCACAGCAACCTTCAATAAATTGTAAATAAAATTCCACTCTTTCACATATAGTAACACTGAGGGTTTTCTTAAAGGCCCATGTGGGGTGTGACAATCCAATTCAATAACATACAGAACTACAAGCATGATAAGAACATAATGAGGAAAACAATCATCTTCAGATAAGATTAAGCAAAACTCATCCAATAAATGTGGTAGCCTTTTTTTTTTCCCCTCAAACACTCTATGGTTTTAATTCAAGTGAGTTGTAATATTCTGTAAGCAGTGTGGGGAAAAATCTGCTAATGATTTCTCATGGTGGTGGTACTTTACCATGAATCTGTTAACTACCCTCTGAAGGCAATAAATGTGAATGCATGAGGCTGACCAAAATCCAGCAGGAGCCCTCACCAAACTTTTATTGTGAGGGGAGAGACACTGGGGAGAAACAACACTGTAGGAGGAAGCAAGTACAGCTCCTGGTTATTGGTGACGCTTAACATTAAGGGGAGAGCAATGAGCATTAATGGCATGGAAGCAGAGAGCAGAAAAGGCCCAAATGCTGAAGGGTATTCACATTCCTCAGTTCCACTGAAATCACTGGAAGTTCAAAAGCCTAAATCCTCCAGAGAAATCAATTAAAAGAAAGTATGAGGGAAAAAGGCCACATTAAGCTAGACGACATAAAGATGTGCTGAGTTGTTGTTTAATAAATTTTCTCTTGCTTATGAATGCTTTTGCTTCTGCTTGAACTTTCCTAACAGACTTTTCATCAACAAATCTGGGATGCAAAGGATTAGGAGCTCCAATGGATGCACTCCATAGTAGTCTGCTCCCACTGAATTCAGGTACTGCATTGTGGAACAGCAAAAGGCCTGTACTAACTCCTAAATTAGTATTTAATTCAATTGCAATTTCAAACAGTTCCACCTTTCCATTAATCAGATTAATCAGCTGATTCTAAAGTATCCACTTTTTATCTTGATTATTCCCCATATTTAACTCTTAGCTTTTTGTTCTGAAAACATTTTCATCTATCTTGGTTACAGCTACATTAAACAGCTTGTTGGTTTTCCTTCTGTTTGGATTTCATATTGACATTGTTACCGTCCATCTGGGGATATATTCAGGTTCATTAAACTTATGCAGAACAGAAATCTTTCAGTAGCTTGTGTACTGTGCTGATTTTTCACTCTTGAATCCACAGTTAATGCTATTTGGAGCATAAGACCTTGAGAAGGTAATGCTTTGTGTTTATTCTTATCTTCTCTTTCCACCTAATATCAGAAGAAGCCAGCTGGGGACAGAAGGTTTTCATATTTCATTTTGACCCATCTACAGTTCCCTCACTTATAAATGAGATTAATGTCTTTTTAATTAATCAACACTCTTTCAGGCTTCAGAGCAACACAAATTACTCAGGTATGACCTCTTGAAAGCACTGTAGTGAGCTATATCTGCCACAGAGCTTATTGCAGCACTATTCACAAGAATCACAAGGACCACTTGCATACAGCTTGTCTGCAGAGTAAGGAATGACCAGTGGATGAGTCCCACTGAAACAGGTCATGCTGAGAGTGCCACAGCAATTGGTAATGCCTGCCCGGGCAGATATTTGTACTTCAGAGGCTGAACTGCATCCATCCCCAGTTTAACCCCACTTTGTCAACTTTGGTGCAAGAATTGTTCCAAGGCCAAGACAGGAAGAGTATGAATGCTGGTTTAGTAATACTAACACTTGCTTCCAGACACTGGCAATGTTAAGGACTGGGAAAGAGGAATACAGATTCCCATAGTTTATGCATACCTTTATGCATTAATCCTTTCTTATAAATATTACAAAAGTTGTAAACAACACACCCTCTCATACACTACACATATAACATCTGGCAGACAATATCAGTAAAGAATTCATTCCAGTTAAAGTATTTTATTTTATAGAGCTCTGCCTACAAATAATACTACCCAAAACCCCTGCCTGAACAATCAGAGTTTGAAGTGTAAGTTTTATGTTTTCAGGCAGTTGGAATTCTATCTCTGCCCATAGAAAAGATGTAGTATCATTACATTGTGACACGATTCCGTTTCTGGGGGGTTTTTTACATCTGTTAATTCATTCTCTACTACCCCAAATCAACTCCCATCCAACTGTAGCCAAAGGTTAATTAAAGGGATTGGTGACTTTCCAGTTCACATCAAATAATTTACCAAGAATGGCCAGGAAGAACAGTGACACCTGAAAAACATCTTAGGGCCTCAAATTCTTAAGGGTAACCAGGCCAGATTTTTCAAAAACATATTGACTGTAGTGATGATTAGTTATATCAAGATTTTTTAAATCCTCTGGACTAAGCTCTTTTGTAGAAAGCTAACTACCTTTAAATATTCTTGCCCCTTCCCCCATACAGTCTCTGCTCAAATCATAAATAACTAATTTTTCAACTTACCTTTTTCCTTTGCATTGTTTTTTTCATAACTTAGAGATTTGACTTTTGGTTGATGAATTGGACAACAATAGACCTTGTCACAAGGCAAAATGTCACAGAAATTCACTTCAGGGATCCTGCTAATGGGCTGTGTACTCTGAGAAATTGTGCTTTCCCTTTGCAATGCTAAAGCAAACAACAACAACAACAAAAAACAAACAAAACAAACAAACAAACAAACACAAAACCTTAATTCTCACAAATGCTGTGTACAGGATTTTATAATAGCCCATTATGTATATGCAGACCAGCAGAGACACAGTACCTGCTGTTGTGGTAGAGGGAGAGACTGGAACAGAACTTGAGTTGCTGCTGATGAAGAAAAACAATTCATTAAGAAATGAACATTAGAGTTGAGGACCATAACAAATTGATCCACAATCTATTACTAATTCTACTCATTTGAATTCACTAATGGTAATTTACTTGCCTGTTCACTGGATGTTTTTCAAAACGTCTGTCATGAATGCTAAGTAAATACAGGCTCCATATTGTCAAAGCACTGTAGAAAGAGAATTATTCCATAGATTTACATCCATCTTTTATACAACACAATATGAATAATACCTTGACAGCACCATGTCCAAATGTAGTCATGCAAGTGTTAACTATCTCATCACTTTCCCTTTAGCAGGAAAAATTTCAGCTGAATATAATGGGGTTTAGATGAGATACCCGTATACAATATTGTGTTCATATACTTGTATTCAACACAAAATATGGCCAGTTTCAAACCTAAATACTATCACAACACCACTTCAAAGTACTCAGTTCACAAAGAGATTGCAAGCCACAGGTTTTTGGCCTGGAAACCGAAAATGGTAGTCTCAGAAGTCCAGAGCATACTTTCCTTTCCACAAGTCCAATGTCACAAGCTAAACTTTCAGTCACATACTTGCCCACCACAATGGGAACGAGTTCAACTTCATTTCACACAACAGAATCACTCTGTACATCAGAAATTGTTCTTAGGCACAGAATGATTGGATAAAACATGCAGAGTCCAGTTTTGCACGTGTAGCACAAGCCACTGAGGTACAGTCAAGTTGCACCATATATTGTGACATGGAGAGAGATCAGCTGCGTGTCCATCACCTGAGTACCTCACTTTTATACAATGGTTTCAACTTTACAATATTACCAGGATATTCATTGTTAATTTTAACACATTGTGTTCTTCGAGTAGGAAAGGAAAAGAAGGGGAAAAAGTGCTATATTCTTTCAGGTAAGTAGAAAAGAGAAGCGAGAAACAAGTCAAATTGTTGTTAATTAATTGTTACCATAGTGCCATAATAGCAAGCAAAGCTATTACAGTCACTCGGAAAATCTTCATGGAGCAAGATTCTTTGGTCTTGGACAAACAAACCTAGGGGGAAAAAAAAGTTTGGTTAATTCAAGTGGCACATATCTAAGCCACTACTAGTAGATTAAGAAATACTACACTAGGCTGACTATACATCACCCTTGTTTCTTTCATGATCACCCTTATATAGGCGTCAGCATCTACAGAGGAAAAATTCAGTTATTAAAGGGTCCTAAAATTGCAAGTGCACTGTGCATTGTTGATAGTGTGGGGACAAAAACATTACAGAGGACGAAAGGATAGCTAAAAGTAACAGCTCCTCGTCCTTTCTTCCTGACATTTTTCATACTTTTGAGTATTTCAAAATCAAATTAAGAACCCAATAAGTGGCCAGAACTAAAAGTTCAGCAGCTTTCAGTATGTGCTCAGACCATGTTAAAGCAAGACTGGTAAAAATACAGAAGAAAGGCATTTTCCAAACAAGTAGGGTGATCTTAAATGATGGAGCATTTGACTGTCATTATGGTACAAAGAATATTTGACCTATTATATTCTCTTGCTCTTTGTCACTGGCAGAAGCAAGGTAGGCAAATGAGCATTGGTTCATCTTAAAGAATGGGACTTGGCAGCCTAGGAAGACTGTCTTGAAAAAGGTCAATGTATGTATTTCTTCAATCATACAATCCCTGTGAAAAGGGGTATCGGCTTTCTATACCACTATACAAGCAAGAGAAAGTGAAAGCAAATCACAATGAATGACTCAGACAAGGATTTAATTTCACTCACCTTCCTGGATTTTAGCGAGACTGGTTTTATTGATGGCAAAAGACTATTAGCTCGACTGTACCTGCTGTAAGAGACAAGATCTCTTTAACATTCAAATGCTTCAGCAACTAATTAGTGATGAAAAGATATTTTTTAATGTGTTAATGTCATCTTGCTTTTCAGTTCTAACATTTACAAAGGGAAAGGCAGAAGTGTCAGCAGATTCACTTTCAAGGACAAAGATCTGCAGTTAACTCATTCAGGTGAATGCTCTTTAATGTTACATTTGATTTCAAAGCAAACTTGGGGAAATGGCTTAGAAACAGGAAATGCTCATCACTTCTGCTGAAGCCCCAATTTCTTTAAAGATTCCTTCTTGCAGAAGAAGCTCTGCAGATTTGCCTTAGAAGCAATTTCCAAGTTCCAGAGCTGTAACTGGACATAATCTACCCTTGCTTTATGCAACAGAAGCAATTACAAAGATTTAACAGCCATTTCAAATATTAATTTTGTCAGTGAGTAAAAAAAAATATGAGAAATTTGGGGTGTTTTGCACAACTTAAATGCTGGAAATTAGCTGAACTCTACTGTCAAGCAAAATCAGTTTTCACTTCTATCACAGAGATCACTTTAACAATTTGTGTGACAACTATTAGAAAAAAAACCAGCCAAACATACCTGACTTTGCTCTCTTCACTGACTGTTGACTTTAAACTGCTCAGCCGTTTCAGCCTGGCCAGTTTCCTATTCCACTGTTCCAGTTCTTCTATTCTGACTTCAAGATTGTTTGTTAGTTTACAAAGCTGCTTTACAGCACCAACATTCTCCATAAAGATCTGATCCTGAGAAGCAAACAGTAACAAAAGTAGATCCATAGTATATTCATCAATCAGATGTAACAAGAAGAAATGAGTGCAGGATTCGCCTATAAAAACACAAGTTATCTCATTGTAAATGGGACGCACGTATGACTATAAAAGCCTTTTTCTAGACATTTAAATGGCAGTAAATTGAAAATGAGGACTTGCAGAAAAATTTGAAGAAGCTAAAGAGATTTTTACACCAAGAATTTAAACTGTATTTTACCTTCATACTGTATTGAAACCTTAACACTGTTCCAACAGGCATCTACTACTTGATTTTCAGTGCTGCAGCTGAACACAGATTTCAGAATTGCTTAGCAAAATGTCCATCCAACCATTTACCTACAGGCATTAGGTAGGCTCAGACAAGCCAGAGTTTCTATTCATGTTGTACACATAATGTTAATCACACAGAGGTGAGACAGGTTAAAAACCAAAGCAGGAGTCAAGCTGTGATTGCATAATATTTTGCTTTCCCCTTCAGCCTCTCCAGTCTCTTACAGGAGTCTTGTAGTTTCTAATAACATGGTCATCTCAGCAACTAAAACAGTTCAGACACCCTCCATTTACTCCTTCTGGATATTTTACCAGGGAAAAGCCTCCTATTCTCCTACCCCTGCTTATCATCTAGGTATCAATCTGCTGCTGGAGAAGCCCTCAGTATAACCATCCAGGTAGTAAGTATTTTATCCATTTCTGAGACAAAAATGGTTACTGATCCACTGCAGGAACATAGTAGCAGAGTACTTTGTTTGCTGTGTTTGAAAGAATGGCTTTCTCATACTAATGTGCAACCAGACTGGTGCCATTGGATGAAGTTATTACTGCTAAGTGTTCCAGTCTAGTAAAAGCAGTTTTTCCTTTCACATTGTAAAAGCCATGCATACCTTTTTTTTAAAAGGTGACTGCATTCCACAAAACCAGACAGCATTTTGTGTAATCAGAATCAGAGCACATTATCAGTGGTAAGTCACAAGCTTCCTTACTGCCAGGATACCAACAGCCCATTTAAATAAAAAGTGACTTCAAAATAATCTCTGTGCCTAGAACTGTGAAATCACTTATATGGTCACTTGCCCTCATATCAATGACATGTGAGCAGCTGCCCTTTCCTTTGTCTTCAAATCAAGCATGAATCACTTCTAGGTGGTTTCAACTAGCTGAGAAAATGGCTCTTCTGGCAAAATGAAGAAATACTCTATTTGGGGAAAAAAAACTGATCAGAGTTTTACTGCCTCTCTCGTGACAAAGTACTGAGCACACTGCAACTGAGAAGAAAAGAAAGATTCTGTCTCAAAAAACCAAATTTCACATAGTTGAGATGTTTCTCTAGAAAGTAGCAGAGCCTGGTTCAAATGTGCAATACAATCAATTAATTTTACCAAGTTTAACAGCTCCAAACAGCTAACTGAAAAAGACACACAACACCCACCAGCACCCTACTTATCTGGAAATAAACTTGGAATACGAGATAAGAAATTTCAAAGTGTCATCACCTGCCAAACTGAAAAAAAAGTTATGAAGCACTGTCCATTTATTATCCAAGGTGCTGAGCTATTTCGGAGCTGGGAGCTCAGGAATTTATATCAGATGTTCCACCTGGACAGAAGATGTTCCAAATCTCTGAATTCAGTATACATCTTATATTGTTAGATGCATCTCTCCAGCTCCTGTCACCCCAAAGCTCATGGAATTGACATTCATATGCTCTGCCACAGGTGTTAGGAAAAAGAGGAGAAAGCACAGATTTACCTGACCATATTAAAACACCAAAGTGTCTGTGAAGTAATCCCAGGTCCAGATCTAGACAAGCAGTCAAGAAAATGCCAAGCAGCAACTAAGCCATTGCTGTAACAAACCATTCCTGCATGGGCCACATACGCAGCAGAATCACACCCCGCAGGCATGAAGTAGAAAGCAGGCATTCTCCATTTGTAGGTCATATCCCTGGAAGACACCCTGGCAAGCACTCTCCAGAGACCCAAGGTACAGAGAAGAAAGGGAACATGATGGGCCCAAAAGACAGTGGTGTGAGGCACTGTTAGAGATGGTATTTTGTGTGATATTTCAGCAAGGAAGAGATATGAACCAAAAGCTCAACTCTCCCACCTAATCTTCTGTCAGACAAAAAAACTGACTACCCCAAATCAATTTTGGGGGCGTTCAAAAATGCAAATGATGCTACAGCTGTCATACAATATAACAGGAAGGCCTAAAGGGCAAAACTAACCTGGAGCCACCACCTACCACCACTGCTCCTCTACTAGCATCTAGAAATCAGCTACAGGCTGGAACCCTGACCAAATACAGCACATTTTCTAAACATCTCCTTTACAACAGTATCTCCAGAAGTGCTCTTTCCACAGCTTTATTAAAGGTATCTAATTCATACTTCTTTTATATGGAATACAACCTAGAAGATTTAACCTATGAATTTAAACTATTTACAGACTAGCAAGAGATGACAAGTGAAATACAGTATTTTTATAGGTATTTTCTCCAAGTTTGGTGGTGTAAACTTGTGATTTCTATAGAATAATGAAAGAATGCATTATGATAATGAATGCCGGATTGTGTTCATAATAACATCCGGAAAATATAAGGTCACCTATCTCTAAAACCTCCCTCTTCTCATTATCAGCTGAAAGTGGGAAAAAGCTGGGAAGTCGTCTTTGGCATGGCATGAACCAGCACTCAACAGACGGGCTGCTCTGAGACAAGTGCTGTCTGCAGTCTTGTGTGACTGGACTCTGTGACTGACAGTTCCTTGCAGTCCTATTTCTACAGGAAAAGGAGGGGAAGAGAGCACAGGACAACACCCAGACAGTGTTTTCAATCTATGAGCATGGTAACTACTTTGTGTGCCATTTCACAGCATATGACTTTGAACCTATAAAAAGCATTTCAGATCGCCAAAAAAACCCCCTTCACACAGAGCTAGCACTTGGATTTGGTATGTAGAGGTTATACCAGGATTAGAGTAAGGAAGTTTTTATTTAACAAGATGAATGTCATCATTGCTTAATTCACTTCTGGAACACCTAATTAACTGAACACTTCAACACAAAAGAATGTTTTGGAGTCCCGCTTGTTGAAGCAATGCTATGAAATCGCTATCCACTTTTACTCAGAAAAGCTAGGCCTTTTTCTTTTTAACTGTATTATAGTTTATATAGTATTGTAATCAGTTTTTAGTATAGATTCTTCTTGTCATTAAAAGATTCAGTCCTTTGCAAACAGCTGTTGTTTCAGTTTTTTTCAGTAATCCGCCAAAGGCCGTGTCTGTAACGCACGTGGAGAGCTACAGCTTTGTATGGGGCACAGCGCGTGTTCATAGCTCTCCACATGAAAGAACAGTCTAAATACACACCCCCACTTTCTCCCTCAAGACCATACCTTGTCAACCATGAGGAAGTTTTCTATTTTTTCTCCATCATTACAAGCAACATCTCCAACTTCTCTAACAGCTTCAGGTAAAAGCCCCTTCACTTCCTGGGCTATTATTCCTGTTCGCAAGGTAACAAAAAATAATGTCATGAAACACATTGGCATACCCACTGACTATTCTAAAAACTACAGGCAGAGCAAAAAAAGATCTAGAATTTCTCTGTGGTACAAAAATCCAGTATTTCAGGGTTTTTTCTCCATTCCACAGAGAAAAACTAGAAACCTTTAGAATTCTCATTTCTCTGCAGTAAGAACAAAATTGTTTGTAAGCACATACTTCATTCTCATTACTTCTGGAAAATAAACTCCCCGTCTTTAAAAATTGAAACAGAAGTTGTAAAATTATAGACAATACCTAATTTTGGCATTTTTATACCACAAGAGATAGACGGCAAAGTGTGCAATTGCAGTAACCTAAAAAATGAGGATTAAATAGCAGGATGTTAAAAGGCCCTATGGCACAATAAATATCAGTAGATGTTAATGAAAAATGGGAACAGAGCTGACTTAATACCTGTTTCATGGGTATCTTTTATTCCCATAACAGATGCAAATTCAGGCTTGTAGTCATATTCCACCAGCCTCATTTGTGTTATTCTTCTCAACTGCTCATTTGTATCGACCTAGTTGGAAAAATACCAAGATTTACATGTTGAAACACTAAGCATGGCATCTAGGACACCACTGAGAGAGCAACTAGCCTGACACAGTCATTTGGCCAATCATCACACTGAAAAACATAGACAATCTTACCATTCCCCACTATCAGAGTGCTGTTTGTATTTGTATTGCCAGTTACCCTTCAGTTTGACAGCTCCCAGTTTCTACAGAGGGCCCTCTCCAAAGTCTATAGGTTCTACAGAGCACAGTGGTACATCTGGTTTCTTCAGGCCAGCATTTCAGCAGAGCCAGGATATAGGAGCTGCTTCATGTGTCAGAACAATGATCCACACATGTGCTGTGGTGCAAACATGAATGCCCTAAATACTGCATGGCCCTCACCTCCCGGATATTCTGTTTTGCTCGGCTGTCAGATGGGTGCATGACTCTGCCCATAACTTTGGCGTTTCCGCAGACAACCAGTGCTTCATCTGGTGCATCTGTGTTAATTCCTACTCGACCATGACACACTATAGTCTCTGGAACATGTCCTCGCTGCCACAGTACATCACTGTCATTCTCAAACTGTCCTGGGTTAGATGCCTGGAAGGAAATTTTTTGTTTAAAGGTACAGTATAGCATAGATGCACTATTGTTTATTCTATTAGAAATTCTGGGAAAATGAAAAGCCAAATCTTAAATATTGAAATTGTATTCAAAAGCTTTTTAACACACTGACAGAAAAAACAAGAGTGGAGTTACTTCTGAGTGTTTGTGCTCACACAGGACTGGCCTCTTCCCTTTTTTCCCCTTGAATTCTACTTTATTAGCACCTTAAGCTAAATTGACAATGTCCAAAGCTTTCCAAATTTTAACTTTGACATTATAACCATTCTTTATCTACCACTAAATTTTAGCTGAGACTGAAAATCAGAAAAGAGAAAACAAGGAAGAGATAAACACATGTGACTCATAAAATCCTTTGTAATTTTTCAAATTAATTCGTATTAGAAATTTCATATCAAGGAAACAGGGTCTTTTAAAGAACACCAATAAAATGACAGAACATGTATAACAAGAAAAGGCATTTGATTTCTATAGCTCATTTTAGGGTGGTTTGTTGTTCTGGGGTTGTTTTTTTAAATTTGAGTTCAGGCCAAAGTACAATCATGATAAAAAGAAGCCAGGCTTTCACAGGGCTTTGCCAGCTACAAGGCCTGGCACTGTGTACTCACCACTGTTTGTCACAATTAGAGCATGATCTGATATGCCTGACAACCACCACTCAGCTGGTAGCTTTGTTGTGTTTGAGTGTATGAAAGGCCAGAAGATGAGCTGCTTTTTCTCACAGTGTACTTGCACAGCTTTGCCACTTTAAGGTAGCCAGTGGCTGACTCACTTTACCCTGCCATTGAAGCCCTGTTAGACATCTAAAAAATGACCTTTTCTTTCTTTCTATCTTTCCTGTTGATATTTTCACTACTTCAGACCAGAGCCTCTTGATCTTTCTGCCTTACTGCCTTCTTTTTCCTTTGTCTGAAAGAGTGATCAGGTTTGCAAAATCTCATTCCGTTAATTCCTGTTCAAGAACTGTCTCACATACATTGAAGGAGCCCTCTTCACTGAAATTTCAAAATAATCTAATATTAAAAATAGTAGGAAAATGTAAATTTCTAAATCTTACATAAAAATATATATCTTGTAACAAGTATGAGACAAATGTGAAAATTCAACAGCTTCCCCAAATTATTAATGATGTGATATCTATAACACTGTTAGATGCAGAAAGAGAAATTCAGATGAAAACAGAATTGTGGAAATTAATGGACAAATAAAGGACAATAACTATAATATATGTAGGGATGATGCAAACACAGTGCTTCAGCATCCTGAAGTGAAAAAGCCCACAGCAGCAGCCAGGATGATAAAACTTCTCAGCAGGGCAGAAAAGTGCTGAACTCCACACATTGCTTTCAAAGCCTTTTCACAGCTCCACCCCAAAAGGAGCTCTGGGCCATAATGCCCTTCAAAAACCTAACTGTAACTGCAGGAAGAGGGTTTATAGCACAAGAGGACCCCCAGATGAAAAAGGAGCCAGGACTGAAACCATCTGAAAGCCCTCATCTTCCTTTGGAAACCCCTGAGCAACACCCCATGGGCTGGAGATTTGCCCTTTTGCTCTGTCCAAAACCAAATGCTAAACCAAACCGTAGTCATAAGCCTAGGAAGATGTTGGGCTGCCAAACAGGCCCAAGCAATGGCCTGCAAAAATGGTGCCAGGACTGAAAGCTTTTGACAGCCCTCAACTTACTTTAGAAGCCTCTTCCCAGCTCCACTTAATACACCAGAGCTCTTGGTCTTACTAGACTCCAAACCAAAATGCTAAGCCTATTCCTCTCCATAAGCCAAGGGCTAGAAAGAGTCCATGCAAACAAGAAGCAGCTCCTCAGCTGACCCACACTAAAAAGTTCAGTGGACTGCAATCTTCCAGAGGCCCTCTCCATCTTTTGCAGCCCCACCACATGGCACCTATGTATTCCCCATCTTTCTAAGCCCTAAACATAGTATGCTTCTAGAAATAAATATAACTCCAGACTATGCCCAGTTCAAACATTAGCTACCACCCACAGATCACATGAAAAAGGAGCCAGGACTGAAAGCTTTCAGCAGCCCCCACCTTTCCTTGGCAGTCCCTTGCAATCCCACTCACGCTGGGGCTTTGTGTTTTCTCTCTCCCCTAACCCTAATTCTCCATAGCTCTTGTTACATTCTAGATTTGGGATTTTTCTCTTTTCCGAGTCTAACTGTAGACTAAAGCTGAGTACTAAAAGAAAAATGTTCTGTGAATGAGGGAACTGAAAAGTAACAGTTAAGAGGAAAAGAGATTATTCTTCCTTTTTCTAATTTGAAACCTATATTACTACCATCAAATTGAGAGGTGGGACACTCTGAAAACACACTGGAAAAGTGAAGCTATGGGTCTTAATCTTCCTAGAGCTGCTTGACCTTCTTCCCTTACTTTTTTTTCCTTCTCATCCTCCTCGGAAAATGAAGACTCTAGCTAGTGAAAGCATTTACAAAATTCCTGGCAAGAGAAGTAAATTGTTTCACCTCGAATAAAAAAAGAATCTGGAAAAATCAATATATTTAGTATTGGAACTCATAACAAGCTTTCTTTTTAAATCTTTTTATAACTCTACTTTTAACATTTTTAATTTCTGATAATTAAAAGATAACATACTCATACAACATGCAATTCTAGTTTTTTTCCTCAATCTTTTTGACTCAGTGGTAATTTTATGCCTGAGAATCATGACCCCTCAATCTCCTGTGAATATCAAAACAGTAAATATTTTTACATGAAAGTAATCCAAATTTATACCTACCCTCACAATGATCTTCTCAGAGACATTTGCAGATAGTAAGTAGAACTGGTCCTGAGAAACAGCATACAGTCCAACTACCAGCATGAAGTATCTAATTTGAAATTGATTTAATCAAGACAATAATTGAAGTAATTCCTTCTCACAGAAAAAGATGTTTGAAATACAGCTGTTATTATTGATACATAAAAATACAATGTTTTTAAATGTATTTCTTACAATATAAAAGAAAAAGTATTTCCTTCACTCTTAAGAAATACGCTCTTACAAACCCCACAATCACTGCAAATTAACAAAGAATACAATAATTTTGACGAATTTAGGTAATGAAGCCTCCAAGATGAAAACCTTTCCTGCCTCAGAAGAAAATTACCATTATTTTGCTTTTTTTGGCTTCTTGATTTTGTCAGCCAGTATTCTGGCTATGATTTCCTGAAACTATTTCTAACCATGAGGATGAAGTTTGGGGTTTTTTATTCTCATATCATTCTGTGACTGTAGAGGAAGAGGCTTGTAAGCACACACCAAATATTAAAGAATTTGAAAAATAACGCAGATTTGATAGCAGAGATTTTCACAAACATTAATTCCATTCTAAAGTAGACCTTCTCTTTTCTACTTTTAACACACAGGCCAACTAGCTACAGAAATACCTCTGATCAGGATTAGGTTTCCCCTTTTTTCTCATATTATTTGCTGTTGGTTCACTGAAATGCAGCCTTCCCAGTGTTACTTTAGTTATCTGGTCCCCTGGCAGATCAACTCTAAAACAGAAAATGAAACGAGATCAGGGAAGTAAGTGCTTGGAGATCTATCTGCTCAAACCAGATTTCCACAAACTCGTTAAAACAGTTCTGAAAAAAACTGACAATTAATAAAACAGAGGAACCCCAGTAAAAATGCAGTAATCCTGGTTTTAAAAATGTACTAAAAACAGTGACTACATCAGGGAGATAAACAGGATAAAGCACCAGAAGTAGGGAACCATTCTTACTAATAAGAGTCTTATGTTTCTTGGTCTGTTTGTACATAGTTTTGAATATAATAAAACTGTATATGTTCCATATGATGGCTATTTCCTCCTCGACAGGATTAATAACTGCTTGCTTATTATTGGGCCTGAATTTCTACATTAAAATTAATAGATCTTACTGTTTGTCCTTCTTTCCATCTGCACCTAATTTGCATGTCTGGAAGTACACAGCAGGCACCTGTGTCTCAAATACATAGTGGTAGTCCTCCACCAAGAGATAAAGAATACAAATAATGAGTCTGTATAGATAAAATTACAGTTCACCAAACAGTCACACATAAAATAATTTACATACACACAGAATCTATTTGTCAGTACACAAAAGGAAGAAAAATGCCATGAGAGAGGCAATTTAGTGAAAGTCAAGCTCTTCTTCCAAGCTCAAAGTTCAGTTTAGGTGATAATATAGTGCAGCCTTTATCCCAGCACTGCCCTGTCTAACTTGACACTGTCTTATCTCTTTGTGTTATAAGGCCTATTTAATTATTTATAGAGAACAGAGCTGCTCCAACAGAAGAAACTTATGCCAGAAGAATAAACATAGATTCTGCCAGTGAGTTAAATGCTCAAGAATGGCAGAGCTCCAGAAAGATGCTGCACGTATGTTTCTAGCAGTGGCACTCCTCCTTAAAAAGTACTGCAAATGTATCTCATGCTCATCTAGGACAGGAAAATTCTGACATTTTTTAAGCTTGGAAATGCATCTGCCATACAGCTCTAAGCAGCACAGAAGAGTGTTTCTAGCTGAATATAAGTATTTTGGATAGACATACTTAACACATCCGTAAAACTGCTGAAAATTTTCCTTAACAAAGTGTGACCAGGTATGCATTACTACTGTGATTCTATGTGTGCATCCACAATGAAATCTGTACAAAAATCAGAAAACTGGCTTAGAGCTACTGTAAGTTTTCAAGAAGCAACTACTTCATATTTCAAACCAATCACACATATTGAAATAAAATGGAATAATTTTCTCAAAATACTTACTTAACAGGATTAAAAGTTTTTTTGCTTCGATCTGACTGGGACTGTTCAATAGGAATTGTTTGATCTGGAGTTTCCATCTATAAGACAAAAATAATTTTCAAAAATTGCATGAATATTAGATTTTCCAACACATAAAAATTGAAATAGAAATTAACAGGCAAATTGTGCCTAAAACAGTGAAATTGCACTCATTTCTAATGGTATGACATACAAATTAATAAAGATCAATTGATAATTGACATCTACTCTGAAGACCCAAGAAGTAAGTAGAAAGGGAGAAAAAAAAAAACGAAAGTAAGTGCATTAATTTACAAAAGAAAAAATGTTTTCTGAATCCAGACCATTATTGGCTCATTCCATTCCGCAGATATTCAGCATGAGAACTGAACCTACATAAGGCAGTTACATGTTCTTAGTCAAAAAATTCCTAATAAAACAGTTCAATTATTTACCTCATTATACGGATAATTAAAAGTAATAATCTCAAAGAGGAGACACACTTGCCTTAATTCCATAAGCTTTCAAGTAAAACTTTTCTATTGGTTTCCTCCCCTGCTGAGTTTTGACATATTTCGGTTGTCCAATGATTCTAATATGAACTGTGATTTGGAAATGATTCTTCTTTTGGCACACAAAGGCATCATCTGCTGTTGAAAAATTAAATCCTTTATCTGTGACAATGTGATATCCTACCGCAGGTCTACAAAAACAAGGAGAAGGAATAGCAACTTTAGGTACTGACATACTTGAGTGACATCTTGAGTTCCTATTTTTTTAAAGTGGTCCAAAAAGCCATCTGATTTTTAGTGACAAAACTGGACCAAAAATACATCCTTACAATCACCAGTTCTACCACTATTTTCTTCTTAACCTGTCAAAGGTGTAAAAATGAAAATGCATATAAAATGTCCTCCAATTCTAGTCTGAAAATGAAATGTTCAGAAACCAGGGGTTGAGGGGCTTACATAATCCTCACTTACAAATCTGATATAAAGGAACTCTGCGCACCTAAGAGCACAAACGAACCTTTTAGTGAATTCAGTCATTCATTACAACACTGCTATAAACAGCAGGCTGCAGCTAGTGCTGCAGACAACAATAAGCTAATGAGCCAGCAAGACTCCCCACTTTGTTCACAAATTCCCACACCAAGTGCTTCTGCAGAAGCTACTGGATTCAAATAAGGCTTTACTTAAGCTAAAAGAAAAGCTATCAGTAGCAACCCTCTGGCCTGACTATAAAACTCTCCTTTATATATTGTACTTCCTACTCCAGCTAAAGCAACTCTATTTTATTTCTTCAAAGGGCAATGGTCACCTAAAGAGCAAGAGTATTCTGTCTCTATGACTCACGGTAAACAAGTAAAGGTATCAACAGATCTTTCTATTAGAGAGGGTGAACTCACCATCCCAACAATGTTTCCAGTCCTCTGATTTAAGGGATGGATAATTCTGAAATAACAGAATTATGTGGCAAGGTTCTCTTATATAGACACCTGCTTTTCTTGTTAATGAAATTTGATAACAATGATCTTGTAGGATGCTACTGAGGACCTCTCATTAATACAACTACTGAAGATGGCTTTTCATAACTCTTCCATTACTAGTTGGAAAAGTTAAAATGTACAGACTTTATAGGACATAAATAGACTTTATTATCTTTTTATAAATTATCAACAGAAGTCTCCTTTCAACTAACTATTGATTATCTGGGACAGGGAATAAAGAGAAAACTACTTTTTAACTACTTCAAAACTACTAAGTCATCTGTTACTTCATATTTAAAATTATAATGAAGGTTCTACCATCTCCTCAAACCATCATTATTAAAGAAGTAAAATTTCTTCAGTTTCTTCCTACAGCGGGCAATTTTTTTTATTTTTGTAGGAAATGACTATATTTCATAGTAGGGAAAGGAGTAATTTTTCATATTTAGGTGTGCAGCAAGTTCATTAGCCAATATTCTTAATGCAATCTCAGACTATTTGCCTACACATAGGCAAGCAGCTTGACAAGCAAAATTACAAATTTCCATGTCTCCAAGTTGCAGTGTTTGGAACAATGACTCTCAAAGAGCAATTTCATATTATAATTTTCTGAGTATGTAGTTTAATTAAGAGCAAACACATATTTTGTCCTTAGTGCACAAAGAATGATGAGTCTTACCAAGAAGTACAGTAAAATTTGGAATAATTTCTATGTAGCAAGAGATATCCCTGTCACACAAGCGTCCCTACCAGAAATATGCTTCAAATTCCTCTTTCTATTCAGAATTTAAGTGTTCAGGGACTTTAAAATCATTAGGACAGAGCACCACCAATATGAGACAAGGGCCAAGAATGTGCCAAGCAGACACAATGAAGGGCAGAATTAATGGTAGAGTAACCTTTTCTAATGAATCTACCTCAGCTAACAGCATTTTTGTTGTGAAAATGAAATAACTAAGAGGTTAAAGTACTGTATGAATAAAATGGAAAATAATAATCAACCTGAGAAATACCCCTCAAGTGGGTGCAGCAATTTGAAGGTGTGGGATCAATCCATCTACACTAAGCAATGAGAAGCGTGCGAGTCTTTTGAGGCCAACAGAACACAGGATCACTACTCAGAAAATCTGTGCAATGTGCTGTAATTACAGTGCATCTTGGAACAACAGCACTGCCACTGACCCCACTTCAAAGTAATACTGACTCCCTCTGCTAATAACATCTCAATCCCCTTGCACAGTAACAGCAGCAGAGCATGTATTGGGATACTTTATTGCTCAGCTTCACATTGTCTTTGTTGACCCAAGTCACAAAAAAATGTGAGTCTGGAACCTCAGTTTTAGGTGTATGGGAAGCAACAAGTAACTGGGCAGTGGCAGGAGAGCAATCTCCCACCATGAGCACACTGCCCTCATGTAGTCATTGGCTCAAAGTGTAACAGGAGTTAGAAGCCACCTCCATTTAGAGTGAATACACATATTACAAACACAGCTGGAGGTTTCTGGGCCCATCCAGCTCCCAAGGAGTGTAAAGGTCTGCTCTCTTGTCATGTCAGTACCTGAGAAGAAGGGTTGTGTGGGACATAGTAAGATGTATAATGCCCCTATCCCCTGTGTGCAAACAGGTAACATCAGTGTCCAGCGATGGCACTGATATGCACCCAGTTCCCATGAGATATTTTGGCAGGTTGGGCTAGAGGAACATTACAATTTACTGTGCTATATAAGTCCTGTGGAGACAGTGACAAATTTTTTGCACCAATCCTGAAGAACTAACCAGATGCTGTAGAAAAGGGTTAATTTGCTTAAAGGGTTCATACACTAAGTATTAGAATGGAGAAAATCAGGGATGTAAAGTGAACTTGGAATGACCTTTTCCAGATCATGTGACCAAAAAAAAATTATTCATCGTTTGATTAACACAGGAAAACTCTAAATCTTTGACTGAACAGTTGCATGTCACACACACTTGTCTATAATGATTAAGATTTAAGTTGTATGAGCACAGAAGTAATACCGGTAATTTCTAATGTTTTCCTTCAATGTTTTAGGCCACTAGAGGGAAAGGTGCCATATGCTTAGCAATTACTTGCCCCAACACACTTGATAAAATAAATAAAAGTTACCAGGTATCTTAACTTTCCTTTTGCCCCTAAATCCCTGAAGGGAAATCAGAAAACCTGGCATTAATTTCAACAAGTGTTTCAAGTTCAGCTTATCTGAAAAACCTGCAAGTTCATATTTCATCATACCTGTTATATTTCCTTCTCTGTTCTTATTTCCCGTAAGAATAAGGGATGCCAAATGTATCATTTATTCCTACAAAACTACAATAACAGATAAAAAAAGGAAAAAAAAAAACCAGAGGAAACCATTTTTTTTCTAGTGCAAACATTAGTGCTTACAGTTTTTCATAATTAGAGTTAAATAAGCTGTTCCACTGAGAAGTTTGATATGGTTGCCATGTAAGTGCTTGACAACATTTTTCCAAAGCAGCATTCTGTCCATCACTGTCATATTCTTGCACTTCAGCAGCACAGTCCCTTACAGCTGCTGTAGAGAGATAGTGAAAATTCAGTTATTTCTTTTGGGACTAGCCAAAAACCCTGCATAGACATTTTTATAAATATATTTACATAAATGCACATATATATATAAATCACAAATGCATTGCATATATATTTAAATGTGGTTATCCTTTGCAGTTATTCCACAAGATTGTGTTATATTCTCTTGCTCTAGAAAATAAATTTTTCAGCTTTCCTGATTTGCACAACAATACACAAGTAGCACTTCCTATTTTTTATTCTCTCCAAAAGGATGGATAGTTTCCCTTGGTGGGGGGGCAGAAAGAAAGCTAAGAATTCTACTGTACATCTGCAACACTGCAAGAAGCAATTAAGCAAAATAATTACACTTGTTTCCCATTCCCTTTAGTATGGGTTTGAATTGAAGAATATACTACAGGAGGCACAGTTTTCCAATAACAAGCACATTCACCACTACATCTGGTCAATGAATCTGGTTACTGCTTTCTGCCTATACGATAGAGAATTCTTTGACAGACAGGGTCAACCACAATTCTCTGACATATTATACATTTTATGAAGACAGAGGAGAATGTGATAAGAGAAACAGATAAATAGAGTGCAGTAAAGATAGGAGAAAATATGTCATTGAACATATAACTAAGATACATCCACAGGCAGAGACAGCACAGTAAGACAGAGCCTTCAGAATCACTTCAAGTCCAAGCTTCATTTGCAAGTCCTCACTTCTGACATACAGCAGTGTAAAAATAGATAGATAGATAGATAGATAGATAGATAGATAGATAGATAGAACACCACAGTAAAGAAATTCACACCTCACTTCTAAATGATCCCCATGCCATTTTCACTCATACCTCTGTTCTTTTTCCAATGCACATGTCAGTGAGATTTTATTAGGAATGACACCCAGAGAAAGCCTGTTTCAAAGTTATATCTTTCCATATTAAAAACAGCAATAGCAATTTCAGATACAGAAGTGTCTGCTTGTCTTCTCTTTTCAGCAGTGGTTTACTCAGAGGAGTAGTCACAATCAAGAAACACTGCTTAAATCAAAGATATCAAAGGAAAAGCAACCTACTAAATCCAGTTTCTACTCATTAAAAGTGTTCTAAAAGATTGATTTAATGCTGAAAATAACTTACCCTGAGGAAATAACAAGCAGCTCCTAGATTTTTCACTAACAGACATAGGTGAAATTCCTCAGATAAACTGGTCATTACAAACTGCTCATTCAGAGAGAGCCTCACAGAAGCTTCACAGAAGCTGATTCATTTCTGTACATGCCTGATAAAGTTTTTTTGTATCAATTGGTATAAACTTAGCACTTTTATCTTGATAAAACAATGAACCAAATCAATATGGGGAATAGGTGGGAAAGAACATACAGCTTTTACCAAGTTTGCTCATGCATACACTTAGCAGAAAAAAAACAAGGAGTGGAGGAGATAATGGGAAAATGCAATCTCTTTGCTCATCCACCCCATTAATTCCCTGTTAATCTGACCCAAAATGCTTTCTTTGCCCTGTCAAGTTAGTGCCAAGCAAAGTTAGCAAAATATGCTATCATCTCCATACTGGAGATTCACATATGGAAAAGGGCAGAATATTCTATACAGAAAATCCTCAGGAAACATGAACCTCTAATGCTCTTCTCTCTTTGCCAAATCTAAATAGGTCCTAGTTTTCCAAAAAAGTACATTCCTCCAAACCTGGTAGTGGAGTACAATCCATTAATACCATTACCTTTTCTGGTAAGGCACAGAGCTGTGCTCTTCAAGTATTCACTTGTCTATGGCATAAAACATTTCATCTTCACACACTTGCTTACCTTGTCTGGAATCCTGAGACTGCACTGGAGAATCAATGACATCTCCTAGTAATTGGGAGAGCTTCCTTTTTTTGCTTGACACTGCAGAAATACTTTTGTAAAAACGTAAGTTGCATTACTCATTTATAAGTTTAAATATAGATATTACAAAATCATAACAAAAGAACACTCAGGATTCTATTACCTCATTTTAACTGCACTGTCACCCAAATTCTGATTTGCTGGGGGAGGAGATTGTTGGTGGGTTTTTAAAACTGAATTATCCAAATTTTTCCTTCCAAAACATTTTTTTTTATTTCATATGAATAAAGAAGTTGATCCCATTTAAAAATTTACACAGTCCATAAGTGTCAGGAGTTTAATTTCCTGACATTTGCATTAAAATCACAGCTTTTATCTTGAATAATTTTACTTTTTACCAGTTAATGTCAAAATACCAGAGCCATTTTAAATAATTAAGCACCTACAACGCACTGGTGGGTTAATATGGCAGGTAGTATATGATTACTGCTTCACTTGCTTACATAGATATGAGAATTTTTTTCTCTTATGTCATTTGCTAGAACACTTACAAGATCCTCATGCACAAGTCTCTACAACAGGTATTGCAAAACACCTGAATATTTTTATAATCCAGTTATGAAAAACCTCTTGGTTTATCATTAGCCTTCTTCAGTTTTAAAAATTGAAATCCATTCCTACTTCCAATCTAAACTTCAATCAAGATGGTTTAAAGAACCCTTAACCGCAAGGGTCTCAAAAATGTCTAAACACTGCCATCCTGTGGAAAACCCTACACCCACAGGGATTTTTAACCAATCTTAAACCAGCTCTACTGTTTTTTGCATGTCTCATCCTTTGCATAAAAGCTTTATCATTTACCCAGAAATCTGAGCTGCGTTAGGCTGGAAGCATGAATAATTAAAACCCAAACAGCCAGAGGATGTAGAATGATTCCATGGAGTCACAGCATTTTCTGTCTTCAGGCAGCAGTCTTGGGAGATGGTGGAAAGCTGCCTCATGGCATTGGGGTCAGAGTAAGTCTCCATGAACCCACAAGGAAGCTTGCTGGGTGCCATGGCAGATGGGCATGGCAGTGGAGGCTGCAGCCCACTGGGCCACAGAGTATTGTACCATGGGGCTGAGAAAAATAAACAGATAAGAGAATAAGAACAAGGAAGAGGAGCTGGAGATCTTCCTACAAGCTTGGGAAAAGCCAAAGTTAATATCACCTACTTTGTAGCTGTGGTGGGGAATATGGTTCTGATCCGGAGTCCGGTGGGGAGTCTGGCAACTGGCTTTGCCTAAACATGAAAAAGAGATTTTAATTTCTGCTGGAACAAGCCATGGAGGACAACAGCCAATGCTGAAAGCAAGTGGAGAGGGACCACCAGGCTACTGACAAGGGTCTTCAGGAAGCATTGTTCACCATGTTTGCTGCCTCTTCTCACATGACAATGTCACTTACACTTCATCAGACCATCTCCTGTGGCCCTCCGCCTCTCTGCCATGCAGGAAGACCCCATCCCATCCCTTCTCACCCAAATCCACCCTTCACAACCCACTGACTTCAATCCTCCTTCCTTCCCATGAGTGGTTCTTCAGTTACCTCCAGGCACACCAGTGACTCTGAACATATGGCGCTCACAAGGGATTTAAGCCCCATTCTCTCTAGACTAAAGGTTAAAGACCTATAGCATCTTCATCTCTCTTAAGGAAGAGAAAATCCTATGCCATCTTGCTGCCATCCAAATGAACTACAGAGGGTTCTTCTGTTACATTAGGAATAGATGGAGGTTCAAGAAATGGATTCTCAGTCCTTTCAGGTATTCCTATGAATTGTCAGCTGAAACACTGCTCTGAAGCCTGACCTGAAAGGCAAGTCTTAAGATGCATGTTAGGCTAAAAATGCTACAGCAGAGGAAGGATGAAAAATCTAATGAGACACACCTCCTTTACCAAAGCCTAGTGTTCTCATAGAAGCTGAATAAAATAAAATAAAATTCCTTAAAGGGACACCCTCATATGCATAAAAGCATACACACAGCAAATATTTTCAAGCATCAATGGACAATTTTCATTCCATTGTTTTCACTTCAGGTTTTGTATTTCTGAGTATGGATAGCATTAAAGAGAGCAGTTTCATTTTTGGTTACAGCCTATTACTTTTGACATGTGCTCATGCATTTCATAATGGTATTGCTACTGGTCTTCTAACATGTCACATCCACAACCTTGCATTTAGGGTTAGCTTCCACCACATGGGTCCTCTTTTAAAATAAATTTTAAAATTCCACATTAGAATTTTCTTTAATTTCCTTCAAAATAGATTCTCTGATGCTTTTAAATACCATGACTACACCCTAAACCTTGTTTTCAACTTTGAATAGTTAGTAAATATTTCATTTTAATTTTTTTTCCTGTGGGATGCTTGATCCATATATACTGAATTCCAATTGTGCCTTGTAAAATTTAAAAATATACATATGTAAAAGTCTAAAACTTCCCTTCTACACATTCAGCTCATATTCTGGCTTCAAATGTGGCCTTGGGTACTTGATTTCTGCTTTAACTTAGATTATTTCAGTAAAATACAGACAGACACTTTCTAGGAGAAAGTATTTATGGAATACAGAGGTAGTAGGAATATATCTCCAAGTTAAAACTTTACTGAAATTGATACTTTTTGAAGGAAAAGAAAATAATCTGTATTTTAAATGATCCTATATTACAAACAGTATATCAATGAAATGCCTACTTAGAAAAAGGCATGGCAACCCTTTTTCTCCTTTCACTGATAATGTGGAAGGTATTACTGTAGAAAAAGATGAGGAAATCACATGGTGTTTCACATGTGACGTAAGAGAAGAATAAATTTAAGGCTGATGGTCTTTCTGATGCAAGTTGATCTTAAATGGAAATTTCAACGTACACCCAAGACCTTGGTGGTAACAGCACCCTTTTCATTGCACGTGACATTATGAAGTTCTGCATTTTATATGTGCATATGGAGGCTTTTAATATTTTTCTCCTTTGATATGTTTTGACAAGTTCCTTTATGAGATTCTCTTCTGTTTATGCACAAATTGTCTGCACTACACACAAATACTTAATAATTTGACCTGTACAGATCTAATGATTCAGTAAATATTCTTAATCCCATAAATAATGAAGTAGGACTGTAGTATTAGTGTAAAACCCTGTTCAGCCTCCAAACCCATGATAGTTTTACAGATGGTTTTCTTGCATGTAAATACTTTGTAGCACTGTAACTATAATATCTAACTTCCTTAAACTAGATAATAGCATATTTATATATACATTTATATTTCTGTTGTATTTTGTGTATAAAAGCAAAATAATATTTTAAAGTTGTCATACAGGAGTTCAATAATCTTGTTAACCTAAAACACATTTAGTCATTCTAAAAATAAAGGCTATGGATATTTATATATAACCTCCTAATCATTTTTTCTTTACTTTTATAGTGTGGGCAAAGAGAATTAACTCATTATTCATGATTTAGATCAGGTAGGAGCCTATTTAGCCCACTTTAAGTAAACATGTGCTGCTGAATCTGTCTAGAATGAAAAATTCCATGTTTAATTATTTTTAAAACATCCCTTCTTGCTCTGCTTCTTGGCAAGTGCAAGTGTAATAATACTATTAATAGTATTTTGCCTTGAACTACAATCATCTGACAGTTGTCTAGATGAAAGATTTGGGGTTTAAGTCTTTGATACATAATTTTCCACCCTTGACCATAAGCCTTTGCACTATGCATCCTTTGATAGTTTTAAAGTTAGTCTCAAAAGAGACTGACGGATAGTTTCTGTTCTGAACTAAGTAGGGTGAAAACAGTAACTCTGCTTCCTTCAAACTGGGAGACTTCCATTTTCTCTCAATTTATTATACAGTAGTCTTACTTTTATCGCTTATTCTGTACATAAACAGTAAATTAGCACTTACAGGAATTTTAAAGTACCAGTTCTGCATTTAATGTCACAATTAGCTCAACAGTTGTGAACCAACGCAGATTTCATTATCATTCGTTCTGTTGAACAAGAGGACAACCGTATTTCCATTACTGGCTGTAGTTAATTTTTTCTAAGTCTTCCTATGCAGCTTCAAGAAACAATGCCAAGA
Organism: Corvus hawaiiensis; assembly: GCF_020740725.1. Classification (NCBI taxonomy): domain Eukaryota; kingdom Metazoa; phylum Chordata; class Aves; order Passeriformes; family Corvidae; genus Corvus; species Corvus hawaiiensis. The sequence goes on from NC_063216.1 coordinate 44,414,744, forward strand.
GAGCCACAATCCTCTTGAAACTCAGATTTTATCATGGCACCAATGAAAACAATTCAAAAGCTGTGGCTAAGGAGAGGAAATACATGTTGCTATAATACTTACAAAGTTCCAAACTCTATGTCGCTACTAATGAATTCTTCCAACAGGCTTGTATCCACCATGGGATTTTCCAAGGCTCCATGGACATCTTGCCCTGAAGTTAAAAGTAAAAAAGACAGAAATTCAGAGGGAATTGTCAGTGTTTCAGAATAAGTAATGCTGCCCATGTTCCTACACAAAGGAAAACCAAATCTCGCCTGTCTCATGTGTAATGAAAGGGTTATGCTTCTGGTTTAGTCACTCTGGGGAAAAGGATGATGAGAAATGCAGAGTAATTAATGATGTGCAGGGCACTGCAGATGACAGTGTAGCACTGGGCAAACACCACTGAATGCATGGCATTAAGGTTTCAGTGAATTACTACAGCAGGAAGATGAACGACTCCAGTCTGCAACTGAGAAAAGGGCTTTTGAAGATCATTTCCAACTCTTTCACATTGAGATCAAAACAGTCTGTTGGGTTGAAGCTCAGACATAGTCGTACACAGATCCACTTTGTGCATTAGTACTCACAAGTACTGCAAGTGAGTTTCTGAAACACTCAATCTAAAAATCCACCGAGTTTAAATAAAGCCAAAATAAAGCTTTAAAAATGTTTGATTGGTGGCTTCCTTTTATTCTGCCTAAAAAATCCAGCCCACTAACATGTTAAATGTATTAGCAAAGAGAAAGGTTCCGTACTTTGTCCTTTGTTGCTTAGTAACTGGAGGCTATAAACAGATTTTATGATTATAAAGTTTCCAGAATTCATGTCAACTTTCGTAGAAAGTCATCAGGCACTCATTAAAAAACCCAGACAAGCAGCCCTACTCTGCAGGCTCCCCACCTCTGCGGCAAGTCTTCCACAAATACAGGTGTGGCCAGTCAGAGTGCAAACAAGATAAGGACCTTGACATTCCTGCTTGAGCTGCAAGTGCCTCTGTACCACTTCATACATGATAAAATGGACCAGCCCACACATTCAGAGCTTCGAGGCTCAACCCTGGAGTCTGACACCAACCACGACCCCTCAGTTCAGCTGCAGCATGTGAGAACACAAAAGGTTAATCACTGCCACTGGCTGAGGAGTAGTCACTGCCTTTAGTGCGTTTGCTGTCTTCTCACTGTACTGCCCTGCATAGCACACTTACCCTAATATATCTTCAGTTCCTTTTCTGATGTCTTTCTCTGATAGTGTTCCTTCTTGATCTAGTGCTTAGAAAGGACATTCATGCAAGCAGAATCTAAAAATCCACAACCTTGCACAGGAATTCCCTCTTGTATCTATCTTAATACATAAATTCATATTGTTAATAGACATTTCCCAAATTGCTTTGGAATAGTAGATTAATCTAGGTTTTGTTTACTTGTTGGTGCTGCAGGCTTAATTTTGACTGCCTTTCACTGGGGGATAGCAACTTGCAGGTGTGCTACTGATAGATCCTTGCATCTCAATTTATTGATGTTGTATACAAAGCTGTCCCACACACACCAGAGAAGAACCGATTCAATAGGTGCAGCCCACTGACTTAGCAAAATTGGAACACACAAAGTCTGGAAGCAGCAGCAAGTCACTTTGCAAAACCAGCTTAGTGAGTACAAAAGAGCTTAACTTTCCTTAGCAGCTTTCCTCAAACCTGTTGAGTTCTCACCTTTTCATTCTTCATGTCTGAATACAGTGTAACCCCACCTTGAACTACAAACCCTTCTCCTTTTACTAATGTAGTGCACAGGAAAAGGATTCAATCACCTTCTCCTCCTTTTACCCCACCTGTTCTTCCTGTTCAAACTACCAAACCCTCATGCAGAATGATATAATTTCATTACTAACTTGAGGCCAGAGGTCAAATACAAAGTGTTTTTCCTGTATAACACAACCAAGAATGCTTCGTTTTGACCAAGATCAGAGACAGGCTCTTTTGAATCAAAGAATACAGCTCTAAACAAGGCCTTTCAAATGGACATCCCACAGTCCAGAGACCAGTTCTGTTGCTAAGTGATGACAACAGAAGTATCTATCATTTCTTCTTAATCTCTCCACTTTGCATGAACAGCTAAATGGGGAGGAGGACAATGAAAGGATAAGCAGCACTGGGAGAGGAAGGAAGCACACCAGGAAGACAGCCCACGACTAATGAATGTTTGTGGAGCAGGTGAAAGGAAGAGCGGGTACATTTTGCTGCCCTGTGGAACTTTGTTAATGTACTTTCCAGGTCAGTGGCATCACAGGCTTGCACTGTTTCAGCAGAGGAGGACTTACTGGATCATATGCAGATTTATTTTAAATGGTGGCATCCACCTCACAGGCATTTGATCACAGTACGTACTTAACAGATGTGGGCGGTATGCAAGCCAGTCACTCACCTGGATGCTGCATGCTTGTAAGAGCAGAGAACTGCGTGTATGTGGCAGGACAAGCCCTGCTGTGAGGCTTCTGTGAATACAGCTTCCTGCACAAAACCATATGCATGGCTAAGAGCTGCTGGAGGATATGTGGAGTCAGCAGCCTCAATCATCAGCTTGTGCTTGGGGATCTCTGCTTGCAGTTCACGCTGCAATGTGCCCAGACATCTCTGGAAGAGTCTGCACGGAGTGACACATTCAACTTCAGTCTCACTGTGCAGAGAACTCCCAGCTACCCAACAAACAGATGAAGGTGAAAGGCCAAGGCAGGGCCATGGCAGGGGGTTCACACAGAGATGTTTGCAGAACACACACTGCAGTCACAGGCTGAATATTACTAATATAATTTTTCTCATTTCTTCATAAGCTTGATACTTCTGTTGTTTGGTCCCCAAGTCTAAAATCTGTCAGTACTACCACTGTCTTCTCTTTCCCTGTTCTTTCTTGCCTGTCCCTAATACTCAGCCACAGGCCCGCAAGGAGAAGTATGAATTCCAGCCTCTTAATTTGGCAGTTACTCTTTGGCAGTCATCCCCTTCTTTCCTCCAGACATGAGGTTCTCATCACCTGGCTCCTCAGCTTCATTCTACAGTCCTGTAGCCAAGTCTCAATCCTTGAAAACCTACCTTGATCAATTCTCCCAACACTTTCATGTAGCCTTATATATATATATCTGCATTTAAATCGGCTGCCTCCTTTTCAGTGGTATCTAAATGGAAAGTGAAGGATAGGGGACAGAGAAATAGTATTGACTAAAGATCTGTACTAAACTAATAATTTCCTGACATTAGAAGAGGACACCAGGAAGCTTCCAGCCAAGTCCAGCAATGTGTAGTAAGATTAGTGTTAAGATATCAGCTACTTTACACAGGAAACAATCCCTATATACAGCTCAAGGTGTAAAAACAGCGCAGAGAACATAATCAGTGTTCAGTAATACCTGCTTGCTGAACAGACCAATTCATACTGTTTGCTACAAACCCTTGCACCTTGAGGGATATGTTTCTGCTTGAGAATTAATAACTGATTTCCATCTAAAGATACTTTATCATGAAATTATGTCTTTTTTTTACCAAAAGAGGCTTCAGCACTTTATGAGCTCCACTATACAGGCTCAGTGGAAAGTCCAGCTGAACCTCATTGACTTACTAAGGTAAATATTACTTATGGGGCTTATAGGCCCTTTTTTCATGCTAAAGGACTCCAAGGACTGGTTGCCATTTAAATTGTTCACAAAGTCCAGCTCATTTTGACTAGAACAGACCTGGTGTCATTGACACAAGCTGCAGAGCTACAGGGCTGTAAATATAAACCAGATGTAGCTAGCAGCGCTGCAGCCAACCAGGACGTAGCCCAGCCTAGGTTATTCAACTTCAGGAAGACCTGTAACTCCAAAGTGTAAGGAGCGACTTTGTGTTAAGATAGACTTTTTTTCCCCCCCAAAGTAACATTTTCTGTAGAAACAAATCTTACCATTAATATTTTATATTTTTCATTTAATCTTTTATTCCTGTTTCAATCTCTCATCCCTAAAATGGTATGTGGCATCTCTGGGGTTTAAGTGTTTTGTATTTTAAGGGCATGTTTCTTCAGTGGCTTGGTTTATTTACCACAAACTCTAATCTATATTCCATGTTACCCATGCAGGAGCATGAGTATACAGAGAGGTGTTGGGTCCACTAAGGAAGAGATTTCTTTAGATCACAGACAGCACAAACAAAACACATTTCAGACACCTCAAAGTAACTTACAACAAAAGAGAAGACTGAGTTCAACAGTAACTAGGCTGACCTTCCATCAGGTCTCTCAACCCATTGATAACATCAGCCAGAACAGATTGTTCTGCCACACACAGGCAGAAGAGCTAATCAGGAACCCTGACCTTCCCTTGACAAATAGGAACTTTGTGACTGTAAAATGCAAAATGTTTTAATTATAAATACTCATTTCAACAGGAATAATAGGGAAAAAGCCTGCATCAAAGATGAATTCTCTAATACGCAATTGAAATGAAAAAGAAAAGATAACTTCCCAGCCACACAACACAAAAGCCATTTACTTGAATGAGAAAAAGCAAAGGTCAAATCCCTGAGTCATATCTAATGCAAAAGGTCTATCAATCATTCAAAGAAGTGATTGTCAGGAAAACAAACATTATCTCACTTTCCTTGAAAAAAAATATCCTGTTTCAGACTGCCCCCTCTCAATATTGCAGATACAACTTTATCTTACTAGTGAGTGTCAAAACAAATATGCACTGTAAGGAACTAAAGCACAGGGGAGAGGGGATCTTTTTTGTTCATGAATTTCAAATCATCTTACAAAGCAGACCTATAGATTCATTAACTGCCAGCTGATGCATTTGTAAGCCAAAACTGAATCACTGAGGAACCACTCAGTAGCATCATTCTCCACTTGATACTGCAAGATTCAGTTTTTTCATAGCCTTGAAAAACAATGTTCTAACACTGCTATGACTAATCACAGAGACCGCCAAACCAACACTAGCAGTTTATTACTCTTGCCTCATGAGATTTTGCCTCATTCAGGTGTTACAAAGCCAGCACACAAGCTGTAGTGCTAAGCTGCAGAGACGCCATCACTTAAAGATGGCTTTGCACTCAGTAAACATAACCCCTGCTTGAAAAGAGGGCTAACCACCTCTTCAATTCAGCTTGCTCCCTTTTCAGACTTACTTATGGTTTATAACAGCAAGAGAGCCTACTCCATGCTGAATAAATGATTAGCTCTTGCAGCCTTGACACATACCTGTGTCCAGATAATGAAATTCAGCCATCTAAGAGCATCACCGTATGCTGTATAGCCTTAGCAGACCTTTGTCACATCCTAATGGAACACAGCAGAACCACACATTATGGAAGAGACATGACATCCCAAGAGGTTCGTTTTTCCTATAACTAAAAGGAATCAACAGAGCTTCTCCCTCTCACACTGGCAGACTACCAAAAAACCTTCTAAAAAGAATTAAAGTAATAATTATATAATTAAAAATATTAATTCTCGTTAAAGAGCTCAGCTAAAATCTCTGCCATACCTTCTACCATCAAAATATCATCATCACAAAAGCTAACAGAACCTAACCCATACTCCCTAGAAAGTGGCTTTCTCCAAGATGGTTCCTAAAAAAATTTTTTAAAAATATAATTCATGTTCAACATGATTTTGAGTATTTAACAGCTATGCAATGCAGCAGCTGAAAAAAAAAAAAGCCAGATAAAAACAAATATTATGCTGCTGAAAGCAAAGCCAAAAAAGTTTGTTAGGTTTTCAACTCCATGATGTAAACTGAACTTAAGGAACATGGTGTGGATTTCCTACAATCTATACACCACACATTTGCTGGCTAGCAGCCCTAGATTGTAGCTCACCAATTTAAATTTCTTGGCTTAAATGTATTTCCTTGATCAATTTTTTAATTTCCTAGTTTGAAATCAAAACTTAAAAGTTACAGTTGCCACCTCTCACCCAGGCCAACAAAGGGGCAGGGAAAACAAAAGACAAAGAAAATCATGACAGAAAAGGTTATTTCCCAAGTTACTTTGAGATCAGTGAATACCTGCACAGATAATAGATGGAAAACAAATACAACAAAAACAGCTTAGAATAGAATGGTTAATGTATTAAAAACAAAACAAAAAGCGAAGTGCAAACTGGAAGAAGGGAACGAAAATAGTAAAAAAATTAAAAAGTAAAAAGCCTTTGAACACATTATCAGAGAATCTAAAAAATGCAGTTTTATTATGGAATCTATTAGAAAGTGAATTGTGTAGTAAGAGAAAGTTATGAAACTAATTGGACCAGCTTGAATAGAAAATGTCTTGGAGAAAAAGGCAGAAAGACAGATGATCCCAGGCAAAAGACAAAAATATCTAAGTTTAACGCCTCAGAAGGGTCCTGAGGATACCAGCACAATTACCATTTTACCGATTACAATCAGGCCATTTCAGAAGAATGTTAGTGGAAAGAAAACCCTCTTTATCTCACATGCTATAACTGAGAAGGAAGTGAGATCTCTAACCACATGAAAAGCACTACAATTTCAGAAGTGTTACACTGCAATGAGTCCTCAGTCACTTCCCAGTTTTTCTTCAAGGCAATTACTTCGCCAGTACCACAGGGTTTGCTGGGTCTGCCTTCCCTTTGGTATTCTGGCCAGAGCACAAAGAAAAAGGCACTGCAGCACATCTGTACTATTTGTAATACTTCATTCTGGTATTGTCTTCCACAATAACTTAGTGTAAATATAGCTTTGGGTTTCAGGGCACTTTTTCTTCCTCCTTTCTCCCTCAGTGACCCCCAAACAATTACTGGGTTTGCTGCCACCAAAAATTGTTAAGGCTTCTCTTGAAACTATTCTTACCTTCAAAGAACTGCTGCAAGGCCTCATTTTCTCCCACCACATCCATGAAAAGCCAGTAGAAGTGTTTTGCTTTCCTGCTACTTGAAGAGCTCACGTTGGGACAAACACACTCTCGTCCAGATGATTATGAACATGCCAAGGAACACATCATACTTTTGTCAGAGGTTTCAATGACTTTGTCCCAGCTGATTTCATTCCTCCATAACTAGAGCCAGGGTTATACTTAGGCTTTATGTAAAGGACTTAAACTACACATAAAGGAGAGCTAACAAGGCTTTTGAGGCAAGATGATGTGTGTTCTATCTGGTCAGTAAGTCTAATGTTCTCGTTTTAAGGACCTTTGGTCCCAGTACTAATCACACATGCGCAAAAAATGCAGCAATAAAAATTACTTATCTTGTCTTTGTACTTTCACACAGGTCATGTAATTAGTAATACTGATGAAAGCAACAGTAATCAAAAATGCAAGAGCAAAGCCATCACTGGTAGGAAAGTAGAACTTCTATGTTGTTACTATTATTAACAAACTAAATGACATATTAACTTGTTTGTCTAATGTAACATTGGAAAACATATGGGAAAGTAGAACACGGAACAAAGCTCTTTTAAGGCTAGCAGCAAACTCCACTTTCTCATAGTTCATCTTTAAACACTGAAAACTGCTCATTCTGTCACCACTAAGCTAACAGGAGAAAAATATTCAAATGTTTTGAGTAGACATCTAAAAAAGGCATTTGGTTATGAACAAAAGTTCCAATGAAATCTGGAATTAGGACAGTTTTGGAAGTAATTATATCTACCAGCCAAGTAACTGTTGCCCAATTTTTACAAGTCCCAGGCACTCACAGTGACACTGGTTTCTCACGATGAACAGCTCATATGAAATACCTGAGTATGGGCATGAAAACAGAAGCCAGTCAGCATTTACAAGATGTTATGTAATTGAGCCAGTCATTACTACTGAGATGTACTACATGGGGCCCAGCTTTGTCATCCCTAATACAAGAAAATACAGCATAATACATTTTAGATACTACCATGTATAGAAAGGACCCTTCTCTCTGCTTAAATGAGCAACAGGATTTTGTTATTGTAAAGGATATTAAGTCAGAATAAGCACCAGCTACTGGCTACCATTTGCCTACTGCTAGCTAATCATGGAAACAGCTCTATCTCATTGTCTAAACTAAGGATTAACAAGCATTTACAAAGCATTTATGAGCCTAACATAAAACATTAACACCAATAAACACAGCTTGTTTTCTAGGAGTGACTAAAGCCAGACTTCCTTAGCATTATTGAATGAACAAACAATCCTTTAACAGTTGCTAGTAGAATTATTCCAGGTTTCTACAACAGATTGATAAAAGTATTCCCTCAGTACTAAAATAGCCCAGCTTGGCCATACATACTCCATTACTAGTAATATTTAGGTTCAGTTGTTTGTTTTACCTTAACATTGAAATGCCAAGTCAAAGCCAACACTTGCAAAGTGTTTTCAGGCACATACAAGCAACACAAGTACGATATTAAATTTCACTGCTCATTCTATTGACTTTTATGAAAACAGAGAACATTGCAGTAAGATAATGATGAATACTGTTGGTTTTGTTCAGCATCAAAGAGATCTGTATCCACTGAGATGCCTCTTGTTAAAAAAACAGCTGAATAAGCTCACCTTCTAATGTTTCTCAGTTCACCTGCCAAAGTTTTAATCTTATGTGCAACTGACAAATGCCTGTCAGGACTTCTATCTAATGTTTTTCCAAAAAGGCAAGTCTAGTACATACCCACAACTATGTTCCTCATAACATCATCAACTGCCTGCTTTCAGCTGAGACAATGCCCAGGAAAAAAATGATCACTTGAACTTCAAGTGCCAAAGTAACACTTCCAACAGAAAAGGCAACTTTCTTAAGAGGCCATGATCCTTTTTTGGGTTCTCTGACAAGTTTTTTCACACACACAAATTGTATCATCATATGGAAATTATCATCAGCATGTTGAAGAAATCACATAATGGAAATTTCCGAGTTTCAAGAACAACTGCTGGGAAAATTATGTATAAAACTTTGAAAACTGGAAATCCCAGAAGAGTGGGAGAAAAAACCAAATAATTTAAAGGAATGAAAAAATCTAGTGAAAGAAAACTAGGGGGAAAGATAAAGTTTTTAGCAGTCAGATAGGGATCAGAACAGATTTCTAACCAAAAAACAAACAAGATAATTTTATTGTTCCTTCATATTTGAGAAGCACCCTTCATTAAAGAGAAGATACTCAGGTTTACTGTGCTGTGACTCTTCAATATACAATATATGTATTTCTCTTCTTATGTACGTATTTTTAAAAATTTTAAGAAAGCAGGCCTTCAAACAATTCCAAGTTCTCACAGCTGTCTGTTAAGTGTATTGGCATACATGCGTAGAGAGCTACGTAGGGATACGTGAACACTACAATGAAGAAAATACCAGGCATTTATTCAGTCTTCATAAAACCAGTTTTACATTTTAGAGTGTGTTATTGAGGAGATTCACATCATTCTGCATCACAAAGAACAGAAGACAGAGACTGTTTCAGATTAACACTTTAATCAGAAGTTTTGTTTTTAAATGTAAATTACAATCACTGATACACCTGCAAGTGCTTACCACATTTGTTCAACTAAGTATTATATGTACGCATATACAGCATAGGTCAGTTTAAAACAATCACAGTACTTCTTAGTGCCATCTGCAAAAGGAGAAAGATCTTGGACCCACTTTGTGGAAATAAATATCAAATGACAAAAAAAGGTTCAGCAATTTTAGTTATGTATATTCGATGAAGGTCATGCACGCGCAAGAGTAAAAAGATTTAGAGTTCTTCCTTGTAATACCCAAGTTTTGCTAGTGACATCTCTCGTCTCAGCTGCATAACTTCCCAGAACATCTGATCCACTAAAAAAGACAGAAATATTATTAAATATACCAAATTCACATTTTATTTCAACTGATGTATTCAGGCTGCCTTACTCTACATGAGTTTAGGGGAACTTCCTAACAAACATCTGGTAAAAACAGCATAAATATCTGTAAGGGCTAATTGTGCTTGGTTTTGATAAAATTTGTTCAAGTACATATTCTAAACATTCTAAATGAGATTTCTATAAAAAACTCCTCAGATTTTAGATTTCTTTAAAATGGAGAACAGAACTATATCAGTACTTCTTGTCAGCTTCAATTAATTGCAATTTCTTATTTAAGCTTCCCTGCCCCTTGACTCATTTTCTGTGGAACTAAATGACTACAAAAAGAAAAAAGGAGAGCTTGTTAAGAATTGTTTCACCAAAGAATCTGTAATTTAGTTATAATTTTGCCATTTATAGCCTTTCTTGCTCTTTTTTCCTACAGTAATCTGCCAGCAACAATAAACTGGGTAGGAAAAAAAAAAGGGTAGAAAACCCTTTTTTCTTACTTCATCTCTATCTTCCTAAACACAATAAGCCTAGTGCATAGCTTAAGCTTCTAGACATCACAGCAACATAAATCAAAATCATGGAGTATGTAATTATTCAAGACTAAATTTCCATGCAGTCAAGATCCCGATGTAGATTGTCTACAAATCTCATTAACTTGAACAACAGTGCAAGCTCTTCCCTACCGTATTTCAAAAAACACTTTCGTAAAAGTGACCTCTGTCTTAAAAATTATATGGTGCATTAGTGCAAATGCATGCAGCGGTACTACACAGACAATTATGATGAGTGCCTACATTCTTGTGAATGTATTGTTGAAATCCTTACATAAAGCTACAAATGCAAATTCTATGTTTTAGTGGTAAAGATGACAATTGAGCTGAAACACCAAACTCAATTTTTTTTACAAATTTCTTGTGAAGAATAAATAAATCTGATAATGCTGAAAGTATTTCATTATATGATGTAAAAAACCCATTAATTTTTTTCATCTCAATAGCAAAATAAACAATTTTTAGTTGAAACTTCACAGGTCCTTTTGGTCAAAGTAAAAGCCTTTTAACTACAAACCATATTAAAACTTAAATAACACATTTTCAAGGTCTTCAGTGATGATAGTAAATCAGTAAAAATTACCACCATCTGAAGGTTTTATTAAACATAATTAAATATATGAAATAGCTGCATTTCTGGTGAATTCCATGACCCTTTGACAATGAAAATTAACAGCATTATTTTTTGTAAGGAAAAGTCTATCTATCACCTCAGGAGTACTTCAGGTTAGAAATATTTGGGTGTAGCTAAAATCCTGAGCTCTTGGAATTTGGAAACATCAGGAAGAGATGACTATAGGTGAGGTAGCAAAGCAGGGCTAACTCTAGCCAAATTCTTGATGAAGAAAATCCACAGAGACTCGAAAACTGGAATAATGAAATGCACAGACATCCATAAACATTACAATGTTTAACTGTTTTACTTTACTTTCAAAAATATAACTGAACTAAAAAAAATTTACATTTTCACAGTGAAAGCAAATATTTTAATTTACTATTGACACAGGGCTAATGACACTTTTTCCACTATCTGTGCTCAGTATTTCTGGGAGCCTAAGTGATATGACCTGCTTCAAAAAAAATTTGGACTGAAAGCTATTTGGCAATATCCTTTGACCTGGACAGGAAATACCATTAAATCAACTGTGTGCAGTTTAAACACAGCCAAACCATCTTCCTTTTCTTTTATAGTGATAAACACGTAAAATGCGCTTGAAAATTAAGACAAAACTATGACTCCAACATCCAATATATTTTTAAATTCCAGAATTAAGTAACTAGGTTTACAGTGAATATGTCTTCATGAACACATTCACAAAAATAATGTTTTCTTCTTTTATATGGACATATTGAAACCACCTAGAACAGTTAAGCAAATTTCTGAATTACTGTGCAGACACAGTTTAAATAGGCAGTTGTTGGATATGATATTCTAACATGACCAAAGCAACTGGGTAACAAAGGTAGGGACCCCCACCACAAGCTACAGCCTGAAGCAATGTCAGTAAAAAATACATTTCTCTTTTTGGGTGGAGGGTGATCAAGCCTTACATTTATAACCAAAGCCCTAATCGAGATTTGGCCATGCTACTGCAATGCTCTGATTTCTCAGCTGCAGTCAGATGAATGATTACAGATTTTCTGTATCTATAAAAGGTTACTTGTTAACTTTTCACAATTTAACCCAAAATATTCTCTTTTCTTGCCATCTCTCCTGAAAAAATAATCTGACAAGAACAGCTGTCTCAATTGTCACTGCACAAAATGAGAAGACATGCCAAAACATCAAGCTAAAGAAAAAATGGCCCAGATCAAACCAAATGCAAGTTTTTTGCATCCAAAATCCCTCCATATTCTGTAACAGAGATTTGATTTATGACTACTGTGTGGAAAAACTCAGGCTAACTCCCCTAGTTAGATTTTTTTTTAACATTTCTTACTGTATAGGGGGGGTTTAAATGGACTGAAAATCAATACACTGGTTTGTTGTTTTAAAATGTAACTTCATTGGAGACAAATATGGTGAAATATCACCATATTCTTGAAATTACAACACTGACTATAAACTGGCTTTCCTGTAATGTCAGCTCACAGCTATTGTGCACAGATAGCAACTTTTCGGCACAGGCACTATGTAAACATCTCTTTATGTACGTCCAACACTATTTTTTTACTCACCATCTTGCTGCTTCAACAGCCCTTGCTGGATGTATCGAATATACGTAAAGAAGTTACACACAGAAGTGATCTAAACTCATATAAAAATAATGGTGGTTAATATAATTTTGTATAAAGGTATGGGAAAAAAACAGTAAATAACTACCAGACAAAATTAAATCTCAGTAAATCTACTTACCCTGTAACGACAGAAAGGAGAAATGTAGTAATAACTGCTTGAATCTCCTAATTTGATTCTATGCTTGCATGACTTACTTTGTCCACTGAGAGCACATTTCCTACAAATATAAAGGTCACATGATTCAATAAACAAATCTGACATTAATGTCTAAACAACTGCATGTGTTTATGGCATTAATGTAACTGTTTCATACTGGCACAGATAGATGAGTATCTACCTTCATTTTAAAAGCTGCAATTATTACATTATGTTGTCAATTATTTTAGTTCCACAAGGCCTAATTCAATTTCAATACTGGTGCGTTATAATGCTTTTTTTGAATTCTAAAACTTCCTTCAGGTCTGGGAATGCACTTTCATATTCACTAATTTAAGCCAGCTTGACAACTCTGGCACAGTGGGACTTCTTTAATTAACTCTTGATATGTCAAATAAACATTTTTTTAATTATTAGTTGATGCCAACATTTAAACAGATTTTTTTAAAGTTCTGCTTGATATTGTATTTCATTATAAAAAAAATATCAGCACCACAGAAGAGCAGTCAATTCTTTGAAGCTTCTCTTAGATGCATTTTAAATCCAGCTTTGCATTTATGCCCAAATTGAAATCGTATTTTACATTCAGAGTATAAAATCTTTTGGGACAAAGGAAAATGGGCTGTCTGGCAATAATTCTTTTCGTTACCATTACAAAAAGTGAGAGTAAAATAATCAAATTTACTTCTGGTGTATCGCAACTATGCAGTATTCAGGAAAAGTCGTTAGTCACCACAAATTGTTCCCAAAAAAAAAAAAAAAAAATTTAGGAAAACAATGAATTTTTAAAGATGAGAAGAATTTGATTTATTCAGAATGTCTGTATTACAGCATCTCAGATGAATTGAGTTGTCATGGCAACCACTGTTTCATTAATTTTAAAAGCTGCTGGTTCTTTCTCCCATTTCTACCTCATGAAATTAGGGAGTCTAAGAACAATTTGCTTTTCAAAAGTGAAACAAAAATTACTAAGCTTCTGTGTTCTGAACAGTGGCTCATGGGCCCTTTTAAATTGACTGCAGCTGGTCCACAGAACCATGTAAAACAGGAGAAATTTGAACAGTGTATATGATTTTCCATGGCAATTTATGACAACTGACAGTAGTTCATTGATACAAGAAATCCTATACTAGCTGAAGCAAGCTGGATCACAGTTTCAGTCTAGCTTTTGTCAGAAGACAAACCTTCAATGCTAGGATAATAAAACCCCTTTTTCCTTCTGGTTACATAATTGCCTTCTCTATGTTGTCTTCCATCACACCAGTTAAATGCTGAGGGTGTCTGCCAGTGACTCAGTTTCACGCTGTATGGCACATGCAGCTCAGCGCTTTGTTCCCCATAGGGACAATTATTTGAATCTTCTGGGGAAACCCAGCTGTCTTTTGTTAAGGCAGCACTTATTGCACACCATCACAGGCACCATTCAGGAAATTCTGTATATTAAGAACCCTTCTGCACTACCACCACAGCTCTCTGTCCTCCGCTCCTTACTGTGCTATTCGGGCAGTTAACCACTATTTTATGCATCTGTTCCCCCACACAAATGCACAACAAAATGACTTCTTTAAAAACATTACTCTAGCTTTTGTTATCATTTATTTTCAGTTTATCTGTATTATGTTACCCATTTAAGAAGACAGTTTCAATTAAAAAAGTGTTTTGCACCGTATGAAAATAAAAACCTGCAACTGCTACACCAATTCAGGGAAAACTGGAACACCTGTTTCCCATTCAGTGCCAGTAATAATATATAAGGCAAAGCACAACTGCTGTTAAATTACACTTAAATACTGCGTATTTCTTACCTATTACTTATCTACAAGTTTTTGTTGGTACAGAAGAGTTGGAAAAGGGAGAAAAGAATTTTCCTAACCTTTTGATACACCTAAAATAACTAAATTACAAATTGTGCATTGTCATCTCAAAACACTAATCTCTATCTTGCAAATATTTAAGGATTTTGTAAGCTCTGATTTGAAAGTTATCCTACACTGGAGAAAGCAGGTTAAAAATCTCCAGAAATTTCTGAATAATGAAATTGAATCTCGTGTCTGGTTAAGTATTTCATCACATCAAGATGTAGTGAAGTTGCTTGAACCACAATGACTTTAAATCCATTTGCCAATTGTTCTTTAATGACACATTACTTGTTTCAGTAGTTTCTGACTGTCCAGATTCTCTACTGCTTTCATGGAACATAGCTTACAGTGGCAAATCTTGGATAGGAATTCACTACCACTTGAGTAGCTCCAAAACTAGTGTGGGCCCTTCTGATGAGAGGCTGCTACAGCTCTAAAAGTGTGTGTTCTAGTGACAGGAGAAGTTGAAGAATATTTGAATGCTTGAACTTTGTAGGCTAGAAAGGATCAAAGACTAAGTCATAAAACACAATTTTCATTTTACACACCTTCTTTAAAGAGAAAGAATTTTGAGATGTGTTAATTGTAGTTTCTCTTCCACTCAACAGAGAATAAAAAGGATTAAAAAGCAATGGCAGTGAGAAAGAAAAAAATCTTAAGAGTCAGACGAAAACATTTCAATTGAAGTTTTCTATTGTAAAACTGAGCTCTCTCGAATCAAATATTATAGAGTAAATTGTCAACTTGTCCAAAATACCTCCAACAGAAAAGACAAGTCTTTCTCAAGATTTGGAAGGCTCCAGATTAATCTCGAAACTGACCTTCCTTTCTTACTCTGACATACACTAAGGCATCCTACAATCCCTTTCCTTCTCCACATCATCAAAGCTCCAGTGCCTCAGGCAAGTCCCTCCCACCTCACTTCAGTGTTTCTATCAGTACCTGACAAGTCTTGTTTCACATTCCTCTAGGATCACTCCACAACCTCTAAATAAATTTCCTGTCATTCAAGCATACTTCCTACTTTACGTTCAAACTCTTATTCATCTTCATTCCCACTTACATTCCTCCTGCTCAAATTCAGAGAATTAACACTCTCTATTTCTCCAATACCTCAGCTACCTTTGTCAGCATTTTACGTAGGTCCTAAATTTTTTATGCCACAAGTACTCCAGATTTCGGAAACCCAGCCTGTACTATTTCAATACCTATTTTTTTCATGATGCTTTCCAGCTGAGAGGCTCTAGTTCAAAAGCTTCTGTTTTAAATATCAGAATGGTCTTCTCCAAAGAGGTGAAGGTTACTTTCGGGGTCAATGCATCAAAAGTCAAGCAAACAGCTCTCCCCAAAAGGCAAGGTTTGTTCTTAGGTTTTTTTTGAAGTTTCATTTATGAGTTGCTTACTTTCCCATCAAATTTGTAACAACAATCTTGAAGTCTTAGATTTTAGGAAATTAAGACAGACAAATTTTACTGAGGTAAACAGTTGATAGCAATTTTCTCAAGCCAAGAGATCTCAAATGAATCAAGATTATCCCCTTGTGTTAGCTCAACATACTTTGGTCCCCCACATTCAACTGCAGAAGCTTTCACAAATCGAACAGGTTGCAAGCCAACAGGTTCAATGCTCAGAGTGTTGTTTTCAACAGCTTCCAGAACAGCTGAGGCCAACTGCAAGAGAAATTTAGAAAGCAGTTAAAAACAGCTCTGCTTCATCCATTGCCTCAAAGCAGGGACATATTTCTTCTTCTAAGAAGCTAAGAACACCCACCCAACAAAACCAAACCAAACAAAACAAAACCCAACCCACCAAACAAAAATTCTATTCCAAATAAGATTTCACTTTCATCATGAGCAAGAGGTCCCATTTCCAAGCTCCTGTTTAAATTCTGCCCTCCAAATAACCCTGCCTTCCCTGAGGCAAGCTAACTTCCTTTACAGCCAGGAATGTAGTCAAGCATGTTTAAAATACTAACTGTATTTTCAGCCTTTCCTCATACACCCAAATAGCACATGTATTTGTACAGGCTGTGTTCTTGCCAGAGACTGAATATGGCACAAACTTTATTTTAAAAAATTGGTCTAATTTTATTGCGTGCTATGAAAAACACAAAATTATGCTGCATCCATCCTTATCTTGAATAAAACAAGTAAACGTTATGTCACTGTTTTTCAGCTAAGGATAGCTCTAGCAAGGCGTTCAAACAAGTTAAGATTGAACAATATATAGAAAAGCCAGTTGCAACTTCCGAACACTAGTCACTTAAAGTGCAGCTTTGCTCATGTTTTTTACATTCACTCTTTATAAACAATCATAAGACACTGGAAATGTGACCTTTTTGCTTGATTGGACTGAACACTTGCCCAAGACCACTGTTTCAAGTAACAGCCATTACTTGATTTAAAAAAAGGTGCAACTTATGTTACTATTGAAATAATTTTGTGCCAAGGTTCCTTCCTACTAAGTAATAAAGATATTTTTTCTACTGTACTTTAATTAAGAACAGAATGTTACTATTGAAGTAGTTAAAATGAAATACTCTCTCTGACATCTCCCAAAAGAAAAACACTACACATACACACAAGAGGCTACTGAGAGTTAATGTAATACTTCAATCATTCACATAACTGCATTTTCAATTATTCAAAAACATAACACGTGTGTAAATTATTGTTTGGCTTAACTGCACACTAGCCTATCAATAGCCAAGTGAGAAGTTGGTCACTACACACAGCATCTGGAAACAATAAATCGTGTAACTGACAAGTGCTAGAACCCTCACTCTTCCCTTAAGAGGCAATACACATCTACAGTAATTATATTACCAGTGAAGATCAAAATCCAAAATTAAGTTGCTGCAAAAGACAACAGGATGGCCTACTTATATATACTGCAGAAGCAATTTAATTCCCATAGTAACCAAGCAAACTTTTTAGTGGGAGAGATTCATATGATGCTGTACACCAACCATAACAAACTGGTGTACAATTAACTAGAAGACTGCACGTGCTTATGGCCAGAAAGTAACAGTAGATGAAAAGCATGGGTAAAGAACATAACACCTCCTGAAAACGACAGATAAACATTATGAAGAAAACGTAGGATTTTCTATGTGAGGTGTTTAACTTTATTGGGAAAGAGTATTAATACTTAAGAGACTTTAAAATTTCTTATCATTTTTTAATAAAAATCTAAGAATAGGCTCCCTTTTCCCTACTGACTGATACTACAACTACAACCTGTAAATGCTGCTTAAGAACAAAAACTAAGTAAATCAGTTGGATCTGTAATCAGTTCCATGTTATTCCCAGGATAGGTAAAACTCCAGTCTTTCCTCTGTATGGGAGAATGTGTAGGAATAACACAAGGGAAAAAGTCTCAGTTTGATTCCTCTAAAACCATATTTACAAACTGCCCCTGTTGAATCTAAATCTCAAAGTCTAATTCTTGTAACTCAAACCTCTCTTCAAGAAAAGGCCCAGACTGTGCTTGCAGTCTGCTTTGACTGATACGAGAGAAAATCAGTCCATAAAATTAAATATATTGGTCTCTACTGCCCCCTATATAAACAAGAGACAGAACATGACTTTTACACTGTATTTGAAGTATCAGGAAGAAAACTTCCATCCCTCCCTACAAACATCAGACAGACAGGAGTAACATTTGAAGAAGTAGATCTAAAAAGGCCGTATCTGGAAGAGCACTAATGGAATAGTGAAGAAAAAAAAAGGTCATTTCAATGCTCCAGACCAAACTTTAGGACTTCACTGTAAATTGTCACACACCAATGAAACAAAAATGGTTAGACTTCATATTGAAAACAATATAGTAGTCTTTTGGCTCCATGTAACATATTCAAGGGGAAGACGTCAGTGACCACATTAAGACCATTTCCATTACCTCACTTTTGGAGAAGGTTAAACATGGAAAAATATCTTCCCGATAAATTTTGTCCAAGAAAGGACATGTTCTGTCCATAGTAGGCTCATCCTTCCAAGACCTGAAGTCATTGTACAGAGACAAGTCAGCCTAGAACACACAAAGATTCAATATTTTAGTAATGTAATTATCACACTAGTGTCTACCATTTGCAAATATCCACAGGTAAATAATAAGCATTAAAATGCTTTCTATTGTAATGTGAAAGAATGCTATTACGGTTCAGCTATGAATACTTTCTTAAATCCACTTTCCTAAGCCTGTAAATTCAAGCAAATCAAAACATACAATTTTCGGTACACAGAGATCATGCATCTACCGGTTACCACTACACCAGGGACAAGTTAATTACTTTTCCCCCATTTCCCAAGCTTACAGATAGCTTTGAAAAACTTATAAGAGCCAGAAAACAGTTTCCATCTTCATGGATCTTCATTACAGTATTTCAGTCCGCCTCTATTTATATGAGTTAAGAAAAGCAGAGAAATTCAAAGAAAACAACTGCAGTCCTAGACATTTTACACGTTCATGCTGCATCTGACCCAAAAATGCTGCTATCCAAACACAAAAAGAAAATAGACTAACACACTGAATACACTAAGAAAACAGGAAGTCAATGTACAATTCAATTAAAAGTACACTGTTATTCTTCATTTTTCACCTTTATGCCAAAACCCTCTCCTATACCTCCCTACAACAGAAAGGCAAAGATGCTCACTGGGAATGATTTATAAGCCCCACAGCTCCTCTAGTCAAAGAGGAAACGCTAAAATTACCTACTAAATCATGCTAGGATGAACTGTGTTCTGTGTTAGGAAAAGATAATTGTACCTGCTTTGGAAACACCTTGTTTTGTCATCTCCATGCTGAGATCAGTTAGCAGCAGAATGGCACCCACCCAGAGTGGTGGTCCAGAGATGGATACTAGGTTGCTATTAAAAATACATTTCCATTATGGGGCAGCCTGTCCCACGGGCTTGCTACCCACTAACAGCCAGAGCACACGGAGGTGTTCCCAGAGCACATTGTCTGCTTTAGGGTTACTTGAGAAAGATCTCACTCATGGGCTCCAACACTGCTGCAGGAGTCGGGGTGAGTGCTTCTGACATATACTCCTAATCCAACATATAAACCTAACTCCAATCCCAAAGGGATATGCAACACCATCCTGCTCCCCACAACACGATCCTCAGACTGGTTTTGACATTCTGCTTCAGCACCTTTTCCCCTGTTTAAATGCCCTTCTTGAACTACAGCAGACCTATACTCCTAAAACTCCAGAAAGGATGTACACTGCAGTAGAAACATAAGCCAGGATGTGAATTTATAATTTTGTACAATTAAAAACAAATAATACAGATAAGATAATGAAATGGGGAAATAGCATATACTAAAAATTGATTTTTTTAATACTATTTAAAAGATCAGTATGCTGCTTTGAACCAACTTCAGTCTCTTTTTCATTTCCCAGGCATTACGCCTTCTCTGAATTCTCAGCACTTTGCCATTCTTCTACATGTATGCTTTGGGGGGCTTCTTTCATCACTTTCAGGGGTTTTTGGTTAAACTTTATTATTTTTCTTTTTTTCCTTGAAAAGTAACCTACAAAAATTAGACTGGAAAATTTGTTTTTTGTTAGAGCCACTTGCACTATGCTCAGGTACAATCAGGAACAACTACCTTAATTAAGCTAATCTGTAAGTGTTCTGGTTGCTAAGCCACCAACTTCATTGTGCAAATGGAATTCAATAGGTGTAACTTGCTTCCTAAGGGAACATTTCCCATAACTTAAAACCCACCTCAGGTCTGGCTTTAAAATTAATACAATCAAGAGATACCAGCAGAAAAACATCAATTTTTGATTTGTAGTCTAGAATTCTAAAAATTAAGATGCATTTCTTATTAACTTGGTTATTTTCCAGATTTACTCAATTTTACCCAAACCTACAGTTTATAAAGAAGCTGCCTTGAAAAAAACTGTTCAGTGACCATAGCTTGATGTTCTTCGTTTTCAATCTACAATGCATGATACACGTGTATCTCCTCCCTGCCTTTACTTATCCTTTCACTAGATACCAGTTTCGATTATCTGAAATTAAATATACAATCAAATGTAATAATAATTCCAGTTAAATTTTTTTTTATGCTTTCATTACAGTAAATATGACATCAGCAAAATAGCTCTTTGAACAACACTGATGCATTTATCAACACTTCTGGTGAGATCCCCTTCTTGAGGGGATGCTACCTGTCTGCTTAAGATCCGGCTTATCTCAATCTTTTTAATGTCCAAATTCATTAGACATGTCTATTTATCATAAAGGTTATTACCACATGCTAGGAAGTATTTCTCTGGGATGTTGGCACCTTTCTAGCTCCACTGCAATTTAGGGTGGACAGCCAGCCACTCTTGACTCTGTCTACATTCCACAAAGAAATCTGAGAGCTGACCTCTTTACACCCAGCTCCATCCCAAAACACAAAGCTCTAGACTCTGCAAAAGGGTTCAAAGCTATTGGCTCAGGGCCAACACACAGCCCTGAGCAAAGGTACTCTTGACCCCCTTTTGAAGTCAAGTCACTCAGAATCAAAAGAATGAGATTCAAAGAGTAACAACTCAGTGGCAAGAACAACTAGCAAGAAGGAGACAGAACTAGGGTTTCAGACCCAAGCTCCCAGAAATGCAAAAAAATTTACCTTAGAGCAGCTATAAATAAAACCAGTAAATAAAGCACTGGATAACAGGAGCAGATGGGAAGGTATGCCTCCCCTGCTTAAAACAATGTCCTACCTACCATGCCAAAGGCACTCTTGCTTTTTTCACTCCATTCTACATGCCATTAAATACCCCTGCTCAGAAGAGAAATAAGAATACTCAAGTCCCAGTGGGTGGAAAACCCATGTGTTTCTTAGTGATTCCCTAGGCTGTCACTGGAAGAAAAAGTCACCAGTTTGAGCAGTCCTGAGCAGCCTCAAAGTGTCTCCTTATGCAGCCAACAAGAAGGAGAATGAACTGAAGAAAGTGTCAGGCAGACTGGCTCTTCTGCAGCATGTCCTCCATGATCACCACGTTCTCTCCATGAGAAACTGAGGTAAAACGTATTTCTCCCATCTCTCACTCTTGCACAACACTTAGAGAATTCATTGAGTCATGACCTCGGTCAGATGCTTACAAAGTAACCAGATTCCATCCCAGTTCTCCTGTTTGCTGAAGGGCAACAAGGATTCAGTTTTAGTAAGGAAAATATCCTGGATACCACTGAAAGTGGGCAAGCAGGTTATAAGTCATCTGATTTTTTTTTTAAGTTCGAGTATGAAACACAAACTGGAAGATGCCTTAATTTTCTAAGTTTATAGTAAAATGGTGTCTAGTACAAATGCAGTTAATGATGACTGGAAAAATAAAGTATAAAGATCCAGTCAGCATATTACCCCTCTGACAATAGTCAGTAGCCACAGAGCTGGCTGAAGAGACATCTGAGAGAAAAGACAGTGATGTGTATTCTTCTACAGACTCAAAACTTCTAGCAGTCTGTAGCTAAAAAAGCTTTCTAAGCCAAATATCCTATCTTCTATACACCTTGACAGGCTTTTCTTTTGTCACTTTGCATGACTTTATTTTGAACATATTTTTAATCTTGCTTCCTCATGACAATGTTTCATTATGTACTGACTAAAAATTATTTTCCTTTTAACTTCCAGAGTTTTCATTAATTCATTAATAATTGTTCATCACTCATCTTCCCCATGTCACCTGAGATTGCAGAGATTTTTCTTCTACCTCAAGTTATCTCTCTACACAGAAATCTTTCCATTAGGTTTGACCATATATGTCACACTTCCTTATATTTTCACAACTTCCTTTCTGAGAGGAATATATCATAGCTGCGTGTACAGAAACAAACTTTTACTACATGTTCCTACAATATAATACTTTTTATTTAGTATTTATTCCTTTCCTAAGGACTTCTAAGTCTCTGTAGATCTTTGACCATCACTGAACACTGAGATGGGGTTTCAGACAGTGATCAACAAGGACGCTATCTTTTTTTCCAGTACAATGTAGCTCTTTCCAAATTCACAACTGCAAGCTTGCTAGTTGCATTTTTTTCCTAGATGCCTCGTTTCTCATTTACTGATTTTTGGATTTCATCTGCTGTTCTACTAACCACCCAGTAAAATAAGCTCCTTCTCAACTCTTTGGTCAATTTTTACTACTACCATTCCAAGGACTCAAGTACCAAGCTCTCACCTTATTATTTCCCCATTTTCAGTTATACCAGTAGATTTAAAAAACAAGCAAACAAACCAACCAAAAAAACAAACAAACAAACCCTAAACCATACCAAAAAAACACCCACACAGGCCCCAGGATTCTAGCGACTCTTTACCTGTTCTCTAATAAATTACTGATTTCATCTTTTCCCTGGCCTCTTTCACCCACTACCGATCTATAACATTACTCTTCCTCTTTTCTATGGCAGTTCATACAATGCTTATGAAAGTCCATGAACTTTCAGTGACAGACTTCATAAAAAAGCCACCAGGACATATCATCCAGTTATATTGTTTGGGGTTTTTTAATTACCATGTGCAATTCCAATATATGAAAACTTATCTTCCCTTAATGACTTAAAAGTAAACAAGACTTGGAAAAAACACCTCCTTATTGGTATGTAAAGGAAGCTCTTTCATTAATGAAAAACGTCTCTAAGATTGTAAACATTAAATGAAGATTAATATATATCATATTTATTGTAAAACAAAACAATAAAGCCAATTTATCAGCAAAAGAGAACAATCCTTGTACGTTACCTCTTTACAGTCTTTCACAATTGGCTGCACCATGGTAAGGTCCTGATGACTGCCGCCCATAGCACTGCTTGTACTCTTGTTTCTTGCATGGCCCTTCTTAAAAGGAGTTTTTCCACCAGACTGGAACTCCTTCGTTGGAGATGTTGGTGAAGTAGACAGTACTAGTGTTTTCAATGCTGCTACTTCAGCCTGGAGGACATCAATCTTCACGGGGCAGGGGGAATAAAGTCATTAACAAACAAAAATATACTCATTTATAAATATGTTAAATCAATTAACATCATCTCTGGCTATCTTGGTGCAAATCAAAACTTCATCTTCCAACAGTACTAACACATAGATGCCTGTGCAATTGCATATTGTAGTAACATCGGCTTCCTATGCACCTTGCTGGCTGACATGACACAAACACCGTGTCCATGGGTGTTTGCTAAGAATATGTCAAGCAACACAAAACAACCGAGTATATATTCTAAAAATGTATACAGGTAATGCTCTATCTTTATGATTCACATTTCAGATTTAAAACCATGTGAAAAGACAAAACAAGCTGGGAAAAACTCACCTTTCCTTGTGCTTCTTTTAACTGTTTTTCTGCTGCAGCTTGTTTGACATTTGCTTCTTTAACCATTTTGTGTGCTTCCTATAAAAGATGTTTAGCTAGTGTAAATGCTTTACACAAATTTACAAAAAACCCAACAACTAATGGCATACTTTTGCTTCATGAAGACTACTTGTGAATATTAAGTTGTGCAATAGTCTGAAATGAAATAGCTACATTAAAAAAAAATCCCTACAAATCTATCATTTTGATTCATCACTGGCACCTACAGTTCTCCTTGGTTCTGAGCCCAGATTCAGCAACTCCACCCACCCCCCTCCAGCAGGAACAATACCTGTCAGGAACACCAGGCTCCAGTCACGCTTTGGTGGCTGACAAGTTCCTTGACCCCCAAGAGAAAGACTCAGCCAGTAGCAACAAAAGCAACATAGGCACAGTAGCACATTCAAAAGAACGTCTCCCTTCTTGTAGCCAGAACAACCAGTTTTAGACAACTGTAAATTTCTGCACAAAGGAAACCAGTCAAACAACTACGAAGTCTAAATTCTCGTCATCAATAAAAGAGACAAAACAACAGCATAAAAACAGTTCATCATTTAATAAACATTTCTTAAGTAGAATGGAAAAAGCACTAATAAAACAATCCAAGTAAAGAAACAAGGCTAAACCAATAAAGAAGGAAGCATAAAAGGACTGAGGGTTTTTCAAACATCCTTTTACGTCATACCTCTAAGCCTGTTGTCTGTAAAATGTATTTGTTTAGGCTCTGATCCAGCAATTTGCACCTACTATCAAATTCCTGTTCTCACATGGTACTTACTGAAGGCAACAAAAATTGAAATATCAGAGCCATCAACCAAATTACTTGGGATAGGATCCTTTTCATATCTGTAAAGCGCCTAGCACATCTGGACACTATATAAATAAAACAAAAAAGTTCATACATCTTCATACCAAAAGATCTGGCTCCCACTGGCATACAAACACAGCTGTATAATATGGGGCTGTAAAATTCTAGTAAGTAACAAGACACATGCAGGAATGGGAACATACACATTTATACAATGTGTACAAATACATTTAACATTGACCATGCAGTTTCCGCTTAGTGATGCACCTTTGAAAGCAAAGCATGTTACTGTGCTATTACAGTGTAATAATGTAATATATGCACCCAGCTGTGCAAAACAAGTCTCAGTCCTCCATTGGGATGCAACAACCTAGCAAGACCTAGCATATCCATTTATATGGCT
Organism: Corvus hawaiiensis; assembly: GCF_020740725.1. Classification (NCBI taxonomy): domain Eukaryota; kingdom Metazoa; phylum Chordata; class Aves; order Passeriformes; family Corvidae; genus Corvus; species Corvus hawaiiensis. The sequence continues at coordinate 44,439,935 of NC_063216.1, forward strand.
GCTGAAATTAGTGGGATTCAAAATTAAACATGAATTCAAGGGCTGCAGATCCCAGTGCAAAACATCAATAAACCTCACCACTATGTCTTGTTAGAGCCTCTCAGTGAAATCAAATCACAAAAGAAAACTTGGGTAACATGCCTATAACAGTCTGGAGAATTCAAACTCAAACTGTTATTACTAATAAACTGTATTTCAAACATATTTTTAACAAATTGACACACTGTTCTAAGCAATGCAATGTCATAAATATAAAATTTCACTGATAATTTTCTTTTTATTCCTCCACAGTTAAAATACCTACCCGACATTTTCCTCCCCCTAGCATACACAAGTATTTATGCTACAAAATACCCTTCCACTCTTCTCTTTTATTTTTTTTACACAAAGGAACTGCTCAATATTTTAAGTAACCTTGCCCTACCAGGATGTAGTTTGTAATTTGATTTTGAATGTCAGTATTTTCAAATGTTTAACAGCACTTTTATACAACTTCACAGGTTTAAACACTGCTTCTAAAACATACCTAATATTGTATCCTTAAGCGTATGCTGAAAGCCTATACTTTATGATTTAGTAAATGTATAAATCACCCATGGATTATGAAATTTATTCTGACAGTTAAAGACACCACAATTTAGGTCCAAAGCATTCCTCTATATATTCCTAAGATAAAATGAGAACTGATCCTACTTCAAGTTACAGATTTAGCATTTTTTTTTTCCGTGTAATACAATCTCACAATCTTTGCTGATACTACTGCCTTTTCCTCAAATGCAATGGTCCCACTTAAAGTTCAGGCCTCTCACTTAGTAACCAGGTTTCACTCCGGTGCATCACTCAGCACTAATGTTTCTTTTGAAGTCTGTGGGTGAAGCATGCTGCCAGACCCAAAATTCAGAAGCTGAAAGCATGGTTAAGTTATGTACTTGCTACCTCCATTCATCTGGAACTACGTTATTTTTTTATTTAGTCACCATGGCAACCCCAAATTTAGCTCTTATCTAGATAGCCTTGTTGTCAGACAGAGAAGCTGTCTCAAAATAGTTATGCCAAAAAATAAGCTGATATATTTTCCTTATTTTCTTCATTTTGTGTCTAGGCAGATTGACAAGCTCAATAAGGTATCTCGCATCTAAGTGAAAAGTCTGCTGCTTTCTGTTAAGCCTCTACTTCAACACACCCAAGTCTTCAGGACACAAATCCCTTTATATGCCTATTGCACAAAAATTCAGCATACAATATACTGGTTCTACATAAAACATCTGGCTCAGCTTCCCTTAAGTATATCACATCGAAGACTCCAACAAACCTCAAACAGACTAGCTGTAAGTTCTTCCAATTCCTGTCCAAGTTGATCTCGCACTTTAGAAAGCCTTTCACATTCTTCATCTTTTAACTTCAGCTCCTATGGAAAATTGAAAGTTATTTATTCTGACTTAGAGTAGTAACTTGGCCTTTTAAAGCTAATACCACAAGAGAGGGGGGACAAAAAATAAAAGCAAATAATCAGAGGAGCATAAAACCTTTGCTAAACAAAGCCTTTCAAAATAGTCATCTTAACACTAAAAAAAATTAAATTAATGCTATGCATATATAGCTGTTTCTTCCTGCTGTACAGAATAATACCAGCCCAATCTAATGTATACCTAAGCTAAACACGAACATTTCCAAAATACCCAGAAGTAAAAAAACCTTTTTTTTCCTGGAAGTATAAAAGGCTGTATTCAGATAAAATATAGATCAAATTAATTACTGGGGCAGACAGAACACCAGTTCATCTACCCATTCCTTAAAATATACTTTAAGTAATCCTTTTTAAAAAATAAAAAAATTAATTTAAAAAAATCAGAAAGCACTGTCTCAGGACAATCTGCAATTCTAAAATCTTAAAACATTATTTTACTGCAAATACTGTCTTCCAAATATCTCCTTACAATGTTTCCAAAATCATACTTTAATTATATCCTTGCCATTGTTTACGCAGATATATAAATAAAATTAAAGCAACTTAATGAAATTCCAAATGTTAGTGTCTATACCACTAAAATTTGAGTGAAGGTCTGACCATAATCATTTTTACAGTAAGATTTTAACACAGATTTGGCAGTAGAAGGGTTACATATGCCCAATCTCATCCGTACTGAGGACAAACTGGGGTACTTTGCAGAGAAGTAGAAAAAGGCTGATAAGAAATTTGAAAGAAAGTTCTTCTCCCCTTCTGCATCCATTAAACCCTGGAATCTCTTGCAGAAAGAGAACTATGTAGACAAAGTAAAAGAAAGAGAAGTAGCCAATTCTGACCTTCGAAACTTTTTTTGGCCCTAACTCCGTTCTCATCCCCATCCATCTCTTTTTCCCCTTCCCCCCACCAAGAAAGGCATTTCATTCCTGAAATGCAAGAGCCAAGACTATCACTAGTAAGTAAGACTTCAAATACAACCTAACAATGATTTGCTCTGAAAACCTCCACAAGCCAGTAAAAAATAGCTGCCTTCAGAAAACTGTGGGAGGCCAGTCACAAGAGAGTCACAAAAAAAGGCCCGAATGGAAGCTTCCCTTGTGTTTTTGGAAGGTGGTTAGTATTTCTTCCAAAGTCTTCATGATTCAAGTAATGTTGCATACAACAAAATGTTGGAAGCTGCATCTTGCCTTGTAGCATGCTGGTATTAGGTCTTGCTCTCAATTTCTGCAGTGAAATTGGCAATAGATTTTTCTATAAGGTAAAGAGTCCTGTTTGACTTCAGCTCTTAGACTGGACAAGAATTTAGGGACTCTACTAGAATCATTTCGTATCAAAGGCATTATCCTTCTTTTACCTGGCTTTAACTTTGAATGTATTCATTAATTTTTAGTCTAGTTTGTCATTTGGATTTTTTTGCTTTCCATACACAACTACTTTGAAAGGTACCACTTAAATGATGGGAATTTTTCCAAACACGGTATTTCTCAAATTCTATTCAAATCTTACTTGCTAGCTACTATTCTGCACACAGTGACCTATCCCTTTCTCAAGAAAAAAAAACACAACAAACACCAAAAAGGCAGCAGGAAAATAGCTACAGATGGAGGCATGAGAAGAAGGAAGGAATACAAAAAAACTGAACACAAAAAAAAAGGAAAAAAGAAGAGGTTAAAAAAAGAAAGGGGGAAACAAAATTTAATTATTTTGTGTTGGTTTAAAGTATTTCCCACATAAAGTATGGTTCTTAATCAGGAAATGGAAGATTCTGATGCAAAATGCTTAAAAACTCAAAAAAAAGTTGAAACTTTTCCTATAAATGCAGAGGAAATGTCAACATTTCCTTTGGCTTACTTCCCTGATTTGTAAGGGAGGCTACATACTCATCAATACATCTTAAGAGGAGGTTACATTAATATTCAGGTCAAGAGTTGTCAAACTAACCACGCAAGTAAAACTACCCCAGGTTCACCTACCACTACATACATAAAACATTTTGCCTGCAACTGGAAAGATTAGGAGAGATTAAATTAAAATTTAGGCAGATGAGTGAAGTTTCTTAACAAAAACAAAAAGACGACACCAGGCAGTCTACTACGCATGGCTGCTTAGCTGGATTTGTCAAACACTGGGCAAGTTTCCATGACATGATTCAGGAGAAGCATAATGTAAGACGTTATTTTTGTAAAGCAAATTTAAGCTCAGGTTTTTTAGGCAAGGCAGAAATAAAGAGTGCCCAAAGCAAAAAGCTTGGCAATTATTAGAAACATTACTACTGCCTGTGTCTTAAAGGCATTACTGGAGACTTCCCAGCCATAGCCAATAAGGAACCAGAAAAGACAACTGTGTGTGCTAGACTAACCATTAATGCTGCAGTCCTTCAGTTCTGAAAAAGTAACTACATGAAGATGAGGAACTACTAAAAAACACACTTCAAACACACTTACAGAAGGCAAGAAAAAAAATTAACTTGCATGGGGAAAAAAACCCCCACCTTACAGTTAAAAAGAAATCTGTATCAAAGAGTCATATTGTTGTTTATTTCTCTTTGATCTTCTCAGACTACAGGGTGAGTCTTTAAAAAGAACCAGTGAGATAAGAAATGCAAATTACTGCTTCAAAACCATTCACACTTTACATTCTAGAAAGAAAATCATCCTACATCTAGCTCAGCAATTTAACCAAGTCAGAACTAGACGTGTAATACTGAGGAAAGAACATTTTCTACAGATATCACCTAAATTCTCAACTGTGGGACACTGCTGAATTCTGAAGTCACCAAAAAAGTATTTACATTAAATGCACTCCTATTTGACTGGTCTTCACTCAGCACACAAGTTAAACAAGCTACATAAAAATCAGTCCTTTGTAACCAGATTCACAAGGCTGTTTAATGTGACAGAAGATCCAGAATATCTTTTCAAAGTTAGCAGTGTTTCACAAACTACTGAATTATCTTATGGTGTGGGTGAAGATGCTGCTATTTTGCTTTCATAGAGTCTTCTTTCTGCTCGCCTGAGAAAATTTCTCTGCCTACAATACACTGCGACAGCGTAAGAGGGGTGGAAACTTTCATCAAAGACAGCCTGGAATTGCTAAAACACCTTCAGAGAACCAATATGCATCCTCAACAATCACAAGCCTGTGGCCTTACAATTGAACTACAATTTGATTTTAGAAAAGACTGAAAGCATACTCTTCAGTACAGCTCTAACACACCCTCATTTTTATTGTTAACTTTAAAGAAAATAACGCAAATTTTAAAATGCTGAATAGTACTGTATAGCACTACTGGAATTCCTGGGTAGTTATTGTGAACCTGTTTATTGATTAATCCATGCAGAGTTTTAAAATATCACGTTTTACTGCTGATCTGAAGACACGAGATCAAATTGTAACACTCGGTTTGTTTCCGAGATGAAAAATGTATACAGAAATTGAAGCCTTTGAAAGAAAATTTTAAATCTGAGAATCAGGCTTTCAAACTGTGTTGAAATTGACCATGCCCCATTCTATACTATCACCTCTTTCACCAGCATTACTGTATTGGGGGGAAAAAAAAATCAATTTTACTCTACTAGGAAAATATAATTAATTCACATTTTACTACAAAAAGTCAAACATGGTTTTACTTGTTACTAACAAGTATACAGATCTTACTCTAAAGACCATGGGAATCATGGAAACCAAGTGTGTTGGAACCATCATCTCTGGCAGACTGCTCTTTCCTCATCAAAGAGGGCTAAAACATCAGTTTGTTTGACAAGGAAATAACTTTGAGCCAAATCACACAAAAATTCAAGGAAAGAATTCAAGTTCGTGACTATAAACTGCTAAAGCTCAGAAACTAGAGGTAAGCTATCCAAAATACATGCAGCATGCTGGTTAACTAAGATGAAAAGCAAAAGGTATACGGTATATATAGGTATATATGAAAGATATATATTTGCAAGGACTCCACTAAATTTGTACATCAAGAAATACCCTGTATCAAAATACCATCACTATTCTCTGGGAGGCTATCTACACGTGGTTGAGCTATCTTCAATAACCACAGTGAGAGAGCTCAATCCAAACACAGCAGAGAAAATACAAATGCATAGAGACGTGAGGACATAAGGTCCCAGGCATTACAATCACTAAGCCTCTTAACACCTTCTCAGTTTCCCTGATGCTGCTTTAGAAGATTAGCGAAACAAGAAGGGTTCAGATGATGTAAAGCAAACACTACCCATCTCCACCTTTAGAATATAGCCAGAAATTAAGACTTCAGTGAAAAAATAAGCAAAAAATAATCTGAATGGTCTCAAAATTTGAAAATAATCTATCATTTTAATTAAGGGAGCATTTTAAGGCAAAAGTATGTAAACTCTTATATGCCCTTTTAGTACAGAGTTGAGCACTGCTGTTAACCTCTGACCCAACCTTTCTCCCAATTTTATTACATGATTTGATGCAGCAACTGATCTAGATTGAAGTAGAAAGTATATTTTTCTCTCATCAAGAAACAAAGTTTTGAAAGACTTTTTTAACGATTTTGCCAGCAATGCCATTCATCTTAAGAAGTCTATAGGCTTAAGAAATCCAAGGCATACAAAAGCAGAAAAATAAGAAAATAATACTTATTCTATTACTGAATAATTTTTTCAGGAACCATATTGAAATGTCTAACAATTACATGGCATACATACATTATCTAATATAAAAAACCTGACAGCACATTAAGAAAAAAGTTTAACTCCAAGCAAAGACATGAAAAAAAAATTAGTGGATCCCAAGGTTTAAAATTTCCATTTCCTTTCTAGTTCCCTTTCTGATCACAACTGCAACAAATTCAAATCAATCTTTAACATATAGTACACTAGCACACAGTTTGGGTGGGAAATTTGAAACCAATGAAAAATGCAAAATAGCAAATTTGCATTTACTTTGTTACTCTCTGCAGCCTGCAAAATTTCCAGGTTCAATGAGCTCACAAAATTCAAGTGCAAACTGAAATTCTCATTTTTCTCACTAGTAAACAGCACAGAGAATTACAGAGAATTTAAAGCCATTACGTAAAAGACAACCAGTTATACAAAGACACTACCTATTCATTACATCCCTACAGGTTTTGAACTGAGTACTCATCAACAAAAGTGAATATGCTTGGAAACAAAAGTTTAAGATTGCATGATATATGAGTATCACAGAGAGAATACAGCACTATGTGAACAGCCATGAGTTTTGGAAGAAAGATACCAGAGATGGATTAGGGATAGGAAAAAATAGTGCTCATGCAGGAAGAGGAAGAAAGTGAGTATAATGGAAGGAATAGGGTTTATTGTTGTACAGTCTGTACAGACTCCTGCAGTGACTAAGCAATTCTGAAACAGCGCAAGTTTAGAAAGACAAGCAAAGTAAGCTACCCCTCCAGTATAACACTGGTAAGAATCACATGAGGACTTGAGAATTAGCAAGAACTTTGACATCAACAGTCTCAAGTTAGTGCTGAATTGCTTTTGTTAAGACCACACAAAGAGTTTGAAAGCACATAACATGCAGTTTAGTATGTCCTAGCAGCCTTCATGCCATTTCCTTAACAGCCTTACCAAATTTCAGAGAGAAGCAGGAAACACTTCAATATTTAAGAGACAAAGTGCGATACACTGCAGTAAGATTTTTAGATCATTCCAAGCTATCAGTAGCAGATCTGAGTTGTGGTATACTGTAAAGAAGAGCTTTTCTAAAGCTTAAATGTTAATTTGTTCTTATTTTCTAGGATTCCAAGTTTAACTGCTAGGATTATATATTCACATGCAAGGTCCTCAAATGTAGCTCAGGTTAATGTTTCCTTTCAGTGGTCAAAAGCTAAGTAAACACACACATTAGCAAAGGAAGCCACTGCTCAGCAATAAAACAATCAACAGAAAAAGCAACGTCCAAATCCATAGTTAAGATTCACTATGACAGTAATGACGACTGCATTCAACAAGATGAGGTAGCAAACAGAGGGCAGCAAGTTCAAACACAAGATGAGCTTAACCCTAAACAAGAATGGAATTACCTAGAAGAGAAGAAAGGGCACATATACAAACAGCACAAAACCTATTCAAAACTTAAGCACAGAGAAATGTTAAAATGATAAATAATGGCTTTGCATTTATATAGCACCATCCATCCAAACAAGACAAAGCGCTTTACAAATATTAATGAATTGAGACACAGTGTCTTCAAAGGTATCCATATTCAATTTGAAGTGTGGTGTAACAGTACTCTAAAGAACACCAGAGACATTTTTACTGCTTCTTTCCTATGCAGTCATTCCCCTGTGAAACATCCCTGTTTCTAAAGCATTTATAAATTCCATGACACATGCTACACTTTTAAACTCTAGAGGAAAGAAGACTCGCAAGGTATATAATCAGTGTCTATAAATACTTATTCAGTAACAACAGAATGACAGAAAATTAACTCCTATTCTCAAATGTCAGAATGAAGGAAAGCCTGCATTTCAAAAAGAGAGTGTGTTTAACCACATATTGCAGCAAAAGTTTCCATGGTTAAGTAGCAGCAGCAGCACTAGGAAAAAAAACATTATCAAAGAATAATTATAAGACATCAGCACAGCACTTAGAAAATTTTACATTAAATAATTACATCATAATAAAGCTATAAGAAAAGAGTAGACTTCAAGTGCACCTTCTGGCCCATCTATCATTCTGCAATATTAGAAACACTTTGAAGAGAGAAAAAGCGGGAGGAAGGAAGACAACGAACCTTACCCTCTGAGCTTTTGCAAGTTCTTCTTTCAATCGTTCATAGCCCTTTTCTCTTACTTCCAGTACAGATGGGCTCCGTAAGTGAGATAAACTGTCTGTACTCAACCCAAAAATATCTTCATTTCCTTCAGCAACATCTGCTACTGTAGTGCCCTGCAAAAACTCTCTCTCTACGTTATTGCTCTCCTTCCTGGCATTACTGTGATTGAATGACCCACTCTGGGGTCCAGAGGTAGAACCAAGTACTGCGTCGGTAACATTGATGCTGTAAAGAAAGCAATATATTTTTTATTTATATAATACAGTAAGAGTAGTATTTTAGAAATGGCAGTAGTGATGGTGAATACGTAATTATGGACACAATTTAATATTACAAAATTGTAAATATTAAAATTGTATCTGTAATGAAGCAAACAGTTTATATGCAACAAACATCAACAATTTAAATAAAAAGACACATGGCATTTACCTTATACCTGATACTTCTCCACAATTCAGTTGTCTGGGAGATGAATAAACAGGTTGTGTAGGAAGGTCAGAAACATTTAATGCATTGGGTTGGATTGGTGTGGAGGACACAACAGAAGGATGTGGTCGGTAGATTACACTGGGTGAGGTAGTTTGTTCCTGAGTCCCTGACTCATTTACTCCAAGAAGATCTGGTGTAGTAGGCGAAGCAAGGTTCACTTCATGAAAGCCTTCCAAGGGGTCACTGGCCATAATAAAAGCCTCATTATATGAATCCCTAAATGAAATAATCACTTTATCAGAAAGTAAACAGGAAATAGCTGTCAGATATATTTAAATATTTGAATGAAACACACTCAAATATGTTCAGAATACTTCATGATAGAATGGAAACTCTGGACTGTTCTTGCAAAAGTCCAAACTTCAACCACCAAAAATGTTTCTTCCCACTCATTGCACTGCTGAGTCCAGAAGATCTAACAGCAGACTCTGCATCTAAATGGGATGACGAAATCAAGAACATACTCTACATCATAAAACTGTAATTTTTAATACAATCTAGAGCTGTTTCATATCAAAACAAATGTATTTCATTCATGAAAGGGGGAGACCTGGGAATCAGTGAAGAAAAAAAAAATTTAAGTGTAAAACTTCAACTTTTCATCTCAATGAAGCAAATAATCTAGAACAGAAATCAGTGAACCTTTAAATAAATTACAGTCCATAGTGGTTTTGGTTAAATTACTCATCTGATCTTTTAACAGTTCACTGAAATGACAGACTTAGCCAATAAGATTTCTCATTAAGTATGATGATGTATATTTAACACATCACATGATTAAGTGAACATGACAACTGTGAACAAGTACACCAAAAATACATTACAGGTAAAAAGTACTACAAATTGGCAATGTAACTGACAATCTTTCAATTTATTTTTTAATTACATATGCTTTTCATCAGATCAACAGAAAACAAGTACAACACATGATTTTTACAAGTCCTATTTTTCAGCAGTTTATCAGAGATGACCAAAATCTTTGCATAATTCAAAACTGGAAGTTGGAAGTAGTATGGAGAAATCTGTGAAGGAATTACTTAGCACTGATTATTCACTGCAAAAAAAACCAACAAACCTTTTCCATGTTATATAAATACAGAAGAGAGAAAAGGCTCAAAAAAGATACTTAATGTGGAAAAAAAAAATTGTGCATCTAAACAAAATAATGTATTGTATTTTACAGAGAAAGTTGCCTGGATCTTACACTTGAAAAGACAAGGCAAGGAGAAGATCTAGAAAGATTATGATCATAACCATGAAGAAAGGATGCCATCAACTTATATGTACCTCCAGTTCATTAGCCACTTCACAAAACACACGGGAAGACACCAAGAATGGAATCCCAAAATTACACAAGAAGCAATGTTTTAGTTAAATTAAGACTTTCTGGTCACCTTAAATTCAAAGAACACTACTCAAAACTGTTCTGCATCTCAAGGATTGCGGTGTGTATACACCAGTGCAAAATAAGTAGCTTTACCACATCAGCAGGTACATGTGGGAGAAATTCAACTGCTCAGACAGCAAGAGTATGTTAATTTTTCTCTGCCTCTGCTAATTGCTCCCACCAAAAAAAAAATCACTCCCCTCTAAGAAACGGCCCGGACTCAAAGGACAAAAAGGACCTTACATGAATGAAAAGGAATATTTTTGTTTCAGATTTCTTTTATGCAGAAAATTTTATGCAGAAATTTGTTTTATTTTGAACTATCAAAACAGTTGATATTGTTTCATTTGCACAAATATGATTTACACAGAAAAACACTGTCACAGTTTTGTGCTTTGAAGCTTTCCTATTATAATAGAGATGAAAAGCTTATTTTTGAGTTTAAGTAACTTTGGCAAATATTGCTGTTTGTTTTCCCTATAATTCTTCTTAACTATTGGAAGCATTATAATTACATGCTCTACATGATGATAAAGCCTGTTGAGTAGACAAATTAAAATGAAGGAACTGACACAGCTACAGGACATTTCTCTTCAAAGTTAAATTTCAAGAATGTTTTCAGCTCTACAATGCAATTATTACATCACTGTTTTTACATTTAGTAAGCTAAAATACTGCTGTCTTTATAATTCATCACCCCAATTGAAAAACATCTATGTCACAGATCTCAAAGTCAAGGTCACATCTACACAAACGCTTTCCCTTTCTTTGTTGCCACTGCTCTCCTCTTCTTTGAACACCAAGCCAGCCATACCCAACACCACTATACTGGCAACAACACCAGCTATCACTTCCAATTTCCAATTCATTGGATCCCAGTCTTCACAAGTAACAAAAGACACAGGCCCTGAACAAGGATGTAGAAGGGCTGCCTGGATGTCTTGCATTTTCTACAGCGTGTAGGAAAGTGCACCCAAATCCACACAACCAAAGCAGAAACTCAGACCCACCTGAGAAGAAAACAGGAACACGCTTCTGTCCCATACTCCCTGCTATTGACTAGTTTCTATTTCAAGTTTGAAAGACACATTGCGAGTCACTCTTAAAACTCAAGGTCTGCCTTGATACTCAGTAGAGATATCATGGAACTCAGATCACCAGTACCGCTGACTGTCTACAGTACATGCTCCATTGGGCTAAACTTTGCTACGCAAGGTTTTTTTCTCAAAAAAGTGATTTTTAAAAAAATACTACTTAACCTTCCCCAAGAATGAAAAAAGGATCCATAAAAGCTTATTTGTTGTTCTTTAATTTATTTTACTTTTTCTATATAAATCTTAGGGATATCTGTTTGGACCAAATACTTCTAAGTACATAGAGTAAGCAACAGGTAAAAAGATGCACCATTCCATATATTTGTGATAACAGACACAAATTCATCTACAATCTGAAGTGCAGAAGGCCATGCTGGCTCACACACACCCCCAAAAAAAAAAAAAAAACCAACAATTGAAAGCCTACTTATTATCTTTCAAATGTTCAAATGCATTTCTAGCTGCCCCTCTGGACCACCACATCAATTTCCGATACCAAAATAGTATGTTTGGGGGGAAGGACAGGAGGACTCTATCCCACCTACATGGTCCCACTCCTTTGAGAAATGTTCCACCTAAGTCTTTTCTACAGCTTTTCCACCTGCCTATATCCTAACCTGTCTATATCCTGCACTATTTTTAACAGTAAGAAAAAGAAAGAGCCCAAACCAAAAAGATTATGGAATTTTATTTACAAGACTATCACTCTGCTTATCCATTAAATATTGACCTCAGCCTAAACAGTAAACAAACCTATGCATAACCTCTCAACTATCAAAGAACAACCTCTTTCTGAAACAGTAAGTAAAAAAGTTTAAAAAATTATACAAGTTATTCCTGGAAGAGCTGAAAATAAAGCCCCTCAGATATATTTTTCTCATAGCCTGTCAAATGGGCACTCATAACCAAACCATCTGTGTAAAACACTTTCCATTCACAACTTTTTTCTTTCCTAAGATTACTTCTCACTAGGCAGTGAGCAGGCAGAAGCTGGGTACACCACCCAGACAAGACAAAGAAGCCCATATTAAGTATCTCAGTTTCAAGACTCACCAACACTATTATGAAGACACATCACACATTAATAAAACCAAATACATAAGCAAAAAGGCAGGTGGTAGTAAAATTAAAAGCTCTCTTTTGGGAAAGAACTCTTCAAAGTAATGGTAACCAATAGGAGAAGGATTAAAAACACACATTAAATGTCAGTGTCATTAAAGATTAGAGGCTTCCTTAAGGCTTGCAGGAAGGATTCATATTATTGGCTAAGGCAGCGATGAAGAGCCTTGCTGTGAAGGAACATGAAGCGAATGGTAAGCAGAGGAGAGCTTTACTAGGAGCCAAGCTGACTGTGTGCAAAAAGCACACACTGTTGACACAGCACTCCCGAGTAGTAGTTCTGCTACTGTGAACAAAAGCTGATATTCTGGCATTTCAGGCCAGCACACAAATAAAATAATTAATTTTCTAAATACCTTTTCTCCTACATTAATATAAGGTGAAAGCGTGGAATCACATTAGTGCCTCCCAAATATGTGATTATTTTTGTCTTAGTTGATAGTATGCAATTAGGATCACATAAAAAATGTTAAGTACTGTAATAAATCAGAATGAAACAACAAAATTAATTCATTTCCTTATGCTTTCATCTGGGAAAAAATGCAAATTTGGTGGGAGCTGACAAAATGTCACTTTTTATTACCTCTTCGCTGCCACACTTGCACTGCTGACTAACCACAACTTCACGAGGAAACTATGCTCAAATCTGTTATTTTCTCTAATAGTTAAACTGATTTCTTTGTAGTACATTTTAGTTTACAACAGTCAGTTAAACACTTCCTATAGCTTCTAACAAATGGGGAACCACAAACATTTTTTACAGCAGTCAAATCAAAATGCTTAACCTAATTTTTCTGTTATAACTCTAAGAGGGGTTTAGCTACTTGTCTGATTCAAAGCACTCAATACTAAAAAGCTCCCTGAAATGCAATTTATTGTGGTTTGTTTCCTTTTGGAAAAAAAAAAAAACCACATTGTTGAAAACCGCCTACTATGAACTCTGGAGTTTGTCTTTCACAGATTGCTTTTGAATACCAGACACTTGGAAGAGAACAACTCTGAACAATCTCCTAACTGCTATAGTCCATTTAAAAGCAAAGCCAACACCAAACATTTCACACATCAGTAATCTCATTTTTAGTTTTAATAGTAAAGAATACCATCACTACAGAATGGCTACCTGTTCAAGTAAGAAGGAAAGAAAAAAATCCCCTAAGGAAGAAAGTTAACATCTCTAAATATTTTTATCAACAGCAAATTCTAGTTAGCATTTCTCAAAAGAACTGCCTATTAGCCACTGTGGTTTAACCTCCATGCAGCAAGCCTTTTAATATGTAACTGAGTCTCAAAGACTTCATTTATTCAACTCCGTCTGCCTCAGTTGATTTGGGAGGGCTCCAGAAAGTGGAATTTTTTGCAGCAGTTCCTCAAAAGGACGGGCACTAGCCCACCACTGGGCCTGCATTCTTCTCAGTCAGTTTAGGAAAAAAAAAATTAAATATGTAGCATTATAGAGCCTGGAATGTAATATGTTTTTAACTCTAAAGAACTTAGTAGGAAATTAAGAAAAATGGACTAATGAACACTTTTTAAAGAAGCAGTTCAATTAAGTAGAGCTACTTCAAACCTATCAGATGCAAATAAGCAGGTTAAAGTTTAAATTGTTGTAAGGCATATACGGGCATTAATTTCAAGTTAAAAACTAATTCAATTACATCTATCCAGTATCAGATATTCATGAGATGCAGGCACAGGACAAAGTTTGGTAGATTCTCTTCCTAAACTGTTTTACATTTAAGCTTAGCCAGAGATTTCAAGCAAGTTTAAACACCATTATCAATGCCAGTTGATTGCAAGAACACAATTCAAGATTTGGCATAGGAATTCCTTTAATGTTTGCAAAAAATAATTCCGACTCCTAAAATTTTGCAATTGTGATAGGAGTTTCTGCTTCAGGAACCCAAAACAAAACTTTTTTTGGGTTTTTTTGAGCCAGCAAGATATGAGAGAAAAAGAAAGCACTGAACTACTCCAGTCTTAACATATTCTACTTTTATTTACAAGTGACCTCACACCATGTTATTTACCAACAGGTGACAAATTAGGTAAGATGGTAAATGGAAGGTAAACTGTAAGCTCGGCAAGTCTACAGAATTTAACAGCTAGCAGAAACACACTTGGTTTAATGTGAGAATATTTTTCTACTGCATTCCCTCTAGTGTTGTCATATAATACTACAATGTGGGTTTTCTGTTTTTATTCTCACTTTATGCATTGAAAACACTATTTGCACTGTTTTAAAAGAAACACAGTTTACTTGATAGCAAGATTTTGTGAAGTTAAAAGGATTTTTGTTTTGATGAACTGATGATTAAAAAAATATCTTTTAAAAACTTAATTATAGGTGTATCTTCAATTAGAAAAACATAGGTACAGACAGTAAGTGTCTCTCTTACAGAAACAAGCAGCACAGGAGATTCCATGACCTATATTTATGAAGTGCTTGTGAAACTTATAAATAAACATGGTATAGACTCTGGTAGATAGTACACCTCTTACTAGAGAGAAAAGTCAGTGCTTTGCAAATGCAAAGAATACCGCAAACTTTCACTGTAAACAAACATTCAAAGAATGCTGTTCTGTTCACAAAGACTCTCAAACCAAGTTAATAAAACTGAAAATATGATTCTCTTTGCAGATGCTGTTCTTTTTAAAGCAGAGCATTGTTCTGCCTTATCTAGGAAACAACTTCACAAGCCCATCTCAGGTTTAAACCTGATCACAATGACTAGTGTTATTCTTGCCAAGACTTGGACCTAAAGACCCTCTTGTTTCCAGTTACCATTGAAAATATTCAGTAATTTAAAATTCAGTAAAATTACGATGAATTTCCTGACATCGTATTTGCAAATGCATTTAAAGAAATATTTTCTTAATTTATTAAAAAATGGTTAGTACATTAGTAAGTGTTAATAAAGTCTCTAATACAAGTCTTGACAGTCAGGTGACAGTAAGACAATATTTTACATGCCATATTAAAAAGGGTCTTAAAAATAAAAATCCAAAGTACACGTCTCTTTTCTGAGAAAATCCATAAACCTAAGTGGAAGAGTGAGTGACCAGCTCATTTGGTATTTCACATGAATTTTTAAACCAAGTCAATAAAAGCTATGAAGACAGCTGCAGCCTACAATCAAAATGCTTCTTGTGACTGTTCTTTCTCCTACAGAAAAAAAATCTCCTTTTAAATATAGCATAACAAGATGGATATTTCAGTTGCAGCTGTGAGGTGCACTCCCATTTGTTATTTATTAAAAGCATAATGAGAGGTAAATTATTCATCCTTCTTTGCTCACTAGGTAACATTAACCAAGCACAACAGATGAATGACTGCCAAGACACAAATACAGAACGCCAAACTTTAACCCTTCCAAAAACTCATTAAACAGATCTATAAAAGAAACAACAATAAAAATACTAAAGCAACAAGATTTCAGGTTTTGCCCTATAGTGAGGAATACAAATATTCGAACAGATGGTAGCTGCCAATACATACTTCTAGTCTGAATAACCTTACATCTGCTTCAAAAGAGAAGCTGATAATTTCACAGTTACAGCAAGTCTGTAGAAGATTAATTATTTTATCTATCTAGATAACTGTTTCTGAGACTTCCTAAGAACATGCCTTAAAATGAACACAGCAGACAAACCAAGCAATACAAAACTTAGTACAGTATCTGCAAACAAAACAGACAATACTTTCAAACTCATAAAAGCACTGTAGCTTTTTGGCACCAAGACAAACTCTGGGGGTACCATTAAGGCTTTGGTCACTCTGTGTTCTCTTACTTCCAGATCCCTGAGACTCTCGGGGAATTAGTGGAGCATCAGCACTCTAGCAGCACAAATTTCTGCATAGCCCATCGCTTGAAATCAACTTGTAACCAGAATTTACTTTCTGAGCCTTACTCTCCAACATAACTACATCAGAAATCAAAGCTAACTCAAATCTGCTACGCAACTAGTACAGCTTACACCACCACTTACCGGCGACTAGGTATGACCCTCAATACTGCTCGACAGACCATAAGGCAACCAGAAACGCTACAGGCGAGCGCAGCCCCACAGTCCCACAGCGCAGAACGCCCCTCCGGTCCCTGCTCACGCTGCTCTGGCACCCCTCGAGGGGGGTGAAATCTGCGAACCCCACGAGGGGCCCTGCCCGGCCCTCCCCCCCCTTCTTTCTCTGCCCCTTTCGGCGCTCTCCCCTGATCCGCACCTGCCGCCCCGCCGGCCGAAAGCTCTGTGAGCGGAGGCGAAGCGTTCAGCACTAGCTCAGCTTCTTCTCGCATCCCTCCTCTCCTCGTCTCGGTCACTGCTGCCCGGCCGCCCTTCCCCTCGGGCCCCGCACAAGCACTACGTGGGGAGCACGGCAGCTGCTCCGACCCGCCGGCGCCCGGGGTGAGATGGCTCTTTGTCCGCCGCTGCTGCCTCCCTCGGGCAGGTGCTGCCGGCACTTCCCGGCGTGATCCCTGAGAACTACTTTTGCCCAGTTTTGCCTTCGACTGCGGCTGGACTCGGGGACAGGCGCATCCCTGCCGCCGACTGCCCCTTCCGTGCCCACGCAAGCCCCGACGGATCCGGGGACCCCCTCCCGCCGCAGACGGGGACAGCAGCACGGCCCGGACCGTCGCCTGTCCCCACGGTCTTCCAGGCAGGGACCCACAGCCGCCACAGCCAGCCCGCGCCCGGTCACGGCGCCCCGGCTAGGGGCAGCGCTCCCCGGTGGCGCCGGCTCCGCCCGCCTGGGCACAGGCTCCCGGAGACGCGTCGGCGGGCAGGTGCAGCAGCACTGGAGGGGAGCCACGGCCCAGGCAGCCACCCCACGTTCCCGCCGGCGGAGCCGGAGCCAGAGCCGGAGCCGGAGCCGGAGCCGGAGCCGGGGCCAGGGCCGCGCAGCCCCCGCCTCACGTACCTGCCGAGCCTCGAGAGAGGAGCGGCCGCCGCCGACGCCGCGTCCCCTCAGCCGACCTGCGGGGCCGGGCCGCGCATGCGCAGCGCAGCGCAGCGCCCGCAGCGGAGCGGGGGGGGCAGGTGTGCACGGCCCCGCTGGCGCCCCCTAGGGGCCGGGGGTGACCTCCGTGAGGGGAGTGGGCGGGACGGAGGGAACGGCCCGGGCCCGCGGGGGCCTGCGCTCGTCGCAGAGGGTTAAAGCAGGGAAACATTGCTTCTGGTCAAGGGCAGGCGAGGACAGGGCTGTTAAACTGAGTGTTTTGTTGCCGTGAAAAACACAAGGAAGTTAATAATTCTGTGTTTAACGATATGCAGTAACAAAGGCACCGGATTGCACAATTGAAGATGAGAAAATGAAAGATATGCTAGATGATTATCCAGCAATTTTCATTCATGGGGCATGCACTGCTCCAAATTGTGAACCTCCCTAATGTATATCATAATCAAAGACTGAACTCTACACACTAGATTTCTAAAATGAGGCCATGTATAGAGCTATAAAAGGACTCACTTGCTAAGAAGAGGTGTTTTTCCAGCTCCAGTAGTTTGATAAAGAGTGATTACTACTATGTCTCATCTGGGCTTGCCCTAAGGCATCCCCACTGCCACCCTGACACAAGCACGGTACTTAATGCACTTGAAGTCCTGGTCTGTACTGTTCTGTGAGTCCTATGTCTTTAAAGGCAATAGGCAAAGTGTTATAAAGCTGCTATAAATAAGACTCCATTTCACCGCTGGTCTGATTACAGTGCCAAAGAATATGCTTCAAATGACAGCAGTATTGGCTGGACCATGTACTTTCCTTGCTGTTACTGCAGCTGAACTGAGCCGTGTGCTGCACGGTGAGAAACATGAGCAAAAAACTAAGGTAAACAAGACCTTGTCCCATTCATCAGTTAAGGAATCTAGGCCGCATTCCAGTCAATAATTGAAACTTTAATTATCCTGACAGCTTTCCACTGAATGTGAAAGAATCCTGTTTGGCCAGTCCTGCAGGACGTAGCCACAGACAAATAATGTTCTTTGTGGCACATTCCCCATGGCATCCACCAAGCGAGAAGTTAATTGAGAGCAAAATAATATGACAAAGACGATGTCAGAAGGCAAATGTATCAATGCCGTTCGTCATAAAGTAAATACAGTACCTATAAATACTAATATCTTCTAAATTACTTTCCAGTATGTAAATTTACGCTGACTACAATGGGGTTTAGGCAGAAAAAATGGCTACAGAACATCATCATCAATAGCTTTTCTGGAAGCAATCTGAAAACCAAGAAACCAAAGTGCAAAAAATGGAATATTCAAACAGCAGTATAACTTGAAATTGGTTGTGAAAAACCCAAAAGAGCAGAGATGTTCCGTTCAAGGAGCTCAAACTTTAAATTATTTAATTTGCTAATATTGACATGAAATAGAATCCAGGTGGTGCTATCAGAATACAGGTTTGACAAATTAGAAGATGCATCAGAAAGTTTATTAAAAACAGGGTTGCAAAAGAGACATGACAAGTGGAATCAGAAGTTGAAAACAACCTATTAAGACATAGTAAACCAACAAGAGTCTATAATTAGGATCTGTAATCCTATAGTTCTTAATCCTGTACAATGACTGTGCTTGGCATGACAATCTGCTGTTTTAACCAGATTAGACATCTTGCATTTCAAGAAATAAAAGCAATACAGTTCCAAAGACATTTGACTGTGCTAAAATTAATCACCAACAGATTTATTTTGTCAAAGTACTCCTGTATTTTGCTGTGTGTAATACTTTAAAGAGTCAGGCAGCAACAAACCACAGAAAGCATCATTTACATGGTTAAAATTAAAAGCTAAAATAAATTGAATCAATAAATTGAATTGAATCTAGAGTAATAAATAAGAGAAAGGAACATTTTGCGAGGGGCAGGGGGAGAAGAAAAATATATTTGCTCCTTTAAAAGGCCTTTGCTCGTTCCTGAGCTGCACATCAGTGTAAGGGCAGAGCTACTCCTCCAGGCGTCATGAACTGAGAGCCAAGGTCACCAATGAGGGCACAGTCAAGAGCAGGGCCTGGTGGCAATAGCAACCAGCTTTGTCATATACCAGTGACCATCACTCAAGGTGAGATGTCAAATCAAGTCCAGGATCCATTCAGGGAGTCTTGTCAGGAAGAGCAAGAGGCAGTACTGGAGACATACATGTATGACCTATGGGCAGACCTACACCTGTAATGTAGGTCTGAGGCTCATGCGAGGAAGGATCGTCCAACACAGACTCACACAAGACAAAGTACAGTTTGTCTGTTTGCTCTGAGCTCCCTAGTGTGGTTAAATGGCCCAGATCAGAAATTCCCGTTCTCCAGCTAGATAGAACACTGAATAGTACCTTGGCACAGACCTGGCTGGAGCAATCTGTATACTAAAAACTGAGTCTCACTTGCACAGCTTCTCTCCAGTCATACTGATGCAAGGTGTGATAAAAATCCTTGCAAACAATACCTGCACTGCACAGAGCCCCCCTGAGCTGCAGCTCTGTCTGTCAATGTCGTCTGTCACATTTGAACCATCTGTCTGAGAGATTGTATCTTCAAATGTGGTTGGTTGCTTTCCTAATAGTTCACTCAACCTAAGAAACCTGTTTCAGGGAGGAGAAAACAGAAGAGACAAGGCTGTTTCACAGAAGGTAGTACCAGGCCATGGCAGGCCTCTCTGTTGAAGGCAAGAATGGCTGCTGGACTTTAAAAAAATCAAGTGCATAATTTTTCTTTGATCTGAATTTAGTTAAAGTTTCTCATTTCTACACAGAAGCATGAATGCCAGCTAATGTAATTTTCCCCCCTACAGGTTGGGAGGAATAAAAGAATGAGATGGTTGTTTTCTTTGAAGAAGATGTTCAAGTGTTTGGTAGGGGAGGATGTCCCAACAATTTCATGGATAAATAAAGAAAATAAACTTTGAAATCTCATTTTCTACTTGCCTGTGGTACTTCTTACTTGTTTATTTTAATAATTTTTTTTATATTGAATAAACTGTAATATTACCTGCCTTTTTGTGAAGATATTATAAAACAATAAACTCAAGAAAACCAAGGGATGAATCTATTAATAGTAGTCACACATGCGTTGAAACCCCAGAGTACAGTGAAAAAAACCAAATAATGATCCGCTATATACAAAAAAAGTTAGAGAGACTATAAATTTTATCTATTTTAGAAGCTTCCTCTCCCTTCTACTAGCTCAGTTGAACCAGTGCTAGCAATATTGGGAACTGTATTTCCCCATGCAGGCATATTTCTTCAATGTTCAGCTAAGCAAATGTTCAGGAAAGCAAATCCAATCAGTAAATTGGCATAAATAAGCTTCCAGCTTATTGGAGCCCTAAAACCTATCTCTATGCTGCCCTCCTTGTTCAACTAATAGAATGTTAAAACCGGTGAGGTCTGTGTTATTTTTCAAATCTACACACTAAAAAAAGGCCCAGAATAACAGAAGACAAGCAGGATTGATATTAACTGCTCCTGAAGCTCTTTCTCAAAACTTCCAACTGTGAAAGACAGAACAGCCGCCCTAAACAGCGCATTCCAGCGCTGAACTAACCTTGGAGTTACAAATGTCTTCCAAAGTCTAACCTCATCTCCCTTGCTGCAGTGTAGAAGAGGTAATGAGCTTATCTTAGTGGATACCAGAAGCAGCAATCTTCAGGGCATTTGATAGCATCATCTATACACTCAATTTTGTCAAAGAATAAACAATTATTTTAAACTTTCCTCATAGGTGATGTTTTTTAGATCCCCAATTGTTTTTATTGTTCTCTCTGGGTTTCTTCTTGTGAGTCTTTATCAGAACAGTGCTCAGTTCCAGGCACATCACTCCAGATGAGGTCTGACCAGCACTGGCTTTAAAATATCACACATCTGCTTATACATCCCCCCAAAGATCCTTTTTCTCTTATGGGAGCAGAATGCTGCTTCACCAGTTCTTCTTCAGCTTGTGTACGACCTCACTTGTGAATTTTCTTCTGTGTCCATTTATTCTTACTGAATTCTAATCTTGTTCTGAAAAAAAAATGTTTAAGACCCTTGATATCTTGCAGATTTGGTAAGAGCATTGTCTATTCCATCAGCCAAGTCATTAATTAAAGTACTGTATGTCATCAGATCCAGAATGATCCTCTGACCTGAGATGCTCTTGTTGAAAAATTTACCTTCTAAAACCATGGTTTGAGTGGGGTTTTCATACCCATCTTGTATTGTTTTTACAATAGCTTGTGCTGGACAGCATGCCCCTCCCTTTCTTATGAGATGTCACAGGAGGGAATTTCAAAAGCCTTACCACGCTCTGTCTGTATTGCATATATTAATTCTTTCCTATTTGTCTTCAAAAGATATGCTCAAATCACGAAACAAATACATTGCAGCATCAAAACCTCAAACTGTTTCATAGTCTTCACCTCTGTTATCAATGTTATTACCTCTGTTGTCCATGCACTAAATCAATGTCAGAAACAAGCTTTAAATTATTTCCAAAAAGAGAATGCTCATTGAAGTCCTGTATTCATTAATTGAAAGTCAAGGCTTGAATACTAAAAAATATAAACTTGGCAAATAAATTCCTTTTATGCACAGCATATATCTATACACAACCTGTAGAACTTACTGGCACAATATTAAAAAAATGGTACACTCTTTACTGATTTAAAAAAAATGAAAACAACACTATTTCATAAATACACAGAACACAGCCTAACCAGGGAAGATGCAAATTAATGAAGAATATGAATTCTTTGTTAACTATTAAAATGACAAGCATTAAAAAGAAATTTTCCCTTCAAGCGTGATAGATTACAATTGTTTGCTTTGACCGTAAGATTTATTCTGCAAACAAGCTGCCCAACTAGACCGATTCTACTGTTGAATATGAAATAAATAATGCCTCTAGATTGTTTTGGAGGTACTTATAAATGTAACAATACCAAGTAGAAGAAACATAAAAACTGAAACGGCCTTACCAACTTATGTAAGGACTGACATGTGGCTTCCTTTATCTTTAGAAGCAAGCCAGGAATGGATCCAGAGTGCGATTAAAAATAGTACAACATGTTCATCCGTAGCTGGAAAACAGCAGAGATACCAAACCTGAACTCAGAAAACAGAAAATAAAAATACAAAATACATTTTCACATGAAAGTTAACTCTCCAAAAATCCAAACAAACTTTGTAGCCCTGACAAATCTGTTGTTGAAACTCAAGAATTCTTTTACTTGATGAGACTCCAAAAACAGCTCCACCAAATACCAAAAATAAAACCAGTGAAAGGCATCACGTGAGAATTCAGGAATCCTGGGTTTTATTCACAAGCCTGCTTTGGACCTAGGTACCTTCCCTGTACCCTAATTTTTCCATCTCTAAATGAAATCCATGAAACTTCTTCCTCCTTCCCCATAACATGTACAAAAATGATGAAGTTTAAATAAATAATTTTTCAAAGGTCTTCATTCTTTCAGACTGAAGTTGCTATGAAAATGGAATGTATGGCTCTAATGGGCTATTTTTTCTTTATTTTTGCTCAGTGATGCAGAGATTCAAAATCAGACTTCAGTCAAGCCTACCAGTTATTGCTGAGTTCTGCCCTATAAGGTTAAGCTGATCTTACGGAGAAGTTTTTACAGGTACCAGGCATTTCCCTGTGTGATAGAAATACCGTTTTGTTCACCTTCTGTTTAGCGTTACCTAGTTGCTACAGGCATCACTCCACTGGGCATAGGAATGCCTCCCAGTTTAGAGTGGCCTTTTCTTCTTGTCTTCTTCTGTCTTCTCCAGATCAGCACACTCATGATGGCAAGTTCAGCGCAGCAGAGAGGCATTTCTGAAAAGTAATCTGAATTCTTTACTCAGTTGCATAGATGGTAAAAAATGCTTAAGTAGTATTGAAACCAGAGCAGTTTCAGTTGCACAAAAGAGAGGGATTACTGTTACGCTTCCCAAAGTGACCTTAAAAGTGCTAGGCCTCCCAGGAGTCTAGTCTCCAGTATCATATACATCTCTGTTACCTTGATTGGAAATGTTCTCTCACACTCACCGTGGTAGGAAACATTTTCTGTCACCTCATTAAAATAGTCAAAGCATGGATTTACCCAGAGGAGAGTGAAGGATAAATTCCCCAGCTAGCATCATTCAATGCCTGGGCATGTTCTGGGCCACGCACTGGCTCAGCAGCAGCCCAGCAAGCAGAAGGTTTGTTTCATCTGCTCTTGGCTAACAGATTGAACCTCATGTCTGGGGGAACAATGAGACTTTACATGCTGTTCAGGCATTTTTTTCTAAGTGAAAAGTTGCAGAGAGCAGAGAATGAGAGGGTTTGTTGAAATTCAGGTGGAAATAACCAGGCTCGTTATTCATAGAAAAGGTTTGTTGTTTATCTCTGTCGGTTCACCAAACTCTCTTTTTCCTGCATGCTACTTGCTCTTTTCACACTCTTTTTGTTTTTTCTCCTCTTAAGCAATATCTGGAAAGTGGACAAATGAAGTTCTAAGGGAAATGTATAGCATTGAAGTATGCAAGAGAGTAAAGCCAGAGTTAGCTTTAATACAGGACTGGTAGGACCACCTGGCTGATGGAGTAAAGTCCTCAGTTTTATCCTTTTCGCATGTGTATTACTGCTACTTTGAATACCAGAATGTATTATTAGGGTTCTTTGAGTTAAAACTAGTTAAATAAGAAAAAACTCATGTGAGTTGTTCCCTTTAAAAAAAGGAAATTAATGGTGGTTAGCCAATTCAATGTAATCCTTTTTTAGCACAAATACCAATAATCCTATTCTCACAAATACAGCAACAACAACTATTCCAAATTCTTTCCAGACAATAACTAACTCAAAAGAACTCACCTTTTCTAGACATATTTCCCTGGAAATGCTCTTCTGTTCTTAGTTGCTATCTTTTTCTTGGAATCTCTTCTGTCTTATCTTTCCCTTTGTCTCTCATACAAGTAGACACTCCAACAAACCTCTCTGCCCAAGAGACAGCTCAAGAAAGTCCTCCATCCTTACAGTCCTGTTTGCATTTGCTGGTACCATGAGTCTAAATTTTGGGTTGAGGTCCCCCTTAATTTGAATAGAGATAATGAAGGGTGTACTTTCTCCCACCAGTTGCAGCATGGTTTAATCATGCCTCTAGCAGTGTTATATATGGTGAATTGCTCCACAGTTTTGTATCACTCATCACTGCATGGTGTTATTATCTAAAGTAGTGCACTAATCTGGATCATCATTCTTGTAGGTGGATTTTCATAGACACAAACCAAAATATAATCAAATGAAGAATTTCTCCGAAAAAGCAAAGCTGTCCTTATAAATTGTAAAGTGGGAGAAACAGAATGGCTCAGCTGTAGTGTTATGTGTATTGTCCATTTTTACACACTATTTTTATTATTGTTGTTGTTGTTATTATATTTCCATACAGGGCACAGGGGTCATCATTTGCTATTCTGAGATGTAACATCCCTCACTGAAAACCTAGGACATTAAGCTATAAAGAGCATGAATTTATGAGGCTTCCAGTGATACCTCAAAAATCTTGACTGAGAGCACAAACATGCCTGTTGTGCAAGCAAAGATGCATTATTAACTCTAATACAGATGAATATTTTTTGGTGCAAAATAAACATTTAAATGGGAGAAAATATTTGTCTTTCTCTAATTTAACTCCCTAAGAAGTGCAGGAGACATTAGTATATATTATGAAGCACAGACTATCAATATTCTTCAATGTCAAGAACAATACAAAATTTTGTTAGTATGACTTATTCTTTAAAAAGGAAAGAAATTACAGTTTTGCAGCATCTGCATGTAAAAAAAGAGAATTATAATGCAAATGGTTGTGCAATCAGCTGCATTTTTAGGTAAGTAAGGAAATGATCTAATATCTAACATTTGATAATGTGCAAGAAGTTTTGAAACTCTGGTCATATTGCAAAGCAGAATGATACTGACTTCAGAAAAGCCAGTCCATAGAGCAAAATCAAGCACCACTCCTGTGATTGCCTTTTAACCATTTAGCTTTCACTTAAGCTAGATAGCATATATTGAATAACCTACCCAGACTGTTTCAGATGAGCATGATAAGGAGCACTTTGGAGACATAAGTCATGAGAAAGCTCTCCCAGTCAATCTAGGCACTGGCTTTTGAATCTAGTTCCTGGACACCTTATTCCTGGATGCACTGTTGATCTGATCATCTGTCTGATAAGCCCCATGGTGACATTGTGTGTCTGTGCCTTTTGCCAATAAAAAGGATTGTTGAGGCTGAGTCACATTAATGATAGTTCTAATAGCAAACTCAGCACTACTGCATAACAAATGATGTTTATTTCATTACAAGGAAGTTGCAAAGCATAGTGTTTCTGATTGCAGTTTTACAGTACTCAGAGAATTAATCTGTCAGGACAGCAGGCTTTATCCTGCAGACAAATTCATTTGTAATCCTCTCAAGTATTCTACCATGTGACTTCAGGAGATAAAAGAGCCTCCTTTAAAGTATATTTCCATAACCCACATTGAGTGATGCTAAGTACAGTGGTATCTCTCCCACTAGATTAACTTTTAATTATTGCAATTTCTCTCATGAAAGAGACTGTTAGATAGCACAGCAAATCTCTACACATTCATTCTATGAGCAGAGGACATTTTATGTTAATTTACTGATTTATTTGAGACAGGAATTCCAGCAGCAAGTGACAGTAAGTAGGAAAGTATAACAAAACTCAATTTATTCTCATCTGAGAAAATCTGACAGCAGGTTCTTTAATACTGCTCTCTTCCCAACACTTAAATTATTCACTTCCTTCCAATAAGAAAGTTCTTTCATGTTGTTCAGACCTCATTTTAACGTATTTTATGGCATTTCTTTGGATATTGGCATTATGTGTTGTTGTTACAGATACTGAAGTGCTTGTTTGAAGCTTCACTAGCACACAATATGTATTAATGTCTCTTCCAGAAATCTCCCAGTATAAATGGGCCCAAAAATCCAGAGGAAAGAGAAGCTGGAAGCATAAATATATTAAATAACTTTTATTTGATGGATTTCTACTATCTGTTGCACTGAGCTGTCTTGTTAAACACCCATGGATGATACTAGCAGAAACCTGTCTTGTTACATCATGCTCTGGTTTTGTCTCTCATGTGTGTTCAAAGTACATCAAGAGAAAATGAATGCAAAATACACCATTATTGGTGATCATTAGTAGAACTGCATATAGAAAGGAACTTCTGAAAACTGTTTTTGTAGATGAAACCACATTTCCCTAGAAGGAAACAGAGGAAGAGAGGTAAAAACATTGCCTATCTTTGGAAATATCTGACAAGGAATTAGGGACACCTTAGTAATAAAAAAAGGAGTACTTCCTACAGAACCAGTCACAATGGAGCTACACAGCTGGAAACCTGTATTTATTTCTGCTTCTGAAAACATAGGAGCTCTAAATCTCATGTCTTCTGCAAAACAGCTCAGAGCCAGTAGAACAATCTCAGCCACTCCAATCTGCAGGAAAACTGAAGACCCACCAGGAAAACCACCTGATACCCACTGACACACAGAGGTGCTATTATTTACTGCTCAGTGAGACCAGTAAACGATTATTCTCAGCAAAGAAAAATGTTTTAGCTCTAAGTAATTATTTTACCAATGACCTTAAAATATCCCTGTTGTTAAGAATTTTCCCTTCACAGGGCAGTCTCTGTAATAGGATCAGGCAGTATGTTTCTTCATGCCAAGTCACTGAATGCTAAAATGATTTGTCATCTTTCGCCACAGGCCACTGCCTGACACACACATGCCAAAGTCTAATATCTCGCCTGCTTTGACATCAAAGTGTCTTCCTTCGGCCATTAACAACAAGAAGAAAGGCAAACAATGGCAGAAACTTCCATTCTTTCTGAGAGAGTTTTAATTAAATAAGTGGCCTCAAATAGTTTAATGGGACTAAGGCAGGGGGGAAAACCTTTCATCATAAAATGAATTAAATCTATAAATCTTGCTTATTCTCTTACCCTGCATTTTTTTGAATTTATTTCACAGTCACATTATTTCATTCTCTGTTGAAGTTTATGACAACATTATGTGATATCTCCTGGGCTTTCACAGTCTATCACCTTTTGCAGCTCACTCTTAATGCCCTGTGTCATAAACGACAGAGTGCATCTCATTTTACAAAGGGGAAGAGGGAAAGAAGTCCTATGTAAAAACTCCAGTTGCAAAGGGTTTTCACATGCTGAAATATACAATTGTGAATAGGTCCACTGAGACTTTTGGTAGCAGCAGCTCTGCCTGTTTTGAGGCATGAGTGATTTCTACAGCATACCCCAGAGACCTGATTTCCCAAATCAAATTAGCAAAGCAGAAATGCGGCAACATCTGTGCTCCAGGGTGGGATCAAGGTGCAGATGGAGCACATATTCAGGTTTGGTGGGGTTGTCTCTGGTCTTCCTATTTAGATGTATTTATTCAGTGCTATTCACTGATGTGTCTTCACAGGACCGTGCTAGAGACATAACACTTTTCAAGAGAAGTTGCAGAACAAAATGCTCTCTTCTTGTCCATCCCATTTTGGAGGAAATAAAATGCAAAAAACTGTATGTGCCAGCCAAAACCATTGCAAGATTCTTCATTCAAATGAAAGAGGTCCTTCCGATGGCAAGTGGCGTTATAATTATAGACTAGAAAAGAGCAAGATCAGCAGCTGCTGCTGCTGCTGCTGCTTGCGTTTGTTCCCTGTGTAACTGACAGGACAGAGTACTTGGCAAAAACAGACTTCCAGAAGTGGAAAGACATTTTAACCCCTGTTCTTGTCAGTCCACTCCTCTTAGGGCTCAGCAGCAGCAACCCCTTGCTTCAGGTTAGGGGAAGAGCAAGGTGATTATTGCAGATCTGAAGGGGACTTGGTTTAGGACGTCTGAGAAAGAGGAAGGGTCCAGGATTTGCCTTCGGGCTTGGATTGCTGAATCAAAATAGCAGGTCAGTGAATACAACATAAGCTTAATATATTTTTATAGCTGGCTTAACTCAAATCTCTCTCACTCACTTTCTCTTCTATGCCATAAACTAAAAAATAAGGTAAACAATGATAAGGGGTAGGTCTGCCTTGAGGTACTATTTATTTATACATTCTGTAATGTGCCTTTTGTGGTCAGTTAAGAAACACTGATAGCTGTTATTTTTTACTGTGGTTTCTCTCTGAATCCTAATGCATCCTGAAATTCTCAGCCAGGCAAAAATCCCATTTACAGTTGGGTTCAATATTAATGGAGAGGACACACTTATATTTTAGCTGTTTATGCCTTAAGTCTTTTGATGATCTTAGCAAAAGTGGAGTAATATATAACTCAGATTTCAGTCTGTGCTTGAGAAAGTTTCAGAAAGGAAATAAACACTGAGTAAAAAAAAAGCAGCATCGTAGATATGAGTCAAGGTCTCTACAGGCATCAAATGGGCATAACTTATGTTATGTCCTCAAAACTCACAAATCCATACCAGCAAAAAGCCTAGCCCTATATCTGCTGATGAATTTAAGGGCAATGTGATTAATAGGAATGTTTTTCATGACACCGGTGCCTGTGGTATCTGATCTAATGTACTCTGTCCTTCTTCTGCCCTGGCCAAAAGAGTGCTCAGGAAGGAATGTGCTGGGGGGCATCATTATGCTTTGCTCTTCCTGTCTGTCTCAATTTTAGCTTTTTAATTTCCTGTAGCCATAAGTAATGTAGGAAGGACTCTCTGCCAACATGCTCCCCGTGAACCAAGGGCTTGGGACCCACCGTGCAACAGCCAGAGTCAGTGCAAGGCTTTACACCAAAACTTGTCGTTGCAAAGGGAGGCTGTACCTAAATGGTTGTAGTTGTTCTCAGAGAAAAAAAACACAAATGCAGATATAAATTTGTGTTTGTTGTCTTGAGAAATGTAACCAGACAAACACATAGCTGTCTTTCATAGCTTTGTATAGGCTAAATTGTTCTATAATCACCTAATCTGACCTAATGTATATTTTAAGACATTGAATTATATTATCCTGAAGTCCCTATATGAACCCAATGGTAAATGTTAGGGAAAGCATTTGCTTAGCAGGAAGATAAAACAGAGTGTACCACAGGCAAGGCAAGGCAAAGAAACGAAGGCACCAAAACCTAAAATTGCTGTAACAGCCCCACTTTTCTTTGCCCCATTTCAGAGGCAGAAAGAAAAAAGCAGGGGCAGCCAGTATCTTCCAAGAGTTTCTGTTCAGAGTCAAGGGCATTAAGTCCTAAGGGATGGCTGGAGTGTGATTAAGTGAAATATAATTGCTAGAATCAAGCAGACAAATTGCATTTCATGGATAAAACTCTCTTCTCCCAGTCTAATGTATGGGGAAATATTCTTAATCCTGATTCCTGTTATCACCACAGCTCTCCATTTGTGGCCAAAGCCCATCCACTAGGCCTTGCAAGACAGGATTTGCTTCAGGTCTGTAGAGAAGGTAGACCCATTTTGTCCAGCTTAACTACTGGCTACTTAGTTTCTGGCTCTTTGCAGTCTCAGATACCTGGGAGGAATGAATCCTTCCTGAACCTCCTATGCAGAAACCAAGGGTCATGGTTTTGACACTAATCACTGCCTTCCTGCAGCGCTGCAGATTCTGCGAAGGTGCTGCAAGCAATCTTTTTTCATCTATGGCCCACAACACAAGAGACCTCATAGAAAGTTTAACAGATGCCCAGATACCAGGGAAGACCAGCAGAGCCCCTCAGCCCCTGTATGTCTCAGTTATGTGAATTTTTCCTGAAGGTCATCTTCTGTCCTACAATTTGCCCTCAGCTTAAAGATCCTAAACAAGAGGGTGACTATCCAGTCCCCTGTTCTGATATTTGGCTGCCCCCACAGTTAGCAATGTATGTTTTGTTTCATCCTGCATTTGTCTAACTTCACCCTCTCGTTGTGACCCTGTGTTGTGCTGAGGGTCCGGGTTCTTGCCAGGCTATAAACCCTCCCATTATCAGACATCTTTTCTAGATCTAAGTCCCTACATTCAGTCATTCCTACTGGAGATTTCCATTACAAAGTGGATATTAATGGGGAGATAGAGACACACTTGTTGGTGATATGGCTTAAACACATACTCCACAGCATCAATGTGCAAAGTCTAAAGGCTCTTACAGCAATTCCAGGAAGCACAGTGTATTTTTAAGCATTTTTTTTACCCCATTCCTCCCCTATAGCCTACCCACAGATTTCTTTCATCGTTTATAAAGCCCTGCTCTGCTGGAGAACGGAAATCTTTGCCTCCATTTTCTTAAGCACTGCGTCCTGACCACAAGCTTTTTAGCAGACAGGACTGCATTTCCATGCCAGTCTGACAGGTTGGCTCTTGCATTGAACTTCTTGGAGTACAACAATGACAACAAAAAATTTAAAGGTCTGTGCCAAGGCTCAGGAAAAGAAAAACTATCATTTGGATTCTAAACACCAAAACCCATACTTCTTTAAAAAAAAACAAACCTAAAATAATCTTCAGGCCCATGCTGGCAAATATTGAGTAGTCATTCTGCAGAGGAAAAGAGACAGTATGTCAGCAGTACAAGGCTTATGGTGTCTTTTCCCTGCTGATTTCCTTGGTGACTACAATAAGAAGTGGCACTTTTACAGCTGAATTTTAATGGCTTACTTTATGCTCTGCATCAGAGACACAGCCAAGATGCACAAAATACTACCAAGTTATCTATTAACTAGGAGTTCAGATTTTTCTCCTCCCTCCCTCCAATAAATTTGCTACAGTGGCATCACAAAAATATAGACAAGAATCATATTTGTGATACACAGTAACTTTCTTGAGATTTTGAGCTTGTCTTAATTACTCTCTTTCTTGCATGCTGTATAAAACTTCTTCCATCCACATTTGGAGTTAAGATTTGTGTTGTAAGCACACAGAATTTCCTGTAGCATTTCCCTACGCTGGGTAAGCAAGTACCAAACCCAGCACAATTTACCTGTGTATTTTCAGTAGTACTTTAATTACACTGTGTCTCACCCTACCTACCCAAGAAGCCCTATGGCTTGTTTTGCATGGCCATGCAATGCTGAAGTCTTGACGAGTAAGTCTAGCTGCCAAGGAGAGAAATAACAGCATTCCTCAGCTGATTTCAGCTGCTGTCGTAACTGTTAATGAAAGAGGCAGTCTCCAAATCTCATTTGGTTTTGAAATGATTATAATTACTATAGCCAGCTAAAAATACTGGCTGGAGATGTACATGCATTTGTGGAATTTAGCTTTACTTCTCTTACCAAGAAGCTGAAAAGTTTTGAAAAAAAATTTTAAACAAATTTGCTTCCCATTCTTCATTCACGCTAGAGTGGAGCAAACTGAGAGTAAGCAGAGATTTCAGAGGTGTAACATGTCCCTGCCACTGCCACCCAGGAAGGTGGCCACATTCAGTGCTAACTGCTGGGTTTGGGTGGTCATTGGTGCAAAGCCCAAATACAGCCTTGCATCGGTCGATCTCAACAGGGCTTGCAAGATTTTCATTTTTTCCCTCCCTTTCTATATATATATGAACACAAACACCATGTATTTGTGTACACATTCAATTATATATTTAAATTTACATGTATATCCATGTATCTATCTATACAAGGGTACATTCAGGTTAGGATATGCTGTCTAAAATGTTGTTGGTGTCCTGCTTCTCTTCTACCGTTTCTAGGCCCAGCCTACCAAGACGATGACAGTCACTTATTCCAGCAAAGTAGCAAATGCCACTTTCTTTGGATTTCACAGATTACTCCTAAGGTGGAAAGGCAGCATCTACAAATTGCTGTACAGAGAATTTATTGTTTTTGCTACTCTTTACACAGCGATAAGTGTATTATACAGGTACACTCTTTCCAATTCACATCTCATTAAATGTTATACTGAAATTTCAGACCTCCTTGTGTTAGGCTGATGAATGATGGGGGGAGGTTACTATTTACTTATTGTCTTTTCCTTGAACATTTTCTAACGTGCTTACCTTTCCATGTTTACTTTAAGGTTCCAGAGGAAGTACCTAAGGTGTCAATACTGTTTATCATATTCAGCTGATTGCACTTTTAGCCTAGCATTGAGCAACCGTCCCACTGAAGTTAGACTAAATAAAAACTCAAAGCTAGCCTAGGTTATACAGCTTTTGTCATTCTGACATTGTGACATGAGCATGCCTCCCTGCTTTAGGTCATAGGTATAGACCTTTTGTTCTCCCTGCAGAACTCTGTTTTGGTTGCTTGGTGGGAATATAACAACCTTGAGAGGTAATAATTTTAGAGTGAAGTTATATAGCCAGAAAAAGCAAAGTTTTGCTTAAAGCAAGGAAGGCATGCAAACTTGATTTTTAAGCTTGCAGAGAACCAAGGAAAACTGCCTGGAAGCCGGACGTGGTTATTATCTGTGTGTCATCCAGCACCCAGGAGGAACACAATAGAAGAAGAATTGCTTTTTCCACCAAGGTGTGAATTAAACACCTGTATGACAGATGCAATGCATCAATTAGTCCAGTGAAACTTTTAATGGATGAAGTACATTACATAGAAGTATCAAAATTATGGTTCCATTCTTACCATGATCTGTAATTAGATCTCTGCTTTTTATTGGAAGCAAGGAGGAAATGAGCTTCAGTTTGTCTCTGATTAATCACTATTTTTTGTTCAGTAATCTATACCTGTAAACAAAGAAAGAAAATTATGGCATTAATATATAAAGAAATAACAGAATCTCACGGTTATTTAAATTAATCTAGTTTTACTGAAATGTCAGGCAATAGAAGACCATGGTAAATACACCACAGAAAGCTTTCTATATGTGCTCCAGTTTTTATTGCACAATTGTAAGCAAAACCCACCAAGTACTTGTTATATGTTCCTTTTATAAGAAATGAAAGAATAACTGTAATACCTACACAAATGAAAAAAAAATTATATTGAAGCTTGTATTTCACTAGGTATCTTTTCCCACGGGCAGAAGCTGCCATGGTCCATTTGCTATCATTTGGTGAATATTTTCCTCATTGCAAAATAAATACAGTTGTATTTTAATCTTGTGCAAAAGAAAAATTTCAGAGTAAGAATAAAAAAAACTGTTGCAGCAATGTAACATTTTCAAATCGGAGGAATTATATTGGTAACTTTTTGCAATTCAAGCAGACCTGCACATTTCCATTAAGTACCACTCTGAAAAAGGAGAGTAAGCTCTACTTGAAGACTTAGACCTCTTTGGTCTGTATGGGACAGCAAACTGATTCTCCAGGCATATTGATCCAATTACTAGTGCCAGTCAAATTAGTCCTGAGAGAACTAAAAAGACTAGGGAAAAATACTGTTGTCTCCTCCAGGCTCCTTAATACATGCTAAAGTGTTCAGCCTTTACCTTTAAGAATTTGCTTGAAGACATTAGCCAAGGTTGCTCCCCAGTGCACATATCTGATTATTTATACGTTTGCACTTAGTAGCTAGTGCCAGAATATTATGCAAGGACAGATAACATTTTATTTTTGCTGCAGATTTTTTCTTACAGGTAGCCAAAAACGGTTCTTTGAAAAATTATCAATTTACTGTGACAAATATGCTGAACAAATCCCAGTAACTTTCGTGCTTGGTAAGTACCAGTTAAATGTGAAATTATTCTCCAACTCTGTTCAGGCATTTTGTGAATGTTGGTGCATGGAAGTGTTTCAGAGCTGAGGGGCATGTGGGAGGTTAGAGGTTCACAATAAATCACCCGCTTCCAAAAGGTCTCCTCAAGTTCAAGTTGCTTTTGTCACATCAACATTTATGCTCATGTTCTTAATATATATTCTTATATAGCGAAATAGATTTCCCTATATTTAGATCTAGACGCATATATCTAGATCTAGATCGTGCCCACTAATACCGATACCTTGTACCTGATCTTTCGATGAACTAAATCCACCCTAAGTTTTACTACAGAAGAGGAAATTTGGAAGTTCGTGGGTATGAGATACTCAGCTGGAATGTACTGTTACACTGCAATGTCTATTAAATAATTAGTATTTATTGTATCCTGGGTTTTGGCATTGCTTATTGCATTTATTCTGGGAAATGTAGCAGCTTAGCTGTGTGAACAATAGTCTGCAAACTAAAATTAAAGTAACTGAAATCCCGATAGGCACTGGATGTTTTTTCCTTCTAACTCTCAGGTTTCTACGTTACTTTGGTGGTGAATCGCTGGTGGAACCAGTTTGTGAACTTGCCATGGCCGGATCGTCTGATGTTCCTCATCTCCAGCTGTGTCCAGGGCAGAGATGAGTATGGGCGCTTGCTAAGGAGGACTCTCATGCGTTATGTGAATTTAACATCTCTGCTGATCTTCCGCTCTGTGAGCACAGCTGTGTACAAAAGGTTCCCTACCATGGACCATGTGGTAGGAGCAGGTACTGGAGTTTGCCTCCCCACAATTGCTTTCCTTTCCCTCAGAGGTAGGGGCTCAGGGAGGGAAGGAGCCAGCCTCATTTTTCTTTCCTGTGGCCCCATGTGTGCCTCATACTAACCCACGTCAAAGCAATCATCTTTTAGTTAGTGACTTAAATGACGTAACCTTAAGAGTGCATCTCTAATGTTCTTAAAGTCTTCATCTAGCAACACTGTTGCAGAATTATTGAGGGATCAGGGGCATGGATCATTGATAGAATTACGGGATCAATAAAAGAACTATACAAGCAATAGGCCTGCAAGCAAAAGGCCTGTGTGTGAGAAAAACTCTGCATGAGAAAAATCCCTGTGAGAACCAAGCTGGGAACAAGAAGGGAGTCTTGAGAAGGTACAGCTGTGTAGATAAGACCGGGAGAGAAGGGAGGTGAACTCTGAATTCTTTTAATCATAACATAACTGTAGAAGCTTGCCAGTGTAAGTCCAATTATGTAGACCCAGAAATGCGCTTTGGTAAGTTTTGGGCCACTTAAGAGTTAACAAGCTGGTATGCTATATAAGTGCCTCTGGATTGCTAATAAACGGAGTTTGCTCTTATCAGCCACATTGGTTTTGGACTGCAATTTTCTCCCTCCGCCGGAGCCACCAGGCCTTTTTTCAATTCCAACACAACACCATAGAAATCAAACAAGTTTGGCACTCTTACATGAATCTGCTTTCAGACATCATGGAGGCAATAGGCCTGCCCCAAACACTCAGGTGTATGGAGCAGGTACAACATTCTCTAAAGCACAAAAAATAACAAAGTTGTGATATAGCATGATGCAGTAGGAATGGTGACTTGTTATATGGCTCTGTCTCAATGTCTGGGCTATAACCTGGTCTGGTGTATCAGAGACTGATCTCTGAAGGCACTTCACAAGTACAGCTTTATCTCAATTTTTTTAAGTAGACTGTATTTTAAATAGATTGTACATTTTAAGTGTTGTGATTTACTCAAAAAAACCTTCAACCCCAAGGGTTTTTTATTTAAATTGAACACCTTACCTTAAACTTAGTTTTTCAAGGATAAATATACTAAGTATTAAGTATGTCTTTGTTTTCTGTTTCTTTCAATAACACAGTGAGTGTGATGATGGTGAAGAGAGTTCAGTCATGTAACACTTTGATTGTCTATCAAAGACTGGCTGCTCAGTATTTAAAGGCAAGGTGTGACACTGTGCCTTCTGACTGGCATGGTCAGTGTCAGAAGTAGAATACCAATGCAAAGATAATGGGGATCTGTTCCAAATAGAAGTCATGTTTTCTACCGAATGTCTTGAATTTCTTACAATTATTCCTTTGGCAGAAATTAGTAAGCAAAGTTGTAGCAAGTTAAAATATGCAGTGTGTATATACATATACACATTTCAAATATGTGTGAGAAGCTTGGGATATTAAAAAAAAAATTGCAGGCAGAATGCACCGATCTTACTGAAAAAAGAAAAAACCAAACCATTTTTGTTGGATTCATTGAATTTTAAAGCTCTCTTCCTTGTGCTGTTCAACAAAACTGTTTACCTGAGCCTGTGAGAGGTCAAGGAAGCTTCTGTCACTCTCCCCAGCAATCTGCTTCTTCTGCACACTGGAAAATTACAACATTTCCAGGCAGCTAATCCAGCTCTGCCTCCCCATTGCTAAAGACAATCTGTTCCAAAGATACAGAATGTCACAGTGTTGTACCAAAATTGTAGACTGGAAAGCAAGTTTTGATTGTTGGTTTTTTTAACAGTGAAAAATCTTCTACTATAAACTGTGTATATAAGTATTGATAGTGTAGTCAGCTCTGTATTTCAGTACATAATTTGTAACTTTTAATGCATATTGTGCTGCAGAATTTTTATTGATGCAGTACTGAGTGTTTGAGGGTATATTTTGCTCCTATTAACATCCAGTGACTTAGACAATACTCTGAAATCATTCCCTCCCTAGCTCCCTGTGGCATTGCATATCAGACTGCATGGGAGAGAAGCATTTAATATGAACATGAACAGCACAGATCTGATGCAGGACAGTCACCATTGAAACAACTTGTGACAATCTTGCATTTTTCTGTCAAACTGAGAACTGCCACAACATAACTATTGCTACATACTTCTTTTTTCAGCAAACGAACTGCTTAAATTCAAAGATCTTAAATTTAAGAACAGTGCCATGATAATCTAGTCTGACTCATCTGTAACACAAGGCACAAAAGCTTGCTAGCAGCATCCTCTATCACGCTGCAATTTCTGACTGAGCTATAATACCTTCTAGGAATATAATCAGCCCAGATTTAAAATTCAGATGGATATACTGGAGGCTACACTGCATCCTAGGTGAACAGACATTCACAACAGTGAACTTGCTGTTGAAGAGTGACATTTTATTCTCAGTCTGAACTTGCACAGTGTTATTTTGTATTCACTGGATTTTGTAATAGGTTTGAGTTCTTTTTTTAATTAGAAGGAAACATAACTTTTCTCTCGATAGTTGCCTGTTAGCAGACTGCATAAAGGCTTGAATGAAACTCAGGAGCTTCACCAACTGTAGTCAAGACTGTAGTCTTGAGTGCTGGACCTTCCTTCTGACTCTTTTTCATCTTTTAACACTTTTTATGGAACTGTAGACAGTAGATGCATGTAGATTCACTCCTTTATGATGCTGAGTGCTGGGGCACATATGCCATGAGTGTCAAATGTCCAGCAGCCGTTCTGAGCCTAGCAATCCTGTTGGCTGCAATGTGCAAGAGGGAAGTTAGATGCTGAAGAACACATCTCTTAAAAAACAGAGTAAAGAGTGAGCAGCTGAGCAGAGAGCAGCCCAAAAGAGCTGATGGGAAGTGCTGAAGAGAAACATGAGGTGTGAGCTCAGCAACATGAATACCTACGGATGGCTGAAGTCTGCAGTCCCAAATCCTCTACTGGAAGGAGGCACCTAAATTAACCCTTTCCCACATAACACAGAACCAGAAAATGAAATGTCTATCTACTTGATCATTTTCCTTCTTCTCTTATCACTATACCAAAATATTTAGTGTGAATAACCTGAACCAGTCTTGTCTCAAACCACTGAGTTTCAACAGGAGAACTGAATATTCTTTGAATCACTTAAGGGAGAGCATGAGTGATTTTTTTCCAGCCAGGCTTGTGTTCTCATCAATAATTTTCCTGTAAGGTCTCTTTGGCTGACACTGTTCACATTAGTGTCCTTTGATTATTTATTGATTGCACTCCATGTCACTCTTCTCATCCTTTCACAAGGATTCAGTGCCCTGTCATTCCTTAGATCATCCTTTTCAAGATCTTGGCACAATATTTGACAAATATTTCCTGTTTTCTGGAGCTGCTCCAGTCTTCCAGTGCTTGTCAAAACCAGTGTACTTGTTTATAGAGTTTCTTGATTAATTCTTTGAATACTCCTAAATAAAAATAGCATGACCATATTAAGAAACCATGTAATTTTAATAGCTGAGGTTTGATATCCTCCCCTGTATTTGATGGAATATAAGGTGTTTCTTTACCACTGCAATAACAGCGAGATATTCTCAACTGTATGTTGTCTGTATTGCCAGCAGTAAGAGCAATCCAGAATTAGTATTTTCTGCAATAAGAATACTAGGCATTATTAATATTCATCAAAGAGAATATTTAATCAATATTAACACAAAGACTTTAATGTCAATTTGAACTTTATAATTAAAAGCACCATACTTTGTTGGGCTTTCCTGAACAAAAAGTGCTCCGTTTCAGTGGAAAGTTGAACTGATCCTTGCTGTTCTTTGTCACCCCCTCAGGCTGTGTCTTTCCAGAGCCTCCAAGTGACTTGCATCCAGTGTTTACTCCAGATTCAATTTTTTGTTTTTCTATCTGTTGTTTCAGCCTGACAGAAACATCTTTTCCTGTCCTGTAATGAGCAGGCTGGCCAGACAAAAACTAAAGGCAGCCTGAAAGACTAACTTTCAGGAGTCAGGAGTCATGACTAGCAGGTTAATTTGTCTGGTTGCCTGATTATTTCTGTGAAGTTGATTATGAGAGATGGCTGTAAAATGCCCAGGAAACTTTTAAAAGCTTTATGTTATTCTGTTCTCAAATTCTATGATGCTGCATGAGTACTGTGTCTTGCTGCTGAATATTTCCTCTTCCACAGTATTTTCTGGCCAGTCCTTGCCTTCCTTCTCAGTAGTTACAGTATTTCATACCTCCTGTGTAGTGTTGTTCCAACTGTACAATAATGACATTTCCCTCAACAACAAAATATTTAAGATCACTGTGTTTAGCAAATCTCCTTTAACTTTATTCACATTTCTATGCAACACAACTGAGTTTCTATATATTTATTTGTCTGCTGCCTCATGTATCTTTAGCAATGTTAGCAATAATGGACATATCCTTAGTTACTAGTTGGAGTCTACTGTCAATTCCCTTACTGGATTTTCAGCATTCAAACTTGTAATTGATTGGCTGAGCTCTCTATTTTGAGGCTGTCATGTTACTAACTTTGTCCTGTTTCAGAGCTATGTCAACACAACAAAAGAAGCTTTATACCCACCCTGATAGATGTCACAAACGTGAGCAAAAACTAAGATCCTCCAAACATGATGATTGCTCCAATATCAAAAAATCCAGGACTTGGAAAAAGGAAAATGTGAATTTTCTGGGGTTGTTTTTGTCAAAGCCTGGGTGGAAGGAGTACAGCAGAGCAGAGTTTTCTTCCCCAAGGGGGAGGAGGTGTTGCTTCAAAAGCCAGCTGCTCCCATGCCAGTCCCAGGCAGTGATTGGCTCTGGTGCAGGATTTGTCACACGCAGCCCTGGCTCCCGTGTTATGTGACCTTGGACTTGCTTGCAGCAGGGGGAAGCAGGGCTTCACGAGGCAGGGGAACTCTTCAGGAAACCTAATACCTTCCCAGCACCCCAGCAAGACAAGTTGCCAGGCGGAGAGCAGCTTCAGCCTGCAGCCCCACAGCATGTCACCTGGCCCAGTGTCCACTTAGCAGCGGGATTTCTGTGCATGATTCCCTCTTCATCTCTTTGCACGCCTTCATAACCCAAACGAAAACATGAAACAATCTGTCAGGAAAGTATTTCACTGGCAGAAGGCACACTCTCTGTTGGGCTCTGTTTCATGCGTGCACTTGTATCCACTGTTGCTTGCTCACTGCTTTGCAGATTTAACAGAAAATTATTAGATTCAGGTCATGTAATTGCCCTTACAATGTATGTCGAAATGCTTCTGAAAGCCATCATTGCTGAAAAGTGATTGTATCTTGACTGATATATCCAGTTCCTTATTTTACTGAAAGTAGAATAGGAAACTAGAGAGTAATTTGTACAATTCTCAGTATTCTATGTATCTACCATATGTCAGCAGTTACATATGAGAACACAGTGATAGCAAATTATTGCCTGTGTTGGTAAAGAGGAATTTAACATAGGTAATTAATGCAAAAAGAAGTTGTTTCAAGAGAGACCTGTCCTGGAAAAAAAAAAAAAAAAACAAAAAGAGGAGGTTACAAGTTAGAATTATAAGTTGTGTTTAGCAGGATTCTATGCAAACATTACATCAACAGATAGAAACATATTCCAAATTTATAGTATCAATAGCACTGAAGGCACAGAATAAATGAAGGTTGTTTCCATTTTTTGGTAAACAGGTTTTATGACAAGATATGAAAGAAAACTTTTTGACGACCTTAAGTCTCCACACCTGAAATACTGGGTCCCATTTGTCTGGTTTGGAAATTTGGCATCGAAGGCACGAAAAGAGGGAAGAATTCGAGACAGTGTGGATCTGCAGACACTGATGAATGTAAGTAGCAAAAGTAAATCTACAAAAAACTAATCCAAAATTGCTATGTGGTAGCTTTTCACTTACATAATTGATTCTATTTAGTGTGCACAAGTCTCCTGTGTCATCTAAATGACCTTACTCAGGATTTATCCCACTTTTCTTTGTGTACCAATGTACACACAAAGCAGCGTTCCCTGGGATTTTTTTTTAGTATGACTAAGAAGGTATTGAAAGAAGCAACAAATTGATGGGTAAAAAATTGTTGTAACATCACTGTAAATTCATACTTGTTCCATTGCTGAGAATATGAGAAATGAGAATAATTTGGCATTTTGAAGATTTTATTATCAGTTTCAGAGACGATAATCTCCCTGAATATTTCATTAAGTGGTAAAACATCCTTTTTATGATATAATATATTCTCTTTCATGTATCACTAGACTACGGATAAGATGGAAACAGAAGATGAATTGTGAAGAAATACAAAGTATACTAAGCACTCCAACTCCATAAACCAAGTCAATATTCAAATGGGGTGCTGGGTACAGTTATAGTATCAATTTATATAAACTGTACTTTCTTTTCTCCCTGTCTTTTTATATGTGCAAAAATGAACTGTAACAAAATATTTATAATTCAGAATTGTACCCCACACAATTATATTTTGTTGTGGTTTCTTGCTGTTTGTGGCTTTTTTCCCCCTCTTAGGAGATGAATAAGTACCGGTCTTGGTGTAGTCTTTTGTTTGGTTATGACTGGGTTGGAATTCCACTGGTCTATACCCAGGTACTGAGCTATTATTCTGTAAAAAATTCAAAACACAATTTCCATAAAAGGGGGGGTTGGTACAAAACATTCATGGTATAAAATATTCATAGTCTTAACCAGAATCTCTGAGATATTGAGCATGAGTTCACTCATGCAGGATTGTGGAGGCCTGGCTAACTATTTAAGGCATATTTAATGCAGAGATGTTCTGAAGATCTTGCATAATTTGGAAGAGGGAAGCACCGAAATGTTTTTATGTTTGCTGAGTGTTCTTCCTGGTCATAATTATTCCTGTGGCCTCTGTATGTGCAATACCTCCTACAGATTTATAAATTATACGGCAAAAGGCAGTCAAAGGCCTTTGGGTATGTGTTGCCTTATGCATAAGACTGTATTATTCCATTATTTCAATGAAGTTCTGTTCTTTGCAGGTTGTTACTCTCGCAGTCTATACTTTTTTCTTTGCCTGCCTGATAGGGCGCCAATTTTTGGATACTGACCAAGGGTATCAGGGACATGACTTAGATATTTACATTCCAATCTTCACACTGCTGCAGTTCTTCTTCTACGCAGGATGGCTCAAGGTAAATTAGTTTTCTGGAGAGGTGATGGGGGAACCCTCCCTGGGGGTCTGGTCAAGGTGTCAAGATATATGACACACATGGAAAATCACCAGTGAATACTGAAGTTACACCAGAGGTGAATTCAGCCTGAAGTATTCTGTAGTCATGTAGAAATATCATGCAATGCATTTTTAATTCCACCTGAGAGACTGTATGGTAAGAAATGGCCGTGAATATGAAAGAACCCATTTTAGTAGTACCAATGCAGCCACAACTCCCCAAGGGAGTATTACTCCCACAAAAATCAGGTCTCAGGACTTGAACTATAAAGTGACAGAAAAGAGATTAAAAAAAAACTTTCTCCCACTCCATCCTGCAATGAGAAAATATGGCTGCAGACCTGGCATCAGCTGAAAGGGACTGAATGATACTTTCCTCTTATGATCAAAGCCAGTAGTATCTGCTGTTAGCCTCATCAGATGCAGGTAATTAACAGTCCTCAGTTCCAGAGGGCTATGAAAGAGTGACAGACAATATTGGCTAGAACTCTGCTGCATAAAAATGTTCATTAAAAAGAAGAGTTATAGAGGAATTGGATGCTGTCCATCAGCCCATTGATGACTGCTAGGCTAACATATCACAATCAATCTGATAGTGGAGTTATTAAGCCACATACCTCAAGGTGGTTCTCTCCTCTGCAATAAACTAACTGGAAAACAGTTTCAAATAAAAAGCAAATTGTTACACTGGGGTCTATGCACATTAAGATTTCCTTTTGTGTTTATTAATCATGGCTGAAAACATACAGCTATCTTGTCTGTTAGAATATAAATTGAACAAAGTTGGCCAGTTTTAGAGACACCTTCCTGCAGCCAGCTCCAAAGGGCAGAGTAGAGAAGGCAGCACACCGAGCTGGCAGATTGTGAGGAAAAGTGAAGCACCTGCAGGACAAGCCCCTCTAGTCCTGTGTCCTAGGAAATCGGGGGAAAGGGATTTTGCTGCATAGGGACCAGCCTGAATGGGAGCAGAAGAGAGAGGAAGGGAGGCTGGTACAGTGAAGGTAGCAACTTCTCCTGGAGAAAAGTGAGGCTTTATCTCTAGGCAGTGTCTTCCAGGGTTATACTAGATGGTTAAAAACTGTAAGCTGTTCCTCTTGACTGCCCTGCTGGTGCTCCTGAGAGGAAATGGGTTTTCCTTCTTCAGCACCCAAGGATGTTAATAGCATCTCTTCCAGTTAGGCTCAGAGCTTTCAGCCAACTCCTGCCTGTGGCAGGTATGAGGTGCCATTGTAACTGAAAAATCTTCTGCATAAGGAAATGAAAGGGAGGAGAAGAAGTTTTAAAAAGCTAATTTAATATCAGCAGTGTTTCCTCAGACTGAAGGTTTGTCCAAACCTTCAGTGCCCCAAGTCAGGAAATTTTTGTCTTGAAGGTTACAGCCAGTTTCCGGCTGAGTGTGTTGGACTTTGGCTGCCAGGCAGCAAAAAGGGCCCTGAGATATTGACTTCCAGTAACTTGGCAATTCCTCAGAAATAATGGGTAAACTGAGCTCATTCCTTGGCCTCAAGCCTGGTCTGTTATTCCTATAATACAGGGCCAAAGTTTCCCATTACATGAGACATTTCTAAATCCCCATTTTCATTACAGGGGCAGATGGACTGTCCAAATACAGAGTTTAGTTGTCCAGCACTATATTCCTTTCTGGAGAATAAAGTCATGTCTCACATGCCAGGACCAGGTCAGCCAAAAAAAGGCCACCATTGTTGTTTACTCTGTCCCAGTCCTGTTCACATTTTTAAGCTGATGTGATAGGTTTTATGGTGGATTTTTGGGTGGTGATCTGCTGGTTTACATGAAGCTAATTCATGTCTTCCCTGGAAAGCCACAACACAGACTGTGTTCTGGTTCCTTCCTATTGCAGCTGTACCCAACATTTAATACCATGTCAATGAATGTGAGCAGAGGTGACCCCTGTCTCCTTTCACTCCTCCCACCTTACAGGTGTTTTTGTAGTGTTAACCTACTCAGCCGTTCTTTTGTTGTGTGTCAGTGCTGGCCTGGGAAGTGGTGGCCTCGGACAGTCAGCAAGTGCTTATCCACAGATACAACCTAGAGGCATGTAGG
Organism: Corvus hawaiiensis; assembly: GCF_020740725.1. Classification (NCBI taxonomy): domain Eukaryota; kingdom Metazoa; phylum Chordata; class Aves; order Passeriformes; family Corvidae; genus Corvus; species Corvus hawaiiensis. Next base: position 44,483,921 of record NC_063216.1, read on the forward strand.
AAAAATATCCAGGGAGCAACCACCTTACAGCTGTAAGTTATTTAGATCATAGCTGTCCACAGTGAGGTTAATGAACAGGAGTGTTTAATCATACAGTCGCTTTACCCATATGCACATTAAACCAAGGACCTGACTCCTGCTCCTGTGCATGGCCCTGATGACAACTAGGAAGGTTTGGAAGGGTTATCAAGAATGTGATCAGCTTCAAAACCAGGGATTAAAAATATAAACAGAAGGAGAAAAGCATGGAGGAGAAAGGAAATAGAGAAGCAGTCTGAATTTCCTAAAACTTTTTTTTTCTATTTAATATTTTTTTCCTCCCACAGCAGCTATGTGCTTACTCCCTGCAATGTACTTTAGTGATTGTGGGATGGGGGGCAGTCTTTGGGTTTTTTCCACTGGATGTGGGCAGCCAGAGAGGGTTCCCTTTACAGACTAGTTCCCAGACAAAGGTGCCTCACCATGAAGGTGTCTCAGCTCACTGTTTGATTGTGTCCTCCACAGGATGAACTTCTGTCCTGCAGTTTCAACCACTTCAGGTACAGAAACCCAAACCAGCAGGCTGAATTAAAGAACAGACTCGGATTCTGTCTCTTGGATTTGGCTAGCATGATGCACAGAGTTGACTTGAGTAAAGTTCTTTTGTAGGCTGCTTTTTCTCAAAAGCCTTGGAAGGTTGCCATCAGGGTTAACCCCGATAAAGAAGCAGGGGCTGAGGGCTGAGGTGGAGAGATGAGCTCTACTCCCTCCAGCAGAGTCCAACTGCAAGGCTTGGGAATACTGACCCCACGGGCTGGTGGACTATTGCAGACAATAGTGCAATAACAGCCTCTAGCTGCTAAACCATTCATTTTAATGAGCCAAAGACAACATTAAGGAAAGGTAATGACTATTGTATGTGACAATTACCTTGGTCCAGACATATCTCAGTTCCCAGTAGGCCAGTGCTGACGATTATGATTGACAGCACCAGCGAGGCACAGAGATATGAATCTATAGTGAAAGCAAGCTGTTCCTTTGCTAGGCTGGCAGAACCATCACACAGAGCTCAAGCTATGATTGCAAGTGACAGGCAGGGAGAGAGGGAAAAATCCAATCCTACTTTCTCTGCAGCAGTAGTTCTGACATGACATTCCAACCTCTCTTCACTGTCTCATTTTCTTTCCAGGTCGCTGAACAACTCATTAATCCGTTTGGAGAAGATGATGATGATTTTGAAACAAACTGGTGCATCGATAGAAATTTACAGGTTGCTGTTGTTATTTCTACTTCCAGCTCTACCATACGTTATCATTACATCTAATACAATGTCATATATAGAGGAACAAATTAGGGCAACAAGTGTCAGCAAAACATACTCTTTCCCTGAAGGTTTACCTATGGCTGTGATCCACAGAGTTTGTTTTTACAAGCTAATTCGTCTTGATTTTGGTATTTGGCATTTAAAATGCCTGAATAAGCATGCAAACAGCTGACCTTAAATTATAAGATCACTCTATGCCTGGAAAAACTTGTAATGTAGGTCAATCCTGCAAAATCCAGAAGCCATTCCCGCATAGATAAGAACATGTTTTGCTAATCTGAATGTCTTGAGATTAAAATACTGCACATGAACCTTCCTTTAAAAAGAAAGGCAGCAAAAATACTAAAAAAGACCAAGCAGGGCCCCGAACTAATAAGCAGGGCCAGTACCATGATTCATGTTCTGATGCTGCCAGGCACGGCAGTATCCATGGTCAGCACAGGAGCCAGTGTCCCCAGTGGCAGGAGCTTTGAGATGACAAGGGCACGTGTTTATTGCAGGTACCCCTGATTCCCAAAGAGCCCTGTCTGTTGTGCTGTGAAGGAGCTCAGAGACATGAGGAGGTCTCACAGCACCTGCTGTTCCCCTTGCATAGAGCCAAGCACAGGGCTGGCTGAGCTGCTGTCGGACTCCACTTCAGCAAAGCAGAGCCCAGGAGTTAGGGGGAGCAAGGGCCAAACAAACCACCAAATTAAGCAAAATAACCAAAGTAATCAGTGCAGGTACGTGCAAGAGTGGGAAAGGACTTCACACCGACAAAGATGCCCTCTGGCTTAGCACCACTTCAGGGTATTCATGCTACTGTGCCTTAGAGCCTGTTGTGTAAAACTTATTAGAAGAATATTCACATACTTGATTCAAAATGTCTTAAAATGGCAATGAAACCTATCAGAAAGATTCTTGACCTCTGGACATTTAAGGAACACGTGTAATACTTTACACAGACTTTCCATAGCACATGAAGGATCACATTTAACTCATTATATATGTGGGAAGGACTTCAATCTGGCATAAATATCTTTGCAGTACAGAAGACTCAAGTTATGATAAAATTTATGCTTTCATGAGTATAGGCAGATATAGGGGGATTATTTTATCATACTGAGTCTCTTCCTAATGCCCAGGCCATCATACACAGCTTATGTTAAAGGGTTTCTGAAAGAAATGTTGACCCAGGGAGTATAAAGCAGACTATTTCTTATACTGCACTATGTTGAAAGTGACATGATTTATACAAAAAAAATCTAAGGTTTCACTTCTGGCGGTGGATGAGATGCACATGAACTTGCCGAGGATGGAGAAAGATATTTACTGGAATGATACCTCTGCCCGGCCACCCTACACAAAAGCAGCTGCTGATTACTGTATTCCTTCATTTCTTGGATCAACTATTGAAATGGGGTGAGTGGCACTAAGGGTCCTTAATGCCATCAGAAAGATCACCACCCCGACAGCCCACGCTGATTGGCAGACAGTCAGTGCAGGGATGCGGGCTCTGACAGTACTGCAAGAGGGCAAGGTGGAAATGGAAAAAGAAATTAGATGGGAGTGGACAGGCTGGTATTGGTGGGATGATGTCTCCAGCGGTCCATGTGTTCATCCAAATTGTGCATGCATATCTTAAATTGTATAACCAATAAATAGAGCGTGTTTGCAGGGAGGGTTTGTTGATAGCCTCTGAGCACAGGATGATACCTGAAGACAGTGACTGACTTCTCTTAATAGTGCTTTCTTTACTACAGCTTCTTCATGCATCCCCAGTTAGTAAAATAGCTATTTCTTTGACAGTTAAAATCAGTTCAGATTTTTGTGAAGATCAACAAGAAGTCATCTTAAATGTTGTATGACTTTTCATCTGCTAATAATCTAGGCATGGAAGTTGAAATGGTCAGATTTTGTGAGGGTATGAAGAGGATTTATTTGCAGAGATCAGCAAAGAACAATGGTTAGAAAGAAACATAGAGGGTATAGGATTGCCCCCTGTTGTCAGGATCTATATGAGAAATCAGTGATAGGCAAGTTAGCTTAGAAGCTGTTAGTTTAAATACTTGTGACATGCTGTAATATAGGCAGGTCAATAAGTATAAAAATATCATGCCTGAAAAAATACCAGGCAAGTAGATGTTCTCATCTGAAAATCTTTTTTAAAACTTTACAGAAGCCATTTTTTTAACTTTAAAAATTATCTCAAGATATTTACAATTTTCCCATCATTTCCCACCATTATCAAAATAAAATGTCTTTAATTTTTTGTTTCATTTGGCCTCAAAATTGTGGTTTTCTCATTTTTGTTCCTCTTATTTTTTCATTTTTGCATGCATTCTACTACAAAGGACAATGGTTTATATGAGTTCCTTTTATCACATACCGCCTTTTCAGAAGTTATTTCCGTGTGGAAAAACCATAAAATGGCAAAAAGAAAAGTAAAGAAGAAAGTAAAAAAGTAAAGAAGAAAAATTCATAGAATGTAATTCATTTTAAGGCAATTTCTAGGGGGAAAAGGTGGCAAAGAAGAAACATCATTAAGTCAGCAAACAATTTTTTAATAAGAAGTACTTCACACAAAAAAATTAAGGAAGGAGTGAATGAAAAGTAGCTCCCTGATAGCCCCTGTGGAATGCAAACAGCTCTGATGTGTTGATTTTTTTATTAATTATCTTCTCATCTGAACCACTTCTCTGTTTGTATCTCTAAAAATAATGGGTAGATCTTATCAAATGTCAAAAACAAGCTCTAAAAATTCTTCCAAGTCCAAAGCAAATATATAAAGCTTGAGCCCAAAACCAAAGTCTTCTCCAGTCACCTCAAGCTAGCATCTGGAACAGGTTGCCCAAAGAAGTGGTAGATGTCCCATTCCTGGGAACATTCAAGGCCAGGTTGGATGGGACAATGAGCAACCTGATCTAGTTGAAGATGTCCCCACTCATTGCAGGGGGTTGAATTAGATGCCTCTAAAGGTCCCTTCCAACGCAAACTATTCCATGATCTTCACAAATGCTGGATGAAGATCCTCTGTCCCTCCAGGTTAGTGTTGCCTGCCTGTGCTCCTTGCCTCAGATTTGGCCCAAGCCCCTTTGCTGTTCTTGTCCTTAGGACAGGTAACTGGGCCCGTTTGGCTTGTCCGGCCTGCACTGAGTCAGTGACATGTACTGAATTGACTGGCACGTGCAGCAGTAGTTGTTCTCATGAAGCACCAAGGCTGTGCAGGAGAAGAGTACCGAGTACAGGTGAGACCTCCAGACACACTGTCATGCCCCAGAAGTAAGTGAGATTTGGCCATCTGAGTAATTTCAACATTTTTTGAAACTGTTGTCCTCTGTTTCCAGCAGTTGCTTTTTCACTGTTGTTATTTTGCCTGTAGGATTCTCCTGAAAAAGTAACTACAGCACCTAGTTCCTACTCCTTTCTCCCCTTTCCCTCACCCTTAGCACAAGCTTAATGATGTGGAGCTGCCTCAGAAGGCTGAAGCTCAAATATGAAATGGTGCTAGATGCCTGGCTGGACGCCCTCCCAGCCTGGTCCTTAGGAGAAGAGACACCTGGATGTAGAGAGTTCTCTGTGTGATCTGGCTGCATCAAAGGCACTGACACTCTTTCCTGGCACCCTCATCCTTTTCCTGCTTTTCTTTAGGGACACACTAGGGCCTTGGTTCCTGTGTCTTGGTTCCTCTCTCTGAAACAGAGGGATATATATGGGCACAGAAACCCAATGGTGCCTATATTTAAGTGACATCTACTACCTGGCTTTATTTGGCAGGCTGGCTGATACAGAATTCCTCTATGGGGAGGAGTGGCCTTGGGAAGAGGAGAAGCATCAGAGACAATATTCTGTTTTGAGAAGAGTCAAGAGGTTTCTCAGCGTCCATGAAGGTCCTTCGTACCCAACTCACCACCGCTACAGTCGGCAGACAAGTGAGAATTCGGTCTTTTTCCCAGCAGATGAAAAGGGGCACATCAGACGGCTGCAGGAAATGCACACAAGAGGGAGGCGCTCTACCTCAAGCTTCAAGAAGAAACATGAAGGAGTTAACAGAAGTAGCAGACTTCATGGTAGCCGAGAGCTTGGACCCATAACAGAAACCTCAAGGAACGAGGCACAGTTTGGTGACAGTGATACCTCATCCGAGACAAACAGGCCAGTTCCTGAGGTTATCATCTCTGAAGCCAAGGAGATTGCACCTGATATGCTGGACAAACCAGACCTGCCCACAGAGCGCTCTGCAAGCATGCCAGAAGAGAAGCTCCAAAGGATCCTATCTGAGGCAAATGTGGCCCTTCTGAACCAACACTTTTTCCCACCAGAAATGACTCCATACGTCTCAAGTTCAGACGTGCATCAGTCACTTCCTAGTGTGATAGGAGAGCCCAAACATGAGCCCCAGGTTAGTAACATAGCTGGTCTCATAACAGATCATGAGAGAAGCCTTCAGAGATGGAGTTTACCAAGCTTCCATAGTCCTAGTACAGCATCAAATGCTGGTGCTGCACCGCCTTCAACAAATTCTGGGACAACTTCACAACAAAGGACATTCAGTGATGAAAAAAATGTTACTTCTGCTTCTGCTGTGCAAACATTTGAGATGCAGGACTTATGGGAAAACCTGGACAGTAAAGAAACAGCCATAGTAGAATTTTCTCACGAGGAAAGTGAAAGAAAACTTTGACCATTCTTCCTCTGGGTTTGACTGAACTTCTTGTCTTCTCTTGTACATGGTTCTCACACAAATTTGCTGAAAGTGCAGAAGGGCAGACTCAATACTCAGACAAGTCACGAACAAGAACCAACAGAGGATTTGGGCACCTAAATAGGAGGTGACATACTTTAAGCCACTTGGTCACTGGCTTGAAATCTGTGACCCTGTGGGAAATACATTTACACAGAGAACTGGGAGCCTCAGGAGTGGGTGCAAATCCACTCAGCTGGTGTATATGGCAGCAAGCTGTGTAGGCTCAGCTAGAGGAAACACTAAGGTTATCAGAAGAGTGGGGGTGGTTCTGTCCACTTTGGATACACACTGAACTCTGCTGCCTTTGTCTGCTCCATCAGCTTGAAGTCCATGACATCCCTGTAAGATCCACCAACAGTTTTGGTTTCTGCTTATGTGGCTCAAAGGCAAGATGGTGGGCTCAATTCCCTTCTCAGCCTGAAGAGATTCAGCCCACCATCTCTCACTGCCTGAAGGGACACTTGAAAAATCGGGCCCCTCATTTGTGTAGGACAGTATCCTGCCCTGCTCCTGATGAGGCTATGCCACTAAAGAGAAGAAAAATTAAAATTATTAAATATTTAATTTCATTTTTAAAAATGGAAGGTGCAAAACAGCTGATGAGCTGGGCATGGGATGTCTGAGCCTTGGAGCACATATGTGGCATACCCAGTGACAGTCTATTGTAAAAGGAGGCTCTCAGGCAGCCTCCCTAGTGATGACAGGGCTTCAGCACTCTATCAAGAGCTGATAGAGCTGCAGGTGCTACTAAGCTTAGGGCCCCAGTCTTGTGGAGATCTCCAGCTGGAAGCGCACGGGCTGTGGTCATCCCAGGCAGAAAACAAAGTGGTCCATGGCTGCTAGCAAAATTGTTCTCCACTTCCTAAACCTCTCCCCCATTCCCATGCTTCCCAGATGTACCGCACACATACAAACCTGAGTCAGCATTAGGTGGCTCCTGCTACTCCAGGGGTGACCAAGCCACCTCCCTAAACCTCCTGGGAGTGACCTGGCCTTTCAGCTATGACTCCTGCAAGATGTCTCAAAGCAGGCCAGGAAAGCTGCCACAGCTCCTTGGTTTTGCTCTCACCCACATTTACCGAAGTGCAGCCTGGAGCATGTTGCCAGCATTCTCCCATGAGTGAGTATCCAAGTAGAGGGTCTCCCCAGACAAGGGAGAGACAAGGAAGCTCAGGGACTGGAACGAACAGAGAGAGGGGGAGACCAAAAGTTATGAGTCTGCTACAGCCAGCAAAGGCAGTATGGCTGCATGGACAGCAAGTCCACCCAGCCCTCTTGCTCAGAAGGGCGCACTTCAGAAAACAAACCGGCCTCTCTGCATGGGTAACTGGCAACACCAGTGGTTCCTGGGAGACTTTAGGACTCCCTGAAACTGGGAAGGGGATGAACAGACCTGCCTGCTCCTGCTCTTATGGCCAACAACTTAGGTGAGAAGCCCTTCTAGCAGGCTGTCACATACAGCAGGACTCCATGTCATCTGAGTAGGCTTTGAACAAAATCAACCACTCTCCTCACTTCTACTTCTTCCAGCTTTATTTCAGTCTGGGAATTGGCTCCTGCTGCTGTATATTAGGCAAGGTCTGAGCAGAGCCACACTCTCAAATCCTCCAAAGACACTAGACAAAAGCACATGTATCTCATTGGTTTAGGAAGCACAGGACACTTAGCCCAAGGAAGCACCATTTAAACCCACATTATGGGAATTCCAGATATGCAGAAAAGCCAAGCACAGATTTGTCAGGCACCAATGGACAGACTTCTTCACACCATGAGATGAGCTGACACTGGTGTCTGACAGCAGCTTATTGAAATTTGATCACAGCTTGGAGTCCAGTGTTCTGGTGCAACCTCACCCTTGCCACTCCACAAGTCTTCAGGCAATTCAAGTTGCTATGTTCAGGTTTGACCAACAAAATGAGAAACTCTATGGAGTGAAATTATACTGAAGTAAACAGCACCTCAGCCTAGGAGTCCAATTTTCTGAATGCCCCTTACCCAACTTCAGGAAGCATTCCCTTTTTTCGCCCAATTCCTTCTTTCTTCTTGTAGCTGAAGCCACAGTTTCCAATTAAATGTTTTCTCAATCTAATTGTATCTGCAATTGTCAAGGAACTTAATTTGCCAATGAGCTTAACTTAAATAAATGGCAAATTTTAAGTATCAACAACACATTTTTAAGGATAGCCAGACAGCTCCAGTCACACAGCTAGAAACAAAGTAAAAGTAACTGCTGCTCCCCTCTATAGCACTTTTTTAAAGTCAGGAGAGCAATACAAATTCCTGGGGAGTTTGGCCATACTCCTTCCAGCCGTGCATGTATAGGAAGAGCTTTCAGCAGCTGTGAAGGAAGCCTGGCCCATTATCTAGCTCTCTTCCCACAGTACATAAGCTTGAGGAGCTGTGCTTCACACTGTAAGGGAATTTAAGCCAGAAATAAGAGATGACTCTCAAGTGTCCACCACAAATCTGCACTGAGAGTCCAGTTCCACCATACCTCCTCATTCTACCCCACACAGCTTCCACCAGGGCTTAAGGTATTGGACCAAAGTGCTCTGTGTCCACAACCCAGACACCAGTTTGTTTCATTCCAGCACTGCTAAGCATCCCAGCTTCTCATCATCCAGCTCTGCTCATCTTCTTCTCAGCCTGGCCGCTGCCTAGGATGCACGCTGCTGCTTTCCACCAGGACATTAGACATCTGATCAGCAATGATTTTGCTACCTCTCCCACTCACTCTGTCAGCACTCCCTGGCCCTGAAACTGTGCTCATTATTTGATGGAGGTGAAGGTGGCCACACAGCAGCCATTAGGTAGGTAAGAGCTTCAGTTAAGCTCCACAGAGGTGTCTATTAGACATGTAGATGCATGCTAAGTTAGGAGTTACAGCTCTGAAGCCACACAATGCAATCTGTAATACACAACCAACATTTCACACAGTGGGCCAGCTCCACATTAGCTACAGTAATCTGTTAATTGCTTGTGAAGAAGCTAGTGCTGGGATGAGTTACCAGAAAAATTTGCTCTCCTTATTTACTCTGTTATCTCACTTTTTGCAAACATCTGTGGACTCTGATTTGTATTAAATTATCTTTTGGGATTATGGGTTCTCTTGGGCACTTCTCTCAGTAAACTATTTGCCATAGCATGGTAAATGGGTTATTTTAGCAAACCCAACAATCTACAATTCATGTTCACAGGTATATGCAATGTTCAATAAAGGCACGTTGAGAAACACCATCGTCCTGGTTGTACTGAACTCTCAAGAAACACTTCTGGCAAAGGTTTGACCTGTCGTGCAAATCAACTTGATGTCTACCAGGAACAGCAAGGAAGACTTATGGAAACTGGCAAAGCTGGAAAAGGATAGAACAGGGCCAGGATAGACAAGTAGGTCAGAGCAGCAATTTGCTCCCATCAGATGGTGTTAATCTTGAGCAGGATCAGGTATATCAGAACAAAGAGAGGGCTAGTTCTTCTGCATGCTGCCTGACTTTCCACCTGTTTCTAGGATGTGTTCACACTCTGTGCTGGAATTCATAGAGCCAAGATGTTGGTTCTGGGACCAGCTGGCTGCGGGGACATGTCCCAACACCTTTAAAATCTTCTGTTGTAAATAACGGATCTCTACCTCTGACTACAAACTCATATTTGAGGAATATATGCATATTTTATACATAATGAAAATGTACCAGAGTGTTAAGTCTGCTGCATAGTAGAGAAAACAAAAATACCCTGCTGCTGTTAAATGAGGGATGGGGCTTTATAGATGTTTGCTTGTCTTGGCTCCTAACCAAATGAATGGCATTTTCTAGACAAATAAGTTAGCTCATGGTCAATCCATTCTTTAGGAGTGACATGGACCAAGGGCAATCAAGGCAAGATTGGCCTGAAATACACAGTAACTTCACACAGTTCAGTCTTGTCTGCAGAAAGAGAAAGCTGGCAGCAAAGTCTCCTTTGCTAGAGGTTGATAGCCTGGATGCCAAATGTGTAACACAATGTGGCTGCAAACAGAATCATGAGAACAGGCACCAGAGAGAAGGAGTATTTCATACTGGAAGGCAAGAGCAGTATTTCAGAGATACCTACAGTAAACCATCCTGGTTTTGTAATACTTACTGAGTCTTAAAACTGACAACTTAAAATCTAAGGGGCTGTGATTGTGATACCGCCAAGGCCAGCAATGAATGTTGCCTTTGGTCTGTGCCAGGTGCATCCAGACAGACGGCAGCAGCAAGTCCCTGAGGGCCACCAACCCCTGTCCCAGCGATGCCACCATGGGGCCAGTCTCTGTCTCCCCATGGCTCTGCCGTGCTGGGAAGGTGCCCAGTGCACAGGGCTGGGACTGCAGACTTTTTTGGCTTTAGGAAGATACAAGCAACCCAAACACGCCAACACATCACATTTTCTTCCCTCCAGGACACAGAGCAACCTGAATTTCCAATTGGTTTTCCACCTCCAACTCTCCTTCCTCTCCAGCGCTGGAACCACTGTAAAAAACCATAAAATGTAACTGAAACAGTGCTAAGATCAAAGCAGATTTTGTTTGGTTAATTTTTATTCATGTGTATGGGGGCAGTATGTTTAGCAATCCAAACAAATACTCCAATGGGCATAATTTCAGTGAAACTTTTGCCGAATCAGCACAGCTACCTGTGGCTGTTTTGTTTGAAACTGCTGCCACTGCTGACAAGAACTGGCTGAGCAAGAGGCAGTAGATGTGTAGTGCTGGTGCATGGGTCCCACAACTCCTCCTCTGAGGAGGAACACTGTGGTATCTCTGCACGGGCTGCAGTCTGGGTTTTCTTATGTGAATAGATACTGTTCCAGCTGCTCACAGCGCCGGGGGGCAGAGGAGTCAGGCGCTAATAGCAGCATGTGACCTAAGGCACAGATATCAAATGCTGAGACCCAAAAGAGGAGAATTATCAAGGGATAATGAGCCCAAGGGAAAAAGCAGGTTTGAGAGACTGCTGAGACCCAAAAGAGGAGAATTATCAAGGGATAATGAGCCCAAGGGAAAGAGCAGGTTTGAGAGACGGTGTAAGGAGCAGGAAATTGTGCAAGGAGCAGTAGTCGAAATTAGTCACCCCACAGGCATCAGTCAAATTCCCTTTTATATAAGCTGGTTGGAGCAAGCTAATTTAAAGAGAATTTCCATGGCACTCAGGAAACAAAGTTGAACAAGACCCAAACCATGGAAAATAGTGACGAAAAGGAAATCTGTAGGAAATGAGGTGGAAACTAGCACGCAAGAAGAAAAAAAAAGGATAGCCAGACCAGACAGGACTAGGATTAGTTTTGCCCAGTAATAGCTGCTATCTTGTTAGCCTGGCACAGTTCAGCATTTTTATTCCTGATCTTTTGCAAATCTGAGTGCTGAGCTGTTCTGCTGCTTTATCCTGGGAGCTGTAGTGTCCGTGAGTTACTCAGGAAAAATTGTTTCTCCATTGTAAACATACAGATATTTAACCAAACTATATAATCTGGGACAAGGATCACTGCAAAGTCCTTAAAACGTGGAGGGAGAGAACACAATATGCATTTAGGTCCAGAGTTTCAGTAAAAGCTCTTCTTCACACATGTGTTGAAGATCATTACATTAACATTTGAGTAAAGACAGAATAAATGCTATTACGGCTCAGTGGTAATCTTTCCTGTGAACAGCTTTTGCAAATCCCACTCTGTCATTCCCACGGTCAAAAATGCAGTAAAATGCAGACATGAAGACATCTCCTAAAATCCAGAGCGAGCCAGTGCGAGTGGGGATGTCGAGAGACTGAAAGCCGCTCATGCAGAAGGTTTGGTCATCAATAGACTCCTGGAAGAGAAAGCACCTGTCCCTGCAGCAGCCTGCTCCCTCCCCAGCTCAGGGAGTAGGGAACAGGGAGTGGGGAAGCTGCGGATACACACCTTGATGATGTACTGCTCTGCAGTCAGCTTGTACTCGCGGTGTCCGATCGCGAAGCTTATGTGAGGCAAGCTCGACAATCTTCTGCAGTCTACGAGAAACTGGACATGATGCACTGACTGAGACGGGATCGCTTTGTCTTTCTTTAAGTATTGCCCTTTGAGTTCAAGGCTTTTGGAGTAGGTAATAGTGAATTTACTACAGAGAAACAGCATCGGGCTGACTAACAGCCTAACACTGCCCTCCAGCTTTCCAGTTCCTGTACTTGGTCAAACCAGCCCAGCAGCCCACACCACAGCACCCTAGGGACCCAGGGTTGATGAAAATCCTTGCAAGTCCCAAAAGAAAGGAGGTGAAGTGGGCTCTGATATCCTCCCTGTGCAACTCAAAGGCAAAACTAAGTGTGAGAGCCCCAGCGAGCCTACATCAGCAAGGTCTGCTGAGCAAAAGTCCTCCAGTGCTCCGACCTTGACAGGGTAGAGGGAGCTGCTCCAGCCACAGAGGGAGCACCCGATGGCTGCAGTTCACCCCAGGTCCTCCCATAATACCATCACGTTAAGAGAAAAACAGCTAGTGAGGAATACAGCACTTTATGCTTATACTTTGCCTTGGAGTGGGATTTAAAGAGTAGAAGGACTAAACCCTGGCATGGTCGTTAATTTCCATAAATAATACATTCAGTTACAGTAACAGAGAAGATAATTTCCTGTCCTTTCTAGTTATTTCATAAAACAACTGGTGTGTGAAATGGCATTGCAGAATGCTCCAAGTCCCAGAGCTGCTGTAAACTGTGTAGTGTTTAAAGCCATTGTTGTAGAGGCTTCCCAGAAGGAAGAATCTGCTTTTTGCTATTTTTCAATCTGTTTTATGAAAACATAACCTTACATCTTGTGTACACTTACCAACTGTCATATCATTAGAACAAAACAAACCATGGGATACAGAGGACAAGGGTAAAAAAAAGCCAGTAAAAGGATTTGTAGGATACAAGAAGCAAGATATAATTCTTTTACATAGCTATTACAGAATAGTATATCCAGAACAAATCAATCCTTGCTGAAAAGAGATGAAAATTCTGGTAAAATCCTGGATGGATACAGTCACTTTTACTGGGATAAATTTGAGCTGATATGTGCAGTCTGTCTTCGATTGCTAAAAATCAATCATAGAAAGTCTTATTTTCAGGCTGCTTTCTTGCGGAATCTGAGATGCCAGCTGAGTGTTCTTCCGTCAGCACTAGCATATATGAACTTACACAGCAATGACCCATTCCTTGTTTGTATTAGGCTAGTATAAGCACATTGGAAATACGTATTTTATCTATATTCATTAGCATGAACCGTTATAAAATCAACTTGTTATCAAAGCAGACTCTTCAGCATGTATCTAAAAATTTGAACAAAATCAAGATTAAAGGTTTAATTGAGAAAGAATCAGGAGCCTAAGGAGTTACAGATGTCACTCCAAGCCCTCCTATTACAAATGAAAGTGGATCAAGAGTCTACTTTTGTCTTTGCTCCTTGTCCAGTGCACTGGGCACTTGTAATACTCTTAATTTTCTTCCAAGAGCAGTTTTGGGTCAGGATAAAGACGAATTAGTTAGAATATGGTGCTAATAACACCAAGGTCGTGGTTTTGATCCCTGTACGAGCCATTCACCTGAGAGCTGGACTTGATGATCCTTGTTGGTCCCTTCCAATTCAGAATATTCTGTGAAATGCAAAGTTAACAAAAGCCATACACAGCAGCTTTCCTTGGGCACCGGAGCTGTGTAACGTGCTAGTGACCTGTGGGAGTCAGCCAAGGACCAGCAATAAGGCACGCTAGAAATAAGCTGCTCTTTCCCTGGAGGCAGGGACAGGAAAGAGTGGTGAGGAGTGTCTGCAAGGGAGATGCAGGAGACAGCAGCAGGGAAGAAAGGAAAACCAGTAAGTGATCAGAGGAATAAGGTTCAGGAGGAAGAGTAAGAGACAGCAAGCTTTGTCCTGTACCCTCTGACTCATCTGCAAGGAGACAGAATTGTGAGTGACACTGATGTGCCTCCCTCCCAGGAGCTCTGGCATGACACCAACTGCTCCACTGCAAGCTGACAGTGAGAGGTCCTGTCAGTGAAGCCACTGTGGGGTTGTCATTAAAATACCATTCCCTTTCCATTTGATGCTGACATAGCTGGCCATCAGCACCAAATCCCTCTTGGCCTGGGAGAGCCAACAGCTAGAGCTGGGGGTCTTGAAAATCCTCTGAGCTTCCAAAAGAAAATTCTCTCTCATGCAGAGTACAGATCGATTCCTCAAACAGATGTGCCCATTGTTTCCTTACACACCAGTATAGAAGAGGAGGTGAACATTTGGGAGGAGAGCTGGGATGAGGCATACAGGTCAAAAGCAGCTTGGCTCAGAGTTCAGTGCTGTCCTGGAAACAAGGCTTTCACTGGCACCTGTCTAAGCAATCATTTTGGTTATTTTCCAACTCTTTGCATCAAATACCAGTTTCTCTTCCTCTCTAGCTGTTTTCTGGCTGCACAGTTTTTACCTCTCCAGTATTTGATGGACTTGCCCCAATATATTCCTGCAATCGCCTGATTTGTGAAGAGGGGCCGGTGATAAGAGAAGTGCCCGAGTCAACGATGGCTTCGCAGCCATGGGAGCAAAATGCCACCCGGCCCTGGATCTTTATACTGTAAGTAAACAAAAAAGCAGCTTTAAGCAAACAGCATATACACTGTGACTGAAACACCATATTATTGCTAGCTAAAGTACCAGAGTACTGACCGAAGTTAAACCCAGACAACAAGTAAAAGGACAAGAGGAAATGGCCTCAAGTTGCACCAGGGTAGATTTAGGTTGGATATTAGGAAAAATTTCTTCACAGAAAGTGCTGTAAAGCATTGGAACAGGCTGCCCAGGAAAGTGGTAGGGTCACCATCTTTGGAAGGGTCCAAAAGATGTATGAATGTGGCACTTGAAGACATGGTTTAGTGGTGTACTTGGTGGTGGTGCTGGGTTTACAGTTGTGCTCAATGATCTTAAAGATCTTTTCCAACCCTAATGATTCTGTAATTCTATGATTAAAACTAGCTGCCAAGCTTTGCTTAAGACAAGAATGTCTGTGGACCCACTGTTCTCTCTCAGGTGTCCTACAGCTCTAATCATGTGCTTCCTGCTTATGAATTTGTCCTCATCCCCAGGTATGTGTTCTCATGAATTTAGGCAGGGTGCTAGAGGTGGGACAAAGGAACACTGTCTACTTTGACCAAAGTTATCAGGACCGATGAGAGCAGGACCCAGAGCTGGATTCCATTCCTGGGTGCCTTAACCTCTTAAATGAACAGCCCACCAAGACTCAACTTGACCACTGGTGCATCATATTAAAACATACTAACGTGCTCTCCCAGAAACCAGCTACCCACATCACAGCAGATTTAGAGAACTAACAAACCCCAATCTCATCCTGGAGAAACCCCTCTTTGAGAGGCATGGAGGTACAACACTGCAGCTGAGTCCTCCTGCACCCATGTCACCAGATGCTTCTGTCTCTGGGAGTTTACCAAAGGAGGTGAATTCCACCAGGTTTTTTATATATACATACATACTTGTTCATGTGTATTTGCCAGTAGCTTTTCTCTGTGACTGGGACCCAGTGGATTGAACCTTTGTAGAGAGAATGGTCTATTCCCCCCAGAATCAACTCACCACCATTCTCGGTGTCGTCTCCTCTGAAAGCAGAAAACAGTTTAACACAGGCATGGGAGTGTGCCAGCAGGCACCAGTGAGATTACACTTAAAAAGCAAAAGACAAATCACAGCCCTTTCTAAATTCAGATATGGGTGGCTGAAAGGGATTGTTTCTAAATTATAACTGTATATGCCCCAACTCAGACCCTCCAAACAACCTCTGAGAAGACTTACTGTAGACACCAAGGTGGGCATCAGGAGCAGGCTGAGACAGTTGCTACTCTCAGCTAAGAATAAACACAAGTGAAATAGGTGGAGTTGCAGCTAGGTCCAGATTAGAGAACAGTATTTTTCTGAATTGTGGCTATTTGGGTGTAACACAGCATTTCTGTTCATCTCCATGGGCCAGAGGGAAACCTCTGGCAACAGACATGGAGAGTCTGAGCTGGGAACTTTTCTTTTCTTTATGACCAACTCCAAAAAGAATAAATCTCTGTCCGAAAAGTCATGATCCTCCCCATAACATTTTTTCTTTTCATGCCATAATCTTCAATGTCAAATTGAAAACAAAAAAAAAAAAAATAACACAAAGAATCTTTAAAAAGGGGGACATTTTCTAGGGTTGAAGCTTTATAGAGATGCACAGTTGTTTCTATCAACTGTTGAAAGAGATTTACTTCTTTTTCGGCAGTGTCATTTTAAAGACAGACCTTTTCAGATAGAAAGAGAAGACCGGCTCCTCTACCAGGTTCTGGTTCATGATGCTGTCAAACACGGGCAGAGCATTGCCCACTGCTAAGGAGGGGTAGCCTAAGCCCAGTATACCATCAAAGTGGGCAAGGATAAAAGTTGCTCCTGGCTCAAACACTGACTCGCCGAAGTCCTGTCCCTTGATGGAGATGTTACTTATCTGTTTGGTAAAAAAACAAAGCAAAAAACAACTAAGCAAAGAACAACCACAACTGAAAGTAATGACACCATCTATATCAAGAAATTAGCCATATTTCTGATCCATATCAATGGATTCATTCAGTTTAAAAAGCCTCGGTATCTTTGTGCGACTTGCATCAATATAGCACGTGCCCATTTGGCAGGTAGGCTGCACTGATTCCTTAAAATTATTTATTATAGAATTATATTTAGTAGCCATAATTACGTGGCTGCTTGTTCATAAACCCAGGATAGGATCCAAGAAGACAAGCAGAAATGAAAAATAAAATCTGAGGCATTTGTGTTGGTAGTCCAAAGAGGTGTGGGTGTTGGAGCAGCACCCACACCTCTCAGAACCTGGCTTGGTGGGACCTCACCCTGCCCTTGCCTAAATGAACAAGGTTTTCCAGGACAAGGACAGTATCTGAACTGCCCTGAAAACATCTGATGTGGAGGCTGACACCCATTTTAGGTGGGCACTCACCTGCAGTGTGTCTTTGCCAGCAATGCCCAGAAGCTGTCCTGAGCCGTACTGCAGGGAGAAGGCTTCCCCTCCGTGCTCATATGAATCTGACTTGAAGGACTTAAATTTCTGATGCACCCCTACACAAAAAAAAAATGACATCTCTACGCTGAGGGGAGGTCCTGGCACTGCACCCACTCCTCAATGCGGAACCAGATGAGATGTAGGAGAGCCAGATTTTTGCTTCTCTCATGAGAAAAGTGTTGAAGAAGTACTGCAGGTGCCTCAGTTCCCCTGCAGGCACACCAGTTTTTCTGTACCTGAGAGGTAATTTTGCATTTTAAAGAAAAATTAGAACAAAAATGGGAATTTCCACCTCTGTTGGTAGGTCTCCCAGGTCTGTTGTCATGCCTTTTACCTCATGGTGCAGAGGGACTCTGGGCAGTTGCAGCCGGCGCCTGCCCTGGCTGCAGCGTGACACGAGGGACAGAGACAGAGGAGCAAACTGGGGAGAGGAGAGCGGCCCTAAGGGATGCTCCAAATCCTCGCCTTGCAGATCCCTGCTGCAGACAAGCCTCTTGGGAAAGGAGAAGTGGGCAAGGTCTCTGGACCCAAGACACGAGAAGCATCAGGGAGAATAACATTTCTTACTGCAGGCCTCGCTGATGCAATAAGCGGAAGGGACCCAGAAGTTGGAGGAGCCAGTGTCGAACACGACGGTGAACCTCTGGGGCGGTGTCCCGACGCTCACAACCCCGTAGTACTGCGCCTGCGGGAGGAACAACCCGCTCAGCCCCGGGGCAGCCTCCAGCCAGCTATTCCTGAGGAAGAGGCCTGCTGGGGAGCATCACACAGCACTTCCTCAGGGGGTTCTGTGCAGTTCCACTTAAAAGTAAATGCACACCACGCAAAGCGTGTCTGGTTCCAGTGGCTCCAGGCAGCAGGTTTCACTTCAGCTGAATGCACAACAGTGTGGCATTTTGAAAGCCTTTTAAGCAAACGTTCAGTTGGGCTCCCTATGGAGTCACAAACCCACTTTCACTGGCTTCAGAGGTGGCAAGGTCATCTCCAAGATGAAACTCTCACATGACCACACAGTCTTTCAGGCTGTTCCTTACTGATGTCAATAAAAAATCAGTGCAAAGTCAGCATGACCTGCCTCTGCCAGCTTCAGAGGGTTCCAACCAGTGGCACAAACACTGTCACATGTGGCTGCCCTTTTTCCTTTGTAATTATCAGGTATTATAGCAAGTCAAAAAGTATTGTGTTGCACAAACTGTTCCTGATGTACTGGACAAAGTTCATCCAGCAGATGAAGAAACTACTGACCATCCCTGGATACTGAGATAATCTGTGAACACGTGAATGCTGGAGTGAAGTGCTTATCCACATCCCATATACAAGTGTCTAAGTGCTCCTATCTGGCCCTGGAAGAGCACTTCAGCATTAAGAGGCCTATTTTTAGGAAGAGGCATTTCTGGAATTCAACCACAGATAAAGAAGCAATAGCTAGTGCCAAACTTTGTTCAGCACTACAAGTATTTGAATATGTACCTTCAAGTGCATACTTGTTAATTAATACACTGACATTTCTGACCCCAGAATTTACTGTCTGAGATACTCTTGAGAATGCAAGCAAGCATGCCATTTAAGAAAATATCCAATTGTACAGTAGGATTGTATTTCTTCCTGCATTAAATAAACCTAAGTGATGTTCATTAAAAAAAAAAAAATTCCAAAAAACATACAACCAGAAAACCCACATACACACTGCAATAAAACCTCCAGACACACTGCAATGAAACCATTCCTGGTGCTACCTGAATATGATGGGGAAGTGGGTTTTGCTTTGTTGTTTTGAGATTTATGCCTCTTTGAAATAAGCTTTAAAGCAGGTTGAAATGTTTCAGTGTCCTTTGTTCTTCTTCACATACTTATTTCTTCATGGCCCTCAAGTGTCAGTAAGCTCTTGCTGAATGAATTTGGCCTTCCCTTCAATTCTGTTCCCTGTTCAGATGAAGACTTCACAACATTTCTGCAGCTTAGTTTTCCTTGAGATAAGCATAGCAGAAGAACCAAATAAAACAAAAATCAGAGACCATCCAAATGGACAAAATTCTAAACCCAGGAAAGACACCTTACAAAATGGTAGACCTGCTGACTTGCCTGTCTGAGATCCAGTGAAATTAATATTTTTCCTTTTTCAGTTTAGATGGTAGATCCTCCCAGGTCAGTCTCCAATATTTAATACATAAAAAAACTCCAGAGATAAAAGCAGAAAAATAAAAAACTCTACTTAGGTCTTTGTTATCGCTGATTTATGGCTCCACCTGATCAAATAAATGAGATTTGGAGGATTTTTTTATAACACAGAAGCATCCATGTGTCTGGTAAATAGAATATGACTAAATGAAGTAATCAGATTCTGCTATGAAAAACCCTATGCTTCCCCAAGACTGATACAGGCAAAACTCCCATATTTCTTTGGGGACCCAATGGAGTCCAACACAGACCTATATAAAAATAAAGCTTGTCACAGGACTACCACTGCTACTCTACATCAGCTTTCTACCCAGGTCCCATGCTATCCTAGATCTAGACATGCTCTATTTCGCAGATTTCAACCTGGTTTTTTATGCTCTAATATTTATAGCATAAAGCAACGAGATACCTCAAGCCCTATAATTTCATTGACAGAATAGATTTGAAATGTGCTGGGAAAAAAAACCTGCCTTCAATAGAACGATGAGTCCTAATGATTGCATTACCAAAACTGTACTTACATTCATGTAATCATACAGCCTTTCTGAAGCAGTTCCTACTGATAAAGCAATATCTGCAGGGAAACAATGCAGATACCTCCGGGCAAAAACATCAGGGTGGTGATTCCTCCAAAATTCCTCTAATTCTCCCTTTTCCTTCAGCTGTTTCTTGATAGATTTGAATCGAATCAAGGGGATTCTATGCAGATAAAACAAACACACAAAAAAATAACAGACTGTCCTTTCTAGAACTGTCATATACTCAATTTTTTTTTAAAAAGGCTTCTTTTTTGAGACCTCGAGTAGCAACAAGCACAGGTCACCCCATGAAGCCAGCTGAGATGTGTGCCAGCCAAGCCAGACATGTTTTCTTACCTTTCCACAGCCACGATGAATGGGATATAAACCACAGCCAACAGTATCGCCCGCATGGCTCCAAGCGGTTCAGAGCTAATGACACTCCTTTGCTCAGAAGTCCCTTTTTTATGGCCCGTTGTCAGCTGAGGGTCGTTTGCCAGGTCAATCAATCGCAGGAGGTCAGTGCTTTGGCAGAAAAGGGATTAATTTACTCTCAGACTAACCGCTGGTTTGTGCAAATAGTGGTGTCCAGTGGAGCTACTCAGGCACAGATAACCAGGGCACAGTCTAGACCAAACAGACATTTCACTAACAATCCTAAATGTCTTTTACATAAATACAATACATAGGGTGAGCTTGGCTCCTGTTAGCATGAGGAAGAGGAAGCAGTCCAAGGACTTGCTGCTTTTCAAGTTGCTTTAGTGAGATGTTGCTCAGAAGTGTTCAACGCAGAGAAAGAGGACATTATAACCATTTCCCTTTTGCATGGAGACATTTCAGCAGGGCTGAGCAGACAGACATTTGATGGGCTTGTGACAAGTCACCCCCTGACAGCTGAAGTTTAATTCCCTATTTATGGGAGAGCTCCAGTCTGAACATAAATGTGACTGCCACCCCATAAAATGGATCTTCAAAGTAAAAAACACAACAGTACAATACTGCAACACACAGTAAAAAACAGCAATAATTTTGCACACATTTCAGCAAGACATTTGGAAGAGTTCTTTTGGATTTATTTTCCTGCAAATTTCCTGAGGTTAGTGGCTCCCACCCCTGCCTAACACTTGGGTTCAAGTCAAGTCTGCAGAGAAATAATGGTGTCAA
Organism: Corvus hawaiiensis; assembly: GCF_020740725.1. Taxonomy (NCBI): domain Eukaryota; kingdom Metazoa; phylum Chordata; class Aves; order Passeriformes; family Corvidae; genus Corvus; species Corvus hawaiiensis. The sequence goes on from NC_063216.1 coordinate 44,504,872, forward strand.
AAAGAGGCTGATTTGGCAGAGCACAACCCCAAAACCATCAGCTGCCTAGGAGGAAGCTGAGCACTGAGCCTGCAATTTACTTACCAGACTTTTTGAATCTTTCCTCTGCGCAAGAAAGTGCAGGAAGCAACCACGTACTGCAGCCTATATATTAAAGCTAACTTTGAATAATCAGCCATTTTTGTTCAAAAGGCTATGGTAGGATGCTGGGAAAAGAGCAACCATGTTTCTTTCCTTGCAACACACCACTTGTTTAAAATAAACTGCTCACTATGCAAAAGTGAACTGGAACTAAGTAATCCTCTCAAAAGAGAGCAGATGTGCAACAGCACAGCAAGGAATGAATGTCAAAGGACATGGAGGTGGCAGGAGTTGTCATCATCTGCCCTAGTAGCAATGTCAAGAAAAAACAGCTGAAAAACCCAAACACAGCATTTGTGAGCCAAGAAGGGGTCTAAACGCCTGTCACAGACTTTAAATAAATGCAAAGCAAACCAAAATTGTTCCTTTCAGTCACTTCCCTTGCTATGTCAAACTGATTGAGGAGGGGCATGAGAGCCTTAAAATCAGTAAGTTTAGAGCTCTATTTATTAGTTTCCAGGGATTTTGAAATACATAGTTTGCTTTTGCCAGCGTACCTCCAAAATTGTAAGGGCTAAAAAAACTCAGCAAAGACTGAGTCTGGTGCCATCACACAGCTGCAGGCAGAGCTTTGGATCTGAAAAAGCACCAGCATCTCTATTATAATATGTTATTTCAAAAAATAATACAATCTCCAAAATGCATCTTCTATATTGATTTCTATTTTATTATTATTAGTTTTTTCAATTATCTAGCTCTGAGTAATATTCCATATTTCTCCTGGACTCAGAGATTTTACACAAGTTATCAGCAAATGATCACATTTTCTGTCGCAGAGTCATCCCAGCCACTGAGCTGCAGGAGCTGGGTGCTGGAAATGAGAATGGTGAGCAAAATCTGGTCATATGCGAACTTCTAGAAAGCAAAGGCATTTCTCAAGGAGCCTCCACCTGTCATCTGATGCACAGCAGAGCAGATGTCATGCCCTTGGGTGAGGCAGTGTCACTTTGACAAGAGCAAGACAATGTCTGTGCTGAGTGCCTTTATCACTTGAACTTTTCCTCAAATGCTACAAATGTTTCTGGGAAGTCGCTAATGTTCGTGTTGGAGGGCACCACGATAACTTTGAAGACATGAAGTGGCTTTCAAAACACTGCCTGGGTCTACTGTGGGGACTGCCTTTGCCTTGGTGCCTCCACTGAGTGGCTGATTCTCAGAAAGAACATGATTATTAATTTTATTGCAAGTGTAGTCCTTTATTAATCCACACACAAAGGTTATTCTTTCCCAAATTCTCTGATCTCACACTATGTTCCAAGCAGACATTAATTTAGCTAACAGAGGTACAAAATGCGGCAACAAAAGGTCATCGTGACTTTTTTTGATAAGCTGGAATAATGATTAAACTACAATGCAGAGCATCCCTAAGAAATAGTTATCTGCAGCTTAAAAGTTCCATTAAGTAGAAATAATTCAAGTAGAAAAAAAATACATCCATATCTGTATCTGCAGACACAAGGTACTTTGCAAAGTTATTTGTCTACATATGGATTACTGAGGAAAAATATGCCTAAACTAAATCATTACTATATTCTTACCTATGCTCTTATGTTGTTATGATTAGTAGGTTATCTGAAAAGATTTGTCTAAAAGACAAGGCTTTGCTGTGGATGTACATTCATTATTGATAATGTCAAATGTATTTGGTTTTCCACACCTGTAGCCTACAGTGCGTTAAGGGGAGGGACCCTTGCCTTCAGAAGGTGCCACGGTTGTTTAGAAATGAAAAACAAATACAACAACCTGCTGACACATTCCCCACAGTGGTCCTCTGACAGGACACAGAGTGTCAAAGCAGAAAGAAGTGTCTAGAGGGATATGCTCATGCAGTGCAAACCAGCCTTTTGCTGCTGGGGTGCCATGCACAGCACACCCTGCCATCAGAGAGGAAACTTTCAGGCCTTCTATTCCACAGCACCACCACAGATAACTGTGACATTATCTTTGTTCTCCAGGCTTGATACTCTGCCCAGCTTCTCCATCCAAACCCTATTTTATGGCACTCAGGTCTCAGCACTCACCGTTCTCCGTCCTGCTGCAATACTGGTTCCCAGGTGTGCTCTCTGTTGTTCTCCTCCCAGAGGAAAGCCCTCCATACATTTCATAGCATCACTGCTGCATGGCACAACCACTCACCTTGTGGGGAAAAGGCTCATAAACATCCTATACCAAACTGATAGCTAGTGATAGTAGAGAGCTCTGTATTACCAGATTTGACCAGAAATCTATAGGCCCCTTTAAGTGGTGCCTTTTCCTCAATCTTCTGTTTGCTCAGCCTTTTGTTTTTCAAGAGCATATGCCTCTCAGCAGTCATGGATTTTGGTAGTATATAACCTAATACGCCTAAACCAATTGCTGATTGTTCGAAGAAAATATTCTCCCTAAATTATGGTAGAGTGTGGAAAATGACAGCAATGAGCTGTAGATATCAAAGCAAAGAGCCAGGTGATGAAAAGGTTCTTTTACCTTAAAACACTCTGCCAGCTTTAACGTCCAAAGTTCATGGTAGAGCCATGGCCAACACACAGGCAGGACAATCAGAGAATGGGATGGGTTGGAAGGAATCCTAAAGATCATGTAATTCCAACCCCCCTGCCATGGGCAGGGATACATATGAGTCCCCAGGAAAGCTTGAAATAGCAGCAGCTCAACAAGTCAAACTATGCAGAGGTTCCTATACATGGGAATGCTCCTGGAAATTAGAACTGAATAGCAAAATGGGTCTTGATGAGAGGAGAACAGTTTATACTGTCACATCTAAATAGCCGTAACTTTGCAACATTGGATTTATGTCACTCATAACAAGTGAGAATCTTGATGGAATTAAATCCATGGGAGTTTCTTGAGAGGTTTTGGTACAGACACGGGAACTGCAGTAGCACAGTTGGAAGGTGAATGGAGAACAGCCTTGGCAGTTTGTGATAGCACATTACATTGGGATTCAGACAAGGAGTAAAACATAATGTAATGAAAAAGGCCCTACACAGCCAAGAGTGCCAGAGGCTATAATAAATACCATTAAACTAGGAATATAAATAGTAGAATGGCTCAAGATAGCAATTTGCCAAGTATTTGTGTTAAAGCTTTAAAATAGGTATTGGGTGGCAAGTTACACTCTGAAATCCAAGTATTTGGCACCTTTCAAAATACATCCTGAAAGTGCCACTCATCTTGAAAGTCAGTCAAGTCTTGACAGTTATTTTAAATCACTATTTGATTATATCTGACATTTCTGCTGAAAGTTTCATGAAAGTTAAACATCTGAGCTTAAAAATTTGGTCTGCTGTAGTGTTTAGTTTCCCAAGCCCATCCCTGCTGCCTGCATTGGCTACACAGACAGTGCGGCTGCAAGCAAGAGGTGAGGGGCTGGGGCACTGGCGTGACCCTGATTTTGTTTGGGGCAAAATCAGAGAACATTTACAGTGTGCAAGAAGAGGCAAGAAGGAATGTTTTGGGGAGGGGTGAGCAAGTGGGAGTGTGAGTGAGAGAGGGAGACCTGGGCCCTGAGTCGCCCTGTCTATAATCCCCGTCACCAAACACTCAGTTATCAGAAACATTTCAGAGCCCTTGAGATTAAAGGCTGCTGCCATGTAAACAGAGCCTTATATTGGGAAGAATGAGTTACCAACAGGCCAGTGCGCAGCAGGAGAAGAACAAGGCGGGCCTCTCCGTCCCTCGAAGTCCCGGCCATCCCAAAACAAAATCCCAGGATGGGCAACAGTCTGAAAGCCATAGCTGCTTTTGTGCCCTCTAACAAGTGCCAGAAGTACCTCCTAGAAGACCTAGAAGAGATGCCAGTGGATAAAATGGTGGATCTGAGTGGCAGGCAGATGAGGCAGCTGCCTGTGCATATTTGCTCTTTTAGGGAACTGGTTAAGCTGTACCTGAGTGACAACAACCTTAACCATCTGCCCCCGGAGCTGGAGCAGCTGCAAAACCTGCAGATCTTGGCACTGGACTTCAACAACTTCAAAGCACTGCCCCTAGTTGTGTGCACGCTGAAGCAGCTGTGCATCCTCTACCTGGGCAACAACAAGCTCTGCAGCCTGCCCCTCGAGCTCCGACTCCTGCAGAACCTCAAGACCCTCTGGATCGAGTCCAACTGCCTGCAGTACCTGCCCGAAGTGGTGTGTGAGCTCAGACTGCTCAAGACCCTGCATGCCGGCTCCAACGCCCTGCGCACGCTCCCTCCCCAGCTGCAGTGCCTGCAGGAGCTGCGCACCATCTGGCTGTCAGGAAACCTGCTGTCCGAGTTCCCTCCCGTGCTCCTGGACATGCCCTTCCTGGAGGTGATCGACGTGGATCGCAATTCCATCCGGTTCTTCCCCAGCCTAGCTCACCTCCCTGGCCTGAAGCTGGTGATCTACGACCACAACCCCTGCAGGAACGCACCCAAAGTGGCCAAAGGGGTGCGCAGGGTGGGGAGATGGTCAGAGGAGACCCCTGAGCCCCGCAAGCGATCCGGGGCGGTGATAGAAATCACGCTCGACGAGAAACCATTGCTACCTCCTGCCGCCAAGACCGAGCCAGAAGCTGAGCCCTGCTGATGCTCAATTGCTCCTTTTGCCCAAGGTGGCAGTGCACTCACGCCACTGCCCAACCTCTACCTCGCCCTTGCTTGCTGGTGTCCAGGGATCACCACACCACCTGGCAGTCATCAGGAGTATGTGCACCAGCTTGGAGATAATGTGACAGCAAAACTCTTGTACAGACCCATCTTGTACCTGTCTTTGTGCACCACCCAGCACTCTTCCTAGAACAGACTTCTTCTCTTTCCCGCTCCCCCCATGCTGGGACCACTCAGAGTTCACAGCAGAGATGAAGACTCAGTCTAGCTGTTTTCTATGGGTAGATTGCATGGAGCACATATGGACTTGCTGCTCTTCACCTGTGGGCTCACTCTTCTCCCTTCCACCTTGCTGAGGTGTCCCAGCTCAGCTGGAAGCTACTGTTCAAGATGGTCACTGCTGAGACCCACAGCTCTAAAGCAACCCACAGCATTTGTCCCAAATTACTTATCTGAAATGCAGCAACACCTTGAAGGTTCCCCTGTCTGACGCGTGCAAAGTGGTAGCAGAGTCCTGGCTGCACTTTCAAGGAAACAGCATGTATGAAAAGGGGGCTCTCCTCCTTTGCTGCTGCCTTCTTCCTGCAATAGTTCTTGGTACTGTTTGAGTACTGCCAAACAGCATTTCAAACGATGGTGAGGAGAGCTGTAGGCTTTACTGCTGGGTTTTGTTACTGACAACACTGCCTCTAAGGGCAGCTGTACAGGACAAGTTTTCATGCAGGAGCAAAGAAGAAAATCAAAGCCTAACTGAAAAGGAAAAGCTACAAGAATTGCAAAGGTAAACTTGCATGAATAAAATCCAGGGCTGTAAGCCTGTCACTACAGGCTTGCACATAATCTGAAGGTGAGGCAAACTTTACTCAACTGATTTCAGCTGTGTATTTCTCAAGCTTGCAGCTTGGACCAGCCCAGATCCCCCTAAAAATGCCCTTTTTTTTAAGCTTTGCTTTAATTGAGTAACAGAAATCTGTCTCAAAGTGACATTTTAAACTTTAGACTCCATAGCATGGTTGAATTAGATGAAAGACAGCTGTTTTAAAAGGGTGGAGAGCCGTGGCAGCACGCTCTTCTAGTAGAACTGTCTCAGCAGTGCAGCCTGCAGAAGCAGCAGTTGACTTCCCAGAAAAGATTTGATTCCATGCCAGTTCATGACTGCTTAAAGTCATCTACATGCTTGAAAAATTATCTGGGAATATATAGACTCTGCTAGCACGTGTTGTCTTGTTAAATGAAGTCCAAATTTGGATCTGGCTGGCACCCATGTAGTGTGCTACTAGTCAAATTAAAGTATACTAGCATCTTGCCAAGTTAAACCATCCTTCTTTGGAATTAACAGCAAATTCTTTATCTAGTCTTGTTCAAACAATTTCTTCCTACAAAAAGAAAAGTAGAACAAAGCTTTTTTAATATCCAAGGTCAATGTTTTATATCCCATAAAACTGAGCTGGTACTGTCTTCAGCTGAGGGGATGGGGAAGAGTGTACTTCCACTTGCTTAGCAGTGGTTTGTGTTGCACTCAGCTCTCTCCAGTCTTGTCACTTCTGGAGAGCTGAAGAGTCTCTGTCAAGAGTTAAGGGGAGGATTCTCTAAGCAGATTCCCTTCATTTTATGAAATCTAAGGGAGAAAAATGTTTGCACATATACTTGGTTATTTCAATTTAATCTTTCTGCTTTGGCAGACTTGCCCTGGTGTTTGCCAGGTGCTTTACTATACTTGCAAGGGCCAGAAAAGTCACAAGGCCTTGCAGGCATCATTCTGGGCCCCCACACAGACAGGGCCCCTGCTTGTCTGTGCTTACAGTCATCATAAATCTGCATGCAGACTTCTGCAGGCATCAGAGGCTTCCTTACAACCTAAGCACAAAGAAACCAGTCCAGTTAAGAAACATGTTGCCTTTGCAGTAACTACTAGAATGGGAAAGTGAATATAAAGACAGGCTACAACCGACATGAAAAGGGCAGGGCAGAAAGGGCAGGAAGTCAATGTTATGGAGCCTGGCACGTTTTCTGCTAAGTGCCCTCTACTGCTAAGTGCCCTCTACTGTAAGTGTTCGTAAAGTCAGCGCAGTACTTTAGAGATCAACACTCAGACTGTTTGGTCCACAATGTTGCTATCTCTCCCAAACTCCATGTTCCTCTCAACTCCCCTCAGCAGAATGTAGAACCTGTGGTGTAAAAAGCTGTAAAATCACTTAGTTGTAGTTCTGGGCATTGACTGAGGTTCCTCTTCCACTCTCTCTCTTCCATCATAAAAAAAAAAAAAAAAAAAAGAGTAATATTCCAGTATCCCTAGAAAAAGATATCATCTAACTTCAGAGCCTATTTCTAAAACCCCAACTCAAAACCTATGCAGCCAGGACTGGAATACACCACTTACACTAACACAGCAGGCCAACATGAACCAGTGAGCAACGAGGGCTTAGTCACTCCCTGAAGCATCCAAGGCCTGAGGATGTGCACCGCAGCAGTCCTAATGGATCTGCCCTTCCTGGTTGTACAGAAACGAAATACAACTTTGGGGAATCTGAATTATTTATTTCTAGCTTTTTATTTCTGTGTATTTTAAGTGGAACCTGGAAGGAACAGAATGAATAGGGTTGTATAAAACCCCTGGTTTATACACCCCTGAAAGTGAATTCCTCCCCACAACACATAAAAGCTCCAGTAAGTAAAAACCAACTGAAGACAGTGCCATTGATGGAGACATTTATCTCAAGCTTCTGTTCCATAACCTCACAAAAACTAGACCATTAAAAAAATTTACTAGGTGAGATCTGGTCCACACATCCTCAGGAACTGAAGAAAATTTAACAGGGGCGATGGTCTGGTACACGTTTTCTGGGGAGAAAAAGAAAAATCAGAAAATTCCCACCACGCTGATGTCCACCAGCCCCTCCCCACCCACCCTTATTTTTAATCTTTAGTTGGTATTTTGCATTCAGTGACATCTTTATCTCACAGCACAAAAAGCAGTATCACCTCAAAGCTAACACACCACCTATGACCATGGTAAAAAAAATCCTGTGATTCAAAAAGCACTGAAAACTACCTGGTAGCAGGCACCCATGGGATAACCTGCCTAACAGCAGCAATTCTTCCCAAACCTTTTAACAAACGTGTTCCTGTTTCAGCTGCAGACTCTATCTCAGAAGCAGCTGGACATTTCACTACAACTCTTGCCAAAAGAAAAAAGAAAGCATGATCCCTTACATTTTGGTCAGCCACTTGTGCAGATGCTTGAGTGCTATACACAACACAAGCAGCTGGTGACCTAAGATTAACTAGGCATTACTCAGGCACAGCAATTTAAGTTTGCTCATGGCTCTAAAGGCCTGACAATACTGCTAGCTAATGCAGTAAAATTATCTAATATGAAAATCAGCATGTCAGGTGTCAGGCTCCATTTCAAGTGAAGTATTTTTAGAACAAGACTTTTCTGCACCACTACTCTTCCACAGAAGGAGGTTTACTCTACACCACTGTGAGCGACCATGCAGATACTCTGGTCATACCTTGGTGCTGCTTTAATGATGTCATCTACACGAAGAATCATTTCTGCTGCTTCAGCTGCACTCAGCAAAACTTGTCTCTTGACCTGGAAACTTTCTGTTACTCCCAAAACTGACATGTCTCCAATGACACCCTCTTTCATATCTGGAAGAAGAAATACATTAAGAGGTGGTTTTTTTGGTTTTGTTTTTTAACTTGGCTTTTTTTTTAAGGAAATTACAAGAAGCTGAGAGCATAGTAACTTACATGCTCAGATGAACTACACTGATAGTAAGGGAAGTATTAAATAAAGTCTTTTACCTCAAGACTCCTGATTTAAGCCTAATGTTGCAATTACATACAAACAATTAATGATAAAAATTTTATACACTGTGATAAGGAGACAAGATCCCAACAGGACTCTCCACACTATTCCCTTAGATATATTAACTTCAAGGTTCTTCTCCACAACTCTGGTTGTTGTTTTGTTGTTTTTTGGGGGCGGGGGGCGGAGGGGGAAGAAAGGAGCAAGGGGAAGGATGTGTTCGGTTCTGCTGGGTTTTTAGCAGGTTGCTGGTTTTAAAACAATGTTTTCTTTTTAAGCTTCCTATAACTAGACTCAGTGTAAGGAAAGTGGTTTTTAGAGGTGTAAACCATCCACTTCAAAAATAAAGGTTTTCACTCCACTGTCAAAAGCCTGGTTGAACAGAAAAGGAACATAGTGCTGTACACCCAAGTTCTATGCAAAGCAAACAAATCAACATACTCAGTTCTCCCAGCTGATAATATGTGACAGACATATGTGAACAACTTTAATGAGCCTAATGGACCTGCCAAACAGAAATTCAAACACAGAAGTAAAACTGAACCCCTTACCCAGTCCATAAGTAGTCTTCCCTTCACTATGAGCAGCTCTGAGCTGAGCAACCAAATCAGCACTGTCATAGCCAGCATTATCAGCTATTATTGTTGGGATCTAAGGGGATAAACACAGGTTGTTTTTACTTAACACAGGGACTGATCCCTAGTAAACATGAAACATACTTCGATGTTTTAAGTTTACAACTGAATTTCAAAAAGATGCTTCAGAAACATGGCAGATGATCTGTTACTGTGTTCAGAAGATATAGAAAAAGTAAAAAATCCAAACTACTTTTCCAAGAATTTCAAGATCCTGGTGTAAGAAAGTATCTAAGAGGACAGAAGTATGTTAGCAGATTTATCAGTTCATTTTACATGGACAGAAGAAAAAAAAGAATCTTGTAGTTTATCATTTCAGACTACAACTAAAGAAATGTTTCCATTTAAACAGCACAAGCCTGCTGGTAAGCACATTAACCACCTGATCACTGTTTCCATGACAGCAGTGCAAACTTGCATGTGCTGACTGAAGAGGTCACGTGTTACTATGCTCTTGAAATTAATTTTCTTAGGAGAAAGGTTTTGCCTAATTTAAATTGCAGAAAGTAAATTTCTTCTCAAATTGACAGCCTGTTAGCACAATTCTATTAATGCTTCTTGTGACACTCTTACTTCCTACTAAGATGCAATCTACAACCCAAGACTAGAAACTTGTAGATAGTACTGGAGTATGAATACACCCAAAGAGCACTAGAGCATCAATGGAACAGAAGGGTCGCTCTTTTCTAAATCAGTCATCAACTATGTAAGATGAGATTTTTATGTACTATTTCTACAGCACTTTTAACTAGCAGGTAAGGTGAACAAGAACCAATTAGAGGAGGGCTAGCATATAAACCTCCACAATTCTGTAACATGCAGAATTATTAAAACACCAGTACTTTTTCCTAAGACAAAAAACAAAATTCTCCCTTTGTTTATCCAAGATGTGTTGCTAAACTTCACTTTTTTATTTCAGAAAACCAAAACTTTTAAAGTGAAGCAACTATCTGATGTCACAAGTTAGTAAACTTCATGAAGCTTTGTCTCTTAATCCAGCAAACTGATTAAATAAACCTACCATTCGTAAAGCCTTAGCAAAGGACTCCATTGCAACAGACTCTTTGCCAGGTGTTCTGACAGCAAGTTCTGCAACAGCATTAGCCATCAGCATCTCTGAACAACCTATTCATTGAAGACACACAGATGTTATATATCTGATGTACAGTAATACAAAATGTGTGTCATATACAAAGAATCTGATATTCACCTCCACCATACACAGTTCTTGTGTCCTTCACAGTCTGGGCCAGGACACAGAGAGCATCATGCAAAGACCTCTCTGCTTCATCTAGAATCTGCTGTGTGGCTCCACGCAAAACTATGGTGCAAGCTTCACCTGGAAAGCACAAATGCAAAAGGATTAAAAAGAGAATCCAGGACACAAAAATAGGCTATCACAAAGCATTTTAAATGGTTTTGCTATCACTGCAGACAAGTTTTGTATTACTTAATTTTGGGAGCAAAAGCAAGCGTGATGACATTTCAAAGATAGGATGAAATTATGTACACAGTGCTATTGCTTTGGTTCCACAACACCTTATTTAATTTAACAGAAAATTAATATCACCTCAAAACTCCTTGAAAACTTAAGAGAGTATTGGTATTTACTAGAACAAGCTCTCAAAGCTGTTTATGTATGATATATTGCTACTTTTCTTGTCAATTTAATCTCCCAAAGCAGAAGTCTTGGTTCCCATCTTTAAAAATGATTGCATGTTCATTTATGTAACATGAAACATACACAGGATTTTTACTGAAAAGCAAGACTTTAATAAAAGCAGTGACATGAATCATTACAAAATTCCTATGCCTCACTGGAAACTGAACAGCATTAGCAGAGGGTTACAGTAACGTTACCATACACCATTAGTGACAAAACACTTACCCATTGCTACTCCAGAGAAATGAATGAGTTTATCTTCTCCAATCATGACTTCTTCAATAAGCTTGCAGCTTCCTAGTTTTACTAGCTCAGGGTGATCAAAGGTTGATGCAATTTCACCACCTACAAGTGTAAGATCATAAAGCAATCAGAGCTCACAACGAAAGCATCCCTTCAGGCAATGTCTTACCAAGAGGGGACAGGGAGGGGATGTGAAAAAAATCATCTTTGTAATTGCCCCAAAATAAATTTAAATTAACAATACTGATAAGCCAAGATTTTCTCATGTCAGCATATGGCACCAGAAACCTTTAACCAATGCTGATAAATCCCTAAAACACCTATGTTTTGTTTCACATCACAAGGACTACAATGCTTTCGAGTTGTGTCTGATAGCAGAATAAACATTCATCTTTGCTAGCATTAAACTGTCAGTATGTTTCAAGTTTTCACAGTATTTACTAATTAAATATTTAGAAAATACTAAATGAAGTCTCTTATGCTTTAAAACTTGAGCTTGTGACAGTATTCACTTTGCCTGCCTGATGATGGCTGAGAACCAGTGGCCACCATTCTCCTGCATCACAAGTCTCATTCCATGCTGTAGCAGCAATACTGTGCACAATTTGTAAACTGCCATATTGTCAACAAAATAGGTACTACAAAGACCAAAATGTCTTTGAACAGAACACTGCTCTAGTTCTTTCCTCTTCCTATTAGAAAACTCTTTGCATTACCAATGCATGCTCAGTTATTCCACAGTAGCTTGCAGCACTGTGTAGTTGCAGCACTATAAGGAAAACCAAGATACATAGCAGAGAGTTTGTGCATATTAAAAACTTGTCTTTTTTTTAGCTATACTATTCAAGCCAGTGTGGTCCGGTAAGGCCCATTTGCTCTGCCTAGAAAGCTTGCTTTGAATTCAGAAAGAAAGCAATGCTCCTCTCAATCACGTATTTGCCTTTGTCAATGTGCCTACTGACAGTTATATACAATTGCTACTTCAGTTTTGCTAAGATAAATAAGTCATTGTCTTTTCCTTTCTCCTGCAAAACTACTTCATCCTCCTGATCACTTTCAGAATCAACTATGATGTTCCAGTTAACTATCTCTAACTTCAGCAACGAGAATTATCTGTAGCATTCCAGAGATTTCATTTTCATTAGTTACTAGAATCACATTTATGCTGACCACTACTCAGAATATCCAGGTTGTTCATGTCATTTGAGGTCCACCTCAAGTCGACAACTCAAGCCCACATTTTTAACAAAGGATGGCTCTTTAGTCTTTTCTATCATTACAACTGAACAACAGCCATGTAGAACAAAGTGTTATTATCACAGAATCAAGAACTATTAGTATTAATTTGTGGAGTTCTTCTTTTATTGCTAAGTTTCATCTTTTCCTTAGAAAACAAACATTTCAAAATCTTATCCGTCGGGAACTTAACTAAAAATGTTTTTAAAATATGGAAGAAAATTACTAACTGGCACTAACTTGCTAAATTATATCCCATGTTTTCCATTATGATCCTTTATTCAAAGATGCTGGAGAAAAAGAAGCAATGTTCAAGTAAGTTTAATGTTTACTAACGATCAAACAAATAATGTGCCCCTCCAAGTTCCATACAAGATGGTACTCCACACACCTGTGACAAGAGCCAGACGTTCTACACCAGCAAAGTCTGCATGTTCAATAGCCATGACACCAGCAGCTCCAAAGAGCTGTTCAGGGTAGTTGTAGATCAGCTGCCTAAAATTAAAACACATCTCCCCATCACACACAGAACAAACCTTTGAAAATAACAGAGTAACAAAAGACACCAGATTCTCAGTAGCATGGACACAGGACAGATTTCTGAAAGCTACTAAAGCAGTCAACGTATGAGGCACCTGCCACACATAGAATGTTACACAACACAGAAGCAAACACAGTGACAGGAAAACATAAAATGCTAAGAAAAAAAACCAATTCAACCTATGATGCTTTTTGAAATACCCTTCCTCTGAAGAAACACTATCACACTAAGCACAGGCAGCCATATGCTTTAAGTCCTTTGATCCTAAGTGCCTGCTGGGTACTTAACTGCCTACTCCAGCAGAGTGAACTAGAACAACATGGGAAGCAACGTAACTCTCCCCTTTTCTCAAGAAATACATACCTGTTAATAAAGCAATTAATTCCGTGTTTAAGAATACGATCCACTTTCTCCTTCATTTTTTCTTTTTCTGCCTGCTCTATTTCTGCCACTTTTGCTGTGGAGTCCACTCTAACACGAGAACCAAAAATCTAAATGAAAGAAAAGAGAGATCACTCTCAACACTCCATTTACAGAAACACTGTATCTCAACAGTAGTTCTGCCACATACCTTAATCTTGTCTGTATCCATACCAGTATTTGCAATAAGAATCTTTGCATTTTCAATTCTTTTTGGTTGATTTACACCAATCTTCTTGTCAAGTAAAAAGCCTATAGTAACAGAAAGGTCTTGTAAAACTTCCAATTAAAAAAGGAGTACAATTCATAATTATAACAAAATCCCCTCATCTTTAGTATTCAATTTAATAATAACACAGTAATGTTTCCTATAACAAATTTACATAGACGTGTAACTTTCAGAAGCTTTATTTCTCAAGTGCATATACGGTCAACACTCAAAAGACTTACCTTCATCTAAGTAGGAATCAGCCAAACTTCCACCAAGTTTCTTAATGACATGGATAGCCTCCAAGTTACCAGAACCTTTCAACCTAAGAACAGCTTCTACAGCTAGCTTGACAAAGTGATCCTTATGGTGAGTAAGTAACTTTGATGAAAGAGTTGTTCCTGCAATGTTCATCAAGTCTTCACGGAACTTCACTTCATCATTACTACAATAAAGACAGTTCAGTTAAAGTGGAAAGTCTGAAAGCCCTACCGTTAGCTACCACCATGAGTCTTTGTTCACTTCCTCTAGCCTGTGCCTTTATGTACCGTATTCTGTTTTGAGGAATGCTGCACAGAATCCCTCCACTGTCCTGGAACACAACCTTCTATTTGAAATACAGGTTTTGTTAGGAGAATTTTCGCATTCAGCTTTAGAAAGTTTGTGCTCTCAAAGTGCCAGGCAAGGGAAATTGTTACATTTTAAATGTGAATGTGAAATCTGAAATAACACTTCAAATTTTTGTTCCAGGGAGCAAATTACTGCTTGTATTTCGTTTCTGCACATCCTAAGTAATTCTGAGTATCAAAAAGCTTCTGTAATTCACTTGAAATAAACCCCAGTATTTTTTTCTCAACTGTTAAAAATCATTAGCTCAGCCTTCACTATACTTTAATACGAGCGAAGATTTTACCAATGGACTGTAATTCGCACTGATGTTTTGATCTTGAGTAGTTTTTTGTGAAGAGCAAATGGACATTACTAACCCATGATCCACAGCTGCTTTCAGAAGTGCCTCTCTTGAAGCCTTTGTGGCTGCCCTCCAGCCTGCAATGATGGTCTGAGGATGAATCTTCCTCGCAATCAGTAATTCTGCCTCCTATTTAAATGAAATCAATATTATTTCCCCCCCAAACGTACAGTTACACTAACTAGAAAAGACACGTTCATTTATGAATGCAACTTAAAGTGTACTTGAAAAATGACTATCTTCATTTTTCTGAGGGAACTTGGCAAGCTGATGGATCATTCCTTAAGATGCTCTTGATCCCAGTTCCTGGACTTGAGATGATCAAACTTTCTGACACAGCTCTGCTAGCAAGAATTACTCACTTCTCATGTCCCTTTCACAGTAATTTCAGGTTTAGAGTTTGGCAATGTAAAATTTTACAAAAACAAAAAACCCATACAGAGTTTAAAGGAACACCATGAATTCAGGTCTTGAGCAAAGAACAGAATTTAGCAGTAATTTCCTCATTAATGTTATGGAAAAGGATTTCAGAGGACTTAGCCTCACAACTAAGCAGTGCTGCATGCTGCCCAGTGCAATAGCCAGGAAGTGACCTGTCAGAGTCAACTTAAAATACTTGAGAGTTTATAAAAAATAATGTAAGGAATAATAGTCTAAAATAATACCAAAAAAATGATGATGCAATACCTAAGGGTTGTTTTTTCCCCCTACCAATTTCAACAGCAAAAGAGCAAGCTATTCCTTCCTATGCTTTGGGAGCCCTTTTCAAAAGCGTAGGATAACACACCTCCTACTGGTGGTATCAGACAACTACACTGGCAAGCAAACATCTGAAAAAATGTAATACATCACCCTCAGTAGTTCAGCTGCCAACACTGTGACAGACGTAGTTCCATCACCAACTTCATCATCTTGAACCTTTGACATATCTGAAGAAGGAAAACATAGTATTAATGCTATTTTTCTCATGCATTAGGAGGAGAGAAACAGATCTTACTCTTTGCGTAAAGAGGGAACTCCAAAAAACAACCACAGAAAAACACGACATGCAAATGAAATTCAGCATCCTTCAAATTCCTGCTCTTTATTTGCAACCTAGACACCAGTTTCAGCCTGGTGATGGTCAAGATGCTTCCCTCTGTTCCCAGTCCTAAAGATGCTTATCAAAAGGAAGTACAGCTGGATAGAAGCTCTAAGGTACAGATCAGAGACTATAATAACCAGGTCTGCTGCATGAACTGCTGATAAACTGGGACCCAGCAAACATAAAATCATTAGGAAATCTGACACCCAACTCTTCAGGCTCCTGCTTGTCACCAGAACCGGACCACTGAAACAGTAAGACAGTTGATCACAGAGGTAAACTCTGTCCAGAAGTACAGTGCTCACTGAGTGACAGAGATTTAAACCTGGGAGAACCAGAGAAACTCTGTTGCCTCGTAGATTTCTGTTCTGAATTTTCCCACTGAAAAAAGAGGGGCACACAGCTGTCTTTTGTCCCTTCTGACTCCTGGGACAAACCATGGTTGCGGGAAAGAAGACATCAGAACAGCTCTGAAGAGCAGCATACACCTCAATTTTACTTTTTCAAAACTCCGTAACTCTTGCAGTACCCTGCCCTCCTTACTTCAGGATTTCTGCTCCCCCCCTTCAATTTTTCACAGTATTTCAAGAACAGTTTTCTAAGAACAAATAAAAACTCTGTAACAGAGTTACAAACTAACAAATATCAAGCCTTTAAGAACTCACCAACTAAGACCTTGGCAGCTGGATTGTCAACTCCAATAGCTTTCAGGATGGTTGCACCATCGTTGGTAACTGTCACAGAGCTGTCTCTTCCGGTACTTAAAAGAATCTTGTCCTACAAGACGTGAGATTTCAAACACTGCTTGAAAACGCACTGTAACTATTAAAGCCACATTAACAGGTATGACTACTGAGAGCCTGCAGCTGTCTTACCATGCCTTTAGGGCCCAGCGTGCTCTTGACTAGGTCACCAATGGCGATGGCACCAACAAAGGACGACTGAAATGAAAATAAACATACCTCAGGGAACAGTTTATTTCTACTGTAATACAAGAATTATACACTATCACGTAGCTTTCAAGAGGACATTTCAACCAACCCTTCCACCTCTTTCAATGGAGGCCGTGTCCAAGTTTCTTTACTGCTATATTTTGATAACCAGAACAAATATACTTAATTCTCACAGAAACCATTAAGTCTGTCTCAAAGCCAGAAAAAATGCCTCCCAATAAAACATCAATCTTCTGAGCGCCAGTAGTTACTTCGATTTTGACAATGAAGAGTTTCTCTAATTTTCACTATGAACAACACTCCTCCTCTCTTCTGTTCGCAGACGTGCAACAAGGAAAGCCAGTTAGAGACAGAAGTTCCGTATCATGATAAAGTGAAAGTATTTTTAGTAGTAGAAAGGACAAAAGTTTAATTACCTCAGGTACTACCAGTTTCTTAGAGAATTAAACTTACCAACCGAGCTGTTTCTGCTTTCTCTTCATCTGCACCTGCCTTGAAAATGTTGACAGGAGCAAGGGAAATGGATGCCTGAAACACAGATATCATAAGGATATTATTCTAGCTTCAATAAAACTATGTGTTTTAAAAATCCCTGACACTAACAACCTAAACAACGTTTTTATTAATAAAATTACATCCATACCCCATTTTGTTGTGATAAAAGATATATTTAAGAAACAGTCACAGTTCTTAAAAATCTGCCTGGCAGTCTCATAGTCCTGAGAAGGGGTTACGAGGCCGAGCGCAGCTGCGCGCAGAGACGGCGGCGCACACGCCCCCGGCCCCAGCAGCACACCGCTCATGGCTGCGCCTGCACTGCCGCTCTGCCCGACGAACCGGCCTTCCATGCGACCCGAGGGCAGGCACAACCAGCAGGAACTAAAAAAACTCTATTTACTGACCATGCTGAAGCGTTAGCATTTTAATACCTATGCTGATTTTTTTTTTTTTTTTTTTTTTTTGCATATCAAGGCAAATTAATTACAGCAGTTACCAATATACGCCTTTAAGGACCAACATTTGCAAAGCATCCAAGGCCTTAAAGAACAAGGATCAAATAGCCAGACATCCGTATCGCGGCTCCCGGCACTCAAGGCGGGGCCGGGAGGGCTCGCCCCGCGCGCGCCCGGCCCCGCCCCGGCTCCAGAACCTTCGGGGCCCCCCGCCACCCGCGCGCGGGGTCGCGAGCGCCGCCCCCCCACCCCCGGCACAGCGCGGGGAAAGGAAGGGCGCGGCCTGCACGCCTCGCACGCGCGCCCGCGCGGAGCGCGGCCCCGCCGCACCCCCGGCCCTGCCCTGCGCCAAGCCGCCGCCGCCGCCGCCCCGCCGCTCACCATGGTGCCGGTACCGCCGGGACCCGCCGTCCGCCGCCGCCTTCAGCAGAGAAACAGCGCCGCGCCGCAGCCCCCACGAGCTCCACCGGAACGGGCGTCAGAGCGGCCGCCCCTTCCGGCGGCGCCCGGCGTTCTGGGAGCCGCAGTCCGGCCCCCGCGCCCGGCGCCCTCAGCGGCTGCGCGGCCGCGGGCTGGGTTCTGTGAATTGGAGACCTGCGGGGGAGAAATTCTTTACGGGGGTGCAGAGGCACTGGAACAGGTTGCCCCAAGAAAGCGTGGGTGCGCCATTCCTGGCAGTGTCCAAGACCAGCGTGGATGGGGATCTGAGCAACCCGGTCTAGTGGAAGGTGTCCCTGCCCATGGCAGGGGGTTTGGAGCTAAGTGATTTTTAAGGCCCCTTCCAACTCAAACTATTTTATGGTTCTGCGGTTCTGTGATATGCCTGGAGGTCAATTCTCAGACAGGTCAAAAGCATTTTTAGTTACTGCTTCTGGCCTCCAGTGCGCTTGACAGACCATCCCAGATGGCTGCTCATAGACCACGTCTGCAGTTAAAAGCAGTGAACAGGAGCACAAACTACTCAGTACATTTTGCATTTCAATACAGAAAAATTGGTAACTATGCCCCTGGTAACTTTGCCAGTGTGAGACAACACCCAAACCCTGCTCTGTCACAGCTTTTCCTCTACACAAAAAGCCTGTTACCTGGTCATATATAAAGAAAAGAGAACCAAAACATGTATTATTTTGTATGACTCATCCTCAAGAATTAATTCCAGCTGGTATCCCTCTTCTTGCTGCCAGATACTAAATTCTTGGGATATATGCAAAGTTGTTTGTTCTAGATTTAAATTGGCCAAAGACAGAAATCCATTCCAATAGAGACAGCAAAAAAGAACATCACAAAAACTCTGCCAACTCCCTGTATTGCTAATTTTAAGTATCTCAATACTTAAAATTATGTATATTATTTCTTGAGTACATTAGGCTTTTTGTTCTATTTTCTTCACAGTTAGATACACTTCCTTCCACAACCCTGTTCCAAAAACTAGACTTAATTTAATTTAAGTATCTTTAGTTTTCCTCATAGTTATGCAGAAAACTATCTAAGTTTTGTCTAGGGCAAATAATCCAACTAAAACAATGTAAACAGCTTCTCTTTCAGAATCACAGCATTCATAAAGATTTGCACTGAGGTAATAATTCATTTTAATTCACATTTGCTGCTACTGTGGTGAGCTGGGAGAAAAAGGATTTTAAAGTGCCTCACACTTATCCAAGTTAATGGCCTTTGAAAGATCCAATGCCCACAGCAAAACTACAGCAAATGAGTCGATTTGGTTTAAGGGGCTTTTGGCCACTGCTAGGCTATGATTTATAATGTGTAAAAAGTAGTGACACCAGAGTAGGAAGAACACAGCAGCAGGGCTGGTTCTGGGCTCCTTCCTCTCTCAGCTGTGCAGTGCCCTCACCTCTGTTGTGCCAAGGGCCATTTCTCAAGTTGCACTGTATGTGAAGGGAAAAAGTGCCTTATTTAAAAAATCTCATTTAAAAAAAATCTCAATCTACATGCATGACAAAGATGTGACAGAAAACCAGCAGAAATGAAACAAAATCTTGGAGACGAATTTACAGACTTCAGATCACCACGATCAGTTTGGGGGCAGTTTTTTTACTGTTGAGCAATGAGTTAAAGGAAAGCAAAAAAGATTATACGAACAAAACACAACACAGCAACGCTAACACTGCAAACTACTGAAGTAATCCACAGACAACTTTTAATGTAAAATCAATAGTTTATTGCCATGCTACATTTTTTTTTTTTTTTCCAAATGAAGTTGGCACTGGTAAGGGGAAAAATGTTGTCATAATACATAACACATTTTTTTTTAAAATGCACATTTGGTAAGCTTTCTCAATAATGACAGCTTAAAAGAAGTGAAATTATTTTTTTAAGATTAATGTGGAATGGCATAAAAATACACTCTTTCTGCATAGTATAAGAAATATGGAATGTTTGTAAAAACAAATTCACTGAACAGGGAAAATTACTTGAAATTTTATAAACAATTTGGCAATGGTACTCCCACTGTTTAGACTTTTTTATATAAAAGAAATAAAAATCTAGAAAGCTACCTTTATACAAAGTTGCTATATTTATGCCTTTAAGTAGGAAAAACATTTTATAATGCAAATTAGGACATACAATAATCTTACAATATGATACAATGTAATGACAAGAAAGGAACATACAACATAAGATTTTGGCCTTTGTAGAAATGTCTATTTCTGCATTTAATAAATGCATTTGTGGCACACTGGTGACTATTTTATCACTACTACCAGTCAGCTTTGACGCTAGCGCGGTGCGCAGCTGGCCTGCAGTTTGGCTGGACACACACTGCCTTCCAGGAGACCAAAGGTGATGCTGCAATGAAGCGAGATGTGACAAAGGCAACGTGCCTGCTGGTCGAGCCATCTGGACTGTGGGACACCATATAACACTCTTTCCTCTCATACCAGAGTATTTCTTATACATTCAGTTATTAAATACCAAAGTCTTACAAGTGAGAACATCTGTGTTCGCAATTTGGCAAAGTTTCAAAATACAACGTTAGTACCAAATATATAATATATTATATATAAAATGTGGGTGTATGATATACACACATATTCCAATGCAAAAAAACTGCATTATTATGGAGTTAAATTCGCTGACATCCATTCCTAAATAACATGACCATTAAAAAACAGGTGTAATCCTGATCTTTCACACATTTTAGAATCACTTCCTCTTTCATACACAATAGTTAAAGCAATATATATGCAAGTATGGCTAAGAAATCAAAATTCCCATAATTATCTGAACTCTGACCACAACAAATAGGATTTTTCAGTACATGTAATTAAATATATTTATATTTTTACATCTCTTTAGACCATTCCTGAAGAACTTGATCAACCAGGTCCTCTGGTGTAACAGAGCTGTTACGTCAGCAAAACTTATCTTGCAGGAGCTCATCCAGTGGCCCTTGAAGTCAACATGAATCATTTGATCGGCTTCAAAGGACACTGCATGCAGACCGAACAAGCTCTGGAAGGGTCACCCTGCTAACAAGGAAGACTTCCTGATGACATCAAAGCTCCTTGTCAGACTTCCTTTCCTACTGCCAAAGGGAAGGACCAGAGCAAAGGATACCTGGACTCTGGGCTCTCTGGGTCGCTCAGCAGGTGGTGTTGGGAACAGCCGTACACAGCACAACCCCAGCACCAGGGATTGGCAGGGTAAGCTTCAGGGCACCTTTTATACTAAGGCTTCTCTTGGAAAGCAGAGGAGCTGCTTCCCCCACGCTCCTCACTTGGCAATTCGGTCACTACAGGTCTCAGACTGGAGCTCTGGCTGGGACCTCAAGGCATTTAGTACTTTGCAGACACAGAGGAAGACGGTCCCTGTTCTGAAGGGCTTGAGCCTATTTTTTTAATCGTAGTTTTTACATTTTTTCCTTTGTATATACACATATTTGCAACATAAAATAGCATTACACCGAAGAAATGGATATAGTGGAAAACACTGTCACAATATATGTATATTGCCACACTAAAGAATTACTAAAACTGCAAGAAAAATTTCAAAAATGCCCTTCATTATATATAAAAATATAGAAATGTCCAACACTTGTTTCATCAACCTTATTTCTCATGTTCTATTTCTATCTGTACACCTACATACTTCCAAACAAAATACTGCGTTAATCTGGAGTAAACACCGTGTTAGGAAAATATCCTCATAAGACATCTGACAGACTTAGTCACATACCTTACAGCACAGTACAAGAAATAATGTAGACATGGTCAGAGTTGCAGATGCTAAGTTGCTCCTTTTTTCCTTCTGATTCACTTATCTTGTCCAAAAGAGGAAGTAATTCCTATAGATTACGAAAGAACCTCCATATGACCTCCTTTTTCATATGCTTTGTAAGAAGGACATCAGCAAACCTGACTCCATCTTAACGCAGTTTTTTGTGGTGGAATTTCTTCTGGATTTTTTTTTCTTGGAGTGTATATGAATTAAAAATAAAGATATAATAAATGAACTTAGGTTTATATTAAGTAAATACTGTCAAATATAAATGCCTGAATTGCTACCTCAAAGAAGAGATGGGAAAGATCATATCATTAAATTCCAAAAATACCTAACTCTATCTATCACAATGAAGGACCAAACTCCTTTAGGGGAAATAGGAGAATTTCAGCTTTAAGTCCACTACTAGTTCCTATTCCATTAGTTTCATCTTATTTGCAGCCATTAAATAAATTAGTACAGTGCAGAAATGGAATTTCACCATTGATCTCACCTTACATGAAGCGAGGAATACTGCTTAGGAATAGACGTCCAAATCAGATACATCATTATATGCTCAAAATAGTAACTGACATTAATCAGAATTTCCATTTTTACTTCACCAACAACAAATAAGAACAATCTGCTTTCTCCTGAATCTCTCTCATTGAGAAGTGGTTAAATATAAAACAAAAACAAGAACAGCCAGATTTTGAGCCAATACACAGTGTTATAAAACCAGCAAAATCAGCTGCTGGTCTGTCACCTATAAAAAGCAGCCCTGTTTTGACATTGGTTTGGACTTTGTACAGTTTACACATTTCCATGATCCTTTTTACACCCAAGCCCTAGTCAGGGGTGCAAACACACAAAAATATCCAAACATTGAGAGGGGAAGGGAGGGAGGAGAACATGTTATCAATTCTTTATATGAAATTTCTACTTCAACACATTTTCTGTAAGAACTCTGAAGACTTTAATAGGAATAGTGCTTCAATGCACACCACCAGATTCAACCCCTGTCACATGCAAAACATACTTATTGGGGGAAACAATAACATGTTCTAATGACTATCAAGGTTTTCAGAATGGTCTTTATCAATATTATTTTAGGAAGTCAGCAAAAAACACCACAAAATTTAAAACAATTGGTCCTCCTTCTGACATAATTTTGAGGGAAAGATTCTTTTCCTGATATAACAATGGAATAAATTCTCACTCCCTGTATTCTAGCACAATCTTTATTATGTACTTTTGGTCACTTTTTTGTGTCCTTTAACAACTCAGTTTCCTTGTTTAAAAAATACGGTAATGTATGTCTTTCCCAAATCATTGCACTAAAGGAATACCTACAGTTGAAGGTTTCCCCTTGTCAAATGTGTTTGAAGGGCAGCAACTGACTGCACGTTACAGATGAAAAGTAGAATTGATGGAGATGCTACCATTTTTACAGGACCTAGTTTATGTAAACTTAACATGCCACATTTACTAAAGAAAATGGTTACATATTTCTAGTTTCTCTGTCTATACACCTGTGGCCCCAAAATAAATATGATCTAAATACCATGGAGAGATTTCAGCTGAAAACTGAATCCCAGATTACAGACACTAAATCTAACATCACAGCCTTTAAAAGAGACTGAATTGAAAAAATATTTACCAAGTCTCAAAGGGTAAAGTGCATTGCAACTGCATCTACTTCAAGGGGCAGAAAATAAGGAATACTAAAGATGAGTTATGTGAGTGACAGGGACTATCCAGGATGTTTGCAGCGTACACAAAACGAGAAAGCATTATCCCACCTGTAAAACATAACAGATTAAAAAAGTAGTCCTGGAAAATATGTCAGACTTGTTAATATAATTAAGGCTACAGACAGTTGAAATTTCAGTATGTTCTCAACTTTGGGGACCAGAGCTAAGAAAACACTGTGAAACTTGCAACAATGTAAAAAAATTGCTCAGACCATTCTTTTTATCTGAGACTATTCAGAATAAATGCATAGGACAGTGCACTGGAACTAAGGAGGGATATGGCTGGTTGCTGAAATTTCATCAGGTCACTTATGATCTACACAAAGCCTCTGCTTCCCTATTTAGCAGTTAAGAATATTATTACATCCCTGCCTCACAGATGTGTTTTAAGGGTCCAGTTAATTAGTCCCAACTATACAGATGAGGACCATATATTTCTAAGCAACTAGCTAGATCAAACACATTTGCCTCAAAACACATGCTGAAGCATTAGTTCAGCTCACAAATTTAAGTGAGCTATATGCTGAGAAGAAGAATCACCTCAATATTATTAACCCAGTAAGTATTTTGCAATACATGGTAATTTCTCTTCAGTACAGACCAGGAGGTCCAAAGCATAAGGTGAGGCAATGGCAGAGATCTGAGGGAGCAGTTACAGAATCAGTAGGCTTGGAAGAGACCTCTGAGATCACTGAGTTCAACCTATGACTGAACATCACCTTGTCAACCAGTCTTTCCTTAAACATTTCCAGGGAGTTTGTGACACTACCAACTCCCTGGGCAGCCCATTCCAATGCAATTTCTTGCTAACATCTACCTGGCACAGCTTAAGCCTATGTCCTCTTGTCCTGTCACTGGTTGACTGGGAGAAGAGACCAACCCCCACCTGGCTACAACCTCCTGTCAGGTAGAGATTTCAGACCTTTAAAATGCCTACATCTAGGTAGTCTCTACCTTCTTGAGTACCAAGGTCTCCCCATAAGTCAGCGAGTCTATCACAAGAGTATGCAGAGGCTGACCATGAAATTATTAATAAGGGGGTTTTTAAAAAAATCTCTTTTAAGTGCCTCACAATGGTCTCAATGACTGCCATCTTTTACTTGTACGAATTATGTTCTTTGTCCATCTGGTATTTCAGTACCAGTCTGTAAAGAATTATGAAAGCCAGAGTGAAAAGGCTGCCTGATACCACCTAATGGTATGGCAAGAGACATATATTTCAGGTACTACTACTGCTGCCGCTACTAAATGAGAGAAGACCAAAGAAAAAAGTTGGAGGAACAGAAATACACACCAATTCAAAAGACAGAAAATAATTGTAGTTTGGCTTTTGTAAAACTTCAATTCAAATATTGCATAGAGACCCTTAATGCTTTTTCAGATCTCCAAATGGCTTTTCTTGTATGTTTTTCCTCACAGTTCAAGGCTTATTTTACATCATACCAGTTCACACAAGTGTCAGTTCCTTTGCAATCACAGGCTCAAGAGCAATCTCTTCTGTTGCTAGTACCAAGGTGCACCTGCAATACTGCCAGAATTCTAAGATTATTCAGAGTATTATTAAACAAAACAGAACAAAATCTTCTGAGGGTGCCTCTGGCATATTCAATAAACAACATTCTACCTGGACGTACCTGTTACACTGAGCAGCCATCACTGTAACCAAATTCACCAACTGCAAAAGGAAAACAAGTATGCTCATAGATAATACTACCTTCAGATAATTTACTACCTATCTTTCTAAATTAAAGTATACTGTCACCTATGGATGCACATTGCTAGAACGTACAACTTTCTATAAAGAACTATCAAGTCCAGTACCCTGCCTCCCGTGTAACCTGTGTTTGATGCTTTAGAGGAAGACAATAACTGCATAAAAAACCTTTCCAGTTGTGCAATAATGCATGCTGCTGGAGAGCTGGGATATTTCTGTCAGGCATAAAAAAGTAGAACACTGGACAAAGACAACCATTTGACCTTCAAGAGTCTTTCTTTGTCAAATGCAGAGAGTAAGACAAATACATAGATGACCCTGAACAATTAAAGCTATGTACAAAATTTTGACTTTTAAACAAGACATTATGGAACAAATAAAAAGGAAACACACAAATGCAAAGAAAGGAAGGCACACTGAACTAAGAAATTACAAGAGAGCCTTAATTCATACAGCCCACCTGTGAATTCCTTCACAAAAACCCCAAAATTCTGATGAGATTAAAATTTTGTCAGATTTCAGAGGGAATTTGATAGGTCACTTGGAATTCTATTCCATTGGAAGGAGCTTACGGCTGGTTTTTGATGTGTTTATAGCTCTGATCAACAACGTGACCTCTCAAATATCACGCAAGTTAAGGAAACTGTCAGGAATTAGAGGCCTTCTTGCCCACAGACAAAAAAGGTATGGTGTTTATATTCTTTGAGATGAACCAATATATCTTGTGTATGTCAAACTGAGTGAATTAACGCATTACATACATTTCATTCTGGAGGAACCACTTCAATGAGGAATGAACGTCAGATATGTATATTGAAAGATTAGGTTTACCTGCTAATAATGCACATATCAAGAGGCTTTAAAAAGTGTTATAAATGCCATTAATGAGTATAGGCACCAGACCAGAATATTTATAAATTCAAAACTGGCATGTCACTCAGACTCTAATCAATTAAAGAGGCACTGTGAAAGGTGGTAATGCTGCTATGCAGTAATTACTTCTACTGTAGAATGAAATAGTGTTACCTAAAATGAATACTTGCTCTACATTAATTCCCTTTAGTTAGACAAGTACATGAAGTATGCAGAAAAAGTTCTATTAGTCTATAAAAGGCGTTAGTGTTAAGAAATGCAAAGTACTCGCATCTTCAATTTTAGAAACTTCACAAAAGGTGCAAATGATTCAATGCTCCCCAGGCTCACATAGGCAGGTCAGTACTGTTATGTCTAGTTTTCCTAGAAGTACCATCATCTCGGGGCAGTGCTTTTTGCAAGCTTGACATAGCAGCAGTTCTTTCAATGTCTATCACAGCATACAGCTCTGTGCGCCTGGTTGGAGTTTGCGGAAGTGGAGTGGTGGGGGTTTTTGGAGTCTGAGGGTTGTCAGAGTCACTGCCACCTTCCAAGTCAACCTGTATATAGTTGAGCTGCCTGTGTTCTAAACTTGGACGCCTAATGTCAAAGTTGAAGACTGTTGGGGTACAGTCCCGACGTCGTGGAAATTCTACTTTATGAGCACTTGCTGGTACTGTTACATTCTCTGTATTGACATAGTTATGCATTAGATCTAGGTTATTGTGGTAGCCATTCAGAGACGGGGTCTTTGGTCCTAAACTGTCATCTTCATCTCTGCTCAGCTTGCGGGCTTCCCAAACAGGAGGCAAGGATGGCAAGTTCTCGTAGTTCAGCAGCGCAGTTCTCCTCTGAGCAGAGTTGTTAATATTCTGGGTGTCTGAGGTACTGGTTGATGTCAAGCGACCTCTCCTGACCCCTGAGGCACTAGGGATTGATAACCTATTTATATTTTCATACACCAATTTGTTACCAGATGGTGTCTCTCTACGTTCATCACTGTCGTACCCAGTGTCCCATTCAGTGTTGTTTGTGCTGCTGCCGCTAACTTGATCTCTCCCAAGTTGTTCCAGTTTCTCTCTTTCCATTAACTGCCTTTGAACAGGTGTTGGTCCTAAAACAAACTTCACTCCTTCAGGCTCCAGGAGAACCTGAGCATCTCTGTCATCAGTACACATCTGATCTTCTTTCACTTTAGTTGTTTCAGTGTTTGAAAGCTTTGATTCCAGTGGCACATGCACACTTGATCGATTTTTTCTTTCCTCTTGTACTCCAGTAGTGTTTACGTAAGTGTGCACCTAAAAGGGAAAGAAAAAAGAGGAAATTCAAACACTGCTGTGTCCTTCCCTCCCCTCCTTCCATATTTATTAGCTTCTTAACTCCCCACTTTTCTAATCAAAATACCTGAAAAGAAAAACTTGTGATGGCAGGTGTTTAACAGCAAAAGTCACCTCTTGCATTTTGCTGAACTGTAGTCAGTTTTAGGTTTTTTCCTGAAATTTTGTTATTACACATTAATGTTCCTCTAACAAAAAACCAGAATTTATATCTTACACTGATAATTATTTTTATTTGATGTTTTATCTCAGTTGTGCTCTAGTTCTAGCTTTTCAGGGTCTATTATAGCTTGGCTCTGATCAAGGCAACCTTGGGCTTCTCCGACTTAGCTCATTACTTTACCTGGGCAGAGCAGTGAGAGCTCTACTTTGCTGTGCCTTACCAGTGACCAGCAATTACTTTGGCTACGTTTATGTTCATAACTTCCACACTGCAAAGGAAATCTACTGTTCATAAAAGGGGAAATAAAAAAAAAACCTCAACCAAAAAGAAAACCACGGAGACCTAAGACAACCGTCGGGCTCTTGCCTTGTGTACTACTCCAGCAACAAAAAGAGAGTTTAGGTCTATGGGAAGAACTGTCCATTCTTTCTTCAAGAGCCAACAGGAACTCCTAAAAACAGGAACTCAAGTAGAAAAATATACAATGCCATATGAAGTGTGGCACTCAGAATTAAAAAGAAGCAGGCCTTGGCACCATATAAGAAAGGCAGAAATACTTTCCTAGGTTATCCCTCCAATTTCCACAGTGGATCAATAGAAGGCTGAATGGGAAAGACTGTATTCCTTCTCTAAATTTTAATTCTCTGTATGGATACCCAAAACAGCAAAAGTAGTATTTTACAGCAGCAGTCATGTAGCTTGGCCAACCTCTCTGTCAAGCTCTGCAAGCTGGAGTGTCATTTACCAGATCACTTGACTCCTACACGGATTTTTTTAAACTCATTTACTATTCAGTAACTCCAACAATAACACCTGAGCTCTTCTGTGAGGGCTCCTAACAAATCCTTTCCCACAAGATAGTTCACTGCAGTCTGCTCTGGTTACCAACACTGTTTCTTGTCACACATGAAAGTCTTCTTAAACCACATTACATTATTAAACTTGACTATCATTTTCATCAGCAACCTGAATGATGAGAGAACATACCCTGAAAGCTTTCAGTCTATCCAGACTGGTAGGGTTTTCACTGAGAGGGATCTCAGCGGCCTGGAGAACCAACCTCATAGAAACCTTACCAAGTTCAGCCACGGCAAATACAAAGTCCAGTGCTTGGTATGAAACAGCATGTACAGTACAGGCTAGACACCAACTGATTGAAAACAGCTTTGCAGCAAAACTTCAGGGGTCCAGGTAAGTTGAACATGAGTGAGCAGTGTGCTCTTGCAGCAATGAAAACCAAACATGCACTGGTTTGTGGTAGCAATAGCACAGCCAGTAAGTTAAGGAAAGTTACTGTTATCATCAATTCAGCTCTCATGAGCCTGAATCTGAGCTCCCCAGTACAAGACAGACATCACCATACTGAGGCAAGTCCAGGGGAGGGCCAAGACTAGAGAGGAGCTGGAGCATGTGACATACAAGGAGACGCTGAGGACACCATCCTTGTTCCATTTTAAGAGAAGGAGGAGGATCCACCTAATAGCTGTTTTACTACTACCTAACAGATAAAGCAAAGACAGAGCCAGACCCTTTGTGGAGATGTTCAGCAAAAGGCTAAGGGACAGCTGACACCAGCTGTAACAGGCAAAAATCTGATTACATATTAGGGAGAAATGATTTCACAACAAAGGTGGTGAAACACTGGAACACATGGCTCAGATATCGTGGAATCTCCTTGACTGTAGTATTCAAAACATGACCAGGACAAGGCTCTGTGCTACTCTCTAATTTAGAACTTTGATCTAGAGGACTAGAGGTCCCTTCTAACCTAAATTATTCCATGATTTCTATTTGGCAAATAGAAGACTTACATACAAAAAAGGTTTTTGACCAGGATCTCTCATTATAACATACAATTACTCATGTTTAAAAATAATTACTGAAATTTTTGAAAAGATTATTATGCAAACACACACATTCTATATCTTTATTTGTATATAAATATGAATTCCTCGTCAAGCCATTCTAGAAAGTATCATTTTAAAGAGGCAAGGCAAACACTTTTCCGAGGTAGTTAAAATATTGTAGGAATACATTACACCTGATACTGAAAAACACAGGTGAAAGCCTACAGGACAATCATTAGAAAAATCTGAAGTAATGTAGAACCTAAGCTGTATGAAGGGAAAAAAACACCCACTTGCTCCTCTGCTACAAGTAAAGGATGTGTTGATTCTTCACCGACAGAGGGGAGGCGTGCGCTGCCGACAGAAGGATGTCTGCTGGAAGGGTGTGATGAAGCATCTCCAAAAGATGGGTATCTGGGATAGCCATTAGGTAAACTTTGTGCATTGAACCCAGGAGCTGATTCAATTAGAAAACAAGCAAAACCATATTAAAATAGAACATTTTACTGTATATGAATAAGACACCTTATATCTTAAGTTTAAGTTTCAAAAGAGAAAGTAAAATATGTAAAACAGTATTAAATATTCACAAAGCTCAATTTTGCTTGGAGGAAGGAAATGGAAAACAGAACAGCATCCCGGTATTTACTGGAACACATTTCTGAAGCAACCACTGAAACCTAGGTGTATTACACACCCAGTAAACTCCCTATGCAACTTCTCCTTCTACAATTAGCATCTCTCCCCAGCAAACAGAGACTCATTTACGTAAGCTTCCATTTCTCTGAAATCATCAATAAACTGGAAATCCTACTTTCAAATATCAAGCCATCTGAGATTTCAAAAACACCAGAAGATTTTAGCTAAATACTTCACTCACCCATCCATCTACTCAGAGCAAAGAAAGATTCCAAAGGCACTGCACATGTGATTTTAGCAGTACCTTTTTTTCCCCCTAATAAAAAGTTTGAAACATTGCCCAACATTAACATTTCTCTGAAATGCTACAGGTAAAGCATGCTGATGTATCATAGTGCAATTCAATAGGTGGATTCGTAAGTGTTCTTATGCAACAAATAAGGTCCCAAAACTTATTTCTTAAAGATAATCCTCAGCAAGTACCTCAAGAGAATGCATTACTAGTAATTAGCCTCTTAGCTTTAAATTAGCTTTCTTTTTAACTACTTAAAGATTAAATTCAAATCAAATGCTATTTTCAGCTAAGTACCACATTACATTCAGGTATGTCATCTGACAGTAGAACTATACTTACTGGTAGGTGTTCGAGGGGTTCTTGGTACTTCCAACTCAGTTTGATGATTATTCCTTTCTACTACTGGTTCTTCTACCACATTTATGCTATTATTCTGCATTATCTCTTGTAACATGTTAAATAGCTCTTCTGCCCGGGCGCACTTAAAGGCAAAGATTCCTATAAATACACCAAAAGAAAAAAATCAAAATCCTAGAACTCAGAAATATGCCTTACAATATATGTAACTTTCAAGAAATAGAACTGGAATCCACATAATGAATACCTGTTAAAGAAGCAAAAGTGTTATGAAATTTTTAATTGCACCAAAACACACAAAATTACTGTGACAACCTTTAGAGTGGTTATCTAATAGAAGAATAAGGTTCCCATGCACCAAAAGTTAAATTAGAACAGAAAACTGATTCAGTTAGGAGCAAAACTAAGTTTTGAGTGCTAAATAAGGGGGGAAAAAAACAGCAAGATTTTTTTTTTTCTTTTTTTTTTAAAGCTGATTAAAACGATACCTGTTAAATAAATATGTATTTAAAAAACATTAAATGAAACTATTGTGCTGCTACAAAGTCATATTTCCTAAATCAGATTTCTATTAAACTACCATAAAAATAAGATACCTGCACAACAGAAAAGGATTTAAACACTGGGTAAAAGTTTAGTTTCTTTAAGAAGACTAAAATGAAAAGCTAGTAAGACAAACTGTGTGAAACGGACAGTAACAAACTAATTGTTTTAGGCTAAAGGATAGACACAGAACACAAAGTTAGCAGCAATACCATGTATTTTGTGTGTGTATTGTGCCACTTTGCCTTTGAACAGCAGGGAGTGTCCCAACTTACCCTCACCAGCAAAGTCGCAGCTTTGGATTATTCTTCCATTGAAAGCATGAAGTTAAAGTTGACACGCTTGTTAAACGTGGGCGCAGGTACTCATTTTTTAAAGCGACTATTACAATCTAAAAACACTCTTTACTGAAAACTACCTACCTATACAGCTGCTTCTGTAAGTGCAGTCATGTGAATATGCTGGCACTCACTATCATCATGTATTTATTTAGGGATGCAGAGCTGTGATAGATCAGAACCACCAGAAACGCTTCACATGGCAGAAGTTCACACAGCCCCAGCTGGGAATACACCGAATGGGCTTTGAGGAACGATGCTCAGCTATTAATATGCAGCTACTGCACTGAGTAAACTTCATGTTTGCAACACTGCAGCTACAGTGCTTCTACTACTATATGTCCCTAATCCAGCCAAGTACAATAGCCCATTGTTTAGTATTTTGTATATTTCTGAACATTTGCCTGGATATTTAAATCTTAACGGACAAAAACCAGAATTTTAAAAAAATCTAGGTTCACAAATTTTAAAAAGTTCCCAGTAGGTTTCTGGGAAATTTAGCCACCTTTAAATACATTCATATTAAATACAATGTGATCTGTCACACAACTGGTGACACACCAACTTTTCCAGGTTTCATATCCTGAATTATCTGTTAGATGTGCTCCCAAAACATGTCTTCAAGGTCTTTAACGCCTAGCACAAACTCAATGTTTCACCATAATTGCTTCGCACAACTTATCAATAGAAATAACTTAATTTTAAAGAAAAAAAACAGAAACAAGAATACTGACTAATGTAAGAAGTTGCTGGACAGTATTCAGGGAATTCTCAAATGAAAAACTTCTTGGTCATCCCATGAAGTGAAGTTTTGCAACTGTGCCCACAAAACCCACTGTAGGTCTCAGGAACAATGTTCCATTGCAAAAAGGCAGGAGAGAACATTTTCTGCCACATTTCTTTTTTCTCAATATTCACAGTATTTTAGTAGTACATAAGGAAGGCAAGAAACAAAAGAGGGAAGAAAGGGTTGCTGCTTACACAGCCTGCTTAATCTTGTTTATAAAAAGAAAAAAAGAAAAATTAGAAAATTAGAAGGAAAGCAGAGAAGTCAATTAGACTTGGTGTAAGATTTTGCAGACTTGCTAATAGACTGTAGAGAAGAACCTTCAGATTAGTATTTTCAATTAAATGTTATTAGTATCTGTTTTCAATGTTCCGAAGAAGCAGTAAATTAAACCTTCAAAACCCATTAAAGTGATTATCTTCAAAACCAAGTTTATTACTTTAAGAGTTATGAAGATTTCGTTTAATATGGAGTATACTTCATTGTTTGAAAATATCTCCATTTCTCATTAGGAGATGAACTGATGCCTTTTAAACTCTCATTAAAAAAAACTTGTCTTCCTTTACCTCTGCTTGGACAATGAATATTGACTAGGTTTATTTATGATCAAGTTCTTCCATCTTTCTGATTTTTTAACAGTGAAATTAAAAAACAAAACCCGAAATTCCTCAGTGTCTAAAATTATTGATAAGAACACTAGTAAATGCTAAAAATCCAGAAAAACATTGGAACTTAATTTCACAACATATGAATGCATAAGAATTCCAACTACACACGGCTATCTCACGGTAGGAAGATGCAAAACCAGGCTGAGAGCTCAACTGAAACAGCTGTTCCCTCGGGGACTTCTCTAGGGAAGAGAGAAACACCTGAATCTTCTCAGGTGGAGCCAACCTTGGCCAAGGCAGGCATGGTCTGGGTACTGGAAAGGTAACCATCTTTTTCCAGTGAAAGCCATACAAAAAAATAACTGAGCATAACTGAAGTATACACACTTCATAAAAAAACATATCAAAATTTGAGAATTATGTCATTGATATTAAGGAAAATAGTATTTGCTTTAGGAAGAGGATGACACAGAAGTTTATTACTGGAGACAATAATACGGTGGGGATATCCAGTTCATGCTCCTGTCTTTTAAAATCTTAAAAATAGAGATTCTTTGAATTCTGAGGAGATTCCTCCACAGTTTTAGATTCTACTGCCTCCCCCTAAGTCAAGTCAACCTTTGAGGCCGGAGAATTTCCCTGTCAAATCCACCTCCTAAGTTGACCGAAAGAATACTCACATAGAAGCTTGAAGTCCTCCAGACCTACAATGCCAAAAACTATGTGCAACTCAAATCCTCAGAAGACCATTCTTCATAAGGTAATTTTTTTCCAGAAACCACATTCACATATAGAACTATAGCCTTTGTAACTCTTGTCAAAGGACTGGCAAATATCTTCCGACATCAAATAAATTTCCACAGAGCTTTATATACAACATTTGCACATACCTTGTCCAGTTTGACACCTTCGACCACTTTCAAAAGAGAAAAGATTTGAGTCATAGCCATAGCGACGGAGACAGAGGTAGTGCCATTTTACAGAGTCCCTTTTACGGGTGTACAAAATTAGTTCTGTATCTGTAAGTTCCATTATGCCAGAACCCAGTTCATTACCATCATCATCCACATTAATAACCTATAAAAAAGAAATTAAAAAGCATTAGGTAATTACTCTATTGAGAAACACCACCACTTTTAATAATCTTAATGCCTGACTGGTAGACTCCATCTGCACTGTCATATTAGTTACAATCCTTGAAGTCAACATTTAAAAAAAAGAAAAAAAGAACTCAACAAACTAGTTTCTTTGCTACCCTAACCCAGAATTTAAAAAATTAAAGTTATACTTATTTAAAAACAATACAAATGAGACTGCCTAACATTAGCGTAAAATCTGATGAGAAATTTAAAGTAGAAGAGATTTGTAAGCTAAGTATTTTTTTAAACTGGCTTTATGTACATATTCTAGTATTCCCACATGGATAAGGCATACCTCAGATAATGGAATATTTCAAAACCCCATTTCTAAAAAAAAATAGTATTTGCTTTGTCATATAACCCCACTTACAGTTGTGAAAAGGAATGAGAAAGAGTAAGTGGCTCCAAGATAAAGTTTCCTTCACATACATGTGCAGCCTTGCACTGTGCTGAATCACCTGACAGTTTTAGATATTTTGCTGCCTTTTTAAAGTCAACAAATAATTCAAATACCTTATAGTTATCTTGTGTGAAAAGATGCATATAAAGCTAAACTCTTGTTCTTTTTGCTTTTAAGCCCGTTTTGAGATCATCTGCATCCTTTACAGAATTTGGACAATATATACTTCCTCCCTATTTTACCTTACAATGCTGCTTTTAGTGGGATTCTTTCTTAATCAACAAAAAAGCTACCAAAAAAAATTCCCTATGGAATTAATGTTACTCTTTAAAGAAACATTTTCAACTTGAAATCTAGTCAATTGAAAAGAAGTAGGAATAGTTTCATCTGCCCCTGAGGCTTATGCCCATTTTCCTCATTTTGCAAATTATATCTTTCATCTCTCTCCCCCTGCTGCTAAATCAGTGACCCACACAAACAATAGAAGACTTCTACATGGAGAAAAATAGGAACTAGTTACACAAAGTGATACATAAAGAGCAAGAAAACAGAAAAATATTTTATCCTTCAGCTTTCTTAACTGATAATACTAAACATTTCCAGAAATTCCCATGGCTTTAAAGCTCGTTTCATTGTTGCCTTCAAGCAATACATGAATCATTTTTCACTATGGAAGCCTTACATTCCTTTCTCAACTTACAGATACGGTTTGGAGCACAGAAGCAAATCTGACTTGTGTGACTATGCAAAGATATGTTTACTTACAGTCACTGACTTCAGATGCTTTATGCTTAGCAGGTTAAGCACATGAACGAGTGTTCACATGCTTATAAATTCCAGAGATATATGGGACAAAAGGCACTTAGAAGTAAAATTTCTCCATGTAAAGGACAAAAGTTTTCAAAATGTATAATCGGTAGAGACCTTCAAGTAAAATCAGCGGTCTTAAAATTTTCCATTTCTGATCCCACATTCAGGTTCATAATCACACTTCTCCAAAAGCTATTTATTCCCTTATCCTAACGACTCCTTCCCTAACTTGACCTTCTATAGCCTTCCAGAGGCAACACCACTTACTTGGACTCTACCAACTGAAATGGAGATTGATAAAAATCACAGGGCTTCATCTCTTTCCTGAAGATCAGAACTGTCCTAAAAAGCCTACCCTGTCTAGGGAATTCCTGTCACCACTGGTAAGAGAGGGTTTCTCAAAGGTGCAAGAGAAACCTGTAGCCACAGGGACCTGCAACTCTGCAATGTGTCAGCTGTTCAGAAATTTGCACTCTATTTTCATTTTTTTTTAATTTTTTTTTTAAAAAAAGGTTTTTTTAAATCACAGGCCTAGTCTGCAAGAAAGCAACAAAACAGTTCACAGCACATCACACCAGTTGCATACCTTAAACTTGTTTCGGTGGTTATCTGGGACAGTTTCTTTATCTGGACAGCTACAACAGCTACCCATGACTTCTTTAGAAGACCATCTGATCTCTAAAGTGGGAAAAAAAACCCCATGCAACAAAATGATCACTTAGTTGAAGTTAAAATAAAGTAATATAAACAAAACAACCCAATGCAAATTACTCTCTGGCATACAATTCTTCATAATGAATCTTCCAGTCATATGTAATAAAAAATCAACATAGATACTAGAAATATAATAGTTAATTTAGATTTGACAGTAAGGAGTGGCAACACTGAGCTGTTAAAGTCCTACCAATAACTCGAGGTTACTACCAAACAGACTCATTTGATTTGTCACCTTAATTCCCATGGTAGCAGCTTGGGGAAAAGCAAAAGCTAAACACCATGCGAGATTTTCATCTCCTAAACCAGGCTTTTACACAAGGCTGCTATCTGGATTCCAGCTCCATCTGATTGAGCACTTCCCGGCTCAGAGCACAGCACTAGTGACGCCCCTAGAAGCCCTGGGCTGTAGCAGGTTACCAGGCACAGGCAACACAGAGCCCGTATGACAATCCTGAAAGGCTGCCCTGGCTTTGGCAGCTCCAGAGTGGAGGCATTCCAGGCCTGGAGGCAGCCCTGTGCTGGCAGCCATGCAGTGAGGCTCTGTGCTTCCAATTTTGAATACTTCCCATATTGCAGTGTGCATCAAACTATGTAATTGAAGTCAAGGGAAGGAAAAAAACCCACATTCAACACAAATATTTTAAAACTTGGGGTTTCTTTTATTTCTATTAAGTTCCATTTGGATTAAATTGTGTTACACATTCGTTATAAAACAGCAGAATACTCAAGTAACACCGAACAGCATGGCTAAAGTAATGAAACAAAAAAAAAAATTGGTATTTTTGGTATTTTCATTTAAAGATTTTTGTATGTATGGCAAAACTTTCACAAAACAATATGATAAAATGTTCACAGAATGAAGTCTCACAGCTTGCTGTTTCACCCTCTACCACCATGAAGAGGGGGTTAAGTCTCGTATTTCTTAAATACAAGAAAATACTTAACCCATTTACATCATCTTTTTATTGGATAAGAACTACAATTTCCACTACACAAATGAAAAATGGGGCAAAATCCTGGAAGAGAGCTGTTAGGTCAACAGGAGATATGACATTAGAAATCAAGGAGAAAGAAGACAGAATGGGTTGGTAAGTTTTCTTGACTAGAGGGGAAAAAAAATCCAATATCATCTTGAGAAAACTATGACTTGTTTTCTAGGCAGGCATTTCTATTAGCATGCAGCAGTAGTATCCATGTAGCACTTTAGTCTGCTAAGGAATAAGGTGCAAGGAATACAATGAAGAACAGCTAACTCTTCTGCTCTTTTTGATCAGAAAAGCCACTCAAAAGAGATACTCCTGCTCTAGAGACTGTATAAATCAGCCAAGAATCCCCTGCAGAGGGGACATGGCTCCAATTAATCCAGTCATAAAGAGGCAAAATAATCAAAATCATGGATTCATTTCTGGCCATAACATGAAAACATGCATTATATTGACAAAGTTTTTTCCCCAAATCAAGATAAAACTGGGGGGTTGCTTGCTTGCTTCTACTGCTGCAGAGAGAAGCTATGCTACACACAACAATTTTTTTTTTTTTTTTTTTTTGCATGGTGAAGTTTTTAAATTTTTTTTTGTAGTAGTAGTAGTAGTAGTTGTTCCTCCTCTTCCATTAAGCAAGGGAGATACAGGTAATAACACCCTGTTCCTGGCTTCCTGCCCTGGCACCCCACAGTGCCTCAGTACAGTAATGTTCAGATGTTGTTCTTGTCAGCTTACTCAGTGCCCTATTCACTCTGAGAATCCCCTGCTATGAAGGGCAACAGGTGACAACAGCCTCAATGCAGATTAACAGTGAATACTCTGGTCCATACAATGCAGTTGCATCTCCCTCTAGCTGCCTTCAGGGACAATGCATGCACTTAATAAAGCCTAGACTTAGACCTCCTCAAATGATTTGCAGCGCAAACAGAACTACACAGCTGCATGCTGTTAGTATCATACTTTCTATGCATTCAGCATGAAATAACTGACCAAGTCTGTTGAAGACAGCTGCCTGCAAACTTTTTTAAAAACCCCAGAAGTGAAACGCAAAGCAGTTTGGGGGGAAAAAAAAAAAATCACTAGTTTCAAGAAGAAAGCTGTAGTATGTGTTTGAAACACAGCTTCTGTATCTCAGGAACAACAAAGAAAGGGCATGTAATCAATTATCTTACAAGCTTGTTATTTTGCCTCAATTATGTTCTAATATTAATATTTCAGAAAACCAAGAATTGCAATGCTGCTTCAAAAGAGATACGTGAACCAAGACTACGAGGAAGAAATTAAACAGCTATGGAACTGGCAGGATTAAAAATCACTCACCTAGATTTGGCCATTAATATTCCCAGCCTCTGCTGCAGCATCAGGGCTTCTGTCATACTCAAAGTGTCATGCTGTCTTGTCACAGAACTAATCATTGGACCTAGAACTAGAAGGGTAAATAACAAGAAAAAAATTGACATTTTTTTTAAGATGCCAGTTAGTAAACTAACAAAAATACATGCTTTTGTTTATATTTTGTGAGTATTATGTCAAGCAAGGTCTTCACAATGTTTGAGATAAGACTGATCTCTGAGTTGCCCTGGCATTTCAGTGCCTTGGAAGAAAATAATCTGGCATTCCTGTCTGCAGGGTAGCCTGTCACACTGGGGACTCCATTCATTCTCCACTGCGTACCCAGTGCAGTGTGGAAATGACAGATGTGAAGCTCCCATTATCCTCAGTGCATACCAAACCAAACCACAGCTGACAAACAGAAGAACACATATAACTTACTCTACTGAACTGCCTCTTGCTTATCCTACTGAACACATACACAAATGCTGACTTGTATGGCTAACACATCACCCTTTCTCTGCTTCCCTCATGATTCTTGCTCCATGACACTAACCATAAATTGCTTGCTTTTACTTCCCCACCCCCCCGACTATTCTCACACTAGCTATCCACTCACATTTAACACTGAAAACTAACTGCTGCTTCCATCACACTAACAGCTGGCAGTCTCTGTTCTCTGCTTGTAAAATTGTCAAACAAGCACTTGATGTTTCCTTTGATGCTGCTTACTACACTCAACAGAAAGGCTAATTTCTCAAAATAATACTTTATTATTAGTCTTCCTTATCAGTCTTTCAGGATGTCTGTGCAAACTTCTTTGAGACCACTGCAGCTTTGCTCATAAATTTTTTGCTTCAATTCTTTGTATTCATCAGCTGTCCCCTGTGTTGCCCCTGGATTAAAATCATTTTGGGAAACCAAAGCACTCTGCTTTTTTGCATAGTATCAAGAGTAATGTAGTCCCAATTTCATCCCACATCCTAGGCATCATTATACCAGTTGCAGAACCCTCTCACTTGTGAAGGGATTGTACAAGAGAACACCAGAAATTCAACACTGGCAAATGCAAAAATAACATACCTAGCAAAGGAGTTCTATCTGTTAGGAAAGATCAGTCACATAGTCATGCAGTCCAATGGAAACTCTAGCTGGACAGATATCATAAAGCAAATGAAACGAAACTGTTTGAAAAGAACTAAAAGTGCCAAACCAAAAATACTCTTCTATTGTATGAATCCATAGTGCACCCACAGATTTAGTAATGCATGCCATCAGGCCTCCCTGTCAAAAAAAAACAGATTAAAAGCAGAAATATGCTACTTAGATGGCTCAGCCTGAAAAAAGGGAGCACACAGAGCAGAAGAAATCAGTACAGAATTACAGGTGGCAAAGAGAAGATAAATAAAGCACAACTATTTTCCAAACGCAACCATAGGGGAACAGCAGTTGACATTATTAAGAGGGGGTTCAAAGAAACACACAGAAGTTCTTTTTTCACACATGGTACATAGTTAACCTTTGTGATCTGCAATGTCTTGTGGGAATGAGTTCCAAATATTTAAAGATTCAGAAAGTAATTGGACAAATGAAAGCTCCATGAAGAGCTTTTAAACTCAAGGATG
Organism: Corvus hawaiiensis; assembly: GCF_020740725.1. Classification (NCBI taxonomy): domain Eukaryota; kingdom Metazoa; phylum Chordata; class Aves; order Passeriformes; family Corvidae; genus Corvus; species Corvus hawaiiensis. The sequence continues at coordinate 44,544,764 of NC_063216.1, forward strand.
TCACATCTGGCTCAAAAAGCCCCTAAGGGGCAGATATTTAGAAGGGTCTTAAGGAATGATCATAAAATGTTCCTTCTTACTATTCCCTTCCCTATATATTTACTACTGGCTGTCAGAATTTACTATTTACTGTAAGAAACAGGATACTGGACAAACTGATACTTCAAGTGTGACCCAACAAAGCCATTCTAATTAACATATATGGATGACATCTACTCAGCATAAATTTGTGAATGCTCTGCTGTAAGACATTAAAAAAAGGAAATAATTAACAACTTATACTTAACTTGAAAATAAACCCTAGATTTCACAAAGGTACTTAAAGGTAAACTTATTGAACTGCTTGACAGATACATACTTTTGCATATAGTTGTGTGCAGGACCTATCCCTCAGCAACAAGCACAAGCTTTGTTTATGTGATGGCCCTACCCAATCTAGTTGGTATTATTAAACTGTGATTTCAGTCAGGTTAGATTTTTGCTGGCTTAGCATACCAGACCGGCCAGCAGAAAGTCTAGCAAGTGCCAGAGCCAGCTGCAGACAGAATCACAGCCTCAGTTACCTCTACCCAGTTTTCAGAAAAACTAGCCACCTCACTAACTACTGGGATTGAAGTTTACCAAATTCCCTGCTAAAATTTTCAGAACAGGAGAATGGAAAGAGGGAGCAGAAAACCTGACCCATCCACTCTGGTGAAAACTTAGGAGGTAGTCATTAGAAATATAATTAAAATAAAAATATTCACAGGCAAGCTGTCCTAATGCAGGTATGTTTGCACTGGTCTTTACCTTGGTATTTTTCTAGCAAAGTTTTAAAGCTTTTACAGGGTTTGGCTACCTAAAGCAGACTAGCCTATTTCAGTTACCTAAGAATGATTCTTAAACAATCTAAACAGTTTCATAATGGATTAAAGCAAGCATACAAACTTGCTGCACCTAACTTCTTTTAAATGTAAAGCAATAACAGAATTCTCCGAACAGTTGCTTCCAATTACAAGTTCGCTGTTTACTCAGTTCGGGATTTTCTTAAATTTTCCCAGATTGCAAAATATTTACCCAAACTTAAACATACAAGAAGAAGTAGACATTTCCACAGTCACAACCCTAAGTTATGTCTACAATGTCAAATTTAGGAGCTGTAATTTCCCCATTCACAAAGCATCAGTGGTGGATGGGTGCAGTCATGCAAGGAGGGGGAAAGGGATGAAGAATATTTTCTGCTTCTCCCTAACATTACTGCATTGCAAGGTAAAAATCCCAGGCAAGACAAACCAGGACCAGCATTCATCTAAACCTTGTTAATGGGAGGGAAAGGTAGGAACTGCCGTAACTTCACTAAGATTTATTACTTGGCTTTGTAAAGCAAAATGTAGCTCTTTCCCTCACAGACTAAGCAGGGCCAACAAGTTATGCTAACCTCTCAGAAGTCAAGGAACACAAGGCATCAGTGTAAACAAGAGCAGATACTTTAAAAAGAACAACACAGCTTGTATAAATTCTAACATTTGCAGTTCTACAGTCTCCCCAGGTGGGGAATGATCTGAACGAGGTGTGCATTCCCCTTCTGTAAGAAAGGCTACACAGACACACTGCTATCGTACTCCTCATTTTGCTCGTAGTCACCCCATTAAAGTCAGCTCATGGTTGCAAAGCTGATCTAAAAGCTGGTTTTAACTTAGCTCTGCATGCTCTGGTTACAGAATCAAACATTAACTTTGGGAGATATTTTCTGTACACCTAAATTCCTCTCACAAACCTCCTAAAAATCAGAAAAGGCAAAAAACCCAAACCATAGCACACCTCAGAAAAGGTAGGGAGAAGCAAAAGTGTCATGTCTCTAAACCCATCTTTTGCATAGTCTTTTCAAATGAAAAAGTGGCCTTCCAAACCACTAGCTGCCACAGTGCTAGGTCCTCTCTTATGTCTTTCCATTTAGTGTGTAAGAAACAGAGTCCAAATGTTGTTGTCTAAACTGCATCTAAACTAGACACTAGGAGTAAGTATCACAGATAATGTGCTAGACAACGGAACACACTGAAGGAGACAAAACTAATTTGGATAACTTCCTCCCAAAATCCCTGGCCCTCAAGAATTTGGATGTTTACATATACAGGGATTCAGAGAAGTATCCCCAATTTAGTATTACGATGACCATCAGGACACCTGCCCAGTACGTCCTGCAATCTCACACACAAATTGGCCATACTTGAAGAAAACACAACCAAATCCCTACAGATACATTATAACTAATTTTCTCATCTCAGTTTTAGAGCACTTGTTAATGTCAATGGTTCTTCTACAGCAGGGGGATAATTTCACCTGCAAAGTGTTAACCTCAGAGATTAAATTGAAACGTAGAGTATAAATCTGAACATTTCAGGTTATACGTAGAAATTTTCTAAGTAACTCATTACACCCTCTGCCCACCAACCAGAGCTGTCACTACAGCAAAGCAGCTTTCCAAACAAAACAAACTTTGTATGAAAGCGTAAGACAGCAAACAGACAAATAAGAGAAGCCAATTTACCATGTAAGAAAAATATTATTGAGTAATATAAGGCCTGTTTTATTGGCATGTTATTCATTTCAGAATATAGGCGAAGGAGGCTGAATGGTACTGCAGTCAGTCCTTTGAATTTTGCTGGTAGCCAAATACTGCCCATCTCATAACTGGCTAATACAACGGATTAAACAAATAAACTCTGTATCTAATGTGGTATATCCTAGGTCTTTAGAGTCATAATGTAATCCATGCTGGCAAATTCTATATGATTTAAGAATCCTGGTATCCTACTTGGGACTTAAAAATAACCCATACTTTGACCTTCTGTTTATTTTGGCTAGCATATCTTCACTGCCATGAAGCCAAGTTTTTCAACTGGAAAACAAAACTTCACGTTTCTGGTACATGGGACTCCCACATACCAGACCTCACATGCATGTAAGAGACGAAGCACCAAAATAAAGCTAGTAATTATTGAGTGTGGCCTTAAAATCCAAGAACCTTATTTCCCCAATGGTCAAAAAAAAAGACTTCTTCACTTTATAATTACCAAAAGGAAAAAAAAAAAAAAATCTGTACATCAGCAAAGACTGACTTTAACATTTGGAGACACAACAGACAAAAGAGGTGCCAAAACTGGAATGTTCTCCCATGGAAACACAGGGGTTTAATGGGATATGAGTGTTCAAGAGAACAGGAAGAAATCCACGCAAAATACAGCAAAAGAAGCACAAAATGCTCTCCTTGCCTGCCCACGCCTGCTGCCATCACTCAAATCTACTCATCTTCTTTCAGGTGCCCTGGAAGGCTCTTGCCTTGCACAGTCTGACAAACAATAACATAACAATTCACACCCAAGAAGCAAATGCATTTTGGGAAGAAAGTTTGCTTTACTTTAATAGTAAAGCAAACTGAACTAAGGTCAGACATAGTCCTTGCCCTTCATCCACTTGGCAACAATTACTAAGAAAATTACTACTGAAGGTGCCTAAGTACCTTGGATGAAAAAAGCAGTACTAACAAACCATAATGGAGTTAAAAACTACAACGAAGGAGATCCAAAAAGAAACTAAACATGCTGAGAAAGAGTTTGGTGCCACTGGCTGCCATTAGCGAAAACAAAGTAGGAATGGTTGAGGTGAAGTTGCAGAATCTAGTTAATGACTTTGCTTATGCTAACAGGTGGAGTTTTCTCTCAAGATTTTTATTAAAGGAGCATGTTGTCAGGCTTATGATTAAAACGCAGTAATAAATGTACACTCCTTTTCTCTCTTTAGCCCTTTCCAAAGCAAAAAAACAAAAACAAAACAAAACTGACAAAACCCAAGCTAAACTGTAAAAGCTTTCTGGCTCCAATGAAAACAAAATTATTGCAACCACATACCAGCTAAAGCACACTAGCTTGCCATTTCAGTGCAGTGCCCTCAGAGGCCTCTTTGAACACGCCTGGAGGAGGCTGATGCAGGATCGCACCAGAACTCACCCTCTCAGCAGCATTCCTTTGCCTGCACCTCCTGCTGCTGCCAACTGCCTGCTCATCAAACTCACAGGAGGCTTTCTTTTTTTCTTACTCCTGCTTTTTAACAGTCAGATCACCTCACAACTCGACCTGTTTTGCTATATATGTTTTCATATATTTGGATTCAAAATGAACAGCAACTTTTTATTTCATCCCACTTTAGTGCCATATAAAAATAGCCAATACCATTTAATAAAATTAAAATGAAATAAAATGAAACATGAGGAAAAGCAAACTTGGAGCCTTGTTGTTTGTTTAAATTCAGAACTAGCAACTGATCTTGAGGAGTCATTATGCAAAAATTTGAAATGGTATGCTACTATTAAATTAATTCTCTACCGTTCTCCTTAAAAGTGATCATTTCAACAAAATGCTCAAATTTAGGCGAGATAGTTAAACATTTGCAGGAACACTGTTCAACAGTAATTCCTTAAAAAAACATGCTCATTCAGACAGAAAAGCTCTTATATTCACCACAATTACAGTAGAAGTGAAGATTAAAGACCAGGTCAAACAGCTGAGCTAAGATGAGCAGAGGGAGAACTGCAGCAGGCAGCAATGTTGTGCCAACACTAAATACTTCATGATGTTTAAGACCAATTTATGTAACACCAATCCTACACCTCTCCACTTTGCTCTAGCATGACATTATAAGAACTGCATTCCCTTATCCTGAGATGTGGTACCCCCATACTTTGGCCTGTCCCAATGCAATATAAAGAGTAATCGCACATTTCATTTAAGTAGTAGGTTGGTACAACTATTCTATTCAACAAGTGCACATACACACACATACATACAGCATTAAACAGAGTTTCTAATTTTCACCTCAGTGCATTTTGAAAACTCTACGTCTTTAATGAACATGAATCTTGAACAGGAGCACAAAAGCTGTTTGCTCCACCATCCCCATTAATCCTTCTGAGGATGTGGGACACTGTTTCTGGTTCTACTCTTTAATCGCTCTCCAAAAAATGATCCTCTTACTCTAAACTTCCAGAGAAACAAGACTTATGTTTTACTTGGTATCATTTTTAAAACAACTTACACACATGCAAATATTTTTCAATTTCTTAGTAAAACAATTTCTCCAGATCCACACTACCATATTCTTTTCTGTGAATGTCTGCCAGATTAACTGCATCCTTTTAAAAGAAAACAGCCAGAACATCAAACTCCAAACCATGGCATTAGGTTAAACAAGCAAGCATTACTAAATTGTTTTATTCTTAGACAATCTAAATCACTTTTAAAACATCCTATAAGGAATAGCATATACTGAAAGCATCATTTTTACACAATAATAAACAGCAGAAATGGGACTGAAGTTTTAAGAGCTGTGCTATGGAAATGCTTTTTGGATTCAGGATAAAGGAGAAAGGCAAGGAGATGGGAAGATAAAGTGGAAGGCTACAATAATTAAGTAATGGGGCCAAGGAAGAAAAAAGTATCTAGCTTAATTCTTAAAAAGGAAGCTTGACTTGAAATTGTTTGAATAGTGAGTCAGTTCTCCAATATTTAACCACAAATGCCTCCTAAAACTTGAGGTCTGCAGCTCTTGCCAAGTTTTCAAAGCCAGTGAAGTGCCAAATCTTGTAATTAAGTAAATGGCATTGAGTTTATATTTTGTAATATTTTAATCTTTGTAATATTGTCTGTTCAAACATTTCAGGAAGGGTTAAGTTCTGCTTTTATGTTTTTGACATATTTTACACACAATCTTCTAATGCATTAATAGAAACAACTCTGGAAAGCCTACAAGACTTTCTTACTGAAATGTTAAGCGGATTGAGTAAAAAATTATCAAAACTGGGACCATGCCACTGTGTTTTATTAAAATAAATAAATAAACACAGTATGTCTATCATTTCAGTATGTATTCTCAATATGTGCCCTTTTTCATCTATCCATTGGTTCCACTATCAGCAAGTTCTTAGCACTTTGATATAAGGAATCTGGCCTTACCTGAACATCAAGCTTTTATATATGGTTTTTATTTCTTGGAAAACCGAAAACCAAATCCTCCCAAGATCTCATTAAATCTGTGTTCTTTAAAAAATAGCTTGCCTTCTGTATTTACCATTTTTCCATTTTCCACACAAAACTCTTTTTTACAACTTTTGAAAGGTTCACAATTTTCTTGGTCCTGTTTACGTATCTCCTCATGTGCTTCTTGTACCTTTTTTTCTTTCTACTTCAAGGAGAAACTCTAATAATCATTTAAACTAAGCTACCCCTGTGGCCCCAATTCGTTACATAAAAGGGAAAGATTAACAATAGCTAGTTACACCTCTAAATCAAAACTATGCCGATTGGTCACTGAAGTAAAATTCACAGTCTTAGGGTATCTTTTGTCACTACTGAACTGCATCTGCCAAAAAGCAGGTTTAGGTTAAAATTATTTTCTTTGTATTCACCATGAAGAAGAGCATAAAAACATTCAGTTAATGTGTCTGATTTGCCAAATCGTGGTAACCTGACTGCATAGATGTCTGTCTGTGCTTTGGGCTACACCAGCTCATTAAAATTCTGATTATTAGGATGTGTGCAGCAGATTTAAGTAAAACCCATTTATAATCATATCTGTGCATCCAAACAACTATTTTCTTCTTTTCATTGCTGAATCTCTTACAGTCAACTTTATGTAATTAAAAAACTACATCTTCTTTAGATTTGAGTACTACTTTGCTAGTGATTTACACCCTCCACATTAGTCTAGTTGATCTATGCCCTAAAAAATATTTTCCAATTTCAGATGGAAGCTACTAAAAACTACTTTGATCTACCTGTACAATGGAGAGCAAAGTTTCATTAAGCAAAAAATCCTTTATTCATAGTCCTTTATAATTAAAGCAGCTAAAAGGTCCACTTCCTTATACTCCCATGTTTTAAAAAAGCTCCATTTAGGGTCTTATAAAATGTGTCCTTCTTGATCACTGCTGAAACAGTACAGAAATGTCTGTAGTAGCCTACAAAGCCTACAGAGCCTTACAAAGCATTATTCTGTTGTGGATGATTTACATCACATTAGACTACTGCTGTTCAAAGTTAACATCAGGCACCATTTTCTTTTAGCAAAGAATAAACATACCTTTTTATAGAATCCATATTGTCTGCTTTGTATAACTCTCCTTTTAGCATTTTAAAAAGCTATAAAAGTACTATTAGAAGACTGTATGTCTATCAATAGAAATGTGGATGTCAGTGTGTGCATGTGTGTGCTGTATCTACACACCAGAACAAGGAGCAGGACAGAGATTAAAGCTTAGCTTGCCCTAATAAGGAAGAGCACCATTCCCACAGGAGTGCTCCCAGCAGTGCTGCCTGATCAGAACACTCACCAGCAGAACAGCCTGCAGCCTAACACAAAGTTGCATCTTAGTGTGTATATTGTTCCTTTTCCTGTTACCGCATCCCCAAAACAGACTACTGACACACATTTAAGACATAATAAATAAATAAATAAAGCAGAAAATTAACAGATGCCCCTTCTATGACTCATGGAAGCTGATGATTGAGAAAAACGCATCACATCATCTCATGATGATTAAAACACCTAAAAGATCATGCAAAAATCATTTTGACATTACCAGTCAATAAGGATCCCAGATATGTCATTAAGATTTTACACCTTTTTTCTTGTCCTGTGTCACTCACAAGGGATCCTGGCTAAACCACTTGGCCACAAGTCCGGCTGCATGGTGAGCAGGTGGACACAAGAGTGCAAGCAAATTAAACCTGTCAGAGAATGCATCTCGGGTAACTTGAAGATCAGAGAAACAAATATCACCTTGCCCTACCATAGGATCTTGCACTGAATTTTGTTATACCATTCTTCCTCAAAAGACAGAAATAAAACTAAATCTTTGATTCTTATTGTAAAAGAACTGTCATAGAACAACTGTTTTCATTACAAAGTTAGCCTGAGTAACCATTTGCTCTCTTCTACTTTACAACATAATGAATTGTAATGTAAGAATGAACATATGGCTTGTAAACCCAGCCAATACTTAAAATTCCTCAATACCATCAGTTGTGGACCTCATTATTTGCTACTATTTACAAAATTAATTTTTTTTCCCTGAGTCACCTTTTTGAATCTCTATTTCCAACTCTATTTCCTGGAAGAGTATGGCCTGGGATAACAAGATTTGAGATGGTGGGAAAAGGGGAAGAAGATCTGATTTTTGCCTTCTTTTTGTAAAATTTAACTCTTCTCAAGACATTACTGAAGCTTAATCTTCAGGCACTTTACTGTCCCAAATTTTTAAATTGAAAGACTGTCTGTACAGTGAAGGTGCCCTGTTGGGGAAGATGAAACAGGAAAGCCTTGGAAATATGATTGCCTGACAAAAGATTTTGGGAATATGAAAACTACAGGCCACATCGAAATGAAAGCCACTTTTGAAATACCAGGTCTTAGTTACTGAACAACTAGAAAACAATGGTATGGCCACTGAAGTAATCCCCTCTTGATGGAACAATACCCTCTGCTTGCAAACAGGTCCAAGGGTCAGAGCAGACCCTACTAGCTCAGCAGAAGGGGTCCAAAGAGTAGTTTTTAGAAGTTAAGATGTAACACTCTATGGTAATATAAGAACTCTTATAGGCTGTATGTAAATGCTATAGGATTTGTATCTTGTATTAGATTGGTTAGTGACAATTAGAATATTCAGTGCAGAAGATGATTTATTGTATTGTAACCAGGACTTCAGACTTTCTCATTCTCACTTCTATTCATTCTCTCTTCTATTCATTCCTCTCTTCCACTTCTACTCTTGCTCCTACTCTCTCTCTCTCTCTCACCCGTTTACTCTCTTGCTCTCTTGGGCCTGCTCAGAGCTGAGTCTAGCAGCTCTGAGCAGTGCCCCAATACCCACGCCCTTTACAATAAACCGGCTGTGTCCCAAGACCTGCCTATAGAGATCTCTCGTCTCCATCCGTCACCGTCTACGTCCGGCCGTCCCGACTGGACTCCAGAACCCCCTTAACCTACAGTGCCCATTTTTGAAGAAAGGAAGTTTACAATGAAATTAAGCTTTCCTCACCAGACAGAAAAAAAAATAATACATTAGAAGTGTGTGTGTGTGTGTGTATATAGATATATGTATACTTCTGTTTAAACAAGTCCTTCCATAAGATTCTTTCTGTTAACAAGTCTGAATAGGTGTCATTTAGAAAATAATTCCTGTGGGAGGTTTTTAGGATTAAACTGTCAACTTTCTGTGTCACATGACATTTAGAAGCACTGGTACATTCAACTACACAGAAAAAATCATATTCACTTTCTTGTACTGAAATTATCTCCTATTGTCATAAGTGGCAGGTATTTAAGGACAAAAAGCAACCTTTCTAGATTTTCATTTTCCTAACAGATGCACGTTTTCTAAGCAACAACTATGATGCCTGAATACGTGCACTACAATCTCTCACAAAGCAGTCATATCCAAGATTTGGATTCACAAGTACTGTGAAGACTGAATAAGCAAGAGTGACACAACTCAGTTAAAAAAAAAAACCAAAAACTCCTAAGTGAAAGGCCTAAAGAAGTGCCCTGAACTTTCCTGGTGCAGGCACAGTAGCCTTAAGTTCCAGCCTCAGACAAACCTCACACACCTTCTCCTCTCCTTGGCCATGGGGAATTCCAAGCACTGCAGAGTGTCAAATATCACCTGAAACGCTGTAGCCCTCAAAGCCTCCACACAGATGTTTTGTTTCTCTACAGCTGCATTCAGTGGTAATCTCTACATATCAGTTCACACTGGCTACATGTTTCTGTATTATTTTGTGACTCAATCTTTTGTGCCGCAAACTTCTCTAACTTCTAGATAATAAGAAAGAGGTTGATGTAGTGCAGGAACTCATGCTTTCTGATCAACGAATCAATATGATTTCGCAGAAGCTTCTTATTGTTTAAAATACCCTCTACTCACACATCTCACAACTTTGACGTAATACCCTACTTACACACTTTGCTTAGTTATACATTCTACCTACTTATCTTATACTACTTATACATATACATATCACTCTACTTACACATTTTCTTTCTTACTTATACTTTTTACAACTTCTGCATAACACAGTACTTATGCATTTTACCTGCTTATACATCTTACAACCTTTACGTGATACTCTACTTACACATTTTACAACTTATCCATAATACAGTATGTATACACTTTGCAACTGCTGTGCATGAGATTTCACACTGCTTGATTGATTTCTCTATTCTGTCCATGAGCTCCGCACGCACTTTTCTGATAATACAATTGGTTTTAATCCAGTGCAGCACAGTCCTTTTCATCTATTCCTTGCTGTCTTGGTATTTAGTTTTTCAGCTTCTTCTTTCTCAATTCTTTTCCAATTTAGCACAGTTTACCTTTCAGTCCTTGATGAATTCCTGAGGGCTCTAACAGGTGGGACTCCTGATCCAGGCAAGCAGAATCCAGATGATGACAACAACAAAACCCATCCAGCGATCAGCAGCCAAGTTAGTCCAGGAAATCCAAACAACAAGACAGCAAAGAACAGGAAGCAGATATAAGTCTATCCCTCCTCTCCCGTGAAGCCTTCAGACGAGCTTAAAAACCCTCTTGGGGCTGATGTGCTGCAGCTGAAGGTGGAAAGGCCAGGTGAAGCCAGTGAGGGTAATTCCAGCCTGGTCCCACTCTGAGGGCTCTGATAAGAATTAAAGATGGTTTCGCTGAGGCACACTATCAAGGTTAAAATACCTTACAACAACGTAGTTTAAAATACCACACAAACTCCAAATACTTTTGTCTATGGAAAATAAGCTGATTTGATTTATAGCTAGCATGAACAAGCTTACCCTTGCCCATCCATTTTGTTAGCATCTGATGGCTATATTGAATGCCCATTTTCTCTCATAAAGAATTAATTCTAGAAACTGCTGAAGATGCCAAAACTTTACTACCATTACTAACCATGACTACCTCAAGGCAGCACCCATAGCACTCTTTTAAAATGATATTAATTCCACAACAGGGTCTTGTGTTTACTTGGGACTGAAGTCTCCAAAATTTACCCTCCGCAGATACACAGTTTGAACTTCCACGGTGGAAAACATATACATTGAAGCCAGGGAGGCCAGCAGAGTACAGAGTACACTACATTAATTCTTCATATTTATATGATACTCTCTTTCACAAATAACTACTCAAACAGATCACACTCTCATTATTCTGTGCCAGCTGTGCTATTCAGTGGATAGTGAAGTAGTACCACTTGGCAGAGTCCATTAGCTTATAAGGTCCAAACAGTTGCTCTTCTGTTAAATTTTTTATTATTAAACTTAAAAAAGGCCTTGCAAAGAAGAAACCAAAACAAATGGAATACTGATGCTTTGAAAATCCTGCAGACCCCCATGTGAGCTGCTGATTCTGAGGTATTACTGGCTGAAGCAGACAAGTTGTCTCCTTTATGAAGAGTCTCTATTCATAAGTCAGCCACCATGTCCTAAACCAGGAATCCTCAAACCAAAGACTGCAAGCTCAAGGTTCATTTCATCTTCCCATCCTTCCTATTCTCCCCTGCTGTTCAAACAGCTCTTTGCAGAAGGCAATGGAGAATTGCAAGGGGATAAACTGACTTATGTTCCTCTTCCAGCTAATGCATTTCTACCTAAATGTATTTAAATAGCATTTATTCTTACTGAGAAACAAAATACAAACAAAAAATAATAATAAAACCCCATACACACCTGAATTTCAGCTATCTCAGGTTTTCCTTTCTAGAAATATTTTTTCAGTTACCCATCACTTCCAACATCAGCAGGTCACTCGTAACTCATATTTGCTCTGGGTTAAAAATAATCATTATTTTCCTTGCTCAGCTATTTTTTAACCTAGACCGGCTTCCTGATCAGGTTCCCCACATGAACACTCAAACACAAGCCAGGGGCTGGCACTGTTTACACCAACACCACCACAAAGAGAAATGCTCTTTGAAACCCTGCCTACAGATACATCTTTGTAGTTACTCTATTCCATGTTCCAGTTATCAGTCACATCTTACTCTCAGTGAAAAGTCACAGAAAACCTGAAAGGACAGAATAGAGAAGAATTTGGATTTAGGCAGGTTCTTTCTAATAGAACAATTAAAAGAAATTTATGATTCTGACCCATCCATGGGACTTTTTAGATTTAATTTTAAAGCAGTTATAACAAGCAAAATGGATACCACTCCAATACAACAATTTTCTAGAAGAGTACAGATAGGTTTAGTCAAATAGTTCCATCAGCCAATTTGCTGCTTCAAAGTATTAGAAGTCTGCCCAAAAAGGACAGAAAACCCAGTCATTTACAAATGCTGGAAGTACAGCCCTTTGTGGGTAAAAACTCTGCAGTCTCTAGCAAACCAGCACCACTTGTTTAAAAACATGAAATGTAATATGATATGGCACAAATCCCATTTAAATAACAAGACCATAAAGCTTGCTGGCACTTACTTAGAAAAGAGTGGAAAGAAAACAAAATCTATTCTAATTTGCTCAATTCTAAGAACTAGATTTGTATTTTAAATGTAGTATTTATACATGACTCAATATCTTAAACTAGACTTCAAGTACAGAGGAATTCAAGTTAAAAAACAAATCCAACAGATAACTGACTTACTAAGCCCCTTCTAGATTTACTCTCTAGGTGAAAACTCAAAGCAGTAACATATATAAAGTACTGATTTCCCTTGTTATATTTCTCTACTCCAGCTTATTAGTATTTCTGTAGTGAACTATATATTTTACCAGCTTTTTTTGAAATAAGGGAAATTGCTTCTTACCACTTCTTACCAAACTCCCGTAAAGTAGTTACAGGATCTTCTCACTCCCTATAGCACATTTCAACTGCTCAGCAAAGTCCAAGGAACAATATACAGAAAGTCTAAACGAGCTAAACTGAACTACCACTGTCCACAGAGAGGACTGGCTTTTACTAGTTACCATAACAAAATATAGTAATTTAGAAGTAATTTCTGCTGAACACCCTGCCAGCTGAGACCCATGTGTTTTACTGTGTGAAGAAATGCAGTTATTTTTGAGGTGCTCTCTTGTGTATGAGAGACATGGGATATTACCAGATTCCTGAGCTGTTTTATCCTAAACAAGTTCTAGGATTAGAAGTTACAGTTAATAAATATTTACACACAAAAATTATTGGCTGCATGGAAAAAAAAGTTTACACTTCAAGATGAGATAAGTTGATAGAATGTTTGAAAATGAAAAAAGCCTTGAAAATCCATTAATTACAAGAACTACCAAATAATTAAACACAGAATAAATACATGGTAATTAATGTCTGCAATAACATTACAAGAATACTGGTGGAGCTTTGATGTCTTAAAGAGCTCCAAGATCAAGGTCAAAAAATTTTCTGGCATACATAATTAGGTAGAAAGTTAACAGCTTGCAATAAATGGGATGTAGTGTCTTATCAGAACACAAATTTAACTTTCTTGAAGTAGTCTTCCAATCATTCTGAATTTAAAAGTGAGGAGAAATCCCAAATAATTTTGCATTTTAATACATTCTGCACATCCTAGGACAACACTAATCTAGGCAGAATGTACCCAAAAGTTCAATTCTTTCGTAGGCAGCAACAAGTATTTAACCTGAAAAGGAAATAAAAAGGTTAAAAGAAAATGGGTGCCTTTTCTACTCCCATAAGCTCATGTTAGTAAGGGCCATGTTTTATGCCAGAGATTTGAACATTATAGCCAGACAGCTTTCAAACAGTTGAAACTGTGAAAGCTCTTTTGACCTTATACTCAAGACTAAAGCTAAACTTTTAAAAGCTTTGAGTTTCTTTCAAATATTCTCTTTCCTAATTTTAAAAAAACCATGTGACATTAAATGTGTCCCAGAAGCATATTTAAGTACATGTGATACAGGAATGAACGGGAGGTAGGGAGAAGGATGTAAAAAAATTCTATAAACAGAAGAAATTCATTTGTATTCTACTCAATATAATTTTCCTTATAAGAAGTACCTGTGTACTTTAACCACAGTGTTTGATTTTAGTTACATAAAGGGAGTAACTTAAGATGACTGTACAACTTTAAAAAAAAAAAAAAAAGGCCAAAACAGAATATTGAATATTGGTAATCAAAACAGTTGTGTAAAACTCACTAAAGATTAAGTTGGGCTGCTCCAAAAATCTTTACACTTCCAACCTCTGCTTGCTTGCCTGAAAAAAAACCCGAAACTAATTTCTTACCACTGTTGTGAAATCACAGGGAAGTCCAAATGACTCAATACTAATATGTACATACCTATATCCTACTCCACTTGTTCTTCTTTATATGTTGACATTGAAGCCCAAAATTGCCAAAAATAATTATTTTTAAAAACTGTCATTTTCTCTACTGCAATTATGTCTACTAGAACTGACATAGTAAGAGGTAAGAGGTAATAAAAAAGCCATCTCTTTCAAAACCAAGCCTATGTTTCTGAGATAATACAACGTCAGTATATAACAAGGATGTATCGTTTCCTCACACGTATAGAAAACAGCTGTATGTTTATCAAGTAGTGTGAAGCCTTCCTTTTGTGAATTAAAGAGTCATTGTGAAGTGGGATATTTTAAATTAACTGCTTTTCTTTCTCAGAATGCTATTTTGTGTTCCCCTCAGTTGATCTAAAGGTGACAGCAGCTGAAGGACATGATCTTTCCTGCTCTGGCCATGTTCTAATTAGCCACACAAGCTTCAAGCCCAACTACTGCACTGGTCTTGCAGATCAAATGACCACACCATGATCAGTGCCAACAAAAGGAAAGCTGGACCATGATGCCTTGGGAGAAATCAGACCCTTCTTTTTTCACAGCAGGTCACATTTCAACGATCTTAAAGCTGTCATGAAAATAAAGCTTCATTAATATCTAAGATGATACTACAGGAGTTTGCTAAAATAAATTAACCTGTGTATCACTTCTACAGAACCCTATAGAAAATCTAATGGAAAAGAAACCAATCTGTAGACTCTGAAACTGCTTTCTTTTAACATACTTTATGCAACGCTAAGTTAATATAAAGATGAAGTTATGTGCAAAGTGTAAATCTGTTTAAAAGTTGGGAAGAGTTTTATACATACAAAGTACAGTATTTAAGTTGCAACATCAAAAATTGTATTGATAAGACTTATTAAATCTAGACTTATACATGCAGCTTCTTGGCATTCTACAACTTCAACAGTGCTATTTCTAACTTCCATTTCCACTGCAGTGTTAAAAATTCTGCACAAATACAGCTTCAAAAATTCCTAAATATTTAGGAACAGGATCAGTGACAACTTAGCCAGTACAGATTTTGTTTTCTTACAGAAGTGCACTTAATTTTGCATTTTGTTTAAAATAAGAACACAAAACCTCATTTAAGTGTACAAGGTAAGATTAAGCTCCTGACAGTTAAGCTGTTTCAGCTGACTGACAGAAGTCATTCCCATCATTTTTCAAAAAGTCAACTACAGATACCAAGCATCCTTACAAACTCCAGCTCAAACATTATCCAACCCAGTTTTAAATTATACTTTACATAAACACTCAGCATGAAACTTTTGGAAGTTTGTCATTTGCTAAACCTGATCACTAAAGTATTCAGTAAGTACAGCTACAAACTGAAAGGTTTTTGTCCTCCCGTCTGCAAAAGATAAATAGGAGAAAAATTAATTCAGAGCAAGAACATAAACTTTAAGCCTTCACATTAAGTAGCACATTTCACATCTGATTTCTAATGACAGTGCAAGATAAATTACTTGCTTTCACCTTACACTTACTGTCCTAGTTTACTGAATACCATTTTAAAAACTTACTACACTACTTAGCTTTTAACTTTCAAGTTAAAAGGATATCTTTGAAATGATAAGTACGTATTGTCTGAAAATATTTTGGCACTGGCACAGAATCTGCAAAGAATAGCCCAAGCTTTAACTTAATTATCCTTTTACAAGAACTGTGGTTTGAGAAAATACAACAACTTCATAAACATAATAATCACTAAGAGTAATTGCCTTTGGCAGTAATATCCCAAAGCAAGTTTGGATATCCAAGATAAACCATGACTCCTATTCTTTCTCTCTGTACTTCTCAGTTAATATAAAAATTCAAAAGCAAATGAAAATGGTGTGTCTAACACTGTACAAGCAAACAAAAGTTTCTGTCAAAGCAACATATTACCATCAATAAATAATGAAATCAGTCAACAAGACTATGTTACAGAAACTGCAACCCAACAATAAAATCTGCAAAAGTTACATTATTTTCTAGAACAGGAATAGAAAGGAACTGACGAAAGTTTAGATGCAGTTACAGAAGCAGTGTGAAATAATCATTATGTTACTTATAGGGCACTTTAATCGCAGATACACTATCCACTTACTGCAACCCCTTTGTATATACTTGAAGACACCCAAAAGCACAGAAGCCACTTATCCCTACCTAAAAATATCGCAGATATTTTGAAAGTAATTTAGAACGAAGAAACATGATAATTAGCTAATGTTAAGACAGTAAAACACCATAATTCAAACTCTATATGTAATACGCAAGATTAGGATAAATTCAGTCAAGCACACAAAATTCAAAATATTCCCAAAATCAAGCTTCTTCCTAATTGATTCCAAGTCCCCTTTCTTTATCAGTTCCCATAATTCCCTGTGTTAATTCATTGCCTTACCTTATCTTGCCCAGCTCCTACAACTTCTGTTTTAACCCACCAACCTTTAGGCTGCTCAACTATGTGAAACACTGCAAGTTTTCACAAGTCCAGTTCTACATCTGAATTGGATGAATTCTCTCTAACAGCTGATCATTAAAATAAGCAAATTATTAGTGTGCTTGTAAACACGTGCTTTGATACTGTTGTACAACTCCAAGTAAATTATTTAACTCTGAACATTTAAAATATTAGTAAACTAACATCCCTATACTCCTTCATAAATTCCAACCCATTTATGTTGACTATCTGAATATGCAGATCAATTTCTGTACATTACCCCCTAAAGTTTACAGCAGGAGAAAACTGCTGGGTTTGATTGGAAATCAATACTGTTTAACAAGGAGGACTTTTAACATTATTTCAGTCACCCTATATACAGCTTTAACATCTCAAGTGAGAGGGAAGCAAAGTGTAGTGCAGAAGGGAAAACAAGCAGTTAGAAAACTTTTAAATAATACATGATAGAACCACAGCAAGATTATATTCATACCTTGCTTCTGCTGTGCCAGCAAGTAAAAGCCTGTGGTATGATGCAAGGAGGGCTGCTGTCAAGTTCTGAAACTTGCCAGTGCTGCAGGCTGATACAAATTCTCCTACTGCAGCAAAGACTTTCACAGGCAGCCCTATCACACCTTCAAACAGGACCATGAGCATGTTAACTTTGCCCTTTCCAACAGCCCCACACAGCAGCAGCATGAACCAATTAGCCCCAGTGGTGTAGTATTTATATTATTCAACCTAAATTGCATTAATTCTTGACAGCTGAGGCAATACGTTTTGTCTATTATATTCACTGAACTATGACCAAACTGGATAGAACTAATTTGTATGGGTATGTTAATTTTGGCCATTTTTGTAACTTACTGTGTATTGAAGCAAGAGCTGAGTTCTTTAACCTCCAGCACACCTAGGCTTCCTTGATGGTCATCAGATAGCCTAGGGAACAAGAAGCAATCATAGAATCCTATGAACTCAGTCTGCTACTTGTGTGGTACTGTACATGACACGTACATTTGAGAGTTTCCCTAGGGAATCTTCTAAAGTGGACACTTTTCAGAAGACTCATGACATTTGTGTTTAAAATCTCTGCCAAGTCACTACTATAGACTTACGCCATCAGTCGTGAAGTTTAATCTGAGTTGAAGCACATCTAGTAGCTTTGTTAAAAAAAGTACTAAAATAGATTTATAAATCATGCTTAAAATCTGTATGAAAAGCTGCAAGGCACCACAAAACCCACTAGTACAATTCATTACATCAGGCACAGGTCTAATGTGTGCCTGTGAATGCACACACTTCATAGAGAAGCATTTACAGTTTTCTTGGAAATAAAACGAAATTCTGGGAAGCAGCAACCACCATCCCCAAGAAACCAGCTGATAAATTCAATGTACTCACTAGGTGCCAGCCCCCAAAAAAATCTCCACCTTATTCAGAGGACAAACACTGAGCCACTCACAAATCAACTGCTAAATTGCTGCATCGTACGTGGCCTTTTGAAGCAAACAAACAAAAATACACCATAAGGCATACTGTAAACCCATTCACAGATAGTTTAATCATGCATGTACAAGACAATTGCAAAACAAACTACAGAAAAAAGTGCACTACCTGCCCCAAGATATGCCGTCACTATTTCTGACTTAGAAAATCCAAACCTACTGACATCCAGTTTAACTGTTAACACTTCACCCAAGTGTACAGGAGCCGGGCCGAATTGTGCTGTTCAAACATACTAAAAATAAAGTTAGAGGAAGTGGGAATGATCGACTCACTGTGCATCTGCACCAGCACAAAACTTTCAAGTGTTGGTAATAAAGTGTTTCTATAAAAATATTTTTTTTAAAAAAGTAAAAGTCCCTGGTCCCACATTACACAATATTCAGCAAAGAAAAAAGGAAATTCAGCTTCTAGATTTCTAAGACTTTTGCCAAATTTCCATTTAATAATGGTTTTACTCTCACCACTAGCATAAGCATAATATATTCACAAATACAGATCTGAAGCCCAAAGAAATCCTTGTTATTAGGATTAGCCTATCAGTAACTTGGCAAATAGCTTTTAACATACAAAATTTAACATCGAACACTTTGGTTACAATTTTTGGTGACAATTTCAGTTGCATTTTAGTCACAACTCTAGACTTGTACTTCAAAGACAACACTCCCTTATTCTTTCTAGTTTTACATTCTTCTTACACGTCCCTATGTAGTTACAAAATTTCCTACAAGTACCCACTTCAAAACAGTTCACTCACAGTGAAACGTAATCAATGACACCTTTTGATGACTTCGCTGAGAGCTTGGTATTGGAATTAATTCACAGAAACCCTCTGCAATGAATGTAAACCAAGATCCCTCACAAACCACTGTCAGACCACAATTACTTACTGTTCGAAGTACCACGTAAAACATTTCTACTGTTCACCACTGCTAGACTTTATTATTCCATCAGCAGAAGTATTCTTCTGTGATACCTCCCTGTTTGGTTTGAAGTCAAGATTATAGAAGGTACATTTCCCTGGTACAGCACACTCAAGAAATAGTATTTCATACAGAACAAACCTAAAGTGTAACTACTTTAAAAGCTCAGCAATACAGTATGATAGGACACTACTGATAAGAATCTAGTGCACCCTCCTTAATGTACTGTTCACTTTAGAAGTCAGCATCAGCATCAATGAAATAGTACCACTGCAACCAGTCATAATCAATACAAGAGCATTCTGATATATCACATAACAACTGATTAATATCTCTACTTACCAGCATAAAGTATCTTCTGGTAGTCAACAGTTAATCATTTATTTAGAGCTTTCCCCAGAGTACACCACTTATCATTAAGTACTGTAGTCTGTCCTCAAGGCCTCACATGAACAGGTTTCTTCTCTTCGGACATCATCCTACTCTGAACTTCAAAGAAAACATCCTTGCTATGGAGAGCTTATAACCAGTAATGCTAAACTGATGTGGTAACGGCACAATCGAAACTTCAGAAGAATAGTTTTCATTTGACACTATTGACAATGTTAAACTGCTTTTCACTTTGACATGAAACTATTTTAAAACCACACCATTTACAATTAGTAAGTTACACCCATTTAACAAATAAAATTCTATATTACAGCTGACATAAGAAATACAAACTCTTCAAGAGAAGTAAATTTAAATTTAGCAGACATAAATGAAGTTGTGCTCTATAGGACTAGTTAATAGGGACTTAACAGAATAAGGAACTCTGAAGCTGAAAGAAATAAATATTTATTAAGCAAATGTACTGACACTTAGGGACTAAAATCATCATAAAAGAA
Organism: Corvus hawaiiensis; assembly: GCF_020740725.1. Taxonomy (NCBI): domain Eukaryota; kingdom Metazoa; phylum Chordata; class Aves; order Passeriformes; family Corvidae; genus Corvus; species Corvus hawaiiensis. Next base: position 44,564,825 of record NC_063216.1, read on the forward strand.
AACACATTTGTGAAAGTCAGATGATTCACATAACACTGTAGGCAGAGAAAATCCAAGACAAATAACTTGAACTTCAGATTTTAAAAAGCACTTTGTTGCACTTTACTGGTAGAAATATTTCAAGACCCTAAGTGGCCACAAGTATCTTAAAATAAGAGTCATAGTGTACACTTAAACCCAAAGAGTCCTACAGAAACTACAAGCTTATCTAAGTTTCTGGTATATGCTGTACCTCTGAGAGACAACACAAGTTTCTCTAGAACTAAAGAGCCACAGGACAAGCTGGAAATACTCTCCCCAACCTCTGTTATCAGGAAAAGTTTTGGAACTTAGGGAGGGAGGATATAAGTACTGTATAAGAAAGGTTCACCACTCTACTAAAAAAAAGGAGGAGGGAAGAAAATATTTTAAAAAATAGTTTGTCTGAGGTCTATGTAGCACCTTCCCTTTTTCCTTTCCTGTACACCTTCTTTTCTACTCCAGCAATTTTTAGGAATGGAGCACTCTCTGGAGTAGCAGGACTGATAAACTGGCAGGTATTACTCAGAATTTCTCAAACTATACGGACAATAATATTGTTAATATAATACTAAATAAATACCACAAAGTTCAAGCTTAGAGAACAATTGATTTGATTGGATTTAATATTAGCTTGTTCATTACTTTTTAAGATCTAAAAAGTCTTAACTAAATGCCTTTTAATAACAAAGATTAACATAATGGTATGCTTCCTACCAAACTTGCAAGAGCAGAGGAAGCTCTTTCAGGAACTGAATACCATCACCTAAAACCTGTACAGCAAATGAAGAAAGAGATAGCTATCAGAGAGAAAAGAAGGCAAGCATTTGCATTCACACTCACACTGAGATCTGAATATTTGCCAATTAAATGCTTCTTGGAACCCTAAAGTAGGAGACAATTATTTAAGAATTTAAGACTACCTCCAGTCTAGCTGCACAAATATATAAGCTGCACACTGTATAATCTGACAGGAAACATCCAGCTTGCTTTAGTATTAACATTGGTACAACTGCAAGAATTAATACTCTAAGTACCACTGCTCTAGTCCTTTTACATTTATGGCAATACAAATTGATGAGCAACACAAACACTGCATTCTCAATTTCAAGCTATGAAAGTCTACTCAGCAGATTTTAAGAGAAGAAAACATAAGGCAGCTGCCATGACACAGAAGAGATTCACAATGATTTAACCATACTATCCTAGAACATGCCTAAGACACATACAGCTAGCTATATGTTAAAATCTATTATTTTATCTATTATAACTAGTTTACTTTTTCATTATATTACCAGCCAAAAAAACTCAAATTACAAGTAACCACAGCAGTTTACCTTTCTCCAAAATAAAACCCATAAAAATCACAAACAAAATGCAAAACACAAGCCACAGAAACCTTGGGACCCAAAGCTTTATGAAACATGAAAAAAAAATATTTAAGAGTCACTTGGCTTTCCTTAATAACAACAAAAAAAAAAGTATTACCTCTGTTAATATCAGTATTAGTTCTGCAATAAGTCAACTTTATGACATAGCACTTAATACTACTTTGATTGCTAGTTTAATTCAATTCTTATATCATTTCAATAAAAGCTGCAGATTACATCTGCCTCACCAAAGAAACCTGCCAAGTGCAGAAACCAGTATTTACTAACTGAAATCACATATGATACTAAAAGTCCACAAAATATGACACTGTATTCACATAACAGATTTTAAAGCATGCCATTGGTGCACTTTACTCCAAAGTAAATCACTAGAAAAATAAATCAGATTTCGAAGATATACAGCAACATACATTTCACAAGTACCTATAAGAAAAGATTCAAAGGTAACATGTATCCCTGACTGCTTATGTAGTTTAAAACATAATTATCTGTATAAGCAAAGAGACAACAGGATACTCTAATACCCAAGAAGAAAGGTCAGAGGTGCAGTCATTTTCTCCTGTAATAGTATTAACATACATAACCTAAAATTATTCTCAGAAGTTTTGTAAATCAAAGTAAAGAATATGACATGAAACATAAGTAAAGACATACAAGGGGGGGAGAAAAAAAGACAAATTCAAGTGCCAAAAGTAGCAAGGAAAACAGACTATGATGCAGAAATACGAGACACCAGTCTTTGAATTCAAAGACAATAAGCGAGCTTTAACTTGATGAGGAAAGAGTAGTCAGACTACTGAAAAATCGTAGCAGCTGTATTTTGAACAGATTGCAGAGATAGGAATATCAGCAGAGGGAGAAGGTACTTCAAGTACTCCAGATGACAGATACAGAAACTACATTTGCAAAGCCAGAAAAAGTGGTCTTGAAAATGTCATTTGGACAAGGAAGGAGTATATGAATAAAACATGACTGTGGATTCAAGGAGAAGAAGAAAAAGAAAGGGCTACTCCCAAACAAGTGCCCTCCCTGGGTGAGGGAGGATTATACCACTGTCAGCAGCATTACAAATGGCAAGCAAATGAGTTAAGTTTGAGAGAGAAGACCAAGTGCTCTGAAACATTCCAAATGTTTTTGATGATAAAAAAAACATTAAAGGAACTGCAAGACTGAATAAAGGCACACAAAGAGCCATGAAACTCTACAAAGAAATACGGCAACCTACATATAGGACATGCAGAGATTTCTATGAACGTTGCACACCTTGGGATTAGCGGGAAGAGGGTACAGAAGTGGGAAGATGCTTGCAGCAAGTAGTACCACAAAGGCAGGAGAGGGTCAAGACTGTGACAGCCAGGCAAGTTTCCCTACATCATACGTCCTCTCATTCCCACAAACCTAAAGCAGTTTAGTTATGTGTTTTATAAAAAGCCCAACTACACTTTGAAAATTTAAATAATTTTTTAATTGTATTATTGTACCACCATTGTATTGTGACAGATGCACAACAGCAAATACTTTCAATTACAATTATTGCAGCAATTTAAAAGAGCATATTTTATTTAAACTAAAATTTGTATTCTAACTACATGATTCAATCAGTGTGGAGTTACTGAAAAACACAGACAGCTAGAAAGAAAGTATTCTAATACCCTCTACTTGTAATGATTGCCTGAAAAGGCTAAACTTGTTGAGTGACATCAAGGGGAAAGAAAAGTCCCCTTGGGTTTCAGTAAGATTTTTCTAAAAGAAAAATAACAACTGTGCTTTAAAGGAGTTATTCAAAGAGACTAAAAAAAAAGAACAAGCCCTACAACAAATGCTAAGATGTCAGAAGAATCTTAACATACTTCCCCGAAGAAGTAGCCCTCCCTGTGTTTGCTTGGTATCTTAATTTGCCTTTGGTTTCAAAACCGTAGGCTTGCCAAGAGCTATTCCTTTCAAAACCTCAGGAATTCCATTACTAGTTTTAAGCTAAATTAAAGGAAAATAGAAGCATTCAACGCATGGCAAAAGTATGCACAAAGTGTTTGTTGATGCTCATAAATAGACTGAAAAATTTAGCCATGTCTGAAGGATAATGGCTACATAGTCAACTCAGTTTTGCTCTGCTGTGCTGCTAAGCAAAAAGCTACTGCTGTCAGTTCAGAAAAGCTCAGCATAAGATTGATACATTGCTACAAAGATCGAACACAGCACTAGATCGTTCATTTCTCAATGCAAGTTCATATTTAAACTAAAGTTTGCATTTCTGCAGGAGAAAAAGAGGAAATAGAGTTCCCTCTTTAACTGCTTCAACATCTCCATCAGGGAAAAATGTCTCACTGTCCTAAAGCACGGCAAAACCAGTCAACTCTTGCCCCTGTCAAACATCTTGCAAGTAATGAAATAAAGACATTTCATCTCAGAAATTCGCCTAGTACTGTGCTGATGAATATCTTTCCAATGTTCACACAATTGTGTCTCTTCCAAATCATGTTATTTTATGATTCTCAGCAAGCAGTATTACTACAATCACGTTTGCCCACTAAATAACAGTAAGAATGAAATGCCCCCACCTGCATATTGTGCCAGGTGTCATACTATAACACAAGGTAACATCCCTGTGCAAAGCATTTAAGAAAATCTTTGTGAAAGACAAATGCTTCATCTGCATCAAGGTGTGCAACCCCAGCAAATAAGAACTACTATGCAGATTAACTTCTTTGGCAGCAGCGACAGGAGAACAGTGAAAATATCAACACACTATTTTAAACTGCCGCTCTCATGAGAGATCAAAGATCTGTATCTTGCATTAGAAACACGGGAATCCAGGCATAAGGGATAGAGAGTTTTTTTACCCTTGGAAAAGCAGGAAATTAAAGCAACTTTTCATCATTGAGTCAGCAGCACCCAGTAGGGATCAGGGGCTTACAGTAACCAGCACCACTGTGTGGATGACAGCAGTGGCATCTCAACCCTGCCAGGACCAAAACCACTATGACGAAAAGCCAAGGAAAAGAGTCAGTTCTTCAGACTTAAAACATGAGGTCTCCAGTCTATCCTGACTTGGGCATACATACAGGAAAACTATCACTATCTAATATGCCAACTGCCCTACAGTACTTGATATTTGCTACAAGCAAGACAATTAATACAGTATTTCTGAACTAGATTTTTCTCAACAGAAAAGTAACAAACACATGTACAAGAAAAAGCTGAATAGTAAGATATACTTGAGTGCCTTTTCCATAAGATACACATCTATCATAAATAAAGGAAAAGAAAAAGGATAAGCTTAAAACCTACATTTGGGGTATTTTTTAAAATCCTGGTCCAAAAATGTACCAACACAGACATGTTTCTATCAACAGCCAAAACAGAACCCAAACAGCTGCAAAAACAAAACCAAAACCAAACAACATAATAAAACAAATAAAAACAGTTCTGTGAGAAGAAACAGCAGGTCTAGTAACTGGCTGATTCTAGAGACTGAAGTAAGTAAAGGCCAACCAGCATGGTCAGGTATGATTGCAATGACATGCAACACAATGATTTTACACTTGCAGTATTTGAGAGGAACACACCACTTAATACAGATACTAGTATTACTTTGTTGACTGAGATTCAGGCAAAAAGGTCAGGGATTACCCTGGACTGCCTGAGAAGTCAGTGACAGATTAGGTATCACTCCTGTGACAAGGAGCTTCTCATCTCACTACCCCCCATATGGATGTAAAAGCGTTTTAGAAAAAGAACAAAATAAAACATGAAATTAAAGTACTCTAAGGCATGAGAAGGAAACAGTCAGTAATCACAATGCCATTTCCACTAATTAGAAAAGAATGCATACAGTCAGTCCCAAGCATGCAATAAGCATGAATTTTTATTGTATAAACATCAGAAATAAGTTATTAGTTCTTTTTATTTAAGCCAAGAGGTAATTATTTCTGTTGTCATTTAAAGCTTGAGGGGAGAACTGAAATTGTGGAGAATCCCATGGTTGCAGGAAGAGGGAACTCAATAAAGAATGAACTAAATTTGCCATCATGATTGTTGCCACCCTGCCAGATGCGGTGAAGATGAAGCTTTGAAAAGTACACTATAGTTGGAGAATACATGGCATACACACACAGACATTTGTATGCACACATACTTATAGAGAAAGCACCACACACCTGTTTATCACCAGCTCAAGTTTAAAAAGAATCGTCACATCTAGCACTGATTACACAGAAGGGCCAACAAGAAAAGATGATCCTTAAGAGCAGAAAACTGAAAGTCTGTTAGAACTGCTGCTCTACAACTCATACACAACAAAAACACCATCTGCATGCCCTACACGAAATTACACGTCTCTGGACAACAGTTTTCAGCCAACAGCTCCTCAAACAGTTCTGATAAAAAAACAGTAGCAGACAAAAATAAAACCCATTACATTTTTACAGAAAATGTTACTTAAGAGCTGCAGATAGGTCATCTCTTCCAGCAGTAGCTACTGCCCAGTTACTCATCACCACCGAGCAAAGAGGGACTACCACCCATACAGACTTGCAACAGGGTGAATCATGTAAGAGCACACTAAGCCACTATGGGAAAAATTAATCAAGGTAACTGACCAGAAAAGGTAGGCTGAGCTAATACTGTCCATTTAATGGCTGATTATGTCTAAAGCATGTAACACTGCATACGGCTTCTCTGGTGGAAAAGATTATTACACATGGTAATCTATGGCAGAGGAAGAGAGAAAAATGGATGGGGGACACTGTATCTACAATTTTCACAGATCTTAGGGGAGAAAAAAAAAGATAAAAATCAATGCCTATCCATATCCTGAGACATTACCTACAACCTCTGTGATAGGCTGAGTAAGACAGATTTTTGAAAACCACTAACCATAACAGTTACTTAGGAAGAGAAGTCACAGACTGCCTCCCCAGAAACTGTCTGAAGTTATAATGGTATCTTACATCAGCCTCATAATTTTCATAGATTTGTTCTGTCTCTTTATCTACTCATTACTGCAAAATATCCTGCCATTTTCTTAGTGGACACACTGATCACTAACTTTCCTTATTTAAATTTAAAATTCAATATACATGCCAAACAAATTCATTTGTTGCAGTAATGTGATGAACACCAGTTGTATGAAACAACAGGTACCAAATAATTTTTTTTTAATTAGTTACTATACGAAAGGCCAGATTCTTCCCTCAAAATCCCTTCAAAGCACAGAATGAAATCAGACACACACCCTGGTTTGAGGGGTCTTAGATGTAAATACCCCCATGAACCATAACCAAACGATGTTTTCAAAGCCTTAATGCCATACCATCTTACCTTCACAGAATTAGGCCAGTATCAAATATACTCTAAGCTGGCATAATGTGTCACTGTCACCAAAAGAAACAGACACACCCTGCTCCCCTTACTGCTTGCTTCCACCCCCATCTCTGAGCCAGCACAAATGTTTGTGCAGCAAACTGATCCAGCTCAAAGCGAACCCTTCCCTGCCTGCCCCTCCCCCAGGTTAGTTCAGTCCTCAGCCCAGCTCACCACACAACCATACAAGTATTTGCCTGCACAAAGGAGGAAGCAGCAGAGCAGAGTGGAAGCAAACAGGACCATGTTTTTCAATGGTGGAGCTGGTCTATGCCAGCTGTATGCCAAGGCAAAGCAAGAGTAGGTCGAAGGCTGGAGTCCTGCAACGTCAACCTCATAGATCCAGGCCTATGGTGTGCCACTCTTACCCTTCCTTTCTGGGATCCCACCCCTTCGCTCACACAGCCACTACTGACAGGTATGCAACTGCCAGGTGAGTTGGTTCAGCGTGCCGAGTCAATTGAAAACTAATTCTACCAAGAAAAAAAAAAAAAAAAAAAAGTTGCTAATTTTCAGCCAGTATAGGTTCCTGAACCAGTTCCTAGTGCAATCCATACCAGCACAAGGAAGGAAGAGAAGGAAGGATGCTGGGAAGTTGGAAGGTCCAATTTTGATCAGCTTGGGATGCTGTGGAAACACTCAGACACTGCCACATTTTAAATTTCAACTTGCCTGCACAGCTGAAAGTAGCTATTTTAATCAACTTTTTCCTAAGATTAAACCTTATTCCAATCTTTGCAGGAACCTAAGCAGCCATAGTCTACTTGGGCATAAGAAGCAAGAAGTGAGGCCAGTTCACTACATTAACCACTTTCACCCTTCATATTCACTATAACAGAGAGCATTAGCTTCTCTAACTCAATGATAGTTTTACCAGATAATTATTTTAAATATCACTGATTAAATCACCTCAGATATTTGCATAAGCAGAATATACATGGAATAAAACCATTGCAGCCATGTTAAGTATTATCTTAACCATCGTTTAGTACTTACAAGGAATTTAAATGGTTCTGGTGATTAAAGTCGTCTAACAAACCTCTCTACTCAGGAGTGAATTTCATCCATTATTCAAAAAGTTGTTTTGCTTAAACTGCATCCCAGTGATCACAGAAATGAACAAAATTAATTTCAATGAGGTCATAATCAGATGCCTAATAAACGCGGATGTAGCTACTTTCTCGTAAGTAGGTACAGACTGTTAGCAATAATCTTTTTAACTTAGAAACAATGGGATTTATTACTGGATTGCTAAATTTAGCAGAGAACTATTTCCACGCAAAGTAAATGTATCTGCTTATGTTCATCCACTTAACAAAGAAAAGAAATATAATCATATCAATTCAAAAGGTAAGACGTATCAACATTACAGTTCAAGACCTGAAGTGCAGAATCAGATGCACGTTTCTGAAAACCAGTCTTCCCAAGTGCCATGTATTATATTTTTCCAGTTAATGAAACCCTCATTTTCTTACAAAGCTAGATTCTTCCACAGACTACCACCTGCCTACAGCAGCATTTTAAGACAATTGATCTTCTCTTTAACAGAAATTTCTTGTATGACAAAAAAGTGTTCCGAAGTACTCTGCCTGTAAAAATTACACAGAAATGAGAACAGTTTATTTTGACTACATTCACCATCAACACTTGAGACAAAACACTGAACTGGAAAGTGAGCAAAACCCTGAAAAGCCATTTAACCATATATTCATACAACTCCTGGCACACTGTTTCAACAAGCATTTTCAAAGCATTCTTGACATGGAAGTAAATAAACTCAGGGAATCTCAGTCAAGGAATAAAGTTCTTAATTTCTTTCCCTTTATTAGAGTGGAGTTAGCAGTATTTGGACCTGAACTGGTGCTTTATACTGATACAGGTTTCTTTTCAAGCAGGCATAGACAGGTGTGCTGTTCAAATGCACTTGCTAACCAAGGAAAACAGACAATGGATTTCCCTGGCAGTTCTGCTGACTTCAACAGAAAAATCAGGATGCTTATTGGATCTGAACCTGTACATCTTAATACCAAGCCACTTTTAACAGAGCAATAAATCTTTAAAAATTAGGGGGTTTTTTTGCTAAATGCAAATATACTGTAGAACTAGAAGAACAGATTTAATGACAGGTTCATTATATGGAATTACTGCTAACGTTAACACCATTAAAGACTTATTCAGAGAACTTTTTTGCTCATTACACTAAATATCACTTCGTCACTAGGCCTTAGAGTAAAAAAAAAATTTTAAAAGTGGCTATTTAAAAGTCACAAATAAAACACTTGTTAAAAATATTATTGATAACAAACCACAGTTGGCAACTTTTTCAATACTTACTAAAATCTATCCTGATTTCTGCACTATGTCTTCAGTGCAACAACAGTATTGCTTTCAACTCACAGTACAACATTGCTAGTGATTTCTAATCATGATTATGACATCTTGTGCAATGACTTTGAACAAGATGCAGTGACCAGGAAGATGCAAAGACATGCATTCTTCTTCAAAAAGATTTCAAGTTTAGATGAGCACCCGAGCCAAATGAGTACTGAGACAACCTTTGACGCCTGTGTGTCTTCACATTAAGAAGACATTTAAGTCTAGAGATATGTCATAGGAAGAGTAGTTTAAAATGAGGAGAAAGTGAGCTAGGGACCGCTTTCATTCATACACACAGCACCCCTTTGAAGAGCCTGGAGGACCCCCTTCCCCTGGCAGGCTCTGTCTGCGGGTCCCAACCCACTGACCCGACAGAGCTCCCAATTAGTCTCAGGGCTCGCACCTCAGAGCCCCCCGAGTTTGCTCAGCGACGTGGAATAGCAAACGCACTTGTCTTGGGAGGCATATGACGGACGCAGCTGACCTGGAGGAAGGCGCAAGCGCTTGACAGGCCACACGAGATGAGACACAACCATCAGACACGCCGAGCACCGAGGAGGCGGGCGGGCGGTCAAGGCAGCCGGGACCGCTCCCCGCGCCAGACCTGCCTCCAGCACAGCCACAGCCCGGACAAATTTATCGCCTCGTCTTTTGTTTTTAAACTCGCACTCCGCTCGTCCACCCCCGCTCCCGGCCCAGCCCCAGCCCCAGACTAAGGCAGCGATCCCCTCTCCGTCCCCGGCCTTCCCCGTCCAGAAACAGCCCCAGGCCGGAGTCCCCCGTGCCCGCGGGGGCGCAGCCGCCACTGAGCTCCCGCGCCCGGACCCACGGGGAAGGAAAAGCAGGTCCTATCGCGGGGCACATCCCAGCCCGGCTCCCACGGGAGGAGGCCAGACAAGGGGGCTGCTCCGGGGCCCGGGAGGCTCCGCTGGGAGGGGGCGGCAGCGAAGCCGGCCAGGCACCCCGCGGGAAAGAGCCGGGGGAGGGGGCGAGGACCAGCACCCACCTGGGCCATGAGCCCCGCGCTGGCCGCCGGGCCGGGCCGCCTGTGACGGGCGAGACGGCGGCCCCGCGTCGGGCCGGGGCACGGCTGCGCCTCCGACCGCGGCAGCGACAGGGCCGCGCTCTGGGACGGACCCTGCCCGGCTCCGCTTCCGGAGCGCGGCGCGATCGCCTTCCGGGGCAGCGCCCGGGGAGCAGCGGGGCGGGCGGGGCGGCGGGGACCCGGCACCGGCACCGGCGCTGGCACCGCCCGGGCGGCGGGGCGGCCGCGGGGTGACGCCGGAGCTGTGCGGGGGCCGGCGGCGAGGGAGGCGGCCGCGAAGCGTGTCTTACTGGTTCCTCAGGTTAAAAAAAAAAAAAAAAAAAAAATTAAAACTGTAATTGCGCGCACAGCTCTGGGAAGGATTGGCTCGGTTTGCTGTAACTTTTGTAACACTCGATGTCACGGTGTTACGTTAGATGCTGCCGCGGTGACTTCTCACCTACGGCTGTCGGAGTTGTGCTGCGTTCGTAAGGTTGCATTACACGCGACTGAACGCAAAGGCAGGGGCTGTGCACGTTATAAACAAAGATACAGCACAATTAGTGTGGGAAACAAGAAGAACAGAGGAGGTGCCACACCTGTGCACGTTTGTGGAAACTTAACACTCCTGTTAGCCAGTGCAAAAAACCCACACGTTTGTTCTGCTCTCGCTACCTGCGCGTCACCGTGTCTGTTCCCTCTTTACAGACCAATACGTGTGACAGGTCTTGGGCCAGAAGGCATTGTGATCTACAATTAATCTTGAATGTGTAGGTCTTGTCCCAACATACACAGAAACACACTGCTCACAGTTAGAGCAGCCAGCAGCCTGCATAAAATTCAGCTTTGTCTCTTCTTGTTATCCACCTGCTTTGGCCATAATCTAACTTCTGAACGCTTCACCAAACAATGCCTTGCACCAAGTTGTTTCATAGAACAGGTCTGTCTATGTGACTTTCTCAGGAGTTGTGCAACTCCTCTTTTGTCTCTGTTTCAGTTACTTCATGATAAAGAGAATAGAAAATCTTGCTCTCACAGTTGCTCACTTTCTTCCCTTCCCTGGACAGTTACTGCTTTGTAGCAGAAATGTCAAAAGTAATGGATCACTATCCCAACATTCATTTAATCTGTATGTTGTGTGAGAGCGGAAAAAGCTGAAGTCCGTGCAGAAATTTTCTTCAGATGGACATGCTAGAAGGGTGATAATACCTAGAAGGAAAAGGATGGAGAGAGCACAACTGTGGTTTAGCATTTGCACCACCCCAGCTGTTGGCTCCTGTGCATGTGAGACCAGAGGACCAATGCACAGAGCAAATGGGATTCTCCTATATCTGAGTCATGTAATAGGTGAAGTCATGTAGCAAACGCTGTCATCTAACATACAGTATATGCTCATATGCCATAAACATACTATACCAATGGGCTACAAAGCAATAGGCTGTTCTTAAGATAAACATCTACAGGATTCCTTGTGACCTTCAGGTCACAGGACTGGCCTTAAAGTCTGTTCAGTTGTTGATCCCGATCTGTGAGTGCACATTCAACTAAGTATTGTGCCTTGCAATTTTTCCCTAGTCTTTTTGGCAGTGTCTAGATGAGCAAGGAACAAAGTTTTGATGTATCTCTTCTTCTGGGTCATTTATTTATTTTCTCCTCCCTCTAGCTCTCACCATGCCTTCACCAGTTCATGTGAACGGTCGCACTTAAATTATGTCAGGATTTGTATTAAATTAGGATAGCAGAGCATCTCTTTTACAGTCAAGTTCAACATCTTCATCAAAGGTGAAGTGCTGTTTTTGTTCATGTGTGAAATTGGTCATCCTTACTGTCTAACTGAGTGTTACCTCATCCAGGTCATCCAGATTTACTGACAGACCAATTCAGTATTTAGATAATGGAACTTTGCTGCACTTTGTGGCCATCATAGATCTTTCTCTGGGGAATTTTCTTGCTTCTTGAGACCTTGTTGTGTTGCATTCTTGCTGGGAATTTCTGTTGTGTTGTTCCTTCTCTTTCTCACTTCATAGATGTTTTGGATCCATGACATACTTGTTGCTGCTCATATCTACAATCATTTCTGTCATCCCAAACTGAGATTATTGCAGCTCTGTCCAGATGCTGCATCAATTACAAGTCTTTCAAAGATTTCATAGCTGCCTACAGACTTTTGTAAATTATGAACTTCTATTGCTTTAAGTCCTTTGATGTCATCTTCATTTCTATTAGATCTTGCTAAACTTTCTTTTAAACTTTGAAGTCAAAAGCCTTCTCTGTTATTTCACTATAGCTCACATTCTCTCTTTTTAAAAATTAGATGCTGCTACCATCTTTAAAGCTTTTCCCTAAGTGTTTCACTCATAGATAAAATTTGTAAAATTATTATTTTAGTAACTAAACTTTTCAAATTGTTTGCTTTGGCATTTTTATGTGGTGTTATACCACTGCTGGGTGTGCTAAATATATGGCTTTTCTGAGGCAACAGACATAATCATACATTTCATAATTCTCTTGCTTCATAAATGGTTTACCCAATTAAATGGTCATTTCAAAGGTGTTAAATTTTAGTACTATTTAAAATTTTTTCCTTTATTAAAAAACTTTCACTCCAAATGAAAATTTTCAGAGTTTAACACCTCCTTTTTATTTAAAAATGAGGTCATATAGATATTTTGGAAAGATTCTCAGTATTTTAGGAGGAAATAAAATTGAACTGCATCAGATATGTGGTAGATTGTATTTCCAGAAGTTCTCATTGCACTGCCCTAATGTATTTTCGTGTTGATTCATTCCAGGAACTCCTTTTCCACTTCCTGGATTCTTACAAGATGACACCAACATGTTTTGGTGGGTTTTATAATGAAATTTGGACCCTGCAGGTCAAGTGCTTTTGCCTTTGGCCTATGTTGATTTAGGCAGCATTCAATTCTGTAAGCAGGAGCGCAGTGCAGTCACATAGATTTTAACAGCAGATTTTTTCCCCTGTACAGAGCACTGGTGAGGCCACACCTCGAGTCCTGTGTCACTTCTGGGCCCTTCACTACAAGAAAGGCATTGAGGTGCTGGAGCATGTCCAGAGAAGGGCAACAGAGCTGGGGAATGGTCTAGAGGGTAAGTTATATGAGGAGGGGCTGAGGGAGCTGAGGTTGTTTAGCCTGGGAAAATGGAGGCTCAGGGGAGACCTTATAGCTCTCCACAACTATCTGAAAAGAGGTTGGAGTAAGGTAGGGGTCATCCTCTTTTCCCATGGAGCTAGCAACAGGACAAGAGGAAATGGCCTCAAGCTGCACCAGGGGAGGTTCAGGTTGGACATCAGGAAGAATTTCTTCATGGAAAGGGTTGCTAAGCATTGGAATGGACTGGCTGGGGATGATAGTGGAGTCACCATTGCTGGAGGTGTTCAAGAAGCGACTGCACTTTGTACTATGGTCTAGTTGACAAGAATCACAGAATCACAGAATCACCAGGCTGGAAGAGACCTTCAAGATCACTGAGTCCAACCTATGCCCTAACACCACCTCAACTAAACCATGGCCCTGAGTGCCACATCCAGTCTTTTTTTAAACACATCCAGAGACGGTGACTCCACCACCTCCCCAGGCAGACGATTCCAAAACTTTATCTCTCTTTCAGAAAAAAACCTCTTCCTAAAATCCAACCTAAATTTCCCTTGGCACAGCTTGAGACGGTGTCCTCTTGTTCTGTCAGTTGCTGCCTGGAAAAAGAGACCAACCCCCACCTGACTACAACCACCTTTCAGGTAGTTGTAGAGAGTGATAAGGTCACCTCTGAGTCTCCTTTTCTCCAGGCTAAACAACCCCAGCTCCCTCAGCCGTTCCTCATAGGGCTTGTGTTCCAAGCCCCTCACCAGCCTTGTTGCCCTCCTCTGGACACGTTCAAGTGTCTCAACGTCCTTCCTGAACTGAAGGGCCCAGAATTGGACACAGCACTCAAGGGGCAGCCTCACCAGTGAAGGTGGTGATTGGTCACAGGTTGGACTCAATGATCTTAGAGGTCTTTTCCAACCTAATTGAGTCTGTGATTTATCTGATTAAAACAGTGTTTTCTTATTTATTTTGTATTCTTTCTTAATATCTGGACCTGACAAAGACAGGACTATTGGGGAGTAGAATGCCAGATTCTGCATTGTGTGTCTGCAGTTTCCTTTCATATGCTGTTCAGAGATTCATGGCAACAAACTTCTCAGGGGCATGAAGTGAAGACTTGTATCTCTTTTTCTCAAGAATTTTGGAACCTTTCGCATGTCATGTATAGTTTGTCTTCTCATCAGGGAAGTCTTTTCTGACCAGTATGAGGTATGTCTACACCAGCATGAAAGCTGGATGTGTTTTTGGAGATGAACATGGACTCAGATCCTTAATGTTTCAACCATAACTTCTACTCTTGCAGAAAACATAGGAGAGTAAACAGTTTAGCTTAAAAATAGAATCATAGCAGCAGCCTCATGACAAATCACTGAACTTTGCAGTCACTTTGTTATGTAATACAGAAGGCCTTTGATACTCCTGTAGGCACCACCTAACACAGCTATAGGTGAGGGCTCTACTATAAACACTGTCTTTTCTGGTTCATGACTGCAGTGAAAGCATGTTTCTGGTTGAAATGCGGTGCAGAAGCTTGTGCGCTTTCTCTGCTATAGGAGGCTACCTAGAGTAATTGTATTCTAACCCACGTTTTCCAAAATTCATTTGACACTAAAAAACCCTGCCTTTTAAAAATAAAAACCCGCACATTCAGACTATGACAACATTTCAGGAGGTGGAAAACAGATTTACAAAGACAGAGAGCTGGAATTAATGTACTAGCTGAAAAGAATAACGCCAGTCACGTCACATTCTGCATCCCCTCATGTGTGGCATGTTTGATAGAATAACCCTTTGTATATCACATCAGGAAGTTTTTGTTTTCACAACCAAACAAACCCCCTGCATATAGTAGGGGCCATACAGCAGCTACTTATGGCCAGATCCTGCCCTTCTTATGAAAGCACACCCCCCCAGTACAGTTCATAGTATTTGGTTTTTCAGAAGGAAGTGCAAGATTGAGCTAGTTTAAACCAGTAGTTTGTTGCTTCATTGAGTATTGTCATTAGCTGTGATTTCACTTAAAAGTGAAAAAGAAAGTTCAAATCCAATAGTAAATAAAGGTGTCTTGCAGCTGGACATTTTAATTCACATAGTGATTTTTTTCCTGAAATGACTGCTGGAATATGACAAACTTTCTGCTCTTACAGGAAAAAGTGGAGCAGACCTAGTCATTCAGAAATTCTTCTGAGGGCTCTTTATATTGTAATTTGTTTTTTCTCAGTTGTATAAATTGTCTTGTCCTTGTACAAATAAACCACTGACAAGGTTAAAGGATCCATGAGTTCTAAGTAATACTCTATGAAGGACAGGGTACTTGTTGTGACAGTTGGTCGGTAAACTTTTAAAGATAATACAATGAGTTGCAAAAAGGTACTTTTAAACTTAGGTATTTCCTCTGACCTCATTTTAGTCTGAGCTTGCTGGCTGAGGTACTATGTCATTTATTCTTAGACATGCTAGATGTTTGCCTCTTTATCATTTGAATGTTGAAAGCCTGAAAAACATCATTGCAAATGAAGCTGCTTTTTGGGCCTCACAAGTATATATATTATTTCAGTTCTTCTCACAAGTTAATGTTCTGTATAACCAAATTGAACTGGTTTCATTTCCTTAAAAAGGCTGTCATATGCAGTTCCTGTAACTTCTTGGTGATTGTTTCCCTGGAGAACCACCAGTTTGTTGAATGTACACACGTCTGTTTCCAGGTTATTAAGCCTGTAATAAAGAAGTGGGATATGTCTAATTAAGGGCCTCAGAACTGCATACACTTGACTATGTACTGTGTACAAAACAGTGTCCAAAGAACATCATCACAATGGCAGACTTTTAAAAATTAGGCAACTTGTGCAGCTGTGTTTTTGACTTCCTTGTGGGCACCAAGTATGATGGAATTACGTTGCCTATCATACAGCATTTTTCTATTTTGCGCCTTTGGGGGACAGAATAGAGGCCTCTCAGAGGAGGAAACAGCTGGTTATTTTAAATCTCTGCATGCAGCAAGTGCCCTTTGCCTTACTCATTTAGTGAATAAATACTTAGATATGCTTAGGGCAGTTGTCATTGTGTTAGTTGGTACTTCATTAGCATTAGTGGAATTATTTCTGTGCTTCTTGTGCAATAGAAGCAATATAATTTCATTTTGCTTACAAAGAAGTGTGGGTTAGGTCTGCAGCAGGTCTTGGTACTGCACAGCTCGGATTTGTGGCAGTTAACATTGCCTTGGTGGTGGGTGAATTCAATTGCATCTAGTTCTCTGTCCAGGTTTCCTACATGGTATGTGGTGGAAGCAAGTGGACCAACAAGATCACTGGGATCTACTCTGGAAAAGATGCCGGCTAAACTTTTCACTGTGAAACGACATTTATGTGACTGAAGTCACAGTGACTGGGGAATAGTGCTAAATAATCTTGACAGAGGCTGGGCTCGTGTCAGTTGTGTCCCATGAGTCAGTATTATGACTGCTATTGGAAAACTTGCGGGCGGAATGTGCACCTTTGCCTCAGCCACTACAGTGCTAATCCAGGAATGTTCAGTTAAGTCCACGCTGCGAGTTCAGAACCAGGACACTGACAAATACTCTGTTTTACGAACACAGCTACGTGGGAAGTGTTTCACTGCAGAGGCAGAACAGGCAGACAAGTACAGATGCAAAACTTAAAAGTGTGTCCCTCAGAATCCTCAAAATAACAGAGTTGGAAGGAGCTGCTTGCTCCACTTGGAGTTCATGTCAGTCAACTTTTTTTTGCAAGACACCTAAGGGGGCCCTTTTATGCAGAATGTGCATATTCAAGGCTAGGAGAAGCCATCCTGTCCGTTTCCTGTAGTTCAGTGATTAGAAAGCCTGACATTCACTTGTGGGGGACGTGGGTTTCATTTTGTCCTCAATCTGTGAAGATATAAATTAATATTTTCCACATAGTCAGGGTGTGCTATAGCCATCATACAGTTATTACCGCTTCCTTAAGCTCTGAAATCAATATGCTGGAATTGTTTAATTGATCATCTGAGCTGGACTTCTAGGAGTAGAACTATCTTGCTGGGAGGTACATGTGAAAGTGGTCAGAGATGTTTTGGGAACCTCACTGAAGTAAGAATTTATGGAATGTAAGCACCTCCTCAGCTGGAAAACAACTGGATGAGAATTTTTAAGACAGTAATTTTGGATTTAAGGAATATAAATGTTCATTTTCAGTGTCTGAGCCCTCTTATTGGAATAGTCACCAAGACTTGTCTCAGGTCACACAAGCTAACCAGTGACAGAGTGGTGGGGTGAGGCTTTAGCATACAGACAAATATGTCAGACTGTGGAAAAATCAACATGGGTTTTTGTAGATAGAGAAGCTTTGTCATCATTATGAAGTTCTTTGACGAAATCAAGAAACTGATAAACCAGGGTGATACATTCATAGTAGTGATTTCAAAAGAGCCTCTGGCACAGTCTTTCAGCAGTGCTGCTAGAGAACACTGTTGGAGCAGCTGTCATAGGTTAGGAAGGAAGCCTCTCTTGTGAATTAGTAACTAGCTGAAAGAGGAGGGTTAACAAGGTAGCAATAGATAGTCATTTTTTACAATGTGGGAGGGTTAGATTGGATTCCCACAGGGATTCATGCTGGGACCTGCACTAGTTAGCATACTCAGAAGTGGTCTTGGAAAGAGACTTGAGTAAAAGCAGCAGCACAGTTTGCTGCTCATGCAAAATCCTGTGCAGTAGTGCACTATGAAGCTGACAGCAAGGAGTTTCAAAAGGATCTCCTTCTGCTGAACAGCATGGGTATTAGACTAGAGGTGGAAATTCAGTCTCTAACTGTAAAGTAATGCAGGCAAAACCAATAAAGGAAATAAAAGCAAAGCAGTGCATTAGCAGCTAGTAAATTGAATGGAAGACAGTGGCCTTTGGTTCTGGTTTTCCCTAGCCAATGATTTACAGAAAACTGAATATATATCAAAAAGGATTGTGCTGTACCTGACCTGTTCTTTCTACCCTTGGTGGTTTAGTTCTGGTCATTAAGTCCAGAAGCAAGTTAGGGATACTTGTGTAGTCTGATGCAGTATGGCCATTTGGCAGCTAGTATAGGACAGAGCCACCAAGATGGTCGGGGGCTGGGAAAATGGTGTATTGGAGTAGTCTGAGAGAACTGATATTGTTCAGCCTTAAGGAGACAGCTACAGGAAGATCTTACTGCTGTTGCCCACATGGAAAAATGTGCCAGATTCTTCTCAGATGTGCACTGAGATGTGCAGCTGAGAGGGAATGGACACATCCTGCTAAGTTCTGCTTAGATTCAGAGATTTATTTATTTCTCTTTCTTGATCTCTTTCTCTCAGTCCCTCTATCTCTCTTTCTGTCTCTTTCTGTCTTTCTTTCTATCGTGAAGGTGGTCAAGTATCATAAGAAGTTGCCAAGAGAGGCATGTGACCTCCTTCCAGGGAGATACCCAGTTTGCCTAAACATGGTCCTGAGCAGTCTGGACTGAGCAGTAGGCTGTCCTAGGTGGCCTCCAGAGGCCAGTTGCATCCTATGGGTTCTGGCTTCTTAAAATGGGTTCTTACCACCTACTTGTGCCCTAACTATACATTATTTCACATGGTATATTCATGACAGAAGTGGAATATATTTGCTCCAGGTTAACAACTACATATTAAAACTCAATTCAGGAGCATTGTGGGGCTAAGACACTTCGGATTTGGCATAAACAAAGCAAGAGTCAGCTATGGTCCTTTCTGTCTATTGGCTTGACAAAGTATTAAAATACTTTGTAAAATGTCAAGAAGAGGAGTTGATTGTCAGGGTGCAGCTATAGCAGGAGTCAGTAAATGGTATTGTTGTCCATTCTTAAGGTTTTTGGTTTTTTACTTCCAATGTCTTCTTTAAACAAATGAGATATATTCATTTTTCAGACACTGAATGATGGGGAAGAGTATACCTAGCGTAGCATGTGCTGCCATGTCACGATGTGTTTGTGCAGGTGCATATTCTCCGCATCTGGATCAAACCTGTCTCCAACAAGGAGGTCAGTAAAAATATGTTCTTCACCCTGATATGTCTAACTAGGGTCAGTGCTTCTTAGTACTTGGGTTAAGATCTTGGAAAGGTAAGATAGTGCTATTTGTGGCTGACTGCGTCTGTTCAACACGTGGCACGCATGGCCTGAACAAACAATTCAGACTACAGCAACACGCAAAAGTGCCCATCACTCCATCACTGTTTTCTCCTGTAATAAGAACTTTTATTTGTAAGCTGAAGATCCTGCCACAGCTCAGCAACTTAACAACCATGTGTTCACCAGCAATACTTATGGAATAAGCTGAGTCCTATAGTTTTAAAGAACAAATGTACTTCAACTTAATTACAGTCAGGCCTGAATAAAAATTAAAGGGTTTGCATGTCTGTTAGTCTGTATGTGGGTAGAAAGGCAGTGAGGTTAAGATAATAGGCTCAAAATGTATTCTCAGAAAACATTTAAAACCACAGCAGGGTGTGATTGTATGCAAATAAGTATTTTTGCAATAGCAGATTAAACACCTTATGGAATTTGTATGGAAAACTGCATGCTTGTACTTGATGCAAAGTATGGTTAAGCACCAGTGTGTGGAGTTTTTGCCTTTGGTCAAAAATTAAGGCAGATTTAAATCAATCAATGGTTTTCTCAGTCTTTTCACAGAGTATATTATAAGTTATGAATGGTGACTACTAGAGAGAAAACATAACTTTCTGCTTGGGTCTGCATTGTTACAGGAATGTGTCCTACTATGGTTTCCAATCAGTAAATGCACAGCAATAGCTGAAAGTCTGGTGATAACATGGCAACATGTAGGATCTGAGACAGTGAGGGAAGAAAATTGGCAAATTGATGTAAACTTTTACTAGAATAGCTGTCACTGTATGTATTTTCCATCAGTTTACAGACAGCTTTTTGTGAATGGGTCAATTAAGCATTTCAGGTTCCAGGACTACATTTAAATAAACTTTTTCATGTTCAAAGATGATGAAAATGACCCTCAGGCAACCCAGTCCTATAGGGGCAGCAGTACCTTCTCATAAAGCTATCCTTAGCAGTAGTGGAAAGACCTGCATTGTCACAGGCAGATAATCGCTGCTCTACTTGGACATTTGCATAACTAAGGGACATTATGGTTGGCAGAATGACTTAACTGTCTTTGCAAAATAGTCTTGAATGTTAAATTCTAATCTACATTACATACCAGAGTTGTGTATCTGCCTTTCTGAAACTCCTTTCTCTTGCACACAAGTTAGTGTGTCCTGTGCAGTGAGAGCAATACCATTGCTTTTCCTAGAAAATTGCCCTTTGGTATGCTCAGGAAGAAGTTTAAAGGAACATTTAAAGTTGCAATCTGATTTTTTTTCCCTTAGCAGTGATAGAACTTATTTAGCAAAATCAGATATAATGGTGATTGTTTTAATCCCGTATTTTTCTACTATCTGGAGTAGAAAAAATAAAATACATTACTTCTATATATACTTCACTATATAAATTAGCTTTTATATAAATAGTGACATAAATTGGACTCACAGTGATATGCAGTTTCTCTGGGATGGATATAGTACTTCATGAAAGACATAAGAGCTTCTCTGAAGAAGTCAGATTATCATGTTGAGAAACAGTAAAACACACTCTCTTTCTGTCTTCCAAAACAATTCTGCCTGCTCAGCAGTAAATCTACAGAGGGAACCCAAGCTCACACTGGCAGGATTACTCTTCTGCCTCTTAATCATAATTTGTTAGTGAAATCAGTGGTCAAAGGAAGTGCAAGGTCAGCTGTTCTGAACACTGGTAGAACAGGCTTCACTCTCCATCATTCATGTGCCATTGTCCCACGGACTCCAAAATCCCATCTGGACATGAGTAGATAACTAAGCATTGTGATTTATACAGACAGATGGGAATTGGAGCACTCTGAAAGGTATCACCTACCCTCCCCTGGAAGGGTCTCACCACTGCTTAGTGGAAGGCTCAGTTTATGAAGCTGTTGCTGAAGTACTGATCATAACCCGATGTTTTAAGAGAAGAAAAGCATAAATGCCAGGGTTTTTTCATTTCTCCCCAGCAAATAAGGAGTGGTCTTCTTCAGGAAAACAAGAACGTTATTACCATGTAGGCAGAAACAACCAAGTGAAGGTGATGGGCCATCCAAAGTGATGAACCACTCCCAGCCCTTGAAAAAAATAACTTCTAAAGTTAGAGCTGAAACAGCCAACATAAAAGTCTGTGGAAATAACTTTGGGCATGTTCCCTTAGAAGTGGCATAGAAGAAGAAAAGGTGACTTATGACAAAGCAGAATTATTGGTAATGGAATGTAAAGCTGTTTTTACACTGCCTCATTTTGCAGCCAGCATATTATTTCTCACTTTTAGGACTGCCTAAGTTCACACACAAGCCAGTAGAAGCAAACTACATAATTGCTTGAAACAAGGGAAATAAAAGCAGCCTTGTTAACATAATGATATTTTAATAATTATTTCAAGCAGAAATCATTAGATTTCCCTTCAGTAGCATATAATAGTGTAGGGTATGCCCAGTCTCGGTCAGAGCTACTGACCCCTCACCAGCTGTAATATAATAGCTTATATTTTAAGGCAGTTTAGGGACAAAATCAAAATATATACCAACATTATTCACTCATGCAGAAACAAGTATGGAGAAGAGTCTGAAGGATGGAGACCAAAGAAGTCTTGCTCATAGAATTTTTCCTGAAGCAGTTCGATTCAGGTGGGACTAACTGACTGTACTATACAGAGAGATTTGCCCAATTGTGTTTGTTATTCCCCACTGCCTCTTTGCAGGAGGAGGGAAAGATGACAGAACAGTTTTTGTTTTAATGAAGCATTTTTTAAAAAAGAACCCCAAAGAAACAGACCTTCAAGATGAAGGGAGAAAAGGTGAAGTTTATGAGCCTACCTCCTGGGGAAGTTCATTCCACTACTAAGAAAACTTCTGCCCCTCACGGCAGAGAGCTTCGTTATGGCAGGAGAGCCAAAGTGGTGACTGTGGACCACAGACAATCTTTGATGGGCTTTTCCTTCTCTCTCTGTCACACTCTTGGCCTTTCCTGAGATGTTCAGTCAGTTGCTATTAGTGTCAGAGCTCGGGATAGACTGCATACCTTGGTTTTAAATAAGACCCACTCGTCAGTGCAGACTTCTGTGAAGCAGCCTGAAGTATTTGGGTCTTTTGTTCTGCTTTCAAAATTGGTGGGTACAGGATTATTTTGTCAAAGTAATGATGCAAGATGCTTAGAGTTTTTGTTCTTAAGTTTTTTTCCCAAGGCTACTTAATTCTGTACAAAACATGTGCCCACTCAACCCTCAAATAGCCTTTTTGCTACAAATGGCAGACTTTCAGAATATTTTTTTCTCAACTCTTTTTTCCATCTCTCCTTTCTTAAACCATAACAACAATTTTCATGCAAGTGACTTCCTGGAATATTATTTTATAAGAAATAAGTCTGATTTGTTAAAGATGGTGAATTCATAGGCAGCAGTTGCTT
The DNA here is from genome assembly GCF_020740725.1 of Corvus hawaiiensis. Lineage (NCBI taxonomy): Eukaryota > Metazoa > Chordata > Aves > Passeriformes > Corvidae > Corvus > Corvus hawaiiensis. The sequence goes on from NC_063216.1 coordinate 44,587,607, forward strand.
CTCTTACCCACTACAGTCAGACTGTGTTGCCACAGGATGAGAACTGTAGTGTACTGAATGCTTCTTCAGATCAAAGTGGATGAAGGGTATAATTTTAGAGCTGAAAGACATTTCTTACAGTTGGAGTAAAGGACTGCAGTTTATTATACCACCCATCCTATATTGCACATTCAGATTGCAGGCCTTCAGGCCTGGAACTCTGCCTGTGCATTTTACATGTGCAGTATTCTCAGGATACAATATAAATAATAATATATCATCAGTGAAGGGAATAGCCCACTGGAGCAATCCACAACTGAGTGAACCTTTCAGATATTGTGGAACAAGGCCAGCATTACTTCAAAAACATTTCTTATTTCACAAAGTCAGTCAAATACCTAAATTAAAATCCCACTCAATTGCTTTGGTTTTATCAGATAAAGTATCTGTGTGTTCATTTAATATGCCTCTCATGCATTTTATCTTTATGCTTCATTTAAATATGAGAAGCAAACACATTTTATATAGTTGTTATTCTCCAATTACTACAAAAGCTTCTTGGAATCTTTGATCATGAGAATGTTATTTCAAATCTGGTTCTGCTTTGCAATTACAAAGTGTCTTTACTGAAGTTAGTTTGGATGCAATTCTAACCCCAGTAGAGTAAATCACAGTCAGTCCTCAAAAAACCAGGTATGACTATGGAGCAGTAAAGAGATCAGAATGAACCCAAGTAACTGAGTTGATTTTTGTGGTGTTGGGGTTTTTTAGACAGAAATTCCAAACAAAGCTGTAATGATAATAAGCATCTGATGTGAAACATCAATGATTTAGCATTACATGGCATTTACAAAATGTTATTATTATTAAAATACAGTAGATCAGCTTTTTTTTTTTTTTTTTTTTTGTATTAGGGACACTAGGATAAAGCGTCAGCCACAGTGTTTTGGTTTTTTGGGGGTATTTTTACACAAGGCCACAGAGAAGTGATGCAGGTATATGATGGCTGCTAACCAAGTTCAACATGCTTGAGTGTGCACAGCTATTAGATGATCACAGTGTATTCAGAGCTGTCACACAAACTGTCTCTAGACTTAGGTAAGACTGAAGCTAGCACTCTACAGCATCAGTGTCAGATAAAGCTCAGGAAGTAACAGCAGCAGCAAAACCAAGTTGCACTGCTTTATGTCTTACAGATCATTTGTCCAGTATTTATTGAGTGGTGACGTAGCTGTAGCATAGAACTGAGGAGAATGATGGAACTTATAAAGGCCAAATCTTCCGGCAAATGTACAAAATACAGTGCAAGAAAATAATTTTACTGCAAAGTCAACAAGAGTGCATGCAGTAGCAATGGCTAGGTGACAAACTGACAACTGGTTTAAGTTTATGCATAGGGTATCTTCAGACTTCCAAAAGTCTTAGCTTAATACTTGTAAAGTCTTAACTATCATGAAATATAAAACATGATTAAAGTGTCCCTTCTACTATTAAAATGTGGCTCCTTCATTTACTGATTTATTACCTTCATGCACCAGAGGTCTGATTGAAATTCACTCACTTCACAAGGATCGAAGGTCAGGTTTATTTAGTGAAGTACCAGGCATTTCCATCTCCAAACACAGAGGCAGAGCACTTGCAAGCTTTTAGTACCATATGGGGTCAGATTAAACTATGAACAAAGAATTTTCAGACAATGAATCCATGAAGAGTTTTACTGCTTTTCCATTTAAAAATACACATACTGTGTCAGCCTCTTCCAAAAAAGTAGTGCTTTTGTTTCTGTCTTTTATGCCTGAGGGGAAAAAGAATACTAGAAAGAATTCACACCCTTAGAAATGTATCTTCTTTTTTCTCAGCAAATGCACAAGGACTAGGACTCATTTCTCATTTACTAAAAAAAACAAGCAAAACTCACAACACAGTTTAGTTTAAATTCAGCTAGACTGTGCTATTTGAAACTGTAGACTCCTTACTGTTAAATAATTTCGAGTGAATCTATCAGGATGCAGGACTAGCAGACTGATCAGTGATGAGATGCTCCATGAGCACAAAGTAGCACCCAAGAGGAGCAGCCTTGTGGTTGGTGACTTGCAGGCCCAGCAGTTGAGTGCACAGCAAATCAGCCGTGCCCTCTGACACGGCCCACAATGTTCTGTCATGATCCAAGGCAATGCCCATCTTCATCTAGCACTGCCCCTCCTGGCTGTTGTTGATAAGGGCTGTGAAAGGAAGATTCAGAGCAACCACAAAGCTTTGCAAAGCAGCGGATGCTTTGATCATTTTAAACACTATGTAGTGGGTGCTGGAGTTCAGTCTGTCTAGTTTAGTCCTGCGTCTTTCTTCACCATGCAAACATGCTTAACCTGTAGCAGGAAGGAAAAAAAAACCAGTTCCAGTTGTCCAATACATATATTTATTCTACAACCACAAAAAAGTTGTGTAACTTCCAAAGGTAATGGGAAAATAATTCAATCTAATTTAGACATATTTATTTACTAAGGATGCAACCCTTTCCTGGGATGGTGGCTTTTTTCAGCTTGAAAAATAGCACCCATTTGTTTTCTCTAATGCCCTAATCACTACATGAGGTTATGGTTTTCCTTTGCCTGTTCCCTGTCCAGTCTTAGAGAAGTCCTTCAGAGCTGACTGTCTACAGCTCACTGTGGGCAGCAGCACTGGAGAGCACTCTCATGATCTCACGGTGAAGAATGTCTAAAACTGTGCGATGCAGATTCAGTTTTCCTCAGGAATATTTAGCTTACCAAGTAAATGCTTTACCTACTACATAAACTTCCATAAAGAAACCAGGAAATAACACCAAAAGTTAACTGCGAGCTCCTGAAACATAACTTCTCAACATTCTCCTTTTTACTTACTCGGAGTTCAGGTGGCTTGGGACCTGAATGGAGTGTTATGTGGAACACAGTTATCACTCTACTCAGGACAGTAATTAAAACAAAAATTACCTGGATTAATTCTTACTTTAATAAACAAAGAGATAAAAAAGGAGCCACATGCTGGCCCTGCTACATTCACCAGACTCAGTGTATGGAACAATACAGTGCTGCAACCCTATTCAGTTTCTACATTTTAGGTCCAAAAGTTGTCACCCTTATTACATGCATGAGGAGCATAAACCTTGGTTTTGACAACTCTTAATACCTGCATTTACCCAGCATGCTTAAAGATGCAAGATTAGAAAATACAATTTAACTGTGGAATGATTCTATTATCTTTTGTTCAAAGTCATTTAAACTGAGGTGCAGTTCTGCCTGAGCAATTCATCATGGGAAGAACTTTCTTAGTCATATATCCTGTTTCTTGATTCTATGAATAAAGACAAGTTTCACTGAGAAACTTAGAAGCATGTTTAACTAAAACCCATGCTTTTTATTAACATTCTAGATCAGAGGTTAAATGAAATGTGCACTTTGAAAAAAGCTGATTTTGTAGACTAAAAAAAAGGTGAGATTTGCCAGACACTGCAGAATTGAGATATTGAAGAAAACAAAGCTGTTGGTCACTTCAGGTGAAAGTATTTGCAAAGCAGAAGCCAGTAGTACATCAGATGAAATCTGTTTCTGTCCTAAAGTACAGAATTCCCCACGAGTATGGGAATAAGAACGGCCAGCTTCTCATTTAACACATGAACGCCTTAAAAATACAGTCGTTATTAGGGGCAGAGTAGGATATACTGTATATTGCAATGTTAATGGAGTTCTTTTTGTGGCCTTTTCATTGACATTCAAGAGGTTTTTCCTATGAAAATCAAAACATAAACTTTAATTTTGGATGTGTACTAGCTATTTGCATAGGCAAGCCTGTTTCACTAGAAACTTAAACGACTTCATGTGCTAGCTTAGAACATTTTAAAATGGAAATAGCATAAATATACCATAAATGAATGTTACATAAATCCCCACTAATATATATAACAGGAATTGCTCATTGTTGCTATTCTTTTCTACCATCCTAATTCTCTTCTCTTCCCCTTACTTAAGTAAAAGTGTTCTTCCCTGCTGTATACAGGAAAATTAGAAGTTTCAACACACTTGGAAAGCAAAGTTCATTTGTAGTATTCATTACACAGTAAGTAGTCAAAGAAGTTTATTAACTTTATCAACATTAAGTTTTAAAAAATAATTGCTTTTACTTGTGGAAAATCCTGCCATTTTGGACCTGCAATTGAGTGCAAGCAAAGCATGTAGTCCAGTAGAGTGCCTAAATTAAGTTTTGTGCACTCAGATTGTAACATAATCTTGGCCTGAAAAAGAAAGAAAAAACCCTGAAAACAACCCCTCAAAACAACCCCTAAAAACAACAAAGAGATTTTTATTTGAAAGCTGCTTCCCTTGCCAAATGAACAAAAATTGTAAACATTGACACTTTATTTTGTGCTTCCTGGCACAGCACATTTGATTTGCTGACAAGGCTGCTGAACAGTTCTGTAACATGCAAGAGATAATTTGGTCACCTCTACTAAAACAAATACAGATTGTCTCATGAGATGATCAAGTCTCAAAGCAAATGAGGTCAACCAAAGATATCACAGATCTGCCAAAATCCCAGTAATGAAGCTGCTGTAGAGACTGGAGAATATTTTGGACATAGCTGCCACCTGGTGTTTGGTAAACATCATGTCTGAAAACCACCTGAAACGCTCTTAAATCTGTATTCTCATTAAGAAGCAAACACACACTGATGTATTTTATATGGATGAAATGCATAATCAGAAGAGGTTATTACCAGCATCTGTCTAGAAGAAAAATGAACAGGGTGCTTTAATGTTGCTTCCAGTACTGACTACAAAAATTCTCAAGTAAATCTTTCACTTAGCCATATCTACACATCTCCTTTCGGATAATGGTACTTTTGGTGAGAAACCTCCTGGGCAACAGCCTTATACAACTTCACAGTCTGACTGTAAACTACAGAGGGCAAAACCCAAAGGAAAGAACTAAGTTATATGAGATGGAGCTAGGTAAGAAAAGGACTAGTGATACATAATACTGGGTACTGAGTAAACAGGTCATTGTCTGTTGTAGTCATTTGTCCTAGCTAAAACATTTAAAACCCCCAAGTCTTTATAGTGGAAGTGGCCATGACACTAACTACTAGTTTTGCATACTTGATATTGATGCTCACTGGTAAAACTCAAAACAGTAAGCACATAAACTGAGATAAACCATGGTTTATCTTTACCTACCAAAAGGCAACTTCAAGTGGTTGCTAAAGCTTTAGAGTAGGCAATTGAACAAATTACTGTGCAATTCAGTGATATCAAACTGTATCTGTAACACAGTGAGGTTTTTTTCTCTGTCTCTGCAAAGGAACATTTAAATACAACTGTGTTTCCCAATCATAACTCAGGTTGAAGCCACAGTCTAAGGTCAGCCTCAGCAATATAAATAGCATTTAAGTTTGCATCCTGGCAAGCACAAACCAGAACTATTTTCTCTGCAATCGCATCTTTGTAGGGCTGCTAAAATAAAGCAGAGTGTAGCGTTTGGGTTTTTCTTTTTCTTCAAGGCAATGGAGGTCAAATGCAACTGTGTCCTTAGGTGCCCCACTCCATTTCACTTCTAATAACTTTGAAAATGATATGCACTAGAAGATCAACACTTACTGTAAATTCTCTGTGTACACATATGCTCTCAGGAGCCTAATACTCTTCTAGGATCTTTGCAGAGAGCACAAAGGAGAAGGAAAAAAATACAAAAAGTTGAAAGAAAAACTGAGGAAAAAAGACCACTAATGACAAACAGAAATTACATCAGTGGTCTAGCATGCTGAGGGCTACTAACAGTGGAGCCAGGATCGTTGTTCCTGTATCCTAGGACACTAGGATACAGGATGTTTATTGGATGTAAACAAAAAAAATACTTTGGGCTCCCACAAAAAAGTTGGATTCAAAAGGTAGATCTCCATTCTTTTTTGGTCTGTTCAAGTCTGTTTCGGCACATACTCATGTTAGTCAAAGCTCTTGCAGATCCTCTTTAATATTCCATTTGAGCTGGTCATCATTACTACTATTTTGACTGATAAATATGAAGATAATAATGTTGCATACACCACAAATTGTGCTTTCCATTCCCATTTTTGTTTCAGCATACACAATATACTGTGGCCCATGCAAGTCTTACTCTCAACGCACAGCTCTGAAAACAGCATTCTTCTTCAGCTGCTGCTTAAAAGGAAATTGGCTACTGAATAAAGAAACCAAAGCACTTAGCCAAAAATTGACAGATTTCGATATTCTGCAGTGCTAGGAAGGATCTGTGTAAACAGCACAGTACAAGCTGTTCCTCAGCCTCTGTGCATACATAATACCATAAACTAAGTATGCCAAATTGCTGTTCTTAATGAAAACCCTAAATCTACATACTGAGTGATTCGGTTTACCATGCCATATAAAAGTCAATCAATCATCAGTTTTTTTCAAATATGAAGAAAAGAGTGCTTTGTTCTCAAAGCATTGATAAAATCATGTAGATTTTTGGGGGAGCACTTGCTAGTGACTTAAGAATTATGTGCAAGTTTTTGGTAGTTAGGGAGCTACAGGGGTGGCTTCTGTGAGAAGCTGCCAGAAGCTTTCCCCATGTGCAACAGAGCCAATGCCAGATGGCTCCAGGATGGACCTGCCACTGGCCAAGGCTGAGCCCAACAGGTTGCTGATTTAAAAGGCGGGAAATAAAACCTGCTTGGGCCAGGGCAACAGAGAGGAGTGAGAATATGTGAGGAACAGCCCTGCAGACACCATGGTCAGCGAGGAAGGAGAAGATGCTCCAGGCAGTGGAGCAGAGATCCACCTGTAGCCTGTGAAGGACCCCACACCAGAGCAGAGGGATGCCCAAAGAGGACTGCAATCCCATGGGAAGCCTGCACTGGACAGGCTTCTGTGGCCCCATGGAAAGGAGCCCACACTGGTGCAGGTTTGCTGGCAGGGCTTATGACCCCCTGGGGGAACCACACTGGAGCATTTAGTGAAGAAATGTAGCCCATGAGAAGCTCTCACATTGAGAAGTTCATGGAAGACCATCTCTTGTGGGAGGGACACCAGGCTGGAGCAGGTGAAGTGACTGCAGTACAGTACAAATATTAAACAAAATCCTACAAAACAGTACTGGAATAATTTGCTGCTTCTGAACATAGTTTGTAGCATTGGTGCATTTATATGTGTTAAAGCAGCTTTGGGGCTAGAAACTCTTACCTGTTTTAAAAACAAGTTATTTAAAATCCTGTTTTCATAAAGTGTTTTCACTGTGCTGATAACAGAGAGACATGCCAAAAGTCACTGCAACCAGACTTAAACAACTTGCATACCATTGTATTTCAACCTGCCTGAAATCAGGGTATGCTACTTACAGTTGTTCTTGAAGCCCACTGCTGGACAGAGACAAGTACTAAAATAAAAAACTGCATATTTTATTTTTAGCTTTAAAGACGCATCTCTAAACAATCAGTAGAAAAAAAAACAGTAAAAAAAGTAAACACCAGCATTTTGTAAAGTCACATTGAACTAATACAAGACTTAATACAAAGTTTTCATACACGACTCAAATGCAGTTTTAAAAAAAAAAGTAGTCTGGTCTCCAAGACCACTTCCACTTGAAATAAATCGTTAAGTACCCACAGATTTTAACTATAAAACAAGGATACATTCTTTCTTTTTTCCATTTATGGAGTTGATTGCCACAAACTTCAATCATTTACCAGTGAAATTCTCATAGGCTCAGTTACAGAACTGAAGAGAACTCACACAATTCCATGACTGAAGTCTTTCCATTTTCAGTACATACAAGTCAGCACTGGTCACATATCTTTAGACTGATCATCTTCTTCAAGTTTTCTGATTTCATTCTTTAAACAGTTGATGGTTTCACGGCTTGCTTTTAGTCTTTCTTTAAGCTCAGCAATTTCAAAACTAGTCTTCTTTTTGGCAGCTTCGAGCTTCTCCCTTGTTTTCACTTCAAGATCTGCAACTGTGGTGGTGATAAAGAAAAATAAATGTTTCAAGTACCATGAAAAGTTGCAATTTTTAAAAAAATTGAAACAGTAATTTGGATAGCATGTGTCCTGAAAAAATAATCTATTACTTTTAGCCTTAGAGATTCAATGGTTGTAATCAAAATGGTATCCACACAAGAATCTGGATTAAAAAAAAAAAAAAAAAGAAGCTTGTTTTGCAGCCTCTTTCAGCCCTCAGCCCATCAGTTTTGTAGAGGGAGTTATACAATTCATAAAATAATTTTAGACAGTTTTTTTTAAAGATTGGTGAGGAAAATAAAGCCTGACATGGTAACAGCAAATACATGGGAAATTACTATGAAAAAGAACTATGAATATGTGGTGCCCAGTGACAGCACGAGGCCACAGGCACAAACTGAAATCTGGGAGGTTCCCTCTGAACATCAGGAAGCTTTTACTGTGAAAGTGACCAGGTGGTGGCACAGGCTGCCCAGAGAGGTTGTGGAATCTCCATCCTTGGACACATTTAAAAGCCATCTGGACACAGTCCTGGGGAATCAGCTCTAGGTGGCCCTGACAGGGCAGGGAGTGGACAAGATGCATCCACAGGTGCCTTCAAGCCTCCACCACTCTGTGGTTCTGCCTCGACGTACTGTAACCATTTTCTGTGTCTCACTGGAGTTTAATTCTACATATTCAAAAGTTTTAGTGATGCTGCCGTGCTTTATGAACATCTGACATCAAGTATCCTCTTTTTTATTATTTTTTTCATGCACAAGTTTTGGGATAAAGATGGTAAAGTCAACAAATCTATGAAGACCACAGAGACCCCTCATATCCCATACATTATGTAATTGTGGCAGAGGCAAATATTATAAAAAAAAACACACTAAAAGTTTCTACCTACTCTCTGGAGAAATATCCAAAAATTTTAAACTAAGAAAGTTTACATTTGGATGTTTTTATGAATCATATTATTAAACATTTTCTAAACAAAAACTGTAACATGCAACAATAACAAAAATCCACCTCAAGACTGGCTGAACTGAGGCAGGAAATACAAGCAGCTCACACATCCACATAGCCAAGCAGACGTAAGGCAAATAGCAACCCCAACTTTGAAGAGCTTCAAACTCATAATCACTCTCCACTCTTAGCTCTAGGTGTTTGCTGTCCAAAAAATACCTGACATTTGTTGTCAGGTGAACATAAGGTCAGGTGAGGTGGACTACAATGGAATAAAGTTTGTAATTATTAGGGCAGGAATTTGGCTCAATAAATACTAAATCTTCTACTCTCAGAAAGCAAGTAAGAGATGAAGTACAGAAGATCAGAACAGAAATAATCACTAAACACACTACAACTTATGATCCAATGGATCTTAATTTAATTTCCTTAATTCCCTTAATATTTTTGCTTATATTTGGAGACAAATTGGATAAAAAGGACACAAAAAACTTTACACTGTATTGAAGTATTAATATCTTTGCAAAAGTTCAAGTTAAATTTAATACAAAAATATCACTTTTTAGCAGCATCCAAATCCATTGTACTGCTACAGTCCAGAAAAAAAAACCACTAAAAGCACATCCAGCTATTGTTATTTCTAAAATTAAATATTTTGACTTTCTACTTACACTCTGTTTCATGTTTATAAGCACCTAGTGTTAGTTGACGAGATGTTGTTAACAGCTGCTGCATCATTGCAGTAGGATCTTGAAATATCTAATGAAGGAGAAAAATACATGGTATCACTAATACTCTTTAAAAATAAAGTGAGGATTACATTAAGAATGTTCATACCATTTCATCATAGAATTCAGAAACTACAGTTTTCTTCCCCAGGATGGCGTTGGTATCCGACTGAAAAAGCTTCAGCAAGTGATATAAGGTTACCTATGCAAAGACAGAATTTTATTAGCTTGACAATTGTAGGGAAATAGAAATCTTGTTCTAGATATCAGAAAGTAGTACTTGTTCTACAAAGCAACTGTATAGGATTTAAAAATGTTTTAGGAATGCAAATATAAATGTCATATAGCTTCAGTAGAATTACTTAAATTTAATATTAACTGTTAAAACATGCCAACTATCCAAAGGCCTCTTGAGACTTTAAAAATGCCTGGGAAAGTGGTTCAGTACTGGTATGTAAAAATGACTAATACCACCTTCTCTCAAACATTTCCAAATAGGTGATTTAATTAAAATTTACTTTCCCAATGAATCACTTAGAAAGTGCTTTCTGTGATGTTATCCTCCCTTCCTGAGAAAGAGAGGACCAGGGAGGCTGTGAATCGCTTTTCACTGGAATCTCTCTTTATGGAGTTACTCTTCCATCCCTGCACTGCACATGGCAGGGTGGGGAGAGGACTGGAAGCCCTCTATCCAGCCCTGAGGAGCCACTGACCACCTGGCCCAGGGCCTGGGAAGAGCACACACTGCCCACGTTTCTCCCCTTCTACGAACAGGCCCAGGAGTGATGGTGGGACAGAGCACCACCTTACTCCTCTTGGTACTTCCTGGAAAGGAAAAATGTGACAGGCTCCAAAACAGCCTTCCAAGAACTGCAGCAAAGAAAAAACACCCAACCAGTTTAGGACAGCTTGGTCAAGCTGTGAATGGAATTAATACAAATCAGGATGCTACTGAGACCAAAAGCATAGGAAACCCTTTCTACAGATTGCCACGTATTCAAGAAAAACATAAAATTCAGTTTCCCTCTCATTTAGCAAAAAATGGATAAATAAAAGGATTGTTCATGTGGCAGAAGGAACACAATGCTTCCAGAAACATCCTTTTTCTCTATAATAGAGTAATCAAGTTTCCTACCTAAACCTGGATAAACAAGCCTACAAGATAAGTCTGAAACACAGGAATGGAAGAAAGAAATTAATTCCAGTGCTTTATGCAACTACAGAGTTGTCTTAACCTGGTTTTCTTAGGCAGAGACTTTATGCTAGCATAGTACCTCTGCTGCTTTTTAACTGATTTTGATCTGACAGAAAAAAAAAAAAGAAAATACTCAAATATCCTAGAACTTGGAAGCTACATGGAAAAGAAATCCTCAGCGTGCACTCAACCTAGGTAAGGTGTAATACGTGGTCATGTATTAGAAAATGTCAGAGAAGCGAAGCACAGGAAAAGCAGTCATGAATACCAGGAGCAAAGCACAGAAACAGGAAAACGTGACCAATCCTTAAATTAATTTTCTACAAAAGCAGACTTTTATTACTTCCATGACCAATGAAACTTATTTTGACCACCAATTTCTTAGAGCACAGCTGTAGGCCACCATAATTAATTATTTCAGTTTTGTTAAAAGTTCAGTGTACTTACAGGTCTTTCATTTGGATCAATGAAAAATATCTTAATGATTATTTCAAATTCACCCCAGCCTGTTTCGGTGATTTCATATGGTGGTTTGGTAACAACTGCAATAGGAAACACAGAAGTGTTAAACCCATGATAAAGCCGGAACAAAAGCCCAGTTCTAGGAACAAATGCCAAAATGCAAAACCCACCTCTTAAAGGATTACCGTAGCTTTCATGCAACTTGAATTGAATTTTTTTCACATATGCAGACATGTCCTACAACAGAAACATTGCTATTTCTGATTATTCAGCACACCAAGCTACTGTTCATTCATCTATCCTACATGCCTATAATTCCTTCTGACTTAAAAGAGTATTACTTCTGACTTTAAACACAGAAGGAAAGTAAAACAGTAAATCCAAAAACTAGTTCTGGCACAGAGGTCTGTTAGTATTTTGTCCCCACGAATGCTCCCCAGTCTTCCCCTAACCTGGAAAGACCACTCCAAAAATACAGAAGTGAAAGCATGCCTTTCCCATGGTTTTCTTTTTAGGAAACCCACCAGCCTATGTGTTTCCTCTGCTTACAGCCAAAGACCCTCCTGCCCCTTCCTCGAATCCCGGCTTTTCAAACCCCCACGTCCCGGCTAGAAAAGACCTCTAACATCACGGAGTCCAACCCTTAACCCAAGGCCACCACTAAGCCATGTCCCCAGGTGCCACATCCACAGGCGTTCTGCACGCTTCCAGGGATGGCGCTTCCCCAGTTTCCCGGGCCGCCTGTTCCAAAGCCCGACCAGCCCTTCGGTGAAGCGGCTCTGCTGTACCTCGTTCCGGTACGGCTTCACGTACACCGTCCACTGGTGAGTGTGACCATCCTCCTCTCGCTTCTTCCCAAAGTACCGCGCGACGTTCCCGTACACGATCGGCTTCACGATGGTAACGCCCTTAAAGAAAAGGAACACAAGCGGACGCGGCGCGTTCAGAGAGGCGCTGCCGCGCCGCGCCGCCCCCCGCGGCCCGCGCCTCGCCGGCGGCCGCCCAGGCCGCACCTTCACCCTGCCGCCGGAGTCAGGCCCGAACTCTGCCATTCTCTTGAACATATTGCCCGGGGGCGCCGCCCGCCGCCGCCACCGCCCGCGCCCGCCCCGCCCGGCCCCGCCGCCGCTCCCGCCGCCGCCGCCGCCCCGCGCCCGCCATCCCCCGCGGCTTCCGGGGCGGGGCCGCGCCGCCGCCGCCCGCCGGAGCGGAACGGGCCCGGGGGAGGGGTCCCGGCCTGGGCCGCGGGAAAGGCAGGCCGCGGAAGGGACCGTGAAGGGCGCCCAGTTCCGATCCCGCGCCCAGGACAGGGACACCTTCTACTAGACCACGGTGCTCAAAGCCTCATCTGGCCTGGCCTTGAACACTTCTAGGGATGGGGCATCCACAGCTTTTTTGGGCAGCCTCCACTCTCACAGTGAAGAATTTCTTCCCAATATCAGTTTTAAATCTATCCTCTTTCAGTTTTAAAGCCATTCCCCCTAGGCCTGTCACTACATGTCCCTCTCCAGCTCTCTTACAGGCCCCCTTAGGTAGTGGAAGTCTGCTCTGAGGTCTCCCCGGAGCCTTCTCCAGGCTGACCCCAACTCTCTGAGGAGGAGAGGAATCTGAGCGGGTTGTTGATTTGTGGAGTTGCTCCCTGCCCCAGCTGCACCCTCTGGTCAGCCCAGCTCTGTCCCTCCCTGTGATGGACTGGAGAACTCGGTGGACTCCTCTGGGGAACTGCAGCCAGACCCTGCCTGCAAAACATTTTCCAGAGCATCGCCCTCCGGTGGCGCTCCTATGCCTGTGCTGGGACTCCTGGCTGACAAGAAGGCAGTGAAGATCATGCCTAACCCACTCCCAGAAAGCAAAAATTGCCTGCCCTGCTCTTGCATGAACTAGATCTCATGTGAACAGCACTGCTCAGCTACGTAATGGTACAGCTCTTCTTAGTAAAACAAAGCAAGTTGGCAAGACTGGTAGCTGGGCCACTCTTTTACAAGTGGTCAAGCTCTGTCTTCAAAGAAAATTTTTCTGAGGTTAACTTCTAATTAATAATTGGCTTCTATGGAAAACTCTTTATTCCAGTAACAAGATGAGCAAGAAGGGGAATGGTGCGGTTCCTGCTCTAAAGAAACCTTTTCCTCCCACATGCTCATTACTCCTCTACAGATCTCTCTTTGGGAAGGGTGTGCTTGAACATTTCTGCTTTGGTTTTTAAAGACAGAGGTGCAACCAACTTTTGTTAATTTGTTAGAAAGAGAACAGTATTAAGAGCATCAAAAACTCCATCAGAAGCTATCCTACAAACCCTGTTAAGACTCCATCTGGAAAAGTGTGCACCTTTCTGTTAAAAGAATATGTAATAAAATGGTTTGGGTTCGGAGGAACCTTAAAGACCATCTAGTTCTCGCCCTCCCCCCCTGCCATGGGCAGGGACACCTTCCACGAGCTCAGGCTGCTCAGAGTCCCATAGAACCTGGCCTTAAACACTTCCAGGGGTGGGGCATCCAGAACTTCTCTGGGCAGCCTGTTCCAGTACCTTGCCACCCTCATAGTGACAAATTTCTTAATATCTAATAATAGTGCATTATCTCCTGTTATAGAAAAAATAACTGAAAGGCAAATATGCAAGAACAGGGCAAATTGGTGCAAACACCGTGTCCTAAAGAAGGCCAGAGCCTCCTTAAACAAATTTGTCAAAATAAAGGCAGAGAAAGTATTAACTAGCTGTTGCAAATGCCTTAAGGGGTTAAGTATGATGGGAAGGGAAATAACTAGAGAGTGAGCAGTATCAGCACAAAAATCAGATTAATACAATGTAGCCAAGAAGACACTCAGGCAGCAATTTCCTTTTGCAACCCATGGAGCATGGGAGGAGCATGATAGAAGTCCTGTAAGAAGTGCAGGAGCAAACACCCCAGACAGACCCTATGAGGTTTTAAGATAAATCATGGAAGAAGTTAAAGAATGCAGTTGCCTGCCCCAGGACAAGATTGAGCTTCATATCTCAGGCAGCATTTCCCAGTCTTTCTTGCTATTTTCTTTCCTTTTGTGGCCTTGCAATGAAGTATGGAAGGCTAAAACACACCCACACCATTCCCAACCTGTTTTGCCTGTAAGTACGGCCAATCAGAGAGAAGACAGATACAGGCTCATTGAAAAAGAAATAAATTCCTTTTTTAAACCTCATACAAAGATTTGTTCACCAAAAGAATAGTTAATGGATTTATTATCTGAATATTCACAGGCTTGAATGTTGTTACCAAGATGGAAGCACATTTAGGAAAAGAAGTGGCAGAACTGGAAAAACTGGCACTGGACATGTGCTTTGTGCCAACTGAAATAAAGAAAATAATTTCAAATGGAGAAGTCTTCAAGGCAGTCACTGAATTTCAGAGTCAGAGGCAGATGGTGGCTATGGAGGGTGGCTTTGTTGGAACATGTGGAATGAGAAGAATCTGCATAACAAGATGACATGGGAGAGACTGGAAATGGATGGGATGGTTTGAACGGGACCATGTTAGGCAGGTTCCTGTCTGTAGTGAAGGGCTGGGAGCACCCTGAAGAACACAAGTGCTGAAATCTGCTTCTACCGACCTATTTTGGGAGCTGGTGCACATGATCTGCCACCATGCTGTAACTGTTGAGCCCAGCCTCTGCCCAAGTGTGCAGTTTAGGTGAAGCTTTATCACATGCCACTGCTGTGAAAGGCAAGAGCCACATACAGGGAGCCTGCTCCTCAGGGCTGAGCCCTTCACTGCCAGCTGTCCTCAGATGACACACAGATAGTGGCATACACAACAAATAAAGAACCATTTCCAACTCCAGATTCTCAGCAAAATTACCACGTTCCTCAGCATCTTTACCCAAGTAAGGTCATTTCAAAATTTAATTCCAAAATCGTGAGGTTTAATTTTCCTTTTTTTTTTCTTAAGTTCAAAAGAGATGGTAACATTTTTATTCTTTGTAAGGGGATTACATACAACCTCACAGTAGCTGACCTTGTAGAACTGTCACATAAGACTTTCCTCAAACTTCTTCCAGTCCTGGAAAGGACAAACTGAGTGGGGGAAAAGGCCACCTGCTCCAAGGATCAAGTGCAGCTGGAGGTAGCACAAACCTGGCTCCAGCAAAGAATGGTATACCACCATCTCTCTCACTAACCCTGACTGTTTTAACAGACTACTAATTTAATTTGATGGTAATGTGGTTTTGGCAAGTTCCTCCTTTTTCCCTTAAATAAAGAGCTGCATTTTTTTACTTCTTCAGTAATGTACCCAAGCCCCTCACAGTTAAAAATCTGAGCTACCTATTGCTGTAATTATACCTAAAAAAATAGGAATTATAGTGTAGAGGTTTAAGTTTTATTTCTAAATTCTTTTTGAGTAAAAGCTATAAAACTAGTTTTAAAATATGATAAATTACTAAACTAAATGGAACAGGCAAGGCATAACTTGGAATTAGGAGGGCACAGTATGGATCAACTTGGAATTAGGAGGGCACAGTAGGGATCCTGTATGACAAAGTAAGTTATTTTTCTGAAGTATCATACTGTTACCACTGTGAAATTAACACCAGGAAAATTTTCCTGGACTCCTGCTGAGATAGAAGCCAGCCAGCAGATAGCTTTAATCTTATGGAGAATTTATACTTACATAGAGAAGCTCAAAATACAGCTTTTTAGAGCTGCTAATAAAACACTGGCTTTCTCAGACTCTTTTTATTCAAAGTACTTTATGTACTAAAAAAAGAACCCACCAAACAATTTAGACATTATTTCCAACAGTTTCTTCTGTAGGGTTCTGTTGGCCATTCTATACCATTCACCATTTTCATTACCCTTACACTATAGGTCTTTGAGAAAGTAGGGGCTATGAACCTACATTTTGCAAAGATTGCAGGCTAAATCACTTTCAGGAAAGAGAGAACTGCAGTTTTAAGTACATATAGGCTCCAATTAACTTTCTGAGGTGGTAGCCCAAGTCCCTTAAAACTTGAGCCATGAATAAGGATTCTGTTTGGCATGAATGGTCTCTGTTTCCGTCTCCTCCCACCAGTGTGGAGCTATAACACATCCAAGCAGAGCCATATATTTGCTAAGTGAAGCACAGGCTGCAGATTGTAAAAGGTGGCAAGAGTAGCCGCCTGTCAAAAGTAGTAAATGGCTGAAAGGGAAATGGGACACCAGCGAGCCTCAGAAACCAGTTTTAAGTATAAGAGTAACCATTCCTAAATGCAGTAACTCCATAGAGCTCACTGCTCCTTCAGAGGCAAATGCTGCCTGTTCCACAGAGGAACCCCACCCATCTTCAGAGGAGTTTTAGAGATGCATTCCACTACAGGTAACATTTTATCTGCCTGTGTGGACAGTATCTTTTTCCAGTGTTTCTAGCATTAAAGAAAGGTTTCTAAGCCTTTAAGTATTTCAGTACCAGTGTATCATACAGGGAAACACAGAGGAATTTAAGAGCAGTGCATTCAAAAGGCATTCAGGCAATAAACAGGGACTTCTTCATGAGGTGTCAAGCCAAGGAAAAGAAAGTACAGCTTGTTTATTTTGTGGAAAAGGGGGGAAAGAAGTGACTGCTATCTTCTTAAATTTAGGACAGTTGAGGATTATTACACCTAATTTTTCTGACAATGCAGACATAATTAATGAGATTACTAATTAAGTGGAGAGGTTTTTTGATGCCACTAGATGGCAGAAAGAGCCCTTTTACACTCCTTGATCACATCTACACCATTTTGAGCGTACTCTTCCTTGTGTGACAGGACACTAGAGGCCTATCTTCACCACTACAATGCAGGATAAAAGAAAAAATCTACTCAATGACTGCCAGTGCTAAGTAGATTCAATCAGTTTTGAAAAAACGTTTCACCAATATATAATTTTTAAAACCATCTGTTTACACTGGGTCCTTTCTGTAAAGCTGGGAAGCCTTGTTTGAGAAGAAATTAATTTTACTTCCCATTTACACCAAGGGCACAAGATTTACAAGACTTCCAGCAGTCTGATGGGAAGCAAAATGCTAAAAATTTTCTGCAAATTGTTCAGAAGAGATGCATAAACAGGTTCAGATAATTGAAAGGAATAGCAATCTTCTATCTGCAGCAAAGAGCCCGGTTTCTACAGGGCTGCAGTTGTTTTTCACACTGTCTCTCCAGGACCAGAAAAAGAGTGGAGAAAAAAGCTGAAGAATTTTTGATCACTTCCTTGAACCCCATATACTTTACAGAACATGAATGAGCATCAACTCATAAATAAATTCCTCGCTGTGTCTGGAGTAATCCCTGTTGTTATTCAGAAAGTAGTGTCATGCTTTAAGTACTTTAGGATATGCTAAATCCATTGTCAGAGGTGTTGAGCGTGCAGACTACATTCCTTTAACAAATATGCTATGCTAACCAGGAGGTTATCTTCAGAAAAATGCTAACTTGGCAAAACTCCTTTCTCAGCTGACTACTTTATATCTGGGAGTGTGATACTGCAGGCCTTCCAGGGGACTCCGCTAAATCCCAAGACAAAACAGGTACTGGCCATAAGTGATTAAACCAGTTTTTCCTTGCCTGGTGTGTCATGATTTGTTACACTCCAGAATTTCAGGGTACAGACACTCAGGTGCCTGCACCTGAACTTCATGGAATATTTGTAAAAAAGGCATCTTCGTGATCATAAACCACACACATATCTCTGTCTTCCTTTACTCAGTCTGCACTGGACAAACTTAAGAGACTTTGTTCTGCTCATTTGGGTGTTTGATTTGCTTTCTGCTGCTCCTCTCTTTTGCAGCTTACCATTTTCCCTGGACAAGCTGCAGTATTATGGAACTGTCTGAATGATGAACCAGGGGAAAATGAAAAGGCAGAGAACAGCACTAATACTCCAAACCTGAGCATCTCTTTCCAGCCCAAACAAGGGTTAAAGAAGACACTTTGACCTCCTTACTCAGTGTCTGCTTCCCTGAAGGTGCTAAAGATGTCTCACTTCCATAGAGACCAAATTTCCAAAACTAAAGTCTCTCTCTGATAAGTAACTCCTGTATTGATAGAAAATAAAGGAAAATGCCAGCTTTGTGAGAGAAGAAACTTCAGTAGTGTTTTCAGTGATGTTGGTGCAGAAAAGGTACAGCAGCAAAGGGAAGACTTCCTCTTCCTGTAAAAACATCTGGAGAACTCATCTGTCACATTGCCTGGCATGCAAAACCCACAGCAGGTGTGCATAAGAGCTCCACATCTTCCTCAAAGAAAAAGTTCCTACAGTCCAGTAATCTACCTTCAATTGCACTTAGCATAAGAACAGAAGGCTCACAGAACTGACTAGTTTAGGCTCCTCTGCCAAACCTCAGAAATGCCTTCCACCTGCCTTTCCTCCCAAAAAACTGACAGTCAATAATAAGGGCCACTCAGTGAAGTTACTCAGCCACGTACAGCCATGTTCAGGTTTATCCTGGTGTGGGTGATTTTGAGTTTTTGGCATTTTTACCTTGTTTCCAACCCTCAGAGGACAAGACAGACGGGAAGAATTAGCTCTCTTTGCTGAGGTGGCAGAGAGAAAGCTCCTGCACCAGCTTCCACATTGCTAAGCAGTGGAGACTCTCCAGTCTTAGAGAAACAAGCAAGGACAACAATCTGAAGCCTGGATTCCACCACGATCTCTCCCTCCAGCTCACCTAAGGCTTTGGGCCTTTCAATCTGCAGCAGTTATGAAGAAGACTCAGAAAAAAGTTGGAGGCAAGGTTCTTAACAAGCAGAATTGAGAAAGAAACTTTTCCTAATAAACATTATCAAATTATTTCCTTGTCTGCAACTCGAAGGATATTTTACTTAGGGCACTCTCAAGGAAAAGAAAACAAACCTCATACTTAGTTATATTACCTTCCCCATTCTCCAGTACCATTTCAAAGCATACCTCGATGGTCTTGCACCCTGGTTAGTTGGCCTATGCTTGAACACCTCCACAACGAATTCATCCACGTACTACGGAATCCTCACTATGTTTACCTTAGAGTATACATCCCATGTTTTTGGGGACAGGATGTTTTACACTTGTCTCACATTTCAGCAATTGGAACTGTTGAACCCTAACCTGGAGGAAAATTGCAGGAAGATACTTTCAAAATCAAGAGTTCACAATGATTTTCCCCTCTGCTCTTAACCCAGAAGGAAGTCTGAACCCCACCAGCCATAGCCCAACACCATTTCCATCTCTGACCCTTCATGTGGTCAACGAAACCATGCTACAACACACAGTCATGTTGTTAAAAACTCAGGTTGTAACAGTGAAATTTTGACACAGTACAGTAAACCCAGTGGCCAAGTTGGCTTTGCTATCCTGTTGCTTGCTATTTTGACAATTAATGTCTGAGCCCTTTAGAGTAAGTGAATGTTATTTCCATTATTGCAGGTTTAGAGCACAACCCAAAGAAATTCAGGTTAATTTTCTAATGAACATTTTGTTTCCTCTACAGAGACCTGTACAATTACCCATTGGGTTTAAATACAATCATGAATGTTGTGTTCTTCCAAGCCAATCAGATTAAATTTTAGACTTTTTTTTGAAACTGTAATTTTTTTCCCCAACAAAAACCAGCATTCTCACATAATCTTACACTGTCACATGGTAGAGGCTCATCACAGGCCAAATTTGGAGCCAACAGCACAGAAAATGATACCAGTAATCTACGATGGTACAATGGATATAGCTTGTTTTGTGCCAGTGAATGAACTTTGACAAGTATTATGAATTATGGAAGTTCACCACTAGAATGGCACAGTATAGCAATGCCAGTGGCTTTGTGTATGTAACACAGAGATGTGTTTTATGTAACACAATGTTCTGCTTTAGCAGCAAAAACATGTGCCCGTGTAACTCCAGTATCAAAAGTAGTTTTAAATCAGGGGATAGATACTGTCACTGGTACCAAACCAATGTTCTGCATGAAATGAGCTGACAACAGCTCAATCTGCCATACACCTGTCTTACAGCTGCTGTGTTTAACACTCACATGCTCTGCAATGATTAACGTTTGCCAGATCTAGTCAAAGCAAGAAACCAGATTAAAAAGTTTTATCATCAGTGATTTAATGCCTCTCATAGAGCCCACAGCTCCAAACATTACTACACTGATGTTTGAGTCTGAAAACGTAATTTTAAAAGACTGAAATTGCTTTATGCATATGCTTATTTTTTCCTTTTAGTTAACACATTTCATGTGGGACACTGTATTTTACAGAAAAATATGGTTATCTTAAAAAAAAAAAGTCTGCACTTCTCACTGGCTGTTAAACTTTGCAAAAAGTCTTTAAAGACCAGATAAGGACAAGAGCTAGTATAAACTATTTCTAGATTCAGAAATAATTACAGCACAGAATCTAGCTGTAACTATCTTAGAATGTCCACCCTCCAAGTTTTAATATCTGAAAATTTGAAAAGTCTGGAAATAATGAGAATTGCAAAGAAATTAGACAAGCTAAAAATGAAGACAGACAAAAGTATTTTTTAATATAAAAATGGTCTTTATTCCTTCAATACAAGGTAAACTACTATTGCAGTAGACCAACACAAAAGTTGGACAGCAAATTGCTTAACAGTCTCCTAAAGGCTGAAAAAAAGAAACCTATGAAAGCTAAAAGTTGTGCAGTATTTCAAGTATAACATCTAAAAAATAAGAAATTATCCCTAAACTTACAGATTATTTCAGTACCTCTGCTGAAAATGTATTGAAATCCACATTTGCTAGGATACCATCTTACCTTGTGGAGAAATATAGGTCTCCAAAAACTCCAGTATTCAACAGACTCTTTGGCCTGCCAGCATCAGGAAACTGTTTACTATATATATAAAATCCTTTGGAGTCAGGCATTCTGACAGGCATCCATTTCCTTACATTTTGCATTGCAATTCTGCATTCCAACTTGGACAACCCCCCTCCTGTATTTCAAACCATTTCTTGAATATTTTACTCATATACCCTTGTGCAAAGCAGGAACCAGGAAATGGAATGGTACAGGAAGACAACACAACCTTTTGTTTAGAAAGTCAGCAGTGCTGGTAATCATCATAAAAATGTTATCGTTTACCAAACAGGAATGTATTTCACCTTTAAAATACTCAGCTTTTTTTTTTTTTTTTTTTTCTTTCTTTATTATTTAAAAAAAGGACAACTGTAAGGAATAAGTAAGGAATATGAATTTGCAATCACTTATATTTATAAAAGCACATACATTCCTCATTTTCTTACATCTGAAGATCAAGGGAATGTCTGTTTCATAATGTGATAATAATATGCACAGTTTAAAATATTTTCTATTACAAAATACTGTGTACAAGAGGGTGAGGCTGAAGTCAATTAGATGAATATACTCCGAAGTGTTATTTCTGAAATCATGTAAAAATCACATTACATTGTATGAATAGATGGGAATTTTTACAACTTAAATGCTCCATTCCATTGAGATCAAAGGTGTACTGCTTACTGTTTTCAAGAGACTTCTGTAAAACTAGTGTATTTAGAAGATTTAAGCACGGGCATAGGCATCAGCATCATCCCAGAACCTATTGCAATCACTGGAGCTACAGAAAGGGTTTGAGAATTAACAAAAGTATTATATACAAATGGAATGAGGAGCTTTATTGTATTTTGTCCAACATGGGGGAAAATTAATCCCACAAGAACATCAAATTGATTAATTTCTATACCCCAAACTGCTCCTTAGTAAATTTATCCTCTAATGCTAAAAGGAATTCTAAAAATACATGGGATTTCAGACGTTAATGGGGTATGGGGAGGAAAGGGGAGGAAGGTGAAATAACTACAAAACCAAAAAACCCCCAACTCGAACACCCCCATCCACCCCAAGCCAGTCTGAAGTATTAATTGCAAGGCATCATAATTGCAAGAGACAGTATTTCTGCATAAACATCATGATTCATTAGCATGCTGCAACCATTATGTTCAAGACCTGTGCAGTCAATTACCAAAATAATTTGAATCTCAACTGAATCCACATTGCTTCTCTTCTATGTTAAAATTGCTATTTTGGAAAGAATTCAAGTTAATTTTTTTTTTTTTATATGGACACTGAGCTGCACTTTCCTTCTCTAAAATCTTGAAGGGTTTCTATTTTGATGCAGAAGCAATTTAGTGTCTTAAATCTCTGAAGAATACCAGTCTTAAACGTGCATGTTTTATATTTAAATCTACATGACTGACAGTATCTTAACGAGCACTGTATTAGGAAATTTAAGGCTGTATCTCAGTTTACACAAGAATCATAGACAACTTTAACAGGCTATGTATAAAATTCTATAAATAAAAATGGGAGCAAAGTCTGTTTAACCTGTACACAGAGAGCAAGTGGATAAGGAAAGAAAATCAGGAATTAAGTATTTCTATAAAGAATGCCATGTATTTTACTAGAAACACAGATGACAAGTATATACAACATTTAAATCTCCAATTATCCACATACAACTAGGAAAAAAAACATTTACAAGGGTTGGGGTATGCAACTAAACAACCAGGTAAAAAAATACAGTTAGAAAAACTAAGCCTCACCGATTTCAAAGGAACAAAACCAAAAAGTACTCAGTCCATAAAGAAAAAAGCTAATGTCTAAATGTAATAAAAATATCTTGTTTAACACAAAAAACAACATCTATCCAAGCTTATAAGCCACACTGTAAATAAAAGTTTGAAGTTCTGACAAACATTTTTCAAAACGTAATCAGAACAAAAATTATTGGCACAGAAAGCAAAAAGGGAATGAGGAAAAAAAAAGACTGTACAGTTTCCAAAATGCTATGTTCTTCTTCTTAAGTACTTTGACCTGCAAAAACGTATAGTCCTGTAAAATTTTTACTTTAAAAAAACCACCCTCTACTTCTAAAAAATACATCACCAATAAAACAAATTCTCTTGGTAAAGCACCACCACCCCCTAAGTCACTACTAGCTAGTTTTGTCTTTCAAGATAAAGGACACAGCCTTAAGATAATATTTTCAATGTTACTTATAAACTCAATATTTGAAAGAAATTAAGTATTTCCTCACAGATTATTTCATCCTTTCATCAGCAAAAGGAAACGAAATGCAGCTGAATGAATATTAAAGAGCAGTAGCCATCATGGCATCACCATCAGTCACTATGTTTCCAAACTGCCATTTCCTGCATGTGCACAGGAAATTGCCAGGAACATTTAGTAAACCAAAACTCGGTAAAAATTCTACTACAGATCCAGTTATACATGATGTACATTAGGCATATTCCTTTTTGGTGTCTATCAGGGTCTTTGGGTTTTTTTCTGTACATTTTTTTGTTTTATAAAAAAAAACTAACAAAGGAAACTCACAACAACAAGAGTATTATCTAAATTGCAACACAGTACATTTATCAGTTAAAACTAAGTATTTGGAGAACAGGCAGAAATAATGGGCTTCATACAGGGATCTCATCTCTCAGGTCACAATGGTCATTCTGTTTAATTAACTTATGTTATTTACCTGCTGCTATTCCCTCCCTGCTATTTCCATTGCCAGCACTGGAAATAAGTGAGTGAGAAATTACACTCTATGTAAAAAGAGCAACAGTCTCCTTAAATCTATTTCAATGTGGACTAAAATATCAGTTCCTGCATAAAATGCTTGTAAAGTTAATTTTTTTTATTTTAAAATTTAATATATCTATGCAATGGAACATTACTTACCTGCTGTTTTTTCAGTATTAGCTATTCCCCATTTAACTGCTACAGGCAGGTAATTTCTTCCTTAAACTTATTACACACAATAGTAAACAATGTTTTTAAGTAAAGAAAAAGAAGTTACAACAGTACTGTTTGTAACCAATACCTATTCACAAAAAAAAGCAGGAAGTGACTCATGACTTGCTTGATACAACTTTCAGTTTTACAAAATTTTTAAAGGCAGTTTTCATCTTTAAACAGGATTAAACAAACACGTGAAATATCTTCTCAGTAGCAAATAGTTCAATAAACACCAGTGATCCCATGCATGAGGAACTGAGGTACACAATTTAAGAAAAAAATAAAAAGGGGCAAGTCCAACAGCATCAACCTGGCTGCAGGAAACCTGGTTGAATAGTAGGTGCCAAAAATATTAGAGCATTTCAGACTTATGCAAAACTTTTGCAGTTGCACAAGCTACTGGTCCCAACTCAGTAAAGCATAAAAATCACTCATGTATGCAAATACGATACTTAAAGCATACTTAATGTTTACATTCCTTGAAATTTATGAAATGTAAGCACATGGTTTTATATGCTGTGGAAAAATCAAACAGATATAAGTGCTCTCCTGAACAGGATAACATTTTAAGTCAGCTGTAAAATCTTCAAAATTGGTAAAAAAGAAATCAAGAGGCTTCTAAGAGTTGCCTCTTAAAGCCATCTGAGGTCTTGAAACTTAACTTAAAACATTAAGTGCAGCTATTTGAACGAGCGACAACTCCAAGAGCATGTCCGTTACGTAATGCTTTACAATAGACTAAAAGCGAGCCTTTGCACAAGGCTGACAGAAACTAAAGTTTTGCAGCTTTTATGAAATTTCTATTTGCTTGCATTTCACACTTGATGAAATTTAAAACAAATTCTTTAATTTGATGCCTACTTTCACTGAGTGCTCCAATAATTTGTTTTTAGGTAAATTTACAAAACCTCATCTGACAAATTTAACCAGTGCCATTTTTTGCTAAGACATTTAAATATTGCCCATTGGTAAACAAGGACATACAAGTGTACCTTCTCTTTTATATGCATGTGTGAATAAACCCCGAAGTATTAAGAAAATACCAAAAACATGAAGTAATAAAAACGGTAACATCTTGTTTCTTCTGGCACATTTCTAATATACAACTATGTACAGACTGCTACGGCCTTGGGGGTGGACAGGGAACACAGACAAGCACTATTACTATAAAACTGTAAACAACTGCAGGATTTTGCGTGTTTTAAACCTAACCTTTCTAGCCCTTATTATGGGCAGTTTAAGTTCATATGAACAGTTTAAGTTTATACTAACTGTAGTGTCAATAAGGATCAGGGCTGTACGAGAGATAAAATTTTCAGTGTGCTAAAAATCACAGATCTGGGACTATCTCTCCTCAGAACAACTGACCACAGAGAACTGCAGTTTTTACAGTTTTATATGTCAATTAGCAAATTCACAAGCCACCTAGGTAAACACTGCTAAAAAGCAAAATAGCATTAAAGGTTTTATGTAACCACCTGGTTTTGTATCAAAATTGAGTGGGAGAGCGCAACATTAGTACGTTTAACTCACTCGCTGAATGCAAGATTAGGTTGAGGCATATGCAAGAACTATTGCGATGTTTTTGAAGACAGCATCAATGTTTTCATTGTAACATTATCTTTAAATATTGCTGAACACATGACTTTCCCTGAGGTGTAAACATCAAATAACTTGAACAGCTTTACACATCAGCCCCATTAAACAGTTTATTACAACACTACATCTACTGTAATCAGTGGTGCTGTGTACAGACATTATAGGAACAGTTTAACATGAACAAACTACTATAAAAACAAGCATTTACTTGACTTTTTTTCAATTGCTTGCACATTATAATTGCCAAATGTATATAACCAGTAATAAAGTTGCAAAAGCTATAAGGTTTAAATCACACAGGTTTCCCTCAAATAAAACAGTTAAGCAACATAAAAAAGTAAAAGAGCTACTGGTTACCATGTATGCAGATTTGCTTTATTCAGATCTACTCCTGTTCATTTTATCCATGAATCCTTACAGGCTCAGTTCAATCACATGAAGCAAACTGCTGGACAAGCATCTTTCCTTGAAGAATGTATCTTGTCTTGCATGCTGTTCCTCTTCCTTCAGCTGTAATGTGTCAAAATTTGTGATGTAGATTTTGCTAGTCCCCATAACACATAGAAAATTGTTGGCTTATCTATACATACACAACTCGTGCATCTACTTCACCATGATGTAAACTAACACAAAATACCCAGAAGCAGTAGCTACTCATTTGAAGTTGTTTTCTAATACAGTAATTAAAAATAAGATTCATGTTGTTGTACAACAAAGTTGAAAGAATATAAACTTCACAGTTAAAAGTACTGATGATAAAGAAAGAAATAACTACTGCTCCTGTGACTGATGGCAACATTTATATAGAACACTTCCTAAAGTATGCATTCTGCAAAAGTAACTGAACAAGAATTTAATTTTACCACAATTCAATTTTTACATTTTTACCTGCCCACTTACAGAAGTTTTAAGCTGGTTTGACATTTAAGTAATTTATTGATTGTATAATGAAGTGGATGGCTCACAGCTCAGTAACATTTAAAAGCACACAGAATCTGACACCAGTACTTCAAAATTTTCAGACTCGTGGCAAGGTGGATGGGGTTCACATCTAAAAATACACACTTGCAGTTTAAGCACAAGAACCCACATTTCAATTAATACAATGTAGATTTGCAGGTTTCCTCACCTACTTGGCCTAGAAAAAACCCCAAACCCTACTTCCTACTCTCATCTATTTTGGCAAACAAGGGAACCACACAATTCAGAGTTAATTACTATAAGAGTTCACAAAATACTTGTGATGGTATAATTCCATACACTGGATTTCAGTTCAATTCTATTACAAAACAGTTAGCTATCTTAATTTCAATCATAATTCACAATTTCAACATTCAGTAATTTCAAAATAGTTTCAATCAAATTATTAAAAAAGCCAACACATTAAATTGTTCATTTGAAAACCAAGACATTTAGAGAAGCAATTTCATGAACAGGCAACAGTACACAGCTGTCAAATATTCTTCTACTAGTACAATAATTTCAAAACTGGGAAAACTAAGTATTCAATTTTTCTTCTTCATTTCCTCAAAGTGACTGTTAATAATAACTTCAAAAAAATCCAAAGTATAACCAACTAGACTCTATACACTACAGTATGCACATAAACTAATCCAAATCAGTGAGTGAAATTTCTTCTCTTATACACCGACTTTGTTCTCAAGTCCTGAATGCATCAGCCAGTAACTACTTTTGGGGAATTTCCTTCCCCAGAGGCCAATACTTCCATAGGTGATATGTACTTTTGAAATTAATTAGTAGCAAAGTGACAAAGTGCTGCCTCCACCAGAAAAATATGTTTGGAGTTGTGAGCTAAGTTAGCACAAACAGACAGGAGAGAATCTCAGTTTTCCAGTGGAGAAAGTAAGTAGCTGACAGCTGTGAGACTGCACGTCAGAATTTGCTGCTCTCATCATACAATTGCTGCAGCCAGAATTATGGATCTTTATTACGTCTACAGCAACAGTTAACAGATCCGAAGCACCCTATATGTGATTTATAATACTACTATAAGAAAGCTTCAGTTCCTGGGAATAATTTGTTGATTTATAAAGGTACTTATGGAACTACAGAAACTCCAAAGAATGCACAATAAAGTGAATTTAGGATTAATGTTTTTTGGTATAGGGCTCTTAAGACGGTCAGCACCACACTGAGCCTTCATTTTTAAAAACGTGACCAACTAAAATCCAAAGCAGTGTACATTTTGGTTCAAAGTGTTCTGCCACTGTATCTTGGCAAAACTGGAAACCCTAGTGGTTCCAAAAAAAAAAGATCTGTATGGATTATACCTGTGTGCTCAGCCCTTTTCAGTATTCTACAAGCAAGTAGAATATTGAAGCAACAAACAACTCAAAAAAAAAAATTAAAACTCTAGTCAGCATTTCTTGGCAATACTGTTTTCCATCTGCCTCAAGCTCATATATAAGCTATCTGTCCCAAGCATGTGTTAGAGTTGTACAATTTAACACCAGACAGCAATCAGTTTCTCAGCATTTCTACCAAAATTTACCAAGTCTACCCAAATTTCAGACTTAGGTGTTGAATAGACATTTTGTGGTTTAAAAGTTAGGGGTTTATGCCAGAATATTTCACAAATGAAATCCCAGAACTTTAGTAATCAAACATTTCTGTATTTATGCAAGATGCAACTTGAGCACTTTTTTACCCACAAAGACACACTCTTACAACAAAACCCAATAGATTTCTTATATATGTATCAAAAGCATCTTGCAATAGCAGCTCTAATTTTTCCCCTGTAAATTCCAATTATCTAAATAATCACATAAAAGCTTTAAACAGCCTTTAAAATTTTGAAAATTCTACAGCAGTTTTAAAGCTGTATATACATATACCCATCAAGTTTTATTATAGTAGTGTATTTTCAGAGATTGAATTTCAATCTCACGTTCACAGTCCAGTAAAATGCACAATATACATTTGTTATTGTATCCTACAAGCTCCTATGAATTACTTCATGTAATTCTCCTTTGTTTTATTCTATACATGAAGAAAAAGAAATACACAAACCAAAAACCCCACAGAAAGTATCATCTTAAAAGCCAAAAAATTCTTTTTAACCTACATTCCAAAACATCACAAAATACCCCAAATATTCTCATGGTTTAGCTATAACATAGTGAGAAGGAAGGATTTTCAAGCTTGACTTTCTATTTGTCTTTCAGCATGTAAGCAAATACACATGTGGTTCTGTTCTGTTCACCATACACATACAGACTATTTTATCACCCCTAGCATCTTCTCACATTTGCTGCCTCTTCCCATCTCCTATTATGAGTGTACTTACCTGCTGTCTTTGTTCAGTCTTAGTGTATAATTTAATATCAACACAACAACAATTTCATGACTGTATAAATAATTTTACGTGGGGGAAAATCCTCCCAAACTAATTTCATTTGTCAAGTATCTTTCTTCCACTATCCCAGCCTGTCTATTCACCAAAAATAACTGATGAACAGAGAGGTGCGGTCAGAAAATTCAACCTTTAGTTTACAAATTAAAAAGATATGAATTATTGGCAAGTGTTTTTCACATTAATATATGAGGAAGAGACAAAAATGTAGATCGGGCTGCCACAGGAAAACATAAAAATGAAGATCTCTCACATCTCCTCTTTTTTTGGTAAAAAGAAATCTTAGTTCTCAAACCACAATGAGCAAAAGTAAAAAAGTGAATTTTTTCCATTCTTTGAAGAATATTGCATCAAACCAACATTTTCACTTCTGTGTTTCATGGGGAACTTTTCACACAGAACAAATTTGTCAAAACTAATGAATTCACAAATAAAAAAGCCCAGGATATGAGGAACTAAAAAAAAAATGAGTGTCTAAAGACACCTCAGAAGTCAATAAAATTACAGCAACATATTCATGGGAAAAAAGTAATAAAAGTTATGCATTTGAAAGTAAGTAGCATAAGATATTCCGCTCATTTTTTAAATCATTGTTTCACCCTCAAGAAAATCAGATTCACCACTGAACATTAACAGACAAACTATGTGTTTCTGCAAAGCACCAGAGTAATGATAAAACAGACTTTAAAAAGCACATAAAGCAGTGGCACTGCTTGCCTCTATCGTGCTATGCTGGATTTCAAATACTGAATCAGATGCACAAAGCATCATTTCTCTGATGAACGCTAAATACAGAAGAATAGTGCCAGCCCCACATATGTGCTTCCTCAAAAACACACACACACAAAAAAAAAAAAAAAAAAAAAAAAAAAAAAAAGAGAGATTAGGTAAATAATATTCATAATAGCTTAAGACTAAGACCTGATATAATTCTGGACAGGTATGTATACCCAGGTCTTGAACAATGCTACCACATGATTCACTTAATATTAACTAGAAGTTTATTAAAATAGCCTATTAAAAAAAGGCATTTTCCAATTGTTTACAAGGTTTTTTAAAAGGCTAATTTCATACTTCGCTTGATGTTTAAGTGGTTATTAGTGCAGTCACAGGACAGTTCCAGCTTAGAGAAGCAAAAATATAATGAATGGTATGTAAGCCATTAGTACCATTTCCCCTCCTACTGACACAAAAAATTCCAACCATCTTACTTCTTGAATCACTCAAAAGCTGAAACTAACTTCGGAGTGATCTGAGAGCAGTTTTTGAAGAAGCATATGAGCCTCAGACCTTCAAATTATTTTGCTTACAGTGGTTTGAGAGCAGAAAAATCAGAGAATAAACATGAAATATGGAGTACAAATTCTACATACATATCAACTGTTACAATGTTGTGGTTTTGTCTTTGTAAATCAATCCAAATCCAGTTTAAATAGGAAATAATCAACCCAATAACAAAAACACAAAATGAAAAACTTAACATTCAGCAGTTATAGAAATTCAGACAGATTAAGATTGGGACAATGTATCAGCTAGAAATACATTACTGAGTATCAGTTAAATAAAAAAAAATTCTGCCTAGTAAGTCAGGACTCATGCTAATGAAGTTACATTACTATTCTGTTTGTACACATTAATTTTGCTGTTAATTCTTCTAAATGTCATTCTACTGGGTTCTTAGTTTTTTTGACTAATACTGGTTAGATATTTGTCTTAAATCCACTGCTCCCTTCTATATTTATAGGCTTTCTATGAGCAAAGGCAAGATGTTCCAAGGAAGCATTCAGCTTACAGTAATTCGGGAGAATGGATTGAAGCCTTACGCAAGTGAAGGCACAAAAATCTTGCAAGAATTTAATTTTAAATCATGAAGTGTACAAACAGAAGTGTAAACACCTGGTATGGTACAACTAAACTTTTTATAGAGTTTTATTGTTATAAACATATTTTGTAAGTCATTCCAATTTAACCCATCTCTATAAATGTAATACAGTACAAACCGAATTTCACTGTTTACAAAAATGTTCACAATGGACCCTCAGAATCCTTCTAAACTAGACGTGTTAACATTTTGGAAAAATGCCAGTACAGTATCACAGTTATGACTATAGGTACACAATAAGGAGAAATATAGGTGCCATTCATAGGGTGCAGGCACAGAGGCAACTTCATGTTTTCTGGCAAAACACATTAATATGGGGAATAACTCGTTTCAGCACTGTTGATATTTATTAAATGACTGAGTGTTAAATCCATTTATGAATATTATTCAATGTAAAAAATGAAACAAAAAATGTATGGCAACATACATCTTAGTGAAAATGAAACATACAAACCAGGAGATAACTGTATTTCTTTTATGTGTGTGTGTGTGTGTGTGTGTGTGTGTGTGTAAATATATAAAAACAAAACTACAATAAAGCTTTTCTTCATTAAGACAGCAACAAGACAAAATGTTTACAACTTAACTTAAAAAAAATACCAAATGCTTTCAATTACATGTAGTATACTAAATTTGCCCTTTAAAGCAAGTTCTTAGGACCTATTTTCTTTGCACAAGGGAATCCTACCAAGATACCCTTTTGAAAGAAAAGAGAAATCCCAACACACACCAAAGCTGAAGGATCTTCCAAATATAAATCCCACCTCAACTGAGACTGAAATCACAGCCTCAGTGTAAATTGTGCTTTGGAAATTATGAAATGCAACCTAATGCTGTTTGATATATTTTCTTTGGGTAACAGAGTAGGAAATCTGTACTTGGCACAGTAAATCTTTATCTACGTGCACAACAGTAAATACACAAAAATTAAAGCTACATTAGTAAACTATGCCAACGGTTAAAAAAATTATCTTTCATTCCAGGCTATTAACAATTTTTAGTATGGCTTGCTCATCTCCACCAGAAGGAAAACATTCTGGAAATGCATCCATTACTCAGCTCAATGGTTACCCCTATTTGTAACAACTATGTGCAAATATCAAAAATATACAGTTATTATAAAAGGTAAAAACTCAGTTCAACAAAATAAACTACATTTACTTTTGTTATATGTATACTTTTACGTTATTTTACAATTAAGAACCACAGTTGATATTTTTACTAAATTCAAGAAATATTTCTACCAATCAATTTTTAATGGCAAAAAGTGGCATTAACAGAAATATACTGCCAACTTTATTTTAGATGCCATGTTTCACCTTCCTGTTTAAGCCTTTGGCTCCCCTTCTCTAGGTCAGTTACTTCTTTTTGTGTCCCCTGTTAGCATATGAACCCGAGACAACATCCCACTTAATTCTCAACACACTAAGAGCATTTAGTATCATAATTTGTTCTCTCCCAGAAAAACATCAGTGACACAAAAAGCCTGACTGAAAAACTGACACTTAACACATACAAAACTGTATTTTCACTTAGGACTATACTACGTTTTACTTGACTTTTTGAAGTTTTGCTCTGTAACGTTGGCAAATGAACTTCCATGAATAAATAACACATGCAAATCTGGAAACTAAATCTGAGGTTAAATCTAAGAAATGGAAGCTGGGCAGACAGGCACATCTACAAGCTCCAATTTCAGTGTAGATGTAATGGGAAGTTCTTTTAAAAAGGGAAAAGACCACTAGAGAGTCACTATTAGATAGGGTTGGGTTGGTTTTTTTTTTCAATTGTCAAATATAAGGAATCATGGGTAGCTTTAATTCCCAACCTTCGAAACAGTACATTATATAATGTAAACATTTCTATGCATTTTAAAGCAGTACACTGAAAAAACCCATTGTTTAGCATGGTACTCTAGCTGTCTAGACATCTGATGTATACAAGACTTCAGATACATGAAATAAAAGAGCATGTTAGTTTGTGAACAACCAGAAAAAAATCAATTCTTTTGTCATGTATTTGTTTACTAGTCTTCAGAAAATGACTTTACTACCAGAAGGGGGAGGGATTGAAAAATCAGGGTGGTGGGCAACAACTGGTAATAAATTTTACTGAAGATTAACACCTGAATTTAGCTAGAAGGCAGAAGATACTGACAGGTCACATTTCATAAAATCAAGACCAAAATCTGGTTATATTTCCTGAATTTGACTAAAACTCACCAGGAAAAAGAAAAAAACAAAAAAACCAACACAAAACAAAACAACAAAACCCACAAATACTAAAACCCAAAAAATCACCACTGTACTTGTGCAAGGACAATAACTGTATGGACACTGAAATAATCCACACACAATCTATGAAGGGCTAAATGCTGCAGTCCTTACACACGTATATTTTAAAATACAAAATCAGTATTTTTAAATACAATTAAGGAATAAAGCTGTAAAATTCATATAATCTTCTAAGATTACAAACAGAACAGTCTTACTTACTGACATTTTAAGAAGTGGTTCAATCACATTTCAAAAAAACTGGGAAGACTATTATCAGCCAAAATAAAAGAAGTGGCATGCAAAATGTAGAAGATAATTGCATAAATTCTTGCTCCCTCCCAAGACTAGTTAATTACCTGTTATTACTTACCTGTGGTCATGCCAGGTGCTGCAAGAAGAAAGTGGTTCAGTACATACTGCAGGATCATTTAAATACAGATATGAACGGTATAAATCATCTCAAACCTAGAGTGGTTACTTTTAGTAAGCCAGTAAAGTTCAAGAACATGAAAGAAAAGCTCACCTTCTTTAACGGTGACGATATTCTCTCTCTCTGTCTCGCTCTCTGTCACGATCTCTGTCACGATCACGATGCCTCTCTCTCTCACGGCTTCTTTCCCGGTAATAGTCATCGTGACGATCTCTACTACGTGATTTGTGGCGCCTACTTTTTTCTCGTGACCTACTGTGGTCCCTCTCTCTGGATCGCTCACGTCTTCTAAAAGAAATTACTTCATTAACTTTTTCTTCAAAATACTTGTCATCCCCACACCAGTTTTGTACTCTGCTTAGGAGTATGAATTTGACCAAAAATAGATACGAGAGAAAGATCTGTTCATCGCAATGCAGGTCTATTTTTGTACATACAATTAAAGATACCTGGTACAAAGAGTGGTGCCTAAGAACGCAGTAACAGGTAGTAAGGGGCACCCACTTTCTAATCTAGCAAAGAAAAGTCGAAGTACATACTCAGAATGGAGGATGACTGAAATCAGCTGGGGGAAATGCACCTCATCTCAAATGATCACTACAACATGGCTGCTAATCTACATATGGAAAATCTGTGCCAAAACCACTAAATTAAACTAAGAGCTCAATTGAAGCTAGTCAGATCAATTTTGAAAAGAGGGTTAATTAAAAGGCAGCTTTCCTAAGTTCAGGAAACACTTACTTGGTTCCTTCACACATTTCCTGTGCAACTCAGCAAATCACTGAACTTCTTACATGCCTTACTTTCTTCTCTGTAAACTAGTCCTGCACTACACCTTCTCTTTCCTAAGTAAGAGCAGATGGAAAAGGAAAGTTTTACCTGGATCCAGAACCATAGGACTTGGACTCAATTCCATGAAGGCAGTCCTGAAGAGAGCTAATAAGTACTTTGCAGCGATCATCTGCAGATACTTTGGACTGTTTGATTAAGGAAATTGCAGTTACCAAGGTCTCTATAGCACTTCCATAGTCCCCTGAAAATGATGTAAGATGAGGATCAGAAAATTATGCAAATTAAAACATAGATATTTATCTCTAACAGTATTATCATTTTGAGTATCTTCTCTTAAGCAGCCATCTAGATAATTTACGGTAGCACCAAATACTAAAATACTGTCCAGATCAGTGCTCAGAAGGTTTTCTTAGAAACTAGCTGAAGCACAATTCAAAATCAGTCATAAATTGTACCTAAATTCAGTGTCCTATTAGGAAAATGTGGGTTCAGACCTTCCAGAGTCCTGATTTAAAAAAACCCTATAAATTCTTTTCAGTTGGGTACAATAGCAAACACATTAATTGAGTTTTACTAACCAGCACTGGCATCTGATACAGCTCTCGAAATGGCACTGCTTGAGATCGCCCTATTTCTATTCATGATTTCTTCAAATTCTGCTTCACTTAGAGGTGTCCTTGCAGCATCCATTTCTCTGCAAGCAATAAAACTGGTATTTAAAAGGTTAAGGAGAACTTCAGAAGCTATCATTGCAATTTCAACAATCCAAGTTTGCAACTTTAAGCAGTGACAAACAGAAAAGAAAGCAGGATCTGGGTTTGGTTTTGGTTTTTGTTAAGGACCATCGTTATAGTATAAAATCCTGAAAGCTTAAAAAAAAACCCCAAAAAACCCCAACAAACCAACCAACCAACAAAAAACAAACCCAAAAAACAATTAAGACACTGCTGTATAAATAGACTTATTTTTTGTTCATCCCATCTATTTCAAACATTCAGCAGCACTTAATATTGTGCTTTACAAATATTTACAATTTTCATAAAATCCTTGAAGGTACGTAAATAGATATTCCCAACTGAATGGATGTGGAAATACATGTACATAGGCAATGCAACTTTGAGCAAAATTAGAGATAATTTTCATAACAGTACTGGAATCAGAACTATATGATCCTGTTTCCCAGATCTTAACTAAGACCAGAATGCTGTAACTTTTGAAAAACAAATATAGTTATCATCTTTAAAACACTCAATTTTCTGAATGATATGTCAGCATTTTACAGCAATTTTTTTTTTTAAATTTCTGGTCAAGTTCAAGGTACTCCAATTTAATCTCCATACTAGTCACAGTAAGGAGGAAGCAATAAAGCAGAATCCTCATACTCATTACACTTCAATTATCAGCTACCTATAGAGGGTTTGCAAAGTAACAGAAGTAAACCTAAATTTTCCCAAAAGTTTTGCAGTGTCCTATTAGCCAGTCTGTGTCACATAGAAAATTTGGAGAAATGTGTTAAGAGATAAATGCTGAGACTGTCAAACTGGCCCACTGCTTGATATTTCTAGAACAGTGTTAGTTCTTCTGGTAGAAAGAAAATGCAGAATAATAAGCAATGCTATCCTCTTAATTGCAAGAAGTGGAACAAGATCCTATAGCCAGTTTAGCATAAGAGGAAATGTCTAAAAATTCATACCTCCCTGAGTTTTGAGTATTATTTTTCGTGTGCCTCCCATAGAATGGAATATGTAATTTTTCTCTTATGGACATGTTATTTCCAGTGAAACGCCTATGATATATAATTAATGACAATTTAAATAGTTATGGATGATAGCTTTAACATTATTAATGAAAATACTGGACAGTAAGTTATACTGTCCTATTCCCACTCCTTCCCTCCCCAGACATTCTATAAACTGCAGACAACCTTGATTTTGTCCATCAAAAAACACCCAACACCTTATAGTCTTATATTTCAGGCAATTAAGCCAAATGCTTGAATTTCTAGGGTTTTTTTGTATGAACATCACATGTACAAATGCTTGGGCAGGGTTTAAACTTTGTGGTAAAAAAAGCATCCCAGCAAAGCATCTTTGCAGAAAACATTTTAAGCCAGGAAAGTGTGTCTCATGCTAGCAATAAAATTACTATTAAAAAATTCAAATCTAACTATGTAAAATTGTCCCTCTTACAATTTATGCCAAAATTTTTGACAAATACAAATATGGTGAAAATCAAGAAACAGCAGCAAGACAGAGATGCTTGAAATCACAGATGAAAAAGATGTTTCAAACAAGAAGTGAAAAACTTGACAAGTCAAGTCAGGGACTTAAGAATTCTGTCGCAGATAGGATTAACCATAGAAAAAGCCACTGCTACAGACACAGCAAGATTGCACCAAAGGAGCAGAAACATCTTGGTAGGAAAGGAAGGTAAAAGTCTTGCAGTAAATTCACACCTGGCTTTTAAGACAAACACTAAGTTTTAATTAAATCCTGAAGAAAAAAGGGACAAGCAATGCTGCTGAAAGATGAAAATGGTATGAGCTTGGTAAGACCTCAACATATGCACATATTTGAAAAAGAAAACTCCAGAGCATTCTTAAAAGGCAGCCTGCAAAGCACGATGATACAGGTAAAAGTCAGAATTTCAAGTTAAGACAGAAGCACAACCAGAAGCTACTGCATAAGAAGTGATATGTAAGTTTACATGTAGAACACATGGAATGATGACATTGCCAAATAAAACAAACAGTTCAGAGCTGAAAAGGGAAAGTAAGATTACTGGTGTTACATTTCAGGATTTTCTTCCTGCTGCAAACACGTTTCTCAGATTTATTCCCCTGGAGAAGTTAGAAGGGGCAAACTACAGGACTGGTGGGATCCCTTTTGGCCCTACTTCTAATTGTTCCTAACATTTGCATTAGAAGGGAAAAATCAAATGCTTCCAACAAGAGGAGTAAAATATGCGACCCAAACACATTAGACCAAAAGAACTCACCTTCCAGGTGGCCCATAGTCACCTCTGTCATATGGTGGAGGTCGGCCATATGGATCTGTTGGAGGTGGGCCACGGCTGTCTGAAGTGGGTATGCCACTATTGGCAGGTGGGGGGAAGAAAGCTGGATTCACATGTGGTGCCGGTGGTGGAGCACCTGGAGGTGGCCCAGGGAGATGTGGAGGAGGTGCAAGAGTCAGGGGCGGCCCAAGAGGGCCAGGCGGACGAGGGGGAAATGGACCCGGAGGTGGAGGTGGACCCTGCTGAGGTGGTGGTGGACCTGGTGGTGGCCCATAGCCTGGAACTGGTGGAGGAGGGCCTGGAGGAAGTGGCCCAAGTGGAGGCTGACCAAAAGGCTGTCCTGGAAACAGAACTGGTGGTGGTGGACGATCACCACGATTAGGAGGTCCAGCTAATGGAGGTGGGAGGACCTGACCAGGAGGTGGAGGGCCTGGTGGGCCTGGTGGGCCAGGAGGACCTAAGGGTGGACGTGGGGGAGTTTGTCCAGCTAAAATTAAAAAAAAAAAAAAAAAAAAAACAAACACACAAACAAACAAAAAAACAACAAATAAAATTGAGTGAATAAATACGAGGAAATAAAATTCTTTAAAATGCTTCCTTTTTTTTATTCTTAAAAACAATGACAAAAGAAAAAGAAAGCAACCCTCCCTCCCTGAACATTGTGCAACATGTACAAGACATGCATGTTCCCGCTTTGGGTCCAGTAGATTAGAAAATTTTTAACTTATCTGTATCTATTGATACTAGATATCTAGAGATATCTAAAGAGAACAGCATTATCTTGAAAACGGACAACGCCCCTCCTCAAATCACTTAATCATCTGCTGTTGTTTCCAAAACCCACAAGAAGATTACAAAAGCTAGAAGCCATTGCATCTTACTGCAGCTAGTCTTTCATATGGGGCTTAGGATAAAATATATATTAAAATATGGGAGAAGCTGTATCGGAGAAAGTAATGTAAATGCAGTATCCAAACCTACTCTTAGATTCTCATTACTGGCTTTTCAATTTGACGATGTCCCTTAGACTGTTGGTAGACAATTTATTACTGAATGACATTTACTAAAAAATATGTCAGCTGAAAAAAGAACTTCACCGCAGTGCAAAGCTAATTGTTTAACAGATTTCTTCCATATCAGATACTTAACTAAGCATGAAGACCTCGTCTTCAAATTTCTGGTGCCAACTAACAGACCTGTCAGTGGGCATGAATCAAAGCTGAATTTCTGATCACGCGCAAACTTGAACTACAGTAAGGAAATTAGTTACTTTACACGCTGCCACACAGGCATTCTCAGCACATATAGCAAATAAGAAAATCTGAACTATACTACATTAAAGCCAAATCTACTTGCTAACATGATCTATTTTAATTTTTTTCATACTTAAAATACATATATTAACATAGTATAAAGAATGTATCTAAAAAAGCTCTTATCTTGCTATCAAATTTAGTTAGTACAACTTCCTGGTGAATAGCAACAAAGGAACAGTCAAATCCTACAATCTAGCTGTGAACACTGATTATGGTTCATTAATTGCCTTGATCTTTATCATTTCCCAAATAAGTATACCACACTGAAACAAGAAAACACAAGTAAGACTGAAACTCCATATATGAATAATTTTACCTGGGAAAGGTGGTGGTGGCCCTCCTGGCCCTGCCGGTCCAGGGAATCTGTCTCCACCTGGAATGGCACCTGGAAAACGGCCCCGACCTCTATTACTAGGTGGAAATGCTGCTCGTGAGCTTCCTCCTGGGGGACCAGCTTTACCTTCCCCAGACATCTGGCCAGACTGTGTGGCTGCAACGGAAAAGCAGAAGCGTCATCACATACACTGAAATAGGTTAAAGCATTTCAACACTTGATCTGAAGTGCTAAAGCATGACCTTATGAGCACCAACTTGCTCCCTGTACCCAAACCCAATGCATTGAGGGAGGAAAACATTCTTTGCTAAAATACTATGCTCTACACTAAAGGACACACTAAAGGAAGAGGATCTGGAAAGACTGCCAGTCTCTTCCTTCCATGAAGCCCAAGGCTACAAATGATTAGGACTGGGAAACACAAGACATGGTGCTGAAGTACAACACAGAACCGCTCTTCCCCATTCTGTCATAAACGCAGACAGTACACACATTAGAATTTAGTCCAGTTTGTCTACAAATGTTAAATTTCTAAATGCTCTTGTGCTTTTTTTTTTTCAGATTACGTCCACAAGAAATTGAGAAAGCATCTCCAGATGTTAAGAGCTGCACAAAGCTGCAACCTTCTTTCAGAATGCAGCAGCTCTTCAGTGTATGAAGTGATTTCTTTAAACAAAGATATTACTTCATTCACCTGGACTCTAAGTATTTTATAGCTATTTTAAACCGTGTAAGAATTGTAAGACGCTGAGCTAAAAACCTGCCATTCTACTTTTTCTGCTTTTCCAAGACAGCACCTAAGAAAAGCTTACTTTTCCTTGACTGCATTTCAAATTGACTCAGAAACTGTTTATTACACGGAGTTACAACAGGATTCTGCCCATGCAATTCTCTTTTAGGCAACAAATCCATCAACTTTTTGGAAGATGCTTCCGATCCCACACCCACAAGGGCAAACCTGAAAGGAAATGAAGAAAGTTACAACACAATTTTTTTCCATTTTCTGACATCCTGATACCTCATGAAAAAGATTACACACAGTAAGCGAAAGAATACTTGAAAACTAGACACCGAAATTGTCTCCCAGGTCTTAGTCCAGTTTTCGGAGCAGATAAAATAACTTATTCTAGGATATAAAAGAAGAAAACAAAAGAGCAAGTACAAGATGCATCAAAATTTATCACAACAAAGGCAGCTTTTTGGTGGAGTATCAACAGACTACATAATGAATTCATACGACCAAGTTATTAAGCATACACTGCGTGCTCATTACTGTTAAAGGGACATGAAGGCACATTTATGCAGTGAAATTTAGGTTATCAGTGAAAAATGGGCTCAAGCACTTTAAAAAGCTAATGGAAAATAAAGACGTAAAGAAAAATTTCATAATGAAGGTTGGGAGAATAGCATTTACAATGAAGAAAAACAAGAATCACCACCACACCAACTGAAATCTAGGAACAGTCTTAAATGAAGATGATGAACAAGCTTTAACTCACAAAATAATGAGACACGCAATACCATCACAAGAATTTATACCTGAAATTTAATTCATTAGGATGAAATGATATGCCAAATCATTTCTGTATCAATAAGCTAAGATTAGCAGTTCAAAGATTGACAATTATGAAAACTGAGAACTCCTTCCCCTCCCAAACTTCAATCCACATACAGAAAAAACAAATGACAAATTCTTACCCTTTAGATTGGCCATTAGCACGATTTTCAAAAAATTTTATCTCCAAAATATCATTTACCCCCAGTGAATGAACTGCTTCAGTTAAGTCTTCATCTGTTGTCCACTGAAAAATATTTTTAATATTCAACTATGAGAGCTTATCTAAAACATCAGGCAAAGGGCAATTAAATTTTCCATGGATTTTTGAGTGTGTGTGTGTGAAACTGATCCACAGGAATACTTTAATTC
Source organism: Corvus hawaiiensis (assembly GCF_020740725.1). Taxonomy (NCBI): domain Eukaryota; kingdom Metazoa; phylum Chordata; class Aves; order Passeriformes; family Corvidae; genus Corvus; species Corvus hawaiiensis. Next base: position 44,628,599 of record NC_063216.1, read on the forward strand.
AGGATGTCAATATATTCTGACTTTTGGAGTACTCATTTTTATTTTACAATTCAACTGTTAGTTCACCTAATTCATGCACATTTTACTGATTCCATTCATGTATTTCACAATGGGACAACCCAACAGTCAGGTCCTTTACTTACCTATTAGCTCCTGGAATAATGTAATAACTAATGAAAAAAACACCCATAAAGTATTCTTTTTCAAGTTTAATCCTGGTAAGAAAATATCAGAAAGGAAAAAACCTCATTTTTTATTTATCTTTTTAAACAGAATTTTGCATATGTGAGCCCTGAAGAACTTGGTTTCCTGTAAACAGATAAAATTTCCACTTAATTCAGCTACTGACCAGCTCTTGCACTGTTTGCTTAACTGTAATTGATTTTAAAATGCTTTCATTCTAACAAAGGTAATTGTCTTAAGGGTGACTGCATTTCAGTGAGTTATCATAAACCTGTTCTTGTTGGACAGAGAAATAAGCCTCAAGACAAATACCTGAAAACAGTTATGCTGAAAGAGTCACTGCCGACGGAAAAGGCCCTGGAAAAATGTGAAAAGTAATTTCAAGAAAATCCTAGAGAACCTTCAACCTCCTTTTAAACTAAAACCTTCAGCAAGAGTTTACTAAAAATTGGGTTTGTTTAATAACCTTGACGTATTTACAGGCATGAAGTACTTAATAGTTTAAACTTGTTCTCTTCTTTCATTCGGTTCTCTGAAAACCTTAAGAACATACTAGCACAAATATCCCTTCATAACACTTAAAACATGACAGAAACTCTGAAGTTTATATTTACTGAAGATTTTCTTGATTTGACATCACAACAGCTCCAGATAGGCTCACCAAATTTCAAGTAAAAGGAAAAAAAAACCCCACAACCATAAATAAAAATTAAAGAAAACCGAACCAACAACAAAAACAAAATCACCTGATTTTTTATACTCATAATATTTCATATAAAACATTTTAAAGCAAAAAAAATTTAAAAATAGTTACGTCCATAATTAAAATTCCTGTCTACAACTAACCAGCAGTAAGATACTTACCCAAGTGAGATTTCCAATGTACAAGGCAATTCTCTTTCCAGTATACGTATAGACAACATTTGGTGCAGCTCCTTTACCTACATCATCCCCAACAGATGGTGGAAGAGAATCCATGTAATCGCGATCCTCTGGAGCATCTCCATTATTTGCAGATGGAGAAATTACATCATCATATAAATCAATCTGATCATGCCCACCATATTCAGCCTCCTAAAATAAAAAAGACATCTTGATTACAATTAGTATTACCCTTAGAACTCATTGAAGCAAAAAGTGGTGATAATTGCCACGTTCCACAGACAGTCTGATCCACCACCTACACAACATCCCTGCTGAAAAGCTAAGCTCCAGTTTCATCCACATCAAAACATGTAAAATTCTTATGACTCCTATTATATTCTAAACTTATGTGGAAAAAAATACTTCTGGCCACTGTTTTCCACTGCAATACTTTTGCCCTTGTAATACAAGCAGGAATCAAAAAATCCACAAGCCCTACTCCCAGAATTGCATACATTAGAAAGCACAAGTGTCATAGTTCAACCCCAGATTGCAGCTAAGTACCACAGAGTTGCTCATTGACTTCTCCCTCCCCAACCACTCCATGGGATGGGTGAGTAAAAACAGAAAAAGGTAAAACCTGTGGGGTAAGAACAGTTTAAAAACTGAAATAAAATAAACTGCCAGTCCCTGAGCACTGATCAGCCCCTTCCACCCAACTCCCACCAGTTTATGTACTGGGCATGATGTTCTTCCATCTGATGCTTTCCTACAGTACAGGAGGACCCATCAGTAAATGAGGTGTATTGCATCTCATTTTCTGGTAGTTTATTATACAATGGGGCCCCTTCAGCACATGTTATCTTCTCCTCTAGTGACATTCTGAAATCTTTGTCTTCTAGATAGTCCATGATCACTTCCAAGATTCTTGGTCAACTGGGATTTCCTATTTGAGCTCATTATGTGGTCACTGCAACCTACTTATTTCATGTAGCCCCAGCTGCATGACGTGTAGAGAAGACCCTCCCTTTGAACACCCAGTCCAGCACTGGCAGCTGCTGGGGAGCTGAAGGAGCTGTGCTGGAGTCTCAGGAGGAGCTGTGCTTCAGCACCAATCCCTTCCAAAGCAGCTCAAGCCCCTTGATTAGATTCCAATATCTCTTTCAGCTGGAGTATAGGAGGCCTCGATACTCTGTACCCCCACTTCCAAAGAGAGAGGACTGGAGGTGGACTGTAGTCTCCCCTGGTGCTTTCTGCCAGACACTCCAGGTAGGGCAATTCACCCTGGCTGCAGTATAGAGCACATTTTTACATCTTGCCCTGCCCAGACTGGCCAGGGGGCTGCTGCACGAACTATGTCCCATTTAACTTGTTCAAAAGCTTGTTGCTGCTCAGGGCCTCACTTGAAATCATTCTTCTTGTAGGTCATTTCATAGAGAGGGCTTACAATTAGACTGTAATCTGCATTCTTCAAAAACCCACAACACCTAAAAAACCTTGTGTTTGCTTCTTACTAGTTGGTGGAGACATTGCCGCTATTTTCTTGATCACATTCACTGCAATCTGACAACATCCATCTTGCCATTTTACTCCTAAAAACTCAATCTCTCATGCAGGTCCCTTGACCTTACATTGTTTTATGGTAAAATCAGCTTTTGGAATAATTTGGACTATTTTCTTCCCTTTCTCAAAAATTTTTGCTGTTGTAGGGCCCCACATGATGGTATTATCAATGTACTGCAGGTGTTCCAGAGCTTCACCCTGTTCCAATCCAGTATGGATCAGTCCACAGAACTGGTTGGGCTATGTTTCCACCCCTGGGGCTCTGGATTCCAGGTCTACTGGACATTCCTTGAAGGGAAAGCAAATTGTGGCCTGTCAAAGGTATAGAAACACATTAGCAATATCAATTGTGGCAAACCACTTGGCAGCTTTTGACTCCAGCATGTCCAGTATGCAGCACTCAGCCACAGCATGACTTCATTCAAGCCACCATAGCTCACTGTTAGTCTCCACTCTCCGTTATACCTTCACACTGGCCGTATGGTCTGGTCCTGCTCATCACCGCTTGACTCTCCAGTTGATAAATCAGCTTGTGAATGGGAATAATGGTGTCTCGGTGCAATGCTGCTGCTGGAGTAATACCATGGTAGTGACCAGCACAGTTCTCTGACCTTCAGCAAGCCCACAACAGAAGGGTCCTCTGAGAGACCAGGCAAGGCAGGCAGCTGCTTAACTTCCTCTGCCTCCAAGGCAGTGGTACTGAACACCCACCAGTACCCTTCCGGGTCCTTGACATACCCTCTCCTGAGACAGTCTATGCCAGGAATGCACAGAACCTCCAGGCCAGACACAGTGGGGTGCTTTTGCCACACATTCCCAGTCAGGCTCACTTCAACCTCCAATACGGTCAGCTGTTGGGATCCCCCTCTCTCCCTCCAGAAACAGAAATAGGTTCTGCCCCTGCAGAGCTGGATGGCATTGGGGTACCCTGTGCACTAGAGCCTTACACTCCTGTGGGCCTGACGTGCCAGACCACAGGATCCATACATTCCTGAAAACTCAGCATATGACAATGGCATGATCTGGACAAGTTTCTGCTGCACGGGTCACATGCGCTGGAATTCTTCTGGGTCTGCGGGTGACTGCATTGTCTGGGTCATAGCAAAGGTACTGGATACCACTGTGGTGGCCCACTTGCCTGGGTGACACAGAACATCTTCCTTGAAGGGATGTCTTTCCGTCACACTCCACAGGAGTTGCCTCCCAAAGGCTGAGGACTTGTGGCCCTTTGCCAATTGCCTTGTCAATGCCCCCTTCCCTAGAAGGTGATCCCAGCTGCTTGGTTTCCCGACCCTCCAATTCTGAGCTACCAGCCCTGGTACCCAGCATCTGAGCAGTCAGGTGATCACATGCTCACCTGCTTGATGGCTGAAATCTTTTTGCATATCCCACAGCTCTCTCAGGAATAGGGACTGAGTGGTTCCCTCTTGTTCTGCCTCTTCCTCCTGTTCTTGTGATGGCCCTGCTTTGTTCTCCTTTACTAAACAAGCTCTCTCGTGTCCATTTCTTCTGGTGGAAAGGGGTGACTGATATCGGCAGGGGTTGGTGCTCTGGTTCAGCTGCATCACCCGCTGCAAGGCTCTGAGCAGCTGCAGCACCTGCTACCAAGGTTTGAGTAGCCACAGTGCCTGTCACGGGGTTTGAGTAGCTGCAAATAGTTGCTTAATCCTAAACAAGACCTGGCACACAATTGTGGATCCTGGCCATAGGGCCATGCTTGTTTCAACATCCCAAGGATATTCAAAATTTTCAAGAGCTATTGTCATTAGCCTGGTAGAGAAGAGGAAGATGTGGGATCACGTCTCCTCTGCAGATTAACTCTCAGAGGATGAAAGGTAAAAGGTGTAATCATTAATAGTTTCCAACAGATCACTCACAAAGTACAAAGATGACAGCAGGGCTGACTACAAGTAATAGATTACTTTCACAACCAGCAATTCTGTCGTATCATACGTCAGTGTTCATAGGATCACTGAATGGTTTAGTTCCAAGCCCCCTGCTGCGGGCAGGAATATCTTCCACTACACCAGACTGCTTACGTTAAAATACAACACAATAACCTTGTACCACTAGACCAGTATCCCACAGGATAAACAGCACAACAGGGAGCACACAGTGGAAATAAGGAGTTAAATGATGGAGCTCTGAGAACCAGCAGAACAACTGAGAGCATAAAATCAACATTGTGTCCAGTGACTATTAAACTAATATAATGAATGCTTTTAACAAATTTGTTCTAGCATGTTCTAGTCAGATTTGTTGTTTTCTCAACCTGTCAAGTCCCACGATGGGTGACAAAAAAAGGGCTATTGTGGTTTAACTCCAGCCAGCAACTAAGTACCACACAGGCATTTCCTCACTCCACCCCCCAAACCCTGTGGAACAAGGGAAGAGAACTGGTGAAAAGGTAAAACCTGTGGGTTGAGACTAGAACAGTTTAATAACTGAAATAAAGTAAAATATAAAAATAATAATGGTGATGATGAAAAAGATGACAACAAAAAGAGATGAAATAATGGACAAGACAGACAATTGATACATAATACAATTGCTCACCATGTGCTGACCAATGCCCAAGTCCATCCGCAAGCAGCAATTGCCCCTCTAAGCCAATTCCCCCCAGTTTACTGGACTCTCATACCCTACTCCAGAACAGAAACTGCCTCACCAGATTTTGGTATCACAGATATTTCAGCACCCACTATGAATTTGTATCTAGAAACTCACAGAAGCATCCTAGATAGAATAGTTCAAGGTACCAGATATGGCAGCTAGAGAGAACCAAGCTGGACCCCACAAAACACAGGCTGCAAAGTTAACGATGTTTGCTGCAAACCCAATATATCCACAGTCATGACCACAAGATCCACTCTCTGTATGAAAATACTAACAACTACTGCTCATACAGGGAAAATGTAACTAAAACAAATAATGCTAATTTAAAAAACCCCAACAAACAGGTAAACTGAGTTTTGGCATTGTCAATCAAGTAGATTTAATCCTCAGTAAGCTGCACTGTCCCAATAAACTTCAGTACAAAAATCTCCTTCTTAAGGTAAGCTTATCACTATTAAATTAAGGGTTTCATATTTCACCTAGTCTGTCCAGTTCTCAGTTTAGATTCCTCCTATCACCATAGCTAATGAAATCAGGTTCATGGAACTGCCTGAGACAGGCCTAAACACGACATCTTACAGCTAGATTAGGGTTGATGTCACGAGGCAGTTAAGGAAGTCCTCTGCTAAATGTGCAGTAATTCTAGTTACCTGTGTATATGAACGATGACTTCAGGAAAGTAGAATTTAGTCTTGGTAGACAGATGCAAACAGACAATCACCAATCTTACAGCAGATGTATGTACACTAACCTATCTCTCTGAAGTCAGCATTGCCAAAATACCAGAGCAGGCAGCAGTCCACTGCAGCTCTGCTGCACTCCCCTAGTGACAAGAAACTCCTTGAAACAGATCGTTTGTATCACACAGGCTTTCAGGTGACTATCAGTGGAGGGAGAGAATTATTGAGGCAGCAGAGTCTGCATGTAATTGAGAGAGGGGCAGGACAGGCAAAGTGCCCAATAGCACCAGTGTCTTAATTTAAATAAAGACACAAGAGAAAACCTGATGCTGTTCACTAAAATTTCTTCTTACATTGTGCTGGTTTTGCAGCCAGCATGGAATTCATTCAGTTACCAATCTGTCAGCAAGGTGTGTGCTTAGATGATTAAGAATGACCTGAACCAGCAACTCCCAAGTGTAGACAGAAGAGAGGTGTCCTGGTGGATGTTGCACAAGATCCAACAATCCTTTCTCCTTCATACATGATCTGTGGAAACTTACCTAACCACACCCTTCCTTCCTAGATGCAGAAAAGGAAAAAAGAGTACAGGAAGTGTTACTTCTCAGCTATTTAAACAAATGCTCTGCCTCTATCAGGAACCAATTTTGACCTCTTCCAACTTCCTTAGTTACAAGAAGAACATCAAGCATGAATAGAAATTATTTCTGCTCAATTACTGTAATTCACAATCTTGCAAATAAACATGCTAAGAAACAAAGTGAGCGCCACTGTTCTGGCCCCCTCTAAAACCAAATCAGACAACAATGCATTTCCAAAGTCTATGTTTTAACTAGACCGCAGTCTGAAATACTTCGTCTTAAAATCAGGACTGAAATTCTACATTCTGTGCTAATAAGTGGAATGGGTGAAATATTCCAATATGAAAGCCATAAACATATGGAACTTCATGTCCAGAACGGACAAACTAAACATGTTATTTCTTTTTTGCAACTTAGCAGTCATACTCCTCAGAGACGCAGAGGACCACTCACTTAGTTTTCAAGCGCTGTTTTGGAAATGGCTTTTGTTGTTGTTGTTAAGCAAAATTTTTTTAAGCTGTCCAAAGGTCTGTGAGACTTGCTTTTTCTGCAGAACCTTGTCCAATTTAAGAGTTAAACACTAACTTACACCTTCAAGAACACATTTTAAAAGAATCAGTGAGGTAAATAAAAGTTTCATGAAAAATATTTACTGTTGCTTCTGGGAAAAAAAAAAAAGAGAAAGAAAAACAAACTATCCAGCTTCCCCCTTGCCTTTTTGTTCACTCGAGTTACAATATTTGTGGTCAAAAACTCTAAACACATGCTACTATCCTCACTTATAAAAAAAAAAAATTTGTAGGTCCTGAAGAATAACAAGTTATAGACAAAAACCTTTCTGGTTTTGATTAACTGTCTGAACATACGAACTGGAACATTAACAAAAAAGACAGCCTTTGATACTTCTAAAACAGCAAACTGCCTATGGCAGAAACATCCAGCACAGTGGACAAGTTCGTTAGACCATAGGATTCATGTTTACTCTATAGGCCCAAATGCTCTTGGCTCTACAACTGGCACAGCACCAAAATTTAAGCGACCTGATCCCTTGTAACTAAAAACTACAGAGTAATTACAGAGTCACAAAGAATAACTAAAAATTCACAAGCAGTCAAAAATATAAACTAAACGTACGTAGGATCACTGTTCACATTAAAACAAAGTGAAGAGGCGCCAGATAAGAAGGTATCAAGTTTTTCTGGAGTTTGGTATTTACCAGTATACAGAAATTATGTCTTCCCAGGGCCCCTTTCAGCAGAATTGGCAAAATGCATATGCCATAATGCATTGTGTACATATTTTATAACACATGCAGGTCTGCCAGCTTATGTTTTTTATGACCAGGACAGCCCTTCTGAGTAGAAATTTATTATACCACAATGTATCCATCCCCTCCCATGATAAGACACCTGTCTTGATGATATAAAGGCTGTTTTTAATAACTGGCTTTAACTGGCCACTAAATGCTAGCTTTTATTATTTATCACACACAAAAAAGTTTTCTTTGTGTTACAGAGCTGAAGTCAAGACAGTAACTAACACATTCCTTAGATAATGTAGTTTTCAGATAATTAGCCTCTTAACTGCTTATTCCATCTAAATAACTTTTATTATCCAGTTACAAAATACAAAGTCAAAACTCTTTCATTCCTAATTTGTTAGCATTTAAATATCAAAATAGAACACTACAGGCATGTTTACACATATCCACAATGCAACTATTCAAGTTTACTTATTAAGAGTATAAACAAAGCAAGCACCTTTTTCACAGCATTAAAATAAGATATCCTTAAGTTCTTTTGCATCCTCTTCCTGATCAGCAAGATTTATATTTGTATACTACATGTGCACAATAAACGGTTTTTACTATTTAACTACATGCACGAGCGCATGTGGAAAAAACCCCCTGAGCAAGGGAAATGCAAAGCTGCTCAGAGCATGAGGGAACTTGACAATGCATGGTCAAATCTTCATGACCATAAGAAAGCAACCCAGTTTGCTGGCTGAAGCAGCAGGCAGCCTCAAGTCAGACCCAAACTGGTGTCCTGCACAAGCTCATTATCTCTGTATCATGCAGCAACAGTCTAGGGTTTTGTGTATAAAACCACAGCCTAATATTTGCTAAAGCACTCCAGGCTTACTGAGGGTCTTCTGCCCTCGAGAGAATGCCATCCTCAGCTATTTGTACACAGGTAACAGTTTTCACGAGCAGCACAGATCTCCCTCTCTTGAAGAGCAAGATGTGTAATGTAGGGAGATGCTCAAGGTAAAATAGTCCATGCAATACCTATTTTTAAGAAGGCACAAGCAATGCATGCAGGAAGTACTACATTTATGCGACTGTCATCTCAAAATGAGACTTTAAATAAATAGAAAAGACTGCTGGCTGGGGAAGCCAGCTTAGAAGAAAATAATGAAGAATTACTCAACCAAGTTCTCCGAGAAAAAAAAAAAAAGCACAATTAAAAAAAAAGTAATTGGTCAGAGCCAAATTGACTAAAGCTGTGAGCCCAAGGACAAAAAATATGATTATGATGAACAATAAGTTAATAAAAGAGTAAGAGGCAACACTGACAGACGATGAGCTTCAGATAGAATAGGCAAGATGCATTTTTACTAAAAAGATCTAATATCAAGTTAGTCAGCTCATTGCAACCAACACTAAATACTACCCAAAACAGTTTAGAGTTGTCATCCATCTTAGCCAGCTTGTAAACCCATGGCTCTGCGGTCTTTATTTCACCTTTATAATCTATGGTTCATTTAGTGCTAATCAAGCAGAACATCCCTCCCCGCCTTCTCTTGGAAAAAAGGCATTAAAAAAATCCCAGATGAGCACCTTGAGGCCCAGAACAAGACAAAACAACCAAGGGAAGTTCACCCAGTCACAAGTCCTAAATGAAAGGTTAACTCCAGATGCAAACAAAAGTTTTGTCCCAAAAGCTTGGGCATAAATACAGTTATATACTACATATCCACAAGAACAGCAAAGCACAACAGTATATTTTTCAGTCCCTGTTACTGCCAAAACCAGTGGAAAGGGTTTCTATAGTCCAATTCAAAAAAATATTAGTAACTCAAATTAACGTAGAGCAACAAAATCAAAAAACAATAGTTCACTCACTAGATAAAGACAACTTTTTTATAAATATGGTGTTCCGTAAAATGCCCTCTAAACAAACAAATTAATAATACAATTCGCTTTCTCCCTAAGCATCTTCTTAACTGTCATCTTCACACATCCACAACTATGTTCCACCATATCCATTTAAACTGTCAGCTTCAAATCAGGAACAATAATTCATGAATAAAAGTTTCTAGACAACCTTTCTCAATGATGTCAGAATTAAGAGGTAGTAACTAATACGACAACTCGCCTTCTTTCATATACGACAGAAGGAAATGGGACAGTGCAGAGGCATCAATCTCTCACAGTAAAACTTTTACATTGTCTCAAGACCTGCTCAGTTCAACAATATTACTGTAAATACAAAGTCACAAAAATGGAATCTGGACAAGAAAAAACAGCACTTTTTTAGGGGTGTGTGTGAAACAGACAAAAACATAGAAGAAAACCCCCTAAAAGAAACAAAACCCTTAAAGTCAAGCCGATGGAAAAAAGGGCACTAGCCTCTTCTCACTTTCTGCCCTATATTTTGCAAGATTTATGAACTGAAGCAACAGGCTGCAGAAATGCAAACCCAGCAGGGAAGCAACTGGGGTGAATACTGTGAAAAAAGCAAAAAGGTTCCCTGCCTGGTGGAATAAGCTAAACTAAATTATCACAAGACTCTCTTCATTTGCACCACCATGGCCACAGAGAATATCAACAGTAATGACAATATGAGTAGACCAGGACCGTGTGAGTGAAACAGATCACCCCATTAGTTTTGTTCTGGCACTACCTCTCTTCACTATACTTACAGCACACAACTATTCTACTCTGAGGGCTTCTGCACACATGAATTTACACAAACACTACCAGATTCAAGTGAGGGTTTTTTCCCTGAAAAACTTTATTTGTTAGCAGTTTTATCTAGAATTTATTAAACCAAACTCAAGTTATCACAGAATCTCAAAAAATGTACTCTTCTGCTAAATGGTGTTTGTCCACCTGTTTAAATTCCTATGATAGGTCTTCAACTGTAAGGGACAAACCTTCACATGCAGACAAAATAAGAGCAAATCACTCCTCATCTCCCCTTAGTATGGCCTTCTTTCATAGTATACCTTTATGAGATTACTAATACTTAGAATTACTGTATTAATCGAGATCAGAAGAAATTAAGTCTTCTGAGAAAGTTACAAGTTGCTGAGAAAATTACAGATTGCCTGTGAATTCCAAAACCATTGCCTACTTCCCAGTTCTCTGTAGGGCAAGCTGGCATACAGCTGGGCCCTGTAAGTGCGTGAAAGTGCAGTTGTTCCCGGTTATTTATGCTCTAGGGCAGGAACAAAGCAATCTGGGGCAACTCAACCTGGAGAAGTGCAGGACTCGCTAACAGGACAGATGGCATGCAAAACCGATACAAACATCGTGTTTCGCTAGGAAAGTTGGCACACGGCTATTTGGTAAAAATGAGAGGCAAAAAAAAAAAAAAAAAAGGTACTAGAAAACTGGACTACTTATAATCCAGAAAAGTTGTTTATTTCATCCACATTTCCTCAACAAAATAGGAACTCGTCCTCTAAAAAAGGCTTGCGCAACATTTTAAAATGGAAGATAATAACGAATAAGGAAAACAAACAAAAAAAAAAAAGAAAATATAAAAAGCAGGATACTTTCTCCAGTGCTGCAAAATAAAGCCGCACTAGTTCCACCTCCCCCGCAAAGCGCGGCCGAGAAACAGCCACCGCTCGGCGGCTTTTTGATTCATCTGCGAACAATGGCAGCGCTTCCCCTCCGCAGCCGGCGGGAAGGGGCCGCTCTCCCCGCCGCATCCGGGAGGGTCCCGTCCGCCGAGCCGGCGCGGGAGAGCCCTCTGGAGCGGCCCCTGAGCAGGAAAGTCAGAAAGGGAGGAAGGTTGGGAAGAAGCGAAAAAGCGAGGGAGGGAAGGAAGGCGCTCGCCCCTGGCGCATCCAGTGCCCCGCCAGCAGCCCCCTCTCAGCGCCAGGCGCGCTCTCCGCCCAGCCGCGCCCGCCCCGGGCCCGCGCAGCCCCGCGCTCGGCGGCGGCGGCGGGAGCGCCCGAACAATGGCGGCGGCGCGGCCGCCGCGCTGAGGGCCCTGCAGGCGGCGCGGCTGCGAAGGCGGGCGAGGAAGGGGAGCGGAGCAGAGCGGAAAGGCCGCGCCCGCGGGCCGCGCATACCTGGTTGAACTCCTCGCCCACATCGGCGTAGATGTCGATGTGGTCCACACCGTCCGCCATGGTCCCGCCCGGGGCCGCCGCCAGCCGCGCCCGGCTCCCGAGCCGCCGCCGGGAGGGGGAGGGGGAAGGAGCGGGGAGGCGGAGCGCGGCGTCACTTCCGCGGCGGCGCGGCGGGGCTTCCGCCGGCGGCGCGGGCGGTGGGGGCCGGGCCGCTCCTCCTGCCCCGCCCCGGGCGCTCCCCGCCCGCGGGGACCGCCTCACGCCGGGGCCCGGCCCGGGCCGGCCCTGCTCGGCCGGGCTGTTGTGCGCGAGGCAGTGAGGTCCATGTCGGCTCTGCGGGGTGCGGGCTCGTGTTCCGCACTGCCTCGCTCCGAGGAAGGGAGCTTCCAGCAGTCAAAGCGCGCTGGGTGCTCAGTAGCCAAGGACCGTAATTATCGGCTGAAAAATGAGCGCCGTGCTACGTGTTAAAGCACGGGCGCGCGCTTGGCTCAGGAGCGCAGTAAGACGTGCGGAAAGGACACAAAACAGGCACACGCCGGACTGCATTTAGCCAGGGCTCTCTACTGTGCTGCTGCAGAGCTCTCTTTTTAACATCACAAAGTGAAGATAATTAGCGTCAAATCAAGTGTTGTTCTTTTTTTCGGTGTTAGGTTTTTTGTTCGGTTGGTTTTTTGTGCATTCAGAACTGTTAGGATTGCGCGACAGCTTCAAATTAACTTTGAATCAATGTTCTGTTACCCAGATCAATGTTTAAGCTCCAGGTGATTTTAGAAAACAACATCTCCTGGTACATAAAGCGCAGTGCACATAATGCTCTACGTAATAGATTATGTTCTGCTTTGTGCATTATGTTCCACATCCAAAAATAAACCTGCTTTTTTTACTTTATCACAAGCTGACACTAAGAAGCTTGTGCTTCTTAGACTGAATTAAAATAATGTAAAAACATCACTGCAATGAATAAAAATGTTGTTATTATTAGCTTGACTCAAATTTCTTGTTTCATGACTGGGAGTACTTCACAGTGTGTGGATCAGCATCCAAAGTGTCCTGACTTCATATTGGGTCCTGGACTTGTGTGCAGATCATCCCTGTCTGTCTTGCAATCCCACACTGAAGTGCCCATGGAAAAGAAATATGAATAGACCAGAAAATAGCTAAAAAATCAGAGATCCAAAACGAGGGATATGTTGTGGACCACACCTGCTGACAGTCTAGATATATTTCAGGTATGGAGGTGGTTGGGTTGTTCCTGGGGTTCTTACCAAACTTGTGACATGATCAATTTATCAGCTGCAGATATTGTGTCATTCCTGCTGTTAATTCTGGAAGATAGAAATACTGTATTTAAGGGGTTTTTATTGGAGTTTCCTGGTTAGAGAAACTAGCAGGTTGTGAACTCTTTGGTAAAGTTCAGAGCATCACCTGAAAAAAACATTTTAGAGGTGGTAGTTAGGAATAAACAAACAAGACATCTTAATTGAACTTTTAGTGTTGGTTGCAATTATGATTTGCAATACTATGTTTGATCAAAGGTTAAAAGTACATGTTCACATCTATGAATGCACAAGTTGCTGGTGAATTAAATGAGTGATTGGTTTGGAAGGAGGATTCACTCTTCTGGATTTCTCACAGTTCACACAGGTACTGTTAAAGTATTAAGATCTAATTGGGTTTACATACTTGCTTAATGGTGATTTAGTAACTAGTCTTCTAGAGAACAAAATGAAGCACTGTGACAGTTACCACTTCTGGCCATGCTAAATAAAGTTACTGAAATCAAGAAAACCTAAGCCTTGCTATCCCAATGATCAGATAAAAAATCACAGCAGGCAGTAGGTCGTGTGTTGTTCAATGTTTTACATGCGTCTGAGTATTATCCATAGATAGTTTAAAAGGGCAAGGAAATGAAGTATGAATGAAAAAGTCAGCATCATCACCTCAGAAACCACCGCAGGGATTACCACTAGCCTTTGAAGGACCCCATCCGGGGCCTTTGAAGAGGCGGGAAAAGACATCAGTCTCTGCTTTCCTCTTTACGATAGTGAAGGATGATCAGTGAAGACCCTGGACTCCCCTATGCTGTGTTTCATGCTCAGGGGGCTTTTCCACTTTGGAACCTTTCTAAACAGTTTGACTTGCTAGATTTATTGTCCACAGTCATTTACAGAATAGGTTATGATAATTTTTATTCTTGTATGCATATTACTAAGCAAATTCTGTAGGCAGAATTTAGGAGACTAAATATTAAGCAAGCTGTTCTATTTATTTTCTGTTGTATTTTCGTTCTTTTCATGGGTAGACTTACTAAATATATCTTCCTCTTCCTTGTGGTCATCAATAGCTTCTTTGTGAATTACTGTGTCTCAGTGAAGCAACTTCAGAGTTGATCCACTCCAGTGAAACTGTTAATGCTTTATTTATTGTAGACATTAAAATTATTTAGACAAAATGTTGCCTTCCTTCACCCAATAAAATTCAGAAGGCTAAGGTGAAGCAGGGGTTGAAACAGCAGTGTGATCATGAGAGAAAGAATTCTTGGCAGTACAACATCGTCTTGGAGAAGTGTCCTCATAAGTTTTGTTGGGGCAGCAAGAGCCACTGCTCATAAAATGCACACCTTTGAAACCTATAGCCCACCACGGGAACAAATGGCAGCAGGCGAACTGGTGCCTTCCATCAGTTCTTATTTCACACCATCGGATGTTCCGTCATTTGAAGACAACAGCTGGAGCTCCCTTGATACCAAAAGAAGGGGGGGAAAGGGACTGTAGCAGTTCTGCATAAGAAGGTAGCCTACAAGTCCCTGTTTCTCATGGATACACAAAAACCTCTTTATTTGTATATTGTTCCTTTGGTCTCTTGTGCTGTTAATGATGCAAATTCAGGTATAATCCTCATTTTGAACACAAAAGCAGCAGCTGGTTCTCTGAGAACCTTGTTAGCCAACACATACACTGTTAGCCAACACATACCTTGTTAGCCAACAGAATTCTCCATATCTTCATCTTCAAAGCATTTCAGACCATTTTCTACTAGGATGTTCCTGCTGCAAGACAAAGGGGAGAAGAGCTCTTTTCCCTCCCCTTTGTATTGTATGTGATTACCTCAAAATACATTTAAATATATTACTTTAGTTAAGAGTGGCACAACCAGTTTCAATATAATAGTATTTTCAAACATTAACCTATTTCTGCTAATATCAACATGGCAAACATATATATTTATATTTTTAAAAATAAATGTATGTAGAATTTGCCTGAGGGATCAAGACTGAGAATGGTGCAGGAACTTTCAAAGGGACTTTTATTTCAATATCAGTATAAACTGTTCAGGCAGTAATGTTATAGACAACAAAGTGAAAAGATAAGATATGAAAATGTGCTGTGTTAATCAGGATAATACTCAAAATCAGAAGAGGCATCAGCTTAGTTGAGAACTGCAGTGTGTGTTTTGTTATATAAACTTATGTCCTAGCTATGTCAGTCCAACTGCATTGAATATGTTTTGTTTATTTGTAGTCCTGAAGGCTTTGATCTCTCCAAATCCTCTTCCAGCCACTCTGCAGGCCCTTTTACTGTTTTTCACACAGTAAAATAATCCAAATGGTCAAGTCTGTACACCCTAATCTGTAAGAAATTGTCTTTTCCACTGAAATGCCTTAGTTTATAAAATTCCACAGACAAGAAGTGAGAAAAAATGTTATATTCAAAATGAGATGACAAATAGGCACAAATCTGCATAATTGCTTTCAGAGGCCAAAATTTCAGGTTTTGTTAACTCTTGTGTAACTGCAGGCTGACATGAAAAGAGACATTTGTGTTCCCAACAAAGGTAGCAACAGCCTGTGCTGGGAAAGAGGGAATATTACCTCATCTTTTGGTTGTGGCTCAGAGTTAGAGTGGATTAAGTGTAATATAAAACTGCATCCAAAGGGCATCTACAAGAACTCCTACTGTCATACCTATTGTAGGAAAATAGTTGGCACTATTCATTGCTTGCTCAGAGCTGTCTTTTTATAGGTATTCAATTGTTTTGAGCTTGTACATGTGAGCACTGTGTTCCATCTTTTTCCCCCCCATATAACTGCCTGTCAGTCTGCTGATTCTCTTGGTTCAACTGTTCATTCTCAGGTTGAAAATTATGGCTAATCAGGATATGATTTGCAAATGGAATGCATATTCTAACCCTCAAGGCAGAAAAGTGTATTAGAGAAGGCAACTATAGTACAAAAGGTGGTACTAAATTCCATCACCCCCTTTGAATCCACTTTCATATAAACTGCTAGTCAGAGGGCTCAGTTACCTTCAGAAAAAGTATGAAATTGAATTTCCAGCTTTATATAATATCCTATTTTTTGATAGCTTCCCTTTCCCTTGTTTAAAAACCTGTCTCCAAAATTTCATTTTTTTCCTGAAGATCATCACTAATCTATTTTTTGCAATAACTTTCTGCTGTTCAACTCCTCTTCTAAATTGACTGAAACCTCCCAAACTTGTTAACTGCATTAAAAAGGTCTTTCTTTCTCTGAATGGGCTATATACATATACAAATTAAGGAATAGCACTATGAAGATCACTTTAAGATGTTCTTTAATATTTCAAAGAATTTCAGCTCAGGGATAACTTTGTTACATAGTTTCTGTTTACTTCTGATACCAGGAGTCACTCTGAACTTGGATAAAGTCTTCACTGCTCACTCATGCATTGTGCATGCCTTAGCGCATTGAGCACAGGCTGGCACAACTCTGTTCTCCAGGCTTCCTCTTTTCCAAGCTCAGCTATTTAGAGATACAGTTTCAGAGAAGAGAAGCCTGCTCTGTAGTATTCAGGTTTGTTTTTTTTTTTTTAAACTTGAACACTTCCAGATTTCAGGAGGGGAAGTATCTATCATGACTGTGTTATAAATAAGCAGAGTTAGTCTGGCACTGGAAAGCAATGTATCCTATTCAAAGAGCATGCCAACCTTCTCACTCTGGCCCTCATCCACGTCTCTGCAGCTCTGCTGAGCGATGTTCACGTGAGCACTTAGCAAGGGTCAGAGGGGACATGCCCCTGCCTGTGCCCTCTGTGAGCTCATCACTCCTGCTACAGGGATGGTATAGCAACTCCCAACCCCTGTCCCACTGCTGGAGTTGCACCAGAAAAGCTGAGTGTCTCATTTGTATCACCAAGATTTTGAGGAGAGGCTGTCCCATTTGTACCACTGACAGTTTCAGGAGTGGCTGTGCTGGGGTACAGCAGGCAGGTGCAGCGGGATGGGCTGTGCCAGGCACCTTTGCAGAAGTGCTATAGGGAATGGGGATCACTCTCATCTGCAGCTTTCACAGGGGCCATCCTGGCTGCAGAGACAGCAGAGAGGAACGAAGGTTCAGGTTTTGCTTCCAACAATCCCTAAGAGTACCAGGGACATGAGGCTGCACAGATAGCTAGGGGGTTTGGTCTTGAGGATACCGCAGAATAAATAACCATTGTAAGCCCCATGGCAGCTTCTTCCTGCCCTGCAATTCAGGGACTCACCCCAGAGGAGGAGCCATCAACTGCTGCCCACACCATAAAACAATTATGTGTGCACTGATTACACTTGTTACAGGACAGAGGTTTAGATTTAAGCACTGCAAAGGGAAGCAAATAAGCAGAATATGAACTGATGAAAGCCATGTGCATGGTTGAGCTGATACCACCAGGCTTACTGTCAGAATACTTGTATGTCATACAGCCAAGTTATGGGTTTCAAGGCCACTCTCAAGGACTGCTTCAGCATTGTTTTCATGGGTCTAAATAGAACACCCTTTTGCTGTTAACAGCTTAGTGGTAGAAAAATATTCCTTATTCTCAACAAGATTATTTCTTTAGGAATTTAAAGGGTATCTTAGGAAAAAAAAATTTACATATGCAATAATTAACTTCTGGCATAGAAGGCCTCATTCTGAATTAGCCCAAATTCATTTTGAATTACAGAAAATGCACAAAACACTCATAAATATTTAGCACTTTTCCAGCACTTTAAATCTGAATTTATTATATCATTTACAAATGCTATGATATATTCATTAACTCTCTGTCTGTAAGTTAGGTAAGAGTACCATGATATTTATTGTAATCAAAAGGAGACATTTGAGCTCAAATTTCTAAAAGCACCTCTTGAATTTGTCAGAATCGGACGTCTAAAATGCCAGTCATTGCAGTATCAGCAGTAGTCAGTAAACACTGGTGAAATTTAGCATCTTTATGTACTTGAGTTGCTCAAAGTGAATAGACATTTTAAAAAACATTGATTTTCTCTTCCTGCAGGTGTGAGGTCACAAGATATCATTACTAAAGAAAAAGTACGAACTAGGAAATTTCAGAAACAGTATAATAACACCTCAATCAATGAAAACAATAATAAAAAAATGTATTTTGACTAATTTAAAATGCAAGTAACTAAATATAAACTCCTGATTTGTGCTTGGAATCCATTTGGGATAACTGAAGAGAAGCAAACTAGGAGAGCAGTTGTGAATGTATTAGAAGAAAGATTTCATCCTAGTATTAATCTGATACTTTAATGCAAGAGGAAAAAAAACAGTACCTATAACTGTAATTTTGTTATATATATATGTCTTTATTCCTTGTCTCTATTTTCAATTATATTGTGAACTGAGCACATGCATATTAGGAGCAATGAAGAATTTCACAGACAAAAATAAAAGAAATTGTATCTGTGTTTCAGGTAGGAGTTATATCTCTGTCAGACATTTTGCATTGAATTAAAAATCAGACATGAAAGAATAAAAAAAAAAAAGGAGAAAGAAAAGCAAGAGAGATCAGAAAATGTGGGGTTTGTCAGCCAGATATAAAATGGCTCTAATGGCTGTTTCTATGGCAACTAAAAATGAATAGCTCTGAAGATAAACTCAGTATTTTTTTTTTAGCAGAGACAGTAAGGTTGCTGTCTACTGCCACATACTCCAAATAATATTCTCTGCCCCAAGGTTGAACATGTGAAGATTCAGTATCACCACCATATAATTTTGCACAGATGAAGTGCAACAACTTTTAGTTGACAGGATTGAGTCCATGATAGAGATTCTGTTGCTCTGTCCTGAGCAGTAAACCAGAGCCCTGGTTTACTGAAACTAAGTGATTCATTCTCTGAACTGATGCCCACCAGTGCTCACACATCTTTTTTTTCACCCAAAGCCAACTCAGCAGTTTTAAACTCCTTTGAATTACATACCCTTTCTTTAAGATACGTTTATTACACATCTTTGCTACAAGATTCACAGCATCCTTCCAAGAGCAGCTGACGTCCTCCAAGCGCTCAAGTGGAGACTGCCACTGGAGGAAGGGGAACTGGCCTTCTGCAGCCCTCCTCCTTCTGCCTGCACCTTCCCTGTGTGCATTGACTGGCTCATGATACAATTTAACCCTGAATACCCCCGACTGGGTAGGACCGGTAAGACTTTGTTAATTCTGGGTCCCTCGATCCTATCATCAGTGCTCTCCCTGCCCATGTTATCACAGTGTGCAACACATGCTCACTGTTTCATGCAATAAAAGAACCTCTCCTGGTAAGCTGCAACATGGTCATCCCATTCTTTCAGAATCTTTGAACTGAGGAAAAGCAGACAAAAGAACATTTATGACTTGGGGCCACAATGGTACTCTGTGTGAACAGTGTAAGACCAAGGGCCGGGGGTTTGTGGAGAGGAAGGAGACATTCCCTGGAGGTGACCAGCTGTAAAGAAAGTAGCTGCAAATCCCTCTGCAGTGCTTGGCATTCCCTTAATTAGCAGTAAAGTCCTAACTTGTGTAGACCACGGTGAACTGGGTCACAGCAGTGATCTGATTCAAAATGGTAAAAAGAATAAAACTGACATGAGGCTTTAGGATCCTTTGTGTGAGTAGGTGGGAGTGGTGGGGGCTGCACACACAAGGTAAGGGCAGGGTGACTTCTTTCAGTGGTGATTCTGGTTTATGCCAGTTCCAAACAACTGTGAAAATGAAGCCATGCTTAGCACCTTAGCTTGTCTTTTTTGTTGAAGTTTTGTTGGGTTTTTTTCCTCACACAAGTTCTGGTGCTATAGCCATTGAAAAATTGTTTTTCTTTTTTCTTCAGGTATATATGTGCTATAAGTTGAACAGAGGACTTTCAAATAGGAGTGCCTTCAAGCAGTAACATATTTCACACCAGCTTACTAAAACTCAACCAGCTGATACGGAATGAAATCCTTAGGAAGTCCCATCTGAGACACAACCAACTTGAATCAGTCTTTATATGAGATGACCTCTCAGTGAACTACAGTATCATATGTTTTTTAAGGTCTGTTTTCCATTGCTCAATAAAACTTCCAACAGGGGAATCATTCACAATACAAGCAAAAAGGAGCAGGATGTACAATGCAGTTCACTGGAAAGAGGGAATTAACCAGTTGTAAATCTCTGCAGCCTTTGCAGTGCAACTGTCAGCTTCCAAAAGGTCTGAGGAATCAGCAGGAAGGGCAGGCTGGTCTGAAAAAGTAGAGAGCAAAGAGAAGGGAGCCTCATCTGTCTAAGACACAAAGCAGTATAGTCTTGCATTAAATTTGATGTTTGGTAATGCAACCAGGTGCATTTTGGATGTGAATTCTCCTGACTTTACTTGGAAGCAAAAGTGTTGAGAAAAATATGAAATACTATTTGGCTGCAGGTTCAGTAAGTTAGTGGATGTGGTCTGGAATATAAACAGAAATCATACACTACAGAAGCTTACTCACTTTTCAGGGTCATGGTTTCTTTCTTTGCATCTAGAAAACTAAAGCCTGATACAGAAATAGTAGCTCCTTTTACTTCATTCTGGTACATGATATATGTACACGTTTGCATAAGAGAGTCTCTGGAACATAATTACCTCTGGTGTAACAAACATGTAGAAAAATGAGATGATTGCATATCATTGATTACTCTGCAGGGCTGTCCAGACTTACAGCAACATGGGCAGCAAAATTGTGAGCTGTGTTGCCAACTGCACCTGTCCTAAGAGCTGGTTATGTCCCAGTCATTATACCAACATACCTGAAAAATCTCTGAAGACTACTCCATCAGTCTTTACCTTGCTTGAATCAGGGGAACTATCTCTGACTACCATCTGTCCTTTCAGGGTGTTCCAGTTCTCTACATTTAAATGACAAGGTTTCCATGCCCAGTTCTGCCTTTCAGATTGCAATGTTAATGTACTGTGATATTTAATGTGTGCTCATTGTACTGGTACTTTGGGATTTCTGTATATGGAAATCAACAACTTTGCATCCATGCTCTGACAGATGGGCACAAAATTCAATTCTGTGGCATCTCTTTTGGGAGGGAGGTACTTAAGATTAGCAGAAAATACATTCAATAGAGCAGAGTACAGAAAAAAGCCTTCTGTTTGGCTATCCTGAACTCTGAAGCAAGATTTATACACCCTCAAAAAGTCTTCATTGTAGTTTATATGTCTGTCTGATTTCCTAAAATGGTATTCTGACTTTGCTGTTTTAACTCTGAATGTCCTTCCATTTTTATTCATATATGATGTGATTTTGAGTGCTTGTAAACTCATAGATTGATTTGACTACAGTTACAGTGGAATTGCAAAACAAGCTCAGGAGAGGGAAATTTTAGAATAGATCTGGACTCTCTGTGCCTATTACTACAGTAGATGGCACTGTAACTTAAGTCAAATGACTAAGTCAGCTGGACTGGGGATCTCACAAACATCTAAATAGTATCTTTGAGCAATTTTAAAGAACACTCCAACAAGGAGTAAGCATCAGGCTTTTGGCATGCATCTGTGTTGTGGCTGAATTCTGGTTTTAGATTTTTCAGGTCAAATTGTTTTCTTAGGAAAACTCTGAATCATGTATTTACATAATAGTTTTTCCATCCGCTTGCATTTCTCAACTCAGAGAGTTTTTTTGTTACTTTTAATATTTCACCTGAAAACACATGCGTCTTGTTTTCTTCATTAATTTCTGTTACAATTTTGGGCTGTTATCAGCAACATACAACATAATGATCTAAACTTGCTATCTTCTTATTACTAACTGAAACAATCATGTCTTGCTGTAAATTGGGAGGATCACATCCTGGAAATATACTGCAAGCACTTGGTATTTACATATTAATATGACTTATCTGAGCTAGAATTGTACCTGACTCTATATCCCTAATACTGGAGCACCCCAAAAGTAGTTACTGATTGTGCTCTCATAATATCCCAGGAGGTAGGATAGCAATGTTGTTCACATTTCTAAATAGAAAATCAAAGAGGAGAGAGACCAAATAACTTCACCTTGTTCACAAAGGGACTGTGTTAGAATGGAGGCTTGCATTATATGTGAAATATATCTTTATCTCAGATATACCTGCATATCCCATTTGAAGAAAACAGTTC
This sequence comes from Corvus hawaiiensis, assembly GCF_020740725.1. Lineage (NCBI taxonomy): Eukaryota > Metazoa > Chordata > Aves > Passeriformes > Corvidae > Corvus > Corvus hawaiiensis. Next base: position 44,650,788 of record NC_063216.1, read on the forward strand.
ACATTCCTCTACTATTATTTAGGTTGTTCTGGTGTTTTACAGAATGAAGACTCAGTCTAAAGTGATTCTTGCTGTTAAGCCATATATACTTTGGAAAAGGCCCTCAATATTGGATATCCAAATTAAAGATGGTTAGACAAACCTCAGGCATTTGCAACTGTTACTAAACCTCTTTCTTGTTATTGAACTTCTTTCTGGTGTATTGAGAAAAATCATAGAGCTGTAAATAAATCAATTCTCTGGCTTGATACTATATTTAAAAGACAAGCTAAATCTCTCCAAGGGGCAGAGGAAGAATTCCACAAGAAAGCATAAGAGATGTAAATCTTCCCATGATGTATCATTTTATTGTCCAATGTACACTGAAATACAGCTGTGGCAGCTACTGCATTCCATCAGGGTCATTACTTTCTTCAAGATAATTTTAGTTATGTATGGACCTTTATTTCTTCAGTAACACACATCCAAGATAAAACCAGATCTTGAGGTGTAAGTTTTTTTCTTAGTGTTCAAAAAGAAGTGCAGAAAGGACTGTAGTATTTTTTACTGTATTTTTTACTCTTATTGCCATCTGTATGTCTGTGTTCATCAAACCAATTATGCTGCTGGTAGTACTTCCTACAATGCAAAGACGTGTTTTTTTCTAGTATAACAAAACAAATTTTAAGACAACAACAGTGAAATCTGAAAGTCAGGGAGAGCAAGATATTTCTGCCTTAGGAATACTATTAATTTGGCAAAAGTTTCACAAAGCCTTTCCAAAAGCTAAACCATCTGTGATTCATTTGCACTAGGGTACACTAGATTGCCAGAGTGAAAGCAGAGAGCACAGTTCCATGCAAACAAGGAAAATCCTCAGAACTGTTTTTCATAATGTATTTTTTTTATAAGACTGCATTATTTTTTCTTACCTTGACACATAAACAACCATGTAGGAAACCTCAAATGAGCAACGATTCAAGGCGTAATTTGACACAGTAAACAACTGGGCCTGGGTAAGATAAATAGTTGAAACAGTAAGAGTGAATCTAGGTAAGTGCAAACTGCAGGTATGACTTTTATTCCAAAAAGAGCAGTCACCAGGGACTATTTTCAAATAAAAAATTGCAATGAAAATTTTGAAGGAAAATATGTCCATCATAGTTTCACAGCTGTCATATACTTCATATTTAAACTGTTTGCATAATTATTAGTAATAAGCTTCTAAGCAAGATTCCCTGAGTTTACCTTCAGAGGAACCTTACTCACTCCATTTACAGGGGGCTCCTGAGCCAGGTGCCTTAATTCAAACAGTGTGAATGTTCTTCTTGGGCTGCTATAATTTTTAAAACATATTTCACTGAAACATTACATATGTAACTTGCTTATCAGAGGATACAGTTACGTCATTAAACTACGAATATGAAATAAAAGTATAAAAATTCTTAGATCCAGGGTACTGCTTTAAGGAATATGACTCCGAACATTCATAGTTTACTATAAGCCATTTCTATATATAATTGAAAAAATAATCTTGAAAATATATTTTATAATAGTATTTATATTAATTTTATAGCCAGAATTGCTGTTTTCATCTGACCATAACAGATTAACAAACTAAAACAAGCTTGCTATGTATATACTCAATCTCTGTTTGATTCTACTGTGCCGGAATTTATATAAAGCTCTTTATTTCTTCTACAAGTCCTGCAAGGTTATGAAAAGACTTGAAAAAAATTCTTCAGTACCACCTCCACATGGGTAGGCAGTGTAGCTCTCTGCTTTTGACCCCCTGAAGATTCTGGGATGACTCAGACTAACAATTCTGCTTATGGGAAAGTTCATTTAAAATTGCTTATGTAATTTTTTAAAACACAGTATTTGCACATAGCCTTTCTAGCCCCTCAAAACTTGCATTACATTGCAGTTTTGAATCGCCCCAAACCGGGCCAAGAGACACTTCTGAGACAAAGTCCAAGAAGCGCGTATTTGCTTCATTCAGCGCACCGGTGCGCGGGGGATCGCTCCTCCTGCCACGCGCACGCCAGGCACACAGCACATTACAATACATGGGTACATCTTATGCATATTCATCGTCTTCCTTAGAAAAGGTGTTGTTATGCAAACCATTTCTTAGAACCCGTTATTACCATTAGCAGGCGCGGAGCGCGGGCGCAGGGCTCCCTGGTGGTCGCGCTGAGGAAGGCTCGGTGGTCCTTTCGATGAAGGCTGCATCTTCTTCCTCGCTTTGCGCTTTCCACCTTTCTCCTCTAGGCATGCGCAGTCTCTTGTTAGCGGTTTCAGCCGTTTGTTCACTGGTTTTAGTAAGCTTTGTCCCTCATTTTTGCGAGCTTTGTTCCCTATCTCTTGCCAAGTTATTTGCTAAATTCTACATTGCTTACAATGCATCTTATTCTTGCCCAAGTATGCCCAAGTACAATGATTTTAACCCTTTCAGTTTACTTCATAAAAAAGAAACTCATGAAGAGGGTGCCTATCCCTGATCCTTACTTGTTTCTTCAGTTTTCTCTTCATCTGAGGCTGGAAAAATTTTGTCCTTAATACTTCTTTTGTGGGAATAGAACACCTATGCAAAACTGGTATAAAATGGAAGCCTTATGTTTTAAAATATTTTCTAAGAGCTGAATTTGTGTACTGAGCTGCTGTACCCTCTGACTCAGTTTTAATCTGACAATAAATGAAAGTTTTTGCCTACGTAATCAGGGCAACGTGGCCCATAGATCAAAACGAAAATTGTTCTATTTCCTATTATGAGGAACAAACACATTTTCATACACAGTCAAAGATGTTTCTTAATCTAGATTTTTATTTTTTTTTAAGTAGAAGAAAGTCTAAATGTTTTGTATTGCGTTTAGTGCACTTACCATAAATAGTAATTTTATAATAATTGTTTAATTTCACATATTACCTGATACGTGACCATATTGACCATGACTGACATGGGAGTTACCAGCATTTTTTGTCAATTTTTCTTTAATTTTTATGGGAAATTAATCATTTAAGTACTCAGTAGCTTACTGTTTTCTTGTAGGCATGCTAATATTACACCTGCTATGATGAATTTAACAGCCATAAGCCAAATGAAGCACATTCACTTAACAGAAAAGCTTAAGAAATGAGGAAGATTTCAATCTGACACTTTCACTTGGAGATGGCAGTAATGGGCAATCACATGGGGGTTTTGTATTTGTAATGCTTGGTGCTGTGCCAAAGCTATCAGAGTTTTCAACTGTTTTTTTACCCAACTTCAAAAGCATCTCCCAAGTCCTCAGCAAACTCTTTAGCCTTAATTGAAAACAACTCCTTGCCTATATTTGCTGAAAGGAGAGAAAACGTCAAAATATTTACCTTAGAAACAAAATATTGGATCAACTGTGTACTGTAGATAATTTGTTGGGACAACAGGAAACTTGGCTGGAAAAGGGGGATGATTATGTAAAAAAGACTTATGACTTACACAGTTCTCTGCACTGGAGTCAAATCTCCAAATAAATGAACATTTCTTCAGGTTCTATCTTATACTGTGTCATTTTAGTGCTATGTGGATGAAGGTGGGAGGAACATCAGGGAGAAATATCCTCAAGAAACAGCAGACCTTTCTGTTTGCTTTCAGATATTTTAGGTAATGCTTTACCAACATAAAAAATAGGTGTGAGCTTTTAATTATTAGTTTGACCTCAGAACAGGCTAAGCATGAGGTAAGGAGATAGGGAATCTAAAAAACTCCTAGAAACTAATATAAGCATTCTGGTGGTTTAGCAGCAGCTTTTGGAACTCATGCAAACCTCAGGAAGCAAAAGAGCTTCTTGATGAGATGATAGACACAAATGGTTGATTAAATCTAACAAGGGAATAAAAAGGCCACTTCTGCAGGAGACAGGCGATACCTCTCCCAGTTAAAGCACAGTGCTTGAGCTTCTTAAATGAGCTTTTGTTGTGTTCATGCTCACAAGGGGAATGCTTAATGTGGATAGTCTTTCTAATCACTGTGCAATCTGAAAGTTTATTTTTTATGGAAAGGGCACTGCAAAAGCTCTTGAGAGAGAGGATGAAAAGGGTGTGAACTCTGAGTAGCTGTAAACTGAGGGGATAGAAAAATCCTGTCCTTGTAGGGCAGTGGAAAGGAACAGAAGAAGGAAGGAATATTAACCTGAGAACAATGAGTAATACAGCAAACATGTTACAAGAGGCATGGAATGCTTTGTAAGGGAATCAGTGAGTTATATGCTGTGTCTACGGCCAGCAGCAGAGACTCTGAGGACAGCAACGAAGGGTATTGAACTGAGGGAAGATATCACCAGATGTTTTTTATCTTCTCTTGCATTCATCATTCTTTTGTCTGTTCTGATTTACCTTTGGTTTATAGCCTGTACTTCTACCCTTCTGTTTGTGAACAGGTACACCTCTACTCTAAGAGCATTCTTAGTCCTACATAGTGGGAGCTTGCAATTATGGTAACTGGAGAGACTGAAATGCTTTCCCTATGCATTCCAGGGTGGTCGGGGAGGAAAGATAACTTTAATGTGTATTTTAAAAAGTATTTTGTAAAAATATTTAAGCTCTCTGCATTGTTAGTTGGAATAGTTAAAATTAATACTGTAACTTCAAGGAAAACAAGGATATTGTAAGGATTTCATTGATTTACACAACCAAGACTTAAAATGTAGCAGTGTGTAGATTATTTAATATTTATCCCCAAAGCCACTGAAAAAAATATTTTATGCCTCTCTAACTATCCACTACATAGTCCTAGAATCCCAGGATTACCCAATAACTGAAACTGGAAGAGATGTCAGGAAATCTGCAGCCCAGGGGCTGCTCTGAGCAGCGTCAGCCATGAGTTCATAAAAGGTTACTCAGGGCTATTCCATTGGGTCTTGAAAACTTCCAAATATGGATGCTGCCCAGCATCTCTGGAAAATCTGTTCTGTTCTTTGACTTCCCTCAATGTGAAAAATGTGTCTGCATATATTGATGTGTATGGAGTTTGTGAGGCAGTGTTTTGGTAGCAAAGGGGATACAGGGGTAACTTTTTTAAGGAACTGCCAGAAGCTTCCCCTATGTCCAACAGAGCCAATGCCAGACCACTCCAGGATGGACCCACTGCTGGCCAAGGCTGAGCCCATCAGTGAGAGCACCTTTGACATAATGTGTTTATGGAGGAGAAAGAAGTAACTGCACAGGAGCAATTGCAGTCAGAGCAGAGGAGTCAGAATACATGAGAGAAACAGATCTGCACACGCCAAGGTCAGAGAAGGAGGGGCAGGAGGTGCTCCAGGCAATGGAGCAGAGATTCCCCTGCAGCCCATGGTGCAGCCCACAGTGAGGCAGCTGTGCCCCTGCAGCCCATGGAGGGCCATGGTGGAGCAGAGATCCACCTGCAGCCTGTGGAAGACCCCACACTGGAGCAGGTAGATGCCCAAAGGAGGCTATGAGCCGGTGGGAATCCCATGCTAGCGCAGGGTCCTGGCAGGACCTGTGGCCCTGTGTGGGACCCATGATGGAGCAGTTTGTTCCTGAAGGAGCCACCCTGGTGCAATTCACAAAGAACTGCAGCCTGTGGGAAGGGCCAATGGTAGAGAATTTCATGGAGGAATGTCTCCTGTGTGAGGGACCCTGTGTTGGAGCAGGGGAAGAGTGTGAGGAGTTGTCCTCCTGAGGAGTAAGGATAAATAAAACCAGCATGTGATGAACTGACCACAGCCCCCATTCGCCATCTCCCTGCACTGCTGGTGTGGAGGAGGCAAAAAATTGGGGGTGAATTCGAGCCCTGGAGGAAGGGAGGATTTGGGGAAAGGTGTTTTAAGATTTAGTTATTGTTTCTCATTATCCTGCTCTGATTTGATTGGTAATATATTTAATTAATTTCCCAAAGTTATGTCTGTTTTGCCTGTGACAGTAATGGGCCAGTCATCTCTCCCTTATCTCTACCCAAGAGCCTGAGGGGGGAAGTGATGGAGCAGCTTCAGTGGGCACCTGGCTTCTAGCCAGGGTCAACCCACCACATGGTGTATGCCAGTGAGCCAGTATTGTTTTCAGGAAGATGTACAGGTCTGAAGCATACAAGGCTTCATGTTGATAATTCAAAATATTCATACCAGAATTCCTGTTACGTCTTTTAGCTGTTCTGTATGTGTATAAGTATACATACGTACGGAAAGATGCAGAGAAGGCAGAGGACTGCTGATTAAACAGAGTGCCTCAAAAATGTCCAGCTGGCTAACACTCAAACCAGATTAATGTCTAAAAAAGGCTATAATCTGTAGATTCAGGTGAGTATTCTATGATATGTAATACAAGAAACATCTGTGGCTCTGGCCAGCTTCTCATGAAAGGAAGTTCTGATTACAAAGCTGTCATAGCAGTCTAATGCTAATCTTTATACTTAATGGAAATTTCAAGGAGAGGAGAACACTGAACGGTTCTCACCCTCTGGAGCTGGGAAGTGATGTGAATCACAACCCTTCAAAACCCCAGAGACCCCAGAACGTGATGATTCATGAGAGTAGTTTAAAAATAGGGGGATTAAAAATAGTGAAATTTCTTTTTGTTGGTATGCTAGTTTAAAACCATATAGTTTGCATTTTCTGGCTACATAGGCCTGAAATCTATTGAGAAATGCAACTACTTAAAAAGCATATAAATAGCAACTGCGGCCATTGTATAATCCCATAAAACTACAAACTTGGCTTTATACTGATGAACAGAGTTTTGGCACTGTAAAAGGGCCCTGGTAAGAGTCAGACTCAGGAGTTCTAGTCCTCCCAGATCAGTACCTTCTACAGAAGGATGATAATTAAACCCACGAAAGCTAAGGCATAAGTAAGTTCCTGCTTTTTATTAACAACAATCTCAGGTGAGAATAAAGCTGATGATTTCTTCTGAAACACTGAATTCCTGATCCTGCTCTACAGATCATCCCTTTTCCATAAGTCATGTAAAGGGGCCAGCATTAGAAGATGGGTGGGTCTGACATGGACAGTCTTCTGCAGGCTGCCCTGCGCACCCTGAGAGCTTGCCTGACATCAGTGCTCTGTGCTGCAACTCTACTCTGTCCTTGAAATGCCCTTTGCACTGTGATTTGGTGGGGTTACTGGAAAACAGTCCTACAGCTGTTTTCCTGAGTGCCTGTCTGTGCTCCAGAAACCATCTCAGTTGCAGAGTATTTAGGTCTCTTCCAAAATACTTTTCTTTTTTTTTTCAGGGTGTAAAGGTTTTAGGGTGCCAGTGAAGATCTTGTGACAAAGCAAATCCTAATATCCTTCTTCAGATATCTTTTAGATTTGAGTCAGTCAAAACTCCCACTGACTTCACTGAGCCATTTGAGAATTGGCCCTAGGACATTAGCACATTGCAATCAGCTATGAAAGCAGCAACAGAACTGAATCCCATAGAGAAACATCAGAGTAACATACATTATTTCCATCCAAGTAAAAAGGTCTTCCGTGACTTTCTTTGCTGGCCAAATCTAAATCTAAACACATTATTCATCTGTGCACAAGTCTGTTTGCTTTCCAAGCCAAAACTCACTAGAAAAACAGGAAATAAGATATAAAACTAGGTTGCTCTGCTCTGTTAATTTGTCAAAGCCACAAAATGTGTTTTTCATTAGCTTTCAAGTATAGGGTGAAATGTTTAGTGCATCTGTCTACCCATCCATCCATTCATCCATCCATCCATGCATCTTATTCTTCCTGAGCAGAGCAAAAGTTCAGCACAATTTTCAGCTATATTTCTTAGAGTCTTTTGTTTAGAGAAAGCAACTGACACCAAAATTTTGACTGTGTTTTGATCTTACAGATTAGATTGTCCTTGTGAAAGGGGAGCAAAACAGAGTCAAGAAACTCATGCTTAAATGTGTGGATCTGCTGGTGCCGGTCTCAGTGGTTCAGGAGGCACAGTCCTTCCTAAACGCCTTCCTAAGGGCAGCTGAGAACAAAGGAAAGTCATCAGAAAAATCCCATCAATTTCCAAGTGCACTGCATTACTCCCTAGAAAACACTGTTCACAATTTCCACACCCTGTAACTTGCAATCCCTCACCACGCTCCATTCAGTAAGACACCCCTATATCTCTTCATCTACTGGCTGTGTTTTCAGAACTGAATGAAATGATTTGGTGACTGATGATTTTTGGTAGACTCTTAGGGAGATTGTAGGGGTATGTGTACTGCATTTAAACCTTGGAAACTATGGCAACTTTGGCACAGTCTGTGCTGAAAATGGAACTCCATAAATTCAACATTGCTGTTTAATTTTGTAGACTCCAAAATTGTATAGATGTGGGAAATGCTCATCACTGAGTCTCAATAGACCAAATCACTCCAATTTTTAACAATTGATTTTACTAGAAATACATGGGGGTGTTTCACTTACACATATATATTGACTGTGTTTGTAAGGTCTTTATGTGAGAAATATCAGAAATGTCAGAAAGTCCCATTTACTTGTAAGTATATTAATCCTAAATATAGACCTAGGCAACTCTAATTCAAGTTTTCCTCTTAATTTACTCATCTGTATGTTGATAAGTACCATATACTCCAAAGAGTGTCCAAAAGTCTTAAGCAATTCCACTATTCTTCACAGAAGCAGAGTTGCGAGATAGAACCCAGGAGCAAAGCCAAAATATGTCCGAAATTGTACCTAATTTCTGTGTCAGGAACATACTCTTTCAATGGCAATTGAGATGGGTTCAAATGTGTTGTTGTACTTTGCCCTGGATTTTTCAAATCTGAAACATCATCAATTGAAGATCACATCTGTTCCTAAGGGCTGAAAGGCCAGATCACGTGAAGGACTTTGATATTGACAGTGGACTGTGAACACCCGCACCCAAAATTGTTACCCTTCAGACGAGGGCTCAGATATGACCTCAGCTGGGAGGCCTCTAAAATCCTTGGCTTTTCAAAGGTTCTGAAGGTTCAGCCTCTGGACATTTGCAGAAGCACTTCAGTTTTGACAGGGCTCAGCAATTTGTTTTCTGACTCATGTATGAACTGCTTTTACCTCACCAGAATTCAGAAGCAAGAGTTTCTGTGCTGAGCTGTCTCTGGTGGTCTGCTCTAGGAGGTCTCAAAGCTTCCTCTCTCATGCACCAGTAGGCACAGTCTTGGCTATTGTTTCCACTTAAATCACGGTGAAGCTGGTGTGACACCATCACTCCTTTTTCACAGGACTGCCCCAGAATTGCAGTTCTCTCCTTTGCCTGGGAGCATTAACAAACTCCTGTTTCACATCTCTAAAAGAGACTGGCCTAACCACTAATCTGTGATTTACTCCACCTTCCAGTTGAATCTATTCCCCTGTGAATATAAGAATTAATCATTTCTGATGCCTGAGAGAATACCCAGACGGAGCCTGGCTTTGTGGGCAGGATGCAACTTGTCTGTCTGTTGGCTGTACATGAGCAATCCAGGAGCCATAATAAGGCCAGGGAAGGGAACCTGCCCTAGAGGCGACTCCTATGATACTGGAGAGACACCAGTTCTCACCAGCTGTTGTTTCTCCAGACAGTGGCTGAGACTTGCCACCAGCAGCTGTGGGACGGCTGGAGGAAGCTGGGAAGAAGGACACTGAGGGAGTGTGGGAGGGTGGGGCGTGGGCACCAGCACTGATTAGAGGCAACTGGAAGGGGCTATAAGGAGACAGAAGGCATATCAGAGGTATGAGTGTGCCCACCTTCCTCCCCATCCTCTGCTCCTTGCTATCTCTGTGACAAACACAACGGTGTGGCTAGACATGCTGGCTAAGGAGGAAGGACATCAGAGTCTTGCATGTCAAAGAAGGCAGCATCGGCAAAAGCCACTTAGTATGGCACTGATTAAACCACAAACAACTTTCTGGGAGCAGTTACTGGAGCTGAGGTGGGTGCCCACCTGGGCAGCACTTCCCCTTCCCACTGGCATTTTTGCTGCCCTTGGACGTTTCCTGCACCACTGGGTGCTGAGCACTCGGGTGATGATCACTTTGTGCAAACACATCCACACTTGCCAGGTGTGCTCCCTAACTGAGGATGTGTCTGCCTATTATGCTGTCCCTGTGATTTATAATTTTCCAGACTGAATACCCTCATCAACATCCTTGTGTTCTCAGTGAGATGTTATGTGCTGGGGGAGTGGGAGGGTTCATCAGAGTCTGCCTTCCACATTCTTCATAAGCAGGCAGCCTCTTTCCTTCTGCCATGCAAAGGAAAGGTTCAGCTATCGGGGGAAAAATCCAGCTTCTGAGACAAACTGTAAACGTTTGCAGCAAAAGGAACAGACGATTAAGTCCAGTGACTGATTCTTTATTACAGACTTTGCACTCCAGGTTCATGCATGGGAGGTCTGGATTTGTGTGGTGCATGAAACTGAGCAAAGGAGCATAGAGAATAAGGGATTAAATCAAAGGGAGGGAGGGGTGGTGGAAACTGTGGGAGGGAAGAGCATGTGGGAAGAAAGAAGGGAGGAAGAAAGGGGAGATAGGAAGGGTACAGGCAGTTGAAGAATGGAAACAGGTTTGTGGGTGATCATACAGATGGTGTGAATCATCATGTGCTTATCTCTTCTTCCACTCTGTTAACTCCTGGAGCTATCATTTAATGATTTTCATGATGTCTTACTGAAAATAGAAGTGAGTCTCCTGTTCCCAGAAGGTGAGCTGTTGAAAGCTGAAGACTACAAACCAGTAGCTTTTGCGAGAGATGCAGCTCCTCACTGATCTGAAAGTAGAGCTGAACAAGAAACTTCATTAAGAAGTTTATGTCCCTACCACCTGGCAGATTTCCTGCTTTTTAAAGGGGTGATTACAGTCCCATAATGTGTTTTGCTAAATTGCTGGAAATTATTATTTTAATGTCACATCCCCAAAAGAATTCTTTTGACTGAGTTGTACTTTTTCCCTCTCATAATTTGAGATGTGTAAATATCAGTACGTGGTATTTTCAATTGGAGCCAGGTGCAGAGCTTTTCCTGATTTAAATTCACCATCTATCAGGCATCTGAGCACTTTTGTAAGGAACAGGAAGACAAGCTTTAAGGGTTTGACTTTCCTTGTGGGCTGTGGGATTCGGCTAGTCCAGAGAATATATCTGTCTGAAGACTTTTCTGGATCTGGGCAGGGATCTCTTGTACTTCATCTTCCACCACAAATATCCCCCCTGAGGTTCATTTGTCTGTCCCTGTAGTGTTGCCAAGAACTAACTGAAGCAACATCTAACAGCACTGTTGGACACTGCGATTTTAATTTCCAAAGTGGCTACAGTAATTTTTTTCAGCTGGGCCTTGCTGCTCTTGTTGGCAGCCATCTTGTTTGAAATGATGACTCCCCATTCTTCTTGCTGATGGTATTTTTAAGTCTTGAGGCACCAGCTGTTCTAGTTTGGAGGATTTACATGAAATCTCTGGAGGTAAATGGGTATCCAGGGACATCTGACCCTGGCAGGATATATCTCTCAAGGCCACACAGCCCACCTTGAGTCCCTCCAGCTGTACATCAAACAGAAGGTGGCTTTGTTTTGCTTTGGCTGCCAAGTGTAGCAGCAGCCTAAAGGCAGGTTTTACTATGTGGTCATATAATTTCCTATATATTATCATTTAGAGGAACTTCTCTTGACCGCAGTTTTGCTGATGAACCACCAGAGTCACATCAGGCATTACAGAGAAAAAACCCCATCAACTAGATCACCATGACTGTATCCATAACACAACCATGTGTTAGAAGGAGCTATGTATGTACACCACAGGGAGGTCACCAGGCAAAGCTCCTGTACAAACCAAACCAAGTCAAGCCCACCTAGGTACTGCTGGTAAGGCAGAGCAGAAACAACCTCCCCAGTCTTTGTGTGTCAGATTTACCTCCATGACTTTGGAATGAAGAGTTCTGGAAACCAAAGAGATGTGTGATCACAGAAGCACAGTTTGTGGCATATTTCCAAATAAAACCAGAAGAATCATCACATTAGAGCATTTAAATTATTTATATCTTCTTCATCAAGTTGGTTTCTCTGAGAATGCATTTATCTGTATCTCATTAAAAAAGATAAATAACCTATAGTCATGACTGGATAATGTTGCATGGGCAACATCCTTGTAACTCCAACATCAGCATGTAAAACTGCTGTAATCCAGATCTGGAACTGTTCACTAAATAAAAACAAGCCCTGACTTTGTTTTTAAACCTGATCTAAACTAAATCCCTTTTTTTTTTTTTCCTGAATGCTGCTCAGCATTCCAGTAAGACTGGAAATCTTAATTAATTTATCAATTATAATTTATCACCGGGGAACAGTTTTACAGTTATGCCTGCTGTCAGAACTTTTCAAACTGGAGATGTATCAACTAAAATGATATCATATGTTCCTCATAACTGTATGTGTTAGGACAAAAAGATAGAAGAGAAAGATTTATCGGAAGAAGATTGCCAGATGCTGTCCAGAGAGTAGAGAAAGCCATTAACTCTGAACTGGATGAGACCCTGTTCTTTACCAAGCCACTGAAGTCCAGGCATTGTAACAAATGCTGCATGTGTATTTGAAGGTTTGAGAGGGAGACAATGAACAATAAAATATCCTAATTGGATATTAAGATAGAATTAGCTTCAAAAGTCAAAACATAAGGGGTTTGGGGGGTTTGTCAAATTAAAGTACATATATATATATACACACACATAAAAAGATCTTTAGCATTCCAATTATGTATTAAAAATGTGTTTTTTATAATTTATGGAGACTGTGAGTTTTAGAAAGCTGTTTCCCATTTGTCATCCTTGCTGCTGCTGGAATAAACTAGAAACTTTGACTTCCCAGGTAACAGCTAAGTAGCAATCAGCAATCAGCTAGTGATCAAGTACAAATAGCTCATATGAAAGATCAGGCTTGTTCCTGAGCTGACCAGGCTGCTGTCTTCCACTAAACACAAAGACCTTTCAGGACAAGAAAATAAATTTTCTACTCCCTATTCTTAGAGTAAAAGGCACAAGAGAGAAACCATGGGATAAACTATCAACAGGAATACAGAAAGCTATACCAGCCTGGAGAAAGACAAGCATGTAAAAGAAAACCTCCAGAGAAAGGAATTATCTAGAATTTATACAAAGAGTCTGCCTGGGGCCTTCACAGTAAAAATTTAACCACTGTTAAGTGTTCACCATTCTAGTGGAATTTTGGGGTGAAAAGTGAACAAGAAGTTCTTGGAAGCTGCTGCATATTAGGATCATTTTTTTTTATTAGATGCCAGACACCGACTTATCCAGCAGCACGATGAAGAAATCTGGATACAATACATTTATTCTGATCTCAAAAAAATATGAGGTAGAAGAAAGAAAGAGAACCGTTTGCTTCTATTTGAGTCTTTTTAAAATTATCTTTTCATTTGCTGATTTATTTTTGCATTCGTGGAATCTGTAACATGGCTTCTAAAAAGTTTTGGAAGAAAAAGAAAGCAAAAAGTTCCCAGTTGTTAGCAAATTTAAGGCAATTAAAACGAGAGATTCAAAGTAGGTAAATCTGAGGGGTATCACAATAAAAAAATTGTTCAGGCTTAATGACAGTAGCATTATGAAAATCAATAATGTTTTTTCAATTAAATATGTGAATACATTCATGAATGAGATCTGAGAGGAGTGTGTACATCAGCTGCACAATGGCCAGTGGAAAGAAAAGAAAGAGAGACATTTAAAATGAGAACCCAAATAAAGGCTGCTGATATCGAAGTGGTTAAGAACTGAGAGGACTGTGGGGTTAGCACTATGAAAAAGAAAAGGTGAATCAGTTAATTATAGAAATGCTTATTATGGTAAAAAGTACTTGGTGTAGCATCACGTGTAGTTTTGCAGCATTGAGGTTAGAAAAGAAAGTCACTTTGTATGGGGTTATTTTGGAGATATTTTTAAATGTTTATGGGAGTAAACTAATTGAAAGGAAATAATATGATCAAAACCAGAGGGGGTTTTTTTGGGGGGAGGGGGAGGGTGTTGGGGGTTTTGTTGGTTGGGTGGGGGGGGGGATTGTAGTTGTTTGTTTGTTTGTGGGTTTTTGGTTCTGTTTTTTTGGGGTTTTTTTGGCTAAAAGACCCTAACTGTTAGAAATGTACAGCAATATTAAAAGAAAAATATGTTGCCACTGGGGTCATACAACTGCAAATTGCCCTGCTCACTCAGGCTGTGGTAACCCAAAATATGTACTGTTTTAGCCTTGTTGTTTGTCAAGATAGATCAGAGCAAGAGAAAACTTTCTGGATGGTTTTAGTATCCAGATATTGCTGTCTTAAATTGCAAATCAGACTGTGTAGAATATCTGTCAAGTCCTGTACCTACAACTGTCAGATAATTGCTTGCATTTTAACTTAATCATATGTGGCTTTATAGATTGTTTAGAAATGGATGAGTGTATGTAAATCTTTGCAATGCAAAAAGTGACAAAAGTTTCTGTATTTGTAGTATAATCTCCATGAAGGAGCATGATTACAATTACGATAGGCATAGAAATGACCATCAAACTCCATCACATAAAGTCAGTTGTTTGTTAACTTTAAATTAATACCTTTAGGTACCTGATAAACTACTGAGGTACATGCTAAAATACCCTACTTTTACTGGATTCATCTGTTGGGGAAGATGAAACAGGAAAGCCTTATAAATATGATTGCCTGACAAAAGATTTTGGGAATATGAAAACTACAGGCAACATCGAAATGAAAGCCACTTTTGAAATACCAAGTCTTAGTTACTGAACAACTGGAAGACAATGGTATGGCCGACTGAAGTAATCCCCTCTTGATTGAACAATACCCTCTGCTTGCAGGCAGGTCCAAGGGTCAGAGCAGACCCTACTAGCTCAGCAGAAGGGGTCCAAAGAGTAGTTTTTAGAAGTTAAGATGTAACACTCTATGGTAATATAAGAACTCTTATAGGCTGTATGCAAATGCTATAGGATTTGTATCTTGTATTAGATTGGTTAGTGACAATTAGAATATTCAGTACAGAAGATGATTTATTGTATTGTAACCAGGACTTCAGACATTCCTTACTACTTCTTCCTCACTCTCCTTGCTCTTACACTCTCTCTCTCTCTCTTACCCGCTTACTCTCTTGCTCCCTTGGGCCTGCTCAGAGCTGAGTCTGGCAGCTCTGAGCAGTGCCCCTATACCCACGCCCTTTGCAATAAACCGCCTGTGTCCCAAGATCGGACTATAGAGATCTCTCGTCTCCGTCACCGACTGTCCGTAACCTACATTCATCAGCTAGGTAGCTTTCCAGAAATTACAGATTACTCATGGCAGCCATGGTGGGAATCCCTGAAATCTCTCCTGATGGTGGCTTCCCACAGCTGCAGGCATTTTCAAATGGAGCTTTTTCTTTTACAGTTGTCATTTTAATTGTTATAATGACTTTGTTGACTGTGCAAGTTGTTTTGGTGGTAAAAATGAAATGCTTAGCAAAATGGGTAACGTTGGTTTTGATACACCAAAGCTCTGTATTACAGGCCATCCACAGGTCAGTGACTGTCATTACAAGACAGAACCAAGTAGGGAATGGCAGGTAACTCCTAGGAGATCCTTTGCCCAGTCCTGATCAGGAGCTTTTAGCTAAAATGATGTTTGCGATATCCTTTCTGTTCTTGTGAGTGACAAAGCTTACAGTTTGCAGACTACCAGAAGGGGAAGCTTTGGTTGTCCTTAGTAACACTGTGTATGTAATGTTAGAAATAATGCCTGCTGTCAGATGGGGGACAGTGAACCATGTGTCATGGGCTGTCCCTGCAGTGGTTTCTCTTGGAGTCACAGACCACTTCTCTGATCATCCTTGCTTTTCAGAGAAGCAAGTCTGTGATGCAACAGGACAGATTTTGTAGAAATTTCCCTTCAACTGAAAAAAAAAGATTCTAAGGCCAAATTCGTGTGTACCAGAATGGAAAGTCAGTGATGATAGGAAACAGTATCACAAAGCATATAGTCAGAGAAATGGAGACAAAACTGCAGTGTCCCAGACCTCAGAACAGTCCAGATAGCCTCAGTGAAAGGACAAGATTGGCTTGGAATGATGTGCATCCCAGAAAGACAGGACAAAAGCCCTACTGTAGCTTATTTCTCTGAGTACAGAGGACTAACACAGTAACAGCCCGTACCAGAAGGCAATAGTGCTGTGTTAGCGGCTTACAGACAATATTAAATCTTTCAGAACATTGATAAATACCCCTGCAAAGCAGGATGACTTTGAAAAGGCTGCTAGTGAAGGGTAAGGGAGCCTGACATGTCAGTCTTCCCAGGAAATTTGTTCAAAAGGCGATCTAGAGAGTCCTTGTCAATTCAAAGGTATGCAATACCTAAGATCAGCTTGAGGCAGCCCACAAGCCACCACAGATAGAGATGATTATTTTTTGATGAGGGGAAACTGTTGTATGACTCGTCACTCAATGTGTTCATTATTCAGAATTATTTTCACCATAGTTTGCAAGAGCCTGGTGTTCCCAAGTTATCTTCAGCAGTCTTAGCATGATCTAACAGTTGATTTAACAATCTGTTTCGCAGGAAAATTGAAGGGCCACCTGAACCTTCCGTGTCAGGGCCTTATCCTGTACTACTGGGCAAATAGTCTTCTCAATTGTAACAACACTTTTTGGCAATTGCAACAATATTTTAAAACTAATAAATCCTCCTGAATAACATGTTCATACATTTTTAATCCCCTGTCTGCATTTTTCTTTCTTTGCCTTAACTTGTTGCTGCCTTCTCCTAGCTTCCCTTACCCCTCCCCAAGACAAGCCAGGACTTGCCTCTGCCATGTGCTCTGAACTCCTTTGTTCCAAGCACGGGCAAAACTAAATGTAACTCAGACTCTTTAGCAGCGTCTGATTGGCCACTCACCCCGGGTCCGCCCCCAGTCCTCCCCTTTTCCCTTCTCCGAATAAAAGAAGGACCCTTCTGCTAACATCTGTGTGCTTCTGTTTCCATTTGAAAGCTTCTAATTGCCGAAATTAGGCAAACCGAAGGCTATATTTCTCCCTCTTTGCTTCTGCTGGTGGCATCAGCGTTGCAGCTACCATTTGCCGCTTTCAGAGCTACTGAAATGCTGGATTGCCCGTGCTACCTCTCTAGGCTGCCCAAGGCTTTCTAAGGCATTGAACTACGAGATAGCCGGTAAAAAGCTGTGAGTATTCCACATTAACTTATCATTTGTGGAGCTACAGTAACATCAGCAGAGCTACAGCACTTATTACAGTATAAAGTGCAGAGCGCCTGTAAGAAAAGACCAAATTGAATGCACGGCAGTTTAGGCAAAACAGCAGCATTTTCAGCACTCCATGAAGGGCTATAGTACACTTACTCTCTTTGTCTGTGTTTGTTTGCAGGATGTAACCACAGAGTCACTATATGCTTCTTGTGTATTATAATTTAGTGTCTCATTTTCCCAAAGCATTGGGCAGATTGTGAGAAATGAGACAACTCTTAAAAAGATTAATTTATTGAAAACAGAAAAATTGAAAAATTACAGAAATTAGAAAAATACAAAAATTTGGGATCCTATGGCTCGGTAGATGGTATGCCCCAGGAGCGCAGGGATATGAGATCTTCTGGCTGAGACCGCACTAGACCTCAGGTAGAGAAAAAGAACTTGCAGTGCTGGGTTGACTTTAAAAAAATTACTAAAAGCCCCTTAAAAGGGGTAAGGCTTTGAATGCCCCAGCACCGATGTCTCCCACAGCTAGTCTAGAGAGAGCAAGAGGGGGAAAAGAGCACCCGCCTCTCGGCTTCGTCCTTTTTATAGTTTTTGCTCTGCCCCCAGTCCGCCCACAGCCTGCCCACAGCCCGCCCCTTTGGTCCAAAGCGATTGGTGCTTTCCCTTTGATGGATCATCTCCGTCCACCAATGGCTCATCGTTGTCGGGGGTGGGGGGGGTGGGGGTGGTATCAGTTTGAGATAAGGGAATACAATACTTTCATTAAAATTCAGGTATTCCGGTTGCCATGGAACTTGCCTGCAGAGTAATGGCTCTGTAGCTAAAAATAGCTGCTGGCTATTAAGACTGGGTGGGGTTTTGGCCTTGGAATCAAAATGCAAGTGAAACACCTACAAAAAGTATTAAAATACATCCAACACACCTCAAAACACTTGTAAAAGTATACAGTAAATACAGGAAAGGTAACTCTTATGGTGTAACAGTGGTTTGAAGCTTGAAAAGGGGCAAGTTTGTGATTTTTAACTGGGAAAATTTTAACTGGGAAGGGTGCAACTCTATTAATAAACTACTTTAAACAAATGAAAACACTGATAATGGAACTGGATTTTTGTACCTGGGCTGATGGGTTAATTGTAACATTCAATTTAAAAATAATTAACTCAAAATTTATTAATTAAAGCACTTAATATGCAAAGACCAAGCACAAATAGGGATTTCATGTATGACAAGATCGTTTTGAAATGTTCATAGAACATGCATTTTAAGCAAACAGAGCACCAAGGTGGATTTCGATTTTGCTTAAATCTACAAGTTGAAGGAGCCAAAGGTAAAACAAGGCTGCTTCAAGCTCTGTTCTGTGCCCTAGAGCAATCTTACACTAGCAGGATAAGCAGTTTATTTCATGATTCAATTTAAAGTCTTTTCTGAGTGTAATGAAGTGACAGTATCGTTCTGTGATAGGAAAGTTTGTTGTAGGAAGTTTTAATGAAAGGCTCTTTTGTTCTGCCTTTACTATTTTTAAAATCTGTCAATTTGCATCATGCATAGCCTGAGTGTTTTAACTAGAGATGAATCTAAGGTTCTTAGTTTTGAGGTTTTTTGAAGTAGGATGTATTGAGTTTGTCCTTTTTACAGAGAAAAGGATGAGTCAAGATAGCCAGTTCCAAGAATGCATTTAGTCTTAGGGTCTCAATTCCATGACTTACCAAAAAAATTTAGTCTTTTTGCCTTGGGTTTTAATATTCTAATATTTTTACTTCATTAATAATTAGGTATTTTTATTTTAGTGTCCTGATAATGTTCTTTCTTCAGATACCTCCAGCCATTTTTTATATTCTAGTATTTAATATAAATACTTTCTACTCCAAGTATCTCCTTCTTTGTGAAACTTACGCTTAATCGGTTTTGACTTACTCCAGGCCTTACATAAATGTATATACCTTTCAGGATCTTGAGGGCTCTTGTTTTGGTTTATGGCAACTTGAATTTGACCCATTGCTTTCTTTGCAAATAAGTAAGAACAAGGAGCTTAGGTCATTAGTCATGTCATTAGAGCGTGACACTTCACAGGGCAGAACACCTGTTCCTTGGTTTGGATTTTTTATATGGAAAATTAGATTAAAAGTGCCTTCGCTAAAAGAGTATCATTGAAAATTAAGTGTCTATGCAACCTTTTCCTGGATTTTTCTTCACACTCCACAGGAGCTGCCTCCCAAAGGCTGAGGACTTGTGGCCCTTTGCCAATTGCCTTGTCAATGCCCCCTTCCCTAGAAGGTGATCCCAGCTGCTTGGTTTCCCGACCCTCCAATTCTGAGCTACCAGCCCTGGTACCCAGCATCTGAGCAGTCAGGTGATCACATGCTCACCTGCTTGATGGCTGAAATCTTTTTGCATATCCCACAGCTCTCTCAGGAATAGGGACTGAGTGGTTCCCTCTTGTTCTGCCTCTTCCTCCTGTTCTTGTGATGGCCCTGCTTTGTTCTCCTTTACTAAACAAGCTCTCTCGTGTCCATTTCTTCTGGTGGAAAGGGGTGACTGATATTGGCAGGGGTTGGTGCTCTGGTTCAGCCACAGGGCCTGGGGCCAGGGTTGGAGTAGCCACAGCGCCTGTCACTTTGTCATCAAATCCAGGGAGATTCTTTTCCCTTGAGGATCCTCAATAGTGTTGAATAGGGCTCGGTAGGCCTGGGCCAGGACCCAGCGCGTTGCAGTGATTCGTGTCACTCTGGAATTGCCAGGCTGATGGCATCCTTTTCCCAAATATTTTCCTTTTTTTTTTTTTTTTGGATCCTGTACTTGTTCAGGGGAAGTTCCAAAATGCTGGAGGTACCCACTGTCCTAGCCATTTGTCCATACTATCCCACACACCCATCCACTCAGAGCTGCCCAATCTCAGTGCAGATTTCTGGGTGGTTTTCTTAAAGAGTTGTTCAACAAGACCTGGAACACAGTCAGAAGACAGCAATAAAACCGTGCTGGTTTGAACATCCCAAGGATATTTGAAATTTGCAAGAGCTGGAGGAGAAGGGAGGTGTCTCCCCCGTGGATTATGTCCCCCACAGTGGGAAGAAGAGGAGAATCAGTAAGAAGTTAAGACTTGTGCATTGAGAGAACAGTTTAGTAATTGCAATGAAGTACAAGATGATGATGATAATGATGAGGATGATGATGATGATGGAAAGGAAGATAAGAAGAGGAGAGGAATAAATCCCAAGAAAGACAAGTGATGCACAATACAATTTCTCACCATCCATTGACCAGTGCCCAGCCAGTGCCCCAGCAGTGATCAGCCCTGCTTGTCCAGTTTCCCCCCACCTGAACAAGACAAGTTTCCCCATACTGAACAAGACGTTCTGTGGTATGGAAGGTCCGCTTGACCAGTTTGGGTCATCTGTCCTGGCCACGCTCCCTCTGGCTTCTTGTGCACCTCCTCACTGGCAGAGCATGGAAATCTGGAAACAGAAACAACTAAAACGTCATTGTGGAATCAACAATATTCTCATTGGCCAGGGTCTTTGCAGAATGCCAAATGATAGTAGACATATTCTCTGCAGCCCAGTCAATGGATCACTGCCAAATGTACAGAAAGTGCTGATTTATCACTTTTGCGCACTCTTCAATTACTCTGTATACGTAAATGACAACAGAGGACAATGCAAAACTGAGTCTAGAGAGTCTAGAATCTTGAAAGGAGCAAAAGAAAAATCATTCCCAGTTCTTTAATTCTCAAAAGAGACTGGACCAAGATTTTTTTCCATGTTAATCAGTTCTGAATAGAACATAAACAGAGAGGAAAAAAATCTTAAAACAAGAGTAAACTATGATACCATATTTTAACCAGATAACACATCCCTATGAGACAGCAAAAGCTCATAGGTCCCTGTTGGCCTAGCAACTCACTAAAATCTTGTTTCAAAAGAGGATGGGAGAAAATAATGATGATCAAAATTGTGAGCCCAAGTCATGAAAAGAGAACACAATAGAAATTACAGATGCCTACATCCATGGATCACCTCTGTTTTAATATAAAGCTATGTAAACTCTACAGAAGGCAGACATTTCTGGAACAGTAGAAGCCCCAACTATGAAAGCTCCCAAGACTATTCCATCTCCTACAAGATAGTACACATTATCTTAAATGTGACTGAAATCAAGGCAGCCTTGGCATAAGTTTAAAGTTGTTGAACATATGGTTGTGTGATTTACTGGCTCAGATTCTCTATTTACAGCTGGGTAAAGGCTGCACAATACATAGGGATAGAGATCTCTTCTGTAATTCTAGATCTAGACAAAAGTACCAAAATTACCGAGAGTAATTATGACAACACTGGCTGGAAAGGAAGAAATAAATTTTGGTCCTTTTATAAGGAGTCATGTCCTAGACATAAACTTATGCAAGGGATAATACATTTTGTGTTTTCACATGTAGTGAAAAGAAATAGTTCTTTGTTTCAAAACAAAGACAGAAGTTGGAAAAAGTGACCACACATTTTGGTTACATTTAGACTACAAGGCCAAATTTAAAGGTCCAATCTCATAAATTATGAATCTAAGGGAACCAAAAAAAGAAAAAAACCTAAGCTTACATTAATATAACTTACATCATAGGATCAGAAGAAGATGCAAGTTCTGTCTACTCAGATTCTCCTTTAAGTTTAGTCCAGTTTTAAAAGTTTTTATAGTTAAAACAAGAACTCTCTTCAGTTCACTTAAGAACTGGTCAACGTTCCAGTCCTGTAAAACATCTGCCTGCCACCATGCATCTAAGATCTGTACCATGACTCTGTAAACCAGCAATCACATTAGGCTTATATTGTAATACATTTGTAATTGTGATAATTACTTTGCAATAATGCCAAATCTGGAGCACAACAGATCTATGAATATTAGGACAAAGTGAAATAATTTATGTTCAAAGAAGGCAAATATGGGAAATGTAAATTTTTTAATGCTCAGTTATCTATATCCATGGCAATCTATGGAAATTTTTGTAGTATACAATGGAATTCGAAGTATCAGCCCACAACAAGGTAGTATTAAAGACCAAATACTTCTCTCAACAGTTCAATCATTGATCAAAGACAGACTTTCACAGAGTTAGGCTTGCATGGGAGCAGTCATGCAAACAAGAGGCGCAGAAAAGCTACTTTGTGTATAATGAAAAGAGCAGATTGAGGCCCCATAAATATCCATTAAAAACCATGTAGGATGAACGATAATTAAAAGTATATGAAAATCAATCAACTACCGAAAAGGTTTTGTCAATCTTTGCGGTTCATGCAATATTCAGCCTTGCTATTTGTTACGGGGATTTGAATGCATGCCTTGAAATAAGGATATCCTTCAAGTTATCTTAATTTAGAGATCTCCTTACCACAGGCTCTCTGGGGAATTAATGTTTTTCTTGTGTATTTTCAGGCTTCCTGTGTGTGAGACTGCCAACAAGGAT
The DNA here is from genome assembly GCF_020740725.1 of Corvus hawaiiensis. NCBI lineage: Eukaryota > Metazoa > Chordata > Aves > Passeriformes > Corvidae > Corvus > Corvus hawaiiensis. The sequence continues at coordinate 44,673,393 of NC_063216.1, forward strand.
TACTAATGCAAATGAGATGAGGTCACTCTTGCTTAAACTCTTGAAATCCTCATTCCCAGGGGAGAATGTTATATTATATTTACACAGCCATATATTAGCAAAATAAAAATGAAGACATTAAACCTCATTGAAGATTTGTCTCCTTCTGTAGCTGGTACAGGAAATTGTTCCAATCTGGGGCTTGCTCATATGTCAGTTTGGTGCCTGATGACTCTGCTTAAGCCTGGTGTAATATATGTTGTTCTGAAACATCTATACCAAAGATGTGCCAAGAATGCTAAAGCATCCCTTATCCTATATATCTTCTCTGTGTGTGGATTTGACAGGAAAAATTGCTGAGGGGTTACTTTGAGGGAAGCACTGTTGTAAAAAACTGTTTATTTTTTCATGATCTAGTTTAAGTACAAAGCATTCTAAATCCAGAAATCACTTTGAAGCATTTGTAAATAAATGACATTGGAAGTTTAATTGTATACGTCTTCAGTGAATCAAGACCAAATTAAAGTTTACCTGGTCTTTCTTGCTTCATATAAAATCTTGCCTACTTTTATAGTTTTCTAATAATTCTGTAAAAGAACTAGGGGGGAAAAATTCTCTGCTGTCAGCAAAACAACTTTTTTCATCCTGATTTTGGATTTTCTGATTAAGATATTCATGACCTGAAAAAACCTACCTTCAAATCCTGAGTATTGAAAGATGCTTGCTGTACAGGTTGTGTCTTGCTAAGGGCTGCTTTTTAGCCAGCCTCCGCAGCCACCACGGGAGCAGCTTTTCTTTCACTTACCAGCATTTGTGAATAAAAGTTATTATTTCCAGTGTTCTTTTATGCAGGCTGTTGTGTTTGTAAATGCTGGCTGTATCAAGGTAACCTTAAGAAGTTTTCTGTCATGACAGTTGTCTTGGAAGGCTCATGTGGCTGGAGGAACTATTCATATATTATCATCATTTTCTATACCAAACAGGCAACAGTATCAGACTAAGAGTAGCAGAGGTTTCCTTATTTGTAAGAGGATTCTCCTTCTCAAATTTCTGTTTAATAGGCATTACAAGACTGTTTGACAAGCGCTAATTAATGTATAGTTAAATTCAGCATTAATATTCCCATATCATTAGTGGGGGAGGAGAGTAACAGGACTTCATGTATCTAGGGAACAAGCCACTGCCAGAAGAGAGGCAGAGCACAACAGTCTCTCTCTTATAAGCTCATCTTATTCTTCCAAAGAGACTCTTTTTTGATCTGTGGCATCCCATACTTACCTCCTCTTAGCCAGCACGTCACTCTCAATTCACTCTCACTCTCCAGGAGCCATCTGGCTCTTCTGCTCCCCCAGCAAAGGCCAGTGCCTGTATGGATTAGGGAGGTGAGGCTAACAGAGAAAACAGAGATTCTTTGGATGGGGGGTGGGTGTGTGTGTGTGTGTGTGTTTGTTTGGGTTAGCTTCCAGAACTTCCAGAGTTCCACAATCCAATCAACCACACAGCTGCTCAAGTGCTCACACCAGCAAAAGGGAGGCAGTAGGGCTGCCTCTCTCAGGGACAGCTCTGTTTTAGGTTACTTTAAGCTGGTTACAAAACCATACCCATATCTACAGAGAAATGGAGCCTACACAGAGCCATATGGTTTAATAAATGACAGTCTAACCTGTACACAGCCAGAACAGATTAATCCAAGTCTTGCCAGCTGCTTTCACTGAGGTCAAACAAGTGGCATGCTTGTTTATTGCACCAGTAAACATTCATTTTTAAACTGTCAATCAGCAAATGCATAGCTATTGTATATCTGGAAAGCTCCGTTTTTATTTCTTTCCCAAAAGAATAAGGTTAGTGCAAAACATCACAATATGTACTTTTCACTGATAGGAGATTTCAGTGCACACTGTTTACTCAGTTGTCTGTGTAGAGGCCCATAATACATAAATCAGTGCACAGAAGTAAAGGATTGTTTTGTTAAACAATGACATTTTCCAAAAGGCACCATTATTTACTTGAAACAGATATGCTAAGTGGCCTGGAGGAATTTTGTTTTCAGGAGACAGACGTGCTATCATTATGAGTAAGAGTGTTGCATTGTTCTTGACAATGGCAATTAAAAAGATATTTTGATTTGAAGGAAATTAGCAGAAATAGCAAAACATTATTACAAAGCTTGACAGATTTTCCAAATGGCTAAAGCTGAAATGAGTCCTATTCTTGGGATAATTTTCAGATTGCTCAAAAGTATTGCTTAATATCAACAAGAAATCAGCTATGAAGAATCTCTGTAAATTCCATGGTATTAACTGCAATGCATTTAATATACAAATTAGCAGACCTGACAAGATGCTATGTCAACATCTTAAATCCCTCAAATTTTGTTACCCTGAGGTCAGATTAGCAAGATGTTAGTGAGCAGAAAGACTGCTCTCAGTCCTTTTCCATATGAACTCACCTGCCAAATCTTCTCAATTGCTTTTTCTCAACCACAGTATCTATAACCCTTCCACCTTCCAGGCCCCTCTCACCTCCTAAAGACGTCTATGGACATTCCTCATCTTCCTTCTTTTGGTTTACTTCCCTGAAATGCATCTGTCCACAGGCCACTGAACTTCCCACCAAAGCTTTCAAGCTTTCCCTATTCCTAGTCCTATGCTCTTACCTACCCAGGGACATATAATGCCTCAGGTGCAAAATCAGGTTCTGCCATTCCAAGGATAATTTATTTTCAGATTACATCTAATTCTGTGTGGACTGCTGAAAAGGGCAAGTATAAGCCAATTTAAGAGGAAAAAGATAAAGCTGAAAAACGTTACAGTTGTGTTACAATACCCAAGACACCACACTCAGGACCTTTGTCTTGAATGAGATCATGTTTCCATTTTTCAACCTCCTGTGGAACAGAACTGACCTGTTCTACCATAGCACGTGACAACATGCTGTCATACAGTAGCTCAAAATCTCTGCTGTATGCAGATTTTGCTGTTTGCAAGATGGGATGAGTGAGAGGATTGCCAGGCAGCTGGTTGTGGTTCCAGATTCTCCAGCTGAATCAGTGGTTGTCTGGACAGCTCTTAACAATACCAGCTGCTAATAGTCTCCCTTGGGATCATTTTCTAATTGCAGATTACCAGACACAGCAGGGTGTCCCTTTCTTCTCCAGGGGTAATCCTTGTGCTGGGATGGAGGGGAGGAGATTTATGAACCAAACACGCAGGCTTCAGCTGAGAACTGTCGGTGTGGTAGAGACAACTAATCAGTTGGCAAATGTTTGAGAGATTTCTGATGCTTTTGTGCTGTTCCTTGCAGGGAATCTCTCTTCTGCCATAATAACATCAGCCTGTTAACTTGTCGGTGCAGATATTACACACCAGAATGGCTTCATTGATGTTTATTCAGGTGATTCGTATCTGGATTTATGCAAATCCAGGACTGTGCTGTCCTATGAAGTTCTTGTGTCTGTGTCATCACTTGTACTGAGCTCACTTGTCTGGTCCATCTCACCTGAGAAAGCCTTTATCTTGTGGTTTTTCTCCAGAGAAAACTGATTGTCTAGTCCTTAATGTTACATCAATGTAAAGAACATGTAGCTGTAGTCTGTATGCCTAGCATATGATTTCAGATGAGAGGGTTTTAATAGCAGTGGTGATTCTTAAAAAACTTAATCTTTGTTAGTGACTTCTTTTTGAATTTCTCACCAAAAATATTTTGACAGTTCAGTTATAATGTGGTGCACCTATTTTTTCTTACTGATCTTTGGAAAGTGCAGGAATCCTACACGAAAGATGCTGAAACGCTGAGTAAGATTTCAAATTCCAAGGCCTCCTCTGTGACTGGCTCTCCAAAGTCACAAAATTTTCTAGAAGATCCTTTTGCTGCCGTTACCTATCTCAACTGCGTCTGTGAAGTGTCAGTCTTAGGGTGGTACGTAACTATCGCACGAGGAGTTTTTCGTACCTGTTTCTTGTGGCAAGAATTTCTGTGCCTGTCACTAGAGGGCAACGCAGCTACTCTCAGCATCACACCGCTCCGACGAGCCCCAGCCAGCCAGCTCCCTGCTGAGATCACGGGTGCGAAGCTCACATACAAACTTGCGGTTTTTCTCCGCAAATCCCATGCTCAGGGGCTAACTTAAATAATTACTTGTTGAATACTTTTGAATGGACGATCCGGAATGACACCGAGAGGCGAATGATGCTTCTTGCAGCAAGAGGAGTTGGCTTCTCTGTTTATGTCACTTTCTCATAAGGGTCACTGCCCACTGCAGTGCGGAAAACAACTGCAATCAGTTTCAGACACGTAGTCCCTGATTTTGAACTACTGGTGCTAATGGCAGATTTACTGCTGACTTCGTTTAATGCAGGATTTAATCTTTAGTACTGACTTTTACCCACAACTGTGTTTACCAGAATATTATAGCCCAGGCTGGCTTACACTGACCTCGTGAAAAGCGATTCAAATTTATCTTTGAGTTTTGTGCAGGCTGGGGGGGGGGAAGAAATGGGTTTTGATTCTGTCACATGTAACTCAAATATTGCCAAACAGGCTGGCTTGTCTTAATTTGTGAGCACCTGGCACAGAAACAATCTATCATTTTGAACACTCCTATGCAGTAATACTCTCATTTAACCATGACTGTGCTGGCTACATTAGAGGGTGGTGTAATTTCCAAATGAGATAACGCTGTGTGATTACCTAGTCCCCAAGGTGACTTTAGTTATTTCACTGAGATTAAGTTTTCACACTGCTTGTGATTTTTACCATGTTGCCAACACTGTACTCTGTCTTAAAGTCAGAGTTCTCTGATTTCATGTGATTATCTTGGGAAGGTTTCCAGGTACGTTTATGTGGGATTATCACCTGAGTATATTTTCTTCCCTGCTTACTCAAGTGGTGTCTCCAGATCATCTTTCAAGGAGCCTATAAATATGTATATTGAAGCCAAATAAATTCAAATATGAAGCTCACATAGTCGACTCCTTCCTCCTGCTTCTCTGGAGACATGTTTGCAGTGTAATCCCACAGTTTCTCTCCCATTTCACATAGCAGGTAACTATAATGAAAATCAACTATCAACTTTTTTATTTTTTAATACAGAATGCAAAATACATCCATATTTAAGTCTTGCAAGAATTTTAATTTGTGATAAGAGAGAGAGGGTCTTGTCAAGTTATAAGAGTTAAAATAAGGTGGAGTCAATATATGGGAGAAAGGCTCTGGGTCTCTCCCCTCCCCTAGAATACCATACTAGAAGGAACCCTATTCAACAGAAATATAATATTACATATCTCTTTTAATATAGTAGCCTTGTAATTTGCATTGTAAGTATGTCATCTATGATACAGAAGTCCCTCCCATGAAATAAGAGAGGTCTGGATGTGGATATCTTGTATTTTTAGATATATATGCCTCTGGTACATTGGGATACTACAGATAGTTGCATTAATATATAGCTTCAACATTTTTTTCTTAAAATTTCATGGTAAAAAAAAAGGTACTTTTAAATTTAACAGTAACTTTTTGTTTAACAAGAACTTTTGTTAAGTATAGTGTCTTCTATTTGGAATACAGGACTTGTTGTTTGAGATTGGTTCAGTTCCTTTAACATCCATTTCTGACATTAACCAGCACAGTAAATTTCAGAAGGCAGCAGATGAAATCCCACTGGCAGTTACAACTTTTTTTCCTCAGTAAAATAATACAGAATTTACAAGCACTTGTATTCTAACACTCAGCTATATCCACATTCATATTTTTAAATAAATGTAGACACTATCCTAATTTTTGTTGCTGGAGGCCAGCTTAACTTTCTCTTCGTTCTTTTCAATCTTCAAAACAACAAAAGCTGATGAAAAAGTCTTTGTGGTGAATCCCAAGACCAAGATATCCCCAAGGCAATGTGGTTAGTGCAGAACCAAGAAAAGCACTTAATTCTGTAGATAGAAGCCAGTCCTTTTAGCAAGCAAATACAAGCCTATTAAAAACTCATCTTTAAACAAAACAAGCCAAAACAAAAATAGCGCGAGGTAGATATTTTCTTGGATTTGCGGATAAATTCTCTCACGGACCATGCAGCAGGCTTTGTCTCTGGGCCCCAGGTGCTGCCGTCCTGATCACACACCAGGACCACACAGGTGCCAAGGAGGAGCTTCGTTTTTATTTACCAACCCTTCTTGAGAATCAAAATAACACCAAAAGTCAAAATGTGAACGTTTGCCCCCCTCCCCCTTTTTTTTTTTTTTTTTTTTTTTTTTTTTTTTTTTTTTTTTAAAATCCCTACAGACACCGCTCACCGCCTCCGGTAAGAAAAACGAGGGAAAAGCAGCAGGGAGCGGTGAAAAGAGGGCAGCGGTGAGGGCTCCGCCGCACGGGAGCTGCGCCGCGCACAGGTGAGAGCCCTCGGCGCGGCGGGAAGGAGGGAGGGGACAAGGGACAAGGGGAGGGATGTCTCCCCCCGGGCCCCGACCCCTGGGCGGGCCGGGGAGCTGAATGGATGGAGGCCGCGTCAGTCAGGGGCAGGGCGAGGCCGGGGGATGGCGGCCCCCGCCCGGGGCGGGCGGCAGTGGCGGAGCAGCGGCGGCAGCATGCGGGCGGCCGCCGGGGTAGGGCGGGCGGCACCTGCTCCCGGCAGGCAGGCAGGGAGCGAGCGAGGGAGCGAGCCAGGGGGGAGGGAGGGAGGGAGCGAGGGCGCTCTCCGCGGGCTGGCCGCCGCCGCCGCCGCACGGCGACAAGCCCGCGGAGGGAGCTTCATCTGTTTCTTTCTAGGACGCGGTGGGCATCGTCATCCTCTGCCTGGTTTCTGTGGCGGCCGCGCTGGACTTCAAGTACCACCACGCCGAGGAGCTGGAGCAGTACCTGAAGGGGGTTCATGCCGCGTACCCCTCCCTCACACACTTGCACAGCATCGGGCGATCGGTGGAAGGTAGGGGCGGTGGGATGAGGGGGGAGAAGGCTTTTTGTTCCAATTAAATCGGGGCAGGTGTGGGTAAAGGTGGCGTTTCGTGGGCTCTTGCTGGCGGCGGGGCTGCTCTAACAAACCTCTGTGGCGTTCCTCTTCCTCTTGCTTAAGCGTGAGTAACACACTCTGGCTGAAGCATCATACGTGTCATCAGGGTAAAAGTTCTCCCAACACCTGGGTTTTTGAGAATTGGAAACGTCCTGCGTGGCAATTTCAGAAAGAGGGCCGTCTTTACAGAACTTAGAATATGTGAGACTCCCTTTGCCAAGTCGCTGTTCTAGGTGGGACTATAGTCAAAGACGTGTTTTCTAACTTGTGGCTGTCTTAGAAATACCTTCTGATACAAGGTCCTGTGCTGTAGATGAAGAATAGGATTTCAGTCTCAAACCTTACAGGAAAATGAAATCAATAATCACCTTTCTGATATTGATATTTGAATGTATCTCTCTATGATTGGTACTTTCTTACTGTAAATTGGGGGGGAGAATTGCTAATTTTTTAAAAGAGATTAAAAATATTAGTGTTTATTAGCATATGCACTTTAATGTACACCTGTTTAGTTTTAAGCAAAAAAACCACAAAAATCAAGCTGTTTTGTTAGGTTTCAGTTCAGGAAACTAAATTGCTTTGAGAAGAGCTGTAAAACCTGATAGAAAATCCATTTTTTAGAAATGTCATCTGTTCCTCTAATCTCATTTCATACCACTGGAAGGAGATATTTGTAGCATCTATTATCAAATCCACACTTGTGCTTAAGAAAAATAAAAATCTCTATTCTTCTTGATAGATGATCATGAAGACATTGTCGTGCCTCCTCCCTTGTTTTACTGTGTATCGCAAAGCAGAGAAGGAATCTTAAAGTTATTTAAAGTGTGTTGGTTTTGGTTTCATCAAAGGCAGAATTAGATTGGATTATGTTATTCATCCATGCAAGAGGTTAGTTCCTGTAAGTACAGTTCCCTCCAGTAGAAACTAGCAATTATCCACATCCTCATTTTCATACCTTTAGAGAACTTGGCTAACATTCTGATGATAGGACTAGATTCTGACTTTTCTGCCAGGAACTCTGCTGGCTTATCTTTGTGCAGGTTGGCAAAAACCTTTCATCCAACATGAGAGATTGAAAATTTGGCTTTTACATATCTAGATACCTGAAAGCTGATAACATGAGGTGTTCAACTTATCTGAGTTCTGTCAGCATGAAAACTGGAAAAGCATCATCTCTTGGTTGTGATTGAGCAATGGATTGAGATTTCTACCTATGTTAAGAAATGTGCCTTCCTTATGGTAAGGGATGGTACTGAATTAGGGTCTAATTTGGGGGGTTTTTTTGCTCATACTAAATTAAAAGAAAGTTTTATGACAGCAGTGGTTATATAATTTTGGTGAAAATGAAGTTTCAATTTTGGCCAATGGGCTGAAGTTCTATTCCTCTTTTCTCAGTTAAGATGACACAAAGACTGTGCGTGCACTCGCTCGTGCAGGTTTGCTAGTGTTGTTCTCCTGCCAATTAGCTCAACCATGATAGCACAATGTACTTCTTGATGATGAGAAACAGAAATTAATTTAAATACTATAAAACTGAGATCAATGTGATGTAGTAAGTTGATATTCCTGATGTGGAAATTCTTGATGATGAATACAGTATCCCATGGATCAAAGTAAGGCCTATAAAGCTAACAGACATAATTTTACTATTTTCATGAATGGCTATTGTTCCTACGTTATTTGTTAAGCTAGGTTTTACTCCAATTTTATCTAATAATCTTGTATTTTATACTGCCACCTAGACTTGGATTATGAAGAATGTGAAGTAAAGGCTTGACTTTTGGTTGGTGTGTGTAGACCCAGAGCTTTGCAAGGATATAAAAATCCACTCTTAGAAGCCCAGTTGTGGAGGGTGATAGGGACCTGTGTATTACCACTTCAGAAAGTGATTGCATGTAGTTCTTTAAGAAAGCTATCTAAACACTCTTCATGTCAGAAGCCTCACCTGCTTCAGGCAGATCATAAAGTAATTTAGGTCTGGAGGCTATCTAGTTTGAATTCCTGTTCAAAGCCAGGCTCACTTCAAAGTTAATTATGATGCTCAGGGCCCTCTCTGCTCTACTTCTGAATATCTGCAAAGGTGGAGGTTCTATGGAGTCTCTGGGTACCTGAGCCACCTTGCAGCCCTTAGGCTGCCCAGCAGCAACCCAGCCAGTCTGCATTCTGTACTTGCATGGGGTTATTTTCTTGAGTTGGTAATCCAAATATGGGACTCTTTTGTTCCAGGTGCAGGATTTTGCATTTTCCTGGTCAAACTCCGTGAGTTTGCTGTCAAGAAATTCCTTCAGCTTACCAGGGGCTCTCTGAATGGCAGTCCTGGCCCTGATGAAGATACTAAACAGCATCAGCCCCAGTACTGACCCTTGAGGAATGCTGCTAATAATTTGCTGTCTCTTGAACCACCAGTTGTTCAGTCCAGTCAGCTTTTGACCTTACTGTAGTCTATTCCTCTAATCCATATGTTCCCAGCTTGTTTACAAAGATACCGTGACTGTGACTAGATGCTGGAACAGGCTGCTCAGGGAGCATACTAGGGGATATTCAAAAGCTGTCTGAACACAGTCATGGGTAGCTGGCTGTAGGTGGCCCTGCTTAAGGAGGGGAGCTGGACCAGGTGACCTCCAGAGGTCCCATGCAATTCTTGGTTCTGTGATTCTGTTGAAAGCCTTGCTAAGGTCAAGACTAAAGAAATAGGATGCTTTGCTCTCTCTCACTAAGTCAGTCATTTCTGCATAAAACCTAAACAGTCAAGTGTGATTTGTCATGGATAAATTTGAGGTGAGGTTTACATAGTGTGTTTCTTTGATGTTTGTAGACTGGAATAGCAATGTACACAGCAGAATATGTACCAAGATACTCAATGGAAAACAAAAGATGCCAAATTTGTTTTGTGGTGGCTTACATCACCATACAGAAACACCTGCCAGATTATTGGGAGCACCTCTGCCAAATTACTGGGAACAATGTGTTCTAGCAATGGCCTGTTCAGTCTCCAGATCTGATTTGGAAGCTGTGATATTTATGTATCTCATCTGCTAAACTATTATCCTTAAATGAGGGGAGAAAGGAGCTTAAAAGATGTAGCCTATTGGCTGACAAAACTGAGTGTTACCTTTTGGTCTAACTTAGTAGGTATCCTCAAATCCCACAAGATTTGTAGGTGATTTGTCGGTGAGAAACCTGGTATAGTTTTAGCAGCAGGTAGGCAGAGATGTGTGATGGCCCAGAAAATACCTTAATTCTTTTATATTGTTTCAGGTGTGTTGTTGAATAAAGTTATAAAAGCTCTTTGTCAGGAGTTCAGTTCTCTAATACATTCAATATCCAACCTCAGAACAGTGTGTGCACTCTGTAATAATAGAGGAAGCTGCAGAGCTGCATCAGTCTGGAGAATGGGACCTGGTGTAATCATATTAACCCATCCTGCCTAATGCCCCCCCCAGTGAAAGACAGACTGACTCTTCAGCAAGCAAATCTTAGAGTGCATTACCAGAAGGAAAATATTCAATGTATGTTGATGATCTGTGGCTTTTCATTGTTCAAGATACAGTGCTGTTGTTACTCTTTGAAAAGAAAATGAGGGTGGTGGGAAGCAGACTTAAGGATTCTAACAGACCTGATGACCTCCTTAGGAGGACAAAGACAGCCAGATATTGGAAGAGTGGAGTAACTTTTATGGTAGATCCACACTCTGTAAAGTCTTTTCAGATACACTCTGGATTGAGATAAAGTGATAGCATGCTAATTACAGCTTGGTTTAGATCTAGATTTTTGGGAGGCCAGTCTGCATTTTTAGAATTCTAGTCAACTTGGGGCAGTTGTAAACACCCTCAGGCCAGATTCTGCTCACTGAGGGAAAGGTTGTGTATGGTTAAAGTAACCCTGTCTTTACCTAGTGAAGTTTCAAAGTTGACTTTATATATATATTTATCCCTTTGGCAGATTTTATTACTAGAGAGACAAAAACTAGAACAAACTGACCAGATCTTGTTCTGGTTCCACTAGAAATTCTCAGAAACACCTTGCAAAAGAGCTGTCCAGAAAGCTTCTTTGGGTGAGAACTATGTGTCTTAGTCACCCTATTCTGATGCTTAGTGAACACTAGTATTCAGTTGCTCTCTTCTGTCCATTAATCTTAAGCACCTTGCTAACTTTGGGGAGGTTTTTCTGGTATTCAGTAGTGAGTCTTGCTTATTAGCATTTTTCTATCCCTGCTCTGTAAGCAAGAGAGGCTTAAATGTGCAGGGGGTGTGTGTATGGTCGCTCTGGGTTTTAAAATTCGTGCAGGGCCTGCCCGTGGCTGCGTGCATGGATTGTGCTGTGGACTACAGGGAAGGTGTGTTCAGCAGGGCTCCCAGCAGGCCAGCTTTCTTAGTGACAAGGTGCCTCTTGGAGCACATTATGTCTCCTTCCTGCCTGCATTCGTGGGCTTTCCTCCTTGGAAAACAGGAGGGAATGAGCATGCCCAGATTTCCATCTGATAAGCAGCTGTGACTTCAGCAAAAGGGCGTGCTGGGAATTAGGACTCAGGTAGTGCTGTATAGAACCCGTGCCTGGTAATACAGTCAATAGAGAACCTAGGCAATTCAGCTGTCCATCATTCCTCACCAACGTCAGTGGAATGCATGCCCAAGGTGTGCCAGAGGTCAACTTAAGTCTCCTGACTCTTCTGATACAGTGCAATTGATACCTTTAGGCATTTATGGGTGGCTGTTGAACAGGGGAATACTGATTTAAGGTTCACCGTGCTTCAGTGAAAATATTTAATAGTAAAAGGCCAGGTATTGTACTTGTCTCATCTATACATTAATAGTCTGTGTATGTAGCTGGGAAAAAATAGGAACTCAAGAAGTTATTTATTGTGACACAGTATGGAAGAAGCCTACTTAGAAGAGTTACTACCATCAATAGTAAAGTGCATTGTAAATTTTATTGATTTTACATTACAGATATTTCTATTCTGGATGTTTTTACTTTGTTTAAAGTACTAGAAAACAAGTTTTACTGCTGGAGAACACAAAGCTGAAATACATTACCCATAAAATATTTTTATTCTGGAATTATTATCAAGTTGGCTTCAGGGGTTCTGGCACTATACAAAAATAGAATGAGAAGGTTATATACAGCCCACTGTACTTTGAGGTAAGTTTCTCAGTGTTACCCATTATTAAATGCTAGGACCGGTGTTTTTAAAAAGAAGAAGAAAAAGGAAAGGTAATAGAGAAAATTCTTTTTGTCTTAAAAATGAACAAATTATCTAGAGGCAAATCCACAGCGAATGTGTTGTCTTTAAAGACTATTGCAGTTATTTTTTTCTGTGGTTACATTATGTGAGGTATATTTGTGTAGAAGATTGTTACCTTATGTTTGTTCCATTTGACTGCTGCAGATGACTTTCCTCCTGTCTCCAATCCTTGATAATGTCTCTTCTTCCCTTCCCTCTTCCTTATCCCCATGCCACAAATTTCCTTTCAGGCTCATCATGCAAGTATGGTGTGTATAGATAATATAAGCATTGAGGTTTTTCAAAGTTCGTTTTTAGAAACAAGAATGAATGAGACATTTTCCACTCTGAGTGCCTCATAATGCAAATTATACTGAAGTTGCTTAGCTCCAGTCCAGAGTTCCATGTAGAAATGGGCATTCTAAAACTTACTGGGATTGTTAAATTCTTATCCATGCTTGCCCGCTTCAGAAATTTTTTTCCTGTTATGTGTTACTTGCTCTTTTTGTGTCTTTCCTCATAACCATCTTTGTTCTAGTCTTTGACAGTATGTGTGGCATATAAATGTATATTAACAGGATTCTAAGTAGGTTTACATGCTCATTTTATTATTGAAAAGGTGTTTGGGTTCACAGAGGGGTTTGATATTAATAGCCTTGTAAACTCCATTTGCAGCACATTATGTGAGTCACCATGATGGGAAAGGGGAAATAAAACAGTGAAGGAGGACTGGCTCCTTCAGAGTTTATCTAGTGAAAGCTAAATCATGACTTTAAAAACAAGAAGTATTAGCTTGTATTCTTAAGTCTTCAGCTCCCAACTGAGCTTTGCTCTAAATAATGTGTTTAAATAGAAGTCACCATTACTATATTAGCTCTAAATTCTAATTCTGTTTGTCCTAACAGAAGCTAAAAATTCTTTAAACATTGAAATATAGATTCATATATTATCTGACTGCATCCTCTAGCAGTTTGATTCCTGTAATGCAACACAAGTAGTTTGTGTGCAATCAGTCCTCCAATAGCCAAGTACTAAGATTTTATCTGGTGTAACAAGACTTAACTTTGCTTTCCTGTCAGTATAACTGCTTTTTATGCAAATCATTTATAAAAAACATGTAGTTTGGTCAGTGTGAGATGTTTAAAAGATTGATAAACTTAGACATTACTCTTGGAGATGCAGTCACTGACTTGGAGCACATTCCTATTCTCTTGCAGTGAAAGTAAAATTATTTAAGTCTTCTCTTCTTCGCTTGCTGTGAATTGGTCAATCAGTTTTGTCTTGCCTTCTATGATCTCTCCTACTTAAATACACTTCTTGCAGAAAATTTTGTGGGAAAGTTTGTTTGTTTTTTCCTGTGGAACATGCTGTATCAGAGATTTCTAAATAAATAAATAAATTCAAAAAACTGTGTGAGGGGAACCTTCCCTAGCAACATAGGTCAAACTTTTCTCATATATAAACTTTTATCTAGTATTGAAATTTTAGTGTTGTAGTTTCAAAATGGAAAGACTTGATCTGTTTAGAAATAGTACACTGTTCATGTGAGTAGCATTTGTTTAGAACCAGCCTTGTGGGAAAAATCTCTGTTCTCTTACTTCCTCTCTACCCTTTGCTTTGTAGTTGTCTAGTTGCAGCATATATTTGTCAGGCTTTTTTTCAGAGCAGTAAAGGTCTTAAGCCTGCAGCCGTCCTGTTTTTCCTCAGCAAGACTTTGCAGCTTTCTGTGTTTGTTTAGAAGGAGGTAGAATTGACTACTGGATATTGTAATTCACACCAGTGAAGTTAGCAATACTCTAGAGCCTGTGTAACATAGAATCAGCAATTGCAGCTAGTGGATGCAGTCTCCATATCCTTTCCTGGTGTTGAGGAAATAAGTATGTAAGAGATTTTATGTTTGGGGGTTTTGTTTGTTTTAAAACCAACTAAAACACAGAGCTTAGGATGTTAAAATGGTGCACAATGGACATAAATGAATGTTTTTTCCCCCTCACTCCTTGTAGGTTTCTGCATTTTGGAGCATTGTACATACATTTTTAGCCCTGTAAATGAAATGTGATCCTAACCACAAAATTAGTTAAAGAAATGAAACTTTTATCTTATGCCTCAGTTTTGCCCAGATCGTCAATTTGTCTGCATTCTCCTTTTAGCTTGAGGAGAATTTAGTAACACGTCCCTCCTACACCACTTCAGACAGTGAGACATTTTAGTAGAAAAGTATTTCTAGTAGCTTCCATTCACTTCCCACAAAAGAAGAGCAGTGTGCCCCGCATCTCTTCTGCACGGCCTTTCTGCCCGGGACCTCTGGCTATAGATCCCTGAAGGTACCAGTGTTGCTTATTTTCAGGGCTACCTAATTAAAGGTTTGCTATGTGTAGCTATGGCATATTGTGTTCACATAAGTACATGGAGACCTTCTTATAATACATGAATTAATTGTTTGCAAGACTTCTTACACTGAAGCATTTGTTCACTAGACAGTTGTTCTGTACATGGTTTTGTGTAGAAGAGAGATCTAGATTGTTTTTAAGGCTGGGATTTTTCTTTAAATGAAATCGGAATGTGCATGTTATTTCTGAACTTTCTGAAAATTCTCCTTTTGGAACCTTTTATTAATTAGGAGATTTATTTTATGAAGTGGACATAGAAAAAAATAATGCATAGGACTGGCTGTAGATCTCTTACCCTCACAGCTGAGAGAATACCCTTCCTGTAAACTGTTCACTCAGTTATGAAGTGGCTCAAATGTGAGAAAGCAGTTAGGGGATGTTTCTAAGCAGATGATTCTGCAGTTTGATATCTAGGATTTACTACTTGTTATGGGAAAGGTCAGACCATGGCAGTCGGAGTTAATTAATTAAATTACTGTAGCTGCTACGTAACATGCTGAGCTCATGAGTGGATTTAGGACAGTTGAGTTACATTTCCTGTTTGTCCCTAGCCAGTGTGTTCTACGTCCATGGTCTTGCAGTTACCTGGGGCATTTAAACTGAGCTTGAGCAGATCTAAAAAAGTAACACTTATCCTAAAGCTAAAATAAAAGCAAACTCTGTTCTCAGTAAGAAATATAGTCCTGCTGTGCCAGTTCAAAAGTTCACTCTGGTCCATTATTCTGTTTTCCAAAGAACAGCTAGAGCAAATTATAGGAATAAGGTAGGGACAGATGCCTTCCTTGGTATGCACTTCAAGCAATGTGCAACCAGGATGATTCTGATGAAGCGTATTTCCTGATCCTGGTGTACCTAAAGTACAAAACTCGCTTTGATACGCAATTGCATTAGGCTGATCTCAAAACCCCAAGAATAAACAAAGGCCACCAGAACATGTTTGTTCAGTAGACTAAGGACCAAATTACTCTATTTGTAGGTAGTACCAGTGCCTGATTCTCAGTTGTTGCCTTGTGTCTTTGTTACCTTTACTGAAAGCCAGTCGCTAATGTTTCTAGAGACATTTTGTTACCTGTTTTAGGAGAGATCTGTAAACAGCTGGTTAAGCTAATGTATCTTGTTAACTAAACCAGAAACAGGTGATCATGGCAGAGACTGGATTATTTTAAAAAAGTTAATCTAGCCTCTATTTTTCCCCCCTTTATTGAGTTAAAAAAAAAAAAAAAGAAAGAAAAAATAGGGGCGGGGGAGCTACTCACTGTCTGGATTTGTTGGAGTCTGCTTGTCAGTGTTGAGGTGTGTATGGTTTTGAGCTTCCCATTCTTGAGGCAAATATAATGTCTGAGATCTGACAAGGATTTTTACAGGATGGGTGTGGCAAGTCTCTTGATGAGGTACTTCAGTGAACTGAAATCCTCATAGTGCACCAGTAGCTTCACAGCCACATGTGAACCACAAGCTGTAGCCTACTCCCTCTGTTACCATCAAATAAATGGCAGAAATAGTTCTGATGTCCTCTGGTGGTAAAAACGTAAGCTGAACAAAACTGTTGAATCTGGATAAATTGCACTTTAAACCAAACCAACCCTCTCCCTTATGGCCCGCTTGTGTTACAAGCAATCACTTTATTCATGATGATCCAATGGTACTGCTATGAATGGGTAATATTTATTACTTTTATGTAAACAGTGGCTTTCCTGAAAATTACTAGATGCATACCAGTTTCACAGCTTTCTCAGAAAATAAAGTACACCTTTTTAGAACTAGGTTTAAAAACCCTGTGGTAATAAAAACAAGAGTTGGTGAAAAGGAAAAATAGTCTATTTGGTTTCTGGGTGTAAATATGAAACCAGTCAGTGTAAATAGTAGAAAAAGCCTGCTCAGACTAATTCTAGGGGTCTGTGGTGTTCTCATCTTCTTAGTGAGCAATATTGAATAAGGTTAGTATATCTTTATTTAAAACCAGTATTCCCTCTGGGTTGTTTTTGTTTGGCCTTTACAAGTTTATTTTTATTTCTTGATTTTTGTTCAAATAACCTGTAAGTTATTATTGTAGAGACTGTGCTCTGCACTGGCAATTTTTCTTGGTTTTGTGTATAAAGAGTGTGTTCAGCTTGATTATGAGAACTGGAAATGGTACAGTGATGACTCACATGTACATAGGAAAGAAAGGGTTGCTGTTCTCATAAGATACAAGTCTTGTGAAAGTGTCCAAAGCAGCTATGGATGTCCCAATCAACCAAAGATTTGTAAACCTTTAGGAAGATAAGCAAGCGTGTGAACCATGAATTGTTTTGGCTCTCTTTCTCAAGTGCTTTGGATACGAATAAACAGTATCTAGTGTTTTTTAGAGTCCTTGTTTATTCTGACAGTTCTGCTTATATGATGCTGACTCTAAATTGGAGTGACTGGTATAATCTCTTGGAATAGACAGGAACTGATTAAATAGTGGGAAATGGATACTTCTATTTACTTTGTGCCGAGAGAGAGCGCCTTATGTCTGTAATAAGGGATCCGTGGGAAGGGGCCAGAATATTAAGTTTAGCAGTGGCCCCCACATAGTGACTCAGTGCTGTCAGTGGCTGTGATAGACCTGCAGCTGAATGCTACCTCAGGTTCTTTTTGCTTTATTTTTTCTGCTTACCTAAGCACCATGCTGAATATTGCCAGATATGCCTGGTTGATGTATGGGATTGATCTATATCTCTTTATTTTTTAAAATACCTTGAAGACTTTCTTATATTTGAAGTGTCCTAGCCCTCCTTGGCATACCAGCTTTGTTCATTACTAATGCCAATGCTACTACAGGCCAAGTCTTTAGATAATCCATTCTGTCTCAGTGGACCATGGTATACTTGAAAGTGAGGCTAAATGCTCACAAAAGAATTTGATGTACAGTTGTTCATACAGATGTTTGTCTGATCTCAGCTTCAGGTATGTAGCCTCTTTTGGGGGTGCTTTACTCAGTCTGGCTAAGTTAAAATCACGTATTTGTTCGCCTTTGTTCTACTTCTGCAGTACTGCCACATCAGTCATTCTGATTAACCATTTCTGATTATACAAATAATGTACTGGTACTTCAAGTTCTGTTAGAATCTGAATCAAGCCATGTGTGCTGTTAGGCAGTCCCCTCGAAGAAGAAAAGTTCTAAAACGGCTTTAGATTTTCCGGCTTGACTTGGTGATGACAAATCAGAGTACCTCAGGGCAAGGGTGCTGCTGGTGCTAGTTTAGTGAAAGGTATCACTCTTGAAGTCCTTCATTAGCTATGGTAGT
The DNA here is from genome assembly GCF_020740725.1 of Corvus hawaiiensis. Classification (NCBI taxonomy): domain Eukaryota; kingdom Metazoa; phylum Chordata; class Aves; order Passeriformes; family Corvidae; genus Corvus; species Corvus hawaiiensis. The sequence goes on from NC_063216.1 coordinate 44,691,258, forward strand.
GTTTTGCTGGAAGACAATGTTGCCCCAAGGAGGCTTATCTCCCTGGAGAAGAGAATGCTTAGGGGGGATCTTATCACAGAATTCTAGTACTTGAAGGATGGCTACAAAGAGGATGCCTCTCTCTTCACAAGGAGCCACATGGAAAAAAGCAAGGGACAATGGGTACAAGTTGCACTTTGAGAGGTTTCATCTCAATATAAGAACATTTTTTTACAGTGGGAATCATTCACTGGAACAACTTCCCCAGAAATGAGGTAGAATCCTCATCACTGGAGGTTTTAAAGATGCAATTGAACAAAGTGCTAAATAATCTTATCTAGGTTTTCTTTCCCATGTAGGGTTGGACCAGATGATCTCTTGAGGTTCCTTCTAACCTGGGCTGTTCAATGATTCTGAGATTGGTTCTATGATTGAATTGCTCTGAGATCTTGCATTCTAATGAGAGTTTATCTCTCTTCTCCTCCTCTCTGTCCTCCATTTTTCTAGGTAGGGACTGCCTCAATACAGATCAGCATTACTGCAGTTCCTACCCATGAAGCCAGTGTGCAACACATGGCCAACCCAGGAGGACTGTAGTCAGTCTATTGCTTTGAATTTGCAGTTGCAAGCTCTTGAATCAGTACCCTACCCTGACTGATACTGACAGTGGGTCTGAGCCCTTCCCCAGTCACTTCATTTCCTAGCCATAACTTTCTTTGAAATGACAAGTTTTTCATAAATGAAGCTGTAAAGAACAAAGTCAAGAAAAGCAGAAATAAAATTGAGAACAAAAACAGGGAGCATGATCCAGACTCCAACATCTACAAATTGATTTGGTTTCTTTCCCACTAGATCTGGAGATCAGTTTCAATTCTTCATTTTAATTACCAGTTTGTGTAGACCTGTTTAGAATACTGACACTATGTCACGAACTAGTGGAAATGCTAGAAAACTTTTAAAAAAGTTAGAAAGACTTCTTATTCTACTAGAAGCTGTGGGGTCTGGCTCTGCTCCAATACAAGTCTTGTTACTTGTCCTGAGACACACAGTTAGAAACACAAGTTTGTCTTCATCACTTGAAATGTAGTTCACTAATTAGTTGACGTCAGTTTTGGTTTGGCAATTTGGCAGTGAGAAATGGCTTTGAGAGGAAGCTTAGCTGTTCCCTTCAGGTACCAAACCAGAGTTATCTAGGCTTTTCTGATTAAAGGAAACCATCCATATGCTGAATCTTTTTATATGCAGTTAATTACTGCCACATGGAAAGAAATCTTACATCATCCCTCATAGGTACACTATCCAGTACTGCAGGCTGAACAGACCCAGGAATGTATTTTAATTGTTAATGGAAGGTTTAATACTTCTTACAAGCTGGAAATGCCAGGAAATAATTGGTATCTCAGTTCATGGGAGTGTTTAGCATGTAGATAGCCCTCACACAAACTCTAAGCAGTCTAAACACTAATGCTGGAAAGACCAATTTACATCAGTACTTAATGTTAGTCTATACTTAGCTCTTCCTTGTGTTTCCCATGAGTGCAATTCCCAGTGAGAGCAGCAGGAATGAGTACTGCTGATGGCAAGACACTGGAAGTATTTTTTTTAAATTTGAAATCAGAATACAATATTATTGGTAGAAAATCTTAAATGATGGAAACATCTAGAGCACTTTAGCTCTACTTGTACTCTTTGCTTGAGTATATACAATGAGCTGCATGTTGTAGGTTTGCAGTAGCCACCTTTAAATTTGGGCGGAAAGGCTGCAATCGCAGCTGTAGGCAGGTGTGTTCCTCTTGGTGCAGAAGTCCACATGGCAACTAACACCAAGGAGGGATGTCTGAACTTGCCTTCCAGTAGAGGGAATGAGAGCTGGGAACCAGAGCTTAGAGGGCATAAGGACAGAGAATCATAGGAGCATTCTGGAAGGACTTCCTTGGTAATTCATTGTAAGTTGCCCCAGGATACAACTGTAGAGAGAATGACACATTGCAGAGATGGAAAATAAGTTGAGGTTGTTGTCCACACTTGATTATGAATAACAGTAGCATACTTTTTTCACTACTAGAATTGTTTTTAGTTCTAAACATCGGCTATTGCAGCAAGTCTTGTCATCTATTTTCACAGAGCTGCAGGATGGTTGAGGTTAGAGGGGACCTCTGGAGGTTTTGGAGGGGAGAAGGGCTAGGGTGAGATGATGTGGGTGTTCTCTTTCCTTTTGAAGAAGAATGTGCTTAAATGCTAGTATATTTGGGTTCTCCATCTACAACTTGTCTAGGCTTACAGAAATCAAGTTTTTTCTTTTTTTATGAAACAGTGGCTCTACATACAACAAGGCCAAATAACTAGCTTCTTACCAAATCAGTTGCCACAAAATTATTTTTAAAAGCACGGATTGCTTGCTCACATTGTCCTTTAATGAAAGAGTCAGTAGCAGCATCTCACAGCTTTGTGCATAGCATGGTTACAAGGGTTGAACACCAATGTCTTCAAGAGTGACTGTAAAACCAGGGGATACTGAGATCACTCCTTGTTGAGTCTATCAGGTCTCAGCACTGTTTTGTTGCTTCTTGATCCTAGGCCTAAGACTCTGATTCTGTTAACTGAGAATTTAGTTTGGCAATCACTGTCTTCAGTTTTACCTCTCTTCCAACTGTTTCAGTGCATCTTGCAGCGTTGCTTCAGTCCTCTTCAAGTTTTTCTCCCATTCCTGAAGTCATGACCCTTGTGGTATAGCTGCTGTGAGTCAGTCACATAGCTAGAAAGGAAAACAAAAATGCTGTGGCACATGCATGACTAGAGGGGTCATGGCTTCAGGAATGGGAAACTGATATGCTCCAGAGTTTGTTTACTGCAGATTTGATGATCCACAGAGATTTAGGAACTAAGGCTTTTTATAGTACTGCATATAGCAGTTCCTACGTTGCTATTTCCTGCAAGTAGCAGTGATGGCTGGGCTCCTCTCAGACAGGCTGTGGGCCCCAACAAGCCCCGTGTGGAGCTGGGGACAGGTAGTATGTTCATGAGGTCTGGCCATTAGCAATCTATAGGCTGTCACTGCTCGTATGAAGGAACTGGTCCAGTTTCATTGCTGCCATCTGCTGAAACTTGAGTTTTCCACCTCTATGAGCAGACTAGTGGGAAGCACAGATTTGCAGATGAGGTCTGAAATGCCACAGTATCACTAAAAATAGTAACAGAAAATGCCCTCCCCTCGCCGTCTCCCCCCTGCTTAAGTGAGGACTTCCAAAATGTATGTATGTTTGTTTATTTTGTTGCTTAAAGTTCAGCTTCTTGTGCAGCTTTAGTGGTCCTAACTAATACTCTTTCTGTAGCTATTAATTCTTTCCCTGCTGATATATTTGGAATATGTCTCTGATGCAGCTCTTTCTGCTACCTCCTGTTTTCTGAGCAGTAATGCATGAATATGTTTAGCTTTTTTGTGTTGTCTTTTGTACAAAACCAGATGTTCTTTCTTTGTGATAATGAAAACTTCTGTATAAATTTCAGAAAAGCCTTATGATTCAAAATTTGGGGGCAGGAAGAGTGATCTTATTTGCTAAATTTAACTTGAAAAATGTTTATTAGGAAAAAAAAAAAAAAAGAAGCCTTCTTTTCTAGTCCTGGTTAAATGCTTTAGAAATTGCAGGGTTTACGACATACTTGGTCAGAAGGCAAAACATTCCTCTAACTAATATTGCAAATATTCATAGAATAAAAGAACCCCACAGTCTACTTTGATATGTTATATGTAGGACTGAGTGGGCACCAATGAAATACTGGAATTTGTACAATGGTCTTAATGACCAACGCTTTTTATTCTTCTAAGGCTTGTATGATTTTACACTTGTTTTAAAAAATGTCTTTTCCCCTTCCCCTCTTAAAGGTAGAGACCTGTGGGTTCTTGTTCTGGGAAAGTTTCCAACCCATCATAAGATTGGCATTCCAGAGTTCAAGTATGTTGCTAATATGCATGGGGATGAGGTACGTTTCAATTTTTGCAATGTCATTTATACCAAATACACTTGCCAGAGGTTTAGAGTGAACTTTTCTCAGGCATGTGCTTCTTATTATTGAGGTATGTCATAACTCAAGGAGGACAAAATATGTGTGTATTTATTGAGGAATTTTCAGAATAAAGTTCCCTTGTTTTGGTGGAAGGGCCTTAGGAGACCTTACATCATGGTGAAGAGTCCTACAATCCTACACCCAAGACCTCTCTTGAGTGGAGAGCTTTGTCTTCTCCAAGTGAGTAAACACAGAGGCTTTAAGTTTCCTGGCAATGAGTCAGATGCAGTAGTTTGCTTGTACATTATTATTGCCTAGGCATGAAATATGACTGATAGAACTCTTCAAACACATCCTAAGATTAAATAATAATTGCTGTGAAGCATCAAATTATTTATTTTAGGAAGAAAATTTATCTTTGGAACCTTAGGCTAGGAACACCTAGATTCACCTGAGATAACACTGAGAACAAAACAAAAATCAATTCCAGAACAATAAACTTGCTCTGGGAAGAATGCCCACTTATTAATGATAAAGAAGAAATTATGATTATGAGCCTACCTGGTGCGGTACTTGAATCTGAATCAGAAAGAATCAAAGCTTCACTGTCTTCTATAGTACTTCTTTGCTTTCTCTTTCTTTTATTCTTTAGCTTTACCTGATTATATTAGTCATATTCAGGATAAGTTTAAACTACACAATATATTTTTATGCAGTCTTTCATGTGAAGGTTAAATAATTTAACAGGAGTAGCAAGATATGTATGTATATATATATATGTGCTAGACTCTGAATTCCCAAAACCGAGAAAAAACAGACATAGTGGAAATGTATCCTGTGCAAAGGGTAACATGTCTCGAATTACTGCTGTTAACAATACTGTGTGTGAGCACTTGCACGCCTACAGGCACTTGTGACATTTTGTGCCAAGAATTTCCCCAAGTTAGACTAGTTTCACCTTGTTTGACACTGGCCTTGCTCAAAGTGCTGCTGGGAGCTTGGCTGCTTGGGAATTTAACTCTGTGTGGGAGGAAGCTGATTCATGGTTTCAAATAGGTACATTTGTTACTGGATGCCCAAGACAGGGTTTGCAGCTCCTGAAACCTGGTGTGGGTCACCAAGGCGTCCAGGAACTGAGGCTCCATACTGCAGTCCCTGCAGACTGCTGAAGGGGATTGCAAACCTGGGACTATAAATCACCCAGCTTTGATGGGAAGGAGGTGGAGGGCAGGATATTATCTCATCCAGAATGGCCTGGCTTGCAAATCCAATGTTGCTGGACTGCAGAGGGCCACACATACTGAAGTCTCCACAAGGAAGCACCCCCTTCATTATCACTGCCCAGCTGGATACTCAGGAGGAGCTTTGGCCATAGAAATACACACTGTTTGCACATCCACAGGGCTGGGAGTTGCTGGGGATTGGCAACTTGGATCACTGCCTGGGATCTAAGTTTTTTGTTGACTTCATGAAGAAATGAGACATGATTTTCTTTTAAAGTCAGACACAGTGCCAGACAATCTGAGCAGGGTTGATCCTTGAGCTGCCTAGCTAAGGCATGTTACATTCCAGTTGTTTGTCAGACTAAGCTCACACCTAGGGAACATTCTGGAAATAGAGCTATTCCTCCTTTTTAGGCACTCATGATGATTTTTGCTGTATGGGTTTTTTTGGTACATACAGGTAACTCACAGTTAGTGTTTGGGATTTTTTTATCTGATCATAAATGTATTTCAGATGGCAGGAAATTAATTCCTCATATAGAGAAGCATTGGAGAACTTGAATATTTTTTTTCCATGATCTAAGATTCTGCTAGTCCCTGGGGACAGATTGAACTATCCCTGCAATATATTAAGCAGATAAGTTTTGCACTAATTATACAACAAGCTTCAACTTGTGTGCCAGAGTCTTTCATAAAGAGATTATGACTTCATTGATCCACTCAGGTCTTTTGTGCTTCAACGACGCTTTCCACAAATGATACAAAATGAGAAGTTCTCAAGTATTGTTTGGTGATGCTGCCCTTCTAACCTGTTGTGACCACACAAATGAGGCTTAACTTTGACTCAGCTGGCCAGCTGCTCCAAAAACATAAAAGTTGGGCTGGAACCTAAATTACATGTGTGTGGGCTGTTCGCACATGCTGCTGGAAGAAAATCTAGGTTATTTGGAAAGCTGCCCAACAGGGAAGTTCTAACAAAGTAAAGTGAGTACACAATAGTAGAAAAGGAGTATTTTTTTTCAGAACTGGAAAGATTTATTTTTTTAAGTAAGTTCACTTTTCTTAATACTGTAAGACATAACCAGCTGAGATTTAAAAGATTTTCATTTGTGTTCACTGTTGCCAAATAGAGTGAACTTTTGCCCCAGATCCACTGAGAGGTAACAAAAGACTTCTCCCATTCTTTGTGTTGGCTGTGTGTAGCTGGACACCATTTTTAGCGGTACTTTTTGTTTAACCCGAGCCAAATTAAAACTGATTTAAACTGACTTTAATCAAAATGGCAGTAATTGGCTGCACAAAATGCATAAGCCTGTGAAATGTTAATAAAGTCTGCGGGGGAAGATGAGGGAGAGGTTGCCTGATCTTCTGGGGCAACTCCCATTCTGAATTAGGCACAGCTTCTCTTGTCCCAGCCTTGTATTCTTACTTGAAAGATCTTTTCTTTCTAAGTCACATATTCCTCCCTGGGGAAGTACTCCTCCTGCTTAACATTGACCACACCCAAACACCTAAATACTCCTAGGTCATAAATGGAGCAGAACTATTACCTTTGGAACCTCTGTGCCAGGGACTTGAGTCCATTCTACACAACTGAACAAATAGGATCTAATTGGAAGGCTGTTCCTAAACCATGTATATCACTGCAGGGAAACCCTTTAAGGAAAAGCACCTCTGAACAAACTGTAAACTACCTGTGTGTTTCTGCTTTTTCCCTTTAATGTATTGAGTATATGGCTTTAACCTTCTGCAGCTATAGTGTAACCGGACCATCACAAGATAAACTCTTTCTCAGGGTGGCAGTGCTGATATCAGTCCTTTTCTCCTGCAGTATCCACTTCTGATCGCTTTATTTTCTCATTGTGTAGTATAAAATAACAGCAATGCAAATAATCTTAAATAGTACAATATTTTATTTATAATAAACAATAATTTATTTATAATAATATAAATAAAGCACTAATAGAAATAGTAGAATTATACAGTAGTATAAAATATTATTAAAAATAGTAGTATTTTTCCTCTTTCATTTTGTGAAACTGAGCCTGTACTGATAGGTCTGAACTTGCCTACGTGAAAGGATGTATTTATCTGCTGACTTATCTTGTGAAATAAGTTAAAGAAACTATGCCCTATTTTCCATGTCATCATAGACACAGTCATATCCACAGTAGGCTCTCCTGAAATATTAGGGCTTAGATGAGTAAGGACTGGAGTAGATTTATTTGTGATCAATATAATGGGGTCTTTTAAAATGACCAGACAATAAACTGATGAGTTTTGTGTAGAATTTCTCACTCTTATGTCCAAAAAATTAATGGAAGCTGCATTTACACTATCAAAATACCACTGTGGAAAATATGGCTGGTTTTTTATCATCCAATTGCACAAAAAGAATACTGCACATACTGCACAACTTGCTATAAGGAATTGTAAGCCTTTATTCCTATGTCGTCAGTCCTGTGTGATGTATTATTGAAGTGATATGCAGTGAAACAGTATTTGCTCTATGAAAAAAAAAAATTTATAAAAAATATTTATTGCATAGTGAACTATTTTCCACCTAGCTTCAGAATTAGAAGGTCATAAGCACCAGAGATTTCAAAATTCAAAGCAATCAAATCTCAATGCTAACAACAGACTTTAAAAAAATCTGGATGTTGCTGAGGTCTGTTTCAAAACATTTTAACACTGCCCTGCTGCAGTTGCTTTTTTCCTTGTCTTTCCTCACACTCTTCTGAGTGGGAAAAGAAAAAGCTATCCCTGTCTCAGCCAGGTAAAGTCTGAAGCCTGTGGAATTTGTCCAGGTGGTAAAGACTAATGCCAGTTACTAGCTCAAAAGCAGGCTTTGTGTTGCCATTTCCTTCAGTGATAAACCAGGGAACTGCACTTCCCTATCATACACGTGGTAGTTCTCAGATGTCCACAGTGACTGCTGCTGGAGAAGTAAAGGGATGTGTGCCAAACTCTTTGCATAAACAGTCACTTTAACACTGGTGTGTTTTAGCAAAGCAGGACAACCCCAGTGGGGTGTGTCCTAGCGGTGCATAATAATTAGCACTGTACAAGTGTTAAAAATAACACCTTGCAAGTGTGATGGCATTTCAGTGGGAAACCAGGATGGCCTACTGGTTCCTCTGCTCTAACTCCACTTCCTTAGGTGGGGTTGTGCCTGGTATGCTGAACCTGGCCTGTGGAGCAGCTGGGGCTGGAGCAGGGAGACTGGCAAGACTGTGTTGCCCTGAAACAGGTCCTACCTGATGGTTTGGATCTTTCTTTCAACATCGTTCAACTTAAAAACCAGGCCATGATTAAGGGAAGAATTGTAATAATAAAATGGGCAGAGTCCATCCACCCATAGTCCCCTGGTATTAGGTCTCTATCATGTGGTAACAACAGTGTTCTAAACTCAGGGCTGATGCAGTAAAGTGTTACAGTGCAGGTGCAATTGGAGCTAACCTTAATCTCCTAACTTGCTGCTGCTCGGGCTTCTTGAGTAATCCCTGTGGTAGCTGAGCAGGGTGCTGACACAGCCCTGCCAGCAGGCAGAGTCAGAAGTTTAAAGGATTTGTGTGCAGAAGCAGCAGTCATGCCCTTTTCTACAGCGTTGATCTACATCCTGACATATGCACGCTTCTTCATTCAAGGCTTTCCCCTGAGGATCACTGAAAGCCTTTCCTGCTGACTCTCTCCCTTTGGGGCACAGGAAGAGGCTGACATCTGAAAGTGAACAGAGAAACTTAATGTCTAATTGTATCCCTAGAGGTGGGGGAAAGGGATTTCCTTTGCTTTCCTGTCACACTTCATGTGAATACAGTAAAACAATACACCTTGGCATCTCCCTTGGGATACTACAGTCAAAACTAAGTGTTCATGTCCTCTCAAAGCCCCAGAACACATACATGCTTTTCTCTCTATCTTCATGTTAAACTTGAGGCAGGTTAAGTTGTCTGTCCTCGACTTTACTGTCAGCAGCCTACCTTCAGTCTGCCTAGATACTTTATTTGAAGCTCTAAAGTAAAACTAAGTGACTCATAACTCTTATCCACAGGTACATCTGACCTCTGTAGTAACAGGGTCAAGCTTGACTGAGCAGCAGATGCTGTCCTTCCAAGGGCAAAGATCAAAACTTGATCTTGAACTTTCCCAGAAACAAAAACTTCTCCTCAGATACTTCCAGATGTGCTTTCTCAAGCAATGCAGGGTCCTCTGGACCAAAACAAAACCACCCCTCTGTTACCACACCAAAATAGTGGTAATAAGTGTATTCTTCTCTCACTGTGCAATCATCCAGGTGCCAACACACTTATGATGACCTGAATCGCTTAATGTCCTGAGTACAACAATAGCTATATACCAGGAATCCTATAAAATAGTTTGTAAAATACTGTACATGTAAGTAAGCCTGGATTAACTTTTAAGTGCAAAGAATGTCATCTGTGAAAATCTGGTCATCTTTCTTTCTTTGTAAACACTGTCCTTTCCTACCACATTCTTGTGTTACTTTTCTTTTTTTCCCCCTTTCTGTTCCTGCTTCTCTACCCTTTCTTTCTGGGATTTCTTTTGGTCAGGCACTGAACAGAAGTACAGTAGGAGAAGAGCACTTTCCCAGTTTCTCCAGACAGCAGTCCAGTCTTGTCTGTAGTTTAGCTGTCTCTGTGGTAGAGCCATTCTTGCTGATTCTGACCTTCATCTCTCATGCCCACGGCCATGATTTGGCTGATTTCTCTCCTCTCCTTTCTTCCCCCACCCTTACATGCTTCCCAAGATGTCTATCACCCTTTTCAAGAGCTGCCTGTACAAGATGGTTCTGTTGCATCCCTTCTTACATTTCACAGAGTGTATTTATCAAACCTGCAGAGCAGTCTGTTTTCACATACTCAGGTGCTGGTTTAGATCCTGTTGTGATATACCAGGCTTTGTTCTTGGAGATAAAGTAGAGATAAGTTATCTCTAGAACTCATCTGCTTGCAAGTCTTGGTTTGTTCCCTTTCCAGACAGGGCTTAGGAACCCTAAAGCACCCTTGAGGCATGGGTCACAGTGCCCCTGGAAAGTATGGTCCAGTGAACACTAGCAGTGGTTTCTGGGGTAGAATAGGATTGTCCTTAACTCTGGATCTGGTACTTGACACTATTTTGCCTAAAATCTGATAGACTAAAGGGAGATGTCAGCTTTCATGACTTATACAAACTTATATGAACAAAAATACATGGTTAGCATTTTCCCTGCCACTGCCTCTCCTTGATCTAAAGTCTGTATCCAAATGTCTTTCCGTGTCTTTTTCTAAGGATTTATTTGGTTTCCCCAATGCACATGTTCATGATATTAAAATAATGTAACAGAAGTATCTATGTGGCCTCTTTGATCTTGTATTAATATTGGCTTTCCATAAAAGAGGATCAACAAGAAAAAATCCTGCTCTGTAGCATCCTGGAAAACATGGCAGACTTGTCCTCCCTTCCTTCTGAACCACCACTGCCAAGTGGTGCCGCACAGCACCGGTGCTTGTGTGCAGGGTCACTCAGCACCAGCACAGAGCTGGGACCCTCCTGTGGGACTGAGAAAATGCAGTGGGGTGTTCCCAAGCCCACATGATGTTTATCAGGCAGCTTTAGTTTTTTTTATAGCTGTTCCTTATCCATGCAAGATTTAAGCAGTGCATCTGACACAGTCAGTTTCCCATTATACAAAAAGGTCCGGCTGATCTGGGTTTAAAACCCTTGTGAAAACCCTCCAGTGATTCCTTTAATCTATTCAATTGCTTTAAATATATTTAGGGGAGAGCATAAAACAAAGCAGTGTTGATCAGAATGCTCTCATATGCCTTGTATGTATGTGTAGTCCATAAGAAAAAGCTGGAAGTGCAAGGTGGTGGGTCTTTATTTATTTATTTTCTTCTTCTTTTTCTTCCATATCAGACTTAAAGTAAAATCTATGCTTCTTTACACAGACTGTTGGGAGAGAAATCCTGCTCCATTTGATAGATTTCCTAGTGAACAGCTATGGACGTGACCCAGTTATTACCCGGTTACTCAATAATACCCGGATTCATATCATGCCAACGATGAATCCCGATGGATTTGAAGCTACAAAAGTGCCTGATTGTTATTACACACGAGGAAGGTAAGGGTGGCTTAGGAGGGTGGGAGAGGTAAAAGAGATGGGTGGGGAGTAATAATCGCAGATAGCCAGAAGACTGAATCATACTTGGTGGAGAGCAGAGTCTACAGGATGTGCTAGGGCTAATTTTTGCCTGTGCTCTTCTGAAGACATGTTGTTATGGCATAGAGTTTCTGGAAGACTGAGTCAGACCAGTGTTTATATATGGTGTGGCCAGAAAAAATTGGTCAGAAAGGTGTAATGACTTCACCTTTTAAGCAGGAGACACAGATTGCTAATACAAGCACAATTCCCTATTTTGTAGCAACTTTAGAGTGCTACAAGAAAAGAAGGAAAATTCCACCCACAGGGATCTATTTCAACTGGAGAATTCTATAACCCTTCGTAACGAGAAAAGGTGTGTCTAAGCTTGTTGAATGGACTTCTAGCAATGTGTTTAAAATCATGTTGAATGTGGATTTAGTAAGAAGGAGGAGTTACACAAGCAGAGCTGGCTGTAATAGGTTCTGTGCTAATAGTAGTGGTAGGAAAAAAACCTACACAGAAGAAAATATAACTTGGCATTGCATCCTGTGTTACTTTTGCATTCTTTAATGTGACTATTGCAGAGAATAAAAAGGGGATGAAAAGCTTAACAAGCTAGAAGAAGGAAAGAGAGAGTGAGAGAATGGGAAGAAATGCCCAAAGGACAAAGTTGGAATGTGCAAAAAAAGCAAACCCATGAGCTAGAAGTTCTCTTGGATCGCTGGCCTTGGCAACATCAGAAACAAGTGCAAAGAGAGTGTTACAGTGCAGATACTGCAACAGGTGTATCAGACAACAAGGCCCATGGAAAAGAAATATCTATGGACTGATTTGTGGTAGATGTTTCAGAGATGTTTATTTCTCCAGCCGCATGGCCGGGGCTCTGCCGAGGAACTGCTCAATCACGGGACCCGAGGGTCCTTCCCGGGCAGGGGAACACAAAACAACCAAAGGGGAACGAGGCTGAGCAGGGGCAGCGAAACCCCGTGTCTGTCCCCTCAGGGCCCCTCTGCCAGGGCTCCATGGCAGGAGGGGAAGGGACCCCAACAAGAGAGTTCAGGTAGTTTAGTTCTTTAGGTGACCAGTGTAGGCCATCCTTTTTATTAAGAAAAAATGCATTCCTCAGCAAATAGATGGAACTTTTATGGAGGGGAGTATTTTTTATCCTCTCACTGTCAAATAGAGTTTAACTGACTGAGTTCAAAAATTAATGCAGTCAACGGTGAATACCCTCTTTACTCCTGTACTGACCTGTCTGAGTGAAAAAGCAAGAGAGCATTTGCACAGGCTGGACCTTAAGGTTTAGGGAGAAGATGTACTGGTGTTTGACTCAAATTTTTTCTGTCTGTTGAGAGTGACAACAGTCCAAGGGATACAGCCATTCAGTAGTTACCTTGGTCCTCTATACAAGCAGGAAAAACACATATAGGAGGAGGACAAAGTCCTTCTGATCTGCCTCTGGTTTTTCTAATTCACTTACGTGTAGGTGTGCATGCTATGTGCATGTTAAATATTCTGTGTTTCCACTTGGAATTGTTTTATTGTGTCCTATGAAAATTCCAGTGCTGCCAGAAAGCAAACTGAAGTCCATCACCTTAATGCTTGAGAAATAAAAAATGGTCATCTTGCCTGTTCCCTGGAGACACTAGCACACCACAGATCTGGAGTACTGGGAAGCTGGTGATGTGGAACTATCCACAGGCAAAACAGTAATGGTAATGTCTTCTCTCTTTCTAAGATACAACAGGAATGGAGAAGATCTGAACAGAAATTTTCCTGATGCCTTTGAAAATAACAATGCTAGCATTCAGCCAGAGACTCGAGCAGTAATGGACTGGATAAAAAATGAAACATTTGTTCTTTCAGCAAACTTGCATGGGGGTGCCCTGGTTGCCAGTTACACCTTTGATAATGGTAACCCAGGTAAGCTGGTAACAAACTCTGTTCTCCACAACTGACTGGGTTTAGGAACGTTGTCTATACCAAAGCAAAATTTACAAGGATTCCTGCAAGGTTCTTCTAGCTTTTGAGTTGGGATGGGCAAAATTTGATAAACCCCATCAAAATTCCCTGCCTAATACGGCCATTTGGGTGATGTTTATCCTGCTCGTAAGCCAGCACTGTATGTTTTACCAGTAATGAGACAATGGCTATCTTCATTCTGCAGTTACTGGCTCTTTGAAAGGCTATAGCAGATCTCCAGACGATGATGTCTTTATTCACCTGGCAAAAACCTATTCTTCCAACCATGCCAGCATGTACAAAGGGACGGGGTGTGACAACAGGCAAACCTTCCCAGACGGCATCACCAACGGGTACTCTTGGTACCAGCTGGAAGGTAAGAACATCACTGATGTTTCATTCAGCTGCTTCTGGTAAGATGTTCTCACTTTTCATTACTGTTTATGTGTAGCCAAATAGAAAATGGGGCTTCTGCACTGTGTATGTTGTTTTCATTGTCTGAATTCAAAGACTTAAAAGGTTCTTGGAATGGCTTTGGCAGTGGCAAATCCTGTGCCAGCCTATCTGTCCCTTTTTAGTTGGGAAAGCTTGAATGAATTTAAGTCAAAGATCCACCCTTCTCAGCCACAATCATCATCATTTCCAAAATGAAGTATGCTTTAGAAAACAACACTCTATGAGTAACTAGAGTAAATAATTAAGTTGGTTTTCCACAGGAGGCAGTAAATACAAGTGTGGCATTGAGGAATAATTTATCTGATTTACTTTTCTTACAGGTATGATGCAAGTACCAACATTTTAACTTAGCCATTTGTCTTTTAGTTTGACCTTAGTGTTTCTTTGCAGCTGAACACCCTTTTATTTCACTTTTAAGGTGGAATGCAAGATTACAACTATGTCTGGGGACAGTGTTTTGAAATTACATTGGAGCTGTCATGCTGTAAATATCCTCCAGCAGACCAGCTGGAAAAGTTCTGGAGAGACAACCAAGTTGCTCTGATCGAATATATCAAACAAGTACACCTAGGTGGGTATGCAAATGGGGGTGGAGTGAAAACTGAGGCCAGCTTAGGGGGAACTCCTCAGCAGCCTGTCAGTGTCACAGCTCACAGGGAAGAGATCTGGGAGCTTCTGAACAGGAAGTGCTACAAGGCCAGGGGATGGGTAAGGCAGGAGAACTTACAAGTGTGTCAAGTGAGGGGCAATGGGTGCTGCTACAGGTGTGCAAGGGGCTTAAAATGTGCTGGGGACAGGCTCTGGGGCATGTCTGACCATGCACTCCACCCCTCCCCTCACTTTCCTGAGCAGCCTTGGGACAATCATTTATTTCAGACATCTCTAAGTGTATGTGTGCCTCAGCACAGGGTCTTTGCTGCTTGGATTTTGTAAATTTGAAAGGCTTCTCTAGGTGTGATCTGACTTCACATTTAGAAGAGAACTCTGCTTAGTGAAGCTGTGGTGCTTTTCAATGAGTTGAAGAGTTTGCACAAATCTGTTGCTTATCTTGCATTTTGTTGCCTTAAATATCTGACTGCTATTTTATCTCTGCTTAATGCCTGTGCTGCCTTGAAGATGTTGTGTGGGAATTAAGGGAAACTACTTCATAAGCAGACATTGTTGGTATTCTGCCTTTGGGAAGTACTAGACAAGAGGCTGACTTATTTTAAATTACAAAAAGAAGGGGGGGTGTGTGTGTTTGTGTGCAAAAACTGCCAAACCTGTATTGAAGATTGAAGCCCTTCGGTAAAAGACATACAGTGTGTATGATGCCTTCAGCAAATGAGATTTAGGAGATTACAGTACTGTTTTCTAACTTAACATGAGGGTAAACTATTAACAACAGCCAAGAATTTTCTGGTTTAATTCCCTTCAGTGAGACCAAAGTGACTAGTGATATTATTAGATGTGCTGAAATGTGGTCAAACAGCCTTTGAGTGCAACAGAACAGTCTGACTTTCTCAGAGAAGGAGGCTCACCAGTTACAGCTCATGATTTTTCTCTTCTCTCCCTTTTTCATAGGTGTCAAAGGCCAAGTTACTGATAAGAATGGGAATCCTATTCCCAATGCCATCGTGGAAGCCAGAGGAAGGCCACACGTCTGCCCCTACAGAACAAATGAACAAGGGGAGTACTTTCTCCTCCTTTTGCCTGGGACATATGTGATCAATGTGAGTATGCAGCCTTACTGAAGTATTGCTTCTAATTGCGTTGAGTTCCCGAGCACAGTAAGACAGCATCCTTAGAGGTGGGTGAGCTGAACTGCTCAAGTCATAGATATGAGGTGTGAAGACTCTTTAACAGATTTTTTAAAAGGTATATATTTAAATATTAGCAGAAAGGAAATTTTTTGATACAGTCCTCAATGTCCAGAGATAACAATCCTCTGTAGAGCCAGATGGGATGAGCAGCTGGAGCACAGCAGCAGGAGCTTGAGGTGTTTGAAACAAACCACAGAGCTCTTGCAGGGTGAGGAGAGGCTGGGATCTGGGCAGCACCGGGCTGACACCACCACCAGTGACTGTCATTTCCTTGTGTCAAAATGGTTTCTCTGTGGAACTACTAGAGAACATCCATGCCCTGTAGGCTCTGCCTGCTGCCAAGGGCTTATGCTTGAGCATCACTGCAGGATTCCCTCTCTTGTACAGCAAGAGTCTTATTGCTATAACGTGAAAACTATACTCTTTTCTCATTCTGTGCTCTCAAATGTATCTTTAGAACAATTTTTCTTGTACATTTAAAGTGTAAACAGTGATTGTTTCACAGTTGAACTCAAGGTTTCAAACCAAGGAAGAACACTTTTGTATTTGCTCCTAGGCTACTGTACCAGGATTTAAATCGATGCTGAAGACAGTGGAAATACCTGACAACACTGGTAACTTCAGTGCTTTGAAACAGGACTTCTCTTTCCCAGAGGTCTCAGATCAGATCCGTTCAAGAGTTACTTCATGTCCCAGAACTCCCCTCTACCAAGAGCTCACACGGGCTTCAGCTGCAGTAAAACCAACCATACACATCTTGGTTTTAATGACCGTTATGCTTGTAATTTTCAAATAAAGTCAGACAAATAAAGAATGACAAAGGCAAAGGCAAAATCTTCCTGCACAAATGTGGCTTTTCAGAGAAGGAATTGTATATGCAAAAGAATGTATGTTTTTATAAACCAAATTCTCAGATTCACGATCATGTTTACTGGATTTTGTAAAATACTGGCTTGACAATTGAATGTTTTACTTTAGTTATAGCAGACATATTTTTAATTGTAACAGACTATCATATTTTTCTACGTAAGTATTTTAGTCTGAATAAATTTTGTACAGCCTCTGGAGAGAACTGTAGAATTTTGATGCAGAAAGCACAAATGTGTTTTGAAGACTTTTCCCAAATTCAAAAACATTGAGGATTGTACTGCAATGTTTCCTGCAAGCTCAGGTTCCTCACTGAGCCAACAGCTCACGTGCTTACACAACTGTAAGTGATCAGCTCAAAACTAATTTCTCATAATAAAGCCACTGCTATAAATGAGGAACGGCATTTTTATGTATGCTCTTTCTTACCTGGATAGATGAGACTGCTCGGGGCTCAAATGAGGTGAAGACCAGTAACACAGACATGTTTTAAGGTAAGGAGATGAAAATGAAATGTGAGTATCTGCTGAAGCTGGATGATAATCTGCACCAACAGGGAAAAGGGAGGAATTTGTAGCTCTGAAAACTGTGTTCTCTTATGGCAGAGCTGCTGAAAACAATGTGGAAAGAGTCACTGACAGCTTTATACTTTGTCCATTTTTAACTGAATTTGTTGCGGGACAGAACCACATACAATTCAGAATTCTTTGAATAGTTTTGGCAATGGCTTTATACTGCTTAAACGATTTCACAGCCCTGCTACTACACTGTTGGGACTGTTTAACACCCATGGCAGGAGCTGGCAGGCACACTCAGCAAGGCACAAGCCAGCTCCAGTTACAGAGGGTTGTTTCAGTGTTCCCCGCCTGGGCTGTACTGCAGGCAGGATTAGCAGATTCCTTTTGCTTGGCCAGTTGCTAGTCATTTTCAGGGCCCTTTGAAGCTGCCCAATAAACACAAGAATTTATCAAGAAAAGCCAGTTAGTACCATCTCCTGTGTTTATTTTAAAGCTTTTTCTGCCAGTAATTTTCTTAAGCAATTTCAAAAGTAAACCAGCCAAGATTATCTTTGGTAACATCAATCTTTTCCTGTATACAGTAAATAAAAAATGCAGGAATGCAGTTAATCCTTTAATGCCTTTTAAAATCTTTCCTGAGGCACTGCTGCCTGTCACACCAAGCCCTACCAGCTGGGCTGTGGAGCTTGGGCATCAGCCACTTGTCTGCCAGATGGCCACAATCAGTGTACAAATACACTTCAGAACTTGAAACAGCAATGCCAATAGCATTGAGGGCTGTGTGTGCAAGATACTGGTTTTTTAATGTCTTCCTCATGTCGATTTGCATTTTCTACCTTTTCTCACCCTCTGATCTGCTGTGAGTTGTTTAGCACACTGAGAATTAATTATCCACTAAATCCCATTACTGATCCTGCCACTTGTAGCAAGAAGAACGAGAGATTCCTTAAGTTAAAATCTCCCAGATCAAAGAAATCTGACAGAAGTCAGCAGTCCAGCAGCTGAGTGGGGGCAGAAAGAGCCTGTGTGCTCGCTCACAAAAAGTAAGAATCTGTGTAAAAACAAAGTACCAGAACTTCTAACAATCAAGTAATTGACAGGAAAAGAAGAGCACCATGGAGTATATAAACAAATCTTTATTTAAAGCTTTTAAATGGAGCACAGTACTCAATTTCCTTCAGAAAAGGGAAAACTGAAAACTGAAAGATAACCGCAACACACGTGAAACTTCTCATAATGGCTCCATACTGTGTGCAATTGGAGTGGATGCTTGCATTTTAATGGTTACTGACTGTGGTCATACATGCACTGGGTAGCTGGAAAGTAATGCACCAGGTCAAGCTCTTGAAAGCGTGTTGCATAGTTATTTAAATTCACTATGAACTACTCTGTTTATCGTCATCCCAGCTATGTGTAGTCAGACAACAAAGATTCTGGTTTTAGAAAAGCTATTGGTACTTCAGGTGTTAAGTAATCATCATCCTGACAGCCACTACTGTGGCTCAAGACCAAGAACTGGCTTTAAAAGTGGGCTGTTAAGCTAAAACAACATCTACGCTAAAGGGGAGCCACCATCTTTTTAAGTATCACTGACAAATTGCACATTTATAATATAGCTATAGGTACACTAGAGAAGCATTCACCTGAAGCTTTCAGTGCATCTGTGCTAAAAACACCCCTAACAAAACACCCACACTTTAGTTAAAAGCAACCATTTTTCATGTTCAGTAAGTGCAATCCATTGTTAAAACCTTAAGCTGGGTTTTGTGCTTTGCTTGTGCAACCTTTAAACAGCACAGCACACCTTGGACTCCGGTATGGAGGAGCTGGAAAGGCAGGGCAGGTAATCCCCCAAAGAGCCAGAGGACTGACGCTCTAGCAAGGCTCTGCTCTGCTGTGGAACCAAGGCCAGCCTACAGCCCCTCCACAACCACGCTGTGCCGTGAATGTGTCCAATGCTCCTTCCCACAGGGAAGCCCCACAACAGCAAATGCCCCTTTTCAGGCCAAATGTTGCACAACAAAATGCTGTATCTTCCTGGGATAAGGGATAGCTGCTGCTCCACCGTGTGTGTGACAAGTTAATATATGCTGAATAAAGTACCTGCTTTAAAATTATAAACTCTACCTAAAGTTACGCCCTAACACAACAGCAGATTTAGATTAAGATGGGGAAGAAAAAAATCTTCACCCCTGTATTCGTCCTATTTATTCGGTGTACTCAGTTTCATTGGGCTCCTAATAATTTTCTAATTTCTCTTTTGTAAGACACAATTTTCTGAACAATTATTCTTGTTGACACTTCCTGTAAGAACGAGGAATTTTCTTTTCCTCATATTAGTCATAGAAGAGAAAAAAAAAATCTGCCTGAAGTCCTGCAAGCATCTTCATATCCCCAGACACTTCAGAGACAACATTTGAACAAATTTATGGCAAACAGAACTCAGTGATAAAAATCGTACCATGCTCTTAGAAGAGATGTAAGCTTTTCACCAGTGAGCATTCTGAAGCACTTTTACCCCTTCTAAATCATCTGCTAACAGGAACAGCACAGGACAGCACAGCCCACAATCCTGCCAGTGTGGGGTGAATTTCAATACTAATATAAATTCAATATCAACAAATAGGTAAATAGTTAAAGAGTTGTATTTAAATAGCAAGTAGGTTTATTGTACTTTATGAAAAAGAATAAATGCAAGTTCTTGCACCATTTGTACGTAACTATTGTCTGCCTGATGTGCAAGAAGGAAGAGACTAAGAAAATTACTGAAAATCATGTACAATCACATCCTGTTGGCATCTGGCCTCCCCTGCAACCTTCTTGGTCACGTGTCCAAAGGCAAAAGCCATTACCACCTTTGCAAATTAACCTTAAAGCCTCTCATCACTGTCCTGCATCTCCTAGACCATCACTCCCAATGCTACCAGCACCCGGAAGCAGTCAGTCAGCTTCTTGCCTGCACTCAGGGATACAAAAGCATTCCAAAGGAAAGCAAAACACCACCAAAATATTTTCACTATGCTAATGCTGCACCAGCACCATCTCTATTTAATAAATCCTGTTCAGGTTCAATGCAGAAGTTGTTTTAAGGGAAGGAAAAAGGGAAACATAGCCATAAATCTTCCTCTGCCCTTCTTAATCTGAATATGAGTATTTCTCTGTGTTTTAATGCTACATTTCTTAAAATATTTTTCTTGTGCCTGTGATTTACTAAATAAGCATATTTATATAACTACACATGTACCAGTAGACTAATTCAATAAATTAGAGCTCAAAATATTCAACTGTGAGCACACGGATATTTACAAACAGCAATAAATTAAAGATTAAAATGTGTGTGACATTAAATAAGCATCTCAAACACATCACCAAGGAGGAACAACTTTTGTACCAAAACTTTACTGACTTCTGTGCCACTACCCAAGGCCAGAAATGTTTAAGGGCCAGAATAAGCAAGGTGCTCACTGCTCTTGCCCACACACAGAGCACAGCCAGGCTGGGAGATGGGGTGGAGGCACAGCCAAGGGCTCCGGGTCACAGCCGGGAGTCACCACAGGAGTCACTGTGACACAGCCCCTGGGCACCAGGCCTGCACTTGCACTCGCCTGCCAGTGTCCCCAACAGGAACAGGCACAGGCATCAACACCCATCACTTCCATTCAGAAGGCATGAACCCACACCAAACAAACTAAAGAATTCATTAAGAATATTAAGCCATAAAATGTAACTCAAACATTTTGAGAGTGATTTGTAGATGTAGAAATCAAAATTCCCCATTTCCTCACTTGCAGAGAGTGGAGGGTAGTTCCAGGGCTATTCTCTGCAAGAGAAGGCATGTGACTGGAAAAGAATGCCTAGAGTGGGATGGTACAATTTGTCCCAACAGGAACTAGGTAAGGACAGCTGCTCCCCCAGCACTGCAGTTACACAGCCATGGCAGTGACTGCAGAGAAGGTATTACGCTAAAAGAGGGGAAGACATGGGCGACAATGCAATGGACAAAGCTTCTTAGAGATGAAGCCTTTTAAGGACCGTCCCCATGTTACTGATGCTTCTGCATATACACATCTACAGTTCTCTCTCACCTGCAGGTGCAATGAAGAACCTCTGCAAGCCTCAATGCACCTAAGTTTATCAAATCAAAAATTAAAAAAAATTAATAGGAAGTGCAAATTAAGGCAGGTAGCTCTCTATTAGTATCCTTACTTGAAAAAATTATTTATCTGCCCAAAGGCCTTCCCAATCTCAAACTGAAGGATTATCAAATCCTATAAAACCCATGAAAGGTTTCTGCTGATCAAAAAACTTCCAAGAAGTTCCAGCTACCTGCTGTCACTTTACAAACTGCAGGAGGCAAGAAACTTGCAAGGAAGAACTTGAATGTATACAACTGGGGTTTATATTTTGTTTAGTCAAAATGAACTATATTAGAACTTCAGGTACACCAGCATCTTTTAGTGGTATTTTTAAAGAAATAGCTCAAATGTATGAACAAAATGTGAATGATCCAAATAATTCAGTCTTTACCTTTACTACTTTTCAAGCAAGTCACAACCAAGGATTCACTGAGTCTCTCCTGTAGATCTTTATGTCCTTTTCCTAGGTACTTCCAGGCATTTATAGCCCTGGAGTTAAGGAGAGCAGTAGAAGTCGCTGTTCCAGCACACAGGCATCAGGAATTTTAAACTGCTGGTGTTAGGGAAGATGTTGAACCTTGGCCTGTAAGAGGGTAACAAAGCACAATTCCTGCACTTAAGACTACATTTCCACTCCTGGCACTCCCCTGTCTGTTTACTTGCCATTCCCTATTGGGCAGATAGTCAGCAACTACCTGTAAAAATAAAAGGTGCTAAAAATATACAACTCTTCTTGTAAAATATCACTCGCTGGTACAGAAACTCACCATGTGAAAAGCAGCTGAGTGATCTTTACTGCATCCTGGTTTCCCTACTTCCACCACCTTGCCTGAAGGCCCCCAGAACTGAGGCAGGCAGCAGACTCCCTGGGCACACAACTGGTAAGTTTCACAAAGTTTTTGACAAAGTACAGTAAGGAGGCAAGAGCTTAAAGCAGTAAAAGAGAGGTCCAACAAGACCAATTTTGAGGTGGCCAAACACCTTGCAGCAGATTTTCAGAATTCTTGTGCTACAGGTAAAAACAGTGAGTGGGAAAGAATACTGCACTTAAAGAATGTGACCTAGAACTGCACAGCTTACTTATTTCTGCAGATGAAGGTGGACTTTCTTCTATTTTTATTCCAGTGAATGTAGCAATGCAGCTGCATTTATTCTGCTGAAGTCAGAACAAGTGCAGAAAAAAAACAACTGTCCCCTAATACTGCCTGACATGACAGTTCATAGCATATCCTTCATTCATCTTGTCTGCCTGAGACTGTTTTCATGCTGCTAAATTAGTAATAATCATCACCATAACCAGTACAGACCTCCAAACCCACAAATGTCAGTTTCTCAGGACGTTTGAGAGAGAACTGTATGACTGAGCTTGGATCAATGACTTCTCAGGAGACATGCAGCCCTTAAGTTTACAATGTACACTATAAAAATATAAGACACACAATACCCTTTTGTTTCTAAAGTAATAATTATTTTCTATCACATCTTTCCCCACTTCCTGGTAGGATCTCCCACAGATTTTGGTTACTTGGAGGAATTTAATACAAGATTCTATTTATTCATTTTATTCACTTATTCAGAAGGGTCTGATTGAGCTTTATGTCTTCACCAGGCAACACAAACTGGAACCTGAATCATCATCTATTTTCTTAAAAAGAGGAACTTGCAGAAATAAACACTTCAACATGTCTCTTCTCCAACAGTCACTGAATTTGGAGTTTTAACGTGTGTATTTAATTCAATAAAACAAATATCACTAACTTGTATGGAACATTAAACACTTGGAGAGGCAGGTGGTTTAGAGCACCTGGTTATTTCTACTGAGAGGGATTTAAAATCTCCAAGTTGACTTATGAGTATTAGGCAAACCTCTTAATAACTCCAGTGCATTTATGTCAGCAATTATTTTTCACACAGAATGCCAAGGGACACAAAATATTAATTTTCCAATATGCATACAAAAATAATTTCTTACTCTCTTAACCAGTTTATGAAGTTTCTTTTGCAGCTTTCCAGTCAATATGTGTCTAACTAAAATAAGTTAATACAATCATTTGTATGGGCTGCCTGCACACCGGGCAGGGTTTGTTCCTCTTCTTCAGCTTTTTTGCACACGTAAAACATGACATGAGGTGTCCCGTTTTGCCATGTACTATGCAGCCATTTTTAGGTCTACTCTGACATATGACACATGGCTCTATGCTGGTAACAGGCAGACTGGATTCCATGCTTTCCTCTTTGTCTTGTGTTTCTCTCTTCTCAGGTTCCTTGAAGTCCTCCTGACTGCTACAAAACATGCTGCTTGACGTTGATGGCTGGGAATAACCTTCACTTTCCTGGGACTCAGAAATCTGTACTGCTTTATCCTCATTCTCATCCACAGCTGGTTCTTTATCTTCAGTCATTCTTGTTTTCTTGCAGTCAGGAACATCAAAACCTTCTCCAGACTCTGAAAGGAAGGAGCCTTCTAATTTGCTCTTTTCCAATTTCACATTCTTTTCATCTGGAAGCCAATCCTCACGAAGGGCCCAGCATCTGTGGCAATGTCGTGGAAGCGGAGGATTCATTTCATTACATTCGGGACACTTCCAATAATCCTTTAGTGAATCAAAGGTTGGAACAGCTTAAGCTACTTGGAACACTTACAACTGAAGTATTCAGAGATTATAAACAATTTATTACCACCAAAATAATTATTGAGCTATCAACTTGTTTATAATTTTAAAATTCCATTCAGTGGCTTTGGCCCCATTTCACAGTTCTAGATTAAAATGGTTCTTATTTTAAAATGACTCTGGCTTTCCTTCTTTTTGCAATAGGTTTGCGAATAGAACAATTTATTACTTCTTATGCAAAACTGAAGAAACCAGACCACAAAATTCTTCAGGGGACCTCACGGAAAACTTGTTAAAAAGGTCATAATTTCCCTTCTTTTCGACTATGGACTTCTGCAATGGGAACTATTCAAGCCTGAGGGCCTTTCCCCTGCGGTTTGCTGAGCTGTTGGTGCACAAAACGGCCGGGGGAGGGCACTCCAACACAGCCGCATGAGAGAAAACCTCGGCCAATGGAAAAAGAGATGGGAAGAAGGAGGGAAAAGAAAAAAAAATAAAAGGGGAAAAAACCCGTGGTTTTTCAGCCTCTCAGAGGTTACTCCATACACTACAATGAAAATCAACCACTATTTTGTTAAAAATACATTTCTTTTTTAAGGAGAGAGACCCTTCTTAGAAATAATGCAAGCTGTGGGGGGAATCAAAACAAAAAAAACCAATCCACAACTTATTTACACGAGTCCTGAATAACATCAGTAACATCAAAAGCTTAAAAGACCAATTTTAAACCCTAAAAATAATGTACAGGCAACCCTCTTTTTCCAAAAATAAGCACTGCTATGTTTTCAGAAGGTGGTCAGCCCTGTCTTTCACACACAAAGTCCCCTCAGTCCTACAGACTATCAAGGGACTGGAACACTTCAGACAGTTCCACAAAACAGCTTTAATTCAAGCTTCAGTTGTGAGAAGCAAATAAGGAAAGAGCGCACACTAAAATGCAGTGTTTTTTCACATAAATCTCCACACTTTGCCTCAAGACTGTAAATTTCTTCCCACTCTTCAAGAATGTTCTCATAGAATGTAGTAAAAACATCTTTTAATTTTACAGTACTGTTCTGAAAAAAGGCTAGCCTTCACATCTGTATCTTACAGATGCCTTAATTCAAGTTGGAAAATAAAACTAGGTATTCTGACTTATAGTGAGAGTTTTTTAAATGTGCATTACTAAGATTTTAATTTTTTTCCATTTTGTGCAGAAAGTCAGATTTATGCTCCAAATAATTTCCTTCCATTAAGTCAATGAAATGGTAAATTAGTGCGGGATTGGGGTTTTTTAAATGGATTAGGAAGCTTATTAATTATTTAAAAAAAAAAAAAAAAAATCAAGATTCCTTAATAATCACATGTTCAATGATTAAAATATTGTATTGGAACCTTCACGTGTAGAAGAAAAAGTCAATTTAATTCTTAAAAAATCACTGGTAGCAATAGAATTCATCTATACTTCTTGATCTACTCTGTCAGTTTACCCAACTTATGATGCTTCACTAGACAAGTTTTTACTCACAGCTAGAGAAATCTCTGGATCTTCATCAAATGAATCAGCATCACTATCTTCATCCTGGTAAATAGTCAGCTGATAAACCTGATTAAAATTAAAAAAAAAAAAAAAATATATATATAACTGGATTTTGGCATTTCATTAAAAACCCAAGGTATTTTAAACTTGATAGGATTTTCAGATAGGGAGCTACTGGAGAGTCTCCAGGGATGGACTATTAAGATTATTAATGGATTAGAGGAGCTCTCACGTGAGGAAAGGCTGAAAAGAGCTGGGACCGTTAAGCCTGGAGAAGACTCAGGGCAGGAGGTGCCTGATCAATGTGGATAAATACCTGAAAGCATGGCACCAAGAACACAGAGCCATGCTCTTTTCAGTGGTGTCCAGTGGCAGGACAAGAGGCAACCAGCACAAATTAAACACAGGAGGTTCCCTCTGACTGTCAGGAGACACTCTGTACTGTGAGGGTGAAGGAGCACTAGCACAGGTTGCCCTGAGCGTATGAAGCCTCCATCCTTGAAGATATTCAAAAGACATCTGGACATGGACCTGGCCGATCAGCTCTGCCTGAGCCAGGGCAGATGGATAAGATGACCTCCAAAGGCCCCTTCCAACACCAGTTATTCTGCAATTCTCAAAACTACTGTCTGGAGCAGGGGCACACCTCAATCCTTTGTTCCTCCAAATCCTATCTCGGGGTGCAACTGTGCACTACACTACAACTTGGTGTTCATCAGTACAGTTGGTCCCATTCAGCCTCTCAAATACCACCATCATGTATGTCCCTGGTGAATTCTGCCTCCGGTACTTACCCAATCTTGCCATGAGCTGATCAACCTCTTTGAAGTAACAGATAACTAACCCAGAAAGAAAACCCCATATACATTCTCACTTCATTCCTGACATTCCAGAAATCTCTTGAAAATTACGGTAATCACAATTTTTCTGTCTTCTTGCCTACTAATAAGAATTTCTAAAACTTTGGTTCAGCATCTCTATGAAACATTTACATTCAGAGGCAAAAAACTTGGAAATACCCCTTTGAAAAAGTTATTCAGAAATGTTTCCTTTGGTATCAAGTGTTGTCAAAGCTCAACACATACTCTTAGAACTAAATGCAGAAAAACTAAAGTACACATGCTGCCACAGACTCCAACAGCTGGTGAGTGAAGTTAAGCACCCAGACTTTCCTATCCAGCCCATTTCAGAGCCTGCAGAAAGCCTCAGCACTGTTTCAGTCACTGCCTGGTGGGTGTATAAGGGTGACCCAACTGCACTGACGTGATCTGATTTAATGAACAACTGGGTGCAGATTTTGATACAGCCCATGCAGTCAGAAAATATACCTGAAGAGTTCTCCTTGGAAACTTACAGGAATATTTCAGGCTGAGATGCCTTTTCCTCCTCATCCCCTCCCCCCAGGGTCAAACAAGGAAAGCAGATAGTACCTCATCATCTTCATCTGTGAGCTCCTGCCCTTCTTCATTATGGCTATAATCTTCTGAATAAACAGACTCAACTTCAAACTCGACACTGAACTGGTCTGATACAGAACTGTGGTCAAACCAATCAGAGTTTTCACTTAATGAACTAGCGTCAAGATCCTAAAAAGAACCAAAAAAACAAAGCACACATTCAACCTCACCAGTCCATACACACAGTATTACTTTTAAAACAACTCTTAGAATAAAACTGCACTACTCAGTATAATTAGCTATGGAAGAAAAAGGTCCAGCTGCTGGTAGAGTACTTTTTATGAGATAAACAAATTACAGGTTGGTAAAAAAAAAGCTAGGTCTGAAAGCCTTTTGTTGGCTCTGTAATAAGAAACTGCACTCAGCCTATGGCCAGCTGAAAGGCTGCCATTATTATTTCAGAAAGTCCCTCCTAAGAAGTGGAAGAACAGATGCAAGAAGATGGTATCTTTTGGCTGTGTGTCATTAAATTCTCTATTCAACTTTGCTTAATCTGAGACTGTGGCTAAACAATTACAAAATAGGAAGACTGAAGATACAGTATTAGTTCTGTCAATTTAGAACACAGTATGTGACTAGGAATTGTTTAGCTCTTCATGACTTAATCTAACCACAAATAATTTGCCTTGGTGTTTGCTAAAAACAATGCAAAACTTCCAAGCAGTAGCATGGCAAATGATACGATGGGCCATCAGCATACATTCTACTGGATACAGTTACCAAAGCTGTACCACAACTACAAACTAATTCTGAATTACGGAATGTCTACGACTCTTTTCCTCTCTTACCATTCTAAGAAATACTTATTTTAAAGCACAAAATACATCTGACATTTTTCCATGCTGTGCCAAGCAGTGAGGATCTTGGTTTTTAAAGAATATTCCACGTTAATATTTTAAAAAATTTCACTTCAGCTTTGCCAGCAGATCCGTGCAAGACCTTACTCCACTCACACACCAACTTTTCTTTCAACCTCTTCTCCTTCCTCAGACACCACTGAAGGCACTGCTGCTTTTAATTAAGAACATTATGTTTTCAGATGCATGCTTGCACTTGTGGCATCTGCAAAATTCGTACCGCAAAAATATTTTACATTTCTATTTTGACTTACAGGAATGGAAAGAGAATCTGTTGAATCACTGCTGTTGCTTCTTTCACGGCACAGACCACTGACTACACACCACGAGAGACTTTCATCAAACGTCAACGAAATGCTGTCTGACTTGTGTCGCTTTCTTCTGTCACTATGCAGTTCATCTGACGAATTTTCTTCTGGGCACAGTCAAGAATTTTTTATTACTCAAAAAACATCTATGCACTGTGCAGTTATGAATATTCTAAACAGAAGCTTAACATATAATTTACTATAAAGAAATCTAATAAAATAAAATATTTCAGTATTTTTTAATGTGGCAGAAAGGCACTGAGACTTATTTTAAAAGACATAGTAACACTTATACCCATATAGCGTGAAAAATTTCTGAAACCAGGATTTCAGGGGCTGGCTTTCCCCACTTGTCCCATCAGTATAGCTTATGAATGGCAGTATCCACACGCAAAACAATTGCAAATTTGAAAGAATTTTTACTCCACACATGACACGTTAAACTCTTCCTAATTTTAAGAAATACTATTAGAATTTTACTTGTCCTCACTCCCTCTACAGGCAATAGAGAGAAAGGCACTTTCAGAGGGCTTCTGAGTTCATCCCGGAATTTGCAGGGAGACAGAGCAATTAGCTCCCAGGTCACACGCATACAGAACACCTTGTGCTAAACAAGGTAAGTTCAGGTGCAAGTTTCAGACACCTCAACAAATTTATCAGTGAATAGTTGCACTATATGTAATTGTATTTACTCAACAAGATTTTTGTAACAAACCACTAGAACTTTCATCACACCCTAGCAAGAAAATCTTCAAGACATACTATGCAAAAGCTGAACTCTGAAAGCATTGCTTTAAGCTCTGCTTACTAAGCATGCTTCGTTTGAAGGCAAAAAGACAATGCTTTTTAAGTACACTGTGTTTTGGAACAACCACCTACAGCAATGAAAGGAGTAAGGGTACAGCATTTTAGGGGTAGGTAAGTCAAAATTCAGCTCCATTGACTTTTAGAGCGTTTGGTAAAAAACGTGTTGTAAATTCAGAATGTCAGTGCAGCAGAGCGAAAACCTCCCAAGATGACAACAAGTTTTGGTTCAACAGACCTCAGGATGAGTCTGCTGCCCCCCCCACAGGTGCCTTCTGCACCCACCCTCTGTTGCCCAGCTTCTCCCTCGCCTTGCAAAACACACTGTGACAATCCACAAGTCTTCAAGTCTTGAATCTTTCATTGTAAAAAAAAAAAAAAAAAAAAAGAGAACAAAACACTTGTACATACTTTGAGACTTCTCTTATTTTCCCTTGGTGCTTCTTGGCTCAGCCCCTCTCTTTTCTTTTTTCCGCCCTGAGAGCCCCACCAAACTTGGTGCCCCCAGGCCCAAGGGCTGCTCCTGTCCATCGTTGTCCTCATTTAGTTGTCATGGCTCCATGCCGTACTGATACTGTATCACCACAAGGTCTCTATACACTATTTAAGTGGCTCCAAAGGAGCCGCTACCATCCCAATTTAACAAGAATAGTGGTTTAAAGGGAAGATTTCCTATAAATTAGAAAAAAAGTGTATATAAAAACACTATATTAAAAGAACTTTTAAGGTTGTAACAAACTAATAAATGGATGCAAAGACAAGAGTTAATAATCAAACCTACAATAAGTAAGCACAACACAGGACCTATGTGCTCTGGGTCGTGCCTAAGTATTACAGGTTGTGATGTTTAACCAAGACTTTCCATCCTTTCATCAGTTTTAGTTACAACATTAAAACATTCTTTTAATGTAGTGCAAACCGCTCAGCAAGGCAGCACTGGTTTTGGACGGACTTAACGTAACAGGGACTACGAGGGACACAAAAAATACTACTTGAAAGCTGAGGAACTGAAAAATGTTCCGGAGCAAGTGAAGAAAAGAAGTTCTACCCAGCGACAGAAGGTTATCACTGCCCAGGTAATTACAACCACCTAGTCACGAGGTAAGAAAGTAAGTGATGGAACAAACTAACATAAGAAATTCCACAGAGTAGTATTTAAGTAGAACTGTAGAGAACACTTCCATTGAGAAACTTTTTCAGGTTTATGCTGACCAGCTTGTTACTGCTACTTATCAGAAGAAACAATTTGTATTCTGAAAATGTATTTGCCACTGATTATTGAATAACCACTGTAAAGACAAAGGGGAGGCAAATATGATGCTTAGGTCACCAGATGTTTTAGCAAGTGCTTAATGAATGGTGAGATACCTGAATATATCCAAAATCATCCTGTGTTACTACCACACCTTTGGTGCCTCCCACCAACTGAAATCCAAAGAAAACTGGCTTTAGTGAACAAAAAAAAAGTCAAATTTTGTGGCTGTCTACAGAGGGAATTAAAATGAATTTGATGGTATCAGTCGATTACAAACAAAAGTGCTCTCATCATGAAGATAACATAACTGATAAAGTCCTGCTGATGTGAACAAGTTTAACAGAGCTGTGGAGCAAGTTATCCATCATCTTACTAACAATTCTAGAGATCCAAACTGTAACGTGACACTGGAGCAATGCAAGGAGTTGTGTTTTTCTTTCAGACTGAACATTTTGTTTTAGATAAGCAGAGAAACATGAGTAGTATTTGTCAGCAAGGCAAGAGAATGTGGCTTTTCCCCCTAAGTGGCTATGCTACTGAAAGCTCTGCATCATAAATCTGCAGATACCAGATTCACTGTGTGTCCTCCTCCTAGAAGACGTAGTTGCTTGGCAAGTCACGTTTGATGAAGTCTGCTTCTCTTCTAACTCTTGCCCAGACTCCTGGTAACAGAAATACTGAGTAAGCCTGAGCATGAATATGAGGTAAAGTACTAGAATCAACTTACTGCATTAAGCCATTGACACTGTCATGCAAAACTAAATAGAATTTACAACTCAGAAATTTATTCAAATAAAATAAAAATAGCACCTTAATAACATTTTCTTCTTCAAGCTGAGATGTGGCATCATCCTCAGGTGTGTCACGAAGGGCAGAGTCTGAAAGCAAACCAAAATAAATCCCATAATACAACATAGCAGAAAAAGTCAATTTCAGGCTCAAAGAGTAAATTCTAAATAAAACTTAAAATCCAGACATCTCGCAACAATGGAAAAAACCACACTACTCCTTTGCTTCTCAGCTGTGTGCAGCACATTTCCTGTAACATTACTGAAGTGGGAATGTGGGGAGAAAGAATAAATGTCAACTGAATGCAGCTCAGAATTTTATTATAAATGGCTTCAAATGAAGGCTGTACATAAGTTGTGAGTCTGCAGATATGAAAGAATATATGCACAGAATGTAATTACTTCCTCCTCTCCAAACTGCTTTTTACTACTTATCATCTTATGGGAACACTGAGTTAAAAAGACATAAAATAGAAGAAAAATTAGCTGTTGTTAATGATATATGCTTACTAACAGACAGATCCTGAATTACTAAAGACTCTTTCATGAAAAAAGAATTGAAAGACAAATTTAAGTTTGTAAGCTTAACAATGAGGACGACAAAGAGAGCAAGTTTCCCATCTTCAGCAGCTGAACACTTGCCTTTGGGAAAAATTAGAAACAAAGGATGTCTTTATACAGATTTAGAGGCCAATTTACAAAATGGCTTCCATTGTTTAACTTCTGTTTCATATCCTGTGTATTAGGCAAAAATTACAGCTATATTGAGCATTTTTATACTGCAGGACTGTATGTAACAATTCTCCATTCAAGGAGTGGCTACCCACACTCACCACAAAGCTACTTTTTTAAGGTATACAGACCTTTTAAAACAGGGCTGAGTGTAGCTAAGAATGATCAATTCTAAAGGTACTTCACATTCAGTTGTGAAAATTAAAATAGACCTTTAACAGAAAAAAAAAAAAAAAAGACCATCTGCCCTTATTTCACTGCTGGCCTAAGTTCAAGAAGCTAATTTTTCATAGTAAAAATTTTTATGTTGTTGAGGGCTTTATCCATACCAAATACAAGCAAATGACTTAAGTTTTTTAGTACTCATTTTGTTCAGCTGTTTCTTCTGGTTCTAGTGCAATAAAAGAAGAATTTTTTTCTTCTCCTGAAGAAACAGTGTTTGCTCTGATTCACTATTTGTGATTGTTCTGGACCGTAGTGAGTAAAGCCAAATAGCTAATGATGGAGAACTCACTGTTATCTGATCACTACCTGCAAGATGCATTATATAAATTATGTTTTCCCTCCTGCTGTTTCTCAAAACAAATCATCCTCCTAAACTAGCTTACCTTGTTGATTGATTGCTATCAGATTTCTGGAAATCATTGAATATAGTCTCCTTAAACAGGGATAAAGAAAGAGATGGTACAAGTTAGGTACATGTAATCATAAAAGAGAGCTTACCATCTTTGAAGACGCAAAGAGTTAAAAAAGGGACATATGCATTACGTTCTTCATTATTTCCCAACCAGACTCTCAGAAAGGAACCCCATTTTACCTGTGTTCTTTTACTGAAAAGCTTGTAACTCCAAATAAATCCCCCAGGAGATCATTTGCACAGTGTACAATATGCTGTTGTTTTTCATCATATAATTGTTTAGACATAATATATTGTCCAATATAGAATATTACCTGTGAAATAAATAAAATACAGATATTAAATATTGGTTGTTGCTTCAAGTTTAAGTGTAAAAGACAAAGTACATTAAATACACTGAAATTTGCTCTTCAAACTCTAAACACCCAAAACTATCTCTGAGCTGACAGATTTTCATGTATTACTCCAGAAGAATGCTGCTATCCTACTGACCACCAGGAACTTTTGCTCAGATTTATGAGAAACTTGCCAAATACCCAGTTACAAGTCAGCGGCAGAATAAACACAGTATCTTACCTCAATAACTTCTAGAGAGGCTATGAACAACACTGCCCCCCCATTCACCCAAAACAGAACAATTTATCTGTACTCACTGTAGTCTACCTTTAGTGGTTAAAAGTTCTCACCTCCTTCATAGTAAAAGTGTCCTTTTCAGCACCAGCTAACTTTAACAACTTCAACAATAGTGGCTTTGGTTTAACCTGTGTGTGGAAGTAGAAAAACAGAATGTACTAACTATTCACCAAAAAAAGTTATTTTTACAGGTTGCCTTCCTCCTTCTGTATTAATCGGATATGCACACATACAACTGCATTTAAACCTAGCTACATTCAAGTTTTTAATTTTGCAAAGTTAAAATTTAAAAGCAAATACAAAATAAAAGCAAATATGAACCAACCATACTAAACTTCTCATACACTGTACATCTTAGCTCAAATCCCAGTCTTTCATTGTCCCCTGGCTTCAGCTGGGATAGTTAAATTTTCTTCCTAGTAGCTGGTACAGTGCTATGTTTTCGATTTAGCAGGAGAATAATGTTGACAACACACTGATGTTTTTGTTGTTGCTAAGCAGCTACACTAAATCAAGGACTTTTCAGTGTCCTACGCTCTGCCAGTGAGGAGGTGCACAAGCCATGAGGGAGCATGGCCAGTACAGCTGACCCAAACTGGCCAAAGGAATATTCCATACCACAGAATGTCAGGCCTAGTTAAAAACAGGGGAGCTGGCCAGGAGGTGCTGATTGATGCTTGGGGATGGGCTGGGCATCCATCAGCAGGTGGTAAGCAATTGCACTGTGCAACACTTGTCTTCCTTGGATTTAACTGCTCTCCTTTTTTTTCTTTACTATTATTTATTTACTAATATTAATATTATTAATCTTCTTTACTATTATTATTATACTCTATTTCAGTTACGAAACCCACAGGTTTTACCTTTTTTTCTACTTCCCCCATCCCACCACAGTGGGGGGTGGGGGCCGGGGAACAAGCGGCTCCATACTACTTAGGTGCCAGCTGGGGTTAAACCTCAACACACTGGGAAATACAGATTCCTTAACTGGAGCTACAGGATTTGTTTATTAGTTCCGAGTCTAGGGCTGCATCCTGGGGAATTTCGCTTCACTCCTTTAACCCTTAAGATGACTCCCAAAGGGGAGGGAGGATGGAAACAGACCTCTGTGACTGTCAGGTCCAGAGTGCAAGTCATAAAGAAAAACACTGGTCCACCTCTTTCTTATTCTTTTTCTGTGACAGTTTCTGGGGTTTTGGTTTTGCATTTGCCAGCTGGGCTGCTTTACCTCTGAAGACTATTCTTAGCTGGGACAAGCACACCCTGCCTTTTCAGTTGTACTTCACTCACTCCTACCTCTGCAATGGCCTCCCACCCACTCACCATGCCAGCAGTTTAATCTACAGCCAGTCTATGACAATTTCCGAGATAGAGGAAGGAAAAGTTAAACAAGAAAAATCACTTCCCCCATACAGCACCAGTGCAGCAGATGAGAACAAGCTGCAGGGGCTGCCACGACAGCAAAGCCTGTGGAGCCACTGATGCTCCCAGCGCAGTATATTCTACTGCCACCTCTTTAACACTAGCGTAACCATTCTAAACCCAAGGTAATATTTAGCTATCCTGATATATTACATAAAATAAAATGTAAAAAATAAACACAGAAGGGAAAAAACCCCCCAAAAAATGGAGAAGTGTGAATAAAATATCATGAGACAAGGAATAAATGTTTAAAGGAAGGGTGGCAGATGGGAACTTCCCTACATTCCATTCCAAAGATCTGCTAAAACCAACGTTAAGTTTTAGTGAGTTAACAAGAGATTAGTTGCAAGAATTACAGATAATCAAAAAAAAGATAAATTTGTGGACAACATTAGCTGTCTATTCACCTCTTCCTAAGAACTGAACTATTTAGAACATGCAGCATATACCAGAGCTTCATAAAGGAAGCAAACAATAACTTATTCAAGTACTACTGACAGCTGACAGTAGGAAGGCAGTTTCAGAACTCTGAATCCACAACTAAGCCCACTTTTCCGTCCCAGCCCTCTCTTCCTGACTCCTCCAAGTATGAAGTTCTTCAGCCTTGCAGATCTGACAGCAGACAGTAATATCACAATTTGATGACGTAAAAAAAAAAAGACACAAATGAAAAAAAAAAATTTCGAACAGTCTGCTGTTCTGCTATTTCACTTTTTTGAAGTTCTACTGTCAGTTGTACACTTTTAAGCTTTACCCTTCTACACAAACTAATCCAGTTCAACCATCATCGTACATATGCCATTTTTAACTCGCTTTTCAGAAGTAAAAGGCTTCCATCCTCAGGAAAACTTAAGCACAAGACAGCAGAACTGCCACCGTATCATGGAAAGCCTGGAAATGCAAAGCTGTAAACACAAATGCAGACTCTTACAACCTGCTTAGGCATCCCAACACATGAGAAGGTCGAAAACCTTCAGATTATTTCACCAACAGTATGGTTCGTACGGAGATTTTCCACAGCTCTTCAATTATGATCTGTTAACAATTTTCACCACAAAATACTTACCACGATCATATCGGCTCATAAGATCCTCTTTATTAAAAGAGGACAAAAAACATCAAAGGATGTTTTCAGAAGGAAACAGTCTAGATCTAAACCATCACCCTCTACTCTCAACTGTGAATAAGATTCGCTTACTACAGAACCAAAGAGAGACCACCTTCACTAGCTGGACTTCCTGGCTTTTCTCCAACCATCGCTCGCTAAGCACAGTGATTCTTCTGAATTAGCCGCTAAAAACTCTGCAAAAAGCATGCAAAAAAACCCCGCATCCAACAGAGTTACTGACCAGCGCCTCTTGCTCCGAAGAGGTGACAGAGGAGGCATCCGCAAGGGAGGACATCTTGGTATTGCACATTTGCCTGCAGTTAAGGGGAGAACAACCTCAGAACGCGGCACTCAAGCGACACAACGCGGGCGGGCGGCAGCCGCCACCCCGGCGGAGCCCACTCACCTCGGTGCCTCGTCCAGCCCACACGCCGGACTCCAGCGGCGGTGTCTGGGCCGAGTCGGGCCGGGCCGGGCCTTATATAGCGCTGCCAGGAGGCAAGTCAGGGCTTAGCTCCCGCGCCGGCCCGGCCCGACATGCCTGAGCATGACCCGCAGCGCCGCCGCCGAGTCACCGCGGGGGGGGGGGGGGCGGGCGCGACGGGCCCGGCGCTGACTCACCGCGGCCGCCGAACGGGGGGGGGTCCGGCGGTGTGGAAGGACGGCGACGTGGAGAAACAGCGGCGTCCACGCACCCCCGCCCGCCCGGCCCGGCGCGGCCCGGCCCCGCTCCCCCAGCGGGAGGCCCTCCCCCAGCACCGAGGGCCGCACGAGCGACAAGCGAGACCCCCCCGGCGCCGCCCCAGCCCCCGAACGAGCCACGATTGATCCCCACGCACCGCCAACCACGCCCGCTCCGCTGCCCGGCCCGCGGCGGGCGGGGCGCCGGGACTGCCGGAGCCCTGCCCGGACCCTCTACCGCGGCCCCGCCGCGCCGCGCGCGCCGCCCGCCGCCATGTTGGTGGCCGCAGCGCCCCCTGGCGCGCCGAGGGGCGGGGCGGGCGCGGCGGGCGCAGAGCCCTGGCGGGGAGGGCCGCGGGGACGGCGGGGACAGCGCCCGCCGCGCCCGGAACGACGCCGCGGGATACCAGCTGCGCTTCCAGCCGTCCTTCGTGCCCTCTGAGTTGTTTTTTTCGCTGATATTTAAGAGATGGAACTAGGAGAAAACTTTACATCCAAAGAGAATTGGATGTTGTCGTCCTATGTTCTTGTCAACTCCCACTCTGTAATTTTCTGTGTTTTTTAAATGGAGGGCATTTGGAAGTATGTTACTTTCATAGGTACTTACTAGTTGCTGCACTTCAACTGGAACTGGTTAGGTTTTAGTCTGACTGCCTTTTCTAATTCTCAGGTTTTTTCTTTGCCCATGGTGACATTTTAAAATTATTTTTGAATGATGAAAAGCTTTGTCAGAGAACATGAGTGCTGCAGACAGTTAAAGAGCAGAGGGAGCGTAATGGTAATTTCCCATGACAACTGACTTGTCCAAACAAGCAGTGGATAACTGCCTGGACTTGTCTGTTGGCCAAATACAGCTCCTCAGCAACCATGGCACCTTGTAAAAATTCCAGCAACGGTTTAAATCTAGATATTTGTGTGATGATGGATTTTCAAGATGACCTTGTTATCTCTCTAAAAGCATAAAGCTCAAGGTCTAGTGAGGGACAAGCGAGAAGCTGCCAGAATTTTGCAAAGCCTGCTCACCTCCTTTTAGTGCTGGGATTTCAAGCCAAACAGAAATCTGTTTTCAAGTGGAGTAAAGAATGTCCTGCAGCAGGCAAAGTCAGATATCTGCTCTTTTCCACCCAGCACCCCAATTCCTGGGATCCTTAGCTAGCTAATATCATTGTTAGGAGAAAACTCCATCTACACAAAAATGCAAGAGGATGGAAGCAAATGGCTACTGAATAGCTGTACTACTGATTCTCAATCTTGTCTTCATGCAGACAACATGAGAACTATTTAATTCCAATGCAAAATGTATTTTACTGAACTGAAACCAAACCAAACTGTTTATGTAGTTCTCCCCAAGGTATCACATTATTGATCCTTGTCTTAAGAACAGTATCATTTTGCTATGGATGTGTGGAAATTAAAGAGCTTTTTTAAATTAGCAATAAATTTTCTGCAGTCCAAGATTTACCAAACTTGTAACTATGACTTTCTTTTTCCACTTCTCTACCAATAAGCATCTTGTGACCAATGACTCAGAGACTGAGATTATTTAAATAATAATTTCCCTTACTGATTCATTAACTGCTAAGGATAAAAAACCCCAACAGTTTCTGTCTAGAATTTTTATCAGTCTTCAAGGACAATCTTATCTCTTTTCTCCAACAGGCTAATCTTGAGTTAAGGGAGGTTGCAAGTAGGTAAAATATGCTGTCTGTGCTAGCTTAGGGAAAGAGGGGGATATTTTCTGATATGCAGTGCTGCAACATTTGTTTGTCACTAATAACAGTTAGTATTGCTATGTCATCAACGTACGTAATTATTTTCTTGTGCTTAACAATTCAGGACAAGTATAATTAAAAAGTTTTACTTGAAGGGTGAGTAATAAGCTTGTATAGTTATGAGCGCTGACTTCTCCACTATTTGAGGGTTGTAAATGGAAAAGGAGACCTCACTACAGCTGTGTGTTTTACTTATAATGCTACAGAAAATATCTGGAGCAGTTAAGGCCCAGCTGCCTTAACGGGAGATACTCACTTTACATTGTGGTTAACTAACATGATATGAGACCCTTTTTAATATAAATTCAGATTCTAACTGTAGACATTTCACTGTTTAATGCTTACACACTAAATTATTTCCTGAGATGGATCTGGTCTACCTATAGGCATCTTGTGTCAGAGGAAAGGTGGGCCCCTGTGCTGCAGGAGTGCCCAACTGAAGTGAATGGATGGAGCATTAAACACTTCAATTTCTGATTTTTGTTCCTCACTGTAATCTTTTTTCCCTGAACATATCCTGCCTACCCTTTCCTGGCAGCTGCCTATTCAGCATCCAGCACATACACAAAATGGTCCTTGCCAGATGCTGATCAGAGGCATAGGTGGCCAGGGTTTGTCCGGTCTCATCTCCAAGCCATTTGCTGCTCCTAATCAGATAGACTAATCTCATGTACTGACTATGAACTGCTCCCAGACAAAAACCAAATAAATTCAAAGCAAGCCTCCGGGGCTTTGCACTGTGCTGATGTATCCTTTCTGAAGCCTTAGACTGCATCTCCGTTACTGTGACATAAAGCTGGGATCTGTTGTGTGCTAAAGATTGTCAGGCACCTCAAGGTAAAAGGACAAAGGAAGAAGGATGCTGAAAAGCAACTGGGGCATGTGTTGCTTAATGTGGCTTTCTGTCAGGCCTGCCTGCTGCAGCTGTGACCCCATGTTCCAGACAGTAGGTCAATTCAATTCTGTACAAATACAGGGGAAAGAATTTTGTTGTTTTCTTGACACTCCTGTTGTGTAACAAAAAACACAGTGATAAGAAATCCTCATGCTAGTACCTATCCCAATGGAGAGGTCTGTCAGCACCTCCACCAGAAACTTCTTACTAGAAATGACACTCAGATTCTACTAAGTGAAAAGCAGATGCAGCCTTCCTGGGAGCAAGTTTGAACAGACAGGCAGGAATCAAGAGCACGGCTCATAGCAGCAGTGGGAACCCAAATACCACATGCAATGCTATTGCAGCTGTTTAACAAGGAACACTGAACTCAACTTGTGTTTTCCTCGTGTGCAGGAGCCGTGTCTTTGAGCTGCCCAGGGCTGCACTGCCCTTCCCAACAACCCCGGCTACTCTGCAGGCTGGGTGGCACGGTAGGCATTCTGCAGCTTCACCTGGGTGCACACCCTGGGCTGTGGTGTTACCACAGAATCACAGAATATTCTGATTTGGAAGGGACCCAAAAGGATCATCAAAGTCCAACTCCTGGCCCTGCACAGGACATCTCCAAGAATCACACCATGTGCCATGTGGGTGCTTTGGATATGAGATCGGCACTTTTGTACATTTCTGTAACTTCAGATGTACATTTTGAAAAATGTAAAATTACTTCAGGTGTACTGGAAAATAGAGTCTCAAACAAAATGTTTTTCTAGCAGCTGTTCATGAACTCTTACCTCCCTCCCATAGGCACGCAGTTCAGGTGTGTCTGCTCTCGAGCACATTAACTACAGCTGCTTCAAAACCACCCGGAGCTGGAATAACCCCACATCAGAAAACAACAGCTCTTTTGCTTTTGTTTAGTTGGTATATTTATTCCTTCATCCATCTGGGAGGCATTGGTAATCTGTCTGCCCAAATCTGATTCCTATTTAGTAGCAGCGCAGTCAGCCACAAGCACAATTAAACAAAACAATAGTGTATGCCTTCTGAAGGGAAGCCAACTGGCAAAAATATAAACCAATTATTTTGAACTTCTGCTAAATATCTAACACAGAATGAAAGGGTTGGGTGTTTTCTTTCTCCTAGTTTTCTGTTTAGTCATCACTTCTGAAAGAAGCTCATGGAACAATTCTAAAGAACTGAAAGGAAGAAACCTCAGGAAAAGATTCTTTTTACTCTCAAATAGTTTTTGTTATGGGCACATCACCGAGTGAAGAAACACGCTTTTCTTCTTAAGCAGGGTGAAGTATGTGGCTAGGTTGTCACCATATCCTGCTTTACTAAACTGTGAAAATTAAACAATCCAGTGATCTCTCCTTTCCTAGATATACTTGATTGTATGTAATTAGATCAGAAAAGCCCCAGGATAATCACGCTCATCTGCCTTATTTAATCAAACTAGGATGATGCCAGTTCAGTTTAGAATTGTTCTTTTAATTCAGTGCTCATTTGTCATTCAAATGTGCTGTTCAGTCCAGCACAAAACACATTTCTTTTCAAGGGAGTGGCCCAGAAGGGTGTCTGGGGTGTGCACATGCTAAAAGGACTCATGTGAAAGACTGAGGCATCTTTCAGTCTGAAACTGAAATGTATTCAGGGACAACCTAGATCTAGGAGAAGCTGAGAGCAAATACAGCGTGCAATCCAAATCCAGTCTGTTTGGGATGCTATGCATGGACAGAACTACAGCTGATGATGAGGTCAGGCCTGAAGTACTATTCAAGTCAGCCTGCAGTCTAGGTTAGAGGAGGAAAAGACAATAAATTAAGTGTCCGGCTGTTCCTTGAACTGTTTGTTTCTAACAACAAAACCCAGAAAGGATTTTATTACACAGCTAGCTTCTTAACTCAGACCCATTCTATGTACCTGGTCATTTATCTCCCAGAATTCTCCCAGTCTTGCCGACCCACTTGCCCACATCTCCTCTGCATGATTCCATACTTGCCTTCTAGCTCCCTGTTATACAAAGAATATATGCTTTGCTTTGGATCACAGGGTCTGTAACATCCTTCCTTGCAGACCTTCTTGTGGTCCACTCCACAATTTAATGTTTGGATGATGCAGTCTTACTGACTGGTGTATGATTTTACTTGACACAGAATGAACCACCCATTCCTGACAACAGCCTCAGCCCTCTTCTTGTCCTAATAGAATTGATTTACTGATGAATTACAAAGTCACCTTTCTGCTGGCTCTCTATGTTTGAGAGCACAGCTTCGACAGTACAACTTTCAGCATACAGCCTGTAGCCCATGCAGTTAAACAACAGTGCAAGTGTCTGGACAAGTAGTTTGGAGCATTTACTAGAGGCAATAGTGTCTGGGGTAGCCTCAACATGAAACCCTCAAGGTTAATTTGAGTAGTTTCCAAGAGTTTGTTGCCATCACAAACAGGGCTAAATTATCAACCTTGGATGTATATTCTGAAGCCCACTTTGGAAGTAGATTTGCTGAGAAGAGTTTCCTTGAGGTTAAATGTCCCCTCAAATGAGGCATAGATCCATATACCTCCTGAAATAAACTGATTCGTCCTGCTAAGTCATTGTTCTGAAAAAACACATTTCTTACCCAGTCTGTCTTTTTTCTTTTGTGCATATGCCTTCTCTTCATTCAGGTGGATCCAGATCGTAAGTCACCTCAGCACCCAGTAGCTGCTATGCAATAACTTGTTGCCAAGCAAGGGAAGTTTTTTACAGTGCCCAGTTGCCTGCCTGTGAGGTAGTACTTGTTTAAACACAAACATGAAACAATGGCATGTAAGTAAGGAGCACATTCATGACACTGAAACAGAAACAGTTTCTCTGTGGAGCAAGGGAATAGCAAGTTCAGCACTGCACTCAGGAGAGAACTGGTGTAGAACTGGGTGTTCCTGGGAGGAGTTTGGTGACCCACAGAGATGCAGCACAGTTCAACTGCAACAGCATTGATGGTTTACCTGCTTGTTCCAAGCTGGGTTCCAAGGCCCTGGAACGTGACAGTCACAGAAATCAAGGGAAAATGCCATGTTTTCCCCCTGGGTCAAAGAAAAAGCTCTCACACGTGTTTTACGTTCTCACATCTGCGGTAAGAAACACTAAGAAAGTAGAACTTGGGCATCCTGCAGTTCAGGTGCCTGACACTGGTTGGGATGACCAGCACTGTCTTGAGCTTATTTTTCACATTCACCTCTGAATTTCCTGAACACCTTCAACGGTGTTTTCTTCCCAGTACTTGCATATTCTGTGTATCTTTCTGTCTTCCATGTCATTTCCGCTTTTCAGATTTTGTTATTATTTCCACAGTATATTTTATATATATACACATACACTCTCTAGAGATATAAAAAGTAGTTTCATACAAAGAGCTCACAAACTATTCTGCAATTACTTTTATGTGTCCTGATTTTTGGTAGTTATAGGTGAAAATGTTTGTAGAATTTAATCAGTAAAGAAGCATATAGCAAGAGGGTTTGCTCCTTTTAAAAAAGTGTTTTAATATCCATATATTTCACACTCTGCTTTTCTTCTTTTATTGTAGAGTTTTAATTCTTCATAACTTCCACCTGAAAGCCAGCTGGTAGTGGTTTCCAATATGTGGCATGCATTAGCCTAAGGAGAACTGTGATGGGGCTAGCTGCACTAGAGACATTTGAAGAAGTAACAGGTAGTTCTTGTCCAAGTCCATGACTTGGTTTTGTTACCAGAATAATTTTTTTTTTTTTTTAACTAAATATGAAACAGGAAAATTAAGGGAAATCCCCCACCCCAGCTGCCTTACAAATTGAAACTTCTTTCTAAGTACCAGTAGGCAGTACAGATCGGGATAACATCCAGAGCCTTTATCAGGAAGGTAGTATTTGATGAGAGGGAGAGGAAGTAATAAGCCAAATGATATATTAATTTTGAAGGCTGTGTGTGCCACTGAACTTGTTTTTCTGCCACCTGCCCTGATTCCATTAGCCGGTCTTACAGTCACCAATGCAGTTTCCTTACAGTCACCAGTGCAGTTTCAGAACCTCGGGACTGAGAGCCCCCGCCCTGCTGACCCCGGCAGGAGGTTTGTCAGGGGAGGTTCGCTGGTGGTTGCGCCATCTGGTGCAGAAAAGGGTTTTTTTTCCACCTTCAGCATGCAGAAAAAGGTTCTTGGAATTAATGCATAAAGTCGCACAAACCCATTGATACCCCTGGAAAAGCAGGACACAAACTAAGCTCTGACTGCAGATGATGAAGCCATGCAAAATACTGTTCTGTGCTTTGTTTGGTTCCGTTGAAGCATTAGTATTTCAGTTATCTCTTGCCTCCACAAAAAGCGAGTGCACGGACTTTTGGTATTCCTTCATTCAGCTGGTTTTGTAATATCCATCCTAGCATCTTAGTTTAAATCACCTTTGTAATTTAAAAATAATTTGGCCATTCCTTCTGTGTTTGTTTGTGTACTTGGAGAGATATGCAGGCGCTGGGCTTTGACTTCTGACCTACCTTATTTATCTTAACATGTTGTCCATGAGCCAAGGCCAGAGGGTAGGACACCTTGAGAGAAATATACCGTGTAGTGCTACTCTCACAAGGGAAAAATCCCAAATCCACTGTTGTGGGACTGCAAGATATTGCTGCATCGTGCCTTTGCTGTCAGAGGACAGGCTGCAGTTTCCTCACATAAGCAAAACAAACCTCACACAAACAGACCCTGAAATGCACTGCAGTGAGACATTTGAGAACACAGATCTGGTTTTCATGCCAAAATACAGTTTCAAAAAGATTCTCAAAACCACTTGTTTTCCTCCATATCTAGTGAAGAGAGTCTGTTAGAATACAGACCATCCTTTTTGGCAGATAACTGCCAATCCTGATCTTTAACTCATTCAATGCAGGGGATACCACAATATCTAATTTCCTCTTTCTTATTGGATGGGGTATAGGTAGACCTGCAGAGAGTCATTGACTTGGGTCTGTCTTACCCTCTCTCTGATCCTTAATCAGCCACTTTACCTTCTCTGCTCAAGAAATGTAGCAGTTGTGGGGCTTACTCAGCTGCATGGCCACACTAAAATGGTTGTGTTTAATGC
The DNA here is from genome assembly GCF_020740725.1 of Corvus hawaiiensis. Classification (NCBI taxonomy): domain Eukaryota; kingdom Metazoa; phylum Chordata; class Aves; order Passeriformes; family Corvidae; genus Corvus; species Corvus hawaiiensis. The sequence goes on from NC_063216.1 coordinate 44,734,916, forward strand.
CAAGATAATGAAGACTCAGCATGCATCCCTTTGTAAAGGGTTTGGTGGCATGTTACTTCAGAGAGATCAGTTCCCATCCATTTCTTCCATCCTCTTGCTGCCCCCTCTGTTTTTTATGCACTTATGGTATAAAGGGAATAAAGTGACCTGGCACACCTGAGAAATAATGCTTTTTTTTTCTGTAGATCAGCTCCCTGAGATAGTCCCGAACAGCTACAGAGTAGCTGGCCCAGGACATCACTGGAATGGCAGCAGACAGGCAGGGAAAAGGTGGGATCTGCTTCAGCTATCTTAGCAGCATTACTGGGGAGGAAGATTACATTAAGCTTGGCTGATTTCAGAGCACACCACTTCGAGAGGGATGTTCTGTTCTCCTCACTTACGGTTGCAAGCTGATGGTGAGAACTTTTTTGGAAGAAGTGTGGTGTTGGATTGCCTCAGCCTCCTTGTAGTGTTTGATGATGCAGCTGAGCCCATCATTTGAATGGGCTCACCTTAAGAATGTCCTGAGCTCATCTAATGCCCTGGTGAAACAATGGCCTTGCCAGGAGCTGTGCATTCGAAGCCAAGTATTTCTTTGAACTGGCTTTGGTTCATTTGACCACAGATTTAGCTGATTCAACAGCAGGATATTTACTTGTATTTGCTGCTAGTATGTCAACTTGCTTTATCAAGACTACATAAGACATCGTAAAGAAAGCAGCAGGAACACACAGCTGGAAGCAGAGATTGGAGATGGAAATGGGGAAATAACTCCTTCTGAAGGCAGGGAGCCATTCAGTGGTCTTTTCCTTATCATCTAACCACACCTTGAATGTTATCTCCTGTATCAGTCACCTGGGTTGATAAACCAGTTAGAACTGGGACCATATTCCCAGTTACTTAGGGAGAAGCAAAGTGTGCATGTTAGCACTGATAATTACTTCAGCTACTCCAAGCCAGCTTTTCCTGTGTTGCAAAGGAGCCCAAAGGTTGCAGGATGGGTTGTGTTGATACTACGAAAGAAGACACTTCTGATGGTAATTTGCAGGCCGTTGTGTTTTAGAACTCATTTTCTCTGTACTTCAAACTGAACGTGTTCTTTACTGTGAAAGCTGATTTGAAAATATACATCTTGAAATCTGTAGAAAGCATGTCTCAGCTGCGTATTTTGCATTCCATTTGGGCAGATATCAAGCAGCTCTAGCAAGTTGCTCCAGCTCAAGATATCACTCCCTTCTGCTGTTGTTGGGACTTTGTGAGCAAAAGTTACTGCCTTTGCAACACAAGTTGGAGGGATTGTTGGAAATGATACAACTTCTAACATTTTTTATGTAACTTTAGTCAGGGGCTTGTTCGCCTTTGCCCAGGGGGAGGGGAATTGAAGCTTCTCTTCAAAAGATGCTGTTCACCGGGTGAAGTCTGATGAGCTTAACCTCTACAGACTGGGAGTAGCCAGAAGATACACAGGAGACGAGCGAACATTAACGAACATTACCCCCCCTTTCCCTTCCCTCCCCCGGTGCCGTCGGAGACGCCTGGTCAGAGAAAAGATCGCTAAGAGAACCGAAGAATGAGGACCAAATTAGCATCGAAGGCGAAGGGATCAATAACCAATAGGAAATCGAATACTAAGAATTGTGTAATTTAAGACCAATGAACGTGAATTTCTTTGGGATTTGTCTGTATAAATATGTGAAAAGTCTGGTGAAGAACCATTTTGGATGGAATGATTTTCACTGCACAACCCGGGCATGTGTGGACGAAATAATTTCTATTGGACATCCTGGCCGAAATAACATTGTTGCCAGAATAAAGTACTGCCTTGATTCTCTAACAATGAAAAGATGTTGTTGGGGAGTTTGTGTTTTTCCCACAGCCTCGGTGACAGGATCACTACCCACATCTCAGTTCTCAGTCTGGCATGTTAAACTGATACTCAAAGGATTGTATCCAAGGGAGACCACAGCATGGGCACACATTCCTCTTTGCTGACACAGACAGGAAAAGGGCAATAGTCTCTGGAAAAGCAGAAGCCTGAAGTAGCTGGGGAGCAGTACTGTCACACACCACCTCTGCACATAGACTGAGTCCTTTTGGTTCATGCAGCCATACAATTATTTCATGCATGACCAAAATGATGACTGCACTAAAACTAAGACAACTGTATGGTTTTATCTACATTTTATATGCATATCAGCTCTCCATTTTTACTAGATCCTGGTTCCAGTTTCCAATGCAAGCATGCCCTCTTTTGAGCCCAGTGTCTCTGGCTTCCTCTACTACAATCCAATCCCGCCAAACCACTTTTGTACCGGAGTTTTTACATAAGTTTTTCTTCATCTCGATCATTCCTAGCATCCCGAATTTAAATCTCATTAGACAATAAGGACATCACATCATAAAATAATTTCCTCAGACATCTTTGCATATGCTGATTTACATTCATTTTTAAAAGGAAACTCTGAAGACAGGGGGACTTGCTTTTCTTACTTTTACACTCAATGAAAACACTGAGAATACTTAACTTGAAGGCATTTAAATCCTGGCTTGCTTAGGGACAAGTAACTGATTAGAAAATTAACCAGCCTTTAAAAATAATATCCCAGTGATTTGTGATTTGTGTGACACCAGTGAATTACTACAGGCTATCAAAGAAGCAGAAACAGATGATGTAGCACAGACTGGTTCAGCTAAATAAAGCACACTGAAAAATAGGATCAACATACAATTTAATTTCCAAAGATCTTCCCTTTATACAGGGAACAAGGGGAATAGAGAACTGCCAGTCCACAGGAGGCTGCAGAGGCAGGAAGCAAGCCACTGAGGCTCAGGGCCAGTCTCCCAAACACTTCAAGATCACTTACAGGCTCATAAATATGTTGAGTGCTTATAAGAAGCTCTTTGAGGGCTTCTGTCTGAGCGGCTGGTACCTGTATATAAAAACAGTGTTTTCTCACCACTTCGCTTATGTGTGACACTTTCTCCTTCAAAACCTGCCTTCTGAGTCTGGGCGCGTTGACGTTACATCCGGCCCATGGAGCGGGGCGCCTCCCGCCCTGCCCCGCTTCCCTCGATCCTGTTTCCAGCCGTGGGGTGTCACTCTTCCCCCTTGTCCCAGCACGGAAACTTGCCTGCCTGCGCAAGAAGGCATCGACTTGCTCTGTAGCCAGTCGTGGCTATTCTGACAGCAGAGGGCCATATAAACTTCCCAGTTCAGACAAGATCAAGAGCAGAAGCAAATGCCCAGGCTGGGTCCATGGGAGAAACGGGACTTGTGCCTTTAAGCAGGAACATGACATTCCAGTGATGCTGCCGTCTCATATGATGTGTGCTAGGAGCATGTCTTCAACTACATCTGCTAACTTCCCAAAGTTTCTGAATTTAAATTTCTGTCTTGCATCCAAGATAAGGTCTGAATGACACCCAAATACAGCTGGTTCTGTAACCTTGCATCTATTTCTGTAAAACCAGCTAGGTTCAGGTGCTCAGCAATCCCAGCTCAGTGCCAACCTCCCATGTGGTCCATTCACACTGCTGTCAGCTGGAACTCTTTTTGAGACTCTAGGTTTAGGGCTATAGAATTAAGGTTTACGTGTCCATCCCAATAGAGACAAAGCTATTAATGAACTGGAATATGTTTTGTGGAAAAGTTTTGCTCAGGCTTTGTTTGGGAAAAAAATCTACTACATCTATATGATATTTTTCTCTTTTTTTACTTATACGCTAAAGTCATACGCAAACTGTGCCTGAAGAAAAGTTGAAGAAGTGGGTCTCTGGGGAATACTAGCTGAAAACCATTGGTACATTGTTAGTCCTGATCAGAAGAACCACCTTAACACTCAGAAAAGCAAAATTGTGTGTTTTCAGAAATGTATCATAATTTCCTGGAGGGTGTGTGATCACCACTGTCAGTTTCTTGTCTCAACTGCGTTAACAAATAAAAAAACATTTTCTGACTAACCACCACAAGAAATGCGCTTAACAAGTAACCACCTTGGATCCCAGAAGACCTTAACATTACTCTGGACTCCCTGGAGAGAAGCATCTCTTTCACAACAGCTGATGCTGTATAATAGGAGCTGGAGAGGCTTTTTCCATTCAGCTCAAAGACAGAAACCCAATTAAGAAGATCTTAATCCAAGTTTTTAATACACAACTTAGTTATATTGCAAAACAAAACTGATTCAGTCACTCTAGTTAGAAAATCAAGTGCACAAATGGTTTGTTTTCCCCAGAGAGTAAGGAGGATTAAAAACATTATGGGCAGAGTAAGGAAACAGAACAAGGAATCAGTTTCTTGGTCAAGTAGCACACCTAATTAAGTTGGAGACAAAAATGTCAAACTTGTCAATTTTGCAGCTTCCTTTCTGGAAATGCTGAACCAATGCCATTCTCTATTAAGTTCTATTGAAAGAGAAGAAATTCACACTGACAAATCTGTCCCTGTTATTGAGCTGCCTAATGGTGGAGTTAAGCATCTAAATTTAGACCTTATATTTAAAAACCTGCCTAGATGTGTATGTGCTGTTTACTCTTCTCAGTTGTTTCTTAATCCATTGTCTCACTTTTTTTTCTTTAGTCACAACCACTTCTATTCTATGGTCTCAGTAACCATGAATATTCCCTGTGCTTCAGAACACAGTTCTTTTAAACAAGTTTGCTTCTCGATCTCTGCTTAGTAAGAAAGTAAAAAACCACAATTTTTTCTGCCAAGGTCATTAAAAATTACATTCTTATGCTCTTCTTCAACCAAAGATCTCCTCCCTGCACTTCCTGGATGAGACACAGCCATCTATGATTCTAAAAATAATCCTGCTCTGACACACTGCTTAGCCTGCATGTGCATCGTGCATGTGTGTGTTACCCACACAGCCATGCTGGACTTCTTGGAGCTCCTTGAATACAAACATGTGCCTTCAAATGAATGGCTTGTATTCATGTTCCAGTGAAGCCACAAACAGATCAGAAAGTATCTTTGCAATGCCAATCCTCCAAGCAGCCTTTGGGTTATTCCCACTACTTGCTTCTAAATACGTAACTTACTTTAATTACGTTATTTTTAATCTGCCCATGTCTGTTCCTGCCTATCCATTATAAAGGCAGCACATTGTTCCTGTTAGATACTGAGCGAGTACAGCTGGGAAGGCACGTGCAACTCCCAAGCTGACTAATTACCCCTTAATTCAGGTTAACCTGACTCCTCCTGTATTTTAAGCAAATAATTTTTTCTGGATTGGAAGGCAGACAAGGGCCCCTATGTGAAAAAAACCAGCAGCAGTGGGTGAGGTCAATGTATTTATGTGAGCAGTGATACAATTTCTATCTCAATTCCAGAATTCCATAAACTATGTCATAATTATACAGAAAGGACAGACTGGAACAGGAAAGGTAGCTTTCTTATGCACCTACAAAAGGGAAATGACAAAACTAAAATTGCAAAGTATTAGAATCTACGTGGCAGCTAAACCAATGAAAAGGGATCACATTTCCCCTTTCTTTAGTCCTTGTACTGCAGATTTTAACCATGACCTCTTGGGCTGGGCTGGATTCCCTACTGCTGACTGGACACTGCAGATACACAAGGCAATGGAGTATGTTCTACTCCCCAGGGTCACAGCATCACAGAACAGAATCGTTAGCTCCATTAGACCTTTCAGGTTGTTTTACACACACAAGGAAGACAGGAGAACGATGCAAGCCAGTCAGATAAAAGCAGAAACAGCTACGTCAGTGAGAGAAGTCCCATAGGGGAGAGCTGATATGTTTTCATTGGACCAAATGATACAGCTGAAAAAAAGCAGAGCAGCTTTCTGGAACACAAACCCTCCTTCACCAGGCCCAGTATCATTGGAGCAGGGGAGGAACAACAATAGCTCCCTTCTCTCAAGGAAGGTTAATCACTGCTGTGGAACAAGCCTGGCAAAGATTTTATACTCTCTGAATCCAGCTATTTTTTTTTGCATAGCCTTTGTATTTTAAATTTTATATTATTAAAAACTACTTTATACTACATTTGTCAACTACTACAGCACAGTAAGAATGCAAACAATTTAGCTCTTGCATTCTTTGCAATACCTGCCTAGAGATGAACCCACACCTCTCCCTACTGCTTAGCACAGGCCTGTTTGGTAAGATGTCTCTGTGTCTTACAGGAGGATTTCTCATTACCCAAGATTGTATCAGCTCCTGCTGATAGTTTCTTTCTTTGTGTTCTTAACCCTCTGCAGCTGACATCCCAATCATGTTTGCAACAACTGAGCTGTCAAATGGAAGGCTGAGACTTCAATCAGAGGGAAAGCACCTGTAGGAAGAGAGTGAATTTGTATGAAGCAGAAAAGCTGGTGCTTCTTTACATCTGCCAGATTGTAACAGTAGAAAAACAAAGAACTGCATCTTCAAAATTAGAAGAGTGGAATTCCTTTGCTAAACAAAACATATCTTCACTATATATATATATATATATATAGTTGCATTTCATTTATTAAAAATAATACTCCATTTTTTGTTTTCTCATTAAACAGGGAAGTTGAGTTTTGAAAAGCTAAAATAAAATTTTAAGAGGGGAAAAAAACCTGTAACATAAACACCCGCAAGTCTTTAATCCAAACTCTGTTTCTTTTAAAATCTAGGTAAGACATAACTATGTAACTGGGAGCAAAATGGACATCTTGGGAGAAATGCAAAAGGTGATATGAGGGACTAAGGCCTGCTCTCCAAATTCCCCTGCAAGGTTAAAAGCAGGAAGTTAAAAAGCTCTCACCAGTCAGTGAGCCTTTTTCCTTTACCAAGAATGCTGGTGAATTTCAGGCCAGATGTTTCTTAGTCACTGCTAAATACCTTAACAGTGTGCCAGTGTCCAGCATTGCTCAAGAGCAGGCCCCTCCTCAGCAGCCCAACTGTATCGATATATACAGCCAGCTATGAAATCCAGCATCTTTTGATAGATTTTGCAGATTTGACAAACCAGACGTGGGTTAGACATTAGCTGAACTCCAAAATGTTATAAAACCCTTTTCTGAAACTCTTATATAACAAGACATCATAAAAATGAGACTTTTACCTTAAAATTTAACCAGCATCAACTACCACTAAAGTTTTTTAGAAAGTTTATTAAAAAATATGGGTAGCCTAAACAAAGTTTTAATGTTGCTTTAGCCCCAGGCCATCGCTGTCCATTCATTTCATTAAATGAGACAGAGGGGATACAGTCCTGCTGAATTGCAGTTCTGTCCTGAACGTTGTAGACTTCCTGCAAGACAAACCTCCTTTTCATACGTGTAACAGCAGCAAACCACTCTCCAACCTCAAGCCTGAGAGAGCAGCTGTTCACGCATCAACAGGAAAACTCCTCTGGCACTCTGCCCCAGAGCCTGCAAGAACTTAACAAGTTGTACAAAACCTGATGCAAAAGCTGTCAAACAAGCGCAGAGTTACCAAAGTTAAAGGTAACAGAGCTTTACATCTCTTAAATGAAGATATACTTCCTATTGCTTTGGGTAAAATGGGAAAATCTTGTGCATGTTGTTCTAAAGCATTTTTGGGGACAAGGCTAGATAATTTACTGCCAGTCACTCACATTTTAATCAGAATCATCTGCTCTCATTTTTAAATTCATCTTGATATCTACAGTTCCATTCGAACTACATGAACGGTAGCTTTTTAAAGAAAAGAATGCTAATATAGCAGCAAAGCACTACATGGCAGGAAAGGACCAAAGCCTATCCTGCTACCACAGTTTAGTCATATATAGAATATAAAGTAAAATGAAAAGCAGAAAGCAAACACCAGGGCATGTATGGTACAGCTCCAATTGCAACAGCTCACACAGGGTGATGACTACACATTGCTGAAGATGGCAACTCTCTGATTTCTCTTTCAGGAAAGACAAAACTGATTGAAATACACATAGTTAGCAGGAAAACACATTCAAGTGATGTAGTAAAAACTAGAATAAACAAGTAATTATCAGTAATTTTTATGACTCCAGTTTTACTTCAGGATTTAAAGCTTCCCTCATTTGTGCCATGATTCCAAAATGTTCAAATGCCCTGCCACATTCATATGGAAGAAATCCATGTGCTACCATTTTGTCTTATACACACCTAGACCCCCAAAGTTATGCAATTCAAACAGAAGATGAAAAAAGACAAGAACAACTCCTCTCTTCTGCAATAAGCAGGCATCAGACAAATAATTAAAAATTTATTCCCACCCTACATGTGGTATCCAAAAAACCAATACATACAAAGATCTATTTATCCCACAATTACACAAGCCTCCTGGATTTAATATTTTGAACCATATGACAAAGTTCAAGATACTTTATTTATTAGATACAACAAGTAAATCTCAAGAGAGAGTTCTTGAATGCATGAAAAAAAATCACATCACTTAAGTGACTCCCACACACACACCTTCCAGCACCAGATACTTATAAGGTACTTTTTTAATGATGCTGTTAACTTTCTCTTGCAGATCTGCTCCTCTCCTTAAGGAGTTTTTTGTATTTCCAGACTTGGTTGTTTAGTTCATTCTACCACTTTATATATATATATTTACATCTATCTCATCTCAAATATTTTTGTCATACAGGCATGTAATTCAGTTGTTTTCTAGCTGTTTTTCTGCAGTCTATCTACATCTCAAAAGGACTTGTGCACAGCACAAATTAATGCAAATGGCTTTCTCAGTGTACATACTGAAGGATATGCATCCAGAGCTTGACCATCTGAACACATCTTCCAGTAGTCCAGGCTGTATTTTTAAACTAATTATACAGATCTGTAAAAATGTATTTAAAAAATTATCCTTGGACCAGTACAATGTCCAAGAAACTGTTGGTAAAGATGAAAAATTATTCAGGTATTTGTAACTTTGAAATGATATAGAGTGTTACAGTGTAAACTTAGGTTACACAGAGGAATAACTTTTTCTTAAATCAAGAACTCTGTAACAGAATAAATAATTTACAAACTTGAGAAAAGTTGCATTGTTTCCATCATAAAGACTTCTTACTTCTATTGTAAAAAGCTTAGAGGAACTAAATATTATTTCTGTCAGTGGCTGCAAAACTTAAAATACTTGGTTCTGTCCACAGAATTCCCCTCTTTAAATCTGATAGAGGTAGATGAAGACAAAACAAACCCCAACATGTAAGGATTAAGATACTGCAATTAAATTCTAACCCTGCAAATCTAGTGAACATATGTTCTCACCAGATTTACAGAAAGCAGTTATTTTTTCTTTCCTTTTTTTAACTAGAACAGCACTGAACTTTTTTCCATCCACGTTGTCAAAATAAGTGCCTGATACTGTCATAAAATCATTTCAAAGCATTTTTTAAATTAGAGCAGAAGCAGGTCCCACCTTGCACTCTTTAGTCATTCAGATACATTGCCCATGACTGTCTGTTGAGGAAATGCTGCCTCACACTCAGCATTGTCCAGACAGCCCCATGGCCTCTCCCCTAAAACAATGAAAACAGACAAACCTGCAGATCCCACCCAAGGTAACTCTTGGGGAAAGGCATGGGAGCAAGGGAGGTGGTGCTGAAGGCAAGAGAGAGAACTGGGCAACCTTCACTCCCATTAAAGATGGTGACCTTTCTGAAGCCTTCTCTGAAATATGTTTTTAGCATGGGTGTCTGTGTGCAAGAGCTGCAAAACATTAGGTTACTACCACAAAGCCAGAGATTTTATTAGGCTTACAAGTATTTACAAGATCTTGTGTAAAGTCTTGGTTTTGGCACAGAGAAAATTATAAAACAGTAACAAAATTTTTCAAAGCGTTAATTACTTCATTAATGTCCTGAAAAATTAAAAGTAAAAATTAAGATGAGCTGTTTACATCAGATTTCTTACTTTTCCACAGCTTGGCCTGTGGCTTCAAGTTTTCTGCTTTCCTCTTCACCTGTAATTTTATCTACTTTCTCCATCTAAAAATCTATCCCTCTGCTGAAGCCAAACATAGGTAAGGAAGCATATACAAGAAATAGAAATGAGTCTGGCAGCCTTTTTTTAAAATGACGGACAAAGTATGTTTCCCTCTTCATTGTTCATCAGACAAAAATGAGGAAGCATCACTACATACCAGAACATCTGCATAAAAGTGCCTCCAAGTTTCTTCACAACAGCAATACTGGCTTGATCACAGAGACAGGATTCTTTTTCTTTCTCTCTCTCTGCATTGTAACTGTAGCCATCATGATCTCATTTGGTATGCAAAAAAATATAATTACTTCAGTACAATTTCCACAGCAATTTGAAGTGTGCCTTTTTCTCTTTTAAGTTACTGTTTTAATTTAATGAAAACGATAGGACAGACTGAGATGGCAAACCCCCAGTATTTTACATCCTTTAGTTCGTTTGGTTTAGTTACAGGAAAACAATCCTGGCAGTTAAACTAAAACCATAGATCTAAATGGATGAGGCAATTTTGTGCATTCTAAAATCAATGCATATTTAAATACTTATTTTCCTTCACAACAGTCTTCAGAAACTCTTGCTCTATGGACGCTGGACCAATTTACTCTTATTGCTTTCCTGCTCACTAAGCTTGAAGTGGGTGTAGGCTAAAATGCCAAACAGTGTGCACAGAATCCCAAGGCCTTGGTTAACAGACAATGGATCCTTAAATAAGAGGCACCCTCCCAGGAGGGTGATGCAGAACTTGAAATGTCCAAACATGTTATACCTAGACATCTGTTAAGGATAACAGCCAACACCAGTATTATTTTTTGTAAAAAGAAACACTTGGAATTTTCTTTAGTTCCACACAAAGCATGCAATGGTACACAGTGCTGACTCCAACTCATACAGTTTTCCCCAATCTCTGTGGCTGTATTAACCTCCACCTAAAGCCTTTCACTCACTGTATACTCCAGTCTGATGGACATGCAAACACTTCCTCGAGGCAGCCGAAGCATGAGATAATATTCCTTGCAGGTATGAAGGTCAGCAAGTTAACAACCATTACCTATACAAACCCCAAACAAAGGAAAAAATACACTAAACATGAACATGCTTTTCCAGCTTCTTCATTTAAAATAAACCAGGAAGGTTATCAAACAATTTTCCCACATAAATCAGCCCAAATGAATTCCAACATAACTAATCTGGAAACAGGAGAAATGACTAATGTTACAAAGGATACGTGACAGGTGACGTATTTCCAATGATCCAGTAAATGGACAAGTTTACCATAAAGGCTATTATTCCAGACAGCAGTACCATTATCTGTGGATTAATGGACACAGTCAGTAATCTGACTCGCTTTTGGCTATTTGTAGATACATTCCAAGTTATTTATTTAGTTTCATTTACTTTCAAATGCAAAATATCAGGCAGGAAAAACATATGGAGAACAAAAATAGCAATAGCTTCAAATCAGTACAGACCCTGGTGATGTGTATAAGCAGTTCAGGGTATGGTGTCCATAAATATACACTGACAGAGCCACAGGCCTTTTCTCCTTTACTCTTGGTGAACATTTAAAAGTGATTTGGACAATCTGGATACTCATTCACACAGAGGTTGTACTCTTCAACTTTGAGATAAAGTCTTATTTATGGTCACAACAAAAACTATTTTAGCAAAATATCTGATTTTATTACTGTCAATACTTGCTATCCCATTCATAAACTGCAGTGCTACAAGAAATGACCCATCACTGAGGGGCACAATCAGCAGTAGAAAGAATATGCCACTGGCTCTTTTTTGGACAGAAGGATACGGAGAGAAGTTACAGTCTTGGTGAAAATAAACTATTAATTCTAGAGAACAACCAATTCAATGGTTCAGCCAACAACAAACAATGTTGTCATCCTTGCACAGAAGAGAAGCTGTGACTGTCTTTCTCTGAGTGGACAGTCAGAGCTAGAACTAGAGAACTTAATACACCAGGGGAAGCTTCTGGATTTTGATAGATTTTCCTGTTGTTCAGAGGCCCTTTAAATAGAAACAAGAATAAGGAGATAAATCAATTGACAGACTCATTCCTCTCAGAGAAAGTGGGGCAGACTCAACAAGGGGCTATTTGTTCTGCACATGCCCCTGTCATCTCACCATAGCCAACAGCTGTACAAAAATCTGTTTCACAAAGAAACAGGTCTTACTATCAAATTTAACTACCTCGGTGATAATTATTTAAATAAAGTCAAAAGCCTTACCACAGCAGAAAGCGTCCAGGGCCCAAATATTCCCCCTTCTCCAAAGACTGGCTCGAAGAAGGGTATGATGAACAACAACATAGCTGAGGACATTGGTGCCTGATAGTACAACAACTGCATAGAGTTTACCTGCAACTCATGCTGCTTAGCGCCTACCCACTAAAACCAAAAGAGAAAACTGTTAAACATGAGGAAAAAAACCCCCATAAATTGAAAAATCTCAGCAAAAGCAAACTGGCTACTAACACAGAGGGAGTCTCACGTGGACAATACTATTTAAACAGGGTGTTGAGCCTCAACTTTGCCTCACTGGAGGTCCCATGTGTCTGTCTCTTTCAAGTGAAAAAGCCATGAGAGGAGAAAATCGTATGCAGGGGCAGTGAAAAGAGTGCCTAAACTTTCCTTTTCCCATAGCCTGCGGGTAAAGCATCGTACTAGAGGAAGAACAAAAAGGTAGCAGAGCTGGGAAGAAAATACCAGCTCCCCTTCTCAACACAAATTCCAGACCCTGTCTGTGTTGGAGCTGAGTATCCTTGCCTAAGCAGGGGCTGGATTCTGTTCCTTTCTTCTCATTTTCCTGTACATACAAGCTAACAAAACCGGTACACATTTGTCCTTCTTTTATCAGTTTATTCCAGATTTAATAGATTTCATTTCAATATTGATTATAATTGACTCTCACTTCAATTTTCAAGGTTGCATGCTTTCACAAATATTACTTATCTATGGCTATGAAGATGTAACAGCCAAAAAGACACATCTTTATGTTGTGCTGAAGAATGACGTTTAATACTTCTTAAATCACAATAACTGGTGATATGGATTCCAACATATAAACTTGTTCAGGTTTTTTTATCTATATAATTTTGCCCAAGTACCATTATTTCTCCAGTACACACATCATCACTTAATGTTATTATGCAGCACCTTTCCTCCCCCTGCCCCAAAACAGGACAAGAGACCATTATTTATCATCTTACAGCCTATGGGTCAAAGAGCCTCACTTTTTTTGGAGGCACAGTACACCTCGTACAAAGAAATTCACGTTTAAATCTATCACATCAACATGACAGGGGTTTCTAATTTAGGAGGCTCTTACAGTCATGGTCAATAACAAATCGGGTGAGCTATTAGTACAATGTTACAGCAGAAAGGGCTGAGACAGTCCTCGGACATAACAATTTTTTCAACTGTAATCATCCAGAAAGGTTGTATGGTGTTTATGTATTAATCCACCCTCTACAAAACCATCTTAGAACGTGTATAGTCGAAACTGAAGAAGGATACTGATAAAATGTAAATAGCTCAAGGATAAACCATGAGATTGAAGGACTGGAAAACATCCTTTCTAGGGAAAAAGCTCAAACGCAAGGCACTTGCTTCAGCAAGGAGAACATCTGTTCCCTCTAGGAAAAAAGGAGTTTTACCGCTAAAGCAATCTTCACCCCTTGAAAGTAATGCTCACGTTAAAGATGACACCCCAATTTTTAGCAGCAAGGACGATCAATTCCTTAATTTATCAGGGGTTATGGTGGATTATCATAATTTGGTGGGGTTTTAAAAAACAAATACCGGAGCACGGAGCGTTTCCTGGGAGGCTGGGCGCTCCTTAAAGGCGATCAAACCGAGGGGCAGCATCCTGAAGCCCAACCACCCCAACGCTCCCGCGCCGATACCTACCACTTGGTACAGGGAGGTCACCAGGACGCCCAGGGTGGCGAACGCCATCCCCAGGACGCTGAACTTCACGTCGTAGTAGGAGTTGAGGAAAACACCCAGTGTGATGGGGACCTGTGGAGGTGGACAGGGCCGTTTTAGGCAGGGTCGTTGCCCTCAGCGTCGCCCCTCCCCGCTCCCCATAGCCCGCCGCCTCCTCACCAGGGTCAGCTTGATCCGCAGAGGGAAGGTCTTGCCGTAAGCCACGCTCTGGATGACCACGATGACCGGCGTGGTCATGGCCTTGGCCAGCTGGTAGGTACCGATGGTGTTGCTCTGCAGGGAGAGGTTGGTGAAGACGACGAAGCCGCAGAAGCTGAGCGCCAGCGGCAGCACCTGCGCGGGCTGGAGGCTCTTGGGGGAGAAGGCGCCGAGTGCCTGGCACACGTAGAGGCCGAGCCAGGTGATGGCGAAGTGCACCAGGGTGAGGCTGAGGTTGGGGAAGCCCAGCCGCACGTACAGCCACTTGTTCAGGAAGACGATGCAGATGGAGGCGGCCAGATTGACCAGCAGCCCAGCCGCCAGCCGGCCCTGCGCCGGCAGCCAGCCCATGGCTGAGGCAGCCCGGCGGCCGCCCGCGCACCCGCGGGGCCCGCCGCCGCCTCCCCGCCCCGCCGGGACACGTGGGCTCGCGCCTTCCGGTGGCCCCGCCCGCCCCGAACGGCTCCGCCCGGCCCGGGCGGCAGCGAGGGCTGGGGGGACAGCGTGTGTGTGTGTGTGTGTGTGTGTGTGTGTGTGTGTGTGTGTGTGTGTGTGTGTGTGTGTGTGTGTGTGTGTGTGTGTGTGTGTGTGTGTGTGTGTGTGTGTGTGTCTGTGTGTGCCCCCAGCTCCTGCCCGACAGCCCCCGATGGGCAGAAACGCACCTCGGCTCCAAGCCACAAGTACCTCTCCACAACCGGACAGGGCATTTTCGTAAACACAAACACGTAATTGTATGTACAGATGTACAGCACGAAGTACATTCTCTGTCGGGTGTCAAAAGACACCGACTTGGGCAAAGGAGCCAAGGTCCTTGCCTAACTGCACTACGTGTCCTCTGCACTGCGTCTTGTTAAGGGAGAGGCAGCTAAACGTGTGTTTACACATGTAAAGGACAAGCTTTCAATATAAACTACAAAATCTCGAACGGGGGTTTCAAAGTATGATCATCTTTCCTGTGGTTCAGGATTTCATCAGCATTTTAGCAACTTCTTAATGTACAGGAGAAGAGTACAAAGCCATGAAACAAGGCTGCCTTCTCTTCTGAAGGGCTGGAAGTAACCCCTCACTTTTGCTTTTTGGTTTTCCTTTCCTCCAGTGTGTGTTTTCTTCTCCCCTGCTTTCTCCATACACCTTCCAGCAGTCTCACTTTCTCCCCACTGTATTAATGCACATTTTACTGCCAAGTAATGTTTCCAGTCTATGGGTAGCTCTTTTTGGCATGTAGCAAATAGCTTTAGGAGGTTCACACAATCACCAAATTTATACAATGACATTTTCTCTTTTTCAAGCACTTTTATTAGGAAAAAAATATGAAAAAGGTTGTATAACAAATAACATCTCTGCAGTTGGTCATACTTTTTCAAGTTTAAACTGAAATCTGAAGGTTTGGGGTTTTTACCCCACACAAAGAGAATGCTTTGTCCAAGTAATGATTTTGCTGGGGTCTTTTGTTTTGTTTTGTTAATAACCAGAATGTCCATGCTCAGAAGTTTCTGCAAGTATCTACATGAAAACTTATGACTGAATTTCATATCCCAAAGGATCAAGATCCTGGTCCAGAAGTATCAGAGAAGATTCCCTCAGCTTCTGTAGAAGCTTTCGGAGTTCTTCTTTTGAAAATACCTAAGAATAAATAATAAAAACCCAAACATAATAAAGTTACATTTATTTGCAATGAATAACACTGATACAAAAAAGTAAGTGGTGGTTAATTAAGTTACTATTTTTCTGTTTGATTATTTATTTCTATTTAAGATAGTGTGATCATCAGGCATTTCAGAAGGACATTTAGTAAGGCACAGGAAGTTAGCAGCAGCATCCAAAACCTGAAGGTAGGCTCAAGATAGCTTTGTCTCATTTTGCGGTTGTGTTTCTCAGGCTTTTGGAGGCAAAGATGATTATGGGTAAACCAAATGCTCTAAAACAAAACCTGCTTATACAGTGTTTGCAATGTAATGGAAGTAAAGAAATCAATTACAATTCTACAGCTAAACTTAGAATCATAGAATCATTTAGGCTGGTAAAGAGACCTTTAAGATCAAGAAGTTAAAATTCAACAGCCCCCATCCAAAAACTAGTAACTGCAGTAATCAGAAGAACTGCTTGTCCTAACACTGGTCATCATCCTCAATGTTTCAAAGTTAACTCTTTGATTCCTTAAGTCATAACACAAGGAAACCTTTTACTACTGCAGTGAACGGGAAGCAATAAAGAAACGTACGATGTTAAGGAACATATGGTGTCTTCCTCTCTATATAGAAGCTTTTTCCACAGCCAACCCACAGAGCTTTTAATGTAAGCTCGGCTGCCTGCAGCCCGCCCTAACTCACCGTGTACAGCTTGTGGCGCTCTGAGGCGACCATGTCAGCGAGGCGCAGGCACTCCTGGTGCTGCCCCGTGCTGTGGAGCACCGTGTGCAGCAAAAAGCACATCATTGGCAGACACAGCTTTCGCAGCAAGATCATCTGGTGTGTTCGCTCAGGGTCGTCCTCAGCATCCTTACCAGAGAAAAATAACATACTAGTGTTAAGAAAATCTAACAGGCAACTCAGCATAACCACATAATTAGTCCTGTCAGAGGCAGAAAACTGGCCTAAGCAGCCTGGAGTGGACTGTCAGACATGATCTGTATGGTAACTAAGGGGAGCAAGCTCTAAATGCTCACAGCAAGGCCAGAACCTATTAAACAGGACCACATCAAACTAAATGTCACAAAGATACAACTGCATCTGATCTGTGCTTTGTGGTCTGCATTGTGATACAAAAATTCATTTTACCTCTCTAACGTCAACCATCCATCCTCCATCAACAAATAGCAACACATTGTACATTTTCTCCTTAACATCAGCTGTAAGAGCATCCAAGAGGCCTTTCCAAATGCCATAATCCATCTGGCAAAGAAACAAAAAATAAACTACTGCAGAACAGGATAATTTCCAAAGCTATTTTAAAACAGACTGCAACAGACAACGCAGCTCCAATTCAAATTAGAGTCTTCAGCCAGTGGCTGAAACTTAAAAGCCTGCTGCTAACAGCTATTTCCATCTTTGCTTAATGCCCTGTCCAGAGAATCAGACAGGTTGTTCAGAAGCAAAGCCACTAGAGGAAGATAATTCTAAACAACTTATTCTGCCATGCTTAGAAAACAAATGTTTGTATTAACTGAATATGGTATATTTGTACTGGCCAGACATGCAAAAAGAACTTCAGTCAAAACAAAACTGCAGCATCTTTTAGAAAACAAAAGGTGATAATACAAGAATAAAGAGTTAATAGCAAAATGAAGTGCTCAGATTTATTAATAACACTGACAACACATTATAATGAATATTTACTACTACATTACAATATTTCATGTAAAGCTGAGTCATTAAAAACCCAGAATTTATTGTGCAGTGGCCTTATTATTCTACTCTCTCATACTCTCTCAACCTATAAATAATTTACAGGAGTCCTTAAATAACATGAGATACCGTCTTCTACTCTGTTTCATTAAACTAGACTGTGTCTAAAGCAAGAATATAGAAGTTTACAGTCAATAAGATGGACTTCTACCTACCTCATACTTCCTTTCTTTATGTTCATGGGCCACTGTCTCAGTGAAACTTGCCTGGGGTAACAAAGAAGGCTTCTGTGGAGCTGAGTTCATGTGTTTGAACCATTCATTAAAGGTTTCGTGAGCTTCCTGGATTGCATTGGAAACAGTGTTTGGATATTTTTGATTCATCTAATAACCACAATGTCATTATACATACAGTTTTAATGCATCAAAGAATCAGACGTTAAATCAAATGGACAAAGCTTTCACCACCAAGGCAAAGCCACCAGTATTTCTAAACAATAACTTGGAATATTGCATATTTGAAACTCACCAAATATGCACGAATACATAAATGTTCCCGGATAGCATTGTCATCCTCAGCTGGAAGCGGAGTATCCATTCCCTGTTCTTCCCACTGGTTATATATTTCTGCTATAGAGTCTTGGGGAATCTTCACAAACACATCTTTTGCAGCTTCATGTTTCTTGGATGCTATGAGAACGTGAACCGGGTATCAGAGCTTTGCAATTTCCGTACCATATCTTCTTAAGTTGGCAAACCCATGCTTTTTAATAGACTAGATTCAAAGTTATATCAAATGTCGTGCCAAGAGTTAATGAGAACAAAGCCAACATTTAAAAATAAGTCTACAATATTTGTGAAGCTTAGTACCCAAGAACTTCCTCATGATTGCATTGCTTTGCTTAAGTGCTTCTGCCCTCTGTGCAGGATCGAATACGAGCCAGTCAATTACATCTATTTTCAGCTGATCCGCCTGTAAAAACCAACACAAACACTCACCACCATTTCAAGCACACAGCTGATGCAACATACATTAAATCTGGTCAGGGAAATACACAAGTTTGGAAAGCATTACAACATAGTAACAAGGATTGCTTTTTTCAAAAGCTTATAAAATCTCTGCCACCTGGGGAAAAAAAAAAAATTTCTAAGTGTTCCCAAGATATTCAGAGCATCACCTCTCAAAATTGTTTATGGATTATGATGCATTTTCCTCAAATTTTAATATGAATACACTGTACCAACATGTTTTATGGAGCTCTTGATATAATCTTCAGGGGTGCTATCAGCCTGTAACCACAGCTTTCCAACTCTTGTGTTAGATAAACTACCTTTTTATCTTAGGGAGCTTAAACTTTGTACTGAACAGCAAAAACATTGCCACAAATTTGCAAATGACCAGTTGCTTTCTAAACACTATTTTGAATAGAGGCTATTAACATTACCTTGCTGTCCCTAAAGCACTGAGTTGGCTCCAATCAATGCTCAATAGCAGTGACAAGGAAACTGTCAGCAAAGGCAGTGTCTGCTGCAGCTAGAAATGCCACTTCAGCATCTTAAAAGGTACATCTGAGATCTAAAGTACAAATCCTCATAAATCATACTGGCTACAACAACATCCTACTCCCAGCTACAACATAGGGTGCTGCAGTCATTTCATGGGCCTTATCATCACTCAGTGTTTGTATACACGCATGGCTGCTGATAAGCACACACCCAAAGAGCAAGGAGAAGTAGAAACAGAGTTACAGATTAGTGCAATGTCCTCACTTGGTCACATGAAAAGCACATTTCCCTCACAGGCTTTTTCAAAGCAATTTTCACCACCGTTGGAAGAAAAATATGGCTCATACATGGTCAAAGACTCCGTAGTTGACTGCAAACTGGAGTAACTGCTCTGTGAAGCACTCACCTCTGTTGTGCCTGTGTCCAGCACGTGGTCATGGTGACTGAATTCCCCAGCATCCTTCTTGCGGATGTTTTCAACAACAGTTTTTGTTATGGTGGCAACGTCCAGACCTGGGTTAAAAGAGAACTGTGTAAGAACTATCATGAAATCAAACTTGACACAAATTGAATTTCAGACTCCTGTTGTTGATCTTATTGCTTACTGCTGATGATTCTTATCAGTCTGTTCACATACACATTGCCAGAATAAATTATAAGCTTTTGTGCTTATAAGCTTATAAAGCTTATAAGCTTTTGCAGGTATTCTACAAGAATGAAATTTGATATAACAGAGAACATCAAATATGAGAATAAGACAACCAATAAGTTTTTCAGTCTGCGCTGAAGACAGCATACAGATATATCTGCTAAGATCACTGATTCCTACAATTCTGACAGCAAGACTATGATTTGACAGGAATGTACCAGGAAAAGCTCAGAATAGTTCTTTTACAGATGCTTAAGCAGGATGTTTTATTTTTGAAACCTTAGCCCAGTTTAAAAGAAAATGACTTAAAAATGACTGAAGAGAAGTTAAGACACTGAAATCTGCAGGAAATCTATTTCTTTGAGTATTCTGAGTGGCACAGAGGGGTTGTCAAGCAATGGACAATGTGCTGCTTCATTGTAATCCTTTGCTTCATTGTAATCCTTTCTAGTTTCATGTACAGGTCTGGAAGGAAGTTTACAATTAATGCAAGCAACCCACCATGAAATTTAAGATTCTCATAACCTTCCTAAATCCACAAAGAGGTATGTATTTTTACAAGTAGTTATCTGAAATAATATGGTCATGTCAAGCTTCAGAACATGTATTTGAGACAGGCAGCTGGCATTTACTTCCTGGTGTGTTTGGACATAAGCAGCGATATTTAGTTTAATCAATTCCAGGTTAATGAAAACACACCTAATATACCTACTTGAAGAAGTGATCAGCAAATTAATTTTATTTAACTGAAAAGTAGAGAGACACAAGAAGGAAAGAATACCGTATTCATAGCTAGGTTTTGGAGCAAACACTGAAAGACAAAATAACCCAGGATATAAAACGGTAATAGGACTATCAGGGTCTTTCACCTGCTTCTTTTGCTAATTCAAGGCAGTGGTGGCGTTGATCGCTCTCAGTGACATCTTCAAGAAATAAAGCGTACTGAGCAACAGCAAGCTCTGGGGGCAGGTGGCTGACATAAAATGCTATTAAATCTGTGTGCTTCTCAGACACCAACCGCTGCACAGAAGGAAGCAAACATACAGAATGAGAAGCAAATATTTAAGAAGCAAATATATAGAAGATATCCACTAATATATAAATATATATAATAGATATGCATACTGTATTCCTTAGTGTAAACACCTAAGTGCGTTTACACTTAAGTAAAAACATATACTAGGCAAACCCAAAAATGTGTAACAAATTTCTGATTAATTTATTCTGACACAGGAAGATTCCGCTCAGCTTCTAAACAAGGATCAATAAAACTGTCTCTTATTTAAGAACTGCTGACAGATACTTTGCGTATTATGCAAGCTTCCATGTATCTCTTGAGAAGAAAGCTTTAGCTGCATCACAGCTCTTTTCATCCTGAAACCTTAGGTCTCCTTTTCTTCCTCCTTTACATATAAATTACATTAGAGAAAACAATCTATATTTCTGAAAGCTTACCTGAATGTACGTCTTTAGGACTTCAACAGAAACTTCCTCCTTATTGCAAACAAATACAAATTCAATTTTAAATCAGACAATGTGGAAAATAGAATAAAAGATACTTTACTGGCTATCACTATTAAAACAGACACAAGGTTATTTGCTTATTCCTGCTTCAGTAATCTACACAAACAGACTCAACTGGAAGAACTGTTTCTCTTGGAGCATGATTAAAAAAGTATGTCTTCTGTTTCAAAGCTTTAGTGTTCCAAGGATTTTCTTTTTCAGCAACTGGATAACAGTCTTTGGTCTAACCGAAATGTTACTTTTTACATGATTTTTAAAATTTTCCATTTTACCGTATTTTTTAAATTAATAAACAAAATGTCAGGCACATAGATTACTACTGCAGTGTACTACGTGCCCTGTTTTATTATAGAAAATTATAATGTAACAGGGTATAAATATCATCTGACTCATCTGTAATAGCCTATGCTAAACAACCAGTATAGCCTGAGCACCTGAAACTGCTTTAGCCAAGACTCAAGCGTTTGTTGCTGTCAAGAATTATCATTTTAGTTTTATATGTGTAAACTGAAGACCTTCATTTAAGCATATACCTATATGAACTCTATACAATCAACAAATAATAAACATCATAAAAGCTTGCATATCTGCCTCTTCCCCCTGAAGTCTACTTAGGGTTGATCGAGTAATCATACAATAAATTCACCTACTCCAAAACTGTAAAGGCAGAATCAACAGTTAAATTCCCACAAGGGAATTCATGTAGGAAATTGCACCTTTTTTGTCCCCTCTGTCAAACATATGCTAATGGCTAGTTCTACTGCACTTTAGCATAAAGACCTACTCTATCTGGCTAAAAAATCAGTATGCAAACATACACACACACACGTTCCTCTTATTTAGCTAAATGTAAACTAACTTCAAAACAAATTTCCACAAGAGAATCAAGCAGTGATTGGAAGTCTGAATAAACAATAACTCAGAGCTGTATTTAAATCATCTAATGAAAACATGCATTTGTCTTTTGCCAAAAGAGGTTACATTCAAAAACTTACACATAAGGTCTTCTAAATTTTAAAACAGTAGAAAAGGAGAGCCCCAAATTACTTGTGATATTGTCAGAAACGAGTTAATTACAGCTATGTGACACATCTGCATATTTAGCATAAATAGGTCAGGTAGGTAGTAGGCTATACTTAGTTTATACTTGGAGATAGCAAGAAAATTTCAGCTAGTACTGATTACCTCAAGCAAAAGCGTTCATGAGCTTACAGCAACAATAGGCACAGTTCCAATAACTGTCTGGAATAGGTTATATTCAAAACATCTTGGCTACCATGAATCAGCCTAACGCTGAAGTTTGATTCAAGACCTTCTCACCACAGGGCTTCTGAGTAGAATCCACCATCTTCAAACTCCAATTTTTAAGCTCAGCTGGGAGGGAGAAGGATGCTCCTTTCTCCCTTAGGCTCCAAGATCAACAAATACTCTATTTAAGCATGCAGCTTCCTCATCAGCCTGGTAGTAATTTACCATCACTCTATGTTGTCTATGTATTTGCACGCAGGCATTTCTACTTCAAAGACTGGCTACTGCTATGACAACAAATCTAGGACAAGTGAACTGACCTTAGTCTGCATACCCAAAGTGCGGAAAAAGAGAATAAGATGTGTCATGAAACGAAGCAGGTGTCCTGGGAGCACACTTCTGTCTTTGGAAAGCCACCTGCTGACTTCTTCCATCAAACCTATAACCACCAAGGAAATGTCTGCATTAGCCATAGCATGGAGAAAAAAAAAA
This sequence comes from Corvus hawaiiensis, assembly GCF_020740725.1. Classification (NCBI taxonomy): domain Eukaryota; kingdom Metazoa; phylum Chordata; class Aves; order Passeriformes; family Corvidae; genus Corvus; species Corvus hawaiiensis. Next base: position 44,757,743 of record NC_063216.1, read on the forward strand.
AAACCCTAAGAAATATTTCAAAATTATGCATTTATTCAATAAATGTAATTTAGCCTCCGAAGTCCAACAAAACAGAACAGCAACAATTTTGGAAAGATGTAGATGTTTGGCTTAAAAATGTACTGTATGTATTCTATCATTTCTCAGAAGTTATAGCTATAGTCTGGCATGTATCCTGACACATTCACATGATTTCATTACTTCTTTGAAAACTATCTTGTAGGCCAAACTGTCCCTCCAGTCCTTGACTAGAGCATAGCTTTAACTCAGTTCTCCTACTGTGTGCTTCTAAAAATCCATTCATACAGAAGTTTCTGGAAAGGTCACTCAAAATAATGTAGTCAGTTGACAATAAAAAAAAAATCACTTAGAGAGAAATGCTTACCATCCACATCTCCAAGTATAATGTATTTCTGAATCACATGATAGTGTTCTTGATTCTCCTCTATAACCCTCTGGAGACAAAAAAAGAAAATTCAAACTCTGAATGAATCTTCAAGCATAATGTATGAAGAAAACAAACTTATAAATAAAGCAAAGGCTCCTCAGGGGAAGAAAGCTATCCTATTTCAAAGGGCATAAAGAGCAAGAGAAAAAGCACTTGCTATCTCCATGTAAAATTACAAGAACATTGACAAACTGAAAGAAAGAACTGAAATATAGACCTGTACAGTTAATACTGTCATGGAAGACATCCAAAACTAAGGGCTTTTTGCTCTGAAGGGGAGAATAAACAATGATGTTACAGATAAGATTTACAAAATCACAGAAGAAGCAACAACGTGCATAAATCCTTAAAGAAAAGGCCTGTGAAAGTTGCTTCAGGAAGAAATTCCACTGTCTCCCCACAGGAATGAATGCATTAATGCATGAAATGCAATCCAAACACACCTGTAAATTTGCTTTATGGTGTGGATTGAGCTATGTTGCAATGGCAAATGCAGCTGGGTGTATCTGTGGCTGACGGCATGTCTTTGTCTTAGCAATATGATAAATGCTATGTGTCCATTCCATCAAACAGAAGTGTAGTTTCAATTTAATCACTGCAAAATTAACCTGTAAGTTATATATCCCCATCTTACATGAACTGAGTATTTTGGGTACTAAAAGTAACAAAGAATTACAGTCTAAGCAAATATGCTTTTAAATTTAGAAAGGCTTGTTGTGAAATATGCACACAAACCTCCTATGAAGAAAATGGAATGTAGTCGATCTTGAACATTTTATCGAACTATTAAATAGTTGATTTACTCTGTCTGCTTTGTATGTCTGACAACATTTCTGTCTTGGGGTGATTTTATGATAACACTGTATTTCCCTATCATCTGTTTATGCCCAGAAATGGATCCTGCAGCTTTAAGCTGGGTCCAGGAGAGGGGGAGAGAAGCCAGGCATATTCTTCAGCGCAGTTTGTGTTTGAGGACTCCCACACACTCCCCCACGTTCTCACCACTGCAGAGCTGAGGGAGCACCTTCCTGCTTTTAGCCAGCCTGTTAGCTGAGGCAAGAAATTTTCCCATACCAACATACCAAAATCCTCCAGAACTACTACTTCTTCTTCTGGAACTGTTCGCCCTAGCTGTGATCCGAGAACCAGGTCACTGGACCCCGTGGACTTGCAGGGAGGCTGTAGGGACATGGCATCCCGGCCTTGGACATCAGAGCTGAGCCAGCTACAGAGGGAACTCTAAATCCACCAGCTTTCTCTTCATCAGGAAGGTTTATTACTTTAACAGTTATACATTTTTCCTGTGCCCTGCCAGCACTTTGTTTGTTAAATAGTTTTTTTCACTTTCCTCCAAGAAACTCCTTTTGTATCGGCGGAGGAGGGAGTGCCGCAACCTAGCTTCTAGAGGGGACGTTCATTCCAGAGCATCTTCCTCCTAAATTTGTCTCAAACTGAGACTTTGTCAGTCATCTGTTTCTTTAGCACACCCAGCTAGTTTTGCAGATACAGGGCAACACAAAACCTGTATCACTTTCACTGTTAAGAGGTAGCAGCATATAGAAAAATCTATTCGAATTGAGAAGTCACACATCATAGAGGTAGAAAATACGTAACAAATTAGTCACTGTGCATATTTGAGCATTTCATTAAATAGTGCAGTAAAAAGCAGAAGCTTAATTAAAAATGGTAAGCAGTGAGGAGAAACACTGCGATTATTACGTACCCTTTTGTCTGTTGCCTGAAGTTCTTCAAAAACTTTTTCTGAAGTCCAGCTTCAAAGCAGGAAAGAAAAGACAAAAAACGTTGAATATTCCAGACAGATCATATAGGATGCTCTGTAGAGTGTAGGAGCATAATTTTACTTGAAACTTACTTTGTTTCTAAATAATCTCTAGGGAGCTCTTCCATCTCCTCTGCAGTTACTACTGAGGTTCGTATTTCCTGCTCAACTAGAGTGTCCACCATGACCCTGAAATATGCCCAAACAGTATCTTCCCAGGTATCACAAACTGGAAGAAGCTACATATCAAAAAAACAGAGCAAAAATTATCAAGAGATGAAGAAACATCAGAACCCAAACAGAGTAACTATAATTTTGGATTAGATTTTCAGGCACCAAAGCAGAGTAGTCGCCGCCTTAAACAGCAGCCTTTCCTTGAACGAAAATTCTATCATATCTTTAATTAAGACATGTCAGTACTACAAAGAGCATGTCTACTAAAGCAGCAATGTTTGGTACTGCTCTGTTTACTAGATCTTTAAAAGTACAGTAACCAGTAACTGCAATATTTCTGATGATATCATTGTCACGTATGAGAAAGGAATGCACAGCTACCGAACACTGCTTACCTAGGGGGTTTGACTTACCTGTTTGAGGTTTCCACTCAGGGCTGCATAAATTGCTCTTTCATATCTATTAAACTGCTCCTAAAATAAACAGTAAAAACAGCCAAACTTTTAATTGCGAAGCATTTAAGTTTTCTAGTCACTTCACATTTTATTAGAGATTAATTCATTGCAAAATATTCCATCTAAGAGATTCCAAGAAAAGCTGGAAAATCACAGGATACACAAGGAGTCAAAATAAGAATAGCAAGTGACTTTCTCTTCATTAGCATCCCCTTGTAATTTATCTGAAAAATTTACACTGACCTGGAAAGAAAGCAATGTTTTCTCTTTCCCATTCAATTAAGTCAAGATGAAAGTCAGTGTCAGTGGTTTTACTTTCAAACAGAAAAAAAAGGCAGATATTTCCTGAAAAAGTGGTGCTGATTACGTAGATTTCTCACAGTACATAAATATGGTATTTCAGAAGTCCTCTTAGAAACATTAATTGCAAATCCTCTAAGCAGCAAACACAGAGTGGGTATGTTAACTTAAAATCCCATTTCAGAGTTCAGAGAAGTTCAAATTTATGTACTAAAATAAAGCAAACCAGCATTATCTTACCTCTTCAGCCATGCGCCAACAACTTATTTTCCAAATGCACCTGTATGGATTGCCTTCAACAGGCTCCAGCTCTTTTCCTACGTGCAAAGAATAATTAAAAAAAAGAAAAAAAAAAAAAAAAAAGGGGGAGGAAAGGAAAAAAAGTATTATAAAGAAAAGAGAATCCAGTAACAGGTAAAGCCTATTTTCTTTCCACTTTCCATAACCCAATTTCAATCCCTTTGGAACTCTTCCTAAAGCATTTTGATGCTTTTGACTGGACTGCAAAGTGGCTTTTCTGCTAGTTTGGTGAATTTGCATCTATAAGTTACAGTAATTTAAAAACTTGGCTGCTATCTAGCTTTTAAAAAAATAATTCTTTGGACTGTAATATATCTACAGTGTCTACATTTGGATAAAAAACGAAGTTAAGGGAAAAAAAATTTGTATCTTAATCAAGGCTTCTTAAAAATGTCACTGCTTCAGTGCTGCCATTTTGCATGCATCTGCATGGGCATTCAAACCTTTGTAACAACAGGTTAGGTATGTAGACTCAAGAAAAGCTATGACAGTGGTGTGGCACGAAGATAAAATCGACAGGCTATCAGCATTTGAAAAGAAGGAAAGCATTAAGCCTTCCACACCCAGCTATAAACACTTAGACTTGTCCTTGCTAAATCCTGCCATGTGCTGAACACAGAGAAAAGTGAGGTACTGTGTTATAAATGGGGAACTGTGTGCAAGGAACCAAGGAGAAAGATAGTTTAACAATTTTCAAATATTTTAAAAGCATCTATTTTTCCTGCATTTACATTTGCTGAATTCAAGTCCTTGTACACCTTTCTGAAGCTGGATATATAGTCCAGTTTGAGTTTGTAAGCAACAAAATGTGTGCTAGGTGGCATAAGTCAGATGTTAAGAAAATAAAGACCCAAGTATTATATGGAGGTGTAGAAGATCTGTACAGAACTTTGAGACATCTATTTCCTAATGATTATGTCTAAAAAAGAAAGTGGCTTTAGTATGTTTAGATAGATTCAATGAACTCATACCTTCAACTAAAATTTCATGTTAGTTTTTACATGTTCAACAGACACGGTAAAATATTTTAGATACCAAAAAAGGCTCATACGGTGAAAAGAAAGAGCTATTTCTCTTTGCCACAAACAGATACTATGAGATTTTAGAATTTTTATGTGAGTCTCAAATGCACTTTGGAGAAGATACCTCCATTTATGTTAGGATCATGATACAATTTCCAGCCTTCCAAAGTTGCAGCCCTCCAGGCCTGACCACATCGTTTGCATAAGCGCTGTGCCTGAAAAATAATGCATTTTCTCAGCAACACACTTCAAGGTAGGAAAACCTCCAGCTTCTTCTTTAATAATGTGATTATTATTAAAATAGTTAATTTATGCAGAGATTCTGCTATGTGAAAAATAAGCACAGAGGATCTTCAAACACCTCGAAGACTTCAAAGTAAATGTCATCAAATTTTTTTCACTGAAATTTTTAGTTTCTCAGTCAGTATTTACAGCAACATGAGAAATGTGCTACAGGCTCATCTTTGTTACCTAAACAGCTGTTATGCATCATTCTGGTAAGTTTAGTGTAAAGTGTAGTCCTTTTGCTTAGATGTTTAATCCATGTCTTTATGCAGTCATCTACTTTCCCAGTTCACTTAGCCTTCCCAACCCCAACTGAAGCTGCAAATTTGTACTCACATTGTCCTGCAGCAATATGCTCATGCTCGTGTTCCCATGCCATCAGAAAATGAACTGATGCGCACCATATTGGAACAGAGTATGAGCGAGTAACCATATTCCTCAGTTAAGGTCTTCAGCACGAGAATCTCAAATCCCCTTTCCTCCCCATTACTCAAATGTCATTATATATACATGTTGGATAATCCACTGATGATTAGAGACACAATTAGGAAGCTTTTTAAAGCATTCTGTGTGTTTTTCTGGCAGTACTTAGTATCAAACCACAATAGTGAAAAAATATTGTCAAACAACCCAAAACCCCAAAACTACATTTTTTCCATAAAATCTATTGTACACCCAAAATTACTTAACTAAAAGCAAGTTTTGTTAAAATGCTAATTTGGCAGTCAGTATTGACACAACAAATTGAAAACTGAATCACTACAAGCCAAATTTAAACAGACATTTTAGTATACAGCTTTTCACTGGCTTTAACAGTAAGATACTTATGCTTAATTAAAAGTTACACTACCTCATCTGTCATTCCCGCTCTGATGAGTGTGAAGAGATACTTCAACAACCTTGCATCATCTTCTTGGTCCAAATCATCAAGTGGCAGTTTCTGTCGAATAGGAGCATCAGGATCCTGCAAGGAAAAAGTCATCACTCATCTACACAATGCCTATACGTCTCTTCCATTAACGTCCTTCCCTGTTTTATAATCTGGAGTCACTTTTTCCTGTTGGCACAACAATCTGTACAACCCATGTAATATTGAGCATGATACTTCTCTGTTTTTCCTCTCATTTCTTTTATTCCTCTTCTGTCACTGCCCCTATCAGAAGGACTCAAGGCAATTCATTTACTCCACTGCCTTGTTATTTCCCCCCAATTTCTCATCTTCCAGCTCTTCTCAGCCATTCCATCTATCTGCCTACCAGACTTTCTCCTCCTCCACCTTCTATCTGAGAAGGTTTTTCACAACAGCTACACTTGCTTCCATTTAATCCAAAGAGATTTTCTAAAGCCAATCAATACCTCAGATCACTCCCCAGTTGAATTAATCTTGTACGGGTGCTTTGCTGTCACTAAGGCAGCTCATCACCTTCTTCTAATGGACTTTCTTTCCTTGACTTCTCTCCTATTACTTCATTATAGAGCTCCCAAAGTATTGCATCAGGACTTGGTTTCATTGTACTAGTTACTGCATAAAGACAGCATTCCTTTATCTGCAAAGACACCCTAATACTTTTATAAGCTTTTCTGGTTAGGAACATGAGTTTGTTTCAGATGTAAAAAGGCATAATAAAGCCATTTACTCCACCAAATAGATCACAAGTACTTGTGAGGGGGGGTGGGAGTATGGAAGCAATCGCTGAAAGAAAACACAAGTCCACAGTGATCCTGAAAATAATTTTTGAGGTGTTCTGTCTCACAATTTCTGTACCAATTTTTAAGTACTACAACTACTTTTAAATAGCATAACTATGTAAGATTTGGTGAGAATCTGTGAGGATAGCATGTATACTCCTTCTAGCCCATTTTGAAGCCAAGCCTTATTTTTATATAATACTTACCAACTCTGTTACCAGAGGACGAGAACTTCCTATGTATGTACTTGACCGTCGCTGCATCAGTGTGTGCAGTGTGTTATCCCTGAAAGCAGTGAAATGTTTTACAGAAAAATGGCTTTTTTAGCAAGCACCTTTTAATAAGACAAATATTGAAAGATATATTTTGTTACATGGAATATGTTTACAGAACAGACAATTGCTTTGGTTGATATAGCAATGGACTCTGCCAGTATTGTGAAAACGCAGCATTTCACAACAAGTACAATAGTAGAATTAATGCACATAAATTTGATTTTTTTCAAAAGCATCCGTTATTTCAATCATTCATGTATTCAACTATGAACTGATTTCTGCATAAGCAAATTTTCCCATTAGCATTCACTATAAAGTCAGTCTAGGATAGAACTTTAACTTAGAATAAACACATAATTCCAAAAGCCATTAAAAGCAGGTTTATTCTAGGCATCTAGCATGAAAGGTAGTCTTTGGTCCTTTCTGCCATAAAACCCATCAGTGATAATAAAGGTGACAATAATGGCTTCTGGCGAAGGGTCAATGACACAAAGTGATAAGAACTTAAACAGGCAAAAATTAAAGCCAGACAAAGATTAAATTAAGTTGGTTTGATGGTTTTTCCTTTCATCCTTGCCTCCCAAAAGGCACTAACTAATTTCTGAGATTTACTTCAGTGGATGGGTAAGAAATCTCAATTTTTACATGTATGAATTTAAAGAAAAGAAGTGAATGAAGTGAACAACTTAAAAAACTTCAAGAGTGATTCTGTGACTGTGAATCTTACACTTGATGGGAAAATGTGTATAATCAAAGAAAGTCTGAACTCACCAGTATACTGTTTTTGCATAAAACTCAATATTATCGGAGAAGTCCCCAATTTCATCCTTAGCAATGCTCTCTAGCCAATCTACCACCAGCTGGAATAAAATTAAATTGTGTTTTTAAAACAACCATGTAACAAATAGTACTTTTACTGCCTTCCTCTCATCTCTGGATCCACTTGTTATCTACGTGGCAACCAAAAAGCTGACAGATCCAGAAGACTATTCCACTTGCATTTTAAGTATCCAATATTAATGTGGTTGGCACTTGATCTCTATTTCTTATTGGATACTGCAGTTTACTACAGTGCTACTTAACAGCTTATCAATCACCATCAACAGTAACGGATGCTGAAAATGGGAACAGCTCTCAGCCTTCCATCCTTTCCGAAACAGCCTGAAAACCCTTTCTGATCTTTAGCAACTAAAGAGCATCATTTTTATGCACACAATTAATACCCACTTGAGTGGATATTAAAAAAAAAGTATTAGAAAAATACCCAAAAGGTGCATAGAGCATTACTGTTATAAACATTTAATCTATTTTCATTCTCCTATTATAAACTTTCCATCATACCTGACTTTGTCGAACAAGTGAATCTTTCTGAAACAAGTCGTCTACAGTCGTTTTTTCACTAGCAGTTAAAACCTATTGAAGAAAAAGCTGATTATTACTTCATGGAAAACTACCACAAACCCAGAAATACCAAACCAGGCACATACTAATTCAGAAACCTGCTACAAGTTTGCTATGCTATCTCTCCCCTCCCTATTTTAAAAAAATAAATGCCTTATACATTGTTTTATTTGATCTTTTACATCCAGTTACACTAAAAACTGTAAAAATGAGACTTGGAATATAACTTACCAATATATGACCACAGAAAGATTCTACACAGTAGATTGATTCCTTGACTGCCTGCATATTAGCCTAAACCCATTTGTTACTTTAAATTAAAAAGGTGACATTTTTCAAGGTCATACATGCATTTAACATTAAAAAGTGTGAAAAACAAACAAACAAAATACCAACCCCAGAGCCCTGATCCTGCTATCTGATCTCCTGCATTAATTTATCTTTCATTATACTTGCAATAAAAAGAGAACAGAAGATGCATTTTCCTAAAAAACACAGGTAGTGGGAAACTGGGTATTTTTGGCACAACAGTGTTTAACACTGACAACTTAGCAGTGGGAATCCTAGAGGAAGCTATTCAGTGACTGAGAAAAAAGATCTGCAATCATAAATTTTACAAAGGCAGAGTTACTTTACTTATTGTTTCGTGTTCCTAAGCATATTCTGGCAGCAAAGGCTGGAAGCACACTATTGACATAGCCAAGATGACTACAGCTTGAACAGGAATGATAAAAAATTTGGATTTCTCTTGAGATAAATTGGAATCAGGATTCCAAAGGCTAGACAGCCTGAGACCACATGTACTTCTTTTATGCAAAGCAAAATTATCTCTGACCTATGGAAACATCACAAATATTGATGCAGCTTTTAAAAATAAATATATAGTTATTTCTAGTGAATTTAGGGTTGTCTTGTGCAGAGCCAGGAGTAGGACTCAACGACCCTTATGCATCCCTTCCAACTCAGGATATTTGAAGAAATACAACAAAGAATAGTTTACAGTAATTTTCACACTAGCATTCTCTCTTTAGAACCGAGTATTTAGATTTACTCTTCACAATAGATGAAATAATTTATAACTGTATTGATAAAAATCAGTCTCATTTTTCACTTTTGAATTTTGAGTGGCTGCCACTTTGAGACAGTAAAATACAAGCATTTAACCTATATTTTGCTTATTTAGCTTCTTGTATCACTTATAAAAAACCTCAGAGGAGTTCATGCTTACTGTGACATCAAATGCAGTTTCATCTTCCAGTGCAGACTGTATTCTGTCTCTAGAAATAAAAGTGCAAAATGTTAAAGATTAAAACAAAGCTGAGAAAATTTAGCAAAATGCCTAAGTAAAAATGCTTAAAAAAACTTTACAAAAATGTTCTTAAAAATACTAGAAGTTGCAAAGGTAATAATAATAGTCCTATTTACAACTTTCATTTTTGTAAATAGATAATGAATAGACATATATATTAGAACCTAGTTCTATAAACATCTTATTAATAGGTACTTATTTTCCTAACTTCCTATTTATAAACTCATAAAAAATATATCCAAGAAAGTCATCTCACTACAAAAATGTAGTAGTGTGCTTTTCAAAGGAATTACCTATAAAGTGAGGACAGCAGTCTCCAAGTTACCATCTCCTGCTTGAGAAGCCACAAGACACTGGCAGTTTTGGAAAACTTCTGTTGTCCAGGAGTTGCCCGATAAACTATCTTCCCTAATATATTCACCTGATGGAAATAAATTTATACAGAGTTAATATAGCCCATAATTAATACAGAATTGATATGCCCAGTGTATTTTTTTCCTAAGCCATTACAGCAATCTTTTCATTATCCTGAATGTTTCCAACAAATGGGCTTGATTACCATCTCTTCAAATAGGTAGACAATACTCCCTATCATAAATTTCCTGAATTAGTAATAAAAATAACATTAACATAAACTAGAAGATATAGACAAACAGACTGGCTTTGTTTTACAACACATTGTACAAACCCAGGATAAAACCAGCTTATATCGCACAATTGAAAAGCACCAAAAGACTGGTAGGGAGAGGGCAACCATTGTGGGGAAGCTCCCTTCCCCCCACCCACCCACCAAAACCACACACAAACCCACTAACAAGCTGCCAAAATCCCCAACTTTTTTTCCTACATACATCAATATCAAACACAAAGTTAGCCCTGCTGGTATTTGTGGTAGCATTTATGCATTTATTCATGCCTGAAAGACACTTCCTTCTTTCTAGCTCTGTTAAATGAGGGAACCCAATCTGCTGATTACCACATAATTTACAGTAGCACCCCAAAGAAATTCTACTATCTTTTCCTTTATTTATTATAAAGAAAACTTAGACAATAAAGTCTTTTCCATTGATAACTAGTTCTACAGCTCTTACTACTTCCAAAAAGAGCCCCAAACTCTTACATTTTAGGTGTACCCAATTTGTCAGGCATCAATATATTCATCCATTTTCAAATGGGAGGTGAACAACAGATTTGGAGAAAAGAAAGAGGTGTACCATCATGATGCAAGAGAGGAGCACTGTCTTCTGTTCCTTTCTGTTACCCCTCAGAAAACATGACGAGTTTACGGCTGCTAGGAATTACCGGGCAGAATCTCAGGGTACACCTGAGGGACTGCATGATAGCTCAGGGCTGCCCCTCCACCCCAAACTCCAGCAGCAGCATCTAAGCCACACCTTAGAGCAGCATCCTCCACTGTACTCTTGTACATCCTTGGTAACATACTGCCCTCGTTGCTTAAAACAAACACTCAGTTCTGCCCTGACCTTGTAGATGGTATCCATATTCTCAAACAGGGGTTCCATCATCTCATAAAACTTAAGTTCACATTTATTTTCCTTCTCTTGTCTGCACATAATGTGGTACAACCTCATTAAAGATCTCAGCATTTTCCAACTCAGCCCCCACAATAAAATTGCACAAAAGAGGGCTAGCAACCTTCTACCAAGAAGACATTTTCTTAACATAGACACAGGTAAGAAATCTCTTAGAAAACTTATCTGTACATCTCCCTTGTGATCAACACTTATTGACAGAAGAATCATAATTTCTTACTTTCAAACTATCAATCCTGCTCATCCTGAACTGTTAGTCAACAACCAGTCATATAAAGAACTCAAAAAGTGTCTAAAAGCAGACATCTTAAAGCTAATGCTGAGCCCTCTACTCCCAGCTTGTTAGCAATGTATCAGAAAGCTTAAAGCATCATAATACAATGATTGCATTTATTTATATCTGAGAGAAATAAGTACATTTTAATCCATCTTATTAACATTAGCAAAAACATTTATACATCTGCTAATGTTTATTGCCACTTTACACTGTCAGTGGCATGGCAGCCAGATGACAATTTTATTATTCAGCAAACTACACCATGGGTATTGCTATGCCAAAGTAGTGTTTGAGGAAAGTGAGATGCTACTCAATGCTAGTGTTCAATGACTCGTAAGATGGAAAATTTAAAGTATGTGTGTTAAGCACTGTGACTTGGCAGCAATGCTGCTTTGGGAAGAGAATGTAAAATAAAGTAAATAAAAAAACAAGTAAACTACTTACCTGATTGTTACAAATATTTTCATACTCATCCACAAGACCAAAAATGGTAGTTGATGTATGCTTCAGGAAGGAATGCAGAAAGTCTGAGTACATGCTCATAGTAGCTAGGACAGATATAAGAAGAAACAGCCATATTAGTCAGGCACAACTCAGTAAAAAAATCCCCACCGGACTACAAAAACATCCTTCTGATGACAAGACACCTCATTTTTGCAAATTTAAATGATGATATGAACTATCTCACGAAGTCAGAAGAATTTATCAGCTAAGATAGTAAGATATACAGAAACTCTGAGCTGTGTCAGTTATACAACTTTTGGGGTTAAAATGCCACCTGCAAGAGTTTCAACAGCAAATTCCTTTGTGTATCTCCACAAAACTAATCCAGTTTGCGACCCACATCACTAGAGCATCCCATTTGTTCCATCAGAAAAAGTTCCATAGAAAGCACCAACTCACAAAACTCCAATAAACTGGAACAGCGTAATTTTCTGAACTTTTTAAACTAGACTGCTTTTGACTGAGAAATATCAGCAAAATAATTCAGGAAATACACAAAAAAAGGAAACATGTATTTATACCCTGCAAATCAGAACTGGGGTCAATTGTTAGTAAAACTTCAGATTGTCTCACCAGCTTCCCCAGGATCATCCTCACGCAACAATACAGCACTCATAGTGACATCTTCTGTCATATTGGACATGTCTGCATTTACAAACATTCCTGTCTGCTGAGGTGAGAGTGCCATTGTCCAGCTACTTTCATCCAGCTAAAACCACAACAAGAACATAAAGGAAGTAAATTGTAATCTCAGACATTACAAGTCTAGCTATGCCTTTTTTCCTTCTATACGAATGGTATATAAACAGAGAATCCTAAAAAATTAATAGTGAAATAACTGCCTTTAGATAAAGTGCAGCTATGCCTTTAACGAACAGCTCTGAGAAGTTAAATTTTAATCTGGAAAAAGAAAATACCCATTTTTTTCTGAAAATAACTAAAACAGAAGCTAAAACAAATAGGAGTAAAACCATTTACTTTAGAACACGCATCACTTTTCATCTTAAAACAAATAAATCTCTCGAAACTTTCATATTCTATTATGCTATATGCTTGTCTTTCAAAGTAAAAGGATAATAAAATTGACTAAGCTGTAAACAGCTGTGAAAAGTTAAGCAAAATACCAAAAATATAAATCAACCATTAGGTGTCATCAACCTTCTTGGTGAATTGCTCAAAACCATTTGACAAATGCAGCAATATGCTTAAAATAATAGGAAGTATGAGAATATTAAAGGAGGAAATAAAGACATAACCTCTATTTTGTGGGGAGCATTTCAGAGGAGGTATTTGATAACATATCCGACAACAGAGCAGCAGAATGACCAAAAGAGGAGACTGACTGTACATATACTGCACTGACAGGACAGCTTCCTAGATGTGTTTCCATGCCAGCAATTGCCTTCTCAGCAGCAGTTAATACTATACAAAGACTTACAGATGTGCCATTGGCTGATTCTTTTTTCTGGATTCTTAAAATAATCCTACCCATACAAGTACAAAAACACAGAACCAGGTAACATTGCACTAGTAGTCTCTTAAGCATATCTAAAAACTGTACACATATACCTGTTGTTCTCCCTTTTATGGCCCAGTTTCTACTCAAAGTATTCCTCTTGCCTCTGCCATTACTGCCCTTTAGCCAACCAGAACCCAATGCCATAGCCCTCCCACTGCAGAGCAAAAATACCACAGTTTCAGCACAATCACATTGAGTTGCTGTGGGAAGTACAAAAAGGGCCAATTTGTGTTCCTATCAACAAGCAAGCAAATTTCCACAAGCAAAAGTCCTTTATTCTGTCACCCACCTCTGAAAGCCTGTGTCTAGTCACAGGTTTCCCCTGCTAATCTAACACTAAACTCTAACCTAAAATGCAGTCCACTCACAAAACATTAGTTACAGGAGGCTCTAAAAGAGAGAAAAAGTTACCAATACTAAGAGCTCTGTATACATGCTGATCAACTAGGCCTCAGAAGCTGATAATTTATAAAGAAACAAATGACCTGTATCAAACTACAGAAACAACTAAAAAGGAGAATGAATTAAAATGCACATACAGAAAAGCTTCTTTTCAGTTAGCTTAAAAACAAATGGAGATAAGATACTTCAGACGTTCCTACTGATAATTTCTCCAATCAGTGTTTTTCCAAAGACATTGCAGTAGAAGATAATCAATGTCTCTAAGAAGTCATCAGAAGAGCTTGTTCTTTGAAGTCTAAAGTTCAACACCCTAGGGAAACCTAATACTGCAGAATGCTAAAATAAGAGAAAACCTGAAGTTTTAACTTGCTGACACAAAACAATTATCTTTGAAGAATTTGTAAACAAGCAAAGTCAGGATTTTTGTAGTCACAAGCCGATGTTATGAACACTAGCTTAACACACATGGTATATTTGGAAAGTCCTTAAAAACCTCTATTATTCCTCACTGCACCATCTCAAAGAACAACACAGTAATAAATAACACCATCAGTAAACAGCAACAGCAGTACTAGCAAGCTTGTAGCACCCACGGCTTGTCTTTGGAGCAAACAACAGAGAAACACTAAACTTTCTTATGTTTCACAGGGATGAAAAAGAAAAAGATTCTCTAAGCATCTTACCATTGACAGATTGCCAAAAAGTCCAGAAGTTGGTAGAATCAGAGGAGATTTCCCTCCTGTTCCCAGGATAGCAGACATATCTGATGGCTTCATGGAGCTCCGATGTAATGCAGTACCTGAAAGAGAAAGAGGCTTTTCTGAAAAGAAAAAGTATTTAATATACTGTGCTCTATCCAGAAACTCCAAAAGAATTTTTTAACAGACTGAAATACTTATGAAGTGCAGAGAGAAGCCTGAAAGCAGGTTGTATATATACACCAAATAGGCAACATATCCTCAGTTACCAGAGGTCATTGTAAACACACACGAGCATAAAGAGCAGTACATCTCCACTCACTCTTTCTTGGAAATTGGTCCCCAAACCCTTAAAGCAAAAGGCAGCCCAAAGATGTGTTAACATCTTTTGAAAAGGTTGCTCAGGACCTTGTCCAGCTTTAGTTATGTCCAAGGATAGAGACTCCATAGACTATGTGGGCAACCAGTTCTAGCATTCAACCACCATTACAATAAAAAAGGGGGTGGTTTTTTGTGTTTAAACAGAGTTCCTTGTATATGTTGCTGTGCCTATTGCCTCTTGACTTTTCACTGGGCACTGAGAAAAACTCGGCTCTCTTTTTACTCCCTCCCATCAAGTATTCATATATATTTACAAGATGCCCCAACCTCTTTCCCAGGATAAACAATCCCAGCTCTTCTCAATCTTTCCTTGTATGTCAGACACTTAACCCACTAATCAACTTTGTGGGCCTTCACTGGATTACAGCACATCCATGTCCTTCTTATGGATTGTTATTAATTATTAAGTCCAAGCACATAAATCCTTTTACTAAATAGTAAGCAAGCACGCAGTCTTACCTGGCTGGTGAAGCAATGAATTAGGAGTTCGGGGGAGAAACTGGCTTTTGGGCGTCATGTTTCCAATAGCGTCATCCAGGGTTGTAAGAACTGGTTAATAAACAAGTTAAGAAACACTCTCCCAAACATACTTTTGGATCTATTCTAAATGACTGTGACTGCGTGGAAAGGAAAAATATTTTGCCATAACTCAGATGTTATGAAAATTACACATCTTGTCTTTCAAGTCCTGTTCATAAGCCTGAGTTAGGTCATAAAATGTTTCATCAGAACCTTAAAAGCTGGAGGGTTAAAAGGGACACCACAAAGTGAAGTTCAGAAATACAGAACACAACAGGCCTGGGACTCCTCACAACGGCTCAGATCGAAGAGAATCCTCCTGCCCCACAAGGAGCTGCTTTATGCTACATTAACCAAAACAAGAAAAGCTGAGTCTGGATGCATTTTCAAAAACGTTCTCGTTCTTGATTCCAGGTGGTCTGTTGCTCTATTGTCCTCCTTCCTGTCAGCAACCATGTTCAGTGCTCTAGGTATGGTTTACTAAGAAGTAGTTGTATAAAAGTTTCAGTAGCTTGTGTTACTAGTGTTCAGAAACATCTTGATTCTTAGGCACAATATCATCAAGGCAAATATCTCACTAGCTTTATTTTAAATGCAAAACCCAGAAGAACAAGCAAATGTACTGCATTCCTTTGCTATCATAACCATGAAAATACCATTATTTTACCTGTCAAACTACATGGGGGGTGGTTTCCTTATTGTAAAAAAGCAGCGGGGAAAATTTCTATGGAAATTTAAATCTGTGCACTACTCTTGCTGTTACAGTGGATGGAAAGTTAAGATACACTAGATCATCATAATACTCTCATACTACAATACCTACAAATAAGCATAAAACCATAAAATTAAGATATAATGAAGAAAACTTATTTTTCTTTTCCAAAAGCTCAGAAATGGAGCCAGCTATAGCTCATGTAGTTCTCTGGGTGGACAACCACCTGGAGTTCATAACCCAGGAAAATCAAAGCAGTATTAAAAATATACACACCTGGTGAACACAGCAGTTAAAAGACAAAAATTCTTTACAGAAAAAGGATACTAGAAACCCTTTTCTGAGAGCCTTGCTTCCGTCCAGGTCTGGCCATCTCTGTGTCGTGGGGGGATGGCATGTCTTCAAAACCATTTCTATGAAACAGCAACACAGACAGAAAAGCAAGTGAATTCAAGCAGGACATCCAAGATCTTATTGTCGTGCCAAAGTAACTCCACAACCAGGAAACTTAAAATTGTTAAGTCATCTCCAATCTTACTACTGATGTCCAGCTTCCTGTGTGGAAATGTGGTATTGCTTATTAGCTCAGGGAAACGAGCTTGCCTGAAACACCAGACTTTGTTCCTCCTACACCATAACTAACCTTCTATTATTTAAAAAAAAAAAAAAAAAGCTAGTAAAAGATGCAACAGTAGGAAATTCTATTCTGAACTGAAAAATTAAATTGAAAGAATGGCATGATTTCACTACATGATTTTTTCCGTCGGACAGACGCAATCACCGCAGATTGGGAAAGTTCGCGTGTCTTGCAAAGGGAAAGTACCCATTCCCAGTTACTCCGAGCAGAGGACCCGCTCCCGGTGGGCTGTGGAGGCAGCACGGCCTCAGCAGGCCTGGCAAAGGCCCGGCCCCGCGACCCCTGAGCAACTCACAGCTCCTGGTTAATCCAAAGACATATTCAAGAAGCAACAGCCAGACTTAAAGCTCCCGGGAGACAAAAAAATCTCCGGTCCGCTCAGAAGCCTCTGCAGGCCCGCTGCGTTCCGCAGCCCGCACCGTGCGCACCCGCTCCCCGCCGCCGGGCACGGCTCACAGCAGGCGCGGCCCCGGCTCGGGGGCTCCGGCCGCCGCCATCCCTCACCTGTCCATGGCGGCGGCCCCGGCCCAGGCTCAGCCTTCCCGCCGCCGCCAGCGCCGGCCCGCGGCCCGGAAGGACACGGGCGCCTTCCGCCCGCGCCGCCCATGCGCCCCGCCCGCCCCGGGCCCCGGGGAGGCCGCGCTGGGGCCCGGCTCAAGGCTGCTCTCCTCTGCTGGTGCCCGGGACCCCGCGTTGAGGGTCACAGCTTAAAAAAACCCCCGTAGTTTAAAAGTGTCAGGTGCTGTTGGGGTTATCCCGCCTCACAGAGAAAGGCTAATCGGACGCGCAAAGTGTTTCACACGTTCAGCTGGAGCGGCCTCCGTACCGGCCTTTGCAATGAGGAGTTTTGTTCTCCCCGAGTTGCAAACGCGCGTCTGTTTCTTCCGCGTTTCTCCCAGTGTAACTCACTACTGGCACCAACGGTAAAGGGTAAGCAACGTGCAGGATCACTCAATCCCTACAAGGCTGGACAAATTTAACAGAATTATGAAATTACCTCTCCGTTTCCTTCCCCAAATGAATTTAGCCTACTCTTTAACTAGAGAAAAAACATTGTTACTACTTTATAAGTACAAACGACTGCGCAACTGACCGTGGTTCGTTTAGTTGCGCTCTAGGACAAGGAAAACTGTCGAAACCGAATCTTTTCATGTAGACCGGCAAGTTCTGAAAAATACTTGTAAGTATTTGGGTATTTTTAGGGCTACAGCTACAATGGGGTACTTCAAATTAGACGTTCACATTCGTCGGAAGGATACACCTGACAACAGCTGCAAAAGGCAGCAGAAGTGCAAGACACGGTCTGAAGTCCTCCAACTTGCTTAAGGTACTGACAAAATGCCACAGTTCCCAAGCATAGGGTCTCACAGAAGCTACCAGGGAGCCTAACGTCAGAAGGCTCCACAAGAAGAAAGCTGAGAAGACTGGGCTTGCAGAAACACAAGCAAGCAGAGGACCTGTAGAGAGTAGATTACTCACTTAGTAATTTTGGATTTAAACAAAAAAAAAAAAAAAAACCACAAACAAACAAACAAAAAAAACAAAAAAAACCAAAAAAAGTCCTATCTTGTAGACTATCAAGAAATCACAAGTAAAGGCAACAACCTTCTTGATAACAGAAAACCAGAAGAGTGTTAAAGGAATTATTACATTCTAGTTTAGTACTACATATTTAATAGAATTTACCTCTCAACAGATCCTCCTGAAACAGTGTAGCATTATCGTCTCTAGTGCAGTGGGAAATTCAAACAGAGTAATGCACAAATTAGTATCTGGTTCAATCGTTTGCTAACAGCTCACACCCTCAGGCTAGCCCTGCCTCAGGGCAGAGAGTAAACAAGTGAGAAATACATGGATGACAGAGAAGATGCTTCCTTTGTGTGCTGTCTCAAATTCATTCAAAGCAATGACAGATGAGAACAAAGCAAAGGAAATAAGTCTGAGGAGAAATTAAGAGGGCAGGATGCATGCTTTTAAAAAAACCCAAACCCAACAAACCTGTAAAAGTATACGAAAGATTGAGGCTTTTGAGAGAACTTGTCTTAGTATGTACAGCCTCTCTTAAGTGCCGATTGGGGAAGCACCTTAGAGGCTCCAGTGAGGGGGCAAGGCAGGGGGAACTGGGTAAAAACCTGGAAGTGTGTTTCAGTACTTTTTGACTGGCATCCCATTTCATATTTATCTACTGAGATGGAAATAGGGAAAAAATGAAAAAATAACTGAAAATCTCATGAAAGCAAGAAGGAGAAGGGAACACAACTTTTTTTCCGAGTCAGTTATATAAAGGACTCCAAATTTACAATTAAAATTTCTAAATCCATCTGAAGTTTCACATATTTGCATCAGATCACTGGTCTTAACTCCAGTTGTTACCAGAATATCAGGGGAGGTAGCAATGCTCCTTACTTAGAGGCAGGACACCCAAAAATGACCCTGCAGCCAGCACAACTAACACAGAAACCTGGCATGTTTATTGCCAATGCCTAAGGTTCCTCTGTTCCCTACTACCTTTCTGCAAAGGTAACAGGACCTCCAGGATGTACTATGTTAATTTTAATCTAGTATATCCTGAACTTTAAACAAGTAAACGAACTGAAAACTCCAATTACCCTTTACAAAATACATTTTAAGACAGCTCATGACTTAAATAAATTTCCTTAATGCCCTGCAAAGCTGCATACATGCCATCTGCATATACAAAATTGTTACTTTTAATTCAGAATTGCCAAAACCAAGAGCTCAACAAACTTCATGTGCAGTGTGTGACAGCAGCTGCATTTAGTACAAAGAAAACTGGAAACTACACTATACCTTGCCTTTTTGTAAGAGAAGCAAAGTTTTTTAGCTCATCTTTTCTTAGCTGAAACACATTCCTGGAAGTGTATAAATTTTTACTTTTTCATTTAAATGCATGGAAACTTTTTAAAAACCAATCTCAAGAATTTAAGTAAAGTGTTCATGTGATTGCTTAGTATTTAAATACATGTTGACTCTCAAAATGTTTGCTCAGGTTCTTACCAGAACAAATTGATTCTCATGCTACTTCTACTGAGGCAGCTCAGCTAAAACCAGTTTTTATTATTAAACAGGAAAAAGAAAGAGACAAATTTGTAACTCATTTTATTTGTGTCTGAAAATCATGACAGTACTGCCAAGGGTCTTTGTTGCTATTGGGTGCATTACAAGCAGTAAACCCACTTGATGAGAGCTGGGATTTCACATGTAGAGATTTTTTGTACTTAGAATGGGAGCGAAGCTACTGAGTCCTCCCTACTAGATTGGGAAGGCTAAAATGCCACAAAGGTAAAGTATACTGACAAAAGAAGGAACTGTAACATCCACTATGATTTCACTCAGTATTCAAGATTGCAGAAATGCCCCATGCCTCCAAGTTTATGCTAAACAAAAGATATTACATGAATTAATTAGAAATGACAATGATTCTCAAATGAAGTTCACCCCAGTCACAACTTCAAAGAAAAAAATCCTGGTGGTAGTAAACTTTCTTAAAACAATGAAGCTGTAGAGCCTGTTGTTTGGCAGAACTAGGATCTCTTGAGACTGAAGTGAGTACGATGGAATTACAAAGACATTCTTTTATCCATTCACAAATCTCTTCCTAAAGAACAGCTCTTTGAAAACAGGAAGCCACTCTCTGCTTGATGATTCAAACTTCTGAAAGTAAATGGCTTTGGAGGTTATTTAAAACAAACAAACAAACAAACAAACAAACCCCCCAAAACCCCAAAACACAGAAAACACAGCAAAATCCACATTTATATGTTGTTTGAAGCCCGGATATTGAAACACTGTGAACAAAATCAAGACTATGAAATGACTTTGCTTATAACAAGTTCGAGACTCAGAATGTAAAGTTTTCCACAAATGTAAGTATCATTCCAAGTTTACTTTATAAAATGGAAAAGGTAGATGAGGTTTTAGAAGTCTTCAAGTTGTTCATAAGCCTTTGAAAGAAAAGCATAATGTGCTTGAGATCCAGAAAAAAATTTAATAACTAATTTAATAACGCTGGTACTCTAATACTACCTTAGAGAACAACTTACAACTGCATTTCGCTATAATTAATCAACTTTTTATTTGTCTTTATTCTCGTCCCCACACACAGGCAAAATAAAAGCAGTAAATTGAAATATAGCCTAATGCTGTTGGGACAGCAGTTGAAAATTGAACAAAAAGCTTTCTGTCTACACTTGGCTGCATCATCAGATTACAGTTTAAAAAGTGCTACATAGCTGTACATAGACTATTTTTGACCATTCACATCTAGTGTAACTTTCTACTGTTGATATGTCTTAAACTGAAGTCTATTTAGAACTAGTACAGTATTGTGGCCAAATTTCTCTCCAACTAAGCTATTTTCAAAACTGGCAAAGATTAGAAAACTCAGGGAAAAAACACTCATGAAGTTTGATTCATCCAGTTTGTTTACAGCATTTTAAAAGAAGAAAAATTCTCATCTTTACTGTTCACCTGTAAGAAAACTGCAATTCTACTTACAACAGTTTAATCCCAATTTCAAACTCCTGCCACCTTTAATTTCTAGCATCACAGAATCAGTACATCTTATGAAAGAAATGTAATATCTAACTCCATGATACTTTTCCAGAATTTAAGTCTCTTATGCAG
This sequence comes from Corvus hawaiiensis, assembly GCF_020740725.1. Classification (NCBI taxonomy): domain Eukaryota; kingdom Metazoa; phylum Chordata; class Aves; order Passeriformes; family Corvidae; genus Corvus; species Corvus hawaiiensis. The sequence goes on from NC_063216.1 coordinate 44,779,030, forward strand.
GAGAGCAGTAGTAGTTTGAGCGTACACTTAGTTCATTTGGACATCTGAAAACATCTTGCAATGTCTCAAAATAGTCTTCCAAGTTAGGCAAGTAACATTCATTTCACAGAATAATTTGAGAAGGAAAAAGAGCACCAGGATAAGGTAAGGTATAAGAGAAATTTATACTGCAAGGAAAGAGTCCTAATATGAAGAGTGCAATTCCATTAAATAATACTTGTGTATTTCAGGATATAAATACTACTTTTTCCATAGAAGGCTCAGACTTTAAATACTGACATATACCAGTTTCAGATTAGAGAGGAAATAAAGCAGTGTGCACTGCAAGCATAAGCTAACTTTACAAGCAGTAATACATGTGCATTAACACCAAATTTGCAAAAATGCCTGTATTAATTCTCAAAATGTGAGTTATGCATGTTTTCATCCAAAGCTTTAGGAGAAGTGTTCTGTTTCTGTACAAGTAGTTCAAGCGTGAACTTCTTAAACATTGGTACATAACGAAATTGTCTTGAAGATACGTAAAAGTTTGTTCAAAAATCTCAGCAGACAGGATTCTTTTCTAGAATTGGTAACTGCTTACATAATTCCAATTCCCATGGGGAACTGGATGTTCAGTTCCTCAGTGGTAACAGCTTTTTACACCACAATTATTTAGACACGAAAAGAATTCTTATGTGTTTTTCTTTGCACTTCATCATTTAATTAGCAACATTTTGTCAAGCATCTTCCCTTTACAACTGGGACACTGCTCCCTTGAAGCTTGCCTAAATTTTCAAGAATACCGGAGTTTGGGTGTTACGTGGGTTACAATGTGCTGGCTTTACAATCCTGACATTAGTTCTAAAGATGGGGGAGGGGGAAACATACTTCCCTTCTTTAGAATCATCTTCATATGCTAAAGCCTAGAGATTCTGAAAATTTTACTTCCTCAGGGTTTGATCCAACTGAGTACCTCTAATGCTGAGGAACAGAACAGCCAAGAATGCTTCAGTACAGAGCTTTTCAGGACAAAGCCTGACCTTCTCTGTCAATAGTACTCTTTGACTGGACACCAAGACCCCAGACCAAGGCCCCTTCTCTGATGTTGTCAAAAAGAATTTTCTCTCACTCCCACCCAATGCCATCTGTACAGCTGCCTGGAAAAGAAACATATTAAAAAAACCAGTAAAAGGACAACCAGGACATAAATGTGTTACAAGACCTGAATAATGAGAGGTTGGAAATGAAGGGAAGAAAAATTCAGATTAGCTCACCAAAGAAGGCAGGTACCTAGTGAGATAAGAACTAGGACACCTAGTGCTCCAGTCTCCTCTACTCGGGGGACCAAGCAGGATGGGGATCATCATATCTTATGGTTTCTAATGATAAATGAAAAGGAATTTCAGTCTTAAATCTAGCTCTGCACAGTAGAAGTATATTACCTCCATTAAACAATGGTGTTGGACTGATGAAACTACCAGCAGGAAGGATCTTACTTCACTGTGGGCAACATAAACTATTTCAAAGCTTATCAGTATTAGCTAACCTAGCCTGATTGAACTTACGAGAATGAATTAGAGAACAAGCTCTCTGATAACTCTGTGCCAGAGAAACAGGAGGTACCAAGTATTTGAGTGTGACATTAATTTTCAGCAGCACAGCCACGATCAGGAAATCATCTACAGTCCATGCATTCCACTTCTCAGTCCAACACTATTAACAGGTATTTCAAGTCTGCAAAACTCTACACTCAATACTGAAAGAATGCTTTTCTGCAGATTTCCTTAAAACCAACCAAATAAGGCTTGGTCATGCAGAAATCATGCAGAAGAATCATGCAGAAAAATCATATTGTCTCCCAAGATAATTTTTTTTTGCTAGACTAAGTAAATTTTAACAATTAATTCTCCCTGGAAAGAAAGAAAATAGCAGGCAACATATTTTCAAGTTTCCAAAACAGCCACTGATAGTCTAACCTTTGAAGACAGGTATTTTTCTGTTAGACTTTTCGTTTTGTTAGATCTTGGAATATTCCAAGTCCAGAAATAAGTGGAATTTCATTCAGTCAGAAATTCATTCACACTAACACATGGTATACTATTAGAAAAAATATCTGTGGCGTGTATTTGTCAGAAAAAGTCGTAAGTGTTCCTCTTCATCCTAAGATGTATGAATCTGCACTGTGCAAGAGATTTAAAAATCAGTATTTACTAGCACTACTAAAACACAAAACATTCAAGTAGTATAACTGTAATGCAAGCCCTTGCATGGCAATCCAAATTTATTGAACTACTGATGCTAAGTCATACAAAATTGCACCACTTTAATTAAGGCTTTTAGTTTACATTTGGCCACCTCAAAGCAGTTGTAACATTAGGTTGGTCAATTTAAATACTGTGGCTCCCTGTTGGATATACACACAATCTTTACACCCAAACGTTAATGCATACAAAGCAACAAGGCATTGTTAAATAAATCAGCGAAAGTTAATTACTGCAACTTAGGCCCTGTGACCAATTACACATGATTAAAATTACTTCCCACATTCACATCCACAGTACTCTTCCACCATTTAACATCTCAACCAAAACGTTACACATGTAAAACAATCACTAACAGGCAAAAGTACTAAACCTGTATATTTGGTATTGCAAATACACTTATGCATGAGCAAGCAAGGGAATTCACAGTGAGAATCTACAGCTGCAGAAGCCCGAAAATGATTTACAAAAAATTGTTAAATCATTAGAAAATTGTTTTAAAATATACACTTCTTGTTGTAGACCCCCACTGTACACACAACTATAAACATTGTTCCCTATGTAAACAAGGAAAAGGAAACATACAATAAAAGGTTGAAAAGTCTGGACATTTCCTTCCCAACAGATATTAAAGGCCATGTCTTTAGTCAGACGTTATACTGAAAGGACTCTTAAAGACTAGTTCACTGTCTCCACAGGTTTTTCCTAAAATTAAAAAACTATATAGCCGTTGTGTTAATCAAAGCGCTTTTGTACAATACGATGATGATGATCCTGTATTTCTTTAAAAAAGTTACAATAAGCTACAAATACCGATGAAGCAAAGTTATCTGGAGTAGTCTATATAGGAGCTCTTTGGACTTTCTTTTATTATGCTAAAATAGTGGTGCTTTTAGGATTTACATTATTGTACTCTCCAATAGAAAGTGGGGATTGTTGAAGTATACAGTACACAGTTTTCATACATGTACAACATTGGTGGATGAACAATGTCTCTTATCAGTAATACTGGATGTAGGCTCTGGTTTTACCAGTTGCATACATAGAATATTTAGAAGTAAAAATCTCTCATGACACTGGAAAGTGATAGAATGTGCAAACTGATGTAGCTTTCATCCATTTCTTAAAGGGTACCACCACAGGAAAGTCCATTTAAGATGTTGGTAGGTTTAATAAAGTTGGAATGCTGGCACTGTTGAATTGGGCAACAGTTCTTCAGACCTGTAGCAACAAAACAAGGGGTTAGTATTAGTAACAACTATTTATCCTTGCTCTTTACTTAAAACAGCTACAGCAGGAACTAGCAAAGTTCTTGACAAACAGAAAACAACCTTAACACTTCTCTAATAATACACTTTCTACTGTGTACATACAAATAACAGACTATCTCAATTATTATCCTAACTGGATTAGGATACATAGAGGAATCCAGGCTGCACTGTGGTAGTAGTATTTGATTGGTGGGACTAGTTTTGCTTACAGCATGACAGTTGCCATGGCTTTAACAACAAACACAGTTGAAGGATCAAAGCTCCTGAATCAAAAGTCCTGTTAAGGAAACGGAACAACCATTTCTGCCGCCCTCAGCTAATGCTTTTGGAACCATCTTAGTTTTACTTTTAACTGATCTAAGTAGTTCAATTTGAGGAAGTTTGAATATACCAAAAAAAGAGTTACATATGGCACTACCTGATTATTAATAAAAGCTTATGATTTCTGACAGTGAGATGTCCTACTAGGACCCTTCAGTATATCAGATAGGTCTACTGATGACAAAATAATGGATCATAGTACTGAAGTAACTGCACCACTGTATGTTCAATAAAACTGAAGGAAAGGGAGGTAACAGGCAACTTTGATGATGTCAGGTCAATCACGACAGACCTCTGCCCATACTAAGGCTTGGAGATGGAAAGAGGGAAACAACCTACTCAGAAAAAAAAAAAAAAAAGCAGAAAAAAATCCATGCCTCCTGACTAACTTCTGGAAAGGCTTGCTTTAAGAGCAGGCTGGAGCTTGCTTGATCTTTCAGCAGCATTCTTTGAGCACAGATTAAGTCATGTAGAAATTTAGCCAACTGCAAACAAGTAAGAAATTGATCCAGTGACCAATAGCTCCAGGTCAAATATTTGGAGTGTTACAATGATCACTTTGCCTTCCTCATCCAAATATACTAATCACAATTCAATTCAAAATATCCACACAGTCTCAAGGACAGAAGCTAAATTCCTATGACATCACAAAAGCATATGCAGGAGTTCAAAGCAGAAAGAGACACCAGCATGCAAACTACAATATTGTACTGTGTGCATTCCAGATAACTGAGCTCTCGCAGTCTATTCTATCAGGCTTTAAAAGACAAAAACGTGTTTCCAAAAGCTTTGAAGTATAGGAGGAAACACTGTTAATTTGAGCTCTATCAACACCTTAAAGCTTGAAAAAAACCCCCAGACTAGTGTTAACAGTGTATCTTGCACATGTTTATAGTTCTGACTTTGAAACAGCAAAATAAAGACCAAAAACATTTATATGATAATGTAAATCAATAATTTTCAATGCTGTTCTGCATCAACAGCTACCACAGCTGTTTAGGGTTTTTTTAGTTGTTGTTTTGTTTGTTTTTCAAAGCCATAATGCACAGAAAAATTTAAAACATTTACCTGGCTCAGAGCTACAGTACAGCTATGCATTAAAGTAGCTGACATGATGACTTTTTGCGTGCTTTTCCAGGCACTGGAGTTTTTCTGTTAATTTGTCGCACAAGGTCATAAAAGATCTGAAAATATAAAAATCAGTTGATTATGGATTTTAGGAGGCTTCTCTTATAATCTTAAGCCTTGAATCTTCACACATAATGCACTCACATACTCAAGAACCCCTGAAAATATTTAGTTACCACAAAGCTATTAAGTTCAATTGTATATTTGGTTAATAACTGGTGGTTTTTTTTCTTGCTTAAGATAATTGTCTGCCAAGAGTTCTACACTTTCAGTGAAGCAAACTGGAAAGGCATCTATAACCCGCAGCTATTTAATCTCTGGGTCAAACTCATCTGAACTCACATGAAAAATGCCACAGTGATCAACTACTCTATGGTATTACTTTGCAGTTTAGCACTGAGGTCAAGAAACAGGTCACAGCTTTCTTCTAACTCAAATCACTCTTAGGATATTCTTTTAAAGAAAGTTCTAGTAAGTTTTTACTACACATTTTTCATGGTAACTCACTACATACTCAGTAATAGTCTCTTGTATTTGAGTGAGATCATGCTTTTCAAGATACTTTCAAAATACTGAAGTATAAAGAATTAATTCTGCCTCTCTAAACCTACAGCATGATAGAAGCATAAAATTTCCCAGAAAAGTAACTCATTTATGAGACTCTCACACTAAGTCTCGTAGAATTCTAAAGAGAACATGATTTTTTTGAAAGGCTAATTTAAAACAAATCAACATACTACAGTTCAACAGCATCTGTTTCATTCATAATTGACATTGCTCCAATTACTTCTGCATCTCCTAAACTAAGGAAGCCCTCATACCAGAGCCATCCTGGCACCTTCCTAAGCACTGGCTGCAAAGCAGCAAATGTTCCAACAAGGGCTTATAGTATTTGCTGGAAGTTCTAGTTTATTGAACATATGACTTTTATACAGTTATGGTGATTAATTTGAATTTTAAAAAAAGTCAATGGCTTCCAGAAATTCCCAACTAATTAAACACATATTACTTATTTTAAAAATCAGCTGTGCTAAAACCCCCATACTGTTTTCATTATTTGCAAGTCTTGCACAGAGGCCCTTTCAACTTGACTGATGTTGCCAACAATGTTTTCCAGATGACCTAATGAACTGTAGGATTTATCATAAAATTCAAGCTGTTCCAGAAATGTAAATACTAACACAGCTTCTTTTTCTAAAATTTTTGTATCCCTTTCTTTATGCTGGCACCCCCCACTGGAAAAAAAGGCATGCATTATGGCAAGTCCCCAAAATGCATGCATTTGATCAATTGTCTAGCTCCTGTTAAATAAACAAGTAGATATATAGTAGAGAGGCTTTTGCATCCCTTTTACTTCACAGTAATTTTAGCAGCTAATTCTAACAAAACTTATAGTTTTTCAACTTATCATCTCAAATAGTGTTAACACCAAATAAACAGTTTTAATGACTTAACTTTCTTAAAGGTCTTTAAAAAAGTAAGTCTAGCAGTACTATCTCAATTGATAGAGATTGTATCAACTAGGGAATGGACCATAAGAGAAATATTTATCCCAAATTCATACGAAGATAATTTGAAAATTACATTAATTACAATAAAATCAGTATAACTTGGAAAAAATCCCACATCAAAGCTAAATACATCCCTTAACATAACCATCTCACAGCAGCAGGAACAGTTTTGCCCATTATAGTGAATATTATTCATGATTAGTTTTTTCCTTGACAAACAGTAAATGTTTGGTTATCAGAACAGTGTCTCTTTCTTCTCCCCCTGACACCTCTCCCCACCAAAGGTAAAATGCCTTACCTCGTTAACATTTATCTTTGATTTTGCAGAAGACTCTAAGAATGCACAGTTATTCCATTGCCTTGCTAGGTTCTGACCTTGTTCCTTTCCCACAACTCTTTCATCTTCCAAGTCACACTTATTGCCAACCAGAATCATAGGCACCTAAAAAACCATTCAATGACAGCAAAGAAACAATTAACATTTTAGAATGGCACAATGTAAATGCACACCTAAAAGCCATCTGAATCCTTAGAGGATCCTGATTTTCAGAATAATCAAGCTCTAGTATAACTGTAATTTAAGTTTACAGCTCTGTGATATTTCAATCTTCAAATGAAAGTGACTGCATTTTGGCCAGCTTTTGGCAGGGCAATAGGGGGAATGGTTTGAGGATTCAGTATGCCGCCAATTGAGCAAATTTCATGTTTTTTTAGATGACTTAATGAGATTTCATTTTTATATGTTTAAGGCATCAAGAAGTCTACTGAAGAGTCTACCAAATGATTCTTACAAATTCCGAAATCCTGGAAACAGTGTCCTGTACTGGGTAGCATGATGAAGGACGCTAAAGCTCCTCTCACCATTCCTCTACTCTCAGCATATCAGTACGCCTTTCAAGAGCACTCAGTGCACACACTTCTTATTAGCAAGCTACAGCACACAGAGAAAAGAAACATGCTACCTTACCAGCATTCCCAACTACAGAAAACGCTGAATTGACCTTTGCAGCAAGAAAATGCCATCATCTATTCTTTTTTCTCCTTCTTTTCTTTTACTAATGTGACATAGCTAAACTCTTCATGTATTCAAGTGTTGAAAAAAGGTTTACAATATTTAGACCATTTAATTTTCCCCCACCAAGAAAGCAAGTCATGCCTAAGCTTTGGCGTAAGAGAAGCTTTTTCTGTGAATTCTGATGGAAACTAAAGTTGCAACTGGAAGCTTATCTTTTTCCTGATACTATGAAATGCCTTTCAAGGCTGAGGGGTGTCTTCTAAAAAAATAACGTTATAAGGAAATACTACCAAAATGATACTAATCAGCATAAATAGACCACATAAAGTAAGATTTTAAATATCACATTTACCTTGATTTTATTGTACAAAACTAATTTCACAGTAAACAAGGCTATAACTTGGTAGGTTGTGGATGGGAAAGGTCCATGTAACTTAAATACTAACCTTTTGAGATACCTTTGTGATAATGGGTAATAAATTGTTCCAAGAAGAAATCTGCTGAACATAGGCAAGACTTGCAAATGCTTATGGTCAAGGTGATTTGTTTTAAAAAGGTCTTAATGCACTTCCCTGAAACTGAAATGGTTTATATATTCTGTGTCTGCTGACAGCAGAAGCACATATATATACATGCAGTAAGGAAGGTATCAAAGTTTGCATAAACAGTTTAAATGAGATGATCATGCTTAAAAACTGTTCATAACTTATTTTTTTCTTCAAGAAGGGAGTTTTTCCTGCCTGAAGGCTACAAGGTGTTGCTGTTAAAAACTCACTGCTATTTTCACAGTTGAAATACCTCTTTCCTTTATTAGGGGACCAAGCATTCACTTCCTCCAACTGTTGTAAGGTTTTTTTCATCATTTATAAAATACAATGTTTTAGCCTTACTTTATAGCTTTAATAATGCTAAGAGATGCATAATAATAGAAATTGTGTGGAAATAGGATGACCGAACTTAACTGCAAGCAGACAAGACAAAATATAAAAGCTACATAACACAAAGTTTAAAGGTTACAACTTAAAATTTTATGCTTTTAAAATACCATAAACAGTAGGTATATTGAGGAGAAAATTAAACTCTAAGTGATTTTAAAACTTCACTGATAGTGATTAAGGCAACAGTAGTTGCTTTAGAAACGTTTGCTGCAGTCTAATGAATAAAGTTATTTCCAGTGTCAATTAAAGTATTTTAAAGAAAGAGAATTCTCTATATAACACATGACACGTTACAATTTCTCCAGTTTACCTTAAGAGTTGCATTTCTGTACTATGCATCTTCTGGTTCATACGTTTCAACTTAAAACTTGGAGGCCACCTGACCACAGTGTGTACACCACAACATGCTAATGAAAACTCTAAGTATTAAGAATTTTTAGAGATCTTACATCATCAGTGTCTTTGACTCGAAGAATCTGTTCTCTTAGATCCTGTAAATCATTAAATGTGGACTGAGCTGTGATGGAATATACTAATGCAAAACCTTGTCCATTTTTCATGTATAGATCTCTCATCGCTGTAAACTGTTCCTGTAATTAAAAAATGAAACAGATGTTGCATTCAATTTGCATTTTCCTTGCACAAACTGCTATAAACTTCAGGTCACAAATGGATCACAAGTACAATGCATTTGTATTGCCTCCCTTTCCTGTTAAACTGACTAGTGTTTTGTTATTTGACTATAAGCACTACAGCAAACAGACCTGCTAATAAAGAAATCTCAAGTTTGGAACACTATCTGGTGGCTGAGCAACATCTAGATATTGCCAACAGCCACAAATCCTGGGGAAAAAAGGTCAGAGAAACTAGAGTAATTTCACTGGAGAGAAGTACAGTGGAAGGTACACTGTAATCTGTAGATCACAGAAGTTAAAACTCCTCCTGAATATCTCCTAACATAGCAGCATTTTCTCCGTATCTTGATAGTTCCTTTAAATGGATCATAAAGTAAATGCATCCCTTTTCAGATTCAATTTTGTAGTCTAGGCAATTTCCTATGTTAAGTTCTACATTAATTTTCAAGGAGATGGACTAGAGGATGAAGACACTCAATAGACTTGTCACATTTCCTTGACTTCAGTGACAACTATGATATTGCATATAAAGACTTGCTGGTGCACTCTTACCAATATGACTGTAGAACAGCATTTGCCTCTTTCACCTTGGTGACTTGGCTATCTGGTGCCTGATCAATCACTCCCTGTCCCTTGCTGTATGTCAGATGAAAAGTGCAATTTATTTCTAGAAAACAGCTGCTCCATCTTACTGTATATTTACAGAGTATTAATCTAATAGGGAATTGAAATAAGTTATTATTGGACCATATTACTACCACAGTTCAGAGAACACATGTTGAACTCCAAGAGTCTTGAGCTTAAACTCACTGGAATCAATAAAGGAAATTACTGATTTCAATAATTTTGGAACTAGTCAGAGAAAAACCTGACCAATATGCAAAGGGTCAGCATAACCTTTGTGCTTTGAGCTCCTATAAGCTGACTGAAGCAATACTATTTTTATCCCAATGTCACAGTACATCTCACACACAAAAGAAAAAGGACATCAGAAGAAAGCACATTCTCTACAGCAACAGAAATCAAATCTCAGTAGCCAGTGGGCCTTAATTTTTTTCTAGGCAACAAACTTAAAACAAGAGCACAGTCTCTTTTCAAATGTTCTATTTCTTTCCCCTGTTACAGAATATGAGCTCATGGGAAAACCTGCAATTAATTTTCTGCTGCAATACTCAAGTTTTTTTAAAATACATTGTACATCAGTATTTAGGAAAGTTGTTTTTTACGTACCGTTCCTGCAGTATCTAAGATTTCAAGCATACACTGTTGTGCATCTACTTCGACTTGCTGTCAAGAGAGAAAGATGTGGTTGTAACTTTTCCCCTTGCAACTCTCTCCTCCAAAGACATCACAAATTGTGTGATTTTTATAAGCAAATTCATAATGCATAAAGCAACATAATGGCTTAAGAAGTTTGTATGGATATACACTTTGAAAACAGCAGGAAGAAGCCTTTCAAAGAGCCCCAGTGACATTTTCAAATGCAGTGTCAGCAGCCAAGTACCACTTTGCAAAATGATTAGGGATTTTTGATTATTTAAAAGGAGGCTGCTAAATTTGTAATGATGGTTATCAGCAACTAGCACAACTAATTTTCCCTTGTTTCAGGGATCATCAGAGATTGAAAGAAAAGTACAAGTAAAGCCAGAAAACTGGATTGGCATACTAAGGCTCATTTAATTGTAATGTACATCAACAAGAGAGTAAGTAATACACAGGAAACAAGTAAACAACCACTAGAAGTGGTGTCCCCTAAATAAGCCTTTAGGAACACTAATTAGAAAATTTATCCAGCTTAGAAAAGTTTGTAAAAAAATGGCAGGTTTAAGAAGACAGAACAATTTCTGTATCCATTCCAGAGTTCCTTTATCTAGTGGAAATACCTCAAAGAAATGGCCCTGAGGGAAGCAAAGGACATGGAAGTGCCCTCAAGCTGTTTCAAGCAGACTACCCACATTAAAAATTTTTTTTCCTTTCAAGCTACTGGTAAACTTCCCTTGTTTCCTTTTGCATGTAAAATTCCTAGTTAACAAATCAGCACTCAAAGAACTTTGTGTCACCTCTTCCCCACTTATGCACTGTCACTTGTTTAATTTGCAGCTTTTCTTCTGTAACTAGATTTGAGCTTGGGACAGGGAAGGGGAGTATTTCCCCTCCTCTTACACCTCCCTCATGTCTCCTATGGATTGCAATTCCTTAAAAATAAACACTGTTTTAACAGGTATTTTTGTCGAAGTTATTCAGCTAATTAAGCAGGATTTATTCACTTTATGAAGAAATATTTGGGGAGTAAACCAAGACCATAAAGTTTCAAGACTTCAAGCTCAATTATTTAGACAAACAAGTCACATCCTTTCAACTTTAAATATTATAAAATTACATTTAAAATAAATAACATAGAATTTCAGCTGCCAAACCAATACATTTTGAAGTCAAGAAGCAAGTTAGAATTGCAACTAACAGTAAGAAGGTGAAAATGACTACATAAAGTAACTTCAGCAAGACTCAACAATCTGGCTGATTTGAAAAGAAGAATGCCCAGAGAGCTATTACTAGTTATTTCAGGAACAAACCTGAAAGGAATATTGTAAGATCTTTATTAGCAGCAACGACAAAAAAATGTAGTTAGCAAAAGGCAAAATCCCTTAAGATGGCTTCACTTTTTTAGGCTCCATGGAAACAGTCTTTGGAAAAATTGACCCAGCAAACATCATGACTCTAGTATGACCTAAAGAATGTAAATATATAACAAAGGAAACATTTCACTTAAGATCAGCCTGTGAATGTTTTTTGGAATCATCTACTGGGCCTGACCCAGCAAAGTCCTGCACCAAACACTGGTATATGGTTAAAAATTCCTGCTTCTCTAATACAGAAAAGGTGTCAACACAGAATTTGGTTCTGCTATTGTCTCTTTAGTAAGAGTTCTAACTTTGGCTGGAAGCCCATGTACTTAAGACAGACTCAAGTTTTTCCAACCTACAGTTTATATGAGGTCAAAGAAAAGAGGTATGAAGTTATTATTTTGCTCTCACTAATTCCTCTTCTAGTCAGAAGAGATTCTGGTGACTGTAGGCTGTAACAGTTCTTAATGCATCACCTTTGTTCCAATATAAATGTACTTCAGTGCTGAAAAAGAAGGTCTTGCAGTTTGCCCACTCCCAGCTAGGGTTTGTGCATCTTGCCTCCCTTGTACAGATACCAACATTTTTGTGGCCATGTGATAAGGGTATCAATGCATATGAAAAGTAATTCAGCTAAAAAAGACAGATAGATAAAGAAACTGACACAGCCAAAAACTTCTCTCTTGCACCAAATGGTTAACGGTAGCAGGCTGAATATAAATTATCGTAGTCTAGAATCTTAATTGTGGTCTTAGGTGAAACTGAAGAGTGAGCAATATGGAGATTCAAGATGATGCAAGCAGAATTAGACCTTTCAGCCTGTCATGCTGAAGATAGGAAGAGAGAAACTAACAGGCCACTTGCTGTAAATGCTTGTTCATTTATGATAGGTTTGTGTTAACTTATTAATAAAACAACAACCCATCTAATGGAAGCATATCTAGCTATCATTTAAATTGTTATGAGTACAGTATGATAGATGCCTCCACAGTGTTCTAAGGGTATGAATTTGTTCTTAACTATTTTTCTAGTAGCAAAGGAGCTTAGTACCTCCAAGTCCTAATCTACCTGCAAATACTAATGCAAAAACAAACTAGTAATAAATATTATAAAATTGAAAAGTGGTAGTGTTTTTACATTTTTTTTTCAATCCATGTTCCCAACTCTGACAATGAAATAACCATTATTACTGACTAGCCAGCAAGGTATTTGCTTAAACATTAAAAAGCTAGTCTTGAATTATTCCTTTTAAACAAACTTTAGGAGAACACTGATATTTCAAACTTGTTATCTGGTTTAATACTGCATTATGAGGCATACCCATTTTCAAGCAGTGACTAAAATATTTGACAATATGTACTACAGCTTTAATTTTCTGTAACACTAGAGAGGTCTTTTGCACATACCTTTCTGTAGGAGTCTTCTATCGTAGGATCGTATTTTTCAACAAATATTCCTTGAACAAACTGTACAGTCTGCAATACAAAAGTTCTTGTAGGATTCTCTTGCTTAGTGACAGTTTGTAAACATTGTACACAAATCACTGTTCTAGGTGTATACTCTTATCCATAACATTTTTAAAGCAAATTAAATTATTGCCATAACTATAATTTTAAGAAACAACAGAAAGTTAGATGTGTATGCCTATTTAACTATTTAACTGTTAGATGAAGCAATGCTACACTTTCCTTTATCCACCGTCACTTGGAGGGTAAGAATTAAAGCACACATTGATTTAAGGTTCGCCTAACTCTTAGAATCAGTATTAGTTTCTAGTTGACCAGGATACCATACGGCTGCACAGCTTTGACGTTTGCATTTAGAACTACTTCATCTTCTGCTACGTATCTGCCAGCACAAGACTTAGTCAAAAAACAACTGCCAGCTTTTACTAGTCTTAACTAGACTCAGTAGGCTGTTCCTGTGTACCGAAGGATGTTTTTAGCACAAGTCAAATGGAACTTAAGACTCAGTGGCCAAGCCAGAGCAGGCACATTCAAATCCAGAAATGCAGCAGTGAGATAAAGAATTCAGAGGTGAACGAAAATGTTCTTTCACAATCTAACACGATTTGTCACTGAAGTTTTTAATGAACTACTGCACAAGAGAATACTTCTTATCCAAGGAAAGTGAGTAAGCTCTGGAACCTACTTTATGGTAAGGTGCACAATTAAATGGAAAGATGCAAAGTTCTTAGGTAGGCTGAGAGCATCATGTTTTGTGAACTTTTTCAATTCTGGTCTAGGTCAGAGTAGACCGTTCGGTAATCATTTAATTGTAAATAAAAGAGCTCATGAATTTTAATCATCTACCTGCCACAGCTATATACCTACTTGCACAGAAAGGATGCAAGAAACACATTAAACTTCCTACCAACATGCAAATCTATATTTCTATCTGCATTAAAAATATTAGTGCTGAAGAGACTGCTATTGAACATTAAGCAAACAGCACCCTGAAGACCTAGAGACAGGACTTACAGGGGCAAGCTAGTTCATATCCCTTGAGAGATTCACAAAGGAGCTTGATTTCCCACAGACTGATGGCTGGTTTATCTGTTGAAGCCAGACATCCTCATAATGCTGTGGCTCGGCACCTCACTGCATGAGACTGATCAAGCACCATCAACCAAACCCATTCAGAAACAGCAGCATGTGAGAATGCACCAATGGATGCAGATGCACCCAGTAAAGGATCTACCTATTCTAGCCATGATGCCTCATTACTAACATTTATATTTATTTGTGCACACTTACATAAAGAAATATACTTTAGTAGAGAGCGTATCAGAGAAGAAATACAATAAGCCTAAAAAACCATACTTGAACTGCCTCGCACTTACCAGAGCAGACTTTCCAACACCTCCAGAACCAAGAACCACTAGCTTGTATTCACGCATGATGCAAGAGATAAATCACCTTCAGTACCTAGAACACACAAAACACCAGTCTGATTAAAACTTAATCTATATGCAGGAAGTACAATCATGACACCACAATCCAGTTCACTAAGCAAGGTTTGATAAAAATTCCTTAGTTAACTTCTTTAATACAGCAGATATTTTCAAACTATCAACACTCAATGCAGCTACAATAAAATGCTGCAAACCATCAGATATAGTATTTCCTCTACCTCATTGCTGGTTCTCCCATGAATATCGAATAAACCCTATGATACTAAAGCTAACAGTTACTATTCGTAAGAAATAATTATCCAAGAGGAGATAGCATGAATTTTATCATTCTGAAACACTTAAGCACTAAACAAAGAATCACAGAGAAAGACTTGTACAAGAAAATTAAAACCTCCCCTTCCCAGCAAACGAACACTTCTTAAAAAGAACAGCAGGATCCCAGAAATCATTTTTCAAATAAAAATCCCTTCCCTAGTCTGAAAACCATTTAATGTTCCACTAGATCTCTAACTGCAATTATAATGACTCATTTCATGAGTAAGTGGAAGCAACTAAAATAGTATTTTGAGACTATACCTCTTCTACAAGCTAGATCTGCTGCCATGTTCCACACTAGCTGGTGTGGCTATCTACAGCAAACTATGAGATCTGCTTGCTCATCTTTGTTGGAAACTAACCTGTCACACCAAAACAAGGCCACAGATTTTGGGACATGTCTTTGGGTCATACTGCTCAAAAACCCAGACCACCTCTTACAGTCCTGCTGGCAACTGAGCTAGCAGGACTGTTACTGCTTCTCCGAGAGGAAGGTCTCAGTTCCTTTCCTGCAGGGACTCTAGCACTTATCAGATTGAGTTACCCATTTTCTCCCCTCTCCACCGCCAAAGAAAGATGAAACCCTCCCCAAGCAATGAATAATCTGTGGGCTGGGGAAAAGGGAAAGTGCAGGGATCCAACACAAGTGTGTGCAAAAGGTAAGCAGGGAGGAAAGTAAGGTAAAAAAGACCGTTCTCATCAGCAGTAATTTGACAGTATCACTGAAATCACAACATCTGTTAGGTGTTTAGCACAAAATGCTAAGACGATTTACACAGAGCTTAAACCACTATGGTAGAGTCCTGCCTCTGCCATCACTGATTAAATCTACTGATTGTCAGAAGACTGAGAAATCAAGAGACCAGGTCCTATTTCTTCTTGCAAATGCAAAATCTTTCAATTTATCTAAGCTGTCATTCGCAAAAGGAACACAAGGAGAAAGCCTTGAGGAAATAATTGACCTGATGTCCAACAAAGGAGGTGTCTCCACAGGCTTCCATTACCAATACATTTTGTGACTCTGGTGATTTTCATACCTAATAGGACATCTTTTCACTCCTGATTTAAAAAACTGTTTCCCTCCCTACATAATTTTTTGCAAACACAGACCATGAGAACCATTCACACCACAAGTTTCATCTATTTGGCACCACGGTAAATGCTGTTAGATCTACAAGTCCATCAATTGTCCAGCCTTTCTATAAACAGGATTGTTTCTAACTGTACTGAAAGGCACCTCTCAAATTCATGACAAGTTAAGCTTATAACTACAATACCTGTCATTTCTTTAAAACAAACATTCAGTTATCCCTTTCTTTTTAGAAGGGTGTCACTAGAATGACAAACACAGTGGGTGTAGTGGAAATCCCAGTACAGTAATCTGGGTGAACTGCAAGCAATTTTACTGTCTTTAAAAGAAAAGTTTAAGCTGAATTTTTCAGTCTTCAGCCTGAAGTTAGCAACTAAATATGGAGATATCAGTAATGAAGGCTGACAGTAGTTTTAGAGTAACAGAACTTAAGCAACAGGTATCACGTATCTGTTTTAAGTTATTTCTGACTTTTTCTTACTCAATGATCTGTAATTCCAAAGAAAATTCCAAATGCTGAAATAAACTAGCTTGGTTTTAGTGAGAGACTGCCAGTTTCATTTTTGGCTCAGAAATTCAGGAATTCAGCAATTCAGGAATTAAATGCAAGCTGAAGCTTCTTTCAGCATCCAGATTTGAAAGTTCAACTCTAAATATCCAATCACTGTATAACATTCTGGAGCTGATTTCTCTACTTTAAGTGGTGGCACATAATTAAAGCATATATACATAGTATTACAGCTTGGTTAGGCAATCTTCTTAATCAATGAACACCTATGCAAGAAGCTTTTTAAGATCTTTGAGGACAAAGCCAGACTGCAGTAGAGGTTAAACATTTCTCTGACCTTCCCTCCAAACTCAGGCAATGGACAATACAAGTACTAACTCCTTTCACCATGACAACTTTTTTGAAATTTGTACAGTTACTCTTTAACTCATTGAGAGAACATAGTAATGCTTTATATATGCACACACCCATATAAGCACAGATGCAGCCTGGTATCCCTGCACTGGTGTTATCATCTGGCCATTATACCCTGGAATGGAACACAAACAAATGTATTCTCTAAAACACTTTAAGAAAGCTACCCTGGACATCCCTAACACAGCATAAAGCAGAAGCACCATCTATAGACTGCTGCCACTTACATCTACCACCCCACTGCCTTTGAGCAACAGTACTGATGTCACTTCACCTTTCTCCTCATGTTTTCTAACAGAAAAGAAAACCTCAACTCCTGGCTAGAAGAGCTTTCCTAAGAAAACTTTCCTGCTTGAAGGTCTTTGCCTCCTCATCCAAGAAACCACTGACTCATGTAGGACGCTGCAGTCTGCCACACTATTTGATGTTGTTAAAGACTAGCACAAACTTTTTCACTGACCACTATGCCTGATGGCTGCAAGCATGCCCAAGACTGAGCCTGGGCTCTGATCCTTCCTGAACTTGACCTTCCAGTGATTCCCAGCTAACCTGACCCGGCTCTGCTCTTGATCAAACCCATTTTTCCAGATGAGATCTTGTAGAAAGTGCTGGCATCCTAAATCTCAATCATGCTCTTACTTTATTTTTCAGTTGACACAATGCTTGACTCTGGAACTAATAAAGTATTCAGATTCATCTAGTGCCAACAGGATTTCCTTTTGACTCATTAGTGACAAATGACTGGGGGAAAAGGAAGAAGACAAAGTCTAAAAGAGGAGGTTTAAGCCACAAAACACCGTATCTGGCTGGCATTTCTAGAACAAGTTAGGGTCAAGTCCAACAACAATATCTGTCGGTAGACCCCAGATCACCTCTGGGATGCAAAATGAATATACTCAAAGAGGCACAACAGAAATAAAGATACTAAGATATGTAAGCAACAGATAAACAAGACCTTCCCAAACACTTCAGAAATACCTACCTAACCACCCAACAATTAGATACAAGTTTAAACTTATTCCTAGCAAATATACCAAGTAAATTGTTTGAATCCCCCTCTTCATTTAATGGAGTTAATTTTAAGGGAGAAATTTTGCTTTAAGGGCTGGCTATCTATAAGGTGACTGACCTGCAAGAAATGAGGGTAATGCCAACTTTCCTTTGGTTTTTCATTTCTCCATTCCCCTAACTTTAGGCAGGAAAATACTATGGGGTCAACTATGGCCCCTATGCAGGAGCTAAAGATCAGGAAGATAGGAAGCATGCAAAAACTTTTTTTTTCATTTAATTGGAGCAGGTACTGCCTTTGAACAGCTGAGTTGAGTATTTATATGCACAGACATATCTGACATAACTGACCTGTGGAGATGCCTAATGTGTAAGATTTTGCTAGAAAAAATGAGGGAAGCTACTCTTCAAGAAACAGCACTATCACAAACTTGATTCTAATGGAGTCTCAAGTATAGAATCTCTCAAAAGTACAGAGCTCAATTCCAGATTGCCTCCATCAACTGCCAGCAACACCCCAGGAACTGCCTTGCACGCTTCCCGAGATGCAACTGTCCATAAAACCACCGTGTCTGTGCAGCCTCTCTCTCTCGTGTGTTCATATTACTTTTTGTACTTAGTGCATTAGTGTAGTGTATTAATCTAACTGCTAATTCTACTTCTTCACAGCACACTTAAAATTTAAGTACTTGATAAACTAGAAGAGCACATGCACACACTTTATATGCACACAGACACTTTTCCCAATAAAGATTCTCTCTGAAGGATGAGCAGCACATCTTTGAATAAACCCACTTGAACAGAAAAAAGAAAGGTTAACCAGGACAAGTCACTGAAAACACAGCATTTCAAAAGCTTCAGATCTGACAAGGACTGTGAACATGGGACTTGCTTTCTGCTTCTGTCCTCAGATGAATCAGGAAAATGTGCTTCCTGGACATTTTCTTCAATAGTTTCTTAAAGCATGTCTCCAGAAAAATGCAAACCAAAGATGATGCTAAGGAAGTTGAGGAATAAGTAACCTTACTTTGAAAGTGAATGAAGAAACCGCACACTTACTGCTTGTAAAGCTTTTCTAAAAAGCAACCATGCAATGCAGAATTCAAGGAAGTTCATATACCATTGGTAATTGGGCTTGATGTCATAGTTGTGAAAGTGGGATGGGGTTTTTTTATTTAGTTTTCTTTCAATTCCTTCAGCTTCAAATTTTGGGTTCTGATTGAACTTTGTTATCTGAGGGATGGGAAAGGTAATAATCCAATTTTTTCAAGTGATATTAAGCCATATGAAGCTGTAACTGGAGCTCAGTCCCAGGCCGAAGACATGAACTAAGTATAGTCACTTACTTGAAGGTATTTGCAAGGCTTGCTTATATGTACTAGTTGTTCAGGTATGGAATTAAATAAATTGGCCCTCCCAGAAGCCTTATCATTTTCAGAAGGGATCATAATTATTTAGTACTTCATAGACATCATGATTCTTATCCAGACCCTAACATTTTGGTTGCATCGTATTCACTAAAATTTTCCTAACACTTTTGCCTCAGAACATTGACCTCTCTGGAAGAGAGACTTTGTTAGAACAACCTTGAGAATAGCACTCCTAAATTAATCTCAACTATTTGCATGAGAAAAAAAAAGATTCAAACACTAGATTGACAGATGAAACAAATGAACTGACCGGTTTAGGTGGTTACATTTAGCAGCAGAGGGGAAAACGGCCAAGGGAAAAAATCCAATTTTTTTCCCAGGAAGGGGATACCAGCCCTGAGACGAAACAAGATGACAGTGGTCAGACATTTGAAAGACTAGCACTAGTTCAGTCACGGGACCAGCCAAGCTCAGAGGATTATGTCTTTCCAGAGATGTTTCCCATTTCTGATACTGGAGCAGCCTCAGATGGCCAAACCATCAGACTCCACTAAGTTTGGAATCTCCTGGTTTAGAACCTCCTCTTTAGATAAACAACTAATTAGGAGATGATGTGTGCTGTTCTTAATATTCCCCAAATCCTTACATGTGAAAAGTCCTAAATTCTTATCTCTCAACTCCAAGGAGAGTCCCCCCTCCAAATAATTTCAGCGCATAAGCAGAACTTTGACAACATAGCCCAAAGTGAAAGCCCATTCATTTTCACCAACTTTTAGAGACTTTAGGAACTAAAGCAATTCCAATAACCCTTACTCAACAGGGTAAGTGTACCTCTTATAAAAGAGAAATCAAAATACTCCAGAGCTGACTTTCACACATCTATAAAAATTTATAAAAAACATTATTCAGAAATAAATTCTGAAAAGCTGATCGGGGTCTAATTAAAGACTTTCATACTCAAGACTCCTGGAAGTACAGCTATTTCATTACTAATGCAGACTCTCTGGAAGCAAATCAACTGTTCAGTAAACAAAGCTAGAAGCAATTTTTATTTCTAGTTTTTACCTGCTTTTGATAGTTTCTGGTCTTGACAAACATGTATTTCGTCAGCTGAACAGCTAGTTCTTCTGGGCACTAATACTGTCATTTTTCTTGGACAAAAATAGCTCTTCAATTATGTTCAAATATTTTAACTGATGTCAGACAATCTTCAGAGGATTTTCAAAAAGCTGTCTGGGTGGTTAAGCTTATTCAGTGACATGAAATCATACTAACCACCTGAGAAACAGCCAGAGACCTGAGAACAAGCTACTGCAGCACAAACATGGCACCAAGGTTTAAGCTGCTCCTTGAACAGCCCACCGGGACACTTACACAGAGAAAGCGTAACCAAGTTTTCTTCCTTCCATTGAAGGGAGCTTCCTTGATTAATACTGCACACAGGGACCATTTCTGCAAAGCAGCTAACAGCATCTGACCTTGTGAGACTAGTTCTACTGTCTATAATTAGTATAGCTGAAGAAAAAAAAATCATATTTTATTAAGTCAAAGTTAACTCCCAGCTAGATCTTATATTTGAACACAAATTTAGTGGATGTTTTAAGGGTAAAAACTGCCTGCTTCAAGTCACTGATATCTCAAGATGAAAGCTTCCTGATGTGAGAGACTAACAATCACGTGCAACTTGCAGTAGATTCACACAAAATATAAAAAGCATTTTCAAAGCAAGTGATGTAATGAACATTCTTATGCTAAGAATATGCTATGCTTCAACACTTACTGAGTTCAAGTTTCAACTTTGTGCAAAAAGTCTAAAGTGTCAATTCAAATGTGGAGTACCTTATAAAGCCTATCCTATAGAATCTATTTAAGCTCCAAATGGCATTTGTAACACTTATCAGATATATTCTCATTTTTGGTGACTGTTTGCCATGATTTGGCATTATTTCTGTTAAATAGTCACCATCCCCCAGGAAAGTTGTTTGTGAATGTCTACCAGTCAGACTTACAGTTAAAATTATGACCTCAGAATTCCTGAAGAAACTGAATTGCAAATAGTTTTTATGCTTGCAAAGAAAATCCAGGCAAGCAATAAACAGAAACACACAGATTTAAAAAAATATTACAAGTATATTAAATTCAGAGAATGCATAATTACCATGTTACAATATCTTGCTATGCATAAGCTAGATATTCAACCATAAAGCCACTTCTGAGAACTGCGCCAGCAATTTGATGCTGTGAATTTGGCTCTATTGTCATTGCAGTGAAGGATCAGTACTTAGCTCTACAACTTCTAAAAGTTAATGGATTGCCACATCATAGTATACACAACATGCTTTACCTGATACACATCCTTCTGATTAAAAGCAGATGTAAGCATTTGTTTGTCCCCATAATTGTTACACTAAATTTTCTCTTTCAAGCTATGAAACAAGGTAAAACCCAGCAAGACTACAAGTAAGGCATGGAAGTTTTCTGAGTTAAGATACTCCTTCTGTAAAATGCACTCAGGCAGTTTGAAAGTTACTTTAAGAACAAGCTTGCCAGTTGGCTTAAGACACTCTTCTTTGGAAAAAGGCATCTTAATTTCTCTTTCAGAAGAAAGACCTAGCCTCAAATTCCATCTGGTATTTGCTTAATATCTGGCAAACCTAGCTCTACTTTGATTGTGACACTGGCTGCTGAACTGGTAAAGCCTTGTATCGGGTTTCCTTCTACAGACAGAAGCCAATGCTGGGTTCAACTGCAATTCCAGGATCACCTTTTGTGTCTCCATTTTTCCCCATAACCTACACATCATATACACCCCTGGCAACACCAGAGCTTGCATGCCAAGGTATCATTACTTGTACTGTCTTCATTGTAAGAAGTTTGGGTTTTATTCAGGTTTGTTTAGATTACTAACACATCACCAAGGCACAGATAGAAAGACTTCTTTCATAATTATATGATTTTTTGTTATTGGCCATTTAAACCCAGCTAGTGTAGGCCCTTTATGTACAAAGTATCCTTCCATAGTACAATTTACAGTAATTCTATTACAAATCAGGTTGGTAGCCAGAGAGAAGTCTCACAAATTCCCATACCTCATTTTAATTAAGATTAGAAGTTTTATCTGTTGAAAAGACACTGATTCTATGCAAATTGAGAATACTCACTACTAGCATTTATTAACAGGAATAAAATTAGCTCTTTCATGATAACTGAACCATTCCAGCAAAGTCCCAAGTAATTGTAACTCATGTCTGTTTTGACCTCTCAATCGATACTTCCCTAATAGAAACATGGTATTTGAACATGAGCAACAAACCTCACTAAAAGTCACCCAAATTTTACCTAACAGTTCTTTTGTTACAGCTTCAGACATCTGTCCTGAGAGCAAGCTGAAAAAGGCATACACTAACACCCAGCAACAACTACTATTTTCTGCCACTTGGTTTTGCTACTTGTGCAATAATGGAGGTGCAACCTTAACTGCTTCTTTTCACAATTAACTTCATTAGCTGAATCCACTGATAAACATGAGTTTCTATAAGGTCTGACATGCTTAACTGAAGTGGGTGAAACTTGGGCAAAACATCCTGTTCTGTTTCTGGCAGCAAGGCAGTAGCACTTTGAACCTAGGGATGGCTGCTCCACAGACAATATCCAACCCACAAGCAAACTTCAACTAGAAGATGACAACTGCAGGAGTTGACCTTCACACCTCTGCCCATATGGAGATGCACAGACAACTTGGTTGTTCCTTAGGAAACTGTTAAGTTGCCACAAGCTTCAGAAGACAGTATTTAAGAAAACCCCAAACACAAAACAAACTCAACCTCACAGAAAAATCCCACCCACTAAAATGGCTCCCCATGCCCATGTCCCCGCCCCCCCCCCCAAAAAAACAACCAACAAAAAATCCCCAATCCAAAACCCAAACCAACAATCCCCATAAAAACAAATTCTAGCTAGTATTTGCATGCAAAGCTGTGAACTGCCATAGCTCTGCATCTGCTCTGTGAGCAGCTGATGCACCTTAGCCCCCACAGAACTCTCATTTAATGGGTCACAAATTTCCAAGAGGTGAAAAACCTACGAGTTAGGAACACAACTCCAAAGGATAAGCAATTCACACTTGCAAGCCTGAGCTCATAGACATGAGGACACCTACGCAAAAAGTGGAATAATTTTAACCAAATGAATTTGAATCACACTCATCCCCACACCACTTTCTATTATATGGACAGAGTTATCAAATTAATGAGGGTTAAACTTGTTTAATCAAGTCTTCACAAGATTCTATTTGAATCTTCTTAAGAAGATCACTCTAGTTCATGTTTAGACCATAATTCTTGTTTCCTCTGCATCTTCAAAGCTTGCCACTTTCTGGAGAAACCTGTCATACCTCAAGACTCACTTTGCTAGAAGTCAAATTTTATTGGGTTTGCATGGCAACATTTTGGTAGCTAGGTCGCTTCTGTGAGAAGCTGGCAGAAGCTTCCCCCATGTCCAACAGAGCCCCTGCCAGATGGGCTCCAGGACAGACCCACTGCAGGCCAAGGCTGAGTCCATCAGCAACAGTAGCACCTCTGGGACAATGGTATTTAAGAAGGGGGTTAGAGGGGTCAACTGCTGGGGGAACAACAGCAGCAGAGAGAGGAGTGAGAATATGCAAGAGCAACAACTCTGCAGACACCGACTTGAGTGAAGAAGGAGGGGGAGGAGGTGCTGCAGGTGCCAGTGCAGAGATTCCCCTGCAGCCCATGGTGAGACAGGCTGTCCCACTGCAGCCCATGGAGGCGCACAGCGAAGCAGAGACCCACTGGTAGCCCTTGCAGGACCCCAGGCCAGAGCAGATAAATGCCCAAAGGAGGCTGTAACATTATGGTAATGACATGCTGGAGCAGTTTGTTCCTGAAGGACTGCACCCCCAGAAGGGACTCACACTGGAGAAGTTTGTGTGGACTATCTCTATGGAAGAGACCCCGCACTGGAGCAGGGGAAGAGTGTGTGGAGTCCTACTACTGAGGAAGAAGGAGCAGCAGAGACAACATGTACATGCTACTGACTGTAGCACCCATTCCCCACCCCACTGTGCCGCTAAGGGAGAGGTGGTAGAGAATGTAGGAGCAAAGTTAAGCCTCGGAAGAAGGTGTTATTAAGATTTGGGTTTATTTCTCATTATCCTACTCAGATATGACTTGCAATAAATTAAACTGATTTCCCCAAACTGAGTCTATTTTATTCCCATGACAACAACTAGCAAGTGCTCTTCCCCATCCTTATCTTGACCCACAAGCCTTGTGCTGTATATTTTCTATCTGTAGTAAGTAACCCTGGCTGGATGCCAGGCACCCACCAAAGACTCTTTATCACTCCCCTCCACAGCAGGATAAGGGAGAGAAAATATAAGGGAAGGTTCATGAGTTGAGGTAAGGACTGGGGGAGATCACTCACCAAATCCAATCAGAGGCAAAACAGGCTGGAATGAGAGATATTAACTGAATTTATTACTAACAAAATCAGAGCAGGATAATGAGAAATAAAGTAAGACCTTAAAAACACCTTCCCCCCACCTATCCCTCCTTCCCAAGTTCTACCTCCTTCCCAGAAGCACAGGGAGTAGGGAATGGGGGTTACGGTCAGTTCATCACATGCTGTTTCTCCCATTGCTCAGGGAGAGGAGTCCTTCCCCAGTCCATTTCACCAACAACAGTTCTCCATGAATGGCTGCAATATGAGTCCATCCCACAAGCAACAGAACCCCTCAATCCTTCGAGGACAGGCTGCTCCAGCATTGGTCCCCCTCAGGGTCAAAGGTCCTACAAGGACACCGCTCCAGCATGGGCTCCTCTCTCCATCAGTCTGCAAGTCCCTGCCAGGAGCCTGCTCCTGTGAAGGCCTCCCACGGGGTCACAGCCTCCTCTCAGGCATCCTGCTCTGGTGTGGGTCTCCTCCACAGGCTGCAGGTGGATCTCTGCATCCTCATGGTCCTCCATGGGCTGCTGGGGCACAACTGCATCACCATGGTCTGCACCACGGGCTGCAGGGGAATCTGCTCCAGCACCTGGAACACCTCCTACCCCTCCTTCTCCACTGACCTTGGTGTCTGCAGGGTTGTTCCTCTCACGTTCTCACCCTGCTCTTCTCTGGCTGCAATTATGACTGCGCAATAACTTCTTTTTTCCTTCTTCTTCTTCTTCCTGAATCTGTTATCACAGAGGCATTACTACCATTTCTAATTGGCCCAGCTCTGATCTGTGTCATGTTCATCTTTGGAACTACCAAGGATTAGCTCTGCCAGACATGGAAGAAGCTTCTAACAGTTTCTCACAGAAGCCACCCCTATAGCCTACACACTACCAAAGCTTGGCCATGCAAACCCAATACCCTACCTCGTACAGTTGAGGAGAGGAGTGATAGAGCAGCTTTGGTGGGCACCTGATGTCCACTCAGGGTCAACCCACAACAGATCAAACACACTGATAAGGAAACAGAAGATGTCCAAAGGTTACTGAAATTTAAAATCAACTCTAAGGGTTTGCTTGGAAAGACCTCTCTAAATAAAATCCACAATCTAAGAGTCATCTATTATTTAGGCTATGACAATCACAATCACTACAGCATTTAAATGAGCATTATCATTACATCCTTAATCTTTCACTGAAGAGTTTTACTTTCAGCAAATTAAATACAAGCATCTCAAAACAATCTGTATTTTAGGCACAGCCCAAGCAGAAGAATGACTTTTCAGTCTACCCTGACTGACCAGTGCAGCAAGTTTATCCTTCAGGAAACCAGTCCTTTATTTCTACATTGCTTGGGGTGCCTGCAGTTTACCAAATGCTTACTTTGTTTAGGTCCTTGTGATCTGTGACTTCAACCTTCTGTAGGCAAGTCTGTGAACGGTTCCTTATTTTCACTTCTACTACCACAGCAGATTCCGCATTCATCTCAGAAAAGAGGCTTCAGCTTTCCTCTGTGAAACTTATAGCACCAAATTCCATTTAAAAAGTAGTCTCACAATAAGATTAAGTAATGAAAGAATTGCATTACCCGTAAATACAAATATTTTCAAATTCATCTATTTGTCTTCAAAAAAAGTTTTTGCAAACTGCATCTTAAGATCTTGCCTCTGTCTAGAAGCAGAACTAGTTAGCAAGACTGCATATGTTCAAAATATTGGTCACTGCAGTTAAACTATGTTCAAACTAACATGCACTTAATGTTGCTTCTTCACTGGTTTCCTGGCTAAACAGCACCCAGATTTCTAGCAGAAAAGGAGGACTTCAGGACTTCTTTGTTCTTCAAGCATAAAACTGTACAACCTACTAGATCTTTCTCTTCCAGGCTTCACGTGAAATATTCTTATTTTCTCACTCTAATTCATACTCACAGTAATACAGCACTCTTCTTCAGAATACTACACAGATCAAAAGGATGCCAAACACAAGCTCACACAGTGGCCTAAAGCACTTAATTGTAAAACTTCATTTTCAACTCCTCAGTCTTTGCAGAGTTTCAGCTACCACATTTAAGTTTTCTATGCAAGATCTCTGGCTGAACCTCAAATTGGCTTTGGGCAATTTCTGAAATAAAAGATTTAGGGAGATCGGAAAAAAACCCAGAGGATCATTAAAAATATAAGCAAATATAAAAATTTAAGTTCAAATATAAAGAAAGGTGAAAAGGTAACAATAAAATAAGAACATACAATAAGTAGAGGTATACATAGCTATAATTCAGAAATGCTTCCTTTCTTCTCTAATATTCAGATACAAAAAGGAAGTAGAAAATTGTACACCAAAAGTAAGAACATTTGAAGACCAAGCATCCAGATAAAAAACTAGTTATGAGTGTCTGCTTATTATAGTATTACAAATTCTCTCTACTGGTCTCCAAACTTACTCAGTGCCCACAGAGATTAAGTGCCAGGGTGTCTCTTCTTTGGTGAAATCCCACCTAACCTGCTACTAAGTAAAAAAAAAAAGTATCAGAAAAATAGAAGATTGATACTCTCCAGCATGACAGTCAGCTATTCTTGCCTCTTCAGTCCTCCTCAATGCCACAGGACTACTACAGTCTCTTTGATTCCACCAAGTGACAATTTGATGACAATTTGGCATCAGTTTCTAGAAGTATGGCACATTCAAGAACTTATCTTGGTAGAGGTTGGATTTTTGAACGTAACATTTCACACCTCACAAAGAACAAAAGTCCAAGGCATCTTGAACTGTATACTTGTTGATATAAAACTACCTTGGAAATTCATCTATGGATTGGTATTATATTTTTAAGAATTCTGAAGGTGAGTTCACACTTGCCACAAACTTATTTTTGATGCTCCTCATCATAAAACCCATGAAAACACATTCCATCTTCTGTATGCTTCTACCAATACAGATAATAAATAACAAAAGGACCATTCTCTGAATGGGAATAAAACCACCACACTCACGGACTATCTACTGCCCATCAAATCTCCATTTTTAAACAAGTCAGAAGCCACAAAAAGACAGTATGATATATCCTTATTCTTACTAATGATATAAATATAACTCCAGAAGTGCAAGAGTCAAGATTTTGCAAGCTGTGTTAATTTATACACTTACCCAACCCAAAGAAAACCTTCCAGTAATATTTTATGCAAAAAGCAATCACATGAAGACAAGTAGGCTACGTTTATGGGTCAACTGGTACATCAAGCTTTCAAAATGTTACCTTGCAGGTACCTTCAGAATGAAAGATCACAGGAGGGTTATTGACAACATCTTACAACCTCTAACAATCCCCCATAACTGCTTCACATTTAAAAGATTAATAAAACAGGTTCCTGCACAGTATGTCGTTGCGCTGCCCCTCCACACACCTGGAGACACAGTCACATACACAGAACAGCTTGGGTAGGAAGGGACCTAGAAGATGATGTAGTTCCACCAGACACGGACAGGGATACCACCCCCCTACATCAGGTTGCTCAGGGCCCCATCCAGCCTGGCTTTGAACATTTCCAGTGATCAGACATCCACAACTCAGTATCAACAGTAAATCTCACCTGATAAATAAATCAATCCAGTCCTAAACACTGTACTGCAGAGAATAAGATTTTTAGGTAACTTCCACTTCAATGGAGATTACTTCCACTCCACATTCCAGTTTACCCTTCTGAAACACTTAGCAACTTTCCACTAGTCTTCTAACAAATCTAGGGGAAGTATTAGACCAGATGTTATACAAGTTTGATTAACTGCAAGCAAGGATTGTACAGTTTCACAACTTAACTATCACCCTTATCTGGGTTTTGATGCAATCCAACTACTGTTCAGCATGATAGCTTAATCTCAAATAAAAAAATACTGACCATACATGAAAACTTAAAAAAAAAAAAAAAAAAAAAAAAATCAAAGTAGCTGGTCTGACTCTGCAACTACCAAAACCACTTTCACTTCTGTAGTGCTGAAGTGCCACTCCCAGTAACAGGTCCTCCTGTACCTTCTCTCTGGAACTCCACATAGATAACACAAATGTCTGCAGCTCATCCTTGACAGAGACGTGGTGGTACTGGGTTTTTTGCTTCTTCCTGATATATGAAGCATGCTTTTAAGAAACTTTTCTTCACTGCAGACATAAAACAAAGTGAGGGCACAATTCGTTAGCTTTCAGAAACAGAGTGTTCAGACTATGAGTGGGAAAAATAGGACAAGACTTCAAAAGCTAACTAATGCAGAGAAAAAGAAAGTTGCAGGGACTATCTGTGTTCACAAATCATTTCAGATTAACTGAAGACGAGGTTAGACAGGCATACGTTATCTGGGCAATAGATAAGTTAATTTAAGAAAAAACTTTCATCATCTAATGTCACAAAAAGTTATAGAGTAAGCCATACTAATGGACATGCTGAAGTACTTATTTTCCTTTAATCCAGATTACCTACTGAAATTAGGTAGTAATAACCACTATAATTAATGCAAGTAAGAGTCACTTCAATGTCAAATCTTGATGCAAAGAACACATTTTCCTGAGTTTCTGTGAAAAAGAGTTTTAACTATAGAGCCTTGCTTCGTCTTCAGTTATGAAAATAAACTGTTTCAGGTCTTCAATAGTGCCCAAAAAATTAATGATGTAAGGTTTCTCACAGCTCTACAATTAGGGTTACACTGCAAATTATTTCATCAATGAGTAACAGTGGCACACAATATCCTTTTTGCAGAAGACCTGGTCAAGTCATTCAGATCTAGGCCAGCTTCCTGTGTTGCAACAGCTGCAGGAATGATACCAAGTGATCTAAGAAAGTACAGATTTCCTGAAGAGAATTTCAAGCTGGGGAGAAACATGAGATGTTGCTTGTCTGCCACAGGATGCAAACACCAATCCATCAGAAGGGCTAGGCTGTTCTGCTCCTGCACTATGGTCTGTCTAGCCTTCCTCCCTTGGTCAGGAATCAACTAACCATGTGGACTTACTTGGCGTGGACTTACTTGGCAGTCTCTTTTCATAGCTGCATAGCAGGGATTTACTTCAAATTATATCAAGTCCTTAGATTAATAACTATAAAGAGCTGACTGGGACAGTGTACAAGATATTGTCAAATGCCTCCTCTTCTTCCTGGTTCACTTCTAAAAAGTTTCGGTAATTCCACAACACACATTCCCCTATGGTCTTAATAGTGCCTTTACTGCTTTAGTAGTAAAAATCACCATTAAAATCACTGTTCTTGAAAAAAAAGCATCCTGAGTAGCTAGAGGGCCCCCAAATCATTTTATATTTCAAAAGTTGCCTAATAGGCAGATTTCCAACCTGCTGTTTACAGCCTTCCACCCTTTTCTTGCTGCTAGAAGAGAGGAACATGCAGTATGTCAGGAGCTCACAATAGCATGCATGAGCAGGCACACACAAAAATAAAAAACTTTTTCACTTTTAGCTGTCCAGTGTTTCTTTACACATTCTAAAGCTTGAGAGATGAGAGTTTCAAGCCAAAACCTACTGCTGCTTTTGAAGGTAACCTCATTCAACTGCTTCATGAAGAAACAGTTTGTACCAGCAGACAAGGTGTTTGACTTTCTCCAAATAGCATTTGCCTACTACAAGCAAACTGCCATAACTTCATCACAATATTACTTCTACTATGTCTGTCTCACCCAGTTGCCTCATGGATGACAGCCCTTAAGGAAAAAGCCATACATTAGGTGCTCTAAGGTACTAAAGATCTACTACACTCAACTGTTAAACAACTTTGAAAATTCAGTCAACTTGAAAACAGGTCTATTAATGGCATTCAAGTACAAAACCACTTCTTTCTTCCCCTGCTTTATGCAAGAAGAATAGAAACAGACCATCTTAACCACGGCTGAGCAGGAAAACAAAGTTTGTCTTGAAATATGAAGGTGTAGTTACTGTAGATACTTCTTTCATCTCTCTGAACAAGGAGGCTGTCTAAAATATCCCTCTACTTGACCTAGATGCAACAGAACACAGCAGAAGCCTGCCCCAACTCAGCTGGGATTCAGCACACTGACACCACACAGTGCACTTTGGTCTGCTTTTGGATTTGTTCTGAGGTAAAGGAGTGGCAGCATTTGCAACCACAAGCTAAACACGAACTTCTGTCGCACAGCGTATGCTGAGTGATCTGTTTTACTAAGAGAGCAATTTTGATTAAAATTCACAACTTGAACCTAACCTGACGAACACTCTCAAATGTCAGTTGGGTATCCGAAAGTCATCTCAGCATTACTTGGAAAGGCCAATTCATAAAGGATCCGCCTACCCTCTCAGCATACACCCAAGGACAAGAGTGCCTGTTTTTATCGGTAAGATATTCTTGTCCTTAAGAGCACCTCTCTGTACCTAACCCTGAGCAGCTAGCAGAGCTCTGTGGATGACAGGATTGGCACTGCAGCAGTAAGCATCAAGTACTCAAGTACTTCTGTGACTCTTGCACTTCCCACATCCCAGATGATAGGTGGACAACTGTTTATTTTAGTTCCCTGTCACATTTACTAACTGTGAGATCACAAGCTACAGTGTAGCCTTCAACACACTTCCTTCCTCAGCTATACGAGCAATTTCTCTCTCCTTTTGTAGGCCCTCACCTAGATTCCCATCTGTTTGCCTCTGTTCCAGAAAGACTCTCAATTAAAAAGACAGTCAGTTTTACTCTGCAAAACTGGCACAGCACAAAAAGAACTGTCATGGCTCACTTCAGATTTATTTCTGATGAACTGTCCTACAGCAGAGCTTTGGAACAAAAAAGCACAATTTTAATTCCACTCAGAAAACTTAACTGGTGCACATATATAGTAATAAAAGCACAGGTACAGACAATAAAAAGACTACTGGGTTTTCCCCCCCATATAAAAGTTCTGATTTTACTTTTTTTTTTTTGGTCTTTCAACTCTGTTTTGCAGATTATTTCACCCCCAGGCAGACGGGTGCTCCAAGTAAGATATCGGCTGCAAAAAAGACACATAGCACTTATATTGCAC
Organism: Corvus hawaiiensis; assembly: GCF_020740725.1. Taxonomy (NCBI): domain Eukaryota; kingdom Metazoa; phylum Chordata; class Aves; order Passeriformes; family Corvidae; genus Corvus; species Corvus hawaiiensis. Next base: position 44,810,808 of record NC_063216.1, read on the forward strand.
AGTGTAATTCCAAACTCAGTTACTTGCGTACAGATAACAATACAGTTTTAGACTACAGCTCTAAGATAAACCTGAAGTAGTCCATATCACTACAACAAGCATCCCTGAAAACATACAGGTACCAAAGGAATAAAACACCACATCTACTTAGTTAAAAGTTTATTTTTGCAAAGTCTTTAATGTGAATAGTCCAAGTATCCCCCACTATTCACTCAGTTCATTTTTACCTAGAATGAAGTCTACAGGATAGACTTTGAGCAAGAGTAAAAAAAGATGCAATGAATTAAAAAAATGAAAATACTCAACTGTACCAAGTTTGGTTGGGTTTTTTTCCTCCCAAAAGCTTGTGATTTTAATATAGAGGCAAGTCATCCAAAAGGTAATAACTTGCTTAATGTTCAAAGTTTTTCATAGAGATAAGATATTCTTTCCAAAGGGAAATACACTTGTTTTTGAATGGTTATTCTTTAAGGCAATGTAATTGCTCCATTGCCTTTTAATTATAATTCATGGAAGAGTGTTTCTTGTCTCCTTTTCTTGTAACAGTAATTTCAATATATACTTCACTGTGAAGGAGTACTGAAAAGTCTTTGTCATACACTGTCTACACATCTCATCCTGGGGTAAGATGTAGCCGTTGTATGCGGAAAATTACAACTACACTAATCAAAACATGTAAATGCAAGAACACACAACATGTATTATTTTCAAGCTGGGCATCTCTGACGTACCCTCTCCCCTGGAACTGTACTACCTTACTCTCATACCCCAAAACAGTATAGAAAAAGATTTTCCTTTTTTTTTTGTTTCGTTTACCCTGAGCAACACAACCCATGCTTTTAAGATGGAAACTGGAGTAAAAGCACGTTATTCTTTTTTCGTAGAAAACCTTGGTTTCTCATTCTCTTTTGTAATCTAGGGCCAATGCGAGAACAGTCAGATTTGGGTTTATTTTCTCCTCTGCAAATTTTGTTTTCCTTAAACTGCTTCTTCACCAACACACGCAGAAGGGTACAAGGATCTCAGGCTCATTAGACGGGTTTGTCGCAGGAAGTGTCAGTCAAATTCTTCCATTTGCTTTGACACGGGTGATGGTGGGGTGCTTAGACGAGACGAACATCTCTGTCATTTCCATTTCATTCTGTGGTAAGCAGGACGGGAACTCACAGGCCACGGCGCTGTCTACTTGTCCCACTCCGTGGCCACCCCAGGCACAAGCCCCGACGGGCTGCCCCGGCCGGCCGCGCCCGGCCTGACCCGCCCGCCTCGCCCCCACACACCGGCCGGAAAGAGCGAGCGGCTCCTCTCCCGCGGCCGGACTAGGTGGGGCTCGGCTCGGACTTCCCGCTGACAACGCCGGCGGCCGCCGGGCACCGTCGCCTTCCCCGCCCGCGGCGGGGCCGAGCCGGGCGTCACCCGCCCCTCCCCGCGGCCGTCCGGGCCCCACGTCGCGGCCCCGACCGGCGGGGTTACAACTTTCCGCTTCCGCTCCAACTTCTGCGCCGGGGACCGGCGGGCGGGGGGCGGCGGCGAAGGGCAGGGCCGGGCCCTGGGCCCGGCCGCGACGGCTGCCCCTCAGCGCCCCGCTCCCTCCACCCCCTCGGGGTCCCACCACGCCTGAGGCCGGACGAGGCGGCGGCTCCCCGTTCCTCTTCCGCCATGTTCCAGGCTGGTGCCCCTTCCCTCAGAGCGCGCCGCTCTCCGCCGCCGCCGCCCCCCCTCTCGCCGCCGCCCCCACCCCGCCCCGCCACCTGTACCAGAGACGCCGCGCCGCTCCCCGCCACGGCGGCCCGGCCCGGCCCGCGCTGCCGGCCGCTACCCACCGGACAGCGCCTCCGCTCCCCGCCGACCGCGCGCCGCCGCCGCCGCCTCGCCGGCCGATCCCGCTGCGCTGCGCCCGCTACGCTCCGCTCGGCTCCGCTCGCCGCCTGTGCCGGGGCGCGGCTCGGGGCCGTCGCCGTGACGCCGCACGCCCAGCCTCGCTCTGGCGCGGCGGGGGCGGAGGGAGGGGCGGGCGCAGGGAGGGGTGACCCCTCCGCACCGCCCCCTGCGCACGCGCGCGGCCGCCCCGCCCCTGGGCGTGTGGCGGCGGCGCGGGGACGCCGGGGGCCGAGTGCGCCTTGGCTTAGCGCCGGCCCTGTCCCCGAGTTCTTGTACGCTCCGGGTGGGAGCCGTGGCTTGGTTACGGCTCAAAGGTGCGCCAAAAGCACACTATGGTTGCTTAAAGTTAATGAAGACCATAAAGAGCTGGAAATATAGATGCCAGTGCAGTATTTCCTGCGTTTCTAATGGGGTGTTGAGATCCACTGGTGAAGGGTGTTTCAGAGATGCTGCATACTACTGGTTTTATGTGGATCATTATGCCTCTGGATGTGAACAGTCTGTCATTAGTCGTGCTGATACAAAGCAGGATTCCCAAAGCCTGCAAATAATTGCGATATTTTCCAGCTTTTCTGTTATTTTAGTCCTAAAATACGTTAATCTCTTTTTTTTCCTCCCAAGTGTCACTCATACTTTCCAGTTACAAAGGGTTTAGCTGATGAAAGTTAAAAATAAATGAGCATTTATGTTTCTAGGAAACACTTGGTAAGCAAATGGTTAACGTGGTCCTTTCAGATAGAACTTGTGCTCTGAGGAAGTCCACGGCACTTCCACACTTACACAAGAGTATATAAAACTGACAGGAAGTTGCAGTGAGGCTTCTGGCGAGGCGAGTGGGTGTGGAGGAAGCAGAGGCTATCTGTTTGTAGGGCAGATAGAAAAGAGAGATCATATGACTTCAAGCGAATCTGTAGGAGATGCTGGAGCTCAGAGCAGGGTCAAAGGATGACCAGTGAAATGAACTTCATCGAGATACAGGGCATCTAGAAAGCGACGCACTTAAAAATTTATTTTTCTTCTACATTGTTGCTCCCAAATCCTGAACGTCATAAAATCTCTTCCAAAGTCCAGACAAATCTCTTGGTGTTTTACAGCTTAAACCCTTGTGCAGTCCTTTGATAATGAGTCCCTGTAAATGATGGGTAATGCAAGAGAGCTCTAGTTGTGAGAAGTCAAGTCCATAGAAACCAGTCCTTTCTCAGCAAGGCATCCTATCCAGGACAAAAATCATTAATGAGAGGTGTCAAAATAGGTGAAATACAGCCTTTCAAGTGAAAATCAGAAGAGCATTTCATGCAATTATTGGCTGTGTAGCATGTTTGCTCACCAGACAGAAAAATAACTTGTGTTCTTATTTTTTATGTCATTAGATATTATTATCAGCACCCAGAAATATTCAGAGGAAAAGAACGAACAAAGATATATATCCTCAACCGTCACAACTTTCTTCAGTGAACTAGGCTAATCACAAGTAACTTGCAGTGTTCCAGGAGCAGATATGTGTCATTAATGTAATAGTATTTTACAGTGTGCCTTTAATTGTTCTGTGTTTTATAGGCAATGGGGCAAATCCTCCTCTTTGCTATACAAGAAGAAAAAAGGGAGGTGGCCTTTGGGAATCTTGAGTAAAACTCTGTGAGCAGATCCTGGTGTTTTGAGTTTCATATGGGGGTATCTGGAACTTAGTATTTTAAAAGACGTGTATATAGACATATGTACACATATGGTTTGCTTAATATAGACATGTTTGGAGATTGATCACTGTAACCAGAAGAAATAGGCAATTAGGATTCATCCTAGCAAGAGACCAGGTGTTCTCTTTTCCCAACTTTCTCAGCCACATAGGTTGAATGTAAATTGGGCCCTTAATTTTGGATTTTCCTATGAATCATCTAGCTAATCCTCAGCACAATTCTTAAACCAGCTTTATTCATATCAGTGTGACTGGCAAATAGCAACTGGTGTGCTTGTTAAGCATACTCACCCGGTACTTCACAGGGCTTGTTCTACCTAGCTTGCTCAGAGTTTCATAGGTGCCTAATCGCCGACAGTCACTCAAGCAGCTGAGCAAGTGCTGAGGTTTCCCTATGATAGAGCAACTCCCCAGAGAACCAGGAATATGGGTGAAATGAGGGGGATATGGCCACAGTGCTGTTGTGTTGAATAGGAACAACACAGATACATCAGCTTGCTTTAGTGGGCCTGCCTGTGCCCAGCATTGCTCTGGAATTTTTAAAAGAAGGTGGTCAAATACTCAGCCGCCTGTTTACTGAACAAAAAGCAGAAGAGACCTGCTTATGCACATAAATCTTAATGTCAAGTAGACCTTTCCAAAGCACTGTAGCACATGTCCTTTGAGCTGTAATTTCTGTCTCCCAATTTACCAGTTGCTTTCATGTACTTCAAAACCCTTTTATTTCAATGACCATAGGTTAGCTGGAGGTAGTTCAGTCTGCTCATCACTAACACAGTGAGCCATCTGATAATTTCATGGCTCTTGTGAGGAACAAGAGAACATAGAAGATCCCCTCTGATGGAAGATGAGGAGGAAAATACTGACAAATCTTGTTAAAAAGTTCTGTGGAATTAGTGGGGGAGTAAGGTGGGGGCTGACAGATTATTTGGAGAAAACAAAGTAATATTTTAAAAATGATTCTTTAATAAAAGCTTGGCAGGGCAGCCTTTGGTCACCTCCATGTAATTTTTCTAACTTTGCCTGCATTGTTTTCACTGGGACTGCATGGGTGTTGGGGTGAAGAATGTGGCACTATGTATATTGCAGTTTCATTACTGCTGAAACACAGCCATCTCTGGGACAGAATGCAGAGCTGGCTTGTGCCAGCAAACTCTAAAGTTAAATGGGTATGTGGTGCCAGGGAATACAGTGCTGGCTGCATGCCAACTAGCTTTGGGCTGTTCTAGAAACTTGTCTTGAAGGGAAAAGAAATGCCATTTGGTAAATCCTAAGAGGATGCTTTGCTTTCAGAGGGGAAGCGAAGTTCTCATCTTTTTAGGTGAATGGACTGAAAGGGATCAATTCTTAGCTTGATGACTTGGCTATTCCAGCAAGAGAATGGTTACTAGATGAGAATGTGCTTTGGATCATGAGAGCAGTAAAGAGAAAACTTCTGCAACACTAAGGAAAAATGTTATTTTTGAGACATAGGTATGTGAGGTATTTTTATCATTCTTTATCCTTCAACATGATTTTCATTTGTTATTTCTCCATACTCAGATTTAGAGTGGGAATAGCTGTCTGTCTGGATAGAACCTTGAGATGTTTCATGGATGTGTCTTCCCCTCAAGATTCAGTGCAATTTCTCTGTGTCTTCGTATCTGTTGATACAGCTTCAGCCTGAGGTTTTTCACCTGATAATTATCAATTCTTCTCGTTTGTCATCTTCACTTCAGACATAGCTTCCATTATGCAGTTCTGCTTCTTAACATCTCTTCACTGTGTCTTCTTGATGTATTTCTATTTGCTAATCAAAGTTGTTTAAACATTGGTTTAATCACAAGCTTGACTGAAACTTAACATGAAGATTTTTTTTCTCAACTTTTTTTTCACTTTCCATATGTTTACCTCATTGTTGAGGAAAATTCTGTCACTTTGCTCCTCTTCCTCCTCCAAACTATCTTGAATTAATGCTTTTTCTTATCTCTAAGGGATGCTCCATGACTCTTCAATTTATCTGCCAAAATCTCTTACTGAACTAACCCTTTTCCTTATCTTTGCCCAAAATCCTATTTGTTCATACAATATAGTCCTCCCTTTATCTTGTGATTTGTCTCCTTCCCTACCCTGTGATAACTGCTTTGAGGAGCAAAATTTCCCTTTGTTTTTTTTTAAGCTGGGGTAGAACAGGCAATGGATACTACTGCAATTTAAATTGTAAATGTCAGCATTTATTTACAGGGGTCTAATGTTTTAATCTATTTTCTTCTGTCTTTGAGAGACTACTTTTATATCACTGTGATTACTTCAGATAAAGCAAGGAATAGCTGTTTCACAACATACCTGTTGTGAAAGCAGAGTACTCTGAATTGCAGATGGGTTCAAGAAAATGTCCTGAGCTCTGGAATTTAAACTCTTAAAAATTAGGATTCATTTGGTAAAAGGAAAAGCCTACTTTATTTTATCCTCTGTGGAAAAGATCTTTCAAATTGCTTTGGACAACCAGCTCATCAGATAAGGAACAAGATTGTCACAACAACATAAGTGCTTTAAAAGTGTAAATGAAGAATAATGTATCTGCTTGAAACTAGAGAAGGAGTGTAATTACCTGGAGGAAAATCTGTCCAGGATATGGGTGACTGTTTCTCTCAAAAAAACTGGAAAGCCACACATATTTTTACAGTTTCAAAGCTTCAAAAGTTTTACTTCCCTGCTTTTCCAGGACACTTTCAGCAGTGCGTGATGCAGAAAGGAGGTTACTACTTTCTGAATCACCAGCTGCTGTGATACCTGGATAGTTCTTCAAAGTTTTCCATAAAAGGGCTGGGTGCAATGGCAGTTAACTGATGATGATGACTGTATGTGTCAGTATAAAGTTGTAAACGAACAATTTCCGCATTTATAATTCTGCACTATTCTCGAGAATGTCCTTCTTCACTCCATTACCAGTTATTTTAGAATAATGCATTGAGCAAAATAGAACAGCCTGATCAAAGACAGCACTGGGTCCATAGTGGTAGTGCTATCAAGTACAGAGAAAGTGGGTACTTTTCACTCTGCTTTATGGAAACATGAGAGTACAGAATTTTTACTTGGTAAAAGTGTATTTACAATTATAACTGAATGTCAGTAACAACATTTTAACTATTGTACCCTTTTTTTGTTCTTTGATTTTTTTTTCATTGTTACTAGTTTTTAGCATACTCATTTATGTCCAGGTTGTGACTCTGCTGGAGGCAGAAGAAAGGTTCCTGTTGATTTTAATGAGCTTTATATTAGGACCTAAATTCAGCCTTTGAGGGATGTGCAACATTTAGCTATACTTGTGTTTAAAATATATATTCATTTCTGGTTCATGACAGTATTAAGACTGGAACAACGGGCCTAAAAATACTCAGTATTTTTCTCCTGCTTTGCCTAGCAGCAGAATTATATCCCAGTTAATACTGCAATTTACACTGACATATAGATGTGGAAGTGACTTTTCCTTGCTTCTTTTTTGTTTCTGTCCACTTCAGAATCAAGCCTTAATTAACACAATGGGCCAAAAGCATTCACAGGAAAATAATTATTTACATTAGCAGTTCATTAGTTTTGGTATTCAGTTTGGTTAGAACAACAAAATATACAGCACAGAAAGGAAAATTTCTTTCATAACTTTGCTAGATCATTTTCTTCTTAGCTTTCTCTGTAGATGTGGCCTTGTTCTGCTATATCTTTCCTCTGGCCATGGAAGCTGTTGCTGAAACTACAATCATGAGAAAGGTCTTAATGAGTATAGTTGAAGTCTACACCGAGAAATAAACATATTCAACATATTCCTTGCCTTTTAAAGCTAGCCAAAAAGCAGGTTATTTTTTCCTTATTTTTTTCTTTTTCTTTTTTTGGAAAATGAGTGCATTGCGGGTTTTTTAGCTGACAAAAATTTCTTTCTTTTACTTCTTTCTTAAGAAGTCCATAAATTGCAAACACTTGAAATAGTCATTTCGTTAAAGTGTTTACCACTAATCCAACTGTATATACTATACTTAGAAGAAAATATTTTAGTGAAATTTTGTATCCTCTAAATAACCAGTGTAAAAACAGGAAAATGCTGATTTTGGGTAAGTGCATATGATCAAACCATCTCCAAATAAGATGTTACATCTGGCACAGGCCATGGTTCACAGTCTGATCTGGAAAAGTTTGGATGTTTTTTTGGGTCGTAGGGGTGCAACTATGATCAGTGGCATCAGACCTGTGCAGAGATTCGGTGATGCCCCACTCTGCCTCCTCTGGCTCACTCCCTCTCATCATACTCTGCTGCTTGTTTGCTTCACTTTAGCCTGCTTTTCAGGGGGGTTTATCAGCTAGTAGGCCTACAATCTATTCACCCCTTTCTGCTGTCACCTTTAGAAGGACTCAGGGGTCAATTCCCTTCTTGTTCCTTAACTGTCTTGAAAATATGAATAGATGATTTGTGCAATAGATTTATTTTATGAATACTCTGATTTTACTTCTGCTGTACTATACAGTTCTGTTGAACTTCAAATTGAAGATTTCATAATATCCTATTGACATGAGATATCTTTGTTGTTATATTTACTTTTTATCAATAAAAACATCAATTTGAAATGAAAATGGTGTCCTCTTCCTTTCTTAGAAATTCAGAAGTCCCAAGACTTTTAATTCCCTCTGCACTGCACAGAATCTTCTGTTTCAACCTCAAGCACCATAAAATTTGAACTCTAGACAGGATTTTGGCATTCAAAGAAGGCTGGTGAAGAGGAGGCCTGTGAATCACTACCAAAGATAGGGACACAATGGAAGCCGTTGCCCTGGTGTTGCATTTCCTTCCGTGAAAATGGTACTCCTGTTGCCCTGGTGCTGTGTTTCACATGCTAAGGTGATACTCCACGGGCTATGCTAGTTGTGCAGCCTGTTTGTGTGGTCCGTGTGGCATTTCCAAATTAAATTCAAATGAAAGAAGACACAGGGCTATGTTTTTAATGATGTGACATAAAATAAAAATTCTAATTTGTTTTAACAGTATTGCCACCTGAATTGTTAGTTTTCCTCCCTGCTTTTCCTAATTTTTGATGTTTTCTACATTTTTTCCTTTTCCATTCTTCCTTAAAAAACCATCAAATTATGTGAGTTTCAGACCCCAGTAAGGCCACAATGAGTTCAAGTAATGGGTTTCATGCTGTCTTTCTCTAACTCCTATGATTTTGTCTAACCTTTATTCTACATAATCCCATTATTTTATAAAATAGCAACTTTTCCCTTCCCCCTTTTTCTCTTCATCTTTTATCTTCTCTCCCTTTTTGCTTTAACACGGTAGTTTAAAGACTGCAAGTTAGTTCTAGGGTGGAGTTGTGTGATATAATCAACTTCAAAATGGTATTTAAATTTCCTTTCATCACTACAATACTGAAATTTATGCTCAGAGATCAGCATTTACTCTTACTGCATTTTCTTATGCTGCTTCAGTGTTATAAAGAGAGGACTGTAGCTTTTTTTGCCTGAAAACACTCTTAGATTAGTACCTTGTTATTTAACAATTCTGATACATAATGGTGGATTCAGAGAAAGAGCAGTGTCTTGTAGATAACAGTCATTTTATAACCACTTCTTTCGAATAGCTTTTTATCATTCAAGTGATTTTTTTTTTCTGTCTCTGGCATTCAGTAATGGAGGAAAAGTCCTCAGGGGGTAATCCTTCCTTTTATAGAAGAAATTCTGAGGTGCTTCAGGCTTTCCCAGGTTAGCCCATTTCCTACTCTCCTTGTATCTGCCCTGTTCCAGGCATAACATTGTATTTTAGTTCCCAAAAACATTCTGTGTGCGGTTTAGGCTGTTCATGAAGGCACGTGGACTCCAGAAAGCGAACACAACTGCCCACAGTATTTAATGTACAGAGAACACCGAGTGTCAACAAGTCACTGGGCCAGTAATTCTCAGAATTTTCCATACACAGGATTTTTGCTCATCTAGCCAAAGTGTGATTAGATGGCTCTCTCAGATGACAATGTAGGAAGGGCAGTCAGTCATGACTCCTTGCCACATACGTGACACCCACGATGAAAAGCTGAGTGTGTACTTGTCCAAGGTACACTCTGGAGATATATTTTTTAATGCTCTGTAATAAGTTACCTGTGCACAACAGAGTCATGAGCCATTCTGTCATATAGATTCCTGTCAGCTTGTTACAGCTTGTTCCAGGTTTGCTAGTATACGTCCAAGGCACCTTAGTTCATAAATAGGAATCCTAAACACTAATAAATCTCAGCCCCATTTTCTTTCAGAGTATATCAGTGGCAAAATGCTATATAGCTGAACCTATATAGAAACTATCATTTCCCTAAAAGACAATTAAAAACATATTATATACTCGGTGTCCTGTGGTTTGGTACCACTATCACATAAAACAGATTCCGTGTAGTTACATGGAATTTGTAAGATGGACAGATGAACCTTAGTTCTGCCCTCCCATATAAGTAATAGCATAATATGTAAATGAATCACAAAATTAGTCAAAGAATCTTTTTAAATATATCTCCCAAGTGAAATCGATTTGGTCATTTGCTTACCTACACACTTCATAAACATATGCATGCAGACAAAAAAACAAATGCACAATTTTGATACATCAGTTTCCTAATAATTTTTCTACAGTCTAATGGGTTTTCAGTGACAATATAATCATATTTGGCATAATGCACTCTACCTATATACATGTAAACATTTAGTTAGAATTGCTCTCGGAATCCTATTTTTGAATTTCCACACTTCATTGCAATGAAATGTTTGACCTTCATGATGTATTAACATAGAGGGTTTTTTTAAATTTAATATACCGATGAAATTGGGGCAGAGAACACAGATGACTGCCTCTGAGCCCTCAGGCTCCTGATTATCTCAGGATAACTGTGCCTTCCTGGAGTTGCTCAACTGCTGCATTAACAGTCTTTACTGTGAAGAAAGCAGCGTTAGATAAACATCATTCAGAAGGGTATCTCTGATTGTTCAAGCCTATGGAAATAATGTGCCCCAAGCATCAGCAGTAGATAGGTGTGGTTCTCAGATCATCAAGAAATATCTTTGGCTAGTATTAGCTCAGTGCTGTGTCATCCTCTTGTTTTAATTGACTCTATCACTTGCTCATTCTAAGGAATTTACAAATCTTGATTAAGTCACAATAGTTAAATGTCAATATATTCATAGCAGTTTTATAGGCTAGGGAGTTACCTGCCCTTTTCTGTGTCTGAATACCTCATGCAGAGACAGTAAAACACATTTATGTCTGAGTATTGGCTCGTGCCAGCAACAGCTGCCAGCACCTGAGGGTGGCACTAGGAAGATGCAACACTTAGCAGAGGCATCCCAGTAGGTATCTTCACTTCCCAGTTGAGCAGCTTTTCAAAAACACCATCCCTGTGCTTGCAGTCATTACAGCGAACAGATCCAGAGAGTGAGGAACTTTTAAGCCATTCAGAGCCACCACATGGATTCAAAACTGGACAATAACTCCACTGGAGCTGGGGACCTTGTGGTTGCCCTCTCTGTGTTGTTGACAAGCAGTGTTTTGAAGTTGTCCTTCTTTGCCTCTCATATCTTCAGTGTCTGTTCCTTTTTACACATCCACCATCTTGTCCTCCTCCATATGTTACCCCAATCTTCTTATAAATGTCGTGCAATTCCCCTTGCTCCAGTGCAGAGGCTGTGCACCCTGTATCACTATACCTGCAGTTCGCAGCTCATGTAACTGCCAGCATCGAAAATGGATATATATACCCTATAGGAAGCTTGGTGAAATGAAAGTGTTGGGGTGCTTGGAAACTCCAACTGGAAGGTCTGGCCCACATAAATGAGGCCACTATTCCCGTAAATTGCATCTATTTCTGCTGTGTAAAATTAGGGAAATTTGGTTTCTTGGGACCTTGCTGTCCTTCCAGATTAATTGCATCAAAATTAAATAGAAGGTGCTGATATTATACTGGCAATATCAGATGTTCCTGTTTCATTTACTGATATACAAGTTCTGTTCTATTTCCCCATGAATGCCAAGTGGTCTGATGACAGTTCCTGAATATGTTGGAATCTATCTGAATACAGTAAAAATCAAAGTCATTCTAAGGAGGAAAGAAAAGAAAATATAGCTTGATTGTTGATTACTATTTTCTTTTTTTGGGCAGTTTTATCCTAACCTGTCCTCAAAAATACTTTATCATTAAGAATTTGGATATTGATAGAATATCTTTATCATAGCTCCTTTTTCTTGTTTCTCAAATTTGTATTCCTATGTGCCTCAAACTGATACTCTGTGCCAAAGTACCCATGACTGCCTTGTGCATATATGTATCAAATAATATATATATCCACTAATATTTACTATTTATACAACTCTTTATATACATTAATACATTGTTACATAATGCATTATTGTAACAACATCGTACACATACTAACACATACCTATACCGTTTGCAATTATTATACTGGACTATGTAATAATAATAATTACAATTGTGTATAAATTGTATGTGATGAGAAAGATCATAAGAGGATTGTAACAGCACACTAGCTATTACTAGTGGTACTTATTTAGAAGAAAATTAACTAAAACAACTGCAGTGTGTTGAAACATGTGCCTGAAAAAGTAGGTGTCCTGGAACTGGCATACCTTACTTTAATCCAGAGAAATGTTATGAGGTACAGAAACTTCCTTGTTATTACTAATAGCTTCCCCACAAGTTGAGAGATGCATGTAGTGAACATTTATCTGCAGACAGAAGTTACTGCACTTTTTACAAAGAAACACAAAACCACAGAAAGACGTTAACACTTCAGCTCTAACACTGTAGTTTGTGAACACTGATGGCTTCTGAAGCCTCTCCTCTTTCCATGGCAAACACTCACAAATCTGCTGTAGGAAGAGATAAATAGCTAGACTTCAATCCCAGCCTGCTTCCACTCCTCCGAACGGCTCATTCAGTAGAACTCGGCTTTACAGACATTTTATCCTGAGGCTTTTATCGCTGAAAGGAAGTGGGGACTTGATTTCCCTGTTCCCACTGCCAGCTCCCCGGCTGCACACAGATCTGCTGCTACAATAGGCTGTAGTCATGTTTCAGCAGCAAGCATAAAACAGGCCATAGCTACAACAAACAGAGAAAGGGGAATAATAATAATAATGACCTCATCCGTTCTCAAGCTGACACAGATCCATGAAGTGTCGCTGGTATTTTGGTTGCAAGATGATGATACATGAACTTGTTTAAATTATACAAAGTAATCCCCTATAATTATACTGATTAAAATGGGAAGGATGCAGACCACGCACTCTTGCATCATAGATATTATCTGTGAAGTTTTAAGGTTTGAAAATCATTTGTTCTCTCTTTAAAAAAGGGTTCCTATCAGTGCAAGGTTTAGCAGTTTAATGATACCTTCATTCTATGCAACGCATAGTCCTCTATTTAAACAAGTCAAGGGTCTGATCACATATTTACGACCAAGCTGTAACTTTCAGAGCTCAGAGTGCACAAGGAATACATAATCAGATTTTTGGAGACTCAATTCTACAGCTCACAGCTGCCTTGAGTATCCCTTAACAACATAAGTCTTCCTAAGTCTTCCTCCCAGCTCAGATGGAGAGGAAAAGATATTAATTAAGGGTGCTATGCCAGTTCATACCAGACAGAGATCCAACCTAATAGTTATAGTCTACAATAGAAGGAAGAGTCTTGATGGAGATCTCCAAGATACAGATGCTAATTATCCTGAAGATAATTACTGAGTGCAATGGTAGCAGATGATGGGTACTCTTTACTCACAGGAACCTGTGGGCCAAGTGTAAAGTGGTGCTGGCTCCATTCCTACTGGCTGATAAAGTATGAGTATGAGAATCACAGATACTCAGCAATGCTAAGGAAAAAAGCCCTATATGAAAACTGCATATACATTAACCAGCAACTCTTTGGAGCAGAGCGGGAATATTCTTACTTATAATGACAGTCAAAATGGGTCCAAGAAACTGGCTGTTGGATTTTAAGTACTGAAAACTTTATCCCTTTCTCCTGCCATGTTACAGTAATCTAATAGCTTTTCTGTGTTTCTCCAATCCATGTATTCTATATTGCGCTCACAAGGTTTTCTCTTGAAATCAGAGATGTCGATCTGCTGAAAGGATTCCTCTGGACCAGAAGACAACTTGGCACTATGGCCCATTATGGTCATCCTGCAAATCTTTTGCCTAAGCGTGACAGAAGCTTTCCTGAATTCCCTCAGTATGTTTATAGCATTAGTGCCATCTGTTCATCCCTCACTTGTAAAAAAGTTATGCTGACTGTGGGACCTTGTGCCTGCTGTCCTGGTAGAAATCAGACCAGGACCTCTCCAGGGAGGGTCAGGGAAATGTGTGAAGTGTGTGTCCAGAGACATTGCTGTGAGGTCCATCTGATTGCCTTCCTCCGTGCCCATGGAAGCGAAAAGCACAGCAGAGTTTCCCAGCACGGGACCCCAAAGCCAGGCACAAGGGTGCAAGCTAGATTGGATAGCCCAACCAGACCAGATCTAACAGCTACAGTGTCTGTGCAACAGCAGTCCCTTCTGCCTGGTCTTGTGGCTGTGCTGCTCTGTTGCTGGGATAGAATCACTAGTTTTAAAACTGCTTTAAAGCTGGCTGTTAGTGATCAGGAGGAGGGGGGCCACAGAGTTCCGACTTCCGTCTCTGTCAGGTTTTCCACTAAGTAGAGTCTGGCCATATCTACAGGTTAACAGTCCTTCATAATTAATGTTCATGTAAATTTGAACCGTATTTTATTAATATTAAATAATATTAATATTATTTATTAATATTATTAATATTATTTCATTATTTTATTTTATTTATTATTTTATTAACTGAGCTGCTGAAAACATATCTCCTTCTCTACCATCCACATTTAAAGTGTTCTGGCAACAAATAAAAAATCACATCCAAAATACTTTCTGTTCCCCAGGGATCATACAGCACTTCCGAAGTATGTCTTACTGTCATTCTCTCAATCTGTTTTGCACTTCTGTTGAACAGAGCTCATACCTAGGAGCAGTTCTTCCAGAATGCTACATGACATCTATAGGTTCTCCTGTTGTTCTGTTTGTCTTGAACTTAGTGTTCCAGGGACATAAACAGATTTGCCATTAAGAGGTAAATGCAGTAGAAAGGTGATATCAGTACAACTACAGGAAAAATTAAAAAGAAAATCTGCATTGTAAGAGAAATGAAGCTGTTTATTGTTTAGAATTCATCACATGCATGGGACAGTAGAGCTTTGTGATTTTTTAAAAGGTTGATTTTATTTTGAATTTTGTTTCTAACTTCAACAGTTATATCAGCCTTTCAGCCCCACACTCTGCAAGCAGCTCTGCCCTGCAGGCGCAGTTTCAGGGGAAGCCACAATCCTTTTATAAGCTATATGTTACTGAAAGATAATCCTATACCTTGGGCAATGTTCTTCCTAGTGTTGCTATGTGGGGGAAATATGCCAATGTCTCAACTATTCAGTATCTCCTCCATTGCAGAGGGAAGTTAGACCTGAGTCCTTGTTACCTCCCCAGTGAGGGAGCAGACCTGCTGCTTCATGCAGTAAGAAGAAATACTCCCTGTACAAGACCTTCCTTTAATTTTTTCTAGGGTATCACGGGAAGGTCAGATCAAATCTGGCCCTACAGCATTTAGTGTGACTCATTTTCTTTGTACAGCTTCTTTCATGTAAACAGCACAGTAAAACACTTCGCAAAACAAAGGAGTATTTGAGAGGCCTACTAAAGATGTTGGGTTCATTAGATTCACATAAGGCCAAATTCTGTCCTTCAGGACACACCTTTCATTAGGAGTTAGATCATGCATCTGGGGAATGGAAATTATCTTTTAATGCAGTTGTATCAAAGAGATTCCATTTGACAGTTTTCTCATTTCTTTCCACAATTAGAAATGCTAGCAAAAGCTCTAGAACAAGTTCATTTTTCCTTTGATTTATTCCATGTCTCAAGCTTGTTGCCTAATTTTTAAAAAATTCTGTATGACCGTAAGAGAGCCCTGTTTCTGTTGGCAACTTGCAAATGGCTAATTTTCCTCTCCTGCCTTTGCTCTTCCACAGAAACCAGTTCTTCAGTTTCAAACTATTCCTTGGAAGAAGAAATGTTACAGAACAAGAAGGAAGACATTGTTCCAGTCAGGGACCCACATGCTGTCGTTCATGGCCCAAGGTCAGTCTCTGAGTCAGCTGGGCCTTCCTTGCAAAGATGATGGAGTGGGAAGGCTTTGTTGTGTTACACAAGGGGTATGAGAGCTTGGGAAGGTGGAATATATCAGCCGGACAGAAAGAGATGAGGCAAATTTGCAGATAAAATGTCAGGAAACATGCTAACAGCACTAGGTAGCAAAGCACCATCGGAAGTACAACAACAGCAATTCTGCTTGTTGGGAGATGTAGAAGAATGGAATGCAGAAAGTGTCTAGACTCACATGCTCGCCATGAACATCTTCCACTGAAGGAATCTTTCACTGGAGACAAAATACTGAATGGGATGTATCATTAGTTTGACTTAGTGAGACATTTCTGCTGCTTTTAATTAGGACCAGATATTTGAAACAATTATTGTTTTTCAGTGAAATTTTCATAGCACTTGGATTGTAATAACAATCAAGAATCAAACTAAATAAACAAAAGTCATGTTTGTCTTAGTTTTTATTGCCACAGGATGTGTTTCTGTCTTGTAGGTGTTCTTTACTCTTCATTTACAGCGTGTCATATAATGACTTTAGAAGCCTCAGTCTGTGTTTCGGGGAGGGAGCTGTGCATCTAAAAGCCACTGCTTGATGGAGAAGGAGGGAGAGTGAGCGAGCTGGAAAGAGATAATGTACCAGATGTGGGCTCTTTCTTGTAAAATCCAAAATTTCTATTCCAATTTTTCCAATTTTTAAAAAATCTATGTTTTATTCCAGGTAGAGGGTGAACAAGTCTGACACAGTGAGTTTTTTGAGACTCATATTCTGTTATCAATTTGATTTACCTCACTTAATCCCTTTAGAAACTGTATCTGACCTAATTTTTTCTGCAGTGACTCTTACGGCAAGAACAAATAATAGGGATGACCCTGTGCATTCCTGCCATATCTCTTTCTCTGTAATGTGGATCACTCTAGTTTCAATTCACATTTGTCTACGAAGAGACAAAGTCAAAGATCAGTTCAAAGCAGCTGATGCGTTCTTGCAAATTCACATTTGGCAGCACTCTAAGTGGGTAAATATTGCCAACATGTATTGATTGCTTTTTCTGCTTCAGCCAACAGACTTGAAGTTATCTGCCAAATATATATACATATATATATGTACATACATATATATATATATATATTTTTTTTTTTTTTTTTTTTTTTGTAAATGACACCTCATATTGCCTGATGTTGCATGAATTGTATCAATTTACTGTGAACCTCACCTTCTCTGAGAGTGCTGGCTCTGTAGGGGATTCTTCTTTTTTCGACAACAGATTCTGTGATTTCCTTTTTAATACAAATTTAGCAAAGAAATAGTCTGCTAATAGTGACACTTCCAGTTATGGCCATTTGCCACATTTTAGGGAGCTGTCTGTCTTTGAATTTGCTGTGACACTGCAAGGTGGAAACATTATAAATTACTTTTATCTCTCTTGGGCCACTATTACTTTTCCCATGTGCGTGTGTACTTGTGTGTGAGCGTGTAACTGGTAAGACACCTTCCAGCCTGTTCTGTTAATAGGCCTTCTGTGTTGCTTCTGCTGCAGCCAGCAGCCAAGCTGCCCTCACCGCTTGTGGTGGGTGACAGAGAATGCTCAGAATTCAACAAGTGTCTGCTGGCTCAGCTGCTTTTTTATCCACAACAAAAGCAGGCTGGCAGTGCAGAGGAAAGTGTGCTGTGCTCCAAGGAGCAATATTCTAGACTGCTGGTGGTATTGAGGGAGAGGTTCTCTTGGATTCAATGACAGATGGAAAAAAAAAATGTTCTCCTGAATAAGTTCCTTCTCTTCACCAGAAACAGATCTGTTTTATGAAAGAACTGTGCAGCTGAATGCTGTTGCATCACTAGATATGGAAGCTGAGATTAGGAAATAATTTTTATACAGTTAAATTGTACTTATAAGGATTATAAAAAATTACTATGATGAAGTCTAATAGGTCCAATATCAATGTCCTAGGTATTAGAGAAACATGGCAGAGACATACTCTGCTTTGAGAAAGACAGGCTGTTTCAAGAAGAGATGGAAATCCATTACTGCTGCTTTTGACATGACATTAGTGGTCATTGTGAAGACCTGCATGAGTAAACAGTCAATAATGTGATGTGAATGCCTCCCTTTAACAGCAACCACTGCATGAAGTAGTTTATTTCAGAATCCTTTGCCGGACTGGAAGGTACACAGTGACTTATAAATGCTTTCACTGCTGGTTCTTTTTCTGCCATGATCATTAATCAACTCAAAGTCTCGTTTAGCTTACTGTTATGAGGAAAATCATGCCTCTTGTATTACATAGCTGCAGGGGACCTTCAGACCCTTCTTCCCCTCAGCAAACTCTTCCTCAGTGCCTCTGTGCAGCGCCTTAATAGCTCCTGGCCCAGAGACTATTACCTCCATTAATTGGTGGTACTGAGAATTGTCCATCTGGGAGATCAACTGGAAAAGGCTTGAACACCACCCCTTCACCTCACTCCACACTTTTTCTGTTCCCCTTTCCCAAAATAGGAGCTTGAACTAGGAGAAATTTAATTCTGTTATGGGATTCCTATTGACTGGATCACTCCCTCAAATAGAAGAAATATCATCTTCAAATTTAAAGAATTTGTGGTGCTAAATTCCTGGGTTTGATTTTTATTTTATTTTTAAATGAAGGGAAGCAGAGACAGAAAGGAACAGTAGCATTAGGGACAGAAGTTCAAGGCTTCAGTAGAGTGGTCTTCCCTTCCTTTTTGTGCAGAGGGATATGGAGGTCCTCCTGTGGGGTCCTTGTGCTAGGATGGATAGTGAAAGCTGCTGATTGACTGTTTTGAACAGGCTTACAGGTCTGCAGTTTGAGGACTAATGGTAAGGAATTATTACCTGGTCTTGGATCTCAATTATGCAATCTTTTTCTCTGGTCCTCTGTGAAGCAAAAAAATTGAAGCAGAAATGAAATTTATTATCTGCATTATGAATGTGGTAAATGCTGATGTCTTATTGCAAATGAGGCATTTGCTAAATAGAAATGCTTTTAAAAGAGTATAATCCTTCACTGTCCCTCCAGGACAAACAACTGGAGAGCAGTGATTGCAGAAATCATTTAGGTCATGCAAATCAAACTCCAGCAGCAGTGTTTCATGCAGTGAGAAGGGAAAGCTAAACCATTTTACTAAGAACCCTTGTAATGATAAACATTAATAAAATAACTTAGAAATTACCAAGTGGGGGTCGAGAAGGGCTAAGAAGGGCAAGCTGATCGTGGAAATGTGTTTTTAAGTGGACTGATTCCAAAGGAGTATTTTTTTCATAGGCACACATAAGTGGCTGAACAATAATCACACCAAAAAGATGCAAAAATCATAGCCCTTACAAGGTCTGAGGGTAGTTTAGTGGCTTTTTATATACAAAGCTGATTTACATCAAGTGACATAGGGGCCTAAAATTCTCATGTAATGTTTTCACAAAAGATGACAATCAGCTTTCTTCTGGACTTAAATTTAAATGTCACTTGGACGAATATCAAGTTACCCAATATTGTACAGTGTAAGCAGAATGTAATGAAAGGTGCTGCAGCTAATGCTGCTGCAGTAAGCTGTATTGTACAGGGGCCAGCTCTGTCATTTGGACATCCTGGAGATGAATTTCCTTTATGGTGGTTCTGGCCTGCCAATGCAGCTGAATGAAGACAGTAATTGCTTTCTTTAATGGGGCTAAATAATTTGGGGTATTTTTTATGTGAGGCAGTACCTGGAGGAAACATATCATCAACCACACACAGTTTGGTTACAACAGGCTGTGCATAGACCCTTTGCAACTTGGAGAGCACTGACTCCTCAGTGTTACTGCATAGCAAAGCTGGGAAGTACCTCTTTATAGGCTAATGATTATAAACCAGATTGAACAGCAAGCTGTCTCTTGGCAAACACTGAGGAGCATGTCTGTTTCTCCTACTGCCTCCTTTCCAGCCACCCCTTGTTTCACTTCTCAGAATTATTTCTACTTCCATCTTTCAGAGGATTTGGTCCTGTGGGCCCAAGGTGGTTCTGGTACGTGCAAGTCCCCAAAGTCAGCAACACCAGCATGAAACCACAAGCGCACACAACTGCTGAAGCTTGGCTTCAGACTTGCCAGCTTCAAATTAGGTTTTGAGGAATGCAAATTTTTGATGAGTTACTAAAGCAGGAAGCTGGCTTGCTCTGAGGCTACATCAGCTGCTTTCCAGCCTTCCTCATTGAAGACATGTGGATGTAAGGGAGAAGAAAGGTTTAGGAGGACAATGGTGACTGCTAGCATGAAGGGGAAGAACAGCCAAGGCTTTGTCTTACGTCTGGCCATGGAGTGGTAGCAGGGAAACTGAGAGGCCAGTTAGACCTCTACCCCATGAGCTAATTATGAGGTGTTACTGTGACAACCCACGAGGCAGCAGCACATTGAAAACAAAGTACGGAAATGCAAAGCTGAAACCAGGGGAGGGGAAAAAAGAGAAGATAAAAAACATGAAAGAAAGGACAAAACAAGCACAATAGAAGCAAGAGCAAATGAAACGGTCAAAATACAATTTGAAAGGATAGAGGAAAAAAAAGTAAGTAGTGAGGGGGCACCAAGAGAGATGCATGATCAGAAATGAAGCGTCTGATAACCTGGTTAGCAAACAAGAAACCAGGATGTGGTATCTTCACACCAAAGTCTCAAGAGATGTTTTGGATTGGGTTTTTTAATCTGACTTTAACAATCTCAAAGTTAAATGTTCAGCTTGAGGAGGTTTCCTAAGCTCTGTCAGTAGCTTGCAGAAAGAAACAAGTACCAGGGGAGGTTCAGTCGTTCTGCAGTCAGTGTGGACATGGTGGCTCCACAGATGTTTTCTTTGCTGTCAGCTATGGCTTTAATTAAATTGCAGCTCTTTTGTCTTCCTGCCTTCTCCCTCCTCTGCACTGTTACATGACTGGTGCTGGTGAAGCTGTTGTGGAGGGACACAGTGAATTATGTTGGGAAATCAAGGAGGAAACTCGTTAGTCCATGTTGGTTGTTCAATGTGGTGGTCACAGAGCAGCCACACAGAGTTTCACTGAACTGCCGGGAGAGTCTTGTGGAGCCACAAATGAGTGCCTAAAAGAAATGGCGAGACCTGGTTAAGTTGTCACTGCCAGTGGAAAAGCTGGCCACTTGCTGACCATGGTGACTTATCCACTGGAGTGTCAGTAGGGAGAGCTCTAATGGCTAGCCTGGCCTGGCAGCCTCACTTCTCTGTGGCCTTACTCCTTGCAACTAGCACTTTAGGTCAATTACTCATTGCATTAATGGTATATCTGGACTGCTATGTGTATGGCAGCAAAGTTAGCCTTGTGGCAGAGGGGGCCAGGAGAGTGTGAGGGAGCTGCTCTCAAGGAGTGTCAGTTGGTTGTGGTGGACCGTGGCTTTACTCACCGCGGGGTGTTGCACACTGTGTGATTGCTGCATGGCTCTGATCAAAATCATCAAATGGTGTTTCATATTGCAGGAGTTCACTTCTAGGAGTCTTCCATATTCCTCCCTGCTCATTTTCCTACTGGGCTAATCACATTGGCAGCACCGGTATGACACCAGTGTCAGCTACCTTTCATATTTAAACACTGCTCATATATACAAATTTGCAGTAACTAATTACAGAAAGGAAACTCTGATGCAGCAGCTGTCAGAGAGCAGTGGAAATTAATGGAAACCAGTTCAATAAAACAGCCTTCATTTGAAACAGCTAAAATGTTCGGTTGATTTAAGTATCTGGCCAGGCTGGAGTAAGTAATCTACACTAGGCACAGACCTTCAGCAGTCACTTCACTGCTAATGAGAAACAATTCTCTTATTATAAAATCATTATCGGTCAATAAAATGACCTCAAACCACAAAATAGGAGCAAAGTTCAGGGATCTAAGAATTCATAGTTTAGCCCCATCACTGAAAATGTCAGGAAATTAAAAGAAGCTCTATGTAAGTCGCCACACAGTAGAACCCAACACACAAAACCAATCCCTGAGTACCATGGCAACTCTTATGGGCCCTTTTGAAACAAACTGTGTTTCTAAGGTGAAAGAATGGGGCCTTAATCTTTGCTCCCAGTTCTCCATGTCCACCTTCATCCCATCAGTATGGTTCATGCAGCTGCTAATTAGCTAGTAAAATGCAGGCAGGGTAGACAGAGCTCAATGCTTGGCTTGAGGAAAAAACAGAAGAGCAGTATGGTATCTAAATTATGGTTTAAAGACATACAATAAGAGAAAACTGCGAGCTAGCATTATGTCTACGGGTGGGCACAGTTCCCCCTGAAGGGCCCACACTGCCTCTAGACCTGACCTTGGCTTGTGCAGAGCTGTCTTAGGAATTACCAAGAACAGGATGGATAATGATAATTAGTGATGGCCAACTGACTCTTGCTGAAGTTTACAGTGAAAGTAACTGGTGATTTTTCTCAACAAAGGCTATATTAGAGGAAGAGTTTATTACATTACACTTCTCGTTTGGTTAGGATCTGCTCCTCAGGACTTGGCTTGTCTGATGTTTATTCAGCACCTTCTTTCCCTTCAATTTTTTCAAAGGAAAGAGGTCGCTTTTAGGCAGCTTCAACAGCTCTGTGCTGGGACTGGTTTGGTTTCAGCTTCCCAGATGGCCCTTGGTCTGCCTGGTTCTGTCTCCTGCATATGTGGCTTTCTGGTCACCTGTATGAACAGGCAGGTCATTGTGCTAAACAGAGACTATTTGCAGCCACAGGAAGACGTTACTGCACCTGTTGATGATGCCGTCAGCTTCAAGGTCACCTTTGTGACCATCAGGAGAGAAGCAGATATTAGGGCAATTCAGGCTCCAAACCAAAGTCCCCAAAAGTGAATCCTTGCAAATTCTGGAGCATGACAGCAAAAAATATTGAAAATGCTTTCAAAAAGCACGAAGCCTGTATAAAGTATTAGTAAAAAGAGAGCAAATCTATGAATCATAGAAGATAGATAGATAGATAGATAGATCTGAGATACAGCAGTTGAGTTACTTAGGATAATAGTACTTAACTCTGCTGTACAACTCTTTTATTTGTAGATTTTAAAATTCTTTATAGAAATGAAGGAAATGTACTTTTGTTTTGCATATTACAGATATCAAGGGGATTGAATCACAAGGAAGCTTAATGGCTAACTCGTGGAGAAACACTGGGTCTTTGTCTGTCTGGGCCTAGCCTGGACCTTTTTGTATGCCAAAAATTACCTTAATCTGTAGGTTTTGTTGGAACCTGATGCACATCAGAGACTCCTGTAAGAAACCTTTGGGCCTCTGGTACATTGCCAAGGCTATAGTTTCAGATGTAACATATTTAGGAGACCTCACAAATGGGCTAACCTTGTAATAGATACTTACAAACTCTGTAACTAGGCAACTAAAAAGAAGAAAAAGGTGGTTATCAAATTTGTCTCAGGAAACCCTTGTCCTGCTGTGCAACTTAAACCAAGAGATGGTGTTGCAACATAATTACATTTTGTCTTAAATTATATTGTCTCATAATTCATGCAGCTGTATTATCCGAGTTTTACTCAGAACCATCAATCTGCATCAGAGAGGCAAAATGCTAATTTTTACAGGATTTTACTTCTTGTTATTAAATAACTCTGTTATCTAAATAGTAAAGCAATCTGGTCTAAGTACACACACTTTATTTCATTGCGTCTGACTTCTCTATTGTTAATGAAAGAAAAGGAAAGGAGGAAGCATAGCTCTGGGCTTTTTCTGTTCTTCTTTATGTATTCCAGTTTGTACATCCCAAGAGTCATTTGGATTTACTGTTTTGAATATCCATGGAAATACACAGATCACTTGTAGTGACTGCAGTCCTTGTCAGAAAGCTTCTGCAGAGGAACCTTGCTTCCACCCGCCAAGCTAACCCCTAGTTACTGCTTGCTATGCTGGGTCCCAGTGACCTTCACGAAGTTTACATGAAGCAGATGTTGTGATGTAATGCAGTCGATGAGCTCTCACAGAAAACTCAAGAAATCCAAAGTCAGATTTCTTACAGATCTTTATAAACAAGCCACAACAAGACACATAAAGTAGTAAGGTATCCTAATTAACCCTATGTATCCCAATATTAAGAAATAATAACTATATTGCTGTTGGAATGATGACTTTGAAGACTGTACAGAAAAGTAATATTCAAAATATAATTAAATGCTCTGAACTGAACTGAAGGTGTTAAAGGCCATAAATAACGTAATTATCTGACGTAGTAGATTATAAATTTTGATGATACCTATATAGCTTTAAAAACCAAAAAAGATCATAATATAGTGTAAGAAACCCCTTAAAAAATATTGTAAATAAATGAAGAAGTGTTTACATAGACTCATCTGTTTCTGCAGAGGGTTGGAATACCTCCTCAGGGAACAGCAATTCCTAGGCAGAAGTGCCAGTGTGAAATACTCAGTGCGACTGGGGCCAGCAAGAAAAATCAGGCCTTTCTTTCTGGATATATCTGAAGTAATCTGTGAACAGTTCAAGAATCTATATGTCTTTACAGAAAGAGATTAATGATTGCCTGTTTTCCAATCATTTGTTTGTAAAAGCCAGGCTGTATGGAACAACTCTTATGTGTTACATCCTGAAAAGTTTGCTATTTGCAAAACATTGTACCATTTTCCACTTCAGAAGTGTCTAAATTTAGTAATGGTACATAGCTCTGTCTCCCTGGGGGCCTGCAGTTCAAAAGTCCAGCTCTGTTTTGAATGTAAGTTTAGAGCAAACAGCACAGCATGACGTAGTGACTGAAGAACAACCTGTGTCCGTTCAGTGCAAAATCTTTAACCACTCAATCTGAGGGTTCAGGAACCCAGGCAGGATACTTGGGGGTGTGGCAATTGAAGGCATTTTCTCTTCTTCACAGACACATGGGATTTTCTGGTTCTCCCTCTGGACAGCTGTGGCCCCATGCCTGCTTGCAGCTCCCACCTCTCGTCTTGCCAAGAAGCAGTCAGTCATCGGAACAACAGCCCCATGGTCTAGTCGCCCATTCTTCCCCTCTGCAAAATCCTGCTTGCTGGGCTAGTAATGTATGGAGCCATTCTGTCCCCTCTCCTGCTTATACCTGTGCTGTTCACCATCCCATTGCTTCTGAAGCCTTCATTCCTTGGAAGGAAACAGCAGATCTCGCCCTTCTTGAACTGCAAAAGCAGAATCTATTAACCACTGCAGCAAACAGCAATACACTGGAGAGATGGACTTTTGTATAGGGGAAGATACTTGTACATATTAGTCGAAAGTCAAAAGTATGAGTCCTTGACCCTTTCATTTATTATTTTATTTATTGACCCAGATCTTCAGAGAAATAATTTTGGAACTTATAAAGGATTTTGGATTGCTTCCAGCCACTTTCTGTTCCTAGTCCCATCCTGGGTCATATCATATTGAATGTCTGCCATCGTACTAATTTCTCTTTCTGCTCCTTCCAGCTCCTCTTCTAGCATTCTTGTTGAAGGTCTTCCTTTCCCTCTTCCAGGTTACTGTACAGATTCCATGGGAAAATTCTCCCTGGTCTTCCCTTCTTCCTGTCTGCCTTTGACCCAACATAATCTCATCCACCTACATAAAATCAGGTGACATCCCTGTGGGTATCTTGGACTTCCACCTCTTTGCTGGAGCTTTCTGTCCAAATCTCAGCACCTCATTCTGTAGCAATTCCTGGATGATGTCAGGTAAAACTGGATATGCCAGCAGAGTGCAGCGGCTTTGCCAGTTAGGCTGTCCAAAGCCAGCTCAGTGCTTTAGTGTTTCCCCTGTTTCAGTCTGTATTAATGTAGTACAGAATCCTAAATGCTTTAGAAAACTTTTTTTCTTTTGGTCTTCTCAGCAGCATTAGTAACACCAATAGAACAATTTCCCTAGGAAAAAATCTTAAGTTATGAACTCTGGATTTAAACAAGGAGCGTTTATATTAAGTAGAAAAGAGAAGGCCTTTGTTTGAACACAACAATCAGGCATGAAGAAAATACAGAAGTATGCTTGGCCAAATTTTTCAGCTTCATTTTCCGTCAATAAGCTAGTGGCAACAGAATTGTTCTTGCTGAGCTTAAAGCTTGTGCTATATTATTTTAGATATGCTCCATTACCTTATGGCACAAAGGATTTGTTTTTCTCAGTATACAATAGAATTTATGCTTCTGTTGTGAATTCCTTTGAACATTATGAGGAATGGCACAGGGAACTATATCCTTTGGAAAGAAGGAATGGTGGAAAACAGAAGATGCTGACTATGAAACTCCATGGGAGTGAGTCTGTCTAGCCACACTGCAGCATAAATTCAGTTCAATACTTATCAAAAAGCAATACATCTGCACAGTCCCACTATGCAGCCAAGTTTAGATTACTTCTTGATAACTCTTCTAATGGATTCAACTGTTCATGATGAAAAGTTTGCACCTGAAACCAGATTCAAGTACTTTCACTGTTTAAAGACTTGCTACTGTTGTGTTTAGTTATGATGGGGTTCCTTTGTCTGTGTAAAGGCAGAGGTACATTTGTCTGATCTTCTGAAGGGGAGTCATATCTGTCTCCACCTCAAGATCAAAGATCAACCCTCATTTGTCAATTCTTGACATATTTCCTGAAATATCTTCTTCATATATTAAAGCCAAGAACCTTAAGTAACAATATGGAAGAGAGAATGCTGAAGATGTGACCCCTCCCCCCAGAATGCTGTAGATGAGTAAAATTAGCATGGGTTCCAGAGTGACTAGACAACTTAGTGAAAGATTAATCCATTGGGGGCTATTAAATGCAAAATCACCATGTCTGGTTCAGGAATCCTCTGAACCACAAATTGCCGTGTTCTCACTAGATATTCTGGGAACAACCTGATGCACTTGCTCTGTTCCTAATTCTTTTCTAGGCATTTACTGCTGTCCACTCTTAGAGCCTGGGCTGCACTGATGTTCCTTGAATTGGTGTCCCTGTTTCTATGTTTCAAAATATTTCTGTGGATTATTTCACATTTCTTCACAGGAAAGGTGGGAAGAAGAGAGGAATCAAGTGACAACTCAGAAAGCAAGGTGAATAGAGGTCACAAAATTGAAAGAGAAGAAACTTGTAAATATTGTCATACTTTCCCACTCTCCTTCTATAACGTATTTATGATGTGGGGAGAGGCTATGCCACTTTTGGATACATTGTGTGTAACCTGATGAATTTTAGAAAAGTGAAGAACTTGTTGCAAGTTCTGATCCTCTTCCAGTCCAAACAGTCTGCCTTAGAGTCAAAAGAAAACAATGTGGTCAATCTCTCTTGCTCTCTCCCATTCCCTAGTGCTGCTAAATGGGCAATTTAAAAAGGCACATGTAATTCTAGTCAGTCATGCCTTAGTTAATCCGTTTAGGAATAGAGTACCTGTCCCCTGCTTTCCAACTTTCAAATAACTTTCTTTTCTTGATTATTTTTGTGGTATACCTGTGTGGTCATGAAAGCTGAATATTTCGGTCCCTGTTACCTCAGACCTGCTGTTTCTGCTCTTTGTCTGCTAAACCATCATTTTTTTCAGCTCTATTTCATGAGTTATGAGTTCCTCACCCCACTGTTCCCTCAATTGGCAAA
Organism: Corvus hawaiiensis; assembly: GCF_020740725.1. Lineage (NCBI taxonomy): Eukaryota > Metazoa > Chordata > Aves > Passeriformes > Corvidae > Corvus > Corvus hawaiiensis. Next base: position 44,838,180 of record NC_063216.1, read on the forward strand.
AGTAAGGATGGAAACTCTAGCCTTGTTTTCAAGAGTAGCACGGACTAAGACGTAAAGTTTGGGAAACAGTTGAGTTAGCTGGCAGCTATTGACTGCTTACTGACATGCAGGAGAAATCATGTTATGATTACAGAGGCAGTTTGGATCTGACCAGACTCAGTAGTTTGGTTAGTGCCAGTAGTAGTTTGGTTAGATAGCTATACCATATCTAAAGTAAGTGTGTCACTGAAGAAGCTCAGCCAGTTTTGTACATTCTATACACTGAACTACTTAATCCCACCAGAATGAAGCTTGCTCTGAACAGAGGCAACTTGTATGTCCAAGCACCCCATGACCTAGCATAGCTTTGCACAAAGCCAGCTTCAGTTTAGCAAGTCTGGCACTAAGCTTGAGGTACTAAGTCCAGCTGGAGCTGAGCTAATTCCTGCAGAGCCCTGAGTACAACTGCACTGTGCTTCTCATCCAGCTCTGAGCATCCCTGCAATGTGGAACATAGACAAAAGGCCCCAACTGTGTGGTCCTGAAGGAATCAACATGCTCCAGAAGGGCATATTAGTGCTAATGTGGCACCAGCCATCCTGGCTGACTTCACAGCAAACCATTCAAATGCCTTGGCACCAAGTTTCTCTGTACCATATTTCCTGCAATTTTCATTAGCTAGGTTATTTCAGGCCTTTATTCCTGTTCTTCTCTGCCATAGCTCTGGACACTGGCAAGTTGGCCACAGCATGAAAGCAATGATTTTGCCATAACTGTATGTATTATCAGACCCTGTAACTTCTATGGCTATTTAATGCAGTCTTTCAATTTTTGTCCACCCTTTTTTGGCTAGGCAGACTGCATTTTGGGATCCTAGCCATGGAGCACAATGAAATTACTGGTTAACTCATCCCTGTAATAAGCTATGCTTACAAGTCCTGTCTGTGGAATATGCGGAAGGGATGGGCTAGAGATCTGGAAATAGGACTTCATTGCATACAGAGAACCACAACAACGAGCACAATGTTGCTGCTTAGACAGTTAAACTCTGTAGTATGCACACAAAATGAAAAACAGAAGTCACCAGTTTTGATAAAGATGGTTCCCACCAGAACATGCAGTGAATTATCTGTGGTGATTTTTCCCAAAAGGAATACTGAGGCTAAACATGTGTTTGCAGATAAAATATGTACTTTTAAAGTGTTAAATTAAAAATAAAATTAGTGAAATGAGTAAAGAGGATTTAAAAAATTTATCTTCCTTTATCTACCCTCAATCGGATTTGAAAAGTTTCCAGCACTGTGTTCTTCCTTTTAGATGGTGCAGTACCTTGGCAGCATTTCCTGAAGGCTTTTCATGACCTCCTACCATAATTGCTTTGAAACCTACAGCAATCTCTGTAGAGTCTTCTTAAAAGAATATTGCAAAAGTTAGTAATGCAACAATTTTTTCATAGATTTAAAGATGGAAGGATCACATTTTTTGATGTTTATGAGAGAGGTATCTGCTTTTTAGATCTACCATAATTTTCCTCTTCTTTTTTTTTTTAATTCTTTCTTAAAAACATTATAGGTACACCAAATCGCACAACTATATCAATATTTCAAAAGCTACCAAATCTTGCACATGCAAAAAAGGAAGCTTAACAATCTTTGCTAATCTCTAATGCAAGATGCATCCATTATTTATGAAGGCAGCAGACAAAGGGGAACTGCTCTTGAACAGAATCCTAAATGCTACACAAGAGAAGCCCACAGCACACAATTCCCTGTTATAAAGCTACTGACCAGTCTCTCTGGAGATTAACTCTGAAAGTTAGTCTCCAGAAAATTTTATACTAATTCTGTGTGAACTGGATTGATATTTGTAAAAGATGGAAAGAATGAAGACAGAATCCTGCTATCCAAGCATCATTTTGTACCAACACTGACTGAGTTATAGTAGGTCAGCACTTTCTCTCTCTCATCTCAGATTTTCTGCATCTCTTTTTTTGTGTGTGTGTGTGTGAGGAAGGCAAATGACCCTTACTAGTGGGACGCTACACTGGAGGCCCCAACATGGCAGTTAGGAGAACATGTCTGGATTCAACAGCACCTATAATTTTTTTTCCCTCTGAGTGGGTATTCACTTATACTAGTGTATCTGGTGCTAGCCTTAATGCCTGTTAATGCTTACAAATGGCACAATGAGGCCAGATTGCGATTTCCTGAAAGCTGAGCTTAATAGATCTTTAAATACTATTTGTTTCTGCCGTGGTTGATGAAGATTTTCTGTATTGATATTCCATATTGAGTTGGAGAGGAAGGGTTTGACAAGGGTGGGATCTTTTCCTCATCCATACAGAATCCATTTTGGGGTCTCCCACTTCAGAAAAGGCAGAATTAATGGCAGATTTTAATGAGATAAGCAACAAGAGGGATCAATGCTCAAGAAGTAATGAGGGCACAGACTCTGAGGAAAGGCAGGTTATTTTCTATGGAGAAATGAAGAGGGAGGAGTGACATGATGTCAGCCTTCAAATGTGTTTTTTTTCAGACACACTGAGGCCTGCCAGGGAGAGGACAGGAAATTGTCTGACCTCTGTGTACATGTTGGATAAGACCAGAAAAAATGTGCTAAGGGGGATAGTTCATGTGCATCACACAGTTTGGACAGTAGTGACAATTTTTAATGGGAAGGATAATGAAGTATTAGAATATATGTCCTAGGAAGCAGATCTCTAAGAGGAAGCTGGAGAAGCATCTGTGAGAAGTGGCGTAGGTATGGCCTATCCTGCTGTAGGTAACAGGATGGATTAGAGGACCTTCCAAGCTCCCTTCCTGCCACTATTTGCGAGTCTATTGCTATATATAAACATTTCCAGGATATTTCAGATGGAAACATATTAAAAAAAATCTAAGACATAACTGAAACTACTCTTCTTAGCTCTTTTTTGTGCTGAATTTTCTTCCATAATCCACACAGCAGGTACAATACACCTACAAAGCCCTGAAACACCTGAATGGGGGCCCAATGTGAGGACAGCAATAAGTACCATGCCACACCACTGAAAATGGTGGGAAACCTTTCAAAACATTTTGAGAGGAGACTGGTGTCAGCCAACTCAAGAGCTCAGTTATGGATCTGAATTAGCTCTTCGTTTCCTTCTTGCTGTATTACATTCAGTAAGAAGAATAAAAAATAAAAAATACCAGGAAGAAAAGCACAAATGTAACAGAAAATGCTTTCATCTCCCTAAGGTTTGGAAATGTTCAAACTTTTTAAGAACTGGGGAACAGTTCTCCTCAGGGAAACTGTTTTCACCATTTCCCTGTTGTCTCATTTACTAAAAAACCTCGGTGCTTTGAACTTAAAAGGACTCACACAGAAATGATGGGTTTATGAACATGACAAGGAGAATGGTGTCTGACATGTTTTTTCCCTTAGAAGTATGTTCCGGTTTTCTCTTTGTGAATTTAGACATGCTAAATTCTCCATTCTTTGTTTTAACCACACGCTAAAAACACTGCCTTTATAGTTTACATCAACATTAAGTATAAGCCTGATCCTTGTGCTCTGAGCAGAATACTTCTGTGTGTCAGAGCCTTACAAGGAGTTTAACTTCAGGGAAACAAGGTCTTAAAGGAAACCTACAAAAAAAGTGTACAGAGTGCTTTTGTGCCATGTAGTGAGCTAAAGGGGAAATACACTATATTCTGGGGGGCACATAAGAATTCACGGGATAATTCTGTAAGTTTTTGTTTCTCCCTTCCTCACCTTCTACTCTTTTCTTCTCCTTCCCCCTATGCTTTCTCCCTATTTTGCGACGTCCCATGAAGAGTGTAACAGTTGCCCTGTGCAAGTGCTGCACGGCTGGACGGGGGTTCACCTTCAAACAATTATTTAAAATTGTTTCAAATGGCATTTTGGCTTGAAATTGAAAATATCTTTTGAAAAATGTGAATATATTAGCTTTATACCTAAACCAAATTATGTTTTCAAATACGCTGGACTTTCCTTCAGTGTTATTTTTGTTGTTGCTTCTGATTTGCATATCTTTGTCCTTACCTTTAGATTAGAAGACCAAAAATGGCACAAAGACTTAGAATCATAAAACAACTGAAGATGGTGGTTTGTGTCTTCCCTTTTTTCCCCCCCTTTTTTTCTTTCACCTTAGGTTGATAGCACTACATCGACTTAGTGTCTTACTTATTATTGCGTGAAAAATTCAAATTAAGGAAATCAGACAGTTGTAAATTGCTGGCATATGTAGTAGTAAATTAAAGAGCAGTCATCAACAGAAATAAAAGCCTGAAATGAATTGGAGTTCTGAGGATGCACTGAGAAACTGAAGAAAGACATCAAAGCGAGCAGGGAAAAAAAATTAACAAGTTAGCAAGGAAAACTGGCTTTTAAGAAAAGACATTGGATTCAGCAAAGTGGTGCATGGTCCAGAGAGGATAAAAATAATGAAGAAGAACAGCAGGGACCGCAATAAAAATGGCTGGAAATGAATACACCCTGGAAAGTAGTTTGTACAGTCTTTGCCAACAAAACTCATAGCAATTAAGCAATTATAAATGCTCAGGAATTGTATGAAGATGAGATGATTTGCTATTTAATATTGTTATAATGTTGCTTACATGTCAGGGAACAACTGGCCTTTTAAGCCAGTCAGATCACAAGATTCATGAACCTTCTTCAGAGAGAAATCACAAGGAATCCCCCAGTAGTTTTTAATAGTTGTATGACAGCTTAGAGGGTCAGAATAAAGAGTCTAAGGCATTAGTAAAATTTTGTCAGGGATCATCTTGTAACCCTTACTTGTGCTTTTAGTCTCATTGCCATTATGGGTTGCAAGTATCAAGTGTGTGTTTGAGACACTCTCATATATCCTATCTTAAAGCAAAACCCGTTTCCCAGGCTGGAGATAATTTTGTTGTATACTCTTCCATATGGATTTGGACTCCAATTCTGAGAACTGTTGCTGTTGTCCTGATGGTGATGAATTAGATGGGGGTTAACTCCAAAATACATGTATCACCAGCAGCACCTATAACACCCTTGCACAAGTTTGTGAGCCTAATTCTGATCCCACTTAGCCTAGTTTTATGCCAGGGAACTTAAACAGAGTGACTCCTAGTTTGCTGCCATATAAGGGAGATCGTACCCAGTATGACTCAGCCCATCACTTGCCAGTCTATTCTAAGCAAGACTATAATAAGAATTTCCGCAAAGGAAGCTTATTTTGCTAATATGCAAAAGAGAAAAAAGTGTAGCAAAAGTGTGCCGTTATAGACATTTGTTCCACTTTTTTTGGCTTTTGAACTGTATATGTCTACACAGACTATAAATATTTGCTCAAGGCAGATATGGCATACTTACGAGCTACCTGTGTTAATTTTAATATAGTTCATGCAGTGGTAAAGATATGACAGCACAGGCTGGCAACTGGAGTACAAGTATCCTGGGCACACATAGTAGTAGCTTGTCCATGCCACCACTTTTTGCTTCACTTGCTAACTATGTTAACACTAGTCAGGATGTTGTAAAATCACTTTGCCTGAAGAGGAACGGGACACATAGAAACAATCATGAAGATGATGTTTTCGTAGGAGGGACACACTTGTCTCGTTCTCGGAGTCACTGAAATCCAGTTGCTTCCTAATGAACCCCTAATCAGGAGAAAGAATGAGTTTGTGCTTGAGGAAAGCACTCTGAGTGCATGGTTAACCTCACATTATGCTTCTGAGGAGCATTATTTTGTTATCTCAGACTTTATAGCAAAGGCAAAAGTGTTTGTAGTATCTTATTAATGGAAAAGCTTATTAATTCCATTGGAAAGACAGGTTATAAACCAACTTCCATGATGGCTGCAGCTATGGGGCTATACCCAGCAAATGCCTTAGGCATGCAGCTTTACCCACACGGGGCTGGTTTGCTCAGGTGACTGTTGATACCACATGCGTTTCACAGCATTAGCCCTGTCACCTCTGCAAGGTCATGCTATTTGCCTTGAATGCTGCTTTTAACACAAAACCACTTTCAATGTTACAGGATGCTCAGTTACTCACATAAGAGGTCATTCTGAAAGTAATATATTATCCCGTGGAATATAAATCGAGTCATATGAGTGTATATTTTTCTCATCTGAGAAGATTATTGCAGCTATTGCCTTAAGGAGTCACTAAGGTTCACTCACTGTTCCCTTTGCTCAAATTCCTTGTTGAAATGTACATCTTTCAGGAGGCCAGTAAGAAGCCAGACTGTGCATAACAGGCAAGTAAAAGAGATTTGGAGAATGTGTAGAGGACCAGCCATCTACAGAAATCATAAGCTTTCTCTACTTCTCTTCCTCTATTGCTTCCCTTTTTTGAGCTGCTGGACCATGAGTAAAGCACTGGCTTCGGTGAATAAAAAATTAAAAAAAAAAAAATTTAAAGATAATGGGCAGTTTTTACTGGATCTTTTTTATCAGCCATAGGAAAAATGGCAAATGCACCATGATGATTAGTTAAAACTTAGAGAAGAACACAATACACTTCTAGCCTCAGGCTTTCTATCTGAACCATGGGTCAGGAAAAGGGTAGTTTTATAGTGTTGCCTTTAGAGCCCTTATTTTGTCTGTGCTTCTGTGGCTTTTTGATATGCTTTGTGGACAAGCAAAAAATTTCAGAATTATTACCTTCTCATTTAGCATTTGCAGTCTCTCCTCTGTTTTTTGCTTAAGTTCTTCTTTTGGGCCTCCTAACATAGCATCCCAGAGTCAGACTGCTGGGATGAAGGTGTAAAGGCTTACTCCACTTGTAGTTTCTCCTCCAGGGCTTTAAGGTTTTTTCCCAGAAAAAATGTAGGACTGAGAGCTTTCCCCAGCTCCCTATACCCAGTGCTGTAGGATCCTCTGTGTGCTGGTAGGTGCTCCTCAGAGCAGCACTGGCAATAACTGTCCCTCTCTTATTGTGATGCCTCCAACAGTGATGTGATGGATGGGAGATGTGTAGAAAGCTACTAAAGTGTGAGGAATTTGTGAGGAAGCAGTGACTCTGGAGGCTGGCAGTGAGTCTTTACTTGAAGTCACCTCCCCAGGCTGATAGTGAAGCTCTTGGTGACCTTGAATTTGATATATGGCATGGTTAGCCAGGTCCATTGTTTACCATGTGTAGAAAGGTGTAATTGATAGTTCACCAACAGGCTGCACAGAGGGATGCAGCAGGGTTCGACAGGGATCTGTCTGGGTCTGGCACTATTCAACGTTTGTTATCCACTCAGATGATGAAATAGCTTAGACTTAAAAATAATTTTGAGGTATTTGAGATACAGGAGGAAAAAACCCCCCAAACCTTTTAATAGTGTAAGTGTAAAGTATGTATTTTGGACAGGAAGAGAGGGGCTTTGATTGCAGCAAGAAGGAAACTATTTGAAAACATTCCTACTGTAGGCACACATCCCTTCATATACAGCATAAAGGGGTTCTGCGGGCCAAAGGCCTCATGAAACAGAGAAGAAGACTTGAGGAGGAGCATTCAAGATACTGGCTTAGCGCTTTCATTTCTCAGACCCTTCCTCTTTCCTCTGCACTCGTTTTGAGGATGCAGCCAGTGTCACAGCTGGTGTTAGCACCCTGGAGAGCCTCAGCCTTCCTACATCCTAGAGAAAAGCACAAAGAGCAAGAGAAACTCTCCTCTGTACTTCCTGGTTTGAATTTGCCAAACACAGAGGTTTTGACATCTAAGCAAATTGTAGGAACTATGATTTAGGATTCTTCTTCCTGTCCTTGAGTGCAGCAGGTTGGGGGGTGACTGAGTTGTAGTGATTGTGCTCTACACAAACACCCTGTAAGCAAGGTCTTTGCAGACTTTGGGCTGTCTCCAAGGCCAGCTACCCAACAGACCTACTCCTAGACGGCTAGAGACCAGCTAGACTTACAGGCCGTGGGGAGTGGTTCAGATGATATTTTCATTTCCCTCAAGCTTTTCCATTAAAAGATGGATTGCCATCTATTATACTAACCAAGTGTGCTTGGTTAGTATAATACACAGGTAAGCAAGTGGCTCAACACCTTCATTTGGGGGCTTACCTTAAAAGCTGTAGGGATTATATCTTCCACAATGAGGCTGAGTAGTCTTAGGGTCTAATGCTCTTGTCACAGTGGCTAAAAAAAGTTTAATAATTATTTAGATGTCTAGGTCTGAGTGAAGAGAGAAAAATAGAAACAATGGTTTTGGAATCTTCATGGCTATCATGAGTCATCTGCTAATGTGGTCCCATGGTAAAAGTCTTGCTGTTTCTCTTCCAGGACACTACCACACATGTATACATACATACACATACATGCACACACACTCACACAAAAAGGTGCACACAGAGTGCACAGTGCAAGAAAGGGGTCTCATCCTTTCTGGCTTTTGCCATGTCCTTGGATGCCCTGACCCTCTTGTTCCTGCTTTATCCCTGAGCACATACAGGATGGGAAGATGGCGGGGAGTGCAAAGGCCTTGCCAAAGTGCTCTGGCTCCTGGCAGACCTTAGGGAGGAAAGGCATTGCATTTATCTCTGGCTATTCCTGAGCTAAATAAAAATAGATCTGTGTCATATAACATCCTGGTATTTATATTTCAGGAGGCAGAATTTAATTTCTTAATTAACCTGAGTAAATAATTAAAATTGTCCCCACCACTTCAAGAGAAAAAGCATAAAAAAATTATCTTTGTGTATGGGAATAAGATTACATTAAAAATAAAGCAGATACTTGTACATTGCCATTTGTTGCTGTTGCTGCCTTGTCTCCCTTGTTAAGTAAAAGGAACATTTTCTCTTCTTCTTTCCTGTTTTATGTTTATTACATCTTGTCACCTTGTGGCACATCCAGCTAGATTTGCTAGAATTGGATGTTGATATTGATAATTACTTGTCTGAGCTAAATGAAAGTGCTAATGAAGTCAAGGCCCCTCTGGGGGTAAGGTCTGGGCTTCCATTGCTAAGAAGGTGAAGCTGGATTTTTATGAAGAAAGCTTACATTATCTCCCCAAAAACACTTCTCAAGTGATAATATACCATATATAATCTCCCTTAGCAAATAGTAACAAGTGCTACAGAGCAGCGAGAGATTTGTGAACATTGAGGGGGAAAAATAAAATTGCCGCAAACTACCCAAAGGCTATGGAGCTTAACTCAGCATGTCGCTGAACTGAAGGCAGAGCTATTTTAAATAATTGATAGTGTTGTAAATGTACATGATGTGGTACAGGAAGAGGTCAGTGCCTAACATGTAATAAGCCCTTGCCCTGAAGGGTTTATGGCCTGATAGTGCAAGTGGAGGAAAACCCTGGTACCTCAGTACAAGAAGGGGCTAAGGACGATCACATGGCCTTTGGAACACAGATGTCTGAAGGAGCATGGAGGTGCAAATTCAGAGGTGAGGCCAGTATCTAGAAATGAGCGAAGAGGACCAGCCAGTAGCTAGAAACAAGCGAGGTGTGCTAGCACAAAGTCAGATGCAGCTTGGAGGAGGCAATCAGACAATTCAGAGCTGTGCCATTTTAAGCAGACTGACTAAGACACATTGGTGATTCAGCAGCAATGCTGGCTTGCCAGCAGAGCTTTGGGAGCTTGTTTGAAACGAGATCAGATACTCTGAACCCTAGGTCTGGTGTGATCGGTGCAGATGGAGAATCCTGTAGCTGAGACCTCCTCAGCTCGGATGTAGGGTGGCTAAGGCAGTGGGTGGAGGGCTCTGAAGATTATCTCACTCATTATCTGAAGTATTAGGATGTAGGGAGTGTTATGCCACAGGAGTGAGAAAATTTGTTGATATTTCCTACCACATTACCCCTGGACGTGGTACGGTTTGACCTGTGTGACTTAGTCCAGAGGGAAATGGCAGCACCCAGAAAGCTTTTATAAGATAGTCTCAACCTTCTGGAGCTGCGTAAATGTGCCCTCCCCAGATCTCTCTTCTGCTGGCTCTCACAGTGTGGGACACCTACTGACTGTATCGAAGCCTCAGGGAGCAGGAAGAGTGCTGCCAGTGAGACAGCTGGTTGCCATTGCATTATTTACTCCTTACCCTGGAACATAAAAATAATAATGAAATGAATGTTACTTGAAAGAGGGAGAAAACAGCAAGCAAACAAGATCTGTTTTAGATCTGGCAGGTTCAGCTCTAACACATTTGCATCTTAAACATCTGTCTATGTGTAAAGAATTTTCAAGCATTTGGATGCACAGAATCAAATCCACTTCAGTGCCATACTCAACAGCTGCTATAAACATTTTCTGATACAAATAACTCATAGTAGTTAAGTAATTTACCAATATTTTAAGAAGAGGTGCTTCTGACAAAAAACCCTTCTTTTCCCCATTTAGCTGAGATTTTTTGAGGACAGCTTTTAAACAGAATTCTCCACTGCTTTCCATAGAATCCCAGTTCTGAAGAGTGGCGTGGTACCACCATATGTCAGTTTCTCAAAAATGTTGTATTTAACCAAGCAACAAGAAGTCAATTTTGTGATACAGAACAAATGTAAAGACATATGGTGAGTAGACCTGCTGGGGGAACACCAAACTTTCTGGTATATGGAACAAAAATGCCTCAGTATTTTTACTGTCTACTGCCTAGTCTGCTTCCAAGAGAGCCTGTAAAATCAAAAAGACATATGGGGCAGAATATATCTCACCCAACTTGAGTCATCTACAATACAAAGATATATGTCTGAACCAGGCACCTTGGGCTATCTTTACTATCAACAAACAGAAAGGCACTTTAAAAGGCCTTGATGTATCTCTGTTTTAGATGTCTGGGTTGGGATAAAATTAAATTTTTTTTTGGAAATGTTTTCTTCTCCCATTGGGATTGGCTATGCAGAAATCTTATGTCATTAATTCAGATGAAAACATCCCCAAAGCAGACATGAATTTTCAGAAGAATCCCACCTATGAGTGAGATTTTTGGACTAGAGGATGCTGAAAATGTCTGAAAGTGCAGATGCATGGTATGATTTCCACAGAATCTGGAAGATTCATTCTTGTGGGGAAAAAAATGTCCTGATAATTGAAAATATTTTCTGAAAATTTTCATTGAAATATGTTATTAAATTTTTGTTTTATCACAATTCTCTCTCTTAAAAAAAAAAAAAAAGCCAACAACCAAGAAATGAGTGAAGTCAATGCAGCTTTACAGTGTTTGGTAGAATTTGGTGCTCTGATGGAATATAGGCCCCTGTGTGTTTCTCTAATACTGTACTTTGCAATGTGAGACCTCACTGTTTCAGAAACACTCATATTACTTCTTGAATTTTGCAAGATATCCTAATGACAAGATGAAATCTATGTAGCATGAGCTGACTTTGGGAAAGCCTGGAAAATGTACGTCTTTGCCAGTACAACATTTTATAACATAAACCCAGTTGCTAAATTGGAAACCCTCTTTATTCTCTTAAAATATCATAACAATTTCTATCTTTGAGCTTCATTCTTCGGAGCACTCCCAGACACGCGCATTGTTTTGCTGCCGTTGTTCTTCTTGTGATAGTGATGGAAGTCTGGCATTCTTGGAAAAGAGGAATGAAGGACTTGTCTGGAGCCAAAAATAACTAATGAGGAAGCAAGGAGGAGGTTGATAATACCTTCCCCCTGCATGAAACTAGTAGAGGCACTAGTGTGGCTTAAGCTGATGTTGTTTGTTTTATAAAACCGCTTAACTCTACCAGCTCCCCTCGGCCTCTCTTCTTTAAGGCCCACCAACTTAGATTTTACTTTTTCTAAACAGTGAGGTAACATTAGGAACTCGGTGCCTCCCTCCCCATGAACAGCCATGTGTTCTGCATTTCTGAAATTGTATTTCAGCAGATCAGAGAGGAAGAGGCCACGATATTGATTTGGAAAACTGCATTACATTAATGGCAGCTCCTCTCTTTTTGGTGTAATTATCAAAAGCAGTCATGAATACAAATCTGTTCTTGTGTCAGTGGAAAACTGAAACTTCACTGAAAGCAAAATTAAAGCCCTGATTGCTTAGGCAGTCAATGGAATATCCATTTACAACTGCATTTCTTGTAGCAAGAGTAAGGAATTGTATAAATAAATGAAAATACAAAATGTTACACTTTCAAATAGAGAATGTATCAACAAATATTGATAGCTCAGCACAAAAGCTTCAGGGAGGCAAAAGCAACTGCAGCTGGGAAAACACAGGTGATGTGTACAAGGCACAAAGATAAGGCCCACACCTGCTAGAATTCTTTGCACAGGAGTTTCCTGCTGCCCCAGCAGGATTTTGGCATGGGGTGAGGTGTCTAGATTGTGTGTGTTCCCTGAACTGCACGTTCTTGTAGGTAACTTTATATAAATGGATTATGCACTTCAGTTTTCTGCCTTCATGGGACCCCTGTGAACATCGATAAACTCACAACATCAAGAGTGTCTGGTCTAATAATTTTACTTGGAATAAGAAACATGAAAGCCTGTTCAAAATCAGTAGACTAGCCCATTTGCAGTAACTTTAATATTCCCTTTAAAAATTCTAGGTGAAAATTTTGGGTTTTGAAGTCAGAAAAACAATCCATAATCTATCTACACGTCGCATATACTACCCATATAAACTAAACAAACATAAGGAAATGACAAAGCAGCAGCTCTTCAACATATGGGTAGAATGATTAGCTATGAGGTTATTTTTAAATATAAAACCCCTATATCTGTCCTTAAAGTTCCCAGTTGTTTAGAGGAACATTTTCTGATGCTGCTGACCTTTGTCTGAAGCTGTCTGTGAACACTTCTGGACCATCCATGTGACATTCAGAAATGTGTACTCCAGCCTAATTAAGTTGCCTGCTGACTATTTCTGACACACACAATTCTTCAACATAGCAAATTCAGCAATAAAACTGTAGCAAAGCAAGTAAAAATCACAGAATGGACTCTTAACCCCAAATATGAATAATTCAGATTTAATTGGGAAAATAACACATTTAATTTTTTCCCATAGGATCAACCACAAATAAAACACAAATATAAATATTTGTTTGAAAAATGGTGCCTCTGCTAGCAGCTAAGTCAAGGCCCTGCCAAATGCAGGGCAGATTTTGATTTCAGTTTGCAGCAAAATTATTGCTGGAGAAGGAATACTACAGGTGGTAAAAAGGGCCTTTCACTCTATTAAACAAATGTTGTGTGTAAGGCTGCACCCCACTGAAGCTGGAGGGTGTGAAAGAGATCTTTAAAAAAAAGAGCTTGTATAAATGAAAACACAAAGTCAGGAGATCATCATCTACAAGAAGGACCCAGATAAAGTCTCTGACAGCCTTCTGGATAACACTTTTGGAAGTTAAATATGTTTTAGAGATGGAAGTAATGATGACCCTCTCCTGGCCTGCCAACAGAGGGATGGAGATGATGAGAAAACAACTGAAAGGGCAATGCTTGAACAAGCCCTGAGAAGAGCCTAGCACAAAGATCTGTTCTTTGACCCACAGGCAGCAGAATGGTGACTTGTTTGGTAAATCCCTAAGCATAAACATCTTTTAAAGATGTTTGGAAGTAAAGAAAGACCTAGGACTCTCTCCAAGGCTTCTTGTCAAATCAGCAAAGATATCTAACTTTGGCTAATGGCTCAGTTCAAGAAGTCATAAGATAAATCAATCAGATTATTGCTTAATATTTCAGTGAAGATCTCCTCAGACCACATGGGCCAGCAGTAATGCAATGCATGCTCAGAGCTCCTGTCATCCAGGTACCTAAATTACTTTCTTAGAAATTATATAAGCTTCATCAGCAGATGAGCACTATAATTTAAAAGATGGACATGGCAATGTGCATGTATATTAAGAGAATTATACAATTAAACAGCTTTTTAAAGATAGAACCAGGACATAGCCCAGCCTTCCTGACTCTCAGTCTCCTTTCAATACCATCTGGATAATTTTCTTCTTTATTGTTTGAAATAAATAATTCAGCTGATTGTCAATATTGTATGGCAGTTGTTTCCAAAATTTGTGGACAAAATACTGTGCTGGATCTCCAGGAAATATGATATAAATGTCATAGGCCTGGGGCACTCACCTTCTTGTACACCTTCAGTGGCATGTACTGGATTTTTCAAAGATACTGCAGCTTAAACACAACTGAGAGCCAACACAACACTTTCCATCTCCTCCCCAGTTCCCTTCCTAGCATTTCTCTAGGATAGTATTGGCACAAGTGTCCAGGTTTTACTACTGTCTTCAGCAGTTCTTTAACCAAGGAGTATTTGCTGCTGCCAGTTTTGTGGATTTTTTTTTTTTTGCTGTGTTGTCAACACTTCATAAAGGGACTGAAACATGGTGAAGGATCTTGCCACCACCTACTTTTGACTCATGTGTTTTCTCCTTTTGCATATTTGTAGATTATACATTAAAGTATAGTCAATAGGTCAAAAAACCATGACGTGGCTAAGCCATTTTTAAATACTACCTCTTGAAATGTCTCCTGTAGTTGAAGCAATGTTAGTTAAATACAAGTACTTAGACACAGAACGATGAGAGTGGGCTTCCTTTTTCAGCCTTTGTACGTACACTTCCCATAGAGTTCATACAACGCACTAATGGTGAACTAATGGGACAGAGCTTGTGGCAGGCATCCTCCTGACCTGCCACCCTTCCCCTGCCTCCTGATGGCTGTGCCACAACAATTACAGACCAGGAAATTTTTTTAAAAAGGAACTGTGGTACTTTAATCTACATAATATGATTTTTAGCAGAGGACAAACACACCGTTGATATAGGTGGCTTACTACAAATACATTGAATGTGGTTGACTCAAATGGCACAAATGCAGATTCTGACTGAAATGTACGAAACTGCATGTTTCTGGCCCATCACTATAGTTTACAATTGCTAAAAATATCCATGCACTGCACAGATGGTAAAGACCATCTAGTCCAAAAGAGTCACAAAGAAACAAGTTTTAATGACAATTTGGGATTTTTTTTTTGCTTGTATGTTCTAATAGTCTTGTAAGGTGACTATAACCAAGAGAATTAAGAGAAAAAAAGCGCTGACAATCTTTGTGTGGATGGTAATGCTGTAGTCAGGACAGCTGTCAATTGTTTTTTGATCCATCTGTGTTGCAGCGGGGATTACTGCAACACGCATATATCAAACCAGGAGTCCCATGGAAAGGAAGTATATATGGACAGATTCGTGGTAGATGTTTCAGAGATGTTTATTTCTCCAGCCACATGGCTGGGGCTCTGCTCAGGAACTCCGCAGTCACGGGACCCAAGGGTCCTTGGCCACCCCGGGGAACACAAACCAACCAATGGGAACGAGGCTGAGCAGGGGCAGGGAAACCCCGTGCCTCCCCCCCAGGGCCCCTCTCCCAGGGCTACATGGCAGGGGGGGAGAGACCCCAACATCTCACCCGTTTTATTTTAATAAAAGGAGAATGAAAACGACTGGATAACAAGAACAGTTTCAAGACAAAACAAGCCACCCTCCTGAGTCTTTAAATGTCCAACCAGATTATGTGGAACATCTTAGGGCTGACAGAAGAGAGACAGGACTCTCTGGGCATGCTTTGTGGGGAAACTGAGGCAGGAGAGGGTTTAATTTCTTCTCTCCCTCTTTTCATCCCCCCCTCGGCATCGGAGAGGAATTGTAGGGAAATGGAATTGTATAGGGAAGCCATGGGGTGAAAAACGGATTAGGAATAAACTGGGGATAGGGTAAACTTAGGAAGGGGTTCATATTGGGTATAGGGTAAAAAGGGGAAGTAGGCTGTGGGTAGGGAAATTGCTGGGATGGATATTGTTTATAATTTTGTGCAAACGGCTGCCTTTGATGGGAATACCTCCAGGCCCAGTAACATTTGCTGCTTGTAAAACCTTCTTTCCTTGCACTATACAACTTCCCCATCTCCTACACTTTGCAGGTAATTTTTAGGGTTATTCCTTTTAATGGCAGTTCTATGGATGAATAAATCTTCCCCTGTATCATCTCGTGTTATAAATCCATAGTTGTTTTTTACATTGTACCATTTCACAGTTCCTGTGACTTTCGTGGCTACACATCTGTGCCTGAACTTTAAGAGAAGTTTTTTCAGGACAGCATCCTGCCAACACATCAACCCTGCACAGCAGCTCCTCAGAGCAAACACAGACCTTTTTGGTGTCAGGAAGAAGATTACCACTGTTTCTGCAAGAGGGGTGAAAATACATACTGAATGTGGTGTCCCTAGTGTGACAGGTAAGGTCGTCTCTTCCTTGCAACTCTAGTTCCCTCCTACTTGGACTTTCAGTGATCTGGGCTATGCTTTAACCTCGATATCTGGCAAACACATGGATAAGCTGTTGCAGTGGGGATCCTGCAACACGCATATATCAAACCAGGAGTCCCGTGGAAAGGAAATATATATGGACAGACAGATTCTTGATAGCTGTTTCAGAGAGATGTTTATTTCTCCAGCCGCATGGCCGGGGCTCTGCCCAGGAACTGTTCCAGTCACAGGACCAAGGGTCCTTCTGCCCGCGCAGGGAACACAAACCAACCAATGGGAACGAGGCTGAGCAGGGACAGGGAAGCCCCGTGTCTGTGCCCTCAGGGCCCCTCTCCCAGGGCTACACGGCAGGGGAGGGACCCCAACACCTCACCCGTTTTATTTTAATAAAAGGAGAATGAAAACAACTGGATAAACATAACAAGAACAGTTTCAAAACAAAACAAGCCACCCTCCTGAGTCTTTAAATGTCCAAACAGATTCTGTGGAACATCTTAGGGCTGACAGAAGGGAGACAGAACTCTCTGAGCGTGCTTTGTGGGGAAACTGAGGCAGGAGAGGGTTTAACTTCTTCCCTCCCCCTTTTCATCCCCCACTCGGCATTGGAAAGGGATTTTTGGGGAAACAATTGGCAAAAGCATGGTTTTGTGAGGGAAACCATGGATGAAAAAACGGATTGGGAGTACACTGGGGGTAATAGGATATAGGGTAAAAGGGAAAGGTGGGATTAGGAAAGGGAAACTGTAGGGGGGGCTTACAATGGAGATACTGTCTAACATGACTACGATTTTTTGCATATATACTGCCTTTTACAGGAACACCATCAGGCCCAGTGACCTGCGATGCTTGTAACCCTTTTCTCCCTAGTACAATATTAAATTCCACCACCTCTCCATCTCCCAAGCTTGGGATGCATTTTTCAGGGTTATTCTTTTTAATAGCAGTTCTATGCACGAATATGTCTTGCTGGTTGTCACACCTTGTTATAAAACCATAATTTTGCTTAACATTATACCATTTTACTATCCCTAAGGTCTTAGTTGCTATGATCTTTTCCTTTTTCCGAGTGGCTGCTGTTTTCTGTCTCGCTGCGTCTTTGCTCTCTCCTTCGGTCGCTCCCGTGTTGGAATTGTCGGAGCTGCTGGTGCCTGCGCGCTCTTCCCGGGGTCGCGTTCGGGGCTGCGCGGGCCGGGCCGGGCCACGCCGCTCAGTTCTCCGTGCGTCGCCTCCTCTGGTCGCAGCTTCGCTGCCGCTGCCGGGCGCTGCACCCACGTCTCGGCCGGGTCCCCGGGCGATGACTCCCCCGCGCCCTGCTCCAGCGCGCGTCTCGGCCGGGCGCGGCTCCGCTCCACCGCCACCGCCGCCAGCCGCCGCCCACACGCTGCCCCTCTCGGTCGGGCGTTCCCGGGGCTCGCTCCACCACGCGCTGCACGGGACCATTCGGGCACCGCCGGGTCCCGCCGCGCCTCGCTCCGCCACCGACACTGCGGCTCGCGTGGCTCCGCCCGCGCGCAGGAACTGCCTCGCTGCTGCTCGCAGAGCGCTCGGTGCACGTGGCCTGGGCCGCACGGTCCCTGCGCCACGCTTCCCTTCGCCAGGACACAGCTGACATTGCTCAACAGTCTCAGTAACTAAATAATATTCACGAAAATATTCTTCCATCGGCATATATTTTGACTCCAATATTAACTGTGTCCAAACGGTTTTCCAAAAGCCCTTGGTAAGAATTAAATCCCAAGAAACATAGAAAAAGTTCTTAAACAACCATGCCAGGAAGTGTTTCAGTTCTTTTTGAGCTTGAATCAAGCTAAATTTTACAAATCGTTGTTCAAGAATCATTTTAAGTTTAAGATAAATGTCCATATGCGGCTCTGAGAGCCAAGAGTCTTCCCACGGTTCCTCCATAGTTTAGATACGGAATAGCAAAGCAAAACCAAGAAGAGGAATCCAAAGTTTCCAGGGTTTACTCACACAAATCAGTCGCTTAGGGATCGGGGGTCGTTCTGCTCTCAAATCTCCACCATTTGTTGCAGTGGGGATCCTGCAACACGCATATATCAAACCAGGAGTCCCGTGGAAAGGAAATATATATGGACAGACAGATTCTTGATAGCTGTTTCAGAGAGATGTTTATTTCTCCAGCCGCATGGCCGGGGCTCTGCCCAGGAACTGTTCCAGTCACGGGACCAAGGGTCCTTCTGCCCGCGCAGGGAACACAAACCAACCAATGGGAACGAGGCTGAGCAGGGACAGGGAAGCCCCGTGTCTGTGCCCTCAGGGCCCCTCTCCCAGGGCTACACGGCAGGGGAGGGACCCCAACAATAAGCAGACTAGCAGGGTCAAATCCAGGCATCTAGCTGGCCTGACTTCAGGGTTGTTTCTGGAGCTGGAAGAATGTGGAATAGTGATGACTCTGACACAAGTTTTCCCTTATAAAGGACAATAGAGATAATAATCAGAACAATTATGCAAAACTCACTAAAACTTTCATGAATTTACAAGTAGGTACTGATAAATACTCAAGTAGCAATTGGTAGGATTGCAAGTCCAAGTCCTTCTTTTTTAATCCAAACAAAGCAGAGAACAAACACTAAGGGACCACGCAAAAAGTGGTTACACTGATATAAAAAAGTGCAGCTGAAGCAAGAAGTGGTTGTTGAATGTTAGAAAGTCCAGTGTGGTAAGGAAGATCTATGAAAATAAGTACCAACAAACAACAAAAGGATAAATGGGGGAATAAAATTCTCAATTTGTAGTTAAATCTTGACAAACATCAGAAGGTACATCCAGTACCTTCTTATTGAATTGTAGGCAGAGAAAAAACTGTTTTAGAAACATTGGAAGACTCTGTGTTTATACTGCTTTTATGGAGTCCTTTTCCTCACCAGTTATTTGTCCATCTGTTTCCATTTCAGTTTTATAGCTATTTTTGACTCACAGCAGGTCGAAACTAAGGGGGGCTTTTTTGCCGTTAACAGACAGTTTTTGTAATGCTCTAAGGGAGTGTCTCTTTTGGTACCTTCCCTCTGTGCCTGACTGGGGGTGAGGGAGAAGCATGGCTTATCCTCATCCTACCTACCACCTCCTTCAGGACTGAGAAGCCAGTTTGTATCTTTGAATGTACCAATACCCATGGCCTCCTGCTAGCTTTTCTAACACATGCCTCTCATGCTGTCCCAAACACTCAAGAGAAGCTCTCCCTGAAACATCTGCATAGCGGATAATGTCTCTTCAGTTCTCCTTTGAAACTCTCCTTTTTCCATATTATCTCCATGAGTTTGCATGAGACCTACTAGACTGACAAATATTTGTTTCATCACTTCCTTAAACTTACTCTCTTGTCTTCTCTTCTGCCTATCTGCTGCATTTTTTCCTAGCTTTAAACTGTAGGATTTTGAGAAACAGAACTGTTTTTTTCATGTGCTGCTTAAACAAGGTCTGGTACAAAGACTATCATTCCTGGCATGTACACCTCTCATCTCTCTGGCACACTACAGATCAGCTGTGGTAGTGGTCAATATATTAAATTAATTTTTTTCTGGATTTCGATCTCCCTATAGAAACATCCTTATGATCAGTACAAGAGTTTTAACAAGGACTACTGAGGTCCTGAGAGATGAACCATGGTTTTATGTACTTGTAACAACCTGGGTGATGCAGGAGGCTTGTCTGTCCTACACAGAATCCTCCCCATCACTTTCATACCCAGTTTCAGGATTAATGAGTTTAGTGTCAAACTCATGTCATACATCCCTGTGGGCAGGCCATTATCTGACAAGAAGCATCTAAGGACTACACCCTAAAGGGCATTTAGGTTCCCAACTCCTATTTAAGTGAGCAATATACCCCAATTCCAATAGGAAGAGAGGTTTCCAAATATGAGTTATTTTTTAAAAACTGGTACTCTCTTGTCACTCAGACATTGTACAGTCAGACAGTAAATTGAGGACTTGTAAAACTTCCATGTTCCTAAAAGATCAAGAAATTTTCTAGTTACATTACAGCCCCTGTGCTAAAAGGGCACACTTCCCCTTCTTCTCAGGGGTGCATTAGAAGGTATCTGTGGAAGAATCCAAAACAGTGACTGTCATTGCCTCAGCAGTTCTTTTGCAGTCCAGTTTTGCATTCAGAAATGCATTTGAGACACAAAATTGAGAAACTGTGGTGCGTTGTGGGAAGGACACAACAGTGAAACAGTATTGTGGGTGAGGATGGGTGGGAGGTAGAAGCAGAGTATGATCAGCAGGGAATGAACTCTCTGGGTCCTCACTAAGCACTCTGCAGGTTTTTGTGGATGGACCCTGTTACTGTCAACACCATGGGCTCTAATCTTACTGTGCACCCTTGTTTATCAGATCCTGTGTGCTAATGCAAGATAACTGTCCTTAGATCAAACAGACACAGATGAGCAGCTTTGCTAAAAAGAAAAAGGTTCAGCTAGAGCAGTTTTATTCTGAATTATGGCAAAGTGGTGGCGAACAGCTTCAAACATTTTTAATAAGAAAAGTTGTGAATGTCTTCCCTAGCGATCCATCAATGAACACAGACATAATGGGCCTGTGAACCTAGTCAGTTAAAATATATTGGCCATATTTATTGACCTGCCTGATTAGATCACAGATTCGCTTGAGAGGCACAGTGCACACTGCTGCAGCTGTCAGCAGCACCTGCAGCCCAGCCCTGCTGAGGACGAGCCTGGGGGTCATATTTCCCAGGTAGAAACAAAGACATTCCGGATTACCAGACCCCTTGCAGAGCTGATACACTTTCCTTTTATGTGCACAGATTCACCACTGAAACTCGACCCTTGAAATGTTACTATTTATTAGAACCTGAAGGCCTTGGTGTTAGGTAAATACAGCTAAAACATATGTACCTGAGACTGCTTGGTCCCTGTTTTTCTGGATTGGGTTAAACTTTGTAAGCATCATCAGCTGCTTTTCCTTCAAAATAAACCTAAAAAAAGCCACCAGCTCATCTAGAAAGGAAGGGATCTCCACCCCTACTGAAGTCACAGTGGAGCTGGAGCGGGAATACCCAAGGGTATGCTGATGCAAGAGGACCGTGCAGGAGATAACCTCTGTTGTGCATCTGTGTGCCTACAAGGACTTCAGCAAGAAAGATTACAGAAATCCTGGAAAGACAGGAAAGGCATGAAGACCACAGGAAAAGCCCCAGATCCTTAAGGGCAGCAGAACAAGCAAGGTTTCCTGACTGATAAGCCTTGTGGGTGCACTAACAGCCTTACTGTCCCTGCGCTGCCTCTCCAGGGACCAGACCTCTACCCATGGGCCCCATTTTGGCTCAAGCCTTTAGGCTTCTATCTGAGCTGTGATGCTGCTCTAGAGCTACGCCCAGTCATGGACGCCCTTGACCCTCATGGACCCTGGCCTTTAGACTGGCTTGCCCTTGGACCTGCCTCTCCACCACAGAGGTGCCCAGTGATCTGGATTCTTGGTGGAACCCAGATGCCCTGGTCCCTGCCTGGGGTGAAGTTCTGCCCCGCCCATCCCCCTGGTGAGACCCTGCAGGCCCTGACTCCCAGGGAGGTGCTGGCCCAGCAGCATCCCGGGGAAGCTCTGGCAGGAACATGGGACTGCAACTGCCCAGCTTGATTGCAGCTGTGCTCAGGGAAGCATTGCTGGGTAGGAGCTCTGTAAACAGGGACCTCTTGCATCTGCAAGTGTCTGCTTTTGTCAGTAATTTCTCAGACAATGCACAGAATCCTGAATTTTATGTAATTCAGAGTAGAAAAAGCAATGTAGAGTGAGTGGCTGTGGTGTCACTGAGGTGCTGTACGTGCATGCTGACAAGAATGTGAGGTACATGTTTCAATGGAAGTCCTTATTCTTTGTCTCACAATGTTCTCGCTTTGGTCTGTTCCTCACGGAAGAAATGCAGACCCCCAGTTCTTCAGCCTAACATAGCTAATAGTTGGTTAACAACTCCTGTTAAAGAAGTGGCACCTGTTGCTCAGTAAGGTCTTAAATAGTATGAAACACAGGCAGAGACTGATCTTTAGGCTGGTCCCTCACTGCCTCCTTTCACAGTTTGGTTAAATTAGCAAACCAGCAGAAGCCTTACCTCCTTTTGTTCACATTTTTTCCTTTGGAAGTTCATGGTGCTTTGTAAAACATTGGTAATTTTTTGCATTACATTGTAGAAAAAGGTGGGGTTTTTTTCCTTTTTTTGAACAAATTGGCTCCTCTTTTTTTTTTTCTAGTTGGAAGTGATCTTTAGATTTTCATGTTCATTACAAACTCCCACAGCACTGAGGGTCTTCGCAGAGGGATTTGTTGGTGCTGATACGAATTGGTGCAAATTGCACTGGTTTCTTGATGTCTTCCTCATACTACTTTATATCTGGTATATGAACTTTTTAAAAATCATGTCAGGAGTGCTTTTAAAAGCTGCTTGGCGCTGGGAAAAAAGGGTGGGTCAGCAGTAAGGAGAAGTGGTGGCAATGACAATACTTGTGCCTTGCATTGCCAGGCAATTCGCAGATACAAACAAGATGTTAACAGCAGTCCCCCAAATACTTGGAGCCAAAGAAGTTGAAAGAAGGGGGGACAGACAGGCAGAAGGTGAAAGAGATGGTCAGAGCTCTTCAGTCAATTCATAATAGAAAAGCAAAATGAAGATGTTGCCACTTCACTGCTGGTGTCTAGAGCATTTCGTGTCCCCTGACACGGTGGGTACAAGATGCTGGAGTCTGAGCTGCTGCTGGGCAATTCTCGAAAATTCTTTAGTGTGTGATGTGTTGCCTTTAGCTGGATTAAGGCATTTAGACAGAGATCAGTATGGCGCATTGTGTCAGAGGGCCTCTAAATAAAACAGTTGAAATATGTGGTTACTAACTCTAGAGGAACTGGTTTCTGCAATTTTTGTCAGGGCAAATGGCCATAATTCTAGGGAGAATTTTGCTTACTGCCTTAGGCCAAGTTTTGAAAGGTATTTAGGTGCTGAAAGATAGTTTTAAACTTCTGTTAAGACTTTCAGAAATATTGCCTGCTTCATAAAATATTACTTGGCATTCATCTGACTTGTTTGCTACTTAAATATCTTGGAAATCTGGCAATGTGCAGGTAATAAATACAGAAAAATAATGGGAGTTCAGATTAAAAAAATAGCAATTTTTTTACAGTATTAGGATTGGCATACTGTTAAGCTGTTAATACAAGTAAGTCAAGATCTCTTACAAGGTGAATGGAACTAAAAGATAAAAATAAAAAATGGGCACCTAAAAAAAAGATAACAGA
Source organism: Corvus hawaiiensis (assembly GCF_020740725.1). NCBI lineage: Eukaryota > Metazoa > Chordata > Aves > Passeriformes > Corvidae > Corvus > Corvus hawaiiensis. The sequence goes on from NC_063216.1 coordinate 44,861,648, forward strand.
GAAAATGCAAGAAGTCTACTTTATAAAGACCCTATCATGCAGATTTAGATGACTTACTTTTGCCTTTTTTTTTTTTTTTTTTTTAACTTTTTCTCTTGGGAATTATTAGATGAACGCAGAATTGTAAATCGAGTATATAGATCTTTCTACATTTGCAGAATGAGAGATCTGAAATCACATAACCAACATTCTTCAAACTGGTAAGGACAGTTACTTGTTCAAGAAGGTTAAATATATCCTGTAACAGTGAGCAAATCAAACTGAGGTGTTCTAATGATGAGTATAAGCCTCCAGCCTCCAGTTTGGGTGGCTTTTTTTTTTTTTCCCTTTCCAAGGTTAAGAAATAGAATGGTTCTTGAATATGTAGATCAGTATAATTTAATTAGCTTTTATGACCAGGAATCCTCAGAGATAACCATAAAAGTCAATTAGACTGTATTAAAATGCAGCTATTTTCCTGACGCTTCTGTGAAACAGCCCTTACTTATTGAAGAAAATGATAAGAGTCTAGATATCTAAATATAATATAAAGAAGAGCTGCATAGAAAGGCATGGCTGTTGTTGTTTTTAATAGAACTGATTTCTTTCTTCACTTTCCAGTGAAATGCATTGCAAGGTATGTGTCATACCTTGAGTTATATGCTGTCCTAGCCAGCCAGTGTTACAGTATGATCTTGCAGTCTGTTTAAAATTGGATTTGAAGATGGTTAGCAAAGTGTAGTGCCTCGGGGCAAAAGCCGATTATCTGCAGGAATCAGGAAAGGACCTTGTCCCAGCTGTACTCCCCCTCCCAACTCCAGATGTTACACACAGCTGGCTGAGCACACAGGAAGATGTAGAAATACCTAACCACACAGTCAGATGATCATGTTTTAATTGATGCCTTCTTTCCTCACCCCTGCCCCTCTGTATTGTAATAAGATCTTCACCTATGCTGTGTTTAAAAGCAGCTCTGAGGTGGCCCTTGGTGACCATCCAGGCTGGTCTGTGTCCAGCCACCCTACCACATGGCCATAGTCTGTGCATGATGGCTCTCTGCCTTGAGATGAGGTTGCCTCCTATGAGTTTCCAGTGCACCCTGAACTTCAGGTTTCTGCTGAAGCAGAAGCTTTTGAGGACAGGAATGACAATTACATTCTGGTGTCTCTAATGAACATTACAGACATATATGACTACATTACAGAACATGCAACATTTAGTTTTTAAGTTTGCTCTTTTCCCTTGGAACAACATATTCTGGCCATTCCAAAGAGCATGATTCTACTTTTAATTGTCCTGGTGAGGTACACACTCCCTTAAATATTAGTAAACCTAATTATGCCAGGAATGGCTTATATTGTTCCTGCAGGTATGGGTTACCCAAAGCAGAGGTGGGGAGGGGTCAGCAGCCTGAAGCCATAGTATCTTGCCAGCCAGAAGTTTGGTCTTTAGAGAAGGAGTAGCAAAGCATTTGGGCAGCTTCCCCATCACTGCCACGCACATCCAGCCCTGAATTCCAGCTCAGCCTTATTTATTTCGATTAGCTCATTAGACCTTTCAAGCCTCCATGCTTATCTCAAAAACAAATATTTGCTGTACAGTACGTCACACTACCCAGTATTATGTTCTCTGCATAAAGAAAGTCCTTGCAAAACACACCACAAAGAGCTTGTTGTAAATCTATTTTGAGAATCTTCAGTCTGGCTTTGCCTGATTTTATAGGATTAAAGTCTCAGAATTGATGCTGCATTAGTGTGGCGTTTCTGTGGAAATGATTGCATTTCATAATAATGTACTCAAGTTCTAAAGTAGAGAGACAAGTGTGAAGTAAACAGAACTCGTATCAAATTTGCAGCAGATAAGAACAAGCATTGTCTCAAAATCTCAAGTTTTTCTCTTCTTTTTTAAGGCATAAGGAGAAATATTTGAGTTAGCAACCATGGCACCGAGTTGATATTCCCTTGCATCGACGTAGTTAATCTGTCAGCGATTCCATCAGTGAACCTATTTTTCAGACCTGCTAGCTGTGGTCTGAAAATCAATTCCAGACTTAATCATGGACAAAGGGGTGCATTCCATGTTCTGCATGCCAGTGATACACATATATCACTTGGAGAATAGATTCCAAGGTCTCAGACCATAAGAAATTTAATGCTTACAATATTTATGACAGAATATCACCATTGTGCTAAAGAGTGTGGAAAACTAGACGGAATAGGTGATTCAAATGCAAAATAGTTTGAGTGTCTGTTGAAAATTCCTTGGCCTTTGGCCTCATCATACAATCCAAGGCATGTAAAAATTGTGCTGGAATTTGCCTCTTGTCATATCTCATTGCTTAATTATTAAACATGTTTGGTATGGTACAGTTGCTCTATAATAAAGTCTGTCATTACCTTGGCAAACAAAATTCCTTTTGCTATTGTCCTTGTAGATAGTCAATACCTGATAAGGGCCAGGGCTGCAGCTCCAGGCTGAAGCAGGGCCATGCAGCTCTCCTGTGTGAAATGGTATCATCCTGGGGCAATACTGGCACTCACAGAGCAACAAGGCACTTCATTTTAAATTCCTTATTGTTTTCTTCCAGGAGGAACAAATCCTGTACCCTTCTGTCCAGCTGGACGGACCAGGGGAAGAGGACAGGACAGTGATCCTTTGGCAGTAGCAAATGCCGAAGCCTTTGGAGCAAGGGGCTGGAGATAAAACTGGCAGTGATACCAGGCCAGGACACCAAAATTACTGAGGTTTCTGCACTCCTCAGTACACTCAGGGAAGCAGACAGAAGAGCAGAGCTTATAGAACATACTGCATGAGCAGGGAAAGGACACACTTCCTTCCTCTACCCCTGCTTGCCCAAACCTAGTTTCTCAGGATGGGTCTGAAAAAAGATCTGTCTGAGGCACATACATGAAGCACTTCTGCACCTGCTGATTTTCAGGCTTTTCCCTTGATTTTAACCAAGGACCCCCCAAACTCGGATTAGTGAAACAGATGATGACAAAAATTTTCATCTCTGTAAGCCCTAGGCTTAGCACCAGTGCAGCCCTTAGCAGATACAGTCTCCTTCTATTTTACTGTCACCACTGGCTTTGTGCCCCCCTACTTTTTGTTCCTAAATTTGGGTTGCTTGCCTGTTTTCCCAGATAGTGTTTGTGAGGCATCACGTTTCCACGGATGCTTGCTGGAATGGTGCCAGCTTCTGGCCATGAGTATCAGTCACAGTCCAGAGCCTCTGTGTAAGTACCCAAAACATGAGACAAGATGCAGCCAAATTAATGGCTTTTCACTTCATCAGTTCTGTAGTTTTCTGTGCAAGTGCAAAACAGTCCCTTCAGTTAGAAAGGGAGTGAAAGAGGTATGAGGCTCAAATACTGATGAGAAACACATTCTCTATCCACCCCTAGGTCCCACTCACAAGGTCTGAACCCCCTCAATGTGAATGTGCAGCCCAGCACTGGGCCAGGCAGTAACTCTGAATCTGTACAAGAAGTGCCATGAATACATAGAGACCTCAGGTCCCTGCAGCATTTTTGCCAAGGTGCCTTTAGCTGCAGGGATAATGAACTGCGTATGCTCTGCTGTGGTGCAGCTAAGGGCTTGACTCAGGGACATGCTGAGCCCTGGCAGCATGACTGAGTTCATTATGAAATGCAGGGTTTTCCTAAACAGAAAATTGTAGCTGGGGGCTGCCTGGGAATGTCTGTAGGGTGCTTAGTTTTGCTCCTGGGTGAGCTTGGGGAGCCAGGCAGGATGGCATCCTGGGAAGAAGAGCAAGGTGGGCCGGTGCTGTGGGTACTTCTGTGGATGTGATGCTGCTAATTAATCTTCATCTGCGGTTCGTGTTACACAGCAGCCAGCAAACTGGGGCAGCTGAGGTGCAGGCAGACCCTCGCAGCTGTGAGAGCATTTCCCTCCAGTGCAGAACTGATGCTGGTAGCTGGGGGTGGTGACTGTGCTGGCTGAGCAGCTGGCCCTGCCTTGCAATGGAGTCCTGTTCTTGGCTCAGTTTCCTTGAGGCTTCTCCCACTCCCCACAGCCACTGTGGGCCCCTCAAGGCTGCTGTCAGCTGCAATCAGCAAAGGGCGATCTCCCTCCCTGCTGCCTCAGCTCCGAGCTCTACAGTGCAGGCATGGGTTCTTAACCACCTCTGCTGCAGAGGTGGCAAATTTTGGCAGAGGGCAAGGCAGAAAGCTGGAGGGAGCTCTTATTGATGGGGATACAATTTTTCCAAGGCAGTCAAAAACCTTACGCAGGAATTCTACAGCTCTATCTCATCTCTAGCGCAAGCTGTGCACAGCAGTGCTATAGCTTTACAGCCGTATAATCTAGCGGTATTTTCTAAAATGCCAGACTGGGGCTATTTAAAAATAAAAATTAATTTAAACAAAAAAGTTAATTTATTTTGAAGAATTAGCTTTGAAAAGTTAATTTATTTTGAAACCAACTAACTGAGCACTAGCAAATCCAACTTTATAAAAAGAGCTGTATGCTGAACCATGGGCCATCCCACCCCACAAAGCTTTTAAATGAACTGGAAATGATTTCTCTTCAATGTCTTGACCTCAGAGCTCAAAGGGGGATCTGGCAGCAGCTACATACAAAAGCCCACGTGGGAAACATTTAATTTCCTGAGAAGTTACTCCCATGGTATTCATGAAGAGGAATTGCTTCAGATATTGCAAGTTGAATTTTTTGAATCGTGAAACTTTGCCAAAGTAGGGTGAAATACAAATAAATAAGTAAGTAAATAAATATGTCTTTCTCTCCTTTATCATGCACAGGTTGGAGGGAATTATGGACAAAAATAGAAAAAAGCTAATGTGAAAGCCTTGTTGAGAAGGTCTTTCAGTTTTATCACAGAATCTCTTGTCCAAGCACTAAAGGTCTGTGTAAGGCCTGGCTGTGTTTGCTGTGTACAGGAGCCCTCTGTAGGGCGGGAGGGAGTCTAACCTGTATCACCTGGAGTGGGAGCACACACACTGCTGCAGTCCACAGCCTGAGACGCTCCCCTGCCTCCTGTGCAAATACATTAGCTCTCGGATTCATCTGGGACCTCTTGAGATATTCTGTCTTTAGCACTTATGCTTTTGCTCATCCCTATCCTAGGAGGAAACCATGAGTTTTTCCCATTGTGAATTAAACTAATGGAAAAATAATCTAGGGAAATTTGGCTGTTCTTTGGCTGATTACCTTTAGTTATCCTACTAGCCATGTTAGAGGTTCAGCATTACTGAAAGTATGAACAGTAATCTAATTAATATGCTTAGTGTACTAGACTAGAATCTAAAGACATATTCAGCTTGCCACAGCATGCACTTTTAAATTTTTTACTCAGCAGTAACATTAAAACAGCCAGACTTTCAGCCCTGCAAACTGTAGATAATGAATTTCTTTCATCCCAAACAATTTACTCCCCGGTGTATCAAAACACTTAACCAGATCAGTTGTATTTGTACCAATGAGTGCTCTTACATGCAGAGCAATGGAAAAAATGAGCAATCAGTGTGCAGTAATGATTATTTTCTTGGTAAATGTTTGGGGTTTTTTTTTCTTAAAATTATAGGAAAAAGTCACATATTTTACAGTCACAAGTGAGCACTGTTTACACAACCAACATGAATAATGATAACAAGTATATTCCCTGCTGCCCTCACTCTCTTTGGATGCTATCCAGCATTGACTGAAGTCAGGGAGAGCTCTCTGTTGACTTCTCTGGAGCAAGATGGGATTTGCTGCCTGCAGTCGGCATTCCCCTCAAACAAGCATAGTTCTCGAAATGCAGTGCAGATGGAAAAGTCCCATGGAGACAGCAGAGCTCATCGTACTCAGGGTTAGTAGGTTCACCCTCTAGGCCCCAAAACAAGGTCAAGGTCAGGAGGGAGGAAAAAAAAAAGAGTTTTAAAATAAAACTTTGCATGCTTTTTTCCCCTGCCATTCTAGTTTCTGAGGCATTTAGCTATATTTGGTTGTATTTTTAGGCTCTGTTCCAAGGGCAGATTGAAGTACCAAAAACTTTGTGAAATGAAAGTTAGGATTTCCGCATGATCACTTCACTTCAAAAGCTTATGTTCAGAAAGAAATCTCCCACCCTGCCACACTTGTTAAAGTACAAATGTTTTGTACAAACACAATTTTAAGCTAGCCACGTGAATCTGGTTTCAAGAATATAGTTCTCTACTTTTAAAATTTGATTCAACAGCACAGAAATGATGTTGTAAGGAGCCCATCCTCTCATCATGTGTGTTTTGGGGTTGAATTCCACGTTCTTTTGCAAACATGCATGAGATTAGGCTTCAGTTACAATGCACATACACAATTTTTCAAAGCAACTTCCAGAAATGCAGTTAATCATTCCAGCTAAATGGAATTTAGGGAAAAGCTTTCTGCCCTTAAAAGAAACAAAAAGGAGCAGGGTTTGGCGTGTGGGGGTGAGAGGTGATGTGGACTTGAAACAGGCAGGGAAGAAATTTGGCTTCGGCTGCCAGCCTCTTCGGTCCTTCAGGCTCTCTGGGGTGGTTCCTCTTGATTTCAAAGTGTATCAGCCAGGGCTTTTCATGCAGTTGTAAAAACAATGTGGGTTGATGAGAGTCACTCCCCACTAGGTGACCCCTGGGAAACCTGCTCAATCAACGGCAAGAATTTTTATCCTATTTTGGCTGGAGAGAGATTAAATTGTTAGACTCTTTCCCATCATCAGCATCCTTGTTGTGGAAACACAGCGGTCAATTTTTACTGTGGTTTGGCAGGGCTGTCCTCAGCGCTGCGTATTTCCTGCTTGGCATCCACCTTCCTTGCTTTTAAAGTTCATTATGGGTAATCTGCTGTGAAAGAGAATATTGAGCCTGTATGTGTTGACCACCCAGGTCTATACATTCCTATTGTCAGATCTATATACTTCTGCTGTAATAAAAGCACTGGAGAGCAGAGCATATGATAAAGTGCTCCTAAGGATATCACTGAATCTTAATCTTTGCCTTACACCCCATTTAGCACCATTTCTTCTGAAGCTGTGCAGATATCTGTGCAGCTGTGTATTTTCAGCACATGCCACTGCAAAATAAATTATTCAGGATTGTTAGATTACTTATAAACGACACCAATCAATTAACACCACAGCCGGCAATCTTTGGGGCTTTTGTCATAGGCCAGGATGGTGCAGCTCTCGACTCCATGTTTCCCAGTCTGAAGGATTATGGTAATGACAGCTTATTTTTATTGAATTTTTAATTGATGAGTAGTATCTCTGGACTCACTGTACTAACATTAGGTCTAGGGAGAATTAATCTCTTGAAGGAGAACATGATACAAGCAGAGCTGCCCTTCTGCAAACAAAAAACCTCATTTACACATGGCACCAAGCAAGCGAGTTTGCTGCTGTCAGTTGTCAGAGTCCTTCACAACCCTTTGCAATGAAGATTTGTGCCTTTTCCTTACACAGGACTGCACAAGCCTTTGAGGAGACCACACACTGACATGCGCTTCAGTGCTGTCCTGTAACAAGGTGAAAAAAGTAGGGTGGTGCCAGGTCATGCGAATCAAAGCAAGCAGCAGCCTCTATTGATCCCTGGGCTGAAGATGCCACGTTTCTTTTTGTGGGCTGGAAAAGCCCTAGGTCCCCTTCTTCTGCTTCACTGACATTTCCAGCATTTCCGCTAGTGCTACCAGCAAGGCCGCTGGATAGCAAGGTCTGCAACCCTCTCACACAGAAACAAACCCTAATTCTGGCTACAAAGTCACAAAGCCATGCAATAAAAGATTTGCTTCCCTTTCTGGAAGAAATAAACCTGGGATCCCTTCCTCCTTCCAAAATAGCCAGCTCCTGTGCAGATTGTGCCGGTGCGTGCTCATGGTGCGGGTACAGGGTGACCCACACAGAGAGCTGCAACTAAACACTGGCAAAGAATAACACAGATGATTGGTGTTTTCCATGTTGCTTTCAGAAGCAGTAAAACTTCATGATGATGGATAAATACTATTATCATGCATTAAAGATGTGTGGTTTAAGGACAGAGAATAGTCTAATACCAAGTTTTTCAATATAGGTTGAACATATCATTGAACTGTTTCAGTGTTTTATATTTAAATTTTCCTTGTAGCCTAGCCCCACAAACTAAGATCAGGCTGTTCAGAGTCCAGATGATTTAACTTCATAAAGTCACTGAGAATACTTAAAAAATATACATTGTATGATGACATAGATTGATTCATTAAGGGTGATGGTAGGGCCTGAATTGGAAGGTGCAGCGAAGACAATGATGAATTTTAATGTGGCCAGTGGATACTGTTCAGCAGATATGAAATTGGAAATCAATGCTAGCTATTAAATACAAATGGATGCTTTGTATCTGAAGCAGTCTTCCATTCCCAATCTTTCAGTGTGCCAGGGGAATGCTGGAATGGAGGAAGGAAGCCCAGCCTTGCAAGGGTCTGCCAGTGCTGCTGCCTGTATTTTCTGTTCATAGCTGGGGTACATCTCACCCTCCGTGAAATGGATCCATAGCAAATGCTTCCAGCTCCCCCATGCTAGACGTGGTGACTCTACTGGGTCTAAATCTCAGTCTCTCTTCCTGGGAGCTGCATGACCGCATCTGAACATAAGTTCATACATATCTCTAGATCTCATGGTCAGAAGGAAAATCTGTGAAGGGCGATGAGTGCATAATGGATGCAATGATGCCTGAGCCCACTGGCACCTGGAAGATTAGACCAAGACAAATTAGACTGCAAACTCTAAAAGCCAAGACTAACTGCACTGCCACTGGAAGGTGCTGCTGGAGGAGTATGACATCTCAGGCCACCCTGCCAGGCCCAGGAAAATGCTGTTGGATGTCCCCCTGGGTGCTAGCATGGTGCCAGAAGTGGCTGGTAGGTAAGTCTCTGCCTGCCAGAGAAGAAAACTGTCCTGTCAGTGTAGCTCTGTGTAGCAGTGGAGACACTGCGTGTCCTTGGAGGAGCAGAGAAAGCCTCAGGCAACTCTGTGTTGTATTTTGCCTAGGACATCAATTTGCTATAATCCAGCTGTGTTCCCATATAATGCAGAGACAAGGTGTTTTAGTCTCCGGTGTCCCTGCTTTCTACCATCCCTCTTTTCAACACACACACGGACAATTGAAATAACTTGACTCTTTTGCTTCGTTATAAAAAGTGCCTAGAAAGACAGGCACTAAAGTGTTTCCTCCCCCTATAGCAAAGCAATGAAGAAATAAGCATGCCAATCTCATTTAAATATGTCATGGTTTGACACTGGCTAAGCGCCAAGCACCCACGAAAAAAAAACTATTCACATATTTTCCTCTGCTATAGCTGAGCAGAGGAGGGGGAATTAAAACAAAAACTTAATGAGTTGAGATAAGGATTAGGGGAAAAACACTTTAGGGCAAAACAGGTTCAAAACTTAAACAGTATAAGGAAAATTTATTAACAGAATTAAAAGTAAAAAGGGTAATGACAACTAAAATAAACCTTTAGAACACTTTTCCTTCCCAGTCCCTCCCTCTTTCCCACCAACTGTGCAAGGAGACAAAACCATGGGGTTTTGGTCGGTCTTTCACTTCTTAAGGATCTTTCTTCAGGTCATTCAGGGAAAGGAGTTTTTTCTTCTGTTGTGCCATGGGGTCCTTCCCACGGGAGACAGTTCTCTGTGAATTTCTCTAGTGTGGTTCTAATTTTCACAAACAGCAGTCCCACCCAACCTGCTGTAATGTGAGTCCCTCCCACAGGCCAAGCAGTCTTCCCACAACTGCCTAGTGTGGGCCATTTTAGTTCATGGGGTTTAGTCTTTTAAGGATAAGCTGTTGTAGTGGAAGCAAGCGTTCTCACTCTCTCTCTGTTCGAGTTCCTCACTAGCTAACAGCTTTTCAACAACCACCTGCTCCATTGTGAGCACTCTTTCTCACGGACTGCGAGTGGATCTCTGCATCCCCCCATGCACCTAAGGAATTACAGGGAAATAATTTGTTGTATTATAGTCCTCCTCATGGCTTGCAGAAGAATTTCAGCTCTGGCACCTGAAGCACTTTCTCCTCCTCCTTCCTTTGCACCAACCTTAGTGTCCCCATGTTGGTTCTCCTCCCGTGTCCTCACTTTTCCTTTTCTCTGACTTGGAAGAAAATTGTTGTCCATAGGGATTATTGTTCTCAAGTTCTATCAATTGAAAAGTTCTTACAGAGCTTCGCTGCGCTGAAAAGGTTGATTTCATCTAGGCTCCGTATCGGGAAATTGTTCACCATGTTTTCGTCACTGGCCCTCGGCAGGGCCCTGGACACGCGGTTCTGGCCTCGGGAAGGCCCCGGCCATGCGGCCCCTGCCGGGATGGGCCCCAGCAGCCACCTCACCACCCCTTGGGAGAAGAAAGAGAGCTTCCCATGGTTTTTCCTTTCTTAAATATGTCATCACAGAGGCGTTACCAACTTGTCTAATCGGGCTGGTAACCTGCCCGTCATCAGAGCCTTCAGTGCTTGGCTCTGTATTGGACATAGTAGAAACTCTGACAGCTTGCTCCTGCCCACCAAAAACTAGACTGTTTTTAAACTAGCACAAAATATTTGCTGGCTCTGTTGACACTGGAACGTTGAGCTAAGTCCCTAATTAAATGAGAAAACAACAAACACAGCTAGTAAACTACTGGCTTTCAAACAGTGTCTAACAAAATGAGCACCATATTTTAAATGTTCACTCTTCAGATCTCTCAAGCCTAATCAGTGATGTTTAACACGTCCTTTATGAAAATACTGCTTCTTTCTCCTGTGCAGGAGCAGAAGAAGGGAGAGAAGCTGATCCTAGGATGTGGACGATGGATTGTACCTGTGCACTGGAAACAAACAGATTCTCCTGTGAGAGCATGATAGTGGTATTGGTGTAATGAGTTTTTCTTGGGTAAGTTAACACAACAAATGGATCTAATGCCTAGTGAAGGGTCTGGGTGACATGCTCACCCAGCACAGGAAAGTCAGGGAGGTAAGAACAGGATTATGGGACCCTCCAGCCCAGAGCCTGGCTTTTAGCATTAGCCAGCATGGCCTTTTGCATTAAGTCCACAGACAAGACCCAGTCAACACAGCTGGTTCACAGAGCTCAGACACCAGCTCTAGTAAGGAGGAACAGAAATGCACCAGCTGCACTGCCTTGTTTTTTCTCTGTGTCAAAACTTGTTTGACTTCTGAGAAGCATCTCCCATTATGTACTATAATTTTACCTAGCATGTTGTCCTTGACCTGTGCTGGCACGGCATATCTATCACTCCTTGGCTAAATTTAGCTGGTAAGGTTGAAGTTTTAGTGATTTTCAGCCATTTTGGATGACATTTTTATACTACGAGAGAAAGATTTCAGTCTGATGTTCACTGAAGCTGGGGATCAAAAAGCAGGGAAGAGCAGAAGTGTTGCTAAAGCACCTCCAGGAAGCATCCATTCTGTGAATGTAATGTCTGAGATTTTTTTTTTGTTTTAATTGATATTTGACATTTCAACCAAGTCTGAAACCTCTAGGATTTAATTGCAGTAAAATCAGTGGTACACCAGGAGTAATGAGGTGTGCCTGAATTATCCTGAAATAGATATAATTGCTGTGTAACTCACCCAGCAGGTCCCAGTTTCCCCAGCCACAGTCAACATCTCATTGTTTTCCAAGTGAAAAGACGTCAGGAGCCAGTGGGATAGAGCATAATCAGTCAGGGTGCTCTTGCCTGTTTTGCTTTCGAATGTCACGTAGTGAACAGCATTTGAGAAGAGCAAAGGGTGCTGGAAGAAGATGATGGTTTGCTGGCACCCTGAGGGTGCTTCACACTCGAGTGGTGGGGAAGATGAGTGTGGAAGCGTGATGCCAGAGTGCAAGCACTGGTGCAGAGGACTTTATTCAGCTGGGAGGTCTGTGTAGATATTAATGGTGTTCTCATTAGAACTGATTTTTGATTTTCACTGCAGTATGGAAAAATCCCTGCTACAGGCAAAGACGAAAGGCTTTGTAAATTATCAGCTGTCACCCACTGAAGCCACAGCTCTGAGCCATGGCTGTTCATGGAGCTGAGGAACAGTAAGGTACCTGGCCAGGGGAGCTGTAAAAGCTACTGCAACTGGGGAGTCTGTCCTCCTAAGGGACGCTGTGGTACATACATCTCTGCTCAGGATTTCTTGCTGCCAGAGCCTTTCTTTCTCCTGAAAAGAAACATTCCTAAGATGTGGTGAATCCAGGCTGGATTCACCTCAGTCTTCTGCTGCCTGAGGATGATTGACGCCACCCATCCTCTGCTGGAGACCAGCAACACACCAGATTTCAACTTATTTTACTGCACTGCCTCTTCTGCTGCAGAGGTTTCCTTACACACAGAGTAACTCTGCCTTGATTAAAGGCATTCAGCTGGGAAGGCAGGATATGCAGCCTGAAGGTGCGATTTGGTGTGGGTCTTCCTACTGCTGCAACCACTAAGCTACAGAGGCAGCCTCCACCTGGCCCCTCAGAGTTGTTAGATTGTCAACAAAACTTACTTTGTTTTTGAAAGACAAATAATTGGATAATTTAAGCCTTTTAATTTTTTTTTAAACAAATAGATCATTACAAGCTCAGGGAGATGTTATGGGGATACACAGTCATCTACACTTTCACTAAAAATAATACAAGACAAATTTACCTAATGAGTTCAGTGTGTATATGTCTTAATAGCCTTCCCCTGGTAGTTTTAGACTGGCTCCTATCATACATCAATGCTTCTTTCAGCACATGTAAATAATACACAGGGCACAATTCAAGTTCCCATAGAAAGCAACTTGCACAAACAGAAATAAGTGCAGCAGCAATTGCATAGATCCATTCAGGCAATATATCAAATTCTGCACCTTTTGCTCACAAAAATAATCCTTACTGATTTCCTAATGTCTCTGTGATAAACTGGGCTAGATTTTATGAAAGAACTTTATGTTGCATTATATTTCATACTGGGTTGCAATGCCAAAGGCACTTTTAAAACCTTCCATACGTCTAGCTAAAGCATAGTGGATGGGTTTCCTACACTAAAGAGAACATAACCAATCAATTAGTGTAAAGACTCTCTTTCCATAATCACCTGACTTAGACATACATCATCTAACTGAAGTGCTACAATTGCAAGACTTTTTAAATAGCCTATTATTTGTCAACGAGGTGAAGATTTTAATGCAAGTACCCCGTATCCATCAATGGAGCTTAGATGAGCAGTTTGGATAAAAATTTGAGATGTAAATTTAAATATGCTATATGCCTCTGCATGGTGGGCTGGGCCCACTCTTTGGACTTTATATAGTGTGGCCATTCCTGTGTTGGTCAAAGAAGCAGAGCACACGTGTGTCATGTGGGGCCACATGCAATGTTCACTCCTTGCAGTAGCCATCTTAATTCACAAACATCACTGGGCACCATCACAGCCTCCACACCACAGCTTTCTGCTAATTTAAACCCGAGCTTTTACTGTGGTCATGTTTGCAAGCTGCACTTGCAAAAATGTGTGAAGAAAATAATATTCTTGAATATTGGTGTCCAAGGTCACAAGGGTACCAATAATAGCATAAATCTTTGTTTCTGCCTTGAGATCTAAGTGATTAGGCTGTGATATATTTTCTTTCTTTTCACAGGACCATTCTTTTTTTTTCACTCTGTTTTCTGTTTCTATGATGATGCCCCACTTCCTCATCAGGGAATCATTTAGGAATGAGTTTGTAGGGGTAATGTGAAAGGACCAGATATTTTCTGTCTGATCCTTTGCAACAGCATGGCTTCTTCCAAAGTGTTTTTATCTGGACAAAGCACTATATACAGTTTACTAGCAGAAAGGGGCTTTCAGTATGAAAGTGTGAAGCAGAAGTAGTGTACGCCTATCTCCTTCACCTTGGTCTTAATCTACATCTTCAAGGTTTGATCTTGTCCACATGAAGATCATGCTGTTGACTTCTGTGGGATCAAGTACTAGAAACACGCAGTGGGAATGATATAAGAAAGTGCTTTATAGCCAGCCTGCATGGACAGAATTGGAAATACCAGGTGCGAGTTCAGGGAGAAGAAAGATGCAGATGTTGCGTTTTCTCCATTTAGAAACAAGCATCCAAAAATCAATATTCTTTATACATAGTCCTGAAATATGCTGCCTAAGGTGACTTGGATACTACAATGATGTGTGTCCTCGAAATCAGATCAATACAAACATCTGCTCCAAAGGTCTACCTTAGTCATAACAAGTGTAACTACTGACTCCTCAGGACACGGGCAGCTCCTGCAGAAAGTAAGCACAGACATAGTCTCCAATCAAGTGTGCTTTTTTGGGATAACATTTCAGGTACAGTTTGCCTGCTAATTTACTCATTGTAGGAATTCCAGCAGAGATTTGCTGCTCAATGCAGCAAATTTTGGTGATAAATATATGCTGTATTGTTTCATTCAAATGTATACACTTGTTCTTTTTCTCCTCAAAATCTAAATTAATTGTGCAGGCATAGGCAATGAATATACCAAATTAGCAAGATATCTTTCCTAGTACCTCTTGGTTTTTAATATGACCTTATAAAATTTTCAAATTGAAAAATGATGGGAAGCAGTGCGGCAGAGTTTTCACATTAACTGTTATAAGGGCAATGGAAAATTTCTCAGGCATTCCCCAAAATATTTCCATATTCAAAGGAATTCCTTCTATATTTAAGTGAATATTGTTCCAGAACATTTGCCATTTTATGACACTCTTATTCATGTTCTTCCAATCACCAGCTTCCCTAGAAAACCCATGCTTAACATTTAGGGCTAGATTTGTATACTTGTAGAAATCATGGAGGCTGAACCTGTAGGAGGACACTTCCATGTAAAACCCTTCTGGCCTCTTGTGTTTCGGGTGAGGTGAACTAATACAGATGTTCTCATTTTCCTATGCCAACGAAAGAAAAATAAACCAGAAATTCACATACTTGACACAAGTCAGAGAGAAATAGAAGAGGAATTTCATAATTCGCCCCCAATCCCAACTGGGAGCACACAATCCCCAATGATTTCTATAGCACTGCATACTTTTAAGAAATTATTTACATCTGAACTCAATTAAAACCAAATCTGATCAGAGCAATCAGTTCAAAGGCAGGATTCCTTTACCATCAGTTGTATTAATGGACACTGATTAGAAATGTACTGTGTATACTTGGGATCTCCTTTCAGATAAATATTTGCTTTCTTTAATTCAGACCTTTAATTCAAGGTATTTGCACTACCAGCCTACTCTGCAGTGACAATCCCACACCAGCAAACTGCAGGCCTCAGTACTGGAGGGAATGTCTGTTTAAAAGGAGAACATTTTTGTTATAAAATATGGTTTTAGATTTTTTTTTGAGGCAGTAGTTAAATGGCATGTCCAAACGCACCATTCAAATGAGGTGTGATGCCACCTAATACTTTTATATAATACACCAGCAAGTTGGTATAGTTTGAAAGGAGTATCTGTTACTTTAAAGTAATTTTGCTCTCAGGAACTAAGGCAAATGCATTTGTTTTTCTAAAACCATTACCCTTAATGAGCCTGTGAGGAATCTATTTCTGAGAGGGGCATATTTGAGTGCAGCACTATTATTCCTAACGAATTAGTCATGTTGATGTTGCATCATCAACACAAAACAATGAAACTAAAGAGCCAGGGCCATAATTTGCTCTCACGCATACTGGTAAATCCACTGGGTCTGATTTTCAGGCACACCCGAGCTGAGCAGAGATGTCTCAGAAAAGCCAGTTATAGCCCGAAGGCTGCTCTGCTCTCCTGAGGAGCGAGTGTCCCACTGGACTGGATGACAGATGGGATGGGAGCACCACAAGCTTGGCCATCTCCCTCCCTACCTTTTCTCTTCTGATGCACGAAGGGGTACTTGGCAGCTTGGTGCTGGACGAGAGCTCCCCAGAGAGAGGGCAGTCAGGTCAGGAGACTGGCTGTTTCCCACCTTCCTTTGTACAGTGGGGCTGATGCAAAGCAGGGAAACAAACATTGAATCAGACGGAATCACTCCCCTTTCCTGGCATAGAACAATTGCAGAAGCCCATCGCTTCTTATGCCTGTTGAAAAGTAAGAAAAAAATCAGTATATTGTGGTAGAGTTTGGAAACAGATATCTTTCTACTCTGTTCAAATAATACAGTGGTCTGTGTCCTGATTGACCTTTTCAGTGTTAACATTTTTAAAACATATTTTTAAATTAAAATGGGCTGGAACAAATTTCCATTCTTGGTCCTGGTTGGAGAACTTTGATTCACACTGTGCTCTCAGTGAGGTTTCCAACAAAACATTTGACAAAGTGTGGAGCTACTTCAGACTTCCATGCAGAGAATTAAGATCAAGATCTACCCTTGACATTTGAGTTCTCCTCCAGTATAGATCAGGAGTTTTGACACTAATCCATGTTTAAGACTAAAATCTCATTCTATTTTTACTATGAAAAACCCCTCTCCTGTGCTCTTTTTGGTAACTGCAACTTTATGTTTATGAATATACTGTAGAGAGAAAAAGGGAAACTAGTAACTAAAATAGCAGGAACATGATCTACTAAGCATCATCGTCTGAGCAGTTCTTTCCCCTTCCCCCACACGCCAGCTTGTTCTCAAGTATTAAATCACATCGTGAAGGCTGCCCTACAAAGGAGCACCTGAGGAAAGCAGCTGTGGTATGCTAGGGCCACTTACATCCCTACATGTGTACTCATAACCGTGACAGATGAGGGTGAGAAAGCTACGTGGGCAGGGAAGTAATTGGAAGCAATCACAAAACAGACTTGCATAAGTGAAATGATGCATACAAGTAGTCTTTGGAGATTAAAGATATTTGGGTTGGGAGAGGAGCTTTAATTGGAATTGACCTTGTAAAACATGCTGCCTTATGTTCAGGCTTATAATCATGGGTGGGCCAGCTGATCTATTTAAAAATGCCTGGTTCATATTAACCACCCAGGTTTTAGAGACAGTTTTTAGATGCTTGGTGGTACTGCAGAGAACAAATTACCGTGTTTGAATATTGATCCAGCGCACTTGCAGTTAATGGAAATGACTACAGATGTTTGGTGTAGCACCTCAAATAGCACTATCATGTAATGTTTTGACCTAAGAAAACACTTTCCTTCAGGAATATAAAATACTGATAATCCTACTGCTTCTTCTAGGACAGGAGATTTCCAGTTGCTGATCTCTAGATAGATTTCTAGCTGTAACAGACAAAGAGAAAAAGATTTACTAAGCCCAGAGATTGTCCCAGGAAGATTTGGTCAAAATTAGTTCCTTTGATTGTAACACAGATTCAAATGTAATAGGACCAACACTAACAAAGATGCCATTTTACTCAGGAAACCTGAGCAGAAAAGAAGTGCTGTATCTTTGTGCACTCTGGGTTGGGGCATGGGAAGGGCGGGGCTGGAAAGGGGAAAAGCAGATTTTTATGAGGAAGTCCAGGGCTGCACTTTCAAGGGTCTGGATGCAACAAGTGCCTCTCTCCTTCTTTTGATCTCAAGAATAGCACACACCAATTGTCTATGAAACAGCCTAAATTCCTGCCTCTCTTTAGAAAGGAAGAGTGTGAATATTAGATGCCTTGAATTTGCAGAGTTTTAATTGTGCACCCCTGATGTGAGCTGGCAGGTTCTTTTATTTATTTATTTATTTATTTATTTTTAATTTATTTTTTAAAATTTATTTTTATTTATTTGGCAAATACTGAGTCCCAGTAATTCGCTCTGCCTTTTCAGGTAGTGTTTCAAGGTCTGCTCCCTGGGCTGTTCCCTGCATCACTTGTGCCTCTGTCACTGCTGTGGGACCAGGGGAGCTGGGTGCCTCACAAGGGCTGGACACTTCCAAAGGGAAATAGGGTGAGACCAAGCTCTGCTCCACAGACAGGGGAATAGGATGGTGAAACATCTCTGCCTGAGCTGAAAGCCTGCTTGAAGCAAAGGCCCTTAAACAAGCTCCTGCCCTGTGCAAGCTTCAAGCTCCAGTGTTTCTAAGTGTCCACAATAAATCTGTTGCTAAATAGCATATAATTGACAACTGCATGTAAACTGTAGTCCTTCTCAGGCAAGGGACCTTCAGTGTGAGATTACACAAAATGCCTTAGAAATGTTTGAGAATTGATGACTGAAGCTTGTACTAATGAAAACTCAGGTTTTAGCAAAATGGAGTTTTTTCTCAGAAATAGTTTGCTTTCCTCTCTGTTATATGTAAAAGAGTATTTCCCCCCTTTCTTACCTCATTGGCCAAAATTGAGAACTTACTTTGTTTTCTGCCAAAAAATCAAGTTTCCTGTAAAGAACTCTTTCTTACCACTGCAGTTTCTGACTGGCTTCATGTGCATAACCTCTGTGACTGTAGTGTCTGGGTTTAGTATGACACTTCCAGGAAACCAAACCAAAATCACATTTGACACAAATGACTCAGGAACTTAGAATAATATATTAAAGCATGCTGTCTGTGTAAGAAATGGGAATTGTTAAACCTATTTTTAAAATAATAGTCTCTGATCCTTTTTCTTCCTGCAGCCTCTGACTTCCTTAAAATCTTTTGACATGCCTCATTTTTTTTTCAATCTTCTATTGCTAACCTCTGTGCAGGCTTTCAAGTGGATGCTGTCCAGATATCCTATTACAATAAATTTACTGTATTAAAAAAATCTGAGGAGGAAATAAGATATGGTCATATTATTAAGTCTGACTGTTCACCACTGCCAGCTTTTCATCCAGCCCTTTGTTTATTGTCATCTTATCCTGCACTTAATCTCATTTAAAGCATAGGTGCTTTAGTACAAGGACCTTCCATTTTCTTTATTTTGAGTGCCTTCTGCACATATGATACCACATTTAAAGCAGATATTCTCTCTCTTTAAAGTGCTTTCTACATCTATAATGCTGTAGAAATAAATTGTTACAAAAGCTTAATCAAGACTTGCAAACCTAACCAAAATGTATTTCTGTGGCTCTTAGTCTCCTTTGTCACAAATAGCAAGGCCAGCTTTCCTGTATTTTAGGGGAGATCAATTACCATATTTATCTAGAAGTGCTGCTTAAAGGAATGGATTAGATATTAGCAAATCTGAATAAGAAATCAGCAGTATACTAGAGTGCATATCCCTAAAGAAATCTTGAGGATCACTTGTTTTAACTGGAATTATCTTGGGATCTCTAATACCTATTTGGAGAGCCATCATTTGGAGTCTTCCAGGTTGACAGTCTGCTCAGAGGACACCATGAGAGCAGCTCTCCCCAGAGCTGCAGTGCAGGGTCAGTGCTGACCTGGGGGCAACGCGCTGCTGAGATACTTCACTTTATAACCTTAGGGCCTAAACACCGAGTGAGCTGTGTGGCCACAGCCAAAGGGAATGGGACCACAGTGGCAGCCATCTAACCTTATTTTTATGATGTGGTCCTAGCTGTCCACATCACTGAAGCTCCAAGTGGGAAAAAAAAAGTGTGCTTTAAATACTTTAAATGCCGTAGAAATAAAAAAAACCCCCTACTTATTAGCAACGGATTTTCATTTTGCTTGGGGGGAGGAGGCAACACTGAGGAAGGAGGCGTCCTCCTTCCCCCATTATCCAAAAGACTGTTGTGCAAACCAGAATGAAGTGGGCTCTCCAGACAAGTCCTGTGCTGATGGCTAGCATGGTGGTGGGGCAGTGGTAGTCTTTTCACTTACTGGACGGCAGCTGTGCAGCAAAGCACTAAAGTGTTTCAGCATTTTTTTTCTGCTGCATCAGGTTCGTGCCACCTAGTGGTGACAGTCCCACCGTGTTGAGTCCCTTCGTCGACGCAGACAGTGGTTTTTACATCTTTTCATGAAAACAAAAAATAACCAGAGTATACATTCTAAAGCACAGTGTCCTAGGCTATTAATCAGTATGCTGGATCCTCCGGTAAGTTTTGTCTTTCATCTCCGAGCCACACATCGGCCCTTAGAAGACTGCAGATGATATTCTTGACTTTGGTGAAAGAAAATGCCAAAGGCATGGGTTAACATCTGTAAATTTGCCTTCCCACTCCAGCTGGCTCTGCCTGGATCTTGAAGCCAGAGGCAACGCAGTAATAAAACAGAAGAATAGAGGAGTGCTTCACTCGGGCAGTTCTAACTCATTGCCATTCCTTAATCTGCCCAAGTCATCATATAGTTGTCAACAGTCCATGCATTGCCTAGAAGCCTGAAAGATGTATCTGAAAAAAATAACTGTTTCTAAGTAGCTTTATTTACCTGATCTTTTCTTTCACTTTGATTTATGATTATTGTTTTAACCCAAAATAGATAGACTTAACAACCAGTTGTCAGCAAACCTGGAATAAATTTTAAATTAAAATTCTTTAATTTGTCTTTGTTCTGTGACATTTTCAGCCTTGCTTAAGCAAAGTACTTTTGAAGATTTGTCATCTTTTGGGTAGAAAATTTAATTCGGGAAAAAGAAGAAAATACAACATCTATCCACATTGCAGCGTTGGAGTTGTACCAGGAATGAATCTGGACCAGCAGATTTATTGACCAAAACACAACAGAAGAAATTGTTGACTTCAATCTTTCTGCACTGATTGAGCCACAGAACAGACTGCAGTTTTAATGAATAGACTGCAGTGGAAATTTTACAGTATTGTGCATTCATGTATGGTTTAATGGATTCAGGCCAATACTAAAAAGAAAGTCAGCACTCAAATCTTCAGAGAAACTGTCACGCCATAAAATCTGCCTTCTTCCCACTCAGAGATCAAAGATTCGACTTGCCCTGGTGAGGAGGTAGGAAGAAATCTGAAACTCTGAATTGCTTTACTTCCCAGGAAAATGAAAAAATGTGGTGCTTCTGCCACTCTTTTCTGGAAACTGTTAGATTAGCTTTAAATTAATAGTGGGATCACCTATGAGTTCTTCTGATAAGAAATGTTGATAAAAGCTCTTGCTAATTGTAACCTTTACTCTGGAGCCTTGGTAGATGGTCCTGCTGTCTGTGCAATGTGTGGGCCCTGGTCTTGTTTTCGGCCATGCCTCCTTCTTCCAAAAAGCCTTTCTGCCATTGGGATTACCCAAAGTGCCCAGGAAGAAAAGAAAACTTCTGAGTGTACCAGAAATGATAGTATGCCAATAAAGGCTTTCAGGGATTTAATCGGTGCTCCTTAAATAATCCAATTCAAAACACAATGAGAACTATGTTTGAGAGATGAGCCATGCATCTCAAGGAATGTAAGAAATGGATTAGAAAAGCGTAATTTGTTGAAGACTAAATATTTTATAGACAGAAGAAATGTGATAAATATGGCTTCTTTAAGCTTTCTTAATACGATGCTTTCAGTGTTCAGTGAGCACCAGGGGTTGAGCAAATGCAGATGTAAATTAGGAGGAAAATCACCTGGAAGGACTGCTGCATTAGAATTACATTTTAAAGTTGAAGTCAGGATAGATGCAGCATATTATGACAGAAACTAATGTAATGTCTCCTTTAACAGCAAATTGTTTATTTGAGGATGACTATGTCTGGGAGGGAGCAGAAGAAAAAAATAAAATATTAAATCTTAAATAATTTTTCTAAGTTTGAAAAAGCAACAACTTCACAGAGGCTGCCAACATGACCCACACTTAAATGAGAGACTGAAAAATGTAGAAAACCCCAAAAAATACCATTCTATAAACTTAGAATAACATATCAGCTGTGATAATGTAATCAAGCTGGATTGACTTAATCGATCCTGTTGCTAGTGTTCAGTTAACATGCCAGATGATTTTCAGACTTCTTTCTGGTATTATTTTTGCAAAGTTTAATTTCTGATAAGACCAGAGTAGACTGAAACTCCTGTTTTTGTTTTTGGTTTTTTTCAACAAAAATGTAAAATATTTGGAAAATTTTATACTTTTCAATTGGAAAATTTAGATTTGTTTGTCATCAGGTGATTGCATATGGAATATTTAATATCCAGATAGTTTCCACCAGAGAAAATGCTCTGCAGGAAATTAACGCCACACTTGAGGCATGCCCTAGATCCTTTTCTCCAAATATAAGGTGGGACATAGATTTCTGCTTGCCTTAGTGGCCCCAAAAGTTCTGCAAATGGGGGTTAATTAGTCACAAACAGCCTGTCTTTAGCATGCTGCTACACTGGACACTGTGTAGCCAGAGAGATATTTACCCATAAAAAAAAGTTAAAAACTAGGACCACTGGGATATTCTGAAAATGTTAACTCTACTTTTTTGTATATGCAAATCCAAACCCAGATGGGAACTTTTAGCATAAGTCAGCCAAAAGAAAGAGGTTTTTCCTACATATTTCTATTTTTAAATGGATATTTGCAAACCTACCTATTACTAACATGGCTTCTCTCCTGCAACTTTACATCCTGGCAGGGGATGAAGGACTGCTTTGTCTGCTGAGAGAATTTCAACTTGGCTATGACAGCAGAAGTGGTGGAACACCTGCCTGAACTAACCTTTAAAAACAGTTAAGTACTACAACTGTTGGTTTTAATTCACTATGACATTGCTCTTTAGGTTAATGCTTTCACTATCCTTCTCTTCAGAGAAACATAATTTTTTTTCTTCGCTTGAGGTCATCAGGAATGTTGGTCCTTACATCAACAGAATTTTCAGGACATGACAGTTAAAACTTTATCTCTTCACCCGACATTGTCATTGAGGGTTAGATTCTGACAACTCATTGCAACTGATGATGGTGACACCCAGCACATCTGCAGGTAGAGAGGTACACATTTTGATCACAAAACCTTTTGCTGCCATTCCAGATTAAAAACCAGCAAAGTTTACTCAGATTTTCCCAGAACTGACAACTGATGGTTCTCATGAATGACATCAAACCACCACTCACATGGACCAGGTTCAAGCCACTGACTAGAATGTAAAAGATTGTAAGACATACTCCTTTTTAGATCTCTTAGCAGAGATGACCAGCCAATGGCCCCATATCTAGATCTGGTCTGTGGAAAGAAAAGGGATACCTTCAGCAGACTGTTCCTCTGAGTTTGCTCTATTGATTTCAGTGGGAGCCACTTAGGAGAAGAAAATTTTAGCATTTTGTTCCCAGGTACTGTCACAGAAAGAAAAACTCTAATGAAATTAACTTTGGAAGTGTACCATAGCAAGTCAGATATTTTGAAATGAATTCAAAGTATCATATTTAATTGCAGATATTCTCTGAAAGCTGTTAAGTACACAAAGCTCTGGTTTATCTGAAGTTGAAAAAGCATCCAAGACTAAATTGATTGAAACTTAACTTTTGGGTACTGAGACTGAGCAGCTGTGATAAAGACCAGATTGCTGGTTGGGTGGCATTTTCCTTTTCAAGTGGTATTGGAAACTTTAGATTTTGACACAGATTGAAAGAAAATACTAGAAACCATCTTATTGGTGCAGACCAGCTGTAAAAACTGTGCCCATTTTATAAAGGTCCTGAGAAGACCCCGGGAGGCCTGGCTGCCAGGGCTTGGGAATGATGCAGAGTCAGTGCAACCAAGGCAGAGGTCCCCAGGCAGTGCCATGGAGAGGCTACAGCTGGGACCCAGCCCTGTCCTGGGGGAGCTGCTGCCAGAAGAGTCTTTACCTGAGAGACAGTACTGCTGCCTGGCCTTAGCCTATCCCCATGTGGTGGTTTTCCTCTAGTTGGGAATGTGTGGAGTCAGGATCAATCACACAGGTCTTACATCTGGCAAATCTCATTAGCAAGTCCCCAAAGAGCAACAGGGACCACCAGGCCTCTCCCTGGGACCACCAGGGGTAGGTGGTAACTGCCCCTCAGCCTGCAACTCCACACCTTTGTCCCCTGCAGCCAATACAAAGACTGATGCTGTCCAGCCAGAGATGAGTAAGGCCCTCCAGGAACACCCTCAGCTTGTTCAGTTTCCCTGGCTGGCATTACCTGGGAGAAATAATTTTTTGAAGGAATTCAAGATATGTGTGTCACAGTGATGTCATATCTCCTGTAAAAGGGACTTCAGGATTTTTGCCAACCGCTGTTTACACAAGACAGTATTAGAATGGCGTCCCTGGGGGGCTGTAGATGAGGAAGGAGGTAGAAAACTGCTGCAGTGGTAAATATTAGATTTCTCTGTGCTCATATGTATGTCAGACAGAAGTGAAGCTCAGACAATTAAGAAATTTCAGCTTTAGTAAGGACATGCTGACAAGATCATTAAGATTTGATTTGTGTGGCACTGGATCTCCTACCAGACAGGAGCACATGATGGCACTTCTGGTGAATTATCCAGACTACTGAGTTTGTTATTTATACTGGCTTTATATTGTCTGGGGGGAACTGGTGTGGTATGGATAGAATATACTCAAACCAATAAAAACTGGAACACTTTTTTAGCACATTCAAATCACGTGCCTGCAGCACTTTGCGCCATAAGGCTGCAGCGTTTTGATGCAGTATTCAGTGCCCTAAAATATTCCTGTGTATTGCCTAACATAATTCCAACTGTAAAGCTGATCTGCAGTAACCAAAGGCTTACACAGAGTGTTCAGAAGCTCTTGTCCTTGTGAACAGCCACAACCATGTGTCAGAACCAGGTACACAGTCAAACAGATTTCTTGCAATACCTAAATACAGGTAAGAAATGTATATACCAGCTGATATGTGTTTGCCTAGGGCAGACAAAGGCCAGGAGAACAAGATTTTCATTCTGTCCTACAGGGCTGTTGAAATAGACTTCTGCCTGTCCACCTCCTGAAGGATGCTGCCAAGAGCAGCAGGGAAGAGGGATAGCTGCTCACATCCTGATTCTAAAACATAAAGAACAATCTCCTTTCGACAGTGTGGCTGATTTGCACTCCCTTAATGAGTTTTCCCTTCTAAATGGCTATGAGTCAGTACCATGGAAGTGTGATTTCTTACTGATGTGCATGCTTGTAGCAACAATAGTGTGATAGCAGGTTATTGTTGCAAATGGCATGCAGAGCAAAGTAGGAAATTAAAAGAAAAATGACAAAAATTTCACTTAAAGTTCAGGACGTCTCTTACCACAGGTTTTCTTAATACAACATAGGGAATTTTGTCCATCTAACAGATGGTTCTCTACAGTGACTATTAGCTTCTTTGCCTTTCCTTTTGAAGTTGAGCTGCATTACCTTGCCAACCCAGCTGAGCCTGCCACCAAAGCCATGCTATTCGAGGCCCATCTCATGCTTCCATTGTTACAGTGCAGTTACCAATGCATCAGATCATCCTGGGATAATACTCACACATCCTGTCAACAGGAGTTACTCCCTGAGGGGTTGTCAGAACAGATTATTTATGCCAGCAGTGCACAAATCTTATGTACCTTTGAAAACAGAAAGGAGATTATTTCTACAGTATGAACAGTCACATAGACTGGTAATGACTGAGTGCATAGAGCTGCACCACGCATATCACAAAGTAATGCCCTGTGTTCCCTACAGAAACAGAGATCACTGTTTATACCTACAAAGTGGGTGCAAGCTTCTTTGCTGAAGGATGAGCAGCTGTGATTTCTCTGTGCTCTTCAGGCAAACATTAGATCAAAATGACACATGCTCTCCTACTTTCTTTTTTCTTCAAATGTAAAAAATGGTTGCAAGGGCCATGGTTGTCCTTGCATCAGCTACACACATTTGAGATACTCTGTTCTGCTTCTGAACCAGACTTCTACACTTTCTAAAAACTACCTCGTGCTTTTATAAAAAAACCAAAAAACCACCATGATTAGCAGATATCAAACTATGGTTAGAAATCTCATTATTCTCACTTTAAAGAAGGAGGAATCACAGGCTAAGGATGCTGATTTCCAAAATGGTCTGAGACATTTTAAAGGTCCAAGATCACTCTGGGTTGCCATGGAGGTTGGCAGCCCTTGGTTACGGAAAGCCCTGCTGTATGTGTCTGGCCCTGGGGGTTAAAGATGAAGTTCTCAAAGGCAGCCATCACTTTTGACAGTATTTTGCCCTAAGAGCATACAATGCACAAATAAGTAGATGGTAGGTTGAGAGTTGGATCTGCCTATCCATATTTCATGTTTATGACCTCTTTTACAGCTATAAAGAAGAACTATATAAGCTTTTCTGCTGTTCAGAATGAAATTGTAGCAGAGAGACAGACTACTTTAAGATGATAAGAGTTAATGCTTTTGCCAAGCTCAGGGATATGAAGCCGGGATATCTTCAAATCCAGACCCCTGTAAGCAACAAAACACTGCCCTTTAATGACTGCTGGATCAGCTCTGTCACTTGAAAACGGGATTGAAATGAGTTCTAAAATTAAAGTAGTTTTAGCACAGCAGTTTCTAAATGGGTTGTAAAATAAGCTGGGACAAGTTTGCACAAGAAACATTTGCTTTCAAGAGTAAAATCATGGGACCTGAGCCAGGCCAGCTGTGCTACCGCTCTTCCTTTACTCCTGTACCAGTGAGTGCCAGAGGCTACGGACTCGGGAGGTAGAAAACATGTTTCATTGCTCTTGTTTGATTCCCTCCGGCTGACACATGGAGTGGAGTTGTCAGGCTTCACAGCAAGCTGCGTCTAGCCTTCTATGGCTGGAAGGAGGGCTGCTGATACATTATGCTCTGAGTTTTGGCAGCAGACACCACCAGTGTTAAAGCAAAAGAAAGAGACTTCAGGTTACCAACTCTCTAAGGGAGGGTTGCCTGCGGTATCCGAGTTTACAAGCAGTGAGAGAAACAGGTCATAGGAAGGTTCCTATTTAGTTAGATGTAATAATTAGCTGTTCACAGGCTGAAGTTGAAGTGAAAGTTGCTCAAACCTTGAAGTCAATACTCAAGAGTGCTGAGGTCAAGAGACAGAAAAGGACAAAGATTAAGGTCTGGACATGTAGCAAGATGTGGTGAAGCTAAGGGGAAAACAAACAGCGTGAAAAAATATATGGGTGACAAATTACTCATTTGAAATTATAAAAAAAATCAAAAGAATTTTTGTATGTGATTTACCAAAAGAAACTGCATCTTTTGATTAATTTGAAGAACAGCAACAAGCTAATATAAATCTGGAGTAAGAATAAGCAAGGCAAATTAAAATACTTATATTTTCTTTATAGGAAATAAAGGACGAAGATGGTCAACCTCTCAAGTGTTACAGAAATGTGAAGTGACTTGAATTCAAAACTACTTAGATGTGTAATGTAGCAACACAAGCTTTAAATGCTTATTTCTTCAAACAATAGGATCCAATAAATTATACAGACCAGTTACTGAGGGATGCACATCTACATCAGTCCCTGCAAGTTTATGTTCCAGAAAACTGGAAACAATCCTTTCCTACTTTTCCAGACTGTGAGTTTGTGAATGCAGTGCAACTTTTTGTACAGACAGATTTTTTTGTTTTCATTATTCATTTAATCATTTATTTATTCAACCCTCATATGGAAATACTGTCACTGGTCTAAGCATCTTAGTACTTTTACATCATATTTTCTTGAATAACTGTATGTTCAGTAATGTGTATACATTGAACCTGAAGTGGCTGGTATACATCAGCAGTGATAAAAAAACATGAGGTAAAGCTCAATGGTTGACATATTTATTAAAGTGTTTTCCCCACATAAGCTATTCCTATCTCTTAGCTATAAGGAGAAGATCTAAAATGGAACTTAAATCAATCAGTGCATAATGACCGATGTGAATTCCATTGTTTCAGGATAATTTATTGTGTTTTATTAAAAAAAAAGAGAGAGACATGAAGAAATATAATATGCATATCAGCATGGTGTTTCTGTACCTACTATGTTTCTGCACTAAAGAATCAAATCCATCTCCAAATAGAGACAGCCCCAAACCATCTATAAAAGCATTGTTGTAGTTTGGTAATTAAAAAACACCCTAAAAACATACGGAAATTACATTTGGCCTAGTTTCCATATATATATCAGAGAGGAAAGATTCCTGGCAAACCTGGACTATGTATTTTGAACATTGTACTTTTGCCAGCTGGCTTTTCACATTCTGTAGCAAGTTTGCGCATTACTTTAGAAAATGTACTGAACTAGACCCGATTGAACATTACGACATAAATCACTGTAATAACAAAACAAACAGCTTTATATGGTGGACATAGCAGTTTCAAGTGTAATCGGCAAGTATATTATACCAAAATTATTGCCTTGATCTTGAAACTCATGAATAAAGATGTGTGAAACTTGGAAACAGTATCAATGCAGGACCTTTCTTCTGTCTTCCCCCGCCGCTGTTCACATCGCAGAAGAATATTTTACTTTGCTCGCAAGCGTTTCCTTACAGATAGGTGCTCTCTCCTGTCTCACATCGACACTAAAAAATTGTTGCTGGCCAGTTACACAGGGTCCCACCGCACCTAAACGCTGCTTGAGTGAGTGGGTCTGGCACTGACATTCCTCCCGTGCCTGGCAGGGCGCTTTGCAGAGGCAGAGCTGACAAAGCCCTCGCTCAGGAAGCTTTCACTGCTCCAGAGGCAACAGCGACCGGAACAGGCGCTGGCAGCCGGAACAGGGGGAGGGTCGGCAGCCACGGGCAACACTGAATGTAAACAGACCGCCCTGGCCGTTCTCGGGCGGTACGTCTGTCCGTGCACTTTTCTTTTCACAGCCCTCTCCGCTCTTTTTAATGTGATACAGTCAAAACCAGTCTGGATGGAGATTAGCAGGGGGAAGGCAGTCGGAAAAGCGACCCCCGAGGGAACAGCTGAACAAGAAGGTGGATTAGGATCTCCTGACCGGGTGGCGAGGTCGGGTGAGGTGGCGAAGGCGGACCGGCAGCTGGCACGCCATCGCAGAGGCTCCAGAAGGGTAGGAAACTTGGGGTTTTTCCCTTCTAGAAACGCTATTTTTGTACCAACATAAAGCTACACGCGTGGATACGCGGGTTTTTTGGTAACAAGGCGCGCGAGATCCCCCCAGCCTTGCGACGCATTAGCACGGGGTGCCTGCCCGTCGTGCTTCCCCAGAAACGCAGCGCCGGCCGCACAGCACCGTTACCCTGCCACGGGCGGGGGATCAGTCCTTTAATGTGGGCAGCACTGCGAAAACAGCCCGCGGGAGCACTGCCCCCAGCGGAGGCGGAGACCGCGCGGCCAACACGGCCCCGGGGCAGGGCCGGCAGGGGAAGCGGCGGGGCCGGGCGCTCCCCGCCCGCCTTAGGCGGCCGCCGCGCAGGCGCCCCGCGGGCCCAGGGGAGGCGGGCCGGTGGCGGGTCCGGGCCCGGGCCCGGCGCTGCGGTGGCCGCGGTTCCGCCATGCCCGTGCGGTTCAAGGTGAGCGGGGCCCGGCGGGCCGGACACGGCTCCGGGCCCGGAGGGCGGCGGGAGTGGGGCTGCGGCCGGTCCTGGGGTAGCGGGAAAGGGGAGGCCCCTGCGCTGCAGCACCGGCAAATAAAGACAGAAGGAGGTTGGTCGTGCGGTGACAGCGGGTCCAGGCTGTGTTTGTTCTTGAAACCATTCACTTGAAGACATAAGAGACATGTTTTTGGTTTTGGTTTTTTAAAATTTTATATTGTTTATTTGGTGCATGAAATGCTTCCACGTTTTCTCAGCAGTACTTTTTGTTCTCCGATGGGGGTGGGTTTGGAAGATGCAGAGCAACCTGCCAGCTTAGCTCATCCTGCAGCAGCGTGTTGGTGTTTTTCCCTCCTCGGAGATCTGTTACCGGCAGGAGCAGTGAAGCAGGATATGCGCAGGTGGCTTGACAGACTCCTCTCTGTTTGCTGTAGGGACTGAGTGAATACAAGAGAAACTTCAAATGGAGAAGTCCAGAGTTTGGTAGCCCATCCCAACAGCAGAAATCCTTGTGGGCAGGACTTCGGTCGGATCAGTTTGGTAAGTGCCCCTGAAAAATGCGCCCTTGGTTGCAGCCAAGGCCCGCAAAGGTTTGCAGCAATGAGTGCATGGCCACAGTGAACTGGTGGTGTTTACGGTTTGTGCTTTTTGTAATTAAATTAAAAGTATAGTCTTGGTCATCATCTAGAGTGTGTTTTTGAACTCTATATTCTTTATGGCTACACTGAAACTTTATTTTCAATTAGTGCTATTTATATAAACCTTGGAAAAAAGTAGTTCTGACATGCAGCGTATGCCAAGATCCGAACATGAAATGCAGGTGCAGTGTTAACCCATATAAAGTGTGTAGAGGGTGGTATTGGGTTATCTGTGATGTATGGAAATAGTAAATAAAATTCTGTTTTTAAGGGGAGACTAACTTGGGGCAAAGTTCGATAAAGTGAAATCTTTATGCACCTAACAGGTACAGCTAACTAAAAGAGAAGGTCAACCACTAAACTGAAAACCTTGTGGTACTGTAGTGTAGGATTTAAGGATTGTAGATGTTATCGTGGCAGGGAAATGCAGGGAAGAAAAAGGAAATAGCATTTGGATTGAAAGGACTGTAAGGAGTTGAGGAAGAAGAGTAAGCTGAAGAGGGACGACAACTGCAGTGCTTTGAAAAGGAGTGGTAAAAAATAGTAATTATTGTAGTGGCACAAGGCAGATTAAAAAAATTTTGTGCTGTTCACTGCAGCTGCAGTATTCAGTCTGTGTAATTAGAGTACAATGCATTCATTCCTACAATACTAAGTGTTGTAAATTATGGCCTTGTAATTAAGAACTGACTACCGGCAATATGGATTTTTTTTTTTAGTCAAGGTGCTAGACATTTAAATAAATAATTTAATCTTGCTAAAGATTTTGCTTTATGTATTTATTACTGCTTTCTTCCATTACTTCAAAATACATCTTTTTTTATCCTTGTTTTCCCTAGCACATGGGTCTGTGTATGGGTACCTCTTATTGAGGACTATAATTGTCACTAATTCTGAAATGCTTAAACATCTAAGCATGTTAACTTCTTTTTAAAATGGCAACCTATGCTTATTTTCCAGTCAAACTAAACTGCAAATTTTACAGTCCTTGCAATAAACTCATAAGTTAGCAGTGCAGCAGCTTCTCCTCTTTCTCACGTTGTAATGGTGGTTTTGTGTATGCTTGCTGTAGTTTCTCTACATATTTGTGTTAATTTTCACTCCCACCTCTTTTCTGGCCATTTAAGCACCTACATCTTTAAATGTCACTCTTGGTACCTCATAGGATTTGCAGATTGTTACTGATGATTTACTTACGGTTCTTCCTGTTGAATCACATAATTGGCAATTTTAGGAATCACTTGGAACATTTCAGCAAAAAGTTGACAGCTGCAGGTGCTTGGAGTGCCCTTTGGCTGCTTTTCCAGTGCTTTACCACTGTAATGATTTTCCTATCCTATATGTGTAGTAAGACATATGGACATTCTATATACCTTTCACCATAGGTTGTTCTCGCTTTCTACATTGCTTCTTCATGGGATGGGAGTGTCCCTCTCATGGAAGATACTTTTTTTCAGCCAGTTAGGGGCTTTCACTAATTTTTCCATTGCAGTTGAGCACTTTGAAGTGAATTATGATTTCCCTCTTCAAATGTGTTCAGTTGTTCAATACTCTTCTTGAAATGATGGGGTAATTTTGTTTTCACCTGCCTGTGTAAAGCCCAGCAATTCCTGAAATAACTTGATAGCTGGTTTTGTTACAAAATATTTTTCTATTTTTGGCAATGTTTTTGTGTTCATACTGCAAAATGTTACCGGA
This sequence comes from Corvus hawaiiensis, assembly GCF_020740725.1. Classification (NCBI taxonomy): domain Eukaryota; kingdom Metazoa; phylum Chordata; class Aves; order Passeriformes; family Corvidae; genus Corvus; species Corvus hawaiiensis. The sequence goes on from NC_063216.1 coordinate 44,893,179, forward strand.
GATGGTCTTAAATTGCAGGTGGATAGTGATCTGTCACAATCAGAGGGAACCTGTTGAGCAAGGTGTGTTGTGCATGGGTGATGAGAAGTGCTTGTAGCGTACTTTGTCCCCACAGGTTGGTTATTCTGTATCTGTGTGAACCATGTTCTTTTCGCTGGCTATGTTAGTTTTCTTGTTTAGCTCCCAGAATCAGTTTGCACAGGATTGTCCTGGGGACATTTTTGCTTTATAGGGTTTAATCCAACATGGTTCTGGAGCACCATGTTCCTGTCTGTTCAGTGGAAGGAAAATAATTTGCACATAGGAAAGAACACAGAATTTCACAGCCATGCTCATAATTCATGGTCTGTCACTGCTCCAAGATACTAAAACCATGCTTTCTAGTAATCAGTTGTATGATAAACTTTCAGTTTATTCTTATTACAGAGTGGTATTATGTCTTCAGTGAATGTTTTTGTTAAATCTAATACGGCTTTTTCTCAGGAATCACGAGAGAACCAAAATTCATTTCCAAGAGAAGGGTACCTTACCATAATCCACAGATTTCGAAGTCCCTTGAATGGACAGCAGATTGTGATTTGAGTGACCCACTGGAAACTGAAGATGCAGAGTTGCACACTGACCACAACAACAATAATGTGAATCAGGAAAAACTTGAAACACCAGAAGGACCCAGACTCCCCCCAAAAGTTCAATCACATGTGGTAGATTCTAGTGGTGAAACAGCTCTTGCCCTTGCAGAGAACAACATGACAAAATCACCCTCTGAAGCTCCACCAAATCAAAATGAAACATTTTCATCTCCAAAAAAGCAACCAGAAAAAATGGGTAATGGGGTAAGGGAATAGTTTTTTTTTTTAATTGACCAGTCTAAAAATTACTAACAGTAATTTCGTACAGATGCTCAGACTCTCTTGTTGAACTCTTTCCTTAGTCTTGTATTTTGATACTCTGCTGTAGCTTCTTTGTTGGGAGAACAGTATGCTTGAGATCAGATTTTGGTGCTACTTAATTCAATAGGAATTTGCTCTTCATGTGTCATCACTGCTAATTTCAGTTAAACAAAGATTTAGCCAATAATATATAGACTTTTTGGGGTTGTTGACTATAATGAGAAAATGTACTTTGCAATTCATTTTGTTCTTGAAACAAAAACCCAAACCATTGTTTTGAAAGTGTGTGTTGAAAGATGTCTGACTAGCAAAACATTGTAGGAAAGGGAACAATCATTGCTATTCTTTTTCTATTTTTTTTTTTTTTTACCGTGTCAGAGAGCCCTTCAGAGAAAAGCAGACATATATATTCCACCTTTAAAAACTTTCCCCAGAAATTCTGAATATCGAAGCCAATTTGTCTGGAAGAGTCCTCATGAAAAGTCACCGATACTTGCAGCTGAACAGGTAACTTTAAAAAATCCAAAAAGCAAATTAATACTTTTTTTTATGTATCAGCAAAGTTTTCCTTTCAAAAATATTTCCTTTTTTTTGTTCTTTTGGTGGGGGAAAGATAAACTTTAATGTTGTTGCATGATTTTTTTTTCTCTCTCCCTTTACAAAAGTGTAGTATAATTGGATTTGTTTCCATGTGATTCTGTATTGTGGTCAGACCTAATAATTTGTTCTCCTTAGGCCTTGCATTTCATTCTTTCTAACAGGACCATGTTCTTCTGTTTGCATTAATTTATTTGTGTTGCCCCAGTTTCCTATTCTCAGTTTCCATCTCTGTGCACATACACTTCTAAGCAGTAAAGTGTGTCTCTCTAGTATTTTATTCTTTCATGACAACAGCTTGTATTTAAAGTGGAGTCTTCTGATTTTAAGATACTCTTGTGACATTTTAATACATCTCATGAGTGTTTGGCCTTTGTAGGGTTGAAAATGCTGCTATTTCTAGCAAGACCTCAAAGAGTAACTGAGTGTGAGACGGCTTTGTGTTTTCAATTAACTAACTGTTGCTGGGATCAGGACCTAGGATCAGTCTTTTGGTCATTCTACAGTGTGAAATAGGCACTTCTGCATTTGTCTTCTATTTCTTCACTAGAAGCATATGTGTTAGTGGGATTACTAGAGATGGTGTGCTCTTTTTATCCTCAGGTGGCAGATTTGTTCAGTAACAGCTTTCAGAGGCAATAAATGTTGGCTAAGATAATCACTATCCTGTCTTTTTCTGTTGGAGTACCAAGCAGGTGGATGTACTGCAGGATGTTTCCCAGCAGCCGCTTATGCAATGAAAACTCACTGAAATACGTGACAGTAGTATAGAGAAGCCAAAGGACCTTTTGAGGAAGAGGCAGGTCCCAGAAAGTCACCTTATGGAAAAAGTCAAAGAGAATTCTGTTTGATTCTGTGTGCAATCAGTTTGATAATTTCCTTATTAATGCTTGTGAACATTGTGCTTTTTTCAGAAGAAAGACTTTTTTTCACAGCTCATACAGAGTAAGAAGCAGTGAGAATAAGTCTGTAGGCTCTACACATTGTGGATAAGTAGGACTTAGGGAAAATGTAATGATGAAAGTTACACATATTAACAAATTGATATTCTTCACCATTGATATGACTGAGAATATACCTTAATACTGACAATACCTTTCCTTTGAAGAGATTCTGTGAAAATATCGAAGTTATCCAAGTTAGGTTATAAGTCAGACCTAAATTCTCACAGCAAATCTATGGAAAATGCATGCTTCTCATGTATGGCACAGTCTTGAAATTTGGAACCCCATGAGGAGATAATACTCTGTTAGGCAAATTCTCTACCTTGGTTTATAATACTACATTAGTTGAAAAAGAGTGGATTTTTATTTGCCCAAGCTCTAAGCATCCAGCTCTAAAACCGAGGGCAGTTTTCTCTTACTTATGGACAGGACATGTACTGAGGACTCATATGGAAGTTTTATGGCATGCCTTTAAAAAGCCATGATCCTCCATACAGCTCTGAAGGTTAACAAAAAATAACCAACCAAACCAAACTTCTCATAGTAAACTTCAGTAAGAACAGTGTTTGATCACAGATTTAATTGTGTCTGGCTTGGTCACTTCTAAATGTATTTAAATTTCTCTTGAATTTCTCCTAGAAGTTCATTTGTCTCCACGTGCTGTATTCGTACAGATGACTGTCACTCTGTTCATATGTGATGTATTTGTGTGAATAAATTATCAGATTTTGAAAATTTAGCCTTAAGGTAAACAAATCACACTTTTGTTTTGTTTTGTTTTGTTTTCTCTCTCCCGCACAGCTTATTTGCAACACGAAGAAATCTGTACCTCTGGTTAAATCTCCTGCAATTACTTCTGAAACTGCTTATGAGAGAAATTCCAAAGGGTCTCCTCTTAAGAGTCCACAAGAGAGAGGTGGTTCAGAAGAGAAAGAATTGCTGGTGTGTGAACAAGTAAATACTTCCCTGAAAGAGAAGCTTCAGTAGTACTTCTGCAGTTTTGATCTAATCTATAAGGGGGTGGGTTTAGGTTGAAATTATTTAGTGTTGCTGGTGACACTGGACTCAGTAGCGGTTTCGCTGTAAAAGACTGAAAATAATACTGTACAGCTCTGCTCTTTGGGGGTTCTGTAGTCTCTGTAGTGCAATTTTTCAGTTTAAAGTTTTAAATTTCTGAGTTTTGAAGTGGTTTTATTTATTTTTTTTTGTTCCCTATTGACACTTTGTTTTTAGTCATTAGAATAGTTTCTGCAATCTAAATCTCTGATTTGTACTCTCATTGGTACCAATGTTGTGTCTTGGTGTGCAGTAGGGCTAGGTGGGAGGTCTGGAACTTTTTGAATGTCATAAATCAGAGATAGTGAATTTTCTCCCTACAGTGGCAAACAGTATCTCTGTATTCTTTCCGTGTCACCTGACTTTGCTTCCGCTGGGCATACCTCTTCCTTTTTTGCCTTTCTGAGTCAGCTCTCTTAGGACCTGTTCCATAAAACTGTCATTCTGGTTTTTTAGGAATCTTCTGGGCTGGGTTGTACCAGCTGTGTGATGCTCCCAGTAATCTAAGTCTCCTCACTACCCATGTCTGTTGCTGATAGACCAGAAAGGGCCATTGTCAGGCAAGGTGTTCATTAGAACCACTGCTGAGCAAAAGGTGTACTTAACATGCAGTGCCTTGGCTTAGTTTAAGCCATTGGTGCTTCTGAGGGGATTGTTGGCTTGGAGGTTTCATCATTTAAAACTCAGACCTGTCCAGTTCTTTAAATCCCATCTGGGGATGAGAAATTTTATGTCCCCTTTTGCCTCTTTAAGTAGACATGAAGAAAGCTTGAAAAGCCTGAGGCTTTCAGGAAGCATTTGTCTGGTTTAAGTATTGGAATTTCAGGTTGTTTTTTGAGAACAGCTAATAAATGGAGTAAGAGAAGTCATAAGAAGGGAATTTTTGTGAAAGTGTCTAAAAATCTGGTTGTTTATACCAATACCTCTTCTCTGATGAATATCTTGAAAAAGTTTTGGGGGATTTTGGTGGGCTTTTTTTTTTTAAAAATTGAATTTGAACAGTATCGGTGAAGATCTCTAGCAGAATCAGAAGTCATGCACTGGATTTCCAAAAGATTAAAATAATCAGGAAAAACAAAATCTTTGGTTTAAAACCCAAACAAATAAATCTAAACATATATAAAACAGAATAAAAAAATTTAAAAATTTGCCTTTTGGACTCAGGTTAGAATGCACACGTATCGTATTATTTTCTTTCTGTGTTTCATGTTAAATTAATTTTGTAAAGTGGACAAAATGGATCATCTAACCAGCAGAATGTTGCACTCAGTCTTAACTTTGGCATTTTGCTAGTTTATATTTGTGTTAACGAAAGAATGTGGTGTTCTCATTTGCATTAAATATTCAAAATGGCTAACACTAAAATAAAATTAATTATTTGCCAGAGCTTGATGTCAAAAGAAATATGAGGGTTTTCAGATTGTTAGCTAATGTGGTATTTTTAAAATTATCTTTGCCTTAGAGTAAGAGGGAAGAACCGTTTCAAAAACCAGCAGAAGATGCAGCAAAACAAGGGAAATCAGAACAGAAACATCCTAAACAAAATAATAAGCAGCATATCAGTCCAAAGCCCCTCACTTTACATACAAGTCGTGGGTATGTATAAAATAGGAAAACCTAGACTAGTGAATAGGTGTGCAGCAGCCTAGTATTTAGAATGATGGACTATGGACCTTGAGCCACAGCATGCTGCAGTTGCAGGGGCAAATGCCCCTTGCAGCACTGAGATGGAGCTTCTTGTGGGTACGTCTAAATCTGGTGTTAATTTCCATCCTCTTCTCTGGGCAGTGGCAGCTTTGTACCCACTCTGTTCAGTTGAACCTTGTGATGCAGTAACAGTAGTATTAGTAAATTTAACATGAATGAAATAAAATCAGTGCAGTGCTGCAGCTAAACTTTCAGCAAGTGCTTTGGAAGTCATAGTCACTTTTCAAACTGCTCTATCTACTGTGCCTACTCCACACCTTAAAGTTGTGGTGATTGTACTTGATGTCTGCTTATCCTGGTCTGTAAGACCTTGTGTGCCTGAGTAACGAAAGCATACACATGAGGTAGAGGGAAGTAAAGAAATCTGTCCCATGTGAAGTAATCTGAGAAGCATGGAAACGAAATGACATTGTATGTTATTGAGTGCTATTGAATTACGTTTTTTTTTCTGCCACATGCCTACATTGCAGGAATTGAACTCATATTTCCATTTCATACACGTGAGATATGTCAAGAGAAATAAAAGCCAGGAAGTAGGCTTTAAAATGCTTAGATTAATCCATCTCTCCTGTGTTTGTGCTTAATGTACGCCCCAGCAATTGCTTTTATTCTTCGTGGCAGTGTTACGGCATTAGATTGAAGATGGGAGAGGAGACTTACCTGAGTCTGAATGCTGTTGGATGTTGAGAATTGATTACAAAATGATCACCCAAAATTCTATGAAATAAAATTGCTATGTGGAAAAGTGAGTGGATATAGTATAGCTGAAACCTTTAACTATTTGGTTTTCATACTCTTTGCAGTAGATTGTAGTCAATTTTGCAGTGAGTAATGTGCAAAATTCTTGATAATTTGCTGGGCCCTTTTCATCTAAGGGCAAATTTCTGCCTCTTATGCCTTCAGTGTAGTAGCACAAGACAAGATTTTCTTAAAAAATCACTGGGCAAATAGCTGTCAAAATGTGCAAGTTCTCAGTATGCAGACAGGATTGTTACTTGCATGTAAGCTGTGTTGCATGGCCTGCTTTTGCAGCAGGCTGACTGGGATAGCAGTGTTGTGTTTTTTTATGCTAATCCATTAGTTTTGCAACCAAAGCAAAGGAATTCTGTCTTAAAGTTTTAAAGAAGGGGATGTATTGAAAGAAATTTTGAGTATAAAGGGTTTTTCGACTTCGATATTTTTGTTTTTACGAGGTTCATTTTATTCTCTGACTTTAGGCTTTTATGACCTATTTTTGAAGAAGGATTGAAAAACAGGGCTTTTTCACCCAGTGCTGACTATATTAGAATTAAGTTGGTAATGTTCTGAAGCATGATTAAATCCAAAAATGTCTTTAGATTTAAGCTGATACATCCACAGTTGAGTGCTTAAGGACTCGAAGTACTACTTATTGCTTGCTATAGGTTAGATGATGTTAATTTTTCTGTTTGTATGTGTGTGGCAGAAGGGAAAAATGAACCCATCTTTTCAAGTACTGAGGTCTTTTGAAGATCAAAGCCAGTAGGACATAGTCAGATGAATTATACTGACCAGTGTTCTGGCAGTCAGATGTTTCCAGCCCCAGCAGCTCACCCCACCCATATGCAGAGCGCCTTTAAAGTGGAGTTCATAGGAGGAAATGTCTCAGACATGTTAATGCCAAACCAGGCATTTTTACTTAAATGTACCTTCATCAGTGACTTAAATCAAGGTCCCACACTTTGCATTGAAGTAATTGAGGCTGATGTGTGTATTATGTTCTGCTGGCTGGCTTGTCAGGGCAAAAGCTTCTGGTGGAAGTGTTGCAAGGAAAAAACAACAGGAGAAACTACTTGAAGGACTACCAGCTGTGAATGAGTATTTTTCACAGCATTCCTAGTTGTGTCGGTTTGAGCTGTTGTTTGTGCATGTGTTTTTTGCATCTCACTGGCATTTAGGTGCAGGTATATTTTGCTTGTTGATGTAACTTTAAAAGGGCTCTTAAAGAGTATTCTGGATGTCAAACTTCACTTTCTTTTTCTCTCATCATTCCTGATTTCTTAGGAAGATGAACACTGAATATAGGTCAAAATTTTTGTCTCCAACCCAGTATTACTACAAAGATGGAGTTTGGTCTCGTATTAAGAGTAAAGCTCACAACCAGGTGAGTATTCTTAGAAAATCTGAAGCCTGAGTATGCTTTGTATTTTGATTTTTAGATGAAAAAACTTTGAATTGTGGTGTTTATAAGATACAGTTCTGAGATTGTAATGCTAATGACTCAAGCTCCCAAAGGTGAGTATACAAAGACAGTTAGATTCTGACAAGTCAGAAAAACACATAGAAAAAAAAAAGGGATGGTGAGACTGAAAAAATGTATTAATGTCACACCCAGAGTGAGGGAGAAGTGTTGTTTCCCTTACAATCAGGATCATTCAGAACAGAGTCTCTTGTGACAGGTAATCTTATTCTTGGTGTTCAGCCTAGTTTTAACAAGCAGAAGTGTTGAAAATACAGAGTTGAATGATAGGAGATTCCAAGAGAATAAAAAGGAAAAGGACAACGTATGTATCAGCCGAGGTTGGCTTGATAGTCAGGCTCAGTTTGTTAGCTTACCATGCTGAATCCATTCAAAGCAGTCAGCTGAATTCAGTCATACACAACATAAAATTGAGAATTTTTCTGGCAAGTTTCAGTCAATCTGTGTATTTTCTTGTAGTTCATTCAGAAACTGCAATCCATATTATACTGTATAGGAAGTCATTTGACAGAGCTGTGAAAAGGCTGAGTAGCTTCAAGACCACAACATTTCTTAGCATTATTAAGTGTGATTTCCTGAGTTAGTCAAGGAAATCAAAACCATTAATAGTGTGCTAAGAAACTGCTAGAGCTTGCTCTGCAACTCTCTGATTTCACTGACTTGACTTGGTCTTCTCCCAGCTGATAGAGGGAGCCTTTGTGAGACGCTGTGCTGCTACCTGTGTGGCACATACTTGGAAATGGGAGTTTCCTCATCAGTTGGGTCCATGGTGACGTGGAAGGTAGAGCTCAAGCAAATGGTTTTGGGGTGCTGGGTTTTGTGAATTTGAAAGTAAGGGTCTCTGAGAATTGCAGGAGTAGTCTGGTAGCTTTCAGTTCTGTGTTTTCTTGCTAGATTTAATCTAGCAAGTAATTTTCCTTTTAGAAAAAAGAAATATTGATAGAATACATACAAAGTAAGCAATAATAAATTGGTATCAATATTTAAATTATATTAAAGTATGAGATGATTCATAATCAGATTTTGTGTATGCATGCATGAGATAATCCATTCTGTGTAAACAGCCTCAAGGGGATGTTAGAGGACTGAAAAGAAGCAATATTTTAATTTTTATATGCATTGATATATGCTTTAGATTTACTGTAACTAAGGTTGCAAAATGTTGTGAACTATGGTATGCAGCCCAAGTGGTATATTGAATGCTTCTGTAGAGTATTATGTCATTTTTGTGGTGTATAATACTTTAATTTGTTGATGTTGTATTGTGAAACGTTCAAACCAATAAGGAGCAGTGCTCAGCTTCAAGAGCAATTGGCTGGTAGGCAGCTAAAAGGTGGGCAACTAAAGATGCATTGCCTTGGGATATAGTGTGTTTGTGGCACAGTCAGCTAGGAGGAGTCACTGCAGTACAGTTGAGGGAAAGAATGAGGAGACTGCAAGTGGAGGATGGATGTTCAACTTTACATGTGGCATTTAATTAGTGTATGAAAATGAAGGATTTCCCACACTGTCAAGATGTGTTTTGGGTGCATCAGACTTTTCCACAGAGATTTTTTTGCTGAAAAGGGAATTGCAGGAAACTCGGAAGAAGTTCTGTGGCAGTAGGCATGAAGAATTAAAAAAAAAGAATGATTATGTTTTTTGAGACCTTCTAAGTGAAGGATTCTGGTAGCTGGAAGAGTCAAATTTATTTTAAGACTATAATAACATACTTTATGGATCATGAGTGTGAGTGTGCTTTGATTACATACACATTTTCATGTATGCATACCTACATTAGATCCTAGTAGGAGTTTATATAGAAGGGACTTAAAATTGCAATTACCTGAATTTCTCCTGTCTCTGTTAGACTTCAAATCAGATGTGTGTGAGTATATGTCATGTTTTAACCCCAGGAGAGAACTGTGCCCCACATAACCAGTTGTTCACTCCCCCACAGTGGGGTGGGGGAGAAAACCAGAAGGGTAAAATTGACAAACCTCCTGAGTTGAGATGAGGACAGTTTAATGGGTAAAGCCAAAGCCATGTGTGCAATTAAAGCAAGACAAGGAATTCATGTGCATACAGACTGGGAAATGAGATGCTGGAGAGCAGTGCCTTGAGACCAGGGGGTCCTGGTCAAGGCAAAATTGAACATAAATCAGCAGTGCCCTGCCAGCCACGAGGGCCAGCTGTGTCCTGGGGTGCATCAGGTCCAGCATCACCAGCTGGGCAAGGGAGGGGATTGTCCTGCTCTGCTCTGCACTGGGATCCCAGCACCTTGAGTGCTGGGGGCAGTTTTGGGTGCCACAATATAAGAATGGTATAAAGCTATTGGAGAATGTCCAAAGGAGGGCAGCAAAGATGGTGAAGGGCCTTGAGGGAAAGCCATATGAGGAGCAGCTGAGGTTTCTTGGTCTGCTCAGCCTGGAGGAAAGGAGACTGAGGGGAGACCTTACATCTACAGCTTCCTCACAAGGGGAAACAGAGGGGCAGACACTGATTTGTTCTCTGTGGTGCCCAGTGATGGGACTCAAAGAAATGTCATGAAGCTGTGTCAGGGGAGGTTCAGGTTGGATATCAGGAAAAGGTTCTTCACCCAGAGGGTGTTTGGGCAATGGAACAGGCTCCCCAGGGAAGTGGCCACAGCACGAAACATGTCAGAGTTCAAGAAGCATTTGGTTGATGCTCTCAGGCACGTGGTGTAACTCTTGGAGTGTCCTGTGCAGGACTGAGAATTGGACTTTGATAATCCCTGTGGTGCCCTTCTAGCTTGGCATAGTCTATGATTCTGTAACGTGTAGGACTGAATAACATACTTCATTCATAGTGAGATAAAATAGAATCCAGACATTTGAGAAATGTTAACAGCATATTAATGCAAGTATGCATAACTTGAAAAAGAGTGCCAATTGCATTTTGTTGTAAAGTAACAGAGGTACTTTGGCCATTCACAGTATAGGCTGCCCAACAGTCCTTCTGGTTTCCACATGATTCCGTATCTTTCTCATACTAATGAAGAGAAATGTTCCTCAAAAGTGTATCTAACCTCTGCATCTGGTGGGTTATTGAGACTCACCCCTATGAAAGGTGCCTACAGAACATTTCTTGCTCAGCATAAGTGATTAGATGATAAATTCCAACTCAACCAGTCTTGTTTCTCCCTTAGTTGGGACTGCACGTGGGTGACTTTGCGTCCAAAGCAGACTTTCTGAAGTTGAGTCCAAAGAGGCAAATGCCATAATGGAATCCTGGTGTGACCTTAACCATAGTGATTACTTGTAGGCTGCTTCTCTGCAATTTATTATTAAGGGTGCTTTTCAGCAATCAAACGAAAAAAAAAAATCTCTTCCAATTATGTTTTTGAAAAATTAATGTGGGCAATTCATAATCGCAGTAGGACTCTAGGGCCTATGTCCTGCTGAGTTAATGCTGCCTGCTGAGTCGCTGAAGGAGACGGTTGTCCTTTGTACTTCTTCACAATTCACTGGAGACTTAGTATTCTTCCTCCCCCTGCAGTACTCTGTTGCTCTGGATTTATGTTCCTTCTGTTCTGGCTATTATAATTAATTTTTTATTCCTCTAGTTAAAGTGAGTAATCCAGTAAATCACTTGCACATCAAACTTTAAATTCTCCTTTGAAAACGACAAGCATATATTTTTAATGGGCTGTTCTTTGGAAGTTTAGTGGGTCAAGTTGTGGGATGTTAGCTGGATATCCATTTGCTGCATCCAGTTACTTTTAGTGGGATTAGCTGAATTTAGCCCACTAACTCTGTTCCTTGCAGGAGGAATGATGTGAAATCTATCATGAAGGAAGAATAAAAAAGAAAAGCTATGAAAATGTGGTAGAGGAAATGTCAGTATTACTTTCCTGCTCTTTGATAAAATACTTATTTCCTGTGGACCATTTTTTAGTAAGTCAGAATTCACATGATATCACAAAGTTATTTTTAATAATTTAAATGTAAACTTCTTGGTTTTGCTTTTTCTCCTTTCACTTTAATTGTGTTTGGATGAAGGACACAAGACAGCAAGTGTGTAAATGGTCTTAACTGTAAAAATGATGGTGTAACCCTCCTTGAAGAGGGGGGTTGTCACTTTTATTCTTTTGGAGTAAAACTGGGAGCTGAACAGTTTTGTATCTCATTCTTACAGTTACTGATAGCCTAGAAGGAATAATTTTAATGCTGTGTCTTGCATACAATAGCACGCAGAGTTCTTGTATTAATCTTAACTTTTCACTAATATTTATGTGGCTACAGACAGTTGTAGTGTTTGCAGCATATAAATTCAGTGTTACCACATGTGTGTAGATCCGTTGATTTGAATCATAAATTAGTGGGGAATGTATTTTTGTGTGTTGATGTTTGGAAATCTAAGTTAATTTCCTCAATCTTGGCAAGAAACTGGTGGAATGCCAGTGCTGACTGTACTTGTTTGAGAGCTTTTTATTGAATCTCAGGGAGGCAGCATAGAGCTATGTTGACAGGTTTTTAGTATTTAATTTCTTACTTAGACTGAAGTAAAGTTACAAGGGTGATAATAACAATATCACCCTTGAGTGTTGAGAGGAAAAATAAGAAATTTAAAAATAACTCTGTATTCTTCCCTTTAGGCATCTCAAAACACCCTAAATTCCATGTGGTATGTGGAGGTTGGTTGCATCCAAGTTCCTCTTTTCAGTGTTTGGAGCACTGTGTCTGAGCGCTGATGGAAAAACTAGAATCCAGCACTAAACTTATTCACAGTTGCTGCATAAATTTTTGTGCTCATGGAATGAATAATTGACAATTTCGCTTTGGCTTCATGGCTCAAACATGCTTACTGAATATATGCTTCCTGAATATATTATTTTTGCTTTCCGCTTCTTACATTTACTGTGGCATGCAATGTTTGTGCTGTGGCTGGCCCTGTATTATGAGTAAACTTACCTTTCTCTTCTAGCTGCCAGTAGCTAATGCAAATATTTATAGTAGCCTAATAGTGAAATTTAAACAGATGTGCGATTTATGAAACCTTGATGTGTAGGTGAGAGAGCTTCGAGAAAGAGCGAAGGCTTACAGGCAACGAGTAGAAGGAACACACTTCTCCCGATACCATTTCAATCAGATCCTGTCTGATAATAACAGTCTTTGGGATGTGTCCTCAACTTCCAGTTCAGAAGAAGGAATCAGCAACAACATCAGAGCACTAGATCTTGCAGGGTAAGGTCATCATTCCTGCCTGTTACTTTGCGGCTTTGAAACTGAGCAAAATGCTGAATATAGGCTTAGCCTAGCTGCGTGATCTTGAATGTTTGACTGCATTCAAGATACAATTGAATAGGGTGCTCAGTAATCATCTAGGCTCCCTTTCCTCGTGGGGGGTTGGACTGGTTGGTCTTTTGAGGACGCTTCCAACCTGGGCTGTTCTATTATTCTCTGATATGTAAATTCTCTGGAACAGATGAGGGAGTTTACCTTTTCACAGATATGTCAGTTGATAAGTGCTCAAATTGAAAAACAAGGCACAGTCCACTCTTCTAAAAGTAGAGAAAGTTACTCCTTTGTAACTCCCCACAAATGCATATTTAGTGTGGCAACCTTAGTCTCATCAAGTCCAGAAGAATTTTGCACTGAGGCATACTGAAGTAATGTCCTTTCCACTGGAATGATATGAAATATGTTTTGCCTACTCAGATATTATCGACATTCTTGTCAGGATTAACTAATTTTGTGGTTGAGTCTGCTTAGTTCAGAGGTGAAGACTTAGGAACTGGAAAGGTGTGCATCCATTTTCTCTTTTCTTTGAAGGCTGTCAGAACTGGCAGATACTAAATCCCTTGCTAGGAAAATTCAGAATTAACGTGTTAGTAGAAGGTGATCTGATATTTAAAAACAGTGCTCTGGATGCCTGTGTAGTCCTCTGTACACTGCTGTATGTGCCATCCTTTCTTATGTGTGTGTGACAGATCTGCCCTTTTTGCATGAGTAGCTCTAATAAGGGTTTGATGATGACATGTAAAATAGTATTTATTACACCATAATATGTGATACTAAATACAGTGTAAGTTTTTTGGTTTACTGGATTGTTTTCTTCTGTGAAATACAGATCCTCTTACTGATCTCATTTCTATGCACTGGGCTAATTTGCACTGATTTCTGTAAGTAGTTGAGAGTTTAATACTTTCAAAAGTTGTGCCTGAAGTGGAGTTTCCTAGACTGCTTGACTTTCAAAATTATGCCATCAGACAGTCCCTTGTATGGAAATAGTTTTTTTTGAGTACTTCTCATAATGTTGTTTAAATTGAAAATACAGCCCTAATTTACATTGCATTTTTGGAAATGGTAATATAACAAGAGTTTTCATAAAATCTGGTTTGAAAATGGGATGTGCTTAAGCATCAATTAAAACTTCAGTGGCAGTTTAACCATTCATCATCTCACCTGTACCACTTTTTAATGTCTGAGCTGTACTGCTTGCAAAGAACTGAACTGGATGAATGTGTTCTGTATAGACATGTATATTGTGCAAATCAGTGATACAAAATGCTGTGTTTTTTCTTACCCAGTGTTTCTGAAAAAGAGGCTGCACCAAGCCCTGAAGTGCTACAGCAACCTGGCTCCAGACAACAACCACATCAGGACAGCACAAAGAAAGACATGTCAAATGCTTTAACTGTTCCAGTCAAAAGACGTTTAGTTTGGGATGAACAAGAAGGTACTGAAGAAAGGGGAAATCAACAATCAACAGAAGAGAAAGAGGAAGAAAAGCCAGATGAAGAGGCTGCAGTCATGGCCCAGCAACTAGAAGAAAACAGTAAGAATGCCAAAGAAGATAAGAAAGCTGAAGGGTAAAACTGAACTTTTTTTTGGTTGTATATATGTATGTGTGTGTATATTTCCTCTAACAGGTCAGAAATTTGTAGGTTAATTAGTTTTTGTTTTTAAATCAGATTCATTTAAGAGAGTGTAAATTGGTGTGACAGTACCTCTGTTTTCAACAGTATGATAAGGAGTGAGAAGGTTTAAGACATTGATCTGGTTGATGGAAGTGGATCTATCATTAAAAATACTGCATTTCTAACTTGCAAGACAGAGGTTTGTAGACTCATGAATGATTCTAATCTTTTTCTCCAAAACTATGACATTTGCAGTATGGGCCTCTTAGAACAGACTGTTCACTACACAGCAGCCAAGTTTAGTGAAAATTAAAACTCAAAATTTGCTTCAAGTTGACAGTGTAGGATTGACAGGACAGGATATGTGTTAATATTGTACTTAGGCATCTGTTTTTCTTAAAAAAATTAAGATAAAGGACTTAGGGGAGAAAAATAACTAATATCCAGTAATCACTGGTGATTGCGTTACTAAGCACGGAGGGGTATTTACAAATAATGAGAGATCAGCTCAGTATGTGCATAGTACTGTATTTGAGAGATCCAAATTGTATCTAGTTTCAGAAGTCTCTGGCTTTTTACTGTACAAATTTTGCATACCTTTTTTTGTCAAACAATATTTAACTTTGATAGACATTTAATTCTGAATAGTTTTGACCTTCGTAACCATGTCAGCTACACATTTTCTATTCCTCATTGCATTTTGTCTTTGGTGTTGCAGCACTTATGAAAGATAAGGAACCGTAATTGTCTCCATTGGGGATAATATTGTGTATGCAAACCCAAGCAAAGAAAACTTGAGATGTTAGACTCCCAACAGATATTAAATGCATGCTTTCAAAACCATCATCTGGAAATCTTCCTAAGTTTCTATTTAATTCTAGAGATTATCTAGTTCATAGATTTCTCTGACATTGTCAATTTTCTGTTGTCTTGCAGTGGGGTTCTGTGTGTTCTGGGATGTGCGCTGGACTCAGCCACTCAGAGCAGCTTAATGCTTGCATGTCACACCTTCTTGAGAGCTAGAAATGAGGAATTCTTTGCCTAGATGTGTCTATCATGCACTGATAGGATCAGGTTCCTCCGTAGCGTGGGTGTGCTGCCACCTCCTTTTGAAATGCACCTGGAGGCAGAAGACTGGAGTGATAGTGCTGATGTATATTATATATACATATATAATGTATGATGTATGTATGTATCATATTATGATGTATATTTAATGACCTGGGGGCTATAGTGTTTGCATAAATGTGGTATATTTGGCTTCAGTTCCAACACATTGACTGAAGAATGTCAAACCCACACTCTCACCTCTAAGGTAGCAACCATGTTCAAAGTTTTTCCAGGTTCAAAGTGTTGCAGCCCTCTTGTTGAACCTCCGTATAGTGCATTCACGTACAGCATACATTCAGGGTTTGTTGGGACAGAGGGAGCCTGGATTTATAGCTTGAGACTCTTTAAAATACAGAAACTAAAGCTTAAGGGCTGGAATCCAGGACTCCCCTTTGCAAGCAGATGTTTTAGCTACAGGCTGTTGGGGTGTTAAGGCCTTAGCTGTCTTGCCTTAGGCTTCATTGTAGGAATGGATTAGAAGCAGAAAGCTTGAGTGCAAGACTCCTGAGTCCTTCCTTAGCTAATCCTTTAATCATTACTCATTTTTTTTTTTCAGTGAAAATGCCTTAGTATTAAACACATCTGCAGCTGTGTCAGATTCTTCTGTATCCTCAAGGAGAGGCAGCAGGCGTCCTACTCCGAAGCCGAGAGCTCTTGGAGGAACTCCGAGGACTCATCATGATCGCACTACCCCAGCTGTTGGTAAAAAGACTTCTAAATGCAAAGCAGTCTTTCAAGAACTAAAGAAAAAAATACATAATTGAATTAATTTATTAGGTTGTTTAATGTAATAAGACATCTTTCATCTTTTCCAATACAATAGGAGGTACTGTTCTAGTGTCTGCTCCTAAATTCAAGTCTTCATCTTCACCTCAGAGAAAGCAAAATTCAGCAACAAACCCTTCAAAAAAAAGGTCCTTCCAGGTGAGCCAGAGAACAGACTTACCATTATGAATTGTAGGAATGTGCTTTTTAAGTAATAATGAATAATTCATTTAAGAAACCTTTTCCTTGAGTTGTTATTTGCTGTCTTAAAATTGTCAGTGTCTGTGGCTAAAAAGGGCGTGTCTGAATAAATAGTTCTTTTGGGGTGTCAAAGGAGTTGATGCTACTGGAGTGAGATTAGATGTACTTCACTTTTTTTTTTTTGCTAAATGTGTGGGATCTGTTTACAGAAAAATAAAAAGGTTGCCAGTAGGATTTCCCCTTATTGTAGCCATTGACATCACCGTGGCACAACTCCACATTGCTTGAGTTGGAGGAAATTCAAGAGGGAGAGGTTGGGTGCTTGTGTAAAACATAGGTTAATGTGCCATAATAGTTTCACTCTACCTTTCCTTTACTTTTGTGCTGCTTTTACTTTGCAGCTTGCATAATTACTAAAAGAAAAATAGGAACATTTAGGAGTTGTTATCCTCAAAATTTTGATAGTTTTTTGTCAAGTTGTGCTTGGTCTCTCTATGAAGAGAGCTACCATTTAACTGCGTACATCCTCTGTAGTAAGTTCTGTAATAGAAGCAGACACAATCGCATGAGAAGTTGGTTATGTTGTAAAATCTAAAAAATCACAGTTTCAGAAAATAAGCTCTTGGTTTGACCTGATTAGATTACTTTCAGTCCATGTTAAACACTTGTTATTAGGAACAGATTTTCTTTACACTGTCTCACAGGCTTGGAATACTTTTTCTTTTAGTACTTTCATGAGAAGTATAGCAGTGTAAAGTCAACATTTGCTGCATATTTGAGGATCTGTACTGGAAGGCTGTATGTGAGATGTTGTGGTTTTGTGCTTTTTTTGATCCTTCCTTTTTTTTTTTCTTTCTATTGTGTTGTAGCCTGATGTGAAAATGGAAGCCACTTCACACTTTAACTCTCCACCTGCTGGCCTGGGAACTGTGGATCCTCTGCCACTTAGGCAGGATCAGTGGCCTCCTAACAGGGTTGGCGATGAGCAAGTTCCTCTTGTTTCAGCCCAGCAAGAGCAGTCCTCTGCAACTTCTGTGCTGACATCAGCAAAAAGCTGCTCTGTGCCTTGCTGGAGTCCCTCTCATCGTATTCAAGGGACTCTTAAGGATCCAGAATTCCAGCATAATGGTGGGTTTTATTTATTAAGTGTGTGTTAGAGGGATGCAGGATGTAGATAACTACTGTGCAGTGCTCAGGCCAAGAGATGCTGAGCTTGCTGCCTTACGGTTTCTACAAAGAATGTGCTGTTTGTAAACAAAAGCTTTTCTATTATATGGTTGGTTAGTCTTGCTGAGGAAATGTGCACAACACCCACCTTTGTTTCCAAATTCCATTAACATCACTCTATTACAGTAGTTTGTTTTCTGATTTTGCCTTACTAATTTTAATAAATACTGCTCATGAGAATAATTTGGTTTAGCGTGAACAACTCTAAATTTTGATATTTAAGCTGCAGCTGGATGCTGTGACACTTTTCCAGCTGCAGTTGCTGACTGCAGTGTGTAACTGGGACCTTTATGGTGTAGTATTATTTTGCAAGAGTTGTGGATTTCTGATAGATAAGCTCCTTAAAATTATTTCTGCAGGATAAGGAAACAAAAAAGCTATCTCTAGAAGGTTTATTGGATATTGAGAAAAACCTTTTCTTGGCTGAGGAGGGATTTGTACTGAAGCATTTCAAAAGTTTTTAACAATGTTCAAGGGTACTGGGGATGTAAATTTGATAAAGACAAGACTCCTTGTCCCCTTTGTCTCCATTCCAGAAAGATTTTCTACAGCCACTTAAAGTCCCACAATTCTTGGTCCTTTGATTATAGAGATTGGCTAAAAAGTAGTATTTCCATACTAGAACGGAGCAACTAGTTGTCAGGTTAAGTGGAAAGGTGAAATGCAGAGAATTTCCTCAGAAAGATTAGAATTGGTGCTGGGTTCTAGTTCTGCACCTTGAGTGCAGTTCATTAAGTAACTTGCAGCAGGTACCAAAGAGCAGTGTCTCGAGAAGAATACAGTGGAGCATCTTAAGGTAAAGGAGCCTGGTAGAATTTTTGTTATGTGTGCTATTTATAAGACTCTTGTTTTGGAAATAATGTTACAATATTTTTAAATGTTCTAAAATGAAATATTTTCCTTTGTCTGTTTTGAAATGATTCAAAACTATGCCTTTTGGCTTTTTGTCTTAGGGAATCTTGGCAATCCAAAAATGAGAACTTTCCAGTTGCCCCTTCAGGAAAGAAACCGTAATGATGAAGGTATTTCTTGTCCCAAAGTGTTACTGTATATCTTCTATGTAACCTAAATAAATTTTAACTTTTGCATGAATGTGAGAGGTTTCTGAATGCAGTAAGTAATAGTGGTTTATGTGTTTGCCTGAATAACTACAGTGTATTTTCATCAAAATAATTTGAACATGTTCAACCTAGTTCTCTGAAGTATGAATATGAAGGTATAGGGTAATACGAATAAACCATTAAATGTGGCTGAAAATTAATAGACCATTGTGGCTCTTGATATGGTTACTATAGCTTGCTTAGTTCCATATCTAAAATTGTTTCCTGCCCACACATTTTTAAGCCTTTGTGTTGATAGCAACTAAAGGAAACTGCAACACAGCCCATATTGCATCTGGAGTAGCTTTGGTTGCAACTTAAAAGGTACCACAAACTTTAAGATAAGGGTTTTGCCTGTGAGACTTTAGCCCCAGATGTGCAACATAAAATGATCCCTCTGACTTTAATTTTCCCACCTGTCCTCTGCTGAGTGTGTTAGGCGTGCTTATGGCATCCTGCCATTCTGATTGCTGTTTTGGCCTTTTTTTAATGTTCATTTTAAAGTTAGTCTGGGAGAGCAGCCATTGCACAGCTGCATCTTCTTGGCCTTTTTGTGGGCAGACAAAAATAAACTCTTTCAGTAGCATTAGCCAACCAAAGGCACTGTGTCTGCTATACACTTTTTCTTAGTGTGGTGTCTGAGGTCGAGCCTGGTGTGGTGCTGTGCTAGTTGCAATCACCTGTGTTTGGTTCAGCTCATAGTATGGGCAGAGCAGGTTTATATCTGATTGCAGTTTATTTATAGTTATACCCCAGAACAACCCAAAGCTTGTTTCTGTACCCCTTGGCGCTTCTTTGCTCCTTGGGTTTTAACCAAGGCTCAGACTGATTCTCTGTTTTACTCATTGCAGTTGGCTGAAAAATATGTGGGTGGTGCAGATGGCTCAGCCAAGCTTCAGTGCAACTACATAAAACATGCAAAAATCCTGTAGTACTCTGCAGCTTCCCACCAGCTTGCTGCACACAGATTAAATGCTGTAGCTGCTGTTTCTTTATTATTTTTCCCTATAAGCTGTGTGGTAATGTATGAACTTGCAGAAACAGGCAAAATGTGCCAGCTCACAGATATTTTATATGTCTGTATTTGTTCATATACATACAAACCTGGGAGTTAATCCAATGACATGTCTCATTTGCAGAAGTGCAGTTAGCAATTTATCATACATGGGAATATAGTTGTTATACAAAGTGTGTGAGCCTGTTACAGGCTATTAGGATCACTGTATTTTAAGAATTTAGAAACTCTACTGAAAAGTTAATTCAAACACTGACGGAATACTGGTGGTGTTTGGATTGAGTGTAGGAATTTTTTTTTGTTGTTGTTGGTGAGGGGTCTGGAAAGTAGTGACACAGTTCTTTCTAATCCATTGCAGGAGAATGAGTGTAATTAAGGTCGTTTTTCATAGAGAGCATCTTTACAGACCTGTAGCAACATTTTGGTGCTGTTAAAGAATTATAATGTGCTTTATCAGGCAAGCAACATCGAGACTGATTAATTTTAGGAATTACACTGTGTGTGAAGTGGACCCTGTATTCAAAAGGAAGACCCTTCAAAAGTGTATTTCTAAAGCCTGCTTCTTCTTGTCTTTGTGGTAAACTTCTGTTTTCTTGAAAAACGTGTTCCTTTTAGCAGCTTTTGGCACACTAGCTGGATTTGGCAACCTAGCTGTATGTGGCACAGAAGGGCTCTTTTTGGCAACATGGGTTCTGGTATTTTAGTCGAGTTATTCTAAGGTTGTCTGCTTTGCTTGAAGCAGTGGGTTGCTTTCAAGAATGTCATTACCAGAGTCTAGTCTATATAGATTTCAGTGGCAGAGGAACAATTTCTGAGGTCTGCTGACACAGGAGAGTAAAGGTCAAGATGACTTGGAGAATTGGGCAATTCCCAGGTGAATACAGGGATCTTACTCTGGAGTTTTTCAAGAGATGGCCATGTCAATCTCTTAACTAACATACTAGAGGCTTCCTTGTGAGGTTCTTCTTCAGCGTGTTGGTTGCCAAGTAATTGAATTGAAGTGTATTGTGCTATTGTTTTAGCATCCATTGTGAAAGAGGGCATAAAAATATTCAAAATATGTTAGCTCTGTTTGAATATATATATTTAATCGTCCTATTTACTTTTTCCCTTCTGCTTTCCCCACAGATGACAGGTTGTCTCAGATTTCTGCTCGCTCGGCAGCGTCTAGTTCTCTAGCGTCTCAGATACTGGAACGAGCTCAGAAGAGGAAGGATTTCTGGGGCAAGACATAGTCTCTCCTACCTGTTGTCTAGAAACTATTCTGTAAAATGATGTATTTTGTACAGTTTGTGGTGTACATTTAAAAAAATTGTGATTGTAGGTTTCACACAGCATCCTTTCACTTACCATTGATGTGGCCCGAGTTTTAGGACTTGCCATCCCAATTAAATACTTTAAACTGATGATGCTGAAAATTTATGTTCTTTATATCTGGGAGTTAGGTCTTAATTCACTGTGTCACAACAGCCATGTGAAGTTTTACTTTTTTTACAGTGGCACCTTTTGACACTGAGATAATAATTATTTAACGAAACCCGTGTGTTACTTTTCAAGGTATTCTGCTGTAGTGATGCAGTATGACCTAGAACAGTATTCAGGGGCGACGCCATTGTTCACCAAATACCTCAGTTGCTTTATTTTATCGAGTTATCTTAAGGGCAGCAGTGGTATATATGTTTATGTTACTGTATGAATTGTCAGCATAACGCAGCGCTGTAACAAAAAGTTACTTTTATTACTTACTGCTTTTAACCTTTTACCAAAAAATTCTAATTTCTTAATGACACTAACTTAGAACATACAGGAGTTTAAGAAAAGGACATGAAGCATTAGGGTTTGTTCATTGTCCACAGGTTTTTGGCTAGGATGACTATCAAAGTTCAGTGCATACAGTAGTGCAGTTTGTCAGCTATACTGACATGAATGCTTGTCTTGTAGACTAAGACCCATGTTTAGTGTTAATTTCAGCTTCTCTAGAAAAAGAAAACTCAGCCAACTTAACCAGTGGTGTTCCCCAGCTCCACTTCAAACTCAGGTATTTAGGAGCAGTGATCTCTTTAAGTAAATTCAAAAGAATGTTATTTTCTTGACTTCGATATTTTAATTACCTCTTGTCTTAGTTTCCTGCTTTGGGGAGACTGATACCATTATGATTGTCACAGTGAAAAGTGTTTGTGATTTATGCTGACAGCTCATTTTATCTTTCCAAGTGATGCCGACAAGTTAAAATGAAGTAGAGGAAATAGGTGGCCGGCATGTATTTTGGTTCTTTGTGTGTGGCTTCAGGTTTTAATACTACTTCATTTGAAAATTTTATACAAGAACAATTTGAAATTTGTACACACTTGATTGCATTTTGATTTTGTATGCAATTATGTATGCATATTACTGAAAATAAAAATGGTTGGTTGCTTTGTTTCTCTTTAAGTTATGCTGGATAATTTGGCAGAGCCCATTACATTGGCACTTCACTGTTTAGTTCTCTCTTTCACCTGTTCAGCTGGAATATCTGTGGACTTAAGAAAGACAAGATGTTACCTCAGAGAGAGTAATTTATTAAAGCTAGATATGATGACACTAGAAATCATAACTGACTACAGATACTTCATATGGTGACTCGAAGCAGATGGGTGCTACACAGGCTGGAAAGGCTGCAATGCCCAAAGGGTCAGTCCCCAGCAAATGATGTAATGAGTGAGTGAATTTGTGCTATCCAGTACTGATGATGTTAGAAGAGTGTTCCCTTCGTCCAGAAATTGTATGTTACAATAGCTTCCTACCAGTGGAGTTGTCTGAAGCAAATCAAGGTATTTTATCTCACGGACTTCTGGGCTTGTTCTGTTATGTGTAAGTTGTAATTGGTCATGAAGTTTCTACTGAAAGGGAAAATGTGCAACAGTGTCTATGAGAATTTTCATTTTTCCTCTACAATGATAGTTTTGTAGTGGAAAACTTAATGGCTAAAAGGGGAAGTATTTTTGTTTAGGATGGTATGTTGCTGTGATGTGGGTGCATTGATTTTGCTGTGTCTATCTACATTATTCATATTCAACATGTTCTTGTTTTCCTGGACAAGAGCTCTCATCATCCATTATTTCTCTGTGATACCTGTTAATTGACTTTTATGAACTGTGTCCTCTTTCTTTGTTTTTCTGTGTTTGCCTGGGTTTCTTGGCTGTCTGACAACTCTGTCAGAGTTTTTGTGCAGGTCTGATTTTGAGGCGTGTAAGTCATAGGTACTGTAACACCCTAAGTGCCAGCTTTGCTTATAGTGTTGTCTGTACTGGTACAGATGAGTCTGGTACATCTTAGGTAGCTCTGAGTTTGTTAGATGTATTTTGATTTCTGCCAGGGAGAGAGTAGATACGTTAAAGGAGAGAGATGTTACCTTTAGACAGAAGTATTTAAAGGGAAGTGTAGACAAAATACCTGGTTTTGAGTTACACTAGTGCTGAAGTGTGTTCTGTAGCCTTCAAGGCAGATGTAAATTCTTTATGCATGTTCTCTGCTTTTGTTTATCTTGTTCAAGAGGGATTTTGGTTTTTCAAATTATTTCAGACCAGCCTTCAAACATATCTCCTGTTGTGTTTTCAAGGTAGCTGAACATGGAAAAAATGTTCAAAAGTGAACCCTTTATTAATAATTACAAGTGTGTGCTGTGCAGTGAATGTGTATTGTTTTGTCAAGGAAACCTTAGAAGCCTTGAAAATGGAGAGACCAAGTAGATAAATAATGAGGAAGGCAGTTGCCAATAGGATATGTATCTCAAGAATAAACAACTTTGTGAGCTTGTCAACTTAAGGTCAAGGTTTACAAAACTGGTGCATTAAAAACCGACCCAGTCAGTAAGTGTTGAATTGAATGTCTTCAGCTGCTGTTCCCAACTTTCACCAGCTGGTCAGGGGAGGTGAGGGAAGACCTGATTGCAGTCTGCAAGTTCCTTGTGAGGGGAGGAGGAGGGGCAGACACTGACCTGTTCAATGTGGTGACCAATGATGGGACTCAGAATGGCCTGAAGTTTTGTCAAGGGAGGTTTAGGTTGGATACCAGGAAAAGGTTCTTCACCCAGAGGGTGGTTTGGCACTGGAACAGGCTCCCCAGGGAAGTGGCCACAGCACCAAACCTGTCAAAGTTCAGGAAGTGTTTGGACAATGCTCTTGGGCACATGGTGTGACTCTTGGGAATGGTCCTGTGCAGGGCCAGGAGTTGAACTCGTTGATCCTTGGGGGTCTCTTCCAGCTAAGCTTACTCTCTGATTCTCTGACTGGTTTTGCATATAGAGTCTGGATTAAGTCACAAAGCCACTCACTAAGTAGTCTTCTAGTGATACTTGAAGTCACTATGAGTATGTTGTATAGGGATTTTTCAGTCTTTTTGGATTAATAGATCCACATCTACTGTATTGCTGATGGATTCCTATGTAGTGAGCAACAATATTCTGAAAACAGGTTTGGCTTCACCAATGTCTTGCAGGTAGCTGGACTTCCCTCTGCACCCAAGGGCCACAGCCCAAAACCCCGTGTGTGTTGCGGTAAGGTGAAAGAAGTGAAATTATTTACCAGCCACCAGCTTTCTCTTTCACCCAAAAATTCTTGGAGCCTAGTAATAGGCTCCAAGAACTAATATGTTCTCCTTATCTGACTCCTGGTGTCATTGCTTTCTGGCAGATAACAGTGGAAAAAAAAGGGATTTCCAAATCCATAATATTCAATGAAAAGTTGAATATTCATCAATATTTGTATATTATTAGTACATTAATATATTTGTATATTATTAATACAAATCTGTAGTACTCAAAGATGGGGTAGGAAGCACAGCTTCTTTGAACAATTTAGTGTGTGCTTATTCCTGTGATGCCATAATGTTTCATTCCACCTTCTGTTCTGTAAGGCTGAGCTGACACCTGACGTTCTAGTGTCACAGGAATTCTTGACCATATGGTGAAATTTGTCAGCAAAGAGCACCATCACCATTTGATGAAAGTGGAAGTTTTGCTGTGACCTTGTTGACCAATTTTTACTGTAGCCTGAAGAAAAATTGTTTCATTATCTAGATGCACACAAATGTGTGATAAAGAAAACTAACTGAACAGTAATTTTAATTGTAAGTGGCCTAAAATAATGTCCTGATTCTAGCAGCTATTCAGACCTTTGCAGACCAGAGCCTAGGGAAGAGAGGAGTAGCATGGTGGAGCTGTTGTTAACTTCTAGGTGTGCAGTCATTTCTTTGGTTTTCTGTGCACTGGAACACAATGGGAAAGTGTTAATCACAATAGCAGTGATCACACCAAAAGCAAAACTTGAAGAGCAGTCAGTGGATGGTAGGTAACAAGAAAACTCCAGTTTCATGGAAATCTGAGTTTTGGTTTGCTTTTTGATCCAATTTTTCTATTCTGTCAAAGAAGGACATCTGGAGTTCCATGTAGAAATGTGAATGAACTTCCTAAATGTACTAGTATTTCCTACAGTTCGTCTATGTCAGATGTGAGCTGACCTTGTGAGGTTTCTCTTTCACAGGCTGTGTCCTAGAGAAGCCCATGGAGTGACTGAGGAAGCCTGAACTTGGCATGTCAAATGTGCTGTGCCTGGGAAACTAAAGGATGGTGCTTGGTGGTCCTGTGTGGTATCATGTTAGGGTGGAGGATTGAGAACTGACACAAGATTGGTGTGAAGACTGATGGTCCTTTGGGAAAGCAAACAGGGCCTGATTTGCATACAGCTTTCACACCTGTTGGATCGCTTGTTGCATTTGTGGGGCTTGATTAAAAGTGTAAGAGCAGGAGCAGTCATTTGCAAAGAGTTTGCTCTTTGCAGGGAGAGTTGGGTGGTACGGTTGGGGCAGCAGATCCTGCTTGGTGTAGATGGTTCTTCAGTGGAGGGGGAAAAAGACAACTCAAGCTTCTTATTCCCCACTTTCTTCAGAGGTTGTGATAAAGTCTTCTAGTAAAGCATGTTGGCTTTGTAAATGTGACTGACTTACATTTATGCCAAGGTAACTAAGGTAAGCCTGTGAAGGTTTCAAGTAGACCTCAGAGGTTTTTCCTTTTAACAGTGTTTAAATCTGATCTATGCATATACTGTATGTGTCTCTGTGTGCGCTGGAACAGAGCTATTTTTTTCCAAAGTAGCTAGTATGGGGCTCTGTTTTGAAACTATGCTGAAGATAATGTTGATAATACAGGGGTGTTTTCTTTTTTGCTGGGCACAGGGTCAAGACCTTTTCTGCTCCACCCTACTCCATTAATGTGCTGGGGGTGCACAAGGAGTTGGGAGGGGACACAGCCAGGGCAGCTGGCACCGACTCAGGGGAGATCCCACACCATGTGGTGTCATGCTTAGCATATAAAGCTGGGGAAGAGCAAGGAAGTGCGGGGACGTTCTGAGTGATGGTGTTTCTCTTTCCAAGTAACGATTATGCATGATGGAGCTCTGCTTTCCTGGGCCTGAACACCTGCCTGCCCATGGAAACTGGTGAATTAATTCCTCATTTTGCTTTGCTTGTGTGTGGCCTTTGCTTTACCTGTGGGTCTTTATTTCAACCCACAGGTTTTTGTATTTATACTCTTCTGATTGTGTTCCCCATCCCATTCCAGTGGGAAGTGAGTGTGTGTCTGAGTAGGGCTTAGTTCTGACTGTGATTAAATCACAACTCTCTGTGTGTCTGTGTATATATATATATATATATATATACACATGTATCATTTTTAAAAAACTCGAGGTGTCTTTGTCTAATAATGTCATGTGCTGGAATGTCTTCAAAGCACCTACTTTAGGATGTGAATTAGAATAGAAATGGCTGGCAGGATCCAGAAAGCATCCAGAAAATACTTTTGGATTTCTGCCTTCCTAGGTCCCTTTCTGGTTACTGGGTTGTTGTGACACATACACTTATCTGCAGATACACCCTGTTCTGGAGAACTGAGTGCCCAGGTCTTGTTGCAAGGCTGTCCTTGTGGACAGGGGAAACCTGCTGAGGCTCGGTGGTCCCCCAGCTAGAGTGGGCCTGTGAGTTCCCAGAAGAGTGCTCTTGTGAGGAGTGCGTATTTGTGTTTCCAGTGGGAAGCTGGCTCCAGCTGTTTGTGTATTTTAGCTGACACGACACATGGCTAAAAACAGATAACCCAGGAAAACAGCGTCATAATTCCTATGCTGTAGCTATTTTTTCTGGCCCCATAAATCTCACATTCTTGACAATAGCTCCACTCCGAGAGGAAACTCATTGAGTCATGGAACTCTCTTGGGAGATCAGCAGTAGCATAACTCCAGTCTGGGGAAGGGCTGGGGCAGGGGCTGTTGGCTTCCTAGGGATAGACACAAGTTAGAAGAATGCTGTTAGCGACATGAGAACTGTCACCTTCTGTAATGGCTCTGTTATACTGAATAACAGCTGCCAGGGGCTCGCTCTCAGGAGATGCTGAGCTCCAAGTCTCAGTGGAAGTGCTGATATATGGGCAGTGTCTGGGCACAGGTACTTCACCTTAAATAATACTGCTTCCCTTCAAAATGGCTTCATTTACTTACTCTGTTACATGGTAAAACTGCTGGTACTAGGTCAACCAAGGTGCTGGGGCTATTTCTTAACCTGAGTAACTATTACTGAATTTTGGATTATAAACCAGTTAGCAAAATTCTGTTCCCAATTAGAGTGGTTTCCTTTGAGCTACACTATGTCATTAATTCCACTTCATCATGTTACTGAGTCACGGCTGTGCAACCACACCACACATTAACAGGAAGCTCAGAAGTTTCAGTTCACCTGATCTGATGGTTCAGAAGACATGGTTGCATACATGTAGGTCACTATATAGAGTGACAGTCTTATAATATGTATGTGACTTTATATGCTGAATTAAGAGTTACCATCTGGTGGAAGGGTTAATAGTGGTGCCTTTGGTGCTGTGAGGCTGTGTGCACTGACATGGTCTCGATTCTCTTTTCTCCCCTCTGTGTCAACTGAGTGTTGGCTGCTATTGAGAATTCTTAATAAGACTTCTGTTTATGCTTTACTGATGTTGGCAGGAGTTTTCTGAAGAGGCAAGACCGCTGGACTAACATCTATTGCAGTTCCACTGACACAGGTTTTTGTTTTTTTGTTTTTGTATTAATTAACTTTGGGATTCAGTAGAAGTTACTACATCAGTGGTCTTGGTAATAACATGGTATTAACACATTAAGAACATTGGTCATAGCAATATAGTGTTGTCTCAACATACCTCTGGATTGCTTTCTCTTGTATCTCCACTATATGAGTGTTTCTGAGGTGAGAATAAAGTTATTTAAAACAAGAAGGTTTTGGGTTTTTTTTGTTTTGTGTGTGTGTGGCTGTGGTTGTTATGTTGGTTTTGGGATTTTTTTGGGTTTTTTTTTTGTCCCAGAATGTAATTTAAAATTGAGCATCCTTCCTCTTGGATGTTTTATGATATGAAATACCAGTTTTATGATATAGCATCTTATGGTTAGGAGACACAAAAATTATGTAACAAAACCAAGTGAAGGTCAGCAACAAAGATCTTTGATGAAATATCAGATATAAAAGCTGAAGTGTTACTGTCAGAGGAAATGTGGTACTCTGTGTTACAAAAATGTTACAACCAGGGAAGGTAGGAAATTGCGTATGGTTTGCAAAAACCCTGAGTCAGCAGTGCCTGTACTGAGAGCTGACTCCAGAGTCTTTTTCAATCACCTAATATTCCCAGGCTAAGCAATTTTGTTCATCCTATTCATTCTTCTTCCAAAGAACTCACAGTTTCTTACATAACATTAAACCTATCATAAAAAAAAAGAAAAAAACCAAGCACAAATATAATGGTTAGATGCTACATCTTCTCTCCCAGTCTCTGCATTTCCTCTGTAGAAATTGAATCCCTTCTGTCATTCCTAATGATCCTGCCCAGAAGACACTTGCCTGTGTACTAGGATGTTTCCATAAGGAATAGCTGGATTTCAGAAAAGCTTATTTTCAAGTTTTGTAGAAAAGAATCGATTTTCATTACTTATACTTTCATTGCTGGGCAGAAAGCTGACTAAAATAAGACTTTACTGGAGCTTGAGCTGAAACAATTTTATACTCTACTTTAATCTTTGGAAGTTTGAAGGTCTGGGCAAAAGCAGAGAAGAACTGAGATGAAATGGAGCTGACAGCTGACTGCTTCACAGATGAGCTGGAGCAAAATGAGGGGATGAGTGTGACCTGAAACCTGAGATTCAGTGTTGAGTTTTAGGTGTTACATGACCTATGGCCTATTCATAGAAATGTTTAAGGGGGGAGAATTTCATTGCAAAATAAAAGATCCAAGAGCATGATATGCAGGCTCACTTTTTCACATGCCTACTCTTGACAGTATTTCTAGCCCAGTGGCCAGTCTTGAAATTTCCAATAATGCAGTATAATTCTGGCTGATTGAAAATGTACTAAAGCCCAAGAAAATTCCTGCGTGCTAGTATGTTGCTGCTGATACACAGCAGCTGAACATCAAAGCACAGTATTGATTCTTCACCTGTGACCTCATTCAAAGTCAGAAGGAAGTGTCTGTGGCTTTAGAAGCAGATGTGATGCAGAGTTCCAGTCCTCCTCAAAAAAATCTCTGTCTTCAATATGGGTCAAGAAGTCATTGTCGAGAATATTTACCACTATGGTTTCTTAATGAATTAGGGAAATTTGATGTAATTAGACTTAAAAAGTTTATGGGTGAGTTCAGTGATGGGATAGACACTTAACTCTTGGGACAGTACCAGGGAGAAAAAGTGACCTGTGAACAATTTCAAAATAATTTCCTTAATTAATTATACTTGAAAAAAATACAGAGAGTACTTTATAGAAGATTTAAGGTCTTTGGTAGTTTTTAATTGAAATTAAAGCAGAGCAGATAGATTTTCTTGCAAGAATTTTGTATTTTAAACAGTGCCGGTGGCGTTAAACATTAAAAATATTATCAAACCTATTTAAAAAAATCATGAAATAGGAAAGGGAAATTACTTCCTCCTCATTCTTCAGATGCATTTTGTCCAGTTTACTCTTTCTCCACAAAGCAAGACCCTCCAGTGGCAGTTTCATCCAGAGTACCACATTTTAAATGAAAGGCAGCTTTCCTTCCTCTCTTCTGCTGTGCAGTTCAGGCTAGCCCATTTGGGAAGGGGAATCTAACCAAGCAATTTCCCTGAGGTTCACCCTCAGTGCTGGTTTAAGACCTTGTTTTTCAGAAATCTTTTTTATTTCCTCCTCAAGAATAAAAATAAACTCTTCCACAAATGTAGCAGAAAATACAGAGCTGAGGTCTCTCTCTGGACTTCAGCTGGGGACTGGAGTAAGATCCAGCGCTAGTGCAGGTTTTTAGCTCCATCTTTCCATGGGATGTATGGCTGGATGTGTATCTCCCATCCGGGGTGTGGTGAGCTAGTGAAAAGAGGTGGTAACTGTGACTAGACTTTGTTCAATGCAATCTCGTAACAGAAATACAAGACCCTGGGAACGGGAGGCATATCTCCACTTCCAAAGAAATTCTACTGATGTGTTACAAGGAATAACTGTAGCCTTGACTACATCGTAGCTCTGTGGTACACCCAGGACCAACAGTCCTAGGAAAAGGCCAGGAATGAACTGATGAGCATGGGAGCCACACAGTCTACTCGTGTTACCAAGCCTGGTAACATTTTGGCCCTTTGCTTTTGGGCTGGACCGCGCTCAGAGTAAGCTAGAGGGATGAAAGAGAGTTACAACCCATAGCTTCTAACAAAAGGGTAAATAATGCAAAAGCTTTAGGAATGTCATAAAAAGGGAATTTGCAAAACACGAATTAATGAACTTGAAATATGCATTTCAGCATCTCAGTGTCTGGAAAATAGCAAGGTGAACTAAACAACTGAAACAGAAGGAGGGCATGATGGCACAACCAAAAAGTAGCATGGCTGAGAAAGATGGCTAGCAATACAACTTAAGGTTTTCTATGAAAATAGATATGTCCTATGGTTTCAAATAACAGAGAAGGAAGACAGAAGAGGTTCTGTAATTACTGCATAAAAAAGGGCAGAAGAAAGAGTCAACACCTAATTCCTCATTCATCTGCTTGATTTTGTTTAAACATCTGTCAGGATGTGTAGGATGCTAGGGAAGAGGTATGCTCCTCACAGTGGTTTGAACAAATGAGTGTGGCACAGCACCTATTTACCCAGGTCATGCACCCTTTCCATGGGACTGGAGCCACAAAAAGAGTTCAGGCAAGCTGGATCTGTGTCTGGTGAGTAAATGACCAAAGGGATGGACAGTTAACATCTGCCAGAAGGACAAGAGGACAGGGCATCTGAATGCCTGTCCACAGCTCCTGTTCTGGGTATGGGACTTCACTTCTGATGGATGAGCTGATGGAGAAACCTCAGTTGGAAGCAGTCTTTGGTTACCAGACTGTGTTTAACACCTGGGGAGGAGTTAGTGGAAATGCATTTCAGGGAAGGTCAATCCTTCAAAGCAGCCTATCTGTCAGGATTCTCCCAGTTTGGTCTTTAATGTCTTTTGGTTAAGTAAAACTCAGCCTTTCATCTTCTCATTAACCGGTATCCGCACTGGGACTATTAGCTTGGCAAATGAAACATATGTGGAAAAGAATTTAGAAATATATTCTTGAGTAGCTTTGTGGTGCATTTGGGTGTGAACTGGACTGTTGACATCCTGGGTCCAGACTCGTTTTCTGATGCCTGCTGCAGTCAAGATGCTGTTGGAAGCTGGTCATGGGAATGGGTACCTGAGAGGGGTGCAGAAAAAGAGGTGGTGATGGTGGCTCCAGGGCGCAACTTCAAGGGCACAGATCTGTGCAGAGCTGATGTGGCAGGTGTCTAAGGGTAACTGAGGCAGGACTGAGGCATGGAGAGATAAATTCATGCTGCAGATGCATCAGAGGAGACTAAAGAGTAAAACCTTGTGCCACTCAGCCTTTAACTGCTTCCTTTTGGGTATAAGAAAAAGATCTGGGCATTCCAGACCATGGGGTAAGGTTGATAATGGCTCTTGTCCTGAGAACCTGAGCCAGAAGGGATGGAGCCCAGGCACACAGACACCCACTCTCAGAGTTCTCAGATGTTTGCTCTCAGAGGTAGAGCTGAAGCCTTGGTTTTCCAATTCTGATTTCTCCTGTTTGTCACCTGTGTACCTTGTGGGTATTAGGCAACCGGTAGTTCATGTTTGTACCAGTTCTGTGTTCTGATGCATTACTGTCTACAGATGGGTTGCAAATCACCCTCTAAAGAGTGCAGTTTCCCTTTAGCACACTGCATGATATTTCAGACTGAAGGTGCAGCACTGCCTTCATGCTAGCAGAAGAGCCCTAGGAACATGGAAATCACCTGGATAAGTAAGTACATGACCACAGCTCTGGTCATTATACCTGATTACAGCCTTAAATAAGGAAAATATTTTTGAAAAAGGGAATCTGGAAATCAGGAGCGTGATAAACACAATGTTGGTAATGTTGGTCCTACACAGTTTCTGATCTTTCAGAGAGGATTGCACAGTGATGCGCAGATGGCCAGTGACTCCAGTGGGCCACAGTGTGGGAAAGGGTATTTTCATGGTAGGAGCCACAGGTGTCCAGTGCTTAGGTTCTGATACAGTCTCTGATCACTTGTGTGTACCAGTCAGCAGCAGTGAAACCAGTCCTGTACAACAGAAGATTAAAAAAAGTTTAGATAAGTTATGTTTGCTGCCATCAAATTGTCAATCAAGTAAGTGCATTATAATTGGGACAGGAGGCGCAAACTCATAAAATTCTCAAATATTTTTATGCAAAAGGAATTCAGGATTCCTACCCTGGTAAAAGCCACTGCTTTGCCCCACATTAATATTTGGTTTTTTTTATAGGAAACTAAAGATTATGATGGCCTTGAAGTTGTATTTGTGGGTTTTGAAGTGGTTAGGTAGTTCTCAGAAGAGGATACTGGAAAGTAAGAGACTTGCTGATGTCATTTTTATTTCACCACCAGTACCCAAAAAAAAAGCTGAGAGAGATGTTGGTGGCCCTATATAAGGTGCAGCTCACCTCCTGCGGAGCACGTCAAGAATCACAGCAAAGGTAAGGCTTGCAGCCTTTGTGCTGCTCTCACTTTGCTTCACCCGCTCTCCTTGGTGCTAACGCTGCCTTGTCTCACATCAGAGCTCAGTGCCGTATCTGCAGCCTGCTGGGACGGACGATTTCACATCGTGAGCCATGGCCTCCCTGCAGACCTTGTCCAAGAGCTTCCCAGGATGGGTTTTCTTCTGCTGCTGTTGCTGTCTCCCTCTTCTTCTCACCAGCTCTCTGCCTCTGAAAGGGGCTTCCACTGCCCATCATGCCTGCAAGCTAAGGAAGATCAACTTCCAGCAGCCCTACATCAGGAACCGCACCTACACATTGGCTAAAACGGTACAGTCATCCATGTGTTCTTCATGGTGGGATCTGAGAACCTACTTCTCTGTTGGTGCCCTGGCTTCTAGCCTTTGGCATTCCTCTCTCTTTCCCATGTGTTTCTCCAGAAAAATAATGTGCATTTGAGTTAAGGCCGGTTTGAGTGTGCGGAGCAGTCTATTGCCTGCTGGCTGTGTAGCCACGGGACGCTGTTGCCTCTCCTCCTCCTGCTCCCCAGGGGAAAAGCAGCCCCTGGAGCAGCACAGCTTCTTCTCTTCAAGCAGCTGCTGCCAAAGTGGGCAAATTGTGAAATATGATATTAAATTTCTCAGTTTGCCCAGTCCATTTGGAGCTGGGCCACGACTGCAGTCAGCCAAGCAGACGCTCAGGCATCTGAGCTCTGCCAGGGCAAGTTTCTTCGCTGCTCTTGCCATGGGTGGGTCTCCCTGGGTGTACACCGTTGAGGGCTGCAGCACCTCCCAGCAGTGCTGTGGGCAACCATGAGGTCGGCCACCTGCAGCATCTGGTTTAGTCATCATAACCACGACGACTTCTGACATTTAAGTGGGGGACATGAATTCAGACTTTGGCTTATTTATTTTCCTGTGATACTGACCTTGAATCTTACCCAGCTGAGGGGACAAACAGACACAATGTCCAAATTTATCTGCCTGTAACAGTCTGCGGTGTCCATTCCCTCATTTCACCTGCACTTTCATTACTGATGAAAAGTTCAGGGTTTATTATTAATTTTTAGGTAAGGTTCCCATCACCACCTGACACTTCCTTCTTTTCCTCTCAGGCCAGTGCCTCAGACAAGGACACGGACAACAGATTGATTGGGCAGCAGCTCTTTGTTAACATCAAGGTAAGCCTTACATGAGGAGTCTGCTCTTTGCATCCCTCTGCAGCACTCAGTGATCTCTGGCCTTGATTTAACATGACCTCTTGCTTTCATAAATAGGAAAACAACCGCTGCTACCTGATGAAGAGGGTTGTGGAGTTTGTAGTAAAGGATGTTCTCCTCACTGAAGTCAAGTACCAGTACCCTTATGTTGAGGAGGTGGCACAATTCTTGGCATCCCTGACCTCGGAGCTGAGCAGTTGTGTGAGTTACACTGGCTTTCTTTCCCTCTGACTCTCAGTGCTGCTCCTGAATCTCAGAAAGCTACAAGCAGTGGCAAAAGGCAGTGATAAAAAAGGAAACCTCAGATCAAAGATATGAAAGTCAGAGTTAATAGAAAGGTGTGAAAAAGAAAAAAAGTACATCGTTGCACATAGCCGTCAGTCTTATGTCTGGATATTTTCTCTCTTTTAGAGATTTTCAGGACAGAAAGAGCACATTGAAAAGAACCTGGAACAAATGAAGAAAAAAATGGAACAGGTATATTTTTTCCAAACATTTAAAAAGAGCAGTTTCAAACCCCAGTCATTTAGTTGGATTAAGGCTGACCTAATTATGAAACAATATCTGGAGATTATTTAGGAGGTGAAGCCTACAAGGACATTAAATAGTGGATTAGTGATATTTCCCCTTCCAGCCCTCCCTCACTTGTCCTGTTAGCTCTCTGCATGTGTTATGGTAGTTAAACCTTCAAAAGCTAGGTTGCAGGAAACTTATATGCTAGTCTAGATTTGAGCAAACTAGTTTATATCTAAATATATAATGACTCTAACAGAACTATGTGAGAGAATTAGGCAAGTAAATTCTTGATTCAGTTTCTGTGACCTAATTGAAATCCTGATTTCAATTTTCTGAAAAATAACTAGTTCCTAAGATTTGCATTCTGCTCTTTTCTAGTTGGGAGAAAATGGAAAGACTAAAGCCATTGGAGAGCTGGATTTGCTGTTTGACTACATGGAAAATGCCTGTACTGACGTCCCAAAAAAGGGAGGGAACAAGAAGAAAAACTGAAAAAATTCTGGATCAGGCTTGAAGAGATGTCTCTGCAGATCTCTTGCAATAACTCAAATTGACTAGCTGCAGCTATGTCCATTCCCCCCAGAGGCAGTATATTTTTCACTTGTGTCAAAACTAGCAAACTAAGTGGGCAGAGACAGGATGCATATTGCTGCCTTCTTTGAAAATGAAAACTCCAGGACACTGCCTCTCCATTGCAACACAGGGCATTAGTTATTT
Organism: Corvus hawaiiensis; assembly: GCF_020740725.1. Taxonomy (NCBI): domain Eukaryota; kingdom Metazoa; phylum Chordata; class Aves; order Passeriformes; family Corvidae; genus Corvus; species Corvus hawaiiensis. The sequence continues at coordinate 44,928,386 of NC_063216.1, forward strand.
ACAAAAGCACTGTTCTGTCCTCCTCATCTCCATAGGAATGAGGCAACCATTTCTGTCTTTTATATACTGAAATTTGACACCTATGGATCATCTTTGATCAAGGCAGTGATAAGTAGCCAGGATGTTTTGAGCCTCCTAGTTGGAAATATCTCTTGCATATGTTGCCCCCTTCTGACCTTTGCCTGAAAAGTTGGTATTTCAGACTGGTTCAGAAATAATTTTTGTTATTTGTATTTAATGGTAACTTATTTTAAGGTAATAATTATACAATACTTTTATTTATATAGATTAATTGAAAAATATCCAAGGAAATGTATTTATGAAGCTTTACCAGAAATTAACACTGCTGTGTGATATTTATATGCAGATGGAATGTTTTATAAATGCTTGCACTTTAATTTATTATAATAAATATTTTGGTCCTCAAATATAGCCATTTGCAGAGCTTTTGTCTTTTCTTCAAACACAAGGGAGATGATACATGTTGCACCTGTGGCACTGCTGGACTAGTGGCTGTATTCTTGTATCCAGAAAGGATGCAAGCTCTGTCTGGGGCTATGCTTCTTCACCATAAGCCTGCAATTTCAACTTCTCACAGGCCAGGGCTTAGTGGGGAGCATGTCAGTCAGCTTTTTTTGTAGGGGATGGTGGGAAAAATAGCATCACTCCTTAAAGTCCTTGATTTAGTTCACTGGTTCTGCCTCAGCATGCTCAGAGACAAGGTCCCCCCTTGAAGAGCTGCTGGTGAAAAGTCCCAAACTGTCCCCATGGGTCAGATGACGTGGAGACAAACAGGCAGCAGCTGCTAATGAAAACTCAGAGCTCTGCATTCCCACTGCCCATCCATAGCACACTGAGCACAAATGGCATTCTGCAGCATCAGGGATCTGAGAGTCCTTCAGTAGAGAATGTTTGGTGCCTATTCTCAACACAAGCTCCAAGACAGAAAGAAACCCAAGTCCCTGAAACACAGTTTAACCTGTCATTATCATGTCATGTCCTTCAGCAGTGTCTCCTGGGCAGAGACAGAAGAGTTGCTCTGGTGTAGACAGAGAATTTGTTGACTGGACCAAGGTTAAAGGGGTGAAAAGCATGCAAATAACCAGAAAGCCAGAGGAAATATGTAATATCAGATTTCAGCAACTGCTGAAGTCTTCTTCAGCAAGGCCTTACTGTTTATTCATCAGGGCAACAAGTATCCTGTCTGCATTTAAAAAATGTTGCTCCTGAGCTAGAGCAATTTAAAGATGCATTTAAAAGCATCCATCCATACCTATTTTGAACATGGTTTATGTGAACTGAAATCATAACACTTTCTTGTGGGAAATCACATATTAGACTGGCGTATGATCCATTTGGGTGATGGATACCTATTACCTGTCAAACTAGATGTATTCAACATGGTTTACTTTTCTCCACACTTTCATTTGCATATCACAGCATATGATTTACATGCCTGTTCACAGTCAAGGCAGAAGTGACCCATTAATGACAGGCAGCCAGGATCAGGTACCACATGACAGTTTCAGGGATGTAACCTTTATTATATATTCAGAGGGATATATGTTTCCTTTCTTGTGGGTTAAGGAATGATGTTGTCAAGAGCTGTTGGCCAACATCCTTTCTCTTATCACTCAAAGTTGTGAGAGCTGACAGCAAAGTGAGGGAGTTTAAACACCAAATGAACAGTTCACTTTGCTGACCTTTGATATACACAGTCTTTCCCTGAGCTACATCTGTCTCCCTTTACAGGCAGTGGAGGGTAAGATGAATTATACAGGTGTCATTTCTCTGGTCTACACTAGAGGTTTATAAAGATTGTGACTTTGGGCAGGATAACATGACTTTGCCCTAAAAGTACCTGTTTTGTTCCTTAATTATAAATAGAGACCATAAGCCACATATGTGCTGTTCCTTATTGATATAATCTCTTCACAAGTGGATAAATAACTTATTTCCTTCTTCTACTTCCTTTAGGTCTCTTCTACATCATTTTCAACTTGTTGAAATGTCAAATCAGACTCTCAAGTTTTCCACACTGGGGCTAAATCCAGATTAAAACCCACTTGTCCACAAAAACCTAAAAATGAAGTCAACTAATTATTAACTTCTCCAACCCTAAAAACTGCCAGCTGGAAGACTCTACCACAGAAACCTCATGAGCTGGAGCCCTGGAAATGCCACACAGCAAACTTTGCAGAATTTCCTTCTCAGGTTTTCTTGCAGCGTATGTATGATTTATGGGTGTATGAAGGATGGTGGTGATGATCAGTTTTGAACAGACAAAGGAAGTAAGAGTTGGAGTAGGTTTCCCTTACAACAGGAGGAAATGTCTGGGACAAACAATTACTGACCAAAAGAAAATAAAAATGTAGTTTCAGTTAGGCAAGCTGGGTTTTTATTCAGTTAAGAGTTCCAGCTCAAAAAAGGAAAATCTTGCTGAAATGTTTCATTCTGACATTTTCTAAATAATTTGTGTTTTGGTTTTATGTGCATTTCTTTCAAAGGCTGAAAAGAGATTTGAAAGCAAAATGAGCTGTTTCATTTTGAGTTGGACAAGTGCTTTGGCCCTACCCACAATGAATTATTTTGTTTTAATTTTTCAATTGGGTCACCAAAGAGAAACTCCATTATTCACACAATTCTGATTTCTGTTGCCCTATTTTCCTTTCCATTTTCTGCCTCCAAGTTGTGGACTATTTGTAATTCCCAGAGGTCCTCGACTAGAAGCCTTAGCGAAAGCACATGCTCCACATCCTTCACTGAGGATGCCTCCACTGTAGGGGCTGCAGGACCTCTTCCTGGTCAAAAATTCACAGACCACGCTACAGTCAAATTTGTGTTTCATTGACTCTTCCTCCCCTTCTCCTACATCAGGTGACCAGAACAGGTGCTTTTTTTCCCTACACAGATAATTATAATGCATTTATAAAACTGCCTCTGAAATGTCATATTTTGCAGAGAGAGGAACCCAAAGCATGAACAGAAGTTTCCACATCCTGCTGAGTAAGTATTGGTGACAGTTTAAGAAACATGTCTTAAATACATTGCCTGGAGTGTTACTCAGTTAGGAGATTTACATATTCAGTGTATGAATATATACTCCCCAAGTGACCTAGAATAATAGAGGGTTGGTATTTCCAATTTGCTGCTGGAAGTATATGCTAGGCAAAGCAAAATGTTGAAGCTATCCTGTTCATAAATAAGTGGCAGGTGATTATGTCAGCGTGTGTTTTAAAGCACAGTTAGCTAAACAACGGACTGCACTGAACAGCAGTAAGTGCCTGACAAACTTTTCAGTCACAGTCATCTTCAGTAAGGATGTTTGTAAAGTCTGTGTAACTGGGAGCAGAACCAACCTGCTAATGTGAAGCAAGATAGGTAGAAATATTAGTCAATCTCAGGCTTATGTATGATACTGCCAGGAACAAGATAATGATCATGGAAAGAAGGAAAAACCTACAGTGCAGTTCTGTGGGATCCAGAATATTTTTAGCAGGCTACTACCCAAAAATATGTCACATAAAATAACATATTTAGGATGGAAAGCAATATAACCTCCCAGGGGATTCAGACCAGGAGTCTGTGCCTTTCCAGGATTTGTTAGAAAGCCTAATTTGTGGGAGGTAAACTACAAAATACAGACTATACTCAGGCTGTTGGCACTTTGATTCACAGCACCTACCCATTTTCCATTTGAGACACTTTTTTCATGGTTAACACGAAGCTGCAGACATTATCAGATTAACTGTATGGACTTCACCACTAACAAAAGTGCTAAACAACAATGTAAGTGAAAAGATTTCTTCTCAAGCCTAGGAAATCACTCTCTCTGTTAACCTTTAAATTACAAATCCCTGGCCAAATTCACATATGCCAATTTCTATAATTTAATTTGAAATTCAATGATGAATGGTTTGAAAAGAAAATATTCCACATTTTCCTTCCCTAAGGAGAAATTAAAAATTATAATGAGTTTAGCCATTTATCCTCAGCAAACTAACTCATAGGACGCAAATGTAAACATTTTTTCAGTATGAAGGATTAAAGCACAGCATTTAATATTTCCAGGGTCTGGCCATTTTTTTATCCAAGTTTGAATTAGGAAAAAAAAGGGCAGACCTTCTAAATAAAAAATGTTTTCTCTTCAGCTCAGGGCAGCATGGGTAAAAATATTTTGAAAAAACCCAGACTGATAAGTATGTCTTTTACTAACTTACTTGAAACTGTTGTATGGTTGTTTCTTCAAGAACCAGTAAGGCTTTCCCTGTGGAAATTGTAGACCTAGTTTCAAATGACTGAAGGCAAAGTGAGACTGTTTTCCAAAAAACTGCAAAATTGCACCAATTTAAAGTTCATTTTGTTCTACAGTTTTTTCCAAAAGAAAGATTTCTGACTCCTACTGCACACTTAAAGAATAGTGATGAATCTCCTTAAGATGTGAAAAGAATGGGGCAATCATGCATCTGTGGTAAGAGTCTAAAAGCAATCATGAAGATTGATGTTCTGATTAGGCCTTGTGATGTAAGAACTCCCCAATGGATTCATCCTGTATCTGGTCCTGCTCCACAGAAGGTAGAAAGAAAACTCCTATTGACTTCAAATATGTAAGATTAGGCTTGTAGTTTGTGTACTATCAGGTTAATTATATTAACAAAAAAAAAAACAAAACAAAACAACCCCACCAAAAAAACCCTAGAAAAAAAATAAAGGTTTCAACACAGATGGTAAAATGGAAGTGATGAATTGGACTGTTTTTATTAAATGCTTGTCCATGAAAATCTAGTGTATTAACACTGATTGGGGAAGCAGAGGTTCCACAATAAAGTTTAGATGCTTCTTGTCTTTTCAATGACCTTGTGTTTATTGTTGGTCTAAAAATATCCAGGCCTTGTCTTAGGTTAATACTTCTTACCAAACACACCTGTAAAGTTTCTGGTTTGACCAGCTTTTCTCCTTTAGTAGTTATCCTTTATCATGTGACCCCTAAAATAGGGGAAGAAATTTCAGATTCTCTCTTTTTAATATTTTGTCACCAAATGAATACATTATGTCACTGAGATTTTAGGTAGATATTTCCAGGTTTAGGGATTATTAACTCTGAGGCTTATTTTTACTTTGGTAGCTCAAAAATAGAGAATGCTTGCTTGTCAAGGACAGCATTTGGCAAAAAATATGATTATTTTGGAGTGATTAATGTGAACATCAACACAGTGCTCATTTCTCCTGTAGGTAATAGAGGTTTGATTAAGTTTAGGAAAGCATCTTGGCTTGAGAGGAACCATGTGTGGCTCAGAAAATGCAAGACAGTTGCTTGCACATGAGATATCTGGCTTAAGTTGACATGAACTTGAAGCTTCCAAAACAGGGAGCTGCTCAGTGCTGTCATTTTAATATCTGCCAGTGATTCAGTTCTTACATGCCATGGATTTCTGGGCAACGACTGGGAACTCAAAACAAATCCGTGATCAAGACTCTGATCCTGCAAATTGCTGAAACACCACATATTCTCCTCATTTTGATAGTAGCCTCGTATGAGTCATCTGCCCTCGCTTTGGTGCCAGAAAACCAGCTAGCAAAAGCTGAGATGCTGCCCATGAGCACTCACAGAGCCTGTCTCTAGCCCTGCCAGCAGCAAGGGTGGCAGGCAGATGAGAGCCTGGTCCCTCCATCAGCCCCCCATAATGAGCACAGGCTCAGACATCCAGCCTCGGGTGGTCTGTGGCTGGGCCTTACAAATTCCAGGCATGGACTTCAGGGTGTTATGTTGCTCATGGGTCAAGCTAAGGGCAAGTGAAAGAACCAGAATCAAGCAGCTTTTTCTGTGCCATTTTACTTTGGAAACCTTTTGGCACTAAGAATGTAACTGCAATAGATTTCAATTTTCATTTCCTAACTGTTTTCCACTGGTACTTGCAGTTACAGACTTCACTGTCTGTTGGTAATCCAGTGACGCTGGAAATGAATAAATAACAGAGAATGTTTTTTAGGGGAAGTGAATATGTGAAGTTTCTCTGAAAATAGGAAGACAGGAGAAACTAATTTTTTCTACACTGCTGAAGAGTAAACCAGAGAGTTTCTTAGACCCGCAGTATGAAGTTTTCCCTTATACCATAGGGTTAGGCTTATACTATAACTTCATTATCAGAACAGAAAAAAGAGATTGATAAATTGTCTCCTGTTCCTTGCTGTGTGGTTACAGGAGTATAAATAAAATGTTTCCTTTTCCAAAGTGACAGATTAGTAAAAATAAACCATCATATGTTCAGAGGTCTGGGCAAATATTTCAGACCTGGAATACTTTGCAGGGCTTGCCTGAGAGTTTTGAATCATGTTGGCTGAAGATCAAGGCAACAAATGTGATTTTTATGGAGCTGCTGAGCTGAATGAAGGGAAATCTGGTACAAAAACACCTTTCTCAAGAAAAGGAATTCTCATATGTAAAAATTTGCTTTCAGATAATCTAACCTAAACCTGGAAATGTGAGGAAACCTTTTATAACCCATGAAGAGTGTATTTGGAACCGATAAAACCTTTTTAACAAATGCATACAAGTGCTGAAAATTTTTAGAGACGGGAAAGAAGTAATTAAAATCAAGGCTGCCATGTGATTTTTCCAGCCCACACAGTGAGCTACAGAATTAACCTCTTTCTGGTGGTCTAAGTAATATAAATAATCAGAAAAATTATGGCAAAGAATTTTTTTGTTTTTTCTTTGTAGTAAATGGTAGCTCTGAAGATCTAATTAAGTTTGAAAGATCTTCTTAATTGGATTTTTAAAATGTTTTTCTGCTTTTCTACATAAGAATGATTTTCTCCTGGAAACTCAAAATTTGGTAAGCTCAGCACTGATATTAAATTGTAAAAAAACCCAGAAAAGGTGTCCATTCGTTGTTCTCCGGAAACAATATTTTAGAAAATTAAAAGTAGCTATTTTCGTATGGAGAACACTAAGAACTTACTTATTAGTTTTGCTTCGCTCCTACAAGCATATTTGATGATTTAAACTTCAGTCACAGTTACTATATGAATTGGATGTATAGGAGTTTGCAAATTCAATGTTCAGATCTCTAACTGCAATTTTGCACATAAGGATTCTCTGAAAGCTCTACTAAATCTACAAATATTAAGAGGTGGAATATTTCTGTTTTGTTCAAAAAGCTTTTAAAGAAGGTATCTGTTAAAACATTTCTGTAATTTAAAGTATTGTGCATGTGTTTATGTATTGCGCTATCTACTAAGTAAAAAGTAGACCCTGAAAATATGCTAAAGAGTGAAATTCCAAACAAGCAAGTTATCTGAAGTTAGATATAACTGGTACTCTACTTTTTTCTTAGGTTTCTAAAATAAATTTCCTAAGCTTCTAAAATACAGTTTTTCTGTTGTTTTAATTGGGAAAATCATCAAAAGCTTCCTGATCTAAAGTGAAAATCTCAATGCATATTTTGGCATCTGTGGCGTCTCTCTTTCTTTCTAGTTATATTTTGTGATATTTTATTTTTCTATAACTTTTAGGAGTCTTTCCAATGAAATCTCTGTTTTATAAATCCTGCCAACAAGAAACTCAGATTTTACAGCACCATCAAGTACTTCTCTAGTGGCCTGTGCCATAGGATGTTACATGCTTTGGAACCTCTCATAAGTAAATAATTATATCCTATATGTTTTCTAGCAAAAAAATGCCAGATGTGACCATATCTAATAATTAAATAAGTAAAATTTCCTCCACAAATACCTCTACTGATCAGGTTCATTGAAAGCACCACCTCACAAAGAAGGAAGATACAGAGTGGGAAGTGGAAAGTCTGGAGCCATGAACGTGCCGTTGAATGGAAGCAACCTCTGACTGAAGGGACCGAAGATGCTTCTGAGGGAAAGAAAACAGAGGGAAGCACATTTATTGCCAATAGGTTTAAGTTCACTGGAGAGAGAATGGCACTTCCAAACGGAAAACCAGTCTGGGAAATCATTTTGTTCCCTGCTGCACTCTTGCTTCTCTCGCTTTTGTTCTCTGGTCCTTCTCTGGAGAGTCAAGGTGGCAAATGTCCTATGGTAGAGTCCAACAGAGTCCAGCACTGTCCAGGATTTTGGAACAAATCTCACTTGTGAGAGAGTTGACCTGAGAGATGACTTGACAAGTTTTTCACATTTGCCAGTGCAGGAGGTTTTCGTGTAGCTCAAAATCGTCAGGCTAAAGCTAAGATTCAGCTTTCAGTAAACAGAGGAACTTCAGCTCCAAACCAAATGGAGGACTTCAGTTCTTTACTGAAACCAAGGAAATCCACTGCAAGCAAGTATTTCCTGCATAGTTTTTTGTTTGATTTGGTTGGTTTTGTTTGTTTGTTTGTTTTTGTGGTTTTTTTGATGAAAGACTATTCTTGCCAACAAAAATAAAATATAATGATTTTTCTTATTGTGGTTCAATTTATTGCCTGCCATTAGCATGGGCATATCAGCTAAGAGATTCAATGCCAGTCTTTCATCCCGGCTCCCAGGTGGTGTTACTCACAGAGCTGTATGGGCAGCCTGTTCTGGCTCAGGAAAGTCCTGGGTTAAGAGAGCAGAGGGGAAAAATCACCTTTAAAAATTTTGAAAAAAGAAGCAAGAATGAAAGTTAAAAAAGATCATGGGGAGAAAGAAAACTGAGAAAATGGTGCACAAAATTAGAAGGAGGACAAACTTTGCAGGATAAGAGTTGTGCCATGCAAACTGACATACTTCTGCCAGCCTAGCAGCTGTCGACATCCTCCTGCCCCAGAACCAGACCCAGGTTTCCATGAGATTGGCTTTTTCCTTTTGTAATTTTAGTACAACCTTTTTATAAAGCCATGATGACATTACAAGAGAAAGCAGGTCAGACTTTTGAACACTCCTGTGTGTCACAAGAGAAGACAAGGAGTTTGGAATAGCTACCTGCCCATGTGGGCAGGCTGAGCTGTTGTTGCCGAGCACATCTGTACATTCTGCAGAAATACCGCTGCACAGGGATTTCCTACTGTGAGTTTGGTGGTGGCAAACAAATGTTTTCTAAAGAGTTTGGGGACTGAATCACTGTTGCTAAGTGAGATCACTCAACTGGTTGATGGGAATGATGTGAACATGCTCAAACATTTTTTCAAATCTGTTTCTTTCCTAATCTCTATTCTCAGATGCAAGGCTACAAGAATGTGACTAGTAAAGGCTATTTACATAAAGGTTTTATGTCAAACTAAGCTCCTTTTCCAGCCAGGAAATAATTACTAATTTTTAACTACATAACTGGACATTTGAGATATATCTTGAGTTACTCAGATAGCACTGAGCATTCTTTTGGAGCAGTTAATAGTTGGCCATAAAAACTGCTACTGCTTAGAAAACTGTTTCTTTGTTGTCTATTTCTGTGCACTAATGCATAATTTTGGTTCTAGTGCCCTTGTGGTTTCAAAATAGATGCTGAGTATACTCTGTAATCTGTCTCTGAAAAGACTGAATATACTGAACCTTCCAACCAGATTTCTGAAATAAAATTAGCTTTACAGACAATTGTCAGCCATCCATCACCAAACTGAAACACCAAAGCAGGCCAATAGCACAGGGAAATCCACCACTTGAACCAGTCCTGAGGATGACAGAGGATTGACAGCATGTTTTATAGCAATTCACATTTGAAGCTTACTCAAAAGTTGTTACATAAAGTGCAAAGGGGTACAAATTCCCAGGGAAAACGTAATTGTGTTTGGGGTTTTTTTGTTTTATTTTGAGTTAGTTTGGTTTAGTTTGTCTTCTTCATCTGGGTTTGAGTCTGATTTCTGCTTTACTTAACATCTTAAAATTTTTATGAGGTTTGTGTAAGGGATAGAGTGAAAAACTTTTGAGGGAATTGGATTTGTGGAGCTGGTGATGAAGTACCACAGAGATAATTAAGGGACTGGACGTCTTTCGTCTGAGGAGAGGCAGTGAGAGTTGGGACTGTTCAGGTTAGGGAAGAGTCAAGGAGATCTCACCCATGTGTGCAAATGCCTGAGAAGAGGAAGTAAAGAAGAGAGCCAGGCTCCTCTCAACAATGCCCAGTGGCAGGACAAGCCACAAATTAAAATCCCTGAAATTCCACCTGAATATAAGACAGTTTTCTACTGTGACCAAAAATTCGCACCAGAATTGGTGCGACCAGAGAGGTTGTGAAGTCTGATCTTCAGAGATATTCAAAACTTGACTAGACACACTCCCAGGCAAGCAGCTGTAGGTGGTCCTTCTTGAACAGGAGTGTTGGACAAGATGACTTACAGAGGTCACTTCCAACCTAAATCTTTGCTGCTCTTCAGCAAAGGCAGTTGAGGGGCACCCAGACAGGCACCATGAAACCCAGGTTAACAAATGTAGGGATTCTGTGTGTAAGGATGGGAGAGGCACCAGACTGGCATCCAGTCTTGGACATCCAGTGTTTTTAGTTTTCTTTGCACTGTCCTTATTTAATTTATGCAGGTTTATTTTTCCTAACCAGAGCAGTGTGTGTATAATATGTAAGCTGGAGCTGCTAGTACCATCTGTTTGTGCTATTCTGTTTTTCCCCTGACATTTATGACTACTGAGGCTACTGGTAGTGGATTGCTGGGTGCCTGTGTGCTGAGTTTGCATGGGTAATTCAGGTACCCTTGTCTGAAAAACTGGCTCACAATAGTTCTGTATTTGTACAAAATCTATAGCAGCTCCAGGGGTTCCTATTATACTAATTGAAGGTCACAAGAAACAGAGTTTAAACACTGGTCGGTATTTAGGGCTTACCTATGTGTTCATTATAACCATTTTTAGAAAATTGCAGACTCAGTTTTGAATGCTAGGAGCTTCTCTTCTCCAAACCTCTCTCTCCAAGGGAGGTACTAGGGTATCTCAATTTTTTATGTCCTAGCAGTAGTGTTGTCACCCTCAGTTTTTGTAAAATCTCTCTAAACTTCTTTGTCATTTATCAAATCACATTTCTGAGGACAACTACTGCACTTCTTGATGTAGACCTCATTTTTCAGAAGATCAAAGTGAATAAAACAGGATAAGGAAACAAAAGACATAGAATAGTCTTAAGGGAAGGCATAACATTAGCAGCAGTTAAGCAAATATGAGTAATGTAATGTTCATAGGAAGTACACGACATTTAATTCTAGTTATACTAACAGGAAATGAAATAAACAGAAATTGTAAAAAGTGAGAAGATTCATAAGTAAGAAACTAGAAAAGGCTTTTCATGGACATAGATCAAAAACATTTTAAGCTGCAAAACAACCAGTACATATGATTGTTCCCTTAAATGAACTAACAGAACTTTGCAGCAGTGGTAGATATATGTGTTTGTTCTCCATAGGTCAAGAGAATTTAATATTAAAAATATTTACTAAGCTCCTGTAGATGAAGACAATTCCATGGCTCCTAATAAGGCAGGGAAGAAAGGATCTTCCTCAGGCTGTTGTTCTCATGCACACACATTGAACATAAGTCATACACAGCCTCCTTTGAAACTTAGTCCCTACACAGGGCAAATCAGGCAAGATTGTCTTACCTAATAAGCTGACTGCTCTGGTGGTTTTTCTTACACTTTTTTCTTAGTTATTTTCTTTCTTGTTCATTCTCGTGGTCTTTACACATTTTGTATAGATGTAACACATGAACTGTGCTTGTGCTATCAGAATTGCATTGTTCCTGAACTATTTGCTGATAGTGTACATCTAAAATTTTCCATTAGAGAGAGAGCCCATTTCCTCTGGGGCAGGTTCCTTGACCTTCTCTGGTTTCCAGCCTATGCATGGAAGCCAATATGCTTTGTGGTGTGCTTTGCTCTTTTCCTCAGACTATCTCTGGATACATCAGTTCCACGGCCCATACAAAGCTTTGCATGTATTTTCTGTCTTCATTGCTAAAAGGGCTGGCCCCTGAATTTTTTTTTCTTCTGATTCTTATAACTTTGAAATACTGAGTAACACTGGTTCTTTGGTATTCTATATTATTTATACCATAGTTATGTCTGAGTGCCAAAGTGGCACTGAAATACAATGTACAAAGTGCTACACAAGACCCAGAAAGCAAAGACCATCTTTGTTCTGAACAAGTAACACATGAAAAAACTGAAGAATATTGGCTATTTTTTGACTAGAAATTAAATCATCATATCAAAAATTGTAAAAGTGTAATTGATTTTATAGGATTGGTTATTAAATGGTAGCCGCCATACTTTTGTGAGTGATAGGAAAGCCCTATTTTATTTTTGTTTGTTTTTTTAAGTATGGCTCCCTTGCACTTCCATCCTTCTGCATCTTTTTACACCACCCAGTTGAAAAGTTAGCCAATTCAGTAAGACAGTCACTGATTAACATCCAGAGGTATCTAGAACCCAATGAAAAAGTGTCACTGCTACAGCTCTGTAAGCATGGTGATACGAGTTCACAGAAGAGACAAAATGAAACTTGTGGGCTCAAGGGTTTTCCAGCAACATTAGAAGTTTCAGAGATGTTGAACATTGTTGATTTTCATATGAAAAGCCATTACAGACTGGCTGCATGACCCATTTATTCCGTTTAGAGGAAAACTGTTGACCAAGGAGTACCACACCTTCAGGAACTCAAGGTAGTTTTGCATTCTGACTGTATTGGTTTCAAACAAGATCCTCTTCTAGGAACAAACTAGCAGTAAGAGGCTAATCTGCTGTCCACACACCATGTGTGCTGAGGTTCAGTGCACCTCATCTGGGAAGCCTGACCAGCATTTAGAGTGTTTAAATACAAACCACAGTCCAAATGAGGACTAAAATGCACATAAGGCTTCAGGCCACCATCATCTCCACTTTCCAAAAGCCTAAGATAACCTCCTCTTGTTGGTTCTTTTTGTCCCTGAGCCCCATTAGCATTTCAGTGCTGGTGAATGTGATGTGTAGGTGGTTCTGTGGAAAAATGCATTTCCCAGAGCTGTTACAAGTGGGATCCTTGAAGCTGGATGTGAACCAAGTTTGGCCTGGAGGCTGCACGTGTGCTTGTCTGTGTAAATGGTCAGTGGGATCAAGGCTGAGGTGAGTTCATTACCCAGCTTGTCTCACCTTTCTTCCTCCCAGAGCTGACACATGTCCAGGCACAGGCATGCTGGTGGCACCATAGAGGGACGAACAGCTCTGCTGCTGATCTGACAGATCGTGGTCACTTTGAGTCATTGCAGTTTAAACCACTTTCTCTGATCTGTTTAAAGTCTTCTGTGTTTCTTTTGAAACATAAAAGGAGTAAAAAACTCTGTCCTTTATGAATATTTCAAGGGCTTGCTTTTACTTCCAAAAAAAAATCAAGGTATCAAGGAAATATTTTGCTTATCCAAAACCTGCTTTCTTTGTCTTCTTGCACATACATCAGCCAGTTCCAAGATCTTGACATTTGAGTTAAAACCATCCTTGGCTTAACAGCCTCACATTGTTGGGGTTACTTCATGATTTCCAAATCTATCCTTGCAGTGATGTTCTTGCATGTCTGGAGTGGTACCTGAGAAACTTGCAGCATTTGGCTGTCTTGGAAACAGGCCAGAGACACAGATTGCCCAATCTTTGTTCCACCACCTTTGTAGAAGAGCGGTCATCTGATTCTATGGTTTTACTGTTACCACCTCTGTGATGGGTATGCTGGGGTCCTGCACATTATTTCCCAGTGCCTGTGGCTCTCAGTGAGCTTTTAGAGTGACTTGATAGCCAAGGATGCCCTAGTCCTCCCACAGAGCCCTCCCTGGAGTCCTCCCTTTCACACTAAACAACCTACTGCTCCTACTGGGACAAAGTACCCTGGAAAAAGACTACAGAATTTAAAATAGACAGGAAACACCTTTGCTATTAAATGCTATACCCTGGAAAAAATGCTCTTCTAAAAAACTGAACAGGGAAGTTTTAAATGCTGTGCAGTCCAGCTTCCTTATAGATAACAGATTTTCTAATCTTTTCAGGGTAAATTAGGAAAGATTTTTTTTTCCTCTCTGGGACATTACCTTTCAGAAAAGTGCTGCCACAAGGTTTTGTGGAAAAATAAAAAAACCCCCCAAACATGCATTTAGCATACTTTGTTACAAAACTAAACTAACGCTCAACTACCTTTTCCTCACTTGACCACTACTTAAATGAAAGAAGACTTCTCACATGATAGGGAAGTTCTTCTTTCTTGGAAACCTTGACCCTGCTGCCAGTAAATATGGAGATATCGTTTAGAAAAACGTCACAGATGATTGTGGTCAAATTTGTTGAAAGTGGAGCAAGATGTATAAAAAAGCACAGCAAAAATACCGATCAGCCACCACATGAGCAATAGGTTATCTACGTGAGCATCTCGGGGAAGAAGCTACTTTGAGGGTTAACAAAATTAGGTTAACCTCTGTCATCTAACCAGTCTGGCTGCATCACACATGCTACTGTGACTGTAGAGGCTCGAAGATCTGGGAGCGAAGATGAAAGTATGTTCTATTTTCAGATCTGGGCATTTTTTATTTCTGCTTTGTCTTTTTGCCGTGGAAGGCAAAAAGTCACCTACAGGAAAACATACCTGCCGAAAAGGACTCCTCTCCCAGCTGACAGAGAACCTGTATATCAAGGCAACTAGTTTAAAATCATCTGTTCCTGTAAGTTGATCCCACTAGTTGAAAAAGTTTATTTTATTTATAGATGCTTCTTTATTAGTTTAATTACTGAGCTTCTGGAAACTTTAATAAGTTGAATGTTCTCTATGGTCCTTAGAGATAGGGTAATGCAGCTACTCCTTTTGTAAAGATGGGAAAAAATGATGCATAGAAGACGCATAGAGAGGTTGGATGAGTTTGCCATGAAAAAAATTTGTAGTTAGCCTAGGATTGGAACACAGATTTACTGAGTCCTCGTCCTACATCTGAAGATGATGAAGAAGATTAATATTATTATTACAGAATTTTGTACAAACCAGACTTGATATTGTGTCCCTTCCTCTGCTTGGATTAATTAATACTAGCACATTATATTTTACAGAAGGATCTCATCAAGACCACAAGACTGCTTAAAAAGACTACAAAAATGATGTTTATGGTAAGATTTACACTACTGGTTTTCTATTTTCTTTAATTTACCTTTGGTCAATAGAAACAGGAATATGTGATCAAAAGCAATGACAGCTGATGTAAAAATCACTTGTGTTTAATTGGGAAAGACATTTATGAAAGCCATCTTCTTAATAAAGTCTTCTGCTTAGAGGAAGAGTGTTATTTCTGTTGCATAGAGAGGGGTATTCCCCTGGGACATGAAGGGACAGTTGATCATGGTATGGGGGAAAATAGGTGGATTTGGAAAGCCTGCCTGGAGGCACTTCTTTCTAGGCAGCTGGAGTCATGATGTGCCAGGGAAGTTGGGGTGAGGGTGCTTGTTGGTCAGGGAGGAGTGTGCTTGTGGTAGCACTCACTCCTCCTGTGAGCTCTGGCTGCATGTGAGCCTCCTAGCAACATCTTCAGGCACCAGCCCTCACAGGAGGGCCAGAGCCACTGCCACTGTCCCGCAGCTGAGGCACCTTCTGTTGAGGGTGTGCAGTACCATGGATAGCCTGAGGATGCTGCAGGAAGTTGAGACACCCAAGGAGCTGCTTTGAGCTTAGACCTCTGCAGGTGCACTGCAAGAGGGATGTCAGAGTTCCCAGTGCAATTCAGCATGGGAGTGAGAAACAAACCTTGGGTGTGTAATTGTAAGTGACTGGAAGTGTGTGAGATATTATAGTTTTCTTCACGCAGAGATGTAGTCAGCAGGGGCAACTGAGTTGGTTTATCTTTAAGATAAAGTATAGCATATACCTTAAGTATAGACCTGTTGGCCTTTGATGTCCCTTGGATTTCACCAATTACCTTGGGAGTGAAGGCTCCTCACTTGGCTGTGGGACCCACAAACAGACATTCACATTTGAGTGGCGTAATTTGCAGCTTCATTACCCTCCTGATGGGAATCTCACACCTGATACTTCATTCCATTGCCTAAAAATAGTCATATAGTCATTTGAAATACGTTTAGGTGTCCAGGAGAACCCACAGGTCAGGCAGATATGACACAGAGTTGACAGGATGACTGGTCGTTTCTGGGGCAGCAATTGGGGATGGGCCGGACACCCTACAGCATATCAAATGTCATGGGACACTGATGTGGAGGAATGGAAAAATGACACCCACAATGACCCAGATGATCTGACTTAACTCCTCAATTTATCTTCCATTTATTCTTTGTGTATTAAGTACATTCGTTGCTGTCACTTCTGCTCATGTGTAGCCAATACTCCTGGCCTGCCAGCACAGTACCCTCCTGCTATTCCTTCAGAAAGCACAGAGTTACATTCAGCTGTGTAAAACAGAAGGAAGAAGGTCAGTGGGATACTAAAGTTCACAAAAATGGTTTCATTGATTGCTTTCTAAACATGCATGCTTTTTATGAGGATGAAATTTCAGGCCAAAGTTGACTTATGAGGTTTTCATTCGTCAAATCATTACTTGATTTGTTTTCAGACAAACTGCAGTGTTCGAGATCAGCTCCTCTCCTTCTATGTGAAAAATGTCTTCTGTCGTCTTGAGGTAGGAAGTGACAAGTTGTACTTTATTAGTGCCTTCCAGGTCCTGCAAGCAAACATGGATGCCTGTGTGAGTATATTCCTGAGAGCTAAGCTAACTTTGTCTGTCTGAAAAGTTAGGGAAGGGCTCCATCTCAGTTTTTCAGCAGATGGAGAGGGAGAGGGTGATTCAGAGTCATGGTGTGTCCCATGCTACAGGGGACCTAACTTGACGAGGGCTTCCCCACTGGGCCCAGGAAGTTTAACACCATTCATTCTCTCCCAGAGTGATCCTGTGGGGAGTGTGCAAGGTGGTGCAGATCCCATGGAGACAAGCCACTTCCCTACTGATGATATCACCTTGTGCTGCCCTCTCATCACCAAAACTGCAAAGAGACAGGGTGATCACAGGGAGAAATGTTGCTCCTAGAGTTGCTGTAATGTAACAGTGGTAATGCTTTCCTTCTTCAACAGCATACCCTCTGCATGTATGTAATCTTTACACACATGTCACATCTGCTCCTCCATACTGAATTTTGAAAGAACTGGTGGCGTCTCATCAGTAAGCAGGCACCACAATTATGAAGCACACGGGAGCAGATCCCATGTGTCAGCTGTGCTCACGGTTAGAGCAAGTTGTCAGAGTGATGCTGACCACTGGTGAAATGTCTCCATGTACCCCAGAGAAGAGGCACTTTTACCAACTCTGCCTTAGTAACAACAGGATAGCAGTTAGAGCACACTTTTGCCTGTGCAAATATACTTGCCAACATACCAGGCAGGATGCTAAGATGATGCCATCATCTTCTTGGCAATTTCTCATCTAATTTTTAAGGGTGTATCTAAACAAACAGCAACAGGGTGTATCTTAATATCCTGTTGATATTTTTTTTTTCTCTCCTAAACCTGCAGTCCTCACAAATCACAGTCCCAGAAAGTGGAGCCTGACTTAGGGTGAAATATAGCTGTGAATATCCAGGCAAACAACTATAGTGATTTGAAAAAGTGAGAGCAGGATGGCAAGTCAATGAATGAACTAATTAAATTAATTGAAACTTTGTCTAATCTGAACTGCATAGTAGCATGAAAGAGAAGGACAGTGGTTCTACATGCACAAAAATATTTGCAATGCAAAAACAAACAGCTTCAGAGATTGCTTTGCAGAGTTATAGGTCAGAACTCGACTGGGATATTTGCATAATGTAAAAAGATTCAAATCTCAATGGGAGAAAACTCCACCAGCTTTCAGGTTCTGTATTTAAAACCATGTTAAACAGTTGCAATTTACAGCCATTATTCACAGCAGTCTGCTGTGATCATACTGCTGTGTTTATTTGTTTCTGTCAAAATTTCAGATAATGCTATAATTCCAGAACTCCATAACATAATTTCAGATGGTATAATATGCTTTATAGACATTTCATTCTGTCTGGAAAAGCAATCATATTCTATACAAGTGTCAGTACACACTGAGGAGTTTAGACTGTCAACTGTGACTGAATTCAGAATATCCAGTGACTGTGGCTTGCTGGATAGCTTAGTAATGCACTTGTTTCTGTGCTGTATGGAGACAAAATGCTGCAGATTTCTCTGCACTCCTGCATTCTTTTTCATAATTAGTGCCAGTGTTTTACCCAAAAGAAGTCTAAGTATAACAATTTACATTTTTGGGTCTTACAAAGTGCTGCTAAGGGAGATAAGACTTTCCCTAGAAGACAAACAACAGTTCTTTGAGAAATGGTATCTTGTCATGATTTTCTAGGAGACACCTCGTTTCTGGAAACTAACATTTTTTGAAATGTTTGTGTTAATTCAAACCCAGCAATACAAAATCATGTGAAAGAATAATAGAAATTGTGAATAGAGGGAAGTAATGGATCCCTTGCTAATAGCAAACTCGAGATTTCTTCATCACATTATTCCTTAGTAAATTAACACTCATTCATCCGTGTACATAAGCTCTTCAGTTGTTATTATCTAGCTGAGCTATAAGATGTTTATCAGAAAGGATTTCCACCATGACAACATACTTACCTAATTGATTTGTTACCTTTCAAGAATAAAGTTGTCTGTACAACTAAGGGAAACAGTGATACCTTTATATATGTATTTGCCCTATATTGTCTCACAAACTCGGGCTGTAATTCAGCCAGCTAGAGGCATGTGTGCTACCTGAAAGTCCTAACAATATTTGCCTGCCAACCACTTTCAAAGACATTATACTACAACATTATGATTCTCACCCTACCAGTGCTTGGTTTTGTCCAAACAAGGAGGCATTAATATTTTCCAATTATACAGGGGCCCAAGTTCAGTTTTTTAGAAATACGTAAGTTTGAAAACCTCTAAACTAATTTTCTGCAGTAAAGTCAGACTTTTTCATTTAGACTATGACTGCAAGGTAAAAGGAGCAGACATTTTTCCTTGGGTACTTGGAGCATCCACCTGGAGCACCACTGACCTCTTTACTTGCTCAAGTGCCCTGGTCAGCATTGCTGACAGCAGTGTGAAGTTGCTTCTGAGGTTGGACTTATGTTCTTATATCAGCAGCAGATTGTGGAAGTGTTTTCTCATATTTGAATGGAGTGAAGAAGGACAATATATTCCTTGCAGAACTTTTAATATTTCTCTATCATTTTAGGCAGAGCTTGTAGACCTCAAGCTGACTTTGAGTATTGTTTGCAATACTCAGACTTGCTGGCTAGCTCATTTAGTTACTTTCAGCATATGCAGGAAGATAAGAGTTTGTAATGTGTATCATCACTAAAGCCAACATACTCATTTAAGGTCAGTTCTGCTACCAAATTATATTTTGTGGAAATCTGCATCATACAAGATGGAGATAATTAAAAAAAAAAAGGGTCCAAGTCAAAAAGAAATGCCCTGGTTAGAAGATTTTAAAACATTTATTTTATTTACACTCTCTTTTAAAGATTTGCTTTTTTTCCCCACTTTCATAATGTGAGGTGACTTTGGGAAGCACAAAAGGTAACCTGAAAATGTTTGTACTCCTTTTTAAAGTACTGTGTGTACAATACAAAAGAACTAATCATTCATTTCAGTGGAGTAATTTCCTTACACCAGTTGAGGTGAGGACCTTTATCTTTTCCCTTTTCAAACATGGTTACCCTTGTCTGTAGATTGGAAAACATCAGATTTTTCCATTTTTTTTTCCTCTGAAAGAATGTATCTTTCCCTTTGAAAACCCAGGTAGATAAGGATCAGCAAGCCATGTTGCTCAGAAAGCTTAGTCTGGCAGCTCAAATAAAACACCAGCTGGAACAGCTTTGGATGGCCAGTGCTGAGCTGCTAGAGATAAATGGTGAGGAGAGAACTAAGCCCTCCAGCCTGTAGTTAGTCAGACAGTGGACAAACAGGCAGGGCAACAGAGAAAACATAAATTAACTTTATAAACGTTTGAAGGTCTTGCAGAAATGTGCAAAATTGCTCCCTGTACTTTGCAACGGCCTTTGATCCTTAGCCTTGCCTTCTCTCAGGTTAAGAGGTTCTGAGGGTTTAGAGTTAAAGGGCCTTGAGTCTTAGAGCTAGGCTACAATGTGAAAAAGGTGTAATGGCAACTTAAACGAAGATTCCTGTATAGATAGAAAGTGCTTAATAAGAAAACTTAGAGGTACTCATAGTACCAATTTTGTGTGTTGTGAAGTCAACTTGGCAGGAAGCATGCAGGTAAAAGAACATGTTTGAAGTATTGGGAGATGCTGAAATGATGCTGAGATCACACATTTTACTGGTGGCCCTACAGTGCCACACTGTGGGCTGGACTCTTCCTCATCACTATGTCTTTATATCAGCATCTTTGGGCTTTTTTTGTCCTTCAGCTTCCGTGTGCTCCATCCACAAGGTTAACTTCTGCAGTCAAGAAATTAAAGAGAATGTTTCTCAAGGTAAGAGCAGGAGGTGCTGGCTCCCCACTGCATTGTTCAAGGGCTGTAGATAGTTTCTTTCTAATGCCTTGGTCTTCTCAACAGCTTGGAGATAAGGGAATCTACAAGGCCATCCATGAGCTGGACATTCTCCTTCCCTGGATTCAGGCCTACATACAAACCATCATATGAAGAATGAGGATGTGACAAGCAACGTGCTGCTTCTGTGCTAAGAACAGATCAATACCCAAAAGGCCTGAAAATGAACTGAGAGCTGGATGTACAATGTGTCTGGCAGTAATTCTGTCCCATGGAAGGACACCCTCTGTAACACAGCAGCATAAAGAGGGGTTCTCATAAGCTTTCGCAGTTAGCCTGGCACAGCAGCTTTGCCTGTTCTGCCTCTGGAGCAGTTACAGCAGCCTGCTGCGCTTCCCATCCTGCCTGCCTGCCTGCTGTCTCGCAGGCGGCCCCCCGAACACGCCACGCCAGCACAACGTGGAATCTGCTACCTTGCGGACCAGACACAATGTGCCACGTGCTGTGGGCATGAGCTAGCCATGGCTTGTGGCCCCCTGTGTGAGTACAGCTCAAAGCAACGAGGATCACTTTGGAAAATCCCATCCCTAAGCTATATTTCTTTTGGGGTTTGTGGTTGCAGATATATAACTGTATACACAAGCCAATCTACATGTAAATAGGAAAAATAATTATATACTGATTATCTTTATTATTAATTTAAGGTAATAATTGATCCCTAATAAAAATACACAATTAATGTAGAGGCTTTGTTTTGGGACCCAAGCATGACCTTTAGATGTCACATGATCTACATGAGATCAGACATTCAGAAAACACAATAAATGGATTGCTTTGACTAGGATTGTAAAATTATTTGTGAGAGGTTTATGGAAGTAGATGGGAATGGTTTCCAAAATGTCTTTCAACTACATCATAGTCCCACCATCCGGTGGAGTCAATATTCAACATCAGCTTGCAGTGTCATGACAAATGTCTAACTAATACAAGGGGGTTGCTACGAAAAAACCTTTTTTTTCAGTTGAAGACAAAATGGTTAATTAGAGGGACAGTGGAAAATTTGATGTCATGGTCTTTTTTGAGCATGTAATTTAATTTTTAATTAACACAATGTCCCTTTTCATGGATTTTTTCACACAGCTCGCCCATTTGTTTTTGAAATTCAGGTTTGCGTTCAGTTTTAGTGTTTTTTGTCCAAACTCTGGTGTATGGAATAGAAAATTGACCATGGTCATGGCCTCCCCAGCCTTCATCAGACATAACTGTCCAGTACTTGCTGCTGGCAGGGAGCAGTATCTGGGATCTGGGAGCCCTGTGTCTGTGGGAGTTGGAGGGATTGCTGCTTCTCTGCCTCAGAAGGGAGACAGTGACACCTGCAAGCAGAAAAACTGCCATGTTTAACTGGGGAGATCCATGGGCAATGGTTTCAGGTGGTTCAGGTTGCCAAAGACTTTTCTTGTGGAAATTTTGCACATCCAGTCAGTGGGTGACACATGAAGGCATGAAGAGACAGATTAACTTTGAAAAGGGCAAGTAGCACCTTCTCTGCCATGCTGCATTCCTGGGGTCAGCCATGCAGTGGGTCTGGGCAGCCAGCAGACCTCCTGCAGCAGGGTTTGAGGTCAGGCTGCAGCAAGGCTCAGCCTCCATTCATCTGACAAGGAAATCAAGTCATTTTATGGCATAAAAGCTTAGGATTTGCATATTTTAGCCCTCATTTTCCATATGGCTTGGGACACTTTGCGGATTCTTAGTTGCCTTTTCTATAAAATGAGAGTACCTCTGGGCATGATGCATCCCTTCATAAGGTAATGAAAATCACATTTGCAAACCAGTTAAACACTCCTGAGTGAAAGGCAAAATACAGCATCTGCAAAATGAAGGACTTTACTTAATGCAAAAGTGTTGCGGTAAGTGATACATGCCATATGCAGGCTACCTAACAACAAATATTGCTTTGAATCGTCACAAAAACATACCAAGATAATTGGTATTAAAAATACTCAACTGTCAGTTCAAATGATAAGTATGGACAAAAGCTTGCTGCCTTTTAAAACCGGACAAGCGAAGGAGTGTATTTTAATTTTACAGATGAGACTCTAGGTGTCACTCTTAGAAAACAAGACTAGTGTTAGTCCCAGTTAACTGCTGACTTCAGTTGATGGAGAAAGTGTTAGAACATATTTCATAAGTAGTTTCCTTGGATGGAAACTGAAATAGATAAGCAGTTGGGTTAGAAAGACTGAATTATTTAAATTCAATTGCCACAAATGTAGAATTAAAATAAAAAATGCAGGGTGAGAACGATAGGCGTATAGCCAAAACCTGATCGAATATTAATTCAGTCTGCAGTTTTACTACAGAATTCTTATGTGACTATAGACAAGTTCCTTTATTAAGGTACCTTTATTAAGCCAAAACCTGATCGAATATTAATTCAGTCTGTAGTTTTACTACAGAATTCTTATGTGACTATAGACAAGTTCCTTTATTAAGGTACTATTCTCCTTTGACAAGTGGAAAAACTGTCTATCAGTTATTTGTTCAAGTTAATTTATCGTTGCTTAGTGAACAGAAATCCTCAGAAGGAAATTATTTCCCACGTAGTTAATTGTTGTCACTGTTGCTTAGCGTGGCTTGTCTTATCACAGTGTTTTGATCTTTTTGAAGCAGTGACTCTTATTACATGGAAAAAAAAGATATTTTAGGACAGTTATTGCAAAAGCAAGAATGAAAAATATGTGGCTGTGCATTAAAATTGTCACTAGATCACAACTTCTTGAAAAATACTGATCTAGTGGAAAGTAGCAGCTGCACATGCAGTTTTGATGTTATGTAAATAGTACAGCAACAGACAGTGAAGACAATTTCCATCAGAGGCAAGATCATGTACAATTTTCTGGTTTCCCTGAAGTGTTGTTTTTCTCTGAAGTGAAAAATCTTCAGAGCAGAGGTTATCACTTAATAAATAATTTCTGCTGTAGGCTTAACCATCTACAGCAAATTCCTGCTCTCATCTGCAGCCCTGGTGTTAAAATGTAGTCATAGAATCATGGAATCATGGCATCATAGAATCGTTCAGGTTGAAAATGACCTTTCAGATCATCGACTCCAGCTATTAACTCAGCACTGCCAAGTCCACCCTAAAACCATGTCCCCAGGTGCCAAATCCACAGGTCACCTCCAAGGGTGGTGACTTGACCCCTTCCTTGGGCAGTCTGTTCTGGTGCGTGACCCTTCCAGAGAAGAATATTTCCTAATCTCCAATCTAAAGAAGTCCCGACAAATACAGGGATAGTTTCCCTTAGAAAGCATTAGAAGGATTAGAAGATTAGAAGACTGATTCCTGAAACATGGAAATAAGAATGGGGTTTGGACCATGATGCAACTTGTGTTGGATTTGGCTATTTGGCCACTGCTTCTGTGTGCCCACAACATACACCGATTTCTAGAGACTGCAAGAGCAGACTCTTCACTGCAAAGATGCACAGCCAAAGGTGAAATGCATGGACTTTTGGTCTAGTGATTAATGAGATGCTCCCCAAATAGCCCCCAGTAGCCAGTGAGCCCAGATACTCAAGTCAAGTCATCTTCCCCTCAGCAATTGTGGGGCTGCCAAGAGAAGGGGTGCCTGGGCAGGCTGTTACAGGAATGGGAGGGATACGGCAGCCCCCGTACAGCTGTTGCAGTGGTCACCTTACAGCTTCTCTCATCTTTAGCCAACCTTCTTAATGTTGCAAATAATGAGTGCCTTGGGGCTACCCTGCCTAAATGCCACCAGGAACTGGTGAGCTGTGGAGTACTCACTTTCCAAGAACACGTGTGGAGAATGGTCTCACCTCAAATCTGTTTTCATCAAAAAATCAGTATTTAGATTGACATTCCAATTCTGTTGGCTTCAGTGGAAGAGCGATTTGGAAACATAAAGGCAGTTGGTAGGTCTACTGCTCTAGAGGAGCATTGCCAGAGGGAAAAGGGAGGCAATGGAATATCATCGATTGAGGGCGGAGATTATCATGGAATAAAGGTGCTGGTGACATATGTCAGGAGTAGGTTTGAATTGCAAAACATTATGAATAATGGGTTTTTTCAGTCCTTTGGATGGAGTGGGTTGATGAAAGGTATTGATGATCATACAGCCATGGGGTCCACAGGATAAATGAGGCTGTCAAGGGCTGTGGGGACTTCTGGCCTGACCTCCTGCTCAAAGCAGGGCACACAAACCAGGCTACTTAGGGCTTTATCCAGTTGGATCTTGAAAAATCTCTGGTAGGAGCCATGGAAGGCTGACTTTGAAGGGCCATTGCATCATTTCTAGTTCTGTAAAGTATTACAGAGCTGAATGGAGCCACAGCTGAAGAATAAGGGGCTTTGTTTCCATAGTTGAAAGGAAACCTGCGAGAACTGCCTGGTCACAAAGTGTTTGTGTGAGATGAATGACAAATTGCAGGCAAGCGTCGAGTTCTGTGAGACGAAAGGGTTGAATGAATTTTGAAACAGAATTAAGGCAGATGAGAAGTCTCAGATGTTTCACTTCTGGTAAATTATTTCTGAAGGTTGCAGGCCCCTCACAATTTATACTGAGGTATATCTGGTCCAAAGCCCTGCAGATGGAAACCAGCCCACTCCTTACCTGGCTCCTGGCTCCTCTCCTTGCAGCATGGGCATTGCCAGGGAGGTTTTTCATGTGTAGCCCATAAAAGGGTCATGCACATCTCCCTGCTCCTTGGCCATTGACTCTGGATATCCCCAGAGTGCCCCACCTTCTCGTCCCAGGTTATGATGCCCTTTTTAGGGTTTTGTTGGTTACGCTAGGATATTAAAATAATATCAGCTATATGATTACCATTACCTGATTTTTGAATCGTCAGAGATAGAAACCTGAGAAAATACAAATTTAATTCTGTTTAGTGAAAGAGGGTGTATAGAAGTAGAGGCAACCTGAGGAAGAAGAGTGTAGAAGAGGAGTGACCATGGGTGAGTAGAGGAGCCTGGGGGGTTTGGGTCTTATCTGTATGCTTCAGCGTGTTGCTGTATTTTGCACATTAAAAAAAATCCACTTGAAGAAAGCTGGATGCAAAGTTTCTAGCAGCTGGAGTTGCAGAGAAAAGAGTGAAACAAAAATTATGAATGAGGTTATATATAGATATTAAGGTGCATGTAGATCTTGTAGATACTATAGATACTAAGATATCTAGGTGTGAACAGGTTTTTGCTTTTCAAACAGCCTTTTAATCAATTACATTTCTTCATATATAATAAAATACTATTTTTCTTCCATTCAAGACCTCAGAAAGTCTTTCACTCTCCTGACATAATAACAGAGTTTGGGGTTCATGGCGTACATCACTTGTTAATATTAAACAATGAAGG
This sequence comes from Corvus hawaiiensis, assembly GCF_020740725.1. Classification (NCBI taxonomy): domain Eukaryota; kingdom Metazoa; phylum Chordata; class Aves; order Passeriformes; family Corvidae; genus Corvus; species Corvus hawaiiensis. The sequence goes on from NC_063216.1 coordinate 44,954,211, forward strand.
TTTTTCCTTCCATTTTCTCCCAGTGCTGCTTATTTAAGTTGTTTTGGCCATGCTGTCAGACAAGCTGATGAGATGGAAGTAACTTCCTTGAAATAGCCATGGTGCAGGGGGGGACTTTTTTTTGCTTGTTTCTTCTAAAGATTCAATGAGCAGTAGTAAACAGCAGAATACACTCTGGCGGTTTTATTGCTGTAGGTGAAACTTGTAGCCCACGTCCATCATTAATAAAGCATCACCAATTATTTTCTGATTTTTCCCTCCCCGCATGAAAGACGAAGTGGTTTGTGCCACCCCACCTCATTGTCCCTAACCACGCGTGAATAACCCACTGACGTCTCCTAGGCAAATTTTGTCATGTCAGTCTAAATGTTTTCTCTGTTCCTGTAGAGTGACTAAGGAATAACCAGTCGCAATTTCCAAGTGATGAAGAAAGCTCGCAGAGATTACCCACAGGTGCCTTAAATTAGTCACTTGATAAGCTATTTACAAGTGAGCCTCTCAGATGTGAGGAAAAAATTTTTTTTATGAATGAGAAACCACAGGCTGTCAGTGGAAAAGACAACCTGTTTTTCTACCCGCGGTAGGGGAAAGAGTGCTTCACATACAGCGATGCCCGCGAGAGTCACAGATGTGAATCCCAAGAAGGAGCACAACTGCAGTGCAGAAGGAGAAGTTCAAAGTTTGGAGAAAATTGCAGGGCAGAAGGATACGAAAAGGGGTTGCAGCATCAGGTGCAGAGCGGCAATTTGAGTCAGTGGATTGCCCTCTTTGGGACCAGCAAACCAAGCTTGCATGCCCTTTTGTCGCGGGTTGGGTTTGTAACCGGGCGGAAACACCAATTTAGTGTAGTGTATTTTGGTCTAAAATACTCATTACTGTTTATCTTCTGTGAGATAAGAATTAGGAGAAATGCAAAGCAAGCACCAAACTAGAAAGAATATAAAGAAGTTTATTAACAGACTTGAAAGAGGGAAAAAAAATTATACCATACCTTCAGAACTGTCCTCCTCCCCCCACCTTCCTCCCTTCTCCCACTGACAATGTAAAAAGACAACCCTTAAGATGTTCAGTCTGTTTACCACTTCCATAATAACCTTGTTCAGTCCATTTAGAAAGAGAAGTCTCTTCTTGCTTGTGCTATGAAAACATTATCACAACGAGACAGCCGCCCACTTCCAAATATTGTTCAGTCCATTTAGGAAGAGGAGTCTCTCTGCTCGCATGTGAGTCCCTTCCCCCCGACTTGCAGCTTTTCCCGCAACTGCTTTCGAGGGTCCACTCTTGAAGTTTTTGGGGTACAATTTTAAGGTTGAGCCGTTCAGAAACAAGAACAGAGGCCCTTCTCCTTCCCGGGGAGCAAAGGGTCTTCCTCATCTTCATCTTTAGGACTATCTCTGGGAGCATCTCTAGGAACTGAGGTTTCTCCTTTCCCATTTGGAGCAAAAGTCCTCATCGCTTCCATCTCTCCCTGTCCAAACTTCTCATGAAATTACAGCTGCGTCAGCATCTGCCTATCTCAGCGCAGGTGCTTTTGCTTACGAGTTGAACACTCCACCCCCCATATCTTCATGGAATTACAACAGGATACTCTGATATATCATAGCTTCACAACAGACTTTCAGCTTTAAGCATCTCCTCTTTCTCTTCCCTCAGGTTTTCAGCTCTTCACAGCACTAAAAGGGTTAATCTCACCTCGGCCTTGCAGCTGTGTGGTTTATCGCTGTTGGTCACCTGACCTCTGCCGGACAGAGGTGCCGCTTTGCTGAAATCTTGGCCGCAGTGCGGGGGGGAGGGTTCCGAGCCGCTCTGGCTGCCCACAGCCCTGCTGGAGGGGGTCATCCTGGAGCCATGGCCCGCTCGGGCCCTGCAGCCACCTGTCCCAGTACCAGAAACGAGAGAGAGAGCTTGGGGGGGAGTTTGTCTATTCTTAAGTGTGGATCACAGAGGCGGTCACAACTTTAAGTGGCTTAAAGAATTGTCCATATTCAAACTGGCCAGCTGATAGGTTCTATCAGGTCCCAGAGGAAGCTGTAAGCACCCCTTAGCAAGGACATCCCTTTCGGGACTATGCTTGCTAACCTATGACACCTGTACCCCTAAAAAAGCCTGCTGATACCAAAGGATGATTGTGGCAAGTATCTGACTGATATGATCTGCACTCAGCTGATAGATAAGTTCAGCACAATCTGATTTCAGACCATCTGAAGCAAGATCCTGGTGCTTATTTCTCTGTATAGAGAAAAGACAAGTGAATCTTCGGAGAGGTTTTACAGAAGGAAGGGAAGAGGCCAAGCTAATCTAGTGGCAATCTATTAAATAGTACAACCACTCATCTGACAGATGGATTAAAATGCCTCACTACTGCAAGTGCAATTTTATGTGCCCATTTGTTCCATTTGTTTACTCGATGGAAGAACATTTAACTCTACCTTCCTGCTTGTGCTTTTGCTGTAGAGATCGATTCCATTCCTGTTGTGGTTGGCCATCTTGACTTTACCTCTGTGTTTTGTGTCAACAGCTCTCAAAACAATCTTGTTCACCTACTACATTCAATGCTTCTTAGCGTACCCAGCCACATTAAAAATTTAGATTAATTGTCTATTAAATTTTGGGACGAGAATGTAGACAAATATCCAGCCCAGTCCCTGCACCAACCCCTCTTCTTCCCTTATGCTCTTTTTTGCATTGTCCTGACATGATTTGCTACTTCTGTTTTTACATGGGCTGATTTGGTGTGAATTTGGGAAAGTTCCTTCACACCACTTTTGCACATGTGAGATGCAGTTATCATTGCAGATCAGGTCTTCTTTCTGACCCTTGCGATCCTGCTATCTTCCTGTTGTTCTTGAAGAAGTGGATGGGATGGGTTGGGTTGGAATCACAGAACAGCCCAGGTTGAAAGGGCTTCTTTCTGTGAGTGCAGCAGTGGGTTAGTTATTTAAGATCCTGTCAAGCCCAGTGTTGAAAAATTGAAGGTAGGTTCTGCCACTTCTTTGGGCACTTTCTGACATGTAATATTTCTCATGCTGAAGAAATTCGACCTGTGTGCACCACGTCCATTCACTATGCCCTGTGTGAAAAGAGTACCTCCACCTTCCTTGTAACTACCTTTCGGGTAGTGGAAAACTGCAGTTAAATACCCCTGAGCCCACTTGTCCTGTGGCTGAACAAATCCACTTCCTTCAGTCTTTCTTCATAAGTAGAGATCTTCAACCCTCTCATCACATTGAAGGCTATTGGCAGAACATTCTCCCATTTTTCAGTGTCTCTCTTGAGCTGGGGGGACCTAAGCTGGTTGCACTGTTCTGGGTGTGGACTGGGAAGTGCAAAGCAGAATGGGAAAGTGGGTCCCACGACCCACTTGCTGCAGTTCTTCTCATGCAGCCCAGGATACCGTTTGCCTTCACAGCTGCAAAGATGAAATCCACTTCCATCCAGTCATCCACCAGCACTTCCAGGTCCTCAACAGCAGACTTACAGTCCTGTCTGCCTTATTTTTCTTGTTTACTTTTGAGGCAAATTCTAAATAATTTTGCACTTACGACTTGCAGAAACTCCAGTCTTGCTCTATGTTTATCTTTACCTTCTGGCTCACTGATCAGTTCCTTTAACTAAAGTTTCTTTTGGAAATATTAGTTTGAAATGAAATGTTTCTTTTTGAAATGAAAATACAATTCTTTAATTGAAAAGTTACAACTCACATGACAACACCCAGTCTTATTCAGAGAATGAGCATCTACTGTAATGATACCTTTTGCAGTAGTGCTAACCTTCTGTCGTAAAGACCCACACACATCCTAAATCTGTAAATATTAGCAAAGCATGACCTTCTGATTTGGGATGTCTTGAAAAACAAAATGAATCCATTCCTTCTTCAACTAAGCAACACTTCATTATCCTTGACTCCTAGACACACACTTCCCACAAAGACTTCCTTGGAAGCAGAGGAGGAACTGATGCGTCCCACCACAGGCTCTTTTAAATGCAATTCAAGCTGCAATGCCATAAATTAGAGAGCTTTTTAAATGTGTTTCCATGTCTATCTACGTATGAGACTATCCATGACTTCCTTCCAAAATTTAATTGCTTCTTCCACAAATATTTATTGCTGTACAATAGAGATGTCTACTCACATCTGATTATTCTGGTTCAGGGCCTAGTACAAGGAACATTTTAACTTCATGCTTCCTGTTGTTTAGACCACTCATCTTTGGTGCTTAAACATTTCAGGTAAGATCAGAAATCATTGCAAGATAACTTATGTCTTCAGTAGCAAAAGAAGAAATACTATAGGAGCAGATTAGTAGGTTACAAAAATTGATGTTGAGGACCCAACTTTTACACTGTGCTTGTTTTGAGTTTATTTTGAACTAGCTCTAGCCTGGTCCTGTGGCCTGAGTTCCTGTCAACAACTGGATGACATCAAGAGAGTTTCTGAAAACACTTTCCAGTTTTATTTTATCTGAAAGGAACTAATTTTTGCTGACCCCCAGAGCGCTCCCAAATGTAAGCCAAAGTAAAGTGAGTGGTGATCAGGAGGTTGGTTTTAAGTTCCCATGTGTAGAACAACTGGCACACAAACATAGAGGATCTCACTAATATGCCATTTTTCCTTATACGTAGAGAAAAAAATTTAAAAGTTAGTCTAAAATGTCTTTGGGAATTTTTATTTTGGCACCTATTGAACCAGAATTGATGGTTTTCCAGAAGAAAATTCTCTAATGGAAAGGGCAGAGCAGTTCAAGTGTGCTGATGGAAACCAGAGTCGGTGTGCCTGAATTCTGAGCTCCTTGCAATTAATACTCAACTTGTCTGTGTACTTTTGCAAAGCTGTGAAAGGACTGTTGTACTTTGCTTGTGCACACGGAGGCAGAGGTAGAACACCACAGTTAAAGCCTGGAGTATCACAGCTCCTCTGCTACTGATATCCACACTAGCTAGATTAAAATAAATCCACCCTAGCCGTTGTGGCAACACGCTGCAGTTTCTCCTTCAATTTTGCTGCATAGATATACACAGAATAGGCTGGTGTGGCAAACCAGAGATACTGAAAAAGAATAAAGTGAGAGTCCAGAGCCCTGTACACATTATTACAAAACAGAACAATCAATTTAAGTGGCAGGGGAAGGTTCTTTTCACTACTTTTTTTCATAAGTTTTGGGAACTTTTCATAATTGCACTATAGACTTTCCTAGATAGTAATAGGGATATCAATAAAATTAATAACTTCCCAAATTATTAATAACTCTTGAATAATTGGTGGAATTAATATTCTTTCACAACAACTAAATAGCAGTATTCCCTTCCTTATGGTAACTAACTCATAGAGACACTTTAAAATATCAACATGTGGTCCATCACTGGTAGACCAATCTTTCTGTTGCTTAGCTGTCAATTTCAATGTAGGTGTCAGGAGTTGAATTAGCTGTGAGACTTTTGAATCTCTCAGAATCAGAAGAAACTGCTGACTCTGCTCAAAAGTAACTGACAAGGAAGGAACTGACAGCTAAAAAACTGTCTATGTTTCATTTCCTTAGGAATAGATTAACAACTCAACCTGCCACAGTAGCTACATTTTGATTACTTAAAAGTATGCTACTTGAAACTGCATTTTGTTTTTTTTGAAAAGTGTTTTTGCAGTCTGGGGGGAAAGAAAGAGCAATATTTGTTTATTTTATTGTCGTTTTAAAAACTTGCTTTATTTTAGTTTGGGGTCAGAAACTCAATAGTCTCTTCAAAAAACCTACAGAAATTCAGTTTCTCATTTCTTGGGTTTGAGGTTTTTAAAAAGTATTTGTTACTAACTAATTCAATCTTTTCATTTCCTAAAGAGAACTAGAATATGTTCATTCAGAGCACTTCAGAGTTGTTAGTTCAGGCCTTTGAAAAAGGAAGATGCACAGTTTTAAAATGAAATGCGTCTACCCTCGACTCACAGTAACTCTTCTATAGGCAGCCTTACTTCCTGTGGGGATGAAGAGGAAATGTACTTAGGGTGTGAAGCAGCCTCTTCATTTTTTAACTACTAAAAAGCAAAGGTCTTGCATATTTCTCCTTTCACTTTAAATTTTGAATCTAACTGAAAAATCTTTGCAAGCAAACTCCTCTCAAGAAATTAGTTTCTAAGTAAAATGTTATCTGTGGATGAATTGCTTGTAAGCTTGACTTTGTGGCATTCTCATATGTGTCCTGGAGGCTGGACAGAAACAGGTAGGACCAAATCTGTGTACTGATTTGCTTTTTTTTCAGTGAGTAAAGATGACTGTCTCGCTTAGTCACATAATTATGAATGGCACTAAAGAGATTGACAGATGAGGGGAATCCCCACCAAACCGTCTTCTGGATTGTTTTAGAAGAAAAGATTGCACCACGCAGTAGATTTCTTCTAAGAAACGTCTTGTGGAGGTTTCCAAATTATCATGAAAGAAAATGTCCACTCTCTAGGCTGGTTTGAAACATTTAATAGATATTTTCTCACTGATGCATGAAACAGATCATTGACTTAGCCTCCAACATCTGCCCACACCTACACACTTGTATTTCCATGTACATACGTGATAATTAACAATTATAAATTGTGTAAGAGATAAGAAAATGATTGGATTTTCCTCCAAATGCTGACATTTAAATTTAGAATATTCAATAAGAAATTAAAGCAGGATTGCTTTCACTACTGCATACTTCCAAATTAAAATGTGAGTATTGATTTCCAGCAATAAATGCGTCTGTAAGATAAAATACTTAAACTGTGAAAACAAATGTAACTGTACAGTGAAAACTCAAATGGAACTTGAATTCTTCATTAAAAATTAGATCGAAAAGCTCCAATGCAAATAAAAGCCAACAGAAAAGAAGAGAAAATCAGCATAAGGAGAAAGAGAACAAAAGCCAACATGTGGAGAAAATTCTATAAATATAACCAGAGGAAGATGAGCAGGACTGGCTCACTGACAGGTTGATAGTCTGAAAAGTCCCATTTTGATACCGTATTTAGAATGTATGAAAAGTATTAAGTTGTTATCAATCTGCAATGAGTTTTCAGCTGAGTCTGTGATATTTTGTGAGGTTGCAAGCTGGCCTCTGATGATGTTAATGGTGATCCCTGAATGGATTGACCTAGCACATACAGAAACCAACCACTGATTCAAGACTAGCATCCTCTGGTCTTCTCTCTTTAAAAATGACATAGCTCTTCTGAAAAAGAGCCGTGGGCTATTATCACAGATACTTAGATGTAGAAGTTCCAGTAGATTTTGCTTCTTTTGAAGGGGGATCTGATCCAATGAAAATGAAACTGAATAACAGACTGAGAAAATAGCAGAGGTCTCTGTATGGAGAGTTGAAGTATAGAGAAAAACATGAAGTCATTTACTGGGAATTGGGGAAGGACACTGCGAACAAAACATAATTTTTCTATCAGTACCGTACAGCAACGGTCGACGTATACCTATATATTTACAGGAAATATCAGAAAGTCAGAACCACAGAACACAGTCAGGCCAAATTACAGTGGAATTGTTTTCTCCGTGAATTAGCTCTCTCAAAGTGCATTAAAACATTACCTTGAAACTAATGGAAATATTTTATCATAAGACGCAAAGTTTATCATAATACTAGCATGCTGGTCTTATGAAGAGCACGGCTATTAGAGAATCATGGAATCATAGAATATCCTGAACTGGAAGGAACGGAAGAATTAAAAAACTTTTTAAGATCACTTTGGGGAGAACTATTTTAATAAAATATATCTTTATTTTGTAGAATGCTTTGTATCCACCAAGGCACAAAGTGCCTTATCTGAAGTCAGTGTGTTGTACTAAGATGGGATAGATACCATTGCCTGCTTAACACTAAAAATCAACAGTATGAATGTTGTAGGTGCTAGTGTCTAAAAAGCCTAGGCAGAAGTATTTCAAAAATATTAGGAATAAACTTTGAAACAATTGTGTTTAAATAATTTTTTTTCTATTAATTTTATTCTGCTTCTAGAAGTCCATGTTTTCCCTGCAACCATACTGATTTAAAAGTGACTGGAAAAAAAATCCCAACCCCAAAACTCTAAAATACATCCCAAGATTCATGAAATCATATAAAACAAGAATCTGGTGCTTTAAATTGGAAACAAATACTGTAAGATCCATGATATAATGCTCATAATGGGCAGTACCTCCAAAAGATATTATGGTGCTGAAAACAGAAAACTTTCAAGAGTGTTTTATTATTCTTGGAAGAATGAAAAAGAGCAGGTGAAAATGGAAGATTTTATGTAGAAAAACCTGTAGTCACTATGGTTGTAGCACAGGAGGTATTACACCAGCCATACTTTAGGCTGCTGCTGTGCCAACAGTTCTGCTGCTTTTCCATTGACATGGACTTAAATTAAAATTGAATAAGATTTAGAATTTTATTCTATTTTATGGGCAATAGATTTCAATCAGGATTTGGATACGTGGAAAGATTCCAGACAATAGAGTATAGAGTAAAAATGTACACCACGTTTGTCCATCACTGTCTTTTACATTGGCATAATTTATTCCATACTTTATTAAGTAAAAGAGTATTTTGGAATTTCACCTGTCTTTCTCATGGTTAGCTCTCACTGGTAGCTTATAGTTTCTAAATCATTCATACACGCAGACTGTGTTTCTTTGGAAAGCTGGAAAACCAGTTTGTATCAACTTGAAATAAGGCACAAGAAACAAGAAGGAAACTTTGGTCTCCATTACATATTGCAGTTCATGCACAATTAGCAATGAAAAAACATGTGTTTTAGGTCTCTCTTTCCAGGCTCAGAATTCCCTATATACATCAATTCAACAGTCTTTCAAGGAAAAGAAAAGGAAGACAGCATTATGCTGATTTTAGAAACAGGGACATGAACAGCTATCAATGAGGACAGATGTTCTGAGGAAAATATTGTTGTCATCTCCAAAAAATTATTTTAATATGCATCCTGAATATTTATATTATGCTATTACTGGAGTGTTTAGACAATACAAACTGATAGTAATACAGTCAGGAATTTCCATAAAGTCCACTGTAGTGTTTGATAAAGCCCAGCCCAGAACAGCTATTCCTGGCTATCCGCTTCTTGGGCAAAGCAAAAACTTGAACTCTTACTTAAATAATAGATGAGTACTCAGACCATGAAGGGTAATTATTTCCTGTTGCTAATTCGGAAAGGAATCATTAGTGTTTGGTGGGGAAGTCCTGCATGGGCTTACCAAATTAAAAAACTGAAGGAAAGTATGAAACAGATGTCTTGTGTGAGTCAAAGTACCAAGATTTTAATAATTTTGAACTTACACTGCAATCACTTCGAGTTGTACCCATCAGCTCATTATCTATTTGGATGTCTGTCTCTCTAGATCTCTAACACCACCAAGTGTTAATTTCTTCTTCCTTCCCTTTCTTCGGAAGACTCAACAGCTAATGTGTGTGAGAAGTTTTTGAGAGGAAAGAGGGATATCAATAATATGCTTTTTCCATTGCTATTTGCGTGCAGACAGGAGTATGTAACGGAGGCCAAAGGGCCTTCCTTGTGTCATATTTTAGGTGGGACAAACTGGTTTTCCAGTTCTCTCAAACGATATAATCTCCAAAGTGTCCTTGGAACAGGCTGAAATTTTGTCTAGAAAAATGTCAAAACAGTTAATTTTGAGCATTTCAGAACTTCCCTCTACCCTGAAATTTTGTCTTATAAAACAAAGTAGATGATTTGTGCCAACATTATCCTTACTAATCACTGAAAACATCCTCTAAATCACAGAGATCCAAAGGTCACAAGGAGTAGACTATTACATCCTCCATGATGTGTAGCACTGATGAAGCATATCCTTATCTGTAGAGAGCGGTGGGGTTGGTTCTTTTTATTTTATTTTATTTTATTTTTGGTTTTGATTTTTGTTTGGTTTGATTTTTGTTTTGTTTATTGGTTTGGTTTTTTTTTTTTTGTCGTCAGGGGAAATGACAGTGTTACAGCATATTTGTAAGGGTCAATTGCAAATTCATAGGATCATAGAAAGGTTTGGGTTGGAAGAAACTTTAAAGATCATGTAGTTCCAGCTACATGGGCCAGGAACCTTCCCCTAGACCAGGTTGCTCAGAGCCCCATCCAACCTGGCCTTGAGCACTTCCAGAGACAGGGAATTCACAACATCTCTGGGAGATGTTCCAGTGTCTCACCACCTTCACAATAAAGAATTTCTTCCTAAAGCCTAATAAAAACCTTCCCTCTGACGGTCTGAAGCCATTCCCCCTGTCCTACCTACATGCCCCTGTAAAAAATCCCTCTCCTCCTTTCTTGTAAGTCCCCTTAAATCCCCCTGAGTCAAGAAGCCTGATTATCAAGACATCTACTTTGCAAATCGTAGCAACATGAATAACACTGTTTAGTAATTACATAGCACTGGTAAAATGTGTGGGCAAAGTTTAATCACTTAACACCCTCAGATGTGCCAACCCCCCTCCACCGCCCCAGCACTGTGAAGGAGGAAACAAAGGAATAATTTCTGCTGCTTTGTAAGAAAGGGAGACTAAGAGGTGAAGTGTGATATAAGGTCAAAATGACGACTCAGAGAGGGTTTTCCAACCATGGGCTGCTTTCCTTGGGCAGCGATAATAGAGAAAGCCACTGCATTTTAGAGAAAAGAAAGTCAGGCAGAGATCTGCTGAACTGGCACAGGCAGTTGCTCACTAAACCACTCAGCACTCTGAAGAGTATGCATAAAACAAAAAATGAAAGGGTAAAAGCTGTAATCAGTGGTCATAGTGAACTCTGACATGACTTTGCAAGGGCATCTTCGGGTATTTGGTGTAAGGTGTTGTATGAACAGAAGGGTGTGAAACCTCTGCTTTGCATGAAGAGTCAGATGACTTCCAGGCAGCAAAATGAAAAAATGCCTTGCTTTCACTTCCTTTTGTGTTCAGACCAGATGATAATCCAGCTGTGACTATGGAGTCTCACAGAAGGACCACTTCAATTCTATGCTGCACAAGATTTTTCAATCATATTTTGTCATGTTTTTTGACTAGATTAGGACTAGTGTCCAGACAAAGAGCTTGTGTTAATGTTGAGTGTTCAGTCTTCTCCGGCATGCACTCCAAAGATATCTGCTAAAGAACACAGATAAAACACTGGATGACCTTAAGCCCTCGACAAGTGCAGATATTTTCCGGATACCTCCTGCATTGTTTGTAATGATGATTTTCAGGAAAGGCAGTGCAGGGGAGCCGTCTGAACCTGGGTCTTCCTCACAACCTGACTGTTCACAGTTCTTGGGCGACAAGACATACACTGGACCATGGCGATCTGATTCATCACTTTTGGGTGGAATGGGAAGCCAAACAGGGCTGGAAGAGACACAGGACCCTTGTTTTAACCATCTGCTGTAGGCAGTTGCCTAATTTCAAAATGATTTGGAGGCATGATATTGTGTGTCAACAGAAAAGAATATTATGAGACAAGTATGTCAATATTAATGTGGCAGCATTTATTAAAATGTAAGGGATTTGGAAAAGGGATGCTATATTTCTGTATTAAAATGCATTTCAGTGCAGCTGATGATTTACCACAGAACATTCAATGCTTAGTGTGAAAATTTGAATGTGGAGGTAAGTACAAGGTCTGAATCTAGACTCCCCAGGCAGGAGGGTGTACCTCAAATTCAGACCTGCACTCGGAAGACGGCATGACAGAGACAGACGTCATGGCTTTTTTCTTTGCTTTTTGCTTAATTTCTTGCCTCAGTTTATGATAAAATACTTGTAGCACTGCACTGTGGGCAAAGCACTGCAGTAGGACTAGGAGAGCCTGTTTGTGTTCCTAGATTTGCCTTTCTCATAGGCCGAATGATAATGAATCATCCCATTGCTCTGTGCTTCTATTTTCTTACCTGCAAAATTGGATGATTGGCAAGCAGCCTTCTCTGAAGTATGAGGATATTTAGTGATCAAATCAGCCAAGTAACCTGACAAAACTATAACCATTATTGACAAAATGTGAGTTGGCAAAATCCTTTTTTCCTATGCTTTATCTTTCTGCTATTCTTAGAAGTTTAGTTGTAATATGAGACCAAAGGGAGGTCATCTGAGAGGCACAGCTTGCTGTGGATGAAATATGTGTCTGACAAGTTTAACAAGGCAGCCTAACCCAGCACAGTCATGTTGGGTGAATAGTTCTCCGTAGAAGGCAGTATTCCTCACTTAATATTTCAGCTCCTGCAATTACATCTTCTGCTTGGCTGGAAAATTACAGCAATTACTTGTGTTCTATTGTGTTGTGATTTGTTCTTAATATGTTAGAAAGACTGAGCTGTTTGAATAAAGAGTCTTTCCCAAAGTCCCTTCTTTCAGCTCTTCTTTTCACTCTCTCTAGTAATTCAGCACAAAAGCACTGTTCAAATTAGAACCTGTAATGGCAAAAATTGGGCTTCATGACTCAGTCCCTCTTCCAGTTGTATGTTTCTGACTGCATAAACAATGCCATATGTATCAGGAATCATTTTCACTCTCTCACTTGACATGTCCTTTCCAATACTTTCCCAAAGAATTGCTCCATTGACTCATGGCCAGTCAATGAATCTCAGCAGGTGTCCCCATCTTGTAAAATATGCTTGGTTTTCCTGTCTGCATAAGACTACATTTAGCTGACCCATAACATGTCTTTGTGCTTGCCTTGCATAGCAAGCCAGATGTTTCAAACAATAGGTTTGTTCAGTGGGCTCGCATCTATGAGTTCACTTTGAATTGTGAGTCAACTATGAATTGTGAGTTAACTTCGAATTGCAAGTCAACTTTGAAGTCTGGTGGGACCTCCATTTTGTCATCATCTCTGGAGGTAATTAAAAGGCATGTGAATGTGGCTCTTGGGAACATGGTTTAGTGGTGGACTCAGTAGTGCTTGGTTAGCAGTTGCACTCTATGACCTTAAGGGTCTTTTTCAAAGGAAATGATTCTATGATTCTAATTTCTAGCACAGAATCACAGAATAAAAATGGTTTGAGTTGGAAGGGACTTTTGAAGATCATCTAGTACAACCTTTCTACCATGGGTGGGCATGTTAACTTTGCATTTGTTTACAGTGCTTTGAAGCATCCTTCAATAGCACTATAACCTTACCTTCGTGTCAACACTTACAGCAATTAAGTTATTGCTTAACCAATTTTAACTTCTTAAACTAAAACCAAGATGTGCGTTGCATAGTGTTACTACCTCAAGCAGATTACAGCACTAATTGCTGTGCAGTACCATGTCTGTTGTGAGATGTGTCCCATCTGTCTGGGCTGCTGTTACCAGAGAGTTCTGACATGCAGCTTTTGAGCCTGCCATTGTTGGTGAAATCTGGTTCTTTTCCCTGAAAACTGACGATTTCCCTGGTAGTAGTAGTGTAGGTCTATTCCACAGGTGGAGGTCCTCTTTCAAGCAGCAAATGAAAAAGACTTGATGGCAATAGAGGTCATTAGCTGAGCTGGAAGGAGCTGCTGGGGAAAGGAAGAGTTTCTTCTAAGGAATATCCAAATAGTCATGTGCGGCTGAGATGGAGAGTTCTAATCTTACCTGTTGGGGACCACTTTAATTTTCATCTGTTTCTGATGAGCTACAGACATCTTCCATTGCAGCCTGTGTGAACTGAGCCCATGAGTGCCCTCTTCCTGATTCTCTCTCTTCTCTTTTCCCTATGGGCCCCTTCTTTCTTTCTTTCCCTTGTAGGCTCCTACCTGCACTCTATTCATGTACTGCAGCTTAAAATGATCTGATTTCTTTATAAGACTCTTTATAAGACTCTTTTCCCATAATATCCATCAAAGCAGAGTTTAGTTCCTATACAAAAACATTTTCCCCAGCTATCCTCAATACCATTGTTTCAGGATTCTGTATGCACTCGGAGACCACCCTGTCTGTCTTCTTCAATGGGGCTTGTTTTCACCCATGTCCTTCTGTTTTCATATTCTACATACATTAGTGCAAATGAAATGGCACTGGGGAATTTTAATCATTGCCAAGCAGAAATTAGTGTCTTAAGTACTAAATACTCTGCTCCCTCAGATAGTAGACAACCATAGAGGAATTTAATATGATACATCATTGCATTCGTGCTGGAACCTTGTTTGTCCTATTCTGAATCTGGAGGTGAAGAATGCAAAAGCAGCAGAAGTGCAGTTTAGACCATGGAAAGGATGCAAAATGTTTCACAAAAGGATAGCAGTAGAAAGAATGTTTAAAACTCTTAAGTGTCTGTATAGAACGCCATGGCAAAGTCAGTGGTTACTTTAAAAGAATACCAGAAATGAGTTGACTGTTGCACTGACCCTTTAACCACAAGATAAGATTTTTTTTTCAGAGGATATGTAAGAACAGGTTTGAGCCACAATGCATACTCCTCGACTGGTATTGTAATTTCCCCCTTTTCCCCAACCACGTGTAAAAGAAACTTCAGAATCTGCCACGTAAATGTTACCCATTGATGAACCACTAAAGATTTTTCCAGGACCATGCTTTAACAAAGACGCTTTCGAGGGATTCCCTTGATTAGCCAAAAAAATGAAGGGTTCTTATCTAACACTATCTTGTCTAAATATACACAGCCTGTGATGACGAAATAAAAAAATTTCAAGACCAGGTATAAATACCACTGAGAGGCTGATGAAGTTCTGTCGTCTGCTTGCTTCTAATAGAAGATTTAACTATTAGAAGTTGAAGCTCTCTGCTCTTAGACCTGTTCTCCCAGAACTTATCTGAGCAGTTTAACTGAACCATCACCAAGAAAATGGCTTTCCAAATCTACAGCTTGTTTGTTCTGTCTATCATCATGGTTTCTTTTGGACATGTTGAAAATAGATTGCATCTTCTTCAGCTTCAAAATGATATAGACAAACTGAAAGCTGATTTTGTAAGTATAGTCTTCTACTGCATTTCTCTTCTCCTGCTGCTTGTGCTTTACATACAGAGCAAACTTGAGCACTGCTTGACATACTCAATATGTACCAATAGAGGGTAATCATGGAACTAATTTTTTGATCATGCATTTTTTTTTTACAAGAATATGGATAATTTCTTTTGTTTTACTAAGCTCTTTCATTAACCTGATTCAGTTTTGCAATAGTCATATCTATTGTAGTAATTTGCATTTATTTCAGGGATGTTCTTTCTTTCACAACAGTTTCTCCTATGTCAATTCAGCCTTAATTACATGGAATACTTTGTAACAAGAAATCTTATGCAATTTATGGTGAATATATGAATCTTTATTCAGTTCTGACTAGATGTAATTTACTGACTTTTTGAATTTTATGTTAGCAATGTTAATGGGAGATTGAGTACTAGTTAGCAATATAAAAAAGTTGGAAATGAACATTTGTTTTAACAAATGCATTTGCTACTTATTTGAAGTTGTAGTAGTGTGTTGCTCAAAGGTGATTCCTACTTCTTATTCTTTTGCATCCTCCAGTCATTTTACTTCCACATGTGAGACTATGATCTGGCATGGGAATGTAATCTGGCACGATATTCTTTCTTGTCAAATAGAATTTTGGTGATTTGATAACTGTAGTGTTAATTCACCAATCTCCATCTGGGAGGCATTAAAGTAGTACACAGCTGAATTCAGCAGGGATTAGTCACAGAGGCGCCAGATCTACAATAGAGTCACTTTTAATTAACAGCTTTTATTTTCAATACATTTCTGTTGAGGTTTTTTTCCCTCTAAATGCATGGAAAAAACCGCAATGGTTTGCTCATATTTTCAGCTCTGATTTTTCCATGATTTCATCATAATTTTGTGCAAATGATAGTTGAAATTCAGTAGTCAGAGAATCACCCTGAAGTGGTAAAGACTAGTGTGATACTTCAATGTTTGCAGGAAACTGGCTGGAAAATTGGCATTATATCTTAAATTTGTCATTAGAATAGACCAGAGACAGTTTTACTAGAATATATATAATTCTGTTGAAGAGATCCTGAGCCATGGTGAGCTTTTTGCACTGACATTAAAAATTTGCTGCACAGCAGGTGCTTCCCACCTTTCAAAAGTAGAAAAAATCAGTTTGGTAGCATGCTCAGCACAGGGAGTCGATCAGCCTAGGAGGTTTCTGTCAGACTGCAAGTTTTCCCTTTGCACTTACTGTATTTAAATTACTGAGCAGACAAAAGAAGGAAACAGTCACTGTTGTATACAAAAAGGAAAAAAAGACACACAGAAGAGGAAATGATTCAATTAGTCTTTCCTTGGTAGGAGAGCTGTATTGCTCTTTGTTTCCTAGAACCACTTGCCAACATGTGATGGTTAAACTCTGTCCCTGTGAGCCTCTCAGATTAGCCCACTAATCTTGCATATCCCCATGCCTGACTGTGGGCTGCTGGGATATTCTCCAGTTCTGCAAATTATAGTTTTATAGTAAAACCAGTTCATTCTTGTTCCACATGAGATTTTACTGAGACTGTATGAATTTAAGGTCACAGATTACAAACTGCTGGACTTTGACTTACCAGAAAACATGCCAAGATCAGACCTAATGATTTTCCAGCCAGTTGCTGTGCTTATGAGCTTGTATCTTCATCTGTCAATAGCAAAATTTACAGGGAGCATTTGGGAAAATAGATATGCTAAACATGTCTATTCAGATGAGTTGTAGCAGGAGAAGGCATTGAAAAGTGGACTAATACCACTTCTGATACCAGGCAGCCAAGCAATGGGATTTGGTGGTGAGAGAACTGAAAGCATTGTGATAGCTATAGGCCAGATGTGCAAAAATCTGAATTTTGCTGCTCATTTGAATAAAGGACACAAATTTGCTTTGTGATAAATATTGTTTGTGTAATAGATATGTTTGTTCTTTTTTGCAGAACTCGAGTCATTCTGATGTAGCTGATGGTGGACCTATTTTTACAGAGAAGCTATCAGGCTGGACAGAGGTGAATCAGAACCAGATATGATGAAGCATCTCAGGCGCTTTTAAGGGCACCTTTGGTACTAAGCAGCTCCTAGAACTAGCGTAATTAGCTGCAGTAGAATGAACATGAGCAGGGTTCTCTTTGGTAGCTTGGAAAGGAGACAAAAATCTCCACAAAAAAGCTTTATGCTGCACCATGAACTGACCCTGAGGTACAGCCAAGCCTGGGAGATGGGTTGCAACATCATCTTTATTATCTTGTTTCAAGTGGCAGAGAACACCTGTATGTTGTGTTTTATCTTCCTTCCTTTCCCTGCTGATCAGGGAAAAGCACTCAGAGACCTTTCTTTTTGATTATATTTTTCAACAGAGAAATGAAAAAAGGATCATCCTGAGTCAGATTATTTCCATGTACTTGAAAATGCTTGAAAACACTGACAGGTCAAAGGCTCATGTGAGGAACATATCTGAGGAACTCCATACTCTGAAAGAAAGCCTTTCTGATGGCTCAAAGAAGATAGAAGATCTCAAAGACCTGACAAAACTTCAGGTAAGGTTCTTCCTTTGCCTCCAAAGCCCATGATGTTATATTTTCCAGTTGTGATTTGAGTGTGATTCAAGCCAATAACACTTCAGTAACCTATATGGTAATCCCTGTCTAGCTCAGTTCATGCTGGAAAACCAAACATTTCCGGCTGCAGGGGCTGCTGCAGGTCTACGGTGTGGGGTAGTGCTGAGTCTTGCTGTAATGTGGCACAGAGGTGCTGGCAGCACTGTCACACAGTCTGTACACCAGAGCTGCTACTGACACAGCCGTTTGTGGCATAGAAATGGCTGGGGAAGTTGTGCCTGGCTATGGAATGCTCTGTGGCTGTGGGAGCCCTTGGCTCGTGGTGCATGTGCCAATGGCACAAGCCACCAACCTCCACAGGGGTCTGCAGACAATGCCCCAGCGGAATCAGCTGCTTTTAACTACAGGGTAGTTCTGTTTCACAGAATATGGCTGGTCTGTGGCAGGTTGCAAAGTAGCACAGAAAGTGGAAAACAAAAATCTGTGACAAAATATCTCTTTGTTGTGGGAATTAGGCAGCAGGGAATTGAAAATTGCAGATATCCTTCTGGTTTACCCTGGTAGCAGGGTATCCTGCAGGCTGTGATCAGTAAACAATTATAGCTCTTGGCGTGACTTTTATTCCATTTGTTTCTTCCTTATTACAGATGAGTGACTTGAAAATTCAGCGCAAGGCTGTGAATGAGCTGTTCAGTGTCCTACAAAAACTGGGGGATACCTCAAGTTCCCACAAAAGAAAAAGAAGGCAGTTTCAGAGGCTGTGCAAATGCTAATGCCATCTTATCTTTTGTACTGAGCTACTGCGCAAATCTTGTTGTGACAAGAATTTTTTTGTTTCAATCTTTCTATTGATTTTTATACATTTATTTATTAATATTTAAGTGTCTTAAATAATTATTTATAAAGAAATACTAATCAAAGTATTTATACTCCCTAATATTATGTAAGAGATGACTTTGTCTTAAAATCCTGTCTATTTGTTATATGTTTGTTGACCTGAAAATACAGAATGAAGCAATATTTATCCAGTTTCCATCTGGAAAACTTCAAATGACACGGTATGGTACCCAGCTTTCCATCTGGTGCTGTCTTGAGAGAGGGATGTTATAAGATAAGTCTCATCTATTTGGCATGGAGATACAAGCACCAGTACAGGGAAGTTACTCTATTCAGGAAAACATATTTATGCCTGTTTACTACTAAACATATATAAATCCAAATCAAGCAAGTAGACATGCTTAAAGATAAGCAAATGTTGAAGCACATTTCTGAATTAGAGGATTGATGATTAATTGCTGGTTACTATTATTATTACTATTATTATTATGCACTGAAGTTACCAGGAGGGCAGTCTACTTAATATCTCAAGAGAATGTGACTAACTGTATTGCACTGACTTAACTTAAACTCTCAGATTTTTAAAATTTCTGTTGGGTTTTTTTTGTACTGAACCATTCAAATGTGTGTGTTGTAATTTTATTTATTTGGAGGTAATAGTATGGAAGTTTTTATCTCGTGGACTATATTTTTGCACTGGAATATTATTAAAAACTTCGGATTTTTCAATGGAGACTTTTTGAAATTGGAATATTAAATAAATAAATAATTTTTAAAAGCATGTTTTCACGTTTATTCATCATCATCTCTGTGAAAAGTAAAACGCTAATTTTGCCCAGGCACATAAAACATATTTTCCTCCTGCCCGTCCAAGACTTAGGAAAGGATAATGTCTTTAAAGGAATATGGCAGAAGAGTCTAAAATTCCCAAGTTTTTCTTGTATCTGTTTGAGAAAACATTTTGCTTGTAAGAAGGCACTGCTCATTTGAAATTTGTTAATGCTCTGGTTTAAGAGAAAAAACACTCTCAAATTTCTCTGCATGTCAAAGTTATGGAGCCCGGACTGAGCTCAGCCCATCTGTTGGGCTCTCCGCAAGTGGTATAAGCTGGAGGCCTGGGGTAACTTGGGCCAGTCTCACAGGCTTCGAATTCTCAGGTCCTCAGGGCTTTACCGGGCAAATTATCTGTGGGTAGACTGGCTGAACTGACTGGGAACAGGGCAGATTTTCCTTGGCATTCCTGCCAACATGAGACTTCCAACTACCCCCTGAGATTTGACTGAATCAGCAAAATCCTGATACAGCACCACATCACGCCCGAAGTTTAGTTGCAGTAAGCCCTACAAGTTTAGTTGTAATTGTTGCAGCCATTCCTGCTCTCATGGGCTCAGCTGTCTCCCCCAGTGCAAGATGCACTTCATTCATATCCACATTTGACAGTCCAGCAAAGTGACTCTGTGATCCTGGAGACTCGAACTAATTTTGAAGGAAACAGCTGTTCTTGTTTATATTCATCACAGGCATGCATATGCAAGGAAGGTGCAAGTGAAATTTCTCCCGTAGGATTTCTCCAGTTCCAGGACTAAGCATGAGAAGCCTCAGTAAGTATTTAACATAGACAATGTGTCCTTCTGTGCTCATGATCTTACATGAGGTATTAAAGGAGACTAACTCACCTTTGCCAGCTGCAGCAAGTTCTATTGAAAAAAATACAATAAAAAGAAAGAAAATGAAAAAGAAATTAAAGAAAAGGAAGAAGAGAAGAGAAGAGAAGAGAAGAGAAGAGAAGAGAAGAGAAGAGAAGAGAAGAGAAGAGAAGAGAAGAGAAGAGAAGAGAAGAGAAGAGAAGAGAAGAGAAGAGAAGAGGAAGAAGGAAAAATGAAAAACCTAACAGAAAGGTTAAAGTTTCATTAGTCATTGGCAGTGAGACAGTGTGTTTCCCCACTACTCCTGAGTGAATTAATACTCTATTTCTTGAATTAAAGCCAAGACTGGCTAGAAACTACTTTATTAGACTTTAAACTGAAAAATCTACAGTCCTTCCACACCCTGCCGTATGGTTCCATGGAAACACAATTAAGGTAATTGCATCCAGAAGAAATAACATTTCCCTATCCAACCTGCTTTAGCTGTGTGTACCCAAACCTGTGTTCTGCTATCCCCTGCATTTCTGAAGTTGTTGCAGTAAACCTGGCTCAAAACAGCAAGTGTTTTGTGGGGAGGTTTTGCTCAGTCACACAATTTCCTGGGTTCTTCTCATCCCTGTGCTGGGTAGCAGAGAAGCAGCAAAGGAATGAGCAGTGCAGACATGGAATAGCAGCTGTCACTGCTGACAAAAGGTGTCATTTCAGTAGTTTGGTGGTTTGGTTTTTTGTTTGTTTGTTTAGTTGATTAGTTGGATTTTTTTTCTTTATTTTCCCCCAAAGTATCCTTATTTCCAACAGGATTAAGCAACTTGAAACTTTTCATGTTAAACCTGACACCAGACACTGTAGAGATTCACCAGTGCTACTACAGTTACCTAATCATTCAAAGAAATTTCAAGAATAAATTTCTCATATTGACCTGACTTTTCTCTGCCCATGGTAAGTCTGTGCAATTTCTACAGAGCGCTTAAGATAAACTGCTGAACATTCCTCACTTTGTTCTGTTACTGTGACTATAGTGGTAGAGAAGAATATCGTAAAAATCAGTCTCTACAAAACCATCCCATCCCATCCCATCCCATCCCATCCCATCCCATCCCATCCCATCCCATCTCATCCCATCCTATCCCATCCCATTGTTTTTTTGCATGTATGTAACTGTATACTGTACAAATTAGGTGAATCACTTTTAACATGAAAACCTGTAATCTCTTCTCTGACATTCACAGGAGTCCTGGATCTCCTTTTCTATGTCATTCCTCACAATATCCAAGTGAGGAAGGCACTTCCAGCTAAGTTAAATGTAAGAGTGAAATTAATTTTAATGGCTACCATAAATATTTCTACAGAAAAATATAGCAGCAACTTTGGCTATTTTTGACTGAAGGTTGATGCAATTTCTTCCACCTACACTATCTGAGAGTGTTAATACATGCCCATGCTTGGGAGTGAAAAGATATTATCTACTATTTAGTAGTTAAAATTAGAAAGCAAAAAAGTCAAAAGGAAAACCAATTGTCTGAGAACCTCATTTTGTTTTACACATCACTTCTGTAGCACATTAATTCTGTCCTTACTCTCTATTCCTGGATACTGCCAGCACTGATTTTAGTCTACCATTTTATCACCTTGTCACTCCGTATTTTTAAGTCCTTTAATAGTTTTCTGGGGCTGGACCTCCTCTTTGTATCCAGCATAACTTAGTACATCAGTAAACTTAGTTATGAATATTAATAGTTTACTATACCACCAAACTTAATTGTGAATATGAATGACTAAGCTAACATGAATAACCCAGTACATCAGCAAACTTAATTCACAACTCCCTGTTTCTCAAACTGCTGATGGCTGCATTTTAAATCATGGTAATACTAAGGTTGGAAAAGACCTCTAGGACCATGGACACCAACTGTCAACACAACACCATTGTGCTCACCCCTAAACTGTAGCCCCAACTCTCACATCCACATGCCTTTGGAATAGTTAGAGGGGTGATCCCAGCACTTCCTTGTGCAGCCTATGCCAATGCATGACCAATGGCACAGTCCCCAAGCAAGGCCTCTCATGACTGAATGCACTTAACTGCAAAAACCATTCACTGATTCCTGCTCCTTCTTTTTCTTTTATTTTAACCAATTACATATTTATGTGAGGAGTTTCTTGTAATAGCTCAACTTCTTCAGTAGCTTTACAGTGACACTCAGCAGGGATTCTTTTGAAGCTCAAAGAAGTGGTGGTATTTTGTCTCCCCCTTGTCTATATTCCCTGACTCTTCACGGAACTCTACTATAAACAAGAAGTGTGATATATTATGTCACAAATGTCACAATATTTACTATTTCCTTTTGCACCACAATTATCCACGAGCCTGCGCTGTCTTGGTACTGGGCAGTAAGGATGTCACTTTTACCACTTTGCAGTTTTCTGTGATTCTCCTGCAGCCTTTTAGAAAATTAATATCCAAGAAGCCCACTTTGTGCATGCCTAGTGTAGGGGCAGACTCAAGAGTGGGTTGGATCCTGCAAGCCCCAAAATTTGTAATTCAGCTGTTTTATCCTTGAGTCCTGCAGGACTCCCAAGTGAGGGCTGTCAGCTCAAATCTGTCTTTGCCATCATCTTCCTCGACTAGTCTAGGAGTGACCATGGGATTATTTTTTTGTCAGTGGTAAGTAGAAATAATAACAAAGTCTAAAAAGGTCTGGAGGTGTAAAAACCCAAACTTGTCAGACAGGTGTGGGATTTCAGGCCAAAAATAGCTAATCATACAAAACCTCTCACCTCTTTGCTGTCTTGTGTGGGGCAGAGTGATAACAACAACTTCTGCAATGCATGGGATGTATGTAGGCTGCTGAAGTAGGTGAGGAGCACCACAATGGCCTTGCAACAGCAAAAATATTACTTCTGGGTGTCTTATCTTGCTGTTGGTCCTCATGCAAGATAGCAAAATAAGGCCATTTATCTTCCAGCTTCTTCTTTCATTCTTTTATTTCCACAGTTCCCTCTTACAGTAAGCAGAGACTTCCTGGCAAGCAATAAGGAAAGCGTATGCCAAAAATCTACCTGCAGAAAAAAGTGGAGTAGTTCCTTGATCCATAGCAAAACCAGCTGTGTCTGTGTGGTGGTCACATCATCCAGAGGGAAACTAGAATTGAAGAGGGCTCCATTCCCTCCTGCACAAAGTGGTGAGTAACCTCCTGCACCACTCCGTGCTCACTGCTCTCACAGGCAAACGTCATTTGCGACATTTCCCTCTATTTCATTGGTTAAAGATGACCTTGACCTTCTAAAACAGAAAGCAAACCAGTCAGGTAAATCTGGTCTCTAAATCAACTCAGGGTTGTGAGTTTAACAGGAACAAATGACACTTAGTTCTTCTTCACAGATTGGATCGATGCTATCAAAAACATGCAATAAAATATATCGCTGTGCATAAACATTTCCCCAGAAAAGTGTTCTCGAAAAATGTGTCATCATTACAATGAACCCAAAGCTCATGACACCGAAGGAAAGTCATTCCACAGTTCATGATTTTATTTTATCCTCAGGCTGTTAATGTCACCAGAGGTAAGGAAATTCCCCCCACAGTCACCTGTCTGATAGGTTCCCGAAGGTCAAACATGTGTTGCTATCTGGCAACTGTCCCTCTCGGGCATGCACAACTGTCCTCAGTCCACTTTCATGTCTTCCTGCATTATCATCCGGTGTCCTCCTCCACAGATTTCTGGTTGCATCCTTAAAAACTGAAGACATCAATGATTTATGATCTTACAAGGATGAATTTAGACTTCCAGCTTTCACTGCATCTTTAGAAGGACAATTGAACAGAAACACTATGTAAATAATGCTGCACTAGCAGTTAAAATTTATTTTCAGGAATTTATAAGATATTTTTTCCCCACTTGAGCTACATGATCACACTATTTCAAGAAATCATGATGATAAATTGAGTTTGAAATACTTACCTACATTGAAAATTTGGCTATCAGGCGAAACAAATCCCTCTTACCCAATTTATTGCAATAATCATGTACAGCTCTTTACTATCTCTAGTGAAAATCCAGTGGTATGCTGTTCACTTGAGGTATATAATTCCTTGTGCAGTTGGTGCTGCTTGAGATTTCTGTTACAGGTTGATTGATTTAAAAATTCACAAAATTCAATGGAAGGATTCCTTTTGATTTAAAAGTGATTTGAGCTGGGAAATTGGATTTAGACTATCAATATAAGCTGCTTATTTTTAAAAAAACCCCTCATAACTAGAGTGAGGTGCCCAAACAAATGACTCTAATAGATGAAAAAGTATAGAAAAGGCTGAGAGTTTAAAATATATCCTGCACTTTAATGACAAAACCAATCAGCAATGTTCACATTTCCTGAGAATATTCCTATTTTCCCTAAATAATCTCAAAATTCCTCACATTTGACTCTGGTAATACAGTCTTGAGAATTATGGAGAGTGTGAGTTGCTTCACATCATCAGAAACCCACTACACACCATGGGCTTTATTTAATTTGGATGGTCCAGCCTTACTAGCTTTTGGTTCCTGAACCATACTTCTCTTTTGGCCACTCCAGGCACTCAGGCAACACCTTTTACTCAACGATGGAAAGATTTTATTACTCACTGGTTTGGTGTTGATTACAAATAAATATGCTGAAGTCCTTTCCCTTATTTAGGACAGTAGAAAAATGTTTGGAATAAAGCAGCTGTGAATTTATGGAAAGGCCATAATTTATTGATAAATGACAAAAGTGTCAAGTTACATAAAATAATACCATAAAATTATTACTTTAGAATGCATACAGTACCTCTCAGAGACTTCCAGAAAATACTTAAAAGGCTGTCAACTGCCCTATTTCATTCATGTGCTTGTTCTCTTAGTTTGTTCATTAACAGAGCAGTTTAATAAAAATGATCAATGAATGGACAAATTGTTGAGATTTTTCATCTGACACAAACAAGCAATGAGTCCAAAAGTCCAGCTGGTGAAATTAATGTTGGCTATCTAGTAACTGGGTTTTTTTTCCATAGACTTTGTAAAAATCATTTGCTTCTTAGCAAATTTTCAGCATGAAAAAATTAATGTGGTTTTCAGATGGTGTTTATCACAAGTGGCTAGTGACATGGATATAAATGGAAAAAATGATTCATTTTAAAACCTTGAGCTGGTCTTAGTAAGCTGGCTCTTCATTTCAGAAAGTTCTTATGAATTCTAAAGTTATGTGTAGACCAACCACATAAATGCTACATGAACACACGGTAGGGAAAAACAGGAATTAAAAGAAGAAATTTTCATGCGTTTGTGCCTGTATTAAAAATAAGCTACACAAAGATGGACAAAATAAGTATCTTTTTATCTGCACAGAGGAAAACAAAGTCTCAGATGAAAAGTAAAAGTCACTTCAGCTAAGTAGTTTCTGTTTAGTGACAGAAATTTCTTCTCAACAAGCCTTTCACATGCCATTCAAAAAAAAAAAAAACCAAACCAACCAACAAACCAAACAAAACCAACCCCAAACTTAAATTTGCACATTTTTCAGAAATGGTGTTTGACTACCTGTGGAACCCACTTACTGAGAGCTCTGTCTCAAACCAAAGGTGCTCTTGGAGGGTGTGAGAAGCACTGTCTGGCCTGACTCTGGCTAAAGTTAAGGAATAGATGTGCTGCTTCCACAATTTTTAATAGCCCTAGGCACCTTTTTAATCCATACAGCACTCATTTCATGTATTTTTTATTTTGTTAGACCATTTACAACATCAATTCATAGGTTTTCAATTTTGCTAGGCCATTTTCTATTTCAAAGGGACTTTTCTGATAAACTTTCTGAAATGGTGAGAAAACGACTGACAATACAGAAGCAGAATTTTCAAGAGGACACATTTGATACTGGATAGACTTCTTTTTGATTTATTTGTCAGGATGATCTATCATTTCCAGGACATGCTTGTGTGCATTTCTCTGAGGGGCATTTCTGAACGTGCAAAACAGTGATGTGGCAGGGATCTTAGGAAATAATAAGTTAGGATCTCAGTCTGAGTTAGCACTTCCCTCTGTGTGAGAAAAAATAAGAAACACATCTGCCCTGACCCTCTTCCCACATGGATAATTCTGCTCCTCCTGGTGCCTGTGTTTCCTTGTATCTTCTCTGATCTTAAATTCAGAGTAAACAATCTACAGCTGAGCATTTGCTCAGTGATTCAGATGGGCAAATGAGCAAGGCTTTGGACTTAACCTTCTTCCTAAGTCCTTGTTTCTGGTTCAAATTTCCATTGCTTTGCTATGTTTTCTTCCTGATCAGTCAGTTTTCTCTCTGGTCACCTGTGACTCATTCTCTCCCCCTCCCGGGAAAGTTTTTACACTACTTGGCCCTTCCAAGAGACCAACCTTCCTGAATCTATGATGCGGGCCAAAACTCATTCTTTCCTATGGATCTCTTTTCAGGACTTACTGCTTCCCATGAGATGTGACCCAGATAATGCCGGCTGAACACAAAGGAAATCTCTGTCTGACGAACGTATGTGTGTTTGTATTTATACAAACATGAATACATGTTAATACCTGTCTGCTTTCAGAAAAGTCCAAACCACCCTTTCTCTATCTTCATCCATTCTCTACCACCCATATCTTAAGAGAACTGCACATTATTCAGCCAAACAATTTAGCCATTTCTAAAAATAATTATTTGACTTTATTGTGATCCTTCTGATCTTCTCTCTGTTCTTTATTCTATCAAAGCCACTTGCACCCTGGGTTTATGAAATTTATTAGCACCTTGTAAGCTCCTATCAAATATTGGTAGCTAATTCAGTTGAGCTAATATTGTAGTGCTCTGTCCCTATCATCTTCTGTGGTATCCATTATTTGGAGAGATTCTTACATAAGAAATAATGAGTCTACCATTTAAGTGTGGGAGTTTTACTTGTCTGGCTATTTCTTACCTGTAGTTAATTAGTTTAATCTTCAGAGGAAAGTCTGTGGGTTTTGTTCCTTTTTACTCTTATTGTTTTCTTCCTGGTAGTTACTCTCAATTTGTCTGTGTTTGAGCTAGAAGAGACAACGCCTCTTCAGCCACAAGAATATGCAAAGACATGTATAACAAATTTAGCATCCAAGGACCTTCTGCTATTCTGAGATATCAAAATAACACTGTTACTGTTTTTCACCTCCAAGAAGGAACGAGAGGGGATAGATGGTCTTGAGTTTAAAAATGTCCGACTTAGGGTTAGCTCAAGAAGAAAGATGAATTTCCTTTCCACTATCATCCTGCTTTACCACCCCAAAGTACTGGCACACAAAATTTTATCTTACTGAGGGGTGCATACACTTGTGTAACTTGCCCCAAACCCAACTATTCTGCAGAAGGATTTATTCATTTATACTTATCACCTGGACTACACACTTGAGTTAAACCATTAAATAATATTGTTGAAAAGGAAATGCTAGCTTTCATGTGCTTGAGAGGTGAGGGGAAGGTCTGTAACAAAATTCAGGAGAAAAGGTCCCAGGCAGTACCACCACCTGATAGCCTGGTTTTGTACCACATCTGTCTCAGAGTGCCAGAGGCAAGCCAAATTTTCTTTCCTGCAGATGCACAATTTTAAGAATTGCTGAGCTGTGTGGGCTCAAATTCACCTCTGGGCTGAGTGGCAAGGCACCTGCCAGGAACACCTCATGCAGTTCAGCTCCAACCCCCACCCGCCTTCAGCTTGCACAGGTGGCTAAACCAACAGAAAACCAAACCATAGACCTTGTGAAATAGACGGTAATTGCTACACAGCTCCCAGCAAGCAGGGCTTAAAGCAGCCCCGGATTCCCTGCGTGTGTCTAATACATAGCATTACATACCTGCTCTCACTGGACCCCTTGCTAGCAGAGATGATCTAGCCAACTGTATAAATTTTGGGGTGAACAAACATCTATTAAGAAGAGGAATGAATCTCACTGTGATCTTACTCAGTTGTGGTCAAAGCTAGGGAGTGAGCACAGTTTGCAGCAAAGACTTCAAATGCAACACATTAAAGTATCACTGGAGCGATCTTAATTAGCTGCTCTTTGGTGTAGCTGTTTGTAGAAACAAAGGCACTATATTAGTCATGGTGCTATTAAACAAGTTGTCTGGCTGACTCATAACAGTAAAGTGACAATAGAGTAATTAAAAATACAGGCAACAAAACACAGTTTATGCTTACTTACCCAAGATAGTAAAGAAAACAGTGAAAAGGAGTGGCTAATGTCAAGTCAAGGGTGGTTATAAGTATGACAAGGACATAGAGAGGGGTTGTATCCCCTAATAATTGGTAATGCTTTACAAGAAAAAATTCATGGTTCATATCCTTTAAAAATCAGATTTTAAAACAATGCATTAAAATATCACTCCTATCAATTAAAAATTGCTCAGACACATCTGTATTGCAGATGCTGAAAGGCAGGGCAATCAAACGTCATGGAAACGGTTTTCTCACCTAAAGAATGAGAAGGCAAACGTGGCTGGAGTTAAATGGGTTTAGGTTTACAGTGTTCGTGAGTGTTTGCCTCACAGCCATGATCTCCTCTAATGCTGCAGGTGAATCATCACCTCCACAGCCAAGGAGTAATTCAACACAGCTTCAGGGACTGCTGCTAAGGATGAGGGGTGAGGGGGTGTGTGTGTTACATTACAGCATCCACACTGCTACCTTTGGAGAAGCTGAATTCATTGAACATTTCCATCTAGCTCCTTAAGCCTTCCTCTCCTGGTCCCACCTGTTTTCCAAGGAAGATAACATTTTTCCCTATCTGGAAACCTATGTGCATTTATTTACCCATGTTTGATATTTTACACTAATAAAGCAATTCAGTGTGTAATTTTATTAATTCTGTATTTTCTAGGCTTCTTTACTCATTTGCCATTAGGCTGGAACATGTACTTACGTGTATGACTTGCGGTGGAAATGACTCATATTCACGTTCTCCTGTAATGGTCCCTGCAGTGTTGGGGTTACCATCCCATTAAGCCTATTCGCTGAGCAAACAGGATTCCCAAGATACGGCAATCTGGACTGCAGAGGCTGCGGGAATAATTCAATTACTTTTGCAGAATTTTCAGATTTGTTAATTTACACTCTATAAATTCTAAATTTTGTGCCAGAGCTTACCTGAAAAGATTCATTTAATTTTGTTTAAGGTGGAATTTGGAGTTTCCCAGCTGGAGGCATGTGTCACGGTGTTTCGTTGTGATCAGTTGTGAGAAGGATAAAAATAAAAAGGGAGCCTTTTTCTTACTTTCCTTCATTCCAACTTGCTTATATATTAGGGTTAGATATTTATTATTACACTCATATTCCTCTTGAGATAGCTAGTAAGGTAGGTATCTTAAAGTGGAGATAACAAGGTTGTGTGATCATGTACAAGAGAAGTTCATAGCTACAACAAGAATCTTGGGAGGTTTGCATTTCATTTCTCCATTTCCCTGCTAATGCAAAAGTTGCAGAAAATAGCCCAGATTCACTAAATTAGTTATTTCTGTTGGCTAAAAAATGTCCACTTTTTTTTGATTCCTGAGGCAGATGGGCTGGCCTCATGTTTTCCACTTTTAGACACAAGACTTTCCAGCTGGAAGCTGTTAAATCTTTTAGTATTTTGCCTCAGCTCTATGCTCTTGGGAAACATGATCAGGGTGTGCCATATGAGGCTAACCAATTTTCTCATTGCAGAGGCTACAGTTCTGAGAGGGGTGTTTCTGTGTCAAAAAATGTCTAGTGAAACCACAGGTTGCTCCTGAGTCTTGTGTATACAGTAGGCTGTGGGCTCAAAGCCACTCTCAACAGGCCAGTGCAGACTTCACATTATGAGCACAACTGCCTCAAGTAAGTGCTCATAACTCTTTACCCACAGAGTTGCTACCAAAAAAGTAAAGAAAATATATAAATATTGGTAAGTCCAGTAGGCCTCACCAATTTGTGTACACAGATTTGTTTCATCAGCTTTTGACTGAAACATGGTACCACAAAGTTTAGAAGACCAATTTGATACAGACATGTGGTCCTGTAAGACTTTTATCTCAAAAATAAAAATTTTATTTACTGATAATTTATACCAAGCCAGCAGATGTGTAGGTGAGTGAGGAATCTCCTGTCCACTTTGTCATAGTGCTGGAAACTGAACACCATCAGGTTCTAAAACAGCGTGGATTTTTCACAGAAATTATGTATAACCATGATACAGTTCAATGTGTGAAGCAGCAGAAAAATGGCCTTGAGACAGAAGGCATTTCTACAGCACTCAGAAGGTGAGAGGGAGGGTAAAGAGCTATGCAAATGCATACAGGTAGATTTTGACACAAAGGAGAAAGGAAAATCTGCTGAGTGATGCAGTGGGAATGGGAACCTGGTTCATGTGGCACACGGGGAATGCTTAGATTGAAATATCTTGAGCCAATATAAACAAGAAGAGTGCATTGCTGAAGGCCAGAAAAAGGGTGTTGAAACAGAACAAGAATGAAAATGAATAGATGATAAACACCTGACTGTTAATTTTTAGGAATGTAGATTAAAATATTGTTGTGCTTGGTAGAAGTGTATTTGTGTATTCTGTAGAATTTACAAGACTCACTGATAAGTGGGATGTGATGACTCATAGACAGTTGACCGAGAGAGACACCTGACTTGCAAGCCTGAGGAAAGGTTGATAGCCTGGATCCAGGAGGAAGCATGATTCTATTTGACACTACTGAGCTGAAGCTGGTGTTGGTCATTCAGAGAAACTACAGGGACAAGTTGTGAAGGTGAAGAAGATCCTCAGCCTAAACAAACAGATGAAGCTACCGGTAGGGCAAGGGAAGTATCACAAAAGTCAGGATATTGAGACAAAAAATGGCAGTTAACTGTTGAATGAGTTTGGGATACTGACTATGAGTCTGGTCAGGAAGAAGTCTGGAAAGACTGAGAACATGTGGAGTACAAGAAGCAAAAGACATATTTATCATTTGGAAAAGTAGACATTTTCAAGGCAGTGGTTTTATATCTGGATAGGATCATCTCTTTCTGTGTCTTTTCATTATGAACCGAGGCCAGGCTTATCAACCCTCAATGAAAGTAGCTGATATGGCATGAGAAAACATAAGAAGTATGACTAAAGACATATCAGATAAGGAAAGTCTAAGAATGGATTAAAATTGTCAACTGAGGGGAATGAAAATGAAAGCTAAATCAGGAAGGATAAAGTCACTGAATTTCAGAATGGGTGAAATCAGATTTCGCACTTGTTAATTCCACATAAGGGTCAGTCTAAAATTGCATATTTAGCCCAAGGCACAAGGACCCTGCTAGATCTCAGATCAAGTTCTTCTAAATTGTAGCTCTACATGCAAACTATAGAGCTGTTCTTTCCAATTTAACACCAAATGCTAAATTATATCTAGTGGGAGCTTTTGGTGTGGTATAAAAGCATTTGCGTGTTTCTTTGAAACTTGATAAAGTGCAATGCAAATCACTCATGCACACCAGCCTTCACTAAGTTGTTTTTACATTTCTGTACCAAATGCTGGAGAAGAGACCACTGAATTCTTCCTATAAACTGTTTGGTGGCCTCCACCAGCTTTGGGGACCAATGGACAGCTATCACCTCTGCTTACAGATCGTCCTGCCACTCTGCTTTAATAGTGAAGCATCTTCTACTTCACCTGCTGAGGCCAGATCTCCCTGCTGTGCTGTCGTGCCAGACGCCTCCTCCCTCCTCCCAAATCAAAATAAAAGTCTGCTTTTCAAGTTAATTATACACTGAGAAGTAACACCTTGTGATGAGAAAAGCAAAGAGCCTGCAGCTGAGACAGACCTTGGAGGCAGATCTGTTGTTGCCCAAGCCAGTTTACAGCTTTGAACGGCTCTTGTCCATTACTACTACTGGAACAAAGCACAGTCAGGAATTATGAAACTGCATCCAAAAATCTCCTGCTTGCAGAGTCTAGTATGAGGCTGGGCTATCTGTATATGCCCATATGTGCATGGATATTCAAAGGATGACTTTGTGAATTTAGTCCAACAGCTATGCTATGTAAGGCTCCTACCATAAAAATCTCTTTGTTGCATACAGTTTCTGTGACACTGCTGTGAAGAAATCCACTTTCTTGGAAAGCTTTTTCCCCTATGCATGAAGAGGGCAGATGCTGTGGGAACTGCACTGCCAGATCTGTGTGACTAAATTAAAAATACTATGGCAATAATTAACGCCGTGCCTTTCCATACACCCCTTGTGAATCTGTTGCCTGTAACATACAACTATAGCAACAGGAAGCCATAAATTCCTCGCTTATCAGGAATCAAACTAGTGAAACTGTTTCTCCTATGGTTTTCCATACAGTCAGGATGCAGAAAATGACTATGAAAAGGAATACACTCCAGGTCATCTGGGGGGAAAGGCTTGCAGTGCCACGCATCAGGGAGGAGGTCTGCTGGGCTGTCTCACAGCCCCTCACCCTGGCACAGCTGCTCACCATATGCTGCCCTTGATGGCAAAGAGCCTTTTGATGACTGATCTAACTCAGGCCAGGGGACACCGAATGTCATACATAACAGCTGGGAACTTGTGGGAGATGACGAAGTCATTTGTCATCGAACAAATCCAAAACGTAGTCCCATACTAGTCATTGTGAAGAAAATTAACTCTACTTCAGCCAAAACCACCACATGCGGTCACAGCCTCTACACTAGCCCCAACAAGGGCGCAGAAGCCCCACCACATTCCCGGCCTGGGCCAGACCCTGGCGCACATCTGGGCAGAGGGTGGCATGGTATGAATGCAATGGCTATGCACCACCCCGCTCTGCATATCTAGTCCATCCCTCACTGCCTCAGGCTGTGTGTGGGATGTGTAAACAGATTCAAAAGGTCATGTTGGAAAGATATCTAAAACATGAGCAAGTACACCCAAGGTAAAAGTAGTTTTTCTTTCTCTTCACTTCTGTCAGCCTGTTCAAAGTGCTGCCAGTGCCTTTGCTGCACAACTTGCTGCTATCCTAACCCAAAACACGTTGCCCTTTGAAGAAAACATGCAGTGTTCCCTGGTGCCTCTGCACTGCAGAAGCAATTTCCTCCAAACAAAGCAAACTGTTCAGCAGAGATGTGGGACTATATAGCACCACACATCTTGTTTCTATACCCACTGACCCAATTCCCAGACAAAGCTCACACGTGATTTTTGAATCATCAGATAGCACACAGTTTGGCACAAAGAACCACTCAGGATTGAAAGGCAAGTCCTCAAATATCTTTACATCAGCCAGCCTGGGCACAAACTGAGTCAAGGCAGTGCTGTCTGGATTCAGACTTCCAGGCAGGCAAAGTACCCAGTCCATCTAGTGGCTGCAAGATTCAGCAGTCTCTGACTCCATCCTGGATCAGCACAGTGCCTGATTATGACAGATCAGCTTGAGGAAAGCTTGTCAGCTGAGAAAAAAAATTGCACATTTGTCGGTGTCTGTAGTCAATGGAGAACAAAAAGTTGAACAAACTGAATTGTCCTCTCTTCTGGATGGTGAACATGGCTGCATAGGAAAAATTCTACATAGGAACCACCAAGAAATATGGACACCGCTACTTCTGATCACCTTCCTTTTTCTCTTTGAAAGGAGGAAACCCATAATTTTCATTATCAGCATTAGCCATTGCATGTATCTCAGTCAGAAATCTCCAGTCACGGCTGCAGCCCTACAGAATAAAGTTTCAGCTGCATATACTATTTAATGCTTATTGATACCTTATACCACACATACCTAATAGCACCAGTCAATTCAGTTTAAGTCAAATAAAGCAAACCCCACTGGCCTTGGGGACTATGCCTTCACATATTAATGTGAAATAGAAAGCAAGAAATGATGATATTCTTGTTCTTATGCACAGCTTAGAACACTGTGGAGTAAAACAGACCTTTTGCAAGCTCCTTCAGTACTGACTGTTCACCAGAAGCATCCCCACCCATAAGTCTGTGCAGAGTATCAGGGTTTATTGTGACAGAGGACAATGTCTGCAAATATTTTGAAAATTATTTTTTGCTGTATGCTTTTTTCATGCCTGTCACGAGTTGTGATAGGACAGCAGTCTGTTGAGATACTGTTATACAAACAAACAAAAATAAAATAAAATAATATTTCTCATTTTTCAGACCATGTTTGCTTAGTTTCATTTTATATTTCTAGCCCACAGAAGGCTTACAGGAAATTTCAGCTGGTAAAATGTAAATTTACCGTAATTGTGTAGTAGTACCAGATGCAGCTGACCACAAGTTATGTGCTTTAGAAAAAAAAACGTGTTTGTACTAACAGGGTAATAAATGACAGGAAACAAAATTGCCTGATGCTAGCATAGGTTTTTGAGCCTGTGACTCTCAGAAAAAAATGTGTACCATACCTCCAAAGGACACCATGCATTCTGATGAAACTCCTACAAGGAAGAAGACATATAGTAGAAGAAGTTAAAACTGCAGAGAAAAATTAAGCTTTTGTTTCGTTACCCTCTCTGAGGGCTGGTGGGACTACTGGCACACAGAGCAAAAAGTTCAACCAGGGGCCTTCCTTCTTTCTCATAGGACAAAGAGGAGCTTTTCTGTGTGAGCCTCATACAAAAGCCACAAGCAAAGCTCTTAGAGCTAGAAAAGCTCTTTTTTCTACTTTAGGCTCAGACACCAGCACTGAGTGCAGGTATTACAGAGAGCTCCTCTTTGCTCTTTGGGACAGGCATAAGCTTTGAGCATTCCAGGTTGTCACTGGAGCTGAAGATCTCATTGCTCTCCTGTGGAAACACTGCCAGTGGCATGGCTGGCTGGTGTCCTCCTCCAAGTGGCAGAGGACAAGCAGCACTGTTGAGTCATCATGACTCTGCTTTCATGATTCCCTCTTTCAGCGTTAATTACACTGCCCTTGGCCTCTCTGATGGATCTCTGTGCTGCTTCCCCTCTCCCCACCCCCCGTCATCTTCTGTGTCTAAAGTTATCTGTTGTCATAATGCCAAGTGCTCAGTATGCTCTCATATGCTCCTCAAATTAATTTCCCTTTTTACTTTTTATTGTTGCTGGCCTCTTGCCAGTCACACCGTGCGGCAAACCCCTGGCATAAAGTGTGTGTTTTATAACAGACTGCTCAGTAATTTCTTCGTGACTACCGTCCACTTCCACCTGCCTGACCATTTCTCCCTTTCCTGGCTCACCCATCCCTTACTCCTTTCTCAGCCCTTTCTTGTTTGTGCCATACCATGCCCAGGCTGTTCCCACAGGCATAGGAAGCCCACAGTGAGCAAAGCCCATTAACATATCAGCCAGGTGACTCCTGGGGCCTTCTACTTGCCGCAATGAAATGACCCTGTGAGACTAATTTAGTGGGAAATCAGCTCACTTAGCTCCAAGTGCCCCTTTAGGAGATACAAACACTGTGACATCCCATTTGCATATACATATACAAAGACATGCAGTTCTCAGTGTCCCAGGTCATGTTGTCCGTATGTGCCAACTTTGCTGTTTGGTTATGTTCTTTCTCAAGTGTTATTCCCAGCTTTATGCTAAGGGAAGATCTTTGGGGTGGAGGGCTTTTCCTACTGTTTTGGTAAGATGGCCTTAGCTACTTGAATAATACAAACTGCTATAATAAACAGAGCCAGGAAAGCGAGGGAGGCAGACCAGATGCCTACACACAGTTTCTCAAATCTCACAAACGATACAAGGTTCTTGAAGAGCTGATCCTGAGTTAGACAAGTCTCATTGCTTGTGAAGCTGAGCTTCAAAGCTATAATCAGCTACTTTCAGAGGAGTGAAAAATACAGATTGAGCACACTGAACACATAAGTCTTCTAGTGGAAGACTCTGGAAAGGAGTGAGATACAAACCCAAATCAGCTATTACTCATCCATAAAAATGGCTAGTTTGATTACTTCTGCAGTCTTGGCCTTCAGGACATCAGTAAATAATACTTTGGAATTTAATTATAAGAATATTTGTAATGGCAAATATTAATTCAGTTTGCAGTGTGTCTTGGGGTGACTTTATGATGTTGTATACCCTATCGCTGCTCTATGCCCAGAAATTAATCGTGTGCCTTTCTGTGCCTTTAAACTGAGCCTGAGAGGGGGGAGAGGAAAGAACTGAGTGAACTTTTCAAAACAGTTGTTCGAGGACACAGATACACACTCCTCTGCTTCTGCAGCAGCAAGAGCAGAGGAAGCACCCTGCTTGCTTTTCAGCCAGCTTTTGGCTCCTTTTCTCCAGAGGGAGACGGAGAGCTGAACTTTGTTTTCCTGGGACTTCAGCTTTTTCCTTGTTCTCTTCTGGACTGTTTCAACATCAGAACACACTGGGAGAATTTCCCACCGAGGCCCTGGAGGTGGACCCACACCGATCCAGCTCCAAGGAGGAGGAGAGAGACTACACCTACAGAAGGACTCTGAATTTTCCCAGGTTTCTCTCCACAGTGAGAGGTTTTATTAGCATTAGCATTATTTATTTAGCATTATTATCCTTTTCCTGTGTGTTTGTTAAAGAAATAGTTTTTATCTCTTTCACTTTCCTCCTAGGAAATTTTTTTTTCCTGAACCTGGTGGGGAAGGGATAATTGTAACCTGCCTTCTATCAGAGGATATTTTTCCTCCAAATTTGTCCAAACCAGCATACAGTGTAAAAAAAAAAAAAACCAACAAACCCACATCACACAAATCCCCATCTGAGTTACTCCCAAATGAAATTGATAATAGATGTTGCAAGACTGACCCAAGCAGCTGCATTTGGGGACCAGCCTGTCCCTACCTTTCTACACCCATCTTTGAAGGGACAGCAACTTGTGTGGCTAAGTGCAACAGGAGGAGACCAGGGAATTCAGTCGCTGTCATGCAGGAGATAAGTCCCTTCAAATGACTACCAAACTAATCCTAGAGGGAAGGAGTGTGAAAGGTTTCATCTCAGAATCTTGGTCAGGCAGAATGCCTGATCCAACAGGATGACACCTACAAGCATAGAGATGAGGGATTTGGGGATGAACTACCACGAATTCTTCAGCCAAAGACAACCACAAGGTGCCAGCAGCTGTCTCATGCAGACCCATTGCAGACTATGAGAATCTAAACTCTCAAAAAATCCCAGTAGTCTGTTTTGCTTACTTGTAAGGTACCAGTAAATCATCCCATTGCCTTCTGGAAAACAGGATTTCTTGACAATTATATCTTCACCTTTCCAGGTGGCATCCAGTTCACCTGCTTATCAACTTTTTTGAAGCATTGGAGCATTTTTCCGCTGGCTTTGTGGAAAACATAGCCCTAATAAGCTGAGGAACAACAGCAAGCTTGACCTTGGCAAAACACGAAGATGAATGACGTGACTGTTTTAAGGACTTGACATATGATCAGCTGAGCCAGCACATGATGCATGTGACAGACTGAGATATACAGGGCCTGCAGGAGGTCAGAACACACTGGACAAAGTGTGAGGGCTGGCGATAATTATTCTAGCTTGGTAAAACTGCTTAATTTGAAGTTATTCCTCAGGAAAACATACCAAGAAATGGTATAAAGGTGAGACTAACTACAGTTACCACCTGATCACAGGCTTTGCCAGCTGAAGGGGATGAGAAATACTAAGGGTGACATTTTCTCCTCCTTTGCAAGTGAACTCAGCATTCCTGTCTCCTAAATACCTGAAGATATCTAAATGTAAATATACAAAATCCCCTAAATGTAAAAAATAGAAAAACCCCAAAAACCTTCTGAGACAGCTCACATACACATGAAGAATTGGAATGCAATTACTTTGCCTTTGCTTTTTCAAATGGTCAAATAGTGATACCAGCAACGGAGCTTATTCCTTGCTATTTACTAGTATGTGGTAGGCATTGTACCATATAATATAATGTGTATATACATATAATATTTATGCTTCATTGGAGCAAAGTAGTTCAGCTGCAAATGAGGAATAATTTTTCAACCACAGGAGGAAACTTCCTGTGTCCTTTGGCTGCTTTAGATGAGCAAGCAAGCTGCAGAAGGAAAACCTCATCCAGTATCTTCAAGTAGAGTTTTAAGTTACAATACAGGAACTCGTTTGTCAAAGAGAGAAAAAAACCCCGAGACTTTGTCTCTAGTAACCTCTGTGACAGCAAGTGTATGTGCTAATTGACCACAAAAAAGCATATACAACAGTTACTTAGGTTTGCTGAACATTATATAAAAGTTTGGTATCTCTGTTAAATGTACCAGGGACCAATCCAGTACCTCCAGATTTCAACGGATAGCATTCCCTCTACTTCTGTAAACTTTGAATCATGGTCAGAGTGCAGATGCAACAGGGACTTTAAGATAGTAAAATAGAAAAGAAATGGACTCCTTATGTTTAAATTTAGAACTTGTGTTATTTGTGTCACAGACATAGGATATCATAAACTCCATGCCTAGACTCAGAAACTGCTTCTCTCCAGTCAAGTAAAGCAATACCTTTTTGGGCAACCTTTTTTCTTGTTAGAGTTTCACTTTTATGAGAGAAATATCCCCTGTAGTGAATCAAATGGAAATAAAATCTTAACAGCACAAACCCTGCCAGACAAATCAAGACCTCAAGTAGATTTCTCAGATTATTGCCAGTGTTTCATAATACTTTTTCAATAATTTTCCATAATGCCTTCCTTGCAGAGAAATGTGTTAATTATGCAAACACCACTTTTGTCAGGCACTCAACTCCTTCAGCCTCCTTTCAAACCTGTTTTAAAACTCCCCAGCTGATTTTGCAGCATGCAAAACCACAACAGACTAATAGGAAATCGTCTAAAAGTCATTGTGGATGACTATAGGCTCAGTCAACTCTTGCATAAATCAGGCGATTTCAACAGGAAAGGTAAGCATTTGAAGCCTATCTTTTTTTAGACAAAGGTGAGAAGATTCTCGTAGAGAGTATAATGGGTTCATAGTTCATCCCTGAAAGAGGAAGTGTTTGACTGTCTTGTTCAAGAAACCTAAAAGTGTGGTTGATTTTGCTGCCAATTCTTTCAAGGTGAACCACAATAAAATTCCACAGACTTTTGGCCATTCTTTACCAGATGTTAGATCTTCAGTACCTTACACATGGGGTAACAGACATGCTCTAGGAAATAAAAACTTCTCATTCAAATGCTGCAGTTTGATTTGCCAGGTTTCACAACATTTTACAGGTGGTGGTAGGGATTATTACCCCTATCTCTAGCAGAAATGGAAAGAGAAAAGTATAAAATAGTTGGCAAAAGGCATAGAGGAAAACACAGAACAGGCTTGCTGATGTTACAACCATAAAAAAAAAAATACTGATAATATTTTTATTATCCTTCTTCAGTTTTTCCTCAGTCACATATCTATATTCATGAAAACCAGAATCTCCACCAGAATAGCAGAAGAAAATTAATTGCCCAGGGATACAGATGTGTTATACTAGTAAACAAAGTTGCTTCATACTATATTTAATAAACACAATTTCAAATTAAGTGAAGAACCTTCCATACAGAAAGTCTATTGATTCTAGTCCCCTTGCCGTAGACAGGGACACATTTCACTAGATCAGGTTGCTCGAAGCTCGGTCCAAACTGGTCTTGGACAGTTTCAGGGATGGAATACTCATGACTTGGCTGGGCAACCTGTTCCAGTGCCTCACCACCCCACAGAGTAAAGAATTTTTTCCTAATACCTAATCTAAATCTGTTCTTTTCCAGTTTGAAGCCATTCTCCCTTGTCCTGTCGCTACAAGCCCTTGTAAAAAGTCCTTCTCCATCTTTCTTGTGGGCTCCCTTCAGATACTGGAAGGCCACAAGCAGGTCACCCCAAACTCTTCTCTTTTTCAGGCTGAACAAACCCAACTCTCTCAGCCTTCCATCACAGGAGAGGTGCTCCATCCCTCCAATCATCTTGGTGGCCTCCTCTGAACTTGATTCCGCAGGTTGATGCCCTTCCTGTGCTGGGACCCCAGAGCTGGGTGCAGCTCTCCAAGTGGGGTCTCAGCAGAGCAGAGGGGTGGAATCCCCTCCCTGGCCCTGCTGCCCACGCTGCTTTGGATGCAGCCCAGGACACGTTTGGCTCTGTGGGCTGTGAGTGCCCATGGCTGGGTCATGTCCAGCCTCTCCTCCACCAGCACCCCTGAGTCCTTCTCAGCAGGGCTGCTCTGATCTGTTCGTCCCCAGCCTGTGTTGATACCAGGGGTTGCCCTGACCCAGATGCAGCACCTTGCACTTGGCCTTGTTAAACCTCATGAGATTCCCACATTTCTCAAGTTTGTCCAGGTCCCTCTGGATGGCATCCCGTCCATCAGGTGTGTCAACTGCACCACTCAGCTCGGTGTCACCGGCCAGTTTGCTGAGGGTGCACTCGATCCTTTTGTCTGTGTCATTAATGAAGATTTTAAGTAGCACAGGTCACCTAAGGGACACCACTCATCACTGGTGCCCATTGGGACTCAGCTGTTGAAAACTGGATGCGACTGTCTGACCACTGAATGCAAGTATTCAACCACTTTCTTATCCATCTAGTAACAGTCCACCTATTGAATCCATCTCTATCCAATTTAGAGAGAAGGATGTTGTAGGAGACCGTGTCAAAGGCTTTACAGAAGTCCAGATAAATGACAGCTGTAACCCTTCCCTTGTTCACTCATGCAGTCACTCCATCATAGAAGGCCAACAGGTTCTTCAATTTCAATATGCCTCTTTCAGAATTGCATGATATGAAAAGTCTAAAATGTTCAAGACGAGGACACAATTATTTTCATTTTTCTGGCAATAAGCTGACACCTCAGAGACTGGGAGTCACTGAGGTGTGGGCAAACAGAATTGTCACTGCAGAAACAGTATCTGACCTTCAATGTTACTGTGGGAATATTGGTGTAGCACTTAAGAAAACTTCTCTTGTTTCTATTTAATATTTGTAAGAGGTTAAATACATTAAAAAATACATTAAAAATAGCTACAGTGAACCTCATATGCCACATTTAAGCCAAGCCTGGAGATGAATCAAACCTCTATTAATCAGGTTTTTCCTATGATCATTTTGCCACTCAGGTTTTTTTCTGACAACCTAAAACTTGATTAAAGAAACCACTGGTTGCAAGTGGTTTCTTTAAAAAAAAAAAAATTGAAAATTAATTGAATTAATAGTTTGCAGCTAACTATGAGATTAGTTGAAAAAAACCCCTAAACCCCAACATAAAAAAACCAACAAAACTCCCCATCTAGCTTTCTAGCTCCCTCTTTAGGAGAGAAAGGGAAAGCTGGAAAAATATCCCACCTGCTACTTTCGTTTTAAGCTCTCTGGCTTCTCCAGAAGGAAAACGAGGGAAGAGATGTCTTCCTGCTGCCAGGTGTAATGTATTTCCTTCTGTAAAATTTCACAAAGTTCTGGGGAAGATTTTTCTCATATGATTTTATACAGGACATCTTAGGGAAGGAGAACACAGATTAAAAGTTGAATTTGAACTGCTAAGGTCGTGCAGAGGCAAATACATCTAGCAATGTGTGAAAAAGCTTTGAAGGAACATTTTCAAAGCCATTGCGGTGTCCTGTAGGTTCAGAGCTTGGGTGTGCAGAGAGGGCCAAGCACAGGCAGGCTTAAAATGAACGACCATATTTTCCTTTAAAAATCCGACATTTGTGCAAAACTGTGGGGATTAAAAATAATTTCCTTCTGCAACTTTCCCATGTTGCTACTTTGTGTATCATCAAATTCTTTCACTTCTGTTCTACCAATAGTGGAGGAATAAGCAAGAAGCTGAATCAAGCTGAGGATACAAAAGCAGGGGCTTTGCTTTCCCTGGCAATTCTGCTGGGTTGGGACTTCTTATTTCTTCTTTACTGTAAAATAAAACCCACTGAAAAGTGTGAAAACCTTCTGGTTTTCCTTGGGTGTGCTTTCTTTGTAGAGCTGCTCAGGAGCTGAAAGAACATACTCTTAACATGAAATGGGGTGCGTGCTTCCTGTGGTTATGTATTTCTCTTTGTTGAGAAGCCCAGCAAAGTCATTTATACCTCTGTGGCTGCACCAGGTCATGTTTGACTGAGGTGTTTCCTTGAAAATTACCTTGTTTCAGCTTGCTCATCATCTGTTTCACTGAAAACTAGCTCCTGCCTCATCATCATAATAAAATTATTCACCATAAATTCAAAGGCTTTGGACCAAAGCTGCCCCCAGGTTAGTAGATGCAGAAGTAATCTTTGCAGAAAGACAGTAGTTTACTGCAAAATACAAAATCACCTAGATAGTTCCTGTTGTCACCATCACCACCTTTATTGCTGTCATTTTTAAATGACTGTCCCTGAATTCTCCTGTTTTACCTTTAATAGGGGCAGGATGTGTCCTGTAGACAGCACAGCTTTCTAAAGTTTTGTACAACCTTCTATCTGCAGGCACAGGGAGGCATTTTGTGTGCAGGAGGTGCATTCATTGCCTGAATATTCCCTTCTGACTCTGATAGTGTTATTGCACCAAGAATAAAAAACTGTGTAAAATCAACTGAAATTAATGGCTATTTGTCCTAATGACTTCATTGGGCTTCTGAGTGGATATGTGACATGTATGAGAATTGGATCTTCTCAGGCAGGGTTGCAATAGCAAAAAAGCTCTCAGTACATTCATGATTACATGGGGAAATACTTTTGGACTGACTCAGTTACACAGACCCCTGTTTTAATGGGGCCCTGCAGCCTTGTATAAACACTATTGCCACTCCTACTAACATTCCCACACAGACTTTGCAGTAAGTTTACAAAGTCTGAGGCCTTGCTTTACCTGAATTTATCTTGACATGCCTGAAGCTTCATTTTGACTTGCTTAAACAGATTTTTTTTTCTGAACATGCACCACAGGTTTTTATTTTCCTCAGTTTTCAATGGCAATTGCTCTTCGAAACACCTTGAGCCTCTGAATCTCAAGGCACGAACCGAGACAATGAAGGCTCACCCACTGTAAGAGAAGATCAGGCTTGAGACCATCTGGGGAACCTGAAGAGATGCATCCCAGTGTCCCGAGTGAACTGGCAGATGTAGCACCTAAGCTGCTTTTCACTGTATTTGAAAAGTCATAGCAGTCAGGTAAAGTCCATGCTCAGTGAAAAAAGGGAAACATTGCACCCATGCTTTTGAAAGGGTAAAAATAACAAACCTGGGAAATACCAAAGTCAGCCTCACCTCTGTGCTCAGTAGCATCATGGAACAGGTATTCCTGGGAGGTATGTCAAGGCATATGGGTGACAAGGAGGCAATTAGACACAGCTAGGGTGGCTTCACCAGGGGCAAACCATGTTGTCAATGAACAAGGAAAGAGCTACTAATGTCATCTATGTGGACTTGGGCATGGTCCCACACAATATTCTTGCTGTTAAACTGGAGATGTTTGGGTTTGAGAGATAAACTATTTGATGGATAAGAAATTGTCTGGATGGTTGCATCCAAAGGGTTGCAGTCAATGGCTCAGCGTCCAGCTAGAGACCCACAAGCAGTCTTCCTCAGGAGAGTATAATGGGAGGGTCACTGTTCAGTATCTTTGTTTATGACAGAGACTGGCAGTGAGCACAGCCTCAGCAAGTCTGCAGATTACACCATGACTGAGGAAGAAGAAGCAATTGACATCAGCATTGTGTTTCTCTCTGCAACAGACTTGGGTGGCGGATAACTTGCCATATCCCTCCCCATTCCCCAGAGTGCAACCATCAATATTAGGATCCAGGGGGGCTGTGGAAGGCAAGCAAAACACCAAAGAAAGAGGTAATAGCCAGGATGTGTGTGTATAGGAATTTTAAGTGTGTAGTTTTTTATTGCAACATTTCCTCTGTAACAGAATTCTTCATTTACTTTTTCTCTTTTCCCATAATAATTACATCCATGCTAATACTGATGCCTTGATTACACTGTTATGATTTCAATTATGTTAACAATAAATGCCATCTTTACACGTGAAGTGTATTTCCTCTTTTCCTATAGGAAGTTTTCAAGCATGGTGAGATCACTGCTGCAGCCCAGCTGGTTTGCTGCAGAACTACTGCTGGAGCCTGCACTAATTCTTTTTAGCTCAGGGGAACAACTAGTCAGGGCATAACCTACAAGTAACGTGATACGTTAATGCTGCCTGTTACAAATAATGCTGTGTTGAGGAATACATTTGGTGCAGGTAAGCTCAGTGTGAAGCTGTCATGCCAGCAGCAGGTTGAGCTCTGGGAGCGGGACCCTGAGATGAGACAAGAGGCCATGAACTGCCAACCCTTTGCCGGACAAAGGGCATGGGGACATGTGGTGCAGCCAGGGGACGGGACACTCAGACACAGCAGACTTTGTTTCCCTGAGACTGTGGAGCTATAAAATCCCA
Source organism: Corvus hawaiiensis (assembly GCF_020740725.1). Lineage (NCBI taxonomy): Eukaryota > Metazoa > Chordata > Aves > Passeriformes > Corvidae > Corvus > Corvus hawaiiensis. Next base: position 44,998,467 of record NC_063216.1, read on the forward strand.
CTGGTTCCTCTGTTCAGGGTGCCTCCTTGGAGGCACCCAATTTGACCTGTTATTTTGTTATTTAGTTATTGCATCATGATTAAATTATTTTAAGGATCTGGATGTCTGGAGCACTGCTATAGGAAACTTGTGGTCAAGCTGGTAAGGACACCTGGTGTGACTCTGTGAGTGTGAGGAGTGTAGCTGCAAAGGGGCTTTTGTCCCAGCTCAGGTGGTGCAAGAGTGACTGCCAGAGTGGCTTCTGGATGGTTTGACAGGGAAGTTTCCTTAACTTGGAGAATGACAAATATTTCCTAAATACTTCTATTTGATGTAGGAGTCCTTAAATTCTTTGAAAATAGTGGACTATTTTGTGGGTGAGGTATAACCTGGATATGGAAAAAAAGTTTGTACCAGGAAGAGGATAAATGGTAAACCTTCATGGTGTTTATTGGTAGAACTAATGGGTAGACAGATGTTAGAAACAATGTCTGTCAGTAAGTAGTGCTTAGGTAGTGAAGATACCAAACCCATAGCAAACTCAACTATGAGCTGTTGAAAGCAAGTGGCGGATGTGCTTTCCCATATGACTCAAACTCATTATAACCCATATGACTCAAATCCTCATTACCTGATTCTGAACAAGAGGAAAGGGAGATTGTTTGGTTGATATTTTTCCCTTTTTCATCAAAACCCCCTGCTGAGTTGTGGGCTGGTCTGTGCAGTTCTCCCCTCCCATTCCTTCCGTGGGGCAGGGTTAGGGACTTTGGTACCTGTGGGCCCACATCACATGATAGGCAAACACAAGATCTGAGGAAGGAGGGAGGCAACCAGGGGATTGACAGAACCCTCCCTGGTGGGCCTCAAGCAGTGAGATGTTGTGCTGGATGAGTAACCATCCCCTCACCCTGGGATTTCAGGATGGCTGGGTCTGGCCCAGCTCCTTCTGGCCCAGGGCAAACCTCATGCCAGGAAGAGCCATTAGCATCCATTTCCTTCCCCCAACACAATTCATCCTGCCAGACCCCAGCCCTGCTTCCAGTTCTTTTATTTGCTGCAGCAGCACTGAGGGCATCTGACACATACACAAAAATAAACTAAAAAATACTCACAACTGCTCTGTAAAGTAGATAAAAATTAATTAATCAGAGCAGAAAGCCAAGCACATGAAAATGCAGACCAAATAGAAGTACTATAAAAATGCATTTCAGAGCTGCCCGTGTCACTCTCCCCAAAACAGAATCCTGGTTGGCTGCAGCAGAACTGGTGGCAAGGGTCTTCTTGTTGTGTTAGAGTCTACTCCATTCTGTCAGTAGTGAGGAAAATACAAAGAGAGAAATGGGTTATAGTCATCATTCATCATGAGATTTGGACTCCCCAGCACAGTGGAAATCTGAGGAGCAATTCATCAGAGACAGGACCAGCCTTGAACGAAGAGCACTTGGAAATGGATCTGTCTCCATCGTCTAAGACAACCTACCCTCACTCTGTGTCTGTGAATGAGGGGACAGCATAGGAGTGGTGGGTGGCACAGAAGTCTCCTCTATGTTCTCCTATGAATTTGCAGAAGCTGAATAACTTCTTCAAATAATTTTAACTTGAAAATTTGAAACATTTCTGCCAAAACTGCTTGTTTCTATTTGTCTGTTTCCAACAAACTGAGAGTATCATCTGAGGTTGATAAAAAAGAACTCTTTTTCTTGAACTTTGTCCTATCTTGGAAGATCTGGAAACAATTTAATAGGAAACATCCTGCTGCTACCTTTTGAGCTGCAACCAGGAGAAATCTGCTTAATTGCTACGTGAGAATGGTGCATCTCCAGTCCTGCCAGCTGCCAGAGTTCTGAGAAGATGCACGTATGGCTGGCTTACAGCTGGAAGGAATTAATGTTGCAGAATGCTTGGTGGGGAGAAAGGCCCAACGGAGCTTTTATCTACTAAAATGGAAGTCTCTTAAAGTGAAAGAAACAGCACTTTCTTGACCATTTGTAAACCACAGTTTCTGGAAATGTTTATACTATGGCTATAGTTTTTCTAGCTCTCAAATCAGCAGGAGTAAGGAATCCTGCCACATAGTGCACCCACTACCAGCTTTCATTTGGCAGAGAAGAATAAAAGCTGTCAGAAAGTTCAACAGGTTTTGTTAACACCAACAGAGCCAGTGCTTTTTTCTCTCCAACATTTCCTTGGAAGTGATTAAGTAGTTTTTGGTGAACTAAGAAAAAATAATCACCCTGGATTGAACTCCTAGCATGAAAGACCTGAACGTCTAACAGGGTTATAAACCATTAAAAAAAATCTTCCATTGGGAAGAGTCCAGCAATGCAAACATTAGGTAGTATTACCTGTTCTGCCTTAAGTGTAACACATTTTTTTCCACGTCATTCCTGCATTTTTAAATGGAAAAATGTAAAGAGAGTTTAATAATATTACTTTATTGGGAGTTGGAACTTCACGGCAACCAATCTGTTTGGCATCAAACTGACTTTTTAGTTTAAATAAAAAGTAATAATTCAGAACCTGCCAGCACTACCTTTGTATGTATGATAAAAAATAAGTACAGTTCCCCTCACAATTGCTGTTCTCTGTTCTTTGAAGACATGAAAGTTTCTAACCTTTACTTGGGTTCTGCTTGATATGCAGTTTCTTAAAGCTGGGGATTTTTGAGCAGGTTACTATGAGTATGTGTGTGCATTTGAGACAAAGGCCTCAACTTTGGTATAAAAGGTGCGAAATAAATTTAAAAATTAAAATAATTTAACTGGGGTTAAAAATACTGAGTTTAAGCTTTGTCACTTTGTACAAATATGTTTTGCTCTAAACCTTCTAAAATACAGATTCCAAAGGTTTTGTAATACTTGTAAAGCAAAGGATTACTTAAATAGGAAATATTAAATCCTGAGATGATTAATACTGCAAACTACAGCATGCCATTTCCCAAAACCCATTTTCATTTTCCATTTTGCTGGTATGGTTTGTCCCTCTGCTGTAATTTTCAGTATGTTCCTTTTCTATGATGTTTTTTTCCATGTTAGTTTATTGGCCAGTTACACAACGTGTAAGTGCTCGACATTATTTTCTTTGCGTGTATACACTGCATCAATGTTCAAAACCACTGTTGTACAATTTAGACAGAGAGGTGAAAAAATATTTCTCTTTCAGAGGTAAGAAATAAATCACTATATCAATAATATAAAACTGCTTAGGCAGCTTGCAGTGACACCCAGTATCTCAAATAAAGCTGTTCTGTATTGTCTGTTCAAGCAGTTTGCAAGCAATATCCATAGGAATCCCAGCCAGAAAATTAGTATGGCCTATGCCTTCCTGTGCCAGGAAGGCTTGTACCACTATCTAATCCAGTTTTGTACGAAACCTAGGAAATTTTACAAATCCATGGAGACATGCAGAGCTCTTTTTTTCCTGGGGAAAATTGGAGATGTGATGAGCTAAAACTACCCTTTGCAGTGCTGATCTATAAGCTGGGTTACAATGTACTAGCGAGGGCCATTCTCAGATGCTTCCTCCATGCACAGATGAGGAGGGTTCCTGCACCATCTTATTGCTGCCTGAGCAGGGAATACTGGTGCCAGTGTGCAGGCGCTAGGAACACCCTCAGCCTGCACAAACTCTGGTTGCAGGTCTGTATCTAAGGGCAGAATTTGCCTGAGAAGGAATCAATCACAGAATCACAGAATCATAGAATTGACCAGGATGGAAAAGACCTTTGAGACCATCGGGTCCAAGGAGAGAGATTGAAAGCCAGAATCACATGAGTGAGATTCAGTTCACCCAGTAAAAAGATAGAACCTTTGTCGTTTGGAGAAAAGCATCTACGTGATCTGCTCAAATCTCTTAAATACTTAATCTCTCTCCTATTAGCTATGTCCAGCCTCATATAACAGAAAGGAGGCAGGAGTTTGCTTTCTACACCTACCTCTGAGCTCAATGTAAATGAGGTCACTTATATTTCTGCCTCGCCCTTCATAGATTACAGATTATAGGATTCAATCATTATTTGATATGGAAAAAGCAGTATTTCTCTCTCTCATTGCTATGTTCCAAGGAAATGAAACTTGCCCTAGCATCATATCAGTACGCTTGTAAAAGTACCAAGATAAAACTGAGGCAAAATACTTCCTGGAACAGTTTCCCTTTTAAATAGTATCTCTGTTAACCGAAGATATGGTATCAAGCAGCTATCTTAGTATGATGCTGTTGGTCAGGTATTGACAGCATGCTTGACCACTAAACTCCAGTGTCTGTGTACTTATAGCTGCTTCTTCCTGCAAAAACACTTGGTTTCCTTGGAAGAAATATTTTAAAGATGGGTCTGAGTTAAACAGCTGACATGCAGATCGGGAGAATCAGCACCCTTTGCCTGGAAAAAAGGCCTGACCTCTAGATACTACAGGACTTTTACAACTCTGTCATGCATGGCAATACTGTTCATCATAATCATGCATTGTGCAATGACATCGGCAATGATTATGTTGCAAGGTTAACCCCATAACACTTTACCACAACAGCTTTTGCTTTATAGTCTTTCTGATCTTTCTTTTTGTTCCACGTGCAACTTTAATTCTGCCTTTTCTAGCTTTTTAATGCTGGGCTTTCCAACTTAGCTAATATTCTCTTAATGTCATTTTCTTGTATATCATTAGAATGTAAATTCTCTAGCAGCATGAATGCATGAGCATCCTCCAGGAAGAGTTAGAATCTTAGGATCACAGAATGGTTTGGCTTGGAAGGGATCTTGAAGATCATCTAATTACAACCCCCCTGCCATGGGCAGGGACACCTTCCACTAGACCAGGTTGCTCAAAGCCCCATGAGTAACACACATTTTCTTTGTTCAAATTGCATTCCAATTAACACAGGAAATGAAATCGATCTCGCTTGGTACATCCGACATAAAGTCTGGAATGCCTTTGTTTCAAAGTAATAATCTAAAATCTGTGATTATAGCTATAATTTGTAATTTATCTCCTACTATTTTTTTTATTAGTAACTTGTGGCTTTCTTGATACTTCTGTATTGCTTGGAACCTGCAAAGCTTTATCTTCTCTGAATCTATGAAATCACTGTGCTCCACTACATTGTTACTTGTGAACATTTTGTAGACAGCAAAAGAGAAAGCTGTGCTAACAGAACAGCCCAGAGTTCATTGCTATCCGTAGAGGTCTCTCCTGACTTCCCGGCATCCAAATGGACCTGTCCAGTAGGCTCAATTCTAACAGGTAGTATATTACAACCTAAATCAGTCTTTCTCTTTATGAAATCTACTTTTTCTCCATGAACTGCACATTTTCTGACTTTAATCACAAGGGAGGAAGACCTCTTATGAGCAGGAGTGTCCACTGTGCAACTCAGGGTCTTCCTCTGCATATCACACTTCCTTTGCTTCACTGAACCTGGAGTACTGTGGGTAGGAAGATTAAAATGGGCTGTCATCTAATAAGATATTGTCATGATTACCTCAAATCCTGTGTTCAGTTTTGGGCTCCACATGACAGGTCAGGCCTGGAGATGCTGGAATGTGTCCAAAGAAGGGGGTGTAATTGGTGAAGGCTCTGGAGCACAGATCTTGTGAGGGGTGGCTGTGAGAGCTGGGGTTGTTTATCTTGGAGAAAAGGAGGCTCAGGGGAGAACTTATGGCTCTCTATACCTACCTAAAAAGACGTTGTAGGAGGTGGGCCTCTGTCTCTTCTCTCAGGTAAGAAGTGAAAGGATGAGAGGACACAAACTCAGGTTGTTTCAGAGGAAGTTTAGATTGCATATAAGGAAAAATTACCACAGGGTTTGTCAAAGACTGCAACAGGCTACCCATGGAAGTGGTTGAGTCACCATCACTGTAGGTATTTAAAAAAGGGACGATGTGGTGCTTAGGGACATGGTTTAGTGGTGAGTATGGGAGTGCTGAGTTAATGATTGGACGCAATGATCTTAGGGGACTTTTCCAACCTAAATGATTCTATGTTTCTATTATATGACATATAGACAGAAGGGAGACAAATGACAGCTCTGTGGGTATCCTGAGCTGTAATGTTTCCTATGCCCAGCAACTTGTCTTTAATAAAAAAATTAACATTCTTTTAGTTAGGTAATGGCAATTTCCTAGGCTTTTAAGAAAATGAACTTATTTTAAAAAATCCCCGCTCAAGAGTGGCTCTTCTACAGCCCCTTCTAAGCTCTTCAGAGTGGTGTTGAGCAGAGTTAAAGCCTTTGGATGCTGGCACACATTTTTGACACATGAATCAATCCCCATGAAGGCTGGCCAGAGAGCAAGAATTCCACTTGACAAAAACCTAACAGTGGGAAATAAGAATTTCCTTGGCTTCAGAATGGAAACTAAGCTTTTTGATATTCTTCAACCAAGCTTCTAGCTGCCCTGTCTTTTTCATGAGACCAACAATAGCATATTGAAATACTTCCAGGGGAAAGAAAATAAGGATCGAAGAGATAGAGGGGGAATTCAGGTTTAAACTACTTGACTGAGTAATTTATAGTTTTAAGACACTTCAGCTCTGTTGCAACCTAGATGAGAAATAACTTTGATGAATAAATGACAAATAATAAATACAAATATTACAGTGTAAAATAGAATACCATAGCACAGGCTATAAACACCATGTTGCTTCCCACCTTTGACATTGAGCCTTGTGATAGCCATTTTCTGGTGAGGCAATTGGGAAAAGACTACTGTAGTTCCCCAAGTAGGAGGAAAACAATCTGGAATTTTTTTTACTGATATCAGAAAATGCCTGGAGATAAATGCAGTGCAAATGATGGTCTCTCTATAGCAAGGACTGTGGCTGCATATAACTGGAAATGGTGGCTGAACAGAAAGGTTTATTCAAGTCAAACCCCTCCACACCTTAATAAAGTCAGAGATGAGTTGCTTTCTTAGAAATCTGCAATGTTGTACTTCAATGAAAAACTTTTCAGAAATGTTGAGGAATGTTTTCTATATCCCAACAAGCTGTAAATGAGGCTTTGTTTCTAGTGTGAGCTTAAATCATCTCCCTGACCACTATGAAATAGCTAGAGGGTAGGAGCAGAATCTGGCTTAAAAAATCCTGTCTACTTCCTCTGCCCAGAATTTCAACTTGTTTTATTCAGAATATAAATACTAAAATTTTTTGGTCAAAAGTTGAAGTTTGGTGTTTTATGGATTGCTTTGAAAGCATTTTTGCATATTTTTCAGTATTTCATTCTGTTACAGGATGCGTTTGCCATCAAGAACACTAGTGCTAAAATATTTGATGAGGCAACATGTGCAGTCAGTTATCTAAAGAAATGTGGTGTTCATACATAATACTTTCAAAATAGAAGTATTTTACATAAACCAAAATACTGCCAATCCTGGAGCACTTTTGTCTCATTAAAAATGTGTGGCTAATTCCCCCTGGTGAAATGTTGTTTAGAGCTGAGATTGCTGCTGAATGAAATACAGAAATTACAGCACAGTATGGAAGCAAAATGTTGGATGTGGTGTTGAGCAAATTTTACGCAGCATTTTTAGCTTTAAGATCTTGCTAACATTCTTCTCTCTATGATATAAAACATCTTTCAGAGGTGACCTTTTGTTTCAGCAAATGTTCCCCAGCTGAAATCAACTTTCAGCTAACTAAAACCTAAATATTGATTTTCCATCCAGCCATTGAGAAAAATACATTGGGGAATTTTTAGGCATTCATTTTGACAGGTTCTTGGGATTCATTATAATGTGTTTTAAGAGATTAAAAGATTGCTTTGCTAATGTTCAAAACCTTCTTGACATTTCTATCTTGAAAAGCAGGACTGGGACCAGGGACCTCCAACCACGTCTTCTAGTGGGAAAGGAATATCTTCACCAGATTTTTTGTGGTGTGACAGTCTCCAAACCAGTAGTTCTTGCAATTCCTCTACTCTGCAGTGAGCTGCCAGAGGGTTCTGTGCCACTGTAGATCCATTGAATTTATTCTTGTGTCTCTCCCGATTCCACCCCACATGTGCCACCACCGCATGACACACGGACGAGCAGTCCTGTGTAGTGATCCCTGAGTTGGTCAGGCAGTTGGACTAGATGATTGCTGTAGATCCCTTCCAACTGAAATTATTCTATTCTGTTCTATTCTGTTCTGTTGTATTCTATTCTGTTCTCCCAATGCAGAACAGCAGTGCACACATGCAATGGGATGTGCAAGTGTGGAGCCTGCTGTGAGAGTTGTCTGGTCAGAAACTGATTTGGGCATGCTGCGAGGAAGGAGGTGGAAGCCTTACTGTCCCTCTGACATTGCAGCACCCCCAGAGGAAGGGCCTCTGAGCTAAATAGATCTGAAGAACTAATTATTAATTACCTGATATTTTGGCAGACAGAAGTTAATCATCTCCCTGGGGCTTGCTCAGACTCACTGAGGGAGGGGAAAAGATCTCAAAAAAAATATTTGAAGATAGAAAGGGGAAAAAAGGGTTAAAATTACTTTTTACTTATGACCCAAAAGTCACTCAGATGAAAAGTGTCCTGGTTAAGCTATTTATTGCTCACAGATGGTCACAGGTTTGTTATGAATACATTGGCAAACAAAAGTGTAGTAACACCAGCCAAGATGGTCAAGAGTGCGGTCTTATTCATCTACAGGTGCAATACCACAAGAAAAATGTGCTGCACTGTAGGAACCCGGAGTGCCGAGAATATTTCTCTGCCTGTTTTTAAGGGTTCTTACCCCCCTGAACAACACTGTTTTAACCTCCAACCTTGGAAAAAATTACCAACGATCAGGCAAGAACTAGAAAATACAGTGGTGTGAATTAGGTGATAGACTACTATGTAAGATTGTCACAGGGTGAAAAATATAGAGATTTTGGGGCTTCTCTTTGTAGTAAATAGATAAGAGTAAAAAATATCAAAATGGAGGATTGTTGTCGTTCTCTAAGCCTTCTTCTCCTTCTTCTACTACTCCGTGTTCTGCAGTAAAAGCAGTTTGGAATGATCCGATAGAGAATTCTGCAGTTCCTGCCTGTGTTACTGAATAATTGGTAGGAAAGTGAAAATAATATATGTTTTTAGTAACCATTGGTTAAATTATCTTTAAAAGGCTGTGTAAATCTTGATAGAGAGACTTCACTCCTGCTTTCTGTGCTCTATGCTGTACCTGGGTCATGCTTGTGGCTCTGTTCCTCTGATAAGACTTAATAAACAACTATCCGGCAGCATTGAAACTCAAGGAAAAGTCTCGGTTTATCTTTGAAACCCCTTGCAAGGACTTTTAGAAAATTCTCTTGCATCAGGAGGGATTTGATTTATGGCATGGTTCAGTGTCATTTGGTGCCCTGTGTTCGGCTTCATCGGCATGAAGAAAGCCAAAACGTTTTGGACAGCATTGTGCGACCAGAAACAGAAGAAAAGAAAACCCCGGGGTCGACCTTCAAAATCCAGGATCTCCTAACATCGGTGCACAGGGGAGAGGAGGAGCTGTGGACTGCTGGACAGAACTTGGTCTGGGATTTCACGAGCCGATAACATCTATCAAAAACAAGGTAAGCTGTCCAAAACTAGACCAAGAAACAAATTATGGGTGCAGTTCTGTCCCAAGTGGAGGCAAATGTAATACATAGTTTTGAAAACCTAGTTTGTAACCATCCCTTACCAGCATATAAAAAAGAAATATGTTGTTTGCTGTCCTGGGTGAAAAGAGAGTTTCCTGATGCAGTAATTGGAAATTTGTATTTACCATCTTTTTGGGAGAATATTAATTCTATTCTATACCATTACGCCAGTCTAAGAGATGAAACTGCTCAGAAATTAATACCACCAGCTAGAGTAATTTATGAAACGCTTCTAGAGCTGGCACCTCCTGCTTGTGATGAAGAGGAGATGTTTAAAACTCCCGCGGAGACTTTGCTGACACCCGTAAAAGCAGTGGGAGATTTTCAAACCCCGCTCGAATCCTTCCCACCCTTAAAAACAGGCAGATTAATATTCTCGGCGCTCTGGGCTCCTACACTGCACCTAGGTAAAAGAGAAGAAAAGAAAATTAGTGAAAACCAAAACCTCTATATGGTGATTGATACTGTTCAAGCCAAATTCACATGACAAGGAGCAGCCAGGTTCAGCTTCATAAAATCAGAAGAAATTGATGAGAAATAGTTTTTCTTCTTGACTTAAATTCTCAGGGCAATGTGGAATATTTCAGACTTTTGCCCTCTGACAGTCTTACTACCAGCTGGAAAGGATTCTACCCACACCTCCTGCTTAAACAGTTTCCACCTGGTCTTTGACTGAAGCTGTCAAAGGACAAAACCCTTATAAAAAATTTCATTATTGTCAACAAAATCAAAGTAAAAAACTTGGCAGTTAAGCAGTCTTGCCAAAAATATGTTAGGTGTTTACACATACATGCACATATATATACACACCTGCAGTAAGAACCACATGTACAAACATCACAATACACTAAGCATATTTTTAAAAGACATTTAGCAAAACCACAAAATCCCTAGCCCAGCTATTTCTGTGGTTTTTAGCAAAGCCAAGGTAACTCCATCCTATCCTCACTCTGCCTCTATTCCTGTGGCCTCAAGCTCACTTTCTGGATACTGATTTTAGAGCTGGTTTTCATGGTGGCACTAAACCCTCTACAGGTGTCCTCTGGGTAGATGTAACTTGTAAGGAACTCAAGGAAAGCAAGCATTGGAGGGAGTAATTTTGTTCCTGCAAGCTGGGGTGGTGGGTGAGCGAGCTGATTTCAGGGAGCACCATGACCCACAGATGTGGGGAGGAGGAGGTAGTTGTGGGGACATAGAGGAGGGATGCACTGTTCACTTTTGCCCCTGTACTGAGGAGCCAGTAGATACCTTCTATGTTCCCTCATAACAGGAGAAGCTTGAGGTGTTGCATGTCCTGGAAGGGCGTCAAGACAGTAACAGGAACTCATTATGTTAAGGTTTGTCCCATTTGAATTAAACTGGTCATTGAATGGTCCAGTCCATTCAATGGGTGTAGTGATTGAGCGTACCCTCAGTAAATTTGCAGATAACACTAGGTTTGGTGGGAGTGTTGATCTGCTGGAGGGTAGGAAGGTTCTGCAGAGAGACCTGGACAGACTCCATCAATGGGCTGAGGACAGCTCCATGAAGCTCAGTAAGGCCAAGTGTCAGGTCCTGCCCTTGGGTCACAACAATGACCTGTAGCAATTGCAGGCTGGGGGAGGAATGGCTTGAGAGCTGTTAAGTACAAAGGGACTTGGGGGTGCTGGTTGACAGCTGGCTCAGTGTAAGCCAACAGTGTGCCTGGGCAGCCAAGAATAGTGTGGCCAGCAAGACTAGGAAAGTGATCATCCCCCCATACCCAACACTGATGAGGCCACACCTCAAGTGCTGTGTTCAGTTCTGGACCCCTCACTTTAAAAAGGACATTGAGGTGCCAGACCGTGTCCAGCAAAGGGCAACAAGGCTTGTGAAATGTCTAGGAAACATGTCTTATGAGGAATGGCTGAGGGAGTTGGGTTTGTTCTGTCTCAAAAAGAGGAGCCTCGGAGGGACCTCATTCATCTCTACAACTGCCTGAAAGGAGGTGGGAGCTGGTCTCTTCTGCCATGCCTGCAGTGAGAGGACCAGAGGAAATGGCCTTAAGCTGGGACAGGGGAGATTCAAATCAGACATTAGGAAAAATTTTTCACTGTTTGGGTAGTCAGGGATTGGAATAGGCTGCCCAAGGAGGTGGTGGAGTCACCACCCCTAGAGGTGTTTCAGGAGTGTCTGGACCTGGCGCTGGGTGATGGTTTAGTGGTTTAGGGTTACAGTGATAGTGCTGGGTGGATTGTTGGACCTGATGATCTTAAAGGTCTCTTCCAACCTTGATGTTTCTATGATTCTACACATCCAGAAGCTCTGTACAACAAAGCCACAACTGCAGAGTTACTATCTTTACACCTTTGCAAAGCATTGCTCTCTTGCCACAAATAACATTTTTATTTGAGCTCCTAAAAACCATATGAAAATTTAAAAATAGCAGTCTAGTTAAATGCACCTAGTAGGGATTAAAAAGAAAAACAGAACATGCACAGATACAGAAATTGATACAAATGCAGACATCCTAGTGCTTTAGGTTTGTTAATAAACCTTAAAAAATGGAGAGGACAGTAAAACAAGTGGTGCATGAGTGTCACTGGAAAGTTAATTGATTACACACTAGAGTTTATTTAATATGACCAAAGACAACTATTCTCATCAGATTACTCAGATATGTATACGGTTCTACACCTTCCAAAACCTGCTGATTACAAACACACCTCACCCTCCAGTCTTTCAGTAGAGAGACACACAGGAAAGTGTCTTATGTTTCTGTGATTAGAAATAAACTTTCAGAAATGAGTAAGCAGTTACTTTTGATCTAATACCAGCACGTATTTTGTGGCAGTCTTATCTCAGTAGGAAGATTCTTATCTTGAAACTGCATTTGGACTTCACCTTGCAAGAGCTTTTCTCTTAAGCTTTACTAGTGTACTGCAGACTTACAGAAAAGCTTCTCATTCCACCCACATGTAAAGTGGGGTTTCAAATTGCATTTGCTATGGTAGATAAGAGATATGGCATTCTTGCTTATAGTGTCAGGATCTCTGTTTAGTGACTATGAAAGGGAAAATACAACTAGTGCTAAGAAGACTCACTGGTCTGATGAAAGGTACAGTTAGTCTATAGTTATAAAAGAGTAACTCTAGGGAAGCAACTGACCAAGTCTTCTAAATTTAAAGACTCAGAATTAAGTGATACACGAAGGCATTTAGAGAAAGTGATGAATATAAGGCAGTAAACAACAGCCTTAAATTTTCAGAGAAGGTGTTTAATGTGTTTGAAAGCGTCTTGCCATTTCTTCTTGCTGTTATTTGGGTGGGCCTGACCATGAGCAAAAAGAAGTAGACCTTTTTATTTCTTTTAGAAACTCTCCCTGATCCTTCAAAGATTTCAGGAGGGTGATGGAAAGGGAGAAGACCTGAAGAGGGTCTTATTCTCTGGGGGAGCAAATCCCATCACCACAAAACAAATTCTCTGAGGTTCATCATCTCATTGAACATCCTTCAAAGAGCTAATACTCAAACTTCAATAAAATTGGATCAGGACTCCATGATGGAGCTTGAGTCTCAAGGCAAGTTTAATTCATAAGAACTACCTCATAAAGTTACATCAGACTAACATGAGAATGACGAGTTAGGCCTGGATGTTTTATCCATAGCCACATACTTACAAATGTTTTATATCCTTAAGAGCCAATTATTTTTTATAAGATATGTTTAGGAGTTCCTGGTAAACACTAGTTTTGTTTTCTCAAAAGCAGTTAAAATTGCTATAATTTCAAGTTTACTATCATGTAAAATCCAAATAAAGTAAATTATTTTGAAATGTCTGCCAAGTAAGGAATTTTCCTTCTCATTGTGTTGCTATCTGTCCCATCAATAGCTCACTTTTTTCAGCATGGTCCAGCTATTTTTCCTGTGCCAGTGTTCAATGACATGAGATTCTGGGCATACAATTGTCACTTGCGGCTTATTAACTTTTGGAAAAAAAAAATTAGTTTATCAACTCTGACTTCAAAAATCAGTACTGAGGCATGGTGGAAAGTACTATAAGAACACAGAAAACATGTCACTTAGCATCCAGCCAATCCATTTGGTTGATCAGAACAGTTGTGTTTTGAGAACATTATTAAATACAAGATTGCTCCAAAAAGAAATAATAAAAAATCAGGACTCTGCAGATAAACAGAACTTGCTGCCTTCCCAAGAGTAGCAAGCTGTTGAGTCAATGTTCACAGGTAAATGGATCCAGAGAGCAGTGATTTTTTAAAAAATGCACTGGCCAAATATTCACAATAGTTTCCAGTGTCTGCCATAGCTGTGCCAACACATATGCTTTTCACCCTTTCTACTACTCAGGAATGGAAATCCCTGGAGGAAAACATCTGAGTGACAGTAACAGCCCTGTCAGGCTGTGGACCCAGTTACTATTCATATGCTTACCCAGTTATCCTCATTTATTTTTCCCAAATGGATGCCTTGCCTGCATTATGTGGCCCTGTTGCCTACAAAGTCTGCGATGATCTGTGCTTGAAACAAGGGTCCTGTGACTTGGAGAAAGAAATAGTGCAGGTGTTATGAAATCTGGCCTTCCTCTGGTAATCAGTGCAGAGACAAGGAGAGCCGATCAGTAGTTAACAGCCAACTGATGTGGCTTTAACAGGTTCAGAAACATCCCAATGTCCTTCCATACTTTTCCAGTTCTCAGAGCCAAGACTCACTTTTAATGCCACTACTTAGAAGGAAACAGCTCATGAAGAGACTCATCTAGTATTCTTCTTAACAAAGACCTCCAAAACACCCTGTTGCTGCTTACAACTTCTAATCATTGCCAGCATGGACACAGGTGTAGAGTTGTTGTTAGTTGACTCACACTGGTAATGATCAAAAGATGCCAGGTCTTCATTTTACGGTTGTGTCTTGTGACCAGTAATAGGTAGATCCCATGGTGGAAGTCACTTGCATGTATTAGGATGTGTTCCTAAAGAACTTCATTTATTAAAGTTGTCAGCTAAAGCTGTGCATAAGCATAAATTTAAATTTAATTTTAATAAACTAAAGATCTAAATCACCACTTTCTTTCACCAGCCACAAGTAGGTACGAAAGAAGAATTTACCCACGAAGAATGAAACCATGCTCAAATTGCTACCTGCTTTATACAGACATTAGTTCTCTTGGTATGAGTGACATATAAATAAACACATTCTGGTTAAACTGCAGTATTAAACCACCTGCATTTTCAGCACTGCTACTTTTAAGGAAATACAATACACATGTTTAAGTGGCTTAATCTATTCTGTTACTTTGAGACACAGATGACAAAAATGTTTGGTTTATAGTGGTTTTATTGAAGCAATATAATTTCTTAGTAACCAATTTTCAAACGCTGAAGCACAACCCATGTTTCATTAAACTAGGTCAAGTATTATTTTTTTAGAAACAAAGAATCACACTTCACCAAACCATGTCCTATGTAAGTACAGTATCTCTCTCTTCCATTTGTCTCAGGGTTTTATCCTCCACCTGATCATGATGGTACCGGAATATTTTCAGATTGAAAATATATGGCAATAGCAAACACTTGGACACCCAACACATGGGATCTCTGCAACTTCAGTTTAGGAAATGTGTGCATGTGTGTGCAAAGGGGCATCAACTTTAAAAAAAAAAGATATTGCAACCATTCCCCCCTTGCACTTTTGAATGTTTGGTTGGTTGTTTCCTTTTTGAGAACTAATCTCTTGATGTAAGTTTTAAAATTATGTAAAATCCCTTTTTCTAAAGTTGTACAGATGTGTTTCATTCAATTCGCTCTGTAATTTTTTATCCAAAATTCTTCTTTCATACCTTTCAAGCACTTCAGACTGAGCTTCTGTGTTCTGCTGTGGAGCACACAACACAGCTCTTGTGGTGGCACCTGCACCCTAATTCAGTCTTTGAGAAAAATGTGGCTTGACCTGATTATCACTCGGAAATTAGGGCTGTGTCATTCAGGTAGCCCTCAATGATGACTGGGAATCCATGAAGAGGCTTTTCCCAGGGTCTCATGAGGAGCTCTTAAAGCAGGGAGGACACCACAAGCCATGTTTTGTCTTTCAAAATTGTTTGAGCTGTAGCTGAATCCAACAACAGAGGGAAAATGATCAGGTTCTCAGACAGGAAGAAATACAAAATTTTGTTCTGAAATTCAGATAAAAGATGTCACCTTGTCATTTGAGACAGAGTCCTGGTCTTAACAGTACTTTATAAAAAATGGAAAACCACTGATGGAAGGAAGCCCAAATTTAGCACATGCTGTTCATCTCATGTTTCTGTGAAAAGCATGGTACCACCACTTGTGAGAGTACTTGTGTAAATTAGCTGACTATTCAAGCAAAAGGTGTAGGTGCTCACCTGGATAATTATTAGTAATTTCAAAAGAAAGGACAAAATTCAAAAGAACAACATACTCTTTTAACTTTTAGTCAATCTATAATTCAATCAACTGCCAGTCTTCCAAGACCATTAGTAATACAATTGGAGAGCTTTCCTGGCCAGTCAAAAGTGGTGGTGTGACCCTGGCTGGATGCCAAGTGCAAAGCAGTTCTTTCATGTCCCTACTCAACAGGGGTGAAAAGATATAACAAAAGGTTCATAAGAGTTAAGAATCACAGAAACATCAAGGTTGGAAGAGACCTTTAAGATCATCAGGTCCAACAATCCACCCAGCACTATCACTGTAACCCTAAACCACTAAACCATCACCCAGCGCCAGGTCCAGACACTCCTGAAACACCTCTAGGGGTGGTGACTCCACCACCTCCTTGGGCAGCCTATTCCAATCCCTGACTACCCAAACAGTGAAAAATTTTTCCTAATGTCTAATTTGAATCTCCCCTGTCCCAGCTTAAGGCCATTTCCTCTGGTCCTCTCACTGCAGGCATGGCAGAAGAGACCAGCTCCCACCTCCTTTCAGGCAGTTGTAGAGATGAATGAGGTCCCTCCGAGGCTCCTCTTTTTGAGACAAAACAAACCCAATTCCCTCAGCCATTCCTCATAAGACATGTTTCCTAGACCTGCCCTTTGCTGAGACATCTATAATCACCAATCATTTTCAGAGATGTTCTTATGGTTTCTAAACAGGGAAAGATCGTCAGCTCTGTGGCGTCAGGATGTTCCATATATGGGTATCATCTGGCTGCTCTGCCCATGAGGGCTGGTCAGTTGTTTTAGTTGTGCTGCCTTAGTAGAGTTTTCCAAATCCCATGGCATCGTTTGGAGACAGCCCTGCTCTATGCAGTGTCTGTCCTCCAGTGCTGCTAAAAGTGCACAAGGCCACTATTCACCATACAAGCAGTGTTGGCCTTCCACAGCATAGATGAGTTTATGCTGAATCCACAATGAATCTGCAATGAAATGACAATGTTCTACACTGTAGAGCAACCTACAGTAGTGATTCATCTTATCCTACAACAGATATCTAAGAGGGGAAATTTATACTCTGTTATGGATACTTAGCTAGTAATTGTACAGGGATCTAAAGACCTAAGAAGTAGACATGTAACTTGGCAAGAAATAGCTGCAATGAAGAATAAGAGATTCTACCACAGAAGATTGAAACTTATCTATTCGGAGGCTGTAAAGTAAGATAAACCACTGGTCAGTCTCTCTTGACATTTTTCTGTGTCCTTTTTTCCCCCGAACAAAGATTCTTACTAATCTTTATAGAGTCACTTCTCAATTTCACTCTGAAAATCTAAGCAGATTTTGTATTCTGATTCTCTCACTCAAAGATGTTCACTTGACATTTTGAGTATTTGTCATGATTCTTTTCACCTTATCAATACCAAAATTGCAGTCACCATATTAATTCTTATCAACACCTCATCTGGAAGTAAAACCACTTCCTTTTGTTTTCTAGCTAATTTTATATTTAGAAAATCTGAGGACTGTCATTTGATTTTCTCTCCATAAAATCACACTGGAAATTTATGCTGAGTTTTCACTCTGAGGACTTGGTTGGCTTTAGTTATCCCTTTCCAACAATCACTCATTTTTCTGTAGGTCTGAATTCCTTAACTTGGATGTAAAACTTTACACTGGCTGTATTAAAATGCATCTGTCTTAAATTGACCACCATTATTAAAACCAGCTCTATTCATGGCTGCCTGGATTATTTAGTCTGAATAGTAGGCTGGGCATAGGACTACTTTTGCATCTCCTTTAGAAGAAAATTCCTTGTGGAAAATCATATTTTAAGTCAGTTCTCTTTCCACTCAGTGAGATTTATTAGTACATTATTGAGCTATTTAAAAAAATTTAAATAGCAAGTGATAGTAAGTAAAAAGCTATGGTTTGCTTAATAGGATCTGTTCTCCATAAACTGATAGGAATTAATCACATTCTCATTTTTAAAGCTATGTCTGTTGACTCCCTTATGAGCTTTTCAATTATTTTGCTGAGGAAAAGTTACCAGCCAGTTACCTCTTATGTCCTCTGCTTTGTGTGTATTAGCACAATATCGACACTTTACCAGTGTCCAATTGTACTTCACTAGAGTGTTACAATATTTCTCAAAAAATGCTCTCAGTGGCACAGATGTTCAGACAATTTGTTCAGACAACTGCTCGTTGCTCCCATGGGTATTTATGGTCTGGAAAATGCTTCATCATATTCATAGAATCACATGCACCATCTCTTTCGTATTGAAGTGTGTCAGAAAATTTTCTGAGATTTTTCTTTTCTTTTTAATTTCTAAACACTTTACTATCTCCACCAACTACATTGCCTGGTTTCATATTAATACTTAACCCTTTTCTGTGCTATAGACTTCTCTCTAGCTTCCCTTATTCTCTAAATTTTAATAATTTTAGTTTTTATTGACTGCTACCTGGCTTCCTTTCTCTGTTTGACTAACATATACTTTATTTTCAAGGCTCCTTAGAGAAGCATTACTGAATGCTGAGCCTGTAAATACCTGAAAGTGTTTTGAGATATGATTTAGATGTGAATGGCATTATCAGGAATGTCACTTTTAAAACAGAGTGCAGTAAAAACTGTTTCAGCCCAGTGGAAGCCATGAGGAGCTTTTAGCTGGCTACACTGCAGCATGCAGCTGACACAGGTTATTGTTCCCCAAAAGAGGACAATGCTACCCATCTTCCAGAAGCTGCAGCACTTCATGGTCCTGTGGCACACAGGATGCACTTTTAATTCTTGATGCTAAACCTCACTGCATTAGATTAAGAGAACAGCCTCTGAATGGATGAATATATATGAGCTGGCCTCTGAGATTTCACTTACACAAATTCTTTACCAGAGACACTGTCTTTCTTAGGAAACCCTTTAAATCTGCTCCTGGGTTCATATTTCTGTTTTCATGTGGATAAACATATTGGGAATTGGTGCATTTGTTGCAAGTCTATGGATCTTTCACGCAGGACTAAGCATATCACTTGGTACTGCACCCATCCTGTTTCACAGACAAATATAGAAAAGCTCCAAAATACAAAATCAAAGGGCTCTAATTGTCCTGCACAGCTGCAGGCTCTCAGGTCCCAGATGTGCTGGCAGTGGCACTGGGTGCATGCCTTGTGATGGTGCCCTCTGTGTGAGTGTGAGAAATAGTGGCAACTTTTCACAGTAGCTCCCATCTTGAGCATTGAGTTCCTGACTATAGAAGTTTGTTGCTCCTAGGCAAATACAAGTAACTGTCTGTAAAACATTAGTATCAGAGCTGTCTGACCTTTAAACAGATGCTGGCAAAGTAACTATACGGTCATCTGTAGTTCCTTGAAAACCTACTCTTGTCTCCCCCAAAACACTGTATGTGTTTCCTCACACAAGAAGAGATGCCTCTTCTGAGCAGACACCACTTGGATGGCTCACAAGTTATCTGAAACATAAAGAGATAGTGTAGCACAAGAGAGGATGTATATCACTAGGAAAATCTAACTCATGTTGCACATTTCAAATTTACATAGTTAAAAAAGTGATCAAAGAGACAGAGGTGCAGAATTAACTTTTGATGTAACACAATTAATTAATTACACTGTCTCCATTTCTTTCTTTATTGCCATGAAAAATACACCTGATGTGAGAGTGGTTGTTCTGCCAGTGTTACGATACGTGAGTAAAATCAGTGGTGGTTCACTGGGTAGCATCACTGTCTCCCAGGGAAACAGGGAAATACAGGTGACCAGTGGCTTCTGTGCCACCCAGAGCTGTCTCATTTCTCTTAAAAAATCATGATACCCAGAAACAGATTCCTTCAGTTCCAGTGTACAACAAACTTCACAAGGCATGGTTTGCTATTGCTTGCAAAGCCTTTTCTGCCTTTTTTTTTCATTTAGCACTGATAGAAGAGCTTTCGGAAATTTTTAAAAGAAAGGGATTAGCCTCCTGTGAAACATGGACTATTTCCTCTCTTGTTAATATGCACTGCCCTCTTGTGATAAAATATATTTTTGGTGTTCTCTCAATGTTCTGTTCTTGTTTTCATTTTTTGTAGTTTCCTGCTTTTTAAATTTTCTTTTTTGTTTGGGTTCCTCCTCCAGTCCCCAGAGCTTTCTTCAAGGCTTTTTTCCTATGGCAGAAATAATTTATCTTAACATTAGAAGGATAAAAGGAAAACAACACAAAGCTTGATCAAAACATTCTTAGCCAGTATCTCACTCTTTCATGCATTTAACATCTTCCCAGATTGTTTTACTGAACATGCAAGAATCAGACAGAGAAGTAGGCTGCAAATACTGTAGCAAAAAGTGTAGACTTGAAAGGATGAGGGAAATACATAGGAGTTCATTGCAAAGGCAGTCTTGGAAGAAAGAGGGCCGGTGTGTGGCAGTATTCTTAATTACATGATCACTGTCCTAACAACCTGAAGTAGTGGCAAGGGAAATCTACTTACTGCTGCAAACTTGATCTCTAAAACTAAACAGAGGAAAAATTCACTTCCAAAAGCTAAGCAGGCAGGCCCTTATTTTTATATTAACAAGTCACATTAACCAAAACATCCAAGAACACAGATCCCAAGGTGAGCATCACACTCAGGAAAATAACAGCAAAACTGTAACAGTAATTCTCTGAGGGGAAGTATCAGGTTATCACAAATGGAGATCCAGCTGGCTGCCATCAAGAATAAGCAAAGAATCCCATGAAAATCTCTATGTATCCATGTTTGGACACAGTGTGCTTGGCTGCTTAGTTTAACCAGACTTCTCCAAAGCCAGGTGAATGTTACTGTCCAGCTCATGCCTTTAGATATGGAAGGGCTCAAAATACATTGGGCACTGCCAAGGAGTATGGAAAGGAGCAGCGGCCTGAAATACTTCAGTGCTGTCTATTCCTGATGTGTTCCAGCAATCAGCCTGCTGGGCTAGAGGCTGGGAAGGGGAGCATGAACTTCTGGGAAAATGGCTGTGCACAACACTGCGCTTTGACTCCAGAAGCACCTGAAGTTAGATGACCACACACAGTCAGTATTTTTCTCAACAGGTTTTCTTTTCATTGAGGCATTTCTCCTTCCTCTTTTCTGCATTTCTGGGACAAGATCCTCTCAAGGTATTTGCAGGAGTCACTGTGTGGAAACTCCTTATCACAAATGCTGAGAAAAATAGGGAAGAGACCTATACAGCAAAGACTTGAGCATACCATACCCCATAGTCTGCATATGTCTATCCTTCCTACCAGGGCTTATTCAGGACCTGGGCATTCTAACTGTGCTGAGGAATGCACTTAAGATGAGCCTGGGAGATCTGCTATGTGCTTGGCCCCTTGAATCTCTGATGTTTTAGGACTTGATGTCCTTGCAAATGTGAACATGGATCTAGGTTAATGACATAAGGTGGGAAGAACTAAGAGAAAGAGGCAGCCAACCCCCTGAGCTCTAAGGACCTAGCAGTGAGTAAATGACAAATGCTGTGGAGTTTCACTCCAATAAAACATTCAAGAAATACTTGAACTGTATGTGAACTTCGTACTTTTGAATCTGTAGAACTGCCCCAGAATGGTCACGAGAACAATCTTGCTCCAGAAATTCCTGTTACTTCCTGCTTTCATCAGTGCAGATAGACTTTCTGTGGTATTTTGGCACATCAGCAGCTTACCTTGAAGTGAATGACTCCTGCTTTTCCTCTAAATCCCCAGCAAAACTGAACTGAAGCAAGATGAAAATAACTATACGTGTTTTCCTCCCTAGTTTTCAAGGCACATTGCAAAATAAAACACTCAAACTAGTGAAAGCTCAAAATCTCATTTCTGTGAGGTTCTCGAAGTGGGAGAAAAACAAAACATAAACAAGAATTTCTCATTCAGAAAGGCGCATGTGTGGGCAGCTGGCCACCAGAAACAGCATCAGTGCAAGGAGCACAAGAAGCAACTGCCCCTTTCCCAGTTTGCTCAGCCTTTGGACTGCCACTGGCCTTGTTGCTGCCTCCTGAACTCACTGCAAGAGGGGCAGATTTGGCTAGCAGCCAAATCTCTGTGCTGGGGACCTGAGCAGTAGGGCTGGCTTTCCCACAGACCCAGGGGTTTTCCAAGTTCCCCTGCCCTGCCCACACACAGCAAGCTGCTTCCTGTCCCCAAAGCCTGGTGAGGACATGCTGTAATGGGAAGAGATCTTGGGAGAGGTCGGCCATGCCCCCTCAGAAACAGCCCCTGGGTATGCAGTGGAGCAGACGGTGCTTCTATTTTTATTTCTCTGACAGCTTATGAAACAAAGCTGCATATCTGGGCAGAAATAAATTCAAGAGAAGATTCCCAACTAGCCTCATCAGAGGCTGCTTGTGATGTAAATGTAGCCTGGAAACATAGAAGTAGGTCCAGGCATTTCCCTAACACACCTGTTTGCAAGACTCCTGGTAGCTTTTTTCAGTGCCAACATTAGCACTGCCTTGGTACCCCTACAATCAGCAGAGAGTCTGTGACTGATGTGATGGGAAAATACCATTTCCTTCTCTAGACTGAGCTAGGAAACACTAATTTCTTCCCCATTAATTCTTGATGGCTTTGTAGGAAAGCATGTCTCTTAAGAGCTCACTTGAGTTCATTATCCTGAGCAGACCTTCAGCGAGGCAGGGCTGCCTAGTGCCAAGCACAGACCTGCCCTAATTACCCAGGCAGATGTCACCTCACAAGAGGAGCTGGGCAGTGATTATGGCCCTGCAAAGGGCACAGGTGCTTTTGTGGGTCAGTTAGATATACCAACACAGTTAAATAAGTGAGGCAGCAGGGTTGAAATGAGACTCTCCTGACAAAATCACCCAGTCATTTGGCAGCTCAGTGAACAAAAATAGTGAAAAGTCCTCTTCCAAAAGCACAAAAAGAACATCCTGGCTTCAATTCAAGTTTAGGTCCTAGTTTCCGGAAACACTCTAGCTAACATATTTGGAGCGACATCTGGAAGTTGAGGGAGCTGGTGACTCTTTGCTGCTCTTTGCTGTTTTTGCTGGTGGGGCACAAGCCCAGCAACCCCGGGCATCTGCTTGTGTGCATTGATGCCAGCCTTGGTGCTCAGAAAGGGCAGATCCCATTTATTCGAACATCTGAACTACTTGGTCCTCTCTTAAATCTCACCCTCACTTGAGCCATGACACAATCTTGGGGCTGGGCATGGCTATGACTGTGGGGAGGGGTGGACGGATGGCCTCTGGGGGCTGTTCCCACCTGTGTCCCAGAGTGCTGAATCTTGCTCCCCCATGGGTGCTGGCTGCTTTTACAGAGCTCTTCCACTCAACATTTCCCTGCTGCTCTTGTGGTCTGTGCTTTCTCTTGCCTTCAGCACAAGGACACAGATGCACCACACATGGGAGCATCACATCTGGACAAGTGTCCTCTTTTTCCTCCACAAACACCATTTTCCCTCCTTGCTTTCTCTACAGCAAATACCTAGAGCACTGGTGCCTTTGAAGTATAGCAGAGATTGCCATTAGGCAGCTGGTGACATTGCAGCAGTCCATGTCTGAGCATCTGCCATGTGCAGCGTAGATATTGGCTGAATGTTAACCTGCAGGCAGCTTCAGCCAAACGTGCAGGCAGGGGCTGACTCTGATGCAGGGCATGCAGATCAGATGCCAGTGGTGTGTCCAGGGGTCAGTTGTGCCTGTTGGGAATGCCAGTGTCCTGCCAGACTACTATGCCATGCCATGGGGGTGGTTGGCACCTGGCATCCTTGTGCCATGAAGGGTGACATGGAGGCAGCAGTGTGGTGGTGGTTCCCCTGCCCTGCTTGCTGTCCTGAGACTGTTGACTTCTCACACCACCTCAGCCCACTACTTTCTGCCAGGGTGCACAAAATGTTCTGCTTCGACCTGCACAGGCCCCCTGTGCCACCCACTGGCACACGGACAAAGCGCCTATCAGGGGGGTGAGTCACTGCATGGAGTTTCTAGCAAAACTTTTTTGTGGTTGAGGGTATGATGAGACTAACACAGCTGCTGAGGTTTTTCTGATGGAGTCCCCTCCCTGGATTTGTGGGCAGAGGGATGCACACATTTCCCACCACAGCCTCCTCTCTGGCCCCCTCTGCCCTCCCTTGTCACAGGCTCCATGGAGTTCCCATAGGCCTTTCCACCAGCCCCAGGACACAGAGAGTGAAAGATACTTCTTGAGACAGTGTTTCCCTTGCACATTGCAGTGAGCCCTCTGGAGACATATGATCTTCTCTGAAGCATTTTTCTTCTCCCATGACGAGACGAGGCAGAGTGACGTGTGGGTTTGCTCACACCTCTTCCATCATCTTTCCATTTTTTAACACTGCATGTGTTTCCTGGGCTTGTCGGCATTTTCTTATTAGTAGGCTGTTACCACACACACCCGACACATTTTCTGCTTGCGCCCAGAGTGGAAAAGGGGCGCTGAAGCGTTTGGTAACACATGAGTACAGTGGTAGGAAGGTGTGAAAGACGGTTTCTGAAAGCCGTGGTGAAAACTTGCAGGCACTTCGTACGCCCAGAATAAGAGGATTTAGTGAGAAACCCCTGCTGGCCCCGGTGCCATCTTACCAGTACTGCACCACGCTTGACGCTCTATTCTTATAAATCCCAGTGTCAAATTACGAGCTGAGCTTACCCCATCACTACCTATTATCTTCTACTCATTAACCACTTAAAATGTCACATGTTTTTTACACAGTAAAAAGCCATGAGCAATCTTTCTTATAAATAGCTGCCCACAGTCAGTCTAGGAACATGTGTTGAGGACACTGTACAGCTTTTAGTGCCCACCTTCACATGGGCATAGTTTCTACTGTGATGACCTCTTCGCTGCTTGTTCTGCTAGAAATCTATGGACTTCAATAAGGACAAGCTAGCACCATTAATAAAAAATGAAACGAGCAGAGCTGGTTTACTGTCAACTATATTTATACATTTTATTGAAACCTGCAGGATTAAGAATTCTCCCTTAATACATTAGGGGAAGAAAAAAATAGTGATATACCTTTAAAACACAAAAGAGTGACAATCTATGAGCATCTGTGCTATTGTTTCAAAGAAGCAAAAAAAATTTCAAACAAAACCCAACAGCAACAATAAACTGGTTAAATAAGTAGATAACAATTTTTTCCACCACCAGGTGCTCTTACCAGGCAATGATGATGACACAAAGGTAGCTCAGTTGCCATCAAGGGTTGCCATCATACGTGCAATCAGCGAGAATTTCCATGAAAAACCTTATTCAAGACCAGATTTGGCTAGTACCAGGCACTGTCAGAGGCACACAGATTACCTGCTAAGCAAAACCTGGCAGGCTCCAGCAGGAGCTGATGAACCTGGCTTTTGCACCCTTATGCATCAGGGCAGATTCTGTCCTAAGTGCTGAAGTGAAGAACTTCCACACTCCGTAAGTGTCAGGGTGTCTTATGGTTCAGTTCTGGATAAAGACACCAATAACCATTAATCAGGATAGAAACGGGTTTCCATTAACTTTTAAAAGAGGCAGTGTAACAACAAAAATTATTTTAGGAAAAGTAGTACAGTCTCCTTCTGAAACTACATATGAAAGTCATCAAAGACTGCACTGCTACAACTTCATTCACACACTGCTACAGGCTTGTTGCCCCTCAAGACTGTGGGAGGAGAAAGGAAAAAAATCAGAACAGAAAGTCTTAGAGGCACAATATAATAATTTATATTCTATTTAAACTTGAATTCTGGCCAGAAAGAAGCCATCAAAGGGAGGCTTCTGTAATGGTTTTGCAAACAATGGCTATATCAACCACTTCTTAGATCATGAATAAATCATGGCCAATAAATCAGGTGGATGTGTGATGAATCGCTGAGGAAACAGGATTATCTTCAGTGGCTACATTTAGGTTAAGAGAGCACAAGCAAGATTTTTCTTTAGTCTCCTTAAACTTTACTAGGTTACCTCTATATATCTTTGTTGGAGTCCCTCCCCTGCCGTGTAGCCCTGGGAGAGGGGCCCTGAGGGCACAGACACGGGGTTTCCCTGCCCCTGCTCAGCCTCGTTCCCATTGGTTGGTTTGTGTTCCCTGCGCGGGCAGAAGGACCCTTGGTCCCGTGACTGGAACAGTTCCTCAGCAGAGCTCCGGCCATGCGGCTGGAGAAATAAACATCTCTCTGAAACAGCTATCAAGAATCTGTCTGTCCATATATATTTCCTTTCCACGGGACTCCTGGTTTGATATATGCGTGTTGCAGTACCCCCACTGCAACAAATGGTGGAGATTTGTGAGCAGAACGATCCCCGATCCCTAAGCGACTGATTTGTGTGAGTAAACCCTGGAAACTTTGGATTCCTCTTCTTGGTTTTGCTTTGCTATTCCATATCTGAACTATGGAGGAACCGTGGGAAGACTCTTGGCTCTCAGAGCCGCATATGGACATTTATCTTAAACTTAAAATGATTCTTGAACAACGATTTGTAAATTTTAGCTTGATTCAAGCTCAAAAAGAACTGAAACACTTCCTGGCATGGTTGTTTAAGAACTTTTTCTATGTTTCATGGGATTTAATTCTTACCAAGGGCTTTTGGAAAACCGTTTGGACACAGTTAATACTGGAGTCAAAATATATGCCGATGGAAGAATATTTTCGTGAATATTATTTAGTTACCGAGACTGTTGAGCAATGTCAGCTGTGTCCTGGCGAAGGGAAGCCTGGCTCAGGGACCGTGCGGCCCAGGCCACGTGCACCGAGCGCTCTGAGAGCAGCAGCGAGGCAGTTCCCGCGCGCGGGCGGAGCCACGCGAGCCGCAGTGTCGGCAGCGGAGCGGGGAGCGGCGGGACCCGGCGGTGCCTGCCCGGTCCTGTGCAGTGCGTGGTGGAGCGAGCCCCGTGAACGCCCGACCGAGAGGGGCGGCGCGCGGGCGGCGGCTGGCGGCGATGGCGGTGGAACGGAGCCGCGCCCGGCCGAGACGCGCGCTGGAGCAGGGCGCGGGGGAGTCATCGCTCGGGGGCCCGGCCGAGACGTGGGTGCAGCGCCCGGCATCGGCAGCGAAGCTGCGACCAGAGGAGGCGACGCACGGAGAACTGAGCGGCGTGGCCCGGCCCGGCCCGCGCAGCCCCGAACGCGACCCCGGGAAGAGCGCGCAGGCACCAGCAGCTCCGACAATTCCAACACGGGAGCGACCGAAGGAGAGAGCAAAGACGCAGCGAGACAGAAAACAGCAGCCACTCGGAAAAAGGAAAAAATCATAGCAACTAAGACCTTAGGGATAGTAAAATGGTATAATGTTAAGCAAAATTATGGTTTTATAACAAGGTGTGACAACCAGCAAGACATATTCGTGCATAGAACTGCTATTAAAAAGAATAACCCTGAAAAATGCATCCCAAGCTTGGGAGATGGAGAGGTGGTGGAATTTAATATTGTACTAGGGAGAAAAGGGTTACAAGCATCGCAGGTCACTGGGCCTGATGGTGTTTCTGTAAAAGGCAGTATATATGCAAAAAATCGTAGTCATGTTAGACAGTATCTCCATTGTAAGCCCCCCCTACAGTTTCCCTTTCCTAATCCCACCTTTCCCTTTTACCCTATGTCCTATTACCCCCAGTGTATTCCCAATCCGTTTTTTCATCCATGGTTTCCCTCACAAAACCATGCTTTTGCCAATTGTTTCCCCAAAAATCCCTTTCCAATGCCGAGTGGGGGATGAAAAGGGGGAGGGAAGAAGTTAAACCCTCTCCTGCCTCAGTTTCCCCACAAAGCATGCTCAGAGAATTCTGTCTCCCTTCTGTCAGCCCTAAGATGTTCCAGAGAATCTGTTTGGACATTTAAAGACTCAGGAGGGTGGCTTGTTTTGTTTTGAAACTGTTCTTGTTATGTTTATCCAGTTGTTTTCATTCTCCTTTTATTAAAATAAAACGGGTGAGGTGTTGGGGTCCCTCCCCTGCCGTGTAGCCCTGGGAGAGGGGCCCTGAGGGCACAGACACGGGGTTCCCCTGTCCCTGCTCAGCCTCGTTCCCATTGGTTGGTTTGTGTTCCCTGCGCGGGCAGAAGGACCCTTGGTCCCGTGACTGGAACAGTTCCTCAGCAGAGCTCCGGCCATGCGGCTGGAGAAATAAACATCTCTCTGAAACAGCTATCAAGAATCTGTCTGTCCATATATATTTCCTTTCCACGGGACTCCTGGTTTGATATATGCGTGTTGCAGTACCCCCACTGCAACATATCTTGACAACTTTCTCTGTCCAGATACACTCAATGTAAGAATGTGTAATGGAAGAAAAGACAGGTGAGGTCTGCTTAAGGGTCCACCCGGAGAACATCTTGCTTGTGGAAGTGGCCATCAGCAAAAGTAGAGTACAAAAACAAAATAGAATACAAATAAAGGGAAAGGACAGAAAAATCGCATTTAGCCTCCAGCAGTCAGGGACATGGGACCTCTCCAAGCCAGAGATGCACCCTGGCAATCACATATGGAATCAAAGGTCTGTGAAATTGTCTCACCCCAGAGTGGTATCTTTACGCTCATGGCTCCTGCAGAATCCAGTGGCAGGGATAAAAACCCTATCCCATTTTTTGCACCCCTCATGTCCACAGGCTTCTGTTGTGGCTGCTGCTTTTCTGGACTGAGGAATCTCTGAGGCTTTAGCTCTCCATCAGTGGAAGCCATTCCTTATCTTTGTAGAGCTTGCTTCCAGTCATCCTTCTTTTTTCTTGAGGACACAACCAGAGATGACATAACCAGAGCTGCAAAATGATTTTGAGGTACACGTACACTGTGGACTTACTCACAGGTTAAATGATGAGCCTCATTTGGTTCTCTACACTTTCTTAACAAGTCCTACCGTTCAATTTGCCTTTTAACAGCTTCTGAGTGTTGACAGATATTTTCAGAGAACTTTCCACAGTGATGACAAAGCCGCTTTCCTGAGCAGTAGCAATGAAGGCCTGTCATTTCATACATCTTTTTTTGTCCTAAGCATGTTGTACAGTGCTTATCAGACTTTTTTTTTTTTTATTGCTTATCAGCTTTTTCACTTATTGCCCTGTCACTCAACACCATGAAGCAGTTTTGCAGGTCTCCAAAGTTAGCTTCAGGTTTAAGTATCTTGAATAATTTAGGGTCATCAGCAATTTTTGTCACCTACTCACCCCCTCCCCCCCCCACTCCTGCCCCCATCCAGATGGCTTCACCTTTCAGAAACAATGTAGTAAATATCTGTAGGGTCCCACAGATAGGACCATTTCCCAATGGTCTTTCCATTAGGAAAAATAACCACTCTACCTCCTGCCCCCAGTTTATGAAATTCTGGAAGACGAGTTTTTTAGCACTGGGTATGTGTTTTGAGGGCAGTGTCTGGGTTGCCTTTATCTTATGGTGTGACCCAGCTCAGAGGGGGTCCTGAAGGCATGATGAAATAGCTAACTTTGATTTTTCAGGCAGCTCAAAAAGCCCCATGGTTCTGTTTGAATTGGGGATGGTGAATATGACTGCAGACACATGCCTTTAAAAAGCCAGACTGCCTGCTGCACAGCTCTCCCATGGCTGGGAGAGGCCCGCTTATGCTCCGTCACAGAGACGTACGCGCACATGTGCATGTGTTGGTACAAGCAGGGCCCAGAGTCATTGATTTGATTTCCTACAGAGATCTTGAGCACTGGAAAAAATACCTTATCTGAAGTGTCAGGCTGAGTGTTTAAGCAGCAGATTTGCCTGAGTCAGCACAGCAGGCTTGAGTCTTTCATGCACAGCTAAGCAGTTTCTTCTGGTTGCAAATCAATTCTACTCACCTCCAACAGGAACTGGGGATTTCTATCATTTGTTCTCAGGGCCATGGAGAAGTTGTACGCTTTTTTTTTTCCTTCTGTTTGATTCAGTGTTTGTCTGTTTCTCAGGAAGATGCCTATAAAAATGAATACTTGCATTTTGAGTTAGTAGCACTTCTGATTGCCTTTCATTTTGTAAAAAAACAGACTTTCTTTGCAAAACATGGGGAAAACCTGTATAAAAAAACAGGAAGTGCTTTCAGACTGCTCACCAAAGCATCACCAGGCAGCGAGGTATCAAGGATCAGACCTTTTCTATCCATTCAAGGCTTTTCCTAACGCTGTGTGTCCAATCTGGTTTTGGAAATCAGATGAATTGTAAGAGTACCTTTTACAAAGTTGTTATTTGCCTGATGACAACAGTCAGAGGAGGCCTTAGGGCTGCCTTGGGTGCCCCTCTGCTGTCTGCTTTCCAAAGACATAAGGGGTTCTGTCTTGCCGTGATGGGTCTGCAGCAGAGGAGACCCATGAGAGGGACAGGTACAAGGTGGCAGAAGGTCCCCACAGAGCTCCAAGAGTGACCTCAGTATTCAAATGGTTCTTCAAATGTGGCATAAACCAAATCTGGCCTCAGGGATTGCAGCACATACACTGCTGGAGGCCAGTTGTGGATTTAGTGCCCTGTTAGCACACTGGGGCAAAGCACAGCACATCCTGGTGGGGTGGTCCACAGGTGACTGCAAGGTTTCCATGCAGGCAGGGAGCTAAGGACACAAGCATGTGCTGCTAATCTGAGACTGTGAGAGCTTTGTGGACACAGCCTGGGCTGGATGGGAAGCAGCCTTCCTATGGCATCTTGGAAATAACACAGGGTGTTGTTTTGCACGGGGCTGGAAGATGGTTAGTGCTGGGTGGCAGCTCCTGGGCTCACTGCAGTTTATCACCTCGCTCAGTGTGTGCACAGATGCCTTCTCTGTAATGATGCCCTTTGGGCCTCATTTGGTGAGCTGCTTTCACCTCCTCTGACTTCAGTGCCGAGTACCTCTGGAAAAAAAAAATCATGCACAATACTATGGCTGTCTTACAGCTGATGTAAAATGTGCTTTTACTTCATCATGTGGAAGACTTCACTCCTGTTCTCCATCCTTCCTCACTGACTTGCCCTGACCACCATACCCTGAGAGAAGAGCTTGTGTACCTCTGGGAGTACACAGACAGGTCTTGCTACACACAGTTCCACAGGGAGTAGAGAGCATCTCACAGAGCACAGGTCTGCTACACCGCTTATACTTCCTTTAGGAGAAAAAAAAATATTGTTGCTGGAGACCCCCTTCAGCTTTTGCTTTATGCTTTCATTTTGATAAAGGAATTGGGAATAATATATGCTGTCACTGGCAGATAAGTTAAAGCATGGGCTGAAACATTAGCTGAGATTAGGTTCCACCGATAGGCAACTGAAAATAAGCATCCTGACAGATGGTGCCAATTGATTTAACTGCAGCTGTGATGCTTAACAGGGTAGAAAATGTGAGTAAAAATCTAATGGGAGGCCTGCCCTAGTTAAATCAGCCTCTTATTTAACTTACCAGTAGTAATCACTGTTAATAAATTCCAGTTAAACCAACGGTAGAAAGAATTATCTGTTTTTGTTAAGCTTTGCAAGCAAAGCTAGTAAAGCTGTGGACCTTAAAAAAATGTAAGTATATATATATATATATATATGTGTGTGTGTGTGTGTGTGTGCGCGCGCGCACATATATACACACCTAGAATATATATACTGATATGTAATAGATATCAGTATGTTATATATTTAACATTCATGTAGCATGAACCATGCATATCTCATACAACAGACATATACTGCCATTACTGTATTATCAACATGCATTGATATTGATATTGAAAATGAGGTTTGATTTATAGTGATTTAAATGCATGTAAAGGTCTATCCAAAAATGCAAGAGAAAGCAACAGTGCTATTACAAACCACATGGATGAAAAGAGCAGGAAGGATGGTGGAGGAAAGGAGAAAAGGTGGGAAGAGGTAAGAGAGAGCCAAGGTGAAAGCCTGGCATAGATCCTTGCAGCTACTCTTCAGCCTCTGGAAATGATATCACAAAGCTGTTTTCCTCTCTATGCTTCCCTGCTGAAGTCCTCTTTCTGTTGAGGCATGAGTTCAGATCTTTCAGGTCAAATTTAAGGTCCCTGTTGGAGCTCCCAAGGCTTCATGTGCTGCAGCAGCCACTCCAATGTCAGACACCGCCTCTCCAAGCTGCTCTTCTGTCCCACTCACAGCTAACTGTGCTTTGGTGCATCCTTGAAGGTTGTAGATGGATCATGGTCTGGAGGTGCTGTGAAAGCAAGTTAGTTCAGTGTGATGCCACAAAGGGACTGGGTTTTCATCCCCTTGTGCCACAGGGCCACAGTGCCAGTGCTGGGCCTCCACTGCCCTTCTGGGCACAAGCCCAGAGAGGACAGAGCCATTGGCTCCTCAGCAGCCGCTATGTCTCCATTGTGTAGTCCAAGGCAAAAACCTCCCACAGCACAGGACTCCATCATGTTGTTTTTCATCGGGATGTGCCTAGCCTTGATGATCCCACTACAGACCATCTTAAGGCATTTTCATGTAGGTTAGCAAGCTCACATGTGTAGTCATTGGAAATTCATTTATCTACAATTCGTTCAAGAATGTTCTTCTCTGGAACGTTATATGTTTGCAGCTTCCTAAATCAGCCCAACTTGGCCAGCCACTAATTTACTTTTGATATCAAACTCCCAGGATAGAGGAATTAAGAATATTTTTCCTTTCAGGCAGTTTTGCCTTTCTACACACACAGCTATTTTTCTCTTTGAGTCTGTGATTATGCAAGAAAGATTTCTGATTTCCTGTGAAAAGCATATGAATAGAGTAAACTGGGGGGAAAATCTACCTTCTTGCCATATCATTGGCTTCAATATTTACATACTACTATTGCCAACTAGCAAGATTCATAAAAGGACAGAGCACAGAGAAGAAAACCCACACATGATCGCTCTGGCTTATGGCGTTTCCATAGGAGTCCTGCAAGAGGTGATCTGAAAAGCAAGCAATGGGAGCAGAGTCCAGCTCACATGTGTTTCTGCATGGAGCACACTGGTCTCCTGCGAACAGCCATCCAGAGCCTCTGCTTTGGGTTTTCAGGAGCAAAGCTCCCCAGCCACTCATAATGTCAGGAAGCTGCAATGAAAGTCTAGGGAAAAAATAATTGTTGTTATTAATTGACTGATTTCTATAGTACCTGAAGGGAATCTAATCATGGTGTGTCCAGCAGCGCTCGTCCCAAGCAGGTGTATTTCAGAGGATGATCCATCACCTGCAGCATATCACAGAGTTTGCTTTAATCTACCTCCACCACTGCTCTCATGTAAAATAGGATCCTTTTCAAAAAGAATATAACATAGACATTTCCCTCTGCCTCACCATGCAGTGTGCTTTTGCCCTTAGAAAAACATCACCTGCGGCACAATCGCTTCCCCCTGTGGTGAGAGAACATGGGGTCCTGAGGGGTGTCATGACCTACGGGTTAGTGAAGAGATCATGACCATGGGGTCATAGGATTTCACAGTACTCGAGGACATGGAGGCCTTTTCCTGTCAATCTCTCTGCTTAGTTACAGATGACCACAAATACCACAAGATTTACCACCAGCAAATATACCTATGATTAATAAAAGCAAATATGAATGAATATATATATATATATATATATGTCTCAAGCTATTATGTATTACTAGCATCAATCAATTACAGTCTCAATCAATAGTATGGTGGCAATCAGTGATAGCACCAATTAGTATTGTAGTACAATCAATAGCAAGCACAACCAAGTAGTCGTGTATTTTTACCTATTACCACCATTTGTCACTAGCAAAACAATGAGTATATACAATGTCAATAAGAAAGCAAATTAGATTTCAGAAGGAAATCACAAAAGGGGAGGGACCAACCAATCTGAGGTGGGGACTACACACCCGGCCACCCCAAAAGAGGGGATGACAGACTGAACTGAAAGGATAACAGAGACACTGGCTTCCTGGGGTCAGCCAGGGCTCAGCAAGACTTCTGAGATGACAACCCAAGATCCTGCAGAAAGTTTGTGTGGGATTCAATTGGAAAGCTCTGAGTGAGACAGGAGCTCAGTTTTGGATAAAATAAACACATTTTTTTTATCACATATGGACATAAGAGGGCGTAGGGCATCCTACCTCAAGCAGTCAATAGATGATGTTAATGTCTGGTTTCACCTGTAACAACAAATATATTATGATGTGTTCCATTCTTTCAGAGCAACTTTATTTTCCCAGACTGTTTTCCACTGTTTTTTTCCCAGACTGTTTTTCTCAGATGATAAGTTGCTCTTACACTCCCTCATTTTTCTGCTTATTTGCAATATTTCAGGATGTCTTCAGTTTCTAGGTACCCTGGCTGCACTTTTCAAGGATGCTTCTAGTCTACAAGCCCCATCCTCGAGGGGATCCCATTCATCAGCAGTCCCAGGCTGGCTGTCCTTTCTCTGTCAGTCCTTTTCAGCAGATGATTTCTTCTCTTCAGTAATTTTCCCCTTCTACCCAGGCCACCTTTATGATTGCTCACATTACAGTGCTGGACTGGGAGAAGACTGAAATGCTTGCCAGGCTGTGAGGTACCTGCCAAGCAAGCTGGACATGGTATAAGAAATACCCTGAGCCATTTCACACCAGCAGCACTACTAATGAAGTCTGGTGGCCAGCATGGCTCTCCCTGATACCCACCTCCTCTTTAGTGGGGCCTAATAGTGTTTCTCTTCTCTTCCAAGCCCCTGTGTTTCACAAAGGTCCTGCCCTCCCTTCAAATCTGGATGAAATTGACCATGAGTGCTAAAATTACTCTGAGACCAAAAATGAGAAACTGAACAATGGGATGGATGTAAGCTTTGTTTCCCTAGGAAAGTGAATTTAGGAATAGAGCAGGAACTATACCTGACATGCTTAATGGTGGAAAACAGTCTTTAATTTTAAAATTACAATGATGACAAAAATACAGCACTCTGTAATTGAGGCTTCCCTGAATTTCAACAAACCACATCAGCATTTTGTTCTGTGCCTTTTTTTCATGACTTAAATTGTTCCTGGTGGAATGTTGTGAGTTCTGTGTGCTGCAAGATGCCGAAAGATAGGGCTTGAGGCTCTGGGCAAAGAGCTCCATCCTTCATTCCTGGGCTCATTGCAGGCTGTTATTTATCCCCTATGTGTCTGCTCTGTGCTTCTCTGAGCTCAAAATTGTCACCAGACCTGATGCCTAGTGGAAATAAACCTCATTTCTCCATAAGAGATTACTGTAGGGACCAGGAAAGGCTCTGTGCACACTCCTGAACGGGGAGCATGGGAATGTGTTGCTTACACAGCTTACATGCAAATGCAGCCAGGCTTTGAGTGAGAAGATCATGATCGACCGTTGGATACAGATTAGGAGGAAAATAGCTCCTTTCAAAACAAGGGGACGTCAGGAATGAAGAGCCAGGGAGGGACATGCTAGGCAAAATGCACCCAAATGACCCTTAGGCAGTGCAAGTTACACACATCTCTGATCTGAGGAGCTGAAGATTAGCCTATAGAGATGGTCAATTTATGTTTAGTCAATAAATAATTGCAATGATAAATAGCCTTTCATTATTAATTCCATAAACAAAGTCTTCTCTGTCTGCAGACTGCAATGCTGGCACATCTTAAGCAACCATTGTGTTTATCTCAAGCAGCCAGAGGGAACGAGCTGGGTTTTCTTGTCGTTGTCTTTATCCTAAACCATTTCACACCTTCTCAAACACGTCTGCCCAGAGCTGCCGAGGCTAAGCGAGAGGCCAGCACTCAGGGCAGACTGCTGAAGCACACACTGGCCCAGATTTGGGTAAAATCTAGGGTGAATGCAAATATCTGCAAACTGCCTGTGGGCTAGGCAGCCCAAATGATGGGGACAAACCCACATTTTGCATGTGAACAGGATGAACTGGACATGGAAGTCCATGAGTCTGAACACCTAAGGCACTCAGACTGTCCTCCTCATGGTCATCCCAGTGCTGCAGGACAGGGGGCCATGAAGTCAGTGTCTGTATAATATGCATAATATGCAGCATTTTAATTTCAGATAAGTCTGTGTTTAGTGTGCCCAGAGGATACTGCGTTCAGGCAAATTTTGGGGACTGTAGCTGGAAAACCAGTGATTTACAGTAACTGGACATGGTAGCTCTCAAAGGAAAACATACCTCTCCTCTGAGTTTGTGCTATGGATTTCGGTAAATTAAAAAGCAACACCTGTCTTGCAGACCACCCACTCTCCTACAGCCAGTATTGAAGAAAACTGCATCCCACAGAGCCCATCTCCACTCTGGTACCCATGCAGGTTTCAAGGTACTGTTTTATGTTTTGGACTGTCAGATGTGCAGCCCTTATCAAAATTTTGTGGTGCTCTTGGTAGGGCTTTCAAAAGCATGACACACAGAAAACCTTACAAATATTTAGAGACTGACTTGGAGTGATGTCTATGGGGTTTCCAGTTCTTAAAAATATTTTGTAGGGGTTTGCTGTAAATGACTTGGGGGGATTTACTCTGACAACTTCCAGTGAGATTTATTCTTTGCAAAGGGCAGACCAAAATATTTCCCGCAAAAGCATTGGTTTTTGAAGATAAACTGGAACTTTATTTAAATGAAATCTTCCAAAAAATACATCTTTTCTTTGAACATTGCTGTTTTTCCTTGAAACAGTGATGCTAGAAAGTCCCCAAATTTCCAGCAGTTTTTGGTGAGGGAGAGTAGTTACCAGCTGCTAAAAAAACAAATAGCTTTTTAACATTTTGAATGGAGCTTTTCATCAAAAGGCAGTGTTTCCTATAGAAAATTCTAATTAAAGTGATGTTCATTTTTTGTCAGACCAGTCCGCAGAAACTCTCTCTTTCCTAGATGTCGCAATCTCTGTATTCCCCTGCTGGGAGAGTGTGTTAGAAAACCCCAGCCAGCACTTTGCAGAGATCCAGCCTTCACATGGGATTATTCAAGGTGAAGCCTGGCACAGACCTGACAGTTTGTGGTTTTCGTGTGAGTTAGCAGCCTTACAAAACGACACCTTCGACTTCAACAATCTGCCTTATCACCTTGAAGGCGTTTCTGCTAAATGGAGTTGTTATCAGGGTTATCCTACCCCTCTGGTCAACTCCAAGCCAAAGGCTTCAGCCCTGGTACATTCAATAGTCCATTTGTGCCATCTCTGCTTCAATCACTTAATAAAATTAGGAATAATCAATTAATATGTATAAAAGAACCACAGAAATGAACTTCTGCAAATATATAGAGCACCATTTCCTTTCATTTCTTTATTACAGGTGATAGCAATTTGCATGCATTTTGTCTCAAAAATTAATTTGATATTACTGGGACATGTTGCTCATATTTAACAACAATGTATCCATTGACATCTAGCTGTGTCCAGCTCAGCAGACTTCCAAATTGCTGCCATAAATTAAATGGGTGATAGAATGTATTTTGCAGCTTACAAGGTGGAGATATTTGTTGGCATGAGTCATGGTTCTCATGGAAAAGCACATATAGGAAAGAATGTATATAGTGTGTATAGGAAATAATGAAGAAATGAGTATTCAATTAATATTGAATTTTTAAAAATGCCACTGCTAAGGTTAATACAAACAGTATCATTAAGGTCTGGTAGGATCAAAAGGAGACCTGCCTCCTGGAAACACTCCCAACCCCAGCACTGTTAGGGAGTTAATAGTCTATAATAGAATCTATTCATGCTCCTAGGTTAGTCTGTCAAAGACAATTAATCAAAATACAATAAGATTTTCTTCCCAAAATAAAAATGCATACACAGTTAATGTGACAGTTGTATCACTGAAATTTCACAGGAGTTTTCTTCATGTATTTTACTGATGTTACAGGTTGAGGCCTGGGACATAAGGCCTGGACAGGCAAATTTATGAAGTGTGAAAGGCCACTTGAAGGAAAAAGCCAGAAATCCACTTTTGTATGAACTTATTTAAAACCATATACAACCATA
Source organism: Corvus hawaiiensis (assembly GCF_020740725.1). Lineage (NCBI taxonomy): Eukaryota > Metazoa > Chordata > Aves > Passeriformes > Corvidae > Corvus > Corvus hawaiiensis. Next base: position 45,036,241 of record NC_063216.1, read on the forward strand.
CAGTAAAAATACCTATACTTACAGAGGTTGCATTTATTTATACACTTTTTATCCTTTGGAATGTGTTTGACAAATACAATAAACATGTAGGGCTGTATTCTGCCATCATTCAAACACGTGTAATCTCAATGACTTTAATTGCACTGTATTGCCATTGTTGAGGGCAGAGTTTGCACCATTTAGGAATCTCATTTTTGAAGATAATTGGAAACATCTCTGAAGAGAAGGAAAGGGGATTTTTCACTAGAATCTATTTTTGATATAAAAGTATTACTTCATAGTCTGTAGCTGGTTTTGCTATTGCTTCCTTCTTTATGCAAAGCAAATTTATAGGCACTTTTCATAAAAAGGAACCAGAATGGAGTCCATTTTATAGCAAGAAATAATAGAGATAAATATTTCTTTCCGTGCTGACTCAGAGACAGTATTACCCCATTGGTACTTAACTTACACAAATTTGATAAAGAGAGTTTTAGTTCACCCTCTCTTAAAAGATCAGGTGAATATGAATCACTTATTTGATCACATTGACTCCTGATCATGCTTGATTCATTTAACTGGAAAAGACCCCAAAGGCAGGAGTCAGGCTGTGGGATGGTACAGCATGGCTGTGCTTTCCTCCCTGGCACTGAATTTGCAGTTCCATCCTCCTCAGAGTCCCTGCCATTGTGGCAGTGCCTGACATGTGGCTTGGAGCTGGAGGCAAGTGCTGCTTCACATCCCACAGGCAGCTGCATTTCCTGACAGCAGCATTGCCTCCTCCACCTTCTGTTGCTGTCCAACCATGATCTTCTATGGGGGACACCTTGAAAGCCTGAACATTTTTTTTTGATTTTGTAGTGAAAATGAATGTTGAAATGTCAGGAACACCTTTGGACTGAAAATCATAGATCCTGGCTCTCTGTGGCAGAGAAGTTGGACTATGAACATAGATGGGCCATGTGCCACTTTCTACACTGATGCACATGCAAATAAATTATATGACTGAAGCATGCTTTTGCAGATGATTTTACATTTAGTTATAGTCCCAGAAGTTCACATTCATTGTCTGAGGGTTTTGGGATGTAAAGAGAGGACTATAATAGAGGGTTTGATCCTGCCAAATTTTTAAGTGCACCTTCTCCTTTTCAAAGGTGCTGCCTTTCCACATGCTTAACATTTTTTTGGTGCTGGTTCTTTGATGACAGGAAGTCTTACTGCCTCTGAATACCTGTCACTGCCATGCAAAGCCATTCGCCATGCAGCTAAATCTCCCCTCTGCCTTTTCTTACCCAGCAGGGAAGCACAATGGGAGAGACTTGGAGACAGTACAAAATTGTAGCCAAGGCATTTGTTTCTCATTATATTCGCCCTTCCCAGGAACACAAGTGGCAGCTTGCCATGAATTAGATCTGCTCAATAATTCAGCCCCCTAGTAATCAGAAGACAGCAGTCAGAGCTATGATGGATAACGGCCGGGTGTCAATGTTGGGTCTCCCCAGTCTATCATCAGCCATTGTGATCACCAATCATATTCTACCTGCCTACCTCCACTGACAAGCCACAAGGGGCTTGCATTAAACTGATGGTTAATTTCCTGTTGGTAGATCCTCCATGACCTGGGTTCTGCAGAGATGTGCCATTCGGCTCTCCTTATGCAAGAGCTGACCAAAGGCAATACAGGAGTGTTGGGTCACACTTTCTCAGCTGCAGAAGATGCAACTTCCTTGCAAATGTAAACTGAGAAATTTGGCTAAAACTTAACAAAGCTCTGTTGTTTTGATAATAGGTAAAGCTGTTGTATTTTCTGAAAACATCACTATGTTTGTAAGAGTCAGACTTATTCACCAGTGGTCTTCAAAATCCATATCACCCTAGTCACAGTACTTCCTAAGTCAGGATTCCCAGTCTGGGAAAAGAGATTTGTCAGATCATGAATCTACAAGTAACTGGCTTAAGTATTATAGAAGTTTTTTTTTGGTATCTTAAACCTTCTGCTTTTGTTGTGCATGCTTTCTCATTTTATTTATTTAGGAAGAGAGAATACAACCTACAAAGCTAATGAGGGAAGATGCACAGTCAAGTGTATCCCCAAACTCTTTTAAAATGAGCATGGTTGTGGTGGCATGGCTTTTCATGGGTGGTGGGATGCCTTTCAGTGCTAAGGGCGCCAGGCTCTGGTGACTGGGTGTTCAATACCACCCATCAGTGGTGCTTTCTTCCTAGGATCAGGAAGATCCCCTTGAGTTTGCTTGCTAACAACTCGTGCACTACACTGGATACTTTCTGACTCCCAAGTGTGGTATATCTCATACTTGAATGCCCTGAAGAGATTACTTTAGATTATCTGCCCAAAACCACCACTGGGTAACTACTTGACGAAGGTCAGTTTTGGACATTTCCAAAAACAAAGGATGACAATGTTTAGCCACTCTGAGTCACAGAGACCTGTTTCAAGAACCTATATTGGTGTTCTCTGTGGTAATTTCTTCAGTGCATACTTTTGTTCTAATCTCTCATATGCTTGAAGCTTTCTGGAGTGGGAGTTGAACAGGTGTCCCAAGAACACTCATACATTTGGCTCTTAGTTGGACTAGCTGGAAATAAGAATTTTAGCTTGCAAAATGTTTTGAGATGTTAGCAGTTATTTTAGTTACACTGATGATTAAAAGGCTATTGAAATTTTTTAGAAAAAAAAAATCAGGGAAAAGAGAGAAACTGTTTGTTAAGGCAGTGATGTATTTACTCACCTGGTGAGAGGAATCAAACTCAGGTAATGCTCAGTCCTGTGCATTGAGATTATCAGTCTGTTTGTCTCTTTCTCCATTTGATCAGAAATGTAACTCTGAACCCCAAGATGTTGCTAACAAAAGTTTCAACTACTGTTATATTTCCTTGAATAGTTTTGGTTTCAATGAAACAGCATTTTCTGGTGCAAAACATTTAATTGAAAAGTTCCCATCCAGCTCTTGTGTTTACATCCTCTTCAAGCACTACAGGCTTCTGGGCAGTCAACTGGAAAAAACCAATGCAAGTAAGCATTTTATTTTGTCTTTGATTTTATTCAAGTTACAAAAACCAGTTACATATGACAGTAATTATATATTTTATATATTTGGTTTCATTCTGAACAACAAGCCACAGCTTGGTTATTTAAATGGATTTTTTTTTGAAAACTTGCTTCATCTGGACTGTTGCTGATCAAAAATCTACTTTACTTTCCCTTTTCTGCATTTTAAATCAATTAAAACAAAACCAAACAGAAAATACTCTGAGAAGCACTGTGATGAAATAAAATAGAAGAAGGTGCTGTTAATGCAGGGTATTTGTGTGTGACAGTGGAGGAGGCATTCCTGCCTGTGCTGCTTCATGCAGAGGGTACAAGTGCCAGGTGCCATGACTCACATGGGTGCAACATCTGCCTGGACATTTTGGTGTGCCACCAGGCCCTGCCTGGCTCAGCAGTGCAGAGGGAGGAGTGACACTGCCCCACAGCTTCACTCTTCCCAGTGCTCACCTCCTGTACAGGCACTGTGGGTTACTTGTACCAGTGGTTTGCGGGTGCTGAGACCTCCTCACTTCAGCCATCTGCAGGGACTGAGCTTGCTGGCACTGCTGGCTCATGAGCCACAGTCCACTTATTGCCTGAGAAACTACAGGAGGTGCTGGCAGCACATCCTTGGAAGCATGTTTACATGAGACTTTTAATAAGATTGTCAGGGAAAAAAGAGGTATCACGGTGAGGCTGCATGGTGGTTGGCAAAAACCTGGAGATTTGATGGTTGTCCATTGATCCATCACTTTTATAAATGGATAAAAAAGAAGGTAACTTGACTCAAACTCACCAATGCCTTTCATGTTTACACCCACTCTCTGGTGCTGGAGTTTTACCTAGCATTTAGCTGAAATCTTTCAGGAATGCAATAATTCAACAGGTTCCTTACTCTAAGTTGGCCATTTCCTTATATTCTTGACCATTTATTTTTCTTCTAAAATATTCTGGCTGCAACACTTTTTCCTAATATTTCATTGAATGAAACAGTGTGAATAAGTAGAATGAGAGGAGATCCCAAGAATTATACCTGCTTTCTTCTGACCAGCCCTGAGCAGATCCTCCTACTGTGGTTTCTTCTTCGTCTTGGGAAATTCCCCTTTTGGGGGGATGCTGGGTGTAGACATTTTCAGAAAATGCTGTCAGCACAACTCCTGCAGAGCTGCAGGAGGAAGGGAGGGGACCGGGGGAGTGTGGTAGGGGCCCAAGCGTTTTTGGTAAAACAGTCAAAGCATAGAGTTGCGGTATCAGCAGTGAGACGATTGTCAACTACAGGAGAAACATTTCCATTTCCTACCAAAGGTCACAACACTTAATAGCATCATCAATATGAACACCACTAAAGACCAAATCAGCCTAGTATGCAAGGCTAGTCTGGGGTGCTCTACAACAAACTCCACTCACCTGGACCAGCAGAAAGGCCCAGAACTCTATGGGCAAGATTCTTGCACAGAACAAAAGAGGGAGAACTTCTCTACTGAGCAGAATGGATGCAGGAACAAAAATGCTGAGTGTAGTGCTGTGGGGGGTGGCTCTCCCACCACACACAAGTATGGGGAGGTGCAGCAAAGCCTTCTTGTGATGACTGGCTGTGTTATCTGCCACACAGCTGCCTTATGTAAGATTCAGCTCAGGACTGGAGTACCTACGCTGAAGTGCTTGCACAGAGATGTCAACACCTGAGCTCAAAAGGGTGATTCAATTGCCTCCACAGAGACTTCTCATGTTGCCTGAGATGCTACAGGAAATCGGAGACATCTACAAGGAGGTGGCAGATGCAACACAGGACCTCCCAGTACAGCACGTTGAGACTTGGAATAACATCCTGAAGCATCCAGTTTGGCACTCAGCACTGTGAGCAGCCTGGCCATGTCCAAGGTTATTTAACTTCTCAATACAGTCAAAAGATTCTAGGAAATAATTTGGTTTGCCAAGAACTAGACTCTTAATGTCATGGCCAGGCTGACTGCACTGATAAGATCTCCATTATGGGGACCATACGTACCCACCTCACATGACGATGACCAAATGTAGATACTTTAGTGTTCCGGTCTTCAACCAAGGAAAGAAAAAATATTGAAAAAAGAAAAATCTGCACATGTCAAAAGCACACTGCCACCTCAAGCTAAGCTATTGATAGTAGCCTCCTCTGCAGCAGCAAGGCCAAAAATGTCCTGAAGTTAACTAGGGTTGATGTTGACTCCATTGTGCCCCACAGGCAGGTTCTTACCAGGGCATTTAAAATTCAAATCAAAGGAATAATCAAGGGAAATTAACTCCCTGCAAACAATAGACCTGGACTGGTCTTCTTGAATGTGCAGAGCTAGTCTTTTTTCAGTAGGCCCCAAGCACTGCATGAGGAGGTCGATAAAAGAGATTGATTTTGGGTGGCTGTAGACCTCCTCCAGCAGGACCCGGTCCCGGTGAACCATCTGAGTGTGTCACAAAGGGGCTCGGTACTGCTCCTAATCCAGTTCTTGTGCTGATTGCAGAAAGCACATGATGGTCTGGGATTCTGTCCATGCCTTGTTGGCCAAAGCACATCTCACTCCAGATGTGTTTTGTGCACACCAACTCTATCACTAAAGTATTTTCTGAAGGACAACTCCCTCCTCTTAGCCTAGGATTTCTGGACATGCTGACTTCCTTCCACTTCAGGAACTAGATTGTATCCTTCTGCTACCCTCAGCTCAGCTACTTCTCACCTTTTCTTCTCTACATGCTTGCCCAGGTGCTGCAGTCTGAACCAGCACAGTGTTTTTTAAAACAAGTCTCTGTTTTGGAAGTACAAGAGAGGATGGAATCCAAGCTGTTCCAGGAAGCATAGGCTTGTTTTGAGTCTGCAATGGCAAAAATCTAGTACCTGATGAAGTAATAAAAGGGTATTTTAAAGAAACTTGTCTTGGCTGGACTGTTAGCTGATTAATGAAGGCAGGTGCCAAGTGACTGTGAAACTGTTGGAGCCATGGCAAAGCAAATTTTTATTGTTGCTTTTGTGTTTTGGTATCTTTTTTCTAAAAATCCCCAAGCTGGTCTAGGCAGAAGTACTGTGCTAGTAGGGGGTTTAAATGGATTGGAGAGGGAGTTCAGGATTTCTGTATAATTCCAAGGCGTGACAAGCCAGAAAACCTGCCAGTTTTATATATTGACTCTGAGAGCCAGTATAAAGTTCAGCAAACAGTGAATATGCTCAGCAAAGGAGAAGAAATATCCATTTTTAAGCAGTTGCTGCACCTGTTTCAGTGGCATCTTTTCCTTATAATGTTCTTATATTGGCTGGGCCTGTGACTTACGCACATGAAGAAGGGGCATGGTGCCTCTTTCTAAACATTTGCATGGGGTGATGGAGGTCCCTGTGATTGAGGCAGTGAAACCTGACTGTGTTACATTTCCAAATGATGTCTAAGCCCCCTTTGCTAAGGTGAAAACAGTTCTGCAAGGAGTAGGGCAACCCAGCAACCAGGCCTAATGTCAGCAATGCCACCTTGTTTATTTATCCTATATGGAGGTTGTTTACTACATTTTATGCTACTATAACACATATGCTTTCCTATAGGTGCTCTCCATGTGTTGGGCAAAAATACGACGCTTTCGCCACAGATTCTGCATTCAATGGATGTGTTGTTTACAGCCACATCTGCGCCCTTCTCCAGCCAGGTCAAATGTCTGAGCCAGTTGCAGACAAGTAAAGCTGCTGTTAGTGCATATTGGGGCTGTTCCCTGTGAGGCTCTGTGTCACGCCAAGGGGGACATCCAGTCCTGTGCTGGCAGGCAGAGGTGCTCTGGCTGGGCTTGTACCCACCCACGTAACATAACCTTGGGTGAAAAGCAATCAGGTCATATGTGCTATTCTTCCTTTACAGATCCCTCCCAGTTTCAAATTCCCCATGAACCGCATGAGAAAATCAAATCTAAGATGTATTTTGAGAATGGGGAGCCCTTGGAGGGGAGCTGTGTAGGCAGCTGATGGTCACCTGCCTTGTTCACCTGCCTTGATGGTCTTTGCACACAGGGAGTGCAGAGAGCTCTGCAAGGAAACACTGCCCAGTGCAGGGTAGTTCAGCCTACTTGCTAGCTTAGGGGAAATGAAGTGAGGAGATGTGGGGTGAGGTGAGCTGACTTGCTGTAGGAGGACATTTCTGGCCTTGCTGCCATCCTGCTGTGCAGTTACAGGTTCTACCCACCACTGTGTTGGGAGATAAAACTAGCAGCTTGTGACTTCACAGGAGCATTTCTTAAAGAGGGCAGTTGCTCCTGTCTTAGCAAAACTCATCCTACCACTCCACTGGTCTTTCCAAAAAAACATCTGTAAGACAAGGCTATCAACTATATAAACTGCTGGACTGCTTGCAAAATAAAAAAGCTCTACTTTTTCCTCAGCCCAAGCATAAGCTTTTCCTGCAATTTCTCCCTGCCCTGCAAACCATCAGACACTCCTGCATTTTTTCATCAGGCCTGCAGCCTGCTTTTTAGATCTGCAAGATTAGCATCAGTGACATGAACATTCAGAAATAAACTAGGCAGGTGCTTGGTTTATGACAATCTCAGCTGCAAAATTTCTGGCCCTGTGGCAATGGAATGATCTCGATCCTCAAATCCTCACTATGTTCTGATTGCAGCATTAAATGTGCTCTTTTTTCTTTTTGCAGTGGAGTCTTTTTCAAAGGAATGACTCCATAATAAATAATAAATATATAAATTTAAATATTGCGTGCATGCCTGAAAACTGTAGCACAGAGCACTGAGAGGAAATATTCTGGGTTGGAAAATCTTTTGCTGCACGAGTCAGCTATCCAGATAATGGATCCTTAGAAGTATGTAGGACAAATAGCTCTATGAGCCATCTGGGACTCACTCAGCAGTGGGAAAAAGACTGTTAGGCTTGCAAGATCAGCACGCAAGAGTGATTGCTAATCAGTCACTGCTGCTTTGCAGAGAAAACAAAGGCTTTAGCATTTAAGCTATTAATAGTTTCTACCTAGTCCAAGTTTTGAGAGATGCATTCATTTGCCCAGACCATAAATTCAAAATTTTTTAGATACTTTTCCAGACTGAGGTTTCATAATAGACTTAATTTTTATTCACTTGTTCCCATGTCTTTCATGTGCCAGAATTAAGTTCTGTGAAATGCCTGGCTGAGCCACATCTGTTTGAAAACTAACCAGGTATAAAACACAGCAAAACTCCTTTTCAAATCATAATTTCCTGACTCAACTCATCCCACAGCTAAAGGGACACTGCTGCAGGAGTGGGCACAAGGGGCTGGAATCAGGTTTTTTGGTGTCAGCATCCACTAAGGCCATTTCATGCTGATTGTGGAAGCTTAATCTAGTTGGGCTGGATGCTTTTCTTCAGTTTTGTATTACAGTGGAATGAAAGAATAGTTAAAAACAGTTACGATTTTAATCAATTACCTGTTTCAGTCTAAATCTAGTTTGTGATTGCTTCTAACTGGAAAATGCCTATTATTTCCAGAGAAAAAACAAAGATGACAAAGAATAATAAAAACGCTAATGATTTTATAATCAGGCAGGTGACATTTTGTACATTGCCCCCATAAGGTTGCAATTTTTAGTTATGTACTGATATGTTTAACAATGGCCAACTAAATGGCTAACTAAATGGCTAACTAGACGGCTAAAGGCACAGCTCCTCGCAGAGTCTCTTGTGTCCCATGCTAATTTGGCTCAATCTGAGAAGCAGATCAAAGGCATTAAGGTTTGGAAACACTTAATAGAACTCACCTCTGGTAAACTGGGAGTGGGATTCAACTCCAAGTAAAGGAACCTGCTTGTGGGTGTGAGTATGTAGAAGCCTGTCTGAGCACTGCGTGTCCAGGCTGTCTTTCCACCTAGCAGAGATGGATGGTTTGGCTGCAGGAAGGAGTCTGGAATACACAGGGTACAGTGACTTCTCAATGGGACCAGTGGCTCTGACACAGGATCTTCAGGATGTGTACCCTCTGCCATGTGGGGACTGGGGTTTATGCAGCAAAACTAGAAACCTCTGCTCATATATTTAATCCTTCCACTAGCACACAGCCACCCTGGTTCAGCTGGCTGCCCACCAGAAGCAGGTTCAGCTGCCCATACACTAGTACCTAGTGCTATTCAAAGCACTTTCTAGCACCCAGAACACTGCAGGAGGTTGGCAGATGTGACACAAGACTTCTAGGAGCCGCTCTCTGCTCCTGGGGTAGCAATATGAGGGTAGGTGAGATTTCACATGGTGCTGAATGCCTGCTTTGAGGCAGTAAAGGCAACTCCCAGAATTGGCTTTCCCTCCATTCACAAGCTGCGATGAGAAGACTGTCATGCTGGACTGGGTTTTGGCAATGCAGCTCAAATTGAAGGATGTCTGGCAATGCTTCTGTGGTGTAAGGTGCTTCTTGATGCCAGCCAGGGTATCACAACCAATTTGTTAGGAAATGGTGACATTAATGATATGGTAATGATCAGCACATAAATTAATTGCTGTTTTGCCAGGGTTCAAAATACCAGGCCTTGCTAGGCTCTGATTCTGTTGTCCTGCATGCCAATGTAATGCCTGGACTTGAGCGGGATCATTAGATTGAGTAATGAGGTTCAATGAGAGATCTCACAGTCCTTGAGCCAAACCACCCTCTTCCTGCAGAGGTCAGCGTCTATCCCCAGTGACACACAGTTTTATGCTGAATGATGGTCCTACCAAAAATATTTCAACAGCTGGAAAAGCTGACCATCTGGCCATGAAAACTGTCCTCTGGAAGCAGTAAAGATGGACCAAAAGTAATGCGAATGCTCTGCTCTCTTTAACGAGTTGCTCTTTCCAAATGATTCGTTTTAGAATGAGGTGGTTCCCACTAAGGTCTACTTATGTAAGACACTGAAAGATGGAGAAAATCTTACTGATGTCAAATTTACAAATGCAGATGAACAGCGCTAGTGCGGTGGTGAAAATGCTGTGCAGTGTGTGCGGTGCTGTGTAATCCACTGTGCTCTGAACTGCTCTCTCCAAGGAATGACACAAAAGCTCAGGTCACCTTTGGCAGGAGATGTAATTAGAAGTACATAGTACTGAAAAAAAGGAGAGGGGATAGTTAGCAGAAATACGCCTTTAGCAGGGAAGGCTAATGATTAGCCCACAAATTATTCAAAGTATGTGTAAGTCAACCATGAACCAAAAAACTAAGATGAAAGCACCAAGCAGAGAAATTGGCTGAGCAGAACTGGTCAGCATGTGGGAGTAGGACGTGCTCACAAGCCTAGGAGAACTCAAAGAAAGCAAAGCCCTATGCTATAGAAATTTAATTAGCACAGTCTTTTGATGCTTTCTGACCTTTGCAAAGTGCCTTGGAGACCAATCATGGGATATTCACTTCACCTTAATATAAAAGAGAGACCTTTTTTCAGACCCTCTCTTCATGGCGTTGAGGTAGAAGGAGAGGGAAAGCATGACACTGGTGCACAACACAGGAGGTCCTGTGCAGGGATACTCAATGTAGGAGCAGAACTAGCCGTGTTGGAATTTATTGTGAGGCACAGTCACAAAGGACATTTATTTGAGTGTATCATTATTTACATGACATGGGGGGCTCCAGCCAGGATCAGGGGACTGGGCTGCTGCAGTGTCAACCCCAGCATGAGCTGTATCTTGCTTTTCTTCACTGACTTTTAATTGCAGGTGGTTTATTTGGGCGGTAGCAGAATTAACAATGATTCCAATACTGCACTTAAATCGTGAATAATTCACTGCTCCTGTTATTTATTTCTCACTCAACACACAAACATACCTTTTCTCCAAAATTAGGGACTTTAGAATCCAGAGCCTTTTTTTTCCCCTGTGAAATTTTTTACAAATTTATTTGGCTTTTTTTTTCTTCTCTTTTTTTTTTTTTTTCTGTACTAGTCCTGGTCTGTAGAAGACATGCATGCACACTTTGCTCAAGAGGGTCCAGACAGATTATTTTATTCGGGGGGAAAAAAGGTAGGCTCAATATATCAGATAGAGAAAATGACCTTCATACCAAATGCTCTAGGAATCGGAGCTCAGCTGATTTGAGGTGATTTTATAAACACATTTTCCCAACTGCTCCTGTCTGATGGCTGCAGGCTGACCTCTGCTTTGCACTTGTTCTTGTAGTGTTGAAGCTAATGGGTAATACAATACATTACACAGGATGCTATGAACCCAGATTTCTGAATTCTCTCATGGTAATGGGACACTGTCACTGTCAGATTTACTGAACTGTAAAGAATAGGGAGACAGGTGACAGCCCAGGTACTCTTTGATGGAAAACAGTGCTGGAGCAATGCCGGGGAACACGAAGACCTGGCTGTGGTGCTCTGTTTTAGTACAGCCTGGCACACACTCAGTCTTGATCACGCCCACCTGGACCTTCATTAAAAGCCCTGATTTGGTTTTCATCTTTTTCTGTGTCTGAAATTCCTGTTTTTCTTTTCATCTTGGAAGTAAGATGCAAGCCAACACCAATGGCATGTGACCAGGCAAGGGAAGTACAGAGCCACTGAAACACAGGAAGGACAGCCTGAAGTGCCTCCTTCAGGCTCTGCTTCCTCACAATTTGGGGAGGGAGAGGCTTATCCTGCCACCAGGATGTCTTGTCCTGCCACCAGCTCCAGTAAGCTCAGCAGTGAAGCTGAAATGCTCTTGGTAAGAACTGAACTGTCCTTAGTTGGGAATGATTGTTGCTCTGGTGTAGCATGAAAGGAAAGAAGAGGGATTTATATCTAATATTACCTTGGACTGATACAGATCATCTCCAGAACTGGCTCAATGCTTCTTGCTACTGCTGACTATTTGTGCTGTCTGATGAGCTGCATAGTCACTCCGTGCTTTCCCTCCTGTGACTGGGTAAGAAACATTTATTGGAAGAGAATAACAAATGGTGAATAATTTCATTTCAGGCATGAATTCTTAGATGAATGATCATTCATGCTAAAATTAGTAATGCTCACAAGGGCAAAACAAATGTGCAGGGATTGTCCAAATAGTTTCCAGTAAGAAATATAATGAATTGAAACAGCTAAACTTTGCACTTTTATTGGTTAGAAGTTTATTTTAGGTAATTTTTTTTATGTCATACAACATTACTACCCTAAAATGATTTATGTACTGAGTGATATATATTTCCCTCTTTCTTACAAAAATGATTTATGGTTTGTATAGCAACAACAGCATTATTCCAGGTATTAAAATGTGGGGCTTAGCCCACATGCGCTTTTGATTTGGAATTCATAAATAGCATTTATTGCATCTAGGATAGCAGAATTACATTGTTTTGAAATCACCAGCACATTATATCACACAGAGGACAGTCTGGTAGTTCTTGGAGGCAATTCTTTGCCCCAGGCTGGCTCTGTTATGCACGCTCCCATTGTTTTCAGTGGAGTGGCAGCTAAAGGAGACCATGCAGCATGTCCCAAGACCACGTGAGGGTCATCCCTTCACAGCACTAAAGTGGTTAAGTATCCATTTATAGCCTACTTTAAACATAAGTATTTCCAGACCAGACATAGTACATTTTTAGCAGGATACTGTATTTCTCTCCACAGATTACTCTCTCTGCTTTTAAATACCTTAGCCTGCATTTTCAGACAGGATCAAATTGTCCTGTAAAACTGTAAGGATGTGAATACACTTACATCCACCTCTTTGCACACCCACAGAAACACACATTCACACATTTTTTCTTGAGTAAGTGGGATGATATTTGCAAACAGGATCTTAATCAGCATCTAGTGGGTCTGCTCTCTCCTTGTCACAGAGGGACCCAAGGAAGATGTTGCTGCTGTGTCAGGTACCTCAGCTGACTGCAGAAGATACCAGGTGTTTAGTTTTCAAATCACATAAAAATAACTTACACATAGAGAGCAGTGAATCTGGATTCTTGCAGAACAAGCACTTAGATGGAACACCTTTGTAGGCTGCTGTACAGAAGAGATAGGAGAGCTAGCCATGGCTTTTATTAATCAAGAATTTTCCTCCTAGATGTTTGACCCCTATGGAATACAGCATGTTCATCCAGAGGGTGTACAATTGCTGTGGGAAAATTCCTTGGCACCCACTGCCATTTAAAGATAAAAAGGCTGTCCTGGATTTGGAAATATGTATGTGTGTAGATCATCCTGCTGGAGCACCAAGGAACCAAAGCTGCAGTGTGTGCAACTCAATTCCTCTTGGCAATGGGCCTGACAGATTTTTGTAGCTCGAGAAGACCATACATTCAGATATGATATTTTAAGAGTCAGTCTTTACTAAGAACTGTGCTGGCACTAACCTCTTGCCTGCAGACGACTCACCCAATCTTGTAGCTGAATTTAGACCAGTGGCTTACTCACTCTGGCATACTTGTCTCTATATTAACACTAGGAACCTGCCTGCATTAAAATACGCCTGCTTCTGTGTGACAGCCCGTTTAGTTAAAGTGATCCACAAAAGATACCTTACCAGGGAATATCTGGTCAAAGTGTATATGAAAGAGGCAGCCCTCTTTGCTTCAGCTGAACTTTTCTACCTCTGCTATGATCTGATAGAGCTAGCTCTTCCTTAGAGCATGCCTATCTCTATAAATCCCAAATTACACAGATGAAATCTAGCAGAAGTCCTTTGGCCATAGGTTGTGAAGACTTCCTTGCAAACTCTTGTGCAGCTTGACCAAAACCCTTCACTTGTGTGGTCCTGCCTGCAGTTACAGAGCTCTTGACTCCCTTGGGCAAAAGGTGGTAGAGTTCCCAGGTCATGTAGGGCTGGAAGGGATGTCCTGACACCCCGTAAGTTCAACTCCACGGAGGAAACACTGCTGACCTAGGCCCGGTGGAAGTGGGGCACTAAAGTCTGTGGCTAAATGGGAGAAAAGGATGGTAAAAGTAAAAGCAGTAGTGCAAAAACTGTGGTTACTTTGGCTAAAGGTATGTTTTACCTTACACTGAAGGTACCTTTTCTCTGGATTAGAGAGTATGTAAAGGATGGGGTTGCAGCCTAGATAAAACTGAAACATCCCGACTTGCATTTCAAGCTTGCAAAAAGGAGGCTCTTTGAGTGCCTGCTCCACCATGATGCCTCACTTTGGGAAAAACATCAAGGCCATATTCTTGTGGCAAACCCTCTTCTGGTCTTCTTGTATGGTCTCTCTAAACTGCCATTTAAGTTAGTATCTTCATCTGTCCGTTTTTATTTGTTTGACTGGGTCTAGTGAAGAGCAGAGACAGGCAGAAGATAAATTACAAAGACTGAACAAGACACCTCTTCGTCTGGTGCCCAGTTTCCCCAGATAACTCCGCCGAATCATTTGCTCAGGATTTTTTCAAAGCAACTTAGACTACTCAAAATAAATTAGACCTCGAAAGCCCTTTAGCCCTTCGTATCTCTGCAAAGCTTTCACATGTTACTAATTTTATTTTTCTCCTTTCAGTTTCAGTGTAATTTATAATCACAAGGAATATACAAATGGGTTCACCATGGTCAGCAGGTTAATAAATAGCTGTTAAGATCTGCACTTCACTTTACTGTGCAACTGCGTATTAAGAACTTCCTGTTAAGAGGCAGAGCACACAAAGTCTCCTGTGTCATCTAAGGTAGAATACTGAGCTTAAACTCAGAAAAATCCATCTGACTATGGCAGAGTGTACACTGACAATGATATTGTTATGGTAGGGATGCCTACAACTTTCCATGAAAACTTTACTTCCAAATCGCCTCTCTGCCTGTTGCTTGGAAAAAGTTGCTTGGGAGATAAACAGCCTATAGTTTGGGATTTTGTTAATTTACTTGTGAAGCTGGAAAATATTCAAGCACTTCCTCTTGTTCACCCAAGAAGAAATGTGTGTAACATGTCTTCTTGTTGAGTTTAATTTTGAGCACAGAGCAATTGCCACAGGATGTCAATGTTGAAAGAACTTAGATGAAGTCGAAGAAGGAAGTTCATCAAGGTCACAATAAACCCAACAAGACTGGCTGAAGCTGCTGGTGACAGAGAGGTGATGACAGAGCTTACAGAGGGGAGGCTGTACCCCTCTCCTCTCACATTGCTGGCATGCTTCCTTACATAGCTCTAACTGGTCACTACTGGAGTCAGCGTTGCAGTTGTGGGAGCTTTTTTTTTATGCTGACATGCCTTTCCCATGGGTTTTAGTCAGTGTGAAGGTAGAGCAAAAAGGAGGTAGGAAGAAAAACTGGAGTGATAAGAAGAAAATGCTCCTGAGAAAAGCTCTGTGTTTCTGCATGGGCAGAACTGGTGCTTGTGACTTGCAAACAGGAGCCAGGACAAAGAAGCTGTCATCCCAGGACCACACACAAATGAGCCTATGGCTCTTATTCCCTTGCAGATTTTAGAGGTTTTTCACAATACACCTTTTTGTTAGATTCTAATAACTACCAAAGAGGAATGAGATTTATATGACAGAGGAAACTACACTAGATGAAGAAAACGCACCTGAATTAGAGGCCTTTTGATTAGATCTGGGGTGTACTCAATAAGTTTGGTTTGAATTATCTTGTCATGAGAACTCAGACTGTTTCAAACCATCAAACGTGAGTTTCTTATAATTTTATATCAAAACTATGAATGTTTCTTAATCAGCACACAAAATCACTAATCGATTAGTTGCTTCACAGAAACTGAAAACTTGTTTTGATAAAAGATGGCTTCATCTTTCATTTTTCTGGGGTTCATGCTTCTCCTTAAAACATTGAATACCTTGCAAATAATGTGAGCTTGCTGATATTTTTCTCTTTTTTTCCATATTAAAAAAAAGGGTTGCTACATAATTTATCTTTGCTTTTCATGCCTGTTTTCTAGAGCATCCTTCCCAGATGGGTTGAAGAGCATGAAGTTTGGCCCAGCATCACTTCAAACCTTTCCTGAAGTGACTCATTCTGTGGAGTCTT
The DNA here is from genome assembly GCF_020740725.1 of Corvus hawaiiensis. Classification (NCBI taxonomy): domain Eukaryota; kingdom Metazoa; phylum Chordata; class Aves; order Passeriformes; family Corvidae; genus Corvus; species Corvus hawaiiensis. Next base: position 45,052,160 of record NC_063216.1, read on the forward strand.
CTGAACTCAATTTCATGACCAACTTTGTTTCTCCTTTTCCATTTGTTATATTACTTAGGTCTGACCAATGTTGTTTCTGTTTACATTTTCAAAGGGTTTAGTACACAAAACATAGTGCCCCTAATGAGTTGTAAGCTGTAAGTTGTGTGTTCCCTTCTACCTCTATGTTGAAGACATATAAACAAGCACACACTTGCACATGCGTATACAAGTCCAGTGTATAGCCAGAATAATATCATCGTTAATTATGGCTGTAAGTGAAGAAAAATTCTCAAAGCTGGCCACTGTATTATTTTCTAATCAAATATTAAACAGCTTAATTTTGAAGAAGAGGGATCGCATTTCAAAATTTGCCTTCTAGAAATGACTCAATAAAATTTTTATAAGCTGTAGGCTTTTCAAGAGAACAGACTCCAAAGACGGGTGTGAATTGCATTTGTGTTTTTGCTGGGTCTGTTTTTCCTGCCAAGTGCAGGTGTCCAGCATTCACTTTTTATTTTGCTTTTATCTGCATTTTGTGCTCATTATCAAAATACACCTTAGAGTCTCGCCAAATTTCTTTAAAGCTCCATCCTTGGGTGTGCCTTCTGAGCCCTCCTCCCTCTCTAATTTAGCTGTTTATAGTGGTGTTCAGCTTGAAATGCAAGTAAATAAGTTCTGGGCACTGATCCTATTTGGCATTGGGAAAGACCTTTGGGGCAAATACACACTGGAAATCCCACAGCTGTCACAAGCTGGGCTTTGCACAGGAGCAGCTCCAGTGAGGTGGGGATGCCCTGGGAATAGAGGCCAGGAGCCTTCTTGGTGGCAGTGTCACCTCTGTCCACCTGTCCCTCGGCCACTGATGGACTGCAAGAATGGCAGCAAGGGCATTATAAGAGCAGTTTGTGCCTTTTGCTGCTTAGCTCCCAAGGGCTCATCCACAGCATGCTGAGGTGCAGAGCCCCCAGCCATGTGGCACAAGTAGGATTCTCCCTGCAAGGCTCCTCACTGTCCTGGGGACACCCCCACTGCCAGAGAAACATGCTGTTTGTAGCCCTTAATGATGAGTTGTGCATCCAGGGTCACACATGGGCACACTTCAGAGCCCCAAAACTTGGCATCACAGGGAGCCCTGGGACCTTACTTCTGGGTTTACTCTGCCTTGGAGTAACTGTGGATAATTTGCAAAGTTCCCCTGGAAGAGAAAGTCTTAAAAATAGTCTGTTCATTGTTAGGAGTGTCTGAGAAAAACTTAAAATTATATCAAATTGAAGTATTCCTTCTGAAAAGAACACACACACACAAACACACGTGCGCACACACACACACATATATATATATATGCCTTTTAACCTTCTAATGAAATTTTTGTATGTTTAATAACTTGGAGATGATTTGTTAATGTGCAAGACTTTTAAAAAAATCGTTATGGATAATTTCTGGTTAGTTCAGAGTGGAATAATTTATTTTATTTTCTATATTAAATGTTTCATGCATATTATAGCTGAACAACATTTTAAAGAAAAAATGCAAATAAGCCATTATTAATTTGTTAGTCAAATTTTAAAAGAATTTTCATGTTTTCTCTATGTATTGGAAAACACTATGCTATGTAAAGTAGGTTGTTTTATTCCATGTAAAACAGCAGCTGATTATAATAATTTTTAAACAACTGAAGTCAGCAGTAAATTATTCAGATATTTGGACTTAGTTATTGTATTATAATAGAATATTGAATTATGCAGTAGTAATTCTGATATCAATAAGTAATATAGAAATAGCAATACAAAGTCTAACATTTGGCTGGAATATGAGAAGCCGCAACAACATAGAAATAGTTTAAACTTAAATTTCTTTTTTGTTTTCTTTAAATATATTTATTAATTTAAAAACCAAATGCTTTCATGGAATATCTTTCAAGATTGGTATGATTTTGTGAATAAAACAATAAACAATGTTTTTGTCAAAAGGGCTTTTTCCCAGAGAGCAGCAATGTTGGCAGAACCAGTCAGTCAGGTTTCCCCTGAAGTGCCCAGGAGGGCTGGAGCACCACCAGGCTCAGCTGGTGGTCCTGGCCAGCAAAAGCTGCCAAGAAGCAGTCCCATACACTCATCAGAACCCATACATGCCTCACAGTGCACAGAAACCTCCCCTGAGGCAGAATCTTCTTCTGTAAAGATGGTTACAGGCAATGGGTGGACAGTCATAAATTTGGGGAGAGAAGTGGAAGGGTGAACAGATATTTGTGGGTTTCAACTACAATAAAAGTAAGACATAATATAGGGATATTAAAAGCTAACACAGGTCAGTCATCCCCCTCTGCCAGAGACAGGCAAAACTGAGTCATTTATCTGTGTGTGCATTCAAGTCAAGGAATTCATTTCAGATGGGCACGTTTCCACCTGCACTGAGTGGCTGGTACTGACTCTGCACCACACACACTGCTGTGCCCAGTGACCCATTGTGGGCTGGTACTGGCCAGGCAAATGCACACTGTGGAGTGCATGCACCACAGGGCCTACTTAACATACATCCATCAGTGCCTGCCTTCAGAAAATGTGCACGAGTGTAGTAGTCAAAACCCGACAGGTTAGGTTTATCAGACCCCTGTTCCTTAGCTGTAGTGATGTTGCTGCCATGGCCATGCTTGTGCTTCTAGCTGTTGAGAGCCCCAACATTTGCCAGACTTTAGATGGCTCCCATGGCAAACACTGACAGCGTGCTTTGGCTCCAGCCCTGCTGCCACACTCAAAGTCCTCCTTCCAAAACAGACCCTAGGGATGGCAGGCACAAGCTGGAGATAGCCACATGTTATTTTTAATACAAGGATCAGATCAGCCTGAGTTCTGGCAATGCAAGGTGAACGGAGAGCCTCTTCCTCCTATCTTTGGCCTTGCATGAACTGCAGCTCAACAAAGACAAACCCCAGGAATATGACTGACAGGGTGCACCAGTGACTGATACATACAGATGCACGTTCCTTCCCAGTATGAACAGCTTTTAAAGTGTTTTTGTTAGCTGTGAGAACACAGGCACTGAGCACACTGGGGTAGAGAACTCTGCTGAGCAGCACAATATCAGCTCAGGATTTATTCCACATTTCTGTCTCAAATACACCCACACTACATTGTTAATACTCCTTTCCATAGACATTTGTGCTTATCAGTAGCTAAAAGCTCTTCCTAATTTCTACCATTCTAAAATTATTACTATTCATTAATAATTCAGTTGACTGAAAAAAAAAAGTATATTGTCCTTATCTCTTATTTCTTGAAATTACAGGACCATAGAGCTAATATTCTGGACTTCTTATATTTTTAACTTGGTAGACACTGAGAAAGTCAAGATGGTAGGTTTCATTTCTGTCACAGAACTTTTTCTAATTCTGAAGAACTGTGAAGTAACAGCCTGGCAATGTCATGTCTCTTACAAAAGCACATGCCCAGCAAGACAGAACTTTAATCTTAGGTCATCATTCATTTACTCTGCAGCATCCACAGTATAAAAGTAGCATCAGAGAAGATGTTATATATGGTCCTCACCTGGAAGGTAGATAAGCTGTGCAGTGGTTGTCCGTCACAAGTGGAAAGCCCGTTCTCAGGCCTACATAAGATGCTCTTTGGACAACTCTCCTCCTGGACATCCTCCCAGACCTCCCATCCTCCCAGAGGTGCCTACCCAGTGGCAAGGAGCAGGGCAGCAGCATCTGCAGTTCTCCTGGCTCCCCTGGCTCCTACCTCCCAACATCACTGGGAGAAGGGGACAGCAGAGAGAACTACTGTTATTGGACCCTAACAAATAAAACCATTTTGAAAGCACTGATAGCTAACAGTGATCAGGAGAGGAACATATATTTGCAGGCAGAATATCAGCAGTCCACTCAAGACAGCCAACACTTCCAGTCTCATGGACATTTGTAGCCAGGCTGTAATTTTCTTTTCTATTGCAGCCAGTGGTGAAAGAAAATACAAAGCACAAATACTCCTCTGCAATGACATGTTCAATTCTCATTGGAATGAGAAGAAAAATGTGGAACCTGTGGCCATTCATGACTGCAGGGGTCTAATTAACCCCAGTGATTAACTGGTTTGCTTTGACACCTAGGCTGCTCTTCTTTGCTGCAGTCACCCAGCACAACACGTGAGATTTTTAAGGTCTGCTTAGAAATGCCCTCTTTTTGCTACAATCAAAGAGGAAGGATGCTTTCTGACACTTTGCCAAGCAGAAGAGTTTTCAGAGACTTTCATCTGCAGCACTGGAAATGCCAGACCTCTCCATTTCCCTCCCAGCTGTATTAACTGTCCATTTCTTCTCAATTACGGAGAAGGAATCAGTTGGCAGTCTGTTCCCTGTGCAACAGACTGAGAAATATCACATTATTTATTCTGTACTAGCTGAATGAGGCTGGAAAGATTCATTTCTTCTCAGTCTGCTTTGACAATGTAATTTGTTACACAGGATTTAATTCTACAAGCTAGAATTAAGCTAGGAAACTGCAGGGTATCAGAAACTGTCTGCAAGAGAGTTCAGTGCCTGAGAAGGACTCAGTGCCCCAGAGCCCCATGGGGCCTGTGCTAGCCCTGTGCACAGCACCAGTGAGTGGATGAACCAGCAAGCCTGGGACAGCGGGGTGTGAGCTGCGTCCCCTTATTTTGTGAGTGGACATGCATTATCCCTATATGATAATTTTATGGGTCTTTCTGTGGTTGTTGCCACTTGTAGAACCAGTTAGCAGAGATTTCAGTGGTGCAGGCACCTACGTACCAAGTGTGAACCGAATTCAATGACAGCTTATACCTCCATTAGTCCAAAGCAATCCATCAACAAGTGAAGCAATAGACAAAAGGTCTGGAGACCTGGCTAATGTTTTGGGCCTTGCCCTCAGGCAGGCTCATTTTCATACTTGTCTGCTTGTCTCTATCTTCTGCATCGACTGTAACAGGTTAGGGGCAGGATTATCCCTAGAAAGGGTCTGTACAGCACCTGGAACACTCTTCTCCTCTCCCCAATCTCAGTTGTGCAAGTGTTTGTCCTTCCACCGTGAATGATGAAAGTAGTCCTTTATATATTTTAGGTACAGCAGAGGAGAAAATTTGGTCAATTTTTTTCTCTGACTTTACTCACCCAATCTATTTTTACGGTATAGAATTGATGCAGAAAAGTCAAGTTCGTGACAGGGAACCGCCCTTTACATAACCTTACTTAAATAATTTCCTAATTCCTTCAGGCTTTACTGGAATATATTGATCAAAACTGTTTTATCTTTTGTTCTTTCTCTATGCTTGGATTTTCTCTTGGCTAGTGCAGTTGGAGTTAATCCATGCTAAATGCTTTGGGCCAAATTTTGTGTACATCTACATGGCAAAAAACAAGTGACTGTCAAATGGTGCAGGATACACTTCCTGGTCTCTTAAAATTTGCTCTATTTAGGCAATATTACTAGGGGTACTCAAAGAGATTGGCTGCAGTTGCTAGGATCAGACACAGCTCAGGCAAGCACTGAACTGTGCATTCTGCTTTTCCATTTCCTTTGTTTTTTTCCATCCAAAAATATCTTCTTACTGAAAAGAAGAACCTGTGCAGGACACTGGTACATCACCCGGACATCCCTGAAGGCCCCAGTCAACTCACCTCTGCATAAAACATTGCTGGCACATGCTCATCTGACTTTGCACTTCTTACAGAATTGCTTCCTACTTTTTTAGACTATTTCTCCTATTTGTCATGATCATATTAAAGTCCAAGGCTTGCCTTCAAATTGCTTGCAGCTCCTCCTGCACCAGCTACTGATTTGTAACTTTCTCCTTTTTACAGCCTCTCAAATACTGTAGAAAATACTGATGCGCCCTGGACCTTGGACAGACCTCTGGGCCCTCATTTGATATGTTTTCTGTCTTGACATTAAACCTTTGCCAATTATTTCTTGAGAGTGGATTTTCAATACTTCAAGCAGCAACCTTCCAGTTTCTCCAAGAACATATTACTATAGTCTGCTTTTAAAAATATCAGAGGAAATACAGGGTCAAATCCCCTACTGCACTCATGGTATCAGACATCTTTTGCTTTTACCATTTTCATTGGGCTTTTGATACTGTCTGGGAAAAAATAGGGTCACTTGGGTTGTTTAATTCTTTAAAAATAGATATTCATTGTGCCTTCTTTGTGCTTATAGGTAGTTTGTTTCTCCTTTTGCTCTAGAAGGTAAATCTAGGCTGGTAGATCTATAGTTTGTGCAGATTTCCTTTCCTCCTTTAAGTGTATAGAAAAATTTTTCTGCTTTCCAGTTTCAGCAATGAATTCTGTCCACAACAACTTTTCAACGATAACATTAATTCCTCTGAAACCAGCTTGCGCTTTACTGTGTCAGGTTTGGCAGAAAGTGCTGTGAGCAATTCCTGCCTCCCACCACCACTGTACTTAATGCCTTCCCTATCTCTCTCCATTCTGTCTCTTCATCACTTCTCCTAGCCCAGAAACTACCACTTTCCCCTGGTCCCCACCTGTGTAATAAAATTGTACAGTAATTTTGTCAGTTAGAAAATAATGTTCTCCCTTTTCATCTTTAAAGGATTATTTCAACCCAAGGTATATCACCAGTCCAGTTCATAGATCATACCTAAGGGGAGGCTGTACAGGGGGGAGAGGTGAGGATGAGTATGCAAGAGATTCTGCCAGTGAGCATCTTCAAAGCCTGACTAAAGTGGAAATACAGCCTCCTCTAAGCACTTTGAGGGCCTGGAGGTGAACACTGACAGGTCAACACAATCTCAAAGAAGCTAATTACGCTAATCTTTTTAAATCCAAGTGCTTCCTCTTTTCTCAGATGGTTTTATTTGTCCTCAAATCACGATTAGTGAAGACTGCTAGATATTTTAATTATTTTCTTCATTCTTGGTCCTCTCTGCTGCAGACCATCTGCTTGTTGGGTGATGAACCCAATTTTCTCCTAACTGCCCTCTTGCCATCAAACAGCTTACAGACTGTTTTGTTCTGAACTTCTATTTCTCTTGCAAGAGAATTTTGGGACTTGATGTTTATTGTTGTTCCTTGTATTAATCTTTCTTAACTTGACTGAGTTTCTCCTTTCTGTGCAACTTCCCTGCCAAATATCCCCAGGGAAGCTCTGAAGGGGAGCCAGGAAAACTAGTGGACAACATTTTCTACATAATAATTCAACAGATTAGGGTCAGAGTGTTGTCCTGGCTCCCCTGGATAGATGAACTTGGTGTACACCTCTGCTAGCCTGCTGAAGGACTGCAAAGGGGTCCAAATCTACCAGTGAATCTATCTCCAAGTTTGCAACCCTACCTGTAACTACAGCTAAAAGCATTTTTAGGAGGAAGAGCGGGCTGCCTTTTAGATGAAAAATAGAATTTGGTGCTGGGAGGGAAGCATGTCAAGGAGAGAAAGAAGATGTCTCTTCCTCCAACCCTGGTCCCCTATCCAGAAGATCACCTGAATATCTAGGAAAGGTTGGCAGCTGGGAGGACAAGTGCTGGGCCACTATAGCCTGTCTGTGAGGCCATTAAAAAACAACTGTGTGTGAAAAGATAAACCTGTAATGCTATCAAGTTAAGCGAGACTTGTGGCATGATGAATTTCCCAGCCACTTATTTATAAATTATTTTAAAGCTGCCTGTGACGTGACAGCTTTACTCTCTTTTCCGGTGTAATGAGCCATTACTGATGAGAATATGAATAATCAGCTTTTCTCTTTCTTACCCTTTCCTTCTTTCTAGGACCGGTGAAAATGAAAATCTTGTGACATCGAGGCATTGTGCTAGTCGCTCTCTGGTGCAAACTGTTGCAGTGTGAGCTGGCATCAAATGTGCTGCCTCAGTTTACAGCAGCTGTCAGCTCTCCGCTCTCCAGTGTCCGAGGACGGCACATCTCCCACAGCAGGAGACAGGAGTTAGCGCAGCCCGAGGGAGCAACAGTCCAGCACAGATGGCAAGGGACAGACTGCTTCCAGCAGCAGTGCTGGAGTGGCTCTATATTACAGACCGAACAGTGCAACCTCTTGCCTGGCTTGTTTATTGAGGTGCAGAACCACCTTGAGTACTCCCACTGCACTGCACCTGGGCTGATAACTCTCCCTGAGACTGATGTGCAGAAAACAGGAATAACCAGCTTGGAACACACAGAGCCAAGGCACCGTGACAATGAATTTGATCTTCCTTCCAGACCTGAGCTGACTCCATGCAAAATCAGTTTGCAGAGCACAGTGGAATTACTGTGCAGAGATACGTCCACTGGCACCCCAAAGAGCTGCTTTAAGTCAGCGGAATGTATTAATCTGGGCTAACATGCTTCCAGATAAGTCAAATACCAAATTGATCAGGCAAATATCCATACCACTGGATCTATATCCAGTGTAGCCAGCTCATTCAGAGTAGATTGTACACTGATTTCTGAGAAATCTGAATTAATGGACCTTTAAACAGCCAAAAACCCAGCAAAAGAAAAAAACTCCCTAAGGTTTTTGGTCTTGTGAAAAGCATAAATATTTTTTTGTTCATTTAAGCTGCATTTTGCTTGCAAGATAATCTCTTTCTCCTTTACTCAGAACTCAATTTTAACAAGGAGATGAATAATGCATATTTTACATTGATGGAACATATTCCATTGGGAATCTCAAAATATTTTGCAAACACTAAAGGATGAATCTTTCCAATAGACGTCAGAAGGAGATAAATTATAAAATCAGAGGCATTTTATAGATGGCAAAGCAGAGGGACCATTTTTGTTCTAGGACCCACAGGACAATCTGCACAAAGCTGAAAATGCATACAAGTCTCCTCAGATTTCTAGAACTTTCTGCCTTGCTTCGTATTGACACACTACTTCTCTGACATATTTACACTGCCATATAATACTTGGTTTTTCCGGATGATAAAGAGCTAATTCTCATTTAAACAAACAACTTTTTCTATGAATTAGGAAGCAGGCAGCATTTCCTCCAGCTGTCAATCAGCAATTACACCATTTGGAAATGGTACCCAGTGATTTGTGATAGTGTAATCCCTTTGGAGTATGAAAGTAGCTCCAGAGTCAGGCTTGACTAGAAATGCCCAGCTGACTGCCAGGGACACATTTCAAACAGGCTTATGCTGGATTGCTGGTATAGTTGTACGCATGAATCAAACAGTCAAACAAACAAATGACCCAATCTGCATTTGCAAAACTAAACTGTGAAGCTCTAAATCCATTTTCTGGACTAAAGAGTGCTACATGTCAAGTACATAACCAGAAAAACAGTTCCCCATGTGCCCTCAAAACAGTGAGCAATATTAATCCATGGAGATAATCTATATTTGCAGACTGTCAGCTCTAAACTCAGGGCATTATTCTACCAGGAGCATGTCTCAAACATTTTGAAACTTACAGACATGAAGCTTTTTGCATATCCGCAACATAAACTCATTCAGAGGACAAAACTAGTATTTAAAACCTGTGCCAGAGCACCTCAAAGTCTTTTCACTGACTTGAAATCAGGCTTTGAAGTACAAGGCTTTTATTCGACCCTTGTTTAACATGAGACAAAGCCCAACCAGACCGAGAAAGTGACAACAGAAAAATCTCCTCGCATTGTCACTCAAAATCTTACCTGTCATATAGCCATTTTCTTCTTAGACGGAGAAACCTGAGAGGTATTTTTAAGGCTGAAATCAAAATTGTTGCATATGTGAGCAGCTGAGAAATGAAGCATATTCCTAGTCAGACAATTGGCCTGGGGAGGCTGAACCTGATGAGTGTGATTTCTCTCCTGAGTTGAACTCTGCTTTCCCAGGTGCTCTCCAGCAGAAAATCACACCAGGTGCCTTCCAAAAATCTGTGTGCAGCTGATGTAAAACCCTCTGGCCAGACACCAAAGAATGCAGCTTGCCAAAAAGTAAACCAGTTATAAGCTGCTGCTCTATGCTGGCAAGCAGATACCCTAGAAACCCCTCTGCAGAGCTATAAAATTGATTGAATGTGTTTGGAGAGCTGGAGAAAGAGGACAGTAAACTTAACCAAAATCTCACCAAACAGAACATGAGGGAGAGATGGATACAGAAGTATGAATACAACAAAATGCAATTTAGAAATACGTGTTTATTCATTTTACTTGTGTAGACATTACCTTTTTACCTCCATTAGAGGGATCAGTGCAACTGTGGAGCACAGGAGAAAGGAATGCTGGATATCTGGGTCACATGTGAAGTGTGGTTCTGTGCTGTCCAGCAGTGATGCTGATCCAAGGAGCCTGAGCAGACTGTGCCAGTACTGAGGCTCATCTTGATGCCCAGTGTGAGTCTTTCTGCATAGGAAACCAGCTGATTTCAAATAACTCTATGGCAGTGCACAGATATCCACAGGCCCTTTGGTTGTGGCACAGCTGTTGCTGCCTGTGCTCTTGGATGACCACGAAGGTCTTTGATCCCAGGGTCTCAATAGCTATTTTGTGGTGACAAGAAATGCCTTTTAAAAGCAGTGCAGCTCTGCAGCTCTGATAGCAAACTCAGTGGCGAAAAAAAAGGAAGGCTTTTGTTCTGTGTTGTATGGTAAGAAGTGCAATGCATTACTACTACTAATAATGTCTGGATCACATTGAATTATTACCTTATACCTGGCTCTAATTTCCATTTCAAGTTTTCATTTATTTTTCACTTCACTAAATGTACAATATTAACATGGCATCAGACACATCCATCAGAAAAGAGATTCTGACTCTGAAGGGAAGCGTGACAGGACTTTTGGGAGGGGCAGGTTGAATCTCCTTAACCCTGGTCTACAGGTGTGTAAGTACCCTGTCAACTTTACTTTCAACAGCATTATATGCCTGATGAGCATCATGCTTGCAAATTGCCCCAGCTATCACACTGCCTACTCACACTAACTCAATTTAGAGTAATTTCTTTGGAGAGCTGACTTCTGAGTTGGCAGATATTTCAAAGGGCTGCTTTGATTCAGTTCTCCCTCTTAAAAACTGTGTTATTTTTGTTTAATCATTCTTGGAGGTAGGAGGCAGAGGCAAGTTTTGCCCCTTGAAGAGTGTGTTGCATGTCTGACAGAGCAACGCAAGGGCCCCGGGTTGAGTTATTCCAGGGCAAGTCAGGTTAATCAAAAAAGAAATTTCCATTGTGGAGGTGAAAGAGGTATTTTTAATCCATTAGGATGTTAATTATGATTACTATATGAAACAAGTAATCTCTTCTGCGCCGGGCAGCCCAGACCTTAGTCTTGGTAAAGCTAGATGTATTTCTTTGCATGCAAATAAATTTTGTTTCTCTTTTGATGAAGCTCCTCATATTTTCATCTCAAATCCCTTTTCAGAGGTGCAATTATTCAGAGCCTTGTTTACCGTGTTTCTTACCTGAAACAAGCAACAGCTTTGCCAAGAGTGTTCTCCCTCTTGCCTCCACATCAGGAGGATTTGGTCTTCCCCTGCTGAGCTTCAGTGAGTATTCCAGGGGCTTTTCATGGAAGGTGGCACTGGTCCAACCCCAAGGGCATTTCAGTTGAAAATGTGTATTATGTACAACATGAAAGTCACTCATCTTTGAGGAATCCAGCCCAACCCAGCTTCCTCTCAAGCTGCTATTTAGTGATGAACAAAGGTGAAGCTCAGACTTCTCTGCCCCACGGTGAGCAGTTCAGGACCACATACCGCTTCCAGTCCTGCTCAGGCTTGAAACTTGGAGCCGGATGCATCATTTGCACATGTCCCGAAACCACGATAGATAAACATCTTCCTGATACTGCATAGCAGAGGCACTACATCAGGGGGGCCTTGAAACCTCTCAGATTGAAAAAGGGAGAGTGTATTTACTCAGATTGCATGCAGAGAAGGTGTCAGCCCTTTTGCCCATTCCAACTACAAACACATCTCAGCCACTGGATGCAGCAGTATCGCGGTTGCAGGAGTGATCTCATATCTCTCCTTGCAAACAAGAGATGTTATACTGCTTTTTTTCTGCTGCTAAAATTTACAGCCCACTTAAACAGAAGAGCTCATCTTCTGAGAACTCTTAGACTGGAGTGAGCACAGATGAAATAAAGAAAGGAATTTTGCTTGTTTGGCAACTAATTTTTTGTTCTGGTTTGCTTTTTTATTTACCTACTTATTCCTGCATTACATTTTCATTCCTTTTCTTTCCTTTTTCATGTGTTTCTCCTCAGTCTTCCTTACCACTTTGGTAGCAGTCCCTTTCTGAAAGATTTTCAAGTTAAATTTCATTCCTTAAACACAAACCCAAGTGACCATAGGTTCCTCCTGGTCTTGATACTACTTGAAGGGTAGGTGGGAGCTGCTGCTTGTGCCTCAGGGTTTTGGCTTCCCTCTGCTTTTCTTGAGCAGGATGTTGGTGAGGAGAAGAACCAGCAGCAGCTGATGGTGGTACTGCTGTGGTCATGGCACGCAGCTGAAGCTATGCTGAAGTTATGCTGAAGTAGAGTCAACATGGGAACACTTTTTGGCATGTGCTTCAAGGTGTTTCTAGTCATAATGTTCAATTAATCTAACTTTATTTATTCTTATTGCTCATTTTGCCTAAAATATATTCTGATAAACTAAGGAAATGACAAGGGCAGACAAAATTACGCCCCTAAATTAAACTCAGCTGATCTTCCCACATAAACCCACACAAAGTAACTTGCCCACCTTGCCTAGGTCTTGCTGAATATGGGCAGCAGCAATCCAAGGGAAAAGAGAAGAGCACACCTCTCACAACTAAAACCTCTTTCTCCTATGCCCTGGGGAGGGAACTGTAGAGCCACAGATAACTGCTCACTGCACAGCACACTGGTTTCCAGAGACTTGATGGCGGCAGTGAGCAAAAAGTTCAGGTACCAAGCACTTAGCCGGTACTTAGAGCAAGAAAAAACTCTTTTCCGTGTAACTCTGTTCCCAGTGCCTATCCCTCCAGCAAGACCAAAGTGCCACAGGTACACTGGGATTGGTCAGCACAAGGAAAAAGACATGCAGAAGAACAATATTAGCTCAGACACACTTTGCTTCAGGGCACGTGAAGCCAAATGGGAGCACTGGAGGGGACTGGAGACCCCAGCCTGTCCTAGGGCTTCACTCCTGCCTGCCTATCCTGTGCAGCTCCTAAAAGAGCTCAAAGAACAAGATGCTGATGATGCTCAGGTTATTTAGCCCCTAGCATGGCACTTGAGATGTCAGAGCAACAGATCATTGGTGCAGCCCCCAGGTGTGAAGTTTGGTGACAGCTGCTCTCCTGCCAGCACACCAGCCCTGTGCCAGACCAGACACCTCTCCCCCTCTCAGCTGGCAGGCAGCAGTGCACTGCAGTGCAGCCTGCCATCAGCACTCAGGTGCAGCTGAAACCTTTCTTGTTTCAGTTAACACACCTCACACCTCCAGAAATCTACTTGCCAGTTGGTATAGACTGTTTTTACAGCTTCAAAACCTCAAACTGCAACTGCTCTGAACCTATTGGCTTCAAAGGGTTACCTGATCTCATGTCAAAACCATGTGAAAGTGCTGAACTTCGTCAGAAAAAAAAAAGAAAAAGCATAACCCAAATTTCTAATTCATGACTGAACAGAGTTTCAAACAAAGTTAATAAATTTTATTGTGAAACTTGAAACCAAGTGACTTTTGCATGGGTTCATTCAAAAATATCTGTACAGCAGAAATTACTTGTAGCTGTTCTGTAAAGCATATCTTTATACTTTGGATTTATCCGCTGCTGAGTGAAGGGTATGTGAAATAAAAATGTACTATTAAGACTAGCTTTTTAAGTATCTTCTTAGAAATTTATCTACTCATTATGGATTTTTGGACAAGTAGGGTAAGGAAGAACAACAACAGCAAAAGAGGCAGCTGGCAGCTGCCGGGGGCGGAGTTGCAAAGCTGGGAAGAGCATTAATGAAAGTTGGGGAGAAGAGTGAAGGGGCAGACTTTACCAGGAGAAGACATGAGAAGATGAAAATACAGGATGGTGTTACACAGTAGCCTTTGACCAGAGAAAAGCCCAAACTCTTCTGCATCTAGCACAAAAGACAGGCTGGAAGATTTTCTTTCTGCTCTTCTAATGAAATCAGTTATTCCTTCATTCAATTGAAAGAAAAGAGACAGCAGGATAAAGAGTGTAAATTAAATGTTATCCTGTGGAACCTCAGCAGCTTCATTATTCATGGTTTTACACCCTGCTTTCCGTGGAAAACATGGCCAGTGGCTCAATTTTTATTGAAACAACTCTGTAAATGGAGGACAGCACGAGGAGGGAAATCTCCTGATGGAAGCAGAATCATTTTAGATGACAGTATCTTCCTTCATTTTGAGTGAGAGGCATTGTAAAATAGTGGAAGCTTTCTTCTTGCTCCAGTAATACTTGTTGATCCCGTAGTGGAGGGTATCTTGTGCAGCAGTACAACACCAAGGGGTACTATTCAGAGACAAAACAGAAATATTTTGGGAAAAAAGCAGCAAGGGATTTATGGTGCCTGCTCATTTTCCTGGGCTGACCATGTGCCTCGTTGTGCCATGCTCAAGCTGCCTGGCAGAGAGGCTGCTGTACAGCAATGAATGAGGGAGGAGAGGGCAAGAAGGCATGATGCTGATGTGGAGACCGCTTTCTGAATGGAAGAGCTGGAGCCTGGAGGCAGGGACCAGGACCATATCCCCACAGGGAACTACACTGGTGCCACCTGGTTACATTGACATGAAAAGAGCCATGCCACTGTGTGCAACTCCCTCTGTGGAGGCAACCCAGGAGAGTTCCCTCATGTGAGAATAGGCAGCAGATTCACCTCAGCAGGCACAACCCTGTCTGTATGTGCTTCTGAGGCCTGAAGGCTGTGCCAGGCTCTCAGCTGCTTTTCCATGCCTTCACAACCAGCTCCGACCAGCAGCTCCATTTACCCAGGTGGCATCTGCTGTGCTGCAGCCCTGCTAGCCAGATGTTGGCTTTTAGGAGGTGTCCTGGAAAACAGTCGTGTTCTGTCTTGCATGCAGTTGAGGGATCAACACGCCTTTCTACAAGTGTGCACAGGGAGTGTGATTTTTCAGGAGATCTGTTCCCTGCCAGCTCGCTCTCTGCCAGCAGCACGGTGCCATGGCCCTCCTCCACTCAGCCTCCAGAGAAAGGCAGGAGACATGAGAAGCTCCCAGAGGATGGGCACAGAAATGCAGGCTCCTTTATGGCTTTATGATGGCACTGACCAGCAGGGGCCATGAGCAAGACAGTGCTGGGCTGTGCAAAGAGTCCTACAGGTGGGGTAAAGGCAACCCCCAAAGGCCTGGCAGTGCCGCAGCTGAATTTTGGCAATGGTTTCCTGTTTAAACTTGTGTTTCATCTCAGACACAGCCAGCAGATAGGAGACCAAAATGGCAAGTATGTCTAACTCCAAGGAGGTGAGCTCCTCAATTGAGACCTCACACAGACAGACACACACTGACCCGTAGCCCGTAGCCCCTGCTCCTCCGCCAGCATGGCTCATGCCACCACAGGGCACAGCATCTGCTGGGCCACTGCTAAGCATTAGAAATGTTCTTGCATGCATATAATACACCCATGCCACAGGTGTAGAAACCTCCCTCTGACCTGCTCCCAGCTGCTGCAGAGCAAAAACATCCTGTGAACACACAGGATCTGGCTCAGTATGTGCCAGGCAATGCAAAGCAGCTCTGTGGGCCCTGGGTCCACATCAGAAGTCACCACCAAGGTGGTTGGATCAGTGCTGAGATGCTCTGTCAGTGGTCTCAAGCATATCCAGGCTTGCTGGACTTGGGCTCTTGGGACTCTACCACCTATGCAGCAGCAGGAACACATTATGTTTCCTTTTGGAGGCAGAGGATCTCTCTGTCTCATTTACAGATGCTGTCCTGAACCCTTGATTGTTCAACAGCTAAACCAGGCTCTTCATTCAGCTACAAACACATGCACTCTGCCCCCGCTCCCCTGATCTCCACTTCTTCTCTTAACTCACACCTTGCAAGTTTAAGGTACTTCTTCTTATCCTCCTGAGCCCATATTTCTCACTCTTTACACTTCCTTACATTGCAGAGGACATGAGGAAAACATCTGTCACCTGTTCTCTGCCTGACTTGCCTGCCTGGCCAACTTTGATGCAGTCTTAGAGTCATAACATCATAGAATGGTTTGAGTTGGAAAGGACTTTAAAGATCATCTGCTTTCAGCCCCTGCCATGGGCAGAGTCACCTTCCACTAGACCAGGTTGCTTACTCTTCTTACTGTCCTCCTGCAAAACCACCTCCCATGGCATTTGGGAAATGCATCAACAAGACTCATTTGGAATAACCAGTGAAGTCTTTATATGGTTCAGCTGCTCCAAAAATAGAAGCTTTCTGGAATAAGCCACTGCCTGAGCTTGATTTGCCATATCCAAGCCATTCTAACTCATTAGCACTGAGCCGATTATGTGCTGAAGGCTAAGCATTAGCCACACAAGCCAGCATTCAAACTCACTGATTTCCACATTGAAACATTGAAGCTTTATGGTCTCTAATTGATGAGTGGGAGTTCGCGAAAGATGTCAAGAGTTAACTTTGTTTTAATGTGAGTCACTATCAATGTTGGCAAGCATAACAAAAGCAGAGGAATGTATTAGGCACCAAATATTGTACTTGTATTAAAAGACACAAATCACTGGGATTGAGATGTTACACTGCCCGTGCAGACGGGTGTCCTGGCAATTTGATCACTTCAGTGCTAAGTGCTGTATCTCATATGTCTCACTTGGTCATGCATTTTTGGGGGCAATATTTAGTATCACAAGTAAGAGAATCATATTGATTTTTCCACTTACATCCAGATGAGGATAGTAAATATACATATATTTTGAAGTATCTGTGTGATCAGAGGTACTACCTCTCTCCTCTACAGTGAGCGAACTGTGGTGGTTTCCTTGTTACAATAGAAAGCCATTCAAAGAACTTACCTCCCTAAAATGCATTACACAACGGAATATGAGCCCTTTCCTACAGCAGTGTTTTGGTCTATGGCATAACTGGATTGGTGGTCTCTGGAGGGATACATAAGGCTTATGCCAAGCTCTCACCTGTGTTCAATGTGACTCCAGCCACGCACAGCTGAACTGGCAAAACTCCTGCAGGCACAAGCCCTGGGCTCATTAGATGTCCTGATTACTGGGGGGGTTAAATCCACGTAACCACAAACAGCATTTCTTCCAAATATCTTTTTTTTCTCTTTGTGAGCTGAATTTGCCAGACCCCTATTGACTCCAAAGAAGACTCCTTTGCATTCCTTTGCAAACTCTGCTTACAATGAATGTTGTTCTTCCAGGAAGCCTGACCCAATTGTCTCCCTCTGAATAGTCAGTGCTCATGCAAAAGGACTAATCAGTGATTCTGTGAGTGTTTTCTACTGAGTGTCAAAAATCCTGAACAGCTGGTTGAGTAGGTTCTGCTTGTAATAAATTTTTTCCTCACCAATGGAGAGTTTAATAAGTAATAAAGCACTGAAGATAAATCATCTTCAGCCAGAGCATTAATATTTAAGTTAAACTTTTCTTTCAAAAAGGCAATTGAAGTAATCTAGAGGTCTGATAATTTAAAACCGCTCATTTTTAAAGGAGGAGGAAGTTGCACTCAGAAAAACAGGTGTTTCGATCAAATCATAGTCAGCTGTCAGGGGCACTTAGGGACATACAAAAGAGTTGAATTTTTTTTTTTTACGTAAGCTACAAAGATTTGACATGAATGAATGAGTTGATTAAAATCCCCACGCTCTCTTTGCACACACTAGTGCTGAGTTGCCAGTACAGTGATAGTAGTTAATCCCCAGTTACATCTATTTTAAAAGTCAATTTTAAACATATGTTCAGTGCTGATATATTTCTCTGTAGGTGGCTTTCTTTTAGCACAGTCTGTAGTTTACAGCATTTCAGCCAATTTCCCTCTGGGATATCAGTTTTCAAGCTTCTTATCTTGGTTGGGAAATTAAAATTCAAGCAAACAGGCTGACAATCAGAAAACATGTCTGGATCATTTTTAGTATAACACAAGCCCACGTGAAAGCAGGATCTAGACAAGGAAAAATCAGGTGCAGCCACATCCTACCTAGTTTTAAATACCAGGAAAAGAAATTACCTCTATTCCAAATAAGTGCAAACAAGTCTGTCCTTTAGCTACATGCCAGAAGGCATATTTTTTGCAGATCTGGATCCCTTTCTAGTAGTAAATCTCTTTCTGGGCACAGGAAACACCTGCCTGGGGAAAGATGGGAGCTAGCAGCCAAGGGGTCTTTGATTGGCCCCTCTCCATCTTCCCTTCTCTCCCTGCTCCCAATTCTCAGACATTTTGGCATTTGTGTGAGGGTAAGAAGGGGCAGGTCCTGGGCACAGCTCAAGTGCAAGGTGTTTTAAGAGGGGTTGGAGTAGGGGACCAACACAGTAGTGTGGGAGTAGCTGGAGCTGGCTGAGAGATGGCAAGAAGCTCTTCTCCTGGCATGAATTGCTGAGTTTGCCAAGGCCAAAAAGGATGGTGATTGCCAAATTGCAGAATGGACTTTGGAGGAGCTTAGGGGGCTGGAAGTGGGACATACGTGCCCATGAATGGGCAACAAAGTGTTAAAACTGAAAGTACCAAAACCCATGGACTGTTTCTTGAGAACCACCATCCTCATGGAGTCTCCTGCAGAATGAGAGCTGCAGACACCACAGAGAAAGTAAATATTTTGAGCCTCTGTTTCCTGGCACTTAACCCAGACAGTAATAAGGAGAACATTATGCAAGTTCTTAAGTTCTGGATATCCTTAAAGATAGTGATATCAAGACCATGATTTTATCTGAGCATTTCTTAAGCAACCTTTTATCAAGGCAGCTCAGCACCCAGCCCAACTGAACTGTGAACTACTGTTACCTAAAATAATTCTACCACTCATTTTCTATGGGTGTGATGGTTTCTACCACGCCTCTTCATTTTTACACCTTGCTTGTTTGTGTTTTACCCAGCACAACAGTTTTAGGCTGCTGCCATCTCTCTGATTAGGCTTTCATTCACATTATGTTTTGCCTAAGCAGGAGAAGTGTGATTTAATCTCCCATATATACAAGTAAATTAAATTAAAAGGAGGGAATAAATAAGACATCAATTGCAGATGATAAATCATGAATGATTCATGTTCTCAACTGTGCTCTTCAAGAAAGCCATCACAGAAGCTGTCCCATTGTACTTTCAACTGAATGTACTCCAAAGCAGTAAACTGCTTTCCCATTAAAACACATTCATTATAAATTGAAGCCTGGTGCATGAATGCTTTTCTTCACTACTACTATTCACCCTTTAAGAAACAGGAATTATATTTTATACAACCCACACCAAGATAGAGAGACAAGACTGGATAACTTTTTGCTCTTACTCAGATTACTTTTTTTTTTTTTAAAGTTTATTTTAAATTAAGTCAGATGAAGATAAGGTAGAAATGAAGAAGAAATGCTGGTAAACCTGATTTTTTCATCAGAAAACTACAGAAACAGGGAAGTACATTTTACTGGGCATGGCCCCAGAGTTGGGTCAGTGCACTTGCCCTGCAAAGGACCTGCCATGTTTGTGATGTTGAGCAAATCCTTCCCTGCCTGCTATGGTTTCCTTGACAGCATCACACTGTCTTGTCTATTCTGTACATCCCCTGGAGCTGGGGCTCTCTCTTGTCATTTGTTTGTACATAGCACTACATTTTTAAGTGCCAATAAGTGCCTTTACTTTTGCTTGAGTTCAGCATTGGATCTCTGCCTGTGAAAGCCTCATGTCAAGGTATAAATTTGCTGCCAAAATTAAAAGATAGGTTTTGCTCATCTCAAAGTTAAGTTCTCCTATCAACCCATCCCACTGTCTTCACTAGGAAAAAGAGATGTATTACTAAAGCTCCTCTAAACTCCTTCTTTTCTTAGCTCTGCCGACAATTGTGTGCGTGACCTTTCCAGGGCTCCTTCCCGGTATGAAGGGAGAGACATGGATTCTGGTGGGGGAGTTTATCAGGACACAGTAAAGGACCATGTAGGTGTTGCATGCACTCTACTTTCATTGTCCCTCCGGGAATCAAGTCCGGGGAGGCAGATCCCAATACGATCTACAAATAGCTGTAGAACAACTCTTACCAATGAAACTCTTATCATTAATGGAATCCAAACTACTAGTTTTAATAGCAGGCACTTATTTAGGCAGTACGCTCAATTTTCACACCCCCAGGTGGGGGCCCAAGCAGGGAGGCTCTAGCCCCAACAATTTACTCAAGAGTGGGCAATCATCCTGATGTGCAACAGCTTCTGGATGGGTGTTTGAGCAACCCCTCCAGGGCTGCCTACTCATATAATGTGTATATATGGTCTTTGCACCTTCATGGCGGCGTCCTGAGAGTGGGGTGGCCTTGGACACTGTCAGGCAACTCTGGCTGTCCTGAGTTTCTCAGCTCTCAGAGATTAAGCAGGTCCACCAGTGTCCAGTGTGTTCACACCCTCCTGAGCCCACATTTTTTCTCTCCTAGACCTGCTGTTTTCTGGTGACTATTTCCCCATGCACACCCACAGGTACCTACAGGTTCCACTCACTCAAGCTCACACAGAAGAGGTTTTTAGGATGCTTTATGCTTCAGCACTTCCCCAGTTCATACAGCTGTTCAAAACTCTGAGGACCTCTAAAATGAAGTGACACACACTTTTATTTGAAGGAACACTTCTAATTTTAACTCCTTTTCTAGAAGTAGAACATGTCCTAAGGTGGAATTTATAACATATTCATTATTGTATCTTTGCTTTAACTCCTCTGGGAAATGAGATTCTGCCTACAACAGAAAGATGGAGAGAAAAGAGGGACTCTTTTGCTGTAGGAAACAACAAAAAAAGAAATATTATGATTTTTCCTGCCCTTTTGCAAAAAATATGGAGTGAAATTTTATATGCAACAGAGAATATGTTGGGTATTTGCAAAAAAAAAGATTGCTTAGTCACTTGCAATAAGTATTACCAAATGCATTCATATGGGTGTAATTTAAAAAAAAAAAAAAAAAAATTTCCATGTAGAGTTTTCATTCCATTTCAATGAATCCAGTTTCTGAGTACCCTGGCAACCAGAACCCTGGAAATGTGTTATCTGTGTAAATCAAGGGTATGTGATTATAGGGACAAACTTACCAGTTTATTAGCTGTTTGTGATTTTGACTGTGGACTGTGTCTGTGGTCTACCTGCCCTTGTCCAGTCTTTCCCCATCTTGGGCTCCTGGGCAGGTCAGGGAGGACTGGACTGTAATCTCTGCCATGTTCCTGCAAGCCTTGGGTTTATTAAGGAAAGTCCCAATGCAACCAACACATATCTTTTCTGAAGAACAGGTGGAACTGCAAAGCTCTAGAAAATGAAGGCTGCATGCACGGAGCCAGTGCCAGCAACACACACACTCAGCACCCATTTGTGCTAGAAAGAGAAGATACCCACATTGTCTTGATGGCACAGTGAGAGACTACCACAGCACTGCTTAGTCCCCAGGTCTCTGCTTTCCTCTCTGCTTTTTCATTCCCCTGCATTGGCCCTTCTCAGAAGAGCCTCTTTCCACAGACACACAGGGAAGCATAAAGGGGGTGGCGAAAAAGTATTTGTATCAGCCATCCTGACTCTTGTGTTTCATCAGAGGCTTGTTATTCCAAAATGAGGAATGACTAGGAGTAGTATCACACAGGAGTGATCATAAGAAGAATAGAAAGATGTGGAAATTCTCATAGATGGACACTTTTTTATGGACTTCACAATGGGCACTTTTTTCCTCTTTCAGACCTAGTCATGAGGAAAAGAGATATGGCTAACAGTAATGGGGAATTTATTTGTATCAGATTAATTTAGGAAATCATCAGTGACTTGAAAGCATGACTCATAATGATGCCCAGGAACTACTGTCAACAGAAGACCATCATATTCAAAAACAATTGGGTCAAAAAGATACTTATTTTTGCTAGGCAATTTCCCCCAGGCTTTCCCATCTGAAATTTTGAAGTATAAAAGTTTCTACTAAATAATTGAGGAGAAGACCATATGAAACTATATATGCTTATACAGAAAGAGAGAATATGTTACAATGAAAGCAAAAAGAAGGCTACCCAACTTCTCCTAAAAGCTGGAACAGGACTGTAAATTCAAGTGCTTGTTGAGTGTCAACAAAATAATTCATAAGGCTGACAAATTAGCAATAATTAGTGCATGGGGACATCCAGCTACAGAGGTCTTGGTTTCACAAAACTCTTGCTTACATTTAAGAGATAGGCATTATGTAAGGAAAGTATACATAAAGAAAATATAGAAAATGTAAAGAAATTCTGCCAAGATGACTCTTAATACTCAGATGTTTATGGGGCTTTCCAGCAGCATCATGTGACAGGCTGAAGCTATTCATTTGCTTGTACTTAAGCACATGCTTAAGTCCTTGCCAAATGGAGGCCTAAATAGCATCGACTCAATATTGCCTGGAACGTAAAAACAGTTGTCTATGTGGCACACGTTCCTGCACCTCTCTTTCTCCCTTCTCCCTTTTTGTAACCAGTGTTGGCTTTAGTGAGCCCTGATTCCAAAAATCTATTGGCTGACCACAATAAATAGGCTGTGTGGATCACTGGGTCTCTGCAGGTTTTTATTCATCCCCAGAAAGAGCTTTGCAGCTCAATTGCTATTGATAAGTAATCACCAGACTCACTGATAAATGGGAGGTGGATAGCTTTATAGCCACTGCAAAGCATTACCGTACATAATCTTTCTATAAGCCATTATTTCCTTTTTAATAGCTTGCCCAATATTTTATTGCTATGAAAAGGTTCACCACTCAGCAATAATAAGATCTAACTAACTCTTGTTACTAGTGTGGCATAGACCGTAAGTATTATGTGGCGTCCAGGTGTTTCTAGACAACAAGCAGATTTAGAGATTTGAGCTGGATGAAATACTGTTTCTACCTCTGATTGCATTAAAGTCCTGAAAGATGTATTCCAGATGTGCTATGCTAACAGGATTATTTTATAAAAGTGCAGACAGACTTTAGGAGCAACACCCTGATTAAGCAGCTTGCAGTCTCCATGAAGCTTCTTAAAAATTTCCATCTGAATTAATGGGTCTTTGGTCTTACATTAATTTCATCCAGTTGTCATAGATCACAAGAGAGTTATCATTTAGTGACAAGTGGCCATTTACTCTTTTAGATTTCCGGTCTCCTTACGCTGATTCAAAGGAAACTTGATGAATGCTTTAGGTGGAATCTTGGTACACTCAGTGGGGATTATTTATATGTTAGCATGTCAGAAGTGCCCAATGCAGTTTGAAACTCCCAATTTTCACACACATGTGTACACATATATACAAGAAGTACATTTTTATATATTTGTGATTTATTTATGTGTGCATGCATTTTTATGACTGTAAAGAACAGGATAATATTAAAGATTCATAATAAAGTTGAAGAGTGTAAAGGCTGACATTTCTTGTTTATACTTCATTTTAAAGCTGATGGCTGGATGAGCATGATTTTTTCTTTTTAGTTTGTATTTATCCCCAAAGCACATTAAAAGAGTTTGCCTTCATTTCTACTTTGAGTGTATCTGGTGCCCTCAAGTGAAACCACTGACTCATGCTCCTTCAAAAGCCCCCTGGTGATCATTAATTCAGGAAACTAGACATAAGAGAAAATACTTGGCTTTGCTGTCTTGGAACAAGTTAATTTAAAAATCCTCAGCCATAGGACTGTCTTCCAAGGACTGACTTTCTTTCTTTATTGGTTGGCCTGTAACATGTTGTAGACAAATACCTTTCCCTATGTCTACTTCCTGGAACTATGACAAAGATGCTGTATCTTACACACCACTTCAAACACATCTCAGTGGTGGCTGCTGCAAAGCACTTCTGCAAGGAAGCCAGACAGACCATGTATTCCAAGTCATACTTGCTTTCATAATCCAAGATTACTCTAAGAAAAAAGAAATGACAGGAAATGAAAATCATAGAATCATAGAACATGCTGAGTTAGAAGAGACCCATCAGGATCATCAAATCCAACCCTTGGCCCTACACATGGCACCCCAAGAGTCACACCATGTGCCCGAGAGCATTGTTCAAATGCTTCTTGGCTTCTATCAGGCTTGGTGCTGTGACCACTTCCCTGAGGAGCCTGTTCCACCCTCTGTTTCACCCTCTGGTTGAAAAACCCTTTACTGATATCCAACCTAAACCTCCCCTGACACAGTTTCATACTGTTTCCTTGAGTTCTATCCCTGGTCACAAGAGTGAGGAGATCAGTACCTGCCCCTCTGTTCCCTTTCATGAGGATGTTAAAGACCACAATGAGGTCTCCCTTCAGTCTCCTCTTCTCCAGGCTCAACAGACCAAGTGACCTCAGCTGCTTCTCATATAGCTTCCCCTCAAGGCCCTTCACCATCCTCATGGCCCTCCTTCGGAAGCTCTCTAACAGTTTTATATCTTTTTGATATTGCGGCTCCCAAAACCCCAGGACTCCGGGTGAGGCCGCACCAATGCAGAGCAGAGTGGGACAATCACCTCCCTTGACTGGCTGCTAGGGCACACTGCTGACTCATATGGAAATACAATGAAATTAATTTATTAAATTCCTATTTTTTATACCAGTTGCAATCACGTGGTGGTTTAAGAATTGCAGTGGTTCTCACAGTGACCTGTGGTTTTCAGTTTGTCCTGTCCTCCTGTATGTGAAAAGAAGAGACTAACAAGGAACAACCAAGACTTATCCTTCAAAGTTTTTGCCCATCATTTTCACGCAAGACTTGCTTCAGTGCCAGAAACAGAATTAGAAGAAGTTTTCCCACATGAATTCTGCATCAACTACTACTTACTGGTGACAGAAGCACCTTATCATCTCCTGCTTAGGCTAGTAACATAAAAGTGTTGATTCAGAATTCCACCATTAAAACGAAAATCCCTGAATATCCCATCCTATGTACTATCACATGAAAGTTTGTTAAAAAAAAACCAGAACAACTTGGATTTTAAAAAGTTTCAAATTCTTCTTTTTTCGTTTTTTTGTTTTCCATTTTTTTTATTGTGCGTATTTGTTGAACTTCAGTACCTAGATAGTTATGCATATGCTGGCTGATCCTCCAGGGAGAGCTGGTAGAAAACAGCATTTTTAGCTCATCATTTTTAATTCAATTAATACAAACCAGATATCAGGCTTGAATTATCCCTTCTGCCTTCCATCAGGAAGACAAGGGTCTAAAACAGAGATGGGCCATTATATATTCTCTATGTATAGACCAGAATGCCAAAAAATACCTTGGATAGAGAATCATCATTGGAAAGCCTTATTTCTTTCAGGCTATGTTTGTTTATTGAATAACAACCCTCTCTGTAGAGTAGCTTGCTGGAATAAAATATACACATTCCATAAGCCCTAAAACAAGACCAATAAAAATGAACCTCTGTTGGTTGTCAGTGCATAGACACAGCAGTATGCAGCAAAGGCCTCCAAAATATACACCTTAAATATTTAAGACAAGGGATTTCAGAGAGTGTAAGTAGAATAACCAGCACAGTCATGGCAACAATGCTAATTTCAAAGTTTTTTATGCATTTACTCTTTTTACTCAAATAATATTCCAGTTTTCCTTCCTTTATTCCCTCCCTTGTGACAGAGCCTTGAGAAAACCTAAGGTTTTGTCTTAAAAAATTGTGTGAGTGGGACTTACACTGCCTGACTTCAGACACTGATAATCAAGATGTGGACAGCTGACTTTCTCAACCTGGCTCCTTCATGCTCCAGTGGCAGAAAGAGACACATTTTAGGGAGCTATTCATTAGCCCTATTTTAAGCATTTGCTTTAGGGTACATGAATCAAACATTCACATGGGTGGCAGTTTTTCTCCAGAGGGAACCTAAATGACAAACCCTGATGGAAATGTCTGTACTGGATGCAGTTATTTCTCCCTGTTGGCATCTGCTGCTGTGAAAATCCCCAGTCTTGGGTAAGGTCCCCTTAGGTCTGATGCAGAAGGGACATTGCTATCTTTTGGGTGGCATCTGTGCAGGGACCTCAAGCATGGACTCATGACAGAGACACAGCATGTGTTACTTGATCCATTTTCTGCTAACCAGAAAAATGGTTTGGATGGAGAGACGATTAGCTAAAATGAGAGGCAGGGGAGGTGGTGAGTGAAGGAGAAACAAGCTGATGGCGTCTACCTTATGTTTTTCCCTAGAAATTCAGACTTGTCATGTTTGTCTCCCTCTACCCTAGACATGTTAGGCTACCTTCATTGTTGGAGAAGAGATTACAAAATAAATAGTGGAACAACTGGAACTATCCATGAAACAGCTGCAATGACAACAGTGGGCTACTTCCCAAGGGCTGCTTGAGAATTGCATAGGAAAACCTTGCATTGCACTGCCAAATCTAGGAGAACACTTCTGTGAGACTGAAGCCATGATAGCTCACCCCAGTCATATAATCACATCCTTCCCCTCACTTACTCTTATGATACTTGTGGTATGGATTTGATTATTCTGTCAGCAAATACCCTATTTCCTTGAAATGGATGAGTATGACATGTTTGGAAATATGGAGAACCAGTAGGTTAAACATAATTCACATAAAGCTAATAAAAAGAACAAAAATAATTTACATATTAATCACGGAGTTCTAATCTTCCAGAAGACAGTTGGAAAATTGATCTCTCACAAGTATAGACTGAGAAAGTAGGTTGAAGAGGGAATTAAGCCTAAAGACAGGACATGGCACGACTTTCATCACATGCAGCCTGAATTTAAAAGCCACCAATTTGGTAGGGAGAAATCCATTATCCACAGTCCATCAGCTCATGCCGAGTACATGGGGATTCCATAGTTGCTCTGAAGGAATTCACATTGACGGGACAAAGAGCTGCTTATTCCCTGGTAAGCATGAGAAATCCCATATATCCTTAGTGAGACAGACACACACTATGATCATTTTAAAAATTACTAGACAAATTACAGAGTGAGAAGTTAAAGAGCAGCTCAGAAATACTAGTTGATCTTGTTCTTGAGCTTAATGGTTATTGTGGTCTGCTCTTAAAACAGTTGTCACCTCAGACACACAGTTCTGGCAGCTGAACATTTTGCTTGTGTATGTGTGTTTGCACATGTGTACATACACTGGAAAAGAGATGAGCTGAAATTACAACTTTACTTCCGGAATTAAGACTCCAGGGAGGCTAATTACAGCATACATTGCTAGTAAGAAGGTGTAACACATAGAAGTATACACAGTAGTTAATACACCAACACAAACTGAAATGTGCAGTGCATGACTCTGCAGATTATTTAGGTTTGATTGTGGAGAGATTCAGTCTATTGGTAAAATATTAATTGTACCATCATTTCAAGAAAAAAAAAAGGAGGAATCCTTCATTCACAAAAGACTGGACGTTGACCATGGAATCTGCCCCACACTAATTCCCCTAACTCCAACAAGTGTCCAGCAATTTGTCTTCTGAAATCTTAACTATTTAATCAGATCCTGCCCTTGAAAACTCATTACTGTAGCATTAGACCATGTGCTCTTACTAGTTTATGAACCTCACCTGGGTTTTTAGCTGAAGTTTTCCATGTAGGTTTGTGTCTCAAACCACACAGCCTCTTGTTTTATAACATCTGCTGAAAACAGTCTGGCTGAAAACTGTGCTGAAAACAGTTTTTGAGAGGAGTGGTTAAAATAGGGACCTTTGCTTATTCCAGAGGGGAAGAAAAAAGATTAGAATGACTTTTTTAAAGTGGGTCCATGCCTTGTAGGAGACTGTGGAATTCAGCAAGGTGATACTTCGTCCCCAGATTTAAGCATATGTAATTAAAAAACTTAGGGGCTTTGTGGGTTACCACTAAGATTTTTTTGACAGAAGTATGATTCCAGTCTATCATTGAAATGAAAATATCGAAATAAAATAAGTGAACAGTCAGCCAAGGAAAAATTAGTCTGCCTTTGTTTTCCTTTGTCCAAGCATGCACTGCACAAACAAGTGCTCTCTGGGTAGGAGCAGCCAGCACACCAGAAAGCAAAGAAGATGCTGAGAAGAGGCAAGCCCTACAACAAATCTAATACCCTTAGTGTAAACATGTAGATCCTCTGGTATAAGTGATGTACAAAGGTAGAAATTAGAGCTTGTATTTTGCATTGACTAATATAACCAATTATTTTTTTAGCCATCTCAGAGATTTGAGATGCCCAGAGAGCTGGCCTTTTCATCTGAAGGCCAGCTATTTACAATCACAACCTATGATACATGCAATACACATTTTAATTTTTAGCAGACTTTTGAGGCACATCTACCATTGTCCCAGGTCCAGTCATAGTAACAAAGAGGCACTTTAAAACCATTTTAAAAGCCAATCCTTATGACTTCTTCTTTTCTGGTATTTCTTTACCTGATCAAATAACAAGGAATGGGAGAAGGCAGCCTGGAAGGGTCACTTTCTAATTATCACACACAGGTGTAGGCTGGGACCCCACACATAATGAAAGTGGGTTTTAGAAGGTCTACAGACCTTGACATGTACAGATGGAGGTTAGAAAACAACATGTATTTCTTTTGTTGCTTGTACAATGCTTAAGTACATGTATTGGCAGAGATCAAAGGAGACTATTACAGATCCACTTGCTCTGTAATGGGATGTAGTTTACATGAAGAGGTTCAGTAAAGATGTCCAGATTTATTCAGGCTTCCTTGTGCTGAAGAATGTCACACTCTCAGGTTTTCTCCTGTCTCCTTCTGTGGTATGTAATTTGGACCTATAATACAAGATAAGCCATGGTACTTCTGGTTACTGTATTGAAAATAGGTGTTGCTTCAGGCACTGTTGACAGTGCCTGAGATAACTGTGGGGCAGCATGTGCTTTATTTAGTCAAATTAGGTCTGCCTGATGCTGCATAAAATCCTGTTGAGACAGTTTATTCAGCACAAGCCAGGTCAGTGACTTTGGCTAAACATGCATAAGGAAGGTAATAGCAGAAAAGAGCAAAGTGCATCAAAACCAGGGGTTATAGCCAGGACGGGTTGTATGTGGATATTTAGAAAAGAGTTTAAAAACCAGCTTGGCCAAGGTGATCCTTTCACTAAAATATCTTTCAGCCTAAGCAGTCAGCCACTTCTTGAGCCAATATGAGGCTTGAAATCCCAGAACCAAAGTTTGCAACGTTGCACTGCATTTGAGATGTCTAAGAGATCAATGTTCTTCTAAGAAGATGGACACACTTCTGCAGGTGTGGAAATAGCTACATTTCACTACCATTTACTTAGGGTTGGGGCTACCATAGGATTTTACACTACTCCCAAATTAAGCCCCTGAAGTAAATTTTGCTACCACTTAGATCAATTAAAAAGACATGTTCAAATACTTCCTAACTCTATGGTCCCAGTCTTTCAGAAGACCTGAAGATGGGAAGAATTGTGGCTGACCCTAGGAAATATTTTATCTTCCAAAATGTAGACAAACAGTTTGCGTCAACACTGATGCAGCCTAGAAAGGGATGAGGACTATCTTTTTGTGCCTGTGGACCACAAAAAGTGAGGCTATTTAGCATCAAGGGGCAGATGGTGCAGCTCTTTAGGAGATCCCATGATTTCAACACATCTCCAAGGCTAAGCACTGCAAACTGACTCCTCTGTCAGCAAGCTGGCCAGTGAAAGCCAACAGTGCCTCTCATCAGGTCTCTGAAACTCCTCGGGGAGCAGGGAGGTTGTTCCAAAGGAAGAAAGCTTGATGGTGTTTGTGTTATTCCAAAGGAAGAAAGTTCCATGGTGTTTGTGTTGACTCTGTGGGATCTAGTTACTCAGCACCAGCGACACTTCTGGTGTCGAGTCTAGAAGAGCTGGTGGTGAGAAGGCAGGAAGATGAATGGACACACTTGACATGTCTCTTGAAAGAGCTGAACTAGAAAGAGATTTGGAATCACATCTCATCCTAAGCAATCCTGTATATTCTTATGCCATCTCTCTGAGCATTTGGCTTATAAACCAATGCAGCCCTCAGCCAGGGTCAGCCAAGACAGGTTCTGGTTCTGGAAATGGGAAAGGCATGCTCTGCTTCTCCAAAGACTTCTCTACAGCTGTCACTCATGTTGGATGGAAGGAGCCAACTTGCACCAGGCAGTACAGATTTTTTGAATCGTTTTTGTACTGTCAACAGCTGGTGGTTTCTGTTCACAGTCAGGCTGCCACAGCTGGTCTATTTCAGGTCTTTATTTGCCCCTAGTCTAACTCTGGTGGACCCACAAACAGGGAGTTCAGTTCTGCCTACATGCCTTTGAGGTCAGGAGAAACATATTTCCAAACCACCCAGGAAATGGAGCAAGTAGTCAAACAGAATAGTCTTCCATGTGCACTGCACTTCCCTCAAAACAACCACCTGGAGGTTCCCCAGGGTTGTCTCTGAGCCCTGTCTTGTTTTCAGGACCTGTACTTGGAGCTTGTTTGTTCATGTCTGAAAAACTCAGCAGAATTTAAGTGTTATAAATTTCACCTCAGAAACAAGACTTGACTGAACTTTCCCCTTCCTTTCCACTCTGGTCTGCCAGTGAACTCCCTCCCTGTGATTTTATGTTGGCTTTAGCTGGCAGTAATGACACTGAGCAGACTCAGAGAAGAGATGTGGATGGAGTAGCACTGCAGCATACCCTGCATTATAAAATGATAAGATTTTGTATTAAGGTCACTTTGTCCATAGTAGAAGTATGGAAAACCTTCCTCCAGCCTCACACAACCATATAACGATGTTACCTTCTCAAGAACAAGAGACTTTCCTGTTTTGGAGACCCAGAGACACACACCAAACAGAAAAGGCATGCCCCAGTACAGCCCACATGCTGCCACACGATGAGAAAGCAGGGTTGATGCTCAATCCTTCAAAAACAAGAACTATTCTGACATTTCTGAAAAAGATAAAGCATATCTCTGAGTAATTTTAAACTTGTTTAGTCAGAGACCTGTCTATTTGAGATCTGGTCTTCTCCTTTCAGCTCTGCATGTTTTGAACTCTTGCACCTTTAACAAGCCCTTGTACAGGCAGGAATGAAGCCCAAGCCTGCAGTTTGCACGGAATTACAGTAGACAGCTGCAGCTTGCTTTGGCTGTATGAGCACCTTAAAATCTGAGAGGGGAACATGAAGTAAGTCTCAGGCAGCACACACAGTTGTTCCAGTCTAAACTGGGGTGATTCATTTCCAGAGAGGGATAGGTTTTATTTAATTTGACAAGGCTCTTTTCAATACTTAAAGGTATATACAAGGCTCTTTTCAACTTAACAGAATGAGACTGACAATGCCTGAACTAGGGTTTTCTGAGAACATCTGGGCCTTTATTTCTATCGTGCTTCCTTGCCAAACAAGAAGCTTTGTTCTGCAAGTAAATACAGGAGCTCTAGCCAAGGGAATAGCAGGTAGGGAGTGGTCAAGCCTCAGCCCAGCCTTGTGGAGCTGCAGAGAAGCCAGATTTCAGCTCTAGCCAGCCACCCCAAGTGCCAGGACCATCCAGGGCTCTGGAGGATGATGGGACCTGTAGGACACAGGTCCTGTTCCTCTCCCCTCAGCTTCCATGGGGCCCTCAGGCAATGCAGACCATGGCCATACTGGGGGCACAGACTCTCAGGTGACCCCCTCCTCTCCTTTTCTGAGCAGGACTCAGCCACAGGCAGATGCTGGGCTTTGGGCCCAGGGACTGGCATGTGTGATATGGTATCAATTACATGTAAGATGTTTTAAGAAGGCAGTCCCCTGTAGGAAGCTTCTCCCCTAGGGCAGGAACACTTTGATTCTGTGTCTCTTCGGTTCACACCATGACACCTATGTATTGTCCTGGGTATGCGGCTATGGAGTACAATGGTTCCCATCTGCTCCCTGTTCCTGAGCCTAACAGCTTTCTCCCTGACCCTCATATCTCTACAGCAGATGCAGCTATGACAGCATAGCTGTGGTGACCAAGCTCCTCCTCTGAAGATGACAACAGATGGACAGAAACATGCAGGCAAGGGGCTTAGAAAGGTGATAAAATGGCTGGTGTCTGCCTACTCTGCTAGCCTTTTTCTGTCTCCCTTTTGCTTGGACAGCTTAGATGGCATTCAATCATTTGTTACTTCACAATTTTCCTGGCTATCAGTATCAAAGAACTGACCCATGTCATGCTCTGCCAGGACTTCTGGGGAAGCACACATCTGAAGATGGGACTTCAAGAAATACAAGTGGGTGCTGCCATTGAGATTTCTAATCCACTCCTGCATAACAAGATGTAGAAAACTGTATTTGTTATACCACAAAGACAGTGAGACAATTCAATCTTTGTGACCCCTGGGGGACAGGAGTCAGAACCTCTGCCAGGTAGGGATGTGGAAGAGGCAAGAAGCTCTGGCCCCAGACCAAGCACCTGCCAGGAAGGAGGTGTCTGAGGACCTAGAAACGGGATTGCCTCCTTTGGTAGCCTAGGAGGCCCAAGAATTGAGTTCAGCTGTTACCTTCTGTTGAGAAGAGGTGCAGGAAGCTTCTGGCCCTTCTCCAGCTGACCTA
This sequence comes from Corvus hawaiiensis, assembly GCF_020740725.1. Lineage (NCBI taxonomy): Eukaryota > Metazoa > Chordata > Aves > Passeriformes > Corvidae > Corvus > Corvus hawaiiensis. The sequence continues at coordinate 45,084,660 of NC_063216.1, forward strand.
AGCCAGGCCCTTGTGCTAGGGTGGCAGTTTTAAAAACAAATCATTCTGATCAAGGACATAGTTATACAAAAAAATGTGCAAGACCCAGCAACATGGTGTGCATATTTCTTATAAAACTCAAAAAAATCCCCAAGAGATCATCTGAGAAACCTGTCTGGTACTTCAAAACAGCATGTCTTGAGTACTTATGGCCATGGGTCATTCTGCAGAAGCTCCCCTCCTGGCAGCATCCCACCTTGGGGCAGAAGGCAGAGCAGCACCACTTGCCATGTTCTCTGAGCAAGGCAGTGATGCGGACAGGCAGCCATCCACCTCCTCATCTGTTGCTAAGGGAACATGGGGAGATGAGCTGTAATTATACCAATAAAGCATGAGAGACAGACAGAGAGAGGGAGACGTGAAATGGCCATTTGTGATGGTTCCCTCTTCAGTTTTATTTCATTTATTGCTTTGTAAATCACCAACAGAAGGCATCCAAAACATTTCATGTGTCAGCAGATGACTGAAATTTAAGTGGGGCCTTTTGACCAGTACTGTCAGCATCTTCCTAAACACAATGGGATGAGCAAAAGTGGTAAACTGCAAAATTTAACCCAGTAACCAGCACCTCCCCAACAGAAATTCACAGAATCAGAGCATTTAAATAAAAAGGGGGGAAGGTAGGGAAAGTTAATGGAATATGACATTATTTAGGGCTAAGATGCACTTTGGAGAAGGGAAGTCCCCTACTCTGAATGTCAGACTGTGCAGCTTTGCAGTGGGAATCACACTGTTTCAACCAGGGGTTTCCTGGGGAGAAAAACTCTCAGAAGGGCAAAACAGCCTGGAGATGCTATGGCCCTGCCCACCCCTCTGTGACAGTCCACGATTCAGTGAAGGCAGCCCAACTGCCTTGGCTGTGGGAGCCTGGGACAGTTTCACACCACAGCCCTGGCTGGTGCTTAGGCTTTAGGAGAAAGAGAGCAATTGCATCACAACACAGTGCCTCAGTCTGTTACCAGGGAATCCAGCACAGCCTTCCACTTCATTGAATAAACAATTAATTTCCCGATGGTTTTAATTACTATTTAACAGTCTTTACAACAACATGCTTATCCTTTGACCTAAACCACACCCTTTCTGGAAGAATACAGACTGTTACTGTAGGCCCTACCCTTCTGAACCACCTAATGCAAGTTACAGGGAGGTGCTCAATCCAGGGGCAAACTGAGTGACTCCCATGTGGGTAGGTCCCTGGATTAGCAGGACAGTAGCAGACAATGTACTAAAGGAAGGGGGGAAAAGGAGGAAGAGAGAGGTTAGAAGGCAATTAGAGATATTTAACAATTAGCAGGTTCAGTAGAAGCCGCTGACACAGAAGGCATTTCACCTCACAGAAGTGATGGTGTGATCTGCACCTCAGGAGGGACAAGGAAGCACTTGCAGTGTTTTAAAGCCAAGCACAATGCCCTGCTGTATTTGTAACTGCAAGAAAGGGAACAGACCACCACAACGCTTATTCCCTGTACCCAGGAGTGGGATAAGAGCCAGTTAATGCAACTCATATGGCCTGAGATCTGCTCCAGCCCTGACTATGTGCAAGGACAGCCTGGAACACCCAGTCTTCTCTGTGCAGCAAAGGGCAATGCCCACAGTCCATCAAAATTATTGGCTGGCATGCGCTTTTTTGCCCACACTTTTTTTGATAAATTTTGTTTGGTTTGCATTGGTAAAATGGATATACTTTATCAGTACCATTCTGATGCTGCTAGGGGGAGGGCAATGTCAGGGTACAGTTACAGTTTGGAAAGATTAAAAAATAAGTATATACACACACACTCGTGTTAATCTGAAGCATCTATTGGATATCTGGTCAGATCAAATCTCAGATCAACAGACACTGCTGATTTCACCCAAATTGCAGATGGCTGGTCAATGTTGCAGTATGGCAGTGTGCTCAGTATAAGCATATATATCTGCCATCACTACAGGAAACAAAAAAAGGTAGCTCTGTTCTAATTCTGCCAAAGCAGGCAGTGCTGCAGAGAGGAATATGGCCCTACATGGCCACACACCCCTGGGAGCAAGGGTGTTTGCTACCATCCATTTCTCTTACTGTCTTACATGTATTAGTGCACACACATTACTTAATTACTGACCTTAATGTAACATGTCAGTACAATGCAGTTCTCTCAAATTCCGTTTAACTCATCCATGCTGAATGCTTGAGGTGAAGCTATTCTACACAGTTTGCATAATTTCATATGTGCCATTCCCAAGAAACACTATGCATTTTAAACAATATGAACAGGGCCACAGCACTAATGAAGTTAAATGAGGCTGGCAAATGATAGTGAACTGGACATGATATAGTAAATATGTCCTGAAAGAACAATATTTATGAAGGCAACAATCTAGCTGTGTGCTGTGGGGAAGCTTTCTGCAAACAGATGACTGTAGTTCCTAGGATTTCAGCTATCAATCATGCCTCTCAAAAAAAAGATCTTTCCCCCTGGATGATCCCTCTACACTTTAAATCCTAAAATTTCCCATCTCAACATGCAGGGTATTGAAGACTCCCAGTGAACCTCCACAGGAAACAACAAAACTTTTAGCCTCATTTGTCATCTCTGAGACCGAACAGTTCACATCCATTCAAGTGTGTGAGACATAAAATCACCTCTTTTCTCTGGAAAGTCCTGCCTCTCTCCCCCTTGTCCCCCTTGTCCATGTTTTTTACAGATCACTAGTTTCTCAAAGCCCTTAATTTTGGTATGGAGTCCAGATCCCACCTTAATACTTGCCAGTTTGAATTTTCCACACCAATTTGACTTTTCAACCTGTTGCTGCTCGAAGCAAGACAAGCAGCCCTGAACAAATGAAAATCCAGTCTGGAGCCAGACCAAGTTCTGGGTGAGGCAGTTTTTGCTGGCAGTTGAAGAAAACTTTCGCTCCGGTGATTCTGTAAGCAGGTGCCTGTGCCATTCTACACACCCCTGTTCAGCAAGGGAGGCAGTAGGGATCATTGGTCTCAAGGAAAGCCCATGGGAGGCTGTGAAAGAGATTATTTAACTTGACAGAAGACAAACACAGAAGAGCTATTGAGTGTTTCTCATACTTTCACATGCAAAACTTCTGAGCAGCCTTAATTTAAATGCGGTAGGGGAAACAATGGAGTTGCAGGCTGTCTAATGAGATGTCTGTGGACTCCAGGGTTCAGGCCTGGCCTAGAAACCCTGGAACAGCTGGAATAGGACTGCAAAGCAAAGAAGACTTTGTCAGGGTGCCAAGGCATGGTTAAATGCCAGGAGCAAAGACTACATAAGTGCCATACCAATCCAGGCATGAGGAAGACTGATGTAGAGGGGGACTAAGGTGAGGACATCCCTCCCTGCCACCCTAGAGAAGGGTGTTTGCTCAAGAATGGAGAACCCAACATAGGAAAAAAAATACAATGTTTTTAGTGTTTTGTCCAAACCTAAAGACTTCCTGTGCCTGCTAGAGCAGCTGGGTTTATTCACTTTACTCTTCACACTCTCTGGGACTGATTACTGGAGGCATCATTCATCACTGAAACAAGGGATGGTAAACCTTGAGTACCCTCTTGGTTGCTGATGAAAGGTGTGTTTATTGTCTCTTTCAGCTCAGATCAGTTCTAGATATCTGGATAGGAAAATCCCATCTTTTCCAGTATGAAACTTACAGCTGTATCTGAAGCTCACTGGAAATGATAACTTTTAAAATAAATGGCCAAGAATAGTATCTCAAAGGCTCCTATTTTCTCAGCAAGTATTTCCATTATCTATCTTCTCAGTCACAAATACAATAAAATGTACTAAATGAAGCCTGGTTTTAAGGATCCTATGCCATTTTGAGCAAAGTAAGACTAACATCAATTGAGAAAAGTCAGAGGAGAACAGATCAGTGATGTACAATTCTCTCAGAGCTAAAAAACATCCCTGCCTGAAGTGGAAGAGAGCATTGTTCAGGATGGCCCTTTCCAACAGTTCTTCCAGTTGCAGTCATCGGACAAAGGGAGAAATTCTAGATTTTATTTCCTTGGGAGAGAAGTGGAAGTTGTGATCGCATTTGTTCATTTACTGGTATGGATAATATCAATGGAAGTGATACAGGAACCCAGACAGATGCAGATGAAGATCAGAAGCAAAGCTGGATACTTGACACAAACAAATGCCTCTGAACAGTGCAATTCCTGATCTGTTGAGTTGATACTCTGAGAAAAAGGAGAGCTGAACAGTGACAAAGGAAGGAAACATTTCTAACACCTCTGAAGCATCCCTCCCTAACTTCTCTTTCATATCCCACTGACCAAGGCCTCTGAACTAGTAAATCACCCTGTGCCAACTTAAAGATCTTCCTGCTCAGGAAATTGTTGTGCCTCTGTTCAGTCAGGTAGATCAACATAGTTATTTTGAAAGTCAGCTTAACATGATGGTTAGACTTTCTACACTGCTAGAGGCATTCATCATTCCATCAGTTTTACAGGCAATCAACAGATACGGCATACCAACTATGAGCTAAGCAGAATGACCATTTCACAGGAAAACAGAAAGATGCTTATCCATAGTGATTTTCTTCACAAAGTGATTTGCTCCTTGCTTTTAGGTTATTTTAAGCATTTGTTCTTATAGTGCATAACAGCTGCATTCAGACTCTGTTTTAAAGTCACCTGCAGTACAGAGGAGGTGAAGAGAAGGGGCTGCACCTATACATCTGCCTTTCACTGCACTGAATATAGCTGTACTAATCCTCTGTGTGGCACTGTGTTCTGCCAGAGACAGCTTACTCAGGATCCATCTGTCTCCCCAGATGTGTTGACTCCTAAGGGTGAGCCCCCATTGTGGGGAGGTGGCTCTTGAGCAGTAGTGAACCCTGCCAGAGTGTGCAAGTGCATCTCTGTGATACACACCCATGGGCAAGAGCTACTAATTATTCCTGGACTTCAAAGACTCAGGATGTAAGCATGACTAACCCTCTGCATCCACCCACTTCCTACCCCTGCCGTACATTCATTCTAGAGGTCTGGCTGTTAACAACTGTACTTGATACTTGCTAAATTACCATAAGCCAAAGATAAACACCTGCTTGCCTACAATGATGCACGTGTTGGAGACCTGTGGATGGAGATGGCAGTGTTTACTGAGTGCTTTAGTTCATCACAACCTCTATTTTGAGGCAGGGAGATCCAGAATCCCCAGATTCCCCATGTCGGCCAATGCTGTTCATATTCCAGACAGAGACACACTCAGTTGGCAACAGTATGAAAAATTTCAGGACACATTCTGGGTATATATTGCATATTTACAAACCATACTAATGATTGTTTATCTATACACACAATATGCATCCGGTTATTCACAGAGCGCTGTGTGATTTGAAAAAAACCCAAACTAATTTAATGGAAAAAAGCATCATTTTCTTTGCTGTTTTCCTCAGCAGCAGCTCAGACAGAAAGAAAGTGGATGACTTCTTGTAAGGAAAATGAAACATTAATGAAACTCCTTAGATACTGACATGCCAGGTCAAAGGCCAGCAATTGAGGTAACTCCCTTTGAAGCTGTGGTGTCTCCTCATTGTTTTGCTGTATTTACCTTCTCATTTTTAGAAAAACTCCATGCTGATAGAGAAGCATGCACATGAAATGTCAGTGGAGGAAACCAGAGAAAGGAATTTTCATTAGAATAAAAACAGTTTTCCATCATAAAGCTGGAGCATCTGTCATAACTAGAGGGACAAAAAAAGTGCAATAAAAAAGCAGGAACTTCTCCTATGGTGGTTCTGGACCTGGGAGTTAATCATTGCACTTCCAAGAGTGGATGGGAAGTACCATCATTTCCAGTAATTTCCAAATTACTGTAATGCTGTATGCCTCAGGAGGAGGCAGGTTATCATGCATTACCTAACCTGGGCTGTACATTTCTGCCTGCAGGAGGCTGAGCAGGAGTGTTTCTTGGCATTGCAGGCTTGGGTCACAATGTCATCATGGAAATACTGCTCAGACAATATTGTTATCCAATCATATGCTCATTAAGAAGTATTTTTTCCTAAATGAAGAATGAAGAAAACACAAAAATAAGCAAATCTTATCAAAGATCACTAGTGGCTTTAAAGCAACTACATACGTGGATGTGTGTGTATACCTTCAAAATATATACATATATAAATCTCTATGTATCCACCAAGTATATCTTGCATATTTGGATGGGCTAGGTAGCAGTAGACAAATGCTAAACAAAGGCAGATAGTCTTTTTTAGGAGAAAGAGCATCCAGTCATATTCATGTGTGGAGAGAAGCTGACCAGCCCCAGAAGAAAAACAAGGAATAGTATCTGCCATGAGCTGCATCAGGTTTTCCAGCCTCTGCCATGCTCACTGCCTACAGAGCTGGAGAGTGGAGCTGTGGCAGAATGGGTGTAACACTGCAGTGCTGCAGAGAGGCAGGGCAATGGGTTCAGGTGTTCAAAACCCCCAGCAGGATCACAGAGCTCTCTAAACTCTCCTTTTTAACTAGTTCAGGGGGGGAAAAAAAAAAATCAACCCCTCCATGGGTCAGTTAGTGCCAAACTTCTACCGTTGCCTGGATACATTAAGGAAATAAATTTCTACAAGGGGATTTAACTGAATTTCCTCCCTCAGCCTTCCTGATGGTCATTTGGCCCCACAAGCTTTTCCTAGAGATTATGTAGATGAGTGACTCGTAGATGAGTGGGAACTAGGGGAATCCTGGTTCCATGTTTAGCTGTTGACTCAGTATCAGACCATAGAGGAGTCACTTGACCTTCACAAGACAGCACTCAGCCTAGGTAGACAGTGGAAAGAAAACCACAAAACACTGCCCTTTGCTGCTTTTCTGGGTGAAGAATAGCTGTATATTTCTCTTAAAGTGTGGTACATGAGATTCATCAGACTGCTACCACACTAAATTCTGTATGAATTTAATATTTTAGGAGGGTCTCTCTTGTTCTGTGGTCACTAGATGTAAGGGGGTTCATTTGTTTACAGTGAGGAAATTGTGCTAATTGCAAATTAAAATCTTCCTGCTCCTAACAGTAATATCTGACTTTCCTATTTGGGCATTTCAAACACAAGGTGCATCTTTTGCTCATCTTCATGATTACATGAAAATAAGAAAAAAGAAAAAAATAACCACTACGACCAAGTTGTGCACATTATAATGGCTGCCATAATTGCATTTAAATGCAATACACTTCTGCTGATCAGTTTGCATGCGAGTGAAACGAGGGTAAATAAACATTTAACAAGGGCTTTATTTTGCTCTGCTGTAATTGGTGTTCATCAAAACTATTGTGGTGGAGGTATACAGCAGCTAAATTGCTTTTCTTTTTATTGAAAAAAAATAGGGAAATGTAATTTATTTCTGTACAAAACCCTCTAAAGATAGCAAAGTGTGAGAGTTTCCATCAAGAGTCAAGTGGATTCAAACACACTTTGGCATTCCAGCAGCCCCCTCCCACATTAAAGCTGCTATTCCCATGAGCCTGTTACTAAATATAGCAGCAGCTCTCCAGATTGACAGGAGAGTTCCTGATCCAGGCTCCTGGGCTTTGCTCCATACATTCCTAATATGGTAGAGCGCTGCAGCCAAGCGAATGCTCAGGAAGGACTCAAGAGGGTAAACTGGGACCACAGGATCATCCCTCCCCATGCCATGGGAAACTGAGCAGCAGCAGGCACAGAGAAGATGTGACTTAACCTTTTGGTGTCTTGGCTCCAGATCAGCTGTCAGTGAAGCCGACTGACTTCTCACGAAAGGGCACGGCTGTGCAATAGCGAGTGACGCCAACCTCCAGTTGACACCAGCACTGAGAATTCCCACTTGGCCCCTCCATCTCTAACAGCAGCCAACCAGGTTACAGAAACATCTGGCTAGGGCAAAAAGGGACAAAATGCAGACAATGTTCATTGTGAATATGTTTTAGGCTCATAAATGGACATGTAAAGCAACATGGGACTCATTTTAGTCACCCTTCCCACCCTAGTTTTATGATCAAGATAAAGCTCATATGCAGTGCTGGCATGTGAGCCATGTCTGCAGGGCATTGTGCTGTGGAGGCCACGGAGATAGAGCCCAAGAGATTATTACAGAGAGCAATAGCTGATTTAATCTACAACTATTTGCCAATGTTTGTATTACTAATTTAAAAACCTTTCCTGCGTGATTGTATGAGTTTCACAGGAGTCCCTGAAAACGCAGATCCTGAAAATCAACTGGCAGAGCTACATTGAAGAAATTTGCCTCCCTGCAGAATGTCAGCAGGTTTGCATGAAAAGAAGCTACAAATAAGGCACAGGCCTTCTTCTTCCCCTCAACCTCACAATGACTATTTTTGCTCCAAAATCTCAATCATCTCTGTCTTATTAAACATCTCTGCTCCTTTCACCATCATTCTGTAAACACCAGGATGCTCTGAGAATGCACCATTTGGGACTTTGAGCTGCAGGCTGAGGTTTTCCAAACCATAAAAGCACCCTCTGGGCATACAACAGAAGTATTCATTTAGACACCTCCATCCCTTTGGAGGTTTATAAGGAAACATTCATTGTAAATCAGTGCTGCGCAAAGGCCAGATGAAACAGAATTCGTTATGGAAAAGGCACTGTGAAGGAAACTTTAAAGCTGCAACAAAGTGTAACCAGCGTAACCAGCACAAAAGTGGGGAGGAGAAGAACAAAAAACTTCTTTGACACAAAATGTATTCTTTAAAAATATATAATTTATAGTACATTGCATCCATTCTTAAATGGTTGTGAAAACCATTCCTTGCTTTTTACTGGTGGGAGGGAGACGAAACAACGCACAGAAAATCAAATTAATTTATTAAGATTGCAAGGTAGGAGACCAAACATCCCAAATTCTAAAATCTTAGGATAAAGGACATGTCTAGCAGGGTCTAATGCTCAGGGAAGTTTTTATATATTGAAAACATTTCTTTGTGGCTGCTGTGGTTGGATAAGCTCCTGTAACCCCGGTAGGTAAAGGCAGATGGAAAATCCCTGCAGGAACTTCTTGCAATATGTTAAAGCTCCACTGAAGCTTATAGGAGAGTTTTCACCTTTTTTTTTTTCCTGTGTTTCATTTCCACTATCAGTGATGCATGAAGGAAGCTAAAACTGAAAATAAATAGAGGTTCCTGTCGCTCAGGTTCCCTCAGTACTGAGAGTGACAACTACATATTTTTTATAGTCAGAAGAAGCCAGTAGCTACTGTGTGTTTCTAGCACTATAAATTGAATAAATAGATTGTCCTACACCACCTTGTTAAGCCTCAATGCAGCAAACTCCTCCTTATACATTGATCTAACCTACCAGCTAGTGTTCATCAACAGTAAATTAAAAGTGTGATCTAAAATACCTGTCTTCATAAGGTAAACAGTAGTGGGCCACCAGAAAAAAAGGTACAGATTGGAGGTATTCCTCTGAAACGAAATGCTCTACCAGCGGCTCTTTAAAATGCTCATTGAGGGAAGATAATCATCTCATCTTCTTCAATATACTTTAGGCATGCACTTAAGCAATTCAGAGCTAGAAAGTACAAACATCCCCTCACACTGGAGGTGTTTATTAATCACCATTGCAGCTGACTTGTGCTGTACATCATTAATCTTTTGATTCAAATGCCTGTTTACTCAGGAAAACCTTAATTTTGTATATCTATCAAAACTACATATAATACATAATTTCATCTCAAAAAACCAGTTTGTTGCTTCTTGAATGTTTATCTTCTTCAGATAAGATCTCCACAAACACAAACTTCAATTCAACCTATTTTGGAATGTTTAAGCAGAAACTCTGAGTGTCCAAGCATTTCTTTTTTATTCTTTCTTCCCCAAAACAAAAGTTAGGCAATTATATTTAAAAAAAGTGGGACGCAGGGCAGGGGCAAAAAATACTCAAGCCTAAACAAACAAAAGTGAGGAAATAAGGTGGTGGTGCCAAATCCAAACTTTCTGCAGAAAAGTAGAAAGTCTGCTATGATTGTTTCCATGTCCCAGACTTAGGCTGGTAAGCACTTCAAATAGTTACTGGGAGCTGCCCAAATGCCATGACAAAGTTGATGAGGTAGACTACGTAGAACAGATTACAGAAGCAGCTAGAAATAAATGAGACACTGCTGATGCCCTCATCATGGTCAGGCAGCACCCTAGCTTCTCTCCAAGAGGATGCTTCACCAGGCTTGTCACAGGCAACTGCCAGGGCAGCACCTTCCAATACTCTAACCTGAAAATCAGACCAAGAAAATTCAGGGTCCTCCTGTTGCTTGAGATGTTGTATAGGAAGATACTGCCTGGAAAGTTCATCAGCTGGGAATCCAAAAGACAGCAGATTCTGGGAAATACTAAAAAATGGCCAAACTTGTTGGCAAAGGTGGTCACAGTTGGGCTGTGACAGTGCAGTCACAACTTGCAACTACATCTTGGGTTGCTCGTCTTGCCCATCTCCTCACACCTTGCACCTCACACCTCCTCTTGCCAGGTTGTCTGCCAGCTGATTCTCATCCAGACATCTGTCTTGGCCAGGTTCAGGGAAAAAGGGAAATTATACCATCTGGATCTGCTTAAAAAAGTCATGGAGCAGAATGTCACTGGCACACTTATGGCACAGCAGCCAAACCACAGCTGCCGTGTGAGCACTCAGCAGGAGCTGTGACAGAGTGGGTCTGGTGGGACGCACCTCTAAGTTTACTGACAAGGGAAAAACTGAGCTAATGATTAATTCTTGCCAGATCCTGTCAGTAGAGGAATTGTGACTTTCTGATCAGCTTCATTCAAAGATGCTGGCAGAATGAAGCAAAGTTAGCAATGACATTTTGACTTAATCTATCATTTGTAGCAAGAAGACCTGCTCAGAGAGCAGTAACACTTCTAAGTCCTTAATGTGATTGGGGGAGGATAGAAGCAGCAGCTGAGCCCTGAGCAGTGCTCTGGTTTCACAGCCTCTCTCAAGCAGTGTGTTGGTTTAACACAGCCTGGTTTTTAGCGGGGGTGGGAGAAAAGCTGCTTGAAACTTCTATGTCCGACACAGAGCCAATCGCTGAAGGCTCTGACAATGGGCAGGTTTCAAGTTGGTAACGCCTCTGTGATGACATATTTAAGAAAGGGAAAAACCGCGGGCAGCTCTCTTTCTTCTCCCAAGGGGCAGTGAGGTGGCCACTGGGGTCCATCCTGGTGGGAGGCCGCTGGGGCCTATCTTGCTGGGGGCTGCACAGCCAGGGCCTTCTCGAGGCTGGGACCACACGGCCGGAGCCCTCCCAAGGCTGGGATGGCACAGCCGGGGCCCTCCTGAGGCCGGAGCTGCCGTGCGGTGCCGGCAAGGACCATGCGGCCGGGCCTGGCCATGCGGTGCCAGCAGGGACCACATGGCCAGCAGCGAGAGACATGGTGAGCAATTCCCCAATGCAGAGCCCAGATGAGATCAACCTCTTAACTGCAACTTACAGACACCAACTTCCTTCCAAGTCAGAGAAAAAGGAAAAGTGAGGACAGGTGAGGAAAACCAACATGGTGACACCAAGGTCAGTGAAAAAAGGAGAGGGAGGAGGTGTTCCGGGCGTCGGAGCTGAGGTTTTTCTACAAGCCGTGGTGAGGACTATAATACAACAAACTGTTTCCCTGTAATTCATGAGGTGCATGGGGAGGTGCAGAGATCCACGGGCAGCCCATGAGGAAGAGTGCTCATCCTGGAGCATGTGGATCCTGAAAAGCTGTAATCTAGTGAGGAACTTGAACAAAGAGAGAGGACCTTTGCTTCCAAGCTAGAACAGCTCGTCCTTAAAAGACTAAACCCATGAATGACCCATGCTAGGCAGTTCTGGGAAGACTGCTTGGCCCGTGGGAGGGACTCATGTTGCAGCAGGTTCAGGCAGGACTGTTGCTTGTGGAAGTTAAAACCATGCTAGAAAAGTTTGCAGAGAAGTATCTCCCATGGGAAGGATCCCAAAGCACAGCAGAAGAAACTCTTTTCCTTAAGCATACTGAAGAAAGATTTTTAAGAAGTGAAATACTGACCAAAACCCCATGTTTTGTCTCCTTGCATGGTCAGTGGAAAGAGGGAAGGACTGGGAAAGAAAAGTGTTCTGAAGATCTGCTTTGGTTCTCATTTTCCTTTTTACTTTTAATTCTGTTAATAATAAATTTTCTTTATACTGTTTAAGTTTTGAACCTGTTTTGCCTTCAAGTTTTGGGTTTTTTTTTTTCAATAATCCTTAACTCATGAAAAATGAAGTTTTCAATTCCCCCTCCTCTGCTCAGCTATAGCAGAGGAAAATAAGTAGATGGGGGGGTTTTTTGTGGATGCCTGGCGCTTAGCCAGCTTCAAACTGTGAGAAACAGGAAACCTTGTGCTGAGGCAACAGAGCAATTGGAGACTGATCAAGACATTTAAGGTGAGGTCAAGATGGGGGTTGCTTAAGCATACTTCTGTAGACACCTGCAGTTCTCACGCACAGCAGACCAAGGTGTTCACAGTTCTCTCTTTCTCCTAAATGTACTTACCTACAGCCCCCAGTTCCCCTCACACATCCATATCCAACATAAAGCAGATCTTGGCACCAGTGTAGGCAGAGAAGCACACAGCTTAACACTACCTAAGCACCTGATGTTTTACCCACCTTCCCAAGCTCTTCAGTCCACAACATCAAGGTTGAATTGGGAAGCTCTCCATGAGGCCATTGGAAGAAAGATGAGCACTGGGCTGTTGTTAGTGAAACTGATGAATATTTTGACCTTTTAATTCCATTTAATCTCTACATCTGAGACATAAAAGGCATCCTGCAGAGGAGTCCCTGGTGGAGAGAAGAATTGAATACACAAACTCCTACATTCATGCATTTGGAAGTACTGGCTGGCTTTTTCCACACCAGAAACACACGGTCCTTGAAAATCACAGTGATTCATCTCAATTCAATCTACACGATGACATTTTAAACCCACTCATTTGCCCTGCATCATACAGACACTTGCAATCACATTATTATTCTTCAAAACATAGAGTGCTCCTTGGTTCTTACTGGCCTCCTGGATTACCTCCTAGAAATTTTATCTTCTTCAGCATTAGGTGAACACTGTCTTTGGTCCATTTCTCTTTTAAATCCTCAACCTTCAATTACAGCGATATAATCTAAATTAAAAATCTATTTGTATGGACCTTCCTACAATGACACAGAAAGCATGCCTTGGTCAGTGTTGGATGTAAGAAAGGGTCCTGCCACATGGATGTGGAGCTTGGCAGATAACTTTCATACGTCAGAGACTTACAGAGAGTGTAAAGGCAAATGAGCCACATTAACTATAAAGCCATCTGTGTTTCCAGACAAGAGGGATTAGACCATTATCAACCTGTATAATCCCTCAGGAATATATATTTAGGATGTCTTAATCCCTCAGTTATTCTGAGTCTGGAAGATTTTCAGTTTTTAAAAAAATTCTTCTTCTACTCCTTCATATGACCTGAGACTTCTTACAACCATAAACAAGCATATCAATACTGGGATAAAATTCCTGTCTATCTATGAGGCAGGATACTGTGATCCTCATCCTCTCAGCTCTGTGCTGTCTGGAGGACCATGGAGCACAGAGAAAGCCATGGAACTTGCCCAAGGTGGTGGCCAAGCTCTTTCTGTGGCAGCCCTTGCAGGACACTCCCCTCAAGGGCATGAGGCACAACTGGACATGCATGATGAGACCCCACACCAGTGCTGGCAATGCAGTGGAGAGGGATGGGTGCTTGGAGGGTCACTTGGAAGATGGCATTAAGGCCCTCCAGTAAGAGCCAGGCTTTCCTGCTCTCACAATGAAAACGTTTCATATTAGGTAGAGATGACATCTTGTTCTTGCTAGAGCTGCCTCCCAAGATTAGTCTTCCTGAAATATAAAGGTTAAGCATACTTTTTAACAAAGAGGACAATTACACCAACTAAGGGAAATGCACAGATGGCTCAAACATTGTGCAAACAAAAAGCGAAGCTTACCAATGCATTATTTAAAATCTGCAGACTGTAATGAGAGGTTGCTCAGTCCAGCCAGTGAAAGGCATGGAGAAATCCTGTTAGAGTCCTGAGAAGATGAGTTTGGGTGGAGATTCATGAAGCAGCAAGAAAAGAGAAAGGAAATAGCATGGTGGCTAAGGAAGCTTTAAGGCTGCAGGTTTAGTTATGTGATGGCTGAGAGAGGAAAGGAAGTGCTTTAACCAGTTCTCAGCACTGTTCCAACAGAGATTTTACTTCCTTCCCCCAAACTATTTGGACCAAAATGAACTTTCTATTAACTACAACATCTCTTGCTCCTTCCACTCTCAGGAATTCATTGGCAGCCATGAATGTCACTTTGATTATACCTCCATTTCTGAGCAATGCCTACCCTTGAATATGTGTGTTCTAGTGACTGTAGCTGCTCCACCATGTCTCTGCCCTCCCTGGAGTATCTGGTTTCACATCCTGCACAAGCAGGTCAGGTTCCTCTGTTTTGTTTCCAAGGTGCCCAGTGTTTATGTGTGCAAACTTTTCCGTTGGTTCTTTGTGATCACCACTGAACTTGGGCAACAAAAACTCAGTTGACATGGAAAACCGTTAATTCGTTTACAAGTATGAGATGTGATTGATGAGGCTAGATAATCCTGCAAGAAAAAAAAGGGAGCCAGTTTGTCTTGTTACCATCTTAGGGATAAGTAGTTTCCTACACTCACAGCTGGCGGCTGGCAGTCTCGCTTCTGGAATTCTCAAATGTAGAGAAATCCAATGTATTTACTGCAAGGCTCAGCTGGAGGAGGCCAGGCTGACAAACACAAAACCTTATATCCGATTACTTAATTTCAGGCTTCAGGGCCATGAACTGAGTAGTCTGGGGAGTTGTATTTAAAGTACACATATGAGGAACTGACCTGTGAGTGCATGTCTGTGGTCAGTGCACTCACAGGTCAGTGCTTCACTCTGTTATAACCTTTCAGAGGTTGAAGTCTGCCAATTTACACTTAGCTAAACAGAAATGGAAGCCTAAGAAGGTCCATTCTGGTCTGTCTTTATAGATAGCAACAAAATGAAACCTTTCTCTCTTTTGTATTCTATCAGTAGTAAAACTCTACAATCATCAGGCTATTTTTTGTGCATGTTCTCATTTTACAGCTGTATGGGGTTTTTATGAGAGGACTCAGGGACACCTACACGTTGATTCAGGGTAGGGAAAGCATGGCACCAAGCAGTGCACATTTTCTTTCCCGTGCCTGCCAACAGGCTTCATTTTTGTAATAGAAAAACCAGCCATAAAGACCAGGAAGCAACAACCTGACCTGCTCAGACTTTCACCCTTTGGACTCCAGCCCAAACCATAGGACATTCATTACTCAGCTGGGGCAGGTCCCCTTCCCCCACACCTGCAGTGCCATCCATTCAAAGCCTTCCTGGTGGTGAAGCCTATCACAGCAGCTAGCTGGACAAAGCACCTTCCACACTGGAGTGACTTATAATGCTATTTTGTGACAAAAAGCAGCAGATCAGGTTTGTCTTGCTCATGGATTTTGAAGCACACTGTTTTCAAATGGACCCTGCTTTTTTATTGAAAGGAGTGCAGAACTGTATGCTGTTTGCTCTAAGAACTCCTTTCTGCATTCCTGTGGTTAGAGGGAACACAGGTAGCAGCTGTTGTGTATGACTGATAGGATGCACTGTTACTTGTATAAGGAGCTGGGGCTCAGGGAATTTATGTACTGTTTGTTTGTGGATAGCAAAGGTGATTTAAAATTGTTCCCCTTTTGTAATAAGTGAGTCATCTTTAACATCAAAAATCATAACAGGAGTTTGCTGCAAAAGTTTGGATTTACATACATTTACATACATACATTACTTAAATCCAATCTCAGTGAAAACCTGTCATCTTGGTATGTTGCACACGAACTTAGAGACTTAACCAGTTTGCCTCACACCCATAAGCAAACAGTTCCTCCCTCTGAGCAGGTTTAATATGTTCTTTACAACCAAGATATCAAAGGACTCCACCAGCAAAGCCCACCTGGGTTGGCAATGGCAGGGGAGCAAGGATGCTCTTCCTGGCTGAGAGGCTGGAAATGCAGCCCAGCACTGGGAACTCTGCAAACTGCTCTCTGATTTCCTCTGAAAAGCTAAGGGCTGTTCCTCAAACCCGGTATCAAGCACATGCAAAGCCTTATGCAAACAGCACTCGAAGGGCAGTTACGTACACAACTGAGGGCTGGCTCGGAGACAGGGCAAGGACAAGCTGGCGTGGTCTCAGACGCCGCCCGGCACTGTAAACCCAGGTGACTCCACTCCCTCTTGGCACAGGCAAATGCCCAGGAAACCAGCACCACACCGTGCTCCTGCTGGGCTGTTGGAAAAGCAAAGAAACCACTGTCCTTGGCAGTGCTGTGAAAACCTAGAAATGTGCACCCTGGGGACTCATACCTGACAGCAACAAAAACCCTCCTGTCATCTGTAGAGTATTGCTGCATTGCACTGGTAATAGTGCAGCAGAGGAAAGAGAAGAGTTGGAGAAGGAAAAAAGCAGTGGCTGGAAAGATCTTTCTAACAAAGAAAGACATGGACAAATGTTTTTTCTTACTTATGGCAAGCTTTTTTGTGTGAAATTTAATTTTCAGACTTTTTAAAGTCCCCTCCAAAAGTAAACCTTATTATAGCTGTTCATATATATAAAAAATGATAAATATATAAAATTTTGGCTCATGCTCCCAGACCTATACGACTTTCATGACCATCACAACTAACTTTTACTTCAGAAGGAGAGTAAATAATACAACTGACATTTATTAGGGTGAGCTTGAAAGTGACTTTAATAAAAGTAACTTTGAGATAAGCTTTAGGCATTGGTATAAATACCAATGATGCTACTGAATGAAAAATAAGCCGTTTGGGGGTTTTGCTTATATTATTCTTCTCCCTGAAATGAACTTGTATGAATACAGAGCTCTTCTATACCAAGATACAGACATATTTATTACATGCAACAATCATTTCTTTTTACCATAAGTTAGGTTCCAAGAAAACTAAGGCTCCAAGAACATTATTTTTAACCTGTGTTTTAAAAGATGAATTAGTGTAAGTACATGACAGCCAGAACAAAAAAAATGGAGTAATTTGATGAAGACTGTCTCAGGAAATGACAGGCAGAGTAGAAAAACTGTAGTGCAGGAGGCATCTTTAGATAGCAAAAGGTCAAACTTAAATTAAAACCTAGTTAAACATAAACCAGAGTCCAGGATCAAATAGCAATAGAAAAAGAAGAGTATTGGTCTAGAAAGTTTTAACTATATTTTAGCCAGGCCAAGGTGACGTGAAGGTGAAAATGCAATGACTCATTGAGGAGATGGGCAACTGTGATAACTGTGGATATGAGATAGTATAAAACCAGGAACAGCCAATGAAGGATAACAATATTCAAATATCCTTGAGAGTGTCACACAACCAGCTGGAACACACGTGTTACACCTTAGGCCAGGACATCTGATGGGTCCCCACCAACCACTCAGTTCTCGGCATTCTCACTGGCATTCTCCTCATGCCAGTGAGTCACACAGGTCGTTGGGGAAGGAGGATATGGACTCATGTGTACAAAAAGGATTCCTCTGTGAGTAAAATTCTTTTCCAGATTTCATAAACAGCATTTAAGCTGCTGTTAGAAATTGCTGAGACCCCAGAAAAGTGAGCACATAAACACAGTGCTTTGAACCAGTCCTTTTTCTTGGACCCATCCTTAACTTCTTGGACACCTGGTTTCCCTAAAATAATGCAGGGAAATAACCCTTCTTCTCCTCTTTTGCAGGGTTTTCCTTTCAACAAACTGTTTTGGGACACAAGATTCCAGGTACAGCAGCATGTATCGATGATGCGCACGCACACACACACATACCTCTCCCCCCTGCCCCGCCCCAGCACTTTAAACCCAAACTTTTAAGGTTTGGGCTTTCTTCTGATAGCAACAGCCCAGAAAAAAAACAGTGCTTTGTTTGGTAAGTAGCAAGTACTAGCACAAGAGTAGAGAGCTCTAGGGGAAAAATCCCGAACAACCCCTTTTTTGAATATTGTTATAGGATAATTTGAACACGCAGCAACTTTGAGGTATGATTTTTTTCTTTGTGAGAATGAACTCTAACACATAGAGTCTTGTGCAGACAGTCCTTGAAATTTTTTGGCTCTCTAGATGCTTTTGTATCAGGATAAAGGGAAAACCTTGAGGAGAAGCTTCTGAAAGCTACAGAAAGCCAAAGGACATACAGTAACTCAGAGACAGGTTCCTCCTACCTGGCTCCCTCCATGCACCAAGCATTGCCAGCAGTGCCAACCTATTTTACTTACAGGGTTGTACATGGCAATTAAAATGATCTCTCCTAGCACATGGTCTGGAAACCTGCTTGCCCTGCAGACTTGTTATGCCCACAGCCATCTTCTCCCAGTGCCTCTTCACAACCCCCTGCTAGAGTAGGGCAGATAAATTTGGCACATCAAGAGGGGATCACTGAGCAGGGAGGCGAAGGGATGCTCCTGAGCACAGTGACACAGCTGGCACTGCAGAGAGCCCATAAAGCAAAAGTCAGGTCGCCCACAGTGCTCAGGGCTTGGATCCTCAACACTTTGGTTTTTAAATGTCAGGGCAAAACTTGTGATGCCTGTCCCTTGCTAATGGATACATTACACTGGAATACGGTATGTTGTCTTCCTGCTTCTTTGCATCATGCTGCTATTCTCTGGGTGGAAAGAAAACATAGTCCTCTTTACCACGAATAAAGCAGATTTAAAACAATTTAAAAGGAAATCACAACTATAAAACAAGAAAGAACTGATCTGTTCCTGTATACAGCCTGGGTTAATATGACTGAAAGGAGATGTGGACACAGGTTTGGGAATCTTTTTAGCAGAAATACTTTCTAGGATGTCAAAACAGAATAGCCCAAAATGGCAAGTGTTTGGCGGTTTTTGTTTTGCTTTGTTTTTTTTTTTTTCCAAAGCACTCCACTTACAATGAAAATGATTTGAAAGAAAATCTGCAATTCCACCACTCAGCCTTTCAATTCTTGTCAGCTTTCTCACATACAACACAACTACTTTTTGTTGTTCATGTTCAGTAATTTTGGCTAACAAAGGTAGGCTATAAAGTGAAGCAAGCTCAGGCCAAGCTACCTGCAGACAGCATAATCATGTCCTTAGTGATCTCGACCTTGACATGGATTATCAGGCTTAAGTACTCACTTCAGCACTTACTTTATTCTGCCTTTAGCAAGGTGCAGTTTTTGGCTGGTATAGTTACTTTCAAAAGCACGCAGTTGTAAAAGCCTGAGTATGACTGAGCTGGTAGTTTGTGCTCCCTTAGAAACTGAACATCTCTTTTTGTGGCAGCATGCAAGCCACTTCAGTAATATTCAAAGCAGCAAAAAAATCAGCAGCAAATTCATGCTTGTGTTTCTCTTCTCATTGATCCTCAGCATCCCAACTGGCCCCCCAGTAATTTCTTTTAACTGCTGTTTCTACTTTGTTGCAGGCTAGTATATTTGAGGAGTGCTCATCATGGCCCACATATGTCCCTCCTTTCCTTCTCCTGTCTCCACAGTCTACTGGTAATCCTGATGGCCTGTATTGGGAATGGTGATCCCCCTTTCATAAATCCATTTTCCCCTTCCCTTTGTTCTCTCTGGTGCTCCTCTGAAGGATGTTTACTCACAACTGACAGCATTGGGAAGTGTTTAGACACATGATCTTTCATAGAATCATTGACTCATAGAATGGCTTGGATTGGAAGACTCCTTAAAGATTATTTAGTTCCAGTTCCCTTGTCATGGAAACCCATGGAGGGGTTTCCTCCTGCAACATCCCAAAAAGAAAGGCTGCAGAAACAGAAATCACTCCCATTTCCTCCTCTCACACTTTCCTGCACAGAACCATCATTAAAGAACAGAGAACAAGCCACTAGCACTTCTATGCATGCACTGGTATAGCTTGGTTGGTGGCTGGCTTATACGCTAGTATCTGCACTTCACTGAGTTCACATGGATTCAATGATGAATGGCAAACTTCAAGTTAAGAGTATAAATGCAAGATAAGACACCAGTCATCCTTTTAATGGGTAACAAATCATACAATATTCCTTTTTTGTCCCTGTATCCCTTAACACAAGATTAGTAGTAAAACAACACTCAGAAAGGCATTTAATTGGGTGGCTTTATTTTAGAGCTCACAGGAGATGAACAACCACTAAACAAAAAGTTTGTGGCACTGTTCAGTGACAGCTGTCAGAAAGGAGGGGAAAACCCTTGAGACTCTTCCCCTGCTAGCTGCTATTTGTAGCCCACTCTCTGTATGGCCCTGCAAGCCTGTGATTAAACGTTGTGAAAGACAGGCAGTGCTAAGCAACAAAGAGGACAACACACAGGGAGCCAGCCCCCAGGTTGGAACAGACTTTGAGCTGTGAACTCAACATTTCCAGCTTTCGAGGAGCTTTGAATTTTCTCACACAAAGATTAGTAACCAAGCATGCTTCTTAAAATGGCTTAAAGCTAGCAAGGCTGAATCATGAAGGTCTTTGATGCCTAAAAAGAGCTTTCCTTCCCATCCACAGCTGTGCATGCAAAAAAAGACAAATTAAATTAGCTATTGTTTCTCCAACTGTTTGCCCTGACTAAGAGTATGATTAAAAAAAAAAAAAACCCAAACCAAAACAACTCTGGAATTTAACAATTAAACAAAACCAGTCTCATTTTAATATTTCTATACATAAACTGAAGAGAAGAATTCCCTTCCATTTGTTCATTGTTCCCTCCCTACTCCCATAAGAATTAATGAATATACATCAACTAGCTGAATGATCTGTTGTCCAAGATTTTGGATTTTTGGCTTAGTGATGACATACTTGGCATCAACTGCACTAATTTAGAAGTTATTTAGATGTTCTAGCTTGCCATTATTCCATTACTTTTTAAAGTGAAATTCCAAAAAATTATTAATGCTCCAAGGAGAGGCTCAGTTGCAAACAGTGAGACTGTCACATTCTGAAGAGAATAGCTCACAATGCCCTTGCCCAGAAAAAACATACAGATTGAAGATGGATGGTTTGTTCCTCCTTGCCAGATTCCTGGGCTACCACTGGAGAGTACAAGGAAGGAAACATCAGCTTTGCTGTTTCAACTAAGTAGTCCCCAAGTCCCAGCAAATTACTATTACAAGTCAAAGGGCTCTGCTGGGAGATAGAAGTAGAGCAAGAAAATCACAATGCAAAGGTTCCTTAGTGAGGACAAACAGCAACATAGCCAAAGGCTGCAGAAGACAGGTGCTGATGGGTTCAGTGTTCACCACTCCAGAAACCCTCTGCAGAAGAAGGGCTGCAAAGCAGATGAAGGCTCCTCTGAATTGAGAGGGTGGAGGACAGTCCCTTCCCAGGGGGCTGGCCACAGAACTAAAATCCCCCACCCATCTCCAGGAGGATTTCACACCTCGCATGAACCTTAGATACATCTCCCAGTCCAGTTTTCTCTTGCTGGGATACAAGCAGTCCTTCACTTACATTCTTGGCAGGAAGGCTTGCTTCATCAACAAGTGTTTAAAAAGAAGCAGCAGATGCTCTCCTCCTTCAGCACGTAACAACAGCAAACAGCATAATCAGGGGCTGATTACAAGACTGATTTCCACTCTCTAGTTTAAGACATGGAGCAGGTAATGGCATGTACTGCACAACATGTGCCATAGCTTGTGTGCTGATCATTCCATGCCATACACTCCTGCAAGGCAAAGCTTTTTCAACAGCATTTCTCATTTATGAAACGCTGTGAGAGACAAAACAATGTCCTTATTTTGCCTGCAACAAAACCCAAGTTCTGAACACATAATCCACAATCCACAGGCTGAGAAGATCAGAAAAGCAGGAGCACTAGTCAAATTTAAAGGGTCCATTGTGAAAATGTCAGCAACCACACAGTCTGTTCCAATAGCAACAAGCTCAAACAGGGTATTTAAACATAGTGATTTAATCACCCAAATGATAACCCTCATTATATTGTGTAAACTGCGTCACAAGTTAAACTATGGCAGGAGCAGAAAGGGTATCACAAAAGGACGATAACCAAAGCTGTCCTTTAAACACTATCCTGAGTGAAGAAATGTAAAAGACAAGGAGCAGTTTCAATGGGAAGTATCTGAGGCTGCTGAATAGAAATGGACAATGAAATAAAAAACAAAGTAAAAACTGGGCATAAGATATTTCTGGCACAATGAGTCAAACAGGAGCAAGGAGGCACAACATTTTTGAAGCTTGTCAAGACACACTGAACAGCCAGCTCATCCCTGGAGTGCCACCAGCATGCCCAGCACCACCTAGCAGAGGGACCTGCATGAAATGCATAGGATCTGCTGTAAGAGGCAGAAATTCATTGCTTGCAACCTGGCAGAGAAGCTGAGGACCGTGGAAGCTGAAAGGTATCCAAAAATAAATAAATGCTACTTAGAAAGAAAAGCTGTGAGGTCTTGTTATATTCTTAAACATACAGTGTTTCAATAGTTTGGGACCCGTTCCACTGAACTTTAGCTTAATTTCACCTTCTACCACATCAAACTTTTTATCCTACCTCTCAAACCCCCTTGAAATACAATTCCTGTCTTGTCATCATATTTAAAGGTTATTGTCACTCCATCACCAGGAAGATCCTCGGTCACCTGAATCTCCACTTCTCCCATGGGCCCATGTTTGCCCTCTCTTCTTCTCCCCTTACCATCAGAAAAATCTCTTTCATCATTAATGAAAGCAACTTTCACTCACCCACCTCAAAGCGTACTTCCCCACAAATTACCCAGAATAAACAATCTGAGGAAGGATGGTCAGGCAGCAAGATGGTGCTTCCAGTCCCACAGGAGCAAAAGAGTGTTCACACTGTCCCTCTTCCTGTTTCCTTTTGTTTTGCACATCACATGTACTTGAAGACCAAGACTATGACTTTCTACACATAACACTGCATGGGACTTCTGCCATGGCTGGTTTTGGTAAGTGCCATTAACTGAAAATACTAATAGTAGAACATTTCTAATAATGAGGCTTATGAAAAAATTCCCCTTGCCTTTTAAAATCATCTTACTACCTGGATCTAAATTATATGAAGAATTTATATTTTCCTTCACTAGAGTTTGTGAAAAACTTCAGAATTTGGAATCACAACAAACACTGCTATGTGCCAATGAGATGTGTGTATGCTCCTATACATATATGCAAAGACCCTCAATGTTTAACTTGCAGATCCTCTTATTAAAAATTAAAACCAATTTTTAATAAAGATTTCTCATCAGAATTCACCAATATCATGCATCAATTTTAATATTTATTTAGAACAACTGTGACCTTTCAGAGGCTCACTCAAGAGCTTATTACATTTTTCTATCCAAAATGAAATTGCTTTAATTTTAAGGCTTTATTATTGTTATAAAGAAGAGGAATGGCAGGGTACAGTCAACTGTAATATGGCAGAATGCAATAAATATAGTTTAGTGTAGAGGCTGACTGAAGTGACCCATTATACTCAGCACTGAATGAAATCAGGCATTTTCAAATGAAAACAATAACTAGCAAAGGTCTTCCAGCAAGTTAAAGAACCAGGGAAGGTGCGCTCTGAGTATTGAACTTTCCTCTATCACCCTCCTAAAGCTAGGAAGGGAGAGGAAGGGCAGAGGCTTTCATCTGAGGTGCTGCGGTGGAAGCAGTACAAGAGGATGCACATGCCACCAGTTTGAGCAAGCTTTATGGGCACTGCAGTATCAGCATGTCCCAGGTGGGTTTGTGTCAGCATTACCCAATTAGTGTACGCAATGAGGTGTTTAATTCAATGCTTTTTAAAAATTCAATTTGATTTTCTCTTTCTTTCAAACTGCAAGATTCTAGGAGATCTGAGACAGCCGGGCAGAAAGGCTGCCAGCTTTCTGTCTGTGTTTTTGGCAGAGGTTTGCTGACACATTTATGCAAAACCTTTTCGTTTTCCTGCAACATTGCTGGGTGGCTCTAACAAACATCCAGCTTCTTGCTTTCCTTGCTTATATCCAGTGATATGCAGGTCTCTATGAATATACAGAGGGAACACACACTCATTTGAGAGCAGAGACTGTGATTCTTTTTTCTGGATACTTTTTAAGGAATCTTTTCAGGAAAAAAGGCTCTTGTGTCCCTGGAGATGTCTTTGTCATTGTGGGGAGCAGGCTGGCCCTGAGCAATACCTTGACCTAACCTCTGGCTCATTCTGTCAGTGCAGCAGCTGGAGCCTCCTTCAGCCAGAGGGAACAGTTTTACTCCAGGACTGGAGAACTGCAAGCATATTTATTTACTGAATACTAATAATCTCCATGTGTTATGCAGCTTGACTATCTAATGTCAGTACTCACTCAGCACAAAAGCTAATAACCTGAAGAGACCCACCCCTGCCAAATCTAACAATCAAAAATTCACGTCCTCTTCCTTATTACAAACAAAATCCTGTATTTTAAAAAGCTCATCTGTCTGTCAGGATATTTACCACATTCTGTATTCATCCCAATGGCAGCTGAGCAGTTATTTATCAAAGCATTTGTCTGTAAAGTGATAAAGAAATATCCATTTAATTTTGACCTTTAAAGAAAGGGGGAAATGCTTAAGTGGCAGACTGGATTGCAAAAAGGAAAGAGAGCCTTCACCCTTTGGACTGCCATCTAAAATGAGTAGCTTGTGGAGGTCTTTGGTGAGCTCAATCAAATCTGCAGCAGACAGCTGTCTGGACTGCATCGCAGATAGCGATCGCTGTGAGAGGGTTGCAATCTATCTCTCCCTGGCTCCCTCCCCGGGATGGACTGCTCCAAACTGAGATGAGGTTGTTTGGCTTAGCTGGGCTGCACTTCTACTGCGAGGGGGCTGCATGGATTCAATGAGAAGCTGGACGGTATCAGCCTCTGAAAAAAGTGCAGAGCTGGGGCTTCTGCACTTACTTTCCCGACCTCAGCCTAGGGGTCAAGAAAGATCACAAAGAGAGCCTACGTGAAGGGACACAGCGAGAAGTTATTGCCAGAATTGTTAATGCCTTCTTCCATGTCAAAGCATGAGGCTTAATTTCTTCCTTACACCTATGATATAATTTTTCAGTGTTCAGCACTCTGTGGGGACTGTTGATATATAAATAACTAATTAGATAAGGCTCCATTTACCCGAGAAAGCCACAGCCTTCTGAAGGCAGGCTCACATCAGAGCAGAGACTACATGAGTTGTATAATGCACTCCTGGCTTTTGAAAGGAGGCCAGGCCAAGCCCTGTATCACTTTGTTGACTGAAGGCATACTTTTCCAAAAAAATCAAAGCTGAAGTTGGATTCCCGAGCCTGTGTTTGAGCTTTAGAAGTGCAGCTGGATTTTCAACCTACCAACACCCTTGAAGTTAGCGTGCGTTCCAAGTATGCTGGGAGTCAGAGGAGTTATGTAGGAGCCAAGGTCTGGCAGCATGGCCAAGATGTCCAGAATGCTCTTCAGTGTTTCAGAGGTATGCAGGAAGCCTTAGCTAAAAATCCCAGCCAAGACATGGGCGACCATGGTGTTTTTCTTGCCTTCCCTAATACATGAAGGATTTCAGTGAAAACAGTCCTCAGACTTTCTTGTGCCCTTGTTGCCCTGAGAAGTGCCCACCTCTGCTGGTGAATCAAAATCATAGGTTTTGGTCTCTTGTTTCAGACTTGGTTATATTTCAGACTCAGCCCTGGGACTTTAGGCGCAGAGGGTGGGAAAGGGGAGAGATAGGAAAGGGGAGAGATGGGAAAGCATTAGCTAAAGAAAGGAAGAAAACTCTGTCAGCTACCAAGATAGATTTGCCATATATCCATCTGTCAGAGAAGGGATTTAAGAAAAACCAAACCTAAAATCTACAAAATCAGACTTGAGAAAGCCTGTCCCCAATTATATGTCCTCTCTCTTGCCAGAAAACATTAGTGAGTAACAGGAGAAAATTCCCTATGCTTAAAAAGCTATTGTTTACTGAAAAAAAAAGTTGCTCTGATCATTTTTGAGGATTAAAAGTTGACAATGAAGCAGCAGAGTCTTTCTCAGATCTTTAAAGACAGGTCTATGACACAGGAATGTCTGAAATCAAGGACAATTTCTGTCTCTGTCTCAGGCCTCATCAATGAACACAAATCAGATGGTATTAGACGCAAATGATGTCTGCCCAGAGAGGTTTTTAAAAGGATCCAGAGGTAGGAGAGCGCCTCCAGGCACCCTACAAAGACCACCTTTCATTCTGGTATGAGAAGTTTTGGGAAAGAAGGGACATGCTTCTATTTGCAGAAGGCCCAACAGCAGAGAGTCATCCTGTGCCTTCAGTACAAAAAAGCCTGTGCTGTCACAGCTTGCCCTAAGGAGCTGCCCAGGATCAGACCTTACGGGTAAGAGCTTTATAGATGAGCAGATTTCTGCTGACTCTCAATTTATTTTGGTTAAGAAGGTTATCTCTGCTGGATATACTCTTTTCTGTATAGGCACTGAACATTTACTCTGCTATGATGTCCCCCCATGCCTAGGGTACTGCAGTGGCTCTTGGCACACTGCCTTCTCAAATCCCTTGAATATTTTCTACACTTTTTTTAAAATTTACTTTATAATGCTAAGCTACCATAATAAGGATGTTTCCTGTTTTGTATCACTTATCATCGAGACAAAGAACACAGAAGTTATAGGCCAAAGAAATGCAAACCAACTCTGTCATAGCAAAATAAAAATAAATCGTGTCTAGTGCTGGACACAGCTGGACTGCAGACTCTGCACCGGTAGCTGTCACAGCGGAGTCTGCAGGGACCCCAGTTGGTTGAGGTGAAAATACTGAAATAAAGTCTGCACCAAGACGGCAAGTCCACCCTACAATGATCTGCAAGATGAAGTGTGTGCAATAGTTAAAATGGGCCAAGATCTGACAGTATGTTCTTCCTGACACTCCTCAGAAAAGCAGATGGGAATACCCATTATTTGCAGAAGGTGGGCTAGCGGGTAGACAGGTTTCACACCGGGACTGCAACTGTTGTGTTCCCTTCCCTGCCCAGAGGTGTGTGATGGGATGGGTGTGTATGGCCAACGTCGTGCTAGCTTAGGGCTAGCATTGGGCCTGATGCAAGAGACAGATGGGCTGGGAGAACAAGCCATGTCACAGAGCACCAGTTTGGCAGCAGTCACTGGAGCTTGGTGAGTGCTGAGAGATAGCCTCTGCTGCTCACAGGAAGTGCTGCAATGACTGCCCTGGCAAAAGGCACCCCTCTCCTTAGAGAGACATGAAACTTGGGGCAGGCATCAGCAAAGCACCGGTGGCTGCTGGCAAGTATCCTTTAAGCCTTTCTGAAAAGAGCTCATTGGGCACGAAGGGGATGGTTTTATCTGTCCTTTCAGCCCTTATCTTCTTCATTCAGTCTGCTAGAAAAGTTGACAAGCAGTTCAAATGACCTTGGCAGCTCTGTGACACAGGTGACATTATTGGACTGAGACCAACAGCTGATTTCAAATAGTCCAAGCAGCCCTACAGTTAAAGAACTTCCAACTCCACCAGTACAGACACAGCAGATGGAGTCTGGTGTCACATTGCATCAGTCTTACATCCAGCATGTTTGTCCGAACAGTGGACATGAGTTGCAACAAAAGA
Source organism: Corvus hawaiiensis (assembly GCF_020740725.1). Classification (NCBI taxonomy): domain Eukaryota; kingdom Metazoa; phylum Chordata; class Aves; order Passeriformes; family Corvidae; genus Corvus; species Corvus hawaiiensis. Next base: position 45,112,301 of record NC_063216.1, read on the forward strand.
ATTTCTAACTAAACATTAGGGGGAAAAAAAATCACCACTAGGATGAAAAAACACTGGACTGGGTATCCAGAGGGGCTGTGGAGCCTCCATCCTTGAAGATACTCAACCAAACAAATGAGCAATGTGATCTAAGTTAAACGAGGTCTGAGCAGGGGAATGGCACAGACAATCTCCCAAGGTCCATCCAGCATAAATTATTGTGTAATTTTGTCATTCTTCTGTAATTTCTTGAGGACTCATGATAAAATTACCCAGGCTTAAAGTAGACAGCTTGGGGATATTGAGACTTTTCTACAGGAAAGCATCTCTTGAAAGTCACGGCATGGAGAACACTTATCCAGTCCAAAGGCAGTTACATGACAAGAAGGTCCTAGAAAGCTGTTTTCTCCTGGAAGGTCAAAAGGTTATGTCAGATGGAGTGAATTTTGGCACTTTTACATGGACCTTTTGCACAGACATGGCTGTTGTCAGAATCTATCCAGACAGGTTGCCCCCTTGTTGGTCTGTACAATGGAGGGGCAAATCAGAGCCTGCCAAACCAGCATGGCAAGTATTATAACAGTGCATACAAAATTATATACAGGACTCACAGAATTACAGTTACTAAATGCCTTGATTACAAAACACAGCATGAACAGCCCCTAGATGATGAAATCCATTCCAGCAGATCTGTGCCAGAAGGCTGACTGGGACCTTGATCTGAGCAGTTAAAAGCAAATCACAACAGTGTTTTATTGCTCTCACCACCCTCAAAAGATTCAGCTCAGTTGCTGAAATGACTGCAGTGCTCAAAGGGTGAGAGAATTTTCTTTTCTTCTGCAATTAAGGAGTATAAAAAACAAAAGATGCTGTGTGCAATTGTCTCATTGCTACTGACATTGGATTCACGTTGTACTGGTCTACAGCATATCCACCTATAAAAAAGCCTAAGCTTGGTGAAAAACAACTTTGTCAGATATATTATAGCATAAAAATTCTATACTTCTATACATTCCAGTAAGTCAGAGAGAGTTATTGTTTTATTGGTGCTGGCTGTCTAATATTTTAAAGCACTTCTTATGCAAAAACATAAAGGCAGGTTGCAAAAGTGTAGTTACATAGACTGTACAACAGTCACGGAAATACTTGTGCTTCATTTTACATATGACAGCAATGAGCAACTAGATATCAGAATGATAGAAAGATGTCCCAAAATTGCTTCTTGCCATTAGAGAATTATATTCCATGTGATGTCTTGTACTAGCCCTACCATCACAGTATCTTTAAAAAGTGGTTAACATCTTCCATAATGTTGCTTTCCCTTTTCTTATACTCTCCTAAGTGAGGATTATGTTCACTGCCTACTGCTGTGTCCTAACGATCATTACTTCTGCTGTTGTTTTACATCTTATATTTACATTAGAGAAGCCAAAGTCACTTGGAGTGACCTGCAATTAGGTCACCCAGTTGGGTTTGGAAGGACTCAAGGAAGCTGAAGGGAAATGCTTGGGCTTGGAGGGGTGCAAGTGAAGCAAGTGGAGCCTGTCCAAGGACCTGTGCTGTCTGTCACCCTGGGGCAGTGAACACCATGGCTCCAATGCTGGTGGCAGTACTACAGAGATGAAGAAGTAGGTAAGCCTAACTGGATACAGTTAAAACTTCACATGAAGCACCTACTTTCCACATTGAAAACAAGCACATGCTGAGCATGATATCTGTGGAGGAGTCTGATTTAACAGGTAAATGCTTACAAACATTTCAATATAAGACACAAGAGTAATACTTTTATTACTCTGAAACACAGTCCAAACCCTAAACCCTAGGCATCGACTACTTTGCAGAATGACATACAAAGCCTCTCAAGTACATATCAAACCAGGCCTGGAGGGAAGAAAAATGTAATGAACTGATGCTATTGGGTGGAGGGGGGGTGTGTGTATGCATGCCACACAAGCCAGTGTGCTAACACTCTGCATGGCACTTCAAGAACCCAGTTTCTTCAAGGCACTCCAAGAACACCATTCCAGATAAAATGTCGCACCACATTGCAATGTAGATTTTTATTGTAGCAACCTTCAGGAACAGCAGAAGGTACTGAGAGAACCTGCAGTACAGTTAAAACTACTCAATATCTATTAGAGTACTTAATTAGAGCCTTCTTTAAGGGAGTCTTCTGTTAAACATTTGAAATATAATGTGTTGTCTTAGATAAATATGTAATACAAATTGGGAGTTACTAATACATCATCAAAAATCTATTCCGGAAAGAGCGGTTACCTTATTAATTAGAAACAGCAATCCTGAAGATTCTGTTATTTATACGATTTTAATTTAGCTCCAGTTCTAAACGAAAGTTTAATTATAGTTGCACCTAATTCACCCAGAGAATGAAAAGGCCCATTTAACAAAGGACATTCTGCCTTCATTAAATGATTACAAAGGGAACTAGGAATTGATGATATTTTACTATATTGTTCCAAATCACAGGGGACTTGCATCAGATATTCTCCATAACATTTAAGGAAATCAATTCTGGAACCCCAGTAAATGAATCCATAAATTACACTTTAATATCTCAAAGTGCTGCCTTCCTCAGATGGAATTTGTCACTCCCAGGATCAATACACAGAGTACAAGGTTAGGCAAGCTTTATGGAGAGCAATTCATGAGATTGCATCATTATACCTATCAGTGTGTCACGTTGCCAGTGTATTCATATCTAAGTGAGCAGACATCCCATTCTTGGAGTGAAGTCTAGCTATAAACATTTGCTACAGGTTAATCCCGTTTTACAGAGGAAATAATGGAAATTAATTTTTTTAGAAACTTGACAAATGTGTGGAGAAAAGCCACACCCATTAAAATGCTAGAAGCAGTTAACACTGCAGATTGGCTGTTGTGGTCTCAGTGCAGAAAAATAAAAATGAACACCCCTATTTAGCACCAACTTAGTGAACAAATATCTCTCTGGAGAATTAGATGAACAAAATTGCCCTCCAGTAATGTCTAGATAAGATCAGCAAGTGAACAGCTTGTTTAAAGCGAACAGTGGGAAAGGATTTGTGCCATCCCTTTGTTTTACTACCCCAGAAGCAAGAGCAGAGCGCCGTGAGGGATTTATTCGTCGGGAGCATCAGGTTTGTGATAGGCGCTCTTGCACTGGGACTCTTCTACTGAGACTGAAGTACCTCACTTCAAAGGCATTCTGTGCAGGTAATGTTACAGTAGCTTTGATGAGGACAGTGGGCCCTGCTGCCACCTCTGCACACACACCAAAAGTCAGACAGCGGAGAGCAAGGGAGACCTAGACAGAAACATAAGATTAATCCTATGCTGCAGCTAGGGACTGCCAGTACATACCCATGTGTCTGGCCCTGAAAAGGAAGAACAGCACTGTGTTTTCCCCCTACAAGTAAAGGAAAAGAGAGAGTATCCAGATATGAACAGAGAAAATGAGAAAACTCCTTGTCTCCTCTATTATAATTTTGTAGTGGAATTCTCCCTGTTAGCAAGAACTGTGGTCCAGCAGTAACCTGTGTCTGCTGGCAATCCTATGCTTGCATTGTAAGCTTTTGGGGATTTTTTCTGTGGACTGGATATAGCCCGTGTCCTCCAGGATTCCCTGCACATGGGTTGGGGGGTCCTGGTTGGAGGACACCAGCCTCACACTGACAACAGGAGCATCTTTCTGCCATTTCTCACTCTAGAGGGTCTCACACTGAGGGAAGCCCATTTCCTCCTCCAACTCATGTTCCTGGCTTATTTCTGCTTGTTATTTACAAGCAATGGGTCAGTGCCTGCTTGCTTGAGGGCTCCCTTGCCAAGCTGAGGAGCAGGAGAGCGGTGCAGTTTGTGGTCAGTCTTATGGAATAGAGCAGCTGGGGAGACCTTGACCCCTGCTCCTGCCCCATACAATGCAGGATCCTGCCACCACCCTGTGCTCCACCAGAGCTGCACTAACCCTCATCCCTTGTTCAAAGGGAGTGTGAATTAATAGGGCAGACAGCAACAGACGCCACTGGGCAGCACAGGAGATGGGCAAAAACTGGCACAGTGCTCCCTCATGGTATTAGGGCTGAGAGCTTCTATTCTTTGTCTGCACATACATCTGCAAAATTGTCAATCAATGCTGGGTTTGTTGAACAAAAAAGCCTTGAGAAAAGCTCACTGGTAGGTTCCCAGCAAGCGACTTTGTGTACACACTCTGCTTCTCGCACTCTGCTACTTGCTCAGTCAAGAAAACACGCTCCTCTTCATCAGCAGCTGACATCCCTTGCACAGCCCTCAGATGCTTCTTGCTGTCTGAAAACTGGTGCAGCAGCTTTCCCTCCTTATTTTCTAGGCTATATTGCCATGGAAGTGATGCTCACTTCACCTAGTGGATTAAATGGAGTGATCTTGAAGAATTCAGAGTAAAAACAGTGGCTTGGTTGCTCTCATTTTAGAAGCAGCCTGGACACCAGCTTTTAGCCACAGGCTGGTCCTATCATGTGCTGCGGGTATTTCTTTGTCATGTCACTGCTTCTCATCTGGCTCTGGCAATTGTATATAACTGACAGGAGAGGCAGGCTTTTTTGTCTCAAAGAGGAAAAAAGCCCTCCAGAGTCTCTTGTGGTTTTCCAGCCTCTTTTAATGCTACCTGCACCCAGCATGAATCCAGTAATAAGAGAGAGCATTAATCCTGCAATCGGCACAATTCACCATAGTATTCTTCTATTTATTTTTGGAAACTGGTACATTACCACATGCATATCCTTTTTACCTAAATCACAGCAAAATCTCTGCACATAAGAGAGAGAATCACATTTTAACTTGTTATCAGATCAGAAAAGAGAAATGCCTCCTTGTGAAAAGGTGCAAGCACGCAAGGGGAAGAAGAGAAAGCAGCAAACTCCCTGCCTTTGACAAAGTTGGCATACAAAAAATGTAACATTTTAAGTGGTTTATTTTCTGATTCTCCTCCCCCATTCTGCTGAAAGGAAATATTCTCTAAGTTACTCAGCTAATAATTGAAGTAGTTAAAGCATCTCTCCTTTTATTCTCACAGTTGCAGTCTACATGTGAGTATAAAGGAAAATAAAGTATTTTGGTTTTTTTCCTGGGTCTGGATAGGAAGGAAACCTTTGATCTAAGACAATATTAAAGTTTCCAGAAAAAAAACTTTCCCAGATTTAGGAAGCAGAAAACTTGCAGTGTGGAAAACATTTTAGATGTCACAGACAGCAGTTCTCAGACAATGAAAAAATACGAATCCAGAATAGCACAAAACATGGGCTGCAACGAAGCAGATTGGCCTGGAGAAGCTATTCTGGGGACTGTGAAGTGTACACACTCAAACTTGGGGGGCAGGCAAGACCTCTGAAACTCAGCCTCTGGGTGACTAAATTTGGATACACAAAATTAGAGACCATTTTTGAAAATATAAGACTGGGTGGAAAATTTTGTACTGTACATAAGCAACATGCCATTTTCACTGGCTTATAACAACTTATTCCTAAGCCAGTGTTTATTCAAATACCAAGCTTGGTCTGGATGAAGTTATTTGGCTAGTCAAGAGTTCACAAACTAAGGCAAACATAAAACCCAAACACAAACAGTTGCAGAATTATAGCCTGGTATGTGGAAAAATAGTCATCTTGTGCTAGGCGAGCTCAAGAAGAGCTTCACCAAGAAATGCTTTTAAAAGCAGTTCCAGAGAAACAGGCGTTACTTAGTTGAAGCACCACTGTTTTTCCTTCGGGAACTCTGAGCTGCATGGGTTATGATGGCTTTCCTCCTCCTGGAAAACCAGCCTCTGAGATGCAGCTGCAGAATGGCACCAGGTGATGCAGGGTGACTTAGCCCAGTCAGCAGGGAATGGTTTTAGCCACCCTGTCGGTTAGTCCCTGGCACCTGTCGGAGCCAGAACAACGTCCCATATTGGCACTTCTGTCCTTCCCTCACAGACAGATGTATCCTGACTCAAACACGTGAAATATTTTGGGAAGATGAATCAGCTCCTAACTGTGGGCAAGTGACTGAGCTGATTACTAAGAAGACATTCTTCTGCTGTGATTATATGACACAGACAGTGTGCAACAGTATGGACCTGTGACAACTCACCCTCCTTTGCTGTTACCCAGCACTCTCTGGCACTGTTATCCAGCACCAGTTTCAGTTATTGACACTTCCTTAATAATGCTTCCTTTTTTAAATTTCCTGTCTCTCTCTTACTTTGGTTCCAGGTAGTAGGAACAATGTTGTATTCTCCATTTACATTTAATTTGCCTGTATTTCCCCCCCTGCATAGTTTGTACAAAAACAATCTGTCAATTTCTCCCTCAGAGAGTTAACACTGAGGCTGTCTTCAATTTCTTTTGACCCCTACTATAAAATTCATTTTGATTAATTATTTATCTCTGGAGCTCCCCAAAGAATTATCATTTGTATCTTCTATGGTTTCTGCCTGTCACTGGCTATTACCGAATTACATCAGCTGGACAGCAGCTGTCAGTAACCAAACCATGTTCCTCTGCCTTGGCTTTTTGCATCACCCAGCATACACAAACCAGCCAGCTCCTAGAGCAGGTTGCTTTATGAGCCTGGCCCTTGCCCATTTTGAAGGCTAAAGTCAAGTTGATTTTTTTCCTAATAACCTTGGTATGAAAGGCAATCAAAAAAAAAAAAAAAAAAAAAAGATATTGTTATTAAGTGGATAAATAATGCCAAAACCAAAACATATTCTAGCCTTGGAGCAGAATTTAGTTGCATCTGGCTATGCTCATTGTCAAATAGAAACACCTTTAACTCTCCTAAACTGATTTAATCTAAACAGTATCATGGGGAAGCAAATGTACCTGCAAGTTCCCTAAGCCCTCCCTGAAAAATAAAGCAAACACTTGGGTGTGAATATTGACTTATTCAGCAGTGGGCCTTGGTTGTCATCTCTGTCATTCATCCGAAGCCAGACCATAATTTTGTCATGTTTTCCAGTCACCACACAATGTGAATTCTTCTAGGCTTAAGGTCCTTATTGTGAGATCTCAGAGCAATTAAAAGCTTACAGAAGTCCTTTGAACACAATTTCTAATCCACCCTGGCAATAAAACATGTTTATGTGTATTAAGCTAAACAGACAATAAAATCTTAGTAGGATTTGAGTTTTAGTCAGATAAAACCTCTCTGTACAGAAAATCCAAATGTAGATATGCTTCATTTGTTTAACTGATTTTTTTCCCAGCAAATTTTCTGTGCGTCTGAAAATGAAAGCTCTATGCAAAATTTTTGCAGTGTTTTTAGTTTCATGTTTAAACTGACTTCCTCTGACTTCTTTCACTTTTAATCTGTTTTCTTCTTTCACTTTTAATCTTTTATTCTCTCTCCAGGTTCCTGAAAAAAAAAAAAAAGAAAAAGGCAGCAAGTGCTGAAAAGGAATGAAAAAAATTGTAGAGTACAGGAATAAAACCAAAAGAAAACCTAAGATTTAAAAATTCCTTATTTTCATAATATTTCAAAATAAATATTCAAAATGTACTTGAAAAATGGGGTTTTTTTCCAACTTTTATTCAGTCATCTACAATACTGTCTTGTGCTTCCATTCACTGCATTCTCTTAGCTTGTCCAGGAAGCTTTGTATTGAAGGAAAGAGCAGAATCAATCCCAAGCAGAAGCCTTTCTTTGCAAGAAAACTCCATTCTTAGCTTACTGTTAAACAGTATAAAAAGGACAGGCAGTGAACACCTACAGTGAGGCTTCCTCCCTGGTCATCAACACAGCTTTGCTTTTTTTAGAGAAATCCCTGCATTTGGGATGAACACAGTACAGCACAGACAGCAGCAGGGGTCAATACAGTCTAAACATACCACCTGTGAAGGCAAGCCTTCGAATCTTGTCTTAAATTCATTTGTGAATCCTACTCAAGCCTGCAAGTTGGCATATCCAACCCCTCTCACCAGCTGCACCCCTTTCATGAGTGACACAGGAGCGGGAATTGGCAGAAGCAGGGGCAGCCCATTTGTGGCTTTCTCATGACCCATGATAGGAGCGTGCATTGCAAAGCTCAGCCTCATTAGCAGTTCCTTACAGGCACTAAATATCTCCTGCTTTCCATGGCTGCTTTACTGTTACCATCTTCCTTCTTTGTGTCTTTTTATAGTAGAACAGTGTACCTGAGCACTCGGCATAAGACATTTCAATGCAAGATAGCCAGGTATAGCTCAGCAAGTCCCACCACTTTTGACTTGATGTCTCTCCATGAAGCAACTCTCAACTAAATGTGTAGAAAACCAGGATTTTTAGTTCAAATCATACTATTTCATATGCTTTGGTAGCACTGAAGACTCTAAACACTCTGAAAACCTTAGCAATATTGCTACATGCCCTGCAAATTCAGTAGTCTAGGATTTAAACCTGCTTTCTTTTTGGAATCTGTTCCTTCTAAGTTCATAGGAATTGATCTCTGGATTTGGGGTTTACAACATACTTCTTTCTGAAACTAGAAACTTATTTCAATAAAAGTTAGAAATTTTAACTTGTAATAACAATTCTAGGAGAGAGGATTTGAGGAAAAACACCAGTTGAAGTCATGAGACTTGGCAACATAAATCAAAACATCTTTGCCTTTTTTTCTTTTGGTGTAATGGCAACACTTTGATGCATCAATGTTGATTAGAGCCAAGTGCATCACATCTGAAATGTATCTCTGAAAAATGAATGCTGAATATGATTATTCTTTCTTTACAGTCACATAATTTCTGATGTTTTCCTAAAAGTTCTGGCTGCTCAAATTACATATACTCATGAGAATTATGGAGTTTCATTTCTCACAACAAGGCAACGGAAATCTAATCGAACAAAGCCAAGTAGATATATACCAGCCAAGAGAAATTTTACTGTAACTTGCATCTCATCATCTGTGCACAGCACAAGGAAGGAGAGACAGGGGAGTAGCCAAAGGACTGAAGAATGGCCCAAATGGAGCTGCTGGCATGACACAGAGAAGAAAAATTCTGGGTGCTCTGGGTGAAGTATGGCAGTGGGCAGGGAAGAGTGTTTTTCATACTGTGCATACCCCTGGTGGGACTGCTAGCAGGATGCCAACCACAACTCTAAGCAAGCTGGACTGAAGCTAGAACAGGTGCAGAGACCTAGTAGGACAGGCATGGGGAGTTTTACTGATGAGATAAATATAGCTTAATAGCACTAGCCTAGCAAAAGAAAGGCTGAGGGGGATACGATTACACTTTATATGTCCAAATACCAGCATGGCAGAAGAATCATTCAAGTCATAAGACAATGTTGGCACAAGAACAAATAGCATGAAAAAAATATCAACTATTTAAGCTAAAAGCACATTTCTAACCATCAGAGAAACTGTGTTTTATAGCAGTCTTTCAACAGAAGCAGTGGGTGCTAGTAAGCTAACTACTTTTATAGGAGAGAAACAGTACATTTAGATAAGGGATTTTATGAAATAATATCTGCTGTGACAGTGGATGCCCTTGAGGCCCTATGCTCCCAGAACAGTTCTGGTTGTCTTGGTTGGAAGGTAGAAAAGAAATATAAAAATGTAAAACACTGAAAGCTGAGATCCATGAAGGAAATTAAATAGTACTCCACAGGTAACTTGTATTTTTAATCTCCTGAATTTACGTGGCTTGTATCTGGTTTTTTTTAATACATAAGGCACTCATGGCTCAGGTGACTGTTTTTTGATACCAAAGTTCAATGCAATAGAGAGTTGGATGAAATCACCAAGAGGAAGAAAAGTGATCTCTTGTTTATTACTTACTGCATTTTTTTGCAACCACCATGCTCCCTGTCTCTCCAACCTGCCCATCTACAGAGAGAGTAGCTCACAAGGATCTCCTCAGCTTTGTCCAAAAGGGGGATTTGTCTGCCCCGCACTATCAGATCCACCTCAGCCAAAGGAAAACCAAAACACTGGGAACAAAGAGTAGTATACTGATCCTCTGCTACAGCTGGGGATGGATTGTGTGCCCAACACCTTCCTGGCTAGAATATTTTGGGTGCCTGTTATGCCATAATTTCATCAAAGGAGGAAAAAAAACCCATTTGTATCTCTCCAAAGGCCCACAGCAGCCGGTTTTTTTTCTGTTTCTAATCTTGCCCAAGTGAGCCCACTCCAGAAACACCTTTTTGGCAATCAGATCAAGTGTCCTCTACCAGGTGAGGAAAGGCTTCTGCTTCGCATCCTTCAGCGGTAGAGGCACACTTGTCTCCAGCTTCTTTTCACATTCAGGGGCTCTAACAAGGCTGCCAGCACTACTACTCCCACATAATAGATCATCAATAACTGCATGGGTAAATATTGTGCTAATGCCCTTTGGAGCAAAACCCTGTAACTCCTGTAGTCATTGGCCATAAAGAAAATTTGTCTGAGTCACTATGAGGAAGGAGGAAATTTGAGGTTGCAAGGTGCTTGCTTTGAGAAGGCACCAGTGTGCTTTTCTATCAGCTCTGCTGGCATTGGTTTGCTGCAGGCAATCCTCAATCAACATATGAAGAGTGCTGGCAGGAGCTACCTCCTAATTATAAGTCGTTTAGTCAATCAAAATATAGCTCCTGAGCTACGTAAAGATCTTATTTCTTCTCAAAAGCCTCATATGGACAAAACATGGAAATGCTGTACCAGGAGGAAGGAAAAAGCTTTATTTAAAAGTGACAAAAATGAAAGCTTCAGGATCCTGTTTGTGGGGCAACTTAAAGTAACTTAGGTACTTGTCAAAGCTAATTAAGTCAGGCCATCTGCAAATGCTTCTGATTTGAAACATTCCCCCCTGTGCCAATGGAACAGCGTGTTACAGCTTCCTCACATCCCATCCTGACAGGTGCTAAGCTGCTCTGCTTGATGCTATCAGTCCCAGGGTAGTGAGAACTTTCCTCCTCCTGCAGCATGAGAGCACTCACCTAAGCATCACACTTCGACTCTGCCATACACCAAAGGACAGGGAAAATGTCCCTGCCCCCACACACAGTTAGGGACAGGAGCACCCCACAGGGAGCAGGGGCAGTGCCACCCTTTTACAGGTGCACAGCTGGGCTCACACTGGTGGGCTGCATCACCCTGCAGGGTACCCTATGGCAGCAACTTCACCTTGAAAGCACCAGACCAGCTGTTCATTGCCTTTGACAAGAAATTTGCACACGGAGCTGTAGGCAGTGATGGGTTAGCTCAGGAGGAATGAGACCTGCTGGTCCACCCCAACAGGGCACAGAGATGGGTGCTGGCAGGACTGGGAGGTGTCTGTGGAGGAGTAGGTCCAGCGGGACAGAACAGCTCACAGGACTGACACCCAGGCAAGGAGCAGTGCGGTCTCCTGTGCAGTGTGCACGGCCCTTGAGACACAAATGTTTAGTGTCTCCTTAGCAACGCTTCTCAGTGGTTTTGTCCGTGGAGTGCTCGTTGTACCTTGAGGAAGCCAGAAGTGCTGAAGGAGTGCCCGCCTCCCAGGGTAGCCAAAGGCAATGCCACCTGTGTGCAGCATAGACAGGGCCATCAGTCGAGGGCTGTCCTGGGCAAAACATTCTCTGCACAGACCTTCGGAAGTCTTTCAAGTCTTAAAGGCCATTTTTTAAGTGTCACAGTTGGATGAGACAAGTACTAGGATGCTTAGAAACCCACTTTTAATTCCAGCTGTGGACTTTACAAACTCCACCTCAGAATTTCTTTCTCAGCTGAAGTTTAAGAATCCAGTCCAAGCACATGGACTCAGGCTTTAACCACAAAGGAATTATTTCAGTTGCCAAGCAGGGTAGGCTACAAAACAGGTCTTTCACTGATGAAGGTCCACTTCAGAAAATGTGACAGGACCACCTGTCATTCAGGGGACACCGGACTCCTGCTCACTGAGCACCCTCTGCCTCCAGCAGGAAAGCCGAGGTTCACTGTGTGCACCCCGATGGTGAAACGAGTACAGCAGTAAGAAATGGTTTTGATGAGTGTGTAATGCAAAAATGTTGGACTTACACTGAAACTTCCAAGAGGCAAAGGGAAAACAAAGCTACATCTCTTTTTTTTTTTTGTAAAGCACCACAAAGAATGCCTGCAGAATTTTTGGGTTTGTTTTTCAGAGTCATATATGTGTACACACATACATACCTATACATATACGTTGTATACACACATGCATTCCTTAATTTTGGGTCCTGCTTATCCATCAGGAGTTGATACTGGAGTAGATCTCTACACCTAGACGGTTTGAGGAAGGTATATTTGTAGTGTCTGCAAGAACCCACACAGTTGGGGAAAAAATAATTAAATGTGGAATTTTTACTGCCACCTTGAAGCTGAAATAAAAATCTTAGTATTATTTATTCAGACCACTTTTATTAAATTAAAGACGTAGTCTTAAATCAGTACGATACTTGAAACTTGCTCAAAAGTCTTTATAAAACAATTGTCAATTGCTTTTCTGCTTTGTGGACATTTCTCTCCCATACTATGTTCAATCAAGGTATAACAGTTCACAGCAATGCTTTGCATTTAGACAGTCTTAAATGGACTTTGTGGGTGCTATAATGTCAGGTCAGTCAGTCTCTGAATGAGAACCTTTGGATTTCCCAGTGCCAATGTTAGTTATAAAATAGTATTTCACTGTTTGCAGCTGCTCCAGACAGTATCTTTAGGTACGAAAGGTATGCATAGCTTGCAGATAACCAAACCACAGTAAAGAAATGAAAACAGTCTGCAAAACAGAGGAAACCGTTCCCACTCTGTTAACAGGAACACTGTATTTGCCACCTCCCATGGTGTTATGCAGAGCTTCCAGTACAAGAATCTCTCAACAAAACCTTCCCTAGCTCCATCTCTATCCCAGACTTTCTCAAAAAAGGTGTCATGACCACTGTAGTCTCTTTTTCCCCCCTCAAAGTGATGGACACAAGCCATTTCATTCTGCAGCACCTGGCATTTCCACTGAACTTCACGCAGAAGTTAACAGCTGGTGTGGACCCAGCAGCTGGAGGGGACCCAGCAGCTGGAGGGGAACGTGCTTTCCCTGTCTTTGAAGTTTGGTACTGAGCTAGACTTTCTGTTTATTGTTGGGAAAAAGCTAAAGAAACACTGTTTTTGCAGTGTTCCCTATCCCAAAGTGCTCGATAGTTGGCAGAATCCAAGACTCCCCACAGCCAGAGGCTGGAGAGCACTTCTTAAATACAAACAAATGAACAAGCAAGCAAACAGCAGACAAAATCAAAGAGGGAAAATGACAGAGAAACCCCAGTTCCAAGGGCAGCAGAGGATTTCTGCAAAGGAACAGAAACCAGTTCTACCAATGCCACTGTCACTCTGATGTAGTGTATCTGATGGCTGGGAGATGTTTAGTACCACGCACTCAAGAAAAAGACAAGGAATGTTCTTCCTCTAAAGAACAATTAAATATAACACATAAGATTATGCTAGCAGTGTAATAGCACTATAAATCACATTTTGAAATGTATAATAATGTTTATGAAGTTCTAGCTACAGAAAAGATTCTTCAGTGTTATCCTTTAATTATTAGCACAGAGTCTAAAACAACAGGCTTTCAAAAGAATGTTTTTCCACTGAAATAATAGTTTATCAATTCTTTAAGACACTGAGAAGCATTTACAACTTTCCCATTCTCAACCTGATACCGCTGAAATTGTTAAACCTTCACTGAACCCCAGAAGGATCATGCTTACCCAAAACTTGGCCCTATTTGTCTTACAAGTGCCTTTTTTCCCTCTCCATACCAACTCCTGACCATAGGCAGCCCTACGCAGATACATTCCATAGTACCTTTTTCATTTCTTAGGTTTTGAGCAGGAGTAAAATTCCTGCTGGATCTTTCCATCAGCAGATCTTTAAAAAGTGAGACAAGACATCATCTTGAAGAAAAGCAGCAGCATCTGTAAGTGAACAACACAGTACCTGATCGTCATTACACTACTCGCATTCTTTACTGGGTTTTCTGTAAAAACAAGAGATGCACAGCTGACATCCAAAGGGAGACAGTTTTTTCACAAAAGGAAGCACTGTGGAGATTAACAGCAACTGCAGACTGTCATTCAGGGTGGGATTCCAAGGGTCCCATTTTAGGGAGGGATCTGAGCTCTGAAAGACTAGGAAGGAAGCGCTAGCAGAGGGCAACACAAATTCCCCACCAGCTACTCAGAGTCTCAGCAAATGGCACAGGCCAAAAACCAACTTCCAGACAACTGAAATCAAGTGAGATGGCCCTGACCCTTCTTCAAATGAAAAAACAATAGTGACAGAAGAGTGCAAAAGCTGGCAAGAGGATTAGACGGCTGGAGTTGGTTAGTTGAACATTTTCCATAAAAAAGTTTAACTAACTAAAATCAAAAAAAGCCCTTTGTCCTCAGAAGAACACAATTATAAAAAATTAGGCCACAAAGATGTCATTTTTGGCTGACTGCTCTTTGAGGCTGTAAACTGTATTTATCTGTATTGAATATTGATGGGGTTTGTGCTCTAAAATCTCCCAACTATGCTGTAGGAGACACTAAAAAAATGCAATTAAAATCCCTTGATTTCAGCCTGGGCTCACCTGAACCAGGAAGCTTTTCAGAGAAACTGCTCTGGGTGCACACGGACATCAACAAGTAGAGAATGTGGCCAATCACTTAAAAGACAGTTCTGAGCTAAATGGTAAAATTACACTGGATGTATTTGTGAACAGAACTTAGCTCAGTCTAGCCTACCAGCTTTGTTTAGTATGCTCTCATTATCCTGGGACTTTACGAAGTCCGACAGACTCTGAAAACTCAGTCTGACACAAATATCAGTGCAGAAATCTAGGTCTTTTAAAAGCAGATTTAAGAAAAAGAACACACACTGTAACTGCCTCAATCAAGTATGTCTCATAAAATCAGATCTATTCTTATTTTTTTAAATCTTTCAAAAGCAGCTAAAAAAACTTACAACAGCCATGTCCACAATATTCCTGCCAAAGATCTTTTCTCTCAAATATGGGGCAAATAAAAATATAAAACATACTACTTTCTAAGTCCTCAGAAGAACTTTAGAAACCTCAGGGCAAAAGCAGCCTTTGGGCAATATTCAAGGCTGTCAAGACACATAAAGCAGTAGACGAGTCATCCTCCACGAATAGATGATTGCTATATAGATACCAGCAAGCAAGCTCGGAGACAAAGGCACTGCTGCCACTGACTGAGAAGGCCCTTCTGCATTTAAGAAATGTCAGCATTCCAAGGGCTCTCTTTATGACTCCAAAAAAACCCAAAGTACAGTGGAGAGAATTAAAGTAGGACATAAAATTTTATTCTGAAATGATCTCTGGCCACAACAATAAAATGTAACAAATATTCACTAGAACAGTCTTAACTCCTGTCATCAGCTGTACAATACATACAGTATCATAAAACTGGCCACTAGGATTAAAATCCACTACAACATCTTTAATGTTAAGTGGCAACAGCAGCATCTCACAGAAAATTATACATAAATATATACACAGTCCACATTCAATCATTTTTCACATGTTTTCAGTACACACAGTTGCAGCATATTACAGTCACGTGTCTAAGTCATTGCCCAATAAAAACCCAAGCTACTGCTTAGACGCAATTGTAGCAGTTGAACTGAGTAATTACAATTTGTAGCAGAGATGTACAAGCCCCTAGAAACAATAATTCAAAATGTTATTTTATTTAAATGCTACCATAGCATTACACTGGGCAATATTCTAATCTTTGCTGACTGTAAAAAGAGTTCTTTTCGTATTTATCACAAATATTACTGATGGAAAAAAAATATTAAGAAATGGAGAGCATTAAATAATGCACACCCTTTCCTAAAGATTTTAATATTGCCCGATGCTACTTATGTCTTTTAAGTGTTTTCAACATTCCCATGAAGTCATTTATAACTCCAAACCACCCACCAAGTTAAAAGTGGCTTAAGTGCCTTGCACCCAAATTGTAAAAATCCCTGGCCACCTTTATAAGAGCCAGGCACATATAAAAGGAATGCACTTTGGTTCATACCAAATGCCCTGGGATTAAATCACACTATAAAACTAAAGAGTTTGAGGTAAATTTTTACAAATACAGTTGATTTCTGTCTAGTGTCACTATAACAAAAAATTATTTAAAAAAAAAATTAATTTGATGTTAAAGTACAACCAATGAGGAAGGGCCATCTTTAACCCTTTAATGAGACGGTACCACAAGAACAGAGTGTCCTCTCCACCCTAGCAGTGTGACTGCCTTATTGTTTCTATTAAGGCCTCGATCATCTACAGGATGTTTTAAGACAGGTATAGCACTTAAAAATAGATTTCATCCCTACTAAGCAAGGGTTAAAGAGGCCAAGATGCATTTGTAACAAAAGGCACATTGTTAACACCAAGGGCACAATCCATCCTCTATCCTTAATCTACACATCTTGCATCACTCTCTTGTTCCAACACTTAAGTGGTAATGAACACACCAGCGGTGCAAGAAACTGAGCCAAGTGAGACTGCAACCAAAGACAACACTGTGCTGTTACTAAATCTGAAAATAGCTCAGACACCCCCAGACAATGGTAACATGTGAGACGAAGCACTGTTTCCAAGCCAACTTCTATCAGCCTAATTATCAGAGCCCTTAGAATAAAATCACATCAAAGCAAGAGGCAATGTCCTTCCACCCCCCCTTCTTTTTTTTTTTTACAGGTATATATAAGCTACAATAAAATGCAGCTACATCACTTAAAAACCTTGATGTAGCTGCTCCTTTAGTATAGAGGAAGTTCCACTGTATCTGGGTTAAAAAAATAGCTCTTCACACTATATTTTGGCCTTTAAGTTTCCGGTAGCATTTATGAAGAAGGTGAATCATAAATGCATTATTGGCATTAAGAACTGGTTACATGAAAAAGAAAATTCAGTGGTTGTAGCCCATTAATGACCCATGAACATCATGAATGTTTTCACCTTGTTGCCATGAAAGGCAGGAACATGTATCAATGTCTGCTTTAAAAAATACCAAGGGAGATGATTCTTCTTTCACCCTTAACATCAGCATCCCTATTTCCTGACTTTTGCAGGGGGAGTTAAGGTAGAAAGGAGTAAAAAGGAGTAAAGCCAAGCAGGTGGTGGAAGAAGTAAGGATTCCCTGTTACCATAGAAAAATACATAGTATTGTATTCCCACAGTCATGAGAGTTAGTTAATTTTACATTAAAATTAATATATCTCTTTTCCAGACTTAGAATTTACTGACCATAATTTACTGGATATTCATATTCTAAACCCCACTTTTCTTAGAAGTAGTATTATATTTCATTTTCAACATGATTTCATACATGTTTACATATTGCACTTACACATACACTGTATAAAGTTGTGAACAGTTAACACTAAATAATTTAATTTGACTAGAGGCAGGAAATTACCTCTTTATTTTAAAAAGTAAGAAAAATTCTTGATTGACAGTCTAATTTTTACATTTATCAATCAACAAATACCATCCTTTGCTCAGAAATTATTTTGGAGCTTCTTTAGATGTTGACTTTTTGGCAAGAAGTTCAGCGGTATGTTTCCTGAGAATTCTGTCACTTTTCACTTAATATCCCTCCCCCAGTCTTACATTAAATTAAAAATAAAACAAACCAACAAACAAAAATTAAGCTGTAAGTGGTAAATTAACGGATATGAAGGAGAACTTAACCGGAAACTTTCTTGGCCTCTCAGGGGACCATGCTTTAAGTAATTTTCATAATTTGTACAAGTAACTCAGTAAAATCTGTGCATATAAATGTTGTTTGTAAGTAAAGTTACTGAGGTTTAATGCAATCCATTCTAGTAAGTCTTGTTCTAACATCTATAAACCCATCTAGATTGTTCTACTTTGTTTAAAATTCCCTTTTCGTATGTTTTATGCATCCAATGTAGACCACAGCTGTTGTATGTATTAAAATACTGATCTCAGATTTCTAACTGTTCCTGTTGAAAACACGCTACAACATGTGAATACCTCTCTCACAGGTCTAGATACTATTCTTCAGTAAAGACCATCTTTCTTCCATGAATGCAGTTAAAAGTAAAAAAGAAAAACCAAGCATTAGCACACACACACGAACAAATCTACACATATCTCTAACTGTTCTTTCAAAGTCAATTTTCATCTACAAATGCCAAAGATTAAATCAAATTCCAAGTGCTTAGCTTTCCTTTGATAATTCTCCCTTTTTAGAAACTATCTAGGATGGTGTCTTCCAACCGAAAAGCTTTCCACTGAGGATCTTTCCTTCTACAGTTAAGCTGTCTAAGGTGAAGTACTCCTCTACAGGAAACAATGAAGTAACATCATGTTTGCCCCTATGTGCAGAGTTGATCTGAAATGTAAATGTACCACAGAAGTCACAGTCGCTCAAACATTGTCAGAAGAAATAAAAGCAACCTTGAAATCCATGTAGTTTAACAGTCTGGAAGTTACAGTATAAAACTGACAGAATGAGCACTTCTGCCTATGTCATTTTGGGAGATCAAGCTGCACATTAGAAAAAACAGAAGAGAAGAGATAGGAAAAAAAAAATGAAAAAAGAGAACCTGTGTGAATGCTCAATGTTACAGACCTGAAACAAAGTTCAGAACATTTTGCTTTACCAACTAATCAGCCACTTTCAAATTCAGAGAAACAGACATACTGCCATTTTCACGCTTTCCAAGACTACCCGTTCCTCTCACTCTACCACATGGCATGCAAGGTAAGAGAGTCATTTTAGCCCCGGTGTTCTTATTTTTTGCATTATATTTGAATGATCACTTTAATCAAAGCCCACTACTTTTAAATAGAGAAAGCGTTCCATAGGAGGTGACGGTATCATTAGCGATACCATGACTTTCTCTGGGCTACCACATAAAAAATGACAATAGAACATGCTATGGCTCCACTTTAAACTACAAGTTTACAAGTGCTTAACTGTATTCTTTGAGTATTCTCCCTGGAGTCCAGTCAGTCATAGATGCGAGTGTTCACAGAATCAAGACCAAACCCATGAAATCCAAAAGGTAGTCTTTCAAATTTACCCCAGGTTAAAACTAATATGAACCATGGAAGAGGAAGGTTAATACCTTTGATACCACGCTGCAATGCATGACAGTCATGTTGTAACCAGTGGCCTGCCACTGATGTTTATTACTGTGTCACACTAGTTACAGTAAGGCTAATTGTACTGTAGAAGACAAACATTTTAAAAAATAAGTATAAAAACTTAAAGCATTGTCCCCATGTTTTTATAAAAACAAAATCAACATTTCTTACATTTAAAATGAGTGCTGAAAGATACAAATGAACAGATTTATTGAGCAAATAAAAATGCATATCTGAGCTAATTTTTCATACAAATAAGGCTCAGCCACACTGTATCTCTCATATTAACAGCATTGGGTTTTTCAAACTCAGCTAACGAGTTTTGGCAACACTGTTCTTTGCTGAATATTCCCATTGGCATCAGTCATCTGTGCCAAATTAGTCCTCAGTTTTGAAGCTGAGCTTGAAGTCGGAGGTAACTTGGAAATTGAAGTTATAGCACCAGTACTATCTGCAATTCTCTTTGCCGAGGCCTTTTCTCCAGTTGGAGGTTTTGGCAAACGTCTCCTTAGCCAGGGATGCCGCAAAGCCTGGCTGGGTGTCATACGGACAGCAGGATCCCATTCTAAACACTGTTTTAAGAAGTCAAGGAAGAGGGGATCATCACATCCCTTTAATGCGTTACCCCATTCTCTGCTCTCTGGCGGGCCGCGGAGCTTTCCCCTCCGAGAGCGTCCACCATTAAGTATTACAGAGCCATCAGACAAGGTTGTGATGCTGCAATAGCGGGGATAACCCTTAGAGCTCACAAAGTTTTTCGCTCGCTTGGATGCATCTAAGAGTTTTGGAGAAGGCATGCCCAATAGTTCAATCATACAAGCCAGCTGGTCTCCTTCATCTTCTCCAGGTAAAAGTGGATAACCAGTCAGAAGCTCTGCTAGGATACAGCCCAAGCTCCACATATCTATGGGCATCCCGTAACGAGCACCAAGGATGACTTCAGGTGCACGATAAAACCGTGACTGAATGTAAGTGTAGACACGCTGATGCTCGTAACAACTTGAGCCAAAATCAATCACTTTAATACCACTTCTACCCTGTTGCTTCAACAGAATGTTCTCAGGTTTAAGGTCACAGTGAATGATTCTGTTTTTGTGCAAAGCATCCAAGCACTGTAAAATTGAGTGGGCAAACTTCCGAACCAAAGGTAGGCTAAAGCCCTGAAATTTGTTTTTCTTTATTAATTCATAAAGGTTCATGCTCAGCAACTCAAATGTCATGCAAATATGGCTGCGGAATGTGAAGTTTTCCAACATGTGAATAACATTCATGTTGTTATCCTTATCTTGTTTCCGGAGATGTTCCAGGATCTTAATTTCTTCCGCAGCTTGGCGGTGGAAACGTTTTTCATTTCTCACCATTTTTAGTGCCACATGCTGATGCATCTTGTGATCGTAGGCTTTCACCACCTGCCCAAAGCTTCCTTTCCCTATAACTTTCAGGACTTCATACCTGTATGCAATATGATCATGGGGTACTTGTATGTAAGACCCCTGGTCATCATCATACCCACAGTTGTTTGAACCACCAATCACACCTTGCCGCTTCTTTGCATTTGGACCCAAGAAGTATATTTCAGGGTAGCTAAAAATCTCATGATGCTCAAAAGCTGTTAATTTTTGCATGTATTGCTTCATTGCCTGCTCTGGTGTGATAACAGAGGCTTTCACCTTCCCTGTTGTTCCATCTGTAGACTTCAAAGAGCTGGAGCTCCCTTGTCGCCTGTGGGCACTCTCTGACTGTCTGTCCTGAACCACTGGCAATCCAGATTTGCCTAGCGTTGTAAGTCCATTTGGCTGCGTCGTCAGAACCGTTCTCTTGTTACTATTATCTTCAAAGAGCTGCTGAACCTGGATTTGTCCATGGCTACCAACATGTAGGTGCTCATTCATTGTGTGTTTACTGCCTCCAACCTAAAATTGAAAATAAATACATACCCAGTTAAAAAGAAAGACATGAACTCCATGCTTCAACATTCACTCTGCAACCCTCCCTTCTGCCTAAATCACCTCAAAACGAAGTGTTTTCTTAGAAGTCAATTGTTTATGGAGAATCTAAACAATACAGCACATATACTGTGATACTGCTGGATGCTATTAAATTTCCTGGTTCTTCTTTCTCAAATGCTATTTTCATGACTCTCCAAAATGTCTGCAACAAGGCAATCACAAACTTGCTACCATGAGAAGCTAACAATTTCTCCAAGGAATCTTCAAGACAGCAGTCCTGTAACATCAAGATGCATGCTTGAGGGACATCAGACTTTATAGAAAATAGTAGCAGTTTTACAGATGCTGGAGATCAATATATAATGCCTGCTAGAACTTACATGGCTAAGGCTCTTCAGAAATCAAGATTTTAACTTGTTCCTAAATTTGCTGTATATCAAAAGTTCCAGACACATTTTTCAGCAATAAGGAATGTGCTGTGACATGCACAAAGAGGAAAAGAACCCACACATTTCTGAAGTTCAAGAATATAACTTACTGCTTGCAATTGAGACAGTCACAATTTAGGAAAACATTCCAATCAATGAAGAATAAGCATATCCTTCAGCACTTTCCCAAACCAGACTGACAATAACTTTTAACCAAAATGAGATGTGGGGCCTTATGCAGACTTGAGTAGAAAGCAAATCTTTCCCTTGAGGAACATACAAGTAACTTTATTTTAAAGGAATATTTAAAAAAAGCATTAATAGACTTTAGAAATTACATTTGTTCTTGACAGTGCTTACTTGGGAATAAACAGCATCACTCAGCATTTTCAAGCAAACGAACAGCAAGTATTGGGGTGTGAAAACAACTACTGCGCCAAACCCGTTATTTTTAAGAAGAAACAAGGAATTTATAAGCACACCTGCCACTAAAATAGCTGTCCTTAGAATTCCTCATTTGCTCTGAAGTAGAGGATAATTAGTTTGTCTTCTGCCTGGTCTTACACAAATGTGAGAAGAATTCCCCTGCTGTCTCTCCAGCTGATTCACCGATCTTAATATTTATATCAAATTACTAACAAAAAGTTCACTGATACTGTCAGACAGATGATCAAGCCAGGGTTGAGAGCACTTTTCATTTAAACCGTGTTTTTTCTAGGCAGCTAAGGATAACACATTCCCTGTTCACTTTAGGCTGCTGAAATAAAATCAGAAAATGACAGTTGTGTGCTGTGATATGAGGCAATGAAATCTGTGCTGCAACAGCAGAAGTGCTTCCTAATGAGAAAACCCAGACATGCAACGGACACTCGAGCATACTTTTTGCTTCTGCTAAGGCATCAGTTTGATACAGCAGAAGCATATTTTTGTAAATTCAGTAACTTGTTCCCAAAGACTTGCCAGCTGGACACCAGCTTCACCTCTGGACAGTATTTTGGTATTTGCAGCTCTGAAACTCACATAATGTAAGAACAAGGGCTCTTGCGGACTGCTTCTGCCAAGTTCACTGCTCTTGTGATTCCATTTTGACTCATGTTGAATAACTGGTTCATTCAACATTGCAGTTTGACTGTGTATGTTTGTTTGCAGAGAAATTTAGGCTCACACTATCAAATTTGATCAATCTCATAGAAAACATTACCACACAATCACAATTCAGAGCAAAGATGTTTGTAACACTTAAGCACAGTGAAGATATACTGGAAAGCAACAAAAACTCCCTTCCTAGTTTGATGTCTCAAAAGCAGCAGAAATTAAATCATTAAGAGGACTTAATGATCTTATCCCTACAGGCAATTCCTTCAGGTCAAGTTTGAGGCATGCTGCAGTAGCAGTTTCCTGAAGGTTGCCCTGATCCTCTATATAAACAGCAGTTACTGCAAAGAAAAACAACAAATGGCCCCAAGAGCTGCTAAATCACCCATTTCAGAAGAACCAGACCTTGTTAGTAAGATGTGTCATAGGTTCAGCACATGCAACACCACAGAACTGTGCAAGAAAGGCATAATGAAGCAGCAGAGTAAACATACAATTCCAAAGACTCAAGCTAGGAAATTCCAGGTACAAAAATTTCTTCTCCAACACTAACTGAACAACAAAGCAGAACATATCTACACAAACTGGGAGCAGGTAATACTACTATAGACAATGAGCAAGAAAAGAGTATCGCCAAGAAAATAATGTTTAAGAATTTTTTAACCCAAGTATTCATTGCCACAGCTCACATCTTGAATTTTTTTTTCCCCTCAAGTCGCCTGTTTTCACAGTTAACTATTTTTCATGCTTCTTAAGCACTGCTTGCTTCAATATATGTACTGAGAAGTTCTTCAGGGCTTGGAAAAAAACCCATATATTTATTCCTTCTCAACAGGGACTAAAAAGTTCTTTTTTCTAAAAGTGTGCTTGCAAACACATTCTAAAGCGTAAACCATTAGCTCTGCTTCCTGCATCTTCAGGCAGGTTCATGGTTTCTCTTGCTACTGACAGGTTGGCTGTTTTTGTTTCAAGCAGCAGAATAAAATCAGCAGCAGTGTTCCAACTTCAACCCAAATACAAAGTGACTGGTTTTGCTGGTTTCAGTCAGCTGCTGCTTGGGAATGCAAATGCAGATGCAGACAGAAGCAATGGTTTTCTTTGTGGAAAGAAAAACACCACATTATCACAGGCTCTATTCCAAAAGCTGCGTGGGAGAAGAGACCCACTCTTCTTTCAAAAAAGTCTGACAGGAGTTTTAGAGTGATCAGACACAACACAACCATGAAGTCCATACGAAGAACAGACTTTCCTCATCTCAGAGTACTGCCTGCACAAGTACCACCACATCATCTTCTATTTCCAACCTGGATAAGGGTTAGATTCACACCATTCCTTTGCTCTGCCTATCTACTTCTGGCTACTGGGTGTCTTGAGATTGCTGTCAAGTTCAGGCTTGCACTACTCACGAGCTCCACAGGCTTCACCAGCAACACTGTAAGTTCCTGTACCACAACTAATGGGCTTGGCAAGCTACAAAAGACTACAGCCTTCTTAGTCCAGTACCAAACTGTTCTTAGTACGCAGAAGCTCCATCAGCCTTTCAACTGCAACCATAAACCTGAGAGGTTTATAACATGTCTCCATTTTACTTCTGCAGATGGACCTGTAAATTCCAGAACCAACAACCTACACAACTGATTACCTGCATGCACTTATGAAGCTTACTTATTATATATTGTATTGTCTGTGCTCAAACCCATCCACACCTCCTAAGATTTACATATTTTTGTAGCACACATAATCAAAAACTTACTGTTGTTAAGTCTATAAAATATACTGAAATAACAGGTGAGCTTGATCTTTCTGAATGTCCTGGCATCATCAATTACATAACAGCAAATGTTGCAATGGGATGTTTCTTTCCTCTCTCAGTAGTTTCTC
The DNA here is from genome assembly GCF_020740725.1 of Corvus hawaiiensis. Lineage (NCBI taxonomy): Eukaryota > Metazoa > Chordata > Aves > Passeriformes > Corvidae > Corvus > Corvus hawaiiensis. The sequence continues at coordinate 45,136,715 of NC_063216.1, forward strand.
GTAACTTCAAAATCACCATTAAGATTTTACTTTTACTTTGGTATATTCAGTTTATGGAAGTTGATGACTATGCCAAAAACATTCACCTAATCTTTGAAGTAGATACACCAAACAAAACAAAACAAAAATACACCCTAAACTATAATCAAAACAAATAAAAACGCAACAAAACTTTAAAATTTGAGGGTGGTATTATTTGGGGGTTTTTTTGGTTTGCTTTGCCTTCACGAATGGATTTAGGAACAGAAGTAGAACAATAACTTACTATACTTAGGCTACAGACCTCTAACACGACAGAAGTAGCAGAAAGATGAGTCCACCCTGCTAACAAGATAAATGGGCAAACCCATTTACAATTCCTTTGCATTAACACTCACCCAATGCATTGGTCTGTTTCAAGACCGTTCTAAAAGACTACTTATAGGATCGATCCCCACAGGAGCATATACCTCTTCTCAACTTTATCTTCCAAATGCATCAAGATATTATGTAACTGTATCATATTTCATCTTTGTAACAGTCACTTCATGTGATTATTAGCACCCTATAAAACTATCCAAGACAGACACGATTCAGCTATATATTATCATTTTATTTTGAGCAAAACCACAGAAAAAAGATTTTGCTGTCAATCAGAATCTAAAAAGGTTTGTAAAATGAATCTTAATAACAGACCAATCATGATGGCCTGCTGAAATACTGCACAGGAATAAGATGTCATTATCTGCTATTACTTTGCATAGATGAGGACAAAGGGAGAAACAGTGTTCTGAAGTAGTAACTCAATTAAAGAATAATTGTGACACTATATACCCCTTTCTTTACAGCATTTCTGGGCGTGCCAGTTTCAGCCCTACAGTGTCTAACACACGAGAGGCATATGGTATCAGGTGTAGCATGCTTCACTGCCTATTTTGTTGACTACAAAACAAAAGCCTAAGCAAATGTACAAAAGGCCTTCTTTTTCCTTGATAAACTAATTCAGCAGCATTCCTCTGCTCAGAACTAAAAATACTTGCTAATTAGTACAGTGATAATAATGCTGGATTATCCCTAATGGTTTTATCGTGAGTATGGGTTTTATACACCAAAAAAGACTAAGCCTTTGTTGAGCTTGTGACTCAACAAGAGTGGTAGAAAGGATTTTTGCTGTTGTTGTATCTGGTCCCTATAAGCTTATTTTATGAAAAGTTAACTCTAACTTTATATAGCAAATATTTTCACAGACTGAACTATGCCTCAAGAGTGATACTGATCCTTAAATTTTTTCATCCTGCTAGGGCCACAATGAGTTTGAATACTTCTGAGACACCCTGGATTTATTACATATGATGAAACCCAAAAGGACAGTCAATGCACCCTAAACTGAACCCCTTGGGTAAGGTGAACTATACACATATGAGGCATGTGCCCAGAAGTACTGCAGTCCCCACAGCACCACAGTCACCATCTGCTGGAACCCAAGTTTCACAGCCCACTCCCATAGCCCTTGAAAGTTATGATAGCTTCATATTCCCCCTAGATGCAAATTTTAAATAGACAAAGAAACACCCAAAGAAAACTAGATATAATAAAATCCAGGTCATGACTGCATAGTTATTTCCACTCAAATGTGACAGCATTTCTATGGCAATTTAATACATGAACACACCATAATAGGAAGGTATTTGCTTTGGTTTTACCTGCTTTGAAGCAGATGACCACAGTAAAAACTGGCAGCATGTGACATACCAGATCTTTGTATTAATGAAGTCCAGGAATCTCGTTCCATTATAATGTAAGTCAATTAAAAAAAAATTAAATTAAAAAAAAGCAAAATGAAGACTGAAGGACTGATGCAAAAGTACATGGATAAACATTCAACCCTCGTGGCAAGAGAAAATAGGTTTGCTGTACAGAAATCTTAGAAAGGGCTTGAAGGAGGGAGGGCACTGAATCATGCATTGTAAATGGGTTGTTTTACAGTACTAGACAGGAGAATAAAAATCATTAATAGTGCTACACTGCAAGAGAAACAGGAACAGTGCGGAATGCAGGGATACATGCTAAGTAAGAAAGAACAGACATGGGGCTAAGCAGAAGACAGAGAAAAGTCTGGAAAAGGGACTCACAGACAGGTTGGGATTTACACAAGCAGAGCAGCAGGCAAGCAAGATAATCTCTACTGCAGCATGTCAACTGGATGCAAGAACACCATAATGAAATAGGAGAGAGTGAATGGAAAAAGGTTCCAATCATCAAGGCAAGAACTTAGGGCTTCAAAAGAGAAAGCAATGACTTTGGAGAGGAAAATGAAGAAGACAAGGGATTGGAAACAGGTTCACGTTTCCCACCATGAGCCAAAAAAGACAGCCAGGGATAGAAGCAGACACAAATAAGCCTAGGATGAAGGCACTTAAAAAAAAAAATAAACAAAACCTTTCCCTGGTACAACACACAACCCCGCCTGCTTAGCAACAAAGGCTGCTGTGCTTGAAAAGACTGCCACCAAAACCTCTGTCCTGTTTTATGAAGCTTGTGTAAAACAGCATCTTCCCCCCTTCTACCCGTGCTATTTATAATCTACCAAACAATGAAATTTCACTTGACAGTAGGAGACCAGAGTTTCAGCAGAGGCTGGATCACACAAGCAAGGAATATGACAGGTAGTTGATTTTTCCTCTGTCTGGATTAAAAGAAAAACCCTTTGGCTTAAACTAAATGTAACTTCAATCTCAGTTTCTCTCACAACTAGCATACATACTATACACGCTTATATCCAAACACCAGCAGTTCACCCACTTAAGCACACCGTACCTTCTGAAAGTTTGAAACACAAATACTCTGTTTTTAGCTATTACAGAAGTCACATAGATACAACACAGATGAAAACAAGATAAGCAAATGAACACAAAGAACGAAAATAATTAAAAAAACTGAAAGGACACATTTCAAGGATTGGAGGAAGTGGTGGGATGCAAAACCAATGGTTTCAATCTGTCAGTGTCAGCTGAGGTCAGTAGGCCTAAGTTTACAGTAAGATCACAGAACAGATATTGCCCCACTTTTTTTTTTTCAGGTTAAAATCCAGCATTCTGATGTCGTATCTGATCCTTACCACAAAAAGTTATGTTAGCCAACCACAAAATAACCACCTACAAAATCCAGCAAGGCAGTATGAGGTATTTCTGTAATAGCACCGAAGGCTAAATAAAAACTGTAGAGTAGGCTCTTTATCACAAGGAAAGGCAGAGTTTGGAACAGTCAGAATCTAGAGGGACTTGATGCATAGCTATATAATGCTTGATCATTCCTGCATGCTTCCGTAAGTACACATACATACATGGTACATATAAACATATGCATACATACACAACCATATACTTGTAAAAATACCTGAAACACAGAAACGTAACACTTCAACACCCCTTGAATGCTTTTATAAAGACTGTATCTTTACATATATATCTATATATCCACAGACACTATATATAATACACATATACAAAAATCTTTGTATAAAAATACCAAAATTCTGTACTTCCAAAATTAGTAAGTAGTCACAAATAAATAGGAGGACCACCACACTTTCACAAATCCTAAATTAAGTCTGGGCTCTGTTACATGTAAGCCCCTGCTATTTGTGGGCCCTACTGTAAATGCACTTGTATGATTACTGTCCAGGCTGTTTGTACTACATTCTTTCTTTTATGATTTTATTAAAAAAAACCCCTAAGCTGTTGCCCCAACTCTAAAATCAAGCAGCACTTAACCAGCATACAAATGTGAAAAAAATTGGCCTTTTATACTAACAAACAATTCAGACATATACACTAGCTACATAAATATACAATGAAGTTGATCTCAAGTACACAGCTCCACCTTGAATTTGCAGAATACTCTTCATTCCTTTTGAGAATATCCTATATATACTGATTTTTTTTTAATTTAAGCCAATTCTTTCTATAAATGGATTTGAATAAGATGTTTTACCCCTGAAGCTACATGGAAAGTCACTGAAACACTAATATCTAAATGCACAGTTTCACCTTCCACTAGCCCATAATCACATTACCATTTAAAGCTGTGACATATGTTTACAAAGATAGGATGTGAGCATCCACGAAGAACTCATTAATTCTATGAAAAGTATGCCATCAATGCCTTTCAGGGTCAGTATGAAATCTTTCAGAATTTAAAAGGAAATGTATGCAATAAAAATTTCAGGTATTTAGTGTTAACATGACAGTATATAGACCCCTCGCTCTTCTCTGTCATGCCTTCAGGACAGAGATACCTTCTCTTATCCATATATAGTGGCATACTCGGGAAGTTTCATTCCTAGTAGATTAACTAGGAGTGTGAGATAACGTGAGATATCACAGAACCGGAAAATACCATCCTTTTCATGCCATCAGCGGTTATTTCTTTATAGGTACACTACTGCAGCAATAAAGGCAGATTCATCCAATCATTGTCCCTGAGCAGAGCGATAGCTGTTTCTAGGGAAGACTGCGATCAGCCTGAGCTAATCAGACGTGTAAAGGGGAGAGTAGCCTTCATTTTTCACCACAGTTCATACAACACTTTAATCACAGAGACTAACCTCATCTCAAAAAAAGCATTCACCAGAACATCTCCTCTATGCGACTGTGAAAGATCGAATTTGTCACTAAAAATCAGACACAAAACCAGACTGAAGGGGGGTGGCGGGAGAGGGAGAAAGCAGTGTGTGCAGTTACAGGGTCCCAGCCTCACAACAAGCATGCACATTTCATCGGAGCCTGCAGGAATTAAATGCACGTTGCTCCAGCACCATGCGCCTTGGGGGGCCCATGCGCGCTCGGTCCCGCCACTGGGGATACCCGGCGAGCGGAGCGGCAAGACCCCGGGGCCAGATGCCCCTTCCCCGCACCCCGTCCACACCCTCCCCGTGCCCGGGCTCACCGTGTGGGAAGCGTTGCTGGCCCTGAGCGGCGGCAATGCGAGGGGCGACGGCGGACCGGTCCCAGCTCCTGCCCGGGAGACCCCGGCTCCGGTGCCCGGGGAAGACGGCAGCGGGCGGCCGCTGTCCCCTGCCCTGCCTGCAGAGAGCAGAGGGGTGAGCGCGGTGGGCAGCGAGGCCGTCGGGGCGGCGGCAGCGGCCCCAGCGCTCGGCCGGCACCGCCGCCCGTCTTGCTTCGGGCAGAAGCCATTAAAAGCTAATCACCGCCGCGGCGCACACACGCACCGATCCGGCTAATAGCGCGGGCGGGCCGTGCTCGCCCGGCTAAACCCTTCATCCGAGATTAACCCGCCACCGGCAGGCGCCTAACCGGGAGAACGAGCCGGCTCTGCTCCGCGCACGCCTCGGGGCTGGACGGCTGCCCGCGCCCCCCGCCTCCCCCCGAGCCGTCTGGCACGGCGAAATCCCGGCGCCGCCGGGGACCCGCCAGGAGTTCACAAGTCTGCCGCGGGAAGCGGCGGCGAGCACCGCTGTCCCTTGTCAAACGCAGCCGCTCCGGCACTCGCGGCGACCCCCAGTTCTCCTTGGGTCGTTTCCTTCTGTGATTTCTCTCGGCCCCCCTCACCCCGCCCCGCTCCGCTCCCCCGAGGCGAGCTCGCCATCCCGCACAACAGCGGCTCGCCGGAGCCCAGCGCGCAGCCCCCGACGGCCCCCTGGGCTCGGCTGCCGCGGGGGGAGGGCGGATCATTGTTCGACACACACGGCACCTCTGCGGCGGCAGCCGCGGGGCGCCCGAGCCCCTCCCGCCTCCGGTCCCCCTCCGCCGGGCCTCCGCAGCCCGGCCCAGCGGTGGCGATCGCGGCGGCCCTCGCTCGCTCCCCTTACCGGCTGGGTAGGCAGCACCAGCGGCGACGCTAGCTGAGGGTTTTCTGGTTAACATGGCCGCTGGAGAGGAGGGAGAGGAAAAGGCATGTCAGGGTGGCTCTCCTCCGCTGCTCCTCGGCCTCTCCGGGCGGCGTCTGCCTCTCTTCTCCGATCAGCTACACCCAGACCCAGACACGTCCTGCGCTGCATCCCCCTGGCCCCGGGCCGGCCGGACAGACCCTCCAACGGCCCGCCGTCGCCTCCCGCCGCAACCGCAGCAGCAGCAGCAGCAGCAGCAGCAGCAGCCGCCGCGCCGCCGCCGCAGCCCCCGGCCCAAGCTCATCACCTCCCCCGCCCCCGCCCCGGTCGCCCCGGTCCCCTCGCACGGAGGAGGGGGCAGCAGCAGGCGGCCGGACACGACCCTCCTCCTCGCGCGGCGGAGCGGGGACAAACAGCGGACAGGATCGGCAGTCCCCGCCCCGTCGGCCGCGTGCCCTCCTTCCGTCCCTCCCCGCCGCTCCCTCCTGCTCCCTACCGCTCCGCCGTCGCGGAGGCGGCGCGGCCCGCGGCTCCCCCTGGCGCCGCACGTCCACCCTTCCGCCCGCCCGCCCGCACAACGGCCCCGCCGCCCGCGCGCCCCGCCCGCACAACGGCCCCGCCGCGCGGGGCGCGGGGCCAGGACGCGCCCGGCCGTTGGGCACCGCGGCCGCGCAGCCATGTTGGCCCCGGGCAGGGCGGGACAGGCTCGGGCACAGCGACAGGGACGGGGAGAGGCTCCGGCCGCCCGGGCAGCCCCCGCCCTGGCAGCGCCCGTGTGCACGAGGGGGAGGGGGCGATGCCCGCCGGGAAACCGGCGTGTGTGGGAATCGTGTGTAGGGGCAGAGGAGCCGGGGGACTGCCAGCTCGTCGGGCGGCGGGGACCGCTCTGTTAGCCCGGAAGGACAAAGCTGGCCCCGTGGGACGAAGGATAAATAACTTGAAACGCGTAGTGTTGAAGTGAAAACTTAAAAAAAAAAAAAAGGCAATTAGGGAAAAGGAGCTTTTGGGATTGCCCTGGAGGCGTAAGTGCCTCAGCCTAGAATGAGAGTGCGAGGGGCGTTATTTGCCTTGTTTCCCAAACTGCACGACGTGCTTTGTGGAGTACAATGCTTTGAATTCCTGGTTTGTCAGTTCGAACGTCATTACTGCCAAAAATAAAAGACTAAACATTTGCCCCGCTTGGAAAAGCGTTGAAATGAACTGTCCTACCTATGCTCAGCCCTTTTTGAAGTCCATACAGACCTCGCAGGTTTTTCTTTTTGAAACAGCTGTTAGATGTATAGACAGATCTCTGTTCATCCCCTTCCACAGAAAAGACAGAAAAATTAATCCCCCCTATTCCTATGTCTAAGCAGAAAAAATAAAATTAAATAAATCCATTTCTTTTCCTTTTCCAGTGCCACAGATACATTCATAAGCAAAGACATTTCCTGTTCTGGTACAAAGAAATAAACAATTTCCCTAACTCCTCCTGTCACATAGAGAAAACAATCATACCTTCCTTCTCCTGTCCACACCCACCTAATCTTTTCCCTTCGCTGTAGCTGAAAGAAAGCTTTGTCTTCCTCAATATCCCCCCAGATGTTCACAGGCACTCCCAGTGTCCCTTCCCATTGGCTGCCAGGTGTATAAATGGTGTTTTCTGATTACTTTCTGTATTTTCTCATCATTTGCACAAGCACTGCATGCACATCAAAGATATCTGCATATTAAACATTGTGGTAACATTAGTCTTCTGAGATACCTTAAATGTTTCAGGGATGGCAGATAGAAAAAAAAAAAAAAGATACTCTTCTAGTTAGTCTAGGGAGGGAAGGGGAGGAGGGGAAGCTTGTTCACGCTCAGGCTGGATAAAAAACTGGAATTGATACCAATTATCTTCTTGTAGGGCTTGCAGGAGTTCTTCATCTTGAATGATGTGTCTTTGTGACTGTCAGTGTCACAAATGGTTTCATGCATGTTCTAAGGTTACTTGCACCTAAACACTGAGATAAGACACAGCCTGCTAAGTGTCCGGTTTCAACCCCTTTCCAGTCGGGTACACCATACACAGTATGCTTTCCACAATTTATTCATACACTCTTGGACTGCTATGAAGACTGTGTGAAAAATGGAGCTAGTCTATCACATAGTAACAATATTTGAATTAACTCAGTGGGAACACATTACATTGGTACCTGTCCAGCTATTCTGATACGCATGTGCTGTGTTAGTCTTGAATCCTGAGAGTGGCCTTGGGCCTGCTTGGATGCCTCTCTTTCTCTGTCTCTTTCTCCATCTGCAACCCATCCTGACGTTTGCTGTCAAGGATAGTACCTGATGGAGTCTGAAGTGCAACTCAAGATAAGGGCAAGCCCACCTTGATTCCTTCTGAACGCAATGCAAGAAATGTCAGTTTAAAAGCCCCTTTCATGCAGGATTTAGGTTGATAAAGAAGAGGAACATGCTAATATAATCGCAAAATACCTTGGCTGCAAATAACAATGCCTTTAACAGCCCTCTTCAAAATCATAGAGGCAGATGTACAAAGAGAAGAAGAGAGCAAAACCTAAATACTCAAAGACAAAGCAAATGTTAATTCTTTCATGCCAAGTCTTACACTCAGAAATCTGAACTATTTCCTGTTGAGTGTCCACAGAACTTTCTTTCTGATACTGGCCATAGTGAGCATATCAGCACTTTCCAGGCCAGTGCTACATAGGATGAGATCAACAGGCTTCAGTTCCCAGGAGAGAAATAAGTGTTAGGCACCTGACAGGAGAAAGTGTACGGTGCTGAGAAATAAGAGAGCAAAATGAGTCGGAATTTTATTGATCCTTTTTCCTGCTCACTCAGCTTTTATTACCCAAAGGTGTGAACTAACCTGTAATGATAGAAGATTAGTCTTCGCTTTCTTTCAAACAAATCCACTGAGTATTCTTGAGTGACAGACTACTTAGAATCATAGAATAGTTTAGGTTGGAAGGGACTTTAAAAGGCATCTAGTCCAACCCCTTGCAATGAGCAGGGACAGTTTCAACTAGATCAGGTTGCTCAGAGGCCCATCCAACCTGACTTTGACTGTCCTCACCTCTCTGGTGGCACCAACTGTGCCAGTGTTTCATCACCCTTATAAAACATTTCTTCCTCATATCTAGTCTAAATCTACCCCCTCTGAGTATAAAAACTGTACCCCTTGTCCTATCACAACAGGTCCTACCAAAAAGGTTGTCTCCATCATTGTTTTAAGTCTTTTAAGTGTCAAAAGGCCACAATAAGGTTTCCCTGGAGCCTTTTCTTCTCCAGGCTGAACAACCCTGCCTGTCTCAGCCTGTCTTCACAGTGGACGTGCTCCATTACTCTGGTCATTTTTGTGGTCTTCCTCTGGACCCACTCCAACAGGCCCAACTGGTACTTGCGAGGGACTTGTAAGGTAGTGTCATCAAAGCAGTTGTTTTTAAGAGAAATATCTGAAAACTTTCATTCCAGATGGGTACCCAAAGAGGCCTGCTGACTGGAAAGTGCCAACTCAGTGGGACACAGGCAGTAACTGGTTCTGTACTACAGTGGGCACCTAAGGAAGAAGGTGAACGGGCAGTTGGAGGTGCTAGGGAGAATCAGAAGGCTGCTTGCCACAGCTGTCTTGAAGAGGCTTAGGTTGGTCTGTTACAGATATCATCCTCCCATCATAAACTGTACCAAGTGTTCCAGTACAAAAACTAACAACTATTTGGTAAAAATAAAGTGGCAAAATCGCAACCATTAAATGACAAAATTAAAATTCATTAAAGAAAAAGCCCAACAGAACCAGAACATTCTAGAATAAAATATGCTATCTGTAAAACCTTGTCTAAAAATATTCCTGCCCACATAGTACATTAAAATGCATTATTGAAGATATTATGCTAGTACAGTGTGGAGAGATACAGAGCATGCTGTGTTTCTTGAGCCATTCGGTCAGGGCCCTTGTGACCAAGATAGATATTAATTCTAAGCAGACTGTCAGGGGTTGCTGGGGTCTGTTTTGTCAGGCTGCCTGGGGACCCAGTTCATAACGAGTTGCCCTGTTAGAGCACTGTACCTCCTTAGCAACCCTGTGAGATCTCGTATGCCACACTCACTCTTCAAAGTGGATGGGTTAGGGTTTAATTAAATGGGACTTTGGTATGTAGTTGTAGGGCAAGCAAGGCTGGCTGGTCAGTCACAAAGCATCTCTGCCACTGTGGTATTAGCAAATGCTTATGTGGTCAGACACCAGGGAATTCCTGAGAAGCCATGCATGTCCAAAGCTGTGGTGGTGACACTGTGGGGCTCCCACAGTGACGGGTGCAACGATTGCTCAGCACCTTGTTATGCTCTGTCCATTCTCACCAGGCACAGCAAGCTATTTTGGCTGTAGATAAATGACTACTAGGTAAAGCAAATACAAGGCTCCTCAAACATCAGGGGGTTGGAGGACACGGCACTTAGAGACATGGTTTAGTTATAGACTTGGTAGTGCTAGGTTAGTTTTTGGATTTGATAAACGTAAGGGTCTTTCCCAACCTAAATGATTCTGTGATTCTATGAAAAGTAGAAGTAAGACAAACCTAGAACACAGAAAGTAAAAATGTGTTTTTCTGCCACCCTTTAATCATGCCCTCCTACTAAGCAGAATTTGCATGAAGGAGGATCTTTACTCATTCTCAACATCTTTTTAAATGTTCTGTGAAGCAGACCTTAGATGCTGAGCTGGAGACATTAAAACACTTAGAATATGTCTCACCATTAATTAAACATGGGTCCAAGCCTGTTGTCTCAGACAGTAATATGTATTTTAAAAGTAAACCCTTAAGCCCAGTAAGTGGTTGCCTCAGGACAGCCTGAACACAATCAGCACCAGGTTCTCATTAATTTGTTGTGGATACTTTAGGCATGAGCAGGACTGTGTATACTACAGTGTTGTCTTTCAGCAGATCATTCTGAGAGCAGTGTAGGCACTTCAAAATACAGCAACCTACAAATACTAGCACTGCAGATGGAAAGCACACCAGTCAGGACTCGACTAGCTGTCAAACATGCACTTCACTCTGTGGTACACGTGTAAGGTTTGCAACTCCACCCTCTCTCTCCCCTCTCTCTCTGCTGTTCCCAGAAACAAAAAATTCCCAGCAAAGCATCTTCAACTTAGAATAAAATTGTATTTCAGTGCAATTATAAAAGATAAAGGTATGTATTCAGAGCAAGAGTGCAGAAAGTTACTTCCACAAGTCAACTTGCTAGTACATATTCATGCTGACATGAGAGTATATGAAGGTAAACTGGCTTGCCAGGTTCAGATGTTTGTTGGCCTTCATTCCAGTATGTGTTCTGTTGAGGTTAAACTTCATTCTGTGTTCAAGGGTTTAAGAACTGCGGTTTAAGAATGTTGGGGTCTCCTCCCCCGCCGTGTAGCCCTGGGAGAGGGGCCCTGAGGGCACAGACACGGGGTTTCCCTGTCCCTGCTCAGCCTCGTTCCCATTGGTTGGTTTGTGTTCCCTGCGCGGGCAGAAGGACCCTTGGTCCCGTGACTGGAACAGTTCCTGGGCAGAGCCCCGGCCATGCGGCTGGAGAAATAAACATCTCTCTGAAACAGCTATCAAGAATCTGTCTGTCCATATGTATTTCCTTTCCACAGGACTCCTGGTTTGATATATGCATGTTGCAGGATCCCCACTGCAACATAATGGTGGAGAATTGTGAGCAGAACGATCCCCGATCCCTAAGCGACTGATTTGTGTGAGTAAACCCTGGAAACTTTGGATTCCTCTTCTTGGTTTTGCTTTGCTATTCCATATCTAAACTATGGAGGAACCGTGGGAAGACTCTTGGCTCTCAGAGCCGCATATGGACATTTATCTTAAAAGATTCTTGAACAACGATTTGTAAATTTTAGCTTGATTCAAGCTCAAAAAGAACTGAAACACTTCCTGGCATGGTTGTTTAAGAACTTCTTCTATGTTTCTTGGGATTTAATTCTTACGAAGGGCTTTTGGAAAACCATCTGGACACAGTTAATATTGGAGTCGAAATATATGCCAATGGAAGAATATTTTCGTGAATATTATTTAGTTACCGAGACTGTTGAGCAATGTCAGCTGTGTCCTGGCGAAGGGAAGCCTGGCGCAGGGACCGTGCGGCCCAGGCCACGTGCACCGAGCGCTCTGCGAGCAGCAGCGAGGCAGTTCCCGCGCGCGGGCGGAGCCAAGTGAGCCGCAGTGTCGGTGGCGGAGCGAGGCGCGGCGGGAGCGGCAGTGCCCACCCGGCCCCGCGCAGCGCGTGGTGGAGCGAGCCCCGGGAACGCCCGACCGAGAGGGGCGGCGCGCGGGCGGCGGCTGGCGGCGGTGGCGGTGGAACGGAGCCGCGCCCAGCTGAGACGCGCGCTGGAGCAGGGCGCGGGGGAGTCATCGCTCAGGGGCCCGGCCGAGACGTGGGTGCAGCACCCGGCAGCGGCAGCGAAGCTGCGACCAGAGGAGGCGACGCACGGAGAACTGAGCGGCATGGCCCGGCCCGGCCCGCGCAGCCCCGAACGCGACCCCGGGAAGAGCACGCAGGCACCAGCAGCCCCGACAATTCCAACACGGGAGCGACCGAAAGAGAGAGCAAAGACGCAGCGAGACAGAAAACAGCAGCCACTCGGAAAAAGGAAAAGATCATAGCAACTAAGACCTTAGGGATAGTAAAATGGTATAATGTTAAGCAAAATTATGGTTTTATAACAAGGTGTGACAACCAGCAAGACATATTCGTGCATAGAACTGCTATTAAAAAGAATAACCCTGAAAAATGCATCCCAAACTTGGGAGATGGAGAGGTGGTGGAATTCAAAATTATATGAGGTAGAAAAGGGTTACCAGCATCGCAGGTCACCGGGCCTGATGGTGTTCCTGTAAAAGGCAGTATATATGCAAAAAATCGTAGTCATGTTAGACAATATCTCCATTGTAAGCCCCCCCTACAGTCTCCCTTTCCTAATCCCACCTTTCCCTTTTACCCTATGTCCTATTACCCCCAGTGTATTCCCAATGCATTTTTTCATCCATGGTTTCCCTCACAAAACCATGCTTTTGCCAATTGTTTCCCCAAAAATCCCTTTCCAATGCCGAGTGGGGGATGAAAAGGGGGAGGGAAGAAGTTAAACCCTCTCCTGCCTCAGTTTCCCCACAAAGCATGCTCAGAGAGTTCTGTCTCCCTTCTGTCAGCCCTAAGATGTTCCACAGAATCTGATTGGACATTTAAAGACTCAGGAAGGTGGCTTGTTTTGTTTTGAAACTGTTCTTGTTATGTTTATCCAGTTGTTTTCATTCTCCTTTTATTAAAATAAAACGGGTGAGGTGTTGGGGTCCCTCCCCTGCCGTGTAGCCCTGGGAGAGGGGCCCTGAGGGCACAGACACGGGGTTTCCTGTCCCTGCTCAGCCTCGTTCCCATTGGTTGGTTTGTGTTCCCTGCGCGGGCAGAAGGACCCTTGGTCCTGTGACTGGAACAGTTCCTGGGCAGAGCCCCGGCCATGCGGCTGGAGAAATAAACATCTCTCTGAAACAGCTATCAAGAATCTGTCTGTCCATATGTATTTCCTTTCCACGGGACTCCTGGTTTGGTATATGTATGTTGCAGTATCCCCACTGCAACATAAGAACACATAATTCACAATTTCTATTTCAGTACTAAGACACAACACAGGATGTTTTACTGGTCAGTGAGTACACCCCAAAAAGAATCTCTGAGATCCTGTAAGTCTGCAAGCATACAAATAATTTTTATTCTTCTTCTATTACAGCTATTTTGTGGGAGATTGTCTCACAATGTATTTGTATTTTAGTGCTGTCAAATTGCATATTAAGTAAAATGCTTTTCCTTTTCACCAGACTGTGCCAATGTTTCTAAATTTCTGTATGATATATTTCCTATATAACTTCTGGATTCTTGTAGAATTAATATTCATTAGAACATTAGACTTATTCCTTTGTGTATACTCCCAGCATGTGTAATGGGAGGAGAAAGATTCCTGTTTTCCTGTCTCATACAGCAGAAGCAATTCTGATGGAGTCAGTAGAGTGGCATTAATATAAAACTAATCTCAGGGAAAAAGCCTAATGCTGGTTGAATCTTTTCAGCTGATGGCACACCCTTCTGTATGTACTCAGGAGAAAAGTGAACCTCTGGAAGAAGAAAATAAGGAAATTATGTATGTGGTTTTGGCTCTTCTTCTTCTGTGGACCCTTCCCACCATGTTGTGAAGCTCCTCTGTTCCCTCAGCTACACAAATAAGGAAGATGTGATAATTGCAGAGACATAAATTAAAACTACTGGCTCTCCTGTCACTTGAATGTTAGTCTTTGCTAAAAAGGTCCTATAAAACAACTGTTACTGCAAGTTTAGTTTGCAGATGATACTTAGGATTTCTACCAAACTGTTTTGGAGAGAAACAAACTTAAACCTCATGTCATTTCTGAATTCAGTTTCCTATTCTAACCACCTCAAAAATCAATATAGAAGCTCAGTGTAATCTTTCTTGCACTCATTGTGTGGGCTACTCTGTTTCAAAACCAGCTGTTCACACATGGTGTTAGTCCCAGCTGTTGAAACACTGGTAACCTTTGCTCATCCAATTCCACATGTGAAATGAAACAGACTTAACTTTAAAGGGTTTATGGGACTTGGCTACTCTTCACAGCAGTGTTTCGTAGAAGCTGGGATTTAATTCTGTCAGGTGCTGAGAAGTTTCAGCTCCCCTGAGTCAGGAAGCCAAATATCTCATAGGGTATACTGAAATTGAGAAATTACATATCTCACTCACTTGTGTTAAAGCTCATTAAAATCATTAAAATCACTACCCTATGAAAGCACAAAACTGAGACATAATTAAAAGATAATGGGTCAGAGGAACTCAGAATCCAGAAAGAACTCTGACCAAGTTCTTTTCCTCACCCAGGCTTTCTCTGGGCAGAATTTATTAATAATAAAAGGAAAATTAATCATTAAGTCCCAGGGTCTGAGTGTTATATTATTAACTAGTATAATCTACTGTCAGGATTTACATGGTGACTTTTGAGCTAAACCATGAGCCACCTGCTGAAAAGCAAAATTAAGGGTACATGCTGGGAAAGAGTTTTCTCATTAAAATATAATCAAGGTTTGTTAGGGCAACAAAAAACCAACCTGATGTGCTGAATTAAACTGAGTGGGAATTGAAGGTATCAGACAGCTGTGAAGAGTTCTTCAGCTCCCTCTTTTGCAGGGTGTAAACCCTACATGGGCTAACAATGGGAAACACAGACTGCATCTCTTGAATGTACATACGAGAGGCCCCTGGCCATGTTTCGTAAGAATAGTATGTGCAACACATATGGTATTTTTCTTCTGCAATGAGCCTCCTTACCCTTCTGCATTTATCACAAAAGTGTAAAAAAGAATTTCAAGTGGGCATGGTCAGACTGATATTTGAGTGACAAGAAGGGATGTGCAGGCATGTATTTATAGTGTGGAGGGAAGATTAAGAGGGATCTTCTCAATGTCCTCTTCAATACCTTACTACAGTTTCTTTGGTGTGGAAGTACCCTAAGCTGTCCAGCCTCTCATTTACACTGCTGTGTGAATGCTTGGAGGATGTGTGTATTCAGGTGTGAAGGGTGGGAAAAGAAGAATAGAAAATACGTGATGTGAAAATGAAACAGAGGCTTTAATTTACTATCATCATTTGTAATCTCCTTCCAAAGGAATAAATGTGCACATTAACACACAAATAGTTCACAATAAATTCAGAAAATTGAAACTTAAAATCATTGTATAATTTGGAAAACTAAGTAAACAAAGGAAAATTCCTGCAGGCATTCTACAGATAAAGAGAAAAGAGGCCCAAGGGGACAGTTCAGTATGTGTGCTATTTTATTTGTAAAATGAATTCCAGTGATTTCAAAAAGACCATTCACACACAGTTCCACATGTAATTAGGATCCCAGCTTTAAATTATAGAACACATTTTTTGCTTAGCTGAGATATTAATTTTAATTTGCAGAAAGGCAGAGGTTGCTACCTACAGGTAACTCCCTATAAACAAATTTAGTTGTGTGTGAAATGGGCAACATTAACATGTGGAGCTAGGCCTAACAGGCAGCTAGCTCATAAAAGGAAATCACATGTGGCAGAAAAGATAGGGCTTGGCAAAGTGTGCTGTGGTGTCAAAGCAGCGACAGAAACCATAGGTCACACAAATACCCAGGAGATCTCTCCCTGCATGAGCTGGCCAGTTCAAGAACATCTTCTGAAGATGTCATCTCCCTATTCTTTAGAGCAAAAGAGTCACTGTCATCACAGAGTCCTCTTCTGCACAGTAAAATTGTGGCATAAACACTCATTTGGCAAAGTTCAGTGCATTGGACCTTCAGCCTCTGAAGGTGTGCAACAAACTACAAGCTGCTGAATCTGGAAACAGGAATCCATGACTCACTGGGTCAGAGAGAGAAAGTTTTCAAAGAGAAATTAAAGATGAGAAAAACTACTGCTGTGAGGTTAGACTTTAAAAGTGTGTTTTTAATGTTGCATAAAGCACAGTAATATTCTGTCTCCCCAGTTATGCACTATGCAAAGTTTTGGTGAGTATTTTGAATCAGGTGGGTATTTTCAAATAGTGTTTAACTTCAGTTTGTAAAGGCTAATGATCTGTTTCTGTAAACATAAAACATACTGAAAAACAGGCGGTAAAAAGCCAAGAGGCAAGAAAGGAAGAAAACAAGGGTAGGGAAGATAACATGAAAAAGATTATGAAAAGCTACATACAAAAAGAAAAGAGCAAAAGCAAATGAAGCAAAGCAGCAAAACACAATCATCTTTTATTTTCTGACATTAGCTTCCTGGTAGTGTGACCTTTGCCTTTTTCTGTCTCTCCATTCAGTGCTGCTTCCACTTGTGCTCTCCTCTTTTAATTCAACATTTCGTCTCCTTCTGGTCTTTGTTTACTTTCCTAGCGTTGTCTTTCTGTCAGTGAGGAGGCTGCAGACAGGGCCACAGCTCTCTCCCAAAAAGTGATGCCATTACATTCCCTTCCAGGAATTAGTGGGTGAAGATTGGAGCCCTGCTGTCTGCAGGGCATCAGCTAGGGAAAAGGAGAGCTGAAAGTGTGAGAGAATGGACAGTATCAGTGGTTTTTAGAGTGCTGAGCAAAGTTTCAGGGGGTTTTTCCTGAATGAAAATAACCTGCCTCTTCAATTTCTTTCCTGAGGGCTCTGTGCTAGTCATACCCCTTCAACTGCAGAATTTGTGTCTGGGATGTTTACCCATAAGAGTTGCCACAGGACAAGGATGCACAGGGGAAGAGGAACCCAGCTAGTGACAGCCTGTTGGTGAGGGAATTGGGGCCCTGATAGGTAAATTAAAATTAAAAAAAAAAAGTAAATTTAAAATTTCTAAGGAACTGATCTCCTGAAAGCTCTTCAGGTCAATCAGTTTTTGCTAAATCCATATTTTGTTTAATTCTGTTGTCCTTTTTTTTCTGGGTCCTTCCTTACCTCCCACCCAATTTAACAGATTTATCCAGTCTGCAATTGTAGGGTCAAGTTCTTCCTATGTGCTCAAGACCTCTGCTTCCACTCCTATGCTTTTTGTTGGCATGGAGAACTGTAAAATGAATGTTACCATGGCAGCTGGGTGTTCATAGTTGCAATGCCATCTTCCCAGTTAGCCTTCTGGGTAAGATTTTCACCTTGCACTTCAATTGCTCTGCTCAGTAAGGCACACCAAGCTTCTTGTCACTGTGAGATAAGCGGGATAGTATGAAGGACTCCACATTCCCAAGAAACACTAGTTGCAAATTGACAACAATTCAGAACTTCTGAACCTAATGGCACCTCAAAATGGCATAGTCAAATAAATTAATTCCTGAACCACTGTACACATAAAGATTCATTCAGACAGCAAAAAGATGTCTTCTCCTGGAAGTTTTAATGTGGTGCTAGACAGGTAACTTACCTAAACTTCAGTTTCAAGAATATGTACTAAATGGTCTCTTTCTGAAACGTAACACAGGCCATGTGTGATGTGAGGTTACAACACAGATCTAACTAAGACATCTTCAGTACCTGGGCAGTGCCACTGGACAGAGATGTAACATACATATATACTGCCAAAAGGAAAGTGAAAACATTTTTTTCATAGCAGGTGCTCCTCTCTGGCTTTTTAATGAAGTAATTCAGTATCGATATGTGCTACTAACTTTTTCTTTTTTTTTTCATTTTAGAGGTGGAAGTCTCTGTTGGCAAACTGCCAGAACCACAGGACGCAAGCCAGAGGACCAGAGGCAGGAGCTGACAGAAGGGGTGCACACCTCTCCCAAGGATAGCTGATTATTTTATTATGTATTTTTAAAAATAATTTTCCTCTTTTGTCTTTTAGCCAAAGTTGTGCTTGCTGCCTCTGAGACATAAAATAGAAACTCCCCACTCCTCCACAGCTTTCCCCAAATCATGTAAGAAGGCAAAATTGGTGCATTTCCTAGGGCTTTCCCATGGCATTAATTTCAGAAGAGCTTTCTCTTTTCAGACGGTAAATTGAAGTACAAAGAGGTATGCGCACTGCTTCATATATGTGCATATTTATTTTTTTAAATTGAAAGGTAAGTGATCAAAATGTGTTGATCCCTTGAGAAATAAGGTTTCTGAGTAAATATTCAACTGTCATACCGTTAGATGTGCTGAAACAACACCAGTTGGATATAATGACCCACCCTGCTCACTTTGAGGGAGTTAATAGTAGTGGAGAGGAACTTGTTCGACAAGAAGGCCATTCATAGTGGCCATCAATATCAGGCAGGACACCTGACTGCTTCATTGCCTCTGCGTCCTTTTTGGAGCAGTTCCCACTTTGCCCGGTCAGCTCTGGACGCAGCAGGCTGCGGGGACCAGCCTCCGGAATCCGGGAGACCAGAGGTCTGGTTCGTGGGTCCTTCCACAGGACCGCGGCAATAGAGGCAGGTGGTGGAAGAAGGAGGCAGGCTCAATTGTGGATGAAGTCCAGAAGGTTTATTGTGTCTCCGAACAGGGAACCTCGCCCCCCGGGGGTGTCCAGCAATGAGCAACCCTGAACGCGCCTGCCAGGGGTTTTATGGGGGGGTGGCGACAGGGGAGGGATGACAACGGCATCGAATCAGGGAAGGAGAAGGACGGGTCTGCGGGATGAGGGACACACAAGGGAACCTATCTTGGGAAAGGAAGGGAGGGATCCTCCCCCCAAGACCAATCACTCGACGCCCCTGCCAGAACTTTCTAGAAGCTTGGGAGGGGTGCCGGAGCGATTGGCAGGGGTCTGGGAGGAGACAAATAGAGAAAGCAGGGTTATGAACACGAAACCAGGAGGGTATAAACTGGGATGGTACAGTAACACAAAACCCAAAGGGGAGACCCGGACTGAACCAAACAAGACACACTCCCACACTTCATGGTCTTTACAGAGAAAGACATAAATGTTTAGAAGTTTTGATATGCAGATTAGTATGGAAAGAAGAAACTTCCTCAATTTATTTTCACCTATCCTGAAAATTTGAACCCTTTGCCACTGTGGAGCAAAATAGTCCATGATCTACATGAGAGGATAACTGAGGATCAACAGAATATCTCAGCCATGAAACATGACATTCTTTGAACACATCCCCAGAAAACATTTGCTTGGGGAAAAACAACAACAGTTAACCTCAAGCAAACAGATCTCGCAGAAGGAGGTGTTTTCATTTCCCATGTTCCCCAAGCACTGTGATGTGAAGTCTTTGAAATGACAGTAGCTGCAAAAGACAGGAGCTCAGGCAGAGAACATGCCCTAGGGACATGCTGTGGCTCCAGCAGCTGTGAGGAGGACATCAGATTAGAAAACAGCACCCAACACAGCACCTCTGCCACAAGCATCAAATGGAAGAAGGCAAACCAATTCCCAAAAAGCCAAGCAATCTACAATCAATGCACTTACTAGCAACTTGTGGAAGAATGTCTATTAGTTGTATAAATGCTGTTTGTACAACTCACTGACTAAAACAAAATTGCTTTGACCATTCACCTAAAAGCTTAAGGCATCATGACATCAGGTGCCTCACTGAGCTCTGGACTTCACGTTTGTTCTCAAACATTGCTCCTTCTTCTGAGTGTTGTATATTTTATCCAGAAAATAATGCTGAGGTCCAGTTTTCTTTAAGAGTGGATTAGAAAATTACAACTTCTGCTTTTGAAAGTAGATGGCTTTAGACACCTCTGGGTCTTGCTCTAAATATAAATCACCCATGCAGTATGCTTGTCAGCTTAGGCCAGACATGTCATACAAGGGTTGGTTGGGTTTGGGATTTTTTTTTTCTTTTTTTCACCTAGATATAAGCAAACCCTGATGTAGAAACTTGAAAAACAACCAGACTACTGTCATCTTCAGTTGAGAGAAAGAAACAGAAGCACTCTGCTTAAGTCCTTCTTTCCCATATGGCTCATAATAAGTAATTTTCTTCTCCTGAAGTGATTTTGAAGGTAATTTCTATTTTGATACAGATCCTGGAGAAGTAGACAGAACATCCTGGTGTTCCTTTTTTCATAGCAGAGGAAGGACCTGTAATGACACTGACTTACATATACCAGACATTATGTCAAACATGGAATTCTCTGTATCCTGAGTAGGAACGTTCAATACCAGCATGGTTCTGGTAGAGCTTTAAATAAATGTGTTCTCCATCCAGGTCTAATTAAGAAACAAAACTTTGCTGTGCTGTCCCCAGTGATATTGGACCGGATGAACAGAACTACATATCTACAGCCTGCATCTTTAAAATCTGTTTCAAATCAGTGGTTTGATGCTTCTTAATCATTGGTTCATAGAGCATATAGTCAGTGCTTGCAAAAAATTTGGCTTTGTATCTTTAAGGGTTGGATGTTTCCTTTGAGACTGACACTAATTTTAGCAGAGCTCTGGGCAAGAATAACATGAATGCTGCAAGCCTGCATGGGGCTTTCCTCAGCAGTGCTGTGGAGAGAGCATCTTTGCACATCCATGACAAGCCCTAACCTTTCCTCCCACTCTCAGCTGTTTGTGACTTCGCCCCCTCAGGCTACGATTGCCCCATCTTTTCATTTTTGAGGCTTTGCAGACTTTGATGCTGTTGCCGACAGTGCTGAAATCCAGGAACAGGGGAAGGATGTGGTAAGGAAGAATGTGTTGAGATTGAGAGGGAAACCAGGGAATTCAGTCAGTTTCAGGCGAGGGCACAGCATGGATAAGGAGGTGTGGACTGAAGGGATAGGTGGAAATGTTTGTGGAGCAGTGCTCTGGGAAGATGGATTTCTCCATGAATAAATAGTCTGCACGCCACAGTTAAGGTTTCCTATTCAATTTAGTAATACCAAGAAATCTTTGTCAGTTTCTGAAGTCTTTTTCACAACATATTGGGTACCCTTTACATATGCAATATGAAAGAATCTGGCAGGCACAAACAAATTCGTCAGAAAGAAATTATTACCTTGTGGAAGAACGGATTGATACCCTGAACACGAGCTGTGAGAATGGGTCAGGAAGACTCCTTCTCACTTTTGGTGTGAAGGGAACAAACTACTTGTATCTCCAGGAATCTCCAGTCACACACAAGTGACACAAGAAGTTGACAGCTCTATTTGGTAATTTAGATCTTCCTGTAAGTTTTGTCTTTCTAGCCCATCTATCAAAAAAATACAAAACTCACACATCTAACAGCATGGTGAAGTGGGAGCAGTTAAAGCTGTAGACAAGAATTAGTCAAGTCTGTGCTACCTGGTGACTTTGATCTCCTTTCTGTTACCTGTTGTTTCACCTAGCAAGCTTACCTAATCAATGTTCTTTTACCAGAGTCTTGTCCTTGTTCTGTATTTGAAAATCAACCTTATATCCTTCATATAACCAATCTATCAGCCAGATCTAAATCAACCATCCTATTTTCAGCCCATAGGCATTTTTCTTGCTAGACAGCTTCTGCATCTAGACTGTCTCTTCAAAGTTCACCTTGTACAACAGCATCTGAATGGCGAGCAAGAGAAAAGGATTTAAGAAAATGTAGCTATTGTCAGAAATGGAGACAACTGCAAAAGTGGGTCAAGAGAGTATTCTCCAGCAGAAGCTCTAAATCTATGAAATGGGTCAAAATGTAAATTAACCCAGAACTCTCAGCATCTACCTGGGACAAGTGCCCATCAGCACACGGATTTCAAAGCTGTTTCAACATGCAGATTCTTAGATTTTGAGTTCAGATGGCTCTTTGGTGATCACCTGGTCTGAAGTCTTCTGTAATACACACCCTAGGACTCACTAAAGAAAAATTCTTCTTTAGACCCCACATCAGTACTGCAAATAGAGGATGTACTAAAAAAACAATCAATCATATTCCCAGAGGTAGAGAATTCCTCATAAGCCCTGTGTGTTGAACGTCAGTGTCTATCCCCATTGTTACAATACTTTGACTTTATTTCTGGCCTGAATTTGTCTAGCTTCAACTTCCAGCAGTTAGTTCTTGTCTGAAGCACTTTGTGTCTGATTTGAGTGCCCTGTATTACCAAATTTCACCTCCTCACCTAGATTATCAAAAGCTTCTCTTGCATTTGTATTGCATATAATTTTTTGAGATAAGTAGACAAAGTAAGATTTATTATGTATACATTCAATAAAAAATATTTCAAGACCAATTAATAAAATATTACAGGATGTATTTATTTTTTCTGAATGAACATTAACAGTCCTCACTCCTTGACTGCACAGGTCAGATTTTGCTTGCTGACAGTAATTTGTGTTGTGATTGCTACTCTGTAGAGCAACCTAACATTCTTTCTCTTGATTGTAAAAATCAGGTTGTTTTGGTTCTTGAGAAAAATGACTTAAGGTAAGAATGCAAAAAACACAAACCAAAAAACTCATATATTTGTCTGTCTGCTAGATTATATTTCACCATCCAAAGCAGAAAATAAATATGTAACTCAGAAAGTAACAAGCAACACAAATCTTGCCTCAAAGAGCTATTAGCCATTTAGTTCTGAGCATAACCTCATTTATTTTTGTAAGCCTTAATTTGATTTCAAAAGAAATATATGATACTGTAGCTAATTTCATCCTGATACCAAAGCTAATTTATCTTGCCTTTACATGTAGCATCACATAGCTGGAATGATTATTTTATTTGGATAGAGTTATGGCAAACTTGCTCATTTTATTCTGCATGTATACAGGGTGTTTTCCCTGCAACTTAGAACCAGTTGATTCCATTCTGTGCCTCCGTTTTTTCAGGTCCGATACTATTGCATTTTATTCTATCTAATGACAGAAACACTGGAGGTTTTAGGCACTACATTATAAAACTGTCAAACAAGTGAAATAAAATCCTTGTTTGTATAAAATAAAGTTGTTTATTTAGTATTTATTTTATGTTTATATTTCATATACCACAGTCAGACCAAAAAGATGTTGAGACTAAAGGTATAAAACTTGTGATGTGCACGATATAACTGTGTAATTGGATAATGTACATTCAAAAAGGTCCAGCCAATAAGAGGAAATCAAATCTTTCCAAAGAACACATAAATGACACAAGCTTCTTTCCAACTCCAGAACATAAATCAAGAATGGCCTTTAAGTACTATGTTAACCATTATATTTTTGTTTTCCATTGCTCCTAAAAAATCTTTATGTAATACTGAGGTAGTTTTAGGTAAACAAAAGTACCAGAATACAAGAAAAACATTTTCTGTAGGTTCTCACAAACTGAGAACAGTCAAAAGCAGCAGCAGCAGCAGTAGCAGCAATGAAAATAGAGAATGTCTACCCTCCATGCTTCCAGAAGATTTTTTAATTCAGAATAAAAGAAGGGTGAAATTCAAAACCAAGTACTTAGCAGGTGAAAAATAGATTAACACACCATGATTGCTTGCCAGTGTTTGTGGACATGAATGGGACCAGACAAAGTACACTGAGACCACTTCATGTGACTTCACACAACCATGGCAGTGAGAAAGGACTCACAGAATCTATAAAAATTATTTGTTACCGTATTGAGACCTGTCTTCCCATCCAGGAGAGAGATTAATTTTAATATGGGAGTTAGGCTTGCAGGTATGCAGAGGTATATTGGGAAATTTGAATTAAGATACTTGAAGAAGAGGAACAAATGTTTGCATTACAAAGCATTTCAGATCAGGTAGTTACCAATTAATAATGTGGTATTGGCTATTTAGGCATTTACTGGGAAATAAAGAGGAACAACAGTCTCCTGATTGCTCAGGCCTCTCTTCTTCCTGTCAGTAAGTCAGGCATCAGCAAACCCCCAGATCCAGAAAGGCACCATCATCTCTTTGGCTTCCTGCCAGAGCTTCTCACTCTTTGGGGAAAAGCTGAGAGCAGGAATGGAGCAGAATGCATGCTAACACACCAAGAGGGCACTTGTTGCATGAGAAAAAGATCCGGCGTTCTCCTGAGGAAGTCTCACACTTTTTCTTAAAGGGTCTGAGTGTTTCTGGTTGAGCTTGGCCTGGTCTAACCAGGCTTGGCAGGGGCATAGGGCAGGGCTGTTGAGCCCTCAGGAGACCCTGGAGGCATTCTGTCAGATGGGCACAGAAACTCACGTGGTCATGGGCTCTGAGAGTTGATATTCACAAACCTGTTCTGTGCTTCTGTCATTTTGTCTGTTGGGGATGGGTAGGAAGACTTCTGCTTATCATTGAGTTAGTCCTTAGGCCTTTGGTCCAGCACACTTGTAAATCATCAGTGGAAGAAGTAGATGAAGTGTGGTCCTAGGATTAGAGAATCATAGGATAAACATCAGAATATTACGTTTCTAAATGAAGAGGATCATTAGGGCACGTTATTGATAGCAGTGACTACGAAGGAGATCACTTCCATTTTATGTGTTATTAAATTTGTTTAATATCTAGAAGCTAGCCATAGGAAAATAAAATCTGCCTGATTAAGCCATCACAGGTACATATACAGCAATTATGGTTCAGCTTCAGGCTGTGTCTATCAAATCTCAAGTTTTTTATCAAAGTGTTGACTATAGAATTTCTTTTTCCTTGGATCTTCTGGTGCCAAAGTCTGTCAAGGTCAATCAACACAAAGTGGCACTGCTTGAAGAACCAGCATGACTGACCAGAGCATGGCAGTAGTATGTGTGTCACTGGTTGAGTAATAATTGAAATTAATTGTATAAAGCAAAAATGTTTGGCACAATTTAATATAAAAAATTAGGTATAGGCAGAATTCAGCTTTGTGACTTTATGCAGCCACTTTCTGGGAATGTCACAGTGACAGGCTGTTGTGAGCACCGTCTATTGAAAACCATGTTCTCTCCAGAATCTTCTTCAGGAAATAATTTTATTTTGATTGCTTCTGTTTTGTTGAGCAACAATGTAAACTTCTGCATGGAATATATCCTGTATCTTCCTGATAAAGAGTTGAAAGAGCTGGAGTCTCTCTGCCAACATTAGCCGTCTTAAAGATAGGTTCCCAGTATAAATTAACCTGTTATTTTTCTTCTCTTATCAAGAAAGGATGCAGACACCTCTAGAGGACCTCACCAGTATCTGTGGGTTTTTTCTCATTTAAAAAAGTTTATTTAAAACTGTCTGGCTCTGCAAAGTATAATGAATCAGGAAATTCCAAACAGCAGTTTGGAAGAAAAGGTTGGTTTAATTTTGTTTAGGAAGGGAGTATCTTCTTCTTGAGCTTCATGGGTGGCTATATGAAATAGAGTCTGCAAATCAAAAATGTTTCCCATTATAGCTCTGCTGTTGGCTTGGAGGGAGGTTGTAACATTAGAAAATGACACTGCTTCTATCATTATATGGATGACATAGAGGAATGTCTTACAGACGAAAAGGTAGCAGTTTCTCACAAAATTAAATATCAAAGATTAAAACTAATTTAGCAGTTCATTTTGTAGGATGAAGTAGATCTTAGCACACAGATAAAATCGTACATTTTTTAAACTAATGAGAAGTTTTCAGTAGGCTGGCTGGGGAGTTTGATATCACAATATATATTTAGCTGGATGCATTTTCTTCAGTAAAGTTGCCGGTTTGTAAATTAGACCTGTGTTTGTGAACCAGCAATCATTTGTTAAAACTTTAACTTTCTATTTTTGCACATGGCGTTTCTGACAAAGTTTTTGAAGTCTGTTTTCTTTCTCATCTGTGTTTTTCAGGCTAGGCATATCACATCTAAAGTCTGAAGTAGGTTTTCTGGGACAAGCTATCTGGGACATTTAATTTTATTTAAACTTACACTTCCAGTCCTATTGTATTAGTACAGTAAATGCTTGATAACTGTTCTATATGCATAAGCAAGACAATATCAACCATTTCCCTGGTATAATACCAATTTTGTAAAAGACTTACAATTCTCCAGGCTGTTTAACCTGGTATCAATGTTTAAATGTACTCCGATTGCGGACTGCTATACACATTCATCACTTCTGTTCACTGCTTCCACACATAGAGTTGTTACTGCTTCAGAGCAGCTGGTCACGCATGATTATAAGCAGATCTAGCTCTACTTTCATGCTGTCTAAAATCTTGACATATCTGTCCTCTGCTGAAAACGAGTGATGCAGCTCCATGACAATTCCAGTGTCATCACACTGTGTTAACAAGGCCTTCATACCAGCATCAGGAGGAAATGTGTTGACACCTTGTTTACAACCATTCTCTGTGGACATCCAGAACCGACTCGCCTTTCACTCACATGTATTTTATATTGGCACAATTCCACTGGGTTTACAGGTACTTCTCTTGATAGCCATCTGAGAAGAGAGTTAGATTCTTAATTCTCTGGTTTTGCTCATTCTGGAGTTGAATGTCAGTTTAAGATCTCAGACTTGCAAAATGCTTTGAATGACTTTGTGTGAAGTTGTTTTAAACATAAAAGTGTAAATATGATAGTGTAGTTTTAAAGTTTAAAAAGAAGAATGTTTAAATGTGAAACTGCAAACATAATAAAGCATAAGCCCGATAATCATGTGAACCATAATTTTCTTTATCCTGGAGTGCTGAAGGTTAGCAGTTTGATCTGGCCTTCTCATATGGACTAGTGATTTCAATGTTAAGTCCCCGATATTTAATAAGATTAAGACTTAAGAGAAATTCCAGGTTTTTTTCTCAGTGATTAAAATCTGTTCTATTTTTAGAGTTTTATCGTGTGGGTGAGGTGCATCTAGAAATAAGCAGCAAAAAATACAGATCCCTCTGTACCTCTGGTGTCACTGCTATCATAATATCTGGCTTCAAAAGCTTCAGCACCCATCAAGACATCCCCACTACCTGTTAACCATCTGCTTATGGTCTTTTAGTTTTCAATTGATCCCAGGCAGAGCAGTAGTACTCACTTAAATGCCTTAATACCACTCTTGTTCCAGCTTTTCAGGTTTCTGTCTTTCTTCTTTCAGACATTGTGTTTGCCAGTCACAGAAATCTATGATTTCACTGCTGCAAGTATCCTTCTCTTTCTCTTATGCTGCCTTTACGCATTCCCTCTGCTCTTCTGACACCTCCATTCTTCTTTCGTCAGGTCTGTTCCTTTGTGCATTTTTTTCACCCCTCTCTTTTTTTTTTCCTTTCTTTATCACAGCCATCCATATCATTGCTGCAGTATGGCTTTGGACCCATTCCCTCACTCCTCCCTATAGGATTGTCTTGATTCTTTTGATAAAAGAAATTTGGAGGAGGGAGGAATGGGCAGCTGAACTACATTCTCCACTAGCATGAGTTCATTGTCGTCATCTTTTCTGTGTTGTAATACCTCTATTATTCTCTTCTGACTCATATAAACCATGCCTGGTAATATCATCTTCCTTCTGCATCTTGACAACCCCATCATCCCCTCAGTATGATCCTGGCTGTGAGTGTCCATGTCCTTGCATTCCACCAGAGAAAAGCTCTTTGCCCATGTTTCATTTTGCCCCTTCTCTCATTGCTATAGTGGCATACTCAAGAAGAAATCAAGTCCAGCAGTTTCTGCTATGGGCAAAAAAAGTGTTTTTCCACTTCTCCCTGCCCAGACAGGAATGCAAGTGAGGAATTTGCACAGCTCTGGCTGCAGCCTCCTACTCCTGTCCCCAGCAGCTGCTGCTGCCCCTTTGCCAGCTCCTTCTCCAGCAGCCGGCTTTGCCAGGCTCCTCCTGCCTTTGAAACTCACCGATGCCCTCAGGCATCACAACCAGTAATTCACTTACAGCTCTGCTTACCTATAAATATGTACACAGGCACACACTTACACATATAAATGTGTGTATATTATTTTTTCTCGTGTGTTCATATGCATATATACATGTCTACGTTCTCACACGAAAGCAAGTGATGCTCTGGTTCTCTCATTTCTCTCCATAGGGCATGTAAGCAGGCTTTTTGGAAGCGCAGGCATGGCACACCAGTTTTATCTCCTGGTCTCAAATCTATTTTGGAGAAAAATTACACCTTTGCATGTGAGTATGCATGTTTGCATCATATAGACTTGGCTGTAGCAAATTTTTCCAAACCCTTTTCATGTCCTGTATTTCCCTTAGCCCTTGCATTTTTTGAGGCAGGTCTTGGCTTTTCGTACTTGTGGGCAGCCCAGAGAGGCTCCAAACCCTACTTGTACTGGCAAAATATGTTTTAAAAATAAATTATTTCTAAAAATATAACTTTCAAGAAGAACTAATGCAGATAGCTTCTGAAGTCCCTGGCTTTTCAGAACTCTCACTACTAGATAGAAAAAAAGCCCTCAGCTGAATACATTACAAGTGTGTTAAATGCAGCTTTAAAATTGTTGTGCCGTGGCCAACATGCTGTAATTTTTCACAGGCATTGCTGTGCTGTGGGAAAGAAGGAGGAACACATTTCTTTGTGCAGGAGACTGGGTGTTTCTCAGCAGCTCTGTCCTCTAGGCTGTTCCCTCACAAGCTTGACTCTTTGCCTGAGGCTGGCAAGAGGCAAGTCTCTTTCTCTTGTGCTCCTTGCTTTCTCTACAAAATCCACTGAGGAGCTCCACCCCTGCATTCTCACGCTTCTTAATGTGGCTATAAACAGCACCTTATTTGCTGCCAGATCAAATTATCTGCATAGGTTACTTCAACCTAGCTTTTGTGCCAATCCCATTTTAATTCGGCCAGAATACTGGCAACAAGCTTTTCCTTTCCTTGGATTGCAGGAATGCTGCCAAAAAATTACCTACTACTTGAGAAACAAGAAATGGCTTAATGTTAGAAGCCTGATCTCAAAAGGGATGACTACACTGAGGAAAAAGAAAAAGCTTGTGCTTTTCTCCACTGCACAGTCTTGAGGCTCATGTCTACTGGATCTTAATCCACTAATGTCAGGGTTTCTGTGTAGAAACAATTGATATCATGATCAGTATCTCTTTTTGTTGGCCAGAATCCCAAGGCAGACTAGGACTTGCCCAAAACAATTCATTAGAAGCCGATGTACCAGGAGCCTTTAGCTAACAAAGCCAGAAGAAGAAGTAAACATCTCTTTTAAAGAGACCTATTCAGCTCTCATGGGTATAACCTAGAGCCTGCAGATGTGACCACATCATAACTGATGGTTTCATGCATCTTTAAAAAACCCCAATGAATAAACTGACTCATTCCTGTTACCTCCAAAGCAGCCCTGTCATCAGCAGAGACACTCCCTTTTGGCAATGGGAGTCTATAAGATTGCAGCTTTTTAATTGCGACATAGGTCTCCTCTTAAAACAGAACAAGAAGGGGACCCCAGGGTAACAGGCAACTGTATACTTGATTTCCAAAGTAGCTGGCTCAGGGGACAGAAAGTCGTGTGTTTGACCACTTGCAGTTCAGACTTAGTCTAAATAGTGCACCTTGACAACACCTTTGGGATGCTCCACAGTTCTACTCCTCTCTCCTTACCTGCTCTTGTTCAGCAGCATGTTTTGCTTTATACATCTGTCATCTCTATTTTAAATGGGCTGCAAGCCATGAGTGCCCTTTTGTCTGACTTTCCCTGGTAAATGCCTCTGTGACTTTGTTGCAGACATCACACCAAGAGCCCAAACCAGAAGGCTGCTAGTCTCTCTTTTTTATATCCAATACATTCTTGCAAATAATTAGAGCGAATCTGATGATGAGAACCAGGGATGGTTCATGTGACCTTTCTGTCAATGTATTTAAGGTTTTCAAACAATTAGGAGCCACACTTAATCCCTATAGTTAACTCATACAATCAGTTCTCCTTTCTCATTTCTCTACCAGCTCCACCTTTGTTACATGCTCCGTTGCTTCAAGTTCATTTAAAAGCCCCAAGGGAGGGAGAAAAAGATAATTCTCACAGGTGTTTTTAACATTCTGATGGGAGGAGGGGATCCTGTTTATGAACAAAGTTTGTGCTCTTATAATGCAAGTCAGCCAGATAAAGCAGTACTCATGATAATAAAGAACAATGTAACAGAGAGAGACAGTGGTGATATCCGGGTGCTATTTTGGATGCTGCTTCTTTCAGGTATTAACAATCTGAAAGTTCCAAACATTTGCACAGTAATAATGTAAGGTCATGAAGGAAAATTGCGGTAAGAACTCTAATAAAACAATCTTTTCAGGATTTTTTATGGCCTGTAGAACTCTTGGGGCAACCCACAGCCAGGAGATGGGAGGTGCAGGCATGCCTTGTACTGTGGACAGGAAAACAGTGTGTGTCCTCTGCTGGAAGCCCTTGCCCTGGGGAAGATTAGCAGAAACAGTGCACACAGATTGTCAGTGAAGAAGCAAAGGGATTAGTTATGATAGCTTTACATTTGGATTTTCTCAGGGCTTAAATATGGCATAACTTAGATGGGCTTAATTGTTGGACCCTGACAAGCTGCTTCAGGTAGAAGCTGCCAGTATGACCTCCTCTGAACTTGCCATCTAGCCATATTGCACTCTGTGAGCTCCTGAAGTGTTTTATAGGTGTGCAGGAAGTCAAGGAACCTCAGGTGTTAAGTTAAGCTTCAGGACCACTGTCGTGAGGCTCATAGTTCAAATGACTGATGCATGATTATATTTCAGGTCTCGGCAACAAACAACTTGGCTGCTGTTCACATTAGGGGCCTGGGTGTTAGACTGTGGGATTACACTGCTGTTGTTTTGTCAGTACACTGAAGATGACAAAATTTAAGTAAAATTAAAAGAAATGGTTGTTTAACTGACTGACAGAATGAACACCAACCCGGGGAAAAAAAAGCAGCAGCAACTCAAATTGGAACAGGAAAATGACATCTTAGAAAGTAATTGAATAAACTACATTGAATAAACTACAGATTGTCTGTGGCTGATGAATTCTGCCCCAAAACAGTGAAGGAGTTGGCTGAGACAGCTTTAAAGCTGCTTTCAATTGTTCCAATAGAATTGTGGCAGAGCAGTGAGCATCCACGAGACTGAAAGGGGGCTAGCCTAACACCTACTCAAAGGGGCAAGCAAGTCACTGAATTGTCAGGCTGGAAAAAATGAACAATCAGAGTCTTTGTGACCATCTCAAAGAGCACAAAGTGGTGAGTAACAGCCGAAATGGATCAGAGAAAATCTGATCTAATCCAGTCCAAACAACCTAATTTCACATGATGAAAAGTGGTCAGCTTGCAGTCACTTCTCAAGCTGCTGTCAGCTGAGGCAGGCAACATATGCTTGACTCACCCCATTTGCAAAGCAGACCCGTGTCTACAAATAAATGTATTAATTGATATCTTTTTCTTCACAATTTGTGGGAGGTAAAAAGGCACACACACAACATCTGTTCAGAATCTTTTCATTTTTTATTTAGAGAACAGAAGATTTTCCATCAGTTGCGGCAAAGAGAAAAAGAATAACCTGATCTCCATATGCACAATTCAAAAGAAAAGAATAGTCAAAGAAATATTCTTAATCTGCAAAAGGAAGAAATCTCATTATACAGACCAAAACTCTCTGATCTTAAGGATCATTTAGTGTTGGACTAGATTATGCAAATGGCATAATTTGCTTCCCTTAAGAACTGATGAGACAAACACCTGCTAAGAATCACATGGTTATTCTTCATACTTCCAGTTTTATTTTCTCTGGTTTTCCATGATTTAGAAATATTTGTGATCTCTCCTAGTGCTGGTGAAACAAACAAAACTTCTTCTGTCCAAGGAGTAAGGTACCGTGCACTTGGAGGAAACTCTAACTACCAAAACAGATACCCAAGACAGTATTTCATGACCCTCTTTCCGAGGTTCAATTCCCAGTTACAGCCAGTTCAACTTCTCTGGCTTTTTTTGCTTTCGCCTCTGCAATGTCTAAATCTGCAGTAGCTGGCAGACCCATGCCATGCAGAACACTGCTTTTAGGGCAACTTTCTGGTATTTGTGTTATGATGAATAAGGCAGAGGGATTCAGTGTACTGTAACACCTGGAGGAGGGAGTGTGCTCTCATACCAGCACTGACCTTTTCTGGATGCACAAGTATGCTCCATGGATACTCAGCAAACACTGCTTTATAAAGCACTCCCTGCCTGCTGTGTGAGTGCTACTGGCAGGACAGGGCAGCTCCAGTCAGGCACCGAGCCCTGGGCAGAAGCTCCATGTTTTTACCAGCCACCTTCAGCATCAGCTTCTTTTTTTAGGTCTTTCTAAGAGAGGCCAAGAGAGCTAACGAACAACAGTTGGGTCTTGTGAAGAATAGAGCCAAGACAGCTGTAGGGACTTGATTCAGCAATTTGTTTAGCCTGATACCTATTTCCTTCATCCATTATGAACTGCTTTGCCCCTCACCTCCAACTTTAGTGTATTGTTTTTTAAGGAGCAAGAGGTTCAGTTGAAAGCTGAACTCTGGGCAAAAAACGTAACCAAGAAACATGTATGGCAAAACCTTGGCCTTTTGCATCTATCCTTTATTTTTCTGGTCAAATCTTTGTAAAATCAAATCTGCTCCACAGGATTAGCTAGAAACAGTCTCTAGAGATGAAGTGGTTGTGTTTCCTTCAGGAAATTCCAGATGAGAGCCATGTGACTTCTATTCTACTAATTTCAATTGGAAATCAAATTGTAAAACAAGTAATCCATTTTAAATTAGTCTTTACATATTGGTCCTCCAGCAGAAAATGATAGAAGTAAGAGTAATCCACAGAGACCAGCAAAGATTCCTCTGCAGCCTGGTGTAATTCCCATTAAAGAGATGACAACTGTGCCTGAGTTAGCAGTTGCTGTCTTTGGCAGGGAGAAGCTCATTTTACCGGTACCGCCCTATCAATTGCCAAACAGATCATTCAAAAAGAGGGGTTAGTGACTGGCATTTAGGTGAGAAGTAGTGCTGAGGAAGCTGGATAGAAGTGCTTTACAGAAGGGAAATTGAAAACATGGAACAGGCTGTGCCAAGGGAAAAACCTGAAACATGCTGTTCAGATCAGCAGCAGGCAGAAATAACGACTTGTAGAGAGGTAGGAGATGCCAAGGAGCACATTAATTTTCCATTGCTGGAAGTGTACCTGCCAAAGACCAGTCTCAGTAACCCCTTCTGGCCCTTATATGTTCCCAGGTAACAGTAAACTTTCATGTCTGAACTTTCTCTTTGTCTTAGAATTGATCCTCTTCTCTCCTTCTGCCTTTTAAATTGTATTTGAAAGGTTTCTCTGAAGGGTGCTCAACTTATTAGTGTTATTTATATTATCTACAGGGAAAACCAGTGTGAACAGCTGCTTCCACTCGTGATATGTTCCTCTCTTTAGGCCTTCTGCTGATGACCTCTACAGTACATGTGTTGAAATCTAAAATATTTCTCCATTGGGGTGGCACTGTTCTTCTAATTAATGCAAATGATGTTTCATGTCTTTCATAGCATCTCCTCTGAGACAGCATATATGATCAGCTGTGGCAATAAATTTGTTTTCTTTCTTCCCTTCATTCTCTTTCCTCCTGCCATGCTTGAATCTGTTCTTATTCTTGGCTGAAATCCCTTAAGTTTAGCACTTTCACATTTACTGAGTGTCTTAGATTAAAATTTGATCGTGTTCTCTCCAGGGAACCAAGTAAATGTCTCTATAATAAGAGCATGGCTAAAGCATGAGGAATAGTACACAACCTTCGATCCTTTTAAGGTTGAAGCTGTGCTGTTGAGTTTGTCTAGGATGCCAGATCTTGGGTGCTGTTCCTCCAAGTGATCTTATACAACGGTGAGCAGGTGGGTTGGAAGTGAAAGCAACGTAAGCAATTATGTTAGGACTTGTGCTCTGGAAGGAGCTCAAAGCCCTGCACTGGTTTGGCATTTTGTGAGCTGGATCTTGATCTTTCTCTCTGGCTGTGACTCAGAACCTGCCTGAACTCTGTAATTCCAGAGAGCCTGGAGCCCTGTCCTACCTTGGGTCTCTGTAAACTCTGTGATCAACCTTGAAAAAAACTGGAATTGGCTCAAATTTGCCAGGTGTCATGGGTAATATTAAATTGTTTTTTAACTCTCCAGAAGGCTAAGAGAGAAAATAAGCAGATCTGAAATAGATGCCATTCCAGCTGCTCACTGAAAAGTGTTTTGTAACACTTTCCTCAACACTGTGTAAATATGAAATTCTTCTGCCAGTAACCCTTAGAGGGAACTAAGCATTCTTACACTCAGATGAGTAAATTGAGGCACAGAGGAGTGAGATGTCTGGAGCAGGGAGGAGAAATCAGCAGCCTTCTTCCATTTACCTGCCCTGAGCACCCCATGTATGTACTCTACCTCCCGGCCTCTGTTGAACAACAGTTTTTGAGTAGGCTGGATATAAAGCAGCTTGATCATCTTCTCCCTGTGGCACAGCTTAGGGCAGCTCTGTCGCCATTCCTCTGCCTGGCAGCAGCTTCCCAGTGCCATGGGTGGCCACGCTGGTGCCCAGGGTCGGAGCAATGGGCCAGCATGGCACGGCAGTGAGACAGCTGGGCTTTGCTGCTCCAGTTCAGCATTATAACAGCACAGAAGGTGCCGCTTTCTGCTTCTAGACCTTCCATTCTGCTCTGGCAGAAGCATATGGGTGATTTGGATATTGATTTATAAGGCAGACTTCAGCAAAGTCCATTTTAAAGGCTGCAATTGAACTGACTTATTTAAGTCAGCAGGAATATTGCAAATTGTCTCATTTCTACACTGTCTTGGTTGAAAATTTATCAGCAAATTCAGTCAACCTTTTTGATCCTGTATTAGAAAGTACTGATTTTGCTTTCATAAATTACAGTATGTGCTGTTTCACCAAGGTGTAAGTGTAGCAATGTACTTTTTCAGGACTAATGCTTGGGCAATAATAATTTGTCGCTAGGCAATATTAAAGTTTTCCTATGATCCTCTGTCTGCCTTATCTTTCTCATGAAGAGTTCTTTTGCTGGTGCTTTATTCTGCTTTTTTCCCCACCACTTCACACACATACATACCTTTCAGCATCTGCATTTGGCCAGGATGAGATGAAGGATAGGGGACTGAGCCCCAGAGCACCCCTGTGCCTGGCCATGCCAGGATGCTTTGGATGGCACCAGACAGGGCAAGGAGTAGGAGTCTGGCCGGGTCAACGGTGCCACAGGGCTGCCTGCTGGGCCCATCAGCCATCCAGACTGACACAGCTAATCCCCCTTGCTGTCAGGGACAGCTGTCAGACCGTGCTGGCTTTTTGGTCACTGCCAGCCCAGGCCAGATTTAGACTGGTGTCCTGTGGATGGCCTTGGATACCTCATCATCAGTCCTGTGAGGGACTTTCCCTTTGTTTTTTAAATGGGAGTTTATTCTGCAGGGTAGGCGGTGCTGGTGCTGCCTATAGCTAGGTTGCCTGAACCTGGAGAGCTGGGAGGCTGAACCAACCAGCTCTGCATATTTTAATATTCAGGCTTTAATCAGAGCCCAGAGTCTGCACCAATGCCTGTAAAATACAAACAGAAGGGTGTGTTCAGCAGTCACTCCAAACCACATCCCTGCTTATTCTAGTTCTGGCTGTAAAGGTCACGAAGCACTCAGATGAAGGCTACTTCTAATTATTATCCCATTTGAAAAAAAAAATCCCACAGTGCAGTCATCCGTGCAGAAGTGAAGGGAGGGAAATATGCCTTATATAAGCAGCACCTTTGGGGATTTGCTTGACTTTGTGTGTGCATATGTATGTGTAACATTTGGTGAAAAATGCTCTTTCTGTTGGAATGGATATTATTCATGGACATGGTTCCAGTTAAGCTAATTGCTCTTGACTTTAAAAAAAGAAGGGAAATTTCTAGTAAGCTGGAATACCTTACTTGGACATCTTTGAAATGAAGTGTTTCAAATAATTCTTGTTTTAAAAGAAAAAATTTGCATGATCATCAATCTGTTTTATTTTTTAAGAAAAAGGATTTGAGGTGAGGTAGAAGAAACTAAAGAAAAAAAAATAAGCAGCTGACCTAAAACTAAATTTGTCAGATATTCTAAATTTGGCCATCCAAGTGAATGAATCTATCTTTCACAAAGACCCCTCTCAGAGGAGGTGAAGTGCAATCTAGCCATTCAGGGTGAGCCTTTCACTCAAACACTGCTTCATGGAGAAGCCTCTGCATACCACAGGGAGGAAAGTAGGCCAATCTTTGTCCTTTAGAGAGGCACCTGAAGCTATGTAATCATTGAGGATTAAAATCTTCTGGGACTCTCGCCTCCAAGATGGACAGATGGCAACTTCATGTAACAATAAAGGCATCCTTACAAAATAAAAGAAAGACAATTAGTCACCTCATACATATCAGAAGACCCTATTGCAGACAGCAAGTGTTGGGGATTTGAAAGGGATCAAACAAACTCTTAAGCTATATCTTTTCTGAAGCATATGGAGGGTAGAATTTAGGGCTGTGCAAATAATACGAGTGTTGGGTATTTTTTGTTCTACAACTGAATGACAAAATCAGAATAACAAATTACAAATTGGATTGCATGCTAGATTTTCACCAAAACTACACTAAAAAAATAATTACTTGTTCTCAACAGATCCCATGTATTTCATTTTCCTTTCAGCCATTTAAAAAGCTACACCAAGTAATGGTCCCATTACGAAAACAGTGTTAATGCCTCTGTTTTATTGTAATGCTAGTGATTACACTGTTGGCTCAGGATCTGGGATACCAACATTGAATACCCCACTCTACCAAAAGGGTCTTTCTGTGCACTTTCCTGGACAGGCCTCATACCTATGTGTGTGCCCTGGAGCTTGCTCTGCTGACATTATTCTATTTATTTTTAGTTCCAAGCAGATGCTGGATTTTGAACAGCACTCCACAACCTCACCAAGAGTGCAGTTCTGGGGTCCCTCCTGGTGGTGGTGGGTGAGTTAGGGGTGCCGGGGCAGTGACACAGCTCTGAGAGCAGGATGGAGCCTGCAGAAACCTGACACTGCAGCCAAGCACCTTTCGCTTGGGCTTTGAACTGAAGCCTTCCTAGGACAATAGGAAATGCTGTCAGAAATGTAGAGGCTTCTCCACCAGTGTGCGTGTATTTGCTTTCCTTCTGGCTTTCAGAGTCAGCATTACCATGCCCAGAACTTGCCGGAAAATGCAGCCTCTCACTCCATCATGTGCCACTACTTTGTTCCTCTGTAACATTCTCCCTTCACCATTCTCCAGCCCAAAGTGCTGCTACCAAAACTGCTTCTGTTTCACATTGCTCTGATGACACCAGACCTGTTAGTTCCTGTATGTACCCAGAGGTGTGTGCATCAGGTTCATTGGGTCCTTGTGTTTTCTGTAAGCAATTTCACTCCTCTGTCATACCTTGTCCTCATGGTGCTAGTTCAGCACCAGAAACCTTCTTCCCTCTGGCCTTTGTGTTTACTTCATACTGTTTGCCAGGCCCTGCTCATGCCACATCTCCTGCTCACATCCATCTCATCTCTTCCGCAGTACATGGCCACATAGCCTCCAGTGCCGTCTCTTGGCATGGTTAAGGAGGCTTCTTACGGTGCTCTTGCCTCAGGAAGCCTTAAGCAAGTCACTTCCCAGGGGCCAGGTCCTTCTTGGTATTTGCCAGGTGCATGGCAGGGCTGGCAGAAAAATTTTGATATATATTTCTTTCAAACCTCTACCCCTTCTCACTGCACTCATCAGTGCAGTGTTTCACTGGGTTCCCACTTGAAAGTAACGAAGGAGCAACTTCTCTCTGCATTTCTTCCCTTCTCTGCTCCTGACTGTTCAGCCTACAAACTGGCTGGGACTGGTGTTGTTTCCCATCATTTCTTAGCACAGACTCTGGCACAAAGGGACTCTGATCTCCACAGATCTAAGCCCTGCTGTATCAATAGCTAATTAAAGTTTCTTCCATATTTAGGACCCTAGTCATCCCTTTGCTGACAGCTCTGTGAAATTGCAGTGACTGGAAATCAGACTCAGTGATATTAAAAAGTAACCGACCAGACTGAACACATCAAACGTTTTCTGACCTGTTTCACTTTTGTCTCCCTTATCTGAACCACATGGGTGGAATTTAGCGCCTCTATTTTTAAACCTTTCACTTAGGCATTGACCTCTTTACTGCAGTCACCCTACGTTCCCTTTGCAGTCAAAGAAGAGAGAGGCACTTCTGGGGTGCATTTTGCATGCCCTACTTTTGGGGTCTACTTTAGGGCAAGATGAAAGGGACCCCAGAAATGCCTGTTTCTTCTCTTCACTGACTGTGAAGAAGGTCTTGATAGTCTTGCCACATACTTACAGTGTCAATCAAAAGCGAATCTAAGTGCTCTGAGTTGCCCTTTGTACACCATTGTGCATACTGTTAGCTCTAAATAAATGGATTATTTATAGCATATAGAGAGTTTTATGTCACATGTTCTGTATTTGTATACATATAATACCAAATCCATGCATTCATCTATTACTAGGAAGCTAATCAAGCAACACTTTTCTTCCAGGTTCTTAAATGAGAACTCCACCTTCAAACAATTCAAGCCAGTATTGATACTAGAGGAGAGTGCATGGGGCATAGATCTGCAAGGTCCGTGTCCTTGGTGATTCTTGGCTTTTCTGACAATGTCATTCCAGTGCCAGCCATAAAGTCAGAGCCACGCTCTGGGGTGTCCAGCTGGGGGTATTTCTTTAGGTCTTGGCAGCTTGCTGGGGAGTCTGCCTGGAACTGCTACTACTGAGTAATAGTAGCATCCCCCATGAACCGATTCCTTACCTGGGCACTACTACCACTGAAGCTTTTGGGAACAAGGACTTGATGTGTCAGTGTGAGAAGCCAGGGTGTCCCCATTTTTTTGCTGCAGCTGACCAAAATTAGGTCTGGAATTTTAAATTTACATTTGAATCTACATGTGTGTCACTTGATCCTGAGACCCACCATATGCAAAATTAATAACCCATCAGTACCACTGGATCTGCCTGACAGATGTGTTAGCCACCCACTACATTGCAGCCTTCAAAAAGTGGAACTGCCACTTAGAGAAAAGAATGTTTAAAAATAAAGCACTCAAAATGCTATATAGCCTCTGAACTAACTTTGCTGCTACATTTAATGCAGAAGATGAGATTTTTGGGGAGGCAGGCCACATATGCCTTCTTATATATGCCTAAACAAGAGCTCTGAAGAAAGTTTTCATTTTCCTGTTCAAATCACTCTGTGAGGAAGTAATTATCTGACTTCTTTTTTCCCCTGTATGCACCTGAGAACTGGTATCAGTCACAGCAGGATTGATGCACAGATGAGGGCACACATGCTACCATATATATAAACTACATGCATGTCCTAGGAGCATGTTCTGACATCACTAATTTCTTTAACCTACCTACAAGATAATATTACAAAATGGAAGAAAATAAGCTGCCGATATCACTTTTCAGCAACAGTAAGACATTTGGTCTTGAGCACAAATATTGCAATAAAACCTCTTGATACAAACACCATTTTGTGACAGAAAGTTCCATTTATTTCCTTGAATTGGAATGCTAATTAAATCTGTCACTCGTTCTTCTGCCAAAGTTCTGCTGCTACATCTGTGGGCAGAACTATATTTAAATATCCTTCAGAGTCAGTAGTATTTCATTGATTTGATTTATGAAGGGAGCATAACCAGGAAAAATGTATCCTGTTATCTTCTCACCGAGGAAAACAATCTGATAAGCAGATTCTTAAGTAGAGACGTCTTTTGGTAATGGGTCCAACTCTTTGTATGGCAAATGAAAGGATTATGAATAATGCCTTAATATTTCAGTGTATCTCTTTACAACAATAAACTGCATTAAAAATCCATAGCAAAGTATTTTCCCTTTCTTCCTAAGAGGCACTGTAGCTGTTTTCTTTTATGCTCAATGGACCCTGCAGAAGTTATCTTGTGTGTGCTGCAATCCTGGCACTCTCATGTGCCTTTAAAAGAAAATTGGCCCAGCTGTACTGCATTTTTTATGGAAAGCCCCAGAGATCAGTATTCTCTTTCTAGCTCAAAAGGAGCCCAGACCATCAATCAATATCTCACTGCACTTAGGAAGTGGGTTTCCCTGAAGGAAGAGGATTTGATGGACTTATTTGCATTTCCCCTTCCTATACATCTGGCATTATGCAAAGTCTCTTAAAGATGAATAGTAGGTGCTTCTACCTGAAACACACTGCAATATGGAGCTGCAGCAACGTCTCTGCTCAGGCAGCTCCCAGGCAGTGCACTCCCAGTCTTTCCATGGGGTCCAGAACGGTGGACCGGGTCCCATCTTCTCCCTATGCCAGCACAGTGTGACATGAAGCATCTTGCAGGGTGGCAAGGGACTGGGTAACTTCTCCTGGACAAGCAAAGTGGCACAGGCATCCACACAATGACACCTGTTCTGTGAATAGAACAGTTGCAGCAGCAAGGTGTTCATGAAGGTGGATCTTGGAGGTCCCAAACAGTCTGGCTGGCCCCTGTTGGTATTGTCAGGTCCCCAACATGTTCAAGAAGGTTCTTGTTCTATCACTATTGCACTAAAAAGGCATTCATGGGGTTAAACTTGCAGGTTCTCGCTGAGCTGTTTCTCTGTGTGTGCTTATAGAAAGGTTACTCCCATCCTGGGAGTTTATCTGGTGTTACAGGGGCTTTCTGGGTTGTCCATGCACTTTCTATCTCACAACTGTGCAAGCAAAATACGTGCAACTGGAGACCAAGGCTGGCCAAGGCCCTGATGTCTCTCCTGTATTTAGGATCTTCAGAATTCTGTAGGATTCTGTTAGATCAATACAACCTGGATGTCCCCAGTGCAGTCCAAATGTCTGGCACACTGTGACTGCTTCTCAAACCTTTCTTCCTGACCCAGGCCCCCGTGAGAGGCCCCTTCCTGCGAGACGACAGTGGGGACCCCAGGGCCACCGTGGGTCCCTCTGTAGCTTCCAATGTAGCATGGGGGGCTGTGGGTGGTGTGGGCTGAGCTGAGGAAAGACATGCAAGCAGAAGCAGCAAACACAGCAATACTTCATAATGTTATTTCATGCTTGGAGGCAGTATTTCACCATTACAGCAGAACATGTGTTTGCATGGGAGCCCAGAATACTGCTTTCCAGAGCAGTGGGGAGGAGCAGGGCAATGGTGGGAGCTGGCTGGTGCCAGCAGCCTGCCCTAAGAGGTTGTGATTCAGATGCAAGGCCCTCACTGCAGCTTAGAATTTTCCTGATATATAAATTGAAAAGGTCTAATTTCTCAGGACAATGAAAGCACATGTCAGGTCATGCTATTTGGGACTTGCACAGAGCCACAGCAGCTCTACAGTGGATATAAACAGCTCTACAGCATCTCTGGCTGATGCTCAGCTTTCTCCTTGCTCCAGGTACCAAAGCAGGGGGAGGCTCAGCTGCATTAGGTGAAAGCTGAAAACCTTTAGCAGATGTCTGAGGGCAGCTCCAGAGATTTCACACTGCTCAGAGATCCTGGCATCTTCCAGCATTAAGTCAGAATTATGGACCCTTAATGACCTCAAGACAGGGTCCTCAGAGCAAAGGTCTGCCTTGATGGCAAGTGTGATTATTGTCCTTAGATGGCCATCAGCAATGCAGACAATGGATCTGTGTGTCTGGCTAACAGCTGTTATCACGTATGGGATCAATATGTGCCTGCCATGGCCCAGTATTTTAAGAAGGACAAGAGAGGTGCAGAAGGTTGCGTGCAGTGTCTCCTCCCCCTCTACCATGCTTGGGCATACGTTACGGGGTTGTTTTAGCATCTTATGTATCTAGGCTAATCCACTGGAAATCAATCAGATCAGCTGGGAATGGGCATCCAGTGATGACAGATTGAATTAATGGTCTTTATCACTGATTCAGTGACAAGGGTCTAATCCTGGTATTTCTGCCATGACATGCAGAACAGAGCACACATGCGAAAGCACAGAGACAGGCAAGGTAAGTGCAAACATGCTTTTAACTTCTCAAAGACCTGTACATATGAGTGGGCTGGTGCTGGAATAAATAATTTACCCTGTATTTTTAGTATAAAGTCAGGTCTAAGCAACTTATGTTTGTATCTTCCCTCACGCCCCACTGACAACGTTACTGAATTATATGTACCTATTTCCTCATCAAGATATGTATATTTTAATTATAGATGTGTTCCAGTTTCAGTCATGCCTCCAAATATATCAAGGCTTTTAATGTTATCACACCTATCTAAATACTAAGTGCTGTTGTGGTCTGAGTTTTGTGTTATTTTATGTTGTATTAATTTAAATATCAGTTAAACTAATTTTTTTTTTTCTTCAGCACTGCCACCTTTCTGAAGGTGATGCAGTAGAGAAATGCAGTCTGTATTTTCCCTTGTAGAATTCAAGGTCTGTTCCCCAAAGATCAAGAGGTAATTTTTTGAGTAATAATTGAGGATGTCTTGAATTTTGACTGTTTAGGGGAAGTTAAAAAAAGTACCCCAAACCACACAGTCAAAGTCCCCAGTCAGCTTTTAAGGACTTCAGCATCTCCACGCAGCTTTACCTGTAATTTATCATCACAGCTATTATTTGTCTAAAAAATAGGCCTATACACATGAATATAAGAAATAGCAGTGAGACTGCTGATACAGGAAAGGTCAGCAGGATCAAACCTTAATATTTTACATGTAATCCTATGAATATTAGGTCCCATATGCCCTGCTAATTCCAGCTTTATCTCTAATATGTGGCTTATTTCTTAGGATTAGGTTTAGAACAGCAAGTGGCTGTTCAACAAACAGTGCACCAAAACACCCATCTTGCAGAAGAATTGGCTTCTTCTGCTGGGATTGTGAAAAATAATTCTCCAGCTCAATATCTAAGCAATTGAATCTCTCTGTGGTGAAAGCTGTGCCTCCTAATGTCCCGCATGTATGTGCAGAAGAATTCCGTGATCTGCTGGCGATAACTATTTTGCAGCCGTGGAAAAATCTGGGATGGCAACGATTGTCTGAAAGCGATATCCAAGCCATCAATCACACTTGCCAAAATATTTCTGCCTCTGCCTCTGTTTGGCTGTTGGGCTGGGGTTTGCTGTGCTCTGCAAGCCCCTCTTTGCCTTTCACCATTACTCCTTGTCACAGCCAGGACAGGCCGCAGCATCGCGCCACAGCAGGCACACAGGCTGCCAGCTTGGGTGGGAGCAGATGGTGTTTTGAACTGGATGAGCAGGGAAGTGAGTGCATGAGGTCGGGAGTGGTGCTGGAGGGTAGCTTGGGCACGGGGAACAGCGGCTGGGCTGTGGACTCAAGGGCGTCTGTGCCTCCCACTGCAGAGCCCGTGCGGGAGGCTGTTGCTGCATCCAGATTTCA
Source organism: Corvus hawaiiensis (assembly GCF_020740725.1). NCBI lineage: Eukaryota > Metazoa > Chordata > Aves > Passeriformes > Corvidae > Corvus > Corvus hawaiiensis. The sequence goes on from NC_063216.1 coordinate 45,180,204, forward strand.
GTGTGCTTGCTTCAGTGCCTGGCACCAGACCCTGCAGTGATCTCTCCAGGCTCCACATCACATCCTTACCCACACAACAATCCAGCTCCCAGTTCCTTTTCTGAATACCTTGTAAAAGCCCATCCTAAAAATAAGCTGCTTGGCTCATGGACATTGTGAGAAAGAGTGAGAAAACAGCAGTTAAACAAACACAGGCAAGGCATGAGAGCACACAAAGTATTAGTTCACTTTCACATCATCCAGTTAGTTCATTTTGTCCTCTGTCATTTGCATCACATGCCCAGGCAGTCATTTAAATGTTGGAGTTTTTCCTTTATCTTTGCAGCTTCCAGGATAATATTCCCTTCTGTTGGTTGGCTGGACTTACTGTCTCTTTTCCAAGGTCGGGATGAGTGTGAACCTCTAGCAGTCTTGTGACCAACTTTCTGCTCTGTCACCAGCTCAGAGGTCTCCCAACTGCCCACCACGCAGGCCTTGGACACATCTTTCCCTAAAACATCTATCAACCTAGTGAATAAAGATGCAAAAAATGCTAGAACCCAAATTAAGACATCCATGAAGACACTGCTTCAAATAAACCCAAATAAAATTAGTTAACTGGGATGGCAAGCAACATCTGCTAGTTTATAAAATGATAAGAAATTATTTGAGCTTATCAGATTTCTTGCTCCCTGTATTTTGTGAATTCACAACATCCTTCTGCTTTAGCTCAGAGATCAGCATGAAAGGGTTCCCAGTCCAGTGGTTCCCTCACTGTATATGCTTCCTCCTTCCCTTTTCTGCCTTCTGCTTCACCTGATCTTTCTGTCTTCCAAGATTCTTGCTTTTTTCCTTACTGTCTCCTTTTTAATTCCCTCTCTACAGAAACAATTTTCCCTTCTAAAGCAGCTGTGTGCTTTAGTCCCAAGTCCCATGTCCTGGAAACTAAGGATCATACCAGGAACACCAACAGTCACAATAATAATAACAATTACCATAGCAATAGTTCTCATCTGCAGTGGAGGATATTGAGGGCAATTGTCCAGGACAGCTGGCCAGTGAGGACCTTCAATACATGAGGGAAGACCCACAAGTGCCATGGCTGGCAGGCAGCCTGGCCCTGAGGTATGACCTGGGCACAGGAAGCTCTGTGCGCACTTCCAGCGACACGACAATAGAAGCACAAAAGGTAAATTGCCATGTATTATGTCTCCTACTGACTGGCCTCAGCTGACATGACTTCTTGGCAGCAAAGCTGTAAAGTCACAGAGGTGAACAAGTGGGGAAAGATCTTCTCAGTCGCTCAGTCCCTGTCCTGGTGTGAGCACCAGGTTGCTTTTGAAGCCCACGTGAACAGCCGCATGCAGTGCTTGCAGAGCGATGCTGCCTGCCCAGATGCTGCCTGCCTGGATTCTGCCCACCTGGATGCTGCCAGCCTCGGCTTAAGGGCACCCAGTGCTGGCTCCAGCCATGTGGCAAAGCAGCCAGGAGGCTGAAGTGCAGCTGCCAAGTGCGGCTTCCTAGGGGATGCCTTACTGCATTTCAGAGTGCTGAGCCTTGGGTATTTCCCAAGGCAGCCTTGCTGGATGGGCAGGAGGAGGGATCTGATCAGCCTCTGCTACCTATTAGGGGGTCAAAAATCTCTAACTTAGCCATGGAGACTCTAAGACTCCCAAAAGAGTCACTCTCTCCTGCACTTAAAAATCTTCATCCATTGCTTGGTGCTTGTTTTAATGTCCCTGCTGCAGAGCAGTGAGTTAGGGAAGAATCATAGAATAGTTTGGCTTGGAAGGGACTTATAAAGGTCTTCTGCTCCAACCCCTGCAGAGAGCAGGGACAGCTTCATCTAGATAAGGTTTCTCAGAGCCTGGACCAGCCTGATCTTGAATGTTGCCAGGTGTTACGAAAACTTTCCTGTATGACCATCCAGTAACCACTCTGGCATCACAGTGTCACCACCTGAGCTGGGAGCGAGGTCCCTTCACAGAGGGCAGCTCCAGTGACCCAAGAGCTGTGCTGCTTGACTCCCTACACAGACACCACACTCACAGACAGACCAGGCTTCCTTACAGGCTTGACCCCAGATTTCCCATAGGTGGACGTGTTGATTCTAAAATAATTTCATCATGGTGTAAAAATAGAATACCAGCTCAAGCTGTTCCTCCAGGAGGGGACCCCAAACAAAGCAAACCCTGAGCTTTTACACCTTTCAGTCTAATTGTGCAACAGTATGGGATTTCCCAGCTGAGCCATCAGCTCCTGCTGTGTCTGGCTGTCCTGTCGAAGGTCCCCCATTGTTCTGCAAAGGGTCTGCAGTTCACAGTCTCTTGCCTTGGGCCCCACCACTCAGAGCTCAGCCTGCAGCTCACACTGCAGCTGCCCACTGAGATACCTGCACTGAGTGTATTCCTCAACACAAGGATGGGGCATCTACCACCCCTCTGGGCAACCTATTCCAGCTGAACCTGGGCAAGTGTGTGGCTTTCAGGTACTGCAACAAAAATCCCCCAAATCACTCATGACAAGGGAAGAAAGTGCAAAGATGTGCTTCTTTTTAAAATCCCAGGGTTTTTAAGCAAGTCTTGTGACTGTTTTTCAGGGAGTTTATTACATGCATGTCAGTTCACTGCAGTAGAGCTGTCCATGTAATACTCCCTTTAATGGGATGCTGAGAGTCTGAAAGTTTCCGTACCTACACACAGAAAGTTGTTTGACAGAATAACAAGAATGATAAATTAGATGAATTTGCAAATTTTTCTCCTAAATTCCTATTCCATTACCACCACATTTTTCCCCTGCCCAGAACTGTGTGCTTGGACTCTCACCTTTATTTGCTAGTGCGCTTTGAAAGACAACTGATTTCTCCATCAAAGCAGTGAGGAGGCTGGTGTGGCCTTCTTAAACAGGAACCCCTTGGTATGGAGGGAGTATTTTCAGGTTTCACTTATTCATGAAGTTGAAGGATTTAAAATATCCTTCTAATAACATCTTGTTCAGTTGATAAGAAGAAGATTTGGAAGATTAAAATTGCACCAAGGGGTTGTATCATTTTATGCCAAGGACAGGCAAATAGAATGAAATCACAGAGTGTTGGTTGTTGGGTGTTTTTTAACAAAATTGCCACTCACCAGAAATCAGCCTAATCTTAAAATCTTATAAATTATAAATATAGTATGGTAATAGGGCCTAGACAATATGTTAACTTTTTCTCCTCGTACAGCTGGAATGCTACTGCACAAATGTTGCACAGAAAATCCCATATTTGCAGTGGGATGTTACTGCAATCTAATTTAGCAGCGTTTCTTTTCAATTATCCCTTTGCTGTCCTCCTCAGGATCTCAGAAAAACCTTTTCCTTCACAGGTATCTCTCCATGGCAGGAGTGAGAGCCTGTGCGGGGAGCCATGGACTGGCACCCTGTGCCCTGCCAGCGCCCAGGGCACCACTGGTAGCTGCAGTGTCACCCAGCTCCTGCCCCCACGGCAGGTGGGTTCAGTGGCAATTTGACATGTCTGCAGGCCCCCACAGGGCTGGGGGGCCCCCACCCTCCTCACCTTCCCAGAAGTCTTCCAGAAACTTTGGTTGCTCCAGTTTTGTAAGTTGATGAATGGTTGGTAATTTCAGCATTGAGGATGTTTGTGCCTGCATATATGGAACAGGTGAGCTGATGAATGGGTGCCAGAAAGACAGAAATAGCAACACATTGTTAATCTGGGGCGGATGGCATCTCCCTTTGCTTCTGAGAAGTACTGGAAGCAGCTGAGAAGCAAGAAAAAGGGGTACCTGGCCTGTGTCCCTGATACTACCCACAGCTTTTAAAAGACAATTTCTCATCCCTTTCCTTGTGGCCATCCCCTCTAGAGGCCAAGTGGCGTTACTAGATGAATGGTCCCGTGAAGGATAGGCACCACAGAGATATCCATCCTTTTCCAGGTTTGGCATCTTGAGGTGGCCCTGCAGTGCTGCAGCCCACTGCATACTACGGCTTTGCTAATACTAGAGTCACAAAAGCAGCATCTCCCCTATCCTTTCACCTTTCCTAAAACTTAAACAAAGTCCCACCCTCAAATTAGACTTAAACTGGCAAGAAGGTTACAATATTATTATTGCATTGGATTGAAGCACACTGCTGAAACTCCACACAACCATCATCCTCACAGAAGACTGATTTCTTTAGGGAACCAGGCTAAAAACCAGGCAGAGCTGCCAAGAGAGGCTGTGCCTGTGGGGTCTGGCTAGGCTGGATGCTGGCTGGAAGCCCTGAAGCATCATTATCAGAGAGCTGACCCCATACACACGCTCGTGTGTGCACACACACCCACACACCCCTACACAGAGCACAAGGCCTGGCATGGGGTGAGAGCCACACTAGGCACCATGACGTGGCTGTCACAGGGCTGTCACAGTGCATGGGCAGGGCTGGAGGCTCACCTGCACTGGCTTGGGACTGGAGATGTTGCAGAGCTTCACAAACAGCAGTTTTTTGATGCACAGACAGAACAAAAGAAAAATCAAGAAATTTCCTATTCATCTCAAGTTGAGACAAAAAAAGAAAGGAGCTTTTTTCTTTATTCTTGTGGGGGGACAAATGCATTTCACCTATCCAAAATGCAGTGGTTTATTTCTTTAGTTACCCAAAAGGCAAATCTCTTGAGGGTGCAAAATGGATCCAGTCCCTCCAGCCCAGTCGGAACACTCCATGCCTTTCCATACGTCCTGGAAAAAGGCTTCCTGCCTGAAAGAGAAACTACTTCCCAGATGCAGAAAACACTCAGGACACAAGTAACTACATAACCTTCACACTGTCCCTTTGTCCACCTCTTGCAGCTGTTTGGCCACTGCCCCAAGGCTGTGGGAAGCAGCGCAGGACACCAGGCAGTGTTAGATTGATCAGCACTGCTCTGGATGGGGCTCCCATCCAGGTGAGATGCCTATGGTGTTCCAGCCCATGGAAAGCATGGGCTCATCCACTGCCTGCACCAGTCTGGCCAGACCCCCAGGTAGGGTCCCCAGGTTGTTGTTTCACTTGTTCAACATGTGTAGGTGCTGCGTTGTGAAAGCACAAGCTGTTCCTCACTGCTTCCTCTGCTCTTTTTCCCCTGATTTGAAGTGGTTTGCTTCTCAGAGCAGCCAAATTGTTGAGGAAAGGCTCCTGTCTGTCACCAGTGGCACATGGCGTCTCCCCAGTGCAAATGAAATGCAGGTATAAATAGCACCAGACTCTACAGCTGGTGGTCAGCTGCCACACAGGGGCTTAGCCCAGGACTAATCCACTCCAATGCTGTCAAAATCCAGCCTGTTAGCCCACAGTCCTTCTCTAGGGAGAGGAATCATTTATCATTTTCCCAGCTTCCTGCCTCTGCTGCCATGCAGGTCTTCAAACAGCTCTCTGAGTGTGTGGGTGCCTTGGCAAGTGTGGGAACAAGAAGCCGTGAGCAGGCTGCTTGCTGAGCATCCAACCCATGGAAAACCTCTTCAGTCTCAGCTGAATGGGATGGGACTGAACTAATGACTATTGTGCTTGTCAAAGTGCCTGAGTATTTATGCTCTATGACCCCATCACGTAAGACCACACACAGCCTGTTTGGGCTGATGGGCTAGATCTCTTTGTATTAAGCATTAATGAAAATTTCTTGCATTACTATTGGGAAAGAAGGATTATGGACTTGCTGGGGTTTAATACCAGAAGGTGGAGGTTTAACATTATTGTTTTCTTGACTAATATTTTATGCAGGAAAGCAAGCTATGACCTTGATACATAATGTTGCTGTTACCTGAGATTCACAAAATCCCAAGGACCATCACAGAGCAAGCATAAATATGTATGGTGCATCAGCAGCAAGTGCAGATGTTTTGATAAGACATACAGCTAAGGACTTCGATATGGATTCCTCTGACTAGAATTAGGAAATGGCAGACAGTGTCTGAGCCTGTAGCCCCAGGCCCCCTTCAAAATCAATGGGGAGAAGTAGGCACCTCTAGGATACAATTCACCTGATGTGGATTAGTTCTGCCTCAGAATAACAGGAGATCCACAGATATCTGTGTGCCTGCTCTAACCATTGAGTCCATCTGGATAAGTAGCCCAGGTACAGATTCATTGTGTGTGACTTTGGTTATGTGAGTCCCATACCAGGTGAAAATATAGTCCTTATAGCAAAAAACTGGGAGAAGAATGGAAGGTAGGAAGCAGGGTAAGATTTGTTAGCAATCCTCCAAGCTCTCTTACTGTTAGTTTGTCCTTCTCAGCTTGGGTCAAGCGCAAAACCCCTGCAGTGCCCTAGAAAGGAGGTACTGTCCAATGGGAGGGAGAAAGAATGGCACATGCCAAAAAGCCCCTGCCCCCTTTGTTGTCAACCCAAGATCTACTCAGCCTAGGTAGTTCTTGTGAGATTTTAAGCACAGGCAGGAAAGGTGGGTCATGAACTTGGGGAGGTGTTTGCAGACAAACTCATGCCTTACTTCAGTGGCTGCTGTTCAAGATGTTCCCACAGCTGGCTCCAGCACAATCAGTGGCCTAGCCTTTCTATGTCTCCGGCACATCTCGAGAAATGATTATTTTCCCCCTTAGACCCAGAAGCCTTTTTCTTTAAAGAGATTTTTAAAATAAATCCTTCTCTTGGCATAACTGCTCCAGCCCAGCAGCTGTGAGGAGGTCTTGACCCCCGATCTCACTGTCTGAGGACAGATTCCCCCCTGCAGAATACCTGTAATTCAAGCATTTGATTCTTCCCAGCAGGGAACCATTTCTGCAAATGAAGCCTATTTGTGTAATGAAACATCAAGTAGTTCACACAGGGATACAGAACAGTCATATAGGGAAAGAGCTCTCAAATGAAATGCCGTGCCAGGAAAGATTTAATTGTAGTTACCATACCATAATAAAAGAAAAGAGAAAAAAAACCAAACAAGCTTGCAGGAACAGGCTGTTTTCATTTCCCAGCAATTGCACAGCAGCAAGGCCGCCTCAGCACTCAATAAGCTCCTGTTGGCAATAATTGGCACCCTTGCTGGTGGGTCTGCATGGATGAGCTGAGGTCTGAATGGCTGGCAGGGGCAGACCTGCTCCCACACCTCTGTGGGCAGGGCTGCAGAGGAGCAAGGTGCAGGCAGCCACTCATGCTTGTGCTTGGCAGCAGCCCCGGCCCCAGCAGCTCTCATGACTTCTGCAAAAGAATGTCCTTAAATATGAAGAAAGCAAGTGCATGCACAGCCATGCTGATATCAGATGGGGGACTGGTGCCAGGAGTTTAAGTGTGGTAAGCAACTTTGGGGTGTGCAGGGACACCTACTCCTTGGGTGCTAGCATGTAGATACCTGTATAGCTAGGAGCACATGCTTCAGTGCTTTCTTCCACGAGGATCTCAAGAAGCGTAGAGTTCCTCCCTATCTTATTTACTGATAGCACCCAAGATGATCACAGGCTTTTCCCAAGCTAAAATTTCCAGTGGTGTTTTCCACATTTCTTATATGAACCTCCCCTTCTCTCTTTCCAAGTTGCAAGTGCATTTGCTACCCTTGTCCCTGACAGAGTCCAGAGCTTTTCATGTGGAAGGAAAGGTTATTACTGATTCTCAAGTGAATCTTCAGCTGGGGTTACCCAGGTTCTTCTTTTGGCCAGAGGCCAAACCAGCCCCTTCTGTATGGTGTTTATGTACCAAATGGCAGCCTGTCCCAGGGAGAGAGGGTAGTAAGATAGCTCATACATAAAGGAGTCATTGCTAAGCCTGTCTGTAAACTTTGAGACCAGGTTGCCTTTGAACATCATCTTGGGACTTTTGGAAGAAACTTTACTAAGAACACAGAAGCACTCTGTCAAACATGTCAAACTGTTGCCAAATATTTTACAGCCAAATCTAGGTTTGTTTTTTTGTTTGTTGGTTCATTTCAGTTCTTTTACAAGAAAAAAGAAGAAATAAATGTTCCCATGGCTAAAAATTATCTCTGCAGTAGCTCTGTGTAGTTGCTGGAAATGCACATTCATATACGAAGGATATCTTGATATGCACAATAAGTAACTTTGTGAATGCATCAGCAATAAAAATGCCTGAGTTGTAACATAAAATTCTTGCAATAAGGAGAAGAGGAAAATCTGATTGCCCACCAGTAAGCAATTTATTTTGTATGAAAATAAGCATTTCCATTCCTAATGACTATGTAAGCAGAAGTGCATATGACAGCTACTTTATTTCTACAATGAGAGCCTTCATGGGACTGGACAGTTGGTAGAATAGGGAAACTGCTTTGCATGCACTGATATTTGTCTGCATGCCTAGTATTTTAGATGGTCAAAAGGGAAGAGTCCTTACAAAGATGTCCCCAGCATCATAGTAGAATCACAGAATCACAGAATATGCTGAGTTGGAAAGTACCCATCAGGATCGAGTCCAACTCCTGGCCATGCACAGGACACTCCAAGAATGACACCATGTGCCCAAAAGCATTGTCCAAATGCTTCAGGGAACTCTGTCAGGTTTGGTGCTGTGACCGCTTCCCCGGGGAGCTGTTCCAGTGCCCAGCCACCCTCTGGGTGAAGAACCTTTTCCTGATACCGAACCTGGACCTCCCCTGACGCAGCTTCATGACATTTCCTCAAGCCGTATCACTGATCATGAGAGTGAAGAGATCTGTACCTGGGGGATGTTGAAGACCACAATGAGGTCTCTCCTCAGTCTCCTCCAGGCTGAACAAATCAAGTGTCCTCAGTCATTCCTCATAAGGTTTCCCCTCCAGACCCTTCACCATCCCTTTAATTCTGTGATCTGTGCTTTCCTTTGGGGAGGTCTGTGCTTGCCCCTAGCATGGGATGGGATGGGATGGGAGGGAACAGGCTTGGGTATTCCTGCCCGAGCCCGTCTGGTGGGGTCCAGCACTGGGGCTTGCTCCCAAGTCTCTCCCCTGGTCTGCTACTTCATCCAGCTCCTCTGCTCCGATCCCTGCTCTGCAGTGGGGTTTCTGCCATGTCCCCTCCTGAGCCTCAGAAACATCTGGCAGTCCTCTGTCAGCTATCTGTGTCCCCACATTGGATGCTGGCTCCCAGGGGATGGAGTAATGTCATAGCCAGCGCCAAATAATGAGCACCTCTGGGAAGGGTTAAGATCATATCTTCATACCTCTGATTTTGAATCTCCATGCTTTAATTCAGCTGTGGTGTGTGAAAAAAATATTAATGATCAAGAATTGCTTTGTAGGTAAAATAACCCTGCTGCAAACCCCATTTTTTATTTTAAAATTGATAATAAACACATACCATAAATAAAGGTAATCATGCATTACATGTCCACAGCAGTATATGATACCAAGCCTATTAAAACAGTATCAATCAGGCTCTGAAAATGGTTTATATTTAGCACATCTCCTTTTAGATTAAACAGACTCTGCTCCCAATTATCCAGTAATTACCTAGAGGCATGAAGGCATGTACACAAAGCTACAGCAAAGCGACTGTGAGCACTGACTTACTTTGCTGTTGGTAAATTTCGTTTTGTCAGGATTAATTGGAGAGAAGGCTGGTGATGAACACATGACAAGCACAACACTCAATAACGCTTTAATAAAGTGATGGAAGCAAATGTTTTCCATCAAACCTCTTCAGCACAGGAAATGTGATTAATTAAGCACATTCATCTAATTACTGTATGAATTCTCAGGAGGTAAATGTATACTCCAAGGCAGATACACTGGATTCCAGAGGCTAGATTCAATTTATTTTTATGTGGTGTTTTTATGTAAACATTAAAAAAGGGTTTTTTTAAGGAGAGATCTTAATGGTGATTGTTTTCCAGCACTGGATCAAAGCTGATCCTATTCACCAGTGTTCTTCAGAGCTGATAGCTGGTCTTCCTTCAGAGTAACTCTCTAGCTTTTCTATTATCTCCAGTGAGACTGAGTTTTAGGAAAAATGGAACCATCAAAATGTTTGTTGGATATTGTCCATGTCTTAAAAGCCTTCTGCTTTCCTTTGCATTAATAGTGTTCAGGGCTGGAACTGCTTTTCTAATTAGCAGCAGCAAACGAAGGATACCAGGCTCCAAACTGCGTCTGAAAGGTACGGCCTGGGCACAAGCCCTTTCAAAGGCAGGAGCCATAATGTTGCTGTCATTAATCCAGGCACAGCAACCCTACATCAGCAGCTGTAGGGGATGCTGAACTCACAGCCCTTTTCTCAGCCTGGTGAGGGAAGCCCACAAGCACGGCAGGTGTGGTGGCAGCAAGTGAGTGCTTGTGGCATCCCCTTCTGCCCACCACTGCCAGCCCAGTTCTGTCCTGGGGCTGCCTTCCAGCCCAAAGCAAAATTTGCTTCTGCAATGGAAATCCTAATTTTGCTTGGGACAGGAGAAGCAGCAGCTGCAAGAACAGTTCAGCCAAGTGACCCAAGGGGCAGTAACCTCTGCCAAATCTTCCCCTTGCCCCAGCATAGCCCTGGGCTGCTGATGGGCTAAATTCCATCCCCAGCTGCAGGGTGGTCCCAGCTGCTGGGCCACAGGGCAGAAGGCTGAAGGGGCTGGTGTGCAGGGAACAAGCAGACCTACAATCACAGCAGTGCCTTGCTGTGGCTTCATGCAGAAACACTGAATATTTGAGGTAGTGAAGCTGGGGAGAGGGATACCAAAGCTAGCAGTGAGGGAAAAGCCATGTCAGATTCCCACCACTTCTATTAACACTGCTTCCGCTCCATCCTCCTCTCCCTTCCCCAAGGGAAAACCCATGCCTGGTGCCTGTATCCTTAAAAAGATCATTGCCAAGCTATAAATATCCAGCCATCAATTAACTGCATAAATGCCCACTGTACAGAGAGCTGTCCTTCTGAGCTGCTAAGGTGACTAACATCAGGGACGCTCACCAGCAAAGGGCCTGCCGTATTTGCCTCATTAAACCTTGGACTTTACCAGTGTATTTATTTTAGAGGTTTACAGCAATCTAGTCCACAGTGCATTTAAAGTTAACAGAAAGACTCTGCCTGAGTTCTGTGGGCTTGGATTCCTTCCAAGGGAAATATTTTCCTACTTAAGTAACTCTGAAACAAGGCAATCACACCAACCAAAAAAAACCCCAACCCTGGAATGTTTCATTTAAAAATACGTTGTTGACAACAGAAAGCAAAGAGATCCTTAGCACTAGGGATGTATTTTTAATGCAGCTTCAATCAAATGCTTCAGAAAATGAAAGACTTGCAAAATAAACCTGTTTGCATTTATGGCCTTCCCGGCTGTGGCTGGGAAGGGATGGAGGGAAGTTCTGTGAAATTCTGGTCCAAAGGAAACAACTAAGGAAAGCAAAAGCTTTCTCAGGCAACCTGGCAGCTTGCTGGCTTCCCTGAGAGGGGCAGGGAAAGCAGAGGCTGGGGGAAGCCCTGCAGTGTGATGCAGTCCTATAGCACTGTATCTGCCATGTTGTTGTGACCTAACTCATTGCAATACCAGCTCCTGACAAAGGTTTGGAGTCTTTCCAGAGCATTTCACCCAGGACACTGTACCTGGGTGAATAGAAACAAGAAGGAATCCCCACAAGAGGAGGCAGGGCTCTATTTGGCTTTTATTTGCTGACAGTAGCCCTGGGAGGATCCCACACACCCTAAATAGTTCATCACACGTTGCTGAAGCACCACAGGTATACACAGCAGCAGCAGGTGAATATACCTGTGGGTAGGTGGAATCTGAGAGGACTCCTGTAATCATTCCTGCCATGTAATCAGTTCTCTTCCCTATACTTAGTGCGTAAGACCTCCTTGCATCATGCCGGCAAGATAATTAGTGCCACTTCAGCAGGGTGAGCCCAGACACACAGCACTGGAACAGCCAGGTGACTCACCTGGGCATCTGTTGGCTCCTGCCAGGGATAACCAGTGTGGAGGAGGAAACACTTGCAGTGCTCACTGAGAGGGCAGGGTTAGCACCTGCCAAAGCACTCAGTGGTGCGTCAAGATTCAAGCAACATCAAACAAAACCCAAATCTGCAGAAGTATCACAAGACGTATAACTACTAGGATTTGGGAAGGCTGTATGATAGAGAGGTGACACATGGGCACTGGAGAGCCAGCAATCATCTCTTGATTCTCAGGAAAAGGAAAGATCTGCTGTAAATTTGTCTGCCCTATTTCATAAATCAAACCTGTACATAGGTACTGCTCCAGAATGGTTGACCGGGTATCTTCCATCATCTTCTGTATGTGTGTGTGTGTGTGTGTGTGTGTGTGTGTCTTTGTTTTGGCTGTGAGTTGGGACACCAGATTTCTGTGTGTCCTGCTGGGGTATGCAAATCTTCTGGCATCTTCATGCTAAAAATAAACTGGAATTGCTGCTTCCCTTTCTGTGCCATTTGGTGATTTTTGTCTTCCACTCTGTCCAGAGATGGACATTCCATGTGTGTCCAGGGCCAGTGAAATGCTCTGGGGAGACCTTTGCACTGTGTTGTCTCAGAACTGTATCTAATTGTATGGGATACCTGGGAGAGAGGCAGCAATCAAACCCTCACTGGAACATTGAGAAGGGACAAGTGAAACTGTTAGGATGTGGGCTGCAAATCCAGTTTTTTTCCTTGGGTTTGAAAGAGCAATCCCAGAGTTAGCCTTACTCATACACTAATACGTGAAGGGCTCTTCTCTCTCACTGTGCCTTTAAGGTGTGGATATCAAAGTAACAGATCTGCCATTTGGAAAGCTAGCAAGAGAAATGTTGCTTTGTGACATATCTTAGGCAGGCACCGTGTGCCTAGGATATGTCCCATGGTCTTCTCCTCCTTCGCAACACCTTTGCTTACAAGAAGTGCCATTGAACTAGGTCCCCATCATGAAAAACAAGGGGAATACAGCATCACAGTCCAAGAAACCGGGTCTGTGTCCTGTTGAGCACATAGTAGTGTGGGGGGGGGGGAATAATAGAACAAGTGCTAGAGAACTTGAGAACCTAGGAAGTAGGTCTTCCCAGGCCTGCCAGTGTCACCACAGGGGCCTGAAGGGACTGCCTGAGGAGGTGCAACCTTGGTTACAGCCCCAATATTTCTAAGTCAGGAAGTGACCTGCAACCTCAGCTAACAGAGACCAATAGGTGTCCTGCAGCTGAGACCCAGAAAAAAGGTCTCTGGGGATAAAAGGATGAAATAAGAAACATGAAAATCTGCATGAAAAGTCAAAATACAATAGAAGACGCTGACTCAGGCCCCTGCTCATCTATACAGCAATGCAGTGCTGGGAGAGGTGCATGGCTGGGACTGGCAGGACATGGGCCAGATGTGGTAGCAGGAGGGTTCTGCCCTGGACTCCAGCTGAGCTCAGGTATCAGCAGGAAAAGGTTTAGAGAGGAGGCACTTTGTGTTTAAAACACATATTCACATCTCTGCAGTTCACCTCAGCTTTGCTTTCCTCCCACAAGTGATGGAATGGGTCAGTCCTTTACAGAAAACAGCCTACACAAAGTTGTGAAGACATCCTCTCTTGTTTGTCTGTATCCAGCTGTCACAGTTTCTTAAATATGGGCATACGGACAAAATGCCATTTTGATGAAAGAGTGTAATATCCAAGAGAGCTGTGTACAGAAATGGAGCATGGGCTTTTGGAATAACTGGAGTATCTGGATATGGAAGGATTACTAGATGCCACTCATGCCATTTCTAAGGTGACTAAAGCAGCATGTTATTTCCACTGCATTGCTGAAGCATATTACTTATCAAATACATCCTACAATTTAGATACAGTGAGAAATGGCTTGAAATGTGTATGTTTTCCCAGTGCTGGTCTGAATGAAAAAGAAACAGTTTTTCGTTAAAAACAAGTCAGAGGTGTCTCACAATGTCTGGAACCAGATTTATCCTAAAATTAACTGTGGATGACTCAGGGCACATACTTATATTTTATTCCCCTTTTCCATGATACTGAGCACAACAGGGCCCAGGCTTTGACAGTAGTTCTGAGATACTGCAGGAGTATAAGGAACATATGGACCATAACTTGGCTAGGATTTTGAAAAAGACACTAGGGACCCAGTGCCATGACAATTTTGAGATGACTAATCTGTATCTTTAATTCTTAAAGAATTAAAATTACAGGAGGATGTTCATGGCTACTACAGTGCAAAGCCCAGCTTGTTCAAGAAGCCCCTCACAGTATAGAAAGTGAATTATGATGTATTTCCCTGTTAGAGTCAGACTGTCCTTTTGTGTTTTGGGTGAATCACTGATTTCTCTAAATGTTCAATACTGCTGTCCTCAAGTTTTTATTTGGGAGACCACAAACTACAAAATCCGTTCTTGTATCTGTAATGCAGGTACAGAAGAAGAATAATTCAGGATGCCAGGATCTGTGTGGCATGGAACTCCAGAACAATAAAAGATGGATGCTAAATTAGAGAAACTCAAGGTAGAGGTAGCATTTAAAGAACATTTGGTAAATACTTGAGCTCAGGGTAAGAGGACAACACATACATATGGAGAACTACTTTAAAATCCTGGGGATACTTCTGACCAAAAAGGAGACAATGATTTTTTAGGCTTCCTGCCCAGAAGAGCAGTCATTCATTTCCAGTCCAGCAGTTCAAAGCCAAAGGTGTGCTAAACTGGCTTCTTGACATTTGAGAACAGAAGCTGTCTTTGACCCAGCAGGAGAAACAAGATTAGCCTGTCCAGATTAGAAGGAAAGTATTAGCAAAGCACTAGAGGGTTTGACATGGAGTCTATTTAATAGTGGCAGGCCTGGACGATAATGATGAAAGCAGAAGTTGCCAAGTTTATAAGGCAGGATGGATGAAGTACTAATATAGTTATTGCTTAAATGCCTCAGTTGATGGTGAAATGCTGTTCAGGATAGACTGGTATAAAACAAGGTTTCTTGTAGCGAGGTCACAATACACAGCAAGGGTATCTAAAATAATAAAAAGCCATATGAATATTTCCAAGTACATCTGTAAGAAGAATAAGAAACATGAAACTGGGTGACCTGGCCCAAAGGGAAAAGGGGGACTTTATTGCTAATATCAGGTGTGCCTCACCAGGGATATAATATATAAACAAAGACTGTGTTAACATTTGCAGACCTGCTAGTAATCAGAAGACAGATTTACCTCACAGTTTGGGTGTTTTCTACAGATTCAATATTTTTCTTTATACCTTCTGTCAAATCTTAAACTAAGGGCAGATTTCCTATGAGACCGCAGAATTGTGTGTGTGTATTAGTCAGTAGCTCTGGGATTGCACTGATCTCTTCCTTTATGTTTTTCCTTGGGTTATTTCATTAACAAGATCACCCAGCAGCAGATAGCCAGATAGCCTTCATGGTGTCATTTTAGTATACAGGCATTGCTGAAGAATGGTGCCTCATTACTTTTCATCTAGCAATTTTGTTTCTTCTGCAGAGGGTGGCACAAGCTGTATTGTAGAGACTTAATCCAGCAAATGCTAATCCATCAGATCAGGGCCAGAGTGCCGCACTCTGCTTTGGCCTCATCCTTAGAGAGAGCTCAGTTGGCCACTGGGTTCCCAGCACCATGTGCTGCAGGGGGGTGTTACCAACCCTGCTCTGTAGCGTGGGCCTCCCCATGGAACTAATCTCTGTGAGGTGCAGATCAGCTGTGCTCCCTTCATTGTGCTGTAGGTACACTACTTTAACATGAAATAAAAACACAGGCTTTTACGTGACAATTCCAACTGTCCACGTTGAATTTCTAAACAAGAAAAAAAAGTCAAATATTAAAATATTTTTATTTTACTGCGGTCATGAATAGCAATGTACAAATATGCTGCAAAATAAGCTGTTCAGCTGTCCTTCTCCCAGAAGATGAACCAGATCAACATAATGCTGTGCATTTGGGGTGTGTTTTCTTCTTAGCTCAAAAATCCTATGAAAAAAAGCACTGCTGGATTTGAAGTAAACTACAGGTAAACTGAGTTCAAACACTAATTCCACACTGCCTTGGTATAGTCATGGACAAGCACTGATTGGTTTCCAACAGAAGCCAGAGCCTGTAGTGTGTACCTCTAGCGGGCTCACAGGCTGCTAAGAGGGATGCTAAACACTGTCCATGCTCTGCAAGTCTTGTGCGGTCAGTAGCAAAGGGCATGGGGTTTTCTATTTGAAATACATTCATGAAAAGCAAAATAAGAGAATAAAAACTCCTCTGAGTGTTGCAATGAGAAATTGCTGCCCATCACAAGTCAAAATAAGTCATAGTGTGTGGGTACATGCAGGCTGCCATCAATGTGCACCATTTCTCTCAAAACCAAGCTTTCTACAACTGCCTCATGCAGAGTTCTCCTGACTTGAAATCCAGGCTGCAAGAGGCAGTCAGTGTTTCTCACCCGGATGGGGCATGCAGACCCACAAGTCTGGGGACCGAGGGCACCAGAACCAGGCAGGGCAGGAGCCGACCAGTCGGGTCAGCCTGAGGCTTGCCCAGACTTAGGGTGGGCAAGAGGACACATTCTATGTCGTCCCATCTGCAGGGGAGAGCAACCATGTCTGAGAACATGCAGTTTTTCCTTTTTTCTCTGGGTAGTAGAGCACTGGCAGGTGACACCACTGAAACCTCTCTGGTTTAGTCCAGGGACATTGGAGCTGTTCTGGTTCCCATCAGTCTCGGAGATTGGGTGGTGGGCTTGGGCTTTGTCTTGTCCATAATTCACATGAAACATAGACTTAGCCAGTTTTGGTGGAAAGACTCCAATGTCAAGGCAGCTTTTGCAGTTAGAGGCTCCTTTCTCAGAACTCTTTCCAGCAGTCAGTTGAGAACACCATCATTTACTGTCATGGCTTAATGATGTCTCAGCAACTGCTCTGCCCTGGCAGCAGGGCTGTCTGTACCAGCCCTCTCCTTCCTCTGGGCAGCTGCCAGGCTGTCACACTCCCTTGGCACTGCTCCAGTTTCACACCACTTGTTGCTGAGAGCTGCTTCAGGTGTTCAGGGTAAGGCTCACTTCTCAAGCTTTATACTTTCTGTGCTAGAGTAACTGACCACTAAAATAAAACCTCACAGGGCACTTTTTTTTCTGGGTAAGTGACTTCAGCAGAATTTCACCTATTGCCTCACAAACACAGTTATTTAACATACCCTGGAACTTTATTGCTTCTGTTTGTTTTTTTAGCCAATAGAGGCAGTAAAAAAACCCACTCTTTTTTCCTTTTTTTTTTTTTTTTTAAATTTAGGTATCAATTCTGCTTTTTCTCCTTTAAAGGTAAATTTACTTTCAAAATCCAAATAATCAAGTTACCTGCTGTTACGGCAATAGCTGAGCTGCATTCAGTTCCTCTCTTCTACCCAAACCTGGCTTTCTTCTTACTGGAGAATAACCCAGGTATCTCCTAGCCCCTGATAAGAAAACAAGCTCTAAATCAACAGTTAGCAGTTAATATATGTGGCTCACTGACTTTCATGTTGTTTGTTACAACACCAGAGCCTTGACTTTCTGTGCTCCCCCAGCC
The DNA here is from genome assembly GCF_020740725.1 of Corvus hawaiiensis. Lineage (NCBI taxonomy): Eukaryota > Metazoa > Chordata > Aves > Passeriformes > Corvidae > Corvus > Corvus hawaiiensis. The sequence continues at coordinate 45,197,589 of NC_063216.1, forward strand.
AGGCCATGAACCCTCTGGGAGCCTGGAAGCCACGAGCAGTAAGAGGCCAGTACAAACACAGCACCTGCCTGCAAGTTTTGATGGCGTCAGCTCTTGCAGGCATAGCTGTAGTGCTCAAAGGAATATAAAAAAGATGGCCAAAACCTTTCTGACAATGTTTTCATGTCTTGCTCACAACCACAATGCCTGAAAACACCGATTTGTAATAAATTTATTCTGAAAAGCAAAGGAAATAATGTATTGAGTTAAGCTCACAGTGGAAACATATCAGGCTGGAACATTTCAATCTAACATTTTCAAATACTTTGAAATAAAAAGAAATCAAAACTATAGTTGAAAAACTACATTATTTTGGATTATTTTCTCCAATCAACAACAAATAGTCCAAAATTTAAAGGTTAACAGAAGCCCCAGAATTACATTTTATTATGTTTTGAATTTTTTAAAATTTGAAAATCCTGGAGAACAGCTCTAAAGCTAACAATCAGTAGCCCCTTTGCAAAAAAAATAGGAATACATTTCTTTTTTATTGCTTTTGATTAGTCTGCTTTCCTCTTGCATGCAGAGGGTTCTTATTTTCCATGCTCAAACAGTGCATTTAAATTGGGTGTTTTTACAAGAAAACTTAGAGGTAATTTTAGATGGAGACACAAAGTAAGAATGGGGATTTTTTTTCTCATTATATTTACTTAGGTTACTGAACTAGTGGAAAAGGACACCCAAGATAAAGGTACAGCATGACAACACATTTGAAGCATGGCAATTTCAAACCATCTCTAAATCACCTCCTCCTCATGGAATGTGCCTTTGTTTTCCAGTGCCTGGAGAAAAAATGAAATTCAATAACAATTGAATTTCATTCAATGAGTGGTGAAACATGATGAAATGAACTCTGCAAAAATGAACTCAAATAATGTAACTTGTATATTAATAAATTTGTGGCATGTCAGACCAAGGGCTTCATAGCAAAGCACCATTTTCATAAACTACTTTGTCCAGGAAGGGTCACATCTGGTTTTACCCCCAGGATGTGAGCACAGGCGCCTGCATTGATCCCAGCTGCAATGGTATGGCTGGGCAATAAAACTGGTGGGCAGAGACAAAACTGGTACTTACTCATGTAATAAGCATGGAAATTTGATGAATGCTGCTCTGTGTGAGCAGGTCACCAATGGGATGCTGTTATGGAGGAAGGGAACTTTAAATATGACTGCAAATCCTGGTATGGAAGAAAATTTAAACATTCTGACATTTCTATATCATTTTTCATCCTCCCTCCACCCCATCACTTGTCTGAATTGCTGCACATGTGAGTTACCTCTCAGTGAGGAAGAGAGGTGAGACAGAACACTTGCACCTCCAGATTGAAAATCTGGCTGCTTTAGGAACTGTGCACCAAAAAATGCCCCAAACCAACTTTCTCCCCTTTTTTTAAATGATACTGAAAAAGCACAAGTGGAGAAAACCAGCCCTTCCTCGTTTTTAAATACTGGCAGCACTTCCTTCCAAGACCTTCATTTGGTGTTTTTCACTTACGGGAAGCAGACGAGGAGGGAACCCAACCTCTCTCTGCAGAAAAATAGCCCTAATAAAAATCCAAATTGCTGACATCTGAGGCCATGCAATCAGGCAGGACATCTCTTTTAGAAATTGTCTGGTTTTAAGCCTCCAGCTTACCCCTTCCCAGTGCTGCCTGCACCACAGCAGTGACAGCTATTGCTCGTCCCTTCCTCGCTGGTGAGCGCAGGCAAGGAAAGCTCTCTGGGCAATTGGAGGTTATTTTTCAATGCCTTACAAATTTTGTCATCTCCCCGGAACACCAGGCACTAGCTCCCAGTTTTTCTCATCCTCTCAGATCGTGGCTATTTGAATTACATCCTCCATATTGTTTTTGATTCACATCAGCAGGGACAAGGAACAGGTTCCTGCCCAACAGAGATTTGGTGGGTTATGAAAACCCTGGCAGTCCAAGTGGCCTCTGAGGGTTGCTGCTTCTGGTCTCTCTAATGCCTATGGCACCTTAGTCCCTAGGCATTTCACTGCCAAGTTAAAAAGCTCATTCATCATTTGATCTTAAAATGGTACATTTTAAAATATTTAAGATATTTTTGTGGAAGAACCCACCTCCATAAATAAAACCTAGTTAAAGAGATTTCATTCAAGCTTTAAAGTGAGTTAATTGCTTACTTTTAGGCACCAAGCAAGCCTGGGAAAATTCAGGTGGCAGACAAAAAAACCCCATAGAAACTTAAGGTGACAAAATACAGGCTTTCTGGTTTATCAGCCTTCACTCAAGTGGCTGCAGACAGCAAAAAGTTAGCAGTTTGCAGATGTTGCAGCAAGTAGGTAAGTGCTCAGATCAAGTTTTTACTGTGAAATGACCATTTGAAAAACCCAGTCTCATATCTATTCCTAGATTATACACAAGAAAAAAAAAAGTAGGAAAAAGGAGAAAAAATGCAATGGTATTTCAACCTGCCTCTGTATGGTTGGAAGGTCAATTACCAAATAAATGAGGGATTTATAAAACCCACCCCATTGGTCCCGTTCCTCTGCCTGTGCTGCACATTCACCATGACATTTTGGTCCATGATTGATCAGTTTTGCCTTATTGCTTAAGCACAGTTTGCTTGTCACACACTAACCTGTTATTTTCTCAGTAATTTCCTCTGTGTGCCTCAGTCACTAAACCAAGCCAAACCCAAATATTTACTGCCACTGTGGAGCACAAATAGCATTTATGGCCACACAGAGGTCTTAGTGAGGTAACTGTTTAAGCCCGAGAACTATATAGGGGTTTCTAGGAGCAAAGTCTCACACAAAATCTGGCTGTGGCTCTTTTTAAGTTTTATGTTGTGAGGCTGTGGCTGCCCACACCAAGTCTCCATGGGAGATGCCATGGGGCCTCTTTCTCTCTGCTCCCGATAACACCGGCCTACACGCTCCCGACCTGGCCTGGGCATCTGGGCTTCGGTTTCAGGGTGAACTGCATTGATAGGCACAGATCAAACCAATGGCAAAGCCGAGAGGTGGCCCTCCCTGTCCATCCACTGAGATAAAACCTGTTCTTCTTCCATACAAGTGCTCATTGTATGGATCTATTTGATAGTATTGCTAGTGAAGCTGCCCTCTTTGCATCCCTGCAGAGGCCTCACCTTTCCTTTTCTTGATTATCAGCAACAGATTTTAGCTTTTGAGGCCCTGATATCCAGACTTCAGTGAAGTATAAACACATATAGGCCATGACTCCTGCGGAAGTGAAGACACATCCCAGCATTCATTTCAGACAATTTCTAAGCAAAGGCTTCAAAGATGGCTTTTGAAGTTATGCTTCTAGGAGGAAGATGGAAACTCCAGTTTCTGGTCTCACTGCTGTCACATTCCATAGAATCCCTGCTTCTCCTTGCAGCACCTGGCAAGACTCCAAAAGTCAGCCACCTAAAAACAAACACCGTGCTCCTTCTGGGCAGCTAGGTCCTTAACACTGTTAAAGATCTTTAGCTGTGAATCCTCTCCTGGGCTGAAGTCACAGAGCTGGAAAAAAGGGGACAGCAATGGACTTCATATCAGATAGTAGGTGATGGCAATGTGGACAGAAGTAATGGGTGGACAGGTTCAAGTCCCACACTCTTCTTGATCTGAAGCAGGAATCTGAACCCCAATTTCCCTGAGAAGTACTCTAATCACTAGGTCATCAGATACCTTTTTATGAAGGATAAATTGCTCATGGTAGTTGTTCCACTTCACATAAAGGAAATAATCACATTTTAAGCTGTAAGCAAAGTCAAAAGGCTTTACAGCTTGACATTTAATCCCCTCAGAGAGGACAGTGCAGTGAAAGTCTTTGTCATCTTAGCTAGAACTGTGCACTGCTAAATTGTCCGCTCATTTTGGGATGTCTGTAATCTCCACCCCACTCCTCCCAAACAGACACTGACTTTGACAGCAGCTTTTCAGTTCCTCCATGATAATCATTTCCCCACAACCACATCACCAAGTGAGTGAAAAATAGCTCACTTCCATAATAAATAAACAAACAAGCAAACAAATACAATGCATTTCCTCCTGTAAGTTCAACATGAAAATACTCTCCTCTTGGCAATGGACGGCTGGAGTAACCCATTTGAGTATCATTTCATCAGCCACTGCTGAAATAGCCAGCTTCAGAATGGAAGGACCTTTCTGAAAATCCTAGTGTTGCTTACTGGCCTTTCATTACTACAGTATGATTTAGTAAATACAGTGAAGACTGAAGATTGGAAAGTTCAGAAAATTTGAGTTCTTTTGTTTATTTGAATTATTACCATAGATTATGGCCATGCTCATTGTTCTTTTCTCAGCTATCTGTCAGAAGTTCCCAGGGACATCACTGTGCTTTTCTTAGAACAGCCTCTCTTAGGTTCGGGGCAAAACCCTGCCTTTGGCTCCTGTTGTCAACAACAGTTTGCTGCCTGCCCCAGGTCAGACTTGGGTTGAGTCTCCAGTGGCACAGACTGGAGGAACGGCTGCGTGGTGCCTTCAGGAACATGCAAAACCACCCTGCAGTCACTTTAGGCAGACTGGTTGGTCAATGAAGGGTGTCAGGCTAGAGAGCCCAAGGCCCCTGCGCAGGGGAGAGGAGGGGGCAGCGGGGGTGAAATGTGCAGAGGCAGAAATTGCTTGCTGCTCATGGGCTGATATTCCCTCAGTGACCACCAGCACTATCAATACGACTGTCATTTCAAGTCCCCCAGCATCACCCCTCCTCCTTTTGGACCAACCATAGCCAAAATTCCCTTTGCAAAACCTGACCTTTCATGAGCTGTTATGAAAGCATGGCAGCCGCAGTTAAAAGAGCATTTTGAGCATTACTATTCTTGGCCAGACAGATCATCGTCGTGTAGACATCCAGCGAGGCAGAGCTGGGTTTGCACCACTCCACTGGTCTTCCCAGCTGGGCTGCCTCTGCCCTCTGCTCCCCAGTGGTGTGACATTACATACCCACTTGTCATTTGGGTGTCAGCTGCTTCAACATCTCTTTCTAGCAATGTTAGCTTCTAGAGGGGAAGGATGGGCTGGGGGTGGGGGAACCTGCCTGTTTACCTTCAGACATGTCAGTCATTGCACATGAGCTGGAGTTCACCAGCACAGTAATGTTCCCATATTCCTGTTTCACGGGTTTGTTTGCTTGTTTGTCCCTTTTGTTTTAACTTGCAAAAAAACCAAAACTAAAACCAAAAAACCAATACAACAACAACAAAAACCCTACCAAACAATAAAACCCCAACCAACAAACAAACCAACAAAAAAACCCCAAACCACAAAACTAAACAAAACCTATACCTTTAAAATTTATTTCTCTTGAAGGTGCAAAACACAGATGACTGTACCTGATTCAGCCCAAGGGCCGACTTTTCAGTAAAATTTTCCTGTGTTTGCATTTCCTGCAGTGACCCAGAGCAGCAAAAAACATGGCACAATGCAGCTGGTACAGCTGCCTGCTGCAAGCCAGCATCCCCATCCACAAGCCAGCAGCATGAGGAGCCCTCACAATTGTTTTAGTTGTCCATCTCCCAGTGTCAACGGTAGTGAAACCCAGTTAGAAATTCGAAAAGACAACACAGCAAATGTTTTCATTTAACCACTTTTCTAATATCTCAATGGAAAAGCTGCTTGTTTTGGTAAGACCAAACATTTCTACCCCCAGTCCATATCTTTGGTTGGTTCTCCTGCGACAGAAAGCAGCATGTGTGCAAACAAAGCAAGTGGAGAAGTTTGATCAAATTCTCTGCCCCTTATGAAAATAGGGATATTCTGTGCAAAACTGCAGGCTTGCAACGAAGGACATTCTTTGGCAGTCTGAAGCAGAAAGCTGTGCCACAAAGAAACCAAGACTGAGGAAATACCAAGAAAAAAGTAGCGAGGTGTTTTGTCTCTCTGTACACACACATATCCCAGCATCACGGCTTCCACAACCTGGGAATGACTAGTGAATTTGTCCTTGCCAGCCCAGCTGACATCATGTTACATTAGAGGAAACCTTTCCACAATCTGTTGAACTGGAAAATATTGTTTATATTCTAATACACACTTACATTTACCTATGTCTTTTAGGCAGCAAACTATCTTGTTCAAGGTTACAAAAGAAACTGTAGAAAAATCTCTGAGATGTATTCTGGTACTGGACTCCATCCTCCTAATCCTTTTTGAAAGCCCCAAATATCTGTCACAAGATAAACTGTAATGTTTCCACTTGCAGTTTATAAATAACCTGTTTTGAACTCCCAGGTACAAAGTCCAACTCAGAAAATAGAGAGTGAGCCCAGCCCCCTTCCCTGCACAGCTACTCATGGTTTTGGACAGGGTACTCTCTAGAATGGCCTTTCTCCATGCTAACAGGTGAATAACAACATTTACCTATCTCAAAAGCATGGCAATGGAGTCAAGACAGGATTTATAAGGCATTTCAAGGTTCTTGGAGAACAGGTATTACAGAATTACATGCAGATACAGTATCAGGCAGAACATTTTTTTTTTTTATTTAAGATTACAAAACAAGCTGCTCTGTCTTATGGCAATATTAAGCAGTCAGATGGGATGCTCAAAGAATGAAATCCAGCACATTTCTCTTGTAACAGAAGTCCCTTCATCAAGGGATCATAAAAGGATGAATTGCTTTAACCAGTTCATGTCATAAGACAATTGTTACAGGCTATGAGCTTAACCTAGAATTTCCCCAGATTTGTGGGTTTAAGTTGGAATTGGAAATGCTTTTGAATGTGCTTGTGCAGAAACATGTGCACATTGCAGAGAAAAAAGAATTCGGTGAGAGCTGCCAGTAACTGGCTGACAACCCAGCAGGAGGGAGTATGTTAGAACTGATTCACAGTCTTGTGCAAAAACTTTGTTTTGGGTTAAAAGAGGGCAGAAAAGATAAACTCCATTGAGACTGTGTTATTTGAGTCCATGGACAAGGGCTTGACTTTTGATGTATATTTGGCAGTCAGTGCTGGAGATTTATTTACAGGGTGTCATTTGAGGTTTCCTCTGATGTGCCCCACAGGATAACCAGTGGGGTTATTTTGCTTGGGGCTTGCTGTTTCCAGCTGCCTTCTTTAACTTTCTTCAGCTGCTTAGGAGACATTTCCTGAAGGCAACTTATTCCTACCTTACACTGGGCTCAAACATTTCTGGTGTTCATTCCTCCACTACTCCCTCTTAAACCTTGCCTGTCTAAGCAAATAAACAGGAGGTCTAAATATGTCCTTATGTATGCACACGCCAAAGAAAATACACATTAATTCACCCAAGGCCATACTACCCTGCTCCTAGAGGACCTGCAGACCCTCCTGAGGGACTGTGAGCTTTCCTTTGCTGAAAACCCCTTTATTGCTGCAGCATGGTCACCCCTGAGAAGAGGTTACTGGTATTACATGTTACCCTAGGTATGCTTCAGATGATGTAAGGCAGAGGGGTTTGATTTGTGTCAGGTAAGGATCTAACTCCAGAATATAACTTGACAGATGAAGACATTTGAAACCAGTCTCAGGTCTGATTTCAGTTCTTCATCTGAACTGTTCAGTCCTTTGTCTCACTGTGAATTATTTTATGGTTTCCATCTACAGCTTGTTATTAAATCAGCAAGTTTAAAATCTGCTTATATTACACGCCTGATGAACACTTCTCATAAAGTTACACTTACAGTTGTGTAGTCCATAAGAAATCAGTTGTTTTCACCTAGTGTGAGATTCCAGCAAGAGCCAGTCAGGCACACAACATCCATCAAAAACTCTCTGCTGGCTGAATCAGTCATATCAGCCTTAAGGGACTACCAGAATTGTCTGCCATCAGAGACATTCTCACAGTCACAAAACCTCTTATTTGTAAATAAAAGCTAAACTCTGTCTGGTGATGATGCTGTCTGTTCCTGCCTTGGCTTTGGCATTAAGTACTGCACAGAATTGTCACTGATGCATGACAGTCACGCTGGCTTTCCCAATGGAGTTTGCCTTAACTCCCACTGGAGTTTCCCAGTCGCCACAAATCCTCTCAAGGTTAAAAGGACCATGTCTCGTAATCTGATGTGGCTGTGTGTGTGCCACAAACTCTTTCCTGCTACTTGCAACTAGAGATCACTGGCCATGGGGTGAGAGTGAAAGGAAGGCAGGACTTGAACTACTGAACCCTGAGCTGCTGGAAAGACATGCCATTCTCCTCTGCTCTCCCTTTTTCCCTGGTGGGGACTGCTGTGAATCTATTTGTTGGGTAGTGTGGCCAAACACAGGACCTCTCCAGGTGGGAAACACCTCCCTGGGAGGTTAGCTGGGTATGGCTGTCTCTCAGAGGAGCACCTGAATCCTGGGCAGCACACAAGAGATGGGGCCGGTAGCAGGAATGATGGGGATTGGGAGGAGCAAGGAGCAACTTGCCTCCAGTGCCAGTGGTAGGAGAACAAAAAGGATCTTACAACTACGCCTGTAGCATAACACACAGGCAATTCCAGTACTCCTGTGAGCTACTCTCTGTTCTTGAATTACCCACTCTCAAGTATTACCTTTCCTTTAATGTAGCTTGAGAATATTAAAGAACATATATGCTGAAAAACTTTCTACAAACTTGCATGTGCAAATTTTTTTACCAGGTTCTTTTGGGTCTTCAGTTCAATTGTACAAGCAATTATTTCTGAACACTCTTAACAACAATTACTCACATTTCAATAACCCTTTTCACATGGGCATGTCACCACTCAGTCCACAATTGAAGGTGAAGACCACTCCCGCTTACCAGCTGATGATCAGCAAAGGAAATGGGCCTGATCTGATCTGTTAGATCTAACATTTTAGAAGAGCTTATCTGTATAAAGCATCCATATTCCCCCCAGCTGCTGACTGAGAGAGACAGCATTTATTCAACGGAAAAAGGCATTCATTTATATTGATTGGACTTTCCCTCCCACATGCACATTGTGTAACATCAGAGTACACTTATTCCATATCAGTAACTCTCAGCCCTGCTGCAGTCTAAGTGCTCTCCCATTAAATTATTCAGGATATCAGCATGGGCAACCAGCTTAAAAAGAAAACTCAGAATGATCTAAAAAGAAAAGAAGGTTTTTGTCTTTTAAAAAAACCCAAACCAAAAAAAACCCAACAATGAACCACCAACCCAAACCCAAGGAACTGTCATGTTATTTTTATTTAGAAAGATCTAATTATGGCAATATTAACTTATTTGTTTCACTAGACAGAAGCCTATAAAAGAAATCAGTGTCATCAACATACAGGCTAATGTTAATTTTTTCTTTAGAAATCAGATCTTCTTGCTGTAACTGAGTTTAAAAACAGAAGTGTGAACTACACATTATTTTAATGTGTGAGAACGAAGCAAAGGATGGGCTGGAACAATAAATGAGTTGCTTGCTTGAAAAAATAACAGCGGAGGGAGATCACTGTCTTCATCTCCTGGTCACATAATCTGGTAGTTGTTTTAAACAAATTAAAGCAGACTGCTTTCTTTTTGTGCGGTCGAGTAAAACAGAGTTTTCAGCCAGCAGATATTCAATTTCCCTGGCTAGTTTTTGGATGCTGGCCATGTGTGATTAGTGACCTATTTTCACTGCAGTGAGATCAGCTATGTTTGTAGGACCCTGAATCAGCAGATCTGTCCTTATTCCTGGCTGTGCCTGACAGAGCACTGAGCCAGGCCCATTCTCCAAATATACTGGCCTGCCATTGCCATATAGATCTATAGGAAAGGGTGCTCAGTCATAAAAGAGTTGTGCTGAAACCTGACAGGCCAGGACCTTCAGGATCTATGGTGCACAGTCTGCTGGTGCTGTTGAACTTGAAATTTTATTTGCCTAATTGAAAGGGCCTAGGGACAGAAGCAACCTGTGCTGTTTATAGGAATTATAATACATAATATATAATATATTCTTCCTGGATAATAGTGCTATTAAAAAACAGAAGGCGCAGAAGCAAGGGTCAGAGAAGGATTCTAGGGCTTTAGCTTTAGATCTGAAGCGGTTTTGGTCGCAAACAACCGTGGTAGACTCTTGTCTTTGGAAAAGTGCAGCATATCCCACAGTTTGCCAGTACTGGATGAATTATTATGTCCAAATGCAAATTTGAGGTCAACTCTGAAGTATTCTGCTGTTGTTTGCCACCAAAGCCCAGCACAGCATCTGTGCAAGTTTGGTGGTTCTACCTGGACTGAGCCATAAAAAAATGATTGAAGCCTCATAGGAAAATTTAGGCGTGAGGGAACCCTGCAGAAGTCATCGGGTCCAACTCTCCACTCAAAACAGGGATAGCTGAGATTGGGTTGCTTGGAAACCTCTCAGCTGAGTTTTGGTGACTCAGAATTAAGTACGCTATGTCCAGGAACTGCTCTTCTGGAATGAACCTCATTTGGATTAATAAATTTAAAGAAGGTTTTGAAAGAAGTTATTCTTATAGGGCTGAAGTGGAGACCAGAAGTCTGGCTGCAGTTCTTTTCACTTAGCCCCACAGCTGCCAGAGCCAGCAGTACCGGGCACTCAGCTGTCAGGGAGGAGAGGAGCTGTTGGCAAACAGGCAGTGGTCAAAACCTGTCCCCGTGATCAGCCAAGAGCAAGGAAAGAGAAGGAAATAAAGACAGACAGATTTCCCTCCAAGCAGCCAGGAAGATGACAGAGATCAGCAATGGTTCACAACCTGCCTTCATCTATCTCTTATCCTACGGCTGTTGGCAAAAGGAGTTGCTTTGTCAGGATTAGAGTATTGCCTCTTGTCGTCATTTCCCAGTGGACCACCTCTGCGTTGAAGTGATGTAAGAAGGGATTAATTTGGTCTCGTGGTCACCAATTAAAAGTATTGCTATGTACCACCTGAAATGTCCTCACACTGCTCATAAAGACTGCATCATCACCAGCAACACTGGGGGTTTTGTGAGGTGCGATGAGGGGCTTCCTGGGGACGGAGCCTCCATACAGACCTTTGAGGGAAAAATAATCGAATCCATTGCAGAAGTCAAAACTATCTATGGTGAGTGTTGTGCACCTGACTGCCTCTTACTGGAATCCCATAGAGAGTAAAAACCACTGCCTTCTGTGAATTTCACCCAAAAATACATATAATTTTCTGACAATCATCTGACATGCTGCTTTCTTTTATTCTCCTCTGTAGTTCAGACTATGGTACTTCCCTGGTAGCCTTTCTTTTCCACCACCACCCCTGTGCGATCCCAGGAGGCCATTAAAATGCCAAAGATACAGGTGTGACATGAAGAGGGCTGCTGTCTCTGCCAGCACAACTACGTGGACGCCAGTCCCCTGGGGAGTTGAGCTATGCTAGGGAAGCATCTAAGATTTTAAATGTGAGCAGTGTCCCCTTAGTGGCATAGATATCCTCTTTTTGTATTCACAATGAGTGACAAGTTGAAATGCCTGCCCTCAGGCGTGTGGCAGCAGCATGGGATACTAGGGAAAGACAAGTTCCTTCTGAAACAAGGGGAATGATTTCATTAAGTTAAAATCTCCGAGGGCTCTAGGCAGATGCAGAAGTGAGAATTACAAAAGCCATTACACAGGAGCCTCACTGTGGACAGCAGATAGAGCTGGAACTGGGCAGGAGGTGAGTACAGCACAGGTTAAAGCACTGTGCTCCCCTGTGTCAGGGCACCTTCCTGCTGACACAGTCCTGAGGAATTTGCATACATTTTACAAGTAGCTTTGCTGTGACTGAAGTGCTGAAGCACTGAAGCTTTCCTTTCGGATAGGCAGCATCACTGCGTTTCAGCCATTTCTTTGTTGTTTGCTGCCTCCAACAGGATTACTGGGAAAATTTTCTCCAGTCGCTGACAAAAGAACTGCAATAAGAGCAGCTGCCTTTGACATGCACAGAGGAGAGAAAAATGATCCTGAGAGACAAGCAACAGGTTTGCAGAGAAGTCAAGAGATGTCAGCTAGAAATTAGCACAACTCCAGATTACAAACTATCTCTCTTCATAGTAGTTTAAGTATTAATGAAGCCACTGCTTAGAAATTTATGAATAACAACAGATTTAAAAAGCAATTGCTTTTTGGAAAATAAACTAAGACAATACTTTAATTTCTCCCGTGTCATTCTTGGAGGTTTTATCTCTATGAAAGTGCAGAGAAAATAGGAGAAGAGTGCTGTGGGCCACCTCTCAAGCCACCCCTTCAGATGCTACCTAGGCTGCCTCTATATTCTTACACACCTGCTAGCACTGGATGTTTGAACCCCAAGTGCAAAGTCTTGGTTCATTAGGACTAATGAAACTTGAGCTTAAGTCCAAAGTTCCAAGAAAGGTCAATCACATGCTGTGTGCTAGAAAAAGATGAGAGTGCTGCTTGACTTGAAGGAGTGCAACTGCTAAACACAAACTCAAGTGTAGGTAAACAAAGGTGTGTGTGCTTGCAGATCTGCACACATACACATGAAAAGGAGAAGGGATAGAGGAAAAAACTGGGCAGGGACATGCAATACCCATCATGTTCACTGCAGAAGACAAGGCAAAGGGATAAAGGGGATTTCTCAGAAGTGCAACATGAGCCCCAGTACAGTGTGGCCCCTGGATGGATGGATGAGGCCAGCTGCAAGTCTTAGCCTGAACCACAGCAATCCCTACCTCCCAGCAGCTCAACTCTCTGGTCCACCAGACCCATCAGTCACCACGATAATTTTCTTGCTGAAAAGGTGTTACATGAAGAAAAACAAAATCAGCAAGGGAATATGAAAGAACTTAATTTCTGTTTTAACTCTGATTTTTCCACTGTGTAAGCAAGCTTGAACCTGGGGAGACATACAGATCTCAGTATTAAGGTGCTTGAGAGCTGTGTGTTTATATAAAGCTGTATTTAAATTAAAGCTCTATGACCTCTTAGCATACACAAGTCTAAAAATAACATTAGGCACATGTTTTTTATCACAGTTAAAGCTCTTGTAACAAACTCCATCCAACATCACACCCAGATATTTGCTGTTATGTTGCATAGTAACAATATTTGGCAAAAAACAAAATCCACTTTTGGTCAAATGAGATGGGGAATGAAGATCTGATAGTAGCCCCAAAAGCTCTATGAAGCCCTTGCAGGAAGATACACAGCTGATGCTGTGGATTTTAACCTGATGAGGGAGACACAGAAAAGAGGCAGATGCAAACTAGACACCAAGCCTAGTGCCATGACACCCAGTCAGGAAATGGGATGGGGTAGGTACACACTTTCCTGAGAATCAGCAAACATTTTTTTGGTGCCAGGTGCAAGAAAAAGACACAGCAAGGCTGCAGCATCCTCCAGCAACCTCCTGGCTGTGCTCTGATCCATCTTGCTGGGAGCTGGGAACCAGCAGAGGAGCCCTTATTTCAGGCCACTCAGTGGGAAGGAATAGGAGCAGGCTGTGCCTACTTGAGCACATCTTCATGCAATTGAAGCAGCATGAAATTAAATTAGTGCGATGAAGAATCAGTCCGCAGTCACAAAAGCATCAAATACCATGTCTGTGATGAGCCATGATGACTGGCTTTCTTTCAGTGTGGCCCAACTCATGCCCATGAGTCTGGTCACATCCAAACTTTCAAATTCAGCTTTTCCTGTATGGAAAAAAGGATTAACTCAGATGTCAGACACTCTAAATACCTTCAGTGATGTGGACTTCATCATCCGATCTACTTTTCTGAAACTCAGCCAACACTTCTCTTCAGTTACTAGGAGCAGAAAAACACTGTTTCTCACATCTTTCTCTTCAGCTGAGAGGCAACAGCACATGCATTTGGCACTTTGTCAGTCAGGAAATAAAAATGAATTTATAAAGAAAATGCTGACACAAATGCTGGCAGGGCAGCTGGGCACCCCTGTAATATGGGTGAGGAACACAAGCTGTTATTGCCGCTGAATTCACTCTAGGGAAGACATGCTGCTTATGGCCACATGCGAGGGACACTGGTGTTGTCTTTGTGCTACTATCAGCTTTGGAAAGGCTGATCATGATAGGTTTGATCTTAGTTGATCCTAAGTTAGAAGCTAAACAGAAGGAGATAGCTAAAGGCTTGTGAAAATGAAGTCTTAATTACAGCTGATCACTGCCAAGGCAAAACTCCGTACATTAAAGCAGAGCTGGTTTTATACCTTTGCCACACTGCTGAACACCACTGGTGTGCCATTTGCAGTCCTCAAATGATCATTTAGAAACCAGCAGGTGAAAGTCAAGTAGTATTTCTCCAAGCGAAGGATTTCCTTCAGTCCAGAATTTGCTTTATCCTTCCCTCGGCACCTCTTTATCACAGCTCCACTTCATTCCTGGCCTCCAACTTGCTTCTCTTCATTTCCCTTAGATTTCTTGCCATATTGCACCTCTTTGTCTACCTTCATCTTCCCAGAAAAAGCTGGGGAAATAATCTTGGCTTTGCCACTGTCCTATGATCCACTTCACTTGTCTGCATCTCCCGAGCCCTATGTATGGCTTGTTGTTGCACAGGCTTACAGGACAGGAACTGCCTGCCGGCCTCTGCTTTGATAGCGGGTGCACGCCCAGCTGCCTGTATTGTCATACACAGAATAGGCTTTTTACCACTACTGGGGCTGGATTAGTGGATCAAGAAACATCATTCAGGACAGTCAACTATTTTTGTTTTTTTTTCTTGCCGTTCGTAGGAATTCCAGCCCACCCATCAAAGATCCAGTTCGTTGCACAGCTTCCCACACTAGTCAAAGGTGGTCACTGATTTCTAGACTGTGTGGGCAGAAGATGTGCTGGAAATTACACACTCTCTTTGCATCTGATTTTGTTTTCCCTGAGCAAGAAGCAACAGATTTTGGTCATTTCTGCATATACACAGAGAGGGCAGGAGAGTAAAATGAAATTAAATTACTCAAAACCACACAGAAATGGGGTACAGCTGCTGCCTGCTTAGGAGCTACTTCTACATTGGTGTACAAAGATTTCAGTGTGGTTTTGTCCCATGTGCCATCACCTTTGGAGGGGTGAGTGGGAACCAGGAGAGCAGAGGAAGAGGCTGGAGATTATGAGCTCCAGTGGTTCAGAGGCCCCTGAGAGCAGCCCCAGGCAGCTGCTGCAGGTCCTGCTGGCCGACAGAACTCTTCATGGCCTCTGTGTATTAGTCTATTATTTGTTAGGCATTTTTCTCTGTGAATTCAGCTTTTGCTTTCCCAAGGAACTGCACAGTGCTTTCTCTTCCCCCCTGTTTCTGGGAGCACGTAACACCGAATTATCCAAGATGTGTATAAAACACTACCCTGGGTGTGATACTTTCCTAAAGCTGCTGGAAAGAACAGCCCTGACTTGTTTCTGTCAGACACCTGGGCTGGCAGGGACCTCTGTCTTCCACCACTCACAGAGATGTGGCCATCCACCCTGCAGAAAGGGCAACTCTTTACCTACACCGTGTTCTACTGCAAAGCCAACGGGGCAACTTGAGCCAGATCCAAAACTAGGATCTGTTCATGCTGTTGGTTTCCTTAAGGCCCCTGTGTCCATGGCTGTGCCTGGCTAGAGGGTGAACCCCTGCCTCCACTTTGCAGTAGCCTCAAGGATGACCCGGAGAGGGCTGCTGCCATGCCCATGGCTTTCCTCCACACTGCCCTCTTGCTGGCCTTCAGACCCTTCCAGTCTCACACGTGAGGTGCATGTCTCACCACACATCTGCTTGTCTCACACAGTAGGGCAGTGCCACATTGTCCCCTTAGAGCTACAACCCAAAATCTCATGCGCCACTGCCAGTCCCACCTATGACTCATCAATTTGCTGAACCAGGCACGTAGCATCCCAAAATTGGAAAGAAGCTGCCAGTCTTCAAAAGCAGGTTATTTTCTACTTACACTGCTCAGCGGTGCCTGTGGGGCCAGGTGTCCTGTGCCCAGGAGGCCTGTGGGGTGTCAGTAGGTTCCCAGCCTGTCCTAGCTTGCTGTCTGCGGGACAGACACCTCCCTGCTGGGAGCTTGGGCTTCCTCCATCAGCTCGTTTCACACAAGGCACAAACAACTCTCCCTGGGAACACAGACTTGCTGTCATTTCACTTGGTTACTAATCACCGGTCTGCACTTGAAACACTCAGTAGATTTTATTTCCTATGGAAACACCACCAATTCAACTTTCTAAGATGTTAAACATCAGCACCATCCTGTAACGGGCCCTTCTAATTAAGAGACATTTTCAGGGAGGGGGTGAGGCAAATGAGAACGGTAATTAACTGAGAAACAACATAAGTTGTTCTCTCAATTCCCTATGCACCAGGCTGAAATGGTGTTCTGGCTTCCTACAAAATTACATGTACCACATCAAAAGTAAACACTTAATCTAATATTCTAATTGTGGGTTTAGATAAACATCACAGTTATAAATCATTTTAATGAGCATATAAAAAAGAAGCAAATACCACATTAACTTTTCATTACCTTTTTAACATCCCCCATGGATAACGCAACTCATTTATGGGTATAATAGCCCCCTCAACTATATGCTGTAGGTACACAGAGGAATTAAATACTGTAGCTCTGGGGGTAGTTAAGGTGTTTTAGAGTAAGAAATGGCTATGACTTGTTGATGCACTGCTCGTAAAAATAAAGGTTACGCATTTTAACAAAGAAGTCTGGGGTGGAAACATGGATAATTTGATCCGATAATTAAAAAGAAGAGTTTTCTTAATTGCTGGCCCCATACAAAAAGGGCTCTTAATCAAAGTAAAAGCCAACAGTAGAAAACTCTGAGGGAAGTCAACTTTTCTTGACAAGCTGTTAATCTAAAGACTCTCTGGTTACAGTCACATCATCAAATACATCCCCAAAAAATCATAGTTAAGGCAAACTAAGCAATGGGTGGCAACTTCTTTGCAATAGTAATTTAACTGCTTTCAGAAGTGTAGCCACATGCTTCTGTAAAGAACAGAAACATCTGGGGAAAAAATCATGCAGTTCTGTAACTCAGCAGAATTTCAACATTGACTTCAAATGTGATCAGGCATTGGGAGGTGTTTTCAGCTCTCTCTTTTAGGGAAAAGTCCCTCTTGAGGGCATTTCGCTGATAGTAATAGCTTAAAAATGTAAAACTTTGGTTATCTGAGCAAAAGCAGTATGAAATTCCTATTTCTTTGAAACTATGTAAGCAAATATCCCATGAAGCCTTCCTACAGCAGTACAGCTGTTGTTTCTGATCTCACATAATTTCTTTTTGTCTTACTCTAAAATTTATGTTGTAATATTTGTACAGGCAATAGAATTTCACACAGATCTTTGCAGTAGCTGAATCAAATTACAGCAATGATGAAGAAAATAAATTCTTTCACTGTATCCTAATTTATTACACTTGACTGAAATGGTTTAGAGGCATCTCTGACCCACACAGACAGTAATTCTCTGCTTCATGGACAAGACATATTTTCCTAGACGTAAATTAAATTATTTATATAATGCATAGAGCACATGAACCATCCACTACCTGATACCTTCAAAACAATAGGATGGAGAGCAGCCAGCATTAATCGATCATCCAACTGTCCAGTTACTCTTTGTAGGCAATTTATGTCAGGTGCTATATAACCACACTTTGGAACATTTTCCACAAATAAATCTTCCTTATAGAGGGAGGTGGTTGTCTTTGGAAAAACTGTTTATGAGCAGTGATTTGCCAACTGCAGCACTCAGGCAGGACATGAGCCAAGCTCCCGTCCCTGCTGAACAGCAGGGCTGGTGTTCACGTCCAAACACACCTGATGGAAGGGCTGAGTCAACAGGGCACTGCGTAACTTTCCTAACACAGGTTTCTGTGAGGTATCAGAAGCAGTTTGGCCTGGCTCAGAGGAATCAGTTATTAAAATCATAGCTACTTTCCAAACCAGTGGTAAGAAAACCACCTTTGATGGGCTCCCCCCAGTGCCACTGGCTCAGCAGGGCTGGGCAGGCAGGTGGACTTGCTGGTCTGTTTCCCAGAGCTGGTGGTCACCATCCCAGCAGGAGCTTGCTCATGTGGCTGAACCAGGCACCCTTGGAACAGAAACAGCTCCAGTGCTGGGCATTGCTTGGCAGAAAGCCCAGGTTAAACAAACTAGCAAGGGCAGTGTGCCCCTGTGCACCAGCAGAACAAGGCCCTGGCCCTTACACAGAGCCACACTGGTCCATAGGGATGCCTCATGTGAGTGTCACCCAGAGCATCTGTGCAAAATCAGCTCCCATGGCATCAAAGCATCACCTTCATATCCTATATCAGCATGGACTATTTCATCCCATGCAAACACCGTGATTAATCAATTAATTAAATAACAAGTTCTTCTGGTCAATAAAAATGTTGACAAACTATTTTTCTTCCTCTGATTTAGCTACCAGTTCTGAGAAACTTTCTGCTCTATCAGCTGTCTCCATTTAACTTTGTGCTCCACATGAATGCTTGGGAAATATTTCATTCCTAGTCTCCACTTTCTATTCCACCAAAGCAAATGTATTTACACCCAGCACCAGCTGCCTGTTAAGTTTGCAGCCTTCATCTGGTTGGGTTTTTTCATTTCACAAGAATTCTTCCTTTGGAAAAATCAGCCTTGGAACATTCCTCAACCTACAAGGTGATGAGATGCTCTACAGAACTCAAATCAGGGGAACAAATCAACATGGTATATTTTAATAGACTCCTACAGCATGTCCATTAAAAGTTTCTGTTTTATCTGGTAGGATATCACAGATAATATTTTTTTTATTGCATATGGAAGAATACAGAAAAATCTAATTTGTTATGACTGCCGTGTAAATCTTCAGGTGGCCTCAGCAGGAATGCCTGTGGGGCAGACAGAAACTCTGTAATGCATGAAAAATAATTGCCTTTCTTCATCTTTTCCTTGCTGCTCCACAAGACCCTGAAAACAGGTAATCTTGATAGTCCCAGCAATTCGCAGCTAAGCCTTTGCAATGACAAACTTGTCTTTCCATGTGTGCTGCAAGTCCCGGTTTCCCCAGAAGAGCCAGCCCGAGTGTCAAAGATTCCAGATGCAAACCATTTGGGATGTTCCACTGCCACCTACAAAGCAGAGCCAGCTCGCGTCCATGGGCCCTCCTGCTCTGGGAGGGGTTTCTTTCATTTTCTATGTGTTCTACAGTTGCTCTTCCCTTACTTCCATTTTCAAACCAGTCCATCTTTTCCTTTCTTCTTGACTCTCTCTTACCCTTGTTTTCCCGAGTCTTTCTATGGCTACATTTTTCATTTTTTCCTCATTTAAACTTACATTCTGTTCACTTCTTCCTTTATGCTCCTAAAACTCACTCCCTGCCATGCACTACTGATCTCCAGGAGAGGAGCTGGTGGTGACAGGACCATATTGTTCCTCCAAGACCTCTCCTCCACTGCCCCCTCTTCCCCACAAAAGCCATTATAATCCTACAGAAAATTATTATGGAGATTATGGGTAAAATACGACAGTATCCCTTTTCCCCTGTAAGTTAACTTAGATGGATGATTCAACTTAGTAAAAGTTTTGCTAAGGTACAGGAAGAACTCTGCCTTTTCTGGACTTCCCAAGTAGGAAAGTTTGCCCTACACAAAATTATAGTCCCTCAGATCGAAGGATACACAACAGTTTAATATAGTTGTTATAAGAAGTGCCACTTAAATCAGTACCTGAGGTCTGAAGAGGCTTGCGGTGAACATGAGATCAGACCTGTCCACACAGACGTGTCTGAGTACTTGAGCTTCTTCTTCCCCCAGCATGATATCAAATACTCAGATTCCTACATGGATTTACCATGCATGGAGCTCACCCTGATGGCAGGCGATCTTCTGGAGTTAACCCACTTCCCCGTCTCCTACCATCTCTGTAGCGAACTGACAAGTCCTCCAGCGATGCTGAAAACCAGAGGTGAAATACAGCTGGTGGCTTTTCAACAGAAGAGTTTGGTGTTTTCACTCACTATTGAAATACAAGTTGAAGCTCACGTGGCAATGGTGGAGACCAAGGAAAGTCCCCAGCTGAACCCTCTCAGTGTGCAGGAGCACTCAGTAGGTCAGAGTATGGTGCTGATAACTCTGAGGATGTGGGTTCAACTCCCATTTGGGCCATTCACTTAAGAACTGGACTTGATCCTTGCGGGACCCTTCCAACACAAAATGTTCTGTGAATCTGTGGATCTGTGAGTCTGTGAACAAAAAGCACAGCCAATTTCCCACCGAGCAAACCTGACCAGCAATCACCCTGGGACATCTGAGTCCTTAGCAAAATGCAGGCAAAGGTTCAGCTCTCCAGTGGATGCAGGGAAGCTTCCGGTCCAAGCCCAGATTTCCAGCCTGCCATAAGAATGAATCTTCAGACCACATTCAAAGTGTGCTCTCACTGGCCCCAGCTCTGAGAGGGCAAAGTGCAGAGCTCATTGAATTGCTGATGTGTGGGGGAAATCCTACACAGTTTCCAAAACAGCTGTTGAGTATGTGTTGATCTGGTCATCTCTGACCTTCTAAGTTATTTGTTCTTGCAAGTGGTGAGAGGACACAGAGGATTCAAGTAAAAGCCAGGTCTTGCTTGCACCCAAGGCAAATACTGCACTTGAATTGGCCTGCAGACATGGTGAGGCCCTTCAGTCTCAGTGAGGAGGTGGGATGCATCCTTCTGCCGTGCCTCCGCCCAGACATGAAAGGCAGATGCACCTTCCCTCTACTTCTAGCATGGGCACTGTGCATCTTCCTCCTGACAGGAACATAAGAACAAATCCAGAAGGCTCTCAAAGAAGGAACCAGAGTGCTCACCATGGCACCAAGAAGAAAGGGGATGAGGGGTTTGGTTTGCTCTTCACTTCATTGCTTAGATCTTTCTTTTGATGTCTGCTCAGCTGGTCCTAGAGAGCTCCAGAAAATCACAGAAAGGAGATGCCTAACTACATAGCCTAGACCCTCTCTAAAATTTTTATTCACACTCTTTTTTACAAAAGAGGAATTTACATACTTTTACTGAGCCTTCTTATCTTTGCAGGAGAGCCTAACTATCTAACTAGCAAAATACAGGGCCATAACAAAACAGGATAATAACTGTTTGACTGCTTATCTTAATGATAATTTATTCTCTAACGAAAGAGGCATATAGCTATGAGATGGGAATCTTTTTACAGTTCATGCCTGACCTTTTTAACGTCTGGTAAAATCATGTTATGGAACAGTTTGAAAATTTATTGTCCCCATTTAACAATGCTGACATTTTGTGATTATTGGCTCTGGAAAATCTAATGGCACTGTCAGGCAGAGAAAGTTCAGAAGTTGCTTCCAGGGAACAACAAAGCTCTGATTTTTAGCGTGCTGAACAGTAACAGATCCTTTTTATTGCATATTTTTAAAATCCACAAAAAAGGAAACCAAGATGCAAAGCAAAGCTGAAAAAGGAAAAGGGAAAAATACTCTTGATTAAATGCAAATTAGAACAGCGCTTTGCTCCCAGCTGTCTGAAGTCAGTGGTAAAAAGCATCGTTACTTCAAAGTAGAATGATCAGGTCCAGGGACACTCCAAGACCAGTCCCGTGCCCGTTGGGGCTGAGGACAGGTGGAAAATAGCTTAGAACAGTCCAGCTGGCATCGAAGCAGCCACGCAGGAGCCTCAGGCTTGTGGGGGGCTGCAGGCAAGGAGCCTCAGCAATTAGTGCTTGTGAAGCTTTCCAAGTGCTCAGGCCACACAGGCAGCCCGCACATGAGCAGGGAGGGGTGAGGGTGATCCCCCCGGGCTCTTCAAATCACCAGGGACAAATTACAGCTTTTGTACATGGCCCAAGATGGTGCCCCTCAGCAGGTGTCTGGCACACAGCAGTGACGAGGGTGGGCCACTGCACAAGTAAAGCCTCCATAAAATTGTCAGTAGGTAGTAGCCTGACACAGTGCTCAGGATGGTGCTGAAAAAACCATTGCCAGGATACTTCAATTGTGTTCACATACAGCAGCAAAATATTACTGCAGAATGACCACTTGCAGGCTGTGTTACAAGATATCATGGTTTTCCTGACCTTTCATTCTCAGTGACCTTCCTTTTCAAAATTCTCCTTTATCCCCTTACATTTTTTTCACCTAATGCTACAGAAAAATAGCATTTTATTTGTAGAAACCAATAGTTTTTTGTACAGCAGTAAAAAACTACCAGCTCTGTCAAAGTGCTCTTAAAATATCAATGTGATATTGATTCACAAAAGCTTTTCCACTGATGAGATGAGGCAGCAGACCTCAGCTCTTGAAATACATGTTCCTGGTGCAGCAGCTCTTCTGAAGGAATTAGCTAGGCAGGATTGTAGCTGCTATGGAAAAATGCACAGTTAGCTGACCAGTTAACCAGTTTACCACAGGGTGACATGGATTTTCCAATGCACTTAGCTTGCTACAAAATCTTTAATGAAACCCGATAAAGAATTCTCTCAGAATTGCAGCTACAAAGAGAACCAAGAAATAGAAAGATTTACAGCCTTTCAAATATTCCATTTTCAGACCCAGTTTGCCATCACATCTGCAAATTCTGTAAGAGGAAATGGTTTCCCCGTTGCACCAGGGGAGGTTTATGTGGGATGTTAGGAAAAACTTCTTCAGTGAAAGGCTGCCCAGGGATTCTCCATCCCAGGATATGTTCAAAAGGCATGTGGGTGTGTCAGTTAGAGACGTTGTTTAGTGGTGAACATGGCAGTGATGGGTTAACAGCTGGACCTGAGGTCTTCGATGTCTTTTCCAACCTAAAAATTCTATGCTTCTGTGATTCTTCTGAACCACAGGGTACAGCAGAGACCATAGTAGTGTGTGACAAGAAATATGTAAAACTCTAGGAGTGAAAATTGTGATTATGTTTATGGGTTTTTGTTATGATAGTTCTCAACTGCTGTTATTTAGAACCAGCCAAGCACTACATTGATTTCATTGAAGTATAATGGTCTTTACAACTGTTCCTCTAAATGTAGTGAATGATCTAACAGAATGATTTTATAGAATGTATCGAGTCATTGGAGGCCTAGTGGCCTCGCTCAGCTGTGCATCCAGCCCATTTACAAGCCGCTGTGTTTTCACTTTTTTTCTTCAGGGTTTGAGGAACTCTGGATGACTCTTGGGCTACTTCTAATGTTGCCACATGGGACAAGATGCTATGAGGCTCCGTTCTAACAAGGCTGCATTTGACTGCTGTGATTTTAGCCTTTAAATGGCATTTTACTACTTCTCATTAATGCTCCAGAGCTCGTATAGACTAATAGAATTATTTCAGCATTTTAAACAGATAAGCATTACTGGATATTCAAAGACTATGCAGGTGGAGCATATGAGCATCTCCTTACATGTAGTACTCCTAATTCATGTAGAGTCTCAGCTGATTCTGTGTCTGGTCCAGGT
The DNA here is from genome assembly GCF_020740725.1 of Corvus hawaiiensis. NCBI lineage: Eukaryota > Metazoa > Chordata > Aves > Passeriformes > Corvidae > Corvus > Corvus hawaiiensis. Next base: position 45,220,898 of record NC_063216.1, read on the forward strand.
CTGAGTCCAACTCATGGAAATGAGAAAATTACCTGAGTGGTGATGGGTTTGGATGATAACACATCTCTGAGCACACCAGTTTTGGAACTGGGAATTGCCACGGAGTTTTCCGTTGTCCCTGGGTGGGAAAGGCAGCTGACACATCAGTGTGACTCTTCTTGGGGACATCACAGCACTTCAGCAAGTGACCAATAAAATGCCAAAGAGCTGCTCTTAGGTTTAGGACTAAATAACCCAAGGATTGAGCTCTCACCATATTGCTGAAATTAAGTTTAATGTGGCTGCAGTGAAGCAGCACATTTCATTTTTTTTTTATTTGTTTTCTGGGGGTATTTTGGGACCCTGTTACCTGTCACTGAGGAGATGCTTTGCAGAAAACAGGTTTGGGAGGATGGTTTTGGCTGCACCAAACTTACATTTGCTCTCTGTCACCTCTGAGGCAGGCACAATTGCCTTTATCCATCTTCTAAGTGGGATATGCTGCTACTTCACACTAGCTCAACTTTTTAAAAGAACAGAAATAGAGTACAAAAGCAAAATGAAATTCATTAGAATTGTCCCTATGGGCATGTCACCACCTCAACAGAAAGTTCACTGGTAAAGGCTGTGGCAGAAGCAAACATGCTGGCAGCTTTGCAGCAAAGGGCCCAGAACAGTTGTCCATGTGCAACCAGGAAGGGGCGCTGGGGGTGCCCTCAGGTGTCCCAGCTTGCACCACAGGGCTGGCAGATGTTTCATGGGGTCAGCAGGAAGCCTGAGAGCCTCTGAGATGGCCAAAGGCAAGCCATCCTTTCCTACTTCTTTATGTCCAGCATCACACTCACCAGCTCTGCCTGAGCGTCCCTGGTGACAGCCACGCTGCAGTGACTGACCGTGGCAGGACCTGAAACCAGATTCTTCTGAAGTGCACTGAGGGGTGTTCCAATGCACAGAAGCATCTGCAGTCTTCAGCACAGCTTCCTTCCTTCCTTCCTGATCCACTGGGGTGCTACAAGAGTATTACCTGAGACCACCAAGCAGATTTTATTGAAAATAAAAATTCAAAGACCTCTAATAGCCATGGCATGATTCATTCAAAAGCCAACAGCAGCTAAACAATTATCACTTTACCCCATTAGCTCACATCAGAAAACAGAGTTACCAGCACTCAGTGACTACCAGCCATTATTTTAAAGCTTTTTTAAATGTGGTAATGGGGAAAATTCATGAAGTGTTTCTAAAGCAGCTTGCTTCTGAAGGACTTATTCATCAACTGTTCATTTGTCCTTGTATTAACATTTGAAAGTCAGCTTTTAAGGAATTCTTGCATATTTACACTCAGATAGGACTTTAAAATATGAACTGTTAATGACTAAATGTTGTTTAGAAGGGAGAAACATTTTGAGTAGTCATTCAAGAAAAATGCCTGTATCAAAATAGAAAGCACCCTCCCCTTTTCAGGGAAAACGGAAAAAAGCATGGACTTTTTTATGGTTGGGATGGGTTCAAGCACAAGTGGCCATGGCAAGCAGATCTCTGTCCATGTGATTATTCTCAAAACAACAGAATGATGAGAGGTTCATATCTCTGTATCAAAGCCTTAAGAACTACATTGTGTTATTGCTGCTTTAGAAAACATCCTTCCACTAGTCTGCTACTAGGCTAAGAGTGTCTCAGTGACGACCAGCCCACAGGAGACTGACAAATTGGTTCTCCAGGTCCATGCATGAACATGGGAAATGGAATAGAGGTCAATGGACCAGGAGGGCCAGAGGCTGCCTGCACTGCATTGCTTAGTACTCCTGCTCCCAGGCCAGGAAAAGACACTGATGGCATTACAGCTCCTCTCTGCAACTGCCCATTAGAGGCAGGTGCCAACTGCTCGGGAAGCACTTTGGAGCATGCTCAATGCCCAAGTATCTTAAAGCACACAGACTGTGATTTTTGCTGCTTCTCTCTGGTGAATACCCCCAATGAACCACTGAACTGTCTGGAAGTGCCAAAAGAAGAGAATGCATTAGAATAATAGCAGTGTACCAGGCAGCACAAGTGTGGAGGAGACTCATTCCCTGCCATGTGGCGAGGATGGAAGAACAAACACTGCAGCACTAAATTTTAAGTCAATTTTAGGAGATTTTCTTGACCAGTTTTTTCTTCAAAATGGCCAAAAGAAGGTGATAACTAGCAGTCATACTGCAAGAATGAATGCAAAGAAATATCCACAGGTCCAAGTGACAAGGTTGATGTTCTCCAGAGCAGCTGAAGGACATGTGACGGCTTAGGGAAATGAAACATTTTCATAGTTCTTCAAAACTATTGTAAGATAAAGTAATTGCAAGATAATTTTTGTTGCATGTTCTGTAAAGTCACAAGTCAAAGAAGTGGCTTAAAACTGTGTACTTTAAAGAGGCAACATCAGAGAAACTCAGACACTACACAACACCAAACACTTGTGGGGACAAAGGCTTAAGAGAAGGTCTCCACTGGTGCCTATTTGGTACCCCTTTTAAGCTGCTGCTTTGGTCCTGCTTTGGTCCTGCTCTTCCTCCCTGATGCCAGAAGCATGTAATGGTAGCCTCCACCCCATATCAGTGGCTGTCAAATAGATCTACCGCCCCAAAGCCCAGCATCCTGTTAAATGGGACAGCCACAGGAAAACTTCCAGAAGTGTCAGAGTCCATTTGCTCCTATAGCAAGCAGAAAACAGCCTAGCAGAAGCTACAGCATCTCTGGGAAGGCGACAGGATGGCCTTTCCTTTCATTTGAAACCCTCCCAAGAAAATGAGCAATAAGCATTTGCTGCTCACTCATCCCTTGCTCAGAGTAAAAACCATCACAGGGCAGTTCTTGCTGCCTTGCTGGTAACCTGATGCTACCTGTGCTAGACAGCACCAATGATGCTTTCTGATCTGAGATCATGGGAAAAGTACACTAACTTGAAGAACAAGGAAAAATGTTATCACAGGATTCAAACCAATTCAGTGTGATTCTCACTAGATATTAAGTTGCTAATGTTATTGTCAATGCTGTACCTACACAGAGGCACAGAGAAGTTGTAAACAGAATTGAAATTCCACCTTTGCAGTCAAACATGATGCCACTTTAAAAGGTCCACTTATTCTGCACTGCACATCACAGAAATTTCTGCTTTTTTCTTAATGACAAGTACACACAGGCAATTTTTTCTTCAGTCAATCTATATACTGCACTCCCTTTAATTGTGTGGAATGAGGCATACTGGCAGTTCCATATAAAAATCAAGAGAAGTTGTTTTGGTCGAGAGGACAAGAAGTTATCGCTCAGTAACGTATTTTGGTCAGTTGATGTTTGAGGGAACAATTCTGAATCAGTGTCACAAAGTTCAGTCTTCCTTTCTCTGAAGGAGAGATCTGACAGGCAGTTAGGGATGAAAGGTGGGTGCTCTTCCCAGAGCTTGAACCCTGCTCCACTGACGGTGGACTCTGATGTGTCTCACTTTTAACAGCCTTTACTCTCTGTTATATTTCATCAACCTGTCCTTGAGCAGGTGAAGGGAAGGAACAATCATTTTTCCTTTCAGCAGGGGACATGCAAACATGTTTTAAACATCTACTGCATTTCGTTTGAGCAAGAATGCTATGACTGATTTAATTGACTTTTTTTCTTCCTTTTTTATTTCAGTCAAAACACTCAAAGTTTCTGTTGTAAAAGTGATAGAGGAATCTTTCACCTCATTTCTACACCGAGCAAATAAGGAGATGTTGGCTCACAACTTAAACTCACTTTTTCAGATTTTCTGACTCAAATGCTGGTTTTGTTCTACAAGCCAACACATCTCTGGCTGGGTAGATATACACTGCAATATTGCATTCCTGTAAGTTCAATGGAAATAATTCAACTACTTTTCATGAAATACAGAATTTGCACTTTTGAAAAAAGCACTTTCACTTGAAGCACTCTGCAACTTGATAAGTGCAGTAATATACCTAAATGAGTTTTTCTTCTTTCATGGTAGTATTAGATCTATTCTCTCTGCTCCTAATGCACCAAAGTTATTAATCAGAATCTCACAATAAAACATCTAGGAGAAATTTTGACTCAGCTATTCTAAGGGTCTGGGCTGCAATGTGGATCATTGTTTGTGCACTGCTGCTGTCATTTATACCACAATAGAAGTTTTCAATTATATTCTACTATCCTGCTTTGTCTGCTGCAGTGCAGAATCCCCATGGCTTTGCCAACACTTGAATTAATATTACCAACAGCTTTTTGAATTGATGCAGCTCCTCAAGAAGCTGTTCATTATGGGCCATTTTCAGCCTCTTTCAGCAGATATAAATGATGTGTTCTCTGGTGATACTTTCCATAGTACCAGTTCTTCATTCTTCCTACAAAATGCACATCTTAAAATTAATTGCTCCAATATGAAGTATTGGAGAAGCAAGGTAAAATAATAAAACCCTTATCTGAATCCCAGTAGTTGTAACAGGCTTAAAACTCAGCAGGAGGAACACAGATAACTTTTGTGTAACTGAACATTAGGAGTAAGATGTTTATAAGAGTGACTGTGGTAAGAACTTGCCCCATTTTGTGGCGGAAGTGATACCAATTTGGATCAGCCTCCCCTTTTCTTATCTGACTATTGTCAGCCCCGCATGCAAGGGGATGTGGCCTCTGTGCCTGACTGCCAAGAAGACAATTTTCAAATAAAATGTGACAGAGTCCCTGAAGCTAATCCAGTATGAAAGGAACAACCTTCTGGCCTAAGACAGACACAAACAGTGTTGGAAAGGATGCAACAGCTTCTTTCTGCAAAGAGCCAGCAATGACTGCAGTATTCCTAGAGCATTCATGTTAGCATGTAGGCTAGCTATTGCTTCATATGCAATTAATGAAGTTTTGGGGTGTAGTGAAGCAGCTGGTGGCCATAAGGAGCAGCGCTAAAGTGTGGAAAGCCCTGCCCAAACACAGGTTCTGCTTCAGGCACCTTGAGGGAAACTTACCTTGGATTAATCTACAGTTTCATTTTAGACCAGTGAAAGTTAAATCAGGCAAAGAACAAAACCAGACTCGAGTTCCACAAGATGAAGTTGATTCTCTCACTAGTGCCTGCAATATCTTTTTTGGAAATTAATAGAAATGTGAAATGCTGTGGAGACATTAACATTATTATGATGCATGCATATATTTGAACTTACAGAAAATAATTAAAAGTTATATTTAATTTTCACTCCTGCTCACCGTCTGGAACTTTCAATGATTACTCTGGATTTTTTGCATTTTCCAGCAGAAACACTAAGACAGAAAAATATCACATCTCTTCCAGTATTTGCAGCATCTTTGTCCAAATAAACATAGGATATATTTTAATTTAATTTATACAATCAATCATTCTTTTCACATAAGAGGAAACAGAAAATACGCTACTATTTTCAAAAAAAAAAAAGAAAAGAAAAGAAATAAAAGTCATATAATTAAATGTGGTAAGTGACCCCGTGGCAATGATATCTCAGCCACTGGCAATACTGGGAAATACCTGGCTTTTCTTACACTAGCACCTACACCTGGCTGGTGGCCATTCGGGCATGGGTAAAAAGGGGCTATTTCTCATATTTTCTCTTGCACCTGTCAACATTAATCAATTACTTTAAAATAATTTTTATCTCCATATATGGGGGGTTTTGACAAGGAACTACAGTCCGTTCCTTTTTTCTTTAAAGGCTGACATTAAATCAGCTGCAAGGTCCCAGCTTGGCAGATACTATAGTACCTCTCGTCAGTGACATCTAAATGAGAGGCTGAGCCCAGTATTCATTATTCACTTACATGTGCACTTTGATAAATTCCTGTCAAGCAGCTTTCCAGATTTTAAAACAATAGTACTCTGAAGTGACTTTGCAAGAGCAGAGAAAAACCTAGCGAAATAAGTGCAGCAGTATCTCTACTAATCAATATTTCCATTTGCATTAAAGAAAAAGATTTTATTTTTGATTTTGGCATAGAACATGAGTCTTTCAGTTTTGCCATTACTTGCACGGAATTTATTTCTGAATAGGGCAGCCCATTTTTACTCCTAATCACATAAAGGGAAACATTGCCAGAAAAGTGCCTGTGGGTGCTGATGGCCAGCAAGCTGAGCAGGAGGCAGCAATGTGCCCTGGTGGCCAGGAAGGCCAACAGCCTCCTGGGCTGCATCAGGCACAGCCCTGCCAGCCGGGCGAGGGGGGTGATCCTTCCCCTCTGCCCATCCTGGTGAGACACACCTGGAGTGCCGGATCCAGTCCCGGGCTCCCCAGTGCAAGGGAGCCGTGGACAGACTGGAGCAGGTCCAGGGAAGGGCCATGAAGATGATTATGGGCTTGGAGCACCTGACACAGGGAGGGGGAAGGTAAGGGAGTTGGGGCTGTTCAGCCGGGAAAATAGAAAGCTCTGTGAGGCATCTCACCCATGCATATAAATACTCAAATAGGGGAGGAAATGAGTGAAAAAGACAAGGTCAGGCTCTTCTCAGTGATGACCATTGACAAGGGGCAATAGGTATGAGTTGAAGCATAGATGAAACAAAGTAAAAAAAGGTTTGAAGTCTTTTGTTTGTTGCAGTTTTGGTTTTGTTTTTTTTAATGAGTGTGGTCAAGCACTGGAACAAGTTGCCCAGAGAGGTCTGGAGAGTTATTCCTGATGTTCTATTCCCACAGAATTTTATACCTCTGGTACAGGGTAGCTTCTTTGCTGGTGTCTCATGGTTAGCTTGTAGTGTGGATGGATCAGGTAGTATCCCATCTCACAGATCTCCCCAGCCCTATATATGAATTTATTTACCACAACCATACACCTGTACTTATTAAAGCCCTAAAAGCAATTATCTGAGGCTCCACAGCAGATTCACACAATCTCACTGTTTCTCCTTCAGCTGCCTCTCTTCTGATAGTAACTCTTTCCCAAAGTCAGGATGCTTCCTCGCTCTGGAAAGATAATCTTTATTGTCAAGCCAGTGCTGTACAGTTGATAAAGCACACCAGATTGTAAGAGCTGAGCCAGATAACCTCTGCAGGGACAGAAAGGAGAACAATATTTTTCTCTCTAACTTGTGCGGTTCCTATAACTACTCTGAGGGTAAAGCAAATGCTTTAGAAAGTGTGAGATAATATGAAAATATTATTCTCAGAACTTAACTGATATGACAATCACAGAGGATGCTATGTCCTTTTGTTATCCATTAATATGCATTTTGTATTTTCATGGCCTCTGTGGCCACACTGAGATGTAATTTGGTTAAAAACACACCAGAGTTAAACCAAAATAGATATATTAATGCTTGCCAATGTAATATGAAACTTAGAAAATTATAAAAATGGGGGGTTTTCATACCTAGAGAAATTAACAGGATTATGCACAAGGTAACTCAGAGCGGATTTATACTCTCAGTTGTTCACTAGAATAAATATCATGAAAGAACTGGATCTGAAAGTTCAAGGTGAGCATTCACATCCAGGAAACTACAATTCAGGCAGCAGAGCTGCAAAAACTGCAAATAAAGGCACATCTTGGCCAGAATATGCGATGTAACTTCTTTGCCATTATGGAAGCAAACCTACCCCTGAAGCTGGAGAGGCAGGCCCTGCCAGAGACGGCAACTGCTGAACAGCCACTTTTCCCATTGCTAGAGCAATGGTCATGTTCCTGAGTGAAAGGAGCTGACCGCCTGTAAATATACAACCAAACCAGCCCTTGTGTTTGTTCCATTCAGCTCCTAGCTCAAGTGCACTCTGTTGTAGTGGTCTAACCAGTGGCACCAAACTGTTTCACACTGAATTTCAGTCATGAGAAAAAAATTTAAATCTCAAACATTTCCTTCCTGTTGACTTTTAACATTAGATGAACTTAGCAAGAGAGTTCTTACTTCGTCAGATAGATACAGGGTTAAGTGGACAATTTATCCTTACTCCAATATTTGCCATATCATATTGGACATCCACAAATAGGGATATATTTGAAGCCTGAAAAAAAGCTTTTCATTGCTTGCTTGTACATCTAAAATTACCCATTCTCTTCCTGATAGCTGAGAGCACTCGAGCATGTCAGTTTTACGACATTCTCTGCAGCTTTATATGCTTTGGTTCTTCCAGAAACAGCACACACAGAATTAGCACAGAACTGCTCCATGATAAGTACTGAGAGGTCCAAGTGTGTATTTTTTAAAAATCTTTTTCCTTTTTGAAATTTCTCAAGCCTCAGGATGTTCCAGTTTTCTTTTCCAGTTAAGGTGTGTCAGGGGCACAGTGGGGGCACCCACTTACCTTCCTCATCTTCTGAAAAACTGATGATATTTAGAGCATCACTCTACAAGTGAGAAAAAGACAGTTCTGTCGAATTGACTTTAATTTTGTTTTAACTAAGATACAGTTTCAGTTGGTATTTTACTTTGAGAGCACTGTAAGAGCCATCCTTGACAAGCTGTTCATAGAAAAAGAATTGTCACCATCTTAGTAAATTCATTGTAATTTTGATGCCTTAAATCCAGGCTGTTCCTGTAAGGCAAAACTTGTAGTTGAAACTAGGTTCTGGCAAAACCAGCAAGTTCTGATGGCAGCTTAAACAGATGGAGCATCAGCACATCCAGGTGGTAGGTCAACTTCAGGTTGTATTTGTAACTTGAGTTTTGAAATGTATACAAAAGCTAGTTTTCCTTTCCTTTTTTTCCTCAGGGACACATCTAACTCTAAAATTTGTATCCAAGCTACCATTTCCTTCAGCAGTTTTTCAGCTATAATGTTTGGGCAGATTAACACTGAGTTTTATATATATAGATATATACATACATACAGACCCCCAGGAAGCACACAGAGTCCAGTTTCCATAAGCACAAGAATAAAATCATTTTCAAACTGCATCATCTTCACAATCTTCACAAATTTTGTTTCAGTTTCATTCTGAAGCTGTTTTTCAGAGACAGAAGTTGAAGTTTCTCCCTGCATTGTACTTTGCAGGAGAATCAGACTCTCAGTGAATCAAACTCTCAATTTAGGTGAAATTCAGAAAAACAAGGTAGAACAGAGACACAGATGATGTGTCTGTTGATCTTCCACAGAAGCCAAGACACCATGTACTTTTGCTGAGAACACTGTAAAAGAATACCAGCGACAGTTCTGGGCTCAAAGAGACTGAGTCAGCATAAGAGTGACGAATTTAGATCCTGCTGAGCGAAGGAATCCCTCTGCAGGGGAACAGCTGTGAACAAACAGCGCTGAACTGAACAGGAAGTTCCAAAGTAAAACAGGAGGCTGATGGGCATATTGTATGCTCTGAGCATCACGGGTGAAGCCACTGGGGAGCACAGGCTTGTCGAGCAAACAGAGCAAAATAGCAAGGAGAGCTGGATGAGTTAGAAAATCAGAATCTACTTCAACTCACCAAACTAGTCCTTTTTGATCTTTTGATGAGATCTCTCTCAAGATCTTCTTGACTGAGAAAGAATAAACTCCTTCAAGATACTGGGAAGCTAACAATGAAACTGTAATGGAAAGGGGTGAAACCTGCTCACCTGGTGAAACCAGATGGGAGGAGACAGTGAGAAGTCAGTCCACAGCCATGTCTCTGCAGCTTTCCCTGACACCCGAGTTCAATACTTGCTGCTCTGCTTTTTTTGTCCATTAACAAGACCCTAACCTGCACTCCTTTGCAGCACCAGTACAGTGTGATAACAGGTGTTGTACTGTCCTCAGACAAAACATATTCCTCAATAAGACAATAAAGGCATCCAGGAACTTTTTTTGGTCTGGTGCTGGTGTGAGCTGTGGGCACCTAAGAGAAAAGCTCTGCTCTGAGGGCTTGAGGACCAGGGTAAAGGCTGAAATTAAAAGCAAACAAATAAAATAAAAACCTCTGCAAGACTGAAAATACAAAAATTGTTACAAGTGAGATAGAACAAGCTTTAGTCAGACAACCAAATTCTACTATCTCTCATAGCAGTGGCTGAGAAGAACATCTGCAAGGATGAGTTTTGGTCAGTGTTTGTGCTCACACTGGACTTGACAGCTTTCTTTCTGCCTCTGCTGCTGCCTGGAGCAGAAAGCAAGCCTCCATCTCCACTCATTTTTGCTCACTTACTGCAGCATGGACAGATCATTCAAAACACTAAGCACTTTCTTTTCAATGTTCAGCAGCAAATACAGAGATTTATAGGAATTATCAGATTTTTGGGGCTTTTTTTTTTTTTGTTTGTTTGTTCTAGCCATACATTTGTATTTGCATTTGTGTATTTCAAATAAAATAATTTTATGTTTTGACTTCTGTAGAATCCTATCTCTAAGAGCATCTGATACAGCGGCATTTATTTCAGTACTTGCAGCATGAAGTGAAGGTCTGCCAAAACCACCTCAAAAGAGTGTGAGCTCCTGAAGCTGCTGTTGGCTTGTACAGACATCTCCAGGGACAACTGCTGGGCAGTCACCTTCCCCAGCTTTTCTTACAATTATGGCACAAGTTGTGGTTCTTTAGAATCCCATACAGTTGGTTCTAGGTTACTGGTTTTCCTCCCTTTGGCCGGCCTTTTCCGAACGGAAACCCCAGTTCTGCAGCATCAGAGAGTATTACCATTGTAATTGTGATCTTGTTGGATATTTTGTTTCATTTATGGCCAAACTGTAAAACAATACCTGCACATTTAAAAAAAATAATAAAATTCAGTAGCCAGGGCAACTTAGATTAGGAATGTAAATTAAAAATGTACCCATCCTCTCCTCTTATACTCTAGATCTGAAAAGTAAGTCAGTGTGCTGTTGCCCAAACACCTTAATTTTACCACTTATGAAGTGAATGTACTCATTCAGAGGAAGGCAATCACAGCTGACACATCCATCTGCTCACCAGAATCCAAAACCTACTTTCGTGAGGTCTCTCATGTTAAGAGCCACCATTCCATTACAGATGGCTGCTGAAAGCCTGAGAGAAGGGAAAACATTAGAAAGATCGAAAGAAAATATGGAACCACACTACAAAATCTACTTTTTCAGCCGCATAACTCAGCTGGTGGGGCCCACGGATTTACTGCACTCCTTGCAGCTGTACCCAGCCATCCAGACCAGACCACCAGCAAACACCTGGCTGCAGGAGCATTGCTCAGGGGCCACCCACCTGCACAAACTTTGACAAAATGTACACTGCAGAAGTGAAGCTTAGAAATAGCTTGTAAAGGATTGAAACAGAACTTTGAAGCAAGCCAGTCCTAACAGAAAGCTTCAGTAGCTTGTCAAGAAAAATAAAATTCACAAGATCCATTTCAGATCTACTCTTCAAATACCTGCAATTTATCTTTGACGAAATCCTGGTTTTCCCCTCCCGATTTGTTTGGTGTTTGTTACTGAGGTTACAGCGCCATCTCCTGGAAGAAGACAACTTGTTGCAACTGCTCCTGAAATTCTTCATTTCACTGTGCCCACAGAACCAGCTCATACAGGAGACTCTGCCATGACAGTGCAGCAAGGTGAAGCAACTGGATGGGCAAAAGAAAAAGTGCTGACCTTTTTTATCTTAGTAGATATACTGCAATAATGAGCATTGGGAAAGAATGGAAAGGTTCATTTTAGCTTATACTCCCCCTTTTAAGAGGCAATATAAGATTTATAATTATAGAATCAGCACTGGGAGAGCACGAGCCTGCTCAAACAGATCTGGCCATTCACTGATGCAAATAGAAATGGAAAGGTTTCTGGTCCAAGAGGTACATATACCTTTTGGTCAGAGGGTATAAAACCAGAGGTCCAAAAGGCCCATGATGAAATCAAAATACCACCAATACATTTTTTTCAGATTTGTGTTTCACTGCTTTACAAAAACACTGAGAAACTATTAGTAATAAAACCCCTTTCCCATAAAAAGGACCATTGTCTGAGTTAATTTTAGCTTTTTTGAAAAATAAATTACTATACAGTTTAACATCTAGCATTGGAAAAATATAAAAAAATTGTTCTTTTAATCAGATAATTGATGCAACTTTTACAAAAGTAATTCTGATCACCCAGAGGGAAGAGTAACTTCAAAAAAATGGAAACACTGAAAGATGGAAAACACAGAAAGACTCACCCATTCTCATCCCTATATATATACATATGCACAGGTATTAATAGTGGAGATTTTAAAGTGTTAAATTAGAGAGCCACTTGAAAGAACAGAACACGTTAACCAAGAATTACTAGTAAGCAGGTATTTTATTCTTGCAGATATATGTGGTATTAATAGTCCTAGGCACTTTGCTCTATTCATGAAGCATTCTGAAAACTTTGTTTATGGGGCATAAAGCATATACTTTATCATATATATATGATACTTTATCACCCTGGGCTTACTACTGCCATTCTCAAGAAGAAATAATAGTTGTTTCCAACAGTAGTAACATTATTTGTGTATTACTCCATTGAGTGGGACTGTACTGTGTGCTTGTTACCACATCCAACTCTACAACTGATAGAAGAAACAAAAAATACTTCAGTTACTTAAACCACTTTTCTTTCATTAAAAGGCTTCAGGGCTTGATATTAAAGGCTCTTTATGAAAAATACAAAAAGGAAAAATTACAGTGATTTTTATGATCTAAGCAATGTAACATAATAGTCTTGGGCATCATAGTTCCCTGCAGAAAAATCCCAGTGCACTAAAATTTTATTCATAAACATCTGTCAAAAGGGTAACTTGGGGCTAGAGGAATACTGTGTACACAACACAGCACCTTGCTTCTGAGCACAAAAAAAGCCTACAGCACTGTGCTGAATTCACCAGCATAGGATAGTGTATTTACTGGTACAGCCAGGCAGAAACAGTTGGATCGTCCTTTGGCAAAGGCCCCGATGAGCTGTGCAGACAGCTTTCACAGTGAATAGCCTCTTCTTCAGCCACATGATCGAGCAGCTGTAAGAACAGATTTATCAAAGAAGCTTCTGATGTTGTTCTCAGATACTGTACTTTTAATAAATCTATTTCCACTACTTTGTCAAAGAAATAGCTGGTCTTCAAAATGGAGTGCATTACATATGACATCTTTGTAGTCAAACATACTATTCTGCATGCAGACCTCAGACATTCCTACGGCTTCTCTGTTTCTCTAACATCTGGTCTTGTCAGAAATGAATGTGTTTTTATTGCTATAGGCTGAAATCTGAACAAAACTACAGAAAAGTATGCAAGATTTAAACAAGGCAAGCAAGACTGGGTTTTGTGGTGACATAAAGCAAACAAACATTGACAATAAAAGACATCATCTGTTTACAATCCTGAAGCGCATGTGTTGGAACATTTCTCTTGCAAACAAACAGTACAGAAGCTCAGAAACAACATTGTGACATTTAAGGCTCTCTCTGCAAATAAATACGTAAATCTCGTATTATATTTCTTGCCTTTTCAAAGCACTATCCAGAGAGATTGCTCTTTGATATGTTCCAAGTATTAGCTGTACTTTACAACACTGGCAGGCTACTTTCTGAAAAAAGGGTTCTCCTTCAAAGCTAACTGAAACAGGCTGCTAAGTAAGTCTCCAAATAAATGTATCCTTTATTTTAAAAAAAGCAGCATAAGCATTCTTGATTTCAAATCATATTTATTCACTAGACCGTGTTAAAACTCAAATAAAGGAGATGAACATAAACTAAATGCTCTCCCACTTTCTCTCTACCACTTCTGAAGGCAGGAGGTAGGAAGAAAATCTGACTTGATTCCTACAGAATATTTGAGCTGATCCTGGAAACTCCACATTATAGTTGTTTGCTTTATTTCACTAGATGCCACAGCAGCATTTTAAGGTGCCTTCTTGGAAATAGATTTAATTTATTGGAATTATTAAAAACATTAAATAAACATAAAATAGTTTCAGCTACTAACTGCTGCCAGAGGAATTTTTTTTTAACTGCATTGAGGTGAATTCTCCAAAAGAAGATCCATGAAGCTAATTTTTAGGATGAACCTTCTCTTGAAATGTAATTGTGCACTTACTAAAATTACAATTAAAAATACATGTAAAAAGTAGAATATTGCATCCTTGCAGCAAACTGGACAGACCTGCAAATGAGCATAAATAACTCTGCTACCTCAAGCAAAACAAAGCTTCCATACTTCCATTTAATGATCCATTGCAATATGACTGAATGATGACAAGACATGATGGATTTTTTCTGCACCACATCGCCCCCATGTCACAGCAGCATATTCTGCTCAGCATTCACACTACGCAGAACAATGGGCCCCCACTGCACACGGGCTCAGAAGCACACTCTCCCACGTTCTCTTCTTTCTGCAGTACAGAATGTACTCTTCCTATATGATGTAGCTAAAAGCATATGAAATGACATCCATATTGCAGTGGCAACCTTTGGGGGTTCTTTGAAACAGGTCTGATTCTCTTCTGTAAGTTTCAAGGAGACATTTGTTCTCTCAGCTCAGAGGTCTGATCCCACAGATATTACCAGGTCTATTTGGCCAGTCATATCAGAATTTGTTTGTTCCTGGTATGCACTTCAGGACAGCAAAGAAAGAATACTTTGACAAAGAATGCTCATTATATTCTGCAGTGTTCCTCTTGACCTCCATCTATAAAGTACCTAAACCTCCCAATGGACCTTTTATTTTCCCACCCTTCCACGTGTTGACATATGACAAAAAAACCCCAGCCTGTTGCCAAACTGTTTCTGCACTCTTTCCAATCCCTTTATCAAAGACAACTTGGGTAACGTGTCAAATATTGCATTGATAGCTAAGCTTTGCAGTCTTGGAGCAATAAATGCCTAGTGACACCAGTATTAAGAAAAAACAAACCAACAAATATGAAACATGCCAAATAGCACTAGAATGCAGATTCACCTTTGTATGTGATAACCTGCCTTTGTCCTCCTTTTAGCTTTAAGTTTCCTGAACCAGCCATGTTCAGCCACCTAACAGACCTGAAGTAATTCATAGACAATCAGAAATTTTTATGATTTCAGAAAATTGATTGTCGTTATATGGCCCTTAATGAATCCAACTTTTTCAACTTGAATACACGTGCTCAAAGCATTAGAACATATTTTCTCCATGTATAAATAACCTCTCAATTTTTCTTGTACAACCATAGAATGACCGGATGCACAAGGCTGAAAGCCACTCAAACAAGTTCATATTCAGAAATCAAATACCAACACCACTACAAAATTACACAATTGCAGTTTTTTTCTCTTACTTTAAAAAGTTTGGAGTGAAGAAGTTCAAAAATAATTTGTCATCTTGCTAGAAAACTAAGGTAAGGTCACTGTCAGAACAGTGTAGATATAATCTTCCATGTCAAACAACTTCTTGGTCTTTCATATTGGCTACCTGGAGATACAAATATTCTACCACTTTATAGGCCCAAACTGGTACCAAATCAAAAAGCAGCACAGAGTTTAGTATTTCACTTCGGCTGCCCATTGCCAAGGTATTAAAATCAACCATCACTGTCCATCTGCATCTTCTGTTCCATGCTTCAATTTTGATGATGAGATGGTTTTTGCAAACAAGTCACATTTCAAACCAGAGTAATGGATTTTCAACCTAGTGTCTGGAGAAACAAGAACGCCATAGAACTCAGTATCTTTAGTTTAGTATATTCCCCTTTAACAAGACTCATTTGATCATCTCCACATTTGGAAAAAAATTATGGTAATGGTGTTTGACTTTGAAAAGGAATTGATGATGGGAAATCCAAATTCTTTTTTTACCCTTCTGTCAAATGTGGCTGACACTTCAATGTTGCCAGCTGTGAAGGGAAAAGAATCGAAGTAGGTCCTCCCATACATTCCATCAGCAGGCAGGCTTTAGCCGATAGAATTCAAAAGACCTTCTTACTGGCAAACCGGGCTAGAGCTTTAGATCATTTGATATAGTGGGAGCATTTTGAAATTGAGGGGCAAGAGAAAAATTTACATGAAGTCACATTCCATGGAATGTTTTGTCCCCAGATACATTAGGCATTTTCACTGCAGAGGAGAGTGCTTGAGCTGCGAACTCCGTCAAAACCAGCATTCAGTTGCATGTAAGCATGGCATCTCTGCATGACATCCCTCTGTAAAACAGATACTACATGCAATAAATGAAAGCATTGTCTTGCACAATGGAAATGGCGTAGATACGGAGACAAGCCCGAGCCTTCTAGCAAAACCTTAGTAAGGACTGAAGAAATAAAGTCTTCCAGAAGACTTAAGATTACAATATCAAGAATCCCCAGGAAGGGTGGCATTGAAAGTAACAGTGATCAGGTGATTAGGAGTCCAACTTGTTCAGTTGAAGAGAAGAAAGGCTGGGTGTTGAATGGAAACTGCAGTCATATAGAACTGGGTTTTTAAAATCTATTAATAAAAGAGCAGTGGAAAAGAGGGAATTGCAAACTTCTGTAGGAGTATCTTTACTGCACTGAACCAAGTGACACAGCTTATTTCCTCCAGTCTTCAGCAGCTTTATTAAACTGACTCATAATTGTCAAGTGGGAGAAATCCACCTAAGAAGGGAAATAATTTCTGCAGAATAAAAGAAAAAAAACCCACAAAAATATAACAAAACAAATATAAACTCCTTCAGAATAAAAGCATTTTCAAAATTACTACACACTTTTATCAAAATACTCTTTTTAAGAAGAAGCAGCAGGGAATAGAAATTACCCCTTTAAGTTCTGGGATCACAGGTCACCACTTGCCAATTACTTTTTTTCTTTCCCTTCTGTATTTCCCATTCTTCAAAAGTATGATCAAAGGCAGAACACAGAGAGATTTATTTTAAATTAAAATATTCTCACTTTGTTTTTGTCTCTTTCTCAGCACTACATTTTAGTTAACATCTGTCTTCCAGCCAGTGTCCATCTTGTTCTCAGACACACTTTTATTTCTTCTGTGGTTCAGTGTTCTGCTCTAAACCACAACACACAGATGTTCATCAGTGAAACCCTTTTGTTTGTTTTGGGCGATAGATGTCCTTTCTGAAGGAAGTTTTCTCCTCATCTAAGATTACGTGGAAATATTAAAGCCTCATGGGGTGGAAACAAATCTAAAGAAGTCTAACTCCATACCAAGACAAAACTGCTTGATTCTCACAAAAGCCTAATTTGCAGAAAGCTTCCCTGTTTTACCAACACTGTTCATGGAAGATTAATTTACTTCATTATTCTTAAGAACTCCTTCTCCAAACTCAGATACAATGAAAAATTATAAATGAATACTGATGAAAAAGGTGGATTTTAGTGTGAGGGTTATAACTATACCAAAAAGCTCTTCTAGGGCAGGGAGCAACGCTCCCTGCCAGAATCTCTACCTGTTCATGTTTAGTAGTGCAGCACTCAAATCTTCCCATCTCATAGCAAGAAGGAATCAAGGAGGGGGGAAAAAAAGTAATAAACGGACTAGTATTTTTCATTTTTACAAAATTAATTTTAGGAACAGCAACAACAAAATACATTTTATCTGAAGTTGAGAGCAACAGGGAAATAAAACCCAGAGGCTGCAGGTTTAACTGTTTGATATTTGGCAGAA
Organism: Corvus hawaiiensis; assembly: GCF_020740725.1. NCBI lineage: Eukaryota > Metazoa > Chordata > Aves > Passeriformes > Corvidae > Corvus > Corvus hawaiiensis. Next base: position 45,238,372 of record NC_063216.1, read on the forward strand.
ACAAGTGTCATTTCAGTCAGAATGATCAGGATTCACAAAATAAAAACAACCCACACACACACTTCCAAGGCCACATGTTACTTTGCTTTTAAAAGTGGAGGCAAGGGAGGGGAAATACCAGCAAATATGAGAACAGTTGCTAAATCCCTACTACTAAGTCCATCAGTGCAGGGTGAACTTGTTCCAAGCCTCATTACTGAGGACATCTCTTAAGGCAAATACAGTGGGAGCAGATACAGATTTTTAATTCGTATCTTTGAGTTGATGAAATTTTAAAATAATCCTTCATTTGAGGGAAACAACGCTGTTTACATGCCTATGTACTGCTTTGTACACCTCATAAAAATACAACTGGAAGTAGTACAGCTCTCTTTATTTTGTCAACTGCTATATTAGATGCCATACTTTGAAGGAAAATTGTATTAAAAAATAAATTTACATAACTGAACTGCAGCATTCTTGATGTACTGGTAGTTTTCAATTTATAATTTTAGAAAAAAAACCTCTCTTATAAGGATGGCAAGTTCTTTCACTGAAAAACAGAGCACAAAGTACTTTTGAGATACAAAAATATTTCAAGCCAAGAATCTACTATGCAAGGACTGGCCAACCATTTCTATATTACACACAAGGCTTGTTAATTGGTCTCAATTGTCTGTGTGCAAAGTGATGAAAAATACTATAGAAAGCTCTAATTTTACCAAACATCTTAAGAACAGCCTTTCAGAATTCTGGTTTTGTTTTAGTGAGAGAAATTTCATATTTAGTTTCAAATATTCAGCATTTAAAAACCAGCTACAGGTATTCCTGACATCTTCCTTAACAGAATAACATTAATGTAATTGATCAAAAAGCATAAACACACCAGATTTATACAAATACTTGGATATACAGAGGGAAAACCAAAGAAAACTTTCAATCTAGTGATTCAGTGAAAGTGAGTGGAACTTCAACACCGAACATGGTTAGATTTTGTAACACTAATAAATTACCTCAGTAATTATGGTGCAGTTACAATCTTTATGTATTTGTCTTCCCGCATCACCAAAATAACTAACTGCTATATGGAGACAACCACACTCAGAATTTCTGCAATTTACAGGGAGGACTTAATTCTTATGTTCCCACCTGCTTCGTCAGTGGTCAAAGTGAAGATTACTCTTTTGCAAGAAAGCATTCACTATGTAATATATCTCAACCTTCTCTTCTGTCCTTAAGCTTGCTCCCCTGTAACGTACTGTAAAACAAAGTGAAGATGATCTGCCTCCACCACATCAGGTGTTATGTTCTGGTAGCACATTAGCACACACAAATCTCTCACTCTGTTCACTTACCATTGTGACCTACTCCCTTTTCCTGTTTAGGCCTCACATTTCATGTTTATCATACCATTCTCACACCTAACTTTAGATCTATAAAATTTTAATATACTCTGAAAACACAAAAAGTTCAAAGATTAGTTTGACAACTAATTAGCACAACAGATTCTTAGTTAGGAGGCCTGTATATTGCTGCAATTGAAGTGGATGAGTTATACAGCAAGATAACATACACCTAATTCACAGTGCTTTTTCTACTGTATGGTTTCTCTCTAGTCATTCCACTCCTTTTCATGACATTTAGATATGTTGGTATGTTTAATCTCATTTATTTCTACTTCTAGAAGACAATTGTTACATTAGTATGAAGACTTTGGAGACAGAGAAAGCTACATTTTCAAAAATTTCTACAGCATTAGAATTGTTACTACTGAATGAGTTCATAGACTTCTTTGTTCAGGTCCTTCTATTAAAGTTAAATGTACCAGTATCTCCTCTCTTTTCCCAAGCTGCAAGCATATAAGGTGAAGATTTTGCCCCCAAGCCCCAATGCTCACAGGAAACTGTCTCTGAGGTCATAAAAATGAATGCTTGTTTAGTTCTGTAGCAGCTTATGCCACGTACCCATGTAACAGGTTTCCAAAATAACGAACTAGCTAAAAAAATACCAGTTAACTAAAAAAATTAAAATTCATATCTGACTTGGAAAAAAAGAAAAAGGCAACTAAGCAGTTGCATGAAACAAGTAATGAGGCAGTGGTCCCCCATCTTTTTGTTATTAAATTCCCAAATCCAGTTCATTGCGGGACTGCCAGCTATCTGCTTCTGGTCCATTTCTAAATTTCTAAATTTAGCATATCCACAGAAGAATGTTTTCTTCTGTTTGCTCCCTCTCTCTCTCTCCAGTCTATTGGCCATTCCCTGTTTCCTGTCTCACCAGAATACTGTATGACACTTGCAGCATTGCAGCCTACTGGTGGTCCCACATGGCAGAAGAAAATGATGGTCTGGCAACACTTGTCTAGGTAACACCATATATTAGTGCCTTAACAAAAGCTGTCAGATGAAGAATAGGAGATTGAATCCTCTGAAGAAACTTCCTTCATACTTTTATAATAAAAGCAATGTTGAATCCTGAGTTCAGGAGCCACTGAGCAGCTCTTGTTTTCTCTGCTCATTTTACCTCCATCTCGTTTCCTTTCAATCTTAGGGTTTGTCCACCTCAATGCCAGTGGATCCAGTCTTTGGGAATGAAAACTCATGAAAACTGCAGAAATTGTCATGTTTACTGTAAGAACATCTGCAGGGTCATATTACTGGCATTTAAAAAAGCCAGGTTAAGACAACAAACTTTCATTCACCCCTTCCTGTATGAATGGCCTGTATGTCAAAATACCTGAAAACTGCACTGATACAGTAGAACTTATTTTAACTTGCATTACGAATAAACTGCACATGCTGTTTTACAGACAATATATATTTGTAAACTTGCTCATGCAAAATTAGTGTGCACAACAGGGATACTGGTTTTCTAGTCCCCACACCTGTAAAAATGACATTTATGTCTGCTCTTTTTGAACTGTGCCCAAACTCTCTTTTTAATATAATAAATCTTACACATAATTCATCTGCCAGCCAAACCAATTTATGAAGCTGAAACAAAAAAGAATAAAAAGTTATACAAAAACCATGGTGCACCTAGACACTTGATTCCCACCTCCCCCCCTTTTTTGTTTACAGGTAGAAAGAATGAATAGAAGAAAAAAAAAAATCATGGTCACAAAATTTCGACATTTTAATCCTAAACATTACAGGGCAAATGGATGCTGGAACTTATTTCCATACACCATGAGTCAACTTTTTAATTCCCAAATGTGGCCAAATCCACTGAAACAAGAGTGGTTAAACTCTGGACTATGGAAATACATTTCTGAAATAAATGCTAGAAAAGCAATTATGGGAAAAGCCAACTGTCCCCATAAAGGTAAATAAAGTGGAACAATGTATAGATTAGATACTTTTTCTGTTTCTTACTCATAACCTGTCAATTCAGTGCATCATATGGTTCAACATAATGGTCCCCATTTTGGACAAACATCTAACTAGTGTCCATTGATTCCAAGTTAGTGGATGATGAATCTTTTTGGATACTTTCAAAGATGGCTGCCAGCTCAGGGTTAGAGCTTATCTGTGACTGAAATTCACTCATTAATGGACTCTTCTCTGCTTCTGGAATGGTTAGAAGTGCTGCTACAGCTCTCATAGCAGATCGTTTTAGTTCGTCTTGCTTTTCAAATTCCTGTTTCACTGAGTTCGCCTTTACCTACGGAAAAAACGAAAATATGTTTGAAACTTTACTTAACCCTCCCTCTTACACCCACCTTAAAAAATGTACCTTAAAAAACCATATTTCCTCACAAAATGATCTAAGCTCTTAAAAAAATCAACCGAACGAAAAATACCCCCAAACATCTTTTTAGCAGAATTTTTACCAGCAGTTTACAAACAGACCAAAGCTTCAACACTGCAAGGCAAGCAGAAAAAAGTTGTAAGCTGCCAAGTCAATCACCAAATCAAAACAATTATCGCAGCCAACCTTTAGCTAGTAAGGTCAGTAAATGACATTAAACTGCTATAATTGCAGTACTCCCAGCTTCCAGAGAACAGAACTTTTTTTAAAAGTTGACCTTCATTAGAATAACTGCTTAACCTTCTGCTGTAATTCTCAAAGACGTTTCAGTGATACAAACATAAATTATAATTAAAGGCAGTCAATTTTCATTACGCGAAATATAGCAGACTATAGTAATGGCAAAGCAAGGTAAATCAGGCAATAAATGCCTGTCAGAGCATGCAGGTGAATCAAGACCAGAGCAGGAATGGAAGGAGATTAATTACAAAGATCCAATAATCTTGTAATATACATGAAGAAGAGGTGGGGTAAATGACAAAAAGCCTAACAAAACCAGGACTACTTTACACTGCCTTCATCAGCCAAATGCTTGTCTGAAATAACATCATCATCAGAAGTCAGAAAAACTCTCAGTATTCCAGTTTTACTATTTATAATGAAGTGAGATTTACAAGTTGTCCAAGTGGCAGCTAAATTTTTAAGGAACGAAAGAAAAGGCATCAAAGAAACAGAGGATTTTTAAAAAGAAGCTTACAAATCTACCTCTCCGTTTGTAATTTAAATAAATTTAACACTTTTACAGAGATCCATTCATTTCTAATCTAATTATCCTGCCTACTGCAGCTTATCAACTATAACTCAGGAAATGCTGCAGCAGTACAGAGGTATTCTTTACACACGAGTTCATTTATATTTCTGTAAGAAAACACAAAATAATGAACATAAGTAAACAGAAATACCTTAGTTGTACATGTAGCACGCAAAGGTTCGACAAGCCTGTCCAATCTCTGCAGCACCGCGCTTGGACAAAGGGTAGACAGTCTCACCAACATTAAAAAGGTGAGCATCTAGGGTGAGGAAAAAAGCCAATTCAACAACAGTTATGCCTGGCACAGATATGGAGATATATTTCCTACAGTGCTGTGTAACCTTTTGAACAGTCACATTTTAATGAAAATGGCAAATGTAGTGAAATACTTAAGCACATGAAGTAATATTTTTACCATTTCAGTCTATTCACTATTTAAAAAATATTTTGACAAAGTTCCTGCTTTCACAGAGAAAAATGACAGCTAACCTTAATATCATAGTGATCCTTCAGACCATCTTCAACATGGTTTAAGAATTCAAATATATCTAGTCTATCCAAACAGCTATCCAATAGAGTATACATGCACTCAAAAGCTGCTTTCCTTATGTCCAACCCATCATCAACTGTATGCTTAAATGGTCCCATTTCCACCTGTGAGTGAATAAAAAAAAAAAGTTAAGTAACACACTTAAAAAAAAAAAAAAAAAATCTACTTACATATATTTAGCACTGTTTTTCTCAGTTAACATACCTCTCTGATTAATTCCTTTCTGACTTTTGTTTCATTGTAAAGATGAGGAAGCACAGTATCTAAGAGGTCCCTTATCAAAGATGGTTTATTGTGGGCAGCTGAATTAAATGTCACTAGGGCTACTCTCCTGACATTGAGATCTGGGTCCTCCAGAGTTTTCAGAAAATCACCTGCAAACAGATACAGTAAGAAAGAACCTATGAGAATCTTTTTCATTTGCAACTTTAAAAATATCTTTGCTTAGTTTTAAACTTTCAAAAAGACCTATTTAGTGGACGAGTTATTTTAATGTAACAGACACCCGCTATTTCAGTGACTACACAAATAAAGATTAATTATAATCATACGAAAAGTATTAATAAAATTATTATATAGTATTTCATATAATGAAACAGTAGTAGAAGAAACACCATCAAAATAAATGGCCATCACAATGACATTTCAACTTTTTTATAAAGATACAGCATGTAAATTAATGAAAATTACATTTAACCTTTCCTTTTCTCCACTTACTAAAATTCTCTCAAAATATGCATTGGAAAACCAATTTCAATTTCTGCAGTTCAGGAATTCGAGAACACCGCTAAAGGAAACTATCAACATACTGATTTTTAACCCCCAAATGGGCATACACTGAGAATACCTAAATTACTATAAAATAGGCCTACTCAGTATATATTAATGTAGCACCACATCTCCCCATCCCATCCTACCTTTGGGCATTTTTAAATTAGATTTTTCTATACTTCCATAACACAGCCTTTTAAAAATGAATGACGGCATGAATATATCCTGAATGTTTGTGAAGTTGTACTAGCAACTTCCATGAGGAGTGAACATTTTCGAAGGAGAAAACCAACAAGGTGTAAAAAACAAACACCCACCAAAAAACTGAGTAACAAAACTCCAAATGACTGAGATTTTTAAAGCACTAGATACTGGTAGCATTTCAAATTTCAATCAATAAATATTTCCAGAAACCAAAGGGGCATGGCAGCTTCAGTAGGAGGGGGAAAAAACCTACAAGCATCATTCTTGAATATAATATTTAAAAAAAAAAAAAAAGTGCTTAGTGATGAAAATAACACATAGTAACTGACTTAATTTCCCTATAAATAAAACCTTGCTCTTCACAAAACTTTATGCTTTTAAGGATAAATCTCTTTGCCCCGTTAGGTTAAGAAGCACAGAAGATTTTTTTATAGATCTTTAAACCTGCAATTAATCAAGCATAAAACATTCACCATACCATATTAAAAAAATCTACAATACTTTGTTATACAAATGAGAAAAGATAAAAAAAGCCACAGCATCCCATAGATCTTTATCATACTGGTGTTACATCGAAAGCTCTGATTACATTATCCCTGTATAAAAACATACACAGTTCCAAATGCTTTTAGACCATAAGCATTACAGAATCATAACGACCTATGTTTACAATTCAAAACCTGGTAATACTCAGAATAATTCACACAAGCATACATGTTTTAAGCACTGAATGTAAAATATTCCCAAGACCACACTTCTGGGTGAATATAGTACACCTTACTACATCAAACTGATATAATTTTGCAAAAACACAGGAAAGGAAATCAGCTTTTGGATCCCATCCTACTAAAAACCCTAGCTTCTTGTATTGCCCATCACAGATTCAATACATAGACTTTTTAATCACACTATTTTTACTGATCAGAATTCAAATAAATTACTGTTAATATAAATAATTGGCTATTATAGACATATCTTGTAACTCTTCTAATAGTTATCACTAGCAGCTAATTCTAGTATCTTCAAAATATTTATTTCTGGTAACACAAAGAACAAATTTTAAATGTAATTCTATTGCCTGAAAACATAGAAGCTGTCAGTATAAGTAGAGTACTTACCTATGCAGTTCTTCAAGAGTGGGTCTATGGGTTGTGGATGATCAGAAATAGTGAACTTAACAGCAGTAACCACTGAACTTCGAGCGTATGAGGACCCTAATATGAAACAAAGGTGTGAACATGCAAGATTAAAACAGAAAAACAACAGAATCTAAATCATGTTCAATGCCACTCATTCCTCGTAGACTTCTAATATTCATAAGAACAGCAAACAAGAAATGCTATTTATTACTAGCAGTGCAATACGTAACTCAAATAAATCTATGGATAAAACATTTTAAACAGGGGAAAAATACCATAGCATTGTAATAAGCATGTAATGTTATCTCCTACAGAAAAATTGAACAATAAGCCTATTAAAACAGATTATTTATGATTACAAATAGGCCTACAAAAAACCTCTCCCCTCTATAGCAGAAACACGTGAAGAAAACATGTGAATATGGTTCTTGATATGAGACTGATTCATTATGTGCAAAGATCCTTCCTAATCCTCGAAAATTTCAGAACCCTTATCTGAAAATCAGGAACATAGTAATTTACACCAAAAGCTCAAAATGTTGCAATTGGTTTGTTAATTTGTCCCTTAGTCGCCCATGCTCCTTCTCCTTTAAGTTTATAGCTCCTTCTTAAATGTAACATTGTTAATTGAAATATAAAGTCTGAAAGCAGAACACAAGTAATTCTTGTTGTGCATGACTAACAACTTCTAGTAAAAATAGAAAACCTTAAATTTCCATTGTTTGGTGGGGGGGAGCAAAACTTCAAGAGGATCACAACATTTAAGGAAATAATTTGAAAAACGGATCAATTTATTAATAGGTATCATAAAGCCATCTCCTACGATACATACATGCATTACTACTGCTCCTCACCTGATGCCAAGTATCCCTTCAGTCGTGGAAGCAGAGTCTCTGGGTCTATTAACGTAAGCTTGCCCAAGCATTCAGCAACAACATTCCTTGTACCCTCTTCTGCACATTCACAGTGTTTCAGGAGTAAGGCCCAGATGTTCTCAACATATGGTTTGAGACCAATCACTGATGCAGAGCTAATTATTTCTTTCAAGGAATGCAGAAGAAGGTATTGCCTCTTAGGTTGACTGGTTATTTCTTGTAGGACAAATGGCAGATACTCAGGAAGATTGCCAACACTAATACTGCCTAAGGCATATGATGCCGCTGACTTGACTTCTTCACTAGGAGAAGAGAACGCTTCCAGTATTACAGACTTCAGCTCAATTTGTCCACTTAAGTCAATGTGGTGCCCAACTTCACCAAGAGAAAGCAAAGCCAAAAGACGAATGGAATCTGTGGACCTTGAGTTCTTAACGTCTTGAATGAACTGACCTACAACAGCCGGTCCTTCCTTAGGGCAGGCTCGAGTAAGGGCAGCAACACATTTGGCAATGGAATAGTAAGACTGCTTGTGAGTAAGTGCTGTGCTCTGCGAGTACACTGGACCCGTTAGCATGCGTAGTAAATCCATATAGCCTAAATTATTTGTACCAGTCACAACCAAAGCTTGGAAAAATTCTAGCATGGCACTAAGTGCTCCACCCTGAAGTAGGGGTGATCTTACCAGCCCAATAAGTTCATTGAGAATGGAGCCACTAATCTTTGACAGGGAGGAAGGATATACTTTAGCCAGCGTTGTCAGAAAACTGATGGCCATCTGTGATACATGCATATCACTTTCGCTAATCAGAGGTGGAAGCTCATCCAGGACTGCATCAATCATGGCAGCTGTCAAGCTGTCACTGTAATTCTTAATTAAAATATCTAGCGCAGAAAGAGTACCCAGCTTCAAAGCTCGCTGGTTCTTTCTCAAAAAAGAAGCAAGAATAGGAACTCCTTCCCCAAGGACTGGTCTCAAATCTATCTTCAAAGGAGAACCAGCAATCAATGTCATGGCCTTCACTGTAGTTAACCGAGTGATCTCATTCTTCAGTCTCTCTAGAAAGATCTGAAGTGTACTAGGCAGGTCTGTGCCTAGACTGTCACCAAGGCTACAAATTATTTGACCCATGCAAGATATTGCCCTTTCTTTCACCTCCTGATCAATGTCAGCAGCCTTTAATCTCTTGATTGTACAAGTAAACAAATCTTTGATGTAAGGAGTAGCATCAAAGGAAGTAGGCTGGTCTAAAGGACGAATAACCTTCACAAGTTGTTGGGTAACCAAAAGTGCCTCTGATGTTATCTTGTAAAATGGGTCACCAACACAAGCTACAACTGGAGGTACCAATGCTTGAACATGAGGATGAAAGACTTGGGGAGAATGATTGCAGAGGATCACATACAAACAGGACAAAGCATCTATCTTCAGATTAGAAGAACTTGATTTGTCATTCAGTGAAAAAATTATTCCTGGAAGAAACCAAAAAATGTATTTTTAGGGCAGGTATTTATAGAGTCTGCTATAACACGTTAAAATTTCTGAAGGAAGGCAGCTCTACTGAATTTATGTTTTCTGGCTCCCCATCTTTTTGAACGCTTCCAAACCCCTTTCATCATTTTATTCAACCAATTAGTTTTTAAGCTTCCTCTATGAAAAGATATGGGCCATTCAATGGTTTATGACATATTTTCTTAATTATAAAGAAATTCTGAACCTTTAACATTTCCAACCTTACTTTCCACCACTACTTCAAATTTCAACATTTTAAGTTTTAAAAGCTGAACTATGGACAGCATTTTTCTCTGTTGGGATGGAAAAGAAGGCAGTTTGATCTTGTAATTAAGAAGCAAATTAACTTCTTTTTTTTTTATAAAGAAGAAAAAACCTTCAATCTTCTTTTCAAGATTAACGGAAATATATAACTAAAATATTTATATGGATCCACATAATAGCTGATTATTTTGCCATTTTATTTCAACAGAAGCTACACTTCAAAGCTTTTGCAAAATGTGCAGTCAGGACTTAAATATTTTGATGTTTCAGAACTTCACATACCATTTATTAATAAATATTTAAGTTAATGCTGTGTTTCTCATACCTGGTACAAGTACAGGAACATGTTGAGTTAGGGCTCCAGGTAACACATTTACTAGCTCAGTCAGCATGTTAAAGCAGCACTGACGTGTCTTCACACTTTTCTCCTTCATCTGTTTGTGCAAGGCTTTAACTATGTTGGGAACCTGTAATCATCACACATCTGTTAATTGATTCAATAGCTGGCATTTCTTTCATTATTGATCACTGGGGGAGGATATAAAGAAATATGTGCAACCTAACCCTCTGATTTCTCTACAGAACTAGAGAAGTTATAGAAATACTGGGAAATAAAGATTCAAAATAATTGCTTTTAAAAAAAAAAGTAATTTAGCTTTGAAAGGTGATTTGCATTAATAAAACCATAGAGAGCAACAATTGAAAAGTCAGCTAAATAATTCCCTTAGAGAAGTTTTTCAGCATTATCCTTTTTATTCTGCAAGTAAAATACGTTGCAGCAGATCAAGTTTTATCTTGATCATTAGAGCTTATGTCTGGATATAGAATGCACAAAGTAACTCTTGCTTTGGCAATCTGGCTAAATGACATAGGACATGCAACTTTCACAGGTGAGTAAACAACTGAAATTAAATAAGCACATTTGTACAAGTCAATTTCAGTTTCTAAGACTACTGCTGCATTTTTTTTTGGGCCAGTTTACCCAGCTTGCTCTCTATGTTAGTACTACATGAATAAACTGCAACCTGTGTATGAAGAAAGCATGATAAAGCACATTGAATGAACTATCCTTATGAACTTCAATATGTCTTCTCAAAGATAACAAAAATCTTCACAAATAACCTGACTCTGAAGCATTGTCAAAGGTGTTTCTCCTTGTTCCATTGCATCAGGATCACAAAGCCAACTTTGCACAGGTCGAGTTTGTTTTAAAAGAGAAAGATATGCATGAAAAACATCTGCTTTAACATTCTCTTCACGTTCTTTGAATCTGGCTATTAAAGCAGGAGATACAGTTTTGTAGAATTCCGGAAGCATTTCGTGTCGTGTGCTAACCACAGCATCCAGACATTTAGCAGCTGCACGCCTCACTTTCCAGCTCATGTCATCATCATCACTATATTCATCATCGCTCCCTTGAAAAAATAAATGCATATGTGCAAGTCTAGACAAGCAAAGCATTAAGTTTTATTTTAAACAATTAAAAAGAATACAGTTGGGTTCTTTGCATAAGATGCACTAAGAAATAGGTTCAGAATTATGTTAAAAACCATACATTATAAAAGCCTTCTAAACAGCCTAACTTGTAATTCTAAACCAATTTTTTCATGCTAGTCTTGCACACATATTAATTTAAGCTGCCAACAGGAAGAGGAGCTCCCCATCATATTTCCAGCCTGACTACTGATTTAAAGGATATTCCTCCTCATTCATGACATAAACAACAAAGGAACAATGAATACTAGCTGATCAAGATTCAACAAATTATTCTGTCTGCTTCTTTCTAGGGGTGGATCAAACTACACAGCATCCCCAAAAATAACAAAAAAGTATAAAATAAACAATATAGATTTTTCAGGTCTTAAAGCAACAACTATGCAGCTCACTCCTTCCTTAAGTAATGAGAATGTTATGCTCTCAGTTCAGATTACTTGTGTGTCCAAGTCTTCACAAAGCTTACATCTGGCAATGCTTGCCACCATATTAAAAATAAAATACCTTATGCCTTTCAGTCTGAAACACTTTTACCCTACCGAAAAATATTGAGTCATTTTCAATCTATTCTGATTTTATGCATTGGGTACCAATATATGATAGTGGAAAGTAGTGAGAAGCCTTTCCCATGCTGTATATGTATTTTCCATTCATTAATTGATGTTCTTACTTTAGTTATATCACGCCACACACTTCTGATTTTTCCACCTTTCAAGGATTTTAAAAATATTTATCTTGTATTTTTATGTTCACCCTCAGAACTACTGATCTCCAGCAACAACATCCTATACTTTTATTCCAAGAAGTGAGTTCATTAGCTATGTTTAAAAGAGGCACAAAATAGTCAAATACTGGTACTCAGGAGTAATATCACCCATACCAATTTTCTCAGATGGGTGCAGGATCAAAAGCTCATCCTCTCCCCCAAACCAAAAAGAGCATATACCTTGATCATCATCATCACCACCATCAGCATCCATAGCATTTTCATCTTCATCTTCATCATCGTAATTGTAATTAGGATCATAAGTAAGATATTTAAGACAAATGTTTATAATAGTAGATACATGAGGATAAACTTCTTTAGGACACCTGTGTAATATAAAAATACAATCAATGTCAAATTACTCCGAAGTACTAAAACATTCCTAAAAGATTTCATGTTGCATACTGTACTTTGGAGACATTAGCCAAGACAACTTTAAGGCATCCATCTGAACTACAGAAATTCGAAGGGAAGGTCAGAAAGGGCAATGCCACTGTGTAACAGGATCTTCTAGACTGGAAGGTTGCAAAGGACTCAGATATGCCTTTGGATACCAATTTTTTATCACGGCTATTGGACACAAATATTATTAGAATACTTTCCACCTCTCGTTTGCACAAACAGCAGTGCAGACACAACACACTGCTTAAGAGTTAAGTTACCAGCGAGTTATAGGAACTGTTTCAGCACAAAGCTTGCACAAGAATATTTTGTATGAAGGAGACTCTCTCTTGACAGCTTACAACCAAATGACACACTATTAGATCTTAAGAAAGCCTGAAACAGGTACCCATGAATGACTTACCTCCTAACAAAAGATTCAAAGGCTTGAATGCAGTACTCTCGTAGTTCATCATCATCTACATTACAAAACTTTACAACCAAAGGAATTATTTTCTCAAGATATTCACCTGGTAAGAGAAAAAAACAAGCTAAGTAATTACTCTCACCAAAAAACTTCAAGGTAAAAGATAATTTATGTATTTTTCTTACCTATTCTATGACCTGCTTGCCTACTGATAGCAGCAATACACTGTATATAGGTCCTAGTTGTTGACATGGAATCATTTTTAGACAGCTCTGTCAACAGATGTTCAATGAGGTCAACAAAAACCATATTGCCACAACTCATGACCAGGTGACCAAGAGCAATGATGGTTCTTTTCCTCACAGCAAGTCTTGGGCTGGTCAGCTGGGGGAGCAGACAGGTCAGAATTGAAGGATGGAAGTTAACAAGCAGTCCTCCTTGCCTTAAAACAGACAAAACACAAACTCAAAACCAATTGAACCTAGATAACTTTGTTCATATACTGTAAAACAATCCTTCAAATATTCCCCAAACATCACAAAGATTCCAATCAAGTCTTTAAATTTCAGTTTCTGGAATTTTTTAAAAGAAGAAATGAGTTTAAAATATACCCTCAAAGCAATAAACATAAAAATAAGCTTAAAACTACAGTTCTCAGACGATTAAATAATAATTGATCTATCAATCAATTATCTTCAATACATTCACTTTTTTTTTTTTTTAATTAAGTTTCATCTACACTTAATATTACCATATTATTTCATAGAACTTTGAGTAATTTGATTTTAACATTTGGAAAACTGAAGTTCAAGCTTTAAGGAATATTTATGAGCATTCACCAGCATATTAAAGGATGGATGTTTACCTGCTCAGCATATCAGCCATAATATCCAGTGCCTCAAGTTGAACAGACACATCTTCCTGCTTGGCTATAGCACTAGTGAGACGCCCTGTGATCTTTTTGCAAACATTAGCTGCTAAGGCAGAACCTGAAAGTACAACCAAACCTCAGCATTTCCATAATATTAAAAAAATACAGTTTTTAACACCAGAGATCATGTTTGTGACTATGGAAAGCAACTGAATCTACATAAAGAAGCTTTTTCCACCCAACAAAACGAGCTTAAACAGCCACTGTGTTTATTAATGTCATGTACGCTCTGCATTAGTGCTGAAAGACTATTTATGTACAAACACACTAAGCAGGAGGGCTTCTTGTCCCAGAAGGTATACACAACAGAAAAACACTGATTTTGGAAGGGCAAGCAATGGAAAATGAAGGCCACAACAAGTCTAGAGCAATAAGTGAAAGGACTATAGGTAAAAATGAAGGCATAAACTGTATGGTAAGGAAAAGCACAGAAGTAGATAGAGCCACTTCGAAAGAATGGCAAAAAAAAGCAAAATAAAACAACTTTGCACAAGAAGCTACTTAAAAAGTACCTGAAATACTACTGAAACATTTGAGAAAGGGGGGAAAGTTCATCTCCAAAGTATTTTAAAATACAAGTAAAAATGTCTTTACAACAACTTCATAGTTCCCCCTTCCTCCAATTGGCTAACATTATTTCAAGTAATTATGAGAAGGAACTCATATCATGGTAATGACTGCCCAGTGGTTAGTACTCATCTTCACATGCATGAAACTCTTCTAATCACATTTTGCGAATTTCAATGTGAAATTAACACCATTCCAACCTATGGTGAATCTAGTTTATATGTATTGTGGCTCATTCTTAACTACAACTAAAATTAAAATATAACAACTAGACAGTCTATTGTGTTATCATGAAGGCTAAGACAAAGATACAACAATCTGTGTTTGAGTTGGGAGCAAGAAATTGTTGTTTATTTTTATATTAGGAATATTAATTATATTGAAAGATTTTGCTACATTTTTGTTTGAGCTTTACCTCCACCAAAAATATCCTTTTGTTTTGTGTAGGCAAACAAAAGTGTAAAAGCTTAAAACAATTTACTTAAAATTAGTTATTTATGCAAAGCTTATGCATCTCACTGCTGCTTGATAGAAGCAAGATTTACACATCAATTTTCAAAAAGGATATTAAAATCAGAGCTTTTTTTTTTAATTCAAGGGACCTCAATCTCTAAAAATGTAATTTCCAAAGCCTTTTAAATCACTCTCTATTCTCATTCATATCCTACACTATGATATCTGAGAAGCACTTGAGTAAAAAAGTAATGCTATTAACTGATGTGCTGTTCAACATTAGTATCTCTTTTAGAGGAAAGACTGCCTTCGTTTAAACCTGCAGGTAAGACTTTCACTAATTTAACAGGCAACTGTCAGAAACACAAGGTACTTCCCAAAACAATTCCTGGAAAGTGAGATAAAAAATCAGACGGTTAAAGAAAAATACAAGAGTTGTAATCAATTTTAAAGTGTACTATCAATCAAAAACCAAGATGAGATTTAGCTATTACTGCAGCCTATAACTGCTCCACCAGGCAATTATTAAAATAGAAACTTTTACACTCAACTTGTTATACTGAAGTTCATATTCTCTGAGCTTGCTTTCCACATTAATGCAATCCTTCAGTAAAAAATAATTTCTTAAACTAGTAGAATTTGGCAATATAGTCAGAGAAGGAGAAACTGAAAGGGTATTTGTGCCATATGTTTTTACCCTAACCAAAACTAGTTCCAATGCCAAATTAACTGAATCCTCTTCCCTAAAATCCCCAACTTTTGTTTTTTTTTTTTTTTAATTAGTAAATGATACAACTACATAGCCTTGAGTACAAAATGTCTTACCACTGGAAGCTGGGGGGAGTTCTCCAATCACAGTTTTAAGACCAATGCTTGAAATGTCACGTAACTGTTCTTTATCTGAAAGCATGTTTGTACAGAGGGTATCTACAATGGTCTCCACTTGATACTCCTTCACTTTACTCACCAGAGGTCCCAGGCTGTATAAACAAGAGGAAAGTATTACATTGGCAACAATATTATTTCAGTATTTTGCATTCAAGTCATAAACTTAAGGCTGGTTTTGGTAGCAACACAAAGCAGAATTTTAAAATCTGAAAACCTTCATCTGGTGGGACTGATAACTTGCCTCCACCATTAACCTAGTAACAAAATACTTGTTTAGTACATTTTTTTATTTGGAGCTGGAAATTGTTTTCGTACGGCTGTTCTGCTTCAGTCTCAAAACCAGAGTCCCTTTTACTTCTCAGTTGACAACAAGATTTATAACAAAAATTAACCTAAGCCAGAGCCATCAGTTTATATGCTTGACCATCACTGCCTGCTTAATTCACAGACAAGTAAGCAATACTCTTAATTACCGCATCTTTATTCTATGGAACGTTTGGATTTGGTCACGGCTCTATGCAGTAAGACAAACCCAAAATACATCTTCCATCCCCAAACTTGTTATATGTAGCCCACTGCTGCTACCCTTTTTTGCCTGGTCCAAGAATTCACAGGGGCAAGACCTAATTACTATAAAAAATGCCCAGCAGAAGCAAAAGGCAGAAAGCAAGACATGCAAACAGGAGAAGGACATGGACAAGCAAGGCCTTGCACTCAAGCACTGTGTGTGACTTACTGTACGACAATAACCAGAGTAAGGTTCAAAATTTTGGCATCAGAGGTCTGTCACCACGTTAGGCAAACCTGGAGCTTCTCTTTCAGTGGCCACGCTCACAATGCCTTACCTCCCATGAACTCAGAACAGTGTTTGCACTTGAAGCACAACACTTAGATTAACACCCAGGAATATGCAATTCCCAAGGTAATCACCTATAGCACTTTCCATGCCTTCCTTCACAAACCATAACCTGCTTGGTTTCCTTCTCTCCCTGCCCACCCTATTCATGTGGTAAAACCTGCTGAAAGTACCTGTGTGTGTGGGCCAGGAGAAGGGTGGGCGGGGAGGCAGCAAAGACAAAACATATTTGCCAAAACCAGGCACTGAAATATCACTTAAAACTAACTCAGTTTTGTTAATGCACAGAACTTGGGACTAATTTGACATTAGTCAAACTAGGGCACAGACATCTGAAACTGCTGCTTTATGATCACATCAATGCCACAAATTCAGGAAGATGGCAATTTACTAATTTTGCAGAGTATTTCATGGAGATTTACAGATAACATTAAAATAAATACATGAGAACAACTTTGGGGTTACATTTTTAGAAGATACAGCATACAGATATCTCAAGAGAACTGTTACTTGAGATATTGACTAGTATCTGATCAAAGGCATAAAAAGAAGCCCTTTAAGTGCACAGAAATGAAGACGTAATGGATGGTTTCTCACTTGCTTCAGCAGATCCTGCAGAAATGAACAGCTCTGACAGAGCCCCCTTCATTAAAGGCAGTCGGACCTCATGCCCTAACCTGACACTGCCCTTTAATTTAGGGAAAGGGCACTGCACTGGATTCCTTAGATTCAATTAAACTATCTCTACAGCCACTAAACTCCCGAGATTAGGGGGTTAGAGGACCATATCCACAATCTAATCTGGTCATTTTACTGTTTCAGTAATGTTAAATTAATAACGCATTATTAAAATAATTTCTGAACACTGATACTGGTAAAGACTTTTTGCCTCTAACTGAAAAACTCCTGATAAATCCATACACAAACATCTGCAAACACAGATTATTACCAATAATTATCTCTGAGACACAATACATCAAGCCATCCCTGGGTGCAGTTGAAACATTTCCTCCAGTTGCTGAAAAAGTCCACAGCTTTCTCCACAACTTCATTTCACTCTTCAGTCAAGCTTTCCCTTCACTGTGATTCACTGACTCATCGATATACACAGTTTCTCTTCAAATACACACCACTGTCAGTGGCTACTCACAGCACTGTTGCACTCAGCTACCCTTGGTGCATAGTAAATTGTTTTGCAAGCAACACAAGCACAAATCAACTAGAACAGAAACCTATAGAATTCCACGGTAAAATGACTCCATAGTAGTCCGCAGAAATTAAATTTCCTACACATTTCAGTCAACAGACTACGGTATACAAGGTTAAAAACCCCTTGTTTTAAACCTGAACTGTTGAAGAACTACTGAATTATTTTGATTTAAATATATTTATTTTTCAAATGCAACCTATGACTAATGAAAATAATCACAGCAAGGGCCAGTCAATCAGATTCATCTCAATTAAGAATAGGAAACACTTCTTTGCTACTGTTTTAAAGATGACCAAACCACTGGAATGATATTCACATGAACATGATAAATTACAGTTTCTGGAAAGCATTAAGCCATTTTCTACCTGAAAAGAATCAGCATCTTCAGTCCTATTTATTCAGCCTATTAGTTCAGCAAAGCAGACATAACAATTGTGAAGTAAATTTTACAAAAGATTACCTCAAGCTTTTCTGGCCCTCAAAATCAGTAGATTTCACTTACAGACCTTATCATTAGTCCCAGATTACAAACCAATCTTATCAGAAGTTGAAAATAAACTATAACCTTCTTGTATAAAATCAGTTCTGACCACAAAGCTTTTGCACTTAAGCCTGTATTTTACACACTTGAAGGCCAGTTTGGATAGTTTAAAGTGTTCTTTGAACTTTTCCCTTTCACGAGCCAATAATTTGTGTCTAGGTTCTCTCAAAGTAAAAAGTTCATTCAGATGCCTATGGAAATAAACACCAACACACTGTCTCCTTTAAGTTACACACATTTGGAAATAAAGGTGTTCATAGCATAGCTCCATATTAGGAAGATAGACACCAACATATAATCAATTATAATCTCCAACTGGCATATTTTAACAGCTGTGGAATAAGCACATTTACTTACAAGGAAGAATTAAAATTCACAAATTTAAAAATAAAAAAAAAATTATTCAAATCACTAGTAAAGCATGATGTGCAGTAGTGTATTCAGAATGCTTTAAAGCTGCTGAACTGGATCAGCCACACAGCAGCCAATACATGCATCATCCTGTTCACACTAATGACTCAGACTCACAGCGTCAGGCAGAGCTCCCTGTATTGAACTACTGCCCAGACAAGTCACTCTCATAAATGCAGAGAAACTACAGTTCCACGAGGGAGGAATCACTGAAAGGGCTTACTTTAATCCCACCTTTTTTTTCCACCATAAATAGATATATATGTGTATGTTTGTCTTCTTACTGGTTACAGGAAATATTTCACAGTGTGAACCAAGAAAAAATTCTATGCATAAGTTTAAATGGCAGAATATCAAAGTGTTCAAAATGAGAAACAGCTCATCCTTAAACACATGAAACAATTAATGTGCAATTTGGGCCAACAGAGCATTGCCAACATTATCAGCAATGAGGAACAAGCAATATCAACACAATATCTGGGCTTAGAAAAACCACACTGCTTGAGTAAGCCAGATGCACAGAATTTTAAAAAAGCCACAGGCAGTGTAACTACTGCTGCCACAAGGTACACAGGATACCATGCTGGACTACGCTTACAGCTATAAGCTAAGAATACGCTGTAAGAATAGCATTTTCCACACTCCCTGACTGTAAAACAGCCTACAACTATCAGGTAAGACATAAACCATCCCTTCAAAAAAGATGGAGAAAACAAAAATACATTTAATATTTTACAAGCAATTAGGAAAAACAAGGTAAACAACCTGCCATTACTGACATAGGTTTTATCTACTGCCTGCAGTAAGAAGCTTAACAAATAAAACTCAGTTCCCTTCTGTAGGATCAAAGATTACAGCAGGCCAACTTTTACTTCCAAGAGTACTAATGCAGCTCATTAATATCCATTTTTATTCAGAAATGAACTGGACAATCATCTTGCAAGGTAGCTACCCAAGTACCCATGAACCCAAAAACTGACTTCTGCTTTGCTGTTACATGTTTTATGCTGCCCCAAAGCAGCACAATGTAACTGAAAGGAGCAAGAACAAAATCACCAGTGTGCTTTGTAGAGACAGTAAGAAAAAAGTTCATCTGCTTTTTAACCAATAGAGCTCTTCTTACTCCAGTGTGAAAGCAAGCAGCGGATAAGGCAAAACCAGGAACACTGCTCACTTGCTGCTACGCTTGCCTAAAAATAAATACTGCTTTATGGCTGCTCCGAGTTGTTTTAAATCTGCCGTGTGCAGTGACCTCAAGAATCAAATCTTCAAAGAGTGAATCTTAGGGAAGAGCTTAATTCAGAGTGTTTCCACTGATCTACCTGCAGAGGAAGCTCCCCTAACAAGCTGCAACACTTTTCTCCCTTCCTCAAGGAAAAATCTACCTCAAGCGCAGATAGAGAAGTACATTGGGTTGTCTTAAATTCTCTTTCTATGAGAGGAAATCTCTACTTTAATGGGTCAAGTACCAGTCTAATGAAAGTTACTGCTGATAGTCTCTGAAGTTCACCACAGCATTTAACTTGAGAGATCTAAACACAGTTTATGCTTTCCTCAGCTGAAAGTGCCAAGAAATCCTTAACAGAAATACGCAAGAGCACAAAATATTTAAAATTAAAGTCAAGAAAAATATGCTGGCTGAAATTAACTTCCCAATGAATCAGGCTTACACCCAGTGTTGTAGGAGATGGAAGACTTCAGATCAGCTTGAACTGTCTTAAAAAAACCCTATAGCTTAATAGTGTTCAGCCTCTCCCATCCTTCACCCCCACCAATGTTTCTATCAACAGGTAGAATGCAGGAGGTAAGCACTAAGCCAAAACAAAACTAAGTCCCCAAACAAGTCTGTAACAAAACCCGATAAGAAGCAGTGTGAGAAAAGGAACAAGGAGTACAAGAACAGCTAACAGGAAGCAGCAGCAGCATTACGCTTAAAACTGTCATGAACAGTATTTTGAGTACAAGCTGCTTTAAGAAGAGAACACTCTAAAAGAGTGGCGGCGATTTTTTTGTATTCAAGCATATCTGCAAGTGATTGGGATGCCAACAAAAACCAAAACAACACAACTTGATGCATTCCAGAATGTACATGTGTCCACCTTCTATATGGATGTTCACAATTCACCTGGTAACTTTTCCACGTTTCTTGTCCCATTGAAGTAAATTTAACACTGTTCCTTAACATTATTTGGATTTCTCAAAAACACTCCAAGCTTGGAACAGATTCTGTCACATTAATTAAATCCATGAGATTTATCAATATATCAAAGTAAACTTAAAAAATTGAAGAACTGTTAATAAGAACAGGACATGCCCACACAGAGGAAGTAATCTATTTTCCCATTCTCTTCCCTTTGCAATCTTTCTTTAATGTTTTAGTAAGCATTACTTATACTTTCAATCCTAAATTCTGACACTGCCATTTAAGATTGTGATATGTGTCTATGTGCATTGATCCAGACTTCAGAACAACTTTAGGATGTACATTAGAAATGAGTACTGCATGTATGCTGCAATGTAACTTTTCCACAAAACGCTAACTCATACAAAGACAATTCTAAGCCTGAGCCAAGTTTCACAACAATATGCTCTTCTGACTGAGCAGAAGCAATCTGTTTCAAAGCCATGGAACCATGAGGAACTCAGACATTCCAGAAGTTTGAATTAAAAAGAAACAGGGTATTTTGTGTTGTTGTGAAGAGGAGATGCATAAAACACATTTTAACAAGACTGTATCCCCGGGGACAGTAGTGAAAAAGTAGTGACAATTATAGTGCTAATACACCTAATATCTGGCTTGAAATTTGACATTCCTACACTAGTTTGTCTGTGCAAGATTTTGGTGACCATCACTTAAAACACTTCAGAAGCTGAAGCAAGCACTGCTTCTAAGTGCATAAGCAGAGGTACACACAGGTTTTTTCTGCTTTGCTAGTCTGACAGGGCAAACTACGAAGAATAACAAGCTGAAACAAACTTGGCTAGTCACAATGTGAAACTTCTCAAGCTCTTGTGTACCAAGTTTACTTCAATCCATACCTCACAGAATATAAGTAGTGTATATGGACTATTAAAAAAACCCCTGAGCTCACAAACAAGAAACATTTTCAGGAACACTATATGCCTTTTAAGAGAGGCTCTCTTTAAAGCACACGAAAAGTCAGAATAGCTAAGAACAAGAAGTCATAAGAAATGTAGCACCTCTTCAAAGGGTGCTCTGGAAAGGCCACACCATATGTAAAGTTCAATAAGGTGAGGAAGAAAGGGCAGTGAAGCAACAGAAGTCTCTGAAAAGGCAGGTAAATGCACCTTGACCCCATAAAACATTTACAGTTCCTTTAAAGCTTGTAAAACCATTAACACAGTATTCTGAATGTTAGTGAAGAGGTAAGTTCCACATGTGGTAACTGAGGCCATATCTTTACCATTTTATGTTTTCATCTCTGCTTGAAAACAACTCCAATACTACAATTCTTCCCCTGCAGATCATCTAAGGTCTCACTGTCTAATATCAATATGGCAACTACCACTGAATTACAAGCTTTTTATACCTATTTAGCAATCAAGAATTATCACCAAAGAACAAGTGTGTCACTTGAATACTTTCAGCAAGGACTGCATGTGCTATCTGGTGCCTGAAACCCCAAATATTAATCCTCAATGTCAACAAAAGCTAGTTTTTTAAGTTACAACAATTAAGGCAGGTAGTCTACAAGAACAAGGGTTCCTTTGTGGACATCAATTTCATATTATTTTGTGTAGCAATGCTTGCTTGAGTTTACAAAGGTGCTTTATATTGTTCAGTCATCATACAATTCTTTACTACACAGAAAAAGAATACCTACCATTTGACAGCTAAGTTTTGCACCTCACCATTTTTATCTTCCAGTAATTTCAAAATCATCTTCACCACCTTTCTTTCACTGTCATCATCCAGCTTGATAGAATCTTTCTGTAGTTCTGTCATCAAGTCATTAGTAGCCATAAACCTGACAAAAGATGGTAAGATAATTATTGCTAAAGGAATACACGTTATTCACAGCGCTCAGGATTCAAGATTCTGTTTCCATCATTTGTTATCAAACAAATCACATTTCACATTGAATTACTGGTGTCTGTTTTGTGATGCAAGTAACATTTATAAAACAGAAAGGAAGAAAAACTGTATTTGAAAATGACAATAACTTTGTGTTAGGTCATCACCTTTCTGTTATGAGAACAGCTACATATTTTACTTCCAGCATTTACATTATATTCCACATGATCTCCACAAAGAAAAACTGTCACTTTCACAGATTTTAAATAGTCCTTTCATTAGCTATACTGACGTTGTAAAAAACAAGCTTTTTTAAAAACTTTGTTAAAAAAATTATCTCTGCTCTGAGTTTATTTTAAAACAGGTTTTAAGCAAGAAGCAAAATATAGTTTCTCAAACATTCTCCCATAAAATTCACAAAAGCCAAACTTCAATTAACGAAGGGAGAAATAAAAGTTAAGCTGATGTTCCATGTGTTTTTCATTTTCTTGCCTTGTACAGAGTAGCTTGTTTACAGCCCAGAAAACAGCTGATCACATTTATCCAGCCCACAATACAAGATGCCACACTAAAGAACAAAATGAACTCTTGAGACATCAAGCAAATAAAATCATCTTTCATATCAATTAATTTACTATTTAATAACAGTCATATCCACCAATAGAAGAACATACTGAAAAATTACTTTCCAAAAATATTGCCTTTATGCCTTCTGTTTCTTTTCCTTCTGAAGTCTGTGTCACAATCCATATTTCAGAATTCTGAGTGCCCTCTCTTCTCAGAAGCAGCAATACAGATGTATTACTCAATTATGAATCCCATGGGCTTCAGTACTGACACCAACCCCCATTTGAAGCCCCAGACAACAACGGTTTGTAGTTAAACAGTTAAGGGTGACATTTGGACTTCAGGCACATCAGCCTCAAGCAGACATCACTTTAGCTCAGGTCATGCTTGGAGGGCTATCTCTGCAGCTTGACACACCAGATACTACCTTTTACTGAAAATGAAAGCCAAGACTCTGCATAATCTTGATATGCATGACAAATGCCAGATGCCTAACCTCACGTAATGGACCTCAACTTGTCCTGTCTTTTAATAACCCCAGTCTAATAGTCTCAAGGTGTTTCTAAGATAAGACCACTCCTTTTTCACTCACTCCAACAGTCCCACTGAAGCAAGTCTACAGTCTGACAGAAACCAGATGTGCACAAAAACAGGCTGTGAATGCAAACAGCATCAGCCTTTAAGCACAGCAATGAAAAAGGCTACTTGGTAAGTAAAGGTAACAGACAGATAGGACCGAATTTAAGGATATACATGAAGTCACGCAGTACTAGAACACTCAAAAACAGTTTCCAAGTTACTGCTATATTTACCTCCTTCTCTTAAAAACTTAATAGCCTCCTCTCACTTCCTTGGTCAACAGCTCCTATTTCCTAGCCTTAGAAGTTCATGTCCACTCATCACCTACTTGTCAGTTCCTAAACTAAGCAGAGCTTGCACATCCTCAGTGCACCAGCAGCCCCTGCTCTCAACTACAACTGAGTTCTCCTGCTAGACTCCTTCAGTGAAACATGACAACCAACCCAAACACCATAATGGGGTGGGGAGACCAGGCAGGTTTAAAGTAGCCGGTTTTTCTAAACATAGTTTTGAGTAGTTTGAATGTGACTTTTAGTCACAACTCCTTCTGCCTGCACATCGAACTTTACCTGGTGCAAAGCAGGCAGCATGTCAGCACCTCTGTACTCAGAGCAGTCGTTCTCCTCCTGCAGTGAGGACACTCCTTGTCCCACAGCCAGACTGTAAATTGCCACCTTACATGACTGTTCATTTTAGGACTTAAGCCCAAGTTTCTGTGTGGACAGTAAAACTGCAAGTATGTACATCTTCCAAGAAGTACATATTCCAACTCTGCATCGGACAGGTCAGTTTATCCAAAAAAAGGAGGATTACATTTTGCAGTAGACTGCTTACTTGAACAGAGGTTTGCCTTCTGCACCCTGATATCAACAAGTTAACTACACTGTCCCTATTCAAATATATGTGATCTAAGAATAAATACACTTACAATTACTAGAACCAAATACTATTTCATCCATTATGCAAATACACAACACACATAAAGTTTCATAGAATGTTACTCCATAACAGTCAGTTGGTAAAGGTCTTTCATCACTCATTTTTCATGGTTTGTAAAGTTAGATTTTAATCTATGCTAAGAATAAAAAAGTGTTTGCTACAATTGCACTGGACAGGTATAACCTACCCCTTCTATACAGAAAGTTTTAAACTCGTATCAGTCAGAATTTAGTCACAAATCCATTGGAATTTTCAGTAAGTCATCCTCCCCATACGAACAAAATGGAAATCTCACTTAATCACAGAAACAAATTAGCATGAAAAAAAGTAAAAAATATTTTGTAACATTTAGAGGAAAAAATGTTTAAGTCTAGTTTCAGAATGATTTAAAGAAATCAGGCAATTCTGGTTTGTCTCTTTTTAGACTAATCAATTTTTTTTATTAAAATTTCCAAAATTTCTAGTCTGAACTCTCCAGGTAATATCATGCTATTAAAATTTGAAAGAAATTGACAGAAAAATCCCACATCACATTTGTGTCCAGTGCTAAAACACTTTGTCAAAACCTAACAAGATTATTCAAAACCCAACCCTATAGTTAACTTTATCACCACCTCTGTTTTCCTTTAAATTTTAATCTACTACGAAAATATTTGTTTGGATGTCATCTACTTTAATCACAAACTAGGCGCTGTAATGTTGCAGCAAAACAACAAAACACAAGTGCATTTTATGCTTTTTCCCTGTCTGTATTGATATATTCCCATTGACAAGTAAAGCCTTCAAACGTGACATTCTGGTTGCACTCAATACAAAAACCATGTAATTATTTTTAACTTAATGCTTTGCTAAAGGTACTGTGTAAATGTATTATCTCTGCTGGTTTTTAACACCTTACTTGTATTATTTTATTTTCTGACATTTTGCATTTTATCTGCTATTAATTTATTACAAAGCAAGCAAATGATCCACTAAAAAGTAGTGCTCTTGTGATAGATCCTGAACTCAAAATTAAATTCCAGTCTTGTCCCCATAAGACAAGGACTCTGGATTTCTCTCTCTGGATGGCACAGGGGCAGTACCAAACTATGTGAGGAGCACAAAACTCCACTGACTAAAAGACAGAGCATCCAGAAGGATGTGAGCTTAGGATCACAGAATCACAGAATCATTTGGGTTGGAAGGGAGCTCTGCAGATCATCCAGTCCAACCCTGCTGCAAAGACAGGGTCACCTAGAGCAGGTGACACAGGAACGTGTCCAGGTGGGGTTTGAAAGTCTCCGAAGACGGAGACTCCATAATCTCCCTAGGCAGCCTGTTCCAGCGCTCTGCCACTCTCAGTGTAACAATGTTCTTCCTCGTGCTCAGGTGAGACTTACTGTGGTTTAGTTTATGGCCATTCCTCTGAGTCCTGTCACTGGGCACTACTGAAGAGAGTCTGGCACCATCCTCACCCAGCTTTGAAATAACTATGCATTAATGAGGTCCCCCCTCTTCTCTAGATTAAACACACCCAGCTCCTTCAGTCTCTCCTCATAAGGGAGATGCTCCATTCCCTTTATCTTCGTGGCCCCCCATCGCACCCTCTCGAGCCTGCTGTGCTGGCTGCCCCTTCCTGCCCCTATTCGTAGAATCATAGGATCCATGTTTTTTGAAGTTGGGAAGAGACGAGGGAGGTCACCTCACGCGACCTCTGCTTCTCAATGCAGCGCCAGCTGCTTGCTCAGAGCTTCGTCCCTTCGGCTTCTGAGCATCTGCGAGGTCAGGAATTCAGACTTCCACCCTCCCCTATCCCCACTCAAGTCAGCAAACCTGGCGGCCGCTCGGCTTCTCCCGGCTGCTAGAGATCTCTGCCCACGACGCATGGAGGCCGCGTCGGTGCCCGCACCGCCGCGCCCCGTCCTTCATGGGCAGCGAGGAGGGGCGCTCCCCTCCCGGGAACTTTCTTCCCGGGGTAGCACCAGCAGATTCGCGCCCATCCCCGCAGCCGCGGCGCGGACACAGCCCGGGCCCGCGGCACCGGCCCAGCCGCCGGGCACCTGCCCCCGCCCGGGCCGCCGCGGCACCAGGCCCGGGGCCGGAGCGCAGGCGGTCGCAGGGGCAGCGCGGGCGCGGGGCCGACTAAGGGCGCGGAGGGGCGGCGGCGGCGGATCCCACCTGAAGTCCTTGTCGCTGGATGTCATTTTCTCCAGCAGGTTGGAGATGTGGTACGAGGCGCTCGCCATGTTGACGGACCCGGCCGGGGCGCGGGGGGGAGGGAGAGGAGGAGAGCAGAAAGCGGCGGCGGCGTCTTCCCGGCCTCGCCAGCTCCACTTCGCCCGCGGCTGCAGGGGCCGGGCCGGGCCGGGCCGGGCCGGGCCGGGGGCGGCGGGGCGGGGGCGGGGGCGGCAGCTGCGGCGGACGCGGCGGGCGGGAGGGGCGGGCAGGCGCGCGCGCGGCCGCTCGCGCTCGGCGCCGGGTCGAAGGCCGGCGCTCCTGATTGGGTCCGCGGGCGGGCGGGAGGTGCGTGCAGCGCTGTGACACCCTGTGACGTCAGAGCGTACGTGGCGCAGCGCGTGCGCGGGAAGTTCAGGCGCCGCGAGAGAGTGGCGGGAAGAGGGGAGGGGGGTGCTGGTGACGCCGGTCAGGACTGCGTGTCCCAGCGTGCATAGCGCTCGCGCCCAGCCGGGGCCACTGGCGGTGCACGCCGGGACGTGTAGTTTGCAGCGCGGTGGGTGTCCCGCGCCGCGGTGGCCGCTGGGATGCGGAGCCTCGTTGTGGCGCGGAGGAGGCGGTGGGGACGTGGAGTCGCCTGAGGGAGGGCAGGCTGAGGCGGGGCTGGGAGTGAATCTCTGCAGCTTGGGTGCTGTCCGTATCAAAAGCGTTCAGCAGGGCTGTGGGTGCTTCGCAGTGCTCTGTGTGGCCATTACAAGTCCGCGACATACCCTGGTGTTACAGGGGCTGCAACTCCTGTTCTAGGCCCCCTCAGAGGTGCGGAGTGGCTCCCGTCGTAGCTGGGCACGCTCAGAAAAGTATCGGATGATAGCTAAAAATACTGTGAAAAATAATGTGCTGTGAAAAATAATTTTCTTGGTAAAGGGAGACATCCTTCAGTTGGTCGTGGTTCGCTGAAAGCAATTTGAAAATGTGAGTGCTTTCAGAGGCCTCGGAAGCCAAAGGATGTGTTTTAGAGAATGGGGCATTTTTGTGTGTGCCATTACTTTTCATGTCAGTCTCATTACTTTTCTGGGCCTAATTTATGATTTATCTAGGCATGGATGGATAATACGGAGCATTAGGTGAACTGGGGAAATAGTTGCACATTACATCTTCCTTAAGGTTCATCTTAAGGTTCAAGAACATAAATAAATTAAATAGCCTTAATTTTAAGTTACATGTGTGTACAGCAGAACTCCCGAATAAGTGGCTTTTGATCCCATTATTAAAAATAAAGACTTCAACTATAAAGAAAATTTCTTAAGGCATTTATTACGGCAGCTTGCAGGCAGTCTTGAGCAGCAGCTAATGGGAAACGTGCTGTTCACTCGGTTAGTAGAGGGGAAACTGTGTTACCACCATGGCCTGTCACCCAGCTACAGTGTACAGACAGCTGTCTCGGAAGATGCTCATGCTGTTCATGTCTGGCAGCTGTGCTGGACAGAGAGAGAGAGCTTCATATGTACTGGTGTCCTTCCCCAGAGCAGCTCGGTGGGAGGTTAGAAATGCGCAGCAAGATGATGGAGGGCATAAGGAAGAGGTGGGCAGCGTGGTGTTGTATTAGTGGCATTGCAGTCGGGGGTGATGTAGGGATGGAATAATGAAGGTGGGTGTAGTCAGGAGTGAAAGGGTGTCCTGAGGAGAAACGGGAACATCAATGTGGGGGGAGGAACTGCAGTGAGGGGAAGCGCTCAGAAGGAGAGCTGGCCCAGTGCTGACTGATTTTCAAATAGGCCATTCACTTCTTTGAATTTGTAATACTCAATTTAGTGGTTACCTTTTAGAGAGGGACATTCTTTGCTTCATTTTGCTTGAATGCTTGTGTTGGATATTTAAGGAAGCCAGCTGGAACAATACAGATGAAGATAGACTCAACCTTGACTTGGTTGTGACAGCTGAAAATGGTTTGTGATGATATTTTACACACACAGGAAAACTGTTTAGCTCCTCTTGGAAGTACTGAGCCATGAAAAGTTGAAGTAGAAATGTCTGACATTTGCCACAGTGATTCATTTTTTGCCATGGCAAGGTTAGCACTATTCTAAATCGTTTTGGTGACTTTTGAGCATCTTACAACTTGTTTCTGGGATATTAGTGTCCCACAGTTGTCCTATAGTGCAGGAAAAGATTCTTCTAACCTGGTCTTTATTTACATTCATAACTTTGGTACTAAATGGGGATCGGGTGGTTATGGGGTGGTAAAAGATCATCTGTTCCAGAAATGTTCTGCCCACATGGTTACCATGATGCACTAAACTGGAGAAGCATGCTAAAACCAGCCAGACAAAAGAAAATCCTTCATGGCAGGTAGGGTCATTTTGTTGATAGCTCTCGTAGAGTAAAGCGTTTCCAGTGGTCCCTGTGAACCACTGTTGGGATTTACCTTTTTAAATCCTTATCATTTTCAATTAGACACTAAACCAAGTTATTTTCCTCTTTGGGAATCCTACATACATCTACTTATAATAAGAGAGTGTATATGAGGGAAAAAAAACCAGAATAATTCTGCTCTGGTCTGCTAGACAACCTTGAACAGTTTTAAAATTTTTCTTAAATCCTCTGACATCATCCTTCCCTTGCTAGTTCCTATACCACAGTTACCTTATCCTACCACTGCTCAAACCCAATTACTACCAGAAACACAGGCCATTGCAGAGGAAGAACGTATTTTTTTGTTCAAGTACATTTATTACAACTGGGATTCAGCTATAGGAGATGTAATGTTCCAGAGGAAGTTAAACACAGAGAGAGACTAATTGAGTTGAGATTTTTTCCAGCTGATAGCAGACAACTTCACAGAAGGAGTGGTACTCCTGGTCTGTTCCCTCTAGACGTGCGTATTAGATGCTCTCCGGTTCATTCACAAAGATAGCTGAAAGCTTAATTAAATGCTGGAACCTGAAAGGATTTATCCTGCTTTATACTTGCAAATATATTCCCCAAATGTTGAAGAAGAGGGAGTTAGTTTAGAGATGCATTCACAGCTCTAGAATCTGAGCCCTCCCTATTTTGCAGTTTTACTTCACACGGGAACTGTGAGGCCACTGATGGACAGAGGATATCAGGAATGTGCTGCATCTAAGTCTTAATCCCAGTGTGGAAAGAGTTGCACCACACAGCTGTAGTCAGTTTAAAGGGAATCCTTTCGGATGACAAGTTAAAAGCTGGTTATCATTCTTTACAGCTGGTTTTGGAGAAATAAAAGGAAAATTGCTGCTCTAATTCAAAAGCTGCTCACTGCTGCAAGCAGATATTTGAACCAGAGAACCTTACGGTTGTGGTTTATCACTTAGATACATGGCTGACTTTGAACATATGAACTCTGAATTTTCACAAAGATGCCTGGAAAGAGAGTTTTACAAATTTACTGACTGATTCTAGTAACAAACCACAGATGGTTTCAAAGAAGTGATCTGGATTTAAATATGAACGAAATAAAAAGGAATGATGTGGCAGTATTTAACTGTAGGCAAACAGTTTTAAAAAGCAGCATTACCTACACCAGAATGGTCTCATGGGTAAATGTGTGTTGCAAAGCATTATTATTGTGTTGCATTGTATAAACAGTCATGTTCCCATACATGAACATGAGTTAACTATGGAACTTAAATCTTGGCTTTGGGATCTTAGTCATAACTATACTCTGCCAAGGGTGGGTCTTTTTTTCCCCCCCTTATTTTCTGTTCTCCTTATTTTTCAAGTTAGATGGCATTTCATAGCAAATGATAGCAATTTCCAAAGTAGGATACATTTAGAACTAAATAAATCATTGGCTGCCTTTAACCTCGTAAGCCAATTGATGTGCAAGTTAAGTTAAGAATCCCAAAGCATCTTTCCAAATGGTGCTGCTCTGCTGATTTTCACTTAAGATCGTTTCATTTCTGGACAATAGAAGGTACTGTTGGCTTCATTTAGGAGATATTTCTACAGTCTTACTAAGAAGAATAAACAATATTTACAGCCGTGAACTGCCTTCCTAACCCAGATAATCCACTTCTGCAAAGCAAAACAAAGTGTTTGAGTATCTGATTCCTTCACCTTTAAAAAGAGAAAGATAGGAGAACAGTGCTGAAAAGAATGTATTTATCTGGGTAAGTAGTGGACTGAAACAACTGTCACATGAGCTCAGATTGTCTAAAAGAACAGCGTTCCAATAGCACCCTCATCATAAGATTAAGTTTCAGGAAACATAATATCTTAAAGGAAAAAAAATGTAACAGTGTTTTAATTAAAAGGTTAAAAAATATTTTCAAAAAACTCTACAAGGCTAAAAGAAATTTCCCTTCTTGCTGCTTAACACTGCACAGCTTTTTGCAGCATCTGTGGTCATTTTCAAATACATACCACAGCCACCCAAAAATAAAAAAGAACATCAGTCTTTCAAATGAAATCTGATTTGAAATATGAGTCAGAAATTTAGAGTTAAAGATTTTTATCACTGTATTATTTTCATGCCAAATAAAGTTGGTTTACAGAGCAAAAGATTTTTTTTCTCCCTCAGTAGCTCTCCTGAAAATCAGTCCAGGTTGCTTTTCTTTTTGCTTGACCATTTGCATTTTCATGCCTTATCACAATTCAAAATTTGTAATTCCTTCAGAGCCAATTATGTTTCCCTTTATGTCAGCACACCCCGATTTCTTCATATAATGATCCCAGCAGTGCTTGTACTTGAGACAAGTTGCCTTCAATAAACTTAAAAGCCCTTGTTTAATTGGAACTTCTGTTATTGGACAATATTCTCTGTATTTCAGAAGTTGTAAAAACGCCAGTTAAATGTTTGCACTATTTAGGCTTATTAGACCCAGAGGTGGATGTACTATGGATTTTCTTTATTCTGGATCCCACATTTCAGGAAAGCCTTGACCATACCAGTAATTTAGAAACTTCAGTGTTAGTACATTGGCTAATTCCGAGTCAATGTTTGTCAAAGTGGACATAAGGGCTAATCTGTTTCGTTTCCTGACATAACAACTGAATGCTGTTGATTCTTGCCTTAGAAGTGCTTCACTTCAGGCCAACAGAATGTGCTATCTCCCACATTTAGGAGACTCAGTAACTACAAAGTTGAAAAAATACAAATACAATTGTTCTGCCATGCATCAATGTGAACAGAGAGGGCTAAAATTAAATTGGAATTAATGAATAGAGGGAATGGAGTGTAACTTTGCAGAGTCTGATTTCTTGGAGCAAAATTGACTCATTCACAGGATCGTCCAAGGTAAAGTGACTCAGGGAGTACTCTTGGAGTAGGTGATGCCTGTTGTCAGCCTACCATCACTTGAACAGCAAACACAGTCCACTGCCTGTCAAGATGTGTCCCTGGTGGCTGCCACAAACTGACTCATGTTTTGATCTTTTCCATACTCTGTGAATGTTCTACTGAAGAGCTTTGTTAGTCTTTAACTCATATGTTGAAGCTGAATGGCTCTTAATATATGATGCACTCTTTTCTTTTAAATTTGCTATTTGAGAAATAAATTAATAGTGATTACTTAATACACAGTTATCCACCTTCTCACAGCAGAACCTAAAAATATCCCCTGACTTCCATATGCTCTGCAGGAGAGACTTCTCCAGGCATCCCTATGTAATTGACTGCAGTTTTTAGACCTGACATGTAATACCTGTAGTGCTCGGGTCCTCCTGAGAAAGAATGCACACTTGCTGGTCTTTACTACTCTTCTGGGACTGAGAACTCTACATTCAGTCAGCTCAAACGTTCTTTGATTATTTTTTAGGGGTTTTTTTTTTAAGTGAACTGGTTTTGACACATAGTAAGTGTTTATTATGCACAAAATCTTGTCAGAGGAGTACTAAGTTCAAGTACTGATTAGAGCCTGTCTGTTTTCCTCTTGTTACTTAGTTTTGCAAAGAGAATAAGGGTTACAGTTCCATGCACAGGAACAGACTAGAAAGCTGGAGTAAGATTGCTTTTGCTGCTAGCACTGACAGGGCTTCCATTTCTCCCTTCAAAATCTTCTGAGTGCTTTGAAGTGAAACCTTCCAAAGGTCAGAAATCAAGATCCAACTCCCAGAACTTATGAATCTGCTAATATGTGAGAAAGCTCCATAACTCCTTGTCCTCATTAAAGTTTTACCTAAACTTAGCTAATTCATTGCTCATTTATACCAAGACCTTTTTCCACTTTTCCTAGGAGGCAGAACTGCTGAAGGGGCTGGGGTCTCCAGGGTCTTTCCATTTTCTGGCTGTCTTGCACAGATGTGGTGGTACCAAATTAAGGA
Source organism: Corvus hawaiiensis (assembly GCF_020740725.1). Lineage (NCBI taxonomy): Eukaryota > Metazoa > Chordata > Aves > Passeriformes > Corvidae > Corvus > Corvus hawaiiensis. The sequence continues at coordinate 45,271,713 of NC_063216.1, forward strand.
TGACCAGCAACTGGTCTCTGCAGCTCAGCGCCGAAGGTATTTGTGCGTGTCAACAACCATTTGTACAGAAACAAGAATTAATTTATATTTTTTGTACTGCAGAAAGTCCTACCATAACCTCTTGAACTGTGGGGCTTGGAGTCTTTCAACATTGATTTTGTTCATTCATATAAATCATTAACTACATGTTTGTGTGCTAAAATTAGTTAACACAGAGTCACAAGTGTGAAAGTTGTTTAAATGCATATATTATTAGCCTATTCATACAGTTCTAGGATTAGTAACCATGTATGATAGCAAGGTATAGTCTAAGTTTAGGAGATATACGCTATGGCATATGGTTGAACATGTCAGAGCCACCACTAGAATTTTTAAACCCTCTGGGTTTGTAAAATTTCCCTTCATAGTGAATATGTATAAAATTGAGGACTGCCAAGTATTGGTGGCTTATTTGTGAATTTATGTATCTGAGAGGCAAAACCAAAAAAAAAGTATCAAAAGAAGCGAGAATACAAGTCAAGAATCTCATATATCTCATGTGCATTATTCAAGCAAGAGGAGGCTCCCAAACGAAAACATCTACAATTAGTTATAATACTTTTGAAATCATTACATGCCAGGAAGAAAAACGTATATCAAAAGTATGTTTAAATTTCAAAAGAGTCTTAAGAAATGCCTTCCAATATTTTGTTATCTCTTGGGGGGTTAATGATGCCAATAGCTTTCACTGAGAGACCTGGTATTTTTTAACAACTTCTATTGCAAAAGTCAACCCACATGCTACAGTCTGATGCAGAGGAATGTCACTTCCAAAACAAAAATAGTTCTTCAAAACTTCTTGGTCTTTTCATTCATTGGAGATTGAGTCATATTACTTATGTTAGAAACATCTCCTGCCTGTCACAGTCAAGGTGACCTATATGATTTTTAATTTTTTTTACCACTTTTGTGGTACTGGCAGTGTAAGGATGTCATTTTATCTCTGTACTCAGCTATAATGGTACTGGATCTGGGCTTTGTTCTGTTATAATCTTGTAGAGTCCAAAATTAGTCATTTTTCTATGATTTTTTCCATTACTAGCCAGTGCTTCAGAGAGACTGGAACAAGCATATTGTAGAAGCAATGTCATTTGGAAGGATGAGATACAGAGAGACAATTGTCTGCTCACATATTGCAAGATAAAGATGATTTTGTCTCTCAATGATTTGTAAGAATGTCCTCGAAGTCCGTTCCTACAGGGTTTCTGGAGGCAGTGCTTTCTGTAACAACAGAAATAAAAAAGCTTCTTTCTTTGTTTTCCCTTACCTGATGTCATCATTTAGTAGTCAGTGTGAAAAAGCTGCTCTTGATGGCATTTTGCAGCCACTTTGTCCTGCTGTGAATAGTGACACTCTCTGCAGCTGTGATGGGCATGGAAGGAAGGAAGATGCAGTTTTGAAGCCTTATCTTCCATCAGGAGGTCATCAAAGAGTGCTGCCCAGACAAAACTACTGTGAGACCAGTGGATCTAGTGTCCCTCAACTCTCAAAACCTGTGCTGCCAAGGACCAGAGAACCAGATGGAAAAGCACCTACTGTATTCTGCCAGTCTTGTGTATGGCCCAATTTTTTCTTTTGAGATACAGGTTTATTCCACAAATAAACCACAGAAGCTCATTGTTCTGAGGTCCTTGATGTGTGCTGCTTTCCTTCTTGTCCACTCTGCTTTTCTGCGTTGTATTAACAGAGTCATTCTGGGAACCCATCAGGGGCTGAGAACAGTGTGAGATTTGTATGATGTTAAATTTACACAGCATGAGCAGCTGGGGCTGAAAGTGAATTTTCATTACCCCTCAGCAGTGTATAGTCTGAGGCATCAGGCTGAGAGGCTATGATACCATCGTGAAGGAATAGTTTGTACATGCTTCAAGGTTGACTTGTAAATACAGGTATTTTATTTCAGTTGAAATATCCCATTTTAGTCAATGTTCATGAACAAGACACTACTAGAAGAATACTTACGGGAGTAATTTTTTTTTTATTCAGGACTGTTTGTCCACAACTGATGCAAAGAGTTTTTTTGTTTCAAGAAGCCAACTCCAAAATTATATTTCCTTGAGATGACTCATCCAGTGGTGCAGTAGTCCCCCTGCAAGGCAGTCAGAGGAGGTTGGCAGAGGTCCATGTTATTTCAGACTTCAGTGAATCATGGAACATGATTGGTTTGTGTGAGCCATCTTGGTTGATTCAAGGCTGGTTTAAATACAACAAAGCACTTAAGCGCATTGCTTAATCTTAAACCAGAGTTGTGTCTTACGGCTTCATGTCTGCTTACGCACCGTGTTGGGAAAAAGATGTTACTGTGTATTGCAGGTGTGTCAAGCAGGGAGAAAATCTTTATCACTATATAAGGTCTGAAGTTCAGGTCCTTCTTTAGTTCCTGTATTTAAGTCACATTCTTCAGAGGTCAGGAAAAAAAGTAGATTTTGTCATTTCCTTAATGAGTGCCCAGTTTGTCAAGTTAGCACTTTACAACATGAATCCCATTTTCAGCATCAAGCAGGATAAAACCCTGACGCATTTGCAAAACCAAGTGAAATCTGAGATAGCAAAAACATTTCCGGAACCGTGGGAAGTAATCAAAGGCAGCATTAAATCTACTTGATTCTCTTTTATTAGCAAACACCTGGGTGTCCAGATAGATAATTCAGAACAAATGTGTTTCTTTGAGTGATTAGAAACAACTGGAATGAAAATCCATTTTCACATCAATTGCTAAACACTGACCAAAGGAGCAAATATGATGCTGAACCATGTTCTAATCTGGGGTGTATGTGTGTGTGTGTTTAGAAGTCTATCTATCTAGCTATCTATCTACCTATCTATCTCTTTCAAGATAAAGCACTGGGTCATGTATGATCCACTGTTGGAAGACAGAAGGGAAAAGAGGTACATGTCACAATTATTCCTGCATTTCCCACCAACTAAAACATCTCCTGTAAAATTGTCCTGTTTGAGGTTTCTGCCTCAAGATAACTTTTGCACCTGCTGTTTAAGGATTAAGTTGCATCTTTTGAGAAGAAACTGCCATTTGGGGTCACATGTTATCAAACGGCATTTTTATTTATTTGTGCAGCTAGGCCTACTGAATTAGGAAATCTTGCTTTTCATTTTGAGCTTTACTGTGGATCTTCATCATAAAATATTTTTTGAGACAATGAAAATACTAAGGCTCTAAGTTTTATAGCAGGAAATAAAAGAAAAAAGGACATAATTTCTTCCTGGATTTCTCTACAGTAATATATCTGTATTATTAATACTTCAGTCACAGTAAGTAATTCTATACTCATCCAAAAGCGACTCAGGTACCCCAAATTTATAGATTTTCATTATTAAATGCTTTATTCTTTCACTGTCATCTCTGGTAAGTACTTTCTTCCATGCCATCCGAATACCTTTGAATGACATTGTTGTCGAAGTAATCTTTATGTCAAGCACCAATTCAGCATCCTTTTTGATGTGTGCAGAATATGGCATAAGAGCAGTAAGAAAGGAAGAGCAGTGTCTACTTCTGAAAAAATAAGCTTTATGTATGGAGATGTTCCCAACATACAGTCTTCTAGAATTTTGCAGAAAGCTTATAATGTGGCTACTCCTAATGTAAAATAATATTCCTCCAGGAAAGTTATTTATGACAGCTATAGTTCTTTATTTTTGTACAGGTCTTTGTACAGTTATTCTAGAGTAACTTCTTTATGTACACAAGCCCAGTAACAATCAACTTTAGTAAACTAGAGTTATCTACATTCGCTGTTTTTAATACAAAAAAGCTGAATAATCGCTTGACAAAGAAGCAGAGGCGTAATGGCTGAAAACACACCACTGTTTTTAACAAACTGATACGAATCGCTCACTCCCTCTGTGTGCCCTCTAAATGTTGCTTTCTCTTTTGACAAGATCATTTACTCAAGCTGCCTCTGTTGGCACATACAGTTGGTGGCATATAGAGTCAAGTAAGCCCCAGTTTTTCATCCTTTTCTGACCAGGGATTAAAATTTCTATGTAAACAGAATCAGGTGATGATACAAAATGGAAGCTGGTAATTCAATTTTATATGCTCTTAGACCTTGTAGTGTTGTTATACATTCACAGTTACTTCCAACTGAAATCTATGTATCTCATGCCTGTTTGTTTTGTTTACCAAGAGTTCCCATGACAAACTAGTGCAAGAGGTATGAAATGTATTTACCACTGTCCACGTGTCTCATCTTAAGAGTCATCATAATTTATGCTCAATATAAATGCTGAAAGAACAAGACTACTTCTAGGAATTGGAGCAAAATAGGGCTTCAGCAAAAAAAAATTCTCTGGCTGGGTTATCAAGAGGTATAAGATTTTCCAGGGTATTAGCAGTGATTAAGGAATGCAAATGAAGTGCAAAAAAAATTTATGTTGTCTAAGTGCTGAATGATATCAAAAACTAATGGAGCAATCAGGCCCATTTATCCAAAGAGTCATTTTACAGTAGAAGGAGAAAAATGTGGTAATCACAACCTATGATGTGATGATGGAAGATGCAGTGAGAGTGATATTCCATTGAGGTTCATATTTCATTTTTCGCTGAAGATCAACAAGTTCAACAATAGCTGAAGTCAGATTTCTGTAGACAGTTACTGTTTCAGCTGTCATTACCTCTTCATTACTTGCCATCAATGAACATTTTCAAGCAGCAGATCCAGTCTTTGGCTTAGCTGTGTTCAAGTGATGCACCAAAACACACTCAGAAAGGAAACACTGCAAGATTATTTAATACACAATGACTTAAACATGAGGAAGAATTAAAGGAAATAATAAAACCAGTGTGCACTGAATCACAAAGAGGAAATAGTTTCTTTTTGGTAATAGGGCTACATAAAAGTAAAGACAAAGCAGTGGACGTGTTTTGGGTCCAATTGATGCTGACAGAATTAAGGTTCCTGATATTTAAGGTTGAGTCACACTGTGTGGCAGTCGTGGTAGATTTTCTCCTGGCTATAAAAAACCCTTGTGATTCCAATAATAAACAGTTTCACTCAAATGCTGCAGCTTAATTCTTTTCCCTTCAAACCAAACCCAAGGAGCTGATGGCACAGAAGATACAGGAATTATATATCACATCAGTGCAGAATGATCTAATTTGCTCTGATGCAAAAGTCCTAAAGAAATATGCTGCTGAGGCGATCCAATCAGGCAGGGTTTATTTTTTTCCTGTTCTAGTTTAGAAAGCAAAAAAATTATCTGAAAACTAAAGCTATGCCCTCCAGAGAGTTACCTTATCACAAAATCAGTCACACATGAAATGCATAAATCCTTCAGGGAAAATAGACATCAAATCCAACCTGGTGGTGTTATCTTCATTTTAGAGTTTCAGTAATGATATTTCAGAGAAATTTATAATGAGCCCATGAAAAAAAAGAAGTCTGGAGAATTCACTTTAATTTCATACATGAATTAAAACAACAGCTCCCAGACTGAGATCATTCTCTGTAATGATAGTAAGCAAACCTATGCCTAAAGAACTGTCAAAAAAATCTTACTAACATAAGTAGAGTGTACCAGAATGTCTTCAGAGTTAATTTAGCCAAATGCAAAGGTACTGAAGTGTGATGTCTCTCTCTGCTACTAATAATACAACCAAGTATGAAGATCTGGAAGGCTCAGTGTGCTCTGAAGGCTCAATTGTTCTCTTTTGTATCTAGAGTGGCAATTCAAATCCTGAAACAAGTGAGGACAATTTCTGTTGTTCTCTGTGAATTGGTCAGAGTTCCTGGTAAACTGGTATTAATCCCATACAAAGTGTCTCACCATAATTGTTGCCCTCTTAATCCTCAGAGAAATAAATAATACGAACTGAAGTAGGCAGGAAGAACAAAATTCTCACTAGTTCTGTGGGTTGTTCCCCTTTGGGCAACAGATTTACATTGAGGAATTGAGCCAGGAACAGCAAAAGAAATCTTGTAACGCTTCCCACCTACATCTTTTAGTACCAGCCTTATGCTTAGCCAAACTTGGTCAATTTTGTTCCAAAATTCCTCATGAAAGGCATTTTCAGGTCTACATAGATCCACTAAATGACAGCTAGAAAAATAACCAACAGCGACTAAGGAAGTTAAAGCAGGAAATCTCTTTTTTTTTTTCACTGAGGAAAATATATTTCAGATTTGCATTCTACTCCTTCTCTCTCAGTAGTAATTTATTCTTTAGTCTTGTGCAACAGGTCATTAACCTGCTTAACAACCCTAAATCTAGATGTTTTCCCTCTAAAGAAATGTAGTGAAAATACCAAATCTTTCTTCCACTTCATTTTCTTTGATAGCTTACAGGAATGTATGAACTGGGATTTTTCTTTCACAGTGGCAAACAGTAGTTTAGCTGTTAACTATGTGGGATCTAGATTTGGGACTGTATGTCTGTGTACAGTCTTTTTATCTGCTGAGTCTGATTATATTTGTCTCCATATTATCTAATGACTGTGACCACTGGTGGAATATTTCAAGGATATTTCAATTTCCACCACCATTTGACAGTAGGCAGAAGGTATCACTACAAAGTTATTTGGTCATCTTGATCTTTTTTTTCCTAATCAGAAACAAGATGAAAATCCTTGAGAGGATAATTTAAATTTTTCATCCACATCTCCCATATTTTACCTGCACCATAAGCCATATGGCTGTTTAAAACACAAATCCATGTGAAGAAAGCAGAAGCTGCAGCTACTCCTGAAAGCCTAGTGGCAGTTCAAAACCCCTCCTGGGTTTTGCCTCTCTCTCATTTGAATTGGTGGATGGACAGAAGTTGCTATTCTAAAGTTGCGTTAGGTTTCCTATGTTTCCTTTGATGTGTTCAGTCTTGTTCTCACCCGTATCAATGTTCTTTTCAAATGCATAACCTGGAGGCGAAGGCCAAAACCTTTCTAGCTTAGAAGCAAATGTATTACTCGTTTTTCTTGAAGGATTATAAAACCCCATAATCTCTCTGCCAGAGATGTTCACTGAGAGAGACGCCAGCCAATATAGTGTTCCAGGATTAATTAAAGAGTTTGTCTGCCAGACATTCTTTAAGTCTGCTATTTCTCATTTTATTTTTACTTTTTGGCATGTAATAGTATTTCCATACTTATTAAATCCTGACTGATAATTACATGCAAAAGAGCAATTAGCAGCAGACAATTTAGTGGCAAAGAATTTATAATTTGAACTGTTTACCATTCAGAGATGACTGAAAGTGATAGCAACTGCATCAAATGAAATCATCAGTGATATTGTTCCAGGGAAGGTTCCACCTGGGGTGCTCTCTGTTTCTTCAGCCCATCTTTGTATTAAGCATAAAATCAAACCTGTAAGTAGACAGTTACTAAAATGTCATGCAGTATATCAGGTGTTTCCTAAAATCAAAACCTCATTTCATTGTTCAGCACTGTGTGTGTTGAGGACCTGTCCATGTGCTGCCTCCTGTTCTTATTAGAAAGCCCAAGTGTCACGAGTTAGCATAAATGAAATTCCTTAGTAAAAGAAACCCTGACTGATTGAGATCTACAGAGGTTTTCTCTGCTTGTTTTCTATATTCATTTTAATAGAAACTTTACTTTTCTGTCTGCAGGAGCATAGATTCTATGTTCCAAAAATAACACTGCCACTTGAAGCACAATCACTAGGCCAGCAAATGCAGAACCCTTATCAATCAGTTCATATCTGAAGGAAGGAAAAGATTTGATGATTAATAAAAAAGCTCATTCTGAATCAGACGTTGAGGGCAAGTATTTGAACACCTCTGTGATCATGAACTAAGCAGGAACCAAATGTCTCACTTTTTTGACAGCCCTTTGAGCTTGAAGTGTTTCAGTCCATTTATGTATGGGCAAGAATATGCACAGGCATTACCATTTTTATAAGACTAATTATCAACTTTCTCTGGTTCTTCTGACACACACCAGAGAAAAGATTTGAAAATAGTGCTGGATAACCAAAAAGAAGGAGAATGTCTGGAAAAGAGAAGACACCCCCTCCCCTCAGACGTCGAGGCTCGATTTCTTTCTAGTATTTGGATGCTTTAGTCTGTTGCTCTTTTTCCTGAAGTTACACTGCAGTCCAATTTATACTGCAGTTATCCTAGATTGGTTCTCCTGTGTAAACTTTGCTTTCAATTGTCACTTTTTATGGGCAGCCATGCCATTAGAAACTGTATAGAAAACTCAGTACATTTATGATTCATCATCTCAAAGGAATTTGGTACCAGTTTATGAAGTAATACTAGGGAAGAGAAAGCTGAGATAAGGACCCAAATTCACAGATCCCTTTAAGATGGGCAGGTAGCAGAGTATAGTCATGACAGTTTTAATGCCCCTGCACCTCTAAAAAGCCATTGTGATGGGTTGTCCCTGGCTGGATGCTAGGTGCCCACCAAAGCTACTCTATCACGCCTCTTCTCAGCTGGGCAGGGGAGAGAAAATGTTAGGAAAGGCTGGCTGGTTGAGATAAGAACAGGGCGAGATCACTCACCAGTTACTGTGACAGGCAATACAGACTAAACTTGAAGCCATCAGTCTAATTTGTTACCAATCAAATTCAAGTAGGATAATGAAAAATAAAACCTAATCTTAAAATACCTTCCCCCCGCCCCTCCCTTTTTCCCAGGCTCCAGTTTACTCGCACATTTCCTATTCCTCCCCTAAAGCAGCACAGGGGGAAGGGGAACGGGGGCTGTGGTCAGTTCACCCCACATTGTCTCTGCTGCTGCTTCCTTCTCAGGGGGAGGACAACTTACACTCTTCCCCTGCTCCAGCATGGGTCCTTCCCAAGTGAGACAGTCTTCCACAAGCTTCTCCAGTGTGAGTCCTTCCCACAGGCTGCAGTTCTTCACAAACGGCTCGAGCATGGGTCCCTTCCATGGGGTGCTGTCCTTCACAGACAGACTGCTCCAGCACTGGTCTCCCATAGGATTACAAGACCTGCCAGCAAGCCTCTCTCCATGGGGCCACAAGTCCTGCCAGGACCCTGGTCCAGTATGGGCTTCCCACAGGATCACAGCCTCCTTCCAGCAGCCACCTGCTCTGGCATGGAGTCCTCCACAGGCTGCAGGTGTATATATGCATCCCTGCAGACCTCCATGGGCTGCTGGGGCACAGCCTGTCTCACCATAGTCTGCACTACAAGTTGCAGAGGAATCTTTGCTGCAGCACCTGGAACACCTCCTGCCCCTCCTGCACTGACCTTGGTGTCTGCAGAGCTGTTGCTCTCACATATTCTCACTCCTCTCTTCCAGTTGCAGCCGTGCAGGTTTTTTTCCCCCTTCCTAAATCCATTATCCCAGAGGCACTTGACACTGTCACTGACAGGCTCAGCCTTGGCCAGCGATGGGTCCATCCTGGAGCTGTTTGGCATTGGCTCTGTCAGACATGGTGGCAGCTTCTCACAGAAGTCACCCCTATAGCCCCTTGGCTACCAAAACCTTGCCACACAAACCCAATACAGTCACGTAGATCTTAGCTCTCTATGTCGACCTGGAGACTTGTGATGGCATAGTGCCCTTTCAAATACTAGTTTAAGGCTCATACAAAAGGGAGTCTGCTATCTACTGGTGAATGTTTCCTTTCTGATTAACCTACTATGTGTTTCCAACCAAGTATTGACCTAATCAAAACTCATTTATCTTATGAGATCTGATGTGACTGCAGCCTGATAGGTATGATCTGGAATATATCAGAAAAAAACATATCCACTTCGTATTTCAAGCATCCAACTCTGAACATGCATTTTGATTCATTATGAAAAAACACACTGATGTTCTTAATAGGCAAGCAGAGAGCATCAGTTTTGAGGCTGTGTTATTTTTCAGATTTATTTGCATGTGTAAGTACTTCTTCGATCTAACTGATGTAACAGGAAACTCTTGTTTGCTTTACAGTTGTAGTGTAAGTGTAATGAAAAGCATCCTCCAGCATCTAACATGAATATACACAACTGTGGCTCCATAATGGCCTTTCAAGCCAAGATCAGGGAGCCTGGGAAAGCTTTTGTATGGATATACTTGTTGCATCAAAGTCCTTGAGGTCATTGCCTATATTGTACTTACCAGCAGTTTTACAGCACCCCAAGAGGTTGTAGCCTCCACATCTACGATCTATTGCAGAATGATAACTGCAGACACTTGGTTTAATACCTCTGAAATCAATGATCACTTTTAATTTGCTAACCCTAAGTCAAAACAGATAAATCCGGCAAACTATTAAGACAATATTGATTTTAAGACAAAGGGTGTGTTTCTTTAATAAAATAAGAGACAACTATGCAAAAAGACATTAAAACGTTTACACCTACAAAGAGGCAAGTAAGCATAGTTATCAGTGCAATATTACTTAATTATATTGTAATAGAGCCTCCTGCTCTACTGGATGGAGGGTCCTTTATGGAGGAGATCCTCACCCATAAAAAACCAATTCCATCTGCGTATACAAAAAAGGCACTAACTTTTCAAAACAACAAAGGGTCATTCAGGCATTGAGTTGTTATAACCTCTCTGTCCTAGTCTGGGAAAAAAAATAGTCTTTATGGTAGATTGCAGGAGTCCATCTGGTCGGGAGGGGTGTGGTGTGTGTACCAATCCTTTCCCCCTTTAGTGGGGAGATGTCTGTCTTTCCACAGAGCCCATTCTTCCCTGCCTGGCTGCCTGCGCATTAATAACAGGGAACAGAAACCATTCAGTGATTGATACCAGCTTATGCTAAACAATTTCCCTTCCTGTTTCCAATAAACATGGCTGTTCAAATAGATTATAGTGTCTCAGAGCGTTCACATCCCCTCCAATCCCCCTCCCTGCTTCCCTCCCTCCCGCCTTAGATGTCCTTTAGCTGCTCTTTTGTGATGATAATAAAGCTAAACAGCATTTCAAAGCGGGGTTTGATTAGCATGATAACCGTGTAGTGGCTTGATGGCCAGCATGGAATGGTTGTCTAGCCTTCCAGCACCAACAGCTTCGAGGAAAAGTTATACAACTTGTTAAAATGCATGGATGTAGATACGTGTGCATGTGTGCTTGCACTCACATAACTGAAGTATCAATAAAACCTGACAAAGTCCATTCATTGATACTCCCCCTTGGAACAGGGTTTTCTTGGTGCACAGGCTAATTGCAGCAATTTGCCAAAATTTGCCTTGGTAATCCGTATGCATTTAAAGAGGGGACAGGAGGTGGAACTGCGGTAGAGCTCAGTAATTACTCATCATGTACAGCATCACCACAATGCTGCTACTCAAGCCACCAGGCATTGCTGGAGATGGGATATCTGGAAATGGCATACAGCAGAAAGACTGCAGAAAACTCCGTGTCTCAAGGCCTATGTAACAGTGTCAACATGCACACCAAGGGCTGAAGCTAAAATGCCATGGCACCACTGATACGGTCTCCCAAATCAGATCATTGAGGGTAAGAGTTTATGCTGAGGGCATGCCCTTTCTCCCTTGTAATATTTATTCCTTTTTCTGAAAATAAATGCAAGACAGAAGTTTATTTCTGGACTGCTGTTATCTGACATGTGTTCTGGTTCTAAAGGGTTAGAGCCACACAGTGGGATAGGGCGAGCAGTAGTAGCCCATTGGCTGTTTCACAGTAGTTAGACTTTATGGGACATGACTGACTCCTGTGGTTTCTTTTTTTTTTTTTTTTGAGTTTCAGCTTTCAGCCTCCCCTTTGTAATTATTTGGAGCACAAACATGAAAAACTGCCTTAATTGAAATAATGTTTCCTCTGGATTTCTTTTTTACAATGTTTGTACATATTTTGGCAACCCTTCAGGTTGCTGTATGTTAAGCAAGTATATGAAAAGGTACATCTTGCTAGTCTGCAAATACTTGAATTCCAGAACATGAAGAAGCTTCATGTCATCTATACTAGCAACGTGTATCTGCAATCCAAATAGAAAGTAAGAGAAAGTACATTGCAGAGGCAACACCAGATTAATTCAGCAGCATCATGAAGCTGATCACTGTGATAAAAAGCAGTCACCTCTCTAAGTGTGCTCAGAAGTGGCAGCTATGGTTACTAAAGGATATCAAAAAGCCTTACAAAGAGGTTTATCTGCTTTAACTCTAGAAATACAAACAACTTGAATCCAATATATCCTTTGCTATAATATATGTGGGTTTAGGCAAATATTAACAAAAATACTCAAATCAAGCCAACAAAACCCAAAGAGTTATTTGGAACAGAGAAGAAAACAGTGAGTAGCTGGATGCTGCTGTGTAAATTTTGGATGTGGAGGGCCCTGTGTTAAGAGCTGGATGATGATGGGGGACTGAGCAGCTGGGGATCAGCTCTATGGGAAAGGGCTGGGACTCCTGATTAACATCAGGATTAAACATGAGTCAACATCATGCCATGTGTAGGGGGGATGGCTGGGAGCTGTGTCAGTGGAAGCAACATGGCCAGGAGACTATCACCCTTCTCTCAGCACTCATTAGAGCACAGCTGGAATTCTGCATCCCGTTTTGGGCCCTACAGTACATGAAGGACAGCAATAAACTGGAGTGAATTCAGTGAAGGGCTACCCGTGATGGTCAAATCTGGGGCACTTGCACTTAAAGCAGATACTGAGGCACCAGGGCATCTTCAGTCCGGGAAAGGGATTGCTCTGGGGGAACCTGACAGCAGTACCTACTAACCAGTACTAACTAGCGCCTATCAAACACTACCCCTGCCTTACTGAGAAGCTGGAACCAGGGTCTTCCTGGCAGTGCACGGCAGGAAGACAAAGGCCAATGGCCATGAAGAGCTGAATGGCAGATATGACTGGGTATAAAGGGAAATATTTTCCCAATGAGACTAAAAAAATATTGGAAGAAGGAGGTTGTGCAGTTTCTACCTGTGGAGGTTTTCAATGCCTGGCTGGATAAAGCCCTGAACAACCTAAACTGACCTCGTAGGTGACTCTGCATTGAGCAGGAGGCTGGACTACAACCATCTTGAGGTCCCTTCCAGCCTGAATTACCCAGTGATCCTGTGTTTCACACAGCTCATAGCAAAGATGTACAACTTTCCTGCAGGATGCTGCAGACACTGTAGGCATCAATGTAGGTTTCGGATGCTGGCCAGGGTCACCAAAGGGAAATGCACTCATGTTTCAGGTCTGAACCCAAACGCATGGAGAATGGGAAATGTTCAGAGGAAATACTACTGTAGGCTTGCTATAATCTCATATTCTTCCTTGTGCAGCTGCTTATGGCCGCTGTCTGAGTTGGGGACTGGCTGTCCATTTCCCAAACCAGTACAGCTCTTTTTGTCTTTATTTCTATAAAACACACCATCAGCATGATGTACTGTTTCAAACCTAAAATTTTGCAGAGCTTTTAATTACAGGGAACTGCAATTTTTAGAACGTCATCCCTACCCTTGGAAGGAATAGTAAAATAATAAGGCTTTTCAGACCACTTTTTTCCAGTCAATTTTCATAATGACAGTATTTGGGGGGAAATTGAAGATTGTAGCATATTACCAAAAAGTACCAGAAATGTTGAAGAGAGATCTATTTTTATTTAATTTATTTTTTTACTTTTTCAGAAGTTCAACAAGTTCATTGCAATCTGCCTTTCAAGGTCATCCATCTGAATCAATCATCTTCTTAGCTCCACCAGTTCTGATTTTTTGAATAAAATTGTAATTACCATCCTTTTAAGCACCAGCTGTTCTATTGAAACATGATACTGGTGGTGTACTCAGTCCTGGTGGAAAAATATCTGTGAGCTGCTCTTCACTGAAGCCTCAGAGCTGATTGCAAGAAGCATTTATAGTCACAGAATTAAAGGGGCCACAACCAGATCCTTTATGGATCCTTTATAGTTCCTTCTCCTTTTGTGCATTATCCTGTTCAAACACGCATTTGAACCTCCACTGCAGTCACTCCTTATAAATAAGGGGAAAGGGAAAGTCCAATATCATGTAGTGGAATGAGTAAAGGAATAATCTATGAGCTTGTCCACATGATGAGCTATTTGATAGCAATGCGCAGAAACAGAAACACTTTGGGGAAATGTTTCTCTGCCATCCTTTAGCATCACCCATTTTTTAGCAGTATGTACCATCTTTATCAACAGGCAACCAAGGTTAACAATTTAAGAGGAAAGCTATAATCTACGTACAGTAGGATACTGTACTAAAGAAGAAATCAGTGATGAAAAGAGAAGCAGAAGTGCTTTTCTAGCAGGATTTACTGGAGAATTGAGAGGCTGATTGGCACAGGAAGTGGCATGGGAAAATAAAAGCAAGAGGTAGAATTTGTCTTGGCAGGAAAGTGATGTTCTACTATTAGAAATGCTTGCAGGCCAAAAAGAAAAAAAAATCCTGTGCTGAGATTTAAAAAGGATTTTCCAACTGCTTTAAAGCTCAGATCCTACACTAAGTATCTTCCTAAAGCACATAGAATTTGAGAAGTGTAGAAGTTTTTGGTCATGTTCAGAGGAGCCAGAGACCAGTGAGTATTTATCCTCTCAGACTGGGACAGTGACAGTTTCTGTGCAGACAGGCAAGATGCAAGGAGCAGCCAGGCACTGGGGTGCACTTGCTAACTGCTGCAGCCCTGCCTTCCCTCCTTTCCCCTGAAAGACTTTTTCTTTACATATTCCATTGTAATGTATTTTCCTTTTTTCTTCCATTTTTATGAGAAATGAGGGCAGTGGTAGTTTAGCAACATGTCTGAACAATAGCTAGTGCCAGGTCAGGGTGCTACCAGAGGGCACTTGGGCCTGAGGACGCAGGGGAGGGAACTTGCCTTGTCAGCCGCAAAATCTGAAGCATTGCAGTAGTGCTGACTGATTAGGCATTGCTATATTCTTCTCTATTAATTGCATGGCCTTTTCTCTTTCCACAGCCAGGAAAATGTCCACGCTGTCCGAAGTCTTTACCTACGAGGACACTCATCCCTCTGCAGTGTGCTATCAGGAATCAGTGTCTGGCAAGCCCCTGCTCTCTGTCTTTCCCTTACACAACAGACCTTGAGCAGTATTCCTGTGCTCAATGCTCTTGGCCATTAACTCATAAGGCCCCAGTTCAAGAAGGCCTTAATGCACATAATGACATATCTCTTTTCCTAAAGATTGCACATAGCATGCAACCATTATCCCCAAACCTGGCCTGAAGACATATTTCTTCCTGAGTCAGAGATAAGTAAATATCTGGAATGAAAAGGCAGTACACAAGGAACAGTGAAGGAATGCAATACTCAGTTTTTTCTTATTTATTTCACGGAAATAAATACAGAAAAGGAGAAGAGCAATACCAAGAGCGTATTGAAAATACTAGTACAATTGAATGGGCATAACAAGTTTATTTCTTTTGTGACATCCCTGTCTATCCCTGATGGCAGATATTTGGCATGGGAATTATATTTTACTGTGTTTGTGTACAGCAGCTTTTGCCACAGTTGTTCTTGATCTCATGCCGGATCTTTAGACAGTGCTGAAGGACAGATGATAATAACTGGTAACAAGTATGGAGGACTCTTGTACTCATTAAGGTATTTCTGAAAAGCAATGAGGGAAAGTCAGAATGACCACATGTATTAATAAAAAAGACTTGCTGACTAGAGAGCTCAAATTATTTCATTTTAGGTAATATGAAAGACTGAGACTATATCTTTCTTTTTAGAGATGCTCATTTTGTCACTTCTTTGATATTTGCTCTTGCTTTAAACAGTATCTTCTTTTATCTGATAACTGAGGTTGAATGGAGAGTCTTTTATTTTGAGATATGTAACTCATCACATCTCCAGATGGAGCCACTCCAAATAGCCTGAGCACTTCCAGTTCCTACTTCTCACTGTGCCTGGCTTCTGCTAGCCAACACGAGGTCATTTTGTCTTAATATTTCATTGAATTGGTGTATTAGTAATACATCAAAGATGATGCCTTAATGAAATGCAGCAGCTGGATATAGTCACAGCTATATTGAAAGCAATGTCAGAAAAAAAAGGCTGTTTACTCTGCTTGGAAAGGGAAGGCTGATATTCGATCTCCCGGAAGCTGGAGGCTCCAGCTCTGCAGTAGGTGAAATAGACAATATACATTTGGTGTTATGTGAATTTTAGAACTGGTGATAGACATGTAATCTCAGTCAGTTGGCAGAGATTCACAGAGCAGGCAGAGGCTGCTGCAACCAAGTAAACTTCCATATGCTGCCTTGTCTCAAAACTAATCTGGAAAGCAGGCAGAAAATAGTTTGTCATATCATAGCAAATTCTTGGCTTCTTAGCTGAAAGTACTGCTGGGGTTTGTGACCAGCATTAAACACGTGGTACTTGCATTTCTCACGTAGGTGCTGGGCTGAGAGCACTCAACTCACCCTGTAAAGGTCAACGGCGGTCTTCAGGGGTTGGCAGTCCTTGGCCACTTGTGACTAGTGGCTGGTGTTGGAAGCAGAGTTCAAGGTGAAGGATCTCCATATACCACTACCTGCGCTCCAGGCTATCCATGTTTTCTCAGAACACAAAAGTACAGAAAAATAAAGACTCCAAATTGACAACAGATGTTTCATTAACTTCGTCTATCAGTGTGATATTTTTTCCTTATGAAGTTACTATTTGTTTGCAGGTGACCACTGCTTTTCTTTTTCCTCTGTGAGATTATAATCTTAGAGAAACAAAAAAGGGGTCCCTGTCAGCTTTTATGACAAATGGTGATTACAGCAGTACTGTACTTTGTTTCTCCTTGAACAGATCTCATGCTTTTCCCCCCCTTTGTTCCTCTTGGTCATTTGATATCTGAATGTGTTTATCTCTGAAAGAACCTCCCCCAGAGATCTTGAAAAATTCCTTTTCTCCATGGTCCAGTGATATAGTTTATGTATTTCTTACAGATGCAATAAACAAAGCCTATTCTCAACTGCAATCTCTTAAGATTGCAGAATAACTAATCAGGCTGTTGGCTCAACTTGCTATCTGATCATTTAGTTGATAAGGCAAATCCTGACTCATTCAGATTTTCCATGGTGGATCAATCAAGTGATGGAAGCTGAGTATTGCATCTTCTCACCCTATGATAATCAGGGAAAGCATCGGCATCAGTAGACATCTAATTTGGCAGGTAGTTTAAATCATCATTTTTATCAGCTACTAATATCCATTAAAAATAACTGCATTTTGGAAGGACAGCAATTATGCTCACTCTGCTGCAGTGTGAATATCTGTGGGAAGTGGACAGGACCCAGGGGTTGCCCCAGTGTGTTTCTTACCAGTGACCCACTAGGTCAGTGTGTTTTACTGGTAAATAATTTTGCATGAGATTGCCTACAAATGACTAACAAGTGGAACACTCTCAACTAATAACAGAAATGTGTAGTAGAAGTGATCTACCCTGGGAATTATTTTTTTTCTTTTAAAAATAATTTTATTTCATCTGAACGAATTAATTCCTTACCAGTTAGAAGACAATAAGAAAATTACTTTTGGAGGAACATAATGGCAAACCCAAAAAAAAAAACCAGAAAAAAAAGCTAAATGTAAAATATATCCTTGCATAAGACTATAGTTGGTACAGTAAGGATGTGAGACAATTTTAAAGTTCTCTTCAACTCATCAGAACTGAATGGTAATCAAATGGAAAATGTCTTCCATCTTAATAGACAATTATTCTCCCTTAATATAGAATGTACTATCAATTACTGGAAATGCTACTGGAGCTGTGCTTTAAATTCATTGTGTACTACATGACATGACTTTTGGAGAATATTTTTTAACACACTTGCCTAGTTTACACATTATTCTTTCCTTCCTTCAAAAAGTGTGCAAATGACCAAGAAGTCCAGACAACACCTATGCTTTGCTTAACTTTTCACATTTTATTGCAAAATATCTCAAATCCTGTGGATTCCAGGCCCCTCTGAAAACAAAAAATATCATCCTTTAAAATTATGTTAAAACAAAACATAAAACTTTCTGAAGCATTTTAATTAATTATAATAATAGAAAAATGAGTGGGTTCTTTTGTTTTTGTGAGTATAAACAGAATTTTTAGTGGCAAAATAAATAACAATTGATTTTGAATATCTTCACTGAAAACAAAGTAATCTAAACAAATATAGCATTCAATCCTTTGTCTATGTGCATCCTAATAAAGTTTAATTAGATGTAATTACCTGTCATTTCCACTTCTCCTGCCTTCTGGAAGTGTGGCACTATATAAAACCAGCTTGCCTTTTCATACAGGATTCAATTTCAGGAAATCAAAGATGTGTTTATACAGTCTGATTTTCTGGATAAACGTTTTTGAACTACTGACCACTTTCCTCTTAACTTCTTCCTTAGTAGGAAGGATATTGCATCCTTGTTCTCTGTAACTTCTAATCTGAATGACTGTTACCTGCTATTAAACTTATTAAAGATGGAATTGTTGCCTGTAGATTTTCCACATTGCATCTCAAAGTTACCAAAGTTAATACTCCTGAGAAGTTCATACATATTATTTTTTCTCTTTTTTGCCTATATGGTCAGTTTACTTAAATGCGTTTTTATTAGGAAATTCCTATTAGTTTAAAGGCATGAAATGGCAGTATTTAGTTAAAGGAGAAGTACTACTGCTTAAAACCAAAAGTCATTATTCTGTATTTAGGAAAAGTCCAAAAATTCCATTTCTTACACCTACTCTTCTGTTATAATTATGTTCCAGCAAAATCTCACCCGAATCTGCAGAAGACTAGTAGTTCATTTTATGAACTTTAGTACTTAAAATGGAAAAAAATACCAACTCATCATTTTTAGACCTTTGTGGAATTCTTTGTACCACATGGAAAGGAGCTCTCTTATCTGCTCAGAGACTGATGTGAGAAAAAGCAATATCACCTCTGAATATATTACCAGGATAAAATAGCTGCTTTCCAATAGAGGGAGAAAAGGATGATGGTGGCCATTATATCCACATGCCTGTAGAGCTCTGTGTTTTGCTGATATCTTTATTTCCACACCAAGCAGAAAGATGAATCTTCCAGTTTCTAAAAAAAGTGATGCTGTGAAGTTGCTGAGAACTGGGTTTGGCACAATTTTTTCCCATCATTCTCTTAAATAAGTCCCAAAGTCTTATGCTTGCTTGTTAGGCTTATAAATACAGACTCCTTCCTTTTCCGCTCTGGCTGCTTTCCACAATATTGGCTGGCTTCAAAGGATGGGGAAGAGGAAGAAACATGCTGACAATGCTCACACTTTCTGTGAATCTCTTTCATTTATTGTAGCCTTTAGCTCATACGAATTTCAGCTTTGAGGCGTTTGCTTGTACAGCCATCTCATCACCGACAGTTTCTCCAGCTGCCCCAAATCCTTTCCAGCTCCACTCTATTTTAAGGACCTGGCTGCACCACATCTTTTGGGTGAAAAGAGAGAAACAAAAATAAGCATTTATTTGCCCATGTCTCCTGGATTTAAAACAACTCAGCAGCTAACCCCTGCTGGGGAAATAGTTGCCACATTTGGTTAGTTCAGAAAGACCAAGCACCTTTCCTGTACTAGGGACTTCAAGCATTTCATAAATAACTGCTTCAGGATTTGTGCACTTAATTCTTTTTATGCAGAAGCCACTGAGGATATTATTCACTAATTAATAAACCTAAACGTAGGTGTCTACACATGGATGTTGACATGTGGGTTTGAAGAGCTTGTTACAGGCAGTGGAGATCTAGTCAATGCAGGAGCCCACAGAGCATTTCAGCTGGCCCATGCAGGGAGACTCAAATGAGATGCCCACACTGAACTATTTTGTGTTATCTGAGCTGTAACTGAGGCATTCACACCATGGTGGCAGACATGAGGTAGCACCTCCAGAAGGTCCACATCCTCTTAGAGCAGCAGTGGAAGGTCAGGAGGGAGGTGCTAGTGCGTCTCAGCACCAACTGCTTGCATGCAGCAGCTCCCTAGTCCTCTGCTCTGAAAGGAGTTTAATTTCCCTCTCACAAGTGTCTGATGCCACTGATTTGTCTTGTCAGCTTAAACACATGGCTTGCCTGTGGACAGTCACAGGTAGGCATCTATCTTCAGGTTTCATAATCTGGAGCTGAATTTCTCCACGAGACTTATTGCTAGGCCCTCACTTTTACCACTTTGTACCACACCGGATTACACCACCAGGTTCTGGAGAGCTTCTGGAGTAGGTGTCACAACAAGGCACTGCATTCTACAGCAAGACAGGCAATATGCAGTCAAGGAGCTTGGCTGTGAAACGTACATTTAGAGCACCCTGAGTGCATGCATTGGAATAAAATCAGGCCTTAAGGCAACTGAGCATACATAGGGCATGGGCAAATGTACACAGACAAGGCACTGGCTAATGCAAGCTAGAGCCATCTCTAAGGCAAGTTGGTCCTAAATATTTATTGGGACTGATAAGCCACTTTTAACTGTTGTTTTTTTTTTGCCATATGACTCCTCAGACCCTGCACCCCAAGTATAGATTGCAGGATCCAAAGACTGGATTATTATTCTTCAGTGAATGTTATAGTAGAAGGCACAACACTGCCTAACTTGTCTGATGGTTAGAAAAACCACAAATATAATACTAAACTCTACTGCCCAGTATATTTAAAAGACTGTATCCTAAATTAAAAGGCATGGGAAAGTACATGTTGAATATCTTAAATAACACATTTAACAACATATTTCCATTTCTCTTTCACACAACTTGCTATCAGAGAAATTGTTAAGAAATAGCAGCAAGGCTTATCTTGCAACAAAGCTTAGATTTCTGGCTGTATTGACACCGGACTGGTTTTCCTGGAATTAATCTGATGAGGACTACAAGAGTCTACTGTGCAGAAACACACAGAAACTGTTCAGATCTGGAAATGTGTGGCTGCATTGGCATGGCACTGCCCTGAGCACTTATGCTCTACAAACAGCTTCTCTGAGCCTTGAGCTGCTGGATCTTTATAATGCCAGGCTATGGCATGGGAGCCTGCTGGCTCAGGTTGGCTCTAACTCAGGTGCTTCATTATACACCAGAAATTTTGCCTTCATGTCTAAGAATAAACAGGTAAAAAATTTCAAATATGAGCCATCCCTCTTTTCTTCAGCTCATCTTAGGAGGACTCTAATAATAAATTCAATTCACTTTAATAATATATTCAAGATAGACTTGATAGATTCAAGCAATCAAGATAGATTGCTCTAGTGCCAAACTACAAATTCTCTGGTTGCTTAAGTCATTCTTAGCCACAGATGCTGGCCATCGCTCTAATATCTGGATACACAAAAAATTGATTAAATCACATGCACATTAAACTATACAGTGTATTTCATTAGTGTTTTAAATAAAATTTCTTCGCTACATCCAGATTTCATCTTCTGTTGTTAACTGATGTAGCACTAATTCCAGGAGGGCTTTATCTCCCAGCAAAGACAAGTGGTTTTTAAAATTCCGTACATTGTGTAGCAGACTTAACCGATGTGGTCCATTTATTCCCCTTCAGCACATTATCTCCAGTATGTAAAATGAATTATTACCTCTTCTCCAGTGTAACAGCATATTATGCTCCACAGAAGACCCAAAACTTGTAGTCTGTGTTCCCACAAAATCTTCTTCTGTGATGTCTGGATGTCCCTAATGACACTTATTTAACTAACTGGTCATTCATATTGTTCTAATAGTGTAAAAGTATATGTTAACATTAAAACTTTATTGAACTGGTCCCCAAAGGACATTACAATCTGAGGGTGAAACTCATCCCCATGCAGCTCATTTGGCAGCCAAAAGAACACAGATTTTATATGTGATTTATTGATGCATGGCCCAGCTGTTCAGCGTCTGCTTAGGAGATTTTCATCCTGGTTGCATGAACCCTGGGTAAGGCCTTGCTGCTGTCTCATAGGAGTCTTATAAATTTTAAATAGTACTATTTAAACGTGTTAAGTGTGTAAAGCTCATGGCATTTATGTGAGAATCACTTCGTCCAGCCCTAAAGTAGAAACCACTTCTGACATAAAATACAACTGCTATTTAGTACCTCTAAAATGGTGTGGAAATATGAAGATATATTCCATATTCCTATGAAACTACTACACTATGAAAGCACTGTAGTAGATAAGAAGAAAATAAATATCCTTTCTAATATTAATACTATTATTCTAATTGGTAGTAAATATAAAGTTCCTTCTAAACCCTTGGTGTGATTTGTTCTCCTAAGTGAATCAGAAGAGAAACTTAACAGCTATTGAATCATCAGCTGTGTTTCCAATAGCATATGGGATTTCTCCCTTAAGTACCAATGCAGCCCAATCCTGCTTAGGTTGCGACAGCTGATTAGATCACAGCTTGAGGCTTACCCAGTAATTGCTATCTGCTTAATTATTTTACCTTACATTAAACATGCTACTGTGTTTCCACTATTCTCTCTCCTACTGCTCCATTCTTATCTTTCCAGTTAGATGACAAAATCATCCAAAACTTAACACGCACCAAAAAGGAAGCCGCAAAATCCCACTCTTACTTATTCTTTCAGATTTCTTTTTTGTTGTTGTTGTTGTTTTGGAAGGAGGTAAAGAAGTGTTGTTTAACATATGGCTACCCTTCAGGTTAATGCTTCTTTTTTGATGATGTTGCTGAAGGGGCTTAGAGGAACTTTTTCCAATGTTTCCACTTAACGCACCTACTGTCTTGGGAATTGTGCAGCTTTATTTTTCAGTAAGTGTTTAGATTTTATATTAGTCATATTTTTGTACCCATTCATTTAGAAGATCAAAATATGTGTTTTGCAGAAGTGACTAAGAGTTTAGAAAGAGTGGATCTTGCCTGAGCTGCATATAGTTCTCCAACTACCTGTTTTGTCTGCCTATCCACCTGCTGTGTAGTGTTTTGTTTGTCTTTGGAGGTCTTTTACTGGCTTGTCTCTTTTGAACTAACAAAAGCTCAAGGGAGAAAAGGTCAGAAGAACTGTCTGCTTTTGGACACATCATAAATTGGAAACCATTAACAGTGCAAGGCACATTAAGCCCAAATAATATGCTGAGACCCTGATTTGTGGTGGTAAGGCATGGGAACAGGTTGCCCAGAGAAACTGTGGTTGTATTTCATACCAGAAACTGAGAATGATAGAAGCTGAAAGCAATCACTTGTCCTTGCTATTTATTTCCACTGTAGTATGCCACTGGGATATCCTGCTTATGGGGCTTCTTCTTGCAAAGAAGAGTCACTATCAAAGCCTGGACAGCAGTATGATTCCCTAAACTGCAGGAGCAATGATCTGCAATGATGAGCCACGTGTGGGAGCAGGCTTTCCCTTTTATACAGGTGTAAATTTGTGAGCAAGGTCCAGCTTTGTCCAGGGTAAGAACATCCCCTTTTCCACTTGCATTTATCCTACAGGCTTGGGCCTGAATGGAAAGGGAATCTACATTAAAACAAAATTATTTATTGAGGCTTTGATTTGTGTGGTGAGACACTAGAACAGGTTGCCCAGAGAAACTGTGGATGCCCCTTTGTTGGAAGTGACACCCATCACAGGGCAGGGTAGGAATACAGATAATTTTATTCATGTTGAAGACTTTTCCCAATTTTACATTACAAGAGAAATTCCCATTCTTACTCCAAGTTCATTGAAGGAACATCTCTGGGCACACGTGCAAACTGGATCAACTAACTTCACACCTGGGTTGCTAATGGAGACCATCTCACATTTTGTCTTTAAAGGCAGGGAATCATGAAGTGTCCATTGTGAGTATTTGGTATCTTCAGACCTTTTTATCACTCGCCAATGAGCATTCCCTGAGTGCAGCCCCATACCCTGAGAATCTGTCCTGTGCCTCCAAGTGATTACATATGAAAATGTCAGGAGTTCTTCTGAATACCTTAACCAGGAAAATTAGGTTAAAAGTCACTTTATCTTTCAAGCTATATATATATATATAGATAGATAGATAGATAGATATGTGTGCATCTATATATATGTGAGTGTCTATACACATGCACATGTGCACACACACTTCTGTGCCTCCTTCTTATGAAATCCATTTTACTAAGCATGATCTAACCTTTTAAATCCATGCGGAGTCTCATGAGTCACTTTGTACTTGTCAACATGTTCTAGCTTGTTGCTGACCAGTGATACCAAATCTTCCTCTGTATCAATGTCAAATATAAAAAAACCCTCATTATTTTCCTTGGAGATATCTGCATATTTGAGAAGGATTTCATTAGCCTATTTTGGGCTCTCATTTTAAGTCGTCTTTTAGACTATTATTTTGAACAATCCTGCCTTTTTTATGCTTATTCCAGTGGAGAGATATAAATATTTTATCTTAAATGTATTCCAGCAGAAGCAGAGCGAATGTTAGCTGTCTAGAAGGGTTAACCCATTACTGAAAAGGATGCCTGATAAATTGAAAGTTTGGCTCTCAGCCAAGAGAGATCGGTTTATTCTGAGCATTCATTTTCTGCCTTAGGAGTGGCAAATCCTGTTGCCGGTATCAGATGTGATACAGCTTCTGAAAGAACCAACCTCAGAGGCAAATTCATACTTTGCTAGTCAGAGAACTATCCACTAACTCTGTACATGAATTAAGGGCATGCCTTACTTACAAAGTTATTGTTGTATCTGGAATTGCAAATTGTAACTGAGAAGCAAAAAGAAACCATAAACAACTTTAAAATAAGTCAGATTCCATTTTCAAAATATCATGTGGTGTGTCTATTAATGTAAAAACTGTAAGAGGTATTTATTAAGTGCTCCTTGACATATTTTTACCCCAAATTTCAGCCATATTTTCTTCCATTCTGAGTACTAAAATCAGTAATTCAGTATTCAGATGCCGTGATGGAGTTGTTAATTGAAAAGCATTCCCAGTGTCTCAGTATGGATCAGTAAAGAGCTCCAGTCAAGCTGTCTGGAAGTGAAGTTGTCATAGAATGATGTATGATTTAAGAATAACAAAACAGCAGTTAACCTTCCTGTTTTAAAAGAAAATAAATATTCCACACTTTTTTTCCTTACCGACTCATTTTGCTTTATAATCCCTATTGCATAATTCCCTATCTGCAAACTTTACTCTAATTCAGCAGCTTTGTATTTAATTTACATTGTGTTTGATTCTCACTGTGCTTAGTTTACATCTACACAAGAACAAGGAACAGAAGTCAGGCTTTGACAAATCCAGGCCATATTGAACCTAGTCAAATTCTTTCCAAAGGAGAAAATGCAGAGCCCCAGTGCTAATATTTCTTTGATGTACTGGAATTTATGGAAGATTATGTTGCTCATCTACTACAGTCACAGAAGTCTACAAGGAGGCTTTTGAGGGGCTTTCAATTTCTTCTGGCAGATTATGAAGAGAATGAAACACACCTCCTGGGCATGGTGAACACCTGTGTGCTTGCTGCCTGCTTCACCCAGTCACACTGAATAAAGCCTTCACCAATGCCTCCAGTGCACCAGCGTTGTCCTGAGCATTAGAGCCAGGCCTATGGAGAAGGGAAGGTTTTGTTTAATAGGACAGGGAAGCTTAAAATAGCCTCTCCCAGCTTTCTCTGCCTCCTCCTGCTCCTCCTCCTCCCTTCTCAGCTCATGAGGTGCCTTTTGCCAGGCCTCAAGCAGCTGCGGCCTGTTAGCAGCAAGAACACTGGTCCCTGTGACAGGCTCAGCAGAACGGGATGGAGGTGGACAGGGGTGGGGAAGCACATCCTTGAAGAGAAGAATGGGAGAAAGGAGAAGGAGAAGAAGTGGTAGGGCAGAATTACACTCCTAAATACCCTTGAACTCTCTAGTACTCTACAATAGCCCCTTTTTTCTTACTTTTTAAAGTTAGTTACCATACTTATTGAGAGGCAACTCTTATTAATCCACATGCTTTTGCCTTTTCTGTTAAAAGACGTAAAATTTGTTTTCCATGTGAAATCACCTCAATTTTCTCTAGAAAAGTACTTTATATGTTCAAGTATTGCAGGACAAGCTCACACATGAGTATAGCATGCTCTGAAACATCTAAACTCCACAATTCTAACATGCAGTCAATTGTTCATTAAGGAGAAGGTAGATATGTTTTAAAGAACTTTTATTTAAAAGGAAGTATTTTCTTTTTAAGGAAAACTCATGTGTGCATAGAGTTACAGGGAATGTATTAATTTATCTATCTTCCATATATTTAAATTATATTTGTAGAATAGGCCTAATATGTAAAATACGCTTGTTTTGACATTTGTGAAATGCACTGACTAATAATTTTCAAGATTTTCTAGTGGATGTTTCCTATTGTTCAAAAAATGCAGAAGGAATATCTTTCCTGCCATTTTGCAAAATGCAAAATAATTTCCCAGTGCATGTTCTATATTTGCTCTGTCTCCCTAACATTTTCTGGCAGGGAGGAAAGCATGTCAACAGTTCACGTAGAGCATGCGAGAAAAATTTATTTTTCCCGGTGTGATTATGTGCTCTTGGTATTTCAGCAGTCTGTGGAAAAGAATCCTGTATATTCATGCACTGACATAGGCAGATTATCATTATTATTGCCTTCAAGCTGTTCAATGACATTATATACCTATCCACAAACAATTGTAATCACTTTGGGTTTATAACTCATTGTTCATTAGAACTTTAATACAACTTCGTTGTTTTTCTTTCTCAGAAACCAGACTTTACAAGTTTGACATGGGAATGAAATAGTCTAAAAGAAGCTTTACTACAGTATGGAAATCAAACTTTCAGAACTAAAATTCCAGTAACAACAGTTTTCCAAGATGTTTTTCATCTTATTTTCTAATTTATTTTATTTCATTTTGTATTTCAATAGTTAGACCACTTTTTACAGAACTGCTGGGTACCTGAGTTTCCTTTGCAGTTTAATAGGACCCCAAAGTGGTCAGAAGTCCAACGTGAATCTGTCTTCATCTTCTCTTGAAAGCAAACATCCAAATACACAAAAATAGCCTTCAGCTTTTAAATGCAGTGTTTTGTTTGAGCAGAAGCTGTAAACATTTTTTCAAATAGCAAGTTGTTGGCTAAGACATAATGTTGGTGCAGGTGTTTGTAAATAGTTTCCCGGTGAAATACCTTTTTGCAATGTGAGATTTTTCCTTCAGGCCTGTTTTTGGTCCAGCAAAGACCTCCTGGGCTGTAAGGAACCCTGTAAAATCTCCTCTGGACCCTAGAAGAAGTCTTTGCTTTAGTAACCTCCAAGGCCTGGATCCCTTAGGGTCCTGCTTCCCAAGCCCACAAAGTTTTGGTGGGCCTGCAGGCTTAGTTCTTGCTGTCTCCCCTGCACCCTTTATCCTGATGTGCTCTTGAAGCCTCCCCTCCAGTGAGAACTTCATTGCCTTTAGGAAAAGGGAAACTCGTCTCCCTGCAAAGGGAGGAGCACACACTGAAACCAGTGCACTGCTGGCAGGATATGGTGAGCAGAAGCCTTCCTTGCCACCCTGGTGCACTATATTAAAAGGAGAGGCCACTGGTGTGAGCAAAGTAAAACAAGTGTCATCCATCATATCTTGAAACAAGTCCAGTAATATGGTCATTGTATGAGAACAATTGGAATTACACATATACTAAATAGGCAATTACTTTTTGCCAGCTGCCTTTTATTTGAAACCAAAATCCACAACTGGTATAGACTACCACAAAGAAAAATAACACATGTAGAAAAGAAGATGGAATAAAAGCGGTGCTCCAAACCCTTACCATACTGAACTTCCTTTATGATGCTTGACTTGCTTGCTTTTCTCCTGTACTTTTTTCCTTCTATGCAATTACAGTTCCTGTGTGAATTAGCAGTTGTCACTAGTGCTTCTACAGCAGTACCTCAAAGATTCACTGTTTCAGTTGGGGTAAAGCAAATCCAAGCACTTTGGCTTGGCAAAGCCGCTGAGAATTTATAGTGAGCTTGTGTGCTCTGTTTTTAAACATGTTCCTTTGGAACATTCTATATTTAAATTTCAGAAGTGGTTATTTACTCACTGACCACAAATGCTCCATAAATGTCTTTGTACAGTACCTGCTGTGCAAGAGTTGGACTGAAAATTGATGTCCAAATATCACTGGCAGGGGTGTGATGGAGAGAGGCAGTGGGAACACAGTAATTCCCTTGTGCTCAGTGATTACTTTCCTGTAGGTTTTGATCCTGTGTGAAACAAGTCTGTGCTACTAATAACTGTCATCTGGTCCTGGTGTTAGCTGCTACTCCAGGGTGGGTCACTTACCTTGCATCCCTGGGCTAGGTTTGGTATCCTCAGCATGTGCCCAGTTCAGTGGGGGCTAGGCACAGCCAGCAATCCCATGGAAGTGCTTGACCTTCTACAGTAGGAGCATTACTGTTGTTTCACTGTTAATAATAACTTCCACTGACTCAGGCTTTTTTTTTTGACCTCGGAAGTGTGAGGGATCTTCAAGTCATCCCTGTTCAGACCCTGAAGAAGTATCGAGAGTCTTGCTGGATTGGGAGAAACAAAAAGGTGACATGTAAGCAGACCAGGATCCTCTGCATGGTTGCTGCCTCTGTGAATTTTGTGTTTTAAAGCAAAAAGCATGGCACTGTCATGGCTTATGTGAGTGCTTACATCAACACAAGCACAAATCTGCACTCAATGTAGTTTGAATTAAAAGACTGCTGTCCAAGTAAATGGCATGTACAACCTATGAGCACTGGGAGGTGTCTTCAAAGATATTCCAGATCTTGTCAGGCCAGCTTTAGATAACAGTTGGGTGTAAAACAATGACCCCACCTGCTACAGACTTTGGCAGCCCCAGGAGGTGAATAAGGAGTGGCAGCACTGTGCCCCAGCCTGGCCCCCTGCCTGCTGGGACCTGCAGGATGGGGGTTAAGAAGGAAGCCACAGGTGGGTAAAAGGCTGGGAGAAATGCTCCTTTAAATCATTCCGTCCCTAGGAACCCTTGTATGGGGAAGTGTATACTGGATTTCTTTCAAAGGCCTCAAAGGCTATGGTTTTTGTAAAGCCAAATTGGAGTATCATCCCATAGAAAACATCCAGTGCAAATATCCATTTCAAGCCAGTAGAGTAGATTGAAACGTTGCATTTGAATTACTTGTAATAGCTAATTTTTTGATCTACACAAAAGGTTAGCTGCAATTTCAAGGCTGGTTCTATTAGATTTATATAATGAGACACTTTATTGCATTATGGGACAGCAGATCCCCTTGTTTGTGTGTTGTTTTAAGTGCTTTACTTTGCTGTTGAGACCTTGCCATCACACTGTCTTGGTGTCTGTTATCTGTTCCGTGGGTCACAAATGGGCATCAAAGGATTTTTTTTTTTTTTGAGTCAGTCTTTGTTGTTACAAAGGCTTTGAGAAAGTTCTGGTATTTTTGTACAGGAAACTTGTAGGAGACAAAGCAATAACAGGCTGAAAAATAAAAAGCTCTTTCCCAAGTAGCATAATATCACTCTAACCTCAGGCTTTATCACAGGGAAAATTACTACCTAGGGTCTTTTATTAAAATATTTTCTATCAATCTGCTTATTATATTATACAAGACGAGGTTAAAAGAGACATGTTTGCATTGTCTGCCATAGAGGTGCCATTTTCTCTGACTGACATCTGTTACTCAATTATCATTATCCCACATTTCTTAATTTTCTAGTCCAGCTCTTAATAAGGTCTCCAGCATGGGAGGCTCTGTTCAGCAGCAGGCTGGGAAATATTCTCCTGCTCTTTTGCAGAGGGAACTTCCAGGACTTGGTCTCCACTAAAAGTAATGATCAAGTTAGTTCCCCAACAGTTCACGATTCTCAAAAACACACTGCTATTTTAATGTTCATGGCATTTTCCCCCTAAATATTTAGACTGTGTCATGGCAACAGCTGCTTTTAGTTCTAAATTTGTTTTCCCATCCTTCATTTAAGAAAAAAATGGCAGTTTCAATTAATTCCTCTTAAATGTAAAATTCAGTATTTTAAACTTTTATTAACTACAAACAGTTACACCAGTGGTTTGTGAGCTGCTTTGGATTCTCTACACAAATGGAAATTACTATATTGATTGCTATTAATTATGAAGAGGCACCTAAATGTGTAAGATAAAAGCAAATACGAAGTATGTACATCATGTATTTTAGTTTTTTTTGGAAGGGGGATGACGACTAGAGGGTAAGCACCAAAATTAGTATTCCCAGTACATATTTAATAATCAAAAAGTAAGCTAAAAATAATCTTATCATAACAGGGGCAATCAATGGTCCAATTTTTTCCTGTCCAGTTAACTTTATTATGTTTGCATGATTGTAAAGGGGATTGAATAATTGAATGTACCAATTCTTAATATTAATACCTGAACATTTTATTGCCCAGGACAGGGCTAAGGAAAAGGACATTTAAGATCCTTAAATGTAACTCTTAACAAATGTACCACAATTAATTGTTATTACTATCATTATTTCTAGTATATTTGAAGAGTGCTGGAAGTAAAATGTCGTGGATTCAACAATAGGTACTTTCCAAGTGCATATGGATGATTGGTTACCTTGATCAAAATAAGAGACTTAATTCTGATGCAGAAATCCAACATTTCTTTTTAAAGTGGTCTGATCAGCAAGTAAATCAGTCAAACAAATTTAACAAAATTAGTGCATGCAAGTCTTTTGCTTATATAAGCAATACACAGGACCTTAATGGGTATTTTATTAAAAAATAAACTACTCAAATTCTGAGTACCAACTGATTATTGTAAATATTTATTCAGCTTGCATATATTTATAAGGGAACAGGACAATGTACAGATATAAAAAGGTGCAATTACTTAATTTTAAAAGGGAAATAAATATTTTTGCGACCTTTTTTTTAACTTTCTAAGTCTGAAAAACCCTATTACTCTACTACCCAGTAGTATTGAGACTTTACAATTAAGTTGAAACATGCTGCTAGTTTTTGCTCTGAAGTGCCACTGCTTAATGAAGGACAGTTAAGGCAAGATACATAGTAATAGCTGATGGAGAAAAAGATTTATAATTGCATTGTGCTTATCATCAAGAAACTACCCCTTACCAAAGGAAGAACATACATAATAGACAGATATTTCATATTGGTTTATTCTATACCACACCTTCCCGTATTCGTTTTAAAGTGAGAGTATGAATCTATACATGCCCCTGTGTGTATTGATTTGCACAGAACCTGCTGGATTGCTTGATCCAGGAAAGCTCCTTTCACTCCACTAGTGGAAGTAACCATATCATTGAAGTTACAGTTTGTCATATATGCATCCTCTTCTGGATCAGGGCTGTTAGCGTTGAATAGGACTAGGAATTGATACTAAACACTATGTCCTCTTTGTAGAAAGTTCATGATAAAATACTTATTATGCCTGTCTAATATTAATATTTTTTCAATGTTTTAAACAATTTCTGGAACAGTTTTTTCCTGCTGGAAAGTATAATTGCAGGTTTTCTTCCTTTTCTGGTGCAAGGCTTACAAACACATTCTTTAAGATCATTACATTATCTCAAGTACCTTTAGAAAGCTTCCCTCTGATCAGCTCAATGTTCTGTGTATTGTAGGAGATACAGATAATAGAGTTATTCACATAAATTTGCATTAATGATACTGAATTTCCTTAAAAGACTAAATTTAATCTACATTTCAAAAAATGAAAAAGCGTGACCAATATTTTTCTGATAGGCACACTAGCTATTTTTCTGATAGGCACACAGCTTTATGGCTGTTTGTCAAAGCAGATAGAAAATAAAAGCCTTTTCTTTAAGATTTAGGGTAAAACTTGGAAATTACAAATGCATCTAGGCAGCTGAAGTCCCAGTCTTGAAAGGCAGTTGGAGCACATCTACATTGCCATGTGCTTTCATGTTCCAATTCATCTGCTTCTGGCACAACATCAAGTCTTTCACACCCGCAGTGCAGATTCTGCTCATCGCTTTTGGGGGCTATTCCTCCCTCACCCTACAGTTATGAGGATTTGGTGCTAGGGATGATGGGGCCCGTAGCGTCTCAAAACCTGCAGGTATTTTTTAGGTTATTGAGTAAAACTAAGTCCATCTGTTTTATCCCTATAAAATGTCAGTGGTTTTAATTTAGCTCTTACTTGAGGCACTCTTGAGACTGCACACTGGTTGTTTTCCTTCCTTCCACCTTGCTGCTGTTCATTCCAGCTTCCCTTTATGCTTGCCAAGAGTTTGTACAACAGGCAGATGTTCTGTGAGATGCTGGAACCTGAACAGATTAACTCTTCAGTTTTCAGGGGGATTCAGGAGGGGTAGGATCATATCAGTGTGGAGCACAAGGGTGACAAGCAGTGTCTCCAGATCTTCCGTCCCTGGAGGCAGCTAGATTTCACGAGCTTGCCCTAGGCCACCAGAAATGGGACACTTCTGCCCTGCAGTGGAAACAGTTGCACCATAGAGGTGGTTACCCCTCGTAGCTCAAAGATCATGACTAGGTCAGCACTGGCCTGTCATTACTCCTGGGCTAGTGAGGATTCATGAGATAATCAATCATATGGCCTGTGTGTGGATAATGGGTATAACTAATGTGCCCGAAATAGCAGCTGGCTTTCTGATAATGGACTTCCCAAAGTGCGCTGAGTGTCATTAATAGTGTTCATGGCTGCAGGTTGCTTGCCAGAAAAAGTAAGTAAATACATTCATCAGAATTCAATGCAGACTAGCATCAAAATGAAATATGCAGGAAAGGTGCATGAAGAAAGTGTAAGTACCTCGGGAATTTGAGGGGCCAAACTGAGATTGTTTTGCATGGACTGTTCTCTAGTACTATGTCATCTGGAGACACCAAGGTTAACCCTGACAGGCTGCTGAACAAGGAGCACAGGAGAGTTGAAAGCAAGACTGGCACCCTCTAAAGCCCTGTGCCCCTACCCAGGCAGCATGCTGAGAACAGGGAGGACCAGCACCCCAGGAAAAACAGCTTTCTAAGTTTACCAGACAGGTTACCTCTCATCCCTACCTTTTTAAGGAAAGATTGTCAGTTATTTGCTTTCTCTGTCATTTTCCCTGTCTCTCTATGGAATCTTCCTTGGATCATGAAAGACTGAGGGAGAAAAAGGAAATATGTGAACTGTTCTCAAATCTGAAGCAAAATCCCATTTCACTACAGGCAGTTTCCTTGACAATAACAATTCCATTAGTCACAATGAAATCAGAAATCATTGTCCATAATGCCTGCAGTAGAAACACCATGAATGGCAGTTAACAGGGCCTGGATTTGTTTCCTCCAGGTCTTCTTCAGTCTTCTCCCTAAGCCATCCTCATCCCAGGATGCCTCACAGCCCATTCTTTTCTGCAGGCTGATCCTGAGCTTTTGACACCCTGAGTTGTTCCCAAAACTACATTCCTTTTGCATTTCCAAATGCAGGCTTTATCTCTTTTCTGTAAAAATCAGTTTGACCATGTTGAGAACCAAGCATTAAAATGAAAGCCTATGCTGACCACAGAAATTAAGTATAATTGTGGAGCCTTCCTCCAGGCAAGTGGCAAAGCTCTGAGTGATGGGTATCATGGAGCTTGGTGCTCCTGAGTAGGACTGTACAGAGGGTTGTGGTCAGCACCACCAAGTCCAGCTGGAGGTCAGCCATAGGTGGCACCCCACGGACTGATACTGGCACCAGTACTGTTTAACATCTTTAATGTTAAACCTGCATGATGGGACAGAGTGCACCCTCAGCCTGTTTGCTGGTGGCACAATACTGGGAGGAGTGATGGATACACCACCTGGTTGTGCTCCTTTCAGAGGGACCTTGACAGGCTGGAGAAATGGGCAAACAGGAATCTCACGAAGTTCAGCAGAGGGAAATGTAAAGTCCTGCGTGTGGGGAGGAGTAACCCCACGTACAGTTCTATTCTGGGGTCTGAGCAGCTGGGAAGCAGCTTGGTAGCAAAGTGCCTGTGGGTGCTGATGGCCAGCAAGCTGAGCAGGAGGCAGCAATGTGCCCTGGTGGCCAGGAAGGCCAACAGCCTCCTGGGCTGCATCAGGCACAGCCCTGCCAGCCGGGCGAGGGGGGTGATCCTTCCCCTCTGCCCATCCTGGTGAGACACACCTGGAGTGCCGGATCCAGTCCCGGGCTCCCCAGTGCAAGGGAGCCGTGGACAGACTGGAGCAGGTCCAGGGGAGGGCCATGAAGATGATTATGGGCTTGGAGCACCTGACACAGGGAGGGGGAAGGTAAGGGAGTTGGGGCTGTTCAGCCTGGAAAATAGAAGGCTCTGGGAGGGATTTCATCTGTGTGTATATACACCTGACTAGGGCAAGTAAAGAGGTTGGAGCCACACTCTTCTCAGTGGTATTCAGTCAAAGACCTAGAGACAACAGACACAAACTGAAATACAGAAAATTTAGCTGAAGCATTAGAATAATCTTTTTTACTGTGAGGGGGGCAGAACACTACCAGAAATGGGAATGCCTGCAGATATTAGTATGTGAGAGTCATTAGAGGAGTTTTAGTATTGTCAGTAATTTGGGCACAGTGGCAACATGGATATATTGGCTAGGGCTTAAGCAACATCAAAAACCATCACGTTCTTTTCTGAATGTTCCTTTAGGTTCCTTTTGGAATGTTTTCCTTATATGTTTTAACTGCTTACTTATTGAGACATCTTTTGCAAAGATGAAAATTTTAAGTACTTTCAATTTTTTAAGTGTTTTTCTAGATAATGCTCTATTTTATTTATAATTCAATATCAGCACAAAAAGGCAGCAATAAGTCAGGGTATTTAATATTTGCATAATTTTCTTTTTTCATTATATTGGTAATTGTGTAGTGATTTGCAGCTGATTTCCACAACTCATTTTTGTGCAAACAAAACAGTTATAAGCACTAATTAGAGTATTTTATTTTAGCAGCACACAACCCCCAAAATTTTGACTTTGGGTACCTATATCTCTTCAGAGATTAAAGCCTGAGCACACAGGGAAATGGTGTCTCTTTGTCTTGGAGCAGGTTATAGAAAGAGGAGAAGGCAAGTAGGTAGTCCCAGGAAGTCTGTGGGATTTGTGTGTGTTTGGCACAAGGATGCTGTCATGACCAAGAATCTACATATCCTCTTCTGATAACTCCGAGCTTGTTTGCTGTACTTCAAGGATCTGAGATAAAACCTTAAAAATGTTTTCTTTTACGGGAAATAGAGAAAAATCTTCCTGCCTCCTTAAAACATCAGATGGCTAAACCCAAAGTCACACAGGTACCTAACACAGGCAGCAAGTGGATTGCAGGTTCCTAAACACACAAACACAGTCCATAAAACTCCCACCTTCCCCTTTTGCTCATTTGAAGGCTGTAGCCAACTTTCCTAGACTGACTGTGCTCATGTTTTGTCTGATTCCTAAATCCTTTTGGAACTGACAGACCAGGTAACTCGAGTTTTAACTTCCTGATGGGCTCATTTCCACAGGCAGGCTCAGACATCCTCCTCTTCTGCTGAAATCCCCCACTATGCCGATGGGAGAGATTCATGGGACCATAAACAGAGCAAGGCAAAGGGACCATGTCTCCTGCACTGCCCTAAGGTGGATATTCCCACTGAGGCTGACAATGACTGGCTACCACTCTGTGGCAGGATGTCCAACTATTTTTTCTTAAGAAAAGTTCAAAATTGTGTCTAAAAAATAACCAATTGTTGGTATACTCCTTATGTCTCATCTGTGAACTTTTTGACCTGATGTTCAGCAATGTGACAATAGCTTTCAAGATAAGGCACTTTTTTAATAAAAGGAAAATATAGAAAGAGAAAATAGAAGATCAGTGGGCAGGGAAGATGCTGTATGGAGTGCATCTCTGGTCTGCCTAGTGCTCAGTTCTGGCAAGATTGGTATCAGTTTTTTAATGAAATCACATTTTAATGTGACTCGCACACATTTATGTAACCTTTGGTAAGAATACAATAACACAGGCTCATACTGGTGACCAGTCCACCTAAAAGAATCAGAACCTACCTTTCTCCCCAGATGGTATAGCCAAATACTACAGAGCCATCAACAACAATGTGGTATGCTCAAGTATTTTTTATCAGAATGATATGGAAGTTCTGATCCAGAAACCTGTAGAAGTTGCAATATCTTAATATTAGAAAAGTCATTTTAGGTAGTTTTTGAATTTCATTTGCCAAAGAGGTTTTCCTTGACACCTTCTAAGGATCCTTTTAGTCAAAAACGTGCATGCAAACATGTCAGTCACTTAGGGAAAAAAAAAAGCTAAAAGTTTAGAAGACCTGAAAGCTGAGGCATCTCTCCTAACTTAGAGGTAATTCATGGTGCAAATCTCCAGTCACTGAGTAACATTGTAAGTCTTCCAACAACTGAACCCTCTGCCTGAACACCTGCGTATTTCTCCTACCTAGCTTTTAGGGAAAGCATAAGAACAGGAAATTAAAAAAATTTATCTCTTCTTTAGAATGCTCACAGAATAAAACCTTTCCTTGGGAATATAATACTTTTGCTTTTGATAATTCTAGGGTGTTATTGTACGTGCTTCAGATGACCTGCATGCTGCAGTATCAAGTAAGAAGAAAGGGTGCTTCCTTGAAAATCAAGATTTGATTAATTTAAAATTCTCTGGGGAAAAAACTATAGACAGAAAAGAACTGCCAGGAAGTTTATAGCTACCTGTGTGATAGATTCACCATAAAATGCACATCTAAATCAGGTGACTGCTTTCTTCCATTAGTAGCGTTGGGATATGCAGAAGCAGTTGTTCAGTGTAAAACAGCTCATGTGAGTAAGAGAAAGCAATTAAATTAACTTGAGCCAGGCACCCATGCAAGCTTCTCCTGTAGCAAAGAAATGCGGAATTATTGAGTGCCATTGCCTTAAAGGATATCTTTGTAAAGTAGTGCCATAAGACAGAGAGAAGCATGCATATTCCATTTAATGATGCAAATACTGTCAACTATTTAATATGTAGTATATTTGTTCCTGAGAAGCCAGTGATATTTAGAAAAAGCAGGACTTATCCCTCATTTTGAAACACATTTCTGGAGCAAATCCAAACCAGCAGCTGGGATTTTATGACTCCTGCAGGATCCTGAAAAATCCCACATTCAGTCCTAAGGAATTCTTACTCACATTCAAAGTGATGACACTATAAAAAATAGCTAGAAAATGGCTTATTGTGGACTGAAGAGTAGGGCAATCTACTTCTTTATTCCTCTGACCTGCAATTTTGCAGAACTCCACTCTAGCAAAAAAAATCAACTGGAGGATCAGAACTACAATGTTAAGGCTCAATGTTTGTATTTTTATCATTCCTAATGGAAACGCTAGGAGTAAAAGGTGGACATCAGAGGTAGAATGTAAGATTTAGGGCATGGATGACACACAATCATCTGAAGTTTTATTTCATTCCATAGCACTTGAAAGTCCAGGTGTCTTTTAAGAAATGACAGAGGTAAATGCCAAAGTAATTTTCTTTTTAAAGTAGCTATATTTCTATACACTTTATTGCCTTTAAACCTGTTCCTGGCTGTGTATTCTTCGGGAACTCTTGGGACAGTTTTCTGCACCTGCTCCTTGTATTGGTGCCTGCTGGGCTGAATAGCTGCAGAGTGTTTTCTCTCTCCGTTTTCTCTGCCTGAACACCCCAAAGGCATTGTGTGGAAGCTTTGCCCTGTGAGCAAAGAACCTAGCTGGAAATCTTTATTTTATAATGCTTAGAAATTCACATGCATACTCACATTTTTCTTTAGAAATACCAATAATACCCTGCCCCCAACCCCCACTATTTAAGTAAAAGGACTATGGAAGGAAGGAGAATATTAGCATAAACACGTATCTTCTAAAAGAAAAGACACAAGATTGTGATTCAAATATGCAGGAAATCTGAATTTATTGTCCCTGATAATAAAACAAAAATATCAATAGTCACATGATTCAAAGCTGACATAAACCCAGTCTGACACTTGTAACTTGGTAAAATGTTTTTTGGCTTGTTAACAGCATGTTGCTGGATTTTGTTCCAGGTGAGGTATCACCTGTCCTCTCACAGGCTGCAAGAGTGTTGTCAACAAAAGGGACTTTTCATCATAAACTCCTAATTCAACAGAAATCCAGGATATGCCTACTCTGTTTGGATCCCTGGTACTGCTCAGTGATCCTGCAGCATTACTGATGACAGGACTGCAGCCCAAGTGCAATCAAGGAAAAGCCAGGAGCTGCAGCTTTCATCAATGGGATTTTAAACAAGGGGTTTTCATGAGTACCAAGACACATTCTGTTTGACATGCTGGCACAAAGTCAACACAGAAGAATGCTGTGTCAGGAAACTGTCATGATATTTGCATCAGAAATTAAACCCTTCAAATTTTTCTCTGAATAAAGGGTTCACATGTAGTTGTTTGACTATATAAAATTACATAATTTCTATAAATATGAGGATGTTACAGACAATATAAAAATAATCACAACGTAATTGTTAGGCATGATGAAGCTTTGATAAGAGAGCACCCCCAGAAGTGCCTCAGAAAATTAAAAAGCTTCATCTTTATTACTATCATTATTTTCAGATGACATTCAAACCTACAACTTAGAAATTTTTTTTTTCTGGAAAAGGTAAAAGGAATATTTAATCATCACAGCATTAGTCTCCTGTTAGGACACGGCTGTGTCAGAAATGATTTTAGTCGTGATATTTAAGGCCTTTTAGTCAAACGGTCGTAAGGAACTGCCTGTGATACTGACAGAAATTTGACCTGTCACAACCGGGTCCTGGACTCTTTATGGTGCAAATTCTGGTTTATTTCATCGGGGGCTGTCCGTGCCCTTCGTGAGAGCTTGCCTCTGTTTTAACTCCTTACAGCCCAGCCTTCGCACACCTGGGTGCAGGGAAACTGGCCAGTCAGGAATCGCGGAGGGAAAGGGACAAGCCTCTGCCAGTGCTGCGGGGCGAGGGACCGGCGGGACGGTCGCCACGCGGGGGCCGAAACTCAGACCCTTGCACCAGTGCGGAGTTTCACACTCCGCGGCCGCGAACACGAGTGCCACAGCCGCGCCCGCAGCCCCCGCCCCGCTCGCCGCCGGCGTGGGGCAGCTCCGCGAGGCAGCTCCGCGGCCCGGCCCGCACCTGGCGGGCGAGAGGCGGCGCGCCCGCCCCACCTGGCCCCGCCGTGCCCGAGCGGGGCCGCCCCGCGCTCTCCATTGTGTGGCTGCGAGCTCGGGCCACCTGCCGGCGGCGCCAGGGCCGGGGCCGGGCACCGCTCCGCGCCTCCTCTGCCTCCCACAATCCCCCCGCCCACCCCCTCCGGTCTCCGGCTGAACCGGGGCGAGCCCGCGCGTTCCCTCCGTGCTTGCTTCCCTCCCGTCCCCCGGCTGGCGGAGCTCCGCCGCCTCCCCTCCCCCGCCCTCTCTCTCCCTCCCACCGCGCGGCCGCCGCCCCTCCGCCGCTGCCCGCCGGAGCCGCCGACTTCCCCCTGAGCGCGGGTCGCCGCCGCCTCACCCTGCCATGAGCCGCCCCCCGTCGCCGCCGCAGCAACGCTGAGCGGGGAGCGCGAAGCCATGCCGGGCTGGAAGAAGAACATCCCCATCTGCCTGCAAGCCGAGCCGGAGCGAGGTGAGCGTGGAGCCCCGCGGGCGCCAGCCGCCCGCCGCGAAGGAAAGCAGGCGGGCGGGCCGGGGTCTGCGGCGCCGCCGGGTGCCCCCTCTGCAGCCCATGCCCGGGCACGGCGGCGGCCGCCCCGCGGTGGGACGGGCGGGCGGGCGGCCCCGCGCCTTCCATCTTGCTCCGCCGCCGCGGCAGGAGCGGGGGCTGCGGGGGGCGGCAGCCGCGCCGGGCCGGGCCGGGGGGACACACCGGGCCGGGCCCCGCCGCCGCCGCAGCAACTTCACTTTTCTCCGCGGTGCTGCCGCCCGCGCTGCCCCGGGCCGGGCTTCTACAGCCGGGGGGGCGTGAGCCGGGGGGGGGGGTGGGAAGGTAGATCCGAAGTGACTTCGCGAAACTTCCCTACGTGTGGCTCTGCCCCGGGCCGCTGCTGGACCTGTTCCGTCCCTCCCGGTGGGCACTGGTGAACCGGCAGCGATTGCGCCTCGGCGGCGAGCAGTGCCCGCAGGAGCTGCCCCGAGTCCCGCCAGCGGTCCCGGGATGGCCTCGGGTCCCCGAACCCCGCCATACGGGTCGGGGATGTCGGAAGCGAGATGGTTTCTGGTAATTTTTAAGAATAAACAATCTATTTATTCTAATAAGAAGGTAACTTTGCCCCTTCCTCAGAGAGGGCTTCTGTCATGGGTGGGTGTTGTGTCCCTTGCTCCGTCTTCATCCTGTGAGTCAAAGACAAAAAAGCTGGGACACCATTTACTCTCAGGTATGCCCGTCGAATTATGTCTTTGATTTACAGGTTAGTTCCGTGGTAGCATGTGAAGTCCTGAGGCAGGACATTTGGGCTTGGTTGCTGCCGTGTTGGATAGCTGGCTGTCCTGCTAGGAACAGCAGTTCACCGTGTATTAAAAAGGAGGAGGTTCTGTTTGCTGTGTGGAAGAAGACTGGTTCCCTTTCATTGGAGGTGGAGGTCTCTTGCAGAACTGCTGCCCTTCTTGTGATTAGTAAATCCCGTCCCTAATGGGAAGTTCATCACAAACATATGACATCATGAAAATAGTTGCTGAAATGAGCGCAAGGTATTTCAGCTGTGAGAAGCTAGCTTTTTAGTCTTTACTCTTAGTAAATTCATCATTACTAAAATCTGTGGTCATATTTCTTTCTGTCATGAATCCATGTAGCAGAGAAATCACAGAAATAGGATGGATGACAGTTGTCAAAATATATCAGATGCTTTTACAGATGAGGGAACTTTAGAAAGGGTCTAATCAGGCTGTGTCAGAAACTGGAAAGATTTTCTCATTTCATTCTGCATAAAGGTGGTGTCATGAGCTGTAACATGCGGACTTGTCTTTATTCAGAGTAAACAATGGTGGTGGTTTTGCTGTGATGGGTTTAATGTCAGTTAGAATACTGATTTGTTAACAGTTCTTGTTCATTCCTATTTCTGTTTAGCCTCTTTCATCTTCATTATGAAACCAAAGAGATTTATATGTTAATAGTCTTATCACTGATGCTTTTCTTTATTGTATTTCAATTATGTAAATAAAAAAAGCTCTACAGTGCCTAAAGTAAATTATTGCCCTCTGAAGTATGTTGCATTGTATAGTGCTTAAATTTAGCTAGTAATTTAGCAGGATTCCAGTCACTGGAACTTTCCTAATTTAGACTTGTAAAAATATTAAATGGTCAAAATAGTTAATCAGTGTTGAATTTAGTAGTTCTTGAGTATGAAGAATAGATGAAATAAAGCTTTCAAGCTAGACAGAAAAA
This sequence comes from Corvus hawaiiensis, assembly GCF_020740725.1. Lineage (NCBI taxonomy): Eukaryota > Metazoa > Chordata > Aves > Passeriformes > Corvidae > Corvus > Corvus hawaiiensis. The sequence continues at coordinate 45,312,945 of NC_063216.1, forward strand.
CGGCCAGTGCAGTAATGAAATGAAGGTGCATCTTTAGCTAATGTAGGAGTTTAGTGTGGCATTGAGTAAAAGGCAATTACAGATACAGTTAAATCCTGGTTCAAAGCCAGTTATGCTAACATCACCCTCTTCTGTTTCTAGAAAATATTTCCATTCAGTTACTCTGCAGAACATTTTATGTACATTGTGCTATCAGAAGACTTCTGTGAATGTAAATACTGTTATTTTAAACTAGCAGTGTGGCTGATAGCTTTCTATGATTTAGATATGGAATAATACTGGATGTGAAATATTTAGCAATATAAATTGCATTTATGTCACATATACAAGCATGCCTTTATATAGGATATAAAATATCCATTTATCTGTCCCAAAGCTTGTGTATATAGGATAAGAATACTGATACATAATATAAGAATAAGAAACATTTAGATGCGTGTCTATTTTCTTTGATTTTGTGTTCCTATAATTTGATTTTCTTAATCAGTGTTTTGTTCCTGTGAGAGAAGCTAGTCTTTATTCAACCCTGTGAACACCAGTAGGACTGACTAGTAGTAATTTTCCTGTACAACAACACAGACCTGCTAAGTTAATTTCATGCTGAAGTTTTTTGGTGGTGATCTCTTGCAAAACAAACTTCCTAATGAAAAGGGTAAAGCAACCCATCCAAACCAGAAAAGTACCCTACAACCACAAACCAAACAAGATCTCAGAAAAGAAGTGAGTAGGTAAGTAATGCCAGTTTATCCTTGTGCCTCCTACTGGCTTTCCCCTTCAGGGAAACCTCCCCTGCTGGCTTTATTATATCCACAGTCCATACCACCCTTCTCTGTCATAATAAACAGGTACTGTGCAGCCTTAATTTCAAGTCTGGTTGCAGCAGCAGATTTCAACTGGAAAAAGTCAGCTCTGGAGGTGCTGGGAAAGCTGGGAAGGCAAAGAATTCCGTGCGGTGAGCTATGAGTGGTTTGTACCAGGCTGTTTTTCCCCGGGCTTTTCCCCCTCAAATGTTACAGGCTTCCTTTTAGCTTTTTCTCGAGAGCTCTGCATCCTCTGCATGCACCTGTGGGGAGCTGATTGGGCCCTTAGGTGCTCAGCAGTGGAAGGAAGGAAGCTGTGGGTACTAGGATGTGAGGCTTGAGAGGTGGGTGGATTTGTTAGAGAGGGTGTGGGGGCTGTATCCTCCAGGCACTGCAGCATAGAAGGTTCACTGGGTCCTGATACTCTTTTCTCACTCCAAACCAATGCAGCATTGCTTTGGGGAGCACTTAAAGGCTGTTGTATTTCCCCTGATGCTCCGTTCATCTAGGGTGTCAGGAACTGGATGGCAGTTCTGGTGCAAGGAAAAAAACTAAAAACTATCCAAAAAACTATCCAAGTTAAAAAAAAAAAACTTAAAAACTATCCAAGGAGCTGCTTTGTTTCGATGTGAGGAGCTCTTGGGATATTGCAAACAGTGATAAACTTGTGCAGACATACTGAGTTTGGTCCAAGTAGGGTTATTTTAGTGTATTGGTATCCTTGTTTGCCCCTTCCTTGCTTCAGAGCCCCCCTTCTATATTGAATATCTACTGCAAAAAGTCCTTAGTGCAGCCTGTGATCGTTGTTCTTATGAGTCAGGTGCTGAAATGGAGGATATCCAAAAACTCGATGAAATCAGAATTTTGCTAATGGAAATTGGCTGGTCTTGCTGAAATGAAGTAGCAGAGACATGGTCAACGCTGTTGGCTCACCTTGGCAACAGTTGATACTCTGAGTGAAGGAGAATAACCTGGGATAATGTTTCAAGCATCAGAGCGTGAGTTTGCATGTAGGGTTTAACATTTGTGAGAGTGCTTTGTGGTGGTGAAGATTCTCTTCTGAGGGGTGGCAGTCAGTGGTATTTCAACAAGTATTTTTAGATGTCTTGACTGTGGAAATTATGTGGGGTACTTACATCAACTAAAAAAAAAAATCATATTGTGCTGGTTTTCAGTGACTAAAACCATATTTAAAGTTGGAGAGCTGCTTTTTTGCGTGCACTGCAGCACAGTTCCTGGTGTTCTGCTGCCTGCTCTGTGATCGAACAGTACTCTACAGAGTCTGTGCTGCTTCTGGCTTCCACTGCCACTATTATCACAAGAAGTCCTCTCCTTTAGAGGAAAGAAATTGTGTAGAGTAAAAGATTTTTAATATATACCTGATGCAGTATACCCTGTCATTTCAAAAATGACATGTGAAGATGTACCAGTGTAAGACAATGTCTTTAAAATTCAGGGTGCACTTCCTTCCTCCCCAGTTTTCTGCCTAAGACATTAAATCAGATCTTGTAAAACACCTAAAACACTTTCTGGGGTGACATCTTAGTAAATACTTTAAGAAGAAGAATGTTACTGGAATTAATTTTGTTCAATATTCCTTCCAGTCAAGTTAAATGGAGGTGTTTTGTGGAACTCCTGTTTCAGCTTCATAGCTGATCAAGTTTGACAGGAGTACAGAAAATACTATTTGTATATCTTGTAGACTCACTATGAGACTGCTTGAGATCCCTTAATGTACATGCATGTTAATTTTAGAAATGCATCTAAGTATGCTTTGATTTTATTTTTTAAGTACTATTCCTTCCACTGTTGTTTTGCCTCTGTTTAATAGACCAATTAGGTCAAGGAAGAAGGAAATACTGTATTTTTATTTTCTGCTTTTCACACTTGACAGGGAAATTAGGTGAACTTCAAGGAAACATTTTAAAGGAAACATTAGGAAATGTTTTAAACCCCAGGACTCAAGGATAAAAGAATATGCAGGTATTTTGTGAATCCTTCCTCAAATACAAAACTAGCTTGTTCTCATGGAAGATGTGCTGACAACAAGCATCTATCCCTGAGGTTACTGCTGTGTGAGCTTGTCTGCTCATCTTAAGCTGGAAGAGAATCCGTTTCTCAGGTAAGGGAAAGCTATGTTAGTGAATTGAATCATGTTATTGTGGGTTAGCAGTTTGCATCTGATCAAATGAGGCCACTTTACAGTGGATATGCTTCATGCTCTTGCCAGGTACGTGTTAAAAATTGGCTTATTTTCAACTGAAGGCTGAAGGTGACTGTTCTTTCTATGTCAATCTCTCACCTAGTAAGGCAAGAAGAATATTTGTCTTCCTCAGCTTATGTGGATTCTTGCGAACTGAAGAGAGCTGCGGACCTAGGACTAGAAACCTTGTACAGAGGCTTTCTGTCTTTATCTGTTTTCTCATGTATGTCACATGCCTTCTGAGAAGTTAAAGTATAACCTGGATGGCAGAGAACTTTTGTGAGGAGAGGATGTACTCACAGTGGCAACCTTAGGAATCAGAACTGAGTGTTGGGGGTGAACATATGGAGAGAGATGCTTGGAAGATCATCTTTTGCCCCAGGGAAGGCATTGCCTAGACTTAGTCTGGAGTGCAGGTAGATATCTATCTAATACATGAGCAGTTGGGACATTTGGTCAGTTGTGATATGCAAAGCACACTGTAGTTGCTTACATTTAAGGTGAAGAAATGATAAGGACAGAAATAGAAGGAAATGTCAGTTTCTCAGCTGCTGACACAAGAAGCTGGCTTGACTAGCTTCTTTCCCCTCCTCCAGTAGCATCTGAAGCTGCCACTAAATCTCAGATTGGAAAACACTAATACTGGGAGATCGATTAATAACAAAATACTGATTACAAGCTTATACTTTCTTTTGGGACTTCTGCCTCTTTTCACCTCAGTCTTGACTGAATTGTGTCTTCGGCACTTGGTCTTTCTCCATTTGCTAAACTGAGTGTTGGTGAAGACTGTTTGTCAGGTGGGATGACACTAGAGCTGGTTATCAGCAGCATGCAAAGGGCACAGACACGTTGTGTCAGTTTTTTCATTCTTTTTTTAAAAACCAGCGGGGATGGGGAGAATTCTGACACAGGGATGGAAAAGAGGCAACAGTTGCTCACTAGTGCTCTTCTGAGAGGAGGCAAAACTCATCTACATCTTTTGTGATCTGCATAGCCAAGTTAACAGCATTTTATGACCTGTGGTATTAAAAGAGTTTGTTAAATCTTGTGGGATCTTCATGAAGGTATGGTCTTCACTGATAGCTGAGGGATGATCGTCTCCTGTATCTGGGTCATAACCAAGGTTTTTTCCCCTCGTATAGAAAGAAAATGTGAGATAACTGCAAATAAATGATTTCTATTTTTTGCAGAGGCAAAAGCAGTTTTTGTTCATGTTTGTCAGAAATGCAGTCAGATTTTTCAGCAGTGAGTGATGGCAGCAAACACTCTAGCTTGCCTCAAAGAACAGCAACACGTAGAATTTGAAGCAGTAACAATATTTGCCACTGACAGGCATCGTTGTTTTTTTGTGGATATCTGGGAGTTATAAAGGGTATAAATTCTAAACAACAAGTTTTTGACCAGAGTTTCTTGCACGCTGAAACGTTAGAGACACACATAACTGGAAATAGAGAAGTTTCTGTGTTAGATCCTTCAGCAATTTACATGTGGACAACTTCTCTTGAATCTCAGTGCATACTTACATCTCTACTATGGGTTGTTTTTTCTGTTATTTAAGATTATCTGAGCTGCCACAGCTCAAGGTTCTCCCTGAAGAGCTTTGAAGACCATGTTGCTCTCCAGTGGTTGCAGGAGGTAAGGCTTGATGCTGCATCTTCTCCCCGCTGCTTGTATCTGAGCCTTCTTTAGTCATGCTAATGCTTTTGAAAAAAGATGCACTGAGTCAGCAGGTATCTGTGAGGGTCTGATGATTATGGCTGTAAAACTCTGATGTGTTTGAGTGTTTTACCTAAGCGTTTTGAATTTATGCACATTGAAATGTCAAGAGTACCATCCATCCTGACATATGCAAAAACAGACTAATGAGATGTATCAGCATCCTGTGTGGATGGGGACAGGGTGATCACCTGCTCAGCATTTCATTTGAGCAAGATGAGTGTGAGACCCTGCAAAATTCAGGATAAAATAATAACATTTATGTCAGATACAATCTGTCAGATTATGTCAGATACAATAATAATATTATGTCAGATAATCTTGATTACTGTATCTCTCTACGGTGTTTTTGGTTTTTTTTTCCCCTGTTCCTTTTTCTGCTGGCACAAAGTGTGCTGGGTGGCTGGGGAACACAAACTCACAAACTCTTCTGGTGTGTCTTGTGGTGGTAGGAGGTGGCCAGCTTTTTTATGGTTCTGAATGATGTTGATGGTCTAATGTCTGGGATTTTTTCAAAGTCATTTTCAGTGCAAGTTCTGTGTTTCACTGATTCTGCATCACTGATTAGAAGCAGTGTTCTTTGCTTACTATTGAAATAGTTTAACAAGGACATATATGAATGGAAAAGACAGGTAAGCAGGGAGTGACGGTTTTGGTACCGATATGTATTCCGCAAGGAATTTTGTTGTCTTCTCTCTTTGGAAATCACCACAGGAATTGAGAATGCCTAGCATGACTGACTCAATTGCCATCTTTTTTGTGCCTTGTTTAATTTCTTGTTATCAGTAAAAATCACCACTGAGAAGATTCTGCTACTGTGAAGGAAAACTGCGGAGAGTATTTCAATAGTTTTGCTATCTTCTTTACACACTGGAATCTCACAGACGTTTAGGGTGTTCCACAGTTCAAATCTTCTCTCAAAACAAGAGGAATTATTCTCTAAAATATAAGGATAGAAATGTAATGATGAGAGTTAAGAGTAACTGTCAGTGAAACTTACCAGATCTTTTTTTAACCAGCGGGATGAGACTGAACTTTTAACACCATTTTTTTATGGGCTTTCATATTGTGTAACCGAATATAAACTTTTCATTATTAACAGACAGTATTTTGAATGTTGTAAAATATTTCTGGAATGTGTCTTCTCAATAACTGCCTTTCCTAGGAAGATGGGCACTATTCAAAATACTTATTTTTGTTTACTAAGTCATGCTATGTAGTTAGCACTTTCTTCCTGAACCAGTTTCCCAGTAGATGAATGTACAGTGAGACATGGTCTCTCTGTCCCACACTGCAATGTGCAAATTAAAACCAACACATTTACATTTAATCAACAAAATGAAGAAGAACGTATTGGTGGCTGGTGTGTAAGTGAACCAAATCTTGTTTTGTTTCTGTGGATATCAGTTAGCAACACAGAAGTATGCCAGCTTTTCTGCAATTGCCTGTCATGGAGTCAGGTGTTCTGCAGTCCAACACTCGTTTGTCAGTTTAGCTGCTTCTACAGTGGGACAGTATTCATGAGAACAACTTTTGTAGGCAAAAAAAATAAGAACAATAGCTGCCACTTTTGGGGGGCGATAATAACAGCTAACATGACACCAAATGCAGCAGCCAAAAGTATCTGTGTGATAAACGTGTTATGCATAGGCAGGAAGAAACAAGGTTATGTAAAACTGTTATCGCAATAGAAATAACAGACCTATGGAGTATTTGAATTATATTATTCTTTTTTTATTTGGATTATTGTCGCTGTGGACCAGATACTAAGTCCTTTGTATTTCTGTTGCAAAGAACAGCTTCCCCTGTTTCTGTCTTTCACCATGATTACCAGCTCCCCTTTCCTAAAGGTGAGGAATGACATGGTGATGACCAGTGCTGCCTCTCACCTGAGAAGGTTTTTAGCATCTGAGCAAAGCCAGGATGGTTCCAACAAGTGAGTTGTATCAAGCTCCCTGCTATGCTTTCTCGAAATCTTTTTAAAGCGTTGGTAACTGGCAGGATTTTGTTGTCACTTGGTACCCATGCTCTTCACGACAGGGTTGAGACCTGAGTTTGAGAGGAGGCAGTCATGGAATAAACATATTGTTTTACTACTCTGACAAAAATTTAATCTCAGTGGTATTTTCAGTGAAGTATTTAGTTGTTTTTGTGTTAGGAATGGATTATTTACACAACGGCTGGGCAGGAAGTAGAGTGGTAGTCACAGAGCAAATACTCTGGGGAGTTAAATTCACTGCCTGGTAAATGGACGTAGCTCTGCTGGATTCTGAAGGTTAATTCACTTGTGACAGTAAATTTACTGAGCCCTTGTACCTGTTACTGGAAGCCGTTTCTTAGTCCAGGGTCTCTTCTGAAAAGTCAGAGAAGATTGTTGCCAAAAATTCATTGCCTCCTTCATGTATATCTGCCAGTTTTATTCTTCTGTATTTTTACATTTTCTGGATCATGTTTGTAAATGCCACAATGTTTTTGAATGCAGTGAGAAATTCTGAGCCTGAGCAATTTCAAAATACCTTATGTATTTGATAAAGCTTCCAATTTTTTGGGGAATATAGCTGTAATTTACTTTGACCTTTTTTTTTTCTAATATTAAACTTCCACAAACCAAATGGTATGCCCAAGATGTGGGCTTTAAATTAACTGTGTTGTTAAAGATTCTATGTGCATCATGATTTGAAGGACTGAAGAAATGTCTCCTCTCTTACAGAAATGTGTTTTGAAATTACAGTTTGTAGTCCTTTTAACTTCACCTCTTACTAGGACTGTTTGCAAAATGTGCGGGAGCCAGATAAACCTGCAGAATTTGCATGTCAAAAGTGAAGCAGTTGATCAAATGCTTTCAGCTGGGGTGTGGGTAGCTCTATGGAGAGGAGAGAGAATGAAATGGATAATACATAAGGATAATTCAGTAGCTTTATACTTGTAGCTCTTGTGAGTCAATAACAATTCGGGAATGTTAGTAGCAGCAAAAACCTTGGGCCTCAAGCACAAAGTGTTAAAACACGGCTGATGTTTTTCCTGTTTTCATTTTTACTTATTGAGAAAACACACCTTGTGACTTAAGTTTCAAGATAAACTTTACCTTGAATATAGGGCTTTAGTATTCCCAAGCTTTCCTGTCGTTACAGCCACTGACAAAAATGATGCGCTAACTCGGGCTTTTCTTATGGTCTCTCTTATTTCCTGTGTCTTTCTTGAGTGCGCTAATCCTAAAGTTTTTGAAGTTTCCTGTCTGCCTAGGGTATTTCTTTCACATGTCCACAGGTTTAGGCATGCACTGGTACCTGTATTTATGTATTTGTTTAAAAAACAAAAAAATCAAGACTACTAAATGTTGCAGTAATTCCTCATTCTGCTTAGACACATTTCAGATACATTCACTGCTCTTTGTTTAAATATTTAGTGTGAACTGATTCTTGCTTTTCAGAATACTTTAATATGAAAAGGGCTTTAATTTGCAGATAACTTGCCCTCTGCCATTAAAGATATTTTCAAACCAAAGAAAAAGAAGATTTACCTGCTGGCTCTGTATTCTATTTTCTGCTTTTATCAAAGATCAGGGTAGTAGGTAAGTAGTGCCTTAAGCCATGTTCCTGTACATATGTTTCTTTTTCATAAAGTGATTGAAGTAATTTAAAAAAACACAACCTCTAACAATCTTACGGTGTTTTCCTCAGGTTTAAATATAGGAAGCATCCTTGTAGGTGAGTTATGGAGTCCCCTGTCATCTGAAAAACTAGTCTTGAATATTTTTTCTTTGCCAGCTTATAATAAACATCCAGCTAGTTTTGACATTTGTCCTTTTCCTCCTTTTCCATCACTCCTTTTTTTTTCTTCTGATCTTACCAGGGTTGGTGGTATTTTTTTTCTGACCCGTTTTTGTAACCAGGCATATTTAGTTCCTTGTTAACTGCAAAGAAAGAAGTCAGCACAAAAATTAGAAATAACTTGATTGGCCTGTTCATTAAACTGAACAACTTTCTGGTGTTTAGGCTGATAGTCTGAAGAAAAGTATTGAAAAGTAGCATTTAACTGACTTGTTTCAAGTGTTGCTTATTATTTCCTTAGTGGTAGTTGCCTGAAATAATTACGTAAAGTGTCTTTTAAAATTAGTATGGTTTTGCTTTCAGTTATTAAAATTAAAATTCAGTTTGTTTATGTGAAACTTCTGAATGTTCTAATTGACAAAACTGGGATTTTGTGCACGTGAATGCATTGTAAATTTTTGGGAAGCTGATGCTCAATTATAGAGTGTTCCCACATAACTGAGATACTCAGGGTTGTAGTTACACACATTTAAGGGTTTGCAAGGTTAAAAGTAAGCGTTTTTATGATATTTCAGAATATACCTTTTGTGTTACGCCATGCTAGTAAAGTACAATACACAGGGAGCAGAAATGAAGGTCTTTTCCTGTGATTGTTCTGAAGTCGTGGTTTGTGACAGTATTCTTTAAATAAAACATATTTTAGCCTAATGTAATGAACCTATGTGTTCAAGTTCAAACACATAAACTACTGTATTGGCATGTGGATTCCAGTTAAAAATCGATAGCACACTAAGGATTGAAAGAAAAACAGAATCTTGTCATGAATTGACAATATGTCCAAGAGATCTGTGTGTCAGCAGAAGGTGCACATGAAAGGCTTGAACCAGCAAACTGTCCTGCATGGAGTCCCTAATCCAGCAAAGGATTTAAAAATATACATGTTTTTCTGGATGAGAACACGACACTCAGTAGTGTCAGCTAGGCTCTAGCAGAATGAATGGGTGATGCATCTGGTCCCAGATCATTTGGTGCTCATCTGAAAAGGTTCACTAAGTTGAGGGTCAAGGTCACTGAAAAATTTGCTGCTTGAGTGTAGGGATAGAATCAGGGAATGATCTGGGTTGGAAGGAACTGTACAGGTCAGCTTGTTTGAACCCCTGTGCCATGGGCAGGAATACCTCCTACTAGACCAGGTTGCTCCGAGCCCCATCCAACCTGGTCTTGAGCACTGCGAGGGTTGGGGCAGCACTACTTACCTGGGCAACCTGTTCCAGTGCCTGGCCACCCTTACAGCAAAGAACTTCTTCGTAATATCTAATTAAAACCTACTCTCTTCCAGTTTGAAGCCATTCCTGCTTGTCCTGTCACTGCAGTTCCTGATGGAGAGAGAATCCCTCTCTGGCTTCCTTGTAGACCCCTTTTAGATACTAGAAGGCTGCACTGGGGTCTCCACACAACTTTCTCCGGGCCGAAGAGTCCCAACTCTCCCAGCCTGTCTTCAGAGGAGAGGTGCTCTAGTCCCCTTGCCAGCTTTGTGGCCCTCTAGACTTGCTCTAGCAGTTCCCTGTCCATATGTCAGGGGCACCAGAACTGTACACAGTACTCCAGGCAGGATCTCAGGAGAGCAGAGAGGCAGAATCTGCCTTTTGACCTGCTGGCCATGGTCCTTTTGATTCAGATAGGGAGAATGAATAATCCTTTTGAAGTCAGTGTGCTTAAATTTATGCTTATAACTTCTATGCTTAAGTGGATCAAAGGGTAATTCTAAAAAGAAACTGTTTATTTTCTTTAATTAAGGATCATTCTCATGATATGTGCTAATATCTGTTTTGGGGGGAAAGAGAAAGCCAGTAAAAAGGATTTAAAATATTATAAACTTTCTCCCTCTGTTTTTATTAATATATTTTTGTTTTTTTTCTCCAGAGAACATGTAAAATATATTTTTCTTTGGTGGTATTTCTTTGCTTATTCCTCATATTCCTTGTTGAAAGAGAAGTTAAATGTGTTTAACTGCAGGGTGTTTGACATTCTTTTTTTCTGGTGGAAAACCTTCTTTTGTGCTCATTGAAAGATGTTGCATCGTGAATGTAAGTAATGTGCAAAAAATGTATACTCAGAGCTGGCAGTTTTATAACCAGAAGTGACATGTACCATTTACCCAAACAGGTCTGAGATCCTGCTGTGTTTTCAGAGTTACCTGATTTATTATCACAAAGAGGCTAATAATGATATATCATAGGAGGAGGAACAGTCTTTGTCAGAGTGGAAATGGGTTGGGTTTTTTATATTTTATGCAACTTTTTCTTTCATGTGGATCCTAAAACTCACAAACATTTCCCTACTGCATATTTGATTGTAATAGCACTGAAAGCAGAAGTTGTCACTGTACAAAATAGGGTAGCATCTTGGTTGAAATCAGTAAGAATTTTCTGTTAAATTGTTGAAAGTGCTGTTGTCAGTTGGGAAAGCTACAAAATTGGCTTAGTTTTTTTGAAAACCGGAGTATGGCATTGGATGGGAAGACAGGACCACCTGGTGAGAAAGAGGAATTAAACACTCTGAGGCTGCTGCTGTGATCTGGCATTGGAGGGACAAAAACCAGTGATGCTATATTTGTGCCTTGTTTCCTAATTCCCAGGTAGTTTAAAATACGTATACTTCTGGTTATTCCTTCCCACTTCGATTTTGTATTCCAGTCTTTCTGTTTTTGTGAACTGCTGATGTCTGGACTTTGAAAATGCTTTGGCACCCGGGAGGTGTTAGTGAAATTAAGTAATAATAGAAATATTAGAATTCCCAAAAAACCTTAAAAAGGCTCCCAGACAAGTCTAAATGTTTTCTGCTTTGTCAATCAGAAAAGACGACTTCGAGTTCATTAGTTTGTTTCCTCTTCAGGAATGGTTTATAAACCTTAAGCCTTCCTTCTTTAAAGCAAGGTAGGTATTAATTATTTTGTGAGGAAAAAAAATGGGGCAGACATGTGGTTGGTGCAAGATCATGGTAAAGATCTGCTTTGCAGTTGGAACTGTCATGTCTTGTTCTCCAGGCAATGAAACACTGTAGTCTTTCCTGTATGAAGTAATTGTATAAGATTTCTCTTTAATAGTTGGTTAGAAAATACAGGTAGAAGAAAAAGAGGCACTTTTTTTTTCAGAGAAAAAACTACGCTTACTTCTGTGAATATAATATGTAGGAGAGATTGTCAATCCACATGCTCACCCTTAAAAGCATGATCCGATGTCAAATGGATCATCCATGGAGTAAGCTGAATAATAATAATAATAGTAATGCTGAATAAACCCAGTATTATTATGCAGTATGATATAGTCGTAAAACTCTTCTAGTTCTCTATAGCTTTCCAGTCAGTTAAAAAAGTAAATAAATTCTCTGTTAACATACAATACTCATATGTCTTTAAACAGACTTGAGTGTTTTTATGGTAAAGAACATTGGTGTACAAGTCATAAACCCTATGGATATTTATTTGTGTATGCTAGTTTCCTGTTCTACTGGTGCATCTCAATGTGTTTATTGAAGATTTCCTTGAGAAAAAGTCTTCAGGGAATATCATTTGAACATAAATGTTTAATCGGGAGAGAGGGGCATTATTTTTGTAATGAAAATGTCGTCTTTCCCCTTGAACTGAGGTGCTGCATAAAAGGTAGACAAGAATAAAAGCACTTTTGGTTGTTTGATTTTCCAGGGGCAAGCTTATGATCTGCCATTGCACAGTTTAGGAGCTGATTATCTATGAACCCAGTTGCACAGAAGAGAGGAAGCAATTTTTTCCTTTGTGTGTAAAGCCAAAGATTTACATTTAATCTTGTAAAAAATCTACTCTGCCAATACTAAGATGTGAACACCAAGGTGCCTAAGCATGCACAGAAGAATTGTACCACGTTAGACTTGGCAGTGCTAGGTTTATGGTTGGACTTAGTTGTCTTGTCTGACCTCAATGATTGTTTGATTCTAAGTTCATCTCTAAGAGACTGATTTAGCTATTAATCTTCATTCTTCCTCCTGATGTCCCAGTAATTTGGACTACACTGGAGAGATCTTTGGTCTCAGACACCTTTAGGTTTTGCTTCTGCTTTACTGAGCTTCTAGAGTTGTCTTTTGGATGGTGATGGATTTAAATACCTCAGCAGCTTCCCCCATACTGTGTAACACAGCATTTGTCATTTGTTTTCTGTCTGACTGAGCAGGTAATGCTCTCGTTCCCCACAACCACCCTTTGGCTGCCCCTAAGCTGTGAACATCATCGGTTATAGCAGAGAGCTGTAAATAGTTTTTGCATTAGATTCTGCATTCAGCTATCAGCCTCATGTTCTGCTTCTTTCTGAAACTGAGTTTGGAATGCAGTTTTATGTACTTGATCCTTTTTGTGGTATTTCAAGGTTGCAATGAATTAGGGCAGTTATGGGAAGAATTGGAATCTTCAAGGCAAAGTACAGGCACAGTGAAAAATAACTATAAACGCCTATAGGCAAATAGGTAGAATATATTGCTATGGAAACCTTACTAAATTGGCAGTGATGAGAATGCCAGATTGATTAATGTTTCTTCATAAAATTTTTTATTAAAAAAAAAAAGAAAAAAGTAAAAATCACATAATCTTATTCAGTAAATAGAGACTTTGCTATGGTTTTCAAAGATGTGAACTAGTATTTGCCCATTCAAGGAAATACTAACAAAATGTCACTTTTATTAAAGAACAGCTTAAAGGTCTAGTGGTTCCTTCACTCCTCCTTTGCATACAGTATAGACTGTATAAAGCATAATTTCAGATTCAGAATATGATTTGTTTGAAAAAGCATTTCTAATTTTGTATTCAGTAAAAGTCAAACTAGGATATGTAAACTAAGGAATGACAAAAAAAATAATGGAGTGAAATTGTTTGAAACTGTTTTAATTATGTCTCATGTCATTCTGCAAATGTTTTAATTTCTTGTAGGGTGAAGTGCTTAATGAACATAAACAAAATGTGGTTTAATATGTTATTATTTCTAGTTATATTAAAAGGAAAGCCAAGAAATTGTTTTCCAGTAATCGAAGTAGCCTTGCATAAGCCCCTAGTTTATCTAATATTTTCGATTTCCATTTCCTCTACTAGCCTTGCTGTCTTCATGTTTTCATATTCTGGTATTTTTGTATGGCTTCATAACATTTTATTGTTTCCTTTAATAATCCTCAGCTATTGCAATGCTTTTTTTTTTTTTTTTTTTCCTAATTTGACTGATTTTTGTTTTAACAGAGAGAAAAGGAGTGGGGAAATAATGTTCAAATAGGAGAACTGGGTTTTTTTGTGATCCTTGTGTCCCTGTCCTTGTCACTGCTGTCCGTGTTCTTTGCGGTAGAGGCCTGCTACACCTGGCCTGCACATCGCTTGTCTCCTTCACGCCTGTGTCGTTGGGCACTGTCTTTTCTTAATCTGGAAGGCTGGAGCCTGACACCATGGTCCAGATCCAGATGTTCCTGTACTATAGCCTTGAAAATCCACAAATCCATCCTTTTCCCTGCTTTTAGAGCCACTGTTGTTCTTTGAGGAGAGGTCATCACTGGATTGTCCATTGGCCCTCTGCTATTGGGTTATTAACTTTTATTAGTTTTCCTGAGATACCCTGACATTGCTCACAGACTGCTCATCTCTTCGTTTTCATTAAAAGTCTGTCGTGATTATGCAAGAATTATTAATCTCATCAGTTATCCTTCTTTCATGTTGGTCGTCAATTTTTTTCTGTTTTTTTCTTTTCTTTTTTTCAAAGATCTTTTTTTCCCTAGTTGAAATGTATTCCTAGTCCTTCTTGGTTCACATGTATTGATGGCAGAAAAATCCAGCTGGAGTTGTGGAGTTAAGGAAAATCGTAACTGATCCATGAACATTTCTTTAAACTCAGTTAAACCACTGATAAGGTTGATCATACCTTTTTTTGTTTTTTAACTGAGTTGCATATACCTGCTTATGTGTACTTTGCTGACTTAAGATTTTTGTGGTTGTTTGGGCTAAATGCTTGAATTTACCTTCTATGCGATGAATATATATAATTTTAATTTATGTATCAGTCAGTTAACTTGATTATTTAGGAGATGAGTGGGAGAAGAGGATATATATTTCTGCCTGTGTATAGGAGAGCTTGGAAAACCTGAGCCCTCTGAGAGCTCTCGGTTCCAGATTCCTTGCTGTTTAGCTGGAATAGATTCCAGCTCCTTTTACAACTTGAGCTGCAGGTTTCTGAGCTCTGCATCTGGGAATGGGGAAGCCCTGAAAGCCCAGATCATTTGAAAATGTAAAGCAGGAGCTCTGGAGCCCTCTGTCACTACATGTTGGAATATCCTAAAGCTGTGTATCCAGCAGCTCAACATGGGAATTACCAGAATTCATGTATGTCTGGATTTTTAATGAAGCATTCTATATATTGAGGTGATGTTGTTTCTTCTTTTTTCCTTGAAACATTTATGTTTTGATGAATTAGTAATTGGAAAAAATTTAATTTTCATTGTAAGGATCGATAAAAAATAAAGTTAATATAACTGGCAAGATGTGGACTTTACTGTTTGAACCCGGAAGCTTAAGTTGAGTGGCACTTTACAGAGAATGTAATGAAGAAAATGATCATCTGATCGTATCTGAAAAGCGTACATCACTGATGATGAGAGGGAGGATTTCTAGGAAGATGACCAAGTATCAAAGGCCATATAAGTTGGAATAGTTGGGGTTGCTTGCTTGGTATTGCCTGTGGTTGTCTTTCTGGAAGTAGGATAGATGATTTGCTGTGCCTTGGACTGACTTCCTCATGCTGTCAGCCCATCTGCACGTGTAGTGAGGGGTGGAGCAGAAGTGAGCGTGGCTCCTGCAAAGCCACTTTTGTCTGTGGTCTTTAATTGGAGGTTAACTGCTCCCGAGAACGTGCGTGTTCAACAGCGGGCAGAACTGAGCCGCTCTGGCAGCGTTCCTGCTTTGCTGATTGCTCTGGAGCAGCAGGGTGTGAGTATTGTGGCAGCCATGGTATTAAAAGTTTAAGATTCTTTGTGAGTAATTATTTATGAAAATAAATAATAAATCAATGTGCTAGCTTGTCTGTTTTTTTTTTTTTTATTTTACTCTGCATCTGGCTTTGTCTCTGGCCTGGTTTGTAGCATGAACACGCACACACGGCAGTGCTGGGCAGTGAGCTCTGTTTTAGCAACTTGATGGGCCCTGATTGCTGTAGTTTACACCCAGCAAGATGAGCAATTTCAAGGAATACCTACAAAGCTTAACAGTTTCAACTGTTGATTTACTTGAGGTGCTGGAAAGCTTTTTCCACTTGAGATTCTGTGCGCATGATGCGTCATTCTGGGTCTTTTTCCTTGCTTGCTTCTTCCAGCTCCCTAATAGCAAAGGGTCTCTGAACTGTTTCCCTTCTTGCATCTCACCTATTCTCCTTTTTTCTTTCTCTGTCACTCTTCTTTTTTTCCCATTTTCTGCCATCTTTTATCCTTGTTTCTGCAGGTCTTTCTTGAGTTACCTCTTTAGACATGCATTATAGATAAGTTGCACTGTACCAAGGGTGAAGACAAACTAAATAAGATGAATGCTTGTTATCTGGGCATAACGTACGACACTTTTGCCCACCAATACAACAATAATACATGGGCAAACTACTGCATAGAATCAAGAGGCAAAATGCTAAAAAGGGACTGTAAAGGTAGTTTTGTCTAGTGTTATTCAGCCTGTGGTTCATGAATCACTGCTGGTCCATAAATCACTATATAATGGTCCTTGAAACAGCTACAGCATGCCTCAGGCACACACATGCTCCCACACTCTCAGCAGGATTGTGTACGAGTACATGGGTAGGCGCAGTCAGCAGCTGGCTCCCAGCCTGGCTGTCCAGGCCTCATTAAAATGTTTATTGCTGTCCAGTTCGGAACTTATCCATGTTCTATTGTTTTACCCAGATATTAGATATCACTGTTCTCAACTTCCTGTGATGCCAATACTTAGTTAAACCTCACACTTTCCTTGCTCAGCTGTCTCTGGCTTGCAGTCCAGATCTGTTTCTGCAGCGAGTTACAGGTCTAATATGCTGTCTATTAGTAGAACAGTTCTAGACCTCCTGGTTCCATAATCTCAAGTTTTCCAAGTTTTTTTTGTGATCTTCTATACATATGTGGCTAATACATTTTTCCCTACCTTGCTCTGTGAGTTGTTGTCCTATATTCTTCATGTTTGCTGTCAAGCTGCTGATAGTATGGTGGTCATAAGGATCACTGTATTTTGTATGTTCTAGCACCTACATTCTATATCTGATTGTAAAACTTCTGGCAGTAATCCTTCGAGAAAAAGTTCAGTTTTGTCCTTGTAGGCTCAGAAGATAGTGGTCTTAATGAGATCGGGGCTAATTCTTTCTTACGGGCATGCATCAGAAATCTGAGAAATTAACATGATAAATTCTTTCTGGTGAACAAGTCTAAGTACCTTGTTTTGTGATGGGTTTTGTACTGTAGCTAAATTCAGGTAGTTTTCCATGACACATTTGTGATGCAAATTTGAAGTCCTTAGCCTAAAGTGTGTAAATGGGAGGATATTCTAAAGAAAAGGCACTGGCTATTTTGGAAAATAAGACTTCAAGTATATTCACTTATTTCAAGTAAGATAAAACCCTTCCAACTCTGACCCAGTTGATTGAAACAAGAACAGTAGGAGCAACAATCACCCAGAGGCAGTTAATTAGCACAGATTTCAGTGCGGTTAAGATTTGGCAAAGAAACAGATACCTACAGAAGTCCTATGTTGTGAATGAGTAGCAACAGTAATAATAGGCAGTACTAATAATGAAAGCGTTGCAGGAGAAAGTAGTTCCTGCAGAGTTACCAGAAACTGATTTTCACTGTATTGAAGGGATATCATAAAGAATGAGGTCATCTGGTACAAATTCTACTGTCTGCTTTTTCTTCCTACATGGTAAGGAATAGAATTCAACCTCCCTCTTCCAAGAAGAGGAATTTAACAATATTAAAAAACCGTCATGAACAAATCCAGGTGTTCTTGCTTTTAACCTTACAAGGTGAAAGAGTTATCTAATGCAAAAAAATACTTTCTTATAAAGACCAAAACTCAAAATTCCTGGTATCCAGAATGGGCAGGAGCTGATAAAGAACACTTTAAGTAAATATTTCCCCATCGGACCTGCAAAGGAACCTGATATTACTCTACACTCTGCTTTGGGAAGATATAATTAAAATAAAATAGGAGCTTCTGAATAAAACAAAAATAAAACAATGTGTGAAACCTTACAGGTCTGAGGAAGAAAAACCTGTTTCATAATCATTTCCCCATAGTAATGGAGCAGAAGCTTTACTCTCAAACGATACTCTTATACCAACTGCATGAAGGGGGAGATTTGTCCTAGGAAATAAGTAGATAAATAAGTGGAAGTTCTCAGGAGTAATGTTGGGGTATCAGCTATGCTCCAGGCAGCAGTAGGTTCTGCGTGGGTTTTTCATGTCTCCTAGCCTGACGACCAGAGCCACAGTGTACCTGAATGGCTGGGTTTTGGCAGTACTGGTGGTGTTCAAGTGGACTTGACAAATTGGTGCTTTGTAGGTGTGTGTGTTCTTGGGGATGCATTTCCGGGAGCATTTTTGGACGTTTCCAGATGATGTGAACAGAGCAGGACAGATTTCATGGCTTGGTTTCAACATGCAGCAGAGTCCACTGGCAGTGAATGTGCATCAACACAAGAGGTTGAATCTTGATATTGGCTCAACTGAGAGTAAAATTTTTAAAACCTTCAGCTCAACATATAACCATGATTTGGGAGAGAGGTGGAAATACTGGAGAAGCATCATCAGATTTCATCCATACTGGAGGCTGAGTAGAGCAGAGATGTACAAATTAATACATCTTTGAGGCAGTCATTAAAAGTACATGTTTCTTTTGATGGGCTGACACCTGACGCATGTGGCCTAGCAGACAGCATGTATGTAGCTCTGAGCTGGTCACAACATGCACTAGCCTGCCCTGGTAGGGGTGTTAAAAGGGATGTGGAGAGGAGCTTCGAGTGTGGAAAAGTGTTTGTAGTGGTGAAAGGGGCAGAGGGGAGTGTGTGGAATTTGAGGAAGGGACTTCATCAGTGGGGAGGCAAACACATGGTTGTTCAAATTCATGTACCACTGCTGCAGGTACAATTGATGGTGTTACATCCTACAGCTATCATCCTGATGTCAGTTGTGCTTTCTGCATTTATGAAGGCAGGATCTGCCTTTATCACAGGTCTCAGAGGAAGATGTCTTTCCTGTTTCAATTTTGGTCCTTTTTTTGTTCTCCAAAATGTTTTTAAATTTAGGTGCTCTTTAAAAACAAGGGGTGAATTCAGACTGTTGTGTTGTATTCATTATGCAAAATTTTAAAAAATTTTAAAAGTCAAGATTGCTTTAGAAAAAGGCAGTAGTCAGACTGCACCGAGTGCATGTGTTACAAACATTCCTTAATTACTGTGGATGTATGGGGTATATATTCCTGTATATCAAAATTATCTGCTAATTTTTTGGCCACTGTTGACATGCTCCCCCAGTCTGCTTATCTGATAGCAGCATTAAGTAAATGTTTCCTTCACTGCTCCCCTTGCCTCAGTTGCAGGTTCATTCAGCCTTTGGCAGAGTGCAGGGAATCCCTGCAGGCAGCTGTTTTCAGGCTTTGGGAAAAAGAGATGGAGACTGGATAGGACAGGGTCAGTCTGTCTTGAAACTGAGGTGCAGGGATTTCTTGGGGGGAGATGAAGGGTTACCTTGAAGGCAGTGTTGCAGGGTGGCAGGAGGACCAGTGCATGGGTAGTCACTCTGAAGTCCTGACTCCTGTAGCTGTCAGCCCTCTCCTTTTAGATGTTTGTGATTTATACTGGCTCCTGTTTTAGTGGCTCCCCTTGTGTTTTCTGAGCTTCTGCTCCTGCAGTGCTCTTGAGCACTGTGATACAATTTGTATGTTTGGGTTTTGTTACGGCACCACTTGTCTCATGGACAGAATGGGTTTCCCCATGTGCCTTGTAGCTTGTGATCCATTATCTGCTGCTGCTGCAGACATTTTCTGTCTTTGTCCCTGTAGTCCCATGCTGATGGGAATGGGTGGCCTGTTCCAGGCTTGGGTTCCCTCAACAGATTTGCCTGTGAATGGTGGGTCCATGGACAGATTTCCCCAAATGAATGGACTCTGCAAAAATACTGATTTTTAAACTCTGTGAGAGCTTTAACGGATGTGTACAATTTAAGATCTGAGTGAGGTCTGTCTGTCAGCCGTTGCTGTGCAAGCCTGTGCAGTCCAGGCTCTGCGATGACCCTGGTTGAGCAGGGAAGTTGGACCAGATGACCCATGGTGGTCCCTTCCAGCTTCCCTCATTCTGTGATTTCGTAGGGTTTCTCTGGAAAGTCTGTGCAATCTCTAGTACAGAGCCCTCTCTGCTGGGCTTCAAGTGCCCCGAACTGAAAAGGGAGTATCTAAAGCTTTCAAAAGAAAATGTTGCCTGAAAAGAAAGTTAATGTTATATAAAGGATTAATCTTTTCTCAGAATGTATATTAAACATAAAAATAAAAGCATTTGTCATTTAAATCTGAGCATACCGTGAGAAATTTCAGCTCACCAGTTAAAATCCAGCAAAGTAAGAGGCACATAAAAGCTGTGTGAACTTTAATCATCAGCATTGATACCAGCTAGAATAAATGTAAGTGTTAAAATTGTAAAGGTTTTAGTCTGACTCAGAGTGGATTGGCTTCTCCTGCTACCTGAGGAGCTGATACTTAGGACATCAGTCCTGGTTCCCAGAAGGAGAGCTGAGATAAATTTGGCATGTCATTTCTCAGGAAATAGATGAGCAAATAGGATATTTCTTTTTACATAATCATTAATAGAACTTGCAGAATGCTTATTGCATAGGTTTTGGTAGTGTGCTTAAAAATACAGTATGAATTGCATTTGAAGCTAATATACATTAACCTGATGCAATCGTTTTAGAGTGCTTTATTGGGAAGTGATCCTTCAGGTTCTCTAGAAATTTAAGGGTCTTCTGAGAAATGGAAACAAAGAAGGGCTTGATAATGAGTGAAACTTGAGGTAATGAAAACATGTGTTTTGTTTTTCTGTAGTCTTTTCATCCTACCTATTATTTGAAAGTGTTTTATAACATTACAAAGCATAACATCCCAGGGTGCCCTTTGCATGTGCTGTAGTGATATAGGATGATTAGGCAGTCTGATCTCATGGAGGACAAATTGCACAGTGCCTATGAGTCTTCAGAAAAACTTGCTTGTTAAAGTAATGTTTTGGATTCTAAAGGCTGTATGTGGTGGCTCATTTGTTTGGCTTGGTTATTGCTTTGTTTTGTGCAGTGCATTATTTGATGAATATTACTTTCAAAACCAGCAGTCAGAAATCGGGAAAGGTGCAAAAGGGAAAAATCTTGTTGTACAACTCCTACGTGATTTTGGAAAAGAGATGATTTTAAATCATTAGATGAAAAAAAAAAAAAGACTGTGCTGCAGTAAAAAAACCAAACTGATTTAACATTTCTGAAATGCATAGTTAAAAAGATTTAGAAAATCAAGTACTTAGAAAAACTTGAGCTGGGTGACATCAGATGTGTTCTGTGTTTAATAACTTTTTAATTAAAAGATATAGTGAATTAAGGACTCAGGACAGATTGTAATTTCCTAATGCTTTTTAAGCAATTTAAGCATGTATTATTTGCTCACACAGCAAGCACTGTAGACCTTGTCTGTCTAAAATTTTCTCAAGAATTTTTTGAGTGCTTCTACCTGTTAATACTGAATGCTGTTACAATCCTGGGGGAAGGTGCTGCTCAGGAATGCAGCTAATTTAGACCATACACGGTATTTTTATATGAGGGCTGGCTGCTGGCTTTAGCTTTGGCTGTCGTCCTTGCTTACTGCTGGTAGTTTGAGACTAGACAAGCTGCAAGCTCAGCTAGACTTGGGTTTGCATTTATAGACTGCAGCTGGACTGCTGTGCTCTTGGACTGGTACTGTTTAGCTTGTGCAACTTCACAGAGCACACTTGGCTGTATTAGGTTGTTTCTTGTAGTGGCTAAATGACAGATTCTAACATTCAGATCCCTCCTTTGGGCAGGCTTTCTTCTACTGTTCTCTTCCAAATCCTTTCTTCTGTGCTTCAGCTAGGCTTGTGTTCAGCACCATGCACCAACAGTGTAGCCAGCCTCAACTTCTACTAAGATACGCTTCAAAAATTCAAATTTTTTATTCTTCTTCCTTCAGGAAAAATAGCTTTAATGAAATTAATTTTTTTAACCAACTTTAGTTTCCGTAATTTCCATTGTGCTAATAAAGACAACACTCTACAGAAATATCTTACTAATTCTTTCTTGCATTTTCTAGTTTTGCCCTTCCAGGAAGGGAAAAACTAATAAAGTGGATGTTCTGGTAGCTTCCATTTTAAGCAAATAAAGATAATCTGTATGCCACTTAAAAAAAAATGTACAGACTTCAAGTTTTTAGACACAATTGTGCTAGAGTGGGTTTATTTTGAGTCATGCTTCTATTTGACTGGATTCAGCTGCTAGCATTGTGGCAAAAGTTCATATAGACTATTTTGTGGAAATGAGAGGCAGACACATGTCTAATTAGTAGACAATTATTTTGTGTTTTAATCTGTATACTGGTTGGGTAAATAGAATTTGTTTTAGTTGTGGTCACGTGAGTCACATTTCTGCTGCATGCTTTCTGTTTGGTTTGAGAGTGCAATATGTATCTTGTTTGGAAAGAGGCAGTGTGGGTGATACTTCTGGGAAGGGATGTCGACATGTTCTGCTTTGCACATAGGATTCATCAGGAGTCCCATCTGAGGGTAAGGGCTTATTAAAACTGTAGCTAGCGCTACACGTTGTTAAGATTTATTCTTACTTATTCTGAAATCAGCTACTTGCCATTTATTGGGACTAACCTAATTTCAATGTTAGAATGGTTCATTAATTCCTAGCTTTCTCTATCATCACACTTAATGCTAGAGACTGCAAATGAAAGGTTTTAATGTTTTAACACCATGGGTACATTTCCTATTTCTTGTCAATACTTGGTCACTTTGGATGTTTTTAATTTTTTATGTATTTATTTTTAATAAAACCCAGCCATCCACACAGAAATATGTCTAAGTGTATGCAGAAGTTATTGGCAACCCTCCTTCCCTGCCACATACCAGTTGCTTTTTTCTTTTCCTTTTTTTTCCTTTTTCAAACTGGAAACAAAATTCAACTGGAAATTGAAGCAAGCTGTGTTTGCATTTTCAGATGATGTGAACATCATGCATGTGTGTCTTAAATGAATGATGCTGTGCCAAGTGCTTTGAGTGACATTTATTAGCTGAGTCTCAATACTAACTAGTTGCATTTCCAGGGCTTCCTCTGTTTTGAGGTATGACTTGGCCTTTTTCCCCACTCCTTTCCCTGTATATGCTGTAAAGCAGTGAGTATCTTCACTGCTAGTTTGGATGAAGTAAATACTTTGTTGTCTGCAAGCACCTCCAAAACATTTCTGCTGCTCTTGCATCTTTTGTTTAAGCTTCTACAGACAACCTGCTATTACTAACCATCTGGGAATATAAGTGCAGGTGGGGATGAGGATAATGTTCCAAGTGTCCAAACCAGGAGGAATATTGAGGTCCTTATTTGCTCCTCCATCGTGCTGAAATCCTCTCTCTCATTGCAGGATTATAGGTTACTATTTACCCCATTTTGGGTTTCTGTGTCTCTGCTAATGGTGCATAGTAATTCTGTTTTTCTGTGTTTGCATGGGAGAACTTTGGAAGATGATTTGTCCCAGAGGTAGATTCAAGGTTTGTTCATGTGAAGAATTCTACTTGAGTGAAGATCTGGAAAATCTGGGTGGGCCTCTTAGGGAAATTAATTTCTCCCAGTTGTTGCCTAAGCCTGGTAAGCTTAAGTTTATATCAGACGGTTTTTCTTCAGTTGGGATTTAGAACAGAGCATTTTGTTGGACTTTCTTTAAAAAAAAAAATCATATTCAGAAAAGGTTTTCTAAAGAATATCCTTGTTTTAAATATATTTTAGCAATTTTGCTTTTAATTTTGGAAATGGGAGTAGATAAATGGTCTCTTATTATATATGTTTGTTGTCTTCTCATGCACTAGAGCTCCTGCTTGACCAGACAGGATGTCTGTTCATTGAAAGCTGTTGTCAATCAGTGGCCATTGTCTTGTAGATTTGCACTTTGAAATGCTATCGTTATTGGCAGTGAGTTTTGTGAGTGCATGTTTGCTGTTTCAAATACTTTTTGTCCCCTTTCCTTTACTGCTTATTTACTTGCAGACATTTGAATTGCTTGACTTCATTGAACTTGAGTTTGAAGTTGCTGATTCTGTGTCTTCGGTCTAGACCCTGTCCTTTTAAATAACAGTAACGAAGTGCTGTCATGATGACTGTGTTGCTGTCTCCAGTGTGGGAAAATTGTCTCTGCTGCTTCCGAAAGCTTTGCCTGAGGTGGCTCCGTGTAATTGTAACATTTTAGATAACTGTTTGTAGTTTGTACTGCTGAGATCTGCTTAAAAATGAGTAGATTGCAACCCCATCTCTCCCTTCTCTGCTTTGCTGATGACATAATGGTGCATGATTGGAGTTTTAAATATTTTTTGGTACAGATGCAGTTTGTGTCATTGTGCTTCTCTAAGGTGGTTATGTTGTTTGGAGAAGCCCTGTATCTCCTCAAGTGTGGTGTGAGGAGGTATGCATTGAACCTCTTCTGTCGCACAGGAGTTAACGTCAAACAAGGCAGGTGTTTTGGTGGAATCACGATTTTTGGTTTCACTGTCGGAGTCAGCTGGTACTCATTCAGAGGTTTATAGTGTTAACTTTTGTTGTCCAGTAGAATCTGTACTGTAACGACTATAGGCATTCTGAGGCTGCAAATCCCTCACTGAAAAGTCTAGGCTATTCCGTGTGGGATTGCTACTAAAGGGTTATAGGAGCTGGTCCCTGTGCTATGTAAATGGGGGTGTGGGAAAATTCCTATGCATCTGTGCCTTAAGCTTGCTTCACTCATATCAGCTGTATCTGTTCAGCAGGGCAGGGAGTGCTTTGGCTGTACTGCTGCTCTTCTGAAGTCAATAGCAGATCTATCTACACTGGCATTGTTTTCCCATTTCTCACTTGTCCAGCTGCCTCTTTCCATTTTCTCAGAGAAGGATGTTGGTTTTCCTTGTTGTGGCTGTTATTCTGTGGGTTTTTTCCCTAACCTTGGTCTGTAAAACGGTCCAGGTTAAGAAAGAAAGTTCAGACTGAAAAAAGGGAAGAAACTTCAGTCTGATCTGTTTACAGTATAGGAAAAGTATCAGCACTTTGTGGAGATGTCCTCTGTGTCATTACTATTTTTAGTTTTTTTAAAAATCAAAATAAGCACAGAATGTAGGAATTACTCATATTGAGTCAGACCCAAAGTCTGTCTAACCCCATATCCTTTCTGACAGTGGCCAAAAGTGAAAACCTTGAGAAGATTACAGCATTACAGCAACAAGGTAATGACCCCACCATCTGCCTTCTCCCACCCTTCAGTGGTGTGACTCAAGATATTTTCCTGACAAAGAGGTGACTTCCATGTAGACATTGACTGTTACTGCATTTTCTTCTGTAAGTCTGTTGGGCCTCTCTTTCAGGCTGTAGGGTTTTAGGAGCCACAGTATCTTGTGGCAGAGTCCCATGACTTAGATCAAAGTTGTGTGAATACTACTTCCATTTGTTCATTGTGAGCATGCTGCTGCTGGTCCCTAGCTCTTGGGCTGCAAGAGGTACAATTCTTCATGCAGGCTGTGCTGCCTGTGAATTTTATCAGCCCTTGTTATATCCTGGCTCCTTCATGCCCTTTCCAGGCAGTGGGGTATTAGCTGCTCAGCCATTGATTCTGTGGGGAGAGGACCAGAGCTGTCGGCAGCATTCAAGGTGCAGTGGGTTTAATGGCAGTGTTAAGCTTGTCTCTGTCTTGTTCTCTCCTCTGCATAGCTTCTAATAACATGCTGTTTTGTTGTGACTGCTGTGCATTTAGCTGATGGTTGCCTGAAAGCATCTATTTTGTGTTGGAGGAAAATACATTATGCTGGGTCCTACAGCCCTAGAGAAGCAAGGCAGCTGCTGCTTCATGCCTTAGGGCTGACCAGTGTTGAGGCTGAAATGTATCCCCAGCAGGCATGGGTGTGCACTATGTGTGTATGCCAGTGATAAGGCAGGCAGAGAGAGCACTCGGTTCTGTTTGAGCAGGAAGGAGCTCTGGGAGTGAGAGTATATGCATACACACGTTGGAGGAGCTGCCCAGCAGCTGAGCTCAGACACTGGATCTGCTCAGTAGCTGTCCTGCTGCCTCCAGTTGCTGGCACCTGGACATACGAGCTCCCTGGTGCCACAGGCAACAACCCACGTGCTCTCATCTGTAGAGACAGGCGGGTGTTCGCAAGCTGACACTCACAGCTGACCCTCAGAGACCCACTCTAAACCCCTTGCTCCCAACCATTTCTACTTTTCAGCTTGGTCTTTGTTAGCACTCGCATGAAACTCGTAAACCTGATGCGATCCCAAAATGCGCTTTCCTTTCATCCCACTATGTGCCCTACACCCCAAGGCAGAAACACTCCTTAGTTGGAAAGGTGATAAGGGATATCTACTTCCTGCAACTCATCTTGCTGGCTTCCATGCCTGGACACTGTGGCTGAGATTCTCCTGGGACAGTGTGTTACTCAGCTGGAGTCTTGCTTTGGGGTCCTGCCTGCTTCTCTTCCTCTGCTCCTCTACATTTGTTGGAATGGGGTTTGGATGGGCCTGGGAATAGTCTGGAGATGTATTATTTGTGTAGATGAAATAAGATTATAATCTAATCCCAGAATTACAGTTCCAAGTTGAGTAGGATCAGAGCCCATTACTTTATCTGCGACATGAAGATTTACGTTTTTCCAAGTGCATGGCCTTCTGTAAATGTAACTTTTAAACTTTTTTTTTTGCAACCAACCCATATTTTTACTTTCCTGGATAATTTAAATATTGTCAACAAATCTTGCACCTTATTATTCACCTTTTTTTCCTAGTTGTATTAAGAATATACTGAGTAGTATAGATCTTAATACAGCTCTGCCAAACTACTGATGGCTTCCTTGTAACAGCAGACCATCATCTTTTCTGATCTTGAAAGATTATCTATGCAAGAATCAATAAGGTACTGTTTCTATCTAGCAAACAAAGAAGTTGTCTTTATTTTCAAGTTTTGTCTGGTGTACTATTAGGCTTGTCATTGGCAATGATGCTTCTGTCATTTTCTTTTGGAAATTACTTCATAATAGCTTTCATAGTTTTTTTTTTTGTCAGAATTTATGTACTCAACAATTTCATTCTGTCATTCATAATAATTCCCCCAGCCCTTGTAATTTTCTGAATTAGTCCTGTCATCCTTCAATGTGACAAGGTTCCTATGTACCTTTGTTAAGCAGATGAAATATATTCAGCTTTTCTGACTTTACCTTATAAATTCAGTGCTGCTCTCACTTTTCAGGTCTTCAGGACTTTGCCCCATGATCCAGCAGAACTGAATTTCCTGTTCCATCGGTATTCTTTTCTATTTGCAGGAAATGCGTCTCAGAGCAGTATTACACAATGACCCACTCTGGTTTTTGGACAAGTTTGAGGTGCCCTATTAATAAACTTTGTTTTGAGTGTTGGTTAAATATGTATGTATATAGTTTTTTAAAAAAAAGTAGTGTTTGTCCATGTTTTACTTAGGGGAAAAAACCTACTGGCATAGTACACTAATTATGAAAAGGCATGGCTTTCTTTTTTTTAGAAAATTATAGTAAGCCGTACAAATAAAGAATTAATGTATTCTTCCCTATATACCACAGTAAATTAAAAAATTTTCTTATTCTTGACAGTTTCTGCAGGTGTCTGCTTTGAGCAATGCAAATAAAAAAAATTAGGTTTTGTGTTATCATTTTCTCCCTTATGAGCATACCCAGTTCTGATCTTTTTCCTGAATTCATTGCAGAGCTGTTGTTTTCAACTGAATCTGTAATTAAATATGTCTCTCTTGATCATTCCATATCAGATCCATATATCTAGTCATTTGACTTTATTTTCTTCAGCTTTTAAGGATACTGTTTGTCAAGATTTTTGTATTTCTGTAGTGCATCTGCAGCTTCTAGTCAGTCCTTTCTAAAGTACTTCAAAGTCTGCAGTGGGAACTGCAGCAGGGCAGTGAATCACCTCATGGCTGATGTGCTTATGCAGTGGCAGCAAAGGCTTGGCTGGGTTAAAGTCCTTTGCACAAATAACATTAATTGAGGAGATTTTTCTTTTTTCCTAGCCCTAGGCTATAGTGATCTGTTCCTGTCTGGAGTTTTTGTCATTGGAGATGGGGTGGGAAGTGCGTGCTTTTTGCCAGAATTGAGCTGGGACATCAACGTTTTCTGGTATAGGAATTCTATAACGTTCTGCCTGGGGCTTTGGAAATAATTGCTGATTAAACTTAGTGTACTGGTTCTGGTAGGGTGACCAAGTATCTGTCATTTTTTTTTGCCAACATAAACTTTGTAGCCCCTCTTGTTTGTTACTGAAGTTCTGGCGTGCATCAGGCTGAAAAGGAATAGGATGCCCTGGTGCTACATGTGCTGTGTTGTGTATGGCAAGTGGAGATGTTCAGATATAAAGACTTCCCCAGACTTCTCCAGGATCACCAGTCCCTCAGAAGTCCCTCAAAATTCCCTCAGAATTGCTATTTTTTATTTTTATAAGCACCAACATTTCTTTCTGCCATTATGGAACATTCAGAACCAAGCCTCAGCTTAGCTGCTTTGAAATATCAAGTGCTTGTCTGCAGTTCCTTTGGAGCCCTGTTCTAAAACATGGAAGGCTGGAAGCATGTTATTGTAAATAGAGATAAAGGAGAATTTTTGAATCAGATGGGATTTTGTAAGTGAAAATGTTTTGCCAACCTGGAAGTAGATTTCTTACAGGCTCTCCTCGTAAGTGACTTCATGGGCCTGGGCAGCTTCTATCACCTTGCAGCTGTTTCTTGTAGGTAGTGTGGAGCCTGTGAATGTGGGGGTGAACGGTCCCAATGGTCTGTCTCCTTGTGTTTCTGGTGAGAAACACGTGCTAGCATGGCAATTACTGCTTGGAAGCTCTGAGTAACACCAAGCTCTTTCCATGCTAAGAAGTGCCACATATACAAGAGCCTGTGCTTAGGAACTGGTTGTACAGAACAGGTCAGAGTAGGGAAGAAGAAGCTCTACCCTTTTTAAAAATAATTGAAGCTAGGGGTGACTTAACACCATGTAACTTCAGACTGGGAGCTCATAGGAAGGCAGAGGATTAAGTATTTGGCAGAAGAATATGACTTAATTGTAGAAGAACATGACTTAATTGTAATCCCAGACTTTCATAGGACTCCATTATTGGGAAAAATAAAATCAGAATACCCTTTAAAAGTTGAAGCTGTTACTGGAATGTAAAAGACAATGAAATGCTAAATTTCATGCATCTCATTTAAGAAATACTTTGCATAGAATTAGCTACAGCAGTGCTAACCATGTTTACTGAACACAAACACTTGTTACAGGCCAGCTTATAGCTTGAGGTGTTATTTCATGTCTCCAGGCTTGGTAGAGGAGCTGTGCTTTATTCTCAGGGCACTAAGCTTGCAGCCACGCAGAATGCAGTATGATCTGTCTCTGGGGAAATTAGTCCACTCATCTCATCAGGAACTGATTCTGACAAACCACTGGTAAATGTTACAACACATTATTGTCTTTCTGCTGTGTTCCCTCTCTCTGTCTCTTAATGTGTGTGCGTATGAAATGCATGTGGTGATTTGAGGTTATAAACGTACTGGTATAACTCACAAGTAACAAACGAGCATCAGTTAAAAATTGAACTGATCCTTCCAGCACTAACAATTTAAGGAAGCAAGCAACAGTATGAATCACTTAGCTGGAAAGGAAGAAATACCTTGATGCAAATGGCATTTGGCAAATGAGTGATAGTATAACAATCTGAATGCTGTACAGACTATTGGCATTACTTTTAGTGTCCTGAATTGCTCAGCTGCCACACTCTTCTGAGGCTTCAGAACATCATCAATACTTAAGTTTGTATTCACTGGTTTAAGATGTTGCCAAAAGCATTAAAAGAATCTTGTCCTAAATTAATTAACTTTTGTTTGCTGAATCTGTAGTGTGGAACAGAAATGTCGGTTTTATTCAGACTAAAGGGAAGTTTCATCTCCGGGCCATAACTGATTTTGCCCTGGCTTAACGAGTCATATATTTCCACTCGACCTGAAAGAGAAATTTTTCTTTAAATTATTGCTTCAGGCTGCATATAACCTCATCATGTGCAGCAGTGCAATTTAAGGGATTTAATGTAAACTACTTGAAGCTTTTTGATGATGTGTTTGACCTAACCACAAGAAAAAAAAATTGCCTAACTTTCACTAATAGTAGCATAAGAAATAGAAGTCAGCAGATATGAAACAGTTTTAAATGGCACAGTCTGCCTGCTGTGCTACATGGCGGCCCCTCCTCTTGCTTTGAGCGCATCCTTGCCCACCCTCCTACCTGGTGACATCTTTCCTGAGGCAGAGGGAGTGGATGTGTGGGGCTGGGTCCTCCGCTGGAGCTTTTCCCACCTGGCAGCCCTGTGGGGCTCAGCACTGTGTGTGCTGCCCTCCCCAAGGACTTGCCATCAGGAGTGAGCATGGTGACACAGAATAGCTTGCTTTGATTTGCTTTGGTCTGTCAAAGTGTGGTGTGATCTTTAGCCATAGAGACCAAGGATGTCAAAGTGAGAAGACTGGAGGTTGCCATCATGCTTGTTCTTTTTCTGTTTTCCCTGACTGTCTCTGTCAAATCTGTTGTTCTTTTTTGGTTCCCTTGCACCAGGTAGGAACTGCTTTGTGGCTGCTGGTGGAAGCACTGATCTTACCTGCCTTCATACCTGTGTTTTCCAGCATAGTTCCGCTTGAATTAATTCAGCATATGCACGTGATTGGTTCATGTAACAAGTTTGTAGATCATTAGAAGAGCTTTTGTGAACACACAAGGTTTCAGGCAGACTGCAAATACCTAATTTTTTTACCTGCTGTTATTCAAAACCATAATATTGACCTCAGCATTGTTTAAACAGACTAATTCTTCAAATAAATGGATTACAAAAAATGAAATGTTTTGTTGATATGGGGAAGTATCATGTCTTTCATTCAGGTCTTGTAAATGGAGGGAGTGGATGATGTGGGGGTGTGCTGGGAATCGATTGCCTTTTGGAGCAGTAGCTTTAGTAGTGTGGATGTGTGCAAAAAAGTCATTACAGTCCCTTCAGCATCATCATGTACGTGCTTTTTCAGGTACAGGAGAAGTGCCATGGTGCAATTTAATCACAGTGAGATGCAGATAGGAAGGAAGGAAGGAAAGTGAGGCAGAAAAGATCTGTATATTGACTTGAAGAATTACATGCTGTATACTTATTTGTCATGCAGCTTTGAATGCTGCTTGTTATTCTGTTTCTCTATGCCTTCGTTCTTTTGTATTATCTTTGTAATGTCAATCTGAAATGTTCTTCACCACAGGTTGTGAAATTGTGAAATCTTTCTCCAAAATCAATTCTTCCACTAGGATTTTTTTCTTGGATAGGCCTTGTGGGTTTTTTGTTGGTTTTGGTTTTTTTTCTTTTATTTTTTTCTTTTTTTTTTTTTTTGGTGGGGGGGTGGTGTTTTGTATCTTGTGATCTTAAATGGCAAAAGATTATCATTTTATATCTCAGGAGAGGGAAGTAATATTTCTTCTCTATTGGGATGCAGTATTTGTACTTGAAAGAGTCTAAATCTTGGATATAAAATACTGCAGCTTTTGTATTCAGAAAAGCTGTTTTGGGATATTCTGAAAGATTTTAAAAAGGTATTAGCTGTAATTTTTCTTCTCTCATGAATCCTGTAAGTGTTGAATATATAGCAGAATGAAGTGCTGTGCTTTCCAGGTGGGAAGAGAAAATAAATGGTGCCAATAAAAGACTGAAAGCTCTGTAAACAATTGCTTAAGTAGTTTTTCAGTAAAAGTATGTGGTGTCTGTAGAATATGTGGCGTGCTGGACACTAAAGGTTTTTTTTCCCCTTCTAATCAGGACACAGGTGAGTTGAACTCTGTACCTCACGTGGACATTTGGCCATTGTAACATTGTAGAAAGTCTACACTTGGTACTTCACCATTCATTTTCTGGTTTTTTCTGAACCTGTAATTTTATAAAATATTTTCATTTTGTCCTGTAAGGATGCTTCATTCTGCAGCAGTGAGTTGTACATATGTATTATTTATTACTTTAAAATGTTTGTTTTAATATTTTATGTTCATACTAGTGCTGAACTTTGAATTCTACACTTATGTTCTGTCCTTCAGGGCCTGAGCACAAGTAGTGGAAGTAGTGGCACCTATTGCTGCAGATTATTTTAGATGAACTTTAAAGATTTCTGTGTGTTGCTGTGGTGTCGCAAAGTTTCTAACATTTTAAGCACTTTTAGGCAAAGTGATTTAAGGGTGATTTATATCTTGGAGAACATGGATTGTAACAGTGCTATTGGAACAATGAAACCTGAAAAAGCTCATTCAATATACCCAGTAAAGAAGTATTGGTTGTGTAATGTTGAAACCATAGAATCGTAGAATGGCTTGGGTTGGAAGGGACCTTGAAGGTCATCCAGTTCCAACCCACCTGCCATGGGCAGGAACACCTTCCACTAGACCAGGTTGCTCCAAGCCCTGTCAAACTTGGGCTTGAACACTTCTAGGAATTGGACATCCACAACTTATCTGGGTTACCTGCTCCCTTGCCTCACCACCCTCACAGTGAAGAACGTCTTCCTAATACCTAATGTAATTCTTTTCAGGTTAAAACCATTCTTCCTTGTCCTGTCACTACATGCTCTTGTACATTTTCTTTCTCCATCTTTCTTGTGGGCTCCCTTCAGGTACTGGAAGGCCACAAGCAGGTCACCCCAAACTCTTCTCTTTTTCAGGCTGAACAAACCCAACTCTCTCAGCCTTCCCTCACAGGAGAGGTGCTCCATCCCTCCAATCATCTTGGTGGCCTCCTCTGAACTTGATTCCGCAGGTTGATGCCCTTCCTGTGCTGGGACCCCAGAGCTGGGTGCAGCTCTCCAGGTGGGGTCTCAGCAGAGCAGAGGGGTGGAATCCCCTCCCTGGCCCTGCTGCCCACGCTGCTTTGGATGCAGCCCAGGACACGTTTGGCTCTGTGGGCTGTGAGTGCCCATGGCTGGGTCATGTCCAGCCTCTCCTCCACCAGCACCCCCGAGTCCTTCTCAGCAGGGCTGCTCTGATCTGTTCATGCCCAGCCTGTGTTGATACCAGGGATTGCCCTGACCCAGGTGCAGCACCTTGCACTTACCCTTGTTAAACCTCATGAGATTCCCACAGGCCCATTTCTCAAGTTTGTCCCGGTCCCTCTGGATGGCATCCCGTCCATCAGGTGTGTCAACTACACCACTCAGCTTGGTGTCACTGGCCAGTTTGCTGAGGGTGCACTCGATCCTTTTGTCTGTGTCATTAATGAAGATTTTAAATAGCACTGGTCCCAATATGGACCCATGAGGAACACCACTTTCCCATTGAGACTCTGAGCCGTTAACTATTATCCTCTGGATGTGACTTTCCAACTAATTTCTAATCCATCTAATAGTCCACTCATGAAATCTGTCACTCTCCAAAGCCACCCAGTTCTTCATACCTTACAAAGTGAAGGAATGGTATATGTAAACGTAATAATATGTGTCAATTTTCCCAGCTTTATTTAGTATGGATTTAAAAAAAGATCTTAAAATCATTTCATGTCTTTGGAAATACTATTTAAGAAATGGCAGCAATGATGCAGCAAAATATCCAAAGAAGATACGTTTTGTGGTGTGCTCCTCCTTCTTGCTTTTCTGAGTTGACTGTCTCATTAATGAATTCACAGTAACTCACTTTATTTGGATGAACTTTGTGTTACCTGGTATGACTCAAGATCTGTGTTTTGCTTGCATGTAATTAACATAAAACCTCAAACTGGAAGTCTGCAGTATAGTGTCTCGTCACAAAAGCCAGCTAACTGTAAAAGCTGATAATGTTTGTAAAGCACGTTAAGCTCCCTGGGTGAAAGGTACCATAGAAATACAAAGTATTAAGCCAGTAGTTTAATTATAAGATAAGAAGTAATTGAAATTTTCCAACAGGGTTGCATGTAGAAGACATTCTGGTGATTTGCTTTGTAATATTTAGGTCAGTGAATTGAGATGTCTTTCTAAATCCTTTATGAATATTCTCTCATTTAAGTGCATTGCTCGAAGGTGTCTGATACATTTATTTGGCTGGCTGATACTGCAGTTTAAAAATACCACATTTCAAGTAGGCAGGGAAATGCTGTATAGAAACCTTTGAAATAACCAACCTTCATGCTTCAAAATGACAGTTATTGTGTTATAATAATTGTAGAAGTACTGAATTTGCTTCAATTGATTTTTTTTTGAATAGTAGACTGCTCGTTTAATACACAGTGCCTCCAGAATTTTAATCTCCATGTCCCTCTTGTGGTTTACAATTTGGTGCAGATTTCCCTTGAGATATTTTTCCTTGCCTTACATATATCTATATAAAACCCAAACATTCTATCATGAGCACTAAATCCTGTTTTATGGCGCCTACTGTGCTGTCAGATAGAACTATTCATAAGGTGAAATCGGTACTTTTATGTGGCATTAAGTCCTGAAAACTTTTGTACTACTTCCATTTACAATGAAAGGTAGCCTGTAACAACTGTATGATATTTTTGACTCTGAAATGTCCAATATAGGTGTTAATGTTGTAATAGTTCCCTCCCTGTTGCATCTGTTTTGACTGTAGGAGTGTTGGGTGCAGCTTGGATCGTCCCAGCATCCCTGCATCTCTTCCCAAGCCGCCTCCATGGTCAATAATGCTTGATACAGTGGACACTGTGTGGGACAGAAGGAGGGATTGGAGTCTTCATCATGCTCTTAGACACTGAGGGGGAATTTCCTCCTTGGGCCCTCCTTGGTCCTCTGCAGCTTTTCTCCTCTTGCAGTCATGGCAACACTGCAGGACCAGAAGCAGCCTTGCTTCCAGCCCAAAACTGTCTTTCATGACTCTGCTGGTAGGAGTTAAAAAATTAAATGGAGACCCTACTGCATTTTGCGTGCAGTGGGGCAGTGTTTTAGTTAGTTGTTAGTTTATCTTTGTGAGAAAAACAAAAGCTTTGAAATATTTTTACCTGTTTTTTCTTTGCACAAAAATCCTTTTTTCTGAAGAGGGAAATCTCTTTATTCTTTCCCTTCCCCTGTGATGTTGTGTCATGGAGGAAGAGCCTTGTCCTGTGGGACATGGCTGCAGCAGAGTCCGTGTTGGCCGAGGTGTGCTGCAGAAATGTTGCCTCAGACGGTGCCTTTGCCAGAAAGCTGCTGAGCCAAGGAGAGAAACTGTTCTCAGGCAGTGGTCAGAGGGTGTTTCTCCATATGGTAAAAGCTGATCTCTAAAATGCTACAACCTTGACCTCATAGGATGCTAAAATTTTTAGGAGGACCTGAATTTGGCAGACATGGTAAAAGGTTCCTCTAATTAATGACATAAAGAGTTTTCAGGTTTAAAACTATAACCTGGACTCGACATTCTAAAACTTGAATGTGAAAACCAGATTAAGTTTAGCTGCTCAAAAGTTGTCTGTATGGCTGTGGGGATTTAAAGACAAATTTAATTTTGAAAATAAGTATCCTTAAAGATTTAAGTTTCGAAGAACTGAACCGCTTTGCTGTGTATTTCAAAATGTGGAAACCTAGGACTGAGCGTGGGGGACTCGTTTAGTATCTTCATAGCAAAAGGCCGTGGCCTCCATTTTCCCCAGCCGTGCTCTGGGGCTGTGCTGGGAGGGAGGTACGCTGCAGCCTTACAGCCCTGTTGCAGCTCAGTGCCTCTCTTGCCAAGCAGAGAAACTAAAAGGGCCATTAATTCTCTGAATTAATGGTTTGCAGTGCAGGGTGTCCTCTGAGGGATGCAGAACAGTTTGCCTATGGCATCACACAACTTTTCCCGAGCTTTGGCTCTAAGCACCAATCACAGATGTGCAATTGTGTTGCTTTATAAGGAAAACAAAATTTTTGCTATGAACTTAAGGGGAAATTTGATTGTCCCAAAAGGAGGAAGCCTTCCTGAGGAGAGCTAGCTCAGTTGCTTTTGGCATCCTGGGAAGCCCCCTTAACAACATTTTTTCCACTCTCTCCATATACTATCAATCCCCCTTGATCTTTCTGATCATCCCTCCCCCATGCTCTTACCTCCTGAATCCCAGAGGAAAAAAAAAATCACTGCAGCCACCCTGCTGCCATTTCCCCAAAGCTGTTGCATTTATAAACCTTGTGCTGTGGCGTTGCATCGCACTCCTGGCTGTGCTGCAAATCCTCTCCCTGGAGGGGCAGAGGTGGTGGAGCTTCCCCCGCAGGGATGCAGCAATGCCACAGGAATTGGCTCTTCAGCATGGTGCATGGGAGCTGCAGCCAGCCAGCATGGTTGGTATGGAGGACAAGGAGGGTAGGAATGCGTAAGTGCTGAGTACAGTGTCTATCAGCAATTTGGGTTTTGCCTTATGTAATGGATTGAAAATATATTTAGTCACAGTCTAACTCTGCAACCTGTTGCACTTTTAAGGTAAAGTGTAAGAATATAGCTGAGGCCAAGGTCCAGATTTAGTCATAGTCAAAGAATGAGTTAACAGTAAAGTCTTTTTATGAGGTAACATAGTAACATTGTTTGACTGTCTCCTGGTTTCTTTGTCACCCCCATGTTTTACTTTGAATGACAAATCTTTCATTATTGTCTATGCAGTTGAATTACCTGTTTACATACTATATGTTTTTGTTTTTTTATATTGAGGTGACCCTGTGTCAGTTAGAATTCAGGCAGGACCCGAAATTTTACTGCCTGCATATTCAATTGAATACTATCATGCTTCATGTACCGTGAAGTTTAGATTGTATCTAGTAAATGAGCAAATGCTTTTTATAAATAATTAGTCTTCCGCTTAATTACAGGACTAGGTTTTCCAGCACATTTGTCATGTGATCTATGTATATGGTGTTGCTGTTTCTAATTGAATGTGAGAAATAATCGGCTTTCTTAAAAACTTTTGAGTCAATACTTGCCTCATCAAACTCTAGCTCATGGATTTAGTTTGCTGTTTACAGAGTTATTGATTAAATAACTTAGAATTCTTTGAGAGAGAGGTAGTTACCTGGAAACTTAGACTGCTGCTCCTCTTGAATGCACTGGTAAAAGCAGCTTTCTAAATGTACTGTTGATTAATAGTTCACTTAGAAATAATAAACCCAGTATAAATTAAATGTAACATGGTGTTTCACTGTTTGTAGGAGACCCTTTATCTTTTGACTTCATGTTTGATTTACTGGCAAAGTGGCTTCTGCTTTTTACATAGTACTGGGTAGCTAAAATGTAATGTAATTGCTATATAGGTGTTTCATCTCTATTTATTCTTGACTAAAACCCAACTTCTCTCCCCCCGGCAAAGACTGTTAGGGGTTTTTTGCTGAAAAAAATTATAGACTGGAAAATTACTCCGTCTCTTAAAAATATTATAATTTACATTATGGAAACTTTTGAAAGATGAGCAGTGATATGTATGATGCTTAAAAGACAGGCAGAATTCAAGACCTTTCTTCCTAGAGGAGAAGTTGCCAGTGGTGTCTCCTGGTGCCCTCTGTTTATAAAGCCTGTCTAAGTCCCTCTCATGCCTCATGGAGGGCACCTGCCAGAGCAGCTTCTTCACACACATCCCAGCCTCCTCTTCCTACCACACACTCTCCCCCTCTGTCTTTTATAGGTGATCCAGTATAATTACTAAGTCCCTTGTATGTTTCACTCTTTCTTGTTATATAGTTTCCATCTTTTGGGTGATGGAATATTTTTCTTTGGATATGTGTTTACATAAGCTAGCAATATCAAGTCTCATTTAGAATTAGAAACTATAATCCCTCATTTTGTAATAAACACTAAAATAGGAGCTTATTTTTCTTAAAGAGGTATTTAAAGGTTTGTTTTAAAAATAAAAGATTTGTTTTGTATGTCAAATGAAAAATTTTAAAATGTAGTTTTATTTTGTGCATAAATTAATGTTTCAGGTTTGGTTTTTGCTTTCTTTTCCAAGTGCCACCTACTGGTATTCTTGAAGCTTTCTTTGGTAAAATTTTCCTCTTCAGAAAATAAGGCTATACATGCTTCTTTATATTGGAAACTTCTGTAAAGAAAAATGAAAAGAATGAAAATGAATATTTTGCAAGTTTGTTATTTGGTTAAACCTGTGTACTGTTACAGATCTGGATATCCCCTGGATTTCTTAATGAAAAATACTTACTAGAAGAACCTCCCTGTATTTTGTCCCAGCTGCAGTACTACTGTGTGTACAAGTTTTCTTCTTTATTTGACAAATGTGCTACTGATCTAATGTGCATTTGATCACAAACCTTGGCATAAAAAAGAAAGAAAAGCAGTTTTTCTGGAGGTGATTTTTCTACCAGCTCAGTTTCAAGAGCCCATGGAGCTCTTTTGTCCTGATTTTGCAATTAGGTTGAAATGAAGTGGTGATTTTGTGGGAACTGTTACCAAAAATCTCATAAATCACCACTACAGGAGAGTGCATTACAGGTCCTGCTGTTCTGGCCTGGGCTGAGTGGGAAGAAAAGGCTGCTGTCCCTCCCTACTGCTCCTGTACTAATCCCTCCAGTGAAAAACCTGATGGCTTTCACCACACTTCTGATAGGTCTGTGTGGTTTTAGCAGATCAGAGAAGCCTTGTGCTTGGTCTCTAGTACTGTTTGGTACTTATGTTCTTTTCTCCTGTGGAGTATGTGAGTTAGGCAAACTCATACCATTTCTCCAAAATAAATAAATATATCTGCTTTCAGAGCTCACAGCATGCACAGCAAAGAAATAATAGGTTGAGAAAATGGACTTGTATAGTTGAATCTGTATTGCCGTATTTTCCTCAGAACATTTGATTCCCTGCAAACCTTAGCAGTACCATCAGTTTGGGCTCTCAGAAGGTGCTTGCTGTCGTTATGTTATTTATTTAATTTTATTTCATTTTATTTTCCTCCAGTTCTTAGCTTCTGCTAAATCACCTATTTCTACTACTAAGTCTGGCAGCTTTTTTGTCTGATTCCTTTTATCCTCAGTTTGTATCTTTGAGGAATGGATTTTGCTGGTCCATGCAGAGCTGGGTACTATTCTCCAGGTGCTGGAATGCCTTTCTGTTCTTAGAGATCCTTCCTGTTGTTTGGACTGTACCTTATCTTTCTTTATCCCCCTCACAGCATTTTACATTTTGGAGTTGGAAGAATAAAAATAAACAAACTGAAATACATATGATATTTGTAAAAATAACACATTTGACCTCTCTTATTGCCTTGCATCCCAGTGTGAGTATGCTTTGATGTAGTCCATTGGGAGAGTCAAAAACGCGCCTTTAAGAATGAGACTTCTCCTTCATCTGTTTAGATATTGTATAAAACCAAAGAAAGAAATCCCTCAGTAAATCTTTTTTTTTTAAATGTAATTTCTACAGGTGTCCATTTTCTTCTCAACTATCCATGACTTTTTTCAGTAACTATATGATGAGCTATCATCATCCTGTTAATTAATCCTTCATTAATGAAAATACAGGCAATAAAGTAAGAAAAGAGCAAGACATCCTTCCATTTCATGGAGTGTCTTGCAGCATGGAGTTCTGTGAGCTCTCTGGGCTAAGAGTGCCATTACAGAAGAGCAGATGGCCTCTTTTGTGCTCTATTCATGGCCAGTATGAGGGCATGGATGAAAAGCAGCCGGTGTGTTGTTTCTTCCCTTTCAGCTTATCTGGAGACTAAGAGAAGGCTGGATTCCTGAAATCAGGCTCAGAGATTCTAATACTCCTTCCCCTTGCAGTCGGCTATGGGACAGATGATGAATGAAATGTTCTAGTCATTAAAATATTTATTTGCTTCCATAAAGTGCTGTTTAGGGATGTGTTACACTAACAGATGTCAGTGGAGAAGACTAATGGCATTGCTGTTTTGATTTAAGAGTGCAAATATGATTTCAGAAACTGAGTTTCAGAGGGGTTTATGCACTGGAAGGAGTGTCTTGGTGGAAGGAGGCAGGCACACATCTGATGCTGACAGTGAAGCTTGGTGGTGGCACTTGGGGAACCTTTGGGCAGGGCTGGTGTGGCCATGGCAGTGTGTGCCAACTGCCAGTGCTGCTGTCATCTGAGTAATTGCTGACCACTGCGAGTGGATCCTGGGAGTTTCAGAGTAATGAAATCTTCTAAAATGATGGGTAAGATGATGATAAATAGGCTGCATTACAACAACCCTGGTTGGAAATGTTTTTGTGGTTCGGATTAAACTGGGTAACTTTTCTTTCCTTGGTGCCTTCCTGAGCACAAGGCTGACTCCCTTTTACTGTCTCAGTACTGTAGGACAAATAGTCATGGTACCATAGACCCCTTTCCAGGAGCAGTGATGATCTTTGACACTTCTATATCATTTTCAAAAGTTGCAAACATTTGTTTTTGTGTGATAGCCTGTGTTTACTGATTGACACACAGAAGCTGTTTCTGAACTACAGAAGTAAACACTTTGTGCAGAAGTGTTTTATTTCCAGAAAAAGAAATACATACAGCTACTATGTAAGTGTCTTTACAGCTTTTATTCCATTTTTATCTACATAGTTTCTGCGAGTTTTAGATCAAATTTCTGTGAGCATCCAGAAACTTGACCTGCAAATTTGTGGCTGTTCTGTATTACGTATGGTTCCCCTCTTTTCTCCCCTGCCCAAGTTTCATCTCTCTTCTTCACATATTTCACATATGTACATCTTAACGCCATCAAATAAATCTTGACTTTGCTTCTGGCAGAGTTTCCAGCGTGCTCTATTCTGCCAGCTGCTGGAAACAGTGGAGGAAAAAAAACTTGTGTCAATTTCATCACCCATTATTCAGCATGGGATGAGATTGTAAGCATGTCAGAATCTGTGTGGTAGGACTTACTGGCCTCCTGTTTCAGTGATGCTGTCTTGTCATGGCTAATGGGCTCCTGAATGAAAAAACAAATGAATGAAAGCATCTCTCTTACAAGGAAGGGCTGAGGGAGCTGGGCCTAATCTTGCCCTGAGATGACTGAGAGGGGACCTCATCAATGTCTGTAATTATCTGAAGGGAGGGTGCAAAGAGGATGGATCCAGGCTCTCCTCAGTGGTACCCAGCAAAAGGGCAGGACACAGTGAGCAGAAACTGATGCACAGGGAGTTCCACCTGAATATGAGGAAGGACTTCTTTACTGTGTGGGTGACCATGCACTGGAACAGATTGTCCAGAGAGCTTGTGGAATCTCCCTCACTGGAGATATTCAAGAACTGTCTGAATGCAATCCTGTGCAATGTGCTCTGGGATGACCCTGCTTGAGCAAGGAGGGTGGACCAGATGATCCACTGTGGTCCCTTCCAACCTGACCCATTCTGTGATTCTGAAAAGCAAACAATAATCGTGAGGTATAACAGTTGAGTCGCTGAGCATAAAAACGAATGAAGCCTGACTTTGTTAATTGTCAGCACATTAATTGTTCTGACCCCTTTGTTCCCTTGCCAAACTCCTGTCCAGAAGAGGGCAAAATCTCTCCTCCCAGCTGCATCCTAAAACTTGTCCCTTTAATGAGAGCTGGCAGGTGCAGCAGCTAGAGACACTGCCTGGCAGCCAGATGCTGCCAGCACTTAGCGGCTTGTGCAGCAGTTCCTCCAGTGCTCTGTGGAGGCTGCAGGTAGTGACACCTCCCAGCAGCTAATTGTTGTTAACTTTAGAGGAGCGTAATTATTTTGAAGGGTTTTCATCCCACGTAGAATTTAACTAGAATCAGCCAACAGGCTTAGAGAGTGAGTGGGCAGATAATGTGATAAAATAAGCTGAATTTCCTTAGGAAACCATACGGATAATTAAAAAAAATTTTTTTACATGTAGTTCTTAAATTGAGTAATATAATTTATGCCACAGTGACAGTAAACCTTTATAGTACTTTGAGATCCTAACTCATGGGTGTAGTGAAAAATTGTCCCTAACATGAGAGTTTTGCTTCCTAAGTAGGTGTGATTTCATCCTTCTTGATAGTTTCATTGCTGGTTTAGGGTAGACAGTTACCTGACCACCGGTGGGAATGACCTCATATATATGGGGTAAAAAAATAGGTAACCTTTAACCAAGCCTTGTCCACAGGCTTTAGTTGGACACAGTCAGCAGCTCGGTCAAGGGTTCCAGCTGCCGGCTTTGACAACCCTCATTTGACTTTGACCAAACGCCAGCTTCCGGTCTGACAGTGGTACAATCTGTGGTACTGCGGTACGTGTCAACGGCTGCTCAAACGGATCCTTTAGATCCATGGCTCAGAGATGCCAGATGTTTGCTAGCAAAGCCCTAATGTTTGTACCTTTGATGTAATAAAGGCCCCTTCCCTGTGTGGTTACAGCTGGGTAGTGGAATTGGGTTTGGGTGGGAGGGGTTCATCTTTCATACCGCGTCTGGCCCATATTTGGGCACTAAATTCGAATTTGACTAGGTGGATGGGCCACCTTTACTTAACCTGGAAAAGAAACATAAAATTTTGTATGTTTATTAAATAGCTACATATTTCTGTAGGTAAGTGTGTATTTGAGAGTTTTGCCTATACTTTTTCAACAGATGTAAATCTTAATCCTGGATGCAGACATATCTGAAAGCAGAATTTTGAAAGCTTCAGAAACAGGCTGGAGTGGAAACCTTGAAGATCTGTGTAACTGAGGCTTCAGAAGGAGAGAAAGTCTTCCTGTAACATTTCTATTCTCTATCTGATAGTCTGATAGAAAATGACATAACCTTTCTTTCATCAACTAAAAGTAGTCAGCCACAGTGAATGTGCTTCCCCAGTGGAAGTTGTTTTGTGAAAACAGACAGACAAAAAAAAATTTGCTTTCATGTATATTTATCCTCTACAATATCCTCAGTGTCCTGATTTGCTCAGTTCAGTAATCACAAGAATTATTCTTTCTATTTTGGTACTAAGGGTCAAATATAAATTGCTTATTTTCCATACAGCTGTCTTCTTACCTGTATTCTATGACATAGGGCCACACCTCCCAACCTCCCCCAAAACAACCAAGAAACTCAACTTTTGTGGTTAGTATCTGCATAGAATCACAGAATGTTATGGGTTGGAAGGGACCTTAAAGGTCATGTAGTTCCAACTCCACTGCCATGTAGAGTAAGAGTTGCAGCATGCAGATTGATAGGTCATGATCTAATTTCCAAGTTTATGCTGCTAATCCACTTTTCTCTGTTAAGGTATGGCTTCCCTTGGTGGATGCTTCCCGTAGCCTTGTGGTATGTTGGCTATTGTGTAATAGATGCCCATGTGAATGGACTTGCCCCAGGTTAACAGTGTAGTTGTGGTGATATATATCATAGGTTGCAAATCACACTCTCTTCATAGTAGGTTGTTTTTTGTAGCTGTAGCATTAATGTATTTTGGACTCTCTGTGCCCTGAGATAGTTGCGGTCTGTGTTTGCTCTGATAGTGTGGACAAGCTGCCATATGAAGCCTTGCTTTTTGGATAAAGACTGCAGTTAGTGTATGACACTTTATTTTGACCTTATATGCCTGTTGGGCAAGTCAACGTGACTTGTTATTGCTTTCTTCCTTGAGGGTAAAGCAGTTTTCATCTCTTGGGACATGAAGTCAGCTTCTTGGCACTTACGTCAACAGCCAAATACAAACTGGAAGTGGAACAAAATGATCTGTTTATGGACTACAGAGGACAAATACAAGGAAAAGAGTATTTTACATTGGATGTACCCCTGTCTTCTGGTGGAGTAAAGTCATCCTGGCAGTACTGTGGTATCAAGCTTAGCATTTATTGACCTGTAAGAATGCTGGTGCACTTAGGGTATGGTGTGAGTTGAAGTGTAATAGTGGTGTTAGCTAGTTGCACCAGATTTTCTGGGTGTGCATCATTATATTGTGGACGAAGGCTATCAATACTTATTCAGGGCAGCAGCATTTGAGAGGCAGAGCTGGAACAGTTGATGCTGTAGCAGCTGCATGCAGATATTTAGGCCGTGACTTTTTAAACATTGGAAAAAGCCAGGCTGCTTATTGAAAGGACGGTGCTTGAATGAGAACATGGGAACATTGCTCCTGGTTTGCCTAAGGACAATGTCCTGTGTCATTTGGGAACTATTTCTGTCTTTTTAAAGTGATTGGCTCTGCAGCAGGGAAGCTGTTCCTGTCCATGCCATAAAAACATGGGGAGGAAGCTACTTTGCCACAAAGCAGGTCTGCAGCACTGGCCTGGAACAGCAGCCTCCTGGCACCTCTGTAGGCTGTGTACTCTGCCTTCTGTCCCCAGGGCTGCCTGGAACTGCAGCCCACAGGGATGCTGTGCATCATGTACAGGGCTGGCTACACCCACGGCTGGAATGGGCAGCAGTGTGTGGTCCTTGCATCCACTTTGCTTTCTTGAGTGGACAAGGCCTTGCCTGTAAAACTTGAAGTCAGCAGAAGGAAGGACGTAAAGTTACTGCCCATCTCTTGTTTACTATCTGTCCATATCTGCCCCTTGAGCATTTCTTTTTGTCTTTCATGAGGTATAACTCTCCTCATAATCTCATCAGAGGCAATATATTGAAGTGTGGTGTGGGTTTGGTGGGCTTATGATTTCATTTGTTTAGTATTTCTTACCAATCACTTTGGATGACACACTTGTTTGTGCACATTATTTCAGTTGTCATCTAATTAACATATTTGTGGTTAAGACATTTTAGACATGTTTGACCTGCTTCAAGCTTCATTTTTCTTTTGCGTTGCAGAAAGCTCTGGTTTATTGTTTGGCTGGGCTTTGGGACTGTGCAGGGCTGTGTGTTTGGCTGTCCCCTTAACCATGGACGGAATTCTGTAAGCTCTTGCTGGGGCCATGTGCGCTTTGGCTTCCTATAAAGCACACACGCTGGTCCTGATGCCTTTTCCTGGTCTTAAAA
Source organism: Corvus hawaiiensis (assembly GCF_020740725.1). NCBI lineage: Eukaryota > Metazoa > Chordata > Aves > Passeriformes > Corvidae > Corvus > Corvus hawaiiensis. The sequence continues at coordinate 45,357,580 of NC_063216.1, forward strand.
TCAAAACTCATACACGGTTAGAAGGGGAAAAGGGATTTTACCTTGGTATTTATTTTAAGGATCCTTAGGTGCACATGTCCAGGTCATATGCACTGAAATGCACCCCGCAAAATGCCCCCCCAAAAGATCTGGTATCACATTATAGGTTTTACTAATTAGCATATCTATCGAATATTCCCCAGTGAGAGGCTCGAGTGAGCCCCCCTCCCCAGGGAGCCTTCCCCTGGATGGTTCTATCTTAGTTTACAGAATGTGTTCTGGAGAGGACCTTGGGGTCTGGGGCCCACTGATCCCTAGCTACGAAGCTTCTCAAATGTTTAGTCTCTCAGCTTGACAAACAAGTCCAAGAATGTAGGCAAAAAGCACTAAGAATACAGAAGTTGTTAGAAAGGTGTAACGGGTATAAAAGAAAAGGCAAAAAATCTTCATGGCATCAGTCCCTGTAAGGCAAGGGCTCCTGTACCTTTCCTAGAGAGTGGCTAGTGTGCAGAGGTGACACTTGCAGAATTGCTAGAGATGTCTGAGAAAATTGAGCCAGGTGTTTTGTGTAGTTCACCTGCAAAATTCCTGTTTTCATTTTTTCCACCATCTGTGGTCTCAGACTATGCATGATTTTGAAATTGTTGATCATATGAGTTTAAATATGTAGAAGCATAAGATATTTTCTTTAAAACTTCTTTTTTGTAGACTCCACTACTTCAAAAACACAATTTTGATTGTTTTTGTCAAATTGTAACTTAATTTGACAAAGGAATTTGGGAAATTTGAAGCAGTTTAAGGACAGTTAGTGATGAGCCAAAATCCCACCCATGTTGTCTTTCAGGTCACTTGGGTTGGACATACATCCATGGATCTCAGTGCTTGCTTTGATGGCCTGGTAGCAGAACCACTTTTAGAAAGCTTTTGTGAAGTGACATAATTTCAAGAAGTGAAGCTTCTCAGTATTGCATTCAAATGAGCTAATGGTGGTTCACAATATGCTGGGAATAATGAGCAATGCTTGTTTTCTCACGGGGTACCATGTGCCCAGAGAAGAGGGGTGGGAGAGTGTGAGAGCATTCTGCAGGATGGAATAAATTACCATTACATTCTGCTTTGATGCTTTTTTATTAGTATTATTTCTGCATGTCATATATTAAATATATGATAATTACATATTTGGGGATGAAATGTGTTTTAATATCCTGTCTGATGTTCTCTTTGGAAAAAACAGAAGGTAATATTGTTAGCATTTTGCTGATTTGCTGTCAGATCTAAGAGTTAGGGATATTGTCATAGAATCAAAGGTAACAAAAAGTACAGACAACAATAAAACAAAATATTCAGGATTTTCATAGAATAGCTTTCCTTGGGATGTTCCCTTTAAGCAATTGAGCTGAACAGAAATGGAAAGGAGACTAAAACTTAATTAGCTACTGCAACATGGTGGACTCTGAGTTTATTCAGTTATCTAAGGCTGTGTCTCTGGTCAAGCATGAGAAGACAATGACACCCTTTGGTGTTTGTAGTAGAGACATAATGTTTTATTTGGTATTTTTGTTTCATTTTAAGCAAAACTTAGTTTTCTGTTAGACAATCTAATTTTCCATTAGGCAGAACTTGAGCTGTGTTCAAGATTATTTTGAGTTAAAAGAAACTGCTTTCCTGGAAATTTAAAATGGATGAAAATAAGCATCTATTTCACAAAGTCACTGCTTGTTTTTATGACATCTTGGGACAGCAGATATTCCCTGCTCTTCTGTTGTGCTTTACTGCTGCTCTCACAGCCTCACACATGGAGGCAGGCATTTCTCTTGCTGTGGTTGGCAAAGCTGCTGATGCTTCACCACACACTGATCCCTGCGGCTGTGCATCAGCTGCCCTTAGGGAAAGCCAGCTTCTTCCCTATTCGTTGCATTGCTGAACTGTGGCTCAGCAGCTTTCTTTAAGTAAATAAAAATATCTGAAATTTTCCTTTGGTTCTACCAAGATAGCATTTTGATCTGTAACTGAAACTGTAAAAGTTTGGAAAAACTAGAAATGTGGGAAAAGGAGCTACAGCTTCTGAGTCTGCATGGCAAGCCATTATCCATGCTTTGGTGGGTACCTAGGAATTTGTTGCAGCTAACAGACATCTTCCAGGTATTTGCCTAAGCTCACCATTTCCCCTCTGTGTTTGTTGGTTTGAGGGTTTTGTTTGATTGGTTATTTGGTATTTGTTGTGTTTTTTATCTGTTTGCTTTGGTTTTTCATTTGGGTTTCTTCCCCTCTTAAGGTCTAATCCACACAAACCCTTTTTTGAATGTAAACTATGCAGCCTTGTCAGGTTTACATATAAAAGTAAGGAAAGTGGGAAGTTGTAAAGGGCTAAATATTTGTACCCTAGTTTTCCAGGATCCTTTGTTTTGTGGCCTTTTGCTAGGCTTTTCCTCAAAAACCTTGCCTCTTTTCCCCTCATATCTTCTTGGATAATTTTAAACTCAGTGGCATTCTTCTGCCATTTAATATGCTAAATTTTCACGTATAGTAAGTGTGCCCAAACTTGACTGCTCTTTCTCCTGCAGGGTAGTACATGATGTCCAATTCCACTTTTTCAATTATCACCTAAACTTCACAGGAAAATCCATGCACTCCAGTGTTGTTGAGGCAGGCCTGTGCTGGCCTGTTAAGTCTTGCTTTATGGTGGACTGCATTCAGTTTTTGTCTTAATGGTCAGGAAGCATCAGATGGCCTTACCATAGTTTATAATTCTATATAGTAGTAAAGATTAACCTAAACTGAAAGAGAAAATGCTGGAAATAGTCTGATTCTAATACTGTGTTGAAAACCTTACTTACAGTGGGATTTTTCTTTCTTCCTTGTAATGAGATGAGTGCAACTGCTTAATGTTTCATATTTAACTCCTTTTGCTTTATTTGTGTAAGTGGAATTAATAACCATAATCAGAGTTGGTATGTGTTAAGTAGTAAGTAGATGGAAGACTATGTAATTAATTTGGGCAAATCAGAATATCAGAAGCAGTGAACCTTGCTTGTAATAATTTACTGCAATACACATAGTGTGCAAGGGGTAAACATGCATTTAAATTGTCATTGTGTCGGGTAGGCAAGAACTATAGAGCCTTCTCTGAGGATTGCGCTGAGGGAAATCTTAGATGCTTTGATCAAAAATATCCATGTACCATCCAAGATGATCCTTTTAGTCTTTGACTTTGTAGTTCATAGTGTTACTAGAGAAGCATCTGAAAGTGCTTGGGAGCCTTTAGGTGATGTGCCAGAACAAGTATGTGGCGTAGGCATATTTTGCTTTCTCTTGGAAGTGGTGAAATATCAAAAAACCCCAATACCTTCCCACTCAAAAAAAAAAAAAAAGGGAGAAAGATAATTTAATAGACTTAAATGTACATAGTAATTCTGTGATATGATTAAAGAGGGTAATTGATACAGTGTCTGTGTGGTGCTGAAAATTTTATTCCAAAGATAAATGTACAGTTATTGACTGTGGTGATTTGACTCTGGCTGGATGCCAGGTATCCACCAGAGCTCCACTGTTACTGCCCTCTGCAAGTGGACAGAGGATAGAAAATATAACAAAAGGTTCATGAATTGAGATAAGGACAGGAGGAGATCACTTATCAATTACTGTCATGAGCAAAACAAACTTAACTTGGGGAAATTAATTTATTACGGATCAAATCAAAGCAGAGTAATGAGAAGTAAAACAAATCTTAGAAACGCCTTCCCCCAACTGCTTCCTCCTTCCTGGGTTCCACCTCCTCCCCCTCAGTGGAGCAGGTAGAGGGGAATGGGGGTTATGGTCAGTTCAGCACAGGTTGTTTCTGCCGCTGTTCAGGGAGAGGGGTCTTTCCCCTGCTCCAGCCTGGGGTCCCTCCTACAGGAGACAGTTCTTCATGAAATTCTCAAATGTGAGTCCTTACCACAGGCTACTGTTCTTCATGAACTGCTCCAAAGTTAGTCCCCCACAGAGTGCAGTTCTTCAAAAAAGCCTCCCGCAGTGTGAGTCCCCCTCAGGGTCAAAGGTCCTACAAGGACACCGCTCCAGCATGGGCTCCTCTCTCCATCAGTCTGCAAGTCCCTGCCAGGAGCCTGCTCCTGTGAAGGGCTCCCATGGGGTCACAGCCTCCTCTCAGGCATCCTGCTCTGGTGTGGGTCTCCTCCACAGGCTGCAGGTGGATCTCTGCATCCTCATGGTCCTCCATGGGCTGCTGGGGCACAACTGCATCACCATGGTCTGCACCACGGGCTGCAGGGGAATCTGCTCCAGCACCTGGAACACCTCCTGCCCCTCCTTCTCCTCTGACCTTGCTGTTTGCAGAGCTGTTCTTCTCACATGTTTTCACTCCTCTCTTCTCTGAGTGCAATTACATGTGCGCAATAACCCTTTTTTTCCTTCTTAAATATGTTATTGTAGATCATTGCTACCATCTCTGATTGGCTTGCTTGGCCTTGGTGAGCAGTGGGTCTGTCCTGGAGCCATATGGCATTGAGTCTGTCAGACATGGGAGAGGCTTATGGCAGCTTCTCACAGAGGTCACCAGCCCTGTAGGTTTGCCACTAGCAAAACCTGGCAGTGCAAACCCAGTACACTGGTCTAGACATAGAATCCTGAGTTAAGCGTTTTGGCAGACTTGTGTGTGTTGTGATGTGTAAGAACAAAAAAGGTGGAAAAAACCAGAGGTGATACTTCTGCAAAACTACATGTCCAGGTCTGGCCTCTGGGTGTCCTCACTTTCACCATCTTGCACCTCATCTCTGGCTGGTGCCCTCTGTCTCTGGGTCAACTGCTGGTCAGATTTCCCTCTTGCTGCTTTGCTGTACTTTGCTGAAAGGGTTTTACTTTAGAAGAGGGAAGCTCTGAGGCTTCCTTTCTTTGAGCAGACCTTCTGACCCTGGAAAGCCCCACTGCTTCCTGGCCTTGCTGGTGCTGCCTGGGCAGGGGGACTCTCCTGCATATGCCACTGGGTCTTGTGTGGGGTCCTGCTGCTCTGCTGCCCAGAGGGACCCTCTGTTTTTGAAACCACACCTGTTGCTTGCATTGCCTTGCCACCCCTTCTTAGTCTTTCATGATGATGAGGAGGAAAAGGGACTCCCAGGTTGGCTGGTTGGAAGAGGGGACTTTCCTGCTGTTCCTCCAGGGCATTTGAACATCTCAGCCCAGGTGCTACCCCTCCATCTTGAGGCTCTCCAAAGTACAGTTAGGTGAGGTGATACCCCAAGGGCTGCTGACACAAAGTATTAGGCCAGCACAGGTCTTTCAGGGAGAAGCAGGAAGGCTTTGGCTGTCTGGTGCAGGTGAACAGTAGTGGGCTCAAAAAAAAACAACAAAAAAAAGCTAGAGTATAGAGGTTTTGTTTATGTTACTCTCCCTCACATATTTTCCTAAAATAATTGAGGAAGTGTCGTCTGTGTCTGGGGAGGTGAGGCATTTGATCTCAGATCTGTGCTGAGAAGATGGGCATCCTTCAGTCAGAGGATGTAAGAAAGTCTTGTGTATCTCATCTAGTGCTGGGTTACACCATTTTTGTTTTGCTGTATTGTTTTCTTCTTCGCAATTTTTTATGAAGGGTCTTCTGTGTTTTGTAATACTCATTAGTGGCAGTGCAAGTAAAACAGAATTGATGGGAGACAAGATCTCTGACCTAAGGGAGTCTGTATCATGCCCTTACAAATACAGAAGGAAATTAATGTGCTTGACTTCATAATGTGTAAAATGTATGTAGAGTATGTGGAAATTGATTTTTTAAGTGGAGAAAGGCATTCCAAGTGAATAAAGTATGTATGCATATTTGCTTCTGATAGTAAATTGTATTGGATGACTTTTTCTCTAAACTGAATTACAGCCATTTACAACATTCCTTACCAGATAATATGTTTTCCCTTGGTAGAAATCATGTCATCAAGTCCCAAATTGGGATAATTTGATACAGCTAAACTAGAAATAAATTAAATCTGGCAAATCTGTCATAAACTGTAAGTTTTAATAGAAGCTTAATGTAAGCTTTCATGACTTTGTCAAAACTAATAATGTGTCAGCAGCTAGCTCTAAAACTGGTTATGTTGTACTATTGGACTGCAAAGGTTAACAGGTTTTTAAGAGCCAGCTGTGAAGTTATATACATTTTAAAATCCCTTTAGCAGAAGGCACATTATGATCGATTAATGGAAAGATACTGTGTGTAGATGCTTGTTTGAAAATATGTTCTTTCACAGCTGATTTAATAATTCCTTTATTGAAATGCCTTACTGAATATGACAGTGGAGGCTGGATACAATTTGGGCATGAAGAAAGTAACAACCATGTTCTGTTTCTGTCTATTTCCAAAGAAATAAATTCAGTGTCAGTGGATCCTCATAGTAGATAAGGCAGAAGAAACATAAAACACAATGAGACTTTCAACACTGCACCACAATTCTTGTTTCATAGGTGACACGCATACGGAATCAAAGGTTTTGTCACTGACAACCTAGAGGGATGCTGGGATATTACGACTTTGTAGCAATCAGATTAAGAGAAATACTTCTGCTAAAAGAATATTGTAGAATTTTGGAAGGACTTCATAGGAATCTTTCATCATTAAAATTCAATACAATTTATTTGACTTCAGAGAGAATTATATTTAGTCAAAAGAATAACTGACCTAGTAAATACATTTCTGGATTTTTAAAATGAATAAATTTAATTTTTTACACTTGAAGCCACTGCAAAAGAGAAAACAAAAGCATTGTCCAGAGAGACCGAACAAGGAAAGCTCAGGTCTTGAGATGACTCAGGAACAATTATATGTGCACTAATTGAAGTTTGGTACCAAGCTAAGTAAATTTGACATGATCCCCTGATTACTGTGAAAGTGTTGTTGGTACTTGGCTGGTTTTCTGGGGGAGGTTTTAAGGGAACTATGACTTAAAACAAAAACTAAAATAGTGTTTTATAGAATAAATTTAATAGAATTTTTGAATGGTCTCCAACTGCTAGCGTGTTTATATCAATTAAAAAAAACCTGAAACCAGTAAAAATAAAGCTTTTCTGCTAAAGTAAAAGTGAAAAACCACTCCAGCTTCTCACATTAGGAAAACTCTTGTGTAACATAAGGGGAGTCATGTTCATTCATTTCTTTAAACAGCTTAACTTCCAAAACAGTGAAACTGTATGCAATTGGTAAATATGCTTACATAGTACACTGCAGTACATAAATTCTGTTGTTTTTGTGATGGAGGTTGAACTGTGGCCATATTGGTTCTAGAGTGAGTCTGTTCTCCTCGTAAAGCAACTCATATAGTATATCTAGGAGATTTATCTATGAATATTGACTATTGCACATTTTATAATAAGGCTGTAAGAACTTTTCTTTCTCTTACCCCCAAGCATTCATGAAAGTTTCATTTATTAACAGTGATCCATTTGTTTAGGGTGAGTCAGTTGTAGATGCAGTAATCTCTACCTAAGCAAAGGTCACTTGAGCTCTGGGTAAGATTATTTTCTGTGAAGAATTTGTAGGTGAGTTCCCCCCACCCCCCTCCAACTCCCCCCTCAATATTTGACCTGAATCCATAATATTTACTTAAAAAAATAAAAAAAAGAAGAGAGAGGAAAAAACCATCTTCTTTAGAAGATCCTTTTTCAAGGCTTTTAGCATATTAAAACAGTGACATACCATTTTTTTCTGGTGGTAACTGTGACTTGAGGTAGAAAACCAAAGGTAATGCCCTGTTGATAGTGATGAAAATAAGGCCTTACTTAAAATGTGTTCTTATTTTCCTCCTTTTAAAGAAAAAAAATGTGTCCTAGAACCTTTCACTGTAATCTCCATCCTCTTTGTCTTTCTACCTTCCACTTTAAATGAACCAAAAGCAGCTGTAGCTGTCAAAGCCTGTTTTAAACAAGGAAGGTAGCGATTCATCAATTTTTGTAAAACTAATTTTTCTCAGTGTCTGTTCTGCAGGACCCAGGACAAATCTGGACTGCCTAGGAGAAAATGAAATTCTGATGATTTTAAAAACCTTTCCATGCCTCTGTTTTAAGAGAAGGAGGATGCCAAGAGCATTGGGATTTCAGTTCAAGTTTCTCGGGGTTGTCTACGATGCTGTTTGAAGACTGCATGCTCTGGCCCTGGTTGAGGGATGCCTCCTAGCAGATTTTTGAGCACCTCCTTGAAAAACAGTCACCATATGGTTGTTGAGTACAATATCCATGCTGGTTCAGTCCTTGTACAACTGGTAAAGGGGTACTAGGATGTCATTATTATTTTGCATTAGCTGAGTTGCTGGTGGTAGGGCTGACACCAGCATGAAGGTCACTTCCGATAAATAGTATTTGTTGGTGTATCTTTAGGAAATCTTAAATCACAACATTTCAGCTTGATAAATCTGCCTGTTTCTGAGGGGGTTTTTTTGGTAGCTCAGATAAATCTGAATTGTTACATTTCATGCTTCCCAGCAGGTCAGCCCCGAGCCTGTGCTGGTGCAGGGGTTTATTTATTCCCAGGTGTAGGACCTGAATTTGCCTTTGCTGAATTCCAGATGGCTCTTCTCTGCCCATCTCTCCAGCCTTTCAGGATCCTTCTGGAGGGCTCACAGCACTCTGGGGTATTGGCCAGTCCTCCCAGCTCTGTGTTGTCAGTGAACTTGCTGCTGAGAAGGCCTTTAATGTCATTAATGAGTAAGTTAAACAGTACTGGGCCTGTATGAACCTTGCAGGACACCACTCGTGACAAGTCCCCAGCCAGACCCTGTGCCACTGATTGTGACCAACTAGGATCTGCTGTTCAGCCAGTTCAACCTCACTGTCCACTTCCCAACTTTGCCTATGAGGATGTTGTGAAAGACAGTGTTGAAAACAATAAAATAGTGATGGAGACAACAGGGCTGTAGCAATGAGATTATGCACAGCTTAACACGCAGCTTTGGTATTCGTGAGGATTGTTAATAGTTGTTAATGTTTTGTTGCTGTTTGGTTGGCTTTTATTTATCATAAAACACACAGCTAATGAAATATGCCGTCTCTGGGTGTTGAGGAATGGGAAGGGATGAAGTGGTATTTACCTGTTGTGCTTACTTTTCTGCAGCCAATGGAAAAGGTCCAATACTGAGAGTTCTTAAGGTAAGCTGTGTCTTTCTAGGTATAGAAGAGCAATGGCACCTACTTCCTTTAAAAATGCAAATAGCAGTTCTAGTGTCACAATAATGTCAGGACAGATGTTTCGTTTGTAATAAATCTGTAAGTTTTTTTTCTTAAGCACATAAATTTAGGCAAATGGTTTGTGAAACAAACTGTAAAATGGATGTATGTCAGACATCTGGCTCATGCTTAACTTTTAGCTTGCAGTTGGTGTTTTATGCATGACAGCAAATAGGTGATCATGATTGAATGTCATTCAAAAACATCAGCAAAAATTACAGGTTTCTGAAACTAATGGTAAGGAATGACTTACTGTAATTGATGTTTTCTCCAACTCTTTAATGATCATAATTTCTAAGACATACTTTATGTTTTATTTCAAGCTTGAAAATCTGGTAATTCTGAGGTAGGAAGTTAAATGCTGAAGTGGAAAGGGATGCAAATGTTAGTGGGCTGCTTGATATTTATTTTGTTTTTCTATATGAAATTCAGTGAAAATGTTGAAAAAATTAATCTGCTTTGTCACCTGCTTTGATTACAGAAGGTTTAATCAATATCTCTCCAGTACCTGTGTGACCAAGCTGAGCACTGTGATGGCTGGTCCTGTGCTGGTCTCTTGAGGGGCTTGGGGTGGTTGGGTTCATTTTCTCAGTGTCTGACACTCTCAGCATGAAACATGACAGCTGTACTCCTTTTCATTGAAAACTTAGGGGTTGGTAGGACCTTATTTTTGTATAGATCAGATTATGTAAGGTATTTATACAGTGTAGCAATTGGAATGCTTATTTTGAAAGAATGGACTTTGTTCAGTGCCTTTGTCGATATGAGGAACTCAAAAAAGAGATTTTGACCTAGTGCTCAATTGTGACAGCGTCATTCTTATCTCCGGAGAGTGAAGTTGTGCAGGAAAAACTTACTCAGGGCAGGAGAAAGCTTTTATGTGGAAGAGCATAGCTCCTCTAATCCAGTGTTTTAGAGAATTCCTCTGGAGGAGAAAAGTCTCCAGTTCCGGAAGCCTGGGCTTCATGTATTTGATTTTAAGTGGCAGTTAGGTGAATTGTGTAAATAGTATTGGGAACGGTCTCAGGTATCCCCTCTTTCAGCAGAGTGCTCCTGTCACTAAGATACAAATTGCTTTGTGTTTTCTCTTTGTGGCTCCGTAAGTATGGTGTTTTTCAAAGTGGATCTGAAAGACTAAAGTCTTGCCTCTTTTGCTTTGCTTCCAATCCCTCCTTCCTTCCTTCCTTCCTTCCTTCCTTCCTTCCTTCCTTCCTTCCTTCCTTCCTTCCTTCCTTCCTTCCTTCCTTCCTTCCTTCCTTCCTTCCTTCCTTCCTTCCTTCCTTCCTTCCTCCCTCCCTCCCTCCCTCCCTCCCTCCCTCCCTCCCTCCCTCCCCCCCCCCCTTCCTCCCTCCCTCCCTCCCTCCCTCCCTCCCTTCCTTCCTTCCTTCCCCTTCCTTCCTTCCCCTTCCTTCTCCTTCCTTCTCCTTCTTCCCTCCCTCGTCACAGGGGTTGATCAGTGTCTTACAAAGTATAAGAAATGTATTTGTATTTCATGGATACAATATTGCTGCTAGCAAGAATTTTTCTTGCTTCTTTCTAAGCGTGTGAGATATTTTTGTCTCTCACAAAGATATTTGCAGAAGTTCTGTAAACTATGAACACCTGCAACCTTGCAAAGCCTTGTTTATGGTACAGTAGAAAAATATTTTGACAATGGATGTTTTAGGATTCTAGTCAGTCACCCCGGGGGGGGGTGGCTGATCCTTTGTCCAATTGGACTGTGAAGAAAAAAAGTCTATAAAAGAATTTGTAAAATAAATAAATAAACCAATCTTGCTGCACAATTCGTGCCTGCTGGATCTTCTCTCCTCCTCCCTACGGCTGCGGGATACAGTAATATTATTTTGTAAATATAAATACATGCATATTTTATATGTAAAACTATTATACATATTTTGTATGTAAAACTATAATAAAATGTATTTCAATTTTAAAGATTTATTTCAAAAAATCCAGTTAGACTAAAAAAAATTAGCGCAAGCCTGCAAAAGAGACTAGGGCACCTGAAATCAGGAAGGATGTGAAGTCCTGTATCCCAGGTGCGTGTGGATGTTGGACTGAAGGCTGTGAGGGACCCTAACCCCAGGGATGGGAGCAATTTCATATATCTTGCTGTCCTGAATGTGGGCAGAGTACCCAGGTGGCTTGGCACTTGTTGGATCCTGAGACTGACATGCCGAGTCTCCTGGCTCATCTTGTATATTCCTCTGGAAGCCTAGACATACACTGCAATGCTGCAGATTTTTTTCTCTTGGAGCAAAGCTCTTAAAAGTCTTATACCTCCAGAATGTGTGGATCTAGTCCAGTCTTCTATTGAACTCCTCTACCATTAAATGTCAGTGGTCCTGTTTCTTTTACTGGGTCTTCAGGCAGGCTTCAGAGTCCGGTCTAGGGAATTTCTTGCTGAAGAAGCAGCCTTACTACAGCATCACTGCATGTGTATCTTTCTGGAAACCTTGCTCTGGAGGGTGAAGCAATGTTCTTTAAAAATAATTATGATCTGTCTTTATTCTGGTAAACCAGGATGTGAAGGTGCTGGGCAAGTGGGTTTTAACATTTTTGCAGAATCAGCCCATCAGTTACCAGAGTTAAGTACTGAACAGACTAATGCATCTGCTGTGCATTCCTATTAATGATTATATTAAAATTGTCACAATTTTTCATTTTCATTTTAGGCAAAAAAAAATTCCCCAGAAAACTCTGGCTTGCTTTTTACTTTGGAAGGTACTCTTCCATTTTTGTGTTTGCTCTACTTGCATCTGCTGACAAGTATCCCCAGGAAAAAGCGGAGTGTTAGCAAACATCTAATTGTGATGCTTTCACAATGTGACTAGGAATCAGAATCTGTATGGAAGATGGCCCTTGGTTCAGAATGGAAGTCAGGCAGACACTTGTATTGTCTTGAGCACTGATGGAAAAGCAGAGAGTAAAGTGTACACGCCCACGAAAAATAATAATGGGCCAACCCTTTCTCCATTACCTCTGGGGAACCGGAAGAGTCGCTGTCCAAATGTAATCTAGTTGGACTTTCAGTCTGTTGGCTGTTTGGCTCTGTGTGACTCTCAGCCAGTCTGAGAAAATTAGGATGAAATGGATGTCTGTAATCAGGGTGAATTTGGTGGTTTAATAGTTTCTCTCTTCCACTCTTTTCCCATTATATATAAAGGAAAAAATTTATTTAAATAAAATAAAAATACTTTGCCCTAGTCTCCTACGTTAAGAAAGCAAGTAATACAATAAGCTCGTGGGTGCTTGCAGACTCTTTAGACACTTTGTCGCCTTACATGGGCGGTTACATGGTTTGGGATGCTCTTGGCAAGTTCAAAGTGTACTGTGGAAGTCAGGATAAGCAGTTCTAGTTGACACAATGTAATTGCAAACTAAACTGCATTTGTGCAGCAGTGCTGTTTGACTGTTTTCATTGAAATTGTACTACTTCTAGTAATTGATGTAGTTTAGTCTTACAGCTAAGTTAGTTGTGTGGATAATGCGTATCACAACATCCATCCAGTTTTGGCTCAAAAAGAGAGTGCTGCTCTGCTAATCAGAGTGAAAACATTCCAGTTGCAGAGAAGAGGAGAAAACAGCTGACTGTGCAGAGGGCAAAAATGATGAAGCAGGGATTTTAATTTTTTTTGAGGAACAACCAGCTCTTGGTTCCCCATGCTGGGATGAGCAAAGGACAAAGCTGTACTTGCCATTGACTTGCAGATTGCCCTCTGCAGCACTGCTGCCTTGCTCTTCTCTTGGCTCCCTAAAGCAATCCCCTCTTTTCACAATTCCTGTTACGGTGCTTCCTTTAGGATGAAAACATGCTCATACAACACAGCTTGCACCATTCTGTGTCAGCCTTACACTGTTTATTCTGTGCATTCCAGTTCCTGTTGCACTCGGTAGCAGAGAGTAGGCTGCCATCACATTTCAAAGCAATGATGTTTTCTAGTAACTGTGCTGGGAGAAACAAGAAGGGTCTTTGGGGAACTAGGATTTAGCTTGTCAGAAGATACTACTGGGTTATCAGTAATTCAAATGCCTTTCTTCACACTGGAGTCTGACAGGACTGAAAATAGAAACTGTCAGCGTCCTGATTGTCTGATTATGTAAAGCTATCAGTAAAACCAAAACAAAACAGGTATGATAGGATTATGTATGTGCATATATTTTTCTTGGAGATATTTTTATAAGGTTTATAAAAAAAAAATTCACTTCCAGCTGTAGATCTTAGTGTTTTGGAGACTGAGCAAAAAAAAATGCTGTAAGTGTTCTAAATGTAAGCTCATATTTTTGACGCTGTTACAGGTTACAGTGGTAGTCTTTGAGTCTGGTCAAAATAATAATGAAGTGCTTATTGATTAAAAAACCAGACATCTTAGGCAAAATGTTGTGATTTACAAGACAGGGAGATTTCCAGCTGTTGTCTAAATGAAAACTAAAAGAAATGTCTTGGAGGATCCTCTAGTAAAAGAGTGTTTGGTTTTGGATCAGCTCTGGTCTGTTTATACAAAATATGTATCAGAAGCAGTTAGGCAGGTACAAATCCATGGCACTGCTGTTACCCTGGAGAGCTGTGAACTCCTCATTCCAGTCTAACAAAACGAAGAAATAGTTATGAAGCCTACACGTCATTGCTATATGTAGCATTGATACACAGCTAGGCAACTTTTTATAACTCTAAGCTATCAGTCAGGAATACTTTTTGTACTTAATGTGAAAAATTGTGGCTTTAATTTTGCTCTCGTGTACTCTGTTTAGAGTGACTGTTTCCTCTAGTATATGAACCTGGTATTTCATTAGACTTAAATTTTTAAATTTCTATGTCAAAGGAAGTTTTCCTAAGAAAAAAAGATACAGTGTTACTTCTCAGTGGATTATGTGCTGTCTTAAAACACACCTTCACGTTTAAAGCAGGAACCTTTTGGAAGTGAACTAGAGTAAATAAAGTGCGTTTAAATATTACTTGTGAAAGTTCTCCAAGAGTCAGAATGAAAGGTAAAAACAGCCTGCAGTGTCCATTTCAAATGGTAAAGTTGCCCTTTGTTTTATAAGTACAAACTACTGTTTTTTCTTTCACTCGCCAGTGAAATTAAGGCCTGGGCAACCCTGTTACATAAAAATCCATGTTAATAAAGCCAGATTACTGCTTAGCATGCAGGGTGTTATTGCCACTGAATTACTGATAGACCTGATTTAGATAAATCTATTTTGTCATAGACTCTGGTTTAGTAAGTTTTATGGAAAAGGAAAAAACATTACATTTTTGAGACAAAACAGTTTTTGACAGTACTGAGCAGGTTTTCTGGAGACCAGGTACTGAGAGCGAATGTTATTCCCTCTTAGTGAAAGCTGGAGTGAATGAGTTTTATGTGAAGACCTTACAGGTGGCCTCCAGTTCAGTCCCAGACCTCTGTCAGGCTCTGGGGCTGCATTGCTACTATCCTTTGCAGGTTGATATTCTTGCCTTGAAGGGTGGATGAGCAGCCTTGGCCCCCAGGGCCATCTGCAGCATGAGGACACGCAGCACCAATGTCCCAAGAGGGTTTGTTTCTGAAGGCTAAGCCTAAAAGACAGGCCATGATTGTCAAATTCATGCCAGCTTTGTTTCACTGTGCTACTCTGAAAAGTTACTCTTGTTATAATTACATTTTGTGAATGTGACTAAATAATTCCCCCAGAGTTCATACTGATTTTGACCCTAAAAAAGGGCCTGTGTAATCAGTTGTCATTTAAGTACATTGCTAAAAGAATGATCACCTTGGTGGACTGAAATTAAACTAGGGAGTTGACAAATTTTCTCTTTTAAAAAAACCACAAACAAACTGAAGAAAAAACAACCAAACAAAAATCCCAACAAAAACCCCCAAACCAAATGAAAAATGCTGAACTCAAAACCAGCCAGCCTTCTGTTTTGTTTGATTTCTCTAGGTTCGATCATGGGAATTTGTCCATTTGTTTATTTTTCCTTAACAGTCCTCTTTCAAGCCAACAGATTTTAGCAAATAATATTGTGTACAGTGAAGAATCACATATCTTCTGCTTTGACCATTTTTAAAGATTGTCAAGTGCAGGGTTATTAAGAATAGAGAATCAAAGCAACATCTCAGCTAATGTTGAGACAGTTGTCCCCCAAAGTATGTTTCTGCACAATACAGACACTCTCTTTGGTTTTTTTTTTAGATAAACTTCTACTGTGTGTTTCCTGCTGCAGTTGCTAATGATCTGAAGGGAATTAGTGGCCTGTATTGAGCTTACTCCCTTAATTTCAGTAGGGAGAAACAGATCATATAAGAAAGAACAGGGAAAATTGAAAGTACAGAATAAAAAGCAGATCCTGTGAATATCCCTTTCCCCCCCCCCCCCCCCCCCCAAAGGATCAGTGAAGCTTCACATGAGAACCTAAAAAAATCATAATTCAGCTGCTGTTACTCTGTGAAAGCTGAAGAGCTTTAGTCAATGCCCGAGTGGAAACAGTTATCAAGTAAGGTGTCATCGGAAACTGCTTGAGAGTTTTACATTTATTATTAGTCTGTTCACTGGATGACTGATGGAGGTGTGGGATTAACCTACTGTACAAAGGATCTGAGAAACAAACTTCCTGAATAGACGCTCAACCGCATTCTTCGGCAGATTCCTCTACTGCTGGAGTTCAAGAAGTAAAATTATTTGTGGACACCAGTGGTTGATTACTGTGTACAAGCCATGAATTCCAATTGCTGAAGGAATGTGTTACTTTGAGGTGAATCTCTTTTACAGCTGTAAAAGAGAATCTCTTTTTCAACTGCCATGCTATATAATTTTCACAGTTTTAGAGTAGAGAGAGTCTGACATGTCAAGTTATCAATTGAAATAAGCTGCCTTTTTTGAGAGCTTGGGAGTCAGGGTGACTTGCTTGTGCTCAAGCCCTACTAGTGTTCAAATAGTCTTGCCAGACCAACTGTGCTTGGTTTTGTTTTCCTGCAAAAATCAGTGGGAACACAGAAGAGCTAATGGAGAACATACATGAGCTGTGCTGTTAAAGAATCAATCTTTATTACTTTCACCTGTGGAACTCTCAGAAGCTGACTGGTTGAAAGTAGGAGTAGCTAGAGCTGAGCAAAGCGTTGTGTACATTTGTGGGAATCTCTCTCGTGCTTATGGGCTCTGCTGCAGCCAGTGGCTTTGGAGAAATGTAAGGGGAGATCAGAGCTTGGACAGTCAGCTGTGAGTTTTGTATCTGCAGCTGTATTACACAAATAAGAAAAATAGAAACAGGACACCATGATTATTATTAATGTAATTAAAACAGGGCTTTAATTAGCAGAAACTTTGTCTTCTGGATGAGATCAGTGATACTTCCTCACCAGATTACATGAAAAGCTGTCTTCTCAAATGCAACATCCTGTTTGAGAAATTTATTTTACAAAAATTAGTTTAATTTCCAGTTTATGCTTCTGAAGCCCAAAAGGGATATCAGGGCATAACTCTGTAAAGGTATCTTTGCTCTTTGTGTTTTTCATTTCCCTTTTGTTTTAGAGCAAAGGAAGTACGCTGTGTTTTGTGGAGTGTTAGTTGACAGGTGGCTGTCTTCAGAACTGGGATTTAGTTTCCTGTTGTGGCTGGCATTTGTCCGTGTAAATTTTGTGGATGCTGGCTGGAAAGAGGCATAGAAACCTTTGCTTCTTGTTAAGACAATGTACAGCTAGACTTTCAAGACCTAACTGATACTTTTTCATAGGAATAACTTAGGTTTTTCTATTTTCTTTGTTTAGCATGCAAATTAGCTATTCAGAAAGTTCTGCTGCTCTAAAATTCTCTCAGTAGAGAACATGAATTTGCAAGCAGCATCAGTAATTTGGCAGCATACATTTCATGGTTGGCAGGGCTGGTGTGACTCCAGAGAAATATTTGTACCTTCTATAGTTAGTTCTCTGCATGTTCATTTGTAATTGATGAAATATCACAGTGGGTAAATAGGATACATTTAATATGACAGCAGCATCTTTCATCACCTCAAAACCTGGGGGTTTTTTCCATGCCTTCTGCTACTGCTGTAGAGACTGGAGAACTCCAGCTTCCTTCTCCTTCCGAAACTGAGACTAGATGCACTTGCCATTATTGAGGTAGTCAAGAGAGTTCAGCTGCAATGTTACCAGCAACCTGCAGTGTTGTCAAATCTAAGCATTTGAAAAATCACAGTGTAAAATTAATTTCTTTGCTGTTTGAAGTTTATTTCCCTGTTTCTTAGGACAATGTTCTCCAGCATTTTTATGACTATGAAAATGAAAACTTGACGGTCACCTGATCTGATAAGTTTGCTCATGATGAAATTATAAGTAGTATTCGAGATACATCCTACTGGGATAACCTCCATGAAGTGTCCGTACCTGCAGCACGTTTCAGCTCATGTAGTAAAGAAACTGAAAATGTGTAAAGCAGTAGATTGAATTCTTTATTTTTAATGAGAGATGTTATGTTTGTAGGCATTAGTTTTCAGGAGAACAGATGCTCCTGAGAATGGGTTTATATGTCTAGTTTATAATACAAATACACTGTCATAGTACTCAGTTGTACGAATAAGAATATATTGGAGGAAGAGAAGTTTGGACCAATGTTTCCTAAAAGTCTCAGTGGTGCAGCAGTGCAGTAGCAGCGCCTTGTGCCTGCAGGGTGCTGCACACCTCTGGGTGCTTGTTGGTACTGTGCATTCATCCCTCCTTGTGAATGCAGGGAACTCCCCGGGGCTGTGGTGAGGCTGTAGACACCTGGCTGCCTTTCTTGGCTCTTGCACAGTAGTAAGTCATGGGGAGAGAGGTTGAAGTGCTGTGAGACCTCAGATATTATTAATGTGTGCTTGGACGAGTAAGTGCTACTTACAGGGTGGGTTTTTTCCAGTACTGGCAGCTCATGTTACTGTTTAGAGGCAAAGGCAGAACAAGTACATCCGTTCTCTAGGTCAAAGCCACTTGAAAAGCAGGTCTGTTTAGGGTCTCTGAGGAAAGAAAATTCTCAGTGTATAAGGAAGGGAGACCTTGAGAGTGATTCAGTTGATAAGAAAAGGATGGAGTAAGAATATCTGCAGATAAGACAAGTGCATCTCTATTTATTTCAGTGCAGACTCTGATGAAGTAATTATGCTGATATGTTAACCCAGAGATTTTCTGTCTCCAGGGCCATGCTTTTTTTTTCTTCCTGTATTACCCTAAAATATATGTTTTAAAAAAATCAGGTGTTTATGACAGACACTGTAAGCTGGAGCAAAGTGAACTCTGAAAATTGGCAGCTTTCTTTACAGTCTGTGGCATCATTTGTTGTTAATGAGGGAATGCAGTTAAAAATGCATATTAATATTTAATTGAAGAAGATTCATGTAAACCCCAGCTGTGACCATAAAAATTGGTGCTTTTTTCTCAGAGAAATAAAAGCAGTGGTTCCCTATGGTCTCATCTGATTTCTTTATTCAGCAGCCACCCTTATGTTAGCATACATCTGTGTAGCCTTTTGTATACTTGCAGAATGGAATATGCAGTGCTCAGTCTTATTTTGGTTTAAAATGCTGGTGACAAAATTGCATGTTGTAGGACTGCTGATGCTCAAAGGTTTTAAATAACCATCATGAGGTTTTCTTTGTCATACTGGTAGTTGGAAGAATTGTACATAAACAAATGTACAGCAGATGGCACTGCACTGTAACTGCAGAATGAGAGGTTTGGGTAGAATAAATGTGTTCATTTAGGATTTTGTCCCTCTGTATGGAATTGGTATTTTCTTGTAAACAGTGATAGACATCAGAAGGCCCATGTGTTTTAAAGCAGAATTATGTGAACTTGCGTAAGATACATGTCAAGTAAAGCTTTCATGATTCTTTACTAATGATGCTCAGTGCTGTTTCCAGTGATTTTTCGTCTTTTCATGAGGCTCTGCTGCTAAATACCTAAGAGCTTAGGTGTTACTGAGAAACACTGAAACTAAAGTCAGGCAATACAGAGCTTTCTTCTGCTGCAGCACAGCAGATCAAGAAGTTGAGTAGAAGTTTTTTAGAAGAGAATTTCTCCAGGAGCATCTTCAACTGGGTGGGAACTTTCAGCATGAATTTTATCAACAACTGAGAAACCAATTCAGCTATGAGGAAGGAGAGTGTTCTGTGTAGGTACTGCCATCTTCCCTTTGCTCCTCTTCTTCCCATACCTCTGGCACCTGTAAGAACAGTGACTTCATTGTTCTGTTCATGCATGAGTGACACATGAAAGGAATGGCAACCCTCAGACTGACTGTTCTGTGTTTCCACCACTTACATGTGCATATTAAAGAGGCTTTATAAACCTGATAGCTTTTCAAGGAGGATAGTAAAAAATTACTCAGTGTCGCTGTGACTCTGTCACCTCATTGGAATTTGCCCCTTAACTAAGTGTAGCCCTGTCTACTGCTTGTATTGAGTTGAATTGACAGCATTTTGTGCTCCATAGCACTAGATGACTTGTGAAGGATCTAGAAGGCTTAGTGGATGCAGGTTTCTGTCATTCATGCCTCAAATTTTGGAAGGTTGGAACAATATTATGTGCGCCCCATTAAAAAAAAAAAAAGGGAAATGAAAAGGTTAGAGACCTTAGGATAATTTCAACTTGATGCCTTGTTGGTCCCTTCTGAAAGTGGGCACCATCTTTCCAAACACTGAGCTACAGCCAGGGACTCCCTTCTTGTGATGTCTGGTGGTGTGATTTAGCTGAAGCCTGGTTCTTCTGCTTCTTTAGTGGATTTAGGGTCAAGTCATGAATAGATCTGGGTCTTAGGGAGTAAAACTGAAATAAGAGAGGAGACATTGGCCTTTTCAGAACTGATGGACCTGAAGCAGAAATAGTCAGCCAGTCTGCATGCTGGTAAATTTACCAGTCCACGTCCTTTTGGTTGGTTAGGAACATGCCTCATGGTTATAGCTAACTTAGAAATAATTTTCTGTGGAGGAAGTTAATAGTATACTACTTAGGACATGCTTCATCATGTCCTAGATCGCTGTAGTTCTTAAATTACCTTTAAAGTAGTGATTCATACTTCTTATTTCTCAGCATACCAACTTAGCTTTATAAGCAGAAGTTTAAGTCACTGGAAGGTGTTTGATTCTCATACATTTAATTATATAGGAGTTAAAAAAGATACTTCAAGATCAATTTGCTTTGCTGCCTTGATGTTACCAGAAGCAGAAATTTGAAATGGGAATATGACCAAGAATGTGGTGGATGCAAGGAATGATGTTTTGTTGTCAATAATCATGGTGTGGTGCACATAAGATCCTCTAAGCCTGGACAAGTGCTACTTAAGAATGTTTTCTTTTATGCAGGCTAGTATGCTTCAAAGAAATTAAATCAAGATGTATTTACAGTAAGTTTAATGGCTTTTCTTGTTTAACTGGAGTGCGATGTTAATCATGAAGCACTTCTGAGAACCCTCCATTAAAAATTGACAGTGATATACGTGGGTAACTACTTATGTGTAGATCTGTTAGTAAATTAATCAACTGTGTGATCCTGAGAATGGACACTAAAATGCTTTATTGGTTTGCTGCTCATTGCATTGATTATTGGGGGCTTTTCTGAATATGTTTTTTGATTTCTGCTGCTTTCCAATTTGTCCTGGCAGTAGTTAAATAACATTTTGCTAGCTCAGCATTCTTGTCCATGCTGGATTTGTAGCAATAACTGAAGGTGATTCCCTTTTGGAAGGGGGACATAATTCTCTAGAGAAGGGAATGTAAATGTACTGCTAGCCCTGCCAGTCTGCGGTATTTTAATAGTGAACTTGTCTTCATTTACAATACCTTCAGATTTAAAATAATGAATTAATTCAGTTTTTAAAGTAACAAAATTAATATATATTCATCTAAAGGTCACATTTTATTGATGATTCAATAAACCATCATGAACTGAAATCAGATGGGTTTTGTATTCATTTGTGCCTTGTAGTATGTATTTCAATTGTAGAACTCAGGATTTTGCAGTAAGTAAATAATTTTGTAGAAACATTTGTTTCAATTCTTTCTCATGTTTTACAAAGATCGACAGGGGAGAAAACTTATGGAAGAGTAATTAAGTAATGCAGGTGGCCTTTTTTCCTTATTTGAATCCAGAGGAGTTCTGATCGAGGAAAAACAGATCTTTGTTCTGTGATCAGTTTCTAGTTAGACTGTCTTTATTATTAGTGTTCAGACTCTATAGGATAAATTACAGGCTGATTGTTTTGACCTCTAATAGTATTGAAATTGACTTGTGGGATGTAAAGTAGTATTGATTTTGTCTTTGAATGTCCTAGATTATTGAAGTAGATGATCTTCAGTGTATGTTTATGTAAATGAAAAATATAGAAGATTTTTCAGCATTTCCACTGATGAACTGGTGTCCATAAACCCTCCCCTCAGTAAGGTCTGCATGTCCTGAGCTTGGGGGAGCTGATAACTTACTGACATGGAGAACTGAGCACTAGATGAGATCTTTGCTCTATGGAAATTACTTGGGGAAAAGAAAAAGAGAATGAAAATGGATGTTTAAAAAAAAAAGTACCTGACAACTGTCATTCATTGGTCTGTTTTCTTCTAAACCTCCCAACCTGTTTTCCTGAGGAACGAAGTAGTGTGATTTTTGAATTCCTTAAAAGTCTGATGTAACTATGCTATAGAAAGGGCCAGACCCACCTGCGGGGTGTTAACGTGTTTTGAGCACTGGCTATGACCTCTTGTGGGTCTCAAGGGCTCCCTGGGTTTGTGGGAATCTCTCAAAACCAAAGCTGAGTTTTGGGGAGAAGTCTTTCTTACAAGCCCTCTGCTCCTGTGTGCCATGTGTGAGCAGACAACCTCAGCTGTTATTTATATTAATTACCTGAATTTCATTAAAATTCTTTTCTTTCACACAAAGCAGTAAATATTGAATAGCAAGTTAAAAAATAGTAAATGTAATTATTTCTGCGAGCCGTGTAATAGAGCCAAGTCATTAATACTGATGTATCTTTTGCTTCTTTGTTCAGGCTGCTCCTCTTTTGAAGTAGCAGTGATACATAATAAATCAGGTTAGTCACATAACTAATCGACTGTGAACCAAGGCATAATTTTCTCAAGCAGGAAAACCTCACTGAAGAACTGACATCTCCTGCTTGCTTTGAGTAAAAAAAATTAGTGTTTTATTGAAGTTTGATTTAAAAACTCCACAGCCTTCTTGCTTCCTCAGTGCTGTTTTTTACCCCCAAAGATTTTAATAAAATTTCAGTAGACACTTCAAAATAAAATGACTGTTCAGATGGAAGCCTTAGAGATGCAGTATGTATTATAGCACATACTATGTAATGTATTATTTGAAATTATGGAGTGATTCAAACCAGTCTGGCTTATATCATCAGAACAGTTCTCTCTCCCACCTTGATTTTCTTTGTGACTTGAGTTCAGGTTTGTGAGATTTGCATGACATTGATTCTTTCCTTGGGCAATGCACAATTTCATAATTCAAGTGCGACAGCTGCTGTAACCATCATGCCAGCTGTCCCTGCAGATGCTCAAAAATCTCCAGCTTCTGAAAATGTGTATATGTCCCTGGGGTAAAGCATTTTTCTAAGAGGTAATGTATGAAGTATCTTAAAAGGGTCACTGTGCTGGCAGTTCTGAGCACGTGGTGCATGTAGTGCTACTTTTCTTGACTAAAAGCTCTTCTGTGTGTCACCCTACATGGCCCATAGAGGAAAAAAAAAGAAAAATTAGCTGCCACCCCCCCAAAAAAGCAAAAAACTCATGTCCATCTGTTACTGTTAATAACTAAAGAAATGAGGCTCTTAAATAAATAAGATGGTAAAATTTGCCAAGTAGGGTCCAGATTTCTGTCCAAGAGAGATGTTTACAGATTAGGTTTCCCTGTTTACCACGCTGCAGAGGATTTACCTCATGTAGAAGGGATCCTGGATGAACTCTTGTGTCTGCCTGACTAAGGATCATCCCTGCCTGGATGTTTAATGGGGCAACTGCTAAGCTCCACTGCAGTTTGGTTGGCTAGATTTCCAGTTAAGCTTTGTGAATTCAGATCATCCCTTTGGGCTGGTGTGGTGCTCATCCGTTGCGCCAGTGAAGGCTGGGCTGCTGTCTGACTGCTCCTGCAGCACTGAGGGAATGAGGCGGGGTCTTGCTGACCTGGGGGTCTCTGTTTCCATCTTGCGTCGAGGGCCTTGCGCAGTGGCTGGGCTGCAGCGCTGGGATCCTCTGAGGCAGAGCCATCGCGTGGTTGGAGCTCCTCGAGTGGCTCATGGCTTATTGATGAGTGCAAAAGCCTCCTCAGTACTTTATAGAGTACCCTGCCTTCAGACTAGGTTGAAGGACCCAATGGTCCTTATATGAATTGAGCTGATTTTTTTAGTATGAATTCCACAAATCATCTCCTTACCTTAAATTAAAAATATCTGAAAAATGAGGACAATTTTAAAACATTTGTTTTATGATGAAATAATTACTTAATAAGAAATAAGCCCCTTAAACTAGGAAAGCAGGAATGTTCTGTATCTGAATCCATAATCCACATGTTTTTCTGCTTCTCTTTCATGACAAAAAAAATGTCAGTCATAGGAGTCCATTAATAAGAAATGCCTCTAGAGACTGATGTTCCTCAGAACAAAGGCCTGGAGCAATTCATAGCTAGAATTATACTTTTTTCTCCCCAGTCCCTGCTTAATGTTAGGCTAAAAAGATGTAAATACAAATTTTATCTGAATTGGTTGTATCTGAAGTGAGGATAATAGCTGTGGTTGTGAGGCTAAGCTTAAGTTGGAATGGCATCCCTTTCTATGACTTAAGTTCCTCAAATCCTACTGCTTCCTAGTAAGAACTAGTAATCTGTTCTTGCTACTGCCTCTTCTTGTTATATCCAGTTACCTTCTGAGATCCTGGGAACAGACAGAAGTCTTCTTGCTCTGCTGTCTACCATCCCTGTGGCAAGTGTGAATTTTATAGTCTAGCTAGCATTCTGCCTGGAATATGCAACTGGGCAGAAAAGAGAATTTATGTCTAATCAATCCCAAAATTACAAGAAGGACCATTTTTGAAATGTGACTAGAAAAATAATTGCATTTATGTTTTTTGATGTGCCATGCCTAGTCCCAGCCTCTGTGCTTCACAAATGCAGAATTTTCATGAGGCTGTTCTTAGAGCTGAAGAAACTGTTCACCTAGGGTTCAGTTAAAGACAATCAAAATCTACTTCTTTTTCAAAAAGCTTTCTGTAAGATAATTTCTTCAGAAAACCACTTTTTTTTCATTTTTTTCCCTTGAGTGAAATCTTTCAGAATTCCAAAAAGCAGTAAATTTGCAGGAAAGGGAAAACAACAGTGACAAAACTCAGAGTTTAATAATACTTTAATTTATAGTGATTGTTTAGAATGGGGGCTAAACTTGCCAGCCCCAGAGCATGGTCTTTAATAAGTAAGCTTTTGATGTTCTTTTATACATTATTAGCAGTTATAGCTGTCAGGTGAATTTTTGCTCATTATTTCAGGAGTAGACATTCATTCTAAACTTAGAAACAATTTATTAAGATTGGAAAAAAGTTAGCTGATGAATGCAGGTTGAATTAAGAACAGTAAGTCACATCCTCTGAATGCTTTTCATCTCAAGACCAAGACAGTTTTTGAAAGGTCGTTGTACCATAAGAGAATAATTTTATTAATCAGACTTTGTGCCAGTTCAGCAGTTGGTCGTGAAAGCAAAGTAAAACGAGGGTATGAAAAGTATTTCCAAACGAGAATACAATCAAGAAAATGTGTCCTGAAGCTATAAATACCTTGGGGCAAGAATAAGATCCCAGTCAAAGTCCCTGAAAGCTGTGCTGTTTAGCATTTTATTTTGATGTATTGCAGACCTAAGGACCACGCCATAAAGTTTGCTTAGTCTTGTGCACCCAGGTTTTCCTTAAAGGTTTGTGAATGCTCTTATCAGAAGTGTACTTTTCAAAAAATACACTTCAAATTATGTAGTTCTTGCTGGAATAGAAATAATCAGTCTTTCATTGTAAATGGATGGGAAATTAGCTGCTTTTGAGAATAAACACCTTAATTTTGCTACAGTTGATGCTAGTTTGCAGCAGCTGTTTATGTCTCTAGGCAAAATTATTAAGATAATTCACTTTGATTTCCTGTATAACAGGCATTTTTGGAGTTACACTATTTATTCCATCACTACCATAGAATTCAGTCTGCAGTGAGTTGCATCCACCATATGCTCTCAGCTGTCAGCCCTTGACCTTCTTAGATCCTTGTGTGCTGCAGAGTTCATGTACAGGACTGTTGTCTGTCCCAGGTGCTGCTCTGGGAGAAAAGAGAATTTGGAATCAGGGTTTGATCAACAGATGTTGATCAGCTGTGCGCTGGGATCCCGCCACGTGTCTGTCATTTGTAGCTGTGCTTTTGCAAACTCACACCTGCAAGCACTCTTTTGTCTCTACTTACCCCCATTAGGCTCAGCAGACAGACTAAAGGTGTTGAATACACCTGCAAGTAAGCTAATGACTTTGAGTCCCTGCTTATTACCACAGATCAGGCTATTCAGAAATAAATTATATTCATAAGCCCTTATGCAGCCATTGAATTTTCTTCTGTTCATAGAATTCAGTGGTATTCAAATAAAACATCTTTTTTTTTTGAGGTGACTCTAGAAGCCAGTGAACTAGATGTTATGTATATAGCTATTAAATATAAATATTAGGCATTTAAGGTGGTGGGCAAGACATCAGCTGTGGTATTATTGCCACAAGGATAGAGAAAAAGCCCATTGATTCCTCACTTAAATTCTGTGTGAGGGAATCAAAGTGAAAAAACAGCA
This sequence comes from Corvus hawaiiensis, assembly GCF_020740725.1. Taxonomy (NCBI): domain Eukaryota; kingdom Metazoa; phylum Chordata; class Aves; order Passeriformes; family Corvidae; genus Corvus; species Corvus hawaiiensis. Next base: position 45,383,560 of record NC_063216.1, read on the forward strand.
GGGTCTGTGAAGAGAAATATGTGTGTGTGTGTTTTTCACCTTTATGCCATGCAGTGAGCAGTGGAAGTGATGTAATTGGGTTCCCTTAAAACTTCATAGCGTCACCACCTGCAGCAATAATTTGTCAACTTCTAATTCCAAAATACCTTTTCTTGTAAGTAGTCTCTGTGTCCCCTCATGAAACAAAAGAGATGCTTCAGGGAGCAAGGGCACATGATCCATTTCTGAAGGCTTGCCTGTTTGAGGAGTCCTGCAGAGACTGGACATGCACCAAAAATCAGGTTTTTGACAACTGATAATGTAATGTCATGCTGCCTCTGCGTCACATCATTCACCTTGGATACCCATGCCACAGGTCTAAGTCTTTATTAAGCAGATATCCTGTTATGCTTTGCAGGATAGCACAGGGGGTAGTGTCCTGGGACACTCCTCAGCAGGCTTCTCACTGTCTGCAGGGAAAAGGCTGCCACCAGTCCACTGAGAATCCCGCCAGCCAAGCTGTATAATGATTGCAGCTTTAATTATAGGAAGGGGGTAGGTTCCAGAGGCTCAGTTCTGCTGATCCCCTTGGCTTTCACAGGGAGATACATCTGTATTTACTGTTGCTTCACTGATGCCTTAGCATTACTTGTTTGCAAAGTTTCATTACATCATAGGACACTGGTTGGTATTCCTGCCACCAAGTATCCTTCTTTTAAATAATTTTCACTTCCAATCATGTACTAGTTTGTCTTTGTATGTCTCTCCCAAGTGTATTAACTGGAAGATTCTGAGTAGGTATGGATGTGAATAAACTGCTTTGGTATCAGTATTTTTCCCCAACTTACCAGAAGATGATGGCACAGAGCTCTTTCCCCAATGGGATGCTCACAGATTTCTCAAAAAGCAGGGTATTTAGTGCATCTTAGGCATCATACCTCTGCATCAAGGAGGTTAAGAGCAATTTTCTGTGTGACTTACAGCTGTAGTTGAAGGACTGGTGTCATGGGAAGTGGGCAATGTCTATATACTTTTGTCAGCTTTAGGTCAACAGAAGCAACTGTTGGCTTTCAGGATTTGGTGGCTTGGAAATAACAATAAATAAATAATTTAGGCCTGAGTAGGTGAGTCATTTCTAAGGATCACAGTTCTATATCGTGTTTTCTTTTTCTTCATCCCTCACAGAAAATGTTTCTCTTAAACCCTTGAACAAAACAGCAATACTTCCCCCCGCTTTTTTTTTTTTCCCTTGGGAAGCTTAAAAACAGAATGAGGGATTACTGATTTCTCATCTGGGAAATTTAGTGGAGAGGACATAAATAGGCTTGAAGAGTGAAAAAGAAGGCATTATTGGTATTGTTAACTGAACAAACTCAATTGTTTCTTACAGCTTTGCAGTGGTGCACAGGAGGCCTTATCTGTTAGATTGGTGAGTTGTGATGAAACTCACTTAGGAAGACAGTTGGGTGATAATTTGGGATGAGCAAAAGAAAATTTAGGTGCTAATTTGAAGGCATGAAGTCCTTTCACACAGACCTTCAGCCCATCTTTCCCAGCACTATTTGATTTCTTCCTGCAGCTCCTATGTATGTATTCTGCCCCCGTATCAGTTGCATCCTTTAACATATTTTGGCCAGTTCCTGTGCTCTCCCAAATTCACCTTCTCTCCTCCCCGCATGCATTGCTTCCCCCAGTCCCAGAGCAGATGTGCATTCTTACTCCTGGGTAGCAGCAGGCCTCTGGATATGGACTTAATTCTTCCCCTCCTGTCTTTAATCTCACTGTTCTATTTTTTTTCCCTACTCTGCTGATGATATAAGTGAAGAAAGTGCCTGAGTCCAGAAGGGCACTGGGAACCAACCAGGTGCAAGCTCCTGTTTGCTTGCAAAGGCCTTTTGCAGTGTCAGGGCTTCTATTTATTATATTTGAGCCAGATGCTGTGACTTTCCTTGATGCTGCACTTAAATTCCTTTGTGCGATCCTGGCTGAGGGCTTTTGGCAAGTGCAAACCAGAGGCAAAGAGAGTATGAACTGCTGAATGCTATTATACAAGGCAGTGGCAGCCCACCAGAAATGCTCTGAATAGTGATTCCTGTCACAGAGAAACTAAGGAAGGAAATGACTCGCACAACTCCCTGCCTCGTCCACCTGCTTACTGTCCCAGTGGGGCCATGGTGACCCTGTGTGGCTCCTTTGGCTGCTGGACAGGTGGTTTTTCAGCACTGACAAAATGGGAATTAGCAATCAGCTACTGATATTTGTGTCAGGTTTGCCACAAGCAGCACATTTTACCATTCAGGAGGCACACCAGACAGCACAGCTGTCTCAGGGGTGAATGGAGTGAGAGGAATAGGGAGAAAATATTCACCATGTTACAGTTTTGCACAGAATGCAATTAATGTGATGCAGGCTAGGCTGTAATTTTAATCATAGTCTTTGCTGCTTATAGATCCATGCGTGCCATCCAGCCCTGTTTGCCACCTTTTCTGCATTCCTGAAGACCTCACCTGGGCTCTGCCCCTGGTTTTGTCTTCACCTCTGACTTTTTCCTTACATTTCTGTTGGCATCTTGTTGTGTTGAAAATTCACGTGATCCCAGGACTGTCTCCCAGTCAAATTGGCAAACAAAACACTAGAGGCATAGCTGGTAAGAACACCACTGATGAAGCCGAGTGAACTAGGAGACCACCTTTGCCAAACCAAGGAAGGCTCAGGGAGCAAGTGTCTGTGTGGCAGAAAGAAGAGAGGTGTTAACTCAGCAGTGGAAAAGCCTTTTCTTCAACTGTGTTGGTGCTATTTGAATGTACCTCCTTTGCATTATGCAGTTTTGTGTTCAGTGCAGTATCAAGCCAGTCCCATCTTATCATGGCAAATACTGTCTAAGGAAGGATGGGATGTGAAGCATCCAAACTGCAACTCCTGGTCTGTCTGTGGCCGTGCTGTGTGGTATTGTGTGTTAGTATTGAATTAAACTGAAGGAAAACACAATGGAGAATGAGGTAAAGACTGATGATCCTAAGACAGTGTGTTGCTCCATGTGGTCAGTGGAGGAAGGCAGAGCTGTCTCATTTCAGAGGTGACAAGGTTAAGCCCAGTGGTGGAGTTGTTCTCTTTCCTGAGTCTACATAGAAGACTTAAAATAACTGAAGTTACTCCTGCTAAACAAAGTTATCATTTGTAAAGAACACCTGAATCTCACAGACTAAGAAAAATATTGATGTGCAGTCTTGATTTCAAATATTAATATGAAATTTTTATTGGATACCCTTTCTGTTTGTTTTTTTTTTTTGTTTTGGTTTGGTGTTTTTTATTGTTGATGGTTTTTTTTTTTGTTTGTTTTGTTTTTGGGGGGTTTTTTGGGTTTTTTTGTTTGGATTTTTTTTTTGTCAGCTCTGATTTTTCTGTTTTACATTCTTTCTCAAAAAGATGAACTGTATCTAAGTATCAGTATCAAAGAATCAAAGATGTAATATTCTAAATTCAACATAGAGCATCATGGCTCAAAATCATTCAAGCCTTGAAGAAGGGGAACCTGAGACCCTTCTAAGCTGTCTGCCTATGGGACACATCTCAGAAAGAGACAAAGATGTGGTCACCTTCTGGCTGGCAGATGGTGGCACTGGAGCAGGACTGTGCTGGCTCCTTCACTGCCTCAAGTGGGCTTACTGTCTGAGATGTGTGAGAAGACCTATCGTCTGTCAGCAGCAGTTCTGCAGGAGCCCACAGGAGCAAATGCTCTCATTTTGCCTGGGCTTTATTCCCCTGGTAATTCTGATGAGATTTATAAGGCTGCTTTCCTTCTTCAGCTCATAATTAATAGTCTGAAAAGAAAAAAATTCAAAAGCAGTAAAAGTTTTATTGCTCAGTGTTTTCTGCTTGATCCATTATACTGATGCTTATGGGGATACCAATGTGTAGGTTCACAGGGCCTTCTCATTGTGCTGATGAGGGAGGGGAGATGGCTGGAGAGCTGTGTGTTGTTCACAGTTGGTTGCTGATGGCAGATGCCATGTTTAATGGTGGCTAGTTAGTTCTGTGTTAGGTTGACCAAAGTATTCCTGGACAGGATTGTCAACCAGCAAGAGTAAAATTTTGGTTTACAAATTCCTTCTATGCAGCAGAAAATGCTTCAAACAGTGGATAACTAATATGGGTTTGCATGTTCCTTCTCAGAAGACTCTTTGTTGGTACACATGCTGCACTTTGCAGTACAGGGCTTTGGCTTGGGCCAGCTTGATGAGCCTTTCCCACTGGAAGCTGCATGTGAACCTATTTCATATAAGTTCTGATTGATTAGCATCTTAATTAGTAAGATGACTGTTTGACTTTCGAGGATGAACCTTGTGTCTCCTTTGCATTACAGTTTAATATACTTTTGCAAGTTAGTTTAATAGCTGAAGGCACTTCTGCAGGAGACCATATGCTCCTGTTTTCTTTCTCTATCAGTGCCCATTTTTGAGGTCAGAAGAGTCAAAATTGGCTCTTCTCTGTGGTTACTTGTATCTGCAAGTGTATGGTGTCAGTCTCTTCTATCCCATCCGGGTGAGGATGCTGCTCACATACTGATTGAAAAGCTATCCAAATACCTCCTCATTCAGTGCAAACCAAATCCAAACATTTAATCTAGGAGAGCATTTTGAATCTGTACATTCTTTTTCTTAATCCTGAACAGCTCATAATCAAATACTTTGTCTTGACACCTGGGGTTGTATATAGCCTTGCTGGCTGGGGAGCAATCATGATGGCCCCTGGTTCTGAAACCTGGACAGTAATTCTGTTGTTCAGGTCACTGCTTCTTTAGCTTTTGCTTCAGACAGATTTCTTTATCCTTAACAGATCCTTAACCTGAAACTTCTATCCCAAAATTCAAGATGCTTTTAATATAATCCTTTTCCTGTTCTTACCCATCAAGAAAGTTGCCAAGTATTCCTTTTTTTAATCTCTTCTGTTTTGGGGGTGTTGTTATATAAGCATCAAGGACAGGATGGATGTGCCCATGTGATAGCGTTACCGTTAACAAGATGAAAACCAGAAAATCATGCCTGAGCTTGAAATAGTCTATGGAAGGATGAAAAATTGCAGTATAACTTTCAAACAAATATTTTTTCATATACTATACCCTTTTTTTCGCTGACAAGTTAATTCTTTCTGACAGACTTGGCAAGTGAACAAGTGTCTCCAAGGCAGACACTGAAGCTGTTTCATGAATTCATGTTACAGTTCCTCTGATACCGTTGCTCTGCTCAAATGGTATTTTTAGCTTTATTCACACCTTGCTTTAACATTTCTATGAGTGAGGAAAATTTTGTTATCCAGTCTTAACCAAGCCATGGGTTGATGTTTCTCATGGTTATTGTTGTTTCTTTGTCTTGACACCTGGGGGGTTGTATATGGCCTTGAAGAAATGCTTGCATGACCTAGGCTCCCTGGAAGGGAGCTCTGTGTCTTTGGGAATACTTAGCCAAGAACCTTACTCCAAAACTCGGACCGCTCACATTGCAATTTTATGATCTTTTAAAAGAAGTTGGAATATTTTCTTTAGAGATGTGTAAAATATTCAAATTCCTAATAGAAAAAAAATCTCATATATTTACTTGGTTGATATTTATTTAGACTGTTTTGTTTAGCACAGTTTTGCTCACAGGATATAATTTTTAAGTGAAAGTTTTAAGATGAAAGAGGTAAGGTCCTTCACTGACCTCTGCTTGTGTTCACTTCTGCCTTGTGCGCTGTACTGTTAGAGAGGTCTTGGAGGGTTCAGCAGAAAGCTGAAAGCACAAGAAAAATCTCTGCAAGATGGAACTGCAGAACAGCACTGTATTTTGTGTAGGCAGTGTCATCACCGGTCTGCTAGTCCCCAGCTTCCCAGTGTCTCCATCCTCTGCTATCCTCTAAAAAGTCCTGTAGCTGATTACCAGGTGCAGTAATAGCTCAACAGAGCATCATCATCCTTTTCCTGAGATACCAGGGGTAGAAGTGTTCTCCTGGCATTATCAGACATGAGAAACAGGACCAACAGGTAAACAGTCAACTAGTAGGGTAAACAGTTAGGAAGGAGAAAGGCTCATTGGTAGAGACCCCAGGTTCAGATTTTTTTTAGGTGCTCATTATTCAGATCCTGGTCAAAGCCAAATAAATAAAAAACCTTCTAAGTATCTGTCTCAGCAATACCTCAAGTTGGAAAGTTAAACACTCCTCTGCAAATGTGGATGTGTCCAAAAATGACAGATGCCTGAAGATTATTATTGAATAGTCTGTCCTTCACTGAGGAAGCTCAGACAGACCTAGTCTGACAGAGGTTCCTGTGATTAAAATCCAGTCCATATCTGGGGCTCAGTCTGGCACAGACCAGTGCTGCCCCACTGCCGTTGGTGTAGCTCAGCACAGGTGATGGAACCTGCCCTGTTTGCTCATTGTGATGAGCATCGCTCATGATGATGCCTTCTTCGTTCGTGTGAATGCCCTCCTGGTTTTACCTGAAGCTGTATTTACAGAGCAGGAGTTGGGGAAGAAAAGAAAATTCATCTGCTTCAAAGACAGTAGTGAAAGCAACTTGAGAGATCTGCATTGGGCTGCCTTGATGGAGCTTTAGGAAGAAAAAAGTCTGCTCAAGAGGATGTGGAAATGGACCCTTCTTGCAAAGAGTAGGTTGAATCACGTACGTCAGCTGCAGCAGCAATGGAGAAAAATAAGAGAAAATCAATTTAATATTGTAGGTTTCAATGTTCCTTCCAAAATAAGTACAGTCTAATGATAGAGAATGTCTTTTCAAGTGGCAGATGGCCGCATTAAAGCTACAGCTGTGCTATCATTTTGGAATTTCTGTAAGGCGCACATGAAGAGCGGACAGCTGCCTGTAGCGTGGGTGCTAGACCCTCCTAGGAAAGCTTATTTTTAACTTAGATCTGGTCCCTGACTTGGTTCATGGCATGATGTCCTGGACAGCTCTCCCAGGTCAGCAAAAGGAACAGTGTAGAGGTGGTGGAACAGGAGCAGTAGAGGCTGTGTGGGAGGAGGGAGGGGAGAGCTGGGGCTGCTTGCCCTGACTTTGACACTGGCAGGAGAATCTCTGGAGTCAGGAGGTTGGTTCAGCAGGAGTCAGGAGCTGCTGTCTTGTACCAGGGAGAGATGGGGTGCTCAGCAGCATCTCCCAGTCCCTGCTGGGTTTTTATTAGCATGCCTAACCTTTAACTTGGATATAAAAGCACAGCTGTCTGTCACCCTGCGTCATGAGAGGTACCAGAAGATTCTGAGCTGGAGATGCAGTTTTCTTGGGCTCCAAGCAACTGTTTCAGAAAAAATAGAAAATAGAAAAATACTATTTCAGAAGCAATGTTCTCTTAATGGTTACAGTTGTTGCAATATCTGGAATATTTGCAAAGATACTAGAATTGGGCTGTGTAAATTTGACTAGCTCATAAGAGAAGGAAACTTAGTTTGTGCTTCTTGTGTATGATCTACCATGAGTCTTCTTGAGGAAAAAAATACATGCAAAAATAAAGTTAAGGTACTAAGGAAAGAAAAAGGCTTTTTCTTTTTAGAAAGTTATATGTCAGTACAAAGATGTGTGCGTGTGCATATATATTAAAATCTGAGTATTAGCGTTAGGGGAAAATACACACATGAGACATGGTAGAAAGCAGAAGTCAGAGGCAGGGGAGAGTATAGTGAGTCAGCGACACAACAGAAAGAAAGATGGGGGAGCAGGGAGGAAGGACAGGTGCTGAAGGAGGTTGCTGAAACACCGTTTGTCTGGAAGAACGTTCAGCTTCTTTCTTCTACAGAGGCACAGTAAGATGTTCCCCAGCTCTTCTCCATTCCTGCTGGATTTCTGCTCGGATGTTTAACCTCTTGTCTTGGGGTGACCTTATGATGTGTATCCCATATCGCTGCCCTATGCCCAGAAATTAATTCTTGTGCCTTTCTATGCCTTTAAACTGAGCCTGAGAGGGGGAAGGAAAAAACTTGAGCAAAACTTTTTCAAAGCAGTTTGCAGCTTGTTCAAGGTCACACAGAGATAGCGACTTCTTTTTCCCAGCCAGCTTTCAGCCAGTTTTTTTTTTTGGTTTTTCTTCTTCTTCTCCGGAGAGAGACTGAGAGTTGAGCTTTTTTTTCCTTCCCTGGAATTTCAGATTTTTCCCTTTTTCCGTGGATTGCTTCCATATCAGAACACATCAGGAGGACTTTCTACCGAGCACAGAGGGCCTGGCCCTGAGCCAAGCCCCAGCTCCGAGGAGACCGAAGGGAGGACTCTAACACTTTTCCCAGGCTTTTTCTCCACAGCGAGAGATTTTATTATTTAGCATTATTATCCTTTACCCGTGTGTTTGTTAAATAAATAGTTTTATCTCCTTCACTTTCCTTCAAGGAAATTTATTTTTCCTGAACCTGGTGGGGGGAGGGGTGGCTGCGCCTTCTCTCAGAGGATGTATCTCTAAATTTGACCAAACCGGAACACCTCTCCATGGGAAAGAAAAGTAGCTATTGAAAACAGAATGGGCAACTACAGGGGTAAAACTGATTTTGGAAGAGAAGAAAGATTTTTGGAGGTTAAGGGAAGGATAGAGGAGAAAGGAGGAAGAAAAAAGGCAAGAGTGCAGAAGTCGTCTGTAAGTCAAGCAAAAGACAAGGGGGATAAGCACTAAGCAGCATAGAGGGATTTAATGTATGAAAAGTTATACAAACTTATTGGAATGGTGATTAGAAAGACAACTGGAGATTATGATAATTCAAGTAATTTTTCTAAACATGACAAAAACATGTTTTCCAACACGTGCAGTTGCTGTTGATGTTTGAGTGTGTTTGTAACTAATAGGGGTACTTCTAGTGCTTTATTTTTTCTAGCCTGTTCGGTAACTTTTAATTTTTTCTTGCCTTTTGAATGCACCAAATGGCTTGGCATTTATTTTGATGTTATTCAGGGCCTTTTCTTATTTTCCAGGTAAAAGAATTCAATGTGTTCTGGGTTGTTTAAAAGATACCTTTCAGTGATTTTGAACTTGGAAGTGTTTGAAGTCATTAGAATAGCACTGCAGAATATAAAAACTGATGGATCAGGATTCTTATGTTTGAGAAACGAGAACAACAAACCCTCTGATGTGTTTTCTACCTCTGCAATGCAGCGCTCACCACAAACGCTTCTGCCTGGTGACGCTTCTGGTTTTACCCTTAGAATGTCTAGTTAGTACTCTGTGCAGCTTCATGAAGTTTTCTAGCTCTAAGTAATCCACCGAAGTTTTACAGCCCTTAATTTAATCCAGCTAGTGTTTTTGTATCTCTCCTGGTCTAGTAACAAGTTTAGCCCAGGCGTGAGAGCTCATAAATTAGCAAAGGTATATAAGTGTGTTAAATGCAGTGTTCAGAAGAGAAGTGGTATTAACCTGCCTCCCTTTCGTAAGTCGTTGTATCAGAATCCTCTCTGGCATGTCTCTTAAATACACTATTTTATGGGATCAGATTACACCAGTTTTTCCAGCAGCCATTATCTTGAGTTTCTTGTTTGCTAAGAAATACACTTCAAAAATTAAGCAAATCATTGGTATTACCCATTTGCAACATACAGGTAAGCAAACTAATTTAATTAGAATGGGCAATGTAAGAAAAGGAGTTTTTATTTTTGTCAGGTGCACAAATTTAGAAGTGCATAAAATCTTCAAAAGCCCCCACCCAATCAAAACAGCATTTACATGAGAAGTATCATTATTGACAAAGACTGCTGTCTGACTGTGTGCCTTGTTCTTTCAGTACCTAAATGTCATGTTCAGATAGCGCATAAAAATGTTGTGACAATTTCTGCTTTTCCCAGAAGATATACAGTACCATAAAAATCCTACCCCAGGAACTTTGCACCTGCAAACTAGGTTGCCCTTATAAGTTGAAGCAGAAATTTCTTTTCTTGTAGGTGACCATTCATACTGAAGAGAGCCTCTGTCAAGCATCTTGGCACTTTCCTCAGTTTGGCTTGTTGGGAATAATGTAGTTTTCTGTGAACTTCTGAGAGTTGTGTTGTTCTCTTGTACCTTTAGTTTAACATTTTCCTAACAGGAGGCCAGTTGGTTTTGAAGGATAAAGCTTCCAGCAATGATTGCTGAAAAATTACAAAATATAAAAGGATCAAATTTTTTTTCCCAGTTTTCCTATTATGTAGGAGGGGTAACCCTTCTTTTTTTTCCTGCCATTAAGTTATTACTGAGGTCATGTATACATTGTTTATAGTATGATGAAATCTTTAGCTTGGATGTAGGGAAGTGAGAGAAAAATGACTCACTTCTAGTATATATAATTTCATCCAAGGGTTTTGAATTTTTATTCCTATTGCACATGCATTTGTTCTTGTTTCCTGGGTAACAGCATGTTTTACAAACTCAAATGTTTACCGTGGTAAAAGTAAAAAAAGCTAATCTCAGATAAGTATGTAGCTATCAAAATCTTACTAAATCTTAAGCTTTTAAAATCTAAATTCCATATTTCAGTAAAACATCTGTGTGTGCATGTCTTTATATACATGTATATAGGTTCTGGAGGATAAGGGAATATAAACTTAATTAACTTTAAATTGTAGCAGAATTGTTAATTTATTTCATGTTATACCTACACACTTTCAAATTTAAAGATCTGCCTTTATTCTCTGTGGTTGATATGTATGTATGCATACTTTATGTAGCTGAATCACCAGAAATACTAAGAATTACTCTAAAAGGAAATATGTATATATAGTCATAAAAATAGATGTTTATATGCAGGTCGAGATTTCAGGCTTCTCAGAAACAGAAACTGCGACATGAGCGTTTTATTGTTTTCTGCCTATATGAAAATAAGGGGTTTTTTTTCCCAGCCTGTGAGATGCATCTGAAGAACTTTCTTCACAGAGTTTGGGAACTGTCTGGACTATTCTTTGAGCTATAATGTTGAAAGACTTTTTTACAGGTTTAATTGGAGGAAGGGCAATCTTGCCTCTTAAAAGAGTTACGAAAAAATAGTCTGCTGGCCAATATTTCATGTGGTAATCATGTTTTTTTCTTACAGAAAATATGTCAAAAACTATAGATCTTGATCATCCAAGCAATATTTATTCTTTTCAGGTGACAAAATCAGTCACATTAAGTAATTGCTATTACTGTGGTCTCTCCTGCCACTAGTGGATTAATGTAAGCAGTTCCCACCAAGCTCTTTCATTTATCAACAGCTTTTTTATAGTAAGGACAAAGCATTATGTCTGCACCTTTAAGGAAATCTGTGCTGGTGTAAAGTTTTAATAAAGCATTTTTATTTTGCGTTTGCACATTCAAAATGATCTCCAGGTATGAGAAAGGCAATTACAGAATTTTGATTTTATGATACCTTCACTTCTTTTCTCAGAAGGTATCAGCTTAAGGTTTAGTTCTCATCAGTGGACTGCATACATCATCACTGGTCTCTAAACTCCATGAGATACAGAAAATAGGGCTGTATGATCATACTTCCAGTGTAAAATTAGTTTTAGAAAGCTTATAGGTGATCAGCTGAAGGATCTTTGTTCCCTTCCTTGAATATTTTTAGATTATCCACAGGTAAATTCCCTATGTGATATAACCAATCTCCCTTTGTCTTTTGTGCCTTTAAGGCCTTGAAAGTTAAAAAGGGCTTTTAAAGTGATTGTGCACCATGTATTCCTCTCTCACTACAGACTGTCAGCCCAGCACTCAGAGAAGGTTCCAGCTTTGACTGTCAGCAGTGTGCCTGAGAGCCTCTCTGGGAGTTGCAGAGGGGATAAGGAAGTATTTGAAAATGTTATTTTAAATGCTGCCTTTTGTAACATTCTCCACTGTATTTTTTCCCCTTGTTTTCCATGCAGTTTGGTATCTAAAATTAATTTCTGAATGTTATTACTGTCAAATTTCTAAGTATGTAATACACAATAGTTGCTTATATTTATAACCCATTAGCTAAAATGAATGAAGCACTGTTCACGCAAAAGGGAGAAAACTCATATTCTGTCTGAATATTTATTAGTGCCTTTCAGTCTTCAGGACTGCAGAAAAATATAGCTGGAATGAACCTCTGGAGATTGTATAGCTGGTGTCCTAGCCCAAGGCGCTATCTTTGTCATTCCTCACAGACACTGTAGAAGAATTTTAAAATTATTTAGGTAGGAAGCAACTTCTGGCGTTTGCCTGGTCTAGCCTGCTGTTCAGGGCAGGGCCACCTTTGAAGCTGAGTCAAAGTGCTTAGGGCCCCTATTCAGCTGAATTTTGAATAACTTTAAGGATGGTAACTCTTCTTTGAGAAACATGCTCTAAAGTTTTACCACCCTGCCATGGTTTTTTTCCTCCCTTCTATCTAATTAGAATAATTGGAGTTTCACTTTTTGCAAGTTGTATCTGTTGCCTTTTGCCCCTCCACCGTGAATCTCTGAGAAGAGCATGGCTCACTCTTCTCCATAATCTTGAAAACAGCACTTGGATTTGCCTTAATCTTTTTTGTAAAGGTTAGACACTAAAACTCAAGCCCCTCAGCCTCTCTCCATACACTGCATGCTCCAGCCCTTGGTCACTGCCGTGGCCTTCCACTGGGCTGGCTTTAGACTGTCTCTACCCTGGAGTGCTCCAGATGAGACAAAATGGCTGCAGGTGCCATCTCACAAGTGCTGAGTTGGGGTGAAGGACCGCATCATTTTACCTGCTGTCTGCACTGTTACTGGTTCAGCCCAGTATGGAGTTGGTCTTCATTTCTACAAGGATGCCCTGCAGGCTGATGTGCAACATGTTGTCAGCCAGGAGCCTTCAGTCCTTTTCAGTAGAGCTGCTTTTCTTTCCAGTTGGTGCCTGTGCTGCAAGTCTTGGCATTTGCTTTAGTTGAATTTCTTGGGGTTTCTGACAGATCATCCCACATTTCACTGCCCTTATCTGCTGAATGTGTTATTTTATGTTCCACCTGAATCTTCCAGACATCTCTGTAGAAAATGGAAAATAAGTTTTCTTTCCTTTTTCATGTTCTTTGATGTTTCTGTACTGTTTATTCTGTTTCCACTTCAGTCTTCTCTGTTTCTTTTTTGTTTCTCATTCTGATTAAATTTTACACATCTTTAATCCATGCCCACTTTTTTTTTTAAACTCTGACATCTTAACTGTGGAGAGAAGTATCCAGTTGAGACCTTACCAGTGTAGGAGAGCAGAGAAATAACTCTGTGTGCTATAATGCTATTAAATATATCTGTATGATTGAGTAGTTTACCATAGTGGCTGCCGTGAGCTGGGTTTAACTACTGAATGATTGTGGTCACCAGATGCTTTTCAGGGTAATGCCTACCTAATCACTTGTTCTTCATCCTCAGGTTATATAGTTGCATATTCCTGCTTATAGGAATATCTTGCATTTCTCCTTATTGAAAGGCATCTTGTTTCTTTCAGATGATTACTTCAATCTGTTTATTTTCTATTCTAATCTGCTCATCCAGAGTGCTTGCATTTGGTCTAAGATGGTGATGTCTTGGGATTTATTCATGACCTAGATAGATAAAAATGGAAATTGCACGTAAAAGATTGCATATGCGTAATGTATAGAAAATAAAATATTGAATAGCAGTGGATCCACATCTTCCAAATTATTTCTTTTCTGTTTGGATTCAGTATAGCTCTCCAGTCAGTTCTGTATTCACCCTGACATAAGCAAACTTTCTTTAAGAGAGTGACATATATTACATACTTGTGAGAATGTTTAGTTAGCACATATGGCATCTGTTGTGCTCTGTCTGCGTGTCTTGCTGCTAATTTGACATGATTTAACCATGAGAGATCTGGGTTGGCTGTTCAGTTTTTTCCAGGCATTGTTTGTTGATTTATTGTTTAACTGTTCAGTTTAATTTTTTAATCTCAGTATTTTCTTGAGTGAAAGTTTAGTACTGATCATACAAAGATCTTCCTCTCCTTCCTTCCCTCTGCTTTAAGATTGAAGTTGAACTTTTCTAGTCTTGTATCCCCATGAGTTCTCAAAGATGATGACTAGTTGCTTTGAGACTGTAGAATTAGAACAAACCAAGCCATCACATCTCCAGTTGAAATACTGAGGAAACCTACCTCATGAAAATGTAGTGGAATTACCGGCAGTTGCTGTGATTTTGTCCAGTAGTCACTTGTTTTACATGAAAGTGCCATGGGCTCTTTAAATAATCACGGATGACTGATCCTTTTATTTTAGATCCAGTTTGAAGCTACTGGAAGAGTCTGACTCATATTAACCATAATTGTGACTGGGAAGAAGAAATTAATTCTCTTTGTGCTTAATGGATGTTGATGTGCCCGTTAAAAATAAATACACATGAGTTTGGAAGAAGGTCTTCTTGAGGCTTGAATATTGCATTTCTTCACTTTCAGTCAGGCTATTAGCATAATTTTAACATTGTTTGGCATACATTTTTAAGCAAATATACGCAGATATTAGCACAACCCCGTTTCTAAACAACCCCCTGCAATTCTTTGCTGCCAGTTTAAATTGTTTCAAGTATTGTGCCTTTATCTGCTGGAACATTCACTATTTACTAACTTGCTGAGACACTAAAAAAATCCTCAAAATTTTTTTTCATTTGGTGAATACTTGTCAGTCCATGTGTAAGTCCTGGAGTTTGTGGTATTGTGATACTTGGCCCTTTGAGCTCAGACTGCCCTTGCAGGGGCAAAAAAATATGAATGAGTGAGAAATGTAAAGATAGTGGTAGGATGAGCCAGTGATTAAGCCATATGCATTATTTCATAGTTTCAAGGTGCTGGTACCCTTTGGAACTCTGTGAATCACTGTGATCATAAAATAATTTGGGTTGGAAGGGACCTTAAAGGCCATGTAGCCCACCCCATCCCCCACCTCCACCATGGGCAGGAACATCTTCAACTAGGTAATGTGGCTCAGAGCCCTGTACAGTGGACAGGGATGGGGCATCCACCACCTCTTTGGGTGACCTGTGCCAGTGCTTTACCACCAGCATTGTAAAAAACTTCTTCCATATATCTAATCTAAATTGACCTTTTTTTAGTTTAAAACTGTTACTCGTCCTATTACAACAGGCTCTGCTAGAAAGTCTGTCCTCCTTTGAATCCTGAAAGGCAGCAGTGAGGTTTTCCTGGTTGGTTCAAAGTCAGCAGTGCTCTACCCAGAGTGAAGAGGCAGTCCTACTACCTCAGTCATGAGCTGATGTCTCACAGGAATATGGAACATTTTTTCACCTTTATATTTTGTGAATGGGCTTGTATTTTGGTTTTCTTGTGTTTTTCTCCTCCCTCTGTTTAGAAATACGGATTTTTTCGGAATGTTAGCCCACTTGATAGGTTAGCTTCTCATTGGACAAAGATCGAAAGATTCTGAACTCGATCAGCTGAACAATATTGCCAGTATAGGACTTCAAAATATTGTACGTAGAAGTGGGAAAAATAAGGAGAAGGATAAATTCAAAGAGTTAGTAGGGAAGGGTCTGATTTTATTTGCATTTTGTCTTTTGACTTGAAGAATGTCTTTAAATTACATTTTCAAGATTGTCTCTTAAATCTTGTGTGCTTTAAACTTGTGCTTGAACTACAAGTTGAAATTCTCATTTACTTTAGTCCAGCAGCTAGTTTTAAAGCAGCTTATGAAATATTAATAGGCACACAATGCCTTCAACAGTGTAGTTCTCAGAAACAATGCTGCCAAGCTAATATTCAGTGTCACATTTTCCCTTTCACCTCTTGGAAATGGTATCAGAAGGGATTCTGGGAAGATTGACTGGACTGGCACATAGAACCCATCTCATTAAACTGAATTTAAACCCTTGCTTGATAAGCTTAAATGTGATTCTTAATTTTTTATCTTTTCCTCAAGAGGTTATTGAATACACTAGGTAAAATGAAGGACATAAATGTTCATAAATAATTAATATGTTCCCATTAGTATAGTACTTGATTTTAACCCACTGGTGTACACACTATTAAGAAGTATAGACTAGTCTTCCTAAACCAGACAATTAGACTTTTTCCAAAATTAGCAACAGAAATTCTTCCATTCCTATGTTCATTTTGCAAAAAAAAATTGGCACTGTAGCAGGTGTCAGTTCTGTGTGCAAATACACTGTGTAAAAGAACTGATAACAGCTTAAAGCCAGCTGTGCAAGCTGGATTTTTTCCTCCAACTCTTGGCAGGCTTTGCTTTTGCGGGTACCTGCCTGTTCTTAGCTCTTGGACTCACGTATAACAGTTGATGACATCAAGGATGTGAGCTGCAAAAGACAGGGTCATTCCCCGGCTGCCTTTTCATGCTACCATTTCCTTTTGGTTGTTGTAAAGTAACCGCTAAAGCTTCAAATCAGAATCTGACTTCTAAGTCATAAAATTATTGAATGGTTTGGGTTGGAAGGGACCTTAAAGATTATCTAGTTCCAACCCTCTACCATGGGCAGGGGTGTTATCCCCTAGATAAGGTTTCTCGGAGCCTCATCCAACCTCGTGCATTTGCAGAGATGGGGCATCGACTTCAGGCAATGGAAGTTTTTCCCACTGACTTTTTCCCATTTGGTTCCACTGAACTCAGTCGATGCCAGTGCTCAGAGAAGGTGTTTTTAAAGGTAACAGTAACCAAAATTTAACAATTAACATAGTGACCAAGAGAGAGTCTGGTTGAGATATTTTTTATTTTATATCCAAAACCAAACCATGGACAACTTAGAAGGAAGCTATGTCTGTTTCCAGATGTGGTGGTGTGGAGTTCGATTTTATTCTTTGCAGTCTTTCTGATTTCAAACTAGCTCTATCCCTGTGGGGCATCAGTTATTGGGATATGTGTTTATGGGGTAGAGATGGTGGATCTTTCAGAAGAAAATCATTTGAGACAAAAAAAAGAACATACATAGAAGCAGCCAAGCAGTACTTCAAATTAACTTTTGTTTGCTAGTTATTATTTATCTTTAAAGATGCAAAATGCTCATTTTTCAACTTGTTTATTTACAGTAGTTTACAACTCATTAGAGATCCTAAGTCCTTTTCAGAGTATGGCAATTCTTATTCAATTACTCTTCTTATTTGCTAATGAGACTGAAAAAATTGTGATTTGGTGTATTCAGTAAGATTTGAAGTGGTAATGAATTACTATGTCTTGTAACTGAACAGGATTTTTTTTAGCTAACTAAATCATTAAAAAAGGTGTATAGTTGTATATATTTGGTTGTTTTATATAGTGACTGGTGTAGTATATCAAATGCAGTAGGAGTATCAGAAAACAATAGCTATCCCTTAAGAAAACAGCATTTGAATTTTTCCTTTAGTTTTCCTTTAAAAATAAGCATCAGAGTAGACTCAGCCCACATGAAAAATCCTGATGTATTTACACCTGTGTTCTGTAACATTTCATCATGTTTCACACAAGGCCATATATTTCCACTGGTTTCATAAACCAAACTTTTGGTTTTGACAGTGTACTAGAATCTCCACAAAAACAGCGTGCAGGTTTACTTTTTATGTTTTGGCACTAAAAATAATTCTAGGAGTACTACATATATTAAAAAAAATTAGCTTCTGCATTGTCTCAGCATTTTTAATTTCAAAACTGGATTTTTCATGACAGTTCTGACACATGGTTCATTAATGCACTTTTAGTGACTCTTAATGATAATGCAGTTTGTAAAGTTATTGTAAAGTGAAATTAGAGTAAATGTGATCTGACTTTGCAATTCTGCAAAATGTGTAACAGAGTGACTAGCAAATTAAGTGACTTCATCCATCTGTGAAATATTTCAAGGTCACACCTTTATTGGCTACAAGATTTCTAACTAAAAAGACAGAGGATGACAGTACTTACAGTTTGATAATGTTTGCTTACTAAGCATGAAATGAAATTTAACAGTGCAGCATGTCTACATTTGTAAATTTATTGTGGTTGTTTAGACTTCTTGGAAAATGAAATGTCAAGCTATTGCTCTTGGCTTCTAGAATGTGATCTTTAGGTCCAGTAGAAAAGTTCACTTTGTAAACTTTTCTTCTCTAAATCAGTGTGACAATAATTTTTTAAGTCTATTTCTTAAGCAAAACAAAAGTTGTGGCACGACTGCACCTGAAGTTAGGATGTGGCGATACCAGTGCAGCTGGGAGCATCTGATGCAGCAGCTGCTCGTTATCATAGTCCTTGCTACCACCAGGCATCATATTCAGCTCAGTGGGACAGTGTGTGAGGTTAAGCTCTTAAAAGATTTCTAGATTGACATCCTGTATCATAGCAGTGCAAAAATTGTGTCATCTACACCTGAATAAGTAGTGCATGAAGTAATTTGCAGAAAAGATGATTCCAAGAGTAGAGATTAGGATGATTGATTGTAAGTACCTGAGACATCTTTTTTTAAGGGATTAAATTTGGACCTAAGGGGATTTTTTTTTTTTGAGGAGAAAGAAGAATCGCAAATTCCAAAATAGTTTATTAAAGAATCTTAATTGTTAGTCAGTACCATGTGATACTCTGCACAAAGTGGTATAAAACCAGGGAGAATGCATGAGTGTGTCTACAGAATTGCTTTAGTGCTTCTGAGCAAAATGTTAATCCAAATATCAATAATCAACAAGTCAGTTTGTAAAATACACATCCTGTCTGAATGTGCATCTTTTAGAACTATAAGTGGATTCTGAGCATCTAAGAGAGTGAAAAGGTTTCTTGGGATATCTGCAACAGTTATGAAACTCTTCGGGATAGTGAAATTTTATCTGTGTCAGTTTTGCACACTGACTGATAATGATTTAACTGGTCTGGTGTAAAATTTCCTTAGTATTTTCTTTTATCATTTTGTTAGTATTGGTGAAAACTGAGGTCTCTGAGTATCTTGGTCTCTAGAATCTTGAGGTGATTAGTTACAAGCTCTGCCACTTCATGTATGTGCTAGGAAATAAGGAATTTGCTTTTTGAGCAGTGTATTCATTTTCTGTGGCTTTCGTAATTAACAAAGAGGAATGCTATGTGTTTCTTGATATGAACATTTTTACTCAAATGACCAAATACATCAGAGGGTACAAAAACTCCAAGAGTTCTGAATTCCCGCACCCATAACCTGTAGACCAAGGCAGAAGCAATGCCTGAAGGTACGGATCTGGCTGAAGAGCACAGGGCAGAGAGTGTGAGGATGAAAGTGTGTGTTAAAAAGTGTGGTAAAGTGGATGTGTTAGGGATGACTTCTTGCAAACAGCTTGGAAAGCATTTGTATGTACCATTGATGAGGAATGCCGCAGCAGAGGCATGAAGTAAATCCTGGTGTACAAAGCATCACTAAAGAGAAATTTGAAAAATCAGAATATTTTGTCTCTTCTGAGTGTCACAGAATGTAAATTCCAAGTAATCTTTTGTTTGGGAGCTATCAGCTTTCAAAGACAAGAAACCTCAATTATTCTGTTGCTTCTGAAATGTATGCTGAGGTCAAGGATCTCAGTCTTTACAAGTAAAATCAGAATTATTTGTACTAGCCTCTCTTATTATCCTGTAAAGAGTGCAACACTGGAAAAGTGATTACATTATATTTAGTCCCACAATTTTGTATGGCAAAGTTGTTATTGTAAGAGTGAATTTACAGCAGAAAATGTCAAACCTTGTAGCAGAAGTAAATGAGATTCAGAAGGCCAGGATGAAATGCTTTTTTTCCCCTTTGGTTTGCCTCTTAACATTCAAACACAGGAATGCTGTTCTCATGGAGGATGGAGCAGACAATTTTGAAGTGTGTGCATTTGCTTTGTCTGTATTTCCTTTGTTAACCTCTTAGCAGCAGCATTAAGCAGATTTTCCCTCTTCCTTTGTTTTTTTATTACTTTTTCTGTTCCCCTGAATGGAAAAAGGTGGACTTGAACTAGGAAACAAATTACAAACTGAACAGCAGAACCTGTTCTGTGCCCTTGGAATGGGGAGAGAAGGGAAGTGAAACCTCATACAAAAAGAGGTGTCAACAGCTCTCATTTCCCAAACTGCTGCTTGGCGGGAGAGAGATGAAGTATCACGGTAATGTTCAATGGGCCTTGCTATTGGGAGCTGGTGGATGGAAACATTGATCCTTCAGTGCTGCGGACATGTACTTGGGCCTCATTACTGTGAGGTTGCATGTGAAGTTGTCCTTTTTGCCTTTCAAGTCTTTCTACTCTTCTCTTTACTTTGTATGCCTTGCAGGTTCAGATTGTGTAAGGACAACAGGAATTACTTAAAACTGGATGTGGAGGGTATTGGGAGAGAAGGAGAAGGGTTAATCCATCTGAACAACTGGATTCTTCATTGCCATCGTGTTGGCCTGTGCCTCTAGGGCAGTGCACTGACTCCAGATGGATGGTTTAATTTTATATATATTTACATAGTCTTTTATTGTAAATTCTTGTGATCATAATGAGGAATTTCTCTGTAGTAGTCTTTTCTTGACAGTTAAGCAGAATTTTCTTCTTGTCAGAGCTCACCTGCAATAAAATCTTTCTTTTATCTACTATATCTTGACCCTGATAAGACATGGAGCTCAGGATACGACTCAGCTTTCTGGATACCTGTGTTTTTTTTCCCAGAGGTGCTTCTCCATTACTCCAGCTTCATAGTTGCCTCCACATTTTTCATATTTTTCCCTTCAGATTTCTTTCGTTTTGCCCATCTTTTATTACTTCTAACTGCTCCTTCGGTTTATTAAACAAATTACAGAAGTTTCTTGCTGCAATAATTAGTTCATCAGAGAAATGTAGAGTATATGACTGGTGGATGTTTTCAATAATGAAACATAACAAGGTTTTTACTGCTCTTCACAACTAAATATTGGTAAGAGAAGAGGGCGACGCCCATTATTATGCTGCTGGGAAATACAGGCATTCCTCTGCACCACAGAGTTTGTAAATCTCAGTCTTTCATACAGGATCACTGATACAGAGAATTGATACTAGACAGCAGATGGACAGCGAGGAGGATTTGTATGAAATGGCATGTGGAGGTTTCTCCTCTCTTGTGTTCTGTGTCATGCTGGACTTCGTGTCTTACAATGAAACCTCTTCATGCCCTTGGAGGCAGGATGAGATAGTCTATAGGATACATGTCTCTGTGTGTACTTAAAGCTCACTGCTCAGTGAGTCAGTGGCCACAGATGGGGGGAAGGATAGGATGCATCTGTGGGAAGATGAGCAGGCTCCTTATCCACAACCCTTTTTTGCTAATCTCATGAGGTAAAAGAGAGTAAATCCATAGCAAAAAGTCTCTTGCATGAACTCTTACATGTAAAGAGATGTTGAATGATTGGTTCTCCTGTGATTTACCTTAAATCTCACACAACATATTCACAGAGGTCTCCCACTGTCAATTAACTGTGAAATCCCACCTACTGCAGCCTTGTTTGATGGCACGCTATAGCTCCTGTGGTCTGCAGCCTAAGAAACTATTTTGATGCTTTTGTGTAAAAACTTCATTTAATGTATTTACTAGGTATTTCTGTTCTGGCCAGCTGTAATTTCATAAATTAATTATTCATTCTTTCCAGTGCTCTATGTGCATTTTAATTATTGTTAGAGTTGAAATGAGCAGTTGTTGAAGAATCAAAAATTAGGGAAATATAATGTCTTTTCACTCAGTGAGGAGTAAAAACCCTATCCATATTCCGAACCACTTCTTCATATGTATTTCATAGTTGGTTTGAGATATCCTTTGTGCATAAAACAGACACACTATGCAAAATCCTGGTAGTGTTCCCTCTAGCCATTTGCTACATTTCTTTAGAAAATGAGAACACCTTTAATTCAGACTTCCCAAAGAACTGTGTTCTAGTTTTAGTATTTTAAAATTTCAGTCTACCACTTTAACCCTGAAGGCATTTTACATATAGTTGGAATAGTGCTCTGCTTAGCTTTTCTTGTAGAATGATTATTGGTGTCACAAAACATTAAGGAAATTCAAACTTATTTTGCACTTAATTTTACCTGAGCAGTATTTCCTTGGTGGTGGTAAAGTTAGCATTTGTTAATGCGTATTTGTATATTCTAATTAGTCACTCACTTAAAGCCAAATAGGCTAGAAAGATGAGAAAAAAATAGAATGTATGCAAACGGCTTTAGCTGAATTGAAGGGGAAAAAAAAGTGTCTTTTCCCCTGAAGCATACACTCTGCATGAAATTCAACTTGACAAGTGACCCTTTCAAAACAGCGCCACAAAGATTTCTCGGCATTCTCCATATATGAGAGGCAGCATTCTTGTATTGTACACACAAGGAGTCCCCGAGATCCCTCTAAATGAAAGTAGCCTCTTCCTCTATCCTTTGTGTTCTATTTTACCCTCATCCCTGTGTTGGCATTCACATTTATGAGCACACATTTATGTGAGAAAATTTTGCAAAAAGCAAAACCATTGATGATGTTAATATGAAATAACATATATGATAAAATACAATAAGGAAACTCAAAGTATTCAAAATGTGTGTGTGTTCACTTGTAAAAAAAAAAGGAAAAAAGAGGGAAAAGAAAAAAATATTTGGCAGTTAATTTAATTTACAACTAGGTGACACAAAAGCTGAACTCCAGCTCTCAACTCTTGCATTAATTTAGGAGCAGAAGACAAAAAAGGTCTGTGATTCTTTGTGAGCAATGAATAACAGGAATGTATGACTTGTGAAACTGAATGTAATGCATTAAAATCAGAGCAAACTTATAATTTAACAGTGTATAACAAGTATCAGATCTTAAAAATAACAGTAGTGGATCAGCAGTATTTTATCACCATCCAGTTCTCCTGCAGCAACATTCTAGAGATAGTGCACTGGTTATCCTGCATGTATATAAACTGTCAAATAGGTGAGATATGCAGTGTAATATTTAGTATGTCCCATGCCTTCAATGCTCTTTTCAGATGTCTTTAGGAAGAGAACAAAACCTGTACTCAGAATCTGGCTTGACAGAGGGGTGTCAGGTGGGGCAGTGGTACCTCAGGGGGTGGTGGGCTGCTGATAGGTACTCCTCACACACAGTATTGGCTTTGTACATGGAACTTCTTCTGCATGTATGGACCATATGTTCCTATAGTGTTTAATAGATTGTAGATTACAGGCATTTTATAATTTTCAAATAGATAATCTCACATTTTACACCAAGATATTTCGGGCAAAGAGTGGAAAAATTGCAGCCTTGACATGAGCAGTTATCACATGTGAACAAACATCACTTGAAAAACTAGAAGGTCAGGCAAGATGATACTATAAGGCAAATAGGGGAATAGTTCTTTTATTAGTTATTGCTAGTCTTCAAAAACAATGACAGCAGATAAAGACATCCCTCAGTTGAAAGAGAACCAGAGAAGAAGCAATCTGTTCTTCCTTTTGAGGTTTGCTGTATCTTTATGTTTAGGGGTTTGAGGGAGCTGGGAAAAAGCCTGTTTCCTCTATTCAGCCAGCCTCCAAGAGCAGTTAATATTAATCCTAATTTTTGTATTGTCCATGTATAACTCTGTGGGTTTTTTCCACAGGAGTAACCTGAAGCAGGTAGATCTCTGCAACTACCGTTGTGTGCTCTCTTACATGGTTGCCTCCCAGTGAGGGGCATTTCTTCCCCCAGCAGAAGACTTTCAGGGGCTGCCCAGAGACGCAGAGGGAGATACAGGAGGGTAGGAGGGTTCATCTGTTTAAAATATTTTTCCTTTAACCACTGAAGCATACTGATGAACAGGGGGCAACATACCTGCCCCAAACTGTTAAATTTGGTGCCCATTCCATTCTGTATTTATGATACAACACATAAGAGATTCTTGCTTCATACACAGGCTCTGGTTTCAAAGCATCATGTTTGCAAGTCCACTCAAATGGAAATACTTGTTAAATATTTACTACCTTAGTGGCTTATCCTTGGATACCAAGACGTTTTTCCTACTGCTTTTCCCAAATACTGGAAAAAGTGCTGTAGAAAATAAGTAAAGAAATAAGTAAAGAAAATAAGAAAATGTCACTTGTGAAAGTTTACCTTGATAACTGCATAGCTAATTTTGTGCAAATAAAATGTTAAATGCAGATATTTTACATGATGAGAAACCTAATCTTTGCTCTGGGTAGGGTATAAAGACAAGTTAAAGCTTAAATGCTGACATCTGTCTTCTAGAAAATTATCTGTGGCTGCAAAAGCATTTTTGCTTCAGCTCAACTTTTCAAAAATGACTGTCTTATTTATATGTGTTTTATTATTGCTATGAAGTCATTTCTAGTAAGTCACTGACCTGAGACTGATCCAGTTTGATGGAGCTTCTCCTTAACTTATACAAATTAATTCTCAGAATGGAGTATGCAAATATTATCTAATCGGTGTCACTTGGCAAAATTTCTGTTAGGCACATCATGCTGGAGACAGCACAACAATCCTTCTTTATTCTAAGGAGTCCCCTTGGAAATGGCAATAGAATGCTTGCTTTGATGGAGTAGGCAGAAAGGATGAGCCAAAGAGCTTCAGACATATTTACCTTGCAACTTTCTATTGTGGGATTAAAACACCAGAAATTGATTCTCTAAATTCTAGTTCAGAAACAGCTTCAGAATATAAATCAACACCTAATTTTATGCCCTCTGGGCATAATTATCCTATTCTCTTTGTCATTAAGGATGAAATTCATTGCCATCTCTGATACTTTGCATTTTAAAAATTTGAAAGCCAGTGTTTGTTTCTTTCTCTGCTCGTCCTGTACAATCAATATGCCTTTCTGAAACTGCTGTATGCCTCTATTAGCTTCTGCTTTTTTATTCCTTTTCAAGCAGAAGGTTGCAAGAACCATGTTCATTTTCGTTAAGAAATGAGTTCTTCACAACAAGAAGCTGCAGAAGGGTGAATCCTGAGCAATGGGGAAAGCAGGAGTTTAGCTGTTTATTCAGGATTTTTTTTTGACTACTGTGTTTATGAAACTGAGTTCTCTGTGTATACCTTTGAAAGTAGGACTATGATTAAATATTTACAGGTATGGTATGAGGAGTAGCTAATGAATGTCTCCAGTATTTTCAGCAAACAGTAGCTGTGGTATGAAATGCATATGAAACAAAACTTTTGTTCAGAAATCTTCCTAGTATAGTAGAGCACTTAATGCTCTGACTCATAATAGTATATAACAACAATGTCCTCAGTTAAGGTATTTCCTTGTCTTTAAATTGCCCTGAATACCACAGTATTTTAGGTCAGAGGAAATCCAATCAAAAGCTTAGCTTGCTCTATGTTTAAAAAAAAAAAAGTAAAAATTCTGAAATTATGTGTCTCTGCTGTTTGCATTAATGTAAAAGGAAATGTGTGTATGATTTACATGCTGGCAGGACTGTCAGTTTGTGTGTTAGAAACTGCAGGCCTACTTCTGCATCTTTAGCGTAGGAGATGGAGCCTTTGTAGAGAGTAGTAGGTGGTGGGATAGAGTGAAGTGCAGCAGGGCTTGAACCCCCTCTGCTTATCTGAGGAGAGTCCCTTCATACTTTACACACAGCATAGGTGGGAGCTGTTAGCATGAGCACTGGCCAATAATACCATTTAGTGCTTTTTTTCCTGCTTTACTATAGCAGCCATATAGCTATGTGATGCACCTCATGAGCATGAGAGAGAAGGGCAAGTCCCTTGCACAACATAATGATGTGATTTCCAAAGCTCAAAATTTGCCCAAACTTATATCAGGTCTCTCTAGAAAGTGGTCAGGCAGTTGATGTGCTGCACCTGCTGCTTGTGGTGCTACTTGAGATCGTTTGGTTGCTCCCTTATCTGTTTATTTGCTGTATTTGTCTTGTTATTGAAAGGAACGAAGTCTTCCTGGGGCTTGGTGAGGACTGGGGAAGCTGCTTATGCTGGAGCATGTTGAGCAACAGAGGTACTAAAAAAAGGTTGTATTTACTTAATAAAAGCCAAGTCTGTCTGCTTGGTTTCAGTTTTCAGCTTTCATTTAGAAGACAGTTGCAAAGCAAGAAAGTTTTACATTTTCTCCTTTTTAAAAAGCTTTGTCATTTTTAATTTAACTTAATAATTTAACTTCAAGGAGCAGTGATGGCTGCAAGACTTCTGTCTTGAAGGTTTCTGACACCTACAAATACCTTTTTGCACATCTGTCAGAGAGAGTCCTCAACAGGGGCAACAAACCAACATTTTTTTCTCTGGAAAGAGAAAGTGTTGCCTCTGCTGTAGGCTACGACTTTCATTTTCGTGTTTCGTGACAGTAATGTTTTTGCTGCTTGGTGGCAGAGCACAGAAGAGACGTGTGGTGAAACCTTCAAAACAGACAGCGATCCCTTCTTGAAGTCCATAGGTGAAGTTTTATTGGCATTTTTATTTTTGGTAATATGCCTGTAATATTCCTCTAAGGTCTTTACCATTTGAAAGTTGAAAGCTGTGTGATAAAAACAGACTTGTAATGAAACACAACCTCCTTATAGAAGTTTCACTAAAAATAGTTCTGGTGGTGCCCTGGGGGTGTTCATCAGCTAGCGACAGCGGCTGCATTTTCACAGCGGGAAAGCAGGGCTGGTGAGGTCAAGGAGGATGAGTCTGTATTCCTGTGGGGAGCTTGGTAGGAGCATGCTGGGCGTTTTGAGCTTTTACGGATAAAATGAGTATGGGTTTGTGACGATATTGTTTTAAAATATCTGGAAAGCTGTAACAAGCCCAAAAGAATTCCAGTTCCAGCTTTCAGTGTGTGTGTGTGTTTTAGGATCCTCAGATATCAGGTCTAGCTGACCTTTACTTACAACGGTCACGTTTCAAAACGAGAAAATCCTGACTTAATATTGATCAATCTCTGCTCACTTCTTTCAAAACAGAATTGCTAAGTTACAGTCCTGGTTTTTGCTTTACTTCTTTTATGCTTTTGAAAACAGTGCCCTGGTTTCCTCTTTGCAAAATAAAGACTCACTGAAATGTCTGCATCACCAGAAACTAATCCATTCTCGGCGTGCTCTTCCTTTTCTAGATGATGAACCTGTAAAATCTGTTTTACAGGAAAACTTTCTGACTTCCTTTTAAGTGCAAAATGGTATCTCTTGGGAGCCTGGATGCAAGTGACCATGTTCAGCACATAGTTTGACTGAGGTGACTGCTTGATCCCTGACTTGTACCAGCAGACAGGAGAGGTCCTGCTGGACTAGAGACCTTACTGGGCTTGTGGGAACGTGGTTATGATAAAAAACCCCTGACAGATGTCAGTGTGATAGGATTTGAGCAGTCACTGCTTTTGTTTTTGTGTAGGAGGGAAACTTCATCAGAAACACGGATGAAATTCCAGCCTTATCTTAGGGAATGAATGTGGGTTTCAGGCACGCAGCAAGAGAAGAGAGCCAGTGCCTTTTCAGGCTTTTTGCTTCTCTCACCCTGTGCCAAGGATGATCTGACGCACCTTAATTTTAAAGTTTTTTGAACTCTGCTGGGATTTGAAATGAGTATTGTCATAGTGTGCTTGTGATGTCGCTTCCTTTGTTTGCCTATTGCCATACACCCTGGCCAGCTCTGTAGGAGACCTGTCTGTGGAGTGCCTTTTAGTGTTTAGATCTAGCAGTGATTAGAATACACTAATGCCCGGTGGGTATATGTGTCATTTTTTAACAGCTGCCGAGCTTTCTCCCTGCTGCTCCAATTAACACATTCGGCACACACTTGTCGGTGAGTGGGCTGTGTGTACGGATTAAACCACTTTGCTGTTTATTAATCCAGCATATGAGATGCCAGAAATGGATTGGCGTGTTTCCTCTTCTTACAACAAATGAAATCAAACACGCTCCTGAGGCTGTGCCCGGGTAGATATGAGGGCAGCATTTAACTGGCGAATGGAAACCTGTTTTGCCTTGAGATATGGTTCAGTCCATTGACTAACATCTATCCCCGCCTCCCAGCCCCTCTTCAAATGATGGAAACACAGGATAGGGAGCTCTCAGTGCTGGGCTTCCCCTTGCTGGCAAGCAGGTCTCTTCAACTTTGTCCTCTGCTGCTTAATAACAGCTTGGAATTGTGAAATTCTCCTTTTTCTTCAATGCTTTCACCCTTTATTTATTTTCAGGTGGAAATATTCCAGTCAATAGATTTGATAAAGTGTGTCTCTGTGTGTATCCCTTTTTATTTTTAAAAGGGAAAACAGTATGCTTCCTAGTCACAGCTGAGATAAGGGAGGGGTTGTTTAATGGTACCGGAGCGGCTGGTGGGAGCTGCAGCTCTGCTCCGGTGCTTGCGGTTGATTCATGCTGGGACAGCTCTTTGTGAAGCAGAGGGCGAAGGGGGCTGCCGGCTGGGGCTGTGAGTGAGGAGGGAGATGGAGCGCTTCTTGGGCTTTGTCAAGCAGATAAGAAGATCGAGAAGAAGAAAAGGCAAAAAGTACCGGCCAGAGGAGGATTACCACGAGGGCTATGAGGATGTCTACTATTATGCCTCAGAACATTTTCGAAGTAAGTATTTTGCATAACCTCATTTTCTTTTGGCTGTGATAAGGGATACGTTCTTACCAAAAACGCAAAAAATATTCCTCCCTTGCTAGAACCTGAGCCTCATATATGTATTAAAAGTCAGTTCCTGTGAGGGCTTTTTCTGCTGCTGCTGAACAATACAAAGCATCTAAAGTAGCACAGAAGCTCTCAAAGTAAAGAGGGTCTGTCTGCAGACCCTGGTGAGATTTCAGATGCAGTTAATCCAGTCTGACTGCTGGAAACCTTTTGTTAAAACACTTGTGTTGAGAAGCGAGTAGGGTGGTGGCAACCCTTGTAGAGTGCCTTCGGAAAGCTATGTGGATATTTTTAAAGCACTACAGAGGCAGCGAGCACTCATTTGTAAGTTGAAGTTGATGATTAATGTTTGGTATTGAGGGAGAGTCGGTTTATTAAGTCTCTGCTGTGACCTGGTCTTTTCAGTAGTGAGTAAATTGAGTGGGCTGGTTCTTTGCTGCAGGTCCAGGACCACTCCTGGAGAATTAAGTGGGGGTTTTGTTTGCTGGCACTCACATGTTGGCACTCAGCAGCTCTGCCAAAACCAAAATAAACCACCTGCTCAGAAGTCCCTGTGTGAACTGTGTGCTGGACCCTGCAGCTTCTTAGAGTTTGTCCACTGTGCCTGTACAGGCTGCAGAGCTGCTGGTGTGCCGTGGTCTTCTGGAGGAGGGGATGTGCCCAGAGGTGCCCACAGGGAGGGTAGGAGGGAGGGAAGCCATGCTCAGCCCCTGCCTGGGGTCTTGTGCAGCATTGTCAGGGCAAGGTGGTAGCAGTAGAACCAGCAATGCACAGAAATTGCCTGTTTCTGCTGTTTGGGCCACTGATTTGGGACCTTTGCAGTAAAGCTGTGCCTTGTTGAGCTGCTGAAGTTTGATGCACTTTTTTGTTGTTCTGTACCATGTGAGTGACTGTCAGTATCTTTTTTGCTCAATTTCCACTTTGCTGAAATAAATCATAAGAACCTTACATTTGTTTTAAGATAGAATGAGAAATGTGATTGTGCCTTACAGCACCAGAGAACTGCTATCTTGTGGAAAATTAGGAAACAAAAGAATTGTTCTTACTGGCTTTCTCCCAGTGTGCCATGCTTGCCTATCTCCAAAAGACAATTAATGTAGGGTGATTGATTGTTTACTGGGCTTCTCGTTGAGACAATTTTGTTTGCTTTCCACTTTTAAGAAAATTTATCATGCTGATAATGTTAAACAATATAATTTATCTATATTGTTAAGAGGGAGTTCTTGCAAGAAAAAGACCTGTTTGGGGGGCATTGCATCATAATGGGTAACATAGTGACATAAAGTCTGCTACACAAAATCTGCTACACTAGAGCTAAAAATTTTAAATCTGTTTAGCAGTGAAAAATTTGAAAGTGATATATGTTAGTGAAAGCATGTAACTTTTTCTTGCTTTAATATGTAAATCAAAAGAACATGTCAAAGCCGTATGTCAACATATTTCCCTAGCCGATTGTTGTTGTTGAAGGTCCTTTAAAGAAGAAAGCAAAGCCCCTCCAAAAACTGTCAAATGTAATAAGGATTTCTTGAATGATGATTAATAAATTATTAACTCTTAACTTAATGTATGGCACTAAGATTGAGCCAAATGTCTAATAGGTTTTTCCTTTTACTCTACTAAGAAAATGAAAGAATGTATACACTTCTGCTTGTGGAGGTCATAAGTATTTCAGACTGGATGAAATGTGTGTCAGATTTTGAAGTGGTGTTTACAACAGTGTTCAAGTACTCAGACTGAATTGAACTCAAATTAGCATGCAGCCCTATGGAGCTGGATGCACAAGGAGTTAGCTACTTCTCACAGTTACTTAAACCAAGCAGTCACAGGAGATTCGAGCCATGCAGTCTTTATAGAGATACCATCTCAAGCACAGTTTCTCCTCAAGTGCTTTTGTGTGGTCTTTCCATGTGCTTTATGTGTCAGTGTTTTGGTTGGATAGGTGTGGTAGTTACTTAAAGCAATGTGCAAAATCTGAAAAGATGCTGCTGGTGCTACTACAAATGCTCTCTTCAAATTGAATTGCATGTATTTGGGACAATGAAATGTTTCATATTTAATTTAATTATGGTCTGGTGTTACACTGTTTACAGTACAAATTTAGAGTAATTGCAGAGCTTTTAATAGCCATTCCTTCTGCAGTCGTTTGCTTAGAAGAATGTGTGCTTGCAGGAAAGATTGTATTTATTGGTACGATTTTTAGAATATCAGAGCTAATGAAATCAAATGCCTATTGTTCATTCAACTGAATGGAGCTGGAGCTTTTTTAGATTTAGTTTCCTTTCTCTACATTGTTAGGCATCCCTTCTCCATCATCATTTATGAGTTATATATCCAATTAGCCAGTACATTTGAAGATTGTCTGAGACAATCACTTTATGAGCTTGTTACTGTTTCTTTTCCCCCATTTGTAATATGGCTTAGGGTGTTGTACGAGGAGACAGAATTAATGGAAAATGCAGAAACTGCATTAGAATAACCACAGGATCAAACAAAGACAACAAAGTTAAAACCAGAATAGGCCTCTGGGAATCACAGGAAAAAGGTGGCTTTAGTTTGTCCTCAGCCCAGCTGTGCCTGGATATTGGGATATTGTTGCTCCCGCTTTTTGGTACACCATCTTTATTTCTCTGAAACTTTGTCATGGAAGACCATATTAGCTGTCATATTGGGATGCAGCTGGATGAAGGGAATGTGCAATGCTGCCTAAAGCTCCCTGGGTAAAAAAAGATACCCCAGCTCCTGAGGCAGATGTCTTTTTTCTTGGACATTTCATCCACTTGTGTTCAGTTAATAGTTAACCTTATTTTAACATGCAACACCAGCTCTTCTGTCTTTCTGAAGTGTCTGTGCTATGTAATGCTAGAAAATCTGAAGTAATAATTTTGGTACGCAAGCACATATTGACATTAGTAGTGCAGGCATCTTACTCATTTCAGTGATACTTTGCAGTGTGAACATAGTGGGTGATGAAATTGCTACCCAACCTACTCAGACAAGTTGGTGCTTATTGTATAAAACACTTTAAAAAGCATCATATTTATCTTGAGCAGCATTATGGCACTGTCATTGAACCTGTTCCTTATAATGAGGCTTTGCATGAAAAAGGCACTTACTATTACTGAGACTGCAAACCATCAGGAATGCTGTATATCAGAACTTCCTGGAATGCTCCCAAAGATGACATACGTCCTACTGCTGAAGTCAAGGTGTTGTGCCAAGACCTTTGAGTTTCAGCCTAGCCTTGAGTGGGAGTGTGGTTTTGGGACCCAGCCCGACTTGGTCACCTCTGACCAAAACAAACACTTCTTCCCACACCCTAAAATAATTTAATCACTAAGTCTTTATTTTTCAAAACACTTGGAAGGATTTGGGTTTCTTCCAACCGATTTTGGAACTTCACAGTGTTCATGAAACATGCAGGTCTAGAAGTCTTAAATTTTGTCTTACATGTTCCTTCTGGTGTCTGTAATCCATCTCCTGAAAGATCTTTTTTCTCATTGGTGGTTCTTATGATGATGATGATGTTCTTCTCAATATGGTTCACAGCATAGTCTGTTGGCATAAAGATTTTACTTTCTATGTAGATGCAATGACAATATTAAGTAATGATCCCAAAAAGCAATGTTTAAAGAATTCTACTAGTAAACCTCCACTAACCTGAAAGGTCTTATGATTTTAGCCTTGACCTTAAAGTGTTCCATTTGGTCACCAGGGTCCAATGAATAACTTTCTTCTATCCTTTGTCAAAGCCTAGTGTATGTTGTGTAACAACAGCATTGATATGTTAGACAAAGTAATATGCCATGGTCTGCATCTGCAGTGAAGTCACATATCATTTCCCTCTCTGATGCCGTTTATTAATTATTTCACAATTCTGATGTGAGAATCATCTGGTTCCTCAGTTTAGGACCCTCAACCTCTTTGAATTCGTCCCCTAAATACATGTGATGATCTTTCCATTAATTTGCCCTTCTCCCTCCTATGTCATCACTGGAAAGTGAAGGTAAGGTATTTAACTCCTAGTCTAGCAAATAAGGTAGAAAAGGAGAAACTGACGGTTTTATGTGACTCAGAATTGAAAATGTCCTCTTTGTTGACTGAAATCTGGGAATGATTAATTAAAATTAATATTGTAGATATGATATATTGGGATATTGGGATGGTGTCAGCAGAAAAACTCCGCTTGGGCGTTACTCTCCAACACAGCTCAGTGTTATGGTGCAACAACTCCCACACCATAGCTGCCAAAATGTTAGGAGTGAATGCCTTTGTGTTTCATACCTGAGGTGGTTTTAAAGCTGTATTAAATACATGAGACAAAACACCAAGGGGAGTGACATGCCTATGGTTTCTTAATGCTGTGGTCAGTAGCAACATCACTCTTGTCAAGATTTTCTCCATTTTGTGAATTGGTACATATAGTTCTTGTTTGCAGCAATCTCATAGATTTGATTGGGGTTGCAGAAGAGTTAGTGATTTTATGAGTCACACAAGGGAACTGAATATCTCTAGCTCAAGTTGCAAAGATGTTAATTGATATTAAGGGTGAGGAATGCAGGACAGCTGCTTTTCATTTTACAATGATTGTGTGTTGCTAGTTTGCAGTTTAACTGGATGTGCA
Organism: Corvus hawaiiensis; assembly: GCF_020740725.1. Lineage (NCBI taxonomy): Eukaryota > Metazoa > Chordata > Aves > Passeriformes > Corvidae > Corvus > Corvus hawaiiensis. The sequence continues at coordinate 45,416,554 of NC_063216.1, forward strand.
TGTTTGTGGGGGTTGTACTTCACCTATCACAGATCTTGTCAGTACAGTAAAATCTCAGCTTTCATAAAAGTAAAGGTAAAATACTTGTTGAAGCCTACAAGAAAAAAAGGCTTGGTAACCTGAGGAGAGGATATGGCAGGCTTTGAAAACACAATGAAAATAGTATTTTTAAAAAATAACTAAAATTTATTAAAACTTCTCATTTCCTTTGTCTTAATAACTGCTTTATGATTGTTGGAATCTGGAGATTTTCGTTAATGGACTGCAGTTCTTGAGTATTTCTGTTTTCCATAAGCCACTTCTTTCCTGAGATGTGGATAGCCCCAGCACCTCGAGTTCATCATGGGTGCGATGCCCATGTGCAGACAGACTCTGTCATCACAGGGCTACCATCCAGTGTCAGTTCAAAGGCCAGCCACGGTGATAAAGGAAGCTGCTGTATTTGACCTTTATTGCTGGGACAGGCAGTGTCAACTTTCCCATTCAGGGTTTTCTGAATGAAACAAAAGCGGTAGCAAGTGATTGTCTCTGCTTCCACTGCTAAAACTTCCCTAAAACTTCTCATGCAACAATTGCAATATTTTCCATTTTGGATAAAATTCAGACTGGCATTGGATAAAGGTCTACCCTCATGCTGTTTCTCTTGCTTTTTTATCTTCTTCAACACACATAGATGTTGAAAATGGTTAAAAAACTGTTGGTTTTTTTTTAAACAATTGGTCATTGCATCTAGTGCAGTTTTATATTTCATGACAACCATCTTCTTGCAGAGAATCGCTTGACTTCTGGTGAGGTATGTATGTGTTTTGGAGAGGATCCCATTTATCTGCTATCTTGCTCATCATGGTTGTTAGTGAAAGTGTACTTTCCCATGGAACCCAAGTGGAAGAGAAGAATTTCATACTATTCTTATTTTACAGACAAGCAAGCTAGTAGGAGGAGGTAATAAAAAGAAGACAGTTAGCAGCTCTTCAGCCTCCCATGAAATTATTTAGGTTTTCTAAGCATGTAAGGAATATGCATATATTAAAATCTTATTTTACTCCTTTGGTGTTTTATATTAGTAAAAAAACGCAAGCCTTGGGATGAGGCTTGTGTTTGTGGATGTTTAGTCTGTTTGAAGGGTGGCTTAAGCTGCATTATGTTGTTTATATAATTCAAATATAATTAAATTAGTGTCGTTACTTGAGCTGCAGTAGTGTGATACCCAGCCACACAGTGTGTCAGTGAGGCACCTAAACCCAAGGCTGTGGGGTTCCCTGCAGAACTGGAGCAATGCATTTCTTCTTGCCAGGCAGCGGGTGTGTGCTGGTTTTGGTGAAACATTTTCATTATATGTGAAACAGGCCACAAAAGCCTTTTTTTTTTTTTTTTTCCCTTCATTAAAACTGTGGTGCAACAGCCAGTTTTAAGTTTGTTAGTAATAAGATTGCTTTTTTAAATGACCCTTTGTGACTCTTCTACAAGTGGCCCTTAGCCTCCTGGGACTGCACAGAGCATGGGTAGTAAAACATTGCTTTGGAGTTACTTGAGGGAAAATAGCTTATTTATTTTAAGGCACTGAAATAATGAGACCTGAGTTATATAATTCTTTGCATGAAGTGTAAACACTCTCCCTGCTAGCAATTACGAGCATACAATTTTTGTGCTACTTTTCTTTCATTTACTTTCCAGTCCTATTTTTTACTTAATAATTCAAGACCCTGATTGTCTCTGCTCAAGAAATTTACTTGTTCTAGGTCTTCCTGCTCTTCTAGTGGCTGCCGGTATAAGGTTGTACTTTGGTGTTTTAGAGAATTTGGCACCCTTTTATCTTCTTGTCTGGAATATATGATGTTCACATTCAAACAAAGAAATTCAGAGAGATCTGGGCTTCCTACTTCCTGCAATGATGTGTAAGTCCTTGGGTTTAATCTTGGCTTTGTCAGTTTACATCATGAGCATGTAGTGATGTGATTATTTTTTCGCCTTGGATATTGTGAAGTGAATGAAATATCAGGTTTTATGAACTAAGATTAAAGAGAGACGTAGAAGCAACTACTGAGGTGTCAGTTTTAATATTGGCCTTCAGTTCCAATGGAAAACTTGAAACAATTAGTGGAACAAAGAAAGAAACAATGTAAGTCCCATGGTGATGAGATTATAAACATTTATTGAGTGATTGCTGTGTTTCGTTAGCGGGGCATGACAGGAGCTGTAATTAATCACCGTCATGAATATAAACACCTGCTTACCGTAGTTATTATTTCTGTAAGACAAATGTGGTGCTACTCATCATATGTACAGAAATTAGTGGGCAACTTTGTTTAATGTTTTTCAGCAGAAAAGCACGGGTTGTGCTGTGACTGGGTACAGGGGCCCATGATGACCACACTGCTCATGACCCAGGCGCCTTAATGCTACCGATTTTGTTCAGAGGATTTTTAGTTTCCTTCTGAAACCCAGGAAATGATACACAAATCATTATTCTGAGGATCATAGTCCAGATTTAAAAGGCAGCAGAACTAAGGGTGCCTCTAGGACCTGCATTTGGCCTCTCATTAAAGAGTGCTTAATGAAGGACCTGATCACTTCTGCTGTAGTGCTGGTGTGACAGAGGCTGCAACCAATCTTGTCAGGGCTCATCCCTCATTTTTCTCACTTGAGAGCATGAATTTGCAGATGTCTGGCACCAGTTGCTGTAGCCAAGAGAGGTTTGGTTTGTATATACAAAAATTACACAAGCCTCAGTAGTCTGAAATTCCAACCATAAGGCATCTCAGGATGCAGCCTTTCAATTCTTGCATACCTTTGATGTTAATCTCCCTGTACTCTGGTTCTCTGCCTATGAGATGAGGTTAATGGTACCTCTCCTTCACAGATATGCTGTGAAAATAAATTAGTGTTTGCTAAGCTATCAAATGCTACAGTGATGAGCACCACAGAAGAACTTGGGCTGAAATGAATGTCTGTCCAGAGAGAAGGGCTTGAATAGTGGGTGGGAATTAAGGCATGGAATTACACTTTGAGCAATGAGGGGAAAGCAAGGTCTTAAATACTTTATCAGGTTGTTAAAATAATTTCTTTTGGGCGTTAAATGAAATGAGGTCTCATGCAAGAAGTAGATCAGGTAATGAAAGATTGTGTTGTAATGCATATGCAAAAGGAGGCCTAGCTGAGAAATTCTTAAACCTTGAACTTGCAGTTTGCTTTTTTAATGGTTCGTGTGTGTGTGCACATGTGTGCAGTAGAGAACATGGAGCCAACGGTTCCTTGGGGTTTAGCATGCCATGGAAATTTCATAACAACACCTTTTGGATGTAATATTTGCTATAAATGAACCAAAATCTCCTTGAAGTTAAGATGCAGAAGTAAATTTTGGCAAGTGGCCATTGGATCTGATCACACATGTATCACTTCAGTGCATTCTGTAGTAAAAGTCCCTGTGCTGACACTGTGAGAGAACACTGTGGGCAGCCGTGGAACAGAGGAGGGAGAAACCAGATTTATTTTTTGGCTGTCTCTGGGCACTTTAAACAGATGAGAAGAGACACTTGAGGTGAACTATCTTTGGAAAGATTACCATGTGAAGAGCCAAACTTTGGAAAGCAGAAAGGAGAAAAGAGAGATTTAAGACTGCTCTGGGGGAAATACTGTTTGAATGAAACTGTGAAAAAGAAAGTGAAATCAAAAGTAGACAGATACCATTTGAAGTATTAATTCAGTAAATTGTTTTCAAGTCTGTTTGCAACTGCTTCCTTTGGGTGTGTTTAACAACCTCTGTGACTGCTCAGGTCTATGTTATTTTGATAACATTGTCCCTCTCCCAGAAGGGTAAAACTCCTCACTTAACAATGCACCCTGTCACTATTCTGTCAGCTGGTAGCATCTCTATTAAAAGCGAAAAGAAAGTATTTGAAATGTATTACAAATAAGTGCAGTAAAAAACGAATGGTATGCAAACATATTTTAAATACAGAGAGATACTAGCTTTTTGCCCTTGCTTTCTGTAGGTTGGAGTAGGAAATAATTTAAAGCCCTGATGACCTGCTACCTGCACCCCGTTTGTAGGAGCCCAATTAAGTTGTGTGGTCACCACGGGATGAGTCACAGCAGTAGCTGCAGGCTGCGGTGCCAGCTGTATGAGCACTGAATGCTCGGAAATCAAAAGGGATGTTTGCCACACTGTCTGATAGGGACGTTGCATCTGACAGCCTAGTTTAGGGAAAATGAGAAAATGCTAGTGAAGGAAATTTGGGAGAGAGCCTGGATCTATGGCAGAGCACTGCCAGCAGCAGCAGCAGCACTCAGGTCAGTTGTCAGTAAATCTAGATACGTCTGGTGGCATTTACAGTTTGGAAAGCAGGAATGCGGATTTTCCATTGCGTGGTGGTAGAATTTCACGTGGCTTGTCATGAAAATGCTACGCTCCCTTTCATTGCTAAAAGGAGATCAGAATGACTTCTAAAGTGAAGAAACCAAAGCTGTTCAGGCTGGTGGTTATAGCTGCCCATCAGTAATTAAATAGAGTGCAGTGTGATGGTGGAACTCTGAAATGCCTATTGAATTTAATGACATTTTGGTAGTCTCCAAAATGCTCCCTCTGTAACATGACCCATATTTCACCTGGGCTTCATAGATTTGCAGAGGAGTTAGACAGGCATCCCCAGCACTTCTAAATCTGTTGCCATTCACTTCTGCCATACCCTGGCAGGAAAAAAGAGAGAAGTCTTCTGAAGCCTAGGTTAATTACGATTTCCCTACGTTTTTCTTGGTAGACACTAAACGTCTCACAAAAATAGAAGTGTATTTATGAATGTGGTAGGTTTTGAAAACGATCAGCTGCTCTCCCAATTGTCGTGTGTGTCTTAGCTGGCTTCTTCAGGCAGGGAATACCCAGCCCAGTGCTACAGGAGGACAGACAGGGAGAGGTTTGTCTGCTGGAAGAGCACAACCATCCCTTTAAAATGGTGCCGCTCCCAAGCATGTCACAAGGGATGGAGAACACACTGAACATTTTTGTTTTGTAACTGGTACTTGATTTGTGTGCTGCAATTCAGTGTTTGTGTTTTGTTCTTAGGTGGGTAGAAAATAGTGCTCCTTTCTAGTTTCTTTGGGGTTTTTTGGTGGTTTTTTTTTCCTTCACTGCTCCTTTGAACTGAGGCTCTTATAACAATATGAACGGCTGTGGATTTTATAGGGCAGATTGTGTCATGCAAATTGTTTCCACAGACTGAGCAAAACTGTTGAAGGCTGTTCTAGTTAAAGCTTTTGTCTTGTACAGATAATTGAGCTTTTTACAGCCACATGTCCATTCACAATAGGTTGTTTTCTTCCTTTGAGATAGTCAAAGAACTTTATGAGCTGTTGGTTTAAGTCTCTTACAAAAATATTGCTCATGACATAATTATTAAGGAGGTTACACCAGTGTGAGTAGAGGAGCAGGCCAAGGTAACACACTGCTCCATTGGATGAAAATAGCTTTAATATATGGAAAATGCTCAAATCCTCTGTCTTTCTCACAAAATTGCAATTAAGACAATTTTTAGAATTCTGTGAAAGCAATTGATTGGAATTAATTCTTACACAGCTTCAATATGTTGGCAGTCCATGTACTGGTAAAATGTTGGTGGATTTTCAGGTAAGGAAAATGTAGTTTTGGTGAGTGAGCTCTTACTTTGTGATGAAATGTCTTTGAAGTCTTGATGACTTGGGAATTATGTCTTACATGATTAATTAATGGATGGTTAATAGCAGCAGCTTTATGGCCTCAGTTTTATTTAAACTACCACCAACTGATACAGGGATGTACAAATAAGGAGAAAAATGTAACTTGATTTTGAGTAACCTACAGAAGGTGATTAATAAACACTTCTGATCACTTCTGTTCATTTTAACTGCTTCTCTAAATAGTTAAAGTTGTTCTTGAAATTACTGGTAATATTTTCTTGGTCACAAGTTATATTTTTAAAATGCACAGCTAAATAAACTTTAAAAAGACTCTCAGATAAAAGCAATATTTTTAAGTCTGTAATAGTTCAAGAGGTGAATTTTCTAGAGCTTTTCATTCGAGTATTGTACTGACTGAAATTGATCAGTGCTTCCCAGAAGACCACTGAATGGTTTATCTCTGTGTAGGCTTCTGAATTCGGCTTGTGGAATCCGGAAAATTTGTCCTGATTTGAAGTCCAGTGTAATATGGTAACAAGGAGCATGGTATGGAGAGAAGCATTAGGCGATGTTATCGAAATGAGAGAACACACATTTTGGTATTACAGACAGCCCACTGTGTAACTACTTTGGCGGCTTTTTTTTTTTTTTTTTAATCCTTCCCCAACCTCCCTTCCCCTTTGCTGATGCATATAGTTCTTTAATTCTTCAGCTGGACCCTGGGCAATTGAGTGACCCTGTTTTCCTGATTTGGGGTTTTTTTCCACAGTGGAAATTTTATGTATTTTCTGAATTACATACATGGAACCCCCTTCTCCTCACGTATCCTGAAGTCCTTTAAAGTACTTGAAAAATACAGTTAACAGCACAAAGTAACTCCTAAATTTTCAGTCTAATAAAGATTTTTCTTGAAGTTTTATCGTAAAATCAAACCATTATTGCAAAGGGGAGAAAGGCAACTCATCCTATCTGCAGTCATTTAAACCCTGAGGGAAGGAAGGCTTTCCTGTCATATTCAGACAGGAAGGGGTGGGTTCGGAGGTGTGTGTCTTACTAACGCAAAATGGAAAATGCTCATGGTCTACAATATGGGTTTACTTTTAAAAAGCATAAGTTACTTGTATTCTGGCTCCCAGCTGCTCTTTCTGCTTACTTACTTATTTAAACAGACTAGTGTGTGCTGCTCAGCAAGCCAGGGGGATGGTCAGTTGTTAAATGTGACAGCATAGTCTAGAGCTCAAGATGAATGTGTCGTGCCTTTATTCTTGACCCAAGGCCGCTGGGGATGCCTTAACTTAAGGCTAGGTCAAAAAAATGTGAATAGGAAGCTGTCTGGGAAAGAAGCAGAGGAAGTGAAGTTCAAATAGCCTTTGCATCTGCAAATTCAGCTGTTTTAGTCAGAGGTTCTGGTCTTGGGTTTTAATGTGTTTCTCTGTGCATCTTAAAATGCATGGGGAGATTTATTTGTTTGTTTATAGCTGCTGCATGGAAAACAAAGCTCTCAAAAATCTGTCTGCAGTAATTGCACTTTTTCTGCTTGGTGTTTATTTTATTAAGCAGATTTGCAGAGCTGACAGTGGGAGGTTTTTTTGAGGTTTTGTATTGTCTCAGCTGTGCCTTGCTGTAGGCCAACCAAAGATTTGGTCCTGCAAGTGCCAGGTGTGTAACTTGATTAGTGTGAGTGGTCCCATTGATACAGGTTTGATAGAAGTCTGTAGCTGGGAACCTGAAAGAAAATGGGGTGTGGGGGTAGAACAAAACAGTAATTCTAACAGTTTCTTCCCAGTGTTTGTTGTCTGTATTGTGTTTCCATACTCTGTACCCATTTCTGGCAGAGATAAAACATCTTTTGGCTGAGAGATCAGTATCTCCATATTGTTTCCTCTAAGATAATTTGTAAGTATGGTGGTTCTGTTTCATTTTGGTTCTCAAGGAAATTGCTCAGACTTCAAAAACAAAGACAGCTGATTAGTTCTACATTATTTCATTTTGGTGCATTATTTCAACCTTGTTTATTAAAGCTGAAGAGGAAAACCTGGTTCTGAAGGACCACTGTTGACAGGAACCACTAGCCTGGAGCACAGGATTCAGTAGTCATTGATTAATACACTTTATTGCTGATTTCTTCAGAAAAGCCAATTATTCTTGCCAGTATCTTTTATACATGAGCCTTCAGTTAGAATTTAAAATTGTAACCTGTAATAATATTGACATTTTAAACTGTATAATGCTTGCTGGAGGGCAGGAGGTGGGGAAAGAAGGAAAAGAAAGAAAGTAAGGCTTATTTGATGCTGACCCTAAAACGCTGTTCCACTGGAGCAAAACCTGAAGTAGCTGGATGTATTGTAGTAAATATTAAATGTGTTAAATTTCCTGCCAAGTAAAGTGATTTTTTATTTATTTCATTTTTATTCACTCTGAGTGGAAAATGGGTTTATGTGGAGTTTTAGAGAAGACCTGACTGCTGCTCTTAACTGTATGAAAGCCAATTGCTATTACAGAATCCAAGCAAATGAATGTGTACTCCCTTTCGCAGGGAGGCCAGTGCGGATGCTGTAGTTGTAGACTGAATTTTGGACAGGAGCTAAGCACATCTGTATGTGCACATAGAAAATGCACGTGGGGTGGGTAAGTGACAGCTTGAGGTTCTTTGGTAGGATGTGGAAGACTGGAAATGTCAAAAGATGAGCTGTGTGTTTATATTGATCTCTTTTCTTAGAGCAGCTCAGTGTTGTTTCTTCAGATGTGTGAAAAGAAGGACCTGAAGAACTTGCAGCAAAGCAAACTTCTAAGATGCAGTCACTGTAGAATAAATCATTTATGTCTGGAACTCAGGGTTGCAGCAGGAGATCAAAGGTAAAAGCTTTGGTCTCTGTGTCTGCAGTTAGACTTAAGTCTAATGCAGAACCGAGCGAGTGCCCTTGCTGTGTGAGAGTCCTGTTGGTGTCCGTGGGGCAGGGGGGAACAGGCATGGGCACTCCTTCTGAGCTCCTCCTGGGAGAGCACCTATTAGGGGAAAAAACCCTTGATGTTGAAATTTCAACTCAGATATCTATGTGTGTGTGTGTGTATGTTTCAGGAACCATGACTTTTGATTTCTGAATGCTTTTGTACTTTCCTGAACTTACTTCAAGAGCAGCAGGTACAAAATCCCCTTATGCTGCTCCTTTAAGTGTAGGTAAGCCACATTTCTACTCAGTGAGCCTGTTCGAATTGTGGAGGGGGAAAAATGAGCAACCTCCCTAACAGGCAAAGTTCCTGTATCCTCAAGAGTTCAAGCATCTTCAAAACCACTTCAAACATACTTGGATTTTATCTGTAAATTATTTTCCTGGCTCTGTATTTTTGCCCTAGGAAAATAAGAAAGCAAATATTTATTTGGCATGAAGACATTTTTCTGTATTGTGTGTGTTGGGGATGTCTCCCTCCCAGGGTTGTCCACAGGCTGCCTGGCTGTCCCCTGGGATTGATGCCTCTATGCTGCTCAGGATCTGATGGACAGCACTTGGCATGTGGGGACACCAGCAACTTCTTTTACTAATATTTTCTAATTGCTGATAAATTGTGAGGCAAATCTTACCCTGTCATTTCTTGAAGAATGATTGAAATGTAGAAGAAAATTAGTGGGGGATTTTTTCTCCTTTTTTTGGTCATCCTTCTTTTTACCTTTGCTGGCTGTCTGTATAGTTCTGTTTCAGGTGGGAGCAGAGGTACTGGGTGAGGAGGTGCCAGAGACAAGACAGTGTTCATGTCCATTTCATAGAATCATTAAGTTTGGAAAAGATTTCTAAGATAATTGAGTCCAACTGTTAACCTAACACTGCCAAGCTCACCAGTAAACCATGCCCCCAGGGGCCACATCCAGATGGTTTTCCAAAAACTTCCAGGGATGCTGATTTCACCTCTTCCTTGGTCAGCTTGTTCCAATGCTTCACAATTTCAGTGAAGAAACATTTTCTAATATCTAATTTAAATGTTGCCCATGCTCATCTCTGCTCCATAGCAGGCAAAAGTACTTTTTTCCTAGACATATCTCTAGCACCAAGTCTGGCCTCAGTCCACCTTCTCCTTGGGTACATCGTATACAGTCCTATTGAAGACAAAATAATATGTATATGAGTTTCAATTTATCTTGATGTGCTGATGAATGTGAAGGCAAAGAATAGTTTTGTCTAAATAGGATTTTATTAAATGTGCAAATGGAAACAAATAGATGGGCCTTCCCCCCACTCCCCCCGTGTATTGTTTTCTGTACCGAACAGTGTGTCAGTCTCAAGATTGTGAGTCTACTCTGGGAAAAGGGTTTGTGACTTTTGGATAACCTTTAACTCTAGGAGCCATTCAGAGATGCAGAGTTACAAAATTATTTTAAAATGTCAGCCTGTCTACAACTTGTTTTTCAAGTATTCTAAGACTACAGCTGCCTTAAAATATTGCATCAGTGTTTCTGTGTTGTAAAAGTTGTTTTTACTAAGCCACCTATGGGACCACCACTATTGTAAAGTATTGAAGACTTGTTTTCACTTCCTCACTTTATTTAACTTGAAACCAATCTCAGAAAATATGAGGAAATGAGATTTATTTCTACAAAAACTAAACTGACTGGCCCACATACACCCTCAAGCGAGACTGATGAATGGTATAAATTAAATACCATGTTTAGAGCAGTGGTGTATCAGACAGGAACAGTATTCAGTGGAAGGCCACAGCTTTCTTCTATGTCACCACCTCCTCTGTTTGTCTATTAAGGGACTGTATGGGACCTGCTGGGTTTTTTTCTAGCTTCACACGCTACTGGAAGCTCAGATTCACAGCGCTGGTGTTAAGCTGATCGGTCGTGGCTCAGGTCAGGTGGTTACTTGGGCTTGTGGGGCTTCCTGGAGCTGCTCACCAAGTGTAGGCTGAAGGCTGCATCCCAGCCCCAGTTCTCCCTTGTCCCCTCTCCTGAAAGCCCTGGTAGTAGGTGGACACCACTGATGCAGTATCTCCTGTTCTAGCTTTTCTTGGGCCAAATCAGATCCCACACTTACACACCTATCTTGGTTCTTGCAAGGCATTTAAAACATTTATAGGAAAAATAAAGTCTTTCTGAAAACAGTGGGGAAGAAAGCAAAAAATAGTTAATTCTTGTCAGCAAGATGTATTTACTCTTTGCTTACAGTTATAGAATGCTCGTAGCGGTGAGTTTTTTCTCATCTAATTAATACTGGCTAGATATTGACTGTTTGTATGATTTTTTTTTTTTTCGGAGACACCTATCGAATTAAGGGAAACAAAAATACTTTGCAATTGTTAAACCTTCACCTTAGATGTATTTGGTGTTTTGATGTACAGTCTTTTCCTATACTGACTGATCGCCTAGCCTGAATATTTTATTTTCCTCAGCATGTATGTTTTCCCAAGTAAAAATTCTGTCTATGTGAGAAATATTTATTTATGTATTTATATGTATATAAAATAAATAAAATATATAACATTTGAATTGTCTTTCTGAGCAGTCTTCATGCTTTTAACTTTGAAAATGGCTGGGCATACTGAATGAAATTAAGTGTAGGTTCAGTGACTGCAAAGATACTATTTCTGAAAATTGAATGTCAGGCTATGTAGGGAATACCAAAAATATGTAAATCTGTTGAGCAGGGAATGACTCCATGAGTTGTGGGGAAATCAGACTGGGGGTGTATGGATTAAGTGAAGTGTGTTTAGATGTCTTAAATAATTGTTTCTAAGCAACTAATGCCAACTGTTGAGAGTAAAGTTAATTTGCTAATGGGAATATTGGACCCTTTGAAATGCCACTTCAAGCACCAAGTTCATTTTAGAGATTTAATAATTAATCAAAGTGACTATATTAAATGTCAGTGAATATATCCATGTGTTGCTGTCATACCTCTCTCTCAACATGAGTTTCCAAGCTCTTAATGATTTAAACAGGGGGATCTGTAATGTAGCAGTAATGCTGGTGCTCTGGAAGGCACAGTACCTCTTGAACATTTTTACTGCAAATCCTTCAGCTTGGACTTCGTTACAAGCAGTGGATGTAAGGAGTGCTTTAGATGGGTTAACCCACACCAACATCTTGCTTAGAGGTTGCTTTTCTTCTTTTCAGAATTGAACCCAAAGATACAGGGCAGGGTCTTCAACTCCCACTGTCACTCTGCCATGGCTTCCCTTTGCTGCTGTACTGGAATAGCAGATGTTGCAAGGAAGATGCCAGGGCTGCAGAGAGGTGCGTTTAGCACAGGAAAATTGGCTCATAGAACTTGCCTTGCTGGTTTCTGTGTATTTCTTGTGTCTAGTTGCGCATTTAACTATTCATGAGGTTGTTCAAGGTGTGCTTGTGCTGTGAAGGAGCATTAAAATGATAGAATGTCTCATTTTACACACCTGTGCAAGTGTGCATGGATCGTTCAAGGCATCAGACATGGTAATGCAAGAAATTTGCAATAGCAGCTATGTGTGATACAAATATACTGAAACTGCAACTTGTAGCATGTTTTTCCGTGATTGTGGTCATGGAAAAACAGCAAATCTTTTGCATTAGCAGAGGTCTCTCTGTGGTTGTGTGCTGTTGTTGGTAGTCCTGTACTGCAGTGAATTACTCTGTGTGTGGCTGTACACATGCACACACTTGAGATAGTTTAAGAAAAGCCTTCTGGGAAGAAAGAAATCACTCAGTTCCTAAAAATCCACTTACATGCAGAACAGTGTGCTGTCTCGAATGGCTTGCAGTGCTCTCTAGAGCAGCACTGAATCACTGAACACTTACTCCAACTTCTTCATACTAACCCTGTTTTTGAGAGAGGCACATGCTTGATGCATTATGATAAAGAAGTCATGTTAGTTGTGAATACTTGGGTAATGTAGTTGCCTTATAGTCATGGGGTAGACAGGTCAGAAAGGACTCTGGAACATAAGGTTTGGTAGTGGGCTTTCCAAAAGCTTGTGGCTCAAGCTGGTGCTTGAGGGAAAGTGCTCTGGGCAGCGGGGATGCTGTGTTGAGAGCATCCAGGTCATAATGTTCTAAAGAGAGCTACTAGAGCTCCCAGTCAGTAGACAGCATTGGTTCCTTGAGGACTCGAGTCACTCAAGGTAAGCTGCCAGGCTGTATTCGTTTGTTACTTCCCATAGCTTCTCTTGTGAGAGATGACAGTCACATTGCACAGCTTAAAAAGTCTGGGGGGAAAAAAGAGAGGCTGTAGTTCTAAATGATCAAAATTATCAGAAGTCCAACATCAAAAAAGACAATGGCCTTGAAAAGGCATATTATAAGGCAGTAGGATCTGTGGGGGCTGTGTGTGTATTTCAGAGCTACATTTTGATCTCCTGGAATCTGTATGCTTCTTTAGAAACATCATTGCCCATAACCTTATATTAGTAGTGTACAAAAATATTTGCAACATAAATGTTGATGGAAACATGGCCTGAATAAGAGGCCTTTGAAATAAGTAAGAGATCTGGCATTTGCTTCTGCTAAGATTGTAGTTAATCTGGGTAGTCAACATACTAAAGTAATGGAAGGATTCCTTTTACTATGCAGCTGCCTGCATCCTATCACATCATGAGTTTCATCATAACACTGTTTTCCCAGAGCTTCAAAAAGTTGCCAATTAAAACTAATAAAGTTAGAGATTACTTTGTATTTTTTATTAGATGTATTTCAAATACAGAGACTTTTTTGTCCTGGCTGTAACACTGAGCTCGACCACTTCCCCCTTCTGGGGGAGCTGGTGACTGCATTCAGCATGTGCTCATCACCTGCTGGCAGATGTGTATGGACCACAGCTGGGCTGTTGCTGGCAAGCCAACCAGCAGGCTTTGTCCAAGAGGCCCCTGGAGAGGGGTGCAGCTGGGGCAGAGCACCTGGTTGGATGTATACTGCTGGTGAGCCATAGGTTCAGTATCATTGGGCTGCTGGAATGCTTGGCAGGACTGCAACAATAAGCCCATTGTGCAGGAATGTTTCAGGGCCCAAAAATAAGGAGAACCAACAACTCTTAAAGCTAAAGAGAAACACCTCCAAAGCAAAGCAAAAGGTTGGGATTTCCATTCGGATGCAATGCAGTAACAGTTCTTTCCCTTGTATTCTCTGTGGTCTTAGTGTTTGGCTCTTAGATATGCTGAGTCGTAGTGATGGATGTTGTAACAGGTTCACAGACATCAAAGCTTTTGTTGGCAATGAGGTGATCTTGTTAGATGGAATGGGAATTTTCAGTGTTTCTTGAACGGTAATTTAAGTAAAATTATAAAAGAGTAAGAACCAGGAGTTTGGGGGGTATGTAATATCTCTAATTAAAAGCAAATTCTGGAGAGGTTTATTAAAATACAAACAATGTAGGGGGTGATTGTAATGTCAGTGGGCAAGAATTAATAGAGTGCAGTAGAAGCAGTTGTGTGCTAAAAAACTGTATTGTTTTATCACGGAAACTGTGCTGTCACTGGAGGCCTTGAAAGCATTTTATGGCTATTGGAAATGTTTTTCTTTGTTTACTGGAAAATGTCTCAACTCTGGATGTAACAAAATACATTAAAGAAGAATGCAATTAAATGTTGCAATGTGCCTATTAAAAAAACCTAAAATGGAAATTGCAGTGACTTTTTTTTCAAGCCTTACTCTGCTAGAATTTCCCATAATGCAGAGATGCTCGAAATATTTTTCTTTTGCTCTGCTGAAATTTGGCAATAACATCCATGTTTGTAAACATTTTCATGTTTGTACAAGATGATCAGAGTAGTAAAACAGGGATTAAAATATTGAAGATCATTGTTTTCTTTTTCTGTTTTCACTCATAATATTTACTTTATGTTGTTTTCTTTTATAACTACTTCCTTAGTTGTCCTTGTTTTTATCAACATCTGCTGTAAAATTAGGAGAGAGTTCAAAATACTGTGAAAATAGACATAAAAAGGAAGTTCCATCCACTACAGCAGATAGAGCAGAGCAGGGTAAGCTTGGGTCTGTTTGCTCTCGTTCATGCAGCTGTACCCTGGGTTTCCCCTGAAGTCTGACCCTTGTTGGTTTTCCTTCCTACATAAATGATTGTATAAATTGCATATATCTAGATATTACCAACACACATATACGTAAAATAGGTACGGAATATAAATACATCAGAAGGCAGCATGTCCCCTTCCTTCTGTGAGGGGAGGGAGGAGGCAGAGCTGAAGCAGTGCCAGCTGCGTGCCCAGGCCCCGGGAAGCGCAGCCATGCATCACCAAGGCATCGCTTGAGCCTTGACTGCCAGGCGTGACAGGAGTTTTGCCCCGAGAACATGTCAGAGTGCCTTGAAAGACTCTTATGTCAGGAAATCCTCTGGGATTAATTTCATTTCCCCAGAGCGTTTTTCCTTTCAGTCACCTTCATCCCTGCTTCCCAAATTTCAGATACAGGAACTGAGAGGGGAGATGAGTCACCAGAGCTGATTAAGCTACAGAAGAGCATTGTATTAACCGGTGCTCTAGAAAGAGCTTTCTCCCCACAGAACATGGGAGCTGCCCCAGCTCCACGGGGTCATGTTCTGCATTTGCCAGGTCAAACTGTGCAGTAAACTTACAAACCAAAGTAAATTCCCATCCTACTCTCCTTCTCTACTGAGTGTATTAAACCAACAGACATCCTTTTTGTCCTCATCTCCATAAATGTTCACCTGATTTCATTCTAGCCCTGTTGAGTAGCAGTTTCAGAAATGGTCCAAATGGGAAAGATGCTTCCAGAAGTAGTTGTTCCCTTGTGCTATATGTTTCTGGAACCATAGCTGCTGCCCAAAACTACTTTTATGGGGGAGGAATCTGTGCCTGTCCCCCTAAGTAAGCAGTGTGGACATGAGATGGATATATATACATACAATGTAAGTATGTAAATATGAAACTAATTTTCATATTGCTGGACAGCTAAAATTGTTTTCCAAGTACTCCCCACAGAAGTTAGACTGTGTTACTGTCTTTGCTCTCCATATTTTACCTCAGTTGCGTATCCTGGAGCTGGCCTCACAGCAATCAGGGAGTTGTTCTGCAGGTCATAGAGAGGAGTCTGTTTTGGAGAACCAATTATTGATAAAATACACATGCTTTTAATAATGAAGGTAGGAATAGTACCACTGAAGTTGTGTAACTGCTTGTAAAATGGAAATGTGGATAGTAGAGACTAACACAGATAAATTCTTCTGTGGCTACAGCCAGAAGACTGGAAGATTACTTGTTGGTTTTCGTTTGCTTTTTCCCACACTGTAGTGTTTGGATGCCACAGCTGCTAATGCCCTCATTTGCATATGCTTAGAAGAAAGGAATTCCCTCTTGAACATCCTTCTTCCCCTCAATTTTATTGTACTTGACCTACTTTTCAGTGCTTTTCCCATCATTGACAAACATCCTCCCTGTCAACCTGTGAGGAACAGCTAAATGGTCATGATCACCCTTCAAGACAGTGCACAGCTGGGTATTGCAAAAAGTACATCCCAGTAGTTCTTGTTGACTGCAAAGTACTCCCTAATGAGTTGCAGTAGTTTCCTCTAGGTTGTTTTTAACAGCAGCACCCACAAAGGAGATCACTATAGTTATCTTCAGGTAGAGAACAGTCCCTAAGCTGTGCACTCAGCTCAGCTGGCATTGAAGATGAGTCTGTAAGGGGAAAAAGTGAGAAAATTATCTGCTGAAATGATGGTAACTTTTATTTTTGGGAAGTATTATAAGCCAGCGCTTTGACAAGGTGTTGTGAGAAAAAGCTCAAATAGCTGTGTACTCCAAATCAAAAGAAATTTTGACATTTTGAGTTGACACTGAGAATCAGAACAAATGGTATTGTGACCTAGACTCAAATGTCAAAGGATTTTCTAGAAATATTTTGGAAAGACGCTTACTGTGCATGTAGCTCCCAGTGTGGCTGCAGGCCTGGAAACAGGGCTGGATCCTTTGCCTGGTTGAATCTTGCACGGTTAGTGTAGGTGAGCTTCTTACACAGTGCACTCATCTAGCCTGTTGAAATGACCTTCATACTCTAGTTGTATGTGGGACCCATGCTGTTTGGGCCATGACATTTGATTAGCCAAATGGTGGACTTGTCTGTGCTTGAAATCAGGAGATTTTGGAATAGAAGATCCCCAAATGGGAGTCTACTAGATGCTGTATGTTCCAGGATGCAATATGGAGCCTGTGCTTTCCCTATCATCTTCCTGTGTGATGCTCAGAAACAGTGCAGGTAATAAGCCTGCTATTGCTGAGAGAAACTCCTGCAGATTTGCTGTCCATGCACATTAAATTCAAAGACAAAGCTTTTGCAACCCAGTGGAATTTCAGCTCTTAAATTAATCTGCTGAAGAAAAATTCCTTAAGGTATCCCCAGAAGTCTTAGCTAAATCCAAGCAAAAAGGAAGATAAGATTATATGTAAACTTCAGGACATAGTTTGTGTGATGTGGCATTTAAAGTGTTTGTCTGAGACAGCATGAAATTATTATTGTGACTGAGAGAGATGAAGTATGAAAGTATGTAAGCTTTTATCCAGTTGTAGCAGGACCATTTTTAGTCAAAATACTCATTTGCTTGTGTTCAGAACCGTTCCTGCAAAGATGGAAGTAGAAGTGTGGACTTCTACTCTGACAATATCCTGCATATGTTGTCTTTCTAGTTGTTAGACACAGTGGAGGATTATACTGAGGAAATACATATAGCCAGCTGGCAAATGATGAGTTGTGGCAAATTACACTGAAATCCACAGTGTTTCAAGTGTCATATCAGGGCCAGTCCTAAAAGCATGATCAATTTATACTATTTTCTATCTTCCCTAACAGTTGAGAGGGTCAGAATGTTTTGAATATTTTTGGTGAGAAAGTGCCCGAACCTGTTTGTGTCTCTGTCCAAAAGCCTTTCTCAGAAAAGTGAAGTGTCTGTATACTGTATTGTCTGCCTTATTCTTTTGGGACATTTGAGCCAAAAGCTGCAAGTGGAGAGGGGCCCTTGTTAGGACTCTGCCAGGCATCTCAGTGGTGGCTCACTAACTTTTCACAAACACTGCACCAAGAACATGGCTTAGGAAATAGGTTATGCCGGAGAAGCCAATATTAGAAATGGAAATGTCCCCTAACACAGAAATAGTCTGTTTGAAATGTAGAGCAAAACAATCTTCTTTCCTCATTCCCTCAAGAGCAGTTGTCTGTAGACAGTGTCTTATTGTAGTGTATTGCCCATAGGACCTAAACACAGTACTTAAAAGGGTAAGGTTATTAAATATTGAAAACTGAGGCTGATGGAGAAACAGAAGTATGATTTTGTTTATAGGAAGTCACTTGTAACATGTTGTTGCTCAAAGATGAGTGGAAACAGGTAATATCCACCTTCATGTTAGGAATGTCTTATTTGTGGCCCAAATTAAAATCTTTTCTCCTGACTTTCACATAAGGAGGAACAGGAAATAATTAAAACACCTGTTGGTTCAGGTACTAGAACTCCTTTGAATTCCCCAAATTGTTATTTCCAGGTAGCACTTGCTGCGTTGTTTTCTTTCCTGGGAAGGAAGGCAAGCTACACCTGTCTTTGGTTAAATGTACCTTTTTCTCACCTGGTGCTGAAGAGCTCTTGCAGCCCATTATAGGTATTGAGTTGATTATGAATACTGAAGATTTACCAGCATCACAAGGGTCATTAAGAATTGCTAATTCAGTGAGCACTCCAGATTAAACACTTTTGGGATTCATTTATCTCAAGAGAAAGTGCCTAGGCAGTTACAAATTACGATATTCTGGGAAGGTGAAGAGGGGCTGCTCAGCTTTCCTTGTGAGAAGTCAGCAGGGATGCATGGATCTTTGCAGTCAGAGAGATGATCAGACAACTGAAAGCTTATGGGTCAGGCAAAGGGCACAGACCAGTGTAGGTGATACTGTGATGGGTGTCTGCTACAGACTGCCCCATCAGGAAGAAGCAGTGTATGATGCCTTCAAGCAAGTGGAAGAAGCCTCACATTTGCAGGAGGCTCGTCCTGGTCCTCAGCCACCTTGATATCTATTGGAAGAACAACACAACAGTGCACAAGTAATCCAGGAGGTTTGTGGAGTGCACTGATGATAATAACTTCCTAACACGTGATCAATAAGCTGATGAGGGGAGGCGCTTTCCTTGACCTCACACTTACCAGTGAGAAAGAACTGGGAAGGCATGTGAAGGTTGAGCAGTCTTGGCTGCAGTTTCCATAATAAGGAAGAATTCAGGATCCTGCAAGGAAGGAACAAGACAAATAGCAGGATCATGACCCTGGACCTCAGGAGAGCAGGCCTCAGTGATAGAAGGCCTGCAAGAAGCTCGTGAGGAGGATCTAGGGAGTCACAGGCTGGTTAACTTCACCTCAGTCTATGGAGCAAACAATCCTGGAAAGCCTTTCCAAGCATCTTATGAGCAAGAAGCTGATTTGGAGCAGTCTGTTAAGTTAAGAAGGCAAAATCATCCCTGACCAGCCTTGATAGCTTTTTACAATGAGATGACAACTGAATGGCTGAGCAGAGAGCAGTGGATGTTCTTTATCTTGACTTTTGACACTGTCCTCTGGATTATCCTCACAAACTATTGAGGTATGGACTAGATAAGTGGCCTGTGAGCTGGACCGAAAAATGACTGAACTGTCAGGCTTAGAGGATTGTAATCAGCACCACCAAGTCCAGCTGGAGGTCAGCCATAGGTGGCACCCCACGGACTGATACTGGCACCAGTACTATTTAACATCTTTAATGTTAAACCTGCATGATGGGACAGAGTGCACCCTCAGCCTGTTTGCTGGTGGCACAATACTGGGAGGAGTGATGGATACACCACCTGGTTGTGCTCCTTTCAGAGGGACCTTGACAGGCTGGAGAAATGGGCAAACAGGAATCTCACGAAGTTCAGCAGAGGGAAATGTAAAGTCCTGCGTGTGGGGAGGAGTAACCCCACGTACAGTTCTATTCTGGGGTCTGAGCAGCTGGGAAGCAGCTTAGTAGCAAAGTGCCTGTGGGTGCTGATGGCCAGCAAGCTGAGCAGGAGGCAGCAATGTGCCCTGGTGGCCAGGAAGGCCAACAGCCTCCTGGGCTGCATCAGGCACAGCCCTGCCAGCCGGGCGAGGGGGGTGATCCTTCCCCTCTGCCCATCCTGGTGAGACACACCTGGAGTGCCGGATCCAGTCCCGGGCTCCCCAGTGCAAGGGAGCCGTGGACAGACTGGAGCAGGTCCAGGGGAGGGCCATGAAGATGATTATGGGCTTGGAGCACCTGACACAGGGAGGGGGAAGGTAAGGGAGTTGGGGCTGTTCAGCCGGGTGAGGAGAAAGCTCATCGAGGTCTTACCAATGCATGCGATGAGAATGAATAAAGAGGATGGCCCTTCTCAGCAGTGCCATCAGGCACCAGTGGTGACAGAAAAAAGGTCAACAGGAACAAATAGGAGAAATTCCAATTGAAAATAAGAAAAATGTCTCACAAGTATAAAAGGAGAGATTGCCACAATAAAATATTAACAAGTACACAGTAAATAGACATCTTAACAGTATTGTATATACTGCTCTGCCTGTAGTAATTTACAGAGTGCCTCGTCAAGGACAAGGAAGTTATTAGTCATTGTAAGTAGCAAATTGATCTTGGTTTTACAGACCAACTGAAAATAAATGTTCAGCAGAAAATGAGTTGATTCTTTTTCATTTTGCTGTTGTGCCAGTTTCTGCTAAGAACGCTGTCATGATTTTAGCAGTTTGTCAAAAAAGGCATGATTACATCCTAAATACTGCAGGAAGAATTTAAAATTCAGCACTCTTGTGAGGGAAGTAAATGAAAATATCTTGTGCCTCTGTGTGTTACTAGCAGAAAAAGCATACTAACATCCAGCCAGAAGTGCTATTTTTAGTCAGCCTGTCTAATAAACTTTACATATGTACTTATTACCTTAATTATTACTTAGTTTTTATTTGTGGTGATTATTCTTGTTTAAAATAATCCTTTCTATTAAATAACATTTATGTACTTTAGAATTAGAATGATATAATATAGATAAGAAGGTTGTAATCTTTATGGGACAGAGCAAATAATTCATAGGTCATGTGCAATAAAATGTAAAGAGGAAAGATTAATGTACCTCCATACCTACGGACTACTAAAATGATTGTAGTGTTTTCTAATAGGAGATATAAAGGAAAAAGCAATTCTCTAGTCCATGTCATAAATGGTCTGTCTTCTTCTAGCATCTTGATTACTTAATGCAAGATCTTACTGTATTATTTCAGTAATAAAATCTTGTGTCATCAGCTGACAGATAGGATGCAGATAATAATTTCTGGATAAAGCATAGTATCAGTAAAAGTTAACATTTCTTGTTTATATATTATAGGTCGTGTCTTCTTGATAGAATATTTTAATTACATGTCTTTGGAAACTTTCTTAGAAGTTCTCTGGTGCTTACCTTCAGTTATATCTTTAGGATATGAACTCAAGTTAGAAAAGATGAGTAAAAGAAATTATTAGGTCAAAAATATGCGTTTGTGGTACTTGATCTTGTATTCTGTCTTTGGCAGATAGATGAAATAACGATTATAAAAATGGCAGGGAATGCAATCAGAGAAATACAACCAAAGTATGATTTTATATGCCAAACTCTTTTGGCTGAGATTTGGAGGGCATGACTGGTGTGTATTTATTGAACGTGACTGCTCTGTGTTTGAATCTTACTGTAATACCAGTGGTTAGAGCATGCAGAAATGCAAATTTTAAGAAGTAAGAGAGGGACTTGATAAGTGTGTCGCACATTGTTAGTAAATGCTTCAGAAAATGGATGCTGAGCGTTTATCACAATTTACAACCAGTTTCTGTGTTTTGACTCAGAAAGGCCATTTTCTGAAACAAGAAAAAAGCCTTCATTGTACATCTGCACCTTCGTCGTGGCACAATGGGTAGTTACAGCTGTAAGCAGCAAGCTGTCCGAGAGCGCTAGCATTTGTCTTCCTAGGGAGTGCAAGCACCTGCTTCTCTACTTTATAATTTCTGTCACTTGAATAGAAAAGGAAGACTTAGCAAGTTTTAAGGGGAAAAAGTGGAAAACAAACCCTTTGGTAATCTGGGAGAATAATGTGTGCTTAGCAGCTGGCAATGTCATTTTTGATTTGTATGTAATTATTATTCAGTTTTCGGTGGTGCTTATATTTGTTGCTCCTGATGAGAAGATTCATTTATACTCATCATTATCTCTTCTGACATGTGCCTTAGTGACATTAATCTGTGTTTTATTTTCTGCAGTGGTAATAGTGGGGTTGTCTTTCCCTAGCTTTATTATGTTGTCAGGCTTTCTGAAGTTGTCCTCGTAACACAAAGGAAAAGTATAGCATAGGGATCTGGGGAGAACCAAGTAACACTGCGTGCGAGGGAAGCACCTCCTCTCATCTTGCCTCCTCCTTGCCAGGCTGTGATGTGCTTTCCTCACTGGTGGGCAGGCAGGCAAAATCACTCCTGTTTAAAGTTGTGCAATTGAAAAATACTTAATTAAATGTCTCTAAAAAGGGTGCAGTTATAGAAGCTTTAAATTCTTGACAGGAACATTGAAATCCCCTTTGCAGTTTATTCTAGAAACGTGAAAGATTGTTGGGGGCAGTTAGAGATTTGTTCACTTTTAGCTGGACTGAAATAGCCTCATTACTTTCAAAATGCGAGCTGATAAAATGACTCAGTCATTTGAAATCATTCAAATGGTGTTTTTCCAGAGCCTCTAATAAAACTCTTTGCTTTATTACAAGATGCTAATGAATCTTGTCAGACTGCTGAGGAAACTTGGGTCCACTGTGCTGTTGACACATCCTGGCTAGTGCAGTGGTGTAGGTGTACTGTTTTCTGTTGTCACCTTGGTTTCCTGTTTTTTTCCCTACACTTACTTTTTTCCTACAATTATACATATATACTTAAGGTATTAAGATCTTTGTTCTGTCTCAAATGCTTTTTTTGAGAATTTCTATGAAAACACAATATTCAACCTTGCACATCTGATTGTACTATTAGTATAATAAAACCCATGATATGAAATGTAAATGGAGGATGGAGTTTCACTGGAGTATCTCCACTTCTCTTTCTGCTCATGTTCTTTATCCTCTTCCTGTTTTGATTAAATACTGTATTTGAGGAAGGTACTGAAATATATGCACAGGAGACATATAAAATAAGTGTATCAATATTAAAAAGTGAAGGATTAAAAGTGGGGGGTTTGCCTTTATTTCTAGTCTGCCTGGTATCTTTCCTTTCCCCTTACTGCCTCCATTATAGCACTTGGAGTTTATTCCCTATCATATGAAGTCTCCATCTTCACATATGACTGAGTTTGTGTTATGGATACTAATTTTGTGAGAAAAAAAAAAAAATTCCCTCTCTTTATGATATTGCTGGAAATGTTACCCATTGCTTACTGAAATCTAAAAAAAGAGGTCTTGGAGTCCGTAACTCTGAACACATTAAGTGTTCCATTTGTGTGGATAGCTAAAAGTCTATGGGCAGGGACAAGGTGGTGGTGGTGGTGGATTGGTTCTAGCTTATACATGGTCTCAGGTCATCTTTTTTTTCTCCTTTAAGAGAAGAAGACAAGAACTTGGGCTATGTCTTGCATTATTCATTACTATATTCATGTGACCTGTCAAGGAGGAGCTATTGCAGTTACAATGTGATATACCTCTTTAGAATGTGATTGTATTCTTCTTTTCACTGAAGAACCTGAAAATTTAAATGATGTGTATGTTTTCCCAGAATTTAAGAGACTCCTGAAAATTCTTGTTTTGATGTACTGCATTTTGTCATTCTCTAGTAAGGTTCCCAAAAGGGAACCCAGGCATGGCTGTACTGAAAATTAAAGCACAAACTCATTGTCCTTTGTTTTTTTTGCAGCATAAAGTACAAATATGAGAAAACTGTTGGGTTTTTTTCCCCTTTTCTTTTCTCAGACTGAACAAAAGCCTTTTCTTTTACAGGCATTTAATCCGCAAACAAATAAGTCTAATTACTTGTTCATCCGTGTGTTAAACTATGCAGCACTCTTTAATGTGTCTGCAGTTCTGAATTTATGTGACTGCTTTAAAATAGTGATAAACACCTCTTTATGCTGTGACTGCTTAGGAGTGGAGACACAGGGTTATATTCATTTTGGCAAAGCCTTACTGACTTTAGGGTTGTCACACCAGTAGTGGTATCTCTTTATGTTACTGCATAACCTCAATTACTGGTGTCTTTGCTTGAGAACATTTATTGCAGTCATTACTACTTTTACTTACCTTTTATCATTAGTGTTTTGCTTTATTGGAGCAATAATTGGATATCTTGAAGGCATGAGCAGTTAGTGGAATAGCAATAGTTCCTAAAAATACCTGCCTGGTAGCTTTGTACGGTGTGAGAGAATCTACCATTGTCATTGTGTAGAACGGATCCATCAAAACCTTCCCCTGCAAAATACCCTTGATGGCCACCAGCAAACAAGAACAGTAAGGCTCTGTGCTGCATGGAGAATTGCGTATTATGACCTACAATGTAGAAAATAATGCTACATCCCCTGGATGAAAATACAGCTTTTGGTATTGTTGCCATTTTAAGCATTTGCCTTAAAGATCATTCCACATGTTTTTCATACAAGGTGAATAGCTCACAGGACCATTCATCTGTATTACTTCTATCTTTTAGTAGGAAAAACGCTGCTATTGCCAAAGATCATAGCGGGCTGTAGTTATTTGCCATCGTTCTCAATGTGTACAAGCGTTCTGGTTCTGAGCATACTGCCAGAGGTAGGGATTATACTTAGGGTTTTTCCTCCTGAAAGGTAAAATGTATCAGTACATTGTCATGTGAATGCAAGTAAAGCAATACATTAGACAGTCATTTTGATTAGTAAATAAGGAACAGACAAAACAAGTCAAAAAGTCTTTTTTTAGGAAGAAGAAGGTGAGAAGGCTTGCAAGATAAATTTTCAATGATTGAAAAGAATTTATGCAAGTCATTCAGGGAGAGAGCCCATGCTATCGGTCCGCTGCTTGGAGAGTCGTTGGATGCTTGTGTTGTGCACAGCTTGGTTGACGTGCATCCATGTAGGTTCCATGTAGGAGGTATTTATGTGAGAAAGCCTGGTCACAAATACAGACAGACACTGTTGTCTCTCCTGTTTCTAGTATGTGTTACAGGAGCATGTAGCTCCGAGCAAGACAAGGGACCTGCAACGATAAGCCCTGTGCATGTAATTAAAAGACAATTCCTGCCCTAGAGAGATCCTTAATATAGCCTGTGGCACAGATAGATAAAAACCAAAAGGAGGATGACAAAGAACCACTGTTGCACTGTCCTCATGGAGTTGTACAGTCTAAAGTTTTCAGCTGTATGTTTACGGTTCATGGATGACTGGTTTTGTGGTGAGTCCTGAATTTCCAGCTATCACTGCATGCTTTCATGAGGATATAGCTTGTAGAACTGCTGTTAAAGGCTGCCTGTGACCTTAGCTATGATTAGTTTTAATTGTACCAACTATTAATCTTTATAAAATCTTTCATTTTCTTAGAAAAACTGTTGAGCAAATTCTTATAAAGCCACTCAGGCAGCCTGAGATTTCCACAGCTGAGAGATTTGCGGTTAGACAGAAGTCTAACTGATGCCGTTTATGAACCAACTCTTGATAATGGTAATAGGAAATATGTCCCTTTTTAAGAAATATTTTCTCCAAAGCGGTATTTCTCACTGCTGTAAAATCTGATGCTCAGCTTCCCAGCTTACCCCAGTGATAACTGATCTCTGTGTCTGAAATTCAGGTCACTTGGACTTTGGCAATTAGCTTTAACACCCCAACTTTAGTCACCCAAAACTTACAACCTGGACAGTATTGTTTCACCCAAATCTTTACCCACTTTTGAAGAATTAAATTATTTTAATGTGAACTGATAATAAAGTTAAACCTTTCCTTGTATTCCCCTGTGCCCTATTTGTTCCACTGTTTAAAATGAATAGGCTGTCTCTGCCCCTCTGTCCTTGCTGACTAAGTTGTTGGCTCTGCTGCACCTCTTACGTACTGCTTCTGCTGAAGGGCACATTTCCCCCAGCTTTCTCTCGGAAGAGAATAAAGGGATTGTTGCTGATAAGATAAACTTTTATGTGGTTGGTGATTTCTTCATATGCGCAAACCTTCAGTTGTGCAACACAAAAATGGCCAGAGTTGGTCTGTGGACTGAACCTGATTCACAAGGCAGTATCAAGCCGTGTGGTTCTACAAAGGCAGTGTTTGGCAAAGCCAAGCACAGTTAGTATGAGCAGTGGCATGGGGAATGATCCAGCAAGTGTTTGAAACATCTAGTATTGCCTGCCTGGGTAGGTTCCTTGTTTAAGGATCCAGGTTGAGTGGGAAAAACTGGGGGTGTGCAAAACTGGGTGTGACAGGAAAGCTCCTTTGAGAGGAACGTTCTGGGCCCTGGGCAGAGAGCTCAGTTTGGCCTTGGTTGGGTTTGCACTATGCAGAAAGCCAAGGAGCTTTGAAGGTGAGTATGGCAGCAGTTTCTCTGCTGGGACTCCGTGCTCAAGCGAGGAGATACAGACCAGGGTGATGGGCAGTGCCGCTTGAGTGGAGGTTTGCAGTGTGCTTTGATTGCTGTATCAGGACCTGGAGGTATGTGGCTGTCATGGGTTGGATCTGTGCTTGAGGTGAGGGTCACCATCACCCTTCTGCAGTCTGGGTTGGAGAAATACCTCCTCTGCTAGGAGGCACCATGGCTGTGGTGTGCCTGGACCACTGCCCAAGGAAACAATATGCAAGGCAGGGAAGGGACCATGAACTCTAGAAAAATTAAGGGTATATATGGAAGACTGGAGTTTGTGTCCATAAGAATAGCTGTAATGTCTTACTGTCCTGTCTCCACCTATAAGCAGGTGCCTATGGAGAAGCCAAACCAGTGTGTAAATACAGACAATACTCCTTTCATAGCCTCAATTATTTTTTCTGGTTTAGGGTCTTCGAAAAAGTGGCTTTGTAGTTAATAATGATCAACATATCTTTGTTTTATGGTGTCATCCATTTTCCTCTTGAAAAACATTAAGCATTGAAAGTGTCCTTTGGCAGTGAGTTCCCCAGGTGTGCTTGGCTGCTCTCTGAGGTTAAACCACAACCAAGAGCAATCATAGAGGTCTGTTGTGCATAAAACAAAGCTAAGCATGGCTTTAACACAAAGCTTATTTTCCTGAAGCAATTGTAAAAAGCTCACAGTGATAAGGCATTTTATTTTGTTGCTTTTCAGCACAGTAGAAAGTCATTTAATCTAAGCAACTGAAAATCATGTTAGGCTTAGCAACATGTTGAGACAAAAGATAAAGTATTTAAAAGCCTCATTTTACTGAAGAATAACTGTCCTTAACAAATAAACTAATTTAAAAAAGCTTTCAGAGAGGCACAAAGGAAATTTAGCTCACAAAATTGACAGTAATTTGGGATTTTTGGTTATATACAGCTTTGCACTTATGGTTTCACTGGAACTTCAAAAATACAATGAAGACCAGGTAATATTGAAGACATTGGCAGGTTTTTCTGTTTTGTTTTACCACTGTTCCTTTTCTAGTGTGCTGTTTCAAATATGAATTATACTTTACTGTCCCTATTCTTTGTTGCTTTTCATATTTAATGTGATATAAATGTCATAGTTCAAGTTTGAACGTCTCAAAATTCTTATACAGTGTTCATATTATTTATTTCTCCAAGAAAAAAAAGGAAAATAACGTATTCCATTTTGTTATGTAGACAATAAATTCAGACTTGAAATAAATTAATTTGTTTCTATAATCACATCAAGTGTTGTGCTCATTGCACTAGGCCTGTGCTTGGCCTTACAGCTTATTTTTCATACTATTTGGTATTTCACTGTGCTAGAATGCATTTGTAATTATTTTTACTGTTGTGTTAATTAATTATTCAATACATAGTAATTTCCATTTGAATAAATTCCCTTGGTTTGGATCACCCAAGAGCCATTGGCTTCGGCGTTCTAGTCCTTGACTAATGCTGCATGGATAAGTTGTCATGGGACATCACTGTGTCCAGAGAACAGCTTGCATTCAAGTCTGGCTTGACAAGCAAAAATATCTGGAAATGTCTCTATTTTGGAAAATAACTTTAAAAAATAAATGGAAAATCTAGCATGTTTTACCCAGCATGTTGCTCCCAGTTCATAGTTTTCCTTGGTCAGTCAACACAAGCTTTTCCAGACCCTTCCTTTTGCATTGCTTGTGCTCACTAATTAGAAGGTTTTGTTGTATTGGTTTTATTAATAGCAAATAATCTTTACTACCAGGACAAAAGTTTGGCGTACATTTTGTGGTGACTTCTTTATCTCTGTAGCTGTTGAATCTTTTCCTCATGTTGATTCAGCCGAAGTTAGATCTTTTTTTGAACTCTAGGTTTTCATCTTTTGTCCCTTCCTTTCATTTTAAAGAGTTTTAGTTTGATAACAGTTATTGCTTCAGTACCAATGACGTAAGTGTAGACCATGTATTGCATACATTTTTTATATATAAGACTGTCCTGTAACATCAATACAATTGTGTATTTTCTTTGTCTAGTGTAATAATGCACCAAAATTGATTTCTGTCATTGCTGTATACTGGCCTGTCCCCCTTCTTCCCTCACTGCCTTAACTGGACTTTTATACAGGATGTTCTTTTTTTTCAATTCATATGTCTAATATAATTTACAAAAAATTCCAAGTTTGTGGGTTTCATAATTTTAATACTTAGAATTTTTATGAAATGTTCCCAGTTACACTTACTGAACTCCTACACTTTGGGACTTCAGGTAGATTTATGATAATACATATTCACATTTTTGATCCTTTTTCACAGTTGTCAAAAAAAAAAGATAAACTAATCTTCCTTGTTTACTCTTCACATAACGTGGCTTTCTTCACAGAATGGGCAAGGTTGGAAGGGGCCGCAGTGGGTCATCTGGCCCAACCTCCATGCTCAAACAGGGTAGTCCCACAGCATATTGCACAGGATTGCATTCAGACAGTTCTTGAGTATCTCCAGTGAGGGAGATTCCACAAGCTCTCTGGACAATCTGTTCCAGTGCATGGTCACCCACACAGTAAAGAAGTTCTTCCTCGTGTTCAGGTGGAACTTCTATGCGTCAGTCTCTGACCATTGCCTCTTGTCCTGTTGCTGGGTACCACCAAGAAGAGCCCAGCTCCATCATCTTGACATCCTCCCTTCAGATAATTACAGACATTGATGAGGTCCCCTCTCAGTTGTCTTTTCTTGAGGCTGAACAGCTCTGTCTTGTAGTCCCTTGTAATGTACTTGCTTTATTCAAAATGCACCCTGTTTTCCAGATACCCTGTCTGCCATTTTGATGAAATGCTTAAATTTATTTTTTTTTAATATCATGTCAGTCAGTTCAAAAAATACAACTTTGCTGGGTTTTATTTCTCTATCAAATTGGGAAAACTAACTTGGCATTTTATTGTGCTTTTCAATTCTAAAAATTAAAGTTTTCATAGAGACACTGTTGGAGATCTTACGTATCTCTGTGTTGTGTTTTGCAGTAGAATTAAATCAGTTCCTTTTTCAAACCATCTGGTTGGGTTTTTTCATTATAACTGCAAATGTCTAAATGTAGCTTCAGTTTTTCAGAGTAAAAAATATCTTTGTAAATAAAGCTTTACTTGAGTTTTCATCCATTCTTTCTGCAAAAGTAAGCTGGTAAGATGCAGAGAAGAAAAAATGTAAAAACCAGAGCTTAAAGAAATGGATATTTGGTAAATTAATTACTTAAGCTCAAATGTAGAAGTATTAAAAACTTAAATGCCTTTTTAAGAAGTATTTGCTGTCTAGTAAGCAGTACACAGTTAAGTTCATGAGAAAACATAAGAAGACAACAATGGGTACATTTCTATAGAGATGCAGAAAGCTGGAAAAATTTGCAGATAGAAATGTATCCTATTCAGACCTCTGGAGTAGTTTTTAAATTGTATTTATTATTTATCTCAACAAATGCTTAAATTATTTACCTGTGTCTTATTAAAAAACCAGTAGAAATGTGATGTAAAACCTCGTTGTATTTCATTATATGTGATGTGATGGTTTGGTTGTTAGTGAGCTTTCTGACGTGTTTGGAATGTGGACAGGCTTGGACCGGAGTTGTTGGATTGGCTCCTTGTCCTTTCTGCCCATCTCTATCCTGCCCAGCACTGTGGGCTCTTTGGGGCTTGAACACTCACTGTTTCAAATTAGTTTGGAAACATAATTTGGCTTTTTAACCTTAGAGTTACCTATCATCAATGATTTAAAATGGTGGAGGAGTACAGTTCCATTAGGTGTACTCAGCCTTTACTTGTGGCTTCCCAGAACTGACCGTGGTGTGAATCTCAGCTCTTTTTGCTGAGAAATAGTTTGGCAGTGCTCAGGGTACTCTGGAGTGTATGAGTCAGGCTGGGTGTATGCCACCAGAACCTTCTTTCACCAGTTGATGAGCATGTTGTGGGACTGCGGGCAGAGCCCACCAGAAATGCAGCTGCCGAGTAGATGTGATTTTTCTAGACATTCTATGTCATTATCCCTTGGAGCTCTGCCTAAGGAATTTGAAAATCCCCTACACATCTGTAGGGGATACAGGAATGAAGCTTAGTTTGGTATCAGCTGGAGAACCTTACTCATTTGCCTTTAACATATAGAATTAACAGTCAATTAAAACAAGCTTCAGGAATAGGAGAGAGGAGGATGAAATAAATATGGGCTGGCTGGTACAGGAGTTGTATGTCTTGAGAGAGAGAAGAAAGGCAGAAAGGATGTAAAAGCTGCATGAATCAGAGACAAGGGTGGGGCGAGCATTGTGGAGTCAGAATGGGCAAAGTGACAGAGCTGAGAGGCCACAGTGGCTGGAGCAGTCAGGGGCATTTGCATTGCACTCCAGAAACTCAACATCTTTTGCAATGGGGGCAGTTCATTGTAAATGAAGACCTAAGCACAAGTTGTGTGTGCTGTTAATGAGAACCTGTCATTTCAGGTTGCACTGTACCATCCCCAGAGTCGCCTGAAAGCTGCTGTGCATCAGATTTGGAGCTGAATGACAACAATAAATACAGGCTGTCTCAGAAGTAGAAATGTATCCAGAGTCCATGTATTTCAGTGTGACTAGAGGAGAAATACTGTTTGTTCTAAAGCCTTCCAGTAGGATAAGATTTTGTTTATGATGTGTGGCAATAGTTTCAGTCTGTGCAATGCACTGTGAGCCACGCTGGTTATCCACCAAGCTTGCAAGAAAGTAAATACGCTGTGGGCTCCGACTGTCAGCAGTATGACAGATAGCTGGGACATCACTCCTAAGAATTATGTTTTCTTGGGGTTTTTTTTATGTGGTGGGGTTTTCATTGTTGTTGCTTTGGGGGGGAGTGTTGTTGTTTAACTAGAAGATTTGTTTTTATGATTCTTAGTGCTTAAAAACTCAACTGTTACGTTTTTTTAAGGCAATTACAGACTTTCAAGTTAACCACTCAAAATGACCTCTGACCAATCTCTTGTGTCATTCTTACATGGATGCTGGAAGACTTGTGTTTGCAGTTTCAAGTCCCAGATCCTAACACTGCCAGGTTTTTCAAATGAATATTAAAATTGGAACATCCCCAAAGAAAAGCAATACCAATTTACAGGTCCAGTGTTTGCATTACTAATTTTTCAGTATGCTATAATGCAGTAGTGTCTAAAGCCATGAATTGATGGAGGTGTTTGGGGTTTAAGGGCAGTACCGTGGTAAGAAGTAGTAAAAACACTCTGGAGAGTTGATTGTCTAAAGGCTTCAAAAGCCTTTTTGGCTTGAGGTGTAGTGCTTCAGCTTTGCTACAGTAGCGTTTTCTAACCAAGTCAGTCACAAAATCTCAAATCAGATAAAATTGTTAGCTTACCCTTTCCCCATCTTACCTTCTCAAAAAATTGAGAAATGCCCTTGTGCTTAAGGCGTGCTGGGCACAGTGACAGGGCTACTGCAACTTATGCAATGCTTTTCTCCTCCATCATCTTCATGTGTCAAGAAAGATGGAGGGGAGCAGTTCCTCTTCAATGACAGGGTGTTTCCTTCTTGCCGTCAATACTGTAAGAGCTATCATGCCTTTGTGTCTTGGCTTCGCTGTCAGGAATGAGAAAGGCACAGGACAGATTTAGGAAACAGGTCTGTGCAGTGTGAGATGGGATGGTTTGAGGGAGTGGAAGAGTTGTGTTTTAGAGGTAAGTGAACTTGATGGAGAGAGGTGGAAAGAAATAAAATGAGAAGTACTTGCTGATTCCACAGAAGAAAAGATCTGGCATGAAAAGAAAGGAAATGTGCAGGGGAGAGATAGGAGGAAAGTAATAAAGCACAAAAGATGTTCCATTACAAAAAGAAAAAGTTAAATTGGTCGCAGCAGTGTGCTACAATTAAATTTAAGGCCTTGAACAGAGAGAATACAGGCTAGGAGCTCTAAATTTTGTAATTTTTTATTATTACTGTTTTGTTCAGACAAATAAATTACTTGACAATAATTAAAAGCTTCTTTCAGGCTGAGGCTTGTGAGGTTTTAACCACAAACACATTTGTAAAGTTTGGTTATAAACTTCTGGAAATAGATAAAAATGAAAATGCTGATACAGCCTAGAGGGTGGTGATGAGAATATGCTTCAAAAGCATGAGACCTTTTATTGTGTTATGTCTTAGGATCTTAGCAATGAATAATAATTTCCCATTCATATCGGTTTTGTTCTTCCCTCCTCTTCCTCTTTTTTCCCACCCTTCCTCCCAGTCTGAGTACTTAACTAGCACTGCAGAATTCTATTTTGTATGAGCATCCTCCAGTGCAGTTCACCATAATGGTGAAAGTGCTGCAGTTCCCAGGCTAATTGCTCTTGAGTTGGTGTGATGGTCATCACCTCATGCATTGCTTTGTCTTGTGTCCGAAGAGCTGCTAAAGCTCACATTGCCATGCTGTGGCTTTCCAGTGGCTTTTTCAGGTTTGTTAGGAATCAGTGGCATCTTGCTGCACCTGCAGCACAGCTTTTTGCTCTTTACCAGGCATAAATAGCAGGTGGTCCCCTTATAGGAATATTTCATGTAAACGAAGCTTTTTCACATTTAGCTCTGCTCCTGCTTCATTGCCACTTCAGGAAATAGGCAGCAGCTCCTCCAGTCTCTTCAGAAATGCACCTTGGTGAAACAGCTTTCTGCAACTGCTGAAGAGTTAAAATCGTTGCTTAGTTCAAATGGTAAAGTGC
This sequence comes from Corvus hawaiiensis, assembly GCF_020740725.1. Lineage (NCBI taxonomy): Eukaryota > Metazoa > Chordata > Aves > Passeriformes > Corvidae > Corvus > Corvus hawaiiensis. Next base: position 45,449,426 of record NC_063216.1, read on the forward strand.
CTTGTATGTTAGGCACTAGAATGCAGCTCCATTGGGGCATATATAATTGAATATACATTTTTTTCTTTTATTTCAAGCTCTCATTCTCTCTCACTTGAGAGGAAGCTGCATCTCTCCCTTGTTCAGCAGTCTGAGCGTTCATATGTCCCATGCTCCTGAATGAATGAACTGAAACAATATGCAATTTCCTATTTCAGCTGGCTTTTATGAAAATCACTGGCCAGCAATGTTAGACTGACATTTGGTTTTCTACAACTTGAAATGATTTGCAGAATTAGGTTCACCACAGCAGTGTGATGCTGGCAGCACAGGGACTGTGTGTACAAGGCTGCTGGGTCAGTTCTTCAGTCATGTGCACCAGTTTCACACAGCTGTAGCTCCATTTGCCACATTTTCCTGACTCTCACTAGCATCCACCAAAAGGCAATGCAAGTTGGTTTTCACATGATCTTGATGCTGATTTAAAAGCAAAGATAACACTGTGCTCAACCTGTAGCATTGCTTTTAAAACATCAGTGTTGTTTCTTTTGCCACCTCCATGCTGAGTTTGTGCATCCAGGGCCCACATGCAGCCCCTGGGGTCATTTCAGAAGCACACAGACATCTGCAGAAGTGCTTTGTCAGGGATGTGGATGATGTGCTGATTCAGAACTTATGGCTGCCCATCCCCTCCCTGCTCCCCATGAGAAGGCAGCGGTATTGTCATCACTGATCTTTCACACAGAGAAATTATTCCCCTTCTACAATTGCTGGCTCCAGCCAGCTCCCTGGAAAAGGAGCACCTCTAAGCCTTCCCACCCTATTGATGTGTCTTTGTGGAATTGCCACAAAATGTCTTCAAGATTTAGCAAGGTAGAGTGCATCAGCAGCCATGCCCAGATGTAATGCTGGGGCTTTTTTTTTAAACATAACTAGAGCTTATGGTAAGACACAACCTATCTCCGTTGAACAGCTTTTTACTTGAGGAAGAAGGGATACTGGGGCAAGAAGGAGAGAAATGGAAGGGAGAAGCTTAAATGGTCAGTGCTCAGGGCTTTCGAGGAAGGAAACCGAAAGTGTGAGAAAGAATGTAGAGGAGGAGGCTAAAGGTTTAGGTTGTTTCAAATCAGGACTGTCTGTTGGAGTTTACTTCAGAGTACTTAGAAATCAGATAAAAAAATCTTTGAATCCTTAGTGTTCTTAAGAAGCCATGGAAGGAGAGAAGTGTACTCTGAGAGGACGAGGGAGGGACAGAGATGGATGCCTTCTCTAACAGGGAAAGAGAAGTTTTTTGTAACTATAAATCAGGTGTTGCAAAAAATTGAATAAATTATTAAATAATTTGCTAGTACTTAGCAAGTAGCGAGGGAATACCCAAATGGATTTGTCAAGAACAAACTAAGTTGAGCTAGTCTGACTTCCAGTGTTGACAGACTAACTGGCAGAAAGTCTAAGAAAGAAGTACTAGATGTGATCCATCCTGACTTTAGTAAGGCTTTTGACACTATTTCTCTTGACATTGTACTATGCAAACCAGGGAAGTAATTTAAATGAGGTGTCTCTAAAATGACTTCTGCAGTGGTTGAAAAACTGCAGCAAAGTAAAGGTTTGGTTTTCAGTGACCTGATAGTCCAAGTGGTGGGAGTTCATTTTCTCACGGGCTCTGTCACATGTCCTGTTCTCTTCAGCATTTCTTTTATGATTTGAGTAATGAATTTGAAAAGACCTACAAAAATTGTGGATGGTGCTCAGCTGAAAGGGGTTTTGAACAGACTTTAAAATATTCTGGATAACTTGGGATAAGGGTCTGAAATAAGTAAGATGGTGTTCAGTGGAAGCCACAGCTGGGAAGGAAAAATCAAATATAAAACAGGAAATAAGAAGCTAAGCAGCTGTGCTGCAGAGCAGAATCAGTGTTCATTTTTAGTGGGTGACAAATTAAGCAGCTTAATGGTGTGCTACCATTGCAAAGAGCAAGAGTCTTGCTAAGTTTTATGAAAACTGTGTCATGTGAAGCTGTTGTGGATGGTGTCTGCTGTATTTGGGTATCGCACTAGGAAAGGGGTAGGTAAACTGGATACGGAGTGGGAGGGAGGATTGTTTTAGAAAACATGATGTGAGACAGGGATGAAGGACTACGATTTTTTTTACTTGAATTTAGGAATTCTCTGTTTTTCTGGACTTGTCAATTCCCCAAATATTCCATTACTCTAAGAATAATACAGCATTTTCAGATCCACTGGACTAGGTAAAAGAAGAAGCAGGAATTGTCACCATCTGGAATTAGAGACTATGAAGTTGAGCAAAATGGAAAATACTTCAAAGAGGTGTACAATTAATGGAAAAACTTTGAGGAGCTTTGGGGTTTGGCTGTTTTCTTAGCAAAGAGAATTTGAATTCTTAATTCAACCCTGTTACTCCTGCTACTTATCCCCTGCTGGAATTAATAGCACTGCACATAACCTTACTATTTAAACAACCCCTAATTAGGATGCCAGTGAGTTTGCCTTCCAGGTTCTCCCACAAGTTGATGCCATGCTGCCTTTTCTTATAAAGGAGACAGTCCAAGTCATTGCCTTGCCAGACACCTACTTCATTCAAACTACTCTTTGGTGGTTTTCCCCCTTCTCACAGGAAACTCAGATGCCCCCAAATTACCATTTTGTTCATGTTCTTTCAAACAACTTGGTCACTGAGAAGTTTTCCATGCTCTTTTGTTGCCCCTGCTGCGCTTTTGTGGTTGATAGCATTCCTTCTTTACAGTCTCTGGTTTTCTCTGGAAGACTTGGGCCTCATCTTCCAGAGCAACGGGCCACAGCTGTGTAGGCGAGGTCAGCAAACTGCCAGGTTTACTGCTGGTCAGTCTGTCAGATGATCTCTGCTGCTGTAGAGACTGATGGTGCCTAGTGAAAAGTGTCCACCTGACATCTGCTTTCACTCCCCGTCTTGGAGAGCAGCATTGCAGGCTCAGAAGATTTCTGCACTTCAGTTCTGCTATGAGATGCATGGAAAACTGTCACCTAGTAATTGTTGGGCCTTGGATGATATTAATTGGCTATGGATTAGGGCAGCTTCTTAGGGGATTTAATTTTGTTGGGTCTCATGTCTCAGATCTTTCCCTCTGAGACTGGAACAATGTTACAGTAGTCTGTCGTGTGTTGAAATTTCTGTATGGCATTATGATGCATTACAGTAATTATTAATAAAGTGAAGAATGTACAGGGGGAAAAAGCTACCAATACATCTAGCAAGAAAGAACTGGAATGACTAATGTTTTATAAAGACAGAGTGAGAATCTGTGTACCATATAATACCTGTGCAGATTTTCCCAGGGTGTTCCATATAAAGTCTATGCCTTCAATATTTGCTCTATTTGCAGAGTTTCTCATTCTGTTCCAAAAAATGCTTTTCTGTTTATGAAATACATATGGCATATTCTGTAGTCCTGAGATGACTACAAACTAGTTGCAAACAGTTATATTCTGTAACAGAGCACAAGGGTGAATATTTTAAATATCTGTTCATCAGACTAAAGAAGTGCTTTGGAACTGGGTGTGGCTGAAGTCGCTGGAATTGTACTTTGAAAAAAAAAAAATTCCTTTCACCTGACAGTGCATTGGGGTTTGGTTCAAAACTTGATGCTGCTGACTCACACAGAATACGTAACAGTAAGAAATCTCCTGATGCTGAGGAAGGGGGAGTGGAAGCAGAGAGCTCTCCTTTAGCTGTGTGCAATGCATATGAGAGGGGAGGAAAAACCACAAGGGAGGCTTTTTTTATTGTTTGTTCTAGGCATCCCCTTTTCTTTCATAGCCCATGGCTTAGTTATCTTTCCTTTAATCTCTGGGTTGGTGGCAGGCTGCAGCTGTACAGCCTGTTGTTGCATGAGTTAATGATGTGAGTGAAGTCCCACATGAGTTCCTGTGGTCTGTGGGGGAAACGTGTTTGGTGCTGCTTTCTGGGTGGCGAGTGACAGTTCGTTTCAGGAGCTTGACAGAGTCAGTGACGAGGGGGACATGGGGGCAGTGAGAGGTTTTCAAGCCAGTACTTTTTTGGCCTTTTCAGGCAGGTGGCATTTGGCTACATACAGAATGAAAGCAGCAGGTGAGTTTCCTTACACAGCAGGTCTGCCTTCCAGGCTGTATAGGTCCGCTTATTTTCAGTCAGAAATGAGGTTGCTTTCTTTCGAGCTTTTTGGAAATGCTGATAAACCAGTATAAGACAGGCTTATACTTTCCAGTTCCACATGCTGACACTGTAGTTGTTCGCTCTGTCAGAGCCAGGGAGAGCTGTGCAAGGCCTCCAAATGCAGAGGAGTTGAGCATCACGTCATGTGCACTTAAGAGTCTTGCTATGAACTGCATAGGGCAGGAAGGAAGGAGGTAAGTATGATGCCTGCACCTAGAAAACAAAGGAAAATTTTTATATTTGAGATAAAAATGGAGAAGCAATAAATAAAGATTCCCTCTGTTGGTGCCATTTTATAGTCCATTTCTGAGTGCAAGCTTATGTTGAATCGCATTTGACCAATACATTCTGCTGCTTAAGCTGCCCTTGAGATGATCACAGCTTACCCATGGTGGTTTATTATGCTAATGCCAATGCAGATGTTTTTCTAAAAAGGAATCTCCAATAAGCAAACAACAAAAATACCCAACTGTAGTGTTACGCAGAAGTGTCTTTTTCACTTGTAGATGAGATTTCTTCAAATTATCATGTGCAAAGCTGCAGTCCTATTTCCATATGAGTTAATTGCCTGAATACAGGTCTTTATCCCTGTCCTGGTTTTCGATGGGGCAAAGTTGATTTTCATCCTAGTAACTAATACAGTGTTTTGTTTTGGATTTATGTTTAATGTTGATATCACACTGATGTTTTTGTTGTTGCTAAGTGGTATTTACAGTAAAGTCAAGGACTTTCCAGTTTATCATCCCCTGCCAGCGAGAAGGCTAGAGGGGCACCAGAAGCTGTGAGGGGACACAGCCCCACAGCTGGTGACTCCAGCTGGCCAAAGGGATATTGCAGACTATACAACATCATGCTCAGTATATCAACTGGGCACAAAGCTGGTCACGGGCTGCTGCTCACGGACTGGCTGGACATCGCTTAGTGAGTGGTGAGCACCTGCATCATGCATCACTTGTTTTATATATTCTAGTTCTTTTATTATTACTATCATTATTATTATTTTACTCCTGTTCTGTTCCATGGAACTGTCTTTACTGCAACCCATGAGTTCTCTTCTACTCTTTCATCTCTTCCCCATCCCACTGTGAAGGGGAGGGCAGGAGGAGGGGGAAGTGAGGAATTGGGTGTGTAGTGCTTAGCTGCTGGCTGGAGTTAAACCACGACACTCTCAAAAACTTAACTGAGAAGGGTCTGTCTGTCAGCATCATAGCTCAGGCACAGCAGAACTGAAGATGACATAGATCAGAGCTGTCCACTGTGCAGAGAAAATACTTTGTGCTGCAGGATGTCTCATGATGCTTTGATGCAGAAAGAGCCACATCAGGCAGAGGCTCTGCTGAAGGAATTGTAGGTTTAGGACTGCTGTCTTTTAATCTTAAATTTGAGACTTCGGTGCAAATTCTTCCCTTAGAAATCTTCTCCCTTCTACAAGACAGCCAGTTTGCTCCTCTTGGCTTCTCCAGAGGATGTATTGGTATGCTTTGAGGGTGAGTGACTTTGGTGTGATCACCTTTGGCTTTCTCTACATCCTTGGAAGAGGCTGTGGCCACGAGCCCAGCAGAGCGAAGCCTCAGTGGAGATGGTGAACTTTTCCTGCTGGGGCTGTTCCTGTACCAGCTGATATGAAATGTAAAGCTTGAACTTTCAAACTGCAGTTTGTAGGGAGTGCTTGTGCAGGGAAGGTCAAGCTGATGGATTGTCAGCTTTAGTCAGTCCCACAGGGAATGGCATGGCCTGAAATGCTGAAAGTTCACTTCATGCTGCCTTTGCACAATGGTTTGGGTTTTTTTTCATTTTAATGCCAGAGTTTCTTGCTGCTGACTGTTTGAAAAATAAGTGAACTTCTTTCAAGCGAACTTCTTTCAAATCTGTGTGGCCAGGCTGGCTACATTCCAGGGATTGCCTTGAGGTGTTTGTGAGCTGTGTTGTCAATCCAACATTTCATGTCAGCACCTCTTAAATTTCCTCTTGGACTTAGACACGACTGTAGTCACTGGTGTTGCTTCCAAGGCTAGAGTTGTATATCTGTGAAAGGTGATGGCTTTTGCCATGTGTATTTTTAAATTATTGGGTTCTAATAATGAAACTTAGGATAGTTTATACTTACTAAATTACTTCCTTAAACTAGACCTAGATTGTTCTTTGGATCTCAGATGCTCTCATCTCCACCTTCAGTCTCCCTTGTCTTTGTTTCCAGTCCTCAGATTGCTTTTCCTTATTCATTAACAATCCTTCCTTTGCTTGGGGTTGCTCAGATTCCTCAGAGATGTCACTGCGCTAATGTTCGAAAATAAACACAGTTTCTCTTCTTTGTGAAGAACAGTTTTCAAATCCTGGATAAATCTGTGTGAGAAAACATTTTGTATCATTAGTAAACAGGGCAAGGCAGAGAGTTGATAGTTTCATTTTCTTTAGAGAAGATGGATTTCTTTATGCTCTTTGATGTGAGTGGAAAGAGGAAGGGAATTTATGTATAGTGTGCCATTCTCCTGATTTTAAAATCAATGTTTTTGTCTCTTCCCTTTCTCCCTGAACTACTCAAACTTAATTACATTCTTCAGTTGGGAACATAGGATTTATTTGCATTATCAGTTATAATTAAAGAAAAGTCCATGATAATTACTGTCTAATATGCATTATCATTATATGCAAATATCGAATTCTTGCAGACAGCCTTACAGAGCCAATTAAAAAATGATCTGTCTAAGATTAGATTCTTCAGACTTGTTCCATTCCACAAATAAGAATCACTTTGGGACTATATTTGTCAGATTAAAGAGATGGCTGAGCTTGAGGAGACAAGTTGTCATTCATAATGCATGTTCTGTTTCCCCCACACTTTAGTTTTCATCGCTGCTGTGTTTCTTTTGCAAAGCTGCAGTAACACTTTGGAGCAGAGTTTTTATTAACTCGAGAAGATCAACATTTACTAGGACCACCATCTAGGTTCACTTAATGCTACACAGAGATGCCACCTGTAATAAAAACCACGTTTTTGAAATAGTGAACATGTATGTAGTCAGCTTCCTTTTTAAATTACTAAAGTATCGTGTGGTTTCAGTCACGGTTACACAAGGATGATGCTCTTTGTGAGAGGGAGATGTTAATTAAACATCAGGAAGCCCCGAGAAGGCGCTGCTGGCTGGAGCCTGCTGCCCTCTGCCTGTGGAATTCGGGAAATGTATTTTGCTCCTCCCTTCTGCATTTAACCTGTCACTGCAGAACTCACATATAGCTCCCTTGGGGGAATCTTAGGAATTTCCTCCCATTAGAGGAGTTTCTTTGCAGAATTTTTTAACATCCCAGCTTTAGGGTGACCTGTATTGTTACCGTTTGCTAATAATGTGATGAATTATTACAGCCATGCTGTGAGGAGAACCATCTTTTCATCTTCTGGTTATGATACTCTCGTTCTCTCTCTCTCTCTCTCTCTCTCTCACACACACACACACACACACACAAAAAGCAAGCAGGTTTGTGCATGTAGAAGCTGTTAATGGTGGTGCATGTGTGCCACGTTGCCTAAAAGATCATCATACCAGCACTTCCGCTTTTTATCTTATATATGAAGCCTTCTGGGATAACGGGAATTTTCTGGTTCCAGTTATATTCTGATTTTTCTGATAAAGGTCTTTCTGAAGAAGCATGTGGTGTTCAAAGAGTTTAAATAAAAAATGAATTGTATGTCTGGAACTGAAGTGGACATCAAGCAAAAAAGATGATTTTTTAAAATGATTATTTAAATGGTGGTAGTAATAGCAGGCTTACTTACGATTTGAAGAAGTCGATAATGTTTGAATCTGTATCCCCTTTTTACTGTGTGTGCAAAGCACCAAGTGTACAGATAGGTGTTTGTGTGTTTAGGTATGAAGGATGTTATATAAACAATGTAAAACAAAAGTTCCGTGTGTGTTTAGTGGAGGCTTGTGGAGTTGTGTTAACCTTAGCATTACTTCATCATACAAAATAAATTTTTTAGAATGATGTTTTGGGAAACAGAGAGAGAGAGAGGGAGAGCTTTAAAACAACTTACTGAAAAGAGCCATAAAATCTGTCTCTCTTATCATCTTAATGACATTAATTTCTAAACTTTCCTGTAATGAGTTAGTTGAATGCTCACATTTATGGAGGTAGTGTATTACTTTAACAGAATACAGCATTCCCATGAAACATGATACCAAGCACAAAAAAAAACCCAAGAGACCAACAGTTCATAAGTTTGAAGTCTGAGGCAGAGTAAGTAATGGGCTTGTCTCTGTAATTAATTGAGCCAAAATTGTAGCAAGCTGGTCGCCCCTACCAGCTGGTTTCAGCAGGTCCCTTAGGTCCAAGGGAGAGTAAAGGCATGTGTGGATGGTAGGGCTGGGGCAGCTTTGCAGCCTGTTGGGCTCCCTCGTGCATATCCAGCCTCTTGCATTTCAAATTTCAGAGTAATGCAAGCAGTGATTTTCTTTTTTAGAGAATTCCATAAATATTTTAAATGAAGCAGAACATTCCATTTCATGAATCTTGCATTATTTAAGCCTGCTATAATAAGGAAATCTGAAAGTTTGTGTGGAGTGAAAGGCAAATAGAACCCAGTTTCATATCTATGAACATTACTGTGCAAACTATAATTAAAATTAATACTAGATACTTATTTGATGCTTATTTGGAATTTGCTAGGAAGCTGCCTAGATTCTTTGTGCATCTTGCAGATGTGCACTGCAAAGCATCCGACCATGAGCACTGAGTAAGATTTGGTGCAATGTACTGCAATGTTAGGGTTGTGCATTGCCAGCAGAAATGTAGGTACTCTTTGGAAAAGGAAAGTGGCAGCTCTTGCCAGCAGAGGGAGTCGATGGACACTGATCTGGGACTCCTCATCTGTACGCAGGGGTGACTGGAGTGGTGTGTGCTCCACTATGTGTGCATACATACTCAAATTTCTGTATGCTGTAGCCTTTTTTATTAAGAAAATCTTCATAGGTATTTGTGCTTACGGATCAAAAAAGGTGAATAAATGCATCAGTGTACACATTTCACTTTTAAATAAGAGGGATGAGAGTTAAAATAATTATCACCTTGTTGCAGACACATCAGACAAGAGGACTGTTTTCACCATTTCACTGTAATTTTGATAATATCTAAGAATTTAGCAAAAGAAGGGTTTTTTTTCTTTGTTACTCAATTCTGTTCACAGAAAATCTTTTTAAACCTTGGTTGGCAGAAGGCTGGAGGAAGCTCCATCCCCTTGGTTCTGAAGCTCTGGTAGGAGGGATGGGGAAAGAGAACAGAAGCAGCTACAAAGAACTGATTACAGGGGAGCATTGCCTGGCAGACGAAGAGCTAGCTGCTGCACCCAGTGATGACATTTTTGTGCCTCCCAGACTGTCCGTAAGGGAGGGACAGATTTAAGATAGTGGCTGCTCAGTGCATTAGGAAGTGCTATGACCAAAGTAAGAAAAAATAGTTCCTAGGACCCAGGACCTTCTGTCACATTTTACTCATTCTTAACACCTTGATTGAGCACCTCCAGGTCTGAAAGTGGAATATTTTTCTCTAATTGAACAGTGGCTGTTCAATTAGAGTTAATAATAATTGACTGTTGTTCCCCATCTGCTGAGTAGATCTGGCTTTACACCCATGGTGACCACCATCATCTCCACTCCACCATCCGACTGAGAGAGGAGCATGGTCCTCTTACCATCTGAAAGGTTGCAGTTGTTCCACATTTGTGACTTTGTCTCCTGGGTTGTCTTTTTTTGATGGTGGTGGTGGGGTTTCCTGAGGTGTTTGGAAACAAACTGTCTCATTTCAAAAACAACCCCTAATTGCTGCTTTGGCATTAGTAAAACAGTCTTCATTATGTTTTATCAGAAAATATTCCTGTTTATCTTAATCCAGACCAGGGGGTCTGTGTGCTGATCACTCGGTCACTGCTAGTCACTGCTCTGGCATCTGATGGCATGTGTCACTTCAGATCCTGTAGCGCAGTCGCAGGGCACAGTTGTGTCCCAGGCCTGAGGGAGGTAACACATGATCTCATTACAGGCATTTGAGCCTGTGTAAGGAGTCAGTCTGAGGCAGGAGACTGCAGTGTGTGACAGTGACGGAGCCCCCTCCGAAGTGGCTTTAAAAGTTGGTTCATACTTGGAGAGGATTGAAAACATTCTCTGTTTCCTTTTCCCAACATGGAGCAAACTTGGGTTCTCAGTCTTGTCTTCCCACCAGATGCTCAGTTCAGAAATATCCAGGTGCATTTTCTTCCAGTATTGCTTCAACAAGCTTAAAGTGGAGAGGAGGAGTAGGAAAGCTTCATTTAAACAGCATCCTAAAGATGCTGAAAAAAGAGCAGTTGACTAAGTGTGAAATGAATAGATGTTCCCCAAAAGCTGTTTGTAAAGCACAAAATAAAATACAGCTGCCTTCCCTGAAAGCTTGTTTCTTGCACCCTGCATAGAGCAAAGGAAGCTTCTGCATCATCAGGGATTTTTGTTTGCAGCAGGTTCACCAGTGCTCTAATGTTGGGTATATATTCTGTAGCATAAAGGTAGGAAGGGAAGCTTATTTTTGATCTCTTACAAAATCAAAGCCTTCTTTTATGACACCTGTTTAATAATCTAACATAGCAGAGAAGTATGGGAAACAGCTCTTAACCTTGAAAATCAACTTGGAAAAAATGCTATGAAGAGGATTTATATGGTGACAAATGTAACAATCCACTGAATTGCTTTTTCTCATGATGTGAACTCTTATAGCTCTCCAATAGAGACATGGTATAAAACCAAAAAATGTATGCTTTCGGTTTTAGAAAAAACCCCATATTTGTGGCCAAGTTTTAAAAGTAGTGAGAGACTTACTTTTAGTGTAGTAAAAAATTACAAGACCTACTTTTACATGGTTTTTTCGTTGGGTTTTTTTTTGTTTTTTTAACATTTCTAATTGGGTCTTACTGAGTTTCTTATTTGGTCTTACTGAGCTGCTTCATTATTGACTTAAATCATATGTTCTCTTCACTCACAAATGGAACACCACGTGGTTTACAAGCAATTGGAGAAAGAAAGGAGAAACATAATCATAGATTTTGTCACCCATGCCAGGAAGATATTTTATATATTATATGAAGAATGGAACAAAAAGAACACTGGTTGTAAAAAGAAAAGCAACAACAAATAAGCCCCAAACACCTCTTCATAATATTAAAATCCCTGACAAAAAACAAAACCAAATTAGAGCAGTTTTCTAAAATACAGAAGCCTTTTGTGAAGTGTATATGATATGGGTCTTCTGCTTAATTATAATTCCTAGATCCCACTGATCAAAGAGACGACCTTTCCTTGTTAACTAAATGAAGATAACTTCCTGCGTCTAGTGCTGCTCTGTGCTGAGATTTTGAACAGGCTCGAAACGTGCATCATATTGTATTTTCCCTTGTATTGTTCTTGTAACTTTTAATTGAGGTTGTCTTTTGTTACAGTGGTTCATACTGCCTTTGTGCTATAACTCATTTCCTTACAATTAGGTATGCCCCAGCCCTGAAATGCAGTTTTCTTCATGCTGGTAAATGCACAGCACAAGTTTTACATGATTATTTTCATGGGACTTTTGCTTTTGATAAAAAATTAGGATCAGAGAACAGTGCCCCCAAGGTAGAATTTTGCAGTACTAGAAACACTTGAGGCAAGTTTACTGCAGCAGGGGCAGAGCTGGCATGGATTGAAACTAGGAAAAAATTCTCTGTGAAAGACTTGAGGGTGGGTTGTGGGTGTCTGTCATTCCTACTCACCACTTACTGTTTTGTCAGTCGCTGTCTGCAAAACCGAACTGAAACGAGCTTGTTGGTGTTGACAAAGAATTAAACAGAGAGGAGGCAATGTGATAGAACTGATCATTCAAATCCATTGCTAATGGCAGAGTTCCCTTCCAGAGCCAAAGACAGGGCTGCTCCCAGTAGGAACTGTGTTGTCCGGGAAGCCAAGTGGAGGTGAGCTACACACCAGTCGCAGCTCTGTGCCTTTCTGCAGGGCCTCATCCTTCCATCCTGATTTATGTGTGACTGCACTTAGTGGACTTGGAGGATGGAGAAAGAGCCTGTCCACCAAAGTGTGGTTTTAAATGAAAGGCAAACATTTCAATGCTGGAAGTTTTTTTGAGAGAACAAAAAGTAACTTTTTGTTAGTCAGCCATCATATAACTGTACTAAGTGTACTGTTCAAATAAAACCATGATGGGGGTATTGAGAGATGTGCTATGATATAACTGTAGGGCTGTTACTTATTTCCATGCTGAAGCTTAAGGCATTTAGCTACCTGTGATTTGTTTCTGGTATCTGGTAAGTTTCCAAGCAGCCTTACACAAAGGGTGTCAAGTTGCCTCTTAATTAGTATTGAACCTTCTGGGAAAGGACTGCTGACTCACTATATAACTCACTCTGCAACTTCTTTGTCATTTGTCATACGCCACTAAGCAACTCTTAGATATTAGAAACCATCCATCAGTACCTCCCTCAGCTGGATCCAAACTGACAGGTTACAAATGAAAGCCTCCCAAAATCAAAGTCGATCTTCTAAGCAATTCAGTCCCTTAAAACAACGTTTCAGGTGGAATAAACTGAATATCAATGCCACTGATAAGAAGATGAACCTCTGCCATTTTCTTTCTTTCTGCTCAGAGGGAGTGGGTAGTCTTCTCCTGGTTTGCAGCTCCCTGTGGGGTTGAACTCCAAACAATGTAGGCATTTCAAACTGGTTCTACCCCTCTTCCCACACCTCTTTGGCTTAAAGAGCTAAAAGAGAGAACAAAGGCCTTTGGGGACTGAATCCTGAATTCACAACCACAAATTCTGGATGAGACATCTGTTGTTCCTCTGATCATATCAGTGCTGAAGCCTATTGCATTATAGCTGTAGTTCAGAAACTCAACCCTTTAAGGGAAAATATTAGGGAATATGTTTATTCATATAGGCTTCCAGATGTTACATCAAAGATTCAGGCCAGTAGTTCCCATGCAAGCAAGTGGAGAGAGGAACTTGAGTTTACCTCTTCTCAGACCTTAAAGTCTAAATATCGGGTTTGTTTCCAAGCTTTATATGGGGGGGGGGGGGGTGGGGGGGTGGGAAATCAATATTCATTGTTCCTAGGGGTCTCAGATACTTTATTTGAATGGGTTTGTATTTTGCAATTGAGATTTATATGTGCTTATCAGAGAAATGGAAAATGGACTAGGAAAGAAAACACAAAATGAATATAAATGAAGTACTTCAAAATTTCTGAAAACTACTTACTTTTCCTCATTCTTCTTGGTGATAGCATCTGGTAGTAGTAAATAAATATTTTCAGGATTCCAAGTAGTCTTCCTAATATCTGCACCAACTTTGTGCAAAAGGCAGGGAAAAGATTTGCCTGCACCTCAGATGCAGACGCATCTCAAATACCTCAATTTAAAATGCCTGGGAAGAGGCCAGTGGGAAGTGTGATGCCATGAAAATTTTTTGCCTTTTCTTTTATACCCTTGTTATACCTTTCTAACAACTTCTGTATTCTTAGTGCTTTTTGCCTACATTCTTGGACTTGTTTGTCAAGCTGAGAGACGAAACATTTTAGAAGCTTCGTAGTTAGGGATCAGTGTGCCCCAGACCCCAAGGTCCTCTCCAGAACACATTCTGTAAACTAAGATAGAACCATCCAGGGGAAGGCTCCTTGGGGAGGGGGGCTCACTTGAGCCGCTCACTGGGGAATTTTTCATAGATATGCTAATTAGTAAGACCTATAATGATATACCAAATCGATTGTATGTGTGCACTGCGGGGTGCATTTCGGTGCATTCCACCTGGACGTGGTGCACCTAAGGATCCTTAAAATAAATACCAAGGTAAAATCCCTTTTCCCCTTCTAACCGTGTATGAGTCTTGATTTTAAGACCAGGAAAAGGCATCAAGTGCAGCATCATGCATCCAGCAAAAGGCTGTTACAGCTGTGTCACTTGGAGATCTCCCAAGTAAAGAGCTTGGTCATCACTTTTTCGTAGATTTACAAACTTAAAATGCACAGCCTGAAATGAGCATGTTAGTGGAAAATGTGCTGCCTCTCTGAGTGGGTAGTGTGTAAATGTGGATTATTATTTTTAGGTGGGGCTTTTTGTTACCCTTGTTTTGGAAAAAAACAGAGCATCCGTAGTGAAGCCTCATGTGAAAATGAGAGTCACTGTAGGCTCATCTTCATGTTAGTAAGATGTGAATTGACAAAAATGAAACACCTCTTTCAGGAGTATGCTGTGCTTCTAATTAAAAGAAAAAATCAAGGCACAGACATGTTGTTACATGAGGGAGTGCAGTGGATCCCTGTGTTTTGACCAACTTAAGGAAGATGCTTCCTCTTTTGAAGCGTTTTCATATCCAAATGAAAGCAAGCATAGATTTGTTATTTTTATATCTATATGTTTATGCTCTTTTTGTTTATGCTACAGTAAGAGTGTGCATCTCTACTTCCTGTAGCCTCACCTGTTTCCCCCACTGTGTTTGGCATTACTACAGGAGCCAGCATCCTTGTTGCTGGACCAAAGCACCAGCAGAGCTCTCTCACCTGGAGCTCAACCAGCAATAACAATTGTTCTGTAGACATGGGTGTCTTGGTTGCATTTGCTCTCAGTAGGGCTTCTCCCCCACAACGGGGAACTTCACCATTCAGCTGACTCCGAATGTCTGGTTTCTTTGTTAACAACCTGCACCACTGGGGTTTTCCTCCATGACCTGGAAGGTGAGCCCCAGGTACAGTATGCAAAGTTGACATAAGCAGCTTGAAGCCCCAGTTCTGGCCAAATAGAGAATGAATCTTTAATGCTTTCTGCTTGAGCTGCATTGCGTTTTCATGCATCACAGAAAGTGCTGCATTCAATCTTTATTTAGATTTTCTTACCAGGTATGAAATGAGCTGATGGCAAAATCTGCAGTTACTTCATATTTTTTAATGATGGAGATAGATGGCTGTAATCTTCTGTCATTTGACATGATTTTTACCCCTACATTTTTGTGTCTTGGCAGAAATGATGGGAATTCAGATGGTAATGAGGTGGCATCCAGATGCATGGCACACACACGCGTATGCACAAAATATTGATTTAAATATGTCCTGACAAGCTGGTCAGGCAGCAATCTGAAGGAAAGGAAACTTCTGAAGTGAAAGAGAAATAATGACAATAATGAAGAGGCAGAACATTGATTTTAATATGTAGCAGCAGTATGGAGATCTGGGTCTGATGAATCAGAAGGGGGAAGCTGGCACAGGAGCACACTGTGATTTGTTGCATACATTTGTTTCCATTTTTATCCATTAGCAGCACTGTGAGCATTCAGATGCAGACAAGAGATTGGGAATGTGGAGCAGGGGGAGGGGAACTTGGGCTGTTAAAGCTTTGATAGGTGGTGAATTTATATCAGCTAGCTTTCTAATTTCCTGTTAAAACGTCCAGGCCCCTTTCTCCTTGCCTTACTTTAAATAAATAAATAAATGGCACAGTTACCATCCCATTTCTGCATTCCAGGCAGCAGCTTGGGAGTATTTCTATCACCTCAACACTTTTATGGACCTTTCCAGTAAGGCAGCAGGCCTTGGAAGCTGGTGCAGTACCATTAGCATATGCCTCTGCAAAATATTTCATCGTTTTGTGACTCCCTTTTGATCAATTAAGTTTATGTAGCTCTTTCCAAGTAAGTTTATAGAGAGAATCTGTACACAGCCATCTCTTTGTGGTACCAAGTTTATTGAAGTGCAGCAGCTGGTGTGATGCAAACCAAAATGTATGTTGGGGAAAAAAGTAAATGCATCGGGAGAAAGCGCGTTGGGGGAAAAAAGTAAGCGCTTTACAGCAATTGCCGTATGAGCCGGTTTTTATAAAGCCCATGACACATGAACAAGTACAAAGAAATTCAAGTGGACGGTGTTGGCTACTTTCTGTCTCTGGCTGTGAACACGCTGATCTTTGGTATCTGTAGGTGGAGCCTGTTTGTGCTCATCTAGGTAGAGTCTGACCTTATGTTTGAATGGAAAGCTAGAAAACATGCAATGGAAAACATTAATATGTGCACTTAAAAAGAGGGGGGGGGGGGAGGGGGAAGAGACAAGTTTTGAAGAAAGAAGAAAGAAAGACGTTTTGGCCATTATTTTCTCCTTGATTTAGTGCTGGTGTCTATGAAATTTCAGTAATGAAATAAATATTGAACAAACATTAAAGAGGAGGAGGGATTTCAGGTCTTGAAGGTAATGTGAACAGAGTTAATAAGCAGTATAGATTTGTAAATAATGAACTCTGTCACAGTTTGGGATATAATACAAAATTAATGGAAGAAATACTAGTGCTTGCTGCAGCTGTGCAGGATGTTTTTGCATCTTTTAAAGTGTTTGGTGTATTTTAAATGCTCATGATCTAAAAAGGGAAAATACCTCAAAATGAGTTGGTTGCAAAACACCCCCAGGAGTTGACTCAAGGATGAAGACAGCAGTAGCAATTTAACACCCTCGTTAACTGTTGATAAAATTAGCAGCTGAAATTAGATCAGGAGACCTACATAGTAATAAGAATGGAGATGTCTTTAACTAGTCTTTAAAACAACTAGAAACGTGTAATATGCAGAAGAATATCATATGACTTGGCAAGTAAATGTGTCTACAGGGAAATAATCCAAGATACGATGGTATACTATGAATGAAAAGCTGGGAAAGCAGCAGTGCGTAGAGGGAGCAGCACATGGGGAGAAGTAGCAGTTAGGTTTGCTATTCGCTAATAGCAGTGATACCTGCAAAAAGGAGTTACTAATGCTGTACTAAGAAAGGGCATGTCACAGGCATAGGAAAACAACTGCCCTTTACTTACTTGTCTGTTGGACTGCACCAAGGCTGTTAAATGAAATTATGGCTGCTTCTCATGTTGGAACATAGGAGTGAACAAAAAGCTTTCAGTAATAAGCAGCAGATGGAGTTCAGGCCTGACTTATTGCAAAAGTTAAAAATGCGTGTGTATAGAATATTTGTATACAATGATTATTAGAAGAACCGAGATATGTATGGAGAGAGGAAAGTTCTAAGGGAAGATTTGAGAGGTCACAGTTGTTGCAGAAAAGTAAGGGGGAAAATAAAATTAATTGTTAGAAATTTTCACTGATACTTACGGGAAACATGCTCAAAAGATTTTTGACTGTGTGACATGAAGAAGCAAAGTATCAGCTTTCAGAGCAGCGTTGATGGCAGGGGTGTGCTGTGGCTGGTACAGCCCATGTGCCTCCCCACCAAGTCTGGGCAGCTGGCTGGGACATTCAGACCAGTTCAAGCTGGAACTCTTCTCAAGACCCTAAAGCGAGCTTGAGACCTTTGAACACATAAGGAATTCAAGATGGGGTTGTTTGTGCTTTTAAGGAAGATATGCAAGTTCAAAGTAAAATTACTAGCTGGTTAATGAAGATGTAATACAGAACTTGAAGTTTGGTGTTTGTTGATAAGTTTTAATTTCATACCTGACAGTGCAAAAGAAATGTGTGAGAGGGTTTTTGTAAAAAAATGTTGGACTATTAGAAAACCAATTAAACCCGGGATCTGTTACTAGTGATTGATAATTTACAAGTGATAAATCACAATAATACAGGAAGATGAGTGCTTTGGCTTTTTCTCAGTTACTGTTTTATTTTGCAAGGGTAACATTTGTTCTGCTGAGTGGCATGTTTTAGTTTTTTGTTGGGCTGTTCTGGAATGCACTGTTTTGGCCTTGTATCTAGTTCCCAGTTTTTTATTGATCATTATTGTATACAATACCATATTTACCTTAGGAGATTGTAGGATTTCTACAATTTAAATTAAAGAAAAAAAAGAAGAGAGGGGAAACAAAACTGATAATTACTGTATACAGACTTTCAAATGTTAGTGTTATCTGGCCCAGCTACAAACTTTTTGGAAGAGTATTTTAGAAGGAACTATTAAAAGTGTGATGAATAGCAGTGGGACACCACTAAAGCATTAATGATCCATGGAGGAATAACACTAAAACAAATTTGTGGCTATCAACCTTTCACTTTTGAGACTTACGTTACAAATGCTTCAACCCCAGGCTTAGGAACCTTTCCTTCATTTGTTTTGGTGACGTGGGAGCAAAGCATGGTGATAATTTCCTATGAGTCATACATGTTATAGATGCATAACATGTTATTACTTTGCCTGATGTAAATAACATGCTTTGTGCTACTTTGGACATGAGTGTTTGCTGGTGTTGCTGTGGATCCTGTGCCTTCTTTTACAGCAAAAGGGAGAGGATGTGTGTGGCTGAGGATGGTGCACAAAAGGGTTTCCCTGCTTTTGAAATGTCAGCCTTTTGAGAATGTGGAGTAATTGTGGTGCAGAATGGGGCACTTTTTCTAACACATTAACGATTGGGATTATAAAAAGATTTTTATATTAGTGTTAATTGTATGTTTGATAAAACATTATGTTTATCTATGTATAGCTAGTCCTAGCTTTTAATAGCATTTTGTTTGCACAACATTTCATGTGCAAACCTGATTAGTATTTTAAGGGTGAAAATAGCCTGAAAACTCTTCCAGTCCATTTTTTAATGGTGTCCATTTCTCTTAGTCAAAGCAGTAGTTACAGACAGTAGGAGGCCATCAAAATCTCGTATCTTGCTTCATATGTTTTCTAAGACAAGAGACAACATGTAAGATGTGTAAGCAGGTTGTGACATCCAGCCTGTTACTCTTACAGCAGGTCCAATAACTCATGTTTTGCAAAAATGTGTATTCCAGAAAGGCAGGTAGGCTCTTCAGAGAACCATTTTGGTAGTTTTATCTGTTAGTAGATCTTCCAATCAGCAAGTGATAAGTTTGAATTTTAATGCTTGTGTATCAAGTGACGTAGAAGCTCTTGAGTGCTTAACATGTCCATCCTATGACAGCTCACAGGGGCTGTCTAATCAGGTCACTGTACTAACTCTCCCAGTCTGGTATTACACTTGCTGAGTCTGGCACTGCACAAGGCTTTTTTATTGGTCAAATCACACTTGGTGCTCTTCTCTGCACCCTGTCCAGTTTCTCAGCCTTTTAAAAACAAACCTAAAGCAAGCAAACCCCATCATAGATGACAGAGCTGAATATCGGGTTCTAGTATAGGTGTGTGTACACAAGGCAGGTAGTGATCTTTTGTGTTCTTGTTCTCAGTCTGCCCCCATTTATGCAAGCAACATTTGCATGAAACCTGTTGCTGCAGTTGCAAGTCATTGGCTTACCTTGAAATTACCTGCTCATTCATTTTTATAGTCATCATATTCAGGGATACACTCCCTGCTACTGCCAGTACCACTTCTGCTTCTGGGATGGAATAGTCCATGTGGCCTGGGAAGGTACAGTGGCTGGTGCCAGTTGGCTGGCAGCTGCTCAAGCTGCAGGCTAGCATCCAGTGTGCACCTAGTTTCAGTATAGAAATCCATTCTGTTCTGGTAAAGCAGCTGCTACCATGTCTTCCTGCAGCTTGCACACGGTAGGAATACAACCGTATCAATGAATCAGCATTTTCCTTCATCTTGTAAAGGCTTGAAGCTTTTGCCAGTCAAAACTGCTTGTTCCATCCTTTCTTTTGCTGCATCTCTAGAGCTGTAATCTTCCATTGCCATCCTTTTTGACCATATCTTGAATATAAAGGCTTGCACATAAAAACTTACAGAGTTATTTTCTAAAAAATCTCTTGTAATAGATTAAGTGACTTTACCTCCAAATACACATTTTATTTTCTAGTGTGGTATTCCAATTTCATGGCTGCTAAATAGGTTGATAAGAATATGGGAACAAAGCAGTATAGCTAGAGAAAGGTGTAATTATTCCACTTTTGTTCAAGTGGTTTTAGTAGAATGATAATCTTTTTTGTTTTTAAATGAGAGTAGAAGCAGCTGTTTTCTGCTAAGTGTAAGAGAGAGTCTCTGCTTCCAGTATGGTAATTTTGAGGGAATGCTTAGCTTTGTTTTGTTAGAGGCTGATGTAGCAGTTGGAAGGTCATCGTTTTAATTAATTGAAAAAACCTCTACAAAGTACAAAGCCTTACAGAAATTGTAATTACAGGAGTCTTTAACCATGTAGTGCAGCATGTGGAAGCTACTTGTAAGACAGAGTCATCCTTTAGTTTTGAGATTACGTTAAATCCCAAAGCCTGTAATTATATGCATGTTGCTGGCAGGAGCCCATGCTGGGCTGATTGCGTTCAGTGAACAGGGTTGTTACTTGCTGTTTCTCTCCATGAGACCTACAAGCATCCTGGAAAGCACAGTACCTAGTACTTTCACTGCTGCTTTTGCTGAGAGGGCAGACAGACTACTTTGGGTTTGGTTTATTTCATTACATTTTGAAAGATTTCAGGTTCTTTACTAATTGTCAGTTCAGGAGATGCAAAGATAAATTATTAGTAATGCTCCAGAAAGTAAGCGCTCTCTTCTGTCACTGTAAACCAAACCAAAGAAAGGGTACAGACGCGTGTACCTTCTAGAAATGCAGCAATACCTGATTCATAAGATCTTGATCATGCAAGGTGCACATGGGTTGGGGCAGTCCTGAGCACAAGTACAGGCTGGGCAGAGAAAGGATTGAGAGCAGCCCTGAGAAGGACTTGGGGGTGCTGGTTGACGAGAAGCTCAGCATGACCCAGCAATGTGAGCTCGCAGCACAGAAAGTATCCGCATCCTGGGCTGCATCCAAAGCAGCGTGGCCAGCAGGGCAAGGGAGGGGCTTCTGCTCCTCTGCTCTGCTCTGCTCTGGTGAGACTAGGCTGGAGGAGAGACTCCACTGCACCCAGCTCTGGGACCCTCAATGTAAGAAGTACATGGACCTGCTGGAGCAAGTCCAGAGGTCCATAAAGATGGTCCAAGATCTGGAGCATCTCTTCTGTGAAGAGAGGCTGAGAGACCTGGGGTTGGTTATTCAGTCTGGAGAAGAGAAGGCTCCAGAGAGACCTTAGAGCACCTTCCAGTAATTATAGGGAGCTTAGAAAAAGAGAGATGGCAGGTTTTTTACATGGACAGATAGTGATGGGAAACATTTTTAAGCTAGAAGAGGAGGGATTTAGGTTAGATGTTAGGAGGGAATTCATTACTGGGAGGGTGGTGAGACACTGGAACAGGATGCCCAGAGAAGTTTTGGATGCCTCATCCCTGGAAGTATTCAAGGCCAAGTTGTATGGGGCTTTGAGCAGCCTGGTCTAGTGGATGGCAGGGAGATTGAAACTAGATGATCTTTAAGGCCTGTTCCAACCCAAACCATGTGAAGATGCTGATGATGACTTGTTTCTGAAGCAAATCTCAGTTAGTTGTGGCTATGCTTGAATTTCGTTTGAGAGACTACAACGTACTTGTGCTATGAAAGTTTCTAATTTTCGTAGTGTGTGCAGCATCTTCATATGTTCCAAATTTTAAGTCTGTAATTATTTTTAAACAAATATTTGTGGCTAAGAAAGGGTGGAAAAAGCTGAACAGTGTGCCAGTAGCTGAAATGAAGTTAAGAGTGAAAAGTCAGAGTTGTACTGAAAGGTTTTTTAAGATCTTTTTCTAGTGAGAAACATCTCTTAACCTTTGTATATCAACATGGTTTCACTGAAAAGGACAGGTTTAGTTTTTCCCAGCAATTGAAACAGATTGATAAGATAAAGATTTTTTTTGTGAAGCTCTGGTGTGGGATTGCTGTAAAGGGTAATGTAGGCAATGCTGTTCCTTATGTTGTGCTAAAAGGTAATGTGTACTGGAGAGTTGTTTTCATGTAGGAAAGATGTATGTATTCTCTTTCCCTTAATACTGCATTATAAATTGTGTAAAATACATTGTTAAATCAGACTTCTAAAAAAGTCAATTAAAATGTGGATCTGCTGTGTTGCAGATACTTCATAATACTTCAAAAAAAGGCCATTGCCAGGATGTGGCAATGTTTACTGATTTTATCACCACTTGTTTACTACCCACCAATTTTAAAAGGCTAACATTGCTTGGAGCCAATAAATGAAGATTTTGGGATTTTTTACCTAGAAGGCCCCGAAATTATTTTTCCTAATCACTTCCTAGGCAGTGAAGCTAAAATACTTGTATGGTGCCATGCAGTGGTGTTTTGGCATCAACTTAGATCTTCAATGATGTATTCTTGTAATCTCTTAACCACTTTCAACACACATGTCCTTGCTTTTTGACATGCTGAATCTCGTACATGATGTTCTCCAGTGAGGATCTTCTGAAGCTAGAGCAGCTTTTATGACTCCTAATGACCTGTAAAGCATTCTGCTGCAATGTCTGCGTCAAATTACCCAACAGTGTTGCAAAGGTGGTTAATATAGCTAGAAAATAGCTGCTGTAGTTGATTTAATAAAAACGTAAATTTACAAGATCCTCCAAATTATGCAAAGCTGACAAGTTGTCTGTTTTGATAATCTGAGCACTGGAGAATAACAGGGTGTCTTTATTTCACTCGCATTTTTATTCCTTCTCCCTGCAGTGAAGGGGAATCTTCATAATAGAGCAGTATTTATTGCAAAATGCTGGACTGACTGAATGGGAATGCAGCTCTTCCCTTCGGGATGAAAAATTTTGTTCAGATAGATCGGTATTGGTATAAGGTTGTATCAAATGCTATAGTGGAAATGCTTTAGTTTTCAAAAAAGAAGTATCCATATAGCCATTTGTTATTTTCAGAGCTAAAGTAAGTCTCTTTGTTCCTTAAAAATCTGACTTTCCATTTGAATAATGTGCTAGGTGCCAGCAGTAACCTGTAAAATGATGAAACAAAATACTGAGTTGTACAAAATCTTAATGTGTTAGGATCTCATAATATTTCATTTCAATATTATGCAGGTAGATCCAGTAGATATCACTGTCTTCCTGACACATGAAGCACTCGATATCTGCATGTCTTTCTCCTTGTCTTAATGTTTTCTTGAGACTGTTGTTTGAGTACATTGCTGTCCTCACTGAACCCCATGAGCTGGCTTTCTTTAAAGGTCTGGGTCTGTGTTGAACACCGCTTTGACCAAATGAGTTCTCTGTGGTGCATCTGCCTCGCTGTGGTCACGCACAAACTTACGTGAAGAAAAGTAGGAGCATGCAACATCCAAAACCAATTAGGGTAGCTCATGTGGACAAATCCCCTGACAAGTGAAAGAGGGGATGGGGTGTAGCTGGTTTTAAGGTGATTTTCAGTCACTGTGTGAAAGGAGACGTTTGATACAGTGTGAGTGGAATTTTACGTGGGTTGTCCTCTGGGTGCGTATATTCCCGTGAAACAGAAGGGTGTGTACAAGTGTATATACTCCTGTCAAATAGAAGGGTGTGTTTTCTGCATGAGACATTCATTTTTTGCAAACTCTTTTTTTCCTCCCCCAATTTCATATTTTGCATAATTTGTATTCTTCACTGAATACTGGTTCTTCACAAAAATTTCCTGATTGTATCTAAATGTCACACTGTATAAAGATTGTAATCTTCAATTTAATTTAGAGAAATTTCATTATGTATTTTTTTTATCCTACAGAGAAGTGTAATAGATCATAACATTCTTTTTCATTCATTTATTTCAGCTAATGTGATCTGATAAGATTAACCAGAAGTTTGTGTTAAATAGGATACATATATTACACTGCCTGTCTTACCGTATGAAAATATAAGCTTCTTTCATCTAGTGACCTTCTACTGAGTACTTATGAATACAAATACAGTTGAGAAAGCATTTGTATGTTATATATATTCTAGATTTATAAATAATCTTTCAGGCTGCTGAAGAAAGGAGTGAGTGCAGCAATAAAAGTGATACAAATTCATGGTGCTGCCCAAAAGCATCACAATGAAAAAAGATTTTTACAGATGAGTCCAGAGAAAATTGTAACTAAATGTGCAACTCTGTTAATTAATAAGGAAGAAATGTAATTACTAGAGTTTAGCCTGTGTTATATATACTATAAATAAATTTTTAGTATGAGGGTTTTTGATCTCCTAATATTATATTACCTACCTTTTTGTTTTTACCTTCTCCCCCATATTTCTTCCTGAAACCAGCTGAATCTATCTGCAGAGCTGAACGACAGACACCTCAGAAAATTATGTCTGTTTATTGGGATGTTGAAATATTTAATAATCACAAAATCCTTAATTTGGTTAAAAATATATATATATTAACACATGAGGTATAGTTAAATTAATTTCAGGACTAGGACTTTGGACAAGAACAGTTCTGTTAATCCTCGCGATTGTTGTTCTGAAAGAAGGTGATAAAACCATGTCTATCATGAGTAAATATTTTAGAAATTGTTCCAATAACTACATCTTTTCTAGACCTAGCAAAAATGAGGAAAAAAATACGCAAGTACATACAATAGATCGTTATGTTCCATGCTGTATTTGAAGCATGAATTCTTTGTTTTCTGAAATCTTTTTGAGAAATTCAAATCCGTACGTGACCTCCCTTGGCAAGGACAGAAAAATTGTCTGAAGAAACTTAAGCAAAAAATAATCCCATTGACTTGGTTGGAAGTGACTGTTGCAGTGCTTCAGAGGCTATTCAACATACACACCAGTAATCTAGAAGTAGTAAACAATACAATAAGCTTTTCGGATCAAAGAATGCATCTTTTCACTGTTAGTAAAGCCTTATCTGACCAGGTCTGCTGCTGGTTTTGCATATGTATCACAGTGTCTGTATAACTGTTACAGTTTTACACATTTCCGCTTAATCCCATTGGGACTCAGCATTTCCTTACCTAAAGGCTTGATTTTTTTTCTGGTGTCTGAAGTCTGTCTTTTGCAGCCTCCTAGCTCTGTAAGTGTGCTCTGTTTTGCATCCTCTGCCAAAGGGGCTGAACCAGGATAAATCATGAAGTCAGATCACAAAGGCAAGCAGCAAGCAGTTCTTCCTCATGGTGTAGATACAACCTCTTGCCATTCTCTGCCCAGCAAAAGTCTTCAGTGATGTTAAGATTGCACAAAAGTGAGCTCTTGAGTTGAGACCTGCTCAACAAAATCATGTTCTTTTGAGCACTGCAGGCTCACCTGGCACTGATGTTGGCAGGTGATGTCAAGGTCCATATCCAAACAGATAGGAGTGGAAACCTTACTGCCTGGTGTAGACAATGCTGACCCACAGCTGACTGGGAAGAATCAAAGAACAAATGTTAGGGCAGCTAAACTATCATCTTGCAGTATCTTCTAGTTGGCCATAAGTTAAGGGGAAGTGTTTAAACTGGTCTGCCTGGGTCCAGCAAAGTTTATGGCATCAAGGACAGGCATCTGTCAGATGAGGAGGTAGTAATAAGGATTCTGGATGCCGATCTGCAGAAAGAGAGCAGCAAGTTCAGGCAGCTTCGGTGTCTCAAACCTGAAAGAGCTGTGAGCAGGGGCTGTGTGCTGAGGCAATAGCCTTTGGTTTCTGGAACAGTTTGTCCAGGGGAGCAGAGAGAAAAGAAAGCAGATATAACGTGGTATTTATTGGTATTATTGATGTGAGGTTCTGTTACCTGAGCAGGAGGTGGCAAGAAAGAGAGGTGGCAAATTCTTTCCTCTAAAAGCATATTCCCCACTTAGCCTTCTCTTGGTTTTCTCTGTATGGGAGAACAAGAATACACAACTCCTCTCCCCTTTCCCTCCATAATAGTCCCAAGATTTTCTGTTTGCTTTCTGGACCACTGAATTACTCTGACTTAAACCTTCGCCTTCATCCTGTGGTTTCATCCCTCCTTGTATGCCCTGTCCATACCTGGCCGGAGGTCTGTGCTTACAAGGATGGAGCCATCAGTCCATGCCTTCAGGTGCATCTGCTTTTCCACTGGTTGGGTTTTATGGCTCTCTGGTACAAGAGCAACTACAAGAAGCAATAACAAGGTTGGTGAACAAATGACTCGATTACCCCTATCTGGTTTTAATGAAATAAAATTTCACCAGATCTGTCTGGGCAATTGCAACTGTACTGATGGAGTGTTTCACCTTACCCTTGGAAACGTGGCTGTTGCTCCAACCAATAAAACAAAAATAAGAAAAACAATCACTGTAATAGTAGTGAGTTGGAGTAGGGGAAGCACAGGGCTGCAGATGCAGTGAGGAGCAGGCAGGGAGAGAGAAACGGCTCAGAGTGTGAAAGCTGTCCATGCTTCCTTCTGGCTTTCTGTAGCTGGTGGTAGAAGGTGTGCACCATGACTATAACATTAAATATAGTGATGGATAGAAGACGGCAGAAGATAAACTAAGCAATTTTGTAATCAAAGCATGTGAATGGGACAGAATATATGAAGACAGTTTGAAATATATCACTCAAGTGAAGCATAGATCCTGAGAAAGAAATAATGATCTGTTGTCTTAAAGGAGAGTATCTGGTACAGGGCTTGGGGTTTGTGCGTAGATTTGATGTGATAAACTCTATATGGAATATTTTGGTTTGCTTGCTTGGCTTCTAAAATGGGTATGGAGTTTTGTCCATAAAGGTGGTATGGAACTCTAGTTTAAGTGGTATGCTCTACTTCATAATTTTCTGAATGATTTGTAAAAGCAGGTTAATTTGCTGTTTAAATAGGCATGAGAGAACATAAAACTCCTCGTGAGCTGAAGAAATCTTAACAAATGGTGCAATGTTTGGCCAGTAAATGTTCAGGTGCACTAAAATCTGCTCTCTTCTCCCTTTAGTGAAGGCAGAAAATTCGATTAGCTGTGTGTTTTCTATTCAGCATCATTTTATTTTGGTGTGATCAAATGCTTGGTGGTCCTGCCCACACACACCAATCCATCAATTCCCTCCACTCCCTCCCTCCCCCTGTGGTCTGTGCTTCAGCATCTGTAATATACTTGTCTACAATTGTCAAAAAGCTTTCATGGTTATCAAATCAGGCTTTTTCTTTTTCCTTCCTTACAGATCTGTAAGATTAAATCTTTAATATGCTTTGATTAGAATATTTCCATTTGAAATAGGCTCCTTCTCCCCCAGAAGTAGGATTCCTGGTGTTTTTGCCCTATTTATCCAGAGGGAACAGTAAGGGAAAGGATAGATATAAGGAAGGAGGAGAAAAAGCACCCGGTCTTGCTGAAACGTGGGGCCCTTTGCCTGGCACAGCGACCGTCACTCCCTGCAGGGTCAGGGAATGCGAGAGGCTGGGAGATGTGTCCCTCTAATATCCGCGTCTGTGTGTGCAGTTGGATGCTTTCTAGCTTTTAAAGAAATACGGCTTTTTAAGCCCTTCATCTCCTCATGCAGGTGGTGGTGACGGCTGTAGTAGTTGAATGACACAGCTTTGCTGGATGACACGGAGCTGATCTCTGCATCAGCCAGGAGGAATTAAGCTTTGTCACTCCCCGCCGGGGCTACCTTTTGCCTGGTATGTGCAGGAGGAGGAATTCACAGGCTGCTGCTGCATTCACCCAAGCAGAGCCTGAGCGTGCTTTGCCAGGGGAGGCAGGCAGCCAGAATGATAGCTGTCTCTTTTAAATGCCGCTGTCAGATCCTGAGGAGACTTGTGAAAGGTAACGTGCTTTCCTTCTTACTCATCCAGGGGCTCCGTTGCATCCTTCCAGAGACACAGCCTGATGTTTTTACTTTTAAATATGACCGTCCTTCCTATGTACTGTCAGGCAACAAAGAACTCCTGATACAGGAGGGTGTACGGGCTCTTTCAGTTACCATTCCTACATGTCCCAGGCTGTGGTCCTGTTAGGAAGATAGATTTCCTTTTTTCTTTTTTTCTCTTCTTTTTTTTTCTTTTTTTTTTTTTTTTTTTTTTTTTTTTTTTTTTTTTTTTTTTTTTGGTTATTGCTAAAAAAAGGTTTTTTTCTCAAGTGAAGTGCTAAAGTTATTGTAAGGTGCAATTGTTTTGTATTTTTGCTAACTGCTCAGTGGAGTCCCTCCTGGGTCAGTGCATGCTCTGCCTTACTGGGAACAACTGACACTGCTATCCTGGACCTGTATCCAGAATGAATTTCTGTTGTTTCATGTCCTTTGCGAGCTATTTTTACCTGTGCTTTAGATGCCAAAGACTTTTCTATGTGATGAGGTATGGATAGCAGCATGTGTTTTTTCAGGACTGCACTGGCATGTCACACTTTTGAAGTTAATTTGCCTGTTAGAGCAGTATGCATTTTATCTTACTGTAAATCTTTGTAGTCTCTTGTTTTACCGCTCAGAACTTTAAAATACTACTCGGAGTCCTGTGTGATTGTTAAAGCAGATATGTGAAAACCTGCCTAAGACACCTTCCCTGTTCAGGAACATACCTTATTTTCTAAAAAGAATGTTTACTTTTTTTAAAGAATCTGTTATGTTTGGTAATTTTTTCCCTCTCTATGTAGAAAGGTTTAATTTGGGATTTTAGCTCGATGTTTTGATGGAAACTTCCAACATTGTAATAGTGTTATGTGTCTGCAAATAAGAAGCTTCTATTTTTTGTCTTGGGTGCTGTGAAATATTTAATGGCTGTTACATGCAGCTGGATATACATCCGTATGTGCATGAAACTCTTTTAATCAGCTTAGCTTGAAAAATCAGAAATCTTTGATTATTAGTCAGGATAGCTCAAAATCAATTAGTGTTTTATTTTGCAGAAGCATGAAAAGGTAGCATGCTAATACTATGAGATCAGTAATAGGAAGAGAGAAGAATACTGCAATCAAACTTATATAATCATTTTCCTGTTACTTAGATTGCTTTGTGGGGCCATGTTGTTCAAAACATATGAACTTATATATTTATTAATCATCTTCTCAATAGATTTGCTTCTCTTTCAAATCTGTGCTGTGTGATGCCTGTTTTTCTCGTCCTGTGTAAAATGTTTCGATTCTGGTAGCTCTGTTACACATTTATCAGGTTGAAAATCAGTGTATTCCCTTTTTCTGGTGTGAGCAGAGCAACCTTTTTGTCTGCTGATGTCTTTATCAGACAGATCTGGGCACTAATTTAATCTGTCACTGATGAGAGTTGTTACTTCACTTAAATACAGTTTCCCTGTGAATAATCAATAGCCTTATACATCATAGCCATCTTAATTCTTTCATGCTTCCGTCGTTCAACAGAACTCAGGCTAGTGGGTTTTTTCTCCTTTGAAATAATCTTAACTTCCTTTGAGACTCCTCACTCCTCCCACTCCCTCCCAATAGGAGCTGGCATGATACTATTGATTTTTTGCATTAGTGTGCTTTATGGTTGTCTCTAGTTGATAAAGAAAAAGTCTAGAGGTATGTTCATATATTCATTCTCCTGTAAGCCATGTGCATGCTGGACTGGTGTTGCTGTCCTAATTGACAGGTTCCTGAGTTTTCACTGCTGAGTAAAACCTTTGTTCTTTTATCTAGTTCTCTGGGGTTTATGACCTTGGCGTTTACATCTCAGACAGCAGTTAAGGCCTGCTCAACACAGCCAGCCTAGCTGAGGACAGGGATGCACCTTCACATTGTTAGTGTGGAGAGGATTCTTGCCAACAGCTGGCAATCTCCTGCTGCTGTATCAGCTGGAAGATCTCCTTTCCTTCTAACTTGCTAGTCATGGGGTTTTGCGCATTCATTGAGTTCCTTTGCTCCAAAAGAAGTTTTCCTTGCTTTAGTACTTGCCCCCAGCCTGTCTCTGCTAGGGTCTTTTTCTTCTGCACTAATCCTGTAGCTTTGTGCAGTTCCCCAAAATAATTTCTTTACTGTCTTCAGGCCCTCCTGTGGTGAAAAGAAACAGATATGCTGCACACTATATTAGTGTCTTGTGTTTTTAATAAAAGATGTGTGGTTAACTATACACAAAATGTGGAAATACCAGCTTTATTTATGTTACGTCATTTTTCATGCCTGTCTTGACAAAGTAAGCTTGTAACATCATTTCTTGTTCTTTCAGATAGGGCTGTAAACAGAAATGCCTCATCTGTGCAACTGGAGACTCTCTAAAGGCAATTCTTTCCAACATGGAGATATTCAGGCAATATTGTATTTTACAGCAATTGCACTCCCCTCTTGTACTTCATCTTAACCTTTGAAAGCAAAGAGGAGAGCTTCTTTTGTATGTCTTTCTATTGCTGCAGGTACTTACTTTGTAATTGAAAAAAATTCTGGCAGGAGAATCTTCAAGTGTTGTGAGCTAATTTCAAGGCAAAAATATCATATAGTAGTGGGAATGCTCTCCAAAACCTAGTCAGTGACCCACTCCTGCTCTTCCTTCTCATAGTTGTGAGTCAGAGCTTGCAGCAGATAACCCTTACCTCTCTTGACCTCATCTCCAGGGTCATCTTCAGATGGGAGCATTAGTCTTCTTCTTTGTCCTCTGCCTTCAAACTTACACCATTCATAGGAGGCAGGCACAATTATAGAATCACAGAATGGTTTGGGTTGGAAGGGACCTTCAAATGTCTTCCAGTCCAGCCCCCTGCCCTCAGTCCTGCTTCACTGCTGCCCCTGCCCATGCACTCCTCCTGTGCCGTATTGCCTCTCTGGGTACAAGGGCTACTGTGGCTGCTGCAGCTGCTGTACCGAAGTCTTCTTCTGTAGTTCCACTGTATCAATCACTCCCCCTCTTAAAGCAAAATATGTGGCAAACAAGAAGTGTACAATAATTATTCATGTGGGAAATTTAGAAGACTGAGATTAGGCCCCTTAAAATGTATTACACTTCAGTTTTGTGAGTCTTAATTTTGGAGGTCAGTACATTTTCAGTAATGAAATTGCACTTTACCAAGGTCAGATGAAGGTTCATATTTCTGTCCATTAACAAGCAACCATGGAAGAAAAGTATTACGTTATTTGATGATGCAATTTGCAAGAATGATGCCGTGTGAGACTTCTTTCTCATAGGTGTTGAGACATGATTTGAATTTAGATCTAGTCTACCTAGTTAAGAACAAAAATAAGCTGCTGTTTTCTACACCAGTGTGTTGATTCTATGCTGTTTTTCTGTTATGCATTTTTTTAATAGCTGCTAAAATGTTTATTGTGGATGAGAGTTTGTGCTATAGTTACCTGATTTCTTTCATGAATAAATCTTTCATGCTTTTACATTTGAGCTGAAATATTGTTGGGTCAGTCTCTTTTTACTGTGATTATCTATACGTATTTGAATCTCTATGTGTATGTATATACATTTTAAGCAATGTTGGAAGTAGTTAAAAGGTTCTGAAAAGAGAAAAGGTATCTTCTTACCATATGAGCTACTAAAATTTGCACTGAGAAGAGGGTTTTGTAATTTTTGTATATTAATTTTTTCTCTCCTTTCTATCCCAAAAGAGCAAAGTAAGCCAAAAGCTACATTTACAATCTGAAGTAGTAGCTGTTTTTATAGTTTTCGCAATGAGAAGTACTGGGCTTAGAGAGAATGATAACTTATATTTTGACCAAGTGAATATAAGGAGAGGCCACATTTGAAGTTGCAAGAGCAACCACAGATCTGCGCTTCATACAGCTGCTTGTATTGGAGGATGATTTTTTTATGCAGTGGAGAAATACTAGGGTTTTTTTCCCCCCAGTTTATTCGTATAAGACCTTGGGCATTGAGCAGTATGTTGTGCATACCAAAGAGCCTGTGGTAATCCCTTACATTGCATATATAGGCTAAATAAAAATGGTACAAATTACAGTTATTATGTTAAGTACAACAATGAACAATATACATATATAATATGTTATAGTGAAAAGTTGCTGAAATGTGTAGGCTGGTCAGTTTTACAGGTAAATTAACCACTTTATAGTTTAAAAATTGCCTTTCAAGCGGTGCATTACAAAGCCTTGGCTGTGGTTAATTTATGTATGGACATGTTCGTTTTTTCCCTTTATTAGCCGGAAGAACAGGACTTTTAGGAAGCTGTGTCAGTAGTATAAAGTTACTTACAGAAATGGGTCTCTTTGTTAGAGTCAGGAATGCAGTTTTTAACATACACAGATCAGTGAAGTTATTCTGGATTTTATTATAATGGAAACAGAATAGGAGCACTCTGATAAAGATGTCAACTGTTGTTACACAGGGCATAGCATGAGGAGCTGAGTGGAATGTCTCTCACCCATCAAAGCTTTATAGCCTATCTTCAGGATAATTTATCACCTACTGCGCATACAGATCCTTTCTGCAGACATATATTTTTATTCTCCCAGTATGTTTCCAATACAGTGAGATAAAGCAAGCTTTAAAGGCAAGATGCTGCACTCCATTTTACAAGATGATCAGTTATCTAAAAATTGGATTGGGGCCTAAAGCATCAAAGGATGAATTCTGAATGTAGCTGGACGTAGGTTATACTTTGCTTTGCCACAAGCAGCTACAGCACAACAAACACAGATTTTTTTTTTTAAAGTATGAAATTAAAGTGGTGTAAAGACTTGACATCAAGGCTGTCTAGTATCTTATTACAAACTTGACAGTGTTCCAGAGACTCATCTCTGGTTAATTAATTATTTTAATAGTAATTCTAATTATGTGGTCTCTTTTTGCCAATAAATTGTTTATAAAAATGCAAGTTAACTACTAGAACTGAGTCAACAGCTGCTTTGAATGAAGTAAAAATCACAAGTAACAATATCTGTAGGGACTTTTAAACATTGGTTGCTTCCCTGTCTTTCTAAAATTAGTTCTGAATATTCAGAAAACTCTTGAATGTCTGATAAGTTCTAAAAATAGGCAGTCAGTATGGATTTGTTGGCTTTGTGCATTAGGTTGGGGTTTCAGAAACAAACTTTGAGGTTTTTCATACTCGACACCTATTTATCCAAATTGTCCATATCTCCCAAGTTTTTTTGCATTTTATTTCTGAAAGTGACTTCTGTGTTTCTTCTGACTTAGTAAACAAGCTACAGTGAAAGAATAAAGAATAGAATCAAAATCTGGAAACTTTCTTTTCCACTAGCATGTGGGAACTTCAGGGCCACATCCAAAGCTGCAGCCCTTCCTCAGCCATTAGTGGGTACTTCATGAGAAGACAGGAGAGAGTCCACAGGGGAGAGCTGTGGACGTCTGTCAGCAAGGGAAGTTTTGACATTGCTCTTAGTGCTTGTAATGTAGTAAAAATAATTTAAAAAACAAAAAACCAAAACAAAACAAAAGCATTCCCTGGTACTTGGAATTTTTTGTTTTGTTTTGTTTTTTTAAAAATTATTTTGTTGAAAGACTGTTTGTCAGATAAGAAGATGAAGGCAAAGAGTGGCCATGACCTGTCTTACGTCGCTCAGTGGGTCCATGCTAGTCTTGGGGACAACCCTGTCCTCCCCTGAACTCCCATGTGATCATTACTCATTAGGAGCAGTTACTGAAGTTGGCAAAGACTATGAGAGGAGAGAAGACATTGCAAGAATTTCTCCGTTCGAGATTTTTCGCCAGTTTTGACTTTTTAATTTGCACTTTCTTAAGTGCCTTTGGCTAGGATTGTTTTAGGATTGCTTTGAAATTGTAAGTACCTGCATTATGATAGCTGAAGGAGAGGGAGAGAGATGAATTTTCGTTAAGATATTCCTTCTGTAATTGCTATTTAGGCTTTCCAGCACTGAGTATGTGTAGAACAAAAGAGGCAGATTTATTATATTTAATGAGCATTATTAGTTCGCAATATTGTCTTTTTGTTCAAAGGAATTCTTTGAACTTATTGTTGTAAGAGGTAATGAAAGGAGAAAGGATTTTCTCTTCTACAGCAAGCTGATCACAGTTCACAAGTTCAAGCAATATTTCTTCGCCACTAATATATTCCAGAACTGGCAAACTCTTTATTAATTATTCAGGATGATCTAAAGCACAGCAGCATACTAACCAATCTGTGTGAAGCTTTGAGAGAAAAGAAATACATAAAAATACTTTCCAAATCAAGCATGTACTAAAAGTAGGAGCACTGCTGCAGCCCTTATGGTCTGAGGGTGTGTGTATGACTGGAGTTCTGCAGAGAAATTCTCTGGCTTAGATAAACAGATATAATTGCATGCAGGCACCTGTAAGGTGTAAAGAGAAAGCTGCAATCATATAAAGAGATGGTAAGTAGCCATTAGCTGTCTTTTATCTATCAGCTATTACTAGCTGCTTTCTGATGTGGCAGCTCTGATATCAGTTACACATGGAAAATGTAGGAAGTGCTTTTTCCAGCATGTGTAGATTTGCAGGATGGGTTATAGAAGTTGTTGGCTGGTTCCTGCTGAACTTCTTTCACAAGAGTTCAGCAGGTGATTGGGACTTTGTGCCTTGTCCCTAGTGGTCTGGTGGGAATAACTATGTTCCTCTCCTCTGAAAAGTATTCTGAGGAAAATTTAAAAAAAAATAGATTACCATGTGTCGGTTTGTAGGTTTTTTGAGTATTAAAGGTGAAGTTATTTTAAAAAAACAGTTTATTGGTAAGTGGTGCCAGTTTTAATATGAACGCAGGCAAGACATTTGAGCTGTGTGTGATGAAACCCCAGGCTTGCTCCTGGGTTGGTTGTTGCACAAATATCCTTCCAAGTATCACCATTGCTGCAGGACAGAAGTGTGTTGCAAATATTCCATGAGTTTGTCTTCGGTGTCATTGCTGCTTCTAGTTGTAGAAGACAGATATTCAGAAACAGCCCAGGATCCCAGTCTGGGTGAGCATTCCAGAGTGGCACAGAAGGTGTGAGGAAGGCTGGAGCCAAGAGCTAGGCAGGAGCATGTATCAGGTACAGTGGGAGAGACATAGCAAATTTTGCCAGTCTGCAGAAATCTGTGCCCATCCTTGCCTTTGCAGAAGAACACTGGATTTTTATTTGCAACCAAATTTGCTCTCACTCTGTGCCTATCTGATGCCCATGGGAGTTTTGATTACTTTGAAGTATCTTAATTCCACAGAATTCTGTGGATGGAGGTGAAGCCTGAGGAAGCATGGAAAGGAGAAGGGTGGCATAGGGTAGGAGAGAGATGGCACACACTGCAGGCCTTTGCTTTGCAGTCAGCTGGAGGTGCCCATGGCCCCCATCTCTGGGGTGCTGCGGGAGTGGGCGAAGGAGACCTGAGCTACAACTCGAGGAATGAGCTGGGGGAGATGCAGCTCTGCTGGGAGCTCAGCACAGCAAGCGGGAAAGAGGACAGTGAGGAAAGGAGAAGTCAGGGGGATGTGAGAAAAGGTGAAGCAGACGTGGCATGTGCTGCGGGCACAGCCTGTTGCTGCGGGAAAGGCACATGCAATGTGAGGAAAAACAGGGACCCACCCTGCTGAGAATAAAGCAGCAGGGGTTAAAAATGGTGATTTTGTGGAAATGTTCTATCCCATATAAAGTTCAAGTCTACAATTATGTAGTAGTACCTACCTAGATATCTTAGGAATATATTGCAAGGTGAGGCTCCAGGTAGAAATGGTCTCTGGTTCCTTGTGTGAAGAATGGACTCACTCTCTCATGAGCTTTATTAATCTTAGTTTGGGGGTCTGCTAAATCTGAGATACACTGTGTTATAGGAGTGAGATCATACCTGCCTTCTGAGGCAGATTTCTGCAGCTTAATCTGTCAGCCAGCATGACTCTGCTTAGTAGTGCCTCATCTACATTTCATATTGTGGTGCTGCTGATGTGCTTCTGCCATGGGAAGGTCCTGTTCTTGGCACAGGCAAGTCTGTCTCTGTCAGCATAGGTTACAGCACCTCTCCAAGCAGCACTCAGTAAATCAACAAAGGGTAATCTCATTTCTTCTGCCCTATCTGCATTCCCTCAAGGAGTTCTGCAGGCCTGGGGAGACGGCTGCTTGGCAGGGCATGTAGGGAGGACTGCCCTGCTTGGAGAATATCCTAAAGGGCCAAGTTTTCACAAGTTGCAAGGAAAAAGAAAGTGGTTCATAACATGCTATTTTTTTCTCAAGGGAAAGAAAATTTATATTAAAATTTTATAAATTTTTTAGTAATATAAAATTTTATAAATTTATTAGTAATATAAATTAATGGAACCTTCTGCATCATCAAACTGATTTACCACAGTGTTACCACAAACACCGTGTCATTCCCTTACTCTCATTTAGGATCATTTAGGTTGAAAAAGACCTCTAAGATCATCCAGTCCAACGACTTACCCAGCACTGCCAAGTCCACCACTAAAACATGTCCCTAAATGCCACATCTACACATCTTTTAAATACCATTTCCCTGGGCAGCCTGTTCCCGTGCTTGACAACCTTCTCCGTGAAGAAATTTTTTGTAATATCCAATCTAAACCTCCCCTGACACAACTTGAGGCCATCTCTTCTCATCCTACACTTGTTACTTGGGAGAAGAGACCAACCCTACCTGTGTACTTCCAGGTAATTGGAGAGAGTGATGAGGTCTCCCCTGAGCCTCCTTTTTTCCAGTCTATACACCTCCAGCTCCCTCAGATGCTCCTCGTAAGACTTGTGCTCAAGACCCTTCATCAGCTCTGTTGCCATTCTCTGGACACGCTGCAGGACCTCAAGGTCTGTCCTGTAGTGAGGGGCCCAGAACTGGGCACAGGGTTCAGGGTGTGGCCTCACCAGTGCTGAGTACAGGGGAATGATCACTGCCCTCGTCCTGCTGGCCACACAATTTCTGATATTTAAGAAACTGCAGGGCAAGTTCTGTCGGCGTCTTATAAGTGTATGAACTTCTAAAGATGCTCATCCTTTATTGTCTCCTTTCTTCTTTTGGGCATTTGCTTTAAAGCATCACTCCTGTAATATTTAGGAACCTTTTAAGACTCTGGGCAAAAGTTAAATGAAAGCTTCAGCCCAGAATGTTGTTATTACACAAAAAGGAAAAGTATTAGGTAAGTCTCCACTGCAACCTCTCTATCTTATCACTTGAACTACTCATCTGCAGTTTTTATTAGTTATTAGTGCTGTTGGGAATTATGTTGTTACTCGAAAAGGAGACTTCCCTGAAAATGTATTGGGGCAGAAAAATTGCTCCAGATTGGACAGATTACAAAAAGGCAAACACTAGACATAGTTTTGTGGGGGAAAATGTGTTACTGGAAATAGTGTCACATCTAACAAGCTTATTCTGCCTTAGCTTCTCAACTGTGAATAGAGAAAGATCTTAAGCAAGGAAATACCAGCTATTCCAGTGAATGCATTACCATAGTACATTGGTAAATGTCTCCAATACAGCACAGTTTAAATCCACAGTGCTCTCAAGGAAACATTTATACTTTTAGTCAACTAGAATTTGACAGCTCTGTCTGGCAGAAGATACTGTTTTTGGCATCTAGTTTTGGTTGGGGTTTGTTTTTCCATTTGTTTTTTTGCTGGGCATCCAGCATGTGTTGTGACCTCTTAAGAGACCAGTGCAGATTTGCAAAGATACTCTGGGCATGTTGTTCTCAGCTGTATCACAAGCCAGTGATGAATAACAAAGATGAAATTTCCTACCATGTTAGGAGGCTTAAGTTGATATATCATTTTCTTCTCCCCAGCAGTCCAAAAGGAGGGCACCCTTGAGTATTTTAAGCTTTCCAGTGACAGGGTTTATATGGTTTTTTTCCTTTACTGACATGCTTATGTACATAAATTTCTGTAGACCCTAAGATAGTATGATGTTGTTATGGCACCTGTGGGTCAGGAATCCATTTTGCTGAACCTGAGACTTAACTTAGTGCAGATTTTGTTTCATTGATCTAAAAGGAGTTAGGAATGGAGATAAAACCTGACAGCCTGAGCTAATATGTAATATGAACAGTTCTTTTCTACTGGACAAAAAAAACCCCCAAAACCGAAACTCCACAAAGCTTGAAAGTAAAAAGAAACTGCATTCTTCAAAAAGAAACAGACATAACAACTTTTTAATTAATAGCTTTTTCCTCAAAGAATAAGAAGGAACAGAGAAAATGGGGATTATGATTTAGGATTTGTTTTACTACTTAAAAAAAAAAAGCAGGAAAGTGCAGTGTTCGTGGGGGAGTTCCTTGGGAAGTTCAGCAGTCCAGAAGATTGTCTAGCTACATCTTGTCTCTGTTTTCACTCTGGAGCTGTGTAATGCAGTGATAAATGTGCCCAAAGGCCACTTACTCAATGTTCCAGAGCTTCCAAGGCAGCAGGAGCTCGTCTCGATGTGCAAATGGAAGGCAGGTTATGCCTTAGGAAGCACTTGAGCTCCCTTTGTAGAAGAATGCAGTTTACTCTTCAGTGCTGCTGTTATGGACCTTGTCAGGATGGTTCAGGCAAGGCCACCAAACCAGCAGCAGCAGCAGTTCCTGCAGATGCCTGTCTGAGAGCCACTTCCTACGTGCATATGCTATGTAATATTGAAGAGCAGCTGCTCGGTGTTGGCTGACAGCTGCACTGAGGTAGGAGCTGTAGCCCCAGGGAGCAAGGCTGACTTCTCTTTTTTTGCATCTGTGGCAGTAGCACAGTGTGGAGATCTCCTTTGTCCAGTGTAACAGAAAATCTTCATCACTTACTCCCTGCAGAAATGTGAGTATAAACTCTGCCCTTATTTTTCATGGGATTCACATCCTTACAATTTACCCAGACTGAGAACTTGGAGTGGTTGGGCTGGGATGTGGTGTGCCCAGTACTGAGCTTTTCAGCTGTCTCCAAGATTTCAGATCTCAGTGTAGCTGTAATTGAAATGTTCATTAACAGTTCTAGACAAGTCAGTTTGACTTTCAATGCATATTTCAGACCTGCCATGTTGCTATGGTGTACTGCGTGTTTTGGTGGGGTTTTTTTACCTGACTGTCAAAAAAAGTGCCTTTACTTTTGTAAATAGATAGCTGGGTAGAGGAGATCTCAAAGGTAGTACTGAATCCAGGCTATTTCTTTTTCATGGTTTCCAACAGAATCGGGAAAAGACTTCCAAATCTTTTCCTGATTTCTGCCATTGGACAGTAGGGAAGGTTGGACCTTCTTGAATGGGCATTGGCCATGTGGACTGCATATGATTTTAAAGGGGTTTGCATGTTGTGTCTGTACGTGCAAGTGCATTTTAGGAACTCCAGGTCGACATGCTGAGGCAAGTGTTCAGTTTGTCAGGGGTTCAAGTGATGCCCTGGGTAGCAAAATATAATAGATGACTTAAATGCATCTGTGAGATGCCAAGTGTATATAGGAAATGTTGAAGTTACTTTGGTGGCGTCTTCAGTAGAGAGTTTTAAGCAATATGGTCTTGATACTGATGAAGTATTATGGACAGCTGTCTTAGAAAAAATTAGGACCCAAGCTGACATTTCTAGTGTAATGTCCCAATGAAGGTAGCATTCAGCACCACTGTGCATCCACTCGGATTCTCATTCACTGTGTGAGAAGTTTCTCTCCTTCAACTATTGTTCAGAAATTACACAGGAGCCAAAAAATTACTGTAATGAGCTGCCCCCCCATGAGCTGTTTAATCTTAATTAGTCGTAGAGTAATGAAGTAAGTGACATTTCCTGTGAACTTTTCACATCAAATTCTACTATCCATGTTACCATGAAAGGAAAAGAGCAGAGGGAAGATGTTGGAAAGAGCAGTTGGCTTGTATTTACGGTGGTTCCTCATAAGTTCCCCCCAGTCTGTCCCACAGTGATATCTTTGTCATACCAAAAGATACCAAAAAGATACCAGAAGAGATGGAGCTTAGTAACCTGTTTGAAACATTGTGTTTTCAGACATTAGAGTGATTTGTGGTTAGCTGAAAGAATTTTCAGATTCTTTTTATTGATCTGGTTTTCTCCTTATTTTCTTAAGCTGTTCAAAAATTACATTTTCAGATACTTTGTTGATTGAGATTTCACTATAAGCCCAAGTTTGAGAATCAGAATGTGATTTAATTTTATTGCTTTAACTCTGTTAAGGTTTGTGATTCATTGTGATTGAATGTGAAGAAAGAGGAAAAACAGTAATTTAAACTAAAATCATAGTGTTTCTTATCCAAGAGCAAAAAATACATCTAATGTGTTGTATATCTACACTGCTTATCTTTGAGACATCAAATACAGTGATGTCTGAAGCCTGTGCCTTTACAGATGGAGGCAGAGGAATACTTGAAGACATCAAAAATTGTGATGAATAGCAGAAGAATAGAGTAGGCAATTGTTGTTCAGAAACAAACTTTAAGATTGGTAAGTGTTGATTACAAAGCTGAAGGTAACACACCAAGTGACTCTTGCAAAGTTATCATGAACAATTTACAAACTCAAATGGAAGAATCTCTATATAATTCTGACAAAACTTAATGATGTAATGGGAAGTGACAGCAGAAAAATTCATCGAGGGGTCTGTTCACAGTCCATGCACTGTTTTTAAGGGGTCTGTAAATGAAATAAAGAAAAGCAAACTTCTGTTCAGCATTTAATTTTCATCATTATGGAAAATAATAAAACATCTGAAAATCATAAAAAATGAGCATATATGTGTTTATGTAAATATACAAGTGTCTATATACACATATATGTGGATACATACATATAGCAGCTATCTTACTGCCGAAAGCACAGGTTATAGCCTAACAGTTCACCTCCCAAATAACTTCAGTAAAAGATTTGAACAATGTAGGAAGGAATAATTCAAAATTTTAATTTCCTTAGAAGAGTGAGATAAATCTACAACAGTTGTATTCACTGCAACCAGTCACATTACTATTGTTGTATATCTGCATGCAAAAAAATTGACATTTGATATCTCTGTAAAGATGATTTTTTTAATAGATTAATCCAGTAATATGAGAAAGAGTGTTGCAGGACATTTGAATAGTCAGTCCCAAATTCATAATTCTTTGAGAACTGAAGTTACGAGACCTAAGAGATAACCAGTGTACTTCCAATTTGGATGATAAATATAAAATAGGTAAAACATAGTAACTTTACTGCATGTAGCAGAAGATTAATAAAATTCTGTTCACTCCATAAACATCATAAAGCTCGGAAAATGATAGTTAATCCTCCTTCCTTAAGAGAATTTTCTGGAAGACATACCTGCTATATACTTTATGACATGAATCTCATCTGTCCCTGAAAATGTGGAGGAGGAGACATGTCTGCACTGTTAAGTTTTTTAAAATTTTAATTAAGTGTTAAGATAACAAAGTCAGACCTATTTCAAGATCAGCTTTGTCTTAAATAGGAAGAACAGCAAACATGGATTGTGTAAGCGAAAGAGAGAGAAACTTCTTGGATTAAAGCTTTTTCATCCTTGTTTGCAATCAGGGTGTCATTGGGATATCCAGGAATGTTCTCATGCAGAGTGTGAAGCTCATACATTATTATCTGAGCAGCTGAAATACAAAGAATATATGGTAATTTATTCTCTTTGCTGGTTTTCATTACAAGGGTTTTTATTCTTGGTAAGCCTTTCCTGCAAAGGGGAATAGTCTTCCTGTAAATGTAGGTTTTGTGACATGAATCCATGGGGACTGTCTGTCTGATTTGAAGTTGCTAAGGGATCGGGCATATTGCAGAAGCATTTGCTCATCTAATACCACCTCCTTGAACAGTGAATTACAGTCAGGTTTTGTTCTTGGCCTCCTTCTCTTCAGCTTCTTCTTTGGCAGTGTCCGTGCCAATGATCACATCCAAATCTATTTCTCTGTTTCTGATTCAGCTTTGGTTTTGAAAGCATTCTGTGTAGCTGTTCCAACAAAGTTTGGAGAACCAAAATTGTAGGTGCAAATGCTGAAAATCTGAATCTGTGCAGT
Organism: Corvus hawaiiensis; assembly: GCF_020740725.1. NCBI lineage: Eukaryota > Metazoa > Chordata > Aves > Passeriformes > Corvidae > Corvus > Corvus hawaiiensis. The sequence continues at coordinate 45,491,094 of NC_063216.1, forward strand.
GCTGTAGCCCCAGCTGTCAGATGTAAGAAGAAAGAGATCCTTTTAGTAAGGAAAAGCTGACAAGGATCTGATGTTGAAGCTTTAGATACATATGTATGTATGTATTTATTTTTATATATATATATAATGGTTATATTATTCATGAGACAGCTACAGATGCTTTGTATTTGATGAGCAGCATGGCTGTGCTAGTACTGGTGCTGCTGGCTAACCTGAACCACTCTTTTGGGAGGAAATGTTCAAGTGCAATGTGATTGGATGGGAGTCACTGCCTTAGGATTGAGCTCTCTGCACAGATAGAGCAGGACTCTTGGGAAAGCAGAGGAGTGTCCCCACTTTCCTCAGTCTGCCAAAACAGGTGGTGCCAGTGCTGTGGTGCTTATCCTCCTTGTGATGGTTTTGTGTAGATAGGAGCATGCCCAGGTGCATTGGTCATCTCTGACAGACAGATTTGCTTTGATGGCTTAGACAGATGTATCTACTGACTGCAGGTGCTGGTTCTTTTCATGGTGGGGAATCCTAGCTTTGTTTCAGGCTTTTAATTTTTTCCCTTGTTCCCTTGTTCTTACCAAGGTACCTGTAGATGAAATCAGAAACCTGTTTATCTGTTGCCTGTGGAATACTATCTTACTATTCTAGAAATCCCCATGATTTAAACATTATTGCTTTTCAAGAGAAAACAGTGGTCCATGTTAGAAGGGCAATAAAGCCCAAAGAAAATCAATACTTACATGGTCAGTAGTTGTTTTCCTGCATTTGCTTTTCAGATTCAGCTGCCTCTTACATGTCTCTAAACACTTATATCCATAGCATTCTTTGCCAAAGCTGCCATGTTAAAGAAGAGGTTAAATAGGACAGACAAGCTCGTCTGCCCTTGCTTTTCCACCCCAATGCTGACCCTGGCTAGTGAAGCTCAGAAGTAGCTCTGAGGAGAAGAGAAGCTGAGGAGCACTCAAAGCTTAGAACATGTAGCTGCATGTGGAAACTTGGGATGGTATGGCTTCTGAGAAAGATGAATGAAAGCAAAGCCTGGTAGGATGAAAGCTCTTACCTAAAAGGAAGGCCAAACTTCCTTTGGACAGCATGACCACTGGCAAGTGCAAATGATCACTGATAATCATGGTGGGAAATTTGGGATGGAGTGGCAGTCCAAGCCATGAGACATTTGTGAGAATAAAGTACATTCTCACACCATTTGTAAAAATGAAGTATTTGTGGTAAAAATGAAATATTTGTTGGAAGAGATAATCTTGGTGGAGAGACAGTAAAAAAAAAAATTCCTTAAACTGTAGAGGCACCAAAAGTAGCTGGAAAGTGCAGTGAAGAAATAGTCCTTCAAGCATTCTAAGTGGCTAAGGATGTCGGTGCAGTATCCGTGTATGGTCCTCTTCAGGAGATGGTCAAGCAGAACATAAAACCACAAGAAATAAAGATAATTGAGCTCCTTCATCAGCAGAAGAAAAGTTATGTCAGGAAGCTGGTTTGATTCTAAGACAAATTCCAGAAGTTTAAGCAAAAGTGTTTTTGGTGACGTACATGTCTAAGGAGGTGACTGGAAGTTATGGATCTAGAAGCGGAAAGAAAACTATGGACCAAATGTGTCTGAGACAGTTTCTGCAAGATTGTCTGGTAGGCTCATGGAATCATTTAGGTGGGAAAGGACCTCTAAGATCATCAAGTCCAGCCATTAACCCAGCACTGCCAAGTCCACCACTAATCCATGTCCCCAGGTGCCCCACTAAACCATGTCCCCAGGTGCCACATCTACTAGGCTTTTAAATACCTCCAGGGATAGTGATTCCACCATTTCCCTGGGCAGCCTGTAGCAGTGCTTGACAATCTTTTCTGTGAAGAAATTTTTCGTCATATCCAAGCTAAGCCTCCCCTGGCACAACTTGAGGCCATTTCCTCTTTCCTGTCACTTATTACTTGGGAGAAGAGACCAACACCCACCACTTCCACTGATGGAAGTCTTGGTCTAGATTGACTAAAACAAGAGAAAGAGCAGTGGCCTTTCCAGAGGACAGAGGGGCCAGGTGAGATTTGGAAGGGATTTTGAGTCTGTGATTCTCACATGAAATGGAGCTGAACTTCATTTATGAGTTGACTGGAGAGCCATATAATTATCTGCAATAGAGAAAGACCAGGGATCGAGCAGCTACGTGATAGCTAATGTTGGGAGAGCATTTCTGTAACTTTGTCAAATCTGTCACACACGGGATAGGAAAGAAATCACAGCTTGGAATTTTTAAGGGTGGTAGTTGGCGGACTGTTGAGATGATCCCTAGATTATTTCCAGCTGTAATGCTGCAGAAACAGTACCATGTGGACATGAGGGTTCATCAAACACGCTTAGTTGGAGAAATGCATCAGCTTTTGTATAGCATTCAGTAGTCTTCATTCTTTAAGTGGTCCTTGGTCCACTAAAGACCTTATCTTAAGGTCCTTTCAGGATTAAAAGTCCTTCGTCTTTAAATGTCTCTGTTCTCCAGCATTTCATGTTATTAAAGGTCACAGCTACATCTGAATGTAATTTGTTAAGGATATTAAATTTATGGTGTATATTTTAACAAGTTGTTGCTGCATAGGTGCACTGATCAAGAGTCGCAAAGTTTCTTAATAATAATGGCTTATAATTCTTCAAAACTCTATTTTACTAAAGTGACAGGTATTTGTCAGTTAGTAGTACAACTTGACTATTTTAGAAAATTGTTTAAAACATTAGCAGTTTGAGAAATGTTGGCTGTAATTTAATTTCTGGGTTTATATTCTGGTAAATGATGGCTTGTTTCAACCATTTCTCAAGCAATCATCTTAATACCACTGTAGTACAGTATTCTCAGGAGTGGAAGATGCTGTCAGACAAAATGCAGGAAGTTCACACTGCTGCTACCTGGCTGGGATAATATTTTTATATCTATGTATTTATATAGATATATAAATATATTTTTCACTCTCTACAAATCAAGTGCCTTTCTGACTGAACTCTTAAAACTGTCAGTATTCAAGCCTTAGCAGTTATACCATTCCATATAGTTTTATTCAGAACATCTTACAGCACTTCAACGTAGCTGTATTTCTGGCTGTTAATGTTTTCACAAGGCAGTAGTTTGGGCTGCCATTGAGAATTGGTAGTCATTGCTTTATGCATTGAAGTTGTACAGAGTTATCCTTCTGTTATCATGAAGATTTTGGCTGAAGTAATATCTGAAATTCTCAGATTATAAAAAATTGATAACTTCACTTTTTGGACCATTCAGGAGCCATGTTTTTGATGCTCTGTTGAGTTGACTGTATATTCTTTTCAAACTTGATTTTGCAGATACCTTAAAAAGTAGTTTTAATCACTGTTGTATTCTGTAATGCATTTTAATTGCAGTTGTATTCTGTAATGCATTTTTAAATGCAGTTAATGCATTAACTGATATTTGTATTTATAAGCAAAATTAAAAACACTCTTCGGTAGAGAATGGTGATAGAATTGTGGAGGTTGGACTTCGTGAATGTTCATTCTTACAACAGTACATAATTATAACTCTTCATTTTGAGCGAGGAAGAATTAAGAGGATGGTGACAGTCTTTCATTCCAAGGATGGTCAAGAATATTCTGTTTTATCTGGAAATACTTTTGATTCCTCATGCTCATGTGGCATCATGCTTGATGAACATCTCACGCTGCTGCACTCTATTCCACATCAGTCATTTGGCAGAGAGGTGCTGGGATTTTGTAGGTTCTTAGCACTAAACATCTGTGTTTCCTTGTGTTCTGTCTGTGTCTGAGGTCACCTCTGTTCAGTTTTTTAAGCGTGGTGGTTTTTTTTTTTTAAATTGCCTATTCCTTTGTTACCTGAGGGAGCCTCTTCAGAGTAAAATGTGTCCTTTAACTGATTTGGCAAAGCCTACAGTTCTACTGTAACGGCAATAATTAAAATATGAGGTTTTTTTGATTTTTATAAGATGCCAGAATTTTGTCTCCTTGTTTGCTGTGCAGAAAATAACTCAAATTATCAGATACTATTTTTATAGTGTAAAAGTAATTGATATTTGTGCCTCAAGGCAATTGTGGTTATATATTAAAGAAGTGAAAAGGTAACAGCTTCTGTGTACACTGCATTCACATTTCTTTCCTACAGTTATTTTCTCCTTTCTCGAAACAGCCCTGACTTGAGGAGCAGGAGTGGCTCCTATTTGCATACACAAACTCCATGTGTCTTGGATAAAATACAAGGAAAGCATCATTAACAGCTGTAGTCCAACCAAGCCCCTCTTCATACTCAGCAGCTCCCATGGGCTCTCAGTGAGTTTCCAGTCTCTTCTCATTTTCTGTCCAGGGATATTAGACAAAGATAGTGATACAACCCCAGCCTAGGGCATGATGTGGCAAAAATAATTTGATGCTTATCCTTTCATTTTTTTTTCTTAGAACCTTCTAAAGGTAAGGTTAGAAATGTTATCCTGCTTTGTGGTAGTTTTCTTTTGAGCCAGGGTGCCATGATTTCACCTCAGGACTTGAGTGTGAGGCTTCTGTGCTTTAATTCCCCTCCACTGCCTGTGGGGCTTTCTGGATTTAGACCATCACAGGAAACAAATGCCGTGAGGATGAATCTGATGGGGATGAACAGAGCCTTATGTTGCCTGGCCACACTTCCGGCTTAAAATTTTGGGAGCCAAGGAAAGACACGTAATCCCTGACCTTGACTCTGGGTCCTGACACTCAAGTGTAAGACAGCAAATGAGCTTTCCAGAAGCAGCTGTAAGGAGAGGGACTCGGAGTGACAGATGTTAGCTGAGAAGACATCAGTATCTCCGGACTGTGAGTTTTTGGTTTGACTACTAGGAAACATGTCTCTATAGAAATACTTCTTTGCCATTGAATTTGGTTTTGATCTCCTTCAAGTTGCATCTTTTCACTAGATATCCTAGTTGCACTAGGATATTGCACTAGGTATTAGTGAAAGATAAATCAAATGTTTCAGGAATTACAGTCTTGCTGCAGTTGGAAATAGCATTCAATATCCACATGTCACCCAGTGTAAAATAATGTCATTTTCACACATATGTTGAATAATTCATGTTATGTATAGAAATTTTGAAGTTCTATCTGGGGAGGCATATATCAATCAGGAGAATGGCATATCCAGTTACATCTTTTCTGAGGCAGGGGATAGACCCAAAGTCATTCAACTGTTTCCAAATATGCAACATTTCAGACTATTAATGCAATGTTAGTTTCCTAAATGCATCATTAAGTACTGGTATGGACTTACAGGGCGTTTGGTCCAATTGTGATAAAAGTGGATGATTCTGTTAAGCAATCAAGTAATTGATAATAGCTTTAATTTCCTGGGGGATATATGCAGCTTTCCTTGTGGCAGCCTAAAACTTTACACAATGGATTTCATTTATTTGCTGGTTTCTAATTCTCTGCTCAGTGCATAGTTCCTACCACATCCTAGCATTGTGAAATGTATAGTGTACTTAAACCAAGGGTTGAAAGAATAGTGATGACAACTAACAATTTGCCTTAATAATCTTGTTAAGGATGGATATGAAAAGGGATATAACTGGAAATTAGGATGATAGGAAAGCTACACTGCATTAAATTACACCATGTTAGTAGTTTTACCTTTTCTCTAAGTATAGACAGCTGTACCAGCTTAATAGACAGTGTTATACTGCAGTTGTAGTGCTACAATGGCTTCTGTGTTTGTCCATTCATCTTTTTTTTCTGAAATGTATTAAGAATGTGCAGCAAAGTCCTTCTTCCAAGGCACAAAGCTCTTTTTTTCCCCCAGCTTTGAAGTAAGCTCAGCTTTTTTATAAGGTCTGATGCATTCTGTACAGAGGGAAAACAGATATGACGAGTTCTTCCTAAAGATGCGTCCTCTCAATTGAAACACTTAAATGTAGTCCTGTAAACTGTGAGGACTCATATTAAAAAAATACCAATAAATGAAAGCATTTGAAAAATAATGCCAAATAGGTCTGTATTTCATGTAGAGTTATAAATAACTTTGTAGAAAGAAGCAATATTTTAGTCTTCTAAAGCTGGGGAATCTACTTTCTCGGTGGAAAAAAAAAGTACAGTAGGTATGCTATTGCTTTCTTCACCTGCACATTAAAATGTATATTTTTACTTGGATTGTATAGAAAAGCTTTTCATAGAATTAAAGTTAAATTAGTTGTGACAGTTGATTGTGATTAATCACCAGTTTTTCACTGAAATAATTCTGTTTTTCAATGTTGAAAAAAAGGAATTATATGCAGTGAGAAACATCAACCATATTTTCATAAAATCTGAAATATGGGAAGCATGTAATATTAATGAATGCTTGTGTATTTTATCTGGAGATTAGAGTGACCTTTCTTTTGTTACCTTAAAAACAGGTAGTGAGGTGGAGAGAGAATCATAGAAGAATTTTGGCTGATGACTGGAGAGTCACCATGTCTTTGAGAGTTTTTCACGGCCTCCCACAATTGTTTGGTGTAGGCACCAAGGGTAAAGGGGAAGTACTAAGCTGGATACAAGTGCAGTGTGATACAGGTTTCCATGAAAGGAGCTGTTGTATGTTTCTGAGCATCATGAGGGTTTTAAAAGTTGTTAAAGGCAGGATGAGTCCCAAGAGCCATGAAGGAACCTTGAAAAACTCATTTTATGCCCTACTCAGCTTTAGCTTCCGAATGAACAGTACAGTAGGTGAAGTACTAAGTGCCTCAGTCTTTCTACCAGGCTGGATCTTAACATAGGTGTTAACAGGGGAAGACCCCTTGTATTTTTGTGACACAGAAATTTGCACAGACTTTAAAAAATTACAAATTTTTTATTATTGCAAATTACTCATTGTTTCTGTACATGAAGAAATAGTGCTTGGGCACAGATTAAGTATTGGCCTCATTTTAGAGGAAGTTATTAAACCATAAAGTATAAAATTCTGACATTTTACTTGCTAGCAGTTTTTAATACAGGGATTTTTACTGTGCCACAGATAGAGGAGTGCTGTATATAAGGCATTCAGGTGGCATTCTAATTGGGGGTAAAATTATTCTCAGCCTTAGTAAGAAGCTAAATTCCTTGGCATGAGGAAAATTTTCAAAGATTGAGATGAAAGATTTCAAACAAGATCACATTCTGTTTTATAGCTGGTTCTTAATGAGTTTTACTTCATAAGTCTATGTTTTAATTATCTTCTGTGTATTAGCATGAGCCATCCAGTATGTTTGCATGTGTTAATTCTTTCACAAGTTACTTATATATGAATAATTTTATCTGAATTTTGTGCACATTAATTAGTCTTGTAGGGTTTGATTCTCCAAGCATCTGCATAAGTATGTGAAAAACCGCACCCCAGTGAAAATACTGCTGCAGCTTGCATCTTAATAGAAATAGTAGAACTCATTGGAAAGAATCACATTAAAATGAGTATTGAGAAGCATTTTGCTGTTGTTCCCACTTCATTTTGTCAGAATTCTGGTAGTAGTGTGACTCTGATAACTGTGTTAACAACTGTGAAATGCAGGTCATTAGGGAGATTAGGCTGGCAGCCAGTTGCATTGTTACTACCTTTCAAACTTACTGTGCTTGGTAAATTATGAAGTACTGCAAGAGATGTAGCTGTATGTTTTTCATATTTCTTGAAAACTTTTCAAGGATATTGTATATGCTAAAACAAACATTTCTAATGCTGCAGTAGGGTTCTTAATTGGATAGAATATGTAACATAGAGCCGTAGATTGCCATCCCCAGAAATGATAAATGATAGTAGTTGGAGTTGCTCTTATGCAAATGTAATTACTAGCGGGAAGAAGCAGCACTTCGTTATGCATTCTGCTTTTGTCTTTTTGGTGGCTTTGCCAGCATTATGCTTGCACATTACTATGACCATCTTTGGTATTTGTTACAAATCTGTGTACTGTATTTATGCAGGTATTAAGACAGTAAGCATGTATTAGTAGGTGAGACATTGAATGCATAGACATTTATATGAGTACACAAAAGCACATATGGCATGCATATACATAATGCTTTGTCTTTTTGCACATTCTGAGAGATATGAAACTTGTTATAGGCAAAATCAGCCCCAAGAGAATCAAACTACAGTGAAAGAACCTTGAGAAACTTATTTGGTAACGCACATTATACTCTGAGTTGCTGTTGCAGAAGCACATGCTGAGCATTAGACCTGCGTTTGACATATGGCAAGTGTCCTTTTTTTCAGCCTTACAAATCCCTTCCCCACATCTAAGTATATATATCCAGTCCAACTGCAATAGCTCAGGGCATTATGACATCTTCAGGTTCTTACAATAAATAACATTCTCATAGATCATAGCAAGATTTGGCAAAAGTATTTAGTTTGCAGTTAGGGGCTTCTGCAAGTCATCCTTCAACTTGCCAATGTTCTGTGTTTTTAGTTTTTCCCACTTTGTTGAACCAAATCCCCTTTGAAACAAAATAGTAGCACTTTTATGTAAGTTTTATGAATTCAGGATTTCAAAACCTTCTCAAAAGAGCTCCAATTTCACACTTCTGTTTCCTCTGCAGAACTTTAGGAGGCTAGGACATGTTGCACTTCAGATTTCTTCTTACTTTAATTTGAGATTAACAGTTCAGAGAATTAAGAAAAAATTAGGGTGCCTTTGCCTCTCTGCTTTTTTAGCACTGTTGTGGTTTCATTATCTATTGTATTTTCAAGTCATGTGTAAGACTCTTTGTAATTTTCCTGGTGATTCAGACATCTATAAGGTTTGGCTTCTAGAGAGGAAGGTTGTTTGCAAGAGCAATAGGCCTTTGAGCCTGTGCTCTTAAGTCTTTTTTAGTGCAATACTCTGGAAATTCCAGTGCTAAATAAAATGGCAGTGATGAGACTTTTTCTGTATTCCGTAGTATGTTTAATTAATAAATTCATTTTAACAGCCTTTAGGTATTTGCCTGTTATGAAAATAAGGATGTACTTCAGGGAATAACTTGAGGCATCTTTGACCTGTATATAAAATGATTTGGATTAATAAATGTAGTATTAGAAATCCATAGCATGTGTAAGATTTAGAAATGTAGCTGATACTGTTTTAGCAGTTCTACATCTAATATTTCTGAACAAAAAAAGTTCAGGTTCTTTAAAAAGTCTCTGTTTGAAGGAACTACTCAATCAAGTATGAAAAACAATAGGGAAAATAAACAATAAATACTTTTAATAAGAAGTGTGGGAAAGCTGGCAGGTGAAATCTAACAGGGTTTTTCACTGAGATTTAGAGGCATAAGTACCCACATTAGTTTTAAAAATGTTAGTTTTGTCATTTTGGGCTAGATCTGCACCTTGATGCTGAGAAGGTAGGTGCATCCTCTAGTATGCTTGACCCTGAACTCACAGGCCTCCTGTTAGAAGCCCATGTTCCCTATGCAGTGTACAAGAGACTTGGCCATCACAAGATGAGATCTCATCCAGAAGAAGATGTCAGCAAGAGCTTGTGTCAGTTGCATTTAGCTTGAATTAGCTAGCAGGTAACTCTGAGAGTGTGGTGAGCTGGGGGTTCTCTTGAGTCCACAGAAATACGGTGTTTTCCACCCCAGCTCCCCAGCCTGTGCATTTCTCTTCTGAAGGTGCATGCCCATACATACCCTTTCTTAACAAACTTCAGTAAGACAGAGAATGGAAGAAGCCACTCTTTTCTTTAAAAATCTGTGTGCCCCCTGTGTGATTTTCCATTTTTTCAGTATGTGGGGACTTAGGTTCCACTCTCAATCCTGAAGGATTCAAACCTGTACCTTCTACCTGCACATGACAAGAGAAGTCCCTGAGTCACACCACTGCGATGGTTGCGATAGCGTGTACTCTTCTTCTTGTCATGGTACACAGTAATGGAATTTGTACTGAAAAAATTTTGGGCAGAGAGAAAGCAGAATAAAACTTGTACCCTTGCATCTTACAGGAACTTGGCCTTCCTGGGGAAGGGTCTTTTTGACTTCTTCTGGGAGTATTTCACTGTTCCACATGAAAGAGATTGCAGGTAAAACCAAATATGTATCCTTCTCCTGAAATGCCACCCTAACAGTGGGTTGCATTTACTTTAGTAGGCAGTTTATCCATGACAAATGGTCTTCTTAAAATTCTTTAAGGTCTGATTTAATTAAATTTCCTGGCAAAAAAAACCCCAGACAAACAAAAAATACCCAACCAAACAAAAAAACCCCTCAAAATAAACTCAGCGAGGATATGATAGACTTATTTAGGCAGAGGGATGCCTAAAATTTCTGATTTATGATCAAATGCTTCCAGCTGCTTCATCCTGTAAGAAACAAGATGCAGAAGCTGTTTTTCCAGGTATTATGCGACCTCACTTTACATGGAAATTGTGGTTTGCTCTCTCTGTGGAGAGGTGCATGCCTTCAGAGGCTGGTGGCACTGAGCAAGGATTTTTAGGGTCACATTATGGGAATCTGGAGACCTAAAAGCCATTATGAAGTCTCTGTGTAGGTATCCAGCATCAACATTGAATCTGTCCTTCACACTGTCTTGAATCTCATTGCTGATACTTCATATTCTGTGGTACAATAAAAACAAATGTGGTTTTCACTGGCATTTGTCTTTATAGAATATGGCAGATGGAAAATGCATCTCTCAAAAGTTTGAAGTTTGTTGTTGTTTTTCTTCATCTTAAATGTTGTGTGGAAATTTATCTGCCAACATTCAGCTGTCTGGGATAGGGTATAATGGAAATTGTATCCTTGCCAATTTAAGAGTCCCTGCAAGGCATTCCTGACTATATATATTTGCATAATGAAGCACAGCAGCATTTCTGTAGGAAGTTTTTGCAAGAATTACACTGTAATACATTACAGTTATGTTTAGATACTGGATTGAGACAACCACCTCCAACTCAGGATAGCATTGAAGTGCACACAACTGAACTTCATAGGCTTGCTTAAATCTCACTGGCTTGGTATGTTTAAGTACAGTGCTGAATTATCAAGTTCCTCAGCTAGTTTATTTGGAAATATTATCTGTGTAGTTTTATGGTTCTGGTAGATTGTGAGATATTTCAGTGGAAAAGGGAACTTAGTTTTCTTGCAGCTTTTTGTACCTCATTGTTCTCTAATTTCTTTTAAGTGTTTGTCTCGGTTTTGAAAGACAGGTGTCTGCTAAGGAAGGCAGAGGCCCCCCTTGAAGTGGCAGATATAACCCCTTTTCCCTCCAAGTTATTATATTTTGAAATCAAGAGCCTTTAGGCGAAGATGTGGGAAATAGGAATAACAGTTCTTTACTCTATATATATATGTATATAACCAGTCAAACAAAACAACAACAACTCTGGCAGTAACAGCAAACACAAACCCAGTGCCAGCCTTCTCGGCTGTCAGGCCCTTTTCCCCTCGGGTGCAGTTCCGCTCGCAGCCGGCAGGGGCGCTGGCGGCTCCCGGTGAGCAGGGCAGGTGCGATGGTTCCCCCGCGGCTGCAGGGGGCGCTCCGGGGCGAGCTTGGGAAACCCGCGGCTCTGGTGCCCTGGGATCCCGGGAAGGGATGGAACAAAGGCTTCACAAACCGCTGGGCAGTTGATCCCGGGCTCTCAGGAACAGCAGGCTGAAACGGCAGGGACGAACGGCAAATCCCGGGTGGCAGACGAGATGTATCCAGATGGGAAAAAAAAACCACGGAGGCCCAGGCAGGCAGGGCGAGCAGGGCTACAGCGTAGCGAAAGCTCGAAGCAGCAGCGGAGCAGGGCAGCCACAGCTCGGTCTCCAGCAGGGCAGGGAAAGCGGCTTTTGGGGTCCCGGCGTTGCTTCCAGCAGGAAGAAAGAACGGCCAAAAAGAAAGAAGCAGCAGCTCCTTTCTCTGCAGCTTCTCTCTCCGGACGCTCAGAGCGAACTGCCCCCACACCCAAGTGTAGACAAAGGAGTAGCCAGGCCCGCCCCACTCCCCTTTTTGTCTTTCTTAAGTACAGCTATTTGTCCCCTAGCAACATGCATATGGGAGAAAATTCCTTTAACAGGAAAACCTAAGACTAAACTAAAACCCCAACATTATCCACCCCGAATTTTTTCCCATACTAACATGTTACATGAAACTTAACTTTTTTTAACCATATAAATCTATGCATTACCCAAATTATATACAAATATACATGCTGATACTGATACAAATACAGAGCCATGGGTAGTTCACCCTAAAACAAGGTCCTCTTGAGGTAAGCATCGGGTCTCTCCATCCTTTTGCATCACCCACCAGGTGCAGCCTGGTCCCTGAGCAAAAACAACCCCACGGATGGGTTTGTCTTTGCTCAAGGCAGACTTTACCCAAACAGTTTTTCCAAGCATACCTCTCATGTGCACCACTGGAACCTTATCCCCGTCTGTTGTTTGTAGGGGTTCGGATTGGGCAGGGCCTGCTCGGCTGGTGGAACCTCGAGTGTTAACTAACCAGGTGGCTCTTGCTAAATGCATCTCCCAGTTTTTGAAAGTCCCCCCACCCAGTGCCTTCAAGGTGGTTTTAAGCAGTCCATTACACCGCTCAACCTTCCCAGCTGCTGGTGCATGGTAAGGGATGTGGTACACCCACTCAATGCCATGTTCTCTAGCCCAGGTGTTTATAAGGCTGTTCTTGAAATGAGTCCCATTGTCAGACTCGATTCTCTCAGGGGTGCCATGCCTCCAAAGGACTTGCTTTTCCAGGCCCAGGATGGTGTTCCGGGCAGTAGCATGAGGCACAGGGTAGGTCTCCAGCCACCCAGTGGTGGCTTCTACCATTGTGAGCACATAGCGCTTGCCTTGGCGGGTTTGAGGCAGTGTGATGTAATCAATCTGCCAGGCCTCCCCATACTTGTATTTGGACCATCGCCCGCCATACCACAGAGGCTTCACCCGCTTGGCCTGCTTGATCGCAGCGCATGTCTCACAATCATGGATAACCTGGGAGATACTGTCCATGGTTAGATCCACCCCTCGGTCTCGTGCCCACTTATAGGTGGCATCTGTGCCCTGATGGCCTGAGGCATCATGGGCCCATCGAGCTAGGAACAGTTCTCTTTTATGTTGCCAATCCAAGTCTATCTGGGACACCTCTATTTTCGCAGCCTGATCTACCTGTTTGTTGTTACGATGTTCTTCATTAGCCCGGCTCTTGGGGATGTGAGCATCTACATGACGGACTTTCACGGATAGCTTCTCTACCCGAGTGGCAATGTCTTTCCACTCTTCAGCAGCCCAGATTGGTTTTCCTCTGCGCTGCCAGTTTGCCTTATTCCACCTTTCCAGCCAACCCCACAGAGCATTGGCTACCATCCATGAATCAGTGTAGAGGTAGAGCTTTGGCCACTTCTCTCTTTCAGCTATGTCCAGAGCTAATTGGACAGCTTTGAGCTCAGCGAATTGGCTCGATCCACCTTCTCCTTCAGTGGCCTGTGCAACTTGTCGTGTGGGGCTCCATACAGCGGCTTTCCATTTCCGGCTAGCGCCTACAATTCGGCAGGAACCATCAGTGAAGAGGGCGTATTGTCTTTCACTCTCTGGTAGCTCGTTATATGGTGGGGCTTCTTCGGCACGTGTCACCTGCTCCTCTTCTTCTTCAGAAGATAACCCAAAAGTCTCACCTTCCGGCCAGTTTGTAATTATTTCCAAGATCCCAGGGCGACTTGGGTTTCCAATTCGGGCGCGCTGCGTGATGAGGGCAATCCATTTGCTCCAAGTAGCGTCGGTGGCGTGATGCGTGGAGGGAACCTTTCCTTTGAACATCCACCCCAGCACCGGTAGTCGGGGTGCCAGGAGGAGTTGTGCCTCTGTGCCGATTACTTCTGAGGCAGCCTGGACTCCTTCATAAGCTGCCAGGATTTCCTTCTCGGTGGGAGTGTAGTTGGCTTCAGACCCTCTGTAGCTTCGGCTCCAGAATCCCAGTGGTCGGCCCCGAGTCTCACCAGGCACCTTCTGCCAGAGGCTCCAGGACAGACCATTGTTCCCGGCTGCAGAGTAGAGCACGTTCTTCACCTCTGGTCCTGTCCTGACTGGGCCAAGGGCTACGGCGTGAGCAATTTCCTGTTTGATCTGAGTGAAGGCTTGCTGCTGTTCAGGGCCCCAGTGGAAATCATTCTTCTTGCGGGTAACCAGGTAGAGAGGACTCACGATCTGGCTGTACTCGGGAATGTGCATCCTCCAGAAACCTATAGCGCCTAGGAAAGCTTGTGTTTCCTTCTTGTTGGTCGGTGGAGACATTGCTGTGATCTTATTGATGACCTCAGTGGGAATCTGACGTCGTCCATCTTGCCACTTTACTCCCAGGAACTGGATCTCTCGGGCAGGTCCCTTGACCTTGCTCTTCTTGATGGCAAAACCAGCTTGCAGGAGAATTTGAATTATTCTCTCTCCTTTCTCAAACACTTCGGTTGCGGTGTTCCCCCACACAATGATGTCATCAATGTACTGCAGATGTTCTGGAGCCTCACTCTTTTCTAGTGCAGTCTGGATCAGTCCATGACAGATGGTGGGACTGTGCTTCCACCCCTGGGGCAGTCGGTTCCAGGTGTACTGCACGCCCCTCCAGGTGAAGGCAAACTGAGGCCTGCACTCTGCTGCCAGAGGAATGGAGAAGAAGGCATTGGCAATGTCAATAGTGGCGTACCACTTCGCTGCTTTGGACTCCAGCTCGTACTGGAGCTCCAATATGTCTGGCACGGCAGCGCTCAGCGGTGGAGTCACTTCATTCAGGGCACGATAGTCCACAGTCAATCTCCATTCCCCGTCAGACTTGCGCACAGGCCAGATGGGGCTGTTGAAGGGTGAGTGGGTCTTGCTGACCACCCCTTGACTCTCCAGCTCGCGGATCATCTTGTGGATGGGGATCACAGCATCTCGATTTGTCCGATACTGCCGGCGGTGCACTGTCGAGGTGGCAATTGGCACTCGTTGCTCTTCCACTTTCAGGAGCCCAAGTGCAGAAGGATTCTCAGATAGTCCAGGCAGGGTGTTCAATTGCCTAATGCCCTCTGCCTCCATAGCAGCAATCCCAAATGCCCACCTGAGTCCTTTTGGGTCTTTGTAGTAGCCATTCCGGAGGAAGTCTATGCCCAGAATACACGGGGCCTCTGGGCCGGTCACAATCGGATGCTTTTGCCACTCCTTCCCAGTCAGGCTCACCTCAGCTTCCAAAAGGGTCAACTGCTGTGATCCCCCGGTCACCCCAGCGATGGATACAGGTTCTGCCCCCACATGTCCCGATGGCATTAAAGTACACTGTGCCCCAGTATCAACCAACGCATCATATTTTTGTGGCTCTGATGTGCCAGGCCATCGGATCCACACCGTCCAGAAAACTCGGTTCTCCCGTGCCTCTTCCTGGCTAGAGGCAGGGCCCCTCTAGCCCTGGTTATCATTCTTTCCCTGGGTGTACATGCTCGAGGTACCTTCAAGGGGATCCGACATATCATCCTCCCTTCTGTAATGCCTGGCAGCTCGGTCACGGGAGGCTGAGGCTACCTTCACCTTAGCGGAACCCCCTCGGTTAGTGCCTCCCTCCTTGAGTTCACGCACCCGCGCTGCCAGGGCAGAGGTGGTTTCCCATCCCACCTTCTCATGTCTTCCCCATGCTCACACAGGAAAAACCACAGCTCAGCTCGTGGGGTGTACCCTCTCTCTCTAGCAGGGGGACGACGGGCTCTGACTTGGGGGCCTGTGACTCGCACTGGTGCCACACTGACCCTCCTCATCTCCTCCCTCATCTCCTCCCTCATCTCTTCCCTCATCTCCTTCCTCATCTCCTTCATCTCCTCTTTGAGGTCCTGGACCACAGCAGAGACATGAGCTTTCAGCGGGCCATTGATCATGCTGTCATAATGCCTGAGCCTGTTGGCAACAGAGCCCACTGTTTCTCGGGTATTATCAGCATCAATCGTTGCAATGAAGGTGGTGTATTGTGATGGCCCTAGCCTTGCCAGGTTCCACATCATCTGTCCTGTGCACCTGACCTTATCGGGGTCATTATCATGCTGTCCATCCTTCCCAAAGAGTACCTCTAATATTGCCACCTCTCTTAGCTGTTGGATCCCTTGCTCGAGTGTCTTCCACTGCATTCTATGATGATACTCCTGCATTCTTTCTTTGTGAATGAACCTTTCTCTCACACTCATTAAGAGCCGCTCCCAAAGAGAGAGAGGCCCTGGCTCCCTCACAAATATCTGGTCCACACCTGGGTCCTGGGTCAACGATCCCAGATACCTTGCCTCACCACTATCCAGTTGCACACTTGTGCCCATAAGGTCCCAAACCCGAAGCAGCCAGGTGGTATAAGGCTCACGCCCCCTTCGCACAATGTCGTTTCACATAGCACGGAGACTGTCGTGCGACAGGGACTCAGTGATGACTTCTGGCTCTGGCTCTCCTGCTGGTTGTGAGGGCCCTGGTTGCCCATCATCATTAACTGGTCGTACTGATTTGGTCTTGTACTTCCTCCTTTGCACAGGGGCGACTGCTGCTGGCTGTGGTTGTCCTTGTGGTTCAGCTGAAGCCTGGACGGTTGTAACATCCGTGGGTTCCACTGCTGCACCATCGGACTCACCCTCTTTGGGGCAGGGAGAGGGTTTTTCACTAGCTGAGGAGGTGTATTCCCTTAGCAATTGGCATATCTCCTGGCGCACCTGGCCCATCTCCTGGCACATCTCCTTGCGCACCTGGCCCATCTCCTGGCATATCTCCTGGCGCACCTGACCCATCTCTTGGCACATCTCCTGCATCCCTTTTGCCAGTACCCCCACCCAGTTTGGGTAGTCCATTTCTGAGGTGGACTGTTGGGCAGTATCAGTCTGTGGGGCGGGATCTCTATTGTCTGGGGCTGTGGCAGGCTCTGGCTCTGGGGTAGGATCTCTAGTGTCTGGGGCCGTGTCAGGCTCTGGAGCAGGATCAGGCTCTGGGGTAGGAACTCTACTCTCTGGGGCCATGTCAGGTTCTGGGGCAGGATCTCTAGTCTCTGGGGCTGGTGTCCGGGTAGATATCCAAGCCAATCTCAACTTATCCTTGAATGCTAAATAGAGTAGGCCTATCAGCAGCAGATGGTTAGTATTCAGAGGGAATTTAAACCCTTCGAAAATTGATGGGGTGGGCCCAAAGAACTGGTTGAGGGGTTGGGAGAAAACTTCCCCTGGTGTCATTTCCTCACAGAAGGTACCATTGTTAACATAACCCCAAAAACATGTGCTCAGTGTGTGATAGCTGTTTATCCATGAGCCCACATTCCGGAGGAAGTTAAAAACCCATGAATTCCTCACCTTCTCGACCCATAACGCAAGCTGGATAACAGCAATGGTAGCCTTAGTCAGAGGACCCATATTCAAATAAGGAGCTGCAAAGGGGAAGAATATAGCCACGGCTACATGCCACCCAAACCAGGGTAAACTAGACCACATAGTGCTGCCTAACAAGGTTCCAATATCCAGCACACAAAATAAAGTTATCGAGGAACTGTTATTCCTTTTTCACCTCTATCTCTTAATGCCCTCAGGCCCCACGTTGGGCGCCAAGATCTGTCTCGGTTTTGAAAGACAGGTGTCTGCTAAGGAAGGCAGAGGCCCCCCTTGAAGTGGCAGATATAACCCCTTTTCCCTCCAAGTTATTATATTTTGAAATCAAGAGCCTTTAGGCGAAGATGTGGGAAATAGGAATAACAGTTCTTTACTATATATATATATGTATATAACCAGTCAAACAAAACAACAACAACTCTGGCAGTAACAGCAAACACAAACCCAGTGCCAGCCTTCTCGGCTGTCAGGCTATTTCCCCTCGGGTGCAGTTCCGCTCGCAGCCGGCAGGGGCGCTGGCGGCTCCCGGTGAGCAGGGCAGGTGCGATGGTTCCCCCGCGGCCGCAGGGGGCGCTCCGGAGCGAGCTCGGGAAACCCGCGGCTCTGGTGCCCTGGGATCCCGGGAAGGATGGAACAAAGGCTTCACAAACCGCTGGGCAGTTGATCCCGGGCTCTCAGGAACAGCAGGCTGAAACGGCAGGGACGAACGGCAAATCCCGGGTGGCAGACGAGATGTATCCAGATGGGAAAAAAAAACCACGGAGGCCCAGGCAGGCAGGGCGAGCAGGGCTACAGCGTAGCGAAAACTCGAAGCAGCAGCGGAGCAGGGCAGCCACAGCTCGGTCTCCAGCAGGGCAGGGAAAGCGGCTTTTGGGGTCCCGGCGTTGCTTCCAGCAGGAAGAAAGAACGGCCAAAAAGAAAGAAGCAGCAGCTCCTTTCTCTGCAGCTTCTCTCTCCGGACGCTCAGAGCGAACTGCCCCCACACCCAAGTGTAGACAAAGGAGTAGCCAGGCCCGCCCCACTCCCCTTTTTGTCTTTCTTAAGTACAGCTATTTGTCCCCTAGCAACATGCATATGGGAGAAAATTCCTTTAACAGGAAAACCTAAGACTAAACTAAAACCCCAACAGTGTTGGACAGATCAGTTATGATTAGACAGTTATAATTTTGACTGTGAAATACTTTATTGGTGTACAATAATAACAAGAGAGGACAAACCCAAATGTCCTGTATCAGAAAAGAAAAGTAGTACGAAGCCATGTACCCCAGTACAAATGCATGCATTCCTGGGTGCAAAATTGTTTAGTTGACCTCTTAGTGTCCACAGATAGATGGTACAAAGGCAAAGGCCATTAGAGCAATCTCAGCAATTTGAACAGCAGTGGGATGCTTTTTCCCAGTGTTCCTGGGTCAACGTGGGAGTCCCAGAATCCAGTATGTGTCACCTAGCTTTCCATTATTAATGCAGAACCATCTACCATGTGTACATTCCTGAACAGGACTAATGCCTAATAAGAATGCCAAAATACTGTAATAATCTCAAACCCAGTGAAAAAAAAAGGCTGTATATGTGCTTTATAAATTTATCAAATAGAATGTATTTTATCTTAGTTGAAAAATCAGCTTTCAGTTGTAGCAATTGTGAATTGACAGAAATGAAATTATGTTTTCTAAGTAACAGTAGTACTTTTGCACCTTTCAGAGTTGACAAATTCCTTGTTGGGTATAAAATACTCTCTGAAAGTATTAATCAACCTATTTTACACAGCATTAAGTGCTTGTAGCTTGTTTTATTTGGCATCACTGATACTTGACATTTATAGAAAGCAATGCCTCTGGTGCCCGTATTAGTAACAGTCATTTTAAATGAGTGATCTGGGTATAACTACAGACGTTGGAAAATACCAACTTGGCCAACTATGGCATTTGAATGGATGAGGTCACATTGCTTGAAAACAGACATAAAATGACAAAACTAAACCTTCACTCACCCTGCCAGTTCATCTGTGTTAGTATCAGTAGGATATTGTGCTGTCAGATTGTAATGGGATTGCAGGATGGGGGCCTTTTGTCTGTTGGTGAAGAAAGGTGTTTTGTTGCATTTTCTTTGATAGTTCTCATGTCGCGTGTGATTTCTTGTTCCATTTAGTTTTGGGGTGGGATTATATTGCTACTATTGAAAGTGATGCTCTAATATAATTTACAATTCACCAGAATAATTGTGAGAGTTGTGCAAACTGCTTTGTATCTCCTCTAATTCCCACCGGCTTGATTAGCAACACATTCACTCTTATATAATCTGAGAAAGTGATAATTACCTCAGTCTTTATGAACAAAGCTGGGAAAAGTCTTCTTTGACAAGTCATAAATTTGCTGAGAAGCAGAGTTAGATAGAGATCAGAAGTATGTGCATTTTCAAGGATGATTACTGCCAGTAATTTTGACTGAAAAAGAAAGATGATTTCCCCAGATGCTGAAGTGTCTTATTTCAGCATTTTCAAAATTAGATCTGTCCTCTTTCCTTTCAAAATATTTTGGAGCTTTTTACTGTATTTCTTTATCCTTAAAGAAAACATGTTTTTAAGGATTAAATAACTTGAAAATTAAAGGAAGCATTGCATTTAGGATCAAAAATAATACTTCAGGTTGACCCAAAAAGACATGTACTACTGTGTTCTTTTTCAGCGTTATCTGTTTCTTTACATTCAAAATCATCCCCCCTTTAAAGCTTTTTTTTAATCTACTTTTCATGTTCAAAACTGTCATCAGTCCAGTTCTAATCTAGAGTTTGTATGAAAAATCACTTGAAAGTTTCCAGTAAAATGGATGCAATTTATATTTCAGAATATCTACAGTATCTCCACATAAACCAGACAACTGCACCAGAGTATGTTATTAGAATATCACACTTTACCAAACATCTGGTTTACATTAGCAGCTTTGCAAACATGTTCTATAATAATCACATATGAGAGAAGATATATTGCTTCCTCCATTTTCCTGGAGGGAGTTGCCAAGAATTGGTGGTTCCCACTGAAGTCTTATATTTTCAGAAGGCATAGACTCAGCCTTCTGAGGTGGTGTATTCAATCCCTTTTGTGATGCATCACTAGCAGCTGAGCCAGGATGATGCAGTTGTGTGGGTTCAGAGAGGTGTCTTGGTCTCCACAGTCCTGTGGAAGATGAGAATTGGCCATATCCATCAAGAATGAAAGCAGGAGTAATTGCTGTGATGTGCTGCAGGTCTGTCTGTATTCATTCAGTTGTGTAGTAATTCTGAAGGTTAAAATGGTCACACTGAATATCAGTTTCTATTGTATCCCTTCTGATCAGAGAGCCTGCGAGAGAAGAGGGACCCTTGCTTTATACAGGTCTGTGCAATGGCCTGTGAGTGTAACTTCACTGTGTTGCTGAGTGGGTTTTCAATGCAGAGGTGCTGAAGTGGGTGCTTCCTTCTCTGGCTTCACTGGAGCTTGTCTGGCTTGCAAGGGGGTCCTTGGAGCAGCTATGCCTAAGGCAGGGATGGTTTGCCTTGCTTAATCTCTTCACTCTTCCTGCTGAAACTACCAGGTTGTGTTCCAGTGTTTGATTATATGGATGCAGTTTCTCTTCTGGTAAGTAGAGATTGTTGTGTACCTAGTCAGCTGGCGTGGAATGCTTGTAACCATGCTGTATTAACTTCCCAATAAATAATTATCTGTTTAACAGCCTCTGCACAGAAAACACTTGAGATCTTCTTCCTGGGGAACAGGCAAATGATGCTACTATTTGGTACATTTCAGATCTGTTTTGCTGCCTATTCTGTTTTCCTGTTTTCTCACATAATCTTTTGTGCCTGCATGTGCTTGTCTGGTTGAGTATTCTGCAACTGAGAACACATGAAAATCTTTAATTTAGGAAAGAAAATGCTACATCAATGCGTATCAATTGAGTATATGCCAAGTGACTGTGTGCCAGCTGTGTGTGTTTGGGGAATGATGGTGAGTCATCTTGGTGGGCAATATTATTCATGTTCTTGCCTGTTTGTGCTTTTCATCTGCCACCTCATGTCTCAGGATGCAAAACCCATGTTTCAAACTTCTGGTCTTCATTATTGACTTTACGGTATGACAGGAAGGTAGTGCATCCTTGGGAGGTGACATGGATTGTTTATTTTCTGCAGTTAAGGGAAATAAAAATGTAGTAAATACTTCATGCTGTTACTAAGAGCAGTAGGAAACTCCTACCATCTGCAAAAATAAATTTACTAGAGCAGAAGTAGTTGTGCATCAGGTTTTAATTCACAGGATTTTTCTGTACATGACTTTTTCATGTATCTTTGTTGTACATGCCTGGAGTTGGGCAACTTCAGACAACTTAATTTTTCTAGAAGTTGAAATGGTTGAGAGATTCAGGGGAAAAAAAGACGGAATTGTTGTGCAGTGGCCTCTCCAAGAACAGCAGTTCCAGCAGTTGTTCAATTTTGCAGCAGAAGATAAATATACTCCTGCACACACACTGGGTTGTGCAACCCTGTTCGTATGAACTGTTAATCATTTCCAAGCACAGGGAAAGATGGATGCCGCCTTTCCCTGCATCTTTCTGAAGGCTGCAGGAGGAGACATCCTCCTCCCTCTCTGCTTAGGGCAGGCTAAGGGAAGTGGGTAGCTCTGTGTTTCACAATGTACAAGAAAGCATTTGCATCGGTTTGCCAGTGACTACAGCCGTGGTTTGTCCCTCCTCCCCAGGAGGACTGCCTGTTTCCAGCAGTGGCTCCTTATGGACCCATTCCCACATGTTTTCAGCGGTGAAATGTGCTTCTTCCAGCTTCTCTCTCTGCTTTGTTCTTAGGTTTTGCCTGTGGTTGTGGCTCTCCCTCCCTTATTTGCTGGTTCTTAGGGAAAGACACTGGCAATCCGTTCATGTATTGCGTGAGGATTATGCGCACGCACGCAGCAGGCCAGCGCAGCCCTGTGCCTGCTTATACAGAGGTAAGCATGGCATAGATAGTGAAATCAGGGTCAGTTTCTTAATCACACGACTGCCTTCCAGGACAGCACAGAAATTACTTCTAGTTTTGTAAGGGTCCTGTCCTTAAATGTGAACTGCTTTGGGATGGGTTTTCTCCCACAATTAATATGGAATTTTATAGAGGTTTCGAGGGATGGAGGGAGGGGGGGAGAGTGGGAAAGGGCTTTGTAGTGCTCCCTCTGTGGTATTCTTTGCACTTACTTAACATCTTTGTAGAATCATAGTATCACAGAATCATTTTGGTTGGAAAAGGCCTTTAGTATTTACTTACTGAGTTCAGCCATTAAAACAGCACTGCCAAGTCCACCACTAAAGCATGACCCAAAATGCCACATCTCCACATCTTTTAAATGTATCTGGGGATGGTGACTCAACTGCTTCTCTGAGTAGCCTGTACCAATGCTTTACAACTCTTTTCTTGAAGAAATTTTTCCTAATATCCCATCTAATTTGAGTGTTTCTAGCTGACCATACAGTCCATGCTTTCCCAAACTGAGGCGCCTGTTCCTTTCATGCAGGCGTCTGGTAACTCCCCAACTCTGTTTTGGCAAATATCGCAATTTACATGCAGCTTGTCTGATACCATGTAGGAGACTGGCCCCTCTCTGTCCAGCCTGAGAGTATGAGTGATGCTGCTGGTGTTGCTTTGGTGCTGATCTGGGGTTACTGAAGAGGCACCAGAGCCTCTCCTGCTCCTTTGCCCTGGCCTCAGGCAGACCAGGGATACTGTCTTCAGCCCTGCCGAGGGAGCTGCAGTCCTGCTGACTCCAAGCCATGATGGTGCTTCATGGTGCTCTCAAATGACTCACAGCTGATCACCACTGCCAGAGGCCAAAATACTGCACCCTCAGTGGCACGGCCAGGGGTTTCTCCTCCCTGTGCCATGTCCCCTTGCTGCCTGTCCGTCCCTCAGCAGGGTCTGGATGTGCCTCCCTGCCACTTTCTGGCACTCCATGGTGCAGCTGCCCTGTTGGCCAGTGCATCAGGCCTCCTGCCTCACCTTCAGGTGACTTTCTCAGCTCTTCAGCATCTGTACTGAGGCCTTGGAGAGTTCCTGCATGGCACCATCGTGTGTTGGTGGCTTTGACAGCAGTGCAGTTCAGCAGTAATGGTTACCTCTGTGTACCTTTTAATTACTTTAAATACACAGTGTGTATTTCTGGAACAAACTGCCTGATGCCCCTTAATCTTCCTGTTTATCACTGTTTGCTCTGGTTATCCTCAGTATGCCAGTCAAATACTTGAAAAATGTCTGCAGTGATTCTGTAGTATGACTTGTGTAACACAAGCCTTTGATTTCCATAAATTAAGGAATTAATCCTATTTAAATTTGAGCAGCCTGTAGATAAATATTGATCTTAATTAAAAAAAAAAAAATGTTTAGTAATGGAAAATGAACATTATTACAAAAGTGTTACTGAAAATCAGTATTAATGATCCAAGAGCTTTTTGGCTTAGCTGTTGAATCAAAGTCATCCAGACCTGCTGATAGTGGACTCCCTACCTTGCTATCATTGTTTAGCATCATTCTAAATTATTGCTGAAGTAGAAATACGCTGTTACCATCGTAATACATTATGTCGTCCATTTTTTTGACAGTTGTGATTCTTCTTCCTAAAAGTACTGCAGAGATTTTGTTGGGTTTTAATTTTGCCAAACACATTTTTTTTCTTGAAGCCTTTAAACTCTTACAGTAGATCTGTTTAGCTGATAGTTTGTGGTTTCCGTGTATCACCATCTACTTCTATGTTCTCTCATATCAATGAAATATCAGTGACTTGTAAACTAGGAAAAGCATTTCTGTGTAATCCCCTAAACTGTTCTTAGTCATACTCCTTTTTCAACAAGTCTTAATTATGCATTTTAACTATCTAATTATGCTTTTCTTCTCACCCCAGTACTTCTATTATTTTCAGCTTAAATTTTTCCCTATACATTAATTGTTCTGACATCTCCTGTCTAACACACAGGTTTCTAGTTCTGATGCAGACACAATTATCTTCTCTTCCTACTTCCCATCTTGAGGAATTTCAAGTAAATTTGTTTCCCAAAGGTGGATTTTTTTTGTTTGTTTGTTTGGGGTTTTTTGGGGTTTTTTTGAGGTTTTTTTGGGTGGTGGTTTGTTGTTTTTTTTTTTGGTTAGATGACTATTCATTTGTTCTCTCTAGCCATTCTCCCTTTCTGCTGAGTTGGAGGGCACCTGGGTAGTCAGCCTTTTTCCTTAAGAACGTGGGCTATGTCCCATACAGACAAACCCTTCTGTCTTAGAGGGTTGCTAATGCATCTCTTTGCCGGGTTAATCTTGGAACAAAGGGAAGCCTAATTTTTAACGATCAATGGTGATTTGGGAAGATGTGCAATAGGGAACAGATGTTGCATCCAGATATTCATCCCAGTGCATCCCTGTGCTGGCCAACAGTTCCGGTTTATCCGAGTTGGATCCACACCAGCTGGCTTTCGTCCAGATGCCAGAAATTTGTCTAAGCAGGGGATGAAAAACCACTGGGCATCTGTGAGTAGTGACATATCTCATCACACCAGAGTTGCCACAGCCCAGGCCTCTCCAGGCATGCCTGCAGCTTCCTGTGGGAGCAGTGGTGGGGGAAGGCAGCCAGGCACAGGCTCTCTGTCTTTGCCCGTCGCCCTGTGGACCTCAACAGCTTCAATGATTTCATCCTAGCCACAAATCTTTGCTCAGAATGGCTGACCACTGCATTTTGCAAAGGCTGTACCCAGAATGGGCAGGCTGGAGCTTAGCTGTCACTTCACGAGCTTTGGTTTGCACAAAAACCTGTGCTTCTGTAGCGCAGCGTTTTGCACGGTGGCAATAAGCACTCACATGGAGGGCTGCATTGCTTGTGAGTGGGTAGTATTTCCCAACTGCAGGGAGTTTTATTGAAATTCGCTGATCATTACAAATTCTGCAGCTGTGCTGTTGCTTTTGAGGGGTTTGTCTTCTCTCTTAAAGAGGAGCCCCACAAAAAAAAAAAAATCCTCTGTCTTCCATTGTTTCCTCTCAAGCAAATAATGTGTTTCCATCATAATTTTCCACTTGAGGAACTCTTGCGGGCTGTGGTGGGAGAGGTGCCAGTGAGCGCTCTGGGCGCTTTCCTGCTGCAGGCAGGGGCAGCGCTGCTGAACAGGGCGGCAACAAGGGGAGGACGGCCTAGAGAGAGCTCTAGCAGAGACACAGCCCTTGGCTGGCAGAGCTGAGGGTAGCCCAGATAGATACATGGCTGCAAAAGTAAATGGAGCAAGGGAGAACGAGAGAAACATAAGCTGCAGCCTGTACTGCTGCTGCCCGTGTAGTGCTCAGGGTGCTGACAGCAGCAGGGCTCTCTCGGCTCACTCTGAGCATGCGAGGGCCCGGGGCAGTGGGGGCACGGTGTGCACTGCAGGGTATGGAGCTGTCCAGCTGAGTGCAAAACAAGCTGTATCTTCTCAAAATCAGGCTCTTTCCTCCTGGATCTGAGTTAACTTTGGGTCTGGCAACTTCCATGCACTCAGAAACAGTGACTTGAGAATCACAGAACTGTTTAGGTTGGAAAGGACCTCTTCAGATGCTCGAGTCCAAATGTTAACTCAGCACTGCCAGGTCCACCACTAAACCATGTCCCTAGGTGCCATATCTACTTGTCCTTTAAATACCTCCAGTGATGGTGACTCAATCACTTCCTCGGGAAGCCTGTTCCAATGCTTGACAATCCTTTCTGTGAAGAAATTTTTCCTGATGTCTAATCTAAACCTCCCCAGGCACAACTTTAGGCCATTTCTTGTCCAGTTGCTTTTTGCTTCAGAGAATGCAATTGGAGTTAATTCATTTGTTTTTGTTAAAAAAAGAAAGATTCTCCCTTTATACTACTCCTTCCCTGCTGTATTACAATTGTAAAAGAATTCTATCTGTAGTGGCAGTACTTTGGGGTGGGGGGCTAAGGTTTAAGTTGCATAGACAGCTGCGCAAGAGAAACAATGAGAGGAAGCCTGAAAAAGAGGGGAGAGACTAACTGTAATAGAGTGACTAACTTCAGGCTTTCTTGTTTTGTTTCATTTGGTGGTTTTTGTTGTTATTATTCCAAATAAACCTCAGACCTCTTTTTTACTTAACCATGGAAATATGTGTTTGGACCCCAGTGTCAAAGCCAGCAGAAGCTTTAAACTTAATATTTTGTAAAAAGGTAATAGGGGAAATAGGAAATTGATTTTAATGCCACAAGTCATCTTCTATCCCCTTCACTTTTGCATTTTACCTTAAATCAAGGCTAGAATGATCTGAGGAATGAAGTCTTTCTCTGAAGATGATGCAGTCATGTTTCTCTGCTTTTTTGGCCTCTCAAACTCTTGGTCCCATATTCAGAAGACTTTGGCTCAAGTCTTCCCCCAGTTGTAGATCCAATGAGCAGCCCCAAGTATAGTGCTCAGTATCATGTTCATGGCCTCTCCTAGCAGGGTCGCATCAGCAGAGAGCTGAGAGGTTCATGGTATGTTGTTTTGTTGTCTCTATCAGTCAAATTTCTAAATTTGTAGCTAGCTTGCACACTGGTATATGCACCAGTTCAGTGGGTCTGTGTTCAGGCTGGACTTGCTTGCTAGGAAGGCTGTAGTGGACAAAATGATGGTGGATAGCCCACTTACAGGATGTAATAATACAAATCTACAGATACAATCTTTATGAGAATCATACAGTCATTAAGACTGGAAAAGACTCTAAGATCATGGAGTCTAGCCCTTAGCCCAGCATGACCCTGTTTACCACTAAACCATGTCCCCCAGGTGCCACATCCACACACCTTTTGAACATTTATTGTTCATACTTGAAAATAAAGTAGCCTTAGTTCTAGGCCATATCAGTGTACAAATTTTTCAAAAGCATAAAGGACACTCTACAGGACCAGAGATGGCAATATCTTGTTGAACCTAACTTCACAGCAGTTACTAAAATTTGATTTTATGGCTTTGTTGGTCTCGAGTGAGTAGTGGTCAGCATGGCTAGCTGGGGAGCAGCATTCAAAACCAAGAGAGCAGAGCAGTCTCCCTCCATCCTTCATGCCCTCATGCGTAGAGAGAGATGGTAGCTAGACACCAAAGGTGAAGGCAGGCTAATGAGGAGTGTATTTGAGGAGACCAGGCGGAAGTCAGAGATACAGTTATCCCTGGTAATATTAGCATGCCACTTTTTTTCCTCCTTAAAATGTTTTAGCACCAGAAGTCATCTGTTTTCAGCTTGTCAACTTGCTGCTGCAACCTTGAAAATATGTGCCAGTTTTAGTGAATGTTTCAGATGGCTGTAATAGAAAATATGCCTGCAGTGGGTCTGGGGAGGGTGTTGTCACCTGCCACGGTGGAAAAACAGTGGCTTCTGGGTGGCAGTTACAGTTTTAGTCCCAGTAAGCCATGACCCTGATCCCTTGCATGGGTTTACGTGGCTGCACACATTAAAAAATCCCCGTAGTCTCCATTTAGCATCAAATGCAGCAGTCCAGATGAAACATGGGTCGCTACGTAGCTGTGCTTTGTTCTGCATGGGCTCAATTCAAAATCTCTCTCCTGTTTGAAACTCGTCTGGGAGGACACATGTAATTGCCTGCAGGATCATTTCTCCTTCTTGCTGACTGATTCCAGCAGCCATGTGTGACAGCAGGGAAATGCTTCGTGACAAGTGGAGCCAGGCCAGTGCTGGCCATCAGGCCACGAGTTGAACCTAGATTAACAGAACCTTTTCCGGCAAGAGCTGGAAATGATAATACAGTTCACTTCATTAAGAACTCTCCTTAAGATTTAGTTTCTCCAGAGTAGCTTTCTCTTGATAAGTTCTTGATAAACTCAAATTACTTGATAAATAGTAGATAATATCAAATGTAAATTATATTTTACAGAAATGAATTTGTTTTCCTTGCACAATGTTCTTTAAGAAAGAAGAGAATAATTGTTGTTTTGTAAAACTCTAGTGATAGGTCAGAATATACTTTATTTGGGGGGCATTTCTGAGGTCAACTAAAGTGAAGATGTATTTTATCCAGGATCTTTATTGCTTCATTTTTAAGTGTAGCATCTCATAAATGGAATCATATAGTATAGTCCTTTCCTAGGGAAAAAATGTGGATTCTAAGTGTGAGCCTAGCTCTATCGACTTTTTAATAATTTAAAGACCTTCGTTTCATGCTTATTTGGCTTTTCTGCCAGTATTGATACCACTATCTATTTTCTAATTTTAGCCAGTTCATATAGAATGTCTTAAATGTAAATCCCCAAACCCACAACTCTGTTTGCTGAGGTGGTAATGAATGTCTTCTGTTTATGTATGATCTCACTGAATTTATGTTGTAATGTTAAAGGTGATCTTTAGCAAAATCCAGTAGCAAGAACTTGAGAGAAGCAGCTGTTGTATTTAAAATTAGCACATAAAGTGTCATTAAAATAATGATAGAGGTTCACAGAGTTGCATTCTAAGTGCTAATCATCCTATCTTGTGGATGAGTTGACTGCTGTGCCTTACTCCATGGTGCTTCCTGAGTTTGGATGATTGGCCTAAATTATTTGGTAAAAGGCTGTAAGTGGTAGAAATAGAAGCACATATACACGTAATGTGTGACACCTGCCTAATATCTGCCTGCTGAACTCATCAACTAAATTAACATTTCCTTCTCCAGCCTTGATCTTTGCCAGTGTCACTGTTAGGTGTAAAGTACTGTCCTCTCTGGGTTGTCAGGAGGATTTTCGGTGTACTGGCTTGAATTGGCAGAAGAAAAAATTACTATGGGCTGGCGATATTCTGAGTTGTATGGGGAGCTAGCAAACTACCAGGGTTGGAGTTACTTTTTGGCAAGCTAAAATGTCAGCATAAAGAAATGATGATTCACTAAGCTTGATCAGGGGAGCTGTAACTACAATCCAGAATGGCTTTTCTCTGTTTGTTTAGCCAGGTTTTCATAAAGGAACTGGGTCAGTCAAGTCAGCACCCATACCTTTACAAATATACTCAACTCCTTTATCACTTATCTGCTCACATAAAAATCATTGTTTCCATTGTACAGTGGAAGAGACTAAAATTTGTGTAAGACTGGAGTTTAGATGCAAAGAATGCATGAATGGTTGTGAAGTCTTTAAATACCAATTAGTGAATAGAAGCGAAATGAAGGTAATAAAGTTGGGTTTTTTCAATGGAAAGCCACGGGAGTGGTGGTGTTTGTAGATCAGTGTCTGTATGCATGAATGGATTGCAGCCTCTTCTCTTTCAGCATTTTGATGCACTTTAATAAGCTTCTGTCTGTATTTTAAAGTGTGTATAAGCACACAAAAGATCTTTGAAGAAAGGGATGGTAGCCCACACATCTGGGAATTCTGAAATAGATCGTGTGTTTATTACAAAATGCTGGACAATCTTTTATGGCCTTTTTATATCAAACTGCTGTTATTCTGAAATTGCTATTGTTCTGTATTGTAAATCACTGTGTTGGAAACATTTATTTTTATGAGCTTTATGAGAATAAATGTTACAATATTTTTTTTAAAAAGACTAAAATGATGAATATGTGACTTCCAGTATCCAGTTTTTTATGCTTACTTAGAAATTGTGTATCAGACTTGCAGACAGGCATGCTCACTGCAGTTTGCCGGGGTATTCAGTGGGAAGCTGCCACAGTAGTGGCCTGTTTTGTTATAGCTGCATTTAGGAATGTGATATTAAGTGCCATGTTTTAGAAATGCTTTTAGAAATGATGGCATATAGATTTGTGATGGATTTTTGCTTCCTTTTCCTTCCATTATAAAACATGATGCAATATCACCACACAGAAAAATGTATTATTGTACATGTTATATAAATGTACATGTCCTGACTTTCACGATGCACTTAGAGAGCAAAAAGCCCTGCATGTGCCTGAAGAGCTGCAAAACCAGGGCAGGTAATCCCACTTCAGGAGAGCATCCCAAATCAGGACAGCATCCAGCCCCTGTCTGAATCTAAAGCATTTTGCTAACTTTAAAATCCCACTGCCTTTTCATTTGGCTTTAATAGGAACAAATGATCCCTTAAATTGACATACTTTTTTAGAGCAGGGTATTAAGGAAAATAATTGCTTTTACTATTGCTGTAGTAGCCAGTCTGACTAAACTGAAGATGTCCTGGCAGTAGTATCAATGAACAGAGTAATCCTTTTGTGTTTAACTTTCTTGTTTTAACTTCTGATTTAATTTGAATAAATCCATTAGAAAAGGATAATGGGAACATTTTATTCTTTATTATAATCTTTGTTGAAAAGAACATCTTGAAATAACTTACATTGTTTGTATGAAACATTACATATACATGGATCTTGGCATGAACTTGGGGAATAGACATTCTTTGATCTCTGTTGTCATTTTATTCACCTTCTAATTAACTTTTTACATGCAAGTCTCAATAGACTTTCACACTGGAAGCAATGGGAGCAATCCTGACGCTAACCCAGTCCCTGAAAAAATCATGCAAGAGAGAAAAAAATGTACAAAACCATGGTGGTTAAGGAAATAATCTCTCTGCCAAGACCTTATGTTCACTTCGTTTTGTCTTTAAGTTGTCATTGACACTTACATATTTTTATTTCATCCATGTAATGTCAGCAGTACCACTGTCATTGTTATGTGGGCTTCTCTGCTAAGCAGAATATTAAAGAAAGTATCTGAACCAAAAATTCCTACATGATTGCAAAAGTATTAAGAATTTTGTTTCCTGAAGTTCATACCTTGTTTTCAGTTCCCATTCAGGTTCCGTGAGCCGGTGATGGTGACAGAAAATAAATACAGCTCTCACTATCTCCCTTGTTCATTTGTGTCTCACAGGAAGAAAGATTAGCCTAGAGCAGAGGAGGCAGTTTGGGAAGCGAAGCAGCAAAGTATTAGTTCCTGCTGTGATGTTGGTGTCTTGGTGTTCCTTGCCAAATCAGCTTCTCCAGTGGTTTCTCTGTTGGCCTTTTGCTGTTAGGAGTAGGAACTCAAAGCCAAGGACCTCTAACATCTGTGTGATTTCAAACCAAGCTCCTTCAGTTGTACTGTGTAGTTAGCAAAGGAAATACAAATTGTTAGATGAGCTTGGGAGGCGATCGAGGAGGAGTTGAGAAGTAGGATTAGTCTCTTCCCATTCATCCTCCCCCAAACTGTTACTTCTTTTCCTTTTCCTCTGCAATCTGATATAGTTTGATTTTGCTTTTCTCTCCCTCTTCCTCACTTGAGACACAGCATCCTATGCATTGCATGTATTTATTGTCTGTTATGTTTTCTGTCAGACCTCATCTCCTTTTTTTATTCTTTCTATTCTGTATATGCTGTTAAAATGTATTGACCCTTCAAAGGGAAGGAGTGTGGACTCAAAGAAGCAGGCAGAAGGAATGCTGCTATGGAACACGCAAAAGCACAGCTTTGTTCAGCATCCCTCACCTCTGGTCTGGCCTTACATGGGAATATGAAGCATGGAAGCTGCTTTCACAGAGCTGTTTGGTGGAAGTGTCTTTTGACAGAGAGAAAACAACATTTTTATTATAAACTCTGAGGCAAAATGAGTTCATAAAGCCTAGGGTCAATACTTCCAGCTCAGCTGCCCTACAACTCCCTCAAGGACGAGTCTGCTTGGGTTTGTACTTTACATGGAAATGGCAAGCGACTGGCAGCTTTGAACACCCATAAACTTCGTAGACAATGAGTTTATTATTTTTTGTTCTCTTAAGACAAGAAGACAGGAATAGTAATGGAATTTTTGTGGAGTATGGGAGACAAGGGGAAAGTGTTAGCAAGATGTTTTATAAGCCTCACAAAGAACAATTTAAGTGAGTCCTGTATTATGCATAGTGAAGGGTGAGTTTTTCTGCTGATAGACCACTTTAGGTGGGTTTTAATGTCTTTGGTTTTCAAAGTGATTGATGGGAACTCAGGTTATTTTTAAAGTACATCTGCCTAGACATTTAACTTAGAGGAAGCAAGCTTCCCCTCCTCCTCCCCCCCCCTCCCTGAAAGACTTTTGGACCAAACAGGTTCTGTTTATTTGTTTATTGCAAACTGCAATAGCTTCTTGGGTCCCCAGGAGTTCCTCCTTCTATTTGATGTTTATACAGCACATTCACCACTGATTCTTATTACCAGCCTGTACTT
The DNA here is from genome assembly GCF_020740725.1 of Corvus hawaiiensis. Classification (NCBI taxonomy): domain Eukaryota; kingdom Metazoa; phylum Chordata; class Aves; order Passeriformes; family Corvidae; genus Corvus; species Corvus hawaiiensis. The sequence continues at coordinate 45,523,496 of NC_063216.1, forward strand.
TCTGCACTCTTCCATCCTCTACGCTCTGCCCTGCTGATGCTCCCACCCCCTTACATACTCATGCACTCCCACAGAAGGTAGATGCCCTTCCTCTATGGATCTGCCTCTCTTCCCCATGCTTTCCTCTCAAGGAATGCACCAGAGAAGCTGAAAGCACATTGAGCTGCCACTGTCCATCAGAGGAGTTTACAGTCCTTGTTCCATAGTCGATGTTTATCCTAACTCCTGTTGGGAAATGTTTTCAGAAGCATTTACATTTCTAGCCAACCAAAACCAATGCATATCTTCGAGCTTTTGTGAGAGCTGTAAGTCAGAACGTGTTGGCTATGGAGGGCAGAAACTTGGTTTTTTCAAGCTGTGAGGGCAAATGATGGTGCCTGTTAGTCTTGATGGCTTTATTTTTCTTTGTTTAGATACTTAGTGGTGTTGTACACATTAATAACTAGATTGCAGTAGAGTAAAGGCATAATTTATTCTTAAGGGCCTTTCAAGAGGTGTGTCGCAGTAGTGTGTGATCTTTCAGGGCTTTACAGACAAAGGTTAAAAGCCGCTGCCTTAATCAGCAATTCTTGTGAGACTCAGTGGCTTGCTTTGCTGTTTTCACAGTCTAAATGAATGTGTTCAACTCAACCTTTGACTCTGCAGCAAAACACTGGCTTTGTGCAATATGGAAATCATAGCTTGGAATAGCTGCATTTTTTTTAAATACCAGTTATTTCTTGAAATACCTTAAAGATCAAACTTCTGCTATCATCTGTAAGACGTCGTGCCCTGGTTATTGATATAGATACTGTCCTCTGTATTTTCTTGTTGATTTGGTCAGTAAAATTCCAGCTGTGCCTGTGGTTGTTATCTTCTGCTTGATAGGGGTGGTGCTGCTGGTGATGTGTCTGCTTCCTGGTGTGGTTAATAAGATATTGTTGTCGCCTGGATTTCTAAGCTGCAGCAAGTAATTGAAAGCATTTCGCTCCTTGCATGCATATGAGTGTTTCTGCCTTCCTTCTCCATGGCAGTTTACATTAATGTGTACTGTATTCTGCACCAGGCTCTTCTTTTAGAGACTTCAAATCATGAAGGAAATAGGAAATAGTGTCTCTGTGAAATAATGATGTGGCCTATTTTTCTTAACTTTCTTTTTCAGAAGTTTAGTACAGATGTATTCCACAGCCTGAGTTCCACAGCCTGAGTAGTGTGTAGGTGTTAATATATTTAGCACTTGATTGGGTCTGAAGTCCTGTACACCATGCCTTATTAATAGTTATATTTTACTCTGGCTCTTAAAATCAGCTTGGTTTCCCTCAGTCTTTCATTATAGAAACCTGGACAAGGCACAGGCTAGCCATGGTAGAGTAATCTGGACTCTGGCATTCATCATGCTGTTGGTCTGCCAAAACAGGGGCTTATTTGACCTTCAGAATATGGTCAGTCTGGAAGGTCTGAGCTTTTGACTTAAACATCATGCAGAGTGAGTCCTTTAGCTGCATCAGGTTGATAGAACTTATTTTTAATATGTGATATTTCCTGTTATTTTCAATTGCTTTCTGCTATTTTGAAATTATTTTATGAACTTAATAAATCCATTGTTAAAATTAAATGTGCATGCACACAGCATATACGTATCATGATAGATCTGAAAATGCTGGCAATGTGCTGGTAATACAGAGAAAAATTTAATAATTTCATCACCATTACTGTAGTGTTGGGAGAAAAAGTTGAAGTAGAATTTTCACACTATGCAAAAACTAAATCCATATTTATTCTTCCCGCAGTTGTGGCACGCAATGAGTCAATGCTGTCATTATTTCTAGGAGATTTAGAGCCAAAGACATTGTGAAGGTACAGCTGTGAATTCCTAAAAGAGAAGGATTCCTAGTTAAAAGGCTTGGGAGATTTGTGCATAGGAAAATTAAAAATTATTTGTCTGCCTTCTTGAAGGTTATGGGGTATAATTTTTCCTGTATGCCATACATTCATTTGTATCTATTTCTCTATTGCTGTATTTTCCACAGGATTGCAAAAAGCTGATTCAGACATGGACAAAGTTGAATGTAGGCAAAGATGTGGGCAAGCAGATCTAATAATTACCATTTTACAGAATTTGAAGAATACTGCAGACAGTGAACTGCTTGCCCTAAAAAAGCTTTGAGATTAAGTAGGACCCAGGAGACACTAGCAAATAAAGATTGTTTGACAGGTTAAAAGCCTTGCTGTAAAGAACCACATGCATGGATAGATGCTGTCTGGAGCACAGAAGGTGGCCTAGGCTTTAAGTGAGCTTTAAGTAAGACAAATATGTATATATTGTTTTGTCAACTTGACTTCTCTTTTGTTACTGTGCTTTGTTCCCACTCCTTAAAAGCGCACAGCACTTTATTTTAAAAGGCTCTTACTCTGCACTGTGTTCAAACTTGTCACGTCTTCCAAAAACAATGAAGTTTTGCTGACAAGTGAAGTTAGTTTGAATTATTGCACAGTCTCTGTTGGATATATTGAGTGAACTCTTCCAGGGCAGGGGCTGAAAGTAGGACAGTATTTCACAAGGCCATGAGGAAGGTGCCAGGTTTATAGCCTGACTCTTGAAAGAAGTGCAGTCTGAAAGATCTGTTTTTCACTAAGCCTGAGCTGTGCCCATTTGGACTAATGTGCGTCATTTGGACTATAAATAAGAGAGAAAATCCCACTGGCATGCCAGTATAAATGCTGTAGTCCAGGAAGCCAATTGCCTTTTGTCCCAAGGAGGCACAGTGGTGGGCAGCCACAGCAGTGAGGAGTGTGGTGCTGTAGCTTCAGGGCATCGTCCGAGAGCCACAGGATATGGCTTGGCCCCTTTTCCCCTTATCAGCTACTGCTGTCTTCCCAGCCCATCTGGGAATGGGCAGCTGAACCAAGGGTAGAGAATAAAAGGTAATACTAAGGTAACTGATGCATTTTTAAAAGTGTTTTTCCGCGAAAAATTAATGCCATCAGGTTTTCTGTCCCTCAGTCTCTGCCTTAGCTCAGGTCTTGCTCCTTTGTTAAACTCCCTTTTCCAGTAGCCTTGTTGAAAGTTTTATCATCTTGTTGGCATTGGTGTGCATCTGTCAAGATTGGCTCAAATATTCTTGAGGGATGCTGATTTAGCATTTACCAGTGTTAAAGTAATTGAATTTATTAATTATTAAAACTTTGTAAAGAAAACAGTTTCAAATATATTTTTTCCCCAGAAAGCTAATGTATGGCACTTTCATACAATGCCAACTTGCAGCAGTACATCAGAGCTACATACGTGCAAGAAGGACAACAAAACCTTCCTATGGTCAGGGGTGTTTGGAACAAAATTGAAGCTTGAATATCTGGAAGTGCTTCCTGTCAGTGATATGTGTGTCACTTAGGAATTTCCTTTGAAATGAAAACGTTTATAGCCTCATCCTCTAGAATAAGGTTTTCTGCAGAAGTTGTATGTACAGAAAAATCCCAGACTGTCTCAGAAAAGAAAATAGTTTACATCCCCAGTTTCTTCAAGCTTTTTTGTGCACCCAAGCCTCTTCAGTTTCTAGCTGCTTTGGGTAAGCCTCACACATATCACTTATGTGATGCCTGTATTGTTTCCATAAACAATAAACAGCAGCTCAAGACAATAAAGTGAAACTCAAGTTGAATTTTAAAATTATGTAACAATTCAGTGATGATTGTGGTTTATGGCATTCGTGCTTAATGCTTGATGCTGTATAAACAAAAAGACATATTTATCAGATTTGAAGTAGTTTGTGATTGGGGTATTATTTAAATAGGATTACTTCTTTATTAGATAATCCACTGAAGTGAATTTCACCATATGCTAATATCTCTCCAGAGACATTTTGAGCTTTTTGCAGATCCTGCATGTTTTAAATGTTCTTGGAAAGTTCTGCATTTTCATGAGCAAAATAGCTTCGGGAGGAGATCAGAGTACTTAGCCATATAGGAAACCAAGCATTTCCATTCAGGTGCCTAAGCACAGGCTTAGGAAATTAACTTTGCACAAGCAAACTTGGAGGATATTCAGATCATTTTTCAAACAGTCAAGCTTTCTGAGGTATTGCAAATATCAATATGAAATGGATTCACAGTTATGCATAATTACAGTACCCTACTTCTCTTGCTTCTAGATTAAAACTGAGCTGTTACTGTAATAAGTAACCATATAATTCAGAAAAAAGAGAATTAAATTTACATAAAGTATAATAAAATTGAATAAATTTTCACTTTAGAGAGACAACACAGTTATTCATTGGTACTATAACTGTTAAAATTAAGTTTCTGAGAAAACCAGAGACATGTCTGCTAAATGTGGAAAAGAAAATTACCAGAGGAGTTATTCTGACTCTTTCTTCTCATAATTTTTCCATGTCGCACACACCAACAAATGCTATTTATGGAAGCATTTGAAACCTTATGTTTTCTTAATAGAGACTCCTGGAGAGTACTGAGCACACAATTTGATTAGAAAGGATTAAGATTAAATACGTCCATATTTGTCCTACTTGGAGCCTAGTCCATTAATGACTACTTTATATGCAATGCTTTAAAAATTTGAGATAGTTCTTAGCACTACTTCAAAGAGCAGCATTGCCATTTCAAAAATCAAGTCTCATTTGAAATGAGTGAAGCCATAGCTCTCAAATGAACTTGAAAAATTATTATTCCTCTGCACCAGTAGGAGAAATTAATGTTTCCTTTCATGGTTGGAGTTCCCATAACATATCTGAAAGGTTTAGCATATGGGCAAAGCAAATTGTTGACATTTTGTTGTTTCATGAAGCATATACATTCAAAATCTGAACATTATACATCTGGTGAAAAAGGCTAAGACAATTTTGTCTCTTTTTTTCAACAGTCTATAGTCCTTTATGCTCTGACACAGCTGTAGTGACATTGTAGTAACCATGAATGTTCCAGGATGTTAATTTTTCTCTAAACTTTTGCATTGTTTAAAAGCAAATCTTACAAAAACATCCTCCTTTCCCAGGAAAAATACATTCTCTGAGATACTTTTTCATTAGTGTTGTCAGAGCAAGCTAGCAAGACTGAATGATTATGTAGCTGGGAGTTTGGGTACTCTCTGTGAATGTGAGATTGGGCTTCGAGTCCCTGGTCCAGTAAGTGTTTCAGCTTTCTTACAAAATGGAAGATCTTTAACAGAAGGATCTGAGTTAAGAGGAGAGTCAGTTGCTGCAGGAATGGTCCTAAAAGTCCTACCAAGACTCTTTGTAAGCCTTCCTCAACTTCAGAGCTTCTATAAACCACAGGCACCAGTGTATACATGTTTATTTTTATCTGTAAAAGCCTCTAGCTGCAAGCAGTGGAGATAATAAAGAATGCTGTACCTCAGGATTTACCAACTGTCACTGGTATGATGCTGTGCAAAGAAAATATGCTTTTAGATAAAGCTGAGCTTTATGCCATTTAAAGATAAAATTCAAGATAGGTTTCAGATATAGGAAGTATGAGAACCTGTGGTATTTTGTGCTGTACTGGTAGGATTTATAAAAATTCATGGCTTTTAGTGAGAAATACTCTTCTTTATAAAGTTAAGGAGCAACAAATTTCAGTGAATGGAATATTACAGGTCTAGGAATGTCTGAAGTAACAACTGTGACTCTGGTGCTTTTATTTTTTGAGGAACTAATCTTGGGAATGTTCTTTTCTCAGATGCAACCAATCCTCTTGACGATTTGTGGTTTTGCCAGTCTCTACCTCTGTACAGATATGTGATTCTCTGCTTGTCTGAAGTGCATGCTATCCCAAATGGTGCAAACAGCAACACATGAAATTGGTCTTACTCCTGTACACTGAGACAGCTGAAGGTTAGCCAGCTGAAGATGTGGTGTGCTTCTTTCAGGAATCTTGGGACTTAGCTGGAGATTCTTCACAGTGGGGAACACTTGAGGAACACCTCAGATTTCACTTGCTTGGGTTCTGAAGTCTGCTTGGAACCTACATGGTCATGCTCTAAAATGGTTTAAATTCAGTTTTTCCTTGGCCAAAGAAGAGCTTGTTATATGGTGAGACGTAAGTAAAGCTGTCAAAGAATGGAGAATGAAAAGCTGAAAGATGGAAACTCTGTTCGCCCTCAAAATCCTTTCACATCTGCTGTTGAAAAAATTTAATACAGCTTTCAAGCTCCTAAATATTAGAAAATTCTTGTGTTTGAAATATTTCATGTATGAATTTGATGCCACATTTGATGCCCTGCTCCCTCTAATGCAGGTTTTGCAGTAGGAAAGCAGGTGCAAATGGTGACATAGAGCTGAGAACAGGCAATTTTGTTGGAGAGATGAGGTACAACAGTGAAACATCTTCACATTTCCTCTCCTTGTAGGAGAGGCAAAGTGACAGCCACAGAGTTGTTCAGGAGCTGTTCCCAGTGGGCTGGGAAGAAGCTTCCCCTTTGTATCAAACAGGATATAGCTGTGCTTAGTCACCTTCTGGGGCCACCTGGTGCTACACAGGATTTGGACACATTTACTGGGTTCAGCAGTTATCACATGGACATGTGGCAGCAACAGTGAAGGAAACACCCTCTAAGCCCTTTTGAAGATTTGAAGGTGGGAGTGCCCGTAGGCTTTACCACATCTGTAAATAACATTCTTGTGTCAATAGCTTTCACAGCCCCCAAGAGAGACATGAGAATGGTTCAGCGGTTATAAACTGCCTGAAACATTGAATGTCTAGACGTGACTGTTGAGGAAGAATCTTTAGGCCTTCCTTTTATTCCCTCTTGGAATAAAAAGTCCCCAGTTGGTATCCTTCAAAGGATATTAAACTAAAGAACAGCAAATACCTAAAGATTTCATATGGTCATTTTGCTGACACAGTACCAGGCACTTTAGATATATATCTGTACACATTGTCCAGTGTATTATCTTTCTGGAGTTACATTACTGTTCTTTGTTACAATCTTTTGAGCCCTTAGTCTTGGACACATGCTCCACCTCTGTATAGTAAGAGCAATGCAGAATGATATAAAAGGGTCACAGCATGGTCCCTACCTCAAAGAATGAATCATTCAGTTACAGGATAGAGGTACCACCAGGTTAAAAATAGGGAGGAAAGTGCCAAAAAAAAAGCTGTTTATCTGCCACACAAGCAAAAGGCAATAAACCTACAGTAATAGCTATAAGCAGTAGGGGTACTTGCCTGTCCACCTGATCATTATCTTTTTAGTCTTTAATGGTATGCAGGGCTTTGAAAGGATGATGTGTAAGCTACGGTTACTGGTTTTTGGGGCTGTTTCACGAGGGCAAGTAAAAGGAGAAGACAAAAAGGTCATTTTGCTTTGCTGGTTAAGAATCGTAATAATCTACAAGGTGTCATCTCTGAGATTATCACTTGTGTTCTGGCAAGGAGTGAATTAACACAGTGTTCATCTTTCACTATTGCACATTTACAACTGTAAGAAACACGCAAAGTATGAATTTGGTGGAAAATGACCCCTGCCTCTTAACAGCCTAAGAGAGTTGGTTTCCTGTAGTCACTGAGTGGAAAGATCTGCTGGTATAGCCGACACCTTTATATGACCTACTGACTTGCTGAAATTGTTTACTCTGAGTTGTCTGATTTTCTAGCCAGAGAGAATTACGGGAGGGAAAAAAAGCCAGTGGTGTAACAAAAGCAGCTGCATAAGTGGATGGGTATAGCTAAGCTGGTAGGGAATGTGGCCACCTGTGGAGCAATTCCTTCAGAAGCAGACAAGAACTGGTGCTCTGAGTGGCAGAGTTTGCACCTGTGTGTCCAGGTAAAGGCATTTCTGTGCTTTGAAGTGGTGCAGTTTGGCCTGTGAATTCTTTATGGACTGTGGCTTGCTCCCTGCTGATGATATGCTACTATTAGGCGTGTAAACAGGTGAGATTTATGCTTCTGAATCTAGCCTGTTTCTTCTTCTACTTTGTATGTGTGGCATCTTAAAATATGTCACAGCTTTTCCTCATGCTGAGTTATTATCTCCTGTTTGTAGGGGGAATGCTTCATATTCTTTTGCTCCTTTGCTTTTTCAGTGTGTTGGCTTGCTGAATTGAGTTTCATCTCCAAGTCTATCTATCAGTGCTGGTAATACAAAACTCTCCTGCAAATCCCCCTAGGCACTGCTGTCATAAGACATTTTTGCGTTTTTTAAGACCTTCCCTGCTAACTATAGAGTGGATGAAGGCATCAGGATATTTTAATTTGATGATCAATTCCTGTGGCCACTCTTGCAACTTTGTTAGCATGTACAAACAGAGTTTTTCCCCTGGGGCACCAAGAATGGTGTCTGACATTTCAGGGCTGCCAGGTCTTGTCTCTCTAGTTTCTTTAGGGTGACATATTTCTGCATCTGTCTAATCTTTATTTTGCTTTCCTGTCTCAGTTAAGCATCTCAATAAGGTTCAATAACAACTCTTTCTACAGTTGGTTGTGTTTTGTGTTGTGTTTTCCTTTGCTCCTTGGACTCCTTTATACCTATTTCTACTTATGTTTCAGTCTGATTTTACTGTTCAAAGGGCATCGGAAGAAAATTATTTCCAGTTCTGAGAACAGTTTACCGGTCCACCAGGGGCTCATTGTTCTTTCCCAATAATAATAGGGCGTATTTTGCATTTACAGGGGTTCAGAAGTTTATGAAGAAACTTTTTTGGGCCCTCTGTTTTGCTATGAAAATCTGTGGACAGATTAAGAAATCTGTCCTACAGTACCCAACCCGTCTGATAAGCATCTGATAAGATTTCATTGTTAATAGGCTTAAATTAAAATACTAGCTTGCTCACATGTGCAGTCTTAGCTACTTTCACATCTGCCAGTTACATAAAAAACATTTTTGCTCAGGTTCCCTAGTAAGTATTTGAATGTGCACTCCCCTCCCCTCATTGGTGTTGTTAACCAGAAAGATTTGCAGACTTGTCCTGTATTCTGAACTCAGAATAACCACAGGTACTCCAAGCCCAGTGCAATATTGGGAAAATCTTCTTCCGGCATGAGAGTTGAGATGATTTACTCATTTGCTCAATGACAAAGATTCAGTGGAAAAGGTCTAGTTGGGAAAATTCTTCTTTCCTTTTTTCCTGTCCCTCAATCTGATGACAATAATTTGTAAAGTCTGACTAGTAGTGGACTGTTTTGTTCTGTAAATTGATAGATTTTTCATACATAGGGCATACATTCAAATAGGGCCCAGAAGTCATCACTATCCATCAGTTGTAGACAAATTCTATTATGTTTCCTGCCCACTTTTTAATAGAAAAATGTGCGTCTCACACTACGTGGTGTCGTGTTCAGCAACAGCAACTAAGTAATAATGGGTGGGACATATAAGCCACATGCTCAGTTTCTTTGTCTTAAGCCTTGTCTTGAGTTGAAGCTCAGTGGCACCTCTTCTGTGGAAGAAAAAAGATCAATGCTTCTTCCTTCAGAAGCTTTAGTTCAGTCTTACTGTATATTTTTTTTCTTTATTGAGGGGTTGTATATTCTATATATGCAATAATATTAGCTTTTCCACTTACCTCAGATGGAAGGATTGAGGCTTTATATACTTTCTTCTTAAATTGTGTACCTGGATCTATGTTAATATTTTTTCCATGCATCTCTATTTCCTGTAGCTGGCAGCTTTATTTTCTTGGCATTTGTGCTAGGATGGAATATAATCAAGCCTGTTACTTTTCCGCTTGTAACGTTGTAGTCCTAAAACAATTGCAGTTCATTTTACCATAGAAAACACAATTATATTGACTGTTGTGCTATTTTACCAATACATATTCTTCACTAGTTGCTGTATTTTCATCAAGGTTCATGGCTATAAATAATTATTTTGCCTTTTCCTTTTTTTCTTTTTAATTAATTTAAGCTTTTTGTTGTTGCAGCTGCCTAACAGTAGCAGACTTCATTACAGAAGTTCTCGTTCTAAAAGATAACCAGCTCTTTCAGTCACTTCTTTGAGACCTGGTTTTAAATTAAATTATGCTGACCAAACCCTTATCTTACTGGTATAAAAATGGACTGCTGTCTTTGATGCAAGTTTCTAAAGGAGTTTGAGACCTCGCAAGATGTAAAGAGTGCAATCAGCAAAGGATTATGTTGTCAAGAGTGACAACTGAAAAGAAAAGATGGTTCTCCAGAAAAAGCTTATATGGTTCTACTTGATCTGAGGATGTTGTAACAGATAATATTACATATAAGAGATAGTCAAACAGTCTTTGATTCCTCTACTCATTGATTGGTATTTAAGTGTGTGTTCATGCACATGCTGTAAATGCATCCGTCATTTGCAACCTGAAGGAAAATATCACAAAATATCAAACAGGAAGATTTGTGACACTTTCAAGTCTTTGAGCACTCAATTAAAGGGAAAGCAAGGCATAAGCCTTATTTCTTCTGATTCCTTTCTTTTGATTGAAATAATAAAATGCCTATACTATTTCTTCTATTCACATTTCTTTCCTGCACTTATAGCTTGTCCTTTTTAAAGCTACAGTATAGTTGATTGCTCTTGAGAGGGATGTAGAAGTGACTCAGTTTCTGCCTAATGCTGCCTCTAATTGGTGACTCTGCTCATCCCACCATTTGTGGTCTTTTATGCACTCAAGTTGATTAGTTGGTGTTCCACATAGCCTCCTATTTAGACACAGGCAGGTACAGTGCTGTTCTTTAGGCACGAATGTGCCTGGCCTATTTGGCAACAGCTTTCTGATGTTTTCCCCAATCAATCGTTACAAAAGAAAAGGAACCTCCCACTGACAGATCCTAAAGGAAAAGGAGTGCATCTTCCCAGCCAGAATATTCAAAAGCTTCTGGAAGTCTTTTACTCCTGAGCAGGCATAGTAACTCTGTCACTCAAGTCTTTGACATGTGAAGCTTCTAAACATGAGAAAAGGGAAATTTCTATCATTATGTTAAACCTGAAAAGGTCTTTGTAGATCAGGCCTGTCATCAATGTGTTACCTCCAATTTGAGTTTTAGCACATCCTTTTCAGCTCTCCTATTCAGAGCCTTTGTCACTGAGTTCTAAACATGACATTGAGCATTGAATCAGCATTCAAAAATACCCATCCTCATCTGGTTCACAGCATCTCTTGTGATCTTCACTGCTAGTTCACACAGTATTTGGATAAAAAAATATGTTGTTTTTAACATTATATTTAACAGTAACTGGAGGTGTTGCTTGTTTCTGTTTAGATGAGAGTCCTTACACAAAATCTGCAAACCAGGCAAAAGCACCTGATGGAGCACTGTCTGTGAGGAGACAGAGTATTCCAGGTAAGACTTGCTTTGCTTTTTGTAACACCTAACTTGTTTTTGAACAGCAAGGTAATACTAAACAAAATTCAGCTAGTTATAAAAAGCAAATGTATTATGGTTGCTATCAAGCAACTCTATAAGGAAGCTTCCATGAGAGCTGCAAGGACTTAACCACAGTTAGGTTGCCTCAAGCTTTTGCTGTGAAGAACATCTCCGTATCTCTGTCTTTTGCAGCAGATTTGAGACACTGAGCGCTACAACCTTTTCATCAGAGACTCATATATTTTCAGGTCCTCTGAAATCTGTTCTTTGATATCTGGTTTTGATAATAGAGGGAGATTGGCTCATATTTTCCACTACTGATCAGCCAGGTTCAGAAGTCTAACAGAGAAACACTCTGCCAGAATTCTTGTCTTCCTGTGATTTTCTGGCACGCATAAAATCACTTGTCCATCCTTTTCTTTTGTGTCATCACATCTCACAAAGCTGGACCATTAGAACAATGCTTAGTTAAAATAAGTGATCTTTGAACCTATGTCTCTTTTAATTACTTCAGACAAGTCAAAGTTTGACATACATATTATATAGCAATCTAAAGGGATTTTCACCTCGAGTAATATTTTAGAGACCTTATAATGAAAACAAATGAACGCTGACAAAGGTTGCACTCAGGTGGGATTACTGATGTTGCTGTTCTCACCTCAAGCACAGTAACCTCTGACTCGAAGAGAAGATGCATTGGAATAGAAATCAGAAGCTGTAGGGTCATGTCACCCAGCTTCTAATGACTAATGTTAATATTACTTGTGCTCTATGGCTTTATTATTGAACAAAGACACACGACCCACAGAGAGTCTGTGGATGGGGGATGGAGCTCAGACCTTTGCCACTGTTAGGCCCAGATCTCATCCCAATAACTATAGTGAACAGCCAAAGCACATTTTGTGGATGCTTTGTGTGCATGTTTCTATGCGTGAGAGAGAGCAAGCTGGCTTATTTAGTGTTGCTTGTAATGAACATTCTTGTTCATTCTTGAAAACATCCTAGTGATTTAAATATTGTTATTTTTATGGTGGAATAACGAAGATTATAACCATTGTGAAAACACATGAGTACAGTGTCAAGTGTGCAGATATTCTTCTAAGAAAATATTTAATTACACAAGCATCAACCAGATTTTTTTTTGTCCAAGTCAATACAAATCAATATTCGTTGTTCTTCAGAGTGAATGAAGACCTCTATAGGGTACTCTTCAGGTAATGCTGAAGCTCATAGGTCAGTAATATTTATGGTCTTGGAAGTGTTCAACCTTTTGATTTTTTTGCTGTGATCTTAGTAGTTATCATTTATGGTGTGGTTACTGTATTTATTAAACACTTAAGCTAAGGTCTGAGAACAGATTGAAGTTCATGGTTTCATGTGACATTTTGAGAACTCCTGATGATTTTCACTTGTGTTCTTTAAAGAGAAGGTTTGATTAAACTGTACCAGTACAATTTTTCTTCAGAGCATCTGATAAGATTAGGAATTTCAAGTGTTAAGTAATAGTCATCATGACTAATGACCATTATTTTGATTTTTTTACAATTTTGATGCACATTCTGGAGTTTTTGAGAGCATTTCAGATAAATTTTTACAGTGTGCTCTGCATATATCACAGTTTATTTTGGGAGATAATACGCACAAGTGTTTGGTGAGATGTGCTTTGCTGTATTTCAGGTGTTCTGAAAACAGCTGACCTAAGCTTATGTATATTCTTCAGCTTTTACTATTGTGATGACATTTATCTGAATACATTGTTCCATCTCTAGACCTTAGGAGCCCCAAAGGATAAATGGGATTGAGTTGGTTGGATATTTTAAAAAGTTATAATTAAAGTTCTTCATGCCCTAGCAAATTCCCATGGTAGCACAATGGATGTTGTGGGTTTAGATACATAAATGGCTTTGCAAAACTAAGTACTATTTTGAGAATTAACTTGAACATTTAGGAGTTGACTGAAGTTTCTGAAAATAACCTATAAACATTTATATCACTTGACACCATGTTTTATATATGAGATAGCACCTTGTAAATAGCTTCTATTCCTGCTTGTCTGTGAGCATTTTATTCACATTATGGATTAGTCTTGACACAGATGCAGAAGCATCCCAGCTAGCCAGTTTTGTTTGGCAATAGGAGGTGCACTATTGACTAGTAGCATTAATTAGTAGAAGACCAGAAGCAGTACAGCTGCTTTTGCTTGGGAGCAGGATCACACTTCTGATGTTATTTAGGTCAGCTCCAAATAGCTTTTGAGTTGGAAGGTGTGATGCAATGAACCCAGGAAATTCTGCTGGACCCGGATGGGAACATGTCAGCTGGAGTCAGTAATCCTTACATGGAGATCTTATCCTATATGGAAAGCATGCATTTCTATCCCCCCAGATGGTATGCCTGATAACACATCACATTCCTGAACTGCTGTTTTTTCAAGCTTGAAATGGGAGTACCTTTGACAGTATAGCTGTCTATTCCACTTGATGCTCTGTCATTCCTAAGACATGGACAGCAGATGTTCTATTCCCAAGGAATGCTCTGCCTATTGAATTAGCCAAGAGAAGACGTCTGGGTTTTAGCAAGGTAATTGACTGTATGCAGAGTTTTGCAGAGGCTGAACAGTCTGTGAAAAAAATACTGGTGAAAATACACAGCCTATGTGATGTAAATCTTCCAGCTTTAATGGGATCATGGTATCTCCTTGTGTCTGGTGAAAATTCCTTCTCATGACATTTGAATTCACTTTTCACTGCTCCATCCTTTTGACGACTAGGAAAAAGGGAAGCTTTTGTTGCTGTGAGACCTGAAACTACTGTACCAGCTGTAAACCCCAAGAGGTGGGTTTTATCCTTCCATGTGAAACTGTATTGAAAGAGCAGTATTGATGGGCACTGACTGAGTGCACAGAGAAGTAATGTAATTCTGTAGAGGTTACATGGAGCTCAGGCTTGGTTTATTTTACAAGCAAAAATGTTGAAATAATCATTTTATAATTAAAGTCAAATGAGCACATACTGTGAGATCAGTGCACTGAGTTAAATTCCTTTCATCCCCAGAAGGAAGGAATGGATTAAGCATCTCTCTGGAGCAGAACTTGCTTATTTGAGATGCAGAATGCATTATTCATGTGATGAGACTACATGTCACATTTACCATGTCTTCGCATGGTGCAAAATCAACAAGCAACAGATCCTTTCAAAGGGATTTACAGAATTGCTGAAATTATAGTTAATTCAAATTATATGCATTAATATAATGCAGTTTGAAACTTGGACTTTATTTTGCATATGTGTAGGTGTTTAGTTACAGTTATATATACATTATTGTTTGAAACATTAATTAGCTTCACAGTCAGAATTTCTTAACTTAAAAGTGAGGCTTGAGGTAATGCTAGCATGACAAGCAGCTTGAAAAGTCAGAAATAAACAGATTTTCCCCTCTAAACATTTAAATTTAGATGGTCAATCAGAATATAACGAACCCTGATTGCTATCCTGTCCTTACAGAAGCCAAGGGAGCGAGTATATTGTGCCCCACTGAAGAAACTATCACTGCAGGACTAGTGTTCAGGCACATAAATGAAAACAATGTGTTTCAGAAGTCATGGGTAAGACCCTTCCCTCAGAATCACAGGTGCAGTTAAAAACAACTCTTATTTAAAATCAAGGTATTTGATAGCCAACCTCTTGAAACCCTAGGTTTAGATGGCCGTAGTTCCCACTGAGTTCCTGGACTGAGGTTTCCTGGATTTGCCAAGGGTCCAAGCAGTGCCCAGCCAAGGGCAAGTCTTAGGTCAGTAGCAATTGAGTCAAAGGTGTCATCCCTGGATCGCTTATTCTTGCAGGAGCTTTAAAAAGGACATCAAATATTCCTGTGGCACTGATACAACATCAAGAGTTGATGGCACTGTTGAAGAGGCACTTTGAAGTCAAAGAGACCTTAGCATTTACTTCAAGATAAGCACGTTCCAGTGGTGTCCTGAATATGGACATGCTGAATAGCTCTTCCCATGCTTTCCAAACTAAAGTCAATCCCTCTTAGCTGTTTTAACAACATGGGTAAATCAGTCAACAGTAGTGCTGTGCAAACTGTTCATTTTATTCATCTATTTGTTTGTTTTCAATTCACTTACTGAAAACTGGGGGCATGGAGGGAAAAGAAATGACCTGACACAAGAATAAAAATTACTCCTTTGTGAAGTGAAAATAAGACACTACAAATTTAAAGCCAATTAAAATATTTCCTAGAATCTGCACCAAAAGTTTCATTTTGTTTTTAGTCCATATTCTTTGAGTCTGAAAAGTTACTGTTACTAAAAAAAAAATAGTAAAAAACACCACAGTTTTTAAAGATTAAATGTTTCAGCTTCTCAGTGTTTGATTTTTGTTTTGTTTTTCAGGAAAAGTGAATTTGTGCTCCATGTAGTTGACACTAAAAATTTTTTGAAGTCCATACTTCTTCCTTCTTGTGTCTAGTAACCTAGACATGTGCACTATCTCAGACTTCTGGCTATCTAAAGTCTTGCTGCCTGCTGTAGTCAAGGGCTCAGAAGAACTATAATGTGAGCTGTACATTCATAGGGACAGCTATTTGAATCATCTGTGAATTCAGAGATTTTCTTTAGCTAGGATGATTGCAGTTGTGAGCTGTCTCTTTCCTAAGTAAATTCTTGTTCAAGAAACTGGCACCAAGTAACAAAGAGACATAGTGGGAATATTTCCTCAAACAGAGGAGTTTTCCTGTTCTCTGGGACAGAAGAATAACACAGCTGCCTGCCTTCTGCCCTGCTCAACACACCTAGCCGAAGGCCCTTGAAGTCTTGTCCTCATCAAGTTGCCCAGTCCACTGTTTTTTCGCCTCCTGTGTAGCCATTGTACTCCAGCTCTGCCTGCCTCTGGGACCTTCCCAAGTCTCATTCCAGCCGCCTTCTACTCCACGGTGATAACGGATCTGCTAAACAGGCAAATTGTCTGCATTTATGGTGAGAGTGCATGCCAACCTTTGGAGAGACAAGCAGCAAAGACTAAACCTAGATGTTACAAATCATTCTTTGGACATTTTCTCCACCAACAGGAGCCTCTTTCTCTCTCTAGCCAATTTTTTTATTATTACTTATCATTTGCAAGTTTTGTACATGGCTGCAGGGATGTACTAACAGGTCAGTTGTTAAAATAGGTCACTGTACTTTAAAGGAAAATTGTCGAGACTTTGAAGTCTGCAATTAAAGCAACTAGATTTTTCAATTCCTTTGTACATGTGTAAATACTGCACTTTCTTTCCACATTACCTGATTCTTTGAAGCATGCTGTAATACAGGTTTTGTATTTCAGCACAGTGTTTGATCTCAAAAACAGGTGTAGCAATCAAACTGGAGGGAAAACAGAGTGAATGTACATCCCTGAGCACATCCTCTGCAGTGGCTCAAAATCTGGAATTGCTGTTAGTAGATGTTGTTGCAGCCTTGTTTGGGGGGAGCTTGGTAACAGGATTTTAATGCCAAAATAAAATGTTAAACAAACATAATTTTAGGGTAGGCTGAATTTTGAACTGCTTAGCTAGAAGGGATCACATGCAAATCAAAGAAGCTTAAAATGCCTTGAAAAGATAATATTTACAGAGCTGATACTAAAAAAGTAATTACTGTATGATGTAGTGTCTTCAGTAATTGCTTAGGACACAAAATATTCCTAAGAGAAGTTATGAAATACTAAATTATTGTAATAAAACCAATAATTAACATCCTGGAAATTTTCAGGGTCTGAAATATTTAAATACACAATGTAAATGTCATTAGAAAGGAGTAGGGCAGTCTTCATCCTATCCTTGGCTCTGAAATATTTAAATACACAATGTAAATGTCATTAGAAAGGAATAGGGCAGTCTTCATCCTATCCTTGGCTCTGAACACATAAAGGAGATGTTTACAAAAATACAGAGGTATGCCTTTTTTCCTTTCCCTGATCCACAGCCTGCTGTGCAGCAAATGTTCTTATTCTGTCTCAAGCTGCACCAAATCTGGCTTTCCTGAGGGGTTTGTCTAGTGCCCCCAACTGATGAACTCAAATGTAGGTCAGCTGGAAGCTGAGGAATTTTAAAGGCCCTTCTTCTTTCTTCACTATGATTCTTGGATTTTTGTAACATCTAGAAATGTCTGTTTAATCCTGAAAATAAAAATGTATTACTATCAGAAAGCAAGCAGAGGTTGTGAAGAAATAAGAAAATAATTGAGTTTATGCGTATGTATAGGTGTATATATATATAAAAATACAAAAGTTCCAGCATCCAGTCTAGATTAAAGGCAGAACGTGATCCAGTTATGATGCTGTTGAGTTGCCAATATAGAATTGTATTAGCTGAATTTAAGATCATGTGTGCTGTACCTCAATTTAAATGTGGTAAAGCTCTGCACAGCGTAATAGTAGAATAGATGGAGTGCATTAATTTTCTGTTGCAAGATAATCTCAGAAGAAAGGGAGAAATCTAGAAAGTAATACAGAGAGATAAAAGGGTTTAAAAAAAAAAGTCCACATTGATTGAAAAAAAAATTAGACTTCTGAAGTGATCCTGGGATCTAAGTTCCATTAAATGACGCTGCTCAGGAGGGAAGATGGCTCACAGGTTATTCCTGTAGCTCAGCTCTTAACAGCTGAGCCAGGTTCCCAGTGACTGACAGATGTGACAGATGGATGATCCATCCCTGTGGGTACATGTTTACCTATGTGCAGACAGAGCTCCAGAGCCAGTTTTGTTTTCCTTGGTGATTAATATGGCATTGGCAAGACAGTGAATGTTCCAAAGCAGCTGTTCTCATGCCACAGTTCACTTGGTCCAGTTCCTTCAGGCTCCTCTGTGAGTAAAACAGCAGAAGATTTAAATGATCCCATTATTTTTTGACTGAGTGCTTCTGAGATCAGCAGGCCCCTTTGCCTCATTTGCTGCAGGGCAGCCACCTTCTCAAGCTATGTTGCCTGACTTGTGCAGTCCTCAGTCACTTTTTCCATCCTTATCAAAAGAAACCTGCCTTGCCTTTGACTTCAGCTTCCCTCAGATTTCAGAAGCACTCTGATGTCACAGATGCAGCACTGTGTTACCTCATCCTTCGTGCCCCACCAAAATGTGAAATAGTCCTCATTGGCTAACTCGTTTTGCAGAGTAAGAGCATGATTTGCTTGAGAAAATCTGTCAAAAATCATCCCTGACCTTTTTCATAGTTCTTATGGTGAGAAAAAAGAATTCATTGCAGAAGTAATACTTGAAAATAAAATGTATATCAGTAAAAGCTGGGTTAGTAATTTCAAGTAAGTGTCTACAAAAGCACTTTTTTCCCTCAATTTGCATTTGTCTCATAGACACTTACTTTTACTATGTACTTTTTAAAATCAGCACAAAATGCCACTGAAGAGATTTTAAGCATTTAGAAATCCATTAGCAGTAACCTCTGCAGGCACAGTTATTATGGTAACGATCTTGGGTGATTTCTGAGCAGAAGCAGGCGTTTTGACCTGTGAAATGCAGATCGCAGGCTAGTAAGCTTTTCTGCACTTGAAGTGTTTATGGTATCTGCAAAGTCATTTGCTGATTTTCATGTTTGATGAGAGCCTACAGTTGCTGTATCATTTAGAGGCTTCCCTGTGTGTTTGTTTAACCTGCTGGAGGTTTATCAAATGGTCTGTGAAGCAGCTGCAGAGCTATATGTCTTTTCCTTCCCACTGACATTGGAAATTCCTGAATTTGGTCTCACATACTTAGTACTGAAGATTTCTTTCTTGTCCTTCCTCCTTTTCATCTAAGAACCTTTTTTGGAATGACTTCATATTCATGTTTCATACACAGATAAACTGAAAAGAAATTTGTCTCTTGTAGAAAATTAAAGGTCACAAGTTCTTACCTAGTTGAGATTGCTGATGATTTATTTATACATATTCTTTACAGGTCTGCTACATGCTGGTGTTTTTCAATACTGAAAAGGATTAGAATAGAGAACAGTCTCATTTGACTCCTTTTACCATGAAGGAGAAAATGTATTAAGGGCAATACTGTACATGAGGAACATGCACTTCAAATATCCAACTGATACAAGGTCTGAAAATTCAACTGGCTTGAAACAATTTTCCCTATTCACACAGCCAGTAGCAGGGTTTGTTGCTGATGGTACCAAACACCTTTATTCGCGTCTATTTGGATTTAATTGCATATAGTTTTGCCAACCTTTAGCATTTCAAAGTAAAATGTATTGATTTATTGCAGCTGCATTTTCTTTCCAGAAAAATCAGTTTAGCTGTATGTAGTATAGGCTGATGTACCATATAGTATCTATAACATCATTAAAAAGCCTGTCTCAGCAATTCAGCTGTTGTACACACACATTTTGGGGCAGGGACAGCAGTTCCGACCGAATTGTTCTGTGCTCAGCCAATGTGCTTGCAGTGTGTGCATGTGCATGAACTCCTCTGGCCATTTGTTAGCTTGAAGCACAAGTCCCTGGCACCTGCCTTCCTGTCACGGTGATACCACAGATTTTTTAATGGAGCTTGGAACCTGAAAATAGGCTGGGAAGCATCAGTGTATCTCCTGAGGTTGGAACTGCCATCTTCCAGGAGGATTGTTTTCCTGCACGATTCTGGCATGCTCTCTAAGCTCCACAAAGGGAGGATACCCTTGTGATGGTTTTGTTCATTTTAATCAAAATGTTGGTGATGTCTGTTGAAAAATTTATTTTCCTTTAAGGGTTTTTGTTAGAAGAGGAAGCATGCTGTAGAGGACGTGTGAGGAGAGAGAAACTAGGAAGAAAAGAAAGATGGTCAGGGACTAGGTTTGAAAGAGGAGCATGGAGAGAGTCTCTGAAAGAGACACTGGACCAGCTGGGTGAGCTTGGAAAGAGGGAAGAAAACTGTATGCTCTTTAAAGGTCATGGAAAGAGATGCCAAGCACAGGGAAATTTGTAACCCTGGGATTATGCAACTGATCAGAATCCCTTCCTGGCTGAACATAAAATTTACCAATCCCAATAATCACTGCTGTCTACAAGAAGTTGTAAAACTTTGTGAAACCGAACTGACTGTCCCTTGTGGAATACAGCAGCCCATTACAGCTACTAGAGGTTCTTCTGGGCAACTGAGAAGCTAAAATTTAATACTGACCTCTTGAAAAATGTCTGCATTTTCACAAGATAGCAGAGCTGGGCTTTCTTGGGGCAAAAAAAAGAGGGTATCTTCAGAAAAATGCTTAGTACATGAGAAGAAGATCCATGAGAAACACTCAGGTTCCCCAGTCTGCTCAGAAGTAAGGAAATGTATTAAAAAATTTTCAGGCAATATCTTTTTCTCTGAGTGGAAATCTATTTCAACATTCTTCTCTATACTGTTATCAGTCCTGTATTGGAGGAAAAATGTGTATTCAACAGAAAAAATGTCTCCATCATTCATTTGAGACAATCATGGATCCAGTATCTCTAGAGAGGAAGAGTAAGCAGTAAATCCATGTATACAGACCGAGTCAGTGGATTCAGAAGGGACTGAATAAATTAATTGCCAAGAGCTTCATATGTAAATGTTACAAAAACTGAGAAGCATTGTATGCTCCAGTGTGACACTACTGGTCGAGGGACTATGGCAGGACCAGACTGGGCACAGTAGGCTGGCTTTCATTCTCTCCCTAAATGGGACCTCATTTTCTTGCTTTTACCAAGATGGAGCAAGTTTAGATGGAGTGTTGATCTGAACCCACAAGGGCATTGCTTTCTTTCAAAAGTCCTGTGTTGCACAATTCTGTAGACAGAAGCATATGACTAGCAAACAAAATCCAGGCTTATTCCTTTAAGGTCTGGGAAGTTTTGTCTGATCTGAGAAGTTGAAGATCATTTTTTTATCATTTCCCTGCCTGAGTCTTTTTGCACTTAATAATTTCTTACAGTTATAGATAATTAACTTGATGTTTTTAATGTTCCTAATGTATTTTCTAATACCTCTTTAAAGGACTTAATGCATAATTTCCATCTGTTCGGGGTTTTTTTAATATCCCTTTCAGTTTCTTAAGTGATTACCATTTCAGGGCATGAAAATAGCAAGGAAATAATATACCATCTACAAAGATAACACCAAAATATGCTACCCCAGATCCAGATAGTAGTTTGCCTCTTCTTTTCAACTGTATTAGTGGTTCAAAGCTACTCATTCTCACTCTACACCTTGACTTATACATAAAAATCTTAAATTTTTTTGTTGTTGTTATAAAATTGTATGTCCATTTTGCCAATATGAAATGACTCAAAGTATTTTGTATGGATGGAGAAAAGGTTGTTTCTTTGCTTGTTTGCTTTATAGCATTTTCATGCTTTCTATTCATTTCTTACAATCAAAAGAGGAAAAGAGATTCTGGTGCTCATGTGCCTTCCTCACCACATCTGTGGTACGTGGGGCAGACAGAGATATGATGGCATGCCTCGTAGTGGCAGTAGAGTAAAACAAGTGGTTTGGTTTGTGTAGGATCTGGTAGACCAGAAGTTTATCATAGCATCAGTGCAAACTAGCTTTTGTTTCCTTGCTATTTAAAAGTGCAGTGGTAGAACAAAGAGCTTGTCTGTTCAAGTTTCGATGTATTTATTGTGAATTTATGGGACCAAAAGAGGTATTTGTGACTGTCTAAACTAAACATACAACTTCCTGGAATTTATTTGTATCTCAACTTTTATTTGAATTATATTTTAGAAGGATATTCAATTTATGGTTGCCAGTGATACAAAGCCCATCACAACCTTTTGTGGTTAGACTCTCTGCATTTATTTTTAGTTTGAGTATGCGCAGCTTTAACTTCACCTCAATTGTAAGGAAGAGTTGTTTTCCATCAAAATTCGCTTCATCCTTTTTAGTCGCTTCACTATGAAATTACCATTTAATCTTCCCTTTGTTAATCAGCTTGTGCTTTGGGGGTCTTTGCTCCCAGGCATTTTTCTTTAACTGTTGTGAAAACTCTGCCATGACTTTTCTGCCCTCTTTTTTGTTACTAATAATCTTGGGGAATTGTGTCAAAAGAAGGAGATAAAGCATCTGAGTGACAGTTACTACTTCACTAGTACAAAGGTGTACTAAGTACTGCTGTGTTAAACTGTCTTCTTTATATATTCGTGGTTTGTATTAATTATTCTGGCCAGTGAGAGGTTTGATCACCTGGGAGGGCTCCCAAATAACTTTCTGGCAATTTTAATTTCATAATTAATTTACTGTGCATGTGTTGGGGATTTTATGTAGAGGTGCACACATCCATTCACATCTCTTACATTGGTAGAATAAGGTACTTTTTTAACTTCATAGGTGATACGCAGGCTAGGAGAATGCAGATATTTATCTTTTTTGATTTATTGTCCTTGTCCAAATTGCAGATGTCTGTCTGTCTGTCTGTCTGTGTGGTTTGGAGAATCTACTAATGTTATGTGCTTAGACACATAAAGACTGCTCTTCAGTAAAGTCTCCCTTATTACCAACCTGAAAAGAGTACAAGAAAGCAAAACAAGGAGTATTTTAATGGGGGAAAATAGCAACAAGGCCAAAATCAGGAGATTTCATTGCTCTTATTCACAGAAAACATTGGTAGAAGGACACTGTGAATATCAATCCAAGCAGGAACAAATGCCAGTCTTTAATGCTAATTGATTTTATTGGTGAAGCAAAACGAGCCCAGCTTAGTAGTTAACTGTGAGACACGGTTCTGCCAAGATCTTCTTCCCATATTAGATGACATTGTGACCCTGAATACTTGTTGGATAAATGATACAGAAAATGAGGATTGACCTTTGAGATACTAAAGACCCAATGTCATAGAAAAATGAGTCACGGGTTAGAGCTGAATTTTAGATATCACTGCCGAACAATGAGTGATCATAGCTGGTAACACAGTGTGACTATTGAACCCCAAAATATTGCTTCTGTAAAGGAAAGTGAGAAGTAAAAATTGATAGAGGTCATACAGGGAAATCATGCCATTATACCAAGTCTGAAACAAAATGGACCAAATCTATCAAGAATGAAAATGCTTCCGTACAATTAGTAATTTCTAAATAACTTGTATTTAACATATTCACATGGGAATAAAAGTGTGCTCTTTCAGAAAGATTTCAGATTTAGTTCTGGAATTGAAAGTTTAACAAATATGTTTTAAAGTCATTACAAACTTGTAGCTACAAACCCAGATACCTAGTAAGGAACTTCTGCAGTTTTATGATAAGGACGGTACGTAACTGCTATGAGGCCACTAAAAGCCAAGAGCTTTTTCCTTAGCCACTAACAAAAGGTAGTGGTGCAACAGAGAGCATATAGTGCTTAAGCTTGACATGCTTAATCACACACCACAGAAAATAATAGGAAAGCTGTTTTGTCAGTCTAGCTTAAGTGCTAGCCAGTGAGGATGATAGCTGGATATGATTATAATGTATGGTAAGATATGCTTTTCATGGACTGAGTTAAGGGTATTGGGAAAATCAGAGTATTTTTGACAAGTTGTAAATACATTTTATAGTCCCAGTTTTCCCTATGTACAAAATTGGAGTAGACACTAGAACATTTTATATGCTGATCCGCTGCATATTTTAATATATCTACTACCCTACAAAAATATCAGTGACCAGTAGTCAAAACATGGGAATCAGATGATGTCAGGGCATCATCTTGTATTTTTCTAATTCATGTATACTTAAAATTAAGTATTATAAACTCAAATCTGTACCAAACAGTCTTACGAGATTGTAGCAGCTAACATTAGGCTTGTATCTCTATCTCCATCATAAGCTGTGGGTCTTCACTGAGGAAAATACGAATGTACAGACCTGTTACAGCCTTTGGTAAATCAAGAAGGGAAAGAAAAACTGGAGCAAAGACTCTTTTACTGACATTTGGTAAGACCACAGGGAGCAGAAGTTTGTTTTATTTCAAAAACACCACATATTTTATCTGGAGAAGAAAAAAGTTTCAGAATGCACTTGTTTGTGTAACTTAGAGAAGTTTTACAGCAACCTGGAACCATATGAAATATTAAAATACAGTTTTTCCATAACTTTTCCTCTAGTTCTGGTTAACAAATTTTACTGTAAAAGGTAGCAGAAGATCTCTGCTCTGAAGCCTCTGTATTGAGAAAGGCCTGGTAGGTTCCTTAACTGATTTTTGTAAACTTAAAATAATTCTAAATTTAAATACTTCCTTTTAAAATGCTGGCAGTATATCCTTTAACAGCAGAGGAGAAAAAAAGAGAGACAAACACATCTTGTGAATTGTTTGCATGGAGTCAGCAACCTGAAGAAGTGCTCACATGCTGCAGTTTCCTTCTGTTTAAGAACAGCCTTTATTAAGTGACAGCTCGTTTTCACAGACAGTCTTACTTTAAAATAAGTATTTTTTCAACAAGTGTGTTTTGAGTTGTGTTAGCAGTTTCTCCATTTGCGTCTTTGTTGAGATTCTGTACATTGCACTGTGCTTGGAATGAAAGATGTCATCAAAGCCTCCAGGTAGTACTGTTTAGCTGAATCTTTATCTGTTTCATTCTACTGGAAGATTATAGCTATTTCTTCAACTCATATAAACATTTTCCTGTCTGTTTTAACCTCTTGGTCTCCGAAAGAGGAGAAGGACTTCACAATAGACCCAACAGACAAGATGTGTTTTTGAAGTAGAGGTGAACCAGAATATACAGTTAATATGTCTTAATGTTTTTGGAGAGGAGGGTAGGTGTAATCTTTGTTCCTTTTCACCAGAAGTTTCTGGAAGGATAAGAATAAATGTTGAAAGAAAAGCCAAAAACTTTACTGTGAAACTTACGTCATATTTTGGAGTTTGACAGAGCAAAGTCTTTTTTTCCTGTCACATATAATAATGAGGCTGCTCTGGGATAGTGTAAGCCTCTTATGTTGATATCACATTTAGATTTTTGCAAAGACCTACAAACACCTTCTTGAAGTGACCTGAAGATGTGAAATGTTCCTATTGTCTCATGGGCTAATATGTGCAATGTCACTACGTGCTAATATGATGCCATCTCAGTTTCTGTGCTAATTCAATGGGATATGGTGACAACTTAGATGAAAAAAGAAATCACATAGGCAGATTCTTGCAGCTAGGTATTTTGCTGTTTCGCTGCAGTGATTTGTTCAGCGAGCTTGACTGTCTAATAAGCTAGTTCATGCAAATGAAGGCATCTTTCTTCATTCCTCTTTGCCATTAGTTCATTATGCATACATTAAACTTCAGGGAATAAGTACAGAGATTGATTAGAGAGTTCCAGAGCACAGGTTAGCAGCCAGGAAATGCCTGAATTATTCCTTTTCTTTTTTTCCCTTCCCCCCCCCCCGCCATGTTGGCAACTCTTATTTTACAGGAATAGTAAATTCTCGTGAATTTTAAATGTTTATTGATAGCTAAAATCATCACTATGTCTGTGCTTTGGTAAATTTTAATATAAGCCAGTAGCTTATTTGCAGTTCTTTAACCGCTCTAACTGTATTTTTTCTTCATCTTGAATATTGAGTAAGTTAATGATCCTTTTGTGACAGGCACCTTTTTTTCTTTTACTATAGAAACCTAGTAAAATACCGGTGTATCCTATTTGTCAGGTTGCATATTCAATCACCCCTTAAGCCATCCTTGGAACTTCACTTTTATATCAGATTGAAGTATACAAAAAGAATGAGTCATTGACAGATCACTTTTTCAGCCATTTGTAGTGATGTATTCATTCAGCCTGTTTTTGGACTACCGTCTTCCAGAGGTCAGCATTTCTGGGTTGGGGTTTTCCACAGAGGTGAAGAGTAAGCAAACCATAAAGATATCAGTGGTCACTGAGCACAAAGGACAAAAGGTAAAATGTGTAGGAAGCATTCACTCCCGTTTTCCATATTTCTCATTTTTCTCATCCGTGTCTCATCTTTTCAAGGATAGCCTAATCTTCTACACAGCGACTTCAATAAACCCTTTCGTCGTGCTGAGTCTCCCTCAGTACTACCAAGGCGAAAGATAGGGTGTGCGTATCATTCAGCTATATCTGTTCTACGAACAAAGACATATATGACCCCTAAAAACTTAAATATCTGTTCCTTAATCCAAGCACTAGGAAAAGTTCTGCAGGCCCATTCCTCCCAATTTCAAATATTTGAAAATTCACTACCTGCTATTTGAATAGTTTATCTGAAAAGGAGTGACATCATTACTATATCCTTTTCTAATCCTTGCTGCTTCGGTTTTGCCATGACACTAGTGATTGGAGCTCCATGTCATAAAAAGGGAAAACCGCTGTCTTGTGTTAACTAAAGTGTTAAATTATATAGCAACTGTAGATCATGACAGGCAGTGCAAGGTATGGTAGGAAAAATAAATGAGAGCTCAAATGGAGAAATGTGATTTACTGACACTATTGCTAAAATTTACCTGTAGCTGTAGGATGTTAAAACATTGTTGCAAAAGATGTCTTAAATATAAACCTAAGCAGTTCAGACAGTTCTTAATCTAAAAGGGAAAGAAGACTAAGAAGTGATTTGATCAGAGGTTACAGTTCTGTATCTGCAGGGACATCCTGAGTGTAATAGTGGTGCTACGATGAGATCTTGGTCTTGAAGGCTTGTCTACTCCCAGTTCAGATAGACATTGCCTACACATGTAGCAGATTTTCCATCATGTGATGCTTTCAAAGCCTGGATGTCTTTCTAAAAGGTGATCTGTAGGTGGAGATACTGCCATATCAAGTTTCTCTGCTTGTGTTGCTCAGGAGATGAGCAAGAGAATTGTTTTCAGTGGTTCCTTCCTGCCTTGAAATGTACAAATGCAATCAATCCTGTAATCAATCCTGCCTGATCCCTTTTGGTAACTGTAGAAAGCAGAGAAACTGCTACAGTCAGGCTGTGTTTTTGTAAGTAGTGACACATCAGTGCAAAGCAACACAAATTATCAAGAGTTCTCTTGGTGTTAATTTCCTGTTAAAAAGAAATTAAGAGGAAGTTGGAGGTGAATTAATCAGAATTATGGGAAGAAGTTTTATAAATCTAAATTAGTGTCAAAGTTCTGTGCTGTTCTGCACAGTACAATTTCTACTAGCGAAGGAGGAGGGTTAATGAAGCCTTTATCCCATTCAGACAGAAACGTAGAAAAGACTAATGTCATGGAGCTCAGTCCTCTCTTCATCAATGGTGTCAACAGAGACATGCAGAGGAGTTCAGGGTAGCACTTCCAATGCACAAGTCATTCTTGAGTTTAAGATTCTGTTGCTTATCGCATGATCAAAATTTTCAAAAGGAGGTACTTGTTTCATGTGGGAGGTACAAATTTGAGATAACTAAGGGTATAACTTTCAGCTCCAAAGTACCTTCTACTACTTATACTCCACAGAAGCCAACAGTGATATGGTGTGGGAGGAAGGAAGTTCGAGCTCTGGAAAGCCCTGCCATGTCTGCTGAAAAGGTGAAGGTTGAGACCATCAGGTCATTCATCACTGTGCTTGTTTTTACCTTCCAATGTCTTTGCTTCAGAAAGCTCCACCTTGACAGTTTAGTGAGCTGCTCTGGACCCAACAGATGTTCAGGAATTTGACTGCCATCATAGATAGTGAGGAAGCAAAAAAATGCTTGAACGTTATTAAGGCAAGTGCCTCAAGGTGGAACTGGTCCTCATCTGAAGATAAGGAAGTTGATGGTTGCAAATTTTCAAGCATGCGGGTAGTGATCAATGCATAGTGTAGATATGCTCTCAAAAAAAGCCATCGATTAAAACACTAGAACTTCCCAGCTAGCTTAAGGAATAAACGTGCTTTCACTGAGTACATCACTGAGCAAGTTTGTAGTTTGCAATGCTGCAAGGTGGCATGTCAGGGATAAAAGTATCTTTTTTGTAGGTAATAATACAAGAAAAGAAAAGGTTTTGTTGTTGTGATTTAACTAAATCTGGATATTCTTACAGTAATATATTAAAGTATTCAAATTTACTGAAGCCAAATGTTTTAATGGTTTATAATTTTTTAAATAATTTTTCCTCTAATTGAATTTCTCTGCTCAGGGATTATAAATAGAGAATGATTGTGTTTAGCCTGATATTTCCAGTCCTTGATGTAGAGCAAAAAAAAGTACAGAAAAAGAATTCAGAAGTGTTCACTGACAAAAATTCGTAATAGCCTCAGCTCTTAGAAGAATCAGATGCCATCATCTGTATTGAGATAACTCAAGTTGATCTCTTTGCACAGTATCTGTCAATGTCGTGAATAATTTTAGGCTGATAGTACTTGGTATATTTGGGAGGATGTGGAGTATTAACATCTATTCTTGGTTTGTTTTCTGGCATTATTGTACAATTCAATACAAGAGAACAAAACAAAAAAACATGCTCAAAACCTCTTTCATTGTGGAATTTTTGCCAGCAGGACTGTCCAGAGGACCCAAAAGCCTGTTGTTCCCTCACCAGCACTTGTCTGGCTTGAAAAAGCATCTAGACATGTGGCCATCCATCTCCTGTTTTATATCTGTGCATATCTGCCACAGTTTGCCTGGAGAAACCTCTCTGCCTCTTACACTTTTCCCTCTAAGTTCAAAGCAGCCTTTGTCTGCATCCTCATGTGAAGCCATCCCTTGTAAGTTGACTTTACAGAGGTCATTCTTCTCTTTTCTGTGTGAGGCTGCTTTAATGTGAAAACTGATTTTACACCATGCCACACTTTTTTTTAATTTTCTGCAAATGTTCTGTACTGCTCCTGTCTACAAGGAGTGGATTCAGACACAAGCAGGATGTTCTACCTTGAGCATGTGCCCTTGGTAGCACGGCCGTGCTGCTGCCAGTCCCAGAAGCACTAGGACTGCACTGTAGGCTGTGGAATGCAAATGTTAAGCCCTGGGAAGGTAATAATGGTTTACTCCAGTCATTGTTCACTCCTGAAATGTAATTACTGAAGTTACTGTAGTGTGCATTGATAACTGTGTCATATATCAGGTGTTTCTTCCAATACTCCTCTGCTAAGAAATTGGTGAGGTTCTTTAATTAAGAATTAAGAGCCTTTTTTTGCCTGCATCTGGCTTTCTGGTGGTTATTTGATTTCAGGCTTGGGATATTTATATTAAATTCTGGTACTTTTGTTAGAAACAGAATTTCAAATATGAGGCTTACATTTGTGGTTAAATTGAAGACCACCTTTGCTGAATGTCTCAACTGGGATTTAGGGAGTGTTGGCTGCCAAGGATTCTGTGAATATGAAAAATGTACCCAAAACCAAATAGCACAAGAGCTAAGCTCATTTTAGACAGGCAACCAATGAACCCAGGTGTGAACTTTGCTGCTGTGTTGTGCAGGCCTGGTGTTTTCAGTGAGTTAAGTGATCATGTCCTGGATATCACTGCTTGTGATGGATCATAAAATATCCTTATTTCCTTTTCTGTGTCATGCTAGGCAGACTTTTTCTAGTCTATAAGCACTGGTGAAAGGTATTTGGTTTTTAGGTAATATTTTTGCAATGGCAAAGTCATCTTGTAGATGCTCTTATAGCTGAAAAAAAAAAAAAAAGAAAAAGGTAAAAAGGAGATCATCTAATGCCCTGTTCACAACCAGAACAGCTGTTGGTATAAACTGGATCTGTTTTAGACAGTTTTTTGCAAGCATCTTAGCCTTACCTATCTCCTTTGCTTTCACTAAAAATGGCACAACATTTCACCTGTACATTTATACAGATTAACTTGGCTGCTGACCCAAGGCAGCCTGCATTGGCAGTGTTTTAAATTTACAGTCTTGTTGGTAACTGTGGTCTGTTGTGCCGTACAGATGTGCTCTGCTGCACCTCATACCAGTTTGTCTTCCACTGGGGGTTGCTGGGTTCTGAACTAGGACTGGTTTGGGGATTGTCTCTCCACAGGCTGGACGGGAGGCCACAGAGCAGGCTGTGACCAGCTTCATGTCTTCAGACTCTCTTCACTGATGTGCTTTTGTTTGCTTGTTTTTGATAGAAATTTAGATGTTTAAAAGTTAGTGACAGCCGGTCAGGAAAAGGGCAACAAGGAATGGACTGTTCATCATCTCTTGACATTCCTCTTGTTACACTAAGAGAAATACATGTACCCACAGGACTTGAAACATGTATCACAGGACTTGAAACACTGAGTAAATGTGATGTCTCCAGTATAACAAACTGCTGTCTTTTCCCTAAGAATTGACTTTATCTTTATGTGATTTCTTACCAAGCTGTGAGATGCCAAGTGGGATGTAAAGCAAAGTGTTTTCTCTGCAGAATTTCTGCTGACATACAAGAGAAAATCCATTCAAGGACAGCATTCACTATATTTTCAGCAAACTTACCAATTACTTATTAATTATATGTGGTTTTGGTAGGAAAATGTCAATAACAGCAGTTTTTTTTTTTTTTACTTTTAGGTCCAGTTCCATTTATGCCCTGTTCCAGCTGCACTTAACACATTCACTAGGTGGAGAATAGAAGCAAGCACTTGAACTGATTGTGTAGATTTTAGACATTTTTGGGGTTTTAAAATGAAATTTTCACATTTCAATATCTGAATATGAAGGCAAATATTTTTGAGTTTTACTTTAATGTGTACACTAAGATATAAAATTGTAGTAATATAGAAAATAAATGATAAAACTTTTGACTGAGAGTTCTCTCAGTTTTCAAATATTTTTCTGTGAAAAAATCTTTTCTGTCATCTAGTATTCACTTTTCTTTTTGATGAAGTGAATATATTCCAGGTCCTTAAGTCTCATGAGAATTTATTTTCAATGCTATTTATTCATTGAAAGATATTATTTACATACACTAAAAAGTAGAAAATGACAAAAAGTCTGCTCACATATAAAATACTATGTTGCTATTATTCTTGAAGAAAAATTAATCATGGTATTTCTTTGTCTTTACCTACCTGCAAGTTGTTCCATGTATTCATCTTCTCACAGTAAGATTTACCCAGTCTTTTGAGTATCTGCTTATTTTTGAAGCTTTCTCGTGCTACATTGAGTATCCCTGTAGTCTTCCAGGCTGCAGGGCAGATCATAGTGTTAATGCACCAGCTGACCCAGCTGCCAGTCAGGCACATGCAGTCATGATATTGCAGCAGCAAGCCTGAGGGAAGCATCCAGACCAGGAATTTAGAAAACAGCAGCACTGTAATGTTTTCTTTAGAATTCAGCTGCTGTGTATCCTCCTTACAGAACTGGAGATCTAGAGGAAGCTCTTTGGAGCAGAAACCTTTCTTTTTCATCTCATGTCTGTCTGTGTGTACAAGTGTGCATATTTGTGCTCCCCTTGCCAAGTATCTCCAAGATTCAGCGCGATTCCTGAACCTCATACCAGAGGTAGGTGGATGCCAAGAAAGTGTAGGGTGGCTGGTGCAGCATGGACAGGCATGTACCTGGGATTGTCCCTGCAACAGCAGGAAGCAATGGAAGTCCTGAGGCAGTGCCAAGACCCTTCATAGGCTGAGGGAAGGCAAATCCCAGGGTGGATTCATAAAATGTATGGAAATAACTTCTGTGCTTTCCCTTCTGATGCTGGCTATGCTAATATTATTAGCAGTGTGGGAGTACATGTAGGAAAGAACAGACTCCAGAGACTTCTAACTAATTAGGAGTTTGCTGGTTGGCATAAGTAATGAATTATGAGTGAGGTGATACATGAAGTAGTTTGCTTTTTTACCCTCAAATTGTAACATAGCATTCTCTTAACTAGGAAATAGAGACTGACCTTGCATTAGTTGGGGAATAGCACATACAGATGCGGTTGGATTGGAAATGAAGTCCCAGGGTTGTTCTGATATTGGGCATTTCAGTAATACTCCAGTGGGATTAGTCTGTAATAATAATGCCAAAGCAATACAGATGAGTAAGCATGTCATATATAGCATTATAGGAACAGTAATCATGTGCAATTTAAGAAAGCAAAGATGAAAAACAGAGTGATGGGGGTATCGAATGGGCCTGGTTCAGAGCACTTCCAGGGATAACAGTCTCTTATAAGCAAAACCAGCTTAGGTAGTTTAATTTCTTCCTGATACGATTATGTACAACAAAAGCTACAAAATCCTTCAGAGCAGCGAACCTAATGAAACTGTTGTGCATGCCTAGATGACCTTATCTGTCAGTGTGCAATGAGCACTTCACACCACCCCTCCCTTACAGTGCTGGTGCATCCCTCCCTCCTGCCTACCAAGGAAGAGTGTCTAGAAGTCATTGTTTGGCAGAAGTAAACAGAAATTTGTCATACTAGATGGTGAGAAGGAACGAGCCTGGTCATCACTTTTCCATCCCAGTAGCTGAAGGGAATTGTATAATTGTTAGCCTGCTTAAAATACTGCTTGGATCACCTGTTCCACATGGCACTTCAGGCAGCAGAGTATTGCCCAGCATTGGATTGCAGAGTCATGTAACCTATGTAAAAGATCAAAACACGACAGTATTATGCTATGGCAAAAGATTAGGCATTGCATTGCAGTGCAATGCATTCTTTATGTCCTGTATATGCATTATGACAAAGTATTTGTTTAAAAAAATAAATCTTAGATAGTTCCTGAAAGCCAGATTGTACTACTGAGAATTAAAAAGGAAGGATTCAGTTTGGGAGGAGGGAAGAGAGGGTAATTTTCTTTGACTTCTGATGTCATGGTTGAGTAAACCCTGAATAAACATGTGTCACACACTGGCAGAGCACCTGAGGTTGCATCCTGGGTGCAAAAGTACAGTATTTTTAGTTGCAGTAAGTACCGTGGCTAACTCTTGTATTCATTATGAATACTTACAGGTTTTTATAAAACTGAAAGCAGCATTTTGGTCCACAGCATCTCTACAGCTATGCACCATGTCTACATGTTCAGAAGCAGGTAATCACATCTGTTCTTTCTGAACTGTCAAAAAGGCCAGATGTGAGCAAACATTATGGAAGCTCAGCAGCTTCCAGATGGTACCAAATGGTGGTTTTGGTGTCAGCCAAGTTGGAGAATGCACCGGTTAGCTATGCTATTGTCTGCTTCTGCCAACCTGTGCTGCTGAATGCATTGCAGAATTTTGTTGTAGTAGAAGCTTTCTAAGCATAGAAGAATTCTTGTCCAGGCATATAAGTCATGCTATATAATGGTAAAAATGTGAATAACTGAAGTGAGGTTGTCATCAGCTAGAATAGATAGAAGAGCCCGTCAGCCACCTTGGAAAGAGCACAGGAGCAGAGGATGATGCCACCTCAGAAAAAGATTCCTATTAGAAGTACTACCAGCGATTGCAGGCCTGTGCACCAGGACTGGAGTCACTTCTGACTGATTTCCTCTGTCTGCCACCATTTCCTCAAATACAGAGGTAGTGGTGGTGGCTTGGCAATTCTTGGCAGTTCAGGGCAGCAGTTCTTCATCATAAGGTGAAATGTATTAAATCATCTCCTCAGTCATGTGGAATGACCTTGATAGAGTCTTGTTGCTTTTTATATAGTGCTACCTCTACACTTACTGGTGAACATTTGAATATATACAAGGACCTTGCTTGGTTTTTGGGTGGCTTTTCATCTTTACATCTCATGCTGCAACAGCAAACTTGCTAGTGCAGTGCAGACATACTGTTTGTTTGCAGTGCATATATGATGTTTGTATCTGATCAATTCACCTAAAAGCTGCACATTAGTACTGAAAAGGATGGTCCTGAGATGGATGATCCTTCCAGGATTTTAGTGGATCTTTAGGATTTCATGTATCTTTCCAGAATACCTGGGCAGCTGGTGGTTTTACTAGATCTTCCCTGACTGGAAACAGTGGACATGTGGCTTTCCAGAGAGTTGCAGTCCTGCTGAAACTATGCATACGTAGATTACCTTGTCCACCCATGTGCAATAAGGATATCTCTTTCTGAAAGTTTCAGGCTTTTTGTTGCATGTCACCTGCCTTTGTTGAGGTCTGTGGAATTAACTTACCATTTTCCAAGAATGGCGAAACTGCAGAAGAGAGGGTGTTTTAGCATGTGAGGGAAATTTTATTAACACTTAATGACTATGAAAGCCCTTCACTTACTTTATACCTGTTCCACAGAGATTGCAGAGAGTTGCAGTGGAACTATATTTATGTAAGAATAAGGAATAAAACTGTTAAGATCTGATGTATCTCTGTCTGCATTCTTGTTATGTTCAATTGTTTCTATTAATACTGACTTCTGATAGTGGCCTCATAGTGAGTCTGAACCTAAAATTATAGTTCTGTTCTATCATTGTGTGTTTTAGCCTTCTATTTAATCAGTTGAACTGCATTATAAAACACAGAGGTCAGGGGGAGAGAGCAGAAAATGAGAAAAGACAGCTTTTTTAAAATGTGAAACAAGTACCTTTAGTTATAAGTGTTCCCAGACTTCATATTTATGGGCTCTGTATAGTATACTAGCACATTGGTGTAGTTTTTAATAACCTTTTACAGAACATATGGCTCAAGATTTATCTATATGCAGAGCCTTGTGGACAGAACTTGTGAATTGCAACATAAAAAACCTCCAGATGTACATGTTATTTCTTATTAACACAAAGTGATTTTCTTGGGAAAAAGGTGATATACTAGAAAGGCAACATCTGTGTTACTACTTAAATTTTAATAATGTGAATAATTTTCTTTCAACAGAGGAATTCAAGGGCTCAACAATAGTTGAATTAATGAAAAAAGAAGGCACCACCCTAGGGCTCACAGTATCGGGTGGTATCGACAAGGATGGGAAACCAAGAGTATCTAACCTTCGTCAAGGAGGAATCGCTGCTAGGTAACCACATCTCAAGCTACAAAATGCATTATACGATGTGATTGTTTCAGAAATGTGTGCTGCATCAGAAAGGTCACCTAAAAAATATGTGACTGATGCATCTATAATGGCAGCCTGTCACACTGGAGAACCTCAGAGGGAAATGGCAACAGCTGGTCCTTCTTTTTGCTCAAGGCTACTTTGATAAAAACTAGAAATACCAGTGAGATCTTTGAAAGTTGTCATAATCCTCATGAGATTTTTTCTAAATTTTGTATGTTTTATTTCTCTATTTTTTTATCTTTGAACAAAAACTTGAGTGAAGTAGCATAACATACTGAGGGGAAAAAAACCAAAATGGAAAAACAAATGAGAGTGCTGCCATAATTTAATTTTTTTTTAACTCTTCATTAGATAGCTCTGAGATTAAAAAGACTCTAAAGTCATAGGTACCTTGCTTACTACTATAGTGGAAAGAAAAAAAGCTGTTAACCATGAGTGAGACAAGTCAAAAGATGAGGGTTGAGATAAATCATCCCAAGTAACTAAGCAGAACTTAGGCTTTTGGGCTGCGGCCCATCTCCTGTTGATGTTATGTTAGCTGTGGATGCAACCAATGTCCAAAAAAAAAAAAAATTGGTTTTGGACATTTCCCAAAGAGAGAGACAAGGATGGGGCCATGAAGAAGATGACTTCCCAGATCCTATGCCCAAACCAGTCAAATCATCCAACTCATTTATTGTGCAGCTGGTTTTGTACCTCAGGAATGAATAATGCAACAATGTTTTTTAATATTTAACAAGCTAGAGTAGATAGATCTTAAAATGCCACTTTCTGTTAGAAATATGAACTCGTTTTAATCTAGATTAATGGAAAAAATATTTCTTACAATCACTAAGCAGTAGTTTAAAGGATTTAGGTTGGTCCAGCAGATCTTTCTTTCACAAAAGGAATATATACTTTTCCTTAGGAGTGACCAGCTGGATGTAGGGGACTACATCAAATCTGTGAATGGAATCAACCTGACCAAATTTCGCCATGATGAGATCATCAGCCTGCTCAAGAATGTTGGTGAAAGGGTTGTGTTAGAAGTGGAGTATGAGCTGCCTCCAGTCTGTAAGTAATTTCAGAGCAAACTGAAAACCTATGCAGAATAGCAGACGTAGTCAGCAGTGAGATGGGCATGGTT
Source organism: Corvus hawaiiensis (assembly GCF_020740725.1). Classification (NCBI taxonomy): domain Eukaryota; kingdom Metazoa; phylum Chordata; class Aves; order Passeriformes; family Corvidae; genus Corvus; species Corvus hawaiiensis. The sequence goes on from NC_063216.1 coordinate 45,559,655, forward strand.
GGTGATAGTCATTTTGGTAGTGGTTGTTTTTTAATTTTCTGTTTTTAATTTTGTTTTTTCCTGTGGCTTATCACAGAGCATTGAAGCAGTGCAAAAGAACTGGCACTACAGAGGGATGCTCTCAGATGTTTTAGAAGCAGAATCCCACCAACAACAGAGCAGAGTTATCAATCTCCACTTTTTGTTGGTTTGTGGTTTTCTGCGGGTGAGGGTTGTTTTTTGTTTGGTTGGTTTGGGTTGTTTGGTTGGGTTTTGTTTTGGGGATTTTTGTTTGCTTCTTTGCACTTTTGAATACTGGAAATTAGATTAAGTAGATTCCAGGGCAAGCAAATCTTTCTCTTTACCAAAAGATCTTCTGAGATGAGACCAGTGAGTATTTGCTAGTCCTGCCTCTGCTTTTTCCTTCTTTCTCTCCACTTGCAACACCATCCCTCTCTCCCAGGTGAACATCCTTTGGGACTTCTCCAGTCTTTTCTGACACGACTTTCAGGCAAAATTTCATTTCTAGAGCAAAAGACACAGTGGGGTAGGCCATGAGGATACATGAACTTGCAAGAATTGTGTGACCGAAACAAGGACTTCTCACTGAGCAGGATTTTCTTCAAAATACGAGTTTATGCTCACATCAAAGTTACAGAGTGCTACTGAATGTTTCCCTTGCCTCTCTCCTTTGCTCTGTCTGTGCTTGTGTCTGTAACAGTGTGTCTGTAGGAGAAGATCAGTGTGAATCAAGTCTATCAGGTATGAAGTGGAAGCCAGAGGAACAGTGAGTTGGAAACCTGGGACCTAAAGTGAAGGAGTGTCAGGTGTCTGACTGGCACCGAGGGGCTGCACCAGGCACACCCTTGAAAGAGTGTGTGTTCATTCATACTGCTCACTGGAGGGCAGAAGATGTGCTTTTCTGGTGTTTGGCCAGAAAAATCTCAGGTGCCAACTGGGAAGCTCTTGTCTCCTTAAAGTTTCCGTGCAATAGAATCCAAAAAAATCCATCACTGTCCTTGGTGGTCAGAAGCTGATGAACTTCCCCACTGCTTTCTACCAGCTGGGGGTTAGTCTAGTTACATATTTGGTTGTTTTTAGGACCTCCTGACAAGCATGTTGAAAATTTTTGAGTGTCCTGTGTCTACTAGCGTTTGCATGTGCTGAAGGAACTTCATATTCTGAAGCACAGTATCTGAATTAATCAGCTGAGTTCAGCATTACTTTGCTGCGGATGTAATTGTTTTACCAGCATTATTTGTTTTGCATTTATTCAACTGGGCTTTCTTTTGTTTTCATCCTCTTTTAGCATATGTGCCACTCTTGTCCACTGAGACTGGATTTTCACGTGCTAAATTACAGCAGCATTTGTAACTTTTTCTTTAAGTCCTTGGAATTTCCAGCCTCTTCATACAAGCATAGATAATAAAGTTGGAGATAATTAGCAGTCTAGTTGTTTCCATGAACTACCAGTGGGCAAGCTAAACACACTGCATTTGTCATACACGTAAGTTTTCCAGTAAGTCATGGAGAAATCCTGGCACTTCCTTCCCGGCCCCTTACATAATGAAATTCTGCTGTTGTTCCCGTGCTTGCTCCCTCAGAGAGAGGACTATCATAGTTTCAGAGCTGGGAAATGTCAATTGTTTAATAATGACAGATTCAATTTGGCTGAGCACTGGTAATCCCACTCTGCTTAGTGCTTCCTTCCATGTTTGAAGTGTTCACAGCAGGAGCATCCAGCTGCTATTTTCAGCATGAGCCACCTCAGTGTCTAAAACTAGAAGGTGAGCAGTGCCTGTCTCGTGTCTGCCTTTTGCTGTGGGTAAGGGTTAAGGAGTTCTTTGCCACAGCGGGCTGGGGTGCAAGGACAGCCACCTGAGTGGCTGTTCCCAAGTGGAAGGACGCTGCTGCCATTCCTCACTGCTGAGCTGCTGGTTTCACCTCCCCCCTTGGAGGTTACAGGCCACACCAAACAAATGAGGAAGTGTGGATTCATCATGAGCTACACACAAGGCCACTTTCTGTCAATAGGAATGAAGTCAGCAGTTGTCTTCCTCATAATTCATATTTTTTAGTCAGTAAAATGTTTCTCACTAAAAAGAGAACAACCACATGGACTCAGTAACACAGTTGTCATCTTCAAGCTGTAGCAGGAATTACTACAGCACAGAGCAGTGCTCTGGGGGGCCATCTTTCACCTGTTTTCCTAAGGAAATGAGATTTATGTGGTTTCATTGGGTGGTTCTCCTGGTCCCCTTCAGTAACTTTTTTAATAGGGACTGAAAAACTCCCCAAAAAGTACATTACAGTACATCTCCTAGAAGTAAACACTTGAGTGAGTTGCGAGCAGGGGAGCCCTGAGAGAGAGAGAGAGAGAGGCAGAGAGCGCTGAGGGGGCTCTGCTCTTCCTGGTGCCTTTCATGATTGGCAGCACATGCAGGGTAGCCTGTGGCATCCATTGCCCCCTCTGGGTATCCTGACAGGGAAACTCTGATTATTGCAGGCGGGAACATTAAATGACACATGTTTTCATTAGTTCTGCCGCTCATGGAGCATATATTTTATAGAGCTGGATTGGTTTGGTTTTGATTTTTTTTAAATTTTATGTGTGTTTGTACTGTTTGCAGTATTTGACTGGAAGGTGGGAAGTGTGAGTGTGTGTGATTTTGCACAGAGTCCTTTTCCCATTGGAAAAGAGAGTTCTTAGACCCTGCTGAAGTTTTTCCTGTAAAAGCTAATAGTAGACTGTCTGCTGGCCTCTTAACAGCAGTGATTTCGAATTCTGTAAAGTGGATTACCACACCCAAATGCATTGGTCTGTGCATTAAGCTTCTCACCTCCTACTCCAGCTGTACACCAGTTCTCTAGTACTTCCAGAGAAAATACTGACTCAACTAGAAGCCAAAGAGCTTTTTTACTAACTTGCCAATTTTGAGGGAGCATGCTACATTTTGAAAAAGAAAAAAAATCCTTATGATAACAAAACGCATTATGCATTTTAATCTAGTAGCCTGAAATCAGAGAAACACCCCAAAAATCTTGATTGTCTTCTCTCTAAGAGACAAAAGTAAATGTATTCATAGCTAAACAAGCTCGATAGGTACTCTTAAGAATTTCATGTCATTTTTGTCTCCCTGTGTATTTCCGTATTTTCTAGCACTCTTCTGTAACTATAAGAAAAGCAAAATTATACCATAATTCAAACAGTAATAGTCAAATTCCTCACCTGTTATATGCATCGATGTCTTTTTTCCAAACCATTGTCACTCTGCAAAATGTCTGGCCCAAAATTCTCTCAAAAAGGGGATGAGTTCTATTTAATTACAGGTCTTCAGTCTGACTGTTCTGTAATTGAGTCTTTCCAATTGTATGACCCAATATCTATCTTAAATTGGAGAAGGTGTAAATGTGTGTGTATAATTAGAAAAACAATAACAGTTAAGGTTTGGATTCTTTTTCTTTTAGCTGTACAAGGATCAGGTCTCATCTTTAGAACTGTGGAAGTTACTTTACATAAAGAGGGGAACACTTTTGGATTTGTAATAAGAGGTGAGTTATTGTTGAATTTGAACTCTGTATTTTCTTATTTAAAAAAAAAAGTGATAAGTTTTTATAGCACTCAGAAATATGTCAAGATTTATGCCTTACAGTTTGTAAAAATCCATGTGTTACATTTTCCATACCCTCATGTATTGCTTTGATGAGCTGCTCTAATTTTTGTTTATGGAAGAACCTTAAATAATCAACTATGCCAAGGAAACATGACAAACTGGTCACGTAAGACCAGATTCTGCTACCACTGAAATCAGCAGGAGGATCATAGCTCTTAAAAAAAAATTTACATATAGTATTTGTATCTATTAGGCATGAAATCTGATTAATCCTGCTGGTAGTCTGAATTGTACAACTAAAACATTCTCACTGACCTGGAGAACAGAAGATGCAGCTATTGATTAATATACCCCAATGATGAATGATTATTTTCTTCAAGGAAAAACCTCTTTTTTATTTAATACTTAAATTTCTTAGTGGCCACTCGTTATTCTGAGTATACATAAGGTATAGATTGTTTTTTTCTCTGTGCTTCAAACATTGCAGAACAGTAAGTGTTCACACTGAGATCACATTTTTGGAGTAAAGGTTCTAAGAAAAAATAAACATTTATTAAGAATCCCTCCATAGAAATGTTTTTAAAGATTCATCTATACATAGAGTAAGTTGATTTTATTTAACGTAAAATTCAGTGGAAGGTCATATTAATGGCTTGGCCATTTTTTTTATCTTTTTAGCCCATCTGTAAAGGTGCATGCTGCAAGCTGTAGGCTTGCCTTTTGGAAATGAGCTTTCATAAAAAGCATAAAATGAAGGTGTACTTTCTCTCACTTTTTCCTTTCTAGGTGGAGCACACGATGACAGAAATAAATCTCGTCCTGTTGTAATAACATGTGTCAGACCTGGAGGGCCTGCTGACAGGTACAATTCATCTTTCTCTGGAGTTCATGTAAAAGAGAAATGGAGAAAGGTGAATTATTTGGGACAGAAGTTAAGATTTTGAGTGAAATATATGTACTTAAATACAGTCCTTTGAAATTCATGGGTTTGTCTTTAATTGTTGTAATAAAAGTAACAACTGCAGCAATAGTAATGGGCAACCACAGAGGCTCAGCACGTTATGGTGCGTGTGAACTTCAATTTAGAATCTTGCACCTAAAATAATTGGGATAAATTCCTGCAGTAGGTCAGAGCACATTTTTTTTGCATTCTTCAGACAGCTGATGTAGCTCTTAATTATGCTTTTTATACTCTAACACCACAATCTTTTTCTCTTGGGGTTCAGAGTTATACTGTCACATGTTTGAGTGTTGTATTATATTCTTCTGTTATGATGTTTGTACATATCTGCATGTGAGGTCACACATAACCTTACCTAGAAAACTTCTGAGTACAGAATCATGTTTTGGCCATATTTGTATATAATACTATTTTGTATTTATATAAAGAAAGAATATTCACTTTATTTTTATGTACAAACTGTATTTTCAAAAATGGCATTTGTGACCTTAAACCATTAGACAAACTGAAAGGGCAGTTTCTTTAAAGCAGATTGATGTCCGTAGCCTATGCTGACATTTTTGACCTTGGAAACATTAACTGAGAAGAAAATGTTTCAAGAGAGCATTTCTTTTGTTCCCTCACTTTCTTCTCTCCCTCATCCCCTGGTTTCCTTGTTTTTCTCCACAATTCTTGAGCTGACAGTGTTAGTATTTCATTTTCTGTTATAATTCTGAATAGGTTATGAGATATGCCTAGGAGACAGTGTTTTAGATTTAGAGATGAATTACTTCTAGGTAAGAAGAAAGGAAAAATGGAATTATGCAAGGAAAAGATATTTTTAAAGAAAATCTATAAATGGGCATTCATATTTTGCAATCTGTTTGGGCACCCATGTGTTTGCACCTTATGTTTATTTTTAAGAAAATATTGGAGGAAGATGTGTTTATTATATATGTATGAAAAAAGAGTTGTGTGGATAAGGCAGAAAGAAAGCATATGTTGAGCAGAAGCTATACTTAGTTGCAATTTAGTGTGGCTTGATTATTTCACTGTGTGGTAAGCTGTTTTCCAGTCACTGACTTTCCAATTAAAGCAATTTCCTTTCCACTGCGCCCTCTGATCATTCTCACTGTCAAAGTAAATGTTAAATGTTAAGGAAAGAGGGATGGATGTCAGGGAAGGTGCAAGAGAATCGCTTTGCATAAAAATGATATTATCTCCAAATCAATTTATCTTACACTAACAAAGATCATTCCTTTATTCTCCCTTCAGAGAGGGCACAATCAAACCTGGGGACAGGCTGCTGAGTGTTGATGGAATCCGACTGTTGGGAACAACACATGCTGAAGCCATGAGTATTCTCAAACAATGCGGACAGGAGGCGACTCTGCTGGTTGAATATGATGTCTCAGTGATGGGTAGGTTGTGGGATAGGAAGTGGGGCTGTAATACTGGCTGTAATCTGTGTACATTACATCACTGTAATCTGTGATGTTTTGCTGCCTGTTCTTCATGAACAACCTGTTATGCTCCTGGTAGCGCTGCTATTCCCTTCTGCATCGTGTCATTAATCTTGGGTTCATAAGGAGGTGAGCAGTATTTTACTGTAATTTAGCATTCTGACGTTTCGTGGTTCATAGGCTGAAACCATAGTGTGGATTCTAGCAAAGTAACTTTTCCAGTGACTAGTTTATAATAAAGGTTAATGAACTGTAATAATTTCTGTGTCACATGAAAGAGGGGAATACTTGATCTAACAAGAATTCTTTTGCCTTTTGCCAGTGCGGCTAGTTGGACAAGACATAATTAAAAAGTTACAAGACTTCCACATAGAAAAGCATACGGAAGAGAAAATTTGTTACGAAATACAGAGGTGGCAAATCATGGCATGAAAAATGAGCTTACATGTTATACAAACTTTGATTGAATTCACTGAAAATATGGAAGGTTGTTTTGGGAAGTCAAGTAGACCAGATGATTTTTAACAAGAGATTTGAAATTGACTTGTTTCCATTTGTTTTGGAAACTGTCACATCCCCTCAATTTTTTCAAGATACAGAAAATTCATAGCAGCAAGAAATAGAAATACTCACCAGTCAGACTGAAATATTTCTTGTCTGTCTGGGGATTTTTCGCTTCTTTTTCTGCTCGGTTCCACAGTCAGGTTTCTAGCCTAGCAGTAAAGCAGCCTCCTAGGGATTTGTGAAATAGCACTGTCAAAATTCGAAGCCTTGGAAATAATTAATACTGAAAAGAATAATGTCAGATATTTGCTTATTCTGGAACAGCCCTCTTTATTCTTCTCTGAGACACAGATTTATCTTTTTTTATTACAATATATGTCTCTGTTTACTTAACTGTCAAGAATTGAACTGGCAGGTTTGTGTAGTGTCTGGCAGGACTGATGGACAGTTGTGCAGGTTCATGTCCAGAAAGGTGGAGACAGCTCAGATGAGCTCTAGCTTCTGAGGAGAACTAGAATTTAGGTGTTTTCATTTGTTTCTTCCTTTTCTTCGAAAGACGATGCGTGACCAAGCCCTGTCTATCATCACAGTTAAAACAATATTCTTTCTACACCACTTTTTCTAAAATGAACCCCTGGCTTTAGACAAAGTTCCCAGCGAACTTTCATTTCAGAGAAAACTCCCATCCCCATTTCCTTGTATACCCCAGGGGGAGAGTCAGCCTCCATTTCACTGAGGATCTTTTAGATTTGCAGGTTTGTGGAAGGAGGAGACCACATGATGAAAAACTCTGTTGTGTCCTAAATTGCGGCTTGTTCAAGGCAGGAACCTTCTTTTCAGTGTTATCTGGACAGAGCTCAGTTCAGGAGGATACAGAACTTAGCTGCAAATTTCAGGCTTGTAACTGTAAAGGCAGCACCTAGCAATCAGTGTTTTCTCATGTCATTTTCTCTCTGAATAAACTCTCTTTTGTTCTCAGCAACAAATCTGGTTTTATCATTCCTGCCTTCCTGGCAATAAATGTGTTGTCCAACGGAAATTAAAGGAGGTAGAAGAACCTGAGACTTGGGGAGTCAGAAAGAAAGAAGGAAAATGGAATCAAACACTGGGAAAACGTATGGAATGGTGGTACAGCAGAGGCTGCAATAAGAAATAAGGAGGGAAGCAGCAGACTGTCTTTCTAATGCACTGTGATTTTTTTAGATATTACCTAGCCCCCAGTAGGTTTTGATTTTTTTCCAATTTGCATGCCCTGCATAGTATTTTAGCAGTGGTGTGAACAAAAGATTTTGTTGGGAAGCTCTCTTGCTCAGTTAGGTTACAACCATGGTGCAAAGGCTGAAAGTCATTCATCCTAATCCATTGAATCCTGGCCCAGGAAACCTTTGCTGATTTGAATCTTCTCTTAGTTCTGCTCAAGAGCAGGAAAGTCCAAGTTGGGAGTAGTGTGAAAGAGAGAATATGAGCCATGAAGAGAAATTTAAGAAGTATTACTCTTTTTCCCAACTCTTGTGTTACCCATAAACTGTTTGTAATGCTATCTAAGGTTTGATGTGAATTTGAAAATTGGCTAAAACAAAGGAAGAGCATTGGGTAAGGTGACTTACCAATAACTGATGCTTGACAATAGACTAGTAGGTTAGCCTGCTTGGAGGGGGTAGAAACAATCCAAAAGTTACACAGACATCTAGTGTATTCTGTAGGGTCCTCCTAGTATAAGCTTTCAGCAGAATATATTACTCCTAGAGATAAAATTGTAGCATTATTTGCTTTAATACCTTCTCTCCTGTTAGTGGATGGTTATATCCTGTAAAGTAGCATTGCGTGTGGCCAGAACTGGAAAGAGCCATAAAATACATTCTGAAAGCATGAAATTGGAACTTGCTTTGAAATGGTTTTACTAGATGAAGAAAATAATCCTGAACTATTTTTCAGCTACACTCCTGTAGTGTGTAACTGACTTTTCTTACTCCTGTAAGCATAAGCTGTTTCAAAGGTGCTGTGTTTCTCAAAGTTTAGTTCCTTCAGCTGAAGTCTTCAAGAGGTCACTTGGGAAGCTTGTTCATTTTATTGTTTCTGGAACCTAGACAAACTGGAGTAGAAAAAGCATTAAGAGGTTCTGTGCAGGGTAATCAAGTGTGTATATAATGCAGGAGATGTGGCTATTTCTGTTGAACTCTCTGCGGTTACACCTGTGCTTGCTTAAATAGATCCTGAAGACTCCTGCTCAGCTGGGTCCTAGGAAATGAACTTGTCAATTCAGCTTCTTGGAAGAGATTTTTTTTTTTAAAACTCTGCTGAAAATATTTCCAGGTTGGTGTGTGGAGTGTACTGCTGTGTAGTTTCAAAGAGAGTTTGACATAGCAGGAGTTGGAAAATACCAAGATAATCCCTGAAGAAAATTGGAAAACTTAATTTCTGAGAAAGTATTTTATAATGGGATAAAAGTTACATTTGAAGTTGTAGAGGGTGCAGTCTTCCAAATGTCTTTCTGTTTTCCAAAACACATCCCCCAGTCTTGAAGCACTGTGATTGCTTACCTTTCTTGTTGATTTTAGAGGTAACTACATGCATTTTTTAATTTTGTGATGCTTTAATAATGCAGCACTTCGGTGTTTGTGAAAGACATGGGTATGGGGACTCGCTCTACACAAAACTGTATAGAAGTAACATGATCTTTGTGGGCTTTATTACTTTTCTCTGTAATCCTTACACCTGAAGTGTCCAACCTTTCTGGTCATGTGGATCACCTATTTTCATCTAGTGGTAGGAGAGGTCTGAATAGTACAGCTCTCTGTGCCCTATGATTACACCTGTGACCTCATTTTGGGGAAGGGGAGATGTAGAGGCAAGGTGGTAACTAGCAGTGACTTGCTGCCACTGTCAAGATAATTTTGCAACCTGAACCCTCTCCTGTGGCAGTCAAATAGAAAATACTAATTCCAGGCTATAAATTCAGGTTGGGGAGACTGAAATTCTCGCTGCTAGGCAGTGCTCAGGTGAAGTATCATAATTAACTGCTCACAGCTAGAGTTAGAGTGAGGGTGGGAATTAGAATGCAACACTAATAACAAGCTACAAGCAAACACAGTGACCCTGTCTGAAACAAGAAATAAAAGTTTATCATTACACTGAAGCTGAGGAGATGCAGTTTCTCTTCAGGTTTTCAAAGATCTGCCATGATGCCACTGGGGCTCTGTGTTGTCTCTATAATTGGGGTTGCATCTGCTTGGGTAACCTTCATATTTTCTCTGAAAGGAAGCAATCAGACAAGTTCAAAGGGATTGGCTACCTTGAGTTTAAATTCTGGCCATTTTTATGTAACTAGTTCATAAATGGCTGCTGATGATCTTTTGAGCAACCTACTTTTTAAGTCTTGATGTTCCTGCTGGGGTAGTCTTTGAATCAAAGATAGTGTAGTTAAACAGAACTAACAGCTATTGCCAGAACTTTGGCACAAAAGGTAGCTTTTTTTAGTTGTTTGCACTTGTGAGACACAACGTCTTTCTCTCTTACGTCTTCAATGGGTGTTTGTTAGTTCAAACCCCTCTGTGGTGTTCAGGAGTGAAGGAACATATTGCATGTTCAAATTCCATATGTTTCTCTGGCTTCTTTAACAGTTCTTGCACTTACTTGAGCCAGAATAGATTTGCTAGAATGTGGCACCCTGTAAGTGCTCTCTTTGAAATGGAAACAGCTTGGTTTTTGTTGCAAATCTACCAGAGTCACCCTGACACAGAACCACTCAATTTTAAATAGAGCAACGCCCTCAATTTTCTGAATTCAAATGTTAACACCGATAGAACTTTTTAGAAAGGGGATTATTGATTCAGACAACCTCATCCAAGGCTTTTACCTCTCTAAGTTCACCCATTAAAATAAGCTAATTCATTAGTTAATTAATGCTGCAATGATCTTATGGAAGTTTATTTAAAGAAATCTGCTTCACCTTTTAGCAATTCTGCCTGGCAAGAAGAGCACTAGGGAGAGAAAATTTGCACAGTTTAAAGATCAGGTGACATAATCTGTGGTCTAGTGTAGACTTTGAGTAATTTGTGGAAGGTGAGAAATAGAGGAGAAAAAAGAACTTACGGGCTGCCCCTTAAGCTTCATAAAGCAGTATCACTCAAGGGCATTCAGAGCTGTGGAGACTCTCAAAAGCTAGAGGTTTTACAAGCCCAAAGGAACAGGAGCCCCAGAGACTCCAAGGACTGACTTAAGAACTTCATAAGCCTTCTAAGTGTTGCAAGACCTTGAAAGCTGAGTGAAGTCAGGAGCCCTGTAGGATTCCACTCTGCTTTTTTCTTTCTGATTCTTTACAAACTTAAAATTAACATTTCCTTTGTCTCTTACAGGGTTTTGACAGACCAGACAGGTAGCATATTCTAGCATTTGACTGCAACTGCAGGTCTCCTGGCTATCACAGGCCAATAGATTTAGATCCCTTGACGTTCTAAGTATGAATTAGTTGCTTAAAACTTTGAAGAAGTTTTCTTGTCTTATGTTGCTTCAGAGACAGAACAAAAATTCATGTGCATAGCAAAGGTCATAACAGCTGTATTACTTGAAACATTACTTTAAATACATCTACACAAACACATACACAAGTTCTGTTGCAAGACAATGCTGGAAGTCAAAATGTTGAGCGTGCCAGTTGGGAAATGTCAGAAGTGAGACTGTCTGCTCTGCCAGTGTCCAGGTAGGTGTACATGCAGTACATCACAAGACCCACAGGAGAGATAATAACCTTTTTATGCAGCTATTCATTTTGAATTTTATTTCTGTCTCCAGTGTGTGACCACAGGCTTATTGAAGGCACTGCCCAGATCCTTGTCTAAAGGCAAAGTTATTAATTTCCTGGTGTTTTTTCCTGAGGCCCTAATCCTGCCACAGTTTGAGTGCTTCAGGCAATATGCAGATCTCAAGGAGAAAACCTCAGTCCCAAGGTCATTGTATTGGATCTTTCTTACAGCAGAAGATGACACAGACATCACTCTAACAGTTATAGAAATATCCACTCACAGATGTGTCACTAGGTAAAACACATGGGATTTTTTTTCTCTCCTGGAGGCTAATGAGTGAGTCATTCACTGAGCAGATACTTAAATCTATGTGCTATGGTACGTTAGTCTCCTCTTACTGTGCAGTTTACTTGTTTATCACACACACTGTGTTCTGCTGTTGGTGCCAGATGCCTGCAGCAGGGACACCAGTAAAAATTGACAGTCAGCCGTGGATATATACAATAAATAAGTTTTCTCTCTGTAGTGCTAGCAAGCTGTGCTGAGGCAGTGGGAGGTGATTCAAGGCAGCCAGCACAGCTTCACCAAAGGGCAAGTCCTGCCTGACCAACCTATTGGGCTTCTATGACAGACTAACTATATCAGTGGACAGAGGAAGGGCTACAGATCTCATTCTGGACTTGTGTAAAACTTTTGGTACAGTCTCCCACAATATCTTTTTCTCTAAACTGGAGAGAGATGGATTCAGTGGGTAGACTTTTGTTAGATGGATAAGGAATTGATTGGACAGTTGCATCTGGAGGGTAGTGGTCAATGGCTCAGAGTCCCAATGGGCATAAGTGATGAGTGGTGTCCCTTAGGTGACCTGTGCTATTTAATGTCTTCATTAATGACACAGACAAAAGGATCGAGTGCACCCTCAGCAAACTGGCCGGTGACACCGAGCTGAGTGGTGCAGTTGACACACCTGATGGACGGGATGCCATCCAGAGGGACCGGGACAAACTTGAGAAATGTGGGAATCTCATGAGGTTTAACAAGGCCAAGTGCAAGGTGCTGCACCTGGGTCAGGGCAACCCCTGGTATCAACACAGGCTGGGGACGAACAGATCAGAGCAGCCCTGCTGAGAAGGACTCGGGGGTGCTGGTGGAGGAGAGGCTGGACATGACCCAGCCATGGGCACTCACAGCCCACAGAGCCAAACGTGTCCTGGGCTGCATCCAAAGCAGCGTGGGCAGCAGGGCCAGGGAGGGGATTCCACCCCTCTGCTCTGCTGAGACCCCACCTGGAGAGCTGCACCCAGCTCTGGGGTCCCAGCACAGGAAGGGCATCAACCTGCGGGATCAAGTTCAGAGGAGGCCACCAAGATGATTGGAGGGATGGAGCACCTCTCCTGTGAGGGAAGGCTGAGAGAGTTGGGTTTGTTCAGCCTGAAAAAGAGAAGAGTTTGGGGTGACCTGCTTGTGGCCTTCCAGTACCTGAAGGGAGCCCACAAGAAAGACAGAGACTTGCTACAAAGGCTTGTAGTGACAGGACAAGGGGGAATGGCTTCAAACTGAAAGAAAGTAGGTTTAGATTAGATATAAGGAAGAAATCCTTCATTGTATGGGTAGTGAGACCCTGGAGCGGGTTGCCCAGAGAAATAATGGCTGCCCCATCCCTGAAAGTGTCCCAAGACCAGGCTGGATGGGACTCTGAGTGAGCTGATCTTGTGGAAGATATCCCTGCCCATGGTAGTGGGGTTGGAACTAGATGATCTTTAAAGTCCCTTCCAACCTAAGCCATTCTATGATTGTGTGATTTCAACTAGTGAAAGATACATATTTTGGGATATGACTTACCCTTGGCATGAGAAGCCTGAGGCTTATGATTTTTTTCTGCTATCGAGTTTTCTGGCTTTCAGGACTGCTCTTTTACAATAGGAAGAATGGGTTATTCCTTTTAACCCTTTGTCTCTCATGCTGCTTTTAAATATGATGTGCAGACTTCACTTAGTGTCATCGTGAGCCTGTTAAGATGGTTGATACCTATCAGTTGTTGATACCTATCAAGCATAAGTTCCTGCTTCATTACCTGCTTTAATCTACTCTATTTATCTTCTTTAAAAGAAATATAAATACCTTTTAAACACCCCTTGAGATAAATGGGGTAGCATGGATACCTAGGGTAAATAGGCATTATGGTTTAAAAAAATCTAGCTTTTGGAGCTGGATTCAAATTCAAATTGAAATTCAAAATCCAGTTCTTGATTGATAAGTTTTTTGTGTGATCAAGAGATACAGCTGCTGGCTGTGATAGTGAAATAAAAATATGCTTGCAATTGGTGACCAATGCAGTTGGTCCCTTTCAGCCTTTACAGAAATTGTGACAGAAAGAGAATCTGATACTTAAAAGCAGCAGTCAGGTGCTCCCTCCATGTTACATAACCTTCTTTCCCTTGCAGTTCCCTCTTTATGCCTTACACACCTCCTACCCAACTCATTCACTGCTAGCTCCTCAAAACTTACTGTGCTTTCACCTATGGGTAGGAGATTTCTTCCATTGTGAGGACTGCTGAGCAGTGAAAGAGGTGTGGAATGGGCCTTGTAAGAAAACAGATTTCTCTTTCCAGTAAATGGTATCCCTGTATTGCATGAGCAACTCTCAGTTTGTTGTTTACCAGTACCTGTGTAAGCTTACATCTTTAACAGCGTTGACTCATTTTTATGTACCATTACCTAGGTTTGTCAGTCAGAAAAACTTCAAGCTTCTGGCATCTGTACCCAAATAGTTCCTCAAAAGAGTGACAGCCACTAAGCCCACCAGCCTGCTCTCCGTTAGCAGGGCTATCAGACCAGCTGTCCAGCACAGTGCACATGTGCTTCCTGGAGACCAGAGAAGTCTTGATACACACAAGTGACCTCAAGGTTTCGAAGGCATTTGCTGAAAGGGGAGAACAACTGCAAGGGTTCTGGACCCCGTGTTCTGTCCTGTCTGTTTCGTGCAGGCATGATGCTTCTTTCCTCCATTCTTTGTTTTTATCTTGGTTCTGAGCTGCATTACTGTCTTTTTCCCAGTAGCTGCTTGATTTTCCTTTTCTCTGCTGACCTAGTTTGAGTTGTCTTTTCTAGAAGGTCCTAAATCCCAAACATGCTATTCCCTCTCCTTACAGCCCGGTTTTTTCTGCTGTCTTTTGCCAAGTAAGGCTTAGATAATTTTCCAACACATCTCGCACTGCTGATTTCCCTCTGTTAAAGGCCTTTTGTTTCCATGCCTGTCCTTCTTCAGCCCTTTCTCTTGTCCCTGTCTCTTAGCAAACCACTCCCAAGTTTCTTGTTCTGCAGCTTCTTTTCAGATCAATAACCTGCTTACCTCAATTCCTCCCCTTCCTGCCCATGAAGTCCTTCTCCTCTCCTCTGCTTAGCTCTTCTCTTGATTCCCAGTGCCAGATCTGTTAGGTAGAGAAGACACATACGGAACATGAATTTTCAGTATAAAGCCTACAGAATTTTCAGGGGGAGGGACAGGGGAGGTGTGGCAAACTATGGCTTTTCATAATGACCTGCTTCAGCTAAAATAACTAAGGGGAGAGAAAAAGGGTACAGTCTGAGAGAGGTAACCATCGTAAGAAAAATTCACACCAAATACTTGTACTGTGGCCAAGTTGCAAGGTACAAACAATTAAAAACAAGATGTTTTAGCCAGAAAAATATGATTTCAGTGATTCCTAAGTCTATTTGCCCTATAGAATTTTTTCTATTTTCTTTTCTCTGTCTGGTTGTGATTTGCTGCTGTAGTTTAATAGCCATCTTGCTAGTAGCTGATTACAGAAGGAAGGAGTTGTCATGTTTTACAAGGATTTCATAAATCTTACGGGTATTTCTTTCTTTACAAACTTCTTGGTCATCCCTAAAGAGAAATAAAAGGAGTTTAGCTGAACCATATAAGTTACAAATTACTCTTAACAGGTCCAATTAAAATTTGTCTCAAGTGCTTTTGAAACTATGACCTCATTAAAAGCAGCTTAATAAACATTGCTTTGTATGGGAGAAAAAAACTGTAAAGGTGAAATGAAATGTCCCTGAAACAGAAAACTAGAGGTACAATTTAGTTGTGATAAATAACTAGGAAGGGGGAGGAGTTCCAATTTGTGTATGAAAATACTCTGTTTTACTTATTGGGTACTGAGAGTAATGGAAAAATTTGTCTTCAAAGACTTGTCAGGAAGGTGAAACCTGTATTTATATGCAGTTAATCTAAATAGTCTACAATTATAAGAAATCAATCTGATCTATCAAATGTATTTCATGATGGGCATTCATTAAGGGAGACCCTTGCTTATCTATGTTAGTATCTCCTTACAAAGCACATGGTTTCAATATTTTAGATGCTAATTCAAGGGCTTGGATCCTCAAATGGAAGCAGTCTCTACCTATTAAAAATATGCTGTTGTGCTTCTTTCTATAAGTAATTAAAGACAAATGATGGAAGGAGAAGATTCTTGTAGTAATCTCTCCTGTCCACCATCCAGGCTTCAAGCAAGCAGAGCAAAGGAGCAAGTAACCCTCACAGACACTTAGTGAAGGATGGGAAATAAGGGGTTGATCAAATCTTTCCACTTCCCATGAAGGCTATCCAGATATGCCGTGAAATGCAGCGTGAAAGAAATTGCCTTCTCTACCACATGCTCTGACCTCTGGTCAGCTGGAAGTGGGTCAGTAAGTTGGCTTCTCTGTTACTTAGCATGCTGGTCGACAGAGACTATAGCAACAGGATAATGAGATATCCTGGCTTGTGCTGGTCTGAAAAAAAATTAAACAGGGAGCTGAAGTACTTAAATTCAGAGCGCAGAGGTGAAAGTTTTACAGAAATGGTGATAATTAAGTTCTGTGGAGATTAAAGGATCTTTTGTATGTGCCATGCAATTCAAAGCAAGAGAAACTCTGTAATCAGAAAAAAATCCAATTAAAAAAAAAATACAGCCCCAGATTTGTGTTAGTGCCATTGCAGTCATCTGAGAGACTAAGGAATAGGAGACAGATCTGATTTTCTTTATACTCAAGAGAATTTGTGCTGTAACCCCAGAACCTGTCTCTAAAAGGGCCCATCTCTAAGCAAGTAACAGCAGAAAGGCACCAGTCCTGCCTCCATTCCAGGGAGAGGAAAACAATAAATGTCTCCCAAGACTTCCCCTGAGGGAGATATTTTAAAAAATCTGGAACTGAACCACTCCATCCTCTTGACTTTTTTTCATGGATATGAGACATCTGGACTGTGCCTGACAGGTTAGGCCAAGGGGGAAAAAGCCAAGAATCCCTCAGGTAATTTGCTGGAACACCTGTACCAGGCATAATCTAAGAGGTTAAAATGGGATGCAGTAAGGCAGATTTTTATTCCTTTTCAGTAAGGTTAATGGTTCATTAATCATTTTACAGAACATTTACACTGAAAAGGGATGGATTTCAAAGTACAAGTATTTTTAGATATTTTGCCTAAACGTGATCTCAGTTAATGGTGTTTTAGTGCAAAACCCGTGTGAATGAGATCTGAAGCTGATCCTGTGAGACTGTGCCATCTAGTACTCAGCACTTGGGAGATGTGTACTGCTCAGAGAAGACAGTACTAAGGTCTGTGAGCTGGAAATGTAAGTAGTGGGGAAAGTCAATATTGAAGGTGAACGGGTTTATCTTGAAATCAACATAGTTCCTCAAGATAATTGCACCAGTGCCACATCTTACAGCGTGATCTTGTTACACTTCCAGTGGTGTTGCTCATCTGTACAATGAGTGAACTGTTTTGTTCTCTGTGCATTTGCTGTTTAAACCACATTTTCTTACAGTGATTTTAAACATAACCTGGTTTTGTATCTTTTTCCTAAATGCCTGTTTACAACTCTTCATTCATTTAAAGGGATCATTTCATAGCCTGTGAACTCAGTAGTTATCAGAGTGGTTTGGGGAAAACAGTACTGAGAAAAGTTGTTCTTTGTATTAGCTTCTATTTAAAAAAAATATTTTTCTTCTCTTTGCTTTAATAAATTTACTGGTGTCTTACATCAGTGCTGTTTGATCTTCTGTGAGTCCCATGATTTTCACTTGTAAGGAAACTGACCAGAATATTTGGGCAGTTATTATTGGTTGGTCATGTTGTTATTTCAGTGTAGATGCAGGAAGACCCTAACAAAATGTTTCAGTGATAATTAAACTTGCATTCAGAGTAAACCAAAGGCAAGCACCTGACTGCAGGTTTCATCCATATCGTACCTTTTTTCTTCTTGGAGGAGGAAAAGAGGGTGGCAATGATTTTATGAAGAATACTTATCTGGACCATTTACTGGTTTCATCTTTAATTGAAATTCTGACTCTAGCAGAAAAGTCATGGCCCACTGCAGCCAAAAAAAGAGTGCTGAGCCCTCCTGAAGAGATGAGTAATGAAGGATAGGACAGCTTCCCAAGGTTGCAGGTAAAGCTGTGGCAAGCTGAAGTTTCTTTCTTCCTCCTATGTGGCTCCAGACATTTCTTCCCTGGCTGATAAAACTGCATTTTTACATGCAGAACCCACATCAGTATAAAAGCTCTCTTTCTTGAAGTGAGTCCTAAGTCATGTGGTGACCCAGACTCTCAGGTTGCCTCCATGAAACTGGAAGCAGAGTAGGGCTTTGCCAAGAGATGAAATTGGCTGTAGGGCATCAAAGGCAATGAGGCTCTGGGGAGAAAAAGGGGCAGACAACAGGGGAGCTGAGATGGGGATGCTAATGAGAATGAAGGGGCTCTTTAGGATAAGGTTTCCTATTGTACTGTATTTACATACAGACATCTCTAACCCAAATTGCCGCTGGATTATAGGGTTAGTTTCCCTTTTTTCTGCCAGATAATCCAGAGGTTGTATACATGAAAAGATGGTAATATGTATACCTTGAGGCAAAGCTTTGGGATGTGTCTTACATTGCTTAGGAAATCCCTCAACACTTTTTTTAAAAAACTCCTCACTGGGTTTTTCTTTATCCTTTATTTTATATTCAATGGCTGTTGCTGATTCAGGTAATCTTGCCTGAGTTCTTGATTGAAATCTAAAGGCTTCAAGAAGCTTAAAATTAAAAAAAAAGAAAAAAAGAAAGAAAATTTAAAAAGAAAAATTGAACTGCAGACACACAGACCCTGTGGTTTCTTCTCTGTCCTTAATAGGATTTTGACACAACATCCCCACAGCTGCAAAGAAAATCTAAAACATCTCTCCCTGCAATTCTTCATGGCATTTTTTGGCTCAGGGAGGCCACCAGCAGTTTACACCTAGCTGCTGTTATTTACATTTAACTTCCTTCTTTGAAAATAAATGTTTAATTTAGGAAATGCCTTTGTCTTGATTGTTGAATATGCTCTGCTAGGTGATTCTCTCTACAGAATTTAGTAGGTTTTGCATGCACATGAAGCTGCATCTAACACCTATCCCACAGCAGTACTTCAGTGTGTTGTCATAAGTGCTTAGGAGAACAAGAATCATAGATCTGTAGGTCAGGTGCCTTCATGAAGTTAGCTGAGGTCCAGTCCAAGCCTGTTTGACTCAGTCAGAAGACCTTCTTTAATTTATTTCAGCTGGGATTTAAAATAGGACCCAAAGGCAAAAAAATAAACTCATGTCCTATGTTTGAAGAGCTTTGCTTTAAGGGAAATAGCAGACCTGTGTTTCTTTGTCCCCCTCCTCAGTTCTCACCAAATGGACACCAAGTTTATAACAACAAATATGTATTCTGCCAGCATAAAAGTTTTCTAATTTAAGCACTGTTTACACCACTGAATCAGTGTTTTATTTTCTTGCTAACATAAGATTAGGGATTCTACAGCCAACTCAAGTCTGAAGTGTAGAAAAGACTTGTATTGCAAAGACTTGACTGATGCAGATTATTTTAAAATTGTACTGTTTAAAATGTTTAATTATGCCCAGTTACCACTCAGTCCTCTCCTTTCTACTAATGAGAAAAGAACATGCCAGGCCCATTTTCTCTTCACCCCTTTGCTAAGATATTTCTCTTCTGCTACTCTAGCATTAGCATGGGAACGGGGTGTACACACATGAAATAGCCAGTTTTGGGCTAAGCTTTAGAGGTCATCTCACTTTGGATCTAGATCACAGCAAAAGTCTCTACCCTTGAACATGCCAGAGAAACTATAAGATGAACAGCCACCATGCATTTAATTTTATTTATTTTTTGGCTTTCACATAACAGACCAGATTTCAAATGTCAGCATTTGATTTTATAAATCATGGCAAGGCATTGATGCTGGTGGTCTCTCTCAGTACATCCTGCCATTCTTTAGTTGGATATGGAATGTGAGAGAAGCATCAGCTGCTATGTTTAAACTAGAAATCAGCTGCAAAGGGAAAGTGAACAAGAAAGGATTTGTCCTTTCTTTGTGTCTTTAAGATCGCCCTTGCTGGAGGAAGGGCTTTTTTGATACTTCTGTAAACTGATTCACAGTTAAACCCATGATTTTAAGAACAGTGAAAACTTGAGCAGTTTACACTAAGGCTTTTCTTGTGGCCCTCTTCTACCTTCCCCCAGGTAACTGCCTAGATCTGCTTTTTGTATTTTCTTGTGAAGCACTTTCAGGCAAAATTGTTCTGCCATTTCCAGGAATGAATTTAGAGAAAGTTGTTTTGCCTAGGATGAGAAAGTTGGAGAAACTTCGCATTGTAAAGACATGTCTGTTTGAAGCACTGGAAAACAGACATGCAGTTGAATGGGTACTGGTTGAGGGACAGAAAGCCTTTTCCAGGAAAGTCTCTTCTGCTTATCCCAGTAAATATCCACCCAAACTTAGCTACATTTGGAAGTCTTTGAAACAGTACAGCTCAGCTCAGTGTGCTCAGGAGAAGCAGCATTTTGTGTCAGCTTTTCCAAAAGGTTTTGTCTATATGGGAGAAGTTTTTTCTTGTGTTTGCAAAGTTTCTTTCAGTTCAGCTCTTCAGGGATTAGAAATGTAAGAATTAAAGATGCCCATGCAGCCTTACTCAAATGCCTTGGTGCATATGTTACATTACAAATTTTAATTGGAATGATTGCATGCATTTTACCTTCCACAGTCACACGCTGCGTGGTACTAAGTGATCTGAAAAACAGTCCTGAGAGAAATGTTCTAAAAAAAGCTGATCTCATCTTGATGCAGATGCCTAAACTGGAGCAGGTGAAACACATTTGTCAAATGCCAGTTTTCTTGGATGGTTGTAGAGAGAGTTTAGGCTCAGGTGTAGCTACTTCAGGTCTGCCCTACAGAGGTCTGCATTTTGGTACAGTGAACCCCAACATAGGTGTCTTAAACTGTCCTCTCCAGACAAATGGATGCTTTCAACCTTTATTTCTTTCATCCTTGTTTGTTTATCTCTACAGTGGGGAAAACACCATGCTTTTGCTCTAAAGTGTGGTTGTAAGAGAAAATCATTAATAAATGTGTGTTGTAGAGAATACTCAGTGGCTGCAGCATACAACAGCTCTCCCCCACCACATATGCTCAGAGAAGATTGAGAATACTGTGTAATAATTAAGGCATGAGCATGGAAAAAAAAGGGAAAAGTGATCCTACTCATTAATATTCACTATCTACCTTCCACATGAGGCTCTTGGAGAAGGAAGTATATGTGCTTATTTAATTAAAGAAGGGAGGTAAAAATAAGTACATCCAGGCAATATTCATTCTGGGGATCATTAGGTTTGAAGTGCTTTGTGCCCACATGGTGACCGTAATATTTTCCTTTTAATGTCCTTCTGTTTGTAAACAGACGCTTCTCATCTTTATTGGTGTACATGTATTTTTATGATGATTTATACTGATGTTCTGCAGATTTTAATCAACTTCTCATTTGGGGTTTTTTACAACTTACATAAGCACAGTCTTTCTGTTATGGTCAGCTCAGCAGCATTGTATGGAATAGTCTTCTGAACACTGTGACCTCTAATTTTTCAAAATCTTTACAGCTTTGGTAAATTTGGGTGGATTTCACTGGTAAAAGAAAAAAAAAAACAGCCAAAACCAAAGAAACAAACAAAAAGAAACACAGATGGAGAAGGCTTTTCACAGTTTCTCCTTTACATAAATTCAGTAATTGCTTAATTGCTCATATAAGCACTGGAACATCTTGCTAAAGAAAAAAGTCACCAGACAGGGGCATGAGAGAACCTGGAGCCCCTCCGAGCCTGGCAGTGGGAGCTGCTCTGGCAGGAGGTAAAATGGCTTGTCCTGCAGCAAAGGAGGAGCCACATGGGAACCTTGCCAAAGGTGACCCTGGCAGCAAGCTGGCAGGCTGTCTGCTGAGTAGCAGATGATAGAGTGCCCTTCTCATTGCTATGACTCTTAACAGTTATGGGCCACTTGAGTTTCTAGAGGTTATTGCTTAGTTGGGATTTTGGGAGCAGAAATGTGGGGAATTGGTTTTGCTGGAAATGTATGCTGCAGAGAAGAGGGGATATAGAAACTTTCTTTCACTTTAAATGTGTGAATACTCCCAGTAGTACTGTTCTGTATTGTTTGGAGCAAGTACTGAAAAGGGAAAAGCTGGAAATACATAGGCAATCCTAGATTACTTTTGCAATGAGGGATCAAAGCATTTATGTTTAGAACCATGGCTTCTGTGTTGGATTTAAGGGCAATTTACCTAAACTACTTTCTCTGTTTATTTGAAATGTTTTTACTGAACTGCTGCTTAGGCACTACCAAAGCAGAGAGGGCAGTTAATAAAATGTTTTCTGACTCATTTTACCAGTTTGTGCAACCCCTGAGAGCAGAAAAACTCTCACTGGTCCTCAGTACAAAAATCTCCAGGTCAGATCTCAGCCTCGACCTTCTGCATGGTAGCCTTTTATACTGTGGCTGTGCCAATGCATCAGTTATTTTTAAGATATCTGTGCTAGAGCACAGATTATGGAAGAGACCAAAGTTTCGGGTGAAAAAAGTGGTACCGATATACACATTTGTAGGATTAGAAACTCGTATTATCTGTTATGAACAGGAATGTACAGTTTAATTTTTCTTTTCTTCAGGTTCATAGTTAGCTAATAGGCTTTGCAGAGGAGAGTTTTAGACTAGTCTGAAACTCCTGCCTGTTCAACCAAACCAAGTCAGTTGATGTCAATGTTAGCAGAAGCACACCCAAGGTCAGCTTTCCAAGGCAGAGACTGCAATTAGCTTCTGTGCAGAGGTCACTAACACATGCAAATAATAAGTAACCACGAATGTATAAGTTGGTATGTCTCAGTACAGAGGACCCCTGAGCAAGGTCCAGTTGTGCAGCTCACGTACCCCAAGCAGCCCAGCTGTATGGAATGGGGCTGTGCTTGGGTCACTCATCCTGTTGACAAGCAGGAGTGGCTGTCACAGGCTCAGCATCTTGCTTATGTGGCTCCGCTGTTTCCAGGGCTTCAGCTCCCGCCACTGTGGCAGAGAGAGGGGCAGCTGAGTTATCTCACTAACACAGCATTGACTTGTCCTTATTTGCCTTAACTGTTCTCTTATCCAGGTGTCCAAACTACCCATGGCACACCTTTGCTCTGGAGCTTTGGAGCTTTTGAGATTATCTGAGATTCCTCATCCCGGTGGAGCCTTGGACACATGGGCACTGTCAGCTCAATGCAAAGTTTGGGTGCTTGGGTGTTCGCAGTGTTTGTTCCCATCTATGAATGACAGCAGTGAGGGGTTTTGTGCTCTGTAGGCTTTTGAAGAGAATCCAGTCCTATTCAAACTATTACTGTTCCTGTTAGATGAAGCGTAGGGACTTTGTATCAAGTAGGCATAATTGATGAGCACTGCAGCTCTTTATATTATCTATAGTGTACTTAAGGACATGCTTTTGAGGTTGGCTGATGTAAAATTCGACACACCAGCTGTGTCTTAGTTTGCTGGCAGAGGTGCAGATTGTGTTGCTCTTACTTGTTCTATTTGTTGTGATTAGTCAGACACAGAATCATGCAAGACATGGAGAGTTTTGAAGATATCAAAGTTCTTGTGCATTTTATTTCCTGTCCTCCTTGGAGGAGGAAAAAAAGTGTTGGAAGTTGTCTTGGACATATGTATCTGTCTATCAGGCCCAGAGAAGTTTTGGATATCCCATCATTGGAAGTGTGCAAGAACAGGTTGGATTGGGCTTTCAGCAACCTGGTCTAGTGGAAAGTGTCCCTGCTTGTGGCAGGGGGCTGAGACTAGATGATCTTTAAGGTCCCTCCCAACCCAAACCATTCTGTGATTCAGTGTTTTTTTGATTTTATCTATGCTTTGTGCAATAGAAAAAATAGTGTTTTGTATTGCAGGGCCTCAGCAGAGGACTTATTATTTGCACCATTCTGGAAGTCTGTCTCATTTTGGAAGATGGTTTTTAAAAACAATTTTTTGTAAGTTTCATTCCTGGAATGAAACACAGTCAGAATTCCATCACTGCTGACTTCTGCAAACATTTCACAATCAATCTAATGCTATATAGTGTTTAAGGGCAGTTTTCAGGAGCCATCCTTCAATGGAAAGGTGGTATTTGAAGCTCAGGTTGCCAAACTACCATAAAGATATACTTATAGGCTCCCAAGTTCTGAAATGGTGGGCTGCCATCAGGGGTAGAGGTCTGACTTCTTAATAGTTCTTTAAGTGAATTCTTTAAGACCTGAATTGTCTATATGGTATTCCTTCTTGAGTTACAAAGGCAGAAAATTTCAGGGCCTGGACTTATTTAAAATGCAGTCAGACTATCCTCAAAGAGGCAGATCCAGGATTTTCTGTACAGGTGTCATATACCAAGTCCCTTTTGTGCTGTAAATTGTGCAGTAGACAAATAGTGTTTTAAATTAAGAGGGCACATGAAAAGAAAAACACAGATAAATTAAGAGATTGGGATTTTATACAGCTTTTGAGCAGGGAAGGGGCCTAGTGCAAGGTGTGAGTTTGAAACAATTAATAGGAAGAGGCAGCATCCTGAGAACTGGGGAAAGTCTTTTGAGCGAAAGGAGTTTAGGCAGGCTTTTATGGTCTGAACATGAGAGGAAGTCTGAAAAAGTCCCAAGATGATTTTGGATATATCCACACCCAGACTGTGGGAGCATTTTGAGGGCAGGGATGGTTCTTCAACTAGTTAGTGACATTTCTTAGCTGAGAAGGATGGTGGGGCTAAGGTTGCAAAGTACAAAATTAGGTAAAGGCAGCTCCTAAGCTTTTGATTTGAAGAACTTGGCTGAATTAGAGGTATATGAATGAGCTGCAAGAATTAGGCAACGAGGAAAATTGAAAGACTCTGCCAGTCAGTTGACAAGAATATTCAATTGCTTGTGTATAGGGGGGATAATAGGTGGCACATTTGTTTAGAGAATAATGTCTCCATTTTCCATTCTGAGGTTGAGAGGTCTCTCTGATTTGGCTATCGTTCATTCTGCTGGCATCCTCTTGGAATTATTCCTATTTATCATTTTTGAAATCTGATTGTTCTAAAGGTGAGAGGGTATAAAATGCCATTGGTGTCTTTTTTCCTTAGCAGCAATTTCATGGCTTTTTCCTGTGAACTCCATAATCTTTCTTTCAGTTTTAGTAGACCAGCAGCTCCAGTGCTTTCCTGTTACTTGCAGTAATGGAAAATACACTATTTTATATATGTATATATTTTTTTAGTTCTGTTTTTGCCCTTCTAGTTCAGCCAGGTCAAATTAGAACAGCTCTTACTCATCCTACACCCTGCCTGAAACATGCAATACCCAAAAAATCAAGGGAACAGAAGGAGCGCACATATTTTATGTTATATTGTAAGTCGGGCCTTGGAGACTGACACTGACACTTTGAACAAGAACAATATTTAATTTTTAAATCATTTTTTTATTATTAAAAACTGCCATCCTTTCTTGGCAAATACTACTTGTAATATATTGCCAGCTTACTCTATTTCATAGAATCATAGAATAGTTTGGGTTGGAAGAGACCCTAACCATCATCTAGTTCCAACCTCTCTGCCATGGGCAGGGATGCCACCCACTACATTATGTTGTCTAGGGCCCAATCAAACCTGGCCTTTAACATGCCCAGGAATGCGGCATCCACAGCTTCTCTAGACAGCCTGTACCTGTGCTTTACCACCTTCTGGTAAAGAATTTCCTCCTAACAGCTAAACTAAATCTCTGTTTTAGTTTACGACTGGTCCGCCATGTCCTATCACTGTCTGCCCATGTAAAAAGTCACTCTCCATCTTTTTTATAAGCTTCCTTCAAGTACTGAAAGGCCACAATGAGGTCATCCCAGAGCCTTCTCTTCCCCAGCCGGAACAACCCCAGCTCTCTCAGCCCATCCTCACAGGAGAGGTGCTCCAGCACTCTGAGCATCTTCATGGCCCTCCACTGGACCTACTCCAAGAGGTTCACAGCTTTCTTAGCTTTCCAGAAATCCTTTTTAGAGCTTGCTAGCTGTCATTGATTTTATTTTGCCCATAAGATCTGAGATGAATAAAAGGTTACTCTGCTAAATGAAGCATGAGCAAAGCCAGGGTGCAAACATTATGCAGTATTAGTAGAACAGAATACCAAAGCCAGTACCATGAATCATGCCCTGTATGTTGTTCATTTATGACCTTTAGTCACAAACGTATGAGGAATCAAGTGATATTACTCTGAATGAGTGATACGGTGCTACCCAGCTGTAGGGCATCTTGAATGTTGTTGCTGTGGCCTTTAAACACTTCAGATGTCTTATTCCTGCCTCTCTTCCTTGCTGCTACATTCCCTCTTGAAACCATTGGCCCATGATCCCAATCTCAATTTCTTAATTAGATCATCTTTAAAAATACATAATTATATCCTTTCTTTGCGAAATGGAGACCAAATAATCTTTGCAGTACAGGGAAAGGATGTTACATAAATAAGCGACCTCCCATGTCCCCACCTCCACCACCCAAACAAATTAATATTTAAATAACCCTCACTCAGTTCTCTGTAAGAGACTTGGCTAGTCATCCAATTGCTGTAAAAAAGTGAATGAAAATGCCCCTACAAAGGAAGTTTAAAATGTTAGCAAGATAGCCTAAGTGCTTTATTATGTAGATGAACAGGGCCAAAAGTAGGGTTTTGTGAACACTTTTCAGCTGTGACTTGGTGAAACCTGGAGAAAAAAGAAGAAAGATGTAAGTGGATGGAAGCACAAAGGAAGGCGGAAGGTAGAGAAAAGCTTCCCTACTTGTAGCAGATCTTTCTCTTGCAGACTTGTTTCTGGTTGTGGCTCTTGTTTTGTGAGAGATCATGGACAGGCAGGCAAGCTGACTGCCTGTATCTGTGGCAGTCTCAGGGAGACATGAGAAGGGAAATAGAGGAGCCACAGCATGACAGAGGATTATGAATCTTACTGTCACAGCTAGGAATGCACTCTTGCCACTGGACTGTGAGGAGCTGGGACAACTTTCAGTGTATCAGTCTTACAGAGAAAATGTTTTAATGGACACAGAAAAATAGGTTTTTTGGGCTGGTATCCACATAAAAGAAATAGTCGTTAAGAATACAAAAACCACACAGAGAATGACAAGATTCATTAAGTGTAGTTTAAGATACTGCCTGACAGTAATGAATAGTCATGTGGGTTAATGAAGAAAAGTGGATGTGAATGCACACAGAGTCCCTGAGTGCTTTTATGTTGCTCTGCTGTCAGCTGAGCAGTACTGTAAAGGACCCTGCAAAATGGTCTGTATGGAGAGTGTCGCTGCTAAAGCCACACGTCTTAGAAATTAAATTCATCAAGTCTGTTTGAAGTCCTGCCTGTTCTTTGCATTGGTTATTTGGTCTCAAGTTTGTACAACTAGCTGTGGATTTCAAGTGCCCTGTAAGATACATATCGGCTTTGAGTTTTGCATTTCAGCAATCTGGCTTCCTAAGCAATGGCAAATACTCAAAACTCATGGTGGTAAGCCTATGGTGTTTTTATCCATTTCTGTTACAAAAAGCAAAAAGCTTTTAACATCTCAACTCTTGTTTCTTCACACAGAGAACAGGGGGGCTAATCCCTAGCATGCTGATTCTGAGTGGACTGGCACAACCACACCTGCTGTTCTTTCCCTGCCATTGAGTATTCTGTCAATCATGGAAGGATTTAGGTTGGAAGGGACCTTAAAGATCATCCAGTTCCAATCCCCCTGCCATGGGCAGGGACACCTTCCACTAGACAAGGTTGCTCAGAGCCCTGTCCATCCCGGCCTTGAATACTGCCGAGGATGCAGCAACCAGAGTTTCTCTGGGCAACCTGCTAAATAGATACATATGTACAGAAGAGCTTCTCCTACTTATTTTTTCCTTCAAGTAAGGGAAAAAACCCAAGCACTTGGATTTCTTCAAAACATTCTGCAACTTCTCTGGGCAGCCAACATTGTATGTTATTCTCAACTGAGATGAGACTGAGATGCCAAATAAAGGCACAGATTTTGCTGCTTATTCTGTGCCTTACACACCAGACTCATCACTGCCATTTCTAAGTACCTTCTGCTTGTGTGCCGAGTGCTGACGGTGGCTTGCTGGGATGTCTCAACCTTTCTGTAGTAAGAACTGACTGAAATGGAGTGTTTTGTATTGGACCCTTTCTGGAACTCACACTGGCTTGTGTGCACAAATGCACACACATCCTTCCCCTGCATTCTGTTGGGTTTTATTGAAGAAAGCAAGTTCAAGGAAAGGGTGGTGCATTTCTGCATTTAAGGATTTGTGAGTGTCCTTCTATGAAAATTTACTCAACAGGTTCTTTGGGGAACAGTGATTGTCCCTTATACATCAGAGCTGCTGCATATCTGATTGCTGAGTGGGTACTGGAAAAGGATCGTTGATTTTTATGAATTAAAAAAAGCACAGAGAGAGCAAAGGATAGCAAGAATATAGTCTAAGGCATTTGGGAGTGATGAGGGGATTGAAACTGATTTCTTCAATCATGATTTTCTGTAAATGTTCCAACTTTTTGCTCTTAAAGGCAAGAGTGTAAAAGATTTCAGGTTTTTTTCCAGTTCTTAACAATCTTCCTTAACTTCACTAAGATATGCTTCTATGATCCTCTAGTCTGAAAATGAGGCACACAGGTACTGGATATAAAAATTAGGGTTACAGAAAAGGATAAAGAAAATAAAGTTTCAAGTGTACAGACAAGAACTCAATGGAGAAAAGGGACTGAGGGAGAGATTGCTTTACTTATAATCATAGAATTGTTATGGTTGGAAAAGACCTCTAAGATCAGCAAGTCCAGCTGTCCAACCATACTTGCTATTTGTAGGCTGGAAAGATTTTGTATGAAGGGAACAAAAAAAGATGTGAGGAGTAGGAGACCACACTTCTTTGATCAAGAAAAATTATTTCTATGAAAAACTGTCTTCTGGTTTTAACATAAGTGAGGCACATTTAGATCTGTGAAGGCACTACTACGAAAGTGTTAAAACTTGGCACTGAAGGAACTACAAGGTTTGAGCACCTATGCGTTTTTTCTGATCTGAACCAGCACCTTGCTGGATTTTTTTTGACCACTTTTAGTCAGAGAATCACAGCAGAGAAGGCTACATGGACCTACAATTTTAAGGTGAAAAACGTGTTAGTCTGCGAACACCTAATAGGGAAGAAGCTTGGAAAATTAGTGTGAGATAGTAAGATATCCCCTTGTTTGTCACATCATTGCTATAAAGTACAGCAGCATCCAGGAGAGGTCAATAGCAGTCTTCTGAAGCTGTGGGTTTCAATTGGTCCAGCTAGCTCTTTAGAATCAAAATCTATTTTGACAGCCTTCCTCTGTGTCAAGCTCTTTTAAGCTGATCAAAAAAACGATTTGTACCTGGTGTTGCCATGACTTTGAAAAAAATAAAAGAGCACTGCAAACCTTGCAGTTAGAGAAGTGAGAAGCTGCAGAGCACAGTAGCAACAGAGCTCCGTGTTCCTACAGGAACAAGCTCAATAGCAGTACTTCCTGGCTTTAAGTACAAGAAGGGAAAAAAAGGAAAGCAAAAGGAAAGGGGAAAAAAGCGTCATTGACTAAAAGAGTTTGGTTTCCTGTGGATTTAGTGTCATTATTGATTGCAGGCTATGACTGAAGCTTTCCCCTTTCTAGGGCATTTAAAGGTACTGTTTCACATGTAGGTCCTCTGCTGCCTAATACAAGCAGCTCGCTTTTTGGTTTCCCCATGGTGGGAATCTTGGTGGTTTTTGTCCTCCACCACCCACGAGTTGTTGACCTGGATTTCACATACCATGAGGATCAGTAAGGATTAACAGATGTATGCATTTACAAGGACACAGAGAAACATATGTAATGTGATCTCTTTATCAGGTTAAAAATACATTTTTCAACTTTCAAAATGATTTGTGATTATCTTTTGAGGCAGAGGAGGTTGGTAACACTGCTTATTTTATCCAGAACTTTTCCATATCATATA
The DNA here is from genome assembly GCF_020740725.1 of Corvus hawaiiensis. NCBI lineage: Eukaryota > Metazoa > Chordata > Aves > Passeriformes > Corvidae > Corvus > Corvus hawaiiensis. The sequence goes on from NC_063216.1 coordinate 45,589,270, forward strand.
GTATATTTACATATCATAAAAGTATATCCAGAATAAAACCCCTTGTTGCCAGTAATTTAAGCTGTCAAATAAAAAAGGTGTGCTGCTATCTAGCTGAAGAAATGTATGAGCATGCAGAAAGCAATGCTGCTTCCTCTGGGAGGTTTTAATCAGGCCTCTTGTAGTGATTGAGATGCAGTACTCTAAAATGAGAAAAATTATTAACAAAATCAAAGATCTAGAGTGTCTTTCACGCAAATATTCATCAGTGTATCTTATGTAATTACATAGTCAATAAATCAACGTAGTGTGTAAGTGCTTCAGTCATGGTGTAAATATCTTAATGACTGAAACATCTTCACACATGAATAATTCATACCTGTATGATTCATTTTTCATATCCATGCTTTACTTCAACATGAAAAACTAATTCTTCTCTGTCAGAGAATGTGTGCTTGATTATTGCCTTCTGATTTCTCTTCCTTGTGCTTCTTTCCCACTGTTAGACACACTCCATTTCTTCTCTTCTGGTTCCTCTAATGTAGTTATCTTATTTATTCATCCTGTCTGCCTTGGTTTGCCTTCCCAGTGCATTTCAACAGGCACCTGGGAAATAACACTCAGGCATGAGCTGCTTGTACTTATGCAGTTCCCCAAGTAACTAGAAAAAGGACCAGCATCTTGAAAGATTTACACATTCTGAACAGATACTTCCATTCAGTTTCCTCTCCTCAAGGCAACCATTGCAGAAAGAACTTGTGCAAGTTGGGCTTTGCCATTTTCTGGATCAATGTGAGTTAAAACCTTTGTCAAGGTACTGATGACAAACATTGTTTGAATCTTCTTCCCATATATTTGTAAATGTGAAACTTGTATCTAGCTCCAGAAACCACTGGAATGTTCAAGATGAAAGTAATTGTTCCTCAGTGCAGGAATGGGAGTAGGGAATACTTAAATTCTGCTCTGCTGCACATGCTTATTTGGCTGTATGCAAGGCACTGCATGCACCCTGCCTTGCTTAGACCCTAAACCAAGTCATCTAAGACAGGAATTTCATTGTGATAAACTCCTTCTTTGGTTACTAGGGGAAAACTTGTAGCTGCTGAGGGCAGTTCATCCAGCATTAAAGCTACTTAATGCTTGAAGCTCCAGGCAGAAATGCTACTGGGTGGACTCTATTCTTTCAGCTCAGAATTGAAAGATCAGTTCAGGCTTGTGGAGCATTTTGTATTTTGGTAGTGCCTGTGAAGGCTGAGCCTTTAAAAATTCAGCCCTAGTTTGGCACAAATATTATTCACTCAGATTTAATGACCACTTTCAAACTTACTGAATCTCGCATTCAAACCCTCAGATTTCAAACTTGAAAAAAAGGCAAACCAGCAGGAATATAAAAATCATTTCAAATTGTGGGGGGGAAAGGAGTTCTATAATAATTAACTGACACTTTTCTGGTATTGCATGTTATTTCATCCAACCTTTTTTCACTCCATTTTTATATGCAGTTTACCTACATCACTCTAACGAGGAAGAGCACCTTCACTGAGTGGTCATCACTTTCTCGTCCAATTCCTTGTGTCATTATATAGATTGTTAGTTTTGTGTGATAATACAGTTTCAGTCTCTTCTCTGTCAGCATTACATTTATTGACTATTTTTTTAGATTTAAGACTCAGTTGAGTATCTTATATCTGTCCTCTCCCCCATACTTGGAAGCCAAGTGCAGTTCTTACACAGCTTCAATCTTAGTGTCTGGTGAGACACATCACAATTGAATATTGTCTTTGTATCCTTACAGCTGGCTCCAGTATGCTGTGAATACCAATCTCTCCTGATTGCTGGCAGGACATTTGGTAACTTTGATCCAGCATAAGTCTTCATTTATTCATTTTTTTCTTATTCTGATTGTAAGCACCTCCAAAGGCTTCTGATAGCACTTTGTTTGTCTCAGTCTTTTTATATCCTTAAAGGAAACCTTCTCTTACTGTCTCTTACTGCACTGATCAATGGGTATTGGTTAGTAAGAGTTCTCAGCCAGTCTCCAGAACGTACTTCACCCTGATCACTGCCTGCTTTGTTCTGGCATTTAGGAAGAAGCCTGCTTTTTGCTTTGTTGTGTCTAGCACTTGTCTCTCTTGGGTATAGTTTCTCACCACAGTCATCACTCATGGCTGTTGCTCCATCTTATTTTCCTGTTTTCTTTATTTAGTGTTGGTTATTTACTGTGTATGTCCTGTTGTAAGGCAATATTTTGTCCAGTGACAGGATGTTATAAGAATCTTCTGAACCTTCTCACATGTATTTTTCTTTAACTTCTACTATTTCTAGGTGTCATACCTCCTGCACTTCCACTATTTTCTCCTAAATTTTCCTTTCTTTTTGTGAAGGATTTTTTGTAGACCCTTTCTTTACCTTCTTCATTTGATTATTATAGATGCTGTCCACAGACCTTCATCTTCTTTTGTGAAAATTACTTTAGCTTCCTTCTCTAACCTATTCACTTACGCATTTTTTTCAGATTATTTTCTACTTTTAAAATTAATTCTGTTTTTCCAGCATGTCTGTTTTAAATTCCAGGTAATTTTTATCTTCAGTTGTTCAACAGGATGATTCACTCACACATCCTGTTTCCCTCATCTGGTCCATCTCTGATTCTGGCACACTCTGAAACTTTCAGACATCCCAGATTCACAAACTTCCTCTTGCTTTTATCATTTTCAACATCAAGAGCTGATTACTGACACCTTAAGTACTGCTATTCCAGTATTTCTTGAAGCGGCATGTTATCTGTTTAGAGAAACAGAATAGCCATAGAGATTTTATGTGGGGAAAACGTAAAAATGGCATAAGTACCACATTGGTATAATACTGATCTTTTGTTGTCTAATTTTAACAGATTCAGTAGCAACAGCATCTGGGCCACTGCTAGTTGAAGTTGCCAAAACTCCTGGTGCTGCTCTTGGAGTTGCACTAACTACCTCGATGTGCTGCAACAAACAGGTCATTGTCATAGACAAAATCAAATCTGCAAGTATTGCAGACAGGTGAGTGTGACAGAGGGCTGACACTGCAGGTCCACGCATCCATTTTACTTCGTTCTCTGTTTGGTCTGGTTTTAAAGGAAACCTTCCCTTTTTTGAGAAAATCAACTGAAGCAGTTCCTCTCAAGGTTGCACGTCTTAAAATCAGCACTTTGTCAGATTGCTGTTCCAGACTGCAGGGTCTAAGCCTTCCAGGACACATCTCCTTCAGCTCATTTGTGTCGTATTCAGTGGCAGAAGCCAGCTGCCATGTGATATGTGACTGGCTGCTTGCACTGTGCAACACAGGAGTTTAGAGGTATGCTCTGGCTATTAAATGTAATGCTGTGGCAGAGATTAGCGTTTTAAAAAAACCATAACCCACTGGAATTCTTGAAGTAAGCCCACCATATGGAACAGCTGTCAAGGGAAGTAAATTTTGAGGCTTTGCAACCTTGAAGTGTTCTTTTAGAATATATCACTCATTCTTGTGGCACAGTGAAATGGAACTCCTTATGTCTGGATTCTTTTACTGATATTTTAGAATACAAGCGGGGTATAAGGAAGACTGGCTTCTGTATTTCTAAATTGTTTTACTGTAATATTTCCACTTCATTTAGACCTTTAAATAAAACCATTTAAACCATTAAAATTATAGATAGATATTTTTCCCCAGTGGTCTGAACCTCTGGAACAGAGTTGTGGGATCTTTCCTGGGGTGCGTGTGTGTGTGTGCGTGTGTGTTTTTACATATACAGTATATTTCTATATACATATCTCTATCTAAATTTTTTTAAAATATTACGTTTCAGCAGCAAATTCCTCCTGCATGTCCCCAGCCACCCTACCTTGTAGCTCCTCTTTGGCAACGGTGCTTTTGGTAGCACCCACTTGTAGCAGTGAGTCTACAGCTCCTGTGTGGGCTTTTCCCTACAGTAGAAACTTTGAGAGTGACGGCCATTGATCCAGGGGTGTTCTCCAGTTCAATGGTGCAGGATGCTTTAATTTTCTCCCTCTGTTCTTTCCCATTTCGCAGGGGGTAACCAATTAAAGGAGCTGTCCACTTGACTGGTACGTCGGGATGCTGACTGCTGTGTTTGCATTTCTCAACTCATCCAGTAGCCAGTCTCTTGAGTGCAGCGAGATTTAGCAGATAGCCCCCTCCCTACCCCACTCCTAGAGTCACCATGCTAGCCCTGGTTTCATTATTTGTTTGACTACTGCATAATTTCATCATCATTTACAGCTTTTGTACTAATAAATGTTTGAACTATAACTCAAAAAATGATGAACTGGGTGCTTGTGTGAGGGATATGTGACCAAGTTATTCGAGTCTCCTTAAGCTCTTCTCATTTTATCCTGCTGCCATTCACACATATTTTTAGAGTCAGCTACCCCATTGCAGTTCTGTGAGTGATGTCTTGGCATATACTGTATTAACTGAATTGTTTTTAAGGTTTGTATTAATAGAGATAAAGTCTGACCAGTGACAGTGCCTACAAAACACAAATGTCTCTTGAAAAAAAAGAACACGTTCATAGTTGTCATGACCAGTTTGAAGGCAGAAGAACTCGTTTTGCAAGCAAAGAGCATACCTGATCATACTAAGTTTTCCCCCTTTTATATAGATGTGGTGCATTACATGTAGGAGACCATATTCTGTCCATTGATGGCACCAGCATGGAGTACTGTACGCTGGCGGAAGCAACGCAGTTTTTGGCCAATGCAGCGGATAATGTCAAACTGGAGATACTTCCCCACCACCAGACACGGCTAGCACTGAAAGGCCCAGAGCACGGTAAGAGGATCTGTAGCACCAAATACCTCTTTCTCTTTCTTTCTTTTACTTTGCCTGCCCATGCTGAGTGGTCAAAGCTGTCGCTGCAGTTACGTCTGTAAATGTTGTTTCAGCTCCCCAGGTTATGCTTCTGCAATTTCTAAGCAGCTTTGTGTTTTCTTGGTCTTAATGAACCCTCTGAGATTCCTATGGCCAGAGAGGGAAATGTTTTACTAAGAAATAGCTCTACAAACTTGCAGATGTACATAAGGACAGCTGTTGACTCTACTGTTGCAATCATTGGGGGTGCTACAAGATACTTCAGTAAATTAATTTCTACATTGCTTCTTAAATTCAGAGTGGGGAAGTAGTACCACAGCCAACTTATTTTCAGCATATTGGCTTGATAGTTACGGTCACTTCATTAATAAGACCTGTTCTCCCCTTAAATACATAGACCCCTCCCATATTTTCTCTTGTTAATGGCATTATTATTTACTGCCATCATCTTTTAAAGGACTTCTGAGATTGCTTCATGGGTTCACTGTCAGTGCTTATGGAAACTGTTTGGCAACAGTTCCCTGGATTGCAGACCTTTTCACTGTGATACTTACTTCATACCAACATGCTTGAATAGAATGGCTTTCCATTTTCGAATCAAATTTATATAAAATGTCTTAGTATTTGAAGATGGAGGCTGCCTGTCTTGTCTTCTAACTAATCCTGAGAAAGTGGCTAATTCACAGTAATTCATTAATTCAGTCTAACATACCACATATTGATAGACATCAAAGAAGTAACAAGGGTTATCAAATACACAAAGAATAGGTACGTGGGTTGCAGCATGAACCAGTGGTATCATTTTTCTGAGCCTGTGGTACTGTGCTTCTGCCTTCTTTAGACCAAGACAAGATTTCTGAGGTCTTGAAATGTGAGTGATGGTAAATGTTCTGGGACATCCATCCAAGATCCAGGCTGTCTCTTGATAAGTGATGCTCTAGTCAGTTTCCCAGAGTGAGGAATACTGAACTAGTGACAGAGGAGACATTAGTTTCTCCTAGACCAGGGTGAACAAGAAGTAACCTTTGCAATTATATGTTCTCCCTTTACTCAGCTCTTTCCCTTTCCTACTTGAGCCAGTTAGGGCCAACAGGAGCAGAGGGTGATACTGCACAAGCAGAATGAGATGGAGGCCAATTTGCAATGTATTTCCATTCTTTTCAGTTATGACAGTACATTGCAAACAGATCTCTTTTTTTGAAGCAAAGATGTAATACAATTAATTTCTGGATGGTTAAAGAATTTTGAAGACTTTATTTTGGGAAGACAAATGCTGGGGCGGGTGATTTGTGTGGATGGTCGTATTACTTGAAGCAGTTGGTTTGTTAACCAACATTTAAAACAGATTGATGCTGTTAATGTGCTAGTAACCAGTGTAGATGCTTAGAAAAAGCAATGCTCTTGCTATGCCAGAGTTAAGAACTGGATGTTAAAAAATCACATCAAGGTGATCTGCTAAAGATGATATATAAGAGCATCTTTTGGGGGAAAGTATTCCTAAAGTAATAAAGTTGTTTTCTTCAGTAAGGCAGAATAACTAGGATGTTTACAGCCCTTTCCAGCCCCTCACCAGGTGGTGCTGCTCCAATATCATGACCGATTCAAGATATAACAAGCTTTATGGAAGCAAGTACCCTCTTGGAAACAACCTTTCATCAGGTGTGGTATGGCCTAGAGGCTGCAGAGAGTGAAAATCTCCTGTGGTGTGTCTGGAATAAGCTGAGTCATTAGGGCTGCATCTGCTGAGCTCAGTTATTGGTCTTGTGGGAATATGTTCAGAATTTTAAATGAGCAGGAAAGTCAGTATATAAAATAAACTGAAATTTCAGCCCTAAAATAAAGTGAAGAGCTCTATAAAAGATAGGATTTTTTTCATGTTTTTTTCCTTTATACTGCACTGCTGACATTCATTTCTCTGGCTGCCCCATTAGTTTTATGTTTACTGTAGACAACCCGGGGTTGGAATAGCTCAAATTACCACTAAATTACTATGGTTACACACAAAAGGATTTTCTTTTACAGAACTTTTGTTGAATTGGGATTATCCTTCTACAAGCTGAGCAAATTGAATTTGTGTACCTTCCCACTTTGTAGGACATTTTTATCTCTACTCCTGGCATGAAAATAAAACATTAAGAAAAAATCTCAAGGACTACAGGATAATTTCCTGCTGGAAGCAGTCTTTTTAATTAAACAAGGCTCACAGCAGCTTGAAAATAATGAAAATTCACCTGGCCACATTGTTCTTACCAGATTTTAATTTTTACACCATAGTTAAAGTTAAGAAACCTCTCTGTGCACGTAATTGAAGAGGCGGTTTCATGTGAGAAGACATGATAAGTCTGTGAGACACATAAGGCCATATCAGGCTGCTTCTGGTGTTCTGGGACTTTTCTGGCTGACATGAGATTTTCCGAAGTCCCTGAGGGTGGTGGTGCCAGCGGGTGAGGAACCCCAGGGGCGCAGACGCAGCCTGATACTGGCATCACGCCCTTCCCTTACTTTTGATATTTGATATTGGAGGAAAAAAGTAATTCTTTAGACTCAAGCACATGCCAGGGCACAGAGAGTGTTCTCAGGAAAGGATGCAGTTCCAGGGCAGCCTGACTGAAGACACAGGGCCAGCTCAGGCAGTTCCAGGGCCTGCAGGGTCTCCACCACCCACCAGGCTCCAGGGACAGGGTGAGCCCCTGTGCCCCCCTTTCCCTGTCCCTTCCCCAGTGTGCACTCCATGCTAGATCCAGTCTGTAGAGATAGGCAACGATTTTGAGTCAGAAGGGGTAGTACAGTCAGGCAATTAGCAGATCAGTGCTCATGTAATATGAAGTGAAACCAAAGGACAGCTTTCCTTCTGCCAGGGCACAGTGCTGGATGTGGCTACCCTTTCCCCCCCCTCATTTTGTCTTGTGGGGTAAGATATGAACACAAGGTGTAGGTGCAACCTAAATGCTCAAGGTTTTGTGCTCCTGCTACAGGCCAGCAAGGGGACAGACATGTCTGCAGCCATTATAGGTGCAGCAGGTAGCAGAGGGACACAGGTAATACAGCTCATGGGCCAAAGGCAGCAAACTCTGTTTTACAGAAACTGGAAAAGGGCAGGTTTAGATTAGATACTTGGAAGAAATTGTTCACTGTGAGGGTGGTGAGGCACTGGAGCAGGTAGCCCAGACAAGTTGTGGCTGCCCTATTCCTGGAAGTGTTCAAGGCCAGGTTGGATGGGGCCCTGAGCCACCTGGTCTAGTAGAAGGTGTCCCTTCCCATGGCAGGAGGGTTCGAACAAGATGGTCTTTAAGGTCCCTTCCAACCCAAATCATTCCATGATTCTGTAGTATGGGTGAATCCCCATGGGTGTTTTAAGACAAAAAATTCAGTGAATACTTCCCAGTTTGAACTGTGCCTTTATGATTCAGCAAGGATACAGACATGCTGAATTTTATGATGAATATACTGTATTTAATCAAGGGAGACTTCAGTCACTTTCCTTTAAGATTTGACACATCAACTAAAATGCTTCCCGTTCTCTTGGTAAATTCAAATTTTGGCATATCCCAGATTCTACATACATAGAGCCAGCAATTAAATAATCAAATACGGTCTCAAGTTTCATCCAGTGAAGGATCATTTTTGAAGATCAAGTTAAAAAAAAAGAAACCAAGGAAAAACATAAAATTGCACATCCTACTAATCAATAAGACCTCTTTTCTTCATTAACGAGGTTTCAGGATAGAGTTTTCCTGCTGCTGGCCTTGGAAAGTCATTTACTGCACAGAATAGCATAATGCCAGCAATAGATTGTGGCAAAATGAAAATGTCAATACAGTAAATTGAAATGGCAAGCAAGCATCTGCATTCTAGGCAATGCCATGTAAAGTATCTGGTTGGTCTTTTTAAAATAGATTAATGCAAGAGACTTACTAACCTTTAGTTAGTGGTCATATGTAGTATCTTAGTATTTCCTGATAAAGTTTGCAGTCTTAGCCCCTAAGCCAGAGTGAGATTAGAAATTGATTCAGTAGTCATCATTTTTAAAACAAATACAAAAAACCAAAAACGCAATCAGAAGAATTTTTTCTGAGAAAAAATATTATTTCTGCACCTCAAGTTAACACCCTCTGATAAGAAGACAAGACCAGGTTATTTATTACTTTATTTTATTTTACTTTATTTTTAAATTTTATTTTATTTTCAGTTTATTTTCTTTCACTTCTGATTTGTGTTTTTTTTGGTTTTGTTTGTGCAATTCAGTTAGTTTTACCTCTTCTCTGGTCCTTTTGTTTTCTGATTTTCCATCATCCCTTCATGTGGGCAGTGAAGGTTCAAAGAAGCAACAGGCAACTTACCTGGGATTCGTGTGCCAACAGCCACAGCAGCCTCCTCACCTACCACCATTATAACACCTACCACCCTGACCATTGCAGGATGCCAGCCTTGAAATTCCAGAAAGCGCCTCCTCAAAAAAGCCTTCGTAATGTTCCACCCTTCTTCTGCTGACATACTCTCTCCTCCTCCTCTTCTTCCTCCTCCTCCCTCCCTTCTTTCGCTCATACTTTTCCCATTTCTGGCTCTAAAACGTTTTCAGTTTTATGGATGCTACACTTTTTCATAGCCATGCCAAGGTTATTTCTGACATTTTACACCTTTTTCTTTCTGTAATAAAGCAGCCTTTGTAGACAGGAAAAGGCTTGAAAATTCTGAATTAATCAGGTCGTCTTCTATGTATGAGTAGACCATTGGATTGGAGAAGTGTATATAAAGCATGATTTTTGAATGCAAAGCATTGCTTACAAATCTTTGTCAGAAATTACCTACTACAAAAAGGCATTTCTAAAATCAGTGTATCTAGATATATTGATGTGCATTAGTCCGGGGATATGTGTTGAAAAATTTAATTTAACATGCTTTGCTTGAAGTAAGCTGTATACTATGGATGTACTTTTTGTACCTACATTATCTTTGTTAGCTTCCAGCAAGTGTTGTCATGAAATGCTGGCTGTACTTTTTCCTAGGGTCACCTCTGTGGTTTAATGTCTTTGTTACTGGAAATGCACAAACCAGTCCTGTGCATCATACACAGCCTCTACATACAATGTTTGATTCATTGATGAGTTACAGGCATGTGCCGCACTCTTCTGGGAAGACTGAGTGCTGTATGCCGAGTGTTTGATTTCTTACAGCAGCTCTGGTGTCTTCATCCTTCTCTCCTACCTCCATGAGTGCTTACAGCCTGAGTTCCCTGAACATGGGGACCTTACCTCGCAGCCTCTACTCCACCAGCCCACGTGGGACAATGATGAGGCGGAGGATGAAAAAGAAGGACTTCAAAAGCTCCTGTAGGTGGTAACAGCATTTGCTCAAAAATGTGCAATGAATTAATGGGTGGAGGAGGGGGAAGGTACACAAAAAAGTTACACAGTACCTTAATTAATATGCATATATTCTAGGCAGAAGAGAGAGTTTCTGTTAGATGTAGGGAAACATAAGGGTAAAAATATGTGTCCAATGCTAAAATGAGATGAGTAGATGCTACATATATGAGCATATATATCTCATATATATATATATATATGAGATAGCATAACTATCTCGTCTGAAATATATAAAGGAATGTTTTCTTCAGACAGTTCTGGAAGAGTTTGTTATACCATTACTGAAGTGATTTTCAAATAACTTTTTCAACTCTTCCAGTTTCCGTTAGGGAATAGAATTCATAGCTGAATAGTCAGAAACAGATTGCTGGTAAGCTCAACCAGCTATCCCATTAGGGAAGGCAGAGCTTGTTTACATCTACACCACAACCTGTACAGACATTTTGGTGAGGAAGAGCAGCAAGTTACAGCAAAGACTAAATAGCCTTGTTTGACCACTCTCTGGGATTCAAAGCATGGATTGCCTGTGAGTCAGTAATTTCCCAGTCCAGAGTAGATCTATTCAGGCTGTTCCACTTTGCATATTGCTAAGCATTCACTGGGCTGGAAAGAGTGTGGCCTTGTCAGTGCATTTTTTCCCAGACTCCATGTAAGTGCCACCTCTTACTGGCTTGTCCATCTTCATGTGACCCACAGCAGCTCAGTTCCTCCAGAGGAGGGAAGTGAGAACTGCTCTGTAAATCATTTGCTCTGGATAACAAGGTTCAGAAGTCCACTCTGGAAGAACTGAGCTGCTGCACATTACAGCACTGCTGCTGTGTTTTAAAGATTCCCCATGGTCATAGTAAAACCAGAGCAAACCAGCAGCTTCTAAGGGCAATCACTATGGAATTGTGAGAATACATTAGAGAGGAACTGAGGTTTTGCTTTCTTGCAGTTTTTGTTGCTTGCTTGTTCTTATTTCTTTTGTAAAGCACATATTTTTGCATAACATTTGCTTGTAAGTGCATTTTTTATTTTTAATCCGATCAGCCATTTTTCACAGCTCATCTATGGACATGTTAGCTTCTAATGCATTCTTTTGGGTCACGGGGAGAAACTGTCTGTCATGCTATGGTATCAGTAGAGGTCCAGGTCTTACATGTTCTTATCTATACGTGAGAAACAGTAGTAGTGTTACACTAGTATTAATTGATTTGAATAGTAAAATCAATGCAAAAAATAGTTCATCAATTGTGCTATGTTGTAGCTTGTTCAACAGAGGATGAAATCCTGAAAGCTAATCCTGTTATGGATCTTGGACACAGCTGTAACTTGCATTGTTAAATTTTTCAGGTGTTTTTCCTTCAAGGAATCCTTGTCCATGTTATCCTGCAAAGACTCAAAACAAGGCCAGTGATGTGGCATTTAAGTGGGACAGTCACATAAACACTGTAGCCCACCTAAAAGATTCTTCAAGTCAGAAGGCCCTGGTGATGACAAGCTGCTATGAGTAAACAAATCTCTAGATAAGAGAAGTTAGGATGAGGCTCTGTTGTGTGGTAGTTCATTACACCTTCACATTGTGAGGTCTTGATAAAGAGCATTACGAAATATGTGGAACTGGCCCCACCACTTAGTGGTCAGTGCCTCCCTGCAACCAGTGACTACATCAACAACCCCAAACCAGAACTGGCTTTGGAGGAGTTGGCTGGCCAGACAGACTTGTTTGCTCTTTTTGTGAGTTTGCTTGTCAGCCTGTGCAGACTTCCTTTCTCTGTTAGTAGACTTATACCCATGCTTGTGACAGCAGTGACAGCCAATTTAAGGGACCCACACTACTCTGAATGTGCTACAAGGGACCAGGATAGAGAATATCCAGTCCTGTACCTTTCCACTATTCATCAACAAGACTTGGAAAACCTTGCCCCTCTCTCTTTGTGGGAGGCTCGTGAGAACCAGGTAGATTGACTGCTGTGCTTTTCATGGAAAAGGTGTAACACACTCTTAATTTTAGTGGGATTTTTTTTTTCTTTAATCCAGTTGGATAATTTGAGGGTTTTATTAAGGTAAATTTTAATAAATCTTTTAAAATGACACTTGGGAATAAAAATATGTAGGTTGCTTTAAAGCTTACATTGCCATTTATTTAAGAATACTTGCATAACATAATGTGATCGTGGCATAATTCATGAACTGTGATGGCACAAGGGGTTACAAGACTTTTATGGCCATGATTTAAGAATCATTGCATTAGTTATACAGATCTTTCTAAACACATGGCTGTAAAAATTGAGGGCATGCCCTGCTGCCACGTGCTTTTTTTATGCCACTTGTTTTCAGTTTTTATTCTTCCTCTGCTTGTTTGTTTGTTTGTTTACAAAGTTTGGGATTCATTGTGGAAACACTTGGATTATTATTTCATTAAGGCTAAATCCTGAAGTATTTTTTAATAGGTCCCTATTAGTAGTTGGAAGCGAGATATAATTTATACCAATTGACACTACTAGGGTTGCATATCTGGTAGAGATTGGAAAGGGTGTTAGACATGCATGGGTGCTCTTTTCTCAACAGCTAACAGGAGGAATTGTGAACATTTTTCAGTTTCTTATGGGTCAGAGTGGGAGACTGGAGGCATAATAATCCACATATGCACCTTGAAACACATCTTGCTGTGCTTCTTGTATAACTGCAGGCATAAAAGTAACGAGTACATAATTTTCAAATTCAAGATCATTATTTACATAACTGCAGAGCTTATAGCAAACCAGCTCCCAGGAATGTTGCTAAGAGTTAGATGAGAACTATACAAGTATGCTGGAATGTACCCATAGCAATAGCAACCAGTATTCACTGGAACTGCAAACACATCTATATCCCCTTTTAAAATCAACAGCACTGCTTCCTGGCCTGTAAAACTTCTAATCCATCAAGGAGCCAAAAAAATTTCAGTGTTTCTTGCTACAGTTACTCTTGAGTTGCAAACCCCAACATGCCCTAAGTCATGGGTTTGGGTACCTGTGACATTTTCTACAGTCTAGGAGATAGCTGTTGTTACATGATTAGGAAAGGATGTTTTCATATCTGGTTTTTTTGGGTTTTTTTGTTCCTGTTTCTCTTTCATTTTCTTTGGGAGTGGAAGCAGTTCCTAATTGTCACACTTAAGTGTTGACATCATCAAAATGTTTACGAGAGTGAGTTTTAGATCCCACAGATAGCTACTTAATTTCCCAATGTGAATTAAAACTTTGACTGTCCTAAAAGTAAAATAAATTTTATGAGACATTTAAGTTCCTGGTAGGACATTGTAAAAAGAGTAAGAAAGTTACAGAGTCAGCTAGACACCTGCTGCATGGAGGGAGTAGAGACATAAGCGATGAGAAACAGAGATGAAGTTAACAAGTAATTGTTATATGACCTTTAGGAAAAGGAAAATGGAACTTTTCTGAGATTGGAAGCCCTAAATTTAGATGTTTCTAGAAGGTGTGTTAGGTATTACATTAATTTATTTGGTTTAGTTATATTTTAGCCTTTGCAGCAGTGAGGGCTGGAGAAATCTATTTCTCACATGCACTAAGTGCTAAAGCCGATGGAAGTTTCTAAGAACAGATTTTTAGTATTTGCATTTGTGTATAAGCATGTCTTATTGAGTGCAGATAAAGAAAACAGTAAGAAGGAAGCTATTGAGTATCTGAAATAATGCACAATTCTTACAAAGGAAACTTAAAACAAGATATGAGGAAGAATTCACAGTAATTTTGAAAAGATGGTTTCAGAGTGGAAAGGAGCTTTGCTGGGAGAAAACAGAAAGTTGTGAGATTTTTGACAAGTAAAAATTTTGCAAAGAACTGTCATTGCCAACCCAAGCAGATTTATACTAACTGATATAGACCAAAAGTCTAATGCTTGCAGCCCCAAAGTGTGGGGAAATACTTATATAACCTCCGACATCTTTGTACAGTTCTGCTAATAATATCTATAATGTCAAAATTTTTTTTCCCACATCTAAGAGAAAAAAAAAAATGCACAGGTAAACAATCCCTCAGATAAGCCATGAAATTTTATCTAATTCTTAGTGGCTGCTGCAGGCAGAAATGGGTTTTGAAGGAAATTAGAGATGGAGGGGTAATGACATAGGTTGATAACAGAAAACCATTCTAAATCCTTGGCACTGGAGGGATTATCATTACTGAACAGGAATTGAAAAACTCTGGCTTTTTGTGTATGACATAATGAAAGGCAATAGTTTGTCACTGGGGGAATTCAAACAGTGATGCAATATACATTTAGACAGAGATCAAGGAAGCAAAGGTGCAGTCTCCTCCTTTCATAGGTAATTGCACTGAATCTCAGTGTTGTTTTTGTCTTGATTTGTTCTGTACTGCAGCCTTTCAGAAAAAGTGTGAGTGAAGCAGGAAAACAGAAGTAGCTGCCTGAGTTTCTCACAGAAGGGACCCCAGTGGCTTTGAGAGACCCCACAGAACTTTTTTTTCTCACAATCTCTTGAGATATACTGGTTGCTAAAACAGAGTGGTTTGTTCAACTTCCTTACACTGCCCAGTTAGCCTAACAAATTGCTGACTTACAGTAAACATGCACAAGAAGAAGGCATCCTTACTTCTTGCAAGCAAGCCTGGTCCATGTGCTTTGTTGCTAGCAATGCATTGCTGTGAGATGTTCAAAAGAGGAATCTGCCTGAATAACAGCTGGGCTTGTGCCTCCAATTCCTGTTAAAAGTTCTGCTCATCTATGCCTCAAACCTAATGCAAACAGAATTCAAGAATGTCCTGAGATTTTTGGAGTGGGGATATCAGACATGTTTATTTTACTCAGTACAAGAACTATCTCTTTGCATTTTAACATACAACCAGATGGTTTCTGTTACTTTATACGTCATAACTGTTTATACATAATTTATAAACTTTATCCTAAGTTGACTTTAAAAGAGATGTTTCATTGACTAGAATTATTGTACAGATCAATTTTCTCAAAAAGAATGGTATTTCTGCTGCATATGAATGTCTTTCCTCCTGGTCTGCTCTGTTTTATAGTGTCTTTAGCCTCTAGCACTGTTGGTTTGGCTGGGCAGGTCGTGCACACAGAAACCACAGAAGTAGTGCTGACAGCAGACCCCATAGTAGGGTTTGGGATACAGCTCCAGGGTAGCGTGTTCGCTACCGAGACCTTGTCTTCTCCACCTCTCATTTCCTATATTGAGGCTGACAGTCCGGCAGAAAGGTGAGGCACTTTAATTGACTGCTAAATACGTGTGGGGAGCGTTCCTCGGGTACTTTGTGCTTGTTGCTTTCTTCCAGTTTGTGACAAATTGCAAGGCCTTGCTCAGTGGAGTGGGGCAAGGAATACACTTTCTGTTTGCAGTGGTGTTTCATGCACTTGATCAGCTATGAAATGACAAGCACCAGGGTTCTTACCATACAGAGTCCTCCAGAAGGAGACTGGAAGCTATATTCATGCAAAGGGAAAAAAAAAAACCCAATCAGAAACATTATTGAAGTCAAAATAGTGATAATTGAGCGTGCCGGGGGGAAAGTTATATCCAGCTCTGTTCAGTTTTGGTACAGAATCAAATCTTAGGGAATACCACAGTTTTGACTTACTAATTATTTAAATTGCATTTTTATGCTTGTATATGTATTTAATCATGTCATGAGTATGGTAGTAGTTGCACAGACAAGTACCAGCTGCCATTTCACCTGCAACCCAGGGTCAGAGGCACAGATGATGTCTGTAGGGGGGGGGTGGAAGCAGGAAGACCCCTAGGTCCCAGCACCTAGGGAGCATGACCCGTACTGGGAGTGCTTGATAGTGTTGTGGTGCAAAGGGGCAGCAACTTCTGTGCCTAGAAGAGTGTTGAGCTGCTATACTACAACTACCCTTTAGGGTTAGGTTGAATGTGTTTAATCAGATGGCTTGTATCAGAAACTGTGTGGCCAGCAGGACCAGGGAAGTGATTGTGTCCCAGTGCTTGGCATCAGTGAGGCTGCACCTCAAGTCCTGTGTTCAGTTCTGGGCCCCTCATTATATGAAAGACATTAGAGGCTGGAGTGTGTCCAGAGAAAGGCAATGGAGCTGGTGAAGGGTCTGGAGCACAAGTCTAACAAGGAGCACCTGAGGGAGCCAGGGGCGTGTAATCTGGAGAAAAGGAGGCTCAGGGAGAACCTTACAGCTCCTCACAGCTGTCTGAAAGGAGGATGTAGCCAGGGGATTGGTCTCCCAGATAAAACACAACGGGACTAGAGGAAATTGCCTCAGTTTTCCTGGGGAGGTTTAGATTGGATATTAGGAAACATTTCTTCACTGAAAAAGGTTGTCAAGCACTGGAACAGATTGCCCAGGGAAGTAGTTCAGACATAATCCCTGGAGGTATTTAAAAGACATGTAAATACGGCAATTCCACACAGAAAAGGTGGACTTGGCAGTGCTGGGTTTATTGGTAGGGCTCAGTGATCTTAAAGGATTTTCCCAACCTAAATGATTCTGTGATTCTACGATATTGCTGGTTCTGGTAACATGCACATCTGATGATTGTTTTGTATCATTTTGTACCAAGGTGTGGAGTGCTGCAAATAGGAGACAGAATAGTGTCAATAAATGGTATCCCAACAGAAGACAGCACATTTGATGAGGCCAATCAACTGCTCAGAGACTCCTCTATCACCAACAAGGTCACTTTGGAAATAGAATTTGATGTTGCAGGTATGAATGTCCTGTTATTCTGTCTTGCAAGAAAAATGAAGGAATAAATCCCAAGTACATTGCAAGTGTGAGGCATCTGAGGTAGAGGCTTTCTTCTCACATCTACACCATTCCGTTTTCAAGTGACTTATTTGAAACGTGTTTTTTTACAGCTTTCTCATTTCACACAGCCCTGCAGAGTACTTCAGAAAGCAAATAGAAATGAAAGGTCCTGTAGTAAGATCTGGTGACTGTCTCTCCTCTGAGTTATTTCCAGACATTTTTCTGCCCTGAGATGGAAATGTTCTGCTAAGCAGAGATGAATCTTCTACAGGCCAAATAATGAAATGCTTTGCAAGACAGAAAAGTATTAAAAAGGGTGGATAAGCAAAAAACTCTGAGGTGTTTCACTTACAGTATCTCTAAATAAAATAATAGAAACTGAATTAATAAAGGCCAGAAGAATCATTGTTAATTTTGCTGATGAGTATTATTACTAATGGCATTCCTTTATTCTGCAATGTGTTTAAGCATACAGGATATACCCATGAAGTCACAAATGGCTTATATCGAACAAGTACACATTACATGTGTGCACTTCCCCACTGGATTCCTTTTCTTCCCACTAGATGTTAAAACCATGGCAGTTACCTTAGTGGACAGTTAAAAATAAGTGTTAGTCCTGCAGCAACACAGGTTGGAAATCTTTACGACTCAATCTCCTGTCCTTCTAATTAAAAGCTGTCTGCCAGCAGTAAAATTTTCACGTGTGCTCACAGAACTTGCATACGAGCTAAAAACCTGCAGTGTCAGCTGCCTGCTGGCCCATGCAATCTCCACAAATTCAGTTAAACCTTCAGAAAAACTGAGTTACTGTGAAATTACCAGTAGAGTTATAAATCGTACTTCGTGGGTCCTACCTCCTTCGTTTAGCATCCATGTTTCATCACTGCCTTGTGACTCTGATGTGATTTCATCAGCTTACATATGTAGTTCCATGCTCGTGGAATTGCTGTGCCTTAAAAATTATCTAACGTTTAAAATATTTTTTTATAGAATCAGTTATACCAAGCAGTGGAACATTTCATGTGAAACTACCAAAGAAGCATAATGTGGAACTTGGCATCACCATAAGTTGTAAGTAAAAGTGCTTATTTTTCAGACCACGTTTATGGGATAATCTGCAGAAAGTAGATCTTGTAGCTACAGAGTCACGTTTCTTTTGGTATAAACTTCTTTTTCCTTTTTCTAGCTTCTTTTACTGCTTTTTCTCTTTTGAAATACCATTCTGTAACATATTTATACTCCCCTTCAAGTAGTTAACAAAGCCAGAAGTTTGCCAAATCTAATGTTTGACTTACTCCTTCATGCACAGTACATATTTAACTCCTATTAAAATTATTAATTTAAAAAAAAAAAAAGTCAGCAGAATTAGGTCCATGCAAAAGTATTTCCATAGCTTAAAGCAGAGCCTGTCATGGTCTCTCACAGGCTCTTGAACAGAACCCCACTGAACACAGGGGTCTCACGGCCATGAGGATCCACATATGTGGGGTTATTTTCTGCTTCAGAACCCAGGGACTGAAGATACATACTCAGTCTCTAGAACTAGTGGGCAGTCCTGAATGTGTGGGTCACAGCAAAATCCCCTTTCATTAGGGATTCCAGGGATTGCTAAAGAACGTCACAAGGGTCTGCATCAGTCTGTTTCTCAATAAGTATTTGTTGCTGTGGTTTGAAATTAAAATGTTTCTATACTTATTTTGTGAGGAGACAGTAAAACAATGTGTTAGAACTGGATTTTGACCAGGTAAACTCCAGCATACTGAGCTCAGCCCTTGACAGAAGGAAAAACAATCCATATCAAAGTTAATGGGCTTGACACTGCAGAATCTGGTGTCATAGCAATTAACATTCGCTTATGGCTGTGGCCTTTCTTAGGCTATTAGTCTTTCTTTGGAGTTATTCATGTGCCTTGGGGGAAGATTGTGCTTTGACCTGTATTCTTGAAGCTTTTACCAGCACAATGGAATATGGTTAATCAAAAGTACAGCAGGGAACTCAGTGCTAAGGATTACACCTGAGGAACAAATGAGGGACACTGCAGGCCTGTTTGCTTGTGTTGCAAATGAATGAGTAACTGTTAGACTCTGTGAGATGTGATGTGATGCTTGAAGCAAAATCATAGGTCTACATGTATTTGTGCAAATGAAAATATTGAGAAATGAGAAAACCTGGAGTGAGGCTGTTCTGTTTAAATGTTATTCTTAGGACTGGTAATGATTTATAAGGTTATCGAAAAAATAGGGTCTTCCTAGTAATTTGATTTGTGTTGTTTTTTGGAATGCAGACATCCACTTTTTTTCATCTGTAGGAATAAACTTTTAATGGAAAGCTAATGGTCTTGGAATTTAGTATTTAGCACTCCTCTTCCAAATTTTGCATGCCTTACTGATTTGGAATTTAATTCCAAAAATCAGTGCTTTATAAAATGAGTGCTTTATATAATCAGAGTAACATGTGGTTAATCTTAGCTCTGCTCTTCTGAATATACTGGAGTATCTTAAATATTTAAATTAAATTATCTGTTATATATAATAATCATTAGTAGTATTTAATACATATGAAATTTATGTAGGATTAATTATTTACATGGTTTTAAAGGGTTTATATTAATAACTGAAAGTTTGTAAATTTGCTTGGTAAAAGTCTTGAATTGCTGCATTTTGTGCTTGCTTTTCAGTGTTTTGTTCTGTTTTACCTAATTAACTCCTAAATAAGGCAGTATGATTTGAAGACTATAAGCATTTTATATTCATTTTGTCAAATTTCTGTCAAGGCCCTTTAGCACATTAGCATGCCATTTGTTACTGATATTTTCAGAAGGCTCTATGATTTCTTTTAAGAAACAAATACTAAGGTAAATTTGGCAGAGTTGGTATATCTTGAATGGGGGGGGGTGGAGGTGATCAGGTTTGTTTGCTTGTGGAGCTTGATCTCGTAAAAATGCTAGAGATCTGTTTCATCCTCTTCCTTCTCAAGTTAGTGGAGTTAATGGTGAATGAGAAAGTCCTATTAAAACATTACAGAGAAACACCTTTCTTACTTTCCATATCCCCCATTTAGTTTGGGATTTGTATGATAAAGTCAGGAAATTACCTAACCTGACAGACAAGACAGACATTTTTTGTCAGACGGGAGATGTAACCTCACCTGGCACATGAACATATGTCTGTTTTTAAGTCCAGCAGTTCTAGGTCAGCTAGAGTCAGGCATTCTAGAAGAGGAATTTATTTATCTTTCTTTGAATTGTTTTCCTTGGTAATGAACACCAAGTGGGCTTGCGTGGGGTTACAACCAGGAGCTTTATTGAAGGCAAGTCTGAGGTGACACACAGCACTAAAGACAACTAAGCTAATTCATGGTCTTTGAAAAACAAGACTTGTAATAGGAGAAGAGACGTTACTTAGTTTCAGATTTATTAATGCAAGAGAAAAGTAACAGAAAAAAATTTAAAATCCCCTTAGATAGCAAAACCCCTTAAAAGCAGGACAGAAGAAAGTTTTGTGAGCATCATTGTTAATGTTAATCCAGGGCTCTGAGTTTTGGATAGGTCATGTCAGTTACCTCCCAGTATACTGCTCTTGCCCATTGCTGCATTCATACACACACTGGAGTCATATCATTCTTCCCTTATCTCTGCAATATCTGCCTCATTTTCCCAATGACAGAGACGTACACTCAACAAAGACCTTATTTCATATTTTGCAAATACACGTGACTATATATTTAATGCTTCAGATATTACTAGTTTCACACCCACTTACATGATTAGAGCAAATAGAAGGTCTCAGTTCTTAAAATTACATCATCCAAATAAAGCACAGGAGTGTTCCTGTGCATGTGATTATGCTTTTATAACAGAATCATTCCCTAGAAGAGGGATGACTCTCAAGTCAGGCTAGTAGTGCTCAAAGCTGTTTCAATTTATTTGCCAGTGACATCAACTTTAGACCGTGTAATGAATATAGATTTTTTGGTTTTTTAAGACAAAAACCTTTTTTAAAGGTTTTTGAGGCAACTGGCTACTTTATCATAGACTAATTATTTTTTTTCTTATACTCATCAAATGATGTCCAATAAAATGACTTACTAGTGGATTCTGGTAATTGTAGTTAACAGCTTTTTTTTTTTCCTTTCCTTTTCTTTTTTTCTTTCTTATGTAAGATTCTGATATCCTTACTGGTAATGAACTGCAGCACCTTGCTTCCTAAATAATCCCTCTGAAGCTAATGGGACTACTCAAGGAATAAGAAGCTGTAAAGCTGGTAAGAATATCAGAATCTCACCCAAACTATCAGTTTCTCTGAGTCACTTTGACTAGCAGCTATACTGTAGTCTGCTTTATTGTTTTTGTATTTCATCAGAAACAAGCTTTGTAAATATCTACAGATATTTATCATTGGCTATGAGAATTTATTTTCTAAAGCATGCTTCTGTATATTTTGGGATTTCACCTGGCAAGCTCTACAAGTAATTCTTTTCAAGACAGAAAAATATCAACAGATTTCTCAGCTGCTCCACATGAACAAATACTTAAGGAACAAAAGAGCTGCATCAGTGTAATTTTAAAAAGCTCTTCCATGTATTTAATAATCATACTATTCTTAAAAATATCTAGTAGCTGTAAACCAACATTGTGGATAAATGGACTGACTTTGTGTAAAAAGTGTTTTTCCATCACATGAGCATTTTCCTTTGCTTGTTCAGTTTGTTCAGAGCTTGATCAAACGCCAGAGTTTGAAGCCAGGCTGAGAGTAGTGAGTTTTGTCTGGGTGGTAGGGGAAATGTCCACCTCAAAATCTGTTGAAGTCAGTGTGTGGGAGGTTTTTTTTGAGTTAGCAGTGAAGTAAGAAAGGAGCATTGTTTGAGGAGTTTTTTAAACATAATTGAACAGATGATACACAAAACTGACAAAACTTAATTGAACTTGCTTTCAAGTGTCCAGGGAAGTGTAGTAGAAGTAGAGACCTGGGATGGAGACCTAGGATCACAGAGTAATTTAAAGAGAGAGAACAAACGCTTAAGAGCAGCTGTTTAGCTGCAACACTGAATTTAGTACCTGTACAACTTTGTGCAGTCTTCAGTCCACTTGTAGTTATTTGTACAGACTCTGAGGTCTCTACAAAAGCTGAACATTAGATAGACTAGAACAGCTGGAACAGGGAGGAGAAAAGTTGAGGTCTTCACTGGACAAGCAGAATGGGACAAGGAGAGAAGACGAGTGGAAAGCTGTAACAGGGAGACAGCAGATGAGGGGAGAAACCGAGCTGTGATCAGGATTAGGGGCAGCTGGGACTTGAGCAAGAAGGCTGGACATGGGTGAGTGGTAAGGTGCTTTGTTTTTAACTGCCTCTTAAAACCAGAAATAATTCTGAAATGGAGACTTGAAGCTGTAGAGTGTCACTTCAAGCTTGCATTAATTGATGAGGATATATTAACTGGTCAAATACTGCTTTCCCACTGGAACTCTTGTTTCTCTGCTCTCTGGGGAGAGATGAAACAGTGGTGTGTAACAAAGGGGATGGAGGCTGCATAATGAATGAAATGGAGGATTGCAGAAAGACAAAGGAGGCGTTCTCATGGTCAAGGTGGTTTAATGCTACCCTGGGGAAATTAGAGTGGTTTTTCTTTTCTCTGCAAAAGACTTACGCTGAGACAAGTCCTTATGGGAGTGGGGGGTGGAGATCTTCCACAGGTGGCTGCTTGATTTTATGCAGAAACATTGAGATCGTGGAGTTGCACTCACAGAAATGCTGCTCATCTGCAGCTGTTGCTGAAAATGCCAGTAGTTGTGTTTCAGACAGAGAAGCTGTTACATTCTACAAACTATTGTGAGATATAAAGACATGGATATCTCAAATTGCTCACTGAAAACTGTCATACTTTGAACTAAATGTTCCTATGTTTCCTTTCCTTATCTGTAAAATCAGGATAATAGTATTCAAGCTTCTTGCTGGAGACAGCATCTGTTCACCAGCATTTGGGACGCCATTTTAGGCTATGGTGATGTGCAAAAAGGTACAAAAGTTCAGGAGGAAACAAATTATTTTATCTCTGCAACACAACTTGAATAATTTGTAGGAAGTATGTCATGAGCATTGAACAATAACAAAATGAAGTGTGGTGTATCTGCTTCTCAGCGTGGGGAGATTCATTTCACACAGAGCTGTGTTTGTTGCCTACAAAAAGGCTTTCATTCTCCAGAGCAAATAATAGCCTGGGAGAACTCACAAAATACTGCTGGTTCACACTTTAGTCAGCTTGAAACTGTGATAACTTTGTGTGCATGTCAATACTCTTTGCATCCTCATGTACTTTGTGGCTCTGCATTTTGAGCTGTGCTCTTTCCCTCAGTTTGCTCTTCCTCTCTTCTTTTTGCAATAATAATGGACTGTTTTCCTAAGTTCTGGTAATTTTTATGAGGCAGTTTAATAAAAAGTATTTTAAGATTCAGACCCTAGTCTGCAGACAATGTACAGTGGGTAGCATATAACCTCAGAGTAAGGCAACCAAGAGGGTAAAAACATGGAATTAAAAAAAAAATAATCACCAAAGTGATACTCTAAAATTTTAACAAGATACTAATTGGTGAAACAAATTCAGAGGATTCAGGTAATTTATAGAATTGTCATATATTTGACCCACGACATGAAAGAATGAGAAACAAACTACGAAAATTACGTATCTTGCAAAAAGTTAATGACTGTTCTCTAAATTGCAACATAATCATTTCCCGAAAACATGCTGTTTTAGACAAATTTCTAAAAATTCTTGAAAGTCCTTGTATGTCTGTCTTCTGGACTTTCAAGACATTGCATTTGAAATATGGCTATTTAGCAGTTCTTGAATAGTTCCTTTGGCCATTCAAAGGCTGTCTCAGCCAGGGCAGCTAAGGTTAACAAGACCTGTTAGCATATTGTGTTGGAAATGTCATTATTAATTTACCATGTGGTTGCTGTAGGTGAAGATCTGTCATTTTGCATCAAAGAAAAGATTCATGAGCTGCAAAAATAACTGACATCAGGATTTTGTAGGTGATCCTCCAGTATGGGCAGTTTTTTGGGTGATTGTCAGTTCAGGTGTGGGAGCCGAATGGAAAAGTACCTTCTATGAAAGAATGCTGAGGGCTCAGTACACTGAGCAGAAATTATGTGGGACAGTTGAAGAACCCTAAATGTGCCAAACTGATCAGTGCTTTCAGGAGAGCTGAGAGCCTTATACCACACGGCAATGTTTTAATATCAGGACACTCTTTGTTAACAGTCCCAAAAGTCCGTCTGTGTTCACCACATGGAGCACCTCCTGGATGGAGCAGCTGTAGGTGATATTCTTCCCAAAGGTAGACAGCATGTGCCACACAATTGTCTAAAAATGTGTCTTCATCACCCTCAAGTTCTAAGCCCACTGCTTGCCATATCAGATCTTCAGTGCAGTCTTCTGTCAGCAAATGGGTGAACCCTCCAAAACAATGCATTCAGTGAAGCCACTTCAAGAAACAGACCTCTGGAAGTAGTCAGTGATTATTGTTGTCTTCCTCCAGGGTATTTAACTGCTTCTAGGCAACTAACGGTAAAGCAAAATTGCTGAGCGAATTTCCTGGCAAAGGGAAACTTGTCAAATACTTTCACTCAAGTTGGTAAAGAATTGCAGTGCCTGGTGTTGAAGAGCAGAGCAAAATTTTATCCATGAGGGACAGCTAGAAAAATTGACCATTAATGTCAGATACTTCCAAAAAGAGATAAGTGTGTAAGGAGAGGACTGGTGGGAGTTTTACTAAAATGACTGGAATGGCAGTGCTTCTAGTCGGTATCCCCAGTACAAAGTTGGGAAAAGTCCACAGTGCTTAAGGTTCAGCAGCAGTACAGGGGGGGCAAGGTTACTGATCAAGAGAAGCACAGGTTGCTTAAGAGGAAGCAGTGAGTTGCAGTGAAGCAAACAGCAGTGTGATGTAAGCTGCACCGAAGCAAACAGCAGTGTGATGTAAGCTGCACCTATGCAAACATGGTAGCTGTGTATCAGCCCAGTGGGGGATGTAGCCACTGTCCACAGCATCTCATTTATTGGGAGTTGATTCCTCCTTCTCACCCAGGAAGCATTACTGTCATACCTCTACCTTAAGCACTGGACAGGACAGAAGTGGATGGAAAGAACATGGACTAGCCCACCCTAGATATTTTGCCAGAGCAGCTCTGTCAGTGAGGGATATAGTAAAACAGGATTTATTCTGGCAAAAGATCACCATTAGTAGTTGCACTGAAAGATTCTAATGACAGAAAGTCTTCCTTAGGTATTATAGCTACACAGCATTTTATGATAGATCACTGGAGCTGTACTGTGATATCCTCAGATGGCTCAGTCCTGGTCTAACCCAGAATTCAGACATATCAGGCTAAATTCACTTCGTACCAGTCACCGCAATTCCGAAATTTTCTAATTTTTGAGCAGTATCAGTCTTGCTAATGTGCTGCTGGTGTTTGTTTGTACCTAAAGTTCAGATAATTTAGGCGTAGGGGAGGAATATGATCCAAGTAAGTAATGTGTTCGAAGTATTGATTTATGGTCAAAATTAGTCCATCTGCATATCTAGAAACAAAAGAAAAGCCTGTATATGTTCTTTATTACAGCTCCGTCAAGTAGAAAACCGGGGGACCCTCTGGTTATTTCTGATATCAAGAAAGGAAGTGTTGCTCACAGGTAAGACATTAGAGCTCCCAGTAAAAAGCTGTTTATATATGTAACCAGCCACATTCAAGTTAAACAGAGAGAGCTTGTAAGACACTGTGTGCTTTTTTTATTGTAATAAAAGCTTTTGTAAAAAGTATAGAAAATAGAAGGCATATTAAGAAATAATTGTCTTAAAAATCCATCTTGTTTCTATAATCATGTTTATACCTTTTAAGATACCTTTCTTTTAAGGTTAGGGTTTCATGTAAGCTTGTTTGCTTGTTCACAGAACGGGGACACTCGAACTGGGTGATAAGTTGCTGGCAATAGATAATATTCGACTTGACAATTGCTCAATGGAGGATGCTGTCCAGATCCTTCAGCACTGTGAGGACCTTGTAAAGTTAAAGATCCGCAAGGATGAAGATAATTCCGGTATTAGCAATGACTATTGCAGATTCATGTGTATTTTCAGGATTTCTAGAACATAGGGGATTTCTTTTACGTTTAAATTTTAGTGAAATGTTTTTTCTAAACACGTCTGGTTTATGCTAATGATAATCAGAAAATGTCACCTAAAAAGAATTTTAATGGTATATAAAGCTTTGAATTTTCTTGCTGGCTATATTGCTTGCAGGAGCTGCAATGCAAAATTAGTTCTTCAGTTCTCTGAAAAGACAGCTTGCCCTCAGGTGCAGCCATATAAAGTTGATCTGTTTCTTATCAGAGTATTGGGATTTTCTCTGCTTTTAAGATTGGAATCATGGTTAGCAAAGCATGGATCCCTAGGCCTCAGTTCTCCAGCAAAATGGTGTAGTGCATGCTTTGTCCATAAACTTTAAAATTTGACTTGAGTACAACTGTTCACATGCTTAAACATGCTGTGCTGGATGTCTGGTGGAGGAGCCATGTCTGATCAGCCCAGTGGAATAATGGACCTGCTATAATTTTGTACACCTACACCCATTAATCGTTTTGTGTCTTCCCCATTATGGATTCCATAAGAGCAGAATTTCTACCTGGAGATAATAAAGTGAGTTCTGTTACGCATTGTAGTGGCAAAGGAAGTAAGACGGTTATTACTGCTGGTGTTTATATTACAGCGTTACACAAAAGCACAAACTGAAGATGTACTTCTTTTCAGCTCTATACAGTCTCACAGCAAAAAGGCACAGCCTGCCACACTTTATTATTTGAAATTAAGTGCAACTGTTGAAGTGGTGTTTAGAATTGCACTAGAAGGCTCTTTTCCTTTTTCCTCCTCCCTCCTAATTGCTTTTGAAAGCAAACAAAGTATCTTCTCAGTATTATAGTACAAAGCAAAGACAGCTGCATTTAGTACCTTGTGCAAATTGTTGCTGTAATTGAAATGTGGATTTCAGTCTCCACCCATGGAAAGTAAGATCTTTGCTCTCTTAGGTATTGCACACCATGGTACTGGTACAGATTTTAGTCTCAGTGGGATTCCTATACCACAGTTTTCTTTTACACACTCACTTTGCTTATTTTATAGTTACATCATATATCTATATCAAGATTCTCACACAACTACAGTGTTTTATCCGACATGATTTGTGTAATTGAACAGATTCAAATGTACCTAGACAGCTACTCAGAAACCTACAGAAAAAAAATTCTTTATACAAATTGTTCTTGTAACAGCTGACTAAGTGTCAAAGCGTAAATGGAAGTATTTATAGGAGATTTCAGGTACTTTGAAATTTAAAATGAGTAAGTGTCTCCTGAAATGTTAAAGAAAAAATATTTAGGAAACGGTGGCATAACAGTACCAAAGGTGTAACAAAAAGTATATCTCAGTTAAAATAATTTTTTGTGTATTTGCCATTAATTTAGTTATGAAAGGGTTTTTTTCTCACAAAGGAAAAAATGTGCTGCTGAAACTCAACAGAGGAGAATAATAAATTCCCTGAGAAAATAAAAGCCTGATGCTAATTGACAAGTAGGAATGGAGAACTCCCAAAATATTTTGTAAATCACAGAATAAGATTAAGATTTAAACTTTTTTTTATTTTTCATTGCATGCTTTTTTGAGGAAGGTCAGGCAAGGAGTATGGGTCTCAGAGCTGTGTTCCTCTGAGCCACCATGCAGCTGAGGCCACAGCAGGATGATGTATGTCAGGTGCTCCCCAGACCCTGCTGCTCTTTGCCCTTTTTGTATTGGTCAGATGTTATTCTGACGAGCAAGAGGTCAGTGGGCAGAGCAGAGGCACTGCAGCACGGAGGATCTACTTTCATTAAATGTGGTTTCCAAGAATTACCCACAATTGCATCACAAGAAAAGAAAGATGGAAAATCTCAAAAATGAGATGCATAACCATTATACTTCAGTTAGATCTTCTCCCCAGACGGAGGTATGTTTCCAGCAGTTTTTCTCTTGCCTTTTCTTCTTGCCAGCTTCGCAAACTGAGGGCAATTTTAAATCCTGACTAACTTAATGGCTACCTCCCATTCTTGAATATCAGCATTCTTTGCTTTCATGGCAGAACTGGCCTTCCTGGTGAATTCAGGCCACATGCATGCCCTGGTCTTGGATAGGTCGTGTTGCTGCTGCCTGGGAAGCACTAAAAAAAGAGAACAGCATAACATTCTACCATTACTGTTCTGACCTACAGCTAACCAGAGAATAGACATAATGGATCAGTCTTCTTTCCAGTTATTCACTGAGATCTATAGACTTCCAACTCTTATGTGGCAGGGCTGCTGATGATTATAGCTTCTTATTCACTTTGTGTTTATAGCAGAGAAATGTCAGTATTGTGTCAACTCTTAGCAAGTGCTGGATATTGCATTTTCAATTAGCTTGGTGGGTTACTTTCCATCCTTCAGTTGAAGTCTTGTACCATCTGTGCCACAGCTGCATAAACAGTACCAGCATTAGATCTCAGGGGATTTGTGGTTGTTCCATAAGTGCTTTAAGCAAGCAAAGCTGCCATTGTGCCATACGGTATCATACAGTCAGCCCAGGACAGCTGTGCAGTGGCAGCTTGCATGCTAGCCCACTGTATGCCAGACAGGAGCTTCCAGTGCCATCTTGGGAGTTGGGTGCTTCTGGAAAGAGCACGTCACTTAAAGTGCAGTCGATGTGAACTGTGCCAAAACACTGATGGCAATGCCTCAAGTAGGCAAGAAAATCTCAGTATTCTTTGCTGAATAAACACCACTAATTCTTCTCTCCTTTGATTCTCTGTGTGTAGCATTTTTTGTACATGGATAACAAGGAGGAAATAGGACAGAGCAGGGTGGGGAAGGAACTAAAGATCTAAATTTTCTGAAAATTGAGAAGAAGCAAAATAGCTTCAAAGTTATTAGTGTTCCTCCCACTCTGCTTGAAGTACCATGTTCAGTATTAGAAGAAGGCAACTCTTTGAACTTTTGCTAGTGATGCAGGTGGGTTTTTTTTTCCTTTTTAAGCTTTTCCACCTACAGGAACAGAAATGGTAACGTTTGAATTTTCTAACTTGTCTTAGTTAGTTTTAGTAACATTCATGAATGTGCATTCTAGACATTTTCCACATTCACTGAACTGTTCAAAATGTCATTACCCACAGATTTAGGAAAATTTGCCTACCAGACCAGTCATCCTGGCTAAATACCAACATCAGAACATGAGCTAGAAAGCATTCGTTACTTTGATTTGAGGAGAAATCTAGCATTTTAAATTTTAAAATATTACTTCACAACTCAAAGATGGTGCAGTTGATTGCTCTGTTGCTGTGGTTAGGGTTTTTTAATAGTATGTAAAGAGCATTATATAAATACAGGCACGTTTCTTGTTGGTGCAACACCTATTTAGTATTGTTTGAGGAAATACATTGTATTTAAGTTTACTCAGTGATGGATTCTTTTCCAGTTGTGATAATTGTTTGGTGAGATAAAATTTCAAAATCATGCAAATTACTCCATGCAATATAATGAAATAATATCTAATGGACTTATTATTCAATTTAGTTGATAATTCAGTATTCAGAAGATATTTTCGATTCTGTTACAAAAAGCTTAAAACACGTCCATCAAAAACAGGGATTCTTTTACTAATACAGCTGCTCATCTTATAATGACTTTTGACTTTTCCCAGAATTCTTTTAAGGAAGTTTGCGTTTAAAACTTTTGAATTACCTTTAATTTTAAACACCTTCCTTTCAGTTCAAGAAACAGATGAGTATCAGTATTTATACCATAGGAGTAACTTGCCTTTTCTCTAATAATGTGATGCTGTGGCAAATAAAGACCTGGTCTTTATTTCTTTAAAAGCCTCCTGGTCTGCAATTGGCAGAGCTTGGCCAGCAGGTCAAAGGATGTGATCCTTCTCTCCTGCTCAACACTGTCGAGAGATTTCTGGAGTGCTGGGTCCAGTCCATGGGCTCCCCAGTACAAGACAGACATGGACACATAGTGGATGAGGTCCAGCAAAGGGTCACAGAGGTAATGAAGAAGCCAGAGCATCTCTCCTCTGAGAAAAGGCTGGGGCATATGGGACCACTCAGCCTGGAGAAGACAAGGCTCAAAGGGGGAATCTCATTAGGGTGTACAAATATCTGAAGGGAGGATGGAAAGCAGACGGAGCCAGGCTCTCCTCAGTGGTACCCAGTGGCAGGACCAGAGGTAATGAACACAAACTGAAACACACAAGGTTCTGTTAGAGTGTCAGGAAACACTTCTTTACTTTGAGAGTGACCAAACGCTGGCATAGGTTGTACAGAGAGCTCGTGGAGTTTCTGCCTGTGGAGATACTTAAAAGCCACCTGGATACAATCCTGGGCAAACGGCTGTAGTTGGCCCTGCTTGTCCCAGGAGGTGGGACAAGGTGGCATCCAGAGATCCCTTTCAACTTCAGTCAGTCTGTGATCCTGTAACAAAATAGCCTTAAGTTATACTTCAATAGGAAAGAAGATCCGAAGGTTTTAAAGAGAGTAAAATTTAGTCTTAACAGAGTAAGGGGAGTTTTTCTGTTGACTTGTGTCTAGATTTTGGCAATAAAAAATTGCACAATAGGTAATTTATTTTTTTAAAAAATAATCCAGTAGAACATGATTAAGAATTGTATCGGAAATGTTATCCTTTGAAAATATTGTTTGATTACCAGTCACTAGACTGAATATGCTATTTTTTTCATTCCCTCTTTCATAAGAAACCAATTGCATCCCCTTGGCATTTATTGCAGATGAACAGGAGAGCTCTGGAGCAATTATTTATACTGTTGAACTCAAGCGCTATGGTGGGCCTCTTGGAATTACAATCTCTGGTACTGAAGAACCCTTTGATCCCATAATAATTTCCAGCCTTACGAAAGGAGGATTAGCTGAAAGGTAAGTTGGAAAGCAAATTATTTTTAAATGTTCTCTCTGTCAAGATAGAGATTCATTTTGTTTACCTAAAAACCCTAATTTTCATGGTTTAGCAATTAATTTTTTAATAATTCTCCAAATCTGAGTTTATAATCTTTTTGCTGTTGTGTTTTTGATCATTGCCAAGCTCCAGGAGCATGAGCAGGATGTACATACTATACAAGGCAGAGGATTGTGGTCCTTATTATAAATCACCAAGGAAAAGCTGATCAATCAAACTGCTCAGTCACAGGAACATTTTAGCAGCCTTTTAAAGCCAATAGCCCTGTATAGTACAGTAAGTAAAGAAAGCACTTCATGTGTCCAAGTTTATCTGAACTTATCATATACTTATCTGCCACTGCATCTGTATGGGCACTCAGATACACCACAGAAAGCCTTACCAGAGGAGCAGAAATGCTCCTCCTGGTAAGTGATAGAGAATAATGAAAATGGTCAGGATTTTTGTCACCTGTTATTTCTCAGATTGGTTGAGTCATTGAGACTTGTACCTTTGGTGGTGGTTTCAGAGAGAACTTACAGCACACAAAACTCAATACTGTGCACAGCCAGAAGCAACAGTGCATTTGCACAAAAATACTTTGTTTTGTTTTCCTGATTAACCCATCCTGAAGGCCAGGCTTTTGAAATAGCTGGTTGGTTGCTCACACTGCTTTTATTTACTTTGTGAGACTTCTAGAAACATGACTCATTTCAGGACTTACTGAGCTGTCTGAGATTGCTCTTGAACAGGTGGGCTGCAGTGAATATCATCCACAGGTGATTAACTCAACTGTCACAGTAACACAGAAATCCACCTCTTCATGCCTCAGCTCTGCTGTTGTCACTACAACAAAGGTGACTTGCTTTAAGCATTTCTAGCAAAATAATTATTCTGTGACACAGCAATAACAGCAAAATAAAGGAAGGGAGATGAGACTTTCATGCTCCAAAACGCAAAGAAATTGCCTTTGTTGCCTTTTATGCTCTCTTCTCAATGTTTTACTTCTCTCTTATTGTAGGACTGGGGCAATTCACATAGGAGACAGAATCCTAGCAATAAATAGTAGCAGTCTGAAAGGAAAACCTTTGAGTGAAGCCATTCATTTATTACAGATGGCAGGAGAAACTGTCACCTTGAAAATCAAGAAGCAAACAGATGGTGAGTGTGGCCAAGGGTACCATTCACGGTTCTTAATGCATGTGTTATTGCAGATTAACAAGCATTTAGGCCATCCATGGAAAAGCTTTGTGTCAGGAGTAAAAACCAGATTCTCAGAACTGCAGTAAAGCAAGGATCAACACCTTTTTTTATGTAATCCTATTCAGCTACCAGTCCCAAGAAATTTTCTGTGCCTGTGGGTCACGTGAGTGAACTGAGCGATGCTGAAGATGAAAGCTCTGCTGCACAGAAATCTGGCAAGCTCTCGGACATCTACTCCACTACAGTCCCAAGTGTTGACAGTGCAGTAGAGTCATGGGATGGCTCTGGTATTGATACCAGCTTTGGAAATCAAGGTACTGTCAAAAATACAATCAGCATTTAAAGCAGGAATTATTGCCTTCATGGCTGACCTTCCTTTGCCCTAAGGAGAACTTTTTACCTGTACTGACTTTTAACCCTGTACTTTATAATGTGCTGCTGTCTCATTATGACCACACACCTTGGCAGGCAGCATGATTTCTTGCACTTGGCTGGCCTCAGATTCATTCTTTCATGAGGATGTGATGTGTTACAAAGCATTTATCAATACATTAACAGGCTTTTGTTAGCTTTACTGACATCTGAATAGCTTGGTCCATAGCTCATCCACAACTAAATGAGTTTATCCTTCAAGTACAGATCAATGCAAGGCACAGAACACTCTGGAGATGTTCATGAGTTTGATGCCCATATGCATTAATTTTTAAATGACAACAGATTTATTATAAACTACTGAAGGGCAACATTAGTCATTGCCTATGATTGGTAAATCTCTTGCTTCTTCCTCATTCCTGCAGTATTAATCTAACTTTCAGCTGTCAAAAACAGTCATTTTATTTACAGACATGATTTTCCATAAAGATAATTTTTTCACCTCTGACTATTGTTTTATATAGGATTTTCAAATAATCTCAATTTGTAACATTTTTTTTTAGGCAGTGAGGGATATAGACATTTTTTAATATTCTTGATAACAAGAAAAATAACTTACACACAACGTTGGTGTTTTATTTAACTCTTTTAAAAATGTTTCTTTCCGTAGTAAAGCATGTATTCCCATTACCTGGCAGCTATCTGAACAGATAGATCCTTACCTCAAATAGTTTTATCACTGGAGTTAGAATTTGGATTAATTTGACCCCTTTTCTTAACTGTGTTGGTCAGTTTATCAAAATAAGTTATATTAGATTTTCCTCTGATGTTTTTAAGTTCTAAGGAGAAGTGTTGCTAAAAAAGTGCCAGAGTGGTAATTCTCATTTTCTGGATGAATTGATAATGTTTGGAGCAAATTGTTCAGCTGTGGAAAGGACTGAGGCCCAGAATGTTTTCCAAAGTCCTGATGATTCAGATGCCATGCCAAAGCTGAACCAGTATCTCAAAGCAGATTTTTTTTTTAACTTCCTTAAAGAAATCAGCCCAGACTTGGCTGATTACATGGCACCTCTGCTAAACAGCCTGAGTGTAAACAGATTTGTGCCTTTATCCCTTGCTGTGATGGTGGCCCCCATTTCTATTAAAGTTCATTCTGTCTTGACCCATCAAGCTAACTTTGGCTTTTCTCCAAACTTTTCTTGGCAATAAGCACAGGCTAAGCAAGTTGAGGAGTTGGGGGATGTTTCTGGAGCACCAGATAATGCTTTATCCTATTAATTACCAATTTAATGCTGGTGAGCTGTCTTTTCTCTCCTTGAATTAATACCCCATTTTGTACCTTTGTCTTATGAGTCTGTTTTACTAATCCAGAGCCTTCACCACACAGCAGTGGCATCTTCCCAACCAATACCTTTCCTAGAATCTGGGAGTATGTTAATGTCTGCCAATTTGCTGGAAGATGCTCACAGCTCTGTTGTTACAGAGCTAGTTACAGGCTTTGAGGGAGACAGGTCTAGACTGATTTATGGAAGCAAATTACCCTCTTTAGAGGGGTGGCAGCAGTGATAATTGTTAATCATCAACAAAATAGTGCTTCCTAATCTGATATGCACATCAAAAAATACCAACTATAGAGCTAGAAAAGGAATGTATCCAGGTGAAGTCTATTACATATATATTTTATATATATATATAATATATTCTGTATCTCAGTTCTACCATGATGGATTTTGCTTACTAGATCAGCATCAGCTTGTGACCCGTTGATCCATGTGTTCTTCTTGATAACATCACTTGGAAACTGCTTCCTACTTGGAATTCAAATTACACCTAGTTTCAGTTAAAGAAGTACTATTGAAGTAATACCTGCTTTGTTAGTATGATAAAATAATGTACTAGTTTGAAAACAAACCAGTGGGAGGCACCAAGTCAGAATAACAATTTAATGGAAATTAAAGAAAAAGGGAAAAAAAAAGTAAAAGAAAACACTGTCAAACTGACAGAGTCAAGGTACAACCTGACACCCTGTTAGGCACGGTGGTGGTAGCAGTCTGGTAGAAGGGTGGCTGCAGTCCTCTGAAGCAGTGATCCTGTAGTAAAACAGTCTGCTCTTCCTCAGGAAGTCCAGTGGTGGCTGTGTAGCTCCTGTCCTCTGGAAATCCAGTGAGAAGCCGTTCCCTCTGGTGGTCAGAGTCCCAGATTATATCCACGATGGGATGCTTGGTTCCTCCCTCTGGGTGGAGCATCTCACAATGGGGTAATGAGTCATGAGGCAAAGTGTTGATTAGGCTCATTAACAGAAGATAGTCCGGAGGGAGTTATCTCTGAGTCAGGCGGCAGGACAATGATGGGCAATTAACAGAAAGATAGTCTGGGGGGAGGAGGCAAGGAAACACTGCCCCACCTGATTTCAACGGCTCCTGAGGATGGTAATAGAATACACTGCAACCCAGGACAAATAAAAAACCCAGAAATAAACTCTGTAGGTATAAAAGCCATCTGATGCCACTTATACAGCCTTGAGACACTTAGAAATGGGTGATAGAGATGGTGTATATTGGTCCTGGGAATGTGTGCCCATTATGAGACAGGCCTCCCCTGAGCTCTCAGAGCCCTAGTGAAAGGGCACGTGAAAAGCCAAGTTCATGGGGATTTTTAATGCATCTTTGCAAACTTTTTTCAATACATCTGAAGCAGTTTCCTAATAACTTAGCTTTAAGTTTGGGCATGTTGCATATGACCATGTTAACACATATTTAACATATCCATATCACATGTGATTCATTGATTCATTCACTACATAATCTAGGTCAAATAGTCTGCCTACAACAGGAAAAAAAAAAGCCAACAATGATGAATCCAACAGTTCTTGAGAACCCAGTTTCAGAGGTGTGCTTTCTTGTCCTTTCAGCATATGCATTGCTGTAAATTAGTAATTCATCTTTTTAGGACACACCTATCAGGCTTCAGGATACAACTTCAATACCTATGAATGGAGGAGTCCCAAGCAGGCCAGTTTGTCCCCTCCAAGCAAACCACGGAACCACCCATTTCATGAGACAGGGCTGAGTGATGACGAATGGGATCGACCTGCAGCAAGCACGTAAGTTCCCATATGAGTTTCTGTTCTCTGATTTGCAGCTGCAGCAGTGTCTCAAAAATGAACACTTACTAGCTTGAATGAAATTATGTTTTTCTAATGAAGCTATAGCAGCTTTTCCTTTAAATATGAGATACAGTATACTTCATGGAACTTTTTGGGGTGGATTAGTGATCTTTATGGAGGATTATGATACCAAAACCAAGACATATGTTTATTTTGAGTTACTTCAGCCAATAAAACACAGCATTTATCCCTTAAGAATAAACAAACAAAAAAATTAGGGCATTTCCCTGGGCAAGTTTCAGAAAAAACGTTATCTGTTTTCCACTTCATAAAAATAAACCTACGGATATTATGGCTAAAGACAACTGGCGTGTTAATCTTTTGTCTTCAATGAAAATTCATTTTGGTTTGGGCAAAGAAGCACAAATTACAGTCTTCTTCCATAAATACTTGAGACATCCACATTCAGTAGGAGTGATTCAGTAGGAGTAAAAAGTGATCCAGGTACAAATGTCTTGTTCAAACCTATGGTAGTTTGCCATGCAGTTATTCCTTCTCTCCTGAGAAGTAAATCTCCTTTTCAGTTAATTTCTCTGTGGACAAAAGAACTTCTTGAGAAAAAAATTTTTACTTCACAATTCTTGGAGATAGTGAAGGACACAAAAATCTCTTCTGTTCTAAGTTTTCTTTTCTTTTGGAACTGTGTTAAGATCCAGTTTTAACATTCTTAGAGATGCCTCTGCCCGAATTAAGGTGCAAACGAGACCATATGCCAGTGACAATAGCAAGGGTTTTGTTGTATAGTAAATATGAGAGAAAGAGAGAAGAAAAGGGGAAAGAAAGAAATAGAAAATAGGTGGGGGGATGAGGGGTGACAGAGACAGAATAAAAGAATATCACTGCTCCTTGGGTCCCACTGGTGCCTTGACGATCCTCTCCAGCTGGTCTCTTGGTGGTGAAGGTCCCCGAGAAGGCAGAGAGTCCCATGGGTTTCTATGCTCAGGCTGGGTGGGCATGTCCGGCCATGTCCCCCTGGGGTGGGGGTCAGTCTCTCACAGCAGACTCTGGGTCTGTTGCACCACGTGCAGCCCTGTGGGGCCAAGCCTCTCACGGGAATGTCCCATGGATGTGGCCTGTGGGGTTGGGGGTTCCACAGCTGGGCCGGTTTGTGTAACGGAGGATGGGTGTTTATTGCCTCTCACCAGAGGTTGCACCATGCACCCAAAACCTCCTCCTTCCCCCTACTCAGCTGGGGGGAGTCTGTGTAAACCTGGCTTCTGTGAGCTGGGCTCTCCCCCCGCCCCAAACTCAGCCAGGGATAGTTGCAGCTGGTGGCTTTGGCCTTTTGTGGATGCATACCTTTCCCTCAGCCTGAGGTGATTGAACAATGGGTTTCCTTTAATCTAATCAGCAGTTCTATTTACAGTCCAAAGTTCTTCAAGGAGGTTTCTGTGGCTGTAGCTTTATATCAGTGTTTGAGGCATAAACTATTTTCAGTCTCTGACAAACTGTTAGTGGATCCACTGCAGAGCCTTGGGTAATTTCTGCCAATGAACTGTTCTTCTTCAGATGTGGGTAGACAGGCGTCACCGTTAAAGAGATTTCTGTGCTCTTTGTACCCACCCTCAGGACCTGCAGACATGCATGTCCTTCATGAGAACACACTTTCTTGGCGTACCAGCACACTGAGCCTGAAATCCCAGTCTGTGAAAAATTCAAGTTTAGTACTAAAGAAAACCTTCCTGGTGCCTGTATAAACATACTGGATAAGGAAATCTATAAGGTCCAGTCTGTTACCTTTGAAATACAAATCAAGGCAAAATTTAGATGATGCTTTCAGAATTTGAATGACAGACCCTCTGATACAGCCCATGGCTTTGTGGTGTTTTGTCTGGAGACAAGCCTGGCAGGATGACAGCTAAGATATGGCAAGTGTGAACTCTCAGTCTGTATCCAGCTCCTTTGGTCCCCACTGCAGAAGCACACTGGCAGTTTTCATAGGCTAGTAGTGGGCAATGTTTAATAAAGGAAATTAGATAGTTTTCTTCATACTGCCCATTATAGGTAGCTTAGTATCTTTAGTTTAACAGGGCCTTTATCCACAGTTACAGCCCATATTTTGTTTCTCAAATGAGATGCAGCCACAGATTCCTACTGTTTTGCTGCTATGTAAGTAATGGGCTGAAAAAGTTGATGAGCAATGAATCGGGGAGCTGAATTGTAAAATATAGAATCTGGTAAATGAAAAGCATGTGTTCTATTACCATTTTAATGCACTGTTCAGCAGAAAGTATGCACATTAGAGTCTTGTTCTGCTTGTCAATGTGACTTACACCTGAGAGATTCAGTACAAATTAAAATAATGATTACTTTAATGCTCTCTCTGTAAAATGGATGGTGCCACATATGATGGTGTTCCTGTCCCGAGTGCTGGAGTATTTGAGGAGGGTATGTCTGTTTTTCAAGCCTGTTAGAGGGATCCCCAGAAAAACACCTCTTCCCTTGTAGTTCTAGCTAAACAACTTCTTGTCTAGCCCTAGAAAGTAATTTTTTCTTACCTTTATTTTGTTTAGCACAGCTTCCAAGAATATGTGGCAACAGAAGGAGACTGAGACATTGGGAGAGAATCAAGAAAACCATTTAAAGCAAACATCTGTAGAAAGATCAGGTGAAGAGAGCATCAGGAGCGTGAAGAAAGAGGGAAAGATGTGGAAAGGTGCCTCTGGAGGGCAAAGGAAAGGTGGGGGACAGCTGGAAGAGTGGAATACTTCCAGGTAGGAAACCAAAAAGTGCACAGAAGTGAGATCCAGCGGGGCTGAGGCAGAGGTGGGGGCGGAGGGTGTGAGAGGACAGGGAAAGAAAGGAAAGACAGCTGAAATGAGAAAAACAGGGTAAAAGCAGAAAACACAACATTAACTTGCTGTTGATTGACAAGGAGATTTCAGTGGGCAAGCAAATGAAACCAGAGAGCTTAAACCACTCTGTAGCCTGGTGTCTACCTATCACTGGCAGGTAGGACAAGTCTGTTACAGTTCCTGCTCCAGAGAAAATGTTTTATACATTAAAAGAATGCTTACAGGAATGAGTCTGCCAGATCCAAGAACCTCCTGATGAAAAAAACTAAAAAAGACAAAGATTTTATCTCTCATATGGCAATAAGAACCAAATCATAGACACCAATGTCTTCATTATCTGTCCTACTGCCTTTCCTTCAGACTTTTTATGCATCTGAATTTCTGATGGCTCTTTGAGTGAATAAGCTTCAGAAAACCACATATGTTCATTATAGGTCAAACAATATTTCATATGACTTAAAATCAATCTCTCGGGTTTCAGATAAAAAAGACATCTAGATAAGAAGTTATTTTGGTACCTTTTTTGGTGCAGTAGCTCAGCTACAAATTACTCGTGTGACTGTAATGAAGATGCAAAAGTTGAGATTTCACACATCGGGAGACAAGACTCAGAGAAAGAGTAAAAGAGGAGAGGAGAGCTGAAAAAGAAATTGCTTTAACTAAGTCCAGACATAGAGGCATCACGATTTTAAATTTCACAGAAGTCTGAGAAGAAATGGACCTCCAGTTCTAGGAAATCCAGGTTTTGCTGTCGCAGACAATTGCCTCAAATTATCCTGTTCATTAGCTTAAGTTCCATTTG
The DNA here is from genome assembly GCF_020740725.1 of Corvus hawaiiensis. Lineage (NCBI taxonomy): Eukaryota > Metazoa > Chordata > Aves > Passeriformes > Corvidae > Corvus > Corvus hawaiiensis. The sequence goes on from NC_063216.1 coordinate 45,628,555, forward strand.
ATATCATTAATATGTAATACAGCAAGAGGTATTGTAATGGATAAATTAGTCTACGTTCAACATTGGCTGTTGAAAGAACTACATAGATTTGTTGAAAAAGCTCATTTCAGAAGTCAAGGATCTTTCTAAAATCATGTTTTAAATACTTTCTTGTCTTGCCTGGGAGGAATTGCATCTGTGATCTGAGTAGGTATTCTTGCCATTGCTGTATCTATTGCAATATCTTAGAAGAGACACTGATGCTAGGTGGAGAATCATTGCAATAAGAGATTGAAATGGCTGACCATTGTCTGCTTGACTGATTGTAGCTGTAAGAAAGCATCTCTGAGGCAGAGTATCATGTGTGTGAAGCATTCAAGCTGTCCTCCCTCGTGCTGGGCAATTCTCCTATTTAAAAGCTATTCTGTAAACAGAATTCCATTCACGCTATTCTCAGTAATACATTGTTTGTCAAGCAAGGCCTCAGATGCTTCCATAATAGTGTTTGCTCTGTTTATGTGCTGTTAAGCACCACTAGCTGCAGTCCATGGGCAGCTGCTCCAAAGTAACAGCTTGCTGCCACCAAAAGGGCGAATTGTCACTTTCCTTCCTCATCCTTCTTCCCCTGTGCCTTTCACATAATCAGCCCTCTCCCATGCAGCAGCTCTGATGCTTGTGTGAACCTTTACTGAGCTGCTTCTCCTTGCTAAGATAGAAAAAACCTCCTGCTTCCCTCCCTGTATACACACATGCACTGTAAAGGTGTTGCTTTGGGCTGTGTTGCCACAGCCTAGAGTTGGTGGTTGTTACCTGACCTCACTTGCTGAGCAGCTTCCCTAAGCATCACTGTCACCAACATCTGCTCCAGAGTGCTTGTAATAAGGCTTTGATGCATTTACAAAACACCAGAGACCTAAGTTTCCGTGCAAGACAGCGGCATCCCTGAAAGTTTCTCTGTGTTTATGTATGAAACGATTGGAGTAGTTTATATACAGCAGTCAGGTGGGCTTAAATTGATAATGATAAATGCAGCTTAGCCTGAAAGAATCCGTTAAAAAGCACCACCAAGCCTCTTTTGCATAACGTTGTTTGCAAAAAATGAGGACTCTTTCCATATTGCCTGGGAGAAGTCTGTGAGGTTGAAAGGTTTTATTGCAAATATTTGTTGCACGGAGCAGCTCTGCACACAGCTACTGGTTGATTCATTAATTTTCATAGGGAGGTCCCAGTTTCAATCCAGTAAAAATGTGTATTGAATTGTTCTTGGAATCCATTTATCTCCTAACTGAACAACTCGCTGCTCAGATCCTGCCAGCTGCTAGTGACTGCCAGGTTATGAGAAGGCTTGTCTGCCATGTGCTCTGCATGTCCATCCAGCCTCTCCTGATCAGCGACTCTTCCCCACTCTCCTGCATAACGTTCTGTCATTCAAGTTGCAATCTGTGGCAAGGCACGTGTGTAATATATATTTTTAGAGGGGGAAAAAAGTCCACATTTTTTTAACTTCTCATTGTAAATCTAGCTTCACAGGTACCCATGATAACACCGAGGCTGACCAGGAGGAAAATTTCTGGTCTCAGGCTCTGGAGGATTTAGAGACCTGTGGCCAGTCAGGAATTCTGAGGGAACTAGAGGTAGAACAATCTTAACCTTTCTTTCCAATTATAGACAAATATAATGGTTTTGGTTTGGTTTACATTCATTTTATTTTCTCCTTTTTTCTTTTAAGTTGCACTAATCACACCAATTCATTTAAAAGCTTTAACCCCTCTCCACAGGACAAGGCTGACAGGCGTCTGTGTTTGAGAAACATGACTCTCTTGGTACCTACCCTTTACCTTTATATTTTTGCTTGTGCAGCTGTCTCCCCTGCCCCTAACCAGAGCTATTTTCTTTTGTGCAATGCAACCAAAATTCTATAAACATGTTCACCCCAGTGCTTTTGACTTGCAGCTTCTGCTGTGCATAACCATCGGTGCTGTCTGTAGAGGCAGCAAATGGCACAGAACTTCTAAGTGGGCATAACCTTCCTGCAGCAATACATTCCATTCTCTGACAGACGCTTCATGCAGCTTTTCTTAGCATGTTGTAGGTTGTCTTTTAAATTGAAACTTAATTTGATTAAGATGAACATAAAAGAAAATCAGCTTTTCAAAATGTTTACCTGTAATTGCACCACTCTGAAAGAAAAAGAAGCTGCCAATGTGAGAAATGTTGAGAAATGTTCATTAAACAGCAATTTCTTCACCATGTAACAAATTTTCATATTTCATCCTTAAGTTTATTACAAATCTAACCATGCTTTGTGTTAGATGGTGCTGAGTGCATTGGGGGAAGAAAACAGATACAGAGTAACTTGGGACTCTTTCATTTTCTAATCACCTTTCCTCTAAGTTATCAGTACAATTACAATTATACTGCCAATTAAAGCTATAGAATGAAAGGCCCTAAAATATTTTCTTTTATGTTCTTTTAAATTCCTGGAGCTGCAAAACTGGCAGAATCTCATTTTCATTTTTATGTTATATAAAGTCCTTTAGCAGCCAGGAGGAATGCAAATGGCATAACTGGGTGAAAGTTTTTCAGTTCAGATTAATTTACTTCCTCAGATTTAGGACTTTTGTATTGCATGTATGGATAGCAAAATGTGATTCTCATGTATTTGTTATTGCAAACCAGAAAAATGCAGGAGAAAATCTTATACTGGTTTAATTCCATAGTTAAATATGATTCAGTACTGCAGGCTTCTCTTGCAGTTTTCAGTATTCAGAGCATAATAAAAGGATATGGAAATAGATAATTCTGAAAGGGAAATAGGTCATCCATGCTGACCAGAATTCAGTTACTTCAACACACTGAATTTTCCTCAGCCTTTCACAAAAGTGAAATTCAGAACAGTAGATGTACATTTATAGCATTGCCTCGTTGCACAACCCCCAGCTCTGAAAAGAAAGCCAGACTCATTCAGTGTGACAGGTTGCTGAGAGTGGCCATGCCTCTACTTTATGAAGTGCCCTGGCATAGTCAAGGACTCCTTATCATTTTTCATTTCAAGGTCTTCAGCCAAAGAGCAAAGAAGGCTGTTGTTTGCCAAGTCCTCTGGCTGCTTTTGCTCCATCAGGCAGTAATATCAGTCATAATGAAGCACAAAAGAGTGTTATGGCTACAATCCATTATCTCATAGTGATAGTAGTGCTAGAGCTGTGAGAAGGACGGGTGACAGGCATGCTCACCAGTCATAGGCAAACATTTATTTGTCTGTTTTGCCCTTATTTTTTACTTCTCACTTTCAAGCAGGCTGTCTGCATCCAGTCCCAGTCAGAGTTCAGGTTATGGTCTTTAAATTTCCCTTGCCGCTTGTCCATCAGAAGAGATAATAAATAGGAAAATCAGCACACCCTGTCCCTGCAGTGGCTGTGCCAAAGTGCATTTGCCTCCCATTCCCCAGAGCAGAAAATCTTTCCCAAAGGAGGAGGCTCCTTGCTGTGCATGGGTGCTTTTCAAGTCAGTCTGTTCCACCCACTGGGTGAGGTGATTCCCATCTGTTGCTGCCTGTTTTGAGCTTCCCATCCCCCCTCCCAAAGACATGTGCTCCGAGTTCCTTTGTTCCAAGCGCGGGCAAAGCCAAATGTAACTCAGACTCTTCAGCAGTGTCTGATTGGCCGCTCACCCCGGGTCCGCCCCCAGTCATCCCCTTGCCCCTTCTCCGAATAAGAAGATGGTCGAGGGGAGGCAAAGGCCCTCTCTCAGCTCAGCTACCTTCCTGTAAACATCTCTGGTCGTCTGTCTCATTTGAAGGCTTCTAACTGCAGGGAATTGAGCGAGCAGGGAGCTATATTTCTCCCTCTTTGCTTCTGCTGATGGTATTTGCTCTGCAGCTGATTCAGGTACCGATTTTAGAGCTACTAAAGTGCTAGATCGCCCGTGCTACCTCTCAAGGCTGCTCGAGGCTTTCTAAGGCATTGAAATACAAGCGCTAGCCGGTATAAAGCTGAAAAGATACCTTCTACACCCATCATCATCTTTGAAGATTTCATCCTCCATGTATTCTTGCATCTAAAACAAAAGGCTGGCTTTTACTGAGATTAAAACCAGCAGTGAGACCAGGGCCAGTGTTAGTCCTGAGCTAAGGCAGTCACTCTTGCAGTGTGCATGTCATGCAAAGTTTCTTTCCAGGCGGTGAGCTTACCTGCACTGAGATTTCCCCAGCTTGAGGTAGTGTCCAGACGCTCTGCCCATGCTGGCTCTAGAGCTACCTACATATTCTGCTGACTCACATTTTTTTTACCTTGCACACACAGTCTGAATTGTAAATGCTTTCCTGTAGTTCCAATTCCAACAAATGCAATTATGCCACAACTTAGATGTTGTTATATTTATGTGTAAAATATTTTTAAAATTAGCAATTACACTACACACTCTTCAGTCTGCCAGGGGACTGGCTTACAGGCATAGTCGTTCTGGTGCTCAGTATTTTAGTTTGAAATGCCATCTGAAAACTTTTGCCTATAGGGTTCCTATATTGTTACTGTGTTTTGTTGTGGTCCTTTATTTTATAGTGACTTGCAAGCAGATTGAACATCTAGCCTCTTGCCTTTTGCTGTGCTCTGAATGATTGTGTTCTAACAAAGAATAGAGGTGTTTTTCCTGCTGCTATGAATTAACCACTTACTTAACCCGCATTCTCTGTTACAAATTAACCTGTTCATTAATGCTCTAGGCCACAATCATGTCAGGAAGTACAATGAGTTTGAATCATGAAAACCCACAACCTCGTAACCAGCTGGGAAGACAAGCCAGCTTCCAGGAAAGAAGTTCTGTAAGGCCACATTACAGTCAAGCTACTCGTAGCAACACATTGCCGTCAGATGTGGGGAGAAAGTCCATGGTTCTGAGAAAATTTAAGCAAGAAATGAAAGAAATCATGTCACCAACTCCTGTGGAGTTACACAAGGTCTGTAAATTTTCTTCTGACAGCTTTGAAACAATATATTCAGCCCAGGAACTCTAATTATATGGCAACACAGTAAGCACTTTTTATAATGACTCCACAGAAGTAATTTGGGGGCCATGCATATTAGTTCTTATGAACATATTAATGATAGATCCTTGTGGGGGAAAACAAATGAATAAGATGCATCCTTGTCTACTATTCCATTTTACAATAAATCCTCAAAAGGCACTGCTCTTTTGAAAGGAGCATCCACTGGTAATTTGAATTGACAGGACCAATAACTCTTCTCTGCAAAATGTGTTCATTAAGAAAGCAAAATTTAATTTCTAGAAAATACATTTCTTTAGGAAATTACTCAGGAGGGTTTGGGGCTCCCATTGGTCCTTTTTCAAATTAACACTCATTTTGAATCAAATACAAGAGATTCAATATACGTAATACAGAACGTTATTTCAAATTAGGTATTGCTTCTTTCCTCTTCATAATTCCTTTGCTCTAAAAAGGATAATCTTCAGACTGTGCAACTTTCCACTGCTCAGGATGGTTGAAATCACTTGGTGATACGGAGGTGGCACTGCACTCCAAGCAAGTATGGGATAAAGTATCTTTAATATGCACAGCAAACACCCTGCCACTTTGGGTCTCAAGTCCAGTGAGGCCATAACATCAACCAGTTTCCAAAACTTTGAGCGACATTATAATGCCTTTCTCCCTGATGGGAATGAGCATCCTGTTTCCTGCACCCATCTTCCTCTTAAAGGTCTGAGATCTTTCCAGAAAGGAGGCAGAACACAGAGAAATTTCATTAATACTTCACGTGATCATTCTCAAGAGATTTGGGTTGGTTTCTAATCCCTGTGGATTTGACTGAGTTTAGTCTGTAGTTCAGTTTAGTCCAGCAACGTAAGGACTCACTGAGTATGGTCTAAATGAATGTTTGTAGAAGGTAGTAGAGAATTGATCTCATATATGGTAAATGAATTCATTGCCAGTGTATATGATCAATGAGGATGTGTTGTGATAGTTTCAAGCTGTTCCTATTTCCAGCTTGATGTGATCAGTGGAGTTAGGTACTGTGCTCAGTTTTTCTGAGCGGTGAATAAAAGTGAAAACCAAAGTATGCCAGTAAGCATTTCACAGTGTGCTCACATTCAGCAAAGGCACAGTTCTGGGTTACAAAACCAGCCTTTCATGTTAAAATAAATCGTTGCCTGGAAAGGAGTCATCAGAGTTCTGTTAACGAGTCAGTGGTATTCTGTGATAGTAACTAGCTGTTAGAGTCCTGGGCAGTACAAATACCCTGTCCATGAGCTTTCTCCTTGCTTCAGTTGACTATTTTTAAGATTGCTTTGACCTTCCCCTTGAGTAATTTCCAGGTTTTGTTCAGACAATATAGCCAGTTTTCCCGTCTGCTGAAGTGATGCTGAGTTTGCTTTTACTGTCTGTTCTGGCACCCAGAAAAGAGTCATTTCCTCCCTAAAAATCTGAAAGTTTAACCTGTACCGAGGATTTTCCAAATCCTTACAGTCATTCAAGAAAAACAGAAACTAGTGACTGGATCTTATGGTCTGACTCCCCAGAGTGAGGTTTTACCCCTGTGACACATGCAGGTTACCCTGGGCAGCATGGACTGCTTTTTATTCATGCCCATCTGAGCAAGTTCTTACTTGTCAGTTTTCCTGCTGGTTCTTGTGTAGCAGTGTGCCTGTTAGTTTCTCTCTCCTCCTTCATTTTTGTAGTAGACCTCTAGTTTAATACTAATAACCTGTTCCTTTGGACAGCTTGTCCAATCATAGTTTTCCAAAAGAGCTGCAATGCCACAGGAATGACTTCACTGTCAGGGAAATGCCTTGGTTGAAGTATTTTTCATGTATCCCCTTGCTGGCAATGTGTTCTGCCCTCTGCAGGCAAATATCTTAAGTAGCTGGGCCACTGAAAAATAGGAAGATTTGGAAAACTGTGATGGTATAAGCAGTTTTGAGATACAAGCTAAGACATAGCTTGTCTTAGACCTCCTGTGGCAGATTTTCAAGCTATGTACTTGACTATATGCTGCTGAGCTTTCCCAGTTTCGTGGGCAGGGCAGGGCAGGTGCCTTTGTTCTGTGTCAGTGTGACGAGTCCGCATCCCTGTTGAGGCAGGGCCTGTGTGGCCACAGGTCAGAGTTCACTTTGCAGCAAGGTAACCTGAATTCTTCACTGCTCCTTCTCTCTGCATTCCATTCACCAGTTGTGCACTTGAACTGTCTTTGTCCCGAGGAAACTAGGATTGAGATAAGTGTCCTACAAATCTCTTCAAACATTTGTTCTAGATGGTTTAATAACATTTAATTTAGCTGGATAATGTATTGCTATATCAGTACCCAAATTTAATGAATGCCTTTAATGATTTTATCTACTTAGGTAATAATATAGATTAATATTTTTCTAAAAATCATAGCAGACCATTTTTTAGAAGTTTCATAGAGCGCACATTCCTCTGAGAGCAAAAATATGCACTAGGATCAGATAATTTTTCAATATTATTATTGCAAGTAGTCATTAACCTAAAATTACAGTCAGTTAAAATATCTCAATAGCTGATCTTTGCAAGATGTATGAATTTAAATTAAGCATTTTCCCATTGATTTGAGAGGGAGGAGAGGTATAGGCACAGACTCAAAATGTATAAGCTTGTGTTTTAAATTTGTAACTATTTAATTGCTTATGAAATATGAATTAAATTTCCAATTCCACTTTCTTTTTCCCTTAGGCTCCTGATGTAAATTTAAAAGTCTAACAAATAACCCAAATTGAGATTTTGCTATTGAGATCAGACCTTCCAAAGAGTTGTGATCAGCAGTATAGATAAACCTGCATGATTTAGGTGTTGTGTGAATTGTCTGCAGTTTTATTCCATTCAGAGAGGGCTGCTGCAAGTGAAGATGAGGAACCTGTGGTAGGGCTTTGTCCATACCCATTATTAAATAGAAATGGAGCATTTCAGATAGCAGGGCTTTTATCAGAGATTCTCTTTGAAGAATATATGTTGCTCTAAGAAGAATTAGCCCCAAAATTACAACCTCTAATACAAAAGAAAGTTCTCTGCAGATGACTTCCATCTGAAAAATGTGACAGCTGTCAAACACGCAACAAGGTTAAATTGCTACCTCATCCCTGAAGTAAGCATCAGTTTCTTTAAGTTCCAAGCTCCTGTTAAGTATAGCAAAAGTCAAGAGAAGATAGTTGTAAGGGAAGCAGTTTGTAAAAATCTAGGATCTGTAGATCTGAAGAACTAAAAACATTAGAAAGTATTTTGAAATGTGTAAGCTGTGATTGATAAAAGACTTTGGATGATCATTCCCAAGCTCCGTGCCCCTCCTAGTCCCTTGCCTTGCCCTCTCCATTGCAGTTACTTCTCACTGACCCTCTACAGCAAAACTCTGCTTTCATGCCCCTTATCATTTGAAATGCTCCATTTTTTGTCTCACAAGGGGGGCATGAAGTGGCATGGGCATTATTATAGACAAGACACAAGGTAAGGTGAGCTAATATAGATCTAGAGCTTCTAGAGATCTCTAGAGCTGAATTTGTATGTTTTGCTTGCTGATAGATTGCTCACTAAAAACAAGAGAAAAAGCAACACTATCATAGAACATATGAATGGGACCACCATCTGTGGTGAATTATTCTCCACTCCAGCTTGGCTTTGAGAAGGTCTTGACTGTAATAGTGTCCAGTTTGGGGTCTGAAAATTAAAGATGTTGACCATATGGACAAGGTCCAGAGAAAAAGAAGCCTTATTTCACATCACTGCAGAGAAAGACAGAATAAAGTGATCTTGTCCTCTGTGGATGGCAACAGGCTTAAGCCTCAGCAAGGGTGATTCAGTTTAGACCCAAGGAAGACATCTGAAGCACTGAAAAGGATTACTTTAATAGACTGTGGAGTCTCGATCACTGGAGATAAATGTATCTCCGCAATGGCTTAGGTGCAGTTGATCTTGTCTTAGGACAAGAATTCAGTCTAGATGACTTCAGAGAGTCCCCTGTTTCCTATGCTTTTGTAGTTCATCTGGGCTGGATCCAGCTCCATTTGACTCCAGTGCCTGAAGAAGGGGGAAAAAAAAGGAGTAAGTGGAAAGGGGAAGTTCCTTTTAAAAACTGTGCCACCTGTGCTAGAATAGTACAGAGTATTTTAAGTCGTCTTCTCTTAGGTATGGTATCCCTTTTTTACATTAACTTTTCAAGACTTCTTTAAGAAGCAGTTAACTTGAAGCACTTCTGTCCTTTGTGATGATGAGGGAAAAAAGTTACTTTGTTAGAAGAGAATTTGGGCCTTGGTCTAATTATTTTTCATTTCTGCCAGGAAGTGCACACTAATCTGTTGAGTAAAATATATCTCCCTGCTTTATTGGTTTTTTTTCAGTCTTGCAGGATGGTGCTCTTAAACACTTTTGTAGCAGCTTCAAACATACTTTTCATCAAAGCCATGTTAAACATGCTATGATACCACAAACAAAAGCCTCTGTTCATAACAAATCATTAGAATTTCCCCAGAGTCCTGCTGATATAGCATCTGTTGATACAAATTAAAATCATTCTATGATGAATTATTGGGAATTTGCAGATAGGTTTCTTAGTAGCTGAAATGCTCACTGACTCCTAAAATTCGTGCAGGGATGGAGGACATTTGAAAGGTTCAGCAAGAAGTTACTTTGCGGGGAAGATGGGGAAAAGAAGGCAAAGACCTTAAACACCACAGTCCCTGGGAAGTATGAAAGGACAGCTCATACCCAAAAAAGTCACTGGCAGGAAGAAAGCTTTTAGCTTAGTTAAGGGGACTTCAGGTGTGGCTTTCTGCTTTGCAGTGCTGTTCAGGGGGAGAAAAACAAGGGAAGAGGATGTGCTGGGGTAAAGTAAGGGATGAACTTACAAACACCGTGGGGGTGTTTGTGCTCCCCACGGCACAAGACACTGACATTTTCACAGCAGCCCTGCAATGCACCATCCACATCTACAGAGAAGATGGTGCTACTGCTGCAGCAGCTGCCCTGGTATCCAACTTCTCTCAAGCTGCCCCAGACAGCTACTGAACTTACTTACTAGCACGTGTGATTTCATTCTGGTGAAAGCAGAGCTGATAAACCCCTAAACCCAAGTCAAGAAAACTGCAGAGAGCAAGAAAGAAACCCAAACCCCAGATCCTTTACTCCTGTTTTGAGACAACCTGTTCTGTTCTGGCTTACCTTTTCACAATGGCAATTAAGACAGGAGCTCAGCAGCCTTCTGAAGGCAGCACCAACCAGTGCTGTGCCCCAGCAGTGCTGTGCCTTGGCACCCTTCTCTGAAATGCTGACCAAGCCCTCAGCCTGCTTTGAGCAGGACACTGGACTAGAGACTTCCCAAAGTCCCCTTCAATTCGAATGAGTCTGCACTTCAGAAACATCAGGAAGGAAGTCAGTGACTGACACACCCACAAGGATGCAACACATGGAACATTACTTGTACCTAGCCATTATAAAATTTTGGAACGCTTAATGGTGTCATTTTTATCAGCCAAGGTATGATAAAACCAGTGCATTTTGAATCCAGGGTGGTACATGCTACAGCAGTAAAAGCACAGTTTTGACTGTGCAACTCTATCTGTGCACAGTGTCAGATGGCACACCACTCACAGGATTTACTTGCATAGGTCAGCACTCCTGATGTGAGGGAGGATCAAGAAAAAATAAAAACCTGAGCATGCCACTTACTTACAAAGAAGTCTCTATCTTTATCTGTCAAATATCAAATTCACAAAACTCTCTCTGAGCACTTGTCTTCAATACCTGAAAATACCTGAATACCTGAAAAACCTTCTCCTAACAGTTTTATTATCTTCTGTTTCCTGCTTTTGAATGACCACCTCATGGCTATGTAACTGTAAGAACACTGCCTGCAAGCTCTTTCAGAAGGAGCCTTATTTGTACTTGCTTAAAAGATTGCATTGTAACTCTTATACTGAGCACTTTTGAGGTTAGGCTGTGGACACTGCCTGGGCAAAACCAGGCTGTCTAGAGCTTACAGTGACAATGGTCTTTATTTCCTTTACTGGAAGACACAATACCAATTGTTTGGTTGAGGCCAGGTCTTCATACCTGAAGCAAAACTAAGCCTTATCTTGTACTCAGATCTTGGCAGCTATAGAACAGAGAAACAAAACACTTAAAAGGCTCAAAAAGCGACACTAGAAAAGGTGGCCTAAAATACCACAAATTTCCAGCTGACAACCAGAAGTGAAAGGGGCTGTTTATTTACAGAAGAATAAAGTGGCTTCTGGGAATATTAACATAATGTCAAAATGGGGACAACTTTAATACTGTAAGTACCAAATAGTAGGTAAGTGATCTCTCTAATGTGGAAAAAAAAAAAAAAATCACCAAAACCATCCTAGGAGGAAAACCTGCCTAATGCTTGTAGAAATGGGGACAAAATTTTTTTCTTTATCATCACGTCACATCTCCTGCACAGGTAACTTTGTACAAGGACTCTGATGGAGAAGACTTTGGGTTCAGTGTCTCGGATGGTTTATTGGAAAAAGGAGTGTATGTTAAAAACATTCGACCAGCTGGCCCTGGTGATCTGGGAGGTTTAAAACCATATGACAGACTTCTACAGGTAATGTTTGTGCATTTTGCAGGTTTGGCATGAAGGGACATCACATATGGATTACTTTGTAGAAAGATTTATAACCACGCTGGGGGGTGTTTGGGTGTCCACGTTCGGAGATGTGATTGCAGAAAACTGCACAGTTTTGCAGTTTTGTTACTTGGAACAGCCCAGTAATCTACATTGCTTATTATATTATATTATACTATTATTATAATATAACGAGCACCACCGTTTGTATTTCTGCTGGGATGTTTTAAGGGGGGCAGGAAGAAGGTCAAATGACCATAATTGCTCTGCACCACGGGCCGTGCTGTGTAGATTTCTTAGATTTCTTTTCTTGGCAAGAAAAGGCAGCACTTCATAGAGCTTTGAACTTTTATGCAGTGGCACTAAAGCTGAATTTTCCTGTGCAGTCAGATTTACATAAACAAATTCTTTCAGAATGCTAGGTATTTTTGAACTCTGAAAGAAACATACAAATGCTCACTAGGAAGCTGGATTTCCCAAAGCATTTCCAGACAGATTTGTCTTTTTTGCTTTTCTTGATACAAACCTTGGAATTATTTCTGTATTTACTCCAAGTGTTGACTGACATAGTTGGAATAATGTGATAGTCACTCAGCACCACACTTATCCCAGTGCCAAGCTGGACTATGATGAAAAAACAAAATCATTTCTCAACTGGCCCAAAAAAAAAATTTTATGTAAATTTATATCTATTAGGTAAAACCAGAGAAGACCTGAACTGAATTGAAATCTCACATGTGCTCTACTGCATTTCAATTGACAAACACTGAAGAACAGAAAAACTATGTGCTGTTAAATATCATTTATGGAGTGGGCATTGTGACAGCTGGCAACAGCCAGTATCAGTGTAAATATCCCCATTTCAGCTACATTCTAAGAGTGAGTAGAAAATTAATTGATGTCTTCAGATTAGACACCACGGTTGAACAGTCTTATGTTGGGTGATTCTCTACTTGGAATAGTTAAATCAGGCTCCATAGTCTCAAGGATAAATCTGTTTCTCTTGTGATCTCATTTTTTTTCCTCCCTAAAACGGTAACAAGAATCAATCTTCCCATCAATCAGGTAAACCACGTCCGCACCAGAGACTTCGACTGCTGTTTGGTTGTGCCTCTCATTGCAGAATCTGGCAATAAGCTGGAACTGGTCATTAGCAGAAACCCACTGGCATCTCAGAAGGGAAGCTCAGAACAACACACTTCAGGGAGTGGGGAGTGGGGTGATCCGAATGCTGCCTTCCTTCAGCAGAGCGGACGCACCAGTGTTAGTACGGAGACGCGGGATCCTACAAATACGTTATAGCAGAAACCACCCGAGTGGGACATTCGGTAACAAAAGACAATTATGGTGCTAAATCCATTTAAGATTTCTCTGAGATTGAAGCTCAGATGCTGTACAGCACTGAAAAGCACAGGAGGTCAGTCAGTCTGTCTCAAGGCTTCTATTAATCCACGGTTACTTTGGAAATAGTTTCATTCTTCATAAAGTCAAGTCATTCCATTCTAAACAATCTAGGATTAGTAACAGTAAAAAATACATAAGGGCCTTCTTTTTTCCCCATATAAGAAACTGGGGAGATATTTTAAACATCATCTACATGTTCTTCTCCCTTCAGCAGCAGCAGCTGTTTGAGGGAAAAGCATGGAGTTAACCTCTGCTAACAAACAGCAGTGTCCAGGTTATGTATGCAGTTTTTAAAAATCCTTTTTATCAGGAAGGTGCTGCTGTCTGATGGACAAGGCAGAGTGATTTACTGCACTGGGTTTTCCTGTGAAATGGCTCCATCTCTGATTTTGGAAACCTTTATTCGCTGGCGAGAAGGGTGCACTCATTAGACAAAGCAGGCTTTAGATGTTGTAACAAAATGCTTGCAGGAAGCTGCAGTTTGCATTGAACATTACTCCCCCACTTAAGCAAACTTTGTTAGAACATATGTTATTCCCTATGCAATGAAATATTTAATGGTATGTCTTGCAACCTGTGGGGATTTTTAAGCAGAGACTTTTTTAGTGGGATAAAACCTCTGATGGGGGATTACTGCAAAGAGTGAAACTGAAATTAGTTCAGACAAATTAGAAAGGTTTTTTTAAAAGAAAATGGCTTTTTTAAAATTATGTCAGTGGAGATTGATACAAAAGCTCTTTAATGATCCATAAACCTGTAAACTTGTACTGTCACACATGAGCTTTTTAAGTGAACCAGTTTCGTGAAGGAAGAAAGGTCCTATTTAATATGCTTTATTTTCAGCCTCCTTTATGATAAACATTACCCCCTGCAACACATTTTTAGAATTTAAAATTGTAAATATATTTTACAAATACATCACACAAATTCTTTCCTCTCCCCTCGGCCCCCAAGCAATAAAATACTGCCAGTTGCTTTATATGCTCACCAGCAGCTGCATTGGTTTATTCTGGTATTCAAGTTGTTATTGGTAATTATTGTTCTTGGTGAATATAAAGATACTGGATTTGTACATTTGTAGAGTCTCCATATCTAAGCAATCACCTTACAGAGTTGTTTCTGGTCAATTTAAACTGTTAACTGTATCCCTGTTGCTGTTTCCAATACATAAACAAGCTCACCTGCCCCGCACACACAAGTATCTCTGATTTCTATTTCAGCACTGCCAGAAAAGGCCAAAATGACATTCAAGGCTGAATCGTAAAAAAAAAAAAAAGAAAAACAACAAAAACCCCAAGGTTCATGAGTCACTTGAATATGTATTTTTATTTGTAACAAATAAGTATTAAACTGTAAAGTATTTTTGTACAAATTTAATACTTTAATAGCATGATATTTATCGTCTATGTTACGTTTTTTGAAATTCAAACTGTTGCAAATATTTGTATGGAAAAACTGTATAAATTGAAATAAACAGTGATTTAAAGACATTAAAAATGAGGTAGAGTTTTTTGACTTTGTATTTTTCCCAGTTTTAGCAAAAAATACCATTTTTATACTTGTGGTATACTTTTTCCTACATTATGTGGAAAAAAAATTGTTAAAAGGTAAGCCAGTTGTCCACATTTTAGTACAGTGTGTCTGATGATTGATTTAACATTCAATTTATTAATGTCAAAATTACAATGCAGCAAGTCCCATAATACACGTGAGAACGTTGAAGGTGGAATGTTATCTGAATTCTGATTCAGAGTTTTGCTTTTCTTACCAAGATCATCATCAGCATAGAACTGTTAGCTAAAGCAGCAGTAGCAAGTTATAGAAAAAGTTTTCTATGTCACTGCAACTTTCTTGTTCTGTCTGTAACAAGATTAAAATCTGTAATCCATCAAAGCTTCATGGCCACAAATCTGCCACATTAGAAAAACCTGAAGTCATCCCCTTTGTAAACTGTTTTTTTTACTCGAGGAAACCGTAGTTTTGGCACATCAGTAACAGCATCTCATCAATACTGTAGCATTTGGAGATAGATACATCTTGATATGGACAGCTAGGAGTCTTTAAACCAAAATACATCCTCGTGTATTTTTTAAGGGAACATCTGGATCCTCAAAGACCTGTAAGTTCATTCTTCATCAAAACAGAAGAATTACATGATTTTTAATGACCAGTGCAGCAATGACTCTACTAAAAATGGATCACTGAAAATGGAAGAGGCTCAGTGTAAAACAAGCTGTTCTTCATAGAACATGCAAAACCCACAAAAGCCTTTGAAAGGCACCTGCATACTCAGCTTCTCCATCCCAAAAATCCTGAAGCGGTTCAATAACGGCTCATACCAAGGACAGTTAATAATTGGCTGTTAGCTTTTAAAAAGCTTCTTAGGAATTGGCTGTCCCAAAGTTAGATTCTTAAGTCTGGAAGATCCAAGTGGGGATTCTGCTACTGTTGTCTGTCAAAACAAAACAAAAATGTTACCCAAGTTTGAACCAGACCTAAAATATATTAACATCTTCAAAAAAGGCTTTCTTCATGAGCTCAGAAATTAAATGTAATGGGAAAAAAAGCATCTCTTAAGCAGGTTTTACTTTACAAAATCAATTTTAATTATTAAATTTTACATACATCTTTCACAGCAGGTCACCTAAATACTGACAATTTGTGCACAGAACAAGCTGATACAGGCTAAGCTGGCCAACAGATCACTCCAGTGCGTAAAAAGATGTGTAAGTTTACTGCTATTGACATGAAACCTTTTTTTTTCTGTATAGCCATGTATTACTCTGCAGAGACATCTGCCAAATTTGACTGGTTCACCAATTACTGGTCAACTTGAAAATTATTAAATAAATATTAATAAAACAATCGTAACAGCACCTAGGTGACACACAGTGAAAGAATGCAAAAGTTTAAGCTTTCTCAGTAAGGAGATACTTACAGGGGGTATTTTTGTAACATCCTGAGGTGCAGGAATTTGTCTTTTACATGGACTTTGCAGCAAACTGCCTGTCTGCTCTTTACTGAGAACTGATGACCCTTCCTGTGTCATGAGCTCACTCTGAAGTTCAGGTGGGTCAGGAGCACCTTGAGTTACAGAAACAGACTCAGTCTCGAGCTCTTGACTTTGCCAGCACTTCATCAGGGGAGAGGATATTTGTTTGGGACAGTTGTTTGTTTCTGCAATTGCCTCTCTCAAAAATCTCTGCAAACGTGTTTTTCTGGGCACATTCTTTCTCTTTATTGCTCTCCTGAGGTGCAGCTCTTCAGCCACGATGTAGACGCGGCAGCGGCCCCTGGTCACAGCTGTGTACACGTGCTGCCAGTGCTGCCAGCCGGCATTGCCAACCACGTACACAACGGTCCTTTCCTCGGAGCCCTGAAACGTGGCACAACGCTGTTTCAAAGTCTGATCTCCAGTAAATAGTTTAAAAAAAGACAAGAATGAGGAAGTTGGAGACAAGTGGGGAAACTCAAGAGTATTTTCTATCCCGCATTCAAGGAATTCTAGTTTCAAGAAAAGTTTCTGATTCTTTTATGAGAAAATACAGTGCACTAGCTCAGCTCACAGCTGCTGTGTTTTTACCTGGAATGTGTGAATAGTTCTGGCCCAGGCATGCTTTATGTGACACAGCTTCCTCAGTGCTTTGTAGTTCACAGTGAACGTGGAGCCGTACATGCTGCTGATGGTCAAGAAGTGCTCTTTATCAATTTCTTCATCCTAAAGGAATAGCACAACACTCAGCAGTGAGCCTGAATCGGCTGCTGGATCAAAGTCTGTACATCCCTATTCTAGCTTTCCCTGAAATTACAACAGCTGCAATATCAACCAATTGAAAGAGTTTCAGAAGACACGAAACCAAGTAAATTGCTGTTTTTCACTGACCACCTTCAAGGAAAGCAGTTTCCACTGTTCAGGGCCTACCCTAACTACTGATACTTTCACTGCTCAACTCACTGAGTCCAGCAAAAAACCCAGTTTTTTGTTGCTGTTATTTTAAGGCCAGCTTGGTTTTCTGCCAGGGAAAGCTTATGCTGTTACATTACTCTTCAGACTACATTAAACACTATCCATTTCAATTACAATACATTTGAGTATTTACAGAATGTATTTACACTGAATACAATCAGACTGTACAAAAATGCCCAGAATTGGAGTTTTTTGTATTCTCTATTGTACCTTGCCTCTTTCATGCTTTTTACATGATTGTTTAGCAGAACTAGGTATGTATTATGGGTGAAACTTACAAAGTGTGAATTGTTTTGTTCTGGGGATTCAGCAAGCACTGAATCAGTTCCCACCAGGTTTTCTTTGCGCAAGTTCTTGCAGCAAGGACTTACCCCTGTTATGAAAAATATATCTCCATTGCAGAGTCTTTTGCCCTCCTCATCAGCCTCTGCAGTGGGTGTGGTTCCTCCACTTCTGCATTCATGGCCATTAGGACCCTCTCCAACACCACAGGCTGCCAAGAGATCCTTGAGATACACATTGCGTGTGCAGGCAATCTTGTCCCCCACTTGAAATAGAAGTCGGTTCTTATGGTCTCTAGGTCAGAGAAAGAAAAAGAGAAAAATGTATTTACAAAGTGTGCATTTACCATCTCTCAGTATTTTTTCTCTTTCCACTCTCTATACTTGACCCAGATTAAAAATCTTAATAATATTCAAAATAGTTAAGATCAAACATTTATGTCTTGAACTTTTGTAAAACCCTTTGGTAAAAAACAGTAATATAGCATAGCACAAAAATCCTGCTTCCAAAAATATTTCAGAATCTATTTAGTAATCATATAGTGGCAAAAAAAAAAAATAACCTTGAGAGTTTTTTTCATGTTGCTTTTATATGAATTTTGAATATTCAGTAGTAACTTAAATCTCAGAATTCACATAGTGTATTTAAATGAAAGGCAGTTTACCACTGTTCAAAATGAGATTAAAGAACCCATCAAATGAAGTTTATTATATGAATGATTTATAACATAATCAGATCTAGATGAAACACTGAAGTTTTAGAATCTTATTTTACAGTGCTGGCCGGGCTATAACATTTTCAAAAACAAAATGAGATTGTTCACAGGAAAAATGCAAAACAAAGGCCTACCTGGTTAAATGATTTGAATAGTGTTGGCAACAAAGTTCATTTATTAGATCACAGTCTTGCCTAAAGCATACAAAACAAGAACATGAACAAAAATCATGATATACAAAGCATACAATTACTAGCAATGTCACGTAGCATTAATTTATAAATAATGGAAAAAGCCCCTTTTCTCTCTGATGATCTTCCACCACCTATTAAGAACAATTACTGATTCAGAATTTAGAAAACAGAGCAGTAAAGGAACAGTTTTGTCTAAATACCACAGAAAGTGTTTGCACTGTACACCTAGATTAGCTAGACTTGCTTTTAAGATAAAGAAGAAAACTAAAGAAAAACTAAAGCCTGGAAAGATTATTTTCTGTCTGTGGATGTATTAAAAATAGCCAGAAGATTTATTTGCTTTTTAAAGACCTGGAATTTTAAATGCAAATTAAGTACCTATATTCTAGATGAATCATACACAAAAATCACTAATAACAGTATTGTACCTGAATGCAGACTGGAGAAATAAAACTGATATCAGAGTTACTCAGCATTCACAAATTGCTTATTTGCTCACTGGTAACCTTCAAATAGTGGGTGTTTTTTACTTAGTGAGAAAAGGTTCTTCACAATTAAAGGTGGAAGAGTTTTTTCCTAAGTACCATGTTGTGCAGAACTCAAGTTTATGCACTATTGGTACTACTGCACATTATTTTTATCCTTCCAGTGTTTCATGCATACTATTCATGCTCCTGTGATTACTAACTTCCAGTCTTTCTTCAAAGTGTGTTACAGCCCTACATCCCACACTTCTTAAGTGATAAGTATTCCAAGTATCTAGTAATTTTATGCTATTGCCGCTAGTCTCTCCAACTCAACACACTCAGCTATTTTTAGATTGTGGCTGCTAGCAAGGATTTTTTCCATGTCTGCCTGAATACTCTGTTACCTTCTGAAAGCAATGAATTGTGATTGTTTGGCGTCCTCCAATCCTGGCCCTTTTTTAAGTAAAATCTTTATGGCAGTTTGTAAATCTGTTTTAAAAGACATAAAAGGTAAGGCATAAAAATATTCAGAATTTTAAAAAGAAAAATATAATTCAATATGAAATTGCCTTTGCTTATTTCTTGCTTTAATGACATTTCAACTTGTTTAAAACAGAACAAAAAAGAAACAAAAAAACCCCCCAAAAAACTCCCATGCAAAATTACACACCTCCCAAAGAAACAAAAATACACCACAAAACACCCAGGAAAACATCATGTAGTTAATCCACTATTAAAATCTGAGAAACAAGAGTGATATGGAAAGAGACAAAGTCTTTGTGTTAGAAACACAAAGCTGTTGTATTAAACAACAGCTGCATGGAGTTTATTTCATGCAAAGTAAGGTTTTGATACTGCACATCAAAGAGGTAAAGATGAAATCTTTTCAAGCCACAGACCTATACACTTGGATTTCACAGAAGAAATCTACTTTTAGTATTCTGTTTGCTGAGTGTTTTGCTAGAGTAAGATAAGGTGATAATGTCTGCCTATTTTTTTTTCACGTTCCCTTTGAAGCTTCTTGATGCATATAAAACAGAGGCCACTCAAGCCACTTACACCCAATAAATGCCAAAAAACCCAGTAAACAATGGCTCTAGCCCTGACCCCAAAACATTTTAAAATAAATACTGGCATCCCTTCTTAGAATGTTCCTAACTCAATTCTACAGGTGGGAGCACATTCCTGTCCAGGACACCATCCTGTTACAGTTGCTTTTTACTCAAATGATTCACCTCTGAATCAATTCTGAAAAATTTTCAAAGTTTGACAGCTCCAGCTATAATATAAAAAGACAATCACATTCAATTACAGTGGTGGAAGCTGTCCCCCATTTCAAAGTCTAACGGGTGAGCTGGAGCTCTACAGACCCTTCTTTGCACTTATGGATCTTGCTGTGTGCACTTAAAGAAGGCAGAAGATAAACTCTTAATGTAGCATTTAAATTTATACCACAAACAAAGCCAGACTAAAATCTTCCCAAAATTTTAGTTCCAGACAATAGTCTATGCTTTACCAAAGGGAGAATCAAGATCATAAACTGACTATACACACGTACTGTCAAAATTCCCACCAGCAGCCAAAGCAATAAAAATAAATTTCTTCTCCGGGCTTGGCATTGTTATTTCCTCATTCCAAGCAGAAACTTTCAGCACCTCATCAAATTCAGGAAGCTGCCGGTGAGAGATTCTGGACCAGAGCATTGGAGGGAAAACCAGAAAGTTATTTCCAGTTAAAGAATTCCAGTGTATCATCATCTGCATCAGCCTGAAGGTCGTCACTTAGAAATTTTTTGTCATCTACACTACATGCCCTGAAAACTCTTTCCTCAGAGCATACTTAATTTCACATTGAAAAAATTGATAATTTAGTCTCTTAAGCCTCCATCACTGCAGCAGATACTTAGTATTACCCATACAGTTCTTCCCATGGGAGCAAAATGGAGTAAAACAGAAATGTTACCAAAAAATAAGTAAGAATGTTTGTAAAACACTTAGTAGTTCTGGACATCCTGCAAATATTCAGAATATTCTCAAATTCAACTAACATCAAAACCTAGATTTTGTTGTTAGAGGTTTAGAAAAGAAATCATGCACTGATAGGAAACAAGATTATTTCCAAAACAGAAGTAATGCAAACACTGGAAACATTTAGAGTTTCTAGGTATTAATACAGACAAAAATAGAAAGAAACTGATGTCATGGCCCTTGACATCTAAACTGTCCAAGCAATTCAGTCTGTTTTAGTTGTTGTCACATTTATCAGCAATGTTTTAAAACCTCCTTTTTAGAGGAGCAATTGTAAACCATTTTAGAAGGCATGGAGTCAGTTGTGCATTTACAACTCATTTGAAAACAACAGAGTGTATCTGATAGCATGATACTAAAATACATCCCGTAAAACTCAAGAGTGTTCCAGTACACACATTTTTTTCCAATATACACTTCTGGAAAAATCTATAGGGTTTTGTTGCTATTGGTTTGGGGGTTTGTTTTTAAAAGCAGTGTTACGGATTTGGACCAAAAAAACTAAGAGAAGCAGTACTACAGAGTCAAATCCGGATGCACTGCTAACTGCAGTAAAAGGCCAGGCAACGCTTGCAAGAATTCTTCATACACACATCAGGATATCCTACTGTGAGGAGCCAATTCAGTTTTGTTATGCCTCAACGATGGTTGTCAGAGGCATGTGGGGGAGAGGTGCACGCGTGCCACGTGCAGGAGGCAGCCAGAAGCAGCCTTGTCCCTGGGAGGGCTTCGCCTGGCAACACCCATGAGGCAGGCAGTAGGAGACACCGTGGAGGGGCTTCTCCGGTCAGGTCTCCACCAGTGGACGGCACAGGAAGGCTGGACCGGACCAATGGTCCCCTGTCCTCGGGCAGACTTTAGGAGGGCCAGGGGGGTATAAAAACTGACTGCGTCAGGGCTCGCTGGGGCTCGCTACTGTTCCCTATTCCTGCTCGCTCTCCCCCTCGTTTGCCCTGGCCCCAGCCTGCCTTCTAGCTCTCCTGCCCTCGCACCCGTCCTGCATTCCTGTGCCCCTGACCGCTGCCTTGCCACTTCGCCCCGTGTCCTCGCCTGGGCTGCCTGCTCCCAACCCTGCCGTCCCAATCCAGCCGTCAGTGCCCGCCGTGCCGCCCCAGCCCAGGCGGTCGCCGCGGCCCTCTCCGGGGTCCTGCTCCTCCCGGCCGAGCGCCCGCTCACCGCGTGCCCGGGGCCGTGCCCGTGAGAGCCGCGCCCCGCCGGGCGCCGCGCAGGCTCGGTCAGAGCGGGCCCGGCGGCGGGCAGGCAGCGGCACAGCCCCCAGCCCCGCCCGGACACCGACAGCACCGCCCTGCCCTGCTGGGGGTAACGCTCTGTTCTTCTCTCTGTCTCCTCTCTCTCCTCTCCCCCAGTCCTTTTCCATTTTCCTTTCTTTTCTGTCTCCTCTAGCCGTCTTTCGCACGGGCAACTTCTTCTCCTTTTTGTTATCAATAAACGATTCTCAGATACAGTGTTTGCCTCGTTTGGCTTCATTCCGTTCCTGACCATCCATTTTTGAAAGAACTCTCTGCAGTTCCCCACAGTGGAACACGACACCTACCTTGATGCATTATCTACAATTAGTTGCGATTCAGCTCTATGGTTAGTTCGCAGTTCCACAGAAAAGCCTCTTGATTTTAGACCCTCAAAGATATCAGCTAACATGTTTCCTGGGTCTATGCTTGGTAGCTGTCTAGTATCACCTAAACAGAATGCACATTAGTTTTTGTGAGAAGGAATAACGTACCATCTGTTGAAAATTGCCTTGAAAAAAAAACACCACTGGAATTAATAAATCTTCAAGCCTCTACATAGTAACATACATCCTTAATACAATTCACATGAAATAAAACTTTCAAGAATCTGAGAAACTTTGGGAATAAAACTGTAGTGTAGTTTCAGTTTTTTTATACTCCTCACTCAGTAATGCTCTACTAGCAAGTGCAAATCCCTCTGCTTGATGAGCACTGACACTGATCACATCTTATTCAAACACAGTTTGAAAGCTACATATTTAAATACAAATGCCATAAATAGCATGTCAAAAAGCAAACCTCTGAGAAAGCATAAAAATTTGACTTTACATTTCTCTGCTTTCCTTTTTGAATTAAAACAAGATGATCCTAGCATTAAAAATGGCATGAAAACGCCCTTCTAACATGTGATTAATATGCTAACATTAGCTCCTTCAGATTTAAGGAAATCAGAAAAGTTTTCCAGTTGCAAGATGTAATAACCTACCACATGGAAGTCAGAATGAGGAAAACACTGTTAAACAGATAATGGAGATACTGATACTTTCATACTGACAGCTGGAAAACTTGTCTATCTCATCTGACGTTAAGAATTAGCAGAAGTATCCAAGTACAGAACAGTGTAACATTCTGGGGTTTTTAAGAGACTCGGTGGGAGCTCTGATACTTACACTGTATACTGTGTATTATTAAACATAGCATGATGCTAAATTTGCTGTTTCACTTACCTAGAATAATAAGTTTAGCAAGCTGAGCATGCTCGCACAAGAGTTTTAAAACTAAACTAAGAATGTGTACAGACACCAAACTTCCTTCATCCACAATCAGAACCGTAACTGCAGAAAACTTCCACGGCTGTGCTTGTTCAGTCCGCCTCCATGATTTAAAACTATAGATAATCTAGAAACAAATAAAAATAAAGTAAGCTCTGACAGTAATCAACTGTAAACAACTGTCTTATAAAAGTAGACAGTGTGGTATCTTCTAATGTTGTATGTAGAGCTATTACCTGGAATTCTGACCTTAAACCTGTAAAGACCCAGAAGACTCAACCATTTAGTCTTATTTTCCTCCTCAGTGAATATGTTTCTAGCTGAGAAACTTATCAACACTTACATAAAAGCACAGTCTTTTTTTTCTGCAGGAACTGTTAAAGACACAAGGTCAGCCATTAGGTTGCTCAGTAACAGAACACCTCCTACTATAACCTGCTGTCATTAATAAATGCCCAAAATTGCATGGGGAAGGGGAACAGGCACCTAACTATCCAGTCCCAAAGATAAAATAAGCCAATAGTACTTTTTATGTTATTATGATTTCTATTTATATGGGTTATTCCACACCTCCAGTGTCTTCTTGGCACCTTTTGCTACCTAGAACAAGAGATTTGACCTAAGTTTATTAACAAAGAGTTTGCTTTCTACTTTTTTCTAAAAAAAAATTCCACAATACCTAACAGTAATTAAGAAAACACTGTGCAAATGAAATTTCTCTCATTATTCAACCCCAAGCTACTGATCTTTTCATGTATGTGCTGTTATGATTGCTAGGCAACAGGATCCTAGAAAACAGCTCTACCACCTAGAAATTATTTTTGTCTTCATTAAAATAAAACGCAAAACTGAGAAAGTGAAAAAACCCTAGATGATGCCCTAGAGAGGCACAAGTTTCAGATGTATATAAATAGTAAAGAAACCAAAGTTACAGCAAATAATGTATGACTGATTTATGATTCCCCAAAACATAACACTGACTTTCAGATCCTGACAAGCTGTACCCAAGCATTAAAATTAGTAACAATAATAGGCTACATGCTTCATAAGGGAAGTTCAATAACACGCTTTTTTTTCCCCAAAACAAGAATGGACAGTGTCAAAAGGTGTTTCAGAACCTAGTTTAAAAAAAAGAACCAAGAAACAAAACCTGAAACAAACCTTACCTGATGCAGTGTATATGCAGGAAGCTGAGTTTTTTCTCTCAAAAGACTTGTTGCCCTCCCTGTAGGTGCAGTGAATAGTACATTCAAAAATTTTTTTGCATACATATTCTCTGACTCCCAGTGGTGATCAAATGTATTCCATTCCTCAGATGCATCCAAGTCTTCTTCAAAGTCCTTAGAAGCAGCTTCCACTTCTATTTCCATCTGCTTTAAATGACGAAAAAGGCAGCTAACTATTGTACTCTTCCCACAGCCTCCTTTTCCACTTACAATTGTGACAGGATTAGAACAAATTTTTTTCACAGCAATCAACTGATCTTCGTCCACCTCTGCTTTACTTTGGACAACAGACATAGAGCCCACATCCTTTTCAGGAAAGTGATTTTCACCGTTAGGATTGTCTGGAGTATTTTCCTTCATGTCATGTGCCTGGTTAATATTCATTTTGTTATCTACGGTTTCTCTTGATGCCTCAGAAATGCTAAGTATCTTTTTCACGTCCACATCCAGTTTCCATGTGTGGTTTGACAGCAGATCACCTACATACATTGCAATATCTTTTTCCGATTTGTAAAGATGAGGCAGAAACACCAGCTTTTTCTCCCTAATCACTACACTCTGATCTTTCAAAAATTCAAGAGATTGCCAAACATGCTCAATGGACATGTGTTTGGATACAAAATGAGCTAATTCATCTTGATCTTCATATGTGTGTCCCATTTGTCTACAGCGTGTCTTGAGCTGATCATACAGAATTAATGCATTCTTCTGCAAGTCAGGAATCTTCCAGAGGAGATGTTCACACTGACAGAAGGCGGCCCACGTTGCCTCACAGTAAGAAAGATTCAACTCCTTATACATAATCTTCTCCCCAAAAAGAGTAAAATGAAACATATTTATTTCAGAAGATGTTAGCCTCTTGCTGAGTAACATTCCTCCTAGTAAATACAAATTGCAATTCAGAGGGTGGAAGTTTGCAAAAATGTATGTATGTATTTTTCGTAACATAGGAAGTTATGCATTTCAAGCTACATGAAAGCAAAATACTTAAAAGTAAGCTGGAATGATAATTCCTCTTAGTCATCCTTCTGTATGAAACAGAAACTTTAAAACTAAAAAGCCTGGCACAGAAATTGACTATTAGGGAGAACTCATGCACACCACATAACACATTTTCATGTAAAAGTACACAAACTGTAGAAACAGAGCAGAGGAAAGCCATTGACCAGAATACTGTACCCAATTCTGAACATGTTACTTCAAGAAATACACCACCTGTACAGACACTACCACAAAATAGTGAAAGACTGAGATGTGTGAAACAGATTAACTATTGTGAGCAAGAAAAATTAATTGCACTTGCTCAGTCTTAAGAGAAAAAGCTAAAGAGAGTCTTCAAGCAATAAAAAACTGCAGTGAGAACGCAGGTCCTTGAAGCAAGAGAGCAACAAGTCCGTATTGCATCAAGGAATAGTCAAATTGGACATCAGGAAAATCTTTTTAAAGGAAATTATGTGAAACTCTGGAATTTATTGGCTATCCTGCTGAAATCAGAGCTCTTAAAGACAAGCCAGAACATCCATCAGTAAAGCACTGGGAGCCTAAAGCAGAGGGAAAACCAAACATATTTGTGAACAATTAAGCCGTAGCTCCCACGTGAGGTACGGGACTGCTAAGGTGAGGTGCAGCAGCAAAGCTCACGGCAAGTGCAGCAAAGGAAAACACGAAGGTAAGAAACCACTGCAAATTCCATTACAAAAAACAAACTACTGTACCAATGACCTCTTACAAAGAAACTTATCAACCTTACTGTGAAAGCACAGACACTGTTCTACATACTAGGAACAGAAAGTCTCATTTACCGGTATAAAACTGAAGAGAACAGTTGAGGATTTTAAATTAGCTATCTGACTTTTGGCCCAATTACCGCAAGCATTTAATTTTCTGTCCCTTGTAGATAAACAAATTTTAACAAAACCACTTTCAAAAATCTTCTGAGATTTATTTATTCTAGACCAACTGGAAAAACAAAACCTTTTGCTAAAACTGAGTCCAGTACTTCATCCATTTCCAAATGAACTGTGCTTAGCCCCTACAAATGCCCATTTAATAAGTGAACATAACTAGAACAGCACTGTAGTCTAATGCACCTCAAATGCAGCAAACACCATATTTTTACCGTATGTAACATTACTTACCCTGCTGAATCCAAGTTTCCATGGCTCATCCTTTAGTATCTCATCCAATTTTGTTACCATCTCGTCAGCTACCTCCTCACCATCCATATCAGCCTTTCTTTGCCAACACATCTTATCTAACACACAGCAAAAGTGGCGTGGCAGAAGAATGGGCAAGAACTCCAGTATCCTCGGAAAAGCCAGAGCTCCCAGTACCGCCTTTCCTGCAACTGCACGCACCATAAACAGAGGAAGTTTTACGCAATATACAAAGATAGCTGTAAAGCAATTTATACTGACTCTGGCTTCATCCTTCTGCCTCCCTTATATCCAAGACATCACAAATTTCTCTCATTTTCTTACTTTTTGTAATCCTTTTCAAATTCTTTTAAAAGTCTGTTTTCCCTGAACTGCCTTGGGAAAAAAACAATGTAAACAGATGACATAAAACCAGCACCTAAATGTATTCACTTGGAAAATATGTATTATGCACTTGGTTTAAACTGCACAGTCAACAGCATTTTGTAGAAAGTCAGTTCAAATCTCACCATGCCTGCCTCTTACCTAAAAAAGTAATTTTCATACCGATGTACAGAAAAACATTTCAAATGCAAAATAAGAAAAGAGGCTTCTAAATGTGTAGTTTCAGATCAGCAGAGGAACTTAAAAAAACACTGCTCTCCACAGGATTTCTCAAAGACCCCAAAATTAAGTTATCACTTTCTCTGTTTATACCAGTCATGGGCTGAGAGAGAGAGGAATAATGAAACTGACTTGCTCTATATTTTGCTTTGAAAAAGTAATTTCAGAAGAAAGAAAAACATATTTCAGAAGAAACTGAAACTTTTGAAAGCTTTATCTCTTGGAAAAAATAGGCTATTTTTAATTAAGTGTTAAGGAATATTTAAAACACTATTTTTTTCAGTTAAGTACTTTTTCTGATCACTGTCTTACCCTCATAAAGACAAAGATAAAACCTTTTCTTACCCTCATAAAGACAAAGATAAAACCTTTTCCCTTTAAAGCAAGTACTTAATTTACATGTAAATAAACAATACACAATATTTCCACACACCAAAAAATACCACAAAGGTTTGAAGAACAAACTGCTTGAGCCCATAACAATTTATGACAATGAAAAAAATTTACAATACTAACAGTAGCAACTGGGATAGGGTAAGGGTCTATATTGCTCAGTGATAGAGAAAGATTAAAGTTTAAAATGTAGCAAATTAATTAAAGCTAGACACTAGAAAAAATCACCAACTACAAGGGTGAAGGGAGTATGTAGGCACACTGTGAAATCTTTACCCCTGTGGATTCAGGAACATACTGGACAGGCCTCAACCAAATGCAATCCATATATCCCATTAAAACTTACACAGCAAACCATATCTGTGTTCCTACTACTATCGATTCCTATCCCTTTGTGGTCATGAAGAGATTTGAAGTCCAGAAAGAAGAGTTAGGAACTTTACTATCGTTACAAAAAGAGAACTAAAAGCCTGAAAGCCTACAGAACTCTGAACATTTTCCTCTCCTTACACATGGGATTTGAAGTAAAGTCATTTCAAGTCTAGCAGAGGCTCTGAACTCTCCTTTATACATAATTTGACATCCATAAGAGTCACCTCCATCATCTGACCTGACACTGCCCAGTAAACCAAATACTGGAAAACTGTTTGCTTACAGGTAACAGCAGATAGACCCTGCCTGTCTGTACAGGTTATGGAAACAGATCATCAGCGTAAAACAAGAGCTCTAATGCTGAGGGCACACCTCAGACATCCTGACTTCCTTTGTATTTCAGTGTTTTGCTTCAGACCAGCTAAGTCTGGTCCCACAGACTGAATGCCCATTATAGATCAGAGTACCTCAGGAATGCAAGTGGAACACATTGCTTGGGTTTCATCCAGCAGGAATACAGTCAGTACTCTCAGAGACTGCATCACAGTGGGGACAAGGGGCATGTCTGCTTCAAAAGCACACTCCTGATCCAATCTCTAACACTCATGTAGTCACACTCATGCAACCACACCAACATAGCCCACAACAGCATCCTCAGCAGTCCTGAACTATCTCCATGTGGAGACACTCCAGTGCTTCCACAGTCTGCTCCCAGCCATACTAATCTGCCGACAGGTGGGATTCAAACACACCTAGATAGTCTATTTGGACTATGCTGAACTCCTTCTCTCATCCCTGTACTACAAGAAGCACCTATACTACTTTTGAACACATGCCAGTCCTAAAAAGCCATCACCACCATGCTTAAGTAGTGCTGACCCCATTTTTCAATAAGCCTTGTTATAGCTGAATAAACTATAGGAAGCACCAGTGTCTTTGGATCGTAGAATCACAGAAGCATAAAATCGTTTGGATTGGAAGTGACCTTAAAGATCAACTAGTTCCATACCCCTGCCACTGGCAGGGACACCTTTCACTAGACCAGGTTGCTCAGAGCCCCATCCAGCCTGGCCTTGAACACTTCCAGGGATGGAGCATCCCTAGCACAGACAATTCTATTTAGTAAGCCTACAGAATTCAGGAAAGTCCTTCTGTATGTCCATTTCTAACTGATCAGTTGTCCTACTAACCTGAAATATTTTAAAATAAAAGAATCATTTTACATTCAAAATTCGCTTGAATATACATTTCATATGAATACACATTAGTCTGAACACAGTATATAAGACAGAACTCCTTAGCTTATAAAACAATTAAAATAGCATAGGATATACCTACATGATTTTGAAACATAATAGAAGATGTCATAATCCTTGGTATCTCTTTGGATCCTCCTTGGCTGTAACTGTGAAACTTGGAACTGTTTTAGTTTTTCTTCCAGATTTCTAAAACTCAGCACTGACTCCATAGGAAGCCAAGCAAAAAATTTTTCTTTCCAACTTTCAGGAACATCACATTCCTTAAGAAAGAGTGAAAATACTTGTCGGTTGTTTTCTTCTACATCAGTCTGCAGAAAATACGATGGATATCCTTGCACAAAGTACTTTGACCCCATTTTTTTAGCTTTAACATTAACTTTCCACCAAGGGTCAACTAATGGAAAACGTCCAACTACTTCATACTCCTTTTTGGTGCCACATTCCTGTATAATAACTGAATCATTAAAAAGAAAAACAAATCAAATGTTAATTGACAGTCATAAAAATTAAAAGTTTGTGTTGATTAAAAGAGGTTTTGTTTGTTCAACACTTGTTTTTGTCTTTTCTGTAAGTTGCAGTAGTAAGTAAAGCAGGGGTTTTCATAAACTCCTGATGCCAGTCTCTCCACTAGTATTTAAAAACAAAAGTGAAACCAATCTCAGAAACAAGCACTAAAACTCCTTCTCTAAGTATCAGGAATAAATCTTACCTATGAATTTATTAAGCCAATTAAATACACACGGTTTAATATTATGGTTTACTGTTTATGCCAACTCAAGTTTACAACTGAATTTTACACAGTTTTATTGCAAAATATTCTATCACAATGCCTGCAAAATCTTCAGATACATTTGTATGCCAAATATTTCCTGCAACTGAAACCACCAAAATTATGAAGAATTAATATAATACATTCTTAACATTTTATATGACCTAGTTTGCCTCCTCTTTGCCTTCAAAAAAATAATACACCGTTCCCTGATCGACAACTGGGGACTCATTGCTATGACCAGAACAAAGTGGGCACCTATGATAAGCAGGACCTCTTCCTCACCCGTGCAGCTCTTAGGTCTGTAAGAACTTATGTATTTCTCCCTGGTTATTTAGCTCAGTTTAGCCATTTTAAAAATAACTTGCAGATAAAATATTTCTTAGGCAGAGGTTGCTCCAACTTCACCGACTTTTCTAAGCTCTAAGTAGAAAGTAGGGAATCATTAACACCAAGTATCAACACTCTCATCTGTCATAAAAGAAAAAAATGTGCTTTTTTGTGTAAACTTAGCTTGAATGGGAAAACCTTGCGTTTTCTTATTGTTGCAATCCTGTGCCCGTAGAAAAGCACAGATCACACTTCCCTTCCACTACCTGTCCATAACCTACTTCGGTTCCCTGTCCCTCCGCTTGTGATCAATTCAGACAGCGGGGAAGGGCGGAGCTGGGACCTTTCCCACGTGGAAAGCGCCGCGCCCGGGCGGGCGGGCCTGGGCCCGAGCGCCGCCATTCCCGCAGGGCCGGGCCCCCCGCTCGCTTCCCCCGGCGCCCTGCGCGGAGCCCCGGCCCCGTGCAGGGAGGGCACCGCAGCCCGCCCGGCCCCGCTCCCGCCGCCCCTCACCGGCGCGGCGCGGGGGCAGCGCGGCCGACAGCTCCTGCCCGGCGGCCTCCAGGAGCGCATCCTCCGCCAGGAGCGGCTCCTCCTCGAAGTCCTCGTCGCTCTCCTCCTCGTCGCCCGCTGCCTCCTGCCGCAGCGGCCGCAGGTGCCCCCACAGGTCCAGGCGCGGCCCCCGCTGCCCGCCGGACACCGCCATGCCGCCCCCGCCGGAGATCACTCCGCCCCCGCGGAAGGGCGGGGCGGCGGGCCTGGGGCGGCGGCCAGGAGCGGCAGGAGCGGGTCGGGAGAGTCGGGACCGACGAGTCAATTTTTTTTTAATAATTCGGGACATAATTCTCTGTCTTTCTGTTTTTACACGACCCCCATCACAAAACCATCAAATCATGACATCACACTTCCAGTATATCCGATTATGTTTTACCCAGCTGCCCCCAGATTAATGTTACGTATAACTGGCAAACTGTTCTGCGGAAGGCCCGCATTGAAAACCACCCTTCCTTCCCTGCACTGTAGCCCTGGAAGTTCCATAGCTGTTTTAGAAGTGAGCTAACTTTTTGATACAATTTAATGAGAACAAAGTCGTCGAAGTAAAAGCAAACTGTTTTTTAGTTACGAGTCAGCGGAGTCGGGTGTGTGTCTCCCTCCCCGGAGCCGAGCACACACACACCCAAAGCGGCTACATTTTATACCCTTTCCCGGCCGGCGGTCCCTGTCCCCTTTCCCATTGGGCGCTCGGGAACTTACATCCTCTCCCGACCGCCTACTACTCTGTCACCCCCCTGTCATCCCACCTCCCTCTCAGTCAAATCTTCAACCCCGCCCCTCTCCCGGTTCACAGCAGCTCCCAAGAAACCCACCAGAACAGATCGAAACCAAAAACAACACAAAGAACCAATAACTTTCATTATTTAACTTAGTAACCTTTTGGCTTCAGCAAAATATCACCCATCTATCACAGCTGCTTAGTCTTTACTTTTGTTCAACACCGGATCCTAGCCTTTTCTGAAACGTTATCACAATTCATTGGTGAAATACCAAGCTTCTCATTTTCAGTATTGATCTCTCACTGAAGTCCCCCAGAAATCCTGCTATTCAGTCATGAAAGCAAGTATTTCTACAACCTGTTTTAAACTGATTTTCACTGGTTAGCAGTTGGCAGGTTAATATTTGCTATGTTGTTATGTAGCTCTGTTTTTTCAGCAAAACGTCACAGTTGTATTTTTGCATGTTCGCGCCACTAGCTAGCATATGCTTTCATCAATGAATTGTAAGATTTATTTTAAAAAAATCATTTTGCTGATTGTTGTGTTTTGATTTGCCCTCTCTTTATTTTTTAAACTATTTTCTTCCAATTTCTTCTTTGTTTTGCTTTGTACTGTCACACAGTACACTGGAGGCCACTGTGGATGTCTTGCTGCCACTTCAGAGTACCGGCAAGCAGATTAAAGGAGACGCAAAAGCAGCAGGTGCTGGTGCAAAGCTGGTGGATTCTTCTGATTGAGATTAAGTAACTGGGTGGTTTTGCACCCCAAAAGACCGAGGTGCAACATAGAAATGCCCCCAAAACTACACTAAATAGAATGCAGCAAATAAGTTGCCCAACTTCTGGGAAGAAGCTGTCAGCAGCACAGACATACCCTTCAGAACAGTAACATTGGCTGTTTGTACGTGTGTTTAGAACAAGTGATGTATAATAAAATAGATCAACATACAACAACTTTTGTCTAACCTAAACGAGACACAATTCTTTTCCACATTGTTTCATGACTCCTTCCCACGCATAATCCAGAAGGCCTTCGACCCACAGGACTACCCTGCAAAGAATGTTCCCCTCTCTGCCACCTTCCTCCTTACATAACTGAAGGGCCTTCATCTCTCTGACACAGAAGCATGGACTCTCCCTCTGTCCTGGTGAGGTTCTCTGCCATTTCTTCATCGCTGGGAATACCTACATTGCTGTGTCAAAGTAATACCTATAAAAAGACGGAGACGTGTAAATACAGCCGTTATTATTTTAAAACCCAGCTGCAAGTCTCATGCACACATAACAATATTGAAATAGTTGTTTTCAGTTCTTGTGTGATGAATACTGGTATTGTTTCTCCAGCTTAATTCACAGATAACGAAGTAACTGCTTTACATGGCAGGCTGAAAACACATGGCCTATAAAAGAGGATGGAAACATGAGAGGGGATGGAAACATTGATGTTAATTTAAAAAATTTAAAGCATTCGCTTACTGAAGTGTTAGGCAGTCATACATTTGAATCACTGCTTTAAGATACTTTTTTCTTATGAAACATCCTTTCACATTTAACTGTGTATTTGTCGAAGTGAAACTGGGTATCTGACTGCCCCAGTCTATTCTGAAAATGCAAATTTAATACTGTATTCAGCAAGCCTGATTGGAATTTCCTTGTCTTTCTGCAATCCATACTATACATGCTGAATTTCTGTATGATGCCTTACATTTCCTTTTCTCCTTAACGTCCAGTAGGATTGATCCTGATTATAAATGGCTTTATAAGGTAAGGCCAGGCTTTATTAGGTAAGGCTTGATTTTCAAAAATGTGACTATTTGCTGCTCAGGTAAAGTCAGATTAGTCTTCTAGAGATAGGTGAGCATTAGATGATTTTTTTAAATATTTGAGACTAAATGCTTTGCTCTTTTCAGGAAAGGAAAAGAAATTTTGCAATTTCGATGAGGATCAATTGAGCAAGCTTCAGTCCATTTCACTGCACTTCATGTCATCCCATCCACTTTTATTGCTTTCACTTTGTTTCAGAATTTTCTCTTTTTTTTTTTAGCATTTCATTTCTTCAATTTCTTCTCCTGTCTCTTTGTTTACCTTTCTTCCCTGATTTCGGGATTCAATGTGAATAATTTTGGCAACTTTCAGTCCTTTTCACTGCACCTCATTTCATCTCAGTACATTTCGTTGTAATCACTCCATTTCCAAATTTTCTTTTTTTTTCAGTTGCATTTTATTTGATCATCTCTCCTTTTCAGAGTGTTTGTTACCCTTTGTTCTCTGATATTAAGATTTCATTTCCTTTCCTGTCACAAAGATTTTAAATCATCCTTTGAAAAATACTTGGAAATCTTATATAGCCTTTGGGGACTAGCTTATTCTCCATCATGTCTCAGTTCAAATTCCACCCTAAAATCCAAGAATGTACAGTAAACAGAAACAGGCTTTGACAGCACTATGATTTTACTTTCCAATGCACCATGATATCACTGTCATGATAATTATGTTTCTTAAAGTATAATCTGTCATGACACTAAAGAAGTTAGTGTTACTCTTCTGTCTGTGGAGAAAAAAATCTGTTTATAAATTTGAACCCAATATTGTTGCATTCAGTGAAAAAAAAATGCAAATCCCTAAAAAGCAATGCTATGATGAACAAGGAGAGATAATTTGCTGTCTCTTACTACTTTGTGTCTTGTCCCACTGTAGCAAGTTTTCATTTAATAAGAAGTATGCCCATATAAATCTCCTTCTTTTAAATAGGTATGTGAAATGTAACTCTGAAAACAATTTTCAGAACATTCTGACAGGTACCATTTATACACTGAAGGGTTATGTTTATGCCAGCCTCCAGATTTAAGTAAGACTTGCTACATTTTTTGGTGTTTCCCCACACTGGACACCCTCTTTCATGAGACGACTAGCAGTTCATCTTCAAATCTGGGCTGGGAGTAGGGGGGGATTCCCTAGTCTCAGATTTGCTTGGGTATTCACTGCTTCCTGATATGTGCTGGGATTTAAGACATTCCTGTCTGCCGAATCCAACAGTAAGTCTGAGTTTGCCATCCAGGAGCATCAACTGGAAGTCCTCAGAGGATGAAATTAGGTGATGTATCTAGCACAACAGGAGGCAGGAGTAGCAGAGAAAGGGTTAAATTTCATTCTTCTTGAGTTGGAAATGTTTAGTTTTTATCCTGTGATCTTTCAGGGTATAATAGAGAAATCATGTCCTCAGAAATACTTTTCAGGAAGTGGAATTATGGACAACAGCAACGCAGCCTAACTGCCTTTTGAGATGTTATATTGAAATGCTGGACCCAAATAGCAGTGAGCTATCCTTACTGCTAGCCATGAGCCTCCTGGAATACAAGGTCCAGAAGTTGTCACCAGCAGCATGACTTAATATCGCAGTGTGGGGATTCTTGAGATCTAGGGATCCCATAAACAGGTGTCAACATACGGAAGCTTTCAGAGGGTGGTGGCTAGTGAAAAGAGGTTGTAAAATGACTGCAGATTAATTAGCACTTTTGCTTACCAAAGTTTCTCATGTGAAATCTCTTCACAGCTTGGGTGACTTTTCTAAAGATGAGGCAAAAAGTGGTAATTCCACTGACATTGCTTTTTCCCTAGACAGTAAATTTCAGAAAATGTCAAACATGCCATGGACGAGATATATATGTCTCACAGGCTTCGTTACGTATCAAACTGGTACAACTTGAGACATGTAAACATTAAAATCTTTTTAAAAGTGGGAGTTGTTACAAGAGCATCATACTGCAGTGTACTTAATCATAGTGTAGAAGAGGGGCTTTCTGAAAACCTGAGAGGTATAAGATAGAGCCCCCTGGTTAGGACAGATGTAGTGATTTAACTTGGAACTCTGCCAATGTAAACCAGCACATTAGCAATAATGTTGAACTCTGCTTAGAAAACATGCTTGGCATTGTCAGGGCTTTAGGAATCAAGGCAGATTCTCTGCATTTAATTCAAAGTTCTGACACAGGACTGCTCCTTATTAAAAGCTTCAGAAGAAAAACAAGGCAACATTTTCATTCTCCTTTCTTCCCAAGCCCACAGAATGTTTGCAGCATCTGGCATGTATTTCCCCTTACAGAATGGTGACCTCATCTAGATGTGGGATCAGGGTCACTTTAACTTAACCATACTGTTGCAGAGCATTTTAAAAAATGGTTTACAAGGTACTGTTTTCTGTGTCTGAGGGAGAAAAAAGCAAATCCAAAACAAACAAACAAAAAAAAAAAAAAATCTGGATAAAATGGCTGCTGTTACAGACAAAAAAAAAAAAACAACTTTTTTTGTAATTAGATGTATGTGTACAAAGATTTCTGCTTGAATATATTACATTCATTCACCAGGCTTCATGTCAGGCTTGCAGGTTTTTTATATCTCAGGAGAAAAATCCAGTACTGTTATCTGATTCTCCAGGAACAGATAAAACCTCCCTTAACAGTGTTTCGTAGTGGGTAACACTTGGAAATATTTTCTAAAACAGTCTCTATACTGGTGGCTTATAGAAAAAAGCCTCCTATGTTTCCCAATGTGTTCCATCAATGAAAAGCTACAGAAAACAAAAACAACAGCAACCAAACCAAAACCAACACCAAAAAAAAGCCCAAACCCCCAGAAAATGAAAGACAGCCTTCTTAAGAAATTCCTGAAATTCTCCCATGCTATTTGTAAATGAAGGTATGGGTAACTTTAATGACCATGTGATAATATTTTGGTTCACTCATGCCTGGCTGCCCTCCCTCAGCCCCTTCCTCACCATCCTTTCATAATTAATGGTTTGGAGGAGAAATGAACTGCGTAAGTCTGCATTTTTGCAAGAGAATCCAAGACTAGTTATTTATGTTTATAACTTACAGAGCTATGTTGTTCTGTAGTGGTGAAATCTCTACATTCCTGGTGAACCACACAGCAAAGATCTAGTTAATAAACTCAAAATTAAATAGAAAGAAGTTTCATAAAAGGAAAATTCTCTGTTTTTTGAGACTGTCAAACAAAAGGATATTAGTAAATGTGTTTTAAGTACTGTTGTGTAGTTGTTCATCTTTGCTTTTAGAGAATATTTGTCTGATAACAGGAGTCTGATAAATGGGGAAGGAAGCGTGTAAGAAGGTGGGGTGTAAGTTTCCCGGAGGATTTGATTGAAGACTAGTATATTCTGTGCTTAATGAAATGGGTTTTTTAATTTTCTTAAGCAGAAGGTCACCCTACTGCCAATAGTATCACACTGTGTCACTGTCGGGGTGTGGTTCTGGGCCCAATTTCCATCTGCCTTTGCAAACTAACCCGGGCCAGAACAGGGCCTGAAGTGGAGGTGTGCCATTGTCCACACTGTCTGCAGCTGAGGCACCTTGGCACACTTTGCCCTGTGTCAACAAACACCATCTCAGATGATGCCCAGGCCCTGAGAGCTTTTCTTCTCCTTCTCAGAGTTCAGAATCAGGACCAAAGCACAGATCCTGTTTTCTTTTCTGGTTCAGAGGTAGCTACTAAACCTTCCCAAGAGAAGTCTTTTACCTGCGTACAGTTCTACTTTCCAGCTGTTTGCCACCAAAGGCCACTGCTCACATTAGCTCTATAAAGCCTTTTGTGATACTCAGGTCTGGAAAACATTTGTAGCCACTTTCCCCCTGTTTAATTTTTATCTGGAGCTTTTCTTGAAAAATAACTAAATAAAAATGAGTAAGCACTCTCACAGTCTCAGATTTGAGCCTGTTTCCAGAGGGTCCTTTGAGAGCCCTTCCAATTATTTGCCTTCAGCTGGGCTCCTGAGTTTAGCTATTAATTTTTCTTCATAAATAAATTATGTCTGTGCACTAACCCTTCTTTGTTACTGTTCCCCCAATTTTTCTATACATTTCTGGTAACAACTTTAACACAATTTTCTTCATGTAGTCTTATAAGCATAATGAGCAGATGGAAGTGCTTGGATTACAGCTAAAACCAGGTTAAACACAACTGTTCATCTTCTTTTGTAACAAAATCAATGAATACAAAGATTAATTTCTGACTTAAGTTTAATTTGTCTCTTTTTCCTCGAACAGCCATTCCCAATAGGTGTTCTGCTGGAAAAAGCAAGGTTCCAAGAAGGATTTACAGAGGAGAAAGGATGAAGAAGGAGCAGATGCGAGACACTAATAGAGTTGAGTGTTACAGGAAAGAACTTCACAATCCTCTCATTCATCCCAACTACTTCCAAGTCTGGATAGATAATACCAGACTGTAAACCCTGCCTTTTGTTTTTGTGTAAGGCACTCTGATACAAAGGACTTGTGGTTAGTAGAAAAACTGGGAAGAGTGGTGGCGTCTTGTTGATTGATGCTTTCTCAATGGGTATAGAGGTCAGGAGGATTTAAAATCAACTGGAATTTAATGTCACTATGCACTTCACTCTGGGATGGCTTCCATCCTAAATAAACCACCTGGAGAATGGAAGTAGTTATGACAAGAGGGATATGGCAGCTCTGAACTTAATAAAAAGTTAAAATGCTCACATAACACTGTGCTGGGTCACACGTCAAGTAGGGATCAGAAGATATTCATGGAAAATGAATGCACAATGACAGTCAAATTGCCCAAACCATGTGCCTTTTTTAACATAGCAGAGAGAGTAAAATAAAGAATAAAGCTCCCTTTGGGGTCCTCACACAGAGTGAAAATTAAGTTTTCCAGACCAAAATGCCAGATGCTAGTAGAAATGCACTGTGTTTTGGGATTGATACAGTGCTGCAGCTAATATACTTTTCCTTTGGAAATGTATTAGACCTTTAGTGATCATTGCAGGCCAGGACTTTGTTATTTCTCAGAAATAAAATTACAGGATGATTTTTCAAAACTTATTCCATCTTGATTGCATACAGCAATTGTTTTGTGACCCTGAAACCAAAACCTGTTTTCTTCCCTGACAGGTTTGCTCCCCTTTTGTTGATATACAACAATTTTAGCAGGTAGTGAGTTGTGTGTTCTGGGTTTTGTAGTTTCATAGTTTTTTTGTTTGGTGTAGTTTTTGCAATGAACTTTTCATTTCTCCTGAAGCATAAAATTTGACACAACGCATGGCAAATAGATAAAGTAGAAGGGCAAGTCTAATGTGGAGTTCTAACATTTGCAATTTAGCCAAGATTTCTCTTAGAAGTGATGGAAGAGTTTGCAGTGGTAGCCATGGTTTGTAGGAGTCTTCCCCCACATCTCCAGGCATGCAACACTCTGGAGTAGTGCTGACAGAGCACACAGAGCAAGAGGGTGGAGGGGAAACACAGGAAAATGTGATGGCTACCTTGAACTATAGGCTGAAAAATTTTAGAAGATGCTGAATTATGGAGGAATGGGGGAAGATGTGAACATGGAAAAGAAAAAGAGGGCCTTTCTGAGAATGCAGAAGGAAAAAGTAGAAAATTAATGTAAAATAAAAGGAAGGCAGAATTTCCATAGCTGTTTTTCAAGGAAAAAGTCCAACACTCTTAATAAGCAGTACTGTCTCCACTAAACTCATTTAGAAACCAGATCCTGGCTAGAATTTTGATTAGTAATTATGAACATGTTTCCTTTCACCTACAGCTTTCCAGGGAGAGAGACAAAACACTGACTGAATCCTCTGATTTCTCTTTTGTATTAACACTACTCACACATCGTTCATAATGCCCCAAACAGTAGTAATGAATATATTCTATACAGTGAGCTAATTGCATCAGAAAGTATTTGTTTAATAATAAGATGACCCCTGAAAAGTTAGTTTAAAGATGTAAAGCAGAGAAAATTATTTCTTCACATGACGTGTGGCAAAGGTTTTCTAACACATTAAGGTTACTCTTTCTACTCCTTTGTGTATGATACTCATGAAACAGCTATTCAGAAAATAATACAAGTTTGTTTATATTAATGTTATAGATTTTGAAATTTAAAACTCTTCTCACTTATTTACTCTTAATTTAAGAGAGCTGTTCCCATGAAGCATACTTGCATGATAACATACTTGTATTTTTGGTTCTAACAAAGAATGTATTTTGCTGCATTCTGACTCGTTTTGTTCACAGCTGAGAGTGCTTGCAGGAGACCCCCTGAATTTTTTAATGCAATACCAACAGACACTTATATTCAGACTGTGTTTTTATTACTAATGAAGACAGTCAGTGATTTCATGTATTGAACCTGATATTGAATTAATGAAAGACAACATGTACGCAAATGTGCCAGGTCATTCTTCCACAATGCGTTTCACAGTAGAACTCAAACTTTATGTATGTATTTTGAACTGTGCCAACATACTCCACTGCTCCTAAGTTTGAAAGAAGGTCTTATGGAAAAGGATTTTTTAATGGCTGTAAGACCAGCCTAATGAGATTCAGGACATTTACCTCCCAAGATAGTACTGGTCAGGAACACAACAAGTTTTTTCTTCTTTCCTAGCAATCATGAGTCCATTTTTTGATTATTCCCATCAATACCTTGATATGTAGCTTTCTTGCTTATCTGGCTGTTTTACTTCTTGATGAACCACTCTTTTGGGCACTTGCCATGGAAGTAAATGTTGAAGCTGAGACCAGGCTGTGGTCAGACAGACCAGATGTTATCACAGCCCATATGTTCCTCCTGCTCTGTCAGCCTCCACATGGGTGAAGACAGACACCCAGCTGTCCCAGCACTCATCTGCTCCTGCACAGTACTGGTCAGTTTAGTTTAGCAGCTTGTAACAGCATTTTAACCTAAACTGGGCAGTTTCCCCAATGACATGGGTGAAGGGCATTCATGCGAAACATGATGAGGCAAGCAGACAGGAGAGTTTAGAAGCATTACCTAAATTATTTTACCTTAGAGACTCTCTGACCAGTTACCTACACTCAGGGCATTTTGGCTCTCTTCTTGACTTGTCACAGGGTTAAGGGGACAAATCCAGATTTGTTTGAAACAGCTCTGAGAACAGCAGTTAAAAATATCTCTTGAACATACCATATATATACCTTCTATTACGCAAGCATTATTTTCCTTCTTTCTGATATCAGAGATGTGAATTGTCTTCAGAGAATGAAATACCACCTTGAGATAAATCATGTGGTTTCTTACTAATGCTGCTCTATCAGAGCATCCAAGTCAGTGCTAAGCAATCTAGCAAGTGGAGGAAATGATGAGTCATTATTAAATTTATGAGAAGCTGCTTCATAAATCCTATATAATCACTTTTTCTGAGCTGACTTGGGAAAATCCTTTAAAGCTGCCTCATTCTATTTGGCATCCACAGTAGCTCAGTGTGATAGAAAAGATTTACCTTTCCCCAGACAACTTCCCAGAGCCCTTGCTTTTCAGCTGGCAGCGAGGAAAGAGCCTGTAGCAGTGCATTTCAATTTAGAGTCAGATTTAAAGTCTTCGAAGGCACCTGAATTTAAGCAAAGATTAGGCACATAAAACCAAAATTACAACTCAAACCCCCTCTGTAATTCCCTCATTCTGGAATTATTGAACCACCCTGGGTACCCAGGTTATTTACTTCAAAGCTTTCCATTTCTCTGCCCAAAGCTCAGTGAGGATTCAGAGCTGGGGTGGTTTTCCTCCAAACTTCCCCGTGGGGTCTGCTTCAGCAGCCTCCTGGATCCCTAGTACCTTAGTAAAATCAAAGATTCATAGGTGGAAAGTAAAAGAAAAGGAGCAAGATAACAGCCTGATGTTGAGCACTGGTCCAGGGCAGTGAGGTCCCAGGGTCTCAGTGGACATTTACAGTGGCTCTTTCATGCCCGATAAGCTCCTCAAGCCTCTCTCCTGAGCTGCAGGCTCCAAGCACGGGTATGTGCCCATCTCCCAAGACGGGCAGCATTTCAGATCACACATAACCCTCGAAGCACCCTGCTGGATGCTCCTTGCTGGCCCCCTCCTTGAGCTCTCAGGCTCACGCATGGCCCTGATACAATTCCTGGCAGCAGCATCTGCCTTGAAACAAGGGCAGGGCTCTGAGGTCAGTTTCAGTGCCCAAAATCTGGAGTGTCAGAGCCTAGCTCCAACTCTCATCAGTCTGGTCCCTGGAGTGGGAGAGGAGTCTGGGGCTCACAAAGCCTTGCATCTGCAGCTGAGTTTCTCCTGAGCTGGAACGAGAGTCAGGAAAGCCAGAAACTGTAGTAGTGTGCCAACAGGGCTCTTCAAAGCTGTCTAAAGCAATTATTTTATGAAACATTTTTGAAAGATTAAGATGTATTTTTCATCTTTGAATCGCTGAATGATAGTTAAATTTTTTACTTCCCATAGCTCTGGAATATTACCCAGGTCCAGAGCAGAACTCATTACCTTGCTAATTTTGAGGGGTTTGACTTTTTGGATGACCATCCCTCATGTTCCTTCTAAACCCTTTAGCTAATGAACAGATCTACCAGGGTATGCTCCTGAAGTATACTGTGCTTGCATTTTACATTAGTGACTACTGGCACAGAATCAAAAAGCCTAATTGGGATTAAATATTCATATAAAATAGAGAACAGTGTCAACAGCAGAAGCTTTACTGGCATGTTCCTGCTTGCTTGCCTTTGCAATAGCTGCGTGTCCCTCTTTTACCCTGTTCCCATTCTTGATTTTACTGATTCCTGCTTGTCACTGAGTTTATATATAGGGTATTTCCTTCCCCTTTGATTTAAAGCAGCAGTTGTAAGAGCTCAGCAGCTGCCTGGGTTATTCTTTTATTTAAGCCATCTGACTCACTTTGTTGTATTAATAAATAAGAGACCATTTTCTTCAAAATGCTTTTCTCAGATTTCTGCCAGCTTAGAAACAATTTCTCCCAAAATTTACAGTGCTTGTGAAGATGAACAAAACTCACAATGGCTCAATTCTCTGTAAGCATAGCAGATCTCAGCTTGAAGCAAGATGACCACCTAAACTATACATTTAATGCAGTGCAATTTTTATCATAAGGTGTTTCTTATATAGTTCATGACCTTCTGCTACAGTATTATTAAAGACAGTCTAATTCATTATCATCTTCCAACAGAAGAATTTATTACCTGAGGTTTTTCTTGTTTTCGCTGACATGACCAAGTAATGAATAGCAATTGATGTCTGAGAAGGAAGTTACTAATGCAGAGATTTTTAAAATAACAGACAAAGCAATTTAGGAATAAATTATCAAAAACCAGCCCTGAATTTTTTGGGTTTGGTTTTTTCTTTTCCTTGATTAATGGAGGAAAATTGTACTGTATAGATCTTCTTATTCAACATTTGTTTTGTTTGGTTTTCTTTCAGAGTATATTGATTTTATTTGTCACCATTTTTTTCCTTTCCTTTGCAGAAACTCTAAAGAGTACACATCCTTCAAAACAACTGGCGTGACAAAAGACTAGCGTTGTGCATGTATAGATATCAGGACCTTAAATAACTCTCATGTTGCGTTCAGCGATCTGAATTTTCATGCTGCAAATGTAAATGCCATGTTCAATTTTACTTTCTGCTGCTGTAATGCAAGTATGAATATTGCCATTTTCTGTAAACCCAAAAAGACCTGGCAAAGCAATACCGCTCCTGGGCTTGACAGTGATGGCAGTGTTTCAGCTTCCATTAAACAAATGGGAAAAGACTTAAAAAATTAAACACAAAGTTGAATATTTCATAGTAACTTTGCTAAATGGGGCTGGTCTGTCTCTTCCAGAGAACTCAACAGAAAGTGACCTCTTGTGGCAGGTGCATGGCCAAGAAGTCCATCTGCAGGTGTGCTGGGATACCTGCACCACAGCAATTCTCAGGCAAGGATTTCTCAGCTGGCTAAACCAGGGGAATGTGGCTCCAAAGATCTGAAACCCAGACTTTGGAAAAGACTGGAGAAGTGGTGCTGTTCCTAAGCATCCGGCCCTGTTTCCATGCGACTGCAAGGAGGTCTTCAGATATCATCCCCTTCCATCCCTAGGCCACAGAGAAGCTGAGATGGATCTTACCTGTGCATGAGTTCATATACAAGCTGAGAAAATTTACAAATAATGACTGGGTTTTGTGTTCCATTTCCATGACAAAAAAGAGATTCCCACAATTTTCAGGTGCCACTTCTTAATTTCTTCCCAGCTCTGGGTGACACTAACTGGTTGATGCCCAGATGTTTGATGCAATGAGCTCTTGTGGTACTTTGGGTGTGTCTGAAAGGTGAGGGGTGGCTGTGGACTGCAGGTGTGCAGGGGCTGGCAGCACAGGATGTGCTCTGCCTAGCACTGGAGGAGACAAACAATCGCAGTGAGAAGAGTCAGAGCTGCAAATGCACCTGAACAGTCAGTGCACCAAATGGAGGCTGTGCCAGTTGTATGTGAGACCTGGAAGCAAAGATGTTGCTTGTTCAAGGAAGCCAAGGGGAGCTCAGTAAAGAATAAGGCGATGCTATTCAGCCCATCATCCCTCCTCTGCAGTGCAGAGGACACTGAATGAACTGAGGTATCTCTGCCTTGTAAAGCTAAACAGCAAAGCAGTTGCTGTGCCTTATATCCCCTTTTGGTTTCCCTGGGAACTGTACAAGCTCCATTACAAAATAAATAGCCCAGCAAAGATCTTCTGGAAAGTTATGTGTTAACAGTGTTTTGAGGATGTTCACATTTTCTCTGTGCACTTTCATATGTATGCAAGCTTGTACTGGAATTGATCCCCTACAAAAGGGCTTATTGCTAAAATATTCTACATAACATTTGACAAAACTTTATAAAATGCAGCTCATAAAATCCTGCAGAATGTCTTGTATGGTACAAAGCTGTGAAGTGCATCTCATAAAATACTCTGAAACCTGTATCTTGAAGCAGAGGATAGATCAAATGCTGAAGCAAATGAATTTGGATGACACCTGGCTTTCACAGTGATGGGTTTATTATTGGAATCTGCTGTGCTGGAAGAGATCCGAGGAGGGAGGGGACAAGGTAGAGGGAAGAGAAGCATGGACTGCCCTCTTGTGTGATGAGCCAGCCTCAGCCAGGGAATATTTATATTAGTGTTATTAAAAATGATCCCTTTCTGTCCCTCCCAGCACAGTCACTATTCTGGGCAAGGAGCAAATCCGTAGAAATCCCTCTCAGATAGTCAAAGCTAAATATGCATCAGGTCCCTGGAACGTGGCAAAGACTGTGTTTGCCTTCCAGTCTCTTAATAATATATATGCATGTTTCTCTTGTTTCCTGTAAGATGCCGCAAGAAAGAAAATTACTCCAGCTCCTTTCCTGGGGCTGTCAGGACAGATGTATCCCAACTGCCATGTTCATGGAGAGGTTTTGTTGGAGGGAAGATTTTGTTGTAGGGGTAAGGTCTTTCTGGAGAATGATGCTCCCCCTTTTACCAGGGAAGAAGCAATG
The DNA here is from genome assembly GCF_020740725.1 of Corvus hawaiiensis. Taxonomy (NCBI): domain Eukaryota; kingdom Metazoa; phylum Chordata; class Aves; order Passeriformes; family Corvidae; genus Corvus; species Corvus hawaiiensis. The sequence goes on from NC_063216.1 coordinate 45,673,408, forward strand.
GAAAAACAGAGCCTTTTAAAGCACTTGGCCATTCTGACACCTCTGCCACAAATCACTCATGCATGAGATGTCAAGCTGTCACAGCTTTGTGACACTGGCTCACACTTTAAACATGTTCACAATATCAAGCATTTGAGAAGTCTTTCTGAAGTTGGAGAAAGTAATTACATACCTGGACTTGTCTACATGGTTCCGGGGAGGATACTAATCTGAAGGTGCATTGCACCATAGCTGTGGTTTTATACATATGCTGATCATACACAGACTCCTGGCAGCTCCTTTGCTGTCTCAAGGCCCATGATCCCTGCAGCAGACAGCAAGAATTTGCTCTGATGTTTCCTATTTGAAGTTCCCACTGTTGCACCCACCCAATGGAGCCCAGCAGCAGAGCAGGTGGATTTTGACTGCTGCAACATGGGGACCTGATCCAGGCATGTTTCAGTATCACCTCATAAAAGCACCCAAAGCCTGTCTACAGCACAGTTTTCTCCATTTTGAGCACCAACACTATTTCCACATTGCTGAAACAGATCTAAAACTTCCCACTGCAGAGGATGCAGGTGACACTGGACTTCTTCATCCATCTACACTATCACACATTGCAGGGAAACAACCTTTGCCTGGGGCTCCTATTTTTCCATCCATTTATGACTCTGTAGTGTCCTCCCATTGCAACTGGAAAACCCCGAACACATGCCAGATCCCAATTTTAGTCACTTTGTACACTCCAGATTAATCTAAAATATTTCCCCTTTCTATTTTCTAATTAGTTCAGCTTTCTTATCCTCAAGCCCATGTAGATGTCCTTATTTTATAGTGACTTCATTGATGCTTCATAGCAACTTCCCTCAAAATATGCAAGAACAAGAATTACTGTATGGGAGGACAGGCCACATTGAAAGAGACCCAAATTAAAAAAGTACAAATTGACAAGTAATGAATGCATGCAGTTCTGGAAGCTTTGCAATTATTTCTTCCAAAACTGGAAGAAGTTATGCAACCTTAAAATGGCAGACAGTCAGTTTATGCAAAATATTCATTAGGTTGTCCAGGGAAATCTCACAATTTTCTTCACAAATACCAGTAAAATCCAACAATTATACATTAATATAAACTCCACACTGAGGTCAATTCAGGATTTAAAATACTGTGCTTCATAATAATAAACATAAAGAAAAATGGGCAAATCAGGTATTTAATAGACAGGTAATTGTATTTTAATTAGGCTGCGCATTTATAAAATGACATTAAATGATCTCCAGTGAATAATTAATTTTAAAAATAAGTGAAGTTTTTAGCAAACTGTTACTATGGGAGGAAATGCTACTATGCGTTTCTTTTACTCTTCATCCCAAATCTTTCCAATATTGAAGCAACTGGAGCCTTACATACTTCTCCTGTGATGCAAAATTGCCTATCATCTTTCCTAAAGGTGCTATCTGTTATACACCACCACTGGGGGTCCACAGAACAAGGCTCTGGAGGAGTGAGTGCTGAAGTGCTGGAGGAGGACAGGCTCAGCAGCTGGTACTGGAGTTAGACCTGCACCAAGATTCAGCAGCACTGGTCCAGGAGACCCACCCAGTTTTGCGGCTGTCCTCAGCTGTGCCACAGGTTGAGTAGCCCTGCTGATGCCTGTGAGACCTCTCATGGGTCAGAGCCTGGCTGATCTGAGGAACAGGGACTCAAGGACAATCTGCTCAGGTATGACATCGCTCTAGACAGAATGTGTGAATGTGCCTGTATTTCTGCCGAGTGACCTAAAATACACAACGTGGTGTTCCGGCTGGCTTGCTCCATAGGCACCCTTTGCATTTCAGGGCACCATCTTCAACATCTGGCCTTGCTCACCTACCCACCTGCTGCGTGATCAGATGCATGGTTTGTAGGATGCTGACCTGGGAGACCAGACTTCTGAGCTCACCCACCACTCTGAAATAAAGTACCAGCTTCAAGATGCCACCAGCATCCTAGCACTACACAGCATCCTAATTTATCTGCTACCTGAAGGCATTCTGCAAACCACGGTGGGTATTGGCATTATCCCCACTTGGCAGAGGTCCCTTTACATCCATGCACTTCTCCAAATACTGACTTAACCTGGGTCAGAACCAGGCCAAGGTGACATAAACAGAAGGTCACTGTAGTATCGAAGACCCTGCTGTAATAACTATCAAATGTAGTGGATGTATCAAAAATACATTAGAGCCCATTAAAACTGAGTAAAATTACTATTTTCTTTATTTTCCAGTGCAAAAGGAGATAATACCATTTGGTGTCCATTATCCACTCCCATAAGACCATGAAGATCTTGTTCTTGTGCTGCATCCAGGTAAAAGAAGGTTGCAGGCTCCCAGAGGCATCAGGAAGCATGGTTTTTTGGGGGCTAGAATGGAGAAATGGCCCAACACCACTATCCTTTTAGTGGCAATTTTTTGGCTGATTCTTTAACACTCTTCTTTTTCTGTTCAGTTGCAGTAAGGTGACTTCAGAACTGCTGTGCTTGAGAGGAATGCTCTTGCTTCACTTTTCTGTTTTGGGAGGAGGCAACAGAAAGTTTTGGTGTTTACTGTCTTTTACAGGTATATTTTGAGAGCAGAAGCCTGAAAGACGAAACAGTGTGAAAGACTTCAAAGATCATGGCTGACTGGCAGTGAAACTAAGAGTATAGGGAGAATTTTGTAGTGTCCAATGCCTAAAAAACCCAATTAGATGGAGAGACAGAGTCATTGCAAGTGAGATTAGCAGGAAATCACAAACCTGATCTCTATGACACTGTGTCTTGAATCAGTGTAAGGGTTCAAGCAAGTAAGCAGGTGTTCAAGAGCCCCAAAAGCAGACTCAAGCTTTTTCCTTCATCACCATGTTTCCTCTCAACTTTGTGTTGCTTGTTCTACTCCCAAATTCCTCCCATCTGTATTCCCTACTGCCCTTTTAGTGATCTTTGATTACCTTCTTCCCTCCCTTTTGGTCACATGTGGTCACATACAAGAAAATAGAAATGACAATGTAACTTAAAGGAGACAGGAAATCTCTCAGAGAGTACTCTGAGAGATTTAAATCAAATCAAACACTTTATCAACCCTAAGTAACACAAATTCAGCTTACATGATTATATAAAAATATGCATCGTTTGTATGAATATATAAAACATGGATGCAAGACTTCCAAATGAGATCTGCATATCACTAAATCCGTCAGGAAAAAACACTTTCACTCTGCCATCAGCTGACGATTGGCTAGTGAGATTAAGCAAAAGTGTTAAGGAGCCCTAATGACTGATAGTACAAGGAAGAACTGCTCAAGACCAGGACCGGTTCCAAAAGCTATGGTGCTACTGCCACCTGAGGTTTTCTTCTGGAAATACAATCCTTACGCGGAAGGGGTTGCACAAAAAAATTGGGGTAGAAGAGGGAATCGGAAGCTCATTGGTGCCAGTAGGGCCTCGTCAATGCAAGAAGAGACTGTCCTCACGGAGAGCCCCAAGCTGACACCTATCCCAACACCGCGCCGAGCTGCCTAAGCAGTTCTGAGCGCTCCGGCTGCCGGCACGGGCAGCCTCTGCCCTCCTCGCTGTCCTTGCCAGCCTGGGCTCCCTCCGAGTCATCAGCTGGCACAAGTGTTTTTGCACTGAGATGGATCAAAGATATGATCCAACTAAAATCAAATGGTTTTGGGGCTGCATCTAGAATACTGCACGCAGATCTGAGCTCCCCCGTACGAGAAGGATGTACCGATGAACTGCATTTAGCAAAGGTCACCACAATGGTGAAGCCTTGCCCCATAAGAGGAGTCTGAGAGACCCGGGCTGCTTCATCCTGAGAAAGAGATGGATTCATGAGCACCTTACAGCAGCTCTCCAGTACCTATGCACAGATTGTCAAGAAGACAGAGGCAGGGTTTTCCCTCCAGTGCACAGTGAAAGGACAAGAGAGAAGGGGTGTAAGTTGAAAGAAGAGGTTCAGACGGGCCACATGGAAAACCTTTTCCACCATAAGGGACAGTAAGGCAGGGTTGCCCAAAGAGGTTGCACAGTTGCCATCCTTAGAGGTTTTCAAACCCAGTCTATACAAAGCCCTGAGCAACCTGGTATGATCGTCCAGCTGACCCTGCTTTGAACAGGCAGTAGGACGAGATCTCCAGAGGTGCCTGCCAGCTGATTTGTCCTGTGATCCTACGATCTTTAAGACAGTTGTGTTTTCATACAATTTTTTAGCTGTGTGATGTTTCAGCTTGATGTGCAAAAATATTTTTATCTGCTGCTACCTTGACCTGTAAGGATTGCAATGTAACCAGAAAAAGTGAAGGCATTTCACCATCACAGTACTGGCAGTCTTAAAAAGCAGATTCCTGTACGACTCCTGCACAGGCCAGGGTCCCCGTGCACTGCTCCAGAGTATTACATCATGGCTGGAAGCTCTTCCCACTCCACTCACAGACATCTGTCTTAAGCAGCACAATAGCAGTACTGGTGCCCAAATTTATATAGTCCTGATACAGCATGTGACAGGGAAAATGAATGGGGTTTTTGAAAAGCCCAGTAAATGTTTTTTTAAATATATTTAATTATATAAATGTCATCATCTTCCCATCTTCTACTGTTGGTATCTGGTTTTAACTGGGAAAGACCATGCTGTCCTTTAGGTCCAGTTTTTGACCCTGTTCCTGATTTTCTCCTATTTGTTGTAAAATACCATTTTGATCATAAAAGCTATTCTCTCATACAAACTTCTCCCATGGTGGATCTCAGCTTTGCACATGATGTACATTGACATGCAAGACCAAGCATTTGCAAGACTGAATTTTAAAGGTAGTTTTCTCCATCGTGTTCACCATCACATCTTTCTGGCTAGAAAAAGTACAACCTAGTTACAATTAAAAATAATAAAATTAGAAACATAGCGTGCCATTTTGAATTGTGACTCTCACCAAGATAATGTTTTGGACTCTCTATCTCTTTTTCAAAGCCTGTCCAAAATTCCATTATAGCCTAAAATAGTAAAAAATAAAGCTACATTACTTTTGAGATTGTAGAATATTAATAAACTATGAATAACCAACTATAGTTATTAAGTATATTTTAATAGGGTTTTAAATTATTTTATTATTTACTGCTTGCTTAAATTCCTTATAATGGTAAAATCATTGCACAATATTTAACATCAAATCAAATAAAGCAAAAAAAAAAAATTAAGATCATCTCCCTACCAATCAGATAATTGAGGAAAAAAAAAATTTCATTAGTTTACAGAAGTTGATTACTTGCAGTTCCACAGCTTTAGATGTAAGTTTAGAAGGCTTGCCCTTTTTCAGTAACTTCTCTGTTTATCTCCAGAACTTATTTGTATCTGTACTTTCAGTAAACTGAAACTACCACTTGGGACCTCGGGCATGACACAGAAAAATCCGATAATTTTGGTTGAATGTAGTTATCCAAATGTATGTTTGTATAGGATTTATATATAGATGTATACATATACCTTACATATGAAAAAAGGTGGGAAGGGAGAGAAGAGATGGACAGTGAAAAATCAGGCAAAGGAAATTCAATATATTTCTTAATGTATCAAATTCTTTCTGTTTCTTATATTAGTATTTTATTGCGCATTATAGCTCCAGTGAAGCAATTCTGTTTATGTATGTGCTAGAAGAAGAAGAAGAAGAAGAAAAAAAAGTCTATCACTTTAATGTAGATTCCTTAAATATTTTCAAGGTGAGCAGATGCTTGAAATAAGCTTACACTGGGCCAGTGCCCGACTGCACTGCTTGGTATTTATTGGTAGTAGTGCATGGCTAATGTAAAGTTACTTCCATTCTAAATTCTGTCTTCAGCTGCTCATAACTTCCCAAACCAAATTCCTTTTAGACCTTAAATTCTACATACTTGGCCTCATGCAAAAAGCCAATCTTTGTATATTGGTTCCTGTAAAATCCATCCATCTGAATTCACATTATGTGGATAAGACAGAAGTGATTACCATGAACTCTAGCTCAGTTTTTTTTCATATAACTGAGAATAGCCATGAAGTTTCAAGCATGGTTGAAATTGCAAAATTCAGCTTCTCATTTTACAACAGATCTTCTGCAGATGCACCATGACTCACACTCATGAGTTCACTGAACTCAACAAAAATTTGAGGAGAATCAAAGTTTCACTTGTATGATGTTTTATCGCAGATGGTCCAATGCTGGTCAACACCGGTATGCCGCGACCTTCCTAGAGAGAGCATCCTACAAAGAACAACTCTTCCAGGGGTGATGGCAGGCCTCCCTGGGCAGCAGGTGATTCCAGCAGGTGTAACGATTTCTCAGCTACAAGTGATTCCAACTCGTGATTCAGCTCTTTGTGAAATCACCGAAGGCGGACTCAGGTACAGAGAGACAGGAGCCTCGTTTGGCAATTCCCCAGAGGCAGCTTTTATTGTCCAGCAGCCCCTGTGAAGGGACGGCCAGGGACAAAGGCTCCCTGGCCAGGGGCAGAAACAGGGGCTTTTTATGGGAAAGGCAGCGGGTGGGGTAGAAACCAGCTAGCCAACTGGGTACAGACTATTACCATATAGAAACATGGGGGTGGTTCACTTTGTCACCATGACCCAGAGGAAGGTTGCTTATCTCTGGGGAGAGTCTTTTTGCCCTCAGACCTCTCTCATCCAAGGGAGTGCAGAGGGCTCTTGTGCCAAGGGCTCACAGCCCTCTACAATGTTTAGGGAAGGACTGGGCACACACAGTCACTGCCAGGGGCAAGGAGCCATGTGGAACTCCCAGCCGGCAATCTCCATGAGGGTGAACAGGCCTGGGCCCATCCCACCATCCTGGCAAGGGAGTGGGCAGGCTGCGGGGGCAGCCAGAGCACCCCTCAGCTCCACTGCCAGATGAGTTTGTGGTGACACACCTGGTCTGGGGCCCAGCTGTAAAGTCTGCAAGTCAGGCTCTGGGTGAACAGAGTTCACAGCCAGGCAGGGATGGGACAAGGCTGGGGACAGGGTCACCTACAACTTGGATGGGGACAGACGGAAGGCCCTCAGCTGAGCTGAAATGGGGTCCACTTTAATGCCTTTCGTTCTGCTAAGAGCTCTTCATAAAACTGGGCAACTGGACAGCAGTAAGCCAGTTTATTATCCGAACATTTTAAAACTGAAAGTTTTTAAGAGAATTAAACAGTTACATTCTTTGGAACCATTGCTTTCTAAATATATGTCATGCCATGCTGGTTCCTACTGCTCTGTCTGTTTATGAACACTGCACGACAGGTATGAAAATGTCATTTCTATGACATACCTTGCAGCTCTGTCACAAATCACAGTGCAGATATGGATAGTATGCAAATACTGAAAAACTTTGGCTGTTCCTGTTAATATATTCAAACAAATTTGCTAGTATAGAGAGAAACCATCATTACAAAAACAGAGGCATTAACTAAGTAGGTACTCTGTATAAGAAAAAAATTCCTCTTCAAAAAGCACAACAATAGATGCCAATCTTAAAAAAAAAGCACCATATGATAATTGCTACCCTTCTGGTATTAAATGTAGACTGGATATTCACTGAAGGGCTTTGATGTACAGATTAATCTACATTCTCTCCACCTGAATGGTCCCATTTGTTTTTCTTAATTAAATGCCACCCAGTTGAGTTTTGTCATCAAAATTAAGAAATAACTTTTCAACATTTTCAGAGGGGTTGAAGATCATATTAGTCTTTTCCAGTAGAAAATAATGACACTACTGCTAAAGAAATACTGAAGTATTTGCGATATCAAGACCCTTAATGGCTTCTTTTCTTACCTTTACAGAAAAGAAATGCTTAAAACACACGTTGAAGAGATTGGATTGGTAAAAACACCAGCAGTAACAAAGTGTTTTACATCAAGTTGTACTAGAGGCTTTCAAACTCCATTTAATCTTAAGAAAAATTTATTGCTATTGCAGGTTTCAATTATTGGCAACAAGGGTTTCTCAGCTAATGTTGACAGGGAAAATCCATTTTCAGTGCAATTATAAAAGTATTGGCAGAGACTTGAGAGATTATGTGCTGTCACATGTCTTGAAAAGGTGCTGAAAATGCTTTTGTTCTGTACATGGCAGGATTAAATAATTTTTTTCTGTCTGCTTCTGCTGCTTCTCTTACATCAGAGTAATTAGGATAAATGAACTCCCATTTGACCCTCTTCAATGCCTGTGGTACATAAACCCAGCCTATAAGATAATACAAGTATTACACTTAATCCCCAGTTCAGCAGAGCACTTAAATGTATATTTTGAGACCCGATTTAAAGGTATGTTTAAAAAGAAGCATTTCTTAATGGCACTGGTGAATTGGGGCCTTAACAGGCTTTCACGGTCATTGCTCAAGGAAACCATGAGTTAATGTAAATCTTTGGAGAGCAGCACTTCTTCATGCCTCACGGCAGTAACACAGCTGTATTGCCCAGCATGCTCTGTCCCAGGACTCTCTACATCCAGGTATTGCTCCATGGGGGGGGGCCTCTGCTCAATCACACACAACTGCTCCTCCTTTCTCTGCCTTTGAGGTTTCCCCAGGATCCTCATTTGGTGAGGATTTCAACTGGGAACCAGCTTACGTGGATATTGTCCAGGGCGGAAGTAACCAGTACACCACGGCATGGTGAGACACACAGAGCACTGTGTAGCCACACATGGAAGCAGAAAATCCTAAACACAAACCCAGATAAAATTCTCAAACCAAAAGCACTCTCCAACAAACATTTTTTTCTTTGGAAATCTATTTTAATGTAGTCAACATCAGGATACCTTGTATAGTATAAGCAAACATTTTTATAAAGTCTGACACAAAATGAGAGTGCCATTTATTTGCCAATAATTATTTATTTGGGAGTGCCAATATTTATTTGCCAATTAAGACTTCCGCACTATTTTTCTTAATATAAAGTAGAACAGCTCATTCTATGAGAATATCCATCTAGTTCCAGTAAGCTTGGGTGAAGAAACCTAGGCATTGGGTACCTTCAGAATCCTTGATCACTCAGTAGGAAGGAAAGGACTAGTATTTTGTATATGCCAGTGTGGTCTCAGGAAAATCACTTTCACAGACAATAGTTACCAGCATAGAAAGGCTCTGAATAAAGTAAAGAGTCACTTAGGTAAATGTGTTATGAATTTGAATGTAACACTGCCTGATGACAATACAGAAAAAAATAAGACTGTAAATGAAAACTTAAATTTAAATGTAATGGCTTTGAACTTTTTCTATAGCATATCCAGTGTAAATTGGGTTTTAACCATAAATAAATGTTTGGTGGATAAAGTCTGTAAGATTTGCTGGCAAAGATGCACGGTCAGAGCTATAAATATGTGGGAAAATCTATTAGTTCAAATTTACTCCAAAGGTCATCTGGAGTATAAATATATTCTCAGAAAAATTATGCAGAAATTTTATCATTCTCTTCTTCACATGGGCTGAGATTGCAGGAACTAAGTAAGTCCTCACAAAATATAATGACAGGAAGAGAAAAATGCCTGTGCTGTGACGGAATCCAGTTTCTTCTAACAAATTATTATGTGCTCTGTGACATAAATTCCAACCATTAATCACTTCCATAGGCATGAAGCCAGAAGAATAGCACTGTTAAGACCGGTTTTAGCTAACCCCTGAAATATTTTACTCTTGAAAAGGTTGCATTTTCTAGACAAAGGAGGTTCACATGCAGCTTGGCAAGAAGTTAATGTGAAAAGGAAAAGCCAAAACATAAAATCAACTTACAACTGCAAAGCTTTGACTTCTGAATGAAAGAGTTTCCACTGTTTCTTCATATGTTTTGCCTATATATAAGCCAGGAAACATATATAATCAGTGAGTTACAGTGCACAGATGTACTTAAGTCTCATTAATGTGGGATGCAACTCTGCTATCATAAAGGGAAAATGCAAAGCCATTTACCTCACTTACATCCAGTACTTGGGCCACAGGAAACATGCAAGAACTGTGTGTGCTTGCCAGATTAAAAGATAAGAATAAACATATACCAGGGAAGATACCAAAGACTTTTCCTTTGCTTGTAGACAGGCACAAGGTCCCAGGAGAGCTCTCGCATTGGGAGTGTTTCCAGGACAGCTGTAAGAGATCCAGTTCACACTCTTGTCCATAGTGAATGGGAATAAGCTACATTTGTGGGAGTACCTATATGCTAATTAGCACAATTTCCTCTGCAATTATATTTTAATTAAACAATCTTTAACAGAAATCAAGTTATTATTGATAGCAAGTCCCCCCAAAAGAAGCACACAAACAAGCCTCTGCCTCGTCAGTTGCAATGGCAGGGAGCTTGGATTCTCAGTCATGGCTGTAAAATTGCAAGACAACACCACATAACAAAACCCAAGAAAATTATTACAGGATTTCCGTATGTACATAAATTAAATAAAAACATGTGCAGATACTTCCTATTCTCTTAGTCTCAATAACACTAGCCAATGAGTTATTCATAACATTCTTGACAGCAAGAGGCAATTCAATTTTCCCTTCCTCTTTTATTCTATTCTAAACATTTATCCCAGGGAGTGGAGTTTTAAGTAGATATGGGCATGCAAGGTTTTACATAGAAAGCTGAGCATTATTTATCATCCATTTATAGACTTTTAACAGCTTCATGGTTCTTTTCCCCTTTTTGTCACTAATATTACACACTGTTTTCACTGCTGTGTCCACAGAATTAAAACTAGTAAACGAAAAGAGAGTGGTACAAGGATGCTGAAGGTGAGCTCTGGACTATGAAGCAGAGAGAAAAGTGTGCCTCTCACACAGGATTTTCCCTTTCTCCAGATACCACAGTTAAGAGCAGTGATGCCATTGATGGAGCACCAGCACTGCTGGCAGGTGCTGGAGACTCACCACCTATGACTGTGATGAAGGCAGGAAAACAGCTGGAGACACATGCAAAACTTTAAGTCTCTTCTATATTCTCCACATTTTGGTGCTCTTCAATCTCTCCACTACTTCAATCTCTCCAAACAAGGTTTGCAATAAAATTTAGTAATAAGAAGAATGAAGTGGCAATGCATTCCTTAGGAAGAACAAAGTGCTAAGTAATTAAGCAATGTAAAAACACAGCATTATTGCTGTTCATTTTTTTAATGTTGCCAAAGGTACAGTGAATGATTCTCTGTCCTTTGTGTGTGTAACCATGGTATTTCACGAAGCCTCATATTAACCTACGTTTTCATCTGTGTCACAAGAGTGATGTTGCTGAGTTGGTAATAGACTTATCAGGAAAAACAAAAATTTACCTTTTTTGATATTTAAAATAATGTAATTTCTAAAGATTAATTTTAAAACACTTTACATTTGAAAGCAATACATGTTTTGATACATAAACCCACTTTCTATATTGCCAGAAACCTGACTGGGGTTTTCTTATCAACAGCTTTTCATATAAAACACATTAGTGTCACAGGGAAAAACAGTCCCATAATTAATTTTTACTAATTAAAGTAGAAGATTTATCCTTTGTTACTTCAGGATAGGGGAAACTGTATCCCATCAGTTGGATGGGACACAGTGGTACGCATCTAGTGCTTAGGCTGATGTAACCTAAGAGATGAAACTAGTTTCACACCAAAATAGAACTGTGCTAAAGTCAGTCTGTATATAGAGATACCATCAATGATACCATAAATGGTCTCTACATATCAAGAGATTGAATTAAAACATGTATAAAATCACAAAAATGCACCAATTTCATATTTGCTTTATGTTCTGTGCAGAAGAACAAACTTTGCAGATGCAGAATGTCATTAAGCATCTGAAGGAAAAATCTGCATTTGTATTCTGAGAATTCGAAGGCACTTAACATCAGTTTTGTAATTTATTGCCATCATGGGAATCATAACTTTCAGGAAAGCCTGTGAGTTTCTCAAACTATATTCCCAGCATCAACCTATTTACAGAAAGAATTTCAATGAGAATTAAAATTATATGTGGGGCTGATGAAAAGCATCTTTTCCCACATTGGTGCTGCTAGAAACTGTCAATCAAAGCATATTTCAGTATTTTCTATCTTAATGATGAGATTCGGGAATTGTTTCCAAAATGCTAATTGTTTCCAAAAAGTAAAAAAAAAAAAGAAAGAAACTGCTGAGTCTTATATATTTCATTGCTTACCTTAGTGTATTAATGTCTATGCAAAATTCAGCACAGCACAGCCAATTAAAAACATGAGTTGATAAGTACTTACATTGCAAGTTGGCCTCTGGAAAACTCTTGTATACCACCAGCCAGACCATCACAACAATTGCTACTACTGGTCTCCCAAACAGAATGCCTTTGTGCTCAAAGTTCTGCTTCTACACATTTCACTGAAAAAAAGCTATCAAATTTGGGTCATTTATGCAGTTATTGTATTTCTAGAGTGCTTAACAGACACAACAGTGTTCCCTAATATTGCCCTAAAACACCATTAACACAAACTTCAATTAGATTAATGATACCCTCTACTTCCTGGGAACACAGGATACAAAGAATGTTTAGGCAACATTTTTTAACACTGCAAAATTTACACCCTTTTTTGTATTAGAAAGATAAAACCATCAGGAAGTCAGAAATTTTTGTTCCCCTTAGCTCATCAATAAAATCATATCCATTTGAAAATGTTCTAGATGTGCATTTTAGATGGAGGAGATCTGCTTGGGATTTATTCCCCAAAAATAATAAAATCTGACAAGACTGACACCTTCAGCTGCCTTTTAAGCGCTTCCACAGTGTAACCACAGCAGTGCAACCTCTCAGCAACACACAAATTTCATAGAAACGTGAAGAGAAAAGCAATGTGATTTCAAAGAAAGTTTAAGGGAGGCCTCACCATCCAGATAACACTTAACTTCTGTCATCCATTCTACTCAGAACCTAGATGCAGATATGGCAATATTCAAAGTATTTTGAGACTGAGTGTGCATTTCCATCTCTGGGCAAAAGTCCTAAGAAGCCCAATATGAAATATCATTCCAAACGTATTTCTGAGACTGGCAGAGTCTCAGTCAAACTGTTGGCACCACAACATGGCTGGGCACCAGCTGGTTCTGCCACATACATTGAGCCACACACCTTGAGCCACCCACTTTTACACTGGTACCTGATATGTAACAGAGCTCCAGCCTGCTGTTATTTTATGATATTGTCCCAGGCCTTAACACTATGGAAGGACTAATTTATGTTCCAAGTAACATTTGAATGTGCTAGCCACAAAGGAAATAGTTGGGTGAAATGTTAACTAAAACTGTGACTGCATAATTAGGTTAAGCTGCTGGAATGCAGGCTGCCATCCTAAAAGGCAATACTCTCCCTGCCACCAACCCTTGTGTGCCCATTGCCCTCCTCTTGTGAGCACACACAGCAGCCCACACATAGTTCAGCTCATACTGGTTATGATCTACACATTGAGTTATTCACTATGGAGTTACATGATAATATGGTTGTCTGTGAAAGTTTATCTTTGGAAATGTCTGTTCCCTATGTTCTTCAGGGTGAGCTGCTGCATTTCCATCCACATTCCTTCTAATGTAGGTTAATATGCAGTTTTTATACAAATCTTTGCATAAAAATCAAACAAGCAAACCAGTTTAGGCAACAGGAAAGTCGTAAGTCAGTCTTAAGTCCGTGCAAACTGCTAAAATTACTACTTAATGTTGGCAATCAAAGTGGGACTGCAAATCCTACCTTTCCAGGAAGAACTTCTGGCTCAAGCAATTGCAAATACTGCCCTATTCCACACCCTCAAAAAAGCACACAGATCTTCAAAACAACAAAATAATCAGTGTAGCCAGCCATGTGTATCGCAAAGCACTCCAGAAAAATAGCAGTCTGACTATTGGGCAAGGGAGGTACATTCCCCCTGCTCTAATGCAGGAGACACATGCTCGGCGAGGAAGACTTCCACAGAGGAACTTGCCACTGACCTGGAAAATTCAGTTTGCCTCAGCAGCCCTGGGAGTTAAAGCCCATACTGTGTGCATTTGCTCATATTGAAGGAACAGACCCTGAGGCATGGTGTAGGACATTTTAATATTTTTTTTTTTCTTAATTTGTGAGAGAAGTCTGAGTTTGGGGCCTTTTTTGTGTTTTTTACCTGAAATTACTTGCATCCCAGCCATGTAAAATCAGGTATCTCAGTCTTGCTTTATGCTAGGGCAGATAGTCCTCAGACTGAGATCCAGTACTTAAAAAATACCTTGGAAGTGCTGCCCCAGAAACCAGCTGACAGATGTCTCTCTCCTTTTTACAGTTATTCTTGAAAAAGGAGAAATTAATGTTTGAATATAAAGGGATAGACTCCTCAAAACTCATAAAGTTGGAAGTCTCATAAAGAACTATAATTATGTTAATACTTTGTCACATCTGTTCTTCTCTTCAGAGGCCTCACAGAGATAATTAAACAGAATCTTGCCCCAGCTGTGATAGCATCTAAAACATGGCTGCTAACTTTGGACATAGTATTTTAAAGGAACTGCAGAACAGTTGGTGAACAATTATGGGTTTAGGCCAGTAATCAAGAAAACACCATTAAAAGTGTTCAATTGCAGTTACAATTATTTTCTTGGCAGGTATTAATGAATGTGTTTAATATTTTAGTGGAGATAATAGGTTTCTAATTAGATTAGATGTCTAACACCAAGTATTAGATTTAAAGAATCAATCACTTTAATGGCTGACTCATTAAGATACCGAGTCAACTATCTATGAAAATAATTTTAAAATGTATTTTTCTCAGGCAAGGATCTCTCAAAAACAAGAGCTGTATTGAATAACTGGATTAGGATGCAAACAAATGCAGGTGTGCTCCAAATGATGCATGCTACAGAATGGTCAATAAGATCTCACACATGACAGTCAGCCAAGATCAGTGATATACAGTTGAAATTTATCTGGTCACTAAATTTCTTAGCATAACTACCATTAGTACATAATTCTACATGATCATTATTATTAACTAATTTCAGAGATAGTATTAACTATCTCTGAAACAGGCTTAAAAGCAAACACTGCTGTTAAAACAGCATACTTTTAATTTAATAGTGGATTTGACCTATCAATTTGATATGGCTCTGCTTTCCTGAAAAGCAAAAGGTTATGTCTCAACATGGACTTTCCCCTTCCCTTTGTTTACTTAATTTAGATACATCACTCTTTGGAGGGCGAGAGCTCAAGCACAGCTGGTGTCTCAGCAGAGAACCTTTTCAGAAGACCAAGACAGGACCTGTATGCTACAGCCTGCTCAGCCAGCACATATCCTAAAGGTTGCTGTTATTACCAGTGTGGGTATTGTGACCCCAAGGGGTAGTGGGCTGCCAGCCACCACCAGAGATTACAGTGAGGATGGTGAAACACTGGCACAGGTTGCCCAGAGAGGTGGTAGATGGTCCATCCCTGGAAACATTCAAGGTCAGGGTGGATGGGGCTTTGAGCAACCTGGTCTATTTGAAGCTGTCCCTGCTCATTGCAGGCAGTAGGACTAGATGCCTTTAAAGATCCATTGCATTCCAAACTATTGGATGATGATTCTACATTTTGTAGAGGTAAAGTCACTAACAGCAGTCCTTGTAGTCAAAATCCTTGCAGTCAAAACCTCTGGAGTTCAACATACAGTGAAACACATAATTCATTCTTTTTAAATGAACAGCGGTGGCTGAGCTGCTTTGTTGCTGCAGAAGAAGTGATGCTTCTGCATTTTAAGTCACAGCATTAACTTCTGGCATTCATACATCTCAATTCTAAAAGCATTGGAAACATCCAACCCAAATTTCACTTAAAAAAAAAAAAAAAAGAGCAGTTTTCACAGGAGGTTAGGTTTTTCCAAACATTTTCAACACAGGTGATGCAGACAACAGTGCTGAAAAAATCCTGAATACAACAAAGATGATTGTCCAGCTCGTAGTCTCTGTACAGGTACCACAAACCAATAAATACTACTCCTTGTCAAAGTAAAAATCAAGTTTTAAAAGGAACATCTAGCTAAAAATTCAATTGTGATTATCCAAATCTCTGGCTGACTAATGAACCACTGTTCTTCCTGCTAGTATCTCAGAATGTCAAGATTACATGAGATTCACTGATGTTTTAAAAACGGTTATTTAAATATTAACACTAGGAAACACTCAGTTGAGAGATCTGTCTTCAACTCTTTTCTCTGTTGCTGGACCAAGTGTAGTATTTAGGGAGCTGTGACAGTCTTTTCTCACTGCTGTTCCAGAGAGGCACCTTTAAGTGATATGGAAGTGCTTTGCTATGTCTGGAGCCACGAGCTGACTTATGCAAAGTGAGCAGCAACTACAAATCTGACATACATCTCCTGAAACTTAATGCTGAAGAAGCTGACTTCAGACAACTAAATAATTAACCTTGTGAATAAGCAAAAGATTTGCCACTGACCCACTTCCCAAACAGCCTGCATGAAGCTGACAATAGTCTTGTTCCATCAGCACCAGAACAAACATCTCATACCACTTCTGTCCTTCCCTCCCTATTTTTCAATGCTGTGAAGCTCCAGGAAGTGTCTTGAAAGCCACTCAGCTGTGGAAAAAAGGTGTGGGAAACCAAGAGCTGCTCAGCACCTTATGGCCCAAAGGTCCCTTAGTGCCCTTGGTATTTTTGTCTGAAGACGGTGAAAGACACCAAATACCTCAAGTTTCTTGTCCCAGCCCCTGTGCAGGACACTGCAGGAGTTGCATGCAGCCTCTGCACATTGGAGTCAACACGTGTGTGATGGCAGCATGAGGAGATGAGGTGATTTCAGCCATGCCTTGTGCCTTATGAAGCCCGTCTAGACAAAACCTGGGTGCAAGCAGTGCCTGAGGGTGAAGTGTGTCCTCCTCTCCTTCCAGCTCTGCCAGCACCAGTATGCTCCCAAAATAAAGAGGGCCATATCTGTGTGGGTACTTCTGTGCTGATAAAGCTCTCCCAGCAGAGACAAGACTGCATCAACATCAAAGGATCTTTGCTGGCTTGGTTTTATGGGTGAGCCTTCACGTACACACCTGTTCTTCCACAGAAATAATCAATGCCTTCAAGGTTTTTTGCCAGCTCCTCCTCCCTCTTCCCTGCCCTTGCTATGTGCTCATCCCAGTCATGATATATGTTCCACATATGCAGGGTGCCATTATTTAAGCATTGGAATCTGGTGCCTTTTAGGATGCGCCAAGGTACCCACGGTATTGCTTGGCTTTGCAGATATAACAGAAAATTTAAAGAAGCTCAGTGTCTTCACGGAGGAGCAAATGGAATTGAGATTGATACCCTAAGGGCCATAAAATGGCACCAGACACACACGTTTAGGCATCTGCACACCACCCTTATTTCCTTTGACAGGAATGGTTGCTTAAGCACTTCGTACATGTATTTATACGTATTTATAAACAACTAAGTGTAGTTTTTTTCATCTACAGCTGAATTCTGCTCTTCAATCTCTGCAGAGTAGACCTTACCATGAGCTGAAAAGGCACTGCTATTTTAAATATTCGGGGGTTTTTTCTCGTTTAGCAGCACACATACTATTAATGTTGTTACACATGGGAGTTCTTATAAGGATTGGATTGAACTAGACACTCAAACAGAAATAAGCAATCTGACCTCAGCTTTTCAAAATGCCAGGAAATAAAAGGTTCAGAATTAAGAGTGATAATAACAAAATAAGTTCAAATGTTGCGATAAACTAATTTGCATGAGTACACTCAGGTTTTAGATGGCAGAATGACTAGCCATTACAGGTGATGTAGGCTGTTCAGTGAGGACAACTGAAGACAATTAAAGCACATTGGAATTCATACAGAAAGAATAGTTAAGGGTTTTATAAACAGAGTCCATATGGCACTCCCAATATTCAAGCAGGTTAAACTGAAACTGAACAAAATAATAGCAAACTCAAAGCAGAGTATGCTTTGATGGTTTGTTCAGAGAAACAAATTCAAGAATGATCCGCCTTCTGTTCCACAAGGTAGTGCAGTTATTAAATTGCTTTAGTTGTAACATTACATCCACAAAAAAGAAAAAAAAAACCCTCTTAAATAAAGAAAGGAAAAATTGCCTATATCTGGGCTGTCAGTGTAGCATTCCATATTTTCCTGGGGTTCAGTCTGACACATGGAATAAAATGGTAATGCTCTTTTTTTGAACTTCAGCAGCTACTGAAATAACAAAGGTGTGATTATAAGCAAAGACAGATTCCAGATTGATCCTGACCTTAAAATATAAAATCCCTCAGCTTGTCAAAATAAGATGGCATCCTTGAAAGATATGAGACTTGTATAAATGGACAAAAACCTTGAAAGAAGACCTCTAATGCTGGGATTATTAACTACTATTACTACCCTATTAACTGCAGAGATATATTTATCCTGAAGTGCTGTTTTTAAAAGGAAATTTACTCACCCTGAGCCCATTGAAAATGTCTCACCCAATCGCATGAATCAAACCAACATGTCTGTTCAAGAGCTGTTCACAGTCCTTAGAATAAAGGTCCAGGCTTCCACATCGTGCTCCCTGGCAGGTAAGCTTGTACCTCCCACATCGATGGACTACTGCCTAGTGCCACCAGATAGCTCTGTTCCTAGGCACAACCCATTTCTTATTGCATCTAGATCTCCACTGAGAATACAACCCAAAACTAACCTGGCGTATCTTATCAAAAATGCACATGGTTTAAAAAAAAAGGAGCTAATGGAGTTACAATAGGGTGAGGTGTAATGAAAAAAAAATGCAGGCGGGATTTAATAGAAAAAAGAATATACCATCATTAGGCAAAGATGTGGGCTGTAGGAAACCAAAGAAACATTGAGAGAAGCTTTTCATCCTGGAATAGCTTGGCTTTGTGACCCGCTTGCTAAACGGCAGAGTCTTTCTCATGAAACTCTAAGTACTAAAGAAGATAAACTCTTTTCCCTTGATCTGTGAATTTGAAAATTCACCATCAGGGATTTTACAGCAACAGATGGCACATCTGTCTCTGAGTTTCCTTGTTATTTTCCTGCCCTGTAAGAATATAATGATGGTTTTGCACCTACATACTGTATATGTTGAAATATAATTTGGAATAACATTACAATTACGTGATTGTCTCCAGTTCCCATGGAAAACTTTGTATTTTTGAGTCTGAGGATAATTTCATAGTAACTCATGGAATCATGGAATGGTTTGCGTTGGAAGGACCTTAAAGATCATCTAGTTCCAATCCCCCTGCCATGGGCAGCAACACCTTCTATTACACCAGGCTGCTCAGAGCCCCATCCAACCTGGCCTTGAACACTTCCAGGGGTGGGGCATCCACAACTTCTCTGGGCAGCCTGTCCCAGCGACTCACCACCCTCACAGTAAAGAACTTCTTTATAATATCTAATCTAAAACTACTCTCTTTCATTTCAAAGCCATCACCCCTATCACTACATGCCCTTGTAAAAAACAATGTCTCTGGCTCTCTTGTAGGCCCTCCTTAGATACTGGAAAGCTGCTATAACTCATATTTCTTCAAATTAAGATTCCTCAGTATCACACAATTAAATGATCCCTTTAATTTAGCCAGCTATTTTGAAACTGAGAGACCAAAGTTCACCTGGGGATAAATTAATGGTTAATGGCCATGTGGATGCACCTACATAATCAAACTTCTCTCCTCTGTTTTTCCACATTGCTTTGCATCCACGTGTGCTGTGCCGTCCTGAGCACAAATTGCCTGGATGTTACCTCCTTGTTGAAAGGCTGGCAGGCAGCCATGGGGCCCCATGTGTGACTCTGTGCTCCTGGAACCACACTCCAGCAATACGACAGCGGTTGTACCTTATGCATTTGTATGGAGCCATGCAGAGGTCATGGACTTGGCAGTCTGGGAAGGAGACCATTTAGTCCTGCCTCAACAACAGCCGTGATGATGTGAAGATACACAGATGTATATCAAAGCCATGCTGAGAGGGGTCACTCTGGGAACACTGCTCAAAGCAAATGAAGGGCCTCGGCACAATGATTTAAAAACAAACCTCTGGAAAGAAGCAGAATCCTGGCAATGCTCCAAGTACCTTTCTCAAGTACCTCTGAGCAACAGATGGACTTTTTCCAGCAAAGCCACCGATTATGTATAACGCAGACAAAAGGCACAGAGGAGTTCATGGTCCTTACCCAGGCCTCCAGTGACAGTGAGCTTCCTTTCCCCATACTGGAGCCCAGACCAGAACCTGGGAGGACAGAAAGCTCTTTCACCCCTGCACGCACACACACGGAGTGAGAGCGTCTAGCCAGTCCTAAGCGAGTCACTGTGGGACTGCTGTGGTTTCAAATAAAAATAGTATGATGGAGGTATGTTTATGAAAACATCAAATACAGAAAAGAAAGGCAATGTAAAACACACTTTCCTTTTTATAAGGCATATTTAGCATTTTACAAGGTATACTTTCCCAAGTGAGGAATGGAAAATTGCAAAGACATTGAAAGCACTCAGCTAGATTCAGTGTCATTAAATGTTCATTCAGCACAGTCACTCCAAAGAACTGCACAGCACAGTGCATTCTGTATGTGCCTGCAAATAACAAGAATGACCTTAAGACAAGAATGATGCTCTCTTTTGGCATGAAAATCATGGCCTTTATCAGTATCACAGATGTAAATAATTTTCCATTCCCATCTGCAACAACTTTGGTAGACTGTGCTTCTCAGTGGCGTCACTGGGTGATTTTGCTGCTTTGTCTTTTGCCTTGCTGAATAAGCTCATTACTGATCCTTGGTGGCTTACATCACACCAACATCTTCCACACAGGAGGTGAGAGTGCAAAGGCTCACATGCCTGTTTCCTGCCATCTCCTATCTCCCAGCCTGGGCCTAAATCCCAGGCTAACTATTCCATAGCTTTACCCTGATTACTCTTAAAAGTACTCAAGTTTTCACCCTGAATCTTCCCAACTGCAGTTTAAGCCGTGCTACCTCTTATGTGACACTTTCTCCACAGCTGGAGGACTGCAACAGCCTTATAAAAAATATTTGAAGGCTACTATTATGTCTGTCCTTCAATCGTCTCAAGCCTCAAACTATTTGCAGGGGTCGACTCTGCGGCAATGCTCTGAAATTTTCGGTTTCTCACACAGAATGTCTCTAAGAGGCATTTTAAAGAAAACAGCACTGCATGTATTAGGCGAAGGCAACACCAGATGCTTGACCAGAACTCTAAATCCTTCTTCTGGGAGAACATCAGTGTTGTTCTTCTGCAGAGGCAGATGCAAGAAAGCACACAGGATAACTCTTTCAAAACAGTTACTATTCAGCAGTGCAAACAATGCATAAAGCTCCAAATTCAGGATTTAAACTGAAAGATCCTACTCTGCAGCAACTAAAAATGCAAAATGATGCTAGGAAAATCATAAATACTTCCCAGAATATAAAGTCATGCTCATAATTCTTGTCTCTGCAATTGAAATATAGTATCTTAAGTCAACTCAGTAGAAAAACTGCTCAACATTATTTCATCACAAAATCATGGAACTGATTTACTTCTCCCTTGAGAAACTGGATACAGTTCAGACAACTATTTTCCAATTTTTAAAAGCACTTCTAATCTAATCTATTACATGTATTTCTAAAGTGTCTGTCGCTTCAATTTCTTGGCACACTTTAGATAATATTCACGAGTTCAAAAAATAGCCTACTGCGCTCCCCCCATCCACATCCCCAAATCTTAGCTTTTGTGATTCCTCAGTGTGAGCTACAATCAGGTCCGACTCTACCAAGAACTTTGTGACGCCTGAGAAACGCTTTGCTTTCTGTTCAGTTACACTGAGCTTGAAGGACGGGACACGAAACTAGGACATTTGCTTTGCGATAAAGGTTGCATTAGAAGTGGAGCTGATCTCTATGGGATACACTCTGACCGGAGCATCAGCCCCGACGCCGCTTCCATCGGGTACCGCTGAACGCGGGTACGCGTCGGCAGCTGTGCATAGCCGCAGCACAGTCCGGAGAGCAGGCAGAGATGAATCAAAGGTGAAAACCAGCCGCAGAGCTGGGATTTTTCAGTCATTGGACCTTCCTCTCCCGACCCTTCAGAGCTCACTTAGACCAGGGCAGGACGCGGCGCTCGGGACAAAGGCGGCACGCGCGATCGACGCGCTCGGCCGCTCGGCAGGGCGCCCTGCTCGGCCCTGCGCAGCGCGGCCGCGCCCCCCGGAAGTGGAGGCCGGCGGCGGCCATGGCGGCGGAGCAGAGCTATCCGCGGAGCTCCATCGAGGATGATTTCAACTATGGCAGCAACGTGGCCTCGGCCAGCGTCCACATCCGCATGGGTAGGGATTGCGGAGGAGTGGGAGAGCCGCGTGGCCCCGCCTTAGCCCCCCCAAGCGCTTGCGGAGAGGTCTCCGTTGCCCCCACTGGCGGGGGGGCGAGGGGATGCCGCGCCCTCAACAAGTGCCTCTGTCATACCCCGGTCACCTCTGGCCTTGAGCTGCATCAGGTTCTGCGCAGTGTTTTAACCTGGGTAAAGGCTGTGAGTGCGGAGCCAGGGCGCTACTTAGTCCAGGTTAGGCATCAAGGGTGAGGGACCGCGGCCGACTAAAGGCTTTGTCGTTTAACCGTGAAGGGGGTAGTCTTCTCCTGAGAGGGGTTACCTGGTGTAGATTCAGACTTGATTTTGTCCAGAGTGATGAATCTTTGAAATCCAAACATGATACGTGAGATACATAGTCCCTGCAGAGACGCACCTCCCTGGAGGTGCTTAAGGAAAGCCTGGAGGTGGCAGCTGGTGCCGGGGTCTGTCTGACACGGTGGTGTTCGTTCATAGGTTGGACTCGGTGATCTCAGAGGTCTTTTCCAGCCTTATTAATTCTGTGATTCATAAATACTAGAACTGGTGTCTGTAATTACAGAAGTTTAACCATGACACATGAAGGATTTGAATTTCTTCTGTGAGGTGTTAAAATTTTTGTCTCTTCCACTGAAGCATTTGGTGTGCTAAGAGGTCATACTAATGCCCAAGAAATCCTGCTTTGCTGTTCATGTGCAGGTCTCAAAGGTATTGAGTACTCTTGTAGAATCTGTCTAATCAGTAATCCTTGTTGAATAGTGTTACTGGACACATTTTGGAGTAAAACTGGCTTCATGCTGTGAGATTTTTTATTACTTATTTCTGATAATCAGGAGACCTCTTCCTGTTAAAATACAGTTTTATCTTCTTTGAAAAATAAAGGGTGTGCCATAGGAGGTATGAAACAGATAATGCCATTAGCAAAATTGCTGATGCATTTAGTAATGTGGGGGGAAGGCTTTGCGTGCTAGGAGGTTACTTCTAGGTTTGGTCGGTTTATTATGATAAAGTAGGGCCCAGTCTTTCATGGCTTACAAGTGTATTTTACTTTACCTGTGGCAAGCAGGTAATTGAGTTTCTTATAGAATGTGCTCTTAAGCTTAAGACTGTGCTATTAATGACTGAATTTTTTTTTCCTATAAGCTTATTCTTCCTTCCACAGCATTTTGCCTAAATGGACTTGGTCTCCTTCTATTCAGAACAGAGAATATTTGTATGATGTATCTGTATGTCCTGAACTACACTTTGCTTTTGATCATTCTAGAATTAAGGAGCCTGTTCATTCTAGGATTTTTTTTTTCCAGCAGTCTGTGCCTGTGGATAACCATTCAGTACAATGCAAGTTGTAAATGATGATAAATTATATTGAATATGATGGAAGGGCAATCAAATAGACATTAATGTAAAAACTTTACCTTTTTAAACGTTTGTGGCTGTTTCTGCCTTCCATGTTAATCCTCTGTCAGTTAGGTCCATTAGGCACCAGTAACATGATGGAGAAGGTATGCTGTTAGTATAGTGAGAGTGAATGGGTGTATGTAGGTCTTAAATTAATCCAAAGTAAATTCCTTGCGAATGTTTTCTATATTTCTTTTGTCTTCATTGTTAATGGTTAAATAATGATGTCCAGGAATAAATGTAATTTTGCTGTAATACTGTGTCAATTTTTTTAAAGTAAAATGGCTTTTTACAGCTTTGTTCTGTGCTTTTTCACTATAACTTTATAATGGTTCCTTATGAAAATGAAAATTTTTATCTGATTTACTGTTGAACTTTTTAAGTGTAAGTCAAAAGTGATTTCGTTTTTATTTTCCTTATCCCAGCATTTCTACGAAAAGTCTACAGCATTCTTTCTGTTCAAGTTCTATTGACCACAGTCACGTCTGCAATTTTCCTATACTCCACTGGAGTGCAGGCATTTGTTCATGAGAGGTAAATACTAAGGTGAAATGCAGCTGTTTAGCATGTGTTAAGTATAATTTATGTGAAATGCAGCTGTTTAGCATGTGTTAAGTATAATTTATGTAGCTTGTTGCTATACTTCAGTCTTCCTAATAATTTTTATAACTTGTGTTTTGATTTTCTAATAGATATTCTTAAACTTGATTAGGGAGTAACTTTTCTTCTCTGACATTTTTCTCCTTGGTTTACTATGAAAACTATTATTATTATTTTTGTTGTTGTTGTGTTGTTGTTGATTTTAATGCTTTATTAATAGTGCTTGTTTTAATATTTATACTATGCAAACTTCTACATGAGTTGCAGAACATCTCAGTTACTGACATTTCTTGTTTTACAGTCTAAGTTTTTTTAGATTCTCTTTGGAATACTGTTGTTTATAGGTGCCTGTTCCAAAAAGCAGAATCACGTCTTGTTCCTCTTCCTCCTCTCCCATCTTCTTTCTCCCCTTAACCCCTCCCCACCCCCCCCCCCCAAAAACAAACCCCCAAAGAATTAGTCTGCTTGAATTCCTGTGGGCTTGCTTCTTTTTGACTCTCAGATTTTCATGATAAAATAAAAGTCTCAAAATGCAAACTGTGGTGAACAGGCCCGGGAAAAGAACAGCTGGGAAATGAGGAGAACACTGAGTCTAGTTTCTTTTTTCCTCTAAGTGCACTTGTGGACTTTTACTTTCACTTCAAAGCCCAAATAGAAGAGGAGGATTAAACACTGCAAGAAAGTTTCAGTTTCTGTATAACCTATTGTGTATACAACAGTGGTTGTAAAACTATAGTTTTCTACTTAAATCTCATCATTTAAAATTGTCCTACTCACTTAAAACTGTTGTGATTTTGTGTTTGATGTTGGTCCCGTTTTTCCTTGGAGGGCTACTTGAATGATTTAGCAAGACTTACCGGTCAGTACTGATTTTCTTTGGTGCAGTTAGTGCCCATGTTTGTTGCATTCAGGTGCTTATGAAAAATAGTTCTCTGAATGTGGAGTTCACAACAGGCAAAATATTACATATACTTTAATACTGTTACTTTGTATGGATGGATTTTTTTCTTTGTATGTGTTCATTTCCAGGTAATGTATTCCTGGGCAATCTTTAGCTTTAGTATGAAAAAGTTGTCTTTACTTGTGACTGTACTATTTTTAACTGATTATCAGTACTAGTATGTTTTAGAACAGTTTCACTGTAAACTTGCATTACATTTACTTTGGATATCTTTTTCTAGGTGATCACTTAAAAACTTGGTTTTATATAAACTGTTCCATCGTCTTCCAGCTATTCGATTACTTTTTTTTATGTGGAATTTTACAGGCCTGCCTTGCTTTTGTTATCTGGGTTTGGATCTCTGGCTGTAATTGTGGCACTGACCCTCTACAGGCACCAGCACCCTGTTAATTTATACCTGCTGTTTGGATTTGTAAGTGTTTTATTCAATTAAATTATTAATTTATTAATTAATTCAATTTAATAGTCCCTAGAATATCTTGCATTGTAATGAATTCCTTGAAACTAGAGGTATGTCATTTGTTTTTCTTGTATTCCTTGAAAGACATCCTATATATTTATGAAAGTCTGAGCTACTTTTTGGAGATTCTGTCCACAGGTTGTTCCTAGATAGCAGCCACTTCAGGTTGCTTTCAGCATCTTTTTAGAAAGAGTGTTAGAACTTGGAACTAGTTTGAGCAACGGTTTTTGTGTGTGTGTAGAAACCTATCTATCTGCTCTCACTGTTCTATTGATGTCAGGGACTTTTTCTATGGAACTGCTCAGTAGGAAAGGAGGAGGCATTCCTGTTACCTAAATTGTTTAATGGATGGCCTCCAGCAGAGACCCAAACCAGCCATATGTGTCTATTTCTCCAATTTTTGTCTTTTTGGTGCTAAATTCTGAGCATGTGTCCAGCACAGGCAGGTCAGTCAGAGCTGTCCTCAAATTTCAGTCTTCTTCCTGATGTTGTGAATATGTAGATCCAGGCTAACAGTTGCTCTTGGATATTTTGGATTATGTAGCAAATCAGTTTTCTGAAAAGAAGTCACAGTAGCTCAATTAGAATTTGATGCTGTAAGAGTTGCCTAAATTGTATTTGTATTAAAACAGAAAGACAGCTTTCCTGTGTAAGTAAACAGATGGTTTAAAGGAGAAGTGTGGAAAGGAAACTGATGCAGACACTGTGTTAGACAGCTGTCCAACAAGATATTAAAAGTGTATTAATTTTATAGCCCCTTGAATAGTTTGTAAGAAGTGTAAGATAAATGCTGTGCACTTACAGTAGAAAATGTAAATGACATTTTTCTGTAGGGGCAGTCTCTCACTCATTTTCACTTTGTATTGTACTCTTTATGTAACACAACTTCGTCCCAGCAAGACAGTATGGTTGCCATTTTCTTGTTGAAAATTAAACATGTTTTCATACACAAAGATTTAACAGGAGACCTAATGTAATATATGCTGGGATTATATAGCAGAATGGGAGTCACTGCATGTGAAATCTTCATGTAAGTGTTTTATGGTTTGATTTTTTTCTTATCCTTCTATTTTTTTGGGTTTGCTTTTTGTAGACGCTACTGGAAGCACTGACAGTTGCCATTACAGGTAAATAGTAGCCATCCTATTGTCTGGTTCCATAAAGAGTTTGGAAAAGGAATCCGTTATGTTGTACTAATTGATTGCCATTATGGTTTTCTAGATGGGACTAAAATGATAATGAATCCTGTTTGAAAATTTTAATGACAGTGATAGGAGTTTAGCAAAACCAGGGAATCGAGGGAGAAAACTGGATTCTGAATCAGAAATGAAACTGTATAAACTTGAAGTGAGAAATGAGTTGGGGAATCCATTCTTTCAGTATAGCTAAAAATGTTCTTTTTCGTAATGTTCAGCTCTCAGCAGAGCTGATCTTCAAGTTGGAACATTCCTATCTGCCCCCTCAATTTCCTCAAAGGGAATATCAGTTTGGAGAGTGCTGTACTTCATGGCCTGGGCTGATGTGAGGCAGTGTGCAGTCAAGTCATGGCATCACCTTGAACTACAGCATAAGACGAAACCTCCTCATTGTGGCTTATGATCTCCTGCTTTGGGGAAAGGAGGAAGGAGGGAAGAAAGGGTTCCACTTGTTTCTGCTATCTTTCCCCTCCTTGTCCCCTAATCAAAACTTTGAGCCTTTATAGGAGATTGTTTTATTTTTCACCTAGTTTCAGTATCATGAAAAATTCAGATCGATTTTTTCCTTAAGATCTCTTGTTACTTATGCTTAAAATATTTTTGTTTTATTTTGTTGGTGTTTTTATAATTCTGAGTAGGAAAGACCTGTTATTTCCATTTAGGAAGCTACAGCTATAAAGTAACTGTCAAACTTAGCTAGTGCAAGGTCCCTGAGTCCTGTGATCATGAATTCGAAATGCAAAGACAAGTTCAGGCATAATTTACTTAATTTTGTTCACAGTTAAGTTTAAATATCTGTTTCCTCAAAAGATAACTGAGCAAATACATCATGTAGTGTTCTTTAATTGACAGATTACTTTTTCTGTTTATAGTGAGTTTCTATGATGTCTCCATCGTCTTGCAAGCCTTTATTCTTACTACTGCTGTATTTCTTGGATTGACTGCATATACCTTGCAGTCAAAGAGAGACTTCAGCAAATTTGGAGCAGGGTATGTTGTCATATTGATGATCTTTAGAATTTTTTTTTCTGTTAAGGGTTTTTTTTTTCTTTCTTAAAGCAAGCTTTGCAGGTATAATTAGAAATACAGGTCAACAGAACCTGCTTTAAGGGAATGGTGAGGGTTATTTATTTTAAATTATTAATTTTACCCAGTTCTGATTTCTTGGTAAATTCTTTTCAGTGATTATGAATCTTAAAATAAATAGAAAACTAGTTTACCTGGATTTTTCACTGCAAGAGAAAGTAGTTGTTTCAAATCTTTAAATAAAATTAAAATTAGAACATAACTTTTGACAGTTTTATAAAACTTGTACTGCTGACAC
Organism: Corvus hawaiiensis; assembly: GCF_020740725.1. NCBI lineage: Eukaryota > Metazoa > Chordata > Aves > Passeriformes > Corvidae > Corvus > Corvus hawaiiensis. The sequence goes on from NC_063216.1 coordinate 45,701,644, forward strand.
CAGTGAACAGTTGGCATCTAAGAATTCCAGACATTTACTTGGCAAATACATTGTGAAGAGATTTTATAAGAAAGGAGGATGTTTTAAGTTAAGTCTAAAAGAAAGTATATTGTTGGTCACAGTGTAATTTATTTTCTTTCAGCCTCTTCACTTGTTTGTGGATTTTAATCTTCTCGGGTTTCTTGAGGGTAAGATACCTTGTGTTCACAGTTAAAAGATATGCATAGAATCACAGCATGGTGTGGGTTGGGAAGGACCTTAAAGATCATCTAGTTGCAACCCCCCTGCCCTGGGCAGGGACACTTTGCACTAAGATCAGGTCACTCAGAGCCTGACCTTTTACTGACTTCTAGTATAACTAAAAGGTTTGGATCAGCCCAATATAGCTTAATGAAAAAAAATGCCTAACCAGATCCATTACTGTTCTAGATCATGGTGGTGATCTTTTAACCACACATTTTCAATTTGTATTTTAGTCGGGTGCTGTTATTGCCAACATAACAGGGGTATTTGGGCTGATTGACAAAATTTATCAGTTGAGATCCACTACTTGATGAAGAGAATGTGAAGGAGATTTGGGGTTTAATTGTATTTTGGTTTTCTAGTTGTTCTGCTGTTAGTATTCTGGAGACCAAAGCTTCCTCCCTCTTACGTGGAGGCACTTTTACTCAGTCAGATATTGTGTGACTGGAGAGTGTATGGAATAAGAGCATTGAAATAGCACCACAACACTGTGGTTTTGTATACATAACAGTAGAAAGACTGTGCTTTAAATGTCGCTTATCATTATGCAGGGATTTTAAAATTTTAAAAAATGAAATTCACAAGTATCTTTTTCATGTTTTATCTGCCTCCAGCTGTTTTTCTACAGTGAGACGATAGAGTTGGTGTTTGCTGCTGCTGGAGCTCTTCTGTTCTGTGGATTTATTATTTATGACACTCATTTGCTGATGCACAAATTGTCCCCTGAAGAGTACATACTGGCTGCAATCAATCTCTACTTGGACATCATCAATCTGTTCTTACACCTGCTGCGTTTACTGGAGGCATTTAATAAAAAATAGTCAAAAGTGGTGTGGTTTGACTACAGCACAATGAAAGTTAAGCATTTGGATGATCTGCAAACTCAGTAGTTCTGCCTTCTAAAGACTATGTTTGCATTCCATGAATATTGATCCCTCCTTAGGGGGAAAATGGCTTTTTACGTAGCTACAGTTCTTCTCCAGACCACGTATTTTATGTAGTTAACATGCTGTCATCATTGCAGTCACTTTTTTAATCACTTCATTTGAAATTGATGTAATTAATGATTAAAATTTTGCCAACTCCTGATTGCTCCAGAGTAAGCTTCCCTGCTGTTCTGTAGCTGCTGAAAATGTTTCCTTTGGGATTGATCATTTGTGTACCATAGAAGGGTAGCATGAGTTTACCATTAGGCAGTGTTTTTCTAAGCTAATTTTTTTTTTCAAGTTTTTGTTTGATAAAATGGAATGCTGTCTCTGACAGACATACTCTGTCCTTGTTAAGGGCTGTCACTATGGAAGCTGTGAGGGTGATTGAACAATTAAAGGGAATGTTCTTCATTTTAGTATTATTTTTTGCCTATCTTTCAGTGTTCTGAAAAATCATGTGGAGATTGATTATGGCATTTTATCAACTTGGGTATAATAAAGTCCATTGTGTGTCAATAAAAATTGGAAAGCCTTTAGCCTGTTCTTGCAGCTGAGACCGGAGAACTTCAGGGTGCTGACAATGGTCGGTGCTGGTAGGGTAGAGGTGCTGTGACTGGCTGCTTCCCGCGCTGTGGAGATGCTGGAGGGGCAGGCAGCGTAAAAACAATTTTGAAAGGCTTTCTTCCTTCCTGTTCGGTGAGGGATTGTTACTGCTCGCCTGTCCTGTCAGTGAGAGGTGAGCGACGAGAACGGAGTACTTGGGCAAAGACGCGCGTCCTGCCTGCCCCGCGCTGTGACCGCACGCTCTGTCCGTGGAGCTCTTGAAGTACGACTGAGAATGGGTTTGAGCGAGTGTGATGATCCCTCCCTTTGCCGTTCATTCAGAACAGCGGGGCAGGAGCTAAGAATAAAGCCTTCCTTTTTACATTGTAATGGAACACATGTTCATTCCTTCATGCCCCGCCCTGGGCGCGCAGCGGCGGCTGGACACAATCCTGCACGGACGCGAAGCAGGAAGGCGGCTGCGCGCTCCCTCGGAGAGTTACGGTAGGGCCCGTCTACCCCCGCGGGAGGCCGGGCGCCTCAGTTTGCTTGCGCATGCGCGGGTGGGCAGCGCGGCCCTGCGCGAGTGTGCGTGGCGGCCTCGTGTGCGGTGCGCGCGGCCCGCCCTCACCGCTCCCGCTTCCTTCCCCGCAGGACATGGCGAAGAGCCTGAGGAGCAAATGGAGGAGGAAGATGCGGGCCGAGAAGAGGAAGAAGAACGCGCCCAAGGAGCTGGAGAGGCTGAAGAAGATCCTGGGAACCAAAGCGGATGTCATTATGGAGGAGGTCAAGGAGGTGGCGACCGTCCTGCCCCCCGAGAAAGTCCTGGAGCAGAGAGGTGAGTTGGGCTCTCGCTGGCTTTTCCTGCTGCAGTCGCCCAGGTGTGGGAGGTCCTGCGGTGTTGTTACTGATGCTGTGACTTTCACCGCCGGGATCAGGAGTATGGTTATTACAGTCTGAGAACAGTGAGTCAGAAAGCTTGTCTTCTAAAGCTAGAACACTGAATCTGGCCATTTCGCAACACTGGCATCCATATTGCATCCGGTCTCTTGTGGAACAAGGTTATTAACATTTGATTTTAGTGTGTAAAGTAAGTAATGTATCTTATGGAGAGACAGCTCTGACAACATCAGGTGAGTGCGGATTCACCACTTAGCAGTTGTTCCAAACACAGTTGTGTTTGCTGCTGAACTGTCCTAATTTAAGGAGGCTACTAAACGTACAGAAGTTGGGGTAGGAGTAGTACGGGCCCAGTTTCTCAGTACTAATTAGTGTTGCATTGCACATGGTGCAGGAGTAGGTGGTATTAGGTGTCTACATATAACGCCATCTTCCTCTTTGTGCCTGGAATCAAATGTAATCTGTAAAGGAAGTAACCCAGGAAGTGGAAACAAAGGTTTTAAATAGCTGCATACTGGATAGGAGTCAGAAAGACACCTCTTTCCAAAAATGATGTCCAAACTAAATCAGTCCTTTTTTGATTCTCCAGTTTATGCCACTTAAGATGTTCTGATACTGGAAATGGAACTAGAACGGCATTTAAAAATACTTGCCCAATTAAGGGCTTCAAGTATAATTTGTAATTTTATCCATGGTTGTGATTTGTCCCACAAAACCAGGTGTAAAAGTTGTTCTTTAAGGGATTGTTAGAATTGAATTTCCAAAATGTTTTGGAAGATTGGCAGACTTCTGATGCTGAAATTGAAGGAGAAATCATTACCTTAAACATAGTTTCTGAAGCAAATGCATGGCTATCTGTCATTCCTGCACCTTCTTCCAACTCTGCTGGCAGCTTCTCTACAGGTGGTCAATTTCACTTGGCTTTTAAAGAGACATAGCAGCCTTAGAAATACCTAAGAAAATATGTATTTCACAAAAGCAGCTACAAGTTTTGTGAAAATAATGGTGTCTTCTTTGAGAGGACTTTTCAGGACTAACTGTGGACACAAGGGAGTTTGCATCACCAAGTGTTACAAGAAGTAAAGTAGATCAAAATTTCACCCATAATATGTACTTTCCACAGACAGATAAATAGTTTTCCAGCCAAAGAAAGTACATAGGTATATATTACACACATCTTACTGTATTACTTTAGGGTATTTTTTACAGCACACCGTGAAATTTTTTTTTTTTCAGTTTTTCCTCTTAGGGAAAAAAATAATGTAAGGTCTGCTTCGGCTCTGTAGCAGTTTTTCAAACTTTGTAGGCATGCACATAGGTAATCATGGCACACAGGTAATCATGGCCATTGAGTCTGCTTCAAAAACCAGTTTTATAGCTTTTTTTTCTCTGATTGTCTTCGATAGACATATTGTCTAGATAGGTCTAACCTTTTGATAGGTTTTCTGTATGTCCTTGAATGACTTCTGTTCTGGGGGTTTCTTCCTGTTACTGATTCCTGCAGCATCCTTGAGATTGCAAAATACAACAGAGACATTATTCCATGTGAACAACTTGTATTGTTACTCCAGGAGTATTCATTTAGTTTATGTTGCAGCTGACTTCTATTGTGGATGTCCTTTCTTTGGATTCCAAATTCATGTAACAGATTAAGATGTTGTATGATAGGACAGGAGTCAGAGAAGCAGCTTCTGTATGTGGCGCTGGGTGTTTTGGTGGTGTGTTGTTGGAGGCTGAATCTCCTATCCCATTTGGAAAACCATGCTGCTAAGAAGGTCTCATGTTGCATTTCTCTGGCACCTTGTGAGGTTTCTGGAGCTGGAACTTCTTGCTGCCTGTCCCATGCTGGATAAGGTTTTGGTTCTGCCACCAGGACCCTGTGCTGATTCTCTGCTGATTGCAAGTATTTGTACCCCAGCTTAGGGCTCTTTAAGTATGTGTCTGCTGCAGATTCCTGTAGACTGTCAGCCTCAACTATTGAAGCAGCACCTTGGCCTTTTCCTCCTGAGCTTTGTCTCCCACTATCAGACAGGCACAACATAAAAATCTTTTTTTCCTCTCCTTAAAATTTGTGGTAAAGGCTTGAATTGCACCGATGCCTTTTCCTGGTCTTAAAATCAAGAGTCAAACATGGTTAGAAGGGGAAAAGGGATTTTACCTTGGTATTTGTTTTAAGGATCCTTAGGTGCACACGTCTAGGTCAAGTGCACCTCAATGCCCACTGCAATGCACACCCCCAAAAGATCTGGTATAACGTTATAGGTTTTACTAATTAGCAGATCTATCAAAGATTCCCCAGTGAGAGGCTCGAGTGAGCCCCCCTCCCCAAGGAGCCTTCCCCTGGATGGTTCTATCTTAGTTTACAGAATGTGTTCTGGAGAGGACCTTGGGGTCTGGGGCACACTGATCCCTAACTACGAAGCTTCTAAAATGTTTCATCTCTCAGCTTGACAAACAAGTCCAAGAATGTAGGCAAAAAGCACTAAGAATACAGAAGTTGTTAAAAAGGTATAACAGGGGTATAAAAGAAAAGGCAAAAAATCTTCATGGCATCAGCATACATACAGTTTGGGAACAGGGTTGGGATGAAATTACAGAGCATGGTTCCAGTCAATATTTAGCAAGGTGTTCCTCTTGCATCTTTTTGTCTCACCGAGACATGACGTTCAAGGGGTGTTATCCAGCTGGTGATGCCATTCTTGGGAGTGACCATGTCATGGGCAGTCTTCCTGATTGTAGAGATTAATCCTCTCTTTCTGCCTGTAAATGTGTTAGGCCTGGCGTCATGCTCACTCCTTGAGGCAAGTGTTGCATCACTGGCTGATACTTCCTACTGTCATTGTATTTCAGCTTTTCTCTTTACTATTCATTTTACCTGTCTTCATCTTCCACTCAGAATACATTTTTAGAACAGATCTTAAACATTACATTATAGAAGGTGTGTAGTTGTGCATATGTTTCAGTAAGCCTATGGCTTCATGCATGATTCCATGATGGAGCATACAATGTTCTTAGGCACAGGATTGGAGCAGATTGCAGACTAAAGAATAAGATGCTTTGCCCAGACATAGCTTTGAGGAAGAATATTGCACATTTACTATCAACTGTTGAAGTTCCTGGGTTGCGGTTGCATTGGTTTGGAAAGTGCTTTCAGTATATAAACCCTTCAGCTCTCTGTGTACAAGTACTGTTGTGTCTAGGAGTATTTTTATCATTTTAGGGAATCCAGTAACAAAATAGCTTCCATGAAGCTGATTCAGGTATTTTACTCACTATAAATACCTTTCATTTTCAGATGACTGCAAAATGGAGCTGGATAATAAACGAAACAGAAAAACTCTTCTAGACCAGCATGGACAGTACCCAATATGGATGAATTCCAGGCAAAGAAAGAAGCTTAAGGCTCAACGTGTTAAAGGGAAAAAAAAATCAAAATCAAAAGGCCTTGTGTGGTAAAATCAGTTTTGTAAGATCATGAATATTTTATTTAACAAAATAAATTTCCCACATAAATTCATGAGATTTTGTGCTTGGTCACTGAGTATAATTTATTGCGTCGAGTGAATTTTTGAAGAGACTATTTAGCCAGCAAATGATGAAAGAAATAGCAGCTTGGTGTCTGCCAAACTTAAAAGCTGAGTGCCTTTGAATAGACTAATTGCTTGTGGTTATCTGTTTTCTTGGGGGTAAGGGTCTTCATCTTTTATATTGTGACCACCGAAAACAGTAAAGGAAATCCTAAAAGTAGTTAAACCAAATGTTTTTTGTACTGTGGTCTTTGTCAGTGTAACTTGTGTTTTAGTAAATATAACCAAAGGATTCTGTAAACACACTGTATCCTTTAAATCCTTCTGTAAAATTTGTTGCACTGACTTGTGCTGCTTTTAATATCTGGTAATTAACAAAAGTGTACTTTCATATGTGACTCCAAAGCTTGTATGCTGAAACAACACCGAGGCCTCATGAAAATTCTGCAAGTAAAATGAGAAAGTGTCAGTCTAACATAAATTCACAAAGAGAACAACAAAATATTTCACTGTTGTCTGCAACAGAAATATTGTAGGTACTAAATAAGTGAAAGTATGGCTGATTCTTTTATTATTATAATGAGAGAATGCAAATGCACAGAATGGAATTAAAATAGTTTTATTTAAGATCTTTTCCAAGTTTTAGTAAAGTAAATGAGAATTTTCCTTTCCATATGTATTTTCAGTAGCCTTTTACTCCTCTTAAAATGGTACTTACCTATCATGCTTTAGAATGTGTGCATAGGATAAAATACTGCATGATTGTGTAACAGATGCCATTTATATGATTAGCTACAGTTGGGTGCATATTACTGGGCAATAACATGTGATGACAGATGCAAGGGTTAGTTGCCCTGAAAGCTTGTGTTTTTAAAATGTCTCTCATTTCAAGGATGGAAATAATTACAGTACCAACCCTGCAGTATGTTGCCGTTTTAAGTACCAGTCATGGGTGCAGGGCATAACCTTTGTCCAGCTTCATCCAAGATGCGACCCACATTCTGTCATTACTGACAAATTGTGATCTGTATCTGTTGTGGTAACTTGGGCATAGGAAAGGAGATCTATTTTTTTAATTACACTAGCTTGTAGTATGCTAAAATCCAGTAAGAAGAGCTCAATGTGATAGAAAATTAAGTTTTTCTGGAAAAATACAGTGTACAGTAATACAGTAATTAGTATTGTTGGGGAAGGGTACTCACATAATCTACAAAGACAAAGGTTAAAGGAAAAACAAATGTGTGTTCTATTTTCACATAAATTGATGGGTAATGACTTGGTAAGATATATAGGTCACATACTACCAAATTATATGCCATTAGTAACTTTGTACTTTAAAAATATTTCCATTAAGTTGATAAAAGCCCTGCTAGTTGATAAAAACAGCTGCTGCTGTCACTTTTTTTGGTCTTACTAGATAAATGGGTGTAGATTTTGGTATCAAACTTACCTAAACGTTGGCATGTAGATTAGGACAACTTTAAAATTGATTCATGTGGAGGAAAGTGTTTATGAATGTGTTTTACCAGGAATGGAATGGAATGGAATGAACAGTCAGATTGTATTTATTTGCTATTGTAACAATATAAGCTTTATTTTGCTTCGTACATACTTTGGGGAGTTGAGGATGGGAGCTTCTTGGGCTTAGGTGTGAAAAAACAATTGTTTTTTTCTGTAGAGTAAGCACAGTGCTATTCTTGACATGTTTGTAAATCAGATGACTTTCAAGCAGCTCCCAGTGGGAAAGCAGGCTGCTTTTCCCGAGTGGAGATGGTCAAACTGGCAAAGTACCCCTGTTTAGATGTACAGCTTCAGAGTGAGTTTATTCTCATTCTTCATGTGCACAGCCATACTCTGCCTCATCTTCATCGAGCCTGCCACCGCTGCACTTGCCTTACCCTGTCCTCTCTCTGGAGTTGTTTTACTGCTGCCTCTGCTGCTTCCTCTATAAGAGAAAATGACCTTCATAACTGAATAGTCTTGCTTATTTGCACTTTTATAGCCTAATACTGAGCTTTGTTGTACAGATTTATTAGTCAACTGCTTTTGTGACCAGATTAAGAATTTGAATCTCAAGTGAAAGATGGCAGACGCTGCACTGATCTTTTATTTAGAAGTTGCTTCCTTCCTGAAACAGTCCTGGCTGTGTGAGGTATTTCCTTCATGGTGTCCAGGGTAAAGTCAAACATGCTCACTCAAACTACAGATATTTTAAGACATCCTGTTTGATTTTTGAGGTGAAATGGAGGATAAGGAAGGAATAAACGCCCGTCTTTACTGGAAGATATCTCTTCGTCTAGTACCAGTGTGTTGTGTACAATGTCATACCTCACATGGGTGAGGCAGAGCTCTCTGTGGGCCAGGAAACATTTTTTGAGAGCCTGTTTGGGTGGCATCTGTAATCCAGGCTAAAAGCTTGCTTGTAGACAGACAGCAAGAATCTGGCTAAATGTGCAGCATGGGTATAACCTCAGAGGTTGAGTCACGGATACAGCAGGGAAATTCTACTTTCTGGGATTTGAGCATATACTTACTACATGTGGATACTGTAATTTTGTATTTGGAATTTGTTTTAGATCTGCTTTCACCAACTCTTATTTTTTGAATGGAAATACCAAATTATTTAGTTGCCTTTGAGTATTTGATTCATACTGCTGAATCTGAAACATATTTCTGTTTGAGTTGATGGAAAAAGTCATGTTTCCTTCCAATAGAAATTAAACATAATTGATTTTGACTGAAATACATATTTTAAAAGTACACAGGGATTTTCAAAGAAGTAATTGATCTGCTTCTTAACAGCATTCTAATAATATAATTCATTGGTCTTTACATAAAAAAAGTTCTTTAGGTTGGGATTGAGGGAGGAAAGGTTGCAGTTGATTAAAAAACTGATGGAAGTCTAAAAGTGTATAACTTAAATGGCACAGTCAGAGTTGTTCAGTTACAATACTGTAATTGTGTTATTATGAAACCGCTTAGTTGCAACTTCCCATCACTGTGACTCTGCCACCTACCTGCACAGTGCTGTGGTAGCTGTCTTTCCTGGACCTACATACAGAAGGCAGGGGAAATAATGCAGGTACGTTTGAACTACGTGCATAAAAGCTAGCACTGAAAGAATTAAATTCTGTCATTTTATTGAAATGCTTATGTGCATAAGATGTCCATGTATTTTTACAGTATAAAAATCGCATTAGCAAATTGCTAAACATCCTGCAGATTGTTCACGGTTTCCTGAGAAGATGACAAGGTTTGCCCTTTTTGACCCAGTACGTAGAATTGATTTTTAAAGGGAATTATTTCAGATGCCTAAAATAACTGGTGGCAGTGATGGTTTAGTTCCTGGGCTTTTCTGGTAACTCATTCCTGCCCTGGGACACCTCTGCACTGTGTAGTCAAGTCAGTTGGGGGACCAATTAGCTAAAATACACTGAAAATATTCCTATTTTCCCCATTTTTTTCAGCTGGATTGTCTTACAGCCTTACTGTACAGAAAGCGCGTCAGTAGGAGGCAATACAAGACCAGGAAGAAATGGCTGGTGAAGGCGGGGCTGTGTCAGACTGTCCTGGTTCATGAGCCACCTCTCCTCCTGTGGCATTAGTGCCTCTTGGTGCGGCCACTGTGCAGTACAGCGTTGTGAACGTGGAGAGGTTCTGGAGACAGGTCAAGCAAGTGCACTGAATGGCAGGTTTTGAAAGTGTTTCTCAGTGAATGGCACAAGGACAGAGTCTTGTCTACAGCTGACACGGTGGTTATAGAGGGTGCTAAATATAGTTTGGGGCTGCTTAGTACTGGAGGAAGAATGTCATGGCCACGTGGTACAGAATGGTCTCCCGATACGTGGTCACAACTTTTTAAACAATGGAAGAAGTCCTGTACAAAGGCTTTATAATGTATGTCTGTTTCTATTATGCTACCTTTTCCTCCCACTGCCTGAACAGCTGCGTGGGTTCTGACCTTGATGGAAGCTGGGTATCTGATCTGTATCTGATTTGTAGTGTGAACATGTCTGGTATCAGACATTACAGGACTACAGCCTTAGCATGCAGAACTCTGATGGTGCAAAGCAATCTGCTGCTCAGGGTGGCATAGTCTGAATTCAGTTACGGCATCTGAAGGGAGGATGAGAGACTGAAGCAACAGCCATGCATCGCTCTTTTCAGGCCGTGGTTTTGCCATCAATTTTAACTTGCCTAGGAGTGAAGTTTCAGGGCAGGACTGACTGAGCCATCTGGGAGCTCACTGCTGCAGGAAGAGGCTCTTTTCAACTTTTTCCTTTCCCTCCTCCAGCTGCATTGTCCAACTCACAATTTCCTACTTCAGGAGAAACAGACATTGGGATTTTTTTTTTCCCAAGCTAAAAGTGAGAAAGAACTAACAACTTCCTTCTGTTAATAAACACTGCACAGTTGTGACAATCACACCATTTTCACTGTCCTTTTATTCTTCCTACACTACTACAGTTTTCTGATCTCTACCTAATCAACAGTGGCAGTATTTAAAGGAGAAGGCAGAATGGGAAGAGGATATTTGCGCTGTTTCCTGTCCGTCATCCCAGTCACTTAAACATTGCTCTCTCAGGTCTCTAATTTTTCTGATGCTCATATGTCAGCATAAAGGGTTTGAAATGTTAGGAACAGTACATGGTGTGGCAAGAGAAGGTTGTGTATCAAGGGTCCTATGCCAGGCAGCATGAGGACTGCTTATGAAGTGCTTGTATATTCAGAGCAAACTGACTTCCTCTGTTTTCAATCTAGTCAACTAGTAGGAGGCTGTGAAAGTTACAACTTATATCCTTGTTTGGTAAACTATAATTTAGTATCTTTTATCTCTAACTACAGTTAACTTTCTTGCAAGGTTTCTAAAGTCTGAATGCAGGTTTTACAGCATTTTTAAACTTTCACCTTTAACCAGAAATTGGGTTTGTGGATAGTATTTTCGGAAGCAAAGGTGCATTAATTGTTTCAGGATGGCTCATCCGACTCAGCCTATCTGGTCCATTCATACATTCATGTTATGTGAAATGTATAATATCTCTCTTTTGAAAGGTGACAAATTCATAATGTATAGGTGTAACATCTATTCCATGGTACAGCTTGCTACCTTAAGTCTTTAAATTACTTTGACAATAGATGTTCTGTAAACTCATCTTTGGTGGATTCTAATGTCTGTGTTTGAAACAAGAACTTTTTGGATCTACTGGTTGTGCTTCTCTCCATCTTGCTTCTGCAAAATATTACAGAACTTAGTGCAGATCAGATCAGAGCTGCAGTTTGTCTCGCAACAGAACACAAAACATTTCTATGAAAGATTAGAAGGGCTCAGTGTCAACAACTTCTTGATTGTTGTCTCTCGGGTTTAGTTCATTATCACTACTGCTAGTGAATAGCCTCACCGCAAATGCAAAATTCAAGTTAGTTCCCTTAATATGTGCAAAAAGATTTTTAAAACTAAATGGTTTGTGATAACTGAGGAAGGTAAGATACACTGCTTTTTCTAAACTTGTTGCACCCCCTTGGAATGTGGTATTATTAGAGGATGTAAAGGAAGAAGCCAGGAACTGAAGTGCACCAGGTTATGTGCAAAGCTGATGGTGGAGCTGCAAACTGACCCATCTGAACCACAGCTGGGTGCCCTCAGGCACTTTGATTGGTTTTTCTCTCCTAAAGGTCCTTAAGTCTGCCTGAATTCTTGTGGAAACAACACGAAGTTGGCCACGCAAATGCAGCTGTGTTGTGATCCATATACTTGCAGTTCTGGAACTGCACGTCCATGCCTTGGCTGCTACTGTGTTGACGAGAAAAAATGTTTAATTCCTTGAATGTGAGACCAAGGTGTAAGATCATCCATGGGAGAGGTTACAGGTTGATCTGTTGACTTTAGCAACTATTGCTTCAATGTAGGGTACAGTGTATTTATATACAGACACCTATGTTTTTATCCACCACTTTTAAAGAGGTAAGTGCATGCATGTCACACACTAGGCCTTCTCTTTTTCTCTTGGGGGAGAAGATTGCATGTGGATTTTTTTGTTATTTTGCTTGCTTCTTAAATACTAATCTGCTAAGCCTCTATGTACCCAGTATTTTAGAAATACTGTTATAAAATTTAAAAAATTAAATCAAAATTTGCATTTCTGTTTCCTTAGGCAACCAGAAAGATGTTAACAACCAATGCACGTCCTTAAAATATGCTATCAAATCTCATCTCCAGAATATCATCCCCTTCTAACTGTAGAGGATGGAATTTGAGGAAATTGTGGGGTTTTGGTTTATCGGGTTCCCCCCCCCCCCCAACAGAAGAAAAGTTTTTTGTTGAACTCTTAATCAGCTCCTGGCAGAAACCCTTAGCAGTGGGAAGTGAATCTGTGCTTCCACAGCTGGTGATTGCCCTGTAACAGTGATGGGAGGAGGACAAAGGGCAAAGTCTGCCACACAATGTATTTCCATCTCAGCATTTCACTGTCCATAACAGCGTCATCCAAATTCACTAGTGAGAGAAACTGGGTTATCCGTTGTCATGCTCAATGGCATCAACGTCTACCGTGTCATTTCTTCACTCAAATCAGGCAGTAACACAGATACCATGAGTTGGTGGCTTCGGTCCCTTTCCGTTGGTGGCATCACTACCCGGACCCGCCTCTGGGTGCCTGGAGAAAGGCGGGAGCGCCTCCCTGCAGGGAGCAATCCCGGCGGGACCCTGCGGGCGGGCGGGAACCGGGCTTTGCTGGGGAGCCGCTTCCCGGCAGGCGGCGCCGGCGGCGGCGGGAGCGCGGCAGCCCCGGCGGGCGCCAGCCCTGGAGTGTCCCCGGAGCAGCCCCGGAGTGTCCCCGGCTCACGGGCCCCGTGAGGGATCGCCCCGCCAACACCCCGTGCCATATTCTTTAGTTTAAGGAATATCCTCAGCTTGCAGCGGGGCACGCATTAACTGCAGGAGAAGGCGCGGTGCCGCGGGCGGCGCAGAGCAGAGCCGTCCCCGGGCACTCCGTGCGCTGGGGTAGTGCCGGTGCTCGGGGGTTCGACGCGTTCCTAACTGCCTGAAAAGCCGCTGGAGTTACAGTCACACACTCTGTCCTAGTAAGGAGTGACATTTAAATGTGTAAAACCACTTGATGTTTTTACTGATAATGTGTTTATAACTAAGAGCAGTTATTCTCTAAAAATATACTAAAAATGCTACTTCATGAAAACGCTTCCCCAATCTAATTTTTTTCCCTTAAACATGTCATTTTTCCAGAAAAGTGCACAAAGGGATCCATGGCTTTTTCCTGGTATATAGTGTTCTCTGTTTAAAAAGAAGGCTCTTTAAAAGCCTCTTATCAATCAACTGAAGCACTTTAGTGACAATTTCAGAAACTCAGTGGAAAGAGAGTTGTTTTATATCTGCTTGTTTTATTTGCATTCTAAAATCTCCACGTGGTGATTTCAGCTAAGGTCCTGTGTCAGGCAAATCCAGAAGTGAAGTTGACCAGAGACAAGTAAAAATGCCTGTGTTGTTTTCATTGCCCAAATGTAATGACGTGCAATGATTTAAACCAGCAGTTTCACATGGTTTAAAATGAATTAGCTTTATAAAATTCTAAAAGGAACCTCAGAAACACCAAAAAGGATAACAGTTTGTGTTAGGGTAGAATTCGTTTTGAGACTACAAAAACTATTTTCTATGCATTCACAAAACAAAAAGTGTTTTTATTTTTAGGAATGCACAGAAAAAAAGATTTGTTTTTATACCAACAAACACTGCTACAACAAATGCATGCATTCCTGCAATTGTAATTGAAGCTGAGAAAAATAAAATAATCTTAAGCATTTCAAGAGTAAGTTAATGTAAAACAATATAAATTAATATAAAATTAGAGAGAAAAATTGTTTTGGGAATACAAGATCCACTGTGTAAGAAAAACACAGAAAACAAGGTTTCTTTCTCTAAACAGAAATTTAAGAAACAGACACAATGATACCGTTGAAAAAATCTGTTGAATAATATTTAAAGCTGAAAAATATTTTTAAAGTTGTCAGAAAATAAACATTGCTTGCTTCATAGAAATAAAGTCATACTTGGAAAAAAAAGTGAGTTAGAAATATATTTAATTTGCATAAATCTATACAAATAAAGTAAATTTATGTTGTAACTAAACCTACCAATTCCAGTGAATGAGAATTTTGCCATTCATTTGTCTGGAAACAAAGGTTAAAGCCTGAAAAAAAACCCTAACAAAAAACAACAAAAAACCCCCAGAGAAGCTGAAATTCCAGGTTTCATCGAAAATAAAATGGGCAAAACAGTTTTTGCAAAACCTTTTCAAATGTTAATTAAACTTCTAAATACATTTAAAACTTTTTTTTTAAGTTACTACATTATCTTTCATTCACAGACTCTACATTTTAAAGTCTTATTTCTGTCAGAAACTTCACTAACACAAAAGTGTAAACCAATGAATTCAGCTTCTGGTCTGCCCTGACATTTTCAGAGATTGTTTTGCAGTGGAAGGAAATTAAATAATTTCCAAAATGATCTTTCCCAACTATCTTTTTGCATTAAACAGTGTTTGAATTCAGTGGTTCCTAATGAATTTGGATATGTTAACAGTGACTGGATCATATCCAAATATGACTTGATGGGAAAGCCATTAGTTTTTTTCCCTGAGGTTATACTGGTATTCCATCTGGTGATTGCTAATAAATGTGGATACATTCTGAAAAAAAAAAAAAAAGAGCTTGTATTGGATTCTAGTATGAATTACTGGGAGTGCAGTTTCTTGAAGTTTCATTCACGCACTTCAGGGAAGCTGAGCTTGGAGTCCTTTAAAACTTGACAAAAAGAACATGACACAAGACTTCAGTTATTTTTTTTAATCTACAGCAATTGTTTTTGCAATAGAATTATGTTTGAGATGCAAAAAATGTATTATTATGTAAGAGCACTTAGGACAAAATCCAAAACAAAAACATCCATTACAAGCAATTTTATATTTGATTGTAGCTACCAAGTGCTTACCCTAAAATAAAACTTTAATTATTACGTGAGTGCCTTAATAGCTTTCCTCCATAGCTGGATGAAATCTAAGTCATATTTATCTTTCCTACGAACCATCCAGAACACTTAGGCAAGTTTCATTTTTATATGCAGTGTTAGGGAGAAAATCTGAAGAGGAGCAGAAACAAATACTTGTCTCAATGAAGAGGAAATTCTCATCCATTTTCAAAATCCTATAAATTCTTGGAAAATACAGCAGTGTGTTTAAAATAGTAAGGCTAATGGTTGAGTGCAGCTTATGTTATTTGTGAACACTACACCTATTAATTACATGCAGGGTAATACTGCATTTCTTTTTGTAAAGAAAAAATACTGTTGTTCAGCTTCTTTTTTTTTTTCACCGTTAACAAACCAATTATTAGCCAGGGCAAATTGACCCTGGTTTTGATCAAAGGAGTAATTCATCTCATCCTGCAGTTCCTGCAGCCTAACAGCTATCTGTTGTTGCAGAATGTGCAGGTCGCCTTTAGCTGCCGACCCCATCCAGGCACGAGAAAAGGGAGTGAGGAAAAACCTATGAAGACCAAAATAAAACTGCTGATTTTTCTGGTTCTTGTCAGGTTCAGTTACAGTGGTACAGAAACAGCAGTAAATTCACTGAGGCTCTATCAGATCAAAACAACTCTGTTATAAATATCATTCATATAAACCATGTGGGCGAGAGAGAAACTGTCAGGAGAAGGGAAGGGAAAATAGATCTTCTGCACTTCAATAAATTATATGATAGTTTTATAGATTATAGCAAAAAAATTAAAACCTAACATAAGTATGCCTATATATGTGTGAGTGCATGTATGTGCGTATACTCACACAGTAGTATTAAATATTCAAATGTTTTAAATCCAAATATTTTACTCTAATGAAATACAGAGATTTCAGTGACTGTAGATAAAATTAGAGTACAGTATAAATCTATAACAAGAGGTTCAAAGAAGTGCTTTATGTTTCCCTCAAGAACTGACTCAATGGCTTGACGCACTTCTAATGGGATGTAGTTCTGCTTGGTTTTGCAACTGGAGAGCATTTTTTGCACTAGAGAGGGTTGTGATCATTAAAGGTGATGACCTTTAAAGGTGATGAGGATGTGATGATCAAAGCCCTTGCTTACCAACAGAGTTGATAGAAGAAGATTGTTTCGTATGTTTCCCTGCTGTAATTAAAATTATCAGTCAGGGTTTTAATGACATACCATTTTGACAAGTTCCCTGTGCTGATGGTGGCATGTTTGGAGGTTTTACATTTTGAAATGCCTTGACACAATTACTGGAGTACAATTAACAATTCTTTTACATGAAATAGCTAGAGGTTGCCAGATGATAATGTACTTTTCCTGTTTTCTGACCTCAGCTAAATCTAGAGCCATATCTTAGCCACAAGAGTTCATTAACCAGAGAAAGGTTAATATATACATGTCGGTTCAGTAAACCATAAATGAGAGAGAACACGCTAGCAAAACCATTAACACTGTAGTGGCCACAGCTATACAATAAGACAGTAGGGACACATTAAAATGACAGGAATGCACCAAACCTTTTAACAGGGGAATTAGGTTTGTTACATGATTTCATGGGAAGTGAAGCTACGTGCAGTGTACACAGCACCTACCAAATGGAGTAAATCCATTTCTTAAGAATTGTCATATTTTTGGGCACACCACTAACTTTGAGCTTCAATTATTTTATTTTTTAACAAATTTCAAGTGGTTTTTCTTGCCACTGTCTCCTGATTCCTTGCCCAGGGGAGCTGAGGTCGTTGAGTTCTACTGTCAATGCTGTGCAGTTGCTGGCTCAAGTCCCAAGTCAGCTAAACAGACAGACAGTTGCTTCAAAAGGGTAAACGATGGGATTCAAGATAAGTTTGGTACTTAACTGCTCATGGTAGATAGCTTACTGCCTTGCAGGTCACTCCTTAATGACCACAGGGAGTAAAGCCAGGGACAAAGAAAAATTAGGTTTGGTGAAAACCAGAAACACAGAGGAAGAAACGTACAGAAACAGGAGTCCTAACTTCAAAACTGTGAAGCAAAAAGAGCCACTAGCTGACCCCAAAGCTTCTTTGTTGGATTCACGTGTTCACTCGGTGCCTGTAATTGTGGCTGTGATCATGTCCAAAACCGTTGCAGACTAATAGTACATCCTTAAGCACAGCTGGGAAATCAGAGCAGTATTCATTTACTCCAGCTTTACTCTCTTTCTTTAGAGACTTTAATCAGAGCTGGTTATCCTTAGCTATGTTTTCCATAATTGGAGGAAATAAGGGACAGCTCGAGGGGATATTTAATCTAATTTTTGTTGACTATTTCTGCATATACTAATCTGTTTTCCTCTACCTGCTTCTGTCCACTCACTACAGTGAAAGCTTTGGGGGAGTTACTTAGATTAGACCTTTAGCATAGTGATGCCCCAATCTTTCTCCCAAAGTTTCCTCTTTTCCTCCCACACTCCCTTCCCAACCAATAGAACCCACAACCTGCTGGCTGAAGCCACAGGGTGACAGGACAGAAGGGCTTGACTCCTTGCAAGCAGAATTTGTGCCTTGCATCAGCCTTGTAACTATTGCATTTGTGGGGCAGTACCTGAGGAGGCAAAACTGTTGAGATTTTGGGAGGAAGGATGTAAGTAGCATCTAACCCACTAGAGAGCTTCTCTGTGGATATGATGTGAGCAGACATCTCCTGTTAGGCCTGGATGTGGCACTTCCAGAGAGGAAGAAGATTCAGAATACATCTTGAAGTGGATGAGATGATTTTAGACAGCTGCCCATTCAACACTCTTGTGTCTTCTGCAGAACCACTTATTGCTCCCCATATAAGGAGTCATTAGATTTTAAAGTCTATGGATCTCTGCTGAAATCTGTCTTGAAGCTTAATATTGAGCACTTCTCCTTTTTTTGAGTTTATGTTTTTTTTTGAGTGTTGCTATAGGGGCTCAAATCAGTAACTTTTGCACATGCAGGTGTGTATAAATTCTCAGGAGTTTGAGAGGAGGAATACAGCATAGAGGAGAAGGATGACACTACTGCGCTCTGAGGCTGCTGCTAAAATGAACTAGCACATGTGCTTTTGCCCTACTAAGGAGCACCAAAAAAATACAGCTTTCAAATTTTAAAAGTGAAGGACAAGTTTGGCAATACCTTTGATGGAATCACTGTTCTGGTGACCTCCCTACTGCTAGGATGTCAGAAACACCTCCTCTCGCTGGGAGTCGTCCTTCCTGCTCTGCCATATGTTGGCTTGGAAGGGCCAGGATTATCAGTAGCACAGCCAGATACAGTGGGGTGGCTGTTTATCCAGAGGTGAACCAGAGTGCATGCACTGGGCCAGCACTGTCTGTGGGAGTGGTGCCCTGAGTATTGCTGATGCCTGAACATATAGACCTGCTTTGTAAGGTAAGTTTTTGTGTCTCTTCTTGACTACAGATGCTCTGCCTCTTCTTGACTACAGATGATGAATGATGTTTTTCTGTAATTTCATTTTCTTCTGCAGCTGCCATCCAGCCCTCTAAAGTAAAAATCTATAAGCTACTTCTGTAAGTCACTAGGTGGAAGCATCTACCTTAATACTAGTAGCAAAACTCCTTGTTAGAGAGGTAAGTTTCTTCAGTTCCTCTTGTCTTTAATTTCTGCATCACATCACATAATGTCTTATTATCAGATGCTATTAATGGCAGTTGTTCTATTGTCTGGTTCAGCAAAGTACCCCGGCACAAGCTCAAGACCATCCCCTGTCCTGATCCTGTAATGTCTGAAAATGCACTTTATCTTGTATAGTGACTAGTACTTGCATGTTTGGGACTTCATTTGGTGAGATACACAAATATGTGTTTAAACTGAGCTCACAGGGGCAAATGCTTTAGTGGCTGAGCTGGGGCTAACATGAGTCTTTCTGTCCTGCAAACACCTTCAGCAAAAATCCAGTAGCCTTCTCAGAAGGGCTTCCCTGAGCCCCTTTTTTCTGTACCAGTACCTCCCATTTTCTCCACACTATGAGTTCTCTTCTCCTTTTCCACTCTCCATTCAGAATATTTGGCTGCCTTGGAGAGAAGTCAAGATGCCAATTAGCTGTGTGTGACCTGGGCAGCCTGGAGGATGCTATTGTTACTCTAGAAAACATCACTAATTTGCGTAGAGGTCTTCTGCAACATTGTAGCTCTTAACTAGGTGTCTACCTCTTCCTCCAGGATTTGGTATCCTGATTCTTCTCCAAATCTCTTCTGGTGGCTGAAATCTGGAATACTCACTAAAGCTGTGGAAATGGCCAGCTGGAGAACGGTGGTGTTATGCAGAAAAGGAGGCACATTGAGATGGGCCATGCGTCTGGGTATTGCATTCTGACATGCCAGAGGCTAAGATTGCAGGCTGATTTCTAGGTCTCTCAGTTCCTAATCTACTTTAGGCAAGAGCAGCAGGGCTAATCCAGGGTTTAAACCATTTAAACTAACCTGGCAGATTTTGCAGGAAAGTGGATTAGCAAGTGCTGAAAGCACTGCTTTGCCAGTAAAGCTCCATAGATGATAACCTCATGGAAAGGGACTGCAAACAACTGTCGGAGGTTGCCCTGGAAGTGTTTTACCCTTCTCAACCATGCCAACTCTGCAGCAGGCAAGCAAACCAGCTCGATCCTAATCCAGCTCTTCCTCTGTTGGTGTGTTTTCCCACAAATGCCAGTTTTTATTGAGGTTGATACATGAATCAGAAAGAGCTG
Organism: Corvus hawaiiensis; assembly: GCF_020740725.1. Classification (NCBI taxonomy): domain Eukaryota; kingdom Metazoa; phylum Chordata; class Aves; order Passeriformes; family Corvidae; genus Corvus; species Corvus hawaiiensis. The sequence goes on from NC_063216.1 coordinate 45,721,528, forward strand.
AGTTTGGTTTTCATGCCACAGACTACAATGCTGAGAAATAAACAAAAAGAAATCTGTTTTTTACTTGTTAGCTGAGCAGTTTTGATTTGAAAATCACTGACAGATGCCAAACATGGGACCCCACAATGAAATGTTTACAGTGCCATTTCAGAGAGGGACTCCACTTTGAAACTGAGTGGAAGTATGTGGGAAGTTTGCAGAGCAGGACATGTGTAGGGGTAGAAAATTAAAGCACGATGGAACCATCAGCATCCAGGGTTTAAGGAAAAAAATGGTATTCATATTCCTCATGTTTCTTCTCAATTGACAAGATGATCCCTTCCATTTGCGGTTGTTGGTCTAGCTTTTGTCTTGCTTCCCTGTATTTTCAATTTGCTGGCTTTGGATTTCTGTTATTTTCCTTTAGAAAGAGTACTAGAGAACTGGGGAGCTCTGCACTCTTCATTGTGAAACAGAAAGAAAACCATTTCTTCATGGTTTTCTTCTGTTTGTTTTTCTTGTATGAACATATGCAACCTGTTTCATGCAAATCAATGTATAATTTAGCACTGACTCTGTACTTTTATTTTGATTTGATGGAGAAATGCTTAACACTTGACGCTCTTATTTCTACTTAATTTTCTCATGCAACAGCTCATACTGCTTTCCATAACATAAATTAGGAAGGCTAACTTCTATAATTTGAGAGTTGGAGTGACTTTATTATTATAATCTGATTTGTTTACTGTTGGCAAACCCCAAATATTCTTCTGAAGAGGAAGTTACTCTGTTATGCCTGCCATTAATATATATTATGCCATGTGTTTTATCTATATAGGGCACATTTGCATCCCAGTTCACTGTTTGTCACACAATAGAGAAAACAATTACAAGACAACATGCTTTTTATTTTCAAACTGTAAAAGTTATGAGCTGCAGTGAATTGGAAAAACTCAAGCAACTCTAGGGGACAGAGGCATTCCAAAGCACTTCTACTGGCTGTGGAAGTACAGAAACAAGATCACAATAAGGACACTTTGTGGAGGTAACTGGCAGTAAATGAGACATGAATCTCTTGTGCCTTTTGTTGGCCTAGCTCTCTTTGAAATTTGGGTTGTGTTTCAAGAGGCAGCATACAGAGGAGTGCAGAAAGTAATTCTTGTCTTGTACAACTGAACCTGCAATGTCCCTTTTGTACTGCAGGACAGGAATTAACAGAAAGTATTGCACAAACTGGGGAGAGCACCAGATTGGGAACAGCTTGGGGGAAAGTGATGCTTATTCATGAAGTAGGGGGCTCATAGGGGGTGGTTTAGGGGCCACACGGGCAGCATACACAATTTTAAAAGCTCTTTGCACCATGGAGCAAGGGGGGCTGTAATGATGGGAAAAATCAAGGGAAAAACCTCATGATATATTGATATTAAAACTGAAAGACACATATGAAGACGGAAGATAGGGGCTGAAGAAAATGATGAGAAGCCTTCCTGCAGGTCAGCAATATGAACTTGGCTGGCTGCTATCTCTGGGGAAGTGGCAGAAACCTTGTTGTTTGGAGCATGTGAAACTAGCATAAACAAGACCATAACAAATGTTTGTTGGAGAACAGTCCTGTGCTGGCAGGGAGTGCTGGGGGAGTTAATGGGTCTTTTCCATCTGTAGAGTCTATGAATAACAACAGATGACGCAAAAAAAAAGAAAAAAAAAGGTGTGAAACTTGTGCAGGCATTTTTCAGAAAGCAAATTGCTTTTCTAAAACAGAGAAAAAGCAATCTGAAATCACCCAAAGACATATATTGAACCTTATCCAAGTCTGTTTTTACAAAATGTGTTGATATTCAGCTGCCAGGCGAAATCTTGGGCTGATTGACAACCAGTGGAGTCCTACCACTAGCTTCAGCAGGGCCAGGTTGGAATAACTGGGGAACCAGAGGTTGGTTCATTAGATCAGTCAGAACTGAGAAGTAAGTTTAGGCATAACCCCTGCTCAAAACAGTTTAACTCATTTTTCAGCCTCACAAACAAAAAAGAAAGACAAAAAAGAAGAATAAACACCTAACAAAATAATAGATTAAGAGCACTGCACTTGCAGTCTCCTCTTCTCTTCTCTTCTCTTCTCTTCTCTTCTCTTCTCTTCTCTTCTCTTCTCTTCTCTTCTCTTCTCTTCTCCTCTCTTCTCTTCGCTTCTCTTCAGCATGTCTCTTGTCCTCACCCATCCCAGTAATCCTGCAGGGCTGTTGTGTTTGGTTTGCTTGTTTTGTTTGTATTGGAAAATACCCATTAGATGTAGCTCAAAAGTCGTGGCAGAAAATCTAGAAAGTGAAACAAGACAGATAAATCAGAAAGATGAGTGGTCTGCTTTCATAATGTTTCCTTCCATTTCAGATGAAGCAGATGTTGTGTCTTCTCAGCTTGTCCCAGAGTCAACACTCTTTGCTCAGATTTTGTTCCCACTGTCCTTTGAGGATGCTCTGCCCTTGCTGGCCTTTCACCTCTGGCTACCTTTCCTTTTGCAGTGATGCTTCTGAGGTTTGGGAACATGATGACGATGGAGAAGAGTAATGAGAGGACAACTGGTGTGAGGCAAAAGGGCTGTACCTCTGTGGAGGACCAGCTGGGTGAGCAGGGGAATGGAAAAGCAGCAGTTCCCTCTGCTGCACCTGAGTTACCACAGCTCAGGGAGGCTCTGTGGCTTCCCAGCGCCTTTTCCTGCCCATTTCTGCCACCAGCATCACCCACTTGGTGGCCTGGCCTCACACTCCTCCTCAAATCTCTCTTTCTGAGGAATTTCTGTGACCCCAGGCTGCCCATCCTTGTTCCCCTTCACTGGTGGGCAGGAGGAGGGGAGTGGTCCCAGCCTCCAGCCCTGCTGTGTTTGTTGGGGCTGTACAATCCCAGGATGTTTCAAGAAAGCACAATAAAAATTAGAGCAGTATTGAGCCACAGCATCTTTGATTCATGCTCAGTAACCACATGAGAGGATTGCATGCTTATAAAACTAAACTGTTTCAGCATTAAGAGAAATATTTATGAAGATCCTGCCAGCACAGCTGACCTGGAAGACTGATTTCCTTATGTCTCCTCCTTGCAGCAACCTTCCTTTTTCTGCCAGGTTGTCGCATCTTTCTTTTGTCGGTGTTTGTTTTATTGTGTCATTTCAGGGGACAGAAAGGATGAGTGTGTGTCCCCCCACACCTCACCCCGGCAGCCAGGGGCAGCTCCTCAGTGTGCAGTGATCTCAGTACTCCTTTGTCCTATCTGACTGTTGAGTTTTGTGTCTTCCCAACTGCTCCCATGACCTGCCCTCTTTGAGGGTTGTGCTTTGGTTTTTCAGTCTATCAGAGCCTGTGCTTGACCTCTCCTGACAGTTCTGCTAGGGAAGGCTGTGTTGGACTTGACACCTCTTGCCTATCATTCTCTTCCCTCACCGTCAGGCTTTTGAATATGGTTATGATCAGCTTTGCTTCGATTAACTCCACTGGCTTGTAGGGTGCCTCAGAGAAGATGTCTTGTGGGCTCAGATTCTCATTTGGAGCAGCAATTATGTTATATCCTTGGCAATGCCTAGGTTTGCCAAATCATACAAAATGGTCCTTAACTTCCAGCTCAGACTGCTTGTCTGAATGCCCTCCAGGGAGCTCCCCTTTCTTCCCTCCACAGAGAAATGGAGGAAATATTTCCTGGTGACCAGGGAGTGCTCTTCCAGCCTTTTCCTATGGGTGGTTTGGGATTTCATGGTGCAGTGGACTTTCCCATAGCTGTTGGTCACTGTATGCACTGAAAACTTCCCCCTGTCACACCTGGTGAGCAGACTCACTTTGAGGTTAACTTGAGAGTGGTTGTCCAGACATTTTCAGCATTTCTCCCCCAGCCCTCACTGATGTTGCCTTTTCTTCCTGGTTGTCCACTAGGTCTTTCCCCCATCACCTCAGTCCTTTCTTTGCCCATGCAGCTACTTCCTTGCACTTGAACTCTCACCTCCTTGCCCATCAGGGAGAGCCAAGTCCAAATTTTGTAAATCGTCACATGCGGCTTTAGGCATCTGAGCTTTAGAATATAGAGATTTTCATTGACGCCTGTCCTGGGTAATCCTGTGTGTTTTAAAAAACCCCCTGGGCTCTTTCAAGGAAGCAGAAATGTTAGGGTCCTGAGCATCATGTTTTTCTCTGAGCCTTCTCTAAAATATTTAGGCCCATCCATGAGGATGTGGAAGAAGTGTTCATTGCAGAAGAGTCCATATGTATGCGTGCATATGCATAGAGATCTGTAAATGTGTGTATGCACACCTAGACCACGTGCCAGCAATGGGGTACAGTGAATGAATGCGCACTGTTTGATTTTTTGGAAGTGCTGTGGTTTCATTTAACACTATGGCTGCTCAGAGCAGGGGCATTCTTTTGTTGTCTTTTTGACACCTTATACCCTTTAGCAGGTAGAGGCTTCAATAGCTTGGACATGAGGGCATGAAGAGGAAATTTTGGACTGGAGGCTAGGAAAGCATTTGCCAATAATTGTTCTAACCCATAGAAATAATAGTAGTAATAATAATAATAATAATAATAGTAAATGGCTAATATGTTCAACTCTAAGCAGCATGAGGATAAAGCAAGCCTTAGGAAATAAATGAGTAATAGTAGTGGTGTAGGTTGGTGGACAAGGACTGCCTCCCTTAATTTTGCAGTGAGAGAATGGAAACAATATTCAGTGTCCTAGAAAGTGAAACATTTTAGAATATTTTTAAAGAATGAAACCTGCAATTTTCCCACTTGTGACAGTCATGTGTACAATCTGGAGAGATCTGCTGGGACCCAAAACATTTCAAAGCTAAGTGCCGTAATTAGATGTGTGCAGCACTGTCTGGTAAAGGGGTCTGATTGCCAAGCAATGTTTTTAGTTACAGCAAGACAAAGAATCAATCATAAAGAACCACCAAAGGGAAGATGCATAATTTTTGCATTATGCAGCTTTCAGGATATCATAATGACAGCTCTGGAGCTTGCCCTGCAAAGCATCACACTGCACACTGCAGGCTACACTCGCTTCTCTAGCCCCCCAAGAAAAGCTTTGAGTGGCACTGCTGGGGGCTGAGTTTCACCCCTTACCTTTAGTCTTAGGATGCTGCTAATGGCAGCTACACATAAGCCAAAAGTACAGGCAGTATCTTCTGCAAAATAAAATTATGGCCCTCTTGCAAGAGGCCCCAGAAGCCCAGAAAAAATCATTATCTGTGGTATGGTGCATATTGGAAGCCACACATACGTTTTGCTGACTTGTGGCCCAAGAGATTATGGTTTGCAATGTTAAATCATTGTCAGTAATATACATTGAACAATCATTTTTTATTAGGATATTGAATGGTAGCGGTTAACAAATTAATCAGGGAACCGGGATACAAACATATGCCTTTATAGCTTATGGCATGGATAGAATCCTTATTGTCTCCACTTAGTTAGTGTGTAAGTTTTAAAAGGAGTAAGTTATATGCTCATCATTTTTCTTGTTGTCCAAGATCTCAGCAACAAACAGTAGGGAACTCCCATTATACATTTCAGCTTGAAAAGTATTCCTTTCTTCTCTCTGTAAAATGTGCTGGTCTAGTGATCCAAGTTAAACATTACTGGAATTTAACCATAAGTCAAAAACAATATTAATTTTGAGCCCACATATTTTTCTTCTGGTAGGGTATAAAAGTTTAAAATAAGTACACCCTCCAGACAATCTGTAAATGGTAGAGTGCAATGTATGAGACAAGGAAAGAAAAACAAAACAACATGCACATTTAACAACAGAGCAGCAGCAATGTTGGGTGGTATGAACTTTTTTTGGTATAATGGCAGGAACCAGAGTTTTTTACCCCCATTTCTGTGGCCTGGTTCAAAGGGAACAGAAGGCTGGCATCATGCCACTGAGCTGCGTCAGAAGATTTCTGTCCCATACAAATCCATAATCGGGGGTACTTCTTGGTGGGAAGCGCAGGGATTATCGAGAATATTAGCATGGCAGTTCTGAACTTTGGCATCCCTCACTCCCTCCCTGCGTGGCAGATACCACACTGCTGTTTGTCTGAAGTCTAAAGGCTGCCACAGCCATCTTTTCAAATTAAAATGGCAATGTAAATTTTGTAAATGTTAGTTCTCCTAATTGGCAGTGGCTTGTATAATTAAAATAAAATCACTAATACTTTCTCTTGGTTTTTTTATTATCTGAAGTTCATTTTTCAGTAACTCAGACAATGTCTTCATTTTTATGAAGACCCATACTGACCTCTAAATATCTGATTTTTTTCAGTGAATGTTTATGCCCATCTGGTTTGAATTTAGCATTCTTATGAGTCATTCCACTTTGATAGGAACACTCTGCTATAGAAAACTTCTTTTAATATTTTAAAGTTTTAAATCAAACATTGCATACTGCATTACCTAAGCCCTGCTACAATTATGGAAATCAGTGGGTTCGTTTTCTTCATCGGACATTGCATTTGCTCTCTTTGTGAATTAAACATTGTTCATGCTAGAAAGGTCTACAATGCACATGTGTTCAAGTGTTTTACCATCTTTTGTTGCCACATCCTTTCCCAGACTTAATAACAGCCTTTTTGGAAACAGCCTCAGTAGAGGAAGGATGAGTGATTCTATAGGAAATAAGGATGCTCAGCACTTCCTTACATCTGACATTTAACCCAAGCAAAAGTGCTGTATTTATTTTACTATCAACACTGATTGTATTACTTCTTATATTCTTACTACATGCATTTCCTGATGTTAAAGATATAACCAATTCTTTTGGGTTATTTCTTTTCATGCAGGGAAGATTTTTAATAGTTTTTTAAGAAACTCCAAGTGAATTGCAAAAGAAAGGGAAGGAAAAAAGTTAAAAGCAAGCTATTAAAAATAGAGTGCAGTGCAGACCCTTCTATTTCAAAATAAAATCTCAATTTGCCAGTATGTTTTGTTGAGCTATACCTGAATCATCACATAAAATAGAATGGGTCTGTTCCAACTGGGAAAAAAAATGGAATATTTTAAAGTATTGTTTGTTTGCACTAAATACGTTCTCACGAGTTCAGACTCCACTTCCTTTCTTGACTACTTAAATACATTTTAAATAAATACTTAAATAAATCAAAAGTAAAATTTAAAAATTGATATTTTCTCTGAGACCTCCAACTAAAAGAGAATTAGTTTCTGAGCAAATATGGGTGAATTGCTTTAAACCAGATGAAAATTACAGTACTTTATTATATTATAATATGGAAAAATATAAGAAGTTGGGGTTTTTCCATAAACACAAACTGCTTAAGCACTCAGTTTAGGCAAATGCTTAGCAACTTTAGAACATCTTCCCACATACTTATAAATTACACTGACGCTACTTTCCCAGTTTATAGCCTATAATATCCTTCTTCAAAGCCTCTGACTTTTCTCTCTTTTCTCTCAGGATAAATTTGAATTCAAGTAACCAAAGAGGGCACCTAATCTTTAGCTGATCTTTAGCAGAAAATGCAGAACCTCACCATGGGGACTGAGCTTCAGGACCCAAAATGATCATACTTTTATACCCTTATGCTAGGGTATATTTTATGTTGACCACGGCAGCAGAGCAGCTAATGTGCTTCAAGCAAGATCTGCTCACTGCAACAAAGCAAGTTTGTCATTGCTATGCAGACAAGCAATAGTGTCTGGTTTATTTTGGTTGCATTTTAGGTAAGGTAAAAAAAAGGACAGGCCCATTAATAGAGACTAAAATGTAGTTCCTTCATTTCCATCATTCCTAAGCAGCCTGCAACATGAAGAACGCTTTTGTAGTTCACATTAGTCACATTATCATGATGGAATAATGAAAGAAGAAAGGATTTATTTTTAAGTACAGTTCAGAGGTGTAGGGTTGTCAGACTAATGTCAGAATACCACACTTTTAAAAAACACTTAACCTTCATCAGTCAGACAGACAAATACTAAAGACCCTTTCTTATCCATTGAGGATGCTGTTTTTATTATCTTTCTTCTTTTTTTTTTTTTTAAATCAGATAATGGAAAACTTTAGCCTTGTTAAGGAATCTGGTGATATTAAATTACAGAATTATAATTTTGTCAATTTTCAATAATGATTTTTCACTAATTGCTCAACTTTGTTTTCTCCATTTGCAAAGGCAAGAAGCAAAACACTTTCACTCATTTGCTCAGTATATGTCTAGAGTGGTGACTGTTCATTTTCACAGGAAGAGTTCGAACATGTAATGGACATAAGAAACATTCATCACATAGTTTTATGCACACAGGCTCTCTCCCATTTTACTTTTAAAGATTAGGGAGAGGTAGTGGAGAGACTGCCCTTGTGAGTGTGCAAATTCTGAGGGCTGTTAAACAAAGCATTCTACATTAAACATGTTGAAGGTCTGACATGGCTTTTAACAGCATCATGCAGGTAGTCTGTTCCTTTTGGGTGTACCAAGTACACTACAGTACCATCCAGAACTAGCAAAGCACAGAAAGGGGTGCCCACAGCAAATCGTGCTATTGTTGACTCTTTATTTAATAACCAGTTTATAAAGGTAGGAACAGGACAGGCTTGCAGTTAAGGCACTGATCTGAACTGCCAAAGTGTGGGCTCAGCTCCTGATTCTGCTACAAGTATCTTCCCTGACATGGTACATGCAATTTGGGATATAGGCATACCCTGCGGCAGGTCGGGTCTGCCACCATTTGTTGCATGGATGCAATGCCATACTCAGATGCTTTAGTCAAACTGGGGAGAAAGGTGAGGCTTTTGCTACTATGGATGGTGATGTAAACAGGCACTGACCCATCATGTAGGGCTGTTATCCCAGCTGCCTTCATGATGACAGCACTTACCAGCCCTGGCCAGGGGAGGCAGCTGAGAGATTTTTCCCAACGTGTCCCAGGTACTTTCCACAAAAGCAAGCAGGATTCGTAGGTTGCTGCCCAAACTGTCCTTACAGCTCTAAATGCATGTTGCAGGAAGGCTCAAATACCTGCACCCCAGGCTGAGGGGGCTGTGGTCCTCACCCAGCTCATCAGGTTTTGGGATTCTAACAAGCTGGGCACAGGTTATGCTATTAAATTTGGTTGAAATTGGCCAGAAGTTGTTTGTGGCAGACAGATAGATGGATACTGTGGTTGCATAAACCTAGTTTCCCAAGGAAACTGGATTAAGAAATGAGGATGATACCACTTCTCTACCGTACAAGGATGTTATGAGAATAAAAGCATTTCTGGTGGTGAGCTTCTCAGGTGTTTCAGGGATGGAGAAAATGCAAATTCCTAGACAACTAGATTAATATTGACATTTTTCTTTCTTCTTTGAAGTTGTGTACTACAAATGGTTACTCATGGGCATATCTGTGTTTGAAGTATCAGCAATTAATGAAGTGGAAAGAGATTCAGATTTTGTCTGTTGAACTGCTCTGTGTGTGTGGCAGAACACAAGAATTCCTACTTACTTTTCCATGAGGAGAGTATATTCAGAGTACAGCACTACTCCCTTTCTCCAGAAAGTGCATCAACTGAAAGCAACCAAACATACCTTTTATGTTTAGAATTGTAGTGCATTTCCTTGCCTTGAATTTGAAAAAAATTTTTGTGTGTAATAATGGGAAAATCTTTGCAGTTCAAAAGAGAAGCAGGTGGGAGCCTTAGCCGCACAAAACATTGGTCTTTCTGAGCAGAAAGGTGAGCAGCAGTAAATCATTAAAGCTCAGGTTCGTGAGGATTCCAAGCACTTCCAACAGGAATCAGGAAGAATTTTGGAAAGTATTCTAAGGCTGAGAGCCTCAAATCTTCCACTCCTTCACAGCCTGGTGCCTCAGGGGATGAAACTATGGAAGCTCTTCTGTTTTCCATTTCCAAACCCTGAGCTGGGGTAGCTCAGCTCCCTGAGCACAGGGAAGGTGGCCTCTGAGAGGCCTGGGCATGCCAGCATCTGCCTTGGGCTGAAGGTCTGCTGGGACCAACGTAGCAGGTATTTCTCCTTGCCATATTGTGCCTAGAAAACCATGTTGCTCACTAAGCCAGCAACAGCTCTCTTCATGCCTAACAGCAGCAGTAGGATGGGGTGAGCGATGTGCTGCTGTGTGCTGGCTGTCCTGTGGGTATCCCACGCATGAGAGGTGGGATTAATCCCCTGACCAGTTTTCCATGTACTCTGCACTAGCCAGGGCAACCCCTGTTGCTTAAAAAAAGTGGAAAATACTTGATCAGGAAGAATGAGCTGGTACATCTTTGTGCTCCTCAGGAGGGAGGAATACAGGCTCCAGCATGTTCTTATACATCTTAGCTAATGGCTGGCTCCTTTATCCGCAAGGAGGGCAGGGGTCTGGACTGCTGTAGGCAACCAGGGAAGCTAATTCAGGTCTCCCACATGCTAGATGAGCACTCCTGCCACTGCATTGCTGTATAAAAAAACCATAGCTGCCCCTGCCAGCCAGCTATTAAGGGCATTCCAAAGCAGGCTTGGTCTGCATTAGAGGGGAGAGGTTAACCTCTGAGCTCAGAGGAGAGGGAGTGATGGCATGCACCTCTTAAACCATCTTTCTCGTCAGTGTGGAATTTTCTGGAGCATCTCCAAAGACCGCTAGCTCTCCCCACTTTCTGGACCTCAGCACCCAGGGAAAAAGTTTAGACTCCTGTACTTGTAACAGGCGTCTCAAATTAGGTGGTGCAAGTCCTGGCATGCAGTGATTTGGCCCAGCAGTATCTGTTTTTGTTTAAAGAGCTATATGCTGAGCCAGGTTAGTGCCTGTTGCATTAGTCATAACAAGCTTTCAAGATTATAAATGGGGAAAGTGCTGAGTAACTTGTGATTCAGCCTTACTATGATTTCTAAGTACATATTACTAATACATTCCCTGTTATTACACTCCTTCCCCTCCCAGTTTGACACCTGCATCCATTCCCCACACAAAGCTGGAGCAGAGAAAGCTCCTCTTATTTCTAGTAGCTGGTAGGAAATGAGGAGCTGGCTCATCCTACACTCAACATTTCTATCACCCTCAAAAACTCCCTTGTTTAAAACTGTTTACTCTGTGCCATGGCATTTTCTTTGGAAAACAGTAGTGACAGAAACCAGTTGATTTAAGGCAAAGTTGCAGGTTCTGCACCGCTTGTGTGTAGCAATCAGTATTTTTTGCCTTGTATTTACCATGAGTTATCTGCAGGGTTTTTAAAGAAGAGCGAAAATTGAGCCATCAGGTGGTTTCTGTGGTGGAAGCTTGAATGTTCTATATGTATAAAAAAAGAAAACTTTGTTTCTTTCGGCATTATCTAAAATGAAGTTAATGGTGGGCGGAGGCTTCCTGAGAAGGAAATGTGCAGGGGTGAAAAATGAAATTGTGGTGGGCTGCCACAATTGGGGCCTTGGTGAAAACGCTGAATAATTATCTGAATGTTGTGGGTGATGGAAGTTTGAGTCCTCTTCAGCCAGGGTTTTGCAGAGCAGCAGGGTGTTGCAGGAAAGCCTGTTTGCGCACCTTTGGGTTGGCAGGAAGAACACAGTCCTGTGCTCCTCAAGCAAGGGCAGACTCTTACTTGCTGGAATTGAATTTGATCAACTTTGTGACATCTGTTATGCCCAGAAATGTCTCTTTTGAAGAAACAAAAATTATTTTTGTGATAAGGGCCTGTGGGCCTGAAGTGCTGGAGGAGGATGGGAGCTGTGATGCCCGGCTCAGGAGGGTTTTCAGTGCCAAAGTCATGTTCCTCCCTAAATGGGGTTGTGGCAGTCCCCAAAACTGGAAGCAGAGTGGCTCCCTTAAGAGCTGGGAGAAGAAGAGTGACCCCCACAACCCCTCATTCTCTTTCTCCTGCTTTCTTTCCAGGGCCTGTCAAGGAGCCCTGTAGTAACCAGGCTTTTAATTTAGGCACCTTAGGTAAGCACCTCAAGTTAGAAGGGATAAGTCTGGGACCTGAAGTGCAGATTACACATCTGACAGCAACTTAAGAAGTTCCTCTCCCTCCTCATCATCTCCATGGACCACTGAAGACTCCAGATTTTTCTGGCATGTTCCCTGTTCTGGAATTTCAGCATGTGGCTGAAGATGCTGCCAATTTTGCATCATGCTGGAAGGTTAGTGCAGTGGTATAGGTGAAGCCCAGGGTGAACACCACAGTAGTCACACAAGGTGGGGGACAGAGGAAGGTTGTGGTTGCCCAGGCCAGATCTTCAGCAAGGAACCTGCTGACCATGGATGTGGTCACCTGCAAAAGTGAGATTCAGCAGATAAAGTAATTTCTAGAGGTAAGCACCATAATAGCCATAGGTTTCTCTTGAAACACTGGTGCTGTTTGTTGCAAATGGCTGAGTGGCCTGGTGACCTGCCCAGGAAGGAGGGAGATGTGTGCTTCAGGTGCTCTTTGATTCGAGAGACTGGAAACTTCAGCTTCTGTAGCCATCTGAGTGCTTTGACCACCAGGCTTAGGCTATTCTAGAAGAAAGTACCCCACTGAAGCTGTGCAGAGATATGCAAACCTCATGGAATCTGGTCCCTACTGATCTCTAATTGTACACTGAAGGACCTTGACTGGAAGCAGTGGAACTTGTTGGTCTGGTCCCTGCTTCCAAGCCTCTATAAATTCATTTTAATTTGTAGATAAAGACAAAAACCCACACAGGATGCAGTGCCTGGGATGCACCATCTTTCTTCGACCTTTCCCACTGCACCCCATCCACTGATCTGGGCCTGGCACTGGCCCCTGGCTACAGAGCAAAACAGTATCTATTGGTAAAGGAGGCACAGACAACCTCAGTAAAGAGTGATATATCTTCACAGTGAGTTCAGCACTACCTTGGACACTTTGGGAAGAATTTCCCCCAATACAGTCTCCCTGGGAACTGAGAGTAGGTCCTTGCTCTCCTCTGTGACAGAGCAGTGCCAAGATCAAGGCAGAATATTAACTGTGGGCACCTCAGAGGGATAGGTATTGAATTCGAATGGAGAATAATTTCTCACCTTCATCTATGGCTTATAGTCACAGGTGGAAAGTGTCATCAGCTCTGCAGCCTAGGGTTGGTGTTGTACATCTCAAGAACACAATCAGCTGGAAAAGATTTTCCCAATGCCTATTAAATGCAGATGAAAGAAGACATGAACAAAAATAAAAATTACAGAAGAGGAGCCCTTGAAGGCTTTAGTGGTATTGCTCTGGCATGGAACCTCCAGTGAGCTGGGGATGGTGGGAGTGTGTGGAGCAGTGCAGGGGAAGCAAAGGGCAGCACCTGAACCCCATGTGTCAGCAGATACATATTTTGCACAGTATCAGTTACCTCAGCAATTCAGACAGACTGAAATGGGAGCTATTTCCTATGAAAAATGACCACAAGAGCTTTCCATTCCATGACTTTAATTTAGCTTTTTTTAGGCACTTAGATATTATCCAGTGCTTCCCGGTAGCTGCTATTATACAATTGTTTCGAATATAGACTTGTATGAGTCACTGTGCTGCCAAATTTAGAATTCATCCTGGAAAGGCTCAGGCTCCTTTCAACTCTTTCTCCCAGTCCCTTGGCATTACACAAGCTTCCTCCAGATTTTATCCTGAAGTCCTCGCCATACCACCTGACCTCCTCTTTGTGGTGAAATCTAGTTATTACAAAACATCTTGACCTCTGAGAGGTTAAGCAGGCAAGCTTATGGTAAATCCAGAGATATTTGGGTAAGCGCTTTCTGACGAAAACAGTTTTACGTATTTGCAGTTCGGGGCCTGTCTGGAAGTTCTCTTCAAAGAAAACAGAAAAGCAAGAAATTCACATCTTTGGAACTGTGACCATAAGGTATGCCTTCATGTGTGTGCTCTTCCAGGATTGTGGCTAGAAGAGCTGGAGGAGTGGAGTACTTCAGGTCTGCAGGAAAACTGTGTCTGTAGCCTACTTTCTTCACTTTTAGTTTTTTAAGAGGATACATCACAAGGTTTGTGCTGCAAAGCCAGCTTCAGCTGGAAGCATCCTTTCTATAGACACAATTTGTACAAGGTTTTAGCATGCTCATCTGCAAAATAATCAAAATTATAGACAACCTGCAGACTGTGTGCTCAGCTGGACATCTAGAGCTCATCCTGAAGATAAGCAATATCCATCAAAAGGATTTGCAGCTCAGCCCTGCTAATTGTGTACCTCTTTATCTTACCACTTTATTTCTGCTAGCTTTTCTTCTGCATGGTAGGAATATTCATGGCATATTTTGGACCTATACAGGAGTCACAGATCTATTTTTTCTCCCACTTTAGTGTTATGCCTATAATGTAATAGGAACTGCAGTCTTGTTTGAATTACTGTTGTGGTGTGTTTGGATGCTGCTGTGTCTGGGGGCCAAAGCAATGAGAAAAGTAGCTCATAACCTGTGAAACACATGAAATACATGAACTACATTCCTGCGACATTTAGAATACTTGGCAGAGAGAGAGTGTTGATTGAAAATGAGTAAAGCAGTGTTACCTTTCTTTGTAGTTTGCTTTGTGTGATGGTGGCTAAGAATGCTGTTGCATAATAATTTTTAATTGTACTTCTTTTAGGCTAGGAGGCCAGATGTTTTGGTTTGGTTGTTTTGGCTTTTTTTTTTTTGGTTGGTTGGTTGGTTGGTTTTCTGCTTTTTTTGGTTTTTTGGTGCAGAAGGAACATATGCATCACCACACACCACTGCTTTTTTCCCAGTATATAACTGACATCTCAAAAGGAGAAAACCCCCTGAAACTCACTGCACATTAAGTTGACTGATTCTTTACCAGAAAGACCTTGACTGGGCATTTAGGTTTTATTACATATTACAGTGTTTATTCTCTATGAGATAAATTTGTTGAATTGAAAAAATGTGTCAATATAATAACTAATACATCAGCTATAAATGTCTCTTTGCCTTGCTGAGGACAGAAAAGAAAACAAACCTTACATTCTATACTAAGTCCCACTAAGACAGTTTTTAATATGAAAAGGAATAACAAATCTTTAAGTGAGAAAGTGACAGAATACAGAGCTGAATACTAGTGCATACTTTGTGTCAGACTCTCAACTATCCAAGCCTTGGCGAGTTTATTTAGCCAGAGCTTCCTCCACATGGATGGTACCAAAGGAAACTTTGAACCCTCAAATGTGTTGATGCACACGCCCACCAAACTTCACAGGATGTGACGTGATACATCCTTATGCCATGCCACAAAACCAAATCTGACAGGCTGCAATACAGCATTCTTGTTATTTTGGACATGTGGGTCAGAAAAGCCACCAAAGCTACCGTTATGACACAATGCCCAGGGAATTCCCGTGCCAAATACTTTGAAATAGGTCTAGAGCATGCCAAATGTGAACACTCTACAGCAGCTCATCCAGGAACCAGGCTTTCCTCACTGTGGTACTCAAGGCAGCAATAGCCGTGGGTAGCTCCTGATAATTCCTGACCTAAAGCAGTGCCTGTCCTCTGGTTGAAAAAGTCATGAATCTCAGAGGTGGAATGGACTCAGGAAACTGAGCATTCATTCTTCCATCAAAGCTCTGCAATCATTTCTATACTTGCAGGCAATACTAATGGGTGATAGGTAATATCTATAATAGCATAGATATATTAATTTATGGTAGGTATATGATACATATACTATATGTGTCCTTGCAAAAACCAGAAGCAGAAAGCCTCAGCACTCTACTCACTCCTAAAGGACGCACGCTTTGAAACGGGTTCTTATGTTGTCACTTTCTTTCAATTGGTTAACCTTGCTCCTCATAGCACAGCCATTTGGCTGTGGCCCACCTGGCAGGTAGCTATCCGCAGTCTTCAAGGAATCAGCTGGCAATGCAGGCCATATTTACCTCTGGACAAGGGCCCTGGTGAGCATGGAGCATACCATTGTCTGACTGATTCTATCATGCAGGGTGAGACCAGGGGCTTGATCTGAAGGATGAGACAACATCTGTTCAGGTAATGAGTTGCCTACAGTTGCCTGTAGGCTGAATTGGTAGTGGAAGGGAAAGGAGAGGGCCACGGCTATGGATCTCCTTTCTGTCTCCTATTAACACACAGTAACTAATCATATTTGGCTTGTTTTCAGACAAAATAATTACTTTTTTTTAAAAAAAACCCCACAGATGTTCTTAAGGAGTACAGCAAGGATAACTCACAGCCTACATTACTGCACACACTCAGTGCCACCTAAATTGTGCCAAATTGGTAGGAAAAAGCTCTGTTTAACCTCATGCAGTGGTCTCAGGGCTCCATAGCTGTGTACTTCAGGGGCCAGCTCTGGTAACAGAGGTGTAGCACTCACTGCTGTCTTCAGAGCATTTGTCACTGGGGATTAGTAGTTTTCCCATTGCAGAGCCTCCATGTGCTCAGAGCTGCATGAGTATGTGGTGGTGTTGCCTTTGTAACGTTTCAGCTTGATCAAAAAAAAAAATAAAAGGAGCCTGTGGGAGCAAGGTTTGGGTTGGCCGTAAACCAACACGTGCACAGTTTAATAACATACATCTACGTTCAGTGATTGTAGCTCTTATCTTTTAATCAGAAGCTATATGACCCTAACCCAATTTTAAACAGCTTACAAGTGCAGATTTTAAGTCTTACCTTTTATTTTCTTTGTATTGAGGTAAGTAGTGAGAAAAATCACTGTTACGGAAAAAAATTCTTACAGAAACTATTATTCCTCAACAGGTTTTAGGTTTTTCTACCAGCTTCAAAGTTGCTGTTTCCAGGTCTCTTTTAATTAATCCTGGTGACTGTAGGATTTGACAAAAATTTGTGAACTCCTGTGCTCACAGGGTTTTCAATTACATTAATTAATTAATTTTATATAAATCAATTCACACATCTGAATAGACCTAATTAAAAATAAATACATTTACAAGCTATCTTATTATGGCAGCATTAAGGGTAATGAGTTCATTAAGCATCACGTGAAGACATTTTCAGGCTGAGGGTACAGGCTGCAACATGTTGAAGACACTCGCTGCTGAGGAAAGAAGGCTCTGCCAACAGAGATTAGCCTATCTGCAACAAAAGCTTTTACTTCAAAGATCATAGATAACGTTGGAGGGCTTAATGAGAGTATATTTTAAAAATGTAAATAGGAGGATCTAGTGGGCACATAAATTGCATAACACTCATAGCACACCCTCTGCTCTTGCTTATGGAAGTAAAGAGAGTAAAAGTTAACAAGTTACGTACGTCACTCCCCCCATTTCAAGGGGGTGTTCTGCTTGTAGATCGAGTCCTATTAGGGCAGGAGTGCCTTAATAATTGAAACAGTATCACAAGTTTGAAATAGCTGCTGCACACCCCATTTGTCTGTGTACCCGTTTTGGTGAGGTTAGTCCCAAAATGCTCAACTGTTAACTGAAATAAATATAAGGTGTCTCGGCACACTGTTGTGCTGCTCTGCTTTTAAAAGGGTGAACTTCTGAAAAAACCTCTTTCAGATCACAATAACATAAAACTCTTTATGGGTAATACTGAAAATGGGATTTATTTTATGTTACGCAGGACTGATAATTGATTCTTTAGAAGTTTGCTGTGTTTTCACATGAAACATTAAAATGTTATGTGCTGAACTGACAGACAGAGGAAATTTTTAATATGCTGAAATAAAATGCGCTTAAATAACCCTCCCCAACAGTCTTGCATTCTTTGCTTCACTTATACTGAGAACCAGCCGTCACTTTTAAGTTTTAATAAGTTTCATATGTTTTGTAGCGGAACTGTGTTTGGTTAATTCTAACCTTTAATTAGTAGCCTCTGGATTGGTGTATACCCCAGGCACGGGGATGTTATTAGTGTGAACTGAAAGCTATGTGTGTTACTCCATAACAGATCAAAACAAACCTTGTATGCTCTGACAGCATTAAACCCCACTGAGACCTTGTGCAGGATATGGTTTTCCACTTGCAAAAGAAAATTGTAATTCACAAGCCTTTGCCAGATGTTGTCCTCCCATACTTACATACCTACTGAGTAGGTGGTCACCTAGGGTAAAGCCAAGTGTGCCCTGTTAGAGCATTTGTCAGACTAAATAATTTCTTGAAGTCTTTTTCTTCCCTTTTTTCTTTCTTTTTCTTTTTCCTTTTTTTTTTTTCTTTTTTTTAAGAAAAGTAGCAGCAAAAAATTTTAAAAAGCTGTGCTGGAAAATGGCTGTCTAATATGAATAGGATCCTGTTGTTCTCTGAGAGGAATTCAGGGCCATGCTCATGATCTCTTGAAGCAGGAGGGCTTAGAGGCTCAAAGGAGTCTGTTGAAGACTTGATTTCTGCTGAACAATGTCACTACAGACCACGCTGCACTGTAAGCACTGCGGTAACACAAAATCATGAGACAAACAAAACAAAGAGAACAGGAGATTGCAACAGAATGCTTTGAAAGGAGTCTTCAGAAGACATTCTTTTGTTAAAATTAGAGATGTTCCTGTAACCAAATGGAAGGGTCCCCTAAATGAGAATAAAATGTACTGCTGGTTGCTCATCCTTGGCATTTTATTAGCATGTAGACAGCTGGTACAAATGGGTGCTACTATCAGACTGCTATCAGATTTTACCAGGTCAGCAAAAGTCATCTTTGTTATCTGTAAAAATTTTTTCCCAGAGAAAAAATTTTAAAGTTTGCATGGAAAAGAGAAGTTTAAACAAAAATTTGTACTCAACCTTTACCCAAATTTTCTTTGGAAACAGCTTGGGTGACGCTGTGTTGGCACTTTTTTACATACTCAGCTGTAAACACAAAAACATGGCTTACATGTTGTAAATGTTACTGCAACTTTTGCGGTCCAAGAATATAAGTGAGGCAGGATTGTGGACAGAAATTAAAATTAAAACAGTGTTTCATAATTGGAAAACATGGAATAATTTTTTAGACTTAATCTTCTTCAGTAATTTTATGTAAAACTCTGTAAGTAAAAGGAGAGGTTTCTGGTGTTTTAGGATGTGCAGATGGCTTTTATTTTTTCCAGGAGATTTTATAAACATGGCAAGTAATGACTGCAAGTGATTTTACACAGTAAAAAGAATTAAGACTACTTTTTAAAATAAATTAAGCTCTCCCTGGCTTCTGGACTTTTTGAGAGGAATGAGATAAACTTTTGACTCTGAATGCCATAAGGTACTTACGGTATGACTGCTTGAAGCCACAAAAATCTTATCTGCTACCATGGTGGAAACCAGCCTGTGAACATCAGACATTCAGTGGCATACTTACGTGATCTATTTTTGACCAGATCTAATGTAAGAATTGTGATAAAAGGGCAGGCCCTGCCAACAAGTCGGCACATGAAGTGAAGTGAAGTGAAGTGCAATTGCCAAAAGCCGGTGGTGTCACACAGCAGTCCTGCAGTTTTCCTTCCAGCAGCAGCTTGATGGAGCCATGCCTCTGGGCACAGGTACTCTCCTGCAGGATCAGGCCTGCCTGCATGCAAGTGGGATTGCTTTACTTATCGCTTTGATGCTTGCCTGAATAACTTCTCAATAAACACAGTGCAGCAAGTGCCTTCCTTTTATTCTATTAAAAAGCACATGTAGCTTTAGATCGATGGAGACCTTCCTCAGGAAAGTCAATAGCTGTCATAGGCGCGAATTAAATGAGTCACACAGCTACTATGTTACAGTACCTAGAATGCAATGATGTTTCTTTGTCTAGAAACTCTGCACTGGCAACTAATTTTGAGAAATAGTCCTATACCTGCCTTTTCATGCATCTTGGATTTAGTGGCATTACATTCTGTGACCATGTAATCAAAGGAAAAAAATCTTCTCTCTCATTAGCAATAAGAACAAACTATTTATATGAACCTGGCTTTAAGGGCTTCCAGCACTAAATTTTGTGTGTAAAAAACCAATAAAAACCTGAGCTAAGATTTGAGGTTTTAGAAGAAATCTGAAAAGCCAGGGTAGTTTTTTCTCCTTGTTTTCCCTCTTCTTTCTTTCTCCTTCTTTTTAATAAACAGGCAAGGCAAATCTTCCAAAAGCCTCTGCAGTGCACATCTCTCTCTACAGGTTAACAGTACAGGTCATTTCTTTCAAGCATATCAACTCCCTGAGATTAAACCTAGATTAATCTCTTCTTTAGACAGGTGACTTTCCACTCCTTGACAGAAATCTGAACAGCATAAAAAATGGTTCTAGTCAAAATTACAGATCAGCTGGAAATTCACAAGCAGTCGCACAGGATTTCCTCTGGAGAACTGACTGACTGACTGACTGACTGACTGAGAGCCATTTTATTTGTCAGTTATGTTGTTTTCCTCCAGAGGATAATAGACAAGCAAATTAATTAGTGAAAATAAGCTACAAAACCATCAAAACATCCAGGCAAAGCTTCACTCAAATTAACATGTTCAGTGAAACAGAAACTTGGACTGGCAGCTCTCTGTTTTTACACTATTTGTTGATTCTACTGACAGCTTTAATCATTGCTGAGCTGACATTCTGGTGGTACAAATGAGTAAATAAAATGTCAGTTTTGCTTACGATGACATTGAACATAACTGTTCAACCTTGACAGGTCTATATTTGTAGACAAGATAATAATTTCTTTAGACTTTCCTGCAAGAATAACATGTCTAAAATCTTCACTGCTACCACATACATGGCCTGTAAACACTAAAAGTCAGCTATTTTTATTTGTGATCTTTTGATTAAAAACTAATGGTGTCTTTTTTTTTACCTAGTCAGAAGGGCAGAACAGCCAACATGATCACAGCGCAAGTGCCCCACCTCAACAAAACTGATGGGAATCCCTCTATCAGCTCCTGTGGGCTCAGTGTTGACTCTTCCAAGGGTTGCATGAAACTCCAACTTTTTCTGCTAAAAATCTTGTGTCAAAGAGGTTCTTTGTTTAAGGCATAACCTGAGTTGTCTGTCAAATGTGGGCTCTGATCCAGCAAAGCACTTAAGCACATGTGTAGTGTTGTTGAAACCAACGGGACTACCGCTCACATGCTTAAAGTCACGCGTGTGTTTAAGTGCTTTGCCGGCCTGAAGCCTTGCAGAAGTCCTTTATATCATGTTGATTTCAAAGCACATTTCGTTATTACATCACTGTGCTGTTCTTGGCAAGGAATGAATGAATAAGTGAGACAAGGAGAGGTCCGGCAGGAGCTGCTGGGGGAGTGGGACACTGCATTCCTTTCAAAGCAAGGTTGTGGCAATAAGTTTTCAGGAGACATGAATCAGCCACGTAGGCAGATATAAATAACGTGAAGCAGTCAGGCCGGGTGACATACTGCAGCACTTTGTATATTGCAAGAACATATCAATACTGGGTACATTGTGTTTTTAATCCTTCCACAGACTTGGCATCCACCCACTCTCCAAGGCCTCCATATTCTGCTCAGTGTGAGAATGCACTCGACTCTTCTCTCTGCACAGGATTTTTATGCTATTTCACAAACTGGTATTGCATGGCTAGTGAAGAACACTGTTGTAAAGCCACAGTATTGACATGCAAGAGCTTTACAGAAGTATTAAAGCCAAAATGTCTCCCTTGAGGACACAGTGGTAACCGTAGGGTTGGGTGAGACACATGCTCTCAAGTCACAAGCTGAGCTCTTCCAGAGGGATGCTCTGTTGCCATAATTGTGTTGCTGTTTGAGTGCTGGAATCAAAGCTGAGCTGCTTTCACTTGCACAGTCCTGTTCAGATCATGCATTTTGGGAAGTCCAGGAACCTGCTGCCATGACATGGCCATGGCACTTACCAGCAGCCAACCTTGCACCCTGTTGGTGGTGGGTTGTCTTGGAAGCCAGAGCCGTGCCTCTCAGTGAGATCTCAGAGTCCATGTTCCACAGAGCCCTGTGCCACCAGGTCAAGGCACTGCACCTGCAATGACATGTCACCCAGGCTAGCAAGATGCAATGGAATTTGTTGTCACCTTCTACTCAAATAAGGATGGTGACAAAAGCCACACTGGTGTCTCCCTTTGTCATGGTCCTACTTAGGAAGGGAGCAGCTAAGTGGAAAAGAAAGAGTGCTTTGGGGAATAGGGCAGGAAAAAGAGGACAGGTGTAGAAGGGACAAGGAAAGAGGAAGAAGGGGAACAATAGGGTAGCAAACAACAACTGTATGAAAGAAATATCCTGGAAAGAGCTGAAGGTCCCTTTTGGGACCTCTCATTGAGGAACTGCTTAAGTGCTAATGGGGATGGGGGTACAGCTGTGCCCAAGTGTGGTGGTGAAAGCATGTGTTCTGTGCTGCAAGAAGATGGTGCTGGGGTGGAAATCTGGGAGTGGAAATTTGGTACCACAAAGCATCTGGTCTGCTGTTGTCTAGGAAAGGCATCCCTTTCATTTTGCTGGAATTGGGTTAAGTGTGACTTTTACTGATCACATGAATGGGAGGGAACAATGGAAACTATGGAGATTTCTGAATAACCTTCACACACAATAAAATATAGAAAAATAGCACAAATCTAGTACCTCTTCCCTTTGAAAGTTTCTTCTAAGGAAGCCACTGTGCTACAGATACTGACAAGCATCTGGAAGAAACAACTTGCAGTACTGTGAAGGCCAGTGGGAAAAGGGGCCAAGCTCCCTATCAGAGCCTCAGCTTCATATGCCTTTTCTGTTGAAATCTGCAAAATGTTGTAAGGAAGGACAATGGATTTACTTATCATTTCATCTGGGAATTCTAGAAGCTTGGCCCCATTTTCTTTTTTTTTGCGTGCTTTTGATTTATTTGCTTATTATTACTGATAGATTATTTTAACGCCATTCATGACCAGAATACAACCGATCATGTAATTAAATGTAAACAAAGTAAAACCAACTACAGTTTTCTAATCTGAAAAGGCGCCTGATTTAGATTTTTTCCTTAAACTAGGACCCAGTGTCCCCTTCGATGAAAGTTGGAGGAAAGCTCTCAGCAGCAGCTTAAACACGCATTACTAAACTCACAACAGAGAAGGAGCACTCACACACTTTCAAGAGGATGTTTTGCATCTGGTTATTCCAGCAGGCTGAATGGAGGCTGAATTGATGCTTTTCCTGGGAAACATCATTTGGAGAAGGGTTATAATCATCTTTTCTGATAGATACATTGCACAGCACTGGAACCTGATACAAAATGAGTATGTAATCCAAAACCCTGTCACCAATGGTAAAGTTTCTGTGCTTTCTCTGGGGTTTGGATCAATTTCTCTGTCTGTAATTGCTGATATAGGAAGAATGTTATTTTTGCTGTGGTACTTGCATTAAAACAGAGCTATCATTTGATCAAGGTTGTTGCAATATGTTTGCTAACAGAGACTACTTCTTTGAAGGATTTAAATCTGCTAAACCATCTGGGAAAGTGAAGATAATGCAAAATGTAATTTTAATGTATGTAGATGTAATGCAAAAGGTAATTTTAATCAATATCAGAAGTGAACCACTTTTTTCAATCTGATTCTTATCTGCAATTCTTAAGAATAATATACCACAGATTTTACATTTCTTCTTTCAGGACATCTACTTTCAAATTATTCTCCTTTTAAAAATGCTTCAGGAGAGAGTCAAGAAGAAGAGCTTGTGATAATACACTGCAGGACACGTTATGTTCCCACAGCCTGCCACATTCAGTTTACCTCTGTGTGCCACTCTAGTGCGGCTGCAGTTGTGCTGGATAAGGAACTACCTCTCCAGCCTGATGCCTGCTGCTCATTACTGCCCTCCTGCAGAGGGAAACTTCAACAGATGTGGGTACAGTTTTTTCTCAGCTCAGCATATCTCATTTTGAGCAATTTTGAGTTGCAAGTGCTGGCTGGTATAGGTTTCTGTCTGGAGCAGTTTTGGGAGCACTGCCCAAGTAGGAGCTTCCTCCTGCAAGTGATGAGGACCTTAGTGCCATGTCATGATGCTTTGCCAGCCCCCTGAGCCCCTTAGCCAAGGGTTGCCTGCACAGAGCACTGTCCATTCTGGAGCTCACTGGCAAGCCACAACAGCTGTGGACAGGGCTGTGGCAATGACTGCTGCTCAAGTTGAGCCTGTGGTGGTCTCACCAGGCAAAGGTCAAAGATGCTGACAAAGTGCACCTTTTAAAAATCACTGAGCTATCTAACCTCTGTCACCAGAGAAAAGTTAGATGTGAACAATCCTCTTGAGATACTTGCAGAGGTTCTAAACCTCTGCATGAGTTGAGCCAAGTGGCTCTATTCAAGAAGGGTGCCTGAAAACTAAGGTTAGAGGAAGGAAGTGTTAATTTAGGTGGGGGATGTCAGTGCATGGACAGGCTGTGGGTAAAACTGACAGCACCTCCCAGAAAGAATAGGTTGCTATACAGCAGTAGAAATCAGGGAGGGCAGAGGTCTTTCGGGAGGGGCAGGGAAGGAAAATCCTGCAGCCTGTGAAGTGCACCAGGGAAGGGAGCAAGGGAGCACGTGGTCACTATTTACCACTTTCCTGCGCTCTTCTGCCCTCTGCTCCACTTGGCTGTGAGCAGTGATGGTGTTAATGAGTTTTCAAAGATGTCATTTCTTCTGCATGACACTGTTTACTCTGGGTGTAGGAGGAGGTGACCCACTGATAATCCTGATGGACCAAAGGAGCGGAAAGTCAAGTTTCAAGCTATTGCTGTGACTTAAGAAGCATGCAACTCTTTTGCCTCTGGACATAATCAAGTCAACATGTTCAGTATTGGTTTATGCTTAAAAAGCAAAGTAAAAGCAGATGAAGTGTATTTATAGGTTCATCAGCCAATGAATGATGAAATGGAAAAAGAAATTAATAGGAAAATGTCAGCCAGGGTAGAGGAAGGAATCAGTGTGAAGTTCACATCCAGACCAACAATTTGGAGTTAATACCAAAGACAAGGGTATCTTGATTTACAGTAGAAAAAAATTTACACCTTATCAACTCTGAATTTAAATGTAAACCATAAAAAAAACAGTGTGAAGAAGATCCTTTTGCCAGATTACCGCAGGCTAGGAAAGGTTAAGGGGCACTTAGGTCTGGCCACTTGAAAATGTGTGGCTTTGATTTAAAGCTCAAAATCTTAAATAAAAAAAGGAACATAGAAAGCAATGTTACTACAATGAAGCCCAGTCTCCCTTGCACTTCCCAGTTCCAGATAAACTTGGGTGTAACTCTGAGAGCAGTGAAAAGTAGAGGAGGAAAATACCTCTTTGCTCTGTGCTTTTCTGCTCTGCTAAAATTCCTGCTTTTTGTGCAAGCGAAGTCTGATATTTAAAAGCTATTTTTGGCAACATGGAATACAGGGACAAGCAGAAGAAACAGCAGCCTTGTTAACTGTGAGGGCAGGCTAGTAACACAGGATACTATCACTGAACCATCCATCTTTTAAAAATGATTTAGGGAGTTGAGAAGAGGACTTTATAGTTCATAAAAATCTCATTGCCTGATCTAGTCCAGTATTTAAGAGAAAGGGATATGAGGAAAGTAGTGTAATGAAACCCAGCCCAAGGAGGCCAGACTAGAACAAAGGAGTTGCTGTTGATCTTGTGTCAAGCTTTGCCACAGTTTGACTGTGTGAGCTGGAGCAAGTCTTTATGTCCGTGTGCCATCAAAGGTGTGATTGCAGCTAATATATTCATGCCCTCAAGCACTCCTAGCATCAGTTTAGCCATCTGTACCAGAGCCATCATACACTTTTACCTCTTTTAAAGGCTGTAGCAACAACTGAGTAATCCAAGTTTGCAAATGAAGCTTTTGTGGTCTACTGATGAAAAGCACAGAAATGCAAGATGCTGTAATATTTCTGCTTATTGAACGTACTGATGCAGACATGTGTCTTGCTGCTGGAAGAATCCTTTAATAAAACAAAATGCATTGCTCATCCACTTTTTTCTGGCTGCAAAACTATTGCTGTGAATTGACGCAGGCTTAAAAATCTTAGCCAGAGCACAGAACTGAGCAAGACTACACATATATATGTTCTTGGCAGTGCCTTGATGCAGATCATGACCACGATCTGTTTAGTGAATGTATGTTATTTAATGATCCATCCGGTGTTGATTTAGAAAAGAACAAATTGGAGTATTTGTGCTTAAATGGCAACTAGGACAAGATGGCTCAAAACGAACTGTTCGCTTGGTTCTGGTAGATCTCAGGGATAGAAGCAGCCCCTTGAAATGGCTTTAAATGAGCCCGAGTGGAGTTTACACACTGATGTTCACAATACAATTCATGTTTCAGAAAAGTAATAACTGAGAACACACGCATAATAGAGGCTCAGTGAACAAAGCTTGTAATGCATAATTTGCAAGGAATATTTCTTTAAAAATGCAGAGCAGGAGTATCACTTATCATTCCCACATGGAACAAGTGGTGAAAAGGTTGTGGAAATAATTTTTATTTTTATCATATGTTTTCCTTAAGTGTTGCTATAGGAGTAAACCCTTTTTGGTATTACTTACAATATGTTATTGTTTGACATCCAGCATTACACTTGTGTTTGAATAGCTTGCCCTTGTAGCATCCTTCTTTGCCTTTGTTGATTAAGTCAGAGATAAATGTACCATTGTTTTCATGGTATATAAAAACTATTCAGTCTCCTGCTGGGTGACTGAATATTAGAAGGATGACAGGAGTGATCTTAGTGGAATAACACACTCAGACCATTGCTCTTTGGACTAAGGGACCAAGATTGAATGCTCTGATCCAGTTTCCTTCAATTCCTTTGCCCTAGGATGTTGTACACAGCTCCTGGAGACACTGGCTTACTGTATGACTCATTGCTACTCAAACCCTCCTCTGAGGAGGAATTTGCAGCCTGAATCAGGTCTATAGGACTTGGAGATGAATAAAACTTCCTACAGTTGGTTTCATTTCACTTGTGTGGTCAAAACGAATGGTTGGTCTCCTGTGAAATGTGATCAAGGAGGTTTTGCTAAAAAGTGTGTGAGTCTCTCACAGAATGTATTTCAAGTTTTAGAAAAACACAGAGATGTAGGGGATGAGGTAGTTTTCAATGTTCCATTTTTATGGTTTTCAGGGGAACAGTTTAGAATAAGGAATACATACATTGATTCTTGCTTGTTTTTTTTTTTTGTCGGAACGTCTCATTTTCTGACCATATATTGCCACTTCCATGTGAAAGGCAGAGCAGGTCACTGTTTTATTCCATGGAAAACAGCTGCAGTAGGTTAGCAGACATCCTTCACTATGTCCCAGCTGCTGAGAAACAACCAATGCCCCATCCCTGGAAGTGTTCAAGGTCAAGTTGGATGGGGATCTGAGCAACCTGGTTTAGTGAAAGTTGTCCCTGCTTATGGCAGTGGTGTTGGAGCTCAGAGATCTTTGAAGTGCCTTCCAACTCAAATCACTCTATGATTCTATGATATACCATACCTAACCATATTTTAAAATATATTCACTTCTATCAAAAGTTAAGGAGTCTGGGATCACCTGGCACAACTCCAATTCACTCTTCTCAGTATGAAAACTACAAGTCAAAACAACAGTGCTTTTCTTATGCTTAAAGAGACACAGTGCACAAATACAAACAGACATTAAGATATGTAGGTATCTAAAGAACTCAGTGTTTTAGAAGCTCAGTGTGTCCCCAAGGGCTTTTGAAGAGACTGGGAATCTCGAGATGCTGACACGATCACTGGATGAGGTACGCTGTCAGGGCTGTCACTAAATCACAGAATGGTTGGGGTTGGAAGGGACTCTGAGTGACATCTTACCCACCTGCCCCCTGCCCAAGCAGGGCCACCTAGAGGAATGGCCAAGAACTGTGTCCAGGTGCCTTTTGAATATCTTCAAGGATGGGAGACCCCATAATCTCTCTGAATGACCTATGCCAGTGTTCAGTCTCCTTCAAAGTGAAAAAGTGTTTCCTAATTTCTGGGAGGAATCTCCTGTGTTTTAATTTGGTCCCATAACTGGGCACCAGTGAAAAGAGCTCATCTCTGTCTTCCTTATCACCCTCTCTTCAGGTGTTTTATACACATTGATAATATCCCCTCTCTCAGCCATCTCTTCCCTAGGCTGAACAGTCCCAGCTCACAGCCTTTCCACACAGAAGAGGTGTTGCAGTCCCTTCATCAGCTTTGTGGCCCTTGGTTGAGCTCTCTCCAGCATGTCCATGTCTGTCTTTACTGGGAGCCCAAATCTTGACACAGTGCTTCAAGTGTGGCCTCTCTGGTGCTGAGGGAAAGGATCATCTGCCTCAACCTGCTGGCAACAGAGTGCATTTATTACAAGGAGGCATTTATTACAACCATGTTTCTTCTGACAGTTTATCATCTACAAGGTTTGCAGTGTTTTAGTGTTCTCAAAGGCATCCATTTTTCTACTTTGGACTTCTGATCATACCTAGAAAAAGAGCATATCCTGGATCCAGTGATGCTCGGACAAACTAGTGCATCGTTGGCAAGACATACCTCTTAATCTAGAAAACTTAATCAGGGAGAGGAAAAGGAAGCAGAATTCCTAGAATTTTCTGAGGAAAGCTCAGTCGATGCAAGCAAGATGGGCAAAATCCATCATCCACAAAAGAAAGGCCTTGATTGTTCAGCATGAGGTCAGAACATTCATCGGTGGAGCATAGCCAGGACTGCTCCAGCCTGGCAGCTGCCATGGTCTCCTGGACACTGTGGGTTGGTGCAAGGCCCAGAAAGCTTTAATAAATTAGCCCTGCTGAAAAGAGGTGAGATGATAAATATTTTTGCTGGTTATCTCATAGAAAAGCAGTGCAAGCCAAAGGAGAGAGTGACCTGCTGCATGGCCCTGCCAGGGGCTCCTTACTCCTCTAGCCCTCTTTCTCCCTTCACACTCCTCTGTTAGCAGGTACCAGTACAAAATCCTTACTGCCTAGTGTGCCAGTGCCATGCAGGGAGTTACCCCTGAGATTGTTTGTATTTTCTACTACACTATTTCTTCATAGACCAGGTCTGGTAATACAAAACCTGCAAAATATCAGGAAAAATTCCCTGGAAACTACCCTGAGACTGCTGCTGTCCCCCTTTTAGGGGCATGAAGTAACTTAATTTTAGGGGTAGCACACAGAAATCCATGTCTCTGCAGGAGTTTGCCATTAGCTGAGAATGACATGGTACTCTCTGCTATGTGGGCTAACATCCACAAAAGAGGGGTGAAGACCTGCCCAAGCCTGCAATCACATTACACATACTTCACTTAGTACCCTCTGAGGTGCACCACAGATACTTTATTAGATAAGCAACCCCTTGCATTGAGGCCTATAAATTAAATAAACTTACATCTTCCTTTAAAAGCAACTCGCTTTCAAACAATGGTGCATAATGTCAAAAATACACGCTGTGTAGCTTACACAAAGTTTTAATCTCATTTTCAGTAATTGTTTAAACAGAAATGTTTCATTTTATGTAAACATTAACATTATGTTAAGCTGTATTCTACTTCTGTGTACTAACAAAGGTCACAAATAGAGTAATAAGTGTTTGAGGTTTGCAGGATTGCTTTGATGTAAATTCTATTTGCCACTGGTATTCCTCATTTACCACATATATCCCCAGAGAACAGCTTGCCTGCATAGCTTATAAATTTGTTATAAATCATAATGCTTCTATTACATCATTTCCAACCTATCCGAGCTAAATACACAATGTGTTTTTTTTTTCTTCCTATGTGAAATTTCCAGTTTGGTGGCATATCTGCTGCATAATAAATTCCAGACAGTCATTCTTTCATGGTATATCTAATGTCTGCATTTTGGACCCAATCTAGTTGATTATTGAAATCTGTGGGAGTTTGCCAGCAGTTACAACAGGACTAGAATTGTGTTCTCTTTGTATCTAACTTGCCTTTGTTGGAGCAGCATGCATGTTTGGAACCAGTTTCTAATGAGACTGTATCTGGAGCTGCAAACACCAAATGTACTAACTGTCTGCTGAAATGCTGGGTTTGCTGCCAGCAGTAGGTGTTGGGTTTCTAATTCAATGCCATTTGTCTTCTCTTATGATTTAGTGCCACAAAATTCATCTGTTACATTTTGCAACAAAGGCAAATGAGGAAAATGTTGGCTTACAACAAACATTTCTGCAATCTGGCAAAAGAAGGGCAGTGATGCACTGTATTTCTGTTTGGTTTCTACTATGCATACTTTCATTCCAAAATAGGGAAGGGGAAAAAATTATGTGATTTTATGTGACAGTATTAGCAATGCCATTTATTAAATCTTGCTGAAAGATAAGTCTGTTAGTGTAAGCCACCATTTGCAAGCTTTTTTAAATACACGTTAGTCTCCAGAAGTGCATATTCTATTGAATTCAGTGGAATTATCCATACACATTCAGTTATTCAGTTCAATGTCTGCAATGTTGCAACTTTCTTTGGTAGGAAGCAGAAAGATGAGATAAAACTGCTGGTTTATAATATTCAGAAATACTCAGACTAGGAACGGCAAATGCACCAAAGTCAGAGTAAATGTGCTCTGCATTTGATCAGGGGCATGATTTGCTGCTTACATGTGGGTCTACATGTTTTCTGCTTATCTCTGGTAATGATATAATGATGAATAAAACTAAAACAGCCTGAATAATGAAACAGTAGTCCCTGTGTCTTTTTAATGCTTAGCACAGTGAGTCAAGCATTCCCCATGGCTTGTTTCCCTGCTCTGGGTCTGGCGGAAAACCCTTGGGTGTAGGCAGCCTTCTGCTGATGACTGTATTGACAGCTGTCATCTCCAAGAGCTTCCTTCTCCACTCCAGTCAAACCACCCTGCAGAGGAGCAATGTACCTGCAAGGCTGAGACAAGAGTCAAGAGGACAGACACAGGAATGGGTCAATTAAGTACATTTTTGCCAGCAATTCCCCACATAGCCCAAGTCCATTTAAAACACAAACCACCTATCAAGAAATCCCTTGAAATTATTTACTCTTTTATGGTTACAAAGTATGGCAGCACAATACCTTTAATGGAAGCCCAAATAAACGGCATATGCTGCAAAGTGTCTGTGAACGGGTTTTACGAGCTTGAATTCTTACGTCACACACTGGTAGCAATTATGACTTCAGCAAATGCCTTGGGGACATAGAAGAGCATATATGGAGTTTTAATGAAGGTATAAACTGATAATATTTATTTTAAAAGTGTATTATCACACTGAGAGAACAGGTGGGGGAAATGTCACAAATAATGAAAAGATTTATTGTTGCAAAGTGCTTTACAAGTGTTACAATATGTTAAAAAATAGTGGTCTCCAGCAAAGGCATTGGCTGCACAGGGGAAGTCCCAGTAGCTCAGCGCATAGGCAAGCACTACAAAGACCCCGTGGATTGGGACTAAGGGGACACATGATGGCTCATGGCAATGAACATCTGTCCTTGGGCTGTCTGGTGCAAAGGACTGACGCAGGAGTTTAGTGGTTTATGGAGTCCAGGATATACGGGGCATGTTTGGGTGCACCCCTGAGCCCTATTGGGATAAACTGTTATTACCTGCGGCTATCCAGACCTTGACATCCTTTCAAGCATGCTTGGTGGCAGACTGTAGCCTGCCTTTTGTCCTTGGTGGGAGCCATTTTCTGCACATATTGCCAAATTAAGGCAATGGTATGTGACTGCTTCAGCTAAAAATGTTTTAAAACCAACTCTGGTGTGACTCAGTGTTCTCATCCTCTTCCCATCCCATAATACACTCATCACCATTTTTGTTTTAAAATTTTAATTTTACAGTACCAGAAACATGATTTATTTTTCTGATTAGTAGTTGAAATTAAATTCCTTTACAATCGAGTAACTATCCCATGTAACTAACCCTCTTCTCCCCAAAACTTTAAGATCACACACAGCTATGAAACTATTCCACAACTGATGTATTTATGATCAAGCCTTTCTTGGCCATATTTGGTGTGTGTTTAGCTGTTTCAATATGTGTTCAGTCCAGATATACTCAGCAATTGAACAGTTGTTGCATGTGAAGAGAAATCACTTTATGAGTTGCTTTAGTGGTGCCATTCCAATGGCATGAGAGAGTCAGACCACCACTATTTCAGTGTCCATCCCTGGCACCTCCCAGAAGAAGACGTCAGGAAGGTGTGTGAATGCTTAGGGATGTTGAGATGAGGATTTGCAAAGTGTCCAGAACAGATGCCAAGTAGTAAGTCATGAGAGGAAAACTGGAAATCATCTAGGGACTGGAATCCAAACCTACCCTATCCAGGTGAATGCCGTAACTTTGGTACCACAGTCATGTTTAGCCATATCTATTTAGACCTGTACTTGTCACTTGAGCTCTGCTTAAGAGATAGATCCTGCACACCACAGTCCTGCTGATGTCCCTGCTGATATGGATTTAAGTCCCTCCAGTGTGATCCATTGCTGCAGATCCACGGTGACACAAAGCAGGCCTAGAGACAGATGCGCTGCAGAGAGGGAGGGGAAAAGGGAAGATTTTTCTCCTGCCCTGAAAGATGAAGTGTCCCTGAGCTCAGCACTTGTCCTCAGCAGAGGGCTTATGACAGGGTGCATCAGTGGTGTGAGAGACTGGCAGTGACTGGAAATTGCAAAGATCAGTGCCTTCACCTGCAGTGCGGGCTCTTAAATCATCTGGGGGAGGCAGCCAACAGCTTTATGCTAACCCACCACCTGTGAGATACTGTATGTGTTTCCTGAGCTAGTGTTTTATGGGAAATACAAATCAGAAAACATCGATTCTGCTCTATGCTTCTACCACTGCCCCTTTTGGACATTGCTGCTGTCATGAGCACTCTTGCTGCCCTCATGGTTTGGTCCAACAGTGTGGACTCCCCACCAACTTGTCCCTCCATGTGCATGAAGAACCAGGCGACCCCATTAACATGTCTCTGCTCCCATCACCTGGATGGTTGCAACAAAACACAGCAAGGGTGGAGTGGCTCTGTTTTGAGCATGGGCAGCAGACGATCCTCTCCTGGGTCTTTAGCATAGAAGCAGGAAGGATCCTAGGAAAAAAGTGCATCCCAGCACCCTTTCTTATAGCACTTCCCCATGTCTCTTGCTCCCATCCATGAAAAAAGTCTCCCCCATTCACCCTGTATTTGGTCAGTACTCAGAACCAACTGGTGTCATATATACTCTACTCTCTCCAGGGAAGGAGGAAATCCTAGGTCCTGTGAGCCTACAGGCAAAACTCAGAGAC
Source organism: Corvus hawaiiensis (assembly GCF_020740725.1). NCBI lineage: Eukaryota > Metazoa > Chordata > Aves > Passeriformes > Corvidae > Corvus > Corvus hawaiiensis. The sequence continues at coordinate 45,754,519 of NC_063216.1, forward strand.
TTATTCTTTTTTTCTAAAAGCACTTCGTAGATGGGTTTCACCATTAGCATGAAGTCCTACACCTCCTTTCAAAGTACTCTGATGTGACTGCTAAAATACTATGAGACCAGCATTTGTAATGAAGCTGTTAATGTTTATAAACATTGTCTACTGGGATAAAGTAATTAATTTTTTATTAAAACATTTTTCTAAATTGCCGCCAAAAGACTTCCCACCTAAAACATGCCGTTCTTTTTTCCCCACTAACTTCTTTTTCTTTTCAGTGTGTGGCTTTGGTCTTTGCTTTGTGACTTGTGCTTCTCCAAAAAAATGCTCATAAACAAAAAGACTCTTTTGCCTTATAGCTTTATTCAATAAATATGGTGGATCTGTAGCAAAACTGCTTTAGGAGCACGTGGGAAGAGAATTCTACTTGCTGAGTACCAGAACAAAAGGGTTCGCTTCCCCAAAGGTTTAGAAAGATTCTTTCCAGTATAGAGAAGTCTATTCTGATTTTGGTTGCATTTGTACCACATTTTATAAACTGTGGCCTTTTGAAGTATGAATGTGATTTCATGTACTTCAATTCCTACAAAGCTTTCAGGAATGCTGCAGCAAGTCTGCGCAAGCCTTTCTGAATGCTAACGCAGCTCAGACAAGCATGAACCCTGTGGCTACAAACAAGTCCCCAGCTGCTGTAACTCCAGGGTAGGAACCGACCACAGAACAGGAGGGTGAGACTTAGCAATTAGGTGTAATCCAAGATTAATACAGTTTTATTGAATCTCTCTGCAGATTGGTGTGGAACTAATGGTTTTCTTCAGTGCTGATTTGTGCTGTGCTCAGGGGTATGAAATTAAGAGTAAAAAGATTATTTCTCAATAATTAGCACTTAAATTGCTGTTACTATAATTTACTAATAAAATTAGTGAAGAAAAGTTCACTATCTATATTTTTTTTCTCTCTCCTGTGCTGCTTTAATCCTTTTTCTTAAAATTTCTCTTTTCTGTTAGAAGCAAATAGAATTAAAATAGTAATGAAAACACAGTGCATTACAGCACAGATCTGAAGTGCTGTTGCCTTTTGTATTCTAACATTTAAGCTTCACAAGGGATAATTCTGTTTGTAGATGCAGGAGATAGAGAGACTGGCCACTGTGGAAGGCCACAGAAGAACTCAGGCAAGGAAAGTGGTTTTTTATTTGTTTTATCCTATAATAAAGCCTTTGAATCAAGGTTTGATCCAGGTCTCTCAAAGCTGAGGCACAACATGTCCAGGAAAGATCTCACCAGGTGCTGTGCAAGCTGGCTCTCAGCCTTCCTCACGTGCCCACTTGCGGCTTTGGCTGCTCACACTGACTAGAGAAACTGATGTGAGGTTTTCATTTGATTGCAATACCTAATGTAGGTTAGGGGATATAGGTGCTAAACAGGTGCTCTTGGCCCAGAAAAAAGCCAAGAAATTCTTATGTATTTCCCATATTCTGGGAAATGCACCGTCAAAAGGGGCTAAAGAAAGAAAGAAAACAACCCTTAAAATAAATATTTCTCTTTCCCATGCAATGGCTCTACGGGATGAAGTAGAAAGGCGGCTCTTTCCCATGTAATGGCTTTACAGGATGAAATGGAGAAGAGCTGTGTTTGTGGAGTTCCCTGCAGTTCAGTAATCTTTGTCTGGAAATTAATAGAAACATTTGTGTCTCCTGCTGAGGGCTGTAATCTTATTCACAGGCGCTGGAAAAAGCATCTTTCTCCATGACACTCAGCAGGTTTGCATGACACCAGGCTCAGAGGGGTTTGAAAATGTGGCTCTGAAATTTTTTAGGGTGCCAGCGCTGATGACTTGAGGTATATGCACAGTTTTGCATGCCCAAGGAAGTTGTCCAGTGGAAGCTACCTGAGTATCCAAAGGGGTAGTCCTTGGAAGCAACTGTAGAGCCCAAGATCCTCTCTGGAAAAATCCAGGAGAGTGCCTTCACCCAGGAGTCACTGCATTCAAACACAAGCTTTGATTTTTTCATTAAGGTAGGTGCCAAGTAAGATAGGCTTCTCTAGACCATGTAGTAAGCCTCTGAATGGTGGGCACGTGCAGGGTTCAGGATGTTATGTTGAGCCACACAGGAGTTAACCTGAACAGCCCTTACTGCTCCCAGGAGCTCAAACCTGGCACAGACCCTAAGCTGCCCTCCCGGCTCCCTCCTCCTGGTGCTGGTCCCCTTGGTTCCTGCCTGACCACACAAGCTTTTCATTGACTCCCCCTGAACTTTGTCACAGGCTGGTATCTCAGCTTCTGTTGGTTTAGATATTTCCAGCCAGTTTAGATTGAAAGGGTGGGAACAACTGGGGAGAGAGGAGAGGAGAGGCTGCCCCTAGCAGCAGCAGGGATTTATGCCTAGCTAAAGACACTGTTCAATTCCAATGCCATCTTCCTTCACACACCTTTTCTGCTTTTTATTTTTCCCCTTTGATACCCAAAATTTCAGGTGTAATTTGCCTTCTTCCTCTGTCTCACACGCTTCCTTTCTTCTCCATCTCCTCGATCCGGCGCCACTTGCTGAGTGCAGGCAGGGTAATCTGTTTTCAGGTACATATCTCAGCAAAGCGCAGCAGTGCATATGGGTCCATGGCTCTGGATGAGGTATTGTATGAAAACAGATGTGACAGCACCAAACGTGGGGGCCAGCATCACTCTGATGTTTCCATTCTGCCACTTTGGGCTGCCTAGCAAAAAGAGCTGAAGGAGAGAGGCAACAATAATTGGTAAAACACTGTCATTCATGCGGGGTATAATAAAAAACGTCTGGAGGTAAGTGCAAATCTCGGCATGTATCAAGTGTTGTCCTGAGAATTGCAGGCAAGACTTGGGCCTGTGAAACTCAGCAGGACGGCTCCCACTTTGCCTTTGGGCTACTCCCCCAGTGAGGAAAGGGTGTAGGGACCAGGCTATGAGGAATACTGAAGGATACAGGAGGGCTGCTCAACACTTCTGTGTGTCCTTTGCTACACAGTATGAGCAAGGAGAAAGGAAGTGTCTGGAGATCTAAAATGGATTAAAAGAAATCCATCCTTTTTTATCCTCTGCAAAGATTGATTAGTAGGATAAAAATTTTAAACTCATGCATAATAAATCCATATTTATTAAATATATAGTATAATCATAAGTAGTATATATAAATACATGTTTATATCAATTGAATTGCTGATTGTCCCAGAAAAGTTACAAAATCTCCAGATGAATTTTTTTCAGTACCTTGCAGCAAAAATGTTGATCCTTCTGCCTCCCCCGCAGACAGCTCAGATCCTATAAAATGAATAAAATACATTTTAGATTTTCTCTGGAAAAATACTGTTGCACTATCCCAGTGTGCAACAGTTTCTCTCCCAAAGAGAAGTAGTGCTTTTTTAACACAAAAACATTAGCAGCCAGGCAGGACATTATGATCCATGGAGATCTGCACTTTTAAACTCAGGAAGTACAAATCAACCTATTTCTCATTAATCTTATCTCGAAAATCTAGCTGATGGGACATATTCTTAAGTTTATTCCTTTTTTAAAAAAGCTTTTCCCTCCTCCAGGACTGCTGGTGTTCGCTGCTTAGATCAAACTGCCAAAGTCAGCCATCAGGTTATCTGTTAACTACTTCTAGGATTAAGACATTCTTCCTAAATTATGTTTATAGGCTGCTCCCCTCCCTTTCTGCTCAAGTCCAGACCTCTGGTGTTTAAATTACATACTATGCTAGGCATCTTATCCCATCAATACATGAGATCTCTTCTCTGCCCTCCTGGTTTCCTTTTATTCTAAAATAGATGGGTGCCATATGAGTAATCTCTAAATAGAATTAATTTCTTGCAAAACTGTATCATTTTAGTGGGGTCCCTAATGCACCTTTCTAATCTTAGCAATACCATAACATTAGAATTGGCCTCTTCAGCTCTAGAAAAGGGCTCTCATCAGTGTGCTTGACACTGCTGGAATAGCTTCAGTGGATTTAAACATCAGGCCTATATACCCAAAGAGCTTGCTTGGCTTTCTGACAGCTGCCTAGCAGGATGCAGCTGGTTTTAGTTTATTCCCCATTTACCACCAAATGATTTTGCCCTTAAAATTAATATTAGAAAAATATTTGGAAGGTGATAGCTGGTTGTTAGATACTACTTTTAGTGTTCCTGTCCATATTTTTCTTTTCTTTCCCACATGCGCTTTTTCTTGTGATCTGCAGGACTGTAAAGTTATGATTCAGCAAAGTGCTGAAGGTAAGAGCATGGCTGGGCTGATTCTGTGGCTGCCAGTACAGCCAGGACCACCTTCTGGGTGTGCTTTTGGCTGGGGTGCTTAGCTTGGTCAGCTCCATGACAGCACCCCAGCTCTGGCTCACCATCATCTTCAGGATTGGAGGGAGGAAGTGGTATCCATAGTTTTGGGAGCAACACAGGGATGGGCTCTAGCTGGGGGTTTCAGTGCCATCCCTGTGTTTGCCCTGGACATGGTTTTGGGATATAGTGTATGGGTGAGGAGAATTTTCAAATGGGTTTTTAAGGAGGGGGTACCCCGTGTCTGTGGTTTATTGCTTTTGTGGACATCCAACCTCTTGACCTATACCATCCCAAGGCTGGAGAGAGGATGAGGCTTTTGATTCTTATAGAATTGATAGCATCTATTGAAATTAATTCCATGTGGGCAAGTAAGCACTGTCTTGACATAGTAACACTCAGTGTGGAGCATACTGCTGAGTTTGAGCTCCGACTCCAAAATATGCTTGAAGGCAGAACATATGTTTCAAGGGGTTTTGAAGATACCATAACCTATGAGACAGCTAAGGCTGCATGAATGTGTTTTGTATAACCCATGGATGAAAAAACCTCAGAAGGCTTGAAACTTTTTACATACATACCACTCTCAAATGAATGTAAGTGTGCTTTTTGCAGTCATTCCTCCTTTATACTTGTGTAGTGAGAATATACCTTTGTCTTCTAGCTGGATATCATTGAAGTCTAATCTCTGTGTTCAAATGGGCCTATAGAGCACCAGCCCCAAGCTCCAGAGAAGTGCTGTTAGATACTACCTCTGCAGCTCCTGTGCATTTTCCCTCTCCTTTCAGACAAGGAGGTTCTGAAAGCGTTTTGGCCAGGATTTGGCTGGCTGACTTCTTCAGTGGCATCAGGCACAGTGATTTCATTGATTTCCCAAAGCTAAACAGAATCACACCATCTGGGAAGCTGACACAAAGGATTTACTGTGAAAAAGGTACATCATATTTTGACTATTTTCTGATGCTGTTTTATTCTTACGAGATCAGGTTATAATTCAAAAGGGCTTCTTTTATAGTCTTTTTTACAAGGCTGCATAGATGGAGGTTTAGACTTCATTCAATGGCTCAGCTGTGTAGTTTTTACTAAAACTCAACCCAGCATGAGCAGCCAGTGCAGCTGGACCGAGCCTGATGGCACTCTACGTTGAAATTGAACAGCGACTTTAATGAATTCCTCTGAATTTCAGGAAGTGCCTGGCTTGTTCTGATATGTTTAACTGTAATATAATCTGTAGGTGAGTGAATCTGATCAGTTCTGGGCTCACAGTCTCCCATGCCCTGATGCTGACATCTGCCCCAAATCAGGAGTGGTGTTGATGAATTTTCCAAGAAACTGCTGATTTATTTGAAATATGTGTCCTTGCTGTCTGTGACATAAGTGCACTCACTAAGCATCAAGTCTCAGCTGAGATGGTTGTTTTCCACCAGGAATTTAAAATACTCTGCGTAGCTCCTTCAAGCATTTTACCCCAGAACTTACTGTAGCCATGCTGCTGTCGCTGCATACGTCGCCAACTCTTCCCACTTACTGCTCAGCTGGTGCAGCTCACCTGGCTCGCCCATCCTTTGGGTGAGGCTGCAAACTTTGCATCTCCTCCAGTATCTGTTGTGACCATTGGTGCTGTTCCCCTCACTTTTTAAGTGCTATACCACGGGCTGGACAAATCATAAGCAAATACACAATGATAAGAAAGCATAGTGACATGACTCTGTATTTTTGCCTCTTATCTCCATGTTTTAGATGTACACTTACAGTTGTTTGAGGTTTGAACTGACCATACAACAGAATAACATCTTGCAAGTATGTGACAACATTGTATAGAGGGACTTCAAAGCATAGAATCATAGAATGGTTTGGGTTGGAAGGACCTTTAAAGGTCATCTCATCCAACCCCCAAACACACGTGACCTGAGTGCTCCTAAGGTACTAGGGACATCAAAGGAATGACTGGCTGGTGGATGTGAATAAATACCTCTGAGATCTTAGTTTGAAATTACCTGTGCTGGTTTTGACTGGGGTGGAAATAATTTTCTCCATAGCAGCTGTATGGGAATATATTTTGGATTTGTGCTGAAAACTGTGAATAATACAAATCTGTTATTGCTGAGCAATGCTTGCCCAGCATCTGTGCCTTTTCTGCTTCTTGTACTGCTGCACCAGAGTGTGGGCTAGGGATATGCAAGAAGCTGGGAGGGGACACATCTGGGACAGCTGACCACAACTGACCAAAGGGATTTTCCATACCATATGACATCATGCTCAGTCTGTAAAATCTGGAGGAAGAGGACAAAAGGGGGACACACATTTGAGGTGATGTAGTTTGTCTTTCCAAGTCGCCACTATGCATGAGGGAACCCTGTTTTCCTGGAGATGGCTGAATACCTTCCTGCCCTTCCTTGTTTTGCTTTTTTTGCATAGGCAGCTTTTGTTTTACCTATTAAACTGTCTTTATTTCAATCCACAAATTTCCTCACTTTTGCTGTTCTGATTGTCTCCCTCACTTCACTGGGGAAGAGTGAGTCACATGGGGCTTAGATGCTGACTGGGGTTAAACCACAACCTTACCCTAGCCTTTGATGAGTCGCATTCAGGGGACAGGTATGGGAATGCCTGCCTGCTCCAGGCAATGGGATGTGCTGGCTCGGAGGGGACATGATTGTCTATACTGACCCTGTCCCTCTCCCAGTCTGCACTTAATTGTTTCTGTGAAACTGGGACACAAAGCCTGAATCTCATTCAGGATTTTATGCGCCTACCTTGTGCGCGTGATGAAGACAACTGACTTATCTGCCTTTGGAGACACATCTGGAAGAGGAGTGCAGGGGTTAGAGCAATTGCTCATGAGTAGGAGTGTTCAGCTCAGCAATGTAATTGGAAACCACCCATATTCACTTTTTTTTGAGCTAAGTTAACATCACTGTCTCAGCTTCCTGAACAGTCAGTAGGGAGGGATGAGTGATTCATCCCACCCAGCTTAGACCCATATTTTAGGAAGGAATGAATTGCCCTCTGGCTGGTGAAAACCTTAGATGAGACATCTAAGTTTTAAATGACTAAAGCTTGGTGACACAGATCTCTGCCTAAATGCAGAAAACCTGTTTAATTTGGCTACTCTTATGACCTTTAACTGAAGAAAAACATGCTAATGTTTCATCAACACCAAACACTTTACTTTTTTATTTACTACTATCCCACTGCTTCCTGGGGTCAGCCTTCCTCAGCTTGTGGGTGTTTGTCTCAGTTGAAAAGATGGTGTGGCTGCTGTAGTTCAGTCCTTTTCACCTCCATAGATTATGAGGGCACCCGCTCATTTTACTGATGGTTTCAAAGTGTCTTGAACTGCCCTTGTGCACATGGTGGAGGAGAACAGGCTATCCTAAAGGTTTGCACTGCTGACATTATTGCAGGGTCCTGTCACTGAGGGATTCAGTCCTCTTGGAGCACAGAAGCCTTTGGACTTTTATCGGTGGGAAACAGAGAGACACTCACCTAATGTGACTGTAGCCTTACCTCCCTCTGCATCGTCTTCCCAGCAGTGTAAAATCACGTCTGTACATCTCAAACACTCATTGCAAAACAGAGGGTCTGGGGCAGGTGCTTTGAATTATATAAATAATAAGTTCTTCAATGAAGGTTGGCTTTTCTCTGCTTAGTTAATACTGGATAGTTTTACTGAAACCCACAACAATGGGTGAAAGGGAAACCTCATGTAAACCAATTTAACACTCCACATACAGTACAGCAGCCTTAGGGAGGGAACTAAAGTGAGGCCAAATTCAAGACCAGATCCAGCTAAGTCCCTCAGGTCCTTGGAACAGGACGATCAGCATCGTCTAAAGTGAGGTTCCTACACTGTACCATGCCTGTGAGCTGTCAAAGGCACTTCAGAAGAAGTCCTGATCTTACAAGTAAGGGTATTTCAAAGAAACTCTGTTGTAGAGTGTAATGGAGCTGCTGCGCTACCTGTGATAGTGTGAGGCAGACAGGGAGTGGTTACTTCTGAATAGTTTATTGATCTATTACCTGATTTTTAGTTTTTAGAGTAACTCACAGCTATACTTAAACAAACAACAGAAGTTTACTAAGAGCCGTGTGTTAGCCTCTGAATTTCCATAAAGAAAGAAAGCAAGTTGTGTAAACAGCATGATATCAGCAGCTTTCCATCTCAAACAGCTGATGCAAGCAGGGGCAGCGGTTCCAACATGCTGACACTCTTTGGGATGCCCTCTGCTCTGCTCTGCATATGTGCATGTGGCTGTGTTTGAACACATTTCATATCCAAGCAATTAACCCAACTTCAGAGTCCTGGATGTAGTTTCCATTTAGAAAGACAAATGGAGCTGGGTGTTTCTTGTCTTAAGCCTGCTCTTCATGAAAAGTGCCCTGAGTCTGGTCTCCTGAGGAGAGCAGGAACAGAGCCATACACAGTGCTTTGCTCATAGGTTTAGTCTTTGTAGTCAGCATCTGGGCCAAAAGCATTCTTGCCAAGCTTTCTTCTGGCCATGCTCACAGTGCTATTTGCCCCACTCTGTTTCTCTTTTCTCCACTTCTGTTTTTGTCTTGCTGTTACTTTTTTGGCATATAATTTCCTAAATAAATAAATAAATAAATAAAGTGTCTTTCACAGTTTTTGTGTATGGAGCAGAGGTTGCAACTTTAACTGGCCTTCACTTCCATGAAATAGATCGATTATCCCTAAAACTCATTGCCATAAGCAATTCCAGTAAGATTTCACCCACCTGCCCATCACTGTTTTCTTCCATGCATCTTTCATTTGTGTGCACCATGAACTCTACCTATTTAGCCTCATGATTTGCAGGTTTTTGTGTTACCAGAAAAGCCATTACTGACCCACAACCAGTTACTTTCAGGGCTGCCTGTCCTAAGAGTTTATTTAAGGCCTTGAGATTCCCCATAATGTAGAGTTTAGAGAAGTGCAAAGCTAAATCTGTGCACTACAAGCTGATTTTAGTCAAGCTCTCATGAGGAAAAGGCAATAGTAGAGGTCGTCCTTTACAGGTCAAGGCTAATTACCAAAAAGAATTGAAATAGCCTTGAAGTTTTTAAAGGAAAGGGGATAGACAGAAGATTATAAATGCTTCCCGTGTCCTATAGGAAATGAAATCTTCCTATCTTCCTTTCTTAAGACTATTTCCTATTGAAATCAAGTCCTATACTATTTAATTGTGTATATTGGTTAAGAAAGATAGGGACTGTTTTCATTAAAACACACTCACACATAACCAAACCAAAGTGTTTTGTGTCAAATTCTGATAGGATGGAGACAACTTTCATTCCCAGCACAGATAATTAAGTGCTGATGAAGCAATTTCATTCTAAAGATTTTAATGGAAAACTGTAACTTTTCCCCCTCACCTCTGAAAAACGATGCACTGAAACTTATTTATGAAAAAAATGTCCTTATTGGTCTGGATAACATAAGGTTTCTGACATTTAGTCTGGTCCTCTGTGCTGTGCAATTGCTGTGTTGTTGTTGTAAATACAATATAACACTTTGTTGAGTGTGCCAGGGACATAAGCAATGTCTTATGATTTTTAACACTTCAAAAAAAAATATATGACATTTTTCAAAGGCTACTTTAAAAAGATATAGGTGCAGTTATGGTCCTGCTGTATAGTTCCACATACCCAAAACTAAACAGATTCATCTCGTGATTGTAAACTGCTTGCAAAAGTGAGAGTGGGGTTTTTGTAATGGCCACCTCCAACACAAGTTCTATACCATGAGTTTTTGCCACACAGAGCTTTGTTTAGGGCAACATTCCTTTCTCTCTGCAAAGATGAGATGGGGCTTAACTTATTGACTGGTCAATGGTACCTCTGAGACCTCTGGGGACTGTAACTGGACAGTGAGGTGGATCTCAAGGGTGTTGCTCATAACACAACAGCCATATGTGGGGACACCAAAAGTCTGGATCATGTGGGGAAGTCCAGCGGATGACATTTCCCAGGGTTTGAGTATCATTGATGTTACTGTCTGTTGGCATAAAAATGCCAAACCTAAACCATCCCAAAGTGTGCACATTATGAACCTCTGGCAAAAATAATCTTATTAATGGTGCTCTTGATAGACATTAATTTATCTTGGACCCAAGTGCAGCTGCAGGAGGAGCAGTAATTTCTTGTAACACCCTCTGGCATATCAGGCCTCATAAAACCCCTATCTTAGACTGTGATGTAGCTTCAAAGACAATGCTCTGCTGTTATGCAGGACCAAAGTAACTCCTTCTGTGCATCTGCTGAGCTGATTTGTTTTCAAATGTTGATTTAAATTTCACTTTTTATTATGTGATATTGCTAAAACTATGGTTTTATGGCAAATGTGTTCCAGTGCAGTAAAAATGTGCTTATTTTTCTTCCTCTTCCCTGAACTAAGAACAAAATGCCTTGAGGGACTATATATATTTAATAGATTTTCTGAATTAAAACTCCCTTCAATTAAAATCATAATCTTTGGTGGTCCCACATAGTATTTTGTACCTGACATTCATGTATAAGGTAATGTAATCTTGTTTTTTGATGGGACTTCTGTCTTTGCTAAGTTTCCTCTCTGGCTAATTAATGTTTCTGCTGGCTATTGATTTTTCAGATCCACCCAACTTTCATTTGCTATTTTCTTTCACTGGTTATTTTAATAGCATGCCTTAATGTAGCATATGTTTGGATTCCAGCTCCAGTTTTACCCTAGCCATTATTAACAACGTAAAGCTCCTCCTTTATGGGACAATGCTAATGTTTTTAGCTGTGCTTAATTAGCCCCATCTCAGTAGGGAAGCACTGTTAAGGCTTGTGTCTTATCTGCTAATGTTTCAATTTCCCCTTTTTCTAGCATATAAAAGCTGATTGTAATCCTGTGTGGCAGGTTTGGGGCACAACCATCTGCAGTGTCATTTTAGAGTGTAAACAGGCAGATTGCTTCCCACTTAAGCTGCTACGACAGTGGACTGTTATCTTCAGGGTAATCATAATTACATTCATGTATCTTTGGAGGATGTTAATTACAGGAGGATGCTTTCTTTCTCTTGAATACCAGAACAAGTGCACTGCAAGTTTAGAGCAATAAAGGAGGGGAAAAGCATTAAATCACAGGTGGTAAGGAAATAAGTGAGAAACACCTCCAACAGGCCAAAAGGTTGTTTGAATGGCAAAGGGCAGTAAAAGGTGTGAAGAAGAAAGACATATTAAACTTTACTGACACATGGAGGTGAATCAGTCCAGAGCAGCAGAGCTCATCATTCTAACTGAAGGACACGAGGAAGGTTGGAACAGCAACTCGGCCAGAGCAGGACCTGCGTGCCAAGGACGTCTGGAAGCAAGGTGGAGTGCATGCTCAGGATGGCTTCACTCCTTTTGCACTTGTGAGTGAAGTGGGGTGGCAAGAGAATCGAGGTTTCCCCATCACTGGCATCTCCTAGCATGGCACAAAGCCCGTGGGTCCTGGAGCCAGGCAGGAGGAGCAATAACCTATATTGACTGCGCTTGTTGTAAAGAGTCCAGACAACAAGGATCATGGGATCATAGAATCACAGAACAGTTTGAGTTGGAAGGGACCTTTAAAAGTCCAACTTCTTGCAATGAGCAGGGACATCTTCAATTTGATCAGGTTGTTCAGAGCTCTGTCAAATCTGACTCTCAGTGTTTCCATATCTGTATTGTTCAGACAATGTATTTAACACACAATGGCACACATTCATTTGACTGAGCAAGTAGGTATAATAAATCACAGAATCATAGAATGGTTCGGGTTGGAAAAGACCTTAAAGATTATCTAATTCTAAGCCCCATGCCATGGGCAGGCACACCTTCCACTACACCAAGTTGCTCAGAGCCCCATCCAACCTGGCCTCAAACACTTCCAGGGACTGAGTATCCACAGCTTCTGGGGACAACCTGTTCAATAAAGTTTCAACTGGTAGTATTTCTGAAAAGAGAAGGCATAAAGCAGTTGGACGTTTGTTTGTGCTAAGGGCTACATGCTTGCCCTGGTTTTGTCCAAGGGCAGGGTTAGTTTTTCTCAGTAGCCATGAGGGTGCAGAGCCTGGAGCCATGTGGTGTGTCTACATTGTTGTTCTACACCACACACATCATCACTGGTGGGTGGAAGTAGGAGATTCTCGCTTCTGAGAAGGAGGGGCTTGCAGTCAGAGTAGAAACAGTTGTACGGAGGGTCCAGCTGCCATTTTGTTAATTGTCTCAGGGTTGCGCTGCATCAGGTCAGTGGGTGAGCAATTCGCATGTAAAACACCTTCTCTTGTACACTTTTGTTATTAATATTGTTGCTTTTACTGTTTTTTTTTTAATCTCATTGCTGTTTCCAGTAAATTGTTCTTAGCTCATAATCTCTGCCTTTTGTGTCTCCCATCAAAGGGGGCTGAGGGAGGGGAGGCAGGAGTGCTGTTCTTAAACCTTGACAATGTTTAAGTACTTCTGTATATTTAAAAATTTATGTAATCCCAAAGATGGTGGGACATTATAAAAGGAAAAATTGAGGGACAAAATTCTACATCCTTGTATGCAGAGGTGCTGGGGTGAAAAACATCTCTTCATTCAGGCTTCAGGTGAAGTGTGAGGCATGACAAATCTGACTCCTCTCATGTGATCGGGGGAACATTTTGTTGCCATTGCTCTGGGTCCTGTTTCTAATGATGACCGGAGCAGATGGTTTGGTTTTGAAAAGAGCTATGGACAATTAAATAGCTGTGCAAGGGACTGGCAGTACCAGGTTTCAGTAGTTCCTCTCCATATTTGTGTGGATGAGATGTGATGGCAGAGGAAAGCAAAACCAGAAACTTAATATGACTCTTGCCATATGCACTCTTGGCTGCTAGAAAAATGCAGGCCTTGATCCTGCAGAAGCCAATTAGTTTTATACACACAAGTAGTCTTACTGTGGAATAAAGCATGCAGAAATTTATTGGGAAATGCCCTGAGAAGGGAAGTGGGAGTGAAGCAAGCTGGAGGAATGATTAAGAAGTAGAGGGGAGTTAAGCACAGAGTAGCAGAAGTTCAGCCACTTGGCTGACCCATCAGGTGGGTGGGTTACAGCTGGAGCATCACATCAGATAAAGTAACAGGAAAAGCCAAGTGATGGCAGCCTCAGGGAAGACGACCACCAGGAAGACTGAACATTGGAAAGATCTTTTAATACCATGAAGCAGGGTGACAAAAAAAAAGACATATAATGTGATGAATGCAATTACTCACATTTGACTCAGGACTGAATGGGTGTTGTTACGTAGTGCTTTTTTCGTGATCTTATTTTGGTTATTTTACAAGTAATTGAGGCCAAAGGGAACATGTCATGAAGCTCTTGGGAAGACAGACGTTGAGAATGGAGAGTTTGCAAATGAGTGAACACAAAGAATGTGTAAACCTACATATCTCAGGAAATACTAACTGCACAATCCCCTTAGGTGAGAGAGGAATAGTTGCCAATATGAATCAACGGACATGCACTACAGACTTAACCAGATGATGGAGGTGATTGTCCCACTCTGCTCTGCAGTTGTATGGCTTCACCTCAAGTCCTGTGTGAAGTTTTGGGCACCACAATATAAAAAAGATATAAAGCTATTGTAGAGTGTCCAAAGGAGGGCCATGAGGATGGTGAAGGGCGTTGAGGGGAAGCTGTATGAGGAGCAGCTGAGGTCACTTGTCTTCTTTGGCCTGGAAAGAGAAGACTGAGGGAGACCTCACAGTGGTCTTCAACATCCTCATGAGGGAAAGCAGAGGGGCAAGTACTGATTTCTTCACTCTCATGACCAGGGACATGACTCCAGGAAAGGTCATGAAGCTGAGTCAGGGGAGGTTTAGGTTGGATATCAGGAAAAGGTTCTTCACCCAGAGGGTGGCTGGGCACTGGAACAGGCTCCCCAGGGAAGTGGCCACAGCACCAGCCTGACAGAGTTCAAAAAGCATTTGGACAATGCTCTCAGGCGCATAAGTGATTCTTGTGACTGTTCTGTGCAGGGCCAGGAGTTGGACTTTGGTAATCCTAGTGGGTCCTTTCCAACTCAGGATGTTCTATGATTCTATGACTTCAAATCTCACTGTAACAGGCCAAGAGACCATGTAAAGAGCAAATGAAGACAAGCCAGAAGAATCCTGCCTGACTTACCTGTGACAATCTTCAGCATAGCTGAGTTTTAATGCAGTTTCCTGAGCTCTTCAATTCATGCCCCGGATGGTACCCAGACATATCCCTGTGTCTGCTGCTCTGAGTACCTGCTCTTTCTAGCCTAATGCCTGCATAATGAAAACTCCATGAACTTGGATGCAAACCGCAATTTTGCCTAAAAAGAGAAGGCTTATCATCTTGGTGGACCCACAAGAAGCGGATCTGAAACCAGGCAACAAAACCCATATCAGCCTGTGCTACTGTGTTCCCCGTCTGGTGGGTAGGATTGCTGGTCCCCAGGGGAACAGTTTAGCCCTTAGCTCGGCACAGCAAGTCCTGGGCCACGAATGGGTGTGTCACCTTTTGGGGAACATCGTAAGGTTGTTCTGCTAGGTGCCCACCCCTGGGGTCCCTAACAGCAAATTAACTTCTCAGGCACATGCCCATGGTCCTACGACAAAAAAAAAAAGACTACTTGCATGCAAAGATTTTACAAATTTGGTCATTGTGACCAAACTTTATTACCCATTTTATGGAACTGTGACAAAAGTCTAGGAATCAAGCAACATGGGGATCACAGAAGCTATTATGTTTATTGTGCTGAACAGACTGTGATAAACCATTAAAGGAACATTTTCAACAAGCAAGCTATTTGAAGTACAATCATAGACAGCAACTCTACATGAAGAACAAAGCAAAAAGTCAGAAGACACTCAAAAGGAAAAGTAAACTGTAGTTAAACATCTTGAAGCGATTTTTTTTCCTGCAAACACACCTCTCTTGCAGAAATGGTAGAAGAGTTACATGTCCAGTCATAGTTAGCAGTGACCAATGACAGCAAAGAACAGTCGTATAAAATTTATCTCCCACAAAAATAAACTATATATATAAAAAAATTTTATGATGTTCTCACTGACTCAATGGCCACATGCAATTTTTCAGTTTGAAAAAATGAGGTATAGTAGGCCCTAAGAGGTAGTAATGTGTTTTGATTGTACTACAATATATAGAAAATGTAAGATTCAGTTCATCAGAGTAGTAAGTCTCTCAGAGGTTGAAGAGTGACACACACAGAGCCACTATTTCTGTGTCATCCACTAAATACTGTGGTTTTAAAAAATGCAAAAAGCCCCTCAAACCCCAAAAGGGACTTGATAAGGCTTGACTTGATGCCCTTTGAAATCAGCCAGATTCCTATTACTGCCTTCAAGTGACACTGGATTTGGCCTGTTAGAGATACTGTATAGCTAGGATTATTTCTCTTTCACTTGATATTATCATGTCTAGTTGTAATATTCCAATAAGCTCTTTCTCAGCAATTTCCATCACTGAACCCTCTGCAGTCTTTTGTGGAGGTCCATTTTTCTTGACCCTGCCTCTTGGAAGAAGCCAGTAAGTCGTTATCTTTAACTGCATTTGGCTCCATACTAAAGCCATACCAACAGATGCCTTCCTGAGAAACTACCCCTGGCCCAGTTATTAATACAACGGTACAAAGTACTGACTAAGAAAGAGAGGAAGAAGGGAAATAAAACAGAAATAGAGAAAATGAAATTAGAGGGGGGAGAGAGAGAGAGAGAAAGAACTACAAAAGTGAAAGAGGGGAGAATAAAAAACCTCTACATAAGAAGCATTTAAAATAAATCTGGCTGAAACATATTACAAAATCACATTTGTGTAAAATACACGAAAATACTTGTCAAGTATTTTCTTACAATCTACTAATTTTTTTTTAAAAAACACATATTTGTGATTGCATTATGCAAAAGCTGAGCTTGTTGCTTCCCACCTACAAAGCTTCAAGTTTCTTTGAAGGTTTTTTTGTTCATTTTTTAATTTTTAATATGAAAGTAATTTAAAATGTGTTCATTTTCCACAAGTTATTTTACAAAAATAATTTTGAATTAGGGATTAGTTGCAGTCCTAACTGTTTCAAACTTCTCAAAACTAATGCTGAAAGTAACAAGTTCATTCCATTTAAAGTCTGGAGGTAGGTCTTTGTCAATCAATTAGTCCGTTTCTTTAAACAATTCATTTGAGGTACAAACTTGGACAGTAATATTTAAATTTTACAGCTAAATTTTTTCTGTCATGTAGTGTCATTGAAGAAAATTATCCTCACAAACCTATTAGCAATTCAGTACAAAAATATATTCAAGTTAACAGTACATTACACAGAAGTCTAGCAGAGAATAGAATAAGTACATAAAATAAAACCAAACCAAAAAACCCACACAAAAAAAGGGAAAAAATCAAACAAACCAAGTGAAAGAAAAACACATAGTCATGCTGAAACACAAAAAAAGACATTGCTTCCTTAACTGCAGAAAATGTCGAAATAGAAATAAGGGGAAAATGCAGATACTCATGATTATCTACCCAGTAAAAATTTCCTGCATTGAATGCGTATAGCAGCATGTATTTATCAGTCTGTTGAGTTATTTGTAAAAATCAGAGGTAGTATTGAATAGTGGGGTAATATTGCATCTGGTGCTGAAAGTGCTGCTTTGAATGAAAAGATGGAGAAATGCCACTGGCACAGAGGTGCTCAGTGAACCATCCTATGTCAAAATACATTGCTTAAAGTACTGCATGAGCTGAGCTGAGGTACATGGTGTTCGTTCTTACATTGTGACTGATGAGTAATGAGGAATGATTCAATTCTTTCAAAATACTAGTATACAGGGCAAGTGGAATTAGTAGAAACTAAGAAAAAATCTGGATTATTTTTGTTTAGAAAAATTTATGATTAATTTCTAGGTACCTTTCTGTATGTTTTAAAACAGTTTTATCAATAAAGACTTACTCATTAATGGCATAAGAGTGGTGTCAGTCATTTTTGTTTCCATAGAAAACGCCTGGCTCTAAGAAAGCCAACTCCCTGGCTTCCTATTATCCAGAAGATAAGGACTGTTCATTTTTTTTACTATTGCTTGTGCTGATATGTTTGTATCTGTAACTATACAACGTATCTTTGTCTTTCTTCCCTTTTGCAGAATGAAAGTACCTTTTTCATGTTCTCTTTCTTCTGATTACCAGCTGAATGAAGTGAAAGATCAGCTTTCTTTTTTTTTTCCTGATATAATAGTAAGTCTTAAAAAAAAAAAATCAAGTACAAGTCTACAAGAAGGTTACAAAAGAAAAAGAGTAGTATCTATCCCCTATCTTTGGTGTTCTAAAACAGGGAATTCACTAAGTAGGGAGTGAGTTGCTGGAAGTGTTGCAAGGCGTAAGTGTTACACACCCAGCCTTTCCTATTTCAATGCCCATGATAATGACTATGTTACAAGTTTCTTGTTTATATGCAGTGCAGTGAATGACATAACCCTGATTTGGAGGTCTTCTTCACCCATTCACCCTTACTTAGCAGCTCAAACAAACTATTAGTAGGTTAGGAAAAAAGAAAACAGTAATTAAAAGTTGCATCATTAATCTGTGTCCCCTTTGTGTTACAGCAGTTTTTCACTAAACCTGGGACTGTGAAGGGATTACAAAGAAGTTGATTAGTCAAATCCTTTTTAAGGTTATGTGATTTTTTTTTTCCCCCCAGGCAAAAGTGGAAAGACCATGGCAATAGAAAGTAAGTGGTCAAGGCAGTGTCTTCTCCCTTCAAAAGACCCAACTGCTGATGAGGTAGAAATTGCATGGTGTGAACTCCTAGTCTTCCTCTGCAGACTCTTGTGAGGACGTTTCTTCAGTCTCTTCCTAGAATACACAAATAGGAATAATAAATAGGAATAATAAATACTCTGGTGACCATGCATCTTAGGCTGCCACTTCAGTCATCTCTCACGCAGCTGACAATTACCTCTTGAGCTAACAAAATGCCCTTTAACAGCTCCTGTGATATCTAAAGAAGCCACCATGGGGAGGAAGGGAAGGTACCCTGCTCTCTGAGCCCCCCACCTTGCCTTGCCAGGTTTTTCTTCTACTCCAGGAGATGTCCAGAAAAAGTATTCTGTGCCATGCTTTGTCATGGGCCTCTTACGGCCAGCAGACATGGGCAGCTAGAAAAGGGAAAGCATTTTGAGCACATATCCAATTTAAGCAGTTACTCTGGGAAGCCTTCTCCTCCTCATTGTCCCTACTGCTGCTTTATGTCTGCCTTCAGCAAGCCTGACCAAATGTGATGTTCTTATGCTGCTTTTTTAACAAATGTGCAGTACCTTTCAGGACATGGGTGGTGAACTGGGGGCAACTAACATTTCTAATAAAAGGGGCTGCCAGTGTAAAGTTGGTTTTTATCAAACACTGCACATCATCACCTAAAACGGCATGTGAAAAAGATCTAGGAAGAAGAGGAATTTACCCCCTCAGCCAAGTGAGACCTTTGAAGAATGACCAGCTTAAAACTGCTTATAACAGTCTTCATACTTTAATAGATTTGATTTTCCACATGGCTTCATTTTGTCTGGGTGGCTAACTGACACAATTTATAACTCTCTTCCTTTCCCAGGCCACTACAGTACACCATTCAGCAAAGCTTGCCTTAAAGCTTGCCTGCCTTATACGACCACACTTCCATTCATTAGTGTTTGAAACACCTCAGCTGTGAAGGGCTCCTAAATGCTACCATGTGTGACACTGCTGCGGAGGAGCAGCATCAAGGAAAAACACAGCGCTTTAATCATAGGCCACTGCTCACTGCAATCCCCTTTCAAAAGGGTTCGACCTCCTCCTGCACCTCCCTGCAAGAAAAGGCTGAAAAAAGCTGTAAATCCAGGGAATAAACATAACTATAAATGAATGGATGACAGCTTAAAAAATATAACCATAGCTGCATCAATCCATGAGATTTCACACTGGTTTTGTTTAGTCTGCTTTGGGTTATGTGGGAAAAGTGAAAAGCATGAAGGAAATGCTCCCCCCTCTTCCTTCATGCCCCCACCCCTGCTAAAGCTTGGGCCTCAGATATTTAGGCCAGTAGGTTTATACCTCTTGACAAGGAAACAGGCCATGACCCTGGGGTACTCTCTTGAGCACCAGGCACAAAGAAAGATGTAGCATGATCAAAGCCATGGACAGAGGAGAGAGAGCAAAATCACGTCAGCTACCCGCTGACCTTGGCTTTTCAATTCTTAAATTCCAGATTACACTCATCTATCATACAGATGAATTTTTTTTTCCTCACAACAACTACTGTCCTCTTGTAGCTGGGTTATATTTGCAGTGCTGCAACAGAAATGATTCTCAACTCATGAAATGATCAAGCAAATTTTACTCTGTCTCTGGTGGCACTGGGGAATCTGAGCTCACACTCCATCGAATCCCATTAATGCATAATGCTTTTTTCCTGCTTATCTTCTGTGCAGAACGGGACTGTTACAACATTTCAGTCAAGAAGAAAAATGGTATTTTCAGGCACCTACCGGAGGGCTGCCTGTGGAGAGACACTGCAAAATATGTTGGTTTGAGCCTTGGCAATTCAGAACTCAGGATGACTGCGGCAAACCCCGGCTTTGCCTCCAAGCCAAGTATTTCAGTTAAAAAATTACGACTGTGGGTTCTGTGCTCTTAACATAATACAGGTAGACATGTTTTGGTATTTGATGATGATTACATGCTTAATTTCTTACAGCACTGTGGTCAGCCCTGAGCCTCTGATTATCGTTTCCTGGAAGACGGCAGCACATGTGTGGGTGCGGAGAGGCAGCTCTCTTTGTTTTATGCTTGGCTTGTCAGGACACTACTGAAACCTGATGAACTCATTTTCCATGAAGGTAGACGTCCGATCACAGAGTAAGAAGGATGGGGGAGAGGCAAAGTATGTGAAAGGACATACTTCAAAGCTCAGCCAGGGTGGCCACAAGAGAGCTTTTTTCAGTTAAAAAGTTGTCCACTAGTGATTTTTACTGTGAATCTCACAGTATTTTTTTTTCCTAGTAACTCTTGCTGTAGTGACCAAGAAAATTAATAAGAAGATCTTCCTTCATGCATATCTGTAAGTTTGTGTAATGAAGGAAGTTTCTCTCACCTCCACATGTATGTGCAAATATGTGTACCTGCAGTACCTGGAAGGATGAGAAACTAAAAATCAAGCTAACACCCCCAAATATGTAGATAATAAACTAATTATTAAAAATATTTGAGACTGACAGACTTAAAATTCACATCAGTGTTGGGAAATACTTTTTTTATGAACAAAAGTTTTTCAAAGGGATCAGATTGTTGTTCATTCCTTGCAAAAGCCTAAGATTGCTCAGTTACAGATGAGTGGTTCTAAGCCAACCTATCCTGTAAGTTTCTTGTCAAGACACAGATGGAGACATGATTGCTGCTCTGAAGGGCTTACAATTCAAACAAAGGGATAGTACAAGTCAGACATATATGCATGGAGGGACCCAAAGGAAGAAATGAGTAGAGGTTCTGAAAGATAAAATACAGATGTATAATGCAGGAACAGAGAGGGAACTTTTTCACTTGTGAAAAACTGGTTGCAAATATCAGAAGGTTGTGCAGCTGTGATCCTCAACACAACCTCTGTCTCTACAGCATCCCCCCACCCCACACTTTCCAAAAGATGGAGGGTAGGGCAGGCATTTTGAAAACTGTGTAACCTTTAGAAGTTGAAAACTGGCTATATGCTGAGACATTTCAGCCAGAGATTCACTGAAGTGCATTGCTTGGCATTGTCAGGGCACTGGACACCTCAGGGGAAGGATGCTTACCAGTAGAAAGCACCCTCCAGGCACTTGCAAGTCCTCACGGACCTGCCAAGGTCGATGGCATAGCCATGTATCATATTCTCTGAGTCAAAAGTTGAAGGAGGAACTGGGGCTGGAATTAAATACTTTGTAAGTCCAGATGTGCTTCCAATAAAGTTGAAGAGAAGGGAAAAAATTAAGAAGGAAAGCATGGTCGTTAGAGCAGACATTAGAAATCCAAGTCACTCAGAGTGTGATAGCCATGCAAAACATAAATTCAGCAACACCATCATAGGATGCACTCAGCCAAGAAGCAAAAGTTTCAGGTTACATGGCAGCTTTAATTCAGGTTGTTCTCACTTTCTAGGTACATTCACTGGAGTTGTGAAGGCAGAATGGTGACATGTGTTAATTGACCATAAATGTGCACTGACAATGCACAGTTTTGCCTTGAATGGCTACTCCCCAGGTTATTTGTCTTCTGCTGCAGCAAACTAGTGGAGAGGCTGGGCCAGCAGACTGCAAAGACAAACCTGAGAAAGCGTCAAACCAGGCTGGATCTGGCTAACAGGGAAGCCACAGCCCTGAAGAGCGCAGGGTGAATAGGACAAACACTCGAACAACAGGGTGAGTACTCATATGCATAGCTCAGGCTTTAGTCTTGCTGCTAAGACAATATTCCAGGTGACTCTCCATGAATCCATGTGTACATCCCCATACATGTATCCTTGTGGACTGATTGGCACAGGGACATGCTGCAGATGCAGTTTTGCTTGGCACATGATGCCCTTGGTCCCATTCATGGGTCCCATGTATGGGTATGCTTATCCTGAGCTGCTGCAGGACACAGCATGATATTGCATGACAAACACAGCACACTGAGCTGTTTCCACCCTGAACTGCTGTAACTGCCCTGACAGGTGCAGAGTGATGGGAGCTGCTGTCTCCCAGAACAGAGCTGCAAGGCGGCTTTCTCCAAAGCTCCTGTGTACACAGATGCTTAACAGGTCTTTTCTTGAGGGGCATTACTGGTGAGGGGCATCACTGGCAAGGGGCTGGCAGATGTGGACACTAGCCTGGACCCTCATCTCTCACCAAGGTTGGCTTCCAGCAGCAGAGAAAGGACAAATATTTTGCAATGACTCACAGCAGGTATCTGCCCTCAGAAGGGCAACTCTGCAGGGGATTGGTACCACAGTTTTTAGCCCTGTTTTAGCAGTGGTGAAGGTAACAAGAAAGGAACAGGAAGCAGGACAGCAGGTTTCAGTTAGAAGTGCCATCTGCAGCATGTTTATTCGGGCTGGCCAACACAGAATTTTAAAATATGACAACCGTGGTGGGATCTGGTTGCCTGAAGATAGCACCTGAGGCTGTTTTAGATGCCCTGGATATCTCATCTGGTAAGATAAGTCAGAAAGGTCTCTTTTATCATGCCCTCCTTCTCTGTGTGGATGCCTGTGACCCCCGGGAACACCCAATGGGCACAGAACAATTGTGTTGAGATGTGGACCCATGAACCCTCTCCAGAACTATGAAGTTGAATCTCTGCTTTGGAAGTCTTGCAGCTGTGGAAAAACAAACTGGTTTATACTGCAGGAATATGTGAAGTGGTAACCACTAGCACGGGCACCTTATAGGGGTGCATCAGGAAGAGTGTGGCCAGCAGGCTGAGGGAGGTGATCCTCCCCCTCTACTCGGCCCTAGTGAGGCCACATCTGAAGTGCTGTGTCCAGTTCTGGGCTCCTCAGTAGAAGAAAGAGAAGGGTTACTGGAGAGGGTCCAGCGGAGGGCAGCAAAGATGATTGAGGGGCTGGAGCATCTCTCTTACGAGGAGAGGCTGAGGAAGCTGGGCCTGTTTAGTCTGGAGAAGACTGAGAGGGGATCTCATTACTGCACATAAGTATCTCAAAGGCGGGTGTCAAGACAATGGTGCCAGGCTCTTTTCAGTGCTGCCCAGCAACAGGATGAGGAGCAGCGGCCATAAACTAAATCACAGTAAGCTTCCCCTCAACCCGAGGAAGAACTACTTCACACGGAGGGTGGCAGAGCCCTGGAACAGACTGCCCATGGAGGTCATGGAGTCTCCCTCTCTGGAGACATTGCAAATCCACCTGGTTCCTGTGTCGCCTGCTCTAGGTGACCCTGTCTTGGCAGGGCAGTTGGACTGGATGATCTCCAGAGCTCCCTTCCAACCCAAATGATTCTGTGATTCATTGCTAAACCTCAGAGGTGGTACCATGCAGAATGGAGCTGTGCATGATTGTATTTAAACTTCAGCGTCTTTTCAGATCAAAGTCACCCCCTTACCTCAAGAGACTTCTTTCCCACTACATCCTGTGCTGGTGAAATGTAAGTCTACCTGCTGCCCAAGACCTCTGTTTGGTGACCCACATTTGTTAGGTGCAGGCTATTTTTTCTGGAATTACAAGCAGCCAGTAGCATCCTAGTAGCCTGAAGAATAGACATACTTAGTTTGGTCTTTGTACGTCCTCTGCATTTTTTTTTGGTGGACCCCCACAAACTGATAACAACAAAACCTGATGGTGAGACAATTGTTGGTGTCTGAGAAGAGCATTCTCCCACCTGCAGAAGAGTAACTGTGGTATTTTTGTAAAAATGTTTATTCTGTTCTAATACCCTAGGCAAAACTTCAAGGTTAAATGTCTTTGCCCCATGAAACTCACTGGCAGGTCAACTGGCAATTCAGTTTTTTCACCTTCTGCTCATGAATTTCTGAACAGCAGACTTAAAAACTAAAACCCATTTTGTGAAATAAACTGCATGATCACAGTAATGCTGCATATGGAGCCTCTGAATTTGTTAGAGCTTTTATTTTATAATGAAGTATTAGCTATTGGCACAGATTTTGCTGGCTGCTTTCTAAGCCCAAGAGGGTATGCTTGAATAGATATGTCAAAAAGAACTGCTGACAAGAGCAGCTTGCAAACTGTGGGCCATTGTCTGCTGTTAACATGTCTGAAATCCCCTGGCATGCAAGCTAATATTTTCAGGAGTCCCTGAAATATAGGGATAGGAATAGATGGCTTCTAGAGCGGATGCCAGGGCCCAGACTCTGCCCAGCTGAGACAGTGCCATCCCAACTGCTCCACAGCCGACACACCAAAGTGCTTTAGAAATTCTTACAGCACTAACAGGCACTCAGAGCAGGTTTGCTCTGCGTGAAGCTTAGGGCGGGACTTGCTGCTTTGAGCTCTGCACTCTCTGCAAAGCGCACTAGTGAGCTCAGTGACAGGTGTCACTCAGCAGTAAGGCAAAATTTAACTCCAGAAGATGGATTCAGAACTCAAATTGTTGCAGGTATACTTCACATGTCACAGTGAAAGGATTTATTAGGGCAGAAGAGATCACTGTGACCATATACAGAAAAGGCCATACAACCCTTCTTACTGCTGGACTAAAAAATTATTTTAAGGAGTTATTTCAGGACAGAAACGCTGTATCTAAACACATATAAATCAGCCAGACCACAAGCAAGCAATTTCTGTGCACTGCAGCTGTCAGCATGCCAGAAGGAGCACAAATCCTTTAGCTTGGTGCCTAAAAGGACAGTGAAAAACTGCCTACAGAGCAGTTCTGAGACCCCCTGCCTTCTCTCAGCACTGCTTCTGCAATCATAGGCTAAGTCATGAGACAGCCCTGGGAGTAGGGAGCAGGTAGGTCCCCCCCAAGGAAGTAAAACTTTCAGTACTTAAATGACATTAAATATAAACAAAGAGACAAATAGAGAGATGGCAGCAGATGGGGCAGTTTTGGGTGGAGATGTAGGGACTGGAAGTCAACATTCTTGCTTTGAATGTGTAACTTCTTACTGACCTAGCCTCTAATACCCCACTTCATTATGTAAAGATGTTGGTCTTCAAAAGACCACAGATTTGGCCATAGCATGATGGCATAGCAATATTTAGATACCAGCAAGCAGCCTTGCTGAGCTGCTGCTTAACTTTCCCAATGCCCAAGTGCTTGCTGGTGGGCATGTGCAGAGCTGCCTAATGCTCTTGGGAGCAGTCTAAGGGCTATAAAGTATCTTAAAGATTACTTTGACTTAGTGATGTCATCAAAGTTTTCACACTCAGGAAGGCAATGTGTAACAGACAGCAAAAATAAGACTTATCTTTGAGTGTGCATATATGCAATAGCACTGGATTGGAAATTCACATGTGGACTTGTTTTGAAATCCCCTTGCTCTCTGATTTGAAGCAGACATTTCAAGCTGGGTTTTCTACCTTCTAGGAAGAAGGCTCCCTGCTAAACTTCTGTCTATGGAAGATGCATCTTTCTTCTGTTAAAGTCACTCCACTTTTACATAAATAATTATTCTGTGAAAGACAGAAAGGGAGCAGAGAAAATAAAGCAAAAATCTATGCTCTCCTGCAGGTCACCAGCCTGTGGTTTTTTAGCTGCATAGTTAGTAAGCGAATTAAGTGTGTCCTCTCCTTTAACTGCTGGAATAGCACTGCTTCACCAGCAAAAAGGCTGCTCATGGGGATTACTGGAGAATACACATCCCCAGCTGTTGGAGGAAGCGAACTAGCTGAGGCAGCCAGAGTGAAGTTGCTGGGGCTGTGCTGGGACTCAGCTGGTAGAGGTCTGTGAGAGTTAACCATCCTTACACACACAGAAACCACTTCTACAGATCCCCTTCCTCTGCTGGAGAAAGTGTCTCGCCAGGCTTGGCGAAGTTTTGGTCCTTAAGCAACAGGTTCAGATAACTGGAGGGGACCAAGACATTGCCTAGGGGGATTCCCACAGGACAGGACAGGATATTCCTCTTTAAGTTAGAATAGCTTACTTAAAATATAGATTCAAGTCTATTCTTCCTGTTAGATTAAGGGGGAATCAAAAACTTTTCTCTACCTCTTAGCTTATCTCCCACTAGGAGAACTGTTTGATATAATGGAGTGATAATGAGTCTCTCTGGTGACTTCGAGAGAAAGGGCTTATCTGACACAGGAGTTTTAAATCCAGGAGGGCTCACACTGAGAACTTCCAGAAACAGGAATTAGTCTGACTGACATTTAGTTAACCTAAAAAGTACCTGCCTTAGGTTCTGCCTCTCAATTTCTCTTACAGATGGTCTTGAACGAACCTCAGCTCTAGGCGCCCAAGTTTGCCATGGATTTTAAAGCAGGCCTGAAATTAACTCAACAATGAGGTTTCTGCAAGGCAGTAAGTTGCTCAGTGCCAAAGCCTGTGTGGCTGAAGCCTTTTGAAATTGAGACTCAGCTGCCTAAGTTACGCCAGGCCAGATTTCTTAAAACGCGTTTTGGCATCTGAGTACAGCAAGTGCGTTTTTGACCTCAGCAGGTCAAAACACTTTGAAAAAATCTGTTCCCCATGTGATTAAAAGGAGACTGAAAATCTTCAGCAAAATCTCAGTACTGGTCAGAAGAATTTTGCAGGAAACACCATTTAAAGTCTGCAAAGCACAGCCCTAAAATGAAAATGGTGCTTGAAGCAATTGCGGGTGCTATGCAACACTGACAGAGATGTATTTTGTCTTGGAGAGCTTCAACCCTACAATATCTAAACATTTCTGGTGGGAAGGAAATAAAATATTAAGAAAAAGAAGGCAGCGGTGCTGCTAGAAACATATACAACTGAGCTGGACTGACCCCAACTTCGAGAAGCTGCTCTTACAAACCTCTTGTGGAGGCTGTAAACTGGAGGAGTGGTAAACTGCTCTGCATTCACAGCCAGAATCCAGACTGGAGCATAAGGCAAGCAGAGGTTCTAATAATAGTCTCTAATCACTAATATGTATGTCCACAATGAGATGAAAGAGCAAAAGAAGGTGGATGCCAACCTTAAAAATCCCTAGACTTGCCTAGTTCACTGAAATGCTGTGGGTGACTGTGTTAGCTCTGCTTTCTTGTGGCAATGGAGATGGAAAAGCCCAAAAGGATACTGGACCCCACACAGGTAAACCTGAGCGAGTCTGCCTTCCCCCTGAGCCCTTGAAGTACTTGAAATAGCACCAGTTTCTCTGCATATTTTATGCTGAATGGCAGAGGAAGGACTACAGCAACCGTCTCCCAGAACAGGGTAGGGAAACACTACCGAGGCTTTGAAATGGAGGTCAAACCCACATCATTTACCTTTTGCTCCTCCCTCCCACCCCCAAATTTAGAACATGAAAAGGAATATAAAGTAAGGCCTGTTAGATTTCTATTCTCCTTTTTTCCCTCCCCCTAAAAACGACCACTTGTTACAGACAGGAAGCAACTGCCAAAAGTTGTTCACCTTCAATCCTTTATCACTTAAAAAAGCATTGCAGCTCTGACCACGAAGCCACTAGCAAGAGTAGTTTGGGAAGAGCTATCTATCTACAATGATAAATAATAAAATAAAACATCTTCCCCTTTGAATCCCAGCTGAGAGATTTTGCCAAGTGATCAAACTTGTCTGAACCTCGGAGCAGCAGCTTTGAAGTAATAAGAAAGAGATTGAAAACTTGCAGCCAAGAGCCGCACACACCTCATTAGGGTCCAGCCATGCGGGGAGGCCAAGCGGCAGCCGCTGGGCCCAGCCCCATGTACCCGCTGGAAAGGGGCTGTGGGAGGGGGAGATAAAAGCGCCTTTCACAGTGGAAGCGCACTGGTGACATTTTTACGAGCGCCAGCCCCGAGGCTGAGCGGCCTTGCCACGCTGCCGGCCGCCGGTGCAGCCTCAGCAGGACAGGGCGCGTGGGCTCTGCCGCCGCCATTCTTCTTCCTCCGCGCTCTGCCCTGGTTTTTCTCATCCCTTGTTTTTTTGTTTCTGAAGGAGTGAGTTTAACGTACAGGGCTCTACCTTGCCCTGGCCATTCTCAGAAAAGCCCTCCAAAATGAAAAACATATTTCTTAAAGATAGTGAGTCAGGCTTCCTGAGCTGGTTCAGCACAGTTCACATGAGACTTTCTAGTATAGTTCAGAAAACGATTCTTTTCTTCTCAAAAAAAAAAAAAAAAAGCCCAAACCAAAACAAAAACAATAAAGCTTAACAGACTTGTAAAATGCTTTTAAAAATGTCTGAAGATTTTGATCATGGATCTTGCCACACAGACACTGGCAAGGCTGCGTGCTTCCAGCAATGGAGAGTATTTAACTTTGAGAGCTGAAGTTCTGGGTTTAATTTTCAGTTTCAGACTAAACAGCAGGTCTGCAGTGAAAGGCAGGCGACAGCTCCTGAGCACAATGGGGCAATGGAAATACTTCTCTCACAAACTTTACTGATACTGTAACCATGGAGTACCTCTTTGTGCAGACGAAAAAGCAAAATCAGAGAGGTTTGTGTTGGTTTTAATAAACTCCCCCCATCCCTGCCCTCATTTACTGCAAAGAATTCAGCTGCTATTTTATTATGTAATGCTTCAGGCTAAAAATATACCCCTAATTTAAGCCACCTTGCCAATAAATCTACAAATACCAGGTAATCCAAAAAGGGTAGTTATGGTTTAATGACATACTCTTCTTGTCATCTTAATATGTTGAACTTCTAAAGGATTTAGAGTGATGCATTTAAAGGTTTTTTTTCAACTTCTTGACTATCTCCACACAATCTGGTGGAAAGTGTTAAAAAGTTTGGTCCTCCTCAGTGTAGAGCAACAACCCAACTTTTCTAGATCCATCTGCACAATGATCCACAGCACAAAGCTTTTTATTTCTCTAAGCAAGATAACCTGATTCAAAGTGAGTGAGGCTCTCCAATTTAATAGATAGTGATGATTTCCTTTTGATTATAGAATCTTTTATGAGAATTTCTTTCCCAATTGAACACATCTACATTCTATAATCAAATCCGAGAAGGCATCCTGGTGGAAATGTGTGTTCAAAACATGTTTTCTTTTAGAACTGAGACAGATTTACTGCAATTTATACCTCAATGTTAATCTATTCTCCTCTTTCTAAACATAAAAAAATACTAATATAAATTACAGTTAATGCCTCGCTATATAACACAGTTCTCAGGAGACTATTGAAGCTATGTGTAAGCCCCCTAATTTACTGTAACATGTCTTTGCTGTTCTGATTTAATTTTCCAGAATTTGCCTCAAAATAAGCATGAGAAACAGGGAAGGGGAGAGGGTGGAAGCCATTCACTACCCTGAATCTGATATCTCCAGGGTCCTAGAGCTCACATGTTCCTTCCTTCCAGACTCAAGTCTGGTTTCAATGGAGCTCTCATTTTTCTTCCCAGTAATCCTGCCGTGAGATCAACCATTGGTAACTCTGTGGGAAATTAAATACCAGGATGTGGGAAATCTGAGATCTGAATTCAAGCAGAATGCGGGTGATTAATTTTTTTATTTCTCTCATTCTCTTTTCCCATGGTTGTTGTGTGGCAAATAACTCTTCAAACCTGAGATCAGAGATCGCCCCTGAATAATGTGACTACATTGGCAGAGGAGAGGCAAAGCAAGAACTACACCGGCAATATTATATCCCTCTCTAATATAAGCATTAGTCATTTCTAAAGAGAGATTTCAGCCAACGTTTTCTGAAAACATTCTGGAATTTCCAGAAATGCTTTACAGTGGGATCAGCAGCAGAACTTCATCATAGTGACGCTCACCATCTGCTGGAGCAGACTTCATAAAAAATTTAACATTTCTTGCATTGGGATCCCAGTGAAAAAGGATTCATGAGACAGTTTGCTATGACAATGTGAGTACTACAATGCCCAACAGTCAAGCAGTGGTTTTGAAGGGCTTTTCCTTCCTCAGTGTGAGAAAAGCACATTTTTTTATTTAGGTCCTGTAAGGATGAACTCAAGATGCTTACGAACACTAGGCTGCGCAAAGATTTATATCCTTCATGCACTGTTTGGCCAAGTGTTGATGTCTGAAAACCACCTATGTACTTCTGTAGCCTTCAACATGAAGAAACCACCTACGTACTTCTGTAGCCTTTAACACGAAGTGCCTAGGACCATAATTCTCACTGCATGGTCTACTATGAGGTTGTGATACTCCTATACTTCTTACTGTCTACTGTCACAGCAGTCCCATGCCTACAATATCCAATGAGCAATCAATGCTCATGAGCTCTGAATGGGCCCCCAAACTGGGCACCCAAAATGGGCACCCTGCCTGTCACAGATGGTGTTTGTCATCTGGGTTGCTTCACTCTATCTCAGCAGTAAGGAACAGTACAGTGAGAGCATCAAAGGAAGTGATATGGGATAGAAGCTCCTCCACGAAAAATGGTTTTAAAGTGTCTATCACAATTGTTTCACACTGATTATGAATCCTTCACCTGAGTTGTCCTCTCTGAACTGCAAGGGAAGAGGCATGCTTATAGGTTCAGCCTGTCCATCCTAACCTTAGTGTTTGGCACAGGTGTCACAATCTGAGGGACTGCCCAGGGAGGCCAAATGTCACCCTAGTGTAGCGTGGCAGCACTGATTTCAAGGAACTAAATTCACAAAATACCACAAACACCCCACAGAGTACTGACAGAGTACCCAAAAAATTCTCGTTATTCTTCTATTCTAAAACTGTTATTTTGGATGACAAGTGGACCTTATAAAATTCCCCAGATGTCAGGGAAAACCCAGAATAAAATAATACATTGTCTTCTTATTGCTTCCTTCCATAACATGTTTAAATATGTTAATAAGGGCCAAGTATACTGCTCCTTTCCCTAGCCAAACTTTATTAATGCTGGTATGTGAAGACTGTAACTATCTATCTGAGCAAATTATTTAACAGACAAAAACTGTATTTTCATTGATCTTAACTTTGATTTTATTTGTGTTTACCTTATTGCACATCCATCGCAGCATACTTAATTTTTAAAATAAAATTTGCAACAGAATTTATGTGATCCTGAATTGGAACACCAAAGATAGAGCAATTTCCAAGAATGGTTACATAGGTTTGTTTCCCATGTTTTTCAGTGCAAAAAATGAGCAAGGATATAACCCTGGAATATCTGTTAATAATATTTAAGTCAGGAAATAGGACATCTTTCAGTGGCTTCAGCTTGATGTGGAGAAGCAACAGTGATGCTGACTGTTGAAAATGCAGAGCCCTTTATGAGAAGCTCAGGAACCAAGCTCTCAGCAAAAAGCACTTTCTTCATGTGCAGCCTTCTGACACTCCTTTGCTAATTAGCATTTTGATTATTTTTATAGCTTTCAGTCCACAGAGCGATCATGCTGGTAGTTTCATCTTTCTGGGTATCACTCAGGAAGTATCTTAAAATAATCCCTGTTTTCAGGGAGTAGCCATGTGCTGCTGAAAATCTTGTATGTCTTGTATGAAGTAAGATACCCAAGTGTTAGCAGCACTGACTCTTGCTACTCTTGAAAATCTCAGCCAAAATATGTAGCATGTGTATGCAAAAGCAGCACTGTTTAATTTACTCTTGACTGGCATTTTTTCAAACACTGCCCTTCCATGTTCCTCAATGGTGTTTCCCAAGTACACACCACAACCCTTTCTCTTCTGGCTACCATTAGTGAGATTTCAGATCCTGTCAAATCAGAGCCAAGTTCTGAACTGGATGGAGTACCTCCCTAAACACCTTTTGTGGCCACAGCCACAGGGTCAAACACCAAGCCACCCTGCCCACAGATGTTGCCTGCCCGTCTCGAGCTTCTTCCACAAGCAAGGAGTCAGGAGGGAAGAGGTAGGGAGAGGTTGAAGATGAGCTTTGCTGGCTTTGGGAAATGTTTCAGCTCACCCCTTCATCCTCTAGCCTTCTACCACCAACTGCAACTTCTACTCCCTGTGCTATGCATGGAGTGGCTCAACATCTGTAGATCCCAAAGTTTTACATCTCTGCTTTTAGGGTCAGCTCTTGCCCAGGACACTGGAAAAGAGCAGGGACCTGAAAGCTTGTCCGTGTTGAATGGGCAAATGTGTGACCAGTGCTCCATTCAGAAAGCTGCCTCCTGCCCTAGAGTTTCCCTCAGAGGAATTAAATATTGTGTATTTGAGCTGTTAAGAATCCATTATTGTTCAGAGATGAAGGCTCCTCCTATGCTGAACTAAGTCATGGCACTCCTGCTCTGTGATTGACTCATAAACTGGCTGACAAGGACATGACATCTTCAAGTAGCACACTGCAGCAGGCAAGACTGAATTCCCTAGGTAGTCCTTGACAAGCCATAAAGAAAAAAAATCTTGCTAAATCTAATTCCTTTTTTTGTCACATCAGATTATAAGTGTGTGCACCTTGGTAACTCCCTTATGCAAGAAGGGATCATCAGCACCTCAGTTTTAGCGGAAGGGGAATCAAGACACTGTGAGACTTACCTAAAACGGAACTTACACAGCACAGTGCTCAGAAATAATGGTTTCAAAGGAAGCTGTGCTCTCCTGGCACAGTGCTGACTGGGGCACCTCTGCTCCTTAGGCGGTGTATGGGGCACAGTCACAGGCACCCCAGCCTGCCTTGTGGACCACAGGTGCATTAAGCAAGGGGATGCATAACTCAGTCAGCATTTACTGACAGAATCACGCATCTGAATTTAACAGATCTGTGGACTCAACCAAATCAAATCATGTTTCTCTTGCTTGATCACTCAGTGGCTCTTTGACCTTTGAATCCTGAGCTGCACTGTGTCTCAGGTTTAGGAAGCAGCACTAGGAACACTTCTCACCTGGTAGCCTGGAGAGCTTGCTGGGACAGGAAATGGGGCTGCTGTTCAGGTATTTCCAATATTTGACTCTTTAGAAGTGACTGAATACCTGAATATACTCCTGTCTTGAAAGGGTTTTAAAATCCCTTTTCTTCCCTTCCTTCTGGTGATATAATATCTCAATTTAAAAAATTTATTTACAGCCAAACTTCTGGAAGCGGCCATCTCAAAAATGTCCCTCTATCATACCTATGTAGTAAATGACAATCATAAGTATTTAAAACCTTGGGTACCTCAGTCTTACACTGATTTGGGTATTTAAGCATAGCATCATTGAATTACACTATCCAGAGTCTATTCAGAAGTTATATCATATAAGTAAGAAAATATTTTCTGTCAGAAACACCAGACCTCTTCTTCTAGCCCTCACTCTTTAGCCAAGGTTAGTGCTTCATCTGTTCATTGAACTGGTGATTGCTTCTAAATTTCTCCCAGATTCTTTTTCTTATTTTATTTCAAAAAACTGCTCTTTCTTTTTTTTTTTTTTTAATCATCAGAAAAATTATTCAGTGTTTTCCTGTCACAATAAGACCATTATTAAAATTTAAAAAAAAAAAAAAAAGGAAGACTGAATATATCTTCTTTTGGAAACCACACCAGTTGCCACCATTTTGCCTTGAGAAGAAAAAGAAGGTAAGGATGTAAAGCCCAGTGCCCTCCATGAAATTCCATCTATTGCATCCATGAAGAAAGCAAGAGACTTTCCTGATTTCCCATGAGCCACAATATATGCTTGCTTAGCATGTGTTCACACGGTACCCAGAGCCTAAGGTAAGTACAAGATGGCCCCTAGTGTTGTGTTTGGGAAAACATACAACATTTGCTTTAAAAAAGAAAAGCTATAATAAAAGAATGGTAACTCAGCCTTTACGAGGATGTTCTGGAGTGGTCTATGTAACACAAATGCACTTATCCTGTGCTAAAGTACAAAATTCCATGTACTATTGGAAAAGAAAGTTTTACCTCTCCAGGATCTGACTTTTTGGGGGCTGCCCTGGGAGCTTTCTGACTCTCCATATCAGTAACACAAAGCCCATGAGACACAACACAGCTTGCTGAATGCAGTGGAAAGAGCAATGACACCCCAGGGCACTAGGTCAACTTCCAGGGCAGATTGTTCAATATTTCTACAGTTGAATATGACTGCAGTATTCCTGGGTTCTCAGGACACAGGGTGGCCTTGGACAATGGCATTCACTCTCTTGGATGTGTATGTGCACCTGCCTGGATTTGCCATCCTGTCTGTGACACTGGAAGCTTCTTTTCAACCAGAGAAAATGGATCTCTGAAGTATTCCTACCACATTTCTGTCTGTGATTTCCCAGAAGGGAAAAAGGATGAAGTCACACATGGTGGCTAGCACATAGACAGAACGCCTGAAGCCTGTGGAAGTGCAGATGTGTTGCATGGCACAGAGAGATGATGAAGGATATGCGCCCTGGGCCTACTGGCCGGGGTGTGCTGGCATGTCAGTCCTGCCACAAAGCCCCATGGGCCCCAGGCTCAGCTCTGCTCACAGTCTGCAACTCTGGCTGCAGGTGAATGTGTGAACCGCAGGTGTAGCTCCTGGGCTGCAGAGCCTGTGTGATGCCTCTAGCATTGACTGTGTCCTACGCTGAGTAGACATATGCAATAGATGCAAATTGAGGTGCAAATATATACTATGACTAATTCACATGCATAACTTTATTGATACCAACACTGAGAAACGAGTTAACAGGAAAACATATAGGAAATCCAGTTCTTCCTTCCCATACAAAATAACACTTTTCTTTTTAGCGTTTATTCTTGTTGGATTTGATTATTTTGGACATTGTTTTAAAACTATCTACTACATTTAGTATTAGGTAGAGAAGTATGCTTCACATGTTCTTTTGGTGTATGTTTTCTGTACACTTTTTTGTGTATACTGTTCTGTGTACAGTTTACGTGTGCTCTTCTGACTGATACACTTTTATTCTGATCTATACACTGTCTTTCTGACTGGTATGCTCTCTTTCAGACTCAGATACAAAGGATTTTAAATGATTTTAGATTTTAAGAGAGATAATAAGATTTTCAAAGGGCTGTTCTATGTTTATTATATGTCTTCTCTGCAGAAATGATAAAAATAAAACATGTCCTGTTTCCAGAAAATTTTGATAGCTTTCATTGTGTTTTTCTAAAAACATCTATTTCCTTCATATTACTTAAGAGTGTAACTCCCCCATATGGCTGAGTCAACAGCTGCTACAAATTGCTTAAAAATGAGGAAATGGAGAAATTTCTGTTTGGACTATGTATTTGCACACCTCAGTAAAAATATTACTACATCATGACCGTGAGATCTGGCTGTACACTCTTTGGAGACAGAGCAGATTTCAAAGAGTCTTGTTTTGAGGTTTAGACAAATATCTACGTGAAAGTGCTAAACTTACCAATGTCACACAGTTATGCTGGCTCTTTTCTTCATTTCCCCAAGGAAGTGTGAGAATATGCGTCAGTGATCATCACAAAGATGTGAATAGACCACAGTATTCGAAGGTTTGTATTAATGATATGGGTGTGTAGATTTCCAGTGCGTTTTACTGTAGCTATTTACTGTCTGTGTGATGGTAAATCCTCAGAGCAATGTTTAAAGATATTGCCGAAGTTTACATAAACATCTGTATGGCCCTAAACTGGATAGCTGATATCCATAAAGAGATTTAGAGCATGGCAGAGCCATGTACGATGCTTAAAAGCTGGGAAATGGCAATAGGAACAGAGCTGTTATTTGCAAAATGAGAATTTTATCTGGTCCTACTGCTCCTGTATTTTTAAAAGTGACACAAACACAAGAGACATACTTACTAGCAGCAATAACAAGAGTAACAGTGATGTAAACTAATATTCATAGAAATCTTTGAGAATACACCTAAAATTCAGAGCACAAGAGAGCACTCAGGGACCAAACCTGAGCAAGAGTTTCTGCCACTTTTACCAAGGCAGGCTCACCAACACACAGCAGTTCTTGACTGTAACCTCTCACAGTCCCCACCAAAGAAGAAAGGATACATTTCTAACTTAATCCAGACTGCCACATGGTAAAGCCATCTGGGAGGATATTTTGAAGGAAACAGATGGAAAAGGAAGAGATTCCTCTGAATGTAGTATAAGATTTACATTATCCTCCATGAACTTCCATGTAGTCCCCATGTTTATATAATTTATCACTATTTCCTTAGACAGCTCAGATTAGAAAGCCTGCATGAGCTCATGTTCTTGTTGTTAATTCTGAGTCTGAACCTCCCTACTTTAAAGGGAAATTAGGTACTATAAAAAGATATCAGAGAAAGGCAACCAGACCTGAGTGAAACCCAGCAGCATGAAGTTCTTGATCATCTCAAGAAGTACACTGTTTTACCTCTCCTTCCTGAAGCCTCAGGAAGATAGTGTCACGAGCATTTGCTCACAGTGATAAATTTTTGTTCTTTGCCATGCACCTATACCAGCAAAACTGCAATGGTGTGATCATGTAAGTGTGAGAGCAGGGCTGTTGAAACCAGGAAGGGTTCAAGAGAAGTTCAGTGATTTCATTGAACATCCTTTCGTCTAAGGATTAAAAACAGAAATGTTGTCTCTGTAAAGACATGGCATACAAATAATTTAAAGTGTTCTTTCACTACTCAGTTGTGGTAAATGGAGAGATCTAAACAGGCTTCTGTCTCCTTTCATGTATTCTTCTGTGCCTCCTCATGTTCTGCACAAACACTTCCATTATGGGAATGTCAAAGGGCTTTCTTTTCTCTCTCTCACTCTGACTACAGAGATGCTGCTGAGGCACCACTGCAGCAGTGGTGGCATCCAGCTGGTTGACACACGCTACAGCACCCCTACCAGAATCACTGCTTCAGCAAATGGATAGGAAAATCCATGTGGGGAACGCTGGTGCTTCAGTTCACATGCCTACATCATTTTGCCATCAATTAAATCTGCCATTACTTTGTTCTGCTACAAAACAACAGAGTCCAGGTCCACTCCTTGTCCTCCTACACCACAGCCCAGCTTCAGGACCAGGTATTCTTCCTCTCTTGCACCCAGGGTTGCACACGGTTATTGCGTAAACAAAACACTTGCAGCAGTCAGTGCTCGGGGAGCTTGGAGACCTGGCAGCACCACAGGGCCCTTCTTCCTGCTGACCTCAGTAGGACTGAGCATTGATACGTACCAGAGGAAAAGGCAACACTAACAGCCTCCCGGGAGCCTCTGCCTCCTGGATTTAGCCTCCTCTGTGCAGCAGGGTTTAGCCTCCCTGTCTCCCAGGTGCCACAGAGGAGATAGCTGGCTTTGTGCCCACCGGCAGATTTACTACCATGTTGTAGTAGGAATAGCCTGATTGTAGCAGTAACATTTGAAGGATATAAGCAAGACAGGGAGAGGAAATATCTTCTATTAGAACAGCTTGGTATGTTTTGAATTGTGTATAGTCAGATTATACAAAGTGAGTTGCTGGGGACTTAGGCTGTGTTTTTTGCATAAGCTGGCCTAACAAAAGACATTACCTCTCCTTGCAAAACTTAACCTTACTTGAAAGTACTACTACATTCATCCTCTGTGTTATCTCCACCATTCAGAGACATTAATATTATTAGCTGTGCCACGGATTCATCATTGCTGCAACTGTATTGATTTCATTTGTAGAAATCTGATTCCTGCACATGCTTTGGAGAGTCACATCATTTTACCCCTTCAACTCATGGCTAGGATGTTTTCTGTTTCTTATGCAACAGCTCCTAATTCAGACTGCAGTTGATACTATGATAATATACACTTTATAATAATGTATTAGAACTATAAGGTGGAAAAAGGAAACTATTATTCCTTTCTGAAGGCAGACCTCTTTCCAGAAGAGCAATGGACCCTTTATGCTCTTGACTCAGAAATCATTTATGTACAGGGAGGTACAACAGCACAGCCAATGGACTCCGCTGAGCAGTGATGGACTTGCTCCCATTCCCACAGGTTTTTCTCTGTTGGTGCACATATAGCAAAGTGTCAGAGTTAGGTTCTTGGGGTTTTTAACACAGGGCAGGCTGGGAGAAGCAAATGAAGTGGATTGTAACTGCAGTGATTGACTGCTTTCATGACATCTTGTGGCTTGCATTTTGTTCAAAGTGTTAAAAAAGAATAATACTATCCAACACAAAAAGTTCAAATGTGTTAGTCTTTATGACGGATCCAGTCTAGTTACCAAGTTCAGCCTACTATATTTTGTGGATTTAGAGAATGCTTTAGAAAAGAAGAGAAATGGGTTTTATGCATATGCCCCTCCTTGCTGTAATGCAGTTCCCACCTATCCACATTCAGGACACACAGAGATATTACATGCTGGGCTCACACCACGGAGGTGTGCATGTGTGTGTCTGCATTATCACTACAAGGTGGCCAATGCAGAAAGAGGACAATTCTGAGCAGGCACTGTCCATTGCTTCCTCCTCTCTTTCCCAAGGGCCAACGCATGAATTGTTCTGGTGGTTGTGCCCAGCAAGCCAATAGCTGTTCCCTAGCTCATATGATTGATGTATTTCCCTTCTTTCTTTACAGTAAAGGAGGCCAGTTGAAATACTGAAAAATTATTTCACTTAAAGTAGTCTAAAGAATTTAAATTAGTTTTTCTTACCTGAGCAGGCTTCTTTTGAACCACTTGTTGAGGCTGAAAAGTAAAACAAAGGCACAGTGAGAAACAAAATTAACTGAGCACTTAACTGTGATTTTACAAGTGCTAGGAAAAATATTTTCAGCAATAGAAATAAAACACAGAAAAAGCTCACATTCAGAAATGGAGACATGAACATACCCAGCTCTCACACCCAGCCTCTCCTATGCATATGTACAACTTTGCTCTGAACTACTTCACATTACTGTGGATGAAGAGGAGTATGTTAAGTTTGCACAATTAAAACCAAGGTGAAATCTAGTTTAGCATGTTACATCTTTCAGCTCTTCTATGGTACTGCTGCCTTAACTTATCAGACCATGGGACTGGCCTGATTTTGTAACTAGATTTTGTTGTCTCCACTGCTGCTGCTCTCTTGTGACACTCTGAGCTGTGAGTGGAGTGTCCTGCTATGGGGAAGCCCTCCCCCCTCATCCAGAGCAGGATCAAAGCTCAGGCAGAGAGGTGAAGGACGCACAACCCCATTACTGTGCCACAGCTTCCCACTTGACCAAAGCCACCCTTGCCAAAATCAGGACACTGGGATGAACAGTGGTTCCAGCCCTTAGAAGCCCTGGTTTGAGACCTTCAGCTGCATGACACTGTGTTGACCCTTGCGAGCCTATTGGTGTGATTATGGGGATGCCCATCATTGGTCAGGTTGGGGGTGTCCACCTGCCTATGCAGGACCTGGTGGCACAGCTGTGGATTCTCAGCAAGTCTCTCTCCTGGCTGCTCACACCCAGGACTGGGAAACACAGTCCTCACATGAGTCAGGAGACCCACCAAGGTCATCCCCACCTGGGAGAAAAGGAGTACCAATTAAGGAACAAATACAGACGTACTTAAAATACACCACCACTGCCCAGATGATGTGATGACCCTTGTGGGTGCTAGGAGCAGCATAGAACAATAAGACCGCAGATAAATGATGAAATCCTGACACAAAGAAGACAAAAAGGCTTTTCTTACTTCATTGGGACAAAGTTGCTGCCTGCCCCCTCCCCCAGATTTTCTGTTTTCAAAGTATATGAATTGCACCCAATGACTTTCTTCCTGCCCTTCCTTCCTGCTTTTTCCTAATCCCAGCCATGATTTTAGTGCCTTGCTTGGGCAGAAGCCAACATGCCATCCCTCTGCACGGCCAAAAACCTAATTTTCATGACAGTCCAGTAGGAAATAACTGGAATATTTCTGAATAAGCAGTTTAGTGTAACTGGCCTTTCAGAGCAATATTTCAGTGGGAAGGATCAATAAAAATGTAAATTAAATGTAACTGATTCAATTCAGACTGCCCACCACAAGCGTCCCATTTTAACAAGAGATGCTTTGTTTATTTTCAGTCTTTTTCTAACTCAGCGGAATCCTACTGCTCTTATATTTTCGTATGTAACAGGCTCCAAGTTCTGCTCTCAAATAAATATGAGAGAAAAAACTATGTGATGACTGGGTCTGTCTTTAAACTTCAGGGTGGACCCTTTCCTTTTCCATTAAATTCCATTGCAATGGAGAAGCTATTAT
Source organism: Corvus hawaiiensis (assembly GCF_020740725.1). Taxonomy (NCBI): domain Eukaryota; kingdom Metazoa; phylum Chordata; class Aves; order Passeriformes; family Corvidae; genus Corvus; species Corvus hawaiiensis. The sequence goes on from NC_063216.1 coordinate 45,794,437, forward strand.
TAAGGCACATATTTTATTGATGCCTTCTCCAGGTGGACTGCAGGCCCTGAACTCATTAATGGACATTTTCTGCCCTTGGACAAAGGAATGATTTCTTTCAAAGGAATCTCTCATAATTACAGAACTCATTGAGCTCTTCTGTAATCTTCCAATAGTGTTTTTTCACTTTATTTTCTTTTTTTTGCCTGTTGATTACACCTGTACATGTGTTTACTTCCAAACCACATGAAATCCACAGACTTTTTAAAGGCTGACTGTTTTCTCCAGCTCAGAAATCCTCATATATTTTTGGCTGTGCACTCTATGTTCATGTGACTCTCACTCACTATAGCTCAATGAAATCTTCTGAAAGAGCTGCCAACTCACCAAATTTCCCGTGAATTAGGTCCTGACACTTCAATGAAAGGAAAGACAATGTCTGAAACAAGGCCAGCTCTGGCTTTCTGCCTAATGTGTGTCACAGTAATTCTACCAGCTGCCGTTCTACATAGCAGTTCATACTTTTCAGACCACCAAAAAGCCCCTTGAATACTTTCAGTGATAGCTGGGGCTTGAGCTGCCAGCATGTTTTCCCAGCCTCTGGCACCCAGTGGCTCTGGACTGGACCTAGAAAGTTTTTTTGTGTGTGTTTGTTTTGTTTTGTTATTTTTATGAATGGCTTCCACAGGGGACTTGACTCCAGCACAACCTTATCCAACCATTCATAAAAAGCAGAGGGAAAATATTGTACTTTGCCCAGTTGGAAATTGTCTCTGATACTGACCAAGGCTTTCAAGAATTTTAGTCATTCAAGACCTTTGCTATCGTAGTGCTTCATGTCGAGAGCTCCTTGGCAGCGCTTGCTTACTGCCGGCTGGGTTTCCACTGGACTTGGGATCTGGAGTTCAGCATATGTTATGCTTTCTCCCTTAAATGGAAGAAGATCAGCTATGCAAGCCCAGAAGCAGGGCTCAGTTCCTCAGCCAGTATTAGTGGCACACACCACTGACACGCTGGGAGCTGTGCCCACTCACATCACATCAAGGGCTCCAGCTTGTGGCAGCTGAATCACTTGAATCACTGCAAGTGCCAATTTTCAAAGGCATTGCTTTTCCTGCTTCAGCCTGGCTGAGTGGGAAAGGTGGCTGGACATATAAATACAGTAAGGTCCAGTCCTGTGAGGACTGTAGTGTCTGCTCACTTAGCTCACCCTGACCAGAAGAACTGAGGTGCTCAGGAATAACAAGAAATTTCCCAAGCATCCCTTTAATTTCTTTAACTGTTGTGGTTGTGATGCCTTTGGAACCATTTTGACACACTATAGATACTAATGCTTCAACTTTGTGTTCACTGAGCTAAGAGATCTTTTCGGGGCTTTGAAAGTGACACTTCTGATTCACAAGTGTTGCATCTGCATGTTCAATTAACTGGAAAGAAAGAGAATCTGCCTTGGTTACGGAAAAGACTGGAACTATAAAATAGCCATGGACAAGAGACTTTAAATAGGTGCTCTGGAGAAAAATAAAGTTGTAAGCAAGAAATGAGAGCTCTGAACTGTTACGTATTGTCCCTGCCAGGAGCCTGCAGAGTAAGATGGCAGAACTTCTACTCTGTCAGAGGCTCTCTCACTTATGCCAGTGATCTTAAGAGGAGCTTTGTGCAATACACCCCTTTCACATTTCATTTTTATCTTAAGTTTGAAAAACAGCTATTGACGTTCCATACACTCAAAAGCAAACTTCAGGGTTTTTTACATCATATGCAAGTACAAGCCAACATCAGGTATCTTTTTAAAATATATATATGAGACAGAAAGAACAAGTGACAGTGTTGGAAAAATCCTATGACCAGGTCATTTAAATGTCTATCAAACAAGAAAAAAATCCAAAATGCAGCAGTATTTCTTCTGCCATGCTTAAAATATTAAGTATGTGAGCTAAGGCAAAAGATAATAATTTAAAACTTGAGGATAATATTCCTAACTTTGAAAAGGAAAAACCCACAAAATGCCTGAAAAGTTGAGTACACAAAGTTTTGATGGTTTTATCTTTGCTCTAAGTTTAGAATGTTCAAAGCCCAACTGTTTATCTTCTACATTTCTTCCACTCCTCCTCTGTCACACATCCCTCATTTTGGTTTTTTATTTTCAAATTCTGTTACTTTACTTTATGTCAATATCTTACATGTATCCTTACAGCTTATACTGGTCAAACAATTTCTTTGCTTTTTTTATGAGAACAAAAGAGCAGCCTCATGTGATGAGTTCATATTCATCTTGTACCAGCAGCCTAAAGTTGTATCAAATTCAATTTGTCACACTTCTCATTCCCAGGAGTCCTTCTTGCCCTGTGACTTTTCCTAGTGTTATAAAGCTAAGGAAGGAAAATGGAAGGATAAGGGTAAGTCTATGTCAACTAGTATGAGCAATGCTGGAACACATTTTTAATGATCAGAAATAAAAGCATTGGTTTGAATGCAAATCATCCCCTGACTGCTAATCCTAAAGCTCCAAAGGCAAGCTGCACACACACAGTGCTCTTAGATTTTGTGTTCATGCCTTCCTCTTCAAACTGAGTATTATGAAGATGTCTGACTGATGCGTCTTGGCAACAGTGACTCTTTGTTTTTTTCCAACAGCTTGACACAGATAAGAGATTTGCATGGAGGTAGCTCTGCTGGTGAGACTAAATGACCATGATGGAAACTAATACCCAGTTAGGATGACATTTATAGTGCTGACAGCTCAGTGTTGTGCAGAGATCATTAAAATAATTTCATAGGTCATCCAAACACTTGTACTTCTAAATTAAAAGATGAGTAAAACCATATTTAGTCTTTTTGTCTACATAGCCTTGAAAAATCAGGAAGTTCATATTATACCAGTCGAAACCAATATAATCCAAAATAAATCATGTCTTACAAGCAGTTCCATATGACAGCAGAGTAACTACCATTCTGCCCTACAGCTTTAATTGGTTTGAGTCCAGCCTTTCTCTCCCTCTTTCAGCACAGAATTATACAGTGCTGGGACCAGCAGCCCACACAGCCTGCCAGGAAACCCTCACCTTCCAGCAAAAACCAGTTGCAGCTTCCTGATCATCAGCAGAAATCTTTCTGAAATTGCATGGGACAATGTGCCTGCCATTCACTCCTCAGGTCCAGGTATGCTCATGGTTTGCTTTAGTAATAATTCAAGTCAAGACAGTAGCAGAACTGCTTTTTTATCTCATCAGTAGTGAGGGGGCTTGTGTTTTGGAAGCACAGGTCATGATTTCTCCTGCCTCCATCACATGTTTGCAGTCAACTGGCAACCGTGGTGTCTGTGTATGCACACTGCTGTGGGTCATTAGAATCTAACAGCAAAACCATCTGGCCCTTAGAGTTCAAAGGAGATTTCACAGTTCTCTGTGCAGTCTCATAAAATAGGCTAATAGTAATCTGTGGAGAATTCTGGCAAAATCTGTGAAACTATTCTTTATTTTCTATCCTACTTGGCGCTCCTCTGAGTTTTTAATACAAAGTCAGATCATTGCAAAAATATTTATTAGCTTTTAAACTGACTTTCCCTGACTGATGCTGGAAAAGTCTGCAACATGTCAGAAGCTGCAGAGTATTTCTATTCCACTTGCTGGGGAGAGCAGAGAGCATCAGCATTTTCCAAGTACACAAAGTGACTTTTAATAGTTATTTGACTGGCACAAAAATTTTATATTCAATTTGGCAAATTCAAAGCACACTGCTTCAAATTACTCTTTCGGTAGTCTTAAAATTCAGGCAGTGGCACATATATCCAGTTAGGTATGTATATATCCAATGGAAGTAAAGAAACTGACTTCATCAGGGTTAGGATTTCATATATTTTGTTTACAGAAAGCTACCCTCACTACAAAATATCTGTAAGCTGCTTCATTTGGAATGGTTTTATGTTCTGAAGGGAATAAAACAGTGAAAGAAATGTATTTAAAAATCAGATTCTGTTTTCTTTTATGCTCACATAATCCATTATTTCTCTGTTGCTTTGACCCAACCTTGCTCCCACAATTACTGATCTTGACAAGTACAAATTTAATGGTTAGAACAGGAAGGGAAAACCCATAATTTTTATTCATCTGCTAGCTGAACTGTTAGTTCAAGCATAACAATATTCCAGTGAGTTTATCAAGGATATAATCAAAATTCAAAGCACAGTAGCAGTTAGTTCAGTGTTCTGGATAGATGCATAGTAGGTTATTAATTTTTATAATGTTTCAGACAGTATTGGTTACATTTCCATAAAATATTTAGGGCAGTGCAGCTTATGAAATACCCATTTAATGGGCCTTGTATCTATGTTTCAGTACAATAAGCAAAGTTTAAATTGGTGCTCTCATCTAAAATCAATACAGCTTGTCAGCAGAAGGATCTGCTGTTGCTGACTGCTCTTCTTCAGAGCCACTGCTGCTCTGTGGGGTTTCCCTGTTACTTCATTATCATCCGTCACGCACTTGATAAGCTTTCCTCATGCATTTTGCTTAAGTTTAGTTTGGCACCCTGTGCATTTTTCTGCTAAACTATTAAAAAGTATTTTCTGTCTTTCAGAATAATTCTAGCACACAGTTCACCATTGAGGTTTCCTTGATATACACCTAAGGAAACATAAGCTGGCTCTTTTGTCTGGCAAACGTCATATGTGTCTGTCTATTTATAACTCCCTACACAGACAGACTATTGAGAAAGCCAGAGGGGAGGTTTCAGTCATTCTTAGCTATAGTGTAAAGAAAAAACCTTATATTTTAGTAGACAGAAATAAATTATAAGTTATTTGCAAAGAAACCAAGCCCTCATTATTCAGGGATAAACTGATCAGAAATTATTTAGCTTTATACCTTGCATACCTGTCCAGACAAATAACTATTGTGCAACTGTTTATCTCCAGACTATCTTGTCTGTTTGGATACAGCAACTCCTGTGTTCACCATGCATTTCTCTTGGCCCGTGTGGAAATGATTTTTGGTCATTGGTAAACAGGCTAGATTTGAATTGATGACCTAGAGGTGGAAAGCACTGTATCACATTACAGTCTGGTTCCAACTTTAGTTTTAGAGTCTTCTCTCTCTTCTTGCTCAGGCACCTCCCACCATACGGACTGAAAATCCAGGGCAGTTTCTGCTGCAGAGGTCATTCCCAGCGGAACCAGTGCATGGAGCTGATCAGAGCTGCAGGACTGTCAGCAGTGGACTCATCTCTGGACCTGACTGCTAGGAGCTCCCAAATCCTCTCAACCTTTGCACTGATTTCCAGTGAAGTAACAGAGTAAATAGCATAGGGAAGTCCCATACAAGCCAATCTGCTGCAAAATCCACTGCTGTTTGGAAGCTGAACTCTGAACTTCAGTGGTTTTGCTCAAAATGTAACTATAGTCAGATAACACTTCTCTTTATGGCCTCTGATGTTCACTCGTCTCAATTTTAAGGTCACAAAGACATCAACTCACTCAGTGAAGTGTCCTTGTGTCATTTAGAAACCTGAAATACGTGCAGCCCATTTTCCACAATATAGGCTTAGATACAAACGAAAAATCAAATTAATCAAATAGATACAAATCAAAAATCAAATTAATTTTCAGGCCTATGAAAGCTTCTGCCAACAACAGGTCCAAGCCTAGAAGCAGGAATGGAAAAAGAACTGAAGTGGCAGTGATGGAAAACAAAGGGTAAACCGCTCTGCTGGGCAGCCCTGGGATTACAGCAGTGTCCCAGCAGTATCAGGTGGTAACTCTGTCCCCGGCTATACACCTGCACCAAGGTGATGGTGCAAATGGCTATGCACAGCCCCAACCTGTCCTTCTTAAGAAAGACGATACTGATGAAAATACAGAATGCACTTCCCTTGTCCTTTTACCACTCTGGAAAGGCAGCCATTCAAGCTACCTTGAAGGTAATGAGCTCGAGCTGAGCAGCCTGTGACCTCCTTTGGGTATTTCCCAGTGGCAGCCTGTGGCATGTCTCTTCAGTTTAGCTGCATACTACAAGAGCTGCTGCCTCCAGAGATTTGCACTTCTTGCTTTAGTGAGACACATCTCAGCCAGAGGAGGACAGCGTAAGAGTGGGCACTATGGGAAGGCAGGTGCAGGAGACTGTGATCTGCCTAGAAAACCTTAATACTTCACCAACAGGAGAAAACAATCCAGTCCAGGACCTCTGCATGGCTTGTAGCTATACTACCTTTCCTCCAGACTGCCTAGAAGGAAGAGCCCTGTGTAGTGCTACTTCCTTAATAACATCTGTTGCGTGGCAGAAGATGGTGAAGGAAAGAAAGCTCCCAGCTGCACAGCACAGACAACTGTAGGGCAGTGCTTGAGGCTCTCTGTGTTCAGGCACTGTTCAGCTCACTGAGCACAGACACAGCACTAGGTACTGGTAGCAAGAGCTATCTGCCCCCTCATCCGCACAAACTGGGGTAAGGATACAAGGGACCTTAGGCAGCCATTTTTGCACAGCCATTTCTGCACAGCCATTTCTACTCCTTCAGGGATACAGAGCATCTTGTACAGAACTTATGTGGTCAGCCCCAGGCACAGCCCTCAGCTCCCGCAGGAGCTTCCCCTTCCCATCCAACCCATTGTCTCCCTGACCTCCCATTGCCCTGCGATGGCTGGGCAGGGTTTTCCTCCAAAGAAAAAGCACACAGGGCAAGGAAGGCAAATCGACTGTGCCTGGCTGATTTTCTGCAGCTGAGGATCTGGCCTGAGGCATTTCTCTTGAACTTCTTTGTCTGAGCAGATCCATTGGTAGCCACATGGTTGGCTGGGGATGTTTTTGTATGTCTGGAATATACAGATGTCTGATAGCTGTCTGTCTATCGAATAGATTTGATAATTATTACTGCCTCCAGGACACTGATGCTGCTGAGAGTGTCTGTCAGAGTCCAAGCAGAGACTGCTGATATTCTGGCATAGTTTCATAAAGAAGTCAGTGTCCAAAATAGAAATACATTTTCCATGTACTTGAAATATACCAGGGGCTTGGTGGCGAGCTGTTGCAATTAATCCACTTCCTGGCTTGATATATTTTGGGATCATTCTGGTGTGTGGTGTGTTAAATACTGAACTCAGTTCATATTCTCATTTTTAAATGGCAATTGCATTCATTATGTCCAAAGGCATGATTTCTAGGTCCTTCTTGCAAAGCAGAAAAAACCCCCACCGCTCCATTGCATTTCTGGTGTGATTTTACTCGTTAACAGCAATTTCATCACATGCATCATTGTGAAATCCATGCAACACAGTAGTGCATTTTAAAAGACAGTAGCAAACAGCTTTTCTTTTTTATCTAGCTAGAACCCATTTAATAAAAGATTGGGAAGTCAACATCTATCCTATTGTCAATATCCTGTTGTCAGCCTCTTAACAGCAGCAGAAATATGAATAGCGTCTGAGTACACATGCTTCCCTTGGTCTGAAAGAGAGAGAAAAGAGGGGAAGAGAGGGAGGAAGAAAGAGATTCTGCTCTTTGTAATCCTGGTGTAAAGTTGGAGTTGTTCTATTTACATCCCTCGACAGACTCTGAATTTAACCCAGTCTAGGAGAGAAGAATTTGACTGTAATTTTGTAGGACAATTACCAGACTGTCTAGCTATAGTTATTTAATAGTCTTTTAGAAGCTACATGTGACCTAAAGATCCTATTTGTTGCTTGGATCTAACAATGTGAACATCAAAGGTATGTGTGTAAGGTATGCCTGCAAATCCCCTGCAGATTTTTTCATAATGGTATTGAAACCTGACACCACATCAAGAATGCAGCGCCTGGAGCACCCTACTACAGCCCCACTCCCTTGTAAAGTTTAACGCGGTTTCCTTGCTCCCAGAGCTCCATCCGCCACTTGGAAAGCAGCCTGCTTTCAAATGTTAGGGATGCTAGGGAGGGCTTGTGAACATTTTAGCAAATGCAGGTCATTTCAGAGAATAGGACTGATGGATATTGATCCTCAGTTCCTGAAAACTCAGCCGTATTTTGTTGCTTCTGTTGCTGAAGTGACAAAACCTAATTTTTTGTGCTGCCAAAAACACAGCTAAATCCTGTCCTTGGCTAAATTGTGTCCTTAGTTTAGTCTACCAAAAGAGCTAAATGCTTCCATCTTCCAATTAGTTACATTTTATTGTGCTTGGAACCTGTGTGGTTTGGGACATGCCAAAAGTATACCAGTTGGTAGTATCCATGGCTAGGTGGTCCTGGCAGCAGAGGTGAAAGCAGCTTGCTGGATGAAAGAAGGAGGAGAGCTGGCCTCCAAATGCTGCTGTAATTGGCACAGACAGGCATACCCTTTCTGGGAATTAGGTGCACTGGGTAGATAGAAGCTTGTTTTGCAGCTGAACATAATCCACCTTGGTGAGATCAGGTATTATATCAACACCAGATCACTTACCAGCAGCTGCAAAATCATTCTAGTATTGGCAGCGATGTGGCCAAGGATACTCTGAGACGCTAGATATTGACAGGTAAGGGTGATGGTGTGAAGCAAGGTCCTCCTGCTGCTCCCAGGCATCTAAATATCTCCACATTCCATGGGTGTGACTGCCCAATCACAAGCAAGACTTTCTCTTGAGAAAGGACCCTGGGAACACAACAGTGTGCCTTAAGGCAAACCCCATGGACACCAGAGCTGCTGTGAGCTCACTGCTCTCCCAGGCCATCCCCATGGCCAGCAAAGAGGTCACCAGCTAAGGAAGGACAACAGTTGGAGGAGGAGTGAGGAAACAACAGTATTGCTTGTATCATCATGTGTAAACCTAGGAGCTTCTGGAAATCTTTGGCTAGTAACAGCACTGGAACAGTGCTGGGAAGTTTTGGTTGGGTTGCATAGTGGGAAAGATGCAAAGGGATGGGATGGAGGAATGAAAGCGGCAAGGAGAGATGTCAGGAAAGAGTGGGACCAACACATACCACTTTCCCTGTTTACACACAAATGGGAACAAGGTCTCTGCACTGACATTTATGTGCAAGGAACTGAGAGAAAAAACAGAAACACATTGTTCATATTTCTATTCCTCCACCAAGCTCACAAGATGGCTGTATTGTTGTCACACTTTTGGCTTTTTCCATGCTCTGAAAGTGTGTGCGTTACTGACATACTTTGAGGGTTCTGTGGCATTTTTAAAGAGAGCAATTGGGAAGTTTGGTTAGAAAGAAATCTTTTTAGGTACCAGTGGGTTTTTCAGATTTTAGGATCAGATGCATTTTTGTAGGCTTTATGGTAGTGCTTCGTCTTCTCAGATCACAAAAAAGGACAGCAGAAATACAAAGGTCCTGGAGCTGTACTGCCCTGGAGAGTGGAGGATTTCACCCCACCCGCAAGGCTGATGACAGCAGGATCCACAGGAGGATGTGCTCTTCCTGAAGAACTCCAGCCATCTCTCCGCACAGCCATCCGTGCAGGAGAGGGTCTGCTTCAGCTTTTTGGCTGGATGCACTGGCAACAGGACAGCCAGGACATTCACTGTTTATAGTATGAGCACTTAAAAAGGGTGGGAGACAGTGATGGGATAAGGAGTTGCCCATGCCACTTTGCCTTTCATCACCTCTCAGGAATGTCTGCCTTTGGGGCTAATTTAGATGCATTTACATAATAAATGAGTGGCCTTTTCAGCCACATTTTTCCACTTTAATTTCTGCCTGCCCTTCATGACACGTGCCCTTGGCAATTTGTGGTTATTTTCCTCATTCTGCACTGTAGAATTTTCCTCTATTACGGTTTTTTCTTTCATAGATAAGCAAATACATAGCTCATGAAAGTGACATAGTCTAGCTCTATTTTACTTAGCAAATACTGCGGGGTTTTATTTTCTTTTTTTTTTGCTCTCTATTGAAAAGACAATGCTTTGCTGACTTTAAACTGATTTGCAAGCCCAAAACAGATGATATCATGAGTCTTCCAGATGCATCAGCACAGTTTCAGACAGCTTCCTGACTGACAAGAAAGCCAGAACTCTCATGAGATGTCCACAATGGGATATTATTAATAAACATTCTGTACCTCAGAGGCAACCCTTCCAATAAGTAAGTTCCATATGGCTCTTAGAAGCATGAGTCCTCCCTCTTCTTACTCCTAAGTGTGATGGACTCAGCTCTTGGGCTGGGATTGGTTGAATGGTCCCTTACAGAGGTACTAGAGGGCTTCAGGCTCAACACTAACCATGACTTAATACATGATGACAAATCTTTCACATCCATGCTCATCCCATGACATGATGATGTCTGTTTGGACCAACCGACAGACATCAGATCAGATGTCTGATGAAGAGCAGAATCTACACATCCTTGAAGGTATGGCACAGTGAAAAGGGCCTTCAGAAAAGAGAATGCAGGATAATTCTGCACTGTTGAGAATTTTGGAAGATCCAGCCTAGATTTAGGGTCTTTAGATTAACCTACCCTCCCCCAGAAAACAGTTAGTCCAGTTAAAATTTTGCACAGTGACTTATAGCACTGGCCAGTAATACCTGGGAGTGCCCTTTTCCTCTGCTTGTCTCAACCATGATACACTCCAGCTACAGGGCTGCCAAGGTCCTGGGAGTCTTTAGTGTGTAGGTGTTATGTTCCTCGAAGATTAGATGCCAAGGAACCACAGAGACTTTATGAGCAAAATGTCTAATACATTCCCTGAATAGCATCCTGTACTAAGACAAATATAGACAAGGAGACTGAAGACTATAGAAATAATCACAATCTGAACCTGATCTATTAGTGAATAGTAGACAATGGCAAACTTCAAATGAAAAAATGTGGGAAGTGCCTGGACACCACCAGGACGACCATGTTTGTGTATCTTCTCAGTGGTACCACTCAGGTGGATTTCTTTTGGTTTTCTTTTCTTCAAGAATATTTTCCTTAACCCTCAGTGTTCCTTTAGAAATGGAAATGAACTCATTACCGGTCAGTGAGTCCTGTGTGATAGGTCATACCAATACTACACAATTCAACATGCACTTTCCTATCAAAAGCTTAGGAATAGACAACTAAAAGCAATCACAATATTTGAATATGTAATTTTATATCTGAGTATCCTTTTCATCTCTCCAGATCCTAAAGTGATTTGCACACTTGAAGTCTCATAAGAACATTATAAAGGGATCTGTTTCACTCTGCTCTGCAAAGGAGCCATTTCTGGGATGAGGTCTGGCAGCACATTTAACAGCACAAGACAGTGTTACATACAGTTCAGACTGTATGAGGTGATGAGTAGCATATTCAGTGTACCTGGCAGGGAAGGTAGGATGTAATTATCCAAACTGGACTTTGGCTAGTACACCAGGATCAAAACCCCAGTGCCATGGGGACTCTGATGACCACAAGTGGTCAGGGCCTTGATTTTACATCTCATCTGAAAAGCAGCACCTCCAACAGCAACTTTCTTGAGTACCATACAAAATCATTCTTTCTAAGTGAATCAGAAATAAAAGAGCATCCCAGCACAGCAGCTAGGGATCCCTGGAGGTATTTACTTTGTTTCTCAGTTAGCCTGTATAATCTGATAGCTCAGAGGACACATACAACCCCATTCACATCACTGGTGTACAGACAAAACAGCACACTGCTTCTGTTCTGCAGAAACATCCACAAAGGAGTTCCAGAGAAATCAAACAGTAAGTTATGAGCAAGAAAAAACTGAAGAAGTTGACACAAAATCCACTAAGACCACATGCACAAAACTAGAAATCTCAAATTTGTTTGAGCAATCTTAGAGAATTGGACCTGGCTTAAATCCATTGTGCTGGTAGCATGAGTAGGTAGCTCCATGCAGGAGAGTGCAGGACTGTGGCAGTAAAAAAAAATAAATCTTGGAGGTTCTACAGCGTGAGCCAATATTTATGTCATTCAGCTATGAAGTTATATATAATGTATGACTCTGCTGCAATGCATGTTCAGAATCAATTTAAATCAGTTATCAGTCTTTGCTTTAGGTAGGTGCTGGTTTTGAACACACTTGAGGAAACAACATTACATATGTAAGATCATATAAAATGGATTTCACTCAAATGAGATACAAATGACACTACATGAAGTGTAGACCAGCAAACCTAATATCTTGTCTCCTTTATATGAAATCAGAAACCGAATTGTGAGTTTTGACCGACAGTAACAGATTGTCCTATTTTCAAAGAAAAATCTAGTTAGCAGAAACACAGGCATGTTTTCTCCAGATCTCATTTTAGAAGCTCGAGTGAACACCTGTCTGCCTTGCTGGACTTAAAAGTGTTAGTTAATTCATCACTCAGCTATTTTTTACTTCTTTAATAATATTAATGCTATGAATGATTACATACTATTTGCTTATGCCCTTAGAAGCAATTGAATTTAAACATTTTCTCCTATTTCCACTCTGCTGCTGCCTATTCTGTAAAAAGAGGATTTCTGCATCTTAACCACACTCAGTGCCTACAGCATTAGGAAAATCAGCAACGAACATACAAAATCCAAGCCTTCTTTTGCTTGTTCCCTTTATTTAGTTCACTATGCTCTCATTGTTTTATTTTAATGGCTGGAGCTTGATACCATAATCATTTTCCTCAGTCAGTTCATAATATCAATTCCCCTGTAGGTCAGAAACAATACCTCAGGAAATACCACCTGCTATTCAGGGATATTGCAGGAAATTTGCATTTCCACTTTGTAAAGTGTTATTATTTTGGACTGACAACCTAACATTGATTTCATTATCCCAAAGTCTTTGGATCCCTGAAAGCAAGAGAGAGAATGGGTGTCCTGGCTGGCCTCCCACTAGCTTTTCATGGTCATTAACAATCAAGAGTGAGAAGACAAACAACTCACTGCTGAAAGATGTGTGTCTCACAGGCAGCTCTCCCTGTCACCTCCTCTGGAGTATGAGAGCAATTCAGCTGTTTCATCAGTCTGCTCCTGCTTTGCCAGCCCTCCTTTGAAGCAGGGCTGCTGCCTGAGTGCATCTTTCCCTCCTCTGCAAATAGCACTGAAGAATGGGGCGGCAGATGCAGCCAGAGGATTTATTCCTCTGAAGGGATACAGGATGCTTGAGCATGGTTTCTGCAGGGAGTTTGAAGTCTCCCATCCACCCTTTTATTCATTGGGTGTGAGAATGTGGTATTTTGGGACCATCAGCTGGCGAAGGAAAGTGGTCCTCAGTTAGATGCTTGCAAGCCTTGCCACCTTTACAACAGCTGTAGGAAGCATCCCCAAAAAACTTCAGCCTCTCAGCACTTTTTCCCCCAGACAGGCATTTTGAGATGACCACCAATTCAAACCCCAGCAATTGTATTCCCTTAGCATTCTCAGCACAGCCATGAGGTTGGGCACAAAGGAGGAGACCTGTTAAGAGGGAAGCTGCAATCCTACATAGTTCTGATGCATTTCTACACAATATGGAGTACATTCAGCTCTAGTAGTCTTCTTCCCACCACATCAAACTTATGTTTGACTGTTTTGTTTTCTCCTCCCAAGCTTACATTGGTGGGGAAGAGCCATGCCCAGCAGAGCACAGCAGCACCTACTTTGAAGAGCCAGAGCCGTGGTAGTGAGGCTGCACATTGCATCCCATCATGCACATGACAGGGAGCATGTGCTGCTTGAAATGTCAAGTGACAGAAGGTTACTCACAACTGCCCATCGCTTCTCCCAAGGCGATTGCCCTGCCACCCAGAAACACACCTAACAGCCAGCATGAGGCAACTGCGGAAATATCCCTAAAAATGGCTTTATTTGTGGAGGTCTGTCCAAATCCTGCTCCATGGCTCAAGAGGAAGCGTGACTGTGGGAACTTTCTTGCACAGTTTGCTTCTTCTCGGCTGACCAAACATATGCCAGAGAATTCACTTCTGGGAGGAATGCCTTGAAGCAATTTTTTGTGTGATGACACTGTTTCATGACGTAGGTCTATTTCAAGCAGCAGCACTGGAGACTGCTGAGGGAGGGCAGTGACTATTACTGGCTGATTGAAAGGAAACTTTCTGTTTGGCTGGTTGCACGGAAGGGCACAGATGAGACACAGAGTAGGTAGGAGTGCACTCACCACCAGCTTCCCTGAGTCAACTTCCCTGAGCCCCACCCATGCTGCACCGTCATGGCCAAGCCATCCTGCTGCCGGGGAGCTCTGTGTTACACAATGCCGGGGTAATCCAGGCTCCTCTCTCGCGGTGCAGGGGCAGGACTGAAAGCTGCTGCTGCACTAGCAGGTCCAAGCTGCCGATGCGGCACTGGCACAAGCAGCTCCAAAGCCATTCAAAATTACATGAGATTGGTTTGCTCCTCTTGCCCAAGAAGATAAAAATGCAAAGAGGCATACAGTCACCATTTCCTTTTCCATATGTGAGGACTATCACAAACCAACTGGGAAGTCCCCCTCCCAGGGAGTCCTGCTCACGTATTTGGATTCAGCAGCCAGTGTCAATGGTGAGGTCCTGCTGGCAGAAGTGAGCTGTGAGCTGGCACTGACTCAGAGGTTGTTTGTACAAGGGCTGTCTTTTAAAACTTCATACTGATAAAACTTATTACTGTGTTGAGAGATGCTCATAAAACACTGAGTCACCTCTTATTCAATTAAGGAAGCTGTCACTGAACTTTCAAGGAGGCCTGAGTGGGTTACTCCCTTCCATGCTGTGCTGAACTCAGAAATATCAATCTGCATGACACTTTGGATGACCCGGGCTGCCAGTCAGAAAGTTCAAAAGGTGAGGAACACCTCCCAACAGGAGTAAACAGTGACGCACATTTGAAAATAACCCTTGTGAATACAATTAGCTATTTTGTACCCTCTCCTGCCTGGAAGCTTTTGTGCTATTAAAAAGCTGCCTAGAAGGCAGCTTCTTTAGAAGAAGAAATGACTGCAAACCAGCTGACAGTCACCTTCAGGGCTTATTTAAAAGTCAGGAGAAGAGAAATGCCAATGTTTAATATTTAAACAGAAAAATGTTTAATTTTAAAACATTTATATTCCTTTTATGATTGCAAAATCAATATTAATACAGAATGTAAACCATTTTATAGACTCCACACAGGACTCCACTGTTGCTCCCTGCCCAAGAAGTCTGGCTTTTGGGCAGATGAGAACTGCCAGTGGGAGGTTCACAAATGCTTGTCCTAATATATAACACCAGGGCAAGACCTTCTGCCCTTCCTCTGAAAAACTGCCTAATGACTTCAGTGAGAGTTCTGCCTGAGTAAAAATACCAGGTTTTGGCCCATTACCTTCAAATGGATAGAAGAGTTTATTTGTGGTTTGAGGTGCTTCCTCCTGTCTGAACTTTCAGTTTCCAGACTGAGTCTGAGAGGAACAAAGGGGGTTTCCCACAATCCCCCAGACTGTATGTTGTTGGGGATCCCAAATTATTCTCTTGAATTTTGTGGCCTGAGTTTGCGCTTGCAACCCCTGCATTCACTGAGCAGAAGCAGCAGTGCAGGTAGAGATGAGATGTCTTGACAATGAGCTTTAACTGAGTTGAAAAATAGTCTTTCTCAAATGCTAGTCTCCAAAGACAAAAAGATTTCTCTAACATTCTTTAGTATTTATTCCCTCTGCAAATTATATACACTAAGATATGCTGTGTTTCTAAAAGGCTCTTACAACCTATAGGTGAAAACCAGAATGGTGCAGAAAAGCAGGAGTAGAAACAACAGCCAATGGCCATGCTTCCACCATTTATTTCCATGAGGTCACTGCAAAAAACCCTCCAAAGAGCAGGAACTATATATTCATGAGCAAACCTCACACCAGTCCACCAGATCCTGCTAACATCACACGGCTGCTGCCCTGTCCATTCACCTCCTCACAAGTCTGAACTTCATTCATTCATTCATTTGGGAGAAGGCAGTTTCCTCTCCACCCTCCTCAAGCCCATTTCCTTTCTAGGGAGCACCCCAGTGCTGAGGTCTGCAAAGCAGCCCCCCAGCTCCACTCCTTAGTGTCCCCCCACTGTGATCCTGGGGAGGGGGCATGGAGAGGAAGTGGTTCTGACATGTATTTTACTGATGTTTTAAAGCATATGGTCTGAATGCTCTGAATGCCACGGAAGATTACTGTCACATGTTTTAACATTGCCTATCTGTTGACACAGTATCACCTTTCATGAATTGCTGGTACCATTTTCCCACCAGCACTGTTCCAAACACAGGAATTACAGGCAGAACACAAATCCAAACAACCCTTATGTGCTTAATAAAATAAATAACAATCAGTCCCTTAAACAATTCCCCTTTAAAGGAATTTTCCTTATTTTAGATCAAACACTTCCTTAGGATCTATGCTAATTTGTACTTTCCAGTGTCATAAATAACTAGCACACAAAAAAAACCAAAAACAAAACCCCCAGCACATTCAAAATCAGCCAGATTTCTATTTTTAAATTCTAATATATATGCTCACGTCATGTTTTGGATACTGGCATAATTTCTGAATGAACGCAAACAAAGCAAGACATGCTTGAATGCATCTGACCCCCTAATGCATACTTAGCATGGCTCCAGGTCACTGGAGCCAGACCAATTTACACCAGTTCAATAGTTGGCCTTCGAGGTTCGCATGAGCATGGTATCTCTGTGAGTATCTCCTTCCTGCCCTCTATCTCAAACTTGTGAATGGGTTAGTGCTCTGTATCTCGGTACACCACTGAATAGTTTGGATTTGGTTCAGGTCTTGGGCTGTTCAATCAAGCTGGAAAATGCACATGCACCTCTGTCTCCTCCCCCTGCTCCACACACACTTCCACAGACACTTCCTCTCACTGAAGGAGACCTAACATCGCCTTTTCATACGAAAACTGATTACTGATATGTTAGCCCAGCATGGACTATAAAATGTTACATTTTGGGTTTTTCCATGAAGAAAATATCTTCTGAAGTTACCAGGTAGTTTCAGCTCAAAATTGAATTGTCACCTGAAACACTATTTTCTGATGAGAATATTTCAACAGAAATAGTCCTTGTCAGAAGATAACCAAGTTTCATACTCTGCTGTAACAGCTCACCTCTCTGTGCTTCCACTCCTGAAACCTCAATCCCTACACATTTACACTTTCAGTATGGCCTGCAGGTCCATGAATGGACACTTCACTGACTTGGACCCCTGACAGACCTGCTTTTATCCTCTCATCACCTAAGCGAAGAGGAGGTTACCTCATATTAAACCATCGATTTATTTGCTCACAAATATTCTGGGCACCAGTACATTGCCGTGCTCCAGGGTTTAGACTGTGTCACTGCTGCAACCCCCAAATGCCCTACAGCTAGAGAGTGGTCTGTGGGGGCTGTATGAGGTGTCTGTGGGGGCATCATCCTACTTGTGGGTCATTTATTTACGTCATATTATCCAAAGTAGCTATAGAAACTAAAGAAGAATGGACAGAAATGAAGAAGTGGATTAGTGTCATTTGACATCTTCATCCTTGTTTTTCAAGGCATCTGACAAGCATTAAAGGCCTGTAAGTCAGACTTGCAGGCTTCCTTTGTTAATGACTATCTATTAGGAGACTGTTTGCATCCTTTTCTGGTGTTGGCTACTATATGCAGGACATTGGATTTGTGAATCCATGATCTAAAAATGTATTGTACATGTATTTTTTTTAAAATAAGTAGATGCCTACATGTTACTTGCAGAGTGTAACTGTTGTGGTTTAACTCCAGTAAGAAATAAAGTACCACACAGCCAGTCTGTCACACACCCTAATCCCAGTGAAATGGAGAGGAGAATCAGAAAGAAGGTAAAGCCCATGGGTTGAGACAGGAAGAGATTAATAATTGATACATTATTATAATAATAATAATACTAACAACAATGACAACGATAACAAAAATAATAATGTTATAATAATAATTGCAATGAAAAGGGGTGCAACAAAGAGAGAGAAATAAACTCCTACCAGAAAGACAAGTGATGCACAATACAATTTCTCACCATCCATTGACCAGTGCCCAGCCAGTGCCCCAGCAGTGATCAGCCCTGCTTGTCCAGTTTCCCCCCACCTTATATACTGAACAAGACGTTCTGTGGTATGGAAGGTCCGCTTGACCAGTTTGGGTCAGCTGTCCTGGCCACGCTCCCTCTGGCTTCTTCTGCACCTCCTCACTGGCAGAGCATGGAAAGCTGAAAAGTCCTTGACTTAAAGTAGGCACTGCTCAGAAACAACTAGAACACTAGTGTGTTATCAACACTGTTCTCACACTAAATTGAAAAAGACAGCACTGTATCAACTACTAGGAATAAAACTAACTGCATTAATTAACTTCCCAGATGAAGCCAGGACAGTAACAATCCCTATACCCTGATTGCCAGCTGTAAAACAGAATCCCCTTGTTGAGGAGATGGGAAATTATGCCATATTTTCACATGTGGAAAGCCAGTTAAATTGTACAAAGTCTTTTTACTGTCTAATTCCTTAATTTTGTTATATATAAAAAACCAGTAAAGAATATGATTGCCTATAAAATGTTTGCTTCTGTTTCAGTGAAAGAAATGTAAAATATGCCCCAAATCCTTTCATCTGATTCTAATGAAACCATAGCCAAAACAATTTCCTTCAAAATTTAGGGAGAAGAGAAATGTTCTTGGATCTCAGCTGAGAACTTGCTCACTACATTTCAATCTAGACAGAATTTTTATAGCTGATTTATTACTAATAAACAAAGTTTATAATAGAAACATTGACAGGACTTCTACCAAAAGGATACCAGCAGGAGTAATAAATTCAGCTAACATCTAATAGGAACTGTGATCTCATCACATGCCAGCTAACATTACGCTCAGAAAAAAATTAAACCAGTGTGGACTGTCTGCTGTCAGTTCTCGAAGACTGCCATCCTCAAATTCCTCCCACAGAACAATAGGATTTATAAAATGATGCATCTTCTTCAAATCAACAGAAACTACCAATGCTAGACCAGACTGCCTCTTCATTTGAGCTGATTACACTCCTTTAAAACCTAGAATATCCCGGCTGGCTACACAAGACCTCAGCCTCTTTACTGAAGTTATGACTACAGCTGACTTTGGCTCAGTAGCTGTTGAAAAGATTAAACAAAAATTAGCAGTTCCTGTAAAACAAAATATTTGGATATTAACCAGAGTTAAAAGTCAAGCCTTAGTTTGCTTCCTGCCTGTCGGACATGCTACACTGAACATCCTTTTTAAATTCCACAGGTAATAAACTTGCACTAAATGAGGCCACTCTTGGCTCAAGTCTGTACTTATGCCAGCCCCAGCAATCTCTTTCATCTGTGCTGCTCGGCAAACACTGAAGCTGCAAGGCATGGGGGTTCATGAAAAGACACTGCTTTATATGTTCACCAATAACTTGATAGAGCTAATAATGCAATTATTGCTTTCCAGGAGCTCACAAAGTTAAACAGATTTTTGCAGTAGTGGCAGACTAGTACCAGAAATGAGCAGGAAAAAAAAGGACAGTACAATGCACAGGATGTGAACTTCTGTTTCCTAGACGAGTAAATAAAACAAATCCTCCTCAAAAGGATGTGCCTGTAACCCAGGCTTGGTCTGGTAGCGGCGCAGTCCAGATAATAACAGTGGAATTCAGGTAGGGACCAAGCGTGTGCAAATATGGCAACAAAAGACCTCATGCTATGAGATAATTAGACGTGTAATAAAAGAAGCCTTATCATCCCTTCCTGATGAGACAGTCTCCAAGGTGGGAAGTGAGCAGTGGAGAGGGAAAGTGAGAGCCAGCTTTGAATCTGAGGACACACATCCTTTTCCTGCAGGATGGCACTGCTTCCAGCTGAGAATGTGAGAGCTGCCACTCTCACTGCTCTGCCACCAGCATGTATTGTGGCACATCTTCCCACCACTTCAGACCAAAGTGGCCAGGCTTGCTCCGATCAACCACTTAAACTGACTGAACTAATCCAGCTGATTTTGCTTGGAGCAGATTAGGAAGTGCTCACAGACAGCACCTGGCTGCAGCTGGGCAAGGTCACTAATCTCCGGGTGGGAGGTTGTGACAAGCAGCCGAAGGCAGTGACCTCTTCCACCAGTACAGCTGGAGCTCAGTGGGGACATTTTCCTACAGCTTAACTATGTGGGGTCCTCCACCAGCAATGGCCAGCTAGGACAACTCGGCCTCCTTCCTTCACTGACCTCACCTTCTCTGTACCCAGGCAATCAGTTCTTGCTAGCACGCAGCTCTGGAAAGGAAGAAGCTTTGCTTTCAGAGAAGTTTTGCTGCTACAGCAATGTGAACAGTCTTCATGGTGCTGCCAGGTGCATCTGGCCAAATAAAGAATTCCTGCTTCCTAATACTACATTGGTGTTAAGGAGTTTTTTATTTTTATTGATTTTTGGTAACAATGGTAACACCAAACTGTATAAAACACTGAACTGAGGCAGTGTACATGTCGAAGCAATTAATAAATCCCCAAGCACACCCAACAGACACCAGTAAGACCAGAAAGTACCATTGCCATTACCTACTCTGACCTTTTCCACAGCACAAGTCACAGAGCTTTGCCCAGCAATTCTTGCATCAACATCATAATTTCAGGTTGAAGTATTGCATATCTTCTAGAAAAACATCCAACTGTGATTTAAAGACTGCGAGTCTTGAAGAATTCACCACATCCCCTGAGCAAGCTGTTCCCATGATCAATTGCCTTCATTCTTCATGTATACCTCATATGCACATGGGAACTGAAAACACAAAGGGTGAGGAGCCAAGTTTTGGTCCCCTTGGCAGGAGTGAAGAATGAACCTCCTGTCAGTTTTATGAGGTTAATATAACTGTACAAGAAGCTATACTATCTTTCTGGAAGATTTGTGCAGAATTTAGCACAAGAAGAACATTTTTCCTTGCTTTGTGAGAACTTTTCAGACTGTGTTTCCTTCTAAAGACTAAAATGGACTTGACAAATTGCATGATTTTTGCACAAGGTACATCTGCAACAGTCACCATGATATTAGCAATACCGTGACTCTTTTCTGGCCACCACACTGGCTTGCCTGCCAAGCAGCTGGGGCTGAAAAGACAGCTCCTGAAGTTAAAAGAGACTACAATGATATCAAAGAGCTTTCCAGCTACAGCTCTGGTTCCTCCAGAATAACCCAGACAGAGGATGTGCCACTGACATGAAACCAAAGTGAATTTGCCTTGCAATCTGACAATTGTCAGGCTAAGGATCAGAGAAGTGGAAGTCGCTTGATGCGGCAACTGGTATTTCAAAGACTGAGGAAGAAAAGTTTAGTAGAAGTCCTTTAAAAATAAAACATAAAGGGTTCATGAAACAGAAACATCAATACAATTAATCAGCTGGACTTTCTCATTCCATTGGTTTTAAGTGAGATGGGAAATTTCTTGAAATAGACCTTTTGTCTTAGGAATTTCTGATTCAACAATTTAGTGTTTCTGGAAGAAAAAAAAATTCCAGAAATTCCAAATAAGTTCTAGTAAACTTTTACCCAAGCTGAAACCCACACCAGTGCATCTCAAATTTTGCTATGGTTGTAATCACAGCCCTGTGTATAACACAGAGAGAACACCTTCAGGAGAACATCTCACCTTCAGTTGGTATTACTCATGAGCTACACCTCTGCAACTGAGAGGAAAAGGAGAGGTGCTGCTGTGAACTCACAGCAATGGTGGGACAGGGCTGCTCACAGCCCAGCTGTGCAGCAGCTGTGGGCAGGAGGGAAGCAATGAGAGTAAGGGACACCCTTTTGGGGGGAAATAAGTGTTGCACATGTTTTGTTTTCTTAACTTGGAATGAAGTCCAAAACAAGCGCTTAGGTATGCTGTCATCTGTTCCTCCCTTGAAGAGGACCTCAACCCTTTAGCATCACTGAGATCTAAGGAGACAATTGTCATTGTGCTCTTTCTATAATGCCAGGTTTTCCCCAATGTAAATCTTACCTCCCACACAGAGCACATATTCTCCTTCAAGTTTCTTTCACCTGGAGGAATCAGACCACTCAAGAGTTTTTCTATGGAGAAGACCTTCAGCAGACCCTCATCTGCTAGTTCACTTCATCCAGCAAAGGTCCATTACCTTTTTTCAATGAGCTCGAAGAGGCCAACTGGCCTAAGGAGGCACAGCCTTCCCCCTCCTCATGCCAATATTTCCTATATTTGATAGGAAGGACAGTATTTTACTTGAGTCACCACAGTTTTCAGAGACTTATTCTTACCCTTTCTTGGTCAAATACATAGAAAATAGATCTGCAGAAAATGTGAGCTTGTTGTTGGAAACTGACCTCTGGAGTGACCCCTTCATGACTCTAGTCTTCAAGTGAACATGAGAAGGACTTCACCTTCAATCACTGTTAACTGTGACCGCATAACTATATTTACCTGCATCAGTTTAGCTGCTGGCCTATTTGTTAAAGTTCAACTGTATAAAACCCCAGATTATTAGACACAATCAAGAATTAGACTTCAAAGACCTTTAGACTGTCACACGGAATTAGCATACTGAATCACAATTAAACCACAATTGGCATTTTACAGCACTAGTTCTTTGAGGACAGCAAAGCTAATTTTTTACCAATAGACTTTGAGAAAAAAAGACTCCATTATTTAAAGGTGCCTCTAATTTCTATACCATTCAAGTTATTCTCAGGAGGTATGAAACATGTAATTTTGAACATAAAGTTACTGTCTCATTATTTCATTATCCCTACGGTATTTTTGGCAATGAGTGTTTGGAAGGTGAATTTAAAAAGAGAAAAAATACAAAATAAAGTTGTCAGTGCACAACTGGAATTATGATTATGCATCTTTTAATCATGTGTCTCACTCAAACCCTGCAACTCCGAGTTCCCATGGCCTGCAGCTGAATCTCCCACCGTGGGCATTAAATGCTGTAATATGTTTAATTAATACACTAAAATGCACGAAGGTCCTTGGATACCACAGTGACTGGTGCCAAGTAAGTGTTTATAGTTATAGCAACTGTTAATAAAACATCGTGCACTTCAGGTTTGGAAGATGATATGGAAGAGCTGAGGGGCTGTGGGGCCTTGAGGTCATTCGTATCTTCTGTCTCCTTACAGTTGAGGAGACTGAATTTTTGTCAAGCCAGTGCCTTGAGTCCTTTCTGTACTCTCCCAACTCTCTGTAGCTGCCAAATTTCCACAAGCACACACTAACAGGTGTGGTCCCCTTGGAAACACAGCACATGGAAACTAGTGAAACACACCCAACAGGTCCTGGCTGTGGCATGACCGGGGCAGGTGTTCCACCAGGTGTCCATCATGTCCAGGCCACCCAGCCTGGTTATCTTACACAGCACCATAGTCATTCTCAGCCTGTTTTTCCCTTAATCTGCCAAAGATGCAACCTCGTACTCTCATTCACCTTCATTCTACCTTCAGAACTGTCAGCTGGATCTATGGGTGCTTTCCATTCCAGTGACTCTCAGCTCAGGCAGCCTTTCTTGTCTCCCAAGTACATCAGAAAAGCCCTGCCTTCCCTGACAGTTTTGCAAGGAGATGGATAGATGGATAACCAGACAGACTGAGGGAGGAACAAAGGAAGATTTAGGGAGATTTCCCAAATGAGCTACAACTAGGCCAAATTTCAGCAAATATGTTTTCTTCAACCTAAGCAATCCCATCAGTGCTTAATTTTAAAGCTCTTATCTGAAAAACCAGGAGGGTCTCCAGGATACCAAAAAGAGGAGATACTGACTGCAATGCCTTCACATGTAGCCTGTTGACCTAAATCTAAGAAGCTCCCTCACATACAGTACATAAAGCTTTTCCCTCCAACAGTTTCCAAACACAGTGCTGTTCAGCAGGATATAAGTGTGAGAAGTCATGTGCAGCACATGAAAGAAAACGAGGTCATTTCCCTTCTGTCTGATTCCCCCTCTTTTACTTTTAGGGAAGAAGATTCCAGCAAAAAAATTCTTTTTTCTGAAAAAAGATTGGGCAACTTCAGTAAATTCTGAAACAAAACCAGCTCTTTATGTTCACTCAAACAATTCATTATTGGCTTTAAACATAGATAATTTAACAAATTAAAGTGGTGAATGTGAAAATTACTTGGTTTAAAACTGACAGTTAGAAACGCAGCGTTTTTCAAACTCAGAAATTTAAAATGAAAGGATTATTTTAAGAAAAGTCTTGCAATTTTTATTTTCTCAGAAGGAGCTATACTGCTTACCCAAGCCCAAGAGTGATACTTCATCAGAAAGCATGTGAGATATTTCAGTGAAAGGAGGTGGTAGAAAGAGCAGTATATTGTTTACATTTTATTGGGTAGCATCACCCCACAAATCAGAGCAGAAACGGCTTCAAAACAGAGATGCAGTTCTGCTTTATTTTTGGTTGCTGAGTTTATTTTTTATAAGCTGTTGTGTCACCTCCATGTATGTTGCTTTTTACAACATATCCATTACTAGGACAGTGTAGCACTCTCTAGTCATTTTAAAAGTGACAAGAGAAAAACCTGCACATATGTTGTCTAAAAGACTACAAAATCACCATTACAAATGGACTTAAAAAGCAGAGGCAACTTTGGCTTTTATTTCAATATAAAAGTTAGTCCTTCTACAACTTTTCCCTCCCCTCATTTAAACACTGGTCATTCATTGACAGAAGTGAAACCCATTGATAGGAATGAAACCCACAGGAGTGAAGATGGGATTTAGGGTCTACGCATGTCTCTGCTCTGAAGGTGTATAAGACTCTTGGAGAAAACACCAAACTGCTAAAGCTGTTTGTATGGGTTTATTGTACCTCCTGGGGCCAAGCACAGGCAGTGAGCTAGCCCACTGTCTCCTGAGGTGAAGAGATCTGGGAAGATCTGCCACTAAAAATGGTCCCAGAGACAAAAAAGAATGCATGTTGATAAAAGCAAGGAAATGATAAGGAAAAAAAATGAAAGGAAAATGGAGAACAGAGTGGAACAGAGAGAGAATGGAGAGAGAAAGAACCACACTGCCCTACAAGAGCAGCTTTGTGATTCCTCCAGTAATGTTACTCTGTTTTGTTTATCATGAAAAGACCCCATTAATGCTTCAGCCCCATCAAACAGCAGACCAAGTTCATGAATGGCACCTATCAGAGCCCAGGGTAAATCCAATGATTAGAGGGAATTTGCCAAAGGGCCATTGTAGCTGAGAAAAATGCCTACTCCAGAGAGGAATGCAGAAAATTCCTGGGAGGACAAGCCCTCCTTTGTTGGCAGTCCAGCGGCATTCTGGAGCAAATAAAGGCACACAAAAAATGGGATCTTAGATGCAATGAACATTTGAAGAAATGTTCAAAGACCTCCTTGAAACATTCACACCTCCCCCCTTTTCCCAACTGTACTAACTCTGTTTAGGATGACTGAACGGGCTATACTCAAAACACTACTACTTCAGGGTTACATAATAGAAATGTCTCTCGACAGCAACAGCTTCACTTAGTTTTTTCTACTGCTTTCTCCCCAGTTAAAACTTTTGTTGACACAAGCTTTTAGGGGCCAAATTCCCAGCCAGTGCAAATTGCTACAGATCCACTGCAATAAAAGGATCTCTGCTGGCTTACAGCAGTACAGAATCTGACCTCAGATTTAGCCTGTAAAATAGAATAAAATGCACCCAAACACCAGAATGGACCTATAGTCAGCAGAGAAGGTACATGGATTCCTCCTGTCTGATTCATCCTATGTTGTGGGATGTCCCATGTCTGTGCCAAACAAATATGCATCACCTGTAAGCTATGCAGGGGCAGCTAAGATTGTGCTGTGGAACAAAAGATTTGCTTGGATAGATTCATTTTAAGAGTATAAACACATCCTGACAGAAGTTAAATCCACAAGATTGGACAAGACAAGCATTCACTTAACAACTGAAAGGGATATGACATGTGATTTCAGACTCACCCAGTGGATGATTTTTATTTCTCTTAAGTTAATAACTTGTTCATAAGAAACACATTTAAACCAGCAAAATTATACAGAGATCCAAAGAACTCCGCCAAATATCAGCAAAATTATATTAAAGCTGCAAATTGTTTTATAACATTGGTCTTTATTTGCTCACCATGATCTTTTCAACTACATTACAGCAACACAGTTTTTGTATTAAAAGAGACCCAAACCATACTAGATGTACAGAGACTATATTCTGTCTGCCACAGGCAAGGTTCTAATCTCACTTACATCAGTGTAAATCCAGCATATTTCCAACAATTTTACTGAACACCAGTGAAAGTGAGATCAGAATTTGGCCCTATGCCTCCTTCAGTCTCTTTTCCTCCAGAGAAAACAAAACCATTTTTTGTTATTTCTTTGGTGTGAAAAATCAGATACAAATTTTATGGCTGATTTAAAAGACCATATCTGCTTCTGAAATCTTGAATTGCATAAACTGCATGTAATCCTCACATAAACACATTCAACAAACACAATTTCCTCCCTCCTCACTTCCTATGCTCTGAACAATCTTAACACCTTTTTTTCTTCACAATGTGCATTTAAACAAATATGCTTCCTCATAAACATTGTTAATTACTTTTATTTTATGTCCTGCATTAAAGAATTTGTTGTGATGATGGAGGAGTGAAGGAATACTCATGCAGATGGAAGTGGGCTCTGTAGGTGGGCATATGTTGCATCTGCTTGTGTGTGTGCATCTGAAACCTAACAACAATATTATTTGCCACTCCGGAGGCTGATACTCTAAGGTTTTTCAAAATGGGAGTGAATTGTTTGCAAAGGTGTTTCCTCTATTGCTCTGCAAATGCTGTTCATTTTCATCTTTGTTTTAAATGACCTTTTGCTGGTCCAAGGGGGTCTATATCCACATGGCAGTGCAGCGGCAGTGAAGGGATAAAGATCTGGGTGCACAAAGCAAGCTGGTCTGTGCAGAGCACGACCACGTTCTGCAGTCGTGTGTAAAAAAACCAGTGGTGTTAAAACAGCTCTTCTCCTTTGTTTTTTAATGAATGAAAGCAACCAAACCTTTTTGCTAACCCTAGATTCTGCTTTCTCCTGAATATCAATGCCCCCAAGGGAGGTGGTTGGGGAGCTCTAGCTGCAGCATCGGCGGGAACATTGCCACTGTAACTGACTGCAAACTTGGGACAGTATCTCCTCAGCCGGTAGGAAAGGGAGTGCTGGAGTCTCTCACCCTCATTCTTGCTGGCCTATTTTCTTCAATGGGATTCCTTTGAGAGTAGGATACCACACTGCTCTCACGGGTGAGCTGTCTGAGAATGGGGCCTTGAGAACAAAAATGGCTTGGAGGCAGACAGGCTGGAAGGGCTGCTCGAGACACTCCACCCCAGGCCCAGTCTTAATGAAGACACTGAGTGAAACAACAGATCTGAAGATACATCATTCCTCCAGCAAAGGTATACAACACCTACAGTGACAATTAAATGCAATGGGAAGTGCAGCTATTCAGCACCTTCCAAGGTTAGACAGTTGGCTGTAGTGAAAAAAGAAACAGACTGAGAGAGAATCTCCCGAGCATAGTCCTCTAATTGCCACCAGCTGCATAAATCCTAGGAGCATCTTCTGCAAAATAAGTATCAACTTAGAAAACTGGTCATTGGAAAAGTATGCAAAGCCTGCAGAACACAGATGCACATGTGTGCACACTAACCTCCTCCCGCAACCTTGATTTATCAAGCCTCTGCCTAGCAGATGGCTGACATTTTAAAGTAGCCTCCTAAAACTACAGATCTGCTTGTCTGTTTGTTTGATTGTTTGTTTTCCACCAAACAGACCGTAACAACTTCAGCCATAATCCATTAAAATCCAGGCTAGTAGGGTAAATGACTGTCACTGGAAGCCTGACTTGTCACGCTGCCATGGAGCAGTATGAAGCCCTGGGCTTTTCCTCTGAAGCCAGGGTGACATCATCTCACACATGCTCCTTTTACTAGCTGGTGTTTTGAGCTCCCTTCAAAAAAGTCCACAAACAAGGACAGAGATTTGCTTGTTGCTCGGCACCGTCAGGGTCCCTCCCCCTGAGAGCAGTTCCTTCTCTACCACAGACTTCTGTGTCTTTCAGAAGACACACACACAGGCATTTAAAGATATGTTAGGAATCTAAAGGCACAGACAGATGTTTGCAGTAGTATGTCTGTCCAAAAAACCTGTGTTAAACCTGTGCAGACACCTTGACCGCTCAGATGGCCCAGCTTAGGCAGAAGCACAACCTTTGGCACAAGGGGTGACAGAGGCTTGGGTAGGAACAATGTGAAACCACCCTGCATTAGGTGGCTGATGGGTGAATCATGGCAAACACAGAGAACAACATGCCAGTGATTTTTGCTCTAAAGTTGAAAATAAAGATGGGCTTTTTAAAGAGAGGGTTTGGTTCAGAAGATTTTGAACTCTCCTTTCAATAAAAGGTTGAGCTATTTGCCACTGCAAACAATTATTAAGTCCTAAGCCATTAAATCCTGTAGTGAAACAAGAATTGAAGCAAGAAATAACTGACCAGCCTAGATTCAGAAGCTGGTACAGGTGACAAGAGAAGTGGATAGGCACCCTGGAGGCATTTTTGCACCCCATGATTTCTGGGATTGGTTCAGCTTCTTTGACAGTCTCTTTAAGGAGTTAGGTTCTGCTCACGTCCATGCTTCTCCTCCAGTCTTTTGGCAAAGCAACCAGAGCCCACAATAACAAGTTAACTTGAAAGGATGTTTGTTCAACAAACAAGAAGCAAAAACATTTACAGAGGAAAGAGGAATGGGCAAGATGTCGCTGCCTCTTTCTGGTAACAGCTCAGCATTGCCTCCTGGTTCCCAATTTAGACTTACAACTGAAAAGGAACTATTCCAATTGAAACAGTGGTGCCAAATCAATATGAGACCATGGAGAGGACTGTGGTTTATCAGGACAGCTTCACAAAAAGGTTCTTCAAAGCCCCAAAGACACTGGCACCACTCCTAAAATCCACTGGGAACCTCTGAAACCCTTACTTGCAAACATCAGATTTTTCTTCCTCTTCTGTCATAGGGAAACAGGGAGACAGCAGAGGGGAAGGAGGAGGAGATGAAGGAGTATCTGGTCCTAGAATACTCTGGCAGAGCTGAACTTGACATTGGTTTGGCTTTGGCTTTCATAGCTGTGTCTGGTGTTCACACCCAGACTCATCTGCTGAGTCCAGTGCAGGAGGCAGGAGGAAGCAGTCACCATCAGGGTCAGACAGAGGATGTGGTGATTGCCCCTCTGAGCTGCCCCGGAGTTCATCAGGATATGAATGTCTGTGCAGGAGTAGGCACTGCTTCCAAAATGAAATCTGGACAGTGTTAATTTATCGTGTCTAAGCCTGAGGCCTGAAATAACAGTTACCAGCATTTGTGTTTTTGTATACACTTTGAAAGTTCTGAGTAGCTGAAACTGGCTGGCTTTCTTCAAGAATAAAAGCACTTCTGACCTTCCTTTCAAATATCCTTTGTAAACATAGGGAGATATATAGGCACACATTTACTGTTTTTTGTAGGGGGAAAAAATGTGAACTTAACATAAAGTGAACTGGTAAAGAGAGGGCAGGGGTAGCTCCGAACACAAAAGGTCTTGCTCTATTTCTTAAAGGTTCTCCTGTGCTAACACAATTAGAAAGCTCAGCTGTAATTTCACCCCTCATTCATATAGGACCTTGTCTCACCTTCAGGAGGAAACAGGGACTGAGTTAGGAGAGCCTGAATATAATAGACGTTTGTGGCTGTGTACACTGCTGCCATCAATATAAATCTGTCATAAACACACTCAGGGAGGAAAAGGAACTTCCATACACTGTGGCCTCTACATTTTTGGATGAAAATGCAGATTTATGGTGCATGGGAAGCAATCAGCCTTTGAGACAATGTGGGCCTTGCGAGTGTATGGGACTGTGCAGACTGGTGTTCCTCAGCTGAACTGCACTTCCACAGCTGCATTTGTAACCACCTTCTGCTGGAAGAAAGAGCTGGGCCGAAATGAGGCTAAAGAGATGGTCTTATTACGCTGGATTTTCAAAAAATGTGGCCTACAAAAGGAAAGCCAGAATTTTTAAGCTCTATTGGAACTGATTTACTAAATGGTCTTCAAACTGCCACCCTGCACTTTCATGCACATTAAATGACCTCTTCTGTTGTTCTCATTCCTACGTGGTATGTCAATGGGACACACATGCAACCCAGGGCTAAGGGGCTATCCCAGATGAGGAAAGGTAGAAGAATCAGGCCCCAAAGTCATCATGATTCCCATACAACCTTGTTCTCCTTTCCAGCAAACTTCTAACTCCTGATAAAAACTAGAGCCTTATCTAGAAGGAAGTTATATCAAGTGACTGGATTAAGGTGATTACTCTTCTGAACCATGGTATATTAGGAGTGTTTTTGCAGAAGGAGACCTACAAATGAAAGCAGTTTTGACCAAATTGAAAAACAGCTCAGTGTCATTATTAATTAATGAAAAACAATTTTTCCAAGTCAGCCTAATAGAAGGCTTCCTACATGCAACCAGTAACTGATTAAGTGAGTGACTCAAGCAGTAAAATCACAGTTAGGCCTATTTTCTTCATCCTGGAAGGCCAAGTTCAATATTTTTCCTATGAGACATGCCTTACTATAAAAAGAATGTGATGTTTGAACGTGAATATCTCTGCTCTCAGTGCTGGCACATGAAGCCTTTCCTATCCCTCCTGCCACATTTTAAGAGTGCAGAATGAATCACAATCATGTGGTTCACCTCCCTGCCAAATTCTTTTCTTCTGCTACCACTGCGAGTTCCTCCCAGACTGCTGCCAGCAGTGGCTGTCCCCTAGCCAAGACCTTGGAGGCGAGTGTCAGTGGGAGAGACGGGACTCCCTCCCTCCCTCCCTCTCTTCCTCTTTCTCCTGTGAGAATACAAGCAAGCGCAGCCAGAGTTAGAGACCTGTAATCACAGGACTAGCTAACTAAATAGATGGTGGAGTAAGTCAAGAAGGAGAAAAGGAGCAAGAAGGAGGCTGAAATGGGGGGAGAGAGGGAAAGGGAGATGTGTGAGGCTGGCTGAATGCTGCAACCTGCAGAGCACTGTGAGGTGGCCGAGCACCACATCCTCCCACCCACTCAGAGACACACTCTTCATCTGTCCATCCTGCAGCCATCAGTACAACACTGCTTCCAACCAGGCAGATCTGTGAGGCTGCCTAACTCTATCATGAGCTATTTTTTACCATCAGGACTCATTCTACAGTGAATGGGAGAGTGGGAAGAAAAGTATTAACAGAGGAGTCTGAGGAATGTGAGCGCATAGGTCATATCATTTCACTTTGCTAAAGGAGAGAAAAGAGGATATCATGTGTCATGCTGTTTTGTGTGCCAAGTTCAGGCTTACAGCTGAGGCAAGAATAAATACACTTCACATGTGAAGGAGGGGGGGCAGGATGCAAGTAAAGCACATGAGCTGGTGGATGCTTCAACAAGCAGCGGACACGTACAGAAACTTGCAGATCCAAAGACAGGAGTTTTTTCTTCATTTCCAAAAGTTGTCAGCCCTGTCACTGGGGGCTGAGGGTATCTTGCAAGAACAGCAAGCACCCTCAGCAAGGTGCAAGAGCATCTCTCACAGCCTCACCTGAGCTGGCCAGCCACCAGCTCAAAATCTTGTGCCTTTAACAAAGGTTTTTACCTCATCTGCAGAGATGAATGAGAGGTTTTGTGCCTTTCTCTAGGTTCTTTGCTACTGGCACTGATTCTATGCAGAATGCATCCAGGAACTGCAGTAAGGGTTGACAACTAATTCTGAAATAGGGTTTTAAGCAAAGTAAAAAAGGTAGTGCATAGCACTTGCAAGTCATCATCAGCTGAATGTACCCACTAGCTGCTATTGAGTAACTACAGCAGAAAAAATAGAGTAAGTACTCCTGGTAAAAATATAATAATGGAAAATCCATGTACTCATTAATACGGAGCTTTCAGACAAAAGAATCCTGCCTTTCAGATGCTTTTCAGATAACATGCTGGTCTTATCTAGCAGTGCAAAAATCAATGCCCATCTTAGAGAAAATACTTCCTTTTCATACAAAGAATGGCAGTGACAGCCCAGAACACTAGACATATGGGCAAAACTGGAGATTCAGGATCATAAAAGGTTTACAGCACAACTGAAAGCATCTCCACTAGGCCTTAGAGATTACTAGCTTGCTTCTAAACAATTGGAAAATGGTCAAGATGAATGTTCGGCCACAGGAAAAGATTTACTAATCTTGGATGTTTTTACTTGCTTTAAGGTAATGAAAATGTTCTAGTTCAATAATGCTGAACTAGCTATATTTTTTTTCCAAATTATTCTGCCCTGATTCTTACATACAAGAACTGTCTCAATCTCTTAGATGGCACTGCACTGATTTACACAGAGCAGAAATCTTGAACTTTTACACCTTACCTTGTACCATAAAGAATATGAGACTTAAAATGTGTACAGTAAATCTAGACTTACGTTATTCTCCCAGGTTTATTTGTTGTCCATAAAATCAAGGAAGGAAAAGCACACCAAAGGATATTAAACTCTGGAATCTCTGAGCTCCAGTGTTTTGTTCTGCGTACGCAGCAGTATTCCCACACCCAGATACCCTTGGCTCAGGGACATCCCATAAGCGAATGTCCACCTTCCCCAGACATTGCAGCTATGCTGACAATCCCCTTTTTTCTAAGCCTGTTCCCATGCCATAATTTTTAAATTAATTTTAATACCCAAATCACATACTCATATCTTAAACTTCCCTTGACAAATGTTTCTAAGGTAGGTTTTTACTACCAACCAACTGCCTCTGGATCAGTTCAAAACAGGAATTGCAGGCACACAATCAAGTTCCTGACCACATGTTGGCTCACTGATAGCAGTTTAAGTGATGCCGTTTGCCTTCCATCTGCAGCAAGCTAACCACACACATGTGGCTGGTTACTGCAGGTCAGCCAACAGGCAAAACCAACCCTAGCTTCCACTCCTTTGGTGAGTTTTCTCTATGAAATAACATACAAATAATCACAGCTCCAACTGGCTTTGCAGAGAAAAGATATTGAGTAGGAACATGTGAAATGCCCGGGGTCATCTCTTGCTCTTTTCTGTAGCATGAGCAGCCCGTTGACTAGATTTTCCATTTTCAAAGTATTCCTTAGTACAGACCTGAGGCAGAAACCACTGACTCACCACATAAGAAAAAGGACAAACTTTGACAAAACGTGCTGTTAGTTTCTGAAACACCTTCATGATAATCTTTTCTTCCAGCTAAGGGATAAAACTTTTCAAAATGCATTGTTTTTCTTGCAAACAATAAGAAAATATAGTATGTGTTTTACAATAAAATATAAACTCCTAAAACACACTTACAGGTAACAGAAACAGTGAAGTCTATCAGGCAGGGAATGTAGCATAGGAATATGCCACCAATTCACTTTCTGCTGCCTAATTTCCCACACGTAACAGCAGCATTCTCCTTTATACAATGCCCAAAACGTTTACACATAAAAAATATGGTACATGCAGAGGATATTTAATTTTTCACTTTTGTAATAAGTACTTCCCCAATGAAAGCTCCAGAGGACCAAAACCAAAAATATCAGTGACTTTAGAAGAAAAGGAAACTATTTAAAATGTGGGTCAGTCCATTTAAAATAAATGACTATCAACTTTCCCTAACTACATTACTTTATCCTAATCTAGACTTTTCACAAAGCTGAAATTGTCATTACCTCTGTCTTAAAGGGAGAAAGCAGTATTTGTAGGTACCAATAAATTTTGGAAATAAAAGTTCTGACTACAACAAGATCATACTATTCATATTAGAAGTATTCCCTTCTATCATTATTAACAGCAAGTTGCTTGAAAACATAATAGACTGATCTGAGTCTTCAAACTAAAGCTAGTCAGTGGTTCTACAGGGTTAGCACAGGACACAGCACCTTGGATATACCTTGACTCCCATGGTCATCACATAATTTGGTAGTTCAGAATGAGTGGGTGAAAGAAAAACTGAAAGACTGTTTTTCAGCGAGACGCCCAGAGCAGAATTCAGTTCCAGTATCAGTAGATCCTACTACCAGTGGGGAAGGCTGAGACAAGCCTGTTTCTATCAGCATGTATCCTTTCAAATCAACCCATCCCAAAATGAGGACTACCTTGACAAAGGTCTTTGTGGTAGGAATTGCATTCATATTGCCAGCTCACGTTCAGCATCCCAAATGTCATTTCTTGGCTACTTCTCTGGAGGATGTTTTCAATTACTTGGCTGTTTTTCTTGCTTCCCTACCCCCTCTATTTCTCCCAACTATTATTCAGACCCTGTAAAACTATTTCTCTTGAGGCTGTAACTTGGGCATGAGACACATAAGTGTATTTGCACATGCAAATTAATGACTCAGATTCTCTCATTACAGGCTGTTTATAAGATGCTTTTACCATTTCCCGGTCAGAAGACATATCTGGTTTTTTGCTGTACCAAAGCTCAATTAAACCATCTAATCAACTTGATCAGTTCAGATTGAACTAATTCATCTCCCCCTACATTTGAGTAGTAAGCATCTCAGAGTTTTCCTTCTGGTGTTTTTTGTTTGTTTTGTTGTGTGGGGTCTTTTTTTGTCTAACAAAATAGCTATTCAGGTTTAGTGAAACATATGCCACATTTTCTTTGGGCAGTAAATAAATTTAATGCCTTTACTGCAGCTGAAGTGGAAGGGAGCGTCTGGGACACTGCTCCAAAACTATTCAATGAACCTATTCGTTAGCACAAACAGCTGATCTGTTGGGGTTGCTTTGTGCTTTGTTTTGTTGCTGGATCCACTACAAATACAAGCCATTGGCAGCTCAGTCAGCAACATATGAGAAGGGGCTTCCTCTCCCGCTGTAGTGTTCCTGGCTGTTTGAGCACGAATAGAAAAGGTGGATGAATGCCAATTGGCAAAACAGATAGAAATAGCACTGCATGATTCTAATATAAGCAGCAAAAAGACCAAGCACAAAACATTTCTCTCTCTCCCATTGACTAAGGTTCCTTTTGGCAAACAGCAGCAGGCTTTTGCATGCTTATTTCCCTCTGGTCAGGGAAGATAGCTTTAATTATATGGCCATGCAAGGTAATATCGTTCAGCCTCTGGCGCTGTTCATTTACTAGGGTAATAAATAGAGGGCTAAAGGACTGATTAGCTGCTAGTCAGCTCACAGAGACTCCCCACCTCAATTTTCAAATGAAAATCCACATAAGAGGCATAACGGAAGGACTACTCACACCACTTACATGCACTGCAGAAACGCATGGGGAAGGGTGTGTACCTACAGGCAAAGGAAATGTGTCAACAGTAGTGACACAGTAATCCCTGCACATTTATGAAAGGCAAGTTCACTAGGATTCGTATCCTTTCTTGATCAACAGATCTTCATTAACAACTGCATGGAACTTGTACAGAGCAGGGCAGAGGGTGGACAATATTATTTTAACAGTTTTCTTTCTTTCATTCTCTTTTTGAGTGTCCCGCAGGATACCGGAAGCTAAAAAGTAATGCAGACCAAGGCTGAATTTTTAATCACTTTGCAATAAATACTTGAAGGGGTTTTTTTTCATAAACTATTCTTAAAATTATGATTGTTATTATTCTTATGACCGTGAATATGACTATGACTATTACTCTTTGCTTTTAAGGATTCTCTGCCCACCCCAACATTTACACTGGGACCAGTGTAAACGGCCAGTTCAGGGACTCTACCTCTGCTTGTCCTAGAACAGGCTACTACTGATTTTATTTGATTCCTCTCACTCCAGTTTTAGAAAAACTAGTCAAGAGCCAATCCCTACCAGCTCTCTCCACGCCTCTCATGACTTTGCAGACTCTTCTAAATCTCTTCCAGGCTGAAGAGTCCCAGCTTACTCAGTCATTCCTCACAGGGCAGCCCCCTCGGTTACCCATTGGGCTGCCTTCTGTTCTACCACTCACTTTCTAGGACGAACAGACTGGAATCACATGCCTTATTTCTAACAAGAAGCAAAACAGTTTACAGACTCCAACTTACTTTCAACTTGCATGCAATAATTTGTTGGGGAGCTCATACCCAGGGAGTCTAATCATAGGGAACGGTACCCTACAGAACCAGAAGTACACCACCTTAATAAAAAGTTTTCTCTGAAAGACAAGACAAATTCAAATACGTCTCTACTACTACCTTGTTGTAGTGGAAATGACTTCAAAGAAATAGTTGGCTACTAAAAAAAGGCCACACTACGCGTACAGAAATCCCATGGTTTTTGCTTGGCTGTGTGGGCAGGTGGGGAAGAAGGATCAGGGTGGACTAACAGAGGGGAGAATGGTGTGGTTTTTTTACAACTTGACCGATTTGGAAGCGTATGTTTTCCTGTGGGAAGTCCTGAGCTCTATCTCTAGTGATCTAAAATCAGTGCCAAAGGTTTGTGAATGGGTTACAAAATCAGCAGTGGCACCTCCCATTGTTAGCTGTCTACATTTTTTATAACCACTTGCATACTTTTGGTCAACCACTGTAAAATAAACAGTCCTTCCCAAATGTTTTTGTTTTCTTTGACAGCACAGCAATAATTCACATGGAATGCTGCAGAATATAAGAGCATTTTAAAGCTGTTGTAAAGCTGCATTTTTATGATTTATGCTTGAGTGGTTTTCAAACAAAAAAGATGCCAGAGCTACAAAAATATACGAAATTAGAAGATGTATCATGTGTGCATGTACCTGATATAGATGTAGGCATGTGTGGGCTCAAATGGGAGACACTATTTCAAATAATTCTCATCTTCTGGGGAAGATCTGATAATTTTCCTGTGTCTTTGAAAAATGACTCAATGCAACAGCCAGAATAACTTCTGCAACTACCAAAATTGGATTAAGATGACCAAAACGAGTCTCTTTCAACATGAACTCTTAGGATCTCATGCTTGCTGTGCCCCTTGAGTAGAAAAACACTCCCAACTAGTCATTCCATCTGACCTGAAGAAACATTTCACAGATGGATCATTATATGACTGCAAATACAACTGGGTATTATACTCCAGGCTAGAGCAGAAACCTGTGAAAATGACACCAGTGTCTGTTACAGTGCACTAGCAGGGAGCGAGTCTGCGTGACCACAGATGTTTCTGTTCACCTAGTATCACCCTATTTATTGCTCTCATCTTTCTGAAAACTCTTGTCTCCAGCCTGCACAACAGAGACCTTAAACAGTGCTGTAGGAGGAACAAGAATAAGCTATATGTTAAGTTTGCTCTTGAAGGCTCAGAGGTTATCAGTTTGGCCATCACACCTGCATTCCTGACAAACAGCTGGAGACCCAGAAAGGCCTGGCCCAGCTGAGTGCTTCTCCAGCAGAGAGCAGTGATACACTGTCAGTGAATGCAGTCCTGGAAAGCAGGGCAGCTTCCAAGCTGGAGAAAAGGCAAAGCTCAAAGCTGGCAAGCTTGCCAATGTGAATGTCAGAGGAGCTGGACTTGGAGAAAAAGACGACAGTGTGGGGTCATCTGAAGAGAAAATCGTTAAGAGCACCTACAAAGGCAGTGCCTGAGCCAGCAGACCCCACTTCAGGAGGAATACTTACATGAGATCAGAGATGCAATCCTTGCAGCATTTTGCACTGTAACCCCAATGTAGGGGGCCTTTGCACCACAAACTCCATCCACCTTCAAATTAATGTCAAATACTCCCTGGCAACCATTGTTGAAGTTGCATATACCTGTTCAAGTGACATCAAGAAGAAGATGCCAGCCTGCCAACAGAAGAGCACCTCTTTATTAGACCTGTCAATACGGACTTAAAAAGCCAAACAAGCTTGTCTCAATCTTCGTTCTGTATCAAGCTGCTTCATGTATTTCAAAGACTGGCTTACATATATACACAGGCACATGCACACACACTGGCACTTCTCCATTTACACCTCCTGTGTATTTTATCCTTGTGTGTATTCTCTGTATAGCCACTACTAGTAATAAAGTCAAAATGTGAACCCCTCTTAGGCAATAAAAGGTACTGAATGTTAAATTGCAGATCTAATTGCTGTGGTCTAAGCAACAAGTAGATGATGGCCCTATGTATGCCAACCCCAGATGAACTGATCGGTACCCCT
The DNA here is from genome assembly GCF_020740725.1 of Corvus hawaiiensis. Classification (NCBI taxonomy): domain Eukaryota; kingdom Metazoa; phylum Chordata; class Aves; order Passeriformes; family Corvidae; genus Corvus; species Corvus hawaiiensis. The sequence continues at coordinate 45,832,411 of NC_063216.1, forward strand.
AGAAGAAGGGTTACCTAGGTAGAAAGGTTTTCCTTTATCTCATGAGCTAATAAAATAAATGTTTGGCTTTTCACCTAAAGATACTAAAACATTTCCTAAAGTGAAAGACTGGAGTTACCATTCCTACTTCACACATGATGAAAACTAAAGCACACAAAGTACACTGTCTGGGCTAAGGGCTTGAAGCTGGGCAGGCAGGCTTTGCATTGCACACTGATGCTTCCCAACCTGCTTGTAACCAGGACACCTTGTCACTGCTTTTTTGCCTATCATATGATCTCGGCTTTCTGCCATTGCCACCTCAACATCCCACACCACTTTACTCTTTCCCTTCTGTCCTGTCAACATCAACTTGCTCTGTCCTCCCTGTTTGGTGCCTCATTTCTCCCCCACCCTCCTGTGAGAGCAGCACTGGTGGGGATGCTCATACTCAGTGCTCCCCACAGTGCCCTGACTAGTGAGAGCCACCTCCTTGGGTGACAGAAGCTGATTTAAATCATAACTCATCTCTTCAGGCTTTGTTTCCACAGGTAGATACAAGTCTGCTCTTAACAGTGAAAAAAACCCCACAGAGCATCCAACATATCACACAAATTTTATGCTCTGAAAAGCAATTTTAGCTCAGCCTTAATGTTTAAACTATAACAGAATTTACAATATGGGTGAGGCTGGAAGGGCTTTATTGCAAAGATCTTTTGCCACACACTGACCCTATGTGCTCCCCTTGCAGGCAACATCTTGGGTTCTGTTTGAATTTAAAAATTATAAAAATCTCTCTAATTGTTATCAGTGTCCTGAAATTAAGTTTGGCCCCACCTAAAAAGGTAAAGAGCATTTTTTTTTATTGTTATTATTATTACAAAGAGAGTTGATATTATTTCAAGGACAGCCTCTGTATGAGGCTGTTGAGAGGGTATCCTCTCAACAAGAGAGCTATAGGAGGCTTCACAGGTACCTGGAAGACATAACAGAAGCAAAACACTCCTCTGTGCACATTGCAGGAAAAAAGCTTTGGAGCAGATCTTTGTCTGCTCTGGAAAAACTCTGGGTTCGATTGGTACTTTCTGTAGTTCGCTGCTCATCAGTACCAGTACAGTTCATACTGGCACATCCTTGTAAGTCTCAAGCTCTTGTGGTGACATTTTCTCCTTTCAGGATAGGCAAGAAAACAAATCTTTTTCATAATGTTGAGGACATTTGAAAGAAATCACCCAAAGTTCAGCTAGAGTTTTAGTTCAGGATAGTGACCCCCAGGACAGTGATGAGATACTCTGTCTGTGACAGCGCTTGTTACAAAGCCTCTAAGAAGCAAAGCAATGCTCTCAATAACCATAACATGTTCCACCTTCAAGGAATGGTTCTGGAACCAAGAACTCAGTTCACCTTCTTAAGTGGAGCATTCAAGGATAAAGTGGAGGAAGAAGAATCGGGGTGGTATATTTCCCAAACGGCACACACAGAGCAAGGTGATTTCTGGAGGACTGGCTCTTCTCCTGGAGCAGGTCCCAGCGGAGGGCTATGAAAATGATTAAGAGAGTGAAGCATCTGTCTTAGGAGGGTAGGATGAGGGAGCTGAGTCTGTTCAGTCTTGAGAAGAGACAGCTGAGAGGGGACATGATCAATGTCTATCAGTATCTGAAGTGAGGGAGCCAAGAGGATGGAGCCAGGCTCTTCTTAGTGGCGCTGAGCAATAGGACAAGAGACAACAGGCAGAAACTGATGCACAGAAGTTCCACCTGAACATGAGGAAGAACTTCTTTACTGTGCAGGTGACTGAGCCCTGGAACAGACTGCCCTCGCTGGAGATACTCAAGAACTGTCTGGAGGCAATCCTGTGCCATATGCTCTGGGATGACCCTGCTTGAGCAGGGAGTTTGGACCAGATGACCCACTGTGGTCCCTTCCAACCTGACCCATTCTGTAATTCTGTGATATTAAGCAACACTCTATGCTACACATTCATCCTTGCAGTCATGACCTCCTGCTGCTATGAGAGATTCTCTTTGAAGGGTTCCTACCCCAGGGCCACATTTTTGGGCAGCAGCAGCTTGGAATCCTACCCCAGGGCTATGCTTTTGGGCAGTAGCAGCCAGGAAATGGTGCTTATCACACCTCCACCCGGGCTCCCCAGCCAGGGAAGAATTCAGGCTGCTGCCTGGGCTGAAAGGCTTGGGAAAGTGCAGCCCTGCTGTTTCATGTCAACATTCCTCCCCCTCTGCCTTTCCCAAGGTCTCGGCAGAAAATCCTTTTTTGTTCTTATCAGTTCAAACAAGAACAATGAATTCCTCAAGCCCACAAGAATGTGACAAGGTGCCAACAAAGCCAACCAGGAAGGTGATGTATGGTCTATAGGCTGTAGCTCAAATAAATCACTTCACACACCCATGCTGCATGGAGAGAATTCAAACAGCTCAGAGCCTCTATTTCTAGTTCTCCCTTTCAGATATTCACCTGCCGACTATCCTGGATAAAAGCAATACATGTGATGCTAAAATTCCACATGCCCTTTGCTTTTATTACCAGGAATAACTGATTGAACAAAGTGTCTAATCAAATCAAAATTACAGCAGTATGTCTATACAGCCTTGCTGAAAGGCAGCATTGCATTTTCCATTACAAACCCCTATATGCAAGTTTACAATTGGCTCACTGAGCACAACTTGGTGCACGCAGTTGTCAGCCAGGGACCAAATTCTTTTTAACCACATTTCAGAAATAATTGTTTGGCTCTCTTAAAATCATACTAATGTTTTGTAAAAAACATGAAGTTACCACATCTGATAGCTTTTTAGTATATATCTTCAGTTTCTACACTGATCTCCTAGTCAACTAGTCTGACTGGGAAAATAAAATAATAATGACCAACACATTCAGTCGTAAAAAGGCAGCTTAGGAGGTGCATATTCTGGTTGTGCAAGGATTCAGATGTCTTGTTCCTTGCTTGAACAACATGCCTTCTCACCAGAATTCACATGATGCCCAACACTGAAGAAATTACAATTGTTTCATACTAAATTACATATATGATGGTGAAAATCCACAGCCCAGACAGAATGGCAAGCAGGTGTCTACACATGGGCTCTTCACGAGCCAGAGGGTGAAACAAAGCATGCCTAGCCTTGCTGTGAGGTAGGAGCTCCTTAGCTTGGTTTTGCCTGTGCATTCCTACTGCACAGATGCAGCTCCCAGCCCCATGCAGGCACACTGCATGTGCAGGAGCTGCTCAGCAGTGCAGGCAGCAACTGGCTAGTTCTCTGGAAGAGCCTGGATACTACTGCTGGTATGTAGAGCATAGATCTGGTCATAGGGAGAAAACTTTCTGGAACAACCATCCATGGTTCTCCATAAAACTTTCTGATGTACCACTAGAGTTGTAATATCAAACCAATCATTGGAAAAACAACAGGTGTTTAAAACGGTTCACACTGTGAAACCTTTTCTTGACCAGAGACTTGCATGTTCTTCATGGGGTCAGCTCAGTGTGGAAGGAGCACAGACTGACTGGAAAGGGGGAATACACCTGCCACAGCCAAGGTTCCCCATGGGCAACAATCCTGCACCACTGTTCTCACCTAAGGCAGAGGGGAATAAAGGCTTACAGCTTGCCAGTGTGAATTTGTCCCACCTCCTCAACGCTGTGCCGCACCTGTCTGCCCCAGGTGCAGCACCAACAAAATCTTTCATATTTATATGGTTTAGTGCTGTCTGCCTGCAGCTCCTCAACATAACCGCGATATGGTGCCTCATTGATGCAGACAGCGTCTTCATCACAGATGGATTTTTGCTATTTTACATCACCTAAGCTCAGGAGATGCACTGCTTGGTAGACACTCCAGTACTGCTCCTGCTCCATCACCTACTCCATCTACATCCTGCCCCACCAGTATACGTACCACTAGGATGCCAGCTGCAACAGGCACACTAAATCTGTGCTTCCCTGTCTTGCCTGTGTATCCTCAGAAAAGAAAGCACCACTGTACCTCCTGCTATTAGCCTCTGGCAACCAGACTTTGCTGGATTTGCTAGGTCTAATTTGGCTGTACTTGCCATCTAGTGAATAAGAAACACAGTAAGGATGAGGAAATAATGTATCTGCCTGGTGGAGCATGATGCTTTTCAGATGAACTTTTACTGCTTGTGCAAATAACTGATAATGCACCAGCAAATGGTCTGCAGAGTACTGAAAAAGCCATGGCATCTCTATAATGAGAAATCTTAATACAGCTTTGGATTACTACATTTCTCCTACCAAATGGGAAGAGTGGCATTGTGTGAGGTTCCTGCCTACTGTTCACCTCTTAAAATGGCTTTGGTTGAAGCAGGACTTGGTCTTCCACCTTTAATAGACAGACTTGTACATATCTGAAGGAGCAGCTTTATTTAACTACACACACATGTTCCCCCCACCCCCTAAAAAAAGATCCCTGCCCTAAATTCATATTTTGTACAACATACCAAAGCATTCAAGTAAGTAATTTATATGCTGGATTGAAATGGCTTATTTGGAACTACTGCAGTCTGCTGAGAATGTTGTATGGGTCAGGAAAATGTCCTCTTCAGAGATTCCCATGTAAAAATTATTCTAGTAGAATGGGAAATGTTCCATTCTGACATTCACCTTTCCACTTATACTGACTGGAGTAGTACTTTTAGGCACAGATCTAAGCCTGGAAATACTCATGAATAGGAATACCGCTGGATGATGCCAATCAAAATCATCATTCCAGAAATGCAGCATTTCTGATGGGTGAGGTGTAGCAACAACAGAGGTGAGACGTGGCACGGAGCCCAAGCTCATTCCCTGACACATCATGATCAGGCTGAGCGCTGTGCTGCCTTGGTAGGACTTGGTAAGAGGCAGAGAAGGGAGGAAGAGAGGAAGTGATACTGGGGCCAGCAAGGTAGGTTAAGAAGGCAGCAGTTGTGGCTGGGAGCGGACAGGATGCTGAAGAGGAGAGAGGATGGCAATGAACACTGATAGAGGCACAGCTGGGAGCTGCCAGCTTGAAAGACTGGGGCACTAAATTCTATGATGGGTCCTGTGGTACTTGGAGAGTTTCTTAAACCCTTAGATGCTGGAGCCAAATGCATATATAAAACATTAAAATACATCACCATTAAATTACTTTTAAAGGAAAAGTTTAAAATCCAGAAGGCAAATATAAATATAGCTCCCCTTTTAAGTATCTTACGATTTTCAGCCATTCTTATAAAGACTGGTGTATACGTTCTTTTTGAGAAGAACTTCTGTACAGAAATTGCATACAAAAGGCACTGAGGTACCTTTCAAAATCACATTTATAGGTTTTATACGGGAGAGCTTTTGATGTTTTAAGAGAAATTACAACTAAGGGGCAAAGAAGAGAATAACCAAGGAAGAGAGTTTGTATATTATCACTATACATTTACATTTTACATTACTTGAGTGTCTCTATTTGCTCTAGAGTCTGCTGGCCCAGCTAAATGGAAATTTCAAAAACATAGAGCCCTTTCAAACAAAATATATAATTTTATTGTACTCAACTCCCTTTTGTCTTTTAGTTGTAATTTAGACCTTACTAAATTCTTCATCTACACCACTTAAAGATAAAAAGAGCCTAACCTCTGAAGTTAGGTCCAGTTTTCTATTAAATCCCTTCTTTTTCTATATCAAGCTTCAAGAACACTGAGGGCATTTTAGCTAACAGACAGTATGTTAATCCATTTCACATCAACTGCACAAGGTCTTAACACATATTACAAGCAGAGATACTCTTTGGCATCGTCTATTCTCAACCTGGCACAAACCTCCCAGCTCAAGAAAGGCTCCAAATGACAAAAAACCAGATGTCATAGGCTGGGGTTGAATTATAAGCAACCTCCTATCATGAACATTATCCCCTGCACCTAACATGGGCATAATTCTGCTGCAGCATCTTACTCAAATAAATATTTGATAGCAAAGGAAGGCACATTTTTATTATAAACAAATGATGCAGTATGATTAATTACCAATTTTCTCCACTGAAATGGTGTCAAAGAATGTCAACGGACCACCTAGCAAAATTACAACTCCAAAGTAACATTTAACAAAATTCTGTACACAGTTTATCATGTAGCATTTTTGTGGCATCTGTTAAAGGAGAAACTAATTTTCCATGTGACCTAAATAAGCACTTTCATCTGAGGGGAAGGGGGATAAATGATGTAATCCTGCTTGTTGCCAGTTTGAAATCACTGTGCTCTCAGATGGACTTCCTTCACTGACAACTGACTCTGCAAAGCACTTGGAGCTCAGGGACCTCACAGAGTTTCCAAACAGTTGGAGCAGGGCTGCAAAGGTCTCTCATGATGAAAATGAGTGACTGGTAATATGGTGTGCTTGATCCTCTCCTTTCAGTTACAGTAATACCTTGTTTAGTTGATTACTAGTATCCTGTTACTAGTAAAATGTCTGCATCATTATTCAGATCTCAAATACTATTTTTAATCCATTACCTCTTTCCTAGAAACATGAGAATGGGCATTTCTGCTACACTATTGAGGCCAGTGTCCCTTCTGAAACAGGGGCAACTTAGGGAAGAGCATATGAGTAAGACGAGCACACAGTGGTATTTCCCATAATGGTACCTCAGTTTTCAACTATTTATGGCTCTGGGACTTCCTGAACCTAAGCTGTGGTATTGAATAGCCCAAGACAAAAATCACATTCTTTGAACCTATCCAAATAATCTTTGAATTTCCATAAAAACTTTCAGTTTTTGCAACATAAGGTGCTTCAATATGCCCTATATGATAAAGCATCTTCTTTTGTTTCTTTCAGCCCTAATAGATACTACTTCCATTAAATGACTCACAGTTCTGCTGCCACAAGAATGAATAAACATTTCCCTTTCTCTGTGCCACAACTGACTTGTGAGATTCCCTAAATGCATCCTACCCACAATCATGTTCCCTCCTGGCCAAAGAGCTCTGCTCTGTTAGATTCATCACCTGAAATTCATTCTACACCTCCAACTGTTTGGGTTAGTAATAATTCCTGTTGCTCTGAGGTCATGCAACACATGCAAAGTCACCCTGACTTTGCCCTTTACAACTCAATGAAGCTCTGATGCTTTTCCGATGATAGTGTGAACTCAGGCATCCTAAAAACCCAGTGTGCCCTTTCAGCACACTGCCGAAGGAAGAAGCCTGTTGCTGTCTCAACTTCCCTATGTCAGCCACATAACTTTGCCCCAAAAATGGGATAAACTATTTAGCAATGGCTTGAAACCTGGTGCAGACTGATTCCTTTTGTCTCTTTCCTCCTCTGGCTTGTTGACCACAGCCTTTTCCTGTGACCATACAGAACATAGCACATTTTGGAAACAGCTGCCCTGGAATTGCCACACACCAAGTCTCTGTCCATCCCTGTAAAACATCAGCTCAACTGCAGCCTTTCCTGGGGACCCCTGGCTTCCCCAAAAGCGCAGTGTGCAGAAGGCAAGGGAGATGAGACAAAACTGCAGACAAGTATGCAGGTTTTATCTTGATCTCTTTATAGGTCTACAGAGATTAACAAGGGGGAAGAAAAATACAGCCTGTGGCTGTTTCACTGAGTTACCAGAGTTTCCAAGACTCTTATTAAACATGAAGAGTTCATATTCTACCTATTTTATTTTTGTTTATGGTTTCTTTGCTTTTTAAGCAAAGCTAAATTAGTTTTGCAGCAACCTACCTTTGCCCTGAGCTGCTCTAAATTGCTCCTCACAATATTTCAGTTGTTTTGGGAAACCCAGGATCTGTCAAATGGTAACAGTCCTCCTGCTGTTAAACTGTTCCCTTCAGCCAAGGGGACAGGAACCTGAAGGATCTGGTTTCTCTTCTGACAGCTGCAGTAACTGGACCTAAATCGGAATTGGAGTAGAATTTTGTGGTGAAAATGAAATCACTGTCATCACATTGTCTCTGCATAGAACTCTGGGCAGATTTGGGCACTTGATAGATTTTTATGTCCACTGAACATCTGCTATTCTCCAAAGAGGTAAAAAAATGGGGAAATCAAACCATTGAGCTATACGAACATGACAGAGGCAGGCACTGCAGAGTTTGGCAACTGTTTTTAAGTCTTGAATTAACCTGATTACAAACATATTTTTAAAAATGTGCAACTGATCCCCCAACTTCATCTGGAAGCTCTGTAAAATATTACATAAATCTACCTTGGCGCGTGCTCAGTTTCACAAATCACTATTCAAGGTTTCATGATTACGATGCAGAAGTTGATGCAGGAGGAAGGACCCTGTAGGAAGCAGGACTGAGAGATTTCAACGCTGTTCCTCATTGTGCTTTAAGACTTTCTATACTCCTCTGAGCAAAACAGTGAATGTATTTTTTGCTTACTATAAAAAGAGATAGTACTGCCTTGTATCTATTCCACTTTAGGTCACAAACTTCTATAGAAGTGCTCGGACTTTACTGCAATAGGTAAAGACCATGTTTTCAAATGTTATATGGCATAAAGAGTCTGGCAGCATTTATTAGAAAACATCTCTAATTCATTCAACATTCCACTGACATAAACCAGAGAAAAAGGGAAAGAAACCCAGCCTTCCTATCATGTGGGAACAGTTACTGTGTCATACTGCAGAACATGCTCTAACCCAACCCTTTCCTGCTGTCCCTGCTGCCAGCAGGATTTAGCCCCTGCAAAGGGAAGTTGCTGCTGCCCTCCCTGTAAGTCCTGGAGGAGAGCTACCCCAGAGATACCTCTCTACCCCATCTGCCTGGGAACCTATGCATTGGTTTTGGGGTGGATTTTCGGTTTTTTGTTTGTTTGTTTTTGTAAGAGGAAGAATAAAGTCACAGAATCATTTTAGGTTGTAAAAAACCTTTAAGATTATTGAGTCAAACCATAAAGGACAGCAGTGCAGTAGGTATTTTCTTGCTATGCCTGTATTTATTACATCTCACCTCATGCTATTGGGATGAAATTCAGTGAATCCCAGTGTAATTTCTACTGAAATATGAAATCCAGTATGTCCACAAGTCTTTCTATGTAATAAGTATGCTTTATTGTGTTTACCTAACACTCAACATTTGGAAATGTTTGAGTATTAATACAAAAAGTTTTTCACCTACAGAACTTATTTGCAGTATGCTGAGGGTTATTCTCTCTCACAGACATATATGTGGGTGTATATATATGTATATATATATATATATATATATATGTAGGATAATGGAAAAAGAGATATAGATACATTGCTATGGAATTGAAGATGTGCTGTTATAGGACAAATCATCCTACACTCATGTTCATTAAAAATACTAATATTTCCATTCAGTGCTCAGAAAGCTTCTCCAGCAGCACACTAACATATACTGGCATATCTAAAGCAGGTAAAGAACAGACAGAAAGCACACAGAAACAACTGTATTTTCTCTGCATATAACAGAAATTATAATCTTGATTTTTGTCACATAAAAAGGTACCAAAGTTGGGAGATACAACTCCAATATAGGGGTCCCAGATACTTTATAGCCATCAAAACATATTCTTTATTGTAGGATATGTTAGAATTACTATTTCAGCTGAGATTTCTTATTATTTAAATATTAACTATAATATAGAAGCATATTGAACTAAAAATTAAGACCTAAAGAGCAGTGAGTCAGAATACAAATCTATTTCTAGAGTCATACCAGCTCAGACAGCAGCTAATAATGGTTGCTGAGGAAAAAATGCGTGACAAATATGGAATGACATTTCCTGCACTTTTAAAGTGGGAGATGCCATTGGGTCTACTGAGTTTAAAAACACTTTCTGTACGAGGCCTGTAAAAATCGTTTTCCTGTATCTTACTTTTTTCTTTTAATTTGGCTAACAGTTTTGGAAACCAATTTACACATCTGACATGAAGAACTTCTGTGCAAATGAACTTGACAATTTAAATGTGTTGTGTGAAAAATATACTTCTTCTTGCTTGTTTTACCTAAGCAATTTCTGTTGATCTTCTACCTGTTATATTTCAGAAAACAAAAACTAATTATTTTCCATTCATGTTCTATACAGAATTAATTAGATGTGCAGATCTAGGTCCTATTTCTTCTTAGTTTCTCTCCTCTTTTCAGTTAAGAAGACCTGGTCTGCTTATCTCCCCTTGTGGGGAAATAATTCTGTACCTTTGAACAACCTAACATTCATCTGCACTTCTTTAGATTTGTTATTATATGTAGTGTTCAAATCCATTAAAAATCTAAGTGTGTCACTGAGTTATCCATGCCAGAAGTATATCTGACATTTTGTTCTCTTTCCCTTTTGCAACAGTTGTTAATATTTTATTCCTTCTTCTGACCACTACCATCACAAAACTGACGGTTTGTAAGAACTATTCCTCATGACTCCAAGTTCCCTTTCCTGTTTGGCAATAGCTGCCTCAGGGCTCCCCTTTGCAAAGGCAGAGGGATCTTCTCATCCCCTTGAAGGCAACACAAAGCATTGCCTGCCATTGCATTGCCAGGCCTTTCGGTACCTTCTTTACCTGCTCACCATCTACTTTATTATTAACTAATTTTTTTTATCTTTGCCAGTGCATAACTTTGCACAATTAGTTCCAATATCTCTAATTTTGAGCAGCATAGGCCCCATCACAAGTCCTGCTGGAAATATACAGGTATCTCCCCTCCATTGTCGAAATAGCCCAGGACAGGACCTTCTCTCTCATTCCCTGACCACTTATTTCCTTTAAGGCACTCTAAGAATAACACTGAAATTAACTATTTTGGAAAACAAGACACATCACATTGATTGAACTGTCCTGAGCCACACACTTAGTAGTTTTCTTTCAGAGAATTCCAACAGGTTTGTGACATACAATTTCTTTCTAAGAAGAGCTTACTGCTTTTCCTATTTTTTTTCTTATTTACCTATAAATATTATACTTATCCAAGTCTCAACAATTTTTTTCTGCTCGAGCTTATACCTATTTGCCTGGAGTGGTTATCAGACCTACTGGCATGCAGTTCCAGGAGCTCTCTTGGTGTCCTAATGGCTGCCAACACCTTCTCTGAGGCTAAGTCACTTGTCCTATGACCTACAGCTAGGGCTTTACTGTAGGAAGTTCAGAAATTTTGTATTTCAGTTTGATCTGACTTCTTTGGAGAACAGTGTTTGTTCCTGACAATTTGTCACTACTGATTTATGGATCTGCTTGCAAACTCCTTCACCTGCATTCCAACACTAGACAGCTCCCCCAAATCCTTCCCTGTAATGAAAGGTACTGGTGTGGAAATCTTCTTAAATTCTTCTAAGATGCCTAGAATTTGTATCTTTCTACTCCTGCGGCCTTGCCTTACTTGAGCTCTTCTTTAATTTCTTCAAGTCATTGTCTCTATACACTCTTCAATGACCTCCTGTTTCCAGCATGTATTAAAATGGTTTTTTATTAGTACTTCCAAGTCCTTAATGGGTTATTCCTCAGCACATTTTTAGTCCTCCTTCATCGATGCTTCCCATTTAACAATGCTTCATGTTTAATGTAAATTTTCTTTTCACCCTCATTTGGATACGACTTCTACTTTTTGAGAACTATTTATTTAACATTTTCCTGTCCGCTCATCTCCTTAAAAATGGCAACCTCTTCATAATCCTTCTAAAGCAATTTTGATAGTTGGTATATACATACTTGGAACACTTAAGATGTCTGTAAGCAGTCTTCTTGCTGAGTGAAAGCCACTTCACCCTACTGACCCTCCTTTTTAACCTCAGTGTTATGTTGTACCTGCTTATGAACTCAGATATGACTATGGAGAAATTACAGTGAAGTAGAAGAACAAGGATGATTTGGTAGGACATCTTTGCCCAATATGACTATGACTGTATAAATTTTATATATGGTCTTTCTACATAAGTGAATTCGAGGTTCCTTTTCCAAAGGACAAATAAAATGCTCTTTGCTCTGGAATCATGCATTCACATACAGACCCAATGATGAGTGACTGAGTATTGCTGGGCTTTAAACATTGGTTGACTGGCTTCCATTAAATTAGTCTGTGGCATTAAATTCAGCTCCCTGTGGATACTATTTCTCGGTTCAAGTACATGTTTTTGAGGATTTCAGAGAAAAGACTCCAGAGCCTGTATTAAATCTACCCTTCAACAGCTTTAGACAAACAAGTGCAGCAGTGTGGGCCAACCTGCAATTCTTCTAGCCATGATCAAATTTCTATTTCCCTGCAGAATACTATTTCAGAGGCCATGTATCCATCACCTTTAATTAATACTGTTAGTTTAATTAAGATATCTATATTCTAAACGAAGTTTTTGTCAATACTGGTAATCATCATGTTAGGTCATTGCTTTTCTGTATTAGTCAAATATTAGTACCATCATTCACCTAACAAAACTGTGGCAATAACTGTTCTGCAAGAAAACTGATTTAGTGGCTTTGGGCTTTTTGCTGTTACTGAAAGACAATGACCTAATTAATTCTTTGGTTAGAATTCAGCTTCCAGGAATACCTGTAAGGATTATTTCAGGGGTTAATTTTCTAGTTCTTAGATGTTTAACTGTCTAATTTGTAGATGTGATGAGGTAGTTAGCATTCTAAGTACCATAAATGGCAAACACAATTATTTCCTGAAGTGAATTTCCAGGCAAAAAAAATGAAGGCCATTTTTAAAAACCATACTAGAAATGTGTTTTTAATTGTAGATAAAAGCATCCTCAGCAGTACTAAAATAAAACTAGAGGTATCATATCTGAAGTGGCAAAGGTTAGGTTCACAATTGTTAGATATTGGCTATGTTTAATAAAGCCGTAAATGTTATGTGATGACAAATATTACTTTAGGCTTGGCCCTTTCAAACCTAAATTATTATGGACTGAAAAAAATCTGAGCAAATGCACCTAAGATCTGTTTGCCTATTTGTTCTTCACTGCACAGTGTCTTTTGCATAACGGGAATAAAAGTGCAGCCTCCACTTCTAATTACATGAGGTTTGAAGACAATGAATCTGGGACAAATGCTACTCTTGAGTTACTCCCTTTCAACTTCTGGCAATTTCAATAGCATCATAAACTCTGGCCTATCATCCTCAGGTCTTTATATTCTGTAGATTAAAAGAATAAAAGGCAAAGAGCATGCAAGATGGACAAATATAGTCATATAGGTCAGATATATAGATATATACATTGTTACAGCCTTCCTTCTACAGAATATTTGGGCTGCACATGGCATAATGCTTTGGTTATGGGAACTGACTAGTGACCCTGCCAGCAGCACCTACTACAGTCCTGGTAGACCTCAGCATTGCTGCTCTTCAGTTTTCTGACGATTTATTCCAACTTGCAAAAAAATCCCAAAACACGAAAACCAATTCTATTTTTAAATAATGAGTGCACTATGCTGGAATCCTCAATTAGTATAAAACGTAACACCTTATCAGTTATTGCAGCTTACTTCAGCTAAGAAATCTTACTCAAATCCTTCTCTACCTCCACTCACTTACAACCTGGCTTCTGCTCACAGAACTTAGCACCTCTGCAAAAAGAAGGTCAGAGTAACATAGACTTCTAGATTATCTTAAAACATTAAACTGTGTCTGTAAAATCTTTCCATGGGAATAAAAATCCACAAAAGACAAAAGGCATTTTGCATGGGTTTGCCCTGGATAGCAAGGAAATTACAGAATCAACACTTGAATACAGAGGCAAAGCTTTCTTTAACTTTCATTTCTTTAACACACAGTCTTCCTCTGTGGAATGTTGGAACTGGAAAACTGAAAGTCTGATTCAATGTAAAGTACTTAATTGTAATTAGATGTGAAAGTGAGGGGTATCTCTACTATGCTTCCTGTCCTGCAACTTTAAATGGAACATATGGTGCAAGTGGGTGGAGAGCTGGTATGTGAAAACACAGATACAGTTCTCTTTCAGAAAAGACCATGAAGAGGAACTTACTGATCAAATGATGGTAGAAACTCACAGCATACCAGATATGGTCAAGGAATGTCAGAGTTTTAGCTATTGTTGATTACTTGCAGAGACCTAAACTTGCTTACAATTGTTGCTTATCTGGTATCCATTACGGCTAAACACATTATAAAGAATCAACCCATCTCTATTGAAAGGGAAGGAAACAAATTCAAACTGGAAAATAGTATCTAGACTCTTAGTCAGACTTTCTAGCTGATATTATTAAGGGGCAGAAGTATGTTGCACTGTTGAGTACCTAAGATAGGAATGCCATCTAAACACTCCTTGAGTGATACTCATGTGTGGTTTGCTGGGTGACGATGCTTGAACAAGTTCTGAGTTACTTCCTTTATCCCTTTTTTCCTTTACCAGGGACACTAATAGCAGAAAAATTCTGTCTCACTGCTCTTATATAGAGTTCTCCTCCTACACCAACAATTTAGTCAGAGGGCAGGTCAGTGGGCAAAACATGCTCATGACTACTTCCTTTGCTTCAGAAACACTTGCCAAATTGTAATGGCAAAAGTTCTGCATTTGCCTTTTGGACTGACTGGTCAGAGACTCTGGAAACAAGCCAATGTACAGTGGGACAGCTCTGCTGACCACACTGAGCTCCTGATGAGGCTGTGAGCATTGTCTTCAGGACTGCTCAGTACAGCTTTCCACAGAAATAGTCTTAAACAGTGGATGAATCTCCATTCAAATGTACAAGTATAAACGCAAGAATTGTGTGAGTTTTACTCATAAACTATAAGGCTTCCTCTAGAATTTTGCCTTTTTTATGCCACTCAAACAGTTATTTAATCCATCCCTCCTTTGAGCTCCCCTCCTTCATTCTGCTTCCTCAGTGTCACAAAACAAGGGTCTGCACTGTGGAAGACTCCTCATCTCCTCTGGTCCCCTGACTGCAGGAAAGCCCAATGACTTTCTAATACATTTTTGTATAATGCAATGTAATATTTTGCTTTTTCTTACCCCCTCTGTCCTTGCTCCACTTTTCCTTTCTTTTATGTTGTACAGTAGATTACAGTCTATCTTTCTTTCCATTTGTCATTGCTGTCTGTTTCCTCTTTCCTTTTCATCCACCTGTTTTTTCCTCTTTTTCTTTTTGTGATGCCTTTTCTATGCTACCCCTGCATTTTCTCTTCTTCTCTTTCTCACACAATCTTTGCCACTCAATCCTATTTTATCATCCCATCTTCATACCCTAGGGCTCAGTCTCCTAACCAAACACACAGAGGAAAGAGCCCCTGGAACCCCAAGTATTACACTGATTACTTTTATATACTTTCCTCAGGTTTTTAACCGTCTAAAGAATACAACTCTTTCTTTGTCTATCCTTTCAGCCTCTCTTTCTCTGAAAGCACATTCCTGTTCACCCCTTTTCTTTTTGTGCATGCTTAGTCCCACCGTCCATGGACTTTTCAGAATGGTCCATAATCACTGTCAGATGCTCTTTCTTACTCTACTTCTTCTCAATCAGATTTTTTTCCAGTTTCTGAGAAGAAACACAGGTCTGAAGAAGAAGAAACATAACAAAGAAACTAAGTGTTGGGAAAAGCTCTTAAAAATAAGAAAGTGAGGGAGACAGGGACAGGTCTCACACAAACAGCGGGCTTTAGCAGGAAAGAGAAGCATGCTTTCCTAGAGGGGAAAATGTCTCACTGCTGAACTAGCTGAGGCAGATAGAAATTGACTACCAAAAAGAAAGTGACTCTATGATCAGAAGAGAACAGAAGCACCAGAAAGGACATCATAGACTTCTTACATTCTCTTTCCCCATAAATCTAAGAAGAAACTGAAACAGGGAAATATGTGTAGACATTCTTATTTTGCTTAGGTCTCCATAAGCTAGGTCATCTTATGATACTTTATGTTTAGAAACCCTTATATGTCCATTTTCTTTCATAAAGCATGTGATGAGAATGTCACACTGCTGGCAGGACTGGCCCTCTGGGGTATCATGAATCTGAGAAAGAGTAAGGGGGATTGGTGGTTGCAGGAGCCATCTGGCTTCACATCCATGAAAAGCTGCAGCTGTAATGCCAGGAGAGACTCAGGCAGACCTCGAGACAGCGCTGTGATGCCTTCTTCCTAGATTGAGAACCTGTGGGACTGTGCCTGCGGCAGCATCAACACTGCAACCTGGCACACTTCTAGGGGAGTGACTGATGGGCAGCAGGAGGAAAAAAAGCGCTTCAGATACTCTTCTCCATATTAGCTCTCAAGCCCCTGATGAAAAAATCTCACCTTTAATTACTTTGCACCATGAATTCCCTTATTGTTAAAAAAAATACCAATAGCAGCAAAAGGAACAAACCCTGCAAAGCTAGTGAACCAAATAAATCATTGTATCTTTGCTGCTGCATTATACATTGTACTTTAAAAGAACATGTTTTTCTATTATTTGTAGTTCTTTTAGAAAAAAACCAAACCAAATAAACAAATTAAACTCTATAGTTGCATTAGTTTCTACTATAATCCATCATTAATGACTTTCCAATGAGAGTGAATTTGCAGGCCTGCTTATTTAGCATGTGCAAAATTCCTTCCTGGGAAAGAAAACCGCAAAAATCACTGAAAAAGAAGTACTGAAAAGCAACTACACACCCATTGGGGCTTTTCTGCATTAATTTTGTGACTCATTACTATTAGTGCATCTATTCCTGTTGTTATACTCATTTTTAACACCTAGAAAAAAATTTAAAGACATTAAATTCTGTTACTACTATGTGAAGGAAGTGATTTTAATTGCAACAGGCTAAGATAGCTTGGCAGTACTTCTGTCTGACCTACAAATGCCACTCAAAAACAGACAAAAAAACCACTTGGAAGTCTGCCTGAAGGGAAATGGTTTTCTTGTGAAAGACCTTGTCAAACATATTAAAATCAAAGTTTTGGGCTTTAGCTGAACAAACAGCTTTTATTGCTTTGCTCTGCTAACTGCATTCTAATACTAAGGAGACATTTGGTAGTAACAGCAAACTGACAATTTTACATCAGCACCTCATGACTATTCACAAATCTCCACTGACCACCACAGAAGTCAATGTTACTAAAGGTCAAAATTACCATCTATCTACATAATCTCCTATAAGAACCATGCTGTAAAGGATCAACCAGTCTTAATTGTTTAATGTATTTGCAAAAATCTGATTAACCCACACTAAAGTCATTGAAAACACTTCTACAGTTTTTAAATACTTGATTCAAGCCTGAGAGATGAAGGTACAATAGGTTCTTTATCAAATATTTTAGTCTGATATTAAATTATTTCCATTCCTTTCAAGAGTACATTAGCTGACTTATTAAATCCACTAGTTACTCATTTCAAATTACTTCCTCAGTTTGTGGTACTAGGAAATGACTCTTTAACAAGTATTCTTGAAAGTGTATCATTGCTCATTCACTTGGTAAGATAAGTTCATGCCTTTTAAAGCAGCATATCAACTTGCAACTTTTAAAGTAAAAACCGAGGCAGCAATTAGTACTATAAGCATGCAAACAAGTGAAAGACAGGATTGTTCAATTTTGATTATCTACCTAACCTTAACTCTTCTCACTAACCCTGCCAAACATTTACTTTTCATATTTATTTTGTAAAGTGCTACACTACCATTGTTTTCCTGAAAGAGATTAGTCACAGCAAAACTTCCTTTTCCCAAGCACTTCGAGAAAACCAGTGCATATATCAGTGAACTAAATGGAAAAGTCACAGGGAGCTGAATGCCACATGTAGGACATGCCACATTAAATGCAGCCCAAGCTGCGTGCAGGGAGAGTGAGATTGTCTGTGAAATCATTAAATGTTGTTCTTAGTGCATTCAATACATTTTATGCACTTTGAACATAACATTCCATTTTATTTATTTCATCATTTAAGGATTTGTATCACATCATTTTCTATTTAGAAAGACAATATTTTGATGACTAAGGACTCAGAAGTAAGCAATGATCAATGCTTTTTGGTTGTGTAGGACTTCAGGAACAAGATGGACTCCTTTTTTTGGTAAAAATTATGAAATTAAGTGATTTTGCTATCACTAGGTACAAAACAATGATGCCTTCCTCACAACCTGCAGGCTGAACTTAATCTACAGACAACTCAGTCCCCAGACCTGAGCACGCTCCCCACACAGCTGGGTATCAACAGACAAAACATAATCCATCAGATGAAATGCAGCCAGAAGGTTGGCCAGCTCTCTTTAAATGATACCCCTGCACGCATTTCAGATTGAAAGACAAGCTACTTAAGGATAAAGTAAAAATCACAATTAAAAAGAGAGAAAGAAAAACATCATCATTAAAAAGATAAAAAGAACCAAGTGATTTCATTGGAGAGGTTAACATTTTGCCCCTACTGATGTCTGTCAGAGTTGTCATGAAAAGTAACTTATTGAAAAAAATGGTTTTAGCATTAGGGGTCTCTACAAGAAGAGTCTCTACAAGAAAGGTTACTAAAGTTCTGGTTGTGAGGAAAGGGACATCAGGAGGAGACAAAGCCAACTGACCTTGAATGTTGTAAATGTTCATATAATTTTCCAGCTTTGGGAAATAGTATATGGTCACATTTTGACGTTTTTATTGGGCACATTTTTCCAAATATAACCTGAATTTTCAGTTTTTCGGTCTTAAAAGCATTAGATTGCAAAGTTTTAACTGCAATATTATTTTCTATATTATTTAGTATTTTCTATTTGTATACAATTAAATAAAATTTAATTTTATGTACAATTTAATATTATCTATTTCTGTTATATTAATATTTTCTGTTCTCAACATTAAAAGGTGTTTGCTTTGGAACTTCTTTTGTTTGAATGTCTGAATGCATCTGTATGTAGAAAAATTGCTCAAATACAGGCACTTCAAAGGACCTCACAAGCTACATACTGGTCAATCTGTTCTTTCTCAGATGGCATCCAATTCACACAAAGGGTATCCCTTTCTGACTTCTCATTCACCATTTCATTCTGACCAAATCAGATCTGACTGATCCTTACACAACTCCTCACCACAGCCACTCATAACCTCCTGACTCCTTCAAACAAAGGCATTATTCAGGTGTTACAAAAAGACTGAGGGCCCTTAAGTATTTTTGCAAGTTACATAAATATACTATAGTGCACTCTCAGCCATGGTGGCTTTACATATGTAACATTTGAAGAATATTTAACTGAATGACAACTAAAATACGTTCCCATCAGTCTCTGGAAGTTCTCCTCCCCAAGGCTAACGGAATGTCGTACTCATTGAAGAAAGAGAATCAGTTAAGGAGAGACTAAAAAAAAAGGTCAAACCCAGAACATGAGACTAATCTCAATTTTTTTAACACTTAAACCTCCTAGTGAATGTGTTTGTCTCCAATCCTAGCTCCACAAGCTTCAGGAAATTCAGTTTCTATTTTAGCAGAGATATTCTGGTGCTCAAAATTAAATAGAAGCTACTTACTTGGAGGCTGTGAGTTAAGTACTCCCAGCTGTGGGAAGCCCCAATGTGCAGCCAGGCTGCAGCAGAGGTGGGGTATGGAAGAGTCTGGCCTACTGCCCCCCATTGCTGCTGTTTGCATTAAGAGGTTTCACATTGTTGCTGGCGTAATCATTCCAGGTACAGTTACTGTGAAACTGAGACTAAAATAACCGTCCACAGCATGTCTAAAATATGGCTCAGTGCATATAAATGTGAGTGACTTCACAACAACTGCAGCAGGATTTCAGTGTGCTTCCAGACCAGGAATGCAAAGAGCGTGTGTTTTCATTTATCCACCGACAACCCTAGATTTTCTAGGTACCTGATAAATGCAACAGGTCTTTATCCATTTTGTTCTTTCTGGCATACGAAAACCTCAGCAGACACCAACTGTTGATGTCTGCACACTTCCTCTCAAAGCTGAAGGATTTGCTCTTTTGTCTACAAGGCCCAGGGAAACCAGTGTCTACTAGGGTAAAAATTTCTAGGAGCACCATTCCCATACATCAGGTTTACTTAGCTGAAAGGGAACTGGAAAGAAGAGGCCTACAGCAACCTGCAGCAGGCTGGAAGACGTGGCCCAGAGGACAAAAAGGACAACATGATAGGCAACAGGAGAAGGAAGAATAAAACAAGAATCTTACAACTAATCTTCTCATTTCTTCATGGCATGGCTTTATATTCGGACCACAGAGACAGCTCAAGGGATGGCTGACCACCTCTCATCTTGACTCATTACTCATTGAGGAAAAGAGATTAATGACCTCAATTATAAATCTATCCTAGTTAGCTGAATATCACCCACACAAACTGAATACTCCAAATCCCTGAAAAGCTGTCAGTATCTCTGCAACAATCTAGTACATTCACCTTTACACAAACTTAATTTTCAAGCACCTGAAGAAACTGTACTGGGGACAGAGTTACCAAAAATGCCTTACTGTTCAAAAGGGAAAAGGAATCATCTTGAAAAATAATCATAAAGTTTACACAAGAAATATGATTTAAATGTTATGCACAATACATCCCACTTCCCAGAATGACTGTTCTCATCTCATCAAAATGAAGAGCAAACCTACACTGGTCGTTTCCTCAGGATGGATAAATCAAGAGTCAGCAGCCCCTCCCAACCAGTCCCGCTGCTCAGGAAAAGCCCAAGGCATTTGTTGTTCTTACTCCAATACCAGTTGTGAGAAGACTTTCTGCTCTCTTGGGAGCAGCAAACAGAAAATTTCTGTAAGAAACCCAGTGCACATGACTCCATTAGCAGGCCATGGCTGGGCACAGAGGATGTAATTATTAAAACTCCAGGAAGCAGAGAATCCCTGTCCAAACTTTGAAATGCTAGGGGAAAAAAAGAGACAAATCCTAGGGGAAGTATTTCAGAGAAACTAAGAAATAGCGCCTGTGGGAAACTATAAGGAAAAGGAAATTTGGAAAGTATTTAGAGTTAGAACAAGTGGCTCACACAGAAATCCCTCCTGTTGTTATGAGAAGAGGGAAACAAGAGCAAGACAAAGATGCCTGAAGAACACAAACACAATTAAATAAAGCAAGACCTACTGTAACTATATTAATTGACACGCCAATAAATATGAAACCTGTCTGGAGCTCTGATATGTCAAGAAGCTAAAGAAAAAGTGTGGAGAGAGGAAAGCTCCACACAGGATATGTTGCCCATTTAATGAAATCTCCACAAACTTGCTATTCCTTTTCAGATGCTTTTTGATGAAAAATGCCCATAGACAGGGAGGGGGGAGAAGATTGCTACCACAGGGAGATGAAGTGGTTGAAGGGTGACGGGTACTCGTGTGAAGTGAGCAGAGGTCATGAACTCTGCACAGAGTCTTCAACCAAGGCCAAAGCGTGGACATGGACTGTGGTGGCCGGTGAACATACATTACAAGGGACAGAGAGTTCTCAGTAAGACAAGTCCCTAGTACCACAAGAACCACTTTATGTTAGGGTGACCAGAAAGGCTCCTCCCAGGATGCTTGTTCTGTTATGATAATCTCTCCCAGTTTGGATTCCCCGGTTGGCTGTCAGCCTCTACCCCTCATCGCTCCCCCAGAGCTTCCCCATTGGTCTCCATTCCCTAGTCCCGCCTTCTTCCCACCCCCAGATAAAACTGTGAGCTTTGGGATCACGTTGGTATTTGCCTCTGCAACCTTCGGCAGTGTAGCAGCAATAAATGCTCGTGCTGGAACACACGCAAATGCCCTTCTCGACTCTTTGCTACCGACTATAATACTGAACCCACCCGTGCTTCTGTGAGGGCACGTGGGACCCCACAGAGCCAAACAGGGACAGTATTAATGGACAGGTTCCCATCTCTGTCAGGAGCCAGGAAGAAGCATAAGAAACAAGCTCGCAAAGCTGCTGTGATTTGTAAGGTTTCCCAACACATTGTCCAAGAAGGAAGAACAAGGACTACAGGGATACGAACATAAAAGCATAGCTCCAGAAACTACTTGATTGTTGTGAACTCAGTCCTGCATGTCCTGTCTTGTTTAAACTAACAACTCCAGCGTATTGGGGAGGAATTAAAACCCGTCTGCTTGGTGGGGACGTAAGGGGGACAGTCTTCAACACTGAGGACTGTCATTACTATTTCAAATAGGGTTTATGAGTCCCACTAAGCAGCAGAAGTGGAAGAAGAGCTGTAAATCCAAAAGTGGAGTTGGATGTAGGAAACATCATCAAATGTAAAATTACTGCTAGTAGAATTCCTTCACCATGTCCCTTCATTCCAACTGTGAATACGTTGAAGTTCATCAGAAATGTCTGCTGCTGATAATCTGAGGAAGCTTTTGCAAGAAACTCATCATGGCTCTCACCTACACATGGATCACATGCACAACAAAGTCCTGGAGGAATCCTTTTTTTTTTTTCCCCTTGAGGAAAATAGTGTCTTTTTCAATAATAGTTATATCTTGGAGGCTCCTGTTGTTTTGAAACAACACAAGAGGTCAAGAGGTAACTTTGTTCTGACAAACAGCAGCTTTAAATAGCAACTTGAGCATTTCTAAAGAGATGAAAAAATAATTTCTTGCAGATTCATGTATTTTTTATGTCCTTCAAACAACACTATAGCCTCACAGGAAATCCTAACAACTGTTCAGCTTGAATCACCTCTGTCGGTACTGCACATCATCTGTTTGGGGATTTTTACCCAACCCTCTTATTCTTTAGTAATAGGGTCATTTGTCTGAAAACCTGTTTCTTAAGAGTTTGTCTGTTCATTCTGCACCTGAAGTCATAACCCTTTGTTTGCAATCTCACAACTGGTTGCTGTGGAAATCATTATGATGTCACAAAAAATGATTAGTAAAACTGCAAGTAGGGAATAAACAAGTTGAACAGATGAACTGTTAAAAAAGTTTTACTGCAAGTATTCACAGAAATAAAAAAAAGGAAAACAAAAACTTTCCTCCAGACCTGATCTATGACATATGTTCACACAGTGCTCACACAGACCAGGGACAGAAGAATTTTCCTTCACAACTTTTGGTCCAGGGGCAACATTCAGGAAAATCTACTGGGTGGGAATGTATTTGCTGTGTTTTGACAAGATACAGAACACAGGACCTTACTTTCAAACTACTGTGAACCACATGCTTCTCTTTCTTTCTAAAAAGAGAACAAAATAACTATTCTGTGGCTAATCTATGGATGGATAATGTTTTCCCCTGGAAAACAGTGCATTTGGCCTAGTGGTAAAAATAAGCTCCTTGATGGACTTCAGATCAAACTAAAACCGACTCCTCGTTGTGCCTACCTGCTGCAACATCTATCAGAGCAACTGCTGCCCACACATCTTGGCCATGAAACACCCTAATGATCAGACTGGTGAACTCTCTCCCTTTGGCAAGTCACATGGCTGCAGTAAGTCATAGGACACAGCAAAGCTGGCCAGCTGCAGGGTCAACATGGTAGTACAGGCATAAGCTTTCAGCGGAAACTTTTGCCTGATAGGGCCTGAGCAAGGACCTTTCTATCAGATCACTGACCACTGCAACCTCTCTGTCCCAGTCTGGCAGCAGCCACCTGCAGCAGTGGAGTGGCAGATCCGTCAGTCAGCTGTAGCAGGCGAGGTCAGAGCAGCGGAGAGAGGTTGTGGCTATGCATGATCAGTATGAGGTGTGCAGCCCCACATGGGAGCACTTCCCCTCTGCAGGCCTAAAGTGCTGTGGCCAACAGAGATCCCAGAGCTAACTGTGCCTTGATTGCCACCCAGACAGCTCCTGGATCACTGCAGCTTGGTGTGTAGCCATGCCAGTTCACACTCCCCTGATGCAATGACAAGCTGCCCCTCTCTTGCACAACAGACACAGAAGTGTAGCCTGTCATTGGACATACATGGGATACCTCAACAAGTGCCGTAGAGGAACAAGAATAGTATAAGTTGTCTACCACCTTTATAGCTGATCCTTTTACAGGCAGAGATCCATGCTGTTTTCCCATTTTCACAGTCCATCCATGTGCTGCCCCCAGGTTCTTCCCCTCACAGACCTCCAGTAGGACTGCCAGGAGCACAGCTTTCTGGCATGTGCCCTGCCTTACCACTCGCAAAACAAGCACAGGGTGCTTGGATAGATTTTTGTCCCCTGGTTCTGCTCTTCTACTTAACACAGCAGAAACAGAGATGAAATTGCCTTTCGCCTTTGTTTAAGACAAAGAACAGCAGATTCTAAGCACAAGGGGTAAAAATCCACTTAATAATGGGGAGAAATCTCTTTCTCTCAGAAGCAAAGAGCACACACAGTACTGGGATACCGTCTGGCTCTCAACAGAACTTTCCAGAATTAAGGTTATTAGTCCTCCTCCCTTCACTTAGCACTGAGATGGTCAGTTAAAGCAAAGCTGGGGCAACTCTACTATTCATTCCAGGATTGATCTGCCACAAAAGAAAACCTGTAAGTAGTCAAAGCTCAAATACCTGCCATTTCACTACTGGTGAGGAAAGAAGAACACCTTGGTGGCATTTTCAGTCATTAAAATATTTGAGATACAATAGGCTCAAATACATTGACAGGTATGGCATAAAATCATCTAAATTTTGTTTTGAAAGGTGCCTGGAGCTTATCTCATCCAACCTTCTAATCAAAGCTAGGCTGACTTCTAAATCAAAAGTTAGATCCGATTGGCCTGGGCTTTCTTCAAGGAGGGATATTCCTCAGCCTCTCTACAGACGATGTACCCTGCTTACCCCCTTCTGTGGTGGATTTCTTTTCCTCGCTCCATGGGAATTTCCCTTGCTGAAACTTGTGGCCCTTGCCCCTTGTCCTCTTACACCATGACATAACTGGGGAAATGCCGTGGACTCAGGAGACCATGCAAGCAAGGGAGAACCAAGTTCTGTTTCTGTTAGGAATTTGGCTTGTGCATAAATAACACCCTTCGTTCACTTGCATCCTCAAAAGCCTCCACTCCCCATGACCTGACTGTACATTATCTCTGACTCCCACCAGGCTTATAACAGGGAATTCTGTTATCTTCTGAATAAGGGTGAGAAACTTGTGTATCGGTTGTAATATCCCATTTTTCCACGTGTCTTACAAATAGTTATTTGTCAAGGTTTGACAAGCACAATGTATTGATGTTATATTCATACTGTAGATCACTAATTTTAAGGGGTTATGAGCACTCTGCATATAGAGTTGGTGAGGCATTCCTTTGGTAAAAAAGTTAAAATTGCAGTAATATTTAGCCTTGGAAAAGAGGTGCTAAAATGTTCTTTAAGAGATACTTGCATCTTATTGAAATGAATGTTTCAGCCACACAAGTAACAACCACCCATCTGAAAAAAGGAGACACCTTGCACTTGGTAGCTATTCAGTGTTCATGAAAGCTTTGCAACCTCCTTAATGGAAGACAGCTTTTGCTTTCATTAAATACATATATATTATAACCCCAGTAAAAACCACTCAAAAGACATCAAACACCAGAAAAAATACATTGAAATAACATTAAAGATCTAATATAAATCCATAAGAGCCAGGAAATTCAGAGATAAAGAAAGACTTTCAGACAAGGGAAAACTTTCCAATGTATTAAACTGGAGCGTAAATTCACTTCCTCCCTATGCTTGCCATCGAGTCATTCCAGACGCGGGGGTAAGTTCCTCCCTGGGGTAACTCAAGTGCCTCCGGCAGTACTACACCAAAAATCAGTTTGGCCCTACAGAACTACATCTTATTAGTTTCTCTGTTTCTGATAATTGCCATTGATTTGAGTTTAAACAGCAACTTCCTGTCTTACAGCTCATTTTCCCATCGTTCAGAGACTGCATTTGTGAGATCGCAATACTTTCCATGATTACAGACTATGATGTCAGCTGCAGGGTTATGACTTCACTGACAGACTGGCTAAAAGGAGAACCCCTGTGCGAAGGAGAAAATCCACACTCAAACACAAATATATCTGAGATTAGCAAAGACAACACTGCACCTCAGCAGGCATGGACGTTTCCATCTGCACAAATAATATTCTCTACTTTTCACTTGAGCCAAGTATGAAAATATCCCTTAAAATTTCTGTTTAATTTGTAAGTTATTCATGGCGCTGATGTGTTGCCACCCAAACTCAAGCTTGATGTCAGCAGCAGTTTAAATCATAAGCTGTGGGTCCAACTCTTTGCACTCTCTGGAAGTGCAAAATCATACAGCTTAAGACAGGATATTAAGGGAATGACGTTATTTTGAACTGCCTTCAAACTTCCCATGATTCTGCCCTCCTCCTCAAGCTGACATGGCTTTTGTCTCTGAGGTCTGGCTATTCCATCTCCAATGAAGCAAGATAACCATAATGGACCAGTTACTAGGAAATCCCCAGGTATCTGGCTGAGCAACAAAATCCAAAAAGAGGAATGTAACCCCCTGAACTGTATCTTTCCACATCTAACCCAGGTACTAAGAGAGTTACCCTGAGCCTGGATATACAGAGCATAAACATTGTAAACAAAAGAGCTTTACATATCACTTTTGTTTCTGAAAGAAGAAAAATTATTTTTCCTTTCAGTGTCCTAGACTGCAAGAGGCAGAGAGGCTATGATAGGCATGCAAAATAAGAGCTGGATAACTTAGGCACTTGCTCTCCTTACACTGAAAACTCTAATACCAGCATATGGGACACAATTGAGCTGACAGCTGGTGAAATCAAATTCAATCTAAGAATCCAGAAGTGACAATTCCTCACTACTCTAGATCTTACAGAGATTTGGCCTCTTTGTTCCTTCTTTTTGCCTGCCTTCTACTCTGTAAGATTTTCTCAAAGGTTACATGAAATTTCTCATATTTCTCATATTCTCAGTTAGTCTTGGACTAGATGTTTATTTTGTTAGATATCTTCCAAATAAACCCTCAGACATTTTTCTTAATTAACATAATGCCCTTTTCAATTTTTCAACAGCCTGATCATGTTCAAATTACTCAAAATGAGAACCTTTCCAAAGTTTCTATCCATGGCATTTATGTAGCCCTGAATGAGGAGAGCAGGTAAGTTAAGGATTCAAATGTCGACTCAGAGAAGACAAACACAGAATGGATACAGCTATGTTCACCCCTGCTTCTATACTTGTGCAAAGTGTCTGGAATGCTCGCACCACAAGTGCGAAGAAAGGACAGAATTTCTCCACTTTTTTTGTTTTGTTTTAAGGTCACTAAAAGCTTTTCTGAAAACTAACAATTCCAAAAAAAGAGAAAGCTAAATAAATCACTAGAGTTCTGCTTCCCATTTATTATATACTCAAGATAATGACTTCAGGGATGTGAAGAAAGGTGTACAGAGCTTTGCAATGCACAAAGCTTGCAAAGAAAACCACAGTGACTTATAATTATGCGAAAAGATCATGATGACTCTAGCTTCTCCCTTAAATAGCTTTTTTTAGTGATTTGGCACAATGGAATTAACAACCTCTTTCTTGGAAAGTGATTGCATCTGGTTTGCCTGCAAAGGTTCTGAGACGTACTTCCTGAAACGAACAATGAAAGAGATAAAGTAGCTTTCTGCTTGGAGCAAAATTATTATTAAGGACATAACTTTGAACCATTTCTGTGCTCATGTGTGAACTTCAGCTATAGCATAATTTCTCTTTGTTGTTCTCTGTGCAATGGATATTGTCTTTACCTAAAAGATTTGTTCTAGTTTAAGCAAAAAATACAATGTGCAAACCCTTCTCCCTCAAGATATACTGCAGATTAAAGGGCAAATTCTTTCCCTTATGCAAAACCATAATAAGTGAGTTTTTGTTAACATAACTAAGAAAGGGTTTCCAATTTATATATTGCCATTTACAAGCTTTTGGAGAGCGAAATCCTGGCTACAACCAAGTAAGTTGGAGTCTTGCTATTGGATTCACTTCAGTGGAGGCACTACTTCACACAGACTCACCTTGAAAGGAATTTGTTTCAGTGACTCATATACTCTCAGTATGTATCTACCTATGACCACAGCTTAATGAAAGTTATGGATGTGGAAAAAGCAAGATAATTCAGGCATTTTGAAAACCATATCTTTATATATCTTTGAAAAATTTGCTGAAGGTTACAGTACAGAGGTGTTCATATTTCACTTTTCAAATAGCCCGCAGAAATTATTAAAGAAGAAAAAGGTTCTCCTTTTAAGAAGTATTACTGTTTATGTGGCACACAAGTTGCTTTATTATTAAAAAAGCAAAAATAAAAATCTTCTCTGTGTATCTCTGTACAAGTCTAGTCCCCTTGTTACTCATGCAGTAGCTGTTCAAAACTTAGCTGACATTAATAACAAATTTATCGTATTCACAGATTTAGTCAAATATTGTTCTTGTTATGTAAGAATCACCATAAAGTTTCTGTTGAACATGTATAGATGGTCTTCCCCAAATTGCCTGAGTTTTGTGCAAATATGGTTACTCACACAATTTATAGAGCTTGTAACCAAGCAGCAGACACAGACATATATCACATTAGTGGTAGAGGCGGAGGGGCTGAAATCCAGGCAACGGATTTCATTAAGAGTTTGGCCATTGACTTCAACAAACCTGAAATTTTATCATGCATCTCCTGGCTACGTATACAATCTACTTGACCAGGGGCATCATGTCTCACTGGCAGACCATTTGTCAGTCTACCTACCTCAATCAGACTTACGTGTAAAGCTTGATAAAACAATTGCTAGAATGGTCATTCCTGACTTGAATGGGAAGGTTGCAGAAGTACCTCAAAAACTTCATACACTTCTGATGCCTCCAAATAGTTTATGAATGTTAATGAACATTAATGAATGCAGCAGTGCATGCCATGTCAGAGGGCACCTTGTCTCCTCTACATATTTAATACTTTGATCCAAGTACTGTACATACTCTGTCAATTGTGTGAGATGTTTCTTTCAAAACCCAAATACACAGTTGTACATGGAAGGAGGGTCCCCAAGCAGATTTCTCAAGGCATTTAACATCATTAACAGGAAACAAAGCAGGAGAAGCAGCCAGAGCCTGAATGGGTTCTCTGTGAATACTGAGGAAACCCCAAGAATATGTTAGCACAATGCAATTTTGGTAAGATCATAACAGTGAAGCTCACAGATGTGTTTCTACTGCATCTTGTAAAAGGCTCCAATTGCTGTCTATTAGGATAATTGATAACAGTCAAAATGGATTTGGGTAATATATTAAGTAAAGTCATGAATTCTGCTGCATTCAGAAACTACCAGTCTGACTGTTTTTAAGCTCTCAACAGTTACACTAAACAGACAGGATGTAAAAACCCTAAATTGTGCCAATTCACTCATAATCTTAAGAATCCCCAAAATGGGGACTGCCACCATTAGCAAATCACTTTTAATCAAAGCAAACCAACCTCTGCAGACCAAACACCATTCCCATTGACACCAATACAGATATATAATCAAACTTAATTTATCAGTACTATTATTTAAATCATCGTAAGTAGCACCAAAACCTGACCCTGCAGTTCCACAGTTCAATAGTTGTCAGGACTGGCAGAATAGAATAAAACAAACTGAAAATAGAGAGTTTATTTTAAAGAAGTGGGGAAAAAAGGAGAATAAAGACATACATTATTCATTACTAGTCTCCTAAAACTGCTATGGAAATAGCACTCACACAGATATATAACCAAACTGCCAAAAAAAACCCCTGAAACTCTACAATACTTGCAATAATAACAGGGAATACAATTTTAACTGGCAAGAGAAGGAATTAAAATCACATGCAAATAGATTGCAGCAAGCTGTTGCCAGCAAAATTCTAGCATCCATGCTATAAAACAAATAACATCTTAGGTATGTGGAGATTTCACTAGAGTGACATTTGATCCATCTATTCTCTGCAGCTATTTCTGGAAGTTCTTTAAGTGCCTAGTATTTTCTTACTAACCTTCAAGCCCTCTTAGTTTAATTAGCTGAACATGCTTAAAATTGATAATCTAAGGCATCAAGCCTTACATCCCTACTAAAACTCCTTTTCAGGTTTCACCCAACAGCCATCCAAAATCTAGCTCCATCCCTGGAGAAGCCTTCAGAGCTATGTATTACCAGGACAGAGCATAGCACCATTCACAGGGCTCAGGTCCAGCCTGGACATCAGCATCTCTGAGCAAGACTTTTCACAGGGGGTCTATCTATTAGCAAATGTGACAAAGGTTTAAATCCACACCTCCTATATAAGTGTCCCAATCACAAGTTCCTGTGTTTTCCTGGATGAGAAGCATTCTCCAGCCCTCCTCTTGAAGCTGAAATGCCATGCAGAGGAGAAGCTACAGAATTTTTGAGTATTAATTAAGGCTAGTTTTCAACATTTTGGTTGGAAAAGACTTCTAAGGTCATCAAGTCCAACCATTAATCTGGCACTGCGAAGTCCACCACTAAAAGATGTCCCTAAGGACCACATCTACATGTCTTTTAAGTATTTCCAGGGATAATAAACAGACTTTTAAAATATTTTAGGAGCCTGTCCTGGAAGGGAATGGATGATAGAATCTAAAACCCTAGTGAGACAGGCTGTAGCTTGGGCGTAATGGATTGCCTGCAATGTCATGCCATGAAAGAAAAGAGATGAAACTGAGATGCCTGTGCTTAGGAAATAAACCCACCTTCTCCTCGCGTGAGCACAGGGTGGCTGGTGGTTGCCCTTGTGCAGAAGCAAGACTTCCTTCCTGAAATGAAATCACTGCAACATCAAAACAACCTAGAAGCAGCCTCCTTGTCTCACTGTACTGTGAAGAAGGAAATCATATCCCACCAACAGCCTACAGTAACAGCAAGGCTAATTATCATCTTCTGTGCAACCAGAACCATTCTGAACAGAGAGCAACACAGGAATGCAAAACAAACACTGCTCTCAGCATTATCAGCCTCCATTCCACAGTTACATGCTTTTCAACATATGACTTTTTCATTCAGACTGTCGTCTTCCCAGGCCTCCATGTTTCCCATTTCAGGGTTCCCCCAAGACTGAAAATATCTGGATTCTCTTGGACCTGAAATGATTTCTTCCTCTTCTAGCAGCAGTGTTACTACTGCATCTTTAAATCATTAAACTGCATATCCCAATCTGACTATTTAAGCAATACAGCTTGTGAAGTCACAATTTTCAAATGTCAGGGTTTTGTCCCTCTACTTTTATTTTGGTTTCCCTTTGCAGTCTGATGAATATCTCACACAGGGACAGAAAAACAGGTGGACTTGTAAATACTATTGTAAACTATGCTTCTTTTGTATTTTAAATGGGAACTAGCACAAAAAGGAATTCAAAACAGCAGAGACAAAAATAAAATATTTTTCTTCACTTGGTGTTGTGTGCTACAGAATTAGAAGACGATTCCTGGTGAGGATATTTTGCAGCTATTTAATGAAGGAAGCCCACTTTCTTGTTGAAAATCTAGCTTCATACCTAAAACGTAACACTGAACTGTAATTTGATGTGAGGCTTAGACTCAGGATTAAGGAAGAAAAATAACAATACTTGCACTTAAAGCATATAATGACTTTCATTCAAACACCTGGAAGTACTCTCCAAATATTAATTATCACAGTATCAGCATCTCCCCAAGTCTTCCAGAAGAGGATCAACCCTGCATTCCTTTGCCATCCACATTGCCTGCTTCAGTCTGTACAGAATGCAGAACAAAGCCAAAAATATTGCCCATCTTTAATTATTATGGTAACTCTTAATTGACAGGAGTAAATTCACCCACACAGGGACCGAGTGTCATTTATAAGATGGCCTTTTCTTGCAGAGAAAAAATGTGATATCTTCCTGTAGGGCTACAGCACTATGGGGGCTTGCAGTGTTAAGCAGAATTAAATTAAATTAAATTATGTTGAACAAGTGGCACAATTAGTCAGAAATTTTAAGAAAACCTAGGAGTCTTGACTCCAAATCTTCTCTCCTGAATCACACATTAAAACATGGGTTTTCATTCCTTCTGCAGCACTACCTTTCAAGAAGACAGGGTATGGAAATACCATCTCTAGATGAGGTGACTTGGAATGGCCCTGTCCCACAGCCTTGGCTCAGATTGGCTAATGCTCAAAATCAGAGTAAGCATATCCCAAATATTCAAGGAACCAGGCATCTTGTTTTGGTGACAATGTCTGTCATTTAATCAGTCAGTATTGGACTTCTATGTAATCAAGGTACAAAGATGAGAAAATATCATCAATATCCATCAAATACCCTTCAGGCTTGTATTTGGGATCGGTTAAAAATCCTTCTGGTCCTAAATCTCTTCATTCTATCCTGTATATAGAATCACATAATCACAGAATTATTTAGGTTGGAAAAGACTTCTAAGATCATCAAGTCCAACCATTAATCCAGCACTGCCAAAGCCACCACTAAACCATGTCCCTAAGGACCACATCTACTTGTCTTTTAAATATCTCCAGGGATGATATATAGACTTTTAAAATAACTTACTCCTACTCCTCACTGCCCACCAGCTAGACATATGCTAGAGATACTGAAATAGTCACACCTGAATTTACAGAAACAGGTAAAAAGCATCTATTAGTTTAAGATACAAGACTGAAAAGTGTGTTTCCCTCCCTGCCTCATCCAGTGTGCTCTCAAGCAAGCTTTACTGGAGGAGGATGGCCTTGAGCTGAAGGCACAGGGCAGGCTGCCAGGAAATCCGAGTTCTATTCCTGGCTCTCCTACAGATTTCCTTGGGCAAGGCAATTAACCTTGTGGAGTACACTTTCAATGGAGGTGAGGCCCAGCTTCTCTTTCTGCATTCATAACATTTTCAATGGTGAAAATGGAATTGTAAGGGCAAGAATGAGTGCCTGCACTTTTCTTTACCTGATACATTTTCTCTGTCAGGTATTTGGATGCACAATTACTGATAACTGCTAGTAAAAAACCTCAAGAATTCAAACATTGCAGGTGTAAAAATGCCTCCTGATGTTGCCACAAACAGCCTCAGTGCTCAGTTTCCTCGTAGGTAAAATGAGCAGTGAGGCTAATAAAATCAAAGTACACAGCCAGATGGAAAACTAATTTTTAAAGTTCTTGAACACCTGTTATCTGAGATCATAAAAAGAAAATAGCTAAGAATTTCAGTTTGCCTTTCACTAGAGGTGCTCTAATTTTACTTTATGCATCTTTTACCTGATAAAATTTCCTCTTTGGACCTCAGACAGAATAAAAGTTTTTCCTTTAAGGAGTCTGAAATGTCAGATGAAGTCAAAATATTTTTTTGGCTAAGATGATATCTTTTAAAATACCTTAACAGAAGTGAAAGTGAATTAGAGAATGAGTGGAATATACTTTTGCTAATATAAATGCATTTTAGAAAAGAAATATCATGGCTAAATTTTCTGTTATGGTCTCTTTCAAATAAATGCTGCCACATCCACTTATACCAGCAAAGAACAGGACTCTGAAATTCCAAGGAAGGACAGTGTTTGCTTAGACAAACATCTAAAGAAATGAAGACACATACCTCTCTGATCACTGGGGAGTCAGAACATATTTTTAGTGATTTTTTAATGCATTTGGTACAAGCATGTAAGATGATTTTTTTCCTTTCCTAGAATGTTGAATAGAAAAGAAAAAAAAAGCAAACAACCAAAAATTGGCAAAGAAAAAACAAAAAGAGCATCTGTTAGAGCAGAAAATTTCAACAATCACTGCCTTTGTCAAAATGTTCATGTTTTGAGAGATGATTTCTTTTACAGGTCGTCTGAACTGGAAAGTAAGTGTATAGGTATAAAGATTTTAAGCCTTTTAATTCATGTCCTTCATCCACTTCTTAAGTTTTGGAATTTTAAAGGAGAGAGGTCAACAGTCCTTTTTTCATAATTATAAAAGCCCCTTCAAGCTCTTTAGACCACTGAAACAATGAACACTCTCAGGTGACCTTCTTGCCCACACAGACATAGAACAGGTTCAAGAAAGAAGGTATTTTATATTGCCAAGTTATAAAGTAGTATCTATGACCTTCAGAGAGAAGCTAAGGTCGTTTGGCAGATTAAAGTAACAGCAACATAGGCAAATTTTCATGATGTGCTTCACATGAAGCAATAACACCACAGATACAGCAGTCAAAAGCTGTAAAGACTCAAAGTAACTGAAATTATGTTCTTCTTGCAAGAATAAGAAACTGAATTTTTATCTGTGCTATCTTCTATAATTACATAAGTAGTAACTTTTTCATTCATCATCCAACATATGCACTTAAAATTTATCTCAATCATGGCTTGCTGCAAATGGACCTGGTAGTACTTAATTTAAACAAATATATGTTCTCGTAACAGCAGAATCTCTAGCCTAGCTTAGGGATACACTGGCAAGCACCACATCAAAGGGAGGAAAGTCTCACACTAACCTTTTGCTACCTAAAAGTCAATTATGTGTCTTATTTTATTGTCAAGGTTGTCTTCATTAATGCCAAAAGATTAACATCTCCAGATGAGAATTCACCACTACTATAACAAAGCCTTCTTTGGAGCAGGATGGACTATGATCGCAGAACATTCTTCTCTCTCTACCTCCCAGTGAAGAAGCCTGCATGAATTTAAGCACCTCTTAGACCATGACTTCATATTAAACAAAAATGACTGCCTGCATGAAAAGTAAGAAAAATTAGTTAAATGACTTCACAGGGTATGTTACTATCAGGCAGAAACTTGACTTAGAAACTTGACTTAGGTGTGGAAAGGCTCAGTGTTCACAGATTCACAGGATATTTTGAGTTGGAAGGAACCCACAAGAATCATCACGTCCAGCTCTTAAGTGAATGTCTGTATGGGCATTGAATCCACAACCTTGTTTTTATTAACACCGTGCTCTGACCAACTGAGCTAATATGGGCAAGAAATATCCTCAAAACATTGATGATTCCTCTGAGGCAATGGGATTTCCTTGATATGTATTTCTTCAAAATTCAGAAACTAATTTTCAAAATCTTAATGACCATTAGGAGTCCTTGCCCCGACACAGGAACTGCTGGCACAGAAACATCTCACCAATTCCATGTTTAAGGTTTTGTATCTCAGCTATGTCAGAATTGCACTGGGAAATAATCTGAAGAAAAAGTTATTATGAAAAATCACTTTTGTAATGATTTTTTAAAATGTGGTTTGACACTGCTTGAACTGGCATTCTGTATAAAGTGAAACTCTGCCCTCATTAAAAAAGTACTATAATCATCAATCATATAATCATCAAATGGTTTAGGTTGGAAGGGACCTGGAAGATCACCTCATTCCAACACCCTGCCATGGTCAAAGATACTTTCCACTAGACCAGGTTGCTCAAAGCCCCATCCACCTTGGCCTTGAGCACTCCCAGGGGTGGGACATTACAATTTCTCTGAACAACTGTTCCAGTGTCTCACCACCCTCACAGTAAGCAATTTCCTCTTAATATCTAACCTAAACTACTCTCTTCCAGTTTAAAGCCATTTCCCCTTGTCCTATCACTACTGGTCCTTGACTACAGGTCCTTGTAAAAAGTCCATCTCCATTTTTCTTGTAGCTCCCTTTGGGTATTGGGATGCCACAATGGTCTGTCTGAAGCCTTCTCCAGGCTGAACAGCCCCTACCCACTCAGCTTGTCTAGATGACCATGACTAGATCAGATTAAAAATCTGCTTAAGGAAATTAATTTCCTATTACCTCTTATCTCCTACCAAACTGAAATGTGCTATCTATACTACCTAGCAGAAAACAAAATTGTTGCAAGTTTTCTGAACAATTCACAGTTCGTACTTGGGCTTCAGTGATGAGATGTGCAAGCAGATTCTTCACATGCATCCTGCATGTCCCTGGTCAGAAGGTCACCAACTATCTTCTGCTGTTACAATCATGCAAATTCTAGAATTCTGTCTCTCCATCTTTTAAAACAGCTATATGGCATGGAATCAGCCATCTCTGCTCCTCACCAAAGTCCTGCTCAAGGCTGTAAAAAACTCTGGGCAGTTCCCTGAACATTTGGAACAACTCTGCCATGCCACGCAGAGTCTGTTGTTCAAGTTAAACAATTTGGAAATGCAAAAATATTTCTACCTAAAGACTCAACAAAAACAATGGAAATTAAAAACAAATACCATTTTAAGCATCAGCTTCAAAACTGGGTTTCAGATTCCTCTATTAAACTGATGTCTGAGAGCACTAGAAGACTATGAAATTTCCAGGACT
Organism: Corvus hawaiiensis; assembly: GCF_020740725.1. NCBI lineage: Eukaryota > Metazoa > Chordata > Aves > Passeriformes > Corvidae > Corvus > Corvus hawaiiensis. The sequence continues at coordinate 45,868,460 of NC_063216.1, forward strand.
TTTCAATGCAGTTCTTTGGAACAAACAGCAAGACAATTGATTACGTAGTCCTCTGCTCTACTCATAAACCTTCAGTCCCTTCCTTTCAGTCAAATTATAGGTATACAGAAATTAAATAAATAAAATAAAAAACCTTTGATAGCTCTTTACAAAGGGCTATCTGAAGCCATGAGCAAAACCATTGCTGAGTCCATGAGCAGCAGCATCAGGCCTCAATGGCAAACACATGGCCCTGATGAAGTTAATGACAAACCTTTCACTGACTTCTGTGAATGTGAATTTGACTTTATGCCTGTGCTACATAAAATAATTCTGCTAATAAAAAACAGGTTGCTTCATAGCCTTTTTTAAGCATCAAAGGCTGTGTCTGCAATCTGGACCACAGGATGGTGCCAAGGACCTAAGGTCCAAACCACACACCTTTCAAGAGCTTTTTATTTTGCTCTAGCCTAGTCCTGTGAGTTGAATGTCTATCAGACTGCACTTCTGCAGCACATCTTCCAATTTGGTTTCATTTGAAAGGAGTCCAACCAATGAGCTCTGTGACTGCTACACAACGCATACACTAAGTGGGGAAAACTAGGAGATGCATTTCCAAAGCATACTCCTGATTTGACCTAACACACTAATGTACATGCATCCAAGGAGCTTAGAATATGTTTGTGCAATAAAACCTCTAAAATTAAGGAGTACTGAGGCCCCCATGAAGAGTGTTAATAGGTAGTAGACTCACAGCCCTCAAGGTGTTCCACACGTGTGCAACAACCTACGGTGAAGACGAGTTTTACAGCAGCAGGCACTGTGTTTCTGATTTCAGCTATGTTCATGTCTCACCTGCTTGACCTTGTTATCTTCAGGACTTTCATTCAATTAGCTCTCCACATTTAGAAAGCTTTTCTATGTAGCTGAATATTTTATTTTCAGAAGATTTTGTTTAGTCTTTACTGTCTGTTCTATTGACAAGGGTCTTCTTTCCTTTGACAACTTTGCAAAGTACACATTATTGAGTTAAAAAGATCATCTGATGTCTCATATGCTTGCGATAAACTGGGCTTCTAGCCCTCTTCTCTTGGGCTCTCCCTCCCCCTCTCAGTTTTATACTAGTCAGAAAAAATTTACTTCTCTTCTAAAAAATAATATATAAATAAATACACTGTGAGTCACAAACATTAAATACTTAATTTGAACCAGCAGAAAGAGCAACTACCAGAATTCTACAATGGTCTGTTAGCTCGTATGTCTCTGCATGTGCATATTGAAGGAAACAGCAGAAATAATACTTTACAATTTGATGAACAACATATGACACAGAACCTCTAAACTCCCAAAAAAAGGGTCACAAACTTACAAAAATGTAGAATTCTGCCCTTTCCAAGAAAAAAACCCTACACACTCCTTAATTGCACTGATACTGAACCATCATCATTAAGGCTTGGTAATAAGTAAATTGGATTAAGGAAGAATATAATCATTAAGGACTAAACTGAAGTATGGGTGATATAAAAAGGACGTTTTTGACTACATGTTGGAGGTCTAAACAAAGGATGCTGCTGTACCATCTGCTTTCAGGCAGACTCCTCCCTTGATTTCAACTATAAGCTTTGCTTATAGCTGGTACCATAATGACGGATAATAATTGAATCACGTTTCTTTTTGGAGAAAAATACAACATTACTCTCCATTTCATCATGCACAGAGAAGGAACCCATGAACTTAATTTAAACTGGAAAGAGGAAAAAAGAGAAGGGGAAAAAATGGCATATTTGATTCTCATGGTCTGTAGAATTATCTCAATGCAAGCTGCAGATTGGAGCATTATCTCTGAAGATTACAAGAAGCAATCATATCATCGGAATAAGAAAATAAAAATACTATGCTTTCAAGAGGCACAACAGCAAAGTAATATCGAGTTTCAAAATAAGCATTAATTTAAAAAAAAATAAGTGAAACTGTTGTAAGTATTGGTCTCATAATAAAGGAATGCATACAACCATATTTCAGTAATTCCCATTTCTGAAAATCAGATTCTTGACCTGACAAATGGCCCATTCCATACTGAATCCTCCACTGATACTGCCTATTCTTTCTGTCCCATAAAGACGCAAACACAGAAGGGAAACATTGTAGCCTACAAGATGCCAGAAGTGCTATGTTATCCTTTTTCACTGAAAACTCACCTTAGTTTCTGACTATGAATACTTGGAAGAGAAAATCTTTTTAACATTTCAGGCTGCTGCCTTTTCCCCAAACTCTTCAACCATCCCTATTCACCTGCCACACCTTCCTGTTCAGTGGGGATGGACTGACTGTTATAAATTAATTACTCTCATAAACCAGGTATTTTTGCTGTTTCCTAAGGATTGCACCCAAGGTGAGGATCAAGCAAGCAACACTCATTATCCACATACGCAAGGTTCAAGCCAGGCAAGAGGAAGCAGACAGGAACCGATCCATGTTTTACTGCACTTGGCATTTGCCTTCTCCAAGTGGCTTTTGAGAAGATCACCAGCATAGGCATGTTTCAAAAAGGCACCTTTTTTTTTAATGCCAGTGAGCTTCCTAATGTACCTGAAAACTGCCTGACTTAAAAACTACAGGTATAAAGCACTCATCTAGTATGCAGCGGACTGTTTTCTCCAATGAAATATCCTGTGTTACATTCACTAGACAGTGCAATAGAACTAGTTCTTAAAGTGGCTGCTAAAGCCAACTTTCCTGTGTTTAGTGGCTGATACTCTGGAGAACCTTAGCTGTAGTTTTTGGTACCTTCTGGTGCTGTTTGAGCTTTTGCAAGCATATACTTTTACAACTCTTAACAGCTATGTAAAAGAACTGAACAAAATGGAGGGAAAAATGACAGGACTGACAAGAGGAAAGAGAATACAGAGTGAAATAAGGGGTTGAAATTGAGATGGTGGGGGTGGATTTGAAAAAGAAGTTTAAAGAAACATGTTGAGCAGGTAAAGGGAAAGGGAAGTGGAAAAGGGAAATCAGAAATGTTAACTTGTGATGAAGCACACAGTTACACATTTATATCTTTTAATACTCAATATCATTTTCCCGGTGACATCCCAATCACTTTTCTTATGAAAGCCCAAGCACAAGTGAAAAACATGCAGATGAGAGGTGCACCAGGCAGACCCTCATTAGCTATAAATGTCAGTGAGAACACAAAATTTCAAGTACCTAAGACTGAAACACTTCCATAGCTGAAGAACAAAAATGTACATCTGATAGACACATCTAAAGACTAAATGGGGTCAGGAAAAGCAGAAAATTTTAATGTAATATATTGCTGGTCACTACAAATATATGAGGCATGGTAATTACTCTGAATGGGAAAACTGAATTCTAAGTGTAAGTATCCTGCTATTCATCTGTAGTCTTTCTCACTGGATTTAAGGAAAATATGCATGTTTCCAGGCAATGTAGAACAAAAGCACTTTGGTTTTTAAACTTTATCTCGTGCACCCTACCTCTGAGTCTTATCACCCTCTGATGTCTGATAGTGTCCCTTTAACCTTTGTTACTCAATTACTGAACAAGTAATCTCATTGTTACGCTCTTTTGAAGGAAGAGTTGAGCCTCTTTTCATGCTGATAAGATACACATAAATATTCACCTGCAGCAAACATTTAATTGTAAAGTGTCTTGAGCAAACTACCAGAGTCTAAAGGTAGGAAGCTGTGATCGACTTCTTTGCTCTCTTAACCCTTTAGTCAATCCACCAGAACAAAGAGACACAGAAGATGGATGCTTTTTTTTACAAATGAAATTACTGTTCTCTAAAAGAATGGACTTTATAACAGTCTTTATAACACAGTAAATAAATCTGGAAGTGAAATACCTACCCATTTTCTGGGCCGGCCTCTAGGTCGCTTTTCACCGGTGGCTTCTGCTTTCTGTAAAAGGAAAAGAAACACAACATATTTTATACCTCGGCATTACTTAACAGCCTCAGTAACCAGGAACTCCTTTCCTGTAACATTAGCTACAGTTATACCTCTTGGGTGGCACCAGGCCCCCTAGCTAATCTATGTGTTTTCTGATAGAATGTGATTATGTTGCTTTTTCTGACGTTTCCTAGCCAGTGTGGCTAGGCAGTGCCACCCCTGCACCCAAGGGTGTCCCCAGCCCTGATCCACGCTCTGTCCAGGGGCATGGAGGAGTGTGCCCACACACCCCCAGCTGCTCAGGGCCCTCAGCAGAGCCTGGGGTGCCCTGGCCTAGACCAGCCATCTGACACGCAGGCTGAGGGTAGGAACATGGGACAATTGGGAAACCTGAGAACCTCCAATAACATCAAATCTGGTCTTTCACAGGCCATCAAAAAGTACTTGAAGATTCTAAACTAAAAATACAGCCTGTTTCAAGTTTGATCAAAGCAGTTTATAGCAGCTACAATTCCTTTTTTAGTCTCATTATGTTCACGCATGAAATTAATTAGGACAGAATATCACCATGAACATGTCTGTGTTATTATTGGGAAACAATTTTCCCTACTTTTCACTTGAAGTGTTCCAGGTAAAAGCACATCCTTAAGCTGTAAGTAAACCTTTTATGGCCCAAAACACACCTTCCCTGTCCAGGTTTAAGGAAACAATGTGGAAGAGGCCCTAAAAGTGACAGCTATATTTCTGCAAGTCCAGCAGTTGTTCCTGGAGCTCAGCTCAAAGTTCTTTTACAGGCTCTTCCACTAATTCCACTGTGTGACATTGTGAATACTACTACTAATAACAGTACTTATGCAGTACACTAAAAAATTTACAGAGTTTAAAATGAAAAATTCAGGTTATTCTCTCTAACTAGACTATGCCCATCCACTCACTTCACCAGGTAAAAAATCCTGTTCCACTCAGGGTGATGAGGATTTTGCCACCATCTGTAGTCAGGGCAGGACTTGCCACATACAAAGTCCCCAAGAGTGAAGACTTTTAGTACACATGAATTGTGTTGTTTTGGTTTTTTTCCCCCCCAGTTAACTGTATGTGTATTTGATTTGCCCTTAGAAATCAACTGTGAAATCACTTGCTGGTCAATCGCTGTAACATATACTGTAACCTAATGCTGTGTAAATCGGATCTCTCTAAAAGAGAACTTGAGCTGAGGAACTAGTGGAGGAATCTCTACAAAAAAAACTGCCCTGTGAGTTAAATGCAATTACTTTGAAATAAATACCTTGCCAATAAGAAAGCTGTGAAAAATAAAATTCACACTCCTAAAGGGCAAAATTATCACTCAGACTTGTTAAAAGAGTAAACTTGAGCTTTAATCGTTTATACGGACATTACATGTAAGGTGAAACCCTCTTAAGAGAGTACTTGTTAAAGTGCATTTGCTATATCCTGTAGCTGTCTATTTCAGACTTTTGTTTCCCTTAAGTATTCAATTTCTTCATACCTTGTAACCTGAAGGATGCAAAAAAACAGATATGGTTTTGTTTTGATAAGCTGTAGCCCCCTGCTTCTATGTTTACTTCATTAAACACTGGGCATAAATCTTATAAAGAAAATATTGGTTAAAATTGTTCTTAACAAATCAACACTTGACGGTTATTATAGCACTAATGCTATTTATTTTCTTCTGTGTATTACTGCATCTGAAGGAAAGACCCTTTTCCAAAACTCAATTAAAAAAGAATTAACTTTTCGAAAACAAAACCTGCTTTGGTCTTATAATTAAAGTCCCTACAAACCTGACACAAATTTTAACTACAATGTATCATGAACGTGAGAGATTTCGTTGAAAAACTAATCTTTGCTCCCTGCCATAAACTACCACAGTGCGGCCGCTTGCCATGAGCAGTGCTGAGCTCTGCCACCACTGAAGGTCCGAGTCAGAAGTGGCTAGTGTTCCTGCTGACTAGTTTGGGTAATGGTTTGTCAAGTGCTTGGGGACCTTGCAGATTGAAAGGCACTATATTCCTGCAGTATATGACTTCCACCTCATGTTAGAAGAAAAACATTTCCACAGTTCTTATCAAAACCAAATCTTTCCCAGAGGTGAGCTGAGCAAACATCCAGGCATACCAAAGGTGATGTTTTGGTACAGAAAGATTCTGTAAGTAAATAGCAAGGTTTTCACAGATTAAACTGCAGAAAATGAATGACAAGAACCTCCAAAGTGGAAGTTTTAATCTCCTTTCTAAGAGAAGAGAAAGACAAAACACTTCTGGAACAAACAAAAGGAGTAGTAGCAGCACAGTGGTCATGATAAATACATGACGTTTAGGAAAATATTCCGCCTCCTTCCCTCTGGACTTTTTTTAGCTTGCATTTTGCTAAAATACAGCCTGTATTTTCTCCAACAGCTTAAGACTTTCTTGTAATTGAAGCCTTGAAGAAATGTTTTACTGTGTATCACATCAGTAATACAATGTTTCTCCATGAAAGTGCTAAAACACTGCCTTTCCTCTGAACAGGTTCTTGCATCATCAGAAAGTCTCCAGTCTGTTGGCTCTTGCCTTTATTTGATGTGTTGCCTCTAAAGCTAGGGGCAAATGAAGAGAGAGCTCCAGGCCACCCAGAGGTGGTGTTTGCTCAGGGGGGTTTTAACATTTGGTGGCTACTATGCTATGAGGCGTGACCTTGCTTTTTACAGCTAAGACATGAAATCACCAAACTTAAAGAAGGGTCAGGTATGTTATCAAACACAAAGCATATTTCATTAAAAATATGAAATTTCTTATAAACAATAATATGAATACACCATTTTTGCAATGTCACACTTGAAGAACAGAACCAAAACTCACGTTTAAAAGCATGATCTGTATGAGAAATGCTTTTTATTTATCACAGGTGGCAAAGATCACCATTCCAGTCACTGCTACCAGGAAGCCAGCTAACAGTCCTCAAGAAGATTTGCAATCCACTTAAGCCCTGTACCACAGGGCCATAAAACCCTGCTTCCAAACTGCATCTCTCAGCAACTCTAAGACTTGACTGCCCATGATCTCTGCCTCCCTATTGCAAAAATATGCTGTACCTGGACAGAAACTGAGACTGTACTACTGAAAGCAATTAACAAGACAAGACAAATATAAATAATTGGGTGGCTATGAAGTCCTCTTTGGGCATCTATGTATTGTCAAGGAAGACCTCAAATGCAACACAAGCCAGATTTGAAGAACTCTATCTACTTTGCAGAATGATCTGCAGGACATCTCAGATAAAATGTGTCAGAGCTGTAAGTCAGGTGAAACAAGTGATAGTTCTCAGGAGGAAGATCACTGTTGTCAAACAGTGTCAAAAGACCTTGCCCAGGAATGTATCCCTCTCAAAAAAACCACCCAGTTATTCAGTCAAAAAGTACTCTTTAAAAAACCTTAGGCATTGACTAAGTACAAAAACATCACACTTTCCGTGTTCTGTTTTATCCATTTTAGTTCTAAACAAAAGCCAGTCTTCTGCTTTTCCTATCTTGATCAAAACACCTGATTTTGAGGTCTCTTACTTTTTCAGTGAAATAACCATGCAACAATCACTTGATAAATTTGATCTTGTTTTTCCTTTAAGCCTGTAATGACTGGTGTTGGTGAAAATGAATGAAGCATGGAGAAGCCAACTAGATTTTCGTGAACCAATTCAGGGCAGAGTCCTGATCACATGCACTTTTCAGGTTGTTGTTGTTTTTTTTTTTTTTTACCTTTGGACTGCTTACCCCAGGGACATGCCTTTCTACATACCAAACCCTGGCCATGTAATGTAGAGACAATAGCAAGTGTAGTCACACACAGAATCACAAGTTCTAGTTTTCAGAGGATGATGCATCAAGCTCTGTAGGCATTTGCAGTGAATCTCACTACACCAGTAACTACAACAAAACTCAACATATTTTAGCTGAAGGTAAATTTTACCAAAGAACTTTTACCATTGTGTATTCCTGGGATATCGGTGGACAATTTCTTTAAAGACAATCATACAGTAGCTACTACTCCTTTTTTAATGTCACAAATGTGTTTCCTGCTCCCAAACAGGAAACTATTTATGTCTATACGGTATTTTTGTCAAGCCAAACTACAGGAGCTTAACAAAAAAAAAAAAAAAAAAAGCTCTAGAAAGGGAAATGTGATGGGCTGGGAACACAGCTCACCAAACAAAACTCAACCACAGAACACCCAGGAAATTGAAAAGGAAGATCCCTACTACGATCTTCCTGAAAAAAAATAGTTGTGCTTTAGGGAGAAAAAAACCCAAAACTCACTTCACATCTTGCTATTTTTTTTTTTTTCAAATATTTTAAATGAATAACAGAATAACTTGTTTAAAGATGCAGCCTGCATAACAACAACCTAATTGTGGGGACTCAAGTGCAAGGGGATCAGGAGTCTTTTCTGTCTTTACCTCTTCTTATCTGGTAACACATTGTGTTCCTCCTGTTTGTGAAAATTAAACAATTGAGAAATGGTTTGGTCTTCTATAAAGCATAGTTTATTCTTGTGTCTAGTTTATAAAAACTTAGGCATATATGATATGCAAGGCTTTAAGAAAAAAAAAAGCATATTACCCAAAATTAGAGTAATTGCCACATTATTAGCTGTTCAGTTAGTTTTGCAACATTCTGTATGCATTGTCAAGTTTCACATTGCTAATTTCCTAACAAGCACAGTTTGTTTTCAGATGCCCCAAGGCCAGTTTACTAAGACCAAACACAAGCTCTGAACGCTAAAAAAAAAAATAAAATATATAAAAAATTCCTGCAAACCAAGAAATTTTAAATATACAACACAACCACAATTCCAGGGTAAATTGTCCATCAACTGATTTACAAGTATTTCCTTCTTGAAGTATAACAAAACAAAGCTCCAGTTCTGGAGTGTTTTTAACTCACTGCCAGTTTGTGCAATACATTTTTAATTGTGATGTGTAATGCTTTGCAAGAGAACACCCAATCAATTAATCATGAATGCCTTCTCATGGCTGCTCCGTGGGTTCTCCTGGTCGACGTTTATCTAACATGTTGGGAGCACTCTGAAGCATTTCAATGAGCTCCCTTTGAAACACACAGGGCACGCACTATTCTTTAGAAATTCCAGCAAATTCCAGTTGGGTGTATAGTACCCAGGTTCACATGTAGAGTGGCTTAAGCTAAGATAGCCAGTTCTCTTCCTGAGAGCTGAGACAGGCTGGAGAAAGTCTTAATAAATGTATGTATGCATATGGATGTGTAAATATGTTTACCACAAATTTGAACATATAGCTCACTCTTTTTAGAGGTGATAGCCTCACCACCAAATGAAGCTTTCTTACAGTGCCAAAACCTTCCCACCTCTGTTACAGTTAGAAAAACTACTGGAAACAATATTACATTAAAAGATACTTTGAGATACCTGGTGAGAAGCTGAACCATTTTAGAGAAGGTTAATTATCAATTTGGAAAAAGGGCTAAAATATTTATTTGAAATGTGATATGTCTCTTTCTTCTAGTAAGGCTTTATAAGTGTTTTATGTTTTAGAGCATTTATCAAACATTTATATACTTTATCTATAAACCAAGAAACCAGTAAGACTTGTAATTAAATACCCCTCAGAGGGTATTTTATTATAAAAAAAAGACATGTGGGCTTTGGTCAATTTTTTACATTAGCAACACCCAAAAGCTTTAATTAGAGCAGTAACTTGATGCATTCTGAAAATCAAAATGTTACAATGAAATTGCTCAGTTTGTAAATTAGATGAAGAAAGCACAACTATGTACCAGAATCATCTGGAAAACCCTTGATTTGATAAATCTACACATATAGGAATATTTAAAAATTATTTTCCATTTATACTGATTTCCAAATCACTCATGTAAATGAAATAATGTTAATACTTCTTTTAGAAGCTTCTTTTTAAAACACATTTTTACAAAATACTTAAAATGTAATGTTATTATGAATGTTTCTTCTAGGAAAGCCAACACTCCTAGGAGTAATATTTAAAATACTAAAGCTCACATTTGGATTTGCTGGACTAATAAAAAACTGCTCTCTCTCTTTTGAAGAGTGACATATAAACTATTTTAACATGAATCTGAGGAATGCTTTTACTGTATAAAGAAAAAAAAAAATCAACATTTTAAGCACATTACCTTGCAGAATGGCTTTGATAGATTTTTAAATACTTAACCTGTAAAGCATTTTTTACTAATTCATGGATTTCTTGACAGAACATGCTGCTTTTTTTCCAGCCCATAAAGTAAAAAAAAAAACAAAAAACCAACCAATTTTGAATTTAAAGACAGTTGGAAAAGTACCTCAAACAAATGTTGAAAACAGTTTAAACAAAGCAGACATGAAACCATAGTCACCTTCTAATGATTTAATATTTATCAGTAGTTGCTATAGCAATTTATAACACTGAAAATTATCAAACTTAATATGGTCAGTACCATAGGCATATTGAAAAATGAACCATAATTAGATGAGGACACAAATACCTTCCACACGTTTTGTCACAAACCTCCTTAAAAGATACTGATACACTTAAGCACTACATTCACTACCAGATTTTGTAAGTTTTGTTTCTAATTTAGTACCTGTAAACTAGTGCTAACTGCTGTATAACCATCAACATAAACAAATCTCTCATATTTGTTTTCAAGCCTATACACAACTATTTGCCTTCACTAAAATATTTCCTACAGAAGGGTATGCATGATTTGCCTTGATAACTCAGCTTTTTAATACTGTGCTTTGTCCAATTCAAATAAAATTCAGTCACATTTTCACGTTGTATTTGTGATGTGAAGTCCATGCACTAAATGCAGTGACTTCAGGGAGCTTCTCTTATAGCTAAAGGCAATCAGAACCACCAGAATAAAAGTTTGCTCCCACCACCAAGCAGAAACAGTGGTTCAGAAGACTAATAGCACTTCTAGTAAAAGTCCCTTTGAAACTGATTACTAAACAAGATATAACAGGCTTTTACTGTAACTCAAAGTTTACCATCACATTTTAAAGCTGTAAATTTCAATATATGCACTTATTTCCATCAACACATAATTGGATTTACTTCTAATTAACTTATGTTTGACAAAGCACTTAGCTTTAATATACAGATTTGGTCTGTAGTAGTAACAACTGTAAGTGGGCAAGAAATTAATCTTCCTCTTACAAAAATCTTAATGAAGAAAATAATATTCTTAACATTGATTTCCTTACTAGATACAAGACATCTCATAGTTTCTCATGAAATACATTGTTATTTCACTAATCTGTAGACTACTAAAAAACCAAGATGCCCTTATAGGTTCCATACTTAGGGTCTTCATGTTAATTCTAATTTTAAAAAGGTGAAATTCATTCTTTATGTAGCTTCCATTGTTAAGAGTTCCAACCCCACAGTTCACAGCCTAAATGGTTGGATTTTTTGCTACCAGCTGATAAAAAAACAGCATTAGTAATTCTTTCTCTTTAACAATCTCACCTTCTGAGCTGCTTTAGAGGGACTCTTGTTTTTGCTTCCTTTGGGTCGTCCTCTTGGTCTTTTAGGAGATGGTTCACCAGTTGGTTCCTAAATACAGGAAAACATGCTATTGTGGCAAGAGGCTACACATGATCTAAAGGATAAACTAAACTGAGAAATTGCTTAAAACATATGAATTAATAGTATCAATAAATAACATAATATTAATAATGCAATATGAAAAATTTAACAACTCCAGGCAAAGGAAAAAATATATTTTGCACAACAAAGGAGTTTAACATGTCTTGCAATTGCAGAAAAAAAAACTTGGAAAAGTGTGCGTATTCTAACATGTAAGTTAAAGCAGCAAGCACGTTTTTTAAAGATGGCTATGCTTTCCCTCATATAAGAGCAGCTATTCAAAAATAATACAGTTACCCATTTAATTTCAATTGCATTTCATTATAACGAGATACAATTATCATATGTAGTTTCTAGCATAAACTTTTTTGGGGGAAAAAAAAGTTAACTACCCGAATATTGTAAAGTAAGATGAGACTACTTCTCTCTCAAGGGGGCAATTTTTTTTCTGTTGTTCTGCAGTCGGCTTTATATTCACACCTATTCTAAAGATAATTGATTTGCATTAAAATGCAAATGTAAACGCTTCTTCAAATAGAACACTAGTAAGCCAAAAAAACTCAACCGAAGAAAAACCTGAGACAAAACCCCAACTCGAAAATGAGTCGATACTGATTATTTTAGCTATTTTCTTAACTAGTTCCTTTGCCTGACAGTAAATAACCAGTCCTTAAAACTGAGTATGAATTACTAAGAGTTCAGATTCCAAATATTTATTCAGTGAATCATAAACACTCTAAAACTCTTCTAGTCTTGAATATTATTCATTTCATTCAGATTACAGGATGTGGTAGAACTAATTAAATGCAGTTTGTTAACTTAAACCAGTTTAAACCCCTTCAGCTTTTATAATTCCCGGGTAGGTTAAGGGGAGGCTGGCGAGGGGACTCCCCAAGTGCTGCAGCTCAGGGGTGAGCCCCGCAGGCACTGCACATCTGGGCTGAGCACGTTGAAGGAGACGCGTTTTTCTTTCACTTCCATACATTCAAATGGTATAGGAGAAAAAAAAAAATAAGGGAAAAAAAAAAAAAAAGAAGTAAGGGAATCCTGGCACAAGCCCGCAGGGTCGGTGGGTGCCGGCTGCCGGGGCTGGGCGAGGGCAACCAGGGGGTGAAGCAGGAAGGGGGACAGAGCCCGCAGTCACCGGACAGATGGAATGATTGCCACCGAGGGCAGAGCGAGCAAACGGGGGGGCTCTGCTTTTATGGCTTTCCAAAAAGTACTTTCTGTGCAATTTACAGGACCATATCGGGGCGGGGGAGGGGAAGGAAGCAAAGCAGCCGGGTTTCCCCCAGCTCGGGGCTCTGCTGCTCAGCTCTCTCCATGTTTCCAGCCCCTCGAAGGCTCTCGTGGCAGTGGGGCTGATGCCAAATGAATGGGAGTAAACACGTTTAAAGCCCGCGGAATCTCGCTTTAAAATGAGCTCCACGGGCAGCCCTACTTCTCAATCGTGACTTCCGAGGGAGGCAGGGAAAAGGCTACGGGCGGCTCCGCGCTGCCCCCGCCGAGCTGCGGGATTAATTGGTTGCATCCGCAGGCAAAATCCTCCTTCGGCGGCGCCGGCGGAGGGGCTGCAGAGCGCGGGGGCTCCCCCCAGGCCCCTCGCCCGGCGGCAGGGGCTGAGCGCGGCTCGGCAGCTCCAGGCGATGCGACAATGGCACTTCGGGAAAGGAAGAGAAGGGGGTGGGGGTGGGAATAACGCACGGATCTAGCAACCTTAGCTCGAATTCAGGTCTTGCAAGTCAAAAAGAGGAGCCCGGCGCGTCCCTTTCGGGGCCCAGGTGGAGGCTGTGGGTGTGGGTGGAAAGGAGCACAGGGCTACGCTCCCCGTGTCCAGACACGGCAGCGTTCCCGTCGCCTCGACCTGCCTGGGAAAGCGTCGGAGCAAAGGCAAAAGGTGTTGCAAATGCAGGGCAAGCCCCCTCCGGCTACCTCCCCCACCTCCGTCGGCAACGGGGGCACCTCTCTCCATACGATGACGGGGGCGAGGGGGGGAGGTGGGGAAGGGGGGAAAGCCGGGGGGGGGGGTGGGGGGGAGCAAAAAGGCGAAAAAAACTATGCGACTTTCTAGACACCCTCCTCCCCCCCAGCCCCAGCATCTAGGGGCAGTTCAGGGGCCGGGCTGGTCAAGATCGGAGGCGGCAGCAGCGCCCGGTGGGACCCGACACATGCACACACACACGCGCGCATACAGATTGAGATATTGCGAGGGCTGAGAGAGGAGGGAGACAGGAGAGCCCCGTTCCCTGCTCCTCGCTTTCGCAATTTCAAAATCAGCTCGAAATGACCCAGCGAGCGCTGGTTGGTCGGAGCCGCGCTGCTCCATATTCCCCATTTACATTGAAAAGCCCCAGCTCGCTCCCTGCACAATAGTGAAAGTCCCGAGGAAGCTCCTCGGCTCAGCCACGGGCAAGCAGCGCCCCGTCGCTCCGGGCTCTGGGGTCCCCCCGCCGGGGCGCCCGACGGAGCCCCTCGCTACGCCTCTGCACCACCTCGCCGGGAAGCAGCGCACAACAAAGCCCCCCCTCCCCGTCGCCAGGACTGCTTCACTTGCAGCACAATACGTACATGTACATGCCCATAACACTATAGATCTGCGGCTCTACGTATCTATACGATACTGACTTGTGGTTGTTTCCTGGGTCTGCCTCGTCCTCTCTTCTGAGGCTCTGCGGTTGCAGGTTGCTCCTGGGCAGCAGTGGAAGGCTGACCGGGTCCCTCACCTTGTGCACTCATCGTGACTTCTGCTGCTCAGCCTGAAACCAGTCTCTCCAAAGCACCTTGGATGGGGGGGAATCAAAACGAGCTCTTGCTGCTTTTGCTGCTCGCTGCCACCACCACACCGGACGTCCTGGTGCTGCCAAAAAGGAGAAGAGAAGGGGAGGAGGAGGAGGAGGAGGTGATGGTGGTAGTGGTGTTGGTGGTGGTGGAAGAGGAGGGGGAATGAATCTCTCTTACAATTTAGGAATGGTTAGTAACACGAAGCAATTCAAAAGAGGGGAGGTTAAAAAAAAAAAAAAAAAAAAAAGGCAGAGTAAATTGCAACCCTGGAAATGCAAGGAGAGAGGGAAATAGTCCGAGGGTAGTCGGGAGCACACCAAGAAGAGGAAAAAAGTCCTACAAATTGAAAGCAAGTGGTGGCTATCGCGCTTAGATCGGATCAGGACAAATTAAGATAAGACACACTGAAAATGGACTGAGAACACTGCACAATCTTGCCAGAAGCATGCACCCTGGGAAGACGGGGATTTCGGCAGCAGCGGGAGCAGCGCGCAAAAGGAGCGATCATTTAAAAATAATAATAATAAAACGATTTGGGAGATTGGGAGAAAAAAAAAAAGAGGGGGGGGAGGGCGGTCCTGGGTTCGTGTCTGTGATGCGAGCTGCTGGGACTGGAAATATTATTATGTGAGTCCTGCCCACGGACTAAACTAGGATGAGGGTTAACGGAGGGAAAAAAACCCCAAAAAACAACAACAAAAAAACCCCAAACTAAAAACCAAGGAAAAGAAAAGAAAAAACACCTTTACCCGTGAGTGGAAAAACCAAGAGGGGGCTGTAGGGGGAAAAAAAAAAAAAAAGAGAGAGAGAGAGAGGAGGAGGCAGAGCGAAAACCCGGCGATGGGGTCTGGCGGCCGGCCAGATAAAACACGAGCAGCACGGCAGCCGGGGCAGCGGCGGCAGAGCGCGCCGCCGCCTCACGTGTCCCGCACCGGCCCGGCCGCGCCGCCACCGCGGCTTTAAAGGGCCAGGCCGGGCCCGGCGCTCGCCGCTCCGCACGGGCCCGCGGCCACCGCGCGGGGCTGCGCGGCCGCTGCACGTGCACGCCCCGCGGCCGCGCCGAACAAAGGCGGCCGGGCCGGGCCGGGGCTGCCCCGGGACGCGCCCGCCGGGCTCCATCCGCCGTGCGGCCGCCGGGAGCGCGGCTCCCTCGCCGGCGGTGCGGCCGCCGGGCAGGCGCTGCCATCGCGGCGCGGGCTCGGCGCCTCGCGAGACGGCCGCCGCCGGGGTAAGATGTGGGCGGTGTAACCCGACAGCGGGTCGGAGCTGTCCTGCCGGGAGGGTGACGGCACGGGGAATGACCTGTTGCGGAGAGCCCTGCCCCGACATTGTTCTTCCCATGAGCATGGCGGGGCCGCAGACTGCACCTCTCCCCAGACTCCGTAGGCAGCTTGTCCCGCACAGCCCGCCGGTGTTCGTTCCTCTCCCGTGCAAACCGTGGTTAGGCGCCCCTCCACTATGGCACAAGGAGATGGCCACAAAGGCCAGGGAAGACCCCGCTGTCTGTGCGTCCCCAAAGAAAACGTTCACACCTTGGGCTTCATGTGCGACTTGGGCATTTCCTCCAGTCCCACTCCTCCCACAAGGTCTTGCACTTCGGCTGAGAGCCACCCCTGTAACTGTCTGGTGACATCCTTTCTCCCCTGCTCGGGGGTGGACAAGCGCAGGAGAGCGCTCAGAAGGAAAAGTTGCATTATCGTATGTAATACTGAAGAGGGCAGAGAGACTGCTGCAACACTCCTTGTGCTAGCTATCGAAACACAGCCAGTTGTCTTGACACCTTATAAATTCTTATGATTGATAAATAACGAAGCAGGCAAAAAGTTACTACAATCAAACATGCAGTCATTGACCAGCAAGGACTGTGCTGAGGAGACAGCTGAGTTATTTTCTGTGGAACAGAAAAAGTACACTGCAGACAGATGGGCTAAAGAAAGAGTAATCCTAGAACATTTCTTAAGGCTGAAAATATTGCCAAAGTGTTCTTAATCCAATCACAAAACTCCCAAAGCCTGCTTCACTCCCATCCCCAAAAACAACCAGCTATGGAAGATAGACACAGTCCACCTGTTAAATCTAACAGCTATCAGAAAAGCCTTGTAGTCCCACTGCATTTTGTAAAATATTGAGTTCCCATCACACCATGAAGAAATCCATAGGGCCCTACACCTACTCTATACATCAAAAGAATAAGCTGCTGTATGCAATCAGGATTCCAAGCTGAGGTTGTGAAGTCTATAGCTTAAAGTGCAGTAGCACATAACTTTTATAACATCCATTAATCTCTTTAAAGCATATTCATGTATCCATTTCTCCGGAAGAAAGTCTTACATGCAATTGGTAAAAGCCTGTTGCTCTAAAACATCAGTCTCTACAGAATCATCCTATATGGGCTATTAATTGTTCCACTAGTCTTCCCTTGACAGTTCTAGTAAAAATACTATAGTTCAAAGACTTTTTACATACAGCCATAACCTAACAATTTTCACATAAGACCAATATTCTTAAACTCACTGTTTGAAAGCTGTTCTGGTCAAGAAAAGCCTTGACACTTGCACTGTGCCCAGCACGACAGAGTTTGGGTCTTTCTACAATCTGACTACAGATTCACCATCATAAGAATCAGTATCCAAGATCTAAACAACTATGGGCCTTTCATTTATTTGTAACTATCCTGATTCCCTCCTTAACCAAAAGTCCTTAGATAATAAATCAATGTAATATTCCTTATGGCAATTCTGTGGACACAAAGCTGTCTAGATTAATAAAATCCCCTTGTTCTTATATCATTTATATACCAACTACCTTAGCACAGGTAAGCAAGATGATATCCAGAACCCAGAAAGCCTCACTTCCTCAAGTGGCTGATGGAAGCTGAGAAACCAGAAATAGCTATTGGTTTTGTTCCAGGTTCCTTCCCAAAAGAGATGTGATAGCTGTTCCTTCCACTGTTGCAATACATCCTCTGACAGTATAGCTGTATTTGCACAATATTCAGTGCAAACACCAGTGAATACAACTGTAAAATTAATTGAAGAGACTACTGCAAAGTTACTGGAGTAGACATGGCCTACTTTCCACCAGCTTTGGTCCGAGATTTAAGCTTTGGTCTACAGACAGAAGTATTAATTATCAGTCCTTTTATTTTTCTGTTTTCTGGAACCATACATAATAGGGTAGAAAATTTATAGACATAAAATCTGGCCTCGTTTCTACTGTCCATGAGTCTTAAACTCAGGACATTTCCAATGAAACTAGAGGAACTTCCTAGAAGATTAAGAAGAAGACAATGAAAAATAATGTGCAGATTTTACTGCCAACCCAGAACACTTACAAAGAGGTCATTTGTTATTCTGTAATCAGTGTGATGGCTTGTAGAGGGTTAATTTGCCTCTCTTCCCAGAGGAGTTTTTTTAAACTGTGCATTCTAATAGCAGCAGTAATATCTTGCATCAGAGCAAAGAACCAAGGTTGCAGGAAAGTATCTTTTAGAAAGACAGAAAATTACAGGTTAAATAGGCCTTGAAGATTATAAATAGCAGCATTAAATAGCTTTCCTTGCTCACTTCTTCATCTATTTCCTTTCTCAAAAGCCCACGGATGCAGAAGAAACCGTGCTGTGTATGGTCATGGGGAAATGTCACCTATAGATAGCAACCTAACACAACCCGTACATAAGTAAAACTAACTCCCACCAGTGGAAGTCTGTGAGCTCAGATGGTCTCAGCTGGTAGTGCTTTACATGAGGAGAGAACTTTTTGATTTTTTACAAGTTGCAACTGAAGGTCTGTGATGCCAAGTGTGTGATAGGATGTGTGTCACCAACTTTATAATGCCCACTCAACCGTGTACATAGGAGGGCAGAGTCAGGGCACCCCTCTGTTTTGCTCAAGGGGGTCCTGTTTTCTCCACCCTCATTCTCATGGAGAGCAAACTACTCAAAAGGGGCAGTGACTGTAAGTTTAAGGCCTTAGCTCAGGGGAAGCAGCAATGTTTTAGCTCTGAAAGAGATCTCTTGCCAGGAATGGGAGAGCAGATGGTAAAATTCAGAATTTTTTTGACTGTTTCCGCAGTATTTCAAGAAGCTTACAGCTCTGCACTGCCCCAGAAAACTCCTTAGAGGAACAGCCCTGGCCTACCAGGACTAGAGGCTGCCATGTCTAGAGGGTTATGTTTTGAGTGGGTATTTCACTTTTGTGGCCAACAAGAGAAGCCAAAGATATTTATGTAGTTAAAGGCTACAATGGGTACTCAGGGACCTGGGAATCCTGATACTCTCCTTCTAGAGAACCAGTCAGTGCAGGAGAAGTACCTCTTGCAAACACTGTATATATTTGTGGAAAAAGTTAATTTTTGTTTACCCTGATTCTTTTAGAATGTGCTGCCTCTGGGGATACAAGAGAGAGGAGAAGAGCAGACACAGGAACCTTGAGTGCACCTATGAGATGGGCCAGGGTGTATCCCCGTTCTTCCACTCTTTTCATCCAACTGGTGGGACCAACAGTGGTTGCTGGTTATGAAGCTGGAAATAGCTCTGAGAATGCTTTAGGGAAGCATGACTGTGACTGACGAAAAAGACCCAGAAAAGAACATTAAGGCTCACACACAGGCCTTGTCTGCACTGGGGAATTTCTTCCCTCCTCCAAATTCCCACCATTGCCAATATGAATGCAGCTGCACAATTGTTAGAGATGTTGGGAGGCATAATATATGAGTTTTCATCTAGTCAGCCATTTGCAGCACTGTGTCAATTAACCCTCCTCAGAGCAGGGTTAACTGATACAGTGCTGAAAACGGCTGCTGGAACTGAAAGCTGTCTATACTAAGGTTCCCATTGTTGCTAACTCTGGTGCAGCTGCAGTGGAATCAGTCCACGTGGGATTATTTGGTAACAATTCTCCAGCCTAAAAACTGCTTCAAAATGCAACACAGCCACCTAATGGGCCAAAACACACTTCCGCCGTACCTCAACAGCTATGCACCCAGGCTGCTGCCACTCATAATGGAGTTTCTTTCAGTCCAGAAGGTAATTTTTGCATTTCTGTATGAAATACTCAGTACTTCATCTAAGCAAACTGGTGTCCCTGTCACCCCCATGGAATTGCCTCTGCTCATTAGTTCTTACTAGTTCTGGACTTGAAGATGTGTGCTGGAAGAGCCAATTTTCTGTTAGTGTCTTTTCATTGATTCATACATTCAATAATTCAAAATTTGTCCTTTCACATGTGGAAACTTTGTAGTTGGTTTTTGGTTTTAATTTCTTTATGCAGGTTCAGTTTTTAATTTATGGCTGGAGTTTCTGGTTCACTAGAATTTTGCTTTTTTTGCTGTTAACAAGTAAAGCCTTATTTATGCAGAGCAGCACCATGAAGATTCAAGCTGACTTTTGAGGGAGTAAAGTTCTATTTTGAATGGGCAGAGTTGGCAGAATCAGTCCCACTTGTTTCCATGTGCTTTAGGAAGCAGTTATGAAACAGGCTGGTGAAATGGGTATTTCACCCTCTGCTGAGTAAGACTAATACCTCTAAAAAGCCCCTCTCTATCCTTCTCCTACATCCATGTCCAACACTAACTAAAACAAGGAAGTGTTGTTTGGCATTTTTTACACTTTTGAACCACTATTTATCAGACAGATGCTGGCAGTCAGGTTTTTTTAAGTGCGATTTACAAGTGTGAAAATGTTGAAGCCTAGGCTCGGCAAAAATCTCAGTGAAAAACTCTAACTCACTAAAGCCCCTGGTTAATGACAAGCAGGTTTCAGTTCATGCATGGCATTTTATGCAAATACAGAACACAGCTATTTGCAGAATTTTGGGCGACTTCATATGCCTATGACTATCTACAGAGGCTCAACATACCCGCCCAGGGAAATGGCAACAGGGCAGACCCAGAGGAGATGCAATCCACAGCTTCCCAGCTATAGCAGTGAGCACTAGAGCTTAGCTCAGGGTGTTGGGATGTGGAGCAAAACTGATTTGGCAGAAACTTGGATACAGCTGAGTATTTTGAGAAAGGGGAAAGGAAGTGGCTCACTCTTCCTTCATTCCTGATACTGCTGTGGTGGCTGTTTCTCTCTCCCAGAGATCCCTTTGGACAAAGGGAGTGGGCACAGTAACTGAGTTGCCTGCAAAGCAGGTGTGACAGCTGTCTGTGGAAGGAAGGAGTAGCTCCATACTGACTACCCTTTTAGCTCAGATTGAGCTGTGGGGATGCATGATTACAATTGTCATACAACTTGGTAAACATGTTTATATGTTTGCTTAAACAGATTTCATTAATTTCCTGAAGGATTCTTATAAAAATGCTAGAACTCCCATACCAAATCCCAGTGGAACTGGATTTCTCCTCTCCCTTACCCCTTTCCCTTTTCCCTTCAATATTAGGCTCAGTATCTGCATATGGTTTTATATGAAACTCAGTGATTAAAACTACTTAAGACTTGCTCATTTTTCTCTGCAATGAGTTCAGTTATTTCCTTTTTATACCTTCCAGAATTTACTATACCATATCTAAATATTGGCTGCAGTCCACATGTTTTAGATCATTCTCTATAATGGTTCTGTTGTTACAGAATCCTTTGTGTGTGTGAGAAAGAGAGAACATGCATATGTGTTGGAAGAAAGACAGGGTGCACAGAATTGTTTGGAAAGAGAAATCAGGGTATACCAGTTCCATAAGGGATTTCTGAACCGATATCATAAAAGAGATAAAAATAGTGAGCACTGAAATTATAGACCTCCAGTTCATTAGCTTCTATGTGTGGTAAGTAATATTTCTGATCCCAACATGTTACTCTACTATATCTATTCTACCAATATATCACTCATGCAACTTTTGTTGCTATATAATTTTACAGATCAGATTTATTGTTGTCACATTTACTCATTTTTACTTGTATTCTAAATGTAGATCCTTTGACCTGAGTCATACATGTGAGTCAATGGTAAGCTGCATGAAGACAAAACTAAGGCAGCAGCTGAAAGTCCTTACTCATTATACTAAAAACTCATTACCTACTGAAGACTGTACAGAGAACATACATGTGCAGGATAAATAAGTGAGCTAAGGGAAAAGCAGAATTTGATGCTTCATTTGACAAATCATAAGCTTTAACCAAAACAAAAAGAAACCTCACAGTGTCCTAATGTATGGCTAGAAGTTGTGAGGATGTAACTCAGAAATGCCTCTCTACTCCCAGGACAAAATGAAATCAGTTGTCCTCTTGCAGTAGGTGCCTTTGACTGTTGCCTGTTACTCCACATGTAGAGGATGCATTTAAATGGCAAGCAGACAGACATGGACTGATTTTGTGTCCAGCAAGTGTGCCCTACCTCACAACCCATCAGATAAACCAGTTCATGCTCACAGCAGGCTGGGCATTCTCACAGATGCACGCATGGAGTCACGAGAGTGTGGCAAATTTGCTCTCAAATTTCTTTCAACTTCTCATTGTGGACAAGTCTTAAGACAGCCTGTCAGTGCTGTAAATTCAGACCTTTCCCATGTGGAGAAGTTTTCAACCACCCAGAACAGAACAGATGCAAAAACCCCTGCACTAGCTACTCCACTCATGTCTCATCCTTGTAGTGCCCTGGGCTGGAGATTAGGCAGTTAGAGGGCTGAGTGGATATCATTTTCTGCTGGAATGAATTTCACCCAAAGACAGTATACTTAGTTTCTGTATTTTTTTTTTCCCCCACAAGCTAAAGACAAATTTCTTCTTTGGTCCATTAACAATACTTGTATTTTTAGTCAGAATTATTTTGTACTGTATTTTCTTTGGAAATAACAGTAATACCGTTTATGTGAAATACAAACAAATGAGGGAACCATTTTTACCTAAATGTATGAATAGCATTTTGCAATTTGTCATTGTGATATATTTATCTTTTGAACTCTAAGTGAGCTCAGCTGAAAAAAATGCTTCTCTTCATCACATGACTGGAAAATATATTACACCAGAGAAGAATATTGCTGTTTTAGTTTAGAAATTAGAGGCTAAATATAATTTTCCACTATACTTACTTTCACAAAGTATGGAGTAAATTATTTACACTACAGTAAATTCTTAGTACATATTCCAAAAGGTGGTAAATTCAGCATTCTCACTTAAATTAATGGACATTTTGTGAAAGTGCATTAAAACTAAGACCCTTAAGATCTTGTGTTGCACACTGAAGCATTAAAACCACTCTAATATAGCTAGAAGAAAACAAATTTTCAACAAAATGAAGCCTGGAGGAAGGAAAAGAAACTAGTATGGAACAGAGAGACACGGACTGGCCAGTGGAGTGTCAACAGAGAAGCAGCTGAAGATTTGGGTTTGCTACCTGCATGACACCCATCCCCTTCTAGAGGTGCAGGGTATGCTAGTCACTACATGTAGTCTTTCTAACCAAAACTTTGCACAAAGCCCAAGATGCCTATGGTTTCCAGGCAGGCGTGCTGCATCACTGGCCGCAGCGGGAGCAGGACAGCGCAGAAGCTCCATGCCCAGGCTCCCCGGCCACACTGGCTTCCCTGCACATCGACTCAGTTAAGTCGCTCCCTGCTTCTGAGCTGCCCCAGCCACAGCAGCAGAGAGTCCCTCAGCCTGTGCCTCGCTGCCTGAGCTCCCCTGCATGGCCCAGGAACCAGGAGGACAGCCGGCTGCACCCCAGAGGAGCACTTCCAGCAATGGCAGCTGCTCCCAGCCGCCATTTTGCCCAGGGGTCATTTGCCTGTCACATCCCAGACATGAAACCCTCGTGTGATGGGAGAGCAGCCAAGCAGCCATCAGCAAAGGCTGGGGCCGGGTGGGAGCTGTGGCTGCTGCCAGAACAATTCATCTGACACACAGCCTGTTCCTTACATGCTCCAGAGCTGTACCCAGGGAAGAAGGCTATGGGAACAGGCTCTGGGCCTGATAAATCGTCCCACCTGCCACAAAAGCTGGCACTCCATAGGATGAGAACCTGTTTCCTACAGTGTATGGTCACCACGCTTCAAATCTGTTGGGTTTCTTTGATAATTGGGTTGCTTTTTGTCCATTTTCCCTATGTGAATATATGGAGTGCAAAGGAAGGTCCAGGGCTTATAGCATCAGTTGGGAGCTCAGGAAATGGAGACAATTCCTGTTCATTCTTGTCTGACCTAGGGCAAACCACATACACACAACAACTTGGAAATGTTTGGCTACCTACCTCCCACTTAGCCGAGCAAGAATGAAAATCTGTGCCCTATCAGGAAAACACAGATGTGAGTATTCCCTATCTACCAGGGCCATTATGAAGATGAAGGCATTTCTGGTCTACAGAAACCAAGGTAATGGCAGTCATTCAAAAACCATTCATATGAGAGAGGGTAGTGCAAACACTGAGGAAAAGTTGCATGGTTACCTAAGGCAAAGAAACATTTTTAGATGTTTTCAGTTGTGGCTCAGAATTGGAAAAAAGATGTTTAACAAATCTTTATACTTAAAATCTCTGTCTGAAAACATTCCTAGTATTTTATTTATTTTTTTGAATAATGATATCAGTAAGAGACCATTATATAATCACAAGAAAATTAAAACTCTCCAGGGCATGATCTTAGCTGTGTAATTAATGAAGGTGGTTAAAAGTACAAAGTGAACCTGAAGCAAAATTTGTACAAGAACCACACCTCATTACGTTTTGCTGCTTAAGTCTGTCATAAATAGAGATGTTTATTACACATCTGCCATTTAAAGTACATATTACACACAGTGTTATATTTTATTTAGATTTAAAAATTTAAAAGCACATGATGATAAGCTGTGTTACTATTAACACATGCCTGAGGGGCCAGGCTGCACATGCACATTGTGCCGTAGGTTATATTACAGTTCATTCACTTCAGAGTTACAAATCATTTACAGAAGTATGTTGTGTCATTAGTGTGCCTAATTTCAGTCCATGGAGTTTCATTGGTGTGAAAGAACAATCAAGCCCTGTATATCCATTCACATTTATTAGGCCAAACTTTGTAGTTTGTCCTTAGAGCATCATTCCTTCCTCTGCTTTCAACAGCAAATGGCATTAAAATCTCCAGAACTTCCCAAAGCAAAAGCAGTTATTTGCATTTCTTAGGACTTTTTTCCCCTTTGATTCAGTACTGACTCCAATGTATGGGCAGAAAGGGCAAGAGATGGTGCAACAGTTACATCCTTCATAATTCTCTCTTCTTCAGGTTTGTTTTCCTGAACAGACTGCCCTCCTGGATTAGCTCCAGGGCTGGCTTTGAAGAAATCTTTCACAGAAAATCATCTTGTCCAGGATCTGCATGGAATGAAGTCCCTCTCTAAGCGTGTGAGTTATTTCCAGCAGATCCTGAGCACTTTATTTGGCCAGTGAGGAAAAACAAATATAGTTTCTCCCATGCAAAAGCTTTGATGAAGAAAAGCGCCACCTACTAGTCAACGTTTCTTTGTAAGCTGTTTATCCAAATCATTCACTATCACAATTTTTTAGTTGTCATGTATATTAACTGTGTGTGTTGGGGTAGGACACATTTATATACATATCTAAGATATGTATCTGGATCATGAACACTTGATATTGTGATGCTCTGGATAATGTTACTCAGAACACTGGCAAAGAAAATTAACCTTTAATATCAGCCCTTTCAGACTTTTCTGTAGTGTTTCATAGTATGGATCACCTGGCAGTCCTGACTGATTTCTAAAAAGCTGAAGTAGCAAATCTGAATGCTCCAAAATGAGCCAGGGCCATCCCTTCAGACCAAATCCAGGGAACTACAAAGTACAGTAGCACCTTGAGTGGTTACTTGATAAGTCTTTCAAAGTTTAGTCTTTGACTGATCAATCAATCTGCAAGACCTAGTGAAAGAGTGAAATGCTAGCAATTCATGAAGTCTGTCCATCTGTATACTTCTCCTGATGAAATATAAACACAGTTACCTGCATTCCTCAATACTACACTGCAAGCCAGAGCTGTATAAAAGGTAACTGGCAAAAACTGAACGCAAGTCATCAGGTGCTAGAAAGGGGCATACATTTAAACAATTTCCATAACAGCAACTTTCTCTACCATGGAGACCTCTGTCCTCAGGTTTTTAACTTAGTTCACAATCTTAGGGTCACTTAAGACACCAAATCATTCCAACAGAAGAAAAAAAATTAAAATACTATCTGAGCTTAACAGCAGAAGATGGAGATGTCCTCACTGGTAGAAAAGCAGCAGTGGGAGCTCAGCAGTCCTCTTCCTATTTTGTCTGTCATCACCCCTTTGAGTGTGCTCCCACTGGTCAGGCAGTAAACATACACACAGAATGGAACCACAGCATATATAGCCTCTTGTCCATTTGATTGTTAGGGTTATGGAGGGAGCTGGGCCAACCACACACACATGGGAGTGAGAGAATATTGAGGGAGAGAGAAAAAGGAGTAGGAAACAGAAGAGGGAAGGGACTACATCTGTGGTCAGGGGTGCTGAGAAGGGCATATCAAGCACAATGCAGAAAATTGTGTAATTTATCCCACTGATGGCACTACTTGGGATTTATTGACAATATTTTTCAAGCATTTTTTCCTTGCACTTTTGAAGTAGTACTTAGTACCATGGGTCTAACTACCTAACTACATTACATACTGATGGAAGGAAAAACCCACATATTAACACAATAGAATCCTCTTAATATTATCCAAAATAACTTTTCCATACAGCAGTTTAATACACAGAAGTCCAGGGGCAGTTCAAGGGTATATTTCTGTGTGACTGAATATGTGTAACAACTAATGCCTTAGAGATTCTCAGCTCACCTGTAGAATAAAGTTCTACATTACCTGATAGGTTAAAATGGATACCAGAAATTTAACATAGATTGAGGCAGAGCATTGTTTATCCTACCCATTGAAGGACAATATTCCATATATACGGAAAAAGATGAGTGTTTTAATGTGGGAAGGTGTTTTCACCTTCCATGGATATATTTACTTGCAAGGGTATATCTACTTGATTTTGGTCCACTTTCAGTACAGAATAGCCAAAAGCAAGCCACTCCAAACAAGAACTGGTAAAGTATATGCAACATACACAGTCTTTAGTGTCTAAATGTGTAGTCTGTAAAGACAAATATCACTACAAAAATATGAACTCTGAGTTTAAGAAACAGAAAGTTTTTCTTCATCCTCAAAGCCAAATGTTTAAACTTCTGTCAGTCTAGTAATGAATGTTTTAAATAGAAGCATAGAAGTCACAATTTCATATAGAATTATTTTATAACAGGATATCTTATCTTTACTAAAGATTAGAATAGGTGCTACATCCATATTAGAACTGGACAAGTAGTAACTGTTTTCTGATTTCTGACAATGTATAAGGTAATATTTGTGCAGTAACATCAGTACAGATGCTTCCATTGAATTGAGCAGGATTCTTGGAGTGTAAATTGTAAAGAAATCCCAAAAATCTAGATGCCAGATGTTTGAATGTTGGTTTATTGCAAGAGTGTATGTCCTTTAAAACAGAATATAATTATCTGACATTATACTGTTCAACAGATTGAACACTTTTGTAAATGCATGTACTTTGTCTGAAGTGAAAAAAAAACCCCAACAAAAAATTGATGGAACATTCATGCATTAATTGGTATAACTAAATAATGGAGTAACAGAGCTGCATGAAATATAATACTCTCCTATTTCCAAAAGTCTCTCTCACTCCAACCAAGACAGCTTATTTTCACTGAGAATTCAATTCTTCATAGGCTCAGTACTTTGGCCAGGACCCAGCTGAGTAGGTAATTCTGTTCTTTTCAGTGGAGTTACTCACATGCCTAAAATTAAGAAGGAGATTAAGTACTTTGATGGACAGAATACAGAATACTCCAGTTCTTTTCAGAGTCTCATCAGCAGGCTGCATATATTGACACTTTGAATTTTGTTTTGCTGTAAAAAGCTGCATAGATTTGAAAAGTAGAATCAAGAGGGAAACTAGTGAGACTAGAAATAAGGAGTTGAAATTAGTCTCAGTTTTGATCCAAAACTGACCACCAGACTGTTTTTGCAAGATTCTGCCACTGATTGAGAAATCAACTGAAACCATCCTAGTTTTGAAGGTAAGTGCTATCTGTATCACATTACATTAACATTTAGAGCAAGCTGCAAGGCTCTACATATTTTGCAGGGACTTACTACAGAGAGTGTGGGGAAGACAGCAGAGTACAGGAATATTTGGGAAAGACAATTTGATTCTGGTGTCATGATTTGAAATTTGATTTTGTTCTGTGGGAAGAACAAGCTTCTCAGAATTGTACGCTTTTAAAAGAAATCCCTAGTATGCCCTGCAAAATGGATGGCACTCCACCAGCAATCATGTTAAGCCTGTCCTTCTAAGGAAAAAATCCACTAATTTCAACCACACTTGAAAGAACGAAGTCTCAAAAATAATTAGGCTCCTACAAGTAGCTAAGGGGGCTCTAAATGACTGCTCCAACAGAAGGAAAGATGGGCAGAATTCAGGTGTAATATGTTAAATTTGAGAGTAGCCCTTTATCTAATCAGTACAGATGACTGACTGATCATTCAGAACACCTTCCAAACTTGCTGCAAAACTCCTCTTTTTATCTGGTAGGGAAAGTCAAATGCAGGACTGTTCCCAGCAAAAGGGAGGATGCAGACCAGAGGATAACCAATACCCACAGGGAGTGTGTCCAGGCTTCATTAGATGCTCATAGAACAGTGTATGTGGTTGCTCCCAATTCAGCTGTCATTTAATACTTTAGAGGGCAGGTGGATAGATATAGAATCCAGTAGTAAACAGAGACTGTGGGAAACAGTATGAATGAAGCAAAATGGGATTCAAGTGATCAGTGTTTATGGGTAGGAACTCCAGTTATAGAAAGTACATTTTCTTCACACTGAAAACAATAGAACAATACACACTGAAGAAACACTTATTAGATACAAGAAATATGATGCAAAAATAATAAAAAGGAGATATAGGGAGTTATTAAAATGGAATATTAAGAGAAGATAAACCATGTTTATGTGCCAATTTCCTCTAAGAAATTTTACAGTGTTTGAAAACTAAGAATTGCCTTTTGAAAACAACAATCAAGTGTTCTCATGGATTTCCACAGAACAGTACTCTGGGACATGATGGAAAAGTACAGCGTAGTAAATGGGTAGACAGACACAGGTGCAGAGTTACTGGCAGCTCTGCTCTGGAAGTCCAGCAGATTCTTCATGACAGGTCTCACTGTGGAATTATCATTAATATGCATTCTCCCTTTCCAATCAGTTTTGCATTTTTAGGTATTTCTGGAACGCTGCTCATGTTCCTGAGATATTCTTTTGAAAGAAGATGCCTCAAATTCAAGCAGGGGGATGGTAGCCCAAAGACATGTTCTTTTGGATGTTTGTCTTCTCTGCTTTGCAGAAAGAGGCATCTGCAAGAAGAACTGAGACTCTTTCCTTCAATAATAATGCCAAGGGTTTCAGCAAAACAGTGGAACAAATTCCTTAGATAAAAATATACTGTGTCTCTCCTGACAGTTTAGAAGATGTTAATATCTTGGGGTCAAAATTTAAAGTTTTAACTTGATTATTCCATTACTTGGGTAGAACTCCATTTATTTTAACAGCTTTGCCTGAGGCAAAACCTCAGGATTCAAATCTTAGAGAACACCGAGTATCTTAAAAATAATCCTAAATGCAACTAAGATCCTTCAGGCCCAAACCATTCCAGGGTCTACAGGAGACGTCATCATAAGTCTTTAAGCAAAAAAACTGAGACATCATTATTTAAGCATGGGAACGCTGTTTTAAAGCAACAGTCTGTGGTGTTCTAGAAAAATGTAAACAAAAGATGTAATTTGTGAGGTTGATAATTGATCAAGTTTTCAGAGTGCAAAATAGCCCTACAGGAATCTCGCAGAAGTATCTGAAATTACTGTAGGGAAGAAATTTGATCTTATTTTAAACATAATTAAAGCCTTATGCATCTCCACAAAAACCTCCAAAACCCTGGAGATCTCTGATGGTTTACCCTCTGGGGAGAACACACAGATATGAATTTTAATAGTGTCTTTTGGTAATGTGGTGGATAAAGACAAATTGATTACAGCAGTCTGGAAAAAAGCAGGTGATGCGTTACCAGGGCCACTGGGTTCACGTTTTCCCAGACATGGTGAAGGCCACCCAGACTGTAAAAGAAAGCTGCTATCTTTAAAAATTTGATTTGGGGCTTGATATGGCTTCCTTATTTCCGGATACACTGGATTATATCAAAAGAAAAATAAGATGTATGGTACAGATTCTGTTCCCATGTACACAAAACCAAATCTAGGATGAAACTTCTGACACCAATGGATCCGCATCAGATTTGTGCCCAGTGGAAGAACAGTGCTGTCCTTCTGATTATAATGTCTATCATTATTTAGTGTCTGACAAGCACTGTGAAACCAAAAGAGAGTAAAAGTCTGAGAAATCTGAATTCTGAGATAAGTGTTTCTACATATTTGCATGAAATACCAAACAGAATGGTCTTGTAGAAGTCCCTTGTGAAGGTATTTATGCCTGGTCTCAGAGGACATGGTTATTTAAATATTGATTGCAAGAGAAACTAGGTGTGCATTCTGATGGGACATAAAGTGAGTGTGTGGTGATAACCATAGGCCCCTTGCACTCTTATTTCTTTCCAGACCATTTGGATTTATACTAAGACAATTAGAGACAGATGTATGAACTGAAAGGACAATTCACTGCCATGCATGAATATCACAGCAGATGGAAAGTCGGATGACTATCTTATTGTTCAATTATCTATCCTTGAACTTTGTCTAATTTTGCTGATTAATATTTGGTACATGTGGGTATTCACACACCAAGTTTGCACATATGCATCAGGTTGACATTAGATTTGCTTTCAGATCTAGCCACTTTTCAGTACCATAGGTATCCTGCAGCCCGCCACAGAGCCATGAACTTGGTGTGCTGGGGAGCTTCACTCATTCCAGTGTTCCATATTAGCCTATATTTGAAAAGAATATGGACTCAATACAAGTAAAAACTAATTGTCCATACAGATGTGTGGCTCTGGAAAGCTCTGCTTAGCTGCATCTAACTGAAAAAAATAAGACACCTCTTTCTGTGCCATGGGAAAGCCAGAAACTTCTGCTTTTTCAGATGTGCAGGGTTGTCCTTCAACAGGGCTAGAAATGAAGTAAATCTTTTAAAACAAGCACAAAGAGAGAAATCCTGAGTTGTCATCCAGTCCGTCAAGACCATTCATATTTCTAAGTGAATGTTAAGTAGTCCTCACCTAAACCACTGCACCTATACTGAAAACAGCAAGTAGAACTTTCTCATCCACTAAAACAAAGTCATGATTAGCCTTAGACTCTTACTTACATTTTGCAGTGGCAGAACCCTTACAGAAAGAATAGAGAAAGCCCATCTTCTCCTTCATTCCAGTAGCCTTTCTTCTAGCAGTTGAATAGCCCTGCTGGGAAGCAATTCTCTTGGATGTGAAACCTCTCCAGCAGAACTGGGGATTGACCCAGGTCGTCTGTGTTGGAGGTGTGTGCTCAAACCACTATATCAAAGGCAAGATGGCAAGGCTACCAGAACTGGAGCCTCGTTTCAGAAGAGAAATGAGCTATGCTGAGTCCTGACAGAAAGGACCCTGATAACCTCCTTCAAGAAGTGCCAGGCTGCAGATGCAGAGTGAATGGAAACAGCTCCTACAGGCTTTATGAGATCCACTGGGAGTAGGTGTACAGTATTACCTATGCCCTTAAAATTTCTCAGCTGGCCAAATCCAAGCTTCTAGCGCAGCTCAACTTGTCAGCTGTTTTGAAAGCTGGCTCTTCCCCTACTGCAGAGGGAGTGCATGCATCTAGCACAGAGCACTGAGGAGCAGATGTCAGAAGACTGGTGTTGCAAGAATTAACTTTTAGGCACCTAAGTCCTCACTGGATCTAACCTTCTGCATCTGTGAACCATTTTGAACATGAAACCACTAGCCTAAATTCTTCAGGTCTTGCTCAGCATAATGGTGACTGCATGGCTAAAAGGATCTAGGTCATTCAGCTTGCATTTACAAAGGTGTGCTCGCTTAGCTGCCCATGTCTGCAAGCTGTAGGTATCCCAGTAGTCTGGTTGTATTCTTTTGTCTACCCAAGGAACCTGAGATACAAACAGGCAGACATTTAATTTTATTTGGTTTGGGGTTTTCCATGCAACGTCTGAAATTATACAGGTCTGTAATGGGGATTTTTCTTCTGAGTTATAAGCGAATGACATGCCTTTATATAAATCCTACTCTTTTATCCAAATAGGAGCTAGAGGCTTAGCTGGTATGATGCAAGTTAGTATCAATCTTTTGATCCAAAGCTCCCATTGTTGTATATTTTAAAATAATATTCCATTATGCAATGCTCAATCTGCATCAGTCTTACTCCTCAATAAAATATAATGTAGTAACTCACCTCTAGAATAGCAGAATGTTTTTGTCTTGTAATAAGCATCAGTGCATGGTAAACAAGGAGATGATGGCTTTTTCCTACACAACAGAGTGAGTCTTTAACATAAGAAACCAGACTGGAAGAGGACACTGCTTACACACACAAAAATTGTGTAAGAACAGTTGTCGATGTCTCTTCTGATAGATTTAAAAGACTTATTGGCTTCAGAGAGTGACTCAAAAAATAATCAAGACTAACTGAAGCGATACTATGTAATATCTGTTTGTCATATACATATATATCATGGTATGCTTTTACAGCTTATTTGCAACCTAGCAGAGTTTATACAGTTAAAACAGTGATCAGTTAATATAGCATGACAACAAAAAACAACATAATGAAAGTGTCTCCATGACTTAAAGACACAAGGATATGAGTTTCCCACAGAGTCTGTAAACTACAGTGGTTTTTTTCCTTCTTTCTTATTTTGCTGTTGAGATCAAACATTGACTAGTTTCTCCTATCCCATTCCAGCCCTGGATAGCTAGCATCTAGGCTGTCATTGTTCAAGGATGTTGCTGGAAACACTGACAAGAACTGCCATACCATGGCTTTAAATTAGCAGGAAGTTACTAAGGAGCATGCATATTGATGTGGAGTACAATCCCATCTCCCAGAAGGTCATCGACTGATGAAGGATCCCAAACCCAAACAGAAGGAATCTTGGTGTCATTTTACTGACATGTAATGCTCCCTGTGCCTAACTGTTTAGGTCAATCACTGATAACTTCCAACAGAGTAAGTTCAGCTTCACAAGTTGAGGGTTTGTATTTCTACAGCTCTCATTCTTTGTTCACTGTTTTAAACTGAATATATATGGTTGTAACAATCTAGCTGCTTTCTTTGTGTTTGCTAAGTTCATAGTCTGAAACTTGCAGCAATCAGTTCCTTTACCTAGCTGTTTACCATGTTAAGTCATACTGCAAAATCCATTCACGGTTGAGTGATGTTCAGTTACACTGGAAGCATAAGCATCGTATTTGTCTTCCGTGCATTGTTCACTACTGCATACAGCCCTTAAAAAGACACACAATAAACAGTTCCTATCTTGTCATTTGCCTTAGCTGGATCTCCCATCTTACAGACATTCCAATGAATTACCCATCTATGCCCTGCTTTCTTGCCTTTATAGCTCAGAGTTCAGATTTGATTGACCTATCAGTTGCTTTGACAAGCTACCATAAAGGAGAAAAAAAAGTCACACAGCTATAATTACACATTGCTCTTTCAAAAATGTGTCCAGCTTTCAAAAGCTATCCAACACTGTGAGAAATTCACTGACGTAACAGTACTGCGGCCAGAAAACTAGGGAGAGCAAAATCAGCCAACTGAGAATATTCATGAACTTAAGAGAGAGAACCAGAGACCTGTCTTCGAAGACAGCAGCAGAAATAATACAATTCTGTAGTATGGTTTTCCTGTGGTGAACTAGCTGTTCCAAAAGCCAGTACACTTTCATAGTCTGCCAAGGCTGACTGAAGGAAACATCCAGTCAAAGCCTGTAACTTAGGACCAAGTTTTCCTATTGCTTGGGCAGTTTCTGACTTGTACAGGTAGCAGTAAAGAGCACCGGATTCATATTTCACAGAGCTCAGGTTAAATGCAAACATCGATGATTCCTGAGAATAATTTGAAGGGTTTGCATGTACTTTTTTTTCTCTTTGACAATACTGGCAGTAATCTGCAAGGAGTTCTTTCTTTGCTCCCTGTGGAAATTTTTGACTGGTTTATGTTTACAGAATCAAGATCAGAATTGGTGAGGAGAGATAGGGAAAGCATGAAAACTGAGCAAGCAGCAAACAGGTAATTACCAAACTTTATGGGTACCAAACAAAACCTTACCCATTAGCTTTTGTTTACTCCCCCCATGTAGTATGTGCTCTGTCTCTCATTTTTTACAATCCTACAGATGAGTTAACTGAGAAGGTCTATCTCGACAAAATAGGGAATCCATTTTAGTAGGCTGACTGAATTAGTTGGCTAGTCCTCCCATTGGAGCAATTTGCTAACAGCAGGAGTGTATCCAGCAAAATATAGCTCTTCACACAGACCTCCCAAGTTGTCCCATCTCTCCATCAGAGAAACTTTTGTGAGGCCTAGGGAAGGGAGAGTCCTTCTGTAAAAATAAAAATAAAAATGCCATGTCTAGGTGGAACCCTGGAAAAATTCCATGGAAGACTATCTCATTGTGAACTCCTTCCCTACACACTGTATGCTAATCTGAAATATTAAAGAGCAAGACAGAATATTAGCTGGGAAAGCAAAGAGGCTTCAAGTAAGTGGGATCTGGAATCATTTGCTTTTGCTTTTTCAGATTGTCTAGGAGACCTTGGGTGAGAGACAGCTGCCGTGCCTCACTTTCTCCTCAGAAAATAAAAATTAACTAATTCTAGTGATGTGCCTCCCAAAACCATCTGGAGAGATTATTTACTAGGGTTTATAAAAATCTTGTAAGGAGGAGCAATGTATTTTTTAAATAAGTAAGTGTGGCCCACACTCCAAATGGCTAGTGCAATACACAGAACAAGGATTAACCTGTAAGCATAATCCTTAACATTATTCTGTATGATGTGCATTTCTGCTCGGAAATGCTATCTTGCTGTCTGCATCTTTTCTTCAAAATAGTTTCACTACAAAATCTATCTCAAATCAGCTGACTGAGCAGAAATTGAATGTGTTTGATGGCAATTGTTTTGAAGGTTTCTAAAACTTGACAGTTCCCCCAGAGAATTGCATTAACTTTAGGTAATCCTTAAAGCTAGCAAGAGAAGAGCTACACA
Organism: Corvus hawaiiensis; assembly: GCF_020740725.1. NCBI lineage: Eukaryota > Metazoa > Chordata > Aves > Passeriformes > Corvidae > Corvus > Corvus hawaiiensis. The sequence goes on from NC_063216.1 coordinate 45,903,036, forward strand.
AAGGCAGATTTGATGCAGTTAAAATGGTTATATTGGGCTGTGCATTTGACTTAGCTTTCAGGAGAATAAAATGGTTTATATGGGCGTGGGTGAGAGAATTACTTAAAAGTGCAAGTTATGCACCTGGACTATTAAGCTATTTGTCTCTGTGTTCCTTAATACCTGGTTTCTGTCTCCAAAAATGCACACAGGAGTATTTTCAGGCTAAGGTCATATTATAGTCTCTCATCAGTTACACAAGTGGGACTGAAAAATACCAGGTTCTCACTGTTTCTTTGCTCTAAAGCCTGTTTCAATAGAGATATGGGTTCTGGGAGCACTGTATAACTTCATGCTTTCTTTTCCAGAAGTAATGATAAAGAAGTAACATGAAAGACTAGCCCAAACAAAATCTTTGAACTAGAAGATGAACCAGATAAAAGATATACATTTCCCAATTCATTGCTATTTGTGCTCGTGAAGCTTTGGCAAAGCAAGTGCTCCCTTGAGTTCCCAGATGCCCTATTCTATTTGAAATCTTAAAGGCACAACCTAAAGTATGGGTGATGTTTCATGAACAAAGGAAATGGGAAAATAGCATCTATGAATCATCATTTCTGAGTGCAAAGACCTTTTAAATTCATTTTGGTTTGTATTTAAGAAAACAATTTGCATACACACTTGCCAGGATGTATGTTAGTCAAAACGTATTGTGCTTCCCTAGAATGAGCCAGGGAGGGAGAATATGAACTGCATTCCCTGTGCTTCTGCAATACTGCAGCTGCTCTCAATAAAAGTGAGAGGTGGTTTCTAGGGACTGTATCTATGGTATTTGTCTTACAACCATTTTTAAAATTATTTTGCAATGATTTTATGAATTGCAATTGCAGCTTAAATAAAGGGGTGTTACAGTAGTGATCATATTGTCTGTATATTCCTTCTGTTGAGAATCCCAATACATATCATGTCAGTGTTAGAGATTTAAGGTACAGCTATCTATGAAGTACCAGGACATGAACAAGACTTAAATCCATTACATCCACACAAGACACTCTCTGTTGAGGAACAAAAGGAGAGAAAATGTATGTGCTTTCAAAAGCCTAGAGAAGAATACCTAGCAAACTACTGTCACTAGGTTCTGCACAGTGGAATACAAACACAAACAAGCCTTGAACTTAAAACTCTTAAGTTTTAAGTGCATAAAATGGGGTTTCTTCCTGCTGCATAACTTTTTCCATCCCCCTTCCTCTGAAGCCAATGGGGAACTTCCATCCTACTTAGTGACCAGCTCAAGTATTAATATTCAAGGCCTATAAAAGCACATTCTGGTTAAGAAGGATAAAATCTACTAATCCATTCTAATTAAATCCCAAATAGTTCCCAGAAACAGGTCAATTCATATTTGTCACGTGAAATCACAGCTCATAGCATATGGTGAGCTATCAGACAACCTGTGTTATAGCATGTTTCTGCTTTTCCCTGACTCTGGATGGTTTTTTAACATTTACCAGCTTTGTGTGAAAGGGATGGTCATGGCCAAATTTCATTCCCACTGCCCTTTCTCTCATCAGCACTGGCAAGTTGCTACCCCTCCTGTCTGGTGTATGGTACAACCAGGTAGCTCTGTTAACTGCTGAGCACGGTGAAAACACCCACCTCATGCTTATGATGTGCAGTAAAAAAGGAGGCCTCAAACCAAGTATTTCGAGTTCCATTATCCACCCACAGCATCATCCCACACTTCCAGATGTTGTCCTCTCAGGTATTATCCTGCAGCTCAAAGCATTCATAGGGTCTGTCCAGGTATAGCATGCTCAGCCCCACGCACAGAAACTGGACTATACGAACAGAAACTAGACAATGTGAGTTCTTGAAGACTCCAGAGGGCATAGGTACTTCTGATGAAGTGACCTTTAGAGGCAGACATGAAGGTCCAGAATGAGCATGGTTGGGGAGTCAGTTTGACAGCCAGCTCATCTTGTTCTTTGGACAGATCACAGACGTGTCCCAAGAATCTAATCAGGCTAATCTTCTGTCAGGAATATAATGTTGATTACAGAATATGAAACATAAAAATCAAGTCTCCAAAGCTCTAATAGGTGCAGTAACAGAGGAAAAAAATACTTTCTGTTCTGATCTGCTTTTAAGGAATAATCCTGCCAGCAGAACCACAGAAATGTCAACAAGCCCATCATTTAACCAATACAAGCTTTGCAAAACTGTACTAGTTTAATTCACAGAGTTTTAAAGAAAAGGGTTAGTCCAGAAATGTTTCCCCAATAGAAGCATAAATGATCCAGAATATTTAGTTAGAAGACAGCACAGTAGACATGCCTGTATAATCAGGCATTCCCATTTCTGAATGGTTGAAAACACTTTCTTTTCATATAGCAGCCACTACAGAGAAAAAGGTAGTGACCACAGGTTACTGGTCAGTGTGAAAGAGAGTACTCTTTCCAAACTCAGAAGTCCAAGGTGACTATCGCTAGCCAACTTAATATGAAAAGGATCATTTCTCAAAGCTGCATGCTGCATTATTCTATATTAATATTGAAATAATAACTTCTAATTACAGCACAGCATATTACAGTTGCTCCTGTGCTGTAACTAAATATTTTGGAAGATGAAATAGTTGAGAATTTCTATATTGCAGAGAAAGGGCCAAAGAGCAGAAAAGGCAGGCAGAAGTCTGTGGTTTCAGATGGCCCTGCCCACTTTAAGTACCTAACACTTTTGCAGCCAGCCCTTATTAACATTCACAGACTACAGTAGTATACTACACTGATGTCGCAGAAGAAAAGCATCAGCATCTCTAAAGCAGCTGAAGTGGTGAAAAAAAGAGAAAAAAATAGACAAATTAGTGTCAACAGATGTATTTTACCACTAATGATCATGAAGCCATGATAGTTTTAATTACCCAGACTTCCCCTTATAATAATGGCCCCCATAAAATGTTGACTAAATAAAAAATAACATCAATATACATAAAACAGAAAGCAGATGACTGAGATTTTTGAACTAGAAGCCATTGCTGGAAAAGGACAAATGCTTTTGAGAGTCGGTCACCTCTTTGGCTAGATATATTGTTCTAAAATTAAATCTACAGTTCATGGCAACCAGACAATTTCTTTCAAAGACCTGAATGTGCTCCTACCGATTTGTAAAGAGTGGTCCTGTACTGAAATTGGCCATTGACAGAAAGCAAAATGAGAGACAATTCAGCAGCTTCTAGAGCACCAGTTTAACGAACCAAGTAAGTTCTCTCATACGGCCAGTCTTGCAAGAACCTAAGAGTAATCAAACCCTGGTCTCAACAGAATTCGAGGAGGATAAGCACCATGAAGGTTCGGTCCTTAAGACAAAAGGTAAGTCAGAAGCCATTCCTAAAAAACTTTCATGGGGATCTATGAAGATCTTAAAAACATTTAGCAAAATGCACAGCAATTAGGAAGATATAGAGGAGCACTGCAAATATTTCTTGTCACAGTAAAGAAGTCACCCATTCACATTTAAAGTATTCACTGATTTTGCTGCTTCTTTCATCCCTTGAGGTTTTAGCAGTCTCAAGTGGATGCCACAACTGGCAGACTTCTAAAACTAGTGGATTTACCAAAATTACAGCCCCAGAATGTTTCCCCTTTCTCCCTAGTTTGTAAAAATTACAGCAGACAGACAGCAACATATTTGTATGTTTGTTAGATTTATTAAATCTTAATCTCTTGTTATATTCTCTTCATACTCTGGTAATTGATATACCTGTAATGTATCCTACTTTGCCACAGTGACAAGAGACTGACTGGACCAGACAAACTTTTTAAAGGCAATAAACCAGATCATATTAATTTAAGAAACTCTCTTCCACTTGAGACTTTCATACAATAAAGAAAAAAAATCATGCCTCTGAAATCTATATACTTAATGTGTTCCACAAAAGCCACCAACAAGAAGCTTCTTTATAAACAATCTAAATGAGTGGCTTCACTTTAACTAGTTAACATATCCTAGCGATAGGGTAGAACCTTAAACAGCAAGCACATTTGCAAGATTTTTGTAATGGATTATAGCAAAGTGTCTACATATGTACAGTTGTGCTGTGGCACTGAACAGCCTGCAGTTCGCAGCCAAGGATTAGAAAAGAAAATTTACTTTGTACAGTCCTTTTTTCTTATAGAATGTATTATGTTAGTCTTCTCTTTTCAGATTTCTTTATGTTTACTTGAAAATTGCTAAGCTGTATGTACATGGGTAATGAGTTATTATCATTACAAATGCATTCCATTATTAGACAAGTGGCTGCTAACTACCATTTGCATTTCTCTATGACTATGCTTTCAAAACCTGCTCTAATGCAGAGCCCTAACCACCCTTTAAAACCGAGGGGAGAAATAAATCACGAGCAGGTAAGACCTTAGTTCATCTTTCAGGATTCTATCTCACTTTTTGGGGTCTCAGAAGGAAATGGCAGGGTGACAATCCTACTAAGAGGATTCAGCTTCTGAGATCCCAGGTTATTCAATGCTCAGCAATAGGTCTTTTAGTTGTTTACTATGGGAAAAAATGACGTTGATCAGTTTGTGATTTTTTTTTAAATAACCACAATAGAGTTATGCCAGGAATTATACTCTTTTCAGTGCCTACACATATAATCATGGAAATGGCTATAATGGACGGTTTTTCCCAATACCCTTCCTTTACCCTTTCTATATCTTCCACCTTCCAACTCTGGCCTTCCAGTTTCTCGTGGCCATCTCCTCAAAGCCGTCAGAAAACTGGGAGACGCATGACTATGCTGACTCTTATTTTCTGCTCATTTCTTCTGAAAGCATGCTCTTCATTTGATTTGGAGTGAGCAAGAACAGCCAACCCTCTAAAGTTGCTAAAAGGAAAGTTGCTGTAATGAGAAGAGAAAATAAACCTACATGAGCATTCAGCTGTACACAGGCTGTGGAGCAATGTTAAACTGCACCATTTGTGGCTTTGTTTGATTATCATTTCACAAGGGCCTGAGGAGGGGACTGGAATTACTAGCAAAAAGGCATAGCATGAAAAATGGGAATAACAGGTGCATGTTTTAATAGCATTAGCTGGCAACACCTGTAACTGAGAGACCAGAGTATGGGACTTGTAAAAAATGGACACTGTCCATTTTTTTAATTATATGCTGGAAAATTTCATTTCTAAAATCTGTAATAAATTACTACAGAATCGAAGGCATGCTGGCACCTCTCCAGTCACTGAGCTCTTACCCTCATTTCAGACTTTGCCCAAAGGACCTGCATTAGATAAGCAAAAGATTAGGGTGGATGCATCTGGACAGAATCTGAATGAGGATGGAATACAGACTGCTTGTGTATCTGAAGCAACATCACTATGGAAGGAATTGTGGTTCCCACAGACTGGTGAATATCAAGGCTGATAAATGCATTGAGAAAATGGGGGACAGTGATTTTCTGAGGATGATGCAATGAAGACAAAGATAGTGCAGGGTTAGGAAATCGGTATTAAATGAGAAATATATGTGGACCAATCACAAACATAATTTCTCTTGAGACTAAGCGAGTGTGAGGATAAATATCTGGAAGCAGTCTCCGCACTAGGGTTCGGAAGAATGAGGAACAAGGAAGCAAAGCAAAGCTGTATGAAAAAGGAACAGAGCAGTCCTATAGGATACTTCCAAGCAATTCCATTAAAAAAGGATTTTCTCCCATCCCACAGAGGTTTAACTGTCAGAAGTATATGATTTTACACCAGACTTCCAAGTAAGTACAATTGATCTCAGCACATTTCAAGAATATTTGTTAGGCCATTTTAAAAGTTGGAAGACAGTTGTAGTTTGGGAGCTGTTTTGTAGCTGAAAACCAGCTGGTTTTTGTTTTATAAAACCAGTCCATAATGGTGATTAGCCTCTTCGAAAACCATTTATGTAATAAGAATTGAGAAGTATAATATTTTCAAACTAACTACTAAATAGATGTAATATTTTCATATCTAAAAAATGTTGTGGGTGAATTTGGTGCATGTAAAGGCAAAGGACAAACCACACTGGCATGAGTCAAGAACTGCATGCAGATACTGCTCAAGCTTTCACATGCAGCTATCACTGCATTCAAGTTCTTATCTGCAATACTTCAATGTGAGACATGGGCAAAGACCTTGCAAATGGTGACACCTCTGTGTGGTTCTGATCACAACTCTTTCTCCCCCCATGAGTATTCCCACTGCCATCATTCAGTCCAGTTGGACTACTCAAAGTCATAAGAGTCAAAAGAATAAAGTTATTTCTTCCTCTAGGACACAATCCAAAAATCTCATTAATTTCAGACTTACAAATCATGTGATCGTGTCTGGAGTTGATGAAAAAAATGTTGCAACAGAGTATTTTGATACTGTCAATAACTGCTTTCAGGGAAAATTCTACTCAGTTAAAGTTTTAATATCTCATGCTTGCTCTGGTTGTAAACACACATCAAAATATTGGAGTTTCCTGCTGAATTAATGTTTCCTTCTCCAATCTATATGTCTCATTTCAATTTTAGAATGCAAAGTATTTTATTCCATTTTATGAATTTGAATTTGTAAGATAAAGACTATTCATTCAATACCATTCCATCTCCCTCTGAGACATGCAATAAACCTGGGTAGTGTACTGGTTGTAAGTTCTACTCTTCTTTATAGCCCTTGTCTGTGTACCTACAGCTGAACTAGACATCCAAAGAAGAATCCAGCTCAGAGACACCATCAGCCTATATTTAGTGAACTCTAGTTCAGATTACTTCATGTGTTCCCTTCTAAATCAATTTTTCTCAAGAAAGTTAGACTTCACCTAACACCACTTTTCTGAACCCGTAGTTAAACTTATATCTAAGTTCTTTCTGGATTGTGCTACTGACAGTCCACAAGATTTTGTTCTAATTGTACAAACTCAGTTTCTGCCCTTATAAAATCAGAATCATATCTATTTGTCAAATATATTGTCTGTAAGGGGATGAGATTTCCAGTAAGACTGTGTCTTACTGCAGATTTAACATACTGTGCACAGATAGCTTGGCACAGATGTCATAGAACATTATTAATTTTCTTAAGATTTCCCCAAAGCATGACAAAATTACTTCAGTATTTGAAAGTGCCATCACATGATCATTTAAGCTATCTGTAAAAAAAGGAAGCTATTCAAGTCTTTCTTTGTGCTCTTATTGGTCAGTGGCTGCAGTAAGTTCAGAAAGCCTGTCTTGACATTGTAACATGCTACTTGTGTGTTTCCAGCGCTGCACAAACTGCCCTGTGAAAGAAGGCAATTTTAGTAGGCGTGATTTTGCTAAACTTTCAGCATGTGCATGTTCTGGGTAGCTTGTCAGGTCCATAAAATCTCACAGAATTAAAACTGAGCACAAACTGACCTGCAAGAAGCTGGTACACTGGCTGTCTGGTGCTGTCTGTAGCTTGATAGCTAGAAAATCAATCCACTAGGCAAGGAAGCATCTTTCTGATTTCTCAAAGTTGACAGTGTGAAGCAAAATGCAATGCAACATAGCCTGAGGTCACAAGACCACTCCTGTAAATTGAAACCAAGGAAAAAATTGTCCTGTGTATGGGATCTACCTCTAATTTCTTCAAAGGACATCTGGTCTGTCTGTCAAAGGACATTCTTTAGGAGTCTGGCCATAAAGTTGCCATTCTGAACTTGTTAACAAACAACAATGCTGGAAGCTCGAGAACTCAAACTCAAAGAGCAAGATCTCCTGTATTTGACAAGAAAAAAGAAATCTTTTACTGCTCAATCAATTTGAGTCATTTGTTCTGAGAAAAGAAGTATAGGAGAGGATCCTTTCAGTCAGACAAGTCTTTCTCTCCTTGATCAGAAGGAGATGTCTGCCATGGTAATTTCACTGCACAGATATTCCTTCACATGTGCTATCACTCTATCTGTTCCTAGGACTTCCAGCAAACACTCTTTAATTAAAGCAGTAGTGCACAGAAAGGCAGAAAGACAGTCTTTCCTACTAACAGTTCTTACATCCAAGAGGAATTTCCTACCCTGTAAATCCTCACAATGCTTAGACAAGGTAAGAAAACAAAGGGAATTCAAAATTCACATCTCCACCCATAAATTCATCTCTTAAAAAAAATAGTCCCATGAAAAAATGGAGGAAAAATTCACTAACTTTATTCCTCAACTTTCTGAGGGATCTTTCCATGTGAGGAGGCTGCATGACTTCCTGATTCACCAGGGAGTGAAACATTCACAGAATATGCACCAGAGCCCCAGCTTTGGTACCCAGTGCTCAAAATACAGGTGGAAGATACATGTAACAGCACAAGTAACAGGTAGAACCCTGCTGGCGACGGCTGAGGCAGCTCAGAATATACATTAGTCCTTCCAAAGCCAATTCAAACCTTTTGGCTCAAACTCTAGTTGCTTTGGACAAGAGCACATACTAAAGCTTTCTGTTCAAATTGCCAAATTTAGACCAAACCACAATCCTTTCGAAAACTTACAATCATAAAAGTTGAAGATGTGGGTATGAAGAACAATGCTTTCAAGAGGAAGGTAAGATAAAGTTGGTTGGTAATTAAAATTCAGAGGTTACTTCAGTCCTTCAGTCACTTCAAAAACTGAACTCTCCCACACATTTTGAAGATATCTGGTTCAGGTCTAACACTGTTTTCCTTTTTTTCAACTGACATTCCACTGTGTTCCAGCATTGACTTCTGACTATATTTATTGTGATCAACATTACAGTTGTTGATAATGTGAGGGCACTAAGTGGTCCCAAAGAAGGATTTGGATCCCTCCAAATACAAAGCCATGTCTCCCTCTTTTTGCTTATACACAGCAATACAGAACCATATTTGAGACCTGCCTGGCCCAGGAAGTTGTGTCAACTGGTTCTGTCACTTAGCTGCTACAAATCCTTTCTAGGTAGCTGTGGGATAGTCTGCCCTCATGAGATTGCAATCTAACCCCTAAAAATCCATCTTAAACTATAAGTCATAATGAAGTATGAAGTACCAGATTTTATTCTCTACTCAAATTATTCATCTTTTAAGCCATTAACTGTAACAGGGCATGTTTTTATTGTTGTGTTTATCTCACTTGGAATATTTTGCTGTATTCTTCACTGAAAAATTTTGGAGAAGTCTCAAGTGTCTCAGTCAATATCTCCTTGGATAAGAAAATATTTTCTTGGGCTGATTTTCAGTTTGCCATCTTTCACTGGAAACACCCCTTGCAAAAGAGGGATCCCAGACTAATATGAGATTATATTTACAATTTTTGGGAGGTTTTTATTATAACCTTTCTTATTTGTCTTCTGATGGATATGTTCCAATCATTCCAGTCTCACTTCAGTCTTCCCATTGTCACATCTCCATAATAGACATTTTCTTTTGGAAATTGCATTACTAGAACAACATACAATAATCTCATTGAAGAAGAAAAAGGTGCTGGTTTTTCTAATGGTATAAAACACTTTTGGCATTGTTCTCCAGACCATTCTTTACTCAACCTAAAAAGCCCCCTCCTTGAAGACTTTACAGACTAATTCAAAACAAGTCCTTTCCCTGTCAAACACACATGGAAGGTAGGAAGGAAAAATGTGATGTTCAAGCGAACTCATTAAGATGACAAATTCTAATGCTATGTTATTTCTGTAATTTTCTTTAACAGAATTGCTTTATTTATTCTGGAAATTCTTAGGGAATGATTCTCTATCACCTTTGTACCATAACAGGGCAGCTGGGCATTCCCTGATGTAGGAAATCCCTGCACAAAATAAGGCAGTGTAGGAGGCCTTCATAGGTGGCCAAGGCGGAAAGGAGCAAGTGGCATAGGATAGGCCCTTGGGAACTGTTCTAACTAGTGTAATTTAGAGCATTCCTGCTCTCAGTTATGCCAGGGGCCACTTTGGCATCAATTCAACCTAGAATCCAGGGAGATGAAAAATGGCTTAGAGCCACTTTCCCCCTCCCTATACCCTGGGCCTGCACCATGTGTGGTTTGGCTGGCTGTGAGGATCTGGCCCCTACATTTTTAAACAGAGCATTTTAAGTTGAAGTTGAAAAGTGAAAGAAAATGGAATATGAAGAGTAAAAGGAGTAGAAAAGTGCTAAAGGGAGAGATTAAAAAAAAAAAGGAGGGAAACAGAATGGCTGGTATTGCTAAGTGTGAAGCAGAGCCCATGTTTAGCAAACTGAAGGAGAACTGGGGAAGTCTGGATTCACTTCCCAGCTACACCAGAGACTTTTAAATGACAACACTAGTCTATTAAGGTCACTTTCAAGGGGATCACTGAGTTCTTTGACCAGCTATACTAAACACATCTAGCTTATTCCCTGAGAACTAAACAGCTTTGCCTGCAACCACTGTCACAGAACCTGAGGTAAGAAGTGCCTTATAGCCCTAATTACCTACAATAGGGACATGTCTGAAAAAAAGGACACTCCTGTCTTGAGAAGATCCACAAGACACATGCATGCAATAGCTTTGGTGCAAGGCTGCATGCATGGAACTCAGGAATGATGCTCTGTACTGTAGCTTCTCCTCTATCATGGGATATAAGAGATCGTGCTATATCACACCATGGTAATGGAGAGCTCAGATCCCATGGTAAATCTGCATTCAGTGTAGACAGGAGAGGGAGGCAGGAAGGGATTTTAGAGCTGGGGGACCCTGCGATTTCATTTCAAAATGTGCACGTTCATCAGGCTTTACTCAGAGTCTCTCTTCACCTTGGTTTCTCCTCTGCAAAATGGAAATATCAATTCCTCTTAACAGCAGCATGGTAAGGATGCATTGGGACAGAGTATATACAAACTCAACAGCAGTACAAAAAAGGGGGGAAAAACCCCTACACTGATGAAACTTCAGCCTCAGATTTAAGTGTATCTTGACAAATAGATGACAAATAGACAAAGGACAGGTGTTACTAGAATTATGATTCAGCATGTGTCCAAACATGCTGATAAAACTTTAAAATTATTAGCTGGAAAAGGTGGATGATCTTACTGGAATCTTGCAATATCCATTATATCAAGTTGTGTCACACTATGCAAAGTGCCGGAGCAGGAATGCTGGGCATATGGACAGAGGTACAAGGGGTGCAAATAATAATTCTGAGCACCTTCAGCATACCTTGTCCTTCAGCCTTTGTCGTAGGAGTCTCCCAGGAATAAATCCTACTCTTCCAGAAAGATTGACTGGTAAGCAAGAGTCTAAAAAAGAAGGAATGGAAAGAGGGAGAAAGAAACCTAGAAGCAGAGATAATTCCCATTTATAGCCCTTCAAACCTTGCCAACCATGTCTAGCAGGTTTAGTAGTATCACAGTACTGGTAAGTGTTGTGACCCATTTCTGCAGCATATTTGCAGAAGGTCTATATGATATACCCACCACTACTGCTTTCATGGTGGGAGATGATGTTCAGTAGCCCTGAACATGTTCCTCACCACAAGCTGAAATCCTTGTTAGAAGTGCCCAGGGAGATAATCCCAAAATTTCCTGACTCAGAAATCCTCAAACTGCAAATTTGTGGGCGCTGTCAAACCCCAACCTCTGGTACTTTTCCCCAAACACTTCCCAGACCAGTGGAACACTACTCCAAACTTCCTAGGTGCCCAAAACCCCTTCAAGCACTAAGCATTATTCTCCTTTTCATCCAAACCTAGGGCATCCTTTCTCCTAAGTATGAACCTCCAAACTCCTTTCTGAGGTTTGGAATAGCGTCAAGCTGTTCCACTTAGTGCCTCCATGTTGCTGCTACTGCTTTGCTTGCCTCTCCCCTCTGTTACCACTCTCATTAGATATTAACACAGGGCCAAGCCCACCCCTTGCCTAGTCCTCCCTGTAGCAAAACAAAGCAGAAAGAAGAAAAAGAGAGGGAGAGAGAAAACAAAACAAAAAGCCCCAGTTCCCACTCTGGCAGAGATTTTAAAACACAGAGTGCAATTATGAAAAGGTTATCCAGATGGGACCCAGAGGGCGGGTGAGGGGAAGGAGAGCTGTCATCCAAAGGGAAAAAAATCAGATGTATGGTAGCCCTATTCCTATAATATGATTCCTATTCCATGTGCAAATGTACAATGCAACGATAGTTCTCTTAGCCAGCATGGGCTGGGTTAATTGGATGTAAGGAATTTTTTTTTAAATAACCCATTCATTTGATAAAATCCAGCCTCAGTGATCACACCAAGAACAACTATTTCACTAAAAAAGCTTGTTTCTAATTGAACGAGATTCCTTGCTACTTTTAACTCTCTACCCTACAACACTGAAAAGCCAACCCTGTTAGGAATATGATTACAATGTAAAATATTAGGCAAGTGCTTTCACCATTTTCAAATTTTCTTTGTATTTAAACAGAGCTGGATAATTTTTTTCTGAAACAGCTCCTTAAAAATTCATTCTTGGAAAGAAACCCGACAGAAAATTATGATGTAAAGGGTGAATAACTGAAAGGCTGAAACCAACGGAGTGGAAATGACCTTTATGATGTCCCAGCACAAGCACAGGGTGTTGCCATAAGCTTTACCTGTACTATGTGGCCACACATAATATGTAGCTGTTTTACTACTGCTATACTTGAAGCTGGCTATGAAAGTCAATTTCAAAGATATTTGAAAGGGTTATAATGACTGCGGAAGATGCTAAAATGGTATTACTTATTAAAAATCCCCCAAACCATTACTTACTCAGAAACTCAGAGAATGACTAAACCCCTGTCCTTACCATAAATGAGCTGAAACCTAACATACCAAAGGTGCCAAATTGAGTTGCAGTTTACACTTCTCTGTCTGAGGCTAATTAAGTTTCTGTCACAAGTTACAGCAGTCCCAGGATTACCTGAAATTCATGTTGCTGGCACAACCCAGCATTCAAAATAGCTTGCTTCAGCTACTGCTATGTGCTACCAGGATTTTTTTTTTATGGCAAGGGAATCTCAGAATAGGCTCAGAGAGAGTCCTGGTTAGCAGCTTCTTTACATATTTTTCTGCTGCTACATGGACACAAATTGGAGATAGAGGAAGAACCTGAACTCTACGAAAAAGTTACCCATCAAATTCTGTAATTTCCAATTTTGCACAGGTAACTAGGAGAGAAAAATAATACAATACAATCAAAGTGCATTTAAATGCTTAATCAGGGCATATCAGAAAGCACAATAAAGTAACAATCATTGATCTCAAAAGGTTAAATTCAACTTTCTCACAGTACTAAAAGGTTAAAGGTAGTGTGACAGGCAGGTGTGTGAAGGTGAATCTAGATTTGATTTTTCTGCATTTTTCTGATATCTTATTCCAAGTACATTTTTTTAGGAAATTTCATGAACTATTCTCGGCAAGTTACACAATTTTTCTACTCTAGTCTATCAAAGTGGTGTTCTAATGTAACGCACTTCAGTGCAAGGGCATATTTCCGTGAATTCGGATATCCCTTCCTACATGTCCTTTACACGTGTTGGCAGATCTGACCGGAGCCGCGGCCGCAGCTGGCTCTGAATGGCAGATGTCCGCAGCGCGGTTATGTTTTGTCTTGGCACCAGCCGTGCTCCCCCCTCCCTCCATTGCTAAAACTGCGTGTGGTAGTAGATTGCGTTGTACTACAACCCTCAGCTGGTGCAAAGCAGCTATTTTAGTTCTTCTATAGTAAGTTAGGCAGCAAACTGTACAGTCCTAAAATTGACCTAGAGAGGGACAAAAAAAAAGGCGAGACACTATTCCATATCTAACTAGGACACAGCTATTCAGCTATTTAGATAGAACAGGATAGGCAGAAAAAGTGCAGCCAGGATCCTGAATGTTTGACTTGGGTGTCCTAACGCTCCCAACTCTTTTTCCTCCCTCTCTCCTTCTCACTCCTTCCACAAAGTCTGCATTTTATTTATTGATTGGACGTACTTTACAGATCGGAGGGCTCTTCCCCTCACCCCCACCCCATCCAGCCCCCCGGCTCCTGCAGGAGGAGGAGTAAGAGGGGGAGGAGGCAAAGTGGGTGCATTACGAGCTGATTGTGCTCTTGCCCCGACCTCCAACAGCCTGATCTGCCTTTGAAGTTTTCCACCCCTCGACTTGAAGTGAGATCGATTACAGAAGAACAACAGGGACAAAGAATCTGCTGCTTTACGTGCAGCCACTTTCCCACGATCGGGGCAGCAAGCTCGACAGCAGCAAGAGATCACCGCTGTCCCTTATGCTCCTCCTTGCCACCATTCAGAAAACATGCAGCCCCCGCCCCGCTTCGCTTAGGAAAGCTGGGGGGGGATTACAAAATTGAATCACGTTGGTTAAGAACAAAGCAACTAAAGGGCGAGTAGCACAGTCTCGGTCTTTGAAAGGAAACAGAAAAAAAAATCGGTGCTGAATATTGGGAATTGTGTGTTGGGGAGGGCGAATTTAAAGCGTAGATAAATTAAAAAACATGGATTAGTGGCAAAGTTTTGCGAGAGGCAAAGCAAGCGCCTCCTCTTCGGGTTGCTGCAGCGTTGGGGGCTCGGCGCAGGCACCGGGTACCGAGCCCGGCGGGGTCACAGCGCCCGGCAGCGTGGCCGCGGCGCTGGGGAAAGGGCTGCGGCCAGAGCCGCCCTCGAGAGCGGGGCAAACCTTTACCTTTGTGTCTGGTAAACGCGTGTGCGTGTGTGTGTGAGAGAGAGAGAGAGAGAGAAACTACCTCTGGGACAGTCTATAAACCGGGAGGGGAAGGAGGGCGGGGGGCGCCGGGAGAATTTTAAAGGGCAAAGCAAAGATGTTAAATGCCTTACCGAGGCGAGCGGAGCCGGCTCTGTCCAGGCCAGGGCCGGAGGTTCTAGACCTTGCCTTGCCACAGCCCGCGGGGATGCCCCTCCCCGGGCGCCTCGAGGGAGCCCCCAGCCCCGAAGCTCCTCCAGCTGGCCCCCGGGCCCTTGTGGCGGTTTTCCCCTCTGCCGGCCACCCGCCGGGGCAGGAGCCTCCCGGCCAGCGAGACCCGCCGCCTCGCCCACCCCGGCCAGCCTCAGGGGAGCGCTCACCGCCCCCCTGCCCCTGCCTCAGGACCTGCCAGCCCGGCTCGGCCCGCGGGGGGGGGGGTCGGGGACCGGGGGGCACGGGCTTCTCTTCCCTCCCTTGCCCGCCAGGAGTGGGGAGAACTGTTGCTTAAACTCGGTTTGAACCCATGGCGCGCCGGCTGGCTTTTTCCAAAAAGAAAAACGCGGTTAATGTGTCACCGGGCATCCAGTCCATTCATAAAAAAAAAAAAAAAAAAAAAGGAAAAAGGGAAGCGGCGGCAGGGCGCAGGGACCCCCAAAGAAGGCGGCTGCGGCGGGGGATTTCCTCCCCCTCCCGGCCGGCCGGGCTCCTCCTCCCCAGACTGCGCGGCGTCGGGGCGGCGGGCGCACGGGACGCGGACAATCAATAGCCACGGTCACAAATTACCGCAGGAAGTGTTAGCTGCGCACCAGCTCCTGAACAAGACCCATGGCCTCCCGCTGCTGCACAGCCACGAAGGGCTCACCCACCCTCCCTCCACCTCTCTCTTCACCCCCGGCCGGCGAATTCCGCCCGTTCAGGGGACGGGGCGGGGGTGGCGGGGCCGGGCGGTCGCGGTGTCACACACAAACCCACCCCGAGGGAGGACCGGGCCCAAGCCCAGGTGACATGGGGAGGTCGCCCACGGCCCCCAGCTGGGGCGCGGAGCTGGCTCAGGAGCCACCCGCACCCCCGGCGGACCCCGCGGACGATGACTAAGGCCCCTTGTCCCACGTGGGCGGCCACCGCGCCCCCTCCCCCGGCCGCGCCCGGCTGACACGGGGAGCGCTGACTCAGCGCCCGCCGCCCCGCAGGCTGCCCGGGCCCGCGCCCCCGCCCCGGCTGCCCAGGGAAGCGGTGGGGGCTGCCCGAGCCGTGCGGATCGCTACCGCCCCGGTCCCCCGCCGGACCACCCGGAGCTGAGCGCGTCCGGCTAAGGAGGGGCGGGCACCAGAAGCGCCGCAGCGCTTGAGGTGTTCCGTGAACGGAAGCGGGGTGGGGGTGTCTGGGTAGTAAATAAATCCCTAAGAAGCCGTGGTGGTGTGGGAGACTGGTGGGCAGTGGCTTCTGGGGATATTCCTGTCCTGCAAAGGCTTCGGTTGCTGCTTCCAGCTGCTTTCCTGGGCAACCTCGAGCTGCACCGCCGGGCACCGGGCCGTCCGGAAGCGGGGCCCCTCTGCTGTCCCCTGCGCTGCCACCCAAGCCCTTGGAGCGCTTGGTGATGGCTTGAGGAAAAAGCTGCCATTTAAAAAGAAACTATTTCTGTTCCTTTTGGTTGCAAAAGTCCTGTCCTTACGTGGAGGGGAATTACCTGTTCCCTTTTGGGTTTTTCTTTTGGGTTGACTGTTTCTACATATGGAATGTTAAGCAGGTTTAATTTGATAATGTCTCTAAGTATTACAAAACCAGTATTTTCATGCTGTTAATTACATTAGCAAAGTGAGTAACAGTCCCACTTTAAATGTGTGCATTTATATAAGCATAATTATACCTCCCTGGTATGTGTGCACTCTGGTACATCTGTGTGTGTCACAACAGGTAACCAGGTCTTGCACAAAATCTGTTATGTTGTTTTATGTGAAGATGCATTATGGTTGTTTTAACTTCCAATAGAATAAAAGATACAATGTATATTATAAAATATATGTTTATATATATCACATGCAATGTATATTAAATACATACATTGCTGAAGATAGAAATATCACAAGTTAATTGAGTTGTAAAATACAAGCATACAGTTTGGAAAACACCTAAGTCAAGGGTGCCAGCTTAATCAAAATTCATCTTCCATCTTGGCCGTCTTTTAATTAAACATTAACTTTTTTTTCCTCCTGCAGTTTCTTTCAACACATAAGATGTTTTTTTGTTAAACTCTTCAATAGTTTTGCTATCCTTCTCAAGCCTAGGGCTTCCTGTATTGGTAACTACATGCTATTCAAACCTCATATTGAACACAGAATATGCTCATGAGATTTTTCTGTTACTATTTTATCATTATATCTTATTGTTAGGCACATATTAATAAAATTGCACAACATCCTTGTGGCTGTGCAGCAGCAGGAGGCCATCAAATAAGATTTCTGATCAATACTGAGCCATCCCAAGACCCAGAGTGCAACTACTTCACCTCAGTGCTCAAATTTGAGATCCTTTGCCCTCAATGGGGTTCCTCGTTCTCTCCAAAAGAAGATGCAGAATTGGCCCTTTGTGCCTTTAACTGCAGAGCTTTGAGGTCTATGTCACAGTAGCTTGGGGACTGGTACTAAATCCCCAGCTCAGGTGTTGCTAGTAGTAATAGCACAGCAGGACCTTGCTCAGCATAGATCAACCACCCAAGGTAGAGCTTAGCAAAGCTGATGCAAGTTTTAGAGCCCATGCTGAGCAGCTTGCTGCTGTGTGCCTCCTGACAGGAGACACACTACCTCACTTAAGGTAAAACATGTTTTTTCTTCATTCTCAAGTCCCTTCACATATTATTCCTCTTCTCTGAGGCCAATGCAGCTATTTCAGTTGAGCAATTTGCTTCCTCTTCACCTGCTTTGCCGCTATGTTTTTCAAAATCACACGAAGATAACAAAACCGTATTTTCTCATTTTCATGGTAATGAGGTCATTTTAAATCTGTGAAGAAAGCTTGGACCACAAAAATATAAATACACCTATTACCTGTTTTGCATCATTGGATTGGTATCCTTGATCTGTCATTTGTTTCCACACACAGATATAAATATACACATGGAAATAAATTCTGTAGTTGGAAAAAAAAAGCCGATAAAACCTACTTTAAAAAAAATTAAGTGATATTAAAGACATTCAATATGCAGAACATTACCAAAAGTCTTGAACATGCTGTCACCACAACACCATTAGTCTACATCCTTAATGTATGTCCCTTAACATACATCTGTACTCAATGTACCTTGTAATTACCTCATTATGGTTAACTACCGCTGACCCCTGCGTGGAACATGTTAACATACTTAGCAACTGTGAAACAGTTAGGGAAAAGCAAGAGGAGACTTTTCAGAACAAACCTACAATTCCATTGACATGGTCTGGCCACAGAGTTAGCATCATGGGCTCTACTTCCATATTTAATTCATTTCCATTCCACAAGTATTTCTTTAATCAGCAAAACAAAGACACAGCTGTTACGTGACAGATGAAGCAAGTCAGAAAAACTAACCGTATGTAATACAAGGACCAGGTAGTGATCAGATCTGGTATCTACAACTCAAAATGAAGTCCATGAAATAATGTCAGAATTGTATTTACTTATTTAAACAAAATTCTTTATGGTACTGTTACAAGAAATAATTACCAAACTGGGCTTTACCGCTGAGAAACCACTTGTTGCTTTTCTCCCACCCCCACTTGCCTCAAATCCCAGGGCAGTGCTGTTGTACACAGTCCCACAACCTTGGGGAAAGAATAATGCATTCCTACCTACAGCCACAGTTCCAACTCCTGGCTTTACCCGTGGCAGTGACAGAGCAAGCTGAAAACTTAGACACTGTTATGATGGATTCCAGTTATTCCAACTACATCTCCAGGAACGCTTCCATCTCTACACCAAAACAAAATCATAGACTCCCTTCTAGTATAAATATGGTTTAGTTTTCATGAGCAAAATTCCTCCATCTCTGCAGCCTCCAAAATTAATTATCCACCTCTTCTTCCTCCAAACATGATTTATCCTAGCTACATTCATTAACTGAGCAGCTATCTTAGTTGCCGTTGTTTCTTTAACTCTTCTTAACTTCTGCCTCCTATTGTTTCACCCCCCTCTTGTGAAGTAGTGAGTGGTGAGCAGGAGCATAGGACAGCTGGAAAGCAAAGTCCTGTGTACCTGGTCCATTAAAGAGATGAAGCTGGAGCACCTCTGGGTGGCAGGTGGGAGAAAGGAAATGATCAGTCATGGAACTGGTTCTAAAAACCCATATTTTCCTTTAAAACCCTTGAAAGGGTCTGAAATCCTCCAACCTATTTGGAAAACCATTAGGACTGGCAACTCTGCTAATGGTTCTCAATTGCTTGTCTTTCACTCTCTTGCCTCTTGTAATGTCACTGTTTCCCCTTGCGAGGAAGATTTCCAAGCCATACAACACCTGAGTTTCTAATGCTAAAAGAAAAATATAATTTTGTGGTTTCTTTAAGCATCATAAAAGAACACCAAAGACCACACACCAACAGAAAAGCTGCAGCATTAGCAGCTGGTGAGTCAAGGCAATTGTAGCTCTGATTAGCTCAAATGTCCTGCCCCGCTGCACCACTGCCACTGCTCAGGGAAGGAGAGAAACCAAGAAACAAGCAGGGCAAGGGAGGTGATTCTCCTCCTCTGCCCCCTTCTTGCGAGACCCACCTGGAGTACTGTGTCCAGCTCTGGGGCCTCCAACATAATGAGGACATAGAGTTTTTGGAGCAAGGAGGGCCGTGAAGATGCTCGGAGGCTGGAGTACCTCTCCTATGAAGACACACTGAGACAGTTGGTGTTGTTTAGCCTGGAGAAGACTCCAAGGAGACCTTACAGCAGCCTTCTAGCACCTAAAGAGGACAACAAGAGAGCTGGAGAGGGACTTTTCACATGGTCCTGAAGTGACGGGACAAGGGGGAATGGCTTTAAACTGAAAGTGGGTAGGTTTAGGTTAGATACTAGGAGGAAATTCTTGACTGTGAGGGTTGTGAGGCACAGGAACAGGTTGCTCAGAGAAGCTGTGTATGCCCTATCCTTGGAAGTGTTCAAGACCAGGTTGGATGGTGCTTTGAGCAACCTGGGATAGTGAAGTATGTCTCTGTCCATGGCAGATGGCTTGGAATTACATGATCTCTAAGGTCCCTTCCAACCCAAACCATTGTATCATTGTAAACAGCACAACCCCTTCTCCTACAGAGACAGATCTTCCTTCTGCAAAAATCAGTTCTGTCTGGCTTCCTTTCTCTTCACTTACACAAAAGGGTACCAGCCCAGTTTTGATCCCAGTAATGCCCTAGAAAATTGGAGAGAAAAGGTCGTTACAGGTATAACACACAGTTGGCTGTTGGAGAAGGTGTAGGAACTAAACTCATCTCAAATTTAGGAGCTGGGAGTGGGGGCAACCACCTTTCTGCCACCCCTGTGCTCCCTCCCCAGCATTTTCTAGGAGCAGTGAGCTGGACACAGCTTCCATGTGAAGGGAATCACTGCAGATTCAGCTGGAGAAAGAGGAAGATGTGGACTGGGCCAGACTGGCATCAATCACCAGGAACATATACATTAAGGAAAAGCTGTGAGTTCTCAACAGTGTCAGATTGTAGCCCATGATTTCTGCATTGCGTTTCTTTTTTACAAGAGCTTTTCCAGAGGAGGTCACGATTACTTTGCTCACTATAAATGAGCAGGGTAGGGCTGTTATTATCATGCATGCATCCTGCAGGAGGGCAGGAAGTGTTAAAACAGGAAGGTGGGCCCAATGAAAAGGCTCTAAATGACCATATTTAAAATTTTTCCATCTCACAAGTTTCTCGGACTCTGACTCTTGATGTTTTCCTTTTTGTTGGGGAGACAGGGGGTCAGCAGCTCTGTGCACAGTGTTTGAAATAAATCAGTTTCTCCAAATTCAAACTCAAATTCAGTATCTCCAGCAGCAAGTCCCTAACTAAAAGTCATGACCAGAAGTGGGGTCACAAAAGTGTAAAGTGAAGTTACAAGCTTGGCAGAAATGAAATTATTTAAGCAGCATCTGGGGCTGCAAGCCCATCAGAAGTGAAACTATAATGTTTAGTATTTTCCATTACTTGTGCACTTTTTCTGAAGCTCCGGCTCCTGGAGCCCAGTGATCTTCTACTTACATGTAGAGATAAGGGAGCAAAGAAAAAAACTATGAAAAAGTGAGATAAATGTGTTCTTATGGCTTTGAAGGAATCACCTGGGGTGAAAAGGTTGTATTGGGTTTGATTTTTCTTAATTTTCAATGGATTTATTTTTCTTAAGTCATTCAGTACTGACAGTGCTAAGTGGAAAAGCTCCTCCCA
Source organism: Corvus hawaiiensis (assembly GCF_020740725.1). Lineage (NCBI taxonomy): Eukaryota > Metazoa > Chordata > Aves > Passeriformes > Corvidae > Corvus > Corvus hawaiiensis. The sequence goes on from NC_063216.1 coordinate 45,924,022, forward strand.
GGACAGGTACCACCTTAACAATTTGTGCAACTTTGTCACCTCTTACACATTACTCTGTCCACCTTTAAGACTAAAGCTCAAATGTTCTAGGGTGGCAATGCATCTATTTTTGTTACGGCAAATCATTCACTGCAAAGACAAAAGCCTTGAGTATAGCTGTCTCAAAGGCGATATAGTACATATTTATTGCAGTACCTTTCTAAATCACGATAAAAATTGAATTAATTTGTCTTTATTTTTTGCTGCTGCAATGGCATAGAAACTCATAGCTGTACCTGAAGAAAGAAGTGATGTTTGAAAGAAGTTAGAGAATTACTGATGCTGAGACTTGTGTCATTTTATGCCATTAGTTTCTTCACAAAGCTGAGTCTCCTTGGCCTTTGGTTTCCTCATGTATCAAATGGAATAATTTATAATTTACCTGACAGCAGCTATGAAATAATTAACATTTGTAAATAGTTTCAAAATCCCATTGGATTTTGAATATCAAAAGAGTGCAATATATTTATGATCTCTGAAAGTATAGATCACAGAATCAAGATTGGAAGAGACCTTCGAGATCATGTAGTCCAACCATCAACCGAGCACTACCATAATCACCCGTAAACCATAACCCTCCACACATGAGTGCCACATCCTGATGCCTCTTGAACACTTCTAGAGACAGTGACTCCGCCACATCCCTGGACAACTTATTCCAATGCCTGACCACTCTACCAGTGAAATTTTGTTATCTAATATCTAACCTGAACCTCCCCAGTGGCAACTTAGGGCTATTTCCTCTCATTCTATCACTTGAGACATGGCAGAAGAGACCAATCCCCACCTTGCTACAGCCTCTTTTCAGGTAGTTATAGAGAGCAAGGAGATCTCCCCTGAGCCTCCTTTTCTCCAGGCTTCCCCCAGCTCTCTCAGCCTCTCCTCATGACTCATTCTCTAGACCCTTCACCAGCTCCGTTGCCTTTCTCTGGATGTGCTCCTGCACATCAATGTTCTTCTTGTAGTGAGGCGCCCAAAACTGAACACAGAACTCAAGGTGCAGATTCACCAGTGCTGAGTACAGGGGGACAATAACTGCCCTGGTCCTGCTGACCACACTATTCTTGATACAGGCCAATATGCCATGTGTCACCTGGGCACACTACTGGCTCATATCCAGCCAGTTGTTAACCAGCACCCCAAGTTCCTTTCTGCTGAACAGCTCTCAAGCCACTCTTCCCTAAGTCTGTAGCATGGCATTGTTGTGACCCAAATGCAAGACCCGATGTGGAAAAAAATTGTGTTATTTTACTACCAGCCACTTTTTGTTAGAATTTTTGTGAATAAAATACCATCTTTGCATCAAATTACTTGGTTTGAGTAGTAGGCTTTTTCAACTCTTCCCATTTTTTAAGGTATGCTCTATGTCTGGTTTTGCCCCAAAGTAAATGTGTATGGGTGAATGATGAAATCCTTGAAACTTTTAAATGGAAATTATGAGACAGTATGAGCTATCATAGCATCTCCATATATGTAATGTTTTGTGATGTGTGTGTATGTGAGTATTTCCTTAGTGTTCAGAATGACTAGCTATTATGCCCAAAATAGCCTTTGTACTTTACTTATGTGGTTTTTTTCTTGACAGTCACACTGAGTCTTCGTAGTCAAAATTTCCTAGCCAGTCATGCAATCGAGTACAGATCAGCTGTGTTCACACTGCCAAAGACAGCTTGTACCACAAAAGCTCTTCAGCTTAGCTCCTTCTCACAACTTCCTAAGAACAGCTTCATAAAGGAGGCTTTACGTAGATGTTTTGGCTATTACCAAGACCACACTTTCCAGTAATATAACCTGCCTTTCTCTGAAAAGCTAGCCAGGGAGGGGTTACCCAATTGTCTTTGGAGGTGAAGGGGGAGAAATCCAGAAGCGAAGATTTCTTATCACCCACCATTATTTTCCCAGGGGGTGCACAAACCTCTCTCTCTCCATCCAAAACAAGCAATCTACCAAACACCAAAGAGACAATTTTTGCTTCTCCATGATGTTCTGGCCAATGGTGATGCTTTACCCTTGGTTTTTTTCAGCTCCTGGGGCTTGCTTCCCTCATTTGCAAGTCTGGGAAGGTTGAGAGTAAGGCTTTAGCAGAGACACAGGTCATGACTCCAGCCTCTGGGAAGATGGATCTTTGGGGAGCCAGGGAGAAAACTGGTGTGAGACCTGTGAGCACCTGGTCCGTAGGTGGGATCCAGGCAGGAAGCACTGTGCCTACCTACATCTCAGAGGTGCCTCTGGACAGAGCAAAGGGGGGCCAGAGCCACTGACAGAAATAACTTCTGTTTCTCTGTGCCTTACATTTGGTGGTAGTAGATGTAGTAATTAGTTGAACAGACAGCAAAAGGCCAGTGCTGCCTGGCTTCAGCGGAGCGTGTTTGCACCCCAATCAATACAGCCCCCAAACAAGAAAAGAGTGGTTTGGTAATAATTAGACTTTCCACAAATATGATTTGTTTGTCTTGAAACAAACCACATCCCATTTAAAATCCAAAATGGCTTAGATTTTTTTGTAAAGAAACTTATAATAATAAACCCCCAAATGGGTATTATTCCTGTTTGTAAGAAAGTGGTTCTAGAAATCACCTTTCAAACAAAGGAAACACTGACTTGTTATACAGAATTAACTGGAAAAAGTTACTGATTGTCCAGTCAGCCATTCGGGGGTGTGGGTGAGGGGGATGTTTAAATATAGAAATAGTCATAACTACCATGACTTCTAAAATTAAAAAGAAAAAAGAGCAAAACAAACAAAAATTTACAGTGTCAGTGAAGTTATTCACTGGAAAGTGAGGATAATCCATGCTCATAAAAAGCAGAAAATAACTTCATGCAGTTGGCAGTTTTATTATAGGAACATAGGAAAATGGTGACAGAAAATGGTATTTTGATGCTGATTGTTTTATTTGTGCCTCTTTCTCTATGTTTTCTTTTCACACATCTGAGCATTTAATACACCCTGTCAAGTAATAAGCAAATGGAATGGTGTGAATTAATTCTCTTTCATTTAAATGTGCATCTTAATTAAGTTTATTGGTAGGAGAATTGACATCTTGAAAAATTATTTTCATTTAAGAGATGTTAAATTTAAAGATGAAATTTAAAGAATATCAAGTAGGAATGGCATTTGTTTTCCTTAACTGACTGGGAGACATAAAAATGCATATCCCATTGACTTTTAAAAGACCTAAAAATTAAAATAAATTAAAATAATTAAAGAACCCTATTAATTTAAACTATTACTTTTTAAAGTACTGAATCTGTCAATAGAAACAAAACCCAAAGTGGTAGCTATTATTAAAAGTGTATTCCACGGGGACAATTACAGGTTTCTATTCCTAAAAAAAGAAAACTTTTAAAGAAGAGTTAATGGAAGGCATGGTTTATTATTTTTGAGGGTGGAAGGAGACTTGGTCACTGATTTTTGTTTTATTTTTATTTAGTTTTAAATAGAACCCTCTAAATATTTTTCACACAGATAAACTGGTAACATGGAAGTATTTGCTGGCTTTATGAAAGACCAAAAAGATTGACTTTTCCTCTGGCATAGCTTCATCGTTAGTAAAAACAAAACAAAACACACACACTAAAAAAGCTATTATTTCACCAGCTTGGGTTTGGTGAGTGCCTGTTGAGTAGCACAGCAGAGAAAGGTCAAAGTTTATATTGAGCTGGATGCTTTGTGGGGTCTCTGAATTATGCACCAGGGCTTGAGCTGTCCTTTCCTTGCACATCCCTTGCCCCTGCTGCCTTGCTTCCTGCTCCTGCTTGCCTCAGCCCTGAGAGGAGAGGAGAGGAGAGGAGAGGAGAGGAGAGGAGAGGAGAGGAGAGGAGAGGAGAGGAGAGGAGAGGAGAGGAGAGGAGAGGAGAGGAGAGGAGAGGAGAGGAGAGGAGAGGAGAGGAGAGGAGCTGGTTTTGACCCAGGATAAGCATCACTACTTGCCATAGTGGGTGTTTGTCACAGGAGAGAATGTGGTGCTGGGGGATGGGGCAGATGAAGGCAGTTTAGAAGGGAAACAAAACTGGAGGGAAATGAGTTCTTGTAAAATAAAAGTTGAGTGTCTTAAGATATAATAAGTAAAATAGTCCTTCTCCAGATATAGAGAGAAAGCACACCAGCACAGTGGATAGCAGAGAAGCTACGGAAACATGGATTAAACCTTTAAAGGGAGAAAGAAAAAGAGGAATTAAAAAAGCTCCAAAGATCCTTTCTTTTCCAAAGGTGAGCAAAAGGCAGTGTCAGACACAGCAAAGCATCTTCCCTCTGTGTGCCTTTTATTCCATTCCCAGAATCTGTGTTTCCTGAGTTTCTCATTTTGAGCCACTGGGGGCCGAGGAGGGGGTAGAGGAAGAGGAGGCAGCTGGGTCACTGCTCCAGACTGCTCAACCTGAGCCTGGTCTCATCTGTGGGGCTGCCCCTCCACGCTGACCCCTGTGGAGGCACACAGGGTCCCAGCCACACAGTGAAAAGGTAAATTTAACCAGCTGCTTCTCAGGAGGGCTCCGTCTGGCTGGCAACACATACACCACATGCCTACTGACATGGTCTCCAAAACCAAAACAGCAGAGGAAGGGGTAGGTATAACAGGTATAAAATTCTCACAGGCTTGAGACAGAAGAGCACCATCTTCTGATCCTCTTCTCTAGAAGTGTTTACTCATTCTGAATTCACTGGTGAGTGGATAACATATAGACATGGCTGGTCCCATTTAGTAACCAGGGCTCTGCCCACCCCACAGTAAGGAAGCCAAAGTCTTTCCCTGGTGACTCCTGATCCTGACTAGGCTGGAGTTTGGATGGCAGGAGGTGGTCATAAGTCCCATCACAGTAAGGAAGAGATTAAACCTAAGTATCCCAGCCTTAGGTAAATGATCTAACCTCTGTTGTGTTAACCGTAACATATTGGTGCCCTGGCTTAGTAACCAATCTCCAGCAGAAGAGAAGACCTCCTTGTGTTTCTGGAGTCAGTGTGAGAGCAGCCTCTCCAGGGTTACAGGATGCTGTGCTGGCCTCTCGCAGCTCTCCACTGGGCTGACAAGCTGTGTGGGGTCCCCAGGGAAGCAACTGCTTCCTTGGAGCAGAAGCAGCAGCAAACATCGTAGCTGAGAGGTGATTTGGATTGCACTCTGGAGTCAGGAGCTTAAAAACAAAACACTATAGTGAGCAACTCTTGGGTGCCTTTTTTTTTTTTCCCCTCTGGACCCATGTATGCAGTTTTGAAAAGGCTTTTGAAGTTGGCTCAGTCCTGTTTTAACCAGCATATTTTTAAACAAACCTTTGTACTTTGTATCCATGGTGAAAATGATTAAAATCACCACTAGTTAGTTGTGGCTGTGCATGGGACTGACCACGATTACTGAAACAGAACAAGACCTAAGGCTGCTAGAAGTTGCCCCTCTAACTAAAACTTTAACTACTTATTTAAACAGTTTTTGTTTATTTTGATGATAATGATGTCCTGGTATCAGCAGAAAGAGCACAAGTCTTGTTTCTATTTTTGTAAGACAAATACCTGCTTCAGCTGAGCTACAGGACAGCAAAATAGCTATATTGTAACCTCCTTGATGGCACACGCAGTGTCTTCTGTGCCCAGCATTCTTTAAGCACAAAATTTAAACTGGTTTACTTAGTAAATAGGGTGTATTGGAGGCTTTTATTAATTTATATTTGTGGCAAGGTGCAGTTGGAGACTCATTACCTTAGATGTAGGATGGAGTCAAGCAGAGATGAAGACACTGGTTCTTCCTTCCTCCTCCTCCCCCTCCTGAGCTTTGCATGTCTTGAACTGCTGCCTAACTAGGCTTGGGACCTCAGGCCTGTTTTCTTGTCTCAGAAATCAATTCCACCACTGTAAGCATCTTTAGATCACATTGCAAGGGCTATTGTATGAATATGCATTAATTCAATTAGCTTACTTGTCATGTAGCTATTGTGTACAGATAAGCAGTGGGCTTGTACATTTAACCTTTAACACTGTCATGTGTTATGATTTGGATTTTTAATGGCTCAAATGTCTCCTCTTTTAATAAAAGCATTGGTGGCTGTAATGTTTTTAACTTGAGTGTAACCCCAAATAAAATTTTGTTGCAGATTACCTAGTGCACATGAACAGATACAAAGTAATGGAGGTCACTTACATCACCTTAGTCTGGAACACGAGTATAGCTCATGAAATACCATCCAGTCCCCAGCTTCTGGCACTCATGGCTGCACTGAAGCATATTTGCCACTCAGATTTGCCAGGGCAACATTCCCAAGTCTTCTGTCTTTAAGAGCATCTTTTAATCTTTAACTCTTTTGTAGTCTTCTTGAGTGACATATGGCAAATCATTTTACCTTTTCCTTCTCCTTTTTCCTGAACTACCCAGTGAGGATAGCATTCAACCTCTGAGGACTGTAGGAGACTAAATTCACTAGCGATGTCAAAGTGCTCTGAGATGCATGGGCAGTAAGTCCAAAGCATATTTAAAATTGAAGAAATGTCTGATTCCATCTCCAGCTGTTTGCTGTGGCTTCTCTGACTCCTAAAAAATTGTTGCCATAGAGACTTTAAAAGCTGCTGCTTTTGGCCCTTGCTTTTATCATCACTGTACTTTTTTCATGTCATGGTTCAGAGTTACACCTTTTCTTTAATCAGATTTCCTCTAGCAAAACACAGCTTTTTCTTCAACTTCTCTACTCATGAAGAAAGAGTGCCTTGCATTTGCTTGCATATAAACTTTCTGCAATTTTCTTTGGTTTTACATGACTGTTTAAAGTTGAATAGATGGCTTTTATGAAAATGTTTTTTGTATTTTACCACATATTACGTTTTTGTATTTTACCACAATTCTGAAGTGATGACAAAGGACATTTCAAGTACAACAAAAACCCAGGAGGATTCAAGTTTCATTCACCTTCCTAAAAAATTATGATGTATGCCATTAATGTTTCTTTCCCCACAGTGTTTGCTAGTAAAAAAAAAAAAAATCCTCTTAAGAAGATAAAATAAAAAAATTACATTTATAGTGCATGAGCTTTCCTTTTATTTTTGCAAATGCACTTTCCAACAGAGCTCAATCTATTTGTAATTACTCAACACTACAGAATCTCTCCTTGGGCAGAAGATTAGATAATAAAGTGTGTATGACAAGCACCAATCCTTAAAAGGGCCAGAGAAACAGCACCTAAGATATCAGTAAGAGCAAAAATTCTACTTGAAAGAATACACTGGTGTTTCTACTTACTAACTTATCAGCTTTGCTTAAATTAACTATGACTGAAGTATGCTCTACCCTTTTCCTCAATTAACTTTTCATTCATTCACAAATTCGTTGGGCCTCACCCTGGAATGAGACCCTTCATTCTTCAAAGAGCCAGGATGACCTGCTACAGTTTCCAACTAATCAGAGAAACAAAAAAAGGCTGAGATTAAACCCCAAGGAAGCCAGGCGATGTTGGAATTCACTTGCAAGAGTAAACATTGTCACTTACAACAAGCAGATCTGCAGATATTTAACAAACCCCAGGGTGCTCTATACAATGAAGATTTCCGCATTTGATTGCCATCTTCTCTGCCAGAGGAGTTTTCTTAGGTCTTTATCTAATCAAAAAGTTATCTGGTGTGTTAGACAAAAGAAACTTTCAGCGCACTTATAAGGGTTTAGACAACGCTCTATGTCCCTGTCCATCGCAGTCAGCTCTGATATTGTTAATCACAAAAATCACATTAAAATCATAATTCAAACAAAATTTGAGACATAATCTATGTGTGCAATAGGTCAATTTATGTGTGACCTTTATTTTTTGGTAAGGAAAAAAGAAACCCACTTAGAATTTATTGTGGTTAATGCTACTATTTCTGCAAAAGCCTTGTAAGAACTTAGCATTAATTATCCTTTTACAGAAAATATTTTTTCAGATGTCTTTTCATTAGCAAGCGTGGGAATTGTGCACTGACTGAATACTCAGAGTTAAATTGACACCAGTGTTACAAATATCCTGAGAAAATAAAAATATGGCTCTGGAGTCAGAAAGCTGGTAAGACTTAAGAAAAAATTTATCTGACCTGCAGGGATGATGGAATCTCCCTCTGCTGTTGATTGTGGTTTTCATTTTACTCAGCAGAACGTTCAGTTTGGTCAGAGCTACCTGGAAGATGACCATCAAAAAGTGTCTGTCAAAGAAAGATCTAAAAGGAGAAAAATTATCAGCAAACATGGGTATGGGCGGTGAATTTTTTTTCATAACTACTATGTTCATACAAGAAAGGAGATAAAACAAGGGAGGAAGAAACATGAAATAGAATGTGCTAACCATGCATTACATATGTCAAGAAGAATGAAAACAGGACAAAAGAGGTGATCAGATCAATGGGTTCCATGCCAGAATCATCACAACACACATAAACACATCTTCAGTGATTGTTTTGACTCCCTTTAACAATAAGACATTTCTTCCTATTGCCTTTGCTGTATTCTGGAGAAACAATGGAAAATGAATAAGTCAGTAAACTGAAAGACAGAGATGGAGAAAATGGACAAGCTTCCTTGGACAGAAAAGTCTGTGTGTCCCAAACTCTTCTGGGATGTTTAGATGCAGATTAAGAGAAAAGTCTACAGTGTGAGGAAATGGAATTGCTTGTGTAAGTGTGCAGTAGCTTTTGTTTTATGTCTGTATCTTTAAAGAACAACAAAAAATATGTATGTAGGTATGAATGCATGTATGAATCTATCTATCTATCTATCTATCTATCTATCTATCTATCTATCTATCTTTCTGCTTACCTGCCCACTTACCTACCTACCTTGCTGTAGCAGTGAATAAGAAGAGCATTGCTTAATGCTTTGTAGGGTGAAGTAGGGTGTTTGTTTTTGTTATTCGTAAGACCAACCAAGGTAGCTAGGCAAAAGAGAACAGCAGTGAGGTTCAAAAGAGTCTCCTTCAAGACAGATGGCTGCTGGAAGTGGATTGGGCCCTCCCAGAAGCTGTTGTCTGCAGTGGGTCACCTAAACTCTCCTGCAAGTCCTTCCACTGGTAGAACTGGGGAGTGCTAAACAGATGGTGGGAAGTATGAAGCAGGCAGAGATGATGGATTCTTTGGTCAGCACAATTATATCTGAAAGTGGATGTCTGCCAACCACCTTCACTGCACTGAGAAAATGAAAACTGCAGCAACTCTGTGACTGAGGCAGACGACTTACCTTCCATTTTAGCACAGCTTGGGTAGTCGCAATAAAATTTTAAATGGCAGTTTGACACTGGGGTTTGCTTCTTAAAACGCAACACAAATGGAACCTGTGGTTCCTCCAGAACAACAGCATAGGTCCTGATCTCATGTAAGAGTGTTAACTCTGCTCCTGCTAATCTAATCATCCATAGACTGTAGTGGTAGTGGTAAAAAGCCCCAAGGGAATAAATAAGGACTACTGTGCTGAACGAGAGTTTGTACAGGCTTTGCACTTTTTGCAATATATGTTGACATTTAGGATGAAAATTAACAGGATAGTTGTCTCCATGCAAGCAGCAAACATGTCTCAGACTGCACATTTTCACAACTGACTTGTAAATCGGTTTCAAGAGTTCATTAGCAGAGACATATTAAAACCGCTATTGTTTCAGCCCTTTTATTCTTTCTTGTTTAAAATTTTATGGAAGATTTAAAATTGCCTTCCTTTGACTTCAGTTAACCTAGTTACTCCGTATTTCTCCATACAGGTTGTGGAAAGCAGGACTTTATGAGAAATTCAAACTGTGCATGAAGAGTCTGTTAACAAATACATAGTGCCAAATTATTATGTACACAGGACCTCTGCAGTAAAAACAAAGGGAATGTATGGCTGGGAAGAGGAATAGATTTTGCAGGGAATGTGTATTCCCAAAGGAAGTGGTAACTTCCATAAACTCTTGAAAACCCGTTTTCCATACCCGCCACTCTCACCACCTTCTTCATATAAACTGGGGTGTTCAGTAAGACATAGTTTTCTGGCCCACTATGCCATGCTATTATAGCTGAACAAGTTGGGTGAAAAACAGCCATGTGAAATTTTCACAGCGCAGCACACACCAATACAAAGCCTTGCCTTGGTTTCAAATTTCTTCACCAATCCCAAACGCAGACAAGCTTTATTGAAAGGCTTGTTAAGGTTCACAGACCACAGGATGAGTTTGTGGGTGTGCCAAAGAAAAGGTCTGAAAGAGCAAACAGAAACTGGGAGCAGATCTACTTTGGGCTTTGCCATGGGCTGTCTGTGGGTCTTGGTCAGCTTATCCTCCTTCTCCTCTGTGTCTCAAATTGCACTGCATGAGTAATGCTGCTGAACTCCCTGTGTCCCCAGAGCATCAGGAGGATGAATGGCTGGGAAGCCCTTTAGATTAGTGGAGTGTTAAACTAGGACTAGAGCTGGCTGTAGACTTCCCAGTAGAGCTGTAACAGCAAAGCTCCAACAGAGACCCAGCTGGAGAACCCTTTTTCTGGTTTGCAGAAGTCATCATGAGGAAAATACAAAATATTTTCCTGAAGATAATTTCTTTGACTTCTAGTGTGCACCTTTTCATGGATTTTGCCTGGATACCTGTGGCTGCTATTCCACTTCCTCTAAGGCAAAGGAAATAATTGTATAATTGTAAAATGCATTTTATCAATTCGATTCTCCTCCTCATTCCACCAGAGTGGAGGGCGGAAGAGAGGGAGGTTGAGCGAGCAGCTATGCAGCATTTCATCTCCAGTTGGGCTTAAAACCACAACAACGGAGCAGGACATTGGAAGGACAGAGCTTTGGGTTCACCAGCAAGAAGCAGGCAGAGCAGGCAGCTTTGCTCCCATGTTCACAGGCAGACTGGTGTGTGTACGTGCACGGGGGAAGATTCCTATTTGTTGTGCTACAGCTCCTTACAAATTATCATGAAGTCACTAACAGGAATTAGTCTGTTAGGAAAGTTGTGAACCTGGGTTCAGTTTTATTAGGGTCATTTATCATTTTAGCAATTACTTTACCAAGAAGCATGTAAGAAAATATGCTGACAAAGAAACAAAGAAAAACAACAGGGTAAACATGAACAACACAGTTAATACTTATAAAAAAAAATCCAAATACTGATGTTTTCATTCAGGTAGAACTATGCTGCTCTGGATCACATATCTATAATTTCATGAAAAAACAGCATGGCATGAAAAGCAAGTCCACTGACTTCAGAGAACACTTCGTTGTAAATATCAGTAAACACACTAATCTGTTTGCTAATCTATGTAGCTGTTTGGAGAAATGCAGCTATTTAAAAATGTGAGATTGTGCTAAAAGTATTCAGGTGTGCTACAAGTAATCATATATAATAAGGTATCTCCCTATGACTCTGTATTTAATCAAGCACCTTGCTTGCACAAGCACTTCGCTGTTTAAATTCCATTATTGCCTTTTAGTGGAGCTATGTGGTTTTTGACCATGTTATTAGAAGTTTTTAACATATCTTGTTGTTTTGTCTATAAGCTTCATTTTTATATTGCAAGTCTGCAAAGCCCTACCCACAAATTCCTGGTATCAGCCAGAGGGAAGAGAGCTTTTTCATGTCTGTAAAAGAATTTTATTGGGTATTAAGAAAACTTGCTGCAGCCACATTCATTGTGGGGTGATGAAATCAGAGGCTTTGTGACAATCCCAGTGAAGTGTCAAGATATTGATTACACTGAGCGATTTTGGCCAAATTTCATTTTGCAGCAGCCACAGCAAATGCTGTCCAATACACTCAAAAAGGGATTTTCTGCTGTGTATGTCTAGACATACAGTCTAGAGGGGTAGAGAAATAATGGATACAATATCTGCAGCCAAGCAGTAGGAAACAGGGAGGTCTCTGTTATCTTTACTTCATATTGGATGAAGTGAGTCTGCTGCAGGTTAAGATTGTTGAATTACAGTGGATATTGTTCTGATATAGAGCTCCATATCATAAAAAAAAAAAATTTAAAAAGAGCCAAAATCAAGACTATCAGCTACACATAGGGCCACAAAAATGATCAGAGGGATGGAACACCTCTCCTACGAACACAGGCTGAGAGAGTTGGGATTGCTCAGACTGAGGAAAAGAAGGCTCCAAGGAGACCATAGAGCAGCTTTCCAGTATGTAAAGGGGGCTTATAAGACAGATGGGGACAAATTTTTTAAGTAAGGCCAGTTGCAATAGGACAAGGGGTGGTTGTTCTAAACTAAAAGAGAGTAGATTCAGACTAGATATGAGAAAGACATTTTCTACAGCGTGGATGGTGGAAAACTGGCACAGTTTGCCCAGAGAGGTAGTGGATGCCCCATTCCTTGAAATATTCAAGGTCAGGCTGGATGGGGCTCTGAGCAACCTGCTCTAGATGAAACTGTCCCTGCTCATTCCAGAGAGTTGGACTAGATGTCTTTAAAGGTCCTTTCCAACCCAAACTATTGTACAGTTCAGTATTTTCCCAAATTAGGGGTACCTCCAGCTTTTTGATACATGCATATGATTCTCAGCATTTCTGGGGGGAAGAATTCATTCCAAAATGTGTGAGCAGAAGCCAGAAGGTGTGAAAGGAATCGTTTTTGTGGGAACTAGACATGGTCTGGGCCAATGAATTTCTTCTGCTTAAGGTGAGAAAGATCAGAGGCCATGTGACAATCATAGCAAAATGTAAAACCCATTCATTGAATCTATCCTCATTAGAAGCTTCAGGTACCATTTCAGTGTTACTGGCTCACATACATGTGCACATGAGTGCACCTGCACACACACACTTTCAAACACATCGCCATTTATCCTGCAGAAAAAAAAAAAAACATAAGACACCATTACCTGTAATTTTCAAGTTTGAATACCTGGACAAAAATAATCATTAGGGTTATAACGCATATGCAGGATAGCTTCCAAAGTGGAAGGTTTGCTATGAACAGATCCAGCATTCACTTTATAGCTCCTCCTCAAAACTTCACTGTTTCTCTGTTTTTATCACCACTAAATACCTTGTAAAGATAATTAATCTAATTGTATTATTATTTACAATATCTGTATGATACCACTTAGGAAAAAGTTGCTGTTTATACCTTCTGTTTTTACATTTCAGGATAGGTGATATGTGCTGATTAAATATGATGACATGTGCAAAACTTGTCAAATTAGGTGAGGTACATCAAGTATATTGTTTTACAGAAGATTTTTTTTAATACACCATACTTCTTTACCATTTTCTGAAAATACAAGTATATTTTCCAAATTCATACATTTTATCTCAACATAAATCTGTCTGGAAGATGAGTCTTGCAGATTTATCCCCTGTGTATCAATAAGGAAACTGAGACACAGGCCTAGGTCTTTGCTGTTGTAATTCTTACTTGCAATCTAAAAAAGTCCTAAGGTTCCCATGGAAAAGACATACATGGAAGAACTTTAAGTAAGTTACATATTTATATTATGCCCTTTACTTGTAAACTTCATACTGATTAATTCACTCACTGACTGACTGTGATTTTTTATGAGCTGTAGAAATTTTCTAGGACTGTGATATAGCTGTGACACTTTGAAGCCGTAAAACCCAATCCTCTGCCTTGTGTCATGGGTTCTCCGGGTGTGATAACCACATGTTAAACACACACTTAACCTCCCAACAGTGCATGTCACAAGGCCACTAACATGTGCATGTGCCCCAACGGAGCTTCGAAGAAGAGGAGGGAGGCAGGATTACAGTACTGCCGCTGCTAATGATTGCTTTCCAAATAGGTCTGTGGTCATTGGCTGGGCAAGGCTGGAAAACTTCTAGTGTAGTTGTTTAGACTACTTGACGGGCTGATATATAGGGACTTCTTTGTACAGTGCTGCGAGTGTCTTCATACTGATGTGGAATAGGACTCAATGTTTTTCTTGGGGAGGGGGGAGCTGGTGCTTTATTTTAGCTGGGAGAAACATTAAAGTCTTTCAATCTGACCGATTGTAACTGGAACTCGCGGTCGGGGGTGGGAATGGGGTGCCGAGGATCTCGGCTCGACCCGCGGAGGGGCGCGGGCGGCAGGTCAGCGCGCGCCTCCTCAGGCTCTTGATTATGTCTCGGGAGCCTCCCGAGGACCCCACAGCGCATCCCCCGGGGCTGGACGCCAAGTTCCTGCAGCGGCAGCCGGGGTCACCTGGGGAACAAGGTGCGGGCGCGGCGCTGGCGGCCCGGCGGGGGCTGCGGGGGCTGCAGGCGGCTCGTCCCGGTGGGGGCCGGCGGGGCCGTGCGCCGAGGGCGCTGCCGGGCACGGCGCCTGCCCCGGCGGGGCCCCCGCTCCCCCGCGCCGCCGCCCGGCCCGAGGCCCCCTGGCGGCCAATGCTGCCCGAGCCACACGGGCCGCGGCCGCCGCGCCGGCCGGGAACATCCTGTAAAAACCGCGTTTCAAATTCGCCCGCCACCACAGGCTGGAACCTGCAGGTCCTGCCCACTTCGTTCCAGGTTTTGTTTAAGACAGACTGCAGTGAGGCGGGAACGTCTTGGTCGGAGGGGTCTGCTCCGGAGAGTGGGAGTATACGGATGCACGTGCCCGTATTACGTTCCGTGTGTGTTTGTGTGGGCACAGACAGGGCATGGTGGTCACACAGAATCTCGGAGTCACGGGGTGCTTTGGGTTGGTAGGGGCCTTAAAGATCATCTAGTTCCAATCCCACTGCCATGGGCAGAGACACCTTCCACTGGACCAGGTTGCTCAAAGCTCCACCCAGCCTGGCCTTGAACACTTCCGGAGACGGGACATCCACAGCTGCTCTGGGCAACATAAGGACTGTCTACGCATAAAAAGAAACAGAATAAATGCACACACACACAAAAGGGTGTATGCTGAGCTACTTACCTCGTAACTACATCACCAGTATTAAAAAGCAGCCATAACCATCTCTTTGGTGTAATAAACACAGCAGGTTTAAACAAATACACAAACTCAGAAGCCTAGAAAATACGAAATAAAATTATGGGGGAAAAGCATTTGTGATAGTTGTCAGCAGCATCACAAATTCCCCATGCACACTGGAGGTTTTGCTAAGTCTTGAATGAATAAGGTTGCCACACTTCCTGATTTGCTCGTTATCCTTGTCAGAACAATGCTGTCTTAATGCTGTTCTCCAAAGACATAAATAATGATAACTATTTTTATTTTTAATTTTTTTTTACTTGTAGACACCAAAAATTATTTCTGGAAGGCCACTGTGATTTGCAAGCAAGCAAATATAGTAGCAGAAAACTTATATAATATATATATATGTATGTATATGTATGTTCCAGTAGAAAGAATGCTTCATTTTCCATCAAATCTTTGCCAGAGGGGATGAGTTCACTGCATCAAGAGATTTCCAGAATTTCTAAAAATTCTGGATTAATCTTATCTGCAGAATACACACAGTCACCCCCTTCCTTCTTTGTACTCATAACTGTTTTCTCACATTCTTTGCCTCACAGCTGCAGTGCTAATAATTTATTGTCCCAGTTGCCTCCCTCATACTACTTGATCTGAGTCTTCTTCAAAGCCAAAGGAATGAGCTGTTGGATGGGGTGTGATACAGGCAGCATGTGAACAAGGGGGGGTGAGGGTGAGCTTCAGCTTCTCTTTGGTCATGAGTTCATGAGCCTAGTAAAGCTGATGAGCAGGGTAACCAGAGAAAGTGGAGATTATAAAAAATAACCTTTGAGATGAGGCCAGATCATCTTTGATGTAAGGCAAATTTGTATGGCTTTGTTTCTCTAAGCTTGCACTAAAACAGACCTAGCTGGCAGTGGGAGACTGAGTGGAGGAGTTGCCTGAGTGGTGCTGGGGGGGCAGAGTGATGTTTCTTGCTGCTGTCTCAGTGCAAATGTCGTAAGGGTGAATCTGAAAGCAGTTTGGTATCTCCATGATCCAGGTGCAGGAGCAGCCCCTTGGAAATATTCTAAGTGTTGGCACAAATGGCAGCAGCCTCTAAGCTGCTCCAGCGTGTGCCACAAGACTGTTCAGCAGTGCGTGGGTCAGCTGCTGGGGTGACAGAAAGGTGTGCTTAAGTTTTACTCTGGGTGAGCAAAGATCAGGGCCAAATCGTGCTATTAGACAAATATACAAACTGGATTCACTCACATGTGGAAGTAGCAGGCAGCCAAATACATTCAGTATCAAACATTTGGAACAGGATAGTTTCCTCTCAGTCTTCATGAGCCAGGCTACTAGTGATAAAAGGAAATTCACTCTATGTGAGCTAAAAGTTATTTCAGTGCCAAATTCCACCTCCTGCACCTCATTATCTCTCCCCTTCTGCACTCCTGCCTGGCTTCATGTGAAGGGCATTCAGTGCTGAGCCAAACTACCTTGTTTCCATTTTTTTCTTTGCTGTTCACTTTAATGTTTTCCTTTCCTTTCTCTTTGCATTTCTCTGAAGGCTGAAGAATGCCATGTATGCACAAGCACTCAGTTTTCCAGCCACTGGTGAGAAGGACTCAACACCTTTTTACCTTGCTCCTGAGCTAGGCAAGACTCCAGGATAGGGGACCAAGTGGCTGTGGGCATAAACATGGTGTCCAGTGCCCTGTTAGACCCACCATGATACCCATACATCAGCACAGGGCTGGCAACTATGACAGAAGACTTAAAACAGACCCCTCTCTTTCCAGAATCACAGCTTGAGACTAGAAGAGACATCTTCCATACCTAAGCGTGCACCAGATGCCATAGGTAGGCAAGCTCCCAGCTTGTCTGTTTGCCCCTTTGCTGGTGTAAACTGGAGTAACTCATTGCCTTCACAGAAGACTTGTGCCTCGATAAGTTTTGTTCTTTTTCAAAAATTATATCCTGAAGTTAAACAAGACCCAACCTCAGTGCCAAATCAATTGAGTCCATCATACATTTTCAACTGAAGCTGACCAGCTATGTAAAAGTTTCATTACAATCAGAGTTTCCAATGAGAAAATGGCCATTCTTGAGAGCATTTTCACATTTTTCAACAGAAATTTAGAAATATCCCCAATATAAAAAAATGAGGCTATCTCAATCCTTCTCTTTGAATGGAAATTGTAAACCATGTTTTACTTTGCTTTGAAGAGATCCCTTCTGTCTTTTGCTATTTCCAAATAAAAACAGTGATTGAAATTCACCCTGTGTGTAAAAATGTCCCATATTACTACATTCTGTTTGCTTCCTAAGAGGGAAAAAAAAATTATGTAGAAGTATGCCCATTCAAAGCCAGTAGTCTACCAGGGGCCTCCTCACATCATTTGTGATGCATGGACAAGCTGCCACAGGACCAAGAGCTGCTACTCCTGTTATGGAGGTCCTGTAGCTGTTGGTTTGTAGGCAAAATACATTTGGAAACATGGGTTTGATAATCTGTAAGTCTTTTAAGCTCATTGTCTTAATAGAAGAGAAACAAACTGCACTGCTCTTCTCAAGGACCAAAGGAAATTATTTCTTTATCTGCTTTTACCTACCAAATAGGATGTGTTGGTAAAGACTGCATATTTATGCCATGATTATGATTTCCTTAATAAACAATTTCTTCCAGAGGACCCAAACAGCTTTATAAACCTTGTCCCTGTATGAATGTGGGCAAACTGAAATGCCAAACAGCTGAGGCATGAAGTTTTCTACATGACATAAAGGAATCAGGCACCAGCTCTGCTTGGCTTTCCCTGGGAGCAGTGCATCTGAGCCCCCTTGTAAATTCCAGCCTAAGTGATTTGCCCCAGGGTCATGAAGTGAGTCAGTATGTGAAGTGGGAACAGAGCCAGGCTATCCTGACTCCCTGTTTCCTATCCTAACCACTGGGCTACTCACAGGATATTTGGTCATGCAAATCTCATTGCACAATATCTTGTCAGCAGTGTTTTGCCATGAAAAAATTGTCACCCCAACAGCACATGGAAACAGAGAGAAATAGTAAACCCAAGCCGTTCTATATATTCAGTACTAGAGATGACACATCCCACAGTCAGATCTTATTACAATCAAATATTTGTGGTGAAAGGACTGAGATGAAATGATGCAGTCCTGATAATGTGGCCATTAAAGACCAGATGTACGCACCTGGAAAATGAGACACACTGCATTAAGTATCAGGCCATAAGTACTCCATTTCCTATTTGGAGTCAGTTCTAAAGTCAAATGAGATCACTTCTCATGCTGAGAAGACTCTTTTTAGTCTTAAAAATTCATGTAAAAAATTAAATAATTCAAGTCAGGTATTCATACAGGTTCACTTAACCCAAAGAAAAATATGTTACATTTTATATATATATATATATAAATATATATATTTATATAGAAACTCAGCCAGTGACATAAATATCGATTTATTAGTGCAGCTATAAGGAGAATTTTTGACTATAGATGAAACTATCCTTAGTATACTGAAATTAGTGAGTTATAGTCAATTATCTGTTTGGTTTTGTGTATATATACACACACACACACATATATATATATATACACATATATATATAGTACTCATTTAGCACTTGCCCACTCAAGTATTGCACTGACATGAGGAACTGCTATGGGTATCCTCAAACTGCAGGTTCATCTTTAAAAATTATTTTAAATAAACTTTAAAACCTTAAAATGAAATGTGTCATTTTCATTCTGTGGGAAAGAAAATGAGAATCCAGAGAACTAGTTAATAATACAGTGCAATTCTCTTCTTGATCCAGCAGTAAATAAATACAGCAGTAAATAAATACAAATGTTATAAAACATTTCCCTTGGTATTCTATACAAAGATTGAACTTGCTGTGAGCTTTGCAGTGGATGTCCATTAACCGAGTATATAATCTCTCACCTTTCCATTACAGTGCCTTTAGCTGGAACACAAGACCAAGAAAAACACCATTTTGTCTTAAAAATAGACACAGTCTCCCTGAGAAGCAGATTACACTGAGCTACAGCAGACTCTGTGGATGGGAAAAATGTTTCTCATTTCCGTGTGCCCATAGCCTGTTAGCATTATTTACACCATGGGACTTCCCAGATACCCAGAGGAGTGGAGCTCATTCTGCTAAATGTTGTGGAAAGATGTCATGAGAAAATAGTACCTGCCTGCAGATATAATCTTTGTGCTTATACTGTGCTCCTCTGCACTGCTTAGACAATGCAAATCTCTTTCACTTGCCATTTTCCAATACATTACAATGTCATAGTTTGCCACAGTTTTCATAGGTGAAAAACTAAAATGTGTCTTTTAATCATCATGTGCCACCAAAGATCAGAAAGTGGAGCAGCCAGCCAGGCTTGTTTCTGCATCCAAGTGGTTAGAGGACACTACTAGATCATACCTTTTGTGTGCATTTTTGTCTGCCAGAGTATTTATTTAACACCTGCATTACCAGAGGAACCATGTTTTCATTCGGCAAATTCTGTTCACAATGAAAAGTAATGCCCCGTAGTGTAGCTGAAGTGTCTTGATAGAGAAGGCCTAGGAACCATTTAACATGCTGGAAACATGAGCAGAGAGCTTCAATGAAAGAGTTTTAAGGCAAGCACTGACATCTCAGTGTTGATTCGTTTGTTACTAAGATTAAGACTCAAGAAATGAGCGTATTTGGAAACTAAAGCAAATGAAAAATGAACTTCCTTCTCATTCCCATTGTACTTGGGTACAATGAATTCTCAAAACCATTTTAAAACCTCTCTAGCAAGTCAGTAACCTAGTTCCTGCTAAGAAAGGCTTCCAGGGCTGGAGGCCAAACTGGCAATGCAATAGACATCTGTGGTCACTGGTCAGCACAGACTAGAGAGTCTGAGGATTCTGCAGTGGCAAGAACTGATCATCAACCATCTCCAGAGCTGAGGCTGTGAAGGATCTCATCACTTGTCCTACCACAAGCACCTTGAACATGGTTACCTGCATTATGTTTGCAACTCCCTGTCTCGTGGCTTTGATAAATGTGAAGGTCAGAAGTCCACACAGAATCTGCCAACTGCTATCCAGAGAAAATGTGTCCCAGACCCATGACAGGGGAGCCTTATTTGGGAGACATCAGTTCCCCCTAAATGGGAGCTGACAAAAACCCACAAACAAGACCCAAACTTGGCAAGCAAAGTGAGACTGAGCACTTGAATGTTTGTGTCCATCCTGTCCAGGCTGGGTTATTGCAGTTATTGTCTGTGTTTGGATCAAGAAGCAAATTAACCTGCTCTCCTCAGTGGAGCAGGTTAGCACGAACCTTCTTTTTTCTGCCCTCTATCCCTTCACTGATTTGTTGTGCACTTTGTTCTCTACTTCCAGCTTTTACTTCTGATTTTCAGAAAACTCTAAGGGTGACTTAGGTTCCCTTTGAGTTATCTCACTACCACATTGCCATGCTGACTCACTCAGTTCAGCTGTGTTCCATGAAGATAATACAGCTTACAAAACCTCGGATGAATCAAGTAAACAGAAAACACTTTATGAAAATCAAATGAGATTTTAAAGATAGATTTAATGGTGTATGACTAGTGCTTGGGCGTGTGATATCTTCCTCTTTACAAAGTGCTTTTTTCTTAGAAAAAGCATGATTACAATACAGGTGTTTAAAATGTTTCCCACTGCCCAGACTCGACAGAAAATCTCTCCCTAGAAGTTCCCATGACATATATAGATCTCATTTACCTCAGTAGCATTTCAGCATCCAATAAAGAAATTCTATAAAACCCCTAAGAAATCCTTTGCCTACAGTAGGAAATTGAGCAATTTGATTTAAACTCAGCCGGTGCTGGCTCTGGGTTTGCTGAAGGTGTGGACAAACCCAAACATATTAAACATGATACACATGGCTAAAACACAGTTGAAGGAAGTAGGTCAAGAAGAAGTTGGCTTGCTTTCTTCTGACAGGTTGGGGCAAGTCTCACCAGTGTATGCACATTTGGCTTATAATCCAGCCTTTAGTTTGGATCTTTCATTGAGAATGACCTGTTTTGTCTTAATTTTATCCCCTCCCTCCAACAGCGAGGGTTTTGTGTAACAGCTACACAGAACAGCTGCTTGGACTATGCATAGGCCAGTTTACATTAGCCTGGTTTTTCTTGAGAAAGTCATGGTTTAAACAAATGGTTATGTCTATTTTAATCATTTTTGTCTTCTTTTGAAGTGTTTTTTCAAACATTAGCTTTTTTAACTTCAAAATCAAGTTTAGCTTTACAAATTAGTCTGCTCTGTCATGTCCCCTTTAAACACAGCTGTTACTACAATGTAAACAGGGTTTTAAAAATTTAGATGAACAGTTACAAGAAAGAGGTCTTCAAGTGTTTTTAACACATGGTCAGTTCTTGCTTACTTGATTTTCCTTGGTTTAAAAATAGAATTCAAAATACATGCTGTAGTTCACAGATGTCAGCCCCCAATAGTAACACTTACATAGTGTGTTACATTTGCAGTGATGAACAGAGAAACACCAACTAATTCTCCAAATGCCACTGTGAAAGGGTGAGCATTATTTTATAGGAACCAAAATGGAGTTTTGTTGGTCAGAGTAGGAAACATTTGCAATGATTTCCTACCTTTACAAACAGCTCCAGTCCAGTCAGTGATAAGAGCTGTTAGAGTCCCGCTAGTGCTGCAGTAACTGTATGTTATATATGTACATTACTATATGTAATATCTTTATGTAGCAGCAACTGGTTGGAGCACAAGGCAGGGACCAGGGCTTACTCAGTGGAACTAAACACTTGGTGTCCGTGAAAAAAACATGGAAAATCAAAATTAGTGGTGAAAATACCATTAATGTCACTATATTGGTAGACCCCATGTTACCAAAAGAGACTGGTCAAAATAACCAACAGCATTTTAGAAAGTAAATGACAGGGCCAAGGTCGTCACCGAGGGACACAGTGGCTGAAGTTCAGAATGGGATTTAAAGGATTCTCAACTGAGACTCTGGGCACTTATCCTTTCTTGGCACCATCACATCTCTTTAACAGAGCTATCCTCGTGCCCTTTCTGAAAACTTTGCCATTATGATCAGCAGCTGGCCTCACCAGGACATTACCACCGTGTTAAAAGAATGTCAGTCATGTAACGACAGGGTGCACACAATTTTAATGTGAATATTTCTGTGAATGAGAGAAAGGGCATGGGGATCATAAATCTGAAAATGAATGTTTTCCTTTTAATGAATTGAGAATGACTTCAAGCTTAGGAAGTACTAAAATAAAGTGAAATTCTGAATGAGCTCTCCCTTCATGGTTATCTCGAACAGCTAAATGCGAAGTGTATGGTATTTGTGTTGCATTTATATCAGGCAAGTGGGAATGCATGCAGAGCCATTAAAAGTCTAGCACAAAATATCATACAGTTTGTTTTTTCTATGAGACTCCATGCTGGTTCCCCTAGATGAAGTTACATGTGTGCTTTCATCCTTAAAGCTAATTTTCAAATACTTAGAGCTATGTTAAAACATCACCTTTTTGGAATGCATGTTTCCAGTGTTGGACTGAACTACTTTAAGCAAAATTGGATAGGCCTTTTGAGAAAATTTAGAGTAAAATAGTATGCTTCAGACACCATAAAAACTACCTGATTTTTTAAAATTAGGAACAGTTGCTTCTTAGGAAACAGAACTTCTAATTTGCCTTGAGTGGTAGGACTCAGATGTCATCCTCTGTGGGAGTCAGGTACCCAGATCTCTTTTGAGGCTGTCATTCTTGGGTTGTAGTTTAAGCCCACTGAGAAGATCAATTTTGAGCTGACAGAGTTCAGTCCAATGACTTTGAGGGTGCACAGTATATGTTGTCACATAATGGACTTTTGATGTAGGAAGAAGGGGGTTTTTATGGTTTAGACATTGAAACTGAGAAAGACTCAGAGGATTAAGACTCATTTCACTTTAGCCATCAAAAAAACTAGGTACTCAAGTTCAGACCATCTATGATCAATGGCAAGAGATAGGGCACTTCTAAAGGAAGGCCCATCAGAAAGCAGTATTGCTAAGGTAGAGGAGATAAATCACTCCTTAGAGGTACCCCTGAGGAAACAGAGAGCTGAAGAGGCTAGCTTTTAGTCAGATAAAACTGCTGAGATAAAAGCTGCTTTAATACCAAAAGCTTATTAGCAAAATAAAAATAAATTAATTTCTTCACACACCCTTCAGTCCCTGCAAAACATCCTTTGTTATGAACACCTGTGTTGCAGTGGGGATACTGCAACACGCATATATCAAACCAGGAGTCCCGTGGAAAGGAAATATATATGGACAGACAGATTCTTGATAGCTGTTTCAGAGAGATGTTTATTTCCCCAGCCGCATGGCCGGAGCTCTGCCCAGGAACTGTTCCAGTCACGGGACCAAGGGTCCTTCTGCCCGCGCAGGGAACACAAACCAACCAATGGGAACGAGGCTGAGCAGGGGCAGGGAAGCCCCGTGTCTGTGCCCTCAGGGCCCCTCTCCCAGGGCTACACGGCAGGGGAGGGACCCCAACACCTCACCCGTTTTATTTTAATAAAAGGAGAATGAAAACAACTGGATAAACATAACAAGAACCGTTTCAAGACAAAACAAGCCACCCTCCTGAGTCTTTAAATGTCCAAACAGATTCTCTGGAACATCTTAGGGCTGACAGAAGGGAGACAGAATTCTCTGAGCATGCTTTGTGGGGAAACTGAGGCAGGAGAGGGTTTAACGTCTTCCCTCCCCCTTTTCATCCCCCACTCGGCATTGGAAAGGGATTTTTGGGGAAACAATTGGCAAAAGCATGGTTTTGTGAGGGAAACCATGGATGAAAAAACGGATTGGGAATACACTGGGGGTAATAGGACATAGGGTAAAAGGGAAAGGTGGGATTAGGAAAGGGAAATTGTAGGGGGGGCTTACAATAGAGATACTGTCTAACATGACTACGATTTTTTGCATATATACTGCCTTTTACAGGAACACCATCAGGCCCAGTGACCTGCGATGCTTGTAACCCTTTTCTCCCTAGTACAATATTAAATTCCATCACCTCTCCATCTCCCAAGCTTGGGATGCATTTTTCAGGGTTATTCTTTTTAATAGCAGTTCTATGCACGAATATGTCTTGCTGGTTGTCACACCTTGTTATAAAACCATAATTTTGCTTAACATTATACCATTTTACTATCCCTAAGGTCTTAGTTGCTATGATCTTTTCCTTTTTCCGAGTGGCTGCTGTTTTCTGTCTCGCTGCGTCTTTGCTCTCTCTTTCGGTCGCTCCCGTGTTGGAATTGTCGGAGCTGCTGGTGCCTGCGCGCTCTTCCCGGGGTCGCGTTCGAGGCCGCGCGGGCCGGGCCGGGCCACGCCGCTCAGTTCTCCGTGCGTCGCCTCCTCTGGTCGCAGCTTCGCTGCCGATGCCGGGCGCTGCACCCACATCTCGGCCGGGCCCCCGAGCGACGACTCCCCCACGCCCTGCTCCAGCGCGCGTTTCGGCTGGGTGCGGCTCCGCTCCACCGCCACCGCCGCCAGCCGCCGCCCACACGCTGCCCCTCTCGGTCGGGCGTTCCCGGGGCTCGCTCCACCACGCGCTGCACGGGGCCATTCGGGCACTGCCGGGTCCCGCCGCTCCCCGCTCCGCCACCGACACTGCGGCTCGCGTGGCCCCGCCCGCGCGCGGGAACTGCCTCGCTGCTGCTCGCAGAGCGCTCGGTGCACGTGGCCTGGGCCGCACGGTCCCTGCGCCACGCTTCCCTTCGCCAGGACACAGCTGACATTGCTCAACAGTCTCGGTAACTAAATAATATTCACGAAAATATTCTTCCATTGGCATATATTTTGACTCCAGTATTAACTGTGTCCAAACGGTTTTCCAAAAGCCCTTCGTAAGAATTAAATCCCAAGAAACATAGAAAAAGTTCTTAAACAACCATGCCAGGAAGTGTTTCAGTTCTTTCTGAGCTTGAATCAAGCTAAAATTTACAAATCGTTGTTCAAGAATCATTTTAAGTTTAAGATAAATGTCCATATGCGGCTCTGAGAGCCAAGAGTCTTCCCACGGTTCCTCCATAGTTTAGATATGGAATAGCAAAGCAAAACCAAGAAGAGGAATCCAAAGTTTCCAGGGTTTACTCACACAAATCAGTCGCTTAGGGATCGGGGATCGTTCTGCTCACAATTCTCCACCATTTGTTGCAGTGGGGATCCTGCAACACGCATATATCAAACCAGGAGTCCCGTGGAAAGGAAATATATATGGACAGACAGATTCTTGATAGCTGTTTCAGAGAGATGTTTATTTCTCCAGCCGCATGGCCGGGGCTCTGCCGAGGAACTGTTCCAGTCACGGGACCAAGGGTCCTTCTGCCCGCGCAGGGAACACAAACCAACCAATGGGAACGAGGCTGAGCAGGGGCAGGGAAGCCCCGTGTCTGTGCCCTCAGGGCCCCTCTCCCAGGGCTACACGGCAGGGGAGGGACCCCAACACACCTGCAGTATGTAATATGGAAGATGGGAAAACGAGGTCACTCTTTTACACAATACAGTATGTAAATAATATCAGTTTTCTGATATTCTATGTCAGCATGTGAACTGAAGGGAGATTTCAATCCTGTACTTGCTATGCTGTTCCTTGAGTGCTGTTCGAGTAAGCAGAAGAAAATGGACTCTCATTTTTAATTAGTGGATGCTTTTAAAATAACCCTGTACTTCCCCTCCTCCCCTCCTTCTGTATGATATGCAAAGAAAATGGCTTGGTGAAAGGTGGTATCAAAGGAGAGAGTGCCAAAAGGAGACCTTCTTCTGCCTGTTTGGTACTTGTTTCCAGACATTTTTTAGAGGAGTTTTGCCATACTGAGCATGAAAATTGGGTGGACTAGAGAACTGAAAACTGCTATCTAGCAAATAAAGGAATCCCTTGCTTGATTAATCTTCTAACGTACACCTAAGAAAATCTGTATCACGCAGTCCCAGGGAAAAAAAAAGGAAAAAAAACCTGGAGGGAAAAGAAGAGAAGAAGGAAGAGAAAGGAAAAGAACAAAGAAAAGAAAATAAACAGCTGGATATTGAGCTACCTGCCTATCAAGAAATAGCAAAAGCAAGCTGCCCATCCATCCATATCTTTACCCTGCCATAACAAAGCTTTTTATTGCAAGGCCATGTGTTTCCAACCCTTACCCTCAACACACATTTTCTTTCCATGTGATTTTCGTCATTCATGGTTGTGGATGAACAAGATTGAGATTTTTATGGTGTTTTCCCTTTTTTCAGGGAACTGAGTACAAGTTGGACAAGAGAGAAGAACTTTGTGAAGAAAAGATGAGGAGTAAAAAGCCAGTTAGTTCCTTAATATCATGGTTTCAAGGCTAAAGTTTGTTAGCTCTTTCAGATAAGGGTCCTGTTTAAAGAAGAGGGACTAAGGATGCTTGACGTCTTTGCTGGTGAGGCCACAGAGCCAACCCTGAAGCAACCTTTGCTGCTTTGGACTAATGGACACACATCATACAGATGTTTTCCAAGTTCCCAACCCTACTGTGGCCATGATCTGACATGGGGTCATTCTTTCTATTTGTAATAGAAACATCTTCAGTACTGTCATGAAAGCAGCCTCTCTGTGCACTGGACTAAACAGGCTCCTTGGTAAAGAGTAAGGCGAGAAATTTCATGTGTTAAGTTATACACCAGAGGGAGTTCCATGAATGCAGTAAAAACATCCTGATATTACCAAAGAAAAACCCATTTAAGAATGACAGGACTTGAGAACTGCAATCTGTAGTTTGCACTGTAGCTCCTTCTGTTTACAAAACTTACATTCACCCAGTTTCATTTGCCCTGCTATTTCCATAAGCAGCCAAACTTAGAGGCTGTTGAAAGCAAAAATGCGCCTTACATATTTTTTCCCCAGGATGGATCCTCCTCTATTTCTCATTGAGAAAACCACGTTAAACTGATTTCCTGTAGGTAATATTAAATAGTAGGATCCCTTTAGGATCGCATGAAATAAACATAATTCTCACATTTGAAACTGCTTTAAGACAATATCAAAGAATTTTCAGCCATTTGGCCCTATATGATATGTATGATGATGGACAGCCCTCCTCCTCTCCCTGTCCACTCCCTACGTGAACATGCAGTTTTAATGTCAGTCTGCTTGCTGAAAGGATTCTATGATTAATAACTCATCTTCTGTCTTCATTCATTTTAATTCCCTGCCCCTCTGGAAATGTTACACATTCCTTTGCAGAAGAGCAGCCAGTCTCTGACTTTTCACCTGTACTGGAGTTAGCAATGTTGAGCTTCTCCCTACAAAAATGGCATCCAGAAAACTGCCACATACTTTCCTAATGACTTCGGGAGTTTACATAATTCTAGGATTTGAACTACAGAGGAGACACAATGCACCAAACACAATTCCTGATGTTCTGGCAGGTATTCTTTCCTACTTTCTTACTGTTTTGTGTTGTGATGTCTTCTGCATTTCATCAGATTATTTTTAGACCGGGTCCCACCTTGCAGCTGAATTTTTTTCTTTTGAGTAACATAATGCAAAAAAATGTAGTACCCTCATTGAAGGCAACTCTGTAAATTAGAGGAAAGGCTTGTATTGTGTGAACATTTTATAACTCTGACTGTGGGCTGAGTTGCTACTGCTCTTTGTCTGAGAAACTCAGAATCCATTAGGCTGATAGCCACTGTTCTTCTGAGGAAACTACAGCCCTTGTGACCCTTCCTGTTTCCTTTCAACATTCTTAATGTGATAGTGGAAGAGGATATCCTAAGGTCAGACATTAAAATGTGAAGTTGTGAGGTGATGATTAAATGAGAACACAGTGAAAACTTCACTCTTCATTATTTTAATATAGTCCAGCCTGTGCTGATATAATAATTTCCAGCAGATATTTAAGGTAGTTATAGAAAGGATTAAAAGAAAGGCCTTTCATTTATTATCTTAATTATATTTTCTGTGTTGCCTTTTTTGTCTTTCTTTCTTTTCCTAGAGACCCACATCAAGTGTTCATGTTTAAGTCTTACAAGCCCATTTTACAAGACAGTAATATATTTTCAGCTCTGTTTTGCTCTTTGATCTTTCAAAGTATAATGCCTTACAAAGTGTTATAGCAGTGGCCACTTCAGCTGAAATTCATAAACATTTTCCATCATAGCTCCATTGTTTCACAGTCTTACAAACTTCTGAAAAAAACATTTTGGGCTGAAACTGTCCATCTCAGTCACTGCATTAGTTTTAAAATAAGGGAATTATCTGTTCAGGCTTTTTTTTGCTTATGGGAACAGTAGAGAAAAAGAAGGACCACTTTCCCATGGTAAGTAATTTTCTGAGCACTGCTACAGCAAAACCAGCTGAAATATTAATTTTGAACTTCTTTTTGTGAGCTGACTGCAATTATTTTTTTTATAGAACATTCTTCTATATCAAACCATACAGTTAGAACAAGTGACAGCATCCAGGTGCATGGGTGCTGGTAGATGTGGTCTCTCACTTGCAGGAAAGTTATGATTCAGCAACAGGGGAGTCCTGCAGGACTGTTCATGGGCTTGAAGAGAGATACACTCTTCTAAAAATGGGTTGTGGTTAAAGGGCAAACCCACAGTAACCAAGGCAAGGTCCCACATGAAAACAACAGAGTAAAATAAAGTGCCATGCTCTACGTGGTGAACAGGCACTGGGGCTCTGGCAGTCTTTGCTTCCCAGCTGCAAGGGAGGGGAAGTGCAGGCAGCATTGGCAGAAATCATACACTGGCTTTGCACTTTCAAGGAGAATATTAGGTCAGCCACACAGGGACAGATTTCCATTCCTGTTTTCATTATTTAAATGCCAAAAGTATTATTAATTTACATTTGGGTTCAATCCAGACTCCAAAACACAGAGGATGTGCAGCTAAATTGCAGTTTGCTGTTAGAACCTTACTTTTGCATTTCCCAACATTTTGTGATTTTAACCATTCATCTGTAGCAAAGTATCAGCCCAGGCTGTTTCCCTCCATTCAATTTTAGACTGAGTATGGAGTGAATACAATAACCTTGGTAAATTAAATTGTCATGTGATTTCCTTTCCGTGAGCAGAGCGGATGTGTCTGCAGAGCTGTAAGGAAGGAGGGTAAGCACAAGAATGGAGAGCTTATGCTCTAAGCACATCAAAGCCCTCCAGTGCTTGTAGAGTTCATGTGCAAAAAATGCAAATGCTGTGTGAATTCCAGTTTGAATGTTGTATTTGGATGAGTTGTGGTCCTCTCCTATCTGCTGTTAAGTCTTCATGTGGGAAGAAAGCGTGATGGAAGAGGACAGAAAAAGCTTCAGCAGTAAAGATGTGCTAAGATTAGGCACATCAGTAAAAAGCTTGAGACTGGCCTCTAAATTGTTACAGCTGGCTGAGATTACAGTCTTTTGCCAATATATGTCCAGCACTTACTTGGAGCATGAGTTAACTGCAGGCTTGTGCAAGTGATCATGAATTCATTCATTTTGAACTTCAACTCTGGTATTTTCACTTTTCATTTTCCTTTAGAATCGTTAAGGCTGTCATTACATCACTTCAAGGAAAGGGAACAGACTCATAATGTTTTGAAGAGATGTAAGGGACAATTGTTGGCCAAGGCTGACCTCTTTCAGGTCCCATTACATAGAGTCAAAACCTTGCAGCACTTCCAGGAAGCATTCAGAATGAATGAACTCAGGAATGAGTTCCCAGGATCTAGGTTACTTAATGAATCCTAACATAGTGGAATCACATTATTAATTGAAAACACCAAATAGCAGATACTTCAAGCTGGCTACCTGTAATTTCTGAAGTACAGTTAACTTCCTTCAGTCCCAGCCTTGTTGCAGAATCGTGTGGGGATGACAGAAGGATTTGGATAATCAAATGTGCAAAAACTGGCTTCAAAATGTCATTATGTATTAATGACTTCCAGAACAAATTTGCTCAGTTCACAAGTGAAAAGCTAAGGGGTTTTATGTCTGCCAGCTCTGCAAATTCCCCCTGATTGTGAAGGTCAAATTTGCACTATTTCCTTCTCACACATCATCATCATCGTCAGCATCTGTAATAAAGATTATGAGGACCAAGCTGCGTCTCAGTTACACCTATGAAAACTCCAATGTGTTTCATGGGGTTATGCAAATGTAATGAATTGTCCTCCTGTGCCTGCAGAGCCATGCTGCAAGGCCAGCACTGTACAGGGACCTGCACATGGGATGAGCTCCAGCCCCCTTGTCTGTGCCCCACAGCATGGAGGGCAGTGCCTGCATGTGACAGGTCTAACCCGGCAGTGTTACCTCCTGGTCACCCGAGCTGCTACACCAGCTGAGCCCCGCAGGGATTTGTGGATGGAATTAGGCACCATGCAGGCACCCTTGCTCATACAAAAGGTGAAGGTCTCCTTGTAAATGCTGTGGCTGCAGCTAGGCCCTAGTGCACGTGCTCAGGAAAGTCTTCACTGTGAGTGCGGTGAGGCACAGGAACAGGTTTCTCAGAGAAGTTGTGGATGCTCCATGCCTGGAAGTGTTCAAGGCCAGGCTGGATGGGGCTTTGAGCAACCTGGTCTAGTGGGTGGCATTGCTGCCCATGGCAAGGTGGTTGGAACTAGATGATCTTTAAGGTCCCTTTCAACCCCAACCATTCTATGATTTTCCAACTACCAGCTATGGAAAGGCCTTAGACCTTATGTTTGCTCTCCCGATGTCTGGGGTTTCCTTCTGGATTACAGGGCTCAGACCCTGGGCTTTCTTTGAACCTGGACTCATGCCTGTGTTGCAGAGCAGCTCCTATACCTTCAGTGAGCTGCATATGTAAAGGACCTATGTGATTTCCCACAACTTTCTAGGAGGAAAGGCAACATTGCAATGAGATTTAGCCTAATTCATGAAGTAGTGTCTAATAGGGAGCAGACTTCCTGGGGAAAGAAGTGTTATTTTTCCCAAGAAGTGTTTGTCACTTCTCACAAGGGCTGTACTACAAACTCATCTCAGTGTGGCAGGAGTGACTGAAAACAAAAGCTGTCCTGAGGCATATTGTCCCCCAGAGCACATGCCAGCATTTTGCAAGAGGCTCCCAGATGACAGTTCTCTGTGGAGATGCAGCACTGGACAGGGCTGAGCAGCTAAGCTTCCTGTATAGGATTTCAGGATCAGACTCTACATGAGTTGAAAGTCTTCCCATTAAATGTGTGCAACAATGCAAGTGAGAAAGCAGGTGGCTTTCTGTGCCTGCAGAGTAAGTTCAAGGGTGTTTTCAACTGTGTAATGACTTTGTCTTTTATGTTGTTTTGTATTTGATGTCTACCTGATGCAGGCTGTGCTTGGAAGTGACTCCAAGAGCCTCACTGCAGCCACACAGGAAGCATTAAAAGAGGAGAACTAGACCATACATTTGTTAAACCTTAGGCTTTTGGGGGATATTGTAAATTTATTGCTTCCTTTGATTATTTTTTGAATATTGCAAATGCTTGGATAGTAAGACCCATCATCTAAGCAGCACAATGCACAGCTGACAAGAGCTTTCTTGACCTACGTCCTCTGTACCCTTTCACCGCTGGACTGTTCTGGGGATGGAGGAGTTAATCTAGCATCATTTCCATGGCACCAGGTGTGTTCCCAATGAGCAGTAGCAGCCTTCTCAATAGATTCAAGGTGTTGAGAGGTTGCAGAAATCTTTGCAGCTGTGTCTGCCTTCTCTTTACAGCCCTCCATCACCTTTTCTGTCTCTAAAGAGTCCTTGGTACTGATGCTTCCACAGGGGTGTTGCTGTGTTTCATGACCCAGATAACTCTGCCAAACCAGTCAGGTCCTCTTTGCTTTAACTGCAACCTTTTGTACAAAGGGATTGGAATGGAACTGAATACTTCATTTTTGCACTAAGAAGTAATTTCATCCTTAGCTTTTTTTATCTGTCAAAATTCTACCTATGTAAACTACACAGATGTTTGTGAACAGACACCCTGCTGAGCTACACTGGGTGAAATTACTCTGTATCATGAAATGCCAACAAGATCTCTCAGAATTGTAAATATAGTGGGAGCACAGAGCCTCTGCTGGCAAGAACTTGTGTTCTACCAACAAGTCAAAGGCTGTGGGAGAAAATAGGCACAAAAAGTGAAGGGACTTGCTGTGCAGCTTACCCAAGTTCTTATCTTATCCCCACATAGAAGAATCTGGAACCTTGCAGATTACAGCATTTTTCCATGTAGTTCTTTTTGCTTTGGAATGAATTAAAAGTTGAAACATGTGCTTAGTTTTAGAGCTGGTCATGACAATCTTATACACCGCTTTTTCTCAAAGATGTGTGGTAGATTTATGAGTACCATTGTTATAATTCTTTGTGTGAATATGCATGGTGCAAATGTGAATTATAGCTGATGCAAGCCCATATCTTCCTCATAATTTTTATGCTGCAGACAACAAGCCCATAGAAAGGCAGTAAGTGCTTTTTTTTAGCTTTTGGCCACTAAAAACACCTTGGGTTTCGTGCAGTCTGCAGCTAGGGATAGAGGAGGTATCTCCCAAACTTTTTCAAGCCCCTTTTCTAAATTCACACTCCCTTGGTGGTTATAAAATAACCAGCCAGGCTTCCCAGGTAGCTGGGACCAAGGGCAGTGGCACTTAGTTACAAATGGAAGATAGTAAGTTATCATGCTGGTGAGGAAGGAGAGCATGCAGGTTCATAAGGTGGTATCATTTACATGGCACAGGTACCAAAAAGCAGATTTTCAGATGGGAAGCCATGCAGCAGAGTGAGGGGTGTAAAGGTACCTCTCATGTACTCCTCACAACCTCTTGTTAGTTCTTCTCTCTGCAACTAACTTGCCCATTGCTCTCAATAGATACCCACTTCCAGCAGTTTTCAGCCAAGTAACTTATAGCACCATGTTTCAATTTGATGTCTGATCTCACACAAGGTGAAAGCAGGCACTTTTATAGCATCACAGAAATCCCCTACAGAGTAAACTAAGTGACCCTAGTCCATCCACCTGCTGCACTTGCTCCTGATTTGACAACAGCCTTCTCTTCCACAATTAAAAAAAAAAAAAAGTTTTATTAAAATTCTGTTCCAAAGTAGCACTTTTTCTGAGATGCTTGTACAATGAGTACCTATGCTGTGAGCATTAATGTAACAAGACAAGATATCTATACAGTCTTGTAGTCTCCACTACCTTTGAGCAATGCTAGGTGATGGTAACCAGGTTTGTGGCCTTTTCACACCCTTTCACCTGTCACAGCAATCCCTCTCAGTGGCATTCTGCTAGATTTAACTCATGTCATATTCGGTACTTTACTGAAATTCCAGAGAGTTGTAGAGCTTGCTCTATAAGAATCCTGCCCAGAGTGGAAAAATGTGGACCCGCGGGCCAGATCCAGCCCACCAGAACAGCCAGATCATATAATTATTCACCTCCACCTATAATCCATCCTCCTTCAAGAAGGCCTCCAAGATGTAAGCAAGGGCTGCAGAGATGGATGAGTTGTCACACCAACACACATCCCCTGCCTCTAATATTCCATGTGATGTGACCACACACACATCTGCAGCTCACCTTTCAAAAAGAAAGGTCCATGTATCATCCTGTATCCTCCAAAGAATTTAATCCACAGAAAATAATTGACTGGACTACCTCTTGAATGACCATGTTCCTCTGCTTCTCTGCATCTCATTTATTCCCTTGTGATAAGAAACTCAAATTTCTCTGGATTTTCTGTCTGTTCTTTCATACACCATGTACTGCTGCCTTCTGCAGCTCTTGTTGTTGTCTACAATCAAGCTGGTCTCTAGCAATGCTGAGTCTAGTTGTTCATGTAGACATGACCTTATCCAGTTACTGTGTTGATCTAAGACTGTAACTGGAATACTTTCCAGTGTAGAATAAAGTATCTAATTCAAACGAAAGACTGAACCATCTTTTACTCAATCTACTTTGTGGACATCACATTTCTATTGTATTTCCTACCAAGCAAAGGTTTTACTTGGCTTTCTTTTTGTTTGTTGATTTTAAGTAAG
The DNA here is from genome assembly GCF_020740725.1 of Corvus hawaiiensis. Taxonomy (NCBI): domain Eukaryota; kingdom Metazoa; phylum Chordata; class Aves; order Passeriformes; family Corvidae; genus Corvus; species Corvus hawaiiensis. The sequence continues at coordinate 45,957,895 of NC_063216.1, forward strand.
AGACTGGAATTAACCAGTCTCTTACACACATACACCCCCCCCCCTTTTTTTTTATATGTATAGGTACATATATAGTTATATATAACAAGGTGTGTATTTTTATATTGAGTATTACAACAGGAACAGTTTTCTGATAGTTCACTGTTAGTTCTCCTCAGTGGATACATTAACATACCCTTCCAATGGTTCTGTCTGTCTGTCTGTTGCTACCTAGTTTTTGTTAGACAAAGTTGCATTCAGCATCTCTTCATATGATGAGTACTGACTCCTTTATTCCCTAGGGAAAAAATGCTTCCTCAAGCAGGAACTGCCTTACTGTGAAAGCAAGCTCTGTGTGCTGGTGTGAGGCTAAGCTCTTGCTGCTTCTCCAACAGCCTGGTGGCTGCTCCTCAACACTTGACTTTCAAGATACCAGCCACCTTTCTTGCCTGCTGCTCAAGGACTCCTCGTCCCTTCTCTCTGTGTTTGTGAGTATGGTGCCTGTGGAGACATGCTTTGAGCTCCTATAGGGAGGATGGGCACAGATGGACAAGCACAGTTCCAACCTGATCTTGCCAGCTCCATGTCTGCAGATCTCCGTTCCCTTCTAGGCACAAGGCATGGCTGACGTTGGGCAGACCAGAGAGCCCTGGCTCCTTCCTAGTATGGTCTCAGCATTGCTGGCCAAAGGGAGCTGCTGTTTCAGGGAGCTCAGGCTGCTCCATGTCTTGTGGATAAGTTCCTGCACGTGGCAGAAGAGCAACCAGACTTTACTGAGCACCTGGGATGGGTGCAGGTCCCAGCTGCCCATACTTAGGGATGGTTTCTTGAGTTAGTCTCTGGTTCTGCTCCTCTCCCTGTCCTGTGGGTTTTTCATGAGCTCCTTGTGCAAAAGGAGGGGAGAGGCCAGAGAACCTGGAGTTTCTGACCCCAGCACAATTAGCCCTGGGGGTCAAGGGGCCGCCAACTGGCATCTTATTTGTCTTGTTGTCCTTGTCAGGATCCTTGGCTGAGGCAGGAAAGCAGGGGTTATATAAGCAAAGTGTTAAAGGAATTGTTTTCTGGGCAATGAACAGATCAGGTGAAGGCTGTTTCCTTTCTCCCATCTGCTGCATTGCAGACCCTTTTAGACAGAACAAGTGGCTGCACAAAAGCCAGGGGCCAGCTACAAGTTTTAGTATTGTGTGGGTTTAATTCTTTAATCCTGTGCCATTCTTACGAAGTGATCACTGACTGACTGAAAGGAAAAATCCTGAAGTATAGCTTTTAAAAGTTCAGAAATGGAATCACTTGAACCATGTCTGATTAAAAAGAAGGAGACCAGACAGTCAACACCAAGTGGATCAAATTTAGTTGGTTGTAAGATTGACATGTCTCCGGTGTCGTCTGCAACAAGAACCAAATGCTAATTGCCTGACACTATTAAACACCTCATCAACTGTGACTTAGGGCTCTCCCTGTGCATGACTTCAGAAAAACAAGCCTGCCTTTATGCTTATCCCAGTTTTGTGATTTTCGGGCGGACCTATTTTTCTGATGCTAATGGGAGTAATGTACTTTGTTGCTAACATTTTGCAAACTGCTTTTGATGAAGCACACAGAGGAAGCTTTCACACAGCTTGGATTCACTAATTGGAAAAAGACTTGAGACAGATCTGAATGGCACCATGTCATCACAGAGCCATTGATATGCTTCAAAAGACCACAAGGAATGGTGGTGACATACTTTGTTTTCAGAACTTTCAGAAGAAGCGAGAGAGCAGGAAGATTCTAATGAAAATGTTAAGTAAAATATATTCTCTTGCCAACAAGAACATGTCCTATGAAGCCATTATTCAGAACAAGATGAAAATATGAAGAATGTGACCACAGTTTTTTCAACCTTTTTTTTTTTCCTTAAATGGGAATATTATATCAGGACTTTTAAATTGTTGGGAGTCAAGTCAAATTCACAGATTCTGATGTACTGCTTGAGTACTAAAGGGTATTTCCAGGAAGTTTCTAGGAAAGTGGCCTGCTGCTGGGGTAAATAAAAATCTGACTTACCCAATGAAGGGCAGTTGTATTTATATTTTCAGTACATAGGTGACACAATGCTTGTGAAGGTTTTGCTGCAAGACAGCCTGTACACTGGGAGAGATAATTATATCTGCAATCAGAGTCATCTGCAGAACCGAATATTGACTACTATTATGGATCATGCTATGCTCTTTTTATTTGTCATCCTGAACACATTAAAAAGAACCGCAGCTCGTGAATACGTGTTGTCATGGGCAAGCTGTGACCTTGCTGACCATAAAGTATGCAAAGCAATGTAATGAAACTAGAGCTCAGTGAGGGTTGATATGGCAACACAGACGGGAAAATCCAAAGAAACTGATACTGGTAGAATTTAGAAAGTCTTAATTATTGCATAGAAAATGCATGGATCATACAATATGGTCACAGAAATTCTATTACCTGGAAAATTTTATTTCAGTCCATGCATCAGATCAGACACAAGTTATTCTAGGAACAAATCCTTTAGAAACTTGGGAAATAATTGAATTTTAAAGGTGAATGAAGTTTCCATGAAGATATCAAAGGCGAAAGAGGAACCCAAATGTGGACATTGAGAAAAGGAACTTTACAGCCTCATCAACTCAGAAATAACAAACTATATTCAATATTCAACCTGGATATGATCATAAAGTTTATGTCATTATTTGAAATTCTGAATTTCTCAAAATAAACTGTAAAAGACATAAGTTTTCAATGAGGCATGCCTCTTATTTCTGTAAAATGAATTGATATTTTTGTTTCCCCTCTTGCAAAATGGCTAGAAACTTTCCAGAAGACAAATAGGGATATTACAGATACGATTCAGAGCTTGTGGTCTTGAGACACTAAATTCTAGGCAGAAGAAGCTGGATGAAATAAAGATAAGAAGCTGAAGCTTAATTCATAGATTACATAAGATCCCTGCTTCAACATCATTATTTAGAAAATACTGTACCTCTGATTATTGTTTTTTTTATATATATATAATATATTTAGCCATAATGCTTACTAGCTGCTTTCTGAATTAGTATAGTTGATAAAAATTATTTTATTTGGATCCATGCTGAAAAATAAAATTCTTGTGCTCAGCATGAAAGGAAAAGATGGTTTCAGTTTTGAGTAGGACGGTCATGAGTCAACTACTGCAAACTTTTTAAGTCTGCCTTGACAAAACTGGTGACCTACAGCTTACAGCTGCTGTAGAAGAATTGTTTTCAAGAAATTATGAAATCAATCATGTACAAGATTTTTTTTTAAATTTATAATTCATGGGAATTTTAATACTGAAAAGACTAGTGTATCAAATTGTTGTTTTTAAATATTATTAGATGTCCAATTGTCCAGTTTTGACAAGGTTAGGTAACATAGTCCATATTCCATCTTTCCTTTATAAGTAAAATCCCTAAATATTGAGGATGGTACTAGATCTATTTACCCAGTCTCAGTATCCTGTGTCCTATGATTATGTATGGAAATGCAATATGAAACTAAAGGAAAGGAAAAATTTCCTCATCTGTATCAGACCTTCTCAGTCAAGATTTTTGGGAGATGTTGTGGAATGCACATTTCATGACAAACAATGTTTTAAATTTTTGAAATCAACTGTTTCTTGGTGATAAAGATGAATTCAAAAAATAATTTGGAAGCAAGTGGGTATGGTCTTCTCAGCCTCAAGGACTAGGACCTCTCACAAGGCTATCTGTAAAAAGTCAGACCGATTTTGATTTTCACTATCCAGAATACAAGAAGAAATGTGAGGGAAAAAAAATTAGAAAGACAGTCACGTCAGATAATGAAATGTACACTGGATTTGTAGAGCACTTTCTTTTTACCAGGATGTTATCTGGCACATGAGCAAAGAGTTGCGAGTACAAACTTTATTTTTATATGCAATATGTCAATTGATTTGTACCATTTCTCCAGATTGCACAATGGTTCTACATTAGAGAAAATACATCCCTCTCAGGCAGTAACTGCAGCCAGCACCTCTCTCATTCCAATCGCATACCTTTTTTTAGGCAATATATTACATACAAAGAAACCATTGTACTTTCACTCCTGCCAAATATGATACAGCTTACAGGACACAAAAGAGCAGAATGGTTCCTTTTAATAGATCCTGAACCTTCAGGATCTATTAAAGTAAATATAGAGATGTTGCTCAAGCACTAACCTCTGAAAACTGAACCCTACAGCTTTGATTGTAGTAGCTCAAACAAACCAAACTCCGCAGGGCTTGCCCGGTGGTAATTGCAATAAACAACATACAAGAACTCCCAAATATTGCTCAACCGAGCATGGTGCTGGCAACCTGCCATGTGTCTGATGGCCACTTCTGATCTCCATACAACAGCACGGCACACAGGTGAGGAGGATGGCAGCAGCCCAAGGGACCAGGATGGCTTTCCTCAGCCAGCTCCGCGGGTCGGCGGTGGAAGGGAAGGCACTGGGGAAATCCTGGACATCTGTGGATCACATTTGACCTCTGCACCTCCCCTGGTGCTTACACATAATGAGCCAAGGAATAATACGTACACAAGTTGTTGAGAGCAGTAATACAATGGAGCACAACCATTGAGGCCAAAATAAACAAGACTAACAGCGCTTTCCATTCAGAGTGGTGTTACTTGTAGCAACTGGGAGCATTTTATTATATTTAAAGCAAAATAGCATATGGGAAATATGTCACTTGGAGAAGAAAATCACTTGTGTAGAGAAAGACCTGCTCCCATTCACATTGAAGTCACCAACAAAGCTCCGACTGCTCCTTCCCAGTAGGCTGGTTTGGCCTGATGTCAGCAGTGATTTTTTCAGGTTTTAAGCCTGTGCATTATCATGGCAAAGCCCTAGTGAAACACTGGGTGGTAAAGGGGGTAGTTTTCAGCCGAGGAATCAATATTCAACTTCCTAAGTACCTGGGAGCAATTCCCCTGCTGCCACTACTCCATGCTGTGCTCCACTGCCTTCCCCATTAAAAGTGTTTGAACACATAGAATTGACCTCTGCATGTAGAGAAGGGTTCCAAAGAAAAATAAAAGCCGAGTTTTCTTTCAGGATTGCCAATATGGGCAATATCACTTATTTGTAGTTATTACTCTGGTTGACAGGTGGCTAGGGGGAAATAATACCTGCAGAAACACTGCACCAAATGAGGGAACCCTAGCTAGAGAGCAGTAACAAAGAGACCAGGCAGTGACAGTATATAAATTAATCATGAGTGCATGACAGGATGCTTTGTGTAAAAAAGCAAATTGCTATGTTTGGACATGTTCCAAGGGAACCTGAGTAAATCAGTGACATAAAGCATTCCCCTTTTCACAACTCAGAACTCAGGCATGAGATCCTGGCTCATGTTGGTGAGCACTTAGTCACACCAGCAGTCCCACTGACTCCAACAACATAACTCATGGAGTCTGTTTTGTTCTGGGCCCCTTATTCAGAAGAGCTTGTGATAAACCAGGGCCACCTAAAATCCAGAAACACAATTGCTAGAAAGGCCAGAGGTCATGACCTCTCGGGGAAAAGCAGGTCGATTTTGCTAAGGCTGGTGAAGAGGTAACAATGGCAATATACCTTTTGTCAGGAGATGATACAGGTGTCAGTGAAAGATTTGAAAAAAAATTCTCTAGGGAAAAAATTCCATGAAAGAGAGAAAAGAAGGTGCAATAAATACCATTATAGTAAAACTCACAAGTGCAACCGTATGAAAAGGTCTTTAAAGATCTGTTCAGTCAGGCAAGAACAAGTACACCCTGAGAAATCACCAAAGTACATAGAGCTCCCCCTCCCATCCACCCATAGGTGCACTACAAAGACAGACTTAATGCTTAGGAGTGAACGTTAAACAAATACAGCATTAAAGTAACAGTATTAAAAAGTGCTGCAAACTTAGCCTCTCTAAAATCCAGACGGGCATTCAGTAATGGTTCCCACACCAATTTTGTTGCAAATAAGGGACACTCCAATCCACCCCCCGCCCACCAAAAGAAGCTAAAGCAGAAGTATAAATAAAAGCAATAAAAATAAATGATTGAACAGCAACAGTGGTTGTAACAATTTCATCACTGGGAAAGAAAAAAAACCTCACATTTTAAGCCTTTCTTGATGTGAACAAGAGAAAAAACAAGCTAGATTTCAGAAAGAGGATATCACACAGTCTTGGGCTCTTGGAATATTACAGATCTTCCAAAGGGCTTGTGACTGAAAAACCTACTAAATGGTGGACAAGTTGATTCATATGCCTGAATATAATCAGGCTACTTTTAGGCTGTAAATTCACACAGTATTAAGGCTCGCCTAAGTTTCACTGCGTCTTAAAAGGTACCAAATATGTATCAAAAAAAGACGGAATTAGACTGAATATTGTTACAGGACAGAAGGCCGGGAGTACTGTTAATAAGTTATAAGCCTGGGGCCAGGATTCTCCAGGTTATCATGAGATAAATGGGGGACTTACTTATGCAAATCACATAGCTGGAAATCATGTTTTGACTCTATAGCCAACTCAAGGCTTTCTAAGTGCATGGAGATATTTAAAATGTTGCCAGTATTATTAAGCTGATTCACAGTCTCCAGATAAGCCCCTTCTAGCCAATAAGACAGTATATCCAGCATCAATATTTCTGTCTTTCTAAAGCTGAGGACAAGACATCCCTAATGCAGACAAAAAGCAGTAACATTCAGACATTACTCCATAGTTTAGACTGAATTTGCAGTGTCCCCATGAAATACAAATATACTCTACCTTATACTTTATAATGTTCTCCCCATCAGGCTGTACTTTAAAGAACACAGACAGCAAAGATGACCCATATTTCAGAGTCCTCACTGAGGAGACTGAGTAGCCATCACCAGGAGTGTATTCCACTACTCTGAAAGGGCAGGAACTACCAGAGAGCTTCTTCAATTAACACAGCAATATCCCTGGCTGATGAAGCAACTATCCATGATCAGATATATATCACTAGCAGCCAAGAGGTCCAACACAAGCAAGGTAGCTTGAAGATTTTAATCTTACATTATCAGGAGACAATTTACAGCTTCTCATGAATGATATTGACTCCTAAGAAAGACTAAATGACATAACATCATCTGAATCAATATTCCTTGAGGTGGAAGAATTGCTGCATTTCCTAAACTGGAGATTTATTAGATGGGCTGCAGCTGTCAAGCACTCCCCAGAAAACAAGCAAGCAATCCACTCTTGAGGACTGGGTGAAATGTCCATGTATTTTAAACTAGCTGGTGGTTTACCTCCATTAATAATGTGTTAATAATGACTGTATCTTTGCACTTACCTAAACTGTGATGAAGAGGAGAGAATTACAAATGGCTGTCTTCAGGGTATAAGAATGTGAGAGGTGGCCCCACCAGAAGCTAACCTGAACCCAAACACAAAGCAACAGCCCATGGAAACCCCAAGCTCCTGGTCAAAAGAAAAGGACAAACTTGCTAAAAGCCAACTGACCTTTTTCAAAATGAACGTTAGCAAAGTATTCGTAGTACTTTATAGAAGGCAGCTGTAGAAGGTGATACCACATAATGCTACAGCCACTTATATGTCCCAGATTCGGTCATGTCCCCTGCTTCACACCCCCAGATACCTGTGAAGTCCAACAAATGATCAAATTCCAAGATGCTTTTCAGCCATTTCCTCTGCAGAATGTAATGCATCTGTTCCACATCTCCCTTAAACATCAATGGCTTCCCAGAAACTGAAAGGCTATGGGGTATGGTACAGCATTCATAAATCAAATGTTTCTCTTATTAATGGATCAGTTTAGGATGAACCCTTTCCTGGCTAGATGAGTAAGTTATATCCATTTGTCAGTAGTCAGGCACTGAAAGAGACTGCCCAGAGAAGCTGCAGAATCTCTGTAGCCGGAGGTTTTCAAGACCTAACAGAACAAAACCCTGAACACCCAGGTCTGAACTCTGTGCTGACCCAGGTTTGAGCAGGAGGATGAAATAGGTGACTATGGGCCAAAGCCTGATGGGCAGTCCTACAAATGCTATCTAATAAGATGGGTAAAGAAATTGCATGAAATATAGTTAAAATGGTTAAACTGTCGCTTTGGGTCTATTCTCCATCATAAAAAAACAAAGGTCAAACACCACTTGCCTCGAAGGCCAAAACCTCTAATGCCGTGAGCCCACTTGCCTCTCTCATTCTCTGTGAAACTACAAAATCACTAGTGGGGACAATGGAGAGCTGCTATGATGCTGAGAGGTAGGAGACGAGTCCTATGCAAATCCAAAAATATGCAGGTAACTGCAGTGTTATTTATGTGGTACTATTAAGACTGGGTTTTATTTCAGCAAGCTTACAGACTTGATGAGACAATTTGAAAAGTCAGTTGAAACAATAAGAAAATAGTATTTCAGTGATTTCAAGATTCCTTGCCAAAAGTTTAAGAAAGAACCCTGAACATTGCTCAGTTTCTTAAACAGATTTTTCTTTAACTTTTTTTGGCTTATAGACAAAATTGTAATTTCAAAATATTTTACCATAAGCATGAAAAGCAGAAAAATTTTTAAACAAATGCACTTTCTATTAAAAATAATACTAAACAAGTGAAAACCCTGAGAAAAAAAATATTTTGAGAAAATACGTTTTTCCATACCAACATCTCAACACTTCCTTAGTGAAATTCTTTGTGTCTGGAAGTTATTTCTGATATACATGGTGTAGGAGAAGGAAGAATGAAGCTCTGGTGTGTATAGCACTGTCAGACGTATTGGAATAACCTCAAAGGCCTATGAATGAAAATTCCAGTCAGACTGTCTCTACAGGAAATAGTCCATTCAAGGTCTGGATCCCTTTCAGAGAATTTGCTAGCAATATATATTAGCATTTATCAGTAAGCATTAAACAAGTCTTACAGGTATGTTACCAGCTGTTTGTTTATAACCAGTACAAGATTTTTCCAAGGTCACTGGCTCCTTATTTGCCTTTCATGAATGCAGAGCCAGTCAATCTCCAGGGCACGATAAAAAAAAAATCTCATGCAAAAGATACAGATTTATCATTCAGCTCTCCAAGGGAGTTGCAGCACGCTTGAGTTGCGACGGCTACTTTCTGACATCTAGAATTTAATGTTTAATAAGTTACTGTTCGCAGGTATGATTGCAGGAGAATTTTTTGGTTTTCTTACATAAGTTATCTTTGATTGATCACCCAAAGGTTGGTTTATTTTCCAGGTCCATTTGGAAATATGTGGAGTCCAAAAATATTAAAGAATTCCTCAGTCTGGGTTCATTCCTCTAGGAATGTGCACTTCTAAAAGAATGCAAGCGAATAGGAGACTCGAAAGCCATCCTGTCCTGCATGCAGGATTAGACATCAGTACAAATGAGTGTAGGCCCTCACAGACACGCAGAAGAGTAAGTGGGTAGAGATCCACTGGTTGCTTTTCTTGGTCTTTAGGGTGAGCAGGTAGTATCTGGTAGTATCTTTACACTGATCTATTTTCATCTTCCCTTCAGTCTCCCGAAATACATGAAATTCAGATTTTGTTTGGTGTAATGCTAACGACAGCAAATTTCTTCAGTACATCCTTCTCTCAGTGTCCTTAGCTGCACCCAAGACCTGTGATTAATCAAAGAAAACACTTCAGCAATGTCCAAAAGTTCACACTGTCTACTGGATCTTGTTTGGGTAGCTATGTGGAAGAAAATTTAGCATTTTCCAAGATTTGACATGAATTCTTTGTTGAATTACGAAGATTTCAGAGTCTGACTGGCATCAGTTTTGACACTACTGCAATAAACTAAAGTCAGAATTTTAAGTCATGACAGTTCCTCCACACCTGTCCTGAATTTGTGGCAGGTTTCATAGAACCAAAGAATATTTGGGATTGGAAAGGACCTTTACAGGTCATCTAGTCCAACCCCCTGCTATGGGCAGTGGCATCTTCAACTAGACCAGGTTGCACAGGGCCACGTTCAACCTGACCTTGAATGTCCATCTGGACAGTCATCATGGAGTAGCCACCAACAGACGTCCATGGACTAGTTCCAACCTTCGTTTTAACCTATGTATCCATTAAGTCACCATGACATCCTTCTGTCAGCACACTGTACAACTGGGTGAAGATCTGTTCAGTTTAAGTCTTGTTCTGTCCAGACAGTTTGTTGAAGGCCTCTTGTTTTTTGATTGTGGCAAGAAGCAAATAATCATTTCCCACTCTCCTGGTGTTAGGATTTTCCTTTTTTACCACCCATTAAAACTCACACAATGGGAAACTTTGCGTGTCTCGCAGAGGAAGGCAAGCACATAGAACACACTTTACTGAACACATCAGAGTTAATTTGCAAGCTTTTTCTTTATGGTTTCTGTGACATTAACAGAATCAATCAAAGGAGCAGATTTGAACAACTGGCGCAGGAGGAACCATCTGGCAGCCAAGAAGCAGTGGATTGTATTTACCACAGTGAGGGCAAAGCACGCTTGCTGTGAAGCTTCAGAGAAATTGAGTAGCTTGTGGTCACCTCTGGGCCAAACTTGGCGTCTACGGTGCTTGTTACTATATCTCATTCATCTTTTGTCTTTGGTAATTCTGTAAAGCCTTGAAGCACCACAGAAAGTACAAAAGGCTTTCATTTCAGATTGGTGAGTGTATTTCCTCAAGAAGGTTCTTGGCATCCTGTGGAAGTAAGTGAATGACTGGCTATTCTGACTGCTGCATAACTACTTATTGTTTTATTGAGCAAGGGAGTAAAAAGTCACATAAAACCTTGCATATTATAAATGACCAGGGTATAATTCAGACCTGTCTATGTGTGCATTAATTTACACATTGGTCTTTTTGGAAAAAAATGTCAACTGAATAAATATAGCTCAGGCCGAGCTCTTGAACCACGAATGATTTTTATTATTTTTTGGTTAAATTCCACTCATCTTTTTTTCCCCCTTTCCTGGCTTGTGAGTTTTTTAAGCACAGAATGAAACCTTTTGCTAACAAGAGGAAAAAGAACTAGGACTACAGAAAAAGCACATACCTTTTCCAAAGTCATTAAGAGCAACTTTTGGCACTTTCTATATATGGGACATAAAGCTTTATGAACCTAATCCTTAATCTCTAGGTTCTCTGACTGATTTATATGTTTACTTATGGTGTTGTGTATTTTCTTCTTCTGAAGAGCACAGTCAAGTCTCTTAAAATTTGTTCACAGGAGACCTTTTTTATGTCAACCGAATAGTGTGAATTTCAAGAAAGTACTACAAGCTCCTTAGTACTTCAACATCCCTCGAGGCTTGGTTGCATATGTATTTTTTGGAAAAGACCAATTTTAGTTTCTCTAACAGAAGCACATGTGTCCTACAGTTTGTCATGGACCTTCCTGGAGCCTCTCTGAGGGCCTGATCCCCAGCAAACCAGCTGTGACGTGCTAAGAGCCCACAGTGCCCATGGATATCCATGAGTCACCACTGAGAAGTGTTGAGTACCTGCAACTCCCTCTGAAGTTAATAGACATAGCAGGTGCTCAGCATTTCTTCAAAGGGTAGTTGAGAGAGACAGGAAGAACCCTAACCCTGAAAAAAACCTGAAAGCAGGGGGAGGCCCTAACGGGAAGAAAATTTGCTGAGGCCCCCTACACACCATTCTTCACAAATCCTGCTCCTGTGGAAGGAACAGGGAGCCCTTGTGCTCTGGGAGGCTGCACACCTGAAACGCCTCTTGTACTACCCTCAGGACTGCCATTTAAAGGAAGAGAGGTTGAAAAGCCAGAGAGGGGCCTCCCAGGAGACACCTCAGCAGGCAGGAGCATCGCCTGCACTTCATCCCTGCACACAGTGTGTCTGCAACCGTCGAGGTCCTTCTGGAGGGCTCACAGAACTCTGGGGTATTGGCCAGTCCTCCCAGCTCTGTGTTGTCAGTGAACTTGCTGCTGAGAAGGCCTTTAATGTCATTAATGAATAAGTTAAACAGTACTAGGCCTGGTATTGAACCTTGCAGGACACCACTCGTGACAAGTCCCCAGCCAGACCCTGTGCCACTGATTGTGACCATCTGGGATCTGCTGTTCAGCCAGTTCTCAATCCACCTCACTGCCCACTCATCCAGTCCACAATTCCTGAGTTTGCCTATAAGGATATTTTGAGAGACACTGTCAAAAGCCTTGCTGAAGTTGAGGTGGACAATACTCACTGCTCTCCCCTCATCCATTCAGGTAGTTGTTTCATCGTAGAAGGTCATCGGGCTGGTCAAGCATGATTTACCTTGAGTAAATCCATGCTCACTGGTCCTGATCAACTTAAGGGTCAGCTTTCCAATAGCATGAGCAAAGTGTAGTGGGCTTATAGATAGGCTTCCTATAAAGATGCAGTAAGAAGCAGGCAATAATTGTGAGCCAGGATTTTGTTGGGTGGTGATGTGACGGCATACTCCTACTTGTATATATAATATAGGCTATATATAATGGCATGAACACCCTATATAGCTTATCAGCTGTTCATATCCCGTGAAAAGTAAAAAAGCACATCCACCTGTGCATTATGCTCTTCCCAATGTATGCTACAGACAGTTCTGCAATAGTGTTAAATTGGCAATGGAAATATATGGAGAATGGATGCAAGTACTTGACGTAAAAGGAGCCAATCCCATGGCATCAATTACAATCAACATAGAAGAAGAGAGATGTGATTATGTATGTATTACATTGTGATACAGATCATCTTCTGCAGACACAGCAGAGATGGAAAATGGTTTCTACACCATCCTTGTTGTCCATGAATTATCTGAACCACAGTGGTGGCATGTCTCCTGTACTTGCAGCCATTTTCAGATGTTGCCGATGATGGTATGATTATTTGATTCTACTAGAATAAATTTTCCAATGGAAGGTTTGCCTTTCCACATAAAGGTTTGTATCAGCTTTTTATTTTGCACTTGTCTGTAATCTCTCTCTCTGTCTCTGTGCTTCTTCTGAGGTATTTTATCTTCTGAGGTGTTCTATCTCTTTAAGAAACACATATCCAATTTTTCTGGGGTAACAGCTGAAATGCTACCATTTCCAAGATGATACTGCAGCATCATAAGCAATGGCAACATTTGTGAAGAGGACAGTCTTCCCTATGGGCATTTGAATATGTCTTTCTAGTGTCCCTCTGTATATCTCTGAAACAACAAATCAGTCTGGATTTTCTCGTGTTTACTTATACAAATGTTGGCTCCATCTGATCTAACCTTCTCCTTGCCTCCGTTGAGTGTCAGCTGGAGTCCTGAACAAATTAGTGCTCTCCTGGGTATCTCAGGTGCTATGGTCACTCAGCACGGAAGCTTCCAGCTCAGCTTGGCTTTAGAAAGCTATGAGCACAAAGGGTAAAGAAAGGAAAGATCATGTTCGTTCTGGCAACAGGTGGTTAAAGCAGGAATGTGCAGAGGATGCAACTGGGAGAGCTGCTGGACAGATTCCTCATTTTTGTTAAAGAGTGGAAACATATGCAGGTTAAGCCCAGAGAGATGCATCTGAGGGTAGAACATGATTGGAAGGAGTGACTATAGTTTTTATTGATAATACATATTTTAGTTTCCCTTCCCTTAGAATAGAAAGAATGCTCCTCTGCAGGAATAATCCATTCCTTTTGCTGAGATAAATGATTCAGACTTCTTCCTCATGGTTCACTCCATTGTAAATACAATTAGTGACTCAGAATGTTTCATTTCCTGCAAATACAATTTTTGCCTTGTAAAACAGTATCTCCTCCTATTATCCCTTTAGTGATAGAGTAACAATCACTACAAGTACAGAAAACTTATCTTAGACCAGCTGAGTTCAGTTGGAGAACAACTGGTTTAGATCTGCTCCTACTATTAAGGGAGGAATGTCTTTATTTGTATTACACATGATGATTAGTTCCGATTATCTCTGCAGAGCTTTAAATAAACAGGGACTTTAGTGTCTGATTAAAGAAATAATGAGTTCTGAATTATTTCTTCCATGTGAGTGGAATTTAGGGAAATTCCTCATATGAACCAAACCCCAAGAAGGCAAGGTTCTCCTCCTTCAGTAGGCATGTATGCAGTTTCTCCAGCATCTACCTCATCTTTGTCAGATGGTGTAAACCAGCTTAGCTTTTGTTGGCATCAGTGGAGCAGGGACAATTTTCACCAAATGAGCCTCTGGCTCTGTTTTTTCTGCCTTCCTGTAAGAGTGCTATTTGCAAATGGAATGCTGTGTTATTGCACTTCCCAAAAAGGACACAGCAATGGACCCGCATGCATTTTGCTTCTACCCTGTGAAGAATTTTACCATCCTGAAGAAAAATCTCTATGCTGAAGCTTCAGTTCTGTGATACTGAAGAGTTGTTTTCACACCATTCATACCTTTTACCATCAGATGGTTTTTCCTGCAGTAAACATGAGACATGCATATGCACGCACTCAAGGCCAAGCTTCAACCCCATTAAGAACCAACAGCATGGTTTCATGGACTTCCAAACTCTTTGTATGAGCAGCAGCAGCTAGAGATTTCCTCTACTGCTGACAGTCTACAACAGAAAGGAGGTATTTGGGGAAGTTCTGAAAGATGCTGGCACAGCAAAGGAGTAGCAGCACTATGCTTGCAATCAGATGGACTTAACAGTGAGACTCAGGTTGTGGTATTGACTGCCAGAGAGACTAAACAACAGCACAGGGAGTGAAAAAGTATCAGAGGTATTTCCCCAAAGATTAGCTACCCATGTTGCCGTTGTAGGAGAGGGAAGGAAACTTCAGGCTCTCTGACAAAACCTGAAATAGGTCACTAGAAGCAAGTAAACCTCAGAAACGTTGACCTGCCTGAGACTCCAAGAATTTCCATGTGCTAGAGAATAATGCATTAAGGGAATTCAACAATATTACTTCAAATTTCCTCAGAAATTCCTCAGGAAAAGGGAGCCTCAGTACATAACTAAAAAGAGATAGTAAATCTCACATGAAATATCCACTAGGGAGAAATGTGGAAGGAAGCTAGCACATTAGCACATGGCCAAGAACTACAGGACGGAGACAAAATCCAGCCCCTCAGTTTGTCTGTGTTGAGGTAGTCTGGGTCAACATACCTTTCTCTAGTTGAAAGAGGATCTTTGTCCTGTTCTGGAGGTAAAGGAGCTGAAAAAGGAGAAACTCTCCAGAGTCTTCTTTCCTGGGCTATATCTTACAGCTGCTCTACAGGAGGTTGCAATTTGCCCAGCAGAGCCAGTAGATAAAATTCACCAGTGCTGCTTTAGTTACTGTGGAGAGGGTCTGGCTCAATGTGCCATCACTGAGGCATGAGGTGCATGAGGCATGTATAAGAACAGCTGAACTTCAAGTCTTAGTCTCAAGGATGTTCAAATATCTCACTGGAAACCAGAGGAACTCAGCTTCTAAGTCACTTTGAAAAACCAGAGTTCACCTTATTCCTCATGTAGAAACCTTCCAAATGTTTATCCACATGTCAATCTTTAAAGTGCATAGAAATATCACATTTGCTAGGTCTTTTGTATAGCTGGGAAATTATAGTAACAGTTGGGGGATTTAACCTCTATTTTTGTAATTTTGGTGGGATGTGTGTTTCTGAGACAATGTAGCTGGTAAAATTCTTCCATTCCAGCAGGGTGAGTAAGAAAGCTCTTCTTGCAGGACCTGAAGTAAAAAACTGTCACATCAGCAGTGACAGAAATCACCCTATGCTGTGCAGGGGATTGTCCCCACATGCTCCTGACTTTAGTCTAGAAAAAGCTCCATGACTTCCTCCTGCATTTAATTTCCAAAATTAAAATTCACAGACCTGGTAGCCCTTTAGGGGAGCAGCAAATTTTTCCACCCTTCATGCAGTGGTCCCTTTTCCCAAATCACACTCGGTGTAAGTAATTTGCAGTCAAAGATTACAGACCTCAACACAACCTTTACCCTCTGTTGATGAAAGCCAACAGCAATCCGTTAGTTCTGCCTGTTATATGATGGAATGACTAAATGCACTTTGTACAGCGGCATAAATATGCCTCCTCTGAGGTACACTGTGCCTATACACAGAAAACTTACACACTGCTCACTGGGAGATCTAAGCTCATCTAAGAGGTTTGGGAAGGGGCACAGGTCCTTTCTTCATGGAGCACAGTGGTTTGGCATTCACAATGTGGACTTTGAAAGATGAATAAAAAGCCACAGTTGAGCATTAGCTTTCTCTTACCTTCGCAGGAGTAGGTATTTGCTGCAGAGTTGACACCACTGTTCTGAGTAGTGACGGGGGAGGGCAGCATCAGATGACCCTTCCCTTCACCCCCTAACCTGTAGCCAAAGTTTGGCAGTCCTACTGCCCACAGATTTGGAGAAAACCAGTGGTACATGAGTGGCAGGACCTCATACAATTTTTGTACACTGGCTGACTGAGGAACATCTCAGAGCAGGAGCCAGGTCATCTTCTTCCGCATGCCTCCCTACTTCACTGAGAAGGAAGCATGAGGCTGGATAGGGCTGAGAGGCTGAAGTGAGGATAGGAAGATGTGGAGGGGGAAAGAAAGGGGGAAAAGGGCTGGCAGAAGCAGTGGGGTGAAGAACAGATAGAAACCAGAAAAAGGAAGGATTTTCATGTCTCCCTTTGACACACCAGCACAATTCATGAGAAAGGCAAGCTTTTGATAAGGAAAATATTGTATTCTCATTGTTAGCTTAAATATTTGCAGAGTCCTGAGATCAGAGAAACACTTTGGGTGCCATCACGCATGCAGACAGCCATCACATTAAAGGCAGGGATAAGCACAGCAATATCACTCCAGTATTATTTTAGTCATGAATGAATATGAATGCTGCACTGAGGGTTGGAGGGTTGCAGATGGGATCAAGAGGTGGCTCATAAAACAATCTTGACCTTAAGAGCAGCTTCACACCCTGAGAGAGCTTGTGTGCATCTGTGGGAAAGCAGCCCCCGCAGACCTCGCCGCTATACCTCCACCAGATGTGAGGGCCCATGGGCAGCATCTGGTGCTGCACAGCTCCAAAACTAAGTGCACCAATATTCTATGAAAATCCACATCACACACTGCACAAATAAGTGAAAGCAGAGTGCTGCAGGGTAGATGCAACATCAAAAACTAGGCTGCCAAAAACTGTAATCTTCCGCTAGGAAATTTATTGCTTGGAGAACCCTGTGCTATTCCCACATGAAGATATTTGCTGCTGATGGAGCCATGGATCTGTGCCAGCTGCTTCTGCATGCAGCATGCAGGGTTGGGGTGCCAGGGCACCCCACAAGTCAGCAGGGGCAAAGCTCTGCTTCTGCTCTAGGGTTCACAAGTGATTGCACACCTGCACATGCAGGCACCCCACTGACACTGTGCCACTACTCCCACCACCCTGGTAGCAATTTTCTTGCTTTGGCTTATTTTTAAGGACTCAGTGGGTACATTTCCATGCTGGGACACCCCTGTGAAGTGGTACATGAGCTTGTGCTTTGTGCCCATGGAGAGAAGAGGGGCGTAACTGGGGGACTGATGGGACAAGCCCTCTGTCCCTGATCCAATCCCACCAAACAAAGGGTACTTGTCGAAGGAAAAGGAAAATCAGCCTCCCCACCCAGCTGGGGACCAGGTCCACGTGGCTCAGAGTGCAAACATCATATGCCCTTGCTTCTGTCTTTCTCATTTCTGTTTTTACTGATCTCACACATACACACACATACTATTTTTAACCTCCAAAAATAAGTTAGTAGGAATTTTTTTCCTATTGGCTACAAGCTCTGGTAAAATGACTGCATATATTGACTAGATTTTGTCTCCAAACACGTTGAAATATTTGTGTGAGGGTTTTGTATTGGGACCTGTCAGAGTGCCGTACAGGTTGATGCAAGTAATACACTGGTTGCCACAATACTGAGAATGTTGGGATCTCTCGACTGGCCCAAGCACAGCTCAGTGCACAAAGCACTTCTTATACCCAGCCCTGAGCAGCCCAGCCTCACGCTAACAAAGGCTGGGAGTTCATTTAGCTCATTGCAATCTGTGGATTCATTCACAAATGTTTTCCAGCAGATGTGCAAGCCTCTTTAGAAATGGCACATCCGTAGATGGCTGTGCATCGCGTATGAACATGCTTTGCTTCATCACTTTTAACATACTTCTTAGAAACCCTTGGCTCCAGGCTTAAAAACCACAGATTTCAGCTGCATGCAGAGTTTCCACTTATAAACGACTCCTCTTTGCCTCAACGGCCATGCTCGTCCTGAGGAAATGTGACTTAGACAGGAGACATTTCCTTTGTTTCTTTTTCAACTTCAGTTGACAGAGGACATGCCCACTGTGCCACAGGACCTGCTGTGGGGTTTTAAAGCTTGTATTACACCCAGATGGTAGGTGCTGACAGAGTTAGCTTTGGGTGTGAGAGATGGCTGGCAGGCACTGTGAGGCTTGGGGCTGGCCTGTGAGGCTGGACCATCCATTCCCAGTAGCCATGGGGTGATACAGGCCACCCTGTGACAGCCTCATTCTTTGAAGGCTGTGACATGTACACAGTGCCGTGAGGCAGGGGAACAGCAGCAGGCAGCTTTGGGAAGGTGGCTGCCTCGAGAGCCACCCTGTTTGTATTGTGATGGAGAGGATTGGTTTCAGACAGATAGACCTCGACACCAGGTCAGTATCCATCATCTTGGCCAAACCACCCAGGCTGCTGGCTTCAGGGACAGTCTGTGTGTCTGGGCTCACAATGACATGGAGGCTGCTGGCAGGACTGGTCTCCTTGTAGGAGTGTGGGTCCAAGGCTGGGAGTAACCATGAATGATCCTTTTGTCCCCTTTCCCCCCTCCCCTTCTTCACACTAGCACATATATATCCTCAGGTGGCCAAGGACCAGGGTATAAATTTGACTTCTCCTTAGTCAAAACTTCCACTAATTTGATCATGGTTTTGCCAAGGAAGGAATAAATATGGAGCAGGGACTTTGGGGATTTGTGCTATGAAAGTGAGAGCTGGAGAAACCGAGACTGAAGCAAATTTTTGAAGCAAGAGGTCAGATCCAGGCATCCTGGCTCCTTTCTGTATGTAAATCTGGCCAAGCTTCTACCCCCGGCCTCAACACCTGCCCCCATGTAGAGCACAGATTACCAATTGCTAGTGGGAGACCTCTGACAATAGATAACAACAACATCCTGAGTTTCATGAGGGTCAAGTCAGCTCTAGGTCAGGCCAAGCCACAAGGGTTGAGAGCCAGCTTCCTACTGCTGAGCCTGTGCACTGGTGTTGTGCACAGCTCTTTGTCCAAACCTCTGCAACACGCTTATCGAGCGTACCCATATTAAGGCAAACTGGAAATTTCACACTTCTGAATGCAAAATAGATCACTCCATACAATTCTCCCATTTGTGCAAGTGTATTTTGCCTTGGTGCCAGCATATTTCCAGGTACAGCATATATCCCTATCTTGTGAAAATTCAGACACTTCTTGTCTGCGGCCTGAAAATTTGAGATTTGTCTTTTCCATATAAGCTTTAATGCCCAGTCTAGGAGCAGTTTAAATACCCAAAGGACTGGGGTTAAAACTAGCTGAATGATCCCCAGTGCAGTCTTAAAAATGAATTTCCTGTTCCCTCAGGTGTGGGGAAGTCCTTTCCTTGCAGCTGGGCCAATGAATCGGGCACCTTATTTATTTCATTTTCCCATTAGCCAGTGTGTAATAAAGCACCACAGACATCAAGCATGATTTAAATCTCCCCTTCTGCTCAATATGCATGTCTGTGTAAGGTATAGGATTTTTTCCCTTGCTTTCTTTTCTGTTTCAATTTATCTCCCTCACCCAGGAGTTTGCTGGTGAATACAATGGCTTCAGACTGGAGAGAGCTGCAGCTAATTTTCTTGTTCTGTTCGAATAAATGGCTGTTGACTCTTACAGAAGTATGTTAGCCTTCTCATGTGGTTTTAATCTCCTTAAGTCCCAGCCACAGAGTTACTTAGGCCTGTTGCATAAAAAATACACCTTTCATACATGGCTGTATATGTCCTTGTTTCATTCTTTTTCTGCATATTCAGCTCTAAAAATACTGACCTTGGGAAGGTCCCATTGTAAATGTGTTTTTCTGAACACTCTAGTTCTTCTTGTTCAGGTAGCTTTTACTGCTTGTCCTACCATGAACGAGGAAGGGAAGCCTCCACACCTTGGGAAAAGTATAAATTTCTTGTTGTAGGAATCAGGGTCCTTGTGGGCATAAGTGCACCTTGCCACATGCCCTGCATTGGCCAAGGGAGCGACTGCATGGTGAGATCCCAGTTCGACGCTACCCTCTGAAGCTCAGCTGTCATATCCCATGGCCTCACTCTTCCTGCTATCCTTAGGATTCTTTAGATATCACTCAAGGAGTGCTGCTGAAATCTTCCCAGTATCCCCAAGGACAGACAGTTACTAGGGAAGCTAAAAGCATAGAGGTCCAACAAAACTGGCACCCTGTCATGGTGTCTTTCCACCACAGTAAGCTACACACGGGTTATTCACAATAAACCAGGTGGCACCCAAATAATTTTTGCCTTCTGTCGTGGTTAGTCTCTATAAGGGCTCAGGAATGAATCAAGTCTATTACTCCATTTCATACATTTCCATAAGGTGGGGTGGCCTCCCTCTGGATACAGTGTCTAGAAAATAAAGTGTTGAGGTCTAAGGACAAAGGTTCACAGTCTTCTTAAACTGGCATAAGGTGATAACTTGCCCTTGGTCAAGGTGGATTGGGTTAGAGAACACCCAGGCAAACTCAACATCCACAGGTCCTGACAGGATATATCCATGAATGCTGCGAGAGCTGGTGAACACCATAGTGAGACCACTCACAACATCTTTGGAATGTCATGGAGATCAGGAGAGGTGCCTGAGGATTGGAAGAAAGAAAATGTCACCCTGGTCTTCAGAAGGGGCCAGAAGGAAGACTCAGGGAACTGCCAGCCAGCCAGCCTCACCTCAATCCCTGGTAAGGTTATAGAAAGGTTATATAGTGCTTCATTCTGGAAGCCATGTGTATCCACAGGGATGACAAGAAGGTGATCAGGAGTAGTCAGCATGGATTCACTGAAAGTAAATCATGCTTGGCCTACCTGATGGCTTTCTGTGACGAAATAATTATTTACCTGAATGCATGAGGAGACAGCAGTGAGTATTGTCCACCTCAACTTCAGCAAGGCTTTTGACAGTGTCTCTCAAAATATCCTTATAGGCAAACTCAGGAATTGTGGACTGGATGAGTGGGCAGTGAGGTGGATTGAGAACTGGCTGAACAGCAGATCCCAGATGGTCACAATCAGTGGCACAGGGTCTGGCTGGGGACTTGTCACGAGTGGTGTCCTGCAAGGTTCAATACCAGGCCTAGTACTGTTTAACTTATTCATTAATGACATTAAAGGCCTTCTCAGCAGCAAGTTCACTGACAACACAGAGCTGGGAGGACTGGCCAATACCCCAGAGTTCTGTGAGCCCTCCAGAAGGATCCTGACAGGTAGGAGAGATGGGCAGAGAAGAACCATCTGGAATTCAGCAAAGGCAAATGCAGGTCCTACACCTGGGAATGAATAAACCCCTGCACCAGCACAGGCTCGGGGCTGACCTGCTGGGAAGCAGCTCTGTGGAGAAGGATCTTTGGTTATGCATGTTGAAGGCATCCTCTGAGAACAGCAGAAGAGACATGAAGGGCAGAGTTTCAGTGGTCACAGATCCTGACATCTGTATGTTCAGGTGAGAGCTGGGAAATAAGCTTTGGGAAGGATGTTTTGAGATTTAAACGCCTAGCAGAGTTGGGGCAAAAAAATCGTATTCAAGTGCTTTTGTGGATACAACACATAGAACTTTGAAGGTACAAATGCAGCACACTTGGCAAATAAGCTTGGCAATTAGTTATGCTCTTGAGAACCAGTAACATACAATAAAAAGATCTATCATATTCTACAGATGATAGGAATTTTATGTATCACTTATGTATCTTTGGTATAGGTTTTAGCATATGGAATCAAAACTCATGAGCATGAGGAAAACCAGTGGATATCCACTGTGTCCTTTTCACAATACCATTCTGTCAAGCATAAATTGGTCAGACATTTCAACTTATTTACTGTCATTTCTCAGCTATAAATATTCCGAATGGTTTCAAATACTCAGACCTTGCCATAGCATCCACAATAATGAAAAGTGCAAGTATTTTGCAAACTGAACAGCATCTGGATTGTTCAACAGCTTAAAGATATGTAGCAGAAGTTAAAACTTGGTGAAGTAACCTTTGAAGGACAACATATTCCTCCTTTTAATATTTGTTGTTAACTCAGAGGATTCAGGTTAATTATTTTGCTTCCAGCATATAAATCAACAGTTTGACTTTGCTAGATGCACAGTTCTGTTCCTCTGAATCCTAGAAGCATACTGTTTACACAACATAATCAGCAAATTAAAATTATCTTGTTCACAGAGGATCTGGTTCCCACAAAATATCCACACCCTTCCTTGATCATGAATTATGGGTGTCTGGAGTCTTTACCAGAAACTTGGCTGGGCTATGTAAAATAATTTTCTGGAGAGTGTGTTTTATTTTGAATGAAGCAAGCAGGCAAGAGGCCAGTAGGATTAAAATGGATTCTTTCTTTAGAACAACTCACAAAATACAGCAGTTCCTACCATTTTGTTAGTGTTGCCTATTTCTTTCCAGATCCCTTTTCCAGGCTTTGACTGGTGCTCTCAAGTACACTCTGCATCTCTCAGGGCACATCAGAGGGTGGCTGCTGCCCAGGGCCAGTCGCCACCAGAGAGCCAGTGGACACGAGAACAAGGAGACTCTTATTGGAGCCCCAGCTGCCAAGTCACTGGGTCCATTATCCCAACCCTAGCATGAGGAAGGGACATCCATCTTTCTGCTCATTCAGCTTAAGGGAAATAATTCCTCCAGGTATGATTTGTAAATACTGTGATGCTTTAATTCTCTGAAATCATAAAAAAGAGCTCTCAGATTCCCTGATGAAAAAGGGAATGCTCTGTCTCTATCTAATATTATGTTGCGTTCAAAGCTCTCTGAATTTATTTGGACAGTATTAACAGAAGTTTATTGAATACGGGCAAAATAATAAATGAACCACATCCACAAGAGCTGGGATAACGAGGAACTCTGGCAGCACCAAGAACTGTCCTGCTTGACCAAGCACAATGCAGTTACCTTCTCCACTCCCAGCAAAATCTACCTGTGTGATCTCCTTTAAGTCACTGCAACATTTTTCTCCTTGTTGAATTTGATAAAAAACAGAGAAACCAGACAAACCTGAAACAAGAGATATGGACTTCCTTTGCTGAAGAAGAGGTACCCTGACAGTAACAAACAAACTTAACTTTAGTGTCATGAAAGATACCAGAATATTGTACAAAATACTTCTTGGTGCAATGAAATTAAACCAAATCATTTAGCGATGACCTCTGACAGGAGAAATCAAGTCTGTGTCTTAAACTCCTGCCACAATGATTGTTTCAATGTCAGTTGTCTGTCTGCTGTCATACCTGGAGAGCCCTGGATCCTGCCCTACGCCTGTGTCAGCAGAGCTGAAGTGTTTCTGAGGTCAAGCAGTAGCCACCCCTAAAGGCCCATGAAAGTACTTGCTCTTACCCACTGCCCTTGGGTCTTCATCATACAGGAACCAAGGCCACTGCCCTGAAAGAATAGATAATCCTTTTGCTATCTGACCTGCAGAGAGCCAAGAAATGGCCTCTCCCACAACGAAAAATCTTTCCTGCCTCATGACACCCTCATTACAAAAGTGGCCTTGCCACCTCTTTAATCACTACTCCTTTTTTCTTATTTTGTCTTGCACTGTTCACTGCTTATTAGTTTGCTCAGCTCAAGGAGTTTGACTTTTACAGGTTGTCAACACCATAGGGACTAACCCTTTCAGAGCACCCTGAGCTGTGGGAACAACTGCTCATCCCATGCCAGCCCCTGTTCCAAAACTGCTTCTTCCCTGTGCCACATCTCACAGCTGAGGCTGGGATGGACAGAGGTGAGCCCTTCTAGGCTAGGACAAACAACACTGAAAATGAGGGAGAAAAAGCATAAAAAACGCACAAGAGCCCTGTAGCTGCAATTGGCAGCTGTGTAGTTAGGAGGACTTAGAGGGCTCCAGAAAGAAAGCATTTCTCTGTGCACTTTCCAAGACTTGTTTTGAAAAGATGCCAGGCAGAGCTCTTCAGAGCTAAGTGCAAGAAGTAAGCATGATGGTGACATCTTTAAAACTGGCCAGCTACCAGTGGGCTTTTACAGGGCCAGAGTGATAAGGCTGGCAGAAGATTATTTTCTTTGTTGTTGTGAAATCACATAGTCCTACTTCTTACACCTGTTTAGGTATTTATCCAAGAATACGTGCTAAAAAAATACCTATGTCACTGAGACAAGAGCAATTTATTGTAATTTATATGAGAAGGTTGACATTCCAGCATTAAGTAAAAAAAATATTCTTGACATTTACCATTTTTAAATCCCTCTGGGCAGGATATCCAGTCAGACATTGCCACAGTCCAATTAACCAGATAAGAGGAGGGACAACAGTTAACATTCAAAAATACACAGTTCTCCCCCCTTCCCTTGCCTGAAAATAAAAAATAATTAGAGTAGGATTATACATTTGTTATCATGTGTATTAGTAATCGGCCCAAGGGCATGGAGAAGAGACCTTTTGACAAAGCAGAAATTAGTAAGAAATAACTTAGGGAGATCTGCTTAGAGCAGATTAGAATTGTCGTTGAAAAGGTTTCCCCCTCCCCAGAAGATGCTTGGAGTTGCAGTATCATATTAGAGGAAAATACTACAAAGGCTGCCAAAAAAGCATCAGAAGAAAATTAATGTAAGAGGAAAGGCTGAAGCCTGATGGTGTTCCAAAGATTACTGGCTTAATTGTCAGAATTTCTCTAGTCCGGCTTTTGTACTATCAGCAATAGGTCCAGAGTTAAAATAAAATAAGTGTGTTCTATTTCTACTTTCTGATACTACTGAAGTGGATGTAGCAATTTATTTCCTACATGTGGTATTTTCTTTGGCTTATAAGGGAACCAACACAGAGATCCACTGTATTGCAAAAAAAATTTGTATTTTGGTGTCAAAAAGGGTCACATTTCTGACTTCTGCTATTTCTGATTGAGTGACAATGAAAATTGTTTTCATGTGCAAGACAGATGGGTCATCTTGAAGCTTGTGGAAGTTAATTATGCTTCAAATCAGAGGGAAGAAGGAAAGGACTATTCCTGAAAATAAGTAAACACAAAAGATACAAATGTACTAAAAATTGTCGCCCAGCCACTAGAGTGAGAACTGGGAGTCAGGGGTTTTCAGTGCTTCAAACAAGTGAGAAATGGAGCCAGGGAGGGAGGGGAAGAGCAGGGAAATACTTCTTTCAGTGACAAATTCCATCCTACAGGTATATAAATATCCCCACACAAGAGGAAGAAGATCTGCCCAAGAAGACAAACAGTAAGACATGCTGATGAATTTATGTATTTTCCTGGTGTAGTTCCACTGCTGCATATCCTGTTTCCTTCTGGTCATTTAAGTATGTAAAAAACCAAACCAAACAAAGCAAAATTCACTAGTGCCCTTTGTACTGTGAAGTGGAACCAAACAAAGCAAAATTCACTAGTGCCTTTTGTACTGTGAAGTGGAAAGAGGAAAGAGAAAAAAATAATGCTGGTTCCAAGAGCACACACTACATCAATTTCTGTAGAAAAATTGAGGCTTGTAAGGTTCTATTAATGAAATAAATTCCCTGTGTATGACAAAAACTTCCTAACTTAAAGCTTTCACTGATATAAGTAGGTACATTCTCCTATGTACATTAAAGCCATCAGAAGCAGTTTTGTAATCACACTTCAGCTATTGCTTCCTGTCCAAGCACAGTGTAATCAGGAGAGGGAAGTGCTCCTGCCCTTAACTTAGAAGCCCTCAGTATGAAGTAGCAGCAGTTGTTTTTTTCCCAGATGAAAGACTCAAAAGCAGAACCATTTTTCCTATGCTATTTAATGAGATAAGATGAACCTGAAGTGAAATCTTTGCCTTAGAAGACGACCCTAAAAAATAATATTTGCATGCAATTGCACATGGTAAGATCATTCTTAAAAACACAAGACTTAAGTGCATGAGAGCAATATTTAACATGAAGAAGGGAAAGGTGGGTCCTCTTTAGTATCTGCAGTGTGAAATTCTGTGTTTTTTCCTGCATCTGTGGAATTTAACAAATATTCCCACTCAAGATTTGTGAGATTTGTTTTAGCAGAGCAGTCAGGAAAGTCTTTCTCTTTCTACCTGCTCTCCAAGATACTGTGGTAAAACAAACCATTCCTTTCTCAGTCTGTCTGCATGGTTCCTCATTATTAATTGTATTTCCCAAGCTTCAGGAGTGTCTTCATTAACCTTAGGAAGTCTTGTTTTCAAACTCCAAATGTGGTTTCTTCTCTGATCCTTCTTACAACCCCCTCTTTAAAATGAAAGGCTCCCATTCACAGTTACCCTTTCTTTCCTTCTCTTTTGCCAGTTTTCAGTCCAATATGCTCATTGTCCTTCTATTCCATGACTTCAGACCTTAGACATTTTAACCAACAGTGGAGAATGTTGTCAACTGCTTTCTGAAAAACGGAGTCTATAATATCCTTTCCGCTTCCTTACCAGGGCAGTAATTTCCTCAAAGAATTCCAACAAATTAGTTAGGCATGATCTCCTTTCTCTGAATTGATGTTAGCTGTCTTTAATCAAGCTCTGCTTTTCCAAGTGTTCCCTATTTGATTCCTTAAAGGAGTTTCAGAGTCTTTTCCCTTCAGTGAAGTTAAACTGACAAGTCTGATTTTTCCCAGTGTTTGGGGAAGCTGTCTCCTTTTTTTCCTTAAGAAAAAAGGATGAGAAATAAATTTCAAGTAATTTCAATAGCCTCCCATCTAGAGACACTTATTCCCCTGGATTCTTAAGCACCATTTTTGCTGTTAAGAAAGGGAATGCATACTAAGAAGACAAGGATGAGAATGAAGAAACACGACACTACAGATGACAACTTTGTGTAATCAGACGGTATATTTTGAAAGCTGGAAACCAGATAATAACAAGTAGTTCTGATGAAGCCTAAGATTTGCATGGATCAAACTCATGTCCAGTTCCTCCTACAGGCAAGCAGCAACTGGGACCCATACAACCCTACAGCACTTCCTCATGGACCTCACTGTGGAACATCTGCTGAAACGTGACATGGTTCGTGTTGAAGTCTTTGGTGCATGTACTTAAGGGGCTTTCAGGCTTCCCCCTGAGGTCTCCTTCACTTCAAGCATGAGTAAATTGGGAAGGGGGATGTGAGAGATTAGTCCATCAGTCTGCATGTCTTCCTGTACACACAAATGATGTAGTGCATGACCTGGCTTCATGATGGCATGAACCTCTCTGCACACATTGCTGAGTGCAACTGCATCTGTGTTGAAGCCAATTATTTGCCTTGCAGTGCCATAGCCTATCTCTTGCTCTTGGTGGATATTTGCTGGCCATATCCAGTAACCTCTCACTGCACTTGGGACAAGCCATGACAGGCAGGCAGACCACAGTGAGGTGGGAGGCTGTAACCCAGCCTCACCTGCAGTGCCTCAGGACAGGGCAGCCTGGGAGCCTGGCACAGGGCACTTGCCATACCCCACTGCTGTCACGCCTGGGTTTGGCCTTTTTTGTGGGTGGGTTTCATTGTAATCTTTCCATAAATCACCCCTTTCTTCAGATGCAAGCTTCATTCCCACTGTCCTCTAGGGACAGAGACAGAGGACAGACAAGAGCAGAGCTGCCTCGGGGAAGGGGACAAAGGCATGATCATACAGGATGGCTTTATACCTGGCCATTGCACCTGGTCTCATGAAGTAGCAAAATGCCCAACATGTAATTGCATTTGAGAAAAAAAAGAAGTTTTCACCACTGTCATTGGTAAGAAAAGGGAAATAAAAAGCATCAAAGAAAATAAGGAGGTTCTGCCTCTTCAAAGTATACGAGATTCACTCAAAGTTACAGCAATAAGCACATCCCATGAAACTTTACATTTTGGTACAAAATTGGATTGTATGCACCATGCATTTCTTGGATTCTCATCTCTGCAAGTGATATTGTATTGATCTAAGATTAGAAATAAGAAATCCCTGTGTCAGTAGGTTTCCATAGAGAGTGAAGGTGACTGCTGGATCCTTCTCATTTCAAACACAGATTGTTAACACAGATTGTTAACACAGACTGTTCTGGGAACACATAATTTACTGCTCAGAAGGAAAGGAGATTCTAGAGGCTGCAGAATCTCTCACAGGTAAGGAATATACATTTTAAAAGATAGCAGAATCAGTCATTAACATTAATTGTTCTTTTAACACTGGATAGCCCTCAAAGCTGTTTCTTTATGCTTAAAAGAACAATATCCATTTCCTACTTCTGAGTCCACTTATTTCCTTCTTGCCACTAAGCACCATTCTTAAAGCATCAGAGTTCTGGAAAGGGAGTTTCATAAACTCTCTCTTAAAACCTTTTCCCTCTTTAAAAAAAACAACTCCCCCATAAAAACAAACAAATAAACAAAAACCAAAACCCAAAAAAAGATAGGTTGTTTGCTTTTGTTACTCCTACACTAAAAGTATTCAGAACCTCATCTCTCTGCCATTCTTATTTTCTTTCTTCCTGTTTCCAGATTTCATGACCCATCCCTTTGTCCTTGTGCTAAAATTTCCCTTTGACTTAAATATATCTTTTTGTTTCCTGGAAGGTCTCCTCTCTTTTTGCCATTCTGCTTCCTTTCTCATTTCTGATGTCTGCTTTACAAAGTCTTATCTCACTCATGACAGCTTGTCTAAAAAATATTTTGGATGGATTTGTTCCACTAAGCTGGAAGTCTTTTAGAGTTTTGATTTCAGGAGGAAAGTGACTCAGACAGATCTGCTGAACTGCAGGTAACTGACCTTAGCTTGTGGCATATCTCAGGTAAATTGTGTCACTTTGAAACACAGCAGAAGGGATTAAAACTAATATTTGAGACAGGAGCATAAGCATGGTCATTCGGTTGTGTTGCTTAGACTTGTTCTGGAACAAAATACAGCAGACACCCCAGCTTCTGTAAATCTTACTCCATTGTCTGGGGTTTTTTTTTTTCAGAACTGATGAGAACTAATGGTCTGTAAAAGGCAGCAGACAATCCTACTTTACGAAACAGCTCCCGGGGCTAGTACAGGATCTGGCAAAATGGTGAGGGTGTCAGCCCAACACTGAAAAGTTGCTCTTACAGTCAGAGAAGAGGGAAAGTAGTGGCATGGGAGCCTCAACTGCCAGCCCATGGGTTAAAGCATGGTACCCTTCCCAGCCCTGGCTGGAGGGCTGAGCACACAAGGATGAGCTGGAGGAAGCTGCCAGCAGAAAGTGAGTTTCATAGCATTACTCAGAAAGCCAAATCATATTAATCTTATAATTAATTCCTGCAATGCTAATGAAGGATAGCCTTGCAAGACTGGTGAAAGGACAAAACAGGGACACTTTAAAAATATATATTTATAAACTAATTGGGAAGTATATTGTGCATGGTTTTATGCAGCAGTCAGATGACCTTCTTCTTTTGTAACCAGCAGCTTTTCACCACAGTGGACACACTGTCTCCAAGGCTGTCCAGTGCTGTGTAGAACCCAACAGAGGAGCAGAAAGAGCAGGCACACTTAATCCCTGACATTTCAGTCCCATGACAGCCCAAGCAGGCAGCAGTAACTCCATTATTAAATCTCAGCCCAACTCAGAGAGTGTTTCCAGACCTTCTTCAAAACCAATAAAACACTATTTTTAAAAAGCCAGGAATGCTGGTGTTTTGATGAACCATTAAAAGACACATTCTACTGCTACAATTTTATCATTTACCTATGTTACTAAGACTTACAGCAGCTTCTTCATATTATCAGGTTTGACATTTTTGATAGATTTCTAATTGACCTGACATAACTGCACCTGAAAATGTATTCTTGCTACATATCTGATGCCTTATGCAGTTCCACTAAAAATACTGTGATTCAGCAGATTTTACACAGTTTGAGTTTGCCTTGAAAACAGGCCTTCAGTTAAAGATGTACCTTCTTTCTCAATTCCTATTCACAGGTTCTTTTTTTTTTGGCTAGCTTTCCTATGCTGACTGCTAGGCTGGCCCTCAGCAGACCACCCCACACCACTCACCCTTAGACCTCCACATGAGTGCAGATGCTGATTTTGTCTTTTTGATTCCTGCTGTGCCGCTTGTCCTGACTCAGCATCCTGGTGAGAGCAATGTGATTACTGCTACCATTGTCACTCAGCTGGTGAGGTTCCTTGCCGTGGTTATTTGCCTGTGGTAGCTTCAAAGACCATCAGCATCACCTCCCTGGGGTTTACCAGATGCAGGTTAGCAGTTGCCTGCTTTGTACTACATGACCATTGCAAAAGGACTTATGGAAGAAAACCACAAAGAAATGAACTGTAAGTGCATCCCATCCTCCTCCTGTGGTGGGCCCAGAAGCCACAGTGTTGTGAGTCTGCCTCAGTGAGAAGTGATTTCTTAGCTGACATTTGGGCATGTGGAAGGCTAATAAGTGTTCACGCTGCTTTTCAGCCAGCTAATCAAAATCGGTTGTGGTTTATTTCTAGCCTTCACCTCCATATGCACCAAGGAAAAATGTCACTGTACCGTCCACTGAAGTAATCTGTATTTTTTCCATGTCCAGTCAACTCTTGATGATATTCTCCATAGACTAACACAGAACATATGTAAATTGGAATGTAAGAACATATTTAGTATATTTACCTTTGAAAAATGAAGTTATGATGAGGAATGAACATCAAGGGGGAAAGGGGTGGGGAGATGGCTGGGAATATGTCATCAGGGCACAGCTAATCTCCAATCTGGATGCGCTGTTCCCAGGTGATCAAAAGCTGACTGAGTTTCAATCACAAATGTGGCTCCTTTCTTTTCTGCCAAGTGAG
The DNA here is from genome assembly GCF_020740725.1 of Corvus hawaiiensis. Lineage (NCBI taxonomy): Eukaryota > Metazoa > Chordata > Aves > Passeriformes > Corvidae > Corvus > Corvus hawaiiensis. Next base: position 45,988,855 of record NC_063216.1, read on the forward strand.
CTTGAACTCTCTGGGATAATCTACATCTTTTTCTCATTGCAAGACTTGGCACTATTCAGTAGAAATAGCATGCTTTCTCAAGGAACTGCAAGAGTAATGGAGGCTGAGGCTTTTTGAATCGTAGCTGAGATGCATTAGCAAAGCTGTGGGGTACTTCCTGCAGCACCTGCCTGGCAGCACTGGGAGCTGATGGGTTTTCCCTTTCCAGATCTCCAGATGAAAACGGCTTTTAAAGAGGCAGCTCCTATTGCATGCTTGGTTTTGGCAACTAAAGGCTGATGCTTAGCTGGGAAGAGAAATCATCCATTCCTTTTCATCGTGACCTCTTTACCTTAGCTTCACTCCACATCTGGTCCTCTTACCCTAAGCCGCTGCCTGTGATACACCCTTTCTTTTTTCTATTTTTCTCCCTTTGTAACTTATCCCCCTCTTATGTTACCACCTTTCAAAATCATAATAGCTTAACATGATGTTTCCTGCTATCATTCCTTCCTCACCTCCTCACCTGTGGTCCTGGTTGCAGCCGTAAGCTCTCTGGGAAATGGGCTTCCTCCACCTCCTTTCTGCATTTGCTGGATGGGGGCCCCAGGCCTGGTTGCTCTGTAGGCTAATAAACATGCATAAAAGTAGTGATAACAAGTAGCAACTCTGCTCCTCAACTAATCAGTTCCTACTGATATGTTGAGTACTTTTTTCTTTAGAAATTGCATATCCAATAGCAGAAAATGGGAATTAATCTGTAATTTTATGTGTTGCCAATTCAAAGGACAGTAATCACCTCACCTGAGTTATGCTGCTGACCTGATGCAAAATGAATTTGGAATTCAAGTAATGGGAATACATTTTTCAGTAATCATTTGAAGATGGAATTCCTGAAGAAATTAGTGAAAATTTTTGCGTAAGAATCAATAACAAGAAAGTCCTGAACTGCTCCTTAAGAGTCCACAAGTCAAAAAAGTACTGAACTTCATCCAATAAATAATACATCGTGAATTGTTCGCACAGCTGTGCTCTACTTTCAAGGGAAGTTCAGGGGGTCTAATAATCCCTCTTCATGCAGAATATTTTGTTACATGGGGAAAACAGTAATTCAGAGGATTCTCAATTTTTCTCCTGTAATAAATTAAGAAACTTTGATTTTGGCATTTGCAGGGAAAACACTTTTTTTTCTTCATGGCTGTGAACTATCTCAGAATAGATTTTTTTTAAAGGAAATTACTAGCATGGCTGCCATTAAACAATGAGCATTGGTCCAGTAATTACTACACAGTCCCAAATGATGTAGTACAGGAAAATATATTTATCCCAGAGATAGTGTGTGGTAACTTATGGTAAAAGTTGCTTCTTTAGAAGCAGCCACCACAACTCCATCTGTTTTAGCTAAAATAGCTGTCCAAGTGACCCCAATTTCAACTTTATGAGGCTCATACTAATAGGGAAACTGAAGAAAATGAGACAGAGTTTAGCTTCATGTCACTACTCACATTTTCAAGCTCTTTATCAAGTATCTCTTAAAAGTGTCCTGTATGCTAGAGCTCCAAACGTCTGTCTGCAAGTGATGGACTCATCTTTAAAGAAACAGACCCACTTAATGTGTCGAGCTACAAACATGAGCCTATTGGTGCATATGAACTAACATGTCACCCTGTGATTGATGTTTCCCTATTACTCTGCCAAAATACATTAAGTTAAGCTCCTTTTCATCTCCACAAATAGTAGGGACTACAGATGGCCCTCATTTGTAATCCTCAGGAACTAGCACAACCAAGCAATGCGAGGGGGTGTCGGTACCCATTGCCCGCCTGAAATGGATTAGGGAGATTTCAGTATGGAGCAGCGTTGCAGGAACAAAGTAACATAGCAAGAAATAATGGAAAGGAAGGGGTGCTGACAGTGGCTGCAGGCATTATCGAACTATGCAAATGACAGTACTCTCTGAGCAGACAATCACAGAATCACATTGTCACAGAATCACAGAACAGGTAAAGTTGGAAGGGACCTGGTTCAACCTCCCTGCTCAAGCAGGGTCATCCTAGAACGTATAGCACATATGCATCCAGACAGTTCTTGAATATCTCCAGTGAAGGAGACTCCACAACTTCTCCGGGCAACCAGTGTTCCAGTGCTCAGTCACCAGCAAGGTAAAGAAGGCCCTCCTTGTGTTCAGGTGGAACCTCTGGAACTTCCTGTACATCAGTTTCTGCCCATTGCCTCTTGTCCTATTGCTGGGCACCACCAGGGAGAGCATGGATCTATTCCAGTGACACCCTCCCTTCAGATAATTACAGACATTGATGAGGCACCTTCTCAGTTGTCTCTTCTCGAGGATTAACAGGCCTAGTTCCCTCAGCCTGTCCTCATAAGAGAGATGCTCCAGCCCCTTGATCATCTTTGTAGCCCTCCACTTGACCTGCTCCAGGAGCTCCATGTCTCTCTTGTACTGAGGAGCCCAGAACTGCACACAGCACTCCAGCTGTGGCCTCACCAGGGCTGAGTAGAGGGGCAGGATCACCTCCCTTGACCTGCTGGCAATGCCCTTCCTAATGCACCCCAGGATACCATTATCCTTCTTGATGAGACGGGCACTCTGCTGGCTCATGGACAACACGTCCACCACGCCCTCCAGGTCTTTCACTACAGATCTGCTTTCTCAGCAGGTCACCCCCAGCCTGTGCATGAGGTTATTCAGATTCAGTGATATTTTAGCAGTGTGCATGACTCAAATCTGCGTACTCTCTGGTGGCATTCTGGTCCCACTGAATTTCATGGCTCACCTACTGACTTCAGTTTTGGTCAGGATTTCATCATGGCCTGAAGATTGTTGAGGTCCTGATGAAAGGCAGAAAAAGGTGGAGGTTGTTTCTTGGCACTCTTTGTCTAGTGAGCTTGTGTGACTGGGAGATGGCTGGGCATCTGCTTTTTGTAGCTGTTCTCCTGTGGCCTCAGACTCTTCACTGGAGGTTCCCACTGTAGGTGTCTTGGCTGTAGCTGGTCATAGAATCATGGAATGGTTGGAGTTGGCAGGGACTTTAGAGATTGTCTAATTCTAATTGCCTTTCCATGCACAGATACACCTTCCACCAGGCTGCTCAAAGCCACATCCAAGCTGGCCTTGAATACTTCCAGGGATGGGGCATACACAACTTCTCTGAGCCTCACCACCCTCATAAGTAAAGAATTTCTTCCTTTTGTCTAATCTGAACCTACCCACTTGCAGTTGGAAGCCATTACCCCTTATCCTGTCACTACAGGCCTGTGTGAAAAGTCCCTCTTCAGCTTTCTTATAGCCTTCTTCATGTACTGGAAGGTCTCCCCAGAGCCTTCTCCTCTCCAGGCTGAACAACATCAGCTCTCTTAGCCTGTCTTCAAAGAAGGAATGCTCTAGTCCTCTGATCATCTTCATGGCCCCCCTCTCGGCCCACTCCAGTGGGTCCACAGGTCAAGGGAGCTGTGGCCAACAGACCTGGGAAGAGGAGCTCTGACTGCCCAAGACATGTCTTCTTGGAAAGCCATGCTGTGTCAGTAAAGAGAGGAGATGGGCCCTGTATCACCTTCACCAGGATGAGGGCCAGTGGCAGGCAGGGCCCCAGATGTCGGATTTCTCAGGGTTGCACACACCCTACCAAATGAAAGCATTTTTGCACACAGCACACGTGTGTCTCCTCACCAGTAAACATGTCCTCTCACTGTCATCAGAGCTCAAGCACACAGGATCCACCTCAGGCAGCCCTTGGCTCTGGAGCCTGCCAGTCCTTCTGTGAGAAGAGGAGGGGGATGGGAGGTGGATGCAGGTCTCCGTCTACCATGGGTTTCATTTTACCTTGTGTCAAAACTATTCCCACCTCTCATGTGAAGGGAGTGATTGCAACACAGATAGTCTTCACTTGATGCATATTATGAGAGTGAATTTATGTCACCTCACTTTTTACAAGAAGAGAAAAAAAGCAAAGAAAGCAAACAAAGATTATTTTGAGAGAGGGATTTGTGGGGCAGAGGATGGCAGATGTGGCTGTGAGAAGACGGCTCCAAGTGCAGTTTGGAGGCCAGGCAGGAAGGGAGCCCCAGCCTCCAGACAGCATAAGAGATAATGAAGGTCTTTCCAGACACCATTATCTGCTTCAGCAAAGCACTGGGACTGGCCGATGGACCTTCTCCAGGGAAAGATGTATGCAACTCCTTGGAGGTCCATGCCTAGCCAGGGGAATGAGGCTGGTGTGGGTCTAGACTCAGAAACTGCAGAGACAGAGATGTCTACCTACAGGTGCTAAAAAAGCTAGCAGAGAAATTTTCTTGCTTGCGTCCTGTGAAAATCTCCGTTCTCAGGCAAGCTAGCTGTAAACAGTGTACAGAGTTTTGTAAACCAAGACTTTCTCTCACAGGTGCAAACTTGTTATGCACAGTCTTGTTTTCCACACTGAAGGATTTATTTTGAAATAGGCAACGTAGCATTCAGCCAATCACTCTGGGAGGTGTATGGTCAAGCACCCAATAATGTCATTTCTCTATTTCAAACCAAGTTATATAAACAAGGTGATAATTAATTAAATAAACCCATTTATCCTGGACTTCTGTGTCGTTCTTCGTGCCGTCCCTGTGGACAACAGCAACATCTGCATCTTCTGCAGGGTTGCTGCTTGCAGCCACACAGAAGTCCGGCTGGATCCTGGACATGTGACAGAGGAGCAGACAGCATTCTTCCACATTTTTACATGGTGTAGTTACTCCTGACTGACTGTGAGTAATAGCAGAAAGGGCTTTCTGGAGCTGGCACCAACCTCTGGCACTTCTGTGTTTTCCCTTCTGTGCCACTCACTGCTTGCTTCATCAGTCCAATGTAGTGCTGCAGCTGGCTCCTAAAACCCAACATTCCTGACATGAAACTCACTGTCTGATAAGAACTCCAAGTCTGGCTGCTCATCCGGGGTAGTGCCATGGTAGCATCCTTCCAACATCCTTCCTTCCATCATGCTGACAGTCACCACCTTGCATTTTCCTCACTCCTTTCTTGACTCTCTGTGCAGAAAGAGATGTACCAGTGCATGGGATAAACAAAGAATATCCCAGCCTTCTCACTCTGAGCAGGCCCACACAGCCTCTCTGTGTCCCCAAGGACTGGGGGCAGCTTCACAGTATCTTGCATAAGTGCACTTATCCTCATTCTGCACCTTCCCTGGGATGCCTAAGGCCCTCAGCATCATGGTCGTGGTTGACAGGTTCCCACCACCTTTCACCACCCACATTTTTCCCTCTCCTTCTTCCACCACAGAAAGCCTCAAGATGAACTTTCATGTGAGACAGGGGAGCTTAGGAGCTCCCTCTGGCCCCAGCAAGAGAGACAGTGGAGAAAGAGGGAAAGGTGAGCAAGGGATGGGGAGGAGATGACATGGTGAGAGAATCAGGAGGCTGGAAGGATGGTCTAGGCAGAGGGTGACTCTGAGGTAAATGGCTCCTCCCATTCATGCTAAATTGTGAATAGCTTTTCCTTTACATTAAATAGCAAAATTCATAAAATTGTATAAATTTTCTTGTCAGAGATCCGGTCTTAGATATTGGATTCAATTGACTGACATATCTTTATCTTAATCCAGTTGAATTTAGATAGGACTGAATTTAGAACCGAGTGTATCAAACCTGAGCCAAATGCGTTTTGCTCTAGAGTTTAATATAGCAAAGATTTCAATAATCATATTCATAGGATTCCAATTAGGATGAGGTTGAAAATAATGATACAGTACAAAGATAAATGCACTTTGGGTGGTAACTAAGTACTGAATATCCAACATCATATATACAGTGATGACACAGGTATTAAATGTGTGTGTAAAGTATCCATATGCAAATTGTTGACTGAATCTTATATCTGTGTGCATAATAACATGCTTCCTTCTCTTATCTGGAAAGGATGTAGGCTGAACTTCTGCATCTGCTTTTCGAAACAAAAAGGACTCCTGAAATGGAACTCATAGTGCAGGCTGGTCTATATTTTCAGGACAGCTGAAAAGGTAGTAAAACCAGAATTATTCACTTCTCTTAAAATGTAAGTTTTGCAAATACTTGGATATTTCATACCTACAGAAAGAATGTTCCCTCTTGGATACAGATAGCCTGATCCTACAACCATTCCAGAATCATAGGGAATGAAATTGAAAACAAAAGCCATTTTCACATCTGCTGTCAGTCTTCATTTCACTTTCTCATGAATATTTCTGTGAACAAGATTTTGTTTGCAGTGGAGTCAAACAATTGTGGGCTTTCATGTGGGGCACCATTGGTACTGATGTGGCCATGTTCAGTCTGTGGGTTTTGAAGGCTTGGGAGAAGAACCAAGTGTTCTAAGCTTCCCATCAGTAAAAACATAAGTAGGTACCTTACTGAAGAGAGGGACAAGAGTCTTGGAGAGGAACTACACAATATAACCCCAATGTGAAGACAAATCCCATGGTCTGTGTTGATATTAATGTGCTAAAGGAACTTGAAGGAACTTGAAGGAATCATGTGGGATAACTGTTATGAATACTTTAAAATCTTGTTAACTCATTTATTTAATCTTTTTTAAGAAAAATGGTGGAACTATCTCCCAGTATTTCTTTGTGTTACACAGGAGATGCAATCCTGATTCTTTTAACAGCAAGAATATCACAAAAAAAGGATCTGGTCTCTAGTAAGTCTCCTCAGAGGGGTTACCTGCTGTGGTGCAGCACAGCTGTTCACTGCCATGAGATCTAAGGACATCCTGTAAGGTGGCTCGGTCAAGGAGTCCAAGCATGGTTAATTCTGGAGACTGTGGGAGAGAAAGTCTTGCAAAGCAGCAGGGCTAATGTTATTGGACTGGTATGTGGTTTGCTATAAATCAATTCAAACTTTCCTCATTGTAGTTTTTGTTCTGCTAAAACAACCTTAAAAAAAAAAAAGTAAAAATATGTCTTTTCCACTGGAACATAACATCTATGTTATACCAGTCAGCAGGTAACCTCTGCAATATTATATGTTCACTGTATGTCACTGTAGGAAAAAACCTTACCTTTGCAAATAGTGTTTTTTTCAAAGTGGAGACAAGCAGTTCACTACAAAGTTATTGTATTAAAAAGTTCGACTTTTCTGATTATTCTTTCTCTCTCACCAGAAATATGTTCTAGTTCAATGCATTTAAGTGGAGTTTGAATTTTTCTCTCCCAAATCTCTCTTTAAAATCTCAAATGCCAACATAACTCCACAGTTTCTTCTCTTACCAAAAGTCCCCTTTCTGTGGGCCGTGGGGGGGTCTTTCCAGGGGCTAGCACAGGATTTCACACAAAAAACAGCCTTCTGCATCCCAGTTTCTTATTTAATTTCTGGATCATCTGCTCAGTGGCAGCATTTCAGCTGTTCATGGAGTTTTCCAGCGTCCCGCAACCTCCAGTGGGTGTGCCGAGGCTTTTGTTTCATTGTTGGTTTCCCTGCTATGCTGCCAATGACTGACAGCACACATACGCCCCCTGAGAGCACGATGGACTGTGTATAGTTCACCAGGGACATCCTGGCGGCTTGTGAACCGATGCAGGAAATATTGTCAACTATGTGTTAGTGATATATCCCAGCTCTTCTCATGACTCATATCTTTGAAGGTTTTGTATTTTCTTTTCTACTCCAGGAATTGATGGTGCCTGGAGTAACCCAAACCTGGTCATTACCAATAAATACTTGGTTTAACACATCCTAAGGTAACTAATTTGCTTTAAGAGAACCGACTGAGAAGTCATTTACTTAGTCCTCATGATCATATCCTAACCAGGTGCCTAATTTACAGCTGATTTATCAATGTGAATCTTTAAAAAGCAGACTCCTGTGAGTCCAGCTGCACAATTTGAGATGAAAATGAGCCATGAAGGAGCCATGGGATGCGGAGGAGAGGGCACGAATGGCAGCGCTGCCTCTGGGAAGTGCTTCTCCTGCACCAAGGGGCAGCTTGGCCTCCCCACACCCAGGATCACAGTCCTGACCTGGGCTGTGGCCACCTGCCCCACTGCAACCCTCCTCTCTGCACTGCACTCACACGCCTTTGGTGAACAAATGCACTGCACCTGCTTATGGTGTACATGCCTCGCACCCACACCGTGCTGACTCACATCCCGCACACACATCTCACAAGTTCACAAACACATCTTGCACATCTGTTCCCAGTCTACTTCTGGTGTGGTATCAGGCCTTTCTTCAACACCTCCAAGAGAAAAACTGACTGTGAAATGTCTCCTGCAAATCTCTGTGGCGTGTCAGCAGACAATGCAGTGGGACAAAGAAAATTAGTTTTTTTCTGATCATTCAACCTCTGCCAATGCACGACCCTCACATAAAATTTTATTTAATTACAGCTGATTTTACTGTTTCTTTACTAGTCACAACAAAACAAATCAGGAAACTAGATGTGATTGTTGGGCAGTTTCCCCATCACAGGTGGGTAAGGAAACTGAAGCAGAAGCCCTCCATCCAACCCAGGGCAGCATCACCTTCACTAAGAGATGAAGCAGGGCAGGGCAGTACCTGGTACCATTTCTATGAAATGCCATGCTTTTCTGTTCCTAAATGTCTATCTGCAGCAGGGAAGAGAGGCTGCCTATACAGCTGGGCATCTCCAGGCAGAGGAAAGAAGCTGCTTCCCTACTGTCCAGAGAAGTCATTGAGTCACCATCCCTGGAGGTATTAAAGTATCTGTACATGTGTCACTTAGGGACATGGTTTAGTGAGGGCTTAGCAGTGCTAGGTTAAAGGTTGGCCTCGATGACCTTGGTGATCTTTTAAAATCTAAATGATTCTGTGATCCTACTTCTGAAGGAGTCCAGACACTCAAGTCCTGATTGCTGAAGATGTTTTGGTTGTATTTTAATGGACACTGGCTTCAGTGAAGTTAAGCAGGCAACTATTCAGATGAATTTGATTCATCCCATTCTGACTATAAGATACCCTCCCACTTTTTCATCAGTTCATGCCAGGGTTGCAGTACTGTGGGGCAGAGTCAGCTCTGCCTGTGTGGGTAGCAGAAGTCCCCAGGCTTGTCTACAATCCAGAGAAAAGAGAGTGTATCATTGTTGCAAACACACTGCTTTTAAAACAGCTAGCTGCTCACTGACACCTACAGACAGCCACCAGCCCTTCAGTGTCAATTTGATATATATCTGATGGTTTAATTCAAATTATTAGTAAGTCAGAATGAACAGGACACGAGAAGATATCTCCCACCTACTTGGGGGTGTGCTAAGGAAAGAAAGTTCCAACATTTAGGTGACTGACCACCTTCTAACTCTCTTTCTGCCTTCTGCTCAAGTTCTGCTACCTGAACAAAAAGGGGCGAGTTTGAGCTTTGACTGCTATGAATACCCTATTTTGTGAGAAAAAGTGTCATTTACCAGGACACCATAAATCTGGTTCAACATGTCTGCTGGTATTCAAACTGACAGATACTGTAGCTAGCTGCAACTTCCCAGCTAGGCATATCCTAGATCAGAGGAAAATCCACGAAGTGTGGAAAAGTGGTTAAAGTTATGATAATTGTTACAGTCCTGTATTTTCTACCGACAATGAAATCAGACTGTAACTCCTGAATGGAAAGAATTATTCTGTACCACTGTCCATTGTTCTTCATCATTACCAGGAAACAGGGTTATTACATAAGATTAGGTTAACCCTAGAAGAGAAGAGACATATTTTGTTTTTAAAAGATATTAAAGAAAGAAGAAAGTAAATCCTTTCTGATCTGGTAAATTGCTACTGTGCACATTCATCAAAAAGAAGACTTTTTAAAGATCACCACAGGCATAGCATGAACAAAATAAAATCTAAGTTAAGGCAGATGCTGTGTGCTCAGCTAAACCAGGGATAGCACATTAAATATTTTCAAGAACACCAGAGGGGAATAGCCCTGCTTGGGAGCAGCCACATCCATCAATAGCTGATCGTCACCACCAAGGATAACCCCAGCCATGGCTACCCTGACACTGCAGGTGTCCCCATGGTAGACCAGCTTTGGTGGGGCTGCCCAACCTGCAGCACTCTTGTGCCAGGTCAGCACCTGCACCAAAACCCCTCAATAACTCAGGAGCCAAAGTTCCCTTCTGCAGGACACATAGGCAGCTGGAGCTGGGCTCAGGACCACTGAAATGTGCCACCCTGATGCACTAGAATTTGGGGAGTTTGTTTAATTTTTAGGCTTTTAGATAAGTTATACCAGTATATTAACCAGTCAACACCAGTAAACACATACTGCAGATTTTCCTGTCATCATCTTGATACAGTCTTTCATGTATTATAAAAAAATCAACAGATTAGTCAAGGTGTCAGTCATTACATATGCTCTCTTCAATAGAAGTGAAGGGATAACACAACAAATAGGTAATTTTCAGCATCATTACCTTCCCGTGTGCATATTTGCTGGGGCAGGAGCAGACATGGAGCTGTTTCTAGGCTGTTCCATATAATGCTTTTTTGATCTGCTCCAGTCATGGTTTTCAGGGTTTTTTATCTGTTGTTGTTTACTTTTGAAGGGAATCAGATTTTCCTTCTCCTGCTACAAAGCCATAAAGAAGAAAGACAAGCAGAAAAAAAGCTTCCAGCCTCTCTTCCCTAAACGGCTGCTTGCTAATGTGCCTTGCACCTTTCTGGCTTCTGCATAACCTTTTGCATTTACTGGAGAGAAACCACGGAGCAAGAAGGAGAGGTTATTCCCACCAGATGATGAGAAATACACTTCTTTCACTACCTAGGCCCAAACCAGTCCTCAGCCAGGGCAGAAGTGGGAAGCCAGGTCATCACATGGACAAACCTGCCCTCGCTTGTGTGGGGGCAGGAAGAGGTGTGGCAGGCTCAGGGGTTGCCCACCCTGCCTGCCCGCACATATGTAAGTGCTGCAGATGGACTTTGGAGATGATGCCCTTTGGAGATGAATTGCCCTTTCCCAGTGTTACAATCTGATTGCTAAAATTATGAGATGACTCTGCCCAAATTAAAGGTGTAAACCATATGCTGAAGTCAATAGCATGGATTTTATTTAAAATTAAATGTGGGTAGAGAGAGATAAGGGAAAGGCAAAGAGAGAAAGGGAGGGCCAGAGAAACAGATTAAGTAGAAAAAAAGATATCACCACTCTGTAGATTCCAATAGCACCCCATTGCTCTTCTGGTCTTCTCAGTGATTACAGACTGAACACATTAAGTGATAGGAAAAAAGAATCCACAAAAGTTGCCTTTCGTGGGGTTTATATTGTTCAAGGGCTAGGTGGAAACGCCCCTGGTACCTCCCCTGGATGATGTAATACCGAATCAGGAACATTTCATGAGTCTTTGACACTTTCTAAGATGTTGCAGCTGTCTCTTACACATAGTTGAATCAATCATGGCCCATTATGGTCCATCATCTGAGATGAATAGCTCAGGCTACGTGTGAATGTCCTTGGTGCTCCCAGGAGGGTTTTCACAGCTGAGCCATTATTTAAGGGTGGACACTGGAATGATAAGAAGGACTATCCCACCTAGGAGGATCTGCCTCTTATCAGCCTCTTCCCTTATCTGGAAACCCAGTTTGTAGCCTCAGGTGTGCCTGCCCTTCTGCACCTGGGAGACCTCCCTGTGCATCACTAGCAAAGCACCCAGCTGATTGTTTGAGCCATGAGCACCAATCTCTTGCAGCACCTGGGTGGTTACTGCAGGTGGTCAAATGTTAGCTGTTCAACCTCTTACACTTCTGGATACACTCTTCTCCTTTGACCTGGATAGCTGGACAATAGTACCACCTTATCTTATCTCAAGGTCCTTTTGCAGTCCAAATCAATAGGCATATTCAGGGAGGGGTGGGCTTCGGTAGATGAGCAGCTGTTCCTTTGGAGTTTGCTACAGTGGACAAAAGCCTTTTGGTGATCTTAGCAATATTTAAGCTATTAACCATTTCAGTCTCTGGCACCTGGGAGCCCTGCTGCCCTCCAGCCAGGCAGCATGGGCTCTCCTGTACCAGTGTGGGGCATCCTGTGTGTGGCTAGGCCCCAGGGCACAGAGCAGGAACAGAGGGTTACAGTCTGGCCAGTGGGAATACCCCTCTGGGTGCAGGACCCAAAGAGTGAGTCCCACACCCAGCAAGTGAACACATGAGGCCAAATTTGTACATGTGCACTCGGCAAAGACACTCTTACAACACCTCCTTTCCTCCACTCCCTTGCCACCCCCATTGCCTGTGACTTTCTGTAGTTACTCGGATGTTGAGTTAGAAACATTTAAATATACTCTTTGATCCTCCACTGGAAATGGTAGCCCAACACATTTGGCTGTTAGCAGATTGTGGGGACTGTATGCACAGGCCTGTAGAGCAAAATATCTTTGGTTTTGTATAGAAACCCAGCTGTGCTCACACACGTGCCATTGTACATGTTGCATTGAAGTGTGATGACAATCACAACTGAAAACACAAGATGCTTTCAAGGCCCTGTAATTGAAGCAAAAGAAAAAAGGCTGGGCTTAGAGCCTCTAGTGATCAGTACCAGGCCATGCTCTCAGCAGAATGCTGCCTTGTAACTGGCAGCATTTGCCAGACTTTCTAATTGCCTTCCAGGCCTGGTGGCTGTTGCTTGTGCAGAATGGGAAATCAGAGCCATATGGGACCAACTGAGTGGCTGAAGTCTGTGCTGTCCAAGTTTGCCTGCAGGTGAGTGGCAGCAGAAGCGATCCCTGAGGGAAGTGAAGCGAAGAAAAGAGGGCTGGAAATGGCCAGCCACCATCTGCAGCTCCTTGGGAAGGTGCCCCGTTACATCAGTGCCCTGCATCTCAGCCAAGGGAAGGGTGTTTTTTCAGGAGCAACGACTTCATTACATGCCAGTGCCTTTTGAGTGAGTGACTTTTAATGGAAGTCTGAAGGCTGGTCCCTCTGCTGAAGTTGCCTTCAAGCCCCCAGGAGCCTCGGCTAGGATGCAATTGCTCTGCCACCATCCATCATGAGCCTGAGTAATTGAGCTTTTGTATTTCCTATCTTGCCTTATTTAGCTTTCCACAGGTGTGTTTACTCTTGCCCTCTCCCTCCTTCTCTCTCTAAATACATGCCTGTACATACCCTACAAGTATATGTAGAACAAAACATACTCATTTATGTACTATGCTTGTGATATTGTTGGCTTATTTCCCTGGATTAAAGGATTACGTGCTAAAGATGTCCATGTATGCTTGACTATTCATGCAATCCTTTAGCAATTATTTACTGTCAGTCTGACCAGTCTGGGCTGGGTTTGATTTTCTGCTGGGAAAATTCAGTGTCACCACCTTAAACTCGCTGTCCAGAGATCCAAGAACTAAATGTCCCGTGTCAAGCAGCAGGAAGGACTAACCTCTCTACTTACCAGATTTTACCAGGGCTTAAAGAAATGGGCTTTACTAGAAGAACTGAATCAAAGAAGGGAAAAACAATAAAGTATCAGCTTGGAAAATCTGGTGAATCTGCCCAGACTCAGAGAAAACTAGGGAGAAAGTTGCTGTCCTGCACCTGAAATGCATGTGGATTCAGGGAAGATTACAGCATATTCCAAGAAAAGTAATCACACCCTTATGGTTTGGCAGAAAGGCCTGAGATATCTATGCAGCTCTTTTATTTAGATTCAGGCTAACACTATCTTGCTGCCATCAGTCTTCTTTGTTTCCACCACTTCTTCTCTACCACCACCTCACTACCCAGACCATCCCCAAAGTACTCCAGCTTTTTTAAATAAGGAGAAGAAACATGATGGCATCTCTTAGAGACATACCTGGTTGGTCACATATTCCTTCCCAGAAACTCTCCCCCTTTCCTCATGCTCTTTGAGCCCAAATCTTACTCTTCTTCCTATCTCTGCTGGCCCCTGAGGCTTTTGGGACAGAAGAACTCCATTTCTCTCAACTTTTAAATGCAAATTTTTGTAAGAAATAAAATTCCCGTTCTTAATTATAACTAGCAAAGAAATCCCAGCTGGTGCAGTCTGCTTCTTGCGCTCCTCTGCTGATGGCAAGGGTCTGTCTCAAGCTCTCACAGCTCAGCTACTCTTCTCCCTGTCCTGACAACAGAAAGAAGGGTTGAGCTCTTGCCCTTTTAAATTTCCCAGTCCCCATTTTGAGGCTATGTATTTAAATATATATATACACATACATATTTGTATGCAGGAACCCGTGGGAGAGGGGAAGGCAAGAGAATCCTCCCACTGCCCTCTACTTTGTGGATACACTGAATTCAGGGAAGAAGTTCACCATGTGAAGGACCCTAATAACAACTTTAAACAACTAAATGAGGAACAGTGCAGAGAGTCTGTGTGATTGTTTAAGCTCAGTTGCATTATAAACTACATGCTCCTATCTCTTGGAGTGTCTTTGGGGAATCTCCACACTGGGATGTGTCTCATTTGGAAGGTGTGGCCAAGCTGTGCTGTCTCTGAGGTTCAAGACTTGTCCAGAGAAATTCTTTCTGGCTCCACGTTTGAAAACAACTCTGGCACCTGGAGATATTCTAAGCTGTGTCTTTGTTAGTTGGCCTGTAGCAAAAACCACAAGGCTATGACAATTCTGATTCTTCGGAATAACACAGGACCAATTTTTTCCTTATATGTTTTCAGAATAGTTTGAGGTTATGTGCCCGGTTTCATTGTTTCCCTTAGTTATACAAAACAATATCAGTCTTAACTTGTCTGCATGTTCATAGAGGTGGTTATTTTTTTTATAATTAACAAGAACATTAAATCAAGACAGCACTTGTTCAACATTTCAACACATTTTTGTCTGAAGTGATTCACTCAGCTCGTTTTCCTGGAAAAGGTGTTTTCTGGGCCTGTAATCCCCTAGGTATGTGTTTCATCTTCCAATACTGAACTGGTATGGACATATGGAAAGAAAATCTTATCTTCTTGAATAATACCTAATACCATTTCCAGAAAAGATAATAATGATTTGGCAAATCTCCAGCTATTAATGTTTTATGAGTAACTAACCCCTCAATATGCAGTTTTCATCCTTCTTGGAACAAAACGTCCCAGGCACTCCAATGCATTTGCCAAGTTTCTCAAGCACTGCATCATCATGGCTTCCATAGATGCTCATTGTAATAACAAAAATCATGGTGTACTGTTTGATATTTATGTGGATATTTAATGTATTTTTATAAAGTTTCTTGCTCTTTCCCTCCCTTTTGGATTTTTACTTCAATGACAGGTATGAACTCTATGAATAATACAGGGAATGTATTTAATACACAACAGTTGTTCTCTCACATGCAAGTGGTTTCTATAAAGAAACCATCCATCACTGCTATATAATAAGCCACATCTTTTCCTGAATGGTCTCTCCTTCTGAACTGACATACGTGGGGATAAATAATATCTCTTATAAAACAGGGAATGTGCAAATACTGAAGTTACTCTTGGAAGAGTTATTAATTTGAGATAAAACTATTAAAAGTTCCCAGGTAACTTATGA
This sequence comes from Corvus hawaiiensis, assembly GCF_020740725.1. Taxonomy (NCBI): domain Eukaryota; kingdom Metazoa; phylum Chordata; class Aves; order Passeriformes; family Corvidae; genus Corvus; species Corvus hawaiiensis. Next base: position 46,004,295 of record NC_063216.1, read on the forward strand.
GTCCAAAACCCATTTTCAAAAGGAGGTGAGATCTAAACCAGTGAAAATATGTAGATGACTAACCAACATAAATAACCTAAACCCTAGTGTGGCTGTTCCAGCTGTCTTAGCTCTTCAGTCCTTCTGTTGCATATGAGTTGCACACTCATACTTCCATCAGTGACATTCTCTGGGCTTGTATATATTCATAGGGTCACCCTGGGATTTTTGAAGCTAATTCTTACTTCCTGCAGAGGTTAGTCTCTTTGCTATAACCCAGTTCTCCCACTGGTGACTGGCACAAAAGCCACTAGGATTGTCCAAGACCCATAATGTGCTTCACTACCCACCAAACCTACATGGTTCCTACCTAGTCAGGAATTGGTGATTGATTCATGGTTGTATGTCAAAGACAAAATGTTTCATGAAAATATTTTTGATTCTGGAAACTTTTGCCATACCCAGGCTGGTGCTTTCTTGTCAGTCTTGCAGGCTGTGTTCCCTGGCAGCAGATGATCAGCTTCAGTTCAGAAGTTGCAGCTCCCAGGCTCTGCAGCACAACAGGACTGATGGCCAGTCTGGAGGTCCAAGAAAAATTGGGACCAAGGAGTTTCTATGCTCCACATACCACAGAAGCAGTCCAGGAAATACAGTGGAGTTGCCTCTGACACCATTGCACTTCAGACATGGCAGATATCTGAGAAGACAACTCGTCTCCTCCCCATGAGCATGTCTGCTGCGTTTGATTTTAGAAAAGGTGAAAAACAATGTTTTGAGCTTCCTAGAACAAAATATTTTCAGAATTTAATTTCCACAGGAAAGGTAAAACTTTTTTAGGCTATGTTCCAATCCAGAATGGAACAAGAAACTGTCTGGAAATGTCAGCAGTTCCAAAGAAACAAAATGCCAAGTTTTGACCTACACTTTCTTTTAAAATCTCCTTTTAATCTGAGTCCCAGAACATGAATTGCTAAATATTCAGTGGAAACGGTAGTACTGTAGTTTCAAAGCCCTTGTTCCTTATGAGGATATTTCAAATTTCTGTACTCACATCCTTCACCCGGAAGTCACCTCATCCATGTGTCCCACAGCCATGATTGTCTATTACACTACTGTGTTGTGGGGTATTTCTGTCCAAATGTGAACTATGACAGAAAATGGAATGGCAGACTATCTGTTTAAATTAGAATGAAATTAAATTATGTGATGCAAAATGAGCAATGTGTCATAAAAACATAATAATGTGCAAAGAGAAAGGATCTGTGTTTCTCTCTGAACACGACAGATTGAATGATGATGGATGGTCATGTTCTTTTATATGCACGAGTTTCTTAATTTCTCCAAGCATGAAGTGTGGCTCCCTAGGTATTGGTGTGGGACCTGATCCTCTCCTGCTTTTCAGGGACTCTCACTTTCTCCTCATGATGCCACCAAGGCTGCATGGGGACAGTTTATATCTGCTTGTTACCACCATGCACAAGTGAACCTGTTGGCCTGCTCAGAGAAGGGTGGTGATGGGAAGTGAGAGTGACAGAAATCTGGAATTACTAATTTCTAATGGTCTGAAAAAACACCAGTTTTCAAAAGCATAGAAAGCTAGAAATAAACTAAACATTACATTAAGCAACATCCTTGCCATTTCAAACGTTTTGCCTGAAATTGTGCACATTGTCCTTCAGGGCGGCTAAAAGCTCCGGCTTCTCTTGTCTTCATTCCCCATCACAGGAAAAATATCCTCCCCAGCCTTGCAGAGACTCCTCTGAGTAGTCACAGTGAGCTGCCTTTCCTCCTGACCAGTGTGGACTCTAAACACACATTTTCTACCTCAGCTGTTTTCTTCACACTCCTGGTTCTAAATTCTTGTGTTGTGGTCTGCAAGATAGGAACCTGGAGATACAAAGTAGAATAACTTTATCCCACCTGAAGCTACAAAATTTTCCTTCCTCCTTAATTTAGGAAACAGGGTATTCCAGTGGAGGGTGAGTCTCACCTATTTATCATTGTTGTCTGGACATAATCACATGCGTTCAGTAAAGAAGACACAGATTCTTTTGTAGACCTTCCTAACAGGCCTTAATTCACAGCTTCCTGATATCTGCAAGTGAACAATCCTGCTAGCAATAAAAAATAATCTCCCAGGAGGACCTCTGATCCTAAAGCAAATGCTGTATAATTCACCACTCAATAGGAGTCTTCTGGATTGATTTATTGAGCACTTCTGATCCCAAATCTTTTGAACAGCATTCCTTCATGATTAAATAGGGAATGGATTTGGACAACACTTCTGGCAGGCAGAGTGGAAGAACACAAGTGATTCCTGAAAACATGAATATCATGTAACTTAATGAAAATATACTACATGTTGGCATACACTTGGCCCAGACCAGAAGGGATATGTTTTCCAACCTAGGCTCTGGTAACTTCTGTAGCAAATATGGCTAGAACAATTCATTAATGATACGTGTGTGGTTGTCCCACCTTTGTGTATTTTAGAAATATTCTGTCACATTCAATCCATTAAAAAAAAAAGGGGGCAGTATCTTTGGGTCCAAAGAAAACCAATGTGTTTGGTAAGTACACGACAGTCTGGAGCAGAAAGTATTACACCCTCTAGGGAATCAGCTTCTACTTTTGCTTAATATTCAAAGAACAGAGAAATGGATAAAACTATACCGAAAGTCTTTTGTATGTGACTGGCTACAGACAATTACTTTCTAGCTGAGAAAAACTTTCTTGCCAGTTGTATCCAAGTAATTAAAACCACAAAGAGAATTGGCCTCAGTTCTTTGAGCATATTAAAAAACTACTTTGAACCTTGCAATAAGAATCAAGAGTGCAAAACACAACCTCCTGCTGTATGTCTCGCCATTCTCCTTTGGCTACAAAAGCAGCATGAAGCATGGAATAGGCTGTTGGCTGTATGACTTGTTTGGCCAACAAAGGTATATGCAGCAAACCTGGTATGTGCACTCCCCTCTCTCCGGGCTTCTACTTAACAAGAAAGTGCAGAATCTGGTTTGTCTCTCCCCACAGAGATTCCAGAGAATTTGCCAGAATATTTGCATCTACATAGATCACTAAGAAAAACTGTTGCTTCAGGGTGCCACTTGCATGGTAAGCAATGTCATCAGCTCTCATGAATTCATCAGAAGATTCCTAAAAAAGTGAGCTGTTACCTTCAATCCGATCTCCTGTTCTCAGGAGACTAAGTGGCTGGGAAAATGCCTAATGAGAGATTTTTGAGGATGTAAACCAGGTTTATTCCAACTGACTTTTGGCACCTAACTCTCCAAATCAGATGTCTATTTCTGGTGAGTTTTCTCTGTTCTTAGAAGAGAGCGAACTAGATGACAGAAGAGCTAACAGTGTGTGATTAAGGTCCTGAAGTTAGGTGCCTGTTGCAAAAAGTTAGTAAGAATTCTGCAGAAAAGACCTATGATGTTGAACATTGTCAAACACAATTTTTCAACAATAAGGATCTGACAACAGGATTTTCTGTGCGGTGTAGACAGGTTCCTGTGAGTCTGCTCCACCTGAGATGTGCAGAACCACAGTTTTCCCCAAAAGGAGCTGGTTTGGCTCCTTCAGCTGCTGAATAGGGTATCAGAACGGTTTGAGAGCAGAATTCCTTGCTTCATGAGCACCCACGGGATTGGGAAGGGTGAGTCGGTGGGACAGGTGTGCACATCTCATGAGGCTTCCCTACACAGAGGCTCCTGAAATGGGGTTGTGTGGTCCTCATCAAAACATTGATCCCTGAAGAGCTGACCTCTCTGCAGGTGGATTCCCAGAGCAACCCCCCCATGGTGAAATATGGCATAGGGCCAGCTGCTTGCTGAGGTGGGTGCCATGAGGGCAGCCTCATCTGGTATGGTCAGCAGGCTCCCTCCTGAGACATGAGCAGGAGCCTCAGCAGAGAGGAATGGAATCTACCCATCTCCAGGCACTGTCTAACCAGGGAACAGGACTTCTTTGCAGTGCAGGTGGGGGAGGAATCCTTCCCTCAGCGGGAGCAACACACCCAAGAGCAACACAAAGCCATTAATTAACTTGCACTGCTAACAAGTGACAGAAAAAGCTTTGTATGTTACACTTGCTTGCTGTAAATGCATGGAAAGTTTGTTCACTCTTCTGAGGCCTTTCCAAGGGGCCACACAAGTGGCGAGCCAAATAAAGCCAGACACAGCCAGATCTGTCTTTTGCTTGGGCCTTCTGGATAAAAAAGTTTGTGGTACATGAAAGAGCTCTTTGAAGTCACTGATGTTGATGCTGCAATGCATTTGGGTGAGCGCAGAGAATACCAGGGCTGATGGTGTCAGGAGTCAGGGGGGCACTTTCTCTTTGCGCATGGAGAAGCTGAGGATATCTGGGAGGTCTTTCTAATACACTATTTAACGGACTGTGTAAATTTAGATTCTGCTGAAAAAGGAGAAGGGTTCATGATACAGGGCTGAGGGTAGAACAGCATTTGCTGCAGCCCTGTGTCCTGCCTCTCAGCGTCGTTGCATTGCTGAGCCCACCTTTCCCTGGGTGGCTGCTACAAATTATTCTGATGGCAGGGTAGTTTTCTGACTGTGGAAAATGTTCCCCACGGATGGCAGTGAGTAGATTTATTTTTAACAAAAACAAAATTTGTGATCTAGGGTCTCCAGAATAAAACATACAAGATTCTACAGTAGACAGGCTTTTTATAACAGTTCAAAGAGCTGCCAAAAGCTTTCTTCTCTTGGTGGTGAAACAAATTAGTGTGTTTGATACAGAGTTTTCCATGTAGAGTCATTGTAAGGTAATTAGAAAAAGAGGGGAAAAGAGCATAATGAAAAACCAATAAAGAGAAAAAAATCAGCTTTTTGTCATGTCCAGAGCAAAATCCACTCATAGACTCTCATAGACCGAGAGTTTGTGAGTTGGTGGACCTTTCACTGCATTATGGTATATTTAAACATTAATTAGAAAACAAATGTTAATTGTCTTGAGGAAAAGATGTAACAAAGAACAAAATCCAGTCTGCCTGCTCCCATTAGACAAAGAGGCATCCACATCACAGCCCTGCCCCAGTTTAACCCCTCTGGATGCTGCTCTGCTCCCTTTAGCACAAGCAGGTAGAGGAGACCAGTGGCACATTCTTCTGGGAAAGCAAATAGTACAGAGGATTTGAGCTGGGGTGACCTGGCAAGGCACATGGAAGGAAGTAGAATGGCGCTTGTGCAGGAAGACGGAGCAAAAAAAGCTGAACAGTGAAGGAGTTACACAAGGTCATCTTTCAGCCCCTCACCCCTGTCACCTTCCTATTTTAGAAACAGAAAACTCTAGGGCACAAAGCAACCCAAAGATGAATCCAATCTGTTCAGCTGGATGCTCCTCTCTGTTCATAAAGTCATGAATAGTTCTCAAATACTACAGCGCAATTAAAAAGAGGAAATTCAAATACTTTATAAAGTTTGGGTTATAGGATTAGGCCTGTAATAGTTTTACTTGGCTTTATAAGCCTCATCCTGTCCCAGTGAACATGATGGGAGGTCAGTTATCAAGCCACAGGGGGCAAGATAAAACTCTATATGAGTTGCTATTTTTTAGTCCTAAAGTTAGTCCTATTGGGCCCAGCCCAACTTCAGCTGAAGTTAATGAAAAGACTCCTGCTGACTTTAATGGGAGTTGGATTGGCCCTATTGTCCTTTGTTGAGTAAAGTAATTTTAAAAGGTCAGGAGGTGAATTAAAAGAAAAAGAAACAACTACATCGATAAGCTTTATTCAACGTTCTCACCTTATAGAGAAGAAGTGTTGTCTTAGCTGGTGAGAGTAGTTCAAACTAGTCCTTGTAGACTCTGCAAGGATAACAAAGTATGGTTTTACTCAAAAAACCAAGTGGAAATGAAAATTGCTGTGTTCCAATTTAATGATCTCCCAGTGCCTTCTATCTGCTCAATTTACAAATAAAACAGACACCAAAGTTAGACCCTAATCTCAATGAAAGCAGCCTTGTGCCGGTGCAATTCCACTGACTTTAATGGATTTCTTCTTGATGCTTCAATGGACTTCTTCTTGACTGACATGGGTGGGAGAGCTAAAATAAGATGTTGTGTTTCGAATTGCTATGGCCACACTTTGACTTGGACTATGGACTCTTCTTTCAGGACAGTCATTCCTCCACCTACACCTGAAGCAACTGGGTACAACTTGGTAGTCAAAGTGACAAGGAAGAGAAGGAGGATTAGCTAATGAATCTGTTGATTGTGCAAAAAGGAGCACAGATGCAGCTGACTCTCCAAATGCTCTCTTGGCTCTGAAGGACTAAGAGGACAAAAAGGAAAGAAAAACCTACAGTTGTGCTGTGTGAACCTCCTGGGTTTAGACTTGCATTCTGTATCCTCTCCAGCTCTAAAAAAAGCAGAGCACAGGTTTTATCACCACGGTCAGCAGATAAAACTATCAAATTAAAAGTTGCTGTTTTCACACAATACCTTTTCATTATAAATTACAGACCAGTCTCCCTGAGAACAACTCTCATGTACTAGTTGTCAGAAGATGCTGTTGGCAATCAGCTTCACAAAATTTTTCTTTCCCTGCTTACCCTTTTTACAGGATGCATTTTAGGATCCAAGGGGCATAAAACATGCTAAATTTCTTGGGAAATGCCTGAAGGAGTTTGGTTTTGATTTCTTTGCATTGTCCTTGCTAAATATTTCATGCTGTGAAATTCAGATAGCCTTCTCTGAGACAGGAAGTAGCAACAGGAAAATTAAAGTGTCCACCCCCTCCACACCCCACACTCCAATTTACTGCCATTTTATATATACAAAAATAATCTCTACCAAGCTGAGATGAATCAGAACCATCTTTCCAGCAGATGGTTAAAACAAAAGGGAGAGAAGGATGGCTTCATCTTGGGCTAATCCAAGAAAGGGAAAAGCCCTCTAAGCAGTTCCCTTTCCAGGCAGGTTAACAGTCCTTCTCTCAGCAGGTTCTGACCATCAATGAACTAACCCTTTCCTCCAACCTCACCTCCCACTGGGCAGGAATTCAATGCATGAGCAGAGGTCAGTGTTAATGCCATCCTGCTAAAGGCATCCAGCTTTCATTCACAAAACAAACCAATTTACTGGCTTCAGAGAGAAAAGGAAGTAACCCAGGAGAAAAAATGCACAAAGATTTTCTATTAAGAGAGAAGCAGTTTACAATACAATACCAGTTGCAAAAGGGTCAAATCAAACATTGATATGATATATCTTTAAAGCAGCTTCTTAAGTAAGAATCAATGAAAGATTATTTTGCCCATGTCTAAGCTTAATGGCACACTTACACAAATAAGATGAGAAACTACAGCTGCAGTGAACACTTGTGCTGCCTGCTGCAGTTTATAGAACAAACATTTGGGATCTATCTGGCTAATCATGATATATTTTTCATGTGATCATCTGTTTATGCTTCTTTGGTTTATATGTCTTGGGACTGGGCTGCGTGCCAAGGGCTGGGGGCTGGAGTCAGCAAACAGCCCCCGGTCCCGCAGGACCCTTGCGGGACCCTCAGTTACAGCTGCTCCAGCCTCACAAGGGAACAGGTCCCCCCCACTCCTCCTGCCCATTTCTGAGGATGCAGTGTGTTTGGAGCTACACGGCTTAACCCCTCCTGTTCTTCCCACAGCCCCTCTTGCGCTGGAGCCACAGACTGCGCATGTTTATGTAAGGACAACAGCACGTTCTGTTTAGTGAGCATTTTAACCAAAAAGCTGTATCATGCCCTGGGGTAGCTCAATTGGGCCAGCGATGGACACACTTATGTCTGTACTTGCTTCCAAAAATTTTTTTTTGTGGTTTTTGTCCACCAGCCCACTTGGCCAGTGGCAACATGAGGAACTTGCCATGGCTGCCTACTGAGCTGGAGGCCCTGGGCTGGCCACTGCCCCCGTGTCCCCAAAGGCTCTGTACTATTGTTCCTGCACCAGACCACCCTCTCTTTCCATATGTGACTCCCATGGCAGCTTCACCAGGCAGAAACCTTCATCTTTCAGCCATGTGCATCCACAGAGGCTGTGCCTTCCACCCCAGCTCCTTGCCTTGTGCCTCCCCATCCACAGCCCCACAGCCAGCTTGCACCCCAAGGTACAGGGCTGATCTCTGCCCTCCCAGATCACAGCCAGCAGGACCAGGTTGCCCCAGTCAGGTCAAGTCACCAGTGGTGCTGCTTATGCCCACTGCAGTCCCCACGGCCTCCCTACACTGGACTCAGCAGGTACTCCTCTCCAAAGCACAGGTGCAGCAGTAACACACTGCTACTGGACAGTCAGATCATCAAAGCCAAAGAAAAAATCAGGGTGAAATCTGGGCTAAGCAGCTGTTGGGATGCTGGGAAGAGGCCATCTGCATGCGAGATCTCCCACTTCTCTCCCATGGAGGAAGCACAGCTAGTTCAGAAAACACTGAAACACACACACTTCTGTAGCCATTGCAAAATACAGCAGTCAAAGGAACTGGAAAATAAGCCAATGATGGCCTATGCCTCCAGCTCAAGGCTAAGATAAATTTTAGAAGTGTTGATGCTGCTAGTGGGGCCTCCAGCTGTGATGCAGGAAAAGTAGGGCTTTCTCAACATCACAGCACCACCCAGGCACTGGCAGCCGGCAGGAGGGTTCAGAGCAGCACTTTAAGATGGTTCTAGTTTTGGCAAGGAGTAAGTCACTTTGAGCCCCCACCCAGAGTGGCTGTACAGTAAAAGAAGGAAATGCAGGATGAACCTGGGTGAAGCCACAGACATACAGCTCCGTAACAGTGACCCATGCTATATCTGGCTATTCTGCTGATGGTTACTGAAGTTACCCATTTTCCTGATTAACCGGCAAATAAACTACGTCATTCTTCTCCATCAGTTGCCACGCATCTGCTCTGCGGAGGACCACAGACTCTCTGCACAAGTGGTGTGAGGGCTGTATGGGGTTGTGCTATGCGTCCCTCAGAGGTGCTTGCCCCATCTCAGCCAGGCTGGGGTCTCATGGGGTTGCTGGCTCTCCCAAAGGAAACTTCAGCTTGACCTTGCCCTTCATCACAACAGAGGCTAGAGATTCCGTGGGTCCTTCTGCACACACAGACACTGTGACTTTGGGAGCCTGGCATATAACAGCAGGGTCTGTTATGCCCTGCCTGCTCTCACAGTACCTTAGGATTTTGTGGGATGGACATCACATCTGTACCCAGAAGGCTGTAAGCCAAAGTAGTCTTATCTACTGGCAGTATTTGAGCCATAGCATGTGGAAAACTGCTCCTCCAAACATCCCACCACTGGGGAAAAGACAGCTGAAGTCCTAATAAAAGCAGCCTGCTCATCTGGACAGGAATGTGCCTGTACTTTTCAAATGCTTCATAGCTGAAAGCAGGTCCCACAAGGCTTGGCATGATAAAGGATGAGCATGTGGGACCCTGACTCACAGGGCTCTACAACCTCCGTGGCTGCTGGCATGGCCTGGAAGCGCAATGCTGCACATGAGACTGTCATGCAAAGCTGAGGCATGTAAAATCCCTGGCTGAATAGGGTGAGTGAGCGTTTCTCTGTGAGGTCTTTACCTCCCTGAAGATGTTTACTTTGCTCCTTGTGCTTCCCCTCTATTTCCTTCCTCCCTACTTCACACCACTAATACGTTAAGCACAGAGTAGCAATGAAACAGAAGAAATGAAAATGCAGTCTCAGCAGCAATAGCTCTCAAGCTGTGCTGGAAGGAAAAAGATCAAACTAAGATGGGTGGCTGAGGGAAGGGAGCAATGCGCCCGTCTGGCTGGTGGGTCCCCACAGGGAAGCCCAAGTGCAATGGTCTCTTCCTTATTTACGTCCCCATGGCACTTCAGTCTGTTGCAATACCATGCAGATAGAGGATCAATGCCATGCAATTGACCCTTCACAATCAGCTGCCAGCAGAATTACTGGAATGTGTCCTTGCTACTATGCAGTGTGGCCAAGGAATAAGAAAAGGAGCTACAGAGAGTGACAAAGGAATGAAGTGGGGAAGGAGGTCCCCCTCTCAGTCTGGGATGTCCCAGTTCATACACTTTAGTAAAGAAATTATTTTTCATCATGCTTAAAGTCGATAACACAGTGTAAAGCCTCCTCCTCATTGTTCATTAGCATCACTGAGTCTTTCAGACAGAGCCTGGAGGCCTTTTGCCTGTGTTGAACATGTTGTATCCCATGAAGGTGGTGGGGATGGCTGAGAATTGTTGGCTGCCAGAGAGGCTGGTGGCTGCTGAACTGGCAATTTTTCTTTTCATCTGTCATTTTTAGGCAAGCCAGGATGTTCTTTTCTCACAAATCTTGATTTAAAAATACAGGCCCCAGATTGCTTAATATTCTGGGTGCTGAGGGAATTTCAGATTCCTGCAGTGGGACATATGTCTATAGAAACTCTTTGTAGTATTTAAGACCCTCTGCAATACTTGAGTGGGTTCAAAGTTTTTTTCTCTTTTTACAATAGCAATATGAGAAAGCACAAAGCTCACATATCTGATGATTGCACAAGTGGGATCTTTTGGGGGGGAGGGAAATAATTTCGGTCTGATCTTTCTCCATTATTTTTATTCAACTCTACATTCCTCAGTTCAGCTCCACTTAAACACAAAGCAGAAACAATGAAGTGGCCCTTGTGTGAGGGCCCTTGTGTTGGAAGAGACAGTCCCTGGGAGACCACAGGTGCTGGTGGCCTTGTTTTATAGGACAGCGACTGATATCCACCAGTGTCTGGAAACACCAAGCCTATTCACATGAAAAATAAATCTCATGTGAAATACAGGCTTCCATGGATCATCTAGTAAAGGTGAACTTGTTTTATATCATATTGCACACTAGGAAATAAAAACCAAACTGCACTGACAGGATGCATTGACAGTGCCCTTTCTACAGCAGATTTTTATGTGTTTTCCAGAGTCTTTAATTCTCTTACTTCAGAGTCCCTCTCACTGTGGATTTATGACATGTTTCCTGCCTCCCTTCTCCTCATCTGTTCTCCCACATCTCTTATTTGAACTACTTTAAAGTGACACGCTGATGCATATCCATGTGATGAAAGTGAGCAAAGAGCCCTGGACCTGACAGAGTGTGTTTCTCAGCAGAGTGGTGACCCCAGAGCAGCCAACACCCCCAGCCAATGTCTGAGAGCAAATGCAGTGGACAGGCAGAGGGACATATGCCCGGAGGGGAAAAGGACAAGAACAAGGAGGTAGAAAGGCTTGGCCTACATGGAGCAGCCAAGATATTTCTCTATTACTACCCTTTGGATGCCTACCTAGGACTTCTGGGAGAGAAGTAAAACTCTTACTGACTTACGAAGTCACAGCCCATGATGGCAGCAGTTTGATGGACCCCTCTGGAATAGCTACCCTCTGGTAACTGCTGACACCTGACATAGATGTATTTACCTTTGAAACCCAAAGCCACCCCACCACCCACCACCACTTTCACCTGTGACATGCACCCTCCACCTGCAATCTTCTTCCTCTCTCTCTTCTCTAAGCCCAGGTAGCATCTGCTTGCTCAGCTTCAAGTAGCAGGGGAGCAAGGATAGCATCCAGAGCCAGGAGTCAAGGGCCTTCCTTGTGGCCATGCTTGTCTGGGGACTAAAGCAAGGATGGTGAGTTAAAGGTTCCCTCTCTCTGACTGACCTCAGATTGCTCATAACTGCTTTTGTGCCTTAGTTTTCTCCTACATAAATTAAATGAGTCTATCTGTTCCCTGTTGGTTTTTTTTTCTCCTTTCTATCTGTCTTCCTCCCCCATTCTTACAGATTCAGTTCAATGCCCAAGATCATCTGTATTTGCTAATGTTTTGAGATGAAATAATTTAAAACATGTTTTGAAGTCCTTCTGCTTCTCAATGCACTGCATCTTATGGAAGCATGAAATCCTAGCATGAGGTTCAGACCCACAAAATAAGAAAACCAAATGCTGTAAGAAATCACCTTCCTCTCCCCACTGATGGTCATCCCTGCTCCCTGTCTAAACCAGGGAATCTCCTTCCTTTGGTCCTTGCAAAGAAATGTTTATCTGAAGGACAGCCTCCCAGCTCTCGGCAAAAAGTGAAATGCTGAACACCTTTGTAAAAATATTGATCCTCAGCACCCATTCTTGGGACATCTGTTCCAGGGCAGCCTTCCCAATGGATGCCTTGAGCAGCAGGGATTACTCATCCTGCAGAAACAGCAGCACATGGCAACTTGCTGCTTTTGCCTTCTGCTGGGCAGAGGCTTTTTGAGGATGTGCACTTTTAAGGGATGCATTAATTTACCTTTCAAATGATTTGGCTGCTTTCTGCAGCTTTAGAGGCTGCATATAGTCTGGCTGCATCATCATAGGAAAATTGCTTGTTCCTGGTCAATACAACTGTAAGTTAAATCTCAGCTGTTCTCTGTGTAAATGTGGACACCAATGCTATGTAATATTACAGCTATTAAGACCCTTTTCACTACTTTAGAGTAAAAAAAAGTATTTTCACCATAACAGTTGTAAAATACTTATGTGAAAATATATAGATCTGCCTTTTGATCTGCTTGTAAAAACCTCTACAAGGAGGTGTCTTTAAGGATATTAAAGTTTTTCGAGTGTTACCATGAATCTTAGAGCTTGCTATCTATTGAGATTAGCAAGTTTTTAAAGAGGGCTATGAAAAATCATTACAAAAATTCAAACCTGTGAGATCATGCTCTTCCATAACTTTGCAAAACACCATGCATTTGGATTAGTTCAAACATCTATCACCTGTAATAAAAATATTAATTGAAAAAAGCCAGTTCAAAGCAAGGCTTGCACAGAGCTTACCAGCATCCCATAGCACTCTGCGGTACTGAATCCGACAGAGTAACTCAGTGTTGTACAGAAAGGTTCTGTCTCTTGCTTCCACTAAAACCTCCTGCCTGGAAATTTCACTGTATCCTTCTAGTTCTTCTGTCACAAGAAACAGGGTTCCCTATCCATCTTCTCAACATAAGATTACAGTATTCTTTCTGGTCATCCGCCAGGAAAATTTGGACACAGACAAAGAAGCAAGGTTTGAAAGGAAATAGTTAAAATCTCTCTCTGACAGCTGCATAAGTGGGAAAGCAGCCTGTTCATTTGAAAGTGTGAGAATGAAGCCCGCTGTATACAGAGAAGTGGGCATTTGTGTGACTTCTTAGTTTAGACATGGTCCCTCACAAGGTCACAGTTTGCCACCATTCCACCAGGTCTAAGGGGCTTTGGAGCAGCTTTTTTGGGAAGATTCCGTAACTCAAGTTAACCCTGACCCAGAAAACACTAGTCCATTTCAATACTCCAGCTTTGCTCTCAGCTCAGTCTACATGAATCCTGTTGGGACTCCGGCACACTAAAAAAACATAGAAATGAGAGTGGGCCGACCTCTAATTCCAGGGAAGTGTCACAGGAGCCTTGTCACCATTTAAGGTCAGCTGCCTTCCAGCCCTCACCTTTAAGTTCAAAGGTATGCTGGCCATAGTGCCTCTCCTCTTCCAACCCAGGCCATTTTTTTTAAACATTTTTTGAGTTTTGCGTATTCTGCAGCTGAGCTTCAGTCTTTGTCTTCTCTCATCTTTTTCTATAGCATACTTATGCTACCAAAAGATTAATGATAAACCTACTTTCAAAGGGACCTTAAAATCTGAGAGATTGACAGTCTGCATTAAATCTCTTAAGTGCATCAAGGTGGTTATCACAAGGGCCTTTTTGGACAAAGGCCTTTTCCATGCTTCCTGGCCAAATAGAGCTGGATACACACCTAGTAAGTCTGTGGGACACATTTTTTAAGAGTTTGCTGAAGTCGATAGCAGAATTTGTCCCAGGACAGCAGGGAGAGCAAAGTGTAGGGTCACAGAGCATAAAGAATTTTGAAGGGGTTTGCAGGATATGGCCCTCAGGCATGAGAAGTGATCTTTTTGCCACATGCAGCTGAGGAGTCTCAAACAAATGGGCTCTGCAATATTGCTCATACAAATGGCATTGGGCTGCGGAAGCATGGAGGAACCATTTCTGCAATACGCTGTCAGCTGGCAAGAAATTTTGCAGGAAAGAAAGCGCACAGCAGCTCCCAGCTGCCTTAGGCTCCAGGCATCAAACCTACAGGCAGCCTTGCTGACACTACATAATTGTCCACAGGTAGGGTAGGCTGAATGGCACCCCTTGAATCACACAGTTTCATGTCTCTGGCAAATGGAAAAGCAGACATCAATAGATGATGAATATAGTGAGAATTGTATTCTAATTGGAAATAAGACGTATACTACCTTGTACTGGATCAAATAACATGAAGGATTTAAATGGCTGTGCTGAATAATTGAGATCCCAGTTGTATAATTTTTCCTATCATTTTAAAGTTATGCCACGGAACCAGAAATATTCCACTAATAAAAAAAGGTTGCTCATAAAAAAGAAAAATATCAAAGAGCCATTAATGAATAGGAACATTAGAGAGAGAAGCAGAATTTTCCCACTCCTCACCCCTTTTGTATATGCAAGTACTACTTTATAGGTTTTGATTCTTTTATAAAATTATAAACACAGAAAAATTCCTGAGAAGCAGCTAGTGTACTCATGTCAGATGTATGGTGGTGCTGACAATTTCCCTTACTTTTCCACCCATCCAATTAGAAAGAATTGGCAATACTTGATCACAGTAACAGCTCCATCCAGTTGTACACTGGCAATTCAAAGCAGGAATATTCTCGGGGTTTAAGACAACTCCATCTGAAGGATCACTTTCTAAATCTAGACAGGAGTAAACAGATTCTACCAGGACTGTTTGTCCCCAGTGCCACACAAAGCAAGGAGCTGTAGCCACAGGCACATTCAAAGCCTCTGTGTCATATTACTAGTAGCTTGAAATTCAGACTATAGCCTCTTTGAAAAGATAGTACTTTTCCAGAAATGTTTATTTTACGTTTAGAGCTGTTATTGTTATTTCTTCTCAGTGGTGTAGAAGTCCAGTTGGAAGAGTTTTCTTTCCTCTGCATTGAAGCTGAAAATTCTTGGAAAGTCATGACAATATTCAGCATTCATGATTACAGAGACAGACATATTTCATGAAAATTGCATAGGCTTTTAATACAGGATTATGAATGAGCTCTAATGTTGAAATTATATTAGATTGGATTTCAGAGTGTATTTAACATATTTCCATACAGCAACCTTGGGATGTCTTTTCAGTAACAGTGATTATTACAGGCAGGCTGTTTTTTAAGAAAACATTAGTTCAAGGTGGACAGGGCTTCCTGAAAAATGTTGTACATCTTTATGGCTGATGTTTTAGTTGTTTTGAATTAACTTTTTTCACAGCCAGAATGAAACATTTCACCATATAATTCTTCATGCATGTCTTCAAACAAATCTGGAGCCTTTGCTGTGAATTTTTGAAACTGTAATACAATCTCAGGCATGAAAACTCTTTGTGAGCTGAAGCTGAGCATTTTGCCCCAGGTTATCTGGTTTCTCTCAAAATATAAATATTCTTAAGTAACGTCTGTCTTTTAAAAATAGTGGTTGCCCAAGGTGATCCGAAGTCATCTCTAAGTACCAACCTGTGAACAATCCCAGGCTTACTCTTTTACAGGCCTCCAACAGTTGACTGCCCAGCCCACAGATCTTGATAAGGACAAGCTGCCTGATCAAGTGGAATGGAGTTCGGATTTTTCTCTATATAATGACAAACACATTGAAATTATGCATTGCCCAGGAAGCATTTGGAAAGCAGAAGTCAGTGACTCATTGGGATCTGCCTGTACAAGCAATTTCTCTACCTGTCCTCATGGCTCTGGCCCCCTGGACCACTAGCTCAGCTCTGCCATTTTTCCCATTTTTCCTTCCTTACAGAAAGCAGCAGAGTTCATACTCCTGCTTTTGTCTGGAGCAGCAGTGGCTTTAAATGTAGTTAACTTGGCTCAAGGTAGATTAGGCTCAAGGTAACTGGGTATGTCTTGGGTGGTTCATGTAGTTGTCTCCTGGGGTTGCAGCCCTTGCCTCTCCATATTTACTCACTGCCATGAAGAGCACATGGACTATTGTGGGACGCCGATACTGCCTGCTATTTGTCTCTCTTTGACGCTGGTGTTAATCGGAAGCAAAAATACAGAAAACATTTAGATTTTACCAGTGTGAGGCAATGAAAGGCTTTCCTTCTAGCAAGTTTGATAGCTCTCATTAGTCTGCTTTAGTCACTGGAGAAAAGAGATGTGTGTTTCCTACACTGGTGAACACTCCCCTCACTTTTATACTGCTGGAAGAAATGTTTATTTTCAGGGCTAAAACAGTAATCCATTTACAGTGCATTTCTGAAACCAACCCTATTTTATTCATCTCACTTAAATGGTTAAAACTGTGAAACTGGATGTCCCAGGTTCTACTCCTAACACCTAATAGAGATTTTTTGAAGGGATGTTTTGAAGACATTTGAAATAGGAAGCCCGGCGCCCTATTCTCACAGCTGTTGTGAAACTCTAGGTGAGTCCACACAGATGTGGATTTTTATTGCAGTTTAACATTTCTAAATACCATGCTGGTTAGGAATAGCCTGAATCCTCTAAAACTGACTTTTATTTTTGCCCTCTAACTTGACCCATGGAATGCATCTACTAATTAAATATCAACAGGAAACAAATGTCTTCACAGAGGTAAAGTAGTTATCTATGGCAATTTTGGTTTGTGGTATAAAAGCTTGGATGAAAAAAAATTCACATACAGAAAGACTGACATTTTTAAACAGTATATATGAACTCATGCATGGCCACCCAGAGGGATGGAAATGGCTGGAGACAGATGCTTTCTCCTGAGCGGATTCGATAGGGTCTAGGAGACCGTGCCTTTTCAGCTGAGCTGTCCACAGATATGACAATTCCTGTACTCTTAGACAGAGCAGGCTTGGCCAGTCAGCAAGGAGGAGCAAAGCTGTGCATCCCGCTCAGTCAGCTTCAGCCCTGCAATGCCACTCAGAAGGGAAGCAAAACTGTATCTAAACGTGCCTCCATTTGTACTACTAGTAGGAACCTATCACACCATTTCTTTCTTGCCACCCAATATCAACTTCTCAAAGAATAATTTCTTCTCTTTTTCCACTGATGACTGAGAAGAAAATCTGACTTTGAGAAATCTCCATAGCCTCAATTGTAGAATCATCTGAAAGATGAAATCAAATACCCAAAGGAAAGCAGGAAAACCTACCATCTCACTTGGTGTCTGGGTGTAGGAAAAATTCTGCTCCACTATGACCAAAATGCTTTTAGATAAAACCCACTACTGGGCACTGTCTCAGCCTTTCAAGAAATCACCTTCCACTGTAAACACTGACTGCAGTCAACACAAAATATTTATTCCTCTCATCTGAGGATCTTCCACATGCTTTGAGGTACGTGAGTTCGTAAGTGAGAAAACCAAATATTATCCCTGTTGCATGTCCATCTGTCAGATCTTGGATGCTCTTGCTCAATGTCATGGTGTCAGTAAGGATGAGCAAAGCTGCCCTTTGCCCAGGGTGCTGTTTGGTTTAAAACACCAGATTTGGGTGTTGCTAAAAGCACCTCCCACCACCAACGTCCTTGTTTTCCAAAGTAAACAGTCTCTGGCGTCTTGTGACCTGAACAGCCCCAAGTGTCTGACCTTGAAAAACAAAAACATGTTTCATTTGAAAAGAAAAATCTGCAGCCTAAATTATTTGAGGCACTGCTTTCCTTCCTCAGCAGGATGCTGGAATGTCCAGGCTGTGGTAGGAGCCGCTTATACACCACAGACATACACAGGAACGTATTTGCCCTCTAATGATATATTAGGCAATGGTTTTGAGTTGGCAGGCTACTAAAAGCCCTAGCCAAACAAAGATAAAATTGTAATTTATCAACAGAGAATACTGAATTCATGGTCATTGGTGACTGCTGGGACTGGTGGTAGCCTGCAAAGCTGAAGTTGACAACACAAAAACAACAAATTCCAGATACTGTTTACACTTTTCTCAGTTTTGGGGGGGAAAAAAAAGCTGTCTGAATTTTTTCCCCTAGAAAATGTTCAAACTAGGAACAAGATAAAATGATCACCTTTCTCAAAATCCAGTACGACAGGGCTCAAGCAGCAAAAGTGTATGAAAATACTGTGATTGCAACTACCTTCTGCAGCATGTAAAGGAAGGCATGCAAACAGAGCAGTGGGGGTGCATGCACAGAGGCAGCTGGGGCACTGGTTCACTAAGGAGTTAGCAGTGCTGGGCTTTGGTGGTACAGACCTCTCTTGAGAATTTGGTCCATGGCTTTTAGGACTTATATTCTCTGCACTAGTTATTTTGAGGACTAGGATTTTCCAAAGGCATCCTGTTCCTGTCAAAGATTTTAAGGATTCTTGAAAATATTTTATCTCAAGTATGTTGAGAAACCTTTCCCAGCAGTCCTTTTTATCACTTCAGATTCATAGGAGCTTTGTTTCACTAAAGTCAGTGATGTTAGACACATACCAGAATGAGGTTAAGATTTAGGACCTATTTCTACAGGGTTTCACAAGTCTGTGTTATTTTAATTGTCCTGAGTTAAATGTGATCTTAACAGTGCCATGATGGAAATCCATGCAGTTTCAGGCGAAGCAGAGGTGCAAACACCATGGAGCAAAATGCAAGTTCCTCTTTCCCACCATCCAGGTACCCTTCCATCTCCTGACTGATCTCTAGATGGAAACCAACTGTTCTTACAGCAAGGAATTCAATCTTCTTACCAGCTGCAGCATCATCACCACAGTGATTTCTGTGAACTGGTCCCAGCACCAACTAATTTCACAAAAAAACCCAGCGAACAGCTAAGAAATCACCAGGGATGCTGGCTGTTACAGACCTAGGGCAAATGTGGAGTTCTGGAGGTGAAAGGATCTCTACACCATTACAGACCTTTGAAATTTCCCAGTCCCAGGGGTGTACTTTCATGGGAAGAAAAAGCTGTTTCAGATCACACCAGATATTTTCTGCACTGCCCAGCAGTTATACCTGAGGATGTTCTCCAGATGTTCGTGTTTCTATGAAACATACAATAATAAAGTTGTAAACTGGACGAGACAATACTAGAAATATAAGAACAAGGGCTCTAGGGCAGCCTGGAAAAACATGAACATTAACTATCCCACACACGAAATCAACTTGTCCTCTTTAAGAGGCTGACAAAGATGTATTTTATTTGCTTTTCTAAAGAACTGCTACTTTTCCCAGCAGGTGGGCACACACAACTTGTCACGGTTCTTCTATTGCCAACAGGCAATTGCTTGTATGTTGGGGAACAGATACTCCTTTCACCTGGGCATACAAGAAGTGAAAAGTACAAGGTCTAAGACAAGATGAAGCCACAGTTTAGATAGTTTTTATTCCACAGTGAAAAGAAAATAATAATGTGTCATTGTCTGGAAAACTACAAAGAGCAACAACTGAGAGTGCACTGGCTAAGACATCTGCAGAGTGAAATGTCAACTGTTTGCAAGCTGTCTAACAAGAGTAAGACTGGAATTTGCAAATGGAAGCTTGTTGTCTTTTCTCGTCTGGAACCATTTCTCTTTTCTGATGGCTATATTGGCTAAGAAAAATGTCTGAGAAGGCTGGCTACAAGTCCTAGGATGTCTTCGGGGAAGGCTTCTGAGTGTACTTTTCCTGCCTTATTTGGCTGCTCAAGTGGGTCCTGATCCCAAAAACATGTGGACATAACTGAGACCTTTTTGCTTAGTACACTTAATACTACACTGGTAGCCCTGTGTATAGTGGTTTCAGGGTGTCACCTGCCTACACTGCTTGGCGTCTGGCTACTCCAGTGACTTCACTGGGGTGTGTTTGCAAGTATTATCTCACCTTCTTTTTTTTTTAAGTGACTGTAAGAAGAAGATAGTTGGGTGCTGCCATGGCTTTGCTCTGAAAAGCCTAGCCCAGCCTTGTGGTGTATGACTTCCCTTTACAATAAAGTGGGAGCAAGCCAGACTGGAATGTAGGTCTTCACTTATGCAGAATTAGACATTTTTGCAGGTTTATTGTGGGACCTGTAGGTGGCCTCATTTAAATAGTCAATAAACCAAGGAGTATTAGTTCAGTTTTCCAGTGTGCTAAGCAACATTTTTTTTTTACTCTACCGAACTTGGAAGCTGACGAATTTGCTTCTGGTGCCATTGAATACCCTGCCATTCATTCTGTAAACAAGTGGGTATAGAGCACACTGATTGCAATGCAGAAAACGCAAACATCTGTTTTGTTTTCATCCTTAAATTCCTTCAGGGATAGGAAGAGAGAGGGAATGATTTTGAAATGCTGAGTTAGGACCAGAAAAGCAGCCTGTGTCATGTATTTCACATTCCCTCCCAGACCACGGATGAAGACAAGAGGACTGATGGCCATACAGTGACATTTTGTAACAGAATGAACAATAAGAGAAAATGAATACATATCACAAATTCTATTAGAGAAGGTCTAACACAAAATCAGTTGGGTAAATGGACTGCAAAACAAGCTTAACTGAATTAAGACTAAGACCATTCAGTACAACTGAATACCAACATTTGCATCCACACTTGGCATCATGCTTGTGACAATGCATTCTTTGCTGCCACCCCAACAGAAACCCTGACTTATGATGCTGTCTTATTTACATGCTGTAGTCACTGTGGTAAGGCCTCAGTTTTAAGTACTTCATATATACACACTGGGGTTTTGTTTTAGTGTATGATTCCTGACAGAGCTTGTGAAAAAGGCTTACGATTCAAGTGCCTTTTAAATATGGAAGCCATAAACCTACTACAGTAAGAGAATCTCAAAGCAGATGGTTAGTTGGCCTTAGATAGTGTGGCTGATCCTGCCACCACTGCTTCTCCCATCCTGTGGCCGGGGCACCCTGGGGAACACCAGGAGCAGCTGGGAGAGTGTCTCTTACTAGAAGTTTCTCTGGTTTTGAAGTGGTGGGGCACATATGTGTGTTAAGAAAAACTGCATGCCATGCACTGCAAGACACAGCCTGCCTTGATCTAGATTGGAGCACAGAGCCATCCCCTGTGTCTGCTGCCAGGGTAGCACCAGCAAAAGGACTGAATGCTTCTGAAGATCTGCCTTAGATCAGCACACCGCCTCTGGGTGCTGACAGACTGGCCAAGTTTTGCTGGGAGTACAGGGCAAAGCCACCATGGGGCATCCAGCTCTGCATCTTTCTTTAGTGGCTACAAGTTAGTATCTCATTTCAGAAATATCTAACTATTACAGTTTCGAGAGGGAAGTACAGTGGATGGGAGAGCCCCAAGGGATTAATTTTTGGACTAATAGGGATCATACTAAACTTGTAAAATAAGTGTGCAGTGTGTCATCTGGACACTTGGCAATGTCGGAGAACAATTAGCAAGGGATTTAATTTTGATGTAACTCTCTGGTTCCCACAAACACGAACATGGAAGCTGGTTTAAAAACAGCCTGCAACTTCTACCCCTCCCTTGCACCTATCTTTTAAAACCCCCTGCAGGGTTGATTTACCACATGGCATTAACCTGCTACCTGTGCAGTATTCCAGACCCTCATCCTTGGAGATCAAACTGGCAGAAACCTACTTGCCAGCTACACTCCTCCGCTGCAGACAGAGCCTGGGCACTGCACGGCTCCTATGACATGCTTGACTGCCTGCAACCCACCACATCCCACACCGAATCTTTCGGAAGAGGCTAAAATTTCTGCTAAGGTAAAGTTGAGCCTTTCTCTAAACATTTCCTTGCCCTATTGGGGCCTGGGTGTTTGTAATAGTCTTTTGAAAGCTGGTAGGTGCAAGGACACCTGGTACCCTGCAGCGCTGTGGCCCTGCCAGAAACCTACTGGACATAAGGCAGTGTATGTGTAATACTCACAGTAAGTTAGGGGAAAGCAAAGTAAAAGCAGTTCCCTAAGACATGCTGCAGTGAAGGATGCAAAAACCTGACATAAAACCAGATAAATAACAAAGCAGAACAGAGTTATTTATAAAGAAATTTATTTTATATTTGTGTACAGCAAGTATACGAAAACAAATTTGATTTGAAAAATGTATATTTGATTTCTTAAAAGTATTGAACCCTCTTGTGGAAAGGTTTTCATTATTAAAAAGGTACAGAAGGCTAAAATTATACTCAAATAATATATGTGTGTGTACGTATATATATATAAAAAACAAGTGCAATTTTATATATATATAGTATATATAAATAACGTGTGACTTACATGATTTTTAAGATATCTTATTTAAACATCTAAAATAGAGATATTAGAAAATATAGTTTGCTATTTCTACAGAGTTTGCATTCAGTTTTTATAAGCATCTAGACAGTGCAAAATTTAAACATACAGATATATTCCATTATTCTATACATTGTGCTCAGCTCCCAAGTTTCCTCTGTCACAATCATCACCAGACTGAATCAAATTTGGAGGGTTCAATACTAGCCCTTACTAGCATCTTCTAAGAGCAATAAAAGGAAATCTATCTTACCTTGCACTGCGCTGCGGTATAGCTTGTGCACGAGAACAACGCATTTCCTATATGAAATGATCTAACTCCCAGAGATCACATACACCTCACCATATTGACTCATTTCATTGCATTCCATATCCTGCAAAAATCAATCTCCTGTAGGACAGCATACATTACTGTGTTCTGAAGCTTAAGTAATATATTTCTTTAGCATAAGGCAGGAATATACTGAAATTTGATAATACTTAAATCAAACAGCAATCTGGAGTTAAACCACATTTATGTACCACATTTTTATAGATGCTGTCTTTTTAATGTTTGTGTCAGAACATGTGGTAGAGAAAACCTACTATTCTTTAAATAAGAGCAAGGGATAAAAGTAGTCCTTCCAGAAGAAATTGCTAAAACCTAACAACACTAGGAGAAACTCGATTGCCTTGAAACACCAAAGGTCAATCTGCACAACCTTTCCTGCAGCTAAAGAGCAATTCCTTGCATGGCAACTGGGGGAATACTCATATGAGTAGGTGCTCACCACAGCCCAAGCGTTTTAGCTGTAAATACTTATCATCCTTATTTGCATCTATTAAATGATAGGGTGCAGTATGTTTTTTTCATGTCTTTCTACTGTTGCTAAAAAAAAGGCAATTCTGACCATTCCCTATGCTTTCACAGTAGCTATATTTTAACTGAAGGGTGTTTGAACTTTAGATTCAAACCGCTACAATATGTTTATTATCACTGACATAAAAACCTCACTCCTGCTTCCATAAAAAACAGTTGCTTTGTTCCTACCAAAAATAAAATTGGATCCAAACATGTTAGTCACAAAGTTTGCTAGTAAAAGTAAATACCGTATTCATTAAGTCTCTCAGCGTTTAAAGGCAAAGTGGTGTTAGCAAATGCTGTATAGGATAGCTTAAAGAACAGTATTATGCACAATTCTAAGTGTTAGCCAACAAAATCTAAAAGCAGCTGTGAAAAACATCTTATGGGACAGTGAATTTTGCTACATGAAAACTTCTGGGGCTGTGACAGGCGTTTTTCAAATTCATTTCTTACACCAACGCTGTCACTCATGTCCTACACCGCAATTGCACAAATTAAAGGCTGGATCTTGTATGCCGTATGCATCCAGACCAGCTAATCTTTAAAACTGGATACGTCAGGAGGGTCTCCCTCTTTTTTCTGCATTCATTCCTAAACTCCTTCTAGCAGAAGCTGGCATGTTTCTGAATCCTTGAAGCAACCGACAAGATAAAGAGCCTAATGTCATCCTTCATCTACTTCACTTTGCAAGTTTATCTCTGCACTTGCCCATATAATTACCCCCTGTAGAGTTCAACTTTAATTCAGATTTGCGTTGCACTTGTTGAACAGGCCTCAAAAACAGACAAAGCCTCATTAGTAGCCTGCAAAAGTGAGCCGTACTAGTTAAAACCTTGATTTAAATACCAAAGAAAGGGGAAACACAGATGCTGAGACAATGTTTACATCCTCTCAACCACACCCTTGAAATTTTGGCAGTAAATTAGCCAAAGGATGGTTTTAACACCTCATCCATCTCTTTCAGTTGGGAAGGAACAGCCATAACTACAAGTTTTTGCAAGGTGCGGCTGATGCTGGGAGATGGTTGAATACATATGACCAAAGGCTGCATGCCTCACAAGTCAGAACAAAGCAGAGATGTGCTAGGAATTCAGGATTTTCTTATGCCCAGAACTTTCCTATAGACTGGAGATAAACAGAAGTCCCATTTCCCACACAAATAGGAATAGTGCTTAAACCTAAAGTAACACAGCATTAAGAAGAAACTAATAACTAATGATGTTAAAGCCTCTCAATTTAAAGATTCCCCAAAGCAATCTCAAAGAAAATAAGAAAAAAGAAAACCTGTGGACTCAGTCAATACATTTCTCAATCCAATTATACAGTAAATGCACTGGCAGGCAAGGCCTCAGTTCTGAAGAGGTGAGGAAGAAGAAGGATGGTGCAAAATGCTTTCATACATTTGAACATTCTTAGGATATAAGAGAGCAGGCAACTTGAAAACATTCCTTGTAAGCTGTGCGGGATTGATGCAGTTTTCTGCAGACTTTGCTTCATCCTACAGCTCAGCTTTGCCTGTTTGGGCAGGACTGGCATTACTGCTGCCTTCTCCAGCGTTGCTCTTGTCCGCTGGCTTGAAAGATAATGAAGCAGAGTTTGTGCAGTACCGTTTGCCAGTTGGGCGAGGTCCATCATCAAAAATATGCCCCAGGTGAGCACCACACTGAAACAAAACACAATAGAGTATCAATGTGTCTCTGTGCAGCTTGATGGCATCACTGTGGTGTTAAGCAATGACTAGCAGCTGCTCCCAAGGAAGCGCACTGGTGCCTACATGGCCCTTTCAAGTGGGATTTACAATCTACATTTATTTGCAGGAGTGATCCAGAAAGATGATCTTCTGAGATACCACAGGTGCCTAAGACTCCAAGCCCAAATTTCCTGGGTGTTTCTTGTCATGCCACTGCGTATGCTTGGATGGATCACCGTCTCTGAGGAGCTGCCTGTTTCTGTAATGATCTCACGGCAGGAGCTCAGTTAAAAACAGGGTGGTGACGGCAGCACTGCCCATGTTTCACGTACTGCTGTAAGGATATCTGTGTAAGAAAGGGACAGCCTCAGCTCTGGGCTCTGCTCAGCCTTCAGCCATCTGCTATACCCCTTGGTAAAAAAACATTAAACCTTTTGGTGATCCTGGCAAGGACCTAAAGCATTGAAGATATTCTTTGGAGTGTGCTCTCACACTTTTTTTTCCTTTCCCTTTCTATAGCCTGGCACTCTTCTGAGCATCAAGGTCCTTCTGGGTGCACTTCTTGCCCCTAGAGGGGATGGAGCTCAGCCTACTCAACTCATAATTTCTATAGTATATATGCAATAGGGACAGGTGACTGAAAAAGACCTGTAGTGTAGATATGTAAAATATTTCTTAATTAATAATCTTTGTCTGGGAGTAATTCTAAATGATGCTGAATTTTGCTTTTTGTAAGAAATATGAAAGTACAAATGGTCTGCTGCCACTTTTGCTCTGTATGAATCATACCCAAATACTTGCAGTGCTACTCAGGATGAACACTACTCATCCTGTACGTAGGAAATGTAACAGTCCTTTGCTTTACAAGGGCTGCTTTACAAGTACAATATTTTGAAGAAGCTAACCCTGCTGATCCTTATTCAAAAATTAGGATTACTATCATTGCCCATTACAGATGACAATTAATCTGGATAATAAGAACTTCTTGTAATTAGTCACTTAAATTCCACAGGTTACTTTTTACAGCCTGCCATGAGAAATAAAAAAATAAAACCTTGCACTGGAGAAATATTTATCTTGAACAGGGAAGTCATGCTGCTTTACCAAAGAGTCTCGGCCTTTCAAGTCAATAGCTGATCTCAGTGAGAGCTGGAATGATGTAATTGAGATCACAGACCTGCTCGTGGGCTCACAGTCAGACAGCAAAAATTAAAGACTGCAAATTATTCTTAACATTTAATTAATTCATAGTATTTCAAATACTTAGAGGCAACAGCGATTATTCCAAACTCTGAATGAATTAGTGATGGCAAATCTCTACCCTGTGGTTAATGTGTTGCTAATGTTCTCCTGCTGTTATGGCCTTTAATTCACCAAAGCAGCAGGAAAGGTGTCTGTAGAAGCAGGCAAAGTCTTGCCTCCAGGTTAAACTCCCTCAACAGACTGAAAGGCTGGGGGAGGCTCTCACACCAGCTAGGTGGGACAGACTTCTCATTTAATGACAGGTGAAACAATAATCTTCACTGCCTCCAGGAGCAGGGCAGGTAGAAACTTCAGTGTTCCCACCTGTTAGTTGCACCCATGCAGACGCATCCCACGGCAGACTCCCTGCTCCTGAAGAAGTGTCACTGAGACAGCCATGGCAGTCCACCAAGGATCCCAATAACAACTGAGGGCTTCTAGACCATGGTATCAGCAGGATGAGCTCCCACAGGAAATGGAAAATGGCATCCATGACTGGGTTAAGCAGCAGCTGCTCAGCTTTGTAAGGAAGATAAAATATGGGAAATAAGCAGAAGGAAAAGGAAGTTGAATGGGACCTAGAGAAAACTAAGCTTCAAGTCTTCTTCCTGAAAGACTGCTGTCTTGCCACCCTTTCCTCCATTATCCACTGGTTATTCTTTTTATCATTTTCCTTTATAGTGAAGGTCTTTTTTAGGTTAGTATGCACAGAAAACCTGAGCTGTTTCTGAAAGTAGGGTTTCTAAAAATGAAGCATTTCACCTGGCTATAACCATACCTTTGGGGGGAAAAAAAGTTTAAAAGTAAGTGTCCCAGAGAGAGTATTTTTCTAAATGCTCAGCATCCTAATTAAATCATCTCATCTCAACTAAGAGTGCTTCAAAACCTCCTGGCTGGAAGTGTTAAACAGATCTTTTCCAGACTAACATTTAACAAAAGATAAATCATTCCCTCTCTACTGGACAGAAACAGAACAAGAGAAACTGCAGAGAGAGATGGTCTGTAGAAGTAATATATTCATATACAGACTACAAAGACAATCTATCAAAAAGGCTTTCCTCACAAAACCTGAGAAGCTGTGTGAGAGTCCAAGGTAGTCTCATTACACCTTTTTGTGATGTCAGAATCACAGCAGGATTGAATTACTGGAAAATTTGTTACCTTTTGAGATTACCCCTCACCAAAAATTTATGTGGCGATTCTCTGTACAGAGGACTCTATAACTCACCTGCCCTAAACAGAAATGCAATTCAGTCCTTTGTATCACAGTATAAGAAACCTGACACTCGTCTGAGATTACAAAGGATGAATTGACTTTACTGTCCTCCCCACACATAATAGGTGCTGACCATTTTTCTAAGACATATATACATGCCTGAAGACACTCTGAAAAAGAAACAATTATCTGTTGCGGCCTTGCACATAAATATATTGTGCAGAATACACTGGGACAGTGAAATGGTTAAAGCATTCCAAGTATGTGCTCAGGAGCAGGAAACGGGTGGTCACTGCTAACTGTCAGTATGCTTGGATCTCCCAAGCCTCCTGGTTCTAATATGCTGCTGGGAGGCATGGAAAGCAGCTTGCAGTCAGTTGCTGTAGTCAAGAGTCCAAGTTATTGGTGTGCAAACACTACTCCTGTGACTACGGAATTTTATTCATTTCTACAGGTACAGATAGTAGCTAGAGAGACCACAGGGAAAGGGACTCTTTAACAGGACAGAGGAAAAAAAGAGATGCAGCCAGTTTTATAGTATTCCTTAACTGCATTTATATTAACTTCTACCTGTCACTAATCACTGACCTTTTAAATACATCTAGGGTGATGCGTTTCCAAAAAACTGTGGAAGTTATTTCTAGGATAATCCCATGGATGAATTTGATTAATATTACAGTGGTTTTTCCCATGTGTTTGCTTTCTATAATGAAGAACATTTAAAAATATTTTTTAATTCTCTCAGACAAGTGGGAAGGACTTTTAAAGAAAAATCAACTACTTTTTCATCTGCAAAGGATTAATAAGGTTTTGGGTGTGGGAGTTGGTATTTCCCTTCAGTTCTATCAAGGTCTGTCATATCAATACCACTGCTTTGCAGGTTGCAGTAAAACTGCATTCTTTTGCAGCTGCATGTATGATTCACGCTCCTAGGGCAGCTACACAATGCAGCAGTATTAGCTGTGCTGAGCACTGGCTGCAAAGATGCTCACCACTCCTCAAGCTGTTTTCCTGTGTGACTTGATCATCTGTGAGGTTACTGCCCCAGGAAGCTGGAATAGCTGGTAGGAAGTTGCTATTGGATTACACAGCAACCTTGATCATATTTTTTCCTTCAGATTTTAGTTTTGCTTTGATTATATGGCATCTGCATGTGACTGCTGCTAATATTGCTGGTCTCAGGTCTGCTAACACTATTTTGTTTGGCAACAGGTAAACGACATTCCCAGATTCCTTGGCCTGACCACAGGCCTCCTTGGGCTTCTCAGGAGCTCTGGCCATCTCCTGAAGTGTGCAGCAGATACAGGCTCAGCAGGTTGGCAGTAAGCAGATTTGAGCACTATTCAGGCCTACTAAGCAGAGCTGAAGAGACTAAACTGCATTTTTGATTACGCCAGTAACCACTGGTGAAGCACGAACTTCCCAATCTGCAGTCTCATTTATACCTTGCTAGCAAATTTAGGGAAGTGAATATTCCCACATGGAGGTTCCCATGGATCTTCTAAAGCATATCATCAATGTTAAAACTTCAGAATTACGTAGTACACATGACAAACTAGCAGACATGCTAATTTGGCCATTAACATATTGGGCCAAATGCTCTACGCTGACTGAAGTTAATGGACACTCTTGAGAAGTTTCTTAACTCATTCTGAGCCTTATATATGAGGACTGACTGACTACTAAGGATGCATATTGTCAGGGATAAAAGTTACCCCCCCCAACAACACCGTCTGGAAGAACACCATATTATCACTGCCCAAATGAACCTGCTGCTTCTCTCAGGAGGAGTTTGAGCATCTGGAGCTAGAAGACTGCAAGCTGCTGGGTACAGCTGCTGAATACCAATGCAGCAGCTTCTCCCTTTGCTAGGTAATGACTGTGCCATTCCCTTCACGGAAAGGAGGGGAGCACAAAGCATGAGAGAAAGTAGAACAAGACAGATAACGGAAATTTTGGGCATGTTTTGAATGTCTACTGACTTCATTATTACAGCAGATGGGATTGTTTGAGGCAGCCATTAGGACTGCGCTGGGAATGAGTGTTGGGAATGAGTTAGCATGGATGCACAGTAATGTAGAGTGATGGAATCAGCACACCGACAGTCGCTCCACTGCTTTCGACTTCTCTCAACTGCTCACGTGTGGAGTCAGTCGGACAGGCTCAGGCTCAGGAGCTCCTTTGAAGAGACCCTCTCCAGGAAGACTATTTTTGTAAACTCAGCACCGAGTCCAACCATTTACATCTGCTCTGTTAAATCTCACATGAGACAACAATGTGCATTCCAACGATCCCTTTGTGCCTTCAGCTTGTTCCACCCAGCTTTTATACCTACAACCCATTGTGCTCTCTCACAATGATTACTATTTAATAGAACTGAAAGGTTTGCAAATCTCAAGGAAAGCACAGCACGCTGTAATGGTTTTTGCAGCCTTTGCCATTGGAATGGTCTGTGTGTGCTGCAAACTAACCTGACTGCAGGATATTTCAATCCGATGCATCCCATAGGAGAAATCATCGTTGAAAGTAATTGCATCGGGACTGATCACATCATAAAAGGAAGGCCAACCTGGAAAAGAGGAACAAGATAGGTAAAAAAAGAGGGTGTCTTTGTGGCAGATAGCATTGCAGAAAGCAGGACAGAATCACACTTTGAAAAATGTTTCTCTCACTCCAGAGCATGGAAATAACGAAATGGAGATTTTTTATTCCAAATCACTTAGGTACTTTGGTACTTCCCCCTCAAATACAAAGTTGTTTACAGAAAAGAAGTAATGTTGCCACTAGCTGCCCAACTTCCATCTCCACAGGGATTCCTGCACTCCACCACAAGTAGCAATAGCAGTTTAGCTCAGAGACAAAGGTCCCAGGTAAGCCAATTCTTTAACTTTAACTTTTAACTTTAACAAAGCTTTAACTACCAGTTAAAAAAACCCCACAGATTCTACCCTGAAGACAAACAGCAAGGCTTTATGGAACACAAATGCTTCTGCTTTTGCAATATAAAGGTACTTAAAAAAAAGAGTTCTGAAATTGCAATTTGGAGCCCCAAAACATGCCTTAACCTTTGCCTTCAGCAAGGCAAGCCCCAAAAGGATGTGTGCAGATACACGTTAGAGGCAGTGAGATGATTATTATTGTGTCTCATGTCAAAACAGTAACGAGTGCTTCAGATCAGACATGGACAGGTGGAATCATAACTATGCCTATATTAGACACTAGTGGATGATCTGCATGTGGTCTGCATGCAGGATAAAACAACTGCACTCACTAATGCACATGTTCAATGCAGCTGATAGCTGAGCACTGAGCTGCATGACCTGACACCAGATGATGATGAGCTGTGTACCTGACCTACCAGTAATGG
This sequence comes from Corvus hawaiiensis, assembly GCF_020740725.1. Lineage (NCBI taxonomy): Eukaryota > Metazoa > Chordata > Aves > Passeriformes > Corvidae > Corvus > Corvus hawaiiensis. Next base: position 46,034,834 of record NC_063216.1, read on the forward strand.
CCACTTACCAAAATAATGACCTTCCACCCTTTAACTATTCCATGCTAACTCTCCCCCTCTCCACAACACAGGTAAACAACAAGGCAGGTCTATTTGGTGACCCAGAAGATATCCAATACACAGTAACTTTTCAGCCACTCCACAAAAGCCGTCATAATGCTCCATTTCCTGAAGCAGGGTTCCCACATAAGCACCTGACAGGCTTTAAGGTCATGTCAGCATCTACCAGTGCCCATCTGAAATCTCACCAGCTATCTGTCCTTCTCATTCAGTCTCTTGCCAAATATAACACGTGCGGGCAGCTCTTGCTCTCTCCCTGTATTACACATATGCCCAAGAACAGAAAATTTCCTAGTTTCTTCTCCTAATATCTGTTAAGCTTTTGCTACTGATGATTTCATAAAATGACTTGCAATAAGCTATTAAGAAACACAGCAGCAGCTGTGAATCACTGCATGCAGATGAATAAAGAATGCATATAGCTTTCCATAAGAAAAGTGAGTAAAATTTTCTGTACAGTAAAAAGAGATGCGGAAGCTATCAACATTTCTGAATGCGGGTAGAGAAAATGTGTAAACTGGAAAAAGATCCATACAACTTCAGTTGTATCTTAGATTATTAAATATGGAAGAACATTTATTAGGATATAAGCATAACCAACATACTCTTTTAAACAAAGAAATGCTCAGAAATGTGTTTCTCCTCCTTTTCGGAACACACATACAGTAGCACTTCTAAGCTACCTGAAGGCATTGCAAGCCACAAGTCCTAAGCTCCCAAGGTGCCTACTACTACCACAAGTGTTTCCACACCAGAACTCATTGCAGAAATAAGAAGAGTCATCCCCCTCTCTCCAATTATTACAAATGAAAGAGTTACAGACAGCAGGCAGACTGAGGAGCAAGAACCCTGAACAGGGAAAACATCCCACAAGGCAGGAACTCAAAACAATGCAGCAATGATAACTGTAAAAAAACCAATTTATAAATTCTTCCCCTCATGCAAAATGTTGCTGTCAAACAACTACCTTCACAAACAGAAAAGGAGTAAGCATATGACAAGTTTTGTAAAAAGGGTTATCGTGTTGACAGAAAAATTTATGTCTTCTAATTGGTGGCTCTTTTCCAACACCATTTGTCATCTTCTTAGCTGAGCCTCTGTCTAATGAAAATTGAGGTCTTACATAGAGCTAGTCAGAATATTTTTAATGAAGCCTTTTTTTGTTTTTTTAATAATTTTGCAAAGCAGACATACCAGTTTGCCCTTGTGTGATGGCAGAGGAGTTTCAAAGAGAGAGCTCTTTGGAACAACCAACTATGTGATCATGTGAAAGCCTTTAGAGAAGGCAAACTTCAGGGCTGCAGAAATTCTCAAAGAAAACCATGCCTCCTTCATTATAGCAATAAGGGGGAAGCTTCAAAGACTGCAACACAGAGATTGAAGCAATCTGTGTCTTGCTGAGAAAATTATCTTGTGAGAAGAGTTTGAAGGAGATGTGTTTATGTCAGCTTTGACATTAAGAAAGACCATCCATCCCTCTTTCTCTGGACTTCTCCTTTTGGTCTTCCCATTCACCAGAGAAAAATTATTTGCTTTGGATGCACTCCACGCACTTTTGAAAAATGAAGTAATCTGAAAGCTATATAAACAGGCAAGCTTCTCCTAAAGTAGTCTTTGTACCCAACTGGAGTGGCTTCAGATTAGACTGTCAGTTCATGCTACATGTGTTCCAAAGGTTCCACCACTGTCACATATGGTCCCCAAGAGAAGGACTAGGAAACAGACCTCCACAGTGTGTACTTTTAACTCCCTGCCAAGCCATCTCTTTGTGAGTAACATGGCAGGCCAGGCACCAGCACTACCAAGACAAACCACTAACTCTGTGACGGTTAACTGAAAACTGAGAAAACCTTGGAACAGAAAAGGTCCTGAAGGGCACAGTGAGACACACCGTCACTCTGTTGACCTTGAGAGGAAGATGAGTGAATTGCTCATTGAGTTGATGAGCCAGACTCACCAGAAAATCAATCCTCTTTTGCGGTCTTATTTCCTCTCCTGAGCTAGCGTGGAAAACCCATCTGATAATTTGCTAAGCCTTCTCACACCAATTTGGGTACTTCAAAAGCTGCCAGGAAAAAGTTGTAGCAGGAGTAGTCTGCTTGCCTGCATATCAGGCAACTCCCAGTGGTGTGGAAAGCCAGCCATAAACTCTCTGGCTGTGTAAGTGGTAAATGACCCAGCAGTGGCCTCCACTTTGCAGGCCCCAGGCCACTTCACCTGTGTCCCTGGCTGCAGCCCCTCCACTCCTGCCCTCCTGCACTCCTGCCTCCTTCCTGCTGTAAAGCTGCAAAATGGTTGGCTACCTCTACATTTTAGGCTGGTCTTAGCTGTGCATTAAATCTTCAGCCCACCTTTGAAGGCTATCTGGCTACTTGTTAAAGGCATGTTCCTGTAGGGATAGGAGTGAAGATGACCATTTTGGATCTCTTGTGCTTCTGCTAAGCTGAGAGAAACAGTAACCCTTAGCACTGCAGAGGCTGAGCACTGGTGGAGACCCTTTGGTTCTGAGACTCAACCCTCCTTGGGTGATGGCCTTCTGACAAGTCTAGCCCACATCTGATGGGCAGCAGGAGCCAGGTTGTTGTCTTTCAAAGGAGGTAAAACATACCAGCTAGGAAGAAACAGCTTCTGGAGGAAAGGGGCAAAGGGTAATTGCAAGAGACAAGATGAGGATGGGAGGAGTTTCCCAGATGAATGAACAACTTCAAATGACATTCACATTTTTGTGTGTGTGAACAGCAGCTAGAGTTTTGTGAATACATTTATCCTTGAATGTAAAGTTTAGTTTGAGGGGCAGTACGACACAGTAATGACCGGCAATTTTTATTGCGTTAGAGACATCTAAAATGGGTTCATTCTTAGATTCACAGCCACTTTGCACCACACTGGCAATATAAACAGGCTTTAAAATAGGAGGCCATTGTGTTTGTGTTCACTCCAACCCTTTGCATGGGAGTCAGACCACTATGTCCTAAGGGCCAGTTTCTGCTAAGTTAATAAGCAAGCCACAGAGATGAACAGCTTTTCAAATAAACAGTAATTATCATTTCTTGGATCTAAAATACACTAAATAAAGCAATGAAACTTTCTTCTGTCAAGTATTTAAGTAAAAAATGTGTGTAAACTGAATATTACTAACAGATCTTTTCTGCTCCATCCTGCATGAGTAACAGAGAGGATCTTACACTGCTGTGTGTCACACATACTGAGTCATGTCCTGTTCTTTCTCCTTCTAGGACATCCCCCAAATATTTTGTAAAAGCTGTGCAGCATTTCTAAAATTCACTCCACACACCTTCGCCAAAACGGAATCTTTTGTTTTCCATAATGGTCCCTATTCTGGCAAAGAGGAGACAGTGGTTTATGCCTCTTCATTAAAGAATGCTTTCTTTCCTGGCACTGGGCAGCAACACAGAAGGACAGGGAGGAAAAGAAATGTTGAGTTTGGTAACCAATGCTGGATGCTGCTTTTGCCACTCTGGGCAGAGGGCTTCAAATCATTCCAAAGAAGCATCTTCTTTCTACTTTCAGACCTCCTATTCCAGGTACCTGATTGAGTCTATCTTACTAATAAGCTACCCATGGCAGGCACCTATACGGGCAGCTGGTACAAGGGGGGTACCAGGACAACTGAGCTGCAAGCACACAGCAGTCCCAGAGAGCTGACAAACTGAACAGTCAAACTGAGATGCTAGAGTAGTTGTAATGCCAGAGGAAGGCAGCAACAGCAAACAGTGTGCCCATAGTCTAGAGCCCATTTTGCCTTCCTGATACAGATATGAAACCCCAGCAGAAATAGATTATTTCTTTCACATTAACCTAGGAAGCTCTAAAACCCCTTATCTTGTGGGTTACTCCAGGATTCTTTCTTGGGGCAATGCTGACCTCATGCAAAAAAAAGAAAGACATTTTGTTCCCATAAGCTTTTGGAAAACAGTCCAGCTGCTGATTGATTGATCAATTTCAGAAGCATCTCAAACCTCCCTCCAGTTTTGCAAGTTTGCACACATTTTATTGTAGTTAGATCTCAAACTTCCTAGTAGATGAAAGCAAGCACTTAGACATCTAACCATTAGAAAGTGCGTCTGTAATTATTTGCAGAAGTGAAATGGCAGGTTGCTTTTGAAAATCAGCCCTGCTAGGCTATTTTTTCCCCTATTCTGAAGTAACATGGCTTTTGACATTTTTTTGAACAGCACAACTGCAATCCCAAAGCATGTAATGCTGTGACATTATTCCTGTTTCATACACCTGCCGACTGGAGACCTCCAGTTTTTCAGTACCTGTGATGTCTGTAGTTGTTTTTGATTTTAGATCCCAAGGAGATTAAATTCAACCTGCATTTTATCATTCTTTGCTGTAATTATTCCAAGCATTTACTTCAGTGAGTTATTTACAGATGGAGAAGTAGGGGGAGATGGAAGATGTTAGAACTACCAAATGGCACCAGATGGAAAGGAGGACCTTGACCTGAAAAATACCTTGTTTCTCTGATGTGCTGTATTTTTAGAATTCTGATTCCCTTTTAACCTAATGTGGATTAATGAAAACCCAAAGGCTTTTTAAGGTAGAGTCTCATCATTTATCTTCACTGAGAAGCCATGTCTGTGTAAAAACATAAAGCGTATTAGGATTAAAAAAAAGGTAATAAAGCTTGTGCTTTGAAACTGATGTAAAGCTGAAGGGCCTTCACTTTTTTCTTACTCAAAGGTTTATTGAAACAGAATCTGAAAGACACAGGCATCCACAGCTGTAGCTTCTCACATAAAAGTTTAATGTAGAACTACAAAGTGACATGTTGCTATTAAGTAGGATGCCTGTACAGATACAGGGCGCTTTTTTGGCTAGCACAGAACATCCTGCATTATTTTTCATAATATCATATTCTTACTTAAAATTATTTCACCATCAGGTAGCACTTCTTTCTGTGGAGGTTCATGTAATTTACCCAAATGTAGCTAGAAACAGAATCAGGCACTGAAGCATTCTTGTTCACCAGCAAACAGATTGACATTAGATATGTATTCCAATGGAAAAAAAAAAAAGCCATTCCTTTCCAGCACCATGCAGATACAAGAAGGAAAACACGGTACTATTTTTCAGCAGACTATGCCAAAAGAGCATCAGAGTGGTAGCTAGGCAGGGGTTGAAGGGAACAACACAAAGACAAAATGAAGCTTAATTTTGGAAGAAAAAGTAAAGAGAGAGCTTCTCTCTAACACTACCTGTCTTTAACAGAAAAGTTGGGCTATTGCAGCAGGCAAATACCATACTAACAGAACAGTGTGGGAAGGGAATTTTTCAAAACAACTAAATAATAGCAGCTTTTATGAGACAATCGTCACCTGTTTTTTCCTTTATGTTTCTCACTTGGGAAATAAAAAAACGTGAAAGCCATGAATAAAGGTGGTATTTGCTTTCTTCCTTTATAGCACTCTGAGCATCCAAACAACCTACCATAAAACAGCATATGCAATCCAGATTTATTTCTTTGTTAGTGGGAGGAGGTTATATTTGTTTAAAATGATTGTTAAGGGACATCTGAAACTTAGCATCTACAATTTCATTTGACATCTGAATTTTTCAGAACAAGAGTGCCCCTGATGTCTCTTGAGCAATAAAAGCATGGGGCCTACTCTCCTTAGCAATTAATAACTGTATCACAATACTGCTCTTGCCCTCACTGCTTCCTTTGTGCTTTCACTGTGATCTAAAATACTGATAAATACAAGCTGGTTCTTTTAGAGCCTTCCTCTGTAATATTCAGCATCTTGAATGTACAAGCTGCTGCTAAAATCTACAGGTAGGCAGGAGCTGGGATCTTCCTCCTGTCTGCTTACAAAGATTGAGTTACTAATGGTTTCTTTCTTGGTTCAGGTTCAACAAAACTACTGAACCTAACTCACTTCCTCCCAAAGGACAGGTTTCTCCCCTCATGTGAACAGTGTCTCTTGTTACTTTAAATCATGGCTAATGTTTTTAAAAATATATCTTACACATAAGTCAGCTGCAGATCTTCAGCATCAAAGGAGCCAAACAGAACTGCGTGAAGCAGTGTAACCTTAAGCTATAATTTTAAAATGCCATCAAGAAATCTCTCAAATAGTTTTTAAAATTTACTGTTGACCTAATAACCTCAGTCCAAGGCATTCAACTTTGAATAGTTGTTTTTGTTTTCCCTCCAAAAGCACAATTGGTAAAACAAATGTATATATTGCAAAATATCTTGAAATTGGTATGCCCATGAGTTATCTGTGCAACTCACTAAAATAGCTAAAGATTTCATATAGGATGAGTAAATCAGGATAGCTATAGAGCTGGCTGGCCTTACAATGGAAGTGATTTAATAAAATTGGAATCCTAATGCAGTATGTTCACAGAGAAAGTAAAAAAACCACAGAAAATGCAACCTTGTAATAATCAACATCTGGCACTGAAATGAACAGCAGTCACAGATGAAATACATATGAAATCGAAAAAATTTTCATGGGGTCTTTCGAGTAACCCTCAAATTGTTTGTTGAAATATTTTCCTTTTAGTATTGTTATGCATGTCTGGAAAATAAAGTTTGTAAAGTACAGCCAGAACTCAGCTGCACACTTAAACTGAAACTACAGAGGTGACTGAATTAATTTTAATTCCAAAAAAACCCCAAAGCCTGTACTGTCTTCCTTTTGGAGCTATATTCCTTCTATGAACCTCCTTCTATAGTGCCTCCAGTACTGAGTGCTGTAGCAGACAAGCACTCTCCTCATTTCAGCTGGACAAATAGGTTCTCATCTCAGCTGTAAAGTTCTGAAACAAGGGAAAGAGTTACTACACTGATTAAAACAAACAAAACCCCCCAAAACAACAACAAAAAAAGAAAAGACAAAGACTCCCTTTCTTCTGTTTACTTTACTAAAGGAGATGTCTAGGTGAGGGAACTTGGTCACAACTGAAAATGGACGTTATTTTCTTGGCCATGAAGGAAAGCTTTTGTCAGGCAAAAACTGGGGCAGTTAGCTGATGGCAATGTCTGCCAAAGGTTGACAGAATAGAGCACTGAAAGCAGGGTGAAGACAGAGCTTCAAATCACCAGGTCTGTAAGGGCCATTTGGCCACAGGACAAGACTCTGCAGGAGGAGAATATGGAGAGAGGTGGAGTACGGCTCCTTCCCATGCCACTGTGGAGAGCAAAACCCTCCTCTTTGCCTACTATTACAGCTTATTCACAAAGCTAGTCCTTAAGACTGACACATTTCTAGACCAGGATTTTTATCACACTGCAGGAGTATCTCACCATGAACTACATGCTCATCAAGCCCTGCAAGGAACATAGCCTTGAAGCCCTGCTTCTCATGGGGAGTGCAAGATCTACTCTCTGCAGATTTATGCAGATGTCTGAGGTACTTCTGCCACCCTAGGCCTCAGGGCAACTTTACATTACCCTCTGCCTAAGACTTTGGCTCTGCAACATACAGTTGAACACTATGCCGCATGCATAAAAGAATGCAAAAGCTACAGGCACTACATAAAATCCTAAAAGAAGAAAAGAAATCAATGATTTGCAAGGTTAGATTTTTTTTTAGGTTTTTTTTTGCTGTTGGTTTGGGGGGAGGTTTAAATCTTTTTAACAACCTCTTATGCAAACAAAAAGATGTAGGTAATAATGCTTACTAGAAAATAAAGACCTTTCTTCACAGAAAACCCTGACAAAACCAGCATACATGTGCACACACACTCACACACACTTCTTTTAAGTTTTCTGTAGAAAACTTTGAAAACTTGAAAAACCTGTAAGTATTGAAATGGAAAAGTTAATATTTCTGATTGTAACGTTCACCTTTTGTTTTCTGCTACAGTTTCTAAAGCAAAGCATGCCCTTTCTCCTAAACACCATGTTTTCTTTCAAGGTTTTCAAAGGAAACTGCTTCACAGCCATACTATGTCATTAGTAACACAGTCCATGGAAAGAAACAGCAAAGTAGTTAAAGTCAATCTCATGAGGAGATGTTCTCCTTTAATGCTTTGCCGGGGGAAGCCCAGCTTGCCTCCTGAATATCCTAAAGACTGAGCAAACATTAACATGAATATGGCTGCTGCACAGGTCAGCTCAGCACAGGTCTCTTATTCACTTCTGCGCCTGTGCTATTCCTTTCATGACTGCATCTTTTATGTCTCCTTTTTCTTCTGCATTAGCCTCCTACTATATTTTTTACTCAAATAAATAATTTAAACAAAACAAAAGTGCCATACACGAAGTGTTCAAGACATGAAAGCCATTTCCAAGGTAAGCTATGAGCATTTGTAATTACACACAGTGCAAATGTTCACAGTGGAAATCAGTTATACTCACTGCATATTTTTGCAGACAAATAATACTGGTTTATAAACATTCAACTTACTTCAGGGTCTTGCTTTCTTTTATGCTACTCTAGATAAAGAAATATGTACAAAGGAGCAATTTGGAAAAGAAACCTGTTGCAATAAACGAGAGGAGACACAAAAGATATAGAGAGTATAAGCAAAAGGAAATGGGCCCATATACAGGGGAAAACTGGAGAGGCAAGATGCTAAGGAGTGGACATGCAGCATAGTGCCTCTCATTGAGGCATTCAAGTTAATTCAAAGAAAACTCTGTACTCATGCGGATTTGCCTCCATTACATGGTACTTTCCACAACACTAGGCTAACTGCTGTAGCTGCTATTCACCACATCAGCTATGGATCCTCTTTGGATACTCTTGTCTAACGCTGATGGCTGCTCAGTATTTGTGTTTCCCTGGGCTTCCTCCTCTGAGCCACGCTGATGTCCGAGTCCCCAGCGGAGCCCGGGACGCGCACCCTCCCCGCCTGTGTCCCTGCGCGCTGCCCCTTCCCGCAGCCGCCGGAAGGGCACCGGGGTTGGGACAGGCACGGCGAGGGGAGAAGCTCCGGCGGCGGAGGAGGCCCGGCCCGGGCGGGGGCTGCGGGAGGCGGCCGCCCCCGGCCCGCCCGGCCGCTCCTCAGCGGCGGCTGCCACCTCCGGGCGGGGGGAGCCCGGCAGGCCCGGCACAGCGCATGGCCTTGTTCTTGTCTCCACCTGCCGATTCCATAAGCGAACGTACCCGGGGGAAGCAGCCTCACAGCTTGACAGACAGACGGATAGACACGGGTCGGTGGTCATACAGCCATGTTTCAGGGCTGTTCCTGCGCAGTCAAACACCGTGACCCAGGCGAGGAGACAAGACACTGACACCGTAAGGGGTGACCAGCTTATTTTCCACTTCTCCCCCTCAGACTTTGGAAGAAAGGCAGGTTGGCGTTGCGCCGCCTGTTTCCTCCTCGTCAAAGCCATTCATAGGTACCGCCGAACCCCGGTGACCCAGAGCGCAGAAGGGCCGTCGTTCCGCGCCGAGAGGGCAGCGAAGGCAGGCAAGCCCCTGTGCAAGCAGCCGACGTGGCACTACAATCACTCGGTACATTTCTGGAGCTCACATGTCAAAAAGCATCACCTTCAATTCACTGAACCCTTCAAAAGAAGCACACACTAGGGCTCCGGCCTAACCTGGCTCTCACCCTCCTCAGAAAGGACTGAAAAAAAGAGAGGGAAGGTATATACAAAGGCATTTCTCATCAACTGCTAAATGGCCCGATATACCCGTAACCTCAGCTTTTGCTTTATAGCAGGAGAGTGATGAAAACCTGATGGGACAACATGCAGGCTGCACTTTGAGCCACCGGGGTGCATTTTTGGAATTAGACAAATACTCTGAAGTGGACACCTGGGAAGGGCGTGGGCAGCAAGGGGAAATACTGTCAGGAAAGGAAGTTTCAAAATATTAATAAACATTTCTGACTACAATTTTAAGAGGTGAAGTGCTGGCACGGATCAGTTTTCCTGAAAAGCAGAGATCGGGCTCAGAGCTGGCTCCTGATCTGCTGTTTGAAAACCTCAAAAGCAGAGCAATTTAGACAGCAGCTTCTTCAAGGAGTCCAGCTGAAACTACAAAGACATAAAATTCCAGTCAGACACAGGCAATTCTTGGGGCAATTCAAGAATTTTATGAGTCAGAAGATAAAAATCCCTCTGAATACCTAACTAAACTAATCTAATGAAGTAGTCACCAGGAAGGGAGTGTGATGAATCTGCATGTCAGGAAGGACAAATTTAAACAAACAGGAAATTGAACAACCTGAAGTTGTTTTCATTTTTACTCCCTGTGCCCTGCTTCTTTTATTTTTTTTTTTTTTAGGTGCAAACTATGTTGATGGCTGCAGAAGCTGAGGAGACTTTTTCATTTTAGAGGACGTCTCAATTTAAAAGAAATTAATTACCTGTCTTCCTTTCAAAAAGGTGGTAATTTGTTTATTTGTGATTTATTATTTGCAATATTGTAGACCCTCCAGGGCCAAATGCAGTTGGCCACTGACCATTGCAAAGGAATGAAGGGAAAATCATTGATATAAAGTTTATAACCTAAGATTTAGCTTTTTACCTGGCAAGCAGAAGTGAAGCTAAATGCTTCCTATCATGTATTTTACCCATGCTAGTAACTAGAGGGTTCATTCCTAAATGATAGCTACACCTGGTCCACTTCATATTGAGGTACATGCTTAGATTTTGACATAGAAAAGCTGACAGGTTTCCAGAGAGATCTTCATGCCCACAAAGGCCTAAACTTTAGGTAAATGGAATTTTAAGACCATCTGTGTGAAACAATATTGTACGGAATGTTACCTCCTCTGTGCTATGGAGCTATACATTGTCTAGACTCAAAAAAGAAGGGGTTTACAATTGAATAGTATTGCATCCCAAATGCCTTTTGTCAGGAGTGAGGAGCTTTTTCAGTTTATGACATTTTCATTAAAAATTCTCTCATTTAGGAAATGAAATGAATTTTAGCAAATTGCACTTTGCAACAATCATGTTAGAATTGCTAAAATTACAAAGATTGATACTATTCCCATGATGTTGCTTCTATACTAAAATTGAGTTTGCATTAAAACCCTTTTGTTATCTCAGGTTTGCCTCAGCTTCAAGGAAGTAAACCTACAGAGAAGCCAGAATTTTTTGCTTGATTCAGTGAGGTCTGGTTTCAAATGTCTTCATTCCAGAAGAGACAAAAAGGAAAATTCTCTCTAAACAAGATTTCCTCCACAATGGGTCTTGGGTTGACTAAAATATTTCATTATACACAGAGTTCATTATATGAGAACAAAAAGACTATATTTTAATTCTGATTTTTCCCCTTCATTTTATATTTCATACTAAAAATTGGAGATTAGAAGTTGTGCTGAAATAATTTTGAGATGAAAAATGAAACCTTCTTCCTCAAAAGACAAGCCACCGGTCTCTCAGCTTCCACAGTCTGATGCTCTGCAGTAGACAGTATATTAGGCATAGGTTGAACTGACTGCAAACTGCTTTATATAAATTTAGAACACTTCTTAGTTTTCTGTCTGAGCTGCCTGTGTGGATCCTCCTATTTGGGGTTGATTCTGGACTCCACTTAAAATACTAGTTGTTTACATTAAACAGACAAGAGAATGTGTGATGTATTTTAACTGTCAAAAGTGTTGTGAACAGCAACAGCTGGAAGAGGAATGTTTAATTCACTCTGTTACCCCCAAGCCTTTTAGAATCCTGTATCAGCAGCTATATCTTAGTCTTGCAGGCAAAGAAAACAGGGTATGAAGAGGTTGGTAGCACTGCAAAGCTTATTCTACGGGGGAGAAAACCAAAGGGGCATTCAAAAGCCATAACATTGCCATTATTACATCAAAATAGAGTATGACTAAATCTACAACAGTATTGATGCATCTGTCAAAGCTGTGCACATTTTTGTGTTGAACAGTTCACATATCATGGCTTGTTTCTTTTGCTGGTTTACTCACACTTAGCTGATGCCAGAGACGTGATTCAGGTAGTGATGGGAGATACCACTTGAACTATTTGCTATGTGATACTCTAAAAAAATACTCTTAAATCTTCTGGACATGGGGTCAGCAGCTTGTGTGACGCTGTGAGTAAGAATAAGTTTCTGCCCCTGCACAGTTTATTCTCACAGGGCATCTCAGACACATGCCTGGGACAGTTCCCCCACCATAACTGTTGCAGCATAAGCTTGTGCTGGGACCAGTGGAGCCCAAAACAAGCATAGGAGTTGTTACTTAAGAGAGAGTAATAAAGGCCTTGCTAAGTATCAGGATCAAGTTGTTTTCAACATTTATAAAAACTTCAAATTTTCAAAAGCAGAAAAGCATCCAACCACATTTATACTGTTTTGTGTATTTCCTTGAGGAAACCTTCTAAGTAAAACAGCAAATTAGCTGCACATGGAAAAATGATCCTTCTAGTGTCTGAAAACATTTAGATAAAGAGATGCAGGAGCTTGTGCAAGCTGCTGTAGTGCAGGTTTTCCTGGTTTTTCAGGCCTGACTTCTTGCATGTGGTTTGGGGTCTTTTTTTTTGTTTGTTTTAATGTCACATTTACAGAATGGATTTGGCACGCTCGGGAAAGGAGCACTGCTTTTGTTCATCCTATCACTCTTTCGCTTGTCCAATTGCCACGGCTGTATTAGTAGGAAAAATAGACCTAACGAGGTGTAAAATAATGCTCTACATTCAAAACCAGCGCTGTAGCTCATTTCAGTTTAATATTTACTCCAAAAGTAAACTCTGCTGAAACCTTGCATAAATAGAGCCAAATGAGTTTGCAAGGTATTCTAAACTTACCAAAGCGAAGTCGATTAACACCTCATACACACAATTGTTTATTTGGTTCCCTACTACCAAAACTTCTGCCAAGAGAACGCTGGCATGAAGCAAGAGAGGAGATACATGTAGGGCAGGCTTGACTGGAACAAAACAGCAGTTAGACAGCAGAAACATCATCCACACCAAGGCAGTAAGCAAGAATAGCTAAGCTGAAAAAGTAGCTGGAGGTAGAGATTTTAATGATATTTTAATTTGATTTAATGCTTTTTACACCCTGTGTGTAGCACTTCTCATTGTCAGCCCTTCCACTTTGTTTCTTCTATTCATTAGCTTTTTCTTACACTACTTTCCTTTTTCACTTTAAAAGGCAGCAAACTGGGTGTTTGAGCTTCCTTTCAGGCAGTGTGTGCTCGGGAATGTGAAGTCAAGGAACTGTAGCCTTGATTTGCCCTTCGAAGGAGCTGTACAGAGACTTTGTTTAGGTTTGAGAGATGAGTTTGTGGTTCCTTCTTAAAGGAAAGTTGTACAAACACTCCCACCAGAGAAGGCAAAATACAAAATCTTGACAAGGGCTCAGTAGGAAATCTTCCATTAAAAAATCCTGATTTTTAAACAAAAGGAACATGAAACGCTTACTTGCTGGAAGCAAACTTTATCATAGGGATGTCTTTCACCAAAGACACACTCAACGCAGAACAGTCAGTAACCTGCTACTCGGGAGGTCCCATGGAGATACATGGGAGGCTTGTGTTCTAAACAACTTCAAATATTCTCTATCCAAAGTGCAGAAGCTTTACAGGGCAGACTTAGGAGAAGGCATCATAAGATGGCTGAAACAATCCATCAGCTTCCTGCCCTTCTCTTTCCCCTGCCCTCAGTTGTCTTAGTCCTGCTGCTTCCTCACTGTTTACCAGCTCAGGTGTTTATCCATTTGTGGAGAGAAAGTTTAATTCACTGAACCAGAAGAAAATTATTCAACTTTTTTTCTGAGCTAACAAGCTCAGTCAGTTAACTAAGAGGTTAAACAAGTACTGGAGGCAACACAAGGTGGAAGGTGAGAATACAGCGCAAGGAGTGCAAGGATGACTTACTGTGATATCCCTGACTGATAAAAACTCTACTGTTAGAATAAACTAAACCTCTGAACTCAGCTTTGGCACTACATCTGTGCACTAGTATCACAGAAACATGATGATAAGCTGCCCACGTAAACAACAGATTTGACTAAAAGGCTGCTTGAGGTCAGTGCCTTTATAATTCAAATAAGCCTGCAATCCTTCAGTTCCAAAGATCTCCCCTGTCTCAGCATTACAAAAGGCAAAGTATGTGAATTAAGAATTTAAATTACCTGGGCTATGTCTTTTCACAGCAAGCAGGTAGCAAAGGATGGACTTTTCTGGAAAGGGACTGAAATACACTGTACTTTTCATTTCCCGAGCATGCTGTGAGCACTTAAAAAAACAGGTAAGAGAAACTCAAAAGCTACAGTATGTCAGTTCCCAACCCTATTTTAGGTATAACAAAGTCTAACCTTTGACACCAAGCTACTCCAGTACTGATCCAACCCTATTCAACAAACTCAGACTTTTTTTTAAATACTGCATAACACCCCACAAGTACAACCTCTGTTTACTTAAGTTCTGAGTAGTCAAAGCGGATTTAGCAGCATCGCAACAATGGAAGTTGCAGGGACAGGGAAGGACTGGAATGCCAGAGGTTGCTGGGTCTTCCCTCTGTACCTTTCAAATGTTCATGAGATTGCAACCAAAATAACACATTTTGGCTGCAGAGCACTCTTAGCCTTAGAAAAAAGTATCTGCTTTCAGTTGCACAAAAGGGACTGTTCTAAGCCCAAACCTCCACTGAAATGTAAAGGGTGTCTAGTAGCCTGATTGGTTTGCAGTCGCACCAAAACTTTTTTATGCGCTCTGTAACTTCTTCCCAGCTCCCCAGGAAACTGAGGCGTACCCATGGTTTTAAATGCTCATGCTGTAAATGTATCACTTCAGGTGTTCTCAATGGGATTCTTTCCTGTAAAGCAACTAAAGAGGTAAAATACTGTCCAAATCTCTGCAGGAAGAGAACGGAGCCAACAGTACTGTCAAGTGGCTGACAAATGACTTGGTTCCCATGCCACAGGCAACAGCCCATAAAGCAGCTCACTGAAAACCCAAACAAGCCTTGCAGCTTCCAGCGTGTGGTGGTTTTAGCATCAACCCACCGCACGGCATTAGAGCAAGAACTAGAAGACCTGAGGACCTCTGACCCACATTCCAAAACGGACCTTACACATGTGCTTTCCTCCCTTGCAGGCAGCTTAATGACCTGTACAGGCCGTATCTGACATCAGCTTCAGAGCCTCACCTTCACCCTGATTAAAACTTTCTGGCATGAAACATGATGGTGCTTCATTTGCACAAGGCACCATCCCACTGGTGTATTTTTGAGGGAGGAGGTGGAGTGGGGAGGAGGCAGAAGCCACAGTAGCAAAACTTCCAATGTTCAACCTTTATTTTTCAGTGTTCAGCACTACTATCACTAGGTATAATATTTGTTTCACACTGCTATTCTAACACGTTTTTTAATCTACACCCTAAGAAGTGTTACGTCTAAAATACTTGCGAAACTGAATTGTTTTCAAGAAAGGCCTGTAACAAAGTGATCACCCTTTGGAGAGCTGTTTGTGCAATGACTGATCATCTCTATTGTTAGCATTCCCAGGGGTCACAGAGGGGTTTAGCTGCATTGTACCAGGGCAGAACCCAAAAGAAAGGCTGTCACAGCCGGATGATTGTGCAATCTAGGAAACCAACCAGTGGGCGCAAGTTATTAGGCATCCAATTAAATGGGGCCTGAGTTTTAAGTTGATGGCAAGTTTGGGAATTTGGTTTTAGTTTCTTTCTACATAATAATAGTGCCTTAAACCAGAGTCTCTAGGTGTCTAGAAAACTTTATGAAAAATTCTTAAATTTTGTAAAAAATTTTGACTGGAAAAATTGGAGAACTTAGATAAAATCAAACAGCTCAACTGTTTTCCACTCTTCATTTTGCAAGCATATAGTGCAAGTCTTTGTTTGAATTGTTTCCTTTCCAATATCAACATATGTTAAAAAATCTGAGGGGTACATACCCTGCCCCAGTTCAATACATAGAAAAAAACCAAAATTTTTTCCTTCAGCTTGCCAACTTAAAACAAACTTGCCTGGATACACAAGTCCCCAACCTTGTTTGCATATACAAGTTTAGTCCCCAAATAAAAAATCTCACAGTTCTAGCTCTGGCTGCCCCACCCTCTGGGACTAACCTTTGCATTCTCTGTTTGAACATTTTACCTCTTTCTACAGGAAGAACATATAGCAAAGACTTTGCATCCATCCAAATATGTAAACTGCATGAGCAGGATGAGCAATAATTTTATATGTAGCTTTGTACTAGCATATTTTTCCACTCTCCCTGTGTTTAACAATCTACTTTCCTGTGCTCATTCCATGTGGCTATTTTTCTTATTTTTTTCTTTACTGATCTTTAATAGATCATTTAAATATTTGCATAGGCTTCATTAAGTATCAGATTGTTTCCTGAGAGGGTAACATTCTTCACTCTTGCTTTGAATGTTTTTTAAATACCTCCTATCACTGCTGTAACTCTAATTCCCTATCATTCATTAATTTTAAAACAGACCTGCACAAATAAACCATATCATTGAACTAATGAGATATGGGTGGTAAGTTTCTGTAAATACAGCCTGAATTAAAGGTAGAATGTCTGCATAACTTAGATAATCTTATTCTTTACATTGCAGTGAAGATGACACTGCATGCCCTTCATCTATTAATCTTCATGGATTCAATGAAAACTCTGCCTTATTCTTCCAGCTTCTTTAACGGAGCACCTTTGCGTTATTAAATTTGAAGTAACATAGTCCCATCCAAATGTTAAAGTAGTACTGCGGGCTGTAATACATTTGATTACTTAGGCATTTTAATATTACTGTCCATCTCCAGGGGTTTAACCCTGGCACTGGGCAAGACAGTTTATGAAAACAAAAAAAAACTTGCAGGAACTATCGGCAGAGGAGTGAAAGAGATATACTGTTAGTCCTTGTACAAATTATGAGAAACTCATTAAAGCTCAATCATTTTGTGGATAAGTAGAAACATTCTCAGAGGCAAAGTGCCAGGAGAAATCTCATGAGTTTCAGCTTCTGAAGTTTCCCAACAACCCTTTTTGCAGTGGGAAGGAGGGTAGAGGGTGCAGGGATGAACAGAGTCTCTGTATGGTCCATCCCTGTGTTGATCATCTAAAGGCCATGGGCATTCAGATGAAGGTCTGTGTCCTCACTCCCACCCAAATAGTCAAGTTGCCTTGCCACTCTGGGTGCCACACTAACAGGCACCCAAGTAAATGATGACATGGGTCCCAAACTTGGACTTGTGTATAGTCTTCACAGGAGGTGGGGAGGTGGTCAGGTACCCTCTCCCTCCTCCCACAAATAGGAGCCTGGGAAGGGGCATGTCCCACCAGGCACTCTTAACTGGTGTGTTACACATCCTGGCCATGAGTACGTCCTTTGGGAAGAGACCTTCCTGGTGCAAGAAAGCAAGGGGAACGCGGAAACTTACGTTAATGTATCATTAAATAAATTACTTTTACAGAGACTAGAGCAAGGGAGTTAAGATTACAGTCCTGCTGTGTATATTTCCTTGCTTTTTTTAGGAGAGAGGCTTACTTTTTGTATTGTCTATACTGTGATGCCTAGAATCAAAGGAGTGAAAGCAGCTGCTGGCATAGATTTCAGCATTGTGCTAATCTTCAACAGCAAAATGCTGCCTTGTTTAATTGTATTGCCACAATGGTACAGATGCAGGTACGCCTGAGATATGTTGTCATTGTGGGGCCAGGGAAGAGTCACACATGCAGATAGTAAGGAAAATAGAATGATTTAAAAAGAGTGCTCCTGTAATTCTCCTCTCCAGCAAAGCCAGTTAACAGGGTAAGTGATGACCAACATAAAGTCAGTTTGCCACAGTCTAATACTGTCATGACCTAAGGTACAGTTCTGACAGTCTTTCAATCAGGGTTTTCTTACTATACTTGAAAGCAGGGAGTGCTTTCATTCCAGTGAAACACTCTATCTTCCTCTCTTGTGTTTTAGAGTTGTTTCAAGAACCCTAATGCTCTCAGCACAGTGCTTTATGCAGCAGATTTTTTTACTCACAAGTACATTTTTTTGTCACTCTTCAACCTAAATATGTCTTAATTGGTTTCCAGATATACTGTTGGTTCTGAGAGTTGACATTGCAAATCCCACTCCTCTTTGATTCAATATTCCTGGGACTCCACTTAAATCCCTCCTAGTGTGTGTGATGGGGAAAAAAATCACTGACTGAAGGGGAGATAATAGTATGGAAGTGAGTATATGACTACTTTCAAAATCCATAAATCTTAAGGTAAACACTTTTTAAATGAGAATATAAACAAGGGAATTCTGTTCTGATGACCACCTCCTTGAAAAGTAAGAGGCAGAAACAGAATGCTTCTGCTTTTAAATGTTAATGCTTCAAGAATACACCCTTCAATTTTCATATCCGCATTTATTGTGTCAGCCTTCCTTGACTTGGTTAGAGCAGTCAACAGAATAAAAGACTTTGACTTTCTAAAATTTTCTCAATAGTGACTTAAGATCAGCAAAATTTCTTCGTACTAAGCTTTTCAAAAATTTCACATGCTTTCTGAAACATGCCAAAGACCAGTTTAATATTTGGGCCCTGACTGAAGCTAAATTCAATACAATACAATATTTTTGATTCACTCTTATTATCCTTAGGCCATATCTCTTTGAGTTACATATTTCTCTTCCTGCCTGTGAACAGATGAACAGTGGTGAATGATCAATTTTCAAAATATATTTTATCAGCTTTTTCAAATCTGACAATTCTTACTCAGAATTCAAGAAAAAGTGATAAAAATGCAGTAGTTCCCTGGGGTAACTGTTACTGAAGACACATAAGCAGATTTGGGTTTGTTTAGGAAAGGTAAGATAAGAAAAGGGAAGTGAAAATGCATACAAAGAGAAACAGAACTAAAATAATCACAGCTAAACTCATCTTTCCCATAAATACACTCCACACAAGCTCTGTGTACAAGACGTTTACTGACACCCAGCAGAAGAACTTGGGAGCAGTTGTGTAATTCTTCTCTTAAATTTATGATTTTTATCCTACTATGTCTCCCCAGCATCAGCCATAGAAAACAACTTGGGGATCACATCCACTCACCCCCAACTCTTGGTGCATCCATTCCAGTGATAATCTATTACGAGTTGAACCATCAAAGTTACGTGCCTAACTTTAAAATTGATGGGCACTCAAGAAAGTGATTCCATGTACCCTGAGACAGACTTCTCCAGCACAAGGGATGAACTCATGTGAGGATGTTAATCTCTTCCAACTGACTCAAGATGAAGCTCAGAGGGCTATGTTAAGGTAGATAGTCACAGTCAGTTAAGATGATCCCACTCCCCCAATAGGGTAATAGCTTGCATAAAATATCCCTCCAAATGAAATGCTACCATTTCTCCACAGACACCCAGGAACTGTGTGAAAGCCAGAAATAGACATAACCTGAAAGGGGCATTATGCAAATAATGAAAGCACCTCCATTGCTACAGCTAGTAAAGAAGAGAAAAGATTTAGTGCTAAATTAGGTGCTTCAGTTTTATTCACAACAATCAAACACTGTGAATATTGATTCTGTGATCTCTGTAGGCACAGTGTTTGGTTTGGAGCATACAGTCTAAGACTGGTCAGACACCTGGACCATGGCTGATGAAAAGGTTGGGACCACTTTGTAAAGAACAATAAGAGGGCAAGACAACTGTATACAAAACAATAAATAGTAATTCAAATTAGCAAGGTTGCTAAGACTCCTGATCCAACCACATAGGGATACAATTCCTTTCAGAAAGGCCTTCAGCCCATGTAACTAAATTCACTGTTGTGTGGTATTTGACCTGATTGTGATGCCCTTACATAAAACTCATTGCAAATTGTGTCTAACTTAAACTGTCAGCATTAGACCTCATTGGTGTTTTGACTTAGGACTTAATTCTAGGCAGACAGCTGCTCACATGTACAGTGGCAGTTGCATTGGTATGACACAAACTTGTCTACCATTACATCTTAAAGGCTGTGGTTGCCACTAAATTAAGTTAACAAAAGACAAGTTAATCTTCTTTGCTTCATACTCAGATCAACACTGTAAAGATTGTGATGGTGATCACTGAACATTCCAGTTTGATTAAAAGCAGCTTGCATTTTTCCCTTTACCTTTAGTACTACAAAACCTGAAATCGGTTTTGATAAGAGACTAAAATGTGAAATAGCAAAAGCTGACAGATCTCTTGTATGGTTTCTTAATGGTCATAAATTTACAGCACTACATCAATGAAAGAAAAACATTAAATATTTTAATCTTTATTGAATATTCTGTTGTTAATAATTATCACATAATTTGTACAGTCCAATTCTTTTTCAAATAACAGATTTATTTCAGTTTCAAGTAGTACTGTATGATATTATCATCATCTTGTACAAACAAGATGTTAAGTTTTTTTTTCTCAAACAAATCCAGAAGTAAGAAATAAAAATACCTTGCATCTCTTTCTTATTCAAATTCATAACCCCATAAACCATGCTAATCAAAACAGAAGATGTGCTATTTTGGACAACATGCATGCAGCCACAAAAGATACTGTGCTTAATGAAACATTGCCTAAAACCAAAGCATGAAAATGCACTTTATGGTAGTGAGAAAATAATGAGAACAAGAGCGGACATTTTGACCGTAACCATCCTGTCCTGTTAAATTCATCAAAGCAAAGGCAAAAGTAGTGCTCTGCCTGATGTGTGGCTGCGGCCTATCCCATAGATAAGCTGTTGAAGTCCAAAGAGCATCTGACACACAGTGTATGGGGGCTCCATTGGGGCATCCACTGAATGCTGTGGTCTCGCCCCCTCCTTTATTCCAGAGGCTGATGAGGCTGGCAGTGTGGTGCTTGTCCCAATGGTTTTACACAGCTCTAGATTTCCTTTGAGCTCAGTTGTGGTCACAGCAGTGCCAGGATTGTCACAACTGAAATTACGCTATTGCTGTTTGTAAATTGTTGCTGTCCTTATTGAAGCTGCAGACTCCTCCCAGAGTGGGAAGGGAAGCCAGGGTGTGTGAAGGAAAGCATCTTAAGTTATTCTTCTCCCTCAGCCAAACCCAGGGAGTTGTGTTGGGTTAGGCTACCTTTGGTTTGGTTTGATTTCGTTTTACTATGAAACTGGAAAGCTGACATGAAGCAGCTGCTACACTCTGGGCATGAAAAAGTGGGATCACCCCTCAGCTGAGAAGCCACATTTTTCATCACCTTCCTGTGATTTCATAGGACATTGCATGAACAGAAGAACTTCCCTCCTCCACAAGAAGACAAGTAAGAATTTGTAGTATCTCTGGATTTTAGTATCTCACAGAGCCTACTAACCTTGCCATCTTGCACTCTGCTCTGTCCTCCTTTCACCTTGTCTGTTGTCAAGAAGGCAGAATAAAAAAGTGGTATGAGGAACAAGGGATGCCTTTTCATAGGATAACTGATGTAGTGGTCTACCCAAAGATGAGTTTAGGAACTACTGAGTCAGCATTTGATTTCCCAGCACAGCCTTAGTTACTACCCAAATGAAGAAAGGGCCCCAACCCAACCTCCTCAGCTTGTTTTTTGCTAGCCAAATAAAAGATGAAAAATTTTATTAGTCATCAGAAAAGAGAACAAGAAAAATTTTCAGGTGTGTGGGAATGAATGAATGAAAAGGGAGTGAAAGTACTTAAGAATTTCTTGTGAACTTTGCTAAAGGGTGCAGTGGAGACTCAACGTGTACTTCAAGAATAAGCAAGGAATTTACAAGCATATTCAGAGGGAGATACAGCTTAAAAAGAGTACTTTTTAAGGAGGAAGAAACAATTTGTGTTGATAATGCCTTGGATTATACCAAATACAGTCTATATTAACAAACATGTTACTAGGATCTCTTCAGTATTTCTGATTTCATCTCCTTTTCCCTTCACAATCAGTAATATTTACACCATAATGGAAAGCACCATAGAACTGATCCGAGACAAGTCTAGAGCATCTTCACCTCTCAGGGTCTGCAGAAGCAACTAGACCTGCTCAGAATCTTCCAAGATTCAAAGTGATTTAATGAACTGACATACATTCAGGACATTTAACAACCTCCAGCCCCCACTATGTCAAGCATCATTCACATTTGCAAATGTAAGTGGGGTTTTTTTCAGAGACTGATGCATGCAGGAATGATCCTATGATAAACAGGTTAAAACTGCTTCCCATCTCACTGATGGGAATATTAGTCTTCAAGAGCTTTTGGAAATTTTACATTTCATAAGTATTTTCTGTCCTATATGCCTGAGTCCTGAGATAATATTTATGTGTCATTTAAACTCTACTATTGTTACATACTGGATTTTAACGAACAAATTCAGGTCTTTATCTATAGCCACAGTCATGCGTTCTGCTGCAGAAATGTTCAATTAGGTGAACAAGTTCAATTAGGTGAGAAATTCTGGACCTGGGAAGACCATTTTTAGACCACTGTATTTCTTTTGCAGAGAACTGAGATCTTGACACAAATTTTGTGGCGTCAGTGACTGTGCAGGCTGAGTGAAATAGTCTTAATTCAGTTGTACACAGATACCATGCTGCCTTTTCTATTGCTTTCCAGAGATTCTTTCTAACAACAGAGCTTCAGCCTAATAGGAGACACTTTCTAAAGGCTGCCCATGATGCAATTTATGGTGGATCTATGAGGCGATCTTAACTGAGAAAGTGTTTCCACTGCTCTAGGTCTTGGACATGCTCAATAGCAGGGGACAGCTCTTCCCCTGAAAATCCTTAAAAAGTAAACAAACTAGATAGACAATGTGCAGGAGCAAAAAGGCATAGGGAAAAAGTACTTTGCCCAGGGCACAGAGCTGTCAGATATGTTGGAAAATGATACAGGATCAGCAGATGCCCATACAACACTAAAAATAGGAACCCATCCAAATTATGGCCAAACCCGCACATCCCAGCTACCTATATACAGCCAAGTAGATATTATGACAGTAGTTTCTGTGTCATAAGATAGTTAAGATTTGAAGTGTTCTTGTTTCCTACCAAATTCTTGTTTCCTGGCACCATGCAGTGAGCTAAAGAATAGCCTGTGTTGCTGTTCTTCAAAACTTCTGCAGAAGTATGTACATAATGCACAATGCCTTAACACTCCACTTACAAATGAATTATAGTTCAGCTTTCAAATTAAAAAGCAGGCAGGCAGTTTTATCCCCAGTTTTGTGTTTTAAATGAATAGAGTACTAATAAAGCAAGGTAGCAATACACCTGGCTTGTGCTGTACGTGGTGTAGTTAAGTTGCATTATAGCTATGTAACTGGAAAGCTGACATGAAGCAGCTGCTACACTCTGGGCATGAAAAAGTGGGATCACTCCTCAGCTGAGAAGCCACATTTTTCATCACCTTCCTGTGATTTCATAGGACATCGCATGAACAGAAGAACTTCCCTCCTCCACAAGAAGACAAGTAAGAATTTGTAGTATCTCTGGATTTTAGTATCTCACAGAGCCTACTAACCTTGCCATCTTGCACTCTTCTCTGTCCTCCTTTCACCTTGTCTGTTGTCAAGAAGGCAGAATAAAAAAGTGGTATGAGCCACAGATGGGACCAGAAATGTCTCTGCTTGTCCATTCTTGTGGCTTCTCTTGCACATACTCCATTTTTGGCTAATTCAATGGGACTACGGCAAAGTTAAATGTCACAGTCTGAAATAGGGTTAATTTGACTAAATGAATTATCATTTAAAAGGACCAGGAAAACTCTTTATGAAGTTTATAAGTGTAGGATGATTCAACAGTGTCACCATAGATCTTCTAGTTTGTTCATTGAACAAGACTGCAATGCAAGCTGCTCTTGAAAAGTAATTAGGTAGCCTTGTTCAGTAAAAAAATGCACAGTTGTTAAGAGGCCTTAGCAAGACATTTGTATTTATAAAATTCAGCCATCCAGAACAGTAAAGATGTTATAGTGCTCAGTGTTGCTAACTGGAAAGAGCAATTTGCTGACTAACAATAGACTAACTCCCTAATAGACCAAACCTATCTGAAGCAGCTATATTAACATGAGTAAAAAATCCTCAGCCAATCTACTTTAAAGTTTATAATGTGACTCAGTACCACAGTTTCCAATTCCATGTAATAAACCCATGATTTATACATTATTCATGTCTTCTCAGACTACTTTGCCGAATTGTTTCTTAAAGACAGCCTTTTTTAGCTATTTATAATAATAATAAAAAAAAGAAAATATTGTCTTCAGCAGTTAGAAAGAAGGGTAAAAAGTTCTAAATAAGTCTGATGAATTTCCTTATGTTAATAATAATAAAATGGAAAACCTAAGATTAAGTATTTTTGTTACAGGACCAATTTAAACACATTGCAAAATCCTTCTCAGCAAGGTCCTCACAGCAAAGCAAGAAAGAAGTAGCAATGACTAATAAAGTATACATATGACAAAAAAATAGAAAATTGTATTTGCCTTTGTTGATATTACATTCCTGGCTCCATGAACAAGGCCCTTTAACACAGAGTTTCTACCACATCCTGACAAGCAGTGCTTCATGCCAGAGTGGCACCGTGAGCCTGTGTGCTAGTGCACAAGGGCAGAGCCTCTTTATGTAGCTGCCCTATTAATAAGTGCACAAGGAGGGAGGAACATATTGCCAAAAAAACTCAGGAAAAATAGAAAAAATGCAAATTATTCACACAGGAAGATTTAAGGCTGTTGCTCTCCACTATTAGATTCACAGATCTAGCTTATAGAGGTGATCAGACTTCCTGTTAAAATACTTTGAGAACTGAGAATCATGCCAGTGATAGCAAGGAATAGCACAGCTTAGATACAAAAAAGATGAACAGAGAAAGTGGGAAGAAAAGACATCTGCAACTCCAAAGCCAGTATTAGAATTTGCGAAGCTGTACATTTGGAGTCCTCTGGAATGTGACTGCCTTCTTTAAAAATCCTAGAAAAGCAAGATTGCCTGCATACTTACAACATTTTTAATCAGTCCTTCACGAAGTAAAATATTGTTCTATATGTTGAAATAATGTGACTTTTTCCAAGCTTTTTAAGTGATACAAGAACAAGCAATAATCAGTTACCACACACCAGCACATAGTTCCCTGGGATGTACCAGTGAGATATCCCAGCTATCTAATACTCCAAGTCACATCGCAGCATGGCCCTGGAACATTCATCAGATGGTTCAGCTTGCATCTGACTCTAAAAGCTCATCTTGCTGCTGAACAAATATAACAGGCCATGCTCGCCAGCCATTGCATCCCCAACAATCTGCGTGAAGAGTTTTTAATGCCAAGAACAAAATAGCACTGACAAGTAACAACAAGATAATCTGAGATGTTCTGTTTTTGCAGTGACTGTCTCCCACAATCTCTCTGTTCCAGCTCATGCCTGTTTTTAAGCATCGAAGCTGGTGGTGACCAGATAGAAGGAAGTAATTCCTCATAGTTGAAAGAGAACCTGAAGAGGTCATTTACCTCATCCAAAAAGCTCTGGAGCATCCCTTTTCCTCAGTATCTCAGTGTATTTTGCCACTTTTCCCTGTCAGAGATTCTGCAAGTGATCTTTTCTTTTAATACTTTTTAATCAAATACTCTGATTATAGAGTGACTGTTGAACTTGTCAACATGATTTTGTTATGAACACCAAATATCACTTCTCCTCCCTGTTTCTGAAGCTACTTAGCCTTCCTAAGAAGAAATTAAGAACTGCTCTAACACAACCTGGATGGAGAAGCTGACATCAATGACATTTAGGAACTTACTTCTTAATCTGTATTTAGATCTTTGATGAGTTAGATCAATGGATGCTATGACTAAGTACCTTACTGCTTTATCTACCTAAGGTTTCAGGTAAGTTACATTTCTTTTGTGCTTCCCTGGTAGCAAAGGTCAGTAAAAGTTACTCACTTTCAAAATGCCTTTTGGTATTCATTTCTCTCTTACTTGAGCAGAGAGTTCCTTATGCTCTTAAGAGTTGTGCTGATAACTTTCATACAATGGGACTGATGGCAGGCTAGGTAAATCAGGGCTGATGCAGAGAGTTTGGAAAGCCTATTGCAAAACATCTGGAAATGTAGCCAAGAGGAATTTGTGAGAGGAAAACATCTGATCACCCCCAACCTTATAATTTTCTTCATCTGTTCTCTAGCACCTGTGCTGAATCGTGTAGCCTTGCAAGTTAGTATAGGGGCCACGTTAAAGGAAAGATACCAGTAAACACAAGAGGTGAGAAAGGAAAGGATGGGAACCTTGATGGGGATATAGGGGTGGCAGCATTGTGCAGTGCTGAAGACATGGGGATACACTCATTCTGGTGGAAAATGCAACATGCAGAGAGGAGAAATGACCTTCAGAGTCACTGGCTGACACTGTGAGTCCAGACAAGGCAGGCGAAGGAAATTTCAGGAACTGCTGGAGGTTTCTTAACTTGCTTTGTATTTGACTGCTGGGGCAGCAGGAATCCAACAAAAGCTCGTGTGTAGCTGTCCCTCAGGAGAGCCTCTAGCTGCATGGGCAGCTATTATGGCTTAATTCCTGATACTAATTGGAATGTTTCCGAAGTATCGACACAAAGAGTGACATAAAATCACATACATTATCTCTACATTTCATTTGATATGTAGAAGCAGGGAGACAGAAGAACAAGCTTTGGAGATACGTCTCTTTTTTTGAGAGAAGTGTGAAGCTGGCACAGCAGATGGCACAGCTGAAGGCACTGTGTGTCCTTGGGCACTCCTCTTTCTTCAGTGCACAGATATGTTTCTACAGCATGGGACCCCGACTGTCCCGTTTGCACCCTGTGCTCTCTGACTTTCCATGGTCTGAGTCACAGATATACAAAAAAGACTCCACTGGAGTCCGTGTATATTATCCATGAATTTGTCCTTTGTTTTTAACATAAAACAAAACTGAGATTTTTGCCCTTCGTGATTTCAATGCAGATACTCTAACTTGAATATCACGTCTCACCTCCACAGTGACATGCAGGATGCAGCAAATATTACAGGAGATGCCCCAAGAAAACTCCAGCCCCCCCAGTAGGCAGTAGGAAATTCACCATTACCATTCTCTGGTGACTGGGGGTCATGCTGAGACAATTGTCTGCATTTTCTGTGCTTACTTTTGCTATTACTAAGGTGGGATTTAAGTGTTCAGCTTAAGTGTTCAACAGCTTTTGAGACCTACAATTTCTTCCTGTTATGGAACAGCATTCTGAAGACCTATATTACTCTAAATTTAAAAAAGCATAAGTCTATTTATCATTCATCAAATGAATTCCATTAATTATTCCAATATAATTCTTATATTCTTAAATTCCAAAATTTTCTAACCAAGTGCATAGCACAATAAGCATTTTAGACACTAACAAAGTACTGATAATTAGAAAAAAATTGTTTCACCTGTGAGTTTTTTTGTGGTTTACTTTGTTCTCTAACAAACTATGAGGAAAAAAATATTTTTCCTACAACCTTTTTTGCTTTCAAGTACTTTGTTAGAAAAAAGTCTATTTTAAGTGCCAGTAAAATTCATCATATTATGACAGGAAACCAAAATTGTTTCATTTATAAGATCTTCCAACAGCATGAAGCTAACCCCATGGTCTCTGAGACAGAAATTCTGCCAGCTATAGACTTAAAAAGAATAAGCAGAGAAAAAGAAGTTTCTCAGATGGAACTATTAGTCATGAGATGAAGAATGTGTGTCCCCTACAGATGTTATAGCTATTTGTATGATAAATCCTGATCATCACTGTAGGAATTTTGCAGCCTTCTTTTAAGTTAATGCTCAAGTTCCAATTAATCTTCTTTTGACAATGTTTGTCTAATATTTCAGTGTTGAACATTTCCAGGGTTACATTTGCAGTGAGCCTACTAGGTACTTTAAAAACTGTATTTCTGACTTTGTACTTGCTTCAGAAAGACTTCTTTTAATTCTTCAATGCTTCACAGATATTTCTAGGTAAGAGAAGTATAATAAACATTGATAAATATTTATTAAGGGCACATCTAGACTTGCAAGTTAACTGGAATTAACAGTGGGGTTAATTTGGAGCAAGCAGTAGTCATGGAACAGCTCCCCAGGAAAAAAATATGTATTCTATAATAAAATTACCTCATTCTCACGTTCAACACTTGAACCGTTTTGAGTAACATAAGATAAATGAGAACAAAGCATGTTTGTTCCAGTTTGCGGGATCATTACTTTACTTAGGAATGACAGTCTAGGGAATTCAAAATGAAATAAGGGATGTGAAAATACCTTAAGGTGTCTCCAAGAAACTTGAGGTTGCATAAATATAGACTCAGATGCCAGCAGCCCTTTTAAAACCAACACTACATTGGCACTCTTCAAAGGCCTGTGTAATGCAGAACATGGTGCTACATAGGGCACTGCACCCCCCCCCATAAAAAAGAAAGGGTTTTTTTACAAGGATGCCATTGCCAACACATCTTGAGTGAATGCATCCTGTTCACTCAGAGGCAGCAGGAGGTCTGGGATTATTGTCTGGTTTGGGAAAGTGATAGTGAGTTCTTTGGTGGGGAAACAAAACCAGTGATATTCTATTTGGGTGGTAGATGTTGAGGTGATGTTGCCAGTATATTCACTTCTCCTCTGCTCTTACATATTGGGAACAAAAGAGAAACTCTGAGTCCTTGTGCCATCTGACTGTCATTGAACAGCTTCTTGGTGGAAGAACTGAGTGCTATCCCTATAAAGGAAAGGCTGCTGTACTTCTCACAAAAATAAGGGGGTTTTCAGCCTTGATGTTGCTTGGTTTTAACATCTACCCTGGGTTGTTAGCTGAAATCTGTGCTGAAAGACACAGCACTGATGAGACCGAGGCGTTAAACCTCAGGAAGTCTCAGTTCCAGGTACAGAGTTTGGGGAAAAATTGAAGTGGGACCAAGAGCCCAGGGCAGAAAGGCCTGGTGACATGTAGTGAGCAGGCATGCACCACAGCTGCAATAGTGCCAAACTTTTACTGGAAAAGCCATGCCCCTGCCTTCAATGCCAAGGGGGGCAGCAGGCAGCATAGTGCACCTAACAGGAGAACTGCTTCAAAAGAGAGAGTCAGTAAACTAATTGTAGCTTAATCCACGAAGCAAGTTGAAGCTCTGCAGAGAGCACTTTCCCTTCAACAGAAAAGCAGAAATGTGACATTCTGCTCCACACCCTAGTTTTGGTGACTGCACTAAAATAAAGGGGGTAATGGCAGATAATGTGTGAAGCTATGCCCCATGGAATCCCTCTGTGTTTTGTCAAGATCCAAGAATCAATCTTAGCATAGAGTTTATTCAAGCAATATTTAAAGCAAGTAACCTCAAACTCACAGACTAAAATCTTAATAGAAGCAAGATGACGCAAGTATACGAGATGTAGGCATTGGCTATTTAAATGCTTCCTGCTGTAGATTTCACTCTCATATAGTTACAAAGATAAAATCTAATGTGGAAAGAAAAAGCAATGTAATGCCTCACATTTCAAACCCAAATCATGCTGTAACTGGGATAAAAGGCAACGTGCTATTCCATAAACACCCTGATTAATATATATTATAAAATTCGTAACATCATAAGCAATTATAATCAGTGCATTAAGCAAATTATATAGAAGATAACATTGGCCTAAACCCAAAATTGACATAATAATATCAGGTTTCCCATTTAAAACAGACTTTTTCATCTTAACAAAAAATGTATTTTGAATTACCTTTTCAGGCAATGGACATTTCACCTAGCTTCAGGACAACAGCCTATTCTTAATTTAATATTGTTTAACTTTAAGGAACACCCAGGAATAGTTAACTGAATAAGTAATAGTATGGTATTAGGATATCTGGTTTTTTCTTCCAACTGCTCCCCTGTTTGCTGTCCTGTGTTTTTTGTCTTGTTAGACACACATTAACCTGTTAAGACTGACCTTCACTTCCCTCCCAATCCCTACAACACATTACAATTCTTTAAAAAGACATCTTGAGAGAGACTGCCTTTTGGTAATCCTCCTCAACTGAGCTCTACAGACTGCTCTGGCATGCATTGTGTACATGCATCTGTCACGAAAATTTGATGACAGATCATCTGTTTCCTGACAGATAGGCTGCACTGACTTCAAATTCCCATGAAATGTTTTTGTCCACCAGGAAGAAAAACATTCTCCTCTATAGCAGTGATCATTCTCAATCTTCAATCCTCCATTTGCTTTAGTCTGTATTATCATTTATTTGTATTATAATTGTTCTGGATCAATTAAAGCCTGTTGCAAGATACATCTTCCTGATCATCTTTTGGGAAAATGTAAAGAGACTGGAACTAATGAAAGGAATGAAAGCAAATGTTTCACAGTAACAATGCTGTTTTCAGAGGGTGAGAAACGAAGATCCTTTTTAAGACTGACCTACCCCAGTTTGTTTAAAACTAAACTGAACTTGAACTGATAAACTACTTTTTTGAGATTAACCTGAATAGTGTACATTCAGCAAAACACTGTAAATCTAAACATACCTGAATTGGAGTCAAACTTTGTTTCTGACCTGAAAAAGAAAATAAAAAGATCGTAAGTTACAAGAACTGCTTTATGCCATAAAAGCCATTTGTCAGACTGATCCCCCAGCAAAAGCCATCTTTAACAAGACTGTCTAACTCTGTACATTAACATTTAATGCATTCAAAGGCATTTGAACCCAAGTAATAATAATTATCTTTAACATTTTACCGTTTTCTACACTGTAGAAAAACACTCTTTGTAGAGTTACAAAGAAGATATTTTAAAAGGCAGATCACAAAATGAATGAAGAAAATAAAATATAAATTTAAACCAGGATTACATTGTATACTGTGAATCATATCATACAGTTGTTTGTATGAAATAAAGTTTTCATTCATTTTCATTTTATAAAGTCATTAAGAGGATTTAATTTATTCACTAATGTTTCCAATCTATTTTTGAAGCAGATACCATTTCATTAATGTCATATGCATTGTATCCAATGATCTGTACTTAATTGTGCAACATCCTAGGAGGTTTTTGTTTGTGCATGTCTTCAATTTACTCATTCTGCACATAGGAGTGAGTGGTTTGATTTTCTTAAAAGTGGAAAGTGGGGGGTGGGAAAGAGGAAGGGAGCCAGACCTAAATTTTAACTTGTTTTTAAAGTCTTTGCAAAAAGACAATGTTGTTTGCATTATGCACCATTAGCTTTGGTCGTGCACTGCGGATTTTTCTCTCTCTAACAAGTAGTGTTTTCTTCTAAGGGCTTAGCACTTAGCAAATGAACCCTATAACCTGTATATTTAATAAAAGGAAGAAAAAATTAGCCCTTGTGGGAACATCATGTTTCAGATATCGGTTAATAATACTTGTAAATGTAGAAGCCTTTGAAGATCTCAATTTAACTGTGGGAAAACTTAAGTTGGGTAATTACTCAAGATGCTGCTGATGTGCTGTCAAGCAGAATTAACCCTATGACTAGGGCTATCTACACAATCTGCTACAAGACAGCATTGTCTATACTGAGCTCTCAAACCAATTAACAGGCATGTTCCAATCAGATTTATATCACCCACTAACAATCAGTTGTACACATGGTCATGGCTGTCACAGCAGGACACAAGGTCTGACCAGCAGGAGACCTGTTAAAGCATGTTACGTCGGCAGCAAAATGCATTTCCCCAGAAATTCTAAGGAGGAAGTACAATGTTGGATCCTTTTACATTGCATCAAGGAAGGGATGTATTTTGGGTAGTTACAGTCCTTCTTTTTTCAGAAGCAAATGACTGAAGCTCAAAAACTAATTGCAGATTTATTTTCAACTTTTATAAGCTTGTACATGCTGTTACATGTAGATGTCTTTTACATGCATTCTATATTTTTATATAACTTGCACTGTAATTCTATACCAAATAACTGTGCTACAGCAAATAAATATAAAATCAGTCATAATTAAAAAAATTAACAGGTTCATGCTATTAAAGACATCAGAAAGGAAACAACTTTCTTCTCCCATTCCACTAATTCTGCGCCTTCCTCCAGTGCTCACAATAGATATAATCTCAGGACATGAAAATATACTCTTAAATATACACTTAAATATACTTCCAGGAGATGAAAAGATGAAAAATACATATCTTCATAATTAGTATTTTTAAAGTACCACCAAGAGCACTGAACAAAGAAAGCATGTTGCTGACATGCCTTCACAAATATCAGCACTGGTAACTGCCCAGGGCACCAGCCCATGCTCAGTTTGGCAGTATGATTCAATTGGAATTTACACCAGCAGGATGAAGTCCCCACCCTGTGAAAAGTGGTAACCTGGGGGAAATCCACTGAGTTACAAGTAAAGCCACTTAGTGTTTTATTTAAAATATTCTCCTCAAGCTGCTGTATATCTGCCTACACTATTCTCTCTTGTTCATCACGGTATCAGCAACACCTCACTACCTACATAGTCAGACAGAATGTACGAATGTTACCCTCAGCATCTGTTTAGCTGCACGATCAACTTCTCGTTGCCTAAATTCTAGATACTCACTATTAGCTGGTCAAACAGAGTTCTTGCTTCTCAGCCTGAATGGCTTGTTATGGACATATGCACTGTAACTTCTGGCATCAACAAACTGGCCCAGGGGCCAAGGTGGCAGAGAGTGCATAGGGAGGAGGGTCACAAGGGTCAATGGGCACTGTAATGAGTACCAAAGCTCCAAACAGTCATAAATTACTGGACAACACATCAGAAAACTGATATGGGGGTGATAAATGAATCGAACTTTGTCTGGCAACAGCAGAAGAGCTATGAAAGAAAACACAGCATGGGAGGTAGTACTAGGAGCCATCGAGAGCAGGATGGTCACCTATGTTATGGTCACCATTTCCCCTTGGGAAAACGATGTAAAATTTAGGACACAGTATTACAGAAACTGTTAGAGATCTTAGGAAGGCACAGAAAAAGTGGAGGAGAATAACAAAGCATCTTTGGCATTGTAAATAAACAAGTGGCAGATGTGAGAGAAGCACTCTGCAAGAACACAAAATCACCTTGACTACTTGAAGGAATGACAAAGCTTACAGCTATTTTAATGGAAGCAGCACTTTTCCTCTCTTTGAGTATTTATATCTGCTTCTCAACAGTACGTTAGACAAAAGTATCAGAAACTAATTGCACATAGGTGTTTAAAATGTGCAACTAAAATATAGCCATTAAAAAGGATAAAATTAAATACTGAAAGTACATTCCAAAGGGATGTTTTCTACACACAAAAATATTCACTCTGACTCCTTTATACTTTTAAAACTACATCACGTAGAAGGAAAAAGCCTCCTCAGTACATTGTTTGTTATCATAGTACGTATTCTGATATCCAACCTAAGCATCCTACCAGACAAGATGCACCTTACAGTGCTAGGTCCTGACTGCACTAATTGTCTTTTATAATTTATCACAAGAGGGGAACACCCCAACACCACCCCCAGCCTTCCACCCCCACCCCCCCCATGAATGGATAATAGCTTTCTTCATATTTTCTCTGCTTCTGTCTCATAGGAGTATTCTGAAAGTCAGGTAAGCATTCATAAATATCTTTGGAAATTAGTCTATATGCATAAAGGGAAAAAGTATTTATAAAGTGCTTTTCATTTCCAACTTCAATATGGCTCAAATACACACAACACATATCAGTACAAATGTCAAGTAGGCTTAGCTACCAACACACCATGTGCAAGGACATGGTGAGCTACTGAAAAGATTTAGCTAAGCACAAGGTGCTGCAACACTTTTAAAGATCCCAGGAATAATTAAGTCAGACACACACAATAGAATAGATGATGGTAATTTTATCTGTACTGCAAAGAGGTGCAGGGTTTTAACCTGTTTCTTTTAAAAGACATCATATACCAGATCTTCAGACTGCCAAGTACTAAGAAAGAGACAGAAATGGAGTGATGATAATCATCATGTGTTCCTATAGACTGAATTTTAAACTACTGCCTTCCTAAGTATGTCTGAACTGCAGTTGTTCAGTGCCACATATTAGTGTCAAGAGACACACTACAGCTGAAGTTAATGCAAATCTGCTACTTGCCAGGGAAGCAGGCCTTTGTCAGAGAGGAAAGAGGATTTACTGCAGAACTCCTCCTGTTATGTTACAACTGCCTTTCCTTTTACTTTTCATGATGAAGTATTTAACAGGTTTATATAGGTTTTGTTGAGGGAACATGGGGAACAGCCTTTGGAAGCCCTATAACTCTCTCAGACAGTATTCTGCAGTTCTGATCCTTGCATTTTAACATGGAAGGAGTCATTTATCCTCTTAGCTTTCATAGGCCTTTGCATTAGCAGTTTATACCAGGCTGTTCCTTTGCAAGGTTTTGCTTCAAGGATGCTAAACACAACATTGGTGGGGGCAGACATTCAAAATACTACTCTCTGAAAAGG
This sequence comes from Corvus hawaiiensis, assembly GCF_020740725.1. Classification (NCBI taxonomy): domain Eukaryota; kingdom Metazoa; phylum Chordata; class Aves; order Passeriformes; family Corvidae; genus Corvus; species Corvus hawaiiensis. Next base: position 46,069,196 of record NC_063216.1, read on the forward strand.
ACATTGATAGAATAAAGATCTGTTACAGTCATAAAGAGGATTGATGCATCTTCGGTATATCTTCATTTTCCAAGAATTTTACTCCATATTGGCATGGGCAATTTACTGAAGAGATGATGGTCTACCAGGCTCCTGATGCAATCCAAGCCAACCCATGTCCTGGTCCAGGTGACTGAGCAGAATACAATCAACCCTCTCTCTTTTGTGTTTGCCCCCTAGTGGTACAGAAAATACCTAGTTGGAGTATCAGTGTTCCTGGTACAGCATTGCTAGCAACCTGAAGAAGGCCAGGACAGTAATGTTCAGTTGTGAACATATCCCTGGAGGCTGTGTTGGCCCTTATCATGCTGATGAAAACCCTAGATAGGACCTAGGCAAACTGCAGGGGAGGCTCAGGCCAGGGACCATTCCCCAAAAGCAGAATGAACCAGGCCATTCTGTTTCAGAGTAGAGGAACTTAGGCTAAAAACACAAGCCATGTCTTGTCACTTGCCTTTAGGGCCAGAGAAGAGGCTTTTGTCCATTTTATTTGTAAGTATGGACATAACCCTTCTGAAAATGCAAGCCATTACCTGGAAAGCAGTCACTGATCTGGAGTGTGTCCAGAGAAGGGTAAGGATGCTGGTGAAGGATCTTGAGCACAAAAAGGAGGCTCAGGGAAGGCCCTATCACTCTCTACAACTACTTGAAAGCAGGGTGTAGCCAGGTGGGTGTTGAGCTCTTCTCCCAAGTGACAAGCAACAGAATGAGAGGAAATGACTTCAAGTTGTACCAGAGGAGGTTTAGATTGGGCACTAGTAAAATTTCTTCATGGAAAGCATTGTCAACACTGGAACAGACTACCTGGGGAAGAGGTTGGGTCACCATGCCTGAAGGTATTTTAAAGACATGTAGATGTGGCACTTATAAACATGGTTTAGTGGTGGGCTTGGCAATGCTGGGTTAACAGTTGGACCCAATGATCTTGAAAGTCTTTTCCAACCTAGACAATTTATTGATTCCTACACTGGTGAGAACCAACTTACTTCAGACAAATGTTGTTAAGTAGAAGCTGCTGGGTTTGACGGTCTTTTAAGGAAACTAAGAGTCAGTGAAGACAGATGAAGTTGCTCAAGTAGTTCTATTAGATCGTACTAGAGAAACCACATCAATGAGGTCATATGGGCTCTCCTAGACAGATAAGCAGGGGTGATTTTTCATTTGGCATGCTCAAAGAATGTAAAGATCAGTGAAAAAGCTTAAAAACCATTAATTAAGCATGCAGCACTGGTGCAAGGAAATTCCTTATAAAGATCTAGCCTGGTGACTGAAGTCCTCCCTTGTCTTGTGAAGGCAAGAGTGGTACAATGCTAATGGTACAATTTTATTGCCCAGCCACTCTTTCATTTTCTCTTGATTGGATGTCTGAGAGATGTTGAGAAGACCTGACACAGCTCAACAAAAATCAAATGAAAACATAACATGGGTAAGGCTGTTGCTATGCCTGCTAGTACATGTTCAGAAGAGCCAACACCATTACCAAGAATTCTTTCCAGGAAGCAATAAAGGCAGCAGTGGGTGATTTATGAAGACTTGGTAATTTAGTCTTTGGCCCTAAAAATTGGAAACTGACAAAACAATAATATTTCTTTTTTAAAAGGAAATCATTCTCCCAGGCTTCCCAGTTCCCATCTATACCACATCTTTCTCACAGTCCTGCATATGGTAAAGGACATGACCATGGCTTATTAAATATGGAATAGATTCTCTCCTATGGCAGTAGCATGAGTCGTGGATTTCACTCAGGTCCATTTTAACGCCCTCTTTCCATGGCTGTGGACAGAATGTATTTTTGCATAATGTATAAGAATATGCCTTGAAAAATTAAAGTAGGCACAACATTGCAAATACATTTGTCCCTTAGAAAACACTGAGGATTTGTGTGGCATAGGTGGGTCTTTGTGAACTGATACAGAAAAACACAACCTTGCTGTGGAGGCCATCCAGCCACAATAAACATGGCTGATAAAATATAAACACAAGCAGGTGTGTTTGATAAGTATAAGGACTTTTTCTTTCCTTATTAGTTTTCTATCAGATCCATGTTCTGCATTGAGACATGTTTCAGGCACACCAGGTGAGGCCCAGTGAAGAGAAAGCCATGAAAAAACACCCTAGAGAAAGATGGAGGACAGCAGGGCTCCTTCTTTTATCATAAGCCTACAGCTAAATTGGAGTAACACAAAACTGCTTAAGGACTGGCTTGCAGAAAAGGAGGTCCTTGAGATTAGTTTATTGTCTCTCTCATTTATTGCTTTCTTTAGACAGCTGTACTGGGATGTAGGAGACTGCCTGCCATGAAAGTTCAGAGATAGAATAATAAGATTCAATAGCATGATTATGGATTTTATGTGTTAGGCACCTTTGATTGTGGAAAACGTTAAAGCATGTCCTCCATAAAGCTTGGGAGGTTTCTCATAACACTAGCACAAGTAGGTAGATGAAGAGATGTGAAATTCCTAATTGTTTCTTTTATCTTTCCTGTGATAGAGACAAAGTTCTGTTTTAAAGACTTACCAAAAAACAGGTCTTTCATCTGGAGTGTAAAATTCATGTGTTCCCTGACCTCGTGTGTCACATGGTAATGAAACAACGTAAATCAGAAATGTTAAAAGTTGAAGTTTGTTAATATTACTGCTGAAGCTCCAGTCTCTTTCCTAGTTAAACTGACAGGTCCATAGTCCAAATATATATATTTACAGATTACAACGACATAAAGACAAAAAAATTAATGGACATCAGTGAGAAACAAATGTAAATGCAAGTTTCAGATGACTATCGGGAAATTACAAAACAAAAAGCACCAAAAAAATCCCATGCCACCACAAAAACTACTTGCATTTTAAACGGAGCAATGGACTTTCTTTGTATTGTACTCCCATCTTACTCCTAAAGAAATACTTCAGTGATTTACACTCTGTGGAGAAAACGTAGTAAATAGCATACATTTTGCATTCTCTTATCTGTGTTTCCTTCTCACTTTTTTTAGCTGTCTGGGCTGAATCAGTGACCAAGATTCAGAAATCTGTCTTCCCCGGTTGAGGAGGACATTATGTACTGATATTTTGAGGTCAGTAAACAAAAGAACACGGACTCCTACTGGTTTCTGCATTTTTTCCCACTGTTGCCAGCCAGTTCAGAACTGGCTGAATTTGACGTATGCCAGAGGTGGCAAGAGCTCACAAGGCAACACAAAGACTTTGGGGAGATTGAGTAAAGGCCAGTCTAGTCTCAGGACACAGTCAGTCAGGTGTTTTCTTCAGGTGCCCACTGGCTTTAGAATTATTAAAATTAAAAAATAACTTCCCTCTTTCCCTCTCTCCTCCAATAAAATCCACAGGGGTCTCAAAGAGAATCTAAAAACAGAGACATTTCCATATAGCACATTCACAAAGAGAAATGCAACTCATTAACTCAAAACTATGCCAAAGCATACTGTGTACTTGAGATAATCACAGATAAGTATCATACTGCAGTTTTTTCCCATCTTAAAACTATTGTGAAGGCAACTGGAAACTAGTTCACATTCATTTATGTGTACAACTGCTGTCCAAAACTCACCCCACAAAAAAACCCCTACTCTTTCTCCTTCAGATGATAGAAAGGAAGCCAGTCTTGAAGGTAGAAAGTGAAATCCTGACTCCATTGCATTCATTTGCTAAATATGAATTTACTTCAACAGAGCCAGGATTTCCCCCCAAAAGATTTAGCTATAGTAAGCAGTGGAATGTCTAAGTGGAAGAGTAGAAAACTAGGTTATGGAAACTTTGGATCCCCACTTTGCACCCTCAAGCCAAGGATCATAGTAACACATGACATGAGACTATTGTCTGTCTGTGTCTGTAACCCTCAGATTTTCAACCCAAAATATTCACATTATTACCCAGTTTCTGCAGGTAGTCCTTCTAACAGAGGAATTAAACATTACAGAGATGAGATGCTTCTTTCACTTTAGAGACAGTCTCTTGAGGACAACGATCACTACCACATCTGGTGATTGTAGAGCTACATCAATTGTATTTTCTTTCAACCTATTACTGGCACAATATTCTATACTATTAGCGCTATCCTGACCATCCTGCTTCATGCTCTTGTAAAGCTACCTCTTCAAGTAGGGGCTGAGTTAGGGTGAACTGAGGGGGGAAAAAAAGCAAGAAAAAATTAAATTCTTCATCAGAATGAACACAAGCAGCCATAAATAAGAAAAAGCACATGAACAACAACTGAATCTGTGCAGAACAATGCAGCAATCAAGGGAATTCGATCAGCACTGCTTCTGGTACCAAATTCAGGGCCATAATTCCCACAGTACTTCTAAAGAGTATTTTTAAGCCAGCTCTCCATGTGTGCTAATTGGGATAGATAGAAATTCAGTAAGTAATACAATTTTCCACAGTTTTGTGTTCTTAACGGCTTGAATTCTAAAAAAAAAAAGCATCTACTTTTTTCTCCATCATGAGCTAAAATGCTGTATGTAAAATTCAGCATCGCCATCCAGTATCTCTTAAAGCTACCTGTAAGTAATTCTAACAGTCACACCTCAGTATCTGTTGACACAGTGAGAGACTGTTACAATTACGTGACATAGCCGCATACAGAAAAAAAAATTAATTACTAATTTTTTTCCTGTCTTATTTCCTCTTTTATCTGAATATTTTCTATCTTATTTATTTATCCAATTTTTTTATATTTACTATGAGACTAATTTACCACAAGACTAATTTTACTACAGCATTATTATTTACATTTCCTCTCTTGTATCCCTTAAAAGGTTGAATGACTTCACCATTCTGTGTTTCTATGAAATGACCTTATACAATTATGTATGAAATATATACAAGATTACACATAACCTAAGAGACAGAAATCGCAAAACTATATTTAGCATACTCACTTGAATAAAGGAGTTCCACAAACAACACATTTGTATATTCCTTTAGCTTTATGGTGTGTGTACTCCCCCTCAAAGGCACTGGGAAAACAACAACACTACATTTTAAAATTAAATAAAGGAATTTGTAGATTTTTTAATTATTAAAGTAGCTGAGTGTTTAGAAAAATGTTATAGAAAAGCCCCATGATTTCAAAGTTGGCAGTTGTTTTTTATTAAAGGTAGCAAATAAAGCAGGCACAGGAAAAGGGGAATGTCCTCGTTAGTGTGCCTCAGATGTTATGCATCATGCAAAAGGAAGCAAATTGTCCCACAGTTCAAAGGCCAGAACAACAACAAAAACAAAAAGGGGTAAAACTGGAGTCTTCCCCTATCTGGCAAGAGAAATGTCAAGTTTTTGTAAACACGGATTGTTTGGCACGTAGCTCAACCTGCCGCACCTCACTGTGTCCATGTCTGGGCTGTGTGCGGGGCTCGGCGGCTGCAGTGGAGCAAGGTGTGATGCCGCCCGGGCCCTGAGGAGCCGTGGCGCTGGGTCAGTCCAGCACAGGCTGCCTGGCCGGCAGAGACATTGTAGCTGAAAATGAAATAATTGGTCCACGATTTCAAGCTGTGAGCACCTTACATTTTCAGTTGAAAAGCAATATTCCAGCTTTAAGAGAATATTTTTCTAAGTTAACAGTCTAAAAGGCTAGGAGGTCATTCACCTAATACGAATCAGCTGCGCTCGCCCAACAAAAAGCTTATGTGCTCAGCAGCTTGTTTTTATTATCCTTTCACCCTTTTTATGAGGTCCAATTTTTTTTATAAACAGGATTTTTAAGAATGACCTAATCTCGGACTGTTTGTGTGCATTAAATCACATTGTTGGTCCCATACACAAGAGCGTGGAAGGCCAGGGGGAAGGCAAGACAGGCCTCCCAGCAAAGACCACTGTCCCCATGCCCCGCCAGGGCTGCGGCAGGATGGAGAGGGCTGGGGCAGAGAGGGGACCGTCCCCACCAGCCTCTCTGGCGCATTCAGCCACCAAATTCAGCACTGTCAGGAAGAGGTTTGCCTATTAACCAGGACCCCACGTGCAGCGGGGAGCCCTTTCAGCTCATGAATGAAAACAAGCAGTTACATCATTAGTACGTTTAGAGCAGAGGTAAAGCCAGGGCCTTACGCCAAGCTCAGTGGTATAAATTAGACAACAAAAAATGGCTGGGCCTTGGCAAGTTACCTTTGGCTGGAATCAGCTGAGAGAGAGACTTTATTCACTAAAAACAATCTTGGAAGCCAGTCCTTTTTTTTTCCCCTCCCAGACTTGAGGCTGGCTTCCAGCAACTAAAGCCATGTGAGGGCAGTTATTGAAAATTTTTCACATTCCAACCACAAATGAGCCAATAAATACCTTCTCCACATGTGCTTCAAAAAGAAATTGGAGTGGGGTGGAAAAGAACTAAATTATGCTACCTTCTTTCTGCAGCCAAAACGTCTATACTTACAATGGCCACCTTCAAAACTCCAGCCTCCTGGCACAGGGCCATTTCCCTCGTGGTTCTGCTTACTGCAATGTCTTCCAAAAAAAGTGTACCTAAACCACTATTACTTCCACACGTTTTGTAGTAAACTAAAAACAGACTCTAAACATGAGCCTCGTAACTTTATAAGACATGCAGTGTTCATTAAAAGAAAAAGTCATACAAGACCCTTGGCCCTGGCCCCCTTGTTGCAGATGCTTGTCTTTGCAGTAGTGTTAATTTGTAGGGGTTAGTAAACAAGTGCAGAAATCCTGGGAGAAAAAAAACAACCAACAAAACTTGGTAGGGAAGGTGAGGAAATAGCAGTAAGAGGAGGGGTGGAAAAGAAAGATGCCTGTGTTTTGAGATCTGAGTTTCCTTCATCCTGCCTTACCTTTCAGTCCCCTTCTCCTGAGTGACATGGTACTGCAAGGGTGTCAGCCGCTTCCTCAGCTCCTCCTGGGAAAAGACCACCTTACAGTCCTTTTTATCCCTACATGACCCTGCAAAAGGAGAGGATATGGGAGAAGGAGCCTTTTTAGCTTAAATCCTGAATAATTGCTTTGGCAGACAGCCACAGCATAGCTTCTGCATTTACTTGTCAATGACCAGACTGGTCCCTAATGCACAAAGAATGGCTCAGCTGAACTGCAGCTGATTATTTCTTCTAATCCAAGTTTAGAAAAGAATTTTTATAGAGAGCCAGATGATTCCACTGGAGCAGTGACAATGTGCTACAGCCAAAGCCCTTTGGTGTGTTATACACTAAACTGTTGCACACGCAATCATTCACAAGAAAGTACCATTTTTCCAACCATTAAAAAAAAATCTGCAAAAATCCCTACTACAGCTGAAACATTCTTTACAAGACATCTATATTGGAGACTTACGGTAATGGGCATATGATGTTTAGCCACAACATCTATCAATTTCAGTACCCTTTAAAGCAGTTGAAAAACAATTCTAACCTTCAGAATTACAGTAAGGTTGATTTAACTTCTAGTTGCATCCTCATTCTTTATAACAGTAGCCATTTCCTTTTTTCCCTGTTGAAGCACTAGAATAGGAGTCCTAAGGAGTAATTTCTTTATGCACACAGCTGTACAAGGTTCAACATTAAACGTATTGTAAAATTTAGGGTTGCTATTGAAATTACCCTCCTTTGAAAATCTAATCTTAACACTTCGCTTAGTTCACACGGAGAATCCAAGGAGTACATAAGGATTACTGTAAAAAATACATATTTGTATAGTGCAAAAATTCACATCAGAAAAGCAAAAAACAACAATAAGGTTGCTTTTGGGAATGAAAACTCCCGAACTAGTAACATAAATTGCAAAACATTCAGGTAACTTTGATAATCATTGGCAAAATTTAGCTGGCAAAATACAGGAGGGAAAAAGCACTCTAATTATGACACTAATTAAAATATGGAACAATGTGAAATAAACAGTCCCAACAAAAAATATTTTTTGCTAGTAATGTATATACACTCATAAAAAGACCAATTGTGTTCCCAAAGTAGAGGCAACAGAGCTACCCATCTGTATGTCATTTAGTACAGGAGAGGCAATGGCAGGTTTAAATTACATGGTATTGGATTGCAATTTCCTAGCGTTGGATGCTTTTCTGCTTTTTTACCTTGAGTCATTACTAAGGAGCGTTCATAAAAAGTAGCTTAAAGCACAGATGCTTGCAAATCATTTAAGAAAAGATGTTTCTTTCTTCCTCCCCCTCTTCTTTTCTCAATTTTTTAATGTGTGGGGGTTGGTGAATAGGGGAGAGAGAAAAAGAATAATGCTGTTGGTCACTACTGAGTAACCCTAGGAAGTATTTTCAGGAAGAAAAAAGTAAAATTGAAAACATCTGATTGAAGTAAATAGTGCAAACATAAAAAGCTTTACTAGTGAAAGAAAAGTATTGAAAAGCGACTTTATTTCATAGATTAGAAATTACTTTTGATCTAAACATTCTTAAAAACAGATTGTTTTCCACTCTGACCCATCTCATTAGCTGTGCTGCAGAGCCTTCATTTTAATGGCAAGCTTTGAAAGAGCGCTGCTGTATGCCTGGGTTAGCTTCAATCTTATTTGGGAGAGGGATAAAGATTTCATTCCAGGTCTCTTTGTTTGTCTTTCAAGAACCACTAAAGCAGTATTCACACAAATTTTGCAGGAATGTGCCCTGTGCCATAGCTTACAAATTATTTGGTTTTGGTGCACTTAAAGGTCACCTTCCAAATTAGCAAAATTTTCCTACATCCTGGCTTTTCAACCTTAAATGTAAATATTGTTTCCTAACTGTAAGTGAGGTTTGTTCTTTATAACATTTGGTTGCTTATTTAAAGATGTCAAACTTTGGAGGTTTTTATGCTCCAAACGTGCAGGACTCTAGGACTAATAAGTCTTTCAAAGTATAGCTAACAGGGAAAGGAAGCATATGCATTATATAAATAGCTATTGTTATCTTGCATTACAGAGCTCAGAAAGAAACTGTTTGAGATACAGTCTTTTATCTATAATTTCAGTTTTAAAAAGTAGACTAGAGAGCAACAAAGAATCTTACAAACCAACATTTCTTTACTTTTTAAAATATCTACGCATAATTTAAAAAAAAAATTATTTGCTACTTAACTGCTGCAAAAAAAAAAGCAAACTAAGCATAACTTCACCTTGAGAAAATAGAAAATACTGAGTGTTTTAAAAAAATGGTCAGTATGCCCCCTTTACTCTCCTTAAATAATTTTTCATCTCTTTTACAAATTTCATGTTCTCTACTCTATGAGTTCACTATATGCATAAGAAAATTTCTAGATGCCGTATGATCCATTACATAGATCAGAAGTAGGAAGCATGTTAAAAAAAGATCTTCTGCACCCCTAGTTTTAATAAGTAACCGCATGTTTTATAATACAAACAATTATTTATGTCTACAGGGGAATTTTGCCAAACTGCATTGGGGTAAAATGCAACTGACCCCAATAAAGGATTCTTCAAGTTTGTAATTTCAGTATCGATCAACAAAAAGTTGCACTACAATTATAAAGGAAATCTCTTGGTCCAGCCCTTAGCATTCAAGAGTGGCCCTATTCAATTAATTGCATTTCTTATTTAAAAACAAACAGCTCAGTAAATGGATCACACTATTTCTCTATTGCCATAGAGGCAAGGAGGTAAAGCAAGACTCATTTCTGACTGCAGAAGATGTAAGGGTATGTTATCTGAAGCAGGGATAGCCTACCAGCTTCTATAAAAATGCAATGAATCCTAGAAACTACGGGATGAGATTCTAGGAATACACTCCTTCAGTTAGGAAAAAAATTACATGCAAGAGGGACAAAAGTGCACAGTTTCCAGTAAGAGAGTGGCTGCTTCTGATTTTGCAACTGTTCCTTTATGACATGAGATGACTGTCACATTCAAGCCAACTCTTGTATCTTGGGAAGGGACAACATAAAGCTACACCAAGATATGCCCAATATGAGAAAAATTGCCACTAGTAATGGAGCTGTTATCAAACTCATTATTAAACCAGAGAATAAACAGGCAGGCTGACCACCTTCCTCAGTCTGGTTCTCCATAGACGGCATGAGGTTTGGGCTGTGGAAAGGGTTCCATACAGACAACAAAATGCTTCAGCAACTCAGCCATAAAGGCAGGCTCACAGTTCATTGACAAATCATACAGTTTGAGGCAAACGAGAAAAAAGGTCATCAGTTCTACAAACAGCATATCAGTGTGGTTACTGATTAAAGGTGAGACTAAATTAAATACAGTATGAGAATAAGAGAGCCTGGATTCATAGGATCTATATTAGCACTTTTGTTCTTTGGTGGTGGTGTTCTCAGCAATGACTTTTAGAAAAGCCCAGAACAGGTATGTTCTGAACTCCAGTTAGATGCAGCTGTTAAAAGAGGTGAACACTGGCCTGCAAAGGCAGACAAAATTGCCTTTACATTCCATTCCAGGATTGAAGGCCAGATTAAATCTCTCTAATCAACACCCCATGGTGCCTTCTTTGGGGATGGCACTCCTAAGAAGAGCAGTGTGCAGGCAGCTGTCACCAACAGGTACTCGCCTTCAGCCATCTGCCAAAAGTTCCAGCAGTGCAAAAAGCACTTAAGATCCTGGAGCAGGATGGAAGACTTTGTGAGGAAAAGACCAGGCTCACAAATCTTAATGCATAACATAAAAAAAAAAAGCTCAGGAGGGTAAAACAAACATGAACAGAAACCCTTCTTAGAGCCTTCATGGTATTCTCATGTTTAGGAATGTGGGTTTTTTTGAAAAGCAAGGCAGTGCATGCTGCCATTTACTATTCACCTGCAGACTGTGGGCATTTCAGAGTTCAGCTCTGAAGTTCGCTGTACAAATTAAGTGAACAGAAAGTATTCTCTGGGTGTTGACCTAATAATGAAGACATTAAGCATCTCACCTCACATATAAGTTCCAACTGACCTTTTCAAACCTGTGGTTCATAACCTTCCTTCCCTATTAGCAATCACAAGAAAACCAGCAACAAGATATGTTCAGACAGACGGACACAAGTTAGCAGACCATTACTCCTCACCACTCAGCCCCTCACCTGTTCCAACACACCAGAGGGCGGTGATTAGTGTCTGACATGCCCTGAAATATGGTGGCATTTTGCTTGATGGCTTTCCTATATCAAAGAGTCTTTTGAACCATTCTAACAATTTTCTCTTATATTTTGTTGCTTCCTATCACTGAAATTAACTCAATATTTCAACTGCATGGAAGACACAACATACATTTTTCCTCTTCTACGTATGCTTATATTCCACTAGCATTAATGGACATTACAGTCATGCACTGAGCACATACCACTTAGACTTCCTGAACTAAATACAGCAAGATCAAATGTTCCAGCAGAGCACAGCCATATAATAAATCTGGCTTCTAGTTTGCAGTACTACTTCTTTTAATATACCCAAGCAGTTTTTTAGGGGCCTTCCAGTACATTTTATTTTTCATATACCACCCCAGCCCCAATCCTGCAATGTGACCTGTGTAGGCAGACCCTTGGGAATATGCATAGCTACTTAAGGGTCTATGAATGTACATCAGATTACAGGATCAGGCTCTAAGTACACATCTCTACCTCCCAAAGTCTGTCCCCTCATGAGTGGATCAGACCTTGGTAGATCAATGGTAAATTACCTCAAATTGATATTAAGAGGAATTCCACAAAGTTAAAAAATATTTTCATACATTTCTTTAAATAAATATCCTTACATATGCTATTGCTAACACTTAGTGTTACTAAAAGTGGAATCTCTCATTTCTTATTACTTCAAATTTCATTTACACAGTTTATGCCTCTTGTTGACAGTTTTGCCTTGCTGTCTGATTAAGAAAAGGCAAACTCACAACTCTCTCTCACATATTTTAATTTCTGTTCAATTTGTTCTCTGCAGCCTCTGGTCTTCAGCCTTGGGAGAATGCTGCAGTGTTCTCTCACTGCAAACAAGCCAGGAACTGCTATCTAGTTTAAAAAAGAACAACTCTTCAGATTGGTTACATTGCAAACAGTTCTATTGGCTTGTATCTGGAAAACACAGTTTTATAAAACCTGTATTTGACATGATAGTTCTTTTATTATCCCCTCATGAGCCATTTCAAATTACCTTAGACTGCTGGTGACTAGGATAGATGTTGCAAAAGAAACTCTGAAATGTTGGGAGGTCAGGTTTGAGTAAAATTCAAACTTCATCATTAAAAAACCCCTGTAAATGTTTTATACATTGAAAAACAGATCTGTGGCTCCTTTGCTTTCTTGCTGTAGGTAGCTAACTCCCACCTGCTGTTGAAATACCATTTGCAGTTTCATGCAAGCATTAGAAGTAATGGAGCGAAGACCATTTCCACTATATTGTGCGTTGAAAATCCAAAAGCCAGGTACAGGACAGCAGTTCGAATTTTGGGTCAAATGCCAGGCTCTATCTTAAAAGAACACCACCCAAAATCTAACTGTCTTTAAAAAAAATTATTTACTTAACACCCAGGAGGGTCAGCTGGCCACAAGGGAAGGGCAAGCCCCTGCTTTGCAAATTTGCAAACTTCCCATACAATCAAGTAACAGAGCTGTCACATTTATTTTTTCCACCTGGTAATCATCACAGCTCTTGTTTAATACAAATACATATATTTTGAATCACCATCAGAAATCTCCCGTGTAAGACAGCAAATTTCTCAAGAACCAAAAAAAATTTTTTAAAAAAATCCCCAAACTGCCAGCTAATGCATCTCCTCTATGCACTTGTTTTCTCTCCACAGAAAGGGGTACTGGGATCCCAGCAGGCCCATATAGGCAGCATCTCTTGTTTCCACAGGTCTGAAGACATGCTTGCAGCAATGGCTAAGGCAGCCATGCAAGCCAAAGAGACATTCCCTGGAAAAGAAATCTGAGACTGCCTCCCCTCCCTGTGAATGTAAAAAACATTTAACGAACGACTGAAGTGTTTAGGGCAGTGGGAAAGAGGAAAGAGCCTGGAGCTCCTTTTGTCCTCTCCAGGCATGTCTACTTTACTTCCTTATCTGACATTAATGAAATAAATGTCACTACCAGACGCAATCTTGGTCTCACAATCTTTCCAAATTGTAACGACTGAGGAGTCCACCACCACCACTGCACTAGCTGGTGGAGACGAAGGCAACTTCCTCTGGAGCTTTTTGAGCTGTCATCTTCACTAGTACTGCAGCGACAACAGCATGTGGCTCAGCAGAGGTTGGTGAATAGAAGAATCTTCAATTAAGCAGAGCAAAAGCTCATTATGTTATAAACTGCCACAGTTGTTATCCTTTCTGCTGAGATGGCCAAAGACGGAGTGCACAGGGCAGCTGACCTATTTGCCTTACTCTTGAATGCAAACCAGGCAAGACAAGATCAAGATCTATTGGTACAGCAGTGGAGGGGGGAATATTTAGAACGATGTATTTCTCTTCCTCTCCCCCCAACAGATAAAGAGACTTTTGTTTTGCTGATATTATCCTAGCACCTTTCACAGGCACTACATTTGTTTAAATTAAAAATAGAAAGACAGAGACACTGAGCACTCTTTATCTGGTCAGTAGGTTTCTGTCAGAATCAATAAAAGCATGCACAACATAAGGAAAGGCATTTTATTAATAGTGGAATTAAGATGAATTTAGTAAGGGTGCTTTATGCTACGTTTTGCATTTAAAATATTTCAGTAAGCCTTCAAAATAAGTTTATTCACACAGCTTTAATAAAGGTTTAACCCTGCAGCAGAAACAATTAAAAAGTCAGCATTTGCCAGCAGTGGTGTGTAGCTTATTTTGGCATTCAGGCTGTTGCTAAATCCTCCTGCTGCTTCCTTCCACAATAGTGATGTGTGGCCTGTGAAATGAGCACTGGATTTCAAGACTCAGGTTCTGCAATCTGTACTCGGGATGGGGGTGGAGGAAAGGAGAGGGCTGGGGGAAGGTCTTTCCTTCCCTCCAACTCTCCACAACAGCACAGATCTAACCCCCTGCAAAACTTCATCTGTCTCCAACTGTGGAGGGTAAGGAATCATTTTGCAAACACAAGCAGGCACTGCCTGCTCTGTGGCCTTTCATCCCACTTCTCCAAGCACTGAGGGACATACCCAGCATGAAGGCAGGAACTGCTGGGACACTGTGCTCCAGTTCATGCTCTGCTATGACCACCACAGAAAACACTGTAGCCCCCTGCCCTCTCAATCTGCTTCAGAACTAAAGGTAGAGGAACAGTCGAAAAGGTTTGTAACTGCCAACTTCATTTTCTAACGGGCCTTCTGGAATTCCTTATGTTTCCTTAAAATCCAGCCATGCCTTAGGCGTCAAGAAGACAGGGTAAAGCCCTGTAGAACGGCTTTAAGAGGAGCTGGTCAAGCCTTTCCCTGCTCTGCTCTCCTCAGAACTCCCTGACCTGGGCCAGAGCATTGATGAGGGTGTTCTTACCCACAGTGCACAAAGTTGCCAGTGCCAGACCTGGGCTGCCAGCACCTACTGTCCCACAAGAACCTCTTCTCCAGACAGAGCAGAGGGCACCTTCATACCCTAGTCATGCACCCCTTTCCGACACAGCTTCTTCTGAAGGAAATCACAAACTGAGATACATGCTTATCTTGTAACTAAGAACCATTTCTGCTTCTTAGCATTCTCTGGGACACAACTCCTCTCTACTCAGTTACCACCAGATCATGATGCGTGCTGTAGCAACCTATGGTTAACGTAGCAGCTAAGATATGGTAATGTTTGAGCCTCTAGTGCCTGACTCCCAGTCCACACTCTATACCCATTCAATATTCCATCCAATTCCAAGCTCATACATTCCCTCAGTGATCATCTCCTCCATTGTTTCCCAACATACTCTTATTGACTTGAGGGTTCACATTCGCTTCTTGCACATTTTGTTGCTTGTCTTCCCTCAGCTTAGCAATATAGAAAATCTCCTTCCTTTCTATGTGCTGTCATCTCTCCTTTACATCACATTCTTCTCTGAAACCTTCATCACATACTCCTCAGAGAAAAGACAAAGCCAGGAATTGCTTTTAATTGAAAGGAAAAAAGTGAAGGCAGTCCTTAAAGGACTTCACAGTCCTTCTGTTAGACACTCCAATAAAAAGTATTGGACACTCCAACTAAAAAAAGTAACTTTTCATGAAAAACTTTAAAACCTAGAAACACCCTGCTGAAACTTCATCTTTTCCATACCCAACTAAGCAGAAAACACACTAAGCCTGAGCTGCAGAAGGCTCGGAAATGGAACACAGGAAATTTATGAACTCCCAGAATAAAAACATTCCTGCAATGGTGGAAATGGTTTGTGGTGGATCTTTTATGGGAGCAGGAAGGGAATGAAAACAGCCTTAAAAGGTCCATCAGGGAACACACTAAGGGACTGTCTTTGTGCTTGATCTCATCATCCCAGTGCTTCTCAGTGAATCACTGAGGAGCCTCCACCCAGGGGAGGCAGGGATGAGCATCATCTGTCTCCTGGGCAGATGAGGGACAGTACTAAAGTCCACCAGAACAAAGACTTAAAAAGAGCGAAAAAACAGAGTACAAACTCTAGGGAATGTAACAGAAGGATTCTAGTCTTCTTTATGATCCCAAGTTTGTCAAATACCAGGCACTCATAAGAGTATTACTCCCAAAGAGATATCTACTAATAAATTTCATCTTAAACTGCAGTAAGTAAGGCATTCTAGACTGAATACTATTGTACAAAAGAAACATTTGTAAATACAGTACTACGTCAAATATACTCCCATTAAGACAGCTATATATAATTTTTAAAACTCATTTTAAAGCCATTCCAAAAATATATAATGTTATGCACTATTATGATAATACAGTGTTCTACTGTCATATGACTAAAAGGCAAACATATACCCCGACATTTATATAATAATAGCACAGTAATGGTTTCATAGGCTATTTACTGTTGTGATCACACAGTGCCTGTTTCCCAGACTCTTTTCAAGAGTCTTCCTCAAAACTGCTGGGAGGCAGTAAACTAGGTATTTGTAAGACTGTGTTTTAAATTTAAAAATCTATTTTTGATCCAAATTGATATTTGCATTTTTTTTAAATTTAGCTGAATACAAATGAGTTTTAAATTTTGCCCCCCAGCCAGTTCTGAGGAACAAGTACATTCATCTGAGACCTTGTATGGCATACTTAAACACAGAGCAAATTTTTATGTTCAAGATATAAACCCTAGAAAATATGGATTTATAATGAAAACATTGATAGGCATTTAACCATAGCTGTATGGATGGTTTATGCTATACAGTATCAGTCTTACTTTTATTTTCTTTTGGACCATGCGAACAGACATCTGTAGTAGTACATCTCTGGCGATACACATTACGGAAAACTATGGGGAAGTTATAACATGTATTATAGAAATTCTATCTCTGAACATAGTAACAGACAATATGAACTGTCAAGTCACACAAAGTTTGACAGCAACTACCATACTTTGAACTCACAAGACTAAGGTCTTTTCTAGACTTTCTGTTGTTAAAACCATATTTGGCAAACAGTATGCACACAGATATTTCATTGAGATGAGCAGTTTGAGAGTTCAGAGGAACAAATACATACAAATAATTCATGTATGCAAATGTTTTCAATATCTGCTCCTAAAAGTAATCCTTTATGTTAACAGATTACTGCTAAACATCCAATTTTGAGACCCAGTAATTTTCTGTTCACTATTAATTTCAATTTTATGAAAAGACATTCTATTGAAACTTAGAATTAACAAAGATTTAACAAAACAATGAGAAACTATACTATAGATATTTACTTAATAAAGACTTACACCATATGCCCAGCACCATCTTCATACAGATGCATTGTAGTTTAATCTAGTGCTAGAAAAGTATGGTTTCCTACTAGTAGTTATTTTAGTAATTAAACAGTACACAACAATTTAATATTACCTAGGACTTTATTATACAGCAGAAAAACCCCAACCCTAAGTCTACCCCTGTAATTTCTTCATTTCTTTTACAAGTACCATAATTTTCTTTGATCTACAGGAGAGGAAAAGCCAAATTATCACATGCAAAAAATGTGATGTAAGCAGCACAACATTCAAAGTGTTAAAGAAATAAAGGGTCTTTTTTAAGAAATGAGACCCATAATAATTAAAAGACACAGCAAAGCATTATAAGCTATCTTTTTACTTTACAGCTTGGTGGTCTGCTTCAGAAAACATATGTACATGGAATCTGTATATTCATTACTTGTATCAGTTGCTTCTTGGTATGCACAAAGCAGCTGAAGTAGTTTTTATACTACAAGTTTGGTAGGGATTGTTGTGATTTTAAAGTGGTTTTTTTTAAATACTTCATTTCTGTGAATTAAATCCTGGCAGGTGCTGAGCGCATCCTACATTTCCAAAGAAATTCAGAGCATTTAGCTCAAATAAACCAGGCTCAAGGAGCACCACGTCTTTGTCACACAACAGACACAACACGGTTGTAGTCATTACTGGCAGTGAAGAAACCTTGAACCAATGTGATGGTAGTTTGCATACGGGCGAAAATTGTGCTTTTTACCCAGTGCTCTTGCTTTTCTTAAAATACTTGTTCCTAAGGTCTCAGGGTGTACTTTCTGTATGAGTGCCTCCTAGACGGGAAGCTTTTCATATAGTCCTGGTGTGCAGAACAGCAAATGCCTAGTGCCATCTACTGGGAGCGCCTGCTCCTTCTCAGACTTGCCGTCATGTCTATAAAAAATGTTATGGGCAAACAGTGCACTGGGTTTGCACACATTGAAACATTTAGTCCTAACTTCAGACAAAAAAATATTTTAAAAATACAATTTGGAAGAACAGATCCGCACTCCAGGTGATAATATACAAACAGAAAAAGAACAAGTAAAAACACTTCACCAGCACAAGTGAAAATCACAAGTGCTTACAAAATAGTGGTTCAAAGAAGGGACAGGTCGCCTCTATTCTAAGACACCTCCCAATAGTATTTGATAATTTCATTGGGGGAGCGGGGAGGTGAGGAGAGAAAAACATCACATTTCTGATCTACAACTATCTATTAAATATATATTATATATTTCATTGTGTTACTTGGTTCCTTACAGGAAGGACAGAGGTACCATTCCAAGCATAGAAATTGAAACAATACTTTCATTCAAGTTCTTGTCCTGCAAATATTTAACTGCATAGCATTTAAAACATTGTTAGAAAGCCCCATTTACTGCTCTGATGGCACTTTGCTCTGTTACTCTGAGCACAGTTTTCTGAAGGTTAAAAAGTCTCATTCCATATGGAATTTGCCACTGAATTAGAAGGTGGCCAAGCTCCACACTGTCCCAGACTCGGTGTACACACGGCATGCTGGTATGGTTACAGGACTGCAATTCACACAGAACTGGATGGTGGGAAAAGTACTAGCTCAAAGTGTAATGTTATAAAAAACTCATGAGAACTTGGGGTGTTTTCTGTATATTCAGAAGCCAAAGTCACAGGGCATTGTGGCATTTGAGCAGATGTTGGCTTTACATCTCCTTCCCATGTTTTATTTGATACATGCTATGCCATTTACTTGCAACCTCCTAAATACACCACACACAAAAAAACAAACCAAAGGCAAAGCAAGCCTATGTTAATTTTTAAGCATCTGGGGAATTTAGATTACTCTTAAAAAAATGAGATATGTGATTGTATATTATTCCACTGTTAGCAGATGAATTTGGGCTTATTATATATAAATCTCTCTCTCTATATGTATCTCTATAAAGTAGTCAGTCAGTGGAACTCAATCTATTAATGGTCCCACAGCTAGGGAACTAATGGATGGGAATAAATAGTAGTGTTAACTTTTTATTCCAAAATGTGACTACTGGATTATGACAGAAAAACAACTTGACAAAATAGCTAATGCAGTGCTTTGCCAACAGGTACAGAACAGCAAAACCTCTCATGGGCTGTGTGTGTTTCTAGCTGATCAGCTTGGAGATCTTCTTTTCAGAGTGGGAACGAAATGGCGAGAAGACTGACTGTCCCCATTTTAAGGTAGACACTAGCAATATGAGCACACATCAAAAGGTGCATAATGAGGGCTAAGGAAATTTGCTTACCCTATATTTTTAGGATTTTAAATCTGGCTCAGCAGCAAATATAACAGGAAACTGAGGTCAAGCTGACACAATGTGGGTTATTCTCTCTCTTCCTCAATATGTGTTTGCAACTCCTATGAAGGTTAATGGGAGTTCTGTGCACATGTGGGGGAAATGGAACGTAAATGCTGCAAAAATTGGACTCAGATTTAGTTCAAATAAAGTCTAATAAGCCTTAGGAAAATCCATCAGCTTGAAAACTGATATCTTATCACTGAAAAAAAGTCATTAAAACATCACCTCCATATGCTTGCAAAGTCCAGGTCTGGGAGAAACAGCTTGTAACATTCTGCACTCTTATGAACTAGTTGTGAGTGTAGCACAAACAGCCAAGCTGGCTCGTTTTTGAGGCTTCAAACACAGATCAGCCAGGACTGTATCTTTTTTATTTGGGTGTCAAGACAATTCCTAGTAATGTTCAAAATTAACTCAGTACAGCTTATATTTTCTCCCACATAACCCTGTAGACTGACATTATTATGCTGATATTACAGACTGTTGACGTTTAAGTGAAACACAAAATACTTAGGTTCAAGGTTTTCACAATATAATCAGTTTGTGGAGGTGGGGCCTTATGGCACCCTTCCCAGACCTAATGGACAAATCTGGACCTTACACGAAAAGTGCAGCTGCATGTGGGCATTAAATTGCATGTTTCCATTTAGTTATGTAGAGAAGTGTCATGTAACTAAAGAATATGCTGTCAGAGCAATGAAAGAATTAAGATTTAAATTCTGCACACTTTCTGTACATAATTTTCAGTATAACGTATTTGATTTATAATAAAAATGTGGAAAGAAACACATGGAGTATAACTATAGTATATTGCTAAAGATTTTGGAAAATATTTTGAAGTCCTATGATTTAATAGCAAAGTGAAATTTTTAGATATCCTCTTTCAAAATTAGGAATGGTGCTTTATAAAATATTTTCAGTTTAATTACACAGTTTTTGCCAAGAATGAGGAAAATAATATAAAATTTAAGAGATGATATTTTGGACGAGGAAGTCAGACAGCATTTCCAAGCTTCTTAAATCTCAGATATGAAATCGCTCACTCAAGCCAGTGACTTTTACCAAAAAAAAAAAAAGTCCAAATAAACTTCTGCTCCAAAGGAAAAGTTAAACAGAGCAACCCATAGCACATTGTTTCCTGCAGCAGAGACACCCGTTCCTACAAGGGCCTTCGTTATGCATGACACAACAAGCAGCACCCATTCAACCTGAGGGAAGCCCACAGGCTCGCAGGGCCACTGGCTGGCTCTTTGTCACCAAATGCAGCAGGTTGAATGCAGACATCACTGTGATATCCTCACCAACAAAACCAGAGGCAAAGAACAGGGGCTGAGTAGGGAAGAAAAAAAAAAAAGAAAAAAAAAAAGATGAGAACAAATTAAAACATCAAAAATGTTAAGATACATTCACAGAAAAAAACAATACTTAAAATTTTATAAGATTGCCACATGGGAGCACAATTCTAAATGCACTTTTCTTAGTGTGGTTAACCTATTTCTGCTACCCTACCCCCCAACATTTTGATATGTATTACACAGTATTCAGTGAAACCATTTTATATGCTACAAAGTGAGAGGAACTGGACATTTTTATAGGGGGCATTCACAACAGCTGATTTAGATACAAAACTGAGAGCAGCTTGGGGTAGCAGCCTAGTCACAAGTGCAGAGGTACTAAGGAAAAAAAACCTTAGAACCTCAGCTAGATAGTAGGAATCCTGCTTGGAACAACCAGGAATGCTGGGCAGATCAAACATGCAGGCTTTTTCTATTTATTTTATTTAAACCAAAATCAAAGTCCAAAACATTTCTGAATGGTGAATGCTGGAAACCAGTCATTGCTAAAAATTGTTCTTTTGATGACTTGTCTGAGGAATGTGACATTTCATTGTAATAAACTTGCCAGATATCTTAAAACCATGGCTTTTCAAGGGCAGGAAATAATTCATGTTGTAAACTGTCCATGAGATATATTTAAACAATCTTCCAGCCAGTTCAAATATATCAAAACAGAGAGATGGCAGTCATGAGATTTTATTCCAGAAGGGTTTAATGCACAAATACTAATTGTTCCATTCACCCCACATTGGGAAAGAGGAAATGGCAGCTGCATTATAGCCCAGCCATGCACAGTCACAGCTCACTTCAGATTATGTGATGTGGGACTAGAGCCAATCCCCAACCGAAGCTGGTACAGAAACTCTCTGGGACTCTCGTGGAAGCAGATCAGGCCCCAAGTGGCTGTGCAGCAGCAGGGCAGGTCTCCGAGCCTCCTCTCAGGCCCACTCCGTCGTCTGTGGCAGCCCAGCAGCCGCGGGAGGCAGCGTCCTGCCATGGCCCGCAGCAGGGGCTATGCCAACGCGGGGCAAACTGACTACGGTCTCGTCCCGAAGAACAAGATTCTGAGAGGAAGGACACTTGTAGAACACCCCAAGCAGGTGTAGACGCCCCATCCCTGACAGCATTCCATGTCAGGCCGGACGGGACTCTGAGCAACCAGATGTAGTTGAAGTTGTCCCTGCCCATTGCTGGGGGTCGGATTAGGTGGCCTTTAAAGGTCTCCTCCGAGCCAAACCGTTCTATGAGGATTCCATGACTACAACAAGGACCCAGCCGTACCCATTACCAAACCGGTCTGGCATCAAACCTGCCCGCATCCGCACGCCTCAACTCGGTCATACCCAAACCAAACTCGCGGCGAGCCGTGCTGCCCGACGGCGGCGGGGCAGGGGGCCGGGCGGGCATTGCAGGGCGGGCAGCCCGTGAGCGGCATCACACGCACACAGACACGTCCCTGTCATAGCGGCAGCGGAGTCGCGTGAAAACCAACGCGAACCCCTCCGGAGCAGGCCGCCGGGAGACCAGAGGGCTGCGCTCAGCCCCGCCGAGACTCCGCGCTGGCCCCACTGCCGCCCCGCAGCCCCCGCCGCCGACACTGCCCCAGCCGGCACTGCCCCAGCCGGCACTGCCCCGCAGCCCCCGCCGCCGGCACTGCCCCAGCCGGCACTGCCCCGCAGCCGGCACTGCCCCAGCCGGCACTGCCCCCCGCAGCCGGCACTGCCCCCCGCAGCCGGCACTGCCCCGCAGCCGGCACTGCCCCGCAGCCGGCACTGCCCCAGCCGGCACTGCCCCGCAGCCGGCACTGCCCCGCAGCCGGCACTGCCCCCCGCAGCCGGCACTGCCCCGCAGCCGGCACTGCCCCAGCCGGCACTGCCCCGCAGCCGGCACTGCCCCGCAGCCGGCACTGCCCCAGCCGGCACTGCCCCGCAGCCGGCACTGCCCCGCAGCCGGCACTGCCCCGCAGCCGGCACTGCCCCAGCCGGCACTGCCCCGCAGCCGGCACTGCCCCGCAGCCGGCACTGCCCCGCAGCCGGCACTGCCCCAGCCGGCACTGCCCCGCAGCCGGCACTGCCCCCCGCAGCCGGCACTGCCCCCCGCAGCCGGCACTGCCCCGCAGCCGGCACTGCCCCCCGCAGCCGGCACTGCCCCCCGCAGCCGGCACTGCCCCGCAGCCGGCACTGCCCCGCAGCCGGCACTGTCCCCCGCGCCGGGCCGCCCCGGGCTGAGGCCGGTGCCGGGCTCCGGCAGCGGCGGCATCGAGCGCCCCCTGCTGGCGGGAAGCGCGAGGCGGCCCGCGCGAGTGGCGCCGCCTGGCGGCCATTGCCCAGCGCACTCCTGCGAGGCGCTGCACTGACAGCCCCGACCACCGCCACCTCTCCGCCCTCCTTCTCCTCCCTCCTTCGAGTGTAAACAGCTTAAAGGAAATTATTTGAAATTCCCGGGGATTAGAAAATAGATCCTGGCCTCTTGAAAATGTCAAGTATTTCAGTGTTCACCATAGTGTTATTATTTACTCTCATTTATTCATAGACTCAGAGGATATATAAGTCCTGAAAGCCCAATAAAATACCACTGAGCATCCATGAAAGTACTTTATTGCAGTTAATCTATTTTATTCTTTTGTTACTGATGCTTTGATAGCTATTTCTATTTACTCTGTACATTACAGCGATTGCCCAGTAGTTCCAGTGGGAGGGGACCTCCGGGTGCCAGGTACTGCACGGACACAAACCCTGCTGCAGGAAGCTTACAGACCCTGGTAAGAACGGCTTGTGAAGAATCAGTAAAGAGAAGTGCGAAGTCAAATTCATTGCAATTAACACATTTGGTTTGGAGGTGCTTCACTCCTGCCTGCCAATTCTATGGGTACAAAGAACAGACTGAGGGAGAATGACAGTAACATTACAACAGGTTCATAGCTTCCTTCTGCTCTTTCTGTGGTGCAAGCTTGGCCATAGCCTTCAGCAAGCTCAGGTGCCACGTTTATGTCTCTCACTTACTTAAGAGGAATAGCCAGAGCATGACAAGAAGCATGGGAAGAAGTCCAGAGAAGGGCAATGACGCTGCTGAAGTGTCTGGAGCACAAGTCTGATGAGGAGTGGCTGAGGAAGCTGGGGTTGGTTAGCCTAGAGAAGCGGAGCCTCAGGAGTGATCTTATCACTCTCTTCAACTACCTGAAAGAAGGTTGTAGCCAGGTGGGGGTCAGCCTCTTCTCCCATGCAACTAACAGTAGGATGAGAGGACACAGCCTTAAGTTACACCAGGGGAAGTTTAGGTTGGGCATTAATAAGAATTTCTTCTTAAAGGTGATTACAAAGGTCATTAGACATTGGAATGGACTGCCAAGGGAGGTGCCATGGTCTAGTTGGCACGGTGCTGTTCAGTCAAAGGTTGGACTTGATGATGTCAGAGGTCTTTTCCAACCTAAATGATTCTGTGATTCTACGAAAACACCATTCTGGGAATAGCACTGCTGGTGGTTTAAACTCCCACGCTATACATGCCTAGCCCTCTACAGGTTAAGCAAAGCCCCCATGCCAGTGCTGTAGGCATGGGCCTGAGCCCCAAGGGAGCCCAGCCATACTGGCACAGTGTGGATGCTAAAAGGCAGGAGCAGAGGAATTTTCCAGCTGCTGAAGCATTTTGTGAAGTTTTTCTTTCTCATGCTTTAGCTGAGAAACAGTGAAAGATGGTTTTGTAACCTAATTCTCTATCTCTGTACCTGGGTTTGTTTTCCAACCTTGTTTTGGTACTCTGGAAAAAATATTTTGAATGGGTGTTAGAGAACCTCAGCCAATCCTTCTAGGCGGTGGCTGGTCAAGCGACCAATCATATCATGCTCTCTCACATACAAAGATATATAACCTAGCTTATAAATAATAAAATAATTCCTTTTCTCCTTGGATTTGGATTGTGTCGTTTCTTGCCAGTTCTCGATAAAACAGCGACAGCACAGCACCCCACCTTGCCAGTGCTAGGGCCAGGTGACCTGGGGACAGCAATGCTAACATGACTGTCACATGCCTGAGCCACAGTGAGTACTGCAGCACTGCACCTCCACCACACAGAGTAAGTCTTGGGGTGACCTTATGATGTGTATCCCATATCGCTGCCTATGCCCAGAAATTAATTTTTGTGCCTTTCTATGCCTCTAAACTGAGCCTGAAAGGGGGAAGGAAAAAACTGAGCAAAACTTTCTCAAAGCAGTTTGCAGCTCGTTCAAGGTTACAAAAAGATAGCAGGTTTTTTTTTTTCCCTAGCTGGGGCAGGGGAGGGAGGAAGCACCCGGCTTGTTTTTTCCCAGTCAGTTTTTGGCCAGTTTTTGCTTCTTCTTGCTCTCCGGAGAGAGACTGAGAGTTGGACTTTGGATTTCCTTCTCTGGAATTCCGGATTTTTCCCCTTTTCTACTGGACTGCTTGATTGCTGTAACATCAGAGCACATCGGGAGGACTTTCCACCGGACACAGAGGGCCTGGCCCCGGCCCAAGCCCCAGCTCCGAGGAGACCAAAGGGAGGACTCGAACACTTTCCCAGGTTTTTTTTCCTCTACCGCGAAAGATTTTACCATCTAACATTATTTTCCTTCCCATGTGTTTGTTAAATAAATAGTTTTATCTTCTTCACTTTCCTTCGAGGAAAATTTATTTTTTCCCGAACCTGGTGGGGGAGGGGTGGTTGTGCCTTCTCTCAGAGGATATATATATTTCTAAATTTGCCCAAACTGGAACACTTACCACCCCCCATGTCTTTATTGCAGCACTGCAATATGCCACTTCCTCTAAGGACAGATGCTACACGTAGAGGTCAGAGCAGAACTCACAGCTCAGGGAAGGGGATCATGCTTTTACACATCACTTTTGGGGTTTGGTTTTGGTGGATTGTCCCGGCTTCTTTTAGCATATGCTGCTTGCTGTGCTGCCTGCAACACCCAGGACGCTATTGGCTCCTCCAAAGCTGTCCCCAGGTGTCATCAGACCCCTTGGAGCCCCTTCAGTGCACTTCACTCTTTAACAGAGCACAACATGGATCTTCCATCTGCCTGGCTCTCATAAGATGGACACCATGCTCAGCAATAACTTGTAAATCTTGTAAGTATATATAATACAAATACAGCAGTAACTATGTCATTAGTTGGGTTTCAGAAGCAGTTTTCTAGGATATACGTTGTAACTCCAGGGAAGCCTTCCCTTTAGGATCCTAATGTTGGCATATATTAGAGAACTACCAGCTTTCAAGAGCTTCTGTATTGTCCCTTGTGGACATTCAGAAAACATAAGTTCAGCCCCAAAATGATTAGCTATAAAGTGACATAGGTGGTCTGTCAAATTTGTCCTTCAGAAATAAAGAACTTTGTATGTACTCAGCTAATGTTTTTTCAACCTCTGTCTGCAACTAGAAAAATTTATTTGGGCGAAGGACAACTTGAGAGATTAAATTCTGATATTACCACATCTTGTTTTTAAGAGCAGTAAGGGAAACATCAAGGGTCTCAGGAGCTTGTAACACTACTGGTTTAAATTTTTCCATATTCAGTGTTATTCCTGACAACTCAGGTCCAGAATTCCTAAAATTACATGAGAATCCCAGCTCTCACAAGAAAAAATGTGAAGTTTTAGCTCTTTACAAGTAAATTTAAAAAACATCCACAAATTCTTAAGAGAAGAATCAGGGTTTTTTCTTGCCCCAATACTGAGACCTTAGTAGTGTGGGGCTTCTACTTTTTTTCCAATTTCCCTTCCCCCAGCCCCAAGTCTCTGGCCTCATTTGGAGGGCAGGAAACAATTAAGAGATAGGCACACACTAGTCAGAGAGCCAGGCTCCCAGGTTCTTGTCAAGAATTCCTATGTCACTGGAGAAAGCAAAGAGCAAAAAAATTGCCGCACTGAAGAAAGCCAAACAACTAGAAGTTTGAAAGCAGTAAAGGCTTGGAAGTCTACTGTACTCAAGTGTTAAATTAACAGTTTCATTTTTATCAGTATTTCTTCTGTAAAGTTTTTTTCAGCCCAGCAATGTTTGAACAGTTGTTTTGCAAAGTGTTAACTTACTTATTTTGAGAAAAAGCAAACTATAAACAAATATTTCCCAGACAAAACTTAGTGGAGTATTTTGTATATATATTTATTTCAGTTTTAACATTTGGTTATTTTTTTATTTGGCTTTCGCTTACCTAAAGCTGCTGCCAGTCAGAGTCAGCAGACAGGAGAAAGCAACCCTTGGGAACTGCAGGAACAAAAGGTGCGGCCTAAAGAAAGAACCACATGAGCAAGTGTTTCAGTAGATCACATCTTTCTGTGTCTAAACAATTCTTTACTCCCTAGTATTTTCCCATAACACATTCTGTGCTAACACCAAAGGCCTTGGTCTTTCCTGCTCTCTGCATTGCACTTGGCTTCAAGGGACTTTATTGTTTGCAGGTAATGTCTCGGATTTGTCATTCTGTATGCTACGGTGGGGGCAAAGGCAATGTTGAATAGCTTGTAAGAGATGTTTCATAAACCATCATGAAGCTGCCAGCTGTGACAAGAGACTGGAGTACAGGAAATTTTCAGCAGAGGTCTGATTACTGCTGGTTATTTATCAGTGAAAGAAGGAGGGAAGAGTTCCAGTTCCTACTTCAATCCAAGATCTCTAATCCTGAAATTTGCAGTGTACCAACTATTGTCACACTTATACACCTCATTACCTGGGCTGTCCTAGCCTCCCAACAGCCTGAGAGAACCATGAGGAGGCAGCCTTCAGACCTCAAAAAAACACACAGCCTGTGAAAAGGCATTTGTGCTTTATATTTCTGGACAACTGCATGCTTCAATGCACTGTACTGTATTTGAAATATTTGGCACAAAGTAGTAAAGGTAACTGACAAAAGCTTGGGAAAGGATCATTTAGATTAGATATGAGGAAGAAATTCTTCACTGTGAGAGTAGTGAGACACTGGAGCAGGTTGCCCAGAGAAGTGGTGAATGTCCCACCCCTGGAAGTGTTCAAGGCCAGGTTGGACGGGGCTATGAACAGCCTGGTCTAGTGGAAGGTGTCCCTGCCCACAGCAGGGGGGGTTGGAACTATATGATCTTTAAGGTCCCTTCCAACCCAAATCATTCCATGATTTTATGAAATTTACCTTTTTGGGCTCTGGATTTTCGTGTGCTTGTACATCTATTGATAATGCAAACTAGGTGTCTTCAAAAGTTTGTGACTTGCTATTTGCTATTAAAATACCTTGCAAAGCTCACTGTCTGATGAGAATAAAATACTTTAATCATTAACAGCTAGCATAATGATAAAGAAAATTATAAATTTAAGCTTCTCAAAGACTTATTGAAGAGGAATTAAGCATTCTAAATGAAATTAATTGCATTAACCTTACAGGTCTACAGAAGTACTGTAGCATATAACTTGCACACTTGTCTGCATATATTCCTCCCTATACAATATTATCTTCTCAATTACAGCCACAGAAACCTGAAGTATTAGACCTGAATTCCCACTTCACTTTTAAGACTCTCAATTAAAGCATGTTCCCCTTAGCTGTTTGTGCTGGAATGTGCAAACCAAATGGCAATCCTGTCTACTTTTAGGAAGTTTACATTGTGCCCTAATAAAAGAGGTAATTACTGACATACCTCGTAATATTTGAGTGGAACACCAGGAAACGTCACACTTTAAACTTGAAGTTAGTACTCCCATTAGAAAGAAGCCTAAACAGTGAAGTTCAAAACCTATTTGTTTTCTTGAATTTTACATATTCTCTTATACTGGATTTTGTTCTTAAACCCTTCCCAGAGCAACTGAAACTCCAGCCTAAAAAACCTTCCTGCAAGACGCACATAAGACACTTTCAAGTATCAGTTTGGCTTTAGAATACTGTCAGATCCGGGTGTTTTAATGGCCCTTACTTACAGGAATGATCATTTGCAAAGCAAGCAGAGAAGCCACTAACTGGGAAGTCTATTCAGCGTTTCATAACATGAACTGTAGCGGTTGTCCCCACACCTGCAGAGCCAGCAGGGCTGGAGGTGGCAGAGCCTGCCTGGGCACAATAAGCATGACACACACCACAGCTGCTCAAGCTCGAGGGGTGCACAAGGCCCTCCCCAGTCCCACGGCTTCCTCAGCTTCCTCACGGTGCCCACAGGCCAGTCCTCCTTCTCCTGTGAAATGGGGTTATACAGTCCAATCTATTGATGGTACTTAGGTATCCTTTTCATATTCTAGCTGGGAAGCTTCAGCAGCAATGCCTTCTATATTCCTCCTGTTAACAGCAGGAGTAGGGAAAGAAGAAGAAAAGTATAAAGGTTGAGATCAGGCAAAAAAACAGAGGAAAGCAGGAAAAGAGAATGAGCAGAAATGCTCACTTGCTCACACTGAGTCCCATTCTGTGATACAAAATTGACAAGCATTTCCTTATGCACTAATACCCTCCATATTTTATCCTTAGGCTGCATAAAGGTTCCCACTGAGGTGAATCAGAGATATTTTTAGGAGTTCAGCCTTTAGTCTGAGCTTTATTACCCAGGCTTTGGTCCTCCATCTAAGACAGATGAGATTCCCACAACAGATTTTAGATTATCATACAGCCTAAAATTATTATCTTTCCAATAAAATAATCATTAAAAATCTTGGAAAACAAATGAGATTCTGAAACCTTTGCACACAGTTCAGCATAATTTCACTGATTTTAGCTGTTGACAAAAAGATATGTTATGTGAGGAGGCACCATATATCTGTGTTTCCATTTATATTAAAATGGTTATCCAGAATAGAAATATGATTTATACTTAGAAAAACACTACATCTGAGCAGAAAACAAAGACATGTATTTAATTTTCATCTAATTACCAAACTGTGCTAACATTCTCTCTAGCATCAGCTGCCTAAAATGGAAAGCTCACAGTCTTTCACAGGAATAACCCTTTCTGGATGCTGAACTGGCCACTGCATTGTTCCCCTCTCCCACTAGAGAAAAAACAGCTTAGCAACAACAAGGCTGGTCTGCTGGTGTGACTAAAGTCCGAGGGTGTGTCCAGGGGCCATATTTTAAAAGTCTGAGAAGTGAGAAGATAATCAAAACAAATTAGTTTTTGAAGGCTGTACCCTCCCCAAAAGCAACAAGGGGAAAGGCATATTAATGCCTCCCTGTTCGGCAGCTGGCTCCCATGGACAAGAAAACTGTGGGCTTGGTTTCTCCTTATTTTACCACTAACATTTACACACAGCAGGGCAGTGGTACTGATCCCCTCTAAATAACCGAATAAATGGCCTGTGGGGATGTAGAGGACATCTGTGCTACACTGAGTACAAGGGGAGGAGGGAGGCAATTATTTCTCCTTTAAGTAATGCAGAAGAGGGTCCTTGCTCAAGGGACTCTCACTTGGTCCTTAGGGAGCATTGTAAAATGGAAAGAGATTTCATTAACATAGAGAGAAGATGGTGTGAGCCTTGTGAACAACAGATGAAATGGGAAAAGTGAAACTGCAAAGAGACACAAAAAAGCAGAGACTGCAAGGAAGGGGAGAAACTAGACAAGTAAGGAGTCCCCAAGCCTGGGAAGAAATGATTCTTGGCTAAGGGCAGAAACCAGTGAGTCTCTCAGCCTTGCAAGTGCTCATACATCTGTCATTTGCAGATTGTTTCCCAATAGTTATGACTGGCAATACCTCTCAAAGGAAAGTAAATATAAGTCAATTGGGATTCCCCCCCACTCCTGCTCCTCCAAGATCTCATGCGCTAAAATAGTGCTGAGCTGCACTTTCATTTTCCCTGACTTGGTAGCCTGCCAACATACAGCATGTTCCTTTTACGGCAGTGAGTTTATAACTACAACGGTCATAAACTATTCTTAAATGGGTCTTTTCCGAGAATCACGATCCTTTCAACATCTTGAAAAATTTCTCATCTTTTCCGTTCCAGGCAGTCCTCTCCAGCACAGTAGTAAAGATTTAATTGCTTCTGGTGCTCAGATGATGAGATACAAGTGTTCTGGAAATAACCTTTTAATTTAACAATTCCTACTGGCAAGCCCAAAAGCTTTTTGTGTTGCACACCAATAAAGAATTCATTCTCAATACTAAAAGAAAAAAAAATATTAAAAACTTCTGGGTTACTACTGTAAATAGAAATATCCAAGGGGTACCCTAGCACTTCAAGACATGAAACCCATTTTTGCTATCAGATTGGTTTGAGTAGGTATGTCTCCCTCCCCACCATTATTTGCATTGTCAGGCTTACTAACACAGCAGTGATAACAAGCTTTCTATTCTATTTTTAATTTGGGAAAAATCCCATGCATCATTCAGCAGAAAGTTAAATACGACTTCCTTTTATAGCAATGAACAGAAGCCCTTCAACAGAAATTTCTATTCTGCTTTTCTGGAACACCTTTGTACTAGCTTTTACTTCTCTGGGAAAAAAAAAAAAAAAAGACTAATTTTGAAGATTAAACAAATACGTAATTTGGAATTGGTGTTCTTTTAAATTGTGTTACACAATACTCTGTAACTCAGCAGACTTTTTCCTCACCTTACAAAGATTATTTGCCTGGGTAATGATACACAATAGATACGTGACATGAGCAGTTTCTCTTAGGTAGAATATCTCATAAATGAAGCAAAGATAAAGCCTCCAGCTAACTAGTATGACTTAACAGGACTTCCAACCAACACAACAAAAAAGTACACCCTTTTCAAAAGAGCATCGTCTCACTCGTTCCACAATGAGATGAGTGCAAACCAGCCCTGCAGTGGTTTGCTGAGCATGCACTCCTGACCCACACGGCACAGCCAGGCTGCAGGAGGGATGAAGGAAGCTGCCACTTCTGCTGCACAGAGAAGCTGAATTCTCAAACAGACCAGTTAAATTTGATGACCCTCTTTTATGAGGCACTGTAAGGAAATGTAGAAATGACACTTACTAGTTCACGGAAGGAGGCAAGGTCCCTGAACACATCACAGCCAAAACAGTTGTGATTCCAAACGCGGTTTTGCCCTCCAGTTTAATGAGTTCTCAGAATAAAATCTGTATCAGTGAATAAAAACTCCCAACACTCCCTGCCACAGCAGGAAACTAAGGCATTCTCAATGGGTGCCATGGAGTTATTACAGTGTATATAGGAAATTAATCAACAATCAGTAGGTCTATGGCCAGAGATTTTAAAGATATTTAAAACTCTTTTAATTGAAAACATGGTTGGTGCTAATATCTGCCTATATGTATATGCACATAATGTGCCCATAGATGCCATGCACCCTACTAGAAAAATAAACTTCCAGTGCAAAAGACACATTTGTCTTGTTTGTATCGTTTAATTCATCCTGCATTCTTCAGCATTTGAAAGCTGAATTATCTCCCTGTATTTGTATCATTTCCTACTTGAGAAAAATACAATTTTTAGATCAGACTCTGAATCAGACCTGAGTATCTTGTACTTTGTAAAAATGTTTCTAAGTAAAGGGTTTATAAAATTTAGTTCTGATCTCTCTGTCAGGTAGGATAACTTCATTTCAGAGCAATTCAGGTGGTGGTTTCTTTTTTTATCATCCCAGCTGCTAGAAAAGCACTTCGAGTTAAAGACATCATAGCTGCCAATCTCTCCCCAGCAGTCTCCCTTTGACGGAAATTTTCCACGTGGCTTTCTCTACAAACCGATACCGCTCCTCACCACCGAGCGGTGCCAGCTGCCTTTGATACAATCACACGCTGCACGGCCCCGTGAGTTGTCCTTCAAACATCCTCAGCACACACCGGTCTACGCATATATCAACAGAACAAAAGCATCCTTTAAAAATGTACCTTTGATCGCACAGATTGTGTCACGATGGTATGCAGAGCAGCCTTATGAATATACAAGGAAACCTCAGCCTTTTCTCCAAAAATATTTTGGAAAAATTATAGCGTATAGAAGCTCTGACTTATTTATTGCACAAATAAAAAAAAAAAACCACAAAAAAACCCCATAAAAGAATGCCTTGCACGCTGCAATAGGAACTCCTGAGTCTTCTCTTGTCAAGGGTGTACTTTTATTTTGATGAATAGCAGTGAGAAGACATTACAGCAAGTAAGGAAAGAGTATAACTTAAGCTTTGAGTGAATACCAAATGTTAATGACTGAAAAGAGAGAGCAAGGAAAACTATTTCTGTCCTAACAGCAATAAATTTGATTCAAATATAAGGTCCACTTGATTTTAACCCACTACCCAAATTTTCTGACATTTAATAACCAGGATTATATGTACATCTATTTAGGTAATTACAGGGATGAAAATATTTGTTCAAGACTCTCCTTCTTACAAAAGAAAATGTCAGAGTCATAAAATCACAGAATGGGTTGGGTTGGAAGGGACTTTAAACATCATCTGCTTCCAACTACTCTGCCATGGGCAGGGACACCTTCCACTAGACCAGGTTGCTCAAAGGCCCATCCAGTCTGGCCTCGAACACTTCCAGGGATGGAGGATCTACAACTTTTCTGGGCAACCTGTTCCTGTGCCTCACAACCCTCACAGTCAAGAATTTCTCTGTAATCTAATCTAAACCGACTCTTTCTCAGTTTAAAGCCATTCCCCCTTGTCCTGTCACTCCAGGTCCTTGTGAAAATCCCTCTCCAGCTCTCTCGTAGCCCCCATCAAGTACTGGAAGGGGCTCTAAGGTCTCTCCAGAACCTTCTCCAGGCTGAACAAACCCAGCTCTCTCAGCCTGTCTTCATAGAAGAGGTGCACCAGCCTCTGAATACCTTCCAAAGACAAACATTTTCAGTGAAAAATGTTATGAGGAATCTCTGTGAGTTGAATTGTGATTTTGATTCCAGTGCAGTTTAAAAATGCACAAACATAGCATTTTATTTTTTTAATTAGCTAAATATATTTATATTGTCTGTGCAGCATAAGGATCTGCACCTTTAGGCATCCTAAAGCTATTTTTCAAATCTTGAATAAAACAAGTATTAATTCTAGCAAAAGCTGTTTAAATTATTTCCCTTCTCTTCAATTCTCTTTGAAGTGTCCAAAACACGAAGGTGTCTCTTCTAACTCTTTTAATAGATTGAAAATATTTGTTAAACTTCACATTTTTGTCAATCCACATTTCCCAGTCTTAAATGCATTCAAAAGGCAAAAATACTCATCCTATACCCCTCTGGCTGGACTTGCAGTAACCATGCAAAACCTTTTCTGCAAAAAGCACCTACCTTTGGACAAAACCCCCATAAATACTTTCTCCCGCTCTGTTAAAGCAGACTTACAGCAGTGCCAGGCCTGGCAGCAGCCACACAGGCATGCGTGGAGCCCCCTCAAACCGTGGTGCAGCTGGGGTGGCACTGGTCATAGGGCAACAATGCAGCCACCAACTTCGTTCTCCTCTTTCCTAAACCTTCAGCTACTTTCAAGGCTTTGTAATTTAGCTTTCCTCTGGATCAATATTCTAAGATAAATGTTGACGTTTTCTTTGCATAATCTGTCCCTAAAAGTGACATCTGTTCCGCTTCCTTCAGCAGAGGCAGCAGCAGGCACACGCAGGCAGCCCGCCCGCCACAGCCTGCTGTCAGGAACTTCATTAAGCATTGCCCCAAAATGCAGTTTGTTTCTGTCCTACTTGGACTCGTGCTCCAAAAAAAGAAAATCCTACACTTACACCATCAGGACCCCTCCTTCCTGTCTTGGTTCTGGTATTTCACACCACTCTGAGACATCAGAAATTCCCCAGCCACTCAGACATGCCCCCAGAGCATCCTCTGACCCCAGCACAGGGCCATTCTCCTGTAGTTCACTTCAGCACGTCTCAGTGAGAGCTTTCAGCATTCCTGGTCAGGATAAAACAATGAAGGACATGCCAGCTCTATGTCCACCTTAAGTATTTTTGAAGTAATAATTACTGATTAGAATTCTGATATATTTGCTCAATATGTCATTTTTATACCCTCAGTATGTGCATACAGAAAGATTCACATTCTCTTAGAGTTATCTACGTTTGGAAATTCCATGTAGTTGCTTTGCAAAACAAATAAGAAAATTAATAAACCATAACCTAGAATCAGTTAAGCCCATCTGCAGATTTCACTCTTTGTAACCCAATACAAAGAAAATAAAACACGCACATCAGATTATCAGGTTGGAAATAGGACTGTTTAAGAAACAGCAGAAGCAATTGCCTGAAGTAGTTGCAGTGACTACTTTCAAACTTGAAATCTGTTGTGCAGACCTTGCTCTGCACAAAACGTGTCAATGGAGCTGCCAAAGCTAATTTTTTTTTTAAAGAGAAATCTTTATCAAAGTCTATCAAGCTTTCCATTTCATTCTTATGAACGGCACTTCAGGAACTTTTAGCCACATAAATATCAGACTGTAAGAAATTAGGCACACCAATGTTGATCACTATATTCCAAGATGATGG
The DNA here is from genome assembly GCF_020740725.1 of Corvus hawaiiensis. Lineage (NCBI taxonomy): Eukaryota > Metazoa > Chordata > Aves > Passeriformes > Corvidae > Corvus > Corvus hawaiiensis. The sequence continues at coordinate 46,104,021 of NC_063216.1, forward strand.
AGCTATCCTGTGCACCTGAAATCTTTCCCTAAGGCTGCTCTTCCTCTTCTGACAGATTAGGAAATTTATCCTAATGTAGTGGTTTGGTCCAAAATACTCATTACTGTTTATCTGCTGTGAGATAAGAATTAGGAGAAATGCAAAACAGGCACCAAACTTGAAAGAATATAAAGAAGTTTATTAACAGACCTAAAAGAAGGAAAAAAAAATTATACCACCTTCAGAACTCTCCTCCTCCCCCCACCTTCCTCCCTTCTCCCACTGACAATGTAAAAAGACAACCCTTCAGATGTTCAGTCTGTTTACCACTTCCATAATAACCTTGTTCAGTCCATTTAGAAAGAGAAGTCTCTTCTTGCTCATGCTATGAAAACATTATCACAACGAGACAGCCGCCCACTTCCAAATATTGTTCAGTCCATTTAGGAAGAGGAGTCTCTCTGCCTGCATGTGAGTCCCTTCCCCTGACTTGCAGCTTTTCCCGCAACTGCTTTCGAGGGTCCACTCTTGAAGTTTTCTGGGGTACAATTTTAAGGTTGAGCCGTTCAGAAACAAAAACAGAGGCCCTTCTCCTTCCCTGGGAGCAAAGGGTCTTCATCATCTTCATCTTTAGGACTATCTCTGGGAGCATCTCTAAGAACTGAGGTTTTCTCCTTTCCCATTTGGAGCAAAAGTCCTCATCTGGTTCATCTCTACGGACTGAGGTTTTCTCCTTTCCCGTTTGGAGCAAAAGTCCTCATCTGGTTTATCTCTCCCTGTCCAAACTTCTCATGAAATTACAGCTGCGTCAGCATCTGCCTATCTCAGCGCAGGTGCTTTTGCTTATGAGTTGAACACTCCACCCCCCATATCTTCATGGAATTACAACAGGATACTCTGATATATCATAGCTTCACAACAGAATTTCAGCTTTAAGCATCTCCTCTCTCTCTTCCCTCAGGTTTTCAGCTCTTCACAGCAGTAAAAGGGTTAATCTCACCTCGGCCTTGCAGCTTTGCAGCTGGAATGTTGAATTTTTCTTATCGCAGTGGAGAGGGGGGAGAGCCGAGCTGGTCCGGCTGCCCACGGCAAGGCAGTGGGGGGGGTTCCACGGCTGGAACAGGTCCATCGGCTCCAGGATGGCCGTGGCCTGGCCCGGCCTGGCCCAAGCAGGGCCTGGCCGGGCCCACTGGCCCCCAATCGGGCCCTGCAGCCGCCTGTGCCAGCGCCGGAAACGAGAGAGAGCTTGGAGGGGGAGTTTGCCTATTCTTAAATGTGGATCACAGAGGTGGTCACAACTTTAAGTGGCTTAGAGAATTGTCCATATTCAAACTGGCCAGCTGATAGGTTCTATCAGGTCCCAGAGGAAACTGTAAGCACCCCTTAGCAAGGACATCCCTTCTGGGACTATGCTTGCTAACCTATGACACCTAAGCACTAGGGAAACAAGGAGGGGAAATTGTCAGTAAAAGAGCATGTACCTTGGAAGATTTTTGAAAGGTTTTTGCCTTTACAAAATCTCAAGAGGAAGAGGGTAATATCCATGTTTAAAAAGGAAGAAAAGACTGACTGGTGAATTACATGGCCATAAATCTATCTTCAACACACAGAAAGGTTTTGAAACAAAATACTAAACAATCCATAAATAAGCAATGAAAATTAGAAAGCAGTAAGCCACCATGATGGGCTTGCCAAAATCTAACCCCAGAACTAACATACTTCCCTTCTTTCCTTGTACTCTACAGGCAGAAGGAAAGCAGCAAATCAAAGAGACCTCAAATATAAAATACTTCTAGATAAAGCAAACTGGAAAAGCACCTCTCTTTTGGATCAAGGTCCTATATCACAGGTGCAGAGCTGCTAGAATAAACACACTCGTTCAGTGTTTCTCCTACTGATCAGGGCCAAAACCCAGCAAGTAATCCTACTAAAACTGCAGAGACACCAACCTCCAAGGGGTGTGAAACACCCTGAAGAGCTGAGCAGAACTCAAGATGGTCTTAATAAATTGGGGAAATGGTCAAAACCCAGCAAGATAAAATTCAATACAGCCAAGTACAAAGAATCACATTTGAACTTTAAAAGAAATCTTCAAATGCACAAAACAATCAAAAGTAAGAATTCCAGATTAGCAGCAGTACAGCAGAAAAGGATGTCAAGGTTACAGTGACAATAAATTGAGCCAGCAGTGTGAAAGTATTAAAAATAATTTAAAAAGGCAGATAACAATCTGGAGTTTATTAAAAAGAGAAACATAATACATAACAGGAGGGACTGGGGAGGAAGTCTGGTCTGCTCAGTAACAGTGAGGTGTCAGTTGGAATATGCTCCTGGTTTGGGGTGTAGGACAGAGACAATTGAGGAAAGCCCAGAGGAGAAGTAAAAACAAAAAGAGTGGTTCAGAAAGACAAATCCCTGCAAAAAATTTTAAGCCTTTGGCTTGTTTAGTCTACAAGAGTGATTGTGGAAATGGGATAATGCTCTGAAAATCTTCCTCTCAAATAGCATTACATCACTCAGCTATTACACTGTCTTTATTACTGCCACAGTTATTACTTGACTGTCATCAGAGCAAAATGTACTGGTCTGTAATTCATATGTAACTGAGCAACAAAAAGGGCTTGTTTTTCCCCAGACAGCTACTGTATTTCACATTTTAAGACTTCATGGGAAGAGCCTAGAGTCTTGCAAAATATCTATTATAATCCTTCCCAACATGGTTCAACAACTGCTAGAATAAATTGGTACAAACCAGCACCTCTCAAGTTCAGAGGCAAGTAGCAAAGCTGCCTTGTTTTTGGATGAGGGATGCCAGGTAGCAGTTTAGATACCGGGAGCATCTGGTGGGTCCCTTCCCCAGTGAGCCACTAATTTGCTGCAAGATCTTGTCCCTTTCATGAACTTGCCTTTAAGTAAAAGCAGGAGTACACAGAACAAACACGTACACAGACAATTTGGTTTCTTGCATGAAAAGCGATGTTAAGACGTGTGCCGTCAGCACAGTGTACTTTTCCACCATGTACACAAAAGATCTGATGAAACACTGATTTTAATTCTGAAAAAAAAAAAAGGAAAAAATGAAGATACAGTCTAAAAGTACACTGCAAGCAGTTAAATATTAAAGCTTTGACCAACAGGCTGATTTTCCTTTTCTGTAGCCATTCAAAAGCAGAGATGATAATGCTATAGAAAACCCAAATCATTTTATTGTAGAGTTTCTGAATTTGCATCTCAAGGCTGTTATTTCACAGTTGACTGATCCACCTCTATTTTTCCACCTATCCCTGAGCTGGCAGCCAAAGCATCTGCTCCTGTCTTATTCCCATCTCTCTCACACACTTGTGCTATGGCTACTGACAGCGGTGTTGGCGTGCAGGAGTGGAAGCCTAACCAATCTGACCTGCAAGCCTTGGTTTCAGCGTTGTGCAGACTGGATCAGTGCACTACTGAATCACTCATTAGTACAAATCCAACTTGAACTGAGTGTAAGCTCTGACTGTTCATCATCAGGACACATTAGGATGGATCTGCATTGGTTTTATATTTAATATCAGGCTTCCTCCCAGCAGCAGAATGGTGACAATCTGACCCAGGTGGCAAAGCCTGCTTGTATATTTAACCATTTTTCTTAGTCAACTGAGCAACTTTATATCAAGTCAAAGCTTGCTCTTGAACCAGCTGCAGGAAAGCCAAGGACAGACTCACTGTGCTACATGAACTGAAAGAGACATGCATGCAGCTCTCACCCACCAACCCACCTCGAAGGTCCTCGAAGTTGTTAAAATCACCTACACTCTCTGTGCAGGCAGCTGGAACAGCCTCACCTGCGGATTTCCCTGAGAACCATGCACTGGGTAATGGAGAGGAACAAGAACAGTGCAATCCTTCAGCCAGAAGGAACACTTTGTGGGCTGCTTTCTTTTGGCAGCAACTGGCACAGATCACTTCCCCAGGAAGCTGCTAAGGTTCCATGTGTTGAATTTTTTTCCACTTTCATTGTGTGGTGAGAGTGAAAGTAGTGGCATTTGGCAGCTACATTCCATCAGCGCTATTGTTATTCCCTGGTAGTAGGGATTTGTTTTCCATCAGGTGAAACACAAAGGCGTTGTCCCCTTTTGGAAGAACATGGAGTTAAAGAGACCCATGGGGAAATACTTCCAAATGCCATGCACAACATTACTCTTAAAATTTCTTGGATGAGGTAGCATAGCTTCCCAACAAAACAACGTGTTAGCATGCTGTGTGCATTTTGCTAGGCTGCTGCCCACAGTTCAAAGAAATCATCAGTCCTGATGTTCAGAAGCTACTGAAAGGAAAGAGTAAACTGGGGAACTCTACAGAAGTCCTGTCCTTAGACTTTGTCTGTGCAACACTCAAAAGCTGAATTGTGTTTAAATCCAAAACTTTCTGGAAATAAAGAAGTACTCACACTATTAATTATTTTACAAAACAATGCTAAACTATAATTTAAGTCTGTGAGGACAGCAAAACTGTATTAGCACCTTATAAGTGTAAGTATTGTTCTTGCCTGTTTTGGGCTAGTATCGTTCAATTCCTCAGATCTTAAATCCTTATTGCAAAAAGCCTCTTTATTCCCAGCTCCAGTTGCTAGATTGTGTGGTTTTCAGATAATGCAGAATTGAGGTTGCTAAATGAGAACCAGAAGGTTGGAGCTAAGCAGATACAATTTCCAATTACCTCACCATAAATGGGGTTCTCAAAGAATTCTTCTACCCTATTTTCAGACAAAAAATACAGATCAGCATCTTCACAGACTAAAGACACAAAAATCCCTGTTAAAGCACACAATGACATTCTTCATCTTCTGGTAGAAGTTAATAATGCAATATGTGTTCCCTTCCTTTTCTTAAGTGGTTGGTTGAAAATTACTTTAAAAACACCACTAGTTGGTTACACATTCACAAATTGCCACAGAGAAGGACTTAGATCTTAAGTTTCATGCTTTTTTTTTAAGCTAGTACATATTAATAGCTCACTGAGAACCAAAGATCCTTCTGAGGGAAATGAAGCATCTGAAAAGATAACAATAAATCCTACCAAAGCAAGGTGAGAAAGGGAAGGGAAAGTTAACCTGTAGCCACTTCTTTCTCTATAAGACACTAAGAAAAAATGCCCCAAAATCTCCCAGGATTTTGTTGTTCTGTTTAAAAGGCCTCTGTCTTGTGTAGGGAAAGTAACCTCTAAATAACTCCATGTATGGACACAATTATTCCAGAGCAAGAAACACCCTATTTCTGTCTAGCCTTGTAGTTTGTTCCAAAATAAGCATACCAACTTCAGAGTTACTGAGGGGAAGATAAATCCACACCTAACTTTATTCAACAGTAATTCCTAATTACAACATCATAAACACACCAGGAATTTGAGGGTCCATTTTTGGGGGGGTCTTTCGGCTAAGGAACCCTTAAACTAGAGCTAAACCAAGTTATAATTAGGCTGATGTTTATCCCACTTTCCCATCAGCTAAAGCCTCCACAGCTTGAGTTCATATATAGCCTGCGTGCTGCTCAAATTGCAGCTTTTAATGAAAAAGAAAAATAATAGGGGAAAAGAAGGTCATATTCCCTACCTCTGACTAATATAATGCTGCATGTAGCTTAAGAGTTGCTCTGTAATGAGGACACACTCACTTGAATTATGCAGCTCAACAAAGCAATCTCCAAATTGGATGGCTTTACTGCATTGCTGGCTTGTAGCAATGCCAGTCAGATGCAGACAGGCAGACTTCTTAACCTTCTGTCTGAGAAGATTAAATCCTTAACAGAGTGTTCTCTTCTCTCCCCTACTGACTTTTATTCCCCCATCTTTTAAAATAAATAACAAAAGAACCGTTAACCATCCACCTAATAGAGAAATTCTGTTTTCTAGCATTTCTAGTGTAATAAATAGGCTGGGTCTCCAATGATACAGAAACGAGTATCAGCTTACAAAGCTGGCAAAACACAAGTAGGTAAACAAGATCCTCCCATACCTTCATAAATAACAGGGCAAAGGACCAAATATCTCCCTCACGTGCAAGTTGCCCTATTGAACAGCTGTAAGGAATTCTTATGGTATGTACAAACAAAAAATAAGAAATTCTTACAGTATGTACAAACATAAACATCTGAATTAACTAACCCCTGTGAGAGCATGTAACTGCTACCACTTGGAAAAATGAGCAAGGTCACTCAGTCAAAAGACTTTATTTTTGTCTAGGATCAACTGCTTTATATGGCTTTGCTACCAAATATAGAAACATTACTCCATCTACAAAGGCATTGTTTTTAAAGATTGTACTTTTGGAAGAAAAACAGAATTGTTTTTTCCTCCTAAAAAATCTTTCCAAATGTGTATTATAAAAAGATCCAAGGAATATCAAACAGGAAAAGGACCAACCAACCACATTCTGGACTGAACTATATATTATTTAACTTCACTAATTTCAGTGGTTTTAACAAAGCAATGCAGAACTTTATTTTTTTTTAATTCCTTTTTTAATCTCAGAATTCCAGGATTATTTAGTAACTCTGGTCAAGGTGCTGACCATATTTAATTCCCTACATAAATTTTAAAAGACAGTAGAGAAATAGTGTTCTAAAATAAGCCATGTCTAAAGCAAGGCAGGCGATTCTTTTAGAAACTATGAGCAAACGTCTGATTAAGATGACAAGCCACATGGAAACTACTCCCAGAATCAGACTTAAAGGGCACTGTTACCAACCAAATTTGGCAGACAAGGAATCATGACAAACTGCAAAGGCACGCAGCAACGTAACAAGAAGTTGGGAATCATCAGCAAATAAGACAGAAAGCACTTGTGTTTACTCAGCAAGGGCAAGAACATAAGCAGGACATATTCTAAGCATTAAATTCTGGATTCAGATGAGTGGCACTGTGCCATAATGGGAGTGGAGATGGCTCTTCCATTGCCATAAACAAGCCGTATTAGTAAGGCAAAGTATCTGCCTATTGCAGATTTCTCATTCTGACATCTGTGTGTCCAGAGAGTGCACTTTCAGAACTGTTTTAATTGTAGCAACAGAGAAAGAGCTAAGAGTATGACATATATATCTACATATATCTACACTTTCCTAAATGCTGTGTTTAGGGTCAGAACACTTACAGAGATTACCTTACAGCATTTGTCACTAGATAACAGTTGACATCTGGCCTTATCTGTAGATAACTAGTGTTAGATTTAGCATTTTTAATACACAGTTGTGCTTGTTTAAAACCACTGTGCTTAAAGACAGTCTTTGTTCTTAAGAGGGCGATGTCTGAAAATTCAGCTCAAGCAGGAGAGACAGCATTTATAGCTAATTTGTCAAATACTACAGGAAGCTTAATTAAGTCTCATTTCTGTTTCCAGGAATATTAAGATGCACCAAGTACAGCTACATCAACTTGGGCAGGGGACAGTAAGAAATAAATTATACTTTATCCTGTGCATCAATTGTATCTGTCAGAAGAGTAACACCAAACAAACCTAGTCAGCAAACACACGGGGCTTCCTTAGAAAAACACAACCAAATTCTGAGCTCATTTGTGAAGTTTAAGCTCCTTTCTTGACCCAGCGCTGCACAATTCACCGAGCTGGCAACCGCGGCTGAACTGAACTCATTACGCACTCGGTCAAGCGCTGCTTCCTCGAGCCAGCTATTCCGCTGTGCACCCCGTTTCAGAGTCAGGAGCTCCCAGCTCCAGCGCAGGACAGCCGGAGCCAGGGGCTGCGCCGCGCCAGAGTCCAGGCGCCGCGGCGGCCACAGGAACGGCACAGCCAGGATGCGGCCGGGATGCGGCCGGGATGCGGGGATGACGAGCGCTGTCAGGGGCTCGCTCCGCGACACGGGGACCGACTCGACCGACCCCCGACCCCAGCCCCGCTCTCGGCCGCCAGCAGGGCCCGCGGGGTCCCCCTCAGCGCCGACCCGCTCCCCTCCGCTCCCGCCGCAGCCCCGGCAGGTGCGGCCCGGCCCGGCCCGGCCCGGCCCCCCGCGCCGCCGGGGCCGCTCCTCCCCTCGCCCCCGCCGCAGCCCCCGGCCCGCCCTCTCCGCGGCACGGCAGCGGGGGCCCGTGTGGAGGCGGGGGGCCGGGCGCAGCTCCTACCTGCGGTTCCTACCTGCGGCTCCTGCGGCGGCCGCCAGCGCCAGGCAGAGCGCGGGGAGCAGCGGCGGCGGCGCAGCGCGCATGGGAGCGGCCCGAGGGAGCGAGCGAGCGGCCCCGGCCCCCCCGCCCCGCGGGAGCGCAGTGACGGGCCCGCCGCCCGGGGAGCATGACGGGAAATTCCTGGGCACCGGCGGCCAACGCCAAATATGAACATGGAGCCGGGAGACTCCTGCCGCACTCCCGGCACGACCCGGCAGCGCGGGGAGGCGGCCGGGACCCCGTCCTGTCCCGTCCCGCCGCCGCGGCAGGGCCGGAGTGCCCTGTCCTAAAGGGTTAAAGGGTGCGCTTCGGGCAGGCCGACGAAGAGGCTCCTCGCCCTTTTAAAGTGACGTTCCTGCAGCTCCAAGCAGGGCTCCGGCCGGAGCGCTCTGGCAGAGTGGAGACAGCCCCGCCGTGACCGTCAGCTGCCTGCGCGGCGCCGGCCGGGAGCGGGGGCAGCGCTGTCAGCGCCGCAGCGGCTCCGGCCCACGGCTCCCACCCGGAGCTAGCTCCTGACTTCAGCACCGGCCGCGACACTACGACAGCGCTCAATGCCCACCGCGCCTAGCTTCCAAAAAGGAGGGAACTGAACGACATCGAACTGCTCCCTCCTCCTGCTCCCCTTCCCGCGGGACAGGTATACACGTACGCGGGGCAAGTGAATGTAAATAATGGACTTACACACCCTTCTTTGCTCCTCCTATCCCCCAAACCTTCAATTTGTCACTAGAATATTTTTAAAACAGCGTTAAGATAATGACAGGAAAAAAAGCCAATCTTTTCTGTTTGTTAGTCTATCAACATCCCTTTGATGGCTTTTTGTATCTCAAAATACAAGAAAGAGGCTGAAAGCACAAGGTTAAGGCTCTTCACCCCTGTCTTTTAACAGGTCAGACAACACGGCATGTCTGCAACTTAGGAATCAAGGTAATGCCTCTGCACTCCCTGCGTACAAAATCAGGACTAAAGTCAAGCTGACAGACAGTTAAGTGAAGCTCAGCTCTATCTGTCAGCTCATGGTAGCACCTGTTCACATCTCAACAGATACTAAAAATTAGTTAGGTGGCTGTAACAAATTAATCTCCCCCTCTGCCCCCAGATGAGAAAAGTAGTTGAGTCAGAGACACCCAAATATCTAGAAGGTGAGACACATATAAAAACCCCTAATAAACCTTTAATTCGAGTCTGTTTTGGTTTTTTGTTTGTTTTTACAGGATAGGGTGACAAGTTACAACAAACATCTGATTTTTCTCAAATGTTCAGATATCATACATATTCCCCTCTGTCTTGCAGGAAGGGACATTGGTCAACTTAACAGTTTAAGGTAAAATAAGCTGCATAATAGTACATATTACAATTAAAATGTACAGTGTTTACAAGAAATATATTTTAGAAGCAAGATAGATGCATTTGCATCAAGGCGACCTTTTAAAATGCCACAGCTATTTTTACATTCACTCTTGCAACAGGTCACAAGATGGGGTCACTAAGGTCAGGTTAACAAATCACTATGATGCACATCAAATACAACAAAATTAGTTTATATACATATATAATACATATACATGTATATTATACATATACATATATGTATATAGTAAAACTCATCAAAAATCTACCAGACCTGGCACAATCCACTTACCCATAAAAATATGTACTTGTCCTTGGTAAGTAGAATTCTGCGTGGCTGATTATATATTATATATACTCATTCATTAGCATCTGAGACATAAAACCGAGGATTTAAAATTTTTCGGTTAACAAACTCTCCAATAATAAACATGGTGCCCACAAAAGCACAAAGGTAAGGCACAATAGGATTTCCTGTTGCAGAATAGTGTGCATCATGTTTACTTAACCGTAAGAAAAACGTGCATTATTTGTGCAAGTTCATGCTGCAGATCCATCATATCTACAAAGTAAAGTGAGTTTCAGTAAAATTTGTGGGACTGGTGTGCTTCCAGTCTCACCTCCTACAGGATGTTCAGCTGGATAAATAGGTAAAATTGTTGTAGGACTGGGGATTAGTAAAGCCAATAATCTTAGATTTGCAACTAAGCTTCTCAGCAACAATTTTGTACTTCTAGGTAAACGTAAGTAAATTTACAAGCCTGGAATCACAAGATTTACTGTCAGCTGCACTAGTTTGCATGAGCCAAAATTGTTGCAAGGAAGTATGTACCTTTTAAAATTTTAACAGATAAATGGTTAATTAAAACATGTTATAATGTACTGGGAATGTCACTTAATCCAATGGTATTTTGTCACAGCCCTGACACTTGTAACAATAAATACAGCTTTTCACAAAATATTTTTCCAGTATCTGCCAATTGCTTCTTTATTGCTCACAAATTTGAATTCATTACAATTGGTATCAGACCTTTCACACAAAATCAGTCAGGTATTTTATATAAAACCTATAAAAGATATTTAACCTGTATCCAACACTTTTAGGTATTTGGCATCTTGTCATGGTACAGCCAAAACCATATAAAACAATAGGTTTTGAATAAAATAGGAAGCTTATTTGCTGCTTCGATGCAGACATCCTCACAGAACACAACCCTTTTTGCCACCACCAGCATTTACATCTATATACAAAACCCAGTACATCGGCATTCAGTTCATCTTCCCTCACACTGATACGCAACCACTAATGCCAAATTCACCTTCCCCATACCCCAGCTGCAGAAAAAGATTCTTATACAGCAACAAAAAACTAGTATTGACTCAAATTTTCTTTTAACTTAGTCACCATCAGGAACTGTAGGTTGCTTGTTACAAAATACCCACAAGATTATTTCACAGGAAACTATGGAAATACAGGAAGTCTTCTTTTCTCCATGCTTTTGTATTATCAAAAACACTTCTTGGTGCAAAAATACAGTCACCACATCTGCAAATGTATAATGAAATCGGTATTCCTCATGCAAAACTTAAATGCATTGGTTTACTATAGCCCTGGAAAACTTCGTGAAACAACTTTTTTTCTTTTTCTTTATTGTCAGCTCAGTATTACTGCCTCACTGCTAAGTCCCTTTGGAAACAAGATTTCTGGAACGTTCAAACTTTTATTTAATTCATTAAAGTATTACATACAAAAAGCACTAAAAAAGGAAGACGGCAGCTGAACAGGAACATTCCTGTTGCAAGTAACAGTCCTAGCAGTTGTAGAAAGTTTTCTCAGGAACTTCCCTGAGAATTAGTTGTGCCTGTCCGAAGACGCAGATGTGACATAGAGTTCATGTGTTTGTTTGATGGCTTCAGTGGAGTGTTACAAGTAAGAGCCTGGGGAAAACGATGATGATACCGATCTAGTCGCAGGTATTTTACTGTTACCAGCTTTCCTATGAGGCAAAGAAATAGGAAAAGAGAAACCTTCTAGTTCAGTATTACTGCATTTTGCTTCAAGACGTAAAAACACATATATGTCATTACATCAAAATTAGTTTACCAGTTTTTTTGTTACTGCTCAATACTTTAGACACAAGACATTTCACCATTTAAAAGAACTGCAACTGCACCCATCTTCTGTAATTTCTACATGTTTTGTTATAAACTTCCATTCCTTACCATCAAACCAAGAGCCATGTAATGCCTTGAAAGCCTTTCCAGCATACTCCGGGGAGAGACACTTGACATATACACAGCCCTAAGCAAGAGAGAGAGGGGTTTGGGTTTTTTGCAAGTCCAGTTGAAAAGAATGAACAAACTATTAAGATGTTACTGGGAAGACACTCACCTCACGTGAATTTTTGTCTACGGCAATATGAACAATTCCATCATTATCACTACATTTCTCCAAGATTGCTTCTTGAATTGCTAGATGCCAGTGATCACCTATTTCCCTAGGCAAACAACGAAAGATTTAATGGATTACATAATTTTTAAAACATTCACAACATTCTCATACTTCCCCCACTTTGTCTGGTTTCTCTGTAACTTGACAATTTTCTGGTAAATGCCTCTGGGAGAGATTTAGTACTTTTCCTACTAAACACAAAGCAAATTGGCTCCTATAGTCCACTTAAGAAAATTCAACCCCAGAAATCAAAAGGAATAACCTCTATTTGGGAGGGTGGGGTGTTGTCCTAAAATGGGCTTATCAAAGTGATGCTTAGACTGATATTTTAAAAAACATGTTTCTGCCTTGCATAGTAAATGTCTAGAACACACAACAAAGTCTGCTGCTGTGATGTGAAGGTTCACAATGTACAAATGAACAAGCTGGACAAGTTGTTCTCTTGATATGTGTCCTGACTTTTGGCAGTAGAAAGATGATTATTTGCTGTGCTAACATTAATAAAAACAAATTAACTGGTATATTCCCTAGATGATTCTCCAGTCAAGAAAAAAGACCTCTTTCATGGGGCTGCTTCTAACAGCTACTGGTATACCACTGAAAAGAATTCAGTCATTATTGTTAATATACAGTCACTTAAAGAGCAGCTAAAACTAGTTTTGTTAAACATACCTTGTACCCACAGCAAACATCAAAACAATACTTGACAATCTAATCACAAAAACATTCTGTGTTTTAGGTGGTCAGTGAAAGTATTCATCCCTTTCAGATCTGGGACAAGAACATAAGCCTCCTTCCTCTAATGACACAAGCAGATTAATAATACAGTCTGTCTTGCACTGAGGGTTTTGGATTTTTGTTTGTGTCTGTGTTTTCTTTAAGATAGTTCTTATCATACTCTAGCAGTTATTTCCCTGAGCAACAGTTCTCTGAAAGACAGCTCACAGAAGAGGAATGGGCTAGGGAGTACAAGATGGAATTGGAGGAAGTATCCCACTATGAACTATAACCCAGCAGTCCAGTAATGGAGCTAGGTCAAATTCCAAAAGAAAAGGTCTACAAAAAGTCAATGTATTAGAAGTCGCAATGTTCAAAACAGCTGACTGGACATAGACATTAAAGACAAGTGTCAAAACACAACAACTCCCAGTCTATTAATGTGGGGGCTTTTTAATGCACCTGTTGGGCATGGACTGGGTCAGTACTGAAAAACACTGAGGCTTACAGCAAAGATATAGGTTAAAAAGGGAGATTGTTCTGACAAAAATAACATCTCAGTAATTAGTTCCGTTAACAGAAGGCATTTTGAACTGCTAACATTCTGAAACAGGAAAGTAGCCAATACAACATACCAATAAATATTACAGTGAAGCTTCAGGAACGGACTTATTTTAGTACCACTCAGACTAACCAGTATAGCTCACAAAGTCTTTTTTGAAGCAAGGACAATAAGGATGTTGATCTCACTTAAAACTCTCTGTAAATCTCATGTTTTATTTAATCATCCTACAGGAGGATCAATTTGCTTCAAGAACAACACCTAAAATTTCAGTCTTGCTTGCCCTACTGCAACCCGAAAATTACTACAGAAGCCACAGAACCTGGTGTCTTCGACCAGTCATTAAGTCTCAAAGCCCTTGAGAAAAGGTTTTTAGAGTACTTCTCTGGTCTAGGGGTAACACTGTCCCCAGCCAAATTAGCTAACAGCTTTTCAGTTAACAAAGCAAGGAACTGAAGTAATTAGGTGTGGTTAGAAAAAAGGCTGAAGAAATACATCCAAACCTTGCAATCACTTGTGTCCATACTGTGATGTCCACCCCTATTTCCTGTTCCTCCCTGTCCTAATCAATAGGTTTATTTTCCATTCAATTTCTTATATTCTTCAGTCCCAACTATTTACCCTCTAAGACACAGAATCTTCATTTTTCCCTTGTATAATCACACTGAGGAATAATTTACTCCAGAGAAGTTACTGGATTCCCTGTATCTCTTTACAGTGGACAAAGAGACTTCAAAGATTGGACAGGATTATCTGGCATAACCTGTGTGTTAGTTCCCAACTCCTACCATGATCCAGAGCCAAAGAGGATATAACAGAATAGTGGAGCGGATGAAGATTTCAAAGACTACCAAAAAAATTAATTATTTTTCCTTAACTCTTGGTATGAGAAACAAGGCTTGTTATTCATTCATACACACTACATACTTTAGAATTATGAGAATTACATGAGCATTAGAAACCAGTACTCAAGACTAATTTGTTCCCACTACAAAAATCCATTTGCTTCAAAATTAGGCAGTCACAGTGCCGTAAAGTAATAAGTGATTTAAATTCAGCCTTTTAAATGCAAACTGTGCAAGCTCTGTAACAGTCCAAATACTCCAGAATACTTAACAATACTTTAAAAACTTATAATCTGTTGTCGGGCCACATGAGTCTCCTCTGTCAGCTGATACAATTGAACATTTACAAATTTAATTAATAGAGAAAGATCAGTCATTGCTCCAAATAGTTTGCCTATATGCCACATCCTTGAAGGAGTGAGCCAAAGATACAGAGCAATCCAACGAGGGACAGAAGACAGACAGTTAAGATTTTTTTTTTTGTCTTCTCATAGATGTTAAGAGAAAAAAAATTTTTTTTATAACCCGTATGTTTGTTTTAACATGTTCATGTTTCTTCACTTCTTCCAAACCCCTTTCAGAGGAAAGAAACGGACTCCTCCAAAAGAATACAGAAATACAGATAGATGACTGGTTTTACTTACATAACTGGATCAAACATATTGCGAATCTTTAGACACGGTGTCAAGCTGTTCGGTGGTGAATTTCTTCTATCTAGATGAAATGCTAAAAAGAAAAATAAATTCAATACGAATTATTGACAGGCATAATACCATTGAGTTAAGAAGTGTCAACTTTATACATTAATACCTTTCTAGTTTTACTCAGAAGAAAGTTTCCTTCATATATGAAAGAATTCAAGCAGATCAAGTTTTGCACAGTCTTCTACTACACTGAAGAATACATACCATATTTAGTTGAATTTTCTGTATTTAAAACTTTTACATTTAAGGCACTCTCTTATATCCAGGCCACATGGAAGGAATTCAGGATATTTTAAAAAATACCATATCCTTGAAAAGAAAGGATTTGCTTTCTATCTCCATGAAAAGACACATATATGTAAAACCTGGAGTAGGTTTTTGGAACTGCAAGTTAACCATTCAGTTCTAACTGCCTGATGAACTTTCATTTCTTCCACTTTTGCGGCAATTTGCTACCCATCTGGCTAGCAAATAGGGAGACCTTAAGATGGATGTTGCATTGCGTCTGTAGTGCAGTAACATGTCAAGAACCTCTACAAGGACAGGGCTTTTGTAGCCCTAAATGACCACACATGATCAGAAGCTTCTAAAAATCTGAAATGAAACATATCAGAGGATAAAACAGATGTAAGAAGAAAAATGAAAATCAAAAATAACAGTAAATCAAAGCTGAATGCTGCCATGAAATACATTCTGAAATTCTAAAATAAATATTAAATTCTCTAAAGGTCACAAGTTCTACTTGTGGGAGTCACAACAGAAGACTGTACCATGAGAAAAAGAATCAAGGAGCACTTCAGATTCAGATAAGGCAGCTCCATGCCTTGAGAAGGGCTAACAAAGCAGCAACAGAAATGAAAGGGGATAGCCTAGGAAAACAGCTTTCAAGGCATGAAGGAAGTTTTACTTTGAAGATCAAGATAAGTATATTCAAGAGTTAAAACATTAAGATTCAAAATCTCAGCAAGATAAAATGATGTTCCAAACTGCTGCTAACGCTTCTCCTTTGCAACCCCTACTTTAGAAAAATTTGACATATTCAAGATGTTACATTCCAAGGGTTAGAAGTCTCTGTTTTGGGCAGATGTCTGCACTTCTTACTGCTGATCTTTTAAAACCTTGCAAGTACATCCAAAATATGTGAACACTACTGCTCTTCTGTATGTCACCCAAACAAAAACCGTGTCACACAGATAAAATTCAGTCATGTGGAAGACACTGCTTGTGAAAGACAAGCACTAACCAAGAGAAAATTCACTGCCTGGAAATATGGCATAGAAAACTTGCTTCTTATGTAAATTCCCAAGACAAAAAAATAAAATACAATTACCAACTAGAAATAATAAAACTTAGCCTCCATTTCTAATATCAAACCTACTGCAAGTTCCACAAATAACTAAAAATGTTCTTATTAGAACACACATGCACACAGAGTGCAAGCCACCAACACCTGTAACAACTGTCTTTTTTTTCTTGGGAATGGATTTCTAAATATGCTGGTGACACTGTATCTATCTCTGAGCTGCCTATAGTTTAAGGACAAGTCCTTTTTCAATAGCACTTGGTTTTGTAAAGTTTTTTGCCCCTTATTAGAAATTATATATAGGGTATACAATAAAAACTTTACAGAACTAAGCAACATTGAAAAATATATGGACCTACCTTGCCCATGTAGGTTAGCTCCAGTAGATCAAGGGGGGGATGAAATGTCACCAGCGCATTGTACACTGGGGCACCACACTATACTGGAGAAGGTGATCTCGGGTAGCCTAGTCAAGGACCTGGACCTGAAAAGGTGTGGGGTTGAGGAAATTATGTGCTGATTGTCTATAACTAGGTTTATTCAGCACATGGTTTCAATCCAAGGATAAAGAATAATGAGGTTATTTGCAGAGACCCTAGACCCAGAGGATCAATGTTTCTGCAAGCTGTTTATAACTAAAAAAAAAATCCATACTGATACTTACAGCAGCGGCTACATCACTGAGCTATCCGAAAGTAACTGAATGGGGAATTCACCCTTTAGTGTAGTTACCTACATAAACCAAGCTTTGCCTGTTCCAGTTTCTAATAATTTTGATGTCCTTTTGACTAGAAGATCTCAGGTGCTTACTGAGGTAACTTCAGCCAGAGCATACCACCAGCACAAGACTAAACTGCTACCAACTTAATGCAACATCCTACTGGTACAGCAAGTGTGCCCAGGGCAGTGAAGCATATGAAAATAAAGATGAGCTCTGTTTTTTTCTCAAAAAAACTTTTCAAAATCATGGTAAATTAGAAGTAATTTTTGCAACTTTTCATGTGTAAGGGAAAAAAACTACTGTGGAAATCAGTGAGGTATGAAATTAACGCTAGAACAGTAATAAGCCTTAACATGTATACCAGAAATGGCACCAGAAGGGGAGCTTAGAGAAGACACAGCCAAGTTAATGCTGTACCTACACAGCAAAACTCCATATAGCATAGTTAACTGATGTCTCTTCATTACATATCTGTAACAACTGATTCTCCCCCTCCCCCAAAAGAGAAAGTTTCAGTGACAAAGCTGTTCAGAATACAATACTAATTATTTGAAAAGTTACTTTGGTGTGGAGCATACAAAATACTCTCATTAAGGGCATAAGCAGACATTCTTACAGGACAACAGTCTAAGCTACATGCTGATTAAATAAGCATCTCACGCCTTTTTCTACACAGGTCTCAAGAGTAATACAAGATGAAATTAAAAAGGTAGAGATGAAATAGGAAAGCAGAGGCACAACTTTGTGCAGTAAGTCACTGGCAGAAAAAAAATTCACGACTCTCATAAATTCCCCTTGGGCATTACTGAGCACTTTCAAGAAAAGGAAGCTACTTTTTATTTCATTCATAATGTACTTTGTTTTACTACCTTAAACTGAATATCACTGTATCATTCCAGATTCAAAGAGCAGCAGCAGCTAAAAACGTGTGCTTTTGTCAACCCTTTTTCACTGTGACTGGACTGTGTCTATTACAGAAGAAATGTCTCTTCCACTGGCTTCAAACTGAACATAGAAGAGATTGTAATACTGCTTTCTATGCCCCTTGAATTACTAATATATTATTGCTAATGGAATTCCCAAGTACAATCACCATGGGTTACAAGACAGCCCAATGGATCTCTAGATGCGAATCTGATGAACCTGTTAAGGCTGAAGACTTGCATCAAATATAGGTAACCATGTTTCTTAAGAACAGGCTTTTTCAAAGTTAAGCCATGAATCACTGTCATTTATTAAGTACTAACCCTTCTTATCAAAGACAAGAACAAAAGGAGGAAAAAATTACCTGAAAATATTGAAATTATGCCCTTTCACGTAACATAAGGTTCTTTAATACACATGGAAGATACTGAAATGAAAATCTTACCAAAGAGAAAAGTATGGTTGAATCGAGGTTTATGTAGCTAATTCAGCTATAGAAGACAAATACAGGATGGATACAGAATTTTACAAGCAGTATGAAATCCAGTTTTCTTGCAATAGTTAAGACTAGAATTGTAGTTTGGGGGTTTTTTTGTTTGATTGTTTTTGTTTCGAGAAAGGATTATGTTCTCACAAGACAGGGAGGAGGGGTGTCATTCACAAAAGGTAACAGGTTATCTTCCATGCTGCAGGATGAAATATCACCCTAGATGTGGTACTTCAGAGAACCTCTTTATCTCATCTCCAGAGCTGTCAAGGAACTTTAGCTTCTGCTGTTAGCTTAGCTACACTGCAGCCCTGCCTACCTAGTTTTCTTCAGAGTTCCAGTTATCAAAGGCATGATAGGAAATTGTATCTGCTCTTTCAAAAGCAAACTGAATACACTAGAAATGTAGGGCTCTCTCCACTGATTTAATTAAATCGCTTGATATGATCAAGATTGCTTCTCAGTTGACTATTCTCTTGAACATTGTTTTCAAAACATCACATTTGTCCATCCTACAATGAGCTTACCTACCATTTTCTTTTTAATAAATCTACTGTATCCAGTAGATAACATTTCTAAGGATTGGCACCAGAATTTATTCTAATCCAGTAAAAAATACCAAACCAAACTGTCAAAACACAGGCTGCATCCTGAAGGACTGGACAAAATGTCACAGTGATGCTTAAACATGCTGCTAAGAGACAGCAGACATTGCAAGCCACAGGTTCCACAGTTAAAATGCACACTACCGTTTATGGATATCCTTGTATACGCCGACAGGTATTTCTGAAAAGGGTTTCTTCTTCAATTGCACATGCTCAGGTGCTGTGCTCTGCTGCAGAGCACTACCAAATCTCAGATGGTTAAAAAATTGTAACCTTGAAATTTATTCACAAGATTCAGACCCAAGAATTCATTATGATTTTCTGTATGCTGAGTCTGTTCAGGGCATAGCAGTCTTGAAGAGTATTTAGATTTATGCTTGAACTTCTACATTCAAGTGTCAGAACTAGAGTATGAACTTCATTCCAGTTAACGTATACTTTCAAGAAAGAAAGCGATACATACGTGTAGAATTTCTAACATCAGGAAAGAATTAGCTGTGCAAAAAGCATGAGACTTATGCAATGGAACTATTTCCAACAGTCATTTGAACCCAAGGAGGGCAAAATAGAAAACACTTTTGCATGTGAAAACTGCCTTTGCCTGCTGACTGTCAAGAGCCCAAATAATCATTTCAGCCACCCCATTTCCACGCCCTTCTGTTAGAGCTAAAGTATGCAATTTCAGTTCTTCGAAGATCTCTGCTAAACTTCAAACATAATAAAAAAACTAGGAAAACTGCAATTAAAAGGACTGAAACAGAATGGATTTTGATACATCCTATTCAACAGAAAAGAGAGAGTCTTAAGTGCATACGCTAAGCAACATACAGATAAAAAGCTACTGCTGAGACACTAAGTTATTCTGTCCACATTTGCAGTATTTGCTTAAGTAGGTATCAGATGCTCAAACTGGGATGGTATGTAACACTAGCTACTACAGCAGCTGTTCTTTCTAGGAAGTTTTGGAGATTTCTGTTCTGTTTACAGTCTGGAATGTATATTCCAAGTAGCAAAGCACCTCCTGAGCTATCACACTGAGGAGTCTACCAGGTGAGGAGAATCCAATCTGATTTCTAATACAGGACAGAATGTCATGGAGTGATTTATACTGCAATCAAACAGAACAAGAAAAACTGAGAGCAAATGAGTAGTAAATTGGAACTAGAGCATGATGTTTCACAGCCTGTATTGAACAATACACTGTGTAGAAGATTCCGATTTATAATATACATATATAGCTTGCAGAAGCTGTGTTCAGTTTTAGTGCTTGAAATTCAGTCATGACTACTACAGAGATGGAACAGAAATAGTGTTGACAAAACCCACCACTTCTGCATTTCAACTAAACCACTTGCACATCCCTAATGTACAATGTCCTGGAAAGAAAAGGTTCCGCAACTCTTGTAATAAAGCTCATATACAGATCTTACTAATGAAAAATCTGAGAAATTGAGAAATCAAGCAATACAGTTGTCACAGCAGAATGTCACATTACTGCTACTGCAAAACAATGACCACAGAACCGCAAACCTGCAGTAGCATTCACACAATATTTTTTAAAAAGCAGCCCTCATTTTTAATGAATTATCTAAAAGGAGAAACATAATGCTAAAACCAGTAGTCTAAGTCTGAGAAGTATATAATGATATTATTTACTTTCACAGTCAGGCAGAGATAGAAATAACCCTTCTTTTTCAATCGCAAACCAGAAGTCAAGTCTTACGGTTTCAATTCTTCATTGACCAAAAAAAAGAGCGAACCAAAACCTGAAGCTTAACATGAAGAAAGGTAAAAAGAAAACAAACTAATAAAATATGACCACTGCAGACATGCAACTGCAAACCCACTAGATTCTTGCTACTTGGTTTCACAATACAGCTGAAAAGTGACAGACCACTGCAAAATCCATGTATGACAACTGCCTTCTCTATTAATGCAAATGCTTTACACCACAGAGTTTGAAAAACAAATGCAGTGTAGAAAAACATTTATGACAGAGCTAGAATATCTGACACTACTAGATGCTCCAAATGCAGTTTTCCTAGTTGAGGAGTCTTTTGTCCCAGCAGTTTCCCTTTCAAAATAAACATCTCTTCCTCCTAACTTTGTCTTTAGGCACCCAATTGATAACTTAACAATAGGAAACTCAAGTCTGCAAGATCCAATTTACCTGCTGTCAGATGCAACCAGTTACATTACTTCCAGTAAGTGTAAGGCACATCAGAATTTGACAAACTAAGGAGTATTTTTTTTTTAATTCATAAAAAGGAAGAAGTAACTCAATTTGGCTAAATGCCCACTGCATATTTCTGCAGTATCTGTAGGAGAAAAGCTCATTTCCCTTGAAAAAAAGGCAGACACAATGCACAAAAAAGTAAAGTCTATATAATAAGATAATAGAGAAATAGCACTGACAGTTCATAACAATCCTTAAATGCATGAGAGAAAACAAGCCTTTCATGTTCAAGCAGCAGAGTACCATTAGTAAGTTAGATGCAGAAATTAGGACAATTATAGTTGCAAAATATAACTTCAGTACCTTGGCCTTGCCACACTTTTGATGGTATTACCAAAATCTTGTCACACGCTGCAGAAGGTTGCATCCATTTCCAAACCAAGAACTCTGCACCACCTACTCTTCGTGTCTCTGTACGAACTCTAGATTCATTTGCTGCAAGAAAGTCAACTGCTCTGTTCCAGACTTTATTCATCTTCCTCCTTAAAAATTGAAGCAAGAATTACAAAGTTAGCATTACAACAACCTGCATAGTTGACATCCAGCATGTAAGAGAAATCCAGTGCTCTTCCTCCCACCTATGTCAATAGGAATCTCCAAAATATGACACTGTGCAATCTACTGAAATGAAGTTAATTGACCAATTTATTTTTACTGGTTTTCCCTCCTTTCAGTACTTCTAGTGAGAACGTACCTGTCCTGAGGTGGGATTAGAGAATCACGCACATGTAAAATTGGCATGTAAGGCTGCAACTCTTTATTTTCTGAACATGCCTCGCTGTGACTTCTTAGAACATCTGAGGACACCATAAAAAGAAACCAAACTGGTAACTATGTAGTTCATGCAAACATTAAGAAAGTATCAATTCTGGCAACTAACAGCTACTCTGAACACCCTTCCCAATTTCAGTAGTTAGGTTTTTTGGCATTTTGAAACATTGTTTTCTCCAAACCATTTTTAAGCAAATTAACACACTGTGCAACTATGTATCCCAAATAACTTTGAAGTAAAGGAAGAGAGTTCTTACAGTTACTGTTGATTGGTACTTTTAAATGTTACCAAAGATGGCCATCTTTGAAAATAAAGTGCTTTCCTTCCACCTCAACAAAACTTGATTTGCCAACAAAAAAGGCAGGAACACGGTTAAAATAGAACAGTTCTGATTTCTCTACCATCTCTGTATTTATGGTGACTACCATAAATTAAAGTAATAGAACAACTTAAGTAAGAGCTTAAAAATTACAAACACAACTTACTGCAAACACTGTGGCTTCAAGCAGAAAGAGGGGATTTCAGAGCTCAGTTATGCACACTATTTTAGTAATATTATTTCTGCTCAAAGTAACTGACTAAAAAGCTGCTTTTCCTATGAAAAACTATTAAGGATGGTATTGAGAGCTACCACACATTTTTAAAGTGGATATTTTAACTAAAGTTAGCTGAAAAATCAGATACAGAAAGCAACATGTCACCATACTTCAGTAAACAAACATCACATTTATATCTTTATTCAATAGTAGGACAAAATACAACCACATCATTGGCAACTTTGTAGCCATATTGATGTAATCCACAAATCACAAGCTTTACATCAAAAGCTTTGACTAGGTTTAAAGGATGGGGTATTAAAAAAAAAAAAAAGAAAAAAAACCCACATGAATCACACATTGGACCAAGAACTCTGACAGCTTGACAAGTGACTAGTAAACGGGAAGACACATAACTGAATTAAGGCCAGTACTTTGAAAGCTTATACAAAGCTGATACAGATACATCAGACACAACTCAAGAAGCCATACCTATGATTTTCACCACCATATCATACATCTGCTTTGTTTCTTCTTCCTCTTTTGCCCAACGGTATTTCATGTAGTGTAAGACTGCCCAAACCATTGCTATACCTGCATTAACATGCATAATACTCTTTAAACAGCATTAAAGCATTGGATATTTAACAAAGTTTACAGGGCATACTTCAGAACTATACTGAACTACCTAACAAGCACTGTACATTCCAAAGCTAGTGAAATACACTGTGCTTGCAGTCCATATTTTATACTCTAACACAGAAACACAAACTCTTCCACTTTGAAAAGCAGTTACTTCTAGAAAAAATTTCATTTTTCTAGGAACAGCTTAGTATCCCAGAACTATGATTTGAAATTTTACCCATTTTTGAACAGAAATAGTTGAACAATTATATTGGGAAAATTAGAAGTCAAATTAAAAGTCACATAAACTGACAATTCAGAACATATTATGATTTTAAAATGCACAATATTTTCTAATCATAGGCAAGTCACATGCATTAGATATCCCCGTCAAAACAAATTAACTTGGGCTGCTTCAGTTCAGCTACAGATTTGTACTTATTGCAACGAAGTACTTTATACCCTTTTTCTATTATTTTTAATATTATTCCCAAAAATGACAATCTGGTTAGGAAGGTCAGCAGCATAGGTGAAAATAAAGATCTTGGTCCTTCTTCTGTGGGGCTGAAAGCAATGCTACACCTGTGATCAATTAACAATATAAGAAAATGTAACTCAAACCCACATATACACAAATTATAGTTACATGGTTTGTTTCATGTATCATTGACTCCAAGGCAATGTTAGCAGATATATCAAAGAGACTGATGGACATCATTTTAGGCCAAAATGAGTGTTAGTTAATGGCAACACATCTAACATTTATGCAGTACTTTACTTTTTACAAGGTGCCCCATAGTGACGTTAATTACGCGTGAGACATGAGGCAATTTGCTCAGCATGACTGAGACCAGTGGTTGACTTAGATACTGATTTTCATCTCCACATCCCAACTCAGTCCTCATATTGACTGTTACCAGAAAGACAGCAATCTGGGACAGACTGCATTTGATTCTTTTGGTTCATCAAAAGAGTAGTGAAGGCAGTCTCGAGTGTTCACTCATAAACATGAGATTGTTAAGAAACTGGGATAAACAATTTCTTAAATGTTCAATAAGTATGAGATGAACTCTCCATTTTCAATATTTCTATCCAGCCACATGGAAAGGAGTGAAGTATCTGTACTCAGCTGTACCCTATTTTTATGCTGCATAGTTTTCAGTATGGTTCAGAATTAAATAAACTTGGGAGGAATTTGAAACTTAATTAGAGAACTATTACGGACTAAATTAATTAGTCTTACTGAAGGATTAGATACATTTTTTTACAACACATTCTTAGAGATAAAAATTTTTGGTAATAACCATGTTGGATATCCAACTTTTCCTAACTAGGAAGATCATCTTTTCTGCAGTTACTTTTTAAAATTCCTGGAACAACAGAGAAATATCCTAAAAATTAAGGCTATCATCTTTTTACTGAACATTTTGCTTTTTCTCATCAGTTCAACATGGAACTTTTGAAAGCCACAAGATATTGCTCTGGCAGGGAAAAAGACATATTTCCCAAGGAATGAGTATGTTCAGCCGACTAAAGAAGCAGATGATAACAACAAGTGTGGAAATACAGTGGTGCAACAGAAATGCAAATCAAACCCCAACTGAATCAAGATACCAACAGAAATGCTAAGTTTTATGGTTGAATAAAAACTTTCTCTAAACATGCTTTTCCCTGTGCACTTAGATAAATACGAGTTACAACAAAAAAAGGCTGACTGCTTTATTAACTTACCCCAAAGCAATATTGATAATCTGTGAGTTACATTAACAAATGCACGGCGAAAACGACACCTGAAAGACATCTTTGGACTAGTGGATTCCAGATACTTCACATCTGTCACGTTAGTGACATCCATCTCATTAGGGTCATTGCTGAGACACCTATTCAAAAAACGCACAGTAGTTATGAAAAAGGATACATTCTCTTAAAAGAAATTAAGTTAAGAAATAAACACCACTTACTTTATGCCAACATCTTCCCCACTATTCAAGATCCATTGTAATGATGTGTTAAGTACACTTTCATATTCTGGATCTAAATTCTGTCAAAATACAATATTAATGAGTAATTTCATAAATAACCAGGAAGTTATAATGCCAAAATAAAACTCAGGTAACTGCACAGATTAGTAGTCAAAACTATGCTACTTCATTCCTGATTTTTCAGATTTTGAGTAGGTGCTCCCTGCATAAAGTAAATCTATTTATGCTAGGAGCAGTTCTCAGACTCACCAGCATCCCTCAAACTAAGGACTGTTTGAAAAGCCAAGCCACATTCACTGTTCTATTTACAACTCTAACCTAGAGCAAAAAAAAAATTATTCAGCCACTAGGCGGCGATCACTGGAAATCGACTCTGAGAGTAGAACTCCAACTAGATCCAAACTCCACTGGAAATGCCTCCTATAAAAGCAGTTCCATGTTCCATTCTTTTTTAAGAAGCTTGAGTAAATATAGTTTTAACTGATATTTTGAAAAAAATCCAGTGTTTGTAGATCAAGAACTGACATTATAAAGACATTGACTTTTTTCTAAAATTATTTGATATCAACTCTTAACAGGATAACATTCGCTGCTATCTGAGCTAAGGCTTTCTCCATAGCTCACCTTGCATGTTCTTTTGCAGAAAGAGAAAAGTGAAAACGGAAGTTATTGCTGTATTTGAAATTATAGTCCCCAAAAAGTTTTATTTTCATACTTCCTTTGAACCTCACATAATGTAACTGGCCTAGAATTCAAGCATAAGTACTTAAGAAAAGACAGTGACGGTTTTATTTTACCTTTGAGATTGAAGTACTGAAAATTTTATCACTGAACACAGAAATTCTGCATAGCAACTGTAGGGTTAAATAAGACTTCCTACAAAGCAACAAATTTTCCTATTAAATTTGAGCTTCCTAGCAGAGCTAAAACAGTTATGGTAACAGCTGTCATTCTTTCAGCTTAACGGATAGGCAAGACAATCAGTTCTAGGGCATCACCTTAATTTTTTCCACAATGCATTGGTTTTAACAGATGTAGATTATTATTGCCAAACCATAAACCAGTGTTAGCAGCTTCTTCGGGATGCTCTAAAGAATTGCCCCTTTTTGTCTACTATGTAAAGGTTTGCCAAAATGTAAATTTTCTATGCATTTGTATATTAAATACATCAGCTTAGCTCCTCCCCATCCAGTCAAAGAAATCTTAGGCTCTCTGCCTCTTAAAAGCTTCAAGTAGTTTTTCACTGAAGGGTACACCAGCATGGGCTAAAATAAACCCTACAGCTGTCAAGACAAGGAAAGAGTCATCTTTTATTTGGGGAGTGAGGCAGGGGAATGACAGAGAGTGGGATTTCATAGTACTGCACAGTGATCAAATTAACAAAAAGGCCTTTTTTTGACCATTTCTATTTAAAGCATCAATGAATGGCCTCTCCAAACAGCTGCTGCCTGTCAGGCTCCTTGCACAGATCTACACATCAACCTTTCTGCACAAAGAAAGGAAAACAGTATCCTTTTCCACTAAGTCTCAAAAACCAGTATTTCTGGAGAAGCTTCTAGATATTTGAGTTTTATACATTTATTATTTTCATATTGGTCAACTATTTCCATCAATCCAAATCATGTCCTGGTGTTTTAATGAAAGAGAAAAAAGCCCTGCATGTCATTGAAGCACTACTAGCTACACTTTCATTGCTTCATTTCATTAAGCCAGTTTCTTTCACCCTCCCTCTCCTCAAATGCTCACTACATCCCCAAAAAAAAATCACATGTAGCATGTGTTAAAGTCATCAATTCCAAACATTTCCAAATAATATTCAATACTAAGTCAAATTTTAGTCAATACATTGGACATGAAACCAGGCCTTAAAATTTGTAACTTATACAAATCTTCTATACAACCAATGAAAAATACCTCATTTGCTTACTTTTAAATATGCAGCTGCCTCCTGGACGGTAAGGTTTCTCTGAACAGAGCTGCCACATTCATGTTCCCCTGGTAAAATGAAAACTTTTATTTTGATCTATTTATTACTCCATTATATAAAATAAAATCACCTAAACACAAGCTTATGGTTAACAAAATTTACACAAGCAGCAATAGCAGGACAGTAATTCTCAGAGGTTCCACTGAATATATGGGAAAATCTCTGCATGAATTTCTCCTTCAAAAGAAGTTAAGAAATCCCGATGATTTTCAGAGCTAATCATATGTACAGATCACATCAATACAACTTCATGTACTGCTCAGAAAGTGTATTTCGGTATTTACACCAAAAGCAGAACAATAGGTAGCATTAAGAACTATCAGAAGGATATTACCATAAAAGTTGCTGTACCCTGACTCAGCTTCCAGATAATTTCCTTTAACTCTGAAACCTGCATTATCTTTTATAGAGACCAAGTTCCAGCTGCAATACATCCACAGGATTTCAGGCACTATGAAGTCACTACATTTTAGATTGGCCGAAGTTATTCTGGTAACTCATTGCTTCCCTGCACATGCACAAAATCCCACTATGGCTTGAAACGGGTGCTTTTACCATCTCCTAGTGGTTTTGGAATGTGTGCAGAGGTAGCCAGGAAGTAAGACTTATATGCACAGTCAGTCCTCAGAGCAATGTGCCATCATCTCCCTGGTTTTCTTTGCTAAACTAAATGTACATGATTCATGCAACAAAAAAAAGTAGTCGAAGTAGTGACACTCATATCAACAGAAAGCCATACAGAAAAGGGAAAGGTCTAACACCAGTTTTTCATCTATCACTAGGCCATCATTTCTGAAGAACTGTCAGTAGTGGCAAGTCACTTTTTTTCCTGGTATTTCTTAAAAAAACCCCTAAATCTTGGCATCTGTAGCTATGCTTTTACTGTGCCAAAACAATAAAATAGGAAACAACAGACCCAGTCTTTCACTGGCTCAGGGTTATGCCTGCCTTACCTTCTTGAATCTATGCCAAGCTGTACTATTTCTAAAGCTATAGCAAGGCTAAGAAAACTTAAGATACTTGTGCTTATATAAAATGTCAACCTTCACTTACGTTGGAATATAATTTAAGAAGAGCACCATCAAGTATTAATTCCCTACACAAAACATTCAAGGCAATGTGAGCAAAAGTTAGGAAACACTAGCAGGTTATGGAGAAGCACCTTCATGCATCATTCATTTGGAGTTCCAAAGAAATATGTTCCTATGAAGCCAAAGTCTTCAGATTGCTGAAGTTTTGTTCAGTACACTTCAAGAGATTTAAGAGAATTTGGCCTTGCAAGCATATTAGCATAAAGGGATGCTGTTACTGTTGGGACATAGAGAAACAGAAACAGCATTTTTAAGAGTGTTCATATGCTAACTGGCCTAGAAGTGCTGCTGGAACTAAGCCCGTGTGCATGCATGTATTTTCAATCAAGTGCTGAGCAGAAAACTTAAAGATGTCTCACTTGAAAATTAACATGCAACGTCTAAGACTTTCAAAGTGCCTGACTCTACTGTAAAAGCAAAACTAGACAGATCACTGCTGAAAATGGACACCACTTTCACAAAAACCCACTCTAATTTTAGAACTCAGCACCTGAATTGGAGTTATGGGCTTTTCTTGTATATAATTTAGGCAGACTTTCCTTTTGTACAGCATAAACTGTACAGCCTGTAAATTTACATGTGTAATCATCAGTGATTTCATGTTTCAAGATTAGCAGACTTGGAATAACTGTATCTCATACTCATAGTCTCTGGTGTAAACATATTGTTTTAAATCTAGAACTGATGGAATAAATACAACAAACCCAAAACATATCTCTGTAAAAGCCATATGTACAATTTCCATCAGCTATTAAGTTGTACGATATAAGCAAGTCTGACAGGTATTCCTGCGTTTAAGCTTCTTCCTTTGTTTGGTAAGACTTGAAGTCTTTCTAGGGTCTTTTTTCAATACAGAGAAAGTATGTCAGTCATACTTTGAACAAAACAGCTTGTGAGAAAAGGGGGATGAGACCCTTCTGCTAATAAGCTTTTCTCTGGTTGTTCTTTTAATTATTTAGATAAGCAGAAAAGCCCATTTTTTAAATAAAGGAGAAAGAATAAAAAGGGTGAGGTTAATACACAGATAAGAAAACAAACCAAACACAAGCAGGAGACAGATTGTGAAAAACATGAATTTTTAAAAACAGGTTGCAGGATTCATGTTGGATTTTCTACCTTTTGAGACACAGCATTTACCTTTTACAACATGACAGAAGCTCCCTTAGATAGGGGACTACTCAATTACTTTAGTAGTTTTAATGCTAATCTTATTTGCCTTCTTCCAAGAATTACGTTTACACAGCATGCAGCCAGCACACTGACTTCACAGCTTCTGGTCTCATCTTCAGAAACCAGCTTCCTCTCAGTCCTGCTGCTGTAATTTTTTTCAAACTCTATTCCCTCTGAACAAGTTTAACTGTTAAAAATACCTTTGCTGCCTGGGATCCGACAATGTCTAAGGCCCATTAGTTCAAATTTCCCTCAAGCAATACTGGGGCAGGGGGGAGAGGAATAAAAACCACTTTCATCTTGTCTCCCACTCTCAAAAAAAGTAAGCTAATCAGAGTTACGGAGTTTCAGTCTTGTACAAAAAGCTATTGGAGATGCAGTTTCTCATTCCAACACATCTATTGCTGAGAACCATTTAACAGCTTTCTTCTGAGAAACTCATGAATTTGAAAGCTTGCAGAAAGTTAGGCATTTCACAAGTCAGACAACCTTCTGTTTTACTGCAACAGCAGGATATTCCTATATGCCATTTCAGTCACCGCGTTAGCTAATAGTGCAAATGAAGGCTTACTTTGAATAACTTTGGTGCAATCATTAACCACTTGGCCTGGAAACCCACTTTCCATAGACTGAGCCAAAAATGTTTCCCAACTGTTCCATTTGAGGCCCTATATTCAGGAATAAAACTGAAGCACAGGCAAAAAAAACTTTACACAAGTCTGCTGCAAGATACATCTGAGCTCTTTGTAAAAACTGCCCCCTGTTATAATGTCTGCTGCGAGCTTACAGAAAGCACAGATCTTCGTGCTTAACCTGTCCTTGGGCACTGATCACTGATTGCAAGTGCAATCAAAGAACCTTTCTATATGCTTTTGTAGGGAGGCAAAAAGTAGCACATCCCAGCAAGCATCATAAAACTACCCTTTAACTTATGTTAGTGTCCTTGGCAAGCCATTTAAGAAGTCAAGTTATTCTAGAAGTACTACCAAAAGGCAACTAAAGCTTCAGTTCTAAAGAAATATTTATTATGTCTCAACTGCTTCTAATACAGAAACCAAGTCAGATCTCCTTTTCCATGCAGGCTAGAATACTTAAAACTGACTTTCATTTATGCATTTAACTTGGGAGCTGCAGCATATACAGGCAACAGAAATATTCAAAACTTTGAAGTATTTGCTTTACACTGTAAATAATTTTCCCATTTGGTAGCAAAATACAGCAGAAATCTAGAATTTCAAGGAAGATGTGGATTTAGCACAGATCTCTATCTTATAGCTTGATGTGATATTAGACACCAATACAAACTGCAAGCAGTACACAAGACATTTGTTTAGTAGGTCTCGTGTTTTCAAGTTACTTGCAGCAGAACACTGAAGTGGGGAGCTCAAAAAAAGCAGAAGCAGACCAAGAGCAAGAGCAAGTAAGAATGCCCAATCTCCCAAAGGCAAATTCAACAGCTGAGAAACACTGCAGAACACCAGAACTTGCTAAATAGTTGTTCAATAACCGGTTGGAAACAGCACAGTATCAATTACCTGAAAAACCAAAGATTAAGGAGAGTGACAGAACAGAGAGCCTGTGACAGCCATCAGATACAGTAGCTGCCACTTGAAATTCATATTAAGTAACATTAGGTATTTTGCCAGGATTTTCTTCCAGCCATGGATTTATCAGTAAGCCTTATTACATATAAAAGCCTAATTCACCCCTGCATCTCAAGGACCTGTGAAAAGAAGGAAACTGTCTAAATCTGATAGACCGTCACACTGAAAAATGCCAAGCAAAAGAAACTGTTAACTAAAAAAACCCTTTATCTATAAGAAAGGGTCATGTCCATGGGTAGCTGGTTGCTTCTTGTGAATACAGTGGTTAGATTTATTCACTTTGCAAGTCTGGCTGAAAATGGATGTGATCTATTGAAGTCTCTCCATGAAAGACCAAGATATCCAGTAATTAACATACACTGAAATAACTCTAATTTTAAAAAGCAGATATTTTGGTTTAGCAGAAAGTGTTCTGAAATATATACTGTCTAGAAAAAGTTGCTGTTTTGAAGAATGGCTAAACCATTCAAGACAAGAACACAGACACACAAGCTTCAACTCAAGGGAGAAGCATTATCTGCTCATCCAGTTCTGCGTTTCCTGTAAGGCAGACATTACTCACTGTAGGTTTGGCAGACTAATAATTCTGAGAACAGTGATGCATTAAAAGCAACCTGATTTTATACAGGATATTTAAATAATTTGACATCGTATCACAGCACCACAGTCCAGAATAGGTATCTACAGTTGGAACATGGTATATTAAGTCAAAATTAATAAACTGTTACTCTGACATTTTCTTCCTTCGAAAAACCTCATGTTCTACCTTCTAAAATAAAAGCCCCATCACTTGCTCTCCATTTGAAGTTGATAAGGCAAGAAACTGTATCAGAAAAAATAATGTCTGTTTTATTAAACAGAGCTAGAAACCAAATTTTGAGGGGACCATCTTTATGGCAGTCAAGATGTTGAATAAAGCTTAACAGAACAGACTACTTCAAGTTTCCAGCCTGCCTTTTTAATATTAATAGTTATAACATGAACAAATGATTCATAGCCAAGTATGAAATGAGAGAAACTTTTCCAAGTATGTGACAGAGAGACCTGAAAAGCACCACTCTGAGTAAAACTATATTCCTTAACTTCTCTTGTGAAGTGGTGCACTGTGCACAAGATCAACACTCTTAAATCCTGCATCTCCCTTGCAGCGTTCTCTGTTTTATGCCTTTTAAACTGCTTCCAGATACTGCTCCAGGCCTACATCCATTTGGTATTCAAAAATGGATGGCAGACGTCTTCCTCTCATACCTTAAAAAACTTGGCATTGCGGAAAATTTCTGTCTAAATAAAGATTAGGTCCTTCTTCAGACTGTATGAAAGCTACTTTGCTGAGCAACCAGGTAATCTCACAATACAGCTCCAGTCTGGAGTAACACCTCTCCAGAAGGGATAGTTATATTTTTTGAAAGGAAGCTTTTGAAGATCCTCCTGGCCAGAAATAGACTAATAGACTAATACATCTTTGAGACCTGGTGAAGCAAGCAGCTATCTTGGAGCATATAAATTCTTTCTCATAAGGCAGACAGGTAAATATTTGTATACATCTATGCGAACTGAAGTAAGCCCCAGCTAATAAAGAAAACTCCCTTTCTTTCACGGATGTAGAAATTAGGTGCAAACCTTTTCATCCATGCAAATACATTGTTTACTGTATGGCCCCTGGAGGGCCAGATGACACACTGAACAAACAGCAAACTGTTACAGTCTTCAAAAGACAGAGGGAAGCAGCGTGACAATGATCTAAGCAATGAAAAGCAACAATCACCTTGAGTGCTCAGCTATAGCATGGTCTATGTCAGAAGACAAAGACGATTAAGAAACTGGAGCATCTCTCTTATGAGGAAAGACTGAGGGAGCTGGACCTGTTTGGCCACAAGAAGAGACAACTGAGAAGGGACCTCATCAATGTCTGTAATTATCTGAAGGGAGGATGTCAAGATGATGGAGCTGGGCTCTTCTTGGTGGTACCCAGCAACAGGACAAGAGGCAATGGTCAGAGACTGACGCATAGAAGTTCCACCTGAACACGAGGAAGAACTTCTTTACTGTGTGGGTGACCATGCACTGGAACAGATTGTCCAGAGAGCTTGTGGAATCTCCCTCACTGGAGATACTCAAGAACTGTCTGAATGCAATCCTGTGCAATATGCTGTGGGATTACCCTGTTTGAGCATGGAGGTTGGGCCAGATGACCCACTGCGGCCCCTTCCAACCTTGCCCATTCTGTGATTCGCCAATGCAAACAAACCAAAATGTGTGGGGTTTGTCCAAACACCTATTTTATTCACTGCAGACACTGTAAATACAGTGGAAACAAAATGTTTCTGCAGGAAGATAGGTTACTGTTGCAATTTAAAGAGTGTTACAGAGCTACTCAAATTTCTCACACATTTCCTATACAGACTTGACATGTTACCTTGTCAGCTTCGTATCTGACACAGAGTTGTTTCCACATTTTTTCATGTTTGACATAATAATGGAATAGCCTTCTTCGTAAAACTTGCTGATGCAAAACAAATAGTTGGCACAAAGACCAGTAAGACCTCCTAAACACATTATGGGTGAAATACGCAAGGATGATAAAAACAGCTTAATAGCCATGACACAGACTCAGCTGTAACTCTCATTCACCAGATGCCAAAGACACAATCACAGTCTTAACTTCACCATTTCCTGTGATGCGTAAGTACGTGCGCAGTTTAAAGCTGCATTCATTACGACTCTAGATAAAACCACCCTATTTTTTACTTTGAATATTCAATAATACTAGCCCTAAACACCAACTCTGACACATTACTATAAGCAGCACTTTTCATTACTATATAACTCATATGCTTAAGCTGGACCATTTTGTCTAACAAGGCAATCTTGTTCAACCACTACTGTTTACTTTATTAGTAACCATCTTATCACTGTTGCAAAATATTTTGGTTTTCACCATAGTGAATTAATGACCTTTAAAAAATACACATAGTCCTCTTCATATATAGCAAATTTAATTTAAGCCTTTTAACAAAATCAGATTAATAAAGCATTAAGACACTGGATCAAAAAACACACAGGATCACAATATTCAAGAGCCTATCCCATTAATAAATATTGCAACAAAAGGTGCTACACTGGTGGAAAAAGACAGTGTAAGTGAACCAGAAACAGGATTTTGAGTTTCCCAAAATGGAACTGTAAATGGCTATCAGGGACCCAGTTGTTGCAAATCACTATCTGAGCATGGACTTTTTTTGTAGCTGTTGCCATAACACTACATCAAAATATTTTTTAAGTGTTACCTGCTACTTGTGCCAATTTATCATGAAGTGCATACAAGCTCTTCATCATGAGACTTATTTCACCTTCCTAGAATGAGAAAAACATATTTATATTAAAACAAGCACTAGTACAGATGTATTTTTTCCATTTATCCTCAAAATCTTCATATACCATGAGGAAAAAAACAGGGTTTACATATACAGGTAGAAAGCTGTAATGTCTCACACATCAATAATGATGCAGGCAATAGATTTTGAATCCAAGTATTCACTCCATTGAGTTTTCATATCTTGATTGAAGCTAAACTAGATTGCAACTTGGACTCTGACAGATCTGCCAGTAAAAACCAACAGACTCTCAGTAGTATGACTCTCAGTAGTATTTTGATACTACAGAGAGATTAGTGAAATGACTCAGAAGAAGAGTCTTTTGTTTGCGGTGGTTTTTGATAGCTACTAGGTAAAAATAAGTTTTATTTTTTATAAATGTGCAGTGACATTTCATACAAGCCATGCTAAAGTGCCATTTGGTCACATTCCAGCATAAAATTCAGAGGAAAGGAAGGTTTTTGTTGTCTACCTTCAAACTACAGTAATTTAATTTAAGAAACAAACAAACAAACCACTCCCACCAAACAAAAAGCCAAAACAAAGCATACCAGAAAGCTGTGGACTATCTTGTTGATACTTCCTACATCCGCCATAATACAAAAAGGCCTAATTCCCAAAACAAGCATGAATATAATTGCCACTTACAGAGGAGTTAAACTTATCAAGATATCGAGCAATTTTCTTTAAATATATCCAGGACCATTTTATAGTAGAAGGAATTACTCAAAATATAAAGACAACATGCAATTCCATACACATACAATTCCATACACTAAAGGATATTCTGAAATGTTAAAGTTTTATCAAATGGCTAAGACTAGAGCCTTCATTCAAAAAAATACGCCAAAAAAAAAATTTTCCAGTTCGTGCACATGCTGATTATGGGCATTTTGAAAAACAACTAACTATATTAAGCGTAATTCCTTGATGCACCAGGACTATTGACATAATTTTAAAATGTGAATAGTCCAAGTCTTTTCTGTAAAATTGCTACCAATTTCATTGATCAAACAATGGACAAATTTTTTCCCATCAGCAATACCAATAATCACCAGCATCACCTCTCCCTATTTTGGTACTACAAAACCATTGCTGAGATTAAGTTGATGTAGCTGATACTCCTCAGAAAGCTAAACAATCTTATTAACTCATTTCCTGGCTCGAAAATACTGTGAATGGCAGAAGAGAAAAATCAGTCCTCCAGCACACACACACACCACCAGCAGCACTTCAAGTTCCTCTTATTTGCCAGTAGACTTCACTGCGTATTAGACTACACTAATAGCTACACTTAGATGAACATGTGAAATATTACTGTGACCATTTTTTTTTTCTAGTTAACAGTTGGATCACATTAAAAAAGGAACTGAACAGTATAATCTTTGTAGCTAACAAACAATCAAGCATGCAACAGTATTACTATGGAACAGTGTAGTAGAAAGAGGAGAAAGTAACACACAGAATAGGTTCTCAGGCTGAGAGTGCACAAATTGCATTCCCTCTGCACTAGTGAAGTCATTTTGAAAGAATCCCCAGAATTTACCTCAAGAAATTTAATTTGTTCAAGACATTCAGAAACATTTTCTAGCCAAGGCCATCTGCTTAATACGCAATTATTCACTTTTCGAGAGTTCAATCCTAGACACAAAAAACCACCAATCCACCAAACAAAAAAACCAAATCCCAAACAGCAAACCAAAAAAATGCCCCCCCAAATCCTCCACAATTATCTTGCAATACTTGCTTATATATGCCTAGCAAAAGCAGATCACTATGTTTACAATTCAAGTCAGAAGAGAGAACAACCTGAATGCATGCTGCACAACTAAGAATAACACAGACAGCTTCAATGGTGACATCTCAAAAATGGTTAGCCTGATATTTCAGACCAAAAAGTGAATATAGGAATAAGTAACAAAATGGAATCAAAGCAAAAAAGACATATTTTTAAATCCATTTTGAAGGACTTTAACCCTTGCTCTTTTATAGCACTAAATAAGATCCTGGGGTTTCACGTCAATCATCTCTTACCAGCTGTGCTTTCAAGGTTGAGAAGTCAAATGGTAACAGTAAGTAAAAAACTGCTAAACTTAGTCTCAAAATTTACAACACTTTTTTTCTTTTTACAACACAAATGATATACTATTTTCATTGTGTATGAAGAAACCAACATGCCTCAGCCAAATCTTGTAATCCTATTTATATTGCCCAAGATGAAAAAAAAAATTAAAACATCAGTTACAAGAAGTGCATTTACTTCCTGCCAATTATACTAAAACTACATCCTTCTGAACACATCTAGATTGTTTTTATACAATCATGTGACAGATTAAAATCTCAATGTTAAGTGCTTTTACTTACTTGTATTTTTTGGAGTTCTTCACTAAAGGGATCCTTGACTGTCAAAAAAAAAAAAAAAAAAAAAAAAAATTTAATTCACTCCAGGTTCTGCAAATACTAAAAAAGTATACCAACATTGCAGCTTTATGACAACACTGTAATAGTTAGATAAAAACAAGGTCCATAATAAGACAAATAACAAAGAGACATCTATTAACCTTTGCCCTAACTCTGCATTTATTAATGCAGTATAGTAGCATTTAGGTTAAAGCAGAATTTTATATGTCAACAAATTTCACAGCTATTTGCCGAACTCTTAATAACTCAATTGCATTGAAATAATTTGAAGGTTTTACATTTTAGTGGACAGCTTAAAAAAGGAAAATCACTTTTTTACTAACCACTAATACATACAACAAAGCTCTACAACTCAGCATTTTCTTTTAACAAGAGTGAGACGACACACTGAGGGCTCATGCACTCCCATGCATATAGGTATCCACAACACATCAAGAGCTGCCCATCCAAGAGTAGACTGATGGACAATATCTTGATTTCTGAAACACAACCATGCTTAAACGGATCAGTTAATTTAGTTATAAATGGAAAATATAAGAGAAATATAAAGGTTGACATATTAGATCAAATTCATGGCAAGATTTCTCATTTAGGAGAAATGGAGGATACAAAAGAAACTAAGGACCAACTTATAAAACAGGGTCTCCAACCTTAGTCAAGTGTAAGTGAATAGGGATAAGAAA
This sequence comes from Corvus hawaiiensis, assembly GCF_020740725.1. Classification (NCBI taxonomy): domain Eukaryota; kingdom Metazoa; phylum Chordata; class Aves; order Passeriformes; family Corvidae; genus Corvus; species Corvus hawaiiensis. The sequence goes on from NC_063216.1 coordinate 46,141,298, forward strand.
CAGCAACAAAAATTATTTTGTAAGAAAAAAATTAATTATTTGTAAAAGAATGTGATTTTTTTTAACCGCATGAACTTCAGTAGCATTCTTGTCAGCAAATGTTGATCTGCTTCACCTTAGTTTTGAAAGGAAGTTTGAAGTAGGAAGATTACCATTTTTTTGCTCCTACATGTAGCAATGGTAAGGTTCACATTCCTATGGTTACAACCAACAAATGATGTATAAAGCAGCAGGACAGTGAAAATGCTTTCGGAATGAAGACAGCTTGAATCTCTGTAACTTTGCAAACAAGTTTATCCATGTGCCTGAGCTCAGAAAAGAATTAAGCATGTTACCTACCCAATAAGCCCTTCAGCTTCTTCTGATACAGTATATGGAAAAAAAAACCCTAACCAAACCAAAACCACCCAAGGACTGGTTTTCACATACATCCAAATACTTGATTCAGATGTAAGATTAACTAAAGTTCATAGAAGCAGATGTTGAAGACTCTTGCAAACCAAGCCCTACAGCACTTCATGATTTCATTCTATAGGTCCAAATTTGCAGACATTGCCTACTGGATTATCAAGCTACCAACTTTAAAAAGTCTTATGTATTTCATTCATTAACTCAATAAAACATGCCCAGTACACTAAACTTTCAATCTCAATAGCCTAAAATAGGATGAGAAACAGCAGGTTGATCGTTAAGTTATCCAGACAAGGATAATTATGGACTCCAAGGTCAATCTCATTAAGCATACATGAAATCTTGATTCAGTAGTGGTCTTTGATTGGAAAGGGGGTGCAAACACGAGACAGAAGAGTGCATAGATTTCATATTTTATGTCATGACTAACATATTTTAGCACTGATGAAAGTCATGAAACAAACACATATGCAACATTTCCGTGCCTGCAAAGATGCAAACTGCGAACTGTCACCTGAAACTCTAGATATGCTAGGGCAGTCCAGCAATTAAGTGGAGGCCATGGTGGTGGTTAGACTTTTCCAGCATCACAATCCCAGTGTAAAATCAATCTCGCATTTGGGCAACTTCATATTTACATAAATATTAACACCTTGAATTTATGAAGCAAGCCAGATGATGTGTCAATGTTTGCCTCTCCTTCACAAATACATACTGGTTACCGTGACCAAGAATACTGACCACCTCTTCAAAATTACTTATCACAAAAATTTAACAATCTTTGTAATTCCTTATTCTAACTCACACTATAGGATTTCCATTAAATCCCTCTGAAGTTAGTGATTTTAGGGCAAGTTAACCAATAACTGAAGTACATTTTATGTATGATACTATTTAGTTTAGGATGACTGATGCCTTAAGAGGCAAGTATGCTAAATGCAACTGCTGCAATTTATCAGCTGCATATGCAATTACAACTGTTAATCAATCTGCACTTATTTACCACATAACCTCAATTCACTTGAGTTAATAAGGCCACTCCTTAACTTCTTCAGTAATTCCTCTTCTGAATCTACCCTTTTTTTCTTTTGTCCAGAACCTAAGCTCTTACCAAATCCTCCCATGTGCTCCAGTCACAGATGTAAAGTTTTCACCTACTCCAACATGTCTAAGCTATTTCAAAATATTACATCAGCATTCTTGGTTCAAAAGCTTTCTTGACAGTTCTTAGAATATGTAACTATATTTGAAAGAGTGGTAAATTCGCATTCTACCAAACTAAACATTAAATTAAGAACTAATTACTAATATAAGATTTTTATCTGAACATATACTTCCAAGGCTCCTCCTCAAAAAGGGTTTGAGACCTCTATGATGCAACAATTGCCAGCTTTGAAAACAGTCCTTCTATCAAGCTCACATTCTAATGGGGTTCAAAGAACAAATTATCATCTACTTATACTACAAAGGTAAAACATGTATCCTTGTATCAGAGTAGAGAGGGAGTAAAAAGACTATTCAGCCCTTCCATAATATTCATGCCTTCACTTCATTCCTTAGTCTTCCAAATTTGAGTCCTCTTTCTCCGTGCTATAAAAGCCACCTCTGAACCTTCCGGCAGCTCTATGTTCCTCCTAACATTTTTAAGGAAACATTTTTAACAGAACCATTGTAATGCCATAATCTATTTCTGAATGTACAGATAATTTGATGTTATAGATGAAAAAGCAAAATTCCAACGCAACTTTAAGGAGCTGTAAAGCTGCAGCTGCAGAAATGAGAATGACCCCAATTAACCCATCAGCACCTTGTTTGTGATGACACAAAGCATGAAGTACCATTCACCCAAAGCATTCAGAGACTTCGCACTACAACATACACTTCCAAGTTAGCAGCTTCTGCAGAAGCAAGAATGTTCCTCCCTGCAAAGTACTTTTCTCTTCCTCATCCACCATGCCACAAGCAGACTAACCCCAAAACAGAAGTAGTAATATTTCCAAATCTGCCTTGCAAAGGTGTGTTCAGTAAGCAGATAACCTAATGCTTTCTATTAGATTCTTTTTCTTCTTAAAACAAATACATTAGCTGGATAATGTGCTGCTACCACACAATATTAGAAGCACTGCTATCAGAAATGGGCCTTTAGCCCAGCCCTTTTCTGCATGACCTCAGAAACAAATTTTCAATAATTTTACAACCCAAGTATTTTCAATGTCAGCTAACAGATCTGTAACTTTTTCTAAGTCTGGGATCAAGGTCTGACTTCACCCAGTGACACACCATGTATCTGTCAAGAGTAATTCCAAAACATTGCCTCTCAGAACTCCTAAAACTTAAAATGCCAGAAAACCAGCGAACAAGTTATTGCAGGAAATGTTATTCCAGAGCTCCATATTTCAAACTTCTTAAATAAAATAATCCTGCCTTTATTTTCCTCTCTGCAATTATTTAATGCTCAAAACAGACAAGCAGTTTTGCATGATCTTCCATCTCCATATTGCTCCAATTCAGGTAGAAACCACTTCCAACCAGTAGGTTAAATCTCTCTGCTTTTATACTAAGACACCAAATCATACAGCAATTCCTTCATTACAGATCACCTTTGTGTGCTTTGGAAATGGTTTTTGTCTTTTGAAATGAGTACCCCATTATAGTTGGAATAGTCCTTGGCCCTGTACATTTTGAAGAGCAGCATAATGTGACACAAGGATTAGTGAATTCTACAAACCACTGAATCTTTCCTTAATATCTAGTCACTTTTTCAACTGGTTCAGTTTAAAGCACTTTTATTGATAATTTTTTCCCCAATGTAATTTTAATTCATTCTGTAAGTGATATAACGATTGACAACATAACCAACAACTTCACGTTGGTTACTTTTTTTGACAAAGCCCTCCTCCAAAAGAAGTAAAATAATCATATTTGTGATATACACTTCAAACGCATTTTCTATCAGCCCTGAAAATAAAAGTCTTCATTATTTTAGGTAAAAGGGTATGATATACCAGAATTTCTCTTTGGAGTTTTTCACTGCTTCTTTAAAAAAAAAAAAAAGCCCAACAAATCACAACAAAATAACCCCCTCCTTTGTTTAGCTGTATCAAAGGTTCCAATCTACTCCTGCCTATTTAAACACTGGTTAGAATAGATCTGAATGTTGAAAGATGCTCCCGTGAGTCATGCCAATTTCATCCATATTTAAGAAGAGACAAATGTATTGGGAAAGCTTCTCATCAGATTATTCAATTTCATTTGAATAATAACATTATTTTCATTCTGGTACTTGTATTACTGATCAAAAACCTAGAAATTATAAAAGCTGTCAGTTCTTAAGATTATTCAAGGAAATATTTTATAGTAACATAACTTGCACATGTGCTCTTTTGCACTATATTGCAAAATACAGAAGAAACAGCTGTCTCTGTTCAATTAGGGAGAATGGATCAAAAGTGCACTTGCCATGCATTGTAAAAATTAGATTAAAATCACATTCCTTGCACACACATACACACAGTATTCATTACAGGCTAGTGTGTATACAAAGGAAATAAAAAACCCACCACACTAAAACTGCTCTTACAAGCAGTTGCAAAACATTACCAGGAGAAACATTAGACTTCAGACACATACCAGCATTTTACAATGGGTAGAGTATCAGAATAGGCTTCCGAAATAGCTCTTCTGCCTTCTTCTGCACCCCTCCCAAGTATTTTAGCTCCTTACATTTTAAAAGGTCAAAAAATACCCACCACTTCAACAAATGAACACAAATTTTAAAAAAGGGGAAACTCCACCTTGAAAGCATGGCAACACAACATGTTTTATGTTTAACTAGGAAGTGTTCTGCTTTCCTCAAACTCCAAAGTTCAAGATGGAAAGCAAGCTAATAAAGCAAGTGTTATTGAAATACAGGTTTAAAAATCAATAGGAAGCTGCAATTAAATACTGAATCGTCACTCTGCCAAGGGGCCCAGTCTTGATAAAAAGATCCTGTGATCTCGTACAAGCAGTAAGGATTTCTGTCTTGAAGAGTCTCCAACATAAAAACACCCAGTCATAACCTCTTCTTCCAGACAGACTTCAGTTACAAAGTATTAGTAATAGTATGAACAGTTTACAATATCCAAAGGTAACATTTGAAGGGAGAACACTGACAAGAAAACTCTTGAAAGGCTATCGATCATAAGCCCAAAGTCAAGATACGAAATAGGAAATTTTCATTTTAAAAACTGGGGTTCTGCTGTGCCTCTGTCATCTTAACCATTCAGCACACATTAGTCTATCAGTGCTTGCTGCACTAAGAGCAGCAGCACTGCTGAACAACATGATATTTACAAAGCCTAAAAACAACAGTAGAACTCTGAAAATAGGTGCTCTGTGCAGGACATACAGAGGTAGTTGCTAGCAGGTCTCTTGGCATGACAAAGATGAGCTTCCACTGAGGAAGCAGCAGTCAGTTTACCACAAGTATCCATATTAGTTAAAGAGAAGAAGGAAAACTGCTCACAACGTACTGCAAAAGTTTGCAGAGCTCAAAATCAGGATAAGCTCAGCAGTAATACACAACATACCACCACTTGACTGGACATGCATAACAGCAGGCAATATTGAGTTACTTCCATTTTTACCTCACTGGACTAAGACTCTGAAGAACTGGCTAACCTTCCAGGCTGTCTACCATAGCAAATGCATTTGTTTGATGATTTGTTTGATTCATCTACCTGGTTCAAACAAAAACTATCTGAAGAGAACAACTGGACTAACACACCATTATCCTTTACTCAGCTGAAGAGTCTGCTTGAACTAAGACTGAACTTGAACTAATGTTATCATAATTGTTTATTAATTAAATAGGCTACACCTATTAGTTAAAAGGTTACACTATCAGTTTGTGGATTAAGGTGATGAATCTTCTAGCAGTACTGTGTGCACTTCTGACCCTGGTGGATCTAGAGAAAAAACCCAAGAAAAACCAAAACCTTTCTTGGCAAGAAACTCACCTGCCATGCAGAAACAGGAAAAAAAGAAGACAGAAAGGAAGTACAAGTGACTCTTACCAAGATATCAAACACTAGGAACAACAGAACCATACCACACCTTTGGTACATGAGAACTCCGTACTATGTAGGTCACTATATGGTATCACAAAGCTCAGTGCTTCAACTATGAAAAGAAAGTTTACAGAACAAGATCCTAACTCTCTTTCCTCAAACCACGTACCTTATGCTTAAGGGAGCCGGCCATATAGTCAGTCTGACACCAAGGCTTGTGGAAGCAGCTTGGTACATTCCCCTCTTCTGAATGGCAAAGGATATCACATACTAACTCATTCCCTTACAGAAAGGATAGGCAGACCCTATTTGGCCTCAGGTCCTCAATCACCAGGACAGCTCCTTCTCAGGGCTGCTACTTTCATGTCAGTTCCCTCCAGTTTGCTCTCCCTCCAAAGGAATGGCTTTAATACCACGCATCCTATATAGTAGAATAAAACAAGTCTGGATTTAACATCTCATGGTTTTCCTCCCCCCTCTACTTCATGTGCATTTGTACTCAACCTGCACATTTTTGTTACTAGTTCAATAAGCAGAACCTTTAGCTGAAGGTCAAAAGAAAAAAAGTGTTTAAAGTTATAATTTAAAAAATATTGTACATTGTACAATTATAAAGTATGCCAACACATCCATGCTCAATGTAAACAACATAAATACAGTCTACAGTGTTTCTGAAGGGAATACCACCTCTGATGGAAATAAAACTTATCAGGCATTGATCATAATATACCTAGAATCACCAAATCAAACTGTGCATATATACCTGCCCATTCTGAATGGGTTAGGATTAGCGAGTCAGCGAGTAAGTCAGCTCACAGGAGTACTCCAAAGATGGGTATTTCCACTCCTAGTTCAAAGGACACTGTAGAGACAGTACAGCCGTATAGCTCGCTTAGATGTTCTCAACACTCCCTTCTTAGTTTTTTTCTGAGTTTAGATCAAAATGAACATGCATTTATTATTATATGCAAAATACAAAGTACCTAAGCACGAACATATCCTTTACAGACAGCTCAGATTCCCTATTTCCCATAGTGACTTACAAACACTTTTATCCACACCTGCTTTTACATAAGCAGATGTAAAAGCGTAAGTACTTCTCATGCTTACAGATAAGAGAAACAAAACCCAAAAATAAATAATGAGACTAGTTCCTTCTCCAGAAGGAAATCTGCATCTCTGCTCTGATTTTCTCAGCTAGGAAAAGTCTCCCTAGGACAGTATAAAATTCCTTTCACATACATACCCCCAAAAAACCCCAGAACCAACCAAATAAAAAACACCTTTTCAGCTTTTTCTTGAAATACACTATGCCTTTCTTCTCCCCAAACCTTCTTGGGTCATACATTGGGGGCACACCAATACAGAAACAGACTAGGTTGAACCTAATATGATACTCTCCTTCGCAAGATACCACCAAGGAATTTCATAAATCATTTTCTCTTATTTACAAAACAACAGTAAACTATTTCCAAGGTATTTGCAAGGAAAAACAGTACAAGCAACACTGCCAGACTGGCGTTTCCGCATAATTAGGTTTGAACTGTGGATTTCCACAGCCTGTGAAAATGCCTCTCAAGCGTTTGTCACACATGCACCACCCAGTCTGTCACTCAACAAAATCCTCTTTGGCAGTCTAAGGCATGACACCTGCAAAAGAACAAAAGCCACTCAACTTTAGATACAGCCAGAGATGAATAGAAATTCATTAACAGATAATGTTATACCATTTCCCAGAAAATATACTGGGAATTAAAAAAACCAACAAACACCAACCCGCCTCACAACAAACCCAAGCATTATTTCAGGCAACAGTAACAAGACAAACAAAACAAAAAACCCGGAACAAAAAAGTAATCACATATCTACCTTCTGAGATACGAAACCCATCCTTGACAGTAAATGTTCCATTGCTCAATATCTACTGACAGGTTTCAGTAGATAGTTCAATAGCTAGATTAGTTAGTTCTATATATAGATTAGTTCTATAGCTAGACTTCTGTTCTCTATGACCAGCAACATCCACATATTCTGATAAAAATGTGTTTGATGAAGTTGTGAGATATGGGGTATGTGGGATATGAGGGGCTTGCACTGTGCAGGCTGATGATCCTGAACAAACCCTGGAATAAGTACTATTGAATGAAGTGCTGTGGGACGTTTTATTGCACAATTACATATCGAGATGGTGAGTATTGTGGGGACAGATAGTTAACGTAAGGGGCTTTGATATGCAGCCTATTGAAAATATCCTAAAGCTAACAAAAACAGTTACAAAATTAACGAACAGTCTGAGGTTTCTCCAACGCAGAGATTTACCTGACCAAAGAAACACTTTTCTGTGGACAAAAGTAAAATTAAGGTCTAGATGTGGCCTTAAAATCTAGTGTTAGGAAAAACATTACACTTATCCACCTCGTGCCCAGCAGTCCTCTTGTGATAAAGTTTTGTTCAGTCAACAACCAGAAAGGACAGGTTGATGCTGCATTTACCCAAGACACTGGGAGTCCAAGTACAAATGTTTCTTGTAGTTTTTCAAAAAATAGAAGGTTAAGGGGATGTGACCATGTATTAAGCAAACAAAGTAAATAAAGGCAGTATGAAGGAAGTCTTAGTATTATATGAAATAATTATTCTGTAACAAGCCATCTTTAAACTTACGTTTAAGTAAACGGCCTTCTCTGAGACAAAGTAGCCAAGTTGTTCTACAATCCCTCATTTATGAAGACCCATTTCTTACTTATCTGACAGAGCATCACTAAAATTCAATGGACCTTAGAGACTACTTACTAAGTTGTAGCGTCTCTTAATTCAATGTCAGATCACTCTTTTTAAGCCCCTACTCTTCTCCCCACATTAAACAGCCTTTTGTATCAATTCAGTCTGTCACTCAGAGGTCATTTAAAGCTGCTGAAGGAATTAGAGACTCTAATTAGGCAGCGTTACTCAAGATACCTTGATGTTACAATATGACCCTCAGTAAACAGAAAATTTGATCCTTTCCTCTGCAAAAAGAATTCACCTCTGCAAAAAGCCAACCATAACAGCACATCTCCTGCAGCAAGCTATGCCCAACAGGCACCACATTTGCCTGTTTCACAGTTAACATACACCTACTCTCACACTCCACAGCAGAATGTAAACACAAGCAGAACAGAGAAACAGCACTAAATAACATTGTGGGAAGTACAGCACAGCAGGACTCAACACTGGACACCATAAGCTCAAGCAAGCCTTCTAACACAGAAGGAACCTACATGAGATCAGCTTTTAGATGTGCAGTGGTTCTTCAATTTACCCCTGCACCCATCAGTATGCTTCTTTCCATCAGTACCACTGCCCCTTTTGACAAGCTTTTCTCTATCAGAAAGGACAGAAGCTACCAAGGTTACTTTGAGCAAGACCTGAGCTACACCATGTCCTGATTTATCATAATCACAGCAAAGGCACTGCCACCTTCTTCCACACATCTAGACCTACCAGGAGAAACAGAAGGAGCCAAGAACAGTCAAGACAAGGATAGAACTAATGAAGTTCTCAGCAAACACTGGAGTCTCCCAAAAAGTCTTATCTTTTTAATATACCTTGATTTCACACTCCATTAACCAGTAAACTTATTCCCCTCAACCTAACACAAATCACACCAGGCAACTAATTTTAGCAGAAAATACAAATACTCACAAGAACGATAAAGGTGAAAGGAATATATGTCGCAGGATTACAACACTCCGTGATTCTCCACAGCATTGGAATAGCACTTTCATCAAGAAAAAAACCCCACTGTACTTGCTTAATTTACTTGCCTAAGCTTTTTTGTGAAGTGACCAAACAACTTTCTCAAACAGCAGTTCTGGCCTGTTCAAATGTTCTTACTATTTCTGAGCACAAGTCTAGAAGCATGACAGGGATCAGAGTTCACTACAACTCTACAACTCCTGCCAGCTTAGCTGGGTAAGCAGTCAAGCTAAAGTTTGCAACCTACTACTTTCAGATGAAACACAGATGTCAAAATGATTTAGAAATACAACTGTTTCCCAGAGATAGGAGGACTTTCTTTTATATCACCTAGTTGAGAAACTTGCTAACTAGGATTTAAAGCAATATACAGAAAGTGAAACAGCTATATGCTAGTATTTCAATAGAAGATGTTACAGTGTCAAATACAAGTCAGGGAATCCCTTGAAAGCACAAGCAACGTTAATAGGCACACAACACAGGAACTCTTCAAATCTTTTACTTTTTCTCCCTCCCTTTATCTCCTCTTCTATAAATACTTCTTACCCACAACTAATTTTCTTCCATTAAAGGCAACACTGTCAAGAATATAGACTCATCTGAGAAGCTGATCTTAGAAGGCAAGTAAATTTGTAAGTTATCTGTGAAATACCACAGCACTTCAATAGTAATTTGCAGGCCTGTGAGCATAACAGTCATCATCTTGTCTTTTATACAGCAAATCTAACTTCTTAGCAATTAAATTCCCTGCATAAAATTCCACAGAAGTTTTAACACCTGAGAGATTTAGAAGTCAAGGAACAACAATAGAACTGAATGAAACTCTTAGAATTGTGATTTGCATAAGCTTACACTTGCAATATACATAACTGCTAAGTCTCCCTGAACTAACATTTCAAAAACACAAGTTGTAGCAAACATAGCAAGGATTATCCTCCTAGCAATTGTTTTGTAACAAACTTCATAGAAAGACCAAAATTACTAGCAACAGATGTCACTTTTAAAAGCCTCTCCTAGCAAGAAAATAAGATTTTAAACAAGACCTACCTGAAAGTTTCAAAATTAGTTTGTTGTTGTGGTGGTTTTGTTCTGTTTTTTTCTTTTGTCACACCAGCTGCTTCCCAAACAAAGTACTGGAGCAGAAATGGTAAAAGTAACTTACACACAACCTGTTTCGGATTACTGACTTCAACAGCATCTGTACTAGTGCCCACATTTTTCAGAAAAGTAAACCAGACCTGAAACAACATCAACTGATCTGGTACAGTTATCAACTTTTCATTAAAAGTAACTTCAGAATTAACTTTCAGGAACACCCACTTGAGATGCTCAGAGTAACATCACAAAACCACAGAAGTTGGAAGAGATACCCAACTCTTCAGGGGTTGAAGAACCCTAGGAAAGTAGACTAAAGTATACCATTTTCCTGACAAAATACTGTGCTGGTTTGGCAAGAAGTTGATTCAATTCCATGGTATTTTGAAGGCAGGTGCAAATAAAACATGCTTTACAGCCAGAGCAAAATGAATGAGGTTACCAGCAACAAGCCCAAACTGATCTTTTCCACATACAGCACTGTCAGAGCTAGCAAGCACAGCATGCGCTTATGCATTAGTTGGTCTTTTATGCAAGCTTCAAGAGCAGTTTATTTCAACGGGTTTAAGAAAAACCCCACAGACATTTATCTATATTTTAGACAGCAAAATGCATAAAAACCTTACTTCAAGTGACCTTTATAGCTTAGCTACAGAAGAAATAGCCCAGTTCTGATTTGTCTTTGAACATTTTATACTACATGTGGAAAAACTAAAGCACTTCATAGCTATTTCAGAGCTCTGAATAAGAAATCATTTGAACACTAGGCACAGTGTTAAGTGACAAGTCTCTTCTGAAATTCTCTGCTCACCCCTTCTCATTTATATTACTACACCTGGCCTAAATTCAACTCCAACACCTGGTTTTAAGCTTCCCTCTCATTACACACACCTCCTCTGTTCTTAGATTACAGACTGACAAATACTTAAGTGTTGATACTGAGTGTACTTCGTGATTAATATTTTTCAATGTCACAAACATACTATCACTTTATTTTGATTGCATTTAATTTTAGGCAATTAACTATTAAGAAAACCAGCATTTAAGCTCACTGTGCATAAATCCCTGCAAATTTAAAATAAGAAGTCACCAAATATACAAATAACTGCCTTTATTGCTTTATCACAGTAAGCATGATAATTACAGAGATGCATATATTGCAACTCCTCTGAACCCTAAACTCTTTACGACAAGGATTCAAGTTTAAAATAACTGATTTTTTTCCACAATCACTCTCACTCAACAGAATCTTACCTACAACCATCTAAAAGACAGAATAATCTCAATATCCACCTAAATGAAATGGTTGGTTTTGAGATACGTTATTATTTTTAATAAAGTATGAATCAGTTCTGCTTCTATAAAGAAAACAGACAGTACACCCATATAAGCATAAGAATCAAAGGACACACTTGGATGATGTTTAAGCTTAGGAAGCATGTAATAGAAGACAGGGTTCTCTCCCTTTTCAGTAAAAATCTTTATTAGCCTGTCTTGTCTGTTCTCGCCTGTTCTACAGACTCACCATATTTTTGTCCCATATGCTGATTTGAGAAGAATTTAGTAAGCACATGCTAAACATATGGACAAGGTAATTCCCTGCTCATTCCCACATTACTGAAAAGAAGCGGCCTGCTCATCTCCCTATCAAAGGAGGTAGCCACAAAAACCTGCTGTTTGCTTCTTCCAAAGGACACCATTCCCCCTGTTCCCATTTGTTATGTTGCAGCAAAGCCTGGGGCCGTGAGGAAGTAGGACAGATGAAATATGAGTGCCATTGCCAGAACAATTCTTCAGGAAACCCACTTTCAAGAGTTCCACTGAAAAGAAAGCAAGAACACGCCAAGAACTGGTTTACTGGAACTACCAAGCAACACTGGGCTACCAGAGCACTGACTGGGCAGCCTAACCTAAGCAAGGTCCTCTAAGAAGAGAACAATTTTTCCTAACAGTTCCAGCTGGGTTAACTTTTTAAGAGCAATATACCCAACACAATCAACCCACACGCTCTATACAGGAAAGTTCACACATTCAAAACCAATTTTCTTTCAATATAAAAAAAAAATCCACTCTGAACTTTAAGAACTATTGCTATCTGCATTGCTGAAACAGTCATCTTTTATCAAACAGGATGACAAGCCAGTTTTAACTCAACCACTGAATTCAGCAGTTTACCCCAGTATGCCAACAGATCTTCTCCCATTAAAATCATCATATTTCAAGACTAAAATAAGTATATAGTACATGTCAGTATAATAATACAGCTTATCCATACATAAGAAAATGTAGGCATGTCTCTAGCAGTTATGGACAGAAGCTAACCAGAGTATGAGCAGTCCCAACAGTCACACTATACTGTATCTAATTATAGCCCACCTGTGCATGTTCACAGCATTCCCAAAAAACGAGACTGAACAGTACTTAAGAGCCACGTGGACCATTGCAACGAAACGATCGCAAATCCCCAAGTCCTTGCTGCTGCTGTCCTTCCTAAACACCAAATGTTTTACTCACCCCCCCCCCCGCCAAAGAGTGCAAAACAGAATTAAGAACTATTCTGCTACCCTGATGTAATGAACAACGTTCAAAAGGGAATAGAAAAAAAGCCAGCCCACACTGCTACTTCTGCCCTATGACATCTAGCAGATCCCAAGATAACAGTCGGATCGCTCCTTACATGGCACTGTATACATGCCCACAAATGAGTATATAAATCCTCTACTCTCTATACAAAGAAATGTACACACCCCACACTCCTTCATCAATCATTTCAAGAAAAAATGCAAGTTGCCAAGAACCTTCTAATGCTCTTACATCCCAAAACCAGTTTTTTGCATAATTTCTCACCAGGAGCAATGAAAAATCAAGACAGCAATGGCATGGTTTTTCTTTCTGATGTTAGAGTCTCCACTGTCCATTTCAGAACAGCCAAGCATTGAATTAGCATGAATCACCACCCTTAGGTGGTACATTTCCATTTTTGTACGCTTCATGAATAGAAAATGGTAGTTTTTAAATCCATTCCAAGAAGTTACTTTCACATATAAAAGAAGTTCCCAAATAATTCAAGATTTAAAAAAAATGAATGCTCTGAAATTCAGACTAAAGCACAGCAGTGTTTCATGTATAAACGTTATTCTCAACTAAATTTAGAAGAAAGTATTTATTAGAAGACAATACACAATAGGTCAAGCATTCACTGCCCAAAGTCTGTCATAGTGTGTAACATCATCTCAGCCTAGGATCCTTTTCAGCCCTCAACACATATGAATGAAAACAACTTGCTTTATTACCAAACAACTACGGTCAAATCTTAGTCCTGCATGAATCCCAGGTATCTAAACGTGCATGCTTACTCCTGTGAGGTTAACATAAAGCCTTATCTCGTCAATCTCTATTAACCATACTCCTCCTATACTGAACAAAATCCATAGAACTGCTTTGGGAAGAAAACGTGCTAGAAAACAAGGTATCAGCAGATAGCAGGGAATGCTGGGATTTAAGTTTATCCTCAAATGTCTTGCAAGCTTATTACACCAGCTTGCAAAGCACATACATAAGGAAAGACAAATTCTCTGTGCACCATCGTCTAAAGAGAGATTATTCTAAGGTGGAACCCAGAACTGCTCAGTAAGCGATGTCTGGGAATGCAAAGGCGTATTAACAGTTGTTACATCCAGTTGCAGAAACTGCTCTTACCCTTCACCTAATACTTACTGTTGGCTCCCACATCCTCAGCTACTCCAGAACCTCTCATTCTCAGGTATGTGAATCCCAGTATCAGAAAGAACAAGCATGCAGCAGTTAAGAGGAACATGGACAGGTAATGTGCACTGAAGCCTCCAGTGGTGGATACCTCCTCTCTTTTGAACTGTTGGAGAAGCTCCTCCTCGGGCTCAGAGAGATTCTTCTTGTAGGTGTTTTTCAGGTAGGTATGATTTGAACCCGTATGATTGGAGTGGTTGAGTCTAAGGGAGGAGGTGGTTCCACCCGGGGGAAGGCTATTAGTAGATGAATAGATCCTGGATTCAACATTACAGCTACCAGGAGCACCGCTGAGAACATGATTATTGGTCGCTTTCCTAATGGTGCCTGGAGGGTCAGTGACTTTGCCGCTGTCCACGTCCGTGAGCGGTGGTGGCAGCAACAATACTGATGGGGATTTCTTGGACAGGCCAATGCGGTATCTGGGGCTGGGAGGACTAGAGTCCAGATTTTCACATCCTCCTCCTCCTCTTCCCCCCACCACCGCCGCCGCCTCCTCCTCCTCCTCCTGATTTCTGCCCCTGTCTAGACTGCCGGCAGCAGCCGCCCCCGCCGCCCTGTCATTCGTTACGAGCACACCAGCATCGCAGCCTCCGCCAGCCCTTTCTTGGCCCGTCTCCATCACGCCAGCGCCGGCTGCAGCGCATTTGCTTGTTATGAATGGAGCAGGAGACTTGCTGAGGCTCCGTCTGGGCCGGCGGATTGCAGACTCCTCCTTCGGTCCCTGCTGTTTGGCCCTCGCCCCCGCCTCCTCCGAGTCCGAGTCCGAGTACTTGTCCCTGCTGCCTCCGTAGGCGAGGAGCCGGTTCCCGTTCACGGTCCGGTTCTTCCACCGCTGCTGCTCGCTCTCCTTCTCCTCTTCGTCATCCTCCTCGCCGTCCCCGAGCTCCCTCACACCCTGAGTTGCCGCCGGTCTCCTGGCCGCCGCCCCCCACCAGGCGTTAGGCTTCCGCCGGGCCGCCTCCTCCGGGGGGGAGCTGCTGCTCACGCCGCAGGCGCCGTGGGGGGCGGAGGGCCTGAGGCCGCGGAAAAGGGGCGCAGCGCGTTCCCTCCTGCCGCCGGCCTGGCTCCGGGGGCTGCTCTCCACGTCCGACTCGTCCGAGCTGAAGCCCAGCAGCACTTTGCCGCCCCCGGCGGGGGGTGCGGCGCGGCCCCGGCCGCCTCCGGCGGCAGCCCCGGGAACGAAGGGGTGCTCGGCGCCGGCCAGCCGCGCTCCTGGGGCCGCCCGCCCGGGGCCGCCGCCTCCGCCCGGCGCCGCTCCGGCTCCCGTGTTATTGTTGTTGCTGTTCCGGGTCTTGTTGGCGCCGCCGCCGCCGCGGGCCCCGGCCCGCTCATCCTCGCGCAGCTTCTTCAGCTTCTTCAGGTAGACGGGCCGGGTGCTCTCGGTGACCGGCCCCGGGGAGAAGCCGAAGCGCCTCAGCTCCGAGAAGAGCTCCTCGTCCGTGAGCTGCGCGGCCATCGCCATTTTCCGCTCCCCCGCCGCCGCCGCCGCGGCGCTTCCGACCCACGCGCCGCGCCGCGCTCCCCGCCGGAACTGACGCGCCGCACTCGGCTGTGGCCGAGACCCGCCCGTCACCCCGCGGCGCCGCCCGCCGGGAACGCGGCCGGGCGGGCGGGGGAGCGGCGGGATGAGCGGGGCGGGGCTGCCAGGCGCCGGCGGCCCTTCCAGGCCGCCCCCGCTCGGTCACGGCTGTCGCGCGGGGCTGGCGCCCCTCCCGCCGCCCCGGCGAGAGATGGGGCCGAGGATCGCCCTGTCCGCCCCCGGGCTCGCCGAGGGGGTGGCGGGCGGCGGATGGGAGCAGGGAGGGCACCCCCGAACGGGCGGCCCCCGGCGCCGCGCGGGTGGCCTGTGGGAGGCGCTCTCGGCGGCGGCGGGGAAGTGGCGGGGCGGGGGGCGCCGAGCCCGGCGGGGGGGAGGCAGCGGCGGCTTTCGGAGCGGGAAGGGACGCGCTGGTCGGAAACGCGCTGTATCAGGCACGCTTGTGAACAGACAAAACCGCGGCTGCTGCGGATTGTCGGAGGGCTCGGGAATCCACTGCAGTGAGCAGCGTCAGACCGAACACTGAACCTCCATTAACGCCGTTCCCGGGTGTCAAATTTAGCCTAAAGGTGGCTGAAGAAATGGGAAGAGGCCGCGTGCACCTTTTGGCGGGCCCTTCACGAGGTGGCAGGCAGGCTGTGGCTCCCTTCCACCAAAGTGCTTGGTGGAAGCAAACCTTTCCCTGTTGCAACTCCAGCATCAGGACATCTCGGCTGTGAGGAGATATGGAACCTCTCATACGTATGAGAGGATATAGTCTTAAGCTGGGCCAGGGGAGTTTAGGTGGGACATTAGAAAGAATTTCTTCACAGAAAGGGTGATTAGATATTGTAATGGACTGCCCATGGATGTGGTGGAGACACACCTGGAGGTGTTTAAACGAAGTACCACATCCAGTCTTAGTGCTGTGTTCTGGTTGACATGGTGTTGTTCAGTCATAGGTTGGACTTGATGGTCAGAGGTCTTTTGCAACCTAATAAGTTCTCTGTGATTTTGTATGTCATTAATTTTGGAATTACCTGGATGTATTTTGCTTTTTTCTTTTGGAAAAGACAGTTGTTGATATGTATTGCATTTGAAACTGTCAAACTGTTTACAGAAAGTTGTACTTGTCAAAAGGGTTGTGCCAATCTAATGAGATGTCATCCTGGCATTTCTCAGAGCATGTGGTGTGTGCTGACACTTCTGGATGAGCCCTTTGGCCACAGAACCTCATATGGAGGCTTCAAAATCTCCTGGCCTGCCTGTCTCTCCTTATCCACCCTGTATGACAAAAACCTGGGCTCAGCTTCTGCATACCACATCATAAACACAGGAGGCTGAATTCCAGTTTTGACCTGGCTCTGACTAGCCTTGCACCACCACGTGCAAAAGTGGTCCAGGAACAAGATCCAACTGCAGGAACAACTATGTGTTCCCCCTCACAATCTGCTGCAGTGAGGATATTGTGGATGTGCCCTGCTAATGTCAAAACTGAAGTTGCTAATTTTGTTATTGAGGAACATTTGCAGAGCAGGAGTTGAGGTAGCTGTGAGGCAGCTATGTGTGAAGATCAAGCCAAGTCTACTGAGCTAGAGGAGTGGCCAAGGTCTGTATTACTGCTGTGCTTTATGTGGCACACTATGCATAGCCTCTTCCTTCTTTCCTTGACAGGAGCCGTTTCACATAGAGCAGTATAGTGCATTGGAGGAATGCACGAAACTCCAGCTGTAAGGATGATTACACTCAATATGACCTTCACTGCACATTAAACCAGTAACGTAAATGTACCTGTTCTGTCCCATTTCCCAATCTATACTAGCTAACTGATAATCAAAATGCTATGAGAAATGCTTCCGACATTCCATTCCTCCTCATCAGGGAGAAGCAACCCACACTTTCCACCAGCTAGTTGGGATACATGTTTGAACATGCCCCGCCACATTCAGTGCCTGCTTCCAGCTGCCAAACTAACAGCAGTCAGTCCCAGCCCAGGTCCCATTCCAGCAAGCACCTGCTTGGACACCTTCCTTCTATTAGCAGAAGGTATGCTGTCCTGCAAGAAAGTGACGATCCTGTCGTCCAACCAATACAATTCATATCTTCTCTCTGTTTATTACAGCAAGGGCATGAGTTAGTTTATAAAACTGTTTACTTAGCAGCAGGAGTGCAGTAAATACTATAGATTGTTAACAATTGAATGATCTGCAAAACTATACCTTGTCGATACATGGAACAGCTGACTGAAAAGTCTGCATATCCCAAGTTATGATAAAATCTGTGTGCCAAAATATTTTGAAATGTTTAAAAAATATGTCTTCTTGTTGCACTGAAGTAAGGATACTTCTATTACCAATCCAAAATCACCAAATTTCTTCCATAGTATACATTAGTATCAATCCCTTATTTTTATCAATATCTCCACATAGTCAAAGTTTAAGTCAATGCTGAAAGTGGTTACTTTTCTAAAGGTAAATTTTGACTGTAGGGAGTGTGGAGGCTGTTATTCATCAGGAAAATAAAAAGGTGGTTGTTTTTTGAATATCATGTTTTGGGTTATATTTTCCCTCTCATCCTTAAAGGGCTGGTGTTCTCAGGAAATTGCCAGTTCTTCCATGGGGTGAAAAGGAGTTCTGGAAGTTAGCAACTCTACTTAGGTTGACCTCATTAGACTGGTACTTGAAGTTGTATCATAACACCTTTTACCTTTTTTTCCTGATTCCAGATTTGTGTGATATTTATGCTTTTTTGTAAGTTCTTAGAATCTGTAAATGACAGCTGTCTTTCAAATGTTAGCAAGCCTCTCACTGCAACCCACTCCCTATACAAATCACTGTTGCATACCTGAAGCATGTAGAAATCATGAGTCACATGTAAATGAAATATTATCCTCTTGTAAAACTCCCTATATTGTAAATGCTGGTGTATTTCTATTTACCTTTTGATTTTTGAGCCTTAAAGTATGGTGAAATCACATTCTCTTAAGAATGTGATGTTAATGAATGTGAATGTTAGTGAAAAGTAGGAATGTGCCTTTCCTTTTTTTTTTAATAAAAAAGTCGAGATAGTCACACAATCACAGATCTCCAGGAACTAGTGCAGTTATTCTTATGGTAGTATGCCTTGGAAGAAATCACTCTTCACTCTGAAAACAAACTGTACTAACCTATTTTTAAACCTATTTACTCTTGTTTATCCAGTTGTTTCAAATACCACATGATGAATATTAAATAACTTTTTACTAATAAAATTGAATGGGCTTTTTACCAAGAAAACTAATTTTAAGTATTACTATTGCTGCCACCATGTTAGTTCTGTGTGAACAGACTCACTTGATGTCCTTCTTTTAACTTCTTATTTCTCCTCCTTACAACTTCAGTGTGAGGTTTTTTAATGAGAGCAAATCCATCTTAGTTAAAGTTACAGTGGTGTTATGATACTAATACATACTATGTGTTTGTGTATTGACCATGCCATTCAGCATGTGAGCCTGTGTATTTTGCTGATGCATCTTTTGCTGATATGCTTTTCTTTCCTGTGGGCATCCTATTAATGTTCAAAAGGCTTATGCTGTCACTTGCCTTTGCAGTGCTGCTTTTTTGTGGCTAAGATGTGGGCACATGCACAGTATCTCTTGCCCACACTTCCCACATGGTGCTGGACCACTCACATATTGCAGCAGCATGAGCACGGTATGCTGGCTTCCCTGCCTCCTGCAAAGAGGCCATGTGCTGCCAGATTACAGTTCCTGCCTAAATGTCCCACACTAATTCCACTCCCACAAAGTGTGTGATGGCCTGCTGTGACTGTGCATTTCTTGTTGCTAGAAGTGAACCATCCTAGTTCATAGCTCTGAGACTTCATAAAGGCAACAGAATCCCTTCCTGCAGTTAATACATCCATGTTTATTTAACTTATACTGGTCCATGGCATATTCTCAATTGGGTGGTCATCTCTGATCAGGTCATATAATTCCTGCTCACTTTATGATGTCTGTATTCCTGGGTATTGGCCGTTTTGATGAAACTGTTGGAGGCATTACTGCTGACTCTGTAAGTTGAAAAAAAAAAATCCACACAGCAGAATTCCAAATCCTAAAGACTGGCTTGAAAAACTGTACTTATTTTTAAAAGGATAGTTTATTTACATATGAGCTTTTCACTTAAATTTGCTTTCTGTGTTCAGTTCTCAGGAACCGGAATGGCTAGGTATATTTGTTTTAAAACCTGAACCTGAGCTGTTCAATTCCCCCGGAACTGAGCTTAAAGAAGAATGCCAGCTATCAGAAAACAAGAGATTTCATGACAAAGTGTGACAAAGAAATAATAGAATTTAAGAAAACGCCAACAATAGAGACAAGGGCTTTAGGAATAAAACAAAGAAATAATAGTGGCTAAAAGCTGATGTTTATTATGATAGTCAGTTTTTACTTTCCAGCCTCTTCTTTTCAGGAAGCAGAAATGTACTTACAGAGGGGCAGATGGGTGAAATCATGAATGCCGATGAATGGTTGAGGGGCCCATCCTGAAGCTATTTGGAGAGAATGGAAAAATCTCATTAGTAGGACAGTATCAAAATGCTCACCCCCATGTTGGTCCCTAGAACCCCCATGCCCTGCTATTTTATGTCTCAGGGTAATTGTTGCTAAAGACTACTGCATGTTGTAGTCAACATTTCTAAGAAGGTGGCGAATCAGGTCTGTTTCATTCTGTAAAGCATTGTACGCTTACATCCAGAGCTTTTTGTTTAAATTTGAAAGGAAAAAGTGAAGTTGAGCTTGGTAGTCAGGCAGATTACTTTTTTATTGGTTCACTACTCTTAACATGCAGAAACTCTGGCTGGGTAAAGCACATATTTGCCACACGGAATTGGCAGAAGTACTTCTACATATATAATGCGCTCCCAGCACAGTTGTGGCCAAAAGTTGTGGCAATACACTATTCTGGCTTTTGAGCATCTACTTTCCTATGATTAGGTATCCCTTGCAAGTATTTCCAAGATCTGAGGAAAGATAAGAACTAGAGTTGTGTGCTTAACCACAGGAGAATACTGGCAGGGGATCCTGCCTTTCTGAAATCAACAGAACCCTGAAAACCTGGAGATGCCTGATTACCTACATTCTTGTACCTTTCTCACGTAAGGAAATACCTGTTAACACTACACAGGTTGCAGAAATGTTAACTACACCTGATGAGATTTTTTTTTGCAATGACCTAAACAGCCGTTAATATGGCTGTAACCATGGCACTGTAGCCTGAGACCTTGATAGTGTTTGGCAGCAATGTGATGAGCAGTGTAGATGGAGCCATAAAGAGCTCACTGTTTATAATTACATCCTTGACTTTGATCCAAGGCTAATGTCTTAAAAACTTAGGATTATTTCATTCATTTAATAATGTTTAAAAGAAGAGCCATTATTCGCTGAAAGAAAAAATGAAGTTTACATTTTACATTTTCATACAAGGGTAATTGTGTAATGCATTTTCTTGTGCCACAAAACTCTAGTTTCGGTTTGTTCAATAACTAAGCAGAGTATAAATTCATACAGTTGACAAAAACAACCAAATACAAGAAGTCAGAATAAGGCCACCATTCTGTTTTCTGTCCATGACATCAGACTGCTGCAAAGCACTAAATTCAGTGTGTTCCAAACAATTATTTGTATTACTGTCTACACTTCTTTAGCACTTGGAGATCTGACCCATTTTCATCGCTCTTTTGTACCTGGCTCTGTGCAAACACAAGAGAAGATACTCCCTTCCCCTTGAATACACACTTGCCTCCTTTACCTCTGAACTGAAGTGCAGGCAAGGTACATAAGCAGGAAGCCAGCAGCGCTTAGAAAATTCTCTGTTTCTATAGAAAGCACTTGTACACCTCAGCAGTGCAGACTACCACAAGTCTCTCAGTCTCTCCTACTCTCACCTTCTTATTGAGTATTGAATCAATCCTTTTGTTGTTAGCGAGCAGTGATGTGGTCCTGGCACATTTTAAAGATTTCCTTAGGCTATGTGATTTTCACTGTTGGTAACTCCACTCACATAGAAAATATCCCACAAAGAGGAAGGAAGGACTTCCATAAAAAGTACTCACAGACAATGGAAAAAAAGTACCACTGGCCCTAAGACTACCATTTCCTTCTCAAAGTACATGCTGCATTTCTAGAACTTTGCTTTCTCCTGTAAAAATCAAGTACATTTAGGGAACGTTAACAACAACCAATTTTTGGCCTACACAAACATCTCCATCTAAAAGTTCAGTCTTGCCTGAACTGAATCTTCTGTGTCACACATTATGGGAGTCTCTAGCACACTCCATACTACACTCTCTGGTTGTCTTAACACATGTGGATGTTATCATTGCATTCAGTTTTCTTCTGTGAGAATGAGGCACTGGAAGTTTTGCTTCACGCTGTTTTCCAGACTGTCATCCCAGGTGATGCTGCTAATGGCTTCTGCCCCATTGCTTCCTCCTCTACTCTGTGACGTATGACACGGCAGCAAGACAAACAGGGTGCTGTGTTCATCCTTCAAGGGTGCTGAAATCATGCCTGGGCACTCAGCAGGGGACATGGGAGAGAGAGGACCAGATTTCACCATTTTGAAAGGTATGTAAGTTATCTGCCTTCTGCCCAGGAAAAAGTGGCTATGGTACCCATTCTCCCCCTACCAATACTTTTAGGTTTAGCCAAATGTAACAAAGTACTGTGTTCTTCAGAGCTGGGCTGCTTTGTCGACACTGCTGAGCACCTTGGTGAGACAATGGAGGCAGGGATACCTAGACACTAATGGCCTGGGCCTCACAATAATGCCTTCCAGTTACAGGGCCTTTTGTGCTTAATTCTTTATGGTTCTTACAGGCCAGACATCTGTCTCTCCTCTTCGATGTCAGACTTCATATGAAGGCTGGATCCTTCACCTCCATGGTGTACCATGTAGCATCCTGTACAAAGGTTTAATTTCTCAGACCAGAGACACATCTGACACAATTGGTTATTGTACCTGACCTGATAAAAGATGGCCTTCACCTTGCTGAACTTGCATTAGAACTGCAGCCCTTTTACTGTAAACTGTTGGAACAGCTCCAATATCACTTCTGGGAAATCCTCACAGCAGCAAAACCCTAGTCCTCTCCCTGCATAGCCAGACATGAGCAATGATTTCTGCCAGTCCTCTCCATGCCTCTATGATGAGTTGGCCTAGAGTGGAACGCTTCCCTTTTCTCATGGAAAAGAAGCATAAAAAGGGGAAGACAACAAATTGAAATGAAACAGACTTAGTAAAAACAGCAGAAAGAGTATCAAAAACAAGTAAGAAAGGTAAAGGGAACAGAAGAAAGAAGAGGGAATAGTGAAAGTAATAATACACAGCAAATTAAAATCCAAATACTGAAATGCCTGCTTTGTACCCCATGGGACTTTGTAGGACAGTGAAGAGGTGTTCTTACGAGGAAACCCAGAGGAAATGTTTGGAAGGGCTCTATGTGCAAATGGGTAGGGCAGGGGAAGAAGTGCTTTTTTTCATTCATGCACACTGTGTAGGGAGCAGTAGGTGGAGGCATGAGTTCTCCTCTCATCCGCACCCTGAGTTTGTCTGGAGTGCGAACAGTTGTTCTCCAGATGTCTCTGAAAAAGGAAAATAGTGTTTGCAAAGCTGAAAAACCAGGGGCCCATAACACACAGGTATTGTGCAACAGAACCGAGGCTCCTCTGACTCACCATTTTCTATCATCTACAGACACAGGTTTCCCCTGGCTACAATTTTTCTTTGTGAAAACTTTCTGGGCAAAAACAAACACAATATGAAAAATAAAATATTACCTAATGTAACAGTATGCTGAACAAAAAATTCTCCCTTTCAAAGTACCTGAAAGGATGAACCATCCCTGTAATATGGCTGATGTACTGGTGTAGAGTTTTCATCCAAATGTGATCATTAAAAAATAAGCTTAAATTAAGCAGGCACTTCAGTGTTAGGAGAATAAAGGACCCCAAAGATCTTACCTAAGGTCATAAAGAAGACTGTGGCAGAGCTGTAAACTGAGTTAATGTCATGAGGGCACCAGGCAGGAAATGAAGAGCCTTGTTCTTTGCCCTTGGCTCTGCCACCAACTTGCTGCATGGCAAATCACTTCCTCTTTAGGTGACTCAGTTTCTCCCATAGGCAAATTGAAATAATGATTCATCCTTGTAGAAGTACTTCAAGAATGACAATGGAAAATGTTACAGAAGAGCAAAGTAGGAATTCCACTCCAGTGCTGTCCCCAGCCTATCTTTTGTCCTCTTCTTGCTGGATTTTTTCAAGAATGATGTCTTTGTTACTGTGAATGGTATTTTGTTAGAGATAATAAAGCTGCAAAATTATATAGCAAAAGCAGAATTAAATGCTATATGATTTCTATTATGTCCTATAAACAAGCAGAAGATGTGCTAAAAGGAAGTTATCTGTCTTGCAGAATCAGCCAAGCAAAAAATGAAATGCCAATTCAGTACTCAGTCTGCAGGAAAAAGCAGTATGTGACTAAGGAATTTTAAAATTTGTCATACTGTAAGAGAAATAAGGTGGGCATGTATTATTAGACCCTTAAAGGTGTCCTGAAACAGGCACAGATATAAAAAACAAATGAAAGTATGTTAGATCATAAAAGGAAGGTTATAATTTTAAAGTTAACAACCTTATTTACAGCAGAAACAAGAAAACAGCAGTTAAGGCACTACAAGAGGAGTACAGGCTTTACCTTGTGGTTGGCACCCAGGGAAATTGAATTAACCCTGCTACAAACTTCAAGAAGTAAAATGGGGAAGATAGGTAAACCAAAGTTTTCAAATGAGGCTTTTGTAATGCATTCCTTATTATCCAAGTGTCCCAGTTGAGTTGTACATAAGACCAGCTTTTATAAATATGAATTATTCACAAACCTAAACTGGAAAATTAGGATTAGAAATTAATTGGAAAACCATCTAGGAAAGTAGAGGAGGGAAACTTTGCCAGCTAAGATCTTTCATAGCTATTATTATTTACTTGAATGAGAGTTTTCAATATCATACATTTGCACATTTGCAACCTAGAGTACATCTGCCATTTGTTATAAACCAATGAAGAAGCCAGCAGTATCTTATATTGACAAAAATGGAACCTTCAAATTAATGCTTAAATCTACATTTTACATAGTCAACTGAATGTACAAAATATAGAAATTACGATTTTATTTATAAAATATTTAAATGCTTTGAAATCAAGAATATTGTTCCATCTCAGTAAAACAAATATCCAATAGGTCTTAAAACATAATTTTGTTTATGTTCTTACCCAGGCAAGCTTTTCATGCTCCTTTATCCTCAGCTCAAGGACAACACCATGTCCATTCCTAGATACATCTGGATCTATTTTTATCATATAAAAGAACATGAAGATATGTATGAAGCTGAATTGTTCTATGAAAACACTAACTGCTTCAGTTGTTTCCGTATATTTTGCATGATGCTATGACATTTATTTTATATCACTGCCTTGTAATTTCATTTTAGCTTTCTTTTATAACATTTATTTGCTTTCCATGGCTTTTTTACTAACTCTCTGGACCATTTCCTACTTAAATTATCGTTTACTGAAGCCATGCTTTAGAACCTATTACTCCTCGTTCCTTCCCTGAGGAAACATTTTACTATGCACAGTTCAGCAATTTTTATATCATTTTACATCATTCATCTTGACATTGTGTTGGCTGTACAAGTTCCCTCATTCATTCCGTGAACTGTGGAAGTCAGGGCCCTTTTAAATCTATCTGCAGTTGTCATTAGGATTTTTTGAAGAACTCATGCTAGACAAAAGTTTCTAAATACATCTTCTAGATAATATATACATTTTAGTGCTCTCATTATCCATCTGTTGCTCTCAGATTTCATGTTTTACTTTCAGCTTTTCCATAATCTCACATTATTTCTTCTCTTTTTGACAACTGGTAATGCTTTATTGCTGTAACTTATGTAATGAATGGATTGCTGAGGATACATACAAATTCATCTACTCCATCACTCCCTCCACTGAATCTCTTCCTTCTATGCATTTCTGTATTGAATTTGTTTGTATTAGCATACCCACTACTCTTTGCCTGTTTGGTATTCATTGTGGAGTACTAAATGAACTATACAATTCAAGAACATGCTGTGTTTAAAGGAGTACTTTAACCTATTAATAAATATGCTACGAGATGCTGTTCTCACTCTGTTTCAGGTGCTGCCTGTTCAGTTTGGAACTAAAAAGGCTCTTCCTTGTTCTCTCCAATCTACCATTTGTGTGAAAATATTTCTGGTCCTGGCTGTTGAGAAAAACCTAATCTCCAGCAATTAATATGACAAAGAGAAATCCCAGTGGTGAGCTCTCCAAGCACTGTAGTCCTATGTATGTCACTATTTGCCATAGATGCAGTCCCAGAAGTTTTCTGGAATGCCTACTGCTTTCAGTAAAAAAGCAGCAGCAACCTTCTGCAGAGATGTACAAGTCTTTTATTTTGTCAGAATATCTATTTTAATTAGATGATTTCCAAACATGTAATTACATAAATATGAAAGATGTTTATTGCAATTAAAAAGGCTTGTAATTATTGTGTTTAATGCCAGACATGTCATATGCTCTTGCTGATTGGATCTTTTCATAGTTTTTGACTTTGCCAGCACCCCATCCTTCTGCATCTGTTACTGCATTTCTTCTCTCAGCTTTCTTCCCGGAGTGCTAGGGATTACATCCCTTGGCATTCAGTTCCTCAACTCCTTTACCTGTCATTAGCAAAGGGACTGCCCTCAGTCCAGATGTTTTGATTCTCTGTATCCAGTCCCACATGAAACCTCCCTAAGTCTGCCCCATGCCAAGACAGTTGAAAGTCAGCAGAAGATTTTGTTCCCTAATATGTGATAAATTAGGCTTAGAAAGTGTAATAAACATTAACAGAAAACAAAAAGTGCCACTTGAATGACAAGGAAGCAGAGAAATCAAAACTTATGTGGTAGAAAATAATTTGCTGGAGAAGGAGAATTTCACAATCAGAGAATGTAAAAGGCCCTAATTAGAAGTTCTTTGTTTTTATGGTGTAGTCTTCTGGTGTTTCAGATCACCTCAGTGTGTTAAGCTTTTCCTTTTTTTAGCTTTATCACTCAATATACTGCACTTATTTCTAAAGGATGTTATGTTACACAGCTTTCCTTATACTGGGATGCATCACTATTCGTTTGCCTGCTTCCTGTGTAAGCAGAACTGCCACATGTCCTGTCTTCTGCCAGCACATGGATTCTGAATGAAGCTCCTATGAAGCACTTCTTCCAGGTTTCCCACATGTATGATCCCATCTCTCTGGCTGCATTTTAAAGAAAGCAACAAAACTAAGGAGTTCAAGGGGGTTTGCTCCAAGGGCAAAAGTAACTTCTTACCTTTGCTGTAAAAAAAATGGCCAATAGGCTGTGTATTTGAAAACAAAAAACAAACAAACAAACCCCAAAAAACAAAACAAACAAAAAAACCCAAAAAAACCCCCAACAACAACAAAAAAACCAACCAACAAAAAAAACCCACAAAAAACAAAAACAAAAAAAAACCAAAACAAAAAAGCGAACAAAACAACAAAAAACCCAAAACAAACAAACAAAAAGGCTGACAAATTATTGGATCCCCACAGTGCCATACTTGCCATATTTCTGACACCACCTAAAATACACACACACAAAATGTAGGGTACGGGTAGTCCAGCTCCAAATTCGATCCACTCGATGTCGTTTCATATCCCCAGATGCTGTCAGAAGAGCTGTGGGGTACAGTGGCACCATCAGCCCAGGGTGACACTTCAGCAGCAGCTGCACAGTTGTTCCAGGAAGACAGGAGACTTTAGGATGCATAATGAGACAGGAATTCTGGCCCTGTTAGGTCAATGGCCGTTTTGTCCCTGCCTTTATTTAGGCTAGGATGGCTTCCTGCTTGCCTGACTCATGTTCCACCAAAACTGAACTGAGTATCAGGGTCTGTGCCCTGCCCAGCCTTGCTCTTTTGTTTCCTTGCCCGTTCCAACATGGGGCATGTTTGAACCAGGAGACAAATGAGGCCATTCTCCCCTTTCTTTAGCACAGTTCAAAGTATTTTATAACTTCTCATACCTGCTCTGAGTAGTGTACAAAGGCAGGGGGAGAACATGTTTGAATGGCTGTGCTTCAAAAATTACATAATTTTTAGATTATTTTGTTCTCCTATGCAGTTTAATGCCAGAGGGGAACATATGGCTCAAAGAGATTGTTTTCCACTTTACAGTTCACATATTCTTTACCATATGTGAGGCATTATTTCATGCTATGGCATGTATAATCTCTCCCATGTCTACTCTTCCCTATGACAGGATGGACAATATACAGTTTGTCTTTCTGCTCCTGAGACGCTGTCACCCCGATAGTCTTTTTGGACATCGACTATAATTTTCCAAGAATGTTCTTAAAAGATTTTGAGGTGCTTTTTTGTTGTTATTTATGTGATAAATTGTAATGATATCTTTAGTTTTAACTTTGATTCTGAAAGTGCCTGAGGTTTTCTTGCTAGGCACGTCACAGACCACTTGATCAGTTATCAAAAAAGCTTTTATGATCCCATAGTGGCAGAATCTGAGCCTTTAATCTCCAGTGTATGACAAAAGCACCAACGGCTTTGTGGGCAGCCACATTCAGCAACAAATCATACTGCTGTCATACATTTCATTCCTTTTCATTGAGTAATATTTATACAATCTGCCCATTATCTCCTCCAATAGATGTAGACATTAAACCCACTGAAGCTGATGCTGCAGGTAAGTAACTCTGATAAAAGAGATTGCTTGGTTTGGTACAATATAAGAAAAATTTTGTAAAGGATTAATTGCTTAGATCTGTAACTCATGTTCTCTGTAATTTCTAAGGCAGAAACTTAATTGCATCCACTTTTCTCTCCTTCCATTTTATTTTTCGCTTTGCTAAAATCTTCTTTCTCTCTAAAATCCCTCTAAAATCAATGTAGCTTAGTATAAAACAACATCCACTAGAGCAGAAATAAAACCCAGTACCTCTTTGTAAGACCTAGGAAGATTTGTCCCAAATAAACATAAGTAATTGAGACTGTCAAAATGAAAAAAGCTAAAGGAGAGTTTATGCAGAAATGGGATAATGAATATTACTAGTAATCTCAGAGGGTACTGAATTTACTACAGTCTATTAAAGTAATGGAAATTACAATAAAATTAGTTAAATTAAAGCAGTGCAATTTACTACTGAAGTTTAAAAGGTTAGATCTGCATTTTTAGAAGCAGGCAAATGTCACACAGGTTTTATATATATAAAAAAACCCCAAACCATTGAAAATTCAATTGTTTGAAAACTTAAAAAACCTGTGGGATAACATACCCAGGTTCTGGGACTCTACAGACAAGACCAAAGATCTGATGTTGGGCAAGCTGAAATGAAGAACAAAATTGGTGACCAGCTGGGAAAATGAATGAAATAACTTGCCTATTGCCACTCAAGAATATGACAGAAGCAAGGACAAGGACATCTCTCTCTAACTTCTCTAGCAATTTGATAATTTTTACTTCTGCAAGCTTTCATTTGCTACACTTTTCAACTCCAGTAAAAATTTGGTCAATGGCTGTAAAAATAATTATCTTCTTCAGTACCTAGCTGGGTTCAAAGCCAGACTAACTCCGTGTTCTCCAATGGATGACCCAGGACTATTGTAGGAAAAGAAATGGAACAGATAATGAACCATATCATAAGTGATATAAAATAGAAGACTTCTGCCTCTAGCGTGTGTGATGTTACAACCCTCAGTATTGCTTTGGCATAGTTTTTAAAACTGCAGTAAAGAGTATGTTCTAAAATAAATAATTGGAATGTTATATTCAGAATAATTGAGGGCGTAGTCTTTAATTTCCCATTTGAAATTTCAGAGACTTCAATTAATTCCAATTTCAACAACACTGATTTTTCTAATAAAACTACTTCTATGAGGTTTTTTCCTGACAGCTCTAAATGACAGTTGTTTTGGCTTAAGCAGGAAGAATTTAAAGGGATGTAATTCCCAATGCATAAGCTTTGTTTCTGCGGAGACTGGCAGGAATTTTATGATTCACTTCAGTGAATAAACCCAGTGAACACTGAGCATTTCTGAAAATCCTGCTGCAATATGGCATCTTCTTGTTTATTTAAATCGTGCAGGTGTTAGTTATTATCTACCAGTGTTCACCACATAGAAACAAACCAATAAAATATGCATTTGCTATTTCTGTACACCTGAGGTGAAGCAGCATCTATAACCTTTGGAATGAAAATTATTGCCTCAGGCCATATTTATGCCCAGTACTGTTATTATTCACATCTTTTTCTCTCTCTTGTTATATTATTCATAGCTGATGATCAAAGGGCATCAGGCTCTGACTTCCATATCCTTCCCTGGATATGTCATCGTTCAAACCATCCATTCATTAATTCATTCCAAGGCTGTCATCAGGGGTATGCTGTCAGTTGCAATGAATGTCAGAGCAGGCCACAAATGCACTAGATATGCATTCCTATGAAAGTTAGTGGAACTTGAAGCCATATTCACAACACAGTTCTGTTTTCATGTATGTTTTGCATTTCATTAAACAAAGAACCACAAAATATTTGCTTTCCCGAGTATATTCCAATCCCCTCTCCATAATGCTCTCAACTCACCTAAAAAGAGACTATTCTTTCCTGAAGTATGCCATGTAATTTAGGAGAAAAAAACGATCAAGAAGAACTACACTGAGCTTTTACCTAAATCTCCATGTTGAATGCAAGCAGGCAGTATGAGCACAAGTTTGGCAAACCTTATCCTCAATGAATCTCATTGTGCTACAATACTACAGCAGGGAGAAACTGGGGAGAACAGACACTGCAGTGCAACCAGCCAGTGTCAGCACTAACACAGGACTCACCTGAGTCTTGGCAGATGCTGGAGGAGAGACACACGGTTAAAACACCTACAGAGGTGTCTCTGGGCTTGGATAGTCTCTTGGTACAAACACATACCCACCAAACTGTACTTCAGTCACTAAGTACCAGATAATTTCTGCAGAAAGTAAGCTGATTGCGATGGCATTTTTTACTCAGGGGTGTTTAAATTGTACCATCACAGTTTTGGAAATTATGTCCCAGGGTTATTACTTGGCAATTAAATTATCTTCCTTTGTTGTATCTTAAGAAAGCCTCTTTATGTGAGAAATAACAATGTAAATCAGTGTATTTGAATATTAAATATTTTTACCTATCTTGAGGTCCCATTTTAACCTCTTCCTAAAAGTTTTGTTTCAGATACTATTTTTTCCTGCTGTATTTCTCTTTTGCAGTAAAATTAAAATTGCTTGTTATTTTCAAGCTAAGAAGATTCAATCATATTTAAGTCTTAAAATCAAAATACTTTTCTGCTTTTTAAAATCAAATCCATTAGTAGTAAATTTTTAAAAAAATTAATAGCTGTTCTCTGACGTATCTCAAACTTCCACGTGGTATAACTTTGTCTGGCATGGGAGTTTTTTTGAACATCTGTTGAAATCGAATCTCTCGGGTCAGATATTTGTCCGATTGCCCGGGAGGAGCCCATGCTGCGGGGTAAGGCCCCGTGGCGCTGCTGGAGCGCGGCACGGGAGGGGAGCCGCGGCCGCGCCCCGGGCCTGCAGTGGCGGCGGCGGCCGGCAGAGGGCGGCCCCGCCCCGACAGTCCCGGTGCCCCGCGGGGCGGCGCGGGGAAAGCCGCGGCCAGACTCACCTGAGACAGGAGCAGGTTGCGTAAAGCCCCATCCAGCCTGGTCTCGAGCACTTCCAGGAATGGGGTATCCACAACTTCTCTAGAGTACATACACTGGTTCCAGTTTTTGGAGCCTAAGATTTTTCCTCTGGGCAAGTTACTAGGGGTCTGCCAGGGGCTTTAGGAGAACTCTGTTCCAGCCTACCTTTTTGCCCACGAATATGTTCCTCAGGTAAACTTACACAAGTCACTACCACTGTCCCAGCTTCCCACCCATAAAATGCAGTGAGAGTGGGAGGAAAAGTGTTTGAAAGCATTGGAAGGTGCACAAGTGTCTTACAGGTAGTTGCATGTAGAACATGTGGAGATGATGTTTTAA
Source organism: Corvus hawaiiensis (assembly GCF_020740725.1). Classification (NCBI taxonomy): domain Eukaryota; kingdom Metazoa; phylum Chordata; class Aves; order Passeriformes; family Corvidae; genus Corvus; species Corvus hawaiiensis. Next base: position 46,173,019 of record NC_063216.1, read on the forward strand.
TGTTGTGCTCCATGATCACCTGGCATTTATGAATGTATGCCAAAATACACATACACTACCACCCCCCTCCCCCCCAAGTCACCGTATTTTTTCTGGTGTGCATATGTGCTCTTCTGGGTCAGGAAAAGCGATAAGAGATTAGTGAAGTGATCCACTGACAGCAGCAGAAGATTCCTCAAAAAGAGATGTAGGGAATCTTGCAGAAGAGCACGTCAGTGGGAGAGTGAGATTATCTCATACGTTGAACCACAAAACTTTTGCCTAAAAAAATCACCATTACCAGTTTGCCTTTGTCCCTTAAACATGAAAAAGAAAAATAATGACACATCTTCCCTGTGTGCAAGCCGCTATGATGAACATCACTCAATTACATCTGTCTGGGAAAGCAAGACCGACCTCACGTTGCTGTCCATAACATGAAGAATTCCAGTCCTGGCACATAGTACAGAGGTAACTTTAGCAGTCACACTTACAGGATGAGATGGAGCACCAGCAGCACCTAAAGCAGTAATCACAGTCAGAAAATACCCTCCAACTCCTTCCAGAACATTACAGAGAGAAACCTGGGGGTTTTACTCAAACTTACCTATGCTGCTGAGTTTTGGCTTTTGGGGTTCTTTTTTTTTTTTTTTTTTTTTTTAAAAAAAAAAAAAAAAAAAAAGGCTTTTCTTTTTCTTACGGAGGAATCCAGAAAATTTAGAAACAATATTTTTTTTATTCCTTTAGAAGGCATGATTCCGTTTAAATAGTTTTTTGAAAAGAAAATTCTTTCAAGCTTTACTAAGTTTCTATAGCGAGCCAGTTCCAGTTTCCGTGTAAGTGGCAACATTTCAGTGTTTTTCAGTCTCCACTGTTCTCAAGACTTTCGGACAAAAGCCAGGTGAAAGCCTTTTCTTCCTTTAGCATATTGCCTCATTTTCTATGTCGTTCCTTGGAGCTGGGAAGCCTGTCCCTTGTGCTACTGTCCGGCTGACGTCTCGCTCTAGGGCCTGACCTGCCCAGCTTCGCGGGTCCCCGCTGGAGCCACGGCCGCACTGCACCCACCTGCGGTTTGGATGATGCTCCCCCCACCCCTGACTCAAACCCCACCAGTGCCAGCTGACGGCTATGCACAAACTTCCTTTCTTCACGCAGACACGAGTATCTCCAGCGACTCATTTGTGACCGTGGTGGTGCCACCTTGACGGCCGGAGTGCCGGGGTGCCCCTGCAGGGAGGGTGAACACGGAGAGGGGGGCGGGAAGCGCAGCAGAGCGGCCACCTGTCGTGTCACGAGGTCCCCTGTGACAGAGCGGGCGTGGGTCACGGACCCTGTCCCGGCTCTCGGCTCTGCCCTTGGGGGAGTGGGCGGCCACCTGCAGCCCCGGGCGCGGGGCACTGACCACCCTCCGCGGCGGGGGAAGGACCGTGCGAGCCCCGCGCTCCCGGCCGCCCGCGGCGCCGCCCGCCGCCCTCCCCGCGCCCGCCCCGCCGCCGCCCCGCTGGGGCCGCCCCGCGGCAAAGGGAGCGCGGGCGCGGCCGGAGCGGCAGCGGAGCCGGCGAGCCCCGGGCGGGCGGTGCGGGAGCATGGCCCCGGCGGGGCGGCTGTGCTGTGCCGCGCTGCTCTGCGGCGCCCTCAGCCTCTGCAGCCTGCGGGCCGCGCCGCGCCAGCCCGACACCCTCTACTTGTGGATCGACGCCCAGCAAGCGCGGATGCTCATCGGTAAGTGCGGCCGCTGCGCCCGAGCGGCGGGCGGGAGCCCGGAGCCGAGCCCGGCCCGCCGGAGCTGCCGCACATCGCGCCCCTTTGCCTTCCACAGGCTTCGAGGAGGATATTCTGATCGTGTCCGAGGGGAAGATGGCCCCGTTCACCCACGACTTCAGGAAAGCCCAGCAGAGGATGCCCGCCATCCCCGTCGGCATCCACGCCATGAACTTCACCTGGCAGGCAACGGGGCGGGTAGGTGCGGAGATGGGGCCGCGGCCAGGGGCGGGGGAGGCTCTGTAAACCCGGGCAGGTGGTTCGGCCTTGGAATAGTTGAGGAAACCCTCTCCGAGGCGTGCTGGGGCAGCCCTGGATGCGGGAATCCGAGGCGCGGGCGGGGGCGGTTCGGGGAGCAGCGAGAAGCGCGCAGGATGGCTGGGAAAGCGCGTTGGGAATGGGTTCTGAGGCGCGTGGGAGCGCCGGGCGGCTCGGGCGGCGGAGAACCCGCAGGCTGGTGAGGCGTGAGACAGAACTCACCAGGAAGACCCCAGTCGCCTGTACTTGCCATAAAATTTTATACCGGACAGTAGTTGCGTGGATGCAGTTTTCTTTCGACTTTCTTTAGCTTATGGACATACACTACAAGCTCTTCATTGATCTCTATTTACTAGATGTGCAGGCTTAATTTGTAGTTCTAGTAAACAACAATTCTCTTCTGTAGGCTTAATTTTACCAAGTTAACTTGCAAAACCACATAAATCTGCAGTTTATAGGATCCTTTTGGATTCTTTTGTTGAAAATGTAAGAATCTGTGACATATTTCTGTGAAGAAACATATGTATGATTTGACACACAACATATGTTGAATTTGCATAAAGCTGAAACTTGTTAGCACAGATTATCATGGATACAGAAAAAACATGGTGGCATAAAATCCTGCATAAAATTAATTCATTTTTACAATGAATTGTACTGAACATTGACTTTATACAATATATAACTTGGCAGAGATGAAACAGTATTTACATTTAAATAGTGAACACTATTTTTCATAATAATATAATAATAATAGAATATAATTCAGCTAATTGCAGGTTCACAAATTTGGTTGTGGTTTTGGTTGTTTGAAAGTACTCTTCCTATCTACAGGACTTATCTGGCTTCAAGGTGTTGTCTGATGCCCTTGAAGTTTTTGCTGTCCTCACAAAGCCTTTGGGTTTAGATGCTTCACCTACTCCTCCAGTGATGAAGGCGAATGTGGAGAGACAAAACTTACAAAGGCTGAGTGACTTGCTCTAGGTCTTTGGCGTTCCCATCAAGCTTTACAGAGGAAACAACTTTGTATGCCAAGGGCTGGCATTTAAATACCTAGAAATAATTAGTGTCTTTTGGGACTGTATTTCCTGCTCCATTTCTTTGCCAGCTTCAGCTGCTGTTCATGATAAAACTAGCTCTTTTTTGAATGGGTGATCAAGATGTTAGATGAACACTGTCCTTCTCTTGTATTTCTTTCTTGTGCTCTCCTCTCGCTCCTTTGCTGTCTACAGGTAGGTAATTAGGAAAAGGTGGTCCCAACACTGATTTCAGGGAGAAGCATCACAGGCTTAAAGACAGTATAGGAAAATATTCTACTTGATGCAACTTGCAGGATGAAATCCTTTCTGAGCAGCTGCAAAGCTGTTAAACCCATTAGTCCTCCTATTTTCTGAATTACTGCATTCCTCTTAGACAAAGCATAATTAGTAAGCGAAATACCTAAAAGGTTAAAAAAATTCTGTGTTTCTCCAGAATTTCCAATATTTTATGAGGGTAAGGAATTAGTACATTTTTACTTTTTTCAAGTGTTCTAGTTTGGTTTTAAGTATACAGGTCCTTAGCAGTTTCCATTAATACATCCAGGGAAGTGCTAAAAACTTGCTACGTTTATTCTGTACTTTTCTGGGAATTTCCTAAGTCAGGCAAGGCAAAATGAGAAGTGGAAGGGAGGAGAAGAGGAGGAGAGGAGAGGAAAAGGAGAGAAGAGAAAGGGGCAAGAGAAGCAAGAAAGGAAGAAGGAAAAAAAAAGGAAATTGGTACTTTCTGAAAGAAGAAAGGCATTTGGGAACTGAAGTACTAGACTGCTTTTTGCAAAATAGCTGTTAATTAGCAAACTGTTACCTCCCACTTGGTAAAACTGAAATAACTCTCTGTGAGTCTTGTGCCTTATAGACCTCTTAACCCTGTATCCCACTTGAAATTTGAAGATGTGTAAACTGGAGGTGCTGGCCCAGAGCTTGGTACTTGAGATCCCCCAAACATGGGTATCACTGGGGTACTGTTGGGGGAAGTCCAGCATGTTCTGCTGCCTGCCTCTGCCCCTATGCAGCTGGTGGTCAGCCTCCAGGATATGGGCTTGGGCAAGGCAGGTCAAGGCTGTGCTGCTGTCCTTGTGGCTGCTTACATTGCCATGCCTGGAGCCTAGGTTGACAAAAAGGCTTTACAGCATGAAACAAGATGCTGGAGATGTTTTTACCAAAATACTACTAAGCGTATTTTTTTCTGTATTTTGGCTTTGTTTTTATGGAACTTGAAGTTGTGTTCAATGCTTCATTAACATTTTCCTGTTTTGTAGTAATTGCTGCTCTCTGCCTCATGCTACTTTCCTCTTGACACAAGAGCCTTTATCTGTGTTTGCTTCTTGCTCAAATACTATCTTCTGAAGTTGAAGGAGATTTTCTTGTAGCTCTGAGTTTAGTTTTCACTCTGTATTCATTGTCATTGTCACTGAGACAGTGTGCAGGGCAAAGCAAAGTGTATTTTGCAATTTTATTGTGGCTGGCTGCTCTACACTAATACACTACAAGTCAAAAATGTCTTGTTGAAAGGCACATTTTAAGGACTAGATTACATTTGTATTCTGTGTAAACTGAAGTGCTTGAAACCCACTACATTTAGGTGTTATGCTTCTGATACAGTGGCCTTTGTGTCCTGAATACATTTTATGTGAAAAAGATTTTGTATGATAAGAAAACAAAATAATTTTCACTAGAAAACATTAACCAAAGAAAAGCATTAGTTGCTTTTAATTCCTAGTCCATCAGTTCTAATTAGTTATTAGGAAATATAAGGAGAAACCCAAAACGTGAGGGTCTGAGTGTGCTGAATATATAGGTTTTTTTGCTAGTGAAATCAGGATGAGCCAGGGGTGACAAGAGTGTTAAAATACTGCAAAATGGGATTGTCATGTTTTTATGCACTTTATGCTTCTACCTATGTATTAAAGCATAAGTTTACAGACACTATGTTCTCTTTAGAAAAAAAATGTAATCTGGGTAGATTGACCCAAAAGATTATGAAGATTGCTCTCTAAATGGAAAGATTTAAAAAAGCTGAAATCAGTGATAATATATAGTATATAGTATGCATTTGTGTAACCACTAGAGCTCACTGGTGTGCTTCTTGCTCTTATTCCAGATGGTTTTTGCAAAAGAAAATACAATGGCTTTGGGAGTCTTGTCCTCTGCGGAAGATTAAGCTAAGAAACTTCCCAGTGAGACCCTAACATGCTGATTAATGCTGCAACATTTTTTACTGTGTCCACCAGTGAAAGTTACCAAAGGTTTCAGTGATAACATCATCTCTACAGCATTTAGGAATTTATGACAAGTATTTAATCTCCAAATCCACAAAACCCAGCATGTATGCTTAACTTTCAGTGGGAATTCTGACAGCAGTAAAATTAAGTTCACTTCTGGGGCGATATTGGTGGGAGAGAACCATGTTAAAAACCAAAGTTGGTTAGTGAACAGGCAGCAAGTGCTCAGTGACAGAGCAACAGCCTAGATGATTTAATAGACAGGAGGTGAAAAAAAGAAACCAAAAAGCAAGTTGGAATTTTTGTTGTGCAGCATTCTCTGGTCTGATCCACAGAAAGAGTCAATCTGGGCCACAACCTGCCCAGGCTGTTTTCTTCCTTTCTGATATGGGAGAGGAATTTGTGGTCAGATGAAGTACTGTAGCAGCTCACTTCCCCCTCCCTACTGCTATGAACAGCTCCTCTCCTGGTGCGTGGTTGAATGCACGCCCATGAAGTGACATCTGAAATAAGTCTCAAAGAGTTATTGATAACCTTGAGTAAATCCAGAAGATGCCCACCTCTGAGAAAGAGACAATGTATGTGTCCAGTGCATTTTCTAGCATCATTTCTATATTGTAAAGTGAAGGTCAGGAATGCTGTATAGTTAACAGCTCCTGGATGCTAGTTCTGACCTCAGCAATGTGACCATCAGCCCTGAACAGCTCAGCTGAGTTCTCTGAAATTGTCTCATGTTGCTGAGATGTAGCCTGACCACAAGGATAAAAAGGAATATCCAGCTATGCTAGGAGAAGATTTGTTTCTTTGCCCAGAGGAAAGCTAACAGACCACCAATTTTAAGGCATTAGTGGTGCAATAGGGTGCTCCAGTCAAATATGGGTATTTCCCAGATAAACTGAAAGAAACCAAAAAGTGTTGAATTTCAAAAACTAATTCTTCAAAGGAAACTTTTCTTCAAAGAAACTGCTGAATTTTTTGTAAGTATCTTATTCATAACCAGTCATTACAGTGATGCTTCTCAGCTTAAAAAATGTCCCATGTGCAAAATTTAGGAGATTTTTTCCAGTAAAAGTATGGCTCTTCTTGAAGTTTGTTCAAGGTAATTACGTAAACTCACGCTCTTGGGACTTTCAGTGGTACCTTCACTGCACTTTCATGTCACCAAACAGGGGAAATACTTCGTTTTCTGACCACTGTACCAAAATTTCCACGTGGAATGTGAAGATGTTTACATACTGCAAGCATGACTTTTAGACAGGGGGTTCTCATATCAAGAGCACAGCTCCAGACCTTTAATATTTAGATTCTGCTAAATCTAAATTTAGCTCAGCTGTGGTATTTTGCATTTCAGTGTTGTAGACATGCCACCAGGGATCAAAGTAGTACTGTAGAGATCCCACTTTCTTAGTAAAGCAGGCATGTGCCAGCCATCTGTTCTCTCTGCTGATAGAAAACAGCAGTAAAGTTTCTCAAAGTTTTGCCAAGAAAAGGGGGGATTTATTGCTCAGCAGAGATGAGTTACAAGGCACCTTCTAGTGTAATCTGCATCTGGTTTCCATAGTAACTTACATGGCCTATTTATATGGCATCTGCGTAAACTACACAACTATTCTTTTTACACAGCTGTGTAAACCTGTGTTAAGTAAACAGTTCTTCAAGATTTTAATTGTTTATCATTTCTATAAAGAATCCATTTTTAACAAAAAAAAAAAGCTAAAGTTATAAAATATTTTCACTACTTTTACAGTAGTGGCTGCAAGGTACAACATAACTGTTGAAAAGCACTGGAACTAGCAAGGACACCCCAAGCTTCAATTCTACATTTTGTGAAAATGTACTCCCTGTGTTACTAACAGCTTTTCTGAAAAAGAAAATCCAGGCTTTCCTCTTGTGTTGCTTTCCTCTGTGTTGCTTTCCTGTTTGTGGAAGCGAAAATGTTTTCTGGCAACATCACCTCTTTTTACAGACACTTTCCCAGATATTTTCTTAGTGGTGTAAAGTTAATGCCATTAACAAGTAATGGCATAGAGTAAAAACTAAGCACTGATCAAAATGAAAACTAACTGAACTAACTGGAAGAATTTTTCATGTATTTAATATCTTCTCTTGCTTTCATGCTCTCCAAAGAGGTTTTTTGGGGTAGCTACAACTGTTATTGACTTGATTCTAGCCAAGTCAATTATGTACCTACAAAACAAATGTAAGAAACCACATTCTTCCTAGGGCATGCAGATATGTGAGGAATATGGTGTGCCCCAGAGTTTTCAAAACTGGCATGTAGTAGATATTTGCATCATGTTGAACCGAATTTCAAGAGCTGAATACCTTAGCTCAGAACAATGAGTTCCTGATTATTATTTTTAAAGATTTCAAGAAAACGCATCTCAAAACCTCTTTAGTTTTGCCTTCCTGTGGGTTTACACTTGACTTGTTAGGGTTTGTTCTTATTTTCTTTTCCTTTTTCTGAACAAATTCCACCATCTGAAAGATTCTACTTTACTTGTATTAGTCTCTTTTACCATGTTGGGTTTTGTTGTTTTGCTGGGAGGTTTTTGTTTGCTCATTTGTTTTTTAACTGCATATTTGTGGCCAAACTCTTCACTGCATCAAACTGTAGCCCCGACATGGTGGAAATGTAATACCCACCTTGACTGGCTGGCAGGGCTGTGCCTTATGCAGCCCAGGCCTTCAGCACTATCTCCCACCACATTCCAACTGAAGAAGTGAGGAAGTGGCATTTACACAAGCAAAGTGGATTGCTCCAGCTGGAGAGCAGTTCCTAGTGGTGTACCTCAGAGGTCAATACTAGGTCTCATACAGTGAAGCAGCAACTCAAAATCTGCCTCAAAAAAAGTAATATAAATAAAGCAAAGACACTGATCCTGTTGTACAGAGGCACTTGGAGGCTTTATCCAGCTATGATACCTGAAATCCACCATAGTATGTGGAATCTTAGTCTGTTCATAGAACACCTTAGCAATGGCTTGCAAAGATTTGGGGTGGATTTTTTCCCCAGCCACACAACAAGAAAACCCCTGGGGTTTTTTGCATCTGTAATGAATGTTTGCTTTGTTTTCCAACCAACTGATGGAGTCCATCTTGTTTGGCCATACAAGGAAAAATGGGCAATTACCTTTGAGCTGCTTCAGCACTTGCTGTCATCACTGCCAAATACTTCAATAAATAACTTGAAGAACAAATACTGCTTTCAGAGCTAGTCCCACAAATCCTCTGAAGTTGCCCCTTTGCCTGGATAAACAGCTAGCTAAACCCAGCTGATCCTAAAGGAAATAAATATGCCTGACATCAAACCTGGCAATCTCCCAGCCTCAGGTTTTGGCCCATCACCAGGCAAAATAAACTCCCCAAACAGCAGCCCACTAATGAGAGGATCTGTCACCGGCTTTGAGCGCTGAAGCACAGAAAACAGTAGTAAGAGCCACAGAGCCAGCCTTTGCAATGACAGCTGTCCAGAGGAGGAGAGGGCAGGCTCTTGGACCATCCTGACCATCAGCAAATAGAGCTTTCAGTACTGTGATCATGAACATAATTTTTCTCAGAACACATGGAAGACATGGAGAAATCACAATTTGTTGATGAGCAGAAGTTAAGCTCTCCCTGCAGCATTTTTTACTTGCCCTCAACTTGCAAGTGTGTGAATATTGATACAGCCAATGGGAATCCAATACTTAAAACCTCATAGGCAAATAATCAAGTCCACCGAACACCTTCAGTAAGGAGTACAAGTACCAACTTCAACCTGTTGCTTTTAAACTGCAGTAAACACTGCTCTCATTTTGCCAAGTTTGAGCCTTAGCCAGTTCTCTTTCTTGCAGAGGTTCTGGGAAATAAATCGAGCTATTGAAACAGAGTCTATTTGAGTAACCAGATTGAAACTAATTTATTTTCCCCTTGTGAAGCCACAGATACATAAAGTTGCTCCAAGCAGCTATGTGGCTGCAATATTCCTCGCAGAGACTGCCAGGGAGAACAGGCAGGTTGCACAGCAGAGCACCCTGTCAGAGAGGAAGAAGAGGCAAAATACAGTTATCTGGGTCTGTAATCACAAGCAACAGATGACATGCATAGCTTTATTAATTTATTAATTAGGAATTAATTTGTCAGCAGGGCATGTTGGGAGTTACCTTGATTAAATTTTTTTGTTTCTTTTTTTGGTTTGTGTGGGCTTTTCTTTCTACCTCCTTCCTTCCAGTTGTGCTCAGGAACATCTATTTATATTGCATAGGCATGATCTAATTTCTGTATTGGCAAAGGAGGGTAGCTGAAAGCTATGAAAACATGTTGATTCTCTCTGATCAGAGCTGTTGCATGTTGGTATTGGATACAAGGTGGAGCAGCTTATACTGATCCTTAAAGCCAAAAATTAGAATCCTTCATCACATCAAGAACCATGGGTTCCACATTTTTTCTTTTAGTAGCTTTCTTTCAATGGGACAAAGTCTGCACCTTATCCTGCCCACAGACAGCATTCACATTTGAATTGTATCAGTGTGAATATCCTGCTTAGTTAGTGGTCCCTTTTTAGTTGTCTTGCCAAACATTCACAGTAAAGTAAACTTCATAATTTTTATAGTATCATGATGCCACTGTTACTTTCGTTCTGTGATTCTAGGCATTGAAACCTGACACTAGAATTACAAGATGTAAAACATTTCTACATGCATATCATATTTATATATTTATTCATCCAAAAGTAAGGGCTTTCTCATCCTGTAAAATACAATCAAGCAGAAAAAATAATTAAATTTAATTGATTAGGAAATACTTTAAAGGACAAGGAATCTGAGAGTTTCCGGGCAGGAGAAAGGATGACCTGGGGGTATAAAGCTCACAATCTCTGCAAATTCTTGTAGAATCTCTTGCTTTTAGACCCCAACAACTCCAAAAGAAACTTCTCTCTCTATGTTTATGTCTGTATTCTTGTCCCTGACTGGAAAGACTGAGGTAAGTGCAGTGAGGTCTTTCCCCCATCCTGATTTAGAGTACGTGATGGATCATACTTAGGTTCTTTAGCCATTTCTGTGCCCTGTAGAGAGCAGACCTGACTGCTCAACAAGGTTTGTGGTGTGGGACATTGTTCTCCTCCAGCGTTTTTTTCTTCCTGAAAGTCCTGTGGTCCACACTCAGCCCGGTACTACTGACTTCATTTGTCAGTAAAGGCTGGTTTGGGGTATTTGAGGAATCTTCAGCCGCCTATGACTCCAGCAGACATTAGGGATTGTCAATGTATCTGGAATGTACTGAGTGGCAAAAAGGACAATTTGGTCCCAGTCTGCAAGAGCAGACCAGATTTACCACAGATGTTCATCAAGGAATAAATTACCTTTCTGATCTTAGCAAAACTCTTGAATCCCAAATGGGACAGGTATCTTATAGCAGAGTGCAGACTTTTGCTGTCATTAGACTCCTGCTTGTTTTTTACCCCAGGTAAATTCAGGCTTGGGGAGGCCCACACATTAATGTCTGAGGCCAAACTGTCCCTCTTGCATTTTCGTTAATAAAAATGAGTTAGGGTCTCTGCAAAAGATTCTTCTGGGAAACTTTCTGGTCATCCCTGTCAGGAATTAGACTGACACAGAATAGGTCACATTATCCAGAATTTAAAAAAACACAACAGAAGGATTCAGCTTTCCCAAAATAAACTCCCTGCCTTTCTTAATAGGACTTATTCCTGTTCAAAAGTTTTATCTGGAAGTTCAACTTGACCCTGAGTCAAGTCAGCAGAGTCCAGGTCAGGAGAAGATGCCTATGCTGCAGATAGACTCCACCTGCACCCAGGGAGGGAAAGAAAGGTGGTTGAAGACAGCAGGTAAATCAGATTCTAGCTGGGCTGAACTTCCTTCTGCAAGTGCTGGTCTGTGTCCTTTGAGTGTACAGGAAGTCAAGGATGAGCTGGCTTTAAACAAGATACTTAGTTAAAACGCTGGGAAATACACTGGACCTTAGCTCTAAAGACTGGGCCTGTGAGGCTGGTACTGTAACCCAGGGATGAAGCTCTGCTGACCCTGCCTGTGGAAACAGTCCAAAAGACAGAAAAGCTGTTTGTAGAACCTCTTCAGTTTCTCTTCAGAAACTGGAGATAGGATTATACTTCCTTGCTTACTCTGAAGAGAAGTCCATCTTGCTTTGAATGATTCAGGGTGTAGTTGTGGAGGATAGCACTACATGGAGGCCTGTATAGTACATGGAAATATGACAGTATAGGTCCACCTAGCAGAGTCTTCACTCAAGTGTCATTTCAGGTACAACAGCAAACACACAAGTTCCTTTTCAGATACACTTATCAAACTCTTAGTAGTGAATTTAATTCTTCGTTCACGGTAGTATCTAGAATTCGCTTTGATCAATGACAGCCTGTGAAACAAGAACAAAGTTACTCTGAATTTTCACAAAAACCGGAATTTGAAAATCCATGCAGTAAGTGTTAAAAGAGAGCAGTGTTAAGGAAGTCTTTCCTAATGACTAGTCAGGATGGAATTGAATTTTTTCAACTTTTCAAATTTTAAACACTCATTGTCCTGTAAAATAGGGCTAAAGACCAGTATCTGCTGAGCCGTAAATAAAGAAACTTCCAATCAGAGGTGCTGCAAATTTTCTGTCACATGGATACACAAAAGTGGAGGCATTCCTCTTTGAAACCCTTGAAGGACTCCAGTCTGACAGAAGCTGCTGTGAGATCTCATAACTTTTGAGAAAGTTCACTACATACATTTTGAGGAGAGATATTTATATTTATTATACAGGAGTGCCAGCTAAAGCCCAAATTGAAACACATGGACTCAATAAAGGCCCAATTACGTGACCTTTGCTGTTTGCCACGCTTTTAACTTGTGTAAGTAATTGATTACACTTTCATGAGATCATAATCAGAAGGTTGTTCTTTGGTAATGGTGTGCTAGAGGAGCTTTATCCTCAACTTCAAAGCTATCCTGTGAGGCTTAAGAACAAAGGGTTGGAAGTTTGAAGCACAGCCAAAATGAATCTGTATGCGTTATCCATGTTTATCACCATTCAAGAGGTGGATTAGCTTATTCTTCATCTGTGAGCTTTCCCTTGATGAGCCACCATCTCTAAGGTTTACATTTGTGCTTTTGAAACTATTCTGCTTAACTAAATATAGTGTCTGTTCAGATCCCCATCATAACTAACCTAAATACCTGTTAGTGAAATCACTTGCCTAATTTTAAAGGTTTTATTCTTCACATTCTCTGTGAAGAATTTTCAGAATAATTATTAATTATCAGTAAATCCATCCAAAGCCTGAAACTGCAAACAGATTATAACCTAAAGATACACTCCTAGGATCAGCCAACCAAGCTATTAACTTACTTTTCAAGCTGTGAGGGGGAGAAAATAACCCTGTGGGTTTTTCTCAGTGTAGATAGAGCCACATAGATGTGTTGCAGGTGGTGGTAGACCTGCAAAGACTTGTTTTTTTAGGAAGTAACCTGATGAGACAGTATTTTGTGGGTTTTTTTCTAAGAGCAGTAATAATTTTCTCCTTTTTTATTAGCTTTGGGAGACTCTATTTTGAATGTCCATGATCACGAAATGTCCACCAGAGAGCACTAATCTTTTGCTGGGTGACAAAAGAATGAATTGGGCCTTGCTGTGCTGGAACAAGAATTATTTTCTCAGGAGAATTTTCAGAGCCTTTACCAGTTGTCAGGATACCAGAGCAATATGTTTTGTTAAATATTTGAAGATAGCAAAGGCTCGTGTGTCTTTTACTTATTTAAAATCTGAACTCTTAATGATATTTCTCTTTTTGGTGTACTGTTTGCTTTTCCCCCCTCCCCAAAGTAGAATTATACAATTTTCATCTGTAAGACGTAAGAGTAAACAATTTAAAGGAAGTTCATGCACCAGGCCTGGTTCATTCAGAGAAATATCATTCCATGCTAGAAATTTTCAAGATGTAATTAACTGTGCATATTTATCAAAAACCCTAATGATTTTGTCTTCTTTCAGCTTATTTTTTTTTTTCAAAAGTAACTCTAGTGAAGCTATAATAATATGCATTACAGAAAATGTGTTAAACAAAAAAGGTCTAAATATGGGAAGTTGGGCTCTTTTGCTTTCTTTGTTTCCAAATAAAGCAAGGTAGAGGAGTGAGAAACCCCCAGACTTTCCTCACTGAGGAGCTGTAAATTTGTTGTGACAAACATTTTAAAGAAATGGTGCATGCCACATGCCTTTGTCTCAGCGTGATTGTACTTAACCAGGAGGTTGCTGTGCATCTGTTTGCACATATGCTGCTGTCCAAGGCTCTAGCCTGGTGGAATGGCCCTACTGTCCCCACCGCAGATACCTGCTGCATCAAGGGGTTGCCTCTGATCTAAACCAAAACCGTATTTTCATTAGCAGGCTAATGATGGACAGGAATGTGTAATAGGCTTTTATTTGTCCCTCTGTCTCGGGAGCCTGCTTTTTCAGCACCATGATGACTTTCAGAGCTAACGCTCTGCTGGTATACTTGGATTCTCCTTTTTCAACTCTGTCCCTCTCAACCCCAGTCTTTCTAGCAAGCCCTTCAGCTTCCAGTCTGAGATTGGTTTCAAATGACCACTTCAAATGCTAGACTGCTTCCAGAGCTCAGGGTCCGGTGAGAGAAAATACTTGCTCAAAATGACTGAGCAGCTGCCCTGTTTCCCATGTCTCCCAAAGAGCAGACAACTGTCAGAAACAATGATAAATATAATATAAATCTTTTACATTGTGACCTCACCAAGCTTCTTGACAGTGATTTTTTCGTATTCCTTATCTTTATAGAAATTCTTTTCTCATTATTTGAGGGAAAAGCTGATGTATTCTGCAAAATTTTCTGTCCATCTCCCCAGTGCAAAGCATTCTTGGAAGTCTGTAATGTGACCTTTCAAAATCTGAGGCTCCTTTTAAAAACAAACAAGAAATTTCACTTTCCCAATTTCATAAATAATTCTGTTGGAGGACCTGATCTGCCATCCACAGCTGAAGGCCACATTAAGCACCAGTTAGTAATCTTCCATTGGCAAAACCAGAGAGTTTTATACCATTCTTCTAAAACCATTAAAACCGCAAGTAGTTATTGTTGAAAGTTTCATGCAGGGATGCACTCTATTCTTTAAAAACTATTGTGTATGGATTTTCTGCAGTCTGCCATGGTTTCCTTAATGTGAAGAAAGCAGGCACAGAACAGGCTCTACAGATTTGTGAGCATTTCACCCCAGTATTGCCTAATTACTACTGTCACATAATGTATTTTTCTTTGAGATTGCCCATATCTCTGAGTTCTGATTTGTGTCCTTTTTTTATTTCTTTGAAACACCAACTATCTCTACTCCTCCTTTTGTGTGCATCTCTGTTTTTTAACCCTGCCGCTTCAGTCCATTCCCATACCCTTAGCAGCTGATACTGGAAGACAGTCGGGTTATCTGTCTTCTGTGTAAACTGATTTTCTCAGAGCATGTTTCAGTATCACTTCATATTGTTAAGCATGCCTCCCATTTTAGGTCTACCTCTTGAGGCTAACAGCAAGTTTCTGAGTGTCACACTGAGGTGTGAAAAATGTTTACCCTCTCTGTGACAGGACCAATTAACGGGTTCTGTCCCAAGCAGAAAAACAGGCAGTCTGTAGGCAGACACTTTATTATCTGCTTGTCTAAGGAAGCTCCGTTATGTTGTTCATTACAGCAGTGTCTAGACTGCACTGCAGTAAAAACATATTCACATATATGTACATATTCCTACTCTGGCCAGACTCCTTCAATAGCCTGGTATGCACAGTACAGATATTCTTTGTTGGAATTCATCTCACTTTGCTTCATGCTTCATCTTGGAACACAGACCAACTTCTCTGACCTAACGCAGTGAGTATCTTGGAGAAGCAATGGTCCATGCTGCCAACACCTAACAAACACATACATTGTCTCACTTTGTGACTTTTTTTATGGCATATGCAGCTGTGAGCATCTGCTATGGATAATGCATGGTAGAAATATCCATGGATCTGAGATAAAAAGGAACTTCTTTGGTGTGTTTCTTTAAATATAGAAAGTTGGCGTTAAGGTATGTTTGTCATATAATTGATAACAAAACATTCAGCACAGATCTCTTTAAAATAATGAGAAGAAAATATAGTTATTTTCTTATATCTACTTCCAAAGCTAACATACATTTGCTTCTTAATTAGAAAGGGTACAGATTTCATTAGGTTATTGAACTGTGACATATAACAGTTCAAGCTACTCTGCTTCGCTTTAGGTACTACGATTGCTTCTCATCCTATGTCTATCACATAAAATGAAGAAAACATAAAGCATATTGTTGTGAATTCTTTGATTAAATATGAAAGAAAAAACAGGCAGAAACAACATGGCATCTGAATGATAAGAGTACTTCAATGCAGTAGATCTTGAACCAAGGAATGGAGACCTGTAGGAATTTTAAATGTATATCTTTTAAAACCAAACTGCCAACAGATGTTTGCTACAATACTTGTTAGAGGGCTTCATTATTTTTATAACCTTTTAAATTCCTCTGATTTATAGAAAGCAGCCTTTCAAAGTCCATAAAAGTTAATCCTGACCAAGGAATTATTTGCCTAAAGTGAAATTTCCTCCCTCTTCTGAGGGCTTTACCCACGTGGGGAACAGTTAAAGGGCAGCTGCTTGGGGCTACCTGCTCCCTGCAAGAACCAACTCCCCAGACTGTTCACACAAGGTCTGCAGGGGTCCTTGCCTCTGTTTCTGAGGATCTCAAACAAAGATTTTCCACAGAAGTAAAACATACCCTTCCTTGGGTGCTTCCTGAAGTCAAGCCAAAAATCCTTTGTCCATTCAAAGTGTGCAATTGTCAATGATCAGCAATTTAATGCAAACCCCGTTTTCTTCACAACCTTTAACAACACTGTTCCTCTAAGATTTAACTTCACTGCCAAATTTAGTCCTTCACATACCAGAGAGTTCATAGGCTGACTTTAAAAAAAAAAAACAAACCACAAAAAACATGAGAGTGCCTTTATAATGGAAAAGGAATTACAGATTATGGATTTTTTCCCTTTATCTCCCAACCATATCCAAGCAAATTTTGTTCTTGCTACCAGGTCACTCACAATGACCACTTACAGCATAAATTACGGTAGTCGCTAGACAATATTTTAATTGCACAGACCTGTATCTACAGTTAACCATCATCACTAAATTTCATGGTAGGCTGGAGCATGGTAAATATTTGCTGAGAGCATGTTGTTTGCTTTTCAGTCATGATGATTAATGCAAGTTAATTGGCAATCAACTCCAATTACAGCAGGACAATACTGGAAACTCGATGTAGGGTTTGTGTCAAGACAGATTTTTTCCAAATAGATAGGATTTATGGCAGTCAAATCATGTTTCTGATTCACAGATTTGAGGAGTTAAACTACCCTGCTTCACTGTGCAGCCTCTCTAGACTGGGATTTTTGTATATATTTTATGTCAAAATTTAACTAACTCAATCCAACACACACTATTTGCAAACATACTCTGCAGCTCATGACTTTCAAGTCATGCTAGCTGGATCTACCTGAGGTGTTTCAGCTCTTAGATACTATCATTTCAAGGAGTTCAGTTTTCGTCAACTCAGCAGATGTACAAACCTTTGCAGAGAAATGGTGAGAGCAGTTCTCTTTCCCCAGTGCAATATATGGCTTTCCTTCTGAGCAGCCTGTTGCTTGTGCAATGTCTCTTTCCATCTTTCTGACATGCTATCAGAACATACTCGTGCCTCAGGCACTAACCACTGCTACACCTCTACCCTACTTAGAGGAATTACTTCCTTGAACAGCAGTGAGTATTGTGGCTCATGCAGCAATGGGTCCCTTTTCCCACAGGGAACTTGCTTTTTGTCTTTATCCTTAGGCTCTAGAAAATTGGCTCTAGAAAATGAAATTCCAGTCCTTTTCCTACAAACTGGGAGTCTGGCTCATAAGCTGACCTTCTACAACAGTGTGTCTGGAATGGAAATAATGGGAGTGGAGCTGTTTGGTCTAGTTACCAGTTGTTGTTTACTAGAATAGTAAGAACATAATTTTTAATATCCCAGGTCATAACTCATTATGACCTGGTTTAGATACAACCAAAGATCAAAGCTAACCAATGAGAAACAGACAGTGGAGGATTGACTCACTCACTGCACTATTCTATAGATGTGTGGAGACATATAATTATTTTTCTGAACCAAAGTTTTATTTGAAAACAAAAGTGTTCACAATCTGACTTTATGGCTTGTTTTCATATTTTGGCATGGTATATTGTATTGGAAAAAAAAGTCTTTAATTAAAAGCAGCATTTTGAACATTACTCCAGATTTCACTTTTCATCTCTGGTTTTACTGCTTCTCTCCATGTCCTCTCTCCCTCACATATTTACTCCATGTGTTTAACCCCCACTTAAAACCTTTCATTGTTTCCTGCCCTATTGTTTTGTAAGTCCTCCTCTGAGGTCTCTGTGCCTACACAACACCCTCTGAAGATTGTCCATGTAGAGTGTAGCACCTCATGCTGTCTCCTCTCTGTTATGGGGTCTCCTTACTGTCCCTACAGAGCAAGTGGATGTGCTGCCAGGGCTGATCAGGAATTTCATAACAAGCTCTCTACCCAGACCATGAGTGTTCTTCTGGTGTTACCAGGAGCTAAAGGGAGATGGTCTCTCACACCCTGCAGGGCTTCTGCTCAACATAGCAGAGCACAGAATCACAGAAGGGCTGAGGCTGATCAGAGACTGGACAGTCTGACCTCAAGATGAGCTAGTCCACCCCTCTGTTCAAGCAGGGTCACCTAGAGCCACTTGCCCAGGGCTGTGTTGAGTTGGATTTTGAACATCTTCACAGAGGGAGGCTCTACCTACCTCTTTGGACAACCTGTGCCAGTGTGCAGTCACACACACAGTAAAAAGGTGTGTTCTCAGTTTCCAACAGAGTTTTCTGTATTGTGCCTATTACCTCCTGTCCTGTCACTGGTCACCACTGAGCAGAGCCTGGGTCCATCTTCTTTACACCCCCCTATCAGCTATTTATACACACTGATTAGATCCCCCATCAGCCTTCTTCAGGCTGAATACTCCCAGCTCTCTCAGTCTCTCCCTGTACAGCGGACACTCCAGTCCTTGATCATCTTTGTGGCCCTTCACTGGCCTCACTCCACTTAAGTCCATGTCCTTCTTTTACTAGGGAGCCAGGATATTATAGGAGAAAAAGGACAGTGTTCTGGCTAAGGACATGGGCAGACCTCGTGTTGACATAAACTAGCTACCATTTATCAGCCCAAATTTTGGTTTTAATCTCTCTTTGCTGCACTGTTTTACCTAAAATATAGACAGAACAGTACTATCTACTGTCAGTGAGTAGATGGAAACACATTTTTGTGAATGCCCATGCTAAGGTCTCAAGCCCTTATCTGAGAGCAGCAGATAGAATTACCTGTAATCCCTTATATGCTTCATGGTAAATGCGATGGCACAATTTAGCATAAAAGTTTCATTCCCACTCACTCTGCACACCAGCAGTTGTGCTGTTGACAGCCGTGGAAGCCTCTAGTGCCTGGCTGAGATGCATACATCTCAGGTGTGTGTACATGGTGTGTACAGCCACACTGCAAACACATGATGGCACTTTGCGTCAAACGTGAAGAAATCTTGAACAGATGCCTCAACAGAGAGGCGAGACTCCCATGGACAAAAGTACCAAAGCCTACAATCTGTGCCACAACGCAGGTGCTTATTGGGGGTAGGATTAAGGTAGTGGAAAGTAGTTTTTAAATCATGCCAACACTTTCTAGGGCTCCTTGAAATCATTTATGTTGCAGTTAATGAGTGACACGAAGCCAGCTTGGTAGGAGAGCTCTCAGCTCCACCCTTGGGACTGTAACAAAGTGGGGAAGAACAAGGCAGGGTCAGAGCTGTAAACAAGGTACGTGTCCTGGCGTGGCACTCCAGCAATGTGGCTACTCACTGCCCAGCCCTGTGTGCCCAAGGCAGTGCGCTGTGCTGTGCAGATCAACCAAGAGCAAGCCTGGATAATCTCATGCCACAGCTGTATGTGCCTATGCCCTTTAAACTGCACTCGTGGTACAGGCAGGTCATCCAGGCTCACCAGTCAGTTCCAGGAGGATTCTGCCCCAAAAACAGCTTTAAGGATTAGCTTAGTGTCCATGTATTTTTGTTGTCTGCCTGATGAGCAGTGTGGGTTGTAAAAAACATTTTCCCTCTATAACATTTGTTTTCTATAGGCATGCCATTTTCCTTACTGATATACTGCATCCTGATTAATGTATGGTCACTTGCAATCTCTGAAATAAGAGGAAATGATCTGGAAATTATGTTTAGGTCAAGAAGCACTCAGGGAAATTATAGAAATTAATCCAGTGAATTGCATAATGAAAAATGTAGTATTTTTCTCTGCTGTAGTTTGTGTGCTCAATAGTTTCCTTCTGTGAATACAACTAAAATAAATATAGGTTTTTCATTTATTTTGTCATAGGCTGAGTACTACTATGAGTTCCTGTCTTTGCAGTCTTTGGATAAAGGCATAATGGCTGATCCAACTATAAATATCCCCCTGCTTGGAACAGTTCCTCATAAAGCATCAGGTTTGTACTGTTGATATTATAAATTTTGTTCCTGTGAAAAATATTCTACAGCCAGTAAAGTCTAAATATCTTATTATGAATTGTAGTTCTGAAGTTTATTGCCTAAAGAAATGCTTGCCACAGTACTTGGCACTGAAGAGTTTGTAAATGCCTTGCCTGAGTACAGCAGCATATTTTGTCTGAGCCAAGTCACATGAAGCTTTTATGTGTAGATAAATCAGCAGAAACTTGTGCAGAAGTGTTGCATAAAATTCATGAATGCTATTACTTAAGTTGTGCAACTTTTGGAAAACAAATTCTTTGATCACTATGGGAAAAGTTATCAAATTATTCTGTTTCTCAGGGGTTGCAGTTCGAAAATGTTTTGCTTTCATTTGGGGTCACCAGGCATTCAGCTCAAAGACACAAGTTCTAGTTTAGGATATTATCATTTATCCCTTAGTTGTGCATTCTTAGTCCTTCACTGGAATTTACAGCTCCACAGCAGAGGCTGAGCCCAAGCCAATGCAAGTCTTTCAGAAGCACCATGCTGCGTAGTGAGCTGATCGGAGTAAAAAAGCTTTCCATGAAAGATTATTGAATCTGGTTAGCTCTGAAGTGGATGAATAACAGTTTATGTGAACTGTTTCAGGATTCATAGGTGGTAGCCTCTGGTAGGGAGGCAGAAATACATCTCTTGATGACAGTAGTGCCTTAGTGTTCATGGTTTCCTAAATTGCCTTAGCCTGTCTGTGGGATAAATGTGGGAAAGAAATGAGTAATGAAACAGGAGGATTGGACTATGAAGGAAGCACTGTCACACAGGTTTTCATCTTAGATGAGTCTTTCTTCCTTCTCTCTTTTTCAGTGGATAAATTCTGGAAGTTTTTTTATAATATTCTCCATTTTCACCTTGCCATTAGATTGTCATTGAAGTAATGTTTCAATACAGCTTTTTGCTGTGACACCTGGAATTTAGCATGAGTGATTGGTCTCTACATTCAGTGTGGATTGAAGGAGTAGTATTGAAAATAGATTTGGGTGAAAGATGCTATGATATTTGCACCACAACTGCTGCAATTGAATTGGTTGCAAGCCCAATAAATGTCAAATAAAGACACTTAAAAGCAACTTAAAAGTCATAAAGGCCAAATTCTTTTTAAGCATTATTTCCATCTCGATATAAAGCAGGTGAGATATGTGAGAAGCACTCTCTGCTGCACTCAGCACTCTGATATAAGCTAGCTACTCCTTTAATTTTTAACTATCTAGAAAGGCTAGACCAAAATTACCCCTTCTGACCGTGTTTAGGAAAACTTAATCTACAAGTGCAGGGAGGCCAGAGATGAGATCTCACAGTTGCAGCAGAAGGTCTGTTAACCATCATGATGGGAGGCCTTATTAAAGCCGAAAGGACTTACCTGTTGGCAGCATCAGCACCTCAGTTCCAGGACTAACAGGGGCATGTCCATGGTGTTCCCTTCCATGGATCATGTGCAGGGCATCTCTGCACTGAATGTACATATAAGCAGTATTTAAGTCCTGTTTGGCGTTCCAGTGCTCCAGTGTTTAGTAGCAATTGATAATCAGTACCTGTACAGTACTTGGAGCATGTACACTGTTAATGGTGAGACACTACTATGATGGTGGGTTTTTTACACTGCCTGTTAGCTGGCCAAAACTAACTTAGTAGTCCTAAGTAAATACATGCTATAAAGGTAGTGGTTGTTTGCTACTTTGTAGTTATTGCTGTAATTAATGTGTTGGCAAAACAGAGTTGGCAAATCTAGTCTAGTTTGCCTGGATCTACTGCATTACCAAAGCATTTTTCTACACATACAGATGTCAGAAGAAATTCAACCACAAGCTTGTGTTTAGTAACAAATCAACAGTTGGTGCTTTTTGAAAAAGTGTTTTAGCCCAAAGACAATTAATTGCCCTTAAAGACAATTAAGGAGAAATAAAAGAGGAAAGGTAGCTATAGTAAACATGATTGTGGGAAACAAGTATGAGGATTGACAGACACCTTATTCAGAGGTAATTGAAACCAATGGTTTTATAAAAATCAGTGGACTTTTGTAACTTCTTTGAGGATATTTGTCTACCTCCAAATGAGGCATATGAACGGCTTTAGTGCTGTAGGGCCTCTCTAGCCTCTATTTTGCCTTATGGCCAATGGTGGCCGTAAGAAGACCTGTGGAAGGGCAAAAGGAGGACAAGCATACATGATACTTCTGTTTACACTCTCAGCTTTTACTACCTTCAGCTTGGAGGATTTCCTGTGTCTTAAATGATTTGTCTACTTTATAAACCCACATGGGTTACAGATCTCTCTTTCTAGTACTTCTTCAGGCTCTCCTTGAGTCCATATCATCTTCTGTTATCTCCAATCACCTTGGCAAGGAGTTCACTGCCACCCATTGCACGAAGATCCCCCTCCTGTTGCTTCAAGTCTGGCTGCAGCAGCTTCATCTGATGGGCACTAGTCCATGCACTGGTAGAGACAGTAGCCAATCCATACTGTTGGTCCGATCCATGATTTTGTACTCATCAATTATGTACCCCCTGAATTTTTTTTTCTCTTTGCCAGACTGAAGAGTCACAACCTACCCAATTGTTCCTCATTGGATGCAACCTTGTCCTTCTCTTACCTTTCCCTAATTCAGTATATCCTGAGATGAGGTACCAAATTCTCCTTGGATTTAAGTGAGATTTAAACCACCTAGATTCCTTAGACTTATTGGAAATCCCATTCCAAATCCCAGGATTGGTACCTGATTCAGTGCTCACAACGTGGATATTGTTGCACCTAAACACATGGTAAGACGTTAAGAAGGCTGTAGAAGATGCTTTCCACTGGAAGCTTAAAGAGCTAAGACTACTCAGCTTGTCTAAATGAAGATGTTTGAGAGGAGTGTGGATATCTGCCCAATGAGAAGCAGCTGGCTGCTCATTTCTGGCTGCAGGGGAAAGTCTATAAGGTCTAGTGGTTCAGTCTGAGGTTTAGCAAGTCCAAAACAAAGTGAGTCATTTTTGCGGCAATGATTAACATCTTGAACACCACACTCAGAGAGGTAAACGCAGCTCTAGGTCTGTGCCCAGAAGCAATGTAGTGGTGTGTGACTGAGAAAGAGCTGGCCACCTAAGTGGCCCGAGTCAGCCCCTCCTGTCCCTGTCTGACCCAGGCAGTGCAGTGCTGGTGCAGGCTGGCATGGCCAGGCTGCTGGCACAGTGCTACTTCGTGCATTTCATGCAGCCCCACCAGCCCACCAGCCAGGCTCAGGAGACCTTCTTTCCCTGCCCACTGCTGGTTTTGAGATAGTAAAATATAAGCACTGAGCATCCAAAGATGCCGAAAATCTCTCCAAGCTCAGTGGCAGAAATCAGTGTCTTCTCTGAGTGCAGCACCATCTCTGCTCTCTCCACCATGCTGGTAGAGAGTGACAGTGGGCTGTGTATGTATATTCTCCAGAACTTTCATGCCTGCTTCTGTTGAAATTGGTCATTCAGAGATGTCCCTTAGGAAGTCCCACCCAGGACTAAAGGCTGTTTTTGATGGTGGCCTTGGCATATTTGTCTAGTGGGTAAAGCAATTTCTTGCAAACTTGAAGGGCTGTGCAGACACACAGGAGTTACTCTCAGACTGCTTCTGCTGAAGACAATTTAGGGAACCTTGGTTTCCTGAACAATGGGAAAAGCCATGACCTCCCAGACAAAATATATTAAACCTGCATCATCTGCATCCTAGGAGAGCATTGTAATTACTACCTAAAATTAAGCTAGGTTTAAGTCACTAGGTTTCCTGAGGTTCCTTTTCAAATTAGTTAAACTTTCCTTGTTCCTGCTAGAGCCATCTGCTCTGCAGCCCTGGATACAAGTGCTCCAGAGGATGCAGAAATTTATATGTGCAGGAAAGGCTGTTCTCTGGCCTGGTGGTAGGAAGATGGTTAACAGAAAGAAGTACAGATCTGTGATTCCCTCTCCTTGTTTTTAGCCAGTGATGGACAAATGTAAACTGCACCCTGAATTTGGGAAGCAGGGACCAGAGGTGAGGTTTGCCCTACCCCAGCCCTGGTCAGCACTGTATTAGGCCACGGGAGCTTGTGGCTGTGTTTTTTGATGCAAGGGACTTCTCTCTGTGCTTTGGTTTGACTGTAGTGCTATTGGTGTGTACTTAGCATTATTCAAACAGGCATAAAAATGCAAGGATTGAGGCAGAGTTTAGGGGCTTTATTTCAGCTCTGAACCACCACAGAGTTTGGCCAGGATCCAGGTGGTTTTTGCTCACAGGTGGGTCCTGTACTGCATTTTTGTGTGCCTAACTGTTCAGACATATTGTAAGTCAAAAAATTTTGGCCCTTCCAAGGTGGGCAGTGCTGGAATAAAAGGTTTATAACCTGTGGCCTTGGTCTCTAGAGATGCATTGCTGGATTTTTCCCTAGGCATTTAAACCACAGCCAGATCTCAGAGGGGTTGCTACCAATCAGTGAAATCTAGATACAGCTATAGCGCTGTCATTAAAAGTCTGCCACGTCTTCCTCCCCGTTGCAATTTACTCAACTAAAACACATCCCAATCCAAGCACTGATTTTCTGCACTTATCCTGTAAGAAGGTTACTACAGCTTAAGAAGTTCACTGCATTTAAAATGTATTTAATCCACTGTAAGAGTTTCCTTCTTGCCACGTGGTTGCATGGTTTTGGTCTTTGAAAAGGTTGGTGTAAAACCCTTCAGCTATGTAATTTCTTTAGAATGAGAACTTCAAGGGACCTTTCAGTTTGTAGGACTTACCAGAAGCAGAATGTGTTTCAGCAATAAATTATTTGGTATTTTACCAAGGCAGCAAATCAAAAAATGGCCAAATTATGGCTTGCAAAGTCTTTTATAACAAGCAATCTAAACCCAAATGTAAGGCTGTTAGCTCAGTATTTAGTTCTGAAATCTCAGGCCAGCTTCAAAAGAAAGGAATAAACAATTTCTCTTAGTTGGATTTGACTTATAAAGCAGCTAAGAAGAGCCAATTTTGAAGAAAAGAGATAAAATCATTTCATCTGAAGATTATTTAAGATCATTTGTGACAATAACAGCGGAGAATTCCATAGCTCTGAGGTATTTGGCTTACTTCATCATTAAAATACTCCAGATTTACTGGCCTTAATTATTTGCTTAAACTCTTTGTATTTCAAAAGTGTTTGTATACTTTTCCTGGAAAGGCAATGTCCAAATATCACTATACTTAACTAGTTCTGTCAGAGTGAGGTGTCTATGCTTTCTTTTTAAAAACTGCACCTATGATCATACTTATCCAGTGTACCATTTTGCCAACACTTCATGGAGTAAGTTTTGGTTAGATAAGCATCTTATTTAGGTATTAGTTGTGATATCCAAGCCATAAAACTTATCTAAAGTAACTTTTTTTTCCCAAAATATATGTTTATACAGAAGTCATATGACAGCATGGAAAATTTAGACTCAGAAATGAGCAGTTCAACTCAGAAAATTAGAAGTAGGCTTCCAGCTTGTTTTGATGTATCCTTAGATACTTCCACATGAGTAATTTCCTCATCTGCAAGAAAAGTATGGTTGTGTTAAGACCGCTGTCTGTGCTGTAGACTGTTGGGGTTATATCAGCAAATGAGCACAAGCTCTTCTGTGCTGCTGTACTTCTAACCCTGGAGCCATCTCTAAATAAAGTGATCTGTGTCTCTGTGTTACAAGTTTTCACCAATGGCATTCCTCCAAAGCTTAAATACATTTATGATCTATTTTTTTTAGTATTTCAGTGTATGCTTTTATATGTATATATATATGTGCATGTAAGTATAAATACTACTGTTATTATTATCCTTTTAGTTGTTCAGGTTGGATTTCCTTGCCTTGGAAAACAAGATGGGGTTGCAGCATTTGAAGTGAACGTGATCATAATGAATTCAGAAGGCAATATTATTCTCCAGACACCTCAGAATGCCATCTTCTTTAAAACCTGTCAGCAAGGTAACACTGAAGACAACATGCTGGAATACTGTTAGACCAGGTCACCTAACTGTCCTATGTCTCATTTAGGATAAGAGCTAGAGAGGTTGGAAATAAAGCAGCCACACAATGTGTAGCAATCTTGGTGATTTCCAGGCTTTCTGGCTCTGTGTGCATTTGCTGGTCATTTACTATGTGTTTAGTGACCCTTTTCTTACTGAGTTCCCTTAACAGACTGGTTTGGAGACATTTCTCCCTCCTCCTGTTCACTGCTCATCACATTAAGGACATTGATAGAGATGTATCATATGAAAACCCCCTGTTAGCAAATGATTTGAGGTGCTTGGAGGAGAGTTAGTTCTGTGAAAGCAGGCTGAGGTTAATATTTCCAGAAATGGCACGTCATCTGGGGAACTGATCTTCTGGGGGCTGTAGTGGGGACATTGCTATCAATTAATGCTATCAGTGCCTTAGTTCCAACTTGGTGCCTTTAGTTACTTACATCTCAAACTTGTGCATCCAAACTGAATACAAAAATTTTAAATTAGAAAATTTCTGCAAAACTTGGCTTTACCTTCTCTGTAGCTCAGGTGCAACCTCTTGGCTTTCGATACCAGTAAAATGGTGGAAGTTGGTGTTCAATACTTCCAGTCATCAAGCAGCAAGCACACAGAAGAAGAGCAGCATGAAGTTACTGCAGAGTTGGCTTGGAGAGGAGAGCACTTGTTTAATCAACCAATTTATGAACCATAAACACTATGTAATAAGACTTTTTGGATTAATTTGAATTTGATAAACCACAAACAACTATAATTATCACTTTAAGCTGAGGCTATGGAAATCGAAAAATCAGTATCAGAAAAAATCAGAAAAATAAGATAGTTATCCCATATCATGTGCAATTGTATCGGATTAACCCATGACAGGGCTGATGTACAAAGAAAAAGATTTTTATTCTTCTCCTATTAAATCTTCTTTCACAGTCTCTCATTTTCTTCTCTGCACTATTTTCTCTGAGATAATTGGCTGTAGTGTGGCTTTGAAGGGCGAACAGCAGGAGCAAGAGCTGTTTATTCTTTGAAACCTCACTACGCCTAAATAGAAAAGCTGCTTGTCTCCTTTGAAGCCTTGAGGCTGCCAATTAGCCCAGGGAAAGTGGAGGAGGGGGAGAAGAAGTGGGCAGAGAAACAGGAAGAAAAATGGAGGCTTAAAGGATGCAAAATCAGCCAGATCTCATGTATGAAGTTGTGTGCCTGGTGTAAATACAACACAAAATTTTTCCTATCTTCTTATTTTCAGTTCAGCTCAAAGATATTGAACTTAATAAACTTTGGAAATAGCATTGGGGTATTCTAACAGGGACAGAAGAGTTACAGGTCTGTATTGTGGAAAACAGTGTGTTAAAGAGGAAGGGCTCAGTTTAGTAGTAGCATTCATCCAAGTTATCGTTTCTGTGTTATTGTTTGTTGTTACCATTTTTATATGAGTTGTAATCTCTAACAATTTAGCAGAATTACATCATATGACCTCTCAATAAACCTGGGGTTGGTTATTGTCCCAGTCCTTTGTTTCTGGAGCCAGCTGAGACACACAAGGAAGATTTTCCAAACTCTACAGACGTGCAGAGGAGGAGTTTCTCACATCATCTTTTCCAGCCCATACTGGAATAATTCCCATTTCTGCCCAGTGTCTGGTAAGGTGGACACTGCAGTGTTTTGGGACAGATGATGAGAAGGATAAAAATGTCTTTCTTATTTCTTCTTTTGGTTGGTGTTAGAGTAGGGGTGAGTTTCCTTCCTCTGAAAGACATCATACATGGTGAAGAGCTCCAGTTTCTCCTGTCAGGGCCCTAGTCACTGTTTCCAGTTATTCTTGGCCATACAGAAAGGCCTTGGCAGAGGAAGTGAGGGGAGCAAGGGAGCAATTTTGTGGATAAGAGAGGATTTGTTGTGGCTAAGAGGTGGTCACAAAGAAAAAAATTATGTTTTCCTATTTTTCTGCTTGAAATGGTATGCATTTAGGCATGCATTTTTTTGGTAATGAATAGCAGCTCTGCATTTGGGTACAAAGAGAGAAGCACTTCCAGAAAGAGTCCTAGAGTACAGTGTTAGAACACAGGAGGATCAAAAAACTCTTTACTACTATAACTACAGCTGCAAACAGCTTTACTTTTAAGGCATATCATTTTACCTCAGAGGTTTTGAACCTTCTCACTTGGAATGTCACACGACAGAGCATCAGGATGAGGAGGTTGTGCCTACAACTGATCCCTAGTGATGTTAAGTTCTTCTAATGGGAGGAGGCAGCCTCTCCTGCCTGCCTTATTCTCTGTGAGGGATCTGGGAAGGTATTTTTGAGTAATTGTTTTTCTACCTAGAAGTCCTTTTTGGGTTTGATTTAGTTTGTCTTCTTGTTTGATGGACTCTCATGTTTTGAGGATGGTGGTGGCACCCAGAGGTATTTCTCATCCTTGTATAATCCTGCGAGTGTTGCCAAATGCTTTTACGTATTTGATCAATAATTGAGATATGAATGAGTGTTGATGGTGATACAGGACTATTGTGCAGGAGTGCTTTCATCTTTCTTTTTGGCCTTCTTTCATTTAGTCTTGATGCTCACGCTTTCATATGAACAGAGATTTCATCACTGTCACCTCAGTACTAACAGATGCGGTAATTAATGCAATGCAAGTTGCAGTGACGTCTACTTCAGGCTGCAGAAATTGAAACTGGTCCTGCACACTAAGGGCAGGTCTAACCAGCCATGCAAGTTCTGCACTGGGTTGTCTGCTCAGTTCTGCACTAAGCTGCCTGCTCATTTCCACGCAGAAAAGAACGTACTGGATCAAGCAGAGCGTCCACATTGCTCATGTGCTTGTAGAGCAGCAGAGCAATCAAAACGCACAGTCCGTCAACAAGTACATCACACACGTGAACACATGATGGAACCTCTATTTGTAGACTGCTAAGAGAGAAACTAATTTATCTTAAAGAAATCTTAGCTGAATTTCCATTTCTTCAGTGTTTGTCTGCCAGCAAATGTTTTAACTGTTGTGTCGAAGACATATATTGAACCTACTGAGAGCTGGCTGGCAGCTGAATTATATAACGTTTTAATTTAGATTGTTGTTATATTTTATGAAGCGGAATGTCCAGGAGGATGCAGAAATGGAGGGGTTTGCAACGAAAGACACGTCTGTGAATGTCCTGATGGGTTTTATGGGCCTCACTGTGAGAAAGGTAATTTAATAAAAAATCTCAACTCTCTTCTTTACATCAATCACAAGAAAACTGTATCTCCTGCACTGTAGACTCTCCTAAAATTAAGAATGGACTGTTCTGAAGACTTCGTATATTTTGAGTTCAAACATGTAAGTGAATTGTTATTATCATCCATGTTCTAATGGAAATACGAGTTGCTTACATGAAAAATATTTTCTCTCTCACAGATTGCATTTAACAAAAACTGATGCAATAGTTAAGTGATCCTTAATCACAGGGAATCCGTCTGGCAAGAAGATTAAATAAAATTCTTCTGCTAATGAGGACTAGCTGGGAAACAAAGCACAGTGCTTTAGTTGCTCTGCGTTTGTTTATTTGGAGATAAGATCAGATTTGTAAGCAGGCTGAAAACAAAGATGGGAAGATGAAGGGAAGATTCTCTTTCTTTTCCATTAGTGAATAATATCTCAAACCAACACTTCCAGGAGTGAAGGACCAGAAAATTGGTGTGACTTGGCAAGGAAACTAGATCTTCTTCCTATCCCTCCCTTCCTCTTCCCAGTGGCAGTCCCTCCGCAGCATGACTCCAATACAATAATTCACTCCCTGATGCTCTGGCTACATCAAAAATATTAAGTACAAAGGATCAAGGACTGTTCTCTAGCCTGGAGGGCAACTGGCAGCGCTTACATTCATATGTTTAACAAACTCTTACCTTCCAACAAACCATTACAAACTCACTCCTGGGAGGAACCTGTGGTCACTACTCATCCCAGGACCACGGCCAGGAGGGTTTGCTGGTCAGGGGAGACAAAGCTGAGCCACCAACAATTTCACAAGATGATTTCACGAGGCCGTTTGGCCTCACGCTGGGTACTGTTTAACACACTAGCATGGACCCAACCTCGCTGCATGTACCAATTTTGGGCAACCACAAAGTGAAGCATTGCCCCCTAACATGCCTCCCTGAAGAGCTTTTTGGGGATGGCCACAAGGCAGAGATGTCTTGGAAGAGCACAGGGGCTCCAAAGAAGATTCACTGGGAGCATGCAGGACAGTTTGGCTGTGCAGCAGGCTTTCCTAGCCAAAATTAGGTAACCATGCTTATGCTCAGGTATGCAGGAGTAGGGAAGGTTCATTGTAAAGCCTGCCTGGTAACCCCACTGAGTTACTGGCCCCTCTGAGACAGTGCTGCCTGTACAGCTGAGGGACCAGAATACAGTTATAGAGAGGACTTGTCTGACGGGATTTTAAATATCCAGAGTGTGTAGGTGTATATGTGTACTTTCCTCTCCCCTGTCTGGTATTAAACTCTACAAGAGGCAATTTCTGCTTACATATGGAATCAGATTTGAACTTAAATTAGCCTTCGCTTTTTAGTAGCACTACACAGAAATTGCCAGTTACAAACCAAAGATGCAATAGATTTTACCCCCTATCAGAGGCACTTTGCAAAGGTGATGTAGAACAATAAGCAGAAGGAAAAGCAGCTTAACGAGTCAATGTGCTGTGTATTTAAATACCAGTTGCTGTCCCACCAGCGATGCTTTTTCTGCTCTTCCCCTTCCTCAGCACTGTGTGTTCCTCGCTGCATGAACGGCGGGCTGTGCATTACACCCGGTCTCTGCATCTGCCCCCCGGGGTTCTACGGCATCAACTGTGACAAAGGTAAACGCCAGCTAAACCCCGCCCCGGGCTCTGCACCCAGCAGCCTCTCTTTATTCTCTTGTGGCAGCTTCCCTCTAGGAGTGCATTTGGGAAAGTCAGGCAAGCAATAAGTAAATAAGTTTTAAAAATATTGTGATTCTTAAAATAGATGCTGTAGCACAGCCTGGCAGCTCCTGGAAGAATACAGGAATTTGCAGGCATCCATACACTGTGAGGGGTAGTTTGCATAATCCCTTCAGATGATTCACTGTGGATCTTACCACAAAAATCACTTATATTTCTAGCAGGGGGTGGGGGGGGGGATAGAATTACAAAAAAAAAAATCTCTATTTGAGCTCTAGTTTCCTGTAGTAAAATTAATTTTACTAATTATTTAGTATGTTAATGTGCTGCATCTAGACTCATGAAAAAATACGCCGGCTATTCATTTTTTATTGCTGCATTGGGGCTCATGATGGGTAAAAATAAACAATCAGTTGTTCAGAACAGTAATTTGGATCAGTCTAAGCTACCATGTAGACAAAAACCAAGTAGTTTCCTGCAGAAATATAACTGACCTGCTCATGGCAGAGCAGAACATTGTGCTGCATTTGTTGTTGCAGGTCTGTATGAAGTAAAGACTGAATGCAAAAGGTCCTAGAGGACTTTTTAACAAAATAATGGGAACCTTCCTATTATTTTGCACAAACTGTTGGTGTCAATGCCCTCATGTCTTGTATCTAGTATTTGAACAGACTTTTACCACATTTAGAGAGCGCTTCAAATGCACAATTAAATTAAATGCTCCCAATGTCTTGAAGGATTAATGTGAATCCCAGCTGTTTGGTGAAAAGTCACATCCAACACAATGTGATTTGGCAGCTGAAAGACAGAGCATTTGCATCTATGTCACCACACAGAAAAACTCATAAAGGTTTCTTTTTAGTCAAAGCGTTACTTAAGAACTGTAGTGAAGTATCCTCTTGTAGAAGTAGCTTCCAGTCCTAGGTTGTGCTCCTTTTATCAGACGCTGACAGTTTCAATAGCAATAGTGCCTTAATCCTTCAAAGAGCTTGATGTGGGGGGGTTGATAAAGATGTAGCACAGTCTGTCCTCAGAGAACTCACTGCGGTATTGTTCGCTTGTCTCATTCTATACTGCCTTGTGTGTGTGCCCGTGTAAAGCATTATGTGGGAACAACTGCATTTCAGTCTTACTTTGTAAACCAGATGAAAAGAGGTTAATCCTGCTTTTACAAGCTACTCAATGTTTATTTATGATGAGCAGCAGAGAACATTGTCCAAGTTAGACCTAGTTCATATTAATGACTTAGTTTGTTCCTCTTTTATTTGTTTCAGCAAACTGTACAACAACCTGTTTCAATGGAGGCACGTGTTTCTATCTGGGAAAATGCATTTGTCCTTCAGGCTATGAAGGAGACCAATGTGAAATTAGTGAGTAGCATCTCTGTGTGCTTGCTTTCATTTACATCAGCTTTTTCTAGTGTCAGTGCCTGAGTGATGACATGTGACCTGCCTCTGCTGGGCTCAGAGCGAGGGTCTCACACAGCAGTTTGGGACCCTCCGAGTCAGACGCCACATGCCTCCAGACAGGTTTCCTACTTAGAAGTTTGATTCATTGCTGCACCATCTCACCCCCTGCCCTGTTCTGTTTTCATAGTAACCAGGCTTGGTAACAATCCTCAAGCCGTAAGTATGCAAGCCATACCCTGTGGCAGACAGATGTGCTGCCATGCCAAGCCCGTGGGGGGCATCTATTTTCAAACATTATGGCAAATCACACTTCGGCACAGCAGATTAGGTTTGAGCCAACACCTCTGAATGGGCTACTGAAATTTGGGAATGAAAAGGTTTGGGGCAAAAGGAGGACTGAACTCTAAGAGCTGAGAGCTTTCATGTAACATACAAAGTTACATTCATAAGGTAACTTGAGAGTGCCTAACCAGATCTCACTCTTCCTGGACTTAGAACTTCTAACAGGACACTGTGCAAGAAAGCTTTCCCTGCTGTAAATAATCCCACTGATATTCCCCAGCACCTTCACAGGAGCATGAAGAGCAGTATTTGGCCTAGGATATGTAAATGCTGATTTTTTAATATGCATGAATAGAAACAAGCTCTTCTCGCAATTAGGAACAGTTTATCACTTTGGAAACACGTGGAAATAAACTCTTAACTTGCTGTCAGCCAATACACAATAATAAGTGAATTACTATGCAAAGGAAGTACACAGATACTGTAAGACCTACATTTTGCTCAGTATTCACGTGTAGGTTAACAATAGGTGTATGTAAATGTTTCACCTTATCTCTATGCATTACTAAGGTATTTTGCAACTCCTTTTTACATCATTAAAAATTTAGGGAAAAAGAAGCAGCAAAGCTTTATTGTTTTTAAGTTTAAAAAGATTGCCCAATGATATTAAATATTGCCCATATGATTCAGATCATATGCCACGAGATCAGCAGTGTGGGTTTTCACTGGATTTACTTTTGCTTACATCAAGTTCAAATTTGACTATTTGGCAGAACCCCTTTTATTTCTTCAGTCCCCAAACAGTCAACTTTGTTGACATTTTTTAGATGAAGATTAAAGTTT
Organism: Corvus hawaiiensis; assembly: GCF_020740725.1. NCBI lineage: Eukaryota > Metazoa > Chordata > Aves > Passeriformes > Corvidae > Corvus > Corvus hawaiiensis. Next base: position 46,206,340 of record NC_063216.1, read on the forward strand.
GATTTAAAGAGAAAAGCATGTATTTTATGTTGGTGGTGGTTTTTTGAGGAGAATTCTTAGAACTGTTATTACAGCATGTATAATTAAGGGCAGGCCATTTAATTGATCTGTCTGAGGAGCTAAAGCTCATATTTGCTTACTGCTGCTTGGGATAAGTGCAACTGCTTTGACTTCCAGGAAAGGCTTACCTGTGAAACTCAAATTAAATTAACTAAAATACAGGCGGTAGGCTAGTTCCTGTACAAAAGAAAGAAAAACAAATTCAGGATGATGGTATGCTAAGACCTAAACTGGGACCATGTCAGTGAGAGCAAGGAAAGCTATGCACTTACTTTGGCTCTAGTAAAGCCAGGACTGCAATTGTTAGACTGTGATTGACAGCTGTCATCACCTCTGGGCACTGCACCAGCACCAGCACAGCAGTGGAAGACTGCAAAAAAATCTAGAAGAGGCTTAGAAACACCAGAGCAGAAACACAACTCAGTCCATTTTCTTAGATCCACGGCCAGCTACATTCAGTCATGGGATTCTTAAAATAATGAGGGGAGAAAACCTTTCAACAGGCAGAAAGCCATCTTCTGAAAATTGCAAGCTTTTGTTGGTTTTTTTTTTTAACATTGTGTGTAGGTTTTCAGTGCTTGCATAATAATTGAATCCCTCTGTAAGACTCCTGGGAAGTCTGCTGAACCCAGTCTACAACACTAACAAGCATTCTTCCAGATTTTTTTCTAGTTATAGGTTTGCATTGTCTCTAATTAGTGTTTCACTTTGAATCCAGAGAGTTTTATTTGGCTTTGGATTCCTCCCCTATTTGTCACCAGCTGTTTTGCTGCTTTTTCCATTTCTCAGTCAATAACAGAGAGAGTTATTACTCTTTCCTTCATTCTGTGACAATATCTTAGTCCAAAGTTAATTGAGCTATGCTGAGCCAAATGCTTGCCTGTTGCAACTTGGTGGAAGTTGGTGTCACATCTCTTGACCCATATCGTCCCAATTTACTTAAAGAATTACGAAAATTCATGGATTTTTTTTGCTCTTTCCAGTTGTTAATTACTTGGAATGCAAATGTTTGCAAATTAGAATGCCTAAATTTTCCCTCCCCAGAGGCTCCTGCAGAGAAATTGAGCTTTTACAGAAATTCTCCTTAGCACAGTTTGTTCCATCACCTGCTTATGAAACTTGTTTCAGGGCTATTAAAATAATTATGTACAATAGGAACGAGTGTTTCCTTTATATTGACAATACACATGTGCATCACAGAGGTCTGCAGGGGCTGAGGCCTGAGCAGGTGCTGCCTGTGATGTTGAGCTCCCAAGAGGGCAGTCTGTGATCATGAAATGAGGCTTTCAGCACAGCCAGCCAGTGTTGACGCTTAAATTATCATGTGCAGGTCTCAGTTAATACCTTTCTTAAAAAAAAAAAAGAAAAGGGAAAAGGAAAGGGGAAAGGAAAAGGAAAGGGAAAAGGAAAGGGAAAAGGAAAAGGAAAGGGAAAAAGGGGAAAGGAAGCAGTTTGCTGCCCCAGGTTCCAGAGTTTTTTTGCTCACAGATTCAGGTAAATATAAGTGCTGAATCTAGGAAGGGTGCCTTTTTTTCTCTTTTCTGAAGAATCTAGAAAGTGTAGTGGCATTAGAAAAGATAAAAATGGTTTTGGACAATAATGAGAAAAGCTGCATTGGTATATACTGACACCAAGGTGGCAGGGAAGTGAGGGTGCAGTTCCTGGTAGCCTGAGAGTGCCCAGGGAGGTGACAAGTGAGCCTCCCTCAGCCTGGGAGTGACTGAGCTCATGGGTGCTGTGCTTCCCCTCCTAGAGATGAGTGAAGATTTAATTAGTTCAGTATTGCAGACAAATTCTAACAAGGTATAGGCAGTCTGATGATGGGACATTTGACGTTAGGTTTGAAGAAGGTCCTTGGTGTGTCATGCCCAGCAAGAAATTGAGTGTGGATCTCCCCCACCAGCGGGGACCTCCTCAGTCCCAGGCTATCAGGGCCAAACAAGACTTCCTACAACAACAACACCAGACCCAGCCTACGCCTTTGGCAAAGCCTGTTTGTGAGGGAAAGTAATTTCCAGACCAAGAGCCTGGAAAAATGTCTGCCAGTTCCAATTACTGTTAGCAAAGTTGCTCTGTTCTTTGTAAACAGGAAAGAAGGGCATGTATATTTAATGTGCCTTTAGTTTCTGAGCTGCCGTGTGGAACATCCCTCATTGCACCGTCCACAGCACCGCGGTGCTCCCCAGCCTGTGCTACAAGCTGACAGGCCCAGCCAATCTACTTATTGTCTGCAAGTAGCAGCCATACCTGGCAGTTCCTGAGTATCTTATTGTTCTCAGATGTCACTAGATTTTTTTTGTGCTAGGGCCCCTCAGGTTTGGATCCCTCTCTTTGGAACCGCATAGTCTGGGCAGTGCTGCCTGCCCCATAAAGGGGGAGGAGAGCAGGACTCAGTACTGACCGGACACATGGGGGATTGTGCAGAGTCAGAGTGGCACAAATCTGGGCAAAAGCTGCAAGGTCACACAGGCTTTGGCCATGCCAGATTATTACCATAGTTTCAGAGAAGAAGGCTTATAAATTGGAAGCACAGACTTGTAGCAGAGTCTTCCTGGTGGATCCATAGTGCACACTCTAACATCTGGTGCAAGGCAAGCTCGTCAGACACTTGTCTCCAGTAGACACAGGGGACTAAGACTGTTGTTTATGTCTATGTTTTCGATTTCTAGGTAAATGCCATCAACCCTGTCGAAATGGAGGCAAATGTACCGGTAAGAATAAATGCAAGTGCTCCAAAGGCTACCAGGGAGACCTGTGTTCAAAGCGTAAGTACCAAAGCCACTCCATCAGTCCTTGTGGGAACATCAAGCTCATGTCAGTACTAATTGTTTGTTGTCAAAGTAATTCAAGTTATTTAACTTTCTGGACATACAGCTTACACCAGACTTAAGGAAATTATGAAACCAGAAATACTTTTTTATAGAAGTCTCCTCACAGTCTCTTCTGTCCTCTTGAGTTTCTATAAAACAGCAGTGTGTCAGCTCAGCAATAGCAGTTTAGTAATAGAGAAATGCTTAATAAAATGTCACTACTTCGCCATGTTTAAATACAATGAGAACACTTTGTGAGAGGGATCCTGGGGACTACTCTCCTTCTCCCACTGGTTCTGGAGGACGCCCAGCTCTGCTATACAACCTGATTCTCTCTGTCAGAGGCTGAGCCAGACCTTGCAGGTAAAGAGATGGGTGTGGACTGTGTCAGGGCTCTGACTGCACTCTGTGCAAAGGCATAGATTTAACTTGAGAGACCTAGCCTGTGCCAGGACCAACCTATTGAGTGAAACAGCAGGGAAAGCAAATGTGTGACTGTCTTTGGATGAAATGTCAAGAGGTCAGGTGTATGTGCTCACTTTTTTACAGCTGTCTGTGAACCCAGCTGTGGCCTGTACGGCACCTGCGTGGAGCCCAACAAATGCCAGTGCAAAGAAGGCTGGCATGGGAGACACTGCAATAAAAGTAAGTGAGAAACAAACCCTGAGGGTCGTTGTATCTGAGGTGTTACACACCCGATGCTATACAGAAATGACTGCTTCAAGAGCCTTTCCAGCATCATTTATGATAATGCACTCCTTTTTTTCTTTAATCTAATCAAAAAAACAAAAAGGTTTTCAATACTCCATAATTTTACCTACCTTAAAAAAACTCATTATAATTTGAAAGTATTTTACCAAGATCATTTTTGTATTAGAAATTCCAGAATCTGGTATCCATCAGAGGAGGACCTTGCATGTCTTCCACCCATAGTATGGGAGGGATCCAAGCCCTTCAATACTCCTCAGTAAATCAGATAGCTTTGAAGTGTTGCATAGGCATTTTGAAAAGTAAAACTCTGATGTGTTTTAAAACTGATTAAAACTCAGAAAAAAATAGAATGTCCTTTAGAAATTTAGGGGAAAACTTGAAGAATTATGCAAGAAGTTGTAATTCTTTATAGGTTCATTTACCCATCTCATTACTTAAAGCTCATGGAAATTACTTTCAAAAACAGAGTCCCCTGTTCAATTTTTTACCACTTCTTTTTAAGAAAACAGCTTTACCAAGGAGCCATTCATTTGATTGAATATGAAACAAGTGCTTAGCAACTTCACAGTTTTCTCCTCCTCTTTCCCACCCATATTCCACAGCATACAAAATGCATTGCCCCAAAGCAAAGTTAAAGTTCTCAAAACAATTTCTGTTGTGCTTATTGGTGCATTTGCCATCTTTTGTAGCAATTGGTCATTTCACTGGGCTTAAAATGGTACTGTATAATTATTTGAAATACAACTGGATATATCCAGTAAGAACTTCAGATTTAATTTTATGTTTCATGTGCAACAGTACTGTAACATCAGATCTTCAATATACAACTTTTATATATTCCCATAAGATACCTACCTTTATCACTATTGGCTGCCAACTCATATGCTGTGTTTTATGTGCCAATAATAAAAATGTTGAAAAATTTTGCAGCTACAAAACTAATCAGCCATAAGAAATGTGAAACTCACGTTGCAGCATCAACTGAACGTTCACTTTTATTAAAACCTGTTGATGCATATGATTTTTGTCACACCAAAATGTATTGGAATAAATATAGTATTTTCATTAAAAAGTGAGTATTATACAACTAAGATGGATTTTGCTGTGAAAATTAGGCTTGCTGTGAAAATTGGGAGTCCGCTTTTCGGCTGTTACCTAGTGGATTTGTATTTAAGTATTCATGCTATTCTCTGAAGGAGAAATACAATTAATATAAGCTATGGTTAGAAAAAAGATGTATGAAAACGAACCAATATGAACTACAGTTCGTAAGTTCAGTATGAACTTTTTCGTCCTGTCATACTCTTCTTAGAAAGAACTCAGATAGCAAATGAAAACAAATGCATACTTTAGGTGACCATCACCAAAGAAGTAATTACCTGTACAACAAAACCAAAGCTCATACCTGCCTTGTGATGAGAAGTCAATAGTCTCACATTATTGTCAACTCCAAGGTTTTTCATCCTTCATTACTTGGAGTTTGGGTACAGTCCTGCTGTGTTTAGTACAGCAAAACTCTCTTTGTATTCAGCAAAAAAACCATGAAATGGACATTTGGGCAAAATTCACCCCCATTTTAAGTGTCCATACATGTGCATGCACTGCAATTCACTCTTTTCAACTGAAACCAAACATTACTAGATCTTGAGAGGAGATTTATAGTTGGCTTGAGAGATTTGTTTCATATTCAATCAAATGAATGGCTCCTTGGTAAAGCTGTTTTCTTAAAAAGAAGTGGTAAAAAATTGAACAGGGGACTCTGTTTTTGAAAGTAATTTCCATGAGCTTTAAGTAATGAGATGGGCAAATTAACCTATAAAGAATTACAACATAATGCTTTGAATTCCATTTTTATTGTTCACTTTCATTTTCTACAACAAAGCAACTCTACTAAGCCTGTTTCAGGCTGCTTTTTCCCCCTCCCCAGGTGTTTACGATCACTGCTGTTCTTTTTCTTTGCATTCAGCCATAAACCAAAGCCCAGCTCAGGTAGCTGGTGCAGATTCTCCCCAGGGGGTTGCTTACACGCCATTCTAGAGCCTTTTGCTGGCAGATCATCATGACTGTCACCTACCTGGTGTGGGGGATACACACGTGAACCCAGGGCTGAGTGACAGCCTGGGTGTGCTGAGGTCCCTGGGCTTCCTGGCCAGGTCAAGATCTTTCTGTCTGGCAAGATTTCGTTCTTCCTGAGGGGTAACAGAGAGGCATGAGCACTTTTGTAAGGCAAAGTAAAATCATTTTTCAAATGGGTGAGACGGTTTCCACTTGAAATATTAGCTGTGGATCACGAGCCCACTTCTGCAGATTCTTTTTCTTGAAATGGATAATTTTCCAGGGTACAGAGCCAGCGGTCTGAGCGCCCTGAGGCCGGCAGGCAGCAAGCACAGGCAGCACACACCTTCACCGAAAAGGGCCGAGGAGAGGCACGTTCCACCCGAATCTAATTATATCTGGTGAACTCCAACATCTGAAATGGTTCGTGTTACACTAAGTTCACAGCCTTCATTAACCTCTCATGGATTGAATGTTAAAATGCTGTTCATTACAGTTGAAATTACCGTCTGGAATTTTATTAGCTTCATTATAAACCACTGAGCTGACACTTACTATCCCTTTTAAGTTTTATAAATACTTCTGTAGCATGATTATATAGGCTTCTTCTTTCAGTGCTTTGGATGGTGTTTTGTACTGTATTTCATTTACATTTAAACTTCCTTTTTTGGTTATATAGCTGCAAATATTTTCCAAAAATTAAGCAATAATATTCAATCAAAAAACCTTGTAGATGCTAACCCTGAATTATTTCAGTAACTACAGATGTAATTTGCCTAAGACAAAAGAAAGGTGCATTTTACAAATTTTTACAAATTGTGTACTTGGACTTTTCCCTAAGAAAACTAAATAAATAAGTTGCCTAATTTAAAAACTGAATAACTCAATTCAATGTTATTTTTGGCTTTACAGTTTTGTGTATGAAAAAGAAACTTCAGTGACGCCATTTAACCGACATAATATATTGTAAACAAAGTAGAGCTATAAGGTATGAAGTTTCTGCATCAGCTTGAAGCAGTATAATATATTGTAAACAGAACAGCTCTTATGTAATAAACTTTTTATACTGACGGTTATGTATAAAATAAAGATCCTGCTTTAGTTTTTTGAGTACTGCTCTGTGTGGCCTCCTGCGGTCTCATCAGCGCTGGGTTGGGACAATGGCTTTTCTAGAGCACCCTCATAAAACAGTGGCACTGTGGGGTTGTTTTCCCTGTGTCTGCTTTTAGCCCCACAGTTCCTAAAAATATTTCAGAAAAGCAACTTCTTCTTGTGGCTTTGCCAAGGAGGGGATAACATGGAAGGCCACATGTTTCGCTCCCTGTACTTGTCCTCTACCAGGTCCTCCCTTCCCCCCAGCACCACCAGTCACCCATGTTGGTGTGCCCAGTTTGTGGCACCCCAGGTACTCAGAGTATTCTTCTCTGAGCTTCTGTCCCAGCAGGTAACAGTCCAGCCCTGGCCATGTTTCCTGTTCAAGGGTGATGGTCCTGTGTTTTGTTGTGATCAGACTGTAGAAGGTTTGGGTGCTGCCTCTTGCAACAGTCAAGGGCTACATGATTTGTAATTTGATGTGGCTTGGAAGCAGGAAACATGGTGTCTGTCTGCACTGAAGAACAGTAAATATCCAATGAATTATTACTGACCCTTGCTATACTGTAGTTCTGGCAATCTTATTATCTGGGAGACAAATAAAAAAATAAATAACATGTAGTTGGAAGCATAAGACCTGGGCTTTTCCCTTCACTGAGGGCAGCAAGAGGAGATATGGGCAGGAAAGGTGCTCAACCTCTGCCCACAGTCAGTGCTGTCCCAAAAGCACTCTCTTCAGATTAAAAAAAGATAGAAAAGAGGCAGCCTGAGGCAGAGGAGAAAACACTTGGGTGATGAAAACCTGGGGTGAGCTCTTGATGAAGGAAACATTTTTTTATATTTTTCTTAAAAGTCATGAAAGGAGGACATTAATATTAGGTTGAGATGAAATATGTAGCTGCTCTGTATGTCTGGGGATGCCTCAGGAGCTGTGTAAAAACATGAATGTCACATTTGCATGCTTTTTGTTCTTCCTGTAGCAAAGATTAAGTGGTTTGTCACGTGATACAATAAAAAGCACAGAAATTTCTTACTCAAAATTCCTCAGATATTTTGGCTGAACTTCTTCTACTCCTCTCAATTTCTTAGAAAGTGCTTCCTTAAAAATAGCAGGTGTATTCTTTCTTATGGAGTAAATTTTTTGCTACTTGCCCTAAAGACACTTAATGCTACTGTTTTGTTTTCAGTTTCGCCACTGATTTTTGAAAATATCATTAATCATGAGAAGAGTATCATTAGAAAGGTTACGAAAGGGAAAAATAATCCTCAAAGTGCATACTGTAACACAACCCTGTTTCTTAAATAACATCTATACACAAAATATCCAGGGCTTTGCCAGTGTGAGCACAAAGTTTCCTGTGTAGAGACAGTCCTTGATGTCAGAGTTCTAAGTTAAAAGTCTGTGACAAGTGAGAATGCTAAAAGAAGACATGAATTTTCCAGAAAAAGTCCAGTTGGAAGTTGGAAGCAATTTTGCCATTTGAAAATAAACTACAGAATATATCACTCTGTCAGAGGACATACATATGAAGAAAAAAAAATGTGTAAGAGATGAAAATTATTTAAAAATAATGAAACAACTCCTCAAAATACCAATCCACTACAATACATCAGACAGGAACTGTCTTTTCAATGATATTTGGAAAGTCTGTAGTAAGCCAGAGCAAGATGCCAAACACTGCACTTGTGAGCAGCAGCTGTAAGGTGATCAAATCGAGTAGAACATAAAATGTTAAATCACTGTAGCTCTACCCAAGAAATCTCAATTTGTGCAACTGACAAAATTATAGCTTTACAAAGGGCTTCTAATGGTACTTGATAATTTGGGTATCTAATATTGGCATCCTGCTATGTCCAGGTGTGCACAACAGTTCAAAGGACAAACACACAAAGCACACAAAGAAAGCAGAAACAGACACCCTAAGGGCAAACTGCCTTTTTTGTGCTGCTGCCATTACTGAGCTGATGCACATGCTTTTTTGGTTTGGTTGGGGTTTTTTTTTTGTATTTTCGTTTTAGGTTGGCTCTGTCTATGCTGCTGGATTTCAAACGTATCTCTTTCAGTACCTCTTCACACCCACCTTCACCTCACTGGGGAGCTGGAGAGACTTGTGGATTTTCTTGTTCATGCTATGCATGAATTGGCAGCCTGTGCAAAGCAGAGGTATCAGGGGGCAGCAGGGCCCAGCACCACCACATACACCAGGTGCTGCTCACGGGATCTTTCTGACCAGGAGGCAGCACTGGCTGCTGGGACTCAGCACGCTTTCCCCATGTGGTGTGACTGAAGGGTCCAGTTGTTCTTCTTCCAGCTTCAGCTGCATTTCAAGGAATATTAAGGAAAAAAAGTATAAAGAGAAAAATTCAAAATTGTTCCAGATGACTCACTGCCTATAAGATTCAAACTCCAAAAGCCAGACTCAAAGCTTTGGCCAGACTTACTGCTATTAATTCAAAAATGTCAGCTTTGTTTCTGCTGGACAGATTTGTTACCTCTCCTTTCCTCTCACTTCTGTACATCACTTGTTCTACTGGGATTGCCTACTGTGGAGAAAAAATCCTACTGGCAGACACTAAGAGGAGATCTGGCAGCAGCAGAGAGGGAGCTGCCTGAAATGGCCTGAAGTTATGCCAGGATTTCCCCAGTGCCTGCACTGCCCACAGCGCTGCATTGTGGCAGGGGGAATGTGTGAGTGGGTGTTGAGGCATCGCTCAGAGACATGGCTTCATGGCAGTTCTAGGTCTTGCAGTCAAATCAGCTCAAACCTAGAGAAACTGCATCGGTTGAAAGTTCTCTCATCCATTACAGGGATTAAATCCTACTGAATCCCACAAATCTTGCAGTGTGAATACAGCTTTGTGTTCAGCGAGGTGACAAGGTGCTATGATTAGCCAGGACATAGCCAAACCTTAAGACCCTGATTAAACCAGTGACACCCTCTCCAGCTCTAAAATGTGCCAGCAAGATTTGCCCACATGACTCTTTGAACAGAAAAGCATCTAGTTAAAAAAAATCTCAAGGGAAATGTGTCCCAGTTGCTGTTAATTTTTTCTTGCATCTCTGACAGGATGGCTGAGCCACAAACCTGTCCCTCCAGTGGCTCCCAGCACCCAGCTTCTGCTGGAGCACAGTTGACTGCACACTCCTTGGGGGCAGCAGCACAGTCCAGCCATGCAAGTTCACCCACCCTCAGCAACAGTGCAAAGCTGAACTGGGCACAAAACAAATGGGTTGGGAGAACAGCAAAGTTTGGAAAAGGCATGCCTGCAGATCTGAGAAGATTTATTTCTTATCTCTGTGGCTTTCTGAAGTTCAATTAAAATGAACCCTCACAATTTTAAGTTTAAAAAAGCCCCACTCTCTACTTTTGACTTAGAACAACATATTCTATTATTCGTATTAGTTACAAAAGTTGCATTTTAATCCCTTTCCACATAGCCCATCAGGAGCAGCCTTGTTGAAGAAATCTTTCCATGGAAATGTGATTTTTTTCAGAGGATTTAACACACATACCGTGTCTGGCCAAACCACAGCTCAAAAGTAGTTCAGATGCTTATGAGGGACATCCTCACAAGTGCTTTCTAACACTTTGTTTCCTGGAGTATGCTTGGGGGATTTTACAGCTGAGGAGCTGGCACTGGGGCACTGCGCAGGGTTTACAGAGCTAGCTGGCTCTGGCTGCTCTGAGTGTTTGACTTTACCACCCTTAATTATATATATTCCTTAATCAGCATGCTCCACTTGTACTGCATCCTACCTGCCCAGACATCCCAGTGAGCCTCACTCCTAGGCAATGACCAATGGGACTCCACAAATTCTCCAGCAGGCAGTATTTGGAAAGGCTACCCCACAGTGTTTGTACCTTGTGCATCAAGTTTCTGTGCTATCCATCATCCCAACTTGCAGGAGCCTTGCCCAAATGGAGCCTGCCATGATCCTGGGCTGGCATTTTCCCCAGTCCTCCTACTACAAGTTGCCTGACTTTTTTGGACAAACTTAGCTGCTAGGGGAGCTGCTTGTGTGCCGGGCTCTGGCTTGCTTCAAATTAGGGTAATCCAGCTGAAAGCCTGAGCATTTAATTAAGGTCATGGCTGTTCTCAGCATGCACAACTCCACCCTTCAGTGGCCACTGTGTGTACCACCTCTCCCTTGGTCTGTCTGGAGAGTGATTGCCAAATATGTACATCTCCCAGATGGTGTCACTCTCAAAAAAGTTAAATGAATGTTCAGCACAATTCACTCCGTGTTTTTTAAACCACTTTTTTGTGTAAAGGCATAAAGATTTCTCCCCTTTTACAGCTACAGCCACAATAAAGAGAGTATTCTCTGAAGCAGACACTTGGAATTGACTGTACTGCTTCACTGTATTTATCATGAGTAAGACTGACTCAGTAGAGATAGTTCCACCTCCAAGGCTTATTCCTAAAAGGAATCAACCATGTTTGAAATGCAGCTGAAATGCTAACCTAGTTTGACACTTGAGGGGTCCTGAGTGGTTTAGATGTCACAACTTACAGCAATCCACTTAAAAATGAGATGTAAGGGATTTCTAGGCAGAGGTGAATTTGGAGTTTCTATTCCTTTCCATGTGCCTTTGTGATCAGTGAGAGCAGGAACTTCCCCAGCACCAGAGGACCCCACTAGTTGGTGTTTGAGAATGGGCAGCAACACCAGGTGAACTGTGCATAGTGGCCACCGGGGAGCTGAAACAGGGGTCACTGAGGGTTTTTGTAGTCGTTCCTGAACATCTTTACAATATATGATTTAGTAATATAGAACCATAGAATGGTTGGGTTGGAAAGGACCTTAAAGATCATCTAGTTCCAACTCCCCCTGCCATGGGTAGAGACACCTTTCACTAGACCAGATTGCTCAGAGCCGCATCCAACCTGACCTGGAGCACTTCCAGGGATGGGGCATCTACAGCTTCTCTGGGCAACCTGTTCCAGTGTCTCACCACCCTCACAGTCAAGAATTTCTACTTTATGTGCAATCTAAACCTACCCTCTTTAATTTTAAAACCATTGCCCCTGTCACTACAGGACCTGGTAAAAAGTATTTCTGTCTTTCTTATAAGCCCCCTTTATATATGGAAAGGCTGCAATAAGGTCTTCTCAGAGTCTTGTCCAAGCTGAATAATCCCAAAGCTCCCAGCCTTTCATCAAATATTTGATTTAGGTTTTTCCTCTCTACTACGCTTCCTTTTTTTTTGTTTGTCTTAAAACATAGTAACGTCAAATAAACAAATGAACAAACAAATAATCAAATAGACCCCAAGTTACTGAAATCCCCACATTTTGCATTTGTTTAGGATACACCACTTCTGGTCTTTTTAGAGGAGAAATTCAATAAATACTGTGGTAACACCATGTTTAACTCTGCACTTGTCCCTGGAAGTACAACAGTACTACAACGTTTTTGAGCACCTCGTGGACCACCCACAAGCAAGAGGAGCTGCAATGATGCGGCCAGCAAAATGCCTTGGATGTAATATTTCCTTGGGGATTTAGAGGACAATAAGAAAATAGTTTGTTGGTTGGTATTTTGACTGAAATAGGTTTTGATCACTCGGATGAGTGTATTCTGCTTGAGACAGAGCAGTTTTCTCTGAAGAAAATGGGTGGCATGAACCCTTAGGAAAAAAAAAGTGATCTGTTAAGTACAGAAAGTACCCAATAAGTGCCATGAGGGTAGTTAGGTATTTAGATTCCTGATCATTTTTTAAGTTCATTATTCAACGTATTATTATTATGCAACAGCTCTGGCTGCGCTGCAGTGCTCTAATATCCATGGCAAAGGTTGTTCTGGAAGAGTTTAAGATAAAAGAAAAATCTGCTGAACAACTCTTGATTGAAAGAGAAGTGCAAAATCCTGTGTTTCTTTCTAATTCTGCTTCCCCTCCTAGCAAAATGCATCCCTTTTGTATGTGTCCCCCTCTGCATTCCAGAAAATTTAAGGGGAATAATTATATGGAAAAAAAGTGACTAACTGGGAGGTAGCAAAGCATGTCTGTCCTCAGCAGAACAATCAAGGTCTCAAAAAGACAAGACGGTGAATGTCCCTTTGAAATTGGCAGGGCAGGGGGAGAATCTTCTAAAAACCTGGCAAGCAATTAACAGCAATTATAACTTCATGATTGCTGCCACCTTCCTATCTGTTTTGTAACACTCCACTCAGGAGGTTTCGTCCTCTTATAAACAGACTCTGATACAGCTCTGCTGTTTCATATCTGTGAAGTTACTAGAGATAAATGACTTTGCTGTGAAACTGGAGTGCAGCTATAAAGCTGCTGCCCTCCTGCTTCGGATCTGAAAACATAGATACATGGCACAAACATAGCTTGGCTCTTTTACAGGATGTATTTGGAGCCTAGAAGTAACTTCTGCTCAATGTGTGGAGGTTTATTTGATTTTCAGGCTGTTCTGGGCCAGCAGAGTTAGCCAAGTCCTGGAGGCTGTCCCAGATTCAGAGCCATCTCAAGCAGTTTGATCCTGACCGCTTTTCCCAGTTTAGCAGAACTCTCCCAGCTGAGTTACTCATCAAAGTACAGAGGGGAGCAATGATGAGAAGCTGACAGTGGCTCTCTTCCTTTTCAGACAGTATTCAATCATAGCTTACAGGAAAGGGCAAGAGAGGACCTCGCAGTGAAGCTGATGTAATTTTCTGTGACCGAATTAAAGACCCTGTTATTAAAGATGTGTAGCACTAGTTCCAGGAAAAAACCAATCTGCTTCCAGTATGCGTATTTCAAGAGATCACAGAAAATTCATGAGAATTCAGAAGAAAGTTGCAAGAGCTATTCAGAATCGTAGAAAAGTTTGTGACACAGTGAGAGACTTCAAACATGTTTCAGGAGTACTGTTTGGGCTGCCCAAAACACTCCCTGCTGCTAGAAGAGAAATGTTTTCTTCATCCCATACACTGTCCTCACCAGAAAAAACAAGTAGTTTTCTGCTGAGTAACTGAGCTTGTCCAGCTCTCTGACAGATCAGCAGAAGGGAGGTGATCTTCAAAAGGTATCCCACTACTTTCAAAACCAACTCCCTTTCACAAAAATGCCTGCTGGGGCTGAAAAATTGAATCTAGAGAACTTTCAGACTGGAACAAGGCTGTATGTTATTAACAGTGGATTAAGTAAGTGTTAGGTTTTACCTGGGACTGCATCATCTGGTCTTAGAAGCAGGACCTTCTAAAAGATACAGTATTAGCTAAAAAATAAGTTAGAGGCTTCGTACAGAAGTGGCAAGGCAAGGTTTTGGTTCCTTCCACACTGTGGTCACCTTAGATTTGGTTTAAAAGCTTGGTTTGGTCTTAAAAATATAAAGTGGTGAATAACCCCAAAACTGAAGCCAAATCCTAATTCAGGTATCTCATTTCTGCGTGCATCTACAATTTCACTCCAGAGCTGGAGGAAGCTGAGTAATGACAGCGAGGTGCTGTTCATACACTGCTTTTGGTCATATGCCATGCCTTCAGCTTGCCAAAGACAAGGCAAGGAACTCAAGGCCTTGTCAAACCCTAAAATGTAGCATTTGAGAAGAGCAGTGGCTTTTTTATTTCCTTCCTTGCTCCTGAATGTATTTTTCACTGTCCCACGGCAACTGTTTCTCCTCAGCCTGTTGCTATGTGAAAATTAGAAATTTAAAAAGTTATTATGAAGGAGTTTTGAGAAACACTTCAAAAATTCACATCATTTAAAGAACAGGAACAGAGAAGAGTTCATAAGGGCACAGAACTGCAGCACGCTTGTGATACAAGCCTTTGTAAAGGCAACTACTCACAAAAGCCCAACAGCAGAATGAATGTCTCAGTATATTTCAAATGACGTGTTTTCACAGATATAGTCACAGCTGTGTGGCCTTCACTTTTCTGAGTACCAAGTGTGGGTCACAGGGTATTACATGATTGCTCCTGTGTATCTTGGCACATCGGGTTTTGTAGTCCTGGCCCAACTCCACCTTGGACAAGTGTTGCCTTTATTTGCTGGCAGATCATTCAAGGGATCATTTTGTGCAAGTGACAGCTGAAAGGCATTAAATAGTACAGTAAATCATTTAACTGGAGCCTAGAATGTGTGAACACTGAACCACAAGCTCTGATGGAAGAAAATTTATTTTGTGTTTTGAACAGTCTTAATATTAGTGGCCCAGTTTAACCACATATAACAAGAATAATCTGTTCAGTTTTCAGCAAGGTCTTTAACCAGATATTGTATACCTCTGTGGTGGTTTCCTCTAATTATTTGAGGTTTCTTACTTGGGAATTTTGTTGTTAAAATGAACTTTTTCATTTGCACAGCCATCAGAGAGAATGTCTTGTTTTGAGGGAATATTGGTCTGCTGCAGCCAGCCTAGGTCTTGGAAAGAGATGATGGATTGAGGCTGAAGAATCCAGCCATCTGTTTGCCCCTCGAGCTGGATTCCCCAGGACCTCCTGCTGCAGGGGGAGATGCCGCACTCACAAATGACCTGTGCTATGCAGAGGAATCACTTTCTGTCCAGGAAAGGTGCTCATGGTCACCAGGCTGCCTTTCCTCTGGCTTTTCCCGCTCCAGTCATCTGTCCATTTCTCAGCTGCAGCTTCTGAATAGGCACGGCCCACTCACAGCCACCAGGCTACCAAACCCTGGGGTTAGTGACATTAGGAACCAACTCCCAAATTATAACAAAACACACAGGAACCATACATCCCCAGGCCACCACCTGAGGAAAGAGTCTCATGGACACAACAGTGACAACACGGCCCTGCTCCCTGAGTCTCAGGTGTCACCTTCACCTTCTCCACCTTCTCGCAGATGGACTCGTTAGTACAGCGCAGTGAGCAGGGACTGTGGATCCACACAAATACTCATTTCAGCAGAGCCAGGGTACATGTGTCGCTGCCATTCCCTCCAGCTGCACCCTCCAACAAGCAGATACTCTGTCCCTTTGCACTCCCAATGCTCACTGCACCCTGCCACCACCCTGCTGGCCTCTCCAGCAGCCATGACTCCTAGGAAAGACGCTCTAAGAGTGTTGGAGAGTGGCAGGGCAGAAGCACTCTGTGTGTGCATCTTTGGTCCTGCAAGGCACTGCCAAGCTGCCCCACTGCCACTCTGGACTCCCATGATGGTGGAGTTTCAGCCTTTTCAACTTCCAGCAGTTTGGATGCCTCCTGTGTTTGAAGCTGTTAGAACCACATCAAACAGCCCAGAGCAAAGAATGCTGTTAAAGGATTTATTCAGCCTGGATATGAGTGCTGCTGATGGGAGAGAAGGGAACAACAAAGATTTCTCAGCCACCATTGTGATCTACTCATTTAAAAATATATTAAAAAAAAAAAAAAAGAAATATTCCGTTTACTATCATTTGGCTGAGCATTTTACTGCAGACCCTGAGCTAGTTCCAAATTGCTTGGCTTACACAAATACTTCTACCACCAGTAGACCTTTGCAGAAGGAAAATGTTCATTATTGAGAAGTAATTGACAATCATGAGATACAATACATTTTTTGAAAGTGGTGTCAGATTTTTGAATTGAAAACCTGCAACTAGAAATATAAATCCCAAACCAGCAAGTAGACTAGAACAGTACTGTAATTAACACTGTAAGAGTAATGCATCTGTGTACAAAAGATAATAAATTGTAGCTTTTTCTGCCCAGGGAAGCTGATTATTAGTAACAATCATTTTCCTTAGTTCCTCTTCTTCTTTCCGTATTTTATTCCAGATGTAGGGAAGAACATCAGTTCAATATATTTTCATATTTATGTTATGTTTAGTGCATTCAAAGAGAGCAGAAGCCCAGTCCAGAAGCACATTTGCACTAACCAAATCTACCCAATTTAAGAATTAGTTTGCAGCGGAGCTTTCCCTTCCCTCTTCCTATCTAAACCCCACTTATATCTCTTTAAACTGGTCATTCGCATTGCCTTCTCATGCTGGTCTTTTAGAAGGAGAGGAGCCACTCAGATCACTTTAGAGGTGATCTGAGCCCCTCCATAGGGCTTTCCACAGTCATCAGTACTGTCCCTGCTTTAGCAGTGTGTACCCATTACCAGGTTTAAGAAACATCCAGATGTTTCCCTTGCTTGCTTTTATTCTTCCTTCTTTGCTGCCATTACAACAGGTGCACCTAAAGGCAAGGTTCAGAGAAGATGGGGCCATACTCTTCCAGCAGGTGCACAGAAATACAAAAAAGAAGCAGCAGACATAAAGCACAACAGGAGATATTCCAATACAGTAAAAAGGGAGGAAAAGGGATTTATCATGGGTATGGCGGAACACTGGACCAAATGTTGAAGGAAAGTATGGAGTCTTGATCCTTGCAGGCATTCACGTTTGCCCAGACACAACATCTGTTGCCTGGTACAATTCCCAGCTGGCCCTGCTCTGAGCAGGGGTTTGGACCAGGTGATCTGAGGTGACTCCCAACCTGAATTAAGATTCTGTAATGGCACTTATTGAGACCACATACAGATACGTATGTCTGGGATCTGTAATAAGATCACAGACAGGTGCCTACTGTCTATGTGCTAGTTCCACATATTATGTGGAGATGGGTTTGAGACAACAGAAAAAACCATCCATGTCAGACAAGTCCAACAGGAACAATTCCCTTGGACCTGTTTTGGTTTTTTAAAGACACTTTACACTTGAGCTCAATTCTTGGGATGGACAAGCATGACCTATAGTGCTCAACCCAAAATGCTTTTTTATGAGGATGTCTAGAATTGGAAACAATGTAGCCCCTGGACTGTGCGCATCCAAAAGACATGTTCTGTTGGATACCTTTGCATTGATTAAGAGAATTGCAAGTTTAAGGCACAATTTGACTGCAATTTGCCACGCTCTGCAGTACTCAAAATCTTACCTTTAGCAACCTCATTAATGACCTTCCTCACACACAGCCATACTTTGCAAAGGCTGTAACCATTGGATCTGTAGTTTCCTCAGGGTCTGTTACCATCTTCCCTGCTGTACACTGGGTCAGAGCCAGAACGAATTACAGTGGATAGGCACAAGACAAGATGACAGAGTAGAGCCAAAACAGTCACTTACCAAAATGCGTAATTTTTTTTAAAGGGACAGGTGAAATGAAAGGTTGCTGATTAGCTTTTTTTCTCCTCAGAATCAAAACCAATGTCCAAGCAGGACTCTCCTTGGAAGAGGAAAAGCAGCAACCAATTAATGAGAAAACAGATAGGAACCTGAAATAAAACCCAAACCCTCCTACCTCTCTCTCTGACTCATGGACATTTATCTCTCATGTCCCCATGTAACACACAAAGCAAATGTCTTCTCCTTGCAGTTCTTTCTTTCCACCTGGTGAGAGGCACAGCTCTGAAGTACCTAAAGTTTCAGTTAGTATTTCATGCTAGTTTGGAAATACATCAGGGGATTTCATGTATATAATACAAACACCTCCCACTGCAATTAGTCTCTGCTACTGGTAGAGAAACAGACTGCATCAACATTGCTTTTTTTGCTAAAGTGCTGCTGTAGTTTCAGTTCATCCCACAAATGTGGCATTGTCTCCTAAAATTACATTACTAATTGCAGCTAATACACCCAAGCCCAGACGAATGCAACTTTGATCTGAGTAGCACCCCTACGCAATCCCTCTGGCATGCAAATGGCAATTACAAAACACGGCTCAAATACAGCTTGAAAGCAAAGATGTAAGGCCAATTTATTTAGTGCCTCTAGACTAAACAAGGTCCTTATTACAGTGCCAGATTATGATTGACCGAGATTTACTCACAAAACATTTCCCACTGAGAGTGTGCGACAAACTGCAATTATTACTAGTCCAGTTGGTTTAAAAGAAAAAAAGGAAAAGAAAAAACAACACAACGAAAAAAATCCATCTTTAGCTTCAATTTTGGCTGATCTGCCTGACAAAGATCAGCTGCCAACTACAGCAGCAGAGCAGGCTGAAGAGAGTTGGTGTGGGGATATGAAAACCAAAATAATATGGGGGAATGGCAAGGAACAAGGAAGGAAAGAATGAGAGAGGGGAGAGAGAAAATAATTGAATGGGACAAGGGAAAAGGAGAAAATAAGGGAGGTAGAAGGAATATGAGGACACAGAAAGCAAGCATGGGAAAGTAAAAAGCAGATGTGAGAAAATAAAGGAAATCGAGAAAGAAAGCAGAGTAGACAAGTCAAAAAATAAAATAGAAGGACTAGCCAAAGATAGTTCTCTCTAAAACTTGCCACAGAGTAGTTCACTAGGGCAAGAGCTGGACCACATGCTTTCAGCTTTTGGAAGGAGTGGGTTTAGGCTCCTTGTGCTGCAATCAAGCACGTGAAATCTTCATTTCTCATATTAAATTGCTACAGGCATGAGTTCAAGTGCAGGGCTCTCCTCAGCACAGCTAAAAGAGAAAGTGCTAGCCACGCTGCACCTAGTCCTAGATGCTTTGTGTGTAAGCTCTGCCACAAAAACCTGACTGAAAAAAGACTTTGTTTAAGAAAAAAAGAAAGGCAGGGCCGGTACTTTAGCAATACCCAGTGACAACACTAGAGAGCAAGACAGGCATACACATTTGATTAACAGGTATGTAGCAGACAAAGTCTGTTAAGGGTTAAAAAAAATAGTAAAGGAAGTTCTCCACTGCACGAAACCAGAGATAAGGTTTTCTACACACTACAGAGTTAAAAAGGAATCACAAGCTGAAACAAAAGGTTTCTTTTTATTGTCAGTGAAGAAAGCAAGTCATCCCAGACCTTTGGTTGATATATCAAAATAGAGCTGAGCTGGATAAGAAAAACTGATATTTAATTGCAAAAAAAAGCAAAGTAATCTGGAGCCATTTACAAAAGTTTGCTCATTTGAAGAGACATCAGAATCGGATTTAGAAGATGAAAGAGTGGTCTTGCTTTTTTAAAAAGAAAAACAAACAAATAAACAAAACCAGCAAAATAAGCAGTGGTTATGTCAGAAAGACTGAAGTGAACAAAATAGGCAGATAAATTCTTTTTGTTTTAGCATGGAGAGTGCTGCAGAGGCAGCACCTTACTCTTTAGCTCTGATTTACTCTCTCTTTTAATTCAAATCTCATATCTATGACTTAACACCCACATTTAGACACACAAAGATAAAGTCTGTGACTTTCAAACAAAATGCAGTCTTAACCCATGCAAATAGATAGGTTCATCAAACATTAATTTAAAAGGCACAGAAAATTCTCATTTGCAGTAAGAAAAATAATGCAGATAGCACAAAAATCTTGGTTAAATTCAAGCTGAGCAGAAACCATTTCAGTAGCAACTAAATGACATTTTTAAGCAGGAGGTTGGACAAAACTTCACAGAAGCATAAAATCCTTCTGATGACTCATCCCAGGCTTACCTATAGAAAACCTGCATAAATAGTCATGATAATTACTACATAATCACTAAGTCATGCTGGCATGTGGGACTAATTTGTTTTAAGAGAGAAGAAAAATGTGAATTGTCTCTTCAAGCAAGAGACCAGGGCAGGAAACCCTAAGGGAAGGAGTTCTGATTCTTGTTTGTGTGCATTATTGTTTTCAAGTTAAATCAGTCAAGTCAAGCTCACAGAGCAGGTCTGACTGCACAATAATCTGTCTCCTCTGAGTGCTTAGGAGCAGTAAGGAAGATTTCTAGCTATTCCAGTCCTCACTCAGAACATCCTTTTCTTATAATAATTTAAAAAACCACCCTACAAACAATCCAAAACAACAAACAGGAAATAATACCTTAATAGCAGAATTCCTGAAGTCAAAGGTGTCCTTACATAAACTTAGGTAGAATTTCTAAGATCAAAGAAATTTATATCTTTAAGCTATAATCTTATAGGACACCTTATAAGCACAGTTTATGCTTGTATTAACTAGTTTTAAGGCATCCTTCACAGACAGACATGTGTACATCTAACTTCGCCAGATGGGTCTAACCTATATAACTCCTTCCCCTTCCCTTGCTGTTCTAAAAACCTTGCTAAAAAGAAGCAGCATAGGCTTTAAGCTCACTTTTCCCCCTAAATAAGGGAAGATTCACCATAGGAGGTAATGAACTGAACTGGATGCATTCGTGCAAAATCAAGCAATGTTGACATAAACATGTTGACTGTGCCACGCACTGAAATTTTAATAAGAACAGGATGATGGTGGTGATGGCACTGAACTGAAGAGCACTGGATTGAGCTCTCTTCTGTCATGAAAACTGGGATAGTGAGCTTGGGTAAGGAAATTAATAGACCTCCACGTGTAAAATGAAGGTAACTATTGACTAGATTTGTCCTTTCAGTTCTTGAAAGAGCAAATCTTCAAAGACTGTGACACCCTGTGTGCAGACAGTCATGAAGACGCTAGGTAGCTGGAAGGTCAGGGTTTGATGGAAAACTGTTTTGAGAGGCATCTCTCTCCTGAAATAAGGCACTCAAGACAGCAGGACTGCAATGTCAATAATGAGCACTGCATTCTGTGGTTGCATTTCCCTGAGCCAAAAGCAAATGTTTCTGCAAAATATGCAATTAACAAGATTCTAAAACTGTTCTGTGGCTATGAAAGTGCTCAGAAACATTCATTTTTAGCTCTCAAATTATTTGGGTAGGCTTTTTAAGTGGCTTCACAAACACAGTCATTGTCAGCTTCAGATTGGTGTGCCACTTTATTCCTATGCCTGTAAATCTCCTGGAGCATTCAGATTTCCTCTCATCAGCACTGGCAAAGCAGTCAAGTTCTTGTCATCAGCTGCAGCTTCGCAGCTGCACAGAACACTCAGATTCAGCCAAAGCACAGAAAGTCTGAAAGGGGCAGAGGAGGGTGGTGGGTGCCCAGGCAGTGCAGGGGTGCCACAGCACATGGAGCAGGGGCTGGTGGCTGCTCAGTGCCATAAAAGCAGTTGTGGGACCAGAGATTACAGGACAAGACTCTCCATTTCAGCTGCTTAGGAGGGAGTGAACCAAGCACCTAAATGTGGCATTAAAAGCTAGATGGATCACAGAATTAGAACATGATCTGTGATGTGAATGTAGAGCTTGGCACTCAAGAGTGCCAAGGTGCTTGGCCTATTCCCAACTGAGCAGGATTCATGGAACTTTATGTATTCCTTCCTGAGCCTAAAAGTGATTATCTCAGGACATCAGAAAGATGACGGGAGATGTTTTACTGATCCCCAGGTAAATTATAAGCACTTGGGTTGTTTTTATGGACTTCGCCTGTATGTAGCCAGCTCTGAGGCTTGCAGCCACCCCAGCTGCAGAGTTCAGCAGGCTGCCCCAGGTGTTCATGCTTTCTGTGGGGCAGCTGGTCTCCAGCTCAATGCTTAACACAGACACCTGTGCATACCTTTTCAAGTGCGTTTTCTAAGGACTCCTATCCAATGAATGTTTCACAGAAAATACAGGACTTGGATTAGGAAAGGTAAGCAAGTCCTGGGATTGTCTCCTCCCAGTGAAGGCCTGGGTCATCAGCCCACACACATTTTTGCTATATCATTGTTTCATTAAATTACTGGTATTACTGAAACTGCCTCTCTTTGCAGATTTCTAACCATCAAATTTTATAATAATGAGGAAAGACAGCAGCAAGCATTTATAAGGAAACCATGGGGTTAAGCAGATCTGGCATCTCAACTGAAAGAAAAGGCTTTTTACCCTATAAGAATGAAATTACATCTCCAAACCCTAAGTAATGAGGAGTCTTATGTTTGCTAGCCAGCATCCTAACTACTGTAGCTCTTCTTCTGAGGGTCCTGGGCATCTTCTTAGATGTTTAGATCAAAGCTTAGCTTTGTTCATGGCTGTAGTCATATACCCAGAACTGCCTGGTGCCAGGCTGTAACACCCAGCAGTTTCTCAGGGAATGATCTAATGCAAAGTCCTGCTGAGCCACACATAAACTCCTTTTAAAATCCAGCTATTGTTCCAGCACATAATTCATCTTTTACCACTCCTTTTTGTGTCTATCTTGGGACTCCTGAGAATAACACTTAAAAAAGAACAGAAGCTCCAAATTTCCTCCAGGTCCCTGGGAATTTCTCCTGTAACTTACTTCTTCCTCTAGGGTGAGAATTCTCCTTTGCTCATATGTACATATGATAAACATATGTTTATCATATCCTCTTAAATCACTTTTTCAGTGATCTTGTTACAGAACACAAAGAAGATTATTTTTATCTCTCCTTTTTATACTCAAATCCAGTAGGACATCACCCAAAATGCAGCTTTGCTAAAAAACTGGGTGAAAAGAGTCTGTGAAGAAGAAAGACTTGCACATGGTGTTTTTATTCTGCATCTTCCCTACCCCTTCCAATCTATACCAGTTATTCATCCCCAGAAAATACTAAAACTTTTACTTGATTGTCCCTGACCCCTGCTTTATACAGGCCCTGTCAGCTGTTTCCTGACAATTGCCTTGCAAAGGGCCACCTCGCCCAGCTGTGGCTAACGCACAGTTAATAACCAACCAAAGGAGTTCCTGCAGCTTGATGAAAATTGTTTGTGGCTGCTTTGCCCTACAACAGACCCAGTTACAAATGGTAGGGCCGTGTTTCCGCCCTGGGGCGGTCGATTCCAGGTGTACTCGATACCCCTACAACTGAAAGCAGACTGCAGACTGCAGCCAGGGGGATCAAGAAGAATTCACTGGCTGTATAAATGGTTGTGTGCCACTTGGCAGCCTTTGACTCTAGCTCATTTTGGAGCTCCAGCATGCCTGGTACAGCAGCACTCACCACAACATGACTTCATTCAGGCCACCACAGTCCACTGTTAGTCTCCATTCTCTGTTAGACTTTCTCACTGGCCATATGGTGAGCAGGTCCTTCTGATCACTTCTGGGCTGTCCAGTCACCAGATCAACATGTAACTCCCTGGAAACTAGGGAGTCTCAACTGGTGCCATATTGTCGCCGGTGCATTGTCATGGTAGCAGTTGGAATCTGCTTTTCTTTAAACACAGCAACCAAACCACAGACAGACCACCTGAGAGACCGAGCAAGCTAGGCAGCTCTTTAATCTTCTTTGTACTGAAGGCATCATACTGTGCACCCACCAGTGCCCTCTTGGGTCTTTGAAGTACTCTCTCCTGAAACAGTCTATGCCAATGAGGCACAAAGACTCTAGACCAGTCAGAGTAGGATGCTTTTGCCGCTCATTCCCAGTTAAACTGACCTCAGCCTACAAACCAGACAGTTTTTGGGACCCTCCTGTCACTCAAGAAATGAAGATGGATTCTGCCCCTTTATGGTCTGATGGCACTAGGGTACACTGTGTGCAGGTGTTTGCTAGAGCTTTATACTCCTGTGGGGCTGATGAGCCAGTCCATCTGATCCCCACAGTCCAGTAGATCCAGTTGTCCCTTTCCTCCACTGGCCAAAGGCAGGGCCCCTCTATTCCTGGTTGGAGTCTTCATTATTTGTATAATATTTGTAACTGCAAAACAGAAGCCTCTTTGTCAGGGTCAAAACTAAAATCAGCCCTTCTACTCTACTCGACAGACACTGGAGCAGTAATTTTCCTGAGTGGGTATTTTAGACTGTTTTCTTTTCAGTTCCTGTATCCAAGTTTCTAGCCTCCAGGTAGGTTCACCATGCTACTTCCTCATGGTCACACAGGAAGAACCACAGGATCATACTTGGTGTACAACACTGGTACTCTTTCTCTTGAACAGAGCAAGGCTGACTCTTCATAGCTGAGGCCTCGGTAGGAGTGTGAGAGGATGACCCACCCTCCTCAGCTTGCTCAGACAATTTTTTGGTCAGTCTGTCCATGGCCGAGATGCAGGCCCACATGGGAAGTGAGATAATCTTCATACTCTCAAAGTTGTCTGACCAGTTAGTAGTCAGTGCCACCGTGTCTGTCCAGACGTTATCACCAGAGTGTGCGTGATGGCATTGCTGCATTTTGTACAACTTCCACCATGCGGACCATGTGCCCCAGATTTTGTTTGGGTCTCTGGATGCTGGTCATCATGCAGGTTATTATAAATCAACTTCAACACTGTTAAATCCCTCAGATACTGGATACTTCCCTCAATGTTGGTCCATTTGCTTCAGGAATATGCAAATTCTTCCTTGAAGGGACACCTGTCCTTCAAACTTGTTTAAACTTTTGGACAGCAATTGTGGGGGGGGTTTTGTCCACCTTAGCAAACCTAACATAGCTTTTTATAGCTGCAACTGCTGACTCAACACAGTAGCTAAGCGTTCGTATCTGGCACAGAGGCTCTGGGAAAAGGAAGATGCACCCATTTGGTCTGTTTATTTTTAAAAGCTTCCTCATTATCATTGTTTTTGTGGGTTCAAGCTCTGTAGGCTCGTCAGGAGACAAAGATGCCTTTCCTGGCTGCTGAAGCCAGTCTCTAACATCTGCCCTATCCAGAGGGAAAGAAAGCTATGTTAAAAGGAGAAAAAAAAGCCACCACAATTGTTAGCTGTTTGCTAGTGTGTTTAGGCAATGAGATCAGAGCGGTCAAGACGAAGAAAAGTTTGCTCAGTTCTGATTAAGAGTACGAAAAGCTTCTGGCACATAGGTTTTCATCTTACAGTAAATCAAAGGAGTCTCTATGAACAAAGCCCTTTTCATATTTTACAAACTATAAAACACTCCAGTGGGTGTTTACTTGCAAATGACAAAAGGAATGACATGCAGATTTCACAGTACATTGAAAAAGACTGGTCAGAAGTTAGTTTATATTTAAAAGCAGTTATTGTAAACTCAATTGTATAACATGCTGATCTTTAACAGCAAACATCTGCTTATTCCTCCCAGACATTTATTTTCCCACTTTTCTTCTAACAAAATGCTTTGAATACTGGGGAACAAAAGTGTCTCCATGCCGTGTTCAATCTACACGCACACAAAGTCAATGTGCGAGCATTTTCCAGGGACATTGCATGAAAATTCATGTGGTTTTACGACCAACAATCTACCCCAGAGCTGAGAGAGATGTCTGCCACACAGCATAGGTAAACAGAGCTTCATTTTCATGTCTGTATTTCAAAAGGCTATTCTATAAAATTTCCAAGTTGTCTGTAACTTTTGGAACATTGTCTAGAAAAATTATGAGAAACATTTGCTTCTAGACCTGTCTCTCTAGGCTGAGAATCAACATTGATTGCCAGCAAGTGACTATCCAGCACGTGTACTGGAAGGATTGTCACTGAGTTGCATATCTGAAGACCAAAGGTTTAAATGTCCGTAATAGTAAATGCTCATGTCACCTTCTATGATGCTGATGGTAGGTTCCAAACTATAATTAATCTGACAAGCTCCACTGAAACCTGGAAAATAGACCAAAGCCTGAGTAGGGCTCTTCCTTCCCATAATTAGGTCAAGAACCTGGAGCTACCCATCTGGTGGGTATAACTGTGGTACCTTTAAATTAAAATGAATCAAGCAAACAAAATACAAATTGTAGGGAAATTACCCTTTGCAAATTTTACTCCATCCCTTCATTCCTGATTTCAGTGGGATGTATTCAGGCTGCATTAGGATTAATACACTAATTAGGATATAATAACTGGGATACTGTGCTGTGAAGAAGAGAAACCTGCAACAGGTTGTCAGCAGCAGTGGCAGCTGGGAACATAAGAAAAGCAACGTGTTTAGTCCTCAAGGGAGGAGGAGGTGCCTCATGTTATGCAAAAGCCATGTGAAAGGATGAGTAGATGCCACAGTCAGGGGAGGCCCTTCCAACCCCCAGCCACAGGAATGGCTGCAGGCAGGGCTCTCTGCAGCTCGGTGTCCTGTGCCAGGTCAGTTTGGGCACCCCACCGTAATAAGAAAATAGCTGCATCCCTACTGACTTTTCCCCAGGGAAAGGAAAGGAACAAGTGTGGCTGCCATCAAGACATAGTAAGTGTCAACTCACTTGTTAGGCAATGAGCTGCCACATGTTCCCTTTCTCATCAGTGGAGCCTGCAGTTGGAGCGACTGCTCTGTTTGGTTGTTGTTTTTCTGTTTGTTTAGGATGGGGAGAATCATGCTGTGGAAGTGCCTGTTTCTCTCCTTTAGTTAGAGATAGTGTCTAGAACATTCTCTGAGCTACAGACATCTGCACTGGTCAGATGAGATCCTTTTGAAGCAAATGGGCAAGCTCAGGGTATTTGGGTGACTTGGCAAGGAACCTAATCAGATCTTACCAGCAGGTATGAATCATGGGGCTGGGGAGGGCTTAAACATTTCTGGGAAACAACATGGTTTGGATTTTATTTAACACAAAAGTCACTAAGCAATGTTTATTCTCTGGTCTGCATCATCAGTAGTGTGTATTATGTCATTCACCCTGACAATGCCATTTTCTACTGGAGTCCAGTGGACTGATGACTTGCTGACTTTGGCGGGAGAAGACATGCAGACAATCAATGTGATTGATAAAGCAAGCTTCGTTTATTAGCAATACAGAGGCACTTATATAGTGTGAGTATACATGCTTATCAGTTCTTTAATTGGTTTAAACTTACAAAAGCGCATTCTTGTTTCTACATATTTGGGTTAGATAAAAGACTACATTTGGCAAGCTTCTACTATTTATGTTTTAACTTGAAAAATCAAAGTTCTCCCTCCCTTCTCATGGTCAATACATCTTATCAGCAGAGCACTGTACCTCCTTAAAACTCCCTTTTGGTTCTCAGGCCTGTTTCTCACGCAGGCATATTCTCATGCAGGCATTTTCTCATGCAGGCCTTTGCTCATGCAGGCCTTTGCTTGTACAGCTCTGTTATTGATCTGGCTTTTTGGCTTTATCAATGATCCATGTCCCTGATCCTCTAACCATTCTTCAACACTGATGCTAGCTGGATGCCAGGTGCCCCCCAAAGCTGCTCTATAACTCCCCTTCTTCAGCTGGGTAAGGGAGAGAAAATATAAGGAAAAGTGGTGGGTCAAGATAAGGACAGGGAGAGACCACTCACCTGTTACGATCACAGGCAACACAGACTCAACTGGGGGAAATCAGATTAATTTATTACCAACCAGATTGGAGTAGGATAATGAGAAATAAAACCAAAGCTTAAAAACACCTTCCCCCCCATCCTTCTCTTCTTCCTGGCCTTAACCTCACTTCCCAATTGTCTACCTCCTCCCAGGCAGCACAGGGGGATGGGGAATGGGGGACTGCAGTCTGCTCATCACACATTGTCCCTGCCACTCCTTCCTCTTCAGGGGCAAGACTCCTCACATTCTTCCCTGCTCCACTGTGGGGTCCCTCCAACATGAGACAGTCCCCACGAGCTTCTCCAACATGAGTCCTTCCTGTAGGCTGCAGTTCTTCACAAATTGCTACAGCATGTATCCCTTTCACAGACTGCAGTCCTTCAGGAACAGGCTATTCCAGCATAGGTCCCCTGCAGGGTCACAATTCCTGCCAGCAAACCTGTTCCAGTGTGAACTCCTGTCTCCACGGGTACTGTTAGGGCTCTGCTCTAGCATGGGCTTCTCCTGGGGTCACAGCCTTCTTTAGGCATCCACCTACTCTGGCCTGGGGTCTTCCATGGGCAGCAGGTGGATCTCTGCCCCACTGTGGCCTTCCATGGGCTGCAGTGGGACAGCCTGTATCACCATGGGCTGCAGATGGAGCACAGCTCTGGCACCTGGAGCACCTCCTCCCCCTGCCTCCTCACTGACCTTGGTGTCTGCAGATCTGTTGCTCTCCCATATTCTCATTCTATGCTTCCCTGTCCGCAGTTACTCCTGAGCAGAGACCTTTCCCTCTTCCTAAATATGTTATCCCAGAGATTCTTCCACCATCACGGACGACCTCAGCCTTGGCCAGTGGCAGGTCTGTCCTGGAGCCACCTGGCATTGGCCCTGTTGGACACCGGGGAAGCTTCTGGCAGCTGTTCACAGACGCCACCCCTGTAGCCCCCTGGCTTCCAAAACCTTGCCATGCAGACACAATACATGGAGACACGGAATGGCACAAGCAGTGGAAGAAGTGCAAAATTCAGGCAAAGGGACTAATGGGAAGCCAGGCCTGGGAGCTGCTGGTGTGTGTGCTGGCTGAGAAGGCACAGTACCCTGGAGCAGGGGGCTTCCACTTGATCTCAGTCATTTCTGCTTTCTAGAGAGAACCTCCCCCAGAGCAATACGAATGTAAATTGACAGTGTTCACTAAAGCTGCACGGGACGAAAACCCAAGACATTTCCAGAGCTGTTTCTCAGGGGGTTCAATTTCTCTTAGCTCTAACATTGCCTAACAGAGAAATCTACCAGGGGCACAGGAGATGCAGACCTCATCTGCACAGGTTTTTCAGATATATTTTCTCTGGATAATGTCAGCTGTGGTCTTGCTTTCTGATGTTTTTTGGTGGCATTAACCTTGAAATTTTCTTATTCTTGGTAGAAAAACTCCAACTCTTACCCACTCACACATATTTTTTAAAGACTAAGTGATAACCAAATGTATACAAACTTGAGTACTGACTGGATATTCTTAATCTAGTGACAATTCCCACTAGTATCAGTGAAAGTCGGTGTCTGTCAGTGAGACTAGACAATGCTAAGCAGATGTTGTGATTAAACTGAAATGTCACTCTGACCCTGCCATTAACATTAGTATACTTGTGCCTAAATCTTGTGCAGTCTTGACAAACCAGTGTCTGGGCCCACCCAAGGGGATCATTGTAGGTTGACAATTAAAAACCTGTAGTGCCCTGGCTGAGACTGAAATTCTGTTAAGTATGTGCAAACACATAGTCAAAAAAATTGACATCTGATGTCCACGGCAGCACACCTGGTAAAACGTGAAACAGATTTCTTCTAACTCATGCACCCCACAGAAACCACACTGTGGAGAAAATTTTACACCTGAGTCTCATCTTGACACAGCCAACATGCACAGGGGGTATCTACCTAAACTGAAGCTAAGAAGTGAACTACACTCAGCAGTTTAAATGGACTAAGAAGATCCCTTTTCAGATGAAGGCACATATTAATCCAACCAGCAAAGTCCTGTGTCTCTGCAGACCAACCCATTTCATGTCCTCCTCCATGAGACTCCAGTTCATCAGTCTTATTTTTCTGCTGCATTCTGATGTCTTCTTGTGGTTGCACTCTACCAGTGCGCGATTCCGACTGCTCTCCCTCTTCCCACAACATGCAGGTTCAAGTGCAATGTTAAATGTAATTAGACTGCTGTCTTTGTTAAAACAAATCATTTGTTGCTACTTGTTATGGAAATGTCCAATAGCTAAACATAGCTCAAAAGGTTGACAAACAACTTGTTTGTGAATAAAGAGATCCATAAATATGTAAACAAAGAATGGGATAAAATATGTGATCACAAAAGTTAATTCTAAAAATATTTCTAGCTTGACTTCTTAGATGACCACTAGATTGAAGAGTACATGTTGTAACATTTAGAAAACACACGCTGGGGACAGACAAGGTTTTCCATTTGTTTGTTCTGTCTCTTAAAATTTTTCTGTGGTTTCTGAATCATAAATCATGGAATGGAGCTGGAGCTGCATTAGCTGTACTACACAACTTCCCTCCTGCACACAAAGTCCATTTAATCCATTTGTGTCCTATGGTGAAGTTAATATGTCCACCTGCGTATCCTTCAGTCTGTAAACACAGAGCAGGTGAAATCAGGAGGAAACTCAAATGAGATCAAAAGATATGTTCAAAAGAAGGGCTGAAGCCATCTGGAATCCCTCAGAGCTGCCAGCTACACAAACGAGACCTGCTGGCATCCTAAGTGGAATTTCTTGCTTCTCTTTCTTCTGAAGCTGGAGGAAGTTCAAATGAACTCTGGGAGAACAGTTGGCACTTTCTTTGTAAGGAGGCTCATTGTTCAGAGAGGTGAGATCAGACACATGCTTCAAGGACACCCAGATTTGGACCCTGAAATGTTGCTGCTTTTGTTTAGGGAGCTCTTCAACACAGGGGAAAAAAAAAAAAAGAAAGAAAAAAAGCAAGAAAAAAAGAAAGAAAAAAGAAAAAGCAGTATATTAATCTCTGTTTTTCCATTGTTCCATAATATACTTTGACTTGTCCTACATCTTTCTTTAACTGAAGCAGAACAAATCTAGGAAGCCCACAGGAAAATTTGTTTGGCTCTTTGTTTGGAAAGTCTCTTTATTTAAAAGAAGCAAAAGAAACAAAATAAATCCCAGCACTTTGATTTCAGAGAAACTAGTCTGGCTACATAGTAAGTAAGAAAGCTATGGATTGCCCTGCCATGATTGGAATAATATGTGCAAATCCATGACAGAATGAACAGGATTAGAAATTTAAAGTAAATAAATATGCATCTTTAATCCTAAAGTCAAAACTGCAATTACAGAGAGCCATGTACTTCAAACAAACATCCAACATGTCACGAAGGAACACTGTGCTCCTCCTCTACCTCAGCTTTCAAAACAGGGTTGGCAAAGGGATGCTTAATGTAGTACATGTAACAAAATTCTGAAGTGGCTTCAGCTGTATCCTTTAGGAGAGCTGAGTATCTCAAACTGCATCTTGAACTCTGCTTTCAGAAAGATGCACCCCTTGGAAACAGGGGTATTCCCCCTAGAAACAGAATGTATTCCAGGGGGCATTTTTAGTTTTGGGGAAGGAGCAGGACAGTTCACAGAAGTCTTGGGTAGAAGGGAGGAGTTGGCTGTTCCTGATGAACTGCTGAAGGATGGCAAAGGGATTTTCAAGAGTGTTTGTCTTTTCATCTAGCTACTGAGACACCCCAAATCTAAGAGAGATCTTAGGTACTTCTATAACTATATGTGAACGCGTCTACGTTTGCCCTAAAATGTACCCCTCTTTCTTGCGGCCTGGATGTGAGACACACCCCCTCCACCCACCACATGTGTCTTTTAGAGATAACCCAGGCTGGCATTTGCCTGGATCATGGCCAGAAATGCTGTAGCATGGTCTGTATCTGTTCAGCCTGTGCCTATGAGATTTACCACAGTGCTTGCTGATGGTGGTACATGGCTGATGCTGAATCCAAAATTGTGCTCCAAAACCGCAGAACACAGAAGTATCATGACAGTGTGGGCAGCAGAATAGGCCCCAAAATACAGGCCTCCAGCCTGTTCCTGAGGAGAGTGAAAATGCAGTCTTTAGTCTGTATTTACTTTGGCCTCAGTATATATAGGCTGATATTTGCATGGGATGTTAAAAAATACTTTATTGTAACAGTGTCTTGAAGTGGAGACCACATTTTGAAAGAGTTCATAAAGCAAAGCAAAGTAAAAAAAATCCGTTCATGTCTCCGGGAGAAACTAAAGTACATATATTCCTATCATAACTGAAGCCCACAATAACCTGTGTGTGCTGAGCAGTGTTTCATTGCCTAGGAAGAAATAATTTTAGAAACCCAGAAGACTGTATCAACCCCACACATTCCTAGAAAACGGATACCTTCCTCATCAGAAATCATACTATAAATCCACATAGACTTTCACAGAGATCCCAAACATACTTCAGCAGCAGACTGAATTTTAAAAACCCCTCTTGTTGCTTTAAAGTGCCTCCAATACTGCAGGATTCTTTCTGGTTTTAAATAGAAAATCTATATGCACTAGTGGCATTCATTTGACTGTTCAGAAATTGTCTTGCTGAAAACAAAAAATTTCCAGAAAAACAAGTCCTTCAGCAAGTTCTCTAGTTCCCACTGCTGCTAAAAACACAGATATATACAAGTAACAGTAAAAAGAGGGACCACATTATTTGATGTTCTGTAAAAGACAAGATAGTAAAAATTCAAAATTAAAGGGGGAATAAACATTGTTTGGGTTAATTAGCCAGGATCCTGTGAAGCAGTGGAGTGCCTGCAGCAGGAGCAATCAGCCATACCTGCATGGAAACTGTGACAGGGAAAATGCACTTGAGCATGGTTGAGGCGAGATGCTGCAGGTGAAACGCGAACACTGGCATCAGTCGCACATCAATTCTTTAGTGCTCTCTTGCTCACTGAGATGTAACAGTCCTTTCTTTTTTGGGATTTAATGTTTTTAACTTCAGTGTTTAATGTTAAGAAGGTTATAAATTCTTTGTTCTCTACTTTTTGCTATGAGATGAGGAGGTCCACTGGTTGCAGTTCAGATTTCACCTCCAGGTAAAGGGCTCTCCCTTCATGTATTTATATACATGGCTGTGAGCCTTGTCTTCTTTAGGCAGTGTAGGGTTGACTCCAGCCAGTAGCCACATAGCCACTTGCTCACTCCCCTCTCCCAGGGGATGGGGAGAAAATCAAAGGAAGACAAGAAGACTCACAGATGGAGAAAAAGACAGTCCAGTAAGTGAAGCACAGGATGCATGTGCCAGCAGAGCAAAATACAGACTTTATTCATTATGTTCCATCAGCCTTCTCCCAGTACACTGGGTTTCAGTGTGATGGTTACCTGGGAAGACAAACACCATAACCATGCCCACCCCTACTTCCTCCTCCTTTCTTGACCTCTTACTGCTGAGCTTGATAATATACTGTAGGAAATATCCCTGTGGCCAGGGACATTGGGAATCTGTCCTTGCTGTCCCATCCCAGTCCTGCTCACATGTCTTGCCCATCCCCATGCCCAATGGCTGTGGATGCAGAGCCAGAAAAAAAGAAAAGCCTTGACACTGCCAAGCTCGGCACAGCAGTAGCCAAAACACTGCTGTGTTACCAACACTGATTTAGTCACAAATCCAAAACACAGCACCATACAGGCTGCTATGAAGAAAATTAACTCCATCTAAGCTATATCCAGTACAGCTAAACAGTTTGAACTCTCTCATCCTATTCTCATAGGAGAGATGCTCCAAACATCTTCATGGCCCTTCCCTGGACCTGCTCCAGTCTGTCCACGGCTCCCTTGCACTGGGGAGCCCGGGACTGGATCCGGCCCTCCAGGTGTGTCTCACCAGGATGGGCAGAGGGGAAGGATCACCCCCCTCGCCCGGCTGGCAGGGCTGTGCCTGATGCAGCCCAGGAGGCTGTTGGCCTTCCTGGCCACCAGGGCACATTGCTGCCTCCTGCTCAGCTTGGTGGCCACCAGCTCCTACTCTGTAAAGCTCTTTTCCATCTGGCCAGCCCCCAGCACATACTGGTGCCTGGGGTCTGTAAGACAGCAACCCAAGGTGGCCCAACAAGAGGTATGGTCAAGAGGAATAGTGGGAGGGCTCGTAATTTTCAGATAAAATGTTAAAAAACTGTCCCAGATACCTCGCTAGATACTTTCTTCACATGAAGGGATGGTGACTGCATAAAAACGAAAATTTATTCAAAGTTTCTCTTAAGGATGAAGACAGCAGACTTACAGTTCTTGGGTCAACACTTTATCTGCAGAGGGTTTAAGCTCCCAATAGTGCTAAGGTTCTGCCTCTTTCAATAATTTTAGAGGATTTCTGCCAATTAGAGATTCTGAAAGTCAGTCTCTTTGTATCGAGCATGTTTTGCTTCATACAAGTCAATCCAGATACCTACAAAAGTATTTCAGGCTGCAGCAATATTCAGGAAGGAGAAAATCAGAATTTCAAGGATCTCAAACTGCAAATACAAGTTTTTCTTTTGTTTCTGAGAACCATAGACAATATCTGAGTTCAAGCATTACATCCAACATGGGGAGAGTTTAAATTTAGCCCTCCTGTTTACACAGAAACCATTAACAGAAGTAGAAGGTAGTGATAGCTTAGGAGCCAGCAGTCATGATTTCACTACCTTTGTTCTGTGTAACTAGAACAGAGTTCAAGCTATACACCTCCTTGGGGCTTGAAAAGGGCCAGCTTTTGGCCAAGCTGAAAACGATAGACTAAAGTCAGTTGGGAGATGACTCTAACAAGAAAAATGTTAATTAGGAGATATTTAAGAATATTTCTCTAGATGCTAAGAAAGCCACAATACCACAATTGGAAAAGAAGGCTGTGATGGTTACAAAATAATATGACTTAGTAGGAGTGCAAAATAAGCTAAAAGCATTACAAAAAAGAGAAAGAAAGAAGACATGAATGAAAGGATGAATTGATAACAATTAATAAAGCTTAGGAATAAAAAGCTAATAAGAGAAACAACGACATACAGCTCGAATATTATGGGTGGCATGTGTAAGAACAATAAAAGGACTTTCTTTAATAGACCAAAACAAAGAAGCCTGATAATGGTGCTGCTTTTACTGAAGGGAAATAGTGGTGCTGCTGTCACAGAGGACAGTGATTTATTTGACAAGAGAGTATTTGAGAAGAGCGCCCATGGAGAGCAATTTTTTCCCAACCCTTTCACAAACACTTTTGAGCTTGTAGACCGAAATCCTCCCATATCTAGACTTTAATCTTCCTTTATCTTTTCTTGTCTTTGCTTTCCCTTTCTACATTTAACCAGTCATGCTTGGTACTTCTCCATTTTCTACCTCAATCTCATGTCATAGGTTGCTGACAGGAAAGCCAAACACAAGACTAACTCCATGCCCTACTCATGCAGCCTTCATATAACTTTCTTGCCTTTAGAAGGCTCAGCTGGGTTCAGCCAGCATCCTTTTGAAAGAAAACTAAGCCCTTAGCAAGTGTCTGCTAACACCATTTCTTGCCCAGCTTCAAGTTATGCGAGGAGAGCCACTAGAGCTCCACAGATCCGTTTGTGATTTCCCTGAGGGTGTACACCCTGGGATGTATACCTTGCTTTGGAGAAGGTACTGGAATTAATACTGACCCAGACAGGCCAGCAGAAAACAGATACAGACACGATTGTTTAGACCCCAAGGCTGCAAGACCACTATGCTGCTCTGTATTACTCATGATTGGTTAAGGTGTCATACCACTGCCAAGAGAACATGGAAGTGCATACGTGAACTGGAAACTGGATAAATAAGGTAGAAATGAAGGTGGAAACATCACTTTCAAATGACTGTCCAGTACTGCAAGGTCCTGTACGCAACCCTGCTCTAGTTAAAGTTTTTTCAGTGATAACCAAAAGAAAGAAAATAGGAGATGGAGAGCCTCAGCAACCGCACTGACCAAGGGGCACCTCTGAGTCCCATGGGCAGTAGCTGGATGTTATCTCCTCTGTGAGTCAGTGTTGTGGGTACTGCTCCTTCCCACAAAATCCTGCTGGAATCTTCCAAATCTCCTAAACCCCAAGCTTCTTATTTCTGTGGCACAGCACAATTCACAGAACAGATAAGGGGGAAAAAGCCTATTTGGCTGATGAGACAGGACCTCCCCAGGACACATGTTCAGGGCTGGACCTCACACAGAGCCCAGCCATAGGATTTCTCATGCTCCCTTGGTAGAGAGCAGAGGTTTGAGCTCAGATCCTTGCACCTCATAAGATTGTGGGCTTCTCTCAGGCTCTCCTGCTGAAACAGGTTCTATTTGCTTAAATTAATTAAGTACTTTTCTGGGCAGGACTAAAAATGTGGAGATTCAGAGATGAGCCATGAGAATAAAGGCAATTTGCAGTTAGATTAAGGCAGAGAAAGCTGAAATTGCATGTGCACACCTCCCTAGGCACATCTGCTATTGGAAGGTGTTTCTCCTCCAAGATAATGTTAGGAATTGCCATTTAAAGAAGTCCAGAAAATAAGGCCCACAATCCTATTAAACATGACAGACATCATCTGAAGGGATTGACCATGCCTGGAAACCAGGCTTTGCAGAAGGACAGGGGTGGGTTTATTTCCCACTGTGTTCTGCTGTGGTGGGAGGCCTTATAAGGATGTCAAACAGAGAATCAGAAACAAGAATATCACAGTGGTCTATTCTAGTCTTATCACATATGGTGGAGGATAACAAGCAATTCACCTAGTGGTGCCTTTCACTCAAGTAACTCCCTGCAGTTTTTTTAACGTTTTGTAGATTTTTAGATTTGCAGGATCCTACCTAGTTTACACTCAGAAATATTCCCAGCTATTTTCAGCTTTCCCAGGCAAGCTCCCTTCCTTCCTCTGTCTGGCCTCTTCACTTGCTCTTCCAAGGACAATGCTGTTCACGCATTTCTTTGTTAAGGCTTTGAAATTTGGAAAGAGCAGATAAAAGAAAAAATTGCCTTGGGTTTGGACTAAACCGAAGAGAAAACTGAGTAGAGTCCTGCCAGAAATATTGGACAATTTGAACAGATTACTTAGCTGGAGGCTCAGGGTGCCAAGGAAGGTAAATAACGTGTCTGGCTGTCTCCTTTTCAGTTGTCTAAGTTGGATTTATAAATCACTACATGATAATGAAAGCATTTCTGAAATTTTGGAGGGAAGAAGGAAAAGAGAACTATAAAAACTAGCCAATTTTTTACACTTTCACAACAGCAAATGTGTTCAAAGCAGCTAACCGGAATTAAACACCCAAAAGGAATATTGCTCTAAACTCACAAAAACACAACCCATGGGTGAAGTCCAAATCAGCTGTGCTGTGAACAGAGTGGCAAAGCCTCAGAGAATGGTAGGCACCATCCCAGAAATACATGGACTATATAAACTCTGCTGACATGTAGCAGGGGCCTGGGAAAGACCCTTCTTTGAAAAGGGTCTTCTTGGACTGACAGTCACTAGGGGGTTATTTTGGTGGGGGAGAATGATTTTTAATGGCATCCTACTCTTTTGTTCACTCCATTGTTCACTCCAGCGAAGTTTGCTCTCCTCTGAAATGAAAAATTTGTCTGTGTTTTAAAACCTCAGGGATGCTGTGTAACACAAGTTGGTCAAGAAGCCACATAGCTAAGCCTGACTTCCCCCTTTTCAGAGACGGACTTATTAATGTGGAAATGTCACAACTACGTGACAGCCCCAATGTTCATTAACATTTAACAAAGAGTAAAGAATACTTTATGCCATTGGCATAATTTCCATACTCTCAAGGACACTGAAAGTACAAAGCAAAATTCTCTTATTAATTTCATATGATGATGCCTACTCAAGTACCCTCCTTTTCTACTGTGCCTCCAACTCCCCTTGAAATCAACAGGGAATACCTACCTCATAAAAGGCATAGTCGAAATCTCAAGCCAAAATCTATATCCTCTGGTGAATAATTCACCAGAGGTAATTTTGCCCTTAAGTCCTCAAATATCCTGGCTTTCTACGTCTACAACAGTTTTATGAAAAGGAAGGATCTTCATTTCTTCCAATGAAAAACTTTCAAATTAATTTTAAAGAAAAACAGGAAAGATTACAAAGAAAAGCACTAGCAGATGAGAAACTAAGTTGAGGGAAATTACTTAAAGCTAGAAAATAAATAAACCTGAAACATTCAATTTTTAGACCATTGTACAAAATGTACATGTCAAAGGGCAGAGGTTTGAACAGCAGATTTGTACTGGGATATGCTCTGGAGAAGTTTATTTTCATAAGATATGGGACCATCCAGATGCTGTGAAACAGGGGAAGATTATAAGTAACATGCCAGAAGCATGACTGAATGTAGAGCTCTCAGAGATAGGGCACATATTACCATTAAACAACTATGTGTTTTTCAAAAGTAAATAAATGTATATAAAACCGATAGGTTCAGCTTTAGTACCCAAGCAACAAATGTGTAGTTCATCAGACACTGGAAGGAACAGTTATTACAAAAAACCCCACAGTTATTACAAAATTGTAAAAGTCTCTAAAAGACAGTGCCATTTATGGACACTAGAGGTTACCAGCTTGTAACCCAAGAGGAATTTTCTTTTTGTTTTGAATTGGTTTTTTGAAGAAAAGAAGCAATTTTTATGGTTGTATTTAAGCCTGGAGATGACAGTGATTGGATTCAACTTTTTGTTGGCTTTGGCTCACTGTGCTGTACTGAGCAAATAATTTAACTTTACTCTGCCAGTGTCTTTTAAATGATAATCATCAGTAACTTCTATCTGTGTAAACTTCAGACTGTACTGCAAATCCTTGGGTTGTAATTTACTATCAGTATCAGGCTGGCCTTTATGAAACGCCCCATTTTTTATCCTTCTTGATGCCATACAACTTGTACCTAGAGCAATAACAGTAAGGACAGCAATCATGGTATACAGAGGTCCGTAGACTCTCCATCTGTCCAATTCATTCTTTCACAAAACAAATGAAAAAATGACCAGTCAGTTTTGTTGGTACTGTTGTTGTTGTTGTTTACCTTTAGAGTAGCTGAGGTAATACTAATAACCGTGAGTAACCCACTCAGTGATGACTGGCAGTGATTAAAAAGACCCTGAAACAACCTCTCTAGCAGACAGCTCTCCAGGAGTATCTGTCTCTACAAGAGACATGGGCTAAAATAGAACAGGCCATAAACCGTTCTGGTAAGGCAGAGTTACAGCCACTGATTAATGAAATGGCTGATCAGGCAATGGTGTTAACAGTATGAGTGACCTTCCTTCATTCCTTCATCTTTTCTTCAGTGTTTTCGTCCTATCTATTGTTCTATTATACTCACACTATGCAGCATTTGATTAGGTATTTAATTATAGGTTTCTACCCACAGCTACCATTAATGATAGTGCAAGGAATGACAGAAAGTGGTAGAGGAGTCAAGATGGACACAAAAGACAAGAGCTAGAAACAGAGAACTGGGAGAAAAGCTCATGGATAGAAAACAGGCAAGAGAGAGTTCCAGAGAAAGGGGAGTTTGCTGCAAAGGCAGTGGATACCTTTAGCTGTTCAACCAAAAATGGCAGCTCCACCATTGCCAGGAGGCACAAGGAGAAGCAAGAAGAGAAGAGAGTGGAATACAGCTAATTTTTAAACAATTCTGTGTCGGGGGGAACAAATTTAATGACAGAGTATAAATTAGTTAGCACAGTCCTAACTGATCAACCCAGGGGTTCCCCAGCCCTATCTTTGACACTGACCAGCAATGCCAAGGAAGGAGTTTAAGAATAGGGTAAATGCAGTGATATCTTCCTGATGTATTCTCCAAGTGACCAGCAGCCCTGGAGACAAAGATGATGCCTTCCGAATAAGTTAGCTAGAGAATGTGAGCCTACCTACAGGCTCTGCTACAGAGATTTCAATAGTTTTGTACTCCCAGAAAAAATAAAACGTTCAGAAGATGAGTGTTTTGTAAGAGATAGAAACCTGAAATTTTTCTCTGAATCTGAGCTTTTGAATCAAATTTCATGATGGGAATTACAATGGAAACCTAAGAATCATGAAGAACCATGCCACTCCCTCTATCCCTCCCCCCCCCCCCCCCCAAAAAAAAAAAAAAGCCATTTGCAGTTGCCATTCTTGGAGGTTAAGTCCAGCTTAAAAATTTGGAGAGGAAACCAGAGAATGGCACAGTGCACTGAACCAGCAAACCACAGATTCATAGAAACATAAAAACATAGAAACTGAAGAAAACCCTCAAGGATTAGTTTTCAGAAAACAAAGGGACAGACTGCACAGGGTGAGGGAACACACATACTGCCAAGCAATATCCATGCTTCAGATAGTGCCATTTTTCTGCCAAAAAAAAATCCATTTTCATACACGCCTATACTTTAAAAGTGCAAAACTATTCTCTGCACAGTGTATTTATTACCTGTAGAAATGGTTCAGTAGATGATTGCTTCCATTAACTAGACAGTCTTCTGGAATATTAGTGGGGCCTGATTTGGGAAAAAAATCTCACTTTATCCTTAGAAGCAGGATACATGAGGAGCATAGTCATTCACCCCACGGCCCCTTGGCACTCTGCTTCTGTGGGTGGACGGGCAATCCCACCAACCCAGCAGCAGGGCAGCCATGCTCTGTGCCTGCATGTGCAAGGCAGGCTGGAGGAAGGTTCAAGCTCCTTCATGTCTAAGGTAAGGATCTAGATATCTGCAAAGGGGAGGATTAAGCAATCAAGGATATCTGAAATTTGAAATTAAGTGAGCCCAGCCTCCTTCATCAGAGAAAACCTACAGGGGTGCTCAACTCTACGGGCAAGCAGGTGTGAATACCGATGAGTTACATCATGCAGAGTAGAGCCCCTTTGTATCCAACCCAAGCAATAGTCAGATATGCATTGTTTTATTTTCCTCTGTCTGTGCTGTTTGTACTTGGCATTTCTGTGTCTTATCCTCCTCTTATCCTGGCTGGCACCAGTGTGACTTTGGAGAGTGGTAAACACTAAGACTATTCTATCTATAGATGTGGGGGTGGGAAGGCATTTCCCCAGTGCCCAGCACACCCACTTGTTGTTTAAAGAACCACAGAGAAAAAACCACTCCTCCACTTTCCCACATGAATATTTGTGCCTTAATAACTGTGAGGGAGTGAGTGGTAGAGGTGTCTTTTGGGGACAAATATTATGGAGGCAAGCATTCTGAAAAAGGCATAGCAAAGAGAGGACCTGAATTCAGAAGGTACAATCAGAAGGTGCAACACTGAAATTCAGTAGGAAAATTTCTACACAGAACAGTATTTTCCCATCCTTGTAACTAGACGAAATGCCTTTAAGGCTGATCCTCAAATGATGCTCTTTGAGCTTACAAGCCTCTTGCAGCTGTCCACCTGGTGTGACTCCCGTGAGCAGTGCAGCATGTGAATGCTGCAAAACACATCAGGAGCTCCTCTTCTGAGCATCAGGAAAAAATAGCTGCTAAATTGACTGCTCTGTATCAGCTTCTTCACTGTATGCAGCATGAGCCCCTTTGGTGCAAAGTTAACAGAGCCTTTGGTGCCGTAGAAGATTCATCTAACCAAAAATTTACAAATGTTATGCTGTTGGTTAAAGTGTTGATCCTTCTCTCCTGAGAGACGTAGAAGTCCTTAGTAATACTCAAAACAGTCAACTATAAATACCTCACTGATAAGAAAAGTCCCAAGGAAATGCAATTAATAAAAACCCACTTCCTTGATGCTTTGTCCTATAGTCTTTCTGCTCATAGTTTTGGCACAGTTTTATGTGAATGTCAAAAACCATAATGCCTTCCTAGGAAATAGGACACAATCTATAAATCCCTCAAAACACCCTTCATTTTTAGGCCTGTGTGTGAAAAAAAATGAATAATTTGATTTTGGTCTTGCTTTTTTCCTATTAGTATTCAGGTTTCTTTTCTTTCCTCTCCATTTCTTCTACTGCCATGTTGCAGCAATCTTTCCTTACCTCCCCTACTCACATCTCAGACAAACCTTCCGGTGGCCTTTCTCCTCTCCTGTCCCAGGGGTGCTCCTAACAGCCGGTTAATTAAGTAGAAGCTCTGTGCTGACGAATTCCCTGTTGGTGCCATTGTGAAATACTGAATAGCATCAGAAACTTCTGCTGAACTGAGAAAATAGTTGGATCAAAGTCAGAAAGTCTTCTGTTGAACCAAGATGCCTGTGAGTGACAAAAAAAAAGAAAAAGGAGACATTGTTTTTTGCTTGTCACAGCAAACTGTTAATTGACCTAGGGATTATTGCAGAAAGGAAGGGTAAAATCTAATGCAAAATGAGAGGTATATCCTGATTCTTCTCAAACAAAAAGCCTCTCCTCCATCTCTTCAGGCCTTCTCTATCCTTTAATGACTTTCTTATCTACTTAATCTGTGGACTGTAGTTTCATTTTACACTTCTCAGAGCATCATAACCTGGGAGATCATTGCAATTCTTTGTTAGAAAACCAGCAAACACCAGAAAAGCACTAGTATTTTCTGAAAAGACTAACATCTGCCTTAGGTTTCGGATGAATCTGAGTACCTATTCTGCAAGCAACTCAAGTTTTTGTTGCATTGAGACCTTTTCCTCCAGAACAGCCTGCCTGTTCTCTGGGCAGCTTAGTGCTCAAACACATGCTGTGCACCGAAAGGAGGGAAGGACAAACTCCCCTTCCCTTCTCTAACAGTCAAGTTTAGGGTGAGAAAAAACACCCCCACTCTTCTCTCAAAAGTAAAATTCCAGATGATTGGGGTGTTCCAAGCCAGTTGAGGAGGGTTTTTTCAATGATATAGGACATATGATTGGAGTTAGATCACATAATGTAAACACTGCAAAAATAGAAACTGGAAATTACAATGTTTCATTAAAAATGTGAGTATGACGTATTGTCAACACTGTGAGATTTTTCTTTTTGCTTTATTTTACTTCAACTAAACCTAGGAAAATCTACCCAGAATGTTTCAACCCCTTTTCTTACAAAATATAAGTCCACTTTTCCTCTCAGCTCTATACTCCACTCTGTGCGACCAAATCAGCCTTGTTTCACTCAGTGTTACACTTTTATACATATGTAATCTGTTACTGATTAATATAGCAGTAGGCAGTGCTCAAAATCATACCGCCAGCTGCCCTTCTTTTTTTCAAGTGTTAAAGCTCTGTGCAGCCCTACAGAGACCTTCCCCAAGTAAAGCTTCCCTGCAGGGAGTTCTGTGACTTCCAGATAAAGGGATTTTGCTCATCAGCTTGGTTCTGGTGTTCCATTTAGCTCTGAACAACAGCAAACCATACAGACCACAAACCACAGACCAACTTCTTCTAGACCTTCTGCTGTTCAGCAGGCCGGACTTTGGTCTCAGACTAAAACCTGACACAGTAAATCAGACTGGCCCCAGGGTAGCTTCTTGGGGGGCTGGTTTGGGACACCAACTCTCCGCAGGCTTTATTCTTGACGGTGGCAGCTCCTGGCTGGACAGATGCCAATAGAATGCTCCTTCCCGACAAATCCTCTTGCTTTCCCCATTGTCCTGTCCAGCCTCTTGCAGCCACTGCTGTGTTGTCTTGGTGATGGGTCTACACCACTGCAGGATGTTGTGAGGCTAAAGCCAGGGAGGCAGATTTCCTGAAGTTCAGCCTTAAAATCATACTCTTGTGACAATATACAGAAAATGCAGGAAAAGGAGGTGCTTGCCTGCTAGGGCAGCATTGTCAGCCACAAGAGCAGTTCCCCTTTTCCTCCAAAGAAAACAGCAACAGTGTAGATGGAAGCATCCCACAGACCAGTAGACATAGGTGAAGAGCTGCACCAAACCTGCAGCTCAGGCTAGAAACTTAGCTGGATTTAGAGGGACACTATGCCCAGGGAGGACAGGCACGCAGCACCTGACTGACATATGGCTTCTTCAATAGGCCCAAGGACTTCACAAACACCTAAGGGAAGATGGAGTCCATCCTCACTCAGCTGAGACCACCATTTGAAGGCAGCTAAGGACCTAAACTGATGTCCTTCTCCCATCCTGAGGTGCCTTAACTTCAAGCAAGACCCCGTGGTTCAAGGAAACTAAAAATCTGCATCACGGCAACATTGCAAACTATTTCAAGAGCCAAAAAGAGAGCCTGGCAATACCTCCCAGACAACAGAGTTATATTACAACAATTATTCTGAGAGCAATAACTTCAGGATTAGTGCCTATGAGGCATTCTCCACCCCAGTCCTTCTCTGCACGGGAGTAGTGAGCGAAACACCATGAAGAATACATTTCATCTGTAACGATCTGCATATGTGAATGGCAGAGCTTGAAAATTGTGTGGGCACGTTCCGCCTGACAGAAACGCAAGCGGGACTTATTCTCTGTTCTGGAAAGAGTTCAAAAGCTGGTGAATAATCAAGATGCAACTTATCAATCTTTTTTCCTATTAGTCAGTCCATTGTGCGAGAAAAGGACAAGATAAAACAAGGAGTTCCTTTTTTTCTTCTACACACATGTGATGGCTCAGAGTGGAGCACACCTCTGGAAGAAAAAATTACTGTATTTCTCTCACCATCCACAGTCAGTTTTGACTGCAGCAAATTGCCAGTGCTTCCATCTTCTCTGAGCAGCAGTGAGATACGCAGTGAGAAATTTTAACCTGCAGGTAGTTCTGTAGCAGCGTCAGCTGTGTAGTAATTAACTCATATGACTTGTATTTTACTGGAGCTATTCCAACAAGGCCAAAATATAGTCTCAGATATGTAATTTTTTCCCTTCTGATGCTTAAATTTTCGGCAAAAAGCTTCTCGAACCGAAGCGAGCCAGAAACAATGTCCTCTTCTGGTTTGCAGTTTGGAGTGGGGGGTGTTTTTGTTGGTGCAGTCTGATGTTAGCAGCTAAGGCTCAAAAAAAACCCAAACCCACTAAGAAAAACCCCACAGTTTCAATATCTAATGGGCCGGGCTTGTAATAGAGGGGAAAGACAAAAAAACCCCAAAAAACAAAAAACCCCAAACAAACAACAACAACAACAAACAACAAAAAAAAAGCCCCCCACCCCACAAAACTTGTTGAGGAGAAAAGTAGACATGAAGAAAAAAAATGAAACTTGTGGCTGGTTCATAATACAAGTGTATGTGTCAAAAATGGCCTTGATCACCAGATACTGCACTTAGGTCCTTGCAGTGTACTGGAACAGAGATAAACCATCCCGTTCTTTTTTCCTGGAAGT
Source organism: Corvus hawaiiensis (assembly GCF_020740725.1). Taxonomy (NCBI): domain Eukaryota; kingdom Metazoa; phylum Chordata; class Aves; order Passeriformes; family Corvidae; genus Corvus; species Corvus hawaiiensis. The sequence goes on from NC_063216.1 coordinate 46,251,203, forward strand.
GTAGAGACACATCACAGGTCTTGTATAAGAAGAAATAAACATGAAACAGAAAGCTGGATAAATGAAGTATTACATGCGGGTCAGGTACCACTGTGGGTTTTTTCTTTTTTTTTTTTATCATCTCTAGAAAATGCTTTTGATCTTTTCAGGGATGAAAGAAGGATGGAAAAAGGCAGGCAGGAAGGGAGACTAGATGGGACAGACAGGTAGACATGAGGAAGGGACGGAAGGATGGACGGATGGACAGAGGAATAAAAATCCTTCAGTCTGCCAGCTTTAACAGTGGTGGCACCAACCTGGTGCCATGGAGACACTGCAGGAAGGCACAAGCGAAACCCAGAACATTTGTTTAGGATGTAAGTCTTTTCCTGGAGACCAGCAACAGCTTCTGGGCTCCACAGTCAGTACCAGCACCAGTGGCACTGCAGGGTAACCTGCTGGCAGGTGAACATGGTAAAACTCAATCACCTGCCTGCACAAACTGAGCTGCTGCAGCTTCATTACAGTGAGGATGCTTCCAGCTCACTTTTTCCTGATACTGAACTCCCGCAAATACCAACCTTTCAGGTGTTTGTAGTGCTCTGGCCCCTCTAACACATCATCAAGGGCTGCACATGGCTTCAGAGGCCAGAGACCATCACCTTCTCCACAAGCTGCTGCCTCAGGTGTTGTCACTTCGTAACAGAGAGGGCAATGGTTAGAGCAAACTTATCATTACTTCAATTTAAATTGCAGTCAGTGCTCACTGTGCAGACTGGTAATACCTGTAGCTTAACAAATGTAACAGCTAAATGCCTGATGAACTGTGTGTCCTTGAAGGAAAAAGATATACAAAAATTTGTATGTTCGAAACCCAGATCCACTTCAGCTCAGATGGTATCTGAGCCAAGGGTCCTCAGATCTCATTTCTGTACTCATTGGCAAACAGAAGGACAAAAGCAAGTTGAGAATTGACAAAAGAGATTTATTATGGGTTACCTTTAATATAGAATTTATATTTAAATTACATCACTGGTATCTTTCATCCTTTTTTCATTAATCTAAAGAAATAAGCCTCAGGTTGAGACAATTGCCTGCAGAGGGCTCTATCCTCTTTTTACATAATTACTGTATAATGAAAAATCTAACCACACACAGGTGGTGGGGTCCAGACCTCCTTCATCCACATGAGAGGTCAGAACTCGAGGACAGAGCTTTTACACATCTCATGATTTACAGCCTTTTCAGTGGATGCACAGACCCATCTACAGCTATTTTTTAAACAAGGCTATTGTCTGCAACATTAGAGAGGTCAATGCCTTCCCTTTCACCCTTTTCAAGCCACAGCCCACAGGATTAAACCCATCCATCCTGTGTAGATGGCACAGAGCCATGTTCTTGCATCTGGAACTCAACTTTGCATCTGTGGTGCTGCCGCCTCAACAGGAGCCACAGGACTTGCCCCCATGTACCCTAAAACATGGTATACTCAACAGTAAAGACACTTGCTCATCAGGAGGAGAGCCACTGGTTGGAACTGTTCAGGCTTAAGGATTCTGGTCATCAACATCATTGGCTGTACAAGTGAAAAACAAATTCTGAGGTAAAAGTAATACCTTTCTTTGAAGTATATCTTGAAATGGAGACTAAAAGCAACTAACTGCTGAATTTCTCCAGGCATTACTGAACTAATCACACTTGGTCTGGTCTAGAAACAACCACACTCTCTTTAGGCACATCCTGATTTAATGCCCCAAATCAGTCTGTTTCTGGCTCTGCACAGGCACATCAAGATTTGTCCTGTGCTGAATTTCATTATCCAAAGGCAAGTAGGAGCTCTAGGTGTGCCAGACCAATCTCAGAGTTAATCAGAGTCTGATTTTAAGATTAATTTGACTAGATTTTTGCTCACATGTGGATTAGCCAAGGGACACAGAGATGACATAAGCAAAGGCAGAATTCTAGGTGCTCTGGGAGTGCTGAAGCCAAACAGGGAAATTTTACAGAGCACCAAAGGCCACTGTTGCTGTGCTGCAGCTAGGCAAGGGTTGTGTTTCTTTTTAGGCATCTTAATAATATTTTGGTCCTGCTTTAAGAGCCTAAGTCCTCAAATGGATATAGGATGCTTGTTTTTCAAGTGACCTGCATTCAGCTGGTGCTTTTTCCTGGCAGTAAACTGTCTGGAGCACATTCAGTGAGGCTGTCTCTAGCCTGTGTGTTTGCTGCATGTGTTTGGTCACAGTAATTTGCAGAGCAAGCTGCTGAAAAATTGAACTGCAAATCTAAGGCTCATCTCATTTTGCTGGGATGCTGGCAATGACTGTGTCTGGATCATGCCTGTACCTGAGAAGTCACCATGTAATCATACAGTGGTTTGGTTTGGAAGGGAATTTTGAAGGCCATCCCCCTGCAACGAGCAGGAAAAACTTCAAATGGATCAGGTTGCTCAGGGCCCTGTCCAGCCTAACCTTGAATGTTTCCAGGGTTGGCCATCCACACCTCTCTGGGCAACCTCTGCCAGTGTTTCACTATCCTCTTTTAGTTTAAAACCATCCCCCTTGTCCTATCACGACAGGCTCTGCTAAAAATTTTGTTCCCATTTTTCTTATAACACCCCTTTAGGTACTAGGAGGCTTCTATAAGGCCTCCCCACGTCCTTTGCAGGCTGAGCAACCCCAGATCTCTCCATCTGTCTTCATAGGAGAGGTGCTCCAGCCCATCTTTGTGGCCCTGCTCTAGATTTGCTCCAACAGGTCCTCATCTTTCCTGGGGAGCCCAGAGCTGGGTGCAGCTCTCCAGGTGGGGTCTCAGCAGAGCAGAGGGGTGGAATCCCCTCCCTGGCCCTGCTGCCCACGCTGCTTTGGATGCAGCCCAGGACACGTTTGGCTCTGTGGGCTGTGAGTGCCCATGGCTGGGTCATGTCCAGCCTCTCCTCCACCAGCACCCCCGAGTCCTTCTCAGCAGGGCTGCTCTGATCTGTTCATCCCCAGCCTGTGTTGATACCAGGGGTTGCCCTGACCCAGGTGCAGCACCTTGCACTTGGCCTTGTTAAACCTCATGAGATTCCCATAGGCCCATATGGAGTCAGTACTGATTGCTGATGACTGGCATGTGGACTTCAAATTTCAGTTCTCAGCGAAGGCAAGCAATTCTTCAAGGCACAAGACTCACATCTGGAGACCTGAATGTGGTTTTGTCAAGCTCCAGAAGTTTAAGACATTCATGTGTTGAGTACTCAGGTCTCCAGGGCAGCGCAGCAAGCTGGTAAGTATCTGAGAGGAGTTTATCAGTTCAGCTATATTTTGTTGAGGTTATTTTTTACTAAAGTTTGACAAAAAGGTGGGGTTTTTTCTTTCTGCCTTCAGCATGGAACAGCTCAGCTCCAGTATTTATGATAAAATACCTCAGCTGATTCATGACTGGCAGGAACTGGTTGTCATTGCTGGTGCACTCATAAAACGAGTTTCAACAAGGCACTCGGTGAATCCAGCAAGCTTTCTTCATCTGCCTGCAACTGGGGTTCTGTTTGATAGCTCATTCACCAAAGAGAAAATTTATTATACCTCTGACTGAGAAAGAGCTTTTAGAGCATTTTAGAGTCCTGCTATGGGCACTGTTTGCAAAGACACACTGTTAGGATGTCTCCATGCTGTGGGATCACTGCACAAGGTTAGCAAGCTTACCATGAGGACTCAAATAGAGCAGAGAGGTTGCAATGTGAAATCAAAGGTGAACAGACAGGAAACTGCTTCACATCTGGTTGAAAATGAATAAAAATAGGGAACATTAAGCTGTGGCTGTATTTCGTTTCACAGGAATTGCAGCAGTTGTGTTTGCGTGGAGCACCAGTGGCATCTAGTGACCATACCTAGAAGAGCACCTCGAATGGGTATGAGCACAGAAAGCCACCGTGCAGACTGAGCCAGGGCACACACATCACTGACCTGCTGGTGGATGATGGCTGCAAACCTGGTGCAATCTCTAGAAGCAGAATTGCTTCTCTGTGGCCAGACACTGTGCCACTTTTACAGAAGATGCTATCGTGTCTTGCCAACTGCAATAGTGAAATCCTCCCCAACTCTCTCTGTCACACCAGCCTGGAGGTTCAGCAGCAGTGTAGCACAACTTGCCTCTCACACGATAGAAGAAGAAGTGCCTCTTCAGCAAGAAACACTTTCCAGTCTGGATGGAAATCAGTGACTCAGCACTAGCTAGTGGGGATGGAGAACGTGTCCAGCAACACCAAGTCACCTGGCCCTCTGCCAAGCAGACAATAGTCCTTTTGTTCCCTCTGGAGAAAGACCTTTTCTCCAAGAGCACTGGAGGCCAGACACTGAACAGTACTGTTGCAGCTGAGTGAAAAGTTTACTAGTGCAGCAGAAACAGTATAAAAATTGTCATACACAGTAATTTGGAGTTCAAAAGGGCACTAGGTTTGTCTAATGTGACTAGTAGTGTGGAACAAGAAGATGATCAGGTCTGTACTTTGGTGCAGATAGAGAAATAGACATACATTTATTTAAAAAAAAAGAAAAAAACCCCAGTTTCATTAAGAGATGTCATTAGAAGAGTAAGAGAAGCTGCAATTATAAGTCACAGTTGTGAAAAAAATTGTACAATTTCTGACACTCTTTTTGGTGCCTGAAACTACAAGTTTGTACCTCGTAAGGTTGCACTCAGCTCTCCTCTTCCTGAGCACCTGTGCTGGTTGCTGGTGAGCTGTAAATCTTTGGCCTCTCAAAGTCTTAATACTGGACTCCTATGCTTATACTGGGTGGTTGCTAGAGACCTTTCCTACTTTTCCTGAGAACAGAGTTACTTCCTTCTTGCTGGCCAAACGCCTTCCTTGCACAACTGTCCTTGTGGTGGGTCTGCACAGACTGGTGCTTGCCCTTCTCTCTGGGTTTGTGCCCATGTATCACTTAGAGAAGCCACTGGAGCTGTTAGGAAGGGAAATCAAGGTGGAGGAACCATCATGGACAGTGAGCAGCAGGAGCAGAGCAACACCTCTGTGCCCAAAAAGGGCTGAAACCTGGCTGAGAACTACTGCCCATGAGTCCTTCATCACTGCACACGGTGTGATGCACTGGATCTTGGTTTTTAGCCATGTCTGACCCTCGGAGGGTCTGTGAGGCTTTCCAGTCCATTCCCACCTTCTGCCTCTTTGGAGCATCTCTCCAGCTACGTCCCATGGCAGCTCCCCTGCAAGGGGAGGCCAGTCAGCCTGGAAGGGAGGAATCACCACAAGGCTGGAAGCTCAAGTGAAGCCCACAGAGGCAATCCAGAACCCAGCAGGAACCATCATGGCAGCTGCTGCATCAGGCTCACATTTTCTGGTGTTTATTATTCTTTTCACTCTTGGCCATGTGTCTGTTACTATTGTTCCTCTGGGAAGGAGGAAATTTTGCTTATGAATCTCTGTTTGTGGTCCCTGCTGTGCATGCAGCCGCCCAGATCAGCATGGTTTGCTGCGGATGAGCCGCTGGCCCAGGCATCCATCTCACCTCCGTGTGATGTGCTCAAACCAGACGAAATTGGATGACTGCCCCAAGGGAAGGCTGTCTCTGGATGTGCTGCATTCCTACAGGACTCCATTCTTGGTCATTTCCAACCATTAGTTGTCAGACAAAAGACAATGGCTAAGCCAACCAGCATGGCTGTCCTTATCTTCCTGAAAACTCTCATCAAACACCCAGGCAACGAATACAAGCAAGGGTTGTGAGATCACAAAGGCAAAATACGAGCCAAACAGAGAGGAATAGCTGGAAAACTATTGAGTCCTGAGATGCAGGAAGCACCTGTCTTTTCTGATGCAGTATTCAAAAAATGAGGAAAGGATCAAAAAACTTCCCCATGTCACCAACAAATACAAAACATCAGAAAATCAACAAGTGAGAACAAAAAACCATACACATCCACAAGAGGAGACCCTTTTAGATGGCTCAGTGTGAAGGGAGCCACAGTGAACCTCATCAGAGGGCTCTCCACAGGCATCTCCCTCCTGCCAAGGCTGGCTCCTGACAGGGCAGGAGCAACCACTGGGCTACCAAGTGGGTGGACAACACCATCGCAGGATGTGGCACCTGGCTGGCATCAGGCAAGTCCATGAGCGCTTTGAACACAGGAAGGATGGGCAGGAAGCAACATGTCACGGATTTGTTGTTTACAACTAAAAAACCTAAAAAGCCACACAGGCACCAAGGAGTTTGCTTTCCCTCAAAACTTCTTGTACCTTTGACCTGGATGAGTTGCTCCTTCCCTCCTCCTAACCTCTCCATCCACATGTATCACCTCCAGTGCCACCACCATGCCTGCCTGCATATTTGTGGTAAGCCAATGTGGTTTGATAGAGTTTTATCAGAAAAAGACGCGGAAACCTTTGTGGTTCTTTTTAAACCTGCGGTGAGCCAGTAAGAGCTGTGTGCTGCTGACAGGACGAAGCAGAGCTGAAATGGCACTCTGCAGGCTGGGGGAGGCTGGGCCTGAGCATGGTCTGACACTGTAAACCACTTCTATGTCCTAAATCATGTCAAATATCTTGTATCAGCCTGTCAGCTGGTGCAAACCCTGAAGGCTCTTCAGCGGGAAAAGGGTGTGCAGAAGAGACCCCTTCACATGTGCATTTTCCTGCAGTACACTGGATTCACCCCTCCCACAAAGGAGCACACCTTCCCAAGGATGCTGTTAACACAGAGGTGTTCAAAGGTGCCTGAGCAGCTTCTGGCTGCCTGAGAAACCAGTCACCTCTCCAGTCCCTGCTGGCTAATGGCACATGGGCTGAGGGTGTTTTTCTGGCCTGACAGCACATCTCAAAGCACTGGCAGGCCTCTACAACAACTTTGAATGAAACTTTCACCAATAAAAAGCAAGTAAAACTGGAGCAAAGCATTGACTAGGATAGGGATGCATTTGGATGAGTTTCCTATCTCTTCATACTTCAGTGGAGCTGCTGTCAGATGATAGTGGCTGCCTGCCACTCAGCCAGATGCTACTACTGCCCATGGATAGGCATGAGGTAACTCCTTGCAAAGAAGGTCAAGGAAAACTACAGTACAGTGAAACCAATCACCTTATTTCTGTATGAAAAAATTCACATGGTTTAAAATAGATGTTGTGAAAGCTTGATACAGATTTTAAGTCTTGAATTTTGAAAATGAGCTTTTACCTGAATTGGAAATACCAGAGTAAAGGGCTGCATTTTACTTTTGCATGAAATAACATTTTGTTGCCTTTCTAGCAACCACTTAGGTTGTTTTGAATGGACGTAGGATTTTGTTAAGTACACAAAATTGAATTTGCACTATAGTTGCAGATGCGAATGAAATCAATTTTTGCTTACAGCAATTCTGAAAAACTTATCTCTACCATCTGCTATTTTTACTCTCAAAGCATAGACAATTTCAAATAATCTCTGAATAGCTATGGACCTGTTTCCACTTGCAGGACTGTAAGTGTCCACAAAATGGAATCAAATGCCTGTCCTTTGAGAGCTTTCATTTGATTATGGTGAAACACATGCTCAGAAGTAAAAGTCAACATGATCCTATTAAGATACTTTCCCCCCCAGCCCGCCCCCCCCCCCCCCCAAAAAAAAAAAAAAAACCCTCAAGGAATTTTTTAAAACCCCAACAAACAGAAATGTCATTTGGTCAGATGGAAGAGAGCATTAGCACAAGAAGGCTCAAGGAGAACAAAATGTTTACGGAGCAGATTCTCACCATCATACTTCCCAGCACCCTCAGTGCTACGATGGCACTCTTCCTAGCACAACTTGCTTCATCACTAGACCTCATTTGCTGAAGGGATTCTTTAAGAAAAAATAATGTGAAATTTCTCCGTAATTCCCTGGTTCGTTGGACCTCATCTTAGTGTTCTGTCTCAATACTAAGCAATGAAGTTGCTTTTGCTGTATGTTCCAACAGTATTTCAGGTAGAGAGTGAATATCCTTTGAGGTACAGAAATACCTTTGAGGTAGCTAACGTGACATTCTATTTTCTCATCAAGCAGTACTTAAAGAAAACTTCCTCCAGCAAGCATCACCAAACCAATGCACTGATTAGCTGTGGTTCCTTCACCTCAATCCCAACAGTCCAAGACCTGAGTGCACACTTGTAAATTACTAATCATTCTGAATCACTGGAATGTGTTGTTCTTTCCCCAGACCTATATCCATGCATAATTTTCTAATTTTTCACTGCTTACTCACTTTGTAAAATGGTGAAAATTCATGCACATACTCGGACCACTTTAGCAGGTTTTGCAGATTGACAGTCCTTTTATTTTACGGGTTCAGCATACAACCGCATGATGCACTGAAGCTAAGAAAAACTGGGGAGGATGATTCACAGGAAAATTTTTGAGAAGTCCATTTCTTCTAATTCAGCGCAGAAACAATTCACATTCAGTCCATAATCAGTGACTAAATTCTACATTATTTTAAATTTACTTAGTGCTGTAAGTAATTATTAGTGACAATACTACCATAGCCTGGAAATAAGGCAGGGACAAGATCTGATCTACATCTGGTTTATATTTATAGTGTTCATACTTGTATATTATTTTATATGCATACACTTACATGAAACACAGCAAAATAAAACTGTCCCCACAACCATGAACAGAGTATATTGTACAGCTTATAAGTTATGGTATACAGTAAAACTGGTGTCACATACTATAGGCTATGGAATACATTAATAGACAATGATATATTAATTTGCAAATTTAACAAAGAATTTTTAAAAGTAAGATATTACATACAATGGAGTTGATTCATCATTACTGCTTTTACTCCAGTTTAAAATATTGGTCCTTTCATGCCACAGGAAGCTTGGAATTAAGGTAATGAATCACAGTCAGTACATGCCACTTGACAGAGCTGCAATAATTTAAGAGCAACCTGAATTTCTTGGAGTTTGAGTACTTGATTTTGCAACCCTGAAGTTGAATGACCTATATTTAGTTTCTCTGTCTGCTTGTGTTATATATATATATATATATATATATATATATATATATATATATATATATATAAAAGTACTTGTCATACGGTGTTCATCAGCTTTGCTTTTTGATTTGGAAATAAATACTCAGTTTATCACTTTCTTTCACACCAAAAAGGAACCAAGACATGGAAGCCCAAGAGTCCATCCCACTAACATAGTAGCTGATGTGTTGGCTTTTAATGGGAAGTGGCACTCAGTATCTAATCACTCTATTTATAGAATTTAAACCCCTAAACTACTTTGGAACATTCATATATTTTACCTACTGCTAAGCTGGCAAATATTATTTAACTAGAAGTCTAATCTAGATAATAATTGTTAAATCCATTGAAGCCAAGATGCGTCAGAATAATAATCATACAACTACACAAATAGTTGTACCTAATTCCTAGTTTTACAGTGCTGCAACTCTCCAGCAGTACTTAACAGAAATGCATGTATGTACACATGAAACAGAGGAGCAAACCTGTGTTGTGGATGGACTTATGTCTGCTGCTCTCATGCTCAATGATTAGGTTTATATTAAAAATAGTATCAGCAGAGAATTGCTGTGGGAAGAGAAGCACAAAATGCTGCTCAAGAAGATCTGAAATCAGATGTCACGAAGTGACACTTTTGATTGCTAGGGCTGCTTGTGCTTCTGTTAGTCATGGCTTCTCCAGCTACTCCTGGAGTATGATGATGAGGTCTGATGGGGAAGCCGCTTAACAGTCACAAAAACTGTTACACCTTGTCTGCTGCCCTGGACAATTTGTCCTTCGAGCTCAGAAAGACAGGAGGCAGCCATGGGGGGCCGAGGGGTTAAAGGCAGCTGGTGATTTAATGTCTGAGTTAGACTTTAAGAAACAGTATGTTTCACATTGCAAGTAATTGTTTATTTTACACAGGACCATCAGAATCAACAATAGGGTGCCAGAGTGCATCTTCACTAATCTATCCCATAACAATACGGAAGTACAATTTTCAAAGACACATACTTATATATCTGGTAACCACTTTTGTCCCTGTTACTTAATTAGCAATTAGAAATGCTTTGGGACACACATACACATGCACACGTTAAAAAAAAAGGCAATACAAATTCTTTTGTTGCTGTCAGAAATAGTAAGTACCAGGTAGCACATCATCGTTTCCTGGTCCCACTGTTGCCACTGGCAGATTTATTGAAACTTCTGCTCATTTGTGGGAAGTGCACAGTTGGCGTTCTTTCAGTGGGGCCATATAGCCCTAAATTCCTGGCTGTAGCTGACTTTCGAAGAGGCTTGACGCTGGGAAAAGGATTGAAGACTTGTGGCTTTGGGTTCCCAGGCTGGGGAGATTTAGCCAGGTTTCCACTGTCTCTGGATGAAGTGGAAGACTCTGATAAGCGTGGCTGGCTGGACTGATGGGATGTTGACTCCACATCGGTTTGGGTATCTGAGGTGAGTTCCAGGGCTTCCAGTTTTAGCTGAACCACGGACATGTTTGTACTGCTGTCCATAGAGACTGGCTCAGATGACTGCTGGTCAGCCTTCCGAGTAGTCCTGTCATCCAAACCACCTCCTTCTCTTTCTCCAAAGTCAGAAGGTTTGGAAGCCTCCTCCTTTGCACCAGGACTACTTGATTTACAGCTCTCACTCTGCTCATCTATCAGTCCTACGGTATCCCCGTAGCCCAGCTGGCCTTTGGCCCTAGCGATGTTCTTCCGGTGAACTCGTATATGAGTGCGCCACGGAGAGTTCAGCTTTGTTTTAAGATCTTCTTGAGGAATGGGAGACATCTTCCCCGTAGCATGGCTTGGGATGTGAATAACAGCATTTTTGAGAGACCTGTTATTCAATTTCATCTTCTTTCCTAAAAGGAGGTGGTTTATCACTGGGGAATGGTTTACCTGAGAAGGGAGGAGGCTGGTAACTGGCCCCTTGTCTGAAAGAAAGCATTTAACAGAAACACAGTATTATTAAAGAACCAAACAAATTAATGTTCAAAGGATCCACCACCAAATTTGATACTTTTCTTGAGGTATAGCAAAGGTTTGTAGGACTGAATGTATTTAAAAAAAAACCAATCCAAACTTAAAAATCATCACTGAATTTCACTTATGTCTTAAGAGTTGAACACAAAGCTGCACCTTCCATGTAAGGATTTTCTGTCCTCCCTCACTGCTTTCCACCTATGGATAAGTCCTGAGCCAGGAGTACCATGAAAATAAATAATTTTAAAAAATAGCTTCTTGATTTTTGGAATTGCACTAAAACTGATAGTTTAACATTAATATTGGCTTCTGATCTTTCCCTTCTCCTTCATTTCTCTTCCAACAGCAAGAGGCAATTCAGTCTCCATATGAGGTCAGTCACACAAGCCTCTCCATGAGGCTTGTGCGACTGGAAAATGGAAAACGAATTAAAGTACTTTTGATGGATAAACCACATCTTATGAAGCCAGAGGAGTAGACTCAGAATTACTGATTAGATGGCAGTTTGATTAAATGACAAACCCAGCCCTGCATCATGATTAGTAAGATTAGAAAGATTTGTCTTTGGAAGGTAGGGGTTGGCATCCTTGGGAATCAACATTTCACTGTTTGCACTGTTTCTGCTGGCTACAGCCTTTGTTCATTGCAAATACTTCACTAATATTTTTTTTTAATTATTTCTAAATCATGTAAACAAAAAATTGCAGCTCCATGTATTCCAACACTCATGCTAGCACAAGTTTAGACAATCTAAAAGAGAAATAAAAATTCTCCACAGCAACCCACTTGCATGGTTCAATGCTGACTTAGAAAGATGACACCTAAGTGGAAGGAATGAGCAGGGTGGACTGTGTTCAGCTTGTATACCCAGTAAAACCTTCAGCTGTGCATTTTATGCCAACTCCTGTACTGCTGGGTCTCACAATTGGGGAGACAGACTCCATAACATGGATTGCTAAATAAGGGACTGATGTCCAGCTCAGTCCTCACAACAGTACCATTATGGCTAGGGAAACTGCCAGCCACAATGGAACATCTAAGCCGGTTCCTTCAGCTGCATAATTTGCCATGCCCAGCTGAATTCAAAGAAGTTTGGATAACACAGACCAGCTAGGAATCTACCTGCCACATGATCTGAAGCTTCCTCATCTCTGCATTCACTTTTTCCAGTGCATCAGTATGTCAATTCCAAGAATGCCAAAGATTTAAAGTTTTTAATCAGGGAGATCAACACAATGCACCCAGATAGCAAAGCTACTTTTAAATACCATTGTTTACTTGGTCCCTGGGACCCAAGAAAACCCCAGGGTCATCATCTTCAGATCCTGACAAAAGAAGAAAAAATATCACTTTCTCATTTTCTGTCTGCATGAAGTGGTACCCACTTTATGACTAATGTTATATATTCCATCAATCTTTCTTGTTTTGTCTGTTTGGTTACACGTAAAAGAACATCATTTGCCTAGCCTCCACTGATGAAGTTAGTTTGTAATAAATCAGGAAATGAAGCATGTTTTGATGTGTTACCTGCTCTGATATACACATGGTGAACCTGCTGTTGCTGCTTCTTCTTTATCCTGGAATATTGCTTTTTCAGTGCATTAATATCAGTGGTCATACGCTCCATCATCATGCTGTTAAAAGCAGTGTGATAGTCACTTCTGCAAGAGTCTATTGCTCCTGGACTTAATTCTGCAATGTTACTGGAACCAAGACTTTGTTCTTCATTCTGATCTGTAGAAGGAGAGAATAAAGTGGAGGTGAGGAATAAATTAGTGTACTCAAAAGTTCTGCAGATTATTTCCAAAGGAAGTCTGTGTCTGATTCCTATCATCTTATTTAACTGTAGTCTTTAATTAAAAATTTATTATAATATGTATATTTAACTAAGCTGTGCTATTTAAAATAAGAAGTATTGTAAATAGTACTACTGCTTAAGAATAGCAAGGCTTTGAGGGGAGGTTAAAGAGTACAAAAGTCAATTAACATGGCAAGGCAAAGTTATAAGAAGAGTTCTTCAAGTGTTCTAAAGTACATCAAGCCACCATTGAAGTAATTCAATAACAGATTATTAAAGATACTCTGTTGTCATAGAGGCCAACAGAGCAAGTTACAAAATACATTACAGTCAAGCAGGCATGAGATTAAACAACCAACCTTAAGCTACCAGCAAGAAGCATCAAGAAACAGAACACCACAGGGAGAAAGCTGCTAGTAGCAACAAAAGGGTTAGGCACAGAGCAGCTGAGGATCAGACAACTTGAGAGTGTCTCTGATCAACAGCTGCAGAGCAACAGCAGCAGGGCAATTTATTTTTACAGCTGTTTCTGATGCACCACCAACCTGGCACTCCAGGGTCAGGAGGATAATTCTTTTTCAAGGAATGTTTATTTGTCTTTGGCTTAGTTTGCAACAGCAGTTTGATGTTCTGACTAAGTGCTAGTTTGAAGCAGCAGGTAGAGAGTCCCTCAGGAAGGGAAAAACAAAACACCACAGCAATCGAGAGCAAAATTGCAGCTTACAGGTCTCAGCAAAACCGAGACACGAGAATGATGAAGTGTAAACAGCAACTGCTACATCAGTTTGGGGTTTTTTTGAGGGTGAAGGTGGAGGTCAGTTGGGGATAAATAAAAATGGCCTCTCCTAGGATATTGTGAAATTACTGTTGATCCAGTACCTTTCATAAAGGCTGCTGCAAGTTAACAAACGTTCTTTGCTTTTCTTGTATGGATCAGCATTTTATACTGCTTATAGAGAATTTGCACTGGTGTACATACAAATCTGTCAAGAAATTTTCAGTGTGGAAGGATTTGAAAAATAGTGACATTTTGTCAGAACACCCCAAACCATACCAATTTTTTCTTAAATGTGAATATATCCAAAACATACAACAATCTGAAGGTTTGACCAAAAGGGCAGTGAAATCACCTGCAGAATTCACTCACTGCTGATAGGTTCCAGTATTTGCCATGCATATACTAATAAAGGTCGAGATCATTTATTAAAGGTACACCTTTCAGAAAATGCTGACTATCTAACAGCTGACTCAGAAATATGCACGGATTTAGGGTGGACTTTTTTTCTCATATGCTTCTTTTTTGTGTGTGGGCAACACTATGGGGTTGATTTGTTAACCATTACAGTAGCCAAATCCTTACCTCACACCATCATTTACTGTACACCTACAGCCTTCCAACTCAGCTTTGAAGACATCTTTATGGAATACAGAGCAAGTCATTTGGTACCTGCTGTAACCTCTATGTGCACAGAAAACGTATTTTCCATAGCAGCTTTCACAGACAGAGCTGCAGACAATTTCTGCAAGGTCATAGAGATTTAACTGTGTTTTCCAAAATTAAAAAAATCACTTTTACCTTTCACCTGTTTTTGGTATTTTTGGAGCTCTGGTGCCAAAAACCCACTTAATGGTCCAAGACAACCAATTGCATTAGCAATTGAGTCTTCATCATCTAAGTCATTCTCTTCATCACTGTCTCTGGTTCTGCCTAACCTTCTGTCAAAAGAGAACATAAGAGAAATAAAAAAGATACATTCTTAAATGTGAACATTACAGAGCATTTTTATCTTTTTTAGACGCATACAAGGATTCCACCTCCCTTTTCACCATCTGTGGAGGGTAACCAATAACCCTATATACCATATGCAGTGCATTCCAAACTTACCCTGAAAATGAAGTTGATTTTACTGCTGCAGGGAAAGGAGTAATATTGTACGTGTATTTCTCCCTTAATTCTGCCAGTTGTGGGAAAGGAAACTGAGCCATGGTGTAAACAGTCTAGGGGGGGAAAAAAAGGAAACTTTAAAAATTTTCGCTTTAATTAGCAGTCTCACAAAAGATTTTTCCATGAACAGACTTCCACAGTCTTGCAGGACTAAAGGCTGCACATTCTTGCACATTCACATGCTGTAAGAAAATGGTCTAGTTTTATGATTCAGTCAGTATTTCCTGTAAGAAAAATAAAGACTGACTCGCTAGAAAAAAAAAAACAGCTCAGTTAAAAAAAACCAAAAAGGAACTGATAACATGAGCTGTAGGATCCTTTTCAACTCCCATACTCACTTAGTAATTTTTGTCAACCCCTCCCTGCCAGTACACCAGAAATGCTCCTCCAATTATTATTTCATTTACATGAATGCATCATTTAGGATTTGGGGATCTTTCCAGAAGACCTATGTTTTTGCTCAAGTATTCAACAAAGTATTAGCACTAGCAGAGATAGGAAGGGGCAGATCCTCATTGATGTGGACTGTTAGCTGATTCATTATTTTACCTGAGAAGCTCAAGAGCTTATGTGAAAGAAATCATGCCAACACAAAAATTATAGCTAAAGAGGAAGGATCCAACATTACCCTAGTTTTCTTCCCTCAGTTTCTAGTTTTGATTGCTGGTTGGTTTTGAGGGGAATGGTGAGGTTTGGTGGGGTAAAGGTAGTTGTTTTTCTAAAACAAGGTAATCAAAATACTAATAGATATTCTCAACTCAAAGAAGATACATAGTTGCAGATGCATTTCCTTTCAGCATTACTTTTGCTGTAAGTCACCAGCCAACCTGGCATAAAGATGCATTACATTCATTGCAATATCACAGCTGATTTGTTCCTACCTACTTTAGTTGCCTTTTTTTCCCCTGCTTTTGTTCACTACTCAGAACTTTCAAATAACTGCCAAATAATTCATTGGGAGCCTCAATGTCAGAAGAAAAAAAAACAAAACCAAAAATATAATTTCCCGTTTCTCTGAAAATTTCCACACCCTGAAAATTAAGTATCTTTTGAAAGACAGCAACATAAAATTTTCTCATTAGCTGTGACAGTAAATCTTCACTTACATATTTTTTTTCTTGTGCTATTAAGTCAGTGACATTTTCATCCGAAGGCAAATGACCTCAATTAAGGTGAAAGGAAATTCTGAACAGTTTCTACATAATCCATTCTTGAGCTATGTCTTGTCTATGCTAAATACACTAAGGAAAATTGCAAACGTGAATTCAGTATTAGACATTTCCTGACATATGGAGGAAAAAAGTTGCCCTAATGGCACTGATGTAAGCACTGAGGAGCAGGAAAGACACTCCTGTCTGAATCAGAGACAGGGCAATAGTGCACCTCAACAGGCTTCTGTGTGAGAACGCTTTTACAGATCGAGCCATGCACAGACTAAGGAAGATGCCTCCAAAAATACAGAGCATGAACTGAAGTTTTGCCACTCCATTAAACTACAATGCTACTGTGAAAGAAAAATATTCTCTAGGGCCTGAACAGTGATTTCCCATCAGTCTAGCAGACAAAGGAATTTTATGAAAGACCCACCTCCAGCCCAACATGCCTTCGATCCTCCTGCTTGTTTGATCCACCATACTCTCCTGCTAGGGTTTTTTTTTTTCATACGTTTCAACTCTCTCTGGAGGTTTGTCTGGAATTTATTTCTACTCTTTATGTCAATGTCCTTCTCAGGTAACCTGTTCCATATGCTAGTTACCCTTTAAGTGAAACAGTCGGCTCCGAGTCCTCCATTTACTCCTTGCACCTACTGTTTCAGATTACGCTTTTAGCTTTTGCCTGTCTCCAATCTGTGTCTCTTCCACATCTTCTACAATTTCTTTCATTTAGCATACATATTTTTAGCTTAATTATTGTTATCAGGCTATAACTGTAGGCCTCACCACCTGGCTAAGAGATCCACAAAATAAATTTTATGCCAGTGCAAGTTCCACTGAAAATTTTAAAAAAATATTGTGAACCAACACCTGTGATATCCTCCCAGCAACACTTCAGAGTCAAAGCACTCTTTTTCTAGTTTTTACACTGCTTTGGATGCCATTTGGTTAATTCTGGGGAACTGTCCCAGAGGGAAATAGCCTACACACACAAAGCACAATGCAGCCAAACTTAGCATCTTATTTACGGCCATAAGGGACAGATCCTGGGAACAAGAAAAGAGACAAGGAAAAAACCCCTCTATTCTCACCTTAAATCATCTGACAATCCTTTGCCTTACCCTAAAAAAACAAAGCCATCTACACCCTCAGTGGAACACCATATGGAAGGTGATAGGCTGTGGCTTCCAAACAGGGTAAGCCATTTTGCAGACAACTTACCAAACACACTTATCTCAATAGCTGCTCCTCACTGCTTTAAGGCTCTCCTTTCTTTTCACTTTGACTAAGAACAAAAAACAAAAAGCAAAAGCAAAAACAAACCCAAAAGAAAACAGACAAAGTACTACTCAAGTAGAAAGCTAACAGCGAATACCATTAAATCAGGGTAACTGCCTAGGGAGATAGTCCAAAATGCTAGAGTACCTCAGAAAGATTACTCCCTGTTCCCCTCCCTTCCAGTAAATACAAAGAGATGCCTCTCCTCCAATTCTCATCTCCTCTGTGCTGCAATGTTTCTGGGTGTACAAACTGAATAAGTTCAGCTGCTTATAAAAATGCTCGCTTTCTGAGAAGGCATGAAAGCACTGACTCAGTCTAGCACACTCTGTTTAGAATATCTGCAGACACCTGGTGTACAGCCTTCTGTCTCCATATTGGAACCAATACATACCCAGTCTAGAATCTGATCTGTACAGCACTCACCCTTTATTCACCCAAACTGTTCAATCTGAAAAAGGAGGAAACTGTAGGCTGGCTTGCTCCTCCAATGCCTCCATGCTCTCTTTAGTAAAACATTAAAAACTCTTGCCACGCAAGGGCCAAATCTGCAAAAAGCTTTAAGGCTTCCATCCTAACTGTAGGTACTGTCTGCATGGG
The DNA here is from genome assembly GCF_020740725.1 of Corvus hawaiiensis. NCBI lineage: Eukaryota > Metazoa > Chordata > Aves > Passeriformes > Corvidae > Corvus > Corvus hawaiiensis. Next base: position 46,268,917 of record NC_063216.1, read on the forward strand.
AGGGATAAAACTGCAGCAACTGTACACGCTGCTGGAGAGAATGAGGACATGAGCCCCTGTTCTATTTTAGACATCTGCTCTGTCAACACTTCCCTTGAAGGATCAGTTGTACCTCCCTCCTCCAACTCCCAAAAGAAACAAGGCTCTTTGAGCACAATTTGTTTTCCAGTGGTTGAGAAGTGTCTGTTACTCTGGCTTAAGTGAGCCTGGACAAGTAGTTTAGATGTAAATATAAGTGTTATGCAAGTCTAAAGAGAAGTGAGATGATTGCCGCCAGCGAACTCTACTGAAATGTGTAGGGAAGGCAGAGTTGGATACTACTCCTTTCCCACAGTAGGATACTAATCCTTGGGCCATCTTGTAAAAAGTATTAGATGTAAATTCATCATTCTGATTTTTATTAGGGGAAAAGAAAGAAAAATTGAAAACAAAGCATCTCTGGATGGCTCCTCTGAAAAAGCTTAAAGCAATTTAAAAACCAGTATGTTCAAGCAGCCTGGACCTTTTCATTAATGCAATGGTTCATATGTCTTAATTTTCTTCTCCAATCAGATACATGGTAGCATTTATATGCTCTCTTGTACTCTTGTAGTGCTTTATTCTTTCCACTTAGGAAAAGTGGACTCTTTACTTAGGGTAAAGAGGGCCTAGAGTAAAGACCTCAGAGATGGCTACACTGCCAGTGCCTGCCTTTGACTTGAAGAATGCTACGCAAACTATATTGTGGTTTCTTCAACTGAGAGGACACACATAAACCAGATCCACTGCTCCTCCATACACAGTATTAAACCTGTCACATTCTCCATATCAATGGCAATGCCATCCTACCTTAACACTCCTGTCAGTGCAACCAAATACCCACTTACACTATGAACACACATATGTATTGTGCCAAATACTCACTTTATGTGGAAGCACAAAAAAGATTGCTAATTTGCTAGTATTTTAATTGCAACAGTTCAAAAACAAAAATATCCTTCCATCCCTCCAACCAGTAAGTTACCCATGCCTTATCTTCTATTACAGTAGCAAAGAAAGAAATCAACAGTCATGAAAGACCACCTCAGCTTTCCCAAAATCATTCTTATTCACAAATGCCACATCTTGATTTTGTACCGCACTGGAGACCAGGAACTGAAACATAATGAGAAGATGTCAGCTTGTGCTGCCCTCCTTACACATCCTCAGTATCTGAACTGTCTTTTGAGGAACCTTAACACATTTTTAAAAAGCATGTGAGTACCTTTGACCAGCTGCATTTCCATTTTTGAAGCAAAACAAAGCCACAACACTCACTCCTCCCATTCCTAGAGCTTCCTCATCAGACAAAATAACAATGGCCAAAATAATAAAACTAAAAACAATCCTTTACTTCAGGGCACTACTTAACCAGACTAGCTAAGTGTATTTTGACACTTCCAACAATAGGTAATAGAAGTCAACTATTCTATTACCTGCTAACAACTGTTATTAAACTTGTGTAGCTTTATAGACTGACTTTTTTCCTTCCCCTAAGACAGCTACAAAGTTTCAGGTGAATTATGTTCTCTGTACTTGCACCCATTTAATCTCTATGCTCTAACTCATCAAAAGGAAAGTTCCAAAACTGTAGCACGAAGTCCTTATAAAACAGCTAAGTAGACAACACCTTAAAAATATCACAAGAATAAGTGTAACTGTAAATAAATAAATTGTATATGTGATACTAAAGGCCCTTTCCTTTCCCAGAACAATGTGGGTCTTTGTTCTCATATGCTTTAAAAACTCAGGGACTGCAATTATGTACAAATGTCTTTGTTTACAGTACACTACTGATTGTTCATGGGGTTTTTTTTTTAAACCAGAAAGGACTTTTTATACACTTCTCACTTCATAAACTCTTATTTCCCACAGTGTCTGCAGGATGAAAAGGACAGAGTGTAATAAAGAACTGACCAAAACATAAAAATAAGGAAAAAGAATACCCTAAAAATGGTGACTACTAAAAGATTCTACATCTTACTTGTGTAAATCCAATTGGGCATAATATCACAAAAGACTTTCAATTGTCAACATAGAATCAGTTTTTATTAAATGAAGCCGAGTGGTTCTCCATATTGCATATATAAAATAAGATTCTAGCTCTAACTGCAGATCATCTACTTGTTTCATTGACATGCCAGCTCAATCCAGTTATCTGAAACTTTTATTCTTGGGAGAATTTAGGTTTCTGCAGTATCTGAACAAAAATATAATTTGTTAGAAATCAACACAGAAAACACAAAAAATAATTACATCAAAATTACTCACCTGCATAAGTTCATTGCTGTCAATCAGACTGTCTTCAAGCATCTCCTGGGTCAGCTTGCCCATAGTACTGTAAAACTCATCTGCAGTTTCACAACACTCAATCTGCCTACATCAAAATACACGCTGGTTTTTATTTTACTTTTACATATGATTCTACGCATTCAAAACAAAACAGATTTTCTTGTCATCATAAAATATGCATTTCCATTAGACAGCTTAACTTTTATTTGCAATTCTGTCTAGACTTCCAAGTAAAACAGTGCACACAACATTGGAAAAGGTGCAGCAGTAAAAAGATGCACTAAGTACAGCTTACTGTCCTGACTCCTCATGATAACAGATTCATGTATCTCCAGACAGGCTATTCCCTCTGGCCCTTTCACTTCTACAGCACAAGAATCAATAAACCTTGCCTCCTACTAGCACAAGGGAGTTCTTTCATCAGCTCAAAAAGGGAGCATAAAGATTTCTTAACTGCCTTATCACCCATTCTTCACCATGCACCAAATGGCCAAATTCACTGGCTGAACTTTCTTTTTGTCAGACAGGAAGATACTCACTGGCCAGAAACCATTCCTGTGGAATAAATTAAGTATAGGTGCATTCATATATGTCATTGTGTTAAAAAATAATTAACATAATGAAGAATGAAGGAAAATTCACTCATCATATTTGTGAATGCTACTTCTAAATTAGAGATGGGAACTGTTTTGGTTTTGGTTGTTTGTTTGCTTTGGTAGTATGCTTTTGCTTGTCTTGTTTTGGGGAGTGAGGTCCAATTGAATATTTTTTCCACACTTTTCTTTAAATTTCTAAAAACACAGAATCATTCTAAACACACAGAGTGTCACCTAGAGGAAGAGATATATGAGTAAAATGCTTTTGTGAGTTGATGCTCTACATACATTAGGGTCAGCTGCTAAACACCTCTCCTGTCAAGTGAAAAATTTGTTTTACTTATACCCCAAGGAAATGCATCAATGGCTACATATTGTAGCCTCTCCTCTAAAACACAGATGCTGGAATGATGAAAAAAAACCACTGCCTTTTTTCTTAAGCAATAGAAGAAGCAGCTTCCCTTGATCTTTAGCATCTGTACCTAACAACCGCTGAACTATGAAACTCCTACTGAAATCTTAACATAGTTTGTTTAAAACAACGATAACATCGCTAAAAAAATTTAAAAATTAGTAGAAACAATGGGTACGTAGCCGATTATCACCAACTTATGGCTCACCTGCCCTGATGCCTTCAGTCTCTCATGACCCCCACATACTGCTTTCTCCACTGCACCTATGATTAACTTCCCCGTTCCTTCAGTCTCCCTCAAAACAGAAGTATGATTGAGCCACCCACATTTTAAAAATGCACTTCTCACCCTATTTTCATTTCGAGAATTACTCTTGAGAAGTGTGAAGATCATGAGACTATGAACACTATTTCAGGCCCCACTTCTGTAAATGTCCCCTGTTCTAGTTCTAATGGTAGACAAAGAGAAATAAAAATATCACAATCTTCTCCCAGCAAAAACAGTGCCCAACCTTTTACCAGACCTTCTCCCATTCCCCACAAACAACAGTTACAAGATGTGCAGTGTGATCAGCTTATTCTCTTGGAGACATTCTTATTTATTTCTTGATTCTGTTCCTTTCAAGTTTTAAAAACACGTTTAATTTTTCTTTAAGCTTTACGGTAAAATCTTCAAAGTCGTAACTTCCTTTTTTATCATGTTATGAGCACTAATATTCACAATTACAGCCTTTAAGTGCACAGAGATCCACTGAAAGGACATTTTATTGAAAACACTACGTGACTACATAGAGATTAATCCTAATACAAATGATTCATGCAAGTTTCATTCACGAACTGACTATAAAAAAAAGCTCTCAGGAAATTATTATTCTAATTATTATTCTTCAGATTAAAAATTAAATGTACTAAACAAAGCCTCTTACAATGCTACCTGCCTGCAGTGCTAATTTATTCAGAAAGAAAAAAGGAAATGAAACCTCCAAGGACAGAACTGAACATAAATCCCAGTGGTTCAGTTTCAGAGCAAAAACTGAAGATGAGCTTTAACAGGCATCACAAGAAAAAAAATCGATGCAGCTGCTGATGCCAGCTAAAAAATGTTTCCAGCTGAACTAACATCTGCTTGACTTGTCACAGCTCACAGCTCCCACCGAAGCCAATGACAAAATTCATTTCTCTGGGAGCACTGTAAACTCTTTGGAATGCAAATATTTGCTTTGACAACAGAGGAGTTTAAAGAACTAGCCATCTCTTGTGTTCTGGCCATGTGGTGAGTTTCCAAGGCCATAAAGGACTACAACAGAAAGTGAGCTTGAATGTGCTTAAAAGCAGAGAATTTCCAGAAAATTCATTTCCAGGCCTTAACAGAAAAGACTTGTGTACTACAAAGTCATTCTCTTAGTAACTGAACTCTTCTACTGGGCAAAGCCAATGGGCTCAAACCCTTAAGTCTCCTTAAGTGAAACCAAGGGAATTAACACCCCCAGTTTCAGGTACCCAACTAAATTAGCTGATCATCCTGAAGTCTATGAGTGTGTCTTTACACAGGGTATTTACCAGTTCCTTCAGAGGTTTATGTTCTGGAAAGTCCAACCCTTTAGCACAGCACGAAGACATTATACACAGACAACTCCAAAAAGTGGAGACAATTTTCTGCAAAAAGGGTCAATTAATTATCATGCCCATTCTGACTTGATGGCAGAATCATGTGTTTTTAAGAAACCATAAAGGTCCTTTTTGCAGCTTTTTCAAAACATAATCATTCTCCTGAAAGACTGAATCTTGCTTAGAATTGATAACATCTTCTTAAGGAAAACAAAAGTTAAACATGGCTCATACTGAAAACAAAAAACAGATAAAAATGACCACTTACTCTCCTAGCTTTGCCCAGATAGCCAAAGCTACTCTCAGGATAATTTCAGAGCCTTCAAAGAATACTGAATCCCAGATCTTCAGAACTGTATGGTTAGGCAGACAGGTGGCAAAGAGTGTCAGAAACCACTGCATTGTGAAGACATTTGTAAGTGGGGGTTCGTAGCCTCCTGAAGTTAAAAAAACAAACAAGCAAAAAACTTGAAGTAACTGCAATTTACTATCGTTTTACAAAGAGTATAAACTGCACACTAAAATCCACCAGACTTTCCAGCACCTCTGTTATTGTTCAAAACCTAGTTAGCCTGCAGCTGTCCAAAGATAAGCTGAGAAGAGCAATGTAAAAAATTACATAGTCACCTTCCATTCTGCTGCACTGCAAAAAACTAAGCAACAGCATTGGTTTTAGACTGTAAACCCTGGAATACACCAGCACATTTTCCCCTTATATAAGAAAGACTGCTTCTCCTTTCCCAAAGCAATACGAAATAAAAACTTCTATCAAAAAAAAGAAACAAAACAAACTCACCAACTTTCCCACAAAATGCTGCATTTCTTCACCAACTGATGGCGTAAATCTTTATCTACATGAAAGTGAAGGTGACTGTCTCTGTAAAGTCATATCTATTATTTCAATATCCTGATGTACTTGTTAAGTTTCAAACAAGATGTACTATTTCAGCCTGAAACTCTGAAGTTTGACTTTCTTGTTATGCTCAGAGAACACTTTGTGCATCCCGGTATCAACTGATGCACTGAAGGCCATGACCAGAGAGGCCAGCCTGTGAAAACACTTTCAAACAGCAAATATTTCCTTGATACCATCTTTTTTTTTTTTTATACAGTTTGGGCATAGCCACATGAAACATAGTAGCAGATCTTTTCTAAGACAGAACTCAGGGTGCACTTAGCTTCCCAAAGGAAAAAGAAACCAAATCAACTAACAAAAGACCTCTTGCCCTCCACAGAACATTCCCAGATAAAAGAGCTGTTAAATCTGGATGGAATGCTACGCCAGAAAAAAAAAATTCACAGTGCAAAGCCAGTTCTCAGTAGCAATGCAAGATGTACTTCTGAGTTTTGCACCTGCATATTGGTAAGGATCCAGGTGAAGAAATACTAACCTGCTCCCACTTGCTCTCACATTGTAACTCTTCCCAGAATAACTATATGAGCCAGCAACTACACAGACCAGTAGGAGGACAGCTATCTTGAGCTCAGGCAAGCAACTACCTTTCCAAGGTTGCCCTTGTACTAAGCTATATGTTAGTGTTGTCACTCCATGCTTTGTATATTCCTGTCAACACAATTCTGTTTGCAGCTAGTGGTGGGACCAAATTATTTCCCTTTGTTTTTTCCTGGAAGTACCACCTATTTATGTTCAATAATGGAAACGATCATATTTCATCTTAACAATTTAAAATACATAATCTAAGCAATAAACTCATGTAAACACTGAAAATACTGTATTTTTAAACCAGTGCTCAGACAAAACAACGAGACAGGGTATAATAGCATTTTCTGCTGAATGTACCTCCACTTTCTCTGTTAGCAGCTCTTTGCAGGGTGTCTAAGTGCTGGGACAGTTCAGGAAGTTTCATTCGTAAAAGATCTCGGAAAACAGCCATATCCACAGAGAGAGCACGGAGATTATTGACAAAGTAGCTATCAGGAAGCACCTTATCGATTAGGTAAATCATGATCTGTGGGAAAAATGAAAGACCATCATGTAGGAGTTACAGAGCAGTTATTTTCTAGGAATAACAGAAAAATAAAATTTCTCTGTTCACATATGAATTACTTGGAGCCAGTGGCAACACATGCTTCTGGCAGCTCCACTTAAATGGGGAGAAAATATTACCACTTTGAGCATCCTCAAGTACCCTAGGTATCCAGTATTCAAGATGCAAAGACCTCTTGAAACTGTCCAGAATTTATGAACCATGAAATTACTGAAATCAGTGACTGAAATCAATGTCACAGTAAGCTATGCCCAAGCTGCCAGCATTACCCACACCAAAAGCAATTTTGACACTTCTGATGTTGGAATTGTTTATGAGATTCTCCACTGCTGGAGAGTCTCACTATCCCTTCTCTGGTTAATGCCACAACTGATCTTGCAAATCCCCTATTTTCCCTCTCCAAAATGCAAGGTCCTGTTCTTTAAAAAGAGATTCTCCATACATTTTACTGCAATGTGTTACTGTGCGCTGCACTCCATCTTGTCACTTTAAAAGGTGCTAAATTAAGCAGCATGAGACATTTTAAGCAGACATCTGTTTCAAGTGAGGTAGCTAAACTACGTGGATGGTAATGGATTACTGTCAAACTTTTGAGAATGAACAAATGCAACAAAAAATACGCAAAAGTTGGTGTTTACCATCAGCCTAACAGAAGACACTGACCTTCACTTCAGGATCTTCTATGAACTCTTTGGCCACTCTGCTAACCACACCCAGAGAGCCAGCATGCAGTCATCCCATATGCTTCAAGTCTCCCTTTCTCTCATATGAGCATCCCTACCATGTTTCATACAGACCTTAATTCTCGAGAGAAGCATTGCACCTTCATATACAGGAGACAATCCTCCTTCCAATCCCTCTCTTTTCATAAGCTGCCTACAAAAACAGCTTCTCAGACACAGGACTACCAAGAGCACCACTTGAAACAGTCTTAATGCTTCCTTGTCTTTCCCAGCTGCTTGTGACCACATACTGCCACTTGTCCTTGCAAGATTTCTTCAGGTAATAGCAGTCTTACGTTCCATGTTTTAAAGCATGTGGATCAGTAGTCAACACAGGCGAATTGACAGTTTCTACATGACAGCCTTGTATTTTGTCAGATGCATTACCTAACCTTTGCTGAATAGTGGGTCACTTCACTGTCTTGTAAAAATATGCTTTATTTTGTTCAGATATATTTCAACCAATGGAAGAGTAATTTAATATAACAACATTAATTTACAACTATGCTATTTGCATTTTCATTAATTTCTTATGACATATATTACTTCACTGATCTCAAATATATGAGAGCACAGAGGAGAACAGAAGTCTTTTTCAACACTGAAGTTCATTCTGTTTCACCAAGATGTGAATTGCTTTGAGAAGACCTTTTTTTAAAAAGCACTTCCTATATTTACCAGTTTGCAATAGATACTTTCTTTGTAACACATCTCTACATATTTATTTTTATTATTTGATTCTGTAGCTTATCTACACAATAACATGCAAGAGAAAAAATTTGAATTTTGGTATCTATGAGTTATGCATACTTTGACAGCTTCTACACATGCAAGCTGGGATTTTCTTGCTTACCATAATTTCTGTAGGCTAACTTTGAGACAACTCCAGGGATTTAACTTAATGCCTACGTTAACTAGTGAACACTCAAGTATCACTGGCTGGGCATTCCCTGAAGCCACCATGTTGGGTCCTGTGCTGTTAAAGCCCCTTGGCATCAGTAATACCTGCTGTTTCCTGGCCTCTGGGAGATACTTCCCAGACACAGAGCTTTTATTTATAATGTCCTTCCCAGAAACGAGACCTGACCGGCAAAACCTGAGAATGCCATTGCTCCCTTAACTCCCAGACTCTACAATAACCGAAGCACAGCTACCCCATAGCTACAATCCTGAGGGCACCTTTACAGCCCTCTGTAGCTGTTCTGAAGTCACTCACTGCTTGCTTTAGGTGGCAGTGACTACAACAAAACCTAATGCTAATACCCAATTCTTATTTCCTCCCGCACACTCTGTTCCTTTTCTTGTCCTTCCCTTCTTCCCTCTCTCTTCTGGGGAAATTCCTGAAGAAAATTCCTGCAAAGCCCACACACAAAGCTTGGAAAAGAAATTACTTTATTTTCCATTCTTATTTTTGCCAGGTAAGACCAGTTTTGGTGCAAACAGCCTTCAGTGCTTTACCTCCCTGGGGCAGTCTGGCTCCATTCCATTGTCTCCTCCACACAAGGAGCCTGACACAACTCACAGTAACAGACAACACATAAGGACACACACAGTTCTTATCGTCACCTTGGACTTCATAAACCTTGGGCAACTGTATTTCCTATGCTACCATAATGTGTTTAGGGAGCTTCTGGACAGTATAAGATAACAATAAAATGTGATAAATTACAGTTAAAAATATTGAGGAAATCTTAACAAGAACTACTGAAAGAAAATTCTACTTTCTGATACAAATTCAGTATATTATGGTATTTTCTTCCTATTACAGGCAGCTGTCTAGAATGAAGAAGTAGCTGGACTCTACTGCCACAAGCTTTGTATTTTAGGAGCTCTGAGTGAATTTAAATATTTACCATATTTAAATCATTGTCTAAGGCAAAACAAACAGCTCAGTATCTCAAGAGTCACAGTCATCTTTTATTAATTTGACCCCAACTCACACATATGAGCAAGTTTGTTTAAGGAACTTTGCCCATGATCTTGCCAAACCTTAAACCATGTCCTGTAGTAAATAGTATTTCCATTCTAACATACTATAAAGTTCATTAAGCTTTCTTTTAATTACAATAAAAACTGTCTAAGAAAACAAAACGCTGTTAAGACTAACGTAACCCAGAAATTAGCTTCAAAGTGACTTACTTTCTTTTTGAATATTTAATGTTTTCCTAGGATTTGCTTTGAAATGTAGCTGATTTATAAACTGCCTCACATGGAACCACCACATAAGATGCTGATAATGGAATTTTAAGATTTCAGCTACCTATGGTGTTTGCAAGCAGATTTGGGATTATGGCATAAGATATTCTACAGTTAGTAGCAGTGGTCCCATTTATTTTTTTATGGCCAAGACCTCATTTGTTTCTGTTTGAAAAAAAATTTAACAGTGATAAAATTCAAACTATTAATTTTAGCTCAGACAGGATAACAAAATAAAAAATCCACAGATATAAATTAGCTAACTCTTTTGAGTCCTGCTCTTTTACACTGTCTCCAAAATTCACACATTGGTTTATTATAAAGTTCACTAACTAAAAGCAATCTTCACCATTGAAAAAAAAAATTTTACTCACTTTCAGGGCATCCCCTTCATTGCCCTCCATTACTTCCAGAATAAGTGCAGCTAGTATGTTAAATCCTTGACAATAGCCAACAGATTTATTCCACCTGGCATATGCCAGCAAAACACGTTTTAATACCACTCGATCTTGCTCTGCCTCCTGGCCACAGTAAGAACTGCAGCCAGTTCGGTGAAGGTCCTTTAAAGGAAAAAGAAATTAAAACAAAAATAAAAATGACAAGAAGAGAAAAGATGTGTATTTTCCTTCCCCCGTTAGTTCTCTTGACTGTCCCAGTTTTCCTTCCACCTCCACCCTCCCAGTACATACTCCCAAAGTTGATGACAACATTTCTTTTTTAATCTGTTAAACCTTTAGCTCACCCAAGAGAAATAGTTTCAGCAAGCTCTCAAGTAAACAAGTCCCCTAAAAGATGTTCATAATACATTGCCACAGAAGATATTAAAAGATCTCTGGGTTTCAAAGAGGCAAGACATAACAGCTGCTTAATTGAACAAAAAAGAGCAACTGTTTTTTTCAAAGTTGTCTCGGTTTTGAAAGACAGGTGTCTGCTAAGGAAGGCAGAGGCCCCCCTTGAAGTGGCAGATATAACCCCTTTTCCCTCCAAGTTATTATATTTTGAAATCAAGAGCCTTTAGGCGAAGATGTGGGAAATAGGAATAACAGTTCTTTACTATATATATATATGTATATAACCAGTCAAACAAAACAACAACAACTATGGCAGTAACAGCAATCACAAACCCAGTCCCAGCCTTCTCGGCTGTCAGGCCCTTTCCCCTCGGGTGCAGTTCCGCTCGCAGCCGGCAGGGGCGCTGGCGGCTCCCGGTGAGCAGGGCAGGTGCGATGGTTCCCCCGCGGCTGCAGGGGGCGCTCCGGAGCGAGCTCGGGGAGCACACGGCACCGGTGCCCTGGGATCCCGGGAAGGATGGAACAAAGGCTTCACAAACCCCTGGGCAGCTGATCCCGGGCTCTCAGGAACAGCAGGCTGAAACGGCAGGCTGGAACGGCAGGGACGGACGCAAATCCCGGGTGGCAGGCGAGATGTATCCAGATGGGAGAACCCCACGGAGGCCCAGGCAGGCAGGGCGAGCAGGGCTACAGCGTAGCGAAAGCTCGAAGCAGCAGCGGGGCAGGGCAGCCACAGCCCGGTCTCCAGCAGGGCAGGGAAAGCGGCTTTTGGGGTCCCGGCGTTGCTTCCAGCAGGAAGAAAGAACGGCCAAAAAGAAAGAAGCAGCAGCTCCTTTCTCTGCAGCTTCTCTCTCCGGACGCTCAGAGCGAACTGACCCCACACCCAGGTGTAGACAAAGGAGTAGCCAGGCCCGCCCCACTCCCCTTTTTGTCTTTCTTAAGTACAGCTATTTGTCCCCTAGCAACATGCGTATGGGAGAAAATTCCTTTAACAGGAAAAAAACCTAAGACTAAACTAAAACCCCAACATTATCCACCCCGAATTTTTTCCCATACTAACATGTTACATGAAACTTAACTTTTTTAACCATATAACTCTATGCATTACCCAAATTATATACAAATATACATGCTGATACTGATACAAGTACAGAGCCATGGGTAGTTCACCCTAAAACAAGGTCCCCTTGAGGTAAGCATCGGGTCTCTCCATCCTTTTGCATCACCCACCAGGTGCAACCTGGTCCCTGAGCAAAAACAACCCCACGGATGGGTTTGTCTTTGCTCAAGGCGGACTTTACCCAAACAGTTTTTCCAAGCATACCTCTCATGTGCACCACTGGAACCTTATCCCCGTCTGTTGTTTGTAGGGGTTTGGATTGGGCAGGGCCTGCTCGGCTGGTGGAACCTCGAGTGTTAACTAACCAGGTGGCTCTTGCTAAATGCATCTCCCAGTTTTTGAAAGTCTCCCCACCCAGTGCCTTCAAGGTGGTTTTAAGCAGTCCATTACACCGCTCAACCTTCCCAGCTGCTGGTGCATGGTAAGGGATGTGGTACACCCACTCAATGCCATGTTCTCTAGCCCAGGTGTTTATAAGGCTGTTCTTGAAATGAGTCCCATTGTCAGACTCGATTCTCTCAGGGGTGCCATGCCTCCAAAGGACTTGCTTTTCCAGGCCCAGGATGGTGTTCCGGGCAGTAGCATGAGGCACAGGGTAGGTCTCCAGCCACCCAGTGGTGGCTTCTACCATTGTGAGCACATAGCGCTTGCCTTGGCGGGTTTGAGGCAGTGTGATGTAATCAATCTGCCAGGCCTCCCCATACTTGTATTTGGACCATCGCCCACCATACCACAGAGGCTTCACCCGCTTGGCCTGCTTGATCGCAGTGCATGTCTCACAGTCATGGATAACCTGAGAGATACTGTCCATGGTTAGATCCACCCCTCGGTCTCGTGCCCACTTATAGGTGGCATCTCTGCCCTGATGACCTGAGGCATCATGGGCCCATCGAGCTAGGAACAGTTCTCCTTTATGTTGCCAATCCAAGTCTATCTGGGACACCTCTATTTTCGCAGCTTGATCTACCTGTTTGTTGTTACGATGTTCTTCATTAGCCCGGCTCTTGGGGATGTGAGCATCTACATGACGGACCTTCACGGATAGCTTCTCTACCCGAGTGGCAATGTCTTTCCACTCTTCAGCAGCCCAGATTGGTTTTCCTCTGCGCTGCCAGTTTGCCTTCTTCCACCTTTCCAGCCAACCCCACAGAGCATTGGCTACCATCCATGAATCGGTGTAGAGGTAGAGCTTTGGCCACTTCTCTCTTTCAGCTATGTCCAGAGCTAATTGGACAGCTTTGAGCTCAGCAAATTGGCTCGATCCACCTTCTCCTTCAGTAGCCTGTGCAACTTGTCGTGTGGGGCTCCATACAGCGGCTTTCCATTTCCGGCTAGCGCCTACAATTCGGCAGGAACCATCAGTGAAGAGGGCGTATTGTCTTTCACTCTCTGGTAGCTCGTTATATGGTGGGGCTTCTTCGGCACGTGTCACCTGCTCCTCTTCTTCTTCAGAAGATAACCCAAAAGTCTCACCTTCCGGCCAGTTTGTAATTATTTCCAAGATCCCAGGGCGACTTGGGTTTCCAATTCGGGCGCGCTGCGTGATGAGGGCAATCCATTTGCTCCAAGTAGCGTCGGTGGCGTGATGCGTGGAGGGAACCTTTCCTCTGAACATCCACCCCAGCACCGGTAGTCGGGGTGCCAGGAGGAGTTGTGCCTCTGTGCCGATTACTTCTGAGGCAGCCTGGACTCCTTCATAAGCTGCCAGGATTTCCTTCTCTGTGGGAGTGTAGTTGGCTTCAGACCCTCTGTAGCTTCGGCTCCAGAATCCCAGTGGTCGGCCCCGAGTCTCACCAGGCACCTTCTGCCAGAGGCTCCAGGACAGACCATTGTTCCCGGCTGCAGAGTAGAGCACGTTCTTCACCTCTGGTCCTGTCCTGACTGGGCCAAGGGCTACGGCGTGAGCAATTTCCTGTTTGATCTGAGTGAAGGCTTGCTGCTGTTCAGGGCCCCAGTGGAAATCATTCTTCTTGCGGGTAACCAGGTAGAGAGGACTCACGATCTGGCTGTACTCGGGAATGTGCATCCTCCAGAAACCTATAGCGCCTAGGAAAGCTTGTGTTTCCTTCTTGTTGGTCGGTGGAGACATTGCTGTGATCTTATTGATGACCTCAGTGGGAATCTGACGTCGTCCATCTTGCCACTTTACTCCCAGAAACTGGATCTCTCGGGCAGGTCCCTTGACCTTGCTCTTCTTGATGGCAAAACCAGCTTGCAGGAGAATTTGAATTATTCTCTCTCCTTTCTCAAACACTTCGGTTGCGGTGTTCCCCCACACAATGATGTCATCAGTGTACTGCAGATGTTCTGGAGCCTCACTCTTTTCTAGTGCAGTCTGGATCAGTCCATGACAGATGGTGGGACTGTGCTTCCACCCCTGGGGCAGTTGGTTCCAGGTGTACTGCACGCCCCTCCAGGTGAAGGCAAACTGAGGCCTGCACTCTGCTGCCAGAGGAATGGAGAAGAATGCATTGGCAATGTCAATAGTGGCGTACCACTTCGCTGCTTTGGACTCCAGCTCGTACTGGAGCTCCAACATGTCTGGCACGGCAGCGCTCAATGGTGGAGTCACTTCATTCAGGGCACGATAGTCCACAGTCAATCTCCATTCCCCGTCAGACTTGCGCACAGGCCAGATGGGGCTGTTGAAGGGTGAGTGGGTCTTGCTGACCACCCCTTGACTCTCCAGCTCGCGGATCATCTTGTGGATGGGGATCACAGCATCTCGATTTGTCCGATACTGCCGGCGGTGCACTGTCGAGGTGGCAGTTGGCACTCGTTGCTCTTCCACTTTCAGGAGCCCAACTGCAGAAGGATTCTCAGATAGTCCAGGCAGGGTGTTCAATTGCCTAATGCCCTCTGCCTCCACAGCAGCAATCCCAAATGCCCACCTGAGTCCTTTTGGGTCTTTGTAGTAGCCATTCCGGAGGAAGTCTATGCCCAGAATACACGGGGCCTCTGGGCCGGTCACAATCGGATGCTTTTGCCACTCCTTCCCAGTCAGGCTCACCTCAGCTTCCAAAAGGGTCAACTGCTGTGATCCCCCGGTCACCCCAGCGATGGATACAGGTTCTGCCCCCACATGTCCCGATGGCATTAAAGTACACTGTGCCCCAGTATCAACCAATGCATCATATTTTTGTGGCTCTGATGTGCCAGGCCATCGGATCCACACCGTCCAGAAAACTCGGTTCTCCCGTGCCTCTTCCTGGCTAGAGGCAGGGCCCCTCTAGCCCTGGTTATCATTCTTTCCCTGGGCGTACATGCTCGAGGTACCTTCAAGGGGATCCGACATATCATCCTCCCTTCTGTAATGCCTGGCAGCTCGGTCACGGGAGGCTGAGGCTACCTTCACCTTAGCGGAACCCCCTCGGTTAGTGCCTCTCTCCTTGAGTTCATGCACCCGCGCTGCCAGGGCAGAGGTGGGTTTCCCATCCCACCTTCTCATGTCTTCCCCATGCTCACACAGGAAAAACCACAGCTCAGCTCGTGGGGTGTACCCTCTCTCTCTAGCAGGGGGACGACGGGCTCTGACTTGGGGGCCTGTGACTCGCACTGGTGCCACACTGACCCTCCTCATCTCCTCCCTCATCTCCTCCCTCATCTCCTTCATCTCCTCTTTGAGGTCCTGGACCACAGCAGAGACATGAGCTTTCAGCGGGCCATTGATCATGCTGTCATAATGCCTGAGCCTGTTGGCAACAGAGCCCACTGTTTCTCGGGTATTGTCAGCATCAATCGTTGCAATGAAGGTGGTGTATTGTGATGGCCCTAGCCTTGCCAGGTTCCACATCATCTGTCCTGTGCACCTGACCTTATCGGGGTCATTATCATGCTGTCCATCCTTCCCAAAGAGTACCTCTAATATTGCCACCTCTCTTAGCTGTTGGATCCCTTGCTCGAGTGTCTTCCACTGCATTCTATGATGATACTCCTGCATTCTTTCTTTGTGAATGAACCTTTCTCTCACACTCATTAAGAGCCGCTCCCAAAGAGAGAGAGGCCCTGGCTCCCTCACAAATATCTGGTCCACAGCTGGGTCCTGGGTCAACGATCCCAGATACCTTGCCTCACCACTATCCAGTTGCACACTTGTGCCCATAAGGTCCCAAACCCGAAGCAGCCAGGTGGTATAAGGCTCACGCCCCCTTCGCACAATGTCGTTTCGCATAGCACGGAGACTGTCGTGCGACAGGGACTCAGTGATGACTTCTGGCTCTGGCTCTCCTGCTGGTTGTGAGGGCCCTGGTTGCCCATCATCATTAACTGGTCGTACTGATTTGGTCTTATACTTCCTCCTTTGCACAGGGGCGACTGCTGCTGGCTGTGGTTGTCCTTGTGGTTCAGCTGAAGCCTGGACGGTTGTAACATCCGTGGGTTCCACTGCTGCACCATCGGACTCACCCTCTTTGGGGCAGGGAGAGGGTTTTTCACTAGCTGAGGAGGTGTATTCCCTTAGCAATTGGCATATCTCCTGGCGCACCTGGCCCATCTCCTGGCACATCTCCTTGCGCACCTGGCCCATCTCCTGACATATCCCCTGGCGCACCTGACCCATCTCTTGGCACATCTCCTGCATCCCTTTTGCCAGTACCCCCACCCAGTTTGGGTAGTCCATTTCTGAGGTGGACTGTTGGGCAGTATTAGTCTGTGGGGCGGGATCTCTATTGTCTGGGGCTGTGGCAGGCTCTGGCTCTGGGGTAGGATCTCTAGTGTCTGGGGCCGTGTCAGGCTCTGGGGCAGGATCAGGCTCTGGGGTAGGAACTCTACTCTCTGGGGCCATGTCAGGTTCTGGGGCAGGATCTCTAGTCTCTGGGGCTGGTGTCCGGGTAGATATCCAAGCCAATCTCAACTTATCCTTGAATGCTAAATAGAGTAGGCCTATCAGCAGCAGATGGTTAGTATTCAGAGGGAATTTAAACCCTTTGAAAATTGATGGGGTGGGCCCAAAGAACTGGTTGAGGGGTTGGGAGAAAACTTCCCCTGGTGTCATTTCCTCACAGAAGGTACCATTGTTAACATAACCCCAAAAACATGTGCTCAGTGTGTGATAGCTGTTTATCCATGTGCCCACATTCCGGAGGAAGTTAAAAACCCATGAATTCCTCACCTTCTCGACCCATAACGCAAGCTGGATAACAGCAATGGTAGCCTTAGTCAGAGGACCCATATTCAAGTAAGGAGCTGCAAAGGGGAAGAATATAGCCACGGCTACATGCCACCCAAACCAGGGTAAACTAGACCACATAGTGCTGCCTAACAAGGTTCCAATATCCAGCACACAAAATAAAGTTATCGAGGAACTGTTATTCCTTTTTCACCTCTATCTCTTAATGCCCTCAGGCCCCACGTTGGGCGCCAAGATCTGTCTCGGTTTTGAAAGACAGGTGTCTGCTAAGGAAGGCAGAGGTCCCCCTTGAAGTGGCAGATATAACCCCTTTTCCCTCCAAGTTATTATATTTTGAAATCAAGAGCCTTTAGGCGAAGATGTGGGAAATAGGAATAACAGTTCTTTACTATATATATATATGTATATAACCAGTCAAACAAAACAACAACAACTATGGCAGTAACAGCAATCACAAACCCAGTCCCAGCCTTCTCGGCTGTCAGGCCCTTTCCCCTCGGGTGCAGTTTTGCTCACAGCCGGCAGGGGCGCTGGCGGCTCCCGGTGAGCAGGGCAGGTGCGATGGTTCCCCCGCGGCTGCAGGGGGAGCTCCGGAGCGAGCTCGGGAAAACCGCGGCTCTGGTGCCCTGGGATCCCGGGAAGGATGGAACAAAGGCTTCACAAACCCCTGGGCAGCTGATCCCGGGCTCTCAGGAACAGCAGGCTGAAACGGCAGGCTGGAACGGCAGGGACGGACGCAAATCCCGGGTGGCAGGCGAGATGTATCCAGATGGGAGAACCCCACGGAGGCCCAGGCAGGCAGGGCGAGCAGGGCTACAGCGTAGCGAAAGCTCGAAGCAGCAGCGGGGCAGGGCAGCCACAGCCCGGTCTCCAGCAGGGCAGGGAAAGCGGCTTTTGGGGTCCCGGCGTTGCTTCCAGCAGGAAGAAAGAACGGCCAAAAAGAAAGAAGCAGCAGCTCCTTTCTCTGCAGCTTCTCTCTCCGGACGCTCAGAGCGAACTGACCCCACACCCAGGTGTAGACAAAGGAGTAGCCAGGCCCGCCCCACTCCCCTTTTTGTCTTTCTTAAGTACAGCTATTTGTCCCCTAGCAACATGCGTATGGGAGAAAATTCCTTTAACAGGAAAAAAACCTAAGACTAAACTAAAACCCCAACAAAAGTATAAAAGAACTACTAGACAACTGAATTTTCAAACCATAAAAACCAGAAACCGTGTCCTTGAAATTTAAGTGACTTATAAGTGAAAGGCAAATTTGCAAAATGGCTGACTGCTTTAAATATTAAACATTAATCAGCTGAGAAATACAAATAGGCAAATGTGTTTCACTCCTGTAAAACAACTGAAAAATGCTCATTTGCTACATTTTAAAACATACTTTTTACTCCCAGAAAACATTTGTGTTTATTTACAGGGAAGTAAAAAACCCACTTATGCTCCTTTGTCTTCATTAAACTCCAGTACTTTTTCAAAATAAAAAAAAAGTAAAAATGAAGAAAAAAAAAGTCAGAAATAGCAAATTTTTTCCCAGCTAACACTAACCAGATTAGTGCAAAAGAACCAAAGCAGCCAAAAAAGAAAAGTTTTGGCAGGCCAAAATTGGGAATGAAGATGTAATTTTTGCCAAAGCAGTTGCAGACATGAAAATAAATCCAAAATAAAATGTCAACTTTTCATTAAAAATTTTTAAAAAGAAGTAACAAATTAGCTGGCTACCTTTACTATTTGGATGCCCATAGAGTCATCATCAGGATTACTTCTTTCATTGAATGTGAAACGCATGGTTTTGTCCCAGTCAATGGCTATACTGTGTAAGTACTGATCAGCCAGGGTCAGCCAAACCTAGAAATACATAAGGCAAAATTAATTATTTCTCAGGTAAAATAAAAAGTTTTGATATATATATTGTTAGATGAACCTTATCAGCTTCACCTATATGTGATCTGCTGTTAGACTTGAAATATGCAGAAGAGGATTTTAGCTACAACAATTTTTGCACAATTAAAATAATACCTTGCTCCCTAAACAGAAAGGAAGGAAATGGTTGGCATTAAGCATCCAGATCCATGGATTGCCTACAAAGATGCAAGTCAGCTGTCAGTGAATTCACAGGGGCCCTCCAAAATAGAAACACAAGGCAAGGATTCTTTGTCAGTTCAGACCTTCTATCCTCATAACCAACAAAGAGTTTTATAAAAGGATAACACTGCTGTTGGCTTTCCTCAAACTCTACCATGGATACATCTCCTGGAAACTCCCAAAAGAAATCTGGCAGTGCTAGTGCTTCTCTTTATCAGAAGTCTCTTCTGATGACTTTGCAGAACAAATAACATCTAGTATTCACCATCTGGGATTCATCTGAAAGCATCACTTGGATCAGAGCAACTTACAAGAGGGCTTCCTAAACTGCTGGTGCTACAGGGAGTTCTGAAACAAACATTTTCACTACTTTTAAAGCCTAATAATTGCCAGAACAGATTTATGCATGTGTATCCAAGACAAAGGCTGGACCTTTATGAAAAATTTGAAAACCTCCTGAACCATGAAAGGCACGTGACAGATCATACAGTGACAGCAAGTAACAATAAAGGATCTTTTTCTTCAGGAAACTGAAAGAAATCATAAAAGCAAACTGGTCAAGTTTTATACCAGCCATTAATTCACTCAAGTGAGAAAAGCAATTTAGACACTTCCCACAGATTTAAACACTTAGATAGCTGCATGATGAAGGAATTTATAGACAGCTCCCAGAATCTCATGTTTTCTGCATTTAAATGTCCCTTCCCACACTTCTGCAAAGTCACCCATGTGGAGGAATGCCACTGTTCTGCCTCCCAACCACCTCAGATGTTGTTTGACATCCTACTGATGTTGTTTGACTGGATTCTTTACCTCTGCCAGCCCCAGAAACTAAATGTCACATGCCACAACAATAATGCAGATGTCAACCTGCTCCTTCTGTTGACAGCAAAGGAAGCAATCAGCATGCCGCTAACACTAAATACTTCCTTTATTTTGGTATCTATCTTAAAATCATTGTGAAACTGGGGAAAGGCAGTGAAAAGACAACATCTCTTTTCTTACCACTACTTCTTTGGCTAGTATCATGTGGTCACATGTGAGCAAACACAGAGATGGGCAGAGTGAGAAGGAAAGACAGATCTGAGTTGGATGACATGGCAGAGTATACACAAGTCTGCTGATTACACAGAACTGGGAGGAGTGGCTGATAAGCCCAAGGACACCTTGACAGAATGGAAAAATGGTCTGACAAGAGCCTCATGAAGTTCAACAAGGAGAAGTGCAAAATCCTGCCTCTGGGGAGAAATAATCCCAAGCACCAGTATTTGCTGGGGGGCACCCAGTTGCAAAGCATCTCTCCTATGCATCTCTCCTATGAGAGAGCTGGGACCGTTCAGACTGGAGAAAGGCAGCTATGGGGAGATTCTACTAGTGTGTATAAACACCTGAAAGGAGGGTGCAAGGAGGAGGAAGCCAAGCTCTTCTAATCTGTGCCTAGTGACTGGACTGGAGATAATGGGCACAAACTGAAACACAGGAAGTTCTCCTCGAACATTAAGGAACACTTTTTTACTGTGAGGGTGACTGAGTACTGCCCGTTCCCTTGCCACATGGTGTGGGGGAGGGTACAGGCTGAGGAGCACTGACATAGATTTCCCAGAGAGATTGTGGAATCTCCTTCCTTGGAGCTATTTGAAAGTCACATGGACACAGCCCGTAGTAACCAGCTGTAGGGGGCCCTGTTTGGGCAGAGGGGTTGGACCAGATGACCTCCAGAGGTCCCACCCAAACTCAGCCCTTCTGTGATTCTGTGACGTCTTCCACTCATGTACCACAGAAAAGTGTCTGAACACTTTCTGAAGCGTGGGAAAAGAATATTTCAGGAAAGAGAAAAGGCTGTTAGATGGATATAAAGATTCACTCTAGTTGTAGATTAAAAATAAATTCATCGTGGTGTGAGGAAAACAATGCCACCAAGTCTTTTCTTCCTTCTCCCCTGATTTGTAAAGAGGTACAGTTCAGTTTGGAAAGATAGCAAAAACAGGAAAAGGAAATTAAGCTGATGCATCAAAAATACGTGAAACTACATGTATTTTATAAATCTTCAAAAATACTACTTTTATTAAAACTGTGTTTTTAAAGCTTAGATCGTGTGACTCAGTTTTAAAGAAAAAATTAATAGACATGCCTCTTTTTATGCTAGGGGGCTTCAAACGTTGAAGAATGCAATAAAGTAAGTCTAGCAAAATCCCAGTGGACCCTTTCCTACAACACTAACTCAGTGCAATTTCCTGTTAATGGTGCACTCTGCCATTCTACATCACTCCTTACTCTGAATTTCCGTAATTTTGGCAATCTGCCTTTTCCCCATCAACTGTTTCTATGAGCATTCTTGTCAACATTAAGTATCTATCAACTTCACCTTTGTAAGTGTGACAGCCTACACTGCAGATATGTTCAGCTTTGGGGGAAATTTCACCAGTGCAATTTCTTGAGACTGACAGAATGAAGCAGTAACATCTGCACCAGAATAAGTTACCTAAGCCTCAAGCAGAAAGAGCCCAACTATTGAAAACACCATCTTTACCTGTCTCCTCAGCCTTTCCAGCTGCCCTGTGAGGTTGCCACTGAAGAACGTAAACAAGGAAAAATCCCCAGTACAGCTTATAAGGTCCAAATATTTGTTATAAAAACCACCAACAGATAATATTGATGTAATTAACCTCTTCTGAGAAACCTACAGGCAATATGGCCCACAAGGCATAGAGGTCTACCTACCTTTCTCCGCCATTCCTTTGGGATACCTGTCGGCAGTCTGGCCACTGCTTTGAGCGCATCATGCCACTAAAAGCAAAAGCATCCAAAATTGTAAAATATCCATCATTAGTTTCATGCTACAGTATAGCAACATTTAATACCTTGCAGATATGCACATTAATTTCATTTTACTGCAGGCATTTCAGAGTTTAACTGCTTAATCCACTCACAGGGAAGATACAGATTAATTATTTAATGATGTGACAAGAGTATAATATTCTAGGACACAAGGATGTAGGAAATATCTGAGTAAACAACGAAAGCCTATTCCATTTTCTGAATATGAATGAAACAGCTCTTGATGCAATTGCAAATAATATGCTGACATTATGATGACAAATGCACTTCTGAATGAGGGCAAGCACCTTGACTGCAGACCCACTCCTTCACAAACTCAAGAGAAAAATAAATCAAATTACCTGCTGAAAACCGTTTTGACCTAAAGATGGTTCAAGAGTGAATTTCAATTTTGTATCAACCCCTAAAAAGAAAAATGAAAAAAAAAAAAAGGTCATTATTTTATTTAGCTCAGAAGATAAAAAGAAGTCAAAAAATCCGAAACACAAAAATCCCACAGTTGAAACAAGAACACAAAATTTTAGCCTCCTATTATAACAACTACATTTCAATCTGTTTCGGTGAATTTTGTCTTCACAGTGGATTCAAGGAACATGTTAAGAAGTACATGGACAAAATGTTTTTAAAATGCAGTAACATTCTCCTTAATGATGCAGTTTGACACAACTCATTTCACTAATATTCATATAGTTCACTGTACTACAAACTATACCAGTACACTGCAAATTGTCATGTGTATCCACAGAAAAATACATGTACAGAGACAGTTTCTTTTCATCTATGCCAGCTTCTTGACGTTAAGTCAGTCAAAACTAATTTCTAAGTTTGGTGTGCTAAAATTATTTTACTGTTCATAACGTATTTTTTTTATAATTCCTCAGAACATAATGTGCATTTGGTCAGTATTGTTATTTAAGCATAGATTTTATTTTGGCCATATGAGCAAACTATTTTAATTGTTATGAAGCGGGCCTACTAATAGTTCATACAGTTTTACATAAAATACCAGAATCTCAAGTGGATCCCAACATGGCACTGGATATGCCAGATCAACACAATCAACAGTAACACGTTTAATTTGCTTTCCATCCCACAGTTTGAATGTACAATTCCTTGGTCCTTCAAATGCTGCTGTCCAGAACTCAGGTGCTGAACACGGCATCATATCCCCTCCCTCCCTCCCGTCTGCTGGCACAAAGAATAAAGCCTTCTTTTCTTTTCCTTCCATAATTTAATACTAATTTAATACTAATATTAATAACTAATAATTTAATGGTACTGTTCCACACTTACAGTTATGTTATGCATAGCTTCTTATTTTTCCAGAATATGAAGCCAAACATTTTTAACATATAAATGTCCATATATATATATATATACACACACACACAGAAAACCCAAACAGATTATAATCCTGCAAGGTTTTAAGTATGTAATATCCATGCTAATCAACTCACCAGTAATACCCAGTGCTTTGGAGGTCTAAACCTTCAAGTCTGACAGAAAACTCAACTAGTGGCATTTGCTATTTATGGAATGTAAAATGCCTTTGAGCATTTGCATACTGAAGTGGTGGTAAGTAATTTTAAAGCCTTACTACGTGATAAATATATATTTAAAGAGAAAATGTTCTTTTCCATGTTTTTTTTTCTTTGTTGGGGGTGAGTGAATAGAAACAAAGAAAAAAATCACACAAACTCCAGTACTGTTTAGAATTTTAGCGTTTTAGAATTGCATCACTAAGACCTGGGGATTAGTGCTTTCGTTTCCCTGCTTCAGATCTAAAAGACATGCTTGTCAGATCTAGAAAAATAAAGGCTTCAAATCATAATAGATATGTCTTAAAAAAACATTGAAGGATTAATAGCTATTCCTGGAAGGAACTGTTTATTAGTATTCCTTCCCATAGCGCAATGGCACTCAGCAGGGACTCCTAATAGGTAAATCTTTTCATAATAATTCAAAGCAATGTAGCGATGCCAGTAACCTACTAAGATTAAATTGCATCACATTTGCTGAAACAGGAAAAAGCGAACTTCATTTTCAAGCAAAAAAAAGTAAGTACTGTAAAACCCTAATACACACAAAAATATATCATGACCAAGAACTCCTTCTGTTAAAGTAACAGATGCTGACACGTTAACTAACACTACCTTGTAGCAAAGAACCAATAGCCTTCCAAAATGTATTCATTTCCAACCCAGCAGCTAAATATTAATTACTTCACAGTTTTATAAGACTTCAAGACCCCAGTAACAACTTCTCTCTTTGTCTTAGAAGCTTCCTAAGAAAGATACAAACAGATACTTCCAGGTCTTCAAAAGATCGAGTACAGTAAGATAAAATTTCAGAGCAAGGCAAAATCTATCTATAGTTACATGAACATCATGACCAGGGAGCTCACACAACAGTCAAGCTAGCTATCTCTCCTGAGACTGAAATAAGACCCTTCAAATGAGACCCTTGATTAACAGACTGAAATGAGATCATCCATCTACAAAAGTTAACTAAATCACATCACAGCAAACAATTAAGACAGGTGTGAAAATTACTGTAAATGTGAATTACATCACGCGGTAACATCAGACTACACAGCACACTCTCTTCAGTATGGTGAGGAACTGCTTAGTCAGGTCATGCATGACAATCTCTTGTAGAAGACATGGAATCTGTGTCCCCTTATTTGTTCTCCATTAGAAGTATTCTCCAAATCAAATTATGTGATGGTTTTGTGGGAGGGGAGGGGAAGAACCATGGGAAACGAACCACAGAGCATATATGAATTGTTCCTCATTCACATCCATTTTAAAGAATTTATATTTCCTAAAATCAAAAAATTACAACCTTGCTTAATAAAAAATACAGCTAGTAAGCATGTAAAAAAAAGCTGCAACTGTTCAGAGAGCAAGGAAGGCAACCAACAAACTGGGAGCAGCATCTCATTGCCCGTTAGTTGTTTCTGGCACAAAAATCATCTTGCTACATGCAGTTTCTGCACTCTGCTCAAGGAATTTGTCCCTGAGCTTTAGAGCTTCAAGGAAATTAATGCCTATCCCCAATTCAACCTCTCTTGGTTTCCTAAACCTTCCTTTTTTCATCACTCCCCTTTTTTTATTCAGTTGTCTTCTCTCCATAAACTAACTCAGATTCCCCAATAGTTTCTTCCCCCCTCAGTATCCCACACCCATACAACCCTACCACGCCTGCACCCATTTTCACTGGATTTTCCCATTTCTGACAATCTTCCATCTTTAGGTCACATTCCTCATCATTACATAAATACATGCTTTTTGCAGAAAAGACCCCTTTGGGCCTTAAGAGAACATTTCTTCCCAGCTCCTCTGCAAGGACAGCCTGGCATAGATGTACCACACACAGAGCAATAGTTCCTACTGTAAGTGTTGTCAGTACAACTCAGGCCTTTCACATCAAACCAGCCAGGCTACCTGTCTAGTTATTAATATATTAAATATCACCTCCAGTTCATACGCTTTCAACTGATACTTCACACCTGAGAAGCATATTAATTCCTATCAGCAGGAATATGCTGGGAACACACTGGAATTACTACCTCCACGAATACAAGGACACACAAAGGTACATGTTTGACAACAAATTTCTGAAGGGTAGGGAATGCCAAAATAAGCTCTGTTCAATGCCCTTCCAAGCCTGTCACCAGAAACCACTGCAGAAAAGTTATATAAAAAATAATAAAAAATAGGAAACCCAACCAAACCCCAGTCCTGTTAGCTTTCCTGTGTAAAATACACAATGACTCCTCACAAGAAAAGGCTGTAAGAGGGAAGATTATATCCCTAGGATTCCCAAACCCTAGCAATCTTCCATTGCATAACCAAAATGTAGCACAGAACCACATAAAGAGCCACAAGAGGGGAGAAAAATACTATCCATGAAATACCTGGGTGACAGAATCAAATTCCCAGTCCATCCTCAGCAACATTAAACAAAAGGATGGGGCAAAATCTGGGATTTTTTCCAGAAATATCAAACCAGAAGAAAGTGTAGGAAGATTATGTGTTTTGATGCATGTTTGTGAGCTATAAAGCCATAGCTTTAAACCTGCAAAGTAGTAGTATGGGTTCTTGGCTATACTTGACAGCTGTTGAAACCTCTCCCACAGAATGCAAATAAATATTTTATCAAAAATAAACAAGGAAAAAGGCCTAAAGCAGCTTTGTGTTCAGTGGGAGCCCACACTGGAGGAAAGAGAAGTGCCAATGTAAGCTATCACCTTATGCTGCTTGTTGTTTCAGAAAGATTCTTAGCCTTGCAATTTATCCCTGAAAGTAACATTCTGAGTAACTCTGTATGAAACCACTTCTATCAGGAGCCAGAGCTCACTGGGATGTATCAAAGCACATCTAAAATCTCCAGCCTCAAAAAAACTTCTCAATACAGACAGCTAATACAGACACTAAGTATATAAGTATATATGAATATTTCATCCAGCATATTTTTTAAGGGCCCATTAGGTGTCCCATCTCCACCACTCTGTGAAAAGACGTATCCCGAACGGGGTTATTGCCTTTACCTACATATGAACAATATGGAAACCCCAAACCAGTGGGATTTTTAGGACTATGGCATTCATAGTTACGCCTCCAATCACATTCTCTGATCTTTATCTGAGTGTAAATACAAGAATGTCATTATCCAGAAAACGTCATTACCTGGGATAATAGCTGACTACGGTTGGAGCAGGGGTCATTGAGAATTACAAGTTAGGAAATCTTAAAAACAGCAATCCCATAAATGTATCCCAAAATGTATCTGAGACCTTATTAATAACAGCCTCTGAAACTCATCTCAAACACAGAGGCAGTGAGCATTGTGTATTTGACGCACACACAGCTAGTACAATGGGAAACTGATCCTTGTTTATTTCAATGTATTGGTCTATGTTTCAGTGTATCTCTGGCTTCCATGCTTTGTAAATGCCTACGATTAGGCAACAGATCAACAATGTTTTAGCTACAAATGACAGTTCTAACATGGTACATTGAATTTAAATTTCTTGATATTTCATATTTAAAAAAATCCGAAATTTTGATGGCAGGCAACTAGAATCTAGCATTCAGTCATGACCACGCATCAGTGCTTCTGTTGAGAGCCCACCTCCCTGGAATAAACACACGTTGTTTGCTGACCACCCAGTTCTTAAAAGATTTTGATAGTGAGGCAGGATCTAGAAAATACAGCTGCAGAGCTGATGCCTCCCCCTTGGGATAGGTATAGTTGCAAATTTAGACAATACCCTACCGCAGACAAAGGCTGGGCGGGAGGAGGGTCTCCGGCAGGTCAAGAGTTAGCAGGTTTATCGGGAAAGGTCTGGGGAGGCTGCGAAGAGACTTCGGAGAGAGACTGGCGGAAAGCTGAGTCGCTGGACCCGGGGGAGAGGAGACGGAGGGAGAAAGGCAGTAGGGGCAGACGACACAAAAGCGCTGCGAGGCGGCGACGCCGGGCGGGAGGAGCAGGGAAAGGACCGGGAGATCTGGAGAGCGGAGCCCGGATCCGCGAGCCGGGCGGGACACCAGCGGGAGGAGTGCCCCGGGGCAGGGGCAGCGCGCTGCCTCGCCGCAGGGCCCCGGCCGCCCCCGGCCTCCCGCCTGGGCCCGGCCCCGCTCCCCGCGGGCCGCCTCGCCCCCGCCGCGGTGCCTCCGCCGCTCCTCATCGCGGAGCCACCTCGCTGGCCCCGCTCCCCGCTCCAGGCCGGCCCAGCGCGGGCGGGAGCCCCGCGCGCCGGACACGCCGCCGGCCCCAGGCCGCGACCCGGCGCCCCACGCCGGCCGGGCCCCGCCGGGGCTGCCGCAGCGGCGGCCGGACAGAAGCGTCTGCCTCGGGCCGGGGCCGCCCCCGGGCGCTGCCCCCCGCCCCGCCGCGCCTACCCGCGGCCCTCATCGCCCGCCGGCCGCCGCCTCCTCTCCGAGCCGACCCCGCGGCCCCGGCCGCTCCCCCCGCCCCTCTAAGCCGCTTACGGGGCGGCAGCCGCCGCCTCGCCCGGCCGGCGCGGGTACCTGGCTCCAAGGTGCACAGCAGGCGCGGCGCGGTCCGGGAGATGCAGCTGCGCTTCTTGAGCACATTGCTGAGGATGGTGCCCACGCCGCCGCCCGAGCTCTGCCGCTTCAGGCATCGCCCCCCGCGCCGCAGCGAGCCCGTGAGCCTGTCCTGCCGCATGGTGCCCGGGGCTCGCCCTAGGGCGGCGGGGTGGAGGGCATGGCATGCGGGGACCTGCACTGCAGACAGCGAAATCCAAGTGCGGGAGAGAAGAGAGAGGACAAGGAGAGGAGAAAGACAAAAAGGGGAAAAAAAAAAAAAAAAAAAAAAGCTGTTCCCGCCCACAATCCTAGCATCACTGCCTGAATAAAGCAGCAGCCTCTCCTCCTCCTCCAGCACCACCTGGAATGCAGCGGGCGAAGCGGAGCAGCAGCTCTGGTTAGAAATAAAGGGAGCCCCGGCGGCAGTGGTGAGGCTCAGCGGTGCCAAGGGGCTCCAGGACAATCCCCCGGGCTACACGGAGACCCCCAGCACAGGCAATGCGGACACGGCTCGCTTGACGCCTGTTAACAGGCGGCAATACTGACATTTCTCCCGAGAATGAAATGAGCTAAATATCCGCCAAAAAGTCTTCTCACGTGGTACTCGAGCCTACAGCTGAACATAAACATAGGTAGTCCTGCTGCCCCTTTCAAAAAGCTGTCCTGGAAAGGAGTCCCACAAGCACTATCAGACCTCGGAGCAGGGAGCAAAGAGCATGTCAGTGCCAGGGCAGGCTGGGGTCCTGCTCAGGACAGCCCCAGCCGCAGTACAAGAAAGTGCACTGCACAGTTTCTGTTTCTCACTCTCCAGCACAGAGACCCTGAACATCCTCAGCTAAAATAACAGCCTTTTCTATGAATCTACATTGCAACTGCACTTAAAAGTAATGATATGCCATGCGCTAAATAGTTAAAAGAAGCTATTCAACAGCACTTTATTAGATGCATTTTCCAGTGCTATTTGGCCTAAGAGCATCTTAAAAGGGTTTCATACAGATTCTCAAACTAGGGGTTTGATTGACAAGAAGGAAAAGCATTTGAAATAATGATAGCTTTTACAACCTAAACCACTCAGCGTTTCTGTGGAAGGAGAGCAGATTTAGCACACCACATTAGTCAGGCTCAAAGACCAAGCTACTAGAAGTCTCGGTCTACCTGCCAACAACTGTAGCTTTGAAACACTTTGGTCCTTTATTAAAAGGATGTGTTTCTCAGTCACATTATGAAGAGAGAAAACTGTCAACAGATAAGCAGTAAAGCCAATTATATAAAAGATACACAATATAAAACACAGAATCAAGCCTTTTTTAAAAATCAGTTATAACTATCTTTAGAAGTCACTGTTCAGCTTTCAGAGAAGTGTGATTTTGATCACACCTCCTTAAATATCTGCCTTGGTTTTGGAGAAAAGTCACTGCATTTGAGCTGTTAGCTTGCACTCTGAATAGATAATTAAGTCTGTGTGTCGGTGGTTCTTTTTTTAACAAAGGTGACACTTCCCTGCTGATGTAGACGATGCAAATCACTTTATTTCAGTGCCAGCTGGAGATGATGATTTAGCGGTTAAAGCATCAAATTTGAAATCAATTAGTCTCCCTAGGTGCACAGATAGTACCAATGGGACTATAACAGCAACATTTAAATACAGAAATAGCTGGATTATCTCTGTAATACTGTTCTCCTCTTTCCTGAGCATCTTTTGCAAATAGCACCACATCATTCCTGGATCATTTCAAGACTGACTAACCCAACACCACATGCCGTTGCCCAAAGTCTCAGAAGCCATAACCAAAGTTTCAGAAATCGCTCATTATCCATACAGTGAGAATCAGTCATCGCACTAAACTGTGTTACCTTCAATTTTTAAATAATTAGAAACCAGGTCTAAGAAAGACATCAATATTTAACTGATGAGGAAAACCAGCTCTCAAAATGAGAATTCAGTATCCCCACTATTGCTATTTCTCCTACTTGTCATCTTGTCTCTACAAGAAAACTGGAAACAATCAGGACAATCATTCTGTGACTGGGCACACGGGTACTTCCAAGCATACCATTAAGGATATTTCCCACATGCCAGCCAATTAATACAACGTTATTCTGAAGAAAAAAAAGCAAAATCGAACTTCAGGAGACAAAATGAAGAAGCCAAGCCATACTAATAGGTTTGATGACTCACTAGATCATTAGTATAAATGGATTTTAGAGGCAGGGATAAGCCTCCCATTAAGCTCACATATACATATCTTAAGGGCAAGAACCTAGCTTCTAGAAAAGGAGATGGCACTGGGTTTTAATCACTGATCAGGCAAAGGTCTAATCTGCCTGTGGCAAGACATGTCAACTATCATGACTCTAGTTTGATCCACCAGTGCATGGAAGTCTGGTCATGTCCACAAGCCCTCACTGGCATTTACTGACAAGACAGATGACATTCAGAAAGGATTCTGAGGGGAAAAAAAAATCAAAATGTTTGGCTAGGCAAGATATTTCAGCTCCAGTATTTTGTAATAATCGTGAGACTTTGCTTTTTTCCTCCCTCTGTAGTTCATGTACTCCCTCCCACACAACAGAGTCACTTTCTGAAAAACCTTACCTCCTCATTTGGTACCTCTTTACAGTCTTACCACCATCTGCTACACATGCCATTTTAAGGACAGAGAACTTCTTAAGAATACTATGTATATTCTTATTCCTTTTTTACAATCAACCTTAGGATGGTCGGTCCCAAGATCACCACCAGATTTTGACCAACTCCATTTACCTTAAACCTCTCCATTCTTTAGCCCACTTCTGTCTGCACTGGGACAATGAGGTAAAACACAGGCAGCCAGAAAGGGACAATGAGTACAAACAGATGGGACAGTGACAGGAACAGCAGCAGAAATGGGGCCACAGAGGAATCTTACTTTTAAAGAACCTATTTGCATGGAGCTTTAAGTGCCCAAGCCCAGGATTACTAGAAGGCACAATTCACCACCACTTCTCTTCTGATGTGTGCTAAGAAGACTGAATGTAATCAAAAGACTAAAAATGGTAAGATATCTTCAGCTGGGTCACAGTATTTAATGAAATCCACATCCTCCCCTTTATTTCACAGAAAATTGTAGAGACCTTCCTTAATTCTGATTTGCATCACAACATCCCAGTAAAACAGTCAAAGTCTGTGAAGAAAGCTTATTTGCCACACTTCTCGACACCTATGGTGGCAAAAATACTTAAAGCAACATGTACCCATGAAAAAACATAGTAAGTATACTGTATGATAATACTGTCATATGATTAATCCAAGAGGATTTTGGAAATCACAGTTAGACAGCAGCACTACAGCAGCTGATGATACAGCAAATATCAGAAAGAAATATATATCAATAGGATGAGGGGGAAAAATGTATTGCAACCACAATTGTCGTATTGACCAAATCATAGGGTCACCGTCTGCTAAACCCCGGAGCTCCATACACCACTTTAAAGAGCCAAGAAATGTATCCAGAAAATGTAACCCTATTACCACTGGGTTTCAAATAGCTCTACAGAAGTTAGCAAATAAACCAACATATGTTTTGATGTGTATTGTCGTTCACCATGAGGCTCAAAAGAAAAAAGATTTCACTTTCAAATGACAGTGTACAAGAGAAAACAAATGGAATGAAATATGTCCACACTGGAGACAAGAAAAGGTAAGCCGGTTTGAGATTATCCCAGAAGGCAAAACTATTTTAAATACATTTAGCCCATTAAACCATCTCCACCACTGGAGCACAAAACTCCTATCCTACCCAGTTCTATGTGTGTTCTATTATTAAACATCCCCTCTGAAAAAACAGCCCTGCTTCCTTCTGCTTGATCCTAAAAGCCTAAAAGCAAGCACAACCCGCCCGGGGTTTCATACTCCTCCATCGCACCTCTGACAGCTCTGACAGCTTGAAAAGAGGTCTCTGGCTTGTTGGGTCTTCGACACCACAGGGGGCACAGGTGCTACAGCGATGCTACAGCACGTGTCCCTTGAACACATAAGCCTGTGAGGTGGCACAGCCCAGCACTCCTCCCACCTCAGCCTGCAAGCAGAGCATTCCCTCCTGCACTGCCTGTACTGCTCTGTCCACAGCCCCTGGTAGTGACGTGCTGCCTCAGACAGTGCAGGGAGTGCATGCTGTGATCCACCAGCTACCTGCAACTACTGTGTGGACCACCAAGCACAGAGCCTGTAGCACTGTTTTGTGTATCTGTTTGCATCACTGTTGCAGGAGCACCTAACAAGGGAGCCTGTGGGCAAAAGTGGAGAGATTTGTATTATGCAGAAGGAGAAACATGATTATGGACTAACAGATTCAGTTCTGCCACCAAGCTGGATTCTGCTGTCAAACAAGTAATCCAGAGCTGTCTTTACTGCACAAAGGATGGTTCCAGAAAAAATACAAAAACGAGTTTTTGCTACTGTATTTGTCCCTAGAGAAGGTTAATTCTATGCACTTGTTGAAAGCAGGGCTCAGGAAAATGGTGCAGTGTGTTCATACACCACAGCCTCATCAACACAGCATTTTTTCATTGCATTTATCATTATTTGTATCACTTTGTACACAAATGTCACAAAAGAGGTCAAGACCTCGCTGTGTCCTATATTAGACATCACAGACAAAAACTGCAGAGCTAATCCTTGCCTACAAAGGTCTTCAGCGCAAATATAAACTACACAATGGACAGGAAATAACATCTATGATTTCCAGGAACAGAGAACAAAATTTATATGATTTAGTCTAAGGAAGAGTGCAGCTAGTCAAATGTTTCCTCTTCCTTTAGATTTCAGGCACATAACCTTATTACTTATTTCCCCCTTCAAAAACTGCAAGCACAGTAATTACACTTTAATAGAGCCTTCCTTTTAAGGAAGCCCTAAAACAGCACACTTGTTCTTGGTGAGCTTATGACAGAGGAGCTGGGGAATTCTCTTGTTTATAGGTAAGAGATCTGAAAAATAATATTGATTTTATGATGTTTAGCCATATCTATTGAGGACTAATCTAGAGAAAATCATTAAAATAGCACTGCTTAGTATGGTATATATCTTTTAACAGGAAATTACAAGTCTGTAACTCATGTAAGATGCTCACAACTGCATATGCACTACATGATCCTTCAGCTATCACAATCAGGATTCAGCCACGAGAACTTCAGACTCAAGATTCTTTGTTGTGATCTTTAGTTGTGGGGTTTTGTTTTTTTAATCTTATTCTCCCATTTTCCTCCCACACACATTATCCACTCGTGCCTTCTGTACTACACACTTGCATACACTAGGACAGGATTGATGAGAAAAGAAGGTCCCCTCAATAGAGCGAGCATCCCCTGCCCACAAGTGTGTGTTGTAATTTATTCTTTGGGAGTGATGGACAGTTACGTCTAATAAGTTTATTTTCAAGTTGAATAATGTTCATAGTCATATTGCTTCTTGAAATTTTTGGCGGATACACCCTGAGAAGTATGCCAAAGTTTTCCAGCATTAGTGAAAGCACTTGAAAATATAATATATCTGTAAATCAATTGTGAAAGCAGTTTCTAGCAGTTTACAGCACAATGAGATGGAGCTGTGATGACCAGTTCCCCATCTAGGGAGGCACCACATTCCTAGGCAGGGAATCAGTGCAGGTAAGGCTGACTGCAGTCCCTCAATCCCTTGGTTGTTCAGAGTAGCACAAGATGCTTATGCAATTGGATCACATAGGTGAGCATGTGAAAGCCCTCACAAGCATTGCAGGTTGCTAAAACAGACATACAGATATGCTTGTAATCCCCCTGAACCTACTCATAACCTCTTTCCATTTGTAGATACATAACTGTTTAAATGAATGAGGGAAGTGCAGAAAGACTTAACATCTGTATAGTACCAGGGTTACAGGCAGCAACAGCAGAACTGCATAAACTCATCTCCCAGATCTGTGCTCGTTCCAGTAGAGCAAAAAGCTCCTGTTTTCCCTGTCAGAAAACCCCTCAGCAGTAAGCCAGAAGCTTTTCTTAAACCTGTCTACAACATCATCACATCAAGCTAACATTGAATATGTTAATATTCAAATGCTTTACTTCACAAATAATTGACTCTCCTATGTCACCAACTCTCACCAGCACACCATTTATAAGCTTGTATTCTGTAGTTCCTAGGTAAACTGGTTTTGAGAATAGAAGAATTTAAATTTGCTTATAATTCAGCAACCCTGAGCACAAAAGTGACAGCAACCAGTGCCAATGGGGTGGGTGCAAAGGGTGGCCTATTTCAATCCAGGCCCATCACTGGGAATTGACTGTTCCCAGAGCTTAAAAGGAGAGAATTGAAAGAATTCCCAAAAAGTAGAAACTGTCTCATGTTTTTCAAACATCGTGCAGCACAGATCAGAGGCACCTCAAATATTTCAGAAAAAAACCAGAAACCTTACTGAAATTATAAAACATATGTGATGTGGAAACTTCTAACATATGGTTCAATAGCTACAATGAAAGAACAAGGCAGAGATTTTAGTCAGAACTATGTGGGAAACAAAAAGGAGCTTAGACTAATTTTGCTTGATCACAAGACAGCAGTTAGTTCACCTTATTATGCCAATAATAGGGGACAACAAATTTACACAACTGAGTACACCTGAGATACTATTAAAACTATCTGTATTCACTGCAGTGCTTGTAAATATCCTAATTCTGGACTCCAGCACTATTACTACAGGTACTGCACAAGCACAGCAAAACCTCAGACTGCCTGCTTTAAAAAAAAAGAAATAAGAGAAAACACATTAGCCGACAGAGAAGTACAGCCAGATGATATTGAAAAGCATAGTGGACAGTACTCTTAATAGAAGAGCTGCTGTTGTTTCTACAGCCTTCATGGCAGAGATGAGCTCCAAGGGACACACCATGAACGCATATGGTCAATAAGAGGGCTAAGAGATCAGTGTTAATCATCCACATCTTCAACATGGTTAAACATCTATAAGAAAATGCCAGCATGGGGGGAAATTGAAAACATACTTGTTTTAAAACACATGTGGGATGGAGGTAGGAGGCATGAGCCAAACTTGAATACTAAATAAGAAATTATAAGGATGGGACAAAGGAGAAAAAAGTAGGTTGTGAAGAGTTTTGGATATTAAAGCAACAAGAGGAAGACAGACTAGATCTACAATGACCATAAGGAAAGCACACACACTAGCATTCATGAAAACATATGTACAAACACTAAAACAGGTGATTAATCAAATGCTGAAGTCCACTTTACGTTTAATTCTTTGTTTATATACATGTTGTCTTCCAAAAGGATGAAAGTACACCCAACCAAAAAAAAGTCTGCAGAAGCTTCCAAATGCTATGTTCCACATGCTTCTAACAAGCTCTTAATCAGAGAAAAATTATAGATAAGTGGATAGATATCTCAATGTTGTAAAATTGGCTGTGTGTTTGTAATTCAACAACAGCATCTAGGTTTCTTATTATATTTTTTCTAATTTGGTTCAAATGCATAAATAAACTCTGAAGTTATAATTGCCACTTGAGGAGCAGTGATGAAAAAAATAAAAGGAGGGGGAGAATCAATTTTTTTCACTTATTGGCTTCATGTGCCAGCTATAAAGTAAAGCAGATCATACACAGCTACCTTAAGTAGATAGCTGCATCTCATGAGCAAAGTAAAAGATGTGTCATGCAAGCACTGCTAAAGTAACAATATATTTTAACTGCTGTAGTAACCAGTAGCATAAAGCCTAGAGTTAACAACTGGAATAAAAGTCATAGCAATGCTTATATGGTCGATAAAATATAGAGAGAACACCTTTTAAATTAAATACAAAGTAATGAATTGAAGTGAGCTTTTGAAGAGCAAATGACCTTTTTGTCAGAGAAATTATTTGTGTCTACCAAAGAAATTCAAATATTTTGGTAAGGAATATATTAAGAAGAAAAATTGTTGAAGAGGCCTACATAATAAAAAAATATTGCTGAAAAGTATGATTATAGAAGTTAAGAAATGTTCCCTAACCTTGCTAAGCAATATGAAGTAAATGCATATCTTGGCCAGTACTCACACTCCAGAATCCTGCTTAAATGCTACATGGTAATTTAAAAAAATAAGTCACCAAGTCAGCAGAAAAACTAATGCAATGCATGAAAAAAAGAATTCTGACAGGTATGACTTGTAGTTATGCTTAAATAATATTGCAGAAAAAT
Organism: Corvus hawaiiensis; assembly: GCF_020740725.1. Classification (NCBI taxonomy): domain Eukaryota; kingdom Metazoa; phylum Chordata; class Aves; order Passeriformes; family Corvidae; genus Corvus; species Corvus hawaiiensis. The sequence goes on from NC_063216.1 coordinate 46,304,984, forward strand.
TGAGGTCATAGCAGGTCCCAGATCTAAAACTGAAGTTCTCTTCCTTTATTAGAATCTGATTATTTGCTTAGCACCTAGCATACAAATTGAATTTTATAGTGTGAATCACCAGCTTCATCGAGCTGAACTGCTATTTCAGAAACAGCAGGATTTTTATCTCCCTAACGTAATAAAAAAAAGAAAAATGATCCTATGTCTCCAAGACAAGATTTATCCACAAATAGAACACTTTGAAAGATTATAGATTAAAAATTAATCGCCAAAGTCAGAAAAATTATTAATGACAAAATCTCTTTGTTTGGGGCCAGGAAATACTATGGAAATAGGACCACATTTATACATAAAAGTTTTTATACATTGATCCATACTTATTTGCAGTAATGCTAAGAATGTGCAGCAAAGACTAGGTTCAGACCATGGGAGGCTTTCATTAGACATGTAGCAAAGAGCCAGTCTGTCCTGCACTGCCCAAGGATAAGAGTCCAGCTTCCAGCTCGGATCCTCTCTCCCAGTACACATGACCTCTATGGACAGAGCTCTGTTACACAGAACAGAAACATGGCCCTTTCTGGAGCTGGGGAGGGGAATGCTGCTGACTCCTGGAGAAGCTCATATACGCACCATAGAGCTTTTGGAACCACAAACCTTGATCAGTCAATAGCAAGGCCTGCACCACCACTGCAGTCTTTGATCATGTATGCATTGGTTCCCATTTGCAGATGCCACTAGTGCCATAAAGAAAGTTTTGCATGTATGTGAAGCTACTGCAACCCCAAGTCCTCCAGACCACCTAATTCTCTTCATCTCCCATGTGGGCCATAGCTTCACAGAGCATATTCTCCAAGTTCTGGAAACAGAAGCAGCTAGCAAAGCAAAAGAACCTCAAATCACCGCCTCCACTTCCTGAAAAAGATACACACGTTAGTCATTTAAGCAAGTTTGACACAGAGAGTTTTGATGATGAAGCTTGTGAGATGAAGAGGAGAAAATAGTTATCAGTTCCAACAACATTACTACTCCAAGATTTTAGACTCAACAATTAAATGACAAAATTTCAGTTCACAACCTACTCTTACAGGGCAAGTTTATTGAATTGGATGTGTTTAGGATTAATCAAAGGCTCATTTAGTACTGAAGCCTAGAGCCATTAAAATTGATTTTGAGCATGTACAATACCACACAAGCATGAGTTTTGCTAACAGCAAAGCTCTGGTTGTTTATTTACTACTGCGTAGCATGGGACAACTCACTTCATTTCTTTAAGCATGTGCTTCTTCTGCCAGCCTTCAAGTAATCTTGTCCCATTAAGTTTGTTTTTCAAAGAATCTCATACCATCTATTTGTCCGGTGATGTCTACCTTGTCCAGCTCAATAGATACTGACTTCTAGACCTCTCTAGATATTACTATAAATATCAGTAATAATTAGTTGTTCAGATTAGTATACATTTTTTAAAAATATCAGCTCTGTACATTGATTACCTCCTCACTCTGACTTCCTTTAGTTTTACTGCACAATTATTTTCCCTTCAGGACCTCAGGTCCAATAGCTATTTCTGCCAATAAGCATTGGATGAGACAAGAAATTAGCAATAATATGTTGGGGACAAAAACTCCAAAACCCAAACAAACAATGAGAACCACACAAACACACACCCAAAATTAAAATGTTAGCTATCAATGATACCTAATCCAGCCCAAGAATCAAAAACTGTTCACGGTCTGTCTTTTGGTCATATGTATCATACAGATGGCAAGGAAACACGTTGATCAGTATCAGGTTCTGTGATTTTAGGAAGCTACCAATAATTTACAGAGAACTAAATTTAGAAGCTGTTTCACTGCTTACAAAACATAGCAAGAAGGTTCCAATTTTTACTAAGAAAAAGATAAATGATAGGCTTGTAAGTAAGATGATCTAATGTGGAGATAGAACATAGACTTCTTGGGCAAATTTCAAGGGTATGTGAGGAGCACTCATTTACTGCTTAGTAAATCAAATTCAGGTTATTAACAGCTTCAAAGAGAAAAACATTTTTAAAATCTGATATTCTCATTTAACTCTTCCTTCAGAGCTGCTCCAGTGCAGACTTAAAAGCAGGACTATTGATCCAAACGGACTAAGTTCCACAGCCCACTTTTCTAGCATTTTGTTTTTAAACATCAAGCTATCTCAAAGCTGCAGAAACATAGCTGCTGGCACTGCCTGATGCTCCATAAATCAGTCTATTCCTAGCACTGATTATCCCAAGCAGCTGTTACTCTCCATTTGATCTTCAGTATCCAGGAAATCTTTTCTTCAAAGGCTAATGCAACCAAAGAATGTTCAGCCTGTACCACTTGGAGAGAAAATGCATCTGTGTTACTTAAAGGCCATATACCCTGTTGGGTATTTTCACTGAAGCCCCATTAACCCTCCTACAAGTTCACAATGTTTGGGGTTGGTTTTTTTATTTTTTTTTTAGAAAAGAGTATTTCAGTAGGAAAAAGAACAGCACTGTTTCTTGTACAGAAGTGTAACCCCCAGCAGAATAAAAGAGAAGGCAGTGCTCAGCTAGGCAAGTGTGAAAGACTATGCATACGATCTAATGACAGAACTTTTTCTCTCAGGCTGTTTCCACATCCAAAAGCTTGTCAGAAAAAGATTAAAAGACTGAAATGACATGATATTATAGTTATGCAGCTCACACAGCCACCCCTGCTGTGAGCTTATACACACAAACAAACCCTTACATCTTGATTGTTCAATGTCTGTCACAGATGCTGTGGCTCTCACTACCTGCAGGAATCGGAGCAGATCTACCATCAGTTCAGAAGTGTCTAAAGATTTGTGAAATATGAATGTACTCAGGTGCATTTCTCACACATCACTGCTTCCCATGTGGCCTTTGGCACCACTGGTTGTGGAGCCAGCTTCCTTGCAAATTGCCAGTTAGTGCAATGAACTCCTAGGTTATAGCCTGGATGTGACAACGCCTCGCAGCAAAGCACTCAAACGCTTTCGCACACAGACGTGCAGGCTGAGCCCTTTGCTCAGCTGGGCTCTGCACCCCACTCCTGCCCCCACAGCCAACACTAGCCCTGCCCCAGGGCAGACATGCAGCTGCTGGGCTGCAGCAGGATGAGCTGTTTCACACTCTTCCTGAACCTACTTGGAAATTGGCACTTCACCTCATCTAATCACAATAATCCCTGGTTGACTAAATAAAAGCTTTTCCAGTTTTTCAGAACTATTAGACTAACAAAACTTTACCATTGATCAGGTATCCATCTGAATAGCTGCAAATGAGCAGAGGGAACAGCAATGCCTGCCAGTTATTTCTCATGTCATGACTGACTGACAGGGACTGTAGACAGAGAACAGGTTGTTCTGACTTTGTTGTCTCCAAACCGTAGCATCCTTCCTCCAGCATGCCTCCTCAATTTGAACTAATCAAATCCCACCTCCCAAAGTTACTTCAGTACCAAAGAAATAAGAGGTCACTGGTTTGAGAACCACTTATTTTGGGCAAATTGGTATATAAATACTACAAGTATTGCTTGATAAGTAATCCAAAAAAGCCCCCCACACAATAATCTGTTGCATCAATCCCTATTTCTAATACTAAGGAAGTATTTCATGTAACAAGTACTCTCCAGTACATCAATTCCTTGTGGCACAGCTGTTGTGAAAAGTGTAATTCAGTGGAGTCAAAATTCTACATGCATTACAAAGCTAATCCTGTGAGGTTAGCTACAACTTTGCAACAGCAACAGGATTACTGTTACACAGAAAAACATGGAGAAGCAGCTAAGCAGTCAGCCTCCAAGTTGTATGCATACCCAAAATAAACACAACCTCGGGTATAGCACTAACTCAACCAATTTCCTTGCCATCACAGCTGCTAGCACACTGACAAAGGACAGTTGCAACATCCTACACCAAATGCTGCAGCACAAGAATTTGATCGTGACTCTGTGGTCTGTACATCCCTATACTGAACAATCTGCATTTTCTGTTGCAAACCGGGCCTAGATTGAGCAGCCAGATAATTGCTTACAAAATTATTTACTGAATTTACTGTTCAGTTCCATGATAAAAAATGAAATATTTATTCTGCAAGTAATTTTCTATGTTGTAACCACATTCAGCTGTTACTATCCCACCAAGTTTCTACATCATTAAAAAAAAATACTGCTGAACTATTTATTAGGGAGGAAGGGAGGGAGAAAGTGAGGGAGGAAAGAAAGAGAACTATCTGTAGTTAATCAGTGGCTGATTCTCTCACAACCTCAGGTGACCATTGCAAGGTGCACCTTTCATTTTAGAGGCTGAGGCCAACTACAGAACATACCTACACAACACACTTCAGACAGGCCAATTTAGCCCCACCACACCCTCACCCCAGATGTCTGCCTTTTACAGGGCAAGCATTCAAAGTGGGGCAAGATGGAAGGAGCCATGCAGGAGCATGGCTCTCCATTTCACAGGGCCCACAGCTTATACAGAAGTGGAATGCCACAGCTGGTTGACCAGGGTCTCCCAGGTCTCACCACACTCCTGTGGGTGAAGGGCTGGTATGTCTCAGAGCAGCCACCTGTTTCTGCGTGAGGCATGTCTGGGGCCAAGTTTGATGCCCAACAGGCAGAAGTGAACAGGCAACTGAAGGCTCTCTCCTCTCAGAGGCAAGTGCCCCAAGGTCAGCTGTTCATTTTGCTCAGCTTCCACCTAGCCCTGAGCCCCTGGAATTTCCCTTTCTGAGAAAAATCCCACCCCTCCAGACACAGCAGCTCACTGAACTGGAAAATGAGTGGCAGCAGTGAGCCAGAAGGCAGCACCTTCCTCAAGCACATAATGGTCTCCTAGTCAGCAGGCTCCACACTGTCCCCAGGAATTTACTAGCAGCAGTGACCCCAGCTCCAAATGCAACCAATTCCCTATTAACAGTAGCAGTAGAATGACACTTAAAAGAAAAAAGTGCCAGTCAGGTGTAGTCTTACACCCTGTGCTGATACTGAGCACAGCCCAGTGTCCCTGGAAACAGACTCCCAGGGCTTTTAACAAAGGCAATCTTGCCTCTGGCTCCTGATGCTAGTCAAAGCAGCCACCAAGAGAGTTTGCTCAGTTAAATCCTGAATAATATAGCTGAAGGAGCCCATGATAAAAGCCATTTTCAAGAACTGCTGAAATTTTAGCCAATTATGAGATAGTATTTGTTCTGAGGAGGCTGGGAGTTACTTTTGGTAGACATAAGACACTTCAGTGGTGAGACTTAGGGACAAAGTAGTTAGGAAAGTATGTGACACAGAAAAGTAAGGATTCATATAACCCCTACAGAGTCAGAAGGAAAACATATGGTTTAGGAATGCATGTGGGCTCCTCAGCTCCCTAACCAGCCTGGCAATCCCAGTGCTGAGCAGCCAGGGAGTGAGCTGCAGAGATGGCTTGCTGAATGTTCCCAGGAAGATCTCTTCTAATATAGTTGGTTGAAACCACTTTAACGGAAAGGTCTGACATAAAATACCAGCTTGTGGAAAGCAAAGTCCTTCATAGCAAAATGTCATCTTTGATAAAAACAGATTTCCAAATGCTAAAAGCATGATTTTGACTCTTTTTAGGATTAAACATTTTATCATCTTAGTTGAAAATGGCTCGTTACATAACATGAAATGAAAAAGGCATCTGAACAAAGCATTTTAATTTGAAATGCAAGCTTTCAGAATTTTGCTGCATAAGCAATTGACTCTTGTGAGTGGGTGTTTTATTTCATGCTGGAACAAGATATTTTAGTTGCTGTATCCTTAAAGCAGAATTTCCCTCAAAAGTGAGGATTCCAGGTTCTGTAATGCTCTGAGCACTTCGTTCTTGCCACCTTTTGAATGTGATATTCTGCAGTGACACAGACCACAAAAACTTCAGTCAATATATGACCAAATTAGACAGCAAATCCAGCCTCTTTCTTTCAGTGAAAAAAGAAAGAAAAAAATTATCTTTTCAACACCAGAAAAGCAAAGAAACTTTACTTCACCTTGGGAGTTAAGAAACTGAAAATGGCCTCAAAGTGGCCTCTGAGAGGTACCAAAACTGCACAATCACACAATTTGCCAGGTTTGTAGGGAAACTGACTGCACAGTTTGCCAATTTAGAATTTATATTACAGCTTTGTTTTTACAGTGGAAAACATTGGCAAGAGAAGATGGCAGTCAGTTGAAGTATTTTTCATTAGCCAGCCAATGGCTTCTATTGACTCACACATCAGTCAGCATTCTGGGGCTAGCACAGATCATCCTGAAGAGCTGGCTGGAGACAGTGCAGTGGGGTGGTCTCTCCCCCTAGGGCTTACCAATGTTACTGCTCATCAAGGAACCAAAGATGTCAAAATTCATTACTTGCAAGATCTGCTCTGTGTTCACATTCCATCAGCAGCACAATTACACTTTAAATCTGGGTATTAAGTTGATAGTTCTCTAGAAGAATATCCTATGAGAGGGATGGTACACAGTGCTATACTAGAACTTCACTGACTTCCTGCTCCGTTAAACTATTTCCCTAAGTCCCAGCATCCTGGCTGTGCTGCTCAAAGACCAGTTCCAAGATGATATTCTCATCAAAAGAAAGTAACCATGGAATTCACTACCTAAAAACTCCTTGGGATTATTCCATTAGTGATTAGTTGTCAGTCCACGTTTCACACAGCTGGTATTATGTTTGACAACACTGAAACTCTCTCCTAGTCTAACTAACAGATGCCCAGAATACACAATCTAATTTACATTAGCAAATAGTAAACATGACACACACCTACTTTTTGAAACATTTCTTCGTGACCTGATGCACAGAAATGAAGGTTGCTGTTTGCAGTCCTTCTCCTCCAAGCCAAGTGTTAAAAGAAAAGTAATCCTTCTCAGTCCAGGCTCCAACTGAAATTGAATAAGCTTTCAGAATCTTTCCTGGCTGAAGCTGAATGAAGTACATTAGTCAAATGGCATTTAATTTTATATTCATCACTATAGGTGGCTCTTTTGAAGGGCTCTTCAGTAATCTTTTCAAAAATTACACAATTTATTAATAATGCTGGATAACAATGAACAAGTTAGTTAAGATCACACTTAGATGTAGAGCCATTTTCCCTTGTGCACGCCCATCCCAAGGGACCAGCAGGTGAACTTCACCATCCAGATCAAAAGAACTGCTGCCCAGTGGCCCAGTGCAGCTGGTGGACCAAGCACACAGCTACCATGCCCACTGAGCCAAGCTCTAGCATCACTAAACACAGGTTCTCTCCTTTTCTAACTGCTCCATTACCTCACCCTTGGCAAACCAGCACAGAAATGGATCGGAAAATCCTTGCTAACCAGTGCTCAGCCTACCTCCACTAAACTGCCATAGCACCAATATTCACTGAGTAACTCAAGTCTTCGTAAAGAAATAAAAAAATTAGAACAGAGCAATTGGGGTGTTCCAGGTTAAAGCCTATTTATATGCTTTAGTACTGCATATAAATGCTGCAACAGTACATCAAACTACTGGGAACTGGGGGAGAAGAGACAGATAAGTCACAGGCAAAATTTGATATGCATGAATTATTACATATGTACATAAGTACTTGCCCCATGTTGCAAGACATCTGATCCAGAGTGAAATCAATCACCAAACCACAGAATACCAGGTTGGAAGTGATCTCAAGGATCATCAACTTTTCTCAATAAAAGCATGGTCTAGACAAGATTGCCCAGCATCCTGTCCAGCCAAATCTCAAAAGCATCCAACATTGAGGAATCCACCACTTTCCTGGGGAGATTATTTCAGTGGCTGATTGTTTTCATTGTGAAAAATTTTCATCTCCTCCAAGAACCTTATCAAGTTCAATCAAATCAATATTAGCTGTGTCCACACAATATTGTGTTAAAGCTGTTCTTACCCCTTTAACCAAATTTTCATCCTACGAACTAAAAATTGTGAATTTCTGGCTTGGTTTTGTAACCACATTGGGGGAAGAGGAGGGATGGAGAAAATGGGCCAGCAGATAATTAGTACATGCAGGAAAAAGACAAGGAAGAACATATGAACGGGACCAAGGAATAATGTGAAGAAAACTCAAGGATGGGGAGTAATTTGGGTAGACACTGCAAGATAGACAAGATGCAGGGATGGGGAAAATGGAACAGAGCTGAGAAGTCCAATATTTAAAGATTGGGCTATGTAAGAAAAGCTAATAAAGCATTTGGCAGGAAAAAAAATAAAATGGGACAGAACACATGCAGTAGGACTGAAGCTAAAGGGATGGAAGTAGGGAATGAGGAGACAGGAAACAGAAATTTAATCTAGATGTTAGAGTACTTTTGCATATCTAAATTTTTGCACTTTTTGAGGTGCACATGGTAATGTAATCTTACTCAGTTCTTTGCTAATCAATTCATGCAAATAACATCAGGCAATGCTTTCCCAGTTTCCTCTGAGTTCCCTGTGAGAAAAGTTGATGCTATAGAGATAGTAACTCGTTCTCAGAAATTGAGGAGACTTCATAGCCCAGCCTTCTACCAGGAAACTGTCCATGCTCTAGGGACATGCGGGGGACAAACCTGTGCTCAGATGATGCCAGTTCATGCTGCCTTTCTATCCAGTTAAGATGCACTCAAAGAGATCGCAAATACCACTAATAAATACAGACATAACCCTCTGGATTTCTCTAGCTGGGTTCCAAAACATTCAGCTCACTTAGTCAGGAGCTTCTGAATAACTTTGACAACCATGTGGGAATTAATGATCTCAGTTATAATTGAAAAGCCATTTGCCACTGTTTTTCATCTATTTTATATATGGAACCTAATATTTCCTTTGTGGATAACATTTATTTGACAACCTGATGCTAAATCTTTTCATCCAACTATTGCCTGACTGCATTTGTAAAGCGCTTCCCTTCATGTTTAAGGAAGGCTTTTGTATCCTTATCAAAACTAGAGATACACTTCTAGTTCTGCACAAAATAAAATATTCTGTCTCCCTCTACTGGCTCTGCATTAAATCAAACCAGAAAAAGGGAAAGAAAAACTAGAAAGGAAATGTTTATTGTTATCTTAGAGAATTCTATACTGAAACAATGCTCAAATAACAGAAGATTAATACTTTAATCATAGTTTCTAAACAAGTATTAGAAGAGAGAATATAAAGAATCTTTCTGAACACAGCATGAGACCCATTTAAAGTTATTATAGGTACATAGCAGCACCACAGCAACACAGCTATGACAGAGAAATTACTTATATATTTGGGAAATTTTCTACTAAAATTATTTCTTCATTAAAAATACAAGAGAATAATAATGAACTTTCTGTTTCTGTAACTTCAGGTAATTTTATATTGAATCAAATTCAAGCATTCCTGCTTGCTTCCAGCCAGACTGACTTAAACTTGATGCTTTTACTTCTAAATAAATTACAGATAATACATGGTTTTGGTTTGGGTTGTTTGTTGGTTGTCTTTTGGGTTTGTTTTAATTAACATCAATCAAAATTTGTGGTTCAAGGAACTTCTGGTTTGCCATTTGATCAATCAAAATATATTTAGTAATGAAAGCAAGCTGTCACTATATAAAATACAGGGAGATGAAAGAAAGAGATGTCTTTCGCATAATCTTTAGATGACAGCTTTGCAAAACCTTGATTTTTTTTTTTTCTCGGATGATCTCTGAGATCATCCGAGAAAAAGATCTCTGCTTTTCTCAGATGATATAATTAAGTGTATAAATCAGACTTTGTTTCTATTATGGACTTGAAATAGTTCATAGTGCTCCAGAACAAACATATATCTTCTTACCCCAAATAAGTCAAAATCACAAGAGAAACATGTGCCATGCTTGCCATCAGGTCATCACTGTGATTTCTCTCTTCATTGGAGTATTTTATTTAAATTTGGGTAAAAAAAGTATTACTAAAATGGTACAGTTAATTCATATATCCTACAAACTACAAGTACAGCACAGTGTACTGTACAGTGATATATGATTTTATAATATGTCCTACAGAACAATTTATCATTCCTTTAACAGAGCCATGACCATTCATGTGTCCAACCAAAACACATTTCACTCTGCAGTGAATTTTATTTTCTATGGGAATACTTACTTGTATGCAAAACATGCATCATCTACTAGGGACAAGGGTCAGCAGCATAATGAGAAACACAGTAAGTTATGAAGTTGTCCCTGGCAACTGTTCCTCTACATTTACTCTACCCACTCAGGGGTTCAAATGCTACAAGAGCTGTGCTGGCTATCAGTGGTCCTGAAGCACAAGAAAGTCAGATGTGGGCTCCCAAAGCTGTCAGGGGGGCAGGACTCCTCTGTGCATGCAGCAGAGACCAAGAGCCAGCATAGGTCTAAGACTGAGGAGTGGATGGCTCCCTGTGTGAGCTGCAAAACTCACAGATCCTGAACTTTCTGACACTGAACACAGTCCTGAGCATGCAGTTTTTTAAACAGTACCTGTTTTTTTCTCTCTGTAGAAACAGGTTAAAGCATGATAGACACTTGAGCAGAAAATAAGACATCAAATTTATCAGCCCTGTAATTTCTGAACTTACTGAAATTACCACTAGGAGTTAATTTGTCAAGTAGTATTCAAAAAGGGTCAGACAGAATCTCCACCTTTTTGTGAAACAGTATTTGTTTGCAATTGGGCTGTATAGATTGCTTAAAGGTAGCACTTAAACATCTGAATGTTAACTTAAGTTTAATTGAAGACTGCAGTTCTACCTCTACATAGAGACACCACTATGGGGGGAAAAAAGATTCAGAGTTTACAGCCAAATCCTCTAAATATGAAGAAAATTCAAGTAGTCTCATTTAAAAGGAGACTACTGTATATGCTTGCATACTAGTGTCATGGAGGCCTTAGTTCTCAAGCTGACATTAAGAAAAGAGTTTTTGAAAAGAAATATGCCTACAGAGTACATGACAGCCAAGAACTTTCATGCCAGGTTTAAGTAAAACAAAGGAACGCTTTTAAATGCTTAAAAATTTAATTTCACACTAATAGACAAGCTCTTAACTAGACTACATCAGCACATGCCACTACAGTAAAATTCTTTTAGTAAAGTCTTTACATGCACCTCAAAGCTCCTACAGACATTTTTATGAAAAGACCATGCTTTATTTACTGTACCTGAAGATTTCTGTACCTGTCATGCTGCATGTTAATGAAAAAATAAGATGGAACATTAGGTTATTTTCATGTCTTTTCTAAAGGCATAATTTCTATTTATTCTTACATATCACATCACATACAGTTTTACTTTAGCAGAACTACCAAAAAGCACTTCAGTCTATCTTAAGGTGAAAACTTTGCCAAGACAAATAAAAAGGTTTCACTGTGCAGGAAAAAAAGGCTAAACAATGAAAGAACAGCATTTCTTCTCTTTCCCACGCACTCTCTCAGAAACCCCCAAAACACTGATGCTGATAAAGGGCTTTGAGGGAAGTAGGTTTTTTTTACTAATACACCTCACCTTGGATCAACTTGATAGAAAGGAGTTACAAAAAATTAACAGCTGGGGCTACAGCAGCTTACCCAGCTGAGCTAGTTGAACTTTACCTGTTTCCAGGTACCACTGACATCAGTAGGAGCCAGTCATATCTAAGGAATAGCATAGCCTGGCCTCTTGACTTTAAATTAAGTGTGAGGGCTTAAAATACTGCCCACCTTAATGAAATAAACTACTTACACTAGTACACAGAAAGTACTTACAGCGTTTCTGGGAAACTGCCTGTAAACAAGCTGTGACAATGTCGCAGTTCTTCTGGACCTTTTGTACAAGCCTGTCTTTCTGCTTCAGAAGACGGAGCAGCTTTGCTGATTGAACGGAAATTCTGTGATTCAGTTCTCGTTTTATAGTTGTTAATTCATCAACATCTGCCAACAAGCAGAGAAAACAACTTCAGTACAGGCCAAGACATTCACAAACAGCTTATTGTAGTTGACACGCAAAGGCACTTGCCCTGCAAACATTTACATATACAAGCTCTCTATAAACGACAAGTTCTATTGACTGGGGTAATTCCCAGTTATAAACACTTTCAGAATCTGAGCCAAAGTCTTTAATTTTCTTTTAAACAAAAGTACTTCAATTTATTGCACAGAGTATGAATCTTAACAATTATGCTGTTATAAACTCCTAGGAACATGACAGATGTAGCCAGAATATACTGATAATAGTGCAACCAGGGGATACATTTTAAATACAGTACCTTCCAGAAACTGCCTATGCAGAGACAAGAAATACACTTGTAACAGACGAGGGAACATGTTCAAGAAGCTGCCTGCAAAGCTACAAATGCAGCTCCAGAATGACCTCTAAGTGGGAAATTCTTTCCACTAAAATGCAACTAGATGGCTTCAGTCATGGCCTCAGTTATCTCCCCTGGTCAGCCACAGTGCCACCAGATCCCTTTAGTTCATAAAATGTCTCAGCTAACTTCTAATATTCCTGCTGTCCCCCCGTAAGGTGAACTTCAGGTCCAGAAAAGGGAGTTGTTGGGGAGATGTCTTAAGTCCATTATTTTTTCTGAGTCCTCTGCTCTGTTCTCAGAGGCTCACCCCACCAGTGAAATCCTGGGTCTTGCTTATCACATGTTGACCTCTTCAGCTCCTCCCTGTAACAGCCTGGTACAGCTTGCCACCAGCATCTACACAGCTGCCTGCTCCCTGAAGCTAAGTTTTCAAACTATCACTTTCAATGCAACCCCTGTCCCCTGACGCTGGGAAGAAAATCAGCCCAAAAAATCCCTTCTTCAGTAACCTGATATAATGAGAAAAATACATATGCATCCAGGAAAAGGAACTATCAGTGGGATGGTAAACAGCTCAGCTCATGTGGCAAATCTTTTACAAAAATTCTGGAAAGCCTAAAGAAAAGGACAAATTAGGCTGAAATGACCATCAACCATGGCCTAGTGAAAAGTATGACTGCAAGGAGAGGGGAGCCACTGATAAAACAATTCTGTATTTTATAGACACTTCCCTGTTTCAGCACCTGCTGCTCAGATGGAATTCCCAATCACTTGTAACAGGCAAGGTGATTTAAAACCAGATCTATGGATTTTGAGAGCAAAAAAAAACATAAGTTGCATTCCTACTTATACAGTCACTACCAGGGCTGCCAGATGAGTTTTACTCTTTCCTATTCATGCCAGTTAGCTGTCCCTGTAAAAACAAGTAACTTGGCAGCAAAACGAATGAAATACCACAAAATGTGTTTCTGTACAAGAAAATTTCCTGTTGGGTCTCAGGTTGCCAAAGGACACACAGAAGAACTCGAGCTACATCCTAGTAACATCAGATGGCGTATCATCTCATTAAGAAGCCAAACACGGAAGCAGATAGCTGTTTGTACAGCTCTGAAAAACAGGCATATTTAGTCACCTCTTGGGTTTTTTCCTCATCAAAAGTAAAAGTGATTAAACATCAGGAGACAAGAGGCCTTTGTTCTCTCTTCCTCTTCATTGGTTCAACCTGGAGTTGCACATCTCAGTCTTTCACAAACATGCACTGTTGAGGCTACCTAATTTTCATAAGAATTCTTTGAAAATTCCATTTAGATTCTGATTGACTCCAGCATTTACATTTTTCATTACACCCCTTTTTTTTCCGGAAGACATGCCAAGCTCCAAATAAGCTTTACAGTTGTCCAGTTTAGTTTGTCCAGTAGAACTAAAAGGACCTGAGAAAAACAACTCCCTCTCTTATGACCCTGTACGTGTAGCATCTCTTCTAGATTCAGAAAATAAGGACTGAGAAAGAAAGAGAAAGAAAGAGAAAGAAAAACTGGACATTTATTCATTACTGTAAATGAGGAAAAGCACCAAACTCGCAGAAACACAAGAGCTTGGGCAGTCTATCACAGAAACTAGTAGCAGACGACCCTAATTCTGCTCCTAGGGCACCTGAAACAAAAGAGGGAGGAACAGCACAGGAGGGCCTGGTCTGAAGAGCTCTCAGCTAACAGTATGTGGGAAGTTTCTCGGAGCCACGGCCATGCAGAAAGCCTGGATATAGACACACATAGACACGTGCGCGCAGGCACGGAGGGCACCTTCGGGAAGGACTCCCTTGCAGGCACAGAGGAAAAGCGAGGCGGCAGGGGCAGCTTCCGGCCCCAGCGGAGAGGCGGCAGGGGCAGGCAGGCGGGGCGGGCTGTACCTTTCAGCCGCAGGTACTTGACCTGGCTCGGCGGCTGCTGCAGCTCCCGGAGGGCGCGGGAGCGGGCGCTGCCCGAGGGGGTGGCCGCCTCGGCGGCGCTGTACAGCTCGGTGAGCAGCCCGCTCACCAGCGACGAGGTGCGGCTGGACCGGCCGCTGCCGGGACCCGCCTCGTCCTCGTCCTCCTCCTCCTCGGCCAGGCTGTCGGCGCTGCTGCCCGCCCTGCCGCCCGCGCCGGCCTCCCCCGCATCCATCTTCCGCACCGCCGCCGGGTTCCGGGCTCAGCCCGTTCCACGGCCACACGCCGGGGTGGGGCGGGCAGGGGAAAGGGAAGAGGGCGGGAGAGCCGGACAGGAGCGCTGCGCCCGGCTCCGCTCCCTCCCCGCGCACCGTGGTAGAGGCCGGGGCGGGCGGGGAGGCGGGGGCGCTGCACCTGCCGAGGGGCGGGGAGGGCGGGGACCTCGCTCCGCCTCGGGGCGGTGACACCGGGCGCAGTACCCGTGCACTGTGCGGCTGCCACGGAGGTCACCGCCGTTCTGCTGGCCGTCCCGCTCCTGCTCCCCCGGTGGAGCGGCGGCCCGCTTTTGCCAACAGTTCAGTACCTGTGTTGCGGCTGGTCCCCCTGACACCACCTGCAACCCGGAGCGGATGGCGGGGTCCGCACGGCCGCCAGAGCCGGGCGCGCCTGGGCTCTGGCTGCGGCACCGATGGCGGTGCAGGCAGGCCCGGCCACACGCGTAACAGCCGCGACTAATTCAGGTCGCGAATTGACAGAATCGCAGAATGGGTAAGGCTGAGTGGTCCAACCTCCCTGCTCAAGCAGGGTCATCCCAGAACACATCGCACAGGACTGCGTCCAGACAGTTCTTGAACATCTCCAGCGAGGGAGACTCCGCAACCTCTCTGGACAACCTGTTCCAGTGCACGGTCACCCACAGTAAAGAAGTTCTTCCTCATGTTCAGGTGGAACTTCCTGTGCATCAGTTTCTGTCCGTTGCCTCTTGCCCTATTGCTTGGTTGAGATGACCATTCTACCGCTGAGAAGAACTGGCTCCATCCTCTCGACGCGCCTCCCACGGATGTTTATCCACCCTCGGGAGCCGAGCGCGGAGGTCACAGCCGGGCAGCGCCTCCACGCGCAGCCCAGGGCGGGGGCGGGGCCTAGGGCGGGGCGCGGCGGCCGCCCGGACCACGTGACTCCGCCCCTCCCCCCCGCGCTCCCGGGTCATATGCCGGGGGCGGGGCGAGCCCGCGCGCTGCTGCTCCGGCTCCGCGGCCGCTCCGCGCCTGTGGCGGCCCCGACCCGCCCGGCCCCGCCATGTCCCCCGCCGTGCTGCTCCGGGCGCTGCCGCTGGCCGTGCTGCTGCTGCTCAGCCCGGCGCGGGCGGCCCGGCAGGCGCGGAGGCCCAACGTGGTGCTTATCCTCACCGACGACCAGGATGTCTGCCTGGGCGGCATGGTAACCCTGCGGCGGGGGGCGCGGGGCTGGCGGCAGCGCGGCGAGAGGGGGGCTCGCCGCCCTCCCGGGTCGCGTACCTGGCTGCCGGAGGGCGCGGTGTGGGGCGTGGGTCGCTCCGGCCGCGGGGGTCGGCGCGCTGGGCCCAGCCCGTAGCCGGGCAGGGGCTCACTGCGGCCTCAGGCCAGGCAGCCCCGCTAAAGGAGCGTCACGGTGGGGCTTCCGCGGGTGGGATGAGTCGCTCTGCGGAGCCGCTAGGGCCTCTAGAGCTGCAGATACCCCTGGAAACCCCCCGCACTTGTGCTCGCTTGGGCCGGCTTGTGCAATCGCTGTGGCCACGCCAGGCCCTAGCGAGAAGGAAAGGGCACTCTTAGTGTCCTGCCGGGGTGGTGCGTAGAGACTGTGGTGATGGGCTTTTTTCCAGGCAGCCTGCTTCAAGTCCCCTGCTTTACCTGGCATCCTTACGTTTTTAGCTGATACATTTTTGGTGTTTTCCTTTCAGACCCCCCTTAAGAAGACTAATGCTCTCATTGCGCAGATGGGAATAACCTTCGTAAATGCAGTAAGTGTTTGCATTAACGCTCTGAACTTCTGAGGTGTGCGCATTTATGTATTTTGTATCTTAGGTCATCTGAGATCTCAAAAGATGGTAATAGTTTTATGAAGCCTGTATATATGGATGTAGGCTTTTTAAAATTAAATCGCTACCTACTTTTAGGTCTCAGAATGAATATAACTTAAGATCATGTTCAAAATCTGTAAAGTTTCACTTTCTGAAAGCACTTCCTTAATCTGTAGAGTAAAACTGCGTAGTCTGAATATTCGTGTTATAAACTGAGAAGCATTAAAAGAAGCTGCTCAAAACTTTCATCAGCTTCACACACAATGAAAAGTCACTTCAGTCTTTTCATATTCTAATGTATCTCCATGGCTAAAATAATGGAGTGAGTCAATGATCAAACAGTATTTTAGTGGATTCTTGCCCCATCTGAAAACCCTGTCTAGTCTGGTGGTGAGAAGTTGAAGGGCACGTGCTGCAGAGACCTGAAACTGGCTTCATGTGGAGTTTTTCGCTAGTGAAAATACTTGGGACGTAATTCTGGGTGTCCAGAAAGAAGTAGGTTTTACTGTTGGTGAACATTTTAATCAACCTGTTAGCTGATATTTGAAAACTATAAATTCTGATGTAAAATTGTTTTACTATGCCACTCTTAAATCTCCTCATTTTGTTTTTCCAGTATGTTCCCAGTGCACTTTGCTGTCCCAGTCGAGCTAGCATTTTAACAGGAAAGTATCCACATAATCATCACGTTGTCAATAACACTCTGGAAGGGAACTGTAGCAGCAAGTTATGGCAGAAGATTCAAGAACCATATACCTTCCCAGCTCTGCTCAAAGCTATGTGTGGTTATCAAACGTTCTTTGCTGGAAAGTATTTAAATGAGGTATTTGGTGCTTTTTTCTTTTTTTCTTTTTGTGGCTTGTTTTAAAAGTTAAGTGTCCACTGAGGCAAATTCATCAGGAGAACAGATATTTTCAGAGCTCTTTTGCTACAGTTACCCAACACTTTATTATTGAGTCACTTGTATATGTGTGCTTTAGGGTTTTCATCTTTTTAACTAGGTTGTGGTTTCTAGTAGTTTATAGTAAGATGTAAAATTCAGCACTGAAAGCTTTAACGTTAGGTGTAACTCTTGTGTGATGGAATTGGATTTGGAGCTAGATGAACTACAGGGTTCTTAACAGCATGTTTTCTTTGCATTTCATGATGGAAAATGTTGGAGTGTGGAAAATAGAATGTGAGTTTTCATAGCCAAGCATGAATTTGTGTCTGCTGATGTTCCTGAGGCAGCAAGGGGAAGGGAAACTTAGCTGGCTTCCTCTGAGCATCCCTTGACTCAGCAGACTCTCTCGTGCCTGCAGTTGGGCAAGCCACGTAGATGGGAGAGGGCAGCCCTGAGAAAACCCGTTGTGTTGCTCTAAGGCACTCTCTGTTTTGAGTTTGGCACTGACTCAGCAGCTACTTTCCTTTTTTTGCTGTCTTAAAGGCCAGTTGTTGTAGATTATTTGGCAGTGAGGTGGCAAGAGGCTAGCATTACTTGAAGTTCCTACCCCGGTTGGGGGAGGATGAAGGAAGCTGTTGGTCTATGTGGAATTCTCTTTAGTATCTTGTGAACTGTTATCACAAAGCCTACAAGTGTCTTGTCACATGGATGTTTAGATCACCTCTCATTACCTGATGATGTACACACTATGTTCTTGAGGATCTCTGCATATTTTCACATGCAGAATAGAGCAGGGAATAATATTTGAATTTTACTGATGATTGCCAAGCTTTCAATTACTGTCTAGTTATTGAACCCTGGTTTCTTTAACAGGCCCTACATGTGTTTTTTATATGCATATATGTGGTTTTCCCCATTCTGAAATTGAATTTGGCTTAACATGGTTTCTGAGTAGTGTTGAATAAAGCACATAAATATGAAACATAATGTCTGGCTTTGATTCATCATAATTGAAACTGTGAGTCATGATCTGTCTTTTTTCAGTATGGAGCAGAGGATGCAGGGGGAGTTGGTCATGTCCCTCCTGGATGGAGTTTTTGGTATGCTTTGGTATGTGACTATTCTTTTTTTTTTTTAACTACATAATTTTGGTTGCTTTGTAATCCAACTCATGTTCTAACCTTGCTGCTCATGAAAGAGCAGGAAAAAAGCGTCTAACAATTTAATGCAAATTTCCTTCCCCTTTTTCCTTTATTGTACGTCAGATCTGTTGCTTTTACAAATGCTACTCCTACTGAGTGCCTGGAGAAAAAATACCAATTTGTAAAGACAAAGCAGTGTGAGATAGCACTAAAACCAGTTTTGTTGATGGAGACCACTTCTGAGAATTTTTGCAGTATCCTTATGGCAAATGCTCATAACCTATTTGACAAATGCTCACAGGCAATTAATTTGGATTATTTCAGGTAATCAATGTACATGTTACTTTGCATAAGTGTCTGTGTCACTTTTCTTTTTCATAGGAGAAAAACTCAAAGTACTACAACTATACTCTCTCAGTAAATGGCAAAGCACGAAGGCATGGTGAGAACTACAGTGTAGATTATCTGACAGATGTACTGGTAAGAAATTTTGCAATGCATGGTGTACAGAAGCTGCTTATGACCAGATAATACTTCATCCTGGGGACTTGGAGAAGGGTGGGATAATTTGTTTGGCTGTATTAGTTCACAAATGGACGATTGTATTGTTGTGATGGTGGGTGGGCATTTATCAGCAAAGCAAGATTCTGAGTGTATTTAGAAATGACAGGATTATGTTTATGAACTGTGGAGAGGAAAGGGATTCCAGCTGAGCCAATAGCCTCACTGAGGAGTTAATACTGACTGCTGTGCTGCAGGAAGAATGGGTAGGCAGAGATTTAAATTACTTCACAGAAGGAAATGTTTCATTATAATATGCAACTTCTGTAACAGATTAACTGGGCCAAGATTTCAGTAGGAAGCACCATAAACTTCACACCATGTTTTGTTTCTTAGGTATTATGATGTGTTGGTATCTTGTGGTCTCCAACTCCTGCAGGCTGATAACTTGTAAATATTAAAGACTAATCAATCCTTTACAGTATGTGAGGGCAATGTGCAGCTGACCAGGAGAGGGTTTAGTCTCTTTATCCGCATAAACTAAAGAGAGTTTACAAAGATGTCAGATACTTTAAGGAAGGTTGGAAGAGTTACTTTAGCTTTCTTAAGGCCCTGTTTGGCAAGTAGCAGAGGCAGGGAGGGGGAGTGTCCCCGTCTGCCAAGGGGGAGTCATAATTTGATGTGTTGTTACAGTGTATAGGTCGGTACTGCAGCACTCACAAAAATTCTTCTCTAGAGATGTCTCCTCATGCAGTCTTGTAGTGTTTCATTGAGGAGTTTCATTCCGTTAGGTGCTAGAACACAGTTGCTCACTAGCAACAGCACTGATTGATGTTTCTTAGGGTACTGAACAGCTGTCTGATTAAATTTAGATTTACATTGTCTAAAGCTAGATTGGAATCGATAAGCCAGAAGTGAGACTATTCTATTACTGGCATTGTACTGGGTTTTTTTGATCCTTCAGCAACTTGTAAGCATTTTGTCCAACAGGTCATTGTTGCATAAACTGCTTATTTGTGGTATATTACCTATTGATACAGCAGCGTATTATGATTTTCAGTGTGTTGCATTCTACTTTCTTCCTGCAGTTACCAGACATGTATTCAGCATTTCAGAGCCAGTGTTTAATTCACTTGCAGGGCAGTGCACAGGAGTAGATTGCTTATGCAAAGTTCCTGTGTTGCTTGATGTGATCCTCAAGCTTTCTAGTCCTGACTAAGGGCACCTGGGTACTTGAGTCTGGTATTAAGAATCCAAACACCTGAATCTTTTTACTGCAGTTCTCACATGTTGCAGTTTAAGCTCCTAGTGCAATCAAAGTTGACTACCACTATGAATTTCTGAATGGTTCATATCCTTCCTTGACTCTCCTGTCACGTAACTGAAGTTGAGCCCTACTTGCTTAGATGCTAAATTTAGAAGGAAGAGGGAATTCCTGGTATTTTTTCTTTTTCTAGAGAAATAAAAGGATAGCCAAAATGGGGTATACTAATCAGGCAAGAAAAAAATGTTGCAAGATTTGAATACTGAAGAGCTCATCTACAAGTAATACCTTTGAGGCCTTAACTTAAAGGCTGGTCTAGGGGAGGTGCAATGGAACTCGCCACTTGTAATTGTGTATAGGCTGAAATGAAAATGAAAGTGCAGTGAAGTGGTGTGAGCGAGTCCATTTTGGCACTGCTCTTCGCCAGACCTTGTCTTCACCCCTTGTAATCTTGCAGCTTGCTGTAGAATGAGCATAGGCTATAAACAGTGAGGCTTAATTTTTTTTTAGAACTATTGCTATTTCTGAAGAAAGTTGAAGCTTGTAAACTGAGGTCTGTGAGACAGGAGATGGCATGTGAAAGTCTCAGACTTGGCCTATGTTGAAGAAAGCTCTGATTTTACTTGATGAAACCAGAGTATAGATGGATTTTGTTGGTGCTTGGAACAGGCACAAACATCTGATGAGCTTTCCAGGTCTAATTAATGCAAAGGTCTGAAGTAGAACGTTTTTTGGAGATGTGGGAAAAATTATTTGTTTAACATGAGTACTTGGGATTATTGTTATCAGGAGCTGCTGTTCTAGACATTTGTAGATGAGCAAGCAGTAAGTTTTTGAAATAGTTTAAATGTTCACAGTATTAATAAACTCTAAGTAAGTTATGAATGTCTAGTTTGGGTTTGTCAAATACTTGCTGGTTTCCTTTGAAGCATGACTTTTCTTCTCCAACAACACTGTTCACAGGCCAACATGTCATTGGACTTCTTGGAGTACAAATCTAATTTTGAACCATTCTTTATGATGATCGCAACCCCAGCACCGCACTCCCCTTGGACACCTGCTCCACAGTATACAAAGAGCTTTCAGAATGTCAGTGCACCAAGAAACAGCAATTTTAATATTCATGGCAAGGTAAGCTAACTAGCAAGAACCTGAATAGGTTATTCTAGTTTGTGAGAGCAGAAGGCAGTGGCCCTGACTTGCATGTTAGGTTTAAACAGTGATTAGAATAGACGAGTACTACGGCTACTGGTTGTTTAATCATGTTAAATTGGTCTGTCAGGGTCAGATAAGTTCATTGTGACTTTGAGATATTTGCATACTAATGTCTTGTAAAGAAAAACAACAGAGTGGCAGAAGTGATATGGTAGTACAATGGAATTATGGTGGATAAAGATAAAAAGTGAATTCTGTGTTCCATTTCTAGGCTCTTCTGAAGCTCTTAAAAATTTCTTATAATTGCTCTCAGTATCTTCAGGGGAACACATAGGTAGTGTGCTACTCAAAGGTTTGAGTGAAGAATGGCAAGAGCCCTGTCTTCCTGCATACATCTGCTTGTGGATGGGCAGTCCATTCCTTGAGCTTGTGGCAAAGCTGCCCCAAGGTGAAAACCATGTCAGACTAATCAGAGGCCTCTGGAATCAGGAACCATAGGGCCCAGGGTCACTAAGTACTTTGAGAACTTACGTTTTATTTGCTAAAATAACCTATAACCAGAATTGCTGGGCCTAGTGTTATGAACTCAGACATCCTTGTGACAGGGCAGTACCTTCCACTGCCTGCAAATATGGCCAGATATGGTCTAGCTCAGACTAATCTGCTGCAATTTACTCTGCCAATAAGTGAATTTTCCAAGCAGTTAATTTGGTGGAAACTTGCAGAAGTTTTGTATTTTTGATCCAAGTAGTTTAAAATATAGAACCCACCGCTGTTCAGTTCAGTGTTCAATTATTTCACTTCAAGATTTGCCTCTAATCTTAAGACTGAGATAACATTGCCTAAATGCCTATCAGGAGCGCAATCATACCTCAGGTCACTGTGACTCTTACAGTACAGAATGAAACTTGTTTTTAGCTGAGGACTGTAGCTTGCAAAATGACCACGTGCTTATCAGTATGATAGACAAACATGAATGAAAGGGGAGAAAAGGGCTGCAGGCAGTAAGAAATACTTTCACCCAACCTTTTTACATTTCAAAGTAGGGAGTGGGAATCAGACTGAGGTTTTTTCTTCCATGAAGGGATTCCAGATTTTGTCTTAAGACTCCATTACTATAATAGAGTGCTTTTAAAATAATGATTTAGAAGTAACTTGACCAGTGAAGTCAGCAGCTAGCAAAATATACACTGTGGTGTTCCCTTAGGTGGTGTAAAAGCTCTGCATATAACTGTATAACACAGAGCAAAATGCTAGACTTAATGTTTGGCAATTAATATCTGTGGATACAGCAGTTTTACTAGAGGAGCAGACTAACATTACCTTCCTTCCTGGACACAGCTAATGTGCATTTCTGCAGCTGGCAGTGTTGTGGTTTTGAAGCCTAACTCTTCTTGGAACTTCAGTGTTTTCTAGAGCTTCACTGTTCTCTAGGGCAGGCATGATTCCTGCAGTAGCAGTAAACATGTACGTAGGCTGAGACCCTCACTGATGTTGTAATGCTTGCTTGACAGTCTTGGATTGTACAGCCTCGACTCCTTAATGAATGTCACCTCACTTCCTTATACTGGATGTGGGCAAGGGCTACTAAGAGGAACCATTTAGGCAGACTCTCCACATGAAAAATAGGAATTAAGCTCTTGTGTACATCACTGGTGAGAGTCTGAGTTTAACTTCTGCTTTGGATTCTCAGCTATGAATTGTATTAAATGATCAGCAGCTGTCTGGATTCCTAAGCAGAGTTATTAATAGTCCAGATGAGTTTTAGCTAAGCTGTTCTAAAAGAGAATTTGATTAAGATATATCTTGGGTATTTCCCTTGCATGTCTTGTTTTTCCTGCAAATTCAGAGCACAGCTGTGTTCTGATTCTGCTGGCAATATATTGTTTATTGTCTCGATCTCCTAAAATTTCTCCAAGAATGGAGCATAGGGAGGCAGCAGGATTGGTGGACTGCTTTGTATGTAAGTGCTGAAAGAGACTTGACAGGGAAGCAGATTTGAGAACTCTGAGTTAGTGTGAAGTTTATTGAAATCCACGAAGGTGTTTGGGTGCTGTGTGAAGTTTTTGAAACCTCAGAGAAAGGCAGGAAGAACAAAATACTCAAAGAGGAGGATTCTGCTGCACTAGGTTGTTGCAGTGGGGATCCTGCAACACGCATATATCAAACCAGGAGTCCCGTGGAAAGGAAATATATACGGACAGACAGATTCTTGATAGCTGTTTCAGAGAGATGTTTATTTCTCCAGCCGCATGGCCGGAGCTCTGCTGAGGAACTGTTCCAGTCACGGGACCACGGGTCCTTCTGCCCGCGCAGGGAACACAAACCAACCAATGGGAACGAGGCTGAGCAGGGACAGGGAAGCCCCGTGTCTCCCCCCTAGGGCCCCTCTCCCAGGGCTACACGGCAGGGGAGGGACCCCAACACTAGGTGACTTACTTGCCTGAGTTGCCCAATGTGGTTGTGCCTTACAATGCTCCTCTCCTAAGCACACCACCTTTGAAAGGTGGCTGGTGCACAGGTGACATTTCCAGCTCCTTTGCTCTCTGAAGAACTTCTGCTGAGCTGAAGATAGGATTTGTGATATATTTCCTCACTTTTTCCTCTCTCAGCTCGGATAGACTGTGTTTCTCCAGAGAATTGTTGTACAGCTACTGTAAAAGAGCTGAACAACTGAATTAAAGTAAACTGGACATAGCATTAAGTCTTCATGCCAAAAAGCTTTCCTTCAGTAGTCAAGAGCAGAAAACAGGGGAACTGAGTAATTGCAGGAGATATGAGTCACTTTGTTGTGAGTCCCTAAAGCCTGAGCCCTTCAGTCATTCGCTTGTGACGGGGGGGAAATTGCGTAACAAGAGGCTCTACAGAGAGGAGTGACCAGCTAAATACAGGCTCAAGCTGAGGGTGATGAGTGGGGTCATCTCTGACCTACTAAATGAAAAAGCATAAAGCTGCACTGACATGACTTTATTCTTTGTTCTGATCCCCACTAATACTAACCTTCAGGTTGTTCACAACAGACCTTCTCATGTATTTGTAGAGCAGCTGACCCAGCTCAGACTAGTCCTTTGATGTAGGAGTATCACTTTTTATATGAATTACATCATCTCCATTACTTTGGGGGTGTAGGTGAGGAAAGAAAGAAAGGGGCTGTTTTTGGAAGTTGGGGATACATCTAGAAGAACCCATGATGCTGCAGCTAAAGAAATGCTCTTGTTTCAGAGTCAAAATCTAAATAAAATGCTAATGTTCTGCTCCCTTCAGTAGTCTCCAGCCCTGATTTAGACTGCTAGGAATCTGATAGTGACACTGTTACAGGTAGTTGAACTCACCTGTTTATAACTTAAGTGATTCTAATTGCTTTGGGTGCAGGAGCTTTCCCCACCTTGCTACCTGTTGGGATGCTCACTAATATTAGTCCCAAAAGTATCTCACTTTTGACAACCAAGTCCAATCTCACAATGATGCTCAATGCTTCAGATTGTTTTCCTCAGACCTGTCTTAGGCTACCACTTTCATTAGTCTGAGAGAGCTTTCCCTAGATCCTTTCTTCCCTGAACTGCTTTGAAAAGATCCACATCTATTTTCTTCTCCTCGTGGCTGAGCATAATGGGGCTGTAATGTATCTTACTCTTGAAACTTAGATTTTGTATAAACCAACAGGGAAAATCGGAGTCAGGTCAGTTTGATAGCCTTGCCTGACTTTTTCACAGGAATCATTTTTGTAATTGCTCTAAGAAAGGTTCAAAACGTCATACTTCTCTTGTACACTAATCTTTGTTGGTTTTTTTTCTTTAGAACAAGCACTGGTTAATTCGACAAGCAAAGACTCCAATGACCAACTCTTCGATACAGTTTCTTGATGATGCTTACAGAAAACGGTAAGAACTTTTTTGTTGCTTAATTTGTAATGTGTGGAGTTTTTTATAAAGTTGTAGTAAGTCTGACAATGAATGTCACATTACCTCTAATAGTTCTCTGGCACTTGTCTCAGAAGACCTTCTGACTTTGTTTACATTTTGCAAATAGACTTGTCATTGGCTTCAGAAATATTGTATTCACAAATGCTGCCATTATTTGTCACAAAAAAGACCAATTGCACTTTGTCTCTCTATTGCTTTTCTTTCAGTGCACAACAGGTTTTCATTAAAAAATGGCTTTACCTTCTCCTGCACTTAATTCTAGATTCTTACGTGATGCACATCAAACATGGCTGATCTGTCTGCCAGCTAATCAGATTTATTAATCTTGGCTCTGTCTGTACGTGGGAATACCTGACTGGCCAGGGGAGGTGCTTGATTCCTTTTTATAAAGGGGATGTGGGAAATAATGTGTACACATGACTTGTTCCCTTTTTTTAATAGAAAGCAAGGGTATTTGTTTATACTGCAGATGTATTTTCTTTAAAAAGTCTTGAAACAAACATTACCTGAAGTATTGAACTTCATTTTGAGCAGTTACGAGGCATTATCTTGTCACTTTGGAGATGGAAACCCAAGATTTTTCAGGCTCTTGTTTCTAAAACATGAAGGTAAAATTACGCAACAAGATCTTAAGTTAAGCCAAGAGACAACAGAACCCAAGAATTGAATAGCTGTAGTTAGTTGAGCATTAATCTAGTCTGTGGAGGCTAGTGGAAGCAGTCACTTTTCTCAACAGCAAACCCCATGACAAAGAAAAGAACTGAAATAATGGACCCTGACATTACATGAGTAATACAAAACAGCTGGTACAGTTTTTAAGCAGAAAGGATCCCATAAAGACAACTAAAGTCATGCATTTTAATATAAAACTATGTATAAAGAACTAATAAGTGACCTTGCAGGAGATAACAGACTCTTTGTCACCGTGTTGCTTCAGAGTTGGTCTTCGCTGTTTCCAGATAAGAAGTAATCAGCATTTTGATGTCTTTTGCAGACACTACAGAATAAAATCAACAAGAACTGAGGACAAAGTCTATTTCTATCTTTAATTGCTGCCTTAAAAATCTGGTGTAGTAGTCTATGAAGTTTGTTTTCAGAATTTGTAAGCAAAATAATTCATTTACAGTGCATATACTGTTGACTGGAGGGGATATAAATGCCCTACTTGCAGTCAGGGTTATTGCAAATTTTTCACACTCTAATGTGAAGTACTTTGTTTCTGTATAGGTGGCAAACTCTGCTGTCTGTAGATGACCTGATAGAGAAACTAGTGAAGAAATTAGAAGCGAATGGAGAATTAGACAACACGTACATCTTTTACACATCAGACAATGGCTTCCACACTGGTAAAATTTTCACTGCTTACTGCTTATTTGTAAAAGATCCAGGAATTGCATAACCTTTCACCCTCATGATCACCCCAGAAAATGGGAACAGCAGCAGTGGAAAACTATAGATATGAGAAGTACTGGTTTGAATTGCTGAACAATCTGGAGTTGCAGTGTGGGTTGTTTGGAAATTTTATTGGTTTTTTTGGTTTGGTTGTGGTTTTCAGCATTAATCTCTACCAGTGTATCCTGGTATACATAAAATTAGGACAGAAATGAAGGAAGGGTCTCTATGTTCTATAGGAAGAGTTGGTATAAGAGGGTTAACCAGTAAAAATCTATCAAAGACCTGTCTGTATCATGTTGTACAACTAAAAGAACTTAAAGTGCAGTATGTAAGCTGTTAAACTTTTTAAGATATGGCTTATACTTTGAAGTTATCTCTTCTGTCCTCCAATGTGTCCGTGTAGTTCAGGTCCAGAACCTCTCTCCTCTAAAAATTTCCTGGTTGCAATTATGTGCCCATAGCAGAAGGGGTGGAACTGGATGATCTTTGTAAGGTCCCTTCCAACCCAAACCACTCTATGGTAACACAAGGCTTATAATGTAAAAAAGAAGCCATTTAACTTTTTCTATCTTCTATTGTTTAGGCCAGTTTTCTCTGCCAATAGACAAACGGCAGCTCTATGAGTTTGATATCAAAGTTCCATTGCTAGTTCGAGGACCAGGGATAAAACCAAATCAGATAAACAAGGTAAGGAAGAAGTGAAATCCCAGTACAGTTTTATTTTTAATGTTGTTTCACAGTTACCACTTTAGCTAGTAATTTATTGCCCTGCATATATATGTATCAATGAAATTAAATACACAGAGTGGTAGAAAGTACAACGGCCTCATTATAAAAAGCTGTCTGTTCTTGCTTGAATCAAATTAGGCCATTGCAGGCCACAAAAGCAAATGAATTTTGAACTCACTTTCCAAGTTCCCTACCATTGCTTTTCAATATTACAGGGTCCATTAGCCCATAAAGATGAAATTAGGTAGTGTTTAGATGCACCTAAAATTATGAGTATTTAAGATAGGTTCTGAACTTCTGAAGTTAAGTTCTTCTCACCCTGCAGATGCTTGTTGCAAACATTGATTTGGGTCCCACTATTCTGGATATTGCGGGATATGACTTGAATAAGACCCAGATGGATGGGATGTCACTGTTGCCACTGTTGGTAAGTAGGGACAGGGATAGTAACCGATGATTCTTGCAGGGGTAATTCTTCAAAGTCAGTGTTACTTCCTTTGATAGATTAGGTTGACTCATAATCCAGAATCTTCCTTTGATGTTGTTTTCACATGGGATGCTCATAGCTGAGTGTAAAAAGTAGGCATGCTGTTTAAATGCAGATATATTTTCATAAGCACTACCAGCTTCGTGGTCATTTTATAATAGAAAGTTGTGTTGTCCTTTGGCTAGTTCTCACATTTGTAATAATTCCTGGTTTGAAGCCCGTATGTTGTTTCCACCTTGAATTCTCCTTCCCCTTTTCCTTAGCATTTCTCAGCATAGGAATAGGAGAAAAGCAGACTCTTCTTATTAAATCTTTGGTTTGACTCCATTTTCAGTAGAACTGGTGTTTCCTGCCAAGCTCTAGAAGAATGCATGTGGTTTTGTAAAGTAAACTTGACCTTTCTAATAGGTGAGCAGAAGCCTATTTAAATAAAGCTGCTTGCAGTTGATCTGTTTAGTTTTAATTAAGTTTAGTCTTTAAATAGAAGGCAGCTTATTTGGAAAGTAAGCTTGGAAAGATCATCCAGACTTAAAATGGTGCTTTGCTCTTAAAACCTTGTATCCAAACCTTAAGCTGTTCTTTAGACAGAAGCAGGTAAAAAGCACCTGTTTTAAACTTTGGTGGAATCAAATCTGAAACTCATTGTTTTGCTGCATATGCCTGTGATGGTGCTGTATATTGACTATAAATATTTCCATCTCCGCTGTCTTTTAAAATGCAGCTACAAATAGATCAGCTTAAAACCTAGTTGTTTCTTAAAGCTGTTTCTTTTTTTGTTTGGTTGGGTTTTTTTTGCCAAGGGTATCTTTTTCCATCTGTTGTGGTAATGTGATACAAATCAAAGGGAAGCAGAGTTGTTACAGGGATCCTGTCTGTAGGATAGTAGTATCTGGCCATGTGGCTCCTACTTGGTATTACTGCATGATACTTTATAAATTGAAGATAAACCCTCACAGGAGGGTGTACTAATATTTTTGGAGTTTAATCCTTGTCTTCCAGTTACACAAGACCTTCTAACATAAAGCTAATTATTTAAGACTGATACTGCCTGGTAAGCAGTGGGCAGTGTTAGTGTTATTCCAAGCATGGAGAATTTCTTCTGTTTCACGGTACAGTAGATACTAAGTTGTGTTACCCTCTTGTAGAGAGGAGAAAAAAATGTCACATGGAGATCAGACTTCTTGGTGGAGTACCAAGGAGAAGGATACAATGGCAGTGATCCTACCTGTCCTGGCCTAGGACCTGGAGTCACAGTAAGTAAGATCTGTTAATATTAGGAAATAGCTGCTGAATTAAACCTGTTTGCTGTGTGGGCTAACCTGGTTCTGAATGTAAGCTCCCAGTGTGTTGGTAAGTAGGATCCAGCTCTGTAGGTCCTTTGCAGCCTTTGACAACTGGAAGGAGATGTTCAGCTGTGTGGAACTGACATGTGTATGTGACTACTTAGGTCACAACAACCCTTTCAGTGGGAATCTATGGAGCCTCAGGGCTGGAGACTGATGCAGGAAGGTGTGGGCTTAAGTCAAGTGTGTGGCAGTGACATAATGTTCTTTCTAAACTTTCAGTAACCTTGTTGCACAATTCTTGCTGTTATTTTATTTATTTAAGTCACCAGCTACTCTCTAAATCAAAGCAGGTTTGCTTTATTTTACTAAAGTAAAGCATCCCATTGGTGCTGTCTTTAGCAGTGTGTTGTGCTGTTCTCTTCTGTGTATGTACCTTCACTTCCTGGAAAAAATGCACTTAATCATGGTGAGTTTAATAACAACAGCAAGGTTTTGCTTAAAATCCCCAGTGCAAATTTGCTTGTGTTAAATTGAGATCTGGGTGTTCATCAGTTAGCTGCAGTTAGGATAAGCTGGTACAGAGTCTAGGAAAAGCTCATCTTCTGCCCTGAAGTTTTTGTTTGCTGCTTGCTTCACAGCACTGCTTCCCAGACTGCGTCTGTGAAGATTCCTATAACAACACGTATGCTTGTGTGAGGACACTGTCGGCCTCCTGGGATCTGCAGTACTGTGAATTTGATGACCGGGAGGTAAGTCTGTGTCTGACTAGCAGATGTCAGCTGTTCACAGCCGTGTGTCTGTCTGCTCTCTTATCAGTGCTCAAGGTTTCCATGAAGTACTCTGAAAAGCAGACTGGCATTGCTTGCAGGATAAACAGTGAAGTACTTATCTCCTAGTGAGAATGTTTGACCAAAACTGTGGGCTTCTGGGAAGAAGGGAAAAAAAAAAAAGGGTGTGGGAGGGGAGTGAGGCCTAAACTATGATTATTACCTTCTGGTATCACCTAGTAGCCTCACAGGGAGCTGTGCAGGACTGATTTCAGTTCTCTGTCAGCCTAATTCCATGTGGCAGTCTCTTTTGAACAACAAGTATTTTCTGATAACACAGCAGAGGTACGGTGTTCAACTCTTGTACTTGGGAAGACCTGAAATTCCATGCTAATAATTTCTCATCTATTATTTGCTTGTTTGTCTGGCAAAAATAGCAGTAAATTTACAACTGTGAGAAAGGTCTTATCTTGAGTTTTTTGGGTATAAGGGACATAATGTTCCCCCTTCAGAGGCTGCTCAGGTCTCACTAGGGGAGCACAGGCTGTATGTACAACAGGTGGCATGTTACAGGACTGATCTTTAGTTATGCTTGTTTGCACACAGCTGCTCTAGCAGGGATGCGGGGTTTGAGGCAGTTGGGTCACAGATCTAACAAACTGTGCTGTCAGCAGCTGTGTAGTCACAGCATAAGCAGCAGGTATGTGCACCACACAATGTGTTTTATGGTAGTCTAGAGTGAGCAACTTAAGCCAGGGGAGGAAATCCTACAAGATGTTTTTGCAGTTAGATAGTGTGAAAAGCTGTACAGGAAACCAAAATACCAATCAGCAGACCCTGCCCTCTGTTTTTCCCCTTTCTGACAAATTATGATCAAGTTAAACAAGGCTTGTGGATTTCTTTGTAAAAGTAGACTCCAAAGTTAACTCAATAATACACTTCATGTCACTCTGGGATTTTTCTACTAGGCAAAAGTATGGCTGTGGCATTTTTGGGTCACTATGCTTAGCTGAACTAGCTAAAATAAAACCAACAGCATGGGGAAGGTGCAACAATGTGGCTTCTATAACCTTGCAGTGAACCTTGTAAGAAAAACGCTGAAGTCTGTCCAGATAGGTCTTTTTTAAAGGTAGACACAACTCAGCCAGTTTTTATCAGTATCATCTGCAGTCAGGCCTCCTCCTCTAGGACAGACAAAACCACAGCTAAATTCTTGAGATACTTTTGACCAGTATTGGTCCCACAGAAGTGTGTAGAGATTTAATGTACCAAAAAACAAATCTGCCCTAAAAATCTTCCAGACAAACCTCAGCTTATGCACACAGAATAAGCTTTTTCTGTTTGAGGCTGGAGCATACTTGTATTCAGCATATTTTGTATGTGCTGTCAAGACACCTGTCTGGGTCTGACAGCTCTGAGTAGCTGATGAGTACAGAGCGTTGATGTGATGGTCATGAAATTACATATTTTGAGATCCATTAGTGAAAAGACTGCCAGCTTAGCCAAGGCCTCTTACTGTGATCTTACAGTCATAAAACAAGTTTCATTTGTGTGTTGGAAAAGAATTTGCAGTAGCAGGTGAGTACTTCAGGTGAAAGTACAAACTTTTCCAACAAAATTGTGCTATTGCAAAACTTTGCTTTGCTTGCACACTGTCCAGTCTTTGACCACTTAGCTGCATGGCTGAACACAGCTTATGTGTGGGGCTGCTGCAGTGGAGTTCAAAATAATGTTTGAGACTATGTGCTGCCAATAAAGCATTCTTCTCAAATAATATGACTGTTAATTAGCATTCAGGACTTAGTGCAGGAACTTTCTTCTGCAGGTGTTTGTGGAAGTGTATAACTTGACTGCAGATCCACACCAAATCAATAACATTGCTAAAACAATTGATCAAGAAATTCTAGAAAAGATGAACTATCGACTAATGATGCTGCAGTCCTGCTCAGGAGCAACGTGCCGTACACCAGGTGTCTTTGATCCCGGGTAAACAGATCCACTTCATTATTATAACACTTTCAAATATAACTATGTCTTTTTTAAATTAGTCTTTTATAGAGGGCATTTGTGATGGAATATATTGTCATACATACTGTTCTTTAATACAGGTGTTTTCTTGATGCTTCTAATTTTGGTGCTTAATCTATATTTTAACTTACCAAGTATAACTTCGATGGTATGAATACTAGCACTTTAATGTTGTCAGCCACTCTTGACTTAGCTGTACACTTCAGCTGTTCTGAGTAGTCAAGAGACTGATCTCAGGTTTGCCTGCAAACCAGGAAAAGCTCTGCTGGTTTCTCTAGGCAGGCATTTTCCAAGTACTAGCTCTGATTGTTCCAGGAGATGCTGTTAGCAAGAACATTTCCCACAGGACCTGAACTGTATATATTAGCTGTTGGAAGTAAATAGCACTTGGTGCCTCAAAACTCAGTCACTAATCATTTATATCAAAGCTTTTTAAAGCAGTATTTAAAATGTCCTTACAGTGTCCTTAAAGTGCTATGTAAGTTTGTCATTTTGGACAGCAGAGCCTTATGTTAGAATGTAGCTCCTGAATGCTTGATGTTATACATGCCCCTGTGCTACTGGTACCTTGTAGCTAGGATTTATTTCTGTGGAGACAGCTTTTTGGTAGGGTGTTGTTGTAGTTTATCTGTTGTAACAGAGAGAAATTGTCACTGCTGCTTACTGCTGAGAAAGCATCTTCTCACATAGCCTTGTACCAGAGCTCTTCTGGCACAAAGCTCTCTCAGAAGTGCTGGTCACTGCAGGCCAAGCAGCTCACACTGACTCTGCTCCTCTCTCCAGGTACAGGTTTGACCCACGGCTCATGTTCAGCAATCACGGCCTACGGGCTCGGAGGTTTTCTGCACAGTTCTTGTAAGACCTGTAGGAACCTCTTCCAATGGGCTCCTACTGACCAGTTTCTCCAGTGACTGCAGCAGGTCTGTCTCTGTTAACTTTCGCTGATTACAGCTGGAAGACTTTTAATGGGCTTTTCAAACCCTGTTTGGAAGGAAACCCCTTGTCTTTAGCTGGTTGCCTTGTGCAATATATATATTTTACAGCTGAACTCTAACTGTAAATTGTTAGACACAGCTAATCTGTCTTGCTCAGATCGTTGATTACCACCTTTGTCTTTCAAGTACCTTTTCATATCACAGGCACAGAGGTGAACCTATGCCTATGAATCTGAACAGTTTATTTTGTTCTAAAAAATCAATAAATGTGTATTTGAGTCAGGTTAGATAGGCAGGTGCTATTGCACAGTAATGCTCACCCATATTCAGTGTCACAGACCTTCTTAAAAGCTACGCTTAATTATAGGTTTCCGTATAAACTGAGCTCCAAGCTGTTAATGACAATAGCAAACTAGCCCAAAAGAGAGTAGGAGGGTATTAGTCAAAAGTGTAGGATCTGACTAGCAAGTGTCTTGTGCAGAATTAAAACCCATCTGCTAAACAGTCTCTTTCAATGAGACCCCTTTAGATGAGACCAATGAATTTTGTAGGACAGTGTTGGTAGCTTACAAACAAGAATGTAATTTCAGCCTCCTTCTGGTTTGAAATGCTGGGCTGGGTTATTATGTACTACTGAAAAACCTCTTACGGTTTAAGATAGACTGACTTCCTAGTGAGTTAAAAGGCTGTTGAGACTAACAAGTATTCAAGTAAGTGTGCCTGTGCTTTGAGCTAACTCTTAAATCTATTTTTTTATACACAAACAGAAGTAATACTAAAATAAACAAAATCCAACAACCAGGGCACCACAGTAGAGGTGATCTGTCTCTAACCTCCAAATGTCTTGAATTAGATGTCTAACTTATGTTGATTAGATTCTTGAAGGTAAATTATTTTGAAAGCAAACTAGCTAAAAATAAATCTTAGAATCATTGCTCACTAGACATTAGACTAAGAGCTATTTTAGGCAGTTTAAGTGCTTCATAGAGTGTTGCTTTTTGGTTGAGACATAACTACTTGGAACCTGCAAAAAGTGGCCTTCACACCAAAGGTCTGCATGTCAGAAGTCACTTGGTTTCCCTCCAAAAGCGTGATGTCTTATCAACCTTGTGATTAGGCTTACCTGAAATGCAGCTGTCATGCGCACCCAAACTTGAGTATCTTTCTAAATCTTGAAAAGCACACAAACTTGCATTACCATATAACTTCTGTATAGATTCACTGGCAACACACCATCTGAAAACACTGAATTATGGATCTTCTGCAAGACAAGTTTGTGTTGCTTGTGTTTTCAGGCATGGTAATCATTCCCTCGTCAGACAAACTGTGGCAAAACTATTTAGTGTTGTTACTTCACATCTCTCAACCCCAGTAGAGAGCTGCATTATTTCAACTAATCATTAAGTAGGCAACAAAGTATGACTCAAAACTGTGAAAGTGCACACCCCAGTGTGCAGATCCACCAACTGGATACAAGGAATGCTACAATAAAATAAGTTGAACTTACTTGGCTTTTAATTCTGAGGCACAGAAGTTTTCCTTCATGTAGCTGAGAGTTGCAAACTTCGGTGGTGGTCTACAAGGTAGATTTTCATAG
This sequence comes from Corvus hawaiiensis, assembly GCF_020740725.1. NCBI lineage: Eukaryota > Metazoa > Chordata > Aves > Passeriformes > Corvidae > Corvus > Corvus hawaiiensis. The sequence continues at coordinate 46,339,327 of NC_063216.1, forward strand.
AACTTTTGTTTCAAATCTCTCAGAAGTGACCAAATATTTGGAGAGAAAAAAAATAGCTTGAAAGGTAACTTTTCAGCTGAAGCATCTGTATAAATGCAGAGGGTTTTGGATATTTAGACTACTTACTACATGCTTTCAAAAACTCAGGTTTTTTTTTTTTCTCAACTACAACTGTAGCTTTATCCTGTTTTTTGTTTCTCAAGCTTTAGTATTGTTCATCAGTATCCTTCATACACTGTTTTGTCTCTAGAAACAAAACCAAAGTTGTCTTCATGCTCTCAAGGGTTTTGCACACTGAGCTCATGTAGGTAGTGTTCTGCTTAGAGAATTCTAGCAATTTAGACTTGTTCTTTGTTTAAGCTTCATTTTGGTAGCTGTGTGGAGGCTAGTGTGAAATATATTGACTGCTGCACATTGAACCCTCATCAGTCCTATCAAATCTGGGTCATACATCAAGTTTCTGCTTAAGTTTCAGTGCAAGTAATGTGCATTCTTAATAGAAAAAAACTTTGTATTAGAGTTACATTTCTGTACCCATAACTATCTTTTCTTCAAGTGATTTTAAGCCCTAACAAGGACACACTCTTTTGGATGTTTATTTTTTGCCTAATTAGTAATATGAAAGTTGACAGAATTGATGCAGATTATTCAGTATGAGTGACCAGATGTTTTACCCAAATTATTACTCTTGCTATCTGCACATACCTGTAAAGCATTTTGTAACAAGGCTCAGTAACTTAAGGCACTCACTGTGAGAGAACCACACTATACCTGAAATCTGGCAGAGGTGTAGTAAATGTTGTATTAAATTGAAATTCAGAATTAAATTAATCAGTCCTTACTTAGTGGTTCAGGGAAATATTTGATTCACTCCCACCTTTGATAAAGATTTAATAATTGTTAAGCATGTAGTTGAAGGAAGAACAGGAACCAAGAGCTGCCTGCCTTCCATTGCTTTTAGAGCAATTTATCACTTGTGTCTGTTGCCATAAAGCGGTTAATTCTGAGTATTTTTACAACCTCAAATGAACAGTGTTAATTCTTATCCTTGATAATTAAAAAAATACTATGAAGGATCTTTGAGTCTTATCCAGATCTAATTCCCAACTAAGTTATTTTAAAATTAAATGGTCTTTCTGGATATTCCATTTCGTGTGCTATTTGACCACAGCTGTTTCTGTACCCTGGTACCGAAGGCATTCATGTTAAATGTACAGAGTTTTAAATAAAAGGCCTTACTGGTACAGAGTTGAGTTTAGATAAAATGTGATCATGTTTTTTACTTTTTTTAAAAATCATTATTATCAAAAGCAGGGCTGTGAATTTTTAATGATCGGATCTGGTAAAGTAGATACTATACAGGGAGAAATACAATTAACAACTTCATTATGTTACCCTAAAGCAAACCAACACTCATTATCATCACTTCAGCACAAGTGAATACAGCCAGAATAGGCCCCTCCTTACCCAGCAGGGGCCCAGAAAACTGGGCTTCTTCATTTTGGGGAACGAAGCTGTAGCAGGGACATGTACACGGAAACACACCCAAAGCAGGTATAATACCTTTTCAATCAAATTAAATTTGAGACTGATTCATCAAACTGAATACAATATTTCAAGATAATGAAACAACTGTCATTTATTGTGATTCAGTTAAAATGAATTTTCTTTGTATGACTCTCTGTATGTGAGCATACTTTGCTGTAGCATGTTGTGAGCATATTTCTGCTGTTTTGAACATCTATTTAGAAAGTGCCCTTCCAGAGGACCCTGTTCACTGCTGCACTTTTGAAGAAAGAAAAAATAAACTGCCTATCAAACTTCCTATCTTTGTTATTGAGCTTGAGTTAAACCTTCCTACAGGAATAAGCTGTGTCACAGGTCTAATGGCTGAATTCCTATTTTATAAGCCTTTACAAGCTTCTGCTTTACTGCCCTGCTACTTAACAAGAGCTACTTCATATGGCCACAGGGAACTTTATTACAGTGTCTAGCAGGGCAGCACCCTGAGGTGAGGGAACAAACTGAAATGCAACCTATACTTGCTTGCATTTCCTGGGAAACTGGTGTCATTGAATAAATGGAAAACAGAAAGCACAGTGGAGAAACTGCTCTGCATAATTAAGACCAGCATCTGCTGCCCCAGGAAAGAGGAAGAACAACATCCCACATAAGGCTTTTTCCAAAATGGGAACTGTGACCAACACTAAGATACATGCTACTTACTCACCTCAATCCCTGTTACAGAGTTGAATTTCTTTGATGATTCTGTTTAAAAATACTACATAACTTTCCTGAACTATAGAAGACGGTGACTTGGTACACCTTTAACCTATTTAAGTCTGAGGCTTTCACAGGCTATTAAAACATGTATTTCTGCATTTTATTTGCATTTCTGCTTAACCATGTGGTATCAGTTTAATTTCTCCTTCAGCAAGGAGGTAGCAGTGTTCCATTAAGTAGACAAAAATATTTAATGGCTGCCTGAAACATTGCTCTCTTAATTTTGATGTTCCAGCTTATGAAAACTATGAAGTTTACTGTAGCACCACAAAAAAGGGCAGCTCTGTATTACTTAGATACATGTTCCCATCAGCCAATTTTGACAGCCCCAATGACACAGCTGTCATTGTCATGGAAGCTTGCCACATCTCCTTGTTGTTAATTTCTAAGAACAAGCCCTGTCTGTGAAGAAAATTGCTGTTACAAGGCTAAAGGAATCATCTGTTTTAGAAAAAGACATACACAGCGTTGATACTTCATTCAAGGGATGGGCAGGGGAATGCCATGATTAGAAAGAAAGGGCAGTGCCAATATATTACATTCCAGATGCTGCTGTAGTCATTCAGCTGTCAGTATTTTGATAATATCCACCAGACGTGTCTAAAGCTGTAGTCCAGTAATTGCTCACAAATCTCAAAGTAATCAGTGTCTGCTTTCTCAAGGTGTTAAAGTAGTTTGAACTTATTCCAGCTGCCAAAATCCCCCCATTTTGTAAAAACAGGAATAAGAGGGACTTGATAGAACACAACTGCATCACCCACTTCCTCATTTTTCCTGTGCAAGTTCTAGGGAAAAGCCAGGTCCATGACTCTTGCTAGATTCCTATGGGTTGGCAGCAAAGGCATCAAGGATGAGACTAAAGATTCATGGGGATATTCTCATGCTGTTGATGAAAATCAGTGAAAGCATCAGAACTCATGTGATCTATCTTTCTGTCCTGAGGGTTCTGCCATGTTAAAACAGGCACTAGATGAAAGAAAAACATTACAATGACTGATCCAAACCAAGAACATAACCCTTCTACAACATGAAAATCCTCAGCAAAATAGAAGTGTGTTGTGGGTTTGTTTGAGCTGTGATGTTTTAAGGACTAACCACATTTTTTACTGGATACCTGCTTAGTGTTTTTCTTCTCTGCTTTTAAAGTGTTCAAATTAACAAGGCAAAAACCTCACAAAAATATTTCATGTCTTTTGAAATGGTACAGTAACTTCAAAAGCTTCTCTGTCAAGTATTAAAGAAAAAACATCAGCAGCAATTAAGCCCCACCTTTAGAAAAGAGTGTCTTCCTACCTTTGGGCTGCTCCAGGCTCTGGAACAGCACAATGCACACGAGCAGTCCTAGAGCTGCTGTTAACAAAACACACTTTTAGTGTTAAGTCTGTTAACTTCCTGGAAACATTCCTCTGATACATCTTTTATTTACATAGACTGAACTAAAGTAGATACTGGGGTTTTTGCATGTGAACTGCATTTTCACTCAGCCTTGTTTACATTTAAAAATGAGTGCTGTCACTTGGCAACAGGTTAAAAGATACTCTGTACAAGTTATGCTGCCTTTCTGTGCCAGTATTACCAAAACCCCACAGGTTCTGACTGTAAGTGCTCATCAGACAAACCAGAGCAGATAAAAATACAGAAGTGTCTAACATCTGCTGGCTTACATCTATGGAAAAATGTTAGAAGCAAAGAGGGCAGATTCTGAAAGTATCAGCTGACAAGTTTAGATTAAAAGAACTGTCTAGGATTACTGGCATACAGAAAGCACCTGCTTAGCTGAAGGGAGAGCTTCAGAGCCAGTGTTCTAATACAACAACCAAGCCTAGGAAAAAAACAGAGGCTGAACTTCACTGTCATAAAATATACTGGCATTCTAATTCCTCCTGAGACATGCTGGAAACAGCTGAAATGTCTGATCACATTCCAGATTCTGTATTTAAAGAGAAATCTTAGACTTGTAATGCTATTTTCTCTCATGCTATGTGCGAGGCCACACACAGTGCTATATTTAGGTTTACAGAGTTAATGAAGGGGGTTTTGCACTCCTCTCATGGATATTCGTGGTAAAGTGAAGGCAAAACAGAACTACCTACTGTCTTATTCATATGCAAAATGCACTCAAGAAAGACAGAACCAAGACAGTACTTTACACAGCATCCTGAAAAGTTACATTTGGCAACACAGAGCATTTGCAGGATTAATCCTTGGATTTAAAAAAAACTTCAAAATTCCAGTTGTGAACACTGCCCTTTCCAAAAGTTGTAGAGAGAGAGGTAGAGAACAGAATGTGCCAAAAAAAGACACTTTTTAAAAACCACCTTTGAGGAAAGCAGGAAGGAAACAGCTTGAGGAGCCATTTGCTAGTACTGGGTGCCTCAGTGCAGGGTGCTGTGCTGGGTCCCTTTCAGACCTACGCCGCTACAACTGAAAACACTTCTAATTTCAGCTTGCACAAGGGCAAACAAGGACACTCCAGAATTACCTCTCACCTTGCTAGCACATAACACAAGAAGGTGCTTTTCAGATAAACATGTCCTGGCCTATGCAATATTTCCTTGGAAAACACCACAAGACCAGTGCCAGCAGCCTGGCTCGGCCTCTGAAGTGCTCAGCTCAAACTGCTCTGGATTGGGCATTGCCTACTTCTCCATACTGGCTACTGCAACAATCTCTCTTACCAACTCACACAGCAAGAGGGAAGTCCTCAGTTCACAGCACTAAACCTGTGTTGTAAACAGCAGATCACAGCGTGTCTCCTCTGTCTGGCTTAAATTTTCACCACAGTCCCTGCTTCTTGACCAAGGAGATGTAGCAAATGCATAACTTCACCCATTTGGAAGTCATCCACTTGCCTTCGTCATCAGCAGGAAGAGACTCGGAACCCTTCAGTTCTCCTGTAAGGATTCTTTGTCCACTCTGCAACTTTTTATTCACTTGATCCAACTAAGGGAGGAGGTGACTTCTCAAAATGGCACCAAATTAATTATAAAACAGATGTAAGAAACAAGACAACATTGGACTAGAAAGTCAGTTAAAGTAATAGGACTTTATTCCAGATACAAGTAACAAGGTATTATCTTTTTTCTTTTTTAAAAGAATTTGTTAAAACTAGTACTTCAGACTAAATTAAGGATTCTGTGGAGCTTTCAGGCCCAAGTGAAAAGTATACAGACTCTTAGGAGTTTTTATTTTCTGAAACGAATACAAACACAAAATTGCAATAATCCTAGACAGTTTTATTCCTTATTAGTCTGAGGTATACTAACATTTCCCTACATGAATGTATGAATACTGGACTAGTCAGCATTGTTTTGCTCAAAAGGCATTTGTTAAAAAAAGTGGTTCTATTTTCCAGTTTTATAGGAGAAACAATTTCTCCTGCATATGAACTTAAACAGTGTCATTTATATGCTCCTGCAAGATGAAAAGTGTAGGAAAATTTTTGATAGCACAGTTATTTCCCAACAAATACAAGTATGCTATTGAACATTAAAATGAAGGAGGAGAACATACCTGAACGGTTCTAGATCAATGGGAGATGGTAAGAAGTGAATGCTGACAAAACTTGCAAGGACTGCAGCTGGAAATCCCCATGCTGGGAACCTGGGAAGGAAAGAAAACGGTTCTATATTCACACACTCAGGAGGAGGGCAGGAAGGGAACAGAGTCTGGTGGGGTTTTTTTGTAAATGTTAAACTGAGTGCTAAAAATTTGGCCTGCAGGAAGACACAGCAGACTGACAATCTGTCCATCCCTGCCATGGAGAGGAGTGGCCCCACTGCTCCACAAACACTGCTGCTGTCCTGCTCTGCCTCTGCACTGAACTCGTCAGTCTCCAGGTGGATGATTCTGCCCCCAAACCACCAAAACACGTTTCTTTTGCTGAGTTGTATTTCTAGTACATAACTGCCACAGGCAGAGCCCAGTCACTTGTGTGGTCAGCAGCTTCACTGACTGCAGTATCGTTAAGGCTTTTATCCATCCCACCCTGCCTGAGTGCTGAAGTATTTGCTATTTGCAGCCCTTACCAAGTGCAAACACAGCCCTAATGTGGTTGTGGCACACACGAAGCTGTGAGGTCTCACATGAACCAGCCTTCAAGGCACTGGCTGAGCCAACTGCCATCTCCTCTGCTGTGCAGCCACAGTGCCCAGGGAAGTGCCACAGAGACCAAAGCAAACAGCTCAGCAGCTCCCTCCTACCAATTCAATCAGGGAGGAATAAACCACTTAAGAAACACAAAATAAGTAACCGGAAAATTAAACATGGATGCTACCAAAGAAAACTACTAAATCACCACTAAAGATAAAAAGGAGTGAAAAGCATTTCCCGGGGAGGGAAGACTAGGGTATCACCTCCAGCCTTGGTGTACTGGCCTCATTCTGCACGGTGTTTTTAACAGAAGGAAACCACTCGCCCCTGGGCTGTCCCACCCAGCACCACTGCGCTCCCCCCTATGGAGGGGTCAGCTCCGTGAGCCCCGCCACCCTCAGCTCCCTCCCTCTCTCCCAGGCAACCCTTAATGTGTGCTAAAGGCCAGCTGTGTCTGCCCACAGGCCTTACTGCTGCTTTACAAGGAAATCCATTTGGCCTCAAAGAGACCACAACACCGTCAGGTAAGGGAAAAACCAGACACACGTCACATAACCAAAGTATTGCCAACTTCAACTTTAATAATGGAACCATCACTTTTTTTGCCATTTCAGTAATAACTTTAAGGGGAATAAAAACTTCCCTACAAAAATAAAACTAAGCTTGTTAAAATTATAAATAGTTTAAATGTTTGTATTTAAAGACATACATTTTAATGTTTCCCTGCATTTCCCCTCCCTCATCATTTCATCATTCTGGTACCATCATATAGTGACAAGAAAACAGTTTTGCAACAAAAGCTTTGACAGTTCAATTTGATGCTAAAATTAAAGAAAGATAAAACTGACCAGGCACGACCATTTCTTTTAAATTAAAGCTGCTGTAACCACCAGTGTGCAGAACAAAAAAGAAGAAAATTAACTCCACACACGATATCTTACAATAATTAACTGTGGACTAAGACAAAATTAAAAGTTTATTTTGGTCCCCCACCCCCATCCCCTTCACCCCAAATCAAGACTCATAGTGCATACAACACTGATTGAGGTTTTTGGCTAAAGTAAATGCAGATGTGCCTACTTAAAAAGACTGATAGTTTAGTTCAAGTAAAACCAAAATTCACATATTTTTATACTCAACTTTAAAACTCAAACAGTGTTTAAATCTGAGCAACAAATGGTTCAATATTGACAGCGATTATGCAATGATTACATAGCTATGGGCAGATACATAAATTAGGATGTTAACAGAATACCCACCAACATGCTGCTGCATTCCTAGAAAAACAAATTGTAACAAAACACAAAAGCATTCCCTGAACCATTATAAAGTGTCTCACTTGAGGATAATGTTACTAACTCACACATGCACTACGATGTTACATGTGAAATTAAAAAACAAACAAGATATGCCTTAGATATATTTTATAGTTAGTCCTACTCTTAATTTTTCTTAACCCTTTAAAACATTATGATTGTCTCATAAGCTTGCAAATTCTTTTTACCTAAAAAACTTGTGAAGAGTTTTAAAAAGAATCTTACTACGGAAAGGAAACAAAGGCACAATTACATAAAATTAAGGGGAAGAACAGAAGCATCTTGGAGTTTCACACAGTATCCATTAGATGTCACCAAAGTTTTAACAATTCCTTGGGAATTTAAAACTAAGACATTAAGAACAGAGGGGAAAAAAACCCCACCACAACTTCTGCTGCTGTTCAATCCTTAGCACTCCTCCACTCCCCCAGCCCCCAGTATACAACTCATTTCCTCTCCGGCATAATAATGACTACGGTATCAGTCACTCAAATCTGCCTCATGCTTCCATGCTTCTATTGCACACCCACTTCTTTGGTTTCTTTTGAACATGCTTTTTTAGATAAATAACTCTGAAAGAACAACAACTATATTTACACTAAAGTAAAAAGTTTTCTTGCTACATTTTTCCTACTTTTAAATCAAGTAAATCAGCAGTCTGCAGAATTTGGTAATCAGTCTTTCAATTAAGAGTTTAAAAACCATAAGAAAAAAACCTTTTGAATTATTAAAAGCAAGAGTTACTAAGCTCAGTCACCAACACAGACAATAAATAATAACTTTCTGCTGGGCTGGAAACGGGAATACAAAATTCTACTTTCTTTGCCTGACTGAGCCTTTAACAAAGAAAGAAGCAGAGGAAGCTATTTCTGTCTTTCAGATATGATAATTCAAGATTATCCAGCCTAAAAATCGGTCACTGAGCCAGAGGAAAGACCTGACTTACAATAAAAACCAAATGCATCTGTAGTTGCAGCTTATGTCTGAGCCCTCGCTAGACAGGTATTTCTCACAGAGTTATCTGAGACATGGACCACTTTTCAGAATTCAAGTAAGCAGCTTTTTAGGTTTGCAACACTTTTCAAACCCTGACTATGCCTTTATGGAACCAGCTTCTCCAAAAGGGACCTGTATGTGCAGCTCCATTTCCATTCTTACTTAGCTTTTGCTTCTCGTTCCTTCCCACTATTTCTATTATCTTTATTTCTTTTCCAGTGTGGATTTACGCAGTTAAAAACCATAAAACTTATTCACAATATTATAACATACTAAAACTTTAACCTTGTAGAATTAGTATTTTAACTTTCCTCTGTGTAAATACTATTTTCATTTAAAACTTCCTCTGTCAGCTATTAAGAGTTCTTCTCCCCCAACTCTTACCTTCTCTTCAACTTTCTCTTTACCTTCTTCAGAAAGATCACTTTAAAGCTTTCCACAAATTTCACAGTACAAACCACAAGATCTCATATGCCTTACACCTATAACAGTTCTTTCACAAATTATACAGTAACTATTTGAAAACAGAAAGGTAGTGCAAATCAATTTCATCTCTAAGATAGTGCTCCTACTAATTCTCGTCCAAATGGCTTTAATAATTATCAATTTGCACATCCTTACTTGTAAAGATACCATTAAGCAAAGAAGAAAAAACCATAAAATCTTACTTCATAGCATCCTAGGAAATTGCTTACAGTTTCACAGCTTGCACCAAGATAACTTGGGAAACTCTCTAGGCACACAGAGGGTTGCAAACTGATGTACAAACATGCAGAATGCCTTACTTGTGGGTACAAGATGCTAAGTGACCTGGCTTATGGAACTAAGTCTACCCTGGCATCACAAAACCGTCTTCTGAATAAAGAAAACTACTCTCTGCTGCTCTTTGTACGTTGGGTTTGGCATGCTCTATTGACATTTGGTAGCACACATTTTCCTGAGAGTCCTTTGGCCCCCTTTTAACCCGGTTTCAACACCCCACGAAGGGCTTCTTCAAGTTTGCCCCTGTAAGCTGCGTAGCGGTTCTTCAAGATCTGCAGTTGGTCATTTTCCTCTTTGTCCAGTATGCGCAAGAAGTTTTGCAGTTCAGGAATACTAAAAGCTTCCCACTGGAAAGGCAAAGAGCAAAGAATGGATGAGACGAACAGAAAATACATAAATCTTTTATATATACAGTATTTCTAAACAAAGTCTCAGACACTGTAGACCATTTCCAACTGAAACAGTATCAGGCACCTTCCTTGCAAATCTTAGGGCATCTGAAAATATTTTACTCTTTTAAACTGCTTTTTTCTTCTGCAAGTAACAACAGGTCAACCTAACCACAAACGAAATGCACAAAGGAAATTAACACAAAAGCACAAAGGAAATTAACAGGGGAAAAAAGTCTGCTTCCAAAAAATGAACTGTCTGGTCAGCACAGCTCAAACAGAAGCCCACTCATCCATGAAGTTACACAAACACTGACCCAGCACGGGTGTGACATACCATGACTTCTCCAGTTTCATGCTCACGTAGAACAAAACTGAGCATTTCTGTTTTGGGGCCTGCCACCAAGCGCAGGTAGAGGGGATGTTCTCTGTCTGACAGCTTGCATGTATAAACTGCAGGAGAAGGAAACCACAGTAATTATCATCTTTACCAACAACGTTTCAAACACTTGGAACAACTGACGCTATGACTAATGCTTGCTAATGCTTGAAGATTTCAGAAAGATGCATGTGTAGCCAAAATTTACACACTGTTTATCAGTCTACAGACTGGTTTAGAGTGGTGAGTTTTAGGGAGGAGCTGAGCACTGACTGATGGTGACAGTGCAACACTGCACTTACACAGGAATGAAATGGCCTCCAGTCAACACAGTACACCAGCTGAATACGTGCAGGGCTGGGGTGGAGAAAAAACCCACAAGAAAAATATACAACACACAGATCTGTTGCTCTATTTAAGCACTTACAACATCAGAGCTGTGTATTCCTGTTCAGATACCTTTTCCACTTAAAATTTCACACACAAAGTCTAAAAGACAGCTCTGCCTGCCTGACAGCCAGAAACATCTGAACTCCTGAAACTGCTCTCAATGTCCACAGAAAGAAGGTGGATTCTAAGTGCAAGAACACAACTTTGGTAAAATGCACCTTTCCCTAAAAAAACCTCTTTTCCATCTTCCGGTATTTCCATGACAACATAGAACAAACTCCTAACAGCAGCCAGTGCCCAGGGAAAGCCATGTGCATTAACACCCAGGAGCACAACACACATGCTCATGGTTGTCACCTTGAGAGCAGTCTGCCAGCGCCACTACCTCAGGCACCACAGACACCAGGGTTTATCATTTTAAAAACCTGTCCTGTAGCTTAATCTCACAACTCTGCAGTGTATCAGGCCAGCTGAAACGTAGGGTCTGGGAAGAGAGCATAAAATAAAATAGGATGGACTGCAAAGCACAGGAGATCTGTGTAAATGTTTTAGCAGGTGACTTTGTCTTCGATGAATTATCCTGAAATACCCCCAGATCTTTTGCTGTCTTACCATGCTACTTTGCATAGGGAAAAAAAAGACATGGTAGGAAGATTGTCACCCCTATTTATCTGAGTTCTTCCACCTGGCTTATTTCAAGTATTACTATAGCACAACTTCTTCCCCAAACCCTTCCACTACCAAAATGCCCCAAGCTCAGCTTATACCTTGATCTTCCTTGTGACAGCGTTTATAAAGTGCAAACTTCGCAGGGTTGTCAGCCACAAAGAACTTCTTGAGCAAGGCCTCGATAACTTCCCGAACAGTGTTGGTGCTGCTGATGTGAAGGGTGTTCACGCAGCCGTCCGGCAAGTAAAAAGCGGTCTCTGTATTGCTGGGAGCACACCTCCCCTGGCTCTGGGAGGACTGCACAGTGATGGGTCTGCATAGTTCCATCTGCACTTTGATGAAGCCAGTGTAAATCCCGTTTGCATTCTGCAGTGAAGGAAAGGACTGAACTGTTAACATTGTCAGCAATGACCAGCTGTGACACAGCAGTGGAGCAGCCACATGAAAATGCTCACTGTGGTGAACACAGTTTAAATACCACTGCAATACACGACATCTCATAGGAAAGGTATTGTTGTGGTAGTTCAGACAGTTATTCTTTCTGGTATATCTTCTGAATATTAATTTTTCTTATTAATAACTATTGAATATTAACGGTTTTTTAATAATAACCATTGAATTCTAAGTATATTAGGACCTCATCAAGCAACAGGTATGACATACCAGTGATAGGTTTTAACTTTAGGAGAGAACTATGAAGTGAAAAAGATCACTAACACCCATCTTTGGCAACAGATTTACTGCAAAAATACAGAAATTATCTCCCACACTTTAGCTGTCTTTGTCAACTTCGTATGAGGTATTTAGATGGTCAAATCATGTTGAAAAAAAACCCCAACCAACCAAAAAAAAAAAAAAAACCAAAACAAAAAACCCCACAAAACAACAACAAAAAAAACCCAGACAAAACCCCAGAATAAATGCCAATCTAATCAACATCTGAAATTGTTTATTCCAGTTTCTTCTGAAAGACAAAATAGTAAAGCAAATCAAACCTTACTGAGCTAGAAAACTTTTGACAATCTGGTTTTAGGCATAGTAAGTCCTGATCCACATGCAAAAACATAACAAAGATCTTCTCAGTACATAGTCATACTTACATGGTTTAGGACATAATGGAATTTCAAAATTTCCATATACACCCACGGGAATATGTCATGTATTAGAAAATTTGGACAGCATGACAACTGAGTAACAGCGTGTGAAGCATATGCGAATTTTATTAGTATGGTCCTGAGTAGACTGGACTGAATATCAGACCTGGTTCACAATCCTTGGAAATTATGAGTCTTATGTATTCCAGTTTGTACTGTCTATGTTTTGAGGACAGGGGGAAGAAAGCCTCTTCATGCTGAAAACCTATATGACTACTCTGAAAGTTAAGTCTCCTATAATAAATATTGAGTGTTTTAATTTTTATCACTCGTTGAGCATCCTTATCAAAGAAATCTGGCAAAAATTTATCTGCAGAAACAAGATAAATATACCTTCATTTTTACCATCTGAGCATTTTCAGAATTTGTCAGAAAATTCTGACAAATTTTCACCTTAGTGTCAGCTGACAGTTTACCTTAAACACATTTCAAATTACACCAGTTTGTTTTTACAACAGGTTTTTTTGATCCATATAAAAGAGTTACATGGATAAGAAGCATTTCAGACATGAGATTTAATTTGCAGATCTAAGGAAATGTCACTTAAAAAATCATTAAAACAGTTTCATATGTAAGATGCTGAGAATAAAGCAATTCACAATGCACTACAAAGTTACAGCTCAACTGCTTGCATTAAAAATTACAGGAATCCTATGCAAAACTTACCAAGGTCATCTTTAATTTATCAGTGACAGATGAATTATAGCTTTGTATCTTCTCTTTAACTTCTTCTTTACTGAGATAAATGTGAGGTTCTCTCTCCTTCTGAACATCCTTCAAAAACAAGACAGCAGTTTTAAAATAAAAAATAATAATAATTATTTTATGATTTTGGATATGAACATTACTCCAAATGGTAATTATTCCACAAAGGCTCAACATAACAGTAATTAGCTGTGCAGCAACAGAAAGGATTAACACATTAAGCAAATCAAACAGAACATTCAGAGTGAAGGGAGATGGTTTAATCAACACATCCAAAGACACCTGTGCCCTTTTGTTGCCAACTGTTTTCCTTCGAATATTTTGCAGCAGTATGCAAAACAGCTCAGCTCATTTTATGGCTTGATTTCCTCCTGTCAATGCCATGCCATCCTGTTAAGAACACTTAAAATTTTCATGAAATATTACTTGGGGCACAAATAGGTATTTCTGAACAAATGAGGAGTACATCTGAAAATAGCAGCATGTCCTAACAAGTAACCCTGACAATCCCAGCATGTGCCAACAACACGACGGCATCCCTGCATTCCAACGTGACAGACAGGATGTTACACACAGGGTCACTGCCTACTACATAAACCATTGCAAGTAACTCTCCAGATACATAATGTTACACCAATTGCATGTTTTTTCCATGGGGAAGGCCTATTAAGATTTTTCAACTGTTGCTTTTATGAGGTTGCTATGGATTTCACGTGCAGCAGTAAAAGACGACCCTGGAATTGGATTTTTTCCAAACAAACATTTGTTCCCAGTCTGTATTCCCACAGCAAACCAGTGTTATAAATACATTCCAGTTTCTACCACTGGCACAAACGCCATATATAGTATGAAAGAGTTCCAGCTCTCAGCTTTGACGATTTAAGGCTTCAGTTAGACAAGGGAGACGCTTTGAAGAACCTCGAGGCTTTCAGAGAACACCTGAACACATTCACCCTACGGACAAACCAAATCACAGTTCCATCTGTCCTCACAAACACATTCCAGTGGAGCATATCCTGAGAAAGGACTTCCCTGACTTCAGTGGCCAGTATATTGAACACCACTCAGCACAACTCAGCATACACCTTTGCAGGCACTTCAGTTTGCCAGACAGGACCCCAAAGATGAGCACATCTGCTGTGGCATTGTAAGCTTCCACTTGCCAGAAAGAATCTGCTGAACTTTTTGTGTCTCCTAATTTAAAATCAAATATTTTTAGCTCTTTTAGGCTTAGTTTTGCTTTTCCTATATGGCATTTCACTAAATGACATGCTGGAGCAGACTTATTTTCCCATAGCTATAAAAAGAAAGGTGTGGTCTGAATGGAGAACTTGAAGCCAGAAACCTTGAATTCTGATCTGGGCTCAGATACTGATTTCCTGCATACCACAGAAAACATACCTTTATTCCAAAATCAGGAAACTGAGGCAAAAAAGGAACACCAGTGAAAGACAACTCTGCCATTAGTTCCTTAAACACAGTTCTAAGATTGTGTATTGCACAGTTGCCAGACATCACCTACTATATTACAAACACCAAATTACTGAACATTTTCAGAATTCAAATCTCTATTCTCCCTAGAGAAATGAAGCCTTGTTGCCCCTCTGTTGCAGTGGGGATCCTGCAACACGCATATATCAAACCAGGAGCCCCGTGGAAAGGAAATATATATGGACAGACAGATTCTTGATAGCTGTTTCAGAGATGTTTATTTCTCCAGCCGCATGGCCGGAGCTCTGCCGAGGAACTGTTCCAGTCACGGGACCAAGGGTCCTTCTGCCCGCGCAGGGAACACAAACCAACCAATGGGAACGAGGCTGAGCAGGGACAGGGAAGCCCCGTGTCTGTGCCCTCAGGGCCCCTCTCCCAGGGCTACACGGCAGGGGAGGGACCCCAACACCTCACCCGTTTTATTTTAATAAAAGGAGAATGAAAACAACTGGATAAACATAACAAGAACAGTTTCAAAACAAAACAAGCCACCCTCCTGAGTCTTTAAATGTCCAAACAGATTCTGTGGAACATCTTAGGGCTGACAGAAGGGAGACAGAACTCTCTGAGCATGCTTTGTGGGGAAACTGAGGCAGGAGAGGGTTTAACTTCTTCCCTCCCCCTTTTCATCCCCCACTCGGCATTGGAAAGGGATTTTTGGGGAAACAATTGGCAAAAGCATGGTTTTGTGAGGGAAACCATGGATGAAAAAACGGATTGGGAGTACACTGGGGGTAATAGGATATAGGGTAAAAGGGAAAGGTGGGATTAGGAAAGGGAAACTGTAGGGGGGACTTACAATAGAGATACTGTCTAACATGACTACGATTTTTTGCATATATACTGCCTTTTACAGGAACACCATCAGGCCCAGTGACCTGCGATGCTTGTAACCCTTTTCTCCCTAGTACAATATTAAATTCCACCACCTCTCCATCTCCCAAGCTTGGGATGCATTTTTCAGGGTTATTCTTTTTAATAGCAGTTCTATGCACGAATATGTCTTGCTGGTTGTCACACCTTGTTATAAAACCATAATTTTGCTTAACATTATACCATTTTACTATCCCTAAGGTCTTAGTTGCTATGATCTTTTCCTTTTTCCGAGTGGCTGCTGTTTTCTGTCTCGCTGCGTCTTTGCTGTCTCTTTCGGTCGCTCTCGTGTTGGAATTGTCAGGGCTGCTGGTGCCTGCGCGCTCTTCCCGGGGTCGCGTTCGGGGCCGCGCGGGCCGGGCCGGGCCGTGCCGCTCAGTTCTCCGTGCGTCGCCTCCTCTGGTCGCAGCTTCGCTGCCGATGCCGGGCGCTGCACCCACGTCTCGGCCGGGCCCCCGAGCGACGACTCCCCCGCGCTCCGCTCCAGCGCGCGTCTCGGCTGGGCGCGGCTCCGTTCCACCGCCGCCAGCCGCCGCCCGCGTGCCGCCCCTCTCGGTCGGGCATTCACGGGGCTCGCTCCACCACGCACTGCACAGGACCGGGCGGGCACCGCCGGGTCCCGCCGCTCCCGCCGCGCCTCGCTCCGCCACCGACACTGCGGCTCGCGTGGCTCCGGCCGCGCGCGGGAACTGCCTCGCTGCTGCTCTCAGAGCGCTCGGTGCACGTGGCCTGGGCCGCACGGTCCCTGCGCCACGCTTCCCTTCGCCAAGACACAGCTGACATTGCTCAACAGTCTCGGTAACTAAATAATATTCACGAAAATATTCTTCCATCGGCATATATTTTGACTCCAGTATTAACTGTGTCCAAACGGTTTTCCAAAAGCCCTTGGTAAGAATTAAATCCCAAGAAACATAGAAAAAGTTCTTAAACAACCATGCCAGGAAGTGTTTCAGTTCTTTTTGAGCTTGAATCAAGCTAAAATTTACAAATCGTTGTTCAAGAATCATTTTAAGTTTAAGATAAATGTCCATATGCGGCTCTGAGAGCCAAGAGTCTTCCCACGGTTCCTCCATAGTTCAGATATGGAATAGCAAAGCAAAACCAAGAAGAGGAATCCAAAGTTTCCAGGGTTTACTCACACAAATCAGTCGCTTAGGGATCGGGGATCGTTCTGCTCTCAATTCTCCACCATTTGTTGCAGTGGGGATCCTGCAACACGCATATATCAAACCAGGAGCCCCGTGGAAAGGAAATATATATGGACAGACAGATTCTTGATAGCTGTTTCAGAGATGTTTATTTCTCCAGCCGCATGGCCGGGGCTCTGCCGAGGAACTGTTCCAGTCACGGGACCAAGGGTCCTTCTGCCCGCGCAGGGAACACAAACCAACCAATGGGAACGAGGCTGAGCAGGGGCAGGGAAGCCCCGTGTCTGTGCCCTCAGGGCCCCTCTCCCAGGGCTACACGGCAGGGGAGGGACCCCAACACCCCTCTATTTTTCATCTTCCCTCTCCCCCAAACTGTCATAATAAAGATGGACACAGTTTCATCTAAACTGCCCACTTCATCTCTCCAAAGGCTCTTTCAGCTTTATAGTGTTCTATTTGGGGGCAAACAAAGCAGACACAAAGGAAAAAAAGTGGATACTAAAGGGACAGGAAAGTCTGCAGGCCTCTATTTACATCTATATGACACATTTCAAGAACCCAAGCTTTAACTTGCAACATTCCCTGTAAGTGCAGACAAACTCCTTCACATGGATGCCAGCCAAGACTCACCTCAGGCAAGCACATTGTAGAGGTCATATCTCTCCAATCTACCAACAGTATTGATACTGAATTTCCAATACTGGACACCTCAGCTTTAATGTTTATTATTAATTAATTTCTGATTGTTCAGCCAGGTACCTACCCAGCTGGAGCTGACTGTCACGATGATTACTGAGGTCACCCACAACATCCACTATCGTTAAGCAAAAACACAAACCAGGAAAGAGGAAAAAACCTCAACCTATGTTGAAACATCAACCTTTGTTTACAAAAAAATAATAAACAAACAAACAACCATTTCGCATTAACGTCTGTGCACCTCAAGGTTTAATTTCACAAAAACAACTTTTAATAACTGTAGGTGACAAAAAGAACCTATTGCCTTTAATGGCAATGGCACAGAGTAAGCTCACAAGGCTGACAGCTAGGAAATTATCTGTATGCATTATTAAAGAGAATAAAAAAAAAGAGCAAGAAAAAAAACCTTGGTGAATTAATAAGTATAAACAGACAACAAGAAATTCTCTCCTGTTTTCACACAGGAGAGTTTTCATATACATTTCTGTTCTCCCAAAATGACAGAAATTTGATCTGGTTAGAAACGACACTACCCCACGAGATCACTCTAATCCTGGGGATTGCCGTGGAACCAGGCACGACAAGCAAAATCCAAGCACAGCATCCAAGCCAGCTGATTTCCCATAGACTTGCCCTGGTCATGCCCTTGTAGTCAGCCTTCTCCGGTGCGGCTCCACTATAGAGCTGTGGGCCACAAGGTATCACTGGGGCAGCTGTCATTCCCTCAAATGAGTCAGACATGATTCCATACTTGAACATACCACAGGAATTTCTGCCTTCTTGCACTAGCACTAGAGGCCGGACAATTTTGGCAAAGCTTAATTAAGCCCACAAAAAACACATCTGTGTGTTTACGCAAAAGCAGAGATTACCTCCTTCTGTAGCAAGCATTCTGCCAACAAATGTACCTCTAACTCATTTTCTAAACAACCAAAGCCTGTGCCTCAATTAATTTTAACAGCACGTAGTTCATAGCAAACCTCTGAACTGAATACAAAGAGGACTACTAGGATTAAAACAGACAAATGGACCCAAAATCATTCAATAAAAATACCATACATAATAGGCAGAAATGCTGTTTACTTCAGTCATCATTTTCACCCTACTCCACCATCTTTCACCATCAAGACCACAGGCAGAGAAAAGTGAAGACATGTCCCAGAAGAGGAAAGAACTTGATGCCACTGGAAACCTAAGCCCGAGGTCTTCATGAATTATTCTGGCGATACCATCTTGCACCCCAAAAAAAAAAGCTGAGAACACTCCAACTACTCATTCATCAGGGCACAGCTTCAACCAAGCAAACAAAACCTCCTCACTAGATACACACCAGGACTTACAGAAAATCACATTGCTGTCACACAGACTGCAGAGACAGTAAATCCCATATGACTGCTGTCAACAGAAAGCCAACAAAGGAACAACTCACTGGGTTTATTATGAACAAGAAAGCCTCAGCCCACCATGATTCACTGGGTCAGCTGCACTCAGTGAGTATCATTAAGCAGGACACACAGATTTGAGGCACTTGTGTCTTTTAATTTTCCTAATTATGCTTAACCAACATGCAAAGAGAAGCTGACAAGATGGTATATAGGTTTTTTTCCCTGGCTTTTTCAACCTTCCTGAAGCTGAATTGCTCTCAGTATACATTAGCACTTAAATTTTGCCATACAGCTTTGCTAGCCATGTTGGAAGTTAAAATAAGTCCTCTTTGACCAGCATACTGAGGTGGGTAGAGGAAGACTTGGCAAACTCATTTCCCATAGGAAATAACAGGTCCTTCATAACAGGACCCACTAAAAGCCATCCCCTGCTAACTCTGCTTTTGTCTAGCAGATCAAATTCCACTTTGTTATCTCAGCAGGTAAATTTATTACCTGTGAAGACCTTGAGTCATCCAATACAACAGTAATACTTAATTCATCTCTACCGTGCTTTACAACGTGCTTCTGACATCTTGCTCTTGCAATGGCCACTAAGTGGTTGAAGCCACACCTGCTCAGGGTGGGACTACTGGTAAAGTAATTGCTCCTAAGTCAGCTGTTTCAAACAAAGGAGCAAGAGCCACTTTGGAGGTGAGACTGGGCACAGCTTCTCAAAGTCAGTGTGCTGCTGAGGCACAAGGGAAGCATGATTCATCTCCAGGCTGATTCAGATGCAGCTGATTCATCTCCGACTCCCTACAAAACGCCCAGCACGCACCTCAGAACAACTGTACATCAGGAATTGTGAAACCACCTTTCTTCAAAAGTTAGGCCTGGTGATGAGTTTCCTAACCACAGATCCTTGCATATGTCACAGCAGCAGAGTGAAGTATAAACACAACCAGCAGAGCAGTTCACACTGGGTCTTCTTCCATCAACCAAGACCTAGATGTTGCTAGGCTTAATCATATAGCACTTCTGGGTGCTAGTGTGCAAAAAATGAACCTTCTCTATAAAACAATGCACAAACATTTCCATGCTATTTTTTGTAAAAATAAAATAAAATATATAGAATTGAACCTGAGCTAGGTTCTCTTCCATCACCTAGCCAAATTATATTCTTGGTAATGTCTGCCATGTCAGCACCCCTTTCTCCTCCCAGCCCACTTCAGTGTTTTCCTCATCAGAGCTCCTGGTCTCCTTCCATTCCCTGATGCAAATGTGATCTGCTACTTCCTCAGACCAGCAAAGATGGGAAAGATAAAAACTAGTCCCAAGGAGACAGCTGAATACATCAGAATCCGTGCAGATATATCTGGGTCTAAAGCACTGATTTTCTAGTGTGAGCTATTAATTGTTAAGAAAATCATTCTGTCCTTCACAACACTTACAGTGCACACCATTGGCAGCCATTTGTGTTAAAGCCATTTCTCAGCTCAACCAAAGCAGGATTTCATTCTCAAATGAAATTCCTAAGCAACAGCTGTCCCTAAGAGGGAAATGAGGCAAGTGCTTTCATTTTCCCAAGGGGAATAGCTGGTCTTTCATTAGAGCTCATGATGCAATGCCTCTTCACAGTTGAGCTTCCTCCCAACAAAAAGAGCAGAAAAAGTTTTTTCTTTATCGCCTCCACCCCCCATGCTCATCTCATTTATTGTAGCACAGATGTTTCGAGAAGCAGCACTCTCTTTGTAACATTGATGCTGAGTGCAAAGCCCTAGCTGAGACTCGCTCAGCATGAATCCTCAAGAAACACAACTAAAACTGCACAAATTACAATTAAAGTGAACTGCAAGTCAAGTTGTGGTCCCAAAAAAGAAGAATCACATCACATCAGGGGTTTTATGGAAGTCTAAGTCTCACGGTTTCTGCCAAAGCCTAGTCTCGCATGCAGTAAGAAAGCACTAATAAACTCAACAGCTACAAGCTGCTATGGGACGAGGATGAAAAAAGGTTTCACAAACAAAGAAAACTCCAAAACCATGAAGCCTGTATCCTCAGGATCCTTGCCTTGAGTCAAATGTCTGGTTTCCCCAAACTGCTACTGCAGCCTTCTATTCATGGAGAGATAAAAGGTCTCTCTCTTCCATCCAACCTGGTATTTTCACAAAACTTAAGAAATTAGCATCTCTTGAGGAATGGAGAACTAAGTTCCTCTTCAATATTTCAGCCTGAAAGACACAGGGAAATATAATGGACAAAAGGTTAAACCTATCCCGGGAACTTAAATAAAGCATTTTTATGAGAAATCTGAAGAACCAAAGACCTCTGGGAACTCAAGCAATCTTTTAAGACACATCAATCCCTATCTCAGCTCTCATGTTTCACATTAATCACACACATACAGTGAACATGATTCAGTCAGATGAATGAAGATTGCTGTAAATTGTGGCTGGAAATTTCTGAAATAAAGCACTAAGGGGTTGAAAATGAGAAATCCGACCTAATCTAAATTAAAAAAAGAAGTCTTGTTTAGTCATAAAAATTTCAGCTAGTGCATCCTATTTACACTACATTTGCATTAAAGAAAGGATTTAACTAACAGTGCTATCATACAACAACAAAAAAGCCCAACAGAGAATACAGGAAACAAAATAAAGGGAATTCTGATCTCAATTGTTACTCCTTCTACTAGCAAGAATACTCTCTTTCCTACTGCCTGCCAGCACTCCTACAGGAAAGACAGCAACTGAAACCTTGCAATTAAACTATTTTGAAACAAGCACCTTACTTCTCCCTCATCCTAACTCTTCTGAGAGCAGAGCAGCTTCCCAAGTGACAACAATCTCTCCTATCCTGGGGCAAGCCTGAACTCAGGATACGTGCTCTTCCTTCATCTGAAACCCTGAGACTCACCAAGTAGAGACACTCGTCACAGCCAGTCAGAGACACCAGTAGCCATAAAGGTGTGAAGAAGACCAACTAGGGGCAGGGTGGCCAGGAGGAAACATTAACATCTAAGTACCTACAGGCATTGACCTTATCACATAGCTGAACCTTGTAATGTTTGCATCTTCCTGAACAGGGTGAGGTTGCTTTCTGGGTCAGGGAAAGGGGAATTTTTCTCACAGGATGGACATGGGCAAAATAATCTATCTTCTTGTAATACCTTTTGCTTTCTGCATTCAGGGAGATCCAGTTCTCACAGTGGCACACAGGGCAAGGAAGCAGTCTCTTTTTTAGGAAAAGATTTTGTTTTTCTAAGCAGGTTTGGCTGATCTGAGTCTTGAACAATTATCCTGACAGTCAGAGAGAGTTCAAGAACAGCCCACACCATAAACTCCTGACAGAGCAAGAGAAGTGGCACCCTCCCAGGTCAGGTGTACAGGGCATCCAGCCTCATATTCTGCCTTTGACAGCAGCAAAAACAAAGGCTATTTCAAGCAAGCACGTGAGCCATCTCTGCAGCCTCTCTGCTGGCATCCACAAGTGTGGAAGCAGGAATTCAGACGGCACCTCCCTTCCGAGTCTGTTCAGTGTCCATTTATGGGCCTGGTGCCTCTGCATGCACATAAGCCCTTTCTGAACCTGCCAACACCGCCTGTCTCTACACCTCCTGTGGCAGCAAGTTCCAGAAATTCATGACTGCAGTGTGAAGAGGTACTGCCATCTGCTTTAAGCTGATCTTACTACTAAGACAGAAGATAACTTCTGTTAAAAACATTGAGTGCCCTGTAATCCCAATATGGCAGGAGCTGGTAAACCCAAGTTTCACATTCAGTTTACGTATCACCTTTGTGATTTTGTAAGCCACAGGCGCACATACCTTCTTTTTCTTTCTCCAAAGTGAGAAGCCTTGAACTCCTTAGTCTTTCCTAAGGTAGTTGCTCCATCCTCTCAATCATTTTGCAGCAGGGTGACTAAGCACAAAAATGGGATATGGGGACCAGACCAGGACAGAACTTGCGACATAGGTGCACCAAAGCTTAGATGCTCTTTGCTTATCAATCTGTATGCTACAGGTATATGAAAAATCTTTACTTTTATCCATGATGCAATGTGGTCTCCCTTCCATAGTGGTTAAAGAAATCCCCATGCAACACCACATTTTATAATTTTATCATAATTTTACAAGGTACAGGCATTACAGTTAATACTTGTTACTTTCTGACTATTTTCAGTTTTTCCCAAGTACCACCATGTGATTTGGCATGCTAATGAAAGCAATGAATGACAAAGTAAAACATTATGTCTCCTGTCTGCCCCCTCTGATGTAAACACTCAGATGTTTATATGGTGAATATTTTTAAGTAGCAGAGAAACAAAACAAAAGTTGTAACTTCCCTTTATTCCTTTTAACAAATTATTTTCCTTCAAACAGAGGCCACATGAACACAGTTCATATTCAGGCATTGTGGAAGTAAGGCTAGAAAACGGAATATATTTGTTGGTGACATTAACATTGCTGCTTGAGTTTCATTTAAGTTCATCATGACCTCACCTCTGAAAACCCCTAGTTACAAACCCTGTCGTACCCTACATGGTTGTACTTTAACTACTGGCATGCAACCCAGTTTCAAAAAATCTGTCATCTGTTTAAAGTGAAAACCAACTGTACAAATAATAGCAACTCAGGCTTAGCATTAGATTTTGTCCCTAAAGACACAACAGATTTTACACAGATTTGTACATTTTCCCCTCTCCATACTATGACATATTTTTAAAGAAATATATTAAGTGATTTAAATAACATTTAACAGCCGTTTCAGTTTTGCAAATTTTAGTAAAACTAGATGTAAGAAATATCACAGACAGCAAATCATTTCCTTCAGGTCTCCTCTTCAGAAAGTGTGAGTTTTAACTGCTGGCTATTTAAGCACATAAGGTGTTTAATGAACTAAAATGGATTACCAGCCCCTGTGACCTGTACAACAAAGTCAAGCTTTTAAAAGACCATTAGGAAATGAGCTTATAAAAGATACTGTATTGAAAACTAATTAGTATATCTTGAAGGTTAAGTATGGTCTGAAGCCCAGGGTACTAACACAAGTAGAGATGAAACAGCTAAGTAACATTAGGGCTCCAGGTTATTACACCAGGTGCATGTGACCCTGCAATGCAAGAATCCAACATGTTCCATCCAACACAAGGTAGGAAGAGGTGGTTTACAATGACAGCCTCCCAGGTCTTCAAATGCAACTATCTACATTTTACTTTAAAACTGACATTGGAAACCACCCAGCCATTCCTGGGGAAGCAAGCACCATGCCAGGCCAAGGCATAGAGTCTTCTCCCCGTGCTTACTGCCAGCACTTTCCAGTCTGAAGCAAGCTCAGTCGTGGGCCTTGTCTCAGCAGAAGCTGGTTGATGTGCCAGCTTTTGCCAAGTGTGTCAAGCACCATTTTATCTTTAGAGCAACATTCCCTTCCTGGATTTGGCTGGGTAGCTCTAAGATTGTGTCACCAAATTACTTTTAAAACCTTCTGACAAAACCTGCTTGTATCGAGAAAAGACAACAACTTCATAATCAGGCCAAGCCTTAGGGCTGGTGTTAGACAGAAATGGTGAGCCTACACATGGTCACAACAGTCCCATCAACCAAGTCATTTTTGTTTGGATTTGTTCCACATAAAAAACACAAACCTCAAAAATGCACACTAACAATTCTCATCTAGGAAACATCACACACTGGCTCTTTGGATATAGAACAACTCTGACAGTTTTCCCTTATCACAGACCAGAACACTGAAAAAAATCTTGAGAAAGATGAATGGCCTTCTCAAAGAAATTCCATGGTCATGGGGAGGATGTTGTACTTTGTTTGAAGAACATAAAGTTCTGCAAATTCAAATAGTCACTGTTACTGTCTCTATCAACCTGGTGCTGAACTCATATTTGAAACTTTTCTGAAGAAAAAATGCCCTCCTCTACCACACATGCATCTCAAACCCCCACAAAATTAAGGAAGTACAGCTATCTATTTTTCAAATGAAGTCTGCATTTGAAAGGCCTCAAAAGCTCATACACAACCTCTAATTAAAGTAGCAAAAAATATCTTCTTAGTATGTTAAATATGATCATGATAAAACCATCACATGCATTTACAGTCAACTTATGTAACTGCTGCTATATATATATACACACACATACACAAAACAAACAGAGCTAAAAACTAATCCCATCCAAAACCTAATAAAGTTCACACTGACTGTAGCTCTACTTCAAAACAAGTTAAGTTTTCATGAAGTAAGTCCATAGGAAGTATTTTTACCACACTACTTGTCTCACTGCAATTTGTGCAATTAAGTCTCTACACAGCTTCCACAGAAATATTAAAAACCAGTCTCTTCCAAGAGACATCCAAATCAGATATTTCACAGTGCAGACAAAAGGACGCACCCCTGCAGTCTGGCCTGCATGAAAAACTTCCTCCTTCTTTCACACTCCAGAAAATTTATATCACCTGACACATTTCATTAACAGTTAAAACTGTAATGACTGTACCCTTCTGTACAGTCTTTATATTACCACATTAAAAATCACATAGTATCCAAAAGACATTTCTAAAGCAGCATAATATAATCATCAGCTTTACCTACTACTCCCTAAGCTAATCTTGCAAAAATTCAAGAAAGAAAAATGGATGGGGGCAAAGTAGGCGACCATGTACCACTGTAGTGTAAACTTAAACTGACCTTAATGATAGGATTTTACCTCTATTTTGTATCTCCAGCCTTAAGAGGTCAAATGTTGAAAAATGAAAACCAAAACCCCTTACGCGATTATCTCAAGGCTGCAGCAAACTGGAACTTTTCAGTTCTTTCTCCACCTTCCTTCAATTTGACTGGAATTCCAGTTTGAACTTATCATGACTTCAGAGCTCAGATTTGACTGCTGTTCCAGTAAGAAAGAAAATAAAAGGCTTGAACCATTCTTGGATTCAACTTACTTCTCTCATCTTGCAGATGAGGGATGCAGTAGAGCATTCACGGCTTAGCTGAGAACAAACTGGTAAAAGGCAGGTGGCTGCTGGACCTTAGCCATCCAGCTCCATGGCACCACCCACTAAAGCCCATGTCCTAGTGACCTCAAGACCACACCGGTAAGATGGTACTCAACCCTCAGATTGCTGCATTGTGAGGAAACCAACCAACCGAGTCAGTAAGATTATGCCTTGAATAAACTCATGAGCATGGTAATGATAACCTGCTTCTGAGGGGTTTCAATCTCTTGTTTTTCTACCACCTGGATTTTATCAGTCACACACATTTAAGGCTACCAAGCACTTCAGTTGTAAGCAGAGTGGGACTGACAAAAGCACAAGTGTCTTCAAAACTCCTACATTCTCTAAAAAGAAAGACAAAACATACTATTACCATTACAAAAATTGAAAACTGCCACCATCTTGTGTCTCAACCCTTTTTGCAAAAATATACTTGCTGCCCAGTTTCAGTATGAGTTTGTTTTCCAGAATACACACACACATTAACTTCTTACAAATCAATTCAGGTGCCTCTCATGCTGAGACAATTTTAAAGATGACTGCTTTTAGCCATATGCCCAGTTCTCTGTTAGGTGCTACCACTGTCTGAGAAACCAGTGTCAGCTGTCACAGCCCTCACCCACTAACAGAATCACTACAAGGCTGCAGGTGACTTCCACAAATCCAGGAGGCTTCTTTCTTAAATAGTTTTTTTTTCTTTTTACAGGTGAAAAAGAACAAAATAAACAAACTGAAAACAGAAGAACTAGCAAAGGAAAGCCAGGGTTTTAATTTTGTACAGGTTAAAAAAAAGACCAGAGATAACATAAAAAAGCATTAACCAAGTCTGCAGCAAGAGAGAACTACAGTGCAATAAACACCTCATGGCACAGGTCCCAACTTACCCAAACACTGTGCTAGCCTGGTGCCATGTATCAGCAGACAGTTTACACCACTAACATCTCCAGTGCTTATGTGAGCATGCTGCTCCTTTCTCATCAATTCACCATTTCTGTATCTGGGCAGACAATTCTGTAGCAGTGAATCACATCAGAATTACAGGACAGTTGTTACACTCAGACATTTATTTTTTTAGTAACATCAACAAAAGAATAGGGTGATACCAGTGCTATTTAGATCAATACTGACAGGACACAGTGGAGAGAGAACAGAGTAGAAGGCCACAACTGGTAGGCGTTCCAGGAAGGTGTGAACAGAAGACTTCAGAACATGGTTAATGAATATCCCACTGGAGAAGCTGGATAAACAAACTCTCCATCTGAGGAAAGGTCAGGGGAACAGCAATTAGGCTGCACCGGAGAACAGGGCTTGCTTGCTTACAACCTGGTGCTATGGCCCGACTCCAAACACAAGTTATTTTGCCATGCTGGAGAATGGCCACCAGGAAACCAGAGAAGGGGGAAAATGATTACATGCTTTGTTCTTAAGCAGCAAATGGGAGAATGTGTTGACTTTACAACAGAAAGTTCAAAAAGTTGTTCTTTTTTCCTTTCCAAACAGCTATTTCCCTGCTTTTATGGGCAGGATGTTACAGGCACAAGGAAGCACTGCTGCTACTCCACCTTTCCTTAAGCCTGACTTCTGCTTCAGGAAATGTAATTATGAAGCTTCTGAAGGTATGAGATCTGCTAGAGCTGATAGGCATTTCAGGTGGAAGCAGAAGAGTAGAATTTTTTGTTTTAAAAAAAATCCCTGTTAGAGGGAATAAGGATAGTCAGTACTATCACACCCTCTGAGAAAACACTCAGAAGACAGAACACATTGAAAAGGATGGGTCACCTTATGGGCAAGCATCAGATAAGAAACCAGTACAATCAAAATTTCCTCAAATAACAAATTCTGCAAAGCAAAATCACAATGGCCTTTTTATTAAAAGTATCTGAAATATTTTGTTAACATTTCCTGTACTTTAACAGAAAATACTGAGAACTCATGGTTTTAGCCAATAAAATGAAGCATGCAACCAGGTAATTTAAAAGGAGATCAAAATAAAAGTTAAAAAATAAAAACCAAACCAAAAAACCATCACCCAACTGGAAACAAAGCATTTGCCTATGTCTTTAAACTTACAGTTGTTAAGTTACTAAGTTATACCATTATCTTATTAGAAGTTTATAGATCACAGGAGCCATTCTTAGTTTACAAATATAGACATGCACACTTAAAACTATACAGTAAAGTGGAGTCTTTTTGAGAGCTGGAAAAATTAAGAATGTATCTGGAACCTGTGACACACACAAAAGCATTAGTCCTGTAATCAGACCAGTCAGTTCACATCCACTCTTCCACTGAGCATATATAATACAAGTCCGCTAACAAGACCTCTCTAATTGCCATATGTGAAGGGCCTCAGCTTTTACACCTCAATCAAACATGTAATTAATTAAAGGTTTGGTATTTCTTCTGTTCCAAACCTGTACAGACAATTTTTCCAGAACACTGAAATTCAGACAAATTTCTACCTTTGCATAATGTGATAGCAAAAACTTTTCATATCGACAAACATTGATGGTTCACATAAAAAGTTCTTCTGTAATGCCTGGTTGCACAGGGTAAGGAAGGGGGAGAAGAACACATGGGTGTTTCCCCTATGCAGCATCCTAGCAAGCACTATGATATTATAACACAAGGAGCAGACCTGGAAACTACAGACAACAGAACAGTACAGAGAAGGCATTCCGTTTTTTTAAATGCATTCGTTTAGCATCCAAACAATCACTTCTGACCCACATTATGAATGTGGAAAGTTACAGTAGCATAGTAGTAAGTGTCACTTTTACACAAAAACTACAAGGCATCCCAAGTATAAGGAAGTTCTCTCCAAATGGCATAGTCCTTGATTATTAGGACCATTCATCAGGAATTCCTAATGAAATCAGCAGAATTCTTCATTTATTAATTAGTAAAAATTAACGAAAATCAGTGTAGTTACTTACACAGGCTTAGGTGACACACTGATGCCCACATACGCACACACGAAGGAAAGATGTTTTCAGAAAAAATGGCATGGCAACATCAAAGCGTAGAAACACGAGGAACAAGGAACAAAGGAAGCTTACTACATGCTTTTAATCAAATAATTTTTATGATGCAAAGTGGGAAGAAGCCAGACATAGCTTTTCAGCATTTCATAAAAAGAGCATAGGCAATCTAAACAAGCAAACTACAAAGGACGCAAGCAATCCTAAGAAAAGATAATGCTGCAGGGTATACAACCTGAGGTACCACCACACCTTCCAGTTTTGCTTCAGTAATCTGCATTTTGTTTGCAATTTCTCAGTCTCATACATCTAACTAATTTACATCATTGAAAAATTAACAAGACTTGCAAACATCTTATAGGCTTAACCAGACTAGGAAATACCACCTTTCTAGTGAGTCAGAAGTCTAGTTCTGTCCTGAGGAAAGAGTGATCAAAACTCAGCAACATCTTGATGTTACTGCTAACATAAGGAGAGTGTGCTCTCCTCTTTTGTACTCCTTAGCAGTTTTACGTGGCCACATAATTATACTAGAAATGAAGCACACCTGCTTCCAGCCACCCTCCCACTGAGACCATGTGGTGGTTTAGGTCGCACAGCCCATACACAGGATAGCCAAAAAGCCTGCTCTGGGATGAGGCTTTCCAAAGTACCCTCCACATCTTCTAACAGGGGGGCAGACACTGTGCAGACCCTGCACTGTGTTCTCCTCCTGCCACCAGAGACACAACTCCATGCTCCAAGACGTAAAGGATGAAGCTGGGCTGGAAATAATCTACTTTTTCCAACAGAACTAACCCCACTGCCCCTCCTCTCCTGCTTGGCACATCTTGGGAGACCACCAGGCACCACTACCTGTTTTTCCTGCCCACCAGAACACCTGTGCCCAACCTGATCTCAAAATGCTTTGAAGGGAATTCATATGCATGTAAACCAGCAGAGGTAATATCACCAAGGGTCATGCTCTTGTTTTAGCTAGTTCAGGTGTTGTCACTAAAAAGGGAAACAGAGTAATTTTCACCACAGAAGCAGAGTCTTTTATAAATTAATAAAAGATAATAGGTAGATGACCAACTGACTGCTATAGCTGGTGACAGGGCCAGTGGGTGAAGAGAGGCTCCCCGCTGGTAGGCTCTGGACTGCCAGCCCTTTGCAGTGACTTGCCCACAAACTGGGAGCATCAAACATGCATGCTCCTGTGTACTAGGACTGGTCATAACTACATTCCTACTCCCTCTGGGATCTCTTTGCAAACTACTACTGTTTAAGAGAATAATTTGCCAGCACAACTGTACATTCCTGGGAATATTTTGCAAATCAGTTGTAAACAGTAGGCTTAGCAAACCTTTTCTAAACTTTACACAGAACAAGGAAACATTATCCCTGCACCCATAACCTCAGCACTCTTGTGTTTCAGTTTACGCTGAGTCCCATACATCTATTAAATGGGATGTTTTGAAATACCAAGTTATCAGGAATGCTGGCACTGGAATACTGATTCTCACATTAACTTTTGTAACATTGCAAGATCTTCCAGATCTGACTGCTCTAGTTTACAAAGACTACTCCCACTGAAAGGGCTACCGCCACCCTCCACCACAACAGCTGTTTGCAGAACATGATCTCTGTTTCTGTCCAAACCCTCGCTGATATTTGCTGTCTTGACTCAAGCTGTTTAAGTGACTGCATAGTTTTGAAGTAAAAAAGCACTGAACAAATCCAGTTGAACAAAATTAAAAACTAAAGATTAACATAAGAAAGAGCAGCCAAAGGAGCACAGCGATGCTCATTTAGATTTCTAAATAACAGAACGCAACTCTCCCCATACCCAGACTGACCTAGAAACTCCCAATATCCAGCTTACTTATAAGAAACAAGAGACATCAAAATGCTGCCAAGGGACACCTGGCCCCTTAGGAGGCCTCTAATTTACTGTCTCTGCAGCTGGATAATGGGAAAAGTCCGTATTTTTCACTCCAGCACTCAAACCAGGAATGAAGAGCCAGTCCAGATTTTGCCATGAATACACAACGTAGTTTTAAGATGAGGTTTAATCTAGGAGTTTTTAATTGTGTGCCCTTTGGAAGTGAAGTACTGAGCAAGCATAGGCTATAAGCTTTACTATGAACTTGAACACAACCACTAAGTAATGGGTTTAAGTACATTTCACTGAAAATAAAGCTAGGGAAAGGTACTAAAAATGCTTTCAGAGGATAAATACAGCACGCATCCAAGTGTCAAATTTGCAACAATAATTTAAAAATATTCTTTTAAAAGAACACAAACCATTACCTTTGTGGCACACAAGCATGTATTGACTGAAATTGCACAGATGGCAACAGCCATTTTTCAGTTGATCACAACTGCAACTAATGTTAGAAAGGTTGAGCCAAGGTTCACATTATGTATTAAGAAGACATTTATCCTCTCTCTCAAAACTCCAGCCAAACAGCTCCATTGCAGCAGAGGGAGAAGCTGCAGGGAAACTGTGTGTTTGTCCACAACAGAAATTCATCTGACTGCCCCTGGAGCAGCTGCAACTGCAAAGGGAAAGCTGTGGAGTCCAGGAGGATGATAGGGAACCAGTGGGGGAAGCTACCATAGGCACAGCAAGTCAGGACCATGTGCTGAAAGAGATGCATGCATTGAGCACTGTTTCAGAACCGTTGCTCAATTCAAGGTCCACCTGTTCCTTAAATAAATGCATCCATCTTTTTGAGCAGCATTGTTAGACTTGTTCTCATCAACAACTAAACAGAATTACAGAACAAACTAATTCATTTATGGATTACCATCAGTATATTATTTTCCACACTACACGTAGCACTATTTTCCTCACACACTTGCAAACACAGGCTTTTTTAGGTGTTCTGTGGCAATATTTTCATCAAGCAACTGTAACTGTGAGGCTGGGTCTGTAAGAGCCCTTGCTACAGATACTGGAAGGAGCCCAGCAAAGAAGGAAGGAACAGCGGGAGGAACCTCTCAAGTGAATTTGGCTTGGCAGGAACAGGTTCTACCCCTGCCCTGAAAAGGAGTTTAAAGTACAAAAATATCCACAGATGATAGCTAATGGCAGGTTCTCTACTTTTAGGGGAGCTGACTCGAGACCTGATAGTTACTAGGATTTGCTGACTCATGAACATTCACATCTGCAAGCAAAGCAAACACAAGCAGGACAAGTTCTCTGCAATGTGAGATACATGCAGAAGTCTGTCACAGCTGTAGATCTAACCAGATCAGAAGCAGAGGACAATTCTTACTACACAGAGGAGGGAGCAAAGCGGGAGACAGGACAGGACACGAGACACTGATCTGATCAAAACACCTGAACAGTTCCTATGCCAGGTGATGCAGTAAGACAGAGGAGCCAATTCCACCAGATAAACACAAGTGCCATATGTGAGAAATCCTAGCACATCCAAGATTCCTGCACAGGGCTGGCAGATATGTCAGAGGTTTAGCTGGATGCCTGCAACCTAGCAAGTGGCAACAGGAGGAGATAGGGCAGGATACACATCCAACAGTACCCAAGACAACATTAGATACCTCTGGTTTAAGCAACTGAGTCCCAAAGCACAGGCTGACTTAGTGGTGAGCAGAATTGCTCTTAGCTGTACTGCCAACACTGTCAGTGAGACACTCGCATTCACACACCTGCACGTGGGTGTTCAGTCCAGAGCTGAATCCTACTCCAACAACATCAACAAGAGGCAGACTTAAAAAAAATAGAAAGGCAGAGTGTTTTTTGCAAGTGGATCTGTGGAATTCCATGTCACAGGACTCTGGGGATGTTACAAGTTTACATGGGTGCAAAAGCAGCCTTGGTAACTCCCAGGAGAAAACAACCTAGCCTGCAAATCAAAGAGGCTAGAAGAGTGTTCTGTCAGGACACCACTTCATAATTGCCCCGTTTCTTACTCTTCCCCAGCACGTACTATTAACAATTGCCAGACACTGCTCTAGACAGATCTTGCTTTTGACCTCATATGGGTATCCACACGTTTCTTATGTTTCAGCTTCCATATAAAATGGGAATATCATCACCACTGCACAAGAGAGAAACAGCAGGTCCCAAAGTGAGGCTGGCCAACCAAGGTGACTGTCAGGCATGCACAGAGCCCAAGGTGAAGCAGCTAGGGATCACCCAACTCAACCACAACACAAAACACACTTTAACGTAAAGCCAGAAATATGAGCAGTGGTGTACTTGCAGAAGGGAAGAAGTTCTTGTTAATATGTTGTTATTATTGGAAGGCACATTCACAAACATTTGTGAAATATCATAGTAAAAAAAAAAAAATCCCTGCTGAAATGATTAATTCTCCTTTTAAAGCAAGCTTTGAGTACCATACAGGGAATTTATGGCCTTATGCCACATACTCCACAATAAGGAGAAGGGGAAAGACTCATCAAGATTAGCAGCATATATTCTGTGTGCTGATGAGGCAGAGAGTATGTGGGAGGGATGCTGGCAAATGATAATGTAATTAAAAATTTTAACTTAACCCAGAGAGACAAGCAGGAATAATAACACTGGCTTTTCCAAACTTAGCTATCAAGTGTTTTTAAAAATAAACACACAAACACTTTAATGTGGTCATTTATAAAAGAATTATTTTATTACCTAGAAAGCACAATCCAGAATTGGAGTACCACAGACCTAGGATTCATTAAGTATCTATGAAGCCTATGACAAGACTTTACACTTAAGGACAATGACATGTTTTCAAATGAAACAGTTACACTTAACTTTATAATACTAACCCTTGGCATGCATATATATATACACACACACACTTATACCTTGACAAGAATTCTGCTAAACAACTATTTATTTTCACAAGATTTATGATAAACTAAAAGATGTGGAAGTTGAACCTGCATGGAAAAATAAGCTCATGAACAGATGAAATATTGCAAAAAGGAATCATGTTTTCTTGCTTACTTTCTTATTAAAATAGACTGCAGCATAGGTAACAAAAAAGACTTTTTTCAAGAGCTCCTCTCTTGGGGAAGAATTTATTTAGGTCTTTGTACAAATGGTCTTTGAAACATTTTCTTGCTTTAGATATTTTAGTTATCACTTACATTGCTGCTTCCAATCGAAACACAGTAATTGCTTTCTCCTTGTTAGTAATGCTCTCCTCTGTTGTATCTCAGCACGTTAGTGCACTGTCCAGCCACCTGACAAGATGGGAGCTACCTCAAGTTTAGCAAGACCATAACACTCTTCTCTCACTTGTTCAGCTTGCAGCTTTCAAGCACAAGTCTTGAATCTGAAGTCAGTGTTTTAGTATTAACAACACCCTCAGCTTATTTCAGAGCTCTATTTGAAGCCCACATGAAAAGCAGGAGTACAAGTTTTCTGCTGCCCCATCTTGGAGGAAGTATGCAACCCACCACACATACAGAAGACACTGCAGAGAGTAGCTGTTCAGGGTCTCAACTGAGGGGGAAAAAAAATCTGCCACAGAAATTTCAATTCTCACAAAGAAAGCCTGGCATTCCAAACAGCAGGACAAACTTTAGAGAACCCAGCTCTTGTTTCAACCCACAAGACAGATATCAAATTTTTACAGCTGGCTTTCATTTTGACAGGTCAAGAGTGATCTGCAAATCCTACACACTTAAGGCACATGAGAACTAATCTATCTGGCCAGGGCAAAAGAAAAAAAAAAAAAATACCCCCTCTGTTTACAGTCTTTGAGGACAGAGACCCCTATTTTGTAATACCTGCCTTTCAATTGCAGTAAGCATTAACAGCCTGCTATAAAGGACAAAATTGAAAAAAAAAACCTACCAAAAAAGGGCACCGTTTCCATTTCCACCTGAATATAGGCAGACAAAGAAATAAGAGAAAACCTGGGAAGTAAAACCCATAATATGTATGATCTAATCTAAGTAGGGATACCAAGTAAAGAGTAACTAAAAGAAAAATCAGTTGAACTACCATCTATCTTGCTGCAAAGGATATTAAATAAAACTAAAAAAAAAAACATGAACAACAACAAAACCACTTAAAAGGATAATAAAGAAAAATGTGAGCAGATAGGGTATCTGGTAAAGAGTTCAAGACCACATTCACATTTCATGGGGTAATCAGATACTGTATGGAAGTCAACATAACAGGATGCCCTCCCCAAGCAAATGAAAAATTAGCGGCTGGAAACTAATAGAACAGCTTCCATGTTCCTGGGTACGGGGGGACCAAACCCAGTGTGCCAGGCAACCCTTCAACAAATATGGTATGCATTAAAAATACACAGAGAGACTGTACAACTCCACTTGCACACCTGCTTACATGTCCCTAATCTGAGTAATATGCAGAGTAGCACTGGTAGAGGACAAAGAACTATGTCTGGCACCACTGAAAAAGGACACTAAAAGTCCTACAGTGTTTTCCTTGCAGCTGCAAAACAAAAACCAAAGTCAACCTTCCCGTGTTCATTTTCACACCTTTTCCAAAAATTTGCACTGATAAGGGATCAGAGGGGGTGGTGGGGAGCGGGGTAGGATAGCTGTTTGAAAGTCATGTTTGAATAAAAATCCACCTCAAAGAATCCCACCACCATCTGTTTCCATTTATAGCAGGGGTGTATTTTAAACCATACAATCCCCTGAGGCAATGCTGCTCCTCACACTGGCCTCTCTTGTAAGATTCAGAGAATTCTGCCCTGAGTAGCACCAACACACAGCTACAGCACAGCTATAGCCCAGGGAATTAGAAGATAAAGACAAGTGTCTTCCATTTTACCTGAAGTCAATGAGTTTCTCTCAACACTTTGTAAATTCTGCTACTACCCTGATGTTACAACTTTCTGTTAGAAAACCCTTGGGCTGAGGCATGCATGGAGAGATAGATAATGGAACATTAATTTTTTGTGAAGTAAAGAGCAGGCTACACATCAGGTTAGGGCTGCTGCAAGCAGCTGCCAGCAGATCAGAAGGGCAATATATACTGCCTGGGGTCAGGGTAAACTTAAAAACCACCCCAGTGAGGGCAGCTACAGAAAGAAATGGATGAGGAATTCAGAACACCCCTCCACTCCCGCGGCAGGAAGGGAGTGGAAGTCCCTTTGACAGCCTCCCTGCATGAAAGGCTTCTCATGTCCCATCTTGTTTTTGCCAGCAAACCTCGGAAGGACAGCTCACAGCCACCCACAGAGAAACTGGCTCAGCGCCCACCTGCTCTGAGCACACCTGGGGAAGCCCAAGTGTGGGTGTCTCAACCTGTGATGCGGCTGCACTGACACTATGGGTGCGGGCTCCGGCAAATTCATCTGGTTGAAAAAACACAGTGGCCTCCTACACAGACCTTCTGAAAGGCACAGACTTGATAAATGTAAATTAGATAGTTATACCAAACTAGAGTGGGTTAGGAAGAAAGTGCAGATGATCATCTGACCTATCCCATTGAGATTAAAACAAACATTGGCATTTGGGGAAGGAAACAGCTACAGAGAGTAAATACTGAGGGCTCTAAGTACCTGCATGGAGAGTAGGTTAGTAGCTGTGGTATCTGACAAAGGAAAGAAATGGCTCTAGGAGAGATCAAAGAAAAGTAAGTAGTAGAGCAGGGAGGAGATTAAAGGCTTGAGCTGCAGACACCCACCCAACCCAGGCTGAGTCAGTATAACAGCCTGGAAAAGACATAGGAGTGAGTACCCAAACCATGGTGGAAAAGGGAATCCTGCTGCACCCAGGAGATGTGCAAGCAGAAGTCATCACAGGGAGCAAAAAAAACCAGCTAAGGTAGGGTTGGGGAAGAGGAATCAAAAACAGATGCACACCACTAGTGGAAGGCAAACACAGTCACTGTTCCTACATCATGAGCACTTCCCTGCACCACAAACGCCTCAGAACCAGGGTGCTCTTTGGACATGGCAATGGCTCACCATGACAAACAAAACTGTGTCCTAGTAAGGTCACATCACCACAGCCTCCATGCCCAGGGAGGAAACACTTTGGAGAAGCAGTTGGGAAGCCATTTATATTGAATCCCAGTATAAATGTTCAATAGTCCAGGACATACAGATACTTCTCCTCAGTTCTGATTAAGGATTTGCTTTAGAAGGCCAGGAAACAGACTGCTACACTTCTGACTTCCAGCTTTCCAGAAGTCAATACCACGCCCAGGAAGGCTCAGCCTTGGTTTACAGTTTACCCTACATCTGGTTTAGTACAACAAACGTGATTTGATCTCCCTGCAGCAGGTGCTGTCTTCCTGCCTTTCCTGGGCCACTCTCAGAGGGCACAGATGAAGGTAAGCTATAGCAGCCTGGCCTGCACAAACATCACTTTAATTCCTCCTTTCCCTAAGGATACTATTCACACTACATAGCAAGCAAAAAAGGAAGTGGAGATAAGGAGCCAACTGCAACTAGTCAGCAGATTTGTGAGTTAAGTAGTATAGCTTCCTTGGTCATACAATAAAGTAAGTAAGAAAAAGCAATGGAAGCAGTGCAGTTTGGTGATCTAGAGGTACCAAAAAGAGGAGCAATGTTGGTTGCTGCTAACTAATAATTAAGATCAGCCTGTCTCTACTCACTGTGAACGCCAAGGAAAAAGGAAGCAGCACTTTACTTTTCAACAGTTAAAAAAGTTAAAGGGATTTAAAACGCATGTTAAAAAGGAAAGGGAAAGACAGTTCTTTTCCTACAGATGTGCACTTTAATGCACCAAATGTTCTCATGTATCAGGAGGCAGCCATCGCTGCACCCACTGCATGTCTGGGAGGAAGGTGCTGGGTGTCACTGACTAAATTCATATTAAAGCCTAAGTCAAAAGGCAAGGTTGCTCCTATTGCTACATGTAAAGCAAACTTCTAGGGAAGCACCATTGTCAAGTCCTGGGGTTTTTTTCTGTAAAAGTACCTGTCACAACAGCTAAGCCATTTTAGGAAGTGTTTATGTAAAAGTAAGCTAAATGTAGTGCCAAATTTGAGGCTTACAGACCTCGAGTCTTTTTCCAAACTACCTTTCATTTCAGTATCACATTTAACAGGTCAGGAGATTGAAAGGTTTTTCCAAACTTCAAGAGTTTGAAGTCTGATTTTCAAAGGTGTCAAGTGTTTGCAGTCATCATCAAGTATTCTGAAGGTGTAGGGCAAAGAGCTGTCAGTTGCATTAAAGAAAAAAGTCCTTTAATTCTTTCCATAGCAATCAAACCAGTAACAACAAAACTTATTTGCACAATAAAGTCCAAAAGAACTATGAATTTAAAAATTAATGATTAGTCTTGTCTTTACATTTAATACTATGGTATGTCTGCAATAACACAGAAAACAAAACATCCCTCATCACTTGCTGCAAGCTTGATATCACTGCATATTTGGTTTTTCTCAAAAGGCATTTAAGCTTTGGCAGACAGATTCAGTACATTTACAAATTACTTCTGAATAGAGCAGTTTACCTGCCTAAGTGTTTTCTAAGTACTAAGCAATAAATGGTTAGACTTCAACAAAAATTAGCTTCCATTTGCAGCAGCAAAAGTGAGATATGAATATAGGAAAAGATTACATGGTAGCTTTACCTAAATTTTTTTTGCTTTAAAATAAAAAAGATAAATTTTTCTGCCACTTTTGACACATCATCTATTGCCAATTTAACAAAGCTGAAGGAAGTGTCCTCTAACCAAGAGAAAAGATGGAGAGCACTTACAAGACTTGTTTATGAGATGACAAAATGCATCAAAGAACCTATTAGTTATGCACTATAATATTAATTCAGACTAACAATGAAAGGTAGTTCTGGAAAAAAGACACTCTTTATTAGATCTCTCCACAAGACAGATAACATCTTCAGACTTGAAGCCTGTGCATCCAGTTTTAGATTTCCCAACAGCAAGTAACTTAGAATTGTAGCTACCATGTATTTTCTTAATGCTCAAGACTTATGAGCAGTAGGTGGCACTTCATGGTGTAGTCTGTCACTTTAAATCACCATCAAAGAAAGGCATTTATTTTAAAAAACCATCATTGTCTAGTCAATCATCTGCTGTGGGGAGCTGGGAGAATAATTAGAAGAGAGGCAAGCACAAGCACCCTTCACAAGTGAATGGTATGATGCAGAAAACCCCCACGCAAGCTCCCTGTGTTCTGACACAGCTAGTACCAAGCTACTGTCCATAAATTCTGCTGAACCTCAACTGGCTCCTCCTCAAACACCAAGGCACCCCTGCAGCACACGTCACTGCAAAGAGCCACAGTGCAGTGGCTCTTTGTCTGTGCACTGCAAAACTCTCCACACGCCAGTCAGCCTTCTCACATCCCAGGCATCTTGACTGGCAAGGTTAAAGCTCCAAACAGAGATAGATTCTTTTCTGCTGGCACACTGTACTCAAACAGCCTCACTCCGTCTTTTTTCCTAGATGAGTCATGGAACTGGAATTCTCCGATCTCACACACTACAGCCCCACCAAAGGCTGTATCAGCTTAAGCAAGGGACAGACGGAGCACACGTTAAACTGGGCAACGCAGCCATCAATTCATGTCGCACAATAGTCCTAATAGCTTTTATTTGCTCTAGGGAGCAAACACCACAGCATTATCACCCAGACTTGGTCAAACATGAGTGTTAGGTTTTCCTAGGTGTGACACAACCCAGCAACTTGCTGCTCTCAAGGACAAATGGAGTACTTCCCTTCCCTAACAGCTGTGGGGTCTCACCTCCTTCCCTGGCTCTCAGCATTTCCAACAAACCCTTGGTGAGTGAAACTCAGCTCACTGCTGTGTCAGGAAACTAACTCCAGAAGAACTAAGCTAGCAAAACAAGGTGAATGCAGTACAGGAGGCAATACACAGAGTACCTTAAGATTTTTCTCCAGGAGCTTCAAGCTGCTCTACTCAGTCAACAACTTCCTGACTCACTCACACCATGCATGCCAGATGCTCTATTAACAAGTTTCCTAGGGTTTGGGTTGGTTGCTTCTTAAATGCAAGAAATTAAAGGCATTTCTATGCAAACCTCGAGATAACATGCCCTAGTCTTTGTTGGAATCCTTTACATTGCCTTACTCATAAAAGAGTCTCCCCTCCCCCACTGGAGAAGTGTTCAAAATGCAGCCTGAGTAAATAGTGTAGGCAAAAACTCAGTATGTACAAGTTCAAATCTAAGGCTCTGGACCCATCAGATCTAGAAGAAACCCAGACTTCAGGAGTATTAACATGGGTTTTGAAAGAAGATTTGTTTACGACCAGTGAAGCTATTTGAAAAAGTGCATCAAATTAACTACACATGCAAATTTTCTTTCTACCTATTTTTATTTTATTCTTCATTTTGGTGAGATTGAAGGCCTTAAAGAGCAGATCTAGTAGGAAAGTATGACACCAAGACTGCAGATGCTTGCCTCATCAACAGGAAACAGCCCAAGAGCCCAAATAATAATGGAAGAGTACATTGACTGCAACAGCCCCTGTGCATGGACAGTCTTTTCCAGAACTGCAAGCAAAAAACTGTAGAAGGAATTGTAATATTGATGCCAGAGCCATTAGGCACACCTAAGCAAACAGCCAGCCTTAGAAATTCACAGTGTGCCTTTAAACTCGGCAAGCCCCCATCCCCAGCCGAATTTTTTTCCACTGGGAGCTAATGGACCTCACAGGTTACCTCTGTGCCAGAGCAGAGTCAAGCCTGTGTGGTTTTGCCCACTCTAGACTGTAACAGTTCTTCAGTCAGATGATACATTTCCTCTGCACCCCAAATGAACTGTCGGCTCTAAAGCAAGGCACAGCTGTGAGGTTTATTAGATAAAGCACCATTCAAATTTTGAGTCAGGGCCTGTAGTGAAGAGAATTAGCATGGGAAAATGCTACTTGGAATGACGCAAATCATTGTGCCCTTTATGATATTAAAGGGTCACTGAGATAAGTTTCATGCATGCCAAAATCTTCACACTCACTTAGAAGGATATACATTTAATTAACGTAAATGCAAATCTCTCATGTCCAGTAGTTGACTATTAATAAAAACAATGGCTACTGGAAACAAATAATGGGAAAAGTTTATCCAGAAACCATTTTAAAATTACAGAACTGTAAATGTCACGCTGTCCTTCCTTAGGCATCACTTCTGCATTATGAAGAACTGTTTCCTTTATTAATACTTCTAATCAGACTTAATGTTTAAAAAGTTTCCTACTGTGCTTCATGATTTCCTTATAAATCACTTGCTTATAATCCACCCTGCAGAATGAACCATCTTTCTTCAAAGCATGAAAGTCATGTTATGCAGCTACTGAGATGAGGCAAGGAAGCAAGACATCCTCAGGGGGAAAGGAAGCATCTCTATAAAAGGCAGACATCCAAAAGACACTGAAATTTAGCCTTCAGATGACAAACCTGAATAATCTGTTATTCAAAACTATTTTCCTGCTTTAAGGTATTTTTACTAAAACTACAAATATTCCAGCTTTCCTCAACAGCCTATCAGTTTGACATCCCAGAGTACAATTAAGAGTAAGGTAAGAATTTAACATGCTTCCTATCAACTTGCTGCTAAGGCCAGAGTCATTTGCATGTTCCATCTAAGACATGTAATCAGCTGCTTACAATAACGACATATAGTGCCTATCATGTATGACTAAATCCTATGTCCTACATGAACTGTAAAATGAAAACTTTTTTTTCCCGTTTTCAAAATACAAAAGATTGTATCAAATGGAAGAATGTTTTGCTTAGAAACCACGAAGTTCTCAACCCTGTCCCTCTTACATCAACTGTTGGTTAAGGAAAAAAAACACAAACCCAGAACACCACAAACAAACTTATTCAGGTCAGAGAATTGCAAAGACCAAAACATGCCATTCCCTTTGCTTT
The DNA here is from genome assembly GCF_020740725.1 of Corvus hawaiiensis. NCBI lineage: Eukaryota > Metazoa > Chordata > Aves > Passeriformes > Corvidae > Corvus > Corvus hawaiiensis. The sequence continues at coordinate 46,380,844 of NC_063216.1, forward strand.
ATTCTAAAAAACACAGATGTGATCAGTATGAAGACATATTTGATCTGCTTTTCCTAATAAAAGATTTTCCAGTGTTTGCCTCATCTGGAGGGAACTAGACTGTTGAAGAGCCCTTCAGTCTCTGCCATATAACGCAGAATGGATCTAGAAGTAGATTTTCCACAAAAGTTATCTTGGGTTGTTTAGTGTACCAATGACAGATTTAAGCTGTTCCAGAATATTAGTTCTGCAGAAATAAGCCACATCACTTATAAAAAACATTCCTAAATCCCATTCATCATTGGAAATCATCTCCAATAAATATCTGCAAAAGGTGAGAGTCAGGATGGACCACACAGGGATTTTCAAGTAACCAAGGGAAAACAAAGTACAAAATGCAAAGCCAGATGCCTGCTTTAAAAGAAAGCCAAATCCACTGAGGCTTATAAATGCATTAAAGATGCATCTGTCCATTTTTATCTGTGTCTCATGATAAGAACGGTTAGGGGAAAGCACGCATTCATAATCCTGCCAGAATCCTGAACAGGCCCGCTGCTGAGCACAGCTACCTCAGGAGCTTCCCAGCTAAAAAAGCCCTTTGAAGGAAGTCCTGCAGCACTTTATTCCAGAAGAGGAAGCACTGAAAGGCAGAACTGGGGGATGGGAAGGATGCTCAAGTATCCACAACTCCAAAGGGAAAGGGGATAATGGGATAACCTCTGTACTGCAGTACATACACAAAAGTCCAGGGAAAAGGTAATACAAAGTCTCCTTTACTGGAGCATTCACAGCTCTCCACTGTTATGAGACAAAAGCAGATTGCCTTCTCTAACTCGGCAGCCCCTGGACTGTCTAGGGCAAACTGAACTATGCCAAACACTGTGTAAGAGAGTAAACACACTTAAGATGTTGACTATTCTCTAGATAAACACACAGAACTGACAACACAGCCACAGTCAGCAGAAGTGGACACAACCCATTTCCCCTTCCCTACACTGAGCAACTCAGAGAGTGCCACCAATGCCAGAGGGAGAGCCAAGACAGAAATGCGGAACAAAGCTCCTGCTATACTCCCTGCCATGAAGAGTCCAGGCTGCTACAGGCCATAAAAACACACTGTTATTTATCCAACTTTTCAAAACTTCCCAGTCCTCCTTTGTTCTAAAAAAGCAAGGCTGTTCTAAAAACATTTTCTGATTCAAATGACCCAAGGTCAGGGACAGCATCAGCTCCACTCAATACTGAAAATTCTTCCAGTAGCCTCTGGAAAGGCAACAAGAAACCCCCAAGTGGTTTGCATGCAAAGGAACTAATAAAGGCCCATTTGCCTTGATCTTGCATACAACCTACTTGTGAACTAAACTACATGACACTTCCACATGGATGCCTCCAAAGAGGCAAGTTGTGTTTCAAGTTGTTCTCTTGTATGAATTGTACAACTTGTCTTTTGAGCTGTTGTCCTGATGTCTCAAATGGCATTTGCTGACCTTCTGGCTGGAGCACCAGCAGGGTTTGTTCCTCTGCAAATCCTTCTTAGAGCTTAGCTAAAGATTGGTAGAACCTTCAATACCTGCTTGCTTCCAGACCTTTGTGAGCTCTAGTCAACACATTATTTAAGCTTAAGAGAGGGAATGGAAGCGTCGCTCCTGCAGGAAACAGAGCTAAAAATTAGCTAAAAAGTAGCCAGGACAGTTTTGAGATCCTACCACAAGCAGCAAGTCAGAAAAGGTTTTGTGTTAAGCTATACCTCCTCCACAGCAACAACTGATTTTGAAACAGCTACGTACTACATTGAGAGACAGCACAAACCCACTCGTAATTCTGCCACTCATGTTTCTACTTGTGCCATGCACAAAGAGCTTTCAGCCACCCCAGGCACCAGCCAGGGGCTCTGCATGAACACCACAGATCTTTTATGCCAACATGACTCTCCCACAGCAATGAAAAAGGAGTTCAAGAGTTTCACAAACACCACTCTCATAGCAGCCTCAGTAACTGACATCAGTAACATGGATGCAAAAGCAAAGATTCTTCATGCACTCATGTTAATTGTGCAACTATTCAAATAAAAACAGAAGACAACTTGGTTTGCTCGCAAAATTAATTTTTCCTCCAGAGATGAATGTAAGATGACAGGTCACCTTGAAAATAAGCCATAAGATTAACTAAGAAAATTTTCAAACTAAGAGGGAAAAAAGAGACACTATCAAGGTTCAAGGGAAAAGAACAAACTGGAACTGAAGAACAAGACCTTTAAATGCATAGCCTTGGCAGGGCAGGAGGAGAATTTGAAATGGGACACAGAGCTGTAATTGCATGGGCATTTGCTAAGTAGGTCTGCATTTGCTAAGCAGGTCTGTGTATTCTGTTGTGCAAAAGAAAAGAAAACACTCAAGAGATAAGCACTTCAGCCTGCATAGGGCTTGGATACTTTCCCAGAATTCAAGTCATAAGCAAAGACTCTCTTAAGCAATGAAGGGTGCCAGAGCAAACACTTCCACGCAACTGGTCTGCGTTTGCCTCTCTAGCCAAAAACTAAATGATGCACTTTTTTCTTTTTACTGGCAAACATGCGATACAAAAGTGCAATTAGTGGACAGCAACTTTACAAATTTCAGCCTCTCACTCACTTTCACTGTCTGTCAACACTCAAATTTTAAATACTGTTATATTTACTGTATACTTCATTTATTTGTTGTGTTAACTCAAGAGAAAAAAATGATGCTTTCTACATTTACTTCCAAACAAGTTCTCTGAAGTACAGCCAAAGCATCCTGAAGGCTGTTGGAGAAAGTCAGTTAGATTTCCAGCACAGTTACACTCTGACAAAAGGACTTTCACTTTTAAACTACATCCAAACTCTTAAGTATATCCACCTAATACTGCAAAGGAAGTCAATGGACTAGTATTAGGCTGTGGTTGCTGGACTTCTGCATGGATATTTAACCACCTATCTACTATCAGCAACTATCCTCAAGCCTCCAAGCAGCAAACAGGAGGGATTTACAGTTAATAATTACCCAACAAACCAATGCTTATAAATAGGCTTGCTTAAGAGATGTCTGGTAAGTGGTAGTGATAAAAATCATCTGAAAAGCATTTGTATCCAGCCAGGTATTGTTTTATGACCTCTTCAGGTATCACAGCCACCAAGGAAGAGGTTTAAAAGAACACACAAAAGTTAAGTTGATGGTATCAGCATAAAGCTAGTTCAGCCAGTCCTGACAAACAACAAAACAGTCACTGGAAGAAAAGATGTCAAAAACACCCTGCACACCTTTCCTCATACATAAGCTGCTATCATAAACATCACTCTTTGTATAGCACAGACTAGACTCATCATTCCTTTCAGATCGGGTCACCATCTTCAGAGCATCCACCAACCCAACACCTGCACTGCTGCAATACAGACCACCACCTCCACCTGGCCACCAGCTCCACTGAGGTCACCCACAGCACCCAGCATGTGGGCAAACCTCCGCTCCAGTTGCCAGCAGAAGCTCCCTGAGACATCCTCCTTGCCGTTCAGCTCTCTGGACTCCTCTCTCTTCGGATAAGGGGCCCAGCATGCTGGCTATCCAGCTTCCTGCACTGCTAACTGGAATGAATTAAATACTCAAACTACAGGGCTCACAGCCCAGCATCCTCCCTATTCCAGCATCCTTCACCTGCACAGAAGCTGACCCAGAGCCCTCCCTTTCTTTCCAGGCAGCTTGGTCACCCAGATGCCTTATCCTGTACCCAGGTGATGGCAGAGGTCTCTGGAGAGCAGAAGGGCCTTTTCCCCAAGGCCACTGCAGGAACCCCGCATCAAAGCCAGCACACAGCACTGACATGAGGGAAGAGCCCGCTGGGAGCAGAGACTCCATCACACCGGTGAGCTGGAGCACTCACACGGGTTCTTATACCTGCTCACATCAGCCCTTTGCTCAGAGGAGATCTAATGCCTCACATAGGTGCTACACACAGAGAACCTTTGAGCCAGGGAAGGAAGAGACAGAGGCCATGCACTGTCACCTGGTCTCCTCACCCTGACTAGGACACTCCATGTCTCCTGAGGGCTAGACACACACATGCTGTTCGACTCCAATGGCTTCCTTTTTCAGCTCTCAATAGAATAAAACAAAACAGACTTAGCAATTACTTCCTAAAAAACACTACTAATTGGCAGACCAAAACTCATTATGCACAAATCTAAGTACACAGATTTCTCAGCGTCCCAGTATACTGTATTCATCTAAGGGCCGAGTTCAGAGACTATTACAAAATGAGATTGCCTCCAAAGAAGCATCAAATGCTTTCAGGTCTTGGCAATATCAGTCAGGTTTTGGTCCTTCTGCTCCCCAGTCTGCGGGTAGCTGTCCATACTTGTTTCTTGTTTGTTTTAACAAAGTACCTGAAGCAGATTCACACATTTGTAAGGGAAAGATCTAAGAGAACAAGGAAGGGAGGGAACATCTAGTGTCTAATACAATAAAAACAACCAAGGTAAAAAAATAGATCTAATCTCCCATGTAATGAGGTATCATTTTACGTATTTTTAAACTTCACAGTTTTCTTACATTAATAGCATACATAGCTCTGCTATTTACCATGATCCTGACAACACTAGTGCCTTACTCATCTGAATTCTGTCCTACTTGTTATCATCAGTCTTGTGGGAGAGAAGAAAAAAGAAAAAGAAAAAAAAGAGAAAAAAAAAATCATGATGTGGCCTTCCAGTTTGTCCAGAAGCTAATCAGGTGATTTTTCCTCCTTCTAAAACAAGCAAATTAAATTATTAAACAGTCAGAAGTCAAGGATGATCAAATGTCCCCATTCTGTGATTAAAGAAAGGCAGAAGCAGTGCACAGGCCTGCCTTCTCTTCTTCCAGTGGTCCACCGGCAGAGCAAGACCTCCTGCCGAGAGCAGCTGCCTCCTTCCCTTCTTGTGGCTTCTTCACCTGCATTTTTGTCTTCCATCCAGCGAAAGAAACTTTCTTCCTCTCAAACAGCTATGTCCAAAAAGCTGCCCATATTTACACTTGTGAAAACAGCAGTAACTGTTCATGCTATAACCAGCAAAGCCCAAAACAACGAAACAAAATCATGGCAAAAGGTCGATTACAGCAACCATTACCACAGGCAGATAGTTTCAGCTGTGAAACTTTTTATTAAGTGGCATTATGAAAATAGATACTGATGATACATTTGTCAAACAGATTAATAAACCCCTTCCCTCAAAACTGGCAAGCAAGGCAACAAGCAAAAGACACCTGATTTCCATTAACAGGCTCACGCTTGCAGCGGAAAAATCTTATAACAGCTGGAGACTGAAGCTAGTCAAGGCACAGGAAAGAGTGCAGTTACCTTTTGGTATGGCATAACATTTAAAATACATTTCAATATGTTCAAAATAGTGCCCTTAACTTTATTCTCTAAATGGATGAGCTGGCCTGTTAAACCTGTTACAGGGAACAATTAAGGGAGGATTCTAAAGCCACAGAAAATACAAAGAGCTAGAAATACACAAATGCATGTATTTTGAAAATCAAGAACGTGCAAGTAAATCCAAGGTTTACATTGCAATCCTATTTGCTGCACTACTTGCTGTCAGATACCAAAGCATAAACCATATTTTCCATTCAAGAAGTTCTACTGCTTTCTCTCAGAACCATTATTCATTAAAAGAATAAAAACAAACAACAAAATAAAGGCCAAACCAAAACCACACAAAACCAAAAAGCCCAGACTTCTCAACCTTCTGCCTACCTGTATCATGTCTATCCAGTTAAGAAATCTGTCCAAACACTCTAAGGCATCTCCACTGCACCATCAGCTCAGGCTTTCTCTCCCAAAGCACAACTCCACAAACTAAGCCCAGCCTCTTGAGGTCCCACCCTCTCAGTCAGTTTCCTCATCTGCACATTCCTCCTCCATCTGCTCCAGCACCAGAGCTGTTCCTCTTGCAATCACAGAGAGATCTGATTCAAGGAAGGCATCTGAAAAAAACCCACCTTTATTAGCTTAAACTGAAGCTTCAGTGGAACCACACCGTGTGCTCAAGTGATGGCAGCCACACTGAAACAGCCTTCAACCTGTGGCACCCACCTTGTAGGTGTATGGCTGAGATGACAGGGCATGACCAAGGGAGGTAGGATGAACAGCTTTGTGATGATCCCTTTCTGTTCTACCTTGTGAGACATCACTTGTTCCCCTTGCGTCACAGGATAAATCTAGGAAACTGGAAACCTGGCTGTACTTGCCACCCTTCTACAAAACACCCAAACAGAACCAGTGCTGTAAGTTGCACTAGGCCTGTGTTTTGACTTTTTAGATCTTAAAACAATTTACGTTTGACATTTAGTTTATCATGGTTTCACCAAAATGTTTTGCAAACATCTGCTTCACCAAAAGTGAAGTATGGTGAAGTTGTGAACTATTTATGGATAACCTGTATGGATTAGCAACCCAATTACTATTGCAGGTTAGAAGATCTCCTTCTGTGCATGCAGCCATGGACCTGCACAGAAACCACGAGAACAACAAAGAGGGAACAGAGCAAGCACTGCCCAGGAAAGTTATGTTCTGGTGTTACACATCTGAAAGAGAAGGGGATCCAATTCCAGGTCAGTTTCAGCATGGCATCCCCACCATATTTTAGACTTTTTCACTTGTCTGTTGGGTACAGTCAGAACAAAGGTTGGATTCTATGGAAGGGCAGTATTGAGGTCCATATGGAAGCACATAGCAAGGGGACAGGGAAGAATCATGGAATGGTAAGGTTGGAAGGGACCACTGGAGATTATCTAGTCCAACCTCCCCACTCAAGCAGGGTCTCCCAGAGCACATTACTCAGGACCTCTGCAAGTACCTAAAAAGCGCAGCTCCTTCCCACATCCAGGGAATGGCACCACATTTCTAATGACTGCCCTAAGCACACTGTAATGCCCATACCCACAGCATAAAATACCAATCCTTATAATAAAAAATACTCCTCTCTGCTGCCTTTTGTTTCTGACACAATCACTACCCAATGTGAAATATCTTCTGAAAGGGTTTTTTTCCACTCTATCTTCCAGATAGATCTCTGAAGATGAAAACATATAGTTTACTACTTGTTAAATCCAGACAAGTAGCATGGAGCTCCCATCCTATATCCTCCACATAACATCTTCACAACTACTTAGTGCAGTAAATCTGTATTACATAATACATGATTTTTCCAGCATTGGCCATAAAGGCTGATTTAAAATCTAACTCATTTTAAAACAGGACCCTTCATTAGAATTCAAGGGGGAGGAGAGGAGACAAAAGAAAAAAGTGAAAAAGCAAGGGTAGCATGCCAGCATTCCATACCATGCACTTCACCAAGCTGCTTCAGGAGCTAGTTTAAACTATAAATCACTAAAAAAGAAGTGTATCATGAACTTTGGCTGCTAGAGGAAAAACCGCTAGGTTGATTTTTTTTTTTTTTTTTTAATACTAGGCTATTTCCACAGAACATGTCACTGTACTGTCTTAGGAGGCAAACACCTACTGCACTAATAGTCTATTATCATTGCAACTCAAAGCTACATCTTTGTATGTCGGTGGCAAGTTAAAAAAAGCCTCAGGGAGGAAATCACCAAATCATTAAAATCAAATATGCTTTGAAGAATATTTGGGGTCTGCATTCAGGGGTGGGGAAAGATGTGCCTTTAATTATTTTTTAATTAAATTAACTGTGAGTTTTAAAGTTCAGAGCATGTGAAACTGCTTTGATGTTTCACTTCACATATCAACCTTTTAGCACAATATAAACAGTCATGTTCCCCCATCCTGAGATAAGCTTCCCACCATGTGAACACGTAATCAGTTCAAAAGCAGCTGTCAGCATAGACAAACCCACAAACTGCAGCCATAAAACAAAACCTGTGATATAACTTTATTAACCACTCTTGCCCATGACTGGGAAAACACAGAAGATCTTTAGAAGGATACTTCTAAATATGTAACTTCTGTTCTATTGGAATGATGTGTAAGTTATTTAAATCCTTCATGATTTGTATTAAGGCACATCTTATCACCCCTCAGTCACAGGAGCATGTGGAACAATGGAACAACAGTTTGGATTCAAATCACCAACTGCTACGACCATCAAAGCACAGATTTCCGCTGTAAGAGTACCTGAAGCTCTCCTTGCTTGCAAGTGGGATGACCCCTTCCAGAGGAGCATAGTAACAGAAGAAAATTGATTTGTCTGTAGGATTCAGCTCAGCAGGTGTAAGACTCCTCCAAAAAGCTCCCATGCCCACTGCTGCCATCGCAGGGACAGGGTAACAACAACTGGAAAACCAAGGACATCCAACAGGAGTGAGCCAAAACAAGGGGGTGCAGCCAATAACTTTGCTGCCTGAAAACACAATTCACAAGTTCATCTCAGGTACAGGTGAGCACAAAGTGGCTTTCTGGTGACAAAACACGGAATTAAACTCCCAGGAACCTCACTGTGATTTGGTGATCATAAAGAAGTCAAACAAATTTGCATTACACAACCTGCCATGTTTCAAGCCAACTTACTTGATCTTCTGACGCTTCTTTGGAGTTGCTGTTTTACAGACAGTTCCATTCTTATTCAGAACTCGAGAAAGGTGTGTATCAGGAATTATTTCTGTATTTTATAACAAACTTTCCACCACAGTATCAAGGCAATTACAAGTGCCCTATGGTTTAACAAACCAAAAGAGAAACCCTGATGGAATATGCCCCGCTGGCAACAGAGCCGCTTTGATTTACAAAGCATCACTGGTTCTCCACCTTGCCTTAATACTTGGCATTTATTTAGGATAATGTTACATAGGCTGTGATCAGGTCTAAGATGTAGGAACTGTCTACACTGTGAAGGGTAGACAGTGGCTGGCTAATTGGCACCCAGCCTAATCCTGAATATAAAAATCTCACTGTACTAAGCACAGGAACTGTCTGCTTCATTTTACAGAGCAAGAAATCTGACCAGAGCAACAAAAAGCCAGAAACCCACAGTTTAATCTACTTCATGAAGTCCTGTTGCTCACAGGTTTGAGTTAGCAATAAGAACATTCTCCCAATTATTCTACTCTTTGATAACATAGTCTACTGAATATTCATTCAAGAAAAAAGTTGTAATTAACAGTACAGAATTAAAAGTCTTATAGAAGATATTTTCTTTAACATACTTTAATTAAAACATGGTGGTTTTAGTTAAGCTGAATATTATTTTGCTAACATTATACTAATTTTAAAGTAGTAAAAATATCTCCTAGGCAAGCAAGGGACCAACAAAAGTTCACAGTAGTAGATCACATGGTCAGCTGAACACTAATACCATTTTTCAATTTCTGTGAAAACAAACTTGTTCCCATGAAGCCCAAATCAGACCCCAAAGCAATACTGTACAGCTGATTATAGTGAATATTTAGAGAAGGTACTTAGATTTATCAGCAATTCTTGTTATATTTGTTATAAACCACAACAGTGAGTCAGTCTCAGACTTAAAGGAGAAAGTAATTTGTACCCAAAGAATAAAACAAGTTCTTGCTTGGCTAGGACCTTGAAGAAAAAATAAGGAGGGTGGGGACAGGAGGTGGTAGGAAGTTTTTCAGGAATAATTTTTTACATAGTCATAGAGCCCAAAGGAAAAAAAGCCTAAGAAAGGCAACTCATCATATAAATTAATTTGACTTTATATTCAATGAGAATAGAAAAATGAAATTTAAAATAATGTGAGGATCTGATTCAGAGGTTTATCTGACTGATGTCCAGACTGACATCCATATGCATATGCAGTAGTCTCTTACCACTACAGTGAATCAAAAGGTAACTGAAACAATTCAGTATTTTAAGAGTCACTTCCCCAAGGAAATTACTAAATTATATTACCAAATACAACAAAAGATACTCCAGTCTTTGAACTCTACAACAGCCCCACTCCATAGACTATCTTAACTAGCTACTGTGAATCCATTTATGTAGCTACTGAGATCCACCTACTGGGCTGTCTAAAGCAGCTAAATGATTTTCATTACAGAAAGAGTTGACTCAGACTCCTGTCATTAGTCATCACCCCATATCACATATTATTGGAAAGGGAAAAAGGCATTCCCTTAATTCAACAACTAAAGCACCCCTTAATATCAAGTTAAATATTCCCAGTTCATCTTAAGCTGACCTGCTAACTCATGCAAAAACTGCAAACTCTCCTTAATATTAGATTTTTACATCAAAATTAACTCAAAAGATGTGGATACATTCCTAAATACAGAAAATCAGGCTTTAGAGTAACAAATTTATGTAGACACTGCATTAGAAAAGTAACACTGTGCTAAGTTAGGCTCCATGAAAGCTGCAAGTATCATGACCAGAAGAAGATCTCTGTAATGAAAGATCAAGTTCCCCTTAATAAAGCAGATTTCTCTCGTGCAGATTATATGGAGTCTGGTTACTGCTTGCATCAGGTTGCCTGCACAACTAATGTTCCCCTGACTCTGCTGTTCTTAACGCTGGCAGCACTTGTACGTGGGTACCTAATGGAGCAACTGCCTCAAGCATGAACTTTTGATTAAGCTGTAGATTTTTCCACAGGACATAAGACATCTCTCCTATGTGCAGAAATCTGAACAGGCAATTTTTTCAGCCTGCACTTACAGCAGGACAGATAAAATACTTAATCTTCCTTCTTTCCTTCACAGCTCCTAAAAGACAACAGTCACAAATCAACTCCCCATCTCAAATTACTTTTACCATGCCTTACATGCATGCAGGATAATTTACTCCAATTTGCTCTCAGCAGTTGATAAGTGCTCATATTATCATCCTGCAAGAGATGGAGCAAGTCTTATACACAAAGATTCCTTCCTTCTCCTCCTCCTTCACTCCTTAACTATCAAATATAAAAGTTATACCTACTTCTAGCTTTCAGCTGCCAGGTCCATGCCACACATACAGTTAGGGATTTATTTTACCAGTTTTCAGGAGCGCCCCCTTATTGCAGCATTTACCCCTGGCTATATCACAGTCATCACATGGGTCTCATTTCTGGATCAAGGTACTCCTGGTGATGGAGATGGGGAGCCTGTATGTTTGACAGGATTTAAAAGAACTTTCCTCCTGCTCATATTTCTGTTCCTTGATCTTCAACACTTAGGTTCAACAGTAGACTGTTTATCCTGACGCATCCAGAAATGCTTCTGCAAAAACCCTCTTTCCATTGCTTTTCCAAGTTAAACACACATGCATGGTAACAAAAAAGGGGCTGACCATTCTTTAAGTCACCAGTCCGGAAAGCTGGGGGACCAGTTCCTGCAGCTGGCTACAGCACATACCTCTCTGCTCACTTCAGGCACAGCCCAGGTCACTTGCCACATCGATTTTTCTACTACTTACAAGCTAATCAAAGACGCAAAAAAACAGGGTTGGAGGGTTTTTTTACACATTTTATCATAAAGGGTAACGTAAGACACCTGTCTATGCCTATACTACATAACCTTTCCACACATCAATAACATAATAAAAAATTCTAATATAGTAGTTCAAATTACATCTATTGTGAAAATTTGTACTGACTGCTATGCTAATCTCAGTAATACTGAACCTTGAACCTACTCATTTCAAACATGAAGATAAACAATGCAGGCCAATTCTCCCATTATGCAATGCAACACAACCACCAAAATTCTTAATCTTTCAGGCAGTGCCAAAGAATATGCCAGTTTCTGTACACATGATCACAATGGGTCATGCTGAAATCCCTAGTGCAGTTGCTGGAGTTTATATGGCTTTACCAGATGCTTCTCAGATGAACTATGAAAATATTTTACAATTAAATGAGCAGCTCTGAACAAAAAGACTTACATAAGCTGAGATCATGGATCTAAGTGAACACACTAAATCAAGCTGCTGGTGGACTGAACAGCAAGACAAGCAGTCTTTGATCTTGAGGAGACCAATTCTTCAGAAGAGAGGAACCCACTAAGAGAAAAGTAATGCTCTAAATGAAACCTCTGAACTAAACTCTTCCAAGTTTACAGGCTAGTGTGACCAGCACAACTGTACATAAGAAGTCACCGAGAAGAAGTAGTCTACAACAGAGGTTATTAGCCATCAATAAAGGTGTTAAGCTACTTGTGAAGTATTAAAAAATTTATTCTATTACAAACTTTACTTCAAGGGGGACAAGTCAAATCATGGGATTCCTGCTTCAGCAGAAATAAAATTAAGCACTTAAGTATTTGGCAAACAATCATCATCAGCCAGAGCAGTACTTGATATTCAGTTTTTATTATTAAAAACCAGGGTTTAGAGAGACTGTATTGATTGTGTACTGCAAACACAAGATACAAGGACTGTGCACTATGAGGAAGAGTATAGCATGGTTAGACTGTGCATCCATGCACTTGACCACACCTTGGATCAGTAAGGAGACAGATCACAATACAAGCGGTCCTAATTATGGACAACAGGGATATCTGTAAAAGATTAGAGACGACTGCCTTTGTAATTTGCCCCTAGTACATTATTTTATATAATTTCTAAAAGAAACACACTTGCAAACAGCATTTTCCACAATTACTTAGTGGGTAAAGAGTGAGACAGAGAAGTTGACAACCGGCACACCAAGTACTACATACCCAACATCAACGTTTGACGCATCCTCTGAGGCAGATGAACCACTTCTGCTTTTACTATTATTTTCAGCACAGCATAGATTCCTCTGCATACAGGAACACAAATTCCTCTCCAACACACACACAGATGAGTAACCAGAAAGCATTCTTAATTGCTACATAAATCACATGTGGCTACTTAGCATAGCCAAATACATGTCTGCATAGGAAGCACTCTCCTCAAAACTGTCTGCAGTATTTCATCAACCTCACAGAAAAGCAAGCATGCCAAAAGGAAAGCAGCAATTACTCACTCCAAATGAATTCATACCTGTCCACAGAAACGTGCGGGCTTTGTTACAGGAACCCAAACCCATACAAAAGCCTGACAACACTGTAGGCAGGTGTGCTGCACTGAAACTGGGGGGAGATGACAGCATGCTGGGCTAGCTTCAGTCCCATTGGGGCACACCTCTAACATCTGTGGGTTTTAAGACCTTTCCTGAGTATTGGTCTCGAAAGGTACAAATCCGTATGTGTGCATGTTAGATTTATACAAATAAATCTAAATATTTTGTATCTATATATAGATAATATGTAATTATTTTTTTAAAATGTGAGCATGCATCCATAACAGCCCTATTTCTACCTAAGAATGAAGTGCGGGATATACTGAATAGCTTGGCTCCATGTGCTGCCTGCAGAAGCCCCCCAAGTTTTACCTGTCTATCCATGAGGAGAGCTGGACAAGAGACCTGTCACTCTCATGTCTTGCTTCATGAAGCTTACGCTGCTTGCCTTGACTCGCTAGTATATTCTCACAGGCAAATGCTGTATTACACATCTAGCACTTCACCTGAAATTCTCTGTTAATCAGTTTATTTAGAATCACAGAACATCCTGAGTTGAAATGGACCCACAGGGATCACCAAAGTCCAATTCTTGACCCTACACAGGACAACCCGAGAATCACGCCATGTGCCTGAGAGCATTGTCCAAACGTTTCTTGAACTCTGTCAGGCTGGAGCTATGACCACTTCCCTGGGGAGCCTGTTCCAGTGCCCAACCACCCTCTGGGTGAAGAGCCTTTTACTGATATGTAAGATGAACCTCCCCCTGACACACTTTCAGGCCATTCCTTCGAGTTCTGTCACTCACTGGTTACAAGTGTGAAGAGATCACTGTCTGCCCCCCCCCACTTCCCCTCATGAGGAAGATGCAGATAGCAATGAGCTCTCCCCTCAGTCTCCTGTTCTCCAGGTTGAAGAGACCAAGTGAGCTTGGGCACTCCTCATACACCTTCCCCTCAAGGCCATTCACCATCTTTGTTGCCCCCCCTTTGGACACTCTCCAATAGCTTAGTATCCTCCTTGCATTGTGACCTTTCCTTACATTGCCCAAAACTAACCCCAGCACTCAAGGTGAGGCCACTCCAGGGCAGAGCAGAGTGGGACAATTCCCTCCCTTGCCTGGCTGGCAATGCTGTGCCTGATGCACCCCAGAACACAGGTGGCCCTCCTGGCTGCCAGGGCACTGCTGACTCACATTTAACTTTCCCCCGACTAGCACACCCAGGTCCCTTTCTGCAGTGCTGCTCTCCAGCCTCTCATTCCCCAGTCTGTCTGTTAATCCAGGGTTGCCCCATCCCAGGTGCAGAATCCATCACTTGCCCTCATTAAACTTCTTTAATATGGTTGGTGATAGCCCATCTCTCTAATTTGTCAGTGTCTCTCTGCCTCTGAGGGAGTCAACAGCTCCTCCCAATTTAGTGTCATCAGCAAATTCATTCTGTATTCCTTCCAGTCCTGCATCCAACTCATTAATGAAGATGTGGACGAGCTCTGGGCGGAGGATGGAGCCCTGCAGAATTCCATGAGTGACTGGCTGCCAGCCTGATGTTACCCCATTCACTTCGACCCCTTGTGTCCGACCCATGAGCCAGTAGTGCTTGCAACTGTTAATGCAGCACTGGTGCCACTGACGTTTTACAGAAGAGACAAACTGTAGCATCAGTTTCTACTTTAGTTTTTCTTCATCATTTTGCTCTTGCAGTAGCTAAATGTTAATCAGCAAGACCCTCTTCCAAAATGGTCATTCTGATACTATTCTTACACAGTGATCTACAGTTGAGGTAACAGATCACAAGAAGATTTTCTCCTTCTTTAAGTAACTTTTTATTGGGTTTTCTTTTAATCTCTTTAGCGTGTTTAGACACTCTTCAGTTCTGCTGTGTTGCAGAGCACTTTCCTGAATTCACCAGACTCTTCAGTTAAAAGAAGACTCCTTGTGTCTGCATGTCTATTCACATGTGTCTAAAGCAACCTAAGTCTAAACATTTTGGACCATAAAGCTATAGATGCCCAGTACTTTCTGACTTCAGCAAAACTCCACAGCTCTGCCCTTCTGCTTTGCACTTAAACCTACATGATTATCCCAACTCAATCACATCACTTAATTCACAAAATACCCACATTTACTAAGTGCTCCTGATCTTACTAATGTGAAGCCTAGCTACTGTACTCCAAGACTCCAATGGGTGAATCAAAACCTTTTTTTCTCCAACAAAAGGAAAAAAAAAAAAAAAACAGTGTTTCTCCGGTGATTTTTAAATAAATGTCAGTAACAAAGATAATAACACATTGTTTGTGCTCCCCAGGTTTATAGAGAAGTAACTGCCTGAGATGCACTTAATATAGTATTAATACAATAAACTAAAGAAAACAGTGGAAATGTTAAGAGTTACTCATCTAGTCTGAATATTACCTGCTGCTGGTGCTGCACTCATGACACTTAAATCACTGAATGTAACAGCACTCATTACATGTTTTAGTGACTTGAACTCTGCTTAGGACAGTACATTAACCCATCTCTTCTAAACCTGCTTCTTAAATTTTTGTCTATGCTAGTAGTTACCATTTCATATAGTTAAGCCCTCAAAATTTAAACCAATGACTCCAAGAACCAACTGGGACGATGAACCAGTGTACAGCAATCAGCATCCTCTGCACAGGGCGTAAATCTCATCTCACCTCCAGAGGCTGTCAGACACCAGCAGGGGACTTAAGAGTTCACCACAAAATGGCCATCAAACCCCTCCAAGTTACTGATGCACACATGCTGCATCAAGTGCTCCAAGACAAGAGTGAGACAAAAACACAAAATAAGGACCACTAGTTTACTGTCACAATGATGTGGGCCTTAAAATAGACACAATCTCTACCCTGCTCATTCCTTCAGTTCTTAACTTTCAAGTATTTCAGTTGCAACAATGTTTATCCCATAGTATTCACTGACTGCCAAATGGATTAGAAAAAAAAGAACAAAACATTACTGGGTATTTTTAGTTGCCTTTTTTTAAGTAAGTTTCACGACTACATGTCAAACACAAACCTAAACTTTTTGGCTCCAAAGCAAGCCTATAATTAGAAACCTCATTTTTTCTGGTAGTCAGGAGAGCCATTTTCCCTAGGGAATGTTACAGAAAGGAAACCCAGGAAGAGTCGTAATGGCTAAACAACGTGAAACATTAATAACAGACACTGGTAACACAAAGACATCCTAACCAGGCTTGAGCAGCTACAAATTGCATTTTACTGCTAGAAACTGTTTTCTTCCAAAGTTAAACGCTTTTTTTATGGTCTCTCGTCCTCTCAATCACATGCCCCAACCTACTGGGCAAATTCATATGGAAGAAATGTAAAAAAAGGCGTCTGTGCCCAGAAGTTTGTCCTACTTCCTCCCACTTCCACCAGCTCACCCATTAAAAAAAAGAAAAACAAAACAAAAAAAACTGCTACACCTTTCAGGTCAAACCTCCTCCTCCAACAGTGAAATGAGAGATTGCTGGTTACTTTGTCAGGACTAGTTCGGGATGACACTGTCACCCTCTGCCTTTTGCCTTTCCCCTTTACATCTCCTCTGCTCTTATCTATCTGCTTTTCATTTCCAGCTTTTTTATGAATTTCCTTTCCCACCACCATTACCACACCTGCAAATCCCACTGACATGCAGGAAATACAGCCACAAAGCCAATGTCATGGCAGGGGGCACTGGGTGAGGGTACAGGGGAAGGAACTTAGCAGGTCTGCAAGTTGTGAAGACCAAGACCAGTAAGGGGAAGAGAGAGGGAGAAATCAGACCTCAGACAGGGAAGGACCAGTGTTGACAGTGAGGCAATGAGGACGTTCTTGGGTGCAGAAGGAACACATGCATTTTTGGAAACTGCCAACAGAAGAGATTGCATTTTTCTTGCAAACACTTTTACAGAGCCCTGTATGAAATGGTAGAAAAACAGAGCACACAGCAGCATTTTGGGTTTTTTTCCAAAGCACAGAGCAGCATCCAAGCGTCAAACTTCTTATATCCAAGCCATTTTGTATGAGACATCAACCAGAACTCTCTCACATTTTGTGTGCAAACTATTCACGACTCAGATGCTGAACAAGGGCCTGTAGGACAGGCCCTCTTCTAGCAGCTGGGATCCGTGACCTCCATAGCACTGCCAGCTTCCAAAGCAAGGTTTCCCAAAGCACAGTGGTGTCCTCTCTCACAGATCCTACACACGTAAGGGCAGAGAGAGATCCTGACCACAGCCTCTTCTCATGTTTCTAACCCTTACAGTAACAGTGGAAGGGGCCCTCAAACATAGAGCAAGCAGAATCAAGTACAGGGATGTCCTCAGGTTTTTGCAGTCATCCTGATATAAGACTTGAGCTCAGCATGGCTTGGAACTAACCATATACAATGCTTGAAAGGCCACTGTCCATCGAGACCCCTGAGAAAGGAAAAATATTGCAAGGATTTACATCGACCCTGCTCAATGTGAGATAATTCGGGGAACTGGTGTGGGGAAGGAAAGCACAGAAAACATACACAGGAAGATGCACATCCCTCCAGCATATGGTGGGGCTTGCAGCAGCAGGCATGACTGTTTTCAATTTTCCTGAAGGATGGGGGTGGGTGGGAGGAAATAGGGAGAGAAAGGGGTCAGCTTTCAAAAGTTTGCCAAACATCTTATTTTAGTACTTTTTCTACAGGGAATGGATGAATTCCAAAGGCTTGATCATACAGAAGCACCGGTCTGATCTTGCAAAAGCCTATGTATATGAGTAGTCACACTGGCAGGACAAAAATATTTACAGTTCTGCCTTTTTCATTTATTAAATGACTCATTGCAAACATAAAGCAGGGCCACACCGAGCTTAATCTAGTTTCTGACACTTAAATTTTAAAAGAGACACAGATGATAAGAAACCTTAAAGCTAAACTTTCAGGAGCAATAACACAGCATAAAGCAACCTGCATTTTTATTCACACTGCCCTCAGATTGAAGTATTTCTTGCTTAAGAAATAACTTTGGGGCTACTGCTCATCCCCAAAACACCATACCATCTATTATATGCTGCAATGGTTTTATGCTGCAATTTTTTTTAGAAGTGGTACAGAGAGAGGAAAAGTTGTCTAAATCATTAACCACACTAGAGATCAGGCATCCTAGGCAAAGACCGAAGGTACTATCGCAAATTTTTTACACCAGAATTGCTGTCAATTCATTAATCCTGTCTCAGTTGCAGCATTTGATGTATTTAAGCCCACCCTTGCCCAATTAAATGAAGACAAAAATTCACTACTTAAACTAGTGAATTTCCTTTTTTCTTTCTTTTCTTTGGAAATCCATACAAAACAAGACTAAACACTCGTAGAGAGTTTTTCCACAGGCACAGCTGCAAGCCAAATGCTCTAAACCATTTCTTCCCTGCAAGAAAGGGGGCAGAGGGAGCTAAGACAGAAGGATAAACGTAACTGCCAGCACTTAAAGTCTTCTACAAGAAGAGAAACCCACACTGCAAAACTTAATATTTGTGTAGTTGAGAAAGACACAGAAACAATAACTATCAGCTCCCCTCTTTTCTCTTCGCTCAAGGGGACATAGTATGCATTTTTTGACTAAACCTCAAATACAAACCAAAAGTAGCATCCTCATCCCTACAAAGAGGCTTATTATGACTGTTATTGCTGGAAGGGGAAACTCACTCTTACTGGCCACATGACTGTTGAAATCTACATTCAGCATTGTTTGGAGATTTTTTTTTCTTTTGCCTATAAATCTGCAGTTGAGAGCAACTGGTTATAACTTTATGACTAGAAACATTAGCTGAGTATTTCTGATGCTGCAGAGTCAGCAATACAGATTAATTTGTTCCAGCCTAGTAAATACTTACTTAAATATGCACCCTGCAACACCTCACTGCAGTATTCTTTTGGGAAACATTACTAGAGCAGAACATCAAATTTTAGTTATGGGGTTTTTTGTGGGTTTTTTTCCAGTCCCCCTTGCTTGGAAATGTTAACACCACACACAAAAATTTACACATTTGCACAGTTTACCACTTATACAGCTAACATTTAGCAACACAACTCATACAACAGCACTGGAAAGACCTGTATGTTTTCAGGATCTGAATCAAGACACAGGCCTTCTTCTTACATGTCACGATACAGCAGCTACACAGAGGCAGACAGCAGTTCTATGACAGCAGACATCTATTCACACAGTACTGTCACACCAGAATCCTCCTCCGTAAGGGCCAGGTGGCAGCCAGTGCTGGCCAAATAGGTTAGCAGGTGAAGTTCAAGGACATTCCACAGCACTCGGCAGCTTCCAGTGAATACCTGAGGTTAGTGGGAGGCTGAAACTCAAAATGGATGAGACAAAACCAACCACTGAGGAGAGGTGTCAAGACAAGTATCCTGGAGAAGCAGCCACAACCTGATACATAGCCAGTCCCAGCCTATTTGCTCCAAGTGCCCAAGCTCAGGTGTAGACAGAGGGTGTGCCCAGGCTCCCTGCCAAACTTTGCAGAGGAAGTTAAAGCTCAAGAGAGCTCTTGCACTTCCTCAAACGGGAGCAGGAGTTTCCTAAGGGGCAGCTAGAGGGTTTCAGTTTTAAGCAAATCACAAATGGAACATAACCTCAGAGAAAAAGAAACCAAGATTGGCTTTCTGCAGCAGAACACAGCCTACAGGAATGGCTGTGGGTAATGAACGACGTTTTTTGACAAGTGCCACAGGTGGACCAGAGGGCAGCTGAGGTATCCAAGCTTTGAAAAGCAAGTTTATAAGCAGGTCCCCATGGCAGCAGTAATACTAACACTGAAATCCAGTGGGGAAAACCACGAAGAGTTTGTAGAAAGAAACAGACACTGAACAGAAAGAAGGCACTGATGCTGGTGGGAGCAGGTGAAGAACTAGCATAAACAAAACAGGCTCACTAGCTCATAGCCAGCCTTCTCTACAATGAGATCCTGTACATTGGGAAGAGAGGAATGAGGGGGGATAGACTGGCTGGCTAAAGAAGTGTGACGTTTACCCTATACGGTTTAATAACTGCTCTGCGTCGGACAGGTCCTCCATTGAAATTTCAACGCTGCCCACACAAGGGGTTGGTTCGGGGTTTTTGCTTTGGTTTTAATCAATTCTTCACTTCAAAGCTCCACTTGCATGAGCCTGAATGCTTAAACCAAGCCACTTAAACACTTCAGAGGGTCTTTCCCTGCCAACAAACCAGCTGAAGAGGCTGTCATTCACCTCGGAACGAGCTCCGGAAGAGCGAGGAGGCAGACCCCGCCGTGCCCCGCAGAGGCTACAGCGGGGCGAACAGCGCGGTTACTCTCCGCACAAATAAGCGATTTCTGGTCACGTCCCCTGCCCACCGGGCAATGGGGGTCCCTCAGCCCGGCTGCCGAGCGGGGCACGCCGGCGGGGGCCCCTCCAGTGACCCCCGGCCGCGCAGGAGCCCCGCTGGAAGCCTGCCGAGGGAAGCCCTTGCCGGCCGCCTCCTCCCCGCTCCGTCCCGGCGCCCGGGCGGCTCGGCGGGTCCTTCCCTGTGGGGGAGGGGGCGGCGGACACGTGGAGGCCGAGCCGGAGGGAGCCGGCCCGGCCCGGCCCGGCCCGGCAGCAGCTGCCCCGCGGGGCGCAGCCGCCCCTCTTGCCCGGCGCACGGCACTTACTTGTGGGGCGGCGCGGCTCTTGCCTGGCGGCCTCCTGAAGAAGGAGGTGCGCGCGGTGAAGAAGAACTCCTCGGACTCTTCCTCCTCCAGGCTGCTGTACCCGCTGCTCATGCTGCTGGTCCAGGTCATCGGCGGCGGCGGGGGCTGCTGGTGGTGCTGGGGCCGGGCGGCGGAGAGCGCCGTCCCGGCCGCCGCATGGGGCCCCGCCGCTGCCGCTCCTCGCCCAGCCCGCGGGGTCCGGGGCGCAGGAGGAGGAGGAGCCGCGGCTCTGGCGGCCCCGCTCCCGCCCTCGCTCCGCTCCCTTCCTGCCGCGCGAGTTCCCCGGCAGCGCCGCCCCCGCCCGCCCGGGCAGCAGGTGAGGGGCGGGGGCGGCTCCTTGCCGGCCCGGGGCCGGACGAGTCCCTGACCCCGTCCCGGTCTCCTGCCGGCGCCTCCGCACCCCCATGCTCATTACCAGCAACGAGGCAGCTAAGGGCGGCCTTCTGTAGTAAGAAGTTCCCAACCTTTTCCCTAATAATTACCCGATTTCAGTCTTCTGTGCACTGTAAGAACAGTCATTAAAAAAATGACCGACGGCAAAATAATGGGGAGAGCTTTTCCCTTACAGTTCTTTCAGCAATCCGTGAATTCCGGCTTCGCGACCGGGGGCAGCCGCACGGCACTGAGCAGTCACAGCCTCCAGTTCCGCAGCTGTGGCGGTGCCCGGCCGGGGCCGCTCCGCGCACCATCACCAGCCCACGGACTATTAAGTCAATGGAATTCATCGCCCCAGGATGTAGCGAGGAGGGAGGCTTGCACTAGCGAGGAGACTCACCAGGGATTAGATATGTGTGCAGATAGCAGGAACATCCAGATCTGCAACTGGAAAACATTTAAAGCACAAAATTCCTGATAAGATATAGGGCAAACATCAGATTCATCACTACTGGGGGAAATTACGGACAATGCCTGAAGGTCAGGTCACTCCGTAATTACCTGCCTCTGAGTCTCGTGCCTTCCCTTAATTTATCTAAGGCTGATCACTGTCACCGACAGGATACTGGGTTTAAGGTACGGCTTCCTAAAGCTATGCAGCTGCCCATAAAAGCAGACTTGCCTTTCCTCCACGCCCTTAGCCCGGCGCTCTTGCTGTCCCCTGTACCACGGCGGTGGTCCCATGGGGGGAAGTGAGTCACTTGCTGCCGGAGCAAACCCCCGAGACATGGGCATCAGAAAGGCGATACCTTTCAGCAACAGCACAGCCTTAGATTAAACATATTTGAAGTTGCGCATTTACACATCAGTTCCTGTGGTCTCAGTACTCAGACACAGATGTATCTGGGACACCATTAGCTAACATCTCCTTTCCCTCTTCCTGATCCCCATCTCGCTGGTCCCTCACACACTCCTCATCTGCTGTGCGTGGCTGTTCCTATCCCCGTATCCAGCCGGCGATTGGGTCCGTTTCTGCCAGTAGGTGCTCTTCCTGGACCGGTATGCCTTACATATTGACAAAGTCACCTCAAAACCAGCAAAAAAACTCACACTGAGAACTAGAACTGGTCAGTCAGTTTGGGAGGTGTTAAATACTTACTTTTCCATCAACTGATTCTTCCAGATTTTTGTATGGAGTTTGGCATCTGGCAGATTAGAAGGCTGCATAGCTTTTAAAAACAAATAATTGAGTTTAACAGCATAGATGCAGATGTGTCCGATCTTGAGCCTACTTGTCGGCACTGTAAAGCCGTGTGGTATGCAAGATAGCTTTAAGTTGAATGCCAAGTTACTTGAATGCAACTAAAACATTCTAAAATGCTTGCTGTAGACAAACAAGCTTTGTGTTACCTGGCACACTGAGGCCAGATCCATGCCAAAAGGAAGTCACACCAGAGATCTGCTGGGCATGCCTCTGAACCTGTCCAAGACCCAGTAACTCCAGTTTACAAAACTTTTGGAAAAAACATCCCTGTCCATTATCACAATTAAGGTGAAGGATTTTAAGTGGCTCGGGTGTGATTAAAAACAGCATTTGTGTTTTGAAACTACAAAAGCATTTTTATATATTATTTGCTGGCACACTTGATGGACTCCCCAGCAACCAGAGGCACTGTGTGTATAGCTTGTTTGCTTGGCTGCAGTCTCAAACCTGATAGTGGATGGGTGGAACATTAAGCTGGCAAAGAGGATCATCGAGACAACAAGCTGCTGCAAAAGAGCTCAACTTCATCTGTGCAAGATCAGTTGCCAGTCCTGGGCTCAAGTTTATATATTCCCTGGCAGCAAGGCATGGCATTCACCTCATCTGTAAAGCACCATTTATATTGGTAACACCAAAAGATTCACAGTATCATTTTCTCCTTCTGCAACAAAGAATGATGAAGAAAACATGTCTGTTTTCTGTGATAGATCTTCCAATATTAGTTCACTCCTCCACTGTAGCTCAGTTTTTAAGCCTACTAATTTTGACAAGAGATTTTTCACTTTATTTTTTTTCAGACGTGGCACTGAACCAAACAATTCACATGAAGGTACAAACAGATATGAGGCCTTTCAGTTTTGTTTTGTTTGGTGCTTGCAAGTAATGTACCCAAACCCAAGTATTTTTCAAGGTACTCCTGTGGATTTCACTTGTCCCCTGACAAGTACTCTTCCACGTTCTCAAACTGACTTTTTAATCTTACATAGGTAAGATTCATCCAAGGCTCTTTGTTAGGTGCTGCACTGAAACCTCTATGCTACAACACTCGCACTACTTTTGGTTCATTCTGACAGGCCTCTTAAATAGTCAACCGAAAAAAAACCAAACAGCACTGCAGAATGAAAAAAAACAGCCATGTCTCAAGATAAAGGTAGTAATAAGCTTTCTGAAAGCATATTTGTTCTTAAGAAGAATTATGGAAGAATGATTAGGTAAAAAAAAATTAACTTAAAAGCCAAGGAATATGGCACAGGAGTGAGATCTGAAACACGGAGCATTATGAGGTTTTCAATAAGTCCTTCTGAGAAATAATTCAATCCGATGAGAAATTAAATCAACTGTCAATCAGTTATCATAGGATCACACAGACAGCAAGAAGAGAGGAGGGAGATGCTTTTTTTCTACATGAATCATTAAGTTCAAGTAGCAAGTAGTGCTACAAATGCACCCATGAAGAAAAGGAGAATGAACTTTTTTTTCAATTAAAGTTTGATTACATAGATAGAATTAATTAGGATTTTTAAACTGTAGCCAGCTAAAAGTGGTGGCCCAAGTAACACAACGTAAAATAGTAATAGGCCCTCTGTTTCAAAGGAAGAATCTCATGAATAAAATAAGAATAAAAAGCAATCACAGACAAAGATAACCTGTGTGACATACAGTCATTTGTTGTGTAGGAGGAAAAACAACAATTTAAATGACTGCTCCTTTCTAGGACAAAATTCAGTTTTAAATCAATTTGTGGTTTTGGAGAGTCAGCTGAGAGAAATGAAATATCAAGCATAGCTTCCAGAGAAGTGAAAGCTGACTTCCTAAATGGCAAAACAGGTGTGAATAGTTTTATGCATCGGGCAAGAATTAGGACTTTGAACTACCATAACTGAAATAACCCTTAGAACCGGACATCAAATTGCATAGAGATAGATTGTTTCACAAGGTCCTTCAGTTTCATTGCTTTATTTGTATTAAAATATCACTTTATTGAAGTGATCACAATACCACAGGAAAGTATGGTTGAACAGGACTACACAGATTATTAGTTCAGTCAATTCATCTCCTGCTCTGAAGAAGAACCAAGTGCTTTATGCCATCCCTAACAGTCCTTTAGCTAAATCATTCTTAAAACCTGAAATGGTGCTGTAGCACCTCCACTATAGGCCATCCCTTCCAGTGTTTAAGTTATTTATTGAGTTAGAAAGTTTTTACTAGCATCGCATTTTAAATCCTTAACCTTGCCCATTTGTTTCTTAACAAAAGAAACAGAGGTAGAACAGTTAATTGCTGGTTTTTTAGAGAAACCTTTTCGGTATTTGAGGACTCTTTTTCTTCCTCTCATTCTTCTGCTTCCCAGACTAAACAAAGGGACAACTGATAAAACATCCTATAGAGTTTACATTAACTCCATTACCAACTGCATGATGTTTACATGTTTCTAAAACATCCCCTCAGCCCTCTGACAGAGAAACTGGGAGGACTCATTGAAATGGGAAAGCCGCAAAACATTCGCATGGCCAATAATCCTGCTTTGAGGCTCGGGACCAAGATGCTCACTTCTGCACGCAAGCCTTGGTCTTCTCTCCAGACTTGTGACAGACTACATCAAAAGGCATTGGGTCAAAGGAGCAGGAAAGGAAAAAGCAAGGTAGGGCATGGGTTGGAGGGTCCTGTAGCATTTAAGATTGCATTTCTATTATAATTTAAAAAGTAATGTGGAGATCTCAAGAGAAGAATTCCTCCTTTTCTACTTCCCCTGACTTCAGTCTCCCCTGGGTGAAATCCTGCAAGGATGCTTACATACTCTGGCAAGCAGGACCTGTGATGGCCCCGCAGCTGCGGGCAGCAGCCTCCCGTGCGGTGGGAGCAGTGAAGGGAAGCAGGACACGGGCTGTGGGAAGGAAAGGGTCACAGGGACTAAACTTCCTTACGCCCTCTAAATCTGCTCCAATTTCACCAGTGCTTTGCAGGAAGAGTCTCATTAACAGCCCTAGCAGTATTTAATTCTAACTGCTATGAATTTTCCAGAAGCCCCTTGCCCCTGGAACCATTTTGGTCATTTATGGAGTGCTATGAGTCTCTCTCTCCCCCTCTCATTTTCTGCTTTCATAGGTCTTTGCAAACCCTGTCCCTGACTGTGGAAACAGTCTTATTGATGATTAGTCCCTATGGGACTAATCTAATACTAAATTTTAAGATATGCTTAGGATTGAAATCCAAAGGGGTTCCTACCAAATAGCACATTTGATTTGGCTTCTTTGTAACACATTTAACAGGGAAATATAATTATTTCATTATGTTAGTTATTTAAATTGTGTCCATATAACAAAAACTTGTCCTAAAAACAAGTTGCAGAGGAAAAGAGACAGTTTGTAACAGACTGTCCCTTTAAATAAATAATTAATCATGTGGGTTTAGTTTTTTTTACATTCCAGCTGAAAACAGCAGTAATTTCAAATGATCAAAGCAAAGCAATAAAGTTGAAATACAACCAACACAGAATATCTACTCAGGCCTGTAGTTTCCTTACACCAGTAAACTTTCTGTTTACTCATTTCTCCCATTTGTCTTGAATTAATAGCTCAGGTCTGTTTAGTACCACTGGCAGCAATGACAATTATCCTTTGATTCATACCCCGGCAACTTGTTAATTCAAACAAGGTCATTCCAGCCACACAGGCTCATGAGTGCAGACAGAAAACAAACAGGAGCCAGGTAAACAGCCTCTCCCCATCTCCTGGTGAAGAAATGCCATGGGGACAGGTACTTGTTACGGCAGTCACAACCTTAGACAGTACTGTCGGTAATCCTTTTCTGGCTCTTAAAATTCTTGATTCTGCCCAACCCTTAAGCCCCTTTGGGGCAACTTTTCATCCAAAATCCTCAAAAAGGAAGGGATAGATGGAAATTTAAAATAACCCATGTCATCGCTTTCTTACATGTTGGCACACTGTCACTCACCAGATCTCTGTTCTTCATCTACCATACTTGGACTGGTCAGAAGATAACAGAAATCAGAGTAAGTTCACCTTTCCCATCCCAAGGGTTGTGCTCAGAGCAGTCAGACCTACACTACTGTGAAGGGAGAGAGAAAGTGGATGGAACAAGAAGACTGTGCTTGTCTCCTTTCTTGTGATGCTGCAAACATGTGGCCACCTACCTAAATGCACTGTGTGACTGCAATCAATACAGCTACTCATAATTTCAAACATGCACATAGTTTAGAGGATTCTTTATCTCGGTTGCTACCTAAAGCCGTAAAGATAAAATTGTACCTTTCTGGCAGTTTTGGAATTACCATCATCCTTGTGTTAGAGTTGGACAGCTTTCCAGAGTATTCTATACCCTTTATCTCAAACAGATGTCATCAATTCAGCTTAGACAGATGACTCAAGGTTGGCCAGGATAAGACTACAAGTACAACCTTCACCAAGGGAGTATTTCTGCAGTTTGAAGACACTGACATGGAGTCTGGCCTCATCAGGTGGTATCAGCACTCACCTTCCCACATCCTGCCCGGCCCCAAAACCCACTGGGACCAACTGAAAGACTCCCATTGCCTTTGAAAGGATTTTGATAAAGCTGATAAAGCAGTCCTTTGCTGTATCGGTATGCATTTTTCTTTCACTTTTTTGCATCCCAGTTAGGCAGAAGTGCTCTCCAAAACAGAGAGGCTTGTTAGCAATTTTCCTTTCTTCCTCTCCTGTTGATTATAGACTGCATTATTAAACAGGTACTTTCTTGTCACAGATCAAAAAAAGTAGATTTTACAATACAAATCATGAAAAACTATTTCATATGGCTGTCATATGTTTAATCAGAGGGCTCCAGAGAGCTGTGCAAATGAGAAGTGACTCTTGCCCTGCCCTTCACTCTCATTTCAAAGGTTGGATCAGGGATATGTCAGTAGTAGTAAGAATTCAAAGGTGAGAGCCATGTTTCATCTGGCAACCCATTCCCTGCAGCAATGGCCTTTTTAGCTTATGCTGTAGCCAGTTCCAACAATGTCAGATAAAGTCTGTCAGGACCCAGATGTAGCCCAGAAACCCCAATTCAATAAAGAGGTGAATAAACATCCTTACTCACACAGTCCCATTGATGTGGATAGTCAGACATAAGTATAAGCAAAGGTTGGCATAAGGGAAGCTTCAGAGGCCTGGGAGTGCTCTCGTCCAATTCTCTGGAAGCACCCATGCCTTACCAGGGCAAGCAGTAGAACTAATACATGAGAGAATATAATCTTAAGGAAATACTCAATAACAAAATGTACAGAAAACAGACATTCTCCTACTTTAATTCAGTTCCTAATTGCTAACAGTGTATAAAAATACTCAGGGCAGAAAAATTAACTAGGAACTTCTGTTTTAAGTATAGAAACCACAACTGTGGCAGCTCAGCATGCTTTGTGGATACCATGAAAATGTGAGCCCTACTGTGCTGTAGCTGCAATCTGATTCCCAGCATCTGTCCTCAGCTGGTGAATCGGGGGGGGAAGGGGCCTTCTGGTCTGGGAATCACATCCCAATTGTCATTTCCTAGACAAAGAACTTGAAATTGTCTTGTCATAATGTGTATGAGATGACATTTTGCTCTGTTTAATAAGTCTGACTGCTATAGATCATAGAAACCCCCTAGAAGCTGCCCACACAAGTTTAGGACTTTCTAGTAAATCATCTCAACAGTCTGTGAAGACAACCATCCCAGAAAAACAGTGCTGTTTGATAGGACAACAGATCTGACAACATGTTTGCTGAAACACCTGCCTAATCCATCCAGTCCACCCTTAGCTGGAAAAACCTGAAAAAAATCGCCTTGAAGTGCAGTGCCCTGTGCCTGTGGAGCCAGCCCAGCCCGCTGAAATGCTGGGGGCTGCAGCAGGGCAGCCCTGCTTGCCTGCTCTGCCCGCCCGCTCCCTCCCCAGCCTGCAAGCCCAGCAGAGCGGGAGGAGCTGCCAGCTGCTAGCGCAAGGTAATTGGGGTTTGGCCCCCGTACTTCTGCAGGGCTACGGAACATTTCACATTCTCAGTAGGATGTGACCACCTTTGAATATTTTGCCATGAATCAAGCTTTCTCTTAGATAAATCTCACTAACTCCTTTCATATCTCGTCTGTGTCCCATTCACTGGCCCAAGACCTTTCTGATTCCCATCTCTGCTATCATGCTCTTCCTCCCTCACTGAGAGAGCACTGCTGCAGTGGGAGAAAGAAGTAAGAGAGCTTGAAGAAGAGACAGGAGTGCAGGAAGTGGAAAAAGTCAGAAGTGAGAAATAGGCAAATCAGCAAAGTAAAACCCAAATTTAAAAGATAGTATTTTAGAAGAGAAATAAACTTTTCCTCACCAGAATTCCATAAAATTCCAAAACAAATGTCTGTAGAGGTTTCTGGGTGGAAAAAGAGCACATGTTTAGGAAAACTGAGATGTATGTTTCTCATTTTGAAGGAAGATTTAGAGAAAAAAAAATACTGAAAAATTAGAAATTAAAATTATGAAAAAAGTAATCTATGTGGAAAGGCAGCTAAAGAAAGCATATGTATCAGGGCTGAGAAGATACTGGAGAACTAGAAAAGAGAAAACAAAAGGAAAACATGGTGCTTTTTCTTTCAAAATTGTGGAATGACGTGTACACAGCATCGCAAATCCTCAGTTTAGGAGATTTAACATATGGAGGGAAGAGAAAGGGAGGAAGTGGATGCTTTACATCAATGAGAAGTCCAGCAGAGCTGCAGATCACATGGGGCTGCAGCCTTGCCAGAGGCGTCCTGGTTCAGTAGGGCTCTTGCTCTCCTCTCCCTGTATTTTATCAGTCAGATGTAGTGACAGCACTTTGGGGAGAAAAAAGAGGTAACCAGAGGGGAAAAAACCCAACATATGCACTTAAATGCAGTAGGAGCACCATTCCCAGCCCAAGGGAAAGAAGCCATTTATGCCCCTCACAGGCTGCCACGTCTGGTCCCTGCAATGGGTGAGGAGGTCAGAGCCTGAGCCCTGGGCTGATGCAGGGAAGTTGACATTACTTATTTTTATCTATTTCATTAACAAAACCCCCATAATGTTATAAAAAATAAATACAAAGGAGATATATTTGGGTCTCAGAGGCATTTACTTGAAAGGTGGGAAATGCCTCTTTCATGACTGACTGCCTCAAGCTTAACGTATTCCTGCAAAGCCTGCATGCAGGGCATGACCAAGACCCTCATTACTTCTCTGGCCTGCAGCAGAGGTCAGACATGGGTCAGTACTGAGGTCACAGAGGAAACTGTAAATCTAGCAATTTATATACTTTTGTCTATTTGTTATAGGTAGTCTTTTACACATAATGTGCACATGACCTAGAATT
This sequence comes from Corvus hawaiiensis, assembly GCF_020740725.1. Classification (NCBI taxonomy): domain Eukaryota; kingdom Metazoa; phylum Chordata; class Aves; order Passeriformes; family Corvidae; genus Corvus; species Corvus hawaiiensis. The sequence goes on from NC_063216.1 coordinate 46,410,443, forward strand.
TATAGGACTTGAGCCAACACTGCCAAACAGTTCTGCTTCCCAGCTCAGCCCCAGGGTCTAGTGTGGAGTCCCCCAGTCTTTTTCTGCACTTTACCATCCTCTTACACTATCCCAGCCAGTGTCACCCACTCAGCCCCCCACCCCCACATTTTCCAGGCATTTTGAACTGATAAAATATGCATGCCATATCCTGAGTCCACACATGCAGGCATGTAGGACACAGCCAGCTCTGAGAAATGTGGACCCGAGTTGCTTTATGGTACCTGGCCAGAGGCCAGAGGTCACTCCCTAGGATGGAAGCCTTTGGCCACAGAGACAAATAAGCATGGCTGGCTCAGAAACTGTGCTGCATCTACTCATTATTTTTCAGACTTAACTTTAAAAGCAAAATATTTAATTATTTTAATTTTACAGTCTTATGTTTACATTGCTTATGTTTTCATTTTCTAGAATGTTAGGATTGTTTTCTAAAAATGAGTGTTTAAAACTTTTTTACAGAAAAAACCCCTATTCCTACAAAATAAATTTATTTTCTTATTTTACTGAGCTTGCGTGATTACTCTTTCCTGTGATCTGAAGAGGGAGGATCTGAGGTTTTAGTGCTGTTGTCATCTGGATGGACATAAATGGTGGAAGAATGTGTTAAAAAGAGGTTTTATAGTGCAGAGATTTTAATATGAAACTTTGCCAGTTGTGAGACACAGCAAATTGTACAGCAATCCTACAGAACAACATCTCTGGTATTTTCCCACCACGGCAACATTTAAACTCTAATGCCATGCCTGTAGATTGATTTTTTATGGCTTTAAAGAGTGTAAACCCTGAGCTTCTGGAAACCAAAGTAGCTGTAAATTAAATACAATTTTTACAAAATCATGTGTAATTGCTATCCAAGGCTTTCACTTCAGACACAGCCCAGACTCAGTGCACTTAGGTACTGCTCCTACGGAAGGTTTCAGTTTAGCACATGCAGAGGGGCCTTATACAGGAGCAGTCTGTATTTAAGCGCTGCCTCTCCAGCATGACCTACACTTCGTGAAAACTTGGTACAGCCAAAGAAGCTGGGGGAAGGGAAGCAGAGGAGCAAAGCAGATGTGTCTAACTCAGGCTGTCTTACAAGCTATGACTCCAGCATTTGGTACCAACCATATGCTATATTTTCTACTTGAAAGCTGGCTGCCAGTTCAAATGAAAATGGTTTTGTATGTGCTGCACCATAAAATTACACAGACACAGAGACACAGGGGCCACACTAACTAGCTGTTTACCTCTGTGCTTCTACCACAGCATATAAGTTATAATCGGAGGAAGGAAACTCCTAGGAGATGTGAAGGCTTTAATTGTTTCAGTGTGCAGATGGTTTGCATTACAGTGAATCGACACAGCTCAAGGTCAACTCATAGTTCAGCAATAGCTGTTTGGGCAAGTGAGTTTAGTTTGTTTACACCTCTTCTGGGAAAGTTTTAACTGCTATGTTACTTATTTCATAGATATTTCTAGACTTAAGAAACACTGCAACAGGTGAAACTGGAGGAGCGTAGGTTGCCACAGACATTTCCCTCATGTCTGATGTTTAGCAATTTTTAGAGCAGCTAAATATAGCTTTTTTCCTACAACATTTGAGCAACATGTTTCATCATGTTCTCTTTTCTGTCACTGACATAGAAATGCTTTTGTTACAGGCTCATAAAGACATCTCCCACAACTCGTTTCCTTTGCTATGTCGAGACGTGCCATGCAACCTGTGCACCTAGAGACTGAAGTATGGCACAAGTAGTTACTCCTGCCCTTAACTATCACTCTGAGCTGCGTCTCTCTGAGAAGTTCCTGGTCCTTCTGCACAGGCAGCTCAGCTCTTTGTGAGGCAGCTGCTGAACCCCCTCAATTTAGGGCTTAGATGGTTAGGATAAACTGGAACCAATTTTTTTTTTTAAATTCTTTTTTCTTAATAGCACCAGGCTGAAATCTGCCACAGTAGAACAGCTGCCTCGTCAGCTGAGCCATCCCTCCAGGCAAAATGGAGCTTCCCAAGAGGAAAACAAGCTGGGCACTGGGGCAGCGGGGGCTACTGTAGCAATACCAAGATAAGATGTCACTGGTCAGAGCTTGGAAAGCTCCATGTAGGACAGGAACACAAAGTACTCTGGGGCACAAACCGCCAGACTGCATGAGCAACAAGCACTTCCTTTTGTGCCATTTATCAACTGGATCCCAGATCTGGGTAGCTGCCATTACAAAGGCAATCCCACCAATGCCAACTGTGAAAAAACTGCATCTGGCATGAACAGTGCATTACTTTTGTTTTAAAAGGGATGATCTTTGTTCCTCACACCTTGTCCTTGAGTTCTGCTGGTCAGTGTTTATTCTCATCAGTCATATGCTGTCTCCATCATTCACCATCAACCTCTCGTCCCACAGGAGCAGTGGCAGACCCTCACATAATCACAGGGCAGCACCACATATTCCCACCTGCACTCAGTGTCCGGAGTGCCAGACCTGGAGACCAACAGCAGCAAAGCATTGACAAAGAGAGGTCATATTCATGTGGCTCAACAGATGTACAGATGTATGTCCATATGTGCAGGTAACTTAACACTGTGGGTGCTTCTCCCCTCCTCTGACATGTGACCAAATTAGCAGAGTCACAGGATAATTGAAAGATGGGTTGGACCTCAAGGTCAGTAAGTGGTAAGTGAACTTGCAGTCTTACTTGCAGACCTCAAAATATGTCAGAAACATCACTTACGATAGCAGCAGACCAATGCTAAAAAGCTCATGCTCCTTGTTGTATGCATTAGGGTACCTACCTTTGTTCTGTTTGGGTCTGAAAGTTTTTCTAAAAACCATTTGTTTTAAAGACCTGTTTTTAAATTCATTTACCAAAATTCTGCAAAACTTTAAAATTATTTTTGTGGCAGAGGTGTGAGGATTTGAAACAGAGGCACACCAACACTGCAAGCCATACCTAAGAATTTCACATCTGTGTCCTGGAAGCAACCTCCTGCCACAACCCTGCCACGCCGCGCTCCGTGGTCCTCAGTGTGGCCTTAACATCTGCTTCAGCATCTGCTCTTCCAGAGGACCTGCCCCTGTGTGCTTGGCTGCTTTCAAAGGCCTCCTGCGATTGCTCAGGATGGCTGGCAGCGCTTGCCAGCGCTCTGCGGCCGTGCAGATACCCTTACAAGGCAAGGCGACAATGGCCCCCTCCTCGGCGAGGCTCCGGCAGCCACATCCACCACTGTACATCAGTGATCCAGCTTTAATGGGTCAATTTAGAGTAACTTTGGGAGGCAAAAGGCAGCCCAAGCTTTAGGTCTAATTCTTCATGCAGATGATAAGCTGAGGTGCACTTACAGGACAGTGACTAGAATTTGTCTAGCTCCTAACTTGGACAAGAGACTGCAGGCATCTGGGCCAGAAAGTGTACAGCTGCCAAAATTAAGCAGGCAGCTGGAGTCAGAGCAAACTGCCTTTAGCAGCCCTGCCAACAAATTCTGCAGGTCAGCTATTGAAATTATTTGCATATCAGCATATTTCAAATTTTGAATGCAGCCTTTTGTGAAAGATCACAGTGAGAGCATTTGTAAAGAAAGGGTTGTTCTCGGACAAAAGCAATTTCCAAAAGAATCCATTTCCTTACCCGGACATCAAAAAGGTGGAAGGTTTTCCTAAAACTGGCACCAAGAGCATATCTGTGACATGGAGATAATTACTGGAAATAACCAGTGAGACTGCCAAATCTGACTACAGCAGAACTGCCCAATTTTTTTTTCTTCTTAACTGAAGCCAAAACCCACAGGTGACTTATAAGAAACGAAAGTGTGGAGAAGAGTGCAAAATAAGACTGCTTTTATGCACAGCGCATTAGCACAGTCTAGAGGACTTGTCTATGAAATGCTGCCAGCCGCTGGACCATGGCCAACTCATCTTAAAATTCAGATAGCCTGAGGGTGGGTGGGATGGAGGCACACATACTTCCCTCACATCAGAGGCCCCATGGCTCAGGGACATGTTGTGCTGACTCCCCATCAGGCAATCTCAGTCCAAAGAAGGCTCAAAACTGCAAGCTGAGGCTACCTTAAAGAAAAAAGAAAATGGATGTTTACAAACTGTTAGTGGAACTGGATCTGTTGCAGACAGATCTGCAAAAAACTCTGCTTTTACTGACTCTGCTAGACCCTACATCACCCTTTTCTCTCTCTAACCTAATGCTGTGATTCTCAAGAATCCCCAAGAGTAGGGCTGCTCTGGGAGGTCCAGACAGCTTGATGGGACACAGAGGGAATCAAAAATAAAAAATCCAGATGGCTCATGTCAGCCCCTCTTGTCCCTTTTCTGTCTCCCTCTTTCCCTGGCAGTGGAGGTCTCTCCTTTCTCTGGTCCCACCGTGGGGGATGTACATATCTGACAGGCTGCTCCTGCACTGGGTAGAAGGACCTGGCAGCAAAGGGGTGAAGCCCAGCAGCCTGAGGTGTGGGTTGAGGCAGGGGAAGTTGTGGGAAGTGTGCAGCCCAGCTGAGCTTGGAAGGTTCCTGCTTGGAGATGGGAGCATGGGATCTCAGAAAAATGGTTCAGCCAAAGGAGAGGACTCCTGACCTACCCCCAAAGAGTAGCATTAAGGACACTTCTCAGACCGACAGCAGCTGCCAAATGACAACAGAAAATATGGATCCTAGGTATTTTCAAAACACTTTTTTCTTGTATACATTCACTCCCATAAATTGTTCCTCTCTCTAGCTATATCTCCTAATTGTGGGGAAAATAATATAAAGAACTCAGTAAAATCATAGTTCACAAATGCAAGTGCCAGAGATTTTACTCCTCCCACTCCCTCATCCTGAGTTAACTCTGAATTTACCTTCATCTGTAATCCTCAGTTTTAAGAAATCAGCCTTGCTTTCCTTCCCCAAATGATGGATTCTTTAACAAATTCAGGGATAGTCATAGAAGCTACAGGTAAAGCATAAAGAAGAAACAATCAAGTTCTCAGAACATAACTCTGTCCCACCTAGTGCATTCATCCACCCATAACATTTTGCAAGAAAGAGCTCATCCTCATTATGATGACAGGTAAGGAACACTACTCACATCATCACGATTTCTAAAACCAGTTTCTACTTCTGATTGCCCAGACTGAGACATATTTTGAGGTAAAACTAAATAGCAGGTTTGCACGCCAGGGGCAACTCTCTCCCCCCAAAACAACGAAGAAAAGAAAGCTGGAGGCAAAAGACTAAAAATTAAATCAACACATCTGAAAACTGAGGCCGAATTGACTTGCTGAAGGCCATATCTAATCAGACATTAGTAGAGCAAGAACTGCAAATCTGGCTTCCTTGGTCCCTTTCATGCTCCAATTCCTACCTCCAACAAACTGCTTTATAATAATCGTAAGGCCTTACTGATTAGTCATATATGCAGATAAGGAAATGTCTCTTCAAGGTTACTGTAAAGGAAAATATTACTCAGGATGGCAAAAGGAAGGTCGAGGGAAGAGAACAATGCAAATGGAAAACAGAGTGGAGTGTGGACTGAGCAATGTCCCTCTAAAGAAAAGTTCAGTAGTACTGAGAAATATAAAAGTAGTGTTCAGCCTTGTGATACACTGGTCTTCCTTCCCCAGAGAACACTGTTGCATAATTTTCTGATAAGAAATTGTGATAGAAAAGCCTAGTGAAATTAAGACAACATAATTTTTATCCTGAAGTCAACTAGGTGAGGTTAGGCCCAGGCAGGATGCATGGTACTGACCTCATCCTGCTGCCCCATGGTAACCATCATCACTGCTTTGTTCTCACCTAGGATTGTAAAGCAAAATAATCGATGATGGCATTTACCTTCCTGTAAACAGACACTCTGTCAGAAAAGACAAAGCCTTAAAAGGGGATTTACCATGACTACAATACACACTTGCAAGCATCAGCAGAGAAAGAGATGGAGAAGCATAGGATATTACTTCAGCAAATCAAGTAATCGTATCCAGTTATCCATCTTACTGCAACACATCAGCAGGCAAAATACCTGAAACAGGCATGTGCAGCTTTCCATGGGTTCACAAGACTAATTGTAACATATATGTCTGAATATCTCTTGGGATCCCATGATTAAAGTTGTCTTCTCAAATGTAAAGGGGAGGTAATTTTTCCATTTTTCTCTAGGGGTTATCCAAATAGGGCAGGCATGCAGAGACCAGCCAGGTTTATCTTCTCAGGAAACTGTCCGGCTTCCAAGCATCATGGCTCCAGCGTCATCTGGGCTAGGAGGTGATCCAAAACTCATCCATAGGAGGGGCCTCTTGATTAGGAACCAAAGCTCAAGTCATAAGCAATATGAAGGCCGCAGATGAAAGGTGATCAAGATGCAAAACTACTGTTGGATCTAAAATCCCATCTGGGATTTCACAACCATAATGTAAGGTGTATATCTTGAAAAAAGTGATGAAGGGATTTTATCTACTTTTTGAAAGGTTTGTTACATCATTTATGAAATAAGCATTCAGAAAAAACCCAAAAAACAAACCAACAAACTGACCCAACAAATCATCAGCATATTATTTGTAGAACAAACCAGATCTAAAAACCTTCTAGGAGTATACATTTTGTAGCTCTGCCTCTGTGTTCCCAAGAAACTATACAACAGCCTTTTGTATCCAGGCAGCCTCTTTCACTTGGCAGTGAAGGATTGTAAGGTCTCAGGAAGCAGAAGTGCTGAATCCCCAGTGGGACCTATGCTGCAGGAATGGAGGCTTACCACAGCTTAAATGAAAAGGGAGGAGGGAACATGACAAACTGGCTATTGCTTGAGATCTCCCACAAGTGCTAAGACAACCTAACGTGTTTTGATCTGGGGAAGCGAGCTACTTCTTCATGCTTTGGGTAGGAACAGCACTACTCCCCAGAAGGTTAACTAGTAGGACTTCACTGTTGTTGCATTGAAATGGCATGTAACTGGTGACAGTTTCCCCTTTCCCAGTGAGGATATTGAAGCATTAACACTACATCACTTACACACACTACTTGCAGAGTAAACGGGGAAGGTTTAAGTTCTTATCTCCAGTTCCTGTGGAGCACACTGATATGAGACAGCACATACAAGAATGGAGCTTCACTGTAGAATGAGGTCTCTTTGAGAAGAGAAACGCAGAGTGCAGCACATGCACATAGCTGGGGAGAAACTGAGCTCCCATGAACAAGCAGGCTCCTCTGCACTGAGGAAGAGTCTGGAGGGCAGCTTTTAGGCAGTGTCACCAGTTAGAGGAAGCCATGAATCACTATGAAAAAATGCTGCCTTCTGTCATTTGATTCCTGCTCTCTGGGAAACAAGACTTTTCATTCCTGTAAGATAAACAGAACAACATAGGGCTCTGTCGCCTACCTGTTTTCCTAACAGTTGTCTTTGTTGCTGCTGGTTGGCATGCTACTTGGATCAAAGACTGGGAACAAATATTTTCCTATCTTCACCCAGCAATGTTATCATTGAAAATAATCAAAAACCACTCCCCACCTTCCTTCCCCACCAGGGAAGGTTTTGCATCATGCCCGTCCTGCACTGAGTCAAAAGGCAGCAGCAATCTCTTCTGTGTATATTTCCAACAGCTGCTAATGCCATAAGTCAAACAAAAAGGCTGAAACTCTATTAAAAAAAACCCAGATAATGTGAAGCTGGAAGAGTATTTGAGAACATGGGATGTGAGTTTCCGAACAGTTCCGACTTTCTTTTCTAATCGGTTCTCACTGCCATCTCATTATTTGCTCAGGGCAGGTCTACATGGGATGAATTAAGTAGTCTGCATCATGTCACCAGCCCAGCTACCTTCCTGAATATTCAAATGCAAAATAAAATCAGCCTCTTGAATAAATGCACTAGAAAGTGTGTGATATTAAATATCTCTTGAGACCCTTGTTCTACTTGAAAGCCAGTCACCGCTTTACCCCTGTGGATTAATAGATTAGGACAGACCTGACATGGCTGCTGGTAATTCTATTTAGATTGAGGTGTTTAATGGATATGAAAAACATAATCAGGCCATGAGGGGTAGAATGAAAGCCACTGTCACTCTGTTTGCCAGCTTGTCTCTAACTGATAGGCAAAGTTCAGTACTCCATCTGTCATCCACAGCATATGGACTTCTGAGAAAAATCAGTGTTAGGACTTCACTGAGACAGAGATTGCAGGGCCTAGCATTTACACCCCATTTAACCATTTCCCTACCAGTGCTCATTTTCTTTTGCATGTTTTGAGGGTTGAGTAAGACACTCAGGACACTATCATGGTCAGTGATTTAGCACCCAGTAACTGTGCAGCTTCCATGTACAATCGTAATCTACAACACAAAACAGCCAAATACACATCTTCAAGCACGCACGATTTGATGCAACACCCATTTGCCTTCACATGCCACATCAAAACCAACTGTCCTAGTGATTGCTGTCCTGATATGCATGTTGAAAAATCTACACTGAAGAAAAGACAGAAATGTTCTCTGATCCCTCTGCTGCAAACCGTCACGAGCCCAACCCTCAGGCTCCACATAGAACTTAACATTTTAGAGGATCAATTCTCCTTGAAATTTTTCTCCAACATGATTAAGCAATGCTATTTGAATACTGGAGAACCACCTGGAACCTACAGGACCTGCAAGCCTGTATTACCTGTATTAAATTTGTAATGCAATCATCTGTGCTCTTCTGAGCCTGCTGAGATACTGGGAAAATATTAACAACTTTGAATTAGGAAGAAAACTGGCACAATAAAAAAAATACAGTAGGTATTTTACATCCTACACCTGGCACTACACTGACAGCAGGAACTGGAAAGGATTGTGGAAAAATGTGTGTATTAGAAATAAATAGTGAAAAAAGAACATTGATCTTACAATGGCAGCTGACGAAATGGCAGGTTGAGGCTGGCTACATTTTTCGGAAAATGTATTTTCTAGGAAGACAATACAAACCTCTTGAATATGAAAACACCTAACTGTGCAAAAAATCAAAAGTCCATTTTAAATGTTCCCCTTGTCTAACAGGAGAATTTTCCTGTAATTTGAAACCTTGTCTGCTTCTTCTACAGAACTAGAAAATCAAAGCTGTTTGACTATATTGATCTGGTTGCTAAACAACTGATAATTGATGTTCTCTGGGTTTCAGTAATGTGCGCTTTAAGCAGTGAGTTTGCTACCCTTCTGTTTGAAAGGTCAGGCCTGAATATTATCCAAGTACTTAAAATGGAAAAAAACCCCAACAACCCCAACTTAAGAAAAAAGTTTGAAGACAGATTTACTGATCAAAATGTGTGGGTTTTTAAAAGAAGTTTAAAAAATATAATGGCGTATGAACACAATTCAGATTGCCTCTGTGGGCTGAGTATTTCCACCAGGAAGCTGATGTTCTCTCTGTCAAAAATATCAGTTCTAGTACTAGCTCTATTTGGTGGTATGATGATACAAGTTCCCTCACCACGTGCCCCGTCCAGTCTTTACTTCCTGGGTTCGAGGCCTACTCTGAGTTCTAAAACTCCCTCCTTGTTTAAATGTGTCTTTTGGATTTGTCCTACTTGCAATATTCAACTACAGCCTCAGTCACCATCGACCCAAGGATTTGTTCAGTGAGCTCAAGCAAACCCAAGAAAATATTCCAGTGTTTATGCCAGAGAATACTAAAGAAGTCCAAATATCTGATAGAGTAAATTCGACTCTATAAAATGTGGCAATTAATTTATGACTTAAAGATCTTAAGTCAGTACTGTGCAAAGCCTGTTTTAATAATATCCTTGTGAGGCATGGTTGCAAATGGTAGTGCCCCAGGAACTGTTGTGGATACTCTCAAATTATTTTCTGAAAGCTTGGAACTAATTTCTAGTTCATTTAATCGGTTAAACCTTTTATTTTTGCCAAATAGAATTCCCTAATAGTAACTTGAGCAATATACACAATTAGAACTGAAATCAGCTTCAGTTTTGGTTTAAAAGTTTTTGCAGTTACTGTCAAAATTTAAATCTCGCTTTGCCTGCCAAAGCAAACATAATTCTGTTTTCCTCTTTTCTTTTCAACTACTACCAAGCATAACCAGGTTTAACAGATTTGAAATATGTGAGCCATAAAACCCATGCCCATTGTACAGAGTTAGTAGAGGAGAGCAATCAATTGCTCAAAGGTAGCTTTCATTATTAATCAAGAACTGCAGACACCTACATTATGATATTCTGCTCTGTGTTGTCAATTTTTTCTCCATGGGTTATTTTTGAAGAGATGTTCAACTACCACACCTTTTAAGGGAAAGAACTGAAACCACTTTCAGTTTCAGGTATATTTAGGTGACAACCTCAGTGCCCTTCCATGTCCAGAAGTTTCTGTATTAGCACTGTGAGATCCTCTCATTCTTCTCCATGGCATTCATGCAATTTGAAGCACTCTGGGAGGTGTTGTTATGCAAGTCATTTGCAAAGCCCTATATCCCTTTCTATACTTTACCAAGTGCCTTAGGTCTTGCACAAACCTCAACTCTGAGTGCCCTCTGTCTTTGAGAAAATTTGAGTGTAGAAAGACCTCTTTGGGAAGGCTTGTCAACTTAAAGAAGAAAAGAAATTCTATCTGTGGCTTATACATAAAAAAATGTTACATTTTGATTCATCTAGGATGATAGAAAAACAAGATAACATTAAAATCCGCATAATGGTTTTGATACTTCTTATACTTTTGAGAAGGCCTTGGCATGTCAGTCAGAGGTGTTGTGCCTGTAATCAGCAATGTGGTAGCACAGGAGAGGATTGCTCGAAAGGAGCATTATTCATCCCACTCTGCTTGTTCATGGAAGAAACTGGCAACTCTTTCCCCAGCTTTCTCTGAGTGCTCTGTTACAAGACCACAGAGAACCTATATAGATCATTTCCTCTTTAATCTCTGTAGGAAGTCTGTTCAGGAGGGAAACATCTAGGGCCACACAATTTTCACCTGAGCCGTATATTTCTGCCATTGGATACTTGCAGTATGTTTGACATCGTGAGTTTCATTTTTCGGTATTTAACCCCGCAGCCTTAGTGATCTGTAAGAACAGCTACATCATGGAATTTCCTAGACCTTTTTATAATGAAATATATATGTGTGTATATAAACACATACAGAGAAAGCAGCTCAAAAATTAGGCCTTTTGAGCTCCAGTGACTTGTTAACAAAGTCAAGCTGCATGACTATATTCCAGATTCTGAGACTGTTTGACCACTCATGTGTGCACCCAAGTGCTCCAGTTCCTGGCAGAATCACACAGGAGGGAAATCCACTGGAAATCTGTTGACTCTCTTTGCAAAATCAGCAGTTAAGAGCCTGTAAGAAATTCCTTTTTCTCATAAGGGAAATCTTAAGCCTAGATTCTCAAACTGTAGCTCAACGAGACATTTTGTTCAGGGTTATTTGGAGTTTAAGGTGTTCCAGCCACATCAAAACACCCAGCCCCTGTTGTGCTGACAGCACTGTTTATGGGCTGTGTTGAGAACTGAAGCGCTGATTGGGCTTTGCAAGGGCAAACATTAGAAGCTGCAACATTTTCCTGACTCATTTTAAAAGTGCATTGTCCAAAACCAGCAGTCCTGGTGCCACTGGGAGTGGAAGAGCAGGGGGAACATGCAAAAGTGTATGGGCATGGACAAGCATTCGGGACCACAGACTACAGCTGGGCGCCGAGGTCTGCTGCACTCAGGGCACTACAGGTCACTGCAGCAGAATGAAGTGCAGTTTATTTCACCTTATCAAGCAGGAGATATATTCACATTGCCTGACCAACCTAAAATGGTTAGAGAGTTAGAGTTCAAAGCATCTTCTACCGTCATCACAAAGTAATCATCTCCCTGTGTGAAGGAATTTATGCAAATACAGAGGTGTCATGATTCTTTACAAGAAAAGATCTAACCTGTACCAGCACAAGAGTGACAATATAATGACTTCAAACTAGAGCTTTAGTGTTTAAAAAAAAACAAAATGTACTTCAAATAAAACAGTTATCCCAGTAAGAAGAAAAGACACAAAGCCCAAGACTATGATCTGTTAGCAAGTCATCCCTCTCTATAAATACTACGAAGTTTGAGCACTCCTGCAAAATACCTTCACATTTTAAATTGATGTTCACTGTATGGGTGAGACATTCCCAAATACATGTGTGATCTTTGCAGCTCTGCATTTGACTAGCATAGCTCATGCAAAATTAACTGGCTTTGCATGCCATGTGATTTTCAAAGTCACAATGTAGATAAAGCAAAAGCGGGCATCACTGGAACACTTATCAGTTTGCTTCTTGCTGGGGAAACTTCTGTGCCAAGAACCTAATGCCTATTTTAGCAAATAATGTAGTGCAGCAAACAGCTCTGTAAAGGTCAGCAAGTGGTGCTGAGAATCCAAAGTCCTCAATACAAACCCTTCATAACGTTTACTTAAGAAAATCTCTGCTTTGATCCGGTGGACTGAGTGTGTTAGGTAGGCTCCTGGAGTGCCTCTTCTCACTGGCTTCAGGAAGCAGCTTAATTTTCACCTGAAGTGGAATTGATTTTATGTATGTTAAGACTACTCCCTTGTATCAATCAAATCAAGGGAAGTGAAGACAATTGAAAGATTTGCTTCAAAAGCACAGTCCTGCATCTAACTAAAACACTGCAGACTAGACACCATCCACGGAATAAGAATGCAAGAATAATTTTGCAAGGAAAATAGGTTCAGTCTTTTTTCCATCCTCTGACCCCTTCACAATCTTATACTAAACACCTGTTCAGTTTTATATGTGAGATGCAAGTTCAAACTTTAAACAGAAAGTTGAAAATCACCTTAAGGCTGATAAAGTCCAGAAAATTTTAGCATGGAAGGAAAGAGTAATTTTGAGAAGGCAGCTGAGATGGGCGTTGTGTTTAATTAAATAGTAACCTAATGCCAGCTTTTGCAACAATGTTCCCATTCAGAGATATTAAAATTATTTTTTTAAATTCTAATTCCTTTTTTACCTACAAAAAAAGTCGACAAGTCCTAGAAAGACAAAGTGGTCTGAGCAGGTCAGTAGCAGAGGAAGGAGTGAATTCAAACCTTGCAGATTCCTGTGGCAGCTCCGTCAGCACTGTGCATATGGGACAGCTGTGCGTAAAGAAAATGACCCAACAGGAAACATTCCAGGTTTTCTGCACGTAAATGATTGCTGCTTCAAAACCAATGGATGATGAATGCTGAAAATAGCAACTGAATCCTCATCTTTCGTGTACCAGTTGTCAGGCACACACTGACCTGAACAGCTAGTGAGGAAAGAGATTTGCAACAACTGTCATCCACTGCAAGCAGCCAAAGTGTGACTTCTTCCAAGAGGAAGGAAATCAGTAGGGAAAAAACAGTACTTCTTTGATGCGATCCTGTTGCACACAAAAAAATGCACATGAAATTTGGCTCCCCTAAGTACTGTAAGGCTCAAAGAACACGAAACAGTTTCCTTGCTCAGTATTCATATCCAGGACAGCATTAGCGCTTTTTTAGATCTCTCGCAGGCAAGCTGTATATGTCGTTTCGAGTAAAAATTATTTTTAATGCCTTTCTCTCTCTGCTCCTATGGTATTTTCTTGCTGACAGTCACCCACACTTCCAAAACGTGTGTTGCCATGTCCTTCCTCCTCTCCATCCCTGCTACTCTGCCTGTCAGCATCTGAATTATTCCCCTTCACTCTCCCCAACAGCGAGACACAGGCGCTCACAAGAGACACTGTGTCCTCAGTCACAGTTTGGGTGGCTGGAGCAGTAGCTCTTCTACAAGATAAAATGTTGCACTTGCAGAGAAAATTCAGTGATGACCTGGAGAACACGCAGCAAGCTCAGCAAGGGTGCTCAGAAATTTTAAAATCATACAATCATTAAGGTTGGAAAAGTCCTCCAAGATCATCAGTTCCAACCTTCAACCAAATACTAGCAAAGCCGCTAAACCATATCATGAAGTACCACATCTATTCATTTTCTGAATACTTCTATGGATGGTGACCTCACCCCCTCCCTGGGCAGCCTGTTCCAGGGCTATGCTGAAAAATCACTCTAGTCACTAGAAGTCATTACATGTCTTTGTGTGACCAAATATTGTTTTTTACTTACCTGGATTATTTTACTTTTTGGTAGAATTAGGATTTCATAAAAATTGGTTTTGACCTAAGTCTGTAGCAAGTTCCATTTTTTTCCTGCTAAAAAAATAAAATTATAAAAATGCTTCCTGGAATCTGTCTGACATATCTATGGCAAGGGTTGAGGATAAAGTCTAACTTTGTCCATCACAAATGTTTCCCAGCTACATTTTAGGCCTTCTGTATATTCTATAAGAATTTTGCTTAACAGGAATCTGGGAAGGAAAAGTGGTGCACTATTTTTTAATTTGGAATCCTCTGAGAAAATACTTCTTTTGTTTGATTCACAGGTGAGTGAGCGATCATCACAGAGGAATGTAAGCACTGGGTTTTATCTCACCTATATGTTAATATTTCTTGCTGCTTTTTCCACCAAGTTAAGCTTGCTTTGCTTTGTGTGTCCTCAGACTATTTCAGTGAAATGGCAGTACATCATCATTAGTTAATGATTGTGTTGCTGGACTTCAGAGCTGACTCAGAATAAATTTTTGCAATCCTCAAGGAGGATTCCCTTGCCCTCCTTAGTATTGTTCAGTATCTGCCTTTAAATAGGGCTATGGCTACAATCACCTGTGACTGCGTATCAGACAAGTAGGTAAGTTAAAGTAGGAAGATAGTAATGACTTTGAAGACAAATGGTATCTGTTTGATTCCTTAGACCAGACTGATTTCAGTAAAGAAAAATTTAAAGCAGAAGTTGCTGTCTAAAAGGGGTATCTGCTGTAGTGTGTTAATACATTTGTGGAGCAATCTTTCATGCACATAATTGGGCAGCTTGTGAGGGCAGTTATAGTGCCTCCACTATATATAATGGACAATACTGCAAGAAAAAATACCAAAGAATTCTAGTTTCTTGCCATAGGAAATAGTCTTTTAAGGCCTCAGCATAAATATTTGTAAGATACCAAAATATGCTTAACTTAAATTGAAAATGTTTATTCTGTACAACATTATTAAAAAAAAAAACAAAACAGACCCAAACAACCCAATCCACAAATCTGCTAACGTGATATCCTTTGGGTAGGAAAAGTGACACAGGGTGTACAACTGATGTGTGTCAGAACATTAGTTTTATGCATTTATGCATCTTATGGTGGGGCAGAAGGAAGGGGGGCATTTCTTGGAGACAGAAGAATTTTGGGTAGTCACAAATTTTACAGCTGATAGCTTGGAGCATGGCGCAGCCTGTGCTTGGCAATTCTGTGGCTAATGAAAGCCAGGGTAGGTGTGACTGTTCTATGAATCTCTCTTGATTCTTAAAGTGAACAACATAAATTCTTACAATGAATAACATGACCATGACCAATGATAGCTGGATGTGGGATTGTTTGGGTTTTATCCCTCTCATTCTTCAGTATGAGTTCTAAAGATAGTAAAAAGGTTAAATTGACCACTGTGGACGTGCATATACCAATTTGTTTTCACTAATTATGTTTTGAATAACACTTTTCAGTTAAACCAGTAAAACTCTAAGTTTAAACCAGACCTAGGTTAATGAAGGGGGGGTTTGGTGCTTAAATAAAAGGTTTGAAAAAATGAATGTACACACAAAAAACTTGACACAATTCTTCATCCTCCCTCCCCCCTAAAAATTAAAAAAGGAGAGTGTTTATGCTATCACAGGTGCCATCTCACAGTTTTCTACTGGTTAGGTGTAAATGACCCCACAGTGGCCCAAACCAATGGGAAAAACACTGTTTTGTGGGATTACTTGTCAGTCAGTTTAGCTGCAAATTAATGGGGGCAGGAGTGATCCAGCTGGCAGCAGCCAGCTGCACCTCGATCCAGCTGTTCTGTGAAATCACAGCACTGGCTGGGAAATCCAGCTTTGCTGGTGATGCCTAAGTGAGACATTCTTCCTGAGCAGCCAGGTGAGGCAGGCAGACCACACTTTGTTACAGAGCTGACGAGAGAAAGCAGTAATTACACGAACACGAGATCTATTACCTGACCGCTGCTGTAAGATGAATCTAAGGTGTCATGTGGAGCGAGGCAGTCCATTAATTTTCCATTCCGCCGGCAGCCCAGGTGCACCAGGTCTTGGCAGTGAGCATGGCAGGTGTACTTGCAATCTTAAAAACCCACACACAGACACCAGGAAAAAAAAGAGAAAAAAAAAAGAGGGGGGGGGAAAAAAAAGAAGAAGAAATGAAAATGTTGTTTAGAAATGAGGTTTCTGCAGGCAGAACTTAGTAGTGAGACACATTCTGATTTGCTATGTGACCTCAGAGAAATAAGCATGTCTCAAGTGAATTTCCCCACCCGTATCAAAGATAATAATAGCTACACAGTGCTGGAGATGTAAATTCACCGGAGCGAAGGTGACAGACAGTGCAGCACACCTCCCAGTGTCACACTGACAGGCCTGCAGTGGAGCAGGTCTTTACTTAGATCAGGGCTGCCTCAGTGAGATGGTCTTGCAAAAGGTCTGTGCCGCAAACTAGGTATTAGCTGTTGCAATGTAAGCACAAAAGGGGCAGTTCTCAGAAAAGACACAACGTTTTTGACTTACAGACAAAAAAATTCTACCCAAATAGAATTACTGCTACATGGTTTTTCATGTTTTAAGCTCTAGGTGCGCATAAGAATATGCACATGAATATTGAAAGCAGAATGAGTGGCTTATCTGAACCTGGTAAATCCCATAGTTGCCTTCAGTAACAATTCAGAAATTTCACTTGCTGGCTATCAAAGTCAACTAAGACAGCTATTAGAAATCTAAATTCATTATAACAGAGGCAGATGGCCCCATCTCTAGTAAGAAATAGGTGATTCATGCACCCTCTAATCTCAAAGAAAGAATCACTTTAAGAATATTTGCAAAACCAGGCTGTATTTGCTTTGAAGCCCTGTTGTGTTTGCTGGTTAACTGTGTAAGCTGGGCAGAGTTCATGATGCCATCTTTGTCTAGTACTGAATGTTACTTTCTATTTTTAGGTTTTATATTGCTTATAATTTTGCCAAAGAGTAACCACTTGTACTTCAAGTTTCCATGCTGGGGAACATTATGCTGTTTGTTTTAGGACATTTCAGCTAAAACAATTCAGCCATTTCCAAGAATGACTTCTAGAGAAAATGCTTTCATTTTTTGTAACTAAACTACACTTTCTTTTTTCGTTGTTGTTACAAAGCTTTACACTTTCAAGATTTATAGCAAAAGATGAATTCTGGATGGGCTTTTCTGCTCCCTTATCAGTCTCTCAAAAACTTCAGTTTCCCTTATGTTTGATTAAATTCCTGTTGCAATTCCTGAAAAATAAATTCTTTAACTTTCCCATTTCCAATCCATACCCATCAGTGGTGTTATGGAGGAAGACAGCAGCGTGTTCCCTGAAATGCTGTTCCTCTTGGCTAGGGTCTGGATCTTTAACGTAAGATCCCTGTACCATCAGACCATTTAAAAGTGAAAATTATAATGTGGATAAGGTGTAAACCTGCAATCACATTCCTATGCCTGATACAGAATTTATGCTACACTTGCATTAAGGCAAGATTAATTGTATTTATTTGGCACAAAGTTAACCTGTCAAAACTTTTTCAACACCAGCAACCCAGCATAGTGAGTCCATCCTGGATCAGCACTCTGAGGCAGATAACTGGGGTATTTCTGATCTTAAAACAGACTGACTACATCACAACAACTATATCACAACAATATCACTGTATCTCAAGTCGCACTCCTCTTGAGACATCAACAAATAGCTTACAGCTAATTATGGGTTACAAAGGACCCTGTTGCAGTATAAATCAAAGCACTGAAAAAAGACTCAAACTCTTTAAAATGGTCACTGTATTTAATGCAGAATTTGAAACACATAAAGCAAAACAGGCAGAAGACTATGGGGAAAAATAAAAAAAGAATGGTTAAGGCAGCTGTATGGTGCCCAAGAGAAATGACAGCTGTCCCTACATCCTTGTTTGGTGCTGGCAGGCCATGTCAGGCTTGCTCCAGTTGCTGTCCAGTTTCTCCTGGGTTCTGCATTTGAGTTCCTTTATCCAATTGTCAGTAAACATGGAGTATTCCCAACTGCAACTGAAGTCAGGGAGAGCTGTGCTTTTGACTCAAATGAGGTTTTCGCAGGGCTCTGTTCTATGCTTACATAGCTGGGATTATTTTTCAGATGACTCAGGCATCTCATGAAATTCTGGAGGAGACAGAACACTCCTTTCCATGGACCCCTTGAGAAAAGAAGTATTTTGTCTTTGTGAAGGGACCCTGTAAGACACAGTGGAAAAGCCAACAGGAATAAATAAAATTTGGAGACATTGTTCATCAGGTGAGGGAACAGGCAGCTCCAAAAAGCCAGGATGGGAGCACTTAATTAAAAATTACATTACAGGGCATAAAGAAGATCAAATGAAAGTAATATTTGAATTTTTTTTCCTTAATTTCAGTGTTCTTTACTTTGCAAGCTCAGTTATCTTCTTTAGAAAAAATGCTTATGAGATTGCTGTATGTCCACCTTTCAATTCACCCCCTGTAGTTCTGACAAAGCTGAGCATTTCAACTACATATGGTCTAAAAGCTAATTAAGTTTTATGAAAATTATCTCCTGGCTAAAGGAGGGAGATCCAAACTAACACCCACTCTCAGGGCAAAGCTGGCAAAATTCAGCCATTACACCATTGTCTGTCAATGTCTGGACAACCAGCTACTGCATATCACCTGTGTGGTGAGGAGGTTATGGGGAATGGGGCACAAATCTGTAGGACACCAGGGTTCGCTAATTTCCCAACTTCCTATGACTATGCAAATGCATGTACTGAGCATTCACAAAGAGTATTAGGAAAAAATCTGTTAGCTAAACAGTGTTCTGAAGCAGGATTACTTATTAAGTTAGGAAACATTATCTCTTAATGCTATTTTGTTTTTCATTTATATTAATTTTCATTTGTGAGTCCATAATGTCATTTGCAAGACAAGTCCATAATTTCCACCTGGCTATTATAGGCATAGTTACAAAAAATCTGAAAGCTTTGTCTCTAATAAATCTTCATCTCTAAAATTCTTTCAACCTTAAGATAGATTTTAACATACTGTTTATAAGTTTATAAGTTCAATAAGAAAGATTAGAAAAAGGATGGGTTTTTGTCTAAAACAGTGGATCTATATATGATCTATTTTTCATATGTGTTTTAGCTTTAAATACATTATTTCATTCCAATTGTGGCATACAGTGTTTCACAAAGGTCTAGACAGCATCAAATTTTAAAAATACCTTTTTCTGGTAATCCTTTACTGGAGCACTCCCAAAATTTCCATGAGTTCAAAAAGTAGCTATAATTCTGGAAAGACTGTTTTGGTCATTAGATCATGGATTGCCATATCATTTCTGCTTGGAAAGCAATCAGAACCAGGTGCTCTTTCCTGATGTGGTCTGAAATGAATCCTGTTCTTTGAAATCAGAGCTCTGGGAGCTTTAACTTAGCACATTTGATAAAAGCATTCACTGACACCTAGAAAAACTAATAGTTTTATTTTACTGATGCTCAGACTGTCATGTACGCTGACTTCATTTATGAAAGTGATGCATCAATGCATACTGAATATGCATAATTGTCCTGAATTATTAGGAAATGCAAAGTATCTATTTATTAAACATATAAATATTATGCTTTAGAAGTTTAGTTGTCAACTACTGAGACATAATGAAGCACCTTATGATTTATTATTCTATAGCAACAATGGCTTGACTGGAGTCATAGAAAAAAGTAACTTATACTATTGCAAGAAGTCAACACTCCTCCTATCTTGCCCTCATAGGGGTGAATTGTGAGGCTTCAACATGTTCATTTTATATGAATGGACCCCACCTGATGTTTGGGTTTTCTTCACCCAAAACTTGATTTTGCCTGAAAGCTTGTAAATAGCTGTTACCATAACTGATTTGCTCCAGGGCAGTGCAGCAGAAAGCAAGTGAAGGAACAGGCAGGAACCCAACAGATGCTCCAACATCAGACCCTAGTAACTAAGTGTTACTCAATCCAGCAGAGGCAGGCAGAGGCTCAGTAGCAAAATCTCTCTATCCTGCTCTGGTCTCCCCTGCCTAGGAAATGTGTGATTTCATTTCTATGATGGCCCAGACAAATTTAACTTCCAAATGGATATGCAGAATGTATGTTGTGCCTGAGCAACTGAAGCACATGGAAAGTTCAAAGCCAAATTTGTATTACCTTTGCATTATTTATTAACCACAGTAAGACTGAAGAAGTCTTTAGAAAAGTGTGAGGGGATATACAACTTGATCCTACTACTGTGTTGGGAACTTAGCAAGTAAAATCAGCTTTACATGAGAACCTGTGGCTTGGTTCCCAGCAATCAGAAGAGTTTATTGCTGTACTTGCTCTATGGAAAGTATGCCTGTAAAGCTTCTTGGAAAAATTATTCAAGCTATGTAAGGTGCTTAGTGCTTTAGTTTTTAATCCATTTTCAGCCAGCAGGTAACAAAAGGAAGGACAATGAAGTTCAGCAATATTTCTCCTGCAAGAAAGAATTGAACTGTGTTTTTTCTACAATACATTGATTATCAGCATGTCACATTTCAGTTTTTGCTTAATGTATGTTGTGTTGCTCTCTTTTTTGCTGATGCTCAAATGTCTACATTCTAGTTTGATGTTAAAGTTACTACAAAGATCTTTTTCAACAGTTTCACTCGAATCTGTAACGGAATGAGAAACCTATTTGAATAAACAGCCTTCAGAAAGCTCTAAGCACAGCTACTAGGAGGTGGAGATCTGCTGTTTTATCTCTACGAAATACTCTTTATTTCTGCTTGTTTGTTTATCTGTTAGCTACACTTAACATCAGTCTGAGATTAAAATAAAATTTTAACCATATTTCCCAATTAGTGATTTTTAAGGGATCCCTATTATTACAGATAAGAGAGGATTTCTGAGGTCCTTATGGCTGTCCTTTCCCTCGAGGGATCTTTGTGTGTATTTTGTGCTCCTTCCCCATTGTGGAGCTACACAAGGCTTAGATCAGATTGAAGTCCAGCAAAGCCCACATCTTCCAAACTCCTGTAAAGCTGCGACTGTCCACAGGTACCACTTAAGGTCTTCTGCTGTGTTTCTGTAGACTCTGCTCTCAATAGGTACAATGGCCATTCACAGCCATAGGTCATGAGGCCCTTTTTGGGACACACACTTCCCATGGAGAGGATCCTCTTATCATTTTCCCAAGGACAGGAAGACCATAGAGCTGGCTTAACTTGCTGTCTAGGGAAACTCTCCAAGAAGCACTTGAACTGCAGCCCTATCAGGGTCAGGAACCCTGGCCTGGGAACAGGATAAGCTCCTGCAACAGTCTCTATTACGAGCTACTCATGGTGATTGAGATAAAATTAACCAGAGAGCCTATGGCACAGACCTGCAACATCATGAGTTCATATATTTGGATCTCAACTGAAGACACGTGCTTTAATCAAACAGTCCAGGATCCAACACAAATGCTTGTGGTGTTTTTGTTTGCCAAGTGTCTTACCAAGCTGGAATTTGGGTACTGCATAAAAAAATTGCCATATTACTCACCAGTTTCAGATTCAGAGTTTTTAGATAACAGTTTGTCTATCATCTAGGCAGGCAACAACCTGACTCTGCCACATGCGAAGAACATTACATTGGTAAAGCAGGAGGGAGTGATCAGCCTTTTGGTGAGAAGAAAAGAAAACACTTCCCTGAGTGAATCACTAAGTGAGAACTTCAAGGGAGGCCCAAAGGAGAAAAGGAGGTATAAAAATCAGCAACCTGCATGAACCTGGGACTGTTTGATGTCCTTGCCACCTGGGAACTCAGGGACCATATTTCTGATTTCATGCACCAGATGGCAAATAATTGGTTAATACATAAATTCAGCTTCCCAACTGCAAAACAGGAAAGAATGACAGGTATTTTAGATTAAACAGCCTAAACTGGATTTTTTTTTTTCAGTTTCTGATGCTGGTACCTTTATAAATCTCAAAAATACTGTCATCTATTTTGGAGCCTTTAAATACTTCTTTTTGGTATGAACTCACGTTAACCTGGTTTGTGGCAGATGGTTTGCTAGATAACATAAACACCAGAACACATGCATTCTGTGTCATGGTCATCCTTAGCCGGGGGGGAGGTGGTGAGGCAGGCTGGCCAGGACTGCCATCCCAAGGCAGCCCACCAGCCTTTCCGAGAAGTGGAAGGAGACATTGCCATCTAGCTGCACGTTGAAAAACTGGGATGTAGGTGTTTGCATGGATGAAGCATCTCCGAGAGACCACTGTCAGCCAGATAAGGTTGCTGGCACCTGCCACAGAGAAGGTCCCTGACTAAGGGAGGATTCTCCACTCTTGGTGCCAGTGACTGTAAAAACCACGAGAAAGGTTAGCTATTCAGCTACTGAAATCTACACTGGTTCTCAGACGCTTAAATGCCTCTGAGCACCTGGCCCTAAGTGACATTGGAGCATAAATCCCATTGATTTACTCTGGAGTATTGAAGAATTAAAATCAATTTAATTGGTTAGTAAAACTCTTTTGTATTTTTATCAATCTGACGACAATTGAGTTTTCTCCCTCCTTCCAGTGCTTGCCAACAGGATCCAGCTAAGACTTGTCACAGGAGACTCTTGCACAAACCTGGGATCCTACATAACCAGCCTATAAACAGGCTTCTGCTCCTGAAAACTACTACACCTCTTTTGGCCAGATACTGCTCTGCATACAGTCCTGTTTACAGTCACCACTCCCACAGAAACAGAACACCCAGTGTTTGCCAGACTGGCCTGAAAATCTGTTTGCGAACAAGGCTGAAAATATTTACCTCATTCAATTGGGGTATGGGTTAAAATATAAATTTACAATAGTGGAAATACTTTAAAAACAAAAGCCCAAGACAAGATAATTCAAGTAGTGGTTATATTTACTTTTCACAATCTCCTTTATCTGTTTCAGCATCGCACCTAGCTGGAGAGCTGGACCACATCCCCTCCTCAGGCTATTCCATGGCTATTGTGATTTTGGGAGCTCTTAGATATGCCAGTTTCTGGGAGGCAGACTGAGAGATACACAGCTGATGTCCCCCTCCCCCAGAAGCCTTACAGCCTCCTCCATGTAAGGACTCCCCTGAAGGTACATGGGCACAGGAACACCATGCAAAAATGCATGTGAGGGTGAGGGAAAGGAGAGGCCTCGTTTCTCCTTTAGTCCTCTTGGTATATACACATCTATGGCATTCTTTAGTTTTTTTAACTTCCAGGCTACAGCCTAAGAAGCAATTTCCTTGGGCTGATTACATTGCTTTTGCCCCGAGCTTTGAGACTAAACATGAAACAATGAAACTGAGAAAAGAGGGTTTCAAGCAAGCAAGCTTCTCCTCCCCATGTATCTGGCTAGTTTTCTGAGGTCCCTTTTTAGGGACTCTGTCATCTGATCAAAACCTTGAGATAACCTTAAGATTTGGTGGATTTTTTAAATACCCTGTGGCACTGCAATTCCTACCGTCTGCTGGAGCTCCACACAATGAAACTGAGAAAAGAGGGTTTCAAGCAAGCAAGCTTCTCCTCCCCGTGTATCTGGCTAGTTTTCTGAGGTCCCTTTTTAGGAACTCTGTCATCTGATCAAAATCTTGAGATAACCTTAAGATTTGGTGGATTTTTTAAATACCCTGTGGCACTGCAATTCCTACCATCTGCTGGAGCTCCACACATGAGGGTGGTGAGACCTGGTAAGACTCAACCTGTTAGTAAATGCAAAAGCTAACAAATCATAACCACACTTGGCAGCAAAGGCAAAGGGAATGACTAAGTGCTCAACTCCTGCTCTTCTCTCTTTCCAGAGAAGAGACCTCAGAGAGACAACTGCTCTTTATGGCCAGCAGACAGAGCCGATGGCTCCTACTCTCCGTGCCACATAGGGCTGGGGAGGCCAAATTCCTCTGTGCAGTAACTTTGAACAACGAATTAGAGACGAAACTTGGCAGGTGCCTTAAGGTATCACCATGTCTATCCTTTCGTGACAAATTTCTGAGAGTGCTTTTTGTACACTTGGCCCAGTGAACCACACGCCCATCCCACACAGGCTCATAAGCTACAGAAAATCTGATGGACCCGGATAGTGACAGGTTTTACTGACCACAGGTACCAGTGACAAAACCAGAATATCACATAGGAACTGTATTTATTCTTCGGTTCAAGAGCAAACAGATTGCATTTCTGGAACAGAAAACAAATCTTATTCTTCATTTCTGAACTGCAGTGAAGTTATGCCACACACACAAACAAGTGCCCTGTAGATAAAATCCTAGATTTGACCTGCCCTAGATATCAGCTTACAATAATTTATTTACATTTAATTTCCTACAGAACTATTGATTTAAGCTTACTTACGCAAGACTGCAATAGTTGTTAGGTATTTCTACAAATCATTAAGCAGCACAGGGGAAAAGCAGAGGGCTGAGCCCCTGGCCAGCATCCAGCTGTACCACACAGCAGCTCCCCAACGAGTTCTGGCTGCTCCACCTTTTCCCACCTGCTCCATAAGGCCAGGCAGTGTCCTGGCATTGCACTGAGCTACACTTGCAGCAGCGATGTGGCAGCAGAGTGGCTAGAATGGTAAAAGGGCAGCTATGGCCTCTTTCCTCTGACAAACCTGTCCACAGGCATTTGAATCCCAGCTACCAACCTAATCCACCAGACCCGGTAAATTCTACCAATAGTCTAAAAGCAACTCAGGTTGTCTTTAAATTAAATTCAGTTTTCATATGGAAACCACAAAATGCAGCAGCCCAGAGCACACGCTGAATTCCCAACTTCTGAGGGAACAGAGCCTGAATGAGAATGGAGATGTGGGTCTACACAGATTCTCACACCTGGTTTTCCTTTTGTGGTGGCTTCATAAAATGCATTTGAAATCCACCTTTGACAGAATCAAAGGCATTACATATTACATTCAATAAACACCTGGCTCGGGAACACATTGCTGCATACACTTCTGCACTGCAAATGTGATGAAAAGAAATAGCAGAATTTCTGTTTAAAAAGTCAAAAATTCATGCAAAGTATTTATGCAGTTCCACCATGTGTCATGCTGGTATCTTGGGGCTTCCAGTTGCTTTGACTGTTATCCCCTTTCCAACGTTAAAAACCTAAATAAATGGGTAGAATATCCCTCCCACATAAAAAACCAAAAGTGAGCTTTCACTTTTATATGCAAATGCAATAAAAATACTGCTTTTTGAAAGCATTTACTCTAGTGCCCTCTATCGCTGAATCCCCAAAATAGCCAGCATTACAGACACCCACAAAGCAGCACTTTGTTTTCCCTTTAGGAGAAACACAAAAAACCCACAAGAACAGGAAAGAAAAGTATAGTTTAGGTCTGTCCATTTGTACACTCCCAGAACTGTGAGTTCCTGACCAGACCTGAGTTACCAAACTCCCCCTTCTTGCTGGAATTAGTAACAAACAAGAGTTCAAATTCACAGAGGAGATGGATCATAGCAAAACAGTTCTGAGAACTCGGAAGAGCTCCCTGCTTTACCCGGCCACAACACTGGGAGTGGGAGTTAATTCTGAAGAGCTGCTGAAGGATCAATGATCACTCCATTAGAGGAGTTAAACAGCAGTTATATCCCAGCAGGACAGAAGCCAGAACTTTAACTGACAGATCACATGAAATTTCAAAGCTTGGACTTCCCGCCAAACAAAACCTGTAGTCTCTTCTGTTTAAATGTGAGAGGAGAAAAAAGTTGAACCAAACCCATCAAATTAAATGAAGCTTAATACAAAAATAGTTGCACTTGGGCAGATCACCTCTAACACTGGGTACAGCTCAATTCTAAACATGCTTTTGCATGCTGCATCCAAGCTTGGTCTATGTTTACTTATCAAGCTCTTATGTTACATTATCTCTTTAAAACAGGTAATTCCACACTACTAATTTATTAATGTTACTCTTCATAAATGACCAATCCACAGCTTTTATTTCAAGTGTTATAGGTCATCATGCCAGCCCTGATAGTGGATCTTGAAGCAGCTGTACTGGAGACACGCTTACTTTAATGCGCAACAGTTGGTCATTGTCTTTTCTTCCGCTTGTCTTCCTACTAGCACTGAGGGCAGCAAAGAGGTACAGCAGAGAGAAACAGCATCTTCCAACTGCTTTTTTTTGGCATTGGCAAAAGAAACAAGAAATGTAGCAGAAGTGAAATCTTCTGAAATAGTTCAGAAGAAGAAGCCCGCAATAGACATAGAGGGTATTAGCAACTATCTCCTGGTGATACTGAAATTCTGCATGTGTTACATTCACTTTGGTAACCTTCATCCATGCAGCAATTGAGCCCATGAGATGTAATTCAATCTCTGGACAGACTTTTTTTTCTTATCTTTGTTACAGACTTATGAAAATTCTTAATAGCTTTACAGGCACAAATCAGGATTTTCCTTTGGATGGGAGACAGATTAGACAGAGATTTGTCTTGTCTAATTTAAAACTGGTAGAACCAAGGAGAAAGAAATTTACTGGGATGACACCATATTCATCTCATCTAGGTATCTGAGAAATGGAATAAATCAACATGATGCAATTTGCAAAAGACACATGACTGGCTGTGAATGAAAACCACTATACAGACAAACATGCTGTGGACTATTGGACGCTAACAGAATGCACTTCCCTTGGAAAAGTTCAGACTCACAAGTAACAGAAAAACTAAACAGTTATTTAAGGGGTGGAGAACTACACAGGAATCAACAACAGCAAGAGAGGCATTCATATTCCCTAGGTTTCATCAGCATTGCACTTGAAAAACACAAGAACAGATGGACTGAGTTAGATCAAAGATCTACCTAGGCCAGTAGCCTGTCTTGGGAAGAGCCTGCCAGAAGACGTTTAGGGAACACATCTGGAAGAAAAAGGGCACCTTAGGAGTGATATTTCCCCCTTTCTATTCTCTCTGTGCCTTTCTATTCTCTGGCAATCTGCAACTTAAAGCAAATAAACAAACCAGAGGCTGTTTTTGCACCTTTTTATTTAATATCCCTTGATGGCTATTTCCTCCATGAATTTATCTAATCCCTTCTTGAACAAATACAAGTCTTCTAGTTTCTAAACATCCTGTGCCAGTCAGTTCCACTACTGAGTTATGTACTTGCACATGTACATGAAAGAGTCACTTGCTTGGCCATTTCATGATGTAGCCCTGGCTTTTACACTATAAGAAATGGTAAATAACTCTGCTGTTTGCAATTCTCCACACTGCTCTTATTAGTAGGAAAATATATTCTATTGAAGCTGCCTCTTATCAAGGGAAGAAGCCCTGTAGGAGTTTACTAACCTCTTCAATAATTCAAAATGTTTGCTTTTATCTTCAATTACTATTATACCCTTTTTAAGAGGGCAGGATGACCAAACTGCTTCATATGATGTGCATATGCACAGCACAGTTTTCTGGTGTTTTACTTTGTTTTTTGAACATTGAAGGTAAGTCTCTTCAGAGAAATATCCACCTGATTAACTCTGTTTTCCGAGTGATAAAAATTAAAGTAGAAGCCACTGCTCTATACCTGCAGTCAGCATTTTCCCCACATGGTTTAGATCATATTCATCCACACTGAGCTATGTTTTACTATATTTACTCAGTATGATGTGTTTCTTCTACTGCATTCTACAATTCACTTTAAGTGATCCTGATGACCTGGCAACACTGACATCCCACACCCATCTTTTTTATTTTGTTAACAGATGTTTTTATATTACAGATGCTGGCACAGCTTATTTTCTAACTACATAAGTGGACTTCTAAGCAAATCATACAAGGCAAATTAAATTAAAATGAAAAGAGATAGGAAAGTACATGTAGAGATGCTCTTGAAAGGAGACTAGAAACTAAAATCATGTTTTCACAACACAAAGGATCTTTTCATGGCACACTTTCATCAACAATCCATGTGTTCTTACACAGAACGAAGATTGGACATAGGCTCTTCAATGATGATCAAAAACATTCAAATCAAATGGGTTGAAATATCTGAAGCAGATTAAACAATATGAGTTGAAAGGTCTGCACACTGACGGTCTGATGGTAAAATGCCATCGTCTCCTATCTGCTTCCAGTCTTCTGCAGCATCCCACCCCTCTCTAGCACTATGTAAATCATATCCATGAAACAGATGTTCAGGAAACAAACAGCAGTCTGAAGAAGTTAGATCTGAAGTCCTGGTTACCCACCCCAGCAGGTCTCAGCAAGATGAGACTTTTCATTGCCGGATTCACGCCCCAGAACAGCCACCTGCAGTCATAATCTCATTTTGTCTGCTACTGCATTAAGTTTAAATATAACTGATTTATATCCAAGCTGGCTTCCACTGAGACAGTGTCCTTCTGCTCCCTCTCCCAAACACAGCTAATTAAGCCTTCAAATTATATTCCCTTGGGGGCAACCATCTTGTCAACATGTGAGCTTGAATGCTTCAGAGATACAGTTCCCAAATGTCTCTACACTCCATTTATCATCTGTGTTAGGCCAAAACTCTGTCCATCATTCCCAGAGATGGCCACTCTCCCTCTGAGTACCCCTCTGCAAGCTTGGCCTGCAAGGGCCGCACTGAACCCAGGTACTGCAAGGGCTTCAGTGAACTGTGGGGATGACCAGGTGAACTTCCGTCTGCTAAAAACACAGGAGACTCATAGGTGCTCACTGGAAAGTTACAGTATCCATGCAGGACACACAGATCTGACCATAGGGACTGCATAGTTGTGGCACACCGCGGCCCTGAGGGAGACAGGGAGGCAATGGCTCTCACCAACTGGCTTTTGACAAGAGCACTGAAATACAGTGACATTATCTGTTCATTAGTTTCCTGGCTATGTAGTCTCCCAAATGAAGGTATGCTGCCTCTACATACCCAAATTATTCCCAGAATAATCCAGTTAAAGAGGTCACAGAAGGATGTGGGCACCGACAGCATAAGCCATCATATGTTAGTTGGCCAAATATGAAAAAAAAGTTAATTTACAAATATTTTAACCTAAGACAATCTAAGTTGACATACTGAGCTAACATTGTCCTCCCATCCCATATGTGTTATAGATCTATTTTGTCAGCTGGATATATTTTGGAGAGGGAGATGAAAGGTTGACATTTTGTACTGTATGATCAGTTAAAGCTTAATATGTTACTTATTTGAGGAGGCAGCAAGTTTAAAGCATATCATCATACCCATGTAACGATTTTCACTTATTTTGCATAACACATATGCTTACATAAATGTAATTTTATATTGGGTGCTTGACCATTCTGACCAAAAGTCCTTTGAAATCAATAAAAATATTCCAACTTTAACATTACAGGGGGACTAAAGGAATAACTCAATAGAGCAGAAAAGTTGCAAAAAATGTCAACCAACAGCAATGGATAAAAATCAACTTCCAGCTGCCTGAAATACAGTTAAAGATTTTGTCAATAAATTCTCACTTTCTGCCCTCTGAAAGAACCTTGCAATGTACCTAGTAGAAACAGTAGCTCAAAATGATGAGAATTTTCACCAGACGAGAGCTCGGAATAAAGGTCTTCATAAGCCAGCAGAATTTGGCAACAAACATGACACAAAATCACCCATCTCAGACAGACTTGATTCCTGTAGTGATTTACTTACTATAAAGGCTGCAGAACAAGCAGGGTTTGCCACTGGGGCAGTTTTGCAAAGTTAAAAAAAAAAAAAAAAAAAAGACAGCAAGCATTATGCTTTTTATGTTTTCAACAGGATATTATGGGATTCTTTTCTGAGCAGGTCTAAAATCTGGTTTTGTTTTGTGTAAGCCTGAAAAATAACATAAAAGTTTAAATCAGTGCAGATCATAAAATAATCTCTTCCAGGGGGGTGCATTAGTCGCTTAAGGAGAAACTGCATGACACAGTAACAGTTGTGAGATCTGAGCCACAAAATTATCTCAGACTAATCCCTAATTGTTAAAAATTATCTTAAACCCTGAAGGAAGAAGATTTATGTGTCTTTTCAAAGCCTTTATTGTAGCTTCAATTATCATAATATTGAATATTCTTACTTTTCCAGACCCTCTTTAAATCTTGTTACATTCCTGACCTCAGCAGCATCCTCTGGTAATGAGTTCTACAATTTAATTACATGCTGAATTAAAAATAATTTTGAAAAATCCTTTTATCTGCTTTACATTTGTCACCCCTCACCTTATTCCTCTGCTGTGAGACAGAGAAAACAAGAGTTACTTGTCTATTTTGAATTTTGCGTCACTGCTTTCTATAGTCTTACCACAGCCCTCCATGAAGTTTTTTCCAATTCCTTTGTCTTTCAATATCTCTCCCCGTACATATGTACTTTATCATGATAAAATTTCTAGTCACATGATGTGCCAACATAAATTCCCCTAAGATGTTGTAGGAAAATATTCAAACATATTTCAAAGAAGTAAAGGCTCCAGAACCCTAAACATCGTATCCCTCAGCTTAAACCTCTTATAAAATGGTATGCATGCTTGATTAAACTAAATGCTGTTAAAAGGTTATCAGCTACATTTAGTATATTCTGAATCACGTCTAAGGTATTTTTTTAATCCTTCAGTAAGTAATTTAATCAAAATCAGGTACCGAAGAACACTCACAAATTTTCTTCCTTCTTTTAGAACTTAGAAAGGAGCACGTTAGCTGTAGGCAGAAGTCTGTGGTCAACAATCCCAAAGTATCCATCCAACGACAGGCTGAAAAGCTAAGAATTTTAGGAACAGCAACCTAATTATGCTTTGACAGCCCTTTCTAAAATTGTGTCAAATGTACCTTTCTGAACACAGTGACCTACAGCAGTACCAAATTCATTGTTATACTTAGAAACTAATTTTGTGTTTTGGCAGATTTTGTTTCTGGGTCAAGCAGAGAGGACAAGGCATGCTGAGACATGGAGTGACAGAAGCAGAACAAAACCAATAAGTCTGAGGGTACCGTGCAGAGGCACAGTGCCCATCTCTTGGTTCACGTGATGAATGATAACACACAAAATCTATGACAAAGCATAATAGAAAACATAATCTCTTATCTTCCTAACATGTCCAAATTATGAAATTTTCTCTTTTGCCATTGTTAAATTGTTACTTTATCTATTACAGCACAAGCGGTTAAAAACTGTCAGTAAGTACTACTGAGAGCTTTAATTGCCAGCTGGGTTATTCATCTGTGGAACAAGCCTAGTGACACAGAATTGTTCTGCTGGGACATCCTGGGTCCTGGCTCATCCTGAATAAAAAATTCTGTTAGTGTCAATCCTGGAGTAAAACCCATCAGAAAGACAGAGGCAGAGAAAAAGTTGGATTCTAGTATGCTGGAGGCAAGGGTGAATCTGTGTGTACCAAGGGATGGTACTAGATGGTCAGTACTGCTCAGGGTAAGCTTATGTGTTGAACAACTCTCTCAGAAGGACAGAAGGGCAACTTGGTAAAGAATTACCAAAAAGTGGTGTTTCGGAGTTGAGGAAGCATGTGGGTAATTTTGTTATTCATCAAAAACTAAAGGGAAATTCCGGACACTGAAGAAAAAGGCAGATATGTTCATGGACTTCAGGGTAGCTAAGGTTTCGTGCCACTTGCTGTCTTTGAACAGACTAAAGAGCAATCAGGAGCTGTATCTCCTCCCCTGTGAGAGGACCATCAGGACTTTAGCTTCTAGTTTATGAGACTGGCTTCTGCAAACTTACAAGAATTTTTAGTTGAATTTTCACACTGAGATTTTTTTCTGCTTGGAGTCAACCTTCTGCTAAAATGACAAATTTCCATCAAACCCACAATTTTGTGACAAATATCTCATTGCACAGGTAGCAAAGGACATATAGGACACTTCAGACACTATTTACAAATTCAGTTGAAAAGAGATGCTAAACGTACATTAAAACGGTAGTAAAAAGGCAAATCTTATTCAAACCACTAGATGTAGAGGGAGAAGGAAGGCAACCCACAAAAAGTATTATTTTTAAAGCACTCAGAGTTCACCTTGTTTCTTGTTACATGTCATGGATGCAATTATTTTCTTGCAGTACTAGGGGGAAAGATAACTGGCATGCAAACATTTTCACATGTATGTAACCAGCTGGCAATTAAAGCTCTCAATAACATTTGTTGATAGTTTTTACAGTAATAAAAGAGATGCAGGAATGATCTGATGTGTTATGAGCCCTGTGGTGACTTGATGTATTAGGAGGACCTGAGATTACCAGTATTCAAAGAGAGGTTAATCAAAACTCCAGGTTCATCAAAAAACGTTTCATACAGACTTCAATATGCTGGGATTTCCTCCTGAATATTTGAAATCTGTGGACTCCTTCACACAGGAAGAAGTCATGTGTCATTTAGACATGGGGCCTAACAACGTTTCTGTGGCAGATTTCAGATGGTACAACCCTTTTCAAGAGTCACAGATCTGTTATCTGAAGTACAACACTAAACTGCTCAGCTGTGGAACTGACCCAAATTCTACCCCATCCAAATACAAATTTGCTTCTAATGTTGCAGAATTGACAAGTTCACCATTCTGTTCCAAAGAGTCCCAATCAAGAGAAAATGGACCTTGTACCTTTAGTCCCTTTAGAATAACAGAGAGAACTCGGCTTCCTATGCTATGGCAGTGCATGTTCTTCCAAAGCCCTGAGAACACACCTCAGCCCCAGCCTTGACAGACCATGCTAAAGGGACAAAACCATATCTGGGCTTTAAGGGTGTTTATGAGAATGTTAATATGAGAGAGGCAAACACTTTCCTGAGAGGCCTGGACAAGGATCAGAGCACTGAGTTGTTGTGAGGAGCGATGCCTTTTACTAACTGGTGAGCTGAGCTGTACTGTATTGCAGCTGATAAAATGGAAGAGGAGGCCAGTGCATCACTGCTGAACACAAGCCTCTCTAAGCAGCTCATCACTTTGTGTGAACACTGGTACAATGAGTTAAAGTCTTTAGTCAGTTCAGTCCTTGCACAGCCTTCTAGATCAACTAACAGCTCAAGGCAATTCCACATAATTTTCAGGCAGTTATCTCAGTCATATTAGAGCTCCTATATACATTCCTAAGGGATAAACATGGCAAAAGCAAGATACCAAATATCATTGACGTGGATAAATTATACAGCTGCAAGGGAACTCTTTGTCTGAACAAGCCTGATGAACCTATCAGAATATTTTTACAGTTTTGTCTAATGAGCCTCCAAGAATGAAAAAATGCAAACAATTCTGGCCTGGAAAAGTTAACCAGTTCAGTGGAAACAAATTCTTTTTTTCCCTTTGTTTTATGTTGGTTTTTTTAGCAGGACAAAAAGCCTGAAGAAACACAGCCACAGACTTACCGGGAGATTTCCAGAGAAGCTTTACTGTTCTTCTCCTCGAACTGCTCAATGATTTAGGAAACCAGTAAAAAAACCGCACTATCCTCCTGATGGTTTTGCTCAGATCATTTCTTACTGCCATGGCTGAAAGGGCTCCACAGCTACTCCAGGAACAAGAGGCACATGTATCCAGACGGAGAGAGGAAAGCCTACGAACACCCACAGCGAGTGCGCTCGCTCTGAGCTCAGCGTCAGCCAGAGCGTCTCAGGACCACCTGTTAGTCCTAAATCCCCTCCCTCTCCGTCACTCTGCTCGGAGCCCTCCAGACCTCCCTCTTTATGACAAGAAGCAGCTATATTAATAGATGCTTCAGCTAAAGAAAGACCAGTGCTTCAGAGTCTTAACCTGTTACTGTGTTTCCAATGATGTTAAGACATGTTTTCTGCAGGAAGGCTTTGAAGGGCTCCTTTGTTCATCTCTAGCTACCTTTTCCAGGCTGAAAACAAATAAACACCAAAACTGATAGTGACAAGTCCTCTTTCAAAATCCCTTAATGTAAATCGATGGAATTTTTGCTAGAGAGAGTATCTCTGAAAGACTTTCTTCTGAAGGTTCTGAGCAATAAATTTAACAGATTTCTATGGATACACATGGTGTTCAAAATGCGACTTCTTCTTAATGAATTCTAAGGCAAACATAAGAGTGAAGTCATTCACTGCCACAGTTTACTTAAAAATTGAGCATCTATCAATATATCACTATCCAAAGAAATTAACAGCATCTTAGTAGGTAGACCAGACATGCTCCAGTCATGGTACATATTAAATTGTAAATCCAGAGATGCTATTAACTAATATATGCCCTGTGCAACATTTAGCATGATTTCTAGTATACACTTTTAAACAGCAAGACTTCGTAACCGTTTCCCAAGCCTGGTATGATTTCCTTGACTATGTGTCCAGCTTCTCACATTTGATTTGATTTTTTTTCTTCTGCTAGATCTGAATGGCAGAAATCCCTGGAGAATCAAGACTAATGTCATTACAAGACAAAGATCCTATTGTATCAGCCTTTAAACTACAGAAAGGAAGGGCTTTGTTGCACCAGCTATGTTCACAGCATACAGTTAATAAATCTTCTAGAATTCACAATGTATTTTTCTATGCTAAAATATGTGAAGTATTTAACCACATTTTATGCATCTGACTTTTTAAACATACTGCTGCTTCTCAGGACTGAGCTACTGGTTTCTGATTGCATTTCCTGTTCTCAGTATGTCTCTGAAAACAAATAAACATTTCCATTTATACCGTATCTGTCACAATTCTTTAGCCAGTGTCAATGAAAAGAGCAGAAGGCAGGCCACTGGATTTTGCCTCTTGTTTGAGCTCCACCCTGTCATACCAGAAGGAATTTAGTAGCAAAGTGACGGTTTTAGCACAAGTAGGTCTGTCACCCAATTCAGAACAGGCAAGGAGCAGAGTTAAAGGCCCGACAGACAACTTGCTTCTCTCAGGAAATAGCAGGGGTCTGAATGTGTATTGGCATCTGCCAAATACAAGATCAAAGAATTACTTCTTTTTTTCCTGAAATTTATACATATAAAATTTATTGAAAATCGAAGCGGCATAAAAAACCCTGTTCTATTTCACACCATAAGTAAGTATGTAATAAATTGACTAGTTTTGCAATTTGTCAAAGAATTCATATAGATATATATGTCCTTTAGCAGGATGCGAAGGGCACAGGAATTTTTTTTTTGCTTAACAGAAAAAGCAGATACATTATCTTTATACTGGTATTTTATGAGGCTTAAAAAAATATTCAGTAAAACATATCCAGTTGGAACAACATAAGGGGATATCTGACTTTGCTGATGAGAATAACAAACCTGTGGAAGTTTATACCTTACAATGTTTAGTGAAACAAAAATAGGCAAGAGCATAAAACACTGTGTATTATTTTAAAGCAAACAGAATTTACACAAAAAAAGTCATTGAGATGAATGTGACAGTTATACTATGCAACATCTGACAATTATACTATGCAACAAACCAGGTAATACAGATGAGAATACAGACCTGAATTCAAGCAGAATACAGACCTGAATTCAAGATAAACTGAACAGCAGTGGTAGTTAGAATCCAGTAATTTCACAATTTCTCCATCACTTTACATTTTTAGGCGATTGTTAGG
The DNA here is from genome assembly GCF_020740725.1 of Corvus hawaiiensis. Lineage (NCBI taxonomy): Eukaryota > Metazoa > Chordata > Aves > Passeriformes > Corvidae > Corvus > Corvus hawaiiensis. Next base: position 46,446,065 of record NC_063216.1, read on the forward strand.
CCAAAATGTAAAGCCAGTGAACAACAACCTGTCTCCCACAGCTCTGGTATGAGGGGTGTGCGCGATGATGATGGGGGTTCCTCTCAACCTGAACTGCTAACTTTAGAATATGAGCCACTGTGCTCTGCACAGCAATGCACTGCTCTCAGCCTGCATCAGCTGGGCTTGGGAAAGTCTACAGTGCTCCTCCTAAGGCAACTCTGATTCCTCACATTATACCAATGCATTACTAAAGCTAAGAACTCACTGTATTAGAAAGGTACTACACAGGGCTACATATGTACCTTTCAATCTACTCTGACGAAGAGAGACTGCACAGAGATACTTTCCAGGAGGACAAAAGGACCTGAAATGTGAGCAGACTCAGACTCTTGATCCCTGTGTCGCTTTAAGGAAAAAAACCATGTAAGGCTTTTTACTGCAACAGACTTCAACCCCCAGGTCATACTCTGCTCATCTAAGCAGTGTCTGGAGGAGGGGAGGGAATGACTGCTGCCTTCATTGCTGTCCCACCTGCCTGGGAAGGGAGGTGAGCAGCTGTCCCCTCTGCTATGCAGGCAGCCTCTGACCTCCTACCTCCCCACAGCAGTGCAAAGGTCAGCCCTCAGCGGGCCCCTGTGCAGGGCAGAAATGCCCACACACTCTTCATGTGTGTGGTGCCTGGCGCAGCAAGTCACCACCTTGGCAGGAGAGCTGGGCACACCACGCTGCTCTCTACATCTGCCTCCCAGCCCACTTCCTGCATGGAAACCTGTGCACACCGGTTGGAAAGCAAAGGGGTGCATGAAACTTCCAGCAGTTTAGACATGCCCCCATCTACCCTGACCTACAGAGCTCAACAGACCAGCTCTGAACAGAGGGGGATGCACAGAGACCTGGTGGCTGCCTTACTGCAGCCCTCCCATGCCCATTGACAGAGCTAAAAACACCCCACACAAACCTTCACTGCTACATAAAACACGCTTAAATAATGAACTGTAAAAAACCAGCAGTGTTTGACTGGAAATACTCTCTGAGTTTATATACTTTGAAAGCAAATTCTTTGCTAACAAGCATTTTTGAGCACAACACAGCAGTGCTGAGATGCCATAAAAATGAAGTCTAATAATCAGAAGGAGCACCCACAGTGGTGCCAGATGTGGGGCAGATGTGGGGCAGATGGAGAACTCTCTGCTCCAGAGCAGAAGAGCATTTTCCCTCAGTGAGGACTTACTGCCATTTCAACACCCCCCAGCTCTCAGGTAACAAATGGCTGGGATAAGTAAAGGATTTCATTTGTTTTGACTTCAACTGGAACTTCTCCGCTTAGTCTTGTTTCAGAAACAAGGATCCTCACACACCTACTCACAGTAGGAGCTGTGTGTAGGAAAAGCTGAGTGTATTATGGAATATCTGCTTGTCTGCATTAGCAAATGTCCCTCTTTGGGCGTTTCTGGGCTACAAACTGGGCTCAAAATGGGGTTTTGCGTTCTTTGTAGGCAATAATGTATTTGGAAAAGAAGGTGGTGTCTTTCCAACCTGTCCCAATGCAGATGTATGTCACTAGGCTATATGCCACACCCACAGGCAGAGTTCAGTATGGAGAAGTATTCACAAGCCAGCCTTCACAAGGGTATTTTCCATATCAATGGACCTTGAGTTTCCAGAGAAGAAGGAAGAGATTTCCGGACCTCCATAAACTGTTTCACTTCTTTTTTTTTTTTTTTTGCCTGACGGAGATCTGAAACAGACTACAAGATTTTCACAATCTAGAACTGCATTATGAAGAGAAACACTGTACCCATGCACTGAAAGAATGGAATGTATGAAACATATTTACCTAGAAATTATGAACAAAAGCTGCATCCTTCCTTAAACTCTGTTCAGCTGTATGCCAGAGTAACATTTATCCAACTATCAAAAAAGGATCCTGCCTAACTAGTCCCTGAGATTCAGCACTACTGCATTACCGTAACACTGTCAAGACACAGCAACACCAATTTCATATCAAAACATAATTTATAACATCATGATGTGTGACAAGCCTATGCAGTTGCTCGGAAGTTTATAAAGAACACAGCTACTGAAAGAAAAGAAACTAAAAACTGCTGTATTTGACTTTAAACCAGCAAAACTAGCACAATACTTCTGATTTCCAGCTCAGCTGTTCATCCCCCCCCTAATCCAAATAAGTGGCTATATTTGTGAACTTTCTAAAAAAACTTTTGATTCTCAGCAGCTGCACATACACAAAAAGAAAGGACTAAAAATTAAACAGTGATTGGCAGTCTGCAACTTCCAACACCTTGCCTCCCTTTGAAAGGTAGAAATTGAAAAACTAGTATTCAAACTGATGTGAAATACATCTGTTATCAGATTTAATGATCTATTAATGACTATTATTGGAGAATAATTGGATTTCTCCCCTTAAGATGTAAGGAGTAGGAAGGTTTCTTCTTAGCAATAGCTCCAATGAAACATATCCGGGATTTTGAGGAAGAAAACAACTGTTCCAAAGCACGTTTGTTCACATCTGGTTAGTTCTTGTTTAATTCTACAATATATACAATGTAAATAAATGTTTTCCTGCATCGTTACATGGAAAAGAACGTCTCTTTGTGTATTTCAGCAATATTTCTTCTTGATTCTTCTCACTATCATCCATTGCACTGTACAGTCATTCCCTGTTTTGTTTAGAATACTTCAACCTGTAAAATTTGTTGTAATTTGCTTTATGTTCTTTTCCAGATGCTGGGAATGTGCAGAGGCAAGCAGGACCCACACAGTACTGTGAGGGAAGTGTGTGAGGGAGGGCGTTGCTGTGCTGGTGCAGCTGAGCTTTGGGAAGGTAATGCACTATTTCCTGGAGACTGCTGCTGGCACAACATGCTGCACACGTTCATTTTTAATGTAATTTGGTTATAGATTTACTGTATGTCTGTAGGTTTGTGCTTCAAAATTAAAGCTGAATATAAGATTAAAAAGCCAGATGCAGAGAATAGTAGTGCAATGTGAAAATAACAGATTCATGTCAATTTTAGTTTTATTATATTAGTAGCAGCAAATTCAGGGAAATTATTGAACAGTCTTTAGGAAAACTACTTTTCTATGTAAACAGCTACACTTCATAGTACAGGAAAAATAAAACTCAAGGCTAAAACCGGAGAGAAGATACTGAGTTGCCTTGTAACATGCTTTGACACATAGGATTTGACTCAGCGCATGATAGACCAACTTGCCTGTGGGCTTCGGGTGACTTTGTGCCAAAATTAGTAGACTTCTCAGTAAGAGCTTGCAGGGAACTATCATTAACAGAAGACAGATTGAGGCAGAAAAACAAAAACAAGTGTTAAAATTTGCCAGAACAGTTACTTTGTTCATTCTAATCTGGTCTGCTTAAAACCTGATCATTTTTTAGGGTGCAAGCAAGCTGTGACCATCCTTCTTTAGACCTCTGCGTTGCAGTAGGAGTGATTACATGCTGTTTGCACTTGAGATTAACAAAGGCGCACCTTGTATATTTCTTCTCTCTTAGAAAAGTAGAATATTTCTTACTTTAGCCATGGCAGCTACTAGATAAGTGAATGTTTAGAACAGGAGTATAAGAGAAAAATACAGTACAAGAAGACTTTCACTGTAACCCTTCATCCTTTCTTCCAAGCTCCTACATTCACTGCCTGGCTACGGCACCCAAGCTTCTGTACACAACGCACTCTTCCTTCACTGAGCAAAATAAAAAAGCATTCCTCAGTAGTCAGTCCAGTGTAGAGAAAACAGGCATGTCTAGCAGCTCCTAAAGCCACCCTGCCAGCACTGCTGACCTGCATTTCACTGTCTGGATAAAGAGATCCTTCCAAGAAGGCTGGAGATTTCTGGTCAATACCACTTAACAAGACAAGGAAGAGATGACCGCAGTCCCTGGACAAGTGCTGAGCTCTAATGCTGGCTTGACCAGCGACCTCATGGGTAACCTTGAAAAAGTTACTTAATATATTGGTGCTTCCATCTCTGTCTGCTTGGCTCATAGCAGTTCAAAGTGAGGACTGCTTCTTCCTGTACGAGCATACTCTCTGTCAAGGACTTAAGAGTGGCCAACAGCTCCTACTGCTAGCCCTAAATGCAAAAAACCCCCAAAATATGTTAGTCATTTAACAAAAAGACACACTATCCAGTAAAACCTTCAGTTTTACCTTTTTCTCCAGTGTGTTAAAATCACAGATACTAGCAATATGTATGTAGCATGCAGGCACAACATAATTTAAAAGGCACCTGTATCATTACATCCCACAGTGACCCAAAGGCCTGCCCAAGCAGTGCTAATCTGTTGAACTTTGAGCATGGTATAACTGTACAAAACCAGCATCAAGTCACAGGAAGCTCTTCAAAGCTTTCCCATGACAACATCAAGTTTCTCCTTGGTTCCCCAGGACTTTCTCCAAGCAGACCATTGGGAGCAATCACACTAGCAGGTAATGTCAATCTTTTTATTACTAAGATCTTTGGTTTTCTAAACACATCATTGCTTTGATGTTTTATTACACATCTTGAATACATCCAAGGTTAGGAACACTGCCTGCAAAAATACCTGTTTTATCAAATTTTTTTTTAGCAGACCCCTTTCTACTCCTGTATCATCTCTCAAATACTGTTTTTTTTCAAACCAAGCCTTCTGGCATCTGGGCTCTTCCCCCCTGAGTGTGAAACACAGGGTATCTACACATCAAGATGCCCTGGGCAAAGGAGGCTCCTGCCCACTGAAAAAATCCTCAGCAGGAGCTCCCAGAGCGGCTCCAAAGAGTGTGAGGAGACAAGTGGGAAAACCACAGAGCATTTTCAAAGCCTTTCAGTGATGGCATATGAATGTTACCGGGTGATTCTGAAAATTTTTCTCTTCACTGCCATGCAACCTGAAAACAGCTGCTTGTATTCTCTGTAGTCTCTTAGAGTTGCATCTGAGACACCCAGACTCTGAAGAACACCATAATTAATAATTAACCATTTATTCATGAGATGGTGAAAACAAGAACAAAGAAGGTGTTCAGAAACAGGTGAAAGCTTCTACATGGGACAGTGTATGGCTTACGAATGGAAGATGGGCCTCACACAGGAAAAGAAATGTCAGAGGCCAAGAAAACAGGATCCACAGTAACCAAGGAACTCAGTGAGGAGTTACCACACCCTGCAAACAGCACGGGAAAGATCTCAGCTTTGAGCAGTGAGAACCTTGCTGTGGCTACAGAGACCGCAGAAAAGCCCCAGGAGGCAGAGAGGCACTGAGGAAAACAGCATGCATTACTCTTGAAGAGCAAGCTCCACCAAAGCTGCTGCTTCTTTCCATTTCCACACCTCTGCCTTTCACCCTGCACCAGGCACAGTCCACTGCCCTGTGCAGGACACAGTGCCCACTGCACTGCATAGGGACCAATTTTTTCTCCAGCTCTACCAGCCCTGCAAGCTCCAGCAAACCATTGGGGCAGCAGACCACCCACACTCCTTCAAATCCAACAAGGAGGAAAACAGGGCTTTCTCTGCGTTGAGCTCCACCAGCAAACCCAAACCCTGTCATCTCCTGCTGCTCCAGCCTCTAAGGATTCTGAGAAAATGAGGTAATTTTGGATTTAAAAGAAAATGTAAAGCACTGGGAGAACTGTGCACCATTAAACAACTCTCTGCAGAAAGAATGGGTAAGGGAAGCAGACTCCCACCACTGTTATTTCTAATCTGATGCCCAGTGCTCAGTCTATAGATAAAACTTTAAGAGGCTCCTTCAACTCTGAACAGCTTTGGTAATTCAAGTAGTAACTCTTGTAGTTTTAGCAACTTAACCCCCTCATTACATGCAATTCAATATGAATGTAGTCCTTCCGCAGAGATAAGAGTCCTTCTGCAGTGGACAATGTCTATTCTCTTAGTTAAAAACAGTAAAACATATGTTACACAAATTTGGTGGTCAGAAATGTATCTTTCTGAAGTAAAAAAACCACAAATCTCTGTGTTTGTTCCTTTCCTCCATATTTTACTCTCTACAGGGGAGTCTATTTCTTTGCTACTCCTGACAATTAGTAGGCATTTAGATAATATGTGCTATTTTTTTCTAAGGTTTTTGTTCTGTTGTTTGTTTTCACAGATATTTAAAAATTCTTGTAGTAGGAGAGCTATACTACATATTAAAGCATAACACCTCTGTTCTTCAACTGCACTAAAGCAGGAGTCAGCTACTGAATACTCAGAGCCAATACAAAAACATGTTAGAAATTGAACAAGGCTCCCACCAAAATGCCCATTTCAGTAGAGAAAAAACAAAGAGAAGGCCCTGACAGGCCCTGACACTGAGCTATACACTTGCCAGGGAATGCTTGCTCAAAAAACAAAGTCTGGGTAAAAACAAAGGTGTAGAGAAGAGAATTTCCAACCATGTCCCATCACTAAATACAGGAAAGGAGCCAGATGGTTTTTATGGTACCTCTAAACCATCTGCTTAAATATCTTTATAAAGTCATGTAGGACCTGTAATTTCTCTATATTCTCTTAAGTGAAGAATAAAACTTCTGAAAAGGTTTCATTTGGTTTCATCTGGTTCACTGGAAAAGTGTAAAATGCAAGGTAAAAGAAAAGTTACAGAAATTAACGAGGAAGTCCAGAGCAAGTAGCACACAAAGTAATTCCTTTACACTCCCACCACCTATGCACACCCAGTCTGTTCGCCAGGCTATGGGGAAAGCAAAATTGCTCAGAAATTGTATTTCATAGCCTGGCAGTATAGACTTCCACCCAAAACCATGATAAATGCCTCATTTTTCAAATGCCAAATCACATGTTGATACAATGCAACAACCTCCTACGCACCATCACTAAGATATAAGAAACTGAGAATTTTCACTCCAGACTACCTTCAGATTGAGAGAAAAAACGAATGCTAGAAAACAAAACCCACTCTTTATTGTACACCATTCCACTATATATGGAGTAATCCCAACTGCTTCTGTCTCAAACAACTTAATGCAGACAAGTCAGGACAGGCAATGGAATTCTGCATCTGCACCAGGTTTTTACCCCAAATAATAGAGGTGAAAAGGTGAATAGCAAAACAAACCTGGACTGCTAAACCAATTAAGCCTCTCTTGAAAAGGAATCCAAAGCAACCGCAAGAAGTCGGATACTACAAAGTATCCTTTTCAGAGGTGTTTCATTACACTTGGCTTTCTTCTTGGGCTGGGGTCCAGGAATATCAGCACTGCCTTACTTCTTTTCAAGAAATAAGTTGCTTAAATAATGTGCACCTTGTGCACTGCATTGAAACAGACAATCATTAATCTTGACTTTTTTTCCTGTTCTGATCTCTCTTCCCTGAATTAAATAAAGTATCTTTTCAATTTTTATCAGAAGCCTGAAAACGTCTGAATTCCAAACAAAAATCTCACAAAAGGCAGAAAGACCCTTTCTTGGTATTCCAAGGGATTTCAGGGATTCCACCTCACTTTATGATGCGCACCAAGGAGCGTACAAAAACCCTAAGACAACCAGAGACCCACTGAAAAATGGTAAGAGTTAAGTCTAGCCTCTACTGAAGCTCAGCTTGGGAATTTTTCTTTTACACTGTGGGGAAGCCAGGACAGAGATACTCAAAGAAATCCCCATTCCCATAGAGAAGTCAAAGACTTTTCTTTAGAAAAAAGTCTGTATCTAAATACTTTGAAATTACTCCTTTGATGTGCCCTTTGACTGCTTCCCTATCCCAGAGCGAATTTCTCATGCCTTTTTATTATTGTCACCACATTCACCACCTCTGACTTTGATCATGTTTAATGGAAATGATTCTGGTGAGAATTGACTTCAACCAATACTCAGAGAGGGTAATTTAAATAAATATAGTATTTATGTCTTTGTGACTCAGAATGATGAGAATTTAGTACATAGCTCCCTCTTCACTAGCAGTGGCCCATCTGGAAGATGCTGTTGTGTTTTGCTTTTTAGATGACACAAAGTGGCTTCTGGAAAACACAGGTTTATTTGGGAAACTTTCAGCACTGTCACACCTTGCCAGGCAGATTAAAATCTTTGAAAGGTACTTCTAACCTCTGTTGTAATCTCCTTTGCAAGGGATACCCAAAGGAGGCCATGGCATTTTCACAGAGGCTACCATAGAGGCCACAAATTCAGCTGCAGTCCTGGATGTATCCGATTCAGCTTTCAAGGCCAGTCTAGACACACTTTAGATGTTGAGCACAGCCATACCTGCTGCCTTCCCAAAGCAGGGGACATCCTTCTCTCCTATATTCACTTGCTCACAGAAGAGCCTGTGACTCTGGGTGTAGACGGATGTCTGGCCTGAGTGGATTTAGCGGCTCTGAGCCAGGAGGGTAGCCAGTCACACGCTCCTTCAGGTCTCTGAGCTGTCCTGACCCAGCCCCTACTTTTGTTGCCCTCAGCCAATTTACCAGCCAGATCTGTTCACCAGTCTGGCTTACCAGTTGTGCCTTCCAAGTGGACAAGAACAGAGGTTCTCACAGCAACCCTTGTGTGCTTTAGCTGGTGTTTCCTTTCATCTCCATAGTGCTTTACAGCTTCTAAATATTATATTAATGCTAGATCATAAAAGCTGAATGTTCCCTCTGCTACTTAAACAGCAATTTAAGAGAGCAGCTTGAAGTACTATGCCTCATAAAAATGGAGCTTGTCATGACAGGGAAGGAAAAACATTGTAAACTGTAGTCGTTCTGAGAAAATGTTGCTGGAAGATACATAATCCGATGTGGCACTTGAAGTTCTTTTCATGGAGCATTTGATCATAAAAAAATATTATTTCTAAGTTCCATTGTCACATCAGTGCACTGCACATCCTGTCAGAACAAACAGTGCACTAATGCAAATGATAAATAAAAAGTATTTTATTTTCACTGCCAAAGTATTTCCATTCCAAGAGTAACTGTAAAAATAGAGCTACTGGAAAGTGAGTGTAACTGTGAGAACAGTGTGTCATAACATAAATTATATTAATCAGCAGAGGACAGTATGAGGTTATTACATCTCCTTAAGACAGAAAAAAAAGAAAAGATTGACCTTTCTTTCCCACCTTGTGCTTCAAATATCAGCTGTTAAACAAAGGCTCAGTGACATAAATCAAAAGCAAACCACACACCTGAACATGTCACACCACTAGGGATAGCACTAGATTGTCCCAGAAAGTGCAGCAGCACTGCAGCCATGGGCAAGGAACAGCCAGCCAAGTGAACACGCCCATGGAGTTCTGTGCTGAAATCACCCTCAAGGTTACCATGAAGCCCAACAACGTGGCCAACTCTTTTCAATCAATCAAGGGATGGCAAAAGAGGACTTTTCACCAGCACTAGATTATGTATGTTGTCTTACTGTAAAGGACAGGAGCTAGGAGGTGAATGAAATCACTGTATTTTAGAGAATGGCAGCGGTAATGGAAGGGGTGCAAAGGAGGAAAGTTGTTTTCTGTGTAGGAAAAGGAAAATGCACCTTTGCCTGCTATGAATCAGAGCCCAGAGAGTGAAAGGACATGTACGTACTGCGTACATGGGACATGCGACACACTAACAGCCTTGCCTTGGGCTTGACCCTGACGGACAGGGAGCAGAGCACATGGCTTTTGGCGGGGCTGGGAGCACACAGGAACCCCTCAGACCAGCACTCCCCAGCCCCTGTAACACGCGTTACCTTCCTGTCGGGTGGAGACGGAGCACTTTTACCTGGACCACACTGCATCCACCCCCATGCCAGGCCGTTGTCCCGGCCATTCAACTCCCGCTCGGCAGCCGTCGTGCTCCAACTCTGCACATGGCGAATCCCTGGCTCCCGTCGGGGCTGGACGAGGAACGCGTTTCCTGGCGCGGATCGGGAGACGCCTGACCTGGCCCCGCGCCCCTCGGTTTTGTGAGGGTCTCCCGTCCCCCCGGCCCCGCCGCTCCCAGCCCCGCTCCCCGCCGGAGCTGCTCACCCGCGCAGCGCAGGCCGTGCGAGAGGACGAAGCGGCAGCACAGGTCGCACCACGCTCCCGCCGCCGCCGGCCCGAAGCGGTGCGGGGGCTCCGGCGGCGGCGGCGCCTCGAAGATGGTGCGGACGTGGCGGGGCCGCGGCGGCGCCGGGCGGCGGCGGCCGCGGAGCGCGGGGCCCGGGACGGCGGCGGGCGCGTCCGGCTGCGGGAGCGGCGGCTGCGGGGGCCCCGCCCGGCCCCGCCGAGGCTTCTCCCGCCCGTCCCGCGCGGCCGCCGCCATGCGGAGCGGGGCGCGCCGGGCGCCTCTGCCCGCCTCACGCACACGGCACCCGCGGGCGAGGGGCGCGGGGAGGCGGCGGGAGCGAAGGAGGCGCCGCACCGCGTCCGCGTCCTTCCCCCGACTTGCCGAGTCCTCGCGCCGGCCTGCCGGCCCCGCAGCCGGCAGGCACAAACTCCGCATCATTCGGCATAAACGTACTCAGGAATGCTGAAGCAGCTCCTGGCACAGGGGGAGCTGACAAGAGCTGGTGATGTGCTTCAGTAGATTCCCATTAAAATTATCTGCCTCCGTTCCTTAAAGCAGCTACTGGGGGGAGTATTTCCCAGAGCTGGGCAGTGGTGCCATAACCCACACCTGGATGGGCAGTCAGAGCGTTCATTCGACACTTGTGTCAGTGTCCGGGAGCACAACACAACGCTGAAGAACGGCACCGTGCCCCTGTCTGCAGCACGCCAGCAGCTCAACCTGCCACTGCCGGCCTTAATCGCCCACGCGCAGGGAAGTTCTCCAAAAGATGTGCACCTACAACGACTGCTGTCTGAGCTGGTACCAGTGACAAAATAGGAAATTCCACTGAGGGATACTACCCCCTACCACATTTTTTTTTGTGATTGATGAAAAAAAAAAGAAGCTGTTTAGGGCACAGAAAATCAGAAGGTTGTGAAGCCTTGCCAATAGCAGAACCAGTAACAAAAGGTCCCACCAGTCAAGCTGTTCCTATAAACCCTCTTCAAATGGTATTGCTTTTCCCAGGACAATCTATTCTGGCACTTGCCTCTCTTTACCATTAGAAAGGTTTCTCCAAAGTTGTAGGCTGGGGTTTTTTGTTTGCATTACAGTTTATATTAATCATCTACAACCCTTTCACCACAGACACAGTGAATGCTGATCTTCTGAAAGAGCCTGTAGATTACCAAAGACTTTTACTTCCCTCTTCTTCCAAAACTCTCTTCCTTCAGCCAACAACTCCTCTTTTTCCCAGTTCTGCTCTGAACTATCCAGAATTGTTCTATAATCACCACTTCTACAGTGATTGACTACATCAGAACTGATTGAGTTCTACCAGTGGATGATTTCATACTGAGCACAGACTAGGAATTTTGCCACCATTATAAGTACTAACGTTGTTCAGAACACATGTCAACCAAGTAGTTAAAAAAAATCAGAAGAATTAGTGGCTCTACCATATTGCCTATGCTAGTGATTCTGTTGTGCAGGGCACATTTTCTGAACAGCTGGATAATGCAAACTGAGCTGCAATTTGCAACTTCATATTTCAGGCTGTCTATTGTGCTTACAAGGAAATAAAACTCATAAGACAATTCTGAAATTAACAGAAAATTAAATTATGAAAAGGAAGAAGTACACACTGTACAATAAGTGGTTGATGATGTATTTAAGCCATTAAGCTGTTCACTCATGCATTTTCACAATTCATATGAAGATAGGTTTGTTCAAGTAACAGATAATTAATATATTCAGCTAAACCCCCCAAACCAGTAAACCAGCTTTAGGAAGAAGAACCATATATTACTTTCTATTACTTATTTTGGCAAATCAATAGCATGACTCATAGCATCAGGACACTTAGTTTGAGCAAAAAGTTGATGGTACCATACACTATGCTTTGACTTGAAAAATTATTTGCTTCATAGTAACATAGTAAGATTATGAACTGATTACTTCAAGTTTCTTAGCTACTGCTTTGTTAAAATTGCTTTAGAAAAAGAAATTTTAACATGATTAAGATTACTGATGTATTCAGCAAGACTAAAGCCAGCAATGTTTAAAATGAATCTAAAATGCAACAAAACATTTTCAAACATGTAAAAGAAAGCTGCACATATTTCAACATACAGACTATACTTTTACTACAATTAATTTTCTTTTTCAGATTGCTTCAGTATAAGGAAGTTGGAAATTATATATTCCACCTAGCATTTGACTTCTTTCAAGATTAAGAACTTTGAAACAACAAAGCATTATAATGTTGGAAACAAAATACAGTTTATGCATGGCTAGAGAGCCCAGTTCTTTTAACATTTATTCATGTGATACTCAGTGAGACTGTGGATGTGAATGAACAAATGTACAAGCAGGCATTAAAACATTCCAGTTAGACATGATTCCAGCATTTTAAAACTATTAAGAATGCCAAGAAAAGATGTGTGACAAACTGTTGCACTCCTTTTGCATAGCTAGATTTTTTGGGTGACAAAGACAGAAGCTGCTCACATGAGTGTAAAAATGTTTTAATTCCCTTTTTTTGATTCTCACCAAGAACACTGGAAAGCAGGTCTTGGACATCAAGGCAAGTGAATTTCCTTTTCTTTTAAAATGAAAGACTAGATTATAAATTTTTTAAGTTTCTCTCCAAATATTTTCTAAAAAGGAAATGAAAATGTTTTGTGTTCTGGCCCGGACAGATAAGCAGGGAGTAAGCATCACAAAACTGCCAGATGCTATCACTGGTCAATATTGTTTGGTTTACACCTAAATGTTCCACCAGTAATTAATTCTAAATATACTTGGTCCAGCTCTTACAGGTGTAATGCAGCAATGAGAAGTGCTATTGGATGCCACTGAACATCCATGGCCAGGTTTCCACAAGGAAAGAACAAGTTCTGTAATATTTGCATGCTCCTCTGAAACAAGTATGTAAATCTGTAGTATCCAAACAAAGGGATGTTTCCAGAGGTTTTGTTTTCCTGTTCTCTTTCTTCTGTGTATTTTGGAGCAGAATGTTTCACTCTGCATCTCTGCAACCCAATAATGTATTTTCTATCCTGGAAGTAGTAACTACTGATGCTGGAAAATAAATATACAGTCTCACTAAATTTTCCATCAAAGTTTGGTACCTCAGTTTTAAGTCAGCAATGGGAGTGGTCCCTTTTAAAGATCTAGACTGGTACCTTATTTTCCATTATTCAGTTACTACCGAGGCGTGATGCTATCCAGTCTACTGACTGCCCACAAATTCTTCTCATACCAAATTTTTAACCTTTCTAAAAAATTATACCTGCAAATAAGATTAAGAACAAGCTGTTTGAAGTACCCACTGTTGTTGTGGTGAGCAACAAAATTTCAGGGAAAGTCTGAAAATGCTGTACTCCAAAAAATGAATTTTTACATTCACTCTGACAAGCTGGAGTGCAAAACTTCCATATACTGAGCAGTCAAGTGATTACAGACAACATAGCACCAAATACAGAGAGAACTTAAAAAAATATTGTGAATTTGCTTTCTCAAGTAGAAGTGAACTAACAGTTTGGATGTGAAGGAAAGAGAAATGCATTTCTGTTCTGTCCTATCTGCGCTCTTAGTCCCTACTCACACTCATTTAGAAACATCTCATTTAAAACATTCATCATGTACTGTGATGATCAGAGTCATTCAGCTAAACTCCTACATAATAGTGGTTGTTAAAGGAAATCCAAAATACCCTTTATACAAGAGTGTTTTGGAGTACTGCAAGTCCTCTTGTAATGAAGACTAAACTGCATTCTGAAAAAAAGGGGCAATACTCAAAGTAGACAAATGTCAATTTCATCAACAATACTTTTTCCCGTTAGGACTCCTCAGAGATCCTCCAAAGGGCTCAATTCCCTGCCAGAAGTTATTCTATCCTAAAAGTGACCAAGAAAAGATATATATTTCTTTTGTATTTACATATTATACATATTTACATTTTCTTTAATATTACAGTTGTTGAAGGAAAAAAAAAGCCCGGATACAGATTTATTATCTGCCTTTAACTGTCCCAACAGTATTTTTTTCCCATTGAAAAAATTTACAAGTCCTCTTTGGGTCCTCTGGAAGCTAGGTACAGTCCACGTTCCGCAGGCCACCATCCCTGGTCAACGCACCAAATCTAAACCAAAAAACCAGTATATTTTTAGACAGTTGACTAGCTTATGGAATCAATCTTTAATTTACTTATGGGGTTTTCCTTTCCCTTGCCACAAGCCAACAGAGGCATCTATACCTAACTTTTGTATCTGCAAAGAAGATGGAAGAGAGGAAGCTGTGCTGCAAATATGGGACTGGGAGTAGGGAACAAAATAAAACTAATTCAGCTTGAAGCTAAACTCCACTCTACCAGCAATTTACCCTGGAGATGTTTATTTTTATGTATTTTCTCATCATCATAGGAAAAAAATCAACATCAGTCTGTATGTGATAATGACAATACCCTCTCAGGATTTTAAGAAAATCTTAAACTCTTTACTTTATTTAAGCTATCTGAAAACTGCAAAATCATTAATTCAGATTGGTGTAATTCCACAGTTGTTAAAAATAACATCTAAAACTGAGGAATTAAAAGACACCACTGCATTGCTGCAACAGTGTTGTGTTTAAATTCAGAATTGATCTGTCTCTGCAACAGGAATTTTTATTAGCTAAACCAAAGTAACATGAAACAAAAACGCCACAAAAATAATTGTGTCAGAATGATTTTACAGCAATGTTCCAAGGTTTTGAATTTTTTTTTTGGTTACGCTTCATTTGAAAGTCCAAAATATGTTTACAATTAAAGACGTTATAGAATTGTTCCCTTAGTTTAAATTCTGGATCTATAGAATATACCAAATTAAGCCTAGTTTCAGCCCCAATAGGGAAAATAATTGCTTGCCTTTCCAAAATGTGATTGTTTTCAGCCAGCTCTTTAACAACACCTTCCATTTCCTCCTTTAGTTTCTTCATCCTGTAGTAACCAGAAGCAAAAGAAAGGTTACAGTTTTTATAGGGATAGTTACCTGCTCTGATCACTCACCACCACAGTTTCCAGCAACTTGCCATTACATACAAAATAAGGGACAGGTAAGTTGACAGATGATATATTAGTGCTCTCCCCTACTCACTTCTGATTCTGTGCCACCACCATAGCAATGTAAAATTCTTGATCTTAATACAGCAATCACTAAGTCAATTAATTTTTTTAAATTTCCCTGTATAGCAAGAATACAATATTACATCAATCCCATTACGAAATTCTCACCCAAGAGTCATTTCTACTAATGTGTTTGAGCTTGGATAGACTGTATTCATTGTATGTTTCATCCCACTGGAAGCTGCAAACATTTTCTGTGGCAGGGCATCTTGTAACTGTAACAGATAAAAAGGAAATTTAAGTTACAATAGAAGTTGTCATGTATATCTTGATGCCCACCTTAAAATCCTTTTTAAAATGCTCCATTGCTGTGATACCACATAAATTCATTACAGTACTAAGGTGGCTGATATGCTCTAAGCTGAGAACATCACAGCAAGTTTTGTATTGACACACCCTATAATTCCCTGGTTTGTTCCATCTTCCTATCTAATACTTTCATAATAAATTCTGGAAAGGAAGAATTATCTATTTGTTATGTCTGTAGATATCCTAGGGCAACTGGATCCTAATCAATGGATTGATGGTGCTACTAAAATACAAATAACAAGTAAAATGCAGCTGTCCAACATTCCTAAACTGATTTTACACTTAGCAAGGGCTTTTCTTTCATTTATCTTTCCTTTCTAAAAAAATAAGAATTTTACCACATGAAAATGTTCTTATTCTCTCAATCTTGAGGTAATTCTGATAAATTTGCATCCTGTAGAGTCACTGTCCAAATCATTAGTTTGACATCCTTAAGTGTGTATCCCATAATCTTGACTATGGAAGTAGCATTTTTGTACTTCCTAAGAGAATTAGGATAATCCTCTAGGTCCTCTGAAAATATTATAGTAACAGTTGCACAGCACATTTCTCAATGAACCCACATCCATTTGCACTGGTTTTTTGGGGGAGGAAAGGGTAACATTACCAAAAAAATCCCCAATCCACAAACCCCAAAACATCCAAACCCACAAACCCCACCAAAGAAACCTCACCCAAATAAAAAAACCCCCCACCCCAAACCAAACTAACCGCACCAAATTCCAAAATCAAGTCACAATTCGAAAAATCACATTATTAAATTATTCAAGAATTAACACCATTCTGTAGTCCACTCTGACATAGCAATGAAGCTACTGTAGACCACATTCTGTACCCACAAAGCCCTGTATTTTAATACAACTGCATTAATATAAGATTCACTATAAACAACACTATTGACATGAAAATACGTGGAAATCTTTTATCTATGCAAATGCTTCACATAATTTTGAAGCAT
Source organism: Corvus hawaiiensis (assembly GCF_020740725.1). Taxonomy (NCBI): domain Eukaryota; kingdom Metazoa; phylum Chordata; class Aves; order Passeriformes; family Corvidae; genus Corvus; species Corvus hawaiiensis. The sequence goes on from NC_063216.1 coordinate 46,462,443, forward strand.
TCTACCTCATTTATATAATCCTGGTATTTGGACACCTCTTCTTCAATGCCAAAACACTGGTTGGTGAGAGCCAGTAACTGCTTCCTTGTGTGCAGCATTTTCCTAAAAGAAAAAGAGTTTTAAGAGCTACCCTATATAAAAGTGGTGCAGTGAACATTACCAAATATTAAAGAAATCAATAGCTTGCCTTGTCCAGTCCTCAGCTTTGTCCAAAAATGTATCATACTTGCTGACACATTCATCTTTGAAAAGAGCTATGGCTTTTGTAGCATGCAAATACAGCTTCTGCCTGCAACACAGAAACAACCAAAACAGTGTCACCCTGCTTTTAAAACCCCATTCCTTTAACTTTCTGAAATTTGGAGAAAGGTTTGTGCACTTCAAATCTGTGCAGCCGCCTTCATTCATGCTGTTGAAAGGTGTAAGAACTCAACATTCTACAGGAACTGACAATTTATGTCTCAAAAATATTCCCTAGCAGGGAGAAAAAAAATTATTTGAAGCATTTAATTTGTACTTGTATTCATATTTGTATATTAATAAATGGCCAAATGTAGTCTTTGAGTCAGCTGATGTATTTAAGGATTCTAAATAGAAAGGACAAAAGTCCTAATCATTTCATATTTTCCTACTGCAGATACCTGGAACTTCCAGCATATATGAATAATCCTTTGCTGAGTAACATACACGTAAAAAAAAGAACAGGAGTTTTGTGTCAGCCTAATTTTATGACAAGAGGAAAAAGAAACAAGTAGAAAAGGAAAGGAAAACAAAACCCAATTCTTGTTAGTATGGCAGACAGTAGTCCCAGTGTAATAGCATTGCCATTCTATGCATTGCACCAGTAAGTGTAAGGGATACAGGAACACTACAAACACCTACTTCTGGTATTTCATTAAGTCTTGCATGGCAGATATTGGTTAATTAAATTCTAGCTAGAGCGTAGCTGAACGGTCATCAGGAATGCGTACCTATCATTCAACCAGAAAAAAAAAATTCAAATTGAGTGCTGCTCCCTTATCTGCCTAGAGGTAAATATTACAAAGGCCAGCCTTTGCTGATAATAGCACACAGTCCTTAACAAAAGCCACTGCCATTTCCCTCTGGGCTGAATCAAGTATAAAAAAGATGGACTTAAGATCTCAAACCTGTACAGTCCCAGGGAGATACTTGTGGTAAAAAATATACTGGTATTCAAACCATGAAAATGAAATATATTTATTTGAAGTTTATCATATACAAGGATATGGTTTTAGCAGTAGAAAACCCTCTCCTCTGCTTGGCAGTTATCCAGTTTAGCTTTCACTATGGGAAGATCAAGTGGCATGGTTGTGCCCTCTCCATGACAGCTTTGTACCTGTAATTGTCAGTGAAGCCACACTCATGGTATCAAGAGCAAGACTTTTTAGAAAATTACATAAGTGGTGTCTAAATTCATGCCGCATTCAGCAAAGTCTAGGGAACCACACAACTGACCAGCCACTAGGAGAATAATTTATTCACTTACACATAAGCAGCTAGCATCATTTAAGATAGAAACTTAGAAAGGTTTGAGCTGGAAGGCACCATAAAAATCATCTAGTTCCAACCCGCCCTGTCACAGACCACTGCCAGGGATGGGGCAGATGCAACTTCTCTGGGCAACCTGTTCCAGTGTCTCGTGACCTTCACAGAGAAGAACTTCTTTGATGTATCCAACCTAAATTTCCCCTCTTTCAGTTTGAAAGCCATTACTCCTTGTCCTATCACTGCAGTTCCTGATAAAAGAGTCGCTCTCTGGCTTCCTTGTAGGCCCCCCCCTTCAGCTACTGGATGGCTGCTAGGAGGACTCCATGTAACCTTCTCTTCTCCAGCAAAGATACCCTGCCCTGCTTCTGATCACCTGTCCAGAAAGGTGTAGGTTTGCCATTTGATTTGTGTCCTACCTCCCAGTCTCAGAGCATGTCTCAGATACTTCAGGGCAATTTAAATGGCATTAGGCATCTGCATGAGAGGAACTGAATAAATCCTGAGACAAGTACAACAGTATAGAATCAGTGGAGACTATGGGAGTTTAGAGACCCAAGTTACACACAGCTGCTTAATGTGGACACCTTGCATGAGTGACAATTTTAAACAGGCATGGAGAATGGCATTAAAATTAATTTCGTGTGCTGTATTTCCTGTAAGATTTAATCATTCTAGAATTTCATTCAGCTAGTCCATATTTGACTCATCTGTAGAAAATTATATCCACCTTAGCCACAAAGGCATTTCAATCCTACTCAGGGCTTTTTCCTCCCTGAAAAAACCAGGAAAAAAGTGTACTTCCTATAAAACATTTATGCTCAGATAATGAACAGGTATTTTGCATTTAGAAGGCTTATCAGCAAAAAAACTCTACAGTCAGAAAGCACCTTATTCTCATACACTCCTCCCCCTATGTATTTAAGATATTTAAAAGAAATTTTTTACAAAGCAATCCTAAAGAGGTTACGATTTACAATAAAAATCAAGAGAATGGGTCATTGGCAAGAGCACCTGGAGGATCTGAAAGCAATCATGGTAGTTCCAAAAGGTAACTTCAAAACTTACTTGTCAAACTTGTGTATTTGTTCTTCATTATAAGGAAGCCCTAGGATCAGAGCAGATGACAGACATTACCAATCTAATTCTGTTACCTGTATTTATGCAAAACTCTACTAGGTTTACTCATTTCCTACACACTTTCCTTCTTTTGATAGGTCAAAGTGGTCATATACTTTTTTCCTCCTCTCCAGTCTTGCAATTCAAATTTAATGCTATTAATAGTGGCCTTTCACTCATATGGGCTTTAGCATGGTATCACGCTTAGAAGGACCTACAGACAAATGCACTGGGGCTAACTCTCCATACCTACCACTAACACCCTAGTCAAACTAAGACTAAACTGTCCTTTGCATCACATTTTATGTTAAAAGTGAATCACATAAGTTACTTACTTCGTTCTGCTTTGTCTTTTTTGAACTGATAGTAGATGTCTGTGATGGAAGACAGCAGTGCCTGCAACCTTTCTGGACTAGAGTGACAAAAGAAAGAAAATGAGATATTTTATACATAAACTCAAGTACCTATTAATGAGTTTCATGAACTACAACTAAATGCAGAATTCAATACATATTAGAACAATAAGTACAGTTACTCACTTTCTGTCTTTTGGATGCATGCCTTCCTGATTTGCCCAGGTGTCAGCCAGTAAACCACCAGAAGAAAGTTTGGTTTTGATATCTTGAAGACTAGTTTCTATTATGCCCTGAGAGCTGGAGAGCTACATAAGAGCAAGAAGGTTCAATCTTATCACTGAGTAAAGTGAAAAATTACTTGAGCATTACTTTAGCATGTTAATACTATAAACCCATTTGTTTCACTGATCTCCATTAAAGAAATAGGTCCAATTATCTGCCTAGGCTATGCTAGAAGCAGATAAAGCAAGGTATTATTAAAGAAAGAATCATATTTGACACTGGCATTTCTGTTAGTTAAAATTTCTTTTCTTTCAACAATATCTTTCAACCTTTCATATAACCCTTATTTACTTCTACCCGTACTCTCTTTTGGTTTATTAAGAATTCACTATCCACATAATTCATACCTTCCTTTCTCTACAGTTCATACAACCTTCAAAATAAAAATGCACTAATCATCTTTTGCTTTTAGAATGGAGAACTTTATACCTGCTCCTAGTGTATTAAGTTATTTTCAGTTTTTCCTTACATGTCTGGAAACACAATGCATATTTCAAAGCAAATCACTCTGAAGTGTGTTTCTGTATGCAACAAATTAGAAAGCCAAAAAAGCAGTAAATAATTCCTTCAGGAAAGGAAAAAAATGGAAAAGGAAAAAAAAGCATAGTAAAATATACTTCAGGGTTATAATTCTTGAGTATTTTAGAAAACAGGAATGTATTTTCAGGAACTTATTTTCACTACACTGAGCTAATACAAAAGTACTTGCTCTGTTTTCAGAAAGATATTCACATTAGTATGGACATTTTAACAACTACTGGCAATTTAGAAATTACATTGAAAATTCAGAGTTGTTATTCACAGAAGCCTGTGTTATCATGCATTTGGCTATTTCTGTAGAAACACCATTTTCAATGACAGGGTAACTTTGTAAGACACTTACGCGCAAGAGTTTTGTGTGTATCTCTGAAATTTCATCCACTTCTGACGCTTCCAAGTTGATCTGCATCAAATTCTCATATCTGACCAGCAAAAAAAAGCAGTTAAAAAAGAAAATAAACAAGCAGTGAATACACTCGAAGTATTCCTTGAATTCAGTAACTGCCTCTTTTTGTATATGAAATACAGTCTCTCTCAAGCAACAACCATGAAACTGACAAATTTAAGTGGCCATTAAACAATGGAAACATTTGAGATTTAAAAAAAACATTCCTTGATTTTTTCCTACATTGGAACGGTTAAAATAAATTTTGAAACTTCCATTCCTGAATTCTTTATTCTAGTCTCATTACTTGTACATGACAGGTGGTGAAAGGATATTTCCTTTCATCAAGTAATTTTTAAACTTAAAGTAGTCATTAACAGACTAATACTTCAGTGCACCAAAATGCTTTTCTGAGAAAACTTACTGGGTTAAATGCTTACAGGCTGGGATAGTAGGACCATCTGTTCATATTGATAGTTTCCAATGACCATAGCTCAAGTGCCAAATAAATTATTGAGGACAATATTTTTCCTGTTGAGTCTCATGTACATTTTATTTTTAAAAACAACATCACAAACAGCTCAACTGCTTTCAAAAAATACATACTTTGTCAAGTCCAGTGCTTGATTTACCTTTTCAAACAAAGACTTTGCATTGTCATGCTTTGAAGCACAGCCTTGAAAAGGAAGGACAAACAAGAGGACATGTCCTTTAGAAGACTTTTATGGAGTTAGCAAAGTCAAACAAACTGAAAATCCTGCCCCTTTGTAAGAGGCCAGAAGACCATGTGCAAACACATAGAAAATTTCTGTCCAAATGAGAACTACTTCAGTTCACAAATGAACATAATTTTTTTACAAACTGCTGCTGAGTTACCCTTGAGTGCACCAGAGTCACAAATCAGAACCAACAGTGGTTCCTTCTGAGCTCTGAGTGGCTTTCTTCTGGCAGAATGCGGGAAGAAACTATCTGAACAAAAGACTGAACAAGATCTAGTCCTGCCAACTAGTGCATATGGGCTTGAAGGGGAGTTTGGGTTCCTGCCCTGACCATCTGTAGCCAGGCTGCACAGGCATAGTGTTGTCTTGCAAGTTACCAACCTCACATTTCACTGTTGTGGTTTTGTGGTGTTATTGAAGCCAATACAGACACACCTGGCTTTTAAGGTAGGTTTGGTACACACACAGCAAATCTGTCAAACACCTGGGTATCCACAATTACTGCACACAAGGTGTTCAATGAGCACAGGCATAGCAGCTCCAACAGGTTTAAGTCTATTTCTAACTCTACTCTGCAAAGCCAGTGGTTCTACATATGTGAGTTAATCATCTTCTGGGTATCTGCATTTTCAGAGCAGCCTGGTGGCAAGTCTAGAGAATCCTATGACTAAGACGGCACTTGGGGAAGACTGGAAGGAGGTTGAACAGGAAAACTACCACCCATAGGAGAATGCTAAGAAGAGGTGGTATTTAAAGTTCCTATCACACCGCATAAGAATAACACCTTTTTGGGAGGGGGCAAGGGGAGGTGGGTTTGGTTATTTGGGGTTTTTTTTGCAGCTGCTCTATGTTATATTTAAACTTTAAAATTCCTTCCATACAGAAAATGCTGCAGTCTTAAAACCGTGTAAGGGGGCAGTATTTAAAGTCATATGCAACCAAACTCAGTGATAAAAGCACTAATGAAAGCAAAGCTATGTTCTTTGGTTCTTTGTCCAAACTTTACTATAGCTTCTAGAGTCAATAAGAGCAAATGAGCTGAGTCAGAGAAGAAAGGAGAAAAAGAACACACTCAGTTACCACTCATTAGTAATTGCTTGTTCTCTTTAGGTTAAGGAGCAAAATTAACACTCTAATTTGAGTAACACATATGACTAAATCTGCTTAAGTCATTGCCATCAGAAAATCCATGCTGAGTCAAATTAAATTTTTAAATGCAAAACCACTGCAAATAATCATAAATTAAACCACTGTTGTCACTAAAAATTATAATGAAAGATCAGTGCGTCTGGTGTAGCACTTCTACTCACATTTTCTCAGCTTTCTCAATGTTTCTGCTGCAGAAATCCAGCCTGATGACAATCTCTGACTTTTTATGAACCATTTCATTGTAATCATCCTTGATTATTTCACTAAAAAAGTGAAGCATTAGTCTATAAAAAAAAGTATTCAATTGCCATCCTACCAGCAATCAGTAACACAATAATATACCTGCAGCATTAACTGCCAGGAGGAATTGCTTTTCAGTTAGAGATGCATTAACATAATCCTCATATAGAAATACCTTGTGCAAGCTGTTTAATTGTATATTAATTTGTGAATTAAATTCACAAACACCTTCATTTTTATTGTTAAAAAAAAATTGTTTCCTTAATGACAGAAAAAAAGGAGAAAATTCAGCCTGTCATTACTCAAGGATAAACGAAACCTCCCAAGATATCAAGAGATCACAGAACTATGTATTGATAATCAAGGCATATTTCAATTAAAAAAAAAAAAAACATCATAAAATGTGATCAGTTGCTTACATTAGCCATCGAATTCCTTTTCGCATCAGCTCCTGGTAAAGTAGCAGAGAACTGGCAATTCTACAGGCATAACATACAATACCTGTCACTGCCTGGAGGAAAAAACCACAACATAAGTACTGATCTGGCATTCACTTAACAATTGCTTCAAGTCAATACAACACAACAAAGAAAGATCAAAAAAAAAAAGAGCAACATGAGGATGGTAGTTTAAAATGCATAACTTGGCCTAAGCTTTAGTCAGGCAACAACCAAACACCCATTATGAAGGCAGAGCTAAACATGGGTTTTCCACTTACGCTGAAGCATCTGTTAGGGATGAAAACAAATCTCACAAACAAAAATGACACAACTTACTATTTCTGTCAAAGTCACAAGTACATTTCATTTATAGTTTAGGAATCAAGCACATACATTACAAAAAACTTGTAAAAACTGACCCTTTTTAATTCTAAGGCTAGAAAGTCTCTTCGTTTACCCAATTTCACTTACAAGATTGCTATATTATTTAGAATTGAGAACAAAGTTTCAGATATTATACTTTACAATATTTTAAATAATTAGTATCCACTGATGCCTTTCTGTTTATTAATTTTCAAGATTACTGGTATTTAAAGGGACATACATTTTCAGGACTTCCATGTCTGAATACAAGGCTCTTCAGCAGTCAGTATTTCACATGTATAAACGGTCGTCACAAAGTCAAGCATGGCCGTGCATACATTCAGTAGTTTTAGAAAAACAACCAAAAGAATGAAACGTCCTTTACTTGTCTCCCACAGATTCTGAAAGTTTTTAAGAGGCAAAATAAATTCCACCCTTCTTCAGAGTCCTACAGACTCCTCTCTATGGAGCAAGAGTTATTTTTCTAATGTTAGATTTTGCACCATCAGAAAGTGAAGTTATGAAGCTTCTAACTAACTTCAGGACCACACAGTGTCAGGCTCCTTTTTCCCCCAACACTGAATTATACAGTAACAGAGCACTTTGAATTTAGAAGACTGGACTTTGGGTTTGGTTTTTTTAAAAAAAAAAAGCCATATTTTGTATACAAAGTATGGCTTTAATATACTTTTAGATCCCTTGTTAACAAATATATTTCTATCAGAATCCTTATTAGCATATTACAATCATTTTATTAACATTATTAATTTGAAAATGACGTAGCTTTCATTTCAGTATCATTATCCAAGACAAGTATATAATCTAAAATGGTAATTACTCACTTTAGCCATACTGGCATCCCCATCCAAATCGTAACGTTGATGTACTTTAGGAAGTAAAACTGAAACATAAAACAAGTATCTGTATTTTATTATTTTCCAGAAGAGACTTCAAAAGTTCAGATTGTTTTCCCTCCCCACCCTGTACTCTGCTTTTATGCCTTTTAATATCATGTGGTTCTCATGCACACTTTTAAAACCAGCCTTTGTCTTGAGTGTTTAAATAACTTGATATCTTCAGCAAATTGTCCTTCCTTTTCCAGACTCACTTCTGAACATGCTGCACAGCACAGATTTCATGCAGGTCTCTACCAGCAATCTCTCTCCACTGAGAGGGCCAACCGTTTGTCTCTGTTCTTCAGCCCCATGTTTGCCCACACAGGAGACCATCCCCTTTTTATCACATGGCTGCTTATTTTCATTGAGGCTCTTAAGGGCAGGACTTCACCAAAAAGCTTTTCTAAACCTCAGGTAGCCCCTATCAGCCTATCTCCTTTGTTCTCATGCTCACTGGCTCCTTCAGAAAGCTCTGTGACACAATATAAAGGCCCTATTGATCCTTCCACAAACAGCTCACCTACCCACACTCTTCAAGCACGTCTGTGAGAGTGCCTGAGCAGTCAGAATTTAGGACACAGTAACAAAAGCAATAGTGACTTCTCACCTGCAGCCATGTCCTCCAGCTCATCATTATTAAAAAAAGGGCTCTAGCATAGATCCCTCTAAAAACCTCTCAATGATAAATGGAAAATCAAAACCTTAATTTCTTTTTTTTTTTCCCTGTTATAGTAAGACCACTTCTGTTAACTAACCAAAGGCTAACCACATTCATGACAAATAAAAAAAATACGTAAAACTTGACTTTCCACGTAGTGAATAATGGAACAAAAGAACCAGCTTTGAATTACTTTCTATAATGTTTCCTTGTACTTGTTTAAAGTGTCATGCTTCAAAAACGCACAGAACTCCATAAGCACCACTACGTCTTAGCACACAAATGTTCAGGTTCAAAGGACTTGGAACATTACAAGCACCTACTGTTTCTGTAAAAATGTTCTGGATAATCAGCAGTTTTGAAAAACATTGGACTGCATACTTAGAACTTCAGATATCAACAAAAGAAAATTTCCAACACTAAGACATAACAGACATAAAACAATTACATTAAGTATCCCAAACTATTTTTAAAAGATAGCTGTAAGAGAAGCAAAATTACTTTCATATACCTTCTTCATAGATTAATCCAACAATGGTCACAGCCTCCCTGCTTACTACAAAGATAGGATTCTCCTCAGTTGTTCTGGGGAAGTGCTGTGCCAATCTGCCAGGCTCTAGTATTAAGCGCCGACCTTCATATATCAGTTCTTGATTCTGAGATGGTATTTTTGTCTGTTTGTAGACCAACTCATGAAATACAGCAGCTCTATAACACAAACAATATAATTGGTAGCAGTTAGGCTCACTATGATAGTTCAACAATTCTGATTTTGTATTATTTAAATAAAAATTGCTTTTATTTCTGATTAATTAAGAACTGGGTTTACACATAAAGCACTTGACTTCTAAGTAGAAAAAAAGCAGCATGCTGCCTAAGGCTCCAGGTTGCTGTGTTACAAAAATAAATGCTATTTCCTGCAAAATACCAAACTTCCTTTCTACCTCTGATTTTTCGCAAAAGCACGTCTATCTAAACAAACTTGCTCTGGTCTTAAGGTCAGTAAAAACAGGCAACAACAGATGAGGGGAAGGAAGCATACTTAAGTTTTCTAAGGCGTACCCTTTTCTTCAAAGGAGATGGATGGTCTCTCCAAAAGAAAAGTCTGGTGTTTTACATGTCAAAAAATTAAATTCAGCCTGTAGGCTAACAGATAGCCAGATTATTTCCTAAAACAGCAGTGATAAGGAAGAACAAAGACACTGTAATTTTATTTACAGCAATCAATAGATACAAGGATAAGAACTTATAACACCACCACACCTCTCCCCACCACAAAAACCTACCACCACAACAGCAACCAAGAAACCAAGCCAAACCAAACGAGCAAAACCTCCCACAAAGAAGAAAAACCTTCAGTACACTAACAGGAAGGACCAGTTTGCCTCCTGTGCAGCACTAGTACACTACAGCTTCTTAATACTACAGCTAGTTTATAGAAGATCATACATGTAAATAAAAATTTAAAAATAGAAGCAAAATTTCTCTGCAGAAACACTATTTGGGCTGTCTCAAAAGAAAAATGATGGAATAGAAAAGAAAAATTGAAGTGGACAGAAATTTATTTACACATTTGATGAAATAACAGGATGTATCCATGTATTAGAACTAAACACATGCTCTGTATTATCTGTAATACAGCAGAGAATATATTTGTATACCTTACAGCTTTTAACATTAGCACTTCATGGTCATAAAGTGAACCCCATATAAATCAGGATCCTAAACTGTACAAATTACCACTTCAGAAACCCTGTGAGAGTTTTACATCAGAGACAATGTGTGCATTTTGCATGCTTGAGGACAAGATAAGCAAGAGATGAATACAGTGTCCAGAAAACTACTTTGTAAATAAGGAACATATACAAATGGGCGATGAGTTGGCCTCTATTGGGAAAACAGACATATTGTTAACACATCCAGGATTAAGTCTGTGTTCTGACACTAAGTAAGACTAAGTGTAAGATCAGTTGATTTGACCTTCAATGACTTTATATTTATGTTTGGTCAACATGCTTCTAAATGCACTATGACTACACAGGAGAATTGCGCCCTTTCGCTTCCTCAGATAAACTGCCAAGGAAAGGCTGCTGAATCTGTAACATTTGTAACATTTGTGACATGAGGTCACAGGCTACTGAATTTGCAACTGTGGTGATCTGAGGTCACAGTGCTGTTAGCCTGAACAAGAGCAAAGTAATGAAAATAGAGAACACTTACGTATTATAGTTGTGAATATAAACTTTGTGCAAGGTCATCTGCTGTAATGAAAAGATGTGGATTATTATTCGGTGCAGTACGTCACTCGTCTCTGCAAAAAACTGGTCAAATCCCCAGCATTTTTCCTGGTCTGCTTCAAGAATATTCGCAAGGACAGGTGTGAGCAGTACTTGCAGACCCCTAGAAGACACCAGGAAGAGATGAGACAACTTGGTTCTACTTGGAACATTTTACCTTGCAAACCAATTGCAATAATTCATTTGACCTATCCAAATGAATTCATACTTCCTCATGAATACACATCTATTTTCCCTTACAAGAATATGTCAGCGCCTTTTTTCCTACAGCGAGCAACAAAATGTTCAATGGCAATGTCCATTGTTTTTCATAAACACACTTACTTTAAATCTTTCATTTTTAGGCTTAACTATCAAGTATTTTTTCTTGGTACTTGAAATATTTCACAGACAGTGCAAAAATTACATAGAATTTAGTAAGTCTACATTGTTGAGCTGAGGCTACCTTCTACCACTGCAGTAGCATTTTACCCAGCTCACCCCCCACACCACAGTGTATCACTCTGAAGCAAGCTACTGCCATTTAGGATTTGCTGGTGGAGATGCAACACTGCTGCTTTCAATCAAAATCAGCTGGGTTAGAAAAGACTCATTATTTAAATTGTCAACACTAAGAATTCATCCTGACTGAGATGGGGCTAAATAAATACTCTGCACATGCAGCTTGAATGCTGCAAAAGAACCCATGCAACTATTGCCTTACAGTTGTTACTGTTCTAGGAGAAAGGTCAGCTTAAATTTCTCACATTTCTACCTTAGGCACCTGAATGGATCTTTATGGATCCCACTCGTGCATTATCATGAACAACTTCTCCAAAATTTTAACATTATGTACACATCAAGCCAGGGTAACAGGTAACGTCCTGAAGCAAGCTGCAGCGGCTTGCAAGCACACTGCTGACCCCATTAGAGGTCAGTGGATGCTGTGCTCAAACTCACTTTAGTACTAAACTTATAACACTAAATACTGTTTGAATGCTACTTAAAAATATTACTGTGAAGAGATGTTTAATGAAAAAATCTGCTTCCTTTATAATTTCAAGCACTTCAATTATACGGAATAAGCAGAGGAAACAAATGAGCAGTACTACAAAAACCACATACAAAGCGCAAGTTCTGCCCACTCTGAACTAATGAATGGATATAAACCAGACTTTGAGTCTACACCCCTTAAAGATGTACATATTTGGCTTTCAGAAAAGTTTGCTTCTAGAGTCTCTTCATAGAAGAATTTATTTCCTCCTTTACCATGAAGGATTAGTAACGTTAAAGTACGGAAGAAGTCTCAGGAAGGTAAATGGGTTATGGGAGGTATTTTCCAAGTCATACCAAAATTACATCTTTCATGGCTCTTCCTATTGAATATTATGGACATAAAAAGCAAAAATATGATGATAAAATTGAAGAGATACGAATATGTGTTAAAATGTGCTGTGACCTTTTTCCTAGCAAAAAATAAGCCTCTGAACTGTCTTTGCTCATCATTTCCTTCCTACTGCCTAATCTTTGTCACGTCTGAAGTCACATTCTTGCAAGAAATGAGGGCCATCAAAGGTATTGATTCTTCATTCCTGAGGGTAAAGAAAATGCAGTAATAATCTTTCTTTTCAAACCACATCAGATGTGCTCATTTGTAAATTAGCAATCATAAAACTATTTGGACAGATGTGAAGGAAAAAACCACTTTATAACCAAATATCAGACTGTACAGATGTACTGAAGAGTTCAAAGAAAAAACTGCGTCAAATCTCTGCTCCAAAGACACAATCCTAGAATATGACTGGAAAAGTCCAATCAAGTGGCATTGAAACATTTTTTGAACATTTTTTTGTTCAAACTTACTTTGAAAGGCTACAAGAAATAGGCATCTCCCAGCTCCACTCAATAGGTCCATTCTCTGCTTTCTGTACTCCAGAAATAGCACCAGAAGGCTTTCCAGTGATTATTTTATACCTGCAACACATTACAAAAATAATGGAGACTTCAACTACTACCTCTTATACATACATAGGTCTTGTAACTAATTCTCAAAGGGGCAGCAATAATACAAATTAAAACAACAGGTTGGCCTAAATTTGTATATGGTGCAACAGTTAGGAAGTTTCACTTACAAGCTGACAGAGCAGTGCTAGAAGAGTTAGCTGGAGAAGTAACTTTGTCTACTTCAGCCTTGGGGAAAAGTTCAGGAGATATTTCCAGCATACTGAAGGAAACCAAAGGTTTTCACAAGAGTTAATTAATCAAAGTCAATTTAGTTCAATTTACACATTAAAATGCTAACTTCTAGCATGTTCTATAGCAAGAGATGACATTTAGCCACCACAAGGTGGCTTGGGCATATAGAAGGAACATCCAGAAATCTGGATACAATTTGGCATTGTTTAACTTTGCATTGCACAGGTAAGTATTTCTCAAATTTTTCATGAAACGAATGAGGAGCAATAGGCTTTTTGCAATAGAAAATTTCAGTTGTGCTTTCTCTTTGGGGAGGACAAGGTGTATATAAAACATCTCTCAAACATCTACGACAAGAATTCTTACAGGGAAAAAAAAATCACAAGATAGGCAATTTCTTCAACTAAGGAAACTGGAGTCAGCTTTACACGGAGTACCAGAACAGAGATGTTATTGATGTGTTAGAGGTCCCAAGTACCACCTTGCTTTATTTTTAAAATGCAACACACAGAAAAACAAAATAGAATCAGACCAAGATGAAACAAGAATCAAATACAATCATCACATCACAGACACAACTTCTGTTTTCCGTTCAGGAGCCACCCCTGTTATCTTCAGCTGCAGTCCACAACTGTACTACTCAAATGTCAGTCTCATGGGTAGTGCACCCATTTCAAGACTGCTGGGGAAGACCACCATTTAAAGGACAACAAAAATTTGCAGCACTGAAAACCCATTTCAGAATACCGTAATTTTGCCCAAGTAGCCAAGTTATATACACGACACTGCAACAGACCAGCCTAGTGCCAGGCTGAAGAAAAGATGTGTGGAAAAACATCAGTATTTTGGGGAGCTTAATTCAGGTCCTTCTCAATTCAAATGCTTAATTCAGATTTTAAGGTGTCACACAGTAAAATCCCTGTTGAAGCAGAATGTTTCTACTGATTTTGGCTGGGATAGGTTAAGTTTCTTCATGGTAGTGTATGGTACCATATTTTGTATTTGTGACCAAAACAGTGTTAATAACACAGGCATGTTTAGCCATTGCTGAGCAGTGCTTACACAGCATCACAGCCTCTTCTACTTTTCTACTGCCCCACCAGCAAGTAGGCTGGGGGCAGGCAAGAAGCTGGAAGGGGATACAGGAGGACAGGTGACCCAAGGGATATTCCATACCACACCATATTACTCAGCAACATAAGCTAAGGAGAAGGTGGGGAAGAATTTGCCAGGGTGGCATTCGGTCAGGGACTGACTGGGCATCAGTTGGCTGGTCATGAACAACTGGGCATTTTTCTGCATTACTTGTTTTTCTTGGTTTTGTTTCCCTTTGGGTTTAAGAGGCAAGGGTTGCTGTTTGTTGTGGGGCTTTTTTTTACTTATTAAACTGTCTTTAACTCAATCTATGAGTTTTTGCACATTCACCCTTCCAATTCTCTTCCCCATCCCACTGCAGAGGACTGAGCGAACAACTGTGTTATGTTTAGCTGCCTACTGGGGCTATACCACAACAAATGAGTATTTTTCCTTAAATATTTTCACTGTTTTAAATTTTACTGTATGTGTGGAGGATTTCTTGGTAAAAAGCATTTAAAGGGCTGATGTGATTTACCAACATAAAATTCTCTTTCTAGATTACCTACATCACTTCCTTGTTTCTACGAGGTCCTTCGAAAGGTCGGAAGGGCAAACTCCCTGTTGCAGCATGGTAAAAGGTGACCCCTATGCTCCACAGATCAACTGTTGCTCCATACTTTTTCTGATGCTCTTTTCTCAAAACTGCTCGCTCATACATATCAGGATGCTAAAGAGGAAAAAAAAATGTTAGAAATGCTTTATGAAAGTTTATAAAGATAAAAACCCAATCTATCCTTCCACAGCAAGGTAATTTGTCAGTCTAAGCTTTCAGTTCTTTTAAAAAGCAAATCTTGCCTGTATCATAGAAGTTCCTTAAGCTATTCTGACAAATATCACTATATTCCTAGGTGTGACAGTCACTTTTATTGAAAACTTTGCAAAAAATATTTTAAAATTCAGCTGAAGAGTGACTACTAGTATAAAAGACCACTAAAGAAGAGAAGAAATTCAGTATTCCTCCAGATGATTTTGAAATAACAGAAACCAAATTGAAAAAAGATCCATAGTAGAGGAGAGTATCAGTTATGATATACATGTGAGAAAACATGTCAGGAAGAAAATCATGCTAAGGTGCTTGTCTTGATACTTCTCTACCTGCCTCTCTTTGGCCAAGGTTTCACATGAATCTTAACTGCACCTAACGTCATCCAAGTAGCTCAAACACAAACTAAAACCCATCTACAGAGATAAAGGCAAATATATTCATAACTAAAACATTGTTGTTCCTCCTTTCACACAAGGCAACAGTTGAAGTTGGACCTGGAAATTATTTCAAGGCTGATGTATTTTAGCAGAAAATGGCATGACCCAAGGTGAAAAAGCCCAACGGAAAGTTATAAAAACAATTATAATACAAAGGTTTAAATACTAATTCCCAACAACATGACCTTCACCTATTCAACTATAATCACGGAGGGCCTCAGGCTTCAAACATTGCTTCAATTAAATTAAATCATATGGGCTTACTAAATATTCTTCTGTGCCATAGAGAGAAACAAATTGTTCATCATCTTCAAGTTCTCTTGCTGCACCAAAATCTGTAAGTTTGTAAACAGACTGACCATCTTCACCTATAACACGCATTATATTTCCTGGTTTGATGTCACGGTGCACTATTCCATTCTCACGGAGATGATTCATCCCAGCCACTTCAATTGAGAAAATAAACACAGAATTCATGTATACATTGTGACACAGACTGGGCAAACACTGAATTGTAACTAGGAAGACATGCTTATGTTCTCATTGGGAAATGGGAATGAGAAGGGACACTCAATTAACAAAAAGACCATGACCACAGATTGCTTTTTTTTTTCTTTCCAAACAGCTAAATTACAGCATTTCCTGCTCTCAGTAACATCTTTCCCATAAAGCAATTTTTATAGCAGGTAAATTAGGAAGAAAATTTTATAGCAGGTAAACACAAGTGAATCATATTATTTTTCTATTTTACTCTTCTGAAATTATCACTAGAAGTCAGTTCAATGTGTGAAAAATAATCTTGAAATAAAGAAAAAAAATTACATCAATACTTTACACAGAAATGGCTTCTTAATGCTGCTACCTACACCAACATAGACACAAATGAAAGATGTGATTCCGTAAGACCATATTAATTTGTTCAATTAGTTGACAGTCATTTAAATTTGTCTCTTGCTGTTTCAAGATAAACAAAACAAGTATGAGTTTGTTTCAGTCAACAAATTAGACCTAAGTCTACATACCCACATCTCTCAAAACAATTAAGAACTCAGACTCCGGCAAACCAAAGGCATTAGACGGCTCCTCTAAAACTGTGTACAAACTCCCACATGGACAAAATTCCATAACTAGTACTTTGTGTCTAGTAGTTGTCTGAAAAAAAAAAAATCAAAAGAGATTAAGAATCTGACTGTTGTGACACCAATGTCAGAAATTATCAATAACCACAAGATCTTACAATCAAAAAAGAAAAGCAAAGTAAAATCTATAGCTATATCATAAATCCCATTCTTGTGATCTTCAAAAGAAGTACAAGTGGATTTTTAAACTGTTTCATGTATTCCAACTTGGAGAGGGAAAAATAATTGAGAAAGCCTCAAGTTCTAGGCACTAGCAGGTTGATAGCAGTATTGACAGGTGGACAAGTGAGAAACTACACACCATAAGTGCTGAGAGTACTGACTGTCCTTTACTCTTTACTCATCTCAGCATCTCGGTCATTTCACTTGATCAGTCTCAGTTTCAGTTCAGCTGCTGCAATTTACATACACTATTATACAGTTCTACTGTATAATAGTATCCTATGTCACCAATTTAGTTGGTAGCAAAGGAAAAACATAAAATTGTCAGGATTACCAAAACACCTTCAACTATAAACAGTTCCATTATTCAACTATTAAATATTGATACATGTAGGGAGCTTAAAAATCCTAATTCAAGATAAAACTTAGGACAAAGGCTTCTTGAGATGAAGAATCATCAAACACAAACCTGTGCCTACACACTGAAGGTGTTTCACCTCCTGAAAGCAAGCATGTTCTTTCAAAAGCAACAACGACAAAGAAGAAAGAAAACCAAAATATGGTGGTGGTTGGGTGGGAGTATTTGAATCATCATATATGATACCATTCTTTAAAAATGTAACTCTATGTTCTATATTTATGGATAAAACAAAAAAACAGTAACTGCGGTTACTTCCACGTATCTCAGATCACAACTACAACAATGCATTACCTCTTCCTCAATGGCAAACAATTTGACAATGTTCTTATGATTTAGTTTCTTCAATACTTCAAACTCTCGCATCTGAACATCCACAGGACGAAGGAAACTTATACTGTTAAATACTTTGACAGCATATAAATCCCCAGTTTTCTGTTGAAAACAAACAAACTACTCATCAAACAGAAGCAAAAGATTGTAAATGTACACATAGACATTATCCAAGAATTTTGAGATCTTCTGTTGTACATGTGAGCATACCCAGACTAGAAATATTTCAAAATAGTATTTTGTGCTAAGGTGGAAATAAAGGTTCTGCTAAAAAAATTTAATTGGTTTAATTTAATATAGACTAGAAGCAAACAGACTAGCAGAACGGAAACTCCTTAGGTCACAAAACCTAAGTGCTTTTGAAAAAAAGAACAGTTAGCATAAGAAAGTCTACACATTTAAGAATTACTCATAAACTTAGCTGAAAAATATTTTTTCAGCAAGTTACTTGCACTTATCAATGAGAGGCACACACATACTTGGCTTGCTTAAATTAAAAGACAATTTCTGGTAGCTGAACGTTACTCTCTCTTTCTTTACTGTTCTGTTTATACTGATAAACCAGTATTTTGATTTTTTAAAGGCAGTTTCAAGCACTACATGCCACTCATGTAAAATCCTGAAGCAGTTCAAACCCACATAGTAAGTGTCAGAAGCACAATTACAAGCTTAATCACACTTGTACTCAAGTCAGACTAAGCCCCAGCTGGTAACTTCTGTCCCTTTCCCAGGGCAAAGCATCTCCCTGTACCCACTCTAGGAATAAGCTTGCACTAGCAGTTTGCGCTAGTGATTATTTCTAAGGACACAGCCTTCCTATGCTTCGACAAGGTGTGCTTTGCAGCAACACTCACATGCACTACTGGTGTCCAGGTAAGAGCTTTCTCCCACTGACAATGAGCTGCAGGTCACAGGCTCAGACTAGTGAGGGTGATGACAGGTGCAACCATGAAACTAGTTTACAGGGGAATCATTCTGTGTTGAAATTCACTCACCCAGAAAAGGACATTAACCACTAAATTATTGCTTACAGTTGTTTCACACTTAAACGTGGAACACAGAAACACTATAGCCTATAAATCACTTTGTACTGATTTCACACAGACTGTCATTACTGTAAGGGAACTTTTAACAACTACACTTATCTTCACTTTGTGAGACATACTGTGAAATTCACAGGAATAGAATGACCTACACAAGTAAGGTCATCTCAACCCCTCACTCAGGTTGCAACACACACATACATCAGTGTATCATTTACATGGCAAAAAAATTACTATTTTGCACTGATTACTCAAGGCACATCACCAAGAAGACATTTAAAAAGCACTGACTTATAGACAACAACTAACAACAGCTTCATCCACTACAATAAGAATATTTCATGCACAGAAATAATAAAAATCACCAAAACAGGTTTTAAAAGAACAGATAAAAAAAATTAAAAGACAATTTAATGAAGATATAAATCATAGGATTGTATAATAGAAACTGGTAGGTCATTTATTCCTATTCAAAGTCTTAAACAAGGTTTATTTTTTCCATAAAATTAAAGAAAAAGGAATGAAGAATTCGTAACAGTTAATATTTTACAAGGAAAAATAATACAACATTACAACAAGTACAACATTACAACATTAAAAACAAATCCTTAGAAATCTAACTACAGAACTCTAATTCAATGGACAAATACTAAAAATTAAAAACTAAGCATGAACAATTACACAGATACATTTGCTTTAGGCCTAAATCTTGAACTTTTTTTGTTGA
Organism: Corvus hawaiiensis; assembly: GCF_020740725.1. NCBI lineage: Eukaryota > Metazoa > Chordata > Aves > Passeriformes > Corvidae > Corvus > Corvus hawaiiensis. The sequence continues at coordinate 46,481,730 of NC_063216.1, forward strand.
TTTCAAGAAGCAACTTGCATATGAAAGTTCCTCACAAACCTTCTGTCGTCCCCGGAAAACATTTGCAGTAGCTCCCTGTCCTAGAATGTCAGACAACAGCCAGAGGTAATTTGAAGTGCTCTGCATCTTTGCTCTTTGATTAGACAGTTTTCTTTTTCACCTTAAAAACAGAAAGTTCAATACACTGAATTATAATGTAGTAAAATACATGAAAGGGACTTATTTTAATTAGAAGGAAATATAAATGTCCAAACCCCAACTGTAACTCCAAAGACATGGAGAATTAAGGACAACCAAGTAGAGGAATAAGAGGTGAAACGTTGGAAACAAAAAGAAGCCCAACAATCAAAACTAATGCCATTGACACAACACCTCTCTGCATTTAAGGTCTATATTCCCCAAACTTTGTGTGAAAAATCAACTGGAAAGGTGAAAGCTTTATAATCCCTTTAGTGTTGTACATGGTGTTTAAACGATAAAGTAACAAAATATATAGAAAAGAGTCAAAACCACGTGCACAAGATCTTCTAAAGGAAAGCAAGACCTGTAACTGAATTCCATTATTCTGTACATATCCCAAAGAACAGACATTAGAGATGATGGCAGATAAGTACACATATTTTAGATTACTTTGGCTCTGGAAGTTGCATTTCAGTAGAACTGTAAAGGAACTGGACTAACAACTCACAGAATGCTCCTTTTACATGAGCTCAAAAAAAGTCACAACGCAAGTATTTTCATTCACTTGCTAGATGCAGCAATTACTACTGAAAGAATTTAAAGGACATTTCTCTCATTTCTAAAATTTCATATGGGGTATGTCACATCTAGAGAGACAGCCTGGCTTTCCCATTCTTCCTGAAATATGAACTGTCAAATACCCAAATGTCTTCACAAATTCAAAAGGAAAAAAATTTTGATTAAATTAAAATTATTAACATAAAATAAAACATTAGAACTGCCAGATCTTCCTGTTTGCCAAAACAGCAGAGATGCAGGTGAATATGCTTAACTTTTTGGTTTAACACACTGATTTTGCCATTAAACCTAGCAAAAGGCTCTAAAATCAAAGATTCCCAAACCTAAAGAATCTCAAAAGCAGAATGGCAACTGGACCAGGGGAAGCTCCTACAGTAGCTGTAGCTGTCTTTGCTCAGCTTGGCAGGGGACACTGCATGTTCCTTGCACGTGATACTTGACAGGAAACTGCTGACTGATACTCAAAGAAAGAAGCCTTTTCTGTAACTATTGAAGAAGAGGCATGACAGAATTTCCTGTGTTTGTCACCAGAAGGTGACTGGCACCTTCTGAGAGCTCCCTGGTGCACAAGGTGACACAGGAGTCCCACAGTGCACACCGCAGGAGAGCGGACCAAGCCGCATGCCAGCCACCATTCCCCCACCATTCACCCACCCTGCCCCGGCAGGCAGCTGGAGCACACACCCGGGCACTGCTCCTGATCCTACCGTGCTACACTGCAGGCACACGCGTTCTCATGACTCTGAGCACATTTCTCTGCGTGTAGTGACTGCAGATTGCACATTTTCATTTAGCTATTTGCTCATGTGAGATGTGAAGTTTCTTGCAAAGCTGTCCCAAAACATCTAGGCGATAACAAGTAGCATACAGAATGCAAAGACACAATGCAAAGACCTGACATTACTCTGCAACGAATTGAGAGTCATGCAGCAATGCTATTTGCAAAATCTAGATAAAGTTCTTAATGCCTCTAGAAGGGACAAAAGGTTTTATGTCAAATCTAAACAACAACAACAACAAAAAAACCTAACACCACATCCCCAACCTTTACAACTCTTGGTTGACTCTGACAAGACAATTAGCAAAAGTAGAATAAGATGACTTCTCCCACGGGGCAGTTACTGTAGATGCCAAAGAGCTATCTGTGATGCAGACATAGAAGGTAAGGAAGAGAGGATGCAAAGAAATAATGCACAGCCTGCTCTGCAAACCATCTGTAAAATTTTCAATTTAAAACATTCCTCACATAATTAAAACCCTGCTTGTAACAAGCCAGCTGGCACATTACCAGTAACCATGTATTTTGTGATTTACTTCAAAGCAACATTCATTAGACTCATACCAAGACATAGAACCATAACAAATCCTTTCTAATCAGACAGAAAGTGCACAGAAATTCTTCATCGAAGTCTATTCAAATAAAAACAAAAATTAGTAGCCTATTGAGAAACTGAATTATTACCTTTCCCAAAACGATAAAGGCAGCTTACGTACAAGATCAGCTCTTTTTCTTTACCTTCCTACTTTATAATTAAGTATGCACAAAGGTCAGTGGATGAAAAAACAAAAGGACATGACTGCAACAGATGATCTTCAGTATCATTCAGTAGATATTAAGAAAAACCCCAAACCAGCAAGTCATTTAATGGATTCTCAAGGTCTGGGGTTTTTTTCACTCTTAAAACTACAGATATAAATATATCAATAATAATCCCAGGGTACATATTAAGCAACAAAACAAAGTCAGTATTGCACTGTTACCCTTTTTTTGTTGAAAGAGTACGCTCTTTTTGGCAGTCTTCACTTTTTAGGTATAAAGTCTCATTCAGCTTTAACCTTCAAATTATAACAATTAGATCGAATAACATTAGGCCTCCTTTGATTTAATACTTTGCATTCTCTGACAAAGTCATAACTGATCTTTGCTAAATACTTCGCATGTCAAGTTTTCTTTTAATTTCTTCCACTATATTCCTAAATCAAGGCACTAAGGGTTTCCTATTAAAATAAATTTAAAAAAAAGCTCTAACTGTATGATTGATCCTGTCACTAGACTTAATGCTGAATTTTCTGTTTCTTCACATCATACTTATGGTCATTAAGCTTGGTATTAGATGAGTCAAAAGCTCCTCACATACATCTAAAGAAATCTCTCCAGCTAGCAGCTTGATTTATTGGCCCCCATGACTCATTAGCATTTCAGGGGCTTGAGGGCTGCTTTTTAGGTGTTTTCTATTTAATATTTTTCTGCTTCTGGTCACGCTACTACTTTTTTAACTTATTAGCAGAGGGGATTGTAATAAAAAAAGACTGCATTGCTAATGTGATTTTTTTAAAAACTCCCAATGCTTTGAAGCAGGAGTATTGACTGCTTCTAATTAATATGAAGGAGTTTTCTGTTACCTCAGGCACACGGGATAAGCACACAAAGCAGGTATGGCTCCCCTGTTGACAGCTGCAATGTACAACTTCACCAGGCAAGCAAGGACAGATGATGAAGTTAAAGTGATGGCTCTTTCTGTTTAAGGGCAAGATCCTATAGGCAACCAAAGCCAACAGGCAAGGTGCTGAGGCTCCAAATAAATGTTACTTACAGTCTGGTAACTATTAACACTTTATACTTCCCTGTATGCCCTCTCTCAAGGCTTAGAAAAGAAGTTTCCTCCCTTAAAGCTCCTGCTTGCTTCAGCTGCAACCTCCTTACAGGAGTTTCTAGTCCACCAGCTAGCATCTGAATCATGGAAATACCGTGCCCTTAGCCACACATGGTGCTGCTTGAACCCTAAGGAAACTGCACATTCTTTCAAAGGCACACAAAACAAATGGCAAGCCTGGCTCCAGTGCTGCTCATCACCCCTACTCTCGGCATGTCCAGTCCGTAATGCAGGAAGAGGACTGGCCTGTCTGGGACTGCAGCTCCCGGAAACCAACGGAGAGCCACGGCCCTCTCTCAGAGACGTGGGGTACGGCGGAAACATCCCCGGGGCTCATCCCCACAGCAGGACGAGATTCCCGAGGTAAAACCTTAACAACTCCTACAGCCATGAAGGTGACGCCGCTTACTGAGGCGCATTCACGGGGATATGTCACCGAGACCGGGGCAAAGGCCAGGCCCCGGGCACGCCGCCGACGCCACGGGCCGGCCGCGCCTCGTCCCTCCCGGGCTGCACGGCCGGGCCCGCCGCTACCTCGGGGCGCGCCGCCGCCGCCCGCGACCCGGCAGCTCCCGGGAAGGCCCCACCGCCGCCCCGGGAAACTGAAACCACCGCGCCCGGCGGCGGCCGCCTCCCCTCGGCACCAGCGCGGTGGCGGCAAGGGCAAGCAGCCGCCGCAGCCCACCTCGGCTCGGCCCTCCGCGGCCACCCCCGAACCCGCCCTGCCCGGCCCGGCAGCCCCACGCACCAGCCGCCTCCCGCCGGCCTGCCCAGCGCCCCGGCCGCTTCCGGCTTCCTGCCGCGGCGCGGGGAGGCGGAGCGGGCCAGGCACCTCCCGGGCGGCGCAGCCACCGCGCCCTTCCCGCCCGGCGGGGACGGAGGGGGAGCCGTGCGCGGTGGGGCCGAGGGAGCAGCGCCCGCCCCCGCGGCAGTGAACCGCGAGACAGGGGAACATCTGGGAAACATGGGAAAGTGGGAGTCGGATGTTGTTCAAAAGTGGTCACTCCGGGTGTTTTCGCTGGCGCGATGTTCCCAATAGGCTCGGAGCGGTTCCGGGAGGGTGCCGTGGTGATTTTTTTGCTGCGTAATGGGTCCGGCGGAGGTTTCGCTTCCTCGGCTCCCCGAGACAGAGCTGCCTCTGTCCCTGCCCCGGGCCACTGGGCCCGAGCTGTGGGACCCCCGCCTCCCCACGGCGCGCTCAGCGGATACCCGGGAGAAGTGTTTTCCTGCCCCGTGTAATTGCTCTCTGTTCCACCTTGTTTAAACCTCACGAAATACTGGTAGTTCTCACATCCCTGATCCCGCTCAGTTGTTACTGATACGTTTTAAACCAAAGTTCCCGGCTGATTTATCCCTTGCTATGTGGTTTTTTGTCTGCCCTATAATGTTGCTGTTCCAATAAGCGATCTTTATAATGAAAAATATTGATAATTTTATAATATATACATAATGTAATCTGATCATAATTATAGCGGGAAAATAGTGAAAAGATTTTTTTTTTTTTTCATCCCACGGCGATCCCGGTTTTGATCCTCTATATTTCCTGTTTGCAGTTGCCATCTTCCCAAATCTTGGAAGCCTAGTGTCTTGAGGAACTGACAGCAGCCTCTTGCTCACAGGCTTTGTTTATTGTCATTATCTTACCTATCGGTCACATTTGTAATTTTTATCACAAGTTCAAACTTTCTCTGCTTCACTTGTTACAGGGCACTAAGCTTTTTCCAAAGTTCTCCATAGTGAAACTGATAAATTGACTTTGATGCATTTATGGTCTTAATTTAAATGCTTAATTTATTTCCCCCATTTGTTGGCATCTGAACTTTGCTTTATAATGCTATATTGTAGAGGGAATAATTCCCTACTACATTTCTGTTCTGTCCTTGCATCTTTCAAAACACTGCAGTGTTACATGGTTTATTTCTGTTACCCTTTCCTCTGTACCCAGCTTTGCAAGCCGTATTTTTCTATCAGGTGGATACCCATGAGCCAGCTTTGTCTTCTTCAGAAATATTCATCAGATTGTTAATAAGGATTTTAGCAAGGGCCCCCACAAAATCAGGAAAACGCCTGTGAACTTCTCTTTGTGAATATGTATTTGCTTCCACTTTTGAATAAAATGAAACTGTTGGCTAAGTATGATGATGCTTTGTAAAACTGATGTTTTAAATTACAGTCTCATTCACAATGGATGAGGTCTCTGGTTCAGTCACCTGCTCAAAGCAGTGTCAGTGCTGACTTCAGACCGGGTTCCCCAGGACTTTGTTTATTTAATACCTAGAGTATCTCAGATGCAGTGTCATCCAGCCCCTGGGGCTGGCCACTGACTGCTCTCACTGCAGTTACCATCCATGTGCTTTCCCCCGTTCATGAAGCAATGAGAAAGATTCATACAGTTCACATGATCCAAACGGTTCATTTTTTGGGTATGTCTGCAAGATAATCAGTGATCCTTATGCACCGAAGATCTTCTCTAACCTTTAAATGTTTAACAGCATGAATCAGAGGAAAATGTTATGCCCAATTTAAGAATAGGAAAAAACAGACACCAAAAAGGAAAGTGCCATTGCAGGTTTTTTCTAGATTTTTTTTACCTTGCTTGTTTCCATTTCTTTTTAACATAAAAGTAAAACTTTTGCTATTTCTCACCTCTCTGGTATTTGGATTCTCATTCATGTTCCAAATTCAGCAGTCTGTAGCTGTACACTGTTGGAACTCCAGCCTAACAATATGTCTATGGGAATTGCAGCTAAAGCTGGCATGTTGCAAACAGTCTTCACACTTGTAGCTGTGAATGCCAGAATTCCAAAAGAAAAAATGCTAGGGAGACAAAAAAAAAGTCAAGCTGAACATAGTTAATTAGAGCTGAAGGCACTAAAACAGGCAAAATACAGTATGTTCTTCTAATATTTTTCCTGGGACCCTCTGGGGAACCTAGCAAAAATGAGGTAAGAACAGGGGAGAGTGGAAATCATACTAGATATTTGCCAAGAAAGAATGAACATCTGATTGAATTATTTAACTTTTAAAAATTTTGAGTGAGAAATTGCATTTTACCAACCTTACCAAAAGGACAACCACTAACTTTACCAGTAAGTGGGTGAGAACAGTAACACTTGAAACTCATAAGCAAGTTAATAATTGTTTTTCCTGTATTACAAATTCTCTAAAGAAAATCAAATATTTTGACCCATTTATGCTTGTAATCTATTCGCTTTCTATATTTGATTTAAGTACTTAAGGGGCATCACAGCTGAAGCAGAATAAGCAAAGCTGTTTAGCAGCCAACTTCACTTCTGCTGGAACTGCCTTTCATAGTTCCATTTTCTTCTGTAGTTTTGCAGAGGGAAGAGGTGCAATTCCATGATGTAAGACAGCTCTTTCCATCTTGCCACGAGAGAATTCATTCCAAATCTGTTTACAACATATACAGATTAATGTTCCCAAGCAAACCTCCTCACACTAATTATACTCTTCCTCTTGTTGCATAGATACAAAGCCATCTAGGAGAATTCAGTGGAATAGTTGCTTGCATTGACAAAAAAACCCGTTCTTAGATAAAAAACTCTTGCTCTGGAACCTAGTATTTCCTGCTTTTCTGAAATGCCTGGAATCTTGAACAACCATTTTATGAAGGAAGAAAATTTCTTTGCCAAAAAGGTGGTAAAGCAGTGGAACAGGCTGCCCAGGGAAGTGGTTGAGTCTCCGTCCCTGGAAGTACTTAACAGATGTGTTGGATATGGCACTTGGGGTCATGGTTGAGTGGTGGGATTGGCAGTGCTGGCTTAGTGGTTGGACTTGAAGGTCTTAGAGGTCCTTTCCAATCTAAATGATTCTGTGATTATCATACTGTATGTCTGTATAACTTGTGTAATTCACATCCCACACAGGTACCCAACCCCACAGCTAGTCAGAAACACTGTGTACAACCACCCAAGACAAATTACAGCCAAATACAACTGCCCATGCATCTGTCATGCCATGAACATGAGCAGCCAGTGAAGAACAGAAAGATACACTGGAGGAAGAAAACATTTCCTATTTACAAGAGGAAATTTGCGTTATATGCTAAAGGAGTTACCACATGATGATGATTTTAAACATCTTCAGTCTAGATCTAGGGGCATTTTGACCACAACAATGTTAAGTCATAGAGAAAGGCTGCAGGTGTTGTGTTTGGTGCAGCTTTTAAATGCGATCATTAACCTTTGTCTGGAAAAGGATATTTTGTGATTGTCAACCTAAATGAGAGCACTCCTTGGAGAGATTACCTCTTATCTTCTTCCCCTTCTTCTACCCCACAAGAAATATCACAGTCAGAATAGGCTGAGTCAGAAGGGACCCATGAGGATCATTGGGTTGCAACTCCTGGCCCTGCATAAGACCCTCCCTGAGAGTCATACCACGTGCTTGAGTAGTTTTCATATTATGTTCCAAGTATCTAAACATTGCCTGAAGAATCTAGTTCACACTCTTGATTATGTGGTGCATCACTAGATTTCTCTTTGGATGTAGGTAGTGAACTTCTTAGTTCAGATGCTAAGAAAGACCATGCACAGCAGGAATCCACTTATTCGAAGTAAAATGTAGAAACCCAGCCATTGCCTTTCTAAACCTTGATTCTTTGCAAACATAGTTACTAGGTGCTGCCTACTCACCACATAACACAACTGTCATAAAGCAGCTGCAGACTTGCCATCTCTGCACCACTGAAGGAAATTACCAAAAAAAAAAAAAAAAACCTGCTAGTAGCCAGAATCAGTAACTACATGTTAATCTAAAGATACAGAAATTACCACCGAGGTGCTGCTTTAGAGGTCAGGTTGCATAAGCCTGATTGAACAAAGCATACAAAAACAAAAAATCCTTTTTTACTTCTTCAGGCTGAACCAACTTACACTCTCTGAAGATCCAGACCACTCATCCTACAAGATACTCATTCAGTTACGGATGGGAGGGCAGGGTACAACTTCATAATAGAAGCAGGCTAATGGGTGCCACACGCGGCTTGCTCCTACACTTGGTGCTCTCTGCTTTATATCCATTCTCACCTGCCACTACCAAAGCAGGCAACACACTGTGAGGGGGAAGTGTTTCTGCTGCTTCAGCTTCCTGGATAGCTGATTATGGGCATAGATGAGCTCCAGACTTGGCACAAAGGGACCTGTGGGATGGGTGAAGGATGGTGGGATTGAGGAAGGAAAAGGGTCTCTTTTGGCAGTGGCCAGTTTAAAGAATTTGCTCATAAGGCTCTAATTTAATAATAGCTAAATCATCCTCTTAGCAGTAAAACCCTACATCATATATAAAAACTAAGAGTTACTCCATTACACTGTGACTTAAACCCAAAAAGCTTTGCTAAAGATGGAAGCTTTATTGTTCGCTTCATAATCTGCCTAGTGAAAGCTCTGCCCTCTGTGTGGTAAAACTTCCATAAGGAAGGAGGCCAAGCCTGACACAGAAGACTGGCAGCAAATGCTCAGCCACAGCTACAGTGTCAGGGGTGCAGCCTTTGTGCTGGGGAGGTGCAGGAGAATGGCAACACCGGGAAAGCACCAAGTCAGAGAGGGAAGGTTTCTAGTACTATGGGAGAAAATGAAATGGAGCATTGGTATGGCAGCAAAGGGAGGGAAACAGGACTGTGAAACTAGGAAATATGAAAAGCACCACAAGCACTCATTCTGTGATACCACTAATCGAATAACAAGAAACTTTTGATTAAACACATATAAATAAGGAACAAAATCTTACAGAAGTGATACTGTCTTATTGAAGGTAGTAAAGGTATTTTCTTCCCTGACTGAAAAATGAAAATGGCAGTATCCTCAAAACATCACCACACTCTTGATTCCAGATGCTGCTTCTGACCCACCTTCCCATTTATTTTCCAATTAAAGTGAATGAGGAACACAGCACCACAGAGTCTAGGAAAAATGCTCATCCGATTATGCTAGAGGTAAGTCAGCTTTTTACTATGGACATCAGTTCATGAGGAAAGGATTATAAATCCCGTGCATGGCAAGACTCGAACCTTCCTCTGCCCCTATGAAATAGTTACAAAAACTTGTCATTTTAGAGAATTAAAAAAATAAAACTAGCAGCATTCTACTAAAAATCACTGTATAGACCACTGACGCTACTGAAATATTGCAGTGAATGCAATTCTTTCTTTCTGCCAGCATCTTCCACATGCAAGGGAGCAACACAATTTATTATCTAAGCATCAGAAAAATTGCCAGGTTCTACTCAAATATAACAGCCAGTAGGTTCAAGAATGCTGTAGCTTCTAAAGATTCAGCCAAAATGATTCAGAGAGACTTACACATTTCACTGGATAAAATTTTATTGTTTTTATAAAAAAAAGATAGAACCAGATGCTACTTTTAAATGAAATCATTTATTACACCAATCTGTTTTATAGGAGGTATATATATATTTTATCATTAAGACAACTTCAATAAAATGACTATCTACAAGAAGGACTTTGATTGTTTTATTTTCATGTCACCATACAGGAACAAATGAATTTTATGTCTTATTAAAACATTTTACTCCGTATCAAAAATGTACACATTTTAATAACCATTGCTATGGTCTGAAGGTATTTTTACATTTAATTCATTTAATTTAAAAAATAAGTGTAATTTCATTGCTGTATGTGTTACAGTGTAAGCTTAAATCATCCTATACATAATAAAAGTTTGTGTATACAGATAATTTTTCATGTTGTCACATACCTTCATGTCTGAGACACAGGTGGGGAATTTGCATTTCTTTTTTGCAGAAGGTTAAAGTACATACTGATGTGAGCACAAAGCAACATTTCTTAAAAACAAAACCAGTTTGAATGGCACAAGAGTTAGCGTTTTTTATAAATTAACAACCAGAGTTCTGCTTTATGGAAACAGGTACATGAGATTCCAGTACTTTCCTTAGGGCTTGGCTCGCTGGAAAAATACCTGTGAAGAATTATTTTTAAAAAATTAAAGGAAATATAAGACATGGAATGCTTGAGGTATAACAGAATTAGTTTGAAAGAGCTAACTTCTGGGTTTAACATACAGGTTAACACATTAAGTTTAGGGATGCGACATGCTATTTGGTTACACTCACACCCTCAAAAATGATGCAATCTGACATTCTCTACAATTAGGCACCACATTTTTGCTTTTTCAGATATTAAACAAAAGCCACAAGAGTATCAAACTACTGAGACAGCAAGCTGCTAAGAACGAGTGACAATTTTGTAGATTTATGGCTGTTTGCTCTGTCTTTCCAATTAACTGCTTTACTACTTGGAGATTCCCAATAGCTAAAAACTACTAAATAATTCAGTATTTTGATTTTACTTCAAGTCACTACTATGACTGAATTGTATGGTAAACTTCAAATGGAACTAAAAGCTATTCAAAGAAAAAAACCTTTATACCTTTAAGTAATTTTTAAAAACTTTAGCATCAGGCTGCTGAAGTGCTTGACAGAACTCCTGTGAGAACAAAGAAATACAAAGTAACTAACTGAAGCAATAAAACAACCTGAGATATATTCATATGCAAAGCCATTGATGTTAGCTTCTGTTTTCCCTAATGTACAACCGAAGAAAAGTGTGTTATGGAAAAAAACTTGTAGAAGGCTATGACAGCCCAAGTGCATTCTAGGGTGAAAAGCAATTTGTTTGGTTGGTTTTTTTTTTTTTTTTCAAATACAGGATATCTGATTCACTTTTAGCTGAGGAGAAAGAAACATGACTATCTACAAGGAGATCTTCAAGTTAAAATTTGAATTAAAGTAGGAAGATTGCTTAGCCAGTTACATACACTGGACTCTTTCTTTTTTTTTTTTTTACAAGGTACCTTTACAGTGTCTTTATTCCTTATGATAAATTAATCCTACTCTCATATGCAATAACTGAGTAAATTTTACTGTGGGATAAAAGGAGGTTAAATTTGTAAATATCCATTTCTCCCCATTTAACATTTATGGTTGTTAAAGAGTTTTCCAAGTATTTGTTTAGGAGTTCCTACCTGGATTATCTCAGGAGCTACTTGCAGAGAAGGCAAATACTCTTGCTGAAGATACTGAATGCACTCAGGACCCTAAAGAAAAGCAGTACACAATTTTTTCAAGCTTACTTTTTTACAAATGGAAAAATCACAGCCTTATACTGTATGGTGGTCTACATGACCATTTTACACAGAAGTAATGCTTTTCAAATGTTTATGCTATTCTCAGCTGTTAGCAAATAAAAAGATTTCTCAATCTTGGTATTAAAGGTTTGACTGCAATTTGGTTGGTACCTTTTGTTACACAGAAGAAAAATGCACTAAAAATTGCACTGAAATAAGAATTACTATAGAGTTAAACAGTTTGTTACATGTGAACTATAAGAGTCAATTAATTATAGAGGCAGCTCTAATTTCACTGACATTTGGAAGAAATAAAAAAATTAGGTATTAGTATCTGCCTACTGATCCCATTGCAAAATTCAGTAGCCAAGTGCAGATGAACACAGTATTTCTCCTCTTGTAACACTATGTAATCTGCAGTGAACTAAGCAGTAATAAAATGGACTGTCCAAACCTTTGAGCAAAACAAACATTTTGATTAACACTTCAGTATTTGTTTTCTTTACCTATATTTATCAGATAACTTTCATCACAGAAGGGATCACTGCACAAGCTGGCAGAATACCAACATAACCCAATAGATCTACCAAGGGAAAGTGAACCAACTCTATTAATTCACAAAAGTGACCCTGGAACTAGAACATGGTATACACCTCACATGAGGGGAGAAGACTTATGATCATTTTTTAGCAGTAGTGTTTGTCCTGGTTCTGGCCCGAACAAGGAAAATTTCTGCAGTAGCCAGGAGGGGTGCTTATTCTGTACCACCTCTCCAGGGCAGCGTGGCAGCAGTTTGAGTATAACTGGTTTTCTGTGTGGAGCACTTTTTTTTCACATGTAAATAGTTTGCTTTTCTTGTAGCCCTTTATTTATATTGGTGCTGTTATGCCTCTTATTTCACTGCTGTTCCCAGTAAATTGTTATCTCAACCCATAATCTTCATCTTTTGTGCCTCCAATTCTCCTCTCCAGTCTGACACTGGGAAAGGGAATGGAATGGGAGGGGGGAGTGAGCAAGCAGCACGTAGTTTGGATTATTGCAGTGGGAACACTAAATTGGGGAACATTGGTCCTAAACCATGAGAGAGCTAAAAGAAACAGTATTTGCACTAGTAAGTTACTTCCTTTACCAAAGCTTGTTTTCCTACAGATTTGTCTCTTCCTTGCTTTTGGGGAAAAAGGACTCCTCAGTTAAAACACAATCTCTTTTCTACCAGTTCAAAATTTCTTACAGTTTTCTGTAGTTGTGACTTTTACTTGCATTTGACAGAAAAGATAGCCTGTAAGTTAAATGATGTAACAAAAACAAACATGAACATAGAAACTATTTCATCTCCTATTAAAACCAGAATACACTACACTCTTTTAGGCATTAGACAATGCCACATTTATTTTTTCCATAAATGTTTTTCATCTAGTCTCCTACACATCAACATATACTTTATTCTTCACACAGAAGTGCTCTACAGTACATCATTAATTGCTCTTTTATGTCAGTTTAATTATACACTGGAAAGTGAAAGAATGCCAACTGATTCGTTTAACACAGCAAAAAAGTGAGCAAATTTTTTCCTTAATGAAGAATCAATATTTTGCATTAATTTACCAAGAGGTAGAACTACTGGATCATGTATCCATGAACAGAATTATGATCATCCTTTTATTTTATATAACAGTAGAGTAGGAATTCACCCTAGTAAGTATCTAACTTTTAGAAATTGATAAAACCACTAGAAAGAAACCTGTGACAGTTATTCTCTGTAAAGTATCATGACGCTTACCCTTTTGAGATGAATTGTTTTTAACGTCACTGCACATTCTGATAAAGCCTGAAATGTAATACAGAGCATTAGACTGTTGCACTGGTCTACTGGTTCACTATTCAAAGCTAAAGAACCTAATGAGACCCAAAACAAGGGCTAGTTCATGCCATTATCCCTTCATTTTCCCCTCACACAATGCCAAGTCTTGACCTTCAAGGTTTTGTTCCACTCTAATCAGAAAAATTTCTGCACAGCTGAATCCAAAATGAACTAGAGAACAGCCAACTCTGTATGTTCGCTTTCACTGAACATTAGTTAATAAGTAATGCAGGTCAATGTTAAATACTTAGATCTCCAGTTGATTTTGAGCCTAGGTAAACGACAGAATACACTACCCCAGTATTTAATAATTAATCATACAGATATCTAAATTTTAAAAAATCTCACAAAACCTAAGAGATTTTATTTCTGAGATGACAATCTTTAATACCACATGGCTACTGTAGGTTTGTTAGCTTGAATCTGCACCACAAGAATGAATGCAAAAAAACCATCCATAATACATACCAGTACTGTCTGGGCATCTGCTAAATCAAATGTTTGCTTCAAAGGTGCTAAGAAACATGCAGGAACAATGTGCTTGTAGACAAAGTCTGCAAAACCTACTGGTCCATCTTTACCTCCTAAAAATAAAAATAATATTTCAGGTTCTATTATTGCTTCATGGGTAGTAGCAGATGGAAAGGAATTCTGGAAAGACATTCTTACCCCAAAGCTCCACCAACTTAGAAAGAATAATAAAACAAGTCTTCTGTGCAATAGGATCTGGGTAATCCACTGCTCCTTGAATGACAGTGAACAACACACGTTCCACATTCTCTGCACCTTAAACACATTAAAATGAGCTTGTCACTTCAAATTGCAGCCTAAAATGTTTTGGTACTCTTACACTATTTTATATAAATACTGACCTGGAAGACATGCTTCAACTTCAAAATAGCTCTTTTTTGCACAAATCTCAATTATTTTTGGGAAGTTTCCCCTACGATGCAAGACAACTCTTATTTAGGTTATATTTTTTTTTTTATGTTGGAAATTTAAATTGCTCTTCTGGCCTTTAACACACACAAAGGTGAGGGCAGTACTTTGACCTGTTTACAAATACAGATTTTCTCCTCCCTACCTAAACTTGGAAGAGTTAATTAAAACTCAGCAGCACTGAAGTAGTTATCTTGCAACATATGGCAAGATATTTTTCACACATTTAAAATTTCTGTGCTGCATCTTTGTTTATTTGTTTGATCCCTTTAAAAATTTCTTGGCCCATCGCAACTACCAAGTGTGTCTTTCAAGAAAGCTCTCATCACTAAATGCTACGTTTTCCTTTCCCAGCAGTATTACCACCATTTTAAGACAGGGGAAAGGAATTCTGAGCTCCACTTACCGGATGAGTGACCTTAAACTTTCTGAAGTCCCTAACCATTTTGGTGGAATTCAAATAGAAAGAATCACTTAAAGTATCAAGCGACTAGATATCTGACTTCAAATTCCCACTATGAAAAGAACTAATTTGCATCTGGCCAGTAAAGGTGAGGAAAACCTGGTAACTACATACATACTAAGTCACATGATGCCTTCTACCATAGGTAACAAGACCAGGCAACAGTGATAAAAGTTTACAGGATTTACTGATGTGTCCTTCCAAAAACAGACACAATGAATAGTGGCAGCTGTGAGTGGTCTTGCCCAGCAGTCTGAACACTGCTATACATTGTATAATCTCCAATTCACCAAACAAATACAATGACACATGAAGATGTGTTGTCACTGTTCTTGTCCTAATAGACATGGTGATCACATAAAGCTGAAAAGATCAATAGGAAGAATATGCCTATTATAGCTGGATTTCACAACCCCAAATTCTTGTACAACAGGTAATTTGAATCAGCAAGTTCAACACAGTACTTCCATTAATCCATTCTGCTGTAAGATAGTTAATAGTACTTGCCAGGAACTAGGCTAATAATTTTAGTAGATAAAATGTAGGTAAGAATAACCATAGTATTATCCTTGAGAAACTGAATTTCTTACCTTGATTAGCTATGACTTCACTCATTCCACTGCCAGTTACTGTCTGCAGAAAAGCAAAGTAACTCCTCCGTAACATTTGTTTTTCTAAAGCAGCAGACTGGTCATTTTCTTCTGCTGGAAGGAGCAACACCTCAAAAATAGCATGAAGTAGTGGCATAAACATCTGTTGCAGAAAAGGTGAAACCTGTGTCTGTGAAGATCAGAAGAGGGTGTCAGCTCAAAAAGAGAACTTCAACATTTAGAAGTTAAAACTTGAAGGCTCACTACAATTCTCAGCTTGGATTCACTTTTAATGTTAGTAATTTCATATAATTACTTACAACAAAGCAAGTTGCATCAGGGTCACCATAAACATTACTGTACCTTGACTTACACATCACCTATTTTAAGCCTTTTGCACAAAAATAACTAGTCTGGTCTAGCCTCATTTTGAGTAGGAAAAGGTTTTTCAGGATTTTTCATCCTTCTGTTCAGACAGGCAATTTCAAATTTCCTGGAATATCATCTCTAAGATGTTAAAACTGGCAACAGGCCAGCTTTTATAGAACTTTGCTTTAAGGATTACTAAAGAAAAAGTTTTCCCACTGGCATGACAGAATAAACTTGTCACTTACAACACTTTTAGTGAGAAATATACGTAAGGGCACTAAATTAATTATGAATTGAAAAACTGAAGGTGCATGCTATTCAGTCACACCCTAGAATTCCACAAAGAGGCAACTCATACGTTTATTTCTTAATGCTTAAGGGAAGATTTTATCTTTTATCTTCTCTTTCTTATGCCTCTGAAGTATTAAAGGTGAGACTATAGAAGCTAGGATCTTTATTTTACCATGTTATAGTAAGAATAGTACTGTATCACACAAACTTAAATATTACACCTGAACACGGTATGTGTCCAGTCTTGCCTCTGTGACTTTTATCTTCCACATCTTTCACAGACTAATTATCTACTGTTATCCCAGATTGCCTTTAGCATAACTTGCTAAAAGGACTAAAGTAGTAAGAGTCTTCCTCCCTAGTCTCTTAAATACTTGATTTTTCAAAATTCCCTCTCTGCTCTGAAGATTAGCTACTCCAGCAGTCCATCCACACGCTATCACAAAATGCACTTCTCTTCACTTGCAGCAATTTTAATTTTGCATTCTGCTGGGAAGTTTATTTAAGCTTATTTAAGTGGCTTCTTAACCTTTTCATACAGCAATGAATTTCCCAGACCATTCACAGCAGTGCAATATCCTTGTGGCAGCTCCAGGGAATGGACATGGGTAACACGTTTGTAGCTTCATCTGTTTTGCTGGCTTTACATTAGAGCCGTTTGAAACTGGAAGGCTCTCAAAGGTTACACTTCAAGAGCCTTTGCTAGATTATCAATTGACAGTCCTACTGCTACTTAACGCACATCTCGTGTGCAATTTCCAAACCTCAGTGTTTGTCAATCTACTCTGAATAACAGTACTTGAAGTCTCAGTGTTTATTTTTATGCACCACCACCCAGAATAGAGATCTTGTAAATCTATATTCCTCCCTATACACATATTTGATATTTCTGTATATCTATCTTCTGGAAATCACATTGTAAGAGATGAGAAAGTTCACTTCAGATTTGTGTATTTTGTAACATTAGCTTAAAACTTCAGTGGAAGGCATGAAGTTAATTGTGTCAATAAAAAAAATTTGCACTGCAAGTAGTATTTTAATATCAAATCCAAAAAATTAAACAATATAAAATTTTAAGATTAATCAAAGAAAAAAACCACTCATTTAATCACTGTGAGTCCAGCAATGTATGACTGTGATCAAAGACAATGTTTCCCAATAGTAGTCTTCAAAATACACTCATTTATTAATTCTTAGAGTTCTAACATAGTTCTGTTTTTCTGGAACTAGAAAAGATCTCTCAGCAACACTTTGACCCTGAAAAGCTTATGCAATATCATACCTTAAACTTAGCTGTTATTTGGTTTATAAGAGGAATGAATTCTTGAAGATCTTTTGCTTCACAATCTTTAAGCATGTGTTCAGAGGCAGAAGGAATGAATGGAAGAACTTCTTCCTCTAGGCAAATAATCATGCGGTGAAGGAAAGTGCGGACACCACTTCTCAGAACTTCCTTTTGTAATGGACAACTGAGAGCTGGCAGAAATGTTTGTAAGCAGTCCAGATAAACCTCTGAGCATCCACACTGTTTTACAGTTTGCTTATTGCTGAAAGCCTTGCTGGTTCGGCTGTGGAAGCACACATCAAGTTTTACATAAGCTCATGTTCCAGTACAATGAAGAAGCAGTAAAACTGAGAAAAAATGCTTTCCAACCCAGGCGCTAAACTGCAATACTCCATTTCATGAATTGGGAGCCAGACAGTGGAAGTAATGAACAGAATATTTTGATATGAAATAGAATCACTTTGGCAGTTTTTGAGAATTAAATCCTAACAATTTACCAAAAACATATGATTAGATTAGCTCCATACAATCCTTTGAACAAAGAAATAGATGCTGGTTCGTTATAAACTTGCTCAATATTCTCTGTATCTAGATCCAAAACAGACTCTAAGGGGACTTATTTTCTCAGCTATCACAAGAAATTCTACAACCACTGATGATTTTCTAGGTTAATAAAGTAGAAAACTCAGTCCCTTCTTCCCAGTAAATCCTTTGTATTTCCCTTTTACTCAAACCAGAAACAGACAGTGTTACTGTGCTGTACCTACCTAGCAAACCCAACAGCATGATTGAGGCAGTCAGCCAGTGCCATCTGTCTGTCCTCATCTTGTGCCATCATCAGTTTTTCTAACAATACTTTGAACTTCTCCATCAGCGGAGTCAACAAATTCCTCATCAGAACCTGTTTTCTTTCTGCAGAGTATTCGCTGTTAACTATTAACACTCCAGCTGTTTCATAAATGAAAAGTTGATCATCACTGCTTAACAGTGCCTGGTAGCCATTTTCCTAAAATGGAAGATAACAGGCATAATTCACTAAGTGTCCTCTATCAAGGCTGTCTTCTCAAAGTTCATAGCCTTTTATATATACCCATCTCTATGCTATACTCCCAGAAACCCACATAAACAAGATTATTGCAGTTAGGTACAAAAGTAAGATGTGCAAGTGATCTCACACCAGAAAAGCAGGATAACTACTTGTGCTTAAATGTTTGCATGCTAAGCTTACAATTCAGCAAGTACCCAGGCACACTGATGAGTAAGTGCAAGCCTCATTCATTACAAAAACCTGCTGCAAATACTCACAGGAGGAGAAAGTTCCATCAGGTCTTGTATTCTGTTCAGAACATCTTCAATAAAGGGATTCATTTGCTTACTGAAGTAAAACACAAGTACATAACACTACTTAGAAGCACATGCATTTAGGTTTCAAGACATTTTGTTTAAGCTGTGAAGTTAAATGCTAAACTATCTTCTCCATATAGGAATCCCCTTTAAATATCAAAGCACTGCCACAGAAAAATCTGGCTTATGGGTATGATGCTAGTGGTAGGCCAAATAAATACATGGCACAGTGGGAAATAACCATTTCTTTCTTTCCCTCATTTTTATAAACATGCATCTAAGTGAAATATTTTGATTAACAGTTGAAAAATAAAAGCATGCTGAAATCTGAGCCATCTCTGAGCTTATTCCATCTCTATGTTAAATACATGCCTGTGAAACAAGACCAACAGGAAAAGATTGTTCAAAGGACTCATACACTGAGTAAACTTCATCAGTATAAATTCTAAAACTATTCAAAATTTAGTTAGGAACAGGGAAGAGTTACTCTTGAAAGTCTCCAGATCCACTCACACTCAGCTCTGCTTACTGAGAACAGACGTTTATATTGTTCATCAGCTTTAACATCTGATCAAAATATACTAGGCATATGTATTCCACTTCTGTGTTCTGTGACAAATATTTTCACTGCTACATTAGTATTGCACAATAGAACAACCCTGCTAGAGCACTGTTTTGATATTTTACTTCACTGCAGTCCATCTGAAGCCCAGCCTGTTTCAATGACAACTGTGACATACAGAAGTGTTACGTATAGTAAATTCAGTGCCACTTGGATATATTTATTTACTCACTTAAGAGACTTGACAAATCTGGAAAAGAGGTAAGCTGTTCGACTTCGTACTTTGGGACTGGTATGACGAAGACCACGGTGATCTAAAAATGCCATCTGCAATCAATAAAGCATTTCAGTCTTAGAATCCCTAAACAAGGCAGGGGGGAAATCTAATCATCCAATGAGTTAAGAAACCCAGCCTAGTGACCTTCAGAGAACAAGAAAATTTCCTAAGTCTTAAGAACTTATCTAGTCTTACCTAGTTAAAAATGTAAATGAGATGACACTTACTAGTACAGTTGGAATGTGCTGAGGTTCAACAGCAAAGAATTTTTCATATCTAACCACTGTTTCAAAAAATTCCAGGGTCACTGATGTGTGTTGATAGGCACTAACACCAGAAGTCACCAGCTACAAATAAAAGCATTAGCAAGTTAGTATTTTAGCTGTTTATAAAACCTAACTGCAACATAAGTGACATGCTAGTAATTAAGATGAGCCATTTGAACTGAAACATTCCAGTCTTTACTGGCACTTTCAAACAGCTCTCAGAACATGCTTACCGTTCTCATCATGTCTTGTAAAGCTGTAGCTTTAGTAACATCACCAGAGAAGTGAGCACCGTGAGATACAGGAAGAGCCTCAGCCAACATATACAGCAGCCTTATTGCTACTTCCACTTCCATAAATCGTGTAGTCTGCCAGTTCCTAGAGAAAGAATATGAAGATCATGTTAGTCTTTAGTACCTTATGAAATAATTACAGTTCTATCATGTTAATATTTCCTTTTGAGCCTTCTTCAGATGTACAGCATAAATAGAACAGATTTAAATTAAGGAAAACACTGGAAGGCCCAGGCAGTAATTCAGGATGCTTCTGAAAGACTTTATCCTCTAAAATAGCACATCCTCATCAGATCATCACCAACTTTCTTTCATCAGTTTCAGCTTGAAAGCTACAGATTTCTTATGTGCTTATTTAGGTACAAACCCGCTTACTATGACATATGGACAAGCCATTCAGCTTCACATAAGTAAGAGGCTCAGTTAAGGTACAAGGTACCCACAAACAATACTGGATTCCTATTTGT
The DNA here is from genome assembly GCF_020740725.1 of Corvus hawaiiensis. Classification (NCBI taxonomy): domain Eukaryota; kingdom Metazoa; phylum Chordata; class Aves; order Passeriformes; family Corvidae; genus Corvus; species Corvus hawaiiensis. Next base: position 46,502,273 of record NC_063216.1, read on the forward strand.
ACACACATAACTGTCCTTCTAGCCAGGGAACTAGTAACGTTTCTTTGCTTGCATGCAGTTTCCAGGACTGGATCTACTTTTTTTTTTTTTCTTTTACAAAAATACTTCACTTAGATTTTTCCCCCCATCCAAGCTTGTTTTCCTCATAAAAGTAATGCATAATATTTACACCTCAAGGAAAGTCTTATGAGATGTGTCAAAGTGAACACCTGTCCAAACAGCTGTGTAGGTAAGTGACAAAGATCAAGAAACATCTCTAGGAAAGAAAAGCTACCATTTAAGGTTACAAAATGAAAGCTTTTTCTTTCTGAGGAGCTGAATAACTGATTATACAAAGTCATATTTATCATTAAGTTGTAACGAGCTCATTCTGTCAATTGACTTCACTTTGCTGCATCACACATTTCACTACAAACTGATGGTTTACAAAAGGAAAATAAAAACCAAACCCCAAAAAGGCATCATACAAAACAAGTTATAAACCCCAACTTACTGAAGCGTAGTGTTAAAAACTCTGCGGACAGATGCCAACAGTAATTCTGGTGAAACCTGAGCAAGCCTGTCCAGCAACAGTTTCAACTGTTTTCTGTACTCCACAAACATTGCTTCATCTTCACCCTACCAAAAAAAAAACCCCATTCACATCAGTTAAGTCCTTATTTTCATGTTTAAATTCATCTGCAACCGTTTTAGACAATTACACCTAAAGCAAAAACATGTACATACAAAACCAGTTTAGTACACTCAGAGAATTCAATAATGCTCATCCAGTGCTCTTGCAGCATAACAGCAAGCTCCTTTTATGGCTGGTTATAAGATGTTGAGATCCACTGCATTCAGTCCAGAAACATACTAAAAAGGCTTTCCAAAATGAAAACCAGCCAAAAGTACAAGAAAATGCTCTTGGCAAAGCCTTATTGACCCAATTCTTAAAAATTGACTCACTCCTCAAAGACATGCTTTCTCAGCATCTAGCTTAGTTTTAAAATTGGACTGACAAGATTTGTAATGGACTGGATATAGTTAAAGTTAACCCTTTTAAGATTATAGCTCTCTGAATAGCCCGGGGCAAAGTAAGTCTGTCGCACATACTCCATCATTGCTGTTGGCTGACAGAGATGTTAAGCATGGAAGGAAAATGAAATCAAAGACCTTACCCCACCTTTAGCTTATTTTTGCAGAGCTTTGACCATCTCCAGTAGCTCAAGCAGCATGTCTTTTGAGACTTTCATTACACAATACTTCTCAAGTATTTTTGCAAGATAGAACTGACATGCAGAAACATGCAAATTTGCACTGTACAAGCCACCTCAACAGCTATGTTTAGTTATCAGCACAGCTGTATTTGCCTAGGAATAGCTCTGTACAACCACAACCACAAATACTGTTAACTCAGCTGGCTTGGATATACCTTTACTATGTTGTTTTGTTCTATGCAGGCATGCCTAGAAGCTTTCCAGCTAGGAAAAAATCTCAGCCTATGGACTCTTGCTTCCTACCTTTAAATATTTAGTCTATGAAAAATACATATTTTAGAAGTGTGATCAAGTTTTACTACATATAATTAAGTTGCACATGTGTTTATTCCGATAACACAATACCTCATTTTCAAAATTATATTCTTCATCGTATGTCAACTTCTTCATAACAGCCAACATGATTGCCTAAGATAAAAACAGAACAGTAAGCACAGAAGCAAACAAATTATAAGAAATAACAGTTAAAAATACTAGAGTAAAGAAAACATTAAAGCTAGTGTTATGTGTTTACAAACATTTTTAATCCCTTTCAAACTGTTATTTTCAGAGATTTAGCAGAAGTTAACAGTCCAAATCAAAACAGATGGATTACATCCAAACAATACACAGATGTTATTCCAGACAGACAGCATAAATGCTCTGGACCTCTCAGTCTCTGATAGTATTATCTAGCTTTATTTCCTGCTTGTAATTTGTGCTGTTCAGTTCACACTGAAAATGATCAAGATGACTGATCTAGGCAGAGGAAACAAAATAGGCTGTCCAAGATACTATTTTAAAGGGATAAGTCAGCTTAGCTATAACATCAACTTCTCTAATAGTTCATAGTAATTGGTGTGGGTAACATCAATGTCTATTCAATAAGTGTTTTGCTATCTTTAATATTGCTGTTTCAACACTGCTTCAAGAAACAGTGCACTTTACTGTAGTACTTATAACTACTATCCATTGCATGTGGTAAATACTTCTGATTCAAGTCTTTTAGTCTAGTCATTGTCATCGATGTCAATAAAATAAATCATTTATATATTTGGGTTGCCATCCTTAATCCTGCAGAACAAAGTTGCAAAAAGCTTCAATTACGCTTACACAATCCTTTATACATAAACCATTGACTAAGTCTGGGAGAAGGACTGGATCCAGCTGCACCTAGACTCCTCTCTGAGAAGTTCAGAAGGCAAGGGGGCCTTTTCTGCACCTTGTCTCTCAGTGGGAGGGTCTCTCTACACCTTGCCCATGACTTGCAGCAGCAAGCTGTCTGAATAATTAGAGCAATGAAGTGCAACATAACCTTAGTAGTGACTGTTGATACATCCTAAAGCCGATATAAAGGCTTGATCTTAGCTCTACTTAAGTCTGAATGAAACCAAATTTAAAAAAAAAAACCTTTTGACAAATAAATAATGACTACTATTTTTCATTTTAACTGCAAAACCTGAAATTCATCAACACCGAAATGGACCAGTGAATTAAATCTAAGTTACTGAGGTGAAATTCTTGGTCATCTTGCAGAAATAGATACTTTGACACCTTGTGTCAAAGTGTCACCTTGACCTGTGAGAATTGTCTGCTTCTCTGTAACAAGTGATATTAAAGAATTAGAATAATTGCAAAACATTAACACAATATAGTTGTAGCTGAAAATGTTTAGAAGGGCCTGTCATTCTAAGAATTAAAAATGTGATCCTGCTGATGAGAAAAAGCTTTGCAACTTCAGAGGCACAAGAAACAAGCCCCCCCTTTTTCCTGTTCAAATAACGAACAAGTTGGAAGTGTAAACTTTAATATGCAAAACTTTAAAGGAATGCTGCTAAGCACAAAATTTAAAGCTTAAGACAAACAACAATAAGATTTAGACTATTTCGCATTATTTTATTATGAGTTGGATGAAAGAAAAAAAATTGTTATGATTACTTCTCAGTTTAACAAAAATCCTCAAGAAGTGCTCAGTAAAATTAAGAAATAATTGCAACATGAAAATCTCCATTATGAAAGCAACTTAAACCAACATATTTCAGGGCAGTAACTTATTCCAACTTTTAGTATCTTAAGTGTACTGCAGTAGTAATATCATTTGATGTAGCTGTCAGAACAAAAGACAGTCACAAAAATAAAAAGATTCAGTGTTATTATCAAAGTTCTCTTATTGTGTTACCTAATCCAATTTAAACAGACATCAGACAAAAGGACATCAAGATAGTCTACACCATAATTACCCAAATTCAACTTTTCATGTTACAACAGGTACAGAATTCAGTTTTCTTTGTAAAGGAAAAGGAATCACACCCGTTAGCTGTATGAACTTACGAAATAACTGCACCAATCTAACCAGTTCAACATCCAAATTAGTACATCTACATTGGTGCAGAACAGTCAAAGAATGGAAATAGAAGGACTGGGCTGACAAATTCATGTAAGTTTACTACTTCCAAAGCTTTACTTATTAAACTTAATGTTTTACATATAAACGTAAGATTATCTAAACTCAAGCACATAAACTTGAGCTTAATGTATATTTGATATAATGTTTAACATATAATTGCTCATAATTACAACTGTTATCTCTCAATTGTTGCTTCTTTCTTAAGCTTAACTTCTATTATTAAGGGTTATATTTATGACAACCCTTCCTAGATTTCTTCCAATCCTTTGGAATTAAGGCAGGTTTTAATAAAAATAAAAAAACTTCAAGAAAACAACTCTTCCCTGTTGATTTAAGAGTATTCTGTGAACAGTGTAGCCTGCAGAGGAGTTTGCCAACATATGCATTAGGGTTGTTTGGGAAGACCAGCTCTAAAATAGCTTTCATCTTCATACACAATTCAATATAGGTTTACTATTTAAAGAAACAAGTGCAGTTACTTAGCAGAAGATGGAACATACCGTCCTTACTTTTAATTACTGTCACATACACATTGAGGCATATAAATGAAATGTGATTTGTTTCAGCAAAATGAAATATACCGATCCAATGTGTCCTTGAAGTACAGAATCTGTAGTAAAAAAAGAAATACCTACCTCTACATTAGCTTTTTGTTGGTCTGAAAGTGCAGAAAGCTGTAAAATAAAATTCAAGTGTTATTTTTTTGTATTCTAACTCGGTCATTACTGTCTAATAGGAAAAGAAAGACTTGCTTTTTTAACAGCCATATGATCTGCAAGCCTTCTTTCCCCTTAACACAAGATTTAACTAAACTCCTTCAGATCTCTAAACAATACTACGGAAATAGCATGACCACAGGCATTAAAGCTACTGAATACTAATTAGTCAAAAAACCTATTTTTCAAGCCTGTTTGCACATAGTATGAGACATTCACACAAAAATCAAATAAAATCATGTCAGAATGGGTGTTAAATTGAAGCCAGACATATTTACTTGTTTCAGGATGTGAAGGTAGTCGTAACAAAAGCCAATGATGTTAGAAGAGATGTCATCATCTTCATGAATTAGAAGTTGCAACATTAGGGCCACTTTTGCTTCAATAGCTTGCAGAGTGTCTTGAGCACTCTTCATATCACCATTTTTTATCAGTTTAGTCCAACTAGCTATTAATGCTTGCCCCATCCCATTGACCAGCTTAGAAAATCTGGCCAGAAAATCCACATCATCTTCCTGCAAGAAAAGACACCTGATTAAAAATACTATCAGAGCTTATGTTTAAATAACATGAGATTACATACAGACTGTACTACCCATATCTAGTATGTAGAATTAAATCAACGCTTGTCTCCTAGCCGGAAGCTACAATTGCCTGGTTCATTTTCCCCTGGGAATGGAGAGAGGAAAAAGTTAAAGCAATGCCAGATTTGACTGTCCTTCATTACACAACAGTAGCTTGCTTCATCTCTTCAGATTTGTTTCTCTCTTTACAGCAAGAGCAGGATCAAAATAAAAGCGGTAGCACATGCCTACCATAAATTTTAGGCTGTATAAGAGGAAAACCTTTCTATGGGAAAACGTCAAAGAATTAACAGCTGTAGGTCACTTCAGAAATACTGATAATGAGTACCTTTCAGTACTGCCTGTAAGAGAGAGTTAATATTAAATACTTCTGGCTTGTTTTTGCAGAAATACATTGATCAGAATTGAGACATACCCCTAAAGCAGTCACCTCAAAGAGATGCTTTGGTCTCTGCCATAACTGTACAAAAGTGAAAGAATAACAAGTCTCCCTAAGAAAGACTGAGGTAAGATTTTTATTAGTAGGAATACAAATTTGACAAAGGTTTCAAAATTAAGAGGTAAAAGCCTTGCAATCTAAGAACTACAGCTTCATAAGGACTGGTTGTTCTTTCTCCACAGGAGGTAGTGAACAGCTGTTCCTTAAACATGGCAACTGACAGGGAATGTGTGCTTAGTTAGCAGGTATACTTTTCCAGCTTACAGATAAGCATTTCAAGCCTCACGTTTGATGGTGCACACATGCAAAACAGTATACGTGTCCTTAAGAAAGTTCTTTCTCCTAATTATGCATAGAATTTTTTAGGGTGAGACATTAGATCAGCTATCTTGGCTACAATACCTATTACAGAATCATTCAGGAGGGCAGATTCAAGACAAGGAAACACACAAGCAGTATTAACAGTAGGCACAACATGCTTTAGGAGAGGAACAGAGGAGTTACATAATACCTTGTTTCTAGAATGAAACACAATGTGTTCAAATTAATAATGAACATTAACAACAAGCTCTTACATTTAAATGTGAGAAAACTGTAAGAAGTGTTCAGCTTTGATGCAAAAGCACAAGTACTTCCCTCTAACCTATGGACTGTTTTATAATTTTCTGTGCATCTGCTTATTTAAGAACTGTCAGAAACCTATGACTCATTCCTATTGTTAAAAATCAATACACAAACCTGATCAATACTGAAGAGGCCAGCAGACTGCAACACTTGACATAAAGACTCAACCAATTTTGTTTTATCAATTGGGTCCATTCCCTTATTTACAATTTCAAACAAACAATCACAGGCTTCTTCCCGGAGAACTTCCACAGACATGTGACCTAGCAGCATATTTATAAACCTTCAGAGAAAAAAAAGTTTAGCTTTATATGTACAAAGTAACATTGTATAGAAGCTTTATATTATTTGTGTGCTTATTTACAATGGTATGTTTTTATAAAACAGTGTCAAAGTCTATTGTACTGACAAAACTCAACATTTTATACATTTTAAAGAGAACACAGCAAACTGAGTAGTGTTCAGTTTAGCCATTATACCAGCTTAGCTTGCAAAAACAAATCACTCTCCTAAAATTCCTAAAACTCCAAAGATAAAATATACAAGTCCTTCAAAGATGATTTTTAATTCTATTTCATTCTATATAGTCAGCACACTACCAAGGTTATTTTGCAAACCTTTTCCATCAAAACCTTCTTACCTTTCATTGGCTATCAGGCTCAAATCTATCCAGGATACATAAGCTCCAACTACTTCAAGGCACTGGCATGTCAACTCTGAGTTATTATATTGATAATTTTGTAAGATTTGGTACCACGATTCCACCAAACTTGGAATGCACTGTTCCCTCATAGTATCTTTTAATAAGGTGTTCCTACGAGCCTCCTATCAATACAGAAAAAGTATAAATCAGTCTTGTCACAGATTAGCATCTTGTCAGATTAGTAGCATTTTTGTATCCACTGACAGACATCATATGTCATAGCAAGATAAATAAATCAGAAACCCAGAGAGAATGCTTTTTTTCCCTTTCCAACAAATAAAACCAAAATATCCTAGGTTTTCCCTTTTTTTAACCACAATGCCCAAACACTGAAAAAAAAGGCAGAAAAAGAAGAGCACCTCTCTAGATCATTAAATGGACTTTTCATGTTAGGACCCCTTAAAACATGCACTAGAAAAAAATTAACATTTTAAAATGAGTCAGTCTAGCATTACATTGGCAAACTCGGTTGATTAATTTTTGCTTGCAAGCTTTCAAGCAAAACAAAAAATTAACTGAAAAGTATGAAATCACAAAAAGCATTAAACAACATATGGCTTTTGGATTTAAACTACCTAATGTGTCTAAGGCAGAGCTGCCACAGGAAAAAAGCATATCTATTATTAGAGCATATTAGAGCATTCTGCTCTAATTAAAGTAAGAGAACTTCTTAAAAATTTAAAACAAGTGTTAATGCAAAATAATAACTTGCCTCTGATGTATGAACAACATCCCGGTCCACCAGCTCAGCATCGACAGCCATCAGGATTCTGAGGTACATATCCACACCTCGTGGATTAAGGTCAACTACTGACAGAATGTCAAAAAAAAACTTGGGCCATTTTGTGAGATACTCAGTAACAAAAAGCAATGCAAAGACTTGTGCTGCTTTGTTGCGAATAAAAGTCTTCTCAGGCTGGGGATTCAGCATCTGGCAGAAACAAGACATTTCATCCGTATGTTCTTAATAAATTAGAGAAGAGTCGTATGGGTTTGTTGAACTCTCTGTAGTGGTTAATGTAGTACCTCTCTTCCTGGCTGAGACCAATAAATAAACCCTTACCTTTCCAAGGAATTTGAAGAAAATTTGGCTAAATGGTCATGCAATACGGAAAACGTTCTCTATGGGCAATACAGTCCTAAGCCTTTCATTCAGTACCAAGACATCAAGTGTACTACTCAAAGACTAAAAGGTCACTTGTCAGTTTGGTGAAAGTTACAGTCCTCCTGCAGCTAGCTTGTGCCTGTGTTAGATGTTAGTGCTAAGAAGAGTAAGGCAAGTTCCTAAATCTAAGGGGAAAAAATAAAATCTGTCACTACCAATCTCCTCTCCTTTCCCTTTTATAAACTCCTAAATGGAACAGTTTGGTACAAAGCAAAAACCAATTATATTCCATTTCCTATTGTTAAGTTTTCTACACAGCAACTATGTTAATCTTCAGTGCAGAAGTCAAATGACAACTATATAATGACAGGTATGGGCAAAGACTTGTATAAGCCCAGTGGATGGTTCTGCTGACTGCAAACCCCTGGGTGGAGCTGATAATACAAGTTTGGCTACAGTAATTAATTCCACAAGAAAGAGTATTCCATACTCTGCCATGGCACTAAGCAGAGGAGTGATAAACATATGCCAGCATTCTAAGTAGACAGGAGTTCTCTCAGGAGGGTCTTAGAAACAGAATTACTGCTCCTCCTCCAGACACTCAGACCATCAGGAATCTGTATGATACCTCTCTAAAGGGAACCTTATTTCACACATAATTGATTAAACCACAATCATTATGTGATGCAAGAGTTATGTATTTAGTAATAAGTTCAGGCATGGACTTTTCTACAACACTTGATTTAAAAAAATTTCTCACAAACCTGTAACCATCAGATACCGAATATCTTCAGGAAGCCATCTTTAAACTCAAATGACAGATTAAACATTTAGTCCACACTCAGTGCCCTATGTCAGCCTAAAAGCCTAACATGTAAGACTGCTGTGAAGGACATACGTACCTGTGCTTGCAGCCATGTTATGAGCGTTTCCCTAATTAGCTGCTGCTGGACTTCAGTAAGTTCAGAGTATCTGAAACAAAAAATATTGAGGTCAAAATGGAAGGGTGCTTCATGACAAAGACCAACACTCAGTAAAGCAAAAACTCTTATATGGTATATAATGTTCCACATTCATGTAAATGGACAGCAATTTACAAAGCTATTTGCGCGTTAAAATTTTGACTCAAAGGCAAAAAAAATGAAAAACATTTTACCCACAGTAATGGATCACATTTTGAGGCATTACTGCCTCCTGTGTTGGAATAGAAGCTTGAAATTTTGCAGGAAGGCTGCTCTATCAGGGACATGACCTACGACCCTGATAAAAATACACATTTGACCATAAGCCAAGGGGGGAAGGAAGAGACATCTGTATATGCTTGAACTTGTTTACTACACATTGAAGACTAACACTAGTGAGTACAAGAAGTCCTTCACTGATCTGACCTACACTACATTTATTATCAGACTTGTGTCAAAAAACCCAAGGAAGTAATTCTGATTTATGTCATACACAAAGTCCCAGCAAATTTTGACATTATATGCAGCCCACCTCAAATACTACCCATACCTCTGCCAGGACTAGCGAAGCTGAGAATACTCTGCTGCAAAGAGAGTTAGCTATATGCTTGTAGAGTCCTTAATAGGAATGACTGCTGAATGGGACTCCAGTGTTCCTGTCACAGCCAACTATTCATTAGAGAGGAAAAAAGCACCCCACCAAAAATGTTGGAAGAAAATAAGCAGCAGGAAAGCAAGAGAAAACATACTGCAAGAAGCAGGTGACAGTAATGGAACAAGCAGAGGAAAGTGGACAGTGAAGTAAAATTAGATAAATAAAGTCTTTAACATTTGCACTCATACCTAGCTAAAAATCAGCCAAAAAAATACATCTTACTCTGATCTAAACTCCTGACCCACACGTTTGGTGTACTACAAGCATTCACAATGACATTCAAAGATTCCATGTTGCTCAATTCCAGACCAAAGGAGCCCAAAGTGATAAAAAAATACAGTTATGCGCAGTGAAATTTATATTATTAGAAAGTATTTTTCCCTAGAATTATGGTTCTATGAAACCACCAGTCAGTGAAAAAACTTTCTCAACTTCTCTGCCATGGTTATAGAATAGGGAGGGCTCTGTCTGAAGTCCAGGACGCTGTACAGAGGACGGTTGCAAAAATCATTGAGAGTAGAGAGTAAAGCTTGAACCTCCAGACAGGAACAGCTAAGTCTCAAGCAGTCCTTGCTAACTAGCTCTGCACTGGGCCATACCCAGGTTTTAGACTAGTTGAGAGCAGAGCATGCTGATCAAAACCTCTCCAAGGAAAAGGTAAAGAAATACAAGAAAGCTCTCTGGACCAGACTACAGACACCTCATCAACCACAACTAAGCAACAGATACCATAATAAGTTTATTTGCAAGCAGAATAAAAAGGGAAAATTAAATGGATGTATATGGGCGGTGTCAAGAAAAATTACTCACTTGAACTTAACTTGATGTTCCAGAACTTGAAAGCAGAAGAACTTGATGTGATCATCACTAGAAAAGAAAATTCTGTTACTGGAAGCAATATGGTACACATTTCTGTGAAGAAAAAAAATCCTCAAATATTACAACCAGATTGCCCCTCTGGCACCAGAAAAAACCAAAATTGCTGCTACTGTTACATCAAAGCAAAATGAGCAACTGTTACACTAATATTTATGTTTGATACTAGTCTTTTTTTTTTATAGCCACCTAGTTGTTATGGTTTGATTTCAGTATTGAACAAACAAAACTACAATACCTACTGTATCCCGCCCTCACAAAAATCTGTCACGCTTCAATAGTATGTTCAAGGCCCACTACTACACTAAGTGCAAGTTGTACACTGCATCTTAAAAACCGAAGGTAAAAAATTGAGGTATAGATTAAGAATAGACATTCCACATGCTCCATCATCCACACCACTTTTTCATCTTATTATCTACAACTTACAACAACCATAATGTACATTTTAAAGATTATAATTTCTAATATTATGTGGTTTTAATTACTACACATTCTCCTGGAGTCAGTAGTTTTGATAAATCATTTACAAAAAAGCATTCACTATAAACTACTGCTGTTATTCAGGAGATATGCACCCCTCAACTTCCTTCCAATTTGAATTATTCTGTAAAACAGTGACAACCTAGTATTTTTGATGTAAATACATAACTATGTGCAAAAATAGTGGCGGTTACACACTCTTTGCATCTTGAAAAATGGGATGGCCTACTCCATAGAACAGGGGCAAGGAACTACTTATGAGATTACTGCATATAAAGTCTATAATCTCACAGTGGGCAACTTTTAGCGCTTCTTTTCCCCTGGATTTCAAACACCAGCAGTCTTTAGGCTACTAAACTATCATGGAGTTTAATTTATACATTGTTCTTCCTTGAAAGGCATTATACAGAGGCCAGAGATCAACTATGATACTAAAAATAGTATGAAGATCATATTAGCTTTCAACAATTTTTTGTCTATTATGCTGCACCGCTAAATCAGACCCACATATATTACTAAAAAATAAGAAAAATAAGAAAGTAAGAAATTACAGTTACATTACCTGTATATACTCTGAGCTAATGCTTCTGCACAGACTTGCCAAGCATCCTGAGATATCTTGAGCTGCTCAAAGTAGGCTAGTGCCTGCAAAAATTGAGGTAAGTTTTGCTTAAAAAAGAGCAAAGCACATAGCAATACATCTCATTCACACTTGCCCTCATATTCAAACAGCTCTTCTTCAAAAAACCAACACTATTTGGATACATTTCAGTGGCTCCCTAATCACCTTAACACTGAGTGGGTTTTTTCCAAATGCTAATATCATAGGTACCCATTTCATATTCAATACAAAGATTTTTGTTACTTGAATACAGAAGTCATAGAATCAGAAGTGTTGAGGTTAGATGGAACCTCCAGAGATATAGTTGACTAGAGCAGCTTGCTCAGGGCCTTTCCATTTAGGTGGAAGTTCACATCCAAGTTAAAAGTCCTTCCAAACTCTGAAGATGTGGTGATTTAGATTTTTCACTGAAAACAACTCACTATTTTTGTTGCACCACTTTGCATGTATTCAACACCCCAAACTCAAAAAACACTCGAACACTGACCACCTGGACAACTGTCAGTTTATGAATCTTCTACAGAAATTGAGAAAACATCTAGCAAATTTTAGATAATCGAGTTACTTATCAGGACTTCTAAACAGTTTTGACAACAGTTAATTTGATTTAATTGCTTTAAGACTCAGTGTGGCCTGTAATACAGAACAGTAAAGCAAGTTTCGAAGCAGAGATTAGATTAACAACATTATTTCAATTCTATGAATGCCTGTATTTCAAGGTGGAGGTTTGATTGTTGGACATTTTTAGGGGCTGCTTTTTGCATTAGTTCATAAAGGTTTCCATTCACCAAAGTCATCTCCCAAAGTAATTATTCAGAAGTAAGTTCTAAAATAAGAATTCACTTCCTGTAGTTAGTACTAGTGATTTTTTTATCCTTAATATATTGTTTTACTAGAAATGGTTTGATACTTCCCTTATGTTACATCTTACATGATAGTGGAAAAGGCAGGTCCCCTTCTGCTATGAAATATTTCAAAACTGGGCAGACTGCATAGTTAAAAGGTCAATAAATATAAAAGCTTCCAGTTTTAGTGATATTCTATTAACAGATCACTAAAGATTAGCTATATCCGTCCTTTTAAAAAGGACAAATACCCAGAACCAACATATTTCACAGGCTGCTTAGCAAATCAAACCACATTTGTAACTGTTTTAAACATTCTAGGATTTGTTTTACAAACATAAAACCATGGTATTAACATCCTTGTTACTGAAAGATTTTACTAGAAGTTACTTTGTAGACAGTTAAATCAACATGGTAATCAGTAAGCGGAGATAATTACTCAATAAATAGTTATATAAATAATAATTTCTTTTCATAAGAGCATCTCTTATGCAGTAAATGTTACCCACATACCATGATTACTTTCTTAACCTAAAGTAACACAAGCTTCACTACAATTAAACCCACACATTGCATTAAAAAGACACTAAAGCTAGGTAATCCATTAAAATTATAGTTAAAAAAATTATCTAAGAATCAACAGGCCAATTTCAAGCAAATTGTTTTCTGTGGCTGATTTTCATTCCATGAGAACCTATGTAAGGAGTTGAGCAACAGCTACAAAGAATTGAAAAAACTTAAATAGTCAAAGTCCAGAAAAATAAATTCTATGCATGTTAAGTGCAATTAAACTGAAATGCAACAGAATTGATAATACACAACCCTCAGCCTACAAGTTTGCAACATGGCTTTGTTTCGTACTTGCCACCACAAACCCTATGCACTGACTTACAAAATAAACCCACCAAACCCCCTCAGCCCATGAAGACATGAGAATTTTGCACTGCAATACCACCTCCAGTTATTAGAGGGAAAAGGAATTAATTACATACTCTTTGTCTGAAGTCTGCATCAGCATTTGGGTTTAGCCCTAAAAGGGCTTGTTCATCCATCTCTATTGCTATACTCGTTGTTTCCTGTTCCTAACTGCTTTGCCCACTTCTTCTAGAGGAGAAAATACAATCATCTGCAAATAAAGAAAGTTTATTTGCTCAGCAGAACTAGAAAAATTAAAACCAGGACAGCAACAATGACACAAGTTGGCCCACAAACCTCAAACAATGTACTCCAACTAAACATGAATGCACACACTTCTGATACAGCTATCAGAATTCTAAATCCTTTAATCAACTTCTCACAGTACTATATTTTGTACTGAATAAGGAAATTTTAAAGTCTTCATATATTTCAGTTCTCTTGAAAACTTAGTTAACAGAAAGATGGCATTATGTATTCAACTGAAAGGCTTGAATTTCAAGCACGCAGGAGTTTCAGCCAGATATGACATACGCATAAATATACTCCTTCAGTGAAAAACCACAGGTTGTTTCCCCCCGCCACAAAACTGAAAAAAGAACCAAACCAACAAAAAACCACTACTAAACTCCAATATAGTTAAGATGCTTCATAAACCCACTCACAAAGTATTTCCCAAGGAGGGGGCAAAGTCATTAGGAGGTCTTTCTTCTAAGGCAAGCACATACAAGCATCTTAGAAATTAACCACAAAATACACCATACTGAGTTGTTAACAAAAGCTTTCTGTTCCTACTGATGGGTGCTGATTTACTAGCAATGATTTTTATTTAGGAAATTCAGTGTAAAATTAACAAGTGAGCTAGACAACTGTTCTAAAGATGGCTTGCCTCTATAGGTTGTTCCACAATGCACTAGCAAAACACAGAGAATTAAAAAAAAATTAAAACTTCTCTGTCAAATACTAGGATGCTGTTAAACAACAAGAGGGGACAAAAATCCATCTATCCCTTCACATCTCTGCCCCACCTCCCCCCCATGGTAACATAGTTAATTAGGCTGAAATCAGGCCTTGTTACATAAGTATGTAGGAGGTAGCGGAAAGGAAGAGACAAGAGGAAGAGATGAAATACAAAGGAGCTGTGGTTTGAAGCTGCCTACATACCCATGGGTAGAACTTCGAATTTCTTAGTATTGCATCTCATGCATGCTCTACTGTTCACCCTCCCCCACGGGAAGAAAGGTGGCACAGTGACAAGCAACAGCAAGCAGAACTGAAAAGGAGAGCCCAGAATTTAATGTGGTTAGAGACCTTTATAGAAGAGTCAAGACAGAATACACTACGCCAAAGTGGATAATGAAAAGCAATTTAATAAGTAAAACTGAGTTCATACAAAAAAATTTGCAGGTTTCGGCAGTATAGAAACCAGAAAGTCTGGAACAAAGCGATGACTCGTGGCAAAAGAAGCCTCACAGACTGCCTTAGTCACAGTGATCCCCCTCAGGGGCAGAATCTTTAGGGATTAAACTTGCTGTGCTGAGTCTTCCCCCTCTGCATTCCCAGCCCCCAACCTGTTTTCTGCATAATCAGTATCCAGAAGAGCCAGATTAAAAAAAAATAATAAAATGCTCTAGGGAAAATGATTTTTTTTTAATAGCATCTTTTGATTAGAGTCTGGTCCATAGTTACACAACTATTTAATATACAGAAGCATTTTTTTCGCATATTTGCCTGCTGATATCAGCACATTACTATCTTTTTGGCGGATGATTTATACCTGGGTGACAAATTTTGCTATTAAAAATAATATGACTCAAACATGTATTCTCTCCACTTGTCATTGCTAACAGCAATGCCAGTCAGTTCTACTCATTTTCTAAATGCCTCATGAGTGTATTTAAAATTTCAACTTCTATCATATAGCCTTTGCTCAGTTTCATCTTGACTAGCCAACTTTAAAAGACAATCAATGAGATGAAATATTTGAATAAGCCTCTTGCAAAAGCTAATAAAATAGCTTTTCATGCCTCATGGTTTTACTTAAGCAGGTAGCTTTTCTACCACGAATCTATTTAACCAGCCAGTTACACTTCAAAAGCAAAACTGAACTGTGATTTCAATAATACTAATAATTCACAAAATGCATTGCAAAATGCACTTAGCTATAGCATCAAGTATGTCATTAAACCAAGTTTTATTTATAAAACCAATTGATAACATCAATAGTTAATATGCAGATGTGCAGAAAGTATTGTCTTATTTACTTAGAGATTTTTTTGTTGTTGTTAAGCAGTACACCATGTCGGGTGGCAAACTCATCTTACAGTAATTAGGAGGATGCAGCTCCTTACCAGTGAAGTCATATAGGTATGTCTCATCTTTATTCCCTTTCCCCTACTAAATACTTAAAAATGCATTTAATAGTAAAGATTGTTTTCATAGTGAAGAGGAGGAGGAAAAAAAAAGTTAACCCACTTCAAGTGGGGAAGACTGCCCAATTAACAATACAAATGTTGTCAAAGTGTGTAACTTCGATCCAGATATACCCCAATAGTGGAAGAATGAAAGCATTCAGGGCATTTTAACTACAGATGCTAACCACGGGAACAATGTGCAATTAAAGAAAGCTTCATGTGCAGCAGTCATTTTAAGTATTTACAAGATGTGATAGCACAGGGGGAGCCAGTGGCGTGCCTCATTTGAATTTCCTCAAGTTGTCTCTCTAATAAAACAAAGACATTAAAATTCATCTTCTACCATCTTTTTTGCGGTTTTGCTTGCTGCAAACCTTGGGCACATTTACAGCCTCTGGGCTCTAGACCCTTTACACTGACCCAACACGCGGTTAAAGCCAACAGCTGTGTAACTTACTCCTACTTCGACAACTTTTCAACTGGACTAGAAAAGTTTTTCTTTCTGAAAGTAAGATTAGGCACAGTTTTACTGGCAGGAATTCCCCGTAAGGAGTAAGGCCTCCTTGCCCCCGACCCAGACTCGGTCAGAGCCCGGTCTCCTGTGGCTGGGAAGAGCCAACGCCGCTCCGCAGCGCAGCCGGGGCAGGCGTCGGGAATTCACAGCCCCCCGCGTCCAGCTCGGCGGCGTAGCTGCCCGCTTGTCCTTAAACCTCTCCAACGCCGTCCCAGGCCTCTGGGAGCGACCCAGCCCTCCCACCCGCGGCGGGGACCCACCGCTCCGACCACGCCGGGACCAGCGGAATATGGAGGTGCGGGGAGGTCCCTCCCTCCCCTCACGCTGGCGTCCTACGATTTCTTCCTTCCCCCACCGGAACCACAGCGGATGGACAGCCACCGAGGCGGCAGCTCCCGCAAACAGAACCTCACCACAGACTGCAGCGTGTATTACAGAGAAAAACAGATATTTTTCGTGGCACCCACGTGGCGGGACCGGCGGGGCCCGGCCGGCTGCGGCCCCCGCTGTCCCCCAGCAGCGGGGCCAGGCGGACACGGAGGTGCCTCCCCCTCTTCCCCGGAGCCCCTCGGCTGCTGGGGAGGCGGCCCCAGGCTGAGGAAACCGGCCGGGGGACTCGCAGGAGCCCGCGGGCGCCGCCAGCTCAGCCCACACTGCCCCTTCCCCCCCCGGGCTGAGTCAGCCGCATCGCGTGTCGCATCCTGCCCGCGCCCCCCCGCCGGTACCTTCCCGGTCAGTGCTCCATCCCCGCCGTCAGTGCTCCCGCCCACCCCAACGGCTCCGCAGCCGCCACGAGCACAGGGAGCGGAGCAGAGCGGAGCCGGCCGCGCCGCCTCGGCTGGCGGCGGGAGGAGGAGAAAGAGGGGGAGAAACAGAACCGCCCCTCTCCGCCAAGCCGGCCGGCCGCGGGGCACGCCGGGATGTGCCCCGGCCGCGGGGCAACCTGGGAGCCGTAGTCCCACCCCCCACCTCGGTACGGCCGACACCGCTGTAAAACCGACAGCACCGGCGGAATAAACTGCGGCTGTCCCAGCCCGTCCCCGAACTGCCTCCAGCATCTGGAAATCATGCTATGTTGGCGGGGCGGGGCTGGGCCGCTGGTGCGAGCTCCGCAGTAGCGGCCGCAGCGACCTGCTTGGGGACGCGCACAGGGCAGGGCCCGCGCTGGCGGGGGCTTGTCCGTGAGGAGCGATCTAGTTATGTCTGCACATGTGGCACTGGGCTCCTGCGCACAGGGCTCCGCAACGCAGCGCCGTGTACGGGGATTTGCGTCATCACACGCCCGCGTGGCCGTCGGGCCAGACTTAAAACCGACCTAAACGCGAACAACTGCATTACAAACCCGTCCCAGCCGCGCTGCAGTTGCACTATCTTTCAAGGCAAAACCCACTCCTGTCCCGTGGCTACGACAGCGCAGCTCTCAATGGCGTGAGGCGCCCAAAGCTCGAGAGACGCTTGCTTGTCCTGCCAGCAGAGCCGCTGCCCGCTCACGGTGCACCGGGGAGCGATGGCCCGGCGGGACCAGCCGCAAAACAGAGGGATCCCATGGAACTGAGTGCGTGGGGGCGATCCGCAGGAGCAACCTCACGGTAGTCAGCGACCTCGCTCTCCCAGGGGACGACGGGCGAGAGAGGTTCCCCCGACAGCCCTCCGCTCCCGGCTACTGCCCCGAGGGGAATGCGGTGCCTCCGCCTGGAGCCTCCCTGCCACGTCCTCCGCGCCAGTGCCAGCAGGGCTGGCGGGAGACGGAGTCACGCACAGCCAGCTCTCCTATCGGGACCATGCAGGCCCGCAGCGTCGGCGATGGGAACAGGGGGCGGGGGCGGGGGCGGGGGCCGGGGCCGGGGCCGGGGCCGGGGCCGGGGCCGGGGCGGGGCTGCGGGCAGAGCACGGGGCAGGACGGGCGCCGGCCGGGCCGGGCCACGCGCCGCCGCCAGCCCGGAAGCCAGGCCGCGCGCGGAGACTGACAGCAGCGTCCTCCAATCGTGCGCTGCTCGCAGCCAATCGCCGCACGGGCCGCCGGGGGCGGGGCCGGGTGACTGACGTGAGGCGGCGGAGCACGCGGCCATCCCTTTCCTTTCCTGCGGGCCGCGGCGGAGGAGCGCCATGAAGGCTTCGGGCACCGTGAGTAGGGGCCGGGGCCCGGCGAGCGCAGCCGGGGCCGGGAGTGGGGCCGACGTGGCCGTCGGCAGGGTGGCGATGGTGCGTTGTAGCGCTCGAGAGCGGCCCATGCGTGCCCGAACGGCGCCGCCTGGCTCGTGAGGTGCCGAGGGGCCAACATGGCGGCGGCGCCGCTCCCGCCTGGTGCGGGCCCAGATTGGCGGGCGGCATCGCGGGGAGATCCACGGGGAGATCGACCCGCCCGGCGCAAGGGGCTCTCTCCGCTTCTGGATTGAGTTCCTCTCGTCGCGCTGTTCGTTTCTGGAGCCGCGGAACCTGCGGCGGGTTCGGCGCGGGGTGGGCGCGATGGTGGCTCCGCGGCTCGCTCACTCTGCAGGCCGCCTGTGTTTCGTGTTCCTTCAGCTGCGGGAATACAAGGTGGTCGGGCGCTGCCTGCCCACGCCGAAATGTACGACGCCTCCTCTGTACCGCATGCGGATCTTCGCTCCGAACCATGTCGTCGCCAAGTCCCGGTTCTGGTACTTTGTTTCTCAGCTGAAGAAGATGAAGAAGTCTTCTGGAGAGATTGTGTACTGTGGCCAGGTGAAGGATTAAAAACCTAAAAACGTGGGAGGGTCTTATGGAATTCCAGCAGGTTTATGTGGAAGGATTTTATAGGAATCACAGTTATTGGGTGTGAGGTTGAAAGCCATTCATCTTCCAGTTGCTGTGAAAAGGAGTGACAAGTTTGATTTTTGAATGTAGTGGTACCTGTCCTGTAAACTAAATAGAAACTTATTTACTGCTTCAGAATTATGAGCCATGTTTCGCTCAGTGTTGCTCTCTTGTTCTTAGACTTCGTTCATTGTGCCATATACCTTTTAACAAGCATCTGGATATCCATAACCCTGGGAAAGTGGATGTTTATATGCTTACGCTCCTGTATCTTGATACTTAAAGAACACTCTTTAGAGCTGAAATCTTGTATTTTTCTTTGAATTACTATAGTTTTCCACTCTGAATTACCAAAACTTAAATCCAGCTATGTTGGTAAGGGGAAGGAGTTGTTTTTTGACAGTAAGACTTAAAACAGTGGTTTTGTTAGAGCTCTGGAATATTTATTATTAAAATTGTGAAATGGTGATAGTACATCATCTCTAACTACTGCCATGTTCTTGTGTAATTCCAGGTGTATGAGAAGTCCCCTCTGCGGGTAAAAAATTTTGGTATTTGGTTGCGCTATGATTCTCGTAGTGGAACCCACAACATGTACAGGGAGTACAGAGATTTGACCACTGCGGGTGCTGTCACTCAGTGCTGTGAGTATATGTAACTGTTGAGTTATAAAATATAAGCAGAAGATTAAATCTCAAACTAGGCGTAAAGCATGCTGACTTAATCCATGGTAAAATAGCTGAAACACTTGGAAAAACTAAAGGAGGAAGTTGCCAGCTATTCCATAGATGTTTATCTGTTACCCATGTGGTATCTGACTTGTTACCTCTCTTTATACAGTTTCTCTGACTGGAAAGTATTCCCACTTCTTTTTGGTGTGTCTTTCTACAATTCTAGTAATGAGTTTTGCTATACAAACTGAAAATTTAATGACTTTTTAGGTGCTGTATTTCCTGCACTGTGTTGATTT
The DNA here is from genome assembly GCF_020740725.1 of Corvus hawaiiensis. Classification (NCBI taxonomy): domain Eukaryota; kingdom Metazoa; phylum Chordata; class Aves; order Passeriformes; family Corvidae; genus Corvus; species Corvus hawaiiensis. Next base: position 46,522,117 of record NC_063216.1, read on the forward strand.
AAGGTAGTCATCTTCCCAAGTCTTGTGAAGAGAGTATTTCAGAGATCGTGTGGAACATACTAGCATCTGTCCTTTGGAGAACAAGTTAAAAAAAAATCAGGAAATTTTTTTTTTAACAGGAAAAAAACCCAATTGTTACTCCAAGATCTCATTGTCTCATTTCAGGGAGAATTAATGTTTGTCCTGATTTCAGTCTGTTTTGTGAAGTACTTGAGGGATAGACTATTTGTATAGTTGATGCTGTTGATATTTGACTCCAAGGTGTTAGAAGCACTATAGATTGCACATAAAAACCCAAAGAATATTGTTCTTAATAATGATATTCTTGTCATGTGTGCAAATATTAAATGTATCTTGTCGCCTTTCAAAAGCTGAAGTGCTGTTGAAAGTGAAATTTAAGGTTCTACATTAACGTATGATAATCCCTGTTAATTAACATACCGAAAGATTGCTTAAGAGACCCAGGAACCTTATTTTTCATGGTATAATGGTTGATGCTTTTATATTTGAGAATAGTCGTGACAGGTAAGTTTTTAATAGGTGTGTTAGATCTTCATGGGAAACACTGTAGTATTTCAGCAGACATACCTTATGGAACTAGCAATGGATGTGATTTGAAGCCAGTGATTTGCACTGCTGAATCGAGGAATTTTCAGGTAGCCCAGGTACAGATGCTTCCTCCTATTCTGAAAGTCTGATTATGTGGGATGAACATCAATTCATGGTTCTATTGCTGGTCAATTTCAATAAAAGTAAAGATAACCTCAGGTCATACCTTTACTTGCACCTTGCTGCTGGAAGGGAAATTGTTTTGGAGTTCATGTGTCTTTCCAGTAATTGTATTTCAGTGTTCATTCTGAATCACAGGATTTTTTTCTCTTGGAAGAGATTAAGTAGTCCTAGGTATCTCATGTCTGTGTGTACTTGAAATTGGACAAGAAAAGTAAGATAGCCCTTCCTGTTGAGGAGCTTACTTAGAACTTACAGGAAGAATTTGCTGCTGCTTGTTGGTTTTGTGATATTTTTGCCATCACTTCAATATATTAGAAACTGTGATTTTAATTACAGCTGATCAGAAATTTTAAAAGTTGTAGATGGCACTATGAACATTTCTTAAACAAAAGGCTGTCAGATTCTTAAACTGAAAATGTCATGAAATTTATTTTTAATGAGTTCTGTTGTTCCAGACCGTGATATGGGAGCCCGTCATCGTGCCCGTGCTCACTCTATTCAGATCATGAAGGTTGAGGAAATTGCTGCCAGCAAGTGCCGCAGACCAGCAGTCAAGCAGTTCCATGTAAGTGAGCCAACACTGCAGTGGCCAGCGGGTCCTGGTCTAATGCTGGACTCAAGAGGGGATCTCTCTTGTGTGGTATAGGTTTGCTTTGCAGCCAGAAATATGGCAGGAACCAAACTTGGGTGCATATGTTTATGGTATATTATGATCAAAGCTTCTACTGCTAGAAGTATTTGGAAGGAAGTCACAATAAAGCAAATGCATGTTATGGTGCAGAAAACATGCCTCTTACTGGCATTACTTTGAAAAAAAGGATGCAGAATTAAGGTGTTTGTTAAGTCCTCTGAAGTATATATTAATTTGTGGATGGATTACTTTTCTAAGCATAAGTTAGTTACTGAATGCAACTTGGCTATTTATTGCAAACTGTTTTCTGTTGTTTATCTAATACCTCAATTAACATAGAAACACTTTTCTTGCAGGATTCTAAGATCAAGTTCCCGCTGCCACACAGAGTTCTGCGTCGTCAGCACAAACCACGTTTCACTACCAAGAGACCAAATACTTTCTATTAAATACAAAAACGTGTTGTCAACTCTGTGTTGCAATAAAGGTCTTACTGGCACCTTTCTTTCCCAGTTGTCTTTTGGAGACGGTGTTCTGATTGTCTAGGAGTCCCCCTTCTTACTCTTTTATTTTCTGTAAACCATTGGCAATCTACTATTTACAGCTGTGATTGCCTTGAACAGGTGAGTGTTTCAGGTGCTGACTTAAATTACCAAAATATCCCATCAATAAATCAAATTTTAATAACCAACTTTCCAGGTCAGAGAAGTCTGTTGTCGAGCAGCTGTAAAATCCTACATCCATTTTGTTCTTTTGGCACACAAAGTGAACAGTTGAATTCAGGAAGAAGGCAGCTTCTGGTGCATGCAGAACTCGGACTTGTCAGCTGTAGGAATAAAGACCTCATAAATTCAGTTAAGCTGCTTCAAATTTCAAGCATTTAAATCCAAAATTTTATTTCTAAACTGAATCTTTTCAGGGATGTTGCACACTGTACTTAATAAGCTCACAAGTATGCATACGGAGGTGCCTGTGTTTAGAAAAGTGATGAAGGGCTTGGCAGATTTATCCTTTTATTAGACTAGTGAATGAAAATGATGACAATTTTTATATCCAAGCCCAAATCCTCAGGCTACTTTGTTTACAGTAAGAAGCTTGCAGACACTGTGTAGTTAGGGTTTATTTAAAAAGCTGCAGCTTTAAGCTTGCAGCATGAAACGCAGGGCGGCAGGGCGGAGGCGAGCGGCCGGCGCGCCCGAACGCGCGGTGTGGGCGGGCGGTCCCACGGCCCGGCGCTCCCGGGCCCTTCCGCTGCCCGCCCGCCAGCAGCGCGAGCCCCGGCCCGTCACGTGACCCCGAGCAGGCCGCTCCCCGCCCCGCGGGTCACGTGTTCCCTCGCGCGGGCGGGCGGGCGCCGGACACGGAAGTCGCGGCCGCTGCGGAGGCGCCGGGCGGGATGGGGGAGTCGATCCCGCTGGGAGCGCCGGTGCCGGTGGAGCAGGCCGTGCTGGAGACCTTCTTTTCCCACCTAGGCATCTTCTCCTACGACAAAGCCAAGGACAATGTGGAGAAGGAGCGGGAGGCCAACAAGAGCGCGGGGTCCAGCTGGCTGGCGCTGCTGGCCGGGCTGGCGCACCTGGCGGCGGCCGAGAAGGCCTATCACAGCATGACCTTCCTGGGACAGAAGCTAGGTACCGCTCCGGGGAGGGAGGGACCGGCTCTCCCAACCCGCGCCGCGCCGGCCTCAGGCTGGGGGCCTGCCCCGCGCTGGGCTCCGCGGGTGCGGAGCGGGCGGCTGGGAGGTCACCTGGCAGCCGGTGTTTGCACGGTGCTGCGTACTCGAGGTCCCTGGGGGCCCTGCCTCGGCGGGTGCGTGCATGTGCGCCTGAAAGACGAGTGCTGGGTTAGTGAGTGTCCGTGGGCCCGCTGAGAAATCGGCTGTGCCATTTGTGCTACCCTTAAAGAATGAACGAGAGGACAGGTGCCGTGCAGGTGGCACACTGGCTGTTGTGCCAGTCGATGCATCTCTTCGTTGGCGGGCAGGGTACCTACCCGCCCTTCCCCAGATTTAGGCAGAGGTGTTTCTGTGTTGAGATGCTCTGGCTTAGATATCGGTAAAGATGAGCTTACTGGGGTAACCAAAGCGTTAAAGCTTTTTCACCTTATATTAGAGGTGTGGATATGTAAGTACTCGGGGCTGGAGATAGCGTCCTAGGAGTTGTTATCTATGCAGATACTGCAGGATCTCAGAAAGCTTTGGCCACGGTCTCAGCTGCTTTGTGTTCTGTCAGTAAGTGAACAGAAAAATCCCAAACTGGCACAGAACAAGCTTCCATGACGTTACCCTTTGGGCAAAGCTGCTTATTTTCTTTTTGAACTGCAGATGGGCATGGGAAATGGATCAAAGGATATCAGTCTCATGCATAGCTCATTAAACCATCAAGAAAATCCGGCTTTGTTGTTTAAGTGGTGACTTGGAACTATTTATAAGATCTTTACAGCCAAAACTCTGTCTATAAGGCTGACTTTAAAGGGTGAATTTGGTGCTTGCAGAAAGGATAAAGGTGACAACAGAAAGGACAAAGTTTTGTTTGTTTATTTATTTACTTTATGAACAACTACAGTAGGTTATTCTTTCTCTTGCCCGTGTCCAGGGGGCTATTCATGTCTTACAATGGGAGCTGTTTCACTATGATAGCCAATTCTCTACCTTTCTACCTCAAATGTCAGTGGTCACCTTTGAACACTGTGTGTGTAAAAGGAATGTAGAAAGAGCTATCCACCATTACAAAATTTATAAGTGGTTTCAAAGTGGAACCTAAATTTGGAATCTTTAAAAGATTCAGACTCAATCCCTGTGGTCTTTGCTCCGCTGCAGCTGTTGAGTGCCAGAATGGCACATTAGGTCTTCTGCAAATAGAAACTATGAAATAAGGCTAGTACATTTGTACAGCCTTTCCATAATGTCAAAGTTAAATATCTTTTATTTTGACCTTTTGCTCCTTTTCTTTTTTAAATTCCTCATAGTGTTGAGCAGGTAGAATGGGGCACAGATGACTTCTTGTTCTCCCTCCCTCCCTTCGGGTTTTAGTTATGGATTAATCTGCACTGTGGTCTCACTGGGATAAAGCGTGATTGTTTTCCCTTTGAATTCTGGTTTATAGTGAGATTGGATAGGGACATTAAGAAACATTTGATTTGTACGCACAGATGTCACATGGTTCCCATTTAAAGGTTGCTTCGTGAATTTAAGTGCTTCGCGATTGAAGAGGGATTGTTAAGGGAATTCTCTGGAAAAGATCTAGAGTTATTATAGGAGTGGAGGCTATTAAGATTTGATCAGTCAAGTCATGATGACTTAATTCTTCTGACTTACATAGATAACAGTATTTCTAGGTCATATATCATAGTAGTAAATTTAACTGAACCCTGGGTTTCTTAAAAGTCATGTCGTAACTGAGGCAGCTGTGAAGGAGTTGTTGTTTTGAAGCAGCCATTGGCTGCTGAGACATGAAGTGGGACAAGTGTAGCTTGCATGAAATTATATGAAGTTTTTCTGAGCATATGCTCTGTAATTCAGTTACTTGCAGAATAAAACACTGAATTTTGTTTCTTTGTTAAAAGAAGTACTGTAATTAAACCATACTTACAAACAACTAGATATATAATCACAAGTACAAGACTTTTCCAGTATTGCTGTCTATCTTTGCTGTCCCTGGATTTTGGTAATACCTCCATATTTATCTGAACAGGTGGTCAGTCATTCTTCAGCCGAAAGGACTCCATCCGAACCATCTACACATCTCTGCATAATGAGCTGAAGAAGGTGGTGGCGACGGGTCACAATGCACTAGGAGGAACAGCTCCTCACTTGGAAGAGCTGCTTTCTCACCTGTCTGAACAGCTCTGTTTTTTTGTTCAGGCTCGGATGGAAATTGCTGACTTCTATGAAAAAATGTACACGCTCAGCACCCAAAAGTTCATTAACTCTGAGGAACTGGTAAACATTTTGGAATCCATCTTAAAGAAATACAGTTCAAGGTCAGTGCTTCTTTGCTGGCAGTATGTACTCAGACACGTGATCTGTAATACCTGATGTTGACGTTCAAAGCAAACCTAAAGACTTTGCTGTCCTTTGACTGCTGAACAGCACAGTCCCTTCACGAATTCATGTGTGAAGTCTGTGTTGGCCAGCAGCATCAGATGCATGAAGTTTCTTCAAAAGAAGAAAAATAACAAAGGGAGTCTGCTCATGGTGTACTAGGAGCCTTCCTCCCTATGCCTTAATTAAAGCTCAGCATGTTCATTTTAAGAAGAGAGGAAGAGTGATTTTCCTTTTATAAGATGCAAGGCTTCTTGCACTTTTTCTTTGGCAGGTGAGCAGAAACAAGCCTTAATTTCATGTGGACTTCAGTAAAAGTGACATAAATAAAGCAAATACTTGTGTGACAGTTATACTTTTTAGGCTAGAATATATGTTTGCTTAGATCTAAAAGCTACACCACAACTCTCTGGCCTACCTGGGAGGGCTTTAGGGTGCTCTGTTACCACTTCTCTTGAGGGGTCTTGGAGCCACTAGGAGGAGCACCTCTGAGCCTTTGGTCTCTGCCAATATGGTTGCTTGAAGTTAAGATTTAATAGTTCCTGTTAAAAAATCCCAGGAGGTTTCTAGATGAGGGTAGGAGGGGTATTTCACATCTAACTTATATGCCTTGAAAATGATGGCAGTTTAAAAGAGAGTTTTTGAATGCTTGTCAACACACCCAAATTCTACCTGTTCATTTTAAACCAAAAAAGGTAGCCATTGTAGGAAGTTAACTGTCAGATGTGGTTGCATTTTTTAAAATCTTTGTTAGTGAAATAGTGTTTAAGAAGACTTTTGGGGAAAATATTCACAGGTCTTACTTTTTTCAGTTATGATTTTTAAAGTGTTCACCTAGGAAAAATCAAAATAATTCAGTGCTGCTTTCTCGTATTTCAAATTGAAGCACTGCAGCTGATTCCCTTATATTTTTAGGGATAACTTTGGCAAATTGCTACATAATTTTGCAACCTGCAAATCAAAACTAGTCTATATGATCTTACTAATGATGTTTTGCAATTCTTGGCTTGTGACCACTTAAAATATCAGGGCTGTTAGTCCAATAAAAACCTGAAACTTAGATATATTTTCCTTGATGTGATAAACATTATGGAGTAAAGGGAAGTAAGTTTAGGGGTTTGGATGGTTTTTTGTTGGCATTTTTTTGTTCGGGTGTTTTTTTGAGAAGTTGATTTCTGTTGTACAGTAACCACTGCCATCTGTTCTGAGCATGTGCTAAATCAACAGAACTGTTAAAAAATCTGAAAACTGAAATTTGTACTTTGATGAAGTGATTGGAGACTATACGTGCATACAAAATGTTTTACTATGCTATTTAAATAAATTTCACTGATACATTTGTACTTCTAAGGCATTATATGTTATATAATATGTTTATATAATATATATTATGTAACTATATGTATTATAACATTTTTAAAAAAATAAGTAATGTCTCCCTGGAAAAAATACTGATGATCATGCTTTGGGTTAACAAGCAATCTTTAAGATGGAGACAATCTAAGATGCTGTCAGAGCTAATTCAGTACCTGCAATGTGCTCCTCCCCAGTGGCCTACAGAATATTTCTGAAACAGTGGGTAAAATGATATATTCCTTTAGTCCTTCCTTTTAGTTTCTTCATAGCTCAGATCAGTTTCTGGGGTGTGTTATGTTGATATGTACTGGCTCCAAGGCATTTCTGCTTTACAGGTGAAACATCAAATAAACGCATCCTTACACAGCCTCTTCCCTCTGTCAGTATATTCCTCACTCGTAGCTGAGGATTTGTGCCATTATTTCAGCCAGCTGTGCTAAGGCCAGACAGGATGTGTGTTTTTTAGATAGGTTCTGGCCTTGGTTTCTTTCCTTTATATGTGAAAATAGCTGGTCAGATAATGTAGAGGAAATACCTGTTTGCTGGTGAAGGAACAGCAGAATTGACTGTTAACGAGACATATTGTTTGTATCTGAAATGCCATCTGAAAAGCTATTTTGTTATGATTTTATTACTACTTATTGCTGACTTGTACATGGCCAATACTAGATATTTTCCTTTCCATTTTTCTCTAGAATACATCTGGAGAAGTAACTTCTCCTGAAATTTTTAACTGTTGGTTTGGGTGGGATCTTCAATAATTAAAGCAGCATCAGAAGCAGGATCATTTAAAAGCTTACTATAAAATGAATAAGTAACTATAACACCTATTTTGATAAAATTTTTTTTAAGTGTTTAATGTTTTTTATCTAGTCAGCATTGGGTAATATGTGCATGAATGTGTGATCTGTGGAAGGAAAAAGAAAATGTGGCTTCTTCACAGTCTGCAAAACACAACTACCATCCCTCTGCTTTCAAGAATGGTTAGGAGGAAAAAATCAATTTTCCAACATGTTTTTAAACTTTAACACTCTGGCTTATGAAATATTGTAAAAACTTGTCTGTTTTACGTGACACAGCTCAGTTGGATGCTTCTACGTTATAAAACTCAATTACAGCAGATACACGTAGTACATAACTTGTCAGTTTACTCTGCAATCATATCAAGCTTCTCAGCTGTGGCTAAGGTGTGTATTTTTGGATTAAAACAGTTTAGCAAATCCTGCTGGACAATGAAACATTAAGAAAGCCATGAAGCGAAGTAGAAGTGGGAAGCTGTACATCAGAACGTTAATCTAGGAGACTTTGGCAGTGCTGCCTTAGTAAGGATTTTTAAATTGCTTTTAAGATTGGAGAAAACTTTCTTGGTCTGACTGCAAATGTGTTTAAACCACTGTGCTGTGTGTCATTTGATGGGACTGTCTGCAACAAATAATGTTGCATAATGCTTTTTGTACTGTCTTAAAATACACAGCAGCAAAACTGGTTTTGGTGAATGCCAAAACCATTGGAGATACTTAATGACTGTTAGAAATTATTTTTAGTTGACTCTTGTTTGTTCAAAGGAATGTAAATATGCTCTGGACTTCTCAGCCCAATTTGGACTTGCATCTTAATAACAAATCCTTGCAAGATACAAATTGTGGCTTCCAAAAAAAAGAGATGGTTACAGATAGTGATAAAATTGGCAGACATTTTTCACAAGCCAAGGAGTTAATGTTTCGACAAGAACTTGAGGAAAAGTCAAAGAAAAAGTCATGAAGGGAGAGGGGATGAAAAGCCTGAAATTTTCATTCTCTCTTCTGGTCCACAACAAAATGAAGTTGTTTTGGTTTTGAACCAGCTATTTCCAAAACAGATGTTATTTGTTGTGTCCTGGAAGCTGATGGGAATAATGACTTTGCTTTAGTTTTGGCTGAAGATGAGCTGTTAAATGTTCGAAAAATTCTGTGTAAACTTTATTGTTTTAAACCAATAACAAGACCCAAGATATTTTTCTGAAGTGAGAAGATAAATCTGTCTTTACTTAAATGGAAACCTCATCAAGTCTTGTCCTTGAACTTTTCATTGTTCTTTATTAGAGACCTCTTTAAGAGTCCTAAATGCCAATGAGGGAGCACATTTACTAAAAAGGCCACTTCTGTATTTGCTGAAGGCTCATTTTTTCTAAAGTTAGAAATTTTACATTACAGTTTTCATGGTTCCAGTTAAGTATGTTATTATTGATGATGTTTGCAAATAATATGAGTATCATGGGAAGAGAGGTAGACTGCATCTGTATTATTTTTTCTAAATGTCTGGGGAAAAAAAGTGAGAAGATAAAGAGTTGGTTATGGTTCCAGTGACTATTTTTTCTTGGCAATTTTATTGTGATTTACTAAAAAAGCAAAACCAAGCTCAGCTTGACTTCCTCATAGCTTCCCTATATGAACAAGAGATTCATAACATAATTCTTTGATTTAACTTATTATCTTACTGCTATTCCAGAACCATCAAGACATATATTACTGCCGGAAGACATTTTAAATTGGAACAAGATCACCTGAATTTAAAAAGAAATGGTGTTATATAGTAGTTCATGGATTAAGATAAACAGTGTTCTTGAACTGATGAAATACAACTCCCTTACTTTGATAGAGAAATGTCTGGCAGGTGGTGTTTTTTGTGAGATGTGAAGCAGTTCATGAAAATATTTACCGTAATTATGTAGACAGAACTGTTATTTAAATAAGGAATATTATTGTTTGTTTACACTTTGCTCTGCTTTGATATTTGATATTTTGTCTGTTAACTGGCAAATACTATCTGATGATTTCACCATTGTGTACAGCAGTTCTCATGTCTTGACTAATGTTATGTTTTCTAGATTTCATCATCCAATCCTCAGTCCTCTTGAAAGCAGTTTCCAGCTGGAGGTAGATGTGCTTGCACACCTCTTAAAGGCTCAGGCTCAGATCTCAGAGTGGAAGTTCCTTCCATCCCTGGTCAACTTGCACAGTGCTCACACAAAGCTACAGACTTGGGGCCAAATTTTTGAGAAACAGCGGGAGACCAAGAAGCACCTGTTTGGAGGGCAGTCTCAGAAGGCTGTGCAACCTCCACACCTCTTCCTCTGGCTGATGAAGCTCAAAAACATTCTCCTTGCCAAGTTTAGCTTTTACTTTCACGAGGCCCTTAGTCGACAGACAACAGCATCTGAAATGAAAACTTTGACTGCTAAAACAAATCCTGATTACTTTGGGAAAATTTCCAGTTTCATCCGGAAGTATGATGCTGTCAATGTTTCCTTAATTTTTGACAATCGTGGATCAGAGAGTTTTCAGGGACATGGTTATCATCACCCCCATTCATACAGGGAAGCCCCAAAAGGAGTGGATCAGTATCCTGCAGTGGTGTCCCTGCCCAGTGACAGGCCTGTTATGCACTGGCCCAATGTGATCATGATTATGACTGATAGAACCTCTGACCTCAACAGTTTGGAGAAGGTTGTTCACTTCTACGATGATAAAGTCCAAAGCACCTACTTTCTGACTCGCCCTGAACCTCACTTTACCATTGTAGTTATTTTTGAGTCCAAGAAGTCAGAAAGGGACTATCATTTTATCTCTTTTCTCAATGAAATTTCACATTCCCTTAAGAACTCCAAAGCTTTTGCAAGCTTGAAACCTGGATCCAAAGGGTGAAATACAAACTACTTACAAGTTGTCAAGGCAGTATGCCAGCCTTGAGGGAGCTGTAGTTTCTCAGAGTCTAATTGAAAAGGAACCATTTTTTAAAATGTTGTAAGTTCCTTTTTTTTTTTAAGCTAACAGACACTTGAAGAAAAGTATTTTTGGGCAGTACGCAGTGGGGAAACTTAATCGGGGGGTGCTGAAGGGCCACTGTGGGTTTTTTTGGTGTGGTTTTCAGTTTTCAGTATGATTAATTTTTTCAGTCCACAATTTTGTTGCCTGTATCAGAAAGGAATATATGCACTTTATCTTAGTCTGATCATTGACTGTCTTCTACAGAGTTTATTGAAAATGTGGTGAGGATGGAAGATACTATCTTTTCAGAAAACTGTATTGCCTGACAGGAATGATTTCTGGGAACTAAACACTGATGCAAGGGAATATTAAAAAAAGTGGACCTGCAAAGACACATTTTAAATAAAAATATGAGAATCAGAAAAGTGATTATTGTTAATTATAATTTAGTTTTCAAATGGTTTAAAATGCTAATTGAGCTCTCTGACACTGTTAAGCACTGGTGTCTTTTCTAAAGGCCCTGTGTTGTAAAGCTTGGTCATTGCTCCAGGACTTGGGCTGGAAAAGAAAAGCTGCAGCATGTCTTGAAAGGCTGGTATTCACTGGAGTGCTGTGACGGTGTCAGCCCAGTCCTGGCTCAGACTAACTGAAGCAGACAAGCTGAATTTGAGCAGGTGTTCTAGAAGGAACAGCTCCATGGAAAAAGCACCAAGGCTCTTTTCAATTTGTGCTTTTTTCTGGCTGACTTAAAAAATAAGAAAAAAAAGGCAGTAGGAAATGCCCTTTCTAAATGATTTATTGTCTAATTTGCAGTTAATGTCAACCTAGATTTGTTTTCAGATTTTTATTTTTTTTTTTTCTCTCTGTTCAGTTTTAAATAATTTCATAATTAAGCCAAAACACTTTGGGGATTTGGATTTAAATATATAGCCTATGCAGTATGTTTACCTCATTCTTTCACCACTTTTAGGCTGCAGGGTTGGAAAAAGTATATTTTCTAGTTACCCTGAAAGTGCTTTAATTTGGAAATCAGGGTTTCCAAATACAATAAGGGAGTCAAATTGGCTGTACCTCTAGCCTTACATTGCAGGATTCTTCTGACTGTTAGCTATGCAGTTGTGCACGCACTTTCACGGGGGTTCAGGGGAACGGATGTATATATAAGTGTAGTAAAGCAAGGTCATTAGTTGACACTGTAATGTATAACATCATCAGGTTTGTTTTAAAAGGGAGTTTAAGTCAAAATGTTGGTTTCTGTTAAGATTGAACTATGAAAGATACCTTTGCGAATGTGTCTTTTAATGATTCCCTTTCTCTCCCACAGAAGGTTGTAGTAACTTGTCTTGCCTCTCTGCAAATGCTAATTTTTTACAATCATATAAGCACATTCTGTTCTTGAAATACAAGCTCTGACTTCCACTTTGTGCCAACTGGAGCCTTCCATGCTTTGCTCTAACTATGTATTAGTCTGTTGCAAGTATCTGTGCTACTGCCTTTCACCTGAGGTCTTGGTCTGTCTGCAGAACCACTTGCAAAAGCTCAGTGTGCTCTTTGCCACTGGAAAATAACAGGGGTTGCAAATATACCAGCAGCTGGAAGGCACCTGTTTTTTGTAAGAGTGTTACCCTTTGCAGCTCGAATTCCATTTTAACAGGACAAAGTTGCAAATGACAGTATTCAGAGAGTTGGTGTGCTTCCTTCTGTGGGACAGTGACCTTGTAATAACATGTAATTTTTACTTCCTCAGCCTGAGTAACACAAAAGAAACTGTTGCCAGAACTGGTTCCCGGTCTTCAGCAGTGTAAATAAAGTGTTGTACAAAATCTATCTGCCTGTGCAGTATTTCCCTGTCATAGTATGTGTGGGAAAGGGGACAGAAAACTGGAGGAAGAAGGTGTGTGGTATAGACACGTTTGTTTCTGAGTTGCAAGGGAGGAGTTGGAAGAGGTGGAAAGGAAATCTGCCCTTCGGAGCAGATCAGCAGCTTTTACCAGTTGCTGAAGGGGCTAGAGGCTGTTCCCAGTGGTTTTTGTGGGAAGAGGAAAAGGAGGTGACTGTTCAGCAGACCTGGTAGCTCGCATCACTCTCCTGTCATTGTCCTTGGCAAATGGTGTTTCAGAAGGGAAGGGAAGGGATGCTAGGTCATATTTCTGTGCAGGAGAAGGTGGTTTGCTGCAGTTTTTTCTTCAGAGGGTCTTGGGGAAGCAATCACAGGAGCCTTATGACTTGTAAGAATTTCTGGATATTTCAGTTGATGAAGAACCAAAGGGAGCCATAACCATTGCCATCGTGGTGTGGGAAGGGAGGGAATGGGAGAGACTTGCAGGCAAATGATAGAATTGGGTGCTGGAGAAACTTGTGGGGCTGTCTCAGAGTCCTGTCCCTGTGGCTCTCCTTGTAAGATCTCAGCCTTAAATTAATACAACATGGGGAGCAGAAAACTCAGGCCGTAGGAAGTGGCTTGGATGAAGACAGGTGAAGGTGAAGAGAGGTGACATACAATCAAAATGAAATAGTGCTGCAGAGTTGAGGTGTGCTGGTACCAAAAACAAAGTGTGGGGAGTGTGAGTGTGTGGGATGAATGAATATTTATAGGTTTGTCAGATCCATGAAGACTCACGGCACAGTTTCTTACTTGATGCTTTTTGGAGTTTACATTTTAAATTACAAATGAGGTAATGGGGGGACTGTTGGGTTCAAACTGAAAGATTAGATATGTGGAAGAAATTCTTTGCTACAAACATGGTGAGATGCTGGAACAGGCTGCCCAGAGAAGCTATGGTTGCCCCACCCCTGGCCAGGTTGGATGCAGCTTGGAGCAACCTGGTCTAGTGGAATGTGTCTCCAGCCATGGCAGGGGCTCAATTGAAAGTAGATGGTCTTTAAGATCCCTGTCAGCCCCAACCATTCTGTGGTTCTGTATCTATAATATAAAACTGGCTAGGCCAGAAATGAAAACCTGTATAATTAAGCAAGGGGAGGGAATGTATCTGTGGAGTAAGTAAAGGTGACCAGAAACTCAGTAACTGGAAAAAAAAAATTCATTACTAACTTCAGTACTGGAAAGATTGATCAGTGTCTTTGCTATAAGAACTGGAAAACAAATAGACACTTGCTGAACTGGGTGATACCCCCCCCCCATCCGCCAGCTTTTCCTCTACACCAATTTAGCTAAGCAAGACTTAATGTGCTAATGTACATTGAAGGTCACGTATAAATGACTGCTTTAAATGCAAGATGTAAAGATATTTATGATAGCATACTGAAAGGCATTGCTTCCAGACATATTTAAACATTTTTAAAACAGGTACTGAGATTTGATATTCCCAGTGCCATTCAGATTGCTTAGAATAGCAGTGTTGAAGCTTATTTTGTAGCAAATTTCATGGACCTCATCACTTGCTTGAGTCCATGAGGATACAGGCAGAATATTTAATTTAGTATCCTTTGCCTGCAGTGTGATTTTGACAGCAAATGTATTCTAAGAAGTCTTAGATATTTTATATTTATTTCTTGTAAGCTGTTTTCTTTTGCATGTGGTATTCAGGTTTTTCTTGAATAAGACATTTTTCCATTTCTCCTCCCTTTGCATAAAGACAGTGCAGGGAATGAAAACGAATGTATTTTGTATTGTGCTATGAAGGACTGCAACATATGCATAATGCACGTAATATTCAGGCTTTAATGACCTAAAAGTAATGGAAGCTCCTGGTATCGGTTTGAATGCTAACACCTAGTGTTTATCTAATCCACTTTAAAAAAAATATTTGCACTATAGCAGAAAGTAATTTTATGGCACTCATGCAGTTAATCATTGCTCTGGTCCTGTCTTCTTCATATAGGAGCCTTTTGAGACATTTGTGATCATTCTGGTGGTAGTTCTTTGATACCATATATCTGAGTATTCTTTGTGTATGTGCTTCAGGTCAGCCTGCTGCTGCCTTTGCACTGGGTCCCAGTCTTCTCATGACTAATCTTTGCTTGAGAAAATCAGCGGTGTGCTATACTTCATTCCTCAAGTCCTGTTTTTTGGCCCAGTGCCTACAACCCCTCATCTTGCAGAAAGCAGGATGTCACGCAGCATGGCTGGTCCTGGGCTTCTGGTGAGCTCTGTGGTTGCTTCCAGAAGTGCTGGCACTAAGCTAACTTAGTTGGCTGAAACCTTTGGTAGCCAGAAGTCCTGTTTTCAGACTCCCAGAGATGTAAGCCGGCCCTGCCCAGGTGGATGCAGCAGAGGCCAAGCACTCCTTACTTGCTTGGGCTCTGCCCGAGCCTCAAGAGCAGTAGGTCAGTGTTGCACCCACAGGAACAGCTATTGAGTGGCCCAGCAGGGATGGCCTTTGGGCTGCAATTGTGCAAAGGAGGGAGCTGTTTATTGGGAAAAGCAGAAGAGGCTCTGGAAATGAGAATGCTGACAAAGTAAAGCAATAGCATAATGCTTTGCAGACCTGACAAGAACAATACACAAGTCAAATGCAAGATGGAGCTGGACTCTGACTTCATGTTAGCAAAGGACTGATTTAAACATGAAGTCTGCTTTGGAGGATAAAGGTAACAGGTTTTTGCCATGACATTGCTTTAAGAACTCAATCATTTTCTACAGGAACTGGTCCTTTCCCTCTCTTGTGCATGCATGCGCTTAACACATAGCCTGACTTATTTTGGTAATTTTGGTAATGGAGCTTTTCTGGGAGAATTTGCCTGTTTGAGTTCAGTTTCTCCTAACTTTCAACCTGGTGTTGCAGCCACTGGGTCTGTGGTAGGGTAAGAGAGTTCTCCACCTTTCAGCTGGGACCTGGCTGTGCCCCAGCTGTACAGGGCAGTGGCAAGAAGAGCAAAATGCAGAAGGGGAGACAAGTCACTACAAGATGGGCTTGGGCAGATGGCAGCTCTGGGAAAGACAGGCAGGGAGAAAACAGATGCAGAATGACTGCACTGCAGAGGGACCATGAGCAGAAGATTTTTGTTGGCCTCTCTGCATTGCTGGCCTAATTTCACAGGAATCTATGTAAATTTTATTTGCTCAAAAAGCTGTGCTAAACCCCACCTGTAGTTGCAGCTGCTTGTTTTATGTGACTACTTTAAAATAACTATACTCTTTCTAGGAGGGTGGTGTTCCATCTTTAGGTACCAGCAGGCTTGGCAAAGCAGCTGATTTTGGGTAGATGATTGAGACAAGCTTTGTGGTATCCTGTTATTAGCTGGGATATGCTTCTACAATGCTACATGCTAACATCTGAAGCTTCAGAGCAGTGAAATGTAGTGCTTTATTTGTGCAGCTCGCTGCTGATAAGATAAAATATTTAGTGGCACTAAGTTTTTGGCTCTGAGGTATGCATCATTTGCTGCAAAGGTCTTGAGAGGCTTTTTAGTGTGTGCAAATTGAATTCCTCAGATCAGAGCCATAAAGAGCCAGCGTCACCATGGTCTTGTACTGGGATGCACAACCTTGAACCAAGAATTGTAAGTTTCCTGTGGGAAGGATGATGTGATCCTGGGCAAAATGAGGGCCAGTGAGAGATGCTGAGGTTAGGCTGGGGGTGTCCCTATTAAAGTGAATTCCCAGCCTCTGATTTTGTCTTGGAGTTAGTTCTCTCTGGGAACACAAGCAGAGGAAATTGCCTCCCACAGTCTGGAATAGCCTGATGGTCTCTTAAACATTTACTTAGTAAAATGTCATTCCCAAGATCAGTGTTGGCTTTGAGCAGGGGAATCCAAGTCAACCTCTCCCTCTTCTGTGTGGTTATGCAGATGCTTGGCAGAGCCTCCAGGTATTTCCTCTGCTTTCTCAGGTGAGGAACAAGCTTCCTCTCCCTGGCTCTGAAAAATTCTCTTGGCATATGGGGGAGGAGAGGTTAAATTGTCTGAAGAGGAGAAACTCATCTGCTTTCTGGGTGGGTGCAGCCCAGAACTGGTTCACAGTCATCACTGTGAAGAGTGAAGAGTAGCCAAAGGGCCGCCCCGCTTTCAGCAGGATCAGGGGTGGCTGCTGCAGCCTGAAGCTACATGTTCTCCCAGTGCTGTTGTTGGGTCCGGTTCTTCAGGAACTGGGAGTGATGCTTTACCAAGGACTGCCTATGACTGCCTGAGACCTCCATATCACCTAGAGGTAAAACTCTAGGAAGACAACACTTAAAGAGTGAAAACTTGGGTTATAATGCCATGCCTTTCATGTGAGGGCTCTGCATCAGACTTCTAGCGGGAGAGCTGAGGCTGCTTTTGCCTCCAGCAGTACAACTGGCTCCTGTCCTCAGTCTGAGAGATGCCAGCACTTGTCAGAGGGATGGGGTGAGAGATAGGGAGTATTAACAGGTTTAGCTTTCTGCTTTTTATCCAGTGATGCAAATCTGCCCAACTATTTTGAAAAGTTGGTAGATTAAATCCCATTCTAGGTGTAGAGCTCGTCTCTGAGTAGAGTGCCTGGAGCTCTGCTGAAAGCAAGATGTGTAGGCCAAATAAAAGCTCCCTTTCCTTCCTCTTCATGCATCCCTGTCTGGAAAGAGCAAGAGCAAATTACTTTCAAGTGTCATTGGATAATAGCTTTTTGGGAAAAACCTGATCCTCATTTATCGTTACAGAAGCAGGGAATTAGTGCAATGAATCAAGTCCTAAGCAACTTATCTGCAATTTTGCCTGCAAATTCACTAGAATTGGATGTAGCTGATCAGCCGTCTCCACGATGAGGTTGCACTGCACGCTCAAGCTGGCTTTGCTTGGAGGACTTCAAACTTCTGTACGCTGAGTTTTCCCAGCATAGGAGATGCCTCAAGCTGGCTGACCTGCTGGCAGTACCTCGCAGTGAGAAAAGCAGGAGGCAAATTTCTAAAGTTGTGTGTTACTCACTATCAAGTATAAAAATAAATGGGTATAAATCTTGGTCCAACCTAGTGGGATTTGTGGCGCTATCTAATTTTTCTTGCTGTCCCTGTAGACTGAAATGGTATCCCAGATCCTTATCCTGAAAATGTAAGGGTCTCAATATCTAAATATGCTGTGGGTGCCTCAGGCTCATCTCTGCTAGGGACTGATTTGTTAAAATAATGGCTTCTAAGTTAGGAATGGCTCATTCTTATAGTTATTTCTTATAGTTATTTCTTATAGTTGTTTCTCATTCATAGTTATTTCTTTCTGAAATTGTAAAAGAATGGTAAAAAAATCCCACTACCACCTTACTGATGAATTTGGAGTGTGTCCAAGAAGGAAATGCAAGTCAACAGGTGGAACAATCACAAGCTCTTGCTATATCTACCTTTAAAGCTGTCAAGGAAAATATCTTTAGGGGGCTAAGATAATAATATATTGAAGCTATAAGGCTCCTATTTCAGAGTGTAATTTACTCACCAAACACTGAGGAATTAATCCATCTGGAATGTTATTCTGCAACTGTGCCTTAAAGGGACTTCATTGTTTTATGCTTCTCATGGTAGCATTTTCTTAAGCACTTACTTTTATAAATTATGTTTGAAATGAGCCAGATACAGCTTTTTCCAAAGTTGCAGAGATTCAGAGACTGCAGAGTGTGGGCTTGAAATTCAGTGTAGGCCAATAGATTCCTGTTTGCAATTTTTGTACCATTTCTTAATGTGTATGATTCATACCCTAAACAACATTTTTGCTTCAGTAAAGCAGAAAAAGTGCCACTAGAGGGTGGTATTATTACAAAAAGAAAAAAAGCAATTAGGAATCTCTTTCCAGAATAAATTAATTTATATTCTCCTCCTACACATTTATAAACATGGGATAGATTTTACTGCTCTAGTCAGATTTATTTGAGTCTTGTTGGCTTTTTTCCCCATAGAGTGATTTGTAGTTCTGTTTCAGCTGTAAACAGCAATACTGGGTATCTAGTTTCATACCTTAATGTATATATGAATACCAAAACGATGTTGTTTCATCTTCTCTGCGAGAAACTTTTTTATTGATTGCAAAAAAAAGCTGTAAAAGAGCTTTTATGATTTTTTTTTTTGTCTTGAAAACTACCCATTCACTTAAACTTGCATTCCAGCTTAGAAAAGATAAGCGGGTTTTTTCCTTCTTTTTTTTCTTTCTTCCTAAACAGTGAGAAAACAAAAAAATTACTGTTTACCAAGGCAGTGCAGTATGATCTGTTACAGACCACATAGGGAGCATCAAGCTGGGGTTTAAGCCTAATGCAAAGCAATAGGATTTTGATAGTCTAATGTGGGCAGAGCTACTGTGGTATCTAAGTATATAAGGTATATAACAGTGTGTGTATATATGTGTGTGTGCATGGCATGTGGTATAATCATATATATGTGTCTGGTATCACCACATACGTCTGATAAATGGTTGTGCTGTACCAGCCAAAGCATGGCCAGACCACTGGGCAGTGGAGGCCAAGGGGAGGGACGGGGCAGTCCAGGGGCTGGGTGGCTCATGCCCTGGGACCAATGTCCTTGTGCTACTTTGGGTCACCACAGAATTGTTTGGATTTTTGGGCTGAGAGGGAGATTAAACATCATCTAGTTCCAACCCCCTTCCATGGGCAGAGACATCTTTCACCTTTCACAAGCTCCACAAGATGCTGCTGGGTTTGTGTTGGGCACAAGGGCTGTGGGTGGGTGCCTGTGCCACCCCACTGCTGCCCTTGGCATGGAGGTGGAGGAGTTTTGCCAAGGCTACAGCCTGCACCAACCCCAAGGAGAACCTCCAGGAGGCAGAGGAGGAGTGTGAGAAATGGAGGGAAAGCGGAAGGGACACAAGGGTCAAAAGAGAAGCCAGCCTTCTCTTCTCTCATCTGTCCTCCAACAGGAGAGCAAGCCAATTTCATGGCACTTTCAGCATGGTTGAAACACCTGCAGCACCTGGGAGTGTGGGCTTGCTGTGCCCGGGATTCAGGTGGGGATGGTGTCCCTCGGCAGTGACAAACTCCTCCAAACCTGTTGCATCCTTTTGTGGTGACAGCCAAGTGTGTGCTTTACCCTCTGCCCCCTGACTGGGTCACACCCCGCAATAACTGTATTTATTTTTCCTTCTTTTGTATTGGAAGGTAGCTGGATGTAAGACATTATCTAGCCACAACCTTTTGGGCTTTGATGTGATCAGAGAAGCATTCGTGTGTGTTTCCCTGCTGCTGTTTTACATCACTGCACTCGACGATTGCACTGCCGGGGCGCAGCGTCACAGCCTGAGCTGGAGTATTAAAATGAAGATCTCACAGGGTTTGGTGTTGCACAGTAAATGCATTTCTGCGCCATGACAATGTTGAAATCCTGGCTCTTCCGGGGACAGGATGGTGCCTTTGAACTGATATTGCGAGTGCGTGCGTAGGATGCAAATGCAGCATGCAAAGCCACCCCGTGGTGCACGAGATTAATAGAACAGATTTTCAGTGAATCATTGGGAAGATGAAATTTTCTACTTGCGTTTAATCTTAGCCTGATAAATCACTCGGGGGGAAAAAGACCACAAAGGCAACAGTAAAATACATGAAATTAGCGCTGCAATGATGAGACAGACTTGGGTTTGGAGAGCTGGCAGCGGTGGGGAGCTTGGCTGACAGTGTGGGGCTGGGGGAACATGGAAGGAGGTTGGATTACCCTGCAAAGACAGGTTGGGGTGGGAGCAGCAGCAGGGCAGAGCTATGTGCCCTGGGGCTCCTCCTCATTTGCATGCTGGCCACTGAGTGTATGGTTAAAAACTAATAATGTTCAGCCAGTTACTATAGCAATGGTGTGGCACGAGTTGTCATGGTGATGGAGAAGAATTTTCATCACGTTCCTTCAGGAGGGTGATGGGTGCCATTCTGGGGGGCTCTGAGCTGGACCATTTGCCTCATATGTACAGATACACTTGCACCTGCTGCGGTGAACATGTCCTTCCAGTGTCATTATTACCTGGTTTTCCATGTCCTGATGCTAAATTTTTCTTTCACATTTATGAAGTTAAGAACACTCTGATAAGCCATAAATTGCGAAGCCAAACCTAATTATGTGCACCATTATTATACAAGGTGTGTTAATAAAACATAGTTCTGGCACCAGGGCTGTTCCCAGACACTTAGTGTGTTCTCTTCACCTCTGCCAATGACACAACTCAATAGAACATTAGGTCCCCAGTTGAAAAAAGTAACTTTAAGCTGATCTGAAGTAAATGTGCTTCGAATATTCCCATTTAACACAGAAAAACGTGTGTTCTGCCTTGGAAATGCATCTTTTTTTCCAGTTTTATTTAAATTGCCTTTGCTTTATCTTACTTCTTGGGCTTTAAGAACAATACACTGTCTTTTGCCCTTACTCACGAGCTAGGCATGAGTTCATCCTCATGGATGACCTTTTTCCATATAGGTGATCAACAGGTGCACTGTATGCAAATGATACTGCTTTTGATGGTTCATTTTTTAGGAGATTGGGTGTAATGCCTATTTTACCCCTGTAGCAACCATGAGCATGCCTATCAACTATGTTTCTGCAGTTGCGCAAGAAGGTAATCTCCTAGACTGCAGAGCACATCCAGCAATTTGGTTTTGCAAGGATAAAAATGCTTTCAGCTTGGCTCAGGGTGATGGCTATTTTAAAAGAACATAATATTCTGTTCATCAGCTACTTTTCAAAATCCCTAATCCCTTCACTACATGTAAGTTTCTGTGCTAAACCCTACACTTCAAAATGAAGCCTGAGAAATGGCAGTAGTGGTGTTTCACAACAGGGCTTACATGTTACTTTCATAAACACTGATTTGTAGGGACCAGGGAGTCCAAGAAAGGGAAAATCTGACTTTGGAGTGCACAACTTAATAGCACTGATATTTCATAAGTGTCTCCAATTTCATTTTGTCCTGTGCTTTTTTGCAGGTAAGTTTTGGGTGTGCCAGCAGAACTGTATTAAGTGCCAAGGAGCGTAGGAACAATATTGGCTCAGAAACATCCTGGGATTTGGACCTGTATAGTGCTGGGTAGGAATCTAGGCTATGCTCAAGGCTGTGTCGCTTTGGATTTAGGAAAGTAACCACAGACATGTTTTAAGTCCTTTTTCCTTTAAAAAGATCTGATTACTGTGTGCTTCAGCATTCTACTGACGTGAGGAGCACCACTGGCTGCATGTCCTGGAGTGCTTGTTCTAGTTCCTCTAAACAAAGTCCAGCTCTTACAGCACCACTGTTGGCATCTACAGAAGCAAGGAGCCTTTTTTCTTTTACTTTTCCCCTTGTTTGGAGCTTTATAACTACTCCTAAAGTAAAGATGTTAAACTCCTTAACCCAAAGAACTAAGTTTTCAGAAATTCACGGAGCTGTGTGGTTTCCATGTACTAATTTAAGAAAAAAAAAAAAAAAAAAAACAAGTGGGGAAAAAAAAGAAAAAACCCAAGTAAGTGAGGCCTCTGGGCAAGGTAAACTCTAAGGTGCAGGTTACTGAGCTACCACTGCATGCTAGTTCTGGTTTTCCAAAATTTCCTGGATACATTTAAGAGTCCCTGTTAGTGATGAGATGCAGAGCTACATCGACTGGTTCTCAAGCATGGTGCAGCCCTCCTTGATTGACTTCTTAGGCTTCTCAGAGCCATTAGTTTTATAAGGAGCTGTGTAAAATATTGGGAAAATGTTGTTCTATCTCATTAAAGATCTGGCAGGTGTGCCACCTCTGTTGTATCATTTCATTGTCCTACCATTTGTTTGCTTTTCATACAAAATATTCCAAGCTTTTGCTCAATTGAATGTTTCAAGTGCTGGACTTAAATCCAGAGTGTCCTTGGGTTGTCCCATCAACACTAAAAAATCATCACCAAGTGGGAGGCTTGTGCAGTGCCCATCTTATTCTTCTGATGTTGCATCAGCCCTGGAAGCCTTTCAAAGCCTCCTCAGATCGTCCCTGCTCTCTGCTATTATCTGCTCATTTTACTTTTGTTTGGGTTAATGCAAGTCTGTGGTCATGGGGCAATTACAAATAAATGAAGTATGAAAGACTTCACAGGATCTTTATTTGGATATCTAGTCAGGCATAAACTGTGATGTCAGTGCAGCTGTGTCCCAGATCGGATGACGCCAGTGAATAAAGATTTGTAAACTGTGCTATTGTTCTGCAGGTATATTATTGTATATGATTTTTGGCAAGTGACCTCAAGAAATCTCATACCAGGGTGATTTTTTTTCTACCTTATCAGTCTTTCTGATGATAAAAGAAAACTGGCTTTGAAATCATGAATAACTCTGGCATTACACTGGTACAGATTAGAAGATTTATGCCCAGACTTGTTGAGTGCTCCCACCCCTCTTCCTCCCAAATGAAGGGCATGGCTTCTGTCACTGTATTTTGAGAGAGGTGGATTTAACTGTGTTCAGCTGCTGAAAAACTTTGAAGCTCAATGAGATGAAGGATCCTGTTGGAAGTCGCATGACTAACTTCTTACAGCAGAGACTGCTCACAAGATTGGAAGATGTGCAAGTCCACTAATGAGTAAATTTGGGTTTTATGAGCTCTGAGGTAACTTTTCAGTGATGTTAAACTAGCTCTACTAGATACAGTTAAACCCCTCATCTTTGGGGAAAATGTTTGTTTACAGGGACAGCATTGGTTCAAAAATTTGTTCTCTTGCTAGGAGGAATATTGCTACAAATAATAGGAAGCTCTGATGAGGGAATGTTTATCCTAGAGACTTTTCCAAGATGTTCAACAAACTATTGCAAATAGTAACTTAGTAGAGACAATTTTAAACAGAAGTGAAACTCCTCTGATATGTACATCACCGCTTCTTTACATGGCAAGGAGTGTTGATGAGGTGTTGCAGCATGCTACAAAGAACTACCAAAAGAAATTGGCCCAGTGTGGCCCAGTCTTTTTCCTTCTGTGAACAAAGTCAAGCAAGAGAATACAGGCTCTCGATGCCCTGCCATGAAAGGACTGCAGAACACTGCTTGTTAAAATGCCAAGTCCAAGAGGGAGGAGAAGCTGGAATTCACATGAAGGAAACTGGGATGCTCATTAACTGATTGTGATGGTGGAAAACACATGTGCTGCATCAAAGATGATTTCAGCGTGGGATATTGTCCCCTTTAGTGTTCCTAAATATGAAAATACATGTATATTCATAAAACACTTGAGGAATGTTATCCCTGTTTGATGGATCTGTTGGCTTAGGAAAGATGTTAGGGGAATTCGCGAAAGCCTTGGGAGTGGGAAACACCGGTCCTCAAGATTTGGAGTAGGGGTGTGAAACCTGTTTGCATGCGTGTGTTCATGTGTGTGTGTAATGGAGACTGGAAATAGAAACCAAAAGATATTGAATCTGTCCTTGCAGGGATCCAGAAGTAGTTGGTTGCACAATAAATGGGAGAAGTGAAAAATGATGTTGTAGCATTTTAATCAAGTGACTTCTAAAAAAAATAAATATGGGGATTATTTCTTTATAAAACACTCCAAGATCTCACCAAGGGACACTTGATGCTAACAGATACATTTAAAAGGAAGTAGTCTCAAAAAGACAGTGTTTCCGAAAAGTGAGTGGCTGCAGGACATTTGCAAACCATAAATTATTAACACATGGAGTTTAAAAGGCCACGAGTTTCCATCCCTTCCTGTGGTGCTCACAACTGAAGGAAACACATAGGAAGGATCTTTAGGTAGGTAAGAGCTGAGACTTGTGAGTATGGGGAAAGATGTGCCACTTATAAGAGTGTTAGGAAAACCTCAAATTATATGACTTGTAAATACACCTGAACTCCTCCTGGGGGTCCTGCTGAGCCATGGGCAGCACGCGCTGCTGGAGGAAGGAAGAGCAGTCGGGTTTCAGTGTCCTCAGATCACTGCACTGAAGTCCTTAAATAAAACACAAGGCTACTAAATTTTTCATCTGTCTCTCTCAAATAGAAGTTCTTAGTCTGACAGCTTTTCCTTTGCATTCTTAAGTCTTACTATTTTAATAGCAATATTTGGTCTCCAGCGCCCTGACTTGTACTTTGGGTTTTCTGTGTGTGCCCTTGGGGCTTTCTCTGCATGAGGGAGCTGAGACATCCCAAAGCTATTTGCCAGAACTGACCTGTAATTTTCCAGTAAGTCATTGTGCCATCAGGAAATGTTGCTTTGTGAAACCCAGGATATTTCCTGAAGACATATTTCACAGCAGTATTTCATTCTAGAAAGAGCAAAACAAACAAAAAAGCATTTTTCTTATGTTAAAGCAGAGTTGCTTTATATAAGATTTTACAATGCAATGCATTTATCCTATAAGGATGAAAAATGCAGCAAAGCATTTCAATAAAATATTTCTTTAGGAACAAGTTACAGAGATTCTTTTGTCCATTTTTATTATGGAAAATATATTTAAGCTTGCAGAATTTGCTGTGAAAGGGGAAATCCTATTAAAGCCAGCTTTGTTTTCTCTCTCTGTGCTGCTTTGCTTTGGTTTATGTCTTGTATTAATGAGGTGTTTGCCTGTGCAAGAAATAGCATTTTCTCAGTTTGGGGTTGACTTTCTGATTGCTTAGAATTATTTGCTGTATGATATCTTTACAGTCCAGGCTTTTGTAATTTATAACTTAGGTATACAATACTTCATAAAGATGCAATGTAGAGTTAATATTCTATATATGGAATGAGAGATGCAGTTGAATTTAACTCTTGAGTCTCTTAAAAGATGGCAGGACTCTCTGGTTTGGTGTTTGAATATGGAAGAGAGATGTCGCTTGTAAAATAGTCAGATTTAAACAGAAGCTACTCAGGGGCTCTTGGACAGTTCAGTTTAGGCCTTTTGGAGGGTTTTTCCTTTAAAAAATTCAGACATTTTTCTGTACGAGCCAGTAGAATAAGTCTTATGTTCCTGTATAGGTTAACTTGCTGGGGACTGGGATTTTGTTCAAGGCTAAATGCCAGTGCTCCCACCATGAAATGTGCATTCAGCTCCCCTTAAAGGGTAAACCCCATGGAAAACCCACACAAATTATGAGACTGCTATGAACTGAACCATGAATTTTTAATATTCAGTTACCCTGAGGTACAAGCTAGAGCTTAAAATAAATTGTTTTAAATTTCATACTCTGAGTAGTACATGCAATGGTACCTGAAGCGAAATGAAGTTTCCAAAGGACTCTCTGTTTTGGGTTAAACAGGACAATTTTATAAACAGTCGTCCTGGAGAGAGAATTGTACCAGATCTGTGTGTGGGCACAAAATCTGGTGGTGCCTTTCGTTGCCTGTCCGTGTCTGGTGTCTCACCTCCTGCATGATCCAGGCTCCTTGCATGGCCTCAGTGGCCAGCTCAGCTTGAGCTGCCACTCCTGCCTTCAACAGCATGGCAGTGGACACAAAATCACTTGTGGTGGATAGGAAGCTTGACAGGAATTCAAGCATCACTTTTCACCTGAATTACAATGACCTTTTATTTTCCTCCCTGATCTTCTAAGTGCTGAAACATCTGCAACTTCCCCCAGGCCCTGCTGCTTCCTTTCCCTGCACACCCTATCCTGGCAGGGAGGATACCCTGCAGCAAAATATCTCCTGGCACTTGGGTACATGAGAGTAAGTTGGACCCAGCTCATTGCCTCTTTGGCTGAATCTTTTGTCCCATATTTTTGCCACTCCAGCATAGAATCATCTTCTGCCCAGTTTAGGAGCATCCTGCAATCAGGTCCTTCCCCTGTCAAACTTTGCCCCCAGTAAAGTCCCCAGAGGTGCTGGGCAACATTTCCCAGAGACAGGAGTGAATTACAAATGCCCTGGAGAGAAGAGCACCGGTCCCACTTCAGCGCTATCTCCACAGAAGCTATGAACAAACCTGATTATCCCCCACTCTTACTCAGACTACTGCAAACAACACTGGAAAATATTCCTGCACATAAGCATAACCACAGAGTGATTTTTATTTCCTTTTGCAGAATTGCAGCACCTTGTTCTGGAAGCATTTCTGCCACTTACAAATGGGTTTTTTTCCCTGCTTGATGTGTTTTATTTGATACTGAAATCCTTCCTTTAGTCAGATGAGACATGACTGTTCCCAGTGCTTTGAAAAGTGGATGCAGTGGGGAAACTGGGCCACTGCAGGCACTGGAGGTACTTGTGTTGGCTTTAGCAAAGAGGGCAAAGACCCTCAGGAATGATGTCTGACACTCAGTAGCCTTGTAGGAACAGCACAGGTGACATATTTACCTCCAGTCCTCCTCCAAGAGAGCAAGGTGTGGACTGTCTCCTTCTGAGTTTGAGTGCTGCTTTACTTTTACCATGACACAAGGGATTCAGAGTGTATTAGAGGAGTTGTATAGATTTGAATGCTCTCACACTTGGTCTCCTTCAGGTTAACAGAGGGGAAAATGTCTCACTGATGTTGTGATGAGCAGGGGTGAGCCCTGGAGGTCGCAGTGCAGGGACCAGGGTAGTGCTGCCACCCTGCATGGGCACCCTCAAACGGGGCTCCTTCTGCAGCTATGTCTGGGGCAGATGCTGCTAAATATGTAAGCCCTGAGCAGAACTCTTTATTTATTTCACCAAGAAAAGAAAATATTGGGAAAAGTTAAATTATCTGCAGGAATTACCTTCCCATCAATTTTATTAGCTAAGAATGAAAAGCATGTTAAGCATAACTGAATTATTCTATGACTAGCGTTACTAATAGATCTCTGGAAAAATTGAGTTTGCTTTGAGGTAATAAAAAATGTACCTGGTACTGGAGATATGTACACAGAACTTGTATTGAAATGCTGGAGCCTGCTGGTATGCCTATAAAGCAGGAAAATGTTAACACAGTGAAATGGAAAACACCCAAGCTGATGGCATGCAAACAGAAAATCAAGTTATTTCTATAGAGGCCAAGCCAGACACCCAATGTTACAATTCAGGTAGAGAAGAAACTCAAGGTTTTACATAAAAGCTTGTAAATCAGCTGCTGCTTCCCTGAACATGCACATTTTCATGTGCACAACTCATGGATGTACATGGATACCAATGGCATTTAGGCCTACAGGACATAAGAAATTATATTAGTTCCAAACTTCCAGTGTTTGACAAAGTTAATTTTTAATACTGGGAGAATTTTGAAGGCCTGAGGTGCAGTGACAGCATTGCTCAGGGTCTGGTTGGAGAAAGCTGGGCAGAACCTGCTGTGCTGCCAGACTGGGGTGCAGGAGGAGGGTGGTCCTGTGGAGGTGTGAAAATGGGCATCCCTCCAATGGGGGTTCCCCACCTGCTGCCCAGGGATGGAGGGCTTTCCCCCTCCAAAACAGACCACATTACCATGTTTTCTTTAGCAGAAATAAAACATGCAGCAGGAACTTTGCAATGTACCTGTCCCAATGCTTTCAAGAGATGAAATGAGCATACATATATATTTATTTGTTTGTAATTTGGAAGGGGCATGGAGGAGTGTTCAGAATTAACTACATGATTTAGCAGCCCCAGATTAGCCACATTTCTATCTCTGATTGTAACCTTGTGTGTAAACTGATTTTGTTCAGAATAACTTTGACTTAGCCGTAAAATAAGCTTTATGATATGTGTGACAAATTATAAAATGGTCTTCCCAGTAGGTCTGAAATTAATTTTTGACATATTCTTGTAGTAGCTTTCAGGAAAAAAACCCATTTAAATAGCTGAGAAAACTGAGTGAAATTCATCTTAAATGTGTGAGTATTGACAAATAAACCTGTTACATTCACCTTGGTGCTGTTTGCTGGGGGTGCTGGAGTGTTACTGTAATGTCTGTCTCAGAAAAGATTGTAGGCAGGTAAAAAACCCAATTAAAATATATGTTGCAGTGAGTTATTAGGTACTCAGCAGTTCTGTGTCAAAGTTGTGAAGGATTTTATGCATTTTCCACCTTTAGCACATTTATATTCTCTACTCATGACTCTGGTAACAATATCCATGTTAATCCCACTTCTTTGCAATCAAAAACTCACTGCCAAAAGCCTGACCATTTCAATGAGCGTCTCACTCACCTCCAGAGGAGTGCCGGGCTCAGTGATTTGTCTCTCCATGAACGTAATTCATTCAAATAAATGTAATTCACTATTTTATGTTGTTTGGTCAGTGTTTATAGATGTCAGTGTACACTACTGAAAAGGCACATGGCAGATATTAAGGGAGGAATCGATGTACTTCACGGAGATGAGAACAGGCAGGGTTTGGTTTTGGTTTATCCACGGTGCTGCACTCAGTGCAGCTGTTATTGATTTTCATCCCGCAAGTATTTGACCTCCTTTGTACAGCATAACTTGTCTATATTTTACAGCTGAATTTTTTTTGCCTTGTGCTTCACATTCATATTCCATTACTATGCTAATTGAAAAAAAATCAATGCAGTTTGTTAATTAAGAAAAGGGAAATCCTCAACCTCCAGTCTGAATCACTAAGCTGCTCTCACGTGTCTGCAGTCACCACTGTGTCCTGACCCTGCTGGCAGATGGCAGTGACACAACTGGGGATCACAGAATCATAGAGTCATTTAGGTCAGAAAAGACCTTTCAGATCATCAAGTCCATTGTTAATTCAGCAGTGCCACGTGCACCCCCAAACCATGTCTCCAAGTGCCACATTTATATGGCTTTTAAGCACCTCTAGGGATGGTGACAGCCACTTCCCTGGACAGCCTGTTCCAGAGCTTGACAGCCTTCTCAGTGAAGGAATCTTTCCTAACATCCAATCTAAGCCTCCTGTGATGCAACTTGAGGCCATTTCCTCTTGGCTTATCACTTGTTATGTGGGAGAAGAGACAGTCATGGGGCACACTGTACTTGGGCAGTTGTGGGGCAGAGGCTCAAGTGACTGCTGAGTTACAGTAAAAAGTGTATTCCTGCATTTTTAATTTGCATATATGTATTGAGAAAGGTAAGAGAAAACCTGCTGACCTGACCAATTCAGCCAGACCCAGACTATGTCATTTAACTCTAATCCCTCAGTCAGCATCAAATTTTGCATGTCTCCTTCCAGCCCTCGGGCCTGCCAGCTCTTACTGTAGCTCTTACTGCTGTGTAACAAGGTAAGGGAATACAGAGCTCTTCTCTCTCTTGATTCCAGCTTAGTGCCACCACACAAGTTTTGTTCTCACATCTGGCGGGGATGGTGCATCAGGCAGGCTGCTCTGAGGCCTCCCATTTTCTGTTTTCCTTTCCACTGGTTTTGGCCTTGCTGATCAGTGGGATGGCTGGATGAGGGAAACCAAAACCCTGTGCCAGGGCTACAGCCCTGCTGGGGCCAGGGGGAGGACTGCCAGGAAAGGGCTGAGGGGTGGCAGGACCTGGGGCTGAGGCCAAGGCAGCTGCAGTCCAGGTGAGCTGCAGCACTGCAGTGGAGAGTGAGTGACACCTCTGAGCCATAAGGGCTCCCTGGCAGGAAAAACATGCTCAGGCTGGGTCTGCTGGAGACCCAGCAGAGACTGGTGCTGCCAGCTGAGTGATCTGCAAACGCCCTTGTGGGAAATGCAAAGACAGGGAGTAGCTGCAGTTACAGTGGCATGTCTGAATGAGTGGTTGGTTTGTTTGTTTTCTAAACAATAATTGAGCTGATTCAGCTAACTGGGTTTTAGGATGCTAAACTGTTGATCTGTTCGAGCTTTCATATATTATGGTGGGAGTTTTTTTTAAGAGGCAAGCCCATGGAAAAAGCAATATTCTTATGTACAAGAATGGTATCTTCACCCTGTACTATCTCTAGTTAATACTTTTCTGGTTTCAGTTGTTCCCCATGCATCAGTCTATCCAGACTAACATCAAGGCTTGTCCCATGGGGTAGCAGTGACTGAACAGAGCAACTGTGGATCCTTCTGGTCAGGGTAACTCCACGTGAGCCACAGAGCAAGAAACAAACTGCGTGTCTCTGCCAAGGAGAACTTAAAACCTGGGTGGATCCTCTGTGGTTTCCTTATGCTGTCTGAGGAGGCATTTGAGCAGGCCAGGGCAATGCCACATCCTGGAGCCGCATGTGGCTTGAAACAATGATTTGCAGCAGTGGCCTGAGAGCTAAACACTCTACTGCCACTGCTACTCTTTTTCTGCTCAGCCAATACACTTTTCTCAGCAAAACAGCTCATCAGCCTTTTGCTTTTTGAGCACCAGTAGAGTCAGCAGTTCCTCCACCACCTGCCAAAAGCTTTGGCTGTCTCCAAGAGAGCTGGGCTCCTTTCCACTACAAAAACTGAAGGAAGCTAGGAAGTCAGCACAGTGCAACACTGAAACTTGATATTATAAAACAAGAGGAGACTCCTCTTCTTGTGTTTTCTTATTTATTTTAAAACAGATTAAAAGCCACCACATAAGCCCCTCCCCTCACCAGTGAATGATCTGACTGTGGAAATTGGGTTATGCATCCTCTGGGCTGTGCAGGACCTTGAATGAAGAATGACCTTTGCTGTCCCCTCCTGTGTGCCTTAGTCAGCTTTTGTGCAGTAGGGGACAAGAAGAAATACTCAAAGTAGGTCACTGGACGCTGCAGCGCAAAGGCTGCTGCCATGGGCTGATGGATGAGCAGTTGCATTACGGCAGCTTCTCAGCAAGAGGAGTGACAGCCCTGCTCTGAGCTGGGGTGGCTGCTGGGCGCCTTCCCCCACACCACCCCACACTGCCTGACACAGAATCATAGCATGGTTTGGGTTGGAAAGCACCATCCCCCACCATAGGCAGGGACACCTTCCACCTTAGGAAGATTGATTAAAGCTCCATCCAGCCTGGCCTTGAGCTCTTCCAGGAACGGGGCATTTGTCTTCTTCAGGCACGTGGTCGTCCTCAACAACAACCAGGGATGACTGGTTTGGGTTTTTTCAGCAAGGATTGAGAACACATTTCCAAACAGCTCTTCTCCTCCTAAATATTTATGTAGGACAGCATGGCGAGCCTATTTGGGCAGCTGTAGTCCAAGCCCAGGAATTGTCCTTGATAGCATCTGATCCATGTATGGCAGAACATCTCTCATGCAGCTGTCAGCCTGACAATCACAGACTCCCTGGTCCCTGGAGCCAGCTGTGAGGGTGTGTATCGCCACCATTTCTCAGACATAAGGTCACTGAATATAACCCTTAACTGTGGCACTACTCCCACCCCCTCCCAGCCTGATACCATCTCTTCTTTTGTTCCAAGAAATATCCCCATTTTAAGAAATGTCCCTTTTTTTATTCTTTTCACTCTATTTTTAAAATATGTAAGCTGGAGTGTTTTATTCACCCCATTTTTCCTGCAGGAAGTAGGAGGTGGGGTGGCAGGGTGTTTGGCCAAGTGGGCAGCCAGGGGTTTCCTCAGCCAGTGGGAGAAGGATTGACTGCTCTTGATGGGTGCTCAGGCAGAACTGTGTGAAGTTGGTGGCTCTTTTTGACGAGTCTTCAGGTACAGAGGGACTTTAAGTTAGGCAGTTTCCAAGAACAAATGCTTCTTCAGGCCAAGAGGGTGACAGCACTTGAGGCAGCGTGGGGTGTGGGTAGCTGGGGGAGGCTGGTGTGCTGGATGCTCCCTTATGTGGGAAGTAGATTGTCAATCCATGTTGAAAGATATGGTGGTTTACCCAGCAAAACTACATACAGAGACAGAACTATCTTCTTTATTATAAAGATACACTATGAGGAACAAACTTGAATGTATACTGAAGCTTGTAATGGTACATGCCAAAAATGTACAGTACTATACATAAAAGTGCATTGTCACAACAGATTAACAGTACATTTCTCTTCCAGAATTGTGGATTTTCCATGTTTTATTTGATCTTCAAGAGTGGAAGGAATGCAATGGGAATGCAGCCATACACGAACAGGAAATGATGCAATGGAAATGCAACAGTACAAGAGCAAAGCTAAAGCTCCTCTAAAATTTAAAGGCACTTTCACATGTACATACTACAGATGTACATTGACACAAGTAGGTAACAGTCAACAAGCAGGAAGCTACCAGTACTGCAATTCATCAAACTTGACAGTAAAGGACAATACTGATTGGATTAGGTGTGCAGGAGTTACCCTTTAGTATGCCTGAAGATGTAGCAGTCTTTCCTGTTACATATCCACTTACTATGCTTTAAGGTATCTATAATAACCATCAAACTACACATTAACTGTGTGAATGCACTAAGAGGATGCATTCACTAAATGCACTGTTTCTAATATTTTCTTTTGCTAAACAATTTCTAATATAAGCATTATGGAGTCCAGTACAGTTATTTAAACATACAAAATTCCCTATGCAATTTAAAGATACAGGTATCCATCTCAATTGTGCCAGGTGGGTTAATTTAAAAACGCTAGACAAAACTGTATGTAAATGAAAGCTGAAATTCCAGTTTTGTTCCATTGAATCAAGTAAACTGGGGAACTACTTGTAAATGTCTCTGGTCCCAAACAAGTGAGCAGACCCTACAGACCAGCACTGGTCAGCAGCTGGGGCTGGCCTGGCTTAGGCTCTGGCCCTGGCATTAGGACCAGGCAGTACAGTTGACTAGGATGGAGGTTTGCTGACCCATGCTGCACAGCCCACTGTGGTCGATCAAGACCTTGCCTCTAGCCTAGATGTGTGTGAAGTCTGTGACTGGATTGAAAAGGGTTTGCAAATACCAGCAATAGTTCGGGGCTCAGAGGCAGTTCATGGGGTACTTCTCACACCTGGAGCTTTGCATTGCATCACCCGTCTAGAAGGTGTCAACCAGAGCGGGAATAAAATGCTCCTAAATAACAACAGGAAATTACTCCTGTCACCTCAGCAATTACGTCTATCCAATTTTGTCACTACTCTTCTCCTCCCAAACTCGATTGTTTATGTATAGTGAGTTGTACAATTTCAAGCTTTCCAAGAGTGAGATCTTACAGAATATGTGGAAAGACAGATCTTAATTACAGCCAGTTGTACTTCTGTAGGTGGACCACAAGTGATTTTTTCCCCCATTTTACTCATTGAAGCTTCTTTTATGGATTGGATGTTTGAAAATATGTTCACAGAAATAATATTATGGCTTACTGTTGCAGTGTGCAAAACAGCTGTAGGTTTAGTTCACGCCTAACGAAGTTTAACAACAGAGCACTAAGCAAAGTTGACAGTCGCCACTTGCACAGACATAAGAAAGGTACTGATTTCTGTCATTAAAAAAAAGGGGAAGTGGAGGAGAAAGGGGTTATGGAAAACTTTAGTCAGCTTGAATCTAGGCAGTAGAAACTCAGCTGCCTGTCCTGTGAGTGACCCCTGCACCACTGGCAGGGGGTAGTCCCTCTTCAGAGTCCCTGTCTTGCTGCCGTCAGCACAACTGAGCGTTTGCGCTGTGCAAGGCAGTCAGCACGGCTGGGTCAGCTCGAAACTTGGGCTACTGCAACCCATATCACATCCTTATCTGGACACTGAGCAGTAAAGTCAACGGGATACTTCTCTGAATTACTGTGTAGTTGATCCCTTTAATTGCCCCTCACGCTGCCTAATGGACCAACAGGTTCACACACTCCCCAGAGCCTGGCTTGCTTAACTGTGAACTTCAAACAAATTTAGCTTTTGTAAAAAATGTGGTACCAGGGAATGAAGGTCTAGCTTCATGGGAAGAGGTACACTATTACAGAGGGCTGTAAAAGGAGTTTCTAGATACTATCCTGGAGATGTGCTTTAGCTGTGTCCTGGAATGCTGCTTCGTATCAGTGAGAGCAATGTGACCTCCAGCTCCATCCAGAGCTTGCCTCTAGTGAGACTGCCAACAAGAAAGCTAAAACTTGGTGCCAATTGTGAGTTGTGAGGGCTTGGTGAATTTCTTTTTTTTGTGTGTCTTAAATTTAAGAAATGTGGCCTGAGATGACTTAGACATTCCACACGCACACACTTAATCCTCACATGCTAGATTTCAGTTCTTACTAACCTGCTTGAGATTTGGTTTGGTGACCCAGAAATGAGGGGCTCCGTGTCCCCTGAACCCCCTCCCGCCCCTTAGTTTTGTGCAGGATCTGTTTTTATATAGCTACAGTAAGACTGTGAAGTATGTTACAACGTGGCAAGCTGTTTGTGATCTGTGTTGATTTTATTACAAATGGTGCAGCATCAAGTTTTCAAGTAAGTCTATGTTTTTGTTTTTTTTAAACTATGCACAATTGTCCAGTTTTTCGTTTAATCGAAACCATACAAAATACAAATGCCCACGTTAATGTAGCTACTTTCAGACAATACATTCAAAAACACTGAAAAACAAAGCCTCTCCAGTTACAAACATGACCAAATTATGTTATGGAGCCCTGACTTCTATTGTTAATCCATCCCTTTCCCTAGCATACCCCAGCTGGGCACTGTGGGTGGCTGAGCTGCCTACATTGTGCAAGATTTGTCGGCTGGACCCTGGGAAGGAGGGGAAGGCCCTATGCTAGGATTTGTTTTTGGAAGAACAATAGGTTTTGGCCTAAGAGCAGGAGGTTTCAGCTGCACTCCCATTCTAGGGGCCACCATGGGCTTGAAAGTACTCATGGTGTCACTGGAAGAACTAGTGCTACGGCGGATCTGAGGCTCGGAGCTCCTTAAAACAACGCTGTGGAGAGGGCTGAGTGATTCTGTCGAGGTGGCAGGGGTGGGGGTGTTTTTCATTTGCTCCAAGGTGTCCAACACGACATCAGGGGCGTGTTTGGCCGAGCTCTGCCGCTCCAGCTCACGGAGCTCATTCAGTGCTGTGTTCATCGTCTCCTCGATGTCCTGGGTCAGAGCACAGAGAGAGCAGCATGTCATTCATGTTGCTACTGAATGCAAAGCACCAGAGGAACAAGGGGATGGGGAAGGAAATAAATGAATTAATTTCATCCTCTAACAATTATGATACTGCTAAAATCAATTTCCACCAGACTTATTACAATTGACAACATAGCAGCTTTGGGTGGTCATTACAAACATTTAACCTTGTTCACATGAGACAATCAGAAAAAGGTGTTACACCAAAATCTGCAAGCCATTTTATGAAGTGATTGTCAGGGCAATTGATATTTGCTTAGCAGTGTTTGAGTGGTGAAGATTTCTGTCATCGCTTGGGTACTGACAACTGTAAAGATTTTAGTCCATTTGCTCACTCTTAGCTAACTGCTCCTCTCATCTAAGTCTCAGGTGTTCAGGGTCTGTATTCCCTCACACAGATTATAAAACCTAGTTTTCTAAGGAAATAAAGTTGGTGTGTCTATCAACTCTTCTGTCCTCTTGTTTCACTGAGTTAAATCTTCAACAGGAAAAACCTGTAAGATATTGTTCAGCATGCACACCTAAGAAAACCAATTCTCATTTATTTCTGGCCTGAAGGCTAAAAGAATGCACCAAGATACTAGCTTACTTCTTTTCAGAGGTATTGAGATACAACTAAGCTTAAAATATCTGGTGTTCCCTGCCTGCTCACACTGACTTTCACATAGTTTAATCAAAGTTTGGGTTCTCTCACTGCCAAATGATCACCAGTCTGGGCATAAAAAAGAGATACCTTAAGCCAAACAGTGCTGTTCCAGGAAAGTAAATGAATAGCTTAGAATAAAATAAAACAGTAAAAACACCTGCACTTTCTAACCCCAATACATGGGTACATAAGCATGTCAGTCCCTTCTATTCCTCACTGGAAGCAGAGTTTGAAAGTAAGCATTACCAGTACATTAAATTTTAAAACTTGAGTGCCAGAGTTATTGTAAAATGCATTTGCAATCATAGAGCACCCTCAGGGTGCCCCTACTAATCATGTTATCCTACCTAGACAAAATGAGTTCTGAAGATAGAGGTATCTCTTTACTCAAGAGCTGTTACCAGCTCAGTACAACAGATCAATCTGATGATCAGAGTGCTTCCTATTCCACTCTTTTCACCCCTTCACTGCTAGGAATAAGACTGGTGACTGTTCACACAGGCGTAAGATGGCCCGCAATTTATGCAGCTGCAATGTCTTGCACATCAGGTTCTACCACATGCATCAAATCAACACACAGTATGAACTGTATGAAAACTATAAAATCCACAAGACCTTGGACTGTAAATCTCTGCTTGGAATGGCATTGGTCACTACTAGTCAGTCAGACCACTTTTCTGCTTACCATAATACTGAGAAATAATTGAACACTAATTACATGCAAGTCAGAATAGGCCAGCCTTCAACAGAGCACAGCGATCTATGTAGCTGTTGTAATACTGTCCTAGTGCTCTGTATGGCAGAGGCAATTTCATTACAGTATAATGGGAAATAATTTGTTTTTATTGCTTCTGCAACGTTTACTCCCCTTTGTGTTTCTTTTACTCAGGATTGCTTAATGCATCTTCTTTCACACATACTCTGTTTGGAAAGCCAAGCAGGATATTCCCGTGCACACACCTTCCCACCAGTGCATGTGCTCTGTGCTATGCTATTCAATGAGATTTGCTCCTCAGAAAATCAGACAGTGCCATAAATAAAAAAGACACAAACCTGAGCTATTGACTCTGGGTCCAGTGGTTTATGGTCATTGAAACCTGTGTACTGACCAGAAGATGTAGACCTTCTAATGGGAGGGCTATCAATCTTCTTCAGTGAATCGTGCCTGCTGATGTTAGTGAGGCTGCCGTGGCCAGGCCTGCGCCGCCGTTCTGGGCTGTCGGCGTTGAGGTTGCGATTCTGAAGGAGGGCTCTGGGACTGCAGTGAGTTGCCAGGCTGGGGGAGCCCAGCTCCATGGCTGAGTTGGAGAGAGGGTGAGGTGGGTGTACCGGGCAGTGGCTGTCACTGCTCCTGCCTGGGCGCCTCAAGGGAGGTGGAGGTTCCGATCTCTTTCTTTGCCTGCACCAGTGAAGAAATGGTTGTAGAACAAGTTGTAGTGACCCAGCATGAGCATGTGGAGGAGTAATTACTGCGTTAGCTGAGCTGTGAGCAGAACTACTGAAAACATGTTATGCTGAAGCTTACCTTCCTAAATACACATCTGAGTGACGGTCAGTAGGAGAGTTCATGTCCTTTGATGATGACTTGTCCTCAGTTATGGGTCCGCTGCTGGCCTCACTGTCTGCTTTTTGGCTCAATGTATCTGAGAAAGTATCATCCCTGCACAGAACACCGGTAGTGAGATGAGAAGTCAGTGAGTGAAGTGTGACAGAGCACCTTGGCACTCTCAGAGTTTAATCCCCTTAAGGAAAGCAGGCATGTTATAATGCGCTACAGCCCTTGCACATCTCCCAAAATTGTTTATAATCCTTCTGTTTACTGAGCTCTTTACACTTGAGTGTATGTAACCTTTCTGTAAAGAACTTTGTCATCCTTGGCAAAGCACATGCTTAATACTGTAAAACAAGAGTTCAGGGCTGCATTTCCCCAGCTTTTGCTATTCTGAAGTTAAAAGTCAGTAACTGCTACAAAGAGACAGTCAAATTAAAATAGGTGAAGCAGTATCTGTCTCTTAATGTACTCGGAATGCATCCATAGAAGTAGCTTAGCCTAGTAGTAGTTTTTGATGGAGCTGTCAATTTGGGGCAGTAAAGACAGGTATCCTGCATACAAGGCAGATGTTTAATCCATCTGACCCTTCAAACCACTGACCCATTTGAGAAATACCGCTAAGCGCTTCAGACTTTACACCCAAGAACCCATTCACACCAGACACTGCTTACATATCCTGCACCACTATGTACTGGTGAGGGACAAGGCCATCAATTCCATTGTGCCTTCCTTCCCACCAGTCTTCAGATGCTCGGTGATAGAGCAGAAGGGAAGCTCCTTTCTTGAAAGAGAGTTCTCGTGCAGATCTTCCAACATAGTCAAACTTGGCAATAGCTTCTATGGGCTCGCACTCTGGGTGGGAAGAACAACAAATATCAGATTCCATAAGGTTCATTTTGGTTTCATAAACCCCATCTTTTGCATTTTCTCAGCGCTCACTCTGACAGAGATCAGCCGAACAAAGGCAGACTTCAGGCAGTAGTTACAATGTGTCCCTTACAAAGAAACATAATCAATCTGTGCCCCAGGTGTGAAACATCTGGGTTGCTTCAGGAACTGCAGAAAACAACAGCATACTCAAATATTCCAACAACTGCCTTCGGGAGAGAGGCCTCTGCCTCCTGCTGGAAGGGCTCCTGCATGGCTGGAGAGTGGGATGGAGGCCAGGCAATGAAGACTTCCAAAAAGAAAATAAACAAACTCAGATGAATAATCAAAGGCCCAAGGAACCAGCGTGATAAGGGAAAAGTAAAGAGGAGTGAGTGCTTTTAACATCTGCAGTAGTAAAGGAAGGAAGACAAGATTAGCCTGTGCATGAGTAGGGATACCCTGCCTAACTGGGCCATGGGATTTCTGTCTTTTATGTGACGAGCATGCAGACCTACTGAAACCTAGTGTTTTACGCAGCACTGAAGCCCCGTGCTTTAATCCACTTCCTTAATGCCCTTTTGGAGCGAGACACATGACTCCAGACCACAGGGACAGTCCCTGTGTGGCCTCAAGTTGCTTAAAGCCGCTCTGCCTGCTCCAAAATCCTGAGCTGCCCTGGTTTCTGCAGGGGAGGCCGGTGTTTTCTGAAGCCAGACACTGGCTACAGCAGTCCTGGCTAATGCTCTGGTAAATTCAGCTTTACGCCTGGCAATGGGCTCCACCCCGTAACCTGCACTGGGATGGAGAACTACTGATGTCAGCAAAGGGGCCCTGCAGGTATGGCCAAAGCTGTGCCCGGGCATCCAGCAAACAGCTGTGATTTTAACCACCTCTTATTTCTTCTGCATAAAACCAAAAGCACCTGAGCTCCAACAGATTAAACTTTGTCATCAAAGTCTCAAAATATAAAGAAAAAACTGTGAAGTACAGGTCTTAAAATCACATACTTTGATGATTCCAGTAACTCAAGAGTCGCTGAAATTACTAATTTCTTTACATAATTAGAGCAATATTTAGATGGAAATTAACATCTGGGCTAATGACTAGCTTAGCAACTTTCTGTCTGGTGCAAATTAGAATTGCTGAGGTTGTAATTCCCCAAAGAACCAGGCTGGTAATGAAAGCCACTGTCCCTTTATGACAACATTTTGCACAGGAATGACTTTTTAAAATTAACTTCATTCTACAGTATGAAAACATAATGATAGCACCTTTACTGAGGTTGTAGTTTGCAGCTCATTTTTTTAATAACTTGCCCAACCTGCAGAAGGCTGCTGCTTCTGCAGTCACGTTAAGAGTTCCTGTCAGTGACAAACTGCAGCGTGTTTAGAAGCCACTAACTCAGAAACTTTACAGAGATGGAATACAGTGATATGGGGAATTCACTGTCACAAACACAAAAGTAACGTATGGTGGTAGACATTATTTCAATTATATAAATACAAATAAGAACCTAGCAATAACAGTATTCATTCCTGAAAATGCATCCCTACTGGATGGCTGTAGAGGACCCTATTATCTTTTTTTCTCTTTTCTCTGTCTTCCTCCTCTCTTTCTCTCTTTTCCTTTGTCTCGCAGCTCCTGCTCTGGACCATTGACACAGCAGCACAAATGCAGGATCTAAGGACTGGTGTTATTTTTTGTTTTCTTCCCTTGCCTTGCCTGGGCAAAGCACAGCTATCATATTCTATCCCATACTCTGCCTTAACGTTTGTTGTGGGAGGGAAGAGCTTGTGAGCCAGCACCTTTGAATATCAGATGTACTGTGGCTTGTGAGTCAGCACCTTTGGTTGTGCGCTGTGGGAGTTGAGAACTTACTGAAGTGTACTGTACAAAATTAAGGACTTGTTCATCTCCACTCTTGTGGAAGTCTGTTGTAAGAAATTTAAGGGTGTGTTAGCCAATACCTTTTGAGTCTAAATATAGGGGTGGTGGCCAAAGTTATGGTGACTGTACAATAAAATGTAAGAGTTTCCTGACACGTGTCCAATGTCTTTGTTCAGCCTGATGAGAATTTATAACAAACATCACGGCCCCTATGAATGTCTCGCTCACCTCACCAGCATTCCCTTGTGCGTGAGGGTGAAGGGTTTCTTGGTTTCATGTTTTTAAGCAAAGAAAAGTTGACATAGAAAGAAACATTCTGGAAAACCTCTAATGGTGGTGTGATATTCTGGTATGTTACCCTGTCGTCATTTCTAGATATTCTGTCTACAGTCTCGCTCTAACAGAAAATGCAGATGCCACAAAGCTGATGTCTTTTCCTGGTCTTAAAATCAAGAATCAAACATGGTTAGAAGGGAAAAAGGGATTTCACCTCTGTATTTATTTTAAGGATCCTTAGGTGCACCACGTCCAGGTGGAATGCGCCGAAATGCACCCCGCAGTGCACACATACAATCGATTTGGTATATCATTATAGGTCCTACTAATTAGCAGATCTATCAAACAGTCCCCAATGAGAGGCTTGAATGAGCCCCCCTCCCCAAGGAACCTTCCCCTGGATGGTTCTATCTTAGTTTACAGAATGTGTTCTGGAGAGGACCTTGGGGTCTGGGGCATTCTGATCCCTAACTATGAGGCTTCTAAGATGTTTAGTCTCCTAGCTTAACAAAGTAAGTCTAAGAATGTAGGCTAAAGCCCACTAAGAATACAAAAGCTATAAAAAGATATATAAAAGGGGTATAAAAGGCAAAAAATCATCATGGCATCAAAGTGACTATAAGGCACAGAAAGACACTACTGCCAAATGAAAAGAAGTAAAACCAAACATGCCTGTTTATCTTGCAGTGCCTTCAAGAGGGCAAGTATGAAATCAAACAGCAATAATGTAACACCGACAAAAACCCACAGTTCTTACATGTATCATATGCATTGCTTGTGGAGTTTGTTGTAAGAAGGAATTCCTGGAACCAGGTAGGATTGAAAATGAGCAGACATTTGTATGAACACTCTGTTCTCAGACTGCAGCTAATTTATGGGTTATGGTAGAGTTGGTCAAGAATTCAGAAATAAGATCTCCCAGGCTTCAGAGAGCCAGTCACTCACTAACACGTAATACTTTAAAATGTAAAAAAAAAAAGTTAATCAAACAAAAAAATTCTACAGTAAGTCATAACATCCCAAATTTCCTGCACATATTTTCCTTAGACATTCTCCACAGTTAATTGGTAATGCTCATGAGTACTGGGTTGAGGGATAAACTGATTAGCTATGGAATTTCCTGTTTCTCTGCTAACTTCAACAGACCACATAGTAACCCACAACTGACTAGACAGGTATTTTTATTTACAAATTAGTGGACTAAACTAGAAATAGTTCTATCTCACTCAGTGGAATTATGCTAATCTAAGTGTGGTGCGCTATGGGAATCTGTTCACTGTATCCTTCTACCACCTGCAAGACTCACATAGTCCCTCAGAGGTCTGAATGATGATGTCCCACTGGAACCAGCTGTATGAATTGTTAATGTACCCATAATGGATGTGACTTTTGAGACATGTACATTAGATTGCCTGGGCAACAAATCCCACCTCCTCAGGGAGGAGTGCGCAGTAGATTTCACACAGATTTTGTAAAAAGGACAAAAAATAAGTTCAGACAGGTATTCCTATAGTGAAAAGGGTGGGTTCTTTTCTTTATACACAGATAACTTTCTACAGTGAAAGGGGTGTTTTCTTTATACAGAGAGACAACTTTCCTACAGCAAACAGCACTGAGACTGTACTTAAATAGTAATTCACCTTGTTACAGGTCAAGCTTTAATAGTGAAAACCAAAGTACCATGACAGTTACTACTAGAAATAAATGCATTTTGGAAAGTTAAGCCATTTAATATCAAGGTTACTGAATGACAGACGAGTATTTCCAAAAAGCTAAGGCAATGAAAGCTAAATTTGGGATCTGTAACTCAAATTCTTTGTGGAACTGAATGTCTAACAGTAGAATTGACAGCTTGGAAGGAAGTGTAATTGCACTGCTCTGTCCATACCTGCGGGTATTCACCTAAAGTAGAGAGAAGTATTTGATGACATACAGGATCTCACCAACTATCATCCCTAGTGAATCAGGCAATGCTAATGGAAGTGAAAAATTAGGACAAACTGAAGAACTGTGGGAAAAACTTCTGCTGCTCAGGAGAGCAGAAAGGCCAGAAGAAATGTAAGCGCTAGTTTTAGTTTTGGGACCAGAGTGCAGAGGTAGACCTAACCTCCCTACAGAGGTGATGGCACTGAATTGGCACTGGGCTGCCCTCTGTGCCTCAGGGCACAAGGAGCTAAGGAAAGGAGGGGACACCATCCCCTGCACTTTTTCTACAGGAGTTGCTGTTGCTCTGCTCTGTACTTCCTCAGTTTTCCCAGGGGTACCCTGTCTGTTGAGAATAAAGCATGTCCTTGAACTCCCCAGGAAGATGCTATCTCCCTATTTCTTTATCTTCTTCTGCATCCCATCAATGAGCGGTTTTGAATAGAGTGGTTTTGCAATTTCAAAGTCCTGTCCTCAGGACAGCAGTTCTCTGATTTGGAAGAGCAAAAGCACAAAGTGTTGCAAAGTGTTGACAAAACAGAATTTGGCAAAGTGTCGATCACAGCATGCACTACTGAAGGGCAAGAAAATGACTATGTGTTGGGAGTACAACAACTTACAGTCTGACATGTCCCTATAAGTTTTGTTTTCAGCAGAAATACCATCTAAAGTTTTATCCTAAGTTTATGAGATATCTATGAAGAGTATGGTATTAATTTTATGTATGTTTTCCTAGCAGAACTCCATCTGTCTAACTTCCTCAGGAAATGTTTACTTCCTTTGCAAACAGATCTAGTCACCCTTTACCATATGACTCCAAGAAGAACAAAAAATCTCCATCAGTTTGAAGGTAAAGGAAATATGCTAACAGCTGTTTCAGTAAAACATGAACAATGTCCTTCGAATCTTTACTGCAGAGACCTTTTCAGGTAAAGGTCTGTCTGCAGCAAAATTACAGATAGATTTTTTTTGCGTCTCAGCTTGAGTACAAATGTTCTGAACTTACCAAATTAAAT
This sequence comes from Corvus hawaiiensis, assembly GCF_020740725.1. NCBI lineage: Eukaryota > Metazoa > Chordata > Aves > Passeriformes > Corvidae > Corvus > Corvus hawaiiensis. The sequence continues at coordinate 46,565,391 of NC_063216.1, forward strand.
TTCATTTCCAGATTTAGGAGAAAGGAAAGACTTATATGTTTTCCTTATCAGGATACTTTCTGCACATCTAGAAAAGCCTGAAAACACCACAGTAAAATGCAGCTCCTTCTCTTTCCCGCTTCCCTTTTCAGTGATCAACTTAAATACATGAACACCAGTAAACTTAGGGGAAAAAAACCACAACAATTTATATGCTTAAAATAAAGCAGTTACAAAGTATTTATATGCTCATTTACATGTGCTAGTCTTTTTTCCCCCAATCTACTGCATTTTATCTCTGCAGACATAATTTAATTTTCAATTTTTAAAGTCTTGCTGTTTTCCAAATTGTAACGAAACATTTCTAGCACTACTGACACAGCCCCTACATTTTTTCTAGTAGGCACAGAGAGAGCCACTTGCAGTTTAACTTTATAGCAACAGTAAGTAAAAGAAATCCTTTTGGTTTTGACCGTAACCTCTGGATTATGTTTCAATGACCCTGTAATTCCTGTGGGGTAGGCTGCTTAGTCTTACATATATATACAACATTTTAGCATAAAACTAGTAAGATTTTCAACATGCAAAAAACCCCTTAGCACTTACAGAATCTGCTTCTTCCATGTCCTAACAGAGGGAACCATGTAAATACCACGTGTCTGATCAATACAGCAGCAATGCAGCACCTCCCTTTCTCTCTCTCCACATTCAGCTGGTAGTGATGCATCCAGCTTATAATCAATGAATCAATCATATTAAACCCCCAAAATACTCCAGACCCTTTAGTAGAAGGGGTTTCTTTTATCCATCACATGTCAATCAGTGACTCGCATGAAGTTCAATAAGCAAACTGAAAAAATCTCACCTATCCTCATTTCTGGTCTAAGTAATATTTTATAAAAGGAACTGTCCAGAGCACAAACACATGAATGTATGTGCAAAGAGAGAGTCAGTGCATTTAATTTAAAGTCTGTAACCTACATTAGAAACATGTGCTATTACAACAGAAAGCCATATCCATGGAAAAAAATGGGTTAGAGCTTGCAGGTTGGGAGTTGAAGACCAACAGTTTTTGTGTGCGATCCAGGCTTGTTAATCTTCAGCTTTGCAGCAGTGTTTACCTAGCTTACGATTATTTTTGTGCTAACAATTATTTCTCTGTAAACACAAATGTCCGCTTCCTTTTGGCACTGAATTAATTAAAAAGATGTGATGAGGCAACTAGAATTAAACTACTGGCTGATCTGGTGAACAAAAACGCATGTCTTGAGCAGTTAAATCTCTTAACAGAACTTTGTCCTGTTGACAGGTACTCTCTTCAGGGTTTGTCTTCCCCAGTGACACAGTCATAACACAAGTAATACTAGGACAGGAGTGTAAAACTGGTATAACAACACAGTGGTGGGATAGAGCCCATGATGATCAAGGCACAGATGCCACAGTCCTGCTCCTCTGGATCCTGCTTTCTTAGGCATGGCTTTGAAGTAACTGCTTTTGATGGCTGCTGAAAAGCTGCACTTCTCCATGTCCACTTGTGCCTTTGCCTCTCGGTTTGGTCATGTGACCCTGAAGTTGGCCCCAATATATTGAACTGGTGTGTCACCTGCACTTCACTTGTTCTCTAAATGAGAGACAGGCGGACTTCCTCAGCTTCCACTCTTGCTTCACACCTCCAATGGAAGAAGGAGTTCTTCTAAAGTATAGCTATACTGTCTTGGAAAAATAAAGTGCAATTATGAGTTTGGTCACACTGTTTAGAAGAGAAGTGCTGTAGAAAGATGGTGGGTTTAGCTGTACAGAGCTGGTCAAGAGGAGCCCATGCACAGCCTGTCTCATAGAGCTGTCGGTACTCCCTGCTGCACAGGCATGGCTATACACCCAGGCAGAAGATCAAGATTTCTCTCCTACCCTCAGTTTTCCCCCCTTCTGTAATGTCCGCCCACCCAAATGTCCCTTCTCTCCAAACAGCTGCATTGACAGACTCTGCCTGCCCCTCCTCACCTTGGCAAAGGCGAAGAGGCAGACAATCTGCCACTGACAGCTTGAGTACGTGACAAAGCCGATGGGTACAGCTAGAGTGGAACTATTGTTTACTTTGCTCTCGGTGCAATGGGACCAGTGCAGCCAGGTTTCCTATACGTACACCGTCCGGTTTCCCTTCCCTAAAGCAATTGTCCCAGCTCCTAAACAGTATCCCTTATGACACTCTTTAAAAAAAAAAATCCTTTTCTGCTGTAGCTCTTTTCCTCCCCTTTCCTCTGCTCTGTCAGTTCCTCTTCCTTCCTCCACACATCCTCTGAAATGGACAAGGGGAAGCTTTTGTTTCTACTGCTGCCAAGTCCACGTGTGCTGTTTGCTCTGTCTAGGTCGCCTGCTGGCCAGAGAGGCAGTGAGCTCACACTGCTGCTCTTCTCAGATTGTTATGACAGAATAACAGAGTGTTATTCTGAATCCTTCACCTCTAATGGGCTACTAACTCTCACGAAAATAGTAGTTATATAACAATTTTGAGAATTCTTTTCTATCTGTTAAATTTGCTTGAAACTTGGCAGAAGTTACTGTGAGGGACATCTGAAGGATGGTCAAACTGTCACAGTCGAATACACCTTTATGACCTGGATAAAAAGAATTAATATAATAGAGTTGCATCAATTTTTTTATGGATACCTCTCATACCCAGAAGTATATACGATCGATATTTACAGAAAATTACTACTGTTGAAAAGTTTCACCGTGGGGGATACACACACGTTTTTCAGTTGCTGTAAATCCTTTAGAGAGACTAGCTTTAAAATTCAAATAAAAATAGAGCCTGAATGGCAAATATTCTCTAGCTGCAATATTTAAAGGCACACTTTTGAAAAATTTAGTTTTTGTAGACAAAAGAGTCACTAAAAATGTAACATCATGTCAGAAGATAATATGTGCTGACTGAAATAGTTTCTCTCTTGCCCTTCCTGTGACTGGGCAAATCAGGAGAGAACAGGAAACAGCTGGTCAAACACAGATGAATCAAGAGTGCAAAAGCACACAAACAGAGATTAAAGATTTACTAGAGAACACCAGGACTGAAATCTCCTTATTTCAGATAAGACACAATTAGGAAAGGAAGAAGGCCTCCTGTGTGGAACACCTGTAGAACTCACCCCCATCAAAGGCATGGTAATGTAACAGACTCACCGTCTTCACTGGTGTGGGGCTCTGTACTGGCATCCTGGTCCACCTCGTCTAATGTACCATGTTCACTGTATGGGCTGTCACTGGAGGCAAGCAGAAGGTTGAGCAGAGAGAGGAACCACAAACATCAAAAATATGCCACCTCCATGAGATTATTTTAAATTATTTTTATAATGCTCCAAAGTTATGTGCAACATAATTATCCTAGTGTGCTATGGATACATCATTAATGAAGAAGCCTATATATGTTTCCTTGAAACAAAATTCAGATATTAAGAAGCCCTCAGAACATTTGAATCCTTTATAAATAAAAAGTGTGTGTGTGTTTGCTATCAAGGGAGTGTCCTGGTTTTGGCTGGGATAGAGTTAATTTTCTTCCTAGTAGCTGCTACAATGCTGTGTTTTGTATTTAGGAAGAGAATAATGTTGATAACATACTGATATTTTAGTTGTTCCTGAGCAGTGTTTACACTGAACACCTCACCCCACCTGCAAGCAGACTACGGGGCACAAGAAGCTGGAAGGAGACACAGCCAGGACAGCTGACCCCAAGCAACCAAATGGATATTCCAGACCACATGGTGTCATGCTGAGTATATAAACTTGGGACAATGCTGGTCAGGGGCTGCTGCCCAGGCCCTGGCTGGGTATCTGTCAGTGATGATGAGCAACTGCATTGTGCATCACTTGTTTTGCATATTCTAATTATGGTTATTTGCCCTTTCTTTTCTGTCCTATTAAACTGTCTTCATTTCAACCCTTGAACTTTACTTTTTTTTCCCAATTCTCTCCCCCATCCCACTGTGGGGGGAGTGAGCGAGTGGCTGTGTGGTGTTTAGCTACCTGCCCAGTTAAAGCACAACAAAGAAAAGAAGCAGGCATCATAAGGTGAAATTTGATAAGGTGGTTCACAGCCAAACAAACAATTTCCTACCTGTCTGTGTGCTCTGCACAGTACACCTGGAATTCTATCTCTGTCTGGCTGAACACAAAGCAGCTTCCTCCACAAAATGTTGTAGGAAACCTCATAATAATTGCCTTTGTTTCACTTTTTTATACTTAACACTTTATTGTGTGGACCTAAATGCTCTTCTCATTTATCTGCATACTTCTATTGTGCACAAAAGGAATTCCGTATCACAGCAGTTATCCAGATAACCGGCCTAATGATTTTGTTTAGGAGACAGAAGGATAATATTGTGACTTACCAATAGTCATCTCCAGCCATGCATTTTTCATACACTGGTCCATCAAGTTCTTTCACATCTGGAAAAATAGCCTCATGATGGATGATGATAGTTTTGATTATCTCATTCACATGTGCCTGGCAAGACACCTGGTCTTGTATGTCTGGAACAGGCATCAGGGTTGGCCCAAAACAAATGGCCAAGTTGTATGGATCCATCATGTTTTCATCACTGTACTGTGAAAGGCTGTTATAACAGAAAAATCAAGAAAAATTGACTTTTCCACTGTGACTAACTTTATTCTGAAAACTGTAGAAAACCTCTTTTAATCACAACTTAGAGATTTCCTGTTGTCATTGACAATTCCACATAAAGTAACGGAACAATAAAAAAGATTTCTTCACTATAAAGTGAGTTTATACCACATATTTATATGTATATGTATGTATTTCCACGCCACCACGTTGACTGTATGCTGACTTAATGGGCTAACATCAACTGCTGCTGCTTCTATGTCATCAGTACTCCAAGTGAGCTGGATGCGAAGTGGGGATACATTTCTCACTGGACCTTGGTGCATCTCTTTCAACAGCTGGCTATGTAACTTAAGCAGACCAAATTGTCTTCTGGAGGCAACTAAGTTCCTGGATCTGGCAAAGGCTCTTGTGACTTCTAGTTTCTGTTTTTACCATACAGCCTGAAATTCCTAAGCACCTTGCCTTCTGCCCACAAACTCCTACAATAGTTTCATTATGGAAGTGCCCAAACAAAAGGCTTTCATTGTTGTTATTAATCAACTTCTGCAAGCTCTCCTTTCTTCCAGAAAATGCAATGTTACTAGTTTTCAATTTTGAATGAGAAGTTGCTATCCATTCCCTTGTTTAAAAGCATTGACATTTTTGCTGGAAAAGCTGGCTTTTGAATGGTTCTGTGCGGGGCCAGTCAAACAGAACCTGAAGTGCTGGGATGCCCTCTACTATGTCGTCCTGCACTCTGAAGCAGCACAGGAGTTCTGATGTCTGGTTGTGTTCAAATACAACACCATATTCCCTCTAGAAAGGGAATTTTAGAGAGTGTTTTCCACGTACAAACAATACATATGCATAAGGCAAACCTTCTAAATGACTACCCTCATAACTAGCTTTTAAAATTGTGTTCGCCCCTTTCTTATGCCATGATTTATTATCCTGTCCCATGTGTTAATTGGAGACATCTTGTTCTTCTGATTTAACAGGTGGTTCAGACTTTATACGTGCAAAACTGTTAAAAAAGATTGTAACTATAATTGTGAAATGTGACATTCTGCTGATGGCTGTTAATATGCAGTGCTCCTCAGGGCTCAATAGCAGGGCTGGTACTGTTTAGCATCTCCATGAATGACCTAGACAAGGGGATGGAGTGCACAGTCAGCCAGCTTACAGATGACACCACGCTGGGAAGGGGGCAGTAAATGTGCCACCATTTAGAAGGACCTTGACAAGATGGAGGAATGGAGAAACAGGAATTCAATCAAGTTCAACAAGGATGAATGCAAAGTCCTGCTCATGGGATGGAAGTAATTCCACAGCATTTGGGGCTATATTAGTAATAGAAAAGCTAGCAGGTTAAGGGAATTAATTATTCCTTTTCCACCTGGTGCTCGTGAAGTTGCACATGCGGTTCTGTGGCTAGTTTTGAGAGACTGACAAACTGGTACAAGCCCATAAAAGGACTACTACTGAGATGGCTGGGAAGCTGAAGCATATGGGTTATAAACTAAAGCAGAGAGAACTGGGTTTGTTCAGCCTTGAGACAGGAAGGTTACTGGAGAATTTAGCTGCAATCTCCTACTATATATGAGATTACAAACAAGAGCAAGACAGACACAGGTACAAAGAGATGAGAGGCAATAGACGTAGCAAGGGATATTCCAATGAAAGCAGGAAAAGATTTCTTTACTGTAAGAGTGACCAAGTACTGGGACTGACTGCCTGGAGAGGCTGTGGAGTTGCTGACATTTGTTCTTGACTGGCCAAACCCTTGAGCAACTTGATGTAACTTTAGAGCTTTGAGCAGGAGGCTACACCAGGTTAGGTCTGCCATGAGACCTGATGACTTCATGTGGCCAAGCTGGCATAACTGCATATGCGAAAAGCAGGATGGGATTTGCAGGAAGTCAAATAAAGGGAATATTTTTCCTGTGGATGCACCAGGAGCAATTTGGAGGCAGTAAGGTATTTAGTCTGCTTTCCAAATTGCATTCCTGTGGAGAGCACAGATGCAGCTAACATGACCACATAACAAGTACTGGTCAATCTGTATGTCTCTGCAGAGGAGAAGCTGTGATGTAAGCCTTTAAGACATTTACATGGTGTCATTTTTGGGGGATGGATTCAGTTCCAAATGAGCAGTTATTTTCATAAAACTCTAGACCTCTGCCCCTCTCTTATATACTTCTTGAAAGTGGTTCAGAAATTGCTAGAAGAAAGGAAACAGGAACAGCTGTGACTACCGGCATGAACAAATAACCCGGCTGCAAAGACCCTGTTTCTATAGGAACAGACAGGCTGGATGAAATGGGGAAGGTCACAAAGACAGAATGAATCAGCAAAGGGCAAATTTAGTAAAAAAGAGGAAAAAGGTGATATGAAAGCAGATGTAACAGGAAAAACAGACAAACTGACAGTAGAAAGAGAAAAGTCAGAATCAGGGCAAAGTATACATAAGCAAAATTTTCTGTGAAACCATTGGGGTCAGCAAGACCAGAGAGGGCCATGAAGGACTGGAGGGAGAAAGAGAGTTCAATTGCCCAAGCTGTCTTTTATTTTAGCTTACAGAAATAAGTTTTTTCTGGGATGATGACGTGAACAGTGCTCTCCCTCTCACACAACCCTCCCTCCAGCCTGTGTTTTGCACTGCGAGAACCAAGCTACTCTCTATCAAAGCATACACAGCGGATGTGTGCTCTCTATACTCGTACCCCTGTTATCAGAAAACAGAAGCAGCAAGGTGAAGCCTCACCCTGCCAGTGCCTAGCATCAAATAGGTAGCTTGTAGTGCCTGTGTTGCTTGAATATACTGGGGTTTTATCCCATCAGAAGAAATCAGCTTGAGATAAGGAAAAAAAATGTATTTTTAAATTGCATAAACTAGTTTTAATGTAGCTACAGTTTGTATTTGTTATTTTTCTTACAGGTTTATTTTGTTGTCAGCTTTAATGCTATAGACTGCATTCCCCATTTCAGACAGCACTTTAATCCGTCTAGTTCAATTTTGGACTAATGGAATTTTAATTTGAATGGAATCCAGTGCTTTCATTCTATTTTCACTGTCGCTTAGAAGATCATCTTTTGTGTTAAATGGACTCTAAATGTAACTTCTACATAGAGTATGAGTAAACCTAGAGAACTTCAATACCAGCAAAGGAAGGCTGATAAAGGTACAGCACCTGGGCTAAGTATAAAGCACTTACTGATTGAGGAAGGCGAAGAGGTATCTCATCACTATAAGGACCGACCTGGGCAAAGTAAGGAGGAGTTTGCGGATGTGAAGAGCCCTCTCATAGAGATTGTCTATTCCTGCAAACAGAAGAAAGTGTTTTATGTTCCCTTGTTTATGATTGTCTAAAAGAGTATTTAGGCAATTTACTCAATTTACTCCAACCCTTTATTATCACATGCCTCTCTAGTCGGTATTGTCTAATTTTGGCCTATTAGAAAAATAAGATCTAGAAGTTCTTCTCCCCCTCATTAAAACCACACAGTTTAAAAGTAACAGTTTTTAAAGAAGATACAAATCTGTCTAAGTCAAATGCTGGCCACTTGCTGAGCTTGATAGCTCACAAAACCACAAAATCAGTACATAAATAACCTGAAGGAACCAAGGAAAGATGTTCGCCATTCATTTCAAATACAGGTGCATTCTCTTTATTTGAAAGTTCACATCAGATATATACTCCAATCATCGAGCTTCTCTAGTAAGTTTTCTTAATCAAATGTCCAGCTATAACTCTCTTACTGGCAAAATAGGAGAAAGGCCTTAAGGTTTTTTTGGTATGGAGCCAAGAAACACAAAGATTGCATTTTTCTCAAATGATTTTATAGCAGTCCACTGAAATTCTTCTGAAGTGGGAAAAAAAATCATCTGATAAAAGAACCAGTTCCTAATGTCTTGTAGCAGGGATGCACTATCTTCTATGTTGGTCAGAAAGACCATGTGGGTGCAAGTGGGGCAATGATGGGATAAAAGCTTGAACTTTTTCAGAATAAGCAGTATCTCAATTTTTAACTCAGTGTGTTTTCTGTGTAAATGACACAGTTGGAAACAACCTAAAATTTCAGTAAGGCTTTTTATGTCAGCCAAGAAAGTATGCTGCAATTAGCAACATCTAGGGGAAACCTTAGCAGATGAAGATGAGAAATCCTGTCCAGTGGCACTAAAGTGGATATTCAAAAATTTGGAAATCAGAAGCAGGAGCTGATTCCAATAGCTGAAAAGCCAATTGTACCACAAAACATGGTATTTATGAGTACACACAATTAAAATAATTACTTACATAAAAATGTGGTAAGTGTAAACAAAATTACTGATGTGTGTTACTTATGTGCTCTTTGGTATGGCTATTTCTACCAATCATTATTTATTTGTAGATGCAAAATGTGTGTTGACTTACATTTCTTAGAAGAACAACTGGTAACTGTTATTTTGGTAATAAAAACTAAGCATAAGCAGAGCATGTTGGCAGCAAGACTTTTGTTTACCACGTAGAAGTGTTACAGTTCACTAGGAAATGCCACTGTAGCAAAAGGGTGTGAGATGTTTCCACATCAGCATTCACAGGAGATGCCACTGGCTCAGCACCACTGGTGTGCTGCAAACAAAAGATTCTGGGATGGGTTCAAACTGGCCTCCATCAGAGTTTCTGCAGAAGGAGAACAGCCTACCACCGCTTGCACGAAGGATGCCCATTTGGATTATGGTATCTACTACAGGAGCAGAATAGCAAAACTCTGGCAGGAAGTAAAAACCTATTCCCCAGCAGAGCCCCTGAAGGCTGGACAGTGTCCCTGCTGAGCTGCTGCAGAGCTGGTAGTGAAAAGGACTGCTGATAAACTGTATAATTTATTACCTAATGAGTCACTCTGAACCCAAATACTAGCTGGAAATCCGTTCAAGCCAATACACTTTCTCAAATGGAAAAAAATGGGACCTGAAGTTTATTTTTATGTTTCTGTTAAACATGGACTGCATGAGTCAAGAAGCATTTCTGGTTACTGGTTAAGAACTGGTGTCCACGGCAGGAACTTGCTAAGTTCGGGAGCTGCCTGCACAGCGAGGATCCACAGAGCAGCTCAACAGCTCTCCTCCCCCATTCCAATGCAGGCCACATCTTGGAGATGTCCATGCTGCACACCCCCACTTCTGCAATGCAGTGCCACACTGCTGTTCTGCATAGACCACAGCCACCAATTTTAGTGCAAAACCTCTCTCCACCTGCCTCATCTAAGTCCCTCCCAGTGGAAGAAGCAGTTCAGTTCCAGTTCTCTGAACAAAAGCAGCTGTTGTTACAGAGAGGGTGCCTTGTGAGTCTCCAGTTCAGCTGACTTTCCTCCTGACACGCCTGTCTGTAAACCTCTCTAAGCAGAGTTGTAGGTCTGGGTGGTTTTGAGCCTGTGCGCATGTGCACAGGTGGAGTGGGGCTGAAGGAGGAAAGTCCAAGGAACTTTGGTTACATCTTTCAACAGTCCTGCTTCAGCAGCACTGTGTACTGCATGTGGGAAGCTGGAGGGAAGTTTTGATGCAACACCAGGACTTGCCTTCTGCATTACAGCCTTTCTGGCTAATGCCTTGTATTACAGTCCTGCCTCCTCCAGACAATTCTGGAGACTGGCCCTGGGCCAGGTTCAGTCATTGCTGAACTCAAATCAGACCTGAGAAATGCACTGGCTGGGACCCAAGGTGGGTTGAGCAGCTCCTTCTAGCAGTGTGCTACCTGTATGGCTGCAATAGCTCTGTCTAAACTAGTGAGCTAAACCAGGATGGGGCACACTGGCAGGCAACTACCACTCAGTAGTTACCACTCTCTCCAATGTGCTTGTGGTCTGTGCCACCTACAATTCTTCCAAGCAATTCCTAGATAAGTTTAACAGGATGCATGAGTCAGGAACTGGTCCCACTAGGCAGCACAGAGACGGCCGAGTAGGTACAGAGAGTCTGGCTGTGTAGAACTATCCCAGCTGTCCTACCAGGAGCATGATCAATACTAAGCACTAGAAGTGACCTGAACTCTAAACTGAAGCAGTTACATGCCATACATGCTTGAGTGAGATGTGTGTGTTTCCAATACTTTCCTGGTAACCCGGACGCAGCTTCCATGAAAGTCCCTTTATTGAAAATCCAAACTATTGTTAAGTGTTAAATTTATGTGCTTTCCACATTATTTCAAGAGGCTTTTATTTTCCAGCACTGATTTGGTTTAAAGGAGCTAGGTAATGGTGTAATGTATTTGCACACTGCTTTTAAATGTGGAGCTGAATTTCACCACTGCTTGAGAGTATGCAGTACATGAGTGTTCGGGTACGTAGGAAAGATGGAATGAATACAGAGCAATCTTTCTACATGCAGGCGGAAAGAATTTGCAGCTCTGCTTCTTCCCATGCAGAGGAAAGCTAAAGCATTGCTTTGCCTCCAATGGCTTTGCTAAAGAGAGCCTCAGGGCAGAAGGGCCATCTAACCTATAAGCTGGTTGCTGCAAGGAAATACTGGCAAAGCCAATGCTGAAGAAAGCTGGCCATATCTCCCCTCTCATAGTACTTCTGTTGGAGACCCTCTTTTCATTACTCTGATTTTTTTTATCTGAGTGCCTGGTGAGGTATTACCCATTTCTCAGCTAAGAAAACAGAAGTGCTTGCTATTACATGATTTGTCCTAATAAGGCAATTTAGCTGCCAAGCTGAAATAGAAATCAGGGGATTTGAAAACTGGTTCATTACTCTAACGATATGATGAGACTCATATTCCCAAGGACAAACAAGAGGACAAGCCTCTGGCAAGGCCAAACACACTGAGAACTAATGTATTTTTCCTGACTGTGGAGAGAGACAGGGAAGAGAGATCTCTAAGAAGGACACAGGAATATCAACAAATCAAGACTAACATCAAGTAAATACCACACAGTGAAATGGTTATTATTTTCTAGTTCCCAGTTCTCAGAGCAAAGCAAAACTTTTGGAGCTCTGGTCTGACACATCTGCCTTCCAGACCCATCTTGGCCATGGGGGTCAAACCCACAAGCAGAAGAGTTTCCTGTCAGCAAGATGAGAGGCTGTTTGGTGTGGGAACACTGTGCTTCTGTCAAAGCAGTTGCACAGGAGATAGTTGTAGGTGAAACAAAAGAAGGGGAAGAAGCCAGCTTCTGGAGTTTCACGACTGCAGCACTTTGTAGAAGAGCCAGGCACCTGAGCCCAGAACTATTAATGTATTTTCATAAGAAAAGAGAGGAACAAAGTACCCTAATAATATAAGGAATTTGATTTTCTGTGTATTCATAACATTATCTAGGCATCTAAGCTTCTGAGGTGTTTGGGATCTAAGAAGCCTCCAGCTACTACAAAAAATGAAAAAAAAAAAGAGCTCAGAGGACTCCTCAGAGGTCATTTAAGTCTACAATCTTAGCCTCTGACTTCACTTTAATCCCCTCTGAGTGGTGTCTGTTCCACTTGTTCATAAAATCCTCCAAAAAGGCAGATCACAAGCTCCACAAGAAAATCTGTTGAGGTGCAATACAGCATTGCTCTTAGAAAAGATTTTATTTACTGATCTCACATGGGCTTACTCTGCAGACGCTCCATGTCCTTGACCTGGATGAATGAATCCAGATGAGATTAATGTCATTGCATATATTTATCAGCTAGCTGTCTCTTTGGCAGCCACACACTAAGGACTGGTTCTCAATTGCACGAGATAGACATAAATCCTAGGCAGTCAAGCCTTGAAAAGTGTGATCTTCAGTCTCCAAGAACACTGGAACCTCTTCTGGAGAGGCAGTGTCACCTTCACTTACTGGAGAGACACACAGAAACAATGAATCTCTACTTTTCCAGGAGAAGTAACAGTTTTAACCACCTGGTCACTCATGATGAGGTTTTTGCAAAGGTAATTCTAAAGTGAAACGGATCAGAAGTGAACAATCTACCACAGAAGAGTAAAGGAAACCTGAGAGGGGAGAAAACACAATTACTAACAGAAGCCCCCAAACACAAATAAACAAAAACTAAATTAGAAATGAAAATAGGGATATATTCATCCTAAATAACATTAAGAAAATGTAAATTAAAATGTAAATTAAGCAATTAAGCAAACTCAGGTAGTGGAGCATGTAAAAGGCAACATACTCAAATATATAGATGCAGTGATGCAGAATAAAAGTCTTTTTGCAAGAGAGCAATTACTGGTGGTTTCAAAGCATTTTGGGCCAAATGGACAGCTGCATATGACTCTGTTTTTTTTAATTTAAAAAGGAAAAGAAAGCACTGTATTTGGTCATACACATGGCCTCTCCTGCACTGGAGGTGAGACATGGTTATCCAAACGAGAAGGTTCCGCCTGGGAGCAGGTAGAGCTCAGAAACATCAGTTACGGATTGGGGATGTTACATGAACCTCTCTTAACAGCTAGCCTCCACGGGCCAATCTCAGTGTGAACAACAGGATTGCAAACATTTGGCAAAGGGAAGATATTATTGATCAAAACATATAGAAGGTGTCAGAACCTGGTGTCAGAAACTAATGAATTGTGTTACAACTAACATCCAGTGCTGTGCAAGGTAAGCATATTTCACAAGCAAGGGTAGCACAAAGGAGGAAGCAAACAATGGTAATGTAAGATGTCTTTCTACTTTAGGAACATGGCTTTGAAGGATAAAATCCAATGTAGTATCTCTTTGTGGGGGCTACTTGCTATTCCCACTCGGTGTGGTGCCTACTAGTAACAGAGTGAATGCCTAATGCATATTTTACACACCCTGTGGATGTCAAATGGGACTGAGTTACACTTGCAGATGTAATTTTTATGGTCAATTTGCAGCTGACAAGTTATCTACATGAATATGTATTAGTGCTGAAGTTAACAATTTGTGCCTCTTTTCATTTTGGTAGATGAGTCCAATCCAGCTCAAAGATACGTATATATTAACTCAGCAATGCCACTTACAGCTCTTTCAGATCTATTTAAGAAGGCATTACAAACCCAGCAGTCTTCACTGTCACCTAGGCAAGGAAACACTTCCCACTTTGTTGAAACTTTTTCATGGAGAGTTGACGATTCAGAATTGTTTTTTACTTTTTAAGTAGTGGGCAATAGCCTGGAAAAGCAGTAAAGCTATTTTCTTCCATAACATTTATATCTTTAGGTAAACAGGCACCACTGGTGGCAAGGGACTAAAATGATAAAAAGCAGAAGGAAAAAAAATGTGAGTTTTCATTCATCTTGCCATTTTTGTCTATGAAATTTAAGGCAAGGGAGATGAAAACATGAAGAATTGGAATGCTCTGTGTAGACGTTAAGCAGTCTGAATAGCTGAGGTGGGTCTGCTGCTGCATGGCAGAAATGTGAACTTGAGTAAGTCACGTGTGTAAGAGCTCCGACCAGGAGTGAAACTGCAGTCCTCCAGCAGTGAATTCGAGCCAGCCCTACCAAGCTCAGCTTCTGTACCTTCTGCCTCCATGTAGCTCCTGCTACAAATACTTTTCTTGTCTTTGGCCCAACCTGTTTCTACAAAGGGGCAGACAGAAGTGCAGTGCAACTCTCCTCCTTCCCACCCCAATCTTGGATTGTCCTCTGGATTACAGAATGCTGCTGGGACCAAGAGTAGCCACTCTTTAAGATGAGAATGAAGAATTATGGCCCACAATCAGATGGATTCTTTATGTTCTATTCTAACTTTCATGCTTGCTCTGGCCCAGCGCATATAACTTGGCCCAAATTTTATCTAAATTAGATCATAAGCCCAAACAGAATAACACTGTTCTCATGAGTCTAATTAATACAAATTGCCATAAAAATCACAGTAATTTTGTATTGTTTCCACTGTATTTACAAAATGGAAAGCATTAACTCACAATGCTCTATTTCATTTGGAAATACATGCATAAATGTAAAGGAATTTCTTGGTGGCTGTACTGAGGAAAGGTTCACTTTGCAGCTGTAGCCTCAATTATGCCTGACATCCATAACTAACTACTTCAGTTTCAAGGGGTTTTTCACTGGCAACATTACATTTCCATATAAAATGTGTGACATTCTGCCCTTTTACAGTTTTATGTGAACATTAACTTTACAAATTTGCTTTCTCCCTCTCCCCTTCTGTAACAATTTCTGCCAACGATTAAGAAACCACACTGACATTTATCTTGAAAAACTATTTGAAAAGAATGTTTATTCCCTTCCTCACTATTTTTCAGATCATGAATGCAATATGAATTAAGAGTATTTAAAAACATTTAATTAAACAAGTGAAAGTTTTCTGGACTTTATGTATCAATTGTGATCTAAAGAAGTTACACTGACCTAAGTTCTCACAGAAACCTGTTCCCTTAGCAGAAAGACCAAGATACATAATATCTGAGGCCACATAAGCACAGGAAAAAAACCTAATGAAACTATGATTGATTCAAAGTCTGAAATGGAGGCGAAATCTTGCCTAGATGATTTTCCTTTTTGCAAGATATCCAGTGTTAAAGTTAAAATACAGCAATGCAAATAGTCTTCTAGAACCACAGTTTATGATAACATGTACCATGTAGGTGCTACATAGTATATTTCGAAATGCTTGCTGGTTTGTTTTGGAGTTTTTTCCCAATAAAACATTCTTATTCCTTGGAAGTGGTGCACCGTTCAACGAAGTATATAGAACAGTACGCAGCTGTAAAAACACTCCACCTCAGGCTTCTCAGATAACCAGAAGATGCGACCACACAGCCCCTTGTTCCCAGCATATG
Organism: Corvus hawaiiensis; assembly: GCF_020740725.1. Classification (NCBI taxonomy): domain Eukaryota; kingdom Metazoa; phylum Chordata; class Aves; order Passeriformes; family Corvidae; genus Corvus; species Corvus hawaiiensis. Next base: position 46,580,710 of record NC_063216.1, read on the forward strand.
CTTCTGGGGCTGGCTCTGTGTGCAAGGCACAAGAGCTGTTTCTTTCCTCATACTTCATTCAAACTCCTCTCTCTGTGACAACACAAAGTAAACTCACCCTGGTGTGCTCAAAGAGAAAACCCCTTTTGTCCTGCCTTGGTCCACATTTAACTCTCCTCTCTGTGCTGAAGGCATTGATACACCATTTCAGTGTGCCCCTAATGATAACCTTGTGAAAACCAAACCAAACGACAAAATCATCCCCCCCCATGCTTCCTCCAAAACCTGTCAGAAAACAGATCTTGGACTCTTTCAACATATTATCACGAAGAAAATCCTCTACTTTCTTGTACAACAGCAATAGCAGAAGTCAAAGCTAGCAGAACTACTCAGTCATTACACCTTGTTTTGACAAACTGTCATAGAGATGATAACCCAGATTTATGACACCCTCAGAGAACACTCAGTCTAAACCAGGATCAGATGGCAACACCTCTTTCTCAACAAACATTTTAAAATGTTGTTGCGAAAAGCAGTGACTTTGTTCCAGGCTATTGTTGTTCCTGATTTCAGCTCTGCTGGATGATACTATTATTTAAATAAAAGGTTGTCAACTCACAAGAAAATAATTCACTGCAATAGTTGGACATTGTCTATGGAAAACAAGATCTAGTATTAAGGATCTATTATTCGCAGCCATTTTTCTTGAAGTTCTTAAGAACAAAATAAATACCTTTTTTGGGACAATTGAATTGGAACCCTCTCAGACAGTGGTGCTCTGAAAGGTTGGTGAATCACTCCTGCCTGTGCAGGTGCCACATAATCTATCTGCTCAGTCCACTGAACTTCTACCCCTCTTTCCAAATACCCCATTCCCTCTTCAGTCCCTTCAGTGGTGAATGAAAACTCTTTGAAATCATCCAGGTTCCTCTTCTTGGAACACATTTAAAAGGCTGTTTTGGGCAAAGATCTTTGCATCTCCTGAGCATTCACTTGTATAATCTCTGTAAACTGAACACTCATTCTTGGTATTTTACAATTTAGTTTACAATTGTATTTAAAGCTCTTCAACACAGCAGACTGCAATACCATCTCCACATGTAACAAACACCATTTATATTTTTCTTAATGCTTAGTCAAAATAGTGAAGACATAAAGAGATCAAATGGGCAGAATCTGACAGCAGAAACTTTGAGAAAGAAATCCGGTACAAATGTTTAATGACGAAAGTGATTAATCATTTGAACATCTTATCCAAGAATGTGGTAGATTTTCTATCAACTGAAGCCACTAAATCAATAAATTTTTCCAGCAGATATGCTTTAATTCATCCAGAAGTTATGGAAACCGGTGCAGGATTATTAGGTAAAGTTCTATCATCCCTGTCATGCAGAAAATCACTGAGTCAAAATGACCCTTTTTTAGATTTCAATTTCTGTGACTTGCAGGGATTTTCTGGGCTGTGGCACCATCGTTAGCTAAAGCTGAACTGAAGCAGAACCAGGACTACGCTTCCTAAAAAGACAGTGTTCCCCTCAGCATCAGAGATCAGACTGCTAAACTGTGGTTTTCAGATCCTTTAGGACTCCTCAGTGCCACCAAGTCTGTAAATAGCAACAGCTGCAAAAAAAAAAAGAAACACAAAATATTGCACATATATGTGGTCACAGTGATCCACGTATTTGTAACCTCCAGCAGGAGTTACTGCAATCCTCCTTATGTGGGAAGCAAACCACACACATCGTGTCCCCCAAGTAGAGAGCTGAAAACCCCACCTGATCGCCAGCCTGGGACACTTTGCACCCATCACTTGGTGGCCCTGCCTGCTGGGCTGAGACCTCTGCCAAAACAACAGTTTGTAGAGCCTGACCTAATTAATATTCCAAAGGACTGGCTCTCATTACCTGTGGAACTGCCTCTTTCTCCATTTGGTTGAAGCAGGCAAGTTATAAAGGAAGGGTAGAAAGGAAATTCCTCCACAAAGCTAGCTCCTCTGACCTCTGTGCCCACAGGAAACAGCGAAGTCTACTGATGGTTGGCTTGGCCTCACCCCTCAACACCTGCAGGGGTCAGTGACCTGGGTCCCTGAGGTTTTGTGCATGTCAAAGCAATTCACTCAACCACTGACAACTTTCCAAATTACTACAACCTCTCTGTGTCTGGCTATGAGCACCAGCAGCACACAGATCATGCGATGCTCCTCCAAGGCATCCTATTACAACTTGCGTGTGGGAAGGCAGACCAGGCTCTCCCGCAGACAACTCTCAGCTGTTCCCCTCTATCCCTGCACTGAAGAGTTTTCTGGGTTGGATCGGTAGTTTTGAGCTGAGCACAATAAAGGTCCAGAATCACACAATGTTGAGCAGTTAGTTACTTATTCACCAGTGCTGACCCCAAGCTGTGGGGCATGAAAACATTCTTGGAAAGTAACACAATCTGTTTGCATGTTCATGACTTCATTCCCTTCTGTCTGTGCGCAGAAGAAAATAATAATGCGTTTAAATTTAACTATCCCTTGTACAGCAAAAGATATTCTTCCTGCCCTATTAAACAAAGAATTGTACTGTACATTAATCCCAGTAGAAAAAGGGAACAACCACAGCTGTGAGTATGACTAACAACTGACCCAGACTACTACACATGGCAAACAAATCATCTCAGGAAAATCTGTGAAGTTAGCTCTTTTTTCAGGCTACTACTGCGTTATCTGAAAGTAAAATTCTATTGAGAAAAACCAGAAATTTCTACTTACTGATACAAGAAATAAGATCATTAAATCTTTCCTTAGGAAAGACAGGATTTTCCAGCCCTCGGAAATAGAGCTTCAGTACTCCAGCAACTGAGTTAATGTCATGGTTACTTTGGTCATCTGCCAAAGGATTTTCACCTTAAAAAGTAAATAAAGTGAATGAAACACACATGCAGGAGCATTCTTGCATGAAACATTTTCATAAGTGAGTGACATTTTGGGCAGTTTTTGTTTTTAGTATGTGGGAGGTGGCAATGCAAGCATTCAAGTACGATAATAAACACTGATGTAGAAATCCCAGACTATGATTAAACTAAAAAAAGGCAGCCTAAATAAAGCTTCCCTACAATTACATAACCCAGGGATCTCTTAGGTCCTGAACTTCCAGCTAGGTATTTATGGACATGTCGTGATTTACAGTTAGTAAAATAAAAAAGCCAAACGTTCTTAATTGAATAGAGTTTTGCAGACTTTTCTTTGGACCCCTACATGAAGCAAATGGAGTAAGATCACTCATTGAATTGAAAGATGTGTCTTCATTCTAAAAATGTAAAACATCAGGAATATATGCAACCATTTGGTTGAAAACCTAACTGAAACCTCAGCCACGACTGCACTATTTTATTTATGTAATTTTAAAGGCTTAATCTTTATTTTGAAATGCTTTAAAATGTATAGATCTTCAAGGATAACACTACCTAGGAGGAGCAGCTAAGAATAAGCAGATTTAAAAGCTGCAGAATGGAGGGATGTGGCTTCACTTAGCAAGTGAAAACAGCTGCTTTATGTATCTTGTCAAAGACAAGATCAGGTTTAACAAGATATATATATAACTAATACTGGGGAGAAAAATACTGTGCATATTTTCTCATGCTTTTAGTCACAAGACTTCTTACTCCAAGGGTTTTGTCATTAGCACGATCTGCAAAAGTTTTAATTTTCCCTAGAAATTAAAAAAACCCAGCTTTTAAGACTCAAAAAAAGGAATGTAAGATTTAAAAAAAATGTAACAAGTATTGCTTTAACACAGTTAGAGGACTGCTGGACCCTGGTTTCCCTAGCAGAGCAATCCTAGGCTGGGAGTTGGAAGCCACTAATGTTTAAAAAGCTGGTTTTACTTCCTGGTATTTTTCATGTAATTCCTCCTCTGGGGCTGAAGTTTCCTTTGGGAATGAAAAATGGAATGACCCCTTTTTTTTTTACTCCCTATTTTCCTGGATTGTGATGCAACTTTGGCAGAAGGACCAGAAAGTTGAGCACTCATATTCCAGAAGATCAAGCAACAGGACTTTCAAATTGCATTAAGTAGTCTCTTGAATCAAATTAAACTCATTACCTTTCTTTTCTGAGGATCTTTAAAATAAAATACACAGAAACTATTATTTGCAGTTTACCATTAACAAAAAACTAATGTTTACAGTTGATTCAAGAGTCATATGTCTTGTCTGAACAAAATAAGAAAAACCCTCAAGCTCCTAGGACATAATGGAGGATAAACATGCACATGTCATCATTGTACTTCATGTTTAAGCATGTGATGGCACAAAGTTTCAGGTGCAGTACACACAGTACATACAATCTGTTTAAACAGTCAAGAAAATAATTAGAATTTAGAAGATTTTTAAATGTCAGATATTAAGGTGCTCAAATAAATGAAAATCCAATTACCTCTCTCAAATGAATTTTTAATATCATTGACTTCCACCTGGGAACCAGACACTCTAAAAATTCCCTGATGCTGAAGACCTGCAGAAAAGATGGGAGACAGTGGCGAAAAATGAATTAATTTTTAAAAATACTTTTAACCTCTATTTTAAAAACCAATTGTAGTGCTAAATGAGGAATGTAAAAGATTTATGAAAAAGTCAGGGCAGTAATGAAATGACATAGTTTTTGTCAGAGCTTACCATATAAGTTTATAAATCTGATACAGCTTTCCACAATAAGAGGAATGACTTGCCCTGAATCCTGCAGAAACAAGAGCAGAACGAGTGAGCTGCAGATCAGAAAGAGGAAATCTCCCTACTACGGCCTAATGTGAAAATGGACTTTCTTGGTCAATCTAGATGGACATACAGTGCTGGTAAAAAAACACCTAAGTAAAAATACCACTTCTAACAGAGTTCTCTTCCCATTTAGAGGGAGGGAAGAAAAGGAACAGGTGAAGAAAAGAATTATGGTTCTTAAAATCCTTTAATCAGGAAATTCAGTTCTCTACCCCTGTTACCATATCTGGCTAACACTGTATGTGACATCCAGGCTCATGCATGCATTTTAGATTTTTGAAGCAAAATGAGTTAAAGCAATGAATTTGCCCTTTAGAAAGATTATTACTAAGAATAATAATTCATGATGAAGATGATCCCTCTGCATCAATTTAACTGACCTTTCTTTTCCTGGTGGAGAAAATCCTATGTGGACCTAATTATGCAGGACTTAATTCCTCAATGTGGGGGTTTTTTATTATTTAGTAGGGTTTTTTTGGTAAAAAAAAAAGTTTATGGCAAACAATTTGCAAGGCATTTCTGGATTTGCTGGACTATCAGAAACGTTCTTGGAGCAGAGCCACTGAATGACATTGCATGGGGTAGCAGAACGTCTCCCTCCGGACTGAGAGCACTGCTGTGCGCTCTGCTGGTTTGTGTGCCCTACCATGGGGAGACAATGGCCTGGCATGTTCTTTCTGGCTGCTCTAAATAGCTGGTAATCACCGGGTGGTGAATTGCAGCTACCTTGAGCTGAGCATGTGGCTCAGCTGCTTCTTTTCTAGGCACAAAATTACTGGGAAAGGGAGGTCACAGCCTACACCTCCCCATCTGCCACTGGCAGAGTTCAGGAATCACAGCTCCTCATCTCAGCAATGATACAGCAGCAGGTCTGTAGCTACATTTTCAGTTACACAAAAGTGTTTTAAAAAAGGATAAAAAACATTTGTGATGGAAAGGGGTGAAGATGACTGTACACTAATTTTCAGTGAGTTACTTGTCTTTTCCTTTTAAACTGCTTATTTTCCGAAAGAATCATTGGAGTCCTTTTGTTTTGGCACTTTAAAAAGGGGATGTTTTAACCCAAGCACACTAGTGACCACAAGTTATTAAATACAGATTAAAGACATAAATAATATGGTTAAAAATTATTTGGAAAAGTTGGTGCTTATGCTGCAAAAATTAGTTTCAAAAGTAATCTTAGAATTTCTTGTCTTGAAAGCTGTAATTTTTCTTTCCAAATGCATTTCCAATATGTAAGTGCTCAGAGAATTGACTAATTCATTTGAAAGTTTAGTACAAAATCAGTTTGAATTATAAAACCATGAATTCAAAAGCACCTTGTAACTCAAACCACACATTTCCTCTTATAAGCTAGTACTTCGTTTTCATACTAAACTACACTAATGGAAAGTTTATGAATTAAGCTCAAGTAGAAAAAACTACTAAAATCCGTGCTGGTTTAGTGGGGCTTACAAAAGACTGTTATCACTAACTACGCTATTTAAATTGCAGCTTGTTCGTCTTTTAATTCAAAACCTAGCAAAGACTGGCTAGCCAAGAACCAGTAATGGCTGCATTAGCATTTCCTCTTTGACTTGTGTCACGGTTTGGTAACAGCTAAATAAAAAACCCCTTGGAACACATCAGTTGTTAAACCCAGGAACACCATCATCTTCACCAACACCGAGCGGCCTGGCTCTCCAGAAAAGCAGAGTATTAGAAAACGTGCACAACATGCACCCACATCTCCTGTTAGTACACTGGTTCATGCAAAGAATGTGAAGCCCAGGAAAAGATAGCGTTTGCAGTAAGAAATTACAAAAAAAACCCCAAACCCAAATCACTTTCATACCTGGTTTTGGAGAATCTGTTCAGAACCACACAAAACTTTGTACTTAAGTAATACCCTTGTCTTGGGGTGACTTTATGATGTGTATCCCATATCGTTGCTCTATGCCCAGAAATTAACTTTGTGCCTTTCACTTCCGGGACTATGCTTTGATAACCTATGACAACCCTGAAATAATCTAAACTAACAGCTTTGCCTTTTGGATCTAATCAAACAACAATAATTTGAAATAACAATCTGTGTTGGTGAGTGTCAAGAACAGTGAGCCTACTGCTACTGTGAATTTAATCTGATGTGTGTAGTCAGTGAATGTATGTTTGCAGCTAGTTATAATTTCTTATGATGCAAAACTCTTAACAAAAAGCTATTTGGTGTGATACTGTATTTCACTAGCTGTAATCCTTTTGTGCCTGTCAAAATAACTCATCTCTATCAGGAATGACACGGTCTTTGGGCAGAGATGCTATCCTACGGTAGCTCCCACACTGGCAAATCTGTCATAAGGCTACCAGCTTTTTTGACCTCTTTCCTTCTTAAATTATGTAGGACTCCCCACTTGCAAGTAAGCCCTGTCACCCACACTGCCATGTAGTATAACCTTTGTCTCTGTGAAGGAAAATGATGAGGTACCATTTCTCCTGATTTGCTTTGCCCTTCTCTAGTCCAGGGGCTTTCATTGTGAGAATTTCTGCTTCCTTGCTTACTTTCACCCCTAAGTGTGCATGCGGAAAAGCTTGACGCTGAGAGATTTTTCCAGCTCCCAGCCAGAATCTGTGCGAAAGCAGGACTTTCACATGAGTGCTGGCAGAGAGCTGGAAAATCTCTCGGCATCAAGCTTTTCAGCATCCACACTTAAGCAAGAAACAGCTCATGATACTCATCTATTTCATCATGAGATGATTTCTCAAAGTCTTTGCATTTCACGGCACCTCCTGTGTAACAATAATAATGAAAATAATAATAATAGTTTTCCCTACAGTTATACTGAGGATTTCTGAAAGCTTGACTCAAAGACAGTTAAACCTGTACAGTGCCACTGAGCACAGAATTTGTTCTGCAAAGTGTTTGCCACTAGCTATACTGAACAAGAAAAAAATAAATCTCTGTAACATTCAAACCCAATTCACAGAGCTTGCAGTCAAGAATTTTATTCATTGCATTTATAAGTGTAATTTCACCATTTTTAAAGATTTCTTTCCTGTAGCTGTGTCAGCTAGCATCCAGAGGCACTAATTGTGATGGGCTGGTGCTTGAAAATGAGTAAGAAAATATCCATCATTTAAGACTACAATCCCTCCAGAGTTCTGCTCTGGTTTAGTTTTGCCTGCTATATTTGTACACTCATTTCTTAATGCAAACTTCTCCCTCCAGGTCTTTGAAAGAACTGATTTTGAGCCAGGCATGAATGCAACCCGAGAGCCAGGCAGAGCTGGTTCTCTTGTCACCAGAACTATACCTGATGTCTTGTGTGAGAGTTCCTTCGGCCTCGGCTAGAAGCATTATTAGAAATAAAAGTATGAGAAAGAAGAAGATAGTAAATACAGCAAAGATACAAGACCCAGAATAGTGGTGATCACAATTTCACACAATATAATAAATTCCTAAAGTCATAGGAAATCAAAATCTGGATATCAAACCCAGGGAAGTACTGCTTGTCCATAGACTTTGAACACTGAAAGTAATGAAAATAACAAGCAGGAAACTGTGGTAAATTGTGGGATGCACCACTACATCCTATCTTCTACATGAAGCTAAGTTTCCTCTTAAAAGCAGGCTGCCAATACTATTCCTACTTGATTAACAAAACTGTAGGGAGGCTAATGTGAGAAACAAATCCCCATCTTTCCCTTTGACTTCAGGAAGTATTATATTGATCAACCGGGAAAGAAGAGCCCCAGGACAGACTTAAACATAATGATCTGCCTCAGCTTTTGTGAGCTGGTGACCATTATAGTAAGAAGCGTTGAGATCAGCCACTGGGGTGGCTGGTGCCAGTACCTTGATGAACGACTCCAAATCACCATTAAACAACTTAGCACTATACTGTGATCGGGGTCTGGCCTTCCTGTGTTTCTGGGGCTTAGGGGGAAGATTTGGAGGCCTAAGGGAAGGGAATATGATTACTGAGCAAGGTAGAATTAAGTCACGCAATAAAATGAAATGTCTGTAAGCTCATGGCAAAACAACAGAACACTGTAAAGGGAGCAACAAACACAGCACTTATCAAAAAAAGGCTTTTCATCAAATATAAGTGTAACACTGATTAAAGAGTGGAGAACTGCCCCATTAAAAATGCATTACTTACGGATAAATAATGACATTCTTTATGAATGCCTGTTTTGCAGTTTTACCATATAAATTTATTCCAAACACTGCACGATCAGAATGGCTTTTTTTGTTGTGGTCATGCATAAAATGTGCAGAAACCACTGAAATTCATCCTGCCAGCCATAACACAGACCACTCCAAGCACCTCTTATCAAGCAGAAAAGTTGCTTCATGCTGGAGAAGCTTCAAATGCAAATTAAAGCTGCTCAGCACACTCCTAAGATGCTTCAAAACCAAACTGACTGCATTTTCCATCAGAGCCAGGAAGGTTAAACAGCTTTAGCTTTGCGCATCCAACCACCAACAACTTCACACACAAAAAAAACCCACCTTGCTAATTAGCTAATGGAATTAAAGGTATACCAACTTGAACAAATAACTAAAACCAGCATAACACAAAAAGAAGCATAGAAAGAACACACAAAACTTTGGTCTGCAAAATTTTACCTAGTGTGTTATACCTGTGATGACTACAACTGAAAGAGATTATAGGAAGTAAATGCTGTTTGTTCTCTAGGTCACAAACTCCTTCGTGAATGTCATGCCAACAGCTTTCTTAGTTCCCATGCACCAGCAGTTTCTATAGGGTTTTTTGGAATTAGCAAAAATTCAAATGTTTTTGGGGGATCAATAAGGCATAGAGCATTCAACAGTGGGACTTCAGTCTGAGTACTATCTGCTATTTTAAACTCATCTTTAAATATATCCTCTTCCCGCCTACAATTTAACTTTGACCTTGAAGAACATTTCTGTTTGCATGTCTCACAGTCTTACAGGAAATGTAACTGAACCTTGGGGCAACAGGCAGGGCCCAGCCAAAGCCCAGGAGCTGGTGCTGAGTAACAGATGGGCAGGCTCTACTCCTCAGAGTATCCTTCTCTAAGTGACCAGCTGTGAGGAGATACGAGGTAAGATGGCTTCACTGCTCCCCCACTTTACTAAGGTAAAATCATTGCCTAAATCCACCATCTTCTTTCAGCTGTTTACACAGCAGGGAACTTAGGATGATGTGAGCCTGATGAGTCGCCTGCTTTGGAGTCAAGAAAGGAGGTTTTTCTCATTAGACATAAACTTGTTGATTTCCACGCATTCCTGGAATGGTAACATCTGGAGGCAGAGTTAAACATACAGTTGTCAGAATTAATGTCAGCAACTGGGAAGAATGCTCTGATTTGTTACCACTTTTCAACTGAGGTCATATAAGAAAACTAGTTGAGCAAGTCCAACTTTACAGAGCTAGAAAAGAACATGGGAGTGGTGGGAGAAAATCTGGTGTAAAGTCTGTAGAGATGTCCCGGGAACATTGGGACCAGGCAAGGTGGTTCTTGAAGGCATTGGGCAAGGATGTATTGCACGGAAAGGGAAGAGCGAGACCAGGAAAGTTGGGCTGAATGTTCCTGCTTTACCAGGACACACTGCCTGCAGCAGTGACACATACAAGTGGCAGCTGCAAATCCAAGCAGTTGCCACTGCCCCCCTCCTAGTCTCTGGGGGCTGCAGAGCTTATCCAGGTTTATATCTGGAGGCAGCTTCAAAGGTGTGGCATTACACAACTGAAAAAGTACGTGCAGCACAAAGCTGGGAGATCCAACACTGAATCCCTTCTCTTCTGTGGATATACAGAGCCATTTAAGCACGGAACACACGGATGCTGGGGGAGGCAGGTATTTGTGTCCAGAGCTAGGTTATCAAAGATACAGCCCACTGCCCAAACTGATCTTCCTACCAGGTTCTTTTAAACTGTGTATCCTGAACAAGGGAATTACAGACTATGAGGGGCAAGGTATCTCTTGACAACTGAAAAATATTTCTTTTCTAGCACCAAAGTGCCCCCTGCAACTTCCAAATCTGATGTGTGATTCACAAAGATTTTTAAGGATCTCCCAGCTTGTCCCACCCTTGACACTGGCCAAAGCAGCTCACAAGAATGAGGAAGATCAACAGTCTGGTCCTTTACTCATCAGCATGCTGAAACAGAAATGCTGAATGTTAAAACACACAGGGTCTATACATAATTTACGTATCAACAGCAACAACCCTTACGAAGTTGTTCTAAAATTTGTAAATTCTAGGATTTTACCTACTTTTAAGTCTAAACGAAGTCAGATAAAAATATCTTACCTTGTTGTCATGTATTCAGCCCTGTGACCTAGAAAGTTCAATAAACAGGAAACAATGATTTGTAGGTTTTAGGTTGAAATTTTTGTATCTAAATTACACTTAGCAAATTATTTTTAGTCCTAACTTTCATGCTACCAGCAAAAGATACACAACTATACAGCAAACAGGGCAGTGTAGTTATCTACTATCTCCACAGTTCCATTTAAAATACAAACAAAACCCATGTTGCGGAACAACTTTTAAGAAGCCTGCCCACAGATAAAGAGTCACTCGATACTGTAAGTAATTTCAAGTAAAATTCCAAACAATGTCTATTGTTGGTGCTCATATGTTTCAGTGGCTAAATCAGTATGGAAATAGAGCTGTGCCAAGATTAGATTACATCTCCCCCTGCGCCTTGTGCCTAAACCTGTTCAGTGCTGAAAATACAGAGCTCTAGACATAAGTAGTTATAGAAAGACTTCCTACTCTCTTTTCTCTGTGTACTGCAGGAAAAAAGTACAACACTATCACTGAGAAACACCACAGGGCACTGCAGGGAATTGTAAAGAAGCAAATATCATATTCCAGAAAGGCTCCTTTGCAGATCAGCATACCAGTAAGTCAGGCATGCCTGACTCATCATAATGAAAAACAAAATAATGAAACAGGACAAAGATCATGGTATGGTAAGTTCCAATGAGCCAAACATTGCCAAAGGGAAATTGTGCGCTATTAATTTATTAAAAATCTTTGAACACGTCAGTAAAATACTGGAGAAAGAAGAATCAGTTCAATTAATTTACTTAGGCTTTCAAAGGCTACTGATAACTTTCTTCACAGGAGGTGACTTAAAGCAATTAAACAGCCATAGATATAGTGGCAAAATATTCTCACTGATCAAAAACCAGTGAAGAAAAGGGAAACCCAGTGGACTTAAAATGGTCTTTTTTCATCATGGCAGAAAATGTAACAGCCTTGCCATTAGGACCATTTATGCAATCCATCCGGCAGTTACTAATGTCTTGAGAGATCACAGCAGCTAAGGAGGCAGAGCACTGTGCAGATGACTGAAATACTTTTGTATCAAATCCTGACAAAACTGTGAAAATCTTCAAAGGGGTTAAGTGACATGCAGTGCAAACAAAATTGACCATTAACATGTTCAAGTAAGGTATTAGGGAAGAATTAAACACCTATACCAGTGAACAGAACTATGGATACAAACTTTGAAAATCACTCTGAGCTTCACTTGGGCTAGGTCTAAGTACACGTCTCAGTTCGAAAGTGACACCAAAACAGCTTGTTAGATTCCAGGACTCAGGAGTAACAGTGATATGAAAACCACAGTATTATGTGCCAATATTCAGATGCACGCTAAGTACTGCACAGTATTGACGACCCTAGTCTGAAAATGTATTTTCCAGTACCAGAAGAGTGTGGATCCCCTGAAAGTGGCACAAAGAAGCAGCTCTGAGAAAAATCTCTGACATTAAGGCATGTGAATCTTGTTGGCATCTATTTTAGATAGGGGAAAAAGAGAGATCAAAGAAGAGTATGAAAAATAACCTATAACAGAAAAGGAGTAAGCTAAGGACTTCTCCCTACTCAGGTTACCAAGGGAAATTCACTGACACCAAGAATCCCAATAATAAATGGTAGTAAAACAGAAGATGTTACAAATGCTGTGCCTGGGGGATTTTAAACACATCTTTGATATTTAACAGTTTAGGGCAAAAGGTGTCTGGGTCTTAGGGGCAATTTCTTCTACAACTCCTTGTTTCCTTTCCTGCACTTCTCTTTTCTTTGTTAATTTCTTCCTTCAATAGAGGAGCCTTTGGATCAGGATTAATATGAGCATGAGTGTGCTTCCTATGTTTAGTATCAATTTCATTTGAGTGTTTCTTATTTACTTTCCAAGTCTGTAGATGCAGATTCAGCACAGAGCACTTCATCTGTCTTTCCTGCGCAGATCATGAATATGTATCTGCTGTGTCCATAAACAGCAAGAATGTAGTAGGCAGGTGATGAACCAGAAGAGAAGCCCAATGTTGTTAACATTATGGACACCAGATGGGAGCCTGGATCGATCCAGCCTATATCCTTACATGGTAGAGTAGCAAGAAAGGGTGCCAAAGGAAAACCTGCAGCTGATACAATGCTCTCCTTCTCCCCCCAGTCTCCCTAGCTTTATTGAACACAGCACACTGTGTTATTTGTCTAGTCTTGTTGACATGAAAGTTTCCAGAAAAGGCAGTTTGAGGGGAGCAGTTCACTTCCTACAAATTCATTTTTATATTAGCAGTAACATTCATAATTCCACTGTAATTCAATCCTTTTAATCCTCCCCATTCAAGAAACTTTCAGAATCCAGGTCCTCTGTCCCAGGGATGGGGATTTTAATGCAGGACATGCCTCAGCTGAAGGGGGTACTTGAACTTTTTAACCGATAAAAATGATGGCTTTCACTCCAAATACCAGCTTTGAATGTAAATGTGTGTGTTTGGGGTACTATTTGTATGCGCCGTGCTATGGTGATGGGACAACAAATATGTGCAAAACCACTGTGGCCAACGCAGATTAACTACGTGGGGGTTACAGCTGGTGTGTAGAAAGGAACTCTTCAAACAGAATAGTCCAAGCATGCCCCAGCATGGCAGAATGGCCCAGAGCCTAATGGCAATTTATCACTTAGGTCACCCTGCTGAGAAGTTTTTCTTTAGGTTTCCTTTCAAAGAATTCTTTCCTTACTTTTTTCCAACATGGTTAATGCAGCAGATTCTGTTGCCTTTTGTTTCCCCTTTCACTTTATTTTTCCAAATATATTTTCAATGAGCTTCCAGGAGAAAAATGTCCTCTTTTTTTTGACTACAGTCAGCTGCACACTTTTTTGTGCAAATAAACTGCTCACCATACACATTCAAAATAAAAATCTATTGAATGAAAACTTTCATGAGAAAGAAGATAACACAGGTAGCTGTCTAAAAACAGCTACCATCTTCTACAGTTCAGTTTTGAAAGAAAATGCTGCTTATATGCTACCCCCAACCTCAGTCATTCCCTGGACAGGGGCTTCGTTTGGGTTATAGCCACTGAACTGCTAATAGCTGTTTAGGCACCTCCATGGGATTTGTGCATCTGGGCTTTTGTATTTAAACCAAGAAGAGATGTGATTAACAACAGATACTTGGCAGTAAAAAGAAAATAAGTTGACACATCTTTTAGAGACATTCCTTTAGCAAACAGGTTTTCTTTCTTGAGTCTAAACTTTAAGTTGGAGTCTCTAACCTCCAGGAGAGAATTTTTACTCTTTGTGGTGTAATCTCACTTCTTCTCAAGTCTGTTCCACTCTGTGTCTAGTCCTCAAGGTTTGTACTGCAATTCCCCTTTTCCCTTTTGGTGCATGAGGAAGTGTCTGCTGGGAGGGCTGGTAAGAGACAGGCCGGAACTGTGCATAGTGTGCGATTCATTACTGCCTTAATTCAGCTTTACTTCATTTGATCTTTACTTCTGCTGACTTGCTTTAGATTTTAAGATGTGCTTTTAAAAACTGTGGAGAGTGTTCAGGACAACGGATAATCCTCTGCTATTGTAATTTGTAATGCAATAATTTTATGTGCAATAATGATAATCAACAGGTATAGAGCGATTAATGAAGTTTTCATTCATTTAAGTTTACAAAATGCAAATACTTTGTAAAAAATAACACTAGATTAAGTCTATAAGAAACCTACTACTGACATTAGTGAGGTCAGGATTTCACCTTTTACCTTTGATAAATGCTCCACTGAGTTGTTAGGCTGCAAGAAGGACATTAGTGTCCATGTGTTAGAAATGCTGCACTAGTGAGTCCACTGTACAAGATGCATCCTGGATAATTCTACGTGCTTTAAAAAGATCACTCTCTCTCAAGTCTTTAAAAAAAACCTCAAGCCAACAGAAATTGTTAGGATGTAGGAACAGTACATTTGTCACAGCTCTTAAATCAACCTGCACTGACTGTGTCGCTCTCCTTTCAGACATGAGATTTTTCATTCAATAGCTCTGTTACCAGATAGAGTCACTTGTCTAAACATCTGTGCAGTGGAAGTAAGTATGTGTTGAAGAAGAAAAATCAATTTATTGTGTGTACTCTTACCACTGCACTGAAACTGTGACTGGTAAAAATCAAATCTATGCTTACAGGACAATTAAGCCTTAAGTTTTGTAATTCTTTTCCTGCATATCTTTGGCATTTCAGTGGCTTCACTGTATAGCTTGGAAACACTTTTCAGTTTACTGTGTGACATTTACCTTCTCCAAGTGTCCTCTGCAGCAAGTCATGTTTTGCTTGAAGTTTTGTGATGAGATTGCTACCTTCCAGATATTCTCTGAATTTCTGTAGAGATGCAGATGAATCTATTACTATGCATGACACGTAAATTCCAGGAACTTCTGGATAATGTTTACTTCAGGTGTTTGGTCTGTATCACATGAATGAGGAAGTAACCAACATACCATGAAATAGAATTGCTCTGTTTCCTGCTGGTTTGCTCTTCTTTTTGCAATGCTAGGCTTACTCAGGTATGTCTCAGAGACTGTTGACTTCACAGACTCTGTTGAGCGACTGTGCTGGAAACACTCTGACACATCATAATCTTCAATGGTGACCATATCTTGTATTGTCTGCAGGGTAGCCTCTGTTGTTTTCTTAACCTGGTATTAAAAAGCATGATTTGCCAAATGCAACATAAATATATATAGGAACAGCTTAGAAGGGAAACTCATTACTCGCAGTAATTCTCTGGCACACTCCCCCAAACAAACTGGTGTGCAAATGTGAAAAGTTAGATGTGCTGTAACAGATATCTACGTAACAGGTTTCCTGTCTAGTTCTCTGCTTTACCATGGTCTAACCCACAAACACAGATGTACTCTTGTGTTGGCTTTGTAGTGAATCAAGCATTTGTTTGAAATTAAAATTGAAATGTGACATGATTTGGTTATGGTCCCTAATCTGGGAGGCAATAGAGATGATGCACTACTCTGGAGGGTCAGCTCTCCTAAATGTGGTCAATGTGTCATATTGAATATGTACATCCAGGGATCTGGATCTGGCCAGAACAACATCATCCTCCAAGAAAACAATCTGTGACCCTGTACTGTGCAGCGCTATGATGAGGGGCATGGGGATGTTTAGACTGCAGAAGTGGACAGCGAGGGCTCGAGAAAGAACAATTTACACCAGACTCCCAGCCCTTGCTGTGACCTATGCAGCACCACTACTCATAGTGGAAACCCAGGCATGGATGCTGTGGATGAGGGATGCAGTTTCCACAGTGCAATAAAGTAACCGGCAAGATTCACAAGGATGTGATTTACTTCCCAGTTCTGCTTCAGATGGAGTCTCTATTAGGGTCGACCAAATCATGGACACTTCTACACTCAACTCCAATGGGGGCAAATATTCCTTCCATGCCTGTCAAACGTTATTTCTGCCCCATGCCCTTCACTTCACTGAAAGAAATAATCTTTCCTCTTCTGTCTTTGTTACCTTGAGAGACTTTCTGAATGCAAGTGGTTGTTTCTTTTTTAAAGATGACTGTACATGTCTCACGGATATTAATATTTTGTTCTAGACATTCAACATACAAACTACAATGAGAAAAACTGGCATCCTGGAAACTTACCAGTAAAGTACATGAAGAAATTAAATTATTTCTATGTTTTCT
Source organism: Corvus hawaiiensis (assembly GCF_020740725.1). Lineage (NCBI taxonomy): Eukaryota > Metazoa > Chordata > Aves > Passeriformes > Corvidae > Corvus > Corvus hawaiiensis. The sequence goes on from NC_063216.1 coordinate 46,597,414, forward strand.
TTTAAAAATAGATTCTCATTTAAACTGAAGGACTTTAACATTGTCTTAACTGTGATAAAAGTGAATTTTATTTCCACTGCCAGAGCAGGGGAAAGAGAACAGCATTGTTTATTCCATATTTTACAAAAATATGCTCTTTATTTTGCTGTTCCCGTCACAGGCATTCATTAGTCATGTTTATGAATAGCTGTAGCTGAGAGCATAAGAGATCTTGAGTCAGCTACCACAAAAGACAGTTCAAATTCCTTTGTACTACAGAAGTAGCAAGTTGAGGACTGGACAGAGGGTGGCCACAGAAGACAGTAACTGTTCTCAGTGGCTTTCTGTCACAAGAATTTAAAAATATGTGCTCTAACAAGTTTACATGGAAGCATCTGCAAAACGTAGAACTCAGTAATGTGAATGTATGGAGAAGTAAAAGACAAAGTTTTCAAACCTCTGTAAAGCAGGTGAGGATATATCTTAGCATATTTGCCAGTATTTGATTTTTAAAATTAAAACCACTTATACAGATTGGAGCCACTTCAGGGTCATTTACAAGCTTTTGGCAAGGTAGAAAACACTGCACCTTCCTGAAAATTATGTTCAATGCTTAGCCCTTGCAGACATAGGTCTTACCTCCTCGTTTTCAATTTTGAGTGTAGCCAATCGTGACTGTAGTTGTTGATATCTAAGCATAAGCTCTGCTTGCACAGGTTGCTGGGCAGTGACCTGGCAAACCTAACGAAGAATCAAAAAGAGCTGTAAGATGCAAGTAATTTAAAAAAACAGTCAATAGTCTTTGGTTGTTCTTCTTAAAGCTAGGTGAATTCCTACCAAAGCCATTATAAAACAGACAATAAAATGTGCCCATCTAAATTTAAAGTATTTATATGTTACAAGGTGTGGAAGTATGTACTACAAGCACAACCTTTTTCTATGTCTGCTTTTTGTTGCTTTTGTATCACACAGAAATGCAAACCCCAGAGTAACTTTCAGAAAAAAAGATGTACATGGGTGATTTTGAATTCTGCTTTGCTACTGGGCTTTGGTATAGCAGAACAGGGCACAGCTGTACCAGTATGCCTGAAATCTCCAGATGATAAAACGAGGGAAGAAGAAGGGGAAAAGGCTGCCTTGCAGCATGAATTATTTGGAGCAGCTCTGCAGCTGCTCTCAAATCGCACCCACAAACTCTGTTATGAGTGATGCAGGTAGTAAAGACATAAAGTCACTGCTTACACTAGTGCTGGACTGAGCACAGGTTGGCCAGCAAATTTATACCAATGTCATTATGAGTGATACTGAATAAAATGACACGTAACAGTTTTTACATGAGAACTTTGAAGAAACAGACAGCGCTGCAAGTTTTGCAGAATGTTATTGCTGATCTTTTGGGTAGCTTTTACCAGGCTCTTTGTTAAAGGGAATAAATTCTCTATCCTGGTATACAGAAACAGTCACTATGGGGATACTTATCTTATCAGTGTACAGACCTCATCACCCATATGAGATTGGAACTCAAATTTCATTGGTGGACAAAAAGCAGTGGGGTACATTTCCATGAATCTCTGCTTGTCACTGCGTGGCTCCAAGCTGTCAACTGCATTTTCAATGATGTCTAATCCCTCATGCCTGGAAGTTTCAAGGTTATACTCTGCAGACAGGTATGTTCTTAGGGCTCTGTTCAGACTAGCGTGGTATCCAAGATCACAACACTAAAAAAACAACAAACAGAAAAGACAGCAAATTTAAAAGGAGGAACACCATTCCAATATCTCAATCCTGAAACTGTCACTAAAATTTTCTGTCCTGAAATTTTTCTATCTTTGAAGTATTTAACAAAATATCTTCTAAATTAAAACACACTACTGGGGTCAAGACAGTAAGTAGTATCCTCATTCTGTTGCAAAGATTAATGGACAGTTTTAGAAAAGAGATCAAGTGTACATGTGTGACAGTTTGCTTATCAGACAGAAGAGCAGGCACTGTATTTATATCAAAAAAAGTCTAGGACTACACACACAAGTGGGCTTTTCAGTATCAATAGCATGTGTAAGCCTTAAATCACCTATTTAAACCCACCCTGGCATAACTATCATCTAAGTTAATGACAGCACCAAAGTGGACTTGAAGCAATTCCCGCTTACCATGCCTGTGCCCAAACAAAAACATCCACAAATACCTTGAGCTTTTTGATGCAACAGGAATGGTTTAACATCTTTTCCACTGATGGTGAAAATGTATTTAATGTACACCTTATTTCCCATGCTCATACAGAGCCAGCAATGTGCATCATGCTACTAAACGCAGAAAGTCATAACTTATTGTCCTTTTTTTTTCTGTGAAATGGAATGTAATTGAAACCTAATTGGTAAAACATAAAGTTGTGTTTGTTCTTGAATTTTAAACATTCTCAGTTCCCATTATTAATGTTTGATTAATATTTTAGAGAACAGCTAAGTATTTTTAAAATGTCACAGCAGTAGCACATCAATTGAATGTTTCCCTACATTGTACAGTAAATACCCTCAGTTTCTCCTCAGTGAGCCTCCAGTTAAGGGGAGATGTCACCTCAATAGTGGCACATCAGTTTGCTAAGAGTTGCATACAAAGCAGTGCTCTTTATTCAAATGGGTGAGATTTGCCCCCATCAGAGGCCACTGCCTGGCTAGAGCAGTCAGAGCAGTCTGCTTTAGAGCATCCCTCAGTCCCCAGCCACTCCCCTTGGGTGCCCACCCACAGCCTGAAGCCATCCATCCCTGCAGGACTCACAAGGTAACTATGGAGTTGGGTGAAGAAGCAACTTGAACTCAGCCCACTGTATGCTATATGCATATATACACCTTTTATATCAGTACTTCCCTCACAGGTATTACAAACACCACAGGACTGATAGGATCACATTCCTCTCCCTTTCCTCTTAATGAAAAAGGAGAGAAAGAGAGAGGGAGACAGGCATTGAGTTGTACACGCTACATGGGAAAGAGCTTTCAACCTATTTACTGTACCAAAACCCGTGTATAGAAAGGAATGAAACTCTTCACGTATGAGTAGAAGGGAACGAAAGACTTCACACCTTGACTTAGGTATGGTAATGACTACTGATGAAGCTGCTCTCTGAAATCTAACAAAGAGCTGTTTTATTCCCAACAGAGCTTCCAGAAAGACTAAGTTTTCACTCCTAGCAAGTACTCCTGGTAGTGACTGCAGATGGGACAGTGGCTCTCCAAAAAACCAGATGATGAACCATTCAAATAAAATGAAAAAGATGTCGTGTTCAATCAAACACACAGATGTTAACCTCACTCTTTTGCATTTATAAAATGGAAATTTGTGTTACACTTACTGAAACAGCCACTCAACTTTTATACTAAAGCGCATCCATATTTCAAAGAACACCAGCCTCAAAAATATTGTTTCTAAAAGGAAAAGTCTCTTGGTGTTTTTCTCTTGTTCTATGTCAAATCAGATCTCATATTTAATTCACTATCTTGGATGAAAAAGACAGACTAAGAGTGCTGATAAGAAAGTGAATTGGGACAGCTGTTTTATTTCATGTGCATTAGTTTCAGAGAGACCTCATGGAAGATTAAACTGAAAAGGAATTAAAAATAGAGGGCAATGCCAGGTTTAACATTGCCAACTACCCATGTGTTATAAAACTACAGCCTGAATTCTGGCTCTAGTGGATTAATCTGAGTATCACAAGAAAGCTTATTGATTTACAATTAGAGCTGTGTGGGTTTCTGATGCAGCTTTTTTGCAAGCTGGAATATAAGATTGCAGCCTTTATGCTGTGACATAACTTCATTGTTTAACCCTTAATCCACACAGTCACACGATCATCTTTGGCAAGTGGTGACAGCTGAACAAGGCAACAAATACGGCCTCTCGGACAAGAAGAGGATTTTTCAAATGAAGCAGAATATCCTGCCAGGCTAAGGCATTTTCTTGTAATGCCAATGCCAATGCCAGCAGAGAAAACAAAAATTAAATGCAGATCCTGAACTAATGCCTTATCACATGTACCTCTTTGAATGGAATTAAAAACATCTGAATTTGAAATTTTGCTTCAATTACTCATGTAAAAATAGAATTGGTATGAGGGAAGTTATTTTTTAAAAGCAAAACTAAACACTCAGCCATCACAACTCTTAATTCTGCCAGACCATAGCCCATTTTCCCCAAAATCTGGAGACACAGATCATAACTGGGAAACATCTGTCATAGTATCAACTCGTGGCTACCCAGAAAGAAATGCATTGTTTTAATCTGCTGAAAAGATGGTTTAGAAAAGAGAGTTGTCTGGAACAGGGATAGCACTTTTGGTATTTGTTCATTACTGAGGCCAGAAGTTTAAGGTATTGCCACTAAACTGCCACCCTGACCAACCACATTTTCTCTCATCATGCTTGGAAAAATCAATCATCAGCCTTTTTGGTGCTGCAAAAAAGTACTACATGTATGCAGATACACATGCACACATATTTACAGGATTTTCAGGAAAAATCTGTAGATCTGTGGAAATACTTGTACAGTTCAAGTGAGCAACCACACTTAGCCAAAATAAATACGAGTCTCAGAGGTTCACTAGTCAGCACACCGAGGGTACAGCCTGGGTGGTTATCTACCTATGGATCTGCTATCTATCTATGGGCTAGAGAGGTGAGATGTCACTTGGTGCAGTAAGACATGACGATGAAAAATAAGAGAATGAAGTCACAGACTATGAGTTTGTTTGCATTTCGGGATTCATGAAGACTTTTGATTGGGCAAAGTGGAGGGAGATGAGGGATGCATTTGGGATATGTGTGAAAAATTAATTTTGTAATTTGCATTTTATTCTTATTTGGAATTAAATCTGAAGCAGTCTCAAGAGCATTTACTGCCTTTATTGTACCCCAGAGTATGTTTAGGCTTGAACAAAACAAACTGCAGTGCTTAGCACAGAGCTTCAACCAAACCAAGCTGCTCTTATTTCATTTAATTTTGTTTCAGGAATAGTAATAAAATTCTAATGTCAATGGAGAGAGGAATTCATAAAAAAAGCCTTAACCTCTGAATAAGTCACTTTCTAAGTATTCTGTTACACAGACATCCACATTCAAATCAAAGGGATCTGGCTGTACATATCATATTTATGAGGACTTACGTAATAAAGATCAAAAGTGCACACACTTTACCCTAGTTTTAAATTTGGTTTTACGAATGATTAATAAAGAACCTTTACATAATGAATTAAGTTCACAATAGCTAAATGTTCCTTAACTTCTTAACGATCCAAAGCATGCAAACTGCAATTAGACATTCAAAAATTCCACTTTAAGAAAGACCAACACATTAATATTTTATTTATTTCAGCAAGAGAACTACAGTGAAGTTGTTTTGATTACTATTTCCTAGTATTTACCTTCAGATCATATAAAGTGAGTAAGATGGTAAGTTTTCAGACAGTAAGTCTCAAAAAAGCTCCTTATCTTCCTCTTATACTCACGTAAATTTAATGAACGTAAATGAGTAAAAGTATGTGCCATATGGACAGATGCTGGCACTAACAGCCAGATTAGCAGCAGTGTGTAGCCTGTCGTTCCTCTGAAACTCAAAATCTTAAAAAGAAATTCTATATACTAGGTAAAGCTTATTTAATTCAGCTAATCTTTACTGTTTTTTACAGATACAAATAAAGAAAATAACTAATTCTGTCCTCCACTTGAACTAGATCCCACTCTAGTCAGCAGAGAAGAAATATTTAACAGAAAGTTCAAATTCCTCTAGCACAATATGAAGAGGACAGAAATACACTGTGCATATCAAATCCTGTTTATCTCTCTGCTTCTTTGCAAATGTTAGTCTCATCCCTCTAAATGCATTAAATCATCCAGCTAAGACTCCAGCAATATTTTTATATTGCTTTTATCACAAGAGCTTCAAATGAGCAACACATCGTAATTTTAAGTCAGAAGCCCTGAGCTCTGTTAATGAAATGACGGAGTTGAACAGTTCAGACTGAGTTCAGATGGGAACTGTAATTTAGGATTTTCCATATAAGCCTCATATATGGAAAAGGCAGTGAAGTCCAAATGAAAAATAGGCAGGGTTTCTTTTGGTAAAAACAAGTAGTTCCACTATCCTCCCCAACCTTGTTAGAAAAACATTTATTGAACTGTTTACTACATTACTTCATGTATTTATCCCATTTTTATCAGACCCATTTTTCACTAACATAAGAAAACATTCCATTTCATTTATGGGCAACACCAACAGCTTGGGGAGATCTAAATTCCTTCCATGTTAACTGGAAGCTGGACACAGAGGAGAGGTAATCTCCTTCTGTACAGGCAATGAGAGAGAGTTCAGGGAAGCACAGAAGTCAGGCAGGAAAACGGGGACAAAATAGAAAGGGCAAACAATGAAATCGCCACCAGCTCTGAAAACTCCAAATTGTCCCACGACATTAACAGATTTACAAAATGAGGTAGTCTGGACTGTTGCAACATATGGCCACTGGGAAGCATGTCTCACATTCCAATGATATAACTCTAAAACTTTGCCAAGACTCTTGCATTTACAAAAAGAGTTTCCTTTGTCAAGTGGCAAACACTCTGTCTAAATACCAATGCTTTCACAGCATATTCTGATTAAATACAAATGTCTGAAAGACACTTCATTTAAACGAGCTCACAACTGGATTACATTTGAAGCAAATTCTGGTTGGACATGTTTACAGTCTACTCTTACAAAACAGTGATGCAAAGGGCAGCTAGACTTTCCATTTAAATTCCTTAGGGAAGAGTAATTTCTCAAGCCATTTCGCCAAAAGAATGTTATTGTGTACATTGGTCCATGGCTTTCAAAAAGACAGAGCAGATACAATTTTTCGGCATTACTAAATATTGTAGAATGTATATTTTTGTTAAAAACTAGCAGTTAGGAGGCTCTAGTCTTCATGGTTGTGTAAATACCTTTACATACACTAACTCCAATGAGTGTTGTCTCTGTGTGTGTATGGACAGAAAGCTTCACATCTCCTCCCATCACAACTCTTTGTAAAGCTCCAGGCTTGTGGTTCCTCCCCTCAGTTTTCACTGCTACAGAAACCTCTGTGGGCATCACCGAAGTGGATAAGAATCAAATGCATTTTCCAACCTGGTAAAGTTTTGACCAAGTAGAAAGAAACACATACTGGACACATTCTCTGAGAAATGTGAATTCTGAAAGGGAAGGCAGGAGAGGTGACAAAATGAGCATCTTTCCAGCTTCCGAAGGGGTGAGGGGGCTGGGAACAAAAATGAAGAGACCTTTCTTTCCTTCCAGCATCCGAGAAGAACTCATGAAGTTCACACATATGAGACATGCCCTAACTAGAGATGAAAAATTTGTTATCCTTTAAGCAGTAGCAGGAAAATCATCTGTTAGGTAGGGTCAACCTCTCACTTGGGGGGTACCCCAGCAGGTACACTGCTTGTCCTTAGTTTTCTGCCCTCATCATCCACCTATAGATCCTGGTAAATGCTTTCATTGCCTGGACAGCCTAGATGGGTGGAGCAGGTTGTACAAGTGGATGGATGCAGATTAGACAGGGACAGGCCACAGGCAGAATAAACCAGAAGAAATCAGAAGAAAACATGCAATAGCAACCAGGAAAGGAATAAAAGAGGTGTTGAGACAGAGACAGAAAAAAATACTGAAAACACAAAAAATATTCATTGCCATCTTTCATAGGAAAGCAAGAAAGGAATGAAGCAAAACCATTTGAAAGGGAAAAGTTATAACAAAGTCAGGCAAGATTTTACAAATTACAGAAAAACTAGAAATGACAAAGAAACTGTCTATCAGTATTCAGATGACATATAATAAAACACGTACATGCAGCTATTTTAGTCCATTAATCTCAAGAAGGCATTTTTCCCTTTCTCTGTGAAGCTTTGCTTCTCCAGTCAGTGGAAATGAGAAGGCACTTGTCAAATTCTGTATTAATTTATTCCATATTAGAAACCAGAGCTGTATATGAATGTTGTTTACTACTGTAAGTAATGTATGTTACTGTAGCAGTAGCAAGCATATTCGAATACCTAGGATTTCAAACGGGCCACAGAGGCATACCCACTAAGCTATTTAACCCTACACTGCTAGTGAATGAATGTTCTGGGGCTTGTGTTTGCTGTCTCTGTATTTTCTCTATCACATATAAAGTCAGCTTACAAAGAGGGTGGGATGCGTTAGACTGCAGGATGCTCCCTCCGCATCGTGTAAAAATGTCAGTCATACAGGTTATGGAGACTAAATGCTGGCACAAGTCAACATTAGTGTATAACCTCGTTCTTCTAGGATGTTCTCATACAAACAACTTACTGAAAATAAGTAACACGTGTGTTGACAGCATAGAGTACAGGATTGACTGTGTCTGTTCTTCAAACTACATGAAGTAAGAATAAGAAGCCACCGTATATATGATTCCATGACTAAAGGAATGAAACCAAAGAATTTTGAAAACATGGAAGAAATTCCTTCTTGAGAATTAAATACCACTAGATGACCACTTAAGAAGTTTATCTTGTAAAAAATATGTATATCCCAGAAATTGTACGTAATGGAAATGTCATATTTTCTATTGACACATGAGGAGCAAACACAATGTTCTAACTTTAAGGAATGGGTTCACCATCTTATTGGAACTTTATTTTGTGAAACACAAAGTTAAAGGGAAAAACTTCTGATGATATCATACATTATTATAAATAGTAAGCAGGCAATCCATATGGCTAATGTATTCCCTTTAAAACTGAGGAAAAGTATTATTCTTGAACAGAATAAACATAAAAACAAATGTGCCAATACTTACATCGATTAAATCCGAAAGGTCGTGAATATAATACTTGAAAACAGAAGCATTAGTTGCTTCAAGGGTGAGCAGGTACTCATTACGGGCCTTAATAGACTTCAGCTTGTTTTCAGAATATTTTGCTTGACGCTAGGAAAGACATTGCATATTAATGTGTTTTAATTACTTCATTTTTGGTATGCAGCAAAAATGGTAACAATTCAAGCACACATTCCTAGTAACAAGAAAGAATCTTAATTTCCAGCCTGTTATACATACAACAAATATAATACAAGTGAAAACTTAGTATTTTGTTTCAAATGTGACAAACTATACAGTAGGAATTACACTGGGAATAAAGTATTCCCCTCTCTGAAATGCAATTAGGTCAAGTTATCTATAAACCACTGCTAGTTTGTTATGTGTACCTTGCTTAATTTTATTTTCCAGCTGGATTTCTCTGTCTAATATCATGCCAAAGAATGTCAGAAATGCACTGAATTTATTTCAAATGAAGCTAAATAAAAGGAATATTTACTTTTTCCTTCATTTTTTCAATCTTTTTCACAGAGCTCCGTCTCTGGTGCCTTTCTTCTAGTCGAATATGAAAAACAGGGTCTCCTGACCTCCCAATCTGTTTTTCTTCCTGCTTCTCTGCCTCCTTCAGTTTGCTTTCTGCACTGATGCTCTCTGCATGATACATGTGGTATGTTTTCATGACCTGGAAAAGACAAGAGTCAAAGGAGAGTTGGAGAAAATGAAAATATAAAGGTATCTACAGAAAAACCAGATGGTCTTCGAGCAAAATATTGTCTTATAAACATGGATCTTGGGTAAGTTTCTTTGCCAATGGAGATTGAGGACTTTCGATTGCATTTTTCTATTCTGATTTATTTAACAGTATTTCAAATAGGGATTTTTTCCTTCATTTCTCTGATAGGAAAGAGCAAAAATCATTCTTATTAAATTTCAGGATTCTTGTCTTCAAGTGAAAATCCAAAATAATGAACAACAAAACTAAATCTGTATCAGTACCAAATCTATCTGATATACAATTATCTTCTGGGCTAAGTATCAGCTTGGCTGTGGATATTAAGTGTTTGAAAGCAGAAGGATCCCTTCAGCACTGAGGAAAGGGGAAGGAAGGAGAGGCAAGGGGAATCTTTGGCCTTGGAGGTAGCTGGATGGCTGCCCATGGCCTGGAAAGAAGTATCTGCCAACTGCGCAGCCAGAAGACTGGCCCTGATGTAAAATCAGATGAGAGCTGAAGAAGGAGCTGCCTGATAGATAAATTGTGAAAATGTTTTCCCCATAGACCCAAAGTTATCTTTCCTTTACACACGTGCTGAGCCTGCAGATGAGAGAGCTTTTGTTGCCAGTATGCAAATACATGCTTGCACAGACCACAAAGAGGGAAAGGGACTGGTTTAGCCCAGTCATCCCTTCTTCAAGCAAGAAAAACCTCTGCCTGAATGCAGTGTAGTGGACAGCAACCAGTCACAACCCCCCCACCCCTACCTCTGCTGGGGAGGGCTGTCTCTGCCCACTTCCAGCAAAGGAAGCGCCATTCTGCCTTCTCCAGTCTTCTTGTTGTTGTTTGTTTCTTTGTGTTGATGTCTTAAGTTTGGAGCACTGAACAAAGCAGGAAGGCATCCTCAGGCAGCCAGAGGCCTCCACTCTTCTTCTCAAGGGTGCCAGAGCTCTCGCCCACAGATATTATATTTGGGTGGAGGCCATGCAAACCATTCACATCTCCAAAGGACACAGGCAGGGAGGAATCAAACCAGCTGCTTGTGTGACCCATGGAGGAGAGAGATTGTTTTGGGAAGCTGCCTTGAAACATTCCCTTGGGAGAGCGTACTTTTTGTTACTGAGTAGTTAGGCTAGCCTTAGGAGTATCCATAGAGTGGCAAAACAGGGGAGACTACAGCTAGATACTGCAAATTCACTGCAGCATGTCTTAGCTTGGATCAACGCAAACCAACTGCATGCCATGCCAGTGGGTGGCTGAATTGATGTGTATTTCAACTCCTGCGCAACAGAAAGACAGACACTTTCAGAGAGCTGCAATTTTGCATAGCCATGTATGTTTTACACCATAACTGTGTATACCACTACTTAAGACGGATGCCACCAATATTAAAAATGAAACAGGCAACTCTTCACCAACTTCCTGTAGTAAGGTAAAACAGTTGGAGACAAGCAGTAAAAAGTGGCCCTGTTTTTATTTGAAGAAATGTATATTTACAGCTCTGTGGTGAAAAAAACCACACTGCCTGGAGCAAGACTTAGTGTTATTGCTGCTGCTCCTTTGTAGCACACTGTGCTCCAAGGCCTGAGCTGAGTGCAGAGCTCCCTGCCCAAACAGTGCCTACACCCGCTGGGAACAGCTGCTGCCCCACCAGCTCACATCTGCACAGATGAGGCAGAAAAAATCCCCAGAGATCAAGGAAGGTGGGTTAGAAAGAGAAGGCAAGCCCACAGAGCTGAGGCTGCAAGGTTCCCAGTTTAACCAAATAGCGTGTTCAGTCTCCTATATCCTGCACTGTTCCAAAGGCACTCCTAAAGCTGTCGATAACCAGTACCCAGGGAGCTTAACTCATACAGCCACAACTCATAGAGCCACATGGAAGCAAAAGAATTACTGCAAAGAGAAGAAATGGACTTTTTAAAGAAATGGTTTATACAATAAAACAGAGAAGCACAGAAAGTGATATGGCTCTTATTAAAAATAATGGAGAAAGGAAATTAAAAGCAAGGTTGTGCCCTTTTCTTTTGGCCTTTCTATCCAATTCTTTTAAGTGTTTCTTTACATAAGGCTAGCGGTGTTTCCTTTTGTTTTTTATCTTTTTTTCTGTGTCATCTCTAGAAACTTTTTAGTTGGTGGGACACGGCTAACTCATGTGTCTTACCACCTAGAAAAGTTATTTTCTTTTGTACTCTGCTTGCAGAGGGAACTATGGACCCTGATGGAATTAATCCAAGAATTCTCCAAGAGCTGGCTGATGTCATCACAAAACCTCTCAATTTTTGAGCAGTCTTGGGTATCAGTGAAGTTCAGGATGACTGGAAGCTGCCGAACATTGCCCCAGTTTTCAAAAAGGGCAAGACAGAGGACCCTGGAAACTACAGACCTGTCCATCTCACTTCAGTGCCTGGTAAAGCTATGAAGATTATTCTGGGAGGTACTGAGTAACAACTGAAAGACAATGCAGTCACTGGTCACAGGCAGCATGGCTTCATGAGAGGGAAGTCCTGTTGACCAAGGGAAACCAGTTGATGTAATCTTCTTGGATTTCAGTAGATCTTTCAATACTGTCTCTCAGAGTATCCTGGACAAAATGTCCAGCACACAGCTGGAAAAACACCACGTGATGGATGAGCAATGGGCACAGTTACAGTGAATGGGGTAACATCAGACTGGTGACCTTCATTAGAGGCGTTCCACAAGGCTCCATCCTTGGTCCTGTGCTCTTCAACATCTTCATTAATGACTTGGACTCAGGACTGGAAGGGATACTAAGGAAGTTGACAAGTGATACAAAACTGGGAGGAGCTGCTGACTCCCACCAAGGCAAGGAGGCCCTGCAGAGAGAGCTTGACAAACTAAGCGAACTGGGCAATCACCAACCTCATTAAGTCCAACAAAGGAAAGCTGCTGGACTCTGCACCTGGGATGGGGCAACCCTGGATGTATGGACAGACTGGGGAATGAGAAGCTGGAGAGCAGTGCCATGGAAAGGCACCAGGGGGCCCTGGTCAAGTGAAAGTTGAATATGAGTCAGGAGGGCCACCTGTGTCCTGGGGTGCATCAGGCACAGCATTGCCAGCCAGGAAAGAGAGAGAGGATGGGCTCACCTTGAGTACTGTGTGCAGTTTTGGGAGCCACAATACAAAAAGGATATAAAGCTATTGGAGAGTGCCCAAAGGAGGGCAACAAACATCGTGAAGGGACTTGAGGGGAAGCCATATGAGGAGCAGCCGAGGTCACTTGGTCTGTTCACCCTGGAGAAGAAGAGACTGAGGGGAGACCTCATTGCAGTCTGCAACTTCTTTGTGAGGGACAGAGGAGGGGCAGACACCGATCTCTTCTCTGTGGTGACCAGTGACAGGTCCTGAGGGACTGGCCTGAAGTTGTCAGGGGAAGTTTAAGCTGGATATTAGAAAAAGGTTCTTCACCGTGAGGGTGGTTGGGCACTGGAACAGACTCCCAAGGGAAGTGGTCACAGCATCAAGCCTAAGTTCAAGAAGCATTTGGACAACACTCTCAGGCACACGATGTCACTCTTGGGAATGGTGCTGTGCAGGGCCAGGAGCTGGACTCAATGATCCTTGTGGGTCCATTCCAACTCAGCATATTCTGTGATTCTGCGACAAATAATATCTGAGAGTTTTCTAACTGCATCTCAAAGCGCCTAAGAGGTGAAACAAGGATTCATTCTGCTTGCCAAAAGCAGTAAGCCCTGAAGTTTTTTAAACTATTTTTCTGAATGCCTAGCAGACTAGGCATAAATGTCCTTCTGCAGAGGCTGACACTTCAGCTTGCCTCCTTGTTGGAAGCAGCACTTCTTGAAGGAGTAGAAGTGTATCGGTACCTGTTCTCACCAATGTCTCCACACCGACTCCACTAGCTTCACATCACTGAGGAGTATTTCTTCCTCTCACTGCTTGCTTATAGCACATGCTACCAAATCCAGACTGTCTCACTCTACACTGATTGAAAGGCAAGTTTTGTGGGAGAACTACATGGAACTCACAGTCTTTGTGGGGAACTAAGATGTCTACTTGAAACCCATGTTCTCAAAACAAACTCTGCACAAGTTCTTGGCACAAATGGTTTCCTAAATAACTTTTAAATAAATATTATTATTCCTAAATAATAATAATAAATTTTAAAAAGAAGCCCTCTCTCTGTATTCACGGGACTGGACATCAGTCAGTCAGTCAGTCCTACCCAAGCCTCACTGGCTTAGGAATCAATACAGACTCTGTACAGAGCAGTGACCAGCCTATGCATGTGACTCCTGTCCAGTTTGTTACGTTGACAGCACTGCTTAACTCATGCACTAGTGAAATCATTATTTTGCAAGCCTCTGAGGAAAACTTTTTCATGATTTTTCAGCCTTTTTCATGATGCGTCAATGCTTTTTTAAGAGCTGATATTGCAGCAGCTGAACTTAATTTGAAAAGTGTTAGAGAGACACGTATGGAAAAATAAATGGGAACAAGCCAGGGACCAGGCTTCCAAGTATTTCAGTGCATACTTCCTCAACAAATTAGCTTAGAATTTGCATGCTAAACTGCTTATATTATTCTTTCCCTTAGCACTATGCCATCTTTTTGCCTTGGAGTTTTAAAGACTCTTAGATGTTGTCAAACATAGTAACAGGCTTTCCTAAATCCTACAAATAGACTTACTGTATGAAAAGTTCTGAGCATCGTAGGCCTCTGATCTGTGAACATGCAACAGATTCATAGATCTGTTATTCAAACTACGAATAATTTCATGAAACAAGCAATAATGCTTCTCAAATGTCCACCAAACTGTTGAACTGACAGACCATCCTGTGAGAGTATCCATCACTGAACTGACTTTAATTAGTCTCCAAAGTGCTTATTGATCAGCCATCAAGTATGCATTGACAAAAGAGAGCATGCTGAACTGCCATCATGACATTTACTGCATTTCTCCACTGTACCAAACCAGCATTGTTAAATGCATATTAGTACCTTCCTAAAATTAAATATTGAGTTTATCTCCTATTAATTTAGCAGGTTTATTTTGCTGATCCAGTGATGTAAAATATAGATTTCTGTCAGGTGACTGTATCAGACTACAAGCAGATGAAAAAGATTATGCTACCCTAACCATGTACTCTCACATTTGTAGGTGACAGACTGTTCACTTAGTAGTATAAACATCTCAATTTTTGTGCCAAAGTTTCACCATCATTCGTGAGAGCTCAGCAAATAGGCTTAAGGCAGAAGATAGTATTTATCACAGGGAAGGGCACATTTGAGTACATCCTTAGATAACTATTTTATTCAAACCCACAGTTGTTATCTAGGAAAATCCATCAACAAGACAGTAATTAGTGCTGTACTTCTGTGGGCTATAAGAAAAGAATATTCCCATAGCAAGGGACTGGCTTTCCTTTACTACATGCATACTTCTTTTCTAGAAAACTTCTCAAGCCAAGGGAAGACTGAAAGCTACAGAGTTAAAATATATTGGAATTACTGTGTTAACATGTACTTTATTTTTATAATAAAAGTGCATAATTAAGAGCTTTTTCATAGTGTTTCTCAGGAAATAGGAATTTCCTGGAACAGTAGCTCATCCCTGGTGTAATTACCATGTTTGAATTGTTATAGAATTGTTGCTGCTAAGCTGTGAGTTCTTATCAGAAGGTGGAGTCATAAGGGTTTTATTAAATTGTGTTAGTTAGTGCTCTGCACAAGAAATAAGTAAAATCTTATGCCAGTTTTACCACACCAGTGGCCTCTAGCAGTAAAGCAGGCTCAGTATGAGCTGTTGTCAGCATCCTGTTCACTCACTTTCAAGCCAAACTCTGATGTGGTTTTAGGAATTGTCATTTACTGATATTCTTATCAATACAGGATTACTGATTTCACCTTCTCAGATCTCTGACGTGCTACAGTAAACTGAACTTTTTAAAGAGAATTCAGATTCTGTGTTATTTCAGCAAAGAAAAAAAGAAAATCTGGCAGCAACCACCTTGAGAAATTAAACAGCCAAGATTTTTGAAGAGTAAGATAAATCAATGGAAGATGCAAGTGGCACAGAAACCCTTCTTTTTTAACATCCAAGTTGCTTTGGACTGCCCCTAGTTTTTCATTTTTCTGAGAGCTTTACATTTGCATTGCTTGTGAAATGTGTGATGCCAGTAGGATTAATTTGAAAAGCCACGTGGGAGACATGAAGATATACTTCTATGATGTGCATCACTTTTCTCCACCATTTGCCCTCAGTCTTATTACGGGAACAGCTCTGTATTTTCAACACACTTGTGACCTCCCTGACTTCTTTAGAGGACATTTATGAGTATGTCATGACCCCTAAATAAGTCCAGTGGAGACCTCTCTCCAATACAAGAAAAGAGTCTGCCTACCTTCTGTTCCCTATCATTCCCCATCACACAGGTACTATTGTTATATACAATATATACAGTACTTGATCTGACAAGGCAAGGTATTTTAGCTTCCCAGAGAGTGGAAGAAGAGTTTGACTGGGGAGTTTTCTCTGTTGCAAAGATGATCTATTGCAAAGTCAATAATCAGTCGTCTCTTTAAATCAACACGTAAGAAGATTTCTAAATCAGGCGGTTCACCAAAAACAACAACCCAAACATCATACAGATTTCCGTGTGACCAACTTTTTTTCCTGTAAATGCCAGGAAAAACTCCTGTGACCCTACACAACTAACTGAGCTCCCCTTTCCCCATCCCCCCCTCACTCAAAAGATACACCTCATTGTAGTTTCTATAGCTTATATTCTTATGTAAAGCACAGGACTGATTACTAGCCTGCACTGGCTGAAAGTGTAGTAAGGAGACGAGTGCAGCTGCTGGGATGGTGCAGACCTGAAAATACCAACTGGCTGGCACAGCCACAGAGAAACCAGGCATAGTTGTAAGTACTTGCCAGTCACAATTTACTGAGCTTGCAAAGATACAGAATGAAGCCTAGCTATTCAATCGTTTTTAGCTTGACGTTTTCAGTCATAATTTTAAAATCTGTGCATAGAATTGAAAATATAGAGTTTAAAAATGCATTTTTATTAGTCATAAAACATGTAGAAAACATATGTAACGTAACCTTTAAAAATCTTTACATAAAAGAGATGGAAAATTAAAAACTATGGCTTCCCTTACAAAAATTCTGATTATTCCAGCAAAATAAGCCTGCTTTGTTCACAGTTCTAAGAACATCTGAAGTTGTGGTTCACCTGCTTCTATTCTTATTTTTTCAACAATCCTGTACATGATGAATAGTTTTAATGAGGATGGCACAAGCCAAAGGCTTTAATTTACAGACCTTTCTTGTAAGATAAGGAATGATGATAAGAAATAACCAGATTATTAAACCTTCTTCATACATATTAAAAGCTCTGACACTTGCCCCTCACCCAAAGGCTTTACAGGTATTTAAATTCCAGTATGATTTCACATTTTAAGTTATACTTCATGAAGGCATCTTTCCTTTCAAAAAAACAGAACTAAGTAGTAGGGAGAGACTTCAGTATTAGTATATTGCTCACAGATTTGAAATTAATTTGCTTTTTTTTGGACACAAAGATTTATCTCACAGTACTAAGACTGAATTCTTTTTCTTTTACTTTTTCCCCTCTATAAATCATGGGGCAAACACGAAGATGACGTCTCATTTTTGTAAGTGACTGAGAAACGTAGCTGCTAGAGATTAAAACTGTTGATACTTGTTTCGATAAGGGCACTATGATCTTATTCTGCACACAGTAAATGTCACACAGAATTAAAAACCTGTGCATGAGGCTCCCAACTGTCTAGATACTGTTCTATCTTTATGTACATGAGCAGATATAATACACAGACATGGTGATGACCATTCTAAACATGCAAGCAGTGAAACAGATGCTACTCTGCACCATATTATCACTTTATTATGTGTGGGCTTTATTTAGCTAAATGTGGACATGTATAGCTGATCAAGCCCTTTGCAATCAATGAAAAGCTGGACAATGAAGTTAACAGTACAGATCACTTAATCTCAAGCAGATTCTTGCATCTGATTAAAGGGGTCTCACCTCCCCATATTAGATTTCCAGGGACTTTACCTGGAACCCAGATGGCATGCTAAGATATTTGTATCTACAATGCAGATGTGTGCAAATCAGGTGAAGTAAATTCCATCCAAAGAGACCATCTCGCAGCAGTAGCCTGACTCAAATTGTGGACAAATTCAGAATTTTTATAACATCAAAAAAATTCCCATTTAAAAAATAAATCTTAAATTCTGAGAAAGAAATTAACATGCACTGGAGGCCATAATACGGAAGTTAATACCTGATTACATCTGTAACCATCAGTGTGAAGATATAGCACTTATGTGAAGAAAAAGAGTGAAAATAC
Organism: Corvus hawaiiensis; assembly: GCF_020740725.1. NCBI lineage: Eukaryota > Metazoa > Chordata > Aves > Passeriformes > Corvidae > Corvus > Corvus hawaiiensis. The sequence goes on from NC_063216.1 coordinate 46,615,349, forward strand.
CAAAGTCCAGTCCTGCAGATTTTCACTGGTACTTCAGGAAAGTGTTTCAGCACATGCTTCACTGTTTCCCAACCCTGGGAGCACAGGCACTAATCCCAAGCCTTGCCAGACACTGGAGTTATGCAACTGTTTAATTGAAACAAGACTGTATCTTCAGGGCTTATTCAGCACTGAAGTCCCACTTGTGCCATGGCTCCTGCAGTCACTGATCCCCTGCAGCTGTGTGCATTGTCTGCGGCTATCGCTACTTTGCAGAAGCTGATCCCAGAACACTTCACTGACTACAGGCCTCAGCCAAGAAGGTTTTCCAGTATCGCACTCTACAAAATCAGTGGTAGTTTCAGACAAAAAAAGCCCCAAAGAAAATCCCAAAGGAAAAAAATAAGTGGTGGTTTAGGACGGCTTTGGTTATATGTGTCCATAACAATTCAAAAGAACTCAGGGCAGTAAGACAAGACTAATTTTCTTTGGATCTCCTTTTTGCCACCTAAGTTGTTCTTGAGTTCAAATGTTCTTCAACCCGTCCACTGATGGTTGTACAATTTTCCCTAGGTCAAAAGAAAAATCATCAAGATGCACAAAAGTAATGTTTGAGTTCTGCCAGTGGAGATGTGGTCACTGATAGCTTCCTAAACTTCCTTAAGGTCACAAATGTTTCTTGATATCAATATTGTAAGGGTTTTTTATGGTCCTCCAAATCTTGAGAATGGGGAACACAGCAGTCTAGAGATTGCTGTGCAGGGTACTGGAGCATATATGTTTCAGTTCTTCCAAACAAAAAAAGAGAATTTAAATGTACAACTTCCTCAATGAGTAAGAATCAACAGGCTTTTATAAGAGGTGCATATCATCAGTTCCTCTTAATTCTACAGATGTGTTCTAAAAAAAGAGTGATTCTTGCTTTTTTTCTTTCTCACAACATACCACCTCAGAAAATAGCTGGGGAAATAGTTATCAGGTAGACATCATTTTGCAGTAACAAGTTGTGTGAATGAGTTTCAAACAAGAAAATGGGTTCAGACCTAAGTTTGCTCAGATTTTCCTACGCATTAGTAGGAGCTTGCCAGAATGTTCACAGTGTTTTTTTCTTGACCTCTCTAAATGGTTTGGAAAGCCTACAAAACCCTCTGTTTTTCTTTTCATTATTTACTTATCCCAGTCAGGGATGGGGGAGGGCACATAAGTAACATTTAGACAGCACAGCACTGATCCTGCAAACACCTATGGATTTTTTACTGAGTGTAGTGGACTACACAGGTAACCAAGCAGATGGCAGCATGGACAAAAACAAGGCAGAAAAGAAAGAAGCTTTGCTCTGGTAAGCTCTGAGTAGAAATGTCTCATTAATAAACAACAAAACTCATCATAAACTGGCTTAGCAGAGTCAGAGGGGAAAAAACTGTTGAAAGCAAAGAGTAATCCTGAAAGCATTAGCATATGTATTTTAAACAAGTGAATACTCTTTTCAAAAATATAGCTTAGGCTTGTGTAAAAGACAAAAATAAGTATCTCCACTGGGGGTAACTTAGTTGATGAAAGTCCACTTAAAGCTTACAGAAGTAGTCTGATATGGAATTTGTATAAGATAAGCTAAGTAAGTAACTATACTTACTGTGTAAAGCTCGTTAAGTACTTTCATTAAGTCTTCGTGAAGCTGAAATGAAATCTCTTTACTCTGTAATTAAAAAAAAAAAATCATTAGGAAAGGGCATGTAAAAGCTGCAGCATACATTTGTTTCTCGATATTTATACTCACTGTTCATCCTAGACAGTGAATGCAATGTTGCTCACAAAAACCATTCTGAATTACAGTGCACTAAAAACAGTGATTCAGGGATGCAGAGGCAGACAGACAATATCTGGACAGAGGACTTCTACACGGAAACCCAGAAGTAATTTGAGATATTTTTCCCATAAAGCATCAGGAAATTAGGTGCCAATAGAAAGCGTAAAGTTCAAGATTATTGTTTTTAATAGAACAAACTGTGTACTATTTTATAACTGCTAGGATATACACAAAAACTAAACCATGCAGAATGTGATATTCTAGAGGGACATCCTGCTGAATTTTACATCTAGCATAGTCTTTGTTTCTCAGCACATGCAACTATCTAAATATTTATGCAAGAAGTAATTGTGGCTCCTCTTTGAAACAGATACCCAACTGCATAGTATTCCACAGCGTGGGCTGCTAAACCAACTTTGTTTAGCTTTTCTGGACTGTGACTTTACTTTCACTCTGACCCAGAAAAAAAGAAACGCTTAGCAATAGTTATTATCAAAGCAAATATGTCAAAACAAGAGTATTTAATTGGAGTCTCATTGAAATATATTCCTTTGTTAGTTTTCCACAGCATTTCAAACTGATGAAAATGGTGGCAACTGTGCAAGAGTTGAAGGCATTCATATCACAGCCTTTGGAAAACAGCTACAGAATAGAGCTACAGGACTTGGCAAACAGCCTGGCTACATTTCTTCTGTGATGCTCAGCATTCTAACATCCATGCTGGAAATGTCAGATTTTTTTTTCTGTGAATAAATTGATCATTAGTCTGGCTTCTAAAAACTCCATCTCCATGATAGATAATGGCCTTTAGCTATGAGAAGTACTTTGTATTTGTACAGAAGCCAAAGGAAAATCCTCAGGGACACATCTCCGAAGCTGCTAACACATATTTGGCCATCACTAGAACACCTGCAGGAATAATGGTTTCTGAATGAGAATTTCCAGCACAATGTCCACGTATGAGGAGAAACCACACCACACATCCCACCCACTGTGTCTTCCAGAAAGATGAAACAGATACATACAGTAGCTTGAACAGAAAATTTGGGGTTTTTTTCCTCCTGCTCCTACTATCCTACTTTAACTCTGGGCAGTATTTTAAGGCACCCATCATATCACTTACCAATATTCACTCTGATCCTTATATTCAAGATGATTTTTCACTGACAAGAAGCCAGAAATAGAATTTAGAAAACACTTTGGTGAAATTGTTGTATTCCTAAGAGCATTAGCTGTAGTAGCTAAGGCACAGTAAGACAGCTGCTCTGAAGCTGAGGTACACAGAATTACTATGAAACTTTCCTTATTGCTTATACTTTTCAAAGTCTGGTATTTTCACGAGGTATGCATTAGTTCTGAAGTATCTAGAACACAAGGCTTACTACTTCAATTTCTTTGCAAATATCAGATTATTTTCATCTAATAAGAAGGACAAAATTTCCTATATGTAACAGTACAAAGTGCTTATGAAGATTTGGAAAAGGACTGCAGATTCGCAAGCTGCTGTAGGGAAATGCCGTAAAATCTTTAGCAAAAATTCTGAATTGCTTTTCATTGCTTTACACTGGCACCCTGCCTTTAAAAGTCAGCAGTGCAGCTCTAACACAGCTTACACACCTCCTTAAAGCTCCAAGTGGAGGCCACCTGTTTATTCTTGGATAGCTGCTTCTGTAGTGCTGAATATAAGTGGTTTTTAAAATTACTTTAGCAGAAAGAAGGGCAAAACATACAAATAAGATGTTTGACATTAAGATGAAAGCATATACATGTGGGAGGAAACTCTAGATAAACTCCAGATTCAAGCAATTTATCCCTTTCAACTGTTGCTCACAGCCATCTCAAGACTGCTGAGAAGTCAATCCCTTAATACAGCAACAGCAATCCTAAGGCAGGATGCTTTAACCTGGTAGTGCAAAAGTTTGTTTGAGAAGGTGAGACAGAAAACCCCAAACCAATTTTCTCTTTAACCGTTGAGATTTTGCTGCAAGCAAGGCACATTGAAGGATGCACCCTTCTTTTCTGCTCTTAATGCAGTCCCACCTTAATGCAAATAGACACCAGATGAGCTGAGGATTTGGTGAATGATCACTATTTAGTAGGAGCCATTTCTTCTCTTTGCTCCTTTTGAGCTCTGTCCAGCACTGAAACACAAGCAGTCCAGCCCTCAGGATTTACTGGCTAACATGCAAACATGATCTTTTCCAGGGCATCAATTTTTTTTCTTTTCCAGTGATCCACTCTTTTCCAGTGATCAATGGTAACTTTGAAAGCAAATGGAAGAGAAAGAGGAAGATGCTTTTGTAAAAGGACAATAAGCTTTAAAATTGAAAGCAAAAAGAGAAGGAGGCAGGTGATCAGCAAAAAGAGCAAAAAATTGGGAAGTGACAACCTAGCAATGCCACACAATCACAAAGGAGTTATTTTCCACCACTTCATCTGTGGACTCCAACTCACAGAGGGTGCCTGTAGTGATGGATAACATTTCAATTGATGCACCTTTCTGATGAAAGATTTTGTAGGAATTATCCAAAAAAATCAAGCATATATTTGGGTAAACTTAGCAGTATAAAAGGGACTCCTTTTTCAAGAACTGATATATTTTACATTAGCATGTAAGATCAAGAAATACTGACGTGAGTGGCAAGCAATACAGCTTTTGGTGTGTAATATATGGCACGTCAGAGCACTAGTTAAGAAGTGCATTTATTTTTCAGTGGTTAATTGCTTTCCTCTTTCTTATTTATGCTACCTATTCCCTACAGTAGAGTTCAGCATGTGTGAATGGTGTGCTCCTCTAGGAGCCCATTCTCAGGGTGCCCAGACAACAGAATGTAAGATGCAGCACACATTTTCCTGGAGCTGAGTTGATAGCTCTAATCAGGCTATTAAAATCTGACAAACAATCACTGTTTATTAGGTGCTTATTTATTCACTGTGTCCCTGAGAAATGCACTAGTACCTACCAACCAAGAGAACAAAGAATATAATAAAAATGTTACAGCATATGCAAATTCCTGCTAAAAATATTATACATGTTACTAATCTGGTTCAAGGCATTAAGAGACAGTAGAGTATTTTTTTCATCTGACAGCAGGATAGATCATACCCGTGCAACAGACAAGTAAATGTACCTGAACCGTCCTTTCAGTATGTGCTCAGCTTTCAACACATCAGTGGTCCTTAATGTTATCAAGATTTGTATTTCTGGATTAAAGTCTGAGAAACTTGAAATTTTATTCCGCATTAATATATTTTCATTGAAGTCTGTTAAAATTTTTCCATCCCTTTCAGTTAGAGCATAATTTGGCACTCCAGCTTTACTCTTGTTTATTTTAACTGAAATTTAAGAGTCAGTCCAGTTCTTCCTGGAACTCTTTAGTGCCTGTATTTAGCATACAAAATGCTACTCAGTTACATAATTTAAGGAAAATATTCTGTGACTATTGCGTTTAAATGAGTCCCTGTGGGAAGTGAAGAGCAAACCCTTCTTTTAAGGAGGTTTCATGAGCTGCAGTGATCCTAACATAACCAACTCAGCAAAATTTTGTCCCAGACTTGACAGTCTATAGCAACAAACAGCTTTGCTATAATTTTAAACTTTTAAATGTTTAAGGAAATGATGCAAAAAATCTATGTGCCACAATCTGTATAAAATCAAATAGATTCAGTAGGTAGTCAATATTCCTCGTTAAAAGCCAGATTATGGAACTAAAATATTTATTGTGCTTGGTTTCTCCAGCATCTTTTACTGTAAACATTGGATGATGTGTTCATCTTGGCTTATGTAGATTTCTGTCCAAGGAAAATACATGTTTATAAATTATAAATATACAAATCTGCTTAAGGATTTTGTGGGTATGTGTTTATACAGTTGATTATTACTGCTGTGGTAACCAGAATCACTGCATGAAATATTCTGCATAATACTTTTCCCTTCTGCTTGACATTTCTCCTTATTACTTTATTCTTTAATTGTCCCCAGGAGGCCAGCTACCCCATCTGCCTGAAGAAACGTGAAAGCATGCAAGGTTTGAACTCTGCTACTTTATTTTTGTAATTTTATGTGCAGCACGAAGGCCAGGCATCAACAGCAATCTTACTGCTTTCATATGCCAGGAACTACAAAGAAGAGATTAGGTGCCTAGCTGAAAGTATGAGGCCTGACATAATGTCTTCCAATAAATACTACAAAATCTCTGTACTAGATCCTATCTTTGTCCTGGATTTAGTACATTTAAACAGATGCCAGTTCCTGACCCCTGGAAAAAAAGAATGACAAATAGCTCCTGGGAGAACAAAATCAATGAATATCTACATGGTAAGGAGGCCAGACCAGACAGCAAAGCCATGTACAATCAGGTACCTGAATATACCACATCCTGTCCCATCAGACCATGTAGGGTATACCCAGTAGGAATCATTTCCCCAGAACAATCCAAATGTCCAGATGCACACAAAAGGAAAAACCAGAGTGATGAAGAACAGAGAGCGAGACAAGGACAAGGTACAAAGACTAAGGAGCACAGATACCCTTACCACTACATTTTACCAGATCATCATTGGCTATTGCACACACCTTTTACAGAAGGAGTAGTAAAAGGGGTTGCTACAAACTTATGGCTTATGCTATATCCCACATAGGAGAGGGAACAAAATAATACTCTAGTGGTAAGCATGGCTGGGAAATGAGGAAATTATTTGATCTTTTCTTTACTACAATTCAAGCTGGAGTCAATCTTAAGATATGAATTCAAACCGTACTCCTCTAGAAAATGTTGGGCTCACTTCACAGAAAATTCATTAGAGAACCAACATGCCCACCAGCAAGATGGAAAAAGTCAATAATGTCTACCATTGAGAAGCAGAAAGGGAAGTCCCATCCTCTTGGGAGAAGAAAGGGGGAGAAAAAAAGAGGGAGTAGAAAGAGTCAAGAAGTTTAGAGTGATTACGAGTTTGCTGTTGTCTCCCCTTATCTTGCTTCTGGGCAATGAGGCAATCCACTCTGAGACATTTTTCCTTTCTGTGGCAGCAGGACTGGGGTTTCAGAGCAGCACAATGAAGATCTGTTCTGATCAGGGACTTGGTGTATGTACTTACTCTCCCGACTTGGAAATGGAGTAAAACACCTTGCTGCCGCAAGACTGATGGAGAATTAAAACAAGGCAAAAAGTAGTGATGCATAATACCATTAGATTAATAAGCTGTAAGATATATAACTAAAAGATCTAATCACTGAATATAGAGAAGCTTGACTAACTGGTATTTGTAAGTTACAGAATCACAGAATTTTAGAAATTAAATGCCCTTGTGTGTAATGCTGTGAGAGCCAACAGAGTACAGGTATTTCCTGCTCTTGGCCATGGATTGCAGTAAGACACTAAGTATGCATTTGTTAGTCTATTTTTAAAATCTTCACATTACTGCTTTTCTTGATATTTATATTTATTACTTATAAGAGTGAGAGAGAGCACATATTTCACAGAACAGTATGATCAGATTCCAATGCAGAAGTATCTGCAGGAAATGGTTTGTCTCTACTTTAATTCAAAATCTATGAACAGTGAACAAATTCCATATGCTTTCACAGGGGATATGACACCTATTGAGACTGATTATATTTTCTCTGACAATATTTTATTCTAAATACAGTTTTTTTGAAAGTAATCTGAAGAATCACAGAAATGGACAAAAAAATGCTTAAATACTCTATCTGATGTTCAAAAATCTCCAACAAAATCAATGTAATTTTCTTTAGAGAGAGAATACTATTTTGATGGAGGATGCTGTTTGCTGTCACCTTTCTCACTCTAAGTGCACCTTCTCTTTGCCCCTGTGATCTCTTTCCTGCAAAGAGAACTGTACCACAGGACATGTGTTTTGAATCAGATCTTTTTGTGGCCCAGTAAACATCCATTATGCAGTTCTGTGAGTACCTTAAGTTAGACTGCTCATTCACATCTGACACAAATTACCACAGGATCATGGAAGGGTTTGGGCTGGAAGAGCTTCATCATCAGTTCTGCAACTGGGAACTAACAGCAAATAAATCACCAGTACTCTGCAGTAAGCACCACAGCAAGAACTGTGCACACTGGGGCTCAGTGGAAACCTTCTGCAACAAGTACTGAGCCTGACAGACTGTCTTAAAAATGTGTGCTCAGACTTGATACTGGTGAACAAACCACATTCAGTCCACATGCCCATGAAGTTCACTTAGACCATGCTGAGATGCTGCATGTCCTCCTGCCACCCTTCCCCTCACATTATGGGACTGGCTCAGATCCCTGCACATAGCCTTTGCTAAGCTCACTCTGCCCATGCTCCACCTCAGCTAACAGCTGTCTGACAACATTCTCAGGCTGAGTGTCAGATGGAAAACCCTGATGAAAGGTAGGAAAGGGCTGCTGAGTATCTGGGTTCTACTAATGTGAGCTTCAGGTTATGCACGGCAGGACTACCTCAAGTTTCTTTTCTTTCCCCTTTAGAAAATCCAAGTTAGGAATAAAAAAGCAAGAGAAGCTGCTTGCTCTTCTTCAAGAAGCTATGCTAGAAAGAGAAAATCTCAAATGTTGCACCTGCATGGGCACAAGACAGAGGACAGAGACAATGGAGGACAGATGGGACAATACACCTCCTGTTAATACACTGAAAATATCCATGTATTTTCCTCCTTTCGAGAGAGAAGTTGCAGCAATCTCCATTAATAAATTATGAGTGAATATAAAGGGACACACACTTCACGGAAAACTCTTAACTATATACCATTGTACAGTCCTTCTGGACAGAAGGGAAGGAAAAGCAAAATTTCTAGTGCCAAAGAACTGAACCATGCTGAAAGCAAACAGGCTTGTCTAATAACGCACACCTAGTGAAGAAGATACCTCTGAGGTAAGACATAAACAACTGGAAAGCTATTCCAGATTCAATACCAAAAGAAATTTCTTACTGGTTTGCAACTCTGAGATATCCCCACATAGACAGTACTGCAGCCTGTTCAAATCACTTTTCTCATTATTGGTTCAACTTCATAAATCTTCCATATTACTAAATTAAGTGCTTAGTGAATTAGTTTTACATATCAGACCTATTATATGAACAAGCCATTACTGATTGAGAAACTATAAACTTCAACTCTGTCTCTGTTACAGGTTTTAATGCATACCAGGAAGTTTGATTTAAGTTTTTACTTTTATTTCCTTCAAGTACAACCTGTGTGCTCCCTAAATGATTCTTCTCCCCACCCCAGTGCTATCTAGAATTATGGTGGGGTATATGTGAAACCAGTTCCCTATTTTGAAAACACTACCTCAGGTACCCTTGCTAACATTTCGTCACATAGTTTACATCTTTTAATCTTTACTCTTCTTGAGCTCTTTTGTATGCTGATTGTCTACCAGCATCTCACTGTGACTAACAAATATGCATTTATAATCTATTTGCCTTTTGGAACATTTTAACAACAATGACTGCAAACACATTATGTAGGTCTTGAGCTAAGGTTACCTAGAGTCCTTGCTTAGCACATGATGGATTTACACATTGCATGCGTTATGAAAAAACGTAACAGTCATGGACTAGGAGAAGCATGTACAGAGACAACACTCACAGGATGTAATAGAAATACTTATGTTACCAGAAGCATATGTTCATATTTAATATTAGAAAGGAAACACTTTTAGGAGAACTGCAGCATAAGCTACCAACTTTTTGTCAAGGAACTACAAAGTAAACTCTTGCTTTGTCTTCAATCTGTTTCATTCACAATGAAATTCTTTTTTACAAATAATTCATTAATACAGCTTTACTATTTCAAGAGTCCTAAGCGAAAACTGTTTCCTTTCTGCATGGGCGGACAAGTGTGCTGTTTAGAGAAGGACAGGCTTTTCCCCCTGCTTTTTTTGGATATTTGTGAGTCAGCTCTTCAGGTTACCAGCATATACGGCAGGGTCCCAAGCATTTCAGCACTAAGTATTTGCTTCAAGAGAAAAGTCATGAAGAATTTATATGTATGCTAAAACAGATTTTATGCTGTGTGTGCCGAATCTTCTCCTCAAATGCTATCTATTAGGACACTTGCCTCCCTCATGCATCTTACAAGCCTGGATGGAGGACTGCAGGAGAGGCATTACCTTCTTGAACATTCTGGTGGAGTCTTCACTTATCTGCATGAATCGCATGATCACGTTGTTCAGGTAGATATCACTCAGTGTTGCATGGTCTTTGCTTTCTCTTCTCACTTGGTTTAGGAGTAAGTACCAGCAATTCACTGGCGACAAGAGGTTCTGGTCTTTCCTAAGGAAGGAGATACACACATGTATAATGTACAGAAATGAAAAAGTTATGTTATTAACTGAAACACCTCACTGACATTTACAGTCATAACTTGTTACATAAAAATAGCTGCTTCTGAACAGTCAGTACCCATTCTTGGAATAACCCAGGTTAGGCAAGCCTCAGATGGCTTTTAAGACACATTCAAGTTTCATGAGGCATGGAAATACTCTGCAAGCCACCTCGAAGTATAAAAATATCTTGCCACAAAGCTCAGAAATGGAGTACACGTAAATATTCCAAATCAACAAAGGCCACTCCTGGAAGAGTGACAGTAATTAATTTTTGACATTAGAAATAAATGAGCACTGGAAGCACAACCCAAATCCTTCATGAGCAAAATTGCAGGAGTAGCAGTTTCACTGCATTGGATTTGTCTAACTGATGAAGTAGAAGAAAATGTCTCAAGCATCCATATTCTGTGAGCAGTGCTCATAAATTCACAGCAGTCATAAATATACTGCTACTGCTAGTCCTAGATGTGTCAATTACAAGACAAACAGCAGGACTGGACTTTTTCCAGTGATCCAATTCTGAATTCCCATGACAGACTTTTTGCAATGTAGGCCCACTCCCAGCTTTAATATAGCAAAAAATGAAATCAAAGATGACTTCTCATTTCTTCTACACAAGGCAAAATGAAAATACATATAGTTCAGCAACTGTTTCACAGACGACAAAAACTTGTTTATAAAACTTGTCTTATGTTTTTATTGACATTTTAGTATCAAGTTTGCCTTTCAACTAACTGCTCTAAAAACTTGCTGCTCTTTTTTTTCTTTCTCTTTTACAGGGATTCTCCTTAAGTTAAAAGGATAAAGCACATGAAGATAAAACAGGCAGAAGTGGTGATGAATTGAGGGAGAAACTTCTCCAACTCTTGGCAAACTCTTCTGATAATTAGCTATTATCATTGTTAGAAATACGGCCTTTAATTCCCATCTAATTGTCTACTTTTAGCTCTCACCCCCAGAATCAAAGCAACAATGAATGATTAACAGACAAAAGTCTTTTCTTCATCAGTGCTTTGCTTTGCTATGAATCAGGAGTTAAGAAAGCTTCCATTTGTTTCAGATGGACATCGTAACAGTGTTACTTCACAGCAAGGGGTTTTATCAGCCAGGTCAGACAACATGAGCACTCCTGAAAGTCCATGCTGATATTACTTGGTCCTCACTGCTGATTCCACAGACCTTCCTGATTGTTCTGGGGGCAATGGTGGGAGCAGCTCAGGGGACCAACAACTAAAGCGACTTTTGCTGTAACCTCTTCTCAAAGCAGAGAACTGCAAGAACAAAGCCAAAGGCAGAACTCAAGTCATAACCCCCCATGCACAACTGCCAGTCTGGATTTAACATGTTTAAGAACAAGGAAAGATGTTTGTATGCACAGGGAAAAAAGATTTTGCCACAAGCAGAATAAAAGCCAGGGCTCTCTCTGAAGTGGTGACATATGCACAAGTTGGTTATTTCAGAGAATCAGTGATTCACTAAAACAAATTTTAATAAATATATATTAATGCTCTTTGAACAGTGCAAGCTGTATTTCATTAACCTTTCCTTTGCCAAGTGTATTTGGAAAAGACTTGTCCTGAAACAACAGTTCTATCTGTGTATCTCTAGCACAGCACTGAGTGAACAGTGGGAAAATTATTTTTTAGTTTTACAAACACAAAATACTGTTCTAAATCCCTAAGCATAACAAGGCCAGACACATGCATTCATTAATCAGCTCAAGTCAGGAAAATAACCACATGAGACTATGTCAGCAAGTGATGCACTTGAAACACTTCAGAAAACATACTGTACACAGTATGCCAGATACTACCTGCCCACTTGTTTTGCACAAAAGATACTATGCTATTAAAAGGATACATTAAATTGTAAACAATGCATAATGTTCACATCATCTTTATTTCCAGGAATCAGAGGGGTGAAGACACAGCCAAGTTCACATGCAACAACAAATCAGAAAGTTTTTTTATTAATGTCTTTTTTGTTGCTGTTGTAATGTTGACTGACCTTCATGCAGATACTTTAAAATCCTATCAACTCCACTAGAGATCAGCACACAGCTTCCAAGCCCTTATGTGGCTCTGCATCTCCTCTAGATACTGGCAGTATTTTGGGTGGTTTAAAATCCATATGGTAGGTTAAGGATAATATTTGTGCAACTTACCTTTTAATAAACTGAAACTACTTGTCAGAACCTGACCTGAGTAACTGCAGAGAGCCACATCAACAACAGTATTTAGGCACTCACCTACCTTTAACCGCAATGAGAACTGCTGCACTGCTAAGCAGCGGTGGAGATTTTAAACAGGCCTTGGAACCAGAAACAGGTACAACATGGGGGTGATGGGCAAGCAAGTTTCTCTTACTTGTACTGCTGATGATCCTTTGTACTTCTTGTTTTTGCCATGAACCTCTCTGCTAGTTTTTCCAGATTTCGGGAATACTCCATCTCTATTTCTGACTTCTTGCGGAAGAAATCCTGCAGATCCTGAAGAAGCTGCACTCTCATTTCAGTCTGCTGCTCCAGGCATTTCTGCTGCTCAACGAGTTGAGCTCGGATCTCTAATAAGAGAAACACATCCACTCAGGTCAGTGAAAGCAAATGAACTGAGTGTTACAAACCAAAATTACAAACACTCCAGTGTACTTCAGCCTCACAGCTACACCAGCTGGATCTGGATTTCAGCTCCCATGGTGGGATGCAGCAGCGGCAGATCTCACTTCTGCCACCACACGCTTAATGCCCAGCATCTCCCACCTGCTGTCTGTCTCACAGACGGCTGTGGCAGGGGCTCAGGACTCTGCTGGGCTCAGGTGAGCCTCCACCTTCCCCTCCCATCCTCCTTCTGGCCTCTGGCACTAGCACAACATTCAGCTTGGAGTGATCTCCTTGAAGAAGGTGGCGCTGCCCCGATGAATGGCTGGATAAACAAGCACCCTTTGGGCCAGGATGAGTCTGCTGACTGTCAGGTGTTCTATGCTGGCTGTATCATCATGTACACCACAGAAACAACCTTGTGATAAATTCTGGAGGCATTATCCATTGTAACTGTGCACAGGTAAGCTTCGTATCTGCCCCATCTGTGCCAGGGAGGAAACCAGTGTACTATACATGCATTCACCAAGGTTTTACAGCAAATACAGAGGAAAACATGTACCTGTATTTAGAGACAACTATTTGAAAATTTGCACAAGGTTCCAGAGACAGTAGTATATTTTTTTAGGATTAAAAAAAATCAGATTGTTTAGAAGACAATATATGCTCACAATCTCTTCTAGAGCAATAGGGAAAAGCCTCCAGATTTCTTACCACTTTTTACTATATGCAAAATTACTAAGTGGTAGGGTTTTTATTTTAGAGATTTCTGGGGTTTTGAAATTTTTTTTTTTGGGTTGGTATTTTTTTAGCACTTTTATTTCCTGAGTGCTAACCAGTTAAACACATTCTGAGAACACTTAGTCTAAAAAGATCCCTCTGGTTCTTTAGAGTTCATTACACTTTTGTCAGCTGCCCAGGCACAGTGTACTCCAGTACTGCGGAGTAAAAACAGGAGTAAACGCTTTGTGACAATAATAGATGTGTATATTTTTTACACAGTTTAATGCTGTAACAAGGATTTATCAATAGCAAAACACCCAGAAGTGATGCCCATGTAAATGCAAAATTGTTGTGAAATTTTACTTGATTCGTAATGACCTAACCACACTGTGGGCAAAAAGATACTGGAAATCTTCGATGCCCACAGCAGAGTTTGAAATAGAAGAGCATTCTAAAAGTCATGCTAGCATCACAGGGAACTGCAAACCACTAAGTAGTAATAACATCACAAAAAATTATCCGATGCATCTAGGATCTAAGGCATCCTTACTGATCTTAGAGCAGGTATGAAGGCAGAGATCCACTCTTCTGGGATTCAAGTATGTATACTGAAATAAGTTGTACAAGCACAGAAAAATGTTAAGCCAATATATTTGCTGGAGGAGGGAGACACTGCAGTATGTTCTTCCAGATCTCCCGAGAGCTACCAGCTGCTGTGTTAATCATTAATGAGACCATCCATTTTTACAGTCTGGGAGGTGAACCAAAAAATTCATGGTTTGGTTTTCACTTCAGATCAGTTTGTTGGAAAAGAAACCATGCCTCCAGCAAGGATCAGCCACTGTAATACAACACTGTATCAATGACACTCATGTACACAGAGGAGAAAATCGCATTGGAGCTGGAAGGTTAACAACAGAAACAGACACTCAAGACCACTTTTTTGGGTGTCTACTACTGTTGATATTGCAATAATGGAAAATTCCTGTTTATGGGAAACCAGTTGTACAGATTCACTGGTCAGAGGCAGCAATTTTGTCCATAAGCTGGAGTTTTTACTAAATCCAGATCCATGTACATGGTCCCTATACTTTGGCCATCTCCCTTTCCCACTCAAGATTTTCTAGCAGTTACTTTGAAAGCAGCGTTTTTTATGGAGCAACTATGTTCTGATTATTTTGTAGGTCAGTGTATCTTGCTGCTATAATTTTCTTTTTCAGGCAGGCTTTTACCATAGCAACAGGAATGAGCAAGATTTTAGAAACAGGAATATATGAATAGAAATACAAGAAACAATGAATAAGGGACAACAGATAAAATAAGAGAAAACTGCCTTAGCTTTTTGATGCTGTCTGGATTTCCAATGTACAATAGTGGCTTCCTTCAAACTTGTATTTTAGAAAACAAAATTGAAGCATGATCTATGAAAGCTGATGGAGATATACAAGCTCTGAGTAAGGTTGATAAAATTAGGGGCTCAGGGGGCTGCAGCTTTATGAAGGAAGATTTGTAATTTCTGGTTATTTGAATCTCAGAAAAGAGAAAGAACATGTTGGGTCCAAAAGGCTGAGCCTATGGCCTCCTGCTGGAGGAGAAAAAGGGGAGATGTATATCCCACTCATGCTGGCTGATCACAGTCAGTCCAGAAGTGACTTCAGCAGCAGTTCTCCTTCCAGTCTTTCATGTAATTCTACTCCTCCAGTTTGAAATTTTTCTTTTACTAAAAACATGTGTAATGCCATACTGGCAGGCTGAGGAGAGGGCAAGGAAAATGATCAGAAAATGTTGTGATTTCCATTTTCTGATGAGAGCAGTGGATTAAAAAAAATACCCCAACAACAAACCCCCAGAACAAGTACTGGCATAACAGGCAGGCAGCCTGAGCAGCTGTGTATGACAAAATCACAATTGTCCAGGTACTATTAACTATAATAGACTACCCGTTACCTATTGCTATGGAAAAATGCACTAAGGCAATGCCATTTTCTTTAACCAGTTCACATGTGTGATGTCCCTAGGGCTAGAAAGAGTGGCATGGAAAATTGCTGCACTGTATTCAAAGAAACAAAGCCAGTGAAGTCCAAACTCCACAGATACAGAGACAGGTGCAGCAAGTAAGAGAAGGGTGCCTGTCCTTACTCTTATTTTGCTGACACATTTAAATTCGAAGTCAAATTGGTACCAGTTGTAATGGACAATGACGTTGTCCTATTCTGCTGTGCTGAGTGGCTGATGTCAAATTTCCAGGCTATTTTGCGCCAGGAAAAGGCCCATTTAAACCCTGGACGAGTTAACACCTTCTCCTTCTTTCTCTTGGCAGCTTTAAGTCATGCTCACTGGTTTTCTGGCCAGGGGCTGGCTCAAAAGAAATCCCATCCATTTATACTGCAGCTTGAACAGACTGATATCACATCAAATGGAAAAAAAATTAAATCCACCCTACACTTTGTCCAAGATTTGCACACACAGTCAAAGCGAGGAAGCAGTTAATGTGACTGCAATTAGATCAATAAAGTGGGTAAAGTTTTGTTTCTAAAGATTTTAATGTTAAAAATTATTTTAGTTATGCCCTCACAGACACTCTCCACTAGAATTACTGCATTAAGTATAAAATTAGATTTTGTTTATGCCAGTTTTGAAGATATAACTCTAACCTTTCAACAAATCTTTATTTCCTTGACAAGTGGTTAAATCTGTGCACCATGAAAAGTAAAGAGACAAGATTACAGTTGCTTTGAAAGTTAAGTCAGAGCAGATGAAGCTGAACTACTGACATCACCCAAATCATAATCAGAAATAACTCATCAAGGTTACCTCTTTGCACACAGTACAGTACATACAGACAGTGATTTACATAGCACTGCAGTAATACACTGTACTACCCTGAAGGACATGTATGTAACCAGTGACAGGCCAGCGCCCTACCTGAAGGAACCTGTGGAGAGATACACTACAATGTGACACAATGATAATGCTGGCTACACACCAGCATGGAACAAAGTTCTTCACCTTCACTTCCCACACAAAAGCACCAGGCACCACCAAACATCCCAAAAAAGTCACAGGAAACCCTCTGCTGACCTCAGTAGCTGCACAACTTCTAAACACATGGTATTAACCAAATTAACCCATGGACAGACCAACACTGCATGCAGACTGCTGCCCTGCTGCAGAACTCCCCACTGCAACGCCCACCCCCATCCCTGCCCTGTGGTACTGCAGTGCTCCAGCCGTGCTGCACTAGGCTATGTCTAGCCTTTCAGACCTTGGAGACCTTTCAGACCACCACAAACTCATTACCAACTCTCGAACAAAGCAACTGTAAAGAATGCTTCATGGTGCTATCAACACCTGCCAGAAGATGCTTCCTGTCTGAGCCACCCCAAGAGCTGTTGCAGCCTGCCACTCTTAGCTCCCATTTAAGCGGAACTAACTTTTGTGCTTGCAGAGCAGCCCTGACATGGGCTTTGGTGTTTGGTGAAAGCTCCGGAAAATGCCACAGAGCAGGACATGTCTCCCTGGTCACCCCCCTCAGCTGCACCGCAAGCCTCCCACCTGCTGCCTCACCCTGCCTGGCAAGGAGCTATATTTAAGTCATGATTACAATATACAAACTATGCAGACATATTAATCCAGTAGCATTACTGGATAATCATACCAACAGCCTCAGGGCCTCACCCTGCAAAAGATCACAAAAGCAAGTAACTCAACAGAACTCTTCAAGAGTACAGCGGCTCTCACAAGACATAGTTATGTTTGCAAGTTTTATCTCTTGGGTAGCCAGACAAAGGCATATCCCCTCCCATTTTTCTTCAAATGCCTCCTTCACGGGGGGAAAAAAAAAAAAAAAAGGAAAAAAATTAGATTAGTTTTAAAACACTCAGAAATGTCTCATCAAATGCACTAAAACCAATACGTGGTATCTTAGACTTTGCATTTCTAAACCATTACACTTAGGCATTTTTTTTACCCCAGTGAGCTATCAACACACATATCCCCTCATTGTCATGCCAGTGATATCCAGATCATATTTCATAGGAAATATTCAGACCTTAAATTCAGCCTAGATATAATGTGGCCACCAACATGTGTTTATAATTAAGCAGCTATTGCAGCATTAATCATCTTGCAGTTCCTCCTTGAGGACACTTGAGTCTTACATGCCTCTCATTGTGCCCCAGTTACTTAGCTAGAAGAACTGCTCATGTCTACCCCTGCTGCTAGAAGCTGAGGTGCTGCATAGGGGGACGGATCATTTCAGTTTCATTCCAGCCATTGCCTTTGTAAGGACTTGGTTCTGGCTTCTTTGTCAAGATGAGCAGAGCTTTGGTCCAGCTGCATGCAGCTGGCCAACATCTGCAGTTTAGGTTTTGTTTCAGAAAGCACTTATCTCCAGCCCACTGAGGATGCTGCCAGCAGAGAAACTGCAGCAGGAATCACTGAGAGAGGCCTGGAGGTGTCCCTGTGCACAGCTAGTACTCCTTAATGCCATGTCCCATCAGTGCTCCCACACTTCCCAGGGACATTATTGTTCCTCTCAACAGACAAGAAGATAAAGATGATGAGAGGTATCAGATCAATGGTGGATGCACAGACCCAGCTGCCAATACTTGTCTGAGATACACAACCTAAAGATGCTAGTGCTGGAAAGTTTTTATTTCTCAGAGACTTGGCTAGAAAGCTATTCAAGGATTTCTATGACAAATGGCGAGGGAAGCTCTGTGGTCAGCAGGGAGTCTGGCTCACACTCTCTCCCAGGTCCTTACTGCCATTTTCTTTAACCACAATCAGGAAAATCCACTTCAAAAGCCAGGAAATTCCACCAGACTGACAGCTAATGAGAGATGCTGGGGTAAAGATCTTGGAGGCTGCTGCAGAAATGCCTTTAAATAGATCATGAGCCTGTACCACAACATTAACATTCTATGACAGACTAGGGGAAATCACTTCCCTGTGTCCACCACATAAGAGACAGTGATGCCCTTGAGCTTCCATAGGCAGGGCTTTTGTGGACTTTGTTCTACCCTCACCCCCACCAGTTTCACTTAGTATATTGAGTATACAGCTTTATACATGTTTCCATTTAAAATGCAACCTTTGCCATGCACACCCCAGCATTAATGTTTGACTTCGTGCTATTTTCCAGAGAATCAATTTCAGATTTTTTGTTTGTTTGGGGGTTTTGGGGGATGTGGCTGACGTTGCTTGTGACAGATCACGTCTTCAGGCTGTAGTGTAGAAATGGATGGGGAGTGAGAATCACGCCTGGTATCTGAAGGGCTGTACAAAGAGTCAGTAATCTGAAGCCCCTGCTGACATCTGTCAACCCCTTTAAAAACTGTAAACCACGTTCATTCAAGCGCTTTGGCATCCTTACAGATAAAAACCAATCCTTGTGCAGCCATTAGCAGGAAAGCTGGTGTAGAAGCCACTTGCAGGATGCAGACAATTGTTTATGGGTCACTTCAGTTGTCCTGCTCAAACAAAGGGAGCAGAGAAACAACAAATCCTCTCCTTGAAGCTGCAAATTTCATTCTACACATTCAAGCAAACACACTCCTGTCTACTACAGTCACAGACTGGGCAACACCATGCTCCCATGCAGAATCCTGTAACTGGGGGATCCCAGTGGACAGGATTCAAAAAGGGCAGCTGCATTAGGGCATCTTCCACCTTCCAGATCCTTTTGAAATGAGAAGACATGTCTGGAAGAGCCAAGAAAATCTCTAAACATAGAAGAAGAAGCTTTTCTTCTTGTTGTTCTTGGACTAATGCCCTCCTGCTATTCACAGCCACAGCTGCTGGTCACTTGGCTGCCTACAGTCCGAGTCTAAATGGAGGGCAGTATGCCAGCTCATGACTTGGCAGGACACTTTTGCCACAGTGCTACTGCCAAGCAACCATGAATTTAAGCAAGCAGTCTTCCTGCACCACATTTTGAGTGCCACTGCTTTTGTGGCAACTGCTCCTTTGCACACATAACTAAGTGCTGGCACTATATCCTACCAAATCTTGAGCCCGGCATACTCTGTCCTTGTAGTCACAGGAGCTGGGATTGAGGGCAAAAAATTCTGTCCCTCAGAGGAGAAGGAACTTTATATTGCTCAACAGCAAAAGCTCATCTCATCTCAAAATACTGCCAACCAGAAGAGTAGAAAGCAAAGGGAAAGATGCCTCCTCTGCATCAACAGTCTGATTCAAGGTCTTTCATCAGAGTGACCAGCCCTAATCTCCTGCTGTGGGAGCAGATACTCTCCCAAAATCCAACTGCCCCACTTCTACATGAGCAAATCAGCTCTCCAAACAAAGACAGAGAGAGAGAGGGAGGGAGTGAGGAAAAAGGAGTCTGTGCAACTGTCTGCCAAGCAGATAGGTGATCACAAAGTAGGTCTCTAAAAACCCATTTAGGGCATCTAAACTGTCAAGATCTATGTGAAAACTTATTCTGAAGCTTCTGACGGGCTTCGACCATCCTTTTTTTTATGCTTGTTAAAGATATCATGAGCCTTTCCTTGCAGACTTAAAATTTTGGGCACATGAGAAAATTAAGAAGAAATCAGTATGCCCAAATCTTTTGTATCTTCTCATCAATGATGTATCTGCCAATAGAACAGAAAAATGACTCATGGGTCTCCTCTGAAAAATTCTTTGCACAATGTCTTGAAGGCCTGATTGGCATTAGCACTCTATGAGACAAAAAATCCACACAAACCAGGGGGTCCAATAGGAAAGAAAACCCAGTTTGTCACGATCTGAATAGCAATGAAAACCTAATGCTCTTAATTAGCTTCCTTACTTGTAAACTGAGTGAAATCAGGTTGAGTTCCTGCCTCAGCTGCTGCAAGGATGGAGGATGCTGAGGATGCTGATGATGGAGCTGCCTTGGATAGTGCAGCAGTATCCACTCTGCAACAAACACTGCATCACCTGTCCACTGACACTACCCTGAAATGACTCCAGTCTTAGTACGGGCACACATCCTTTACCTCCAGAGAAGCAGAAACCTCCTGACCATACCGATGTGGGTACAGATTGCATGCAGACCAGCACCACTTCATTTTGTTAATCTCTACTTATTTGTCACAATAAAACCCTTCCTTCCTTCTTAATATCTCAGGTGGAGACTTGACAAGTGAAAACATCTGAAAGCCTTCTTCTAGAAATGAGATGTTGAGAGATGTGCCTTTTCTTGACAAAAATATTAATTATTCTGAACCTCTGGCAGGTGACATAGCTCTTAAGATGAAGAGTTATGCTGGTAGAAGTGCAGGCCAGGAACTCTTGAGCAGCAGGATAAGCAAGAAAGTAATGAAACCTGTACATCAGACAGATAAGGCATCTCCTGTACATTGATAACTATCACTATGATAAGACTCAGAAATTAATAACTAGAGAAAATGCCCTCCCTACATCCTGTGAAAATGATTCTCCATGCATGGCACATCTTTAGGAGGTCAATAAAACATCTTTAGGATGACACACACCCTGGTGCATGCCATAAGTAAGAGCATGCATTTGACACAGCCATGACTTTCAGTGACAGCTCATTAAGTCCCAAGGTGAAGTAATAGCGCAGTTAAGCACAAAAAGGAAACAGTAATCTGTGCTGTGTGCCAGCATTTTACCCATATTCCTTTTCAGTCCAACCTAACATACAGTAAAATACTTTCACTATTGCTCCAACCCCCCAACTTAATATATTGGGCACCTTTTGTTTTTCTTCTAAACTAAATCTGTACTTTTTTTTCAGTGAGACAAACAGCTATGCCACTGAGATGCCTCCAACACCAGTTTTTAAACTTTATGGACATATCCCATGCTAATTACTCACCTGAGAACATCCTTGTAGTTACTTAAGGCCCTGTCTGCCCCAGCCCACCAAGTGGGGCAAAGAATGCTGCTTGGGATGCTGGCACAATTCTGGGCAGAGCATTAGCCCCTGCCCATGAGCACCCTCCTTGCCAGCAGCACAGAGCAGGGATGGTCCCCACAGCCCTGCATTGGTGAGGTGGCAGTGGAGATTAGAGCTCCTCACTCACCCACTCAGTGCTGAGTCAAGGGTGGCATCTACTACCCAGCAAATCTTTGAATGAAATTCTATCACCATGCTTCATACTTCTTGTACAGATTTGACTGCAAAAGTGCAAGTCTGGCTGAGGAGTATGTCTGTCAGACGAGATGGACCTTGATCTGCATAATTTTTTAGTGGAGACTTGGCCTAAGTCTGCAAAGCAAAGCGCCATTGAGGGATTAGTGGTCTTCTGAGCATGTCTGTGATATTATCCAAAAGTAAATTTCAGTGTCTTGTCTCATTTTCACATAGCAAATAATACTGAATTTGACTCAACAGAGGATTTAAGAAAAAGGACATCACATTTTGGGAATGGAAAAACAAAAGTTCTGTATGCCAAACTTTGAGCAGAAAATTTGTGTTTTTACTAATTAAACAAAGGAATAACCCCTATCATGATGGAATTTATTCTGTCTGTGGGAATACTAGTAAGTGTAAAAAAGATCATCAGATAATCACCATGCTGGTTGATTATAACTATTATACAAGTAGCAGTAACAGACAGGTATTTTTGTATGTCACCTAATTAATAAGACTGTATAAATTCTGCCATGCTTCAAATACATTTGTCTATGTACCACTCTGATTTGGTAAAAGGTGTAATGCCTAAGTGAGAAAATAAAACACCTACCACAAAGGAAGGTTTTCTGATAAGTTTGAACCCAATTACTCAGAGCCTCGAATTTCACTAACAGCAGCTGGGAAAAAACAAATCCTTCAGTGTCACAGAGCAGGTTCTTCCTGCTACAGGGAAGTATAAATTGGACTGCGGACCACATTTAATTAAATTTATCTTCAATGGTTACAGCAGGAGGAGAAGAAAGCCCCTACCACCCAAGGTTCCTGATAATGGGAATAGAAAAAAAATATCCCATGAGACTGGAGGTAACTGTTGCTTACTCACTCAACAGTAAGACAAAGAATAGTATCTGCAATAAATGAAATTTGGGCTAAAATAATTTGTGTATTTCCAGGTCCCCTGGAAACAGTCTTCAATCTATTAGAAGTTAAAAAAAAAAAAAAAAAGAAAAATATCACTCCCATTTTCTTTAATGACATGAAATATCAGAACCAACAAAATTTAAAGTCGATGATTTGTAGAACCCAGTATCTGCATCGCCTTTCTGCATTACTTCACTGTTTTGTGTATTCCGCAAATGGCTCTCTCCAACACACATATGGGTGATTAGGGTTTCCAGCAGGGCTCTGATGATTGCTCTATGGAAGCAAAGACACCAAGAACAGCTGTAGGAAACAGATGTGCCACTTAGGGCACCTTCAGTGAATGGACTAGGGATGAATAATTCACATGCTTAGTTCAGAATTCCTTTATTTAAAAAGGAGATAAAACCCCTATTATTGCCTATGTTTTTAGCCTATCTCCACTTGGAAATAGACATTCTGGTAGCCAAAGCTGCATTGGAGTGAGTAAAGGAGAAGAGATGCAATGGGCAGGGCAGTAGCTGGAGCTCCTAGGCCCTTTCCCAGGCTAAACTGAAATTGAGTCTTGATGTTTGTAAGTATAAAGTTCCAGCTCTGAGAAGCACATCAGCAGCCATAGCAGCTGGATGGCAAAGTGGTAACCTGCAAAAGTAGTTATTCTTTATTCTGGGAAAAAACAGAGTTTGGCAATTCACAGAAGGCAGTGCACAACTTAGTGAAGAAATGAAAGATGTGACATCTACGAAGGAGAAATCTCCATCTTGTAAGAAGATCATCATCCAAACATAACCAAAATACTAGGGAAATTTTTTTGAAATAATAAATGCAGTAAACAGGGATACCAACTGGGGAAAAAAGCAAGGGTAGTTGGAAGGACAAACCAGACGTATGAGCAAGCAATATGAGTCTCATATGCTTCTGACAATTTGCCAAAGGAGGTTTTATTCTGAGTTAAGTTTCCTTAACCAGGAATAGTCTAAATACTCCTGATACTGGTTTTACAACAGTGCTAAATTTCCAAATGCTTACCTTAGGGCCGCTCTTTTTTTTTTTTTTTTTTTAAACAAAGATGAGTTAGAGTCAGTCAGGAGCACTGGGAAAGAGCTGAAACAGAAGGATTAAGTAAAGACCAAAAAGTCATAAGGTGTGGCAGTGCACACCTACTCAGGCCAGATGAACCCAGGATTGCAGTAGCCAAACTTCTGACAAGAATTTGTCCCCTTTCCCTGAAAGTGGCTGCTGTGACCAAGAAGGCTGGAGAGCATCTCCTGGAAAGGGCAGGGGGAGCAGAGAGAGATGCCAGTGTTTTCTAGGCAAGGAAATTGCTACTTCTGCATTAAATAAGTTACTGAAATTCTCATCAGACATATTAATAAAACAAAGACAGGTAGAGAGATAAGGAACAACCAGGTCAGTTCCTGGAAAAGAAAACTACCGTGGCAAGCCATTGGAGTTACTTAAGCTTATCAACAGATAGTGGGTAACTTAAACCCAGCTGACCTTCAGTTTCAAATTACCTGCAATCCTTTGCCTCAAGTTACCTGCAGTCCTGTGCCTCAAATTATTCTATTCCTGTTCCATTTAAAACCTATCAACAAACCTTAAAGGGCACAAAAATACAGATAAACCAGTTAAAAAAAGCATTTATTCTTTCCAGTTTCTGCAAAACATGCATTTTTTGCCACAACCTCCTTCCTGCACCTAGTCTGTCAAAGTACAGTGACAGTGCTTACTGAAGCATCAGTCCTGTCCTCTCTGCCTGGACAGACATTTTCATCTTAGTGCTGATCTTCTGCTTTGTCACTCTGGTGATAATCTGTCATAATCCTGTCATGTAAAAATCACGAAGAAAAGAAGACTACCTCTGCATTAAGTTCAAGTCACCCCAGCTGGCTCAGTCTAAAACTGTAGATTACTCATGTCCAAGCTGGGTATTATCTGAAAGACCTCCGCTGTGGTTTCTCTATAAAACAACAATCATTTCATGACTAGCTGACCCTTCCTCAGGACAGTCATCTATCAGCCAGCTCCTACGTCCAGCTTACCATACGCCTGCTCAGTGCTGAACACAGTGCCAAGCTCAGATGAGACTGCAGGCAACACACATCAAACGCTAATGGTGAAACCACAGCAGTCTGTGGGTGACTTCCCAGACCACAGGTGCCACGACCTGTTTGTGGGCATGTCCAGAAATACTGTTCAGAAACATACAACACCATTACTATAAATTTCATTCCACCTTCACACAGGGCTGGAAACTGTACGATCCTGGTGTCCCACACTATATTTCTAAACACAACCTTACTACAAATAGCAAGGTCCAAATGATGGGAGTCCAATCTAAACAAGTCGTGTGACCAAAAAGCTTGGAGATGTATTTTTACTTGTTTACACAAACTTCCAGGTTATGAAGAACAAGAATAAGATAGCCAGGAGACACTGTGAAAGGGGTTTGAGTAACATTTATTTTTGTCTGCTTTGAAGGAACAAAATGCTGATAGAAGGGGAAAAAAAAGCTCTTTACCTAGAATGAAAAGCAAAGACAGTAAGTGCTCAGTATTTAAGCATTCTGCAAGTTAAGCCTTTCTGATGCACTGTTCCAGATAATGGTTCTTTCCCAGTCTGTAAAACCCAGTTCCATCCCAAATTAGCATTGGCTTTAACCAATGAGGTCAAATTTTGAGAAAATAAAGAACTTCAGGCATGAAGAAAGACTTGTCAGAAGACTCAACAGAACTGTAACACTCAAATGAATCCAGCTAAACTCACCAGGAACCCCCTCTCCCAACTTCCAAACAAAATGAATTTGCTTGGAGAACAATCAATCCTGCCCAGAACTGTGTAAATCATGTGGAAATTGCTTGCAAATATAGAAATCTACCAAGGAGTTACAACGACTTATTTTTCTCCCCTAGAGCTCTATTTACAAAATTGCTTGAGACACGAGTAGGCAAAAGCCTCCCTTGGTGTGGAAGATCAGTGCACATGTTACCCAGTAAGCTTTTCCTACTTCCCACAGAGAGAGTCCTCTAACCATTCAGGTACATGGCACTCTTGAAGGAGATTCAGATCAGAAAAGCCAATAGCCTGAACAGAAAAAGCTGTTTGTAAGCCAGATTGCTAGAAACAAGTTTTCCAGCAGACCTACAAACAGTTCATACTCAAGCCAAACAAGCTGCTTGAGCTTCTCAGAGTGGGTGGAAAAGCCACCCAGAATTAGTGTAGTCTCTGACAGAAGCAACGTGATGAGATGGTAACTGAAGACCTGTCTCATGTCCTTTGAGTGAGAAGCACATCTGCAACATTTTAACTCTGTTGAGTTAATTAGCTTCTTGAATCATCACTAAGGCTAGACAGAAAACCAGCATTTTCATAGAAATGCACCAGAGTTCTGTCAGGCTAGGACACTTAAAACTTTCAAAAAAGATCCTTCCTCTCAAAGCACCTCCTCACTGCCATCCTGTATCAAGGGTGTCACTCAGTTTGACCTGCCTCTGTCCCTCAGGTGTTTTGCTGGGAATGCTAAGCTGGAGAGCCTGCCTTTCCTGAGCACTTCCTGCACTCAGTCCTGCAGACAGAATCGCTGGCAGAGCTGCAGATGCACCCGAGTTGTGCAGAAAAAAGAAAGATACTTTCAAAGCATATCTTTATCCATGAGGATGCAAGCACAGTGCAGGCAGGGTTGATGTAAAATAAAATAAAAAAAACCAAAACTAATCAGGAAAGCCCTTAAGCATTCTGATTTAACAAAGGAGAACAAACATATTCATTCCAAAGCACCTAATGATTTTAATTAAAAATTTCCCTCCTCTGCAAAGTTTCATTCTTTTAATTTATAAAAAGCTTGTAATTAAGATGTAAATGGAAGTTCCAAACCTTGCCATTTCCTGCGCGAAGAAAATTCTGATTTTTTTTTTTTAATATGTCATTAGTTGGTTTGATTTAGATAGAAATTTTATCATTTAAATCTCCAAGTAAAAAGACCTAAACAACTTCTGCCAAAGGAATTTTAAGGCAAGAAATAAAAGCTTTCAGTGACGTAACAATAGTGGATCCAGGAGAATAAGCAGCCTTGCAGAGGTTGCATCTGGCACGGGAATACTGGACAAGACTGTCAGCATTCTCCCGAGCGCCAGATTTCTTCCAATTTGCACCTTCAAACCTATGCATTTGTTCACCGAGATACAGTAAGAAAAAGTGCTGTTCTTGTTCCTTGTGCTGCCACACAGTGCATACTCCATCAGCTCAGCAGGGTGACATATCTCAGACACTCGGTCTTATTAGAAACCCGCTCTCGTTAGCTATGCAAGAGAACACACTGTCTGGCCAGTCGCTGCTCCTAGAATGTCAAACACATCTGCCTCTGATATGGGCTAGATTCCTCACCACCTACATCCTTCCTCTGGATTCCTCTGTGCATGGTTGACTTCAGGATGGTGCTCCCAAGAAAATGAATCCAAAATTACCTTGGTAACAGTTTCAGGTCTCCTTTTGAAAACGGGTTTTTGGATGAGATTTTTTGGAAACTGTATTCCCACTGCCCGATATGGACATCCTGATAAATGCTGCTGTTGCTCAAGAACCTCTGCTGATGTTCTCTGAATGCAAGGAGGGAGGGATAGCAAGAACTTTAATTGTTTGGGGGCAAAACAAAATACTTTCAGCATCTTTTTACACAGGCACTAGGCAGCCATGTACAACACCCTGGTTTGAGGATGCTCCTCTATTTACCAGGATGTTTTACTTTGCAGACATATGCTCCCTCTGTATTCCCCATATGTTTTTGGGGTTTTTAAAAAATAAATTTGGAGGAGCAGAATCATTTGCTCCATTTCAGGCAGCTTAATATGGCAAACATTTGGATGAGCATCAGAGGACAGAAGAATCTGCTGGATGAATACATGAAATTTTGAATTGAAAGACTGAAAAACTCTTTTGTAAAAAAACAGAACAAGATTTTGTGACATTAATGACATTCCTTATTAAAGACTGTAGACAAACATCTCAATACAGATGTGCTACTTCAGAAAAAAATAGAGCAAAGGCCAGGTCAGCTCAGAAAACTTCCTTTTCTGCATAAAAATACAGAATACTGCACCATCTTCAATATGAGACACCCATTGTTAAGGTCTGGTCTAGAAAGCCATTCACAGCTCACAACAGCAGCAGTAACGATCAAATGAATGGATGCACAGTCGTGCTCATTCTTGCGAAGCACAGAATGGTGACCTTTCTATCAAACATGTCCATCTAAATCCCAAACCACTGTCTGACAAATGCTGCACATACAGGAACAATGCGGGGTTTGTGTAGCATTAAGTATCCCACCCCAGAACTAATGCAGGAAAGACAGGAGCTGCCTGGCTAAGGGTGAAGACAGTACAAGCGTAACACCTGGGAAATAGGGATTTTATTCTCAGTTTTCACTAGATTCTCGTGTGATCTGAGAAGATGTTTTACCTTCTTCTGTGACAGAAATCAACAAAGCCCCGTCACTTATTCACCCATTCCAAAATATTTTTGTACCCTACATTTTTTTAACTTCCTTAAAAAAAAAAAAGAAGAGAAAAAGAGCAAAGAAGTGTGTTGCTTGGTGTTTTTTAGTAAGTGACATTCCAGTAAGAAGTTTGATTGTTACAAAGGACCTAAAGTACTTTTAAATGAAGGAGTATTATCTCAATATGAAGCTAAGAGTGGTTGCTGTGAATAAAAGCAAAACCTTCCAGTTTGACAGGACTGTATTTGGCCATGGTTTCTCTATCATGGGCTACTTACCACTGCCTAAAATCCAGCTGACCTCAGACAACAGCAGGCAGGCAAACCCAAGCTCTGACATTCAGGAAAAAACAATGAAGGGGGAGGATGAGCATATCTTTGTGTTCTGGAAGCAAGACCTATGTGATTCTTTGAGGAAAAAGGAAATGCAGCAGAACAAAAACCCAACAGGCATCCTATATACTGCAGGCACTATCAAAATTAGAATTGTTATTAATATTATAGCAAATCTGGTGTTATGAGAGACCAGAAACCTTACTGCCTATCTCTGCACTTGATGTTAACAGTCTCCATCTGACCACCCTTAGCACACTGCAGAGATGCAACTTAAGCTGACCTAAGCTGGATCGAGAGCAGCGCATCTGTGCTAATGTGCGTTATGTGTGCTTAGGGTGTTGATCTTGCTAAAAATTAACAAGGTAAAAACGATTATCCCTCATATCAGCTCTCACTGCAACTACACCGCTGCCACTGTGAGAGTAGGAAGGCAAGAACATATGATGGGGGCTAAGAAGGCTACTGCAAACCAGAATGGTAATGGGACCTAAAGTGCAGATGGACTGAAGCTTTGGCTGATCTCTCTTAGCTGATTAACTGTGGCCTGTTAAGAAAATATATGGGCCCACCTTCCCTCCTCTCCCTGGTTGCTCACCCCCTCTTTCCTTCTAGACCTTCCAGAGATAAGACACATGAGGCTGCATGATCTGTCAGACCAAGGCCTGAATCCAACCAGAAAAAAAAAAAAAATCAGGTGAGGGAATTGAGGGTAAGGATTGTTTTCCATCCATGCAGATTCCCTTACAATGGGGTTACATTATCACTCTGGCCTAGGAGAGTTCATCTTCCACCTTGCTTCTCTTTCAGCCACTGATTCAGAGCAGCAGCCAAATGCCATGCACTCTGGGGTCTGCTCCCTGGGAGAACTGCTACTCTCTCCACAGATGACAGAGGGAAACCAGAGAAACCATCCCCTCTCCAAAAAGGTTTGATGACTCTAAACCATTAGTTTCTGTATAATCCATTTTTCACACTGGAACACAGCTCCCTAGCACCTCACACAGGAAGCAGCAGCCCCCCCATAACAGCAGTCAGGGAGGAGCAGAAAGAACAACTGCAAGTGCAGAAAGAACAACTGCGCTTTGGTTCAAGCGCAGCGGCACATGAACCAAAATTCACCTAAATCAGTCAGATATGTAGTCACACATACCAGGAAAAAAAGAGTAAGAAAAGTCCTGTTTGCCCTGCATGATACACTGTCATCTGATCATGTGCTCTGCTGTTTCTCACAGTGCCTGGCATAGGCACTGTCTTATCTGTCAGCTGTGCATTAGACACCCCGGTGAAATACTTGCAAGGATACATTTCCCTAGAAGTGACACTCTGATGCCTTGGCAAGAGTAATGGCACTAATGCCAAGGGCTCACTGGCTTCCAGTCCAAATCCTACAGCACAGGGGCAATTGCTATTACTGTCAGCCATAAAGTACAGTGGATATTGTCAAGCACTTGACTGAAAATGCATGCGTAAAGCATTAACAAGAAAGATGATACAGCTTCCTCCTTGATAAATGACTCTCTTGCCTAAACTCTGCAGCAGGAACAACCACACATTTCACCGTTATTTCCTGTGGAAGAATTTCCTTTTGGTTTTGCGGATCAGACCATCATTTAACACGTCCACCTCACTACTGGATTTGCAGTGGTACAGAGTAGCAATCCACAGGATTCTATGCCTCTGGAAGGCAAGCATTCACATTAAGTAACTAAGATACAGGAGTACCTAGTTCAGGAACCTAATACTCCTCATGCAGCCAACCACGAAAGAAATCCTCCTGCAGGGAATTCGGAGCAGGTACAACTCCCAGAGTGAATACCTCGTCCACCACCTTTGTTCAGGTTGCCAGACCTGAGGGTCCCGGGACACCTGTAACAAGGGACAGATCAGCCAGTGCTGAGAGGACATGGGAATGTGAAGCAATTGAATAATGGAGAAAGCTGGGGAGGAAACCGTCTGTCATATAATTGCTTCTTCATGTGTGCATTAAGTCTGAGGCACGGAAGTGTCAGGATGTTATTCACTATGAGGAAAAGGAAATACCTTATCCTGTAGGTCTGGTTATTTTTATTGGAGAGGGAGAGAAGACTCCCATGACATGAGTTGGCTCTCTGAAACAGCTAGTCCCAGGGAGGTAGGACATCGATCCATGGCACTGCTCAGGGCTTCTCCCTTTAGTGAAAGGCTGGATACAACATTAGCCCGTGCATCAATGCACGAAAGGGACACATTTGTCAAGCAGGAGCTTGGCCAGGTCACCAGCTGGCTACTAGAGATATGCTAGACAGGGACACATACTGCTGTTTTCTGAAGAAGTAGAAACATGCCTCCTTGCTGTGCACCGGATTAGATTGACTTGAGACAACCTCTCCTGCACCAGTGGGATGCCTTTTCTGACTACAACAACACTTCCCTTATTGCTTCTGGTCTTTCCAACTAGTTTTTTCTTCTGTTAGGGATAGAATGTAATATATTTGATGTTCTAAGGCAACTGCTTAAAAGCTCCATGGAAGATGATAGCCAGCACTTATTATGGAGCAGAGGCGCTTAACTGATGTTGAAATGCCAAGTGCAGATGTTGGAGTGCCAACACAAAAGAAGTTATGAATGCCTACAAACATACTAGTCAGGAAAGAGTGTAATTATGGCAATTAAATACGGAACAAAACCAAATATCCCTTTGTTCAAAGGGACTTAAAACTATAAAACAAATATATCAGAAAGGAAATGCTGGGGCAGAAAAAGCATTCATAAGAACAAACAAAGAGTTGTCTGAGAAGAAAGCAATTATAATTATTATGTCACATCAAATGCAATAGATAACTTACTTCCACAAACAAATGCATTTGAAGGGATTCTACAAGGAACTGAATCCTGTGTTAATGCTTTCCAGGTGTAAGATGATAGCTAGAAAACCACAATAATGACAAGCCCATAACTATGGCAGAATGAGAAGCTCTAATGGGGTTATAATCTTCTCCGCAGAGCTCAGCTGGCCTGGCTTGATTTCCTCTATTATTTTCAATCTTAAAGAAACACTACTAGATTCAACTCAGTCATCTCCAAGCCATCAGAGGGAGCCACCCTGTGACTTGAACTTTATGGGTTTTGGAGGGTTTTGCTGACATGTTAAAAACATACTCCCCAACAAAAGATGAAAAACTCCTGGGGAATCAACGCTGTAAACGAAAAGAGAAACCTAACTAACAGTGAAATTCACAGGGATTAAAAAGCCAAGAGTCTGAAAAGCATTTCACCCTCTAATCTTTTGAGCTAAGTGTTTTCCTCAAGGATTCACTGCTGTTGTTTCCAGGTGACTGTCATGACCTCACGCTGGCTGCTGGTCATCAAAACGGAGCATGTGATGGACCCCCAGCTCAGATCTACCATATTCCAAACAGCCAAGTTCCAACAGTGTTCCACTGCTGATCCTGTATCAGTGTTATTCTTCTTATCCCTCATGCCCTCTTCCTTTTTGTGCTACAAAGACACAGTTGTTTATCTTGGAAGCTCACTTTCAGTCCCTTATCCTCCCTCTCAATTTTTCCTCCTTGGCTTTTCTCAGGCTACAGGGCATGGTGAGAGCTCTGGAGAAGGCTTATACATCTCATTTCATCTCTTCCTGCCTATCTGCTGCCAGGGAGTGAAAAAGATGGCAGGATCTCTCTCCTCTTGCTGCCATCATATACTGTGGAAGAAAAAGTGGTTTTGTCACTCCATACACACTGCAGGGGAGAAAAGGTGTTGAGATGATCAGAGTATCCTGTTTTCTTCTGCTGACCTTAGGGAAGTCAGGCACAAGGGACCTAGGGGCTACAGATATTACGGTACATCTCACTGTCAGAGCTCACAATCAATTCCCCTTCCTAAGCTGCTCCCCACCATCAGGACTCTATTCTAGTCTCCTGTGGTTAATGAGAGCCTCCAAGCTACAGGTGCTCGCCTGCTGTGACTCAGAGAGGCCGCTCTTATTAAAACAACATACAATTAATACCACAGTGAACTTCGACACTGTCTTTAAGAAAGCACTGTATGAAGTGAGGCAGCTATTGGTATGCTGGTGCAGTGCCTGGGGAACTAAGGCAGGCATGGGGGAGGAGGACTTATCTGAGGTCCCACCAAAGGAATCAAGGGCACGGCACTTAAGAAATGACTGAGTAGCAGCATAAGGAGCCATGAGAGTGGTTCTGACACCCAAACCAGCTCCTCTTGTGAGATATAGTCTTGATTCCATAGCATGCTGACAGACTCAATGCCTGGCTTTGATGGCAAAAGAAATCCAGGAAGAGTGAACAATTTGGTTAGAGAAAACAGGACACATGTTTACCTGCATACTCGTAGTACTTTTGAAACATCTGATTTAAAAGCTCTGCTGTGAGTCTGCATACTAATAACTTCCTCCTACTCCTTAAGGAAAACATTTTGTTCTGGGTGTCAAGAAGTCCATTTCTACAACTCAAATATGCAGACATCTGTAGGATGAAGAGAAGCGATTGTGTGCAATGCTGCCTTCAGTGTGCAAACCAAACCTCTGCGTTAGTCACTAGTTCATAAGCAGGAGAGCCCTACAGCTCTCTACATCTACTTCCAGCAGCTGGGGCTACAAGAGGAAATAAGTGCTTCTGTTGAGAAGCATGCAAGAGGTTCCATTACAGATGGCAAATTGCCTGAAAACAATAAAGATGGAGGGAAGGAGGCAGGAAGGCAGGCAGGCAGGAAGAAAGGAAGGACACAACTAGACAACAGTCATATAAAAATATCTGAAGTAAATTGTGAGGCAGTATTTCAACCCATCTACATTTACAGTATTATTTGCTCCTTTGTAACTTTACTCATCTTTGAAGGCTCCAAAATGAAGTTGTAGCTATTCTGTATTATCTTGGCTGCAAGTTTAAAATTCTAACTAGAAGTTTAAATGACATTTCTGAGTAATAAGAAGTTGCCTTAGCATTTTCTGCTTCCTGTCTGGAAAATGCTGTTTGATCTGGAAAAGAGTTAGTACATATATGAGTGAGATGAAAAGCAGCAGTTAAAGACAATTCTGATTTACAAATAAGATTATTAAACTGTCCTCCTGAAACTGTTCAACTTGTCTGAAGAAACTCAATAAGGTGATTACATTTTTCAGAGTCGAGAAAGTATTGAGGAAAATCTCTAAGTTGAAGTTCAAATCCTCAGACTCACAGAAACAAAGACACCTGTGACTCCCAATTAAAAAGTGCCTCTAAAATGTAGGGTGCTACTCTCATTGCCTCCCATAGAGGAAAAATGTATTTCCTTCAAAAGTAAAAGGCCATTTTTGTGATTACAAGCCTGTTTGGTGACTTGCATTGTAGCAGGCAGCAGAGCTGCAGCAGTAATTCCTAGGTCATTATGCCTCTTAGTAAGAATGCCGTTGGACAAATAAGCTTCCTGTTCACTTACTTCCAAGTCCATGGCATCTTTATAACCTAAAATTTATATGTATTTTTTACAATATTCAGGGCATTTAATATGAAATATTACCATAAAAGCACAACTCCAGTTTAGAAACTCTTATCTATGTCAAGAGATCCAGAACTAAGGCTAGTCAAAGCTCAGCAAGCGTGTCAGAGCAACAGACAAAAGCAAAGGTGGTTGAAAAGACATTGGAATAACTTCTCTCAGAAAATCTTGACCTCACTAAACATAACACATGAGAAGACTGATTCAGTCAGAGCTTTTTAAAAGACATTATCAAGATACGCTATTCTGATTTTAGATCTTTCAGAAGTTATTCTAAATTTTGACTGTATAAGGATTTTGTTCAATACACTAAAAGGCAGAACTGCCTGATCTTCCTGTAGTGTGGATATTCATTTCTACAGACACTGATACGATAAACAAGAAAGCAAAACCATCCAGGATCCCAGACTTTGGATTTGTACTAAAACTCTGAAAACATCCAGACTTGTAGTAAAACTAGGATCTCAATTTTTAGAGGGATCATGCTGAATAAATTCACTATCTTTTAAGACTTACATCATCTACAGCTGGATGTGAAATCCAAATCTATCAGTCTTGCACATCATTATGGGCACAAATGCCTTAACATAAACCTAGACAGAGAAAGGCAGCACTGCTCTAAATCTTGGTAATTTCAAATGGAGGAGAGTCATATTCACTCCAACTCCTCGTAAAGGAAGTTGCCCTGAACTTTCAGAAAGAGAATCAATCAGATAAATACCTTTCACGATATGGCCTAGACACGAGGACATGAAGATCTACCTATAAATTTCCTCTTCTGAAACTAGTTGTTCATCATTTGACTGACGCACTTCTTACCCTTTACTCTTCTTCCTCCACAGAAGAGGTAAAAGCTTTTCCATAATTTTTGCATATACACGTTGTGAAGCATCGATGAATTCTCCATAGTGAAAGCTATTACATTGTGCTCTGACAGACATCTTTAGGAAAAGTAAAGCCACAAAGCATTACCAACGTTTTGGAATCATATGAGTTTTATGGATTTACAGTGTAAAAACTAGATGCTTTATTATCTTTAGCCAACATATGTTCATATACCTACTATATAGTGCTGAAAGCAAAAGTGGTAAGACTGTTAACATGGAGTAAGGATTCTGATTTAGCTCATTATCATCACATAGCACTTCCTAGGAGGCTGGCTAGGAGAAAGTGGGATGGGAAACATATCAAATTAAGAGCCTGAAGAAAACTTATTTAAGTATCAGTCATCTGGAAAGAATTAAATGGCTAAGCTATCAGAAAAGAGGTGATAATGGATGGCACAAGTGCTTTCCAGAAAGGCTTGAGAGCAGCAATATGGTGCTTAAACAGGTTCCCAGGGTACAGCAGGTCTGGCTGGAAACCCTGAAGTGCAAAAGACAGTAATTTTTTTCTATGAATTCTGTTTCTTTGGTTTTGAAATACTTGAATCACACAGATGAAGCTTCAGAAGGTGTTCACTTTAATGCAAACTGCAACCATCTAAACTTAAAATGTCACCTCCAGATTTCTTTTTAACTGTAATAGAAATTTTGGGAGCAGCAAGGCCACCCAGTTTTGACTTCTACAGCTGGCCCAAATGTCCTGGGTGCCTACTCACCCACGGGCACTTTTAGAGTTTCAGTGAAGCGCTGTGGGCTAGGCTGTAGTGCAACAAGCTAGTTTTAGGCAGTTTTTTCAGCAAGTAGATGCTAGAGACAGGATTTAAATTAAAAACCTTTGGGCCTTTTACCCCAGAAGAGTCCAAACTCCTCATTATCAGCATTTTACTAATAGCATTTCCACTGGAGGATGAACAAATCCTGTTGGCGGAACAATGCAATTAACCTGAGTGTAAAAACATTAAATCTACTCTTCAGAACAAGAAAAGCAGGAATTGGTAAATACAAACTTGATGAAAGCCACCCATCTGGCGTGGGATGCTTGCTGGTGTGTAACTTATGTTTTACAATAATACATTTAAAAAATTGAGATCTATTTTTGTGCTGCTACTCTTGCAACAAGACTGTAGCAACTACATCAGAAACACGGTTTAGCAGAGAACTAACCTACCACATTTCCTAGAAACCATTAAATATTCATATGCATGTTAATATATTGCACCTGGCAGTAACAATCTCAGCCCCAACCTAGAATAAAACTCAATTTTTCCCAGTCAAGTGAAAATAATGTACAGTCACTGCTACGATAACAGGTCTAATCATTTCCTTAGGCTGTCTCCATTCTCCGTATGTTGGCTGTGCATAATTCATAGGGTTTGCCATATGTTGTCTGAAGCAAGTGTCCCTGTAAGTGTTTGTGGTTCTACTCAAAGGCATGTCTTCATAAATTACATTGTGATATATTTGACGTTAGAAAAAAAAACCAAACAGGGAAAACAATTCAGTGAAACATAATCTGCTTAAAGTTTACCACTTAGCCATGTGTTGAACATTCAAGCTATTAGCTCCCCAAAGTACAACTTTTTTCTCAGTGTGCGCAGTCTGCTTCTGCTGGCAGCAGTTTCAAAGGCAAAAAACAATTTATCTTTCTCTCAAAATAAGAACTTGGTCCAGCAATCATTACAAACACAGATAGCTTCTGCTAGCTTCCGAGAGCCTGAGCACATGAACTAGGATTGGTCACTTGAGTAAAGGATGGCGGGATTAGACTTTCCACTGGCTGCAGCCTTGCAGCGGAGAACCCCCACAGTACAACTTGGGTTTCCTGTTTCCTGACAGACCTCACAGCTTCAATGACTTTTCTGACTCCCAGCTGGTTTCCCTGCAGCATCTTCAATAATTTTTAGGCAAGCAAAGTTCAAAAGATAAGCAGCTGTGGAGCAAAGACAGAGTATTGGTCAAAATAACAGGATGACAAACAACAGGATCTCCCAAGAGAGTGGCATTGTTCAGAGAGGGGAAACAAATGGCAAAAAATATAGACAAGGGCAGAGGAAAAGGAAAAATAAAAGCAGAAGTGATGTAACCTGTTTGCTTCTGTCTCCTGATAGCTAATGAAAGATGAGCTAATTAGCACACTCCTCAGCTGAAACAGGAATAAACCCTCCTTTCTACAGACAGCTATGCATATTGCAAAGGCTCTCAGGGGCATCCTGTCTCTCAGACTGATGACCCTCCTGACCCGTGTGGCTGAGATCTGCCCTCCAGCTGAAAAGGTGCTGGAGAAAGCAAGGCAGGCAGCTGAACGGATGGACACAGCAGGACCTTGTGGTACATCTTTACTTGAGAAAACAGGATAAAAATCTGAAGGATAAAGGAATAAAAACTTTATTTATTTATGCTGAGAGAAAACAAATCATTATCTGATGCTTTAGGAGGAAAATGGGAACTGGGTTGAAGAGAGGCGAACTGGAATGCTGATGGGTAGCTTTGCATATTTAAGAACTTCAAATTTTAAGAGAGCTTCTCACTATGTGAAGCATAACTGTGTTTGCAGAATTCCACTACACTGAGGAAGTCAGAAGAGCAAGCATGAACTTCAGTGCTAAAGTGATGCCCATTTTCTAAACCATAATTTACTTCTGATGCTCATAGCAGTGCTGTCATCAAATCCCACTGGCAGCTACCTCAACAAAAACTTTCACACATAATATAAAAATTTCTTATGCAGCCACGACCCTGTGAAGAGACATGTATTTCCAACATGAATAACACAGTTATGCTGGCACAGTGGGTCTTCCAGTAAAACATACGCTCACTCTTCAGCTGGTCAATGACTCAGGAAAGCCTGACTCCCACAAAAAGGAGAAGGCCATGCTCCCCAAATCCAGTTCAAGAAGAGAGTTCTCCAGACTGCAAACAGAAATACTTGGGTTTTAACAGAGCTATGTGTCAGTGTGATGCAATGAGAGCAAAGAGCCAGACTTCCAAGTGTCCCAGGCAGCACTATGTTGACATTCTTATTTTTAAAAAATAGAGTACATAAACCCAGAAAAATTAAAATGGTAATGGCTTCTTTTGTTGAAAGTTTATCTTTAGGAAGAAGAAATTTTTTCATGTGTTGGGATTTAGTTAATCTCACAATATGTGAGGCAAAAGGCACCACTGACAGTCCAGTACAAATCCAGTGCATGATTCTTTCAACATTTCAAAGATGGCTACAGTTCTCATTGTGTTTTGATGTTTGCATTTTTTTAAACAGCTCTGTGAATTATTATTAAAAAATTTAAGTTCAGAAAATAATGAAAACTAAAGCCAGGACAAACACATAAGAATGAGGAGACTATTGTTCACTTAAGATCCAATTTTGCATCAATGAAACCAAAGGAAGTTCTACTGTCTTCTTTGCTGAAGGAGGTAACACGTCCTCACTTGTGGTTCTTCACCTTTACACCTGGTAGAGAAACAAATTCAACTTCATAAGGTCTAGTAACACCCAGAACTAGGTCTTGCCTCTGGCCATCAACACTACAGTCATTATTACCTTCCTTTTTCCTAGGCAAAAAGTGACAAGAAAGGAGATCAAGTATCCTAGATGTGAACACATCAGTTACTACCAATCATCAGTAGGCTCTCTGGAATTTACTGAAGACAGAATACACTTAACACCTGAACACTCACTGTCTAACAAGTCCAAGTTATTACCTCATGTATGAGGAAGCAGCACAGCCACAGGCACCTCATGGGCAACTGCTGAATACAATCAGATATTAAAAGTGGAAGAAGAAAGAGACTCAAATAGCTTCTGCATCTCTCAGTGATTTTTACCAGCTAGGAGCTGATTTTCTACCAGAAACACTGTATTTCCAGGGGTTCAGTTATAACTGGAGAATCATGAAACCCATCACAGAAGCTCCAAGTATGGTGTTGCGTAGCAGCATAGTAGCTCTTGATTCTAATGCTGTGGTAGGTCACACAGCCTTTAACACGGGGAAAGGGTGGAACTGGCAGTCTCCACCTTACAGGAAACTTGGTCATTCATGTGTCTGCAGAACATGACACCTTTATGATCATTCCCTGTGAGCACTGGAGTTAAAGGGCACACATGACTCTGGTGCACAAGTACATGCTTCTGCCGTTAAATCCTGACTCCTTCCTGTTCAAGGCTGGAGAACTCCAGGAAGGAGTTTGGGCATAAATAGCCTGTTGCAAACAGAATAATTTGTGCAGCTGCCTCCCAGTGACTGTTTTTCCTAAGTGTCCCGCAGTTATGAGCAGTTTTCATGGAAATGTGTTCCTCTTCACCTTCTTTCCTGAGGCGCGGTTCCTTTCCCTTCTGTACCATCAGGACAACAGAGGATGTTCAGGTTGAGTATTAAGAACAAGTTCTCCACTCAGAGGGTGGTCAAGCACCGTAAAAAGCTCTTCAAGGAAACTATCATGGCCCCAAGCCTGTCAGGGTCAAGAAGCATTTGGACAATGAACTTAAGAGACATGGTTTAACTTTTAGGTTGCCCCGTGTGGAATCTTGGGTCCCTTCCAATTCAGGATATTCTGTTATTCTATAAATGGCAATTATGCATGACGACTGTCTTCATTTCTGTAACATGATGGAGGCAGAGCAGGTTGCTTTCATCAGAGCAGCTAATACAACCTGCACTATGCTCCCAGCATGACTCTGAGAAACTAGGTAGAAGAGAATATAGCACAGTGATCTCATAAAGGAGATATACGACTTCTGCTATATTTTACAACACACCACCTTGATATCCTATTATTACTGACAGGAAGAACTGGGGTTTCTTGATGCAAATCAGCAAGAGGCTTTCTCTAGAGAATGTTGATACTTACAAGAGAAGCTTGATTTTACTGTTATCCCTGGAAGATTTCTACTGCACTCTGTAATTAAAAGGTTTTGCCTACATCTGTCGATTGGAAAAAAATATAGCTCACCTGATTAGTCAGTGCCCCCTGCAAAGAACATCTTCAATGTGAATACTCTGGGAGTGCACCTATACTGACAGCATCTTGATGTTATTTTTTAAATAAGATTCATGATTATCATTTAATAGCCAAACTCTTTCCACATTAGAGGACTAAAACCCCTTTCTCTTTCAAAGCAGGTTTTGTGTGTAAAAGATTTGGTGGGAAATTTCCATTCAAGGCTAACATTGTTCAGTACCAAGTGTATATTTAAATACAAAAGCTAAGTGTATTACGTTATTTCCACAGCACAAGAAAATTTAGCTGCCATCTTCATTTTTTTTGAAGATGCACATGGTTTAATAACTGAAGTAGATAAAAGTATTCTATTCCTTAAGCATAAAAGCTCCCAGAAACCCCAGCTGAGAAGAAACCCCACTGTGCTAAATGATGTGCAAATACAGAGTAGCGCACAACATTCTCCTAAAGTTTACCATCAGCAGAATCACAAAGTACCATCCCTACTTTACATTGTTCAAACCATTCAGCTGAGCTGAGAAAGAAATCCAGATCTGCAGAGACCTGATACAACGGATTTAACCACAATCTCCAACCATGGCAGGATAAAACTGAGGTCTTACCTCAGTGAGTGCTCTACTAACTTTCACAAAGTATGATCTTCTTAGCCTCTTTTCCTCTCATGTAGGCAGCTTGCCAACCCACTTTCCTTCTCCTCCTTCACCTTTTAAAATTTTTTTAATTGTAGCTCACTAATGAGTCATTTGTCATTTTGGAGTCACCAGTAGTTTAACTCAAAATGGCCAGGTGCCTCATTAAATTCTTCCCTACTTAACATTAACATATCATGCATTTCACTGTGATTCTTCTGTTCTAGCTACAAGTGTTTAAGCTTTTGTTATGAGCAGCTTCTTTCAATGGTTATTAATGCCCATTTTACTGGAGATGATGGAAGCAGTTTACCAGCAGACATAGGTCTCAAAAAATTCCAGCAGATGCAGAGATCACTCTTGGCTTCTACAAAGACAGAAGTATCACAAATTTTGCAAAATAGTTATAACGAAAAACACATTGTGTTGTTTGAATCCAACACACTTAATAGAAATGCCATAATAGGATCTTATTCTGCCCCTGGAGTAACAAACATCAATATATCAGCCATAATTCAAAAGATGGATAATAAAAGCTGTGAAACAGAAATGATACACAATAAGGCTATGAATAATAAGAAGGCTGCTATGGAAAAAAATAGTTAAGGTACTGCACCTAAGCCAGCTGTTGAGACTCCCTGACTCAGCATCGTCTAATAGAACAGTTATTGTGTGCCTTAAAGCCGAAATTCAGTGGGGCTGTGGGAAGAGCAAACATGGAAATACAATGGGCCAAGCTGTTAGTCTCAAGGAATTTGTTTTCTCTGACTCCAATTAGGCACAATGTTGCCTTGCACAAGCTGGCAACAAGCAGACCAAAGGCTTACCTGACAGGATACACAGCGCATTTGCTGCGAAGTGCGGAAGAGCTGCCTGAGGTTCCCAAGAGTCAGCGCTACAAGAAACAATGTAGCAAAGAGGGAAGCTCCAAAGAAGGATCTGGGATCATCCAGTGCTGGCTAAACATTTGGTAAACATGCACTGCATTTCAACCATTTTACTGTTTTCAAAGCCAAAGCTTACTTAGTACAGGTTTTGTTCTAAATCCAGTGCGCTTTTGCTCCAAAAAGATCAAAATTACACTGTCTAGGGAATAAATTAGGCTTGGTGAGGAAACCACAACCTATCATCGGAGGTTGAAACTCGGGATCCCGCCTAAGAGTGGGAGA
The DNA here is from genome assembly GCF_020740725.1 of Corvus hawaiiensis. Taxonomy (NCBI): domain Eukaryota; kingdom Metazoa; phylum Chordata; class Aves; order Passeriformes; family Corvidae; genus Corvus; species Corvus hawaiiensis. The sequence continues at coordinate 46,656,766 of NC_063216.1, forward strand.
GTTCCAAGCTTCCTTCCGGAGATGGGGAGGATTCAAGATCTCCTGCTCAGACATGGCATAACCGCAGAGGACAGGAAGGCACAGGCAGGCTGCTGCCCACCCAGCAATCAAGATTTTTCAGGACGTGCATTTTGTGGCAGTCACTGAACCATACAGCACCATTTGAAGCCAGAAAAATTAGCATACAACCAGAATGAAGTCTGCTATAAATCAGTGTAGAAGTGAACTAACTAGCAAGATTTCAGTGTAAACCAATGTGAAGAAGAATGCTTGAGCTACAGCTTGTAAGCCCAAACAAAAGCAATCTTCCAAAGCCAAAACTATCCCTGTTGCCATCAGAACTGGAAACATATAAATAATATATGCAATTAATTCAGTAAAGTAATTTATAATGTTTATAAATTAATCAATAAGGTAACACTGACAGCCCAGTACTTTTTAATGGCAGAATTACCATGTTCTCCCCATTAAGAATCAAGACAGAAAAGAATCAAATACTTAAAAGGCAGAGTTAACAAACCAACCCAGTTCTTTTCATCTTGAGATTCCCTGAATCTTATAACCCTGCCAAGCAAATTGATGTCTTATGAGCAAGTTAGTGAAATGAAAGATTTATTTTCCTCCGTTGTATGAGAAGACTGTCATCTCATAGAACATACTTCCACCGCTACTGGTAAAATAAAAAATGTCTATTAAGTCACAAGCATTTCCTCCCATTATTGAGAGCAAACAACATATTCTTATGCAAGTCTGCATTCTTTTCATGAGTATTTTGTTATGAAGCTAAAATACTAAATGGTACAAGATGTATTTCTTAGCAAACGTCATGCTATTTATTTGCTTAGACTGGGGAGGAGTATCATTATAAAAGGCATTTTAGAGGCATTTATAGAAGTCTCATGAAAAGCTATTTCCTACTCTTGTGTTTTGCACTCCTACTATGAATGCCCAACGCAAACCAAACAATCCATTCCTGTCAGCCAAACCCCAAAGTTCTGCAAATGACACAGAAGGTACTGAAAATACAGATTTTTTTTTTTTTTTTTCCAGTTTTACATAAAGAAAATATTAAGGTCAAATCAGTTTGCTCTTTCACACAGCATGAAAGATCAGTATTAAAAACATCTAGATTTCCAGAACAAAATCAGTTCTCTCCTTGAAAATTTTCCAATTGTTTATTAGGCTTGAATTAAGGTGGTGTAGATTTAAGAGCATCATTAACTTCAGAAAGAAGTTTCAGTCTTATTCTAAGCTGAAACCAAGATCAGCACAAAGGCAGCTAGGGATATCATACAACACAATTATGAAGGTGCCAGAAGCGTTTGAAAGGCACCTAATTATGTGTTTTAAGTCAAAATTTAAAATATTAGGGATAATTTGCTAATTTAAAACTAAGACATCCCTTGTAGACATTAACAGCTTGGAACCACACCAATTTTTTTGGTATACCAAAATTGAATAATTTAGATGTATAAACATTACATCTAGTGGAAAATGCCATAAATCCTTTGGTATTAATCCTGCAACCATGGGCATAAAGATGTCTCTGGCATTACACCTCATCCTGACACTGGGAAAGTGATACAAGACCCAGACATTTGACTTGGTCTGTTATATAAGAAGGCATTCTGCTTTTCTACTATGTTTTCTTCTTACAGCTGCCACCCCAAGGAAAGCAGATGTATTCCAGCCCTCTAGGAACACAGCACTAGTTGTCACCTGCTCCTACACAGACCCTCACCCCCTATGCCGCCCTATTGCCTACCTCACCACTGCTCCTGCCTGGGCTGGCCTCACCTGAACAGGTGACCCCTGTACAAAGCACCGTGTTCCCACCGGAGCCTCGCACTCCGTGTCTGTTGTGGGTTCAGTAGGGCTGCAGCCAGCAGAGCTGCTCGGTGACTGCTCCCCAGAAACTGCAAAATCCTCTCAGCTTGTCGGGGCACTTAAGGGGGCACCAGGAAGGCAGCAGCAGCAGAAGTGCATCAGCATTCAAACAGCATGGTCTGCAACCTCTTGTTAACAGCAGCATAAGCAATCTTCAAGATTCTCTTAGCAGAAGCTTAAACACAGCAGTCACTACAGTGAGATCTGATTTGTTCCTGAATGTAAAGGACACTCCACCACAGAATAAACACCAATGACTTTTCTACCCATTTGTTTTACACAGGGCTCATCAGGCCACAGACCTGGGAAGCCAGTGACAACACTAACAGCTGCCACGTCTTTCCACTACTGCTAAGTTTCATCAATACACGCCAGACCGACTGATCCAGGCTGCAGCCCAAAGAGACTCATTTGGCAAGGTTATGTAAGAAATGAGCTGCTGGACCGGCTGCTTCGTTTTTGTTTATCCACACAAATTAAAAAGTGTGGTCATGCGTAAGTTAATCAATAGCAGAAAACAGCTCTCCCCACTTTTTATGCCAGTTGGCCTATTTAATGCTCTCAATTTAAAAAGCAGCAATAAAAAGGCCACAAAACAGAAGATGTGTCAGATGAGTGGAGGACGGTGACTGGCTGGAGCGCAAGCCAGGGCGTCACGTCCATTGTTACGCATTTCCCAGAACCCAAGTATAAAATTGGCAGAAATTACAGATCAACCTTGAGCCAGCAATATACATTAAGACTTACTGCAATGAAATAGAGTGAGGCCCTGGATAAAGCAATATAAACTTGGAAAAAAGAAGGCAACTAAGAGATATGAATAAGTAGATGCAAAGGCACTCTCTCTCAAGAAAGCACCAAAAGAAAATAAAAACAAACATAAAATACCTAACTACCACTGACAATGCCATACACACTATGTGAGTGCTTATAAACAAAAAAAGAATTTTTTTTTTGTTAGTAGTCACCCTTCCAAAATAATGAAAAAATTGTCCCAGGATTCACCAATTACACATTTTGAATTTCTAATATAATTTTTTAGTTAATATTCATGAGAGTATTATGAAATACTTCCTCCCAATTTGTAAGCTAAGAATAAAACAAACACAAACAACACATTCTTTGGCATATCTCCAGGCTTTGCATTTAACAACTCATGGTACCCCAAACAGAAATTTGCTGATGTTACTTTAAATTTCCCATTAAAAAAAAAAAAAAAAAAAAAAAAGTCAGTGCCTCCAGGAGGTGGCCATTATACATTAAAAAAGTAAAGAAGCTGCAAGCTGTTAGACTGTGGACTCATGCCTAATATGCATTAACTATGTCCATTACAGCTAATTTTTACAGCCATTTGGTGTCCTGACAGCTTACTCTGAGGTTTGCCATCATTACAATGCCAGCCCCATGCCTGCCTTATGTAATACTGTCGGTATCTGTGTAACTTTTTTCAGCAATGAAGAATTACTTTATTCTAAGGCATGGTGTTCTTCAACTATTTAAAAAAAAGACTGAAATGGGGGAAGGGATTGTTTGGTCCAAAGCCCAGTTAATCAAGATGGAAGGTCTCCTGGTGCTCACATCTGACCTCAGGGTTTTTCAGGATTTCACTGGTCTCCCTGGTGATAGTTGCTATGAGCACTTTCAGTGTGTGTCACGAGAAATACTTGAAAAGAGATTTTCACTCCTTTCACACAGTCCTTCTAACCTTAGATGTATTAACTTTTATCAATGTTGTTGCCCATAAAAAAATAAGTTGAAAATTCTTGTAATTTTTTCTTTTCATTCCTTGCAGGGAATCCAAGCACTGGACAGGGTTTGCCTCCTCCTGCCACAATGAGTCACTTTAAAACCTTACAAGATGAAAAGATTTTTTCAAAACCTCCCCTCCAGGGAATGAGCTTGAGAAGATGAAGGTGTCTTGTCCTTTTAAAGGCTCAAGCCAGGTAAAACACATCTAGGGGTGATGCAAAGTAAATTATAGCCATGGAGCCATGTTCATCAGCCTCAAACACTGGGCCCTAAGAATCTCATTGTATTTTATGAAAACGAACAAGTTGAGTGTCACTGTTTGAGAGGCTACAATAAATTGTATTCCTTTTTCCTTCTTACTCAGTTGAAAATACCAGCATTCTGTAAGTTTTAAATCATGTAATCCTCCAACCAACAAACAAAATGTTTCTTTATAAACCTTAGAAGATAAAATCATCTTGTTTAATGTTTGCTCTGCAATACCAAGGCAGTAGGGTTTCATTGTCAAAAGTACTGCAATGTGTGTACTTATGCATGGCAAGTTTTGAGCAGTTAAACTGTTTGAATTGATTTGACAGAACCAAACACTGCAGTTCAACACAACAATTTCTCCTGCCTTTTTGTTTTGCTTTATTTTCTGGATATTTCAAGGAAAGTTCAAGTTTAATACTTGAAAAGCACTGATAAACTACACTCATGTGTACTTTTTGGTGTAGTAGTGAAGAAAAATTAGCTGGTTATTAAAAAGAGTCAACAACTGAAACATATTCAAAATTGGTTGGAACATCAAAAACTGACACAACTTAGAATACACAAATTATGAACTTTCAGAAGTCTTGGGAAAACATGATTAAGGCAATCATTTCCAAAAAAACACTAGGGTACAATTCCTTTGGCAGCAGCAGAAATGCATTCAGCTATATTAAGATGCATTAAACATCTGCTTAAAAGCTTTCTGGCAAACTTAAGTGAAAACCAAATTTTACACTGAATGGCAAAGCTCCAGTTTTTCCTATAAAAGACTGCTTTACACACATGAGATTCTGACATGTTGTTGGAAGAGAGCCTGAAAAACATCCTCACACTTCGAGCTGAAAATATCTGGATTCAAAATGGAACTGTAATTCTCAGAGAGTTGTAATTAAAGTGCTTTATACTTTCCACTACTATCTAATTGACAACTGACCTACACTTACTTAAAAAGGGGAGGAAAAACTTTGTATAATTAGAATGTTCAGCTGACAGAGGATTTTTGAGGCAAAAGACTTTCATGTTACAATTCCCACAGGAAAACAAAATGGCAACTTGAATGTTTTTTCACTTTTAACTGTGGACTGAAACACATGGGAAGATACTAGTGCTGTCCTCAGCTGCTTAATGGGAAGGCAGACATACAGAAGGCAGACCATGGTATTCCCAGAGGTGCAGAGTGATGGTGGGAGAACCAGTAGACACAAACTGCATGACAGAAAACTGATTAACTGCAAGGAAAAAGTCTTCTCTGTGATGGCAGTCAAACAAGGCAACAGGTTGCCTAGAGAGTTAGTGAAATCTCCATTCTTGGATGTACACAAAGCTAAAGTGCAAACAGCCTTGATCAACCTCATCTCAGGGGCTGCTTGGAACAGGCTGGACTAGATGGCCTCCAGACATGCCTCCCAACCTAAATTATACCATGCTTCTATAGAGGGACTGAAAAGATAAACTGCACATTCACGGGCAAAGCGAATATACAACTACTTCACATACACCTACTTCTCAAAAATAATTTTTTATTTTTAAAATAATAAATAATTTTAGCTTCACAAGTACAGCTAAAGAAAACTCAAACTCTTCCTTAGACTGTAGACAGTCCCCTAAACAAAGAATTTTGTTCCAATGAACAATATACTAAACTCATTTGGAAATAAGAGAAATAATTCTCCAAATAAAAATATTGAGTATTGTTGTGCACAAAATTTGCCTGTATCAGGAAGACATCTATACCTTCCTGAGAGAATACGAAGAGTTCTTAAAAGGCAGTGACTGTTAACTATGCTTATTTGATGTGCACTGGGGCAGATTAAAAGCTCTTTTGAACATTTTTAACACGACAAGGTCAATAGCCACTGACTCATGCTGCTATGTGCATTACCTTTTGGAAGAAGTGTCATCCAAAAACATAAGCATGATCAGATCAGCCTACCAATATTCAGGGTAAAAATCTTTACTTCTGTTCCTGAAAAATATCTGTGCTGGAATGTAAGACAGTTTCAGGCTTTAGGAAGAAAATTCTTCAGGAATAAAAATATGAATGTATTCATATTTGAGTAATATGTACTCTAAATTTTACTATTCCAGTATGTAATCAACATACTGCAAATAGCAGCAAAATTACTTAATGGTGGCCAGTTTAAGGAAAAGAAAAAGGTTAAAAGGAAAGTCCAGCTGTTTCCTGAAGATCTGTTCCAAAGAGGCCCACAACCAGCTCCTTTCCATCTCTATTATAAAGCAGTATTTTCAGGCAATTTGGTGAAATGCTAACAACTACCCAAAAAAGTCAATTTAAGAAACATGTCCAGCAAGTGACCTTACCAAAGTACAGAAAGACTGAGGAAACATGTTTTCTTCAAAAATGATTTAGCTTTTGAATAGGTGACACTTTTCACAGTACAAGGCTTTTCAGCCTTAAATACTTAGTTTTCATCCTTGAATTGAATATTGTCTTCTTAGTAAGGAATTAAACACAGCAAGTCAGAATTACATCATATTCATTGGGCACACAGATTTTTTTCAACTGGTGGCTGAAAAACTTGCAGGTTGGCAGATGCTTTCCAGGTTAATGATCATCACCTCTAACACTGGACACTTCTAACGAAGGCTAGTGATTGTCTAATTCCCTCCCCAACCTATGCATGCTCCAGGAAGAATGTGTTCCAGAATGTTGCCACTTCAGTCATTCCTAGTCATCTTTTCCATGATCATAATTATTTTTTTGACATCAGCAACACAATTCCCCATTTCCCTCCCCAGCCATTTGTTCCCAGGTCATCTGGAATCACCTTTGCACCCAAGTGGTGCGAAGTATTCTGTACTTTCTCAATTACGTCATCTTTGCTACAAGATAGAGAGATTACAATCATATACAGTGTTTAATAAATACTGCACCGTGGATTTATATAGCTAACTCTTTCTGATATATAGCATCCTATTGACCTAGAACACTTACAAAGAACACATTAAACCAGAGCCATAGTTTAATAGCTTAATCCATGGTTTAATCCATAGTCTATTATGTATTTTACCCTTTCTGCTTCTCCTTTTAATATGCCTTTGATTGTTTCCTCATTTTTATCTACTTCCTTTCTGAAATATTATAATGGGAAGTGAGAGGTTTTTGGGAGGCCTTTTCATTTAATGAGAAAACTGAACACTCTTCAGCATATAAATTGTGAATGAAGACCCAGTACAAAATCAGAATTTTTCTTGTGGGTTCTTTAACACAGTCATTTATACTTGACCATTATTTCCACATCATACCTTTTGTGACTTCTCCCTTGCATATGGAGAAGTAACTAAATTTTTTGGACATTATTGTTTTCTGACATCACAGCAATCCTCATCTTTCTCTATATTCTGCATCATTATCACCATTCTGTGTTATAACTGCTGGTATATTTCCAGGATAATTGCTATATATTCACTCAATTTCTATCCACATGGACTGAGGCACCTGTTGATACATTTGACTTCTTAATGTGATCGAGTTTCACTGCCCTTGAAGCACAAAGCCCTTATTCCAAAGGTGCAACCTGCTCCTATTCTGACATATAAACCAATATTACAGTCCTGGAATACTCACTGTTAAAGTACCCTAACTAAAAATTAGACACTCCAATCCATTTGTATTAGCTTGTAAGAGTTTGACATTTGTATAGAAGCACTTCCAGACTGAGTGTTGGTTAGATTATCTGTTTTTATGTGCTCTGTTTAAATAAGACTGTCAGCTGGTTTCTTGATAAAACCTGATAATACTTCCGTTCCTCCCAGACAATTTTTGACATTTTCTACCATGGAAGGGACATCACTCGAAAGTACCCATTTGTTTGCTCTCATTTATTTTTCCAAATTTTAGGTTGAGAGAAGACTGGATAGAGAAGCAAGAGTTACTTGCTCCAGCACAATGCAATTATGGTGCTTCCAGACTCCTCAATGAAGATTTTTGTCTTCCACTGTGGCAGGAAGGTAGCCCACCAAGGTACTTGGCAGGCTACATTTGAGACTTAGAAACAGCTCCCTGCATTGAGATACACACTGAAGGTGTTCACTTTGAGAGAGGATTCAAACTTTTAACTCTTCCTTGAGAGAGGCAGACAAAACGAGGAGGTATTCAAAAGCCTGTTGGGACGTCTATTCACCAAGTATTGACACAACCTAGGTTGAATTCTCCCGTCTGAAAGAATTGAGTCAGTCTGTCCCCAAACCCATACTGAGAAGCCTCACTTCAGGCTGCCTGAGTTCAGAGGTTCATTGTCTCAAGAGATCAGGAGAAAAAGCCCCTCCGTGATCACAGTCTGACGGTCACACCTAGTCCTTAGCAAAAAACATGTATGGATAGGGTCCCTCTTTATCATTAAGGGGCTTGCAAAAAAAATTCCCACTGAACAGTGATAGTTTCTATCACTAAAAAGAAGTTGTTCTCCCTTTAGCTCAGACTCTCTAACAATTATGAGGAATACACAGAAAACTAAATGCTGCCAGAAGGAAGGCCAGGAGGAGGCTCTCACCTCAACAGGCTTTTTTGTCTGATGATGAAGACATGCTCATCACCTAAGGGAACTACGAGACTGAGCCTTTTCAGCTGGAGGCAACAGTAACCATGCCCAGATCTGCTACACCCATACTTAAACATTTACTGCACTTCTGAACTAAAAAAAAAAAACAAAACAAAAAACCCCAAAAAACCAGAAAACTTGGAGAACTTTCATGAACTCCTGTAATATGTAGAATGAATACAACCGTTTACCAAAGAGTAGTACCTTCTCAAGTGCAAAGAACATAGATTTATGTCCCATGATCTCATTTACAAAGCATTACAAAGCCAGATTATTTTGAAGAATGTCGTTGTGATTTTAGTGCTCACCAAAAAATAGAGAACACACTTCACATCCTATCTTTAACAAGTTAAATACAATAGTATGCAATAGTTTTCCAATCATGAGTTCAGGTAAAATCCAAAGTTCAGTAGGTTCTCTTCGCCCTTCCGATCTGTTGAAGTTCCTACCACTATCTTGTTTGGGGTTCCTCCCCACTTCTTAATCCTGATTCTACTTCTTCCAGAGACTGTAATTGGTACCTTAATAATTTTAAAGATGAGAAACTAGACAAGAGTCTAAAGGACAGATAAAAAGAATTCAAGGCTAGAAGGCATTAAAAGCCTGCTATAGGTCAATATATGACCTATATATATAAATTAATATATAAATACATGAAATTTCAAAGTGATATTGAAATAGCTTTTTTGACTTCTGTTCTTCAAAGTTTCTTAAAAATTGATGTAGCTCAAAATAATGTATAATGAAAGAAAATGAACAGTTGAGTAACAATAATTTTCTTTTTCATAGATTAAGGTTGGAAAAGACCTCAAGATCATCAAGTCCAACCATTAACACAGCACTGCCATCTTCATCACTAAATCATGTCCTCAAGTGCCACATCTACACATTTTTTGGTGGAACACTTCCAAACCCTTTTGATAGAGAAATGTGGAGAATTTTTTCCTGATATCCAATGTAAACTTCCCCTAAAACTTGAAGCAGTTTCCTCTTGTCCTATTGCTTGCTACTTGAAGAAGAGACTGACCCTGACTTCGCTACATCCGCCTTTAAGGTCGTTGTAAAGAGCAGTATCCATGAGTGTCATTTTCTCCAGGATAAATAACCCCAGCTCCCTCAGCTGCGCTTCCTAAGACTTATGCTCCAGACCCTTCATCATCTCCGTGCCCTTCTCTGCACTTGCTCCAGCACCAAAATATCTCTCTTGAAGCAACGGGCCCAGAACTAAACACAGGATTCAAGGTGCAGTATCACCAGTGCCAAGTACAGGGGGACAATCACTGCCCTAGTCCTGCTGGCCATGCTATTTCTGACACGTTTCCAGGATACCTCCAACTTTTTGCCTTCAGTAGTGGTGCTCTAGATACTCCTCCAGTAGAGAAAACATTCTGGAGAAACAAGTGTTAAGTTCCATAGCTTGTAGGGATTCCTATATCCAGACACGCAGAAGCCATGGCAGGAGGCGCAGCTGGGCACACAACTGGAAGTTGCTTGTGATTACCATCTGCCCAATGCAGGTGTCTCGCACGTGTATCTGCCTCTGTGATAAGACGTGTGTTCAGCATACAATGTGAGAGCCTCAGCATTCCGGTGGCAGCCAAGGGGAAGCAAGTCTCCCGGGACAGAAGGAACCACAGTGTAATCTGTGATGACTAATTGTGGTCTGCAACCTACCCTCCTGCCTGGTCCAAAAGAGAAGGTGAAAGGCGCAAGCTGTGGATGCTGGGGTGGGGACTGCTTCGGTAAAATGACTACTCCTAAACCAGAGCATTTCTAGAAGGAAGTTTTGCATCTCTTTTAAATAAGCAATCTACCAGAAGATGCTGTCCTCCCTGAACATAATTAAAATCTTATCTTCTCCAGTGAGTCCACGTGTACTTTGTGACTCCAGCTTGCCAAAGATGTTTTGGCACCTCACAGGCATTAGCTCCCTGAAGATGTGCAGGGAACACTTCAACATAACATCATCAATCTGACCAGACAGCCAAATCTGGTAACATCTGTGACCAGCTGCACCTGCCATTTGTTATTTATCAAAGTGTGCATGTGTGTGTGTAGGTCCTTGCAGAATTTACTGGGGCACCCAGTGGTGAAATTGGAAATGGATATAAGATGATGATCCTAGTCTACTTAAACAAATCAAAACTATTGACTCTCCAGACTGATTAGCAATTGTTTTCATTGACACTAGCAATAACAACTCAATAAAAATGCAAAGAAAGTACAATACAAAGTATTGGCCCAAAGAAGTAATCAAATCCTTATCACATGCTTCTATGTCAAGGATTCCCTGTTCAGTAACACAACTTTTCCTATTCTGCATGGGCACAAAACACACATCATGGTAGATACACAGAGACTCCTCTTTCCTCATTTCATCTATTATTCAAAAAGATATTCTCCAGTTTTAATTTTGGCAATATGTCCTTACTAATCCCTATATGCTACTGTCTTCCAGTAACCACCTGAAGTAGCTGCACAGACGCAGTTGCTAGCAGACTGGCATATTTGTTGTCGAATCTTTCTGTTTACAAGCAACATGAAACAACCATTGCCACTATAAAGTAAAAGCAACAATTTTATATTTTCAAACTGAAAAGGCTTAAAATTAAATTTAAAATATTTACTGTCTTCTTTCCACTGTGTCTATTCCATAGCATTGGTAAGTGTTTCTTTCCTGTGCAGATAACTGTGCTAGTGTACCTTTCTCAGATGGGCAACAGTGGTAAACTGTTTAACAAGCAAGAAGACAAGTAACTATCAGATAGGTGTCTTGGGCTTCCAACAAAATTTCTTTTGCCTTCAAACACGTGGTGAAAAAGACAAAGAAAGGTGAACTGGGATAATATTCAGTTCAGTATCTGCCTTTCAGTATCTTCACAGCAAGCATTAAACATATTCACCCAGTAACAGCCTGTTTGATACCTAGAAAGCTCAGCACATATCCCACCTTCCCCTTCACAGCCTTCAGGAATGCAGTCCTCAGCAGGCACACACACACAAATAACGTCAAGAAAACGCTAATACAGCGGGCTTGCCATATGAATCCCAATACTCCATTGTTTTTTAACTGGTTTTTCTGGGTTACCACAAACATGGTAAAAGATGACCATCCGTTTAAAATGCTGCCCTCATACTACAAATCTCATATTTATATATATATGTATCCACATACATATATATATATATTTATATATTTTTATATGTATATATGATCCCATACACAAAGGAATGCATGTATTTAAATTCAGTATCAAAAGAAATTGTGGATACTGTCTCTGAGCAACCAAATGCCACACAGGAAGGCCACCATAGTAATATGCAATCCAATGTTTCATTTACAACCTGCAGATGCAAAGACATTCTTCACAACTCATTCATTCATTGACTGAAAGAAAAGCCAGTGATCAGAGTAATAAGGACTGATGTTCTGCATAAATTTAGTGCATGTGGTAAGCAATACATAGCAAAATTTCCCTCTAAGCCAGTACGACAGCACAGGCTTACACACACTGTGTAATTTCAGATATCTCCCTTTAGGTTTTATCAACTCTGGGACATTATCTCATTGTTGCTAACGGCAAATTATGACTTTAAAACTACTTTTACTTCCTTAAAGGCAGGTACAGAGCATAATCATCACACTATCTTAGTAAAGGGTTGCAAAACTTTACACTAAGGCCAGACTGTAATTCAGGTAAGAGTATGCTAAGCTGTACCTGGCATTGCTTGCAGAATTTCAAAAGAGAAGCCCAGAAGCCATACATTGAAACATGGGCTACTCATGTCTTCTTAGCACATCTAAGTTTGAGTAAAATGGAAAGGTTCAGAAAATACAGCATAAATGCACTAGATGCTATCCTACAGACCAGGTAAAACCTATTACTGAAGTTTAGCTGCATTATTATAGGTGACTGGCAAGTAAAAGAAATGGTAGCCTGAGGAACAGTGCACAGCAGACCCATAAACACTGCATTTTTGTTTCAGTTGTGCTGTGCAAAACCATAAACATTGTTCAGAAGAGGATATTCGCCTGGTGAATGGATGCGTGATTCCTCTGGAAACCAAAGGAACAGGACACATGGAAATGGTGCCCAAACTAGTAAGACCCTTGGAAGGGTTGCGAAAACTATTCCTAACAATGAAGTACTTCTAGGACTTAGGGTAAGTTGCCAAACTATTCCTGCTGGGCCAACACACATACAGTCTTGCTTAACAGTGTATGCTACTATCCTCACCCTCAGTATAACATGCCGTATGATATGAAAACCAAAGGTGAAAAATCCTTTTGATGAAAAGCTGAAAAACTACCTCAGTTCTCAAATGTACTGCAAGATATAAAGAATTTTTAAGTTGTCACTCTAAAAGCCTACGATACGTTGTGTTTCAAGTAAAATATCTTTTGAAAACCTGTCCTACCTTTCCTCTATGCAACCTCTATGCAACTCCAAATAGTTGCATATATGTGTATATATATATGTATACACCTATGTTACAGTGAACTCAAAAGAGATCAAAATCCCTCTTTAACTATCCAACTTCTGTAATAAATAGAACACTGCTGCAAATAATTATCCAGGGAGAATCTGGGGATTGTGGAAAAAGAGAGAGGAAAAAACCCACTGCATTTTGAAGTGCCTTTAAATTCTGCCTTATTTAACAGATCATCCAATTGAGTGGAAATATTCTGATCTACAATACCCATCTGTCTGTAAAATAGAACACTACTCTGGAGTCACTTTCAACATAAGTACACAATCAAAATATATGTAAAGCAGCCCAGAAAGAAGTCCTCACGTAAAACATCACAAAAATTCCTTAATACTTTGCCTCTTACGATTTCGCTTCAATATTAAAATATTCCATCAATTGAATGACACATACAAGATCCAAGTATCCCCTCAGTAACATACAAATGTAAATCCTGACTCAGATAAAGCCTGAACTGCAGACACATAACACAGAAACAGCTGAAGTTCTAGGTTGATACGCATAACATGAAAGTATGGCAAACAGGACTGTGCTTAAAAGCAGGCTGAGTCCATCCATATAGGCCTTTCACACATACCTCTTGTTGGCTGTCATGACACTGAGGGCCTGCAGTACCAGGCCATGAATACTGTGTGAGGAAACAAAGAAGTATGGAGATTCTACCAAGCAGAAGCACTGAAGGTCTGCCATGAGATGACGTCTTCCCTTTTGAAAAAGAGCTCTTTAAGATAATAGGTCTCAGAATTGCTAGAGAGAAGCAGAACCATTCCAGGTGTAAAAAAACCTTTTGCTTCTCAGGAAAAAAAAAAAAAAAAAAATTATGCATGGGCATGAGCCCAAGCAAATCTGCATGACATTAAAGCAATACAAATAAGACTACTGACTAAAAGTAAAAGCTACAGAGGAATTAATCTCTCTCCACTGTGAATGCTGTAGTTGGGGAGAAGATGTGCACAAGAGTCACAACAAGCAACATGAGTCAGTAAACACACTCTTTCCCAAACTCCATTATGTCTCTGGACAGCAGACCACTATTTGGACTAAAAGAAGAATAAAAATGCCTGAACAACTTGAAAGCACCGAACCCAAGCCAAGAAGTACCAGGAAAGCTCTGAGTTCACGATTAAGACAGCACAGTCAGGAGGCTGCTTGGTCAGCTTGGCTCTAGAACAAAGTGAGCTTGCATGGTGCCACGACAGTGTGAGCACATCTGGATGACTTGCCTTTAAGCACAGGCTGTTAGCTCATTCTCTGAAGATCTACTGCAAACTGGATGATTATATTTTAAATAGGATTAAAAATATATGCACTCTATCCTATCAAAACCCATTGTATAACTCCAGCTTTCACTGTGGCTGTAGCAGGAAGTTCCGATTTTACCATTCAAACCCAATGAGACCCTCCCAGGAAGATAATGTTGCAAATGAGCAACAGACAGGAAAACCACTGGGAATTTTCTGCAACTAAAGTATTATAAAATGAGGTTTAATTTAAGAAAAAATAAGTATTTTCAATATTTCCAGAGGTAAAATCCACGTGTTGCCCTGTCTCTTTCTCAATTCATCAATAGCTTAATTAATTCTGAATAGAGCAAAAAGTCTACTGCCAAAAAGACATTGAAGTCTAAGGCAATATATGCATTATTTTTCATACCTTCACTGAGAGGGAATTTTCAAGTGCACAACTCTTCTTTTATGAGAGCTTTAAAGTGTAATCAGGATATGTACAGGCCTTATTGTGTTAAAGGGAAAAAAATTTGCCTTGCAGTCTTCTTGGCATCACAATGTATCCATTAGCAATTGCTGATTTTAGCTTTTAACAGTGACTATAGCCATATCAATTCATGATGCTGACCTCTATTTTTCTGAATGAATTAAGAGGAAGAGAAAAATGTGGCTTCCACTAAGCTTACATTCCAGCACAGGAAATCCTGTGTGGTTAGATACAGTATGTGTCGTGCTCAGAGATTTCATTCTACTCCCCTTTAAAAAGCCAACACGAGCAGCATGTCACAGGAAATTCTTCCTTATTTTCAGTAGTTCTTAGGACAAGGCTTCTTTGGAAACAAGGTCAGCATGAATAGAGCATTGCTTCCTTATCGCTGCTAAGCAGCTGCGTTGAGGATGCAAGACACAACGCTGCACCCTGTCCCTGAATACAGCTTTTCATAAACTTTAAGCATATGCAACTCAAGCAGTTGGAAGTTCCCTTGTGCTTTTTTATTTTGAGATTTTTATACCACACGCTTTCAAAAAAAAATTTTTTTTAATGTACTGAGGAACTGTAAGGTTAAACTCCACCTTAAAAAAAAAAAAAAAAAAAAAAAAAAAAATCAAACTTCAACTACTTTCAAACAGACAGCACCACACAGCAAAGCTGACAAAATTAAAGCACAGAGTTTTGGCTGACTCTTCAGGAAGTGTGGGGCCCAGTTCCAGCTCCCTCTGCAACGTACCACTTTCAAGGTGCAATGTACTGCTTTCAAGGTATTATTTTAAGTCTTTTACTCTGCAACTCCTCAGTTTTATATAAAGCTCCAGCTGTAATTAATCATTTAACTTCATAAGCAATTTATGCAGGAATTATACGCTTAGAGTCAAAGCATATTCCATTTTTTCCTGATATAAACTACTTACAAAACATGCAAGCAGTTTCCCCCTCCCCATACCCCATGCCAGTGAGACTACTGTCAAGTACACTGATGGATAAGGTGTTGCTAATTTCCCTCAAGAGAATGCCTTGAAAGGTTTGCATTGATAACAACAGCAGTACACGAAATATTTGCATTTATTTTTTTGCGTATTTTTGAAAGGAAGTCAAGGGATGGAGGGAAAGAAGCTTTAAAAGTAGCAACAGTTTGTCTAACTGGCGGTAACCAATAGCAGACACCCCAAAACCACAGGAAGAGGTTAAGACACTTAACCCCTCTGTGGCCAGAGAGACACAGAGTGGGCAAGGTCCATCCACCACAGAAAGACAAACATACCAATCCAATGCTCTTGGCAGAGGAGATGCAGAGGCAGCACACTTGCTCTCATGCTGCAGACTCTTTGATTAAGAATTTAGGTGGAAGAGCTCAGAGGTGAGACTGCCAGCATTCCTCAGGCAAAAGGGTAGCAACAGCCACCTTTGAGACACAGGATGCAAAAGGAAAGAACATAAAAGAAGGGAAGCATCAAAGACCAGTGAAAAATGGTCCTAGCAGTTAAAATAAACTGTAGGCTGAGGCATACGGTGGTACGCAGTACCGTGGCTGCACCGCATTTCAATCCCATCTGAGCTGATCAACTCTGCAAGCGTTTTCCAGAAGAGATACCTAAACAACAGATGTAAACCTGTTACCTACAGTTTTGTCTTCCTAGTTTTCTGGCTGCAGAGCTCCCAAGTGTCCTCACACTGAAAGCTCTCATGCAGCAACAGCCCCAAGCTGATGAAGTCTAGGATCTTGTATGCTCCTGGCTACGCTGGAATGCTAAAACATCCCTCAGGCTTGTAGAAAGTATGAAAATGGTCTGGGTGATTACAATTACCTGGGGTAGAATCTCTCCTTTTCGTCTGAAGAAAAGCCATAATGCAGGATAGGTTATTGGAAATTGGTGTCTTGAAGGAAATGGCAATGGTAATAACCAGCGGATAGAACACTTGCCAAACGTCTTAATTCTGTTTTAAAACTAAAGGTCATGCAGGTGCTTTCAGCTGTATCATCACGTAAGGTAAAAAATCCTATATTCTGGGGTTCATGAACATCTAGAAGCAATTTTACAATCTACAAAATAGTTACAGTATGTAACTATATTACAGTATGTGTGGAATCGTAAACTTAATTTTACAAGCATCTTCTAAAAGAAATGACATCAGATAAGAAAATAACATTTTAAACCACAAGGATAGTAAGGGAGTACAAACCGAATGTTTTTGAGCATTTAAGTAGGTAATTGGTATAATATTCCTATGACACTGGGACAATGTAAACATGTTTAATTTTGCAGTGTAAACATTAGCTTTTCCCTGAAGTGCAGAGTAGTAATTCCTCACAAAAGAGGAAGAGTTTTCTTCAAGCATCCAAACCTTAAGCCTCTCCACTTTCTTTCAGAATACTGCTGTTATCTGAAACCTCAGTATAATGAATGCTGCCAATACAATTTATTTAATACCTTAAAACCTGTAGGATAACTAATAGGATAGATTTTCCTTTAATTGCAATGTAAGGCTAAAAAGAAAACACCACCCCCCAAAACCACACCTGACTCCTTAGATCTTTTAACAGTTTTTTGGGATTTGCTGTTCCATCTAACTTACAGCTGCACTGGAAACCAAAGAAGGTACAACCAGTCCGGACATACCAGGAACTACTCCCTTAGCAGAGCATACTGCAGTCCAAAATTTTTCCTTTACGTTTATTCTTAGAAATCTGACTCTGTGTGCAAAGCCAGAAAACAACATCTTGAAATGAAACATGGCAAGTACTTGTGTTGGCGCAACTCACAGACCTGTCTTTAAGATCCTCTGCTTGACTCCACTGCATTTGACAGGGCAAGATCTTGATTTCTTTCTGGATGTGAAGTTAAACTGAAGCTGAAAAGGGAGGCTGAAGTGCTATTTCTGCTCTGACAGCAACTATGGAAAATCCAAAATAGTTCTGTTTCAGTATTACTCAAACTAGTAATTAATTCAACCTGACCAGTTCACTGACAGGTTGCTTGTCCACAGCTGGGAGGGTCCCAGAACCAATCAGTCAGAAAAGCCCTTCTGCATATCATGTAGGTGGCAGGAGGTGCCAGGACTGCCTGGCACAGAGGCTGCTGAAGCAGCTATGGCTGGTTCCACCTTGCATTGGAGGGGCCAGGCTATGGGATCACATCACCCGAGTGTCACCCCCACCAATCCCTCCTCCCATTCCTCAGAGCTCCGCAGTCCATGGGGTGCAGAGGCCAACTGTTTTTGCACAAGGCTTTCAATTTGTGAAATCTCTGCTGCTTGGCTCAAGCACATATATTGCTTATTCTACCAAGCACCTGATACATCAGAAAGAACAGGGAAAAGCTTCTGCCTGAAAAACACACAGCATAACCTACACTGACATCATAATAAACACAAATTAGCTATGAGAAAGGCAACCACAAGCCTAGAAACCACCCCTCAAACAGGACATGGCTTCCAGGAAATCACTATTGAGAAATTCTAATAATTCACATCATGTTTGTTTAAGGACTTATTTGCACGTAGTATACTGTAAGGCAGAAATAGGAAAATAATACCAGAGCTAAGACCAAGCAAGGCAGCAGAAAGCATGATCACAGAAGCAAGGACACATTGACTGAAGTCATTAAGAAGCACTAGTTACACAAGTGACTCAGCTTTAGGTCAGTGTCAAATTCCTTTCAGTTCTTGCAAAATCTGAAAATCATCAATATTCATCACTTTCCTGGCAAAAAGTCTCATTCGTTAGATTCCCTTGTCAACAGAATAATGAAGCCAGAAGAAGTTGGAAGTTTCTTTCTGGGACAGTCAAATCCATCCCTCTGCAAGTGATTTTCATTTTATGGGAAAAAAATTCCTTTTTTTCAGTTCCATCTTTGGCATAGAAGTATTTCATTCTCGTGACTGCAAATTTAAGTACACTACCAGCTTCCCCACCTCTCACAAGGAAAAATCTACTCTTCTGTAACTTATACCTAAGACATTTCATGTAGTAACAGACTGAAAAGCCAGATGAAGAAACTAAACAAACAAACAAACATTCATGTACTCAGAGAGCTATGAAATTCCGAGGGCAAAAGGCAACTCAGAAATTACTGAGGGCCTTAGTGGGCTAAAAAGTGCCCCTATAGCACAGGAGGCTAACCAATGGACAGCTTTGCTGAAATAAGGGGGGTGGCAAACCCACCCCAAATCCCCATACTATAATAATTAAAGTACGATTTCTAAATTGTACTTTGTTTCTACTTTGTACTTTTTTACGTGGTGAATCATTCAGCTGGTCTGCACAAAAGTGCTATATTTTCCATCCAGGAACAAGCATCTATTTCATCACTGCAGTCACTTGAATTTCAAAGGTTCCTTTGCCACTGGTAAAAGGATCTATCAGAGGTCACAAAGGATCCCATACAATAGGAATCAGCTTTATTGCTTTTTATTGTTCTTTCAGTCAAGAACTGTTTTAATCTCACCAAAACTTTCTCCAGTCTGTTAACAAACAGGCAGGTCATTTGTACAGAGGCTTTCACCCCACCATGAAAGGAAGAAAAGGAAGAAAATAGTACTTGGAAAATGGTAGGAAAATGGAAAAAGCAGTTCTGTTTAAAGACAAACAAAACAAAAAGGACATTCACATCACCAATAAGAGAGACTTGGAAGATTTATTTACTAGCTCCAAAACTATCCATTTTGATAGCATGAAAAGCAAGATATTTGGTACCTGGTTAACCAAGTTACTCAACACAAAGAGACAACTGTCCAAGCTCCTTCAATGTATGTAAGGACACTACCATTTGAGGATTAAACACAGAAATGTGGCAATTAAGGACTTCGATGTTTTTAACAGTGTACAGTCAAAGAGGTTTTCTTCTAATGGAGTTACAAAACAGAAACATGCTTACTCTAGCAAGCTCACATTTACTGCCGTCAGTATTAGACTTCCCAGTACAACCATCATCCAAATAATCAACGGAAATAGTTTGCAAAATGTCACTCTGATATTAGCAGTTACTCAACCAAGGAAAGATCTCTAAGTTTAGAAATAAGAGTAGCATTTTTCAGCATGGAAACTGGTTTGTCAACAACCATTCTTCCGCACAAAACCTCCGACAATGCCAGCTCACAGCAACACTAGCTTCATTTATTGGCAGGAAAAAGGTGTCTCTTTGTACCATCAGTTTTGTGCCCTTTCAATAGCAGCTCCGGCGGTAGATTGGTGTGGACAATCGCAGTGACCATCTGCAACTACAAGACAGTTTGATAGCTGCAAGACTAACATAGGTTCGGCATCACCACATCTTGCCCTGCTGAGTTTTTCATACAGCTTTGAAAAAGTTAATGAAAATGGATACATTCAAAGCTGAATAAAAAGAGGTCTCAACAGGCTTGACCCTAAACCTAAACAATGAAACTGTAATGCCAGCACCATTGTATCAACACGACAGATGTAGGTCGTGCTAGCTTTCATCCATTGCTGTGACTGATAGCTTGCAATTTGCTGACAAGACATCTAGTTTCCATTTTCATTTGGTTTGTAGGCACAAATTTCAAGGGCTCAATTATGATGGAAGATGCACCTAATTTTTTTTTTTGGTTGTTCACAGAAAAAATTCTTGCAAAGACTTTAGTCAGCATGTGTCACTAACCTAGGACATTCTTGTACTAAATCCACCCTACAGAATTTATTCTAAAATTACTCAGTTCAAGATTGGTTTAAAAAGTTTAGAAAGGAATATTACGGCTTAACCAAAAAAGTTAATTCACAAAGACCCTTAGTATCAGAGCAGTGTACAGCTTTAATAGCTATATACTAGGATTTTCCTAGTTGATTTCACTATGTAATCTAAGTTGTATGAAATTTTGTTAATAAGCTCCAGAAATCCTTCCAGCACAAGTACACATTCACTACTGGTACAACCTCACCATGCGATCTGTCCTATTTGGATCAAGGTGAGAAACTGATTTATATTGGAACTAGGGAAAAACAAGCAAACAAACAAAAGCTCCTAATCTGCACAGGTTGCTTGAAGAGCAGTCACAGGAAGTTTTATAAACAACATATTCTTCTCTTTTCCTCCTGGACAGTGCAGTTTCAGAAATTACCCAATAGCAGCTGGGACAGCTCATATTAGAACGGCCCTGGTATGTCAAAATGTATCCAAAAGAGCAGCACAGACAGTCCTGATAGCAACCAATTCCTGATTATCCCGAATTAGCCATCTCCTTTCTCTGTACCACCTTCTGTGTCTGAGTGGGTGAGTAGGTGAAAAGTTGGCAGACCACAAATCAATGGATACAGAAGAGCATCAGGAAAGCTTCCTGGAGCTTTCTCCTGTAGACAGAATAAACAGTGCAATTTTGCACAGAAACCTTGTCCAGGCTGAAGGCACATCATGTCCCAATGGACATCACTGACATGTGATGTCCCTCAGGGGTCCGTACTGGGACCAGTGTTACTTAACATCTTCATTAATGACAGCAACAAAAGGATCAAGTGCATCCTCAGCGTATTTGCAGATGACCCCGAGCTGAGTGGTGTAGTTGACACACCTGATGGACGGGATGCCATCCAGAGGGACCTGGACAAACTTGAGAAATGGGCCTGTGGGAATCTCATGAGGTTTAACAAGGCCAAGTGCAAGGTGCTGCACCTGGGTCAGGGCAATCCCTGGTACCAACACAGGCTGGGGACGAACAGATCAGAGCAGCCCTGCTGAGAAGGACTCGGGGGTGCTGGTGGAGGAGAGGCTGGACATGACCCAGCCATGGGCACTCACAGCCCACAGAGCCAAACGTGTCCTGGGCTGCATCCAAAGCAGCGTGGGCAGCAGGGCCAGGGAGGGGATTCCACCCCTCTGCTCTGCTGAGACCCCACCTGGAGAGCTGCACCCAGCTCTGGGCTCCCAGCACAGGAAGGGCATCAACCTGCGGAATCAAGTTCAGAGGAGGCCACCAAGATGATTGGAGGGATGGAGCACCTCTCCTGTGATGCAAGGCTGAGATAAATGGGATTGTTCATCCCAGAGAAAACTTCAGGGTGACATAATTGTGGCTATCCAGTACCTGAAGGGATCCCACAAGAAAGATGGAGAGAGGCTTGTTACAAAGGCCTGTAGTGACAGGACAAGGGGGAATGGCTTCAAACTGAAAGCAGCTTTAGATATAAGAAAGAAATTCTTCACTGTAAGGGACGTGAAGCACAAGAACAGGTAGCTGTTGAGAGGTTGTGGCTGCCCCATCCCTGAAAATGTTCAAAGCCAGGTTGGATGGGGCTCTGAGCAACCTAGTCTAGTGGAAAGTGTCTCTGCCCATGGCAGGGGGATTGAAACAAGATGATCATTTAAGGTCCCTTCCAACCCAAACCATTCTATGATTCTGTGATAATGCCACCATTACATGTAACCAAATCCCACATAAAATGATGGAAAAAGGATCTCTGTCCAATGTTGTGAGGAGAGCTTTTGAATTGAAATGACGGGGCGGAAGAAAACTACAATTCAGTGTGGAAATAAGAGACCACGATGACAAGTGAAGGCCAGCCTCATGTGGAGAAGAGAGACCTTTAATAAACAAAAGAGCATTGAAGGCAACCTCAAGTGCATGGACAGCAATAACAAAGTACCTACAGGAATGGTATCACAGGGGAACCTCATACCTGCTCTGTGAAATCAACATGACTGGGATACTTGTTCTGACACACCTGTACACTAACATTTGGAGGGTGGCGAACAGGAGGAATTAAGAAGTTTGACTGCAGGGCTACAAATCCCATCAGCATCACAGAGATGTAGCAGGATGGCTCACACAACTGGACTGCTACAAAGAACAGATATAGGTTCTTTGGGGAATGACAAGCCAGGACAGAGAGGAGAGTGAGCTGCCTTTTACATGAGAAAGGGGTGGGAATGCAGGAAGCTCTGTCTTGGGATGGGCAACAAGTCAGATGGGACCTTACAGTATTAGTGTGCAGACCAACATGGACAGCACTGTGATGGGTGTCCACTACAGACCATTCAATCATGAGAAAGCAGACCATGGAGGCATTCTCCACATCTGGAAGAAGCCTCGTGTTTGCCGACTGCAATCGTCATGGCAGAATTTAACCATCCAGGCAACTGCTGGAAGGTCAAGCACAAGCAATACAGGAGGTCTCTGGAGCACCCTGAAAATAGCCTCCTGACATGGGTGATTAAGGAGCCAAAAAGGGAGGATACTCTGTTATACTTACAAATCGGAAAAAACCAGCCAGGAATGTGAAGGCTGGAGCAGTCATGGCTGCAATGACCATAAGATGATGGAATTCAGGATGGTATGAGGAAGGAACAAAACAAATAGCAGGACAACAGCCCTGAACCTTAGGAGAGCAGACTCTGGTCAGTTCAGGGACCTGCTAGCAGCAGGACAACTGATTGGTTTTCAAGGATCACCTCCTCCAAGTTCAAGAATGGTATGCCCTGGTGAGGAGAACATCAAGCAAGAGTGGCAGGAAGGCTAAACAGATGAACAAGGAGCTCCTGACAAAACTCAAACATAAGAAGGAGGCATATGAGAGGCAGCCCAGGAAGAAGACACTATCCAAGAATGCAAGGAGAAAGTTAGGAAAGCCAAAGCCTGTCTGATACGGCATCTGGCTAGAGACATGAAGGACAGCAAGAAGGGCTTCTGCTAGTAGATCAACAACAAAAGGAAGATGAGGGAAAAATGTGGGACCACTGCTGAATGGAGCAGAGAACATGGTGACAAGGGACAGAGAAAATGCAGGTATGTTCAATGGCATCTTCACTTTGGACTTGAGTGGCAAGATTTGGCTTTGGCATTCTCAGGTTCCTGAGACCTATGGGAAAGTCAGTCATGACTTACCTTTGGAACAAGTGAATTAGTCTAGCAAACACGCAAATTGGACATACCTAAGTGCACTAGACCTGATGGAACACATCCATGAATGCTGAGAGCTGGTTAATGCCATTAGAAGGCAATTCTTGAATATCTTCACAGGGTCATTAACTATTGGGACAGGTTCCTCAGGACAAGAGAAAAGCAAATGCAACTCTTATACTCAAGAGGGAAAAGAAGAAAGACCCAGGAACCAAAGTTCAGCCAGGACCCCAGGGAAGGTGAAAGAGAAAGTAATTCTGGAAATACTTTCCAAACATCTTAAGGATAAGAAGGTGATTTCAAATAGTTGGTACGCAGTTTTGAAGGAAAATCAGGATTGACTAACCTGGCAACCTTCTACAATTAGATGATTCCCTGGGCAGAGGAGAGAAGAACACAGAATATTGTCTATCTTGATTTTAGTAAGGCTTCCAGCACTGTTCCCCTACAATATCCTCATGGAAAAACTGATAGAAGTATGTGCTAGATGAATAAACACTGGGGTGGACTAAAAGCTCATTGAACTGTCAATCTCAAAGATTTACAATCAGCAATATGAAGTCCAGCTGGCAGGCAGTCATTAGTGGCATACCCCAGGGGCTGATACTGGGGCCACTACTCTTTTAATATCTTCATTAATGACCTGGATGATTGGTCAGAGGGCATCCGCAGCAAACCTACAAATAATACAAAACTGAGAAGAGAAAGTTGATACAACATATGGTTGAATCAACTTCCATTCAAAGGGACCTCAGTAGGCTGGAGAAATGGACAGATGTGAACCTCATAACATTTACCAAAGGGAAGTTCAAAGTTCTGCACCTGCAGGCACCCGTACACAATACAGACTGGGAAGCTGCTTGACAAAAAACGTCTTGATGAACACCAAGTTAAACATGAGTCCACAATGAGTCCTTGTGGTAAAGAAAGCCAGCAGCCTCCTAGGTTGCACTAGGAAGGAACTGCCAGCACAGAGAGGAAGATTTTTTGTCTCTACTCAAAACTGCTAAGATCTCATCTGCAGTGCTGTGTCCAGTTCTGGGCTCTCCAGTCCAATGGGAGTACTGGAGTGAGTTCAGCAAAGGACCACAAAAATGATTAAAGCACTAGAGCAACTTTCGTCCTGAAGAAGAAAAGGTTCAAGATGGATCTTAACAATGAGTAGAAATATTTAATGGGAAACAGAGGGAAGGAAGAGAGAAGACAGAGCCAGACTCTTCTCAGCAATGCCCATTGAAAGAACAAGAGGTAACAGGCACTAATTGATATTCAGGAAAAAAATACCTTTTTGAATTTCCACTCTTAGGTTACTAATGTCTCCCTTACACAAAGCTACTGTACTGATCCTTGTGACAAAGAAGAACCAGTCATGATCAAGTCAGGCAACAGGAAGAGCCATTTACTAGCACATTCTATAAATGCAACACAATCTCCCTGTCTCTCCTTCCTGGTAAAGAATCCCACATGCCAGCTGAGGTTGTACCAAGAGGAGGGAGTACAATAGCTTTATTTGGCAAATATATTACTCATATGGGATGTACTAAAGGGGATGCAAGATGTGGGTAAGGGCAGGAGGTTTCAGTAAATTTCAAGTATACTGCTACTATGAAGTATCCTTTACACCTCCACAACTGAGATGCTGTTCTGCACTTAAAGTGGAGTTTACTGCTCACCCAGTAAAACTGGAACATTTTTCTAGAACATTCCACAGAACAAAATTTTGAGCAAAGAAGATCACATCAGTTATTTAACATAAAGGGCTCTGCCCTTCCTTTCCCAAAGTCCAATGAAGCCAATAGTTGCTTTCTTCTGAATTTAGCAAATTTGGTTAGGTCCTTTAAAGGGACATGGATTTTGCTTTGTAAAATGTTCTCCTGATAGGACTGAGCAGAAGGCTGTAAAATACCAAAGAGATAGGTAATTAGGGAAATGGACTACCTCGAACCATGTCCGAGAGCTCTTCTACCTAAACAGCAGCAGAATCAATAGTTTCCCAGACAACAGCAGTCTTTTGTCATTGTTGGATTTGGCATTTAAACTGCAGAGGACAGGCATAAGACAGATGACCAAATTCATCACCACCATCTTTTTGAGGCTTTCCTTTAAAAAACTCATTTAAGACAGATTATTCCATTGTCTCATAACACATAATAAGCCAGTAAACATTAAATAAACTAGTGCAAAGAAAGCCAGCTTCAAATCTGCTAGGCTTCCTCTTACCAGTGTCTGATGGGAAGAGGAGACTTGGTTTTTTTAATTTCAGAAACAAATTAAGAAACCCTTGAAGCTATTAGGTATTATTCCTTAAAAGTGCCAGTTTTATAATCTATTGCACACTAGCAACTTGCTGAGGCTGTAGATAAGGTTACTGACTTCAAGACCTCAACAACACAGAGCAAGGTACACCCCAGAACACGCCAGAAAAGATTTATTATCATTCTTTATGTTTAAAGGAAATACTGCATTATATTTAGGTCACACAAAGTAAGTACAAAGTTGAGTAAGGGAAGAATGCAATTACAATGCATGTACATACCTAACCCAACACATTCGAACCACGTAAACATTTCTATTGATTTTACACTGCAATAAAGGTATCTCCCGGATGACAAATTAAAGACAGCAAGAAAGCCTCAAACCACCAAATGAGTTGAAAAACATCTCCTTAAAATGTCTTGACTTGGATGCTCAGGGATTGGGAGAAGGCAAATCATGTTTTAACAGTTTCCCAAGTAAAAACTATCCGGTTTATTGTAAACCCAGCACTTAACTTTGTAAATTGATGTGCTTCTTCCAAACTTCCTTCACCCCTCCATTGTTTTATTTATCTGATTTAATGCAAGTTTCTCTTACACAAAGCAAAAAAGAATGCAACTGAAACTCCTGTCCTAAATAAAGGTTTCCTTGTTCTATTATAAACCTTACTTGACTGCTCAATACTATTGCCCAGAAGAACAATACATATTTAAATCTCTAATCCCCACAAGGGAAGAGAGTCCATTTGGAATTCTGCAGTAACTATAACAACCTTGCTTGGGGACAAAATACTGTTAAAAAATATGTGTTAATCTAAACTTACTTCCTGACTCTTAACACTCCACACCCTGTAACCACTGATCTTTACATTTCTAAGAATTTGTACACTTACAGTCATGTGCAGCTGCCTCCTGCACCAGCACAGGAGGTTTGAACTGTGGAGAGGATGGAAGTACAGACCACTACGACACAGAGTTACTCTGTTAGGTATAGTGCCACAATACACCACAGGATTCACACTACACCCATGAGACTTTTAGAAACAAAAGGGACCCACCTCCACAAACACCCACATCTCTCAAACTCTAGCCCGGGCAATCAGTAGGAAGACATTTAGGACAGCAGCTTTCAGACAGGCTATAGATTTTGTACTCAAAGATAAAAGCGACCAAGAACTTCATTCCACTCAGATGCAAAACTTTGTTTTCCACTTTGGATTTTTGTAGAGACCCTGCAGATATGAGCCTGCAGCTAAATGAGCTATTTAGCCTGCAGGATGATAAAGAACCACAATACCAATATCACTCGTAAATTCCATCAGCGAGAGCCACTTGCTGAACACACTATCTTATTATTGCAGATGACTATTGAAATGGTGGTGTTCAGTTCTGTTTGTGGACATAATATAATCCAAGAGGCTCCCAAGGGAAACGACTTACAGCTCCTCATTCATCTTCTGACCTGGCATATTACCATCCTACACATAACTCCAAGTACAATCACAATACAGGCAAGTGTGCACTCAGTAGTGGGACAGCATCTGCAACCAGTCCCCAGACATGTAACGTGGTACCACATACCCCAATTACGTGATACGCATTTCAGGTCACATGACAACAGTATAGCTAGTCACAACAGAACGAGGGCATGTAGGTTTCTAAGGAAGTACAGTAGAAAGCAAGATTTTGGTTACAAAAAAACCCCCCAACAACGAACAAAAGCCCCTCCACCCACACAAAAACCCTTGTAAAAATAACGAGGCCCATGGCTTGCCCCAAAATCCTACCTGGAGCAGCTCTCTGATGGAGGTGATTCTGATAGCCTGGACCTAGTCTAGGTTGGCTATGTTTGTTCAAGGCTACAGAGTATCATCACAATGAATTCAAGGACTTGCATTACAAGTAAAAAAAGTCATCACTTTCTGGTTAGTGCCCTGTATTTCACATACACACAGATACATCATGTTCAGTAACAAAGTTCTGTCACCAAAATACTTTTCTTATGACAATGTTTAGAGAAATATATAATTTAGGGAACAAATAATATATACCTGTAAAGCAATTCAGTAAACTTATTTGAAACACGAACTCACAGCTTTTTAATATTAACACAACTTTTGTTTGAGGAAAAAATAAAATCATTCCTGTTGTTCAATATTCTATGGAACCTTCATTCCTTCAATATTGCAATTTCAAAGCTAAACATATTAATAGGGTCATAAATATTCAGATTATGTAATAAAGACAGTGAAAGCAGACGATAAAATGCTGTTAACATTCATTTACAGCAGCTGGGAAGGCCCTGCCAAATGTTGCTTTACATAACAGGTCGTGACGCTCTGACTGCATTAAGCTTTCTGATCACTCTTCCTTTATCTGCTATGATTTTGAACACAATACGAGACAGCACAGACTAGCCAATGGATTTAGAAGCCCTTTCAAGCACACCATCATTTCAAAGGTTTAAAAGATTAAAACATCAAAAAGAGCCTTGTGGTTACTACATTTGTGCTTTTGCATTTTATAGTGCAGACATGAAAGTGACATTCACATCATTCTCCATTACCTCCACAATTCAATGCCTCCAATAAATTTTAGAAGTGGCTTTATTTTATTGTGCCATGCTTTAGTTAAGCTTTCTGCAAAAAAGGAAGTAACAGTCAGTAACTTGAAAACATCACTTCTACCATTTTCACAAGGCATCTTGAGTACTACTGAAACATTCTGCAATGTATATATAATCCCATCCAGAACCTACGCTAATTTTATTTTATGAATTGCATCTGAGTCAAGTGACAGTTCTTGCTTTGCTTCAGTATATTCTGCGTTACATCTCCTTTGTATCAGAACAGTCTCTCCTACACGTAAGAAGCCAGGATTCCCAAAGTATGGATCAGATCCTGCAAGCTCTCAGGCAAGTACCAGTCAGACACATTGACTGCGGGACTAGGTCTGAATGTTCTACTACAAAAAATGATGACTCATGGTTTGATTCATCCGTTTGGCACATGCCCATGCCAAAATTAAGCCAAATCCTTCAGACATCATGGAGATTAGTAGCCCTAGGAAGGTTAAGAGCTCTACTGAGGTCAACAAATTCATGTGCTTCTGAAGTAAGCAAGGCTGTCCTAACAGGACACATAGCAACTATTCTGCTTGTAAAAGCAGCACCACTTCATTCATCCCTCCAATCCTGCGTTAGTTAGCAACTGTTCAGTGCACTGAATGCATTCAAAGCCTAATTCATTAACTGACTGAAATTTTACTGCAGTGGGTCTCAAGCTTTTCCTGTAGCCAAGGCACATCAAAGAGCACTGACATGTCTACACAACTGAGAAGTTTCCTCAGCACCGACCAGTGCCAGCTCCACCCCATCCACATGCAGCACTGCTTCAGCAAGGCCCCCCTCATTGCTTAGGAAACCACCTAAATACCAGACCTTGGCAAAAATCTTACCCATTATAGGAAAAATAAGTTCCCAAAGAGAAACACCAGTTTCATCAATACTCATTTACTGTTGTGAACAAGAACTTGGCACTCCATTATTGATTCAAAAACAGCTACCTTCAGTACACTTAAGGAGACTCTTGTCAGTCCATTCAGTCACCCGGAAACAAGATGTCTCTTCACTTTAAATTAAATCCTCTTGCTTACATTAGAGCAGAGTCTTGGCCCTGACTTATGAGAGGCCAAAAGCTTTTTTCTCCCCTAAGTAGTTTGTTTGCAGAAGAACTATACAAAGAGGTACGTCTTCCCAAAATCACAGACTCTTGAGATGAGATTCAAAGGGGTAATTCCAAGGCTATAAACACACTGTAATAGGAATAATGGCCCGTATGACCCTAGTAACAGGTCTGAATCCCCACTGCACTACACACAGTCTAAGTTGTAACCTAGAAAACTTTTTTCCAGAGCATCTTGCTACAGACCTACAAGTAAGATGGAGTTTTCAGTGATCATAGCTAATCCCATGATCTCCCACACTACTGATATCTTACAAACTGAGAAAAAAAGTAATTGCAGAGATGGAAGTAAAAAAAGGCAATTAAATTAAATTTATTTTCAAATATCCTAACACAAACAATGCTAAGCAAAAACAAAGCCACATAACGTAAACAACATGTGCTTTGCAACTCAGATATTATAACTGAAAAAACAACAGATTACATATAAATAGTTAGGGAACTGAAATTTCTATTAAGTCTTCATATATATGCTATCTCCTTATTTACAGTATCTTCAATACACTTATCCAGTCAGATACTATTTTCCAGTGGAACTACTACTGATTCAGGATGCATTAGCTATTCATTTAACCCAACAGTCAATTATAATTTTTAAAAAATTCACCACATGACTAGTTACAACTATTATCAGATAACTGAATGGAGTGCAGAACAGACCTAAGAACAAACTGTCCTTTCCAACGCAAAACATGCCAGTGCACAAGTTCAGAAGCATACCTGAAGGGTTGCCTTTAATTCACTTTTAAATTAAGTGGAAAAGAATCCAGTCATTTTCATCTTCTTGCCCAATTCTCAGCTATGGCACTCTGCATACAGCTCTTCAAACAATCTGACTTCACCATATATAGCTGCAGCAGTACAAGTAAAGAACAAGCACATTAATACACCAAAGTTAAGTCCCAAGCCAGTAACAAGTAGCTTGGCTTCTTAAAGGACGGTGTCCCTACAGAACAGTTCTGCAAATGAAATAACCTGATCAGCTGTCATGACTGATAGAGAGTTCTTCATTTTTCCTCCTTACAGCTATATGAATGCACAGTAATCATTCACCTCTAGTCACTAAACCCCAAAACATTCACTGTTATTTGACTAAAAACTGCAGGTTTGCCTTGGTAATATTTGCAGACCAACTGCCTTTCTCTCCTCCTTAAACATTAGTTGAAGTAATTTTTCTTGCTCTCAAAAAACCCCAAAAATCCCCCCAAAACCCAAAAATCCCACACAAAACAAAAAAACTAAAATTTCACAAATATGAAATAAGTCAGGAATATTTGCTGAGTAAGTTTCTGGTGGCTGCAAAAAAAAAAAGCTGTTTGTGAATCTGCAACTCAGGAACCTGGGGAGCAGAATTGCCATGGGACAGAGGACTGACTATGCTGTACGGAGGGAGTGCTGCAGAAAAAGTCATTGAAGCAAAAGTTCAATCAAACAGACGTTCATCTGTGAACCTTTCAAATAACTCTGAGCAAACATTTCTTTCACAGATTATCTGCAAAACTAGAGACAATCTGCCAAAAATTGGCACAAATGCTGGAAGAGCTTTAAGATTAAAAATCATTACAAAGGAAAAAGCTGTGGTTTTTTCTGCATACTGTGATAAAGAAATAAAGTATCCTCTGAATACTCCCCCCTCCAGATTAATAAAGTAAGTATTCTTAATTTAGAATGGTCACATAAACCTCAATCCTACTGTCCTCCTCCTTTTCCATTTCTTTAAAAAGTAGAGCAGGAACACGCTCTTGCTGGAATTCATAGAGAACCCTACCTCTCTGGTGGCTCCTCTAACTACCAGGCAATGGATTCATAATCACCCTGTAAATAATTAAATATTCATTAAGTCTGGGAAAGAGCTTGAGAGCTTCAACAAACAAGAATCCAGGGAGACTAGTCTAAGAATACTGAGTTCCTCAGTTCTCAGGGCAATCATTTGCAAGGTGGGAGATGTGTACTCAAGACTCAATTTTGAGTATGATAAAGGTAGCAAAATATGAAACTAACTCCTCATGCAAACAGTCTAATCTCTAGGAAGGATGCACTGATCAGATTCCTGATGCCGCAATTTCGTACACATTTTCACGTGGCTCAGCAGAAAAAGCAACATTTTTAGGTCTACTCTGGTGGCAACCCAGATGACATCAGCATGGTTGAGGCTGGCACTTGGTCTCTGCCAGCTGGAGGCAAGGCAGAGACCAAGTCTGGTCTATAAATGTTATACAAATGTATAAGTGTTAGAGATGCTGCATTTCAAACTATACTACAGAATAAACACGTAGGCCAGTATATGCAGTCACACAAACATACCAACACCTCTGAAGTGAAGCAGCAACCAAAGTGGAACTAAACGTGGCATCTGAAAGGCAAACACAAGAGCTAGAGTTCTTTCATAAATTTAATCCCATGGGATATTTACACCCTAAGCCTCTTTGAACCTTCATAGAAGACTGAAAACTGCTATTGTAGCCTGAAAGTCTGTCCTCTTAGGCCTGAGAAAAGACTACCCCCTCCCCCCCCATGGACAGAGGCTATCCTGGAACCACCAGGGAACAACACAGAATTATACTGAACTTCCCAGCAGGCCAATAGCAAAGCATGTGCTTGCAATCTCCTCGAACAGTCCCTCTGAACACCCATACTCTCTCACCAGCAACCCACTAGTTTGCTTGTTAGGGAATATATATTGAAGGAATTACACTTTGGCTCTTATTTTCATTGATTTTTTTCCCTTTTGATATGCAAAAGAGGGTTTTTCTTGCTCAACATTATGATTGTCCAGAAAGGTTTCCCAGAGATGAGTCCCTCCTCAGTGCTTAGCCAGATCATGCAGTAGATCCTCCTGGAATTTATGCTAAGGCAGGTGGAAAATACTGTGAATGGTGAACATGACTTTAATAATGGCAAATTGTGCCTGAGAAACTTGGTGGTCTTCTGTAATGTGGGTTACAGCACGACTGGATAAGGAAAGAGCAACATGTCACCTACCTTGACTTGCATAAAGCACTTGATGCGATCCCACACAACATCCTTGTCTCTAAACTGGAGCGTCATGGATTTGACAGATGGACTGCTTGGTGGATAAGGAATGAGCTGGATAATCTCACTCAAAGAGTTCTGGTCAACAGCTTAACATCCAAATGGAAATCAGCAATGAGTGGTGTTCCTCAGGGGTCTGTATTGGGACCAGGGCTTTTTGACATCTTTATTGGTGACACAGACAATGGGGTTGAATACATGCACTCGCAGCAAGTTTGAGAATGACACCAAGCTGTGTGGTGTGGTTGACACGCTGGAAGGAAGAGATGGCACCTAGACTGGCTTGAGAGGCACCTAGACTGGCTTGAGAGGTAGGCCCCTGCAAACCACATGAAGTTCAACAAGGACAAGTGTAAGGTCCTGCATGTAGGTCAGGATAACCCCAAGGACAAATACAGGCTGAACAGAAAATGGATTGAGAGCAGCCCTGAGAAGGACTTGGGAGTGGTGGCTGACAAGAAGCTCAACATGACCTGGCAATGTTGGCCCACATCGTGGCCTGCATCAAAAGGAATGTAGCCAGTGGGCCAAGGTAGGTGATTCTTCCCCTCTACTCCGCTCTAGTGAGACCCCACCTGGAGGGCTGCATCCTGCTCTGGGGCCACCAACATAAGAAGGATGGGGACCTGCTGGAGCAAGTTGAGAGCAGGGCCATGAATATGATCAGAGGTCTGGAGCACCTCTCCTATGAGGACAGGCTGAGAGAGTTGGTGTTGCTCAGCCTGGAGAAGAGAAGGCTCAGAGGAGACCTCAGAGCAGCCTTCCAGTACCTAAAGGGAACAAGAGAGCTGGACAGGGAATATTTACAAAGGCGCGTAGTCATAGGAGAAGGGGTGAGAAGGGGTAATGGCTTTGAACCGAAAGTAGCTTTAGATTAGATACAAGGAAGAAATTCTTTAAGAGTAGTGAGGCACAGGAACAGGTTGCCAGAGAAACTGGGGCTGGCCCATCCCTGGAAGTGTTTAAGGCCAGTCTGGATGAGGCTTTAAGCAACCTGATACACTGGAAGTTGTCCCTGGCTATGGAAATACATGATCACTTAAGGACCCTTCCAGCCCAAAACATTCTATGTTCTGAAAGACAGGCAAAAGCTGCAAAGCAAATCTTATGCGCATTGGCTACTTGGTCTGTGTTAGTTAAAAGTTATCTTTGCTCTTTCACCACCCTTTCAATACTGCATGTCTCACTGCAGTCCAGTGCATCACACCTATATTTCACAAGGTATTTTTAGACATAAAAACAGTCTTGTAAGGAAAAGGTGCTCCAGTTTTCTGGATGTAGGTACAGTCAGCCAAAGCCACGCTTAATTCAGTATTCACCTCCCCTTGTTCGGCTGTTAGCAGGTAGAAGCAGCACTAGCGTCTTGCCCAAATACAGACTATTTTTCTTGTCCACAATTTTTCCATTAACATTTTTGTATTTTTCTTCGCTTGAAGTACCAGAAACATCTCCCAAAGGCCAGGTATCATATCTTCCTTGGGTGCTGTTATTCAAAACAATTACCATGATAATGCATTAAAACCTTGGTAAAAGACACCTGAAGTAGGAAGAAATCTCACAGGAGGGTTGGAGGAAAAACAATAAAAGGCCCAACTCTCACACCCTGTAACTTCTCAGAC
Organism: Corvus hawaiiensis; assembly: GCF_020740725.1. Lineage (NCBI taxonomy): Eukaryota > Metazoa > Chordata > Aves > Passeriformes > Corvidae > Corvus > Corvus hawaiiensis. The sequence goes on from NC_063216.1 coordinate 46,690,929, forward strand.
ACAAAAGAAACCTGAAAAATTAACATTTTATTCCATTTATTCCATTTTATTCCATTCCAAATTTACACATTCTGGCTTAAACAAGTTTGTTGACAGCTGTCTGCCCAGAATGCAATGAGCTACAAGAAACAGTATGCTCCTGGCTGCTTTTTTCCTCATTAAGGCCACATGATCAAGTTCACAAGGTGTAGTGTATTCCACCATCCCACAGGTAAAGTGGGAATACTGCTTAAGAAGCACAGGATTTGACCCACAACTACAATATCACGGCATCAGAAGTGGCTGGTAATTAAAGGATTACAATACAGTCCGCAATAATCCGATGAGCTCGGCTCCAGATGCACATAGACTGCTTGTCGCAGGCTGCTGGGGAAGAAGTAATGCCACGCATGCATGACAGCACTTGCTGCCACCAGGCTCCTCCATGGCACTCTGGGACGAGAGGAGCACCTAGCAGGTGGGGACCTGCTACCTGCTCTGAGTTCCCTCATCTCTTCTGCACAGGGGAACCTTCTCCCACTCTGCACATGGTTGTGATTTTAATGCTAAGGTATCTGAGCAGATTAACACTTTGATTCTATTTTCTGTCATTACATTAAGAATCTCCTAATTTTATGCACTGTTACTTGGAAATTAGGAAGGCACAAATACATGAAAACAGCCTCAAAAAAAGGTACATAATACCAACAATCCTACTACACTGGCCTTAACCTCAAGTAGTCTGCTGGGCAGCAAGCACAGCACAGTTGTTACGTTCTTAAACATACCAATTATCCATTTGCAACACAACACACACAAAAGCTAGATTTCTGCTACATAGCTGGTTTCTCAAGGAACTAGGATTAGTTAAGCCAAGAATGCAGACACCAATTTGCAAACTACGCAAGGCACCTACGGACAAGATCTTATACACTTTCATTTCTACTCATTGGCAAATCAGTGATTTACAAGAGGTAGAGCTTGCTGCGCTGTCTAACCACTTACAGCAACCTTGGTGTATTAAGTATCCTATGATAAGGGTTAAGAACTTTTTTCTTTTTAGTATGCCTTTTGAGCGCTTGCATAAATACGGTCAAAGAAATAAAAGTAACTTTATGCCTAGCAACTTAATCACAGCAACTACTCACAGAGACCAGTATTGAAGTGCATAACAAAAGGCAAAAGTCTTTCTGGGGTGGTATTTTTTCGCTTTAGTAGAACAAGCAGAATGACAGATCATCTGATCTATATTTTAAAAATTCAATAAAGTGACTTCTAATCATTTCAATTTCTCCATTATTGTGTAAAACAGTAACTTAATTGTTGAGTTAGAAAGTTTCAGTTGAGATGCCTGCTCATCTTGGTACTGAATGAACACTTATTTTATCTTGCCTCTGACCTGATGCTTTAGATTGTTTATCCTCTCTCTGCTTAAAAAAGAATCCGAGGGGAAAGGCAGAGAACAGCAAGGTTTGAAAAAAGACAGGTTGTTGAAAGAACAGAGTCATACAAGAGCTATCACTGAATCTTATTAGACTTCTGGTGTACTCTGTAAACATGAATAGATTCCTCTGATTTTCAGGAAGCAGATACTCTGGAACTAGCTAAAACAGTAGAGACTGCTTTCTTTTCCCATATTAAAGAATGTACACTGGAAGATGAAAGGGGATCAGCCCGTCTCCTTATTTAGTTTTACACACAGAGCAAAGCCAAAAGTGTGCACCACTCCATTTCTGACACCCCGAAAGAAACAAGCAGCATCTTGAAGACTCCCCATGCAAGACAGCACCAACAAACTGCTAGCAGATCCTACATGCAGGGTAATTCAGATGAGCAAGCACTGAGTCAGTTAAGGAGTCTTGATAGTTTACATGAATTTGTAGTCAGTTTTGTTTCCCACAACAGCTAATTATGTAAAGGGTTACAATCATTATTTCCTGGAAGTCATCATCCGGTAAGCCAGCTGCATTTGCTTTTTATTCTGAACATAGCTAACAAGAAATACAGCACCATAACTGTTCTAATTATACTTTTTGTAACTTCTATTTCACAATAAAAAAACCACTTAGGTCTAGTATATTTCGAGAATGTTTTGGTTAATATGCTAATACAGCTCCCTTGCCTGCTTGTCAGCACTTCTGCATCTATAAAGGAAAGTCTCAGGAGGTTGCAACTGAAACTAAAGCATGTTTTATTGGTCAATAATAGATAACATAACAAAGTTAACAGGAATATTCTAACTGGTGAATCCATGCTCACACTTCTAAGCAAGTTCTACTGAATCTTTTTTGAGAAAAATAGACAAAGAAGAAGTACTTTTCCCTTCTCACCACCTTAATTAAAAGCAACCCCTCAGATGCTATGATCTAGGTAAACACAGATAAAGAACCCACATACCTTAGGAGAGACTTCATTAAAGTCAAATCAACAGCACTGTCCTTCACTGGATAGAGTTTGAAGTAAATAACACAGGCCATCTTTAACTTATTTCACAGATATGATTATTAAAGAGTCAAATCATAAAGCATACCCTTTCTCCACAACATTTTCTTAGAGCATTTAGTGGGTTTTCCCTTCCTACCTGCAACACCTACCTCATTAACATGCACCTAAAGCTGGGATTATTTTGTTGTGCCAACTAGGAACTAAACCAAGCACTTACACCTTCCAGAGAAGACAACAGAGTAATGTGAAATCATGGTCATGCCCGTACACAAGCCAGTTCTTGGAAACAGAACATCAGATTTGCTTAGGGTTATTTCAAAAATGCTCATTTTTCATAATGACATTACATCTCAATTTCAGGATTTATCAGTCACCTGCAGGTAAAATTCAGGTTTCCAGTGGGTTGTATGATGCAAGACTGAATATTGCATCTTGAAATTCATACTGGTATATGCCTAAGAAACAGTGACAGAGGAGAACAAATGAGAGGGAAGGAGTTCTTAAAGAGATTTCCTTGATCAGTTACTGAACTGAAGTTAACTGAAAATGGCTTGAGAATATGAGTGCTTTGCCTGGACAAGATGGATTAGCAGGCAGAGTATCGGTAAAACACCTTTAGCCTGCCAGGTGGATGTAACTCACTTGTGACATACTTCAGTGTCTACTAGAAGATGACTTCTCCACAAGCTGCAGAAAACAGTAGGTTCCGGAGGAAGTAGTGCCTCAGGATTATGGCTCCATTACAACAGATCAAAGTGAATTGTTTGTCTTAGAGCACTCCCAAAGGACCAAGCCACCACACAAACTGCCAGAACAGCCTGCAGTTGTTTAAGTCTTGGAAACAAAGGAAAAAGCGGTGATAACCAACTCCTTTAGATTTGGTGCCAGATATAGCCTTAGTGATGTAAAAGACACACAGCAAGCAGTCTTCCTGTGCAGATAGCTCTGTCTCTTACCCAAGAGATGAACCCATGCTCTCAGCAATGGCCCTCTGTGCTTCACCCCAAGTGTCTGCTACTGCACAGCCCACCAGCCTCATCCCTGTTATTGGTACACAAGCAGTGATGCCAGTCACTGCACCTTTAACCACTGCTTTCAATTTCCAGCTGTTGCTCTTCTTCCACATGCATATGTATGTACTTACACACATACCCCACAATCTCTTGAACCTCAGAGTGTGGGGCACAGGGCCCAAGAGACAAAAGGCGGGGAAAGAAAAGATGAAATAACTTCAGGAACAAGAGGCTATTCATGACTCACAGCTCCCAGACTGACCAGCACAGTGCAAGGTCAGCTAGCCTCGCCTCACAGATGGCCAACACACTATCGCATCAGCCCAGACAGCTCACAGCAGAGAGTACAGGGCAGATCCCTGGAAGGGTTGGGTCAGTACACAGCAAGGTGGGAGAAGCCACTCACAGAGGAAATGCTGCCATGAGACTAAAACCTGCAGGAAGCAGAGGCAGCAGCACCCCCAGCACAGGCAGCCCTGCTACACATTTAGCCTAATCGCTCACACACAAACAACCCCCCATACTCTTTCAAAGCCTATTTTGCCCTGTGAAAGCCAAGCAGTAAGAGTAGATTAGACTCTAATAAGGATTAATACAAGTTAAGGTAGCAGTGATTTCCACTAGGGAGACCAGAAAGGTTAGATGTGGGATAGCATGACAGATGTAGGAAGGGTTGGGGAAAAAAAAGGTAAAGGGAAGAACAAACACCACAGGAGCTTGCACTGACACCTGCCTAGATCCATTTGTGCTCTCCCCCATGTCCATCCCTGTCCAAAGCAGAGATCAGACACGCTGCACTGTCAAGTTATGGTCAGTGATTTCTAACAGGCTGTGTAATGGTCAGCAGGGGACTTCTTATCCAGTCTCAACAGCACTGACCTGCTTTTTTCCAGCACTACCATCCATCACCTCTGACTGACAAGGAGACCAGTTTTCACAAAAGGCAAGACCTAACCCAAGCAAAGTCTGAAGCAGAAAATGGAAAGAAATTCAGATCCCATTCTCTCTTACAGCAGCCACTTCAAAGCTATGTTTAATTTTATTAGCAAGTAGAACTTCAGTTCATAAAAAAGTGACCAATAAAAGATAATGGCAGGAAATTAAATGACCTTAGCATGATTTAGAGCATTGCTCTGCAGCAAAACTGCACAGAAAGTATGCTCGCAGAGGAAAAAAACACCCCAAAGAAATGATCATAAAAAGTTTCCAAATTGCTTCAGAGTCAGAGGCAAGTCAAAACTTCATCTTGGAGACTAACAAAAATGTGGATCTACTAAACATATGCATTAAATATGCACTATGATTGCCATATTGCAAGAAAGAAGCGCTGTTCAGACAACCCATTCACTACTTACCTTTTCACGTGTGCTATAGTAATCAAGACTTTATTCACCTTTAAATTCAAGTAAAATAATAAATGTATCTTCACTGTGGTGCAGGAACATACCAGCTGCAGTGTGTGGTCAAGGCAGGAAAAAAAATATGTACTCTCCTGACTCTTGGGTCATACTTTCAAAAAGGCATGAAGAAAAGATGGGTTTTTTCTTTAATTATATAGAAAGACTAAGAAACCAAAACCTCTGCAGTTCCTCAGTCACGACCTTTGGGAAGCAGGCATTTTGTAGGGTTCGACCATGCCCCAAATAATTTGGTACACAGCATAGTAATAAACCAAGTTCCTTAGCTTTCATTTCAAGAAAGCCGTGGAAGAGTAAGAGTACCAAATACGCTAGTTAACAAAAAAAAACCCACCACAAACCAAAACAAACCAAAAAACTGTTCAGTTTATGACTGAACTGTCTGAATCTGCAGATACCCCTTTCAGCTGCACAGTCAACTACAAACTTATTTACCTGGACAACTGCAGTTTGTACTCTGAAAGGGAGGATCAGAGAGCCAGGAGAAAATGGTGGGGGAAAAGATAAGGAACTTCATTACACAATGTAACTCCAATTGGAAAACAGCATGGAGAACCATATCCTTTCTGTATCAGACAGAGTCCTGTGTGTGGTCAAGTTCTTTGACCAGAAAAATTTCTGCTAAACCACACTTGATAAACTTGAACTTTGAAAACTGGCATCTATTAATCAGATTTTTTTTTAAATAAACCTCAAGAATTCTGGTATCATCCAAGGTACCAAATATTTCATTACAAATATTTTATTCAAAATAGCTATCAGTTTACTAAACAGCCCAATTTGTACTTCAGAACTCAGCCTTTTCTCAGAGAGGCTCCTGGTGTTGTTTTAATGTGAAGTTGAAATTCAGGTTCACAATTTAGAATTTTCGTTTTCCATAAAAATTAATTACGCCATATAATACAGACTGCTACTGAGTCTTTGGGATGAAAAATAGAAGTATTTTGTTCTGAAGAAGGCCATGCAAATATTGATCTTGGGGAAGTGTCTTCCTCCACAAACTGCTTTTGGGCTTGCATTTCAACTAGGTCATTTCCAACTGAAAAATGAAGGTGAAAAAAGGAGGGATCTAAGCAGCTCTTCCCTCGGTCCATTTCCATTGGAGATGCATTTGCTTAAGAAGGCTAAGAGACAAACTCCAATGCTTCCCAACAGTTCAGGCCATATGGATCATCTCTCTGAAGAGACAGGCCCAGATAATTAGACAGTACAGTGCTTACCTAGTCAAAGCACATTTCTCCTGCGCATGGAAGGCCAGTTGAAAGTCCTAAGAATGCAAACATGCCAGTTTAACATGAATGATTGAAAAGCTCCGGAGCAGTAAATCCCCAATCCTCTGCTACCACAACAGATTTATTTTTCAGAAGGATAAATTTCCAAAGGGAGCCAGGTATTCAAGATCTCACCAGCTCACCCTTTACCATACTCAAGACATCTACCCACGGACATCAGAGGATGCTCTAGTATTTCTTCGCTACTGTGAACTGCTCACTAACTTTATCAATAGACACTACTTGAAATTATCAGCAGTACCAAGGAGCAGCCGGTCCCCAGAATACAAAAGGTATGATGGGCTACTATAGTCAATTGAGCCTTGAGTTAAGGCATGCTGTCTATAAATCTAACAGGGTCATATTCCAGAAAGTTAGTACTTGGCTCATAACCATACCACCAGTCTGTTGCTCATCTAAAAAGTATTCCTTCCATTTTCTAGCTCTAGTTGTATCCCCCACACCAGTTGTAAGGTTGGTAAAAGTACCTCTAATGACTTCAGAGTGCAAATAAAATTACCACATTCTTCAGAAAAACACAGATACAACTGATACTGTGGATGACCAGGAATATTTTATTAGTTATTTTACTTCCCAGGTGCCTTTATGTCTACAAAGTAAGGTACCTATGCCATCATAATATTCTTACATCTCCCAGAACAACAGGTATAGGTATCCAGCTAGACAGATCTAACTTTGGTATTAAGACATCCTTAAGAAATATCCTTCTGCTTTCTATACAATGTGCAGGGAACTAAACACACCTTATTGCTTCAACTGGGACATGTCTTGAGAGAAATCAGACTGAAGAACAGGGACATTGCAAAAAAATGTGCAATAAAATGTTCGGCCCAACAAGTCAGAAGTACTTTGTTTACTTCAGCTTGACAAACAGGTAACATTTACAGACTTTGGCTGTTGGTTTAGTAGAGGTCATATAGGAACAGCAGAATCTAGTGATACTGCTAGAAATCCAAGGAGAAGAGGTCAGTTTACACCACTCAGGAGCCAGGCACAACAATTAACATCTGTTACTGCTACCTATTTGAGGAGTTAAGAGCAGAAAAGCTATGTGAAGAATGGCACTATCAAATACTAATTTCCAATTATGGCACCATATACACATCCTACAGGCCATGTACATTACACGCCCCTCTTCCTCCAGTATCAATATTCAGACATCTTAGGACAGGATTTACAAAGGCACACATCAGTGGCATGCTTTCTGAAGAACTAACGCTGATGCTCAGCAACCTGGGCAATGCAGTCTCACAACAAGGTATGGGAGATCCGTGCTGTTGCGCTCCTGTGTACACGCCTGTCCAGAGGACCTCAAATGGCCAGTCTGCTGCCCAGTTGTCCACATCCTTCAGCAACTACACACATCAGCAGTGAGAAATCAGCTAGCCACAGCAAACACCAGAAATCAGAGGCAGCAAAAGCAATTTGGCCACACCCTTTCTCCTAACCTAATATAAGAAATTCCAAGCAGTATATAGGGATCTGACTTTCCTGAATTTACATTCCCTTAAAGCTACCTTGCTGGCTAACAAGGGCTGATTCCTTAGGCCTTGAACCCTCAATATCAAAAAGATTTTCAAGGTATCACACAGTGGTATCACTGCTTTTTTATAGTATCACTGAGCTGGTGTCAAGCAGAATTGTATCTTAGCACAGACAGTTCATGCCACCTGAAATACAATTGTAGTGATGCTGGTTAAAGAAAAAGCATCTCTGACTACATTTGCTAGCCCAGCATACTTTTTCAAACGGCTGCTAATCAACAATTCAGGCAAGACAGTTGGGTGGGACCAGACTGCACACACCCCAGACCACCACAAAGAAGCAAATCAAGTTAAAATTCCTATTAAGCTATATTTACAAATGCCATCTCCCTCTGCGATTATGACGGGGGACCATGATACCAAAGGAGAGCCAGGTTATCAGTGGTACTTTATGCCTTCATCTTTGGTGTCTTTTGAAATGAGGCAATATATGTAGCTGAAGGGCATGGTATTTTTTCTTCATTATTCAAAAGAAAAGACTGGCATATATAGCAACTGGCTGCAGATAATAAAGGCTGAGCCTTTAACAATCAAGTTAGGAGGAGGCAAAGAACAGTCTGCACACTCTGCAATGAGCTTGAGATCTCGAACATTTTTCATGCTCAGTGACCAAGACAAATCTGCACCATGTCCACAGAGAAGCAAAAGCACCAACCCTTCAGTGGCTCAATGGCAGTGAATACAACAGCTGTGCAAGAACTGTCTTGGACCTGCCCATGTCAGACACTTGAAGCGTGGCCTATCTGCCAGCTCAGACCCCTCACTGCCCACCTATCTGGCAGATCTCTTATTTTAAGCCTAGATCCTTTTCTGGATACAAAAAGACTTTCAGTAGTGACAGGTATTTTTCACAAAAAGTTAAGCTTAGAAAGAAAAAAATTCAAAAACTACCTCTTTACTTTTAAGAGGAAAAACCGAAACAAAACTACAAGCATTGCCTTGAAAAAGTAATGTCATAAGATCGAGTAAGAGGAAAAAATATTGTGCTAGTACACAAAGTCAATAAATATTTCAACAGCTGAGGAGTGGTCCCTCCCACCTTCTTCGAGATGCCTCATATAGAACGTCCCCAGCCCTTGCCTGCGTGGGGCAGGAAGGCTGTTCCTGAAGCCCATGGACCTGCATGAGGACACGCTCCATCTCTGCACATCGCAGACTGTTGGCAGCACCAAGGAGGGAGCACTCTACCTATGTAAAGAGCGCACCAGTATCATTTTAAAAAGCAGAGTTCAGGTGCTGCATAGCTTTTTAAATGCCGTGTTTCAGGTTTACATCCATCACTGGATTTCTTACAATTTATGTATTATGCAATATTTTCCCCGACAGCACCCAGAAGGATGCTCTCCAAGAGACCCACACCCCATTGCCATGTCGCTACTTTCCCAATCTCCGTTCCGCCCAAGACACTGGCAGAGGGAAAACGCTAGGCGAGGAAACTCGAGGGTCTGGAAGCGTCAGTGGCTCAAGCCAGGATCTGCCGGCGCTGTCCTTGGCACAATAGTTGAATGCGATACAGCCGGGCAATGCGAGGCTGAAATACTTCCTGGGATGGCTGAATGGGCTCATTCAGTAGACGAGGATAATTCTTTATTAGCCATCTTCTACAGCCCGGCACAGAAACTACAGCCCTAAGGGGAGGGTGGAGGACACCAGCCATGTGCCTCAAGAAAGGGGTATGGCTTAGCATTGTCTCCCGCCTCAGTAATTGCCAAGCTTTTTTTTTTTTTTTGTCCTCCCTTTCCCCTTCCCCCCCTCCCACCCCCCCGCCGGGTGTTACGAAGTCGGTGGAGGAAGGGAAGGTGCTCGGCCGGGGCCGGGCTGTGGCCGAGCCGCCGCAGCTGCCGTCCGGCCCCAGCCCCTCGGACCCACCGGCGCCGCTCGGAGCGCTGGGGGTGGGGGGGGGCAGCCTCCGCCGCCCTCTCGCCGCTCCCTCCCGCCCCGAAGTTCGGGAAACTGGGACCGGCTGCCCCGCCGGCGCTGGAGGTTCGGCCGGCAGCCGGAGGAAGGGGCCGGCACGACGCCCGGCCCCCGCGGCGGTTCTCCCGCTGCCTCCCCGCTCTTACCTTTCACTTGACTTTCATACTCCGCTATAATCTCTTTGTCCTTTTTGAATCTGCTCGGGGTTGACATTATCCACTCGCTTCTTCCGCTCCTTCGCCTTGTTCTAAATTATTTTTACTAATTATTCTTGTTTTTCTGGAGGAGCTCCCAAGTTGTGTCAGGCGGCCGCAAGCCCGAGCGAGCGCGGCGGCCGGGGAGGCGGCGGGCGCTGGCCCCGCGGGAGCACCGCCGGCACCGGAGGCGGCGAGGCGGGGAGCGGCGATCAGACTAACCCCGGCGCGGGCACCATCGCCTCCCGGCACCGCCGCCGGCAGCAACGCGGTCCGCGGCCCGGGGCCGCCGCAGGGCGGGGCGGCGGAGCAGTGGCCGCGGGGCACCCGCTTCCACTAGGCGAGGGCGGGGGCCCGGCGGCTGCGCCCCACCATTGTTATCTCTCCTCACGCACCCGGGAGAGGGGAAGAGAAGCAGGGAGACAGCGGTGGGCGAGAGGCAGGCGGCCGCGCTCAGTCCGTACGCCAGAGGCACTGCTTACTGCTGCCGCCGCGCTCGCCTGGGTGGGAAATCGGGGCCGGCGCCCCGCCGTCACTAACCCCGGGCGGCAGCGCCGCGGCGCATGTCCCAACCTCGAGGGGCGAACAGTCACCGGCTCGGGGCGACTCCCCCGCCGCGCCCTGGAGAGGTGTCTCCGGGAATAAACTTCTCCCCGCCCTCCCACCGCTGTCTCCTCCCTTCCTGCCTGCCCGCCCGCCTCCGGTCCTCGCTCGCCTTGTCCGCCCGTTCCGCCTCCTCGCCGGCGGCCGGCCACCGCCCCGGGCCAGACCCGTGGGCGCAGCGCCCGCCTGAGCCGTTCGGCCGGCAGCCGGAGGCCCAGCAGCCGTGGGGGGTTCGGGCTCGGGCGGGGGTGGGAGGAGGGAGATCCCCGCCCTGCCGCCCCTATCGAGCACATGGTGGCCGGATGCCCTCGGGGAACAGGGGTGTGAGGCCGCGGCACAGCTACAGAAGGCCCTTCATCCGGCGGGGAAAGTTAAAGACCCGTGCTGCCCACAGCGCCAAGCGGCGCGGGGAGGGGGAAGCCGGGGGGAACAAGTGGCCTTTAGGGACCCCATGTGCCTCCCCAGTGTCTCCAGAGGCAGGGCACGGCTGCACCGGTGTGCGTAGGGGGCCGGACCTGGGGCGGCAGAGCATGGCAGCACGTAAGGGGAGAGCTGCACCCTCAGCACAGCAGATCTTGCTTCCACCGTCCTTGTCTGCCCGGTGCTCCCCTACGGGTGCAGCTTGTTCTCGATGGCAGGAGTGCCAGCATGCCTGTGTGGGGCACTCCCCACAGCTCTTGGGGGAAGCAAGCAAGGCTCAAAATGCTGCTCCCTTGAGCTGCTGTGCATGGCACGCATCGGGGCTGGCCCTGTGTGACAGTCACGTTCAATGTCAGCCTTAGAAGGATGGATTCCAGCCCAGCAAGTGGTGGTGGACAGCCCTCCCCGCAAAGCTGGGACTGGGAAAAGGGGAAGGTGGCCCAGGAGGGCAAGAATAGCTGAAATTTGGAGCACGAGGTGAGTTGTCAAAGGGCATAAGTGACTCAGGCATGCCCTTGGTCCATGGTGCCTCCAGCTGTAGTGGGGACAGCCTTCTCTGCCTGAAGAGCTGAAACCTGATTCAGCCCTTGGAGGCTGTGGAGGATGAGAACTGGCTGCCAGCTCTGCAGGTGCAGTTGAGACCATGCCTGCCAGGAGTCAAGCACAGTGGTTCACAGAGCTGGTAGCCATGCTTGTCCAAGGTCCCTGGCTGTAAGGTTGGGACTGCAGAAGGGCTCAGGTGTGGCTCAGGTTGTACAACCCACTTTTCTTTTAGACCCAGCTGCTGTGAAATTTTGCTTTTGCCAGAGAAGAGCTTTCTGAAAAAAAACCATTGAAAAAGCAGAATGATGGACACTGCTGCCTTGTGATGAACAAAGAATGTGTTGTCATTCATGCGTCAAAGCCAAAAGTCAAAGCAAGGCACAGCTTCAGACTTTGAGCTGCAGGGAGGTCAGCTCTGAGGAGGTTCAAAACAGGCAGGGGACATTCTGGAGACAGAGGCCTCCACTGATGTCAGGGATGTCCAGGAGTGATTAAGCAAAGATGCACGCTATTCACAATAAATTTCCAAAGATAGCTGCTGTATAATTTGTGTAGTGAAATTTCCAAGAGATCCTACCTTGGACAGCTAGCCCTGATGCTGCCAGGACTTAACTCTTCAGGACAAGTGAATTGTGGGATCATCTGCAACTGGGAAGGTTCAAGGTTCAGCTACCCAGTAATTTGGCTGGATTTGAGCTTGAGTGCTATGGGGACCTGGTGCTCAGAGATCACTGGCACAATTAACTGTACTCATGAAGACATTCTTGCTTTAATTCTTATAAGCACGTTGCCTTGGTTGTTAGAGTTGCTCACTTCCACACCTCTGCATTTCAACAGTAAGTGTACATTTGTCCTTTGCAGTTCATCTTTCATTAGGTACCATGCTCTTCCTGCTAGGGGATCAGGGTAACAGGATTCCTGTTCCCTTTTCTTTCTTCATGTGTTGTTCTCTGTAATTTTATTACATATCTTCCTCTTGCCCTGCCAGTGCAATCTTTGTCCAGCTCTGATCCCAATTCAGATCACCTAATGCTATCTTAGTACCTCTCTTACCACTGAGCCTATGCTGGAAAGACTGTGAGGAGAAGGGTGCAGAGATAGGCTGAATGCCCATGCCTACACCATCCATTCCCTCAGCACTAGATCCTGCATCCAGAGGATCAGCCTGGCTCTACAGAGCCAAAACAGAAGCTGCAGACAGAGCAATTGTGTTACTGCTTATGAAGAAACCACTTTTAGGCTCTGGAGACTGACCTCCCTGTATTCAGCCACTCAGGTCAGGGCTATGTGTCTGTGGCAAGGCCACTGAGGAAGGATGGGCCAGGGACCCAGCAGGCTTGAGTGTGCCAGGCTCAAAGCTGCACAGATTCTGGATCCCTGAGTTAGGGTTGGACTCCAGGACAACCAGGATTGAGCTGGCTGAGAAATCTGATTCCGGCCCCCTGTCCCTGTCCTCCCCCTGCTTCCCCCCCCCCCCGCCCCCCGCTTTAGGGATTGGCAAAGGATTGTGCATTATTACATGGGTGTAATCTTCTTTTAAGATGTTCATGGCAGCTCAAGTCTCCGGACTCAATTCCGCACTGATTTACACAGCCTGCAATCCCATTGTGAGGATAGTGATTGCACAGGAACAGAGCCTGCCTGGGCTCTGCAATGCCACGTTTGAGGTGACTTACAGGACACAGAAGATTATTACAGAAATGCCTGTCATTTGAGACCTGTTCCCAAAGATCCCCACAGAGTTCTCATGAATTTTGAGAGCAGAGAGTGCTGGAGCTGTGGAACAGTCTTGTTACATAAATCCCTGTGTACTCATGAATGACGCTTGAGAAGTCATGTTTATCCAGTGTTGTTCTGTGAACTCTTAACTTACTGCTTGTAGAGCATATCCAGGTCTTGGCAGGGAGGATGCTATAGACATTTAAAAAAATATTAGGATAAAGCTGATTGAGAGCACATATGTTGTGGCAAGAGACAGAGTTGTATCAATAATGCGGTATAGTACAGTACTGTTGTGGTACAATTCTGGTGCAGGGTTTGTGGACTGTACCTCAGTGTATGGAGTTAGATAATCTACTCCACTGGGGAATTGGAAAACCTGAATTATGTATGATAGAACAGAGATGTGTTTATACAGAGAGAAGTTGTTGCAATATTTCATACACAGTGCAAAAAGGAATAACGCAGGCATGCTTGATTCTTGCTTGAGAACTTCGTTATTGCATCTCATTTACACAGCCTGATGAGCTGAGCAGTATTTGCTTTCTTGTGCTGCTAATAAAAATAGTCCCTATAACTGGTTGCTGGAGTATCATTGAGCTATTCTCTGTAAGTACATAATGAATACACTGACCCCCTTAAACAATAAAACCCTACACTAATTTTCTTTAGTCTGAAAAGAAGACAAATAATTCATCTTGCTTTATAATTGCGGTCAATCAGTCATTTTACAATTGGACAGTAAGTCTCTAAGTGAAAGACCAGGCTTTAATTGAAACAATGAAACATTTGATTGTTATTGAAAAATCAGTAAGAGGCACCATTCAAAGAGCTTGTTCAAATGTTTGTCACTGATAAGATGCACGTTTCTATAGAATCAAATCTATTTGCTTTGGAATGAGATTATTTTAGCAAATACAGTTGCTTATCTAAGATGTAAAACCACTGAGGCTTTTTTTTTCTCCCCTGCCCCCAACCACTGCAGCATTTAATGCTGCTCTGTGCTCATAAACTCCTGAAACATGGAGATGAAATCTGGGCTTATGGGGTTTGTCACAGACTGCAGAAGAGCCAGGACTTCACCCTGGCTGACCTGAAAGTGGCTCCAAAGCATTCAGTTGGACTTTCACAACAATGAAATGAAGATTGCGAGCTGCCCAAACTTCAGTAGTTCAGGAGAGATATTTCCCTTACCTGAGTTTCTCTGTGAGCCCAAGCTCTTGCTCACCTTTCATTTCCAGGAGCAGTACTCTGACCGCTGGCATGCATATATTGATTGTAAGGACATGTATACACAATTTCTTCCAGAAGCAGAATAAAGGATGAAGAGGCATTCTTGTTCCACAGTAAGTACAGGTGGAGTATGTAGAATTGATAACATGCTGTAAGTTCATGCTATACCAGGATCCATGACCATTTTCAAGCCCTAGGCTTTACTATGTACTCCCTCAGGTTACTTTTTTGTCCATTATGCTGAGTTTCTTCTGGATATAATGAATGTCCATTTTGTGAGCTTCACACACCCTAATTTAGGCAACTGAAGTCTCATGCCCGATTCAAATGAGGGCTCCTCAGTATAAAACAGACATAGAGCTCCTGAAGTGAGTCCAGTGGAGGACTACGAAGATGATTAAGGCATCTCTCTTACGAGGACACGCAGATAGGGTTGGGCCTGTTCAGTCTCAAGAAGAGATGACTGAGGGGGGACCTCATCAATGTCTGTAAGTATCTGAAGGGAGAATATCAAGAGGATGAATCCAGGCTCTTCGTAGTGGTGCTGAGCAGTAGAACAAGAGGCAACAGGCAGAAACTGATGCTCAGAAGCTCCACCTGAACATGAGGGAGAACTTTTACTGTGAGGGTGACTGCATCCTGGAATGGATTGCCCAGAGAGGTTGTGGAGTCTCTTCTCTGGAGATATTCAAAAGCTGTCTGGACACAATCCTCAGTAACATGTTCTAGGGACCCTGTCTGGACAGGGAGGCGGGACTAGATGCTGCCCAGTGGTTTCTTCCAGCTGTA
The DNA here is from genome assembly GCF_020740725.1 of Corvus hawaiiensis. Classification (NCBI taxonomy): domain Eukaryota; kingdom Metazoa; phylum Chordata; class Aves; order Passeriformes; family Corvidae; genus Corvus; species Corvus hawaiiensis. Next base: position 46,706,038 of record NC_063216.1, read on the forward strand.
CCCATTCTGTGCTTCTGTAATTTAACCAAGTCATTTAGCCTCCTTCAAAAGTCAATCAAGAGAGGTGGGCATCTAAAATTCACTTATTTTAGACACTTCATTAGTATAGATTTTGTTCCCATTTTCCTTAGTATCATAACCAGAGGTCATATAAGACAGGAATGATATCCTCTTCAAAAAACCTGAAAGTGATATTGCTGAATCTTAACAACAGTTAGGAATATTTGTAGTCCTTTTCTCCTGAATAAAATGCACAGCTAAGGGTATGAAGACTGCATTTTTTTCATTTGCTAATTGCAATCACATTGGAAAGTAATCCTGTCAGCTGGTCATCTGAAGGAGGATTCAGGAACACAACCTTTTCTATATATGTGTGTGCATGCATGTGTGTATACAGCCAATTTGCCATGTCCAAATGTGTGCAATAGCTCTCTCAGCATGAAATTCATCTGAATGCAGTGGAGAATTGTTCACATAGCAGAAAAAAAAATCTTCCAAGTGAAATCACTGACTTGAAATGTTAAGAGATCCTTCTGGTTCAATAAGGTAAGATTTCAGTCCTGGAGGACTGAGAGAGTCTGGGACATGAACAAGCATTGTGCTTCTTCTAAAGCAAAAAGAAAAGCACCAAACCTAAACCTCCCCACATTAGTTTCATTGCTATTTTGTTTGAAGAATTTAATGAGACTTAAAGAAGCGATTGGTACATTAATATTTAGTCCTTTGGTTTTACAATTCTGAAGTGTATTTTAATGTTTCCTTGTTAGCTTGTTCATTTTGAGCAGTGCTAATAGGACTAATGACATAAATAACACATAGAAAATGATGAGGCTACTTTATACCTTCTACTGTTGTTAAGAATATTACCCTTTTTTATATGGTATTGCTATTCACTTCCCAATTAGTAATTACAAGGGAGAATGAATTCCAAGTAGTAACCCTCTCACTTAATGAGAAGAGACTGAGGCAGTCTTGCCATTTGGAAGGAGAGGAAATATAGAAATAATTGCATCCTCACTGCAGGGTTTGTGTTCTCTGTGGGGCTACTTTTGTTCTTTGGTAGCCTTTGAGACTCTAGTATTTCGCTTCTGAACATAATGAGCTGAATGCCTAATTTGTAAGCTTTACCCACCTTACACCTGCCATCTTACACACACTAGCATTATTCTGGATCTTTATCTTACTTCTTAAATTTAAGAATATATTATCCAGAGAAACACTAAGGTTGTTTGGCTTTTCTTTCCAAGCCTGGTAAGGGAACACCAGTGTATTTTAAAAGAACTCTTCCAAGTGAGCCTATGGGGCTATGTTAGTGGTATTTAAAGTCTTTGATGAGCAGATAATTGCAACTCTTATAAACAGCTTCTGGGTTTAAATTTTCTACTTGCATTGTTTGTGTTTGTTCCATCCATTCTCATCTAAAAATGAAATACTTCTGCTGCTTTATTACTCCCGACCTTCTCGTACTAATGGTTTTGAGTGGAGAACATTGGAAGTTGGGTTAAGTTTAAAAGAAGGAACTGCTTGAAGCAGCATCAGATAATTAAGAACATCACATTTTAAAAAATCAGTCCTATGTACTTCATCATGCTGCTGTTATCTAACTTTAACTGGAATGCTTCTATGAATGGACTGTACCCTCAGGACTTAGATGCAGGAACACAGCTGCCAGTCTTGCTATCCTTATATGGCCTTCATGGGCCATCCAGACTTCCCATCCAGGAATCTCAGCTTTCTGGGCTGCTTCAGTCTGTGCCAGTAGTTTAAAGGTTGCAAATCACCTTCATTTATCTCAAAAGGGCATTCATTTTGGAGCCCAGCAATGACACTTCAAATGTCAGCCTTGTTCATTTTCTCAGAAGCATCCAGCTAGTCTGCTTGTTCATTAATGTGGCTAGATGGGTGGGAACAGCTGCAGCCTATCCAGCTAAAAAAGTGCCTGGCTATTAATGGTCTATGCAGCATGCTATGTCATTTCTCTGATTAAGCCCCTTGGTCTACCCTCTGGCTGAGCCCTTTCCTGAAAGAAAGCATATGTGGAGAGAGGCAAGAGCAGAAAAAGAAAGGCTATCTGTAGCATCTTCTCTTTTGATTATTGATAGTATGATGCTGCTTTCCTGAGTTCTTATTTTCCTTTAGCTCCTTTTGCCTTTGCAGTTGGAAAAAGACAAACCAGACTCATGCAGGAGGGGTGTCAGATGGCTAAAGGTAGTGATACCTGGGACTCGATGATCCTTGTGGGTCCCTTCCAACTCAAAATATTCTGTGATCCTATATGGAAATGCTAATGCCAACATAACTGAAATCTTAGACTGTGAAATAGAGGTAGGAAGGGATACAAGCACCAAGCTGGGTCTAAGGAGACCCTGCCACTGGATTTTAAAAGACAAGGATTAACCTGAAAATTGTTCTTTTAAGTATTTGATACTAGTGTGACTTTGTACAGGGAGGGTGTTCCTTGCTGCAGTCTCCCTTTCTGGGTGAATTTTGAGGTGTCAGTGATTCCTCAGGCAATGCCAAGTTCCTGCTGTGGAGATGTGGAATCGCTGGGTGCTTGGAGGAAACACTGTGGGTACCCATGGCTTGGTTGGTTAAACCTGGCTTTCTGTCATATCCTCAGGTTTCAGCTGACCCTCTCTGCACACTTGGGCTGCTGGCTCTCATCAACAGGAGGCACACAGTAGCTCAAAGGTAAAATATAATGGTCTTAGCCTCACAACTGTGGCTTCAAAGTAAAGCTTTTAAGCTTTTACGCCAGTGTCCAAGAAGATGCGTCCCACATGGAAGAAAATTAAGTAAGGAGTTCAGGAGCAATTTTTTCCTTTCATTTTTGGCATGTGATTGAACATTTCTTAGTCATAGCTCCCTTCTGTTGTTTCTGTTCAGCCGCCCAATGTCACAGTAATTGGGTGTGCAAATATTGCAAACTACACACAAACTCTTGTCTCCAAATGAAGTTATTTTTATAGAGTCTGTTTCTCAGACACATGCATATAACCGAAAGCTTTCTGTTAACATCCACTGCTTCAAAAATTCATTTTGACCAAAAATAATATCTGTTTAAGATTATTCATGGTTTTCAAAAGTGCAGAAGACTAAAGATCTGTAGAAAATCCTTCCTGGGGGCCTCTAGGGCAGTTTCCAGCCGAGGCTGTTGATGTATTTGAGATGTCACAGCTCCCTCCAGCGGGCCACTGCCAGGAGGAGGATTCTGCAGGCACCACCCAAAACTTCCAAACCTCAAACAGAAAATATTCAAAACACTATTTTTTTTAAAACATTTTTTCCCCCTGAACGCAGTAGCTGGCTCTCCCTTCTCACAATGTAATAATATTGAAGCCAAGACTTGTATAAAATCTGAGAAAATTAACACACATGGACCAGATTTTCATACAGACTCAAACCAATTATTTCCTGTTGACTGCCATGTAAATACAGTTTTTCGTTTGGAGTAGGGTGGCATGGCCTATGAAACACAACATCTGAGATGTACTAGGATGAGGAAGGTTTCCTATGTTTACATCCTCCAAGTTATCATTCTGCAACATCAAACTACTGCAACAAGTCCAACACAAATGATATGCCATTCATTTGAACATATGTGACTCCATGTAGGTTTGTTTTCATAACGTGGATTACTGTTACTTTTGAGCCTTCACAGGAGCTGATGCCTTCCTTTATGAGTTTTCAGGTGTGGCAGTGGATGAAGCCGTGTCCATGTGAATGACAAAGTCTAGTCCAGGGTAAGTAGCAGATCCAGACTGGAAATGTGTTCTTTCTTTCCAAGAACCTGAAAACACAGAACAATTATTTTGGGAGATTTCCAATACTTCTAGTTCTGGGTGTCATTTTTTTGTGTGATTTTCATATCCCATAAATCTTTCTAGCTTCTTGGGAGATGATGTCTTGTGACATTACCATTTTATAAATATTTTGATTTTCACAAAAACAGTAAACCCCATCATCTATATTAATAATTTTTAGACTAATGATTTAATATTATTAGATTGATTATTTGATATTAAAATAAAAAAAATGAAAGAAGTTTAATGCAGTTCATTACTACTCCTTTCCAATCAACTTCTGTTCACATTACTGACTGTTCAGTAGTGATTCAAGCTGTAGGTTTAAAAATGGGCTTGCAGCTGATGGATAGTGCTGGCAAACCAAGGAATAAATTCAGCATAATGGTTATAGATAGGTGGTGGCTGAGCCTGTAAGAATCTGCATTAGATACAATGGTATCAGCATCTGGAGACACAACAGCAGCACTACATAAATCATGTGTAGTGTTATATGTTCTCAAAGTATATAATATGTTGCCTGGCAACTGCATGTCTCTCAGCTTGGCAAAGTAACTGTTTTTAATTATGTCCCTGTGATACTGTATGACCACAGAATTAAGAACACTGAATCTGCCTGATTGCTTTAAAAATGTCATTTATTAAAAAATAAAGCTCCTTTTCCGAGTCATTAATACGCCTTGCCTCAGTCAAGCGTTCTGTGCTTCTAGTCTTTTTCCTAAGCATACACTACAGTATTGCAGTCCAAGGATAATTATGCAGAACCTGTTTTCCCTGAATATTTCAGGATTTATAGAATTTATAAAGCCTCCTTCATGTAGTCAGGGACTATTGCTGCTTTTTTTTTTTCTCTGTCAGAATGTGCTTACATCTCTCTACTCACAGAGTCAAGAAATTAGGTCTGTTTTGCTCTCCTGTGGCCTGGACTTCATTTTGTGTAAGGAAAGGCACTAATATGCAGACCGTCTTGGCACATATCAGTAGTTTACAACATCCTTCAGCTGGATTTAGGTAAACTAAGTACACCTGAAAAGCTACATCCCATATATATACACTATATTTCCAGATATCTGTAAATGGTAATTCCTGCACTGTATTTTAAGACTCTGAGTGAACTACATTAGTAAAACACTTTGCAAAGTCATGGAGCTGATGCACGGTCTAATCCACAGTCTTCAGTTACTATCATCTCTGAAGAACATAGCTAGAGAAGAAATTGTAGATATCATCTGTCTTTGCAGGTCCAGCTGCAGTAGGAAAGGAGTCAATAATCCCCTGAAGCACACTGCCTGGGACACCCTGAAACATGGGAGTCACCTCCCTATTCAAACCCACTTTGATGGAGTGAATTAGGAATAGGTCTTCTATCATAGGGATGAATACTCCAGCCAGAAGGTGGGTTATAGAAAAGGTGTCACAATTTCACAATTCTCTTTTGTGGACTCCTTCATATTTGAGGGCCTTAATAAACTCTGGGACAGCCATTTGGACTGGACCTCTTAAGAGACTTAAAAGAGATGCTTAGTTGCTTGTAGGCAAGAAATCTCAGATGCATGGGAAAATTGAGCTACACCAAACAAAAATTTTCAAGTGGCATCGGCAAGTTTCTAGTGAGGCAGGGTGCCTCCAGCATTACTAACCAGCTGCTGCAGAGTTTTTTGAATTGAATTCTTGTACATAGGTATTCAGTTCTACCTTATTTCTATATTTTATTAAACCCCAATTGGATTTTATTAATTTATTTTTATATATGGTCCCAAGTCCCTATTGAGATTGTGCTCTTTTCATGTTTTAACACATAATTGTCCATTAAGAAACCTTCAAGAAATAACTGAGTGCTAGATGACTCCTTCTAAGAAAATAGCCCTGGGAGATCATCTAGGAGAGGATGGCCTTAAGAATACTCCCTCATATCATACTCCGTTCTATACAGCTTTTTCACTGTATGATTACATAGGAACAAAGATTTTCTCAGGTACTATTGCTTCATACTCAGAATATTGGACACTAATTTAATATTACACTTTCTGGCTTTTTTTCCTTCTGTGTATGGAGTCCTTACCTAATTTTATAAAATGTAAGAAATGCACTAAACTTAGTATGAATATGAACGTATACTTCATTAAACTCAGCACTGGCACAGGTTGTCCAGGGAGGTTCTGGAGTCTCCATCCTTAAAGATAATAAGATATTTTAACATGGTCCCAAGAAAACAGCTATAGGTGGCCCTGCTTGAGCAGGGGGGTTGGACCAGATGACTTCCAGAGGTCCCTTACAACCTCAAACATTCTGTGATTCTGTGAAACGTACAGTGAAAGGAGTCTGATCAGAAGACCCAATTACTATCTGTCCCTTCCCTTCCCTTCCCCCAAACCTTCTCAGCTAACTTGAAAGTATCTACAGAGAAAAAAAAATTAGTCTCAAAACCCAAACCCATGGCAATAGGACATGACTCAGAAGTTGGCAAGTTCAGCCTCTGGAGCAGAATGAAAAAGCCCATCCTTAAATCCAGAGCCTGATGGGCAGCTCCCAAGCAGTCACACTGAGCTGGGGGACCAGCAGCTGGTGCATCCCACCTGAGCAGTCAGGATAGAGCAACATAGAAACATCTAGCAAAAGATTTTTTTTTTGTTGGACAGTTTATTGCTTTGGTTTGAAATTGTATTAGACTGGGAGGACTTTATATTGTTTTTCATAAAGAGAACTGTGAAGAATAGATACAAGATTATCAGTGCACTTCAGAGGTTGTCTTTTGTACACATCAGATTGGTCCAGTGCAAGATTTTATTCCCTACAACTCAAGCACTACAGTGCCTAGTGCCAAATGCAGTCCTAGCTGTCCACTTTCATAGTGTGTGGGGAGAAGTGACTGCCCAGGAAATCTAGTGTGCTGTGTGGGAGCTGCCTTGTGTGGGCCAGAAGACACAGGCATGGGAATAAGCCTGGGATCCCTCCTCAGCTCTCCAGTGTGTGAGTGGGTGTCTTGGAGTACTCCCTTGGAAAGCACACCTGCCATAGCCTGGGGAATTCACAGCTCTTACTGCCCAAGAACGTAACTAGAAACACCAGACCATAGGCAACAGCCAGCCAGGGAAGTAGTCTCTGCCCCAGTCGTTAAACTTGTGTGGCTGCTCAGACAGGATAGTAAGATTCACTGAAGAAAAACAGGCAGGACCACAAGAGAGAAAATGAGAGCAAGTCTTCCTCTGCAGCAAGACTGGTGAGGAATGAGGTGGGGGAGTCACATCTGCTTTATAGATATAATACGTGGAAATGAAGTAGAGAAGAGATTGTCTGATTAAAAATGTCTTCAGTGCTGAGGACTTGGAGGACTTTCAAGGTTTAACCTTGAAAATAAATGTCCTGTTTTGTATCTATCACTTTTTTGCAACAGCAGCAGCTGAAGGGAAACTTGAAGTTACAGATGAGCTTTACGTTATTTTGTAGAAGTGAAAACACAGGCTCTTATCATCCAGGCTTGACTGAACTACTCAGTTCCTGAAAATGGGTCACAGAGAGCATCTGCACTAATTAGGAAAAGTTGGCAAAAACAATTATTGCAAGTTAAAAACGTGTGTCAGATCCGTTTTACTTGCATAGTTGATCTGGAGGTGATGTAATGAACAGGTTTTATACCAAAGCAGGACATACTGAAGAGGATGACTCAATTCTGGGAGCTGCAGGGAACAAGTTAAATCAGGTTCACTTTGCAGAGCAGCAGCTTTTGCCAACTCCTCAAGAACATAAAGCAACTGCAGCTGCACCTTCCCCAAAGGCCCCACAGCATGTGGCTCCATGCAGTTAAAATTTTCCTTTTCTTCTTAGGTCCAATTGTTTGTTTGATGGATTTAAACTGCTACGTCCCTTGGCAGAATTCAAGAGAGGACTTGAGTGCTGCTGAGTCAGATAATGTACTGGTCTTGAAGCACTTGGGATGCAAAACAGAGTCCCAAGGCTTGTGATAAGTATTTCCTAAGTTTGTACAAACTCAGGTATGAAGCAATGCTGTGCCTGTGGAGAATGAATTATATCAGGCTGGAGAGCTATAAAACTGATGTGTGAGCAGGCCAACTATAGTGGTCAGTAGGAAGTAGGATACCTGACCAACTCTGGGCATTCAATATAAAACTGTAGGAGGTTCCTGGACTCTGGTTTGGGGCCCAGACATCCAACATTAATCCCTGCAGTGCATAAGTTTGAGCTCGTGTAACTTGTAGACATTAAACTCTGTTTCCTCTTCTTCTTTATCAAAACCTCTGTTTTCTGGACCTGTTTAATTACAGGCCCAAACCACTCCTGTACAAAAGCAGGAATAGAGGGGACCATCACGCAGACAAGTGTGTATGCAGCAACGTTAGGTGCCTGGCCAATGATTTAGTCCTCTGCTAGGGCAGGCCTATGTTCAGATTGTTATTTAGAGCTAGACTCTGTCTTTTCCTACATTTTCATTACTTTGCTAATGAAACAAAGGAGTAATTAATTTATCTTTAGTGTTAAACAAGTAATCATGCAAAGCAGGTACCAACATGGAAGGAGAATTTGAATTGGTCTTTATGTGTGTGTTCCAAACTGCTGAACTCATTTGATATATTACTGACTTCAAGAGGCTGTAGGATTCTGTATCTTGGAGAGTACCTGGATGACAGGAAAAGATGTGTTTCTTTTATTAACTTCCAGCATTATTTCACTACATGAATCATTTCAGTATGCAAAGCTGTCATGAAAATTTGCAAGCCTGGGCTCACAGTTCTACTCACCTATGTTTACTATGATGAAAAAAAATAATCATACCTTACTCATACATCAAAAAACTGATTACCTCAGGCAAGCAGAATCTCAACCAGCTTGTTTTCCATTAGCTCTTTCGAAAAAACAGACATAATGAGAAAGTCCTCAGTCACTTTTCTTTTTAGCAGTTTCTGTGTTATCTTGAGTCAGCCCAGGAACTCACTGAATGTGTGGCTACAACTTATCTTGAACTGGGAAGAATGGGCTTAATATTCCTATTTAGAAAGGAATATAATAAGTCTATATCTAATGTTTAGAAAGCATTTTATCTAGATGTTTCTCTTACTGCCAGAAATCTCATTGACCTTTTTTAACATGGCAACTGAAATAATAATGTGAGTATGAAATAACTATTCTGAAAATGAACATTTCAGAGCTCCTATATTGCACAGCTCAAACTGGGGATATTTGTTGTGGTTGATTTTGCCAAGGGAGTATGAAGCTAATGCCTTTTACAGAAAGCAGGCTCAAAAGTGGAGAGAAAATTAAGCTCTGGTGACAGCAGTTCTGTACTTGTCAATATTCTGTATTCTCTTTGCTAAGGAAAGCCTATTTCCCCTCTTCAGCTATGCCATCAGTAGCTCATTCACTAAGATATTAAACCAGACGTTAAATGGTATCACAACATCCCAGCCAAAGCTCATTTTCAGAACAGAGCCTGTGAAGTGGCTTTGCTGGATCAGGGCCCTTGTTCCATTTAACATCGATTCAGTTACCTGAGACTTCACCTCATTCTCAATCACTGTGTCCTGCTGCAGCACTAAAAATTTCATATTGCTCTTCATAATTGTTCAAATCTTTTCAAAGTCCAACTCTTATATACCAGCCAGAAAATATCTTCCCTTACATCTTAAATCAGACTAAGCAGTAAGTCTTTTTAATTCTTGTTTTTCAAGATGAATTCCTGGTCAGTGAAACAAAATAAGAAGAGGGACATAGATTCAGTTCTTCCCAGCATCACACTTCCTCGCTGCAAGTAAAGCTGTGTAGCTCCTGGGGTGGCCAGGAAGAGACAGCAGGAGGCAGCTCTTGCAACTCTGATCCATCTCCCTTCCTTCCCCCTGACACCACACTGCTGAGGGGCAGAGCCCAGGAGTGGCATTTCCACCACTCTTGGCTCTAGCATTCTGGCCCATGGAGTGTTCCATTGCCACTTCACTGCACCTCTGCAAATGTCACGCTACCCTTAAACCTTCCTGTCACACTGTGCCCCAAGAAACTACCCCACCAGCAAGCCAATCTCTCTATCCTTCTGGATTCCTGCCTGTAGCTTGGACCTGTCACACTGACACAATATATCCACAGACCTCTCTTCCCTTAAATCAGCCAGGGATAGGGCTCCTGCCTGTTTGGGAGCTGGAAGAGCAAAGGGTTGGATGCCAAATCGCTGGATTGCAGCTGGGGACTTCAGGAAGCTCCATTGCCTGAGCAGCCACCTCGTGGCTAAGGATGGAAGAGATGGTGGTGGTAGTAGGCATGTCATGGAAGCACAGCTCAAAATGCTGTGCTGTCTGAAATTTTGCAATGCCATGAAAAGTGGCTTAGATGATGAATATTGAAAGTCCTTTATTACTGAAAGTCATAAAAAAGTAAAAAATACCAGAACTTGTAATTCTGTTCCTTTTTTTTTTTAGTCCTCAAAAAGAAGAAACTAGAGTTGACTTTGAGAAGAAAGCAAAGAATTAAAGTTGTACTGCTCAGACACTTGGACTGAACCCAGCCAGGCAGATGAGTAATTAAATGAGAAGTCACATTTTAAAACATCTGTTCTGCATAATATATGACAAAAAAAGAAATGTGATTCAGCATGGTTACTAAGTTTAATGAAGAAGATAACACATAGACTTTAAAGAATTAATTTCTCAAGGTTGAAGAAATTGAAGAGAGGCACTTCTACCCATAGTCCTATGGCAAAGTTTTTAAGGCTTATTGCATGTTATATTCAGTCCACTGTACCCTGTAATCTTCTCGATGAAAGTTTTCTGATGATAAAAAGATGAAGTAGATGAGGAATAAGGTCTTGCAATACAATTTAGAGAAAGAAAGAACCATGACTCTTTCTGAGTTCTTGATATTTTTGGCTTTATGTACAGACACACAGCAAAATCTCCAGTGTGCTTTTGCATGAGCCTGCTGAAAGTCTTTATGCACAAGTATTAACTGAACTTTTGGAAATGAATATTCATTATGTTTCTTGCTTCTCCATGATCCTTGGGGAACTTGTAATGAAGGAGCATGTAGGAGAGAAAGGTAACTTTATTCTCTCTTTCTGCAAGACCCTCATCAATGCTTCAAAACAAGATGAAAATGCTTTGTGTTCAGACACCGATAAGTTTAGTGCCACTGTGTTCAAAAGGATCCTTCTGCTTATTAAGCTTCAGGTCACAGAGGGGGCAAAAGTCTCATTCTATGTGGGTGTCATTAATTATGGCAAACACATGCAATAATCTCCTTTTTTATTGATGACTCATACTGTGAGGACAAATAAGATAATTTTCCTCACAGTACTAGGTAAGAAGAAGAGACTGCTGTGCCTTAGCTAAAAGTTCATTAGGATATTGGTGTTTTTAAATTTGAGCGTACAGTGATGTATATGCTTTATTCCAGCATCTTTTCATATTTTAATAACTTCCTTCTGTAGTGTGAGGAATTAAAGGAAAAAACCCCTTGAGGAGAGGCTCCAGCATTAAATGAATAAGTTGCCCTTTGTCCCAAGAATCTGCTTCACTTTCCTCCTGCACTGCCCTCCCCTCTGCATATTTTCCCTTTTGCTGGGTATTTGTGCCTCCCCGGGCACTTACCTGTCATTTGACCTCTCCAGGTATGTGATAAGCCCAAGTCACCAAGTCTGTAAAGTCAGTTCAGTCCCTCTTCCGACCCTTCATGGCCCATATCTGTCCCACCAGACACCTACCCTGTCCTCTTCATTCACTGTGTGTTACAAAAGACCATCCTCCCCTGGCAGGAAAGGAAGTGTGTTCCACTTTCTAGGATTCCTGCTAATTGCACTAAGTTGTATCCATCACTGCAACAGGTGCCATTCCTGCTTCAACAGTGCAGGAGCCGTGAGTAGGGCAACACGTCTGTGTGCTTTGCTGGCCTACCTAGTCTGGTGTGCAGAGGCTCAGCCAGCTCTGCCGGGTACAAATCTGCAGAACCAGGGCACCCACCAGCCCAGGGGTGTTGAATACACCTGTGGGCCGGTGTCACTCTCTGCTGGGCTACCTGAATTGCAGGGAGGGTCACAGTAGTCGCCTTTGTCTGGTCTATGGCACAGAGCAAGACAGAGCATGTTAGGGAGCAGGGAGTTTTGGCTAGTTGCAGGCTGATGCTCTGAGTTAAGGTGACAATGCAGATGTACCCAAAGTGTCCTCTAAGTGTCTGGCTAGGAATTACAATCTTTGGGGCAGAGTGGCACAGGCTTTATCAGAGGGCAGGGCAGGGAGCACATGACCTTCTGTGTTTACTGAGAAGTCATGGCACTAACCAGGTAGCTAAAGCAAACTCCACATTTGAGAAACAGTCCCGAGGAAGCAACAAACCTTTGAACATAAGGAGCAATGGAGATGCTTTGTGTCTGTGGTATTTACACAGCCCTTACCAAAGCACCTCCTGAGCTTCTGAAGCTCTTCAAGCGGTGGTGCTTGCTGAGGCCTGGTGACAAGAGACAAGTTCTTCAATGCTCCATTTAGGAACAGCAGTCAGAGGCACAGAAGTCCTGTCTTCAGTTTTAGTTAGTGCTTTGGCCTCAGGAGGACACCAAGCTGTCACTGTGTGCTTTCTGTCTGGACCAAGGACCTGTCAGCCTGGCTGTAACGTTTGCTGTACTGAAAGATAAACATGGGTCAAATGATTTACTGGCCTGCACTGTATCTGGCGCAGCTGGGGCTGGCTGCATTCACACTGCCTGAGGGTACCTGTGCTGGTGTTTTGCGTTTCCTTCCTGACAAGCTTGGAGAGAGGCTGTGCCAGAGTCACATTGCATGCTCGCACGTGAAAAAGGGCTTTGTTTACATGCATGCTGTCTAATCTGCACTTCAGTTTCGAGCTATGCCAGAACATATGTCTGCATATACCCACTTCTAGCTTGCTTTGTGGACCTTGAGCTCCTGGAAAGAAAGTTACGCTACTGCTTATGATGAGCAGCCTGCACTGGGCTGTATGGGAGCGATACTAAGCAGGAGCATCTCCCAGCCACGCAGTGGTCATCTGAAAGTCAGAGTTGGAAGCCAGGATTTGGTAGGCAAAATGTTACACCAGTTCTACTTTCCCAGCTTCTAAATGATGCAGACCTTGTTTCCAGTGGCTTTCCAGAGCTCCACTGATTTAGCCAGCATCTATTGCCACCTACTATCTTCTGCTTTCCATCATCTAAGAGGGATCATGAGGTTGTCTTACAAAATCTCCTTTCCATGGATGGACTTCTAAATTCTCTGATGATACACAGCAGCTCAGCATTAATTTCTGTGATACAGTAATGAAAATCCATTGAGGAAGTAAAGGAAGAACAGGGAGGCTTCCTTGCCTATCAGGTTACCCAGAGCATCTTGCTCTCCGGTGGTCTCACCTTGTCCACGATCTTGAGGAAGGCAATATAATCATAATCTAGCAGATGTAAGAGGAACAGAAAGGAAGGATACTTTTTACATCAGCTTCAGAACTAATTGCCTGAAATAGTTAGGAAAGGTGGCCCAGTGTTCAAACTGTGAATTCTTTTTTCCTTTCTTCTTGGCAGGGCTTGTTTTGATCACCTATCCTGCGCAAAGGACTGCATACCTTAATAAGGAACAAAATGTCGTCTTACTAGAAAACCACCTGTCATGTGGAAAGTTGTGCTGTGGAACAACATCTGTAGCATAAATGCAAATTTAGCTGTCTTGAAGACAGAAGCTGAGAGAGAGCTGGCACAATCGAACAGCTACAACAAGCCAGCCCAGGCTTGGATTAGTAGTACAGCTGTACTCGGTATGTGTAAATTATGGAGATCCTTTGGCAGAACCCCAAACTGTCATCAAATCTGGGTCTCTCTCCATCATCCCAATCTTCCTCACTAATAGCTATAAGACTCTTCCCTGTGCTTAATTTGACCTTGTTTGTGAAACAAAAAAGTCTCCATTGCCAAAAGGCTTAAACTTCTGCAAACACTGATTAAGGTTGGAACTTTGCCTTCTACTTCAGTGGGGGCAGGTTTGGGCCCTCGGGCAGTGACCCGTGAGGGAGTGAACAGGATGATCTAAGAGAAACATTCTTGGTCCCTGATATGCCCAAGGCTGGAGGCCAAAGACTTTTAAGCATTGAAGTGTGTCACTGGTAGATTACATATATCCTGTCATAATTTACAGGGGGTTTAGAGCGTTAATCTCTAAAGAATACACAGCACGAAGAATATTTGTAAAATGAGGAAATCTACCGAATTTCTCTGTTTATACCATATAAATAAAACATTTTTTTAAATTCATCCCATACAGCTTAAAAATAGTAATGATAAACTGACTTCAGCCAGCTTTTCCTCTATAGAGATACAACAGCAAGGTACTGTGGTGGCTCCTTAGTGGCTGAGAGTAACATGCTGTGAGCACCATGGCTGGGCCGGAGATGCTAAGGGAAGCATCCTTTTCCTCCAGCTGCCTCTGCACTGTCTGATCTCATCCATTAAGCCCAGTTAGTAAACTAGCAGAAAACAAGATTAAAAAATAAAAATAAATTTAAAAATATCAGCGCACTGTTAAATATACTGTCACTAAGAGACAAGAAATGCTTCTGAAAACTTTCTCCCAGAAAGGACATAATCTTTTTTCTTCTATTTCAGGGTGACTTGACTTTTCCTCCTATGAATGTCATTTAAAAGACCCTGCTGAGCAAGAATTGAATCTGAATACATTTCAGTGCTAGCTTAAATCTCACTGTCTTTATACCATTATCAGCATAGTCCAGCTTATTTCAAAACAGCTCAAACTGAATGTTTCATAGAAATTTTTACCTTTTTTCCTGTGACTGGATTAAGATAAAAATGCCTCCGGAAGTAGAGTTGATGAGAAATACAGGTGTTGTTTGTCGAAGAGTCAAGGCAGTATTTCTGACTGCACTGAGTAGCATAATACTATCTTCTAAAACAATGGTTCAAAAGTTACAGACAAATAAAAGAGCATTTGGAGTTTTGACTACCTGACCTGGTTGATTGATAGACACAGGAACCTGTTTTGCCAGCAGAACAAAACCGTCAACTCTACCAACATTTCAAGCTCCTTTTGATATTCATCTGTAACAGTAAAGATCACATGTTGTTGATTTAATGATACTCTATAAAATCTAGACATCTCAGTACCCAACCAGGATGATAACTAGTTCATCCTCACAAGGCTGAACCTACAATGTCAGACTAAAGTTGTTTGTTTTTCTTAACAGAGCACATAGTTTCTAAATATTTGCTTAGATCTCTGGGGACCTGACATTCTGTCTTGACCAGGAATAAAGAAATTAAAACTGTCAAAAGAAGACGATGAAAAGCAAGCGACAGATGAGTGTAGGTTCTAGAGCGGCTTGACACTGCGCCAGTTCCTCCTTTATTTTTGTAAATATGCTGGCTCATGGTCCCTGGGATTACTTGTCAATAGAGTGTTGACTCCCTGGATAATTCCTTTTGTTAGACTTGCTTATTTGAAAATAATTCTCTTTTATTTTTTGTCATGATATATCACATCATCTGGGTGTTAGAAAGGATTGTTCTTCTGTAAGTAAAATGTAGCATATACAGCAAAATGTAAATTGAGCACCTTCTATTAGAGGCAAGTGTACATAAAGAATTTCAAGCATTGCAATTAAACCACATTTCTGAAGTTTAGCTTATACTGTTTCCACTGAGAACATCAGGTGCTTGGGCATATGGCATCACCAGTAAATTATGACACTTGCCTACATTAATTGTCATAGTTACTAAGTCATTAAGTTATTAGGAGTTACTGAGAAGTCACTATGGATCTCCTAGGTTGATCTTCTGCAGTATACAGAGCAGAGGTTTCAGGAATGGCTGCTTCAGGTCTCATAGTTCAGACTGAAACAGAATGTGTTTTTCAGAAAAAGGTCTGATCTTGATTTAAATACTTGTAGCGCTAGAACCCCCCAAACCCAGACACTTTTTTTCTAGGGGCAATCACCAGTCTCTGAAGAGCTGGCTGAGATTCTGCTCCACAGCAAACAGGCTGTTCATAGCGAAAACAGCCAGTGTAACCTAAACAACTATTGCTTTTTTATTGCACAGATTTTTCTCCTCTCCTTTGCAAGATGAAGTTTTGACAAGACTAGAATACTGAATGCAGTATTTTGCTAGTTAGCAAATAATCATTTACAATGCTGAATAATTTAAAGGATATTTCATTCTGGCTTTATGAGTCTTTTGTTTAAGTTACTTATAATGAAATCCCTCACAGGGATCCTGATTTTTCTCCCTGCATGTTACTGACAGCTGTTTATGTGCTGGTGGTCATATTTACCAAAGTGATATACTGGTCTGTGGCAAATATCAACATGCAAGGCTCTTTCTGCCTTCACAGAGCAGATGTAACCATGGAAATTTATTTTCAAGCTGTTAGTGACTTGGAGAGAAATGGTCACATGCTCTCGGGCCCATCGTGTGACTCTTGAGGATGTGCTGTGCAGGGCTGAGAGTTGGACTGGATGACCCCATGGGTCGCTTCCAACCCAGCATATCCTGTGGTTCTGTGATTTGATGTTTGACACAGAGACCTACACAATTTTCCTTTTTGCCTTCTCTGTATTTTTCAGCAGGCTATGGGACACTGTTAGTTTAATCATCCAAATCATCCTACAGGCCAACGCCGAGGAGCTAGAATTTAGTTCTTAAAGCTTTAATTCCTCTTGCAAGTTATTTCTTTGTTTCCTTTATACTCCTTGGCATCTGAGTCAGTTCTTGTTCTTGACATCCTGAATTCAGGTGAAATGGGTGCTAATTTTTACCTTTTTGCCAGGATGCAATGGAAACTGGGACAGGGGAGTCAAGAGTCAGGAGTGTCCCCAGCACTGTCTGTGCTGCACCAATTTCCATCCCACAGGGTCTGACTGTGAATGGTTTTAATCTTCCTCTGATTACAGATGCACAGGGGAAGCTTCAAAATGGTCTCAATATTCCCCTACTTCCCACACTCCTCTGAGGGCATGGGCTGTGCAGAAGGGCCATGGCACATGGCCACCAGCACAACCTCTCTTTCTCAACTCAAATATGTTCAGCCCTGCCTCAGCCAGCCCTGGGAACCCCTCAGCACCCTTCTGCTATCTGCTCACCTGGTATGGGATTATTTGCTTTGCTCTTTCTAGCAGAACACATAAGCCAGGAGAGCTCTCCTGCTTGACTGGCAGCTGTCCTTAGTCAAGCCCCACACAGGGTGTCCAGCTCCAGTATCCAAGCTGACAAGGCAGGTCCTCTGTTCTCCTCTCCCCATAGCTAGTTGTGTCCCATCTCATGAGCATACAGGGTCAGCAGTACAGCCAGTGCTCAGCCTTACTCCTGTCTAGCTTCATGTAACTGCTTAGTTTCCAGACACAAAGGTTAATCTCAGGCCTTACTGAGCAGACCCATCAAATCTACTACTTTTGGTCTGGTCAGGTCTTTATGTTCCACTGTATGGATAAGTCGATATCTGCAAAAGCCTTCTGAAATAAAAGGCTTGGATTTATTACGTAAATATGTATTAGATAAACAAGTTTTACACCAAAATATGCATGGAGAGAGCCTTTCCAGAAAAAGACACATAAAAATTTCATTTGACAAGCACCTTATCATAAAGTGCTATTTCCCTCTGGTGAAAAGGTGCCATATGAAAACTGGCCTGGCTACACACCTTTTTTTTTCTAAATATTCATCATGGAAATGCTCTCTTTGAAAATCTAAAAAGAAGCCCAGATCAACTTCAATATTCCTAGTTGATACTAGCTTGTAACCACGGAAAATATGTCTTTTCTACTCATCCCATGTGGAAAAACCCCTAGTCCAATATCCTAGAAGTTATGAGGATTCCCAAAAAGACAAGATTGGTGCAAAAAAATTTCTCTCCTGATGTGTATTTTCATCTTTTTAGGTCCTATTCATAAAGCAGTTCTGAAGGTACTCTTCATGAACTGGAGTGGTTCCAGCAATAAGCCTCTCCTTATCCTATCTGACCAACTGGCAGGGTTGGCATGTGTTTCTGTTCCTTAAAAGCATGAAGGCAGAGAACATACCTCCCAGCGTTTGGCACAGTGCTCCTGATACCATGGGTGTGTGTCTCATTAGCTTCCCAGGACCTAAACATCAGTAAATGTGATCATCAGAGGAAAATGATGAACCTGACTAAATGGTTCCAGCCACCTGCTACTTTGAGGAAGGCATTGTGCTTATCAAAAAGAGACAACTTCAATTTTCTTTTAGGACAAAACAGCATTTAAGGACACAAGGTGTTGCTTCAGTTGTTACCTGTCTGTGCATGATCTTAACTGAGCATAATACTGCTCTGACTAGTCATAGCGGCTCAGGGCATCGCAGGGGAACACGTCCAGACAAAGCAGGACACAGGTGCTTTTCTGCAAGTCCCTTCCCATTCCCATTCATAGGCAAGTTGCTGCTGAGGAAAGATCATGGACCTGAGATAGAGAATATGTTACCAGTGTGGAGACAGAGGACACCTTGCTGTGCAGAAGCAACTCATACGTGTATGGCCTGGGGGATAAGGAGCTGAAGAGAACTGAGCAGAGGAGGGTTTGAGAGATAGTCCCATAACTACACAGAATAGTGTCCAGGATTGCCAAGTACGCTTTGCAATACTCCTCTGCAGTGCTGTGATTTATTATCTAGCATAGCTAACTTACTGGGATGGGATGATGAAGGAGAATAGCCGCTACCAAGCAGGCAATGCCAGCTCCATGTCTTCTGAGTACTCCTGTGTAAAAATCCCCACATGCATTTACTCAGGGGCACAAAGAGGGGACTGCGAAGCCAACTCTAACTGTGCTTCCTAAAATGGAGAACTCTGCTATTTTCAGGAGATAATAGTCGTTCTGTGAAATAAACAAGATGTATTTCCCTGATTGTTGCTGTCTCGACAAATGTGGCTCTTCTTGGAATAAAAAGGGTTCTACCAGATCATTAAACCACATAGTTGTCTCAACTTCCTTTAATTAAGGATTGCAGTATTGCTTTGTTTATTGCTTAAATAAAAAATAGTTACAGCTCTGCTCTCTGCAGTTTGTTTTTATTCAATTTCTCCAGCAAAGCAGTTCTTTCTGTGAAAACTCAGCAGGGGAGGGAAAGAAAGGGTGAGCAGAAGTTCATCTACTTTCAGTGAAAGGAATTAAATGTGATTTTAAACAAGAAACCTCTAAGAATTTTTTCTTTATTTCTGATTCAGCTTTTATCGGGAGAAGCACGAATCAGAATCACCAGCCATGAGTACAACAGGAACTAGAAGCTTGGATGATAAACAGAGAATGGATGTAGGAACACAGCTGGCATCTTCTTTGAGGTCACACTGCTCCCTCAGATACTTGCTGTGAAGGACATACAAGCCTGTGGTGTCTACACAGCTGCCCATGTGACAAACTGTCCACCTGTTTGATGTACTGATAATCTGGATTGATTAATCTAAATCACAAAGATCTCGTATTGGGAAATGTCTAAGTTTTCCTTGTTGTTCCAAGTGTAGTTTGTCTTTCTTGTGCCTACCAGGAATATTTAAATTGTAACAGACATACTACTGGACCAGTGGTGCAGAACAACTTCATGAATTGACTCAAAAGCTCTTGCACTAGGGTGTTATGATAAGTTAGTAATGCCTGTTCTGGACCACTGGCCTTCTCTAAATGCCATTATGTTCACTGCAGCCTCAGTGGATTCAGCTTTCAGTGAACAGCAAGGGATGACGTGGTAAGACTAGTCTTTTGCTACTGCAACGAAGAGAGACACATTTTGAATGATTCCAGTATGGCTTCTCCCCAGAATCTCTTGGAAATCACATCTGGCAGAGGTGAAATTCACATAATAACTGCATTGAAGCAAAAGCTCTTCAAGTTTCTCTACCTGAAATTACATGAATCGAAGTCAGCCATGAAAAGCAACTACTTACCATTACAGGAAAGGAGAATGCCTAGGGAAGGTAGACAGCACAAGATGTATTGGCTGTGGCTGGGATAGAGTACATGTTCTACATAGCAGCCCCCGTGCTGTGGTTTGGGTTTGTGACTAAAACAGTTGACACCACCAATATTTTGTCCATTAATGAGCAGTGCTTGCACAGTGTTGTTGCTGTCTCTCTTTCCCACTCTGCCCCCTTTCTCTCCAGTGAGTAGGATTGGGGGGGTAAGTAAAAAATCTGGCCCCCTCCCTGACCCAAAGTGGCCATAAGGGTATTTCCTGTGAGATGATGCCATGCTGAGCACTAAAAAATGGGGGGGTTGTGATCCAAATCAGCTGTTGCTCTGAGACTCTTGGCACTGTTCTCTTGTAGGAGGTGGTGAATGAATGCTGTCATGTTACTTGTTTTTTCCTCCTTCCTTCACTTATTAAACTGTTCTCATCTCAAACTATGAGCGTTCTTGCTTTCACTCCTCCTGTTCTCTCTCTTGTCCTGATGAGAGGATGTGTGGGTGCTTAGCTGCTGGCCATGGTCAACACGCAGTAACTGTCCGTGTCTGTAGTTCTCTTTAGGCAGATGTATCAGGGAGTGCTGATGAGTGCTTACCTGAGATATGGTTTGGCCTTTAGATGGTTGCAGAGCGCCCTTCAGAGCCTACATAGCAGGCTTTCAGCCAGCACACCACAGGAGGTCAAGCATATCTGGGACAAACCCAGGTAAAATCTACTCCAGCCACGGCAGTCTTTTGTCTCTAGCAAGAATGCATCTACACCACATTATTGAGTCACTTCACAGGTGACTATTGAAGCAGTGCTCTCCAGGAAATACACTTAATGGGGGTGGTACAAGTATCACACGGCTGAGTTTCTTACAGCAGGGAGTGAAGTTACTGCCTTGGGCAGTGCTTGGAGATATTCGAAGCAGAGCTTGCTACTGCTGTCCCCAGACCGCATTTCTTCCATGCTGTTGCAGCCTCAGGTTTCTGTCCTTCTGTTGCTCCTTCAGTCTTGACCCCTAGTGCCATCCATGTGAAATGCAAACTACAAAACACTATAAAAAGGGTCACCAAAACTCAGAGTGATATTTGATTCTGAGTGATTTAAAAACTTCATACTTAATTTGGTGCAGTAGTATTTATTGCTTAGCAACTTACATGTTTCTTTGTCAAGTGTTGCTGCAAGTTCATATTATTCAGTGAGTGCTCCTCTGCCTCCTGAACTATTCTAAGCATTTAACACGTTTCACATGAATGTCACTTTACTCTTGCTACATTAAACAGCTGACAAATTGTTAAAAAGTTTTTGAAAGATTTATACTTCTCATAGTGAGATTAGATATATCACAGTGATGTGTGGTCATTCCAAGATGTCAGATCGTAACAAAACCATGTTTCTCTTCAGGATCATCTCTTACCTCTATTTGTAGCAGAAGGTAGCAGAAGGATAGCCATGATGATGAGTAGTCTTGCAGTATGAGGAATCAAAATCAGTCAAAACCCTGAAGGAGAAGAGCTGCCTCTAATGAAATACCAGATCAATCAAGATGCTGGAGGGAGATGGTGTTACTGGTAGTTGTGAATTCAACAGGGAGAAGCTATGTTCCTTTGATAAAATAATTTAATGTTGTTCAAAGGAGTTTCAGTTAATAACTGAAATACTTATATTGAAGTCAACAGCAAAATAGGGGGAGATCGGTAGTTGCTATATACAGCAGAAATATCCTGTTGATTATAGACCCAGAAGCAGGTTAAGTGCTTGATTTAAATATTAAACAGAAGAGTATTATATCCAGTTGTCAGCTGTTTAAGAAAAATTACTTTAAAGGCATTTGTAAACAGTATATTAAATCACGATCAGAAAATACTAAACAAGTGTAGAAATTGCTGGGTTATCGAGAGCAAAGCACACTCAAACTCCTCAAGTTTCAAAATGTACAGCTGTCCAACACGTGGATTTGGGAACCTCTTGTTTACCTGCATGTGAGGAATGTGCATTTGCAATTGAGAAACAAAAAAAGCAACAATTTTAAGGACCACTTTGTGGTGTTTCACAGCTCACCGGCAGACCACGCACCGCAGGCTGCCTAGCAGTAGTTGAAAGCACTGGTCCTTTGGACAGTCAATCTGGCAGAACTGCCCTGCCCTAGGCTTTACCCTGGATAAGAATATTCTCTAGTGGATTTGGCCCTTGGTAATTTATGTTGTGGGGAACTGAATTCACATTCCAAAAGTCATGAGCCAATGTCTGAGACTTTGGTGTCAAACACCATAAGCTGTGTTCAGGTATCTATAGTTGCATATGAAGTTTCATTCAGGGAATTGAGGAGCATTCCTTGCTGTAAAATGGGAAACAAAGAGATGTTTGAAGTTAATCCTCTTGTTTCTCCTACAAACATAATCCTTTGTACTGAACTCTTAATACAGACAGTCAAAAGTCTTAAACAACAGACTCAATGTTTAAGAAACAAGCACTCAGAAGACATAATATCCCACGTAGAGATATTTTGGCAGCATGCTGTGAAATAGCATGAGTTTTGCTACAGTAGGAATTCAGCAAAAGCCTAATTACATCTACTCCGAGACTGGGTACCCAGTGAAATTCTCCATGGGTACAAGGAAATTATATCCCTACCAGACAGAAAGCAATTTTCTCTAATCTGAAAATAACAATGTGAAAACGGGGTCAGCAAAAAAAAGAGACATGGAAGAAGAAACAGTCAGAGTCTGATTAGAGAGGGGAAGGAAGCAAAATTGGTACAACATGGCATAAGGTACAGATCCCTGCTTGTGTACTCATCAGATGGAGTATTGTCTTCAATTTTAGCATTAGTAAGACTATTTAGTTTTCACTGTATAAGTAATGATACTCCACAATGACCCGCAAAGGGTTGCATTGACAGAGATTGATAAAATACTATTAAATTAATAAATTGAACCCTCCAGCAAAAAGGGATATGCAATTAAAGACTGCACACCAGAAAACACACATCACCGGCTGTCTTAAAGCTATGCTAGCATTTGAAGGAAGTGTGAAGCACCATTTAAATTCCTACAGCAATTAATCAGTACACTCCATTTCCCCTTGGGGGAAACAGAGCTGCCCTTAATTTCCATTTCCATATTCAGTGAGAATGAGGGTAAATACCCTAGGAGCCTATTACCATCCCTTCCCACCCTTCCACAGCCCCCTGTCAAAAGCAGGAGCAATGAGATTCAACACAGAAGTTCCCTGTGGTTGTGTTTCTGAAACGGCAGCTGGGCATCGGCAGTGTCCAGGCTGGATGGAAGGCCTGCACCAAGGTTATTTCACATCCCAGGGAAGTTTGTGCAATAAGATATAGCACAGTGGTAGCCCCATTGCTGACAAGGGTTGTCACAAATATGAAAATGTATTAAATAAACAGCCAGAGAGGAAGATGTTTCAGCATCTCCTATAAAAATGTTACTTAAAGTGGATCTCCAGTCATGGCCATGGACTACCTTTATTCTTCAGAAAAGAACTCCACTGCAGAGGAAAAAACATTAAAAGAATCACTTACGTAGAAACCTTACATTTTGGACCTTGAACAAAACCCCTTTGACATAGCAAACTTCAAAATACCACATTGAACAGTTTGGTGCTGTTTGAATAACTTAATCTGAAAGAATCAGGCTAATTTCAGTCATTCAGAGATTTATTTTTCTTCATCTGTGGCCACCTGCACAACTTGCTGTCTTTCAATGGGTTGTGTCTTCATCTGGATCTTAATGACTCATTTCTGTTTGATGCATTCGCTTTGCATCTCATATCTTCTGAAAGCACATATTTAATGAAACTGTGTGTAATAATACTTCAGTTCTGTTTGTTTTAAAATGCAGCCCAAGCTACAAAGGATATTTTCCTGAAGATGGAAAGAATTAAGACTATAAGAATGGTGAATATTGTCATGTGAAATTCAGAAATTTTGCACTGTCAAACGGGACTGCTGAATATAGGAAGCAATTTGAAGATTCTTACCTCAAGCTATCCTTGTGTGATTAATCTGGTTTAAGACTGGCTAAGAGAATGAGTCATGTTATTTCATGGCGTGCTTGATGAAACACATCTGTGTTGTGGGGCTACGGATCAGAAATATCTTGCATTCTACTACAGCAGCATTCATGGAGTTGCACTCAGGTTCCAAGAGGGTTCAGGGAAAAAAATGTGGATACCAACGCCTGCGCTGCCAAGGCACTTGACACAAGTAGGATGTAAGAGATGGTACTGTACAAATACCTGCCTGGGTGGCCAGCTTCTCAACACCAGGCACTGGCTTTTGGGTACTGAACTACAGCAATTTGAACAGGTTCTTGATTCCCAACATGTGTAGCAGTTTCCTCTGAAGACTGAGACCTACTTATGGGAACTTGAATTGAGACACTTAAAATAGTAGCCAAATTGAAGCACCAGACCCTGGGGGCTAATGGTACACATAGCCTGTTTTGAAAATCTTTGCTTCATTATTTTACTGCCATGTAATTCCAGTCTAAGATGGATTGTCTCTTCACACCCTTGAATTAAATAAATCCAACATGTATGTAGGCATTAACCTTTTTCTCTTTAGCATTCCTCTTGGTCCTCAGATTTTACCTCTAGTGCCTTTTCAGCTTTTAAAATTAGAGTTTAAAACTCTAAAACTAGAGTCATGTGGTGAAATTTTAACACTCAAAGCAGTCCTCCATGCTCAGATTAGTAGTAAAAGGAATTTACATTGGTAAAATATATTGAAAACCATTTACTGGTTTTTATTGTTTATGAGACATTGAAGAAATCCTGAAATTTGACCCACCCAAATAGTTTAAATATCAACTGCTAACATCACCTTTTGCAGCTGTTTCTTTATCAAGGCCATTATCAGCTACAATTCATGGACTGGTGAGGAGTAAGAATTCCATGTAATTCTTTGTAACTACATAAGCTGCTGGAAAGATATTTTAGATCCACTGTCACTTCTGCTACACAGCATGGTTTTTATAGCATCACTTTGGAGTGATCCCTGAAGGGTTTATTGTACAAACTATTTAACTTTGTGGACTCAGAAAGCAAAAAAACCCAACCGACATGGAGTTCTGGGATACAATGCAAACTGCACATCATCCTTTCAGGCACATTTTCACCAAGTCAGCTCTTCTTTTCATCTTACTCATCAAACCCTTTGTGTAGGATTCACAGCACTACATAAACATTAAACCCCTTTTTAGCTATTGGGAAATGGCAGTCCCAACACGCCTTATGCTGGCAGTTTTCTTGGAAGCAACAGTTTCTTATAGCACAGTTGGAACTGCATTTGAAATACTTTTGCCTCTCCCGATGTCAGTCTTTATGAACAGGCCAAAATAAGCATAATCTTGTTCAATCATCCTTCATTTTTCTGATCACAGTAGGCAGAATTCCTGGAACTATTTTAGGACACATTAGGCATGGAAGCTGCTCCTGAGTTTGCCCAGTTTGTTAGTGGCTATTGCTAACATGCAGCATTTGCCAAGAAGTAACAGGATTTTATTTCTGTGGTTTTGCAAGTGTTTTGGTGAGGGCAGTAAGCCAAGACAGAAACTGCTGGTTCCAGCACACAGTGATCCTAATTCAAACTTAGTAATTGCTGTGAGAAAGGCTTCTAGAAAACTCTCAGCTGTATCACTCCTTGTGTAAGTTTCAGCCATGGAAAGACGGTAAACCTAACAATTGAAATACATTATCACAAATATCCAAGAATGGTAAGCAAATGGCAGATGGATCCTTTGCAAGCCATGTCCTTATCTGCAGGATTACAAACAGTTATGAAGACTGGTTATGTTTCTGTGGAATCATATTGCTCTCTAGAAGCTGATCTTTTACACCATTTATGCCATATGTTCACAGCCACTCTTAATGGGTTCAGAATAATGTAGGAGAGAGAGTCACACTAAGGCTGGGAGAAGCTGGATGTTTCTTCTTATAGCAAGGCAATTCAGCTTAATTTGTAGAGTCTTCATCAGCAGGAAATGCTTCTGATAATAAAACTGGTAGAGTTATATACTCCACACATCAATCTAAGCGTGATGCAAAACACCACATAATTAGCAATCTGTCTAACATTTGGAGCTACAGTTGGCATTTCGACTCCAGACAGGCTCAGTTTTGTGCCTCTCTCCCAGACACCAGGCACAGTTACTAGAGGCATTGTTCTGTACCTAGAAAGCAATGTTTCATCATCCCAGTCTCAAACCAGAGGGCTAAGTGCAAAACCAGAGCATTCATTCTCCTCTCAGTATTGAACAACTGAATTGATTCATCATTTTCTCACTGACAGTAGATACTACCTACTCCTAGGTGGATGTGGCACACCCATCTTTTTTTGCCAGTGCCTTAACCACTTCCCTTGTTTGAACCAGTTTCCTCTACCACTCTAAGACATCCTCTCTGATTCCTTGCAGACTTCAGTGTCTTTCCTCCTTCAGTCTCATTCTCTTTGCTAAGGTCCCTTTTGTTGTCTTGCTCAGCTCTGGATCTAAATAGAGCAGAGTTGACAATTTCTCCCACAAGTTGAGCAGTGGAATGAGAGAACAATTAAAACACTAGCAACCTTCCTAACATGTTAGGAACCCTCCCTTGACTTCAAGATGTTTTGCTCCATTAGCACTAGAAATAGAACACAAGAAAAAACTCTTGGTGCCAATTCCAGCTGGACTGAAAAAGGTGAAGTGTCAAGAATTGGTTAAATACATAAAACAATTCCCTTTGAAGTCCCAAAGCAGGCAAGCAGCTGCAAAACGAAATTCTACTAAAATTTTGGTGCATGTCTCAGCCTCCCTTAAAATACAATTGCCATGAGTTCAGAAAAACTCACACGTTTACTTAGAAACGAGCACATGAATAGCAGCATGTTTCTTCTGCTGATGACCAAGTAACACACTGACCTGTTTTTCAGACTTCGACCTGCACACCACTACAATTTTTTTAGGAGCTGCAGCCTCTTTTGTAAGAATCTCAGCTGACTGGTAAAGGCTTCTCAGAGTTGTTTTCTGCAGTTTCTTGAAATCCTGCAGGAGTGCCAAGGGATCTCCTGTTGACAAGTTGAGAAACACTGCTCTAAATCATTGTTCTGCAGTTTTGTAGCTTGTTTAGAAATAAAGATTCAACTAGAGGAAAAATACAGCAGTGAGATTACACTATTACAGTGGTGAGACACTGGAACAAGTTGTCCAGAAAAGATGTGGATGCCTCATCCCTGGAACTATTCCAAGGCCAGGCTGGATGGGGCTCTGAGCAGCCTCGGATAGTGGGAGGTGTCCTTGCCCATGGCAGGGGGATTGGTGATCTTTAAGGTCCCTTCCAACGCAAAGCATTCCATGGTTCTATGATCATTGCAGATACTGAAGCTTCCTCTAATCCTCAAGTGCTATGTACTACTGATGGGCTTCAGGTCCTAAGTGTGGAAATTTATTGTGCATTTGGTCTAACAAGGTCCGCCTGTAAGCAGTGCTCATCAACTCACTACTTCCAGTCTCAGCTGAATGGAGTATGTTTTCATTGTACCGCCAACTGCAGGATGCTTCAGATGAAATGGGTGGATGGTAAGTCACAGAAGTTCATGTTAGACATACAATTCAGATTACCCACAGAAATGCTCTTACGTGACACATACTCCAGAACTAGACAGTATCATTACACAAATGAGTACTACTTAGCTGTACAGTTGCACTGGCGTTTTAATTCCTGCATGAGAATGACCCCACATGTCATGCGGTGGTCAGACAGAAGTGGCTATTACACCCCTTTGGTATGGCAGTGGTGTGTGTGTGCAGTCCTACTGCTCAGCAGAACATGCTGGAGGGAACTGCACACACTCAAGAACAGCAACAGATGCCTTTGCCCACATTTAACAAAAAAGCATTGAAACTGTTTGTGGTACACATAGTACCATAAGCATGCAGTATTACACTTCTGCCATCTTTTGGCATTGTCAAGTTTCAGCAGATTTTGAGGAATCAGATAAGCTACAAGCAGGTTCATGTCTAAGGCCCAGTGTTCAGAATGTGCAGCTGTAACTGCAGGTAATGAAAGAGCAGACATGTAGAAAGATATGGCCCAAGACTAAAAAGAAATCAATTTTGATATCTGAAGTTAAAGATGAAATATATTGCTACCAACTATTTTCAAGAAAGAGTTCTCTATTTTTACCTTGAAATAGACATTTTTATTCCACAGTCTTTAGCTTTATGGTCACTTTCTTGGAAATGAAATGTCAACCAAGTAAACAGTTCACATTTTCAAAACAAGTACTTACCAGAATATGCTAAACCTGGCAATTTTATCATAATACTTTTCTTCTTTAGTCTACCTAATAAATTACCCTGTCATACAGCCTCCATTCTCTTTTCTTCAAACACAACTGATGTTATGTTGGATTTTACCAAATTCACATGCTCAAAGATATTATCCTTTAAAAATTTTATCAGGTCACACAGCAACTTAGAAATTATGAAAATAGCAATGAAATTGTTGGCATCCTTGTACCATCCTATTAAGTCAACAACCTTTCCGAAAATCATTAACGACGGAGGGCCAAACATAGCTCTTAGCCAAGCTTAGAGCAATTCCGTTGACTTTAAAAGGAATGCATCTGTCCTGTGGGGTTACTCTTGAGTAAAAGCTGCCTCAGAAGGTTAATGGAAATTAAGATGTCATCTATTCTAGATTTTCAAAAGGGACAATTTATCCCTTATCACTAGGCAAAAATGAATTTTCCAAGGTATTAATGAATTTCTGTCTCATCCATGCTTTGAAGTTTCGATACCATTCTAAAAGCTTTTTTCTCCTTTGAATCTTTTCTTCTAAACTCATTTTTTTTTCTTTCTCTAGAATAGCAGGAAGCTCTTTCCAGTTTTTAATAAAGATAAATGGAGCCCCCATGGTTTTTAATAATTGCAATGGAGCACTGTGGTACATTGATGAATTTCCGCAAACACCCGGTGTCATTACGTCTTCTATAACAGGCAGAGATCCATATGAACAAGCTTCATAAATTCTGTAACATTCTGTATTTATTCCCACTGGGCACAATGTCAAATCACTCTGCAGCAAGGCATCTTGATAGTTTTTGAAACTTTCATTTGTTTCTTGAGGCTGCCACCTAGGAAAATAAAAAGGGTGAAAATTAATATTTTCCCCACAGGCACTGCAATGAAAAAGTAGAGATATGCTTTAATTTCCATTATTTATAAAACTGAAAATGCTATCAGTGTAAAAATTTTATATTACACACACAGTCTTAACTGCTTTTAAAGGAGTCTTCTACAACTTTATTGAAAATGTCACTGTTAAAAATAGACTGTAAGATGTGGCCCTTTTCGGAAATTATTAATACTTAGAAGTGTAAGAAACAAATTGAAATGCCACTTCAAATCTTCTGCATGACTTGGATGATGCACATGTCAATTTACTTCACAGCACAGTTTAGCAACAGACAAAACGGGAGACACTCAATGGACTTTTTAATGACTTTGTTTGGCCTCAAATACTTTAAATCAGTAGAGATTTGCTCTTCAAGAGTTAGGACATAAAGCAATCCGTTTACCCTGAATTAATCTACTTGAAGTGCCTCAGTATGTCTGGGATGTAAGAGTTTATGTAACAGATACAATCCATCTCCTGAGACTCTTCATCAGGGCAGGTGAGGTCTACCTAAGCACTGCTGTGCCTGCTATCCAACATTTTATAGGTGTTGCTTTTCAAACAACAATTCAAGAAATACGATCAGAACCCTACTCGTTAGTCAAAACCAACTGTGCAGTACAGATTAAATCCACTCTCATGTGGAACACAACAAAATATGGCTGTCTTCTTTCTTCTACTAAAGACATTAAACTCCACAAAATACAAGACAAGTGCTTCTTCTCATAATCAAATATTTGTAAGAAAAAAACCAGATGGTCTTTGATGGTTATATATATAGATTTTCTATACCAAATTTAAAAATATGCTTTATGTAAAATAACAACAGAAAGGCTGTTATGTTATGATGACCTAAACAAAGCGTCTCAGCAATGTTCCCTGACTTAATGACTGACTACCTTTATTTGTACTATTTTTTAACACAAGAAAGGATTGGTAATAATGAACCAGGCAAAAAAGTCTGAGTATCTTAATGAAGTAAATTAAAGTCTTACTGTTCTCTGGCTGCAATCCAGCAAAGTTTGTCAAGCCCATCCTGTTTCAGAATTTCCATTAGGGTTTCTCTTGAAGAATTCTTATAAACTGTTCCTAAGAAATTACATAGATATGATCTTGGATCACGAAGCATTGACCAGCTGGGTTCTACAACTGGAAAACTTCTGTAGCTGTAAAAACAATGTATAAGTTAGACAACTATATCAAAGGAAAACATTTTGCAGCATTTCATCTTCACTGCATCATATATTAAGACTAAGAACACCAACTTGTTGTCAATCCACAAGTAAACCAATTGAAGTCCTGTCCTGAAAGTGTATCTTTATTCCCTTTGCCCCCACCACTCCCTTCACCAAGTTTCCAGAATAACTTACCTCTTTTTTCAACATCAGAAATATTGTATGTGCATATTACAGAATGTCCTTGACTAACATGCTTTTCCAAAGAAGCTGTTCTTGATGCAACCACAAGTTTTGACTGAAATGGCCAGGTTAATGGTAACTGTGGCACTTAAGTCTCACCTACCTTTATCTGTGGATATGCCTATCAACTGGAACTACCACTGGTATCTCTCAAAGCAAAATCTCACTTTGATCTGAGTGAACTTCAATAATCTAATCTTTTGGCTACTAAATAGCTTGTTGTACATTTTTTGACAGAGCAGTCCTTTCCTCATACTTCTGCATGATGAATGTTAATTCACTCAGTTTCTAATAACCATTTGTCCATTCATGACAAGTATTTTTGCATCATTCTACATCTTCATTTTCTCTCTTTATTTGGAAAATCTGGCACATTTTCATGCCTTTAACCCTGTTTTTTACAGCCGTTGTATGCAAAGGCTGGAAACCCCCATTTTGACACCCAGTTTATCTTCCTCCACCCAGCTTTGCACCCTAGTTTATTGCTTTAAGTGTTGTTGCTTTCTCTTAACTGTCACCTTAATCTCAGCATCTCAAAACTCAACTTCTTTCCACTTAGGAACTTCCAATGCCATCAATTCTTTGACACCATCAATAATCCAAATATATCATATTTCAGGGATACTGTGAACAAGTTCAAGCTGCATGTAAAAAAACTCTACACTGTTTTCCAGCTTGTTCAGCAAACTGGATCAATACAGGATACTGAATTCAAATTCAACACAAGGTATGAAAACAATCCTGTATTCCTTTCAGCTTCTATTGCCCTGGTAAGTAGCTAAACCACTATCAGCTCTGTTAGTGAGAAGTAAAAATGCATCTAGCTGAACCAAACCTTTATTTACTCCACATAAATAGTTTGAGCACTTAAATATAACAAAAATGGTTTTTTAACCAAGCAGTTAAGACAGCTTACACTACTGTAATACTAGAGTATAACAACTCCACACGGGAAGCCTTTTGAGCCATAATGGAGGTTAAAAAAAGCACTCTTTCCTTTCCTGAACAAATAGTACCTGCAGCGTTATTACATAAATATCTTTTAAATCTCCACATCACTGGTAAATATTACATCAGCAGTCATAAATTGCAAGAGCAAATCTACTGAAGAAAGAAGAAATAGAAAACCTCAGGAGACACAGGTTCATTTTCTTAAAGCTTCCTAAACACTAGTATTCTTTTCCTGTTATCATTTTTATTGCTAAATGCAACTTTTAAGGACTCCAATGCCTGATTTAGAAAATGATTGATAGGATCATGTTCTGCAAATTACTTACAATTGTTTTGGGCATCAGCATCACTCAGTCATATTTTCCATACCACACGCATAACAATTAATTAATCAATTGCAATTTCTGTCTACAGCACTTACGTAGCTACTCCTAAAGGCCACTGGAAAATATCTTCTTCATTTACAAACGCATAGTCATATGTAACAAAGAGCAGATGCACAAAGCCCCCGTTTCGTTTCAGGTATGGCTGAATCCACGCGTTGTTGCACTGCTCGTTGCCGAGCAGCACCACTGCCACATGCTGGATTTTGCGAGATTCCATCAGTGTTTGTGCGTAGTGCAGCCACTGCGTGGCGTAGGCAATCTTCGCCGGCTCCCTCCCGTTCAGCACCAGCACCACATGCTCCGCTTCCACCGAGAAGTAGCCGGGAACCACAGATGGGCCAGTGAGGAAGCTGAGAAAACCAAAATACAACACTAAACAAAGTTACACAAGTTATTGACCTTGATCCTCTAACTAGTCTTACTACACAGTATGTACTTCAGAGATTTTTTCTTCAATAATGTAAATGCAATATACTGCAAAATCACTGTACAACTGTAGCCGCTTCTGTTGTTAGTATCTACTGCTTAGCACAGGAGTAAAGCTGCTTTCATTTTTATTCAGGAAAAAGGAGATTGACTTAAATAAGGTATTTTGTCAATACATCAGAACTAGTACCATACTCAAACCTCAGAATGTGTGTAAATCAACCACCTTTCAAAAAAGGGTGCACCTTGATGTTCACTAAAGGTTAAACATTTTCTTAATTCCAGTAATAACTGACGATTGCTGTATTAGAACAAGAGAGAGGCCCTCCCAAAAACCTGAAGACTATACTAAATCTGCTATCGTTACGAGGGACAGTTAGCTAGTCTTGTATACTACTTTTCTCAGTATTTTGGTTAAGTTTCTGCTGAGCAGAATCGATAACACAAAAGGCATCTCTCTAAATGTAAACCTAGCATTGTTGTATGACCCAGGTCAAACTTCAGGCTCTGATGTAAGCTAGTAAAGCACAAATATTTTAGTTATAAAATGGCATTTCTATATCTTGCACAATGCATTTAACAGAAGAATTTCAGTCATGTAGCAAAATCATTAAATCTTTAATCATTTGCAAGTATCTGACAAAAGCCATTTATGAACTGCAATGAAACAAACCAGTATTTGCCAGCTGCTGCTCTTCAGTTACCTGGTGTATTAACAGACCATTGATTGAACGTAAAGAAGTACTAGTTACACAGCTTGGGAAAAAGTGGAAGGGAGAAAACAGTATTTTTTTTTCTAGGAGTCAGTTAAGTGCTAGTTTTCTAGGTCTGCTGCATTACTAGTTTTTCAGCTACCAGCAAAACTTAATTTAGAGTGAGTATAAGTTTTAATTCACGAAGTGCTGAGACTGACAGCTAGTTTCAGTTCAAATATACTTACTGAGGAAAAAAATCCTTCACAACAAAAGCTGTAAAAACTACACCAGTGAGGTTAGCTGGAGCAGACTGACCTTACACAAGTGTATTTTAAACCTGAGTTAAGCTGACATGCTGCTGGCTTGGTGGGAAGGGTGTATTTTGGAGCCAAGATTCATAAGACTCATGACTTAGAAACAAGACTTCTAACACATTATATGTTAAGTCAGATCAAGACTTAAATCCAAACTTTAACAGACAATGAGAACAGAATCACTGGGATTCCTAAGAGAGAATACCCTGAGCTTTGGAATGCCTAAAGTAGGGACTAAGATACGTACATGGTCCAGTGATCACCTTGCAAAAAGAGACTTGGGAAGAAAGGGTTTTTTCTATGACACAGCACTTAGAGGGTAACAACTTTACAGGAATAACAACATGTACAGGTCAGGAAGCAATGACCTGTGTGTAGGAATATATGAAGTTGAACAGCATAAAACTACAGTGGGGAAAAAAAAGTAACACTGTGCAAGTCTCATAAATCCCACACTTCAATAATTAAAACACTGTGCTAGGGTTGTACTATTAACTCCCAATCAGAACACAACTGGGACTGGGAAACGGAAGAGAGATTACAGAAGCTACAAAATTAAGGGAGTAGTCCTAACAGTACTAACTACTCACATGAAGGCTAGATCAAAGATAATTTGGGAAGATCATGTTTTTTGGACTAAATACGTGACTTGCTTTTCCTTACTAGTCATACAGTCATACAAAAAGGTACTATTTTAGACTGAGTCTTACAGTGCCCATTCTGAAGGTGTTAGACAGCCATTCTGTAACAGCAATGATTAACACTTGCAACACGGCAGATCATAATAAATACATCCAACACAAACATATTCATTATGCAATAACGGAATTACATAAAAATGAGAAAATCAAGAAAGAATTTGGAAAGGAGCAGTCCAAATCACAAGAAGGTTTCAAGGAGTTTGTAGACTGTTCAAAAACAGTGTATAAGAAGCCTAGGCATGCTGTGTGCTTCAATCCAAAAAGTAAACAACACAGACCCCCCCAACCCCATCTGGCTCAACAGAAAAGTAAGGGAGATTCCCACACCTAATTTATTCGCTTCTGCAAGAAATACAAGGTTGAACACCACAAGTATTATATCAAACGGAGGATTTGGACCTGGATAGCATTCACTTGAGAGTTTTGAAGGAACACAAACACATAATTGCAGAACAGCTGGCAAAGGTGTGGAGCTGTCATTATGAAAAGACACTGTGCTTGATTAGTGGTTCACCATCTTTTGTAGACTCCATCTACAAAAACAACTTGAGAGGACGCTGGAGAACAATCAGTATTAATTCCCTCTCTGGAAGAGTCTGCAATAAACAGTAAGATCACTGAATCTTATCAATAGGTAACACCACTGATCACATATATGGATAAGCACTGCTGGAAATGAGTTATCCTGTTTCAATCTGATGAAGATCTATGAGCATGTCAATAAAAACACAGATAAAGAGGATCCAGTGGACATAGTGTATTTGGATTTTCAAAAAGCTTCACTAAAGGGTTTTATTAAAATTAAATTGCCAGAAACTATCCCTGGTGGAATCCTTTGATAGACAGAAACCTCTGCTGGTTGACTGAGGCAAGGCAGCACTGAATGTTTATAAAATAGAGAGGGTGTGACTTGGTAGAATAGAAATTTAGAAAGCTCTTACCAAGTAATAACAGGTGCTCTACAACATCCTCCTAGATGACAGGAGAGAATGGTGTGAATTGCTTCAGGTCAAAGAAAGCGTTAAATCCTGCTTTCTTGATTTTTGTATGAAAGTGCCAAGATGTTACTAAAACCCACAGCTATGCAGTTCCTTCTCCACTCCTGTTTTTAAATAAACATCACTCCATTTTATGGAGAAGCTGGTACCTTCTGCATTTTTTAGGCAACTTCTTTGGTGAAAACGTGAAGCTATCAAAATCTATATTAATGATGTGTATTCTACATCCTAAATATACAAAATGGGATTATTCCTGCAACTGTGTTCAAAGGGTATTTTGGCATTTTTGCGTCTTTAGATTTGGCATTCTTTAAAAACATTCACCAGAGGTCTATTTTTTAACAATCATTAGACTTACCACAGAAAACTGCAGAGCAGCACACATTCTCCAAATATGTCACCTCAGCTAGCTCCCTCTAGCCTCATCTAGTAATCAAATGGAGACAATTTACCTCAGCCAGGCAGTAAACAATTCTAGAAAATCTTATAACAAGTGAGGAGCCAAAATCACATTCTTCTTCTTCACAACACAAGCTAATATTTCCAGATTGAGTAAAAAGTAGCTATTTAATTTCAGAAACCTCGTTGTTAAAATAATAGTTATATTGCATATTTTCTATACTTTGCACAACAAGTTTCTACTAGCCTGTCAAAAGTTAACCTCTGTTATGTTGGTACTAAACTTAAGCTTAGTAATTTTATAGGATCTAAGTTGAAATTAAAATAAGCACTCGATTATCCCTGGTTCATCCAGACAACAAGAAGATATTTAAATGCAAGTACAGAAGTCTTTCTTTGAGAGATGCAAACCCTAAAGAAACATGTGAGGTTATTAATCATCTGAAACAGGCACACTAGAAAGAAAATAACCATAATCAGTCAAGTGACAGACTCATTAAGTACAGCAAATTATTTTCATGTTATAAACGTGAAAAGCAAGAGCTTGAAAGAAACTCTCATGTCAATACCAAGAAGATAACCTATCTGGCAGAGTATCATGGATTTCTACGGCTTCTGAGATTTTAACTCTGGAAACAACAAAGTCTTTTGCCACCAAGACTGCACTGCAGGCACTGGTCCACAT
This sequence comes from Corvus hawaiiensis, assembly GCF_020740725.1. Taxonomy (NCBI): domain Eukaryota; kingdom Metazoa; phylum Chordata; class Aves; order Passeriformes; family Corvidae; genus Corvus; species Corvus hawaiiensis. The sequence continues at coordinate 46,741,892 of NC_063216.1, forward strand.
TCAAAGAAAGCATTGTATCCTTTCTCTATATTTGTGAATGGAAAGCCCTATTGCTCTGTCAAGGAGACTACCAAGATGCAGTAGCCTCACTCATAGTTGATTCTCTAAACTTGTAGGATCATCTTTTATTTGCAGACAAGGAATATAGCTTTTTTTGTTAAAGAGTACATAAATTCATCCATTTCTTCTGAAAAGATTCTATGTCCTGTATATACCATGTTCACTGTTAGAAACTTTGATAAACAATTCAAAATGATTTAAAGAAGTTTTGTAATCACTTAAAACCTCCTTTCAATTCACAACACGTTTACTATCTTCAAATTCCAACTAGAACCACATCTTATTGTGCACGGAAAAAACAGCCTTCTGAAGCAACACACTTTTCAGAAGTTAAACTCACTTAAGTGTGTAATGTATGTATTAAAAGAAAACTTTTTTAACAGGTAGGTCCTGGAGCAAGTGACTAAATGTTGCCTACTTCTGGAGACTGGCTAACTGGCCAAACAGACCTTCAGCTTTCACTAAGTCTTCACAGAAAGTCTTAAAATGGTATTAAATAGGGACTCAGAATTGTTGTGTATCATTCACTGAATAATATAAAACATTTGACAACAATCTTAAAACATACATGATCACAGATCAAACACCACTGTTAGTGCAAACAGTGCTTTAAGCATAATGTTCCTTTCCATATAAAATTTCGGGTTGCAAATCAAGTAGCTAACTAGAAGCTAGGCCTCACATATTGCCTTTGTTATAAACACAAACAAATTACAGTTTTGACATATTCCTGTTTATGAATGAATGAATGAGCCAAGTCTCTTTCCCCTGAATACAGTAGAAACCAAACAGCAGGAGACATCTTCTTGCCTCATACATGCATGCTTGATTTTGTCAACTACGAGCCCCCAAACTCCAGTTCTTAACACTTTTCTTGGGGTTGCATCCTGACCCTGCCACTGAGGCCTCTTGGCTGCTCTTTTTCTCAGCATTGGTAAGTCTTTCCTCATTTTTTTTTTAATAACACAGAACACCATAAACCAGATGAAATTGCTCCCTAGTTTTCTATTTTTTAATGGTGATGTGTTTGGACTAGAATTGGTTAGTTTTATCAAGTATGTGTTTCCATGTATAAATGATAATTTTGAATGAGAAGCTGGGTGCATATTCCATAGTTATCAAAACATGACAAAATTAAAGGATTTGCAACTGTATTAAAATAACCACAACTTTGAGATAGGCAAAATAATGCATCTGAGCAGTGCATCATGTAGTTTATCTTTCCAATGCCTTATTTGTTAAAGTTTACACAATTGAAATCAAGATAATGAACAACACCTGAAGTATGTTTTTCCTGCTTTTTGGCTTCCTTTTCTCCACTGTGCAGTCACATCAGCCGGCTCAAGGTGCCCTCCAAAAATATGTTGCCAAAGGTAAAGACCTACACAAATGAAGACATGATGGAGAATTTGAAGGTTCAGATCTTGCCTAGTCTACACTCCTAACAAATAAAATTATTTCTGGAAAATGAAAAAGCACCACAACATAAGAACTTGGGAAAGAAATGTCAGAGCTTCTTGCATAATAGACTTGCAATTAGTTAAGATGAATTTTTCCCACACTGGCATTTAAAAGGATTCTTTGGCTGATAAAATATCAGTAGATGAAGATATACTACACTACTGCTTCTGTTAGCAACTCTTTCCAGCACACATACCACTAAAAATGAGCAAATATTAATCAGCATTTTCAGGACAAGCATACGTCTCTTAAGCTTTTGTGAAACACACCATTTTTTTGTGATGGTAATATACGAGGTAATATACCTATGTGTTGTACAATGCTACATGAAGTTCCACTTTAAACCTGGAATTTACAAAAAAGCTAAAGTAAGAACAGTGATGTGTCTTCAGCAGTAGCTAAAGAGCTTGAGAAGACCTTGGCTCCCAGTTTGTGCAGAGGAAGCTCAGTGTCTTCCACAACAAAATTATTTCCAAGTTTATCAGTGGCAGCAGTACTGCAGTACACTGCAATACAAGAAATGCTTTATTTCTCACTGTGTGATGTTTTATTTCACGAAGTGTAAATGCGACAAAAATAAATAATCTGGTTAGGCAAGTAAGAGGCCTCTCCTTGTGTTGTACTGTAAACTCGACTGGATTAGAAAAGTAACTATGTTTCTCTGCCATTTGAGACATTTTCCTTGACAGATGCAGAAAAACAGCCTTGAAAAGAACTGATACAAAGAAACTGGAGTTCAACTACTCTTCTATTGCTATAAATTTGAGTAACAGCTACCATTCCTTAATACTCTTCACATACAGATATACTTACTATTGAATCATATACATAAATTTTAGTCATCAGAAAACAGAGAAAAGTGCCATTACTAGAAAGGTTAAATAACTAATAGACATTGACTATATCTGCTTACCAATTGCTGCTTTGCCCCAAATCTGTACTCTAAGACTGGTCTGTTCTAGGTGAGATCTCGCATATTTTATCATCTTAAGATTAGCTTCATATCTCTGCTGAGAAGCAGCCAGCTCGTTTTTCTCGTCTGCATCCCATGGATTCCACTCTTCGTTTCCCAAGGCAACATGATCTGTGTAACCTAAAAGCGTGAATTACATATAAAAAAAGATCAAATTCACAACTTTAGGAAGACTAATGAATTTTCTGAAATTTGTGATTTCAAGCAGCACCTGGCAACCTTCCTTCAGCCCTGGGCCGGGCCCACCACCATCGCCACCACAACCACCATCACAAGCGCCACCGCCGCCTTCTCCTCCCCCGCCGGGCCGCGCGGTGCCACCCAAGGCACTGCGGAAATGGCCGCGGCCGGCGCAGGCCCGATGGGGAGCGGTGGGGCCCCGGCCCCGCTCTCCCCCAGGGGCCGCCACCAGGCCCCGCCCGCCGGGCCGGCCCCGCACCAAGGCCGCCGCCTCCGGGCCGGGCCCGGGCCCGGGCGCCTCGGAGCAGCTCCGCCGCCGCGCTCACCTCGCGGGCCGCGGCGGTCCCGGTGCGGGCGAGGGGCGGCCGGGCGGCGCGGCCGCAGGAACACGGTGTAGGCCGCGTAGAGGGAGAAGAGGCCGTACGCGACGATGAGGGCAGAGCAGAGCCGCCTGCGAGAGCCCCGCATCCCGCCCAGCGCGGGCGGAAGGCCCGGCGGGGGGCGCCGGGAGGCGGCGGCGGGAGCAGACTCCGCCCGCCGGCCGGGGCTGCGTCCGCTGCTGAGGAGGCTCAGAGCCGCCGGTGCCATGACCTGCTCCTGCCCGCAGCCCGGGAGAGCTGTGCGATGATGTGTAACCAGGTTGTAAACGGATAGATGAACAGCACAGTCAGGTTATGGGAATTTTATATAATGGGGAAATCTTGGACAGATCAGAGCGAGTCATGTTCCATAGAAAGAGAAAGATAGGAAGATTGTCCGTGAGTCCTTTTTAAGGCTAGGTGCTACAGCTTCTTTAAAGCCTCTACCAGCCTGTATACAAACACCATGACCCTAATTGTAGCCAAAAGCACAGCAACCTTCATGTACCCTAAGGAGAGAGAGTGTAGAACAGTATAGATCATAATGCACTGCACAACCCTACAGCCTTTTCTGGGTCTGAGTGGGTTTTTTCTTGATAATTTTCTTACCCTTATGAACACTAAACCTTGCTCTGACCCTGACCTAAAATTCATTTAATGGACCACTGCTTGTTCCCAACTTAAATGTAACTACTTGTCTTAGAAGGCCTTCTGAAACAGGCTTATAGTCAGCTTACTGCCAAATCCTTAATCTAATTTAATTGCTTATACGTTTGCTGAACTGTAAGTCTAGCCTGATGACCCACTGTGGCAGCAGTCCCAGAATGGTTGGGGTGGGAAGGCGCCTTCAAGATAATTAAGTTCCAACCCCCTGCCACAGGCAGCGATACTTCCAGGTTGTTCAAAGCCCTGGGTCACTTCCAAGAATGGGACCTTCACAGCTTCTCTGCCTTACCACACTCATAATAAAAAATTTCCTCTTTTCAGTTTGAAGCCATTGCCCTGTGTCATGCTGCTACTAGCCCTGGTAAAAAGGTTTTCTCTTTCTTTTAAGCTCCTTTTGTATACTGAAGCCCTATCCATTAAAACCCATATAATGCAAATAACACTTGCCGATACTACTGCTAATCTGTTGCAAAATTGCAGGTCAATACACTTGTTCCGGTTAGGCATCACGGCCACTTCGCTTTGGTTATAGTGATTTACAATTTTATGAAAGAAGTGCACCTCATAAATGCTTTCAAAATGAAGACCAAGCTTTTCTCTTGCCTTTCTAGCTTAGTGCACCTGTGTGAATGCACAAGGAACTGGTGCAGTCACAAACTTGGGGAAGACCAGCAACATGGTATCTGTAGTGGTCAATATTAAAGTAAACTGTTACCAGTTTTAACTGCAGCCTGTTTTCTAGACTTTATCAGTAACTGCGTCTGTGTGCTGAGCTGCTAAAATTTAAGGAAAATAATCTTTGTACAAACACTTTAATTTAAAACAGAATATGATAATAAAAGTATGATAAACATAGAACCAAAGGGAAATAAGATGGTAGTAGAAATTAATTACAAAGGGCAAAGAAGAATGAAAAATGTTTAATCATTTGCAAACACAGGCTTCCTGTTGCACAACTTCACTGCTTTGGATGATGATTAGAAAGTTTTCTTCCCACACAGATGCAGTTTATTTCTTATAAAAATGACAAGAGACTTGAAAAGAAAAAGTCAAGAAGAATTAATCTGAGAAGAGTTTGGTTATAGATCATCTCAAAAATAGTGTCTTAAACGTCTGCATTTAATTGTGTGCATTTCAATAAGAAATGAGAAAGTGAATATGATTTGGAATAGCAGTGAGCAGGTCTTTCACAATAGTGATGATAGTGTAGTCTTACTTTCAGCAGAGAAGAAAGGTAAACTAACCAAAGTGAGGTAAACAGGTAATATCAATCAAAGTCTTAGAACAATTATAGTAGATGGCGATGCTTGATCATTTGGAAAGAACCTCAAATCCAGAAGTGAAAACATGTGAGAAGGAAGAGCATATACTTTTGAGCATAGCATCTTATATTTCCTACCCTTATTAACTCATACATTTTGCAAGTTGCATTGGCTTGTTTCATGGGCAAAACAAGATGTAAAAAGCTATACATAATGTAAAAAAGAATATTAATTTTATAAAATTTTATATTCTTTTCCAGCCAGTTCAGGACAGACTCAAATAAATGGTTTTCCTGTACACAGAGAAACTAGTGGGAATTAAGAATATAATGTTAAGAATGTACTAAGGGGGAGAGTGTGTGTGTGATGGGCTGGACTTAACAGAATGCCTACATGAATTAAGATCTTGGAGTAGGAGCTTTGTCTAGGGATTATGGGAGTAAAACTTACGGAAACATTAAACTGGAAGAACACCTTAACCAGGGTATTCCCTGAAATCATGGAAAAACGTGCAGCAGATACCAAATTTTGGAAGTGAATTTCATGCACAGTGTCTGTAGGGGCCTGCAAAGCCCAGCAAGTACTCCTTTCTAGCAGTCTATAACAAATTTCTGATTTATTGTAGAAGACCGAAAGCCGAGTGTTATGTCACAAGAAGGGAAGAGAGATCAAAAGCATCAGTGATGTCTTGGACCTCTGTCAAAGACAAGATCATTATATCTCTAGATGGCATTAAGAAGCAGACATGCCCTACAGCGTAGGAGAGGATGAAAAGTCCAAGAGCCACAGCTAATGACGCTTCGGAAAATCCTGAACCCAGATCTGATAGGCTTAGATTCTTTCTTAGCTCTGAGACAGCTTGCTGTATGATCTTCTGGCAGCTTATCTTGTCTCATGGGGCTCCAACTGACCCCTTGTAAAATGTACAAAACTGAGCTTCTTGGACCGTTAGGAATCCTAGCTGATATAAAATAGTTGATGTTTTCTTTGAATGAAAGTTACTCAATAAAGACAGAGTTTTAACAAAAAAGGAGAGTGTATTTAATAACAAGGATTTTGAGCAGTAAACAATTAAGCTTTACGAATTCTTTTCATATCAGCCATCATAAATTAGGAGAGAGTTTAAAAATGTATCATCAGGTTCAGTAACTGTTTAGAGACAAGAAAAATACAAAAGAGCACAGAAAGATATAATATAAAAATATAAAAGAGACATTCAAATGTCTATTCTGTTCAAGAATTCATTGAAACAAATGAAAATTAACCTGGAGTTTCAAAATTAAGACTGAGTGCAGCTTAAAGCCTAAATCAAAATACATTCTGCTGTACATCAGGTAATTTGAGTAAGCAACTCAAAAAGTAAGGTCTTTTCTTGTGAAAAGTATTCCTTTTCTGTACATATTATGATAAAAGCCATATTTCCTGATACTTGTTTTTACTATTCATGACTGCCTACAATTAATTATTCTTCAGTCTCTGTTACTCCCAACAAAATTCTTGCAGAACTACTTGTCTTATCTTGGTCTCTGCTCATTGACTATTGGGTTAGAATTGCAGATGTCACTGGGAAGTCTTAAAAAGCTGTATTGATCAACATGTGATATAGGCAGATCTGAGCAAGGTTTTAAAGCAGAATTAGGAATGAAAGAAAGCACCAGTTAGACATCTAACCAGAACATGGAATGAAGACAATTGTTGCCAGAATCCCTGCAGAAAGGTGTTGAGCTGCAGTTGCTGTTCTGTTGGTCCTGTTCTCATTAATTAAGAAGTTTGCAGGGTTTTCTTCTGCCACCTGCAGAGTGTTGTAGGCAGCCGCTGTTAAAATTTGTCTACAAAAGCCTGAATCTCTTCTTAAGGCTGCCCTATACAAGGATGAATGAAAGTGAGAACTCTGCAGCAGACAATTAGAGATATGAAGCTGGAGAGGCCTCTCTGCTGGCCACAGATCACAGTGCCCATTCCTAGCCTTCGGCAGAGGTGCTGTGGGTAAGTCTCTTGTGATGAGAGAAGTAACAGTCTTTGGTGCTTGTTACTACTGGATTAATAGAAGTGCTCCATTCTGCTGGCTCTGGTTTGTGGGAGTACACCCTGACATCATCCTTCAGGCAGAACAAGGCTCAGGTTAATTTAATTTTTACCTGAAACTAATTACAGTGGCTGCCCTGTCACTTCAACAGGGTATTGCTTGAGGCAGCGAGGTGATGGTAAGGAACTTCTGGTGGTGGTAAAAAACTAAGGGCAGTGAGCTCTTATTTTTTGGTACAGATGGATCAATAGGAGGGTGTTCACCTGTGGCCTTCTAAGTTCATAGTATAAGTGAGGACAGTCTTCTTGAGAAACTAATGCACTGCAGGAGCATCAGAATAAAGTAATTTTTCAGCCTAATGAAATGGCAAAACCAGTTGCCATACTTCAGTATAGCGCTCACATTCAAGATACATCTATCTGAAGACATTTTTAGATAACAAAGGGTAGTGGTCCCATGTGTTACATTTAGAGTGTCTCCAGGCTGAAGTCTGTACGGAAACTGTTCTATTCCATTATATTCTATTCTGTGAAAGCATAAAGCCTCTCAGAACACTGTGTTTCCTCCTGAGACACGGAAAGAAAGGACTCATAGCTGCTGTTTTCTAGACTGTTTTCATGTCTTATACATTTTGAATATCTGTGTCAGGACTGGGTTAGACCTTTCCATCAACAGAAATGGGTTTGATGTAAGCCATGTGTCATACATGAAATCCCTATTTGTGCTTGGTCTTTGCATATTAAGTGCTTTAATTAATTAATTTTGAGTTAAATATTTTTAAATTGAATCTTAAAATTAACCCATCAGCCCAGGTACAAAAATCCAGTTCCATTATCAGTGTTTTCAATTGTTCAAAGTAGTTTATGAAGAGAGTTGCACCCTTCCCAGTTAAAAATTCCCCAGTTAAAAATCCCCAACTTACTGCTCCCTTTTCAAACTTCAAACCGTCTGTATACCATAAGAGTTACCTTTCCTGTGTTTACTGTATACTTTTACAAGTGTTTTAAGATGTGTTGGATGTATTTTAATACCTTTTTTAGGTGTTTTCACTTACATTCTGGTTCCAAGGCCAAAAACCCCAGTTCTAACAGCCAGCAGCTATTTTTAGCTACAGAGCCATTACTCTGCAGGCAAGCTCCGTGGCAACCTGAATACCTGAATTTTAATGAAGGCATTGTAGCTCCCTTATCTCAACTAATACCACCCCCCCCCCCCCGACAATGATGAGCCATTGGTGGACGGAGATGATCTATCAAAGGGAAAGAACCAATCACTTTAAACTGAAGGGGCGGGCTGTGGGCGGACTGGGGGGGGGGGGGGGGCGGAGCAAAGACACTATAAAAACAACAAGGCAGCGAGGCCGGGCCTCTTTCCTCTCTCGCTCTCTGCAGGCTAGCTGTGGTAGACGTCGGTGCTGGGCATTCAAAGCCTTACTCCTTTTAAGGGGCCTTTAGTAATTTTTTTAAAGTCAGCCCAGCACTGCAAGTTCTTTTTCTCTACCTGAGGTCTAGTGCTGTCTCAGCCAGAAGATCTCAAATCCCTGCGCTCCTGGGGCATACCATCTACCAAGCTATAGGATCCCAAATTTTTATATTTTTCTAATTTCTGTAATTTTTCAATTTTTCTGTTTTCAATAAATTAATCTTTTTAAGAGTTGTCTCATTCTCACACATGTATTACTAAACATACCAAACTATTGTGAACCGTGCTTCCTCTTGTTCCCTGAACTGTCACATCTCCAGTATTTTTCTAAGTTGGTATATAATAAAGGAAGGCAGTAAAGTCAGTTAACATTTCACAGTTAACATTTAACATTTCTGCTCCTTTAACATTTCTTTGGATGTTTCCACCCAGATAAAAATTTTATGGCTCATTTGCTATTTCAATAGGCTAAATACACCCTTTTAAAAATCATTGTTTTTCACAATCTTTTACAATCTCCTGTACAAATCTAAGACAGAAACGTTTTAACATTTATGAAATAAATAAACATTTATAAAACCAACATCCTTACACTGGCCTTTTGCATAGATCTTCAATGTTTTCATGGTATATATGATTTCTTTGTGGATAAATAGGATTATAATATCTCCTCACCCCATTGTTACCGAGTAACATAAAGACATATTTGTATGACACTGTCATCTAGCAGACTCAAACAGAAAGAATTTATTCTTACAGGAAGAACTGCAGTGGGTTTTACAGTAGCAGGAATTTTGGCTATATTTTAAAATAAAACTATATTAGCATATCACACTGTGGTGTGAGTCATCTAAGTTTCTGTGTCATGGGGAAGAAGGGATCATTTAAAGTCTGCAGTGTTAATTGAGGTGTTTACAGTGCCATTTAAAAATCACTTGACGCTGAAATTCTTTAGAAAACAATTTCTGGAAGGCAAGGAACTTAATCTCTCATGGAGGAATTCTAGAGCTGTAGTTTCTGGTTCCCCCTGGCACAGGAACAGCTCTGCTTCTGGCACTTCATCAGACTATTTTCTATGATATTTGGGTATGGGCTTCATTTACATTGCAGTTACATGGGTGATAAGAGAAGGAACACTTGGCAAAGTGCAGCAGTGAGTGACCTGTCTGAACAGTTAATGGGAGCTCTGGTTCATTTACTTCCTCTGTCTGGGGGTTTATCAGTAGGCAGAGCAGGTATGTGTGAAAGTTGTTCTGGCTCAAACGTTTATAGGCTGGGTGTCATGGTGTTGGGGGTTTTTGTGTTTGGGTTTTTTTGATCTGTAGTGATAAAACAGAAGGAAATGCTCTGAGATGAACCAAAGTAAGCTTCTGTCTTCCTTAAGCATAGTATCTTCACTCCTCCATGCCCTAGCTGGGCTAGCTACCAAGAAGAGTACAGTCACAGCTCTGTTTGGGTTTCATGTTGGTGGTCAGCCTGAAGGCACTCTTTAAGAGATTCCAGTTTACTTCTCACTAAGTCTTAAGAAGACGCACAAAATCAGTTAGTTACTGCTGCTTAGCTGAGAAGCAGCTAATTTCAGCAAAGATAATTTTTTTGAAACACGAACACATTTTTTTTTGTGATTGTGAGCATTTCTCTCAGCTATTTATACCAGAATTACCTAAGGAAATACAGCTGTGCCCTTCTTCTTATGTATGCAGTCTAAATCAAATCCTTTGTGTCTATTTTATCTTCCTAATTTTTTTTTTGTATTTTTTTCCTACTAGACATGGAAATAATGGAAGCCCCAGGCTTTCTGAACATATCCCAGTAGGAAATGAGTTGAAAGAACTGAAAAAAAAGCTAATCATTAAAGCTGTAGCAAGCAGTATGATTTTATATTTAGAAGCCACATTTTTATTTTTGAGCATATGATTCTTCCTGTTCAGCTCTTTCATCCCACTGAAAGGTTTTATTTATATGGCAAATTCTTTCAGAGTCTTTGGATTGATAATAAATGGAAGACTATTAAAAATGCTTTTTAGCATCAGAACTTCTACTGTTCTGAAATTAATTTGCTCTTATTTTCAGAGATTGATGTGATTGTCTCATTTTTGGCCATTAGCATGGCCTGCCATCTACTGTTGCTTCTAAAGTGGCTTACATGGCTTTCAAGGCATCTGGCTGAGTGCTGGACTGAGAAATTGTGTGAACTGTACTTTGAAAGCCTGCTTTCAGCAGGGTAATTTACTGCTTGTTAGGATGGAATGTCAAGATAAGTTATCTTTGCTTATCATCCTTTCAGACTGTACTCTGCCACAAGGGAACAAATAAAGTGACTCCACCATTTATATTCCAAATGGCATCTATTTATTCAATCTCACAGTTCCCTAATGAATAAGTGAAGCTATTTAAATCAGAACAGAATGTTTCTCTTTTAATATGGGAGCACTGCTTGTCCATCAGGTAGGCATGCTCTAACAGAAAGACAAATCTATTCTCCTGTTGAAGCTGTTTAGATGTCCTGACATGATGAAGGAAGTGATTTTTTAACGCTGCATCTTTTGTACTGGCCAGAGGTAACAGGATCTCTTTCCTCAAGGGTCTCATGGGTGCTGCTGTGAGACTTGTCACTCAAGCTTCATTGACAAGAAGATCTGATTGAATTAAGTCAGTTACCACATTTCTAGCAGTTTGAGGAGAAGTTTTTGCTACATCTTAATGAGAGCATCTTTACAGGCTTTGGGAAGGAGTTAAATTGCAAGTGTCCCACATGAATGATTTCAATTTTCCTAAAGCTGAAGTCCAGTTTAGGTTTTCTGTGAATACTCTGTGTATACTCCAGAGTTAAATTCTAATCCACCACCTACTGTCATGAGAAGGTAAAATCCAACGCAGAGTATTGGGCCTGAGGAAGGGCATTCTCTGCTCATACTATTCTTAGGTGAAGACAGTTCAGATATTCCCGTAGCGCCATTTCACTTTCTACCAGCAAGGAGTTACACAGCCAGCATGGTGCACCCACCAGAGCAGGAATAGGATGAGTGAGTGTTTGTGCACTGATTTCTAATCCACTGAAAGGAGTTTATGTGTCAATGTTGCAGACTTTAGCATATGTTTGATATACTTATTTTGTGTTTCTGATGGTGCATATTTGACCCACCTGTATGTATTTGCTCCATTCTAAAAAGCTTTTGGATGGACATGTCGACAGTTCACTGTGCAGGGTAGTATATTGTTGAGACAAGGATGCTGCTTGTGGATGTAATGAACCTATACATATTGAAATACCCACATTTAAATACAGATTTATAAATATTGATTACAGAGTTTAATTTCAGCTGTGTATGGGGGTTGCCATGTCCAAATAGCTGACACTAGCAGTGCTTGCACTAATTCATAAAGAACATTTGCCATTTTCTGAGAGATTATTTGGTTGGAGACTGTGACATTCTTGGTGGGAATACCCATAACCTCTGCTGGTTTGAGCAAATATTTGAGGAGAATTAGATTACATGCTGTCAGGTTTATGATGCCAGTGCCTCTAGTCTGGGGCCTCTACAGGGAAATGATCCAGAGAGGAGACACAGGACCAACACTGCTGTTGAGGGACACTCAGATGAATTGATACATTTAGGGAATTTTTCCAGTGCCTCCTGATTTGGAAGTCCTTGGAACTTCTGAGAATGGTATAGCTGCAAATTTGGTAAAAGAGCTGTTCAGTGGTTGTTGTAAGAAGTTAAATTATCAAATCCCAAGAAAATTGCGTAACAAATTTACAAACTAGGCAGCCAAGATAGAAAGCAGAGGGAAAGAGACTGTGTTAGCACTGAACCTCCTAACACATGATGAGTATGGCCAGGAATCTATTCTAATCTGTTTAACACTTTGTTTTTCTTTATATTAAAACATTGCTCAATAAAAGAAGAGGAAAAAACTCATCTCCCAGTCACTGTCTTGATCCCCATAACAGCATATCTGTTCTGCTTTCTAGGGCAGCATGACCTGCATAAGAGCAATCAGCACTGTTAAGTACTGCTGCAACAGAATAGCAGTTACCTGAAGCTGACAGAGGCATGACAGTATGGGGTCAGCTGACAGTGTCTTTCACTCATTGTTGGGACTGATCCCTTATTTTCCAGTTAACTTTAGAGCATTTTTAATCTTTATTTACAAGATAACAGTTCCTCATAAAAATTCACACAACCACTATAAAAATCCCTTGAATATTTCAATTATGATTAATAGTTTGGTTTCATCAGTATTCAGTAATATACATTTTTTGAGAACTCTATACAGATTTTAATTTCAAATACAGTATCTCATGAACACCCCTTCTATTTATTCTAACAGTACAATGCATAGAGGGGGGTTTATTTCTAATTTTTGTCTGTATGAAGTTGCTGAAGGAATACAGTTCATTAAACTTGAAATGTTTGGCAATACTGAGTACAGCTTGATGATGTTTTTGAATATAAAATCCTTTTCTGCCACAATCTGTGTAAAAAAGAAATCTACCAGTTAAGAAGAGAGAAACAGAAAAAAAGAGTGAAAAGGGAAAGAGAAAGAGGGAGAGATATTTTTCTTAGGGTTACATTATGTTTAGTCTTTTGAATGACCATAGTGTGTGTTAGATTGTAAATTCTTATCTTTGTTTCTGCTATGTTTTACATGATGTCCGTACAAAGATGTAAAAGGATTAGCTTGGCTGTTGTATGCATTACAATATGCTTCATTTAAGGTAGAGAAGACCTCATCTGAATAACTGCACAGCAATAGGGCAGATGAATTTCAGTGCCAGTAAGGGCTGTTAATGCTTTTGGTTTGAAAAAAGAAAGACTCTTTCTAACTAAGGATACAGAGTGATTGTCTCTGAATCAGTTGTTTTGATACATGGGGAAAAGACCTAGAATTATCACAACAAGTGCTCTAAAACCGTCAGAGAATGTCAAAAAGGCCTCACATTAAATATTATCAGGAAAGAAGTCATTGTGCTGCTGAGTAAATAAATGACATTTATTTTCTAGTAATAATAGATTAGATTAATAATAGATCTAGAAAAAATAAATGATTTATCTTCTAGTCTTGGGAGGAAAGACTGAGACCTAATGACTGTTGATTGGTTTCTTAATCAGATACTGAAGTCCCATCACAGGCATTCACTCCCCTTTTATAACAGTTTTACAGCAAACTCCCCAAAATAGTTGCCTTGTTTCTTATTTATTTATTCTATTTAGAATTAGTCTTTATTATGTCTTGATATTATTCTAAGCAGATTGCAAAAGTAATTAATGTAGTGAACAGGATTTAAAAGTTAACTTTCCAGCATATCCCTTATACCACGTCCTGCCCTTACACTGGTGGCATCTATGTTAACATCTGACCTCTACTTCCAAATTTAGTTCATAGATATAAAATTTTGGGAAGGCCTCTCTTGCAGTAAAAGTCAGTATGTTCAAAGGCAAGACTGCCTGTGTATGGATCAGATGAAAGATTTACCTTGTTAAGTGTCTTGCCAGTGATAGAGGTCACCAGCTGAGACAACGTAAGACCCGTTAAGTAAATAAGACCCTATCAAGTTGTCTGCAGCCCTCAACAGACCACCCTGAAGATGAGCAGTATACAGTTTTTCTTACTTCCTGAGCACAGAATCAGACAGGTTCTTCCCAAATTCAGCCTCAGCCCAGACTGCCTGCAAATGATAACCCTTCCAGCAGGAGTGGCCAGGGACTTTCATGGAAGGACCCTGTGTCACTGGACTATCTGATGTCATGACCTGCAGGACAGGTAGCCACTGCACAGAGCATCAGACACATATATGGTGCTAGTAAGGATACCCTAGGAGTGCTGTAGAGCAAAATCCCCTCTCTGTTGACACCATGTCATGACATACCCTGTGACAGACAACAGACAGCAGCAGTTAATTTGGCTCTCACGCCATATGTGGTGCTGGCTGTTCCTCACAGCAGAATGTCTGTAGCCTCATGATCCAAGGTGACAAACTCATTAACCTTTCAGGATGAATTGGCTTTGTTCCACCTTCTTTGTTGCTGTACCAGAGGCAGATGACTTCCAGCAGCTGTGGTGTCTGCACCTGCCAGCACATCCTGCAAGGAGGCAGGCAGGTGTGCACCCAGTATTTGTCATCACAGAGAAATGCTGGTAAGTGGAATTTATCTGTGTGACTCAGCAATGCAGAGTTTACAGCTTGTCCTGTACATCAGGCGTGTGATCTTATCTCCTTTGGGTACCACCAAGCTTTGGGAGTTCTGGCCTGATTTAAATGTTAAACCCACCACCTTTCATTATATTCAGAATACAAATGGGAGCTGATCCAGGGCACAGGGGCCAAACACTTGCAGTGGAAAGCATCTGTTCATATATGACAAGTCAGACAAAGGCTTTGCTGATGAAAGAATGCACAAATTTCAAAAATTACGTTGATTATAAGGAGACTCTCTGTGGAGATATTCCAGCGGCAAGAAACTGAAAGCTTCTAAATTGCTTATTTTTTTTGGTCATGTTCTTAATAAACTATAGAAGCACTACCTTAGGCTACTGGATGGAAACAAGGCAACGTTAGTATTTTAAAATAGATTTGCACAATTGTATACTTTAAGGCATAATTATGGAGAGCTTGTTTTGTTTGGAGGTATCAACGTCTGTTATCCTATCTAGCCTGTCAGCCATGGGAGGTACTTTTGGTTTCTCCAAATACATAATAAATATAAACAGAATACAAGCAGGATCCTCTGTAATACAATTTTGACCTTTCCACAAATGAAATGAAGAAACATTATCTTTTTGAGAGCCTCTATGTAGAGAATAAAAAGCTTTTGATAATGGCTGATATTCACACTGTCATTAAGTGTTGATTGAAATACAAGTTTCTAGAATGGTCCGTACAAGTTTCTAGTTACTGAACATGTAATGACCCAAATGGCATATTCATTAGATGACAAATGTCATGGGAATGTTTCTGGGGAGAAGCATCTGCCCTCCTGACACAAATTGCCTCTCCATTGCAAACAACACAGACCCAGGCCATCCCTCCAACTGTCTGGTCAAAACTGTCCACTCAAAGGGTCTTGGAAATCACCAAGCATGTGAGGTGATGACGAAGGAGAAGGCAGTTGTAGCAACTCCAGGCCCACAGTCTGTGAGACCAGGTGTTACATACAGTGGGTGGCACCACGGTGTGCACAAGGCACTGAAGGAGGAAAGGGTGTCTCAGATGGATACAGGCAGTATCCATCTGTAAGGCAGTAAATATCTAGGACCAAGACTGCTTGGAAATTTGTTTATAATTAAATTTTACACATTGTGTTGGATTTCATACTGTTACAAAGACACTGTCTAGTTCATAACTGGCAGTTTATTTAGGCTTTGGCTCACCTTTATATATTTGTTGATCAACAATCAGTTATTTCTGTAATGTGTCGTCTGTGACCCATTAATTATGAAGAAATGAATTGCTGTATCCTACCAAAAAATTTCATTGCCTTATCATAAAATACAGAATCATTCATCAAACTATTATATGGGTCCCCATGAGTCAAAACTCACAGAGATTTATAATTAAATGGATAGAAAACACAGATAAAGCCTTTTGTCAATAAGTACCCATAAATTAGTCAGGCACAATATATTCCCTGCGTATTAGAGAAAGTCTCTTTCTCCCAGGCACCTTTATGCTATTAAAAGAATTATGTAACATGTAAAGTAGTCAAGTTAGCAATGCGTGTCTGGTGAGTGAGGCCAGGATGGTGGGGCAGTCTGGTGTTCCCAATGTCGTTGCAGTGCTGCCCATGCACAGCAGTACCATGCCCATGCTGGTGCCCCAGCTTGCTTAGGCAAGCATTCGCTGCTCGGCTCCAGGACGCTGTGCAGAGCCTGGCTTGCAACAGCCTTGCAGGGGTGGCTGGCACCCGATGGCCTCATCAACCTCTGCTCGGCCTTCAGCTTGCTCCATGCACCCACTGCATCCCAACGTACTTAACAGCCAAAGGAATTTTTTTTGATACAAAGCTCTGGTGGCTGCTCTCTGATTCAGATCCCAGGACTACCTTTCTAGCACATAAGGTGTCCAGAGAAGCTGTTTCTCCAGGTTTCTGTCTCTGTTTTCTCCGGACTTCCCCTTTTTGTCCTACCTTTCTTGCATGCAGACACATGCCAAGAAGATCCTCCCCTTACTTTCTGCACCTGCAAGAGCTCACAGTTATATCCTTACATCCGTGCAAACACAGGGATGGATAGGAAGTCATGGGTGAAACCAAGGAAGGTCTGGGCCAGAGACAAGCTGTGAGGGTTGGACATACTGCAGTTGATGAGGGAGTGATCTATGGTAGCAGAACACTCTCCTTAGACAGCTGTGTAGGAAATTCAGTGAGAAAGTGTGTAGGGATAGAGAAGAATGTCAGCTGCCCATTGGGAGCTCATTCCTCCTTTAGCCTGTATGGCACAATTCTGGGTCTGAAAAATCTTTACTCTGTTGAAGAACCAGCTGGTAAAATGACAGTGGTACCTTTTCTGCTTGATAGAAGAACCTAGGAACTAATACTTTTAAAACTGAACTGTTACAAACAGGAAAAACCACCAAGATTGCCAATTCAGACTCCTGATAATTAAGAAATACCAGAATGGCAGAAAAAGTCTCTACAGCATCCTGGATATATATGCATTATACTGTACCTTCATTTCCTCTTTATACATCATTTTCTCATTGGAGCTTTATGAGACTGACTGTGGCGACAGGGTATATCCTAAGGATTAACTAGGATTGTGTAGTGAAGGTGACTGCCATTTATTATCCCTGCCTTCTACACTACAGGAGCAAAATGGTCTGTACAGATCATAAAAAGGGATTTCAGAATAGGAAAGACTGATTCTGAATTAAGTATTTGAACATTGCTTCAAACTGGGTTTGGACGCAGAGTTCCTGCAGTTCTCTAATGCAGGAGTAATTTGAAATAAGTTTTCATCCACAAGTGGTCACTAACTGTGTCGTGTTAATTTCTGAGTTCCCATGTGAATTGCTAGGGTTTGATTTGTGGGAGTATTGATATTTCAGAGCCATGACTGATGCTGGTAGGAGCTGTGCTTTAAATATGTGAAGTGCTAAGAAGTGCAAGGTATTTTCAAAGATCAGGTACAAACCGTTCAAATTGTGCATCCACAATTAACAGGTGCTTTCAAATTTAATCTCATGTTAATACTCTTTCCCCAAAATACCCACAGTTCCATTTCTCTATCTTGAACTGACCTGCTGTACAGATTAATGCTGGTGCCACACCCTAACAATATAGGAAAAGAAATTCCATGAAAAAAGAATATTTTGTAACCATATGAGGTTTTGAATAATGTACTGTAAATAAGACATGGAGGCCCTATTCAGCAATTAAATGAAGCAACAGTGTTCTAGATCCTAAATTCAGAGATGGTAGTTTACTCTCCATCGTAGCACAGGTCAGTTCTTCCCTGAATTAGGTTTAGTTTAACTACAGCACCTCTTTTAAAAAGTTAGAAAATCTCCATTTAAATATTTGTAGTATGAACAAACTATCATTATTTTGTTAAATTATTGGAGTGATTAATTTTCATAGTACTAATACATTCAGTTTCTGCTTCGGAATGTCTCTGCTTTCAACTTCCAGGCACTTGATCTTTTTGTGTTTGTGCTTTTGAGACTGAAGAGCCCTCAATTATCGAATTTCTATTTCTCTTAGAGGTAATTAGAAGCTGTGATCAAGACACCCTTTAGCCTTTTGTTAAGATAAATAGTCTGAACTTCAGTTTTCCACCATGGCAGTTTCCCCAATCCTTTGATCTTTCTCCTGGTTCACCTCTGAACCAGAGAGACCCAATTTATTCCTTTTTCAGCTGTGGGTGCTGGGACTTTGAACAGCATCTCAGAAGGAGACTTGTTAGTCCCAGGTTGCATAACCTTTCTAACAGTTTTTGGTATTATTCTGCTCATTCATCATGTGATTGGCATTTTGTTTTGCTGTTATACCCTTTTCATACTGCACTAGGAGCTAATCTGCATTTGACTGACACAATGCCCCAATCATTTCAATTACTGTTCCCAACACAGTGTCTCATTATGTTTTGAGTTCCTGAATATTGTTGAATTACAATTATCTGTATTGATGGCCATGTCATTTTCTTGCAGCAGCTTATCAATTAGTTTGTTTCCGTGTACCCTCTTCATGACTGACATGCACGCTTTGATCAGTAAGGATTCTCTCATTTCTTCCAGAGCATTAATAAAAATCCAAAGGCCAAGAACTGACCCTAACATGGCCTCAAGAATACATGCCCTTAATGAGACTTCACTGTTTACAAATGTGTTTTGCAACCTGTCAACAGCTTTTAAAAATTCATTTTCTGTATACCACACTGCTTTTGTTTTAATTATCAAAATGTTGTATAGTGCCAAGGATTCTGACTTTTCCACACAGCCTCTATTCCCTTTCTCAGTCACTGAATGTGAGGTCATTAATCATGCATAAAGTGAAGGAGACATCTGATGGGAAAAAAAGCATGTGATCTTTTAATTAAAGAGTGTGTCAAAATGCATTGAAGACAGGTGAATTAAAGATACTCAAGCCATCATAAACCC
Organism: Corvus hawaiiensis; assembly: GCF_020740725.1. Lineage (NCBI taxonomy): Eukaryota > Metazoa > Chordata > Aves > Passeriformes > Corvidae > Corvus > Corvus hawaiiensis. The sequence goes on from NC_063216.1 coordinate 46,760,904, forward strand.
CACATATCTAAACTTATGCTGGATTTTAGGTCTTAATTTTTCTAATATGAAGGGCTTCTGTGTCTGTGTGAGTGTCGGGGTTTTGACGCTAGCTAAGCGCCAGGCACCCATGAAACTATTCACTTATCTTCCTCTGCTGTAGGTGAGCAGAGGAGGGAGAATTAAAAGCTTCATGAGTTGAGATAAGGATTAGGGGAAAAACACTTTAAGGCAAACCAGGTTCAAAACTTAAACAGTATAAAGAACATTTATTATTAACGGAATTTAAAGTAAAAAAAAAAGGTAATGAGAACTGAAATAAACCTTTAGAACACTTTTCTTGCCCAGTCCCTCCCTCTTTCCACTGACCACACAAAGAGACAAAACATGGGGTTTTGGTCAGTCTTTCACTTCTTAGAAAAAGATCTTCCTTTGGTACACTTAAGGAAAATAGTTTCTTTCTTCTACTGTGCTGTGGGATCCTTCCCATGGGAGATAGTTCTCTGCGAACTTTTCCAGCATGATTTTAACTTTCACAAACAGCAGTCCCACCCGAACCTGCTATAACGTTGAGTTCCTCCTATGAACGGTGCAGTTTCCCCACAACTGCCCAATGTGGGTCATTTTAGTTCATATGGTTTAGTCTTTTAAGGATGAGCTGTTCTAGTTTGGAAGCAAGGGTTCTCTTTCTTTATCTCTGGAAGCAAGGGTCCTCTCTCTTTTTCAAATTCCTCACTAGATTACAGCTTTTCAGGATCCACGTACTCCAGGATGAGCACTCTTCCTCATGGGCTGCCCGTGGATCTGTGCACCTCCCCATGCACCTCATGAGTTACAGGGAAACAGTTTGTTGTATTATAGTCCTCACCATGGCTCGCAGGAGAATCTCAGCTCTGGCTCTTGGAGCACCTCCTCCCGCTGCTTCTTTTCACAGAACTCAGTGCTGCCATGTTGGTTCTCCTCATGTGTCCTCACTTCTTCCTTTTCCCTGACTCTGAAGAAAATTGTTGTCCATAGGGATTATTGTTCTCAAGTTCTATCAATTGAAAAGTTCTTACAGATCTTCACTGCGCTGAAAAGGTTGATCTCGTGTGTGTTATGTGTTGGGGAATTGTTTGTCACATTTTCATTGGTGGCAACCTGGTCTCTGCCATGGGAGGGCTCCAGCCACATGGTCTCAGCCTTGGGAAGGCCCCGGCCATGTGTCCCCCAGTGGCCCCCACTGGGTTGGGCCCCGGTGACCACCTCACCATCCCTCAAGAGAAGAAACAGAGCTTCCCATGGTTTTTCCTTTCTTAAATATGTCATCACAGAGGTGTTACCAGCTTGTCTAATTGGGCTGGTAACCTGCCCATCATCAGAGCCTTCAGTGGCTGGCTCTGTGTTGGACATAGTAGAAACTCTGACAGCTTGCTCCTGCCCACCAAAAACTAGACTGTTTTTAAACTAGGACATTGAGGGACGGTTTTGATACAGTTTTAAATATTTACTGATTAGGATAGCCCTCATTCACTCAAAGTGTAAATGTATAAAATAAATTGCAATGAACTGCATTCCCTGAATGCATGTTTCTTGCTGCTCACTAGAAAGAGAGAGAACGTATAATCAGCTCAGATGTAAATGCGGATGTGAGCTGGCCAAGGCTAGATGAGATGAATCCCAAACAAAGCCCACAGAATTCCATAATGATTCTTGCTTTTCTGTTCTGATAATGAAGTCTATAAACAAATTCAATTTTATGGAAACTAAGAAAGAATTCTGAATGTTTTGCTTTACTAAACAATGTTTTATTTGTTAATCCAGCAGCTATTTAACAACTGGATTAGCTAATTAATTACTGTTCATTTTAGCTACAGCATTAACTGATAACCTCCCTTGCACACTGTATAGCCCCAGGAGAGGTGTGCCTGGAGAGATCAAACTCACTTTGATCTGGGAACTTGGGTCAAAGAAAAGAATGAACAGGTTAAAAAAATGTTTAGGAAAAAAATCTAAAGGACACAGAATATGTGCTTTCCTAATTTTCCTAAAATAACTCAAAAGAATTCTTGAGGGAGAGATTAAAAAAAAATTGTAATTGAAGATATATATCTTTGTCTTATCTGTGGGGATAATTTCCTTTCTCTAGCAGGGTTTCTGTTTTCAGTAGCTTGATTAAGGGACAATACCTCATGTGATTAAATGATCTGGGCACATTTGCATATGAATGCTAGATGACATGGCATAGAAACTGATTAGGCCTCATCTATATCACATGTCTGGAAATTAATGCTAATAGCACTTAAGATATTAAGGTTTGGATTAAACTTGGCCAGAGAAAATGAAGTGTAAAAGAACTTTGCTAAACATTTTGTGACTTCACGGATTTTTTTCCCCCTTTTAATCTGGGGGTGAAAGTTTCTTCTTCTCAGCTATTGCTAACTTACACATTCTTACCAGTAATAGTCTTCTAACCACATACACAGTCTACAAATGATTTGAAGAAGATAACGGTTTATGATTGAAAACTCTGTGAACATGTGTCTGACTTTACCATTCTTGTGTTTAGATAAGGCAGGCAGTAGGATTGAGAGCTTTTGACAACTTTTCATCTTTAGAAACACAAGGAAAGGTAAGCCTAGGCAAGAAATGCTGGGGAGTTATATTAAATCCTTGATAGTGTGATCATTTGTGTCTGATTTAAACTCTTATTATTTTACTTATACTAGAATAGTCCTAGCACCTGATCCTGAGATGCTGTCAGTGGTGTGTACCATATGCCCTCAAGGTGCCCTGAGAGTTTGACATTTGAAAAGTCACTAGACAGGCTTCAGAAGTAAGTGCTCAAATCATGAATAAGGTAAAATAGAAACATCTTTAGATTGAAATTAATAAAATAAATTAAATTTCTGATGATTCTCATCAGTGACCAAATTTACCTCTGCAGTCTGGCTCATGGTAAGGACATCCTGTCTTCACTGAAATGAGTAGGACCTCTGTGACCTCTAAGGATCACCTTCTAAAGTCCAATCTTGTGTAAAAGACTTGGCAGCCACTGACAAATTAAACTTGGCCTGAGGTCAAAACACTGCATCTCACAGCAGTTGAGGTACAAGCCTGACATTCATTCCTCTTTCTGAATGAGCTGAAACCCCAGATGCAAACATTTACATGTGAAAAGTTAAAATGCAGACAAAACTCAGCTGCTCATTAATTCTGAGGTTTCCTCATTTTCTAGCAGAATAATTTTTGCAGCTCAGCATACATGTGCCATATGTAACATTCCAGTGCTGAAATGCACTGGGCAGAAGAAGGACAGAAGCTGATACAGACTGTGGGGAAAGATTAATTACATTTTAATTAATGCGTGCCTAGCCACTGATGTCGCAGTGAAGAAGAAAATGCCTGAAATATCTTTACTTAAAGCCTTAATATCTTTAAGTTAGTGCCTTCTTTGTGGAACAGAAGGCACTAACAATATTTTTATAGCAGCAGTTGAGTTATTTTGAGCAAAGAAATGTATGTTATTTATTTATTTTATCCAGCTTCTGCAAGTTATGTCTGCTGTAATGGTGTTTTAAGTTTTATTTAGTTTCGCAGATTTTTTCTCCCTGTTTTATTAGACCTCAGTGACTTTTTAAGAAAAATGCAGTGTTCGATGTTAATGTAACAGGAATTAATATGGTATCCACCATAATAAAATAAATACCCTTTTTAATACCCTAAAAGGTAACAAAGATTAATGTAGTTAAAGGTAATGTATTTTATGAACATTCTTTTCATTTTAAAGTATTATCTAGCCAAAGTTTTTTATAACATAAATGAGGTTCTCATCCTGCAATGTCACCAGCTGCCAAAATGTAGAAAATTCTTGCTATACTTACAGTGTTATAGAAAGGAAGTGTTCCCCCAAACATTCCTTTGAAACTCATCTGGTGCTCCTTTGGGCATGAAGTAATTTACAAATACTCCACTGGAGCAGGGAAAACCTTTCAAGAGCACTGTTCCTACTCAGTAGCCTTTCTTTGGGTTACCCCACTGAAAGCCTGTGGGCTGCCCAGATGAGTAAAGCAAGGCCTCCTTGAACTGACTTTGTGCCATGAGACCATGCTCTCACTTGGACCACCACTGTGTTGTAGCTCTGTTTGCAGATTACACAAGCAAAGGCTCTGAGCAGATTTCCCCTTGCTTGCTCCCTCTTGATAACAGGATGGTGGGGGAACAGAAAAAGCTAGTACTGTGTAAGATTATGACTGGGGTTTTGGACATGCAGCAACATGCTACCTGCCATGTGACAGAACACACTCTACAGCCGTATTTTCCTGTTGTCTTCTTAGTTCTGACAATACCATTTCCCTTGGTTATACAACAATGTATTTTTTATTTAAATTTTTAATTTCATTTTGGTGCTGAATTATGATTTGCAATAACATAGGTTCTCTCCTCTCCTTAAATACACCCAGATTTGAGGGCTCTACTCATCAACATTAAATAGTTATTCATGGTGCTAAAGATATTGCTGGGAAACACACGGGAACTGTGAGCCTGTGCTGCCTCTCCCCCCGATGCTGCCTTCCAGGACTACTGCAAATATAAAACTGTGGAGCTCGCTGCTGGCACCAGTGAGTACATGTGTACTGCCATGACCAGATCTAGATTCTGCTGAACACACAGCCATGCAGGGATTCAGTAGGAATTCACCTAGGGATTTAAATACAAAGAAGAACAAGTTCTGTCCTTTGAAATGACTAACACAAGTCAGGCTTGGAAAATGACAGCAACCTGTGTGGGAGCTGTTCTCTGTGACAGGGTTTGTTTTCTGTACATTGGCTCCTTAGTTTCTGCTGTTGCACACCCAAGTTCCATCTGGGAAGCTGAATTCATGCAGTAGTTGGGAGAGTGCTGTAGCCAGGTGGGATCTGGTGTTGTTCTGCCTGGCCAGTTGTTCATTTCCCTTAGCAAAGGGGTCCTCACTCCCTGAGGAATTTCATATGGTTGCCCAAGGAAAACAGACCTTACATTTGGGGAAAAAGCTGTGCTTGTTCCAGTCTTTGAATTCAAGGTAGTGTCAATCACAGCATGTCATGTGTGGAAGGGAGATGCCTTCAGATTGAGTATTTGCCTTAAAACAGACTGAATTAAAATTACAGCCCTCTTTGTTCTGTTACATCACACTCAGGATGCAAACCCTTCATATATATTTGGATGAGTAATACTTGCTGCAGAGTCCTGGTGCAAACTGTGCTGTTCCCTGTGTCTTCTTAGCTTGTAGCAGTACTCAGCATTTGGTGGTGCCTTGTGTCATGGCACTGCCATGACACAAGGCTCCTTTATGATTTGCATCATGATCTGCATTCATAAAGGGCTATAGAATCATAAAATCATACAATCATAGAATCATTTAAGTTGGAAAACACTTCTAAGATCATCAAATCCAGCTGTTAACCCAGCACTGCCAAGTCCATCTCTAAAGTGTGTCCCTAAGTGCCACATCTACATGTCTTTAAAATAGCTCTAGGGTTGTTGACTTCACCATTTCGCTGGGCAGTCTGTTCCAATGCTTGATAATCCTTTTGGTGAAGAAATTTTTCATAACATCCAATCTAAATCTCTCCTGGTGCAACTTGAGGCCATTTCCTCTTGTCCTATTGCTTGTTATTTGCAGAGATCTTCGTGTGAAACTAGGAAGTTCACTTTTTTTGTGTGTGATTTTCCTAAAACTGTAGCATAACTAGGACGCTGCAGACCAATGGTAGAGTGGCGAAGCTGAAGCAATCATTCCCACAGCTCAGTGGCAGGGCATGAATTCAGACATCCCTCTGGCTTCAAATGGACAGCAGCAACTGTGCGGAATGCCAGGGTCAGTATATTTTTCAGAATTCTGAGGAGGGTTGAGGATCCAGAAATGTATCGTGTTTAACTCAAACACAGCATTTTCTACATTTTCCTGAAAACTTGAGATTTGGAGGGAATTAGTAGCAACTGACAGTAGATTGCATACATTATTCTTATACTTTTATATAACTCTCTTTGTATAATTGTATACTGCTTTTCTAACTGAAGCACTAATCAAATGAGAATATTGCAACTGAAGCTTCTGAAATAAACATATTTATATATATGTATAGGAAAAGACAGTTTCTGGTGGATAGATAATGAGAAAATGGGAAGGTTTCACAGCAGACATTCAGATAGTGTGTTTCAGTGTGCTACCTTCCTGTGACCCTTCTTTCTTCTCTCCTCCTGCTCATTGTCAAGCAAAGTCATCTGAACAAACAACAGCAGGGACTTGCAACTTGTCAGGGCTAATGAAGGAACTCCAAACAAGGAAACTTGCTCACTTTTCCCAAGTCCATCAACTGGTTTAAAAAAACATAGTGTCTCTCCCTCCAAAACCTTCTCAAATGACACATGCAATTAAAAAAAAAAAATGTAGTATTCTTTGACTAAAATATGTCATGTGGTGAAACTGGAACTCAATTATATTTGTGTGTACTATATCATAACTGCTGTGACATTTAAGGGATGCCAACCCACCTCATAAAAGTTCTTCTGACGTCCTCAGCATCTACTGCCTACCTCTGTTGTTTCTGGCGTTTGAATGACAGGGAGAGGACTGACGTCATTGCAGGAGGCTGGAAATATGCAGACATTTGTGAGAGAGATTCCCATTCATCTTGCACCAGCAATTCCCAGTGGTCTCATCCTTTTCTTCCAGAGGCAAAATTATCTCAGCAAAGCAATGGAAGCTCTTGGAAGCTTCAACAGTCATGCTGAAAAAGATAAAAAGAAAAATGTTTTGTCGATTCTCATATTGGATCATTTTTTCTTTGTTGGAAGGGCTATGAGAACTTATCTGCATATCTAGGATCTCTGTGTGACTAAGTTTCAATAGCAATTCTGTGAATAAGTAAGTTTCAATAATAGTTATGTCAATTACGATGGCATAACGAAATAGCACAAATCATTTATAGCTAAAGCAGCAAGATTTTGGTTTCATCAAAGTATAATAGTAATTTCTGTCTTGTTTTAACTCTGTGCTATGCCAGAAGTAAACTATGAAGTAGGTGTTTATTCATCACCATCAAACTGAGTCCTTAAGGAGGTGATATTAAAAATACCCGGCTTCAGGCCGTGAGTTATACGCTCTTTCCCTGAGTCCTGTGATTGACTATGGGCATAGACCTCAGAGTCACAAAAAGTGGCCTCAGATTATTCATTCTTGTTGACTGAACATACTGTATTCACTAGGAAGTAAAGCAAATTAGTTGCAAAGAGTTACATCAGGCAAAGGTGGTGTCCACTGAAAAGCAGCAAAAATCCCACTGAAATAATTCCTGTATAAAAGGTACGTGTCAGAAACAGGCTCAACATTTTTTATGACTGAGGAAAAAAGCAGATAAAAGTCTCTCCATAGATACATGATAATGATACTGAAGGAAAACATTCTTGTGGGAAAACTTGTGGTCTCTGTAAATCACCATATTAGATGTGGAATTAGCTGCTTGTAGGCAATAATGTTGTTCCTTTAGCAAGTACCAAATACCAATAGGATGTAATTTGCACAACATGTCCCCATAATAATTCAGCTACTGGGAAGGGGAAACAAAAATAAAGAGCTTGATCCATACCTTTATATTTAAGAGTGCCACAACTGACACACCAGGGAATATGTTTGGGAAAAACAGTCTGGTGTCTGCCTTGAAATCTTCAGAGACCCACTCAATGGTTTCAGCTACTGTGGGGTGCTATCTGCACTGGGGACTGACATACATCCTTATCGGCCCCTGCCCCTTGCTTGAGAAACACTGTTTTAGGTAATGCAGGCATGAATGATACACCAGCTCTTTCAACTTGAGGATTAGAAAGCTCTCTCCTGCCTTCAGGAAACAAATACTGATCCTTATGGTACACCTGAGACACCAGAGAGTAATATGTGGTAGGGAGGAAAAGCAAGTAATGGTAGTCTGGGGACAAAATGGAAATTTAGTGATTCACAGATGCAGCTTTCCTTAGAACAAAACAGAACATTTTATTGATTTCTCCATCTTTTTAAAATAGTTCTGTTGAATTACATTATTCACAGGGCAACAGAAAATGTGCATTTTGAAATTCAATAGTAAATAAGATCAGGAAAGTTGAAGCTGTTATTCTGACCTCATTGCTCTTTGGCATCTCATTATGCATTTCAAAGCTGTACAGAGAAAGGATGCATACAAAAACATGTGGAAAAAAAAGAGGGAAAAAGTAAACAAAGAAATAATTACCACAAAAGAAGCAGTGTAGTGTTTTGTACAGGCTACATAAAGCATCGTATACTGGTAGAATAATTTTCTGAATTCAGCTTTAAATTATCTAGAAATATAATTGGAGAATGAAGTGGGAGAATTTGTGGCACATTTGGTTTCTACTGTCTTGAAGCATGGACTGCTCTCTGAAAATCCAGAATTTAGTCTCCAGCTCTCTGCTCAGGTGAATCTTGTTTTTTTCACTGCATCTAGTGATGTGCTGTTCATGACATCAGATGTACATTCATAGAGCTGCAGCTCCGTATCACTAGTAACGTTGACCAAAAGCTGATACCATATTCACATAAGCAGATTTTAAATATGGTAGTTCTGGTCTTGATTGACATTTATGATTAGAGTGGACTACTGAAGTGGTTGCCTTTTTATTGAGTTTGCACGGCAAGGTTTTAGTACTGCAGGGCCACAGAGGTGGCTTCTGTGAGAAGACACCAGGAACTGCCCCATGTCAGCAGGCTCCAAGATGGACCTGCTGCTGGCCCAAGCCAAGCCCATTAGCAATGTTGGTAGAACCTCTGTGATAACATATTTAAGAAAGAGTAAAAAATTGCTGAGCAAGAGCTGTGATGAAAAGAAGTGAGAAAAAAAGAGAAAAACAGTTCTGCAGACATCAAGGTGGAGGAGGTGCTCCAGGCACTGGAGCAGAGATTCCACTGCAGCCCGTGATGAAGACCATGGTTAGGCCCCTCTGCAGTCTGTGGAAGTCCACAGTGGAGCAGAGATCCACATGCAGCCTGTGGAGGACTTCATGCCAGACCAGGCAGATATGCCATGCAGGAAGATGCAGTGAAGGTTCCTGGCAGGGGACCCATGCTGGAGAACTCTGTTCCTGACGAACTGACCCTGTGGAAAGGGATCCATGCTGAAGTGGTTTTTGAATAACTGCAGTCTGAGGGACAGACCTAAGCTGGAGTAGCTCATGCAGGACTGTGTTCAGTGGGAAGCCCCCAATGCTGGAGTAGGGTAAGGGTGTGAGGAGGAAGGAGCAGCAGAGGCAGCATGTGATAAACTAACTGCAACCCCCATTCCTTGTCTGCTTGTGCCACTGTGGCAAAGCAGATAGACAAATTGGGAGTGAAGTCGAGCCCAGGAAGAAGGGAGGGGTGGGGGGAAGAGGTTTTTAGATTTATTCTTATTTCTCAGTATCCTACTCTGTCATTACCTGACAATAAATTAAATTAATCTTCCCCAAGCTGAGTCTGTTTTGCCCATGGTGGTAATTGGTGAGCAATCTACCTGTCCTTATCTCAGCGTACAAGCTTTCCCTTATATTTTCTCTCCCTGTTCTGCTAAAGAGGGGGAGTGAGAAAATGACTTGGTGGTCATCTGGTGGCCAGCCAAGGTCTACCCAGTTTGCCTGTAGGGCCCTTCTCCCCTTGCTTTATCATTAGCATCCCCTGTGCAAGGCAGTGCAGTACCCTACCCCATATTCTCAGCTGCAGCTTTGCTAAAGTCAGCCCTGCCAATTCCCAGCATCACAGAAGCAAGGAGCCACCAGCCACCACCCTAGGCAACAATTAAAGGTGTAAGTTGGAGGAACATGGTGGTAGTCATGCACAATACTCTCATGGCTAATATCTGGAACTTATGTAGGGTCTGAAGTTAATAAAATCTTGCCTTTATAAAATTGTGAGAATTTGGTTCCCAGTGGCTCATTTGCCACTTTAAATGCAGGCAAATCTAAGGCTGTCTGATTTCAAGCTATTATGAAGCTCTTACCTCCATTTGGCCTTATGCCTAATTTATCTTTACAAAATAGTTGTTTTGGCCAAATTATTTTGTAACTTGATTATGCGTAAGTACTATCCTCCAAAAAAAAGAGAAAAGAGAAAAAAGTACCATATAGTGACTCATTCCCATGCCTTTTTCATGTTTTTATGGGAATGATGCAGCAGAAAAAAGGTGCCAGAACCTCATCAAAAGGGTGTGTAGAAGTATTTGTAAAGGGTCACTTTACTGCATTGCAAAATGCTTGAAATGTGGACACATTTAGCACTGCCACAACACTCCTCAGTGTATACTGAGATCACTGAGCAGAGTAATCTGTCATTTATTACAGACACAAGAAAGCTGCTACATTTCAAATCTTGTTCTCTTGTAGCTCATTTACATTGAAATTGCCTTTCAACATCACACCATCGGTTATATTTATGTCATCCATTGACAGGTAAAATGTTCTTTGGGGAAAAGAGATACAGCAACAGAGAAAACAGCACTTCATGACAGAAAATTGTAGGGGGGTTTTTGTGCCCACAGTTGTATGAAAAACACGTGACATTCAAGGAGACTGTGAGAAGGACAGGGCAATTTGAAACTAGGGTCAAATGTCTTAAGGTCCTGCATATCTACCTTTGCAGCCTTTGAAAATGTCAGATCCACGTGGAGTATTATCTACTCTGAAGAGGAATCATTTCTGCTCGTAGTAGCTTTTTTAAAGAGGTGGGACTAGATGCATGACCACTGCAAAGTAGGAGATTGCCATTGACTTCAGAGACAGTGGGAAGATAAGGACAGGCCCCTTAGAATATTGTACAGGAAGAACTGAAAGGATTTTTCTGGCTGTTTGAATGACAGGTAACAGAGAAGCTCAGACTGCAGGGTTTGTGGTGTAAGAATCTGCTATTTCCTTGATATGCTCTGCCTTTTGGACTGATGTTCAAATAGTAACTGTAAATGATGACTGTGATGAATGCTGACTTTTCTCTGGCACTTACTCTGCACCGTAAGTCATCATTAAAATACATAGCTTGAAATAAAAATATTTCAATGCACTATTTGCATTTTCAATGCACTATTTCAGTATTTCAAAAGCCTTTCTCTTCAACAATTAAAAATAAAGAAACAGAGCTTTTACGTGAGGTGATCTCTGCTTTCTTACATAGCAGATTGTCTTACTCATTTCACAGCAAGTACTGCATTTCCTCTGCTAACATTGCCTTTGTAGATCACCTTAAGGTTTGACCTTCATCCTACCTTCCAGAGATGTTTTATGTATGTCTGGAGCTAGCATGAACAACAGTATTTGGGAGTAAAGCTGGGTCTCACTTCTCATACAAGGATTGTTGTTTGAGTGGTTTTTCCAAATTGCTCTGCTGTGATTACTTTTATTTTAGTTGCTCAGCCTTTGCATTGAGGCAGTGCAGGGAAAAGTGGCAATCCCTGTCCTGTTAGTCAGCTTTGGATCCATGAACTGACCACATTGCTGTTTATCTGTCCCTGAGTAGTGTGTGGATGATAAATATGTGAACGTATTCTCCTAGTCTTTTCATTTGATTGAGATAAAACACCAATAAGGATGCATTACAAAATTATTTGGTGAGTGAGTGCTAGTGAGGACATACCCATGTTAAAGGTCAGTATTTCCAGCATGTCTGGACAGAGGTGGTGAGATGAATTCTATAGAAAAAGATGACAGGGGTCTGGAAAATTGCACATCCCAGAGGAACAGCTGTTCCACTTCCCACATCTAAGATGATGTCCCTAGTGACCTTGTCCAAGGAAAAGAAAAACAGCAAAATGCCTCTTTGCAATGTTACCATAGAATCATTGAATGGTGTGGGTTGGAAGGGACCTTTAAAGTTCATCTACAGCAACTAGTTAAAGGCTCAGGCAGAAATGAAGCCCCTTGCATCTTAGCACACTGCTCCATGACAGCAGGAGTATCCTAACTGGTCAAAGGGTTTGCATTTAATCTCAAGGAAGCAAGTTTGAAGCTACACATAGCAACATATATTAGCATAAAATTTTGGTAATGTTTGTAGTACTTCAGAAATAAAGAATAACATAGCTCTTTGACCCATCTCAGTATGTCTCCAGTGTATCAATAATGTCCTGATTTCTCAAGTATTTTTGAAAATGGGCTGTTTCCTTGTGTCAGACAATACCTTCCTAAAACCAGGAGATGGAGCCCTGCAGCCAAAGCCTATCACCAATTGCTGAGTCTGCACCCAGAAGAAATACTTTTTAATTGCATTTGATGAGAACATGTATCAGTTCTGCTTCCTTGTGATAAAACTGGATGTGTGCCATCACTCAGCAGATTTGTGGCTACTGAGTAGGGAAATGGTCTGATGGGCTTCTGTCTTCAGAAGAGGGCCAGCAAATGGAAGACAGAAGGCTGCAAATAGTCTGTTCAATTTTATACAGGTGGCTAGTGATGGTGCTAATAAATTCTTCGGTAATGTTAATGGGGCTGAGATGAAACTGTGTGCTACATGAGAGAAGGGAGCAGAGCAATTCTGCAGTGTCAGGACAGCAGGGGGCCCTGGGCTCACCTCCCTTGGCACCTGCCACTCCAAGGGTTCATCCCATCATGGGATGCCTGAGGGGGCATCACACAGCAGCAGGGGCATGGCGTAGCTGGGCTCAGAGAACCTTCCTTGTTACCCCCAGGGCTTCAGGGGCTCTGAACCTAGCCACCTGCTGCTGAAGGCTCTGCTCTCATATGGTATTTATATTGGGCCATGCCGTGACAGTTTAATCCATTAACAGGGCAATGAGGAGGGAGAGACTGCCTATGAGCATCTGGCATGGCCTAAAAGCCCTCTGTGTACTCAGTGCTTGATTTACACAGCTTGTCAAAGTCTGCCAAAGCTGGCCACTTCCCTTTTCACGTTATTAGTCAAAGACAGTGCTTAGCAACTTAATTCAGCAACATTAGCCACGATCTTCCTGGAATACAGATGTCTAAGTTCCACCTGCCACCTATGCTGCTTGATTTCAGCACAAGCCATGCACCTCAGTGGAGTTTGCTGCCTACCTGGTGGGACAAGCAGGGGAACTGTTCATGGCGAATATGTACCTATAAAAGCACGTGCTCAAGCAATGCAGGAAGACTGTTCACTTCATTGCATACACACATGCAAAAGAATAGGCCGTTTGCTTCCCTGGAGTACAAACATATGCAAAAAATGCAGAGCGGGGAAAACCGTTCACTGCAGTTATTTTACTTTGTTTTGGCAACACAATATGCTGGATGCTGGCTGGCTCTCTTGCCAGTCCAGACAAGTGCAGGGCTGCTGGAACAGCACAGAGCAGCATTTCCAGTGCCAGTGACCTGCAACTAATTCTGTGGGGATGATTTCAGGGCAAAGGAGGGAAAGGACAGCCCCAGTGTCAAACTCCAAACCAACTGGCAAGATTTCAGCTTGAGATTTTCTTTATTTCAGTAAAGTCTTGGATTCATAAGTTTAGAAGTATCCTTTGAAGATTATGCTGCTATTGGATAATTCACCAATTCGTCAGACATACTGATTTCCTGAATGCTAGTTTCCACTGTGGTATAAACAGAAAACAGTGAAAAGTAGATTAAAAAATGAGAGTTTGAGCTGTGATGCCCCCAAAACCCAGAACTGGAGCCTTGTGAGCTTGATGGCAATGAGCACATTCTGAAGCTTTTCTAACATGTTAAGAAGGGTTTCCAGCTCCTGCAATGCTCACTGGCACAGTATGGATAAAAGGATCTGTGGTGCAGAAATTCTTCCCAAAATCACTCTTTTAAAGGGCAATGAAATGTTACGCTATGTCTCCTGGTTCCCGTGCTGGGTATGGAAAGCATCAGATGGCACTGAGTGGCTGCACTTCTCCACACGCTGTTACCCTCTTCTGCAGCCAGTGAAGAGGGCACATGGCACAGGGAAAAGAACAAGGATGCCATCCATCCATCATTGTTAATTAAGATATCAATTTCTTGCCTCTATGTGAATGAAAGATGTTTTAGAAATTTATGGTACCCATTGTGCACAGAATCAGACTTGATTTTGTCATTTGGTTTTGACAATTTAATCTAAATTTACAGCCTGTAAAGGGCACTTCCCCTGCAGAGTCCTTGTGAAAGACACCCTAAATTTTGAAACTGATTCTTCAAATGAATTTTGGGTGTGGAATTGTCTCAAAAAACAATGCTTAAAAGCAATCAGGACAACAGCCTTCACATAACAACCTGTACTGTCTGGCTGTAGAATAATTAACTTAATAATTGGCTCATGACTGCAAATGCCGGAATGACATCTAGAAATGACAAAGTGTTTGCGGAGCTCCCTAGATAACTGTTAGAAACCAGGAGGAGTTTGTCCTCCTATTCCCTGTTTATTTTGGTGTTAGAGACACCAGCCAGAAGGATAAAAGTACCCTCACAAAAAGCCCTAACACAGGCTGTTATGTGTAAACAGTAAATATTTATTGCAGGTAGAGGTTGAGAGTATCTCTCAAAAAGTGCATTTATCATATGTTTAGTGGGGTTTTGGTTGTGAAAAGTAATATCTCTTATTGGGTCATCGTAGACATCTGGGTGAAAAAGATGAACTTTTGGCATACAAGACCTTTTTTATTTGACTGTTCCTAAGTTTTGATGTGTCCTTAAGGAAAAAAATAGCAGCTTATCTTCTAAAAATAGATATATACTGTATGAAATATGTACTCTAACATATTCAAACAACCTAGCCTCCTCCACCACTGAGAGCACATTTCATGGAAATACTAAAAGTGAGAGGATGCTTTCATTTTCTGTATTTGTTGGGGCTTGTGTCAGACGACTTAAACCTGCCTTGCCAAATGTGGGGTGTTTCTATTAGAAATAATTGGTCCATAAATGCAGCTTCAGAGCATATGGATTTCTTTGGAGAGTGACAGAAGTTCACTGAAATTCACTGTTTTGCAACTGAATAATTAAAACTTGTGCTTTGAAATGATGATCTTGTCATCAGCCAAGAGAAAAAAAATGACATATTAGTTAGTTGATACTATGATCAAATGCTTTTCTGTTGCTATTTATAAAGTGACTCTAGCCCTCACTTGAATGTTATCAGGGAGGATAAAAAGAAAGGCCTGACACCCCCCTTGTGATTCCCACAGCTTCTGAATGAACAAAAATTTCCCTTTGCCTGCCTTGCTGTATTTTCAGCAGGAGCACATTATGTTGAAGTGAAGGGCTTTCAGATGGAAGTTGTGGATTTAATGTATTTAGCTGCAATGAACTCTGTTCAAACAAACACAGGCAGTGAATAATGCTATGCCATGAGGTGTTCCGGATTATCCCTAATGTACTGAGAACAAAGCTCTCCTCCTTTTGCTAGGTGGTCTCTGGACATCAATTACCAGCTATTTTGCTTCATATTCAGAATGAACTGAACACGGCTCTTTACCATCTCTCTTTGAAAGCCCCACAAAAATCTCTGAAATGATTTTCTACTCAAGATCATATTTAAATTGGATAAATTTCAGTGTATAAAAGATGCGTTTTCTGTACTGGACTATCAATGATATTACTGGTTCTAACTTTCTTGGCCAAATTCCTCCACATATATTTCTGAATTACTAACGTCTGTATTTACCTGCATTAGTTAAAATAAAACCTGAGCATGAATATTTTCATGTACTATTTCTGAAAGGAGTGTGCTAGGAAATAAAATGCAAACTCATGTAGCTAGTACGTGATGCTAACAATAGCACTCTGTGACTTTTCAGAGTACTCTGAAGGAAGATGCAAGCCTCCAGCTGAGTTCAAGGTGAGAGTTGATATTAGACAGGATTTTCATCTTCAAGGACTCCTTTTTATTACTTGACATTGATTTTTCTGAGAGAAAAAGGAAGGCATATTCTGGCCAGTAATAATTCATCCCAACAAAATTGATTATTTATGCGAAGACACTGCTGGGAGCTGAAGGAAGGAGTCCAAAGAAAGGTAAGATGAAGAATGAATAGCTATGGATGTGGCCCTGGGTCGCTGTATGTGGTCCCGTTATGGAAGGACAAGTGCATGTGTTTGATGGTGGGTGAAAGTTTATCTGGGGTTGATTGTAATTACTAATTTTAAAAAGTCTTTCCTTATTATTCCATTCACAGTAAAGGTTAGTCTAAATTTTTTACTGACACAAATTTGGGCCAAAGATATTTGTAAAAAAAGATTTTTGAAATTTTATTCAGTTTCTTTGTTCCTAAAAAATTTTCCCCATACCCCTACTTCACTTCTGTTGCTGCTGTGGCTACTGGGCAGGAAGCAACTGGTCCCAAGGACAGCTGAAGAGCTTGTCCTGCTGATAAGTCTCTCAGCTGAGTGAAGTTCCGGTGAGACTGGGTTAGATGAGTTGCCTTGGGTAGCTCTTAGAAAAGCAATGAGTATGGAAATCCTCCTCAAAGCTTGTGGGGCTGAATGCCCAGCCCTGCATCTGAGAAGGAGCTGCTGCCGCCTCACTGATTTCCCCTGTGACATGTTTGTGCTGAAAACGGACAGCTCTGAAAGCAGGTGTTCCAGGGGACTAGTCCTTCACCATTAAGGTTAATTTCTAGGACATTGTTTGTTATTCTGTTGGGTAGTAGGGACTGTGAGAGAGCATCCAAATTGAAGGTCTGTCCCTTTGTATGACAAATGCTTCAGGGTGTTTAATCTGTTCATGTAAAGACTTAAAAACCCTAAATCACATGTATCTGGTGGCTTGATACTGTGCAAGGGATGGGATATTTAGCAGCTCATGCTAAATAGTACTTGTGTACCTTGAGGAATAATGTACTCTGTTTTGGAAAACTCTGGTAGTGGAAATGTGGGGTTTTTTCGTAATTATAAGAATAAAAACAATCTATCTACTGTGCATTAGGTGACATGATTCAGAACGATGTTTTTTGTCGATAACCAGTGTGGTACACATGGTGTAATTGTTATCAGTAATTTTATTGATATATTAACTCTACTTTCATTGATTTCCTTCTTAGTTTCATTTGATTTATTAGCATTGCTGAGGCACTGACTGCAGTATGAAGAAAAATGTGTCAAGTGATAGGTGCCTAGGACTGATATTTAGCTAAGTTTTCTTTTAAAAGAGAGGAAAGGAAAGAAATCTCTACTTCTTTTGCTTGTCACAGCCTGCAATACTGATCCTCTGAGTTTGGGAGAACACACAGATAACGAAGTCTGCCAGTTATACTTTCACAAATCTAGTGGCAAATTATAAAGGCACATATAGAGATTAGGATGGTTTAGTTAATTGCCTTTCATATGTTTTTTATTTTATCTACCCTTTATTGAGCTCAATAGGTGTTAGATTAGAGATTTCATATTTGGAATTATTTCCTCCCAAACCACTTGGATATTTTTTTGAGATCTTTTTATGTATGTAGTCTGGAAATATTTTTATTATTTTAAGGTAGGACTTAAAGGTCTCACTGATGATTAGGCACTGAAGAGTCTGCCTGCATTGATTTCAAAGCCCCAGAAGATCATTTTGTCATCCATTAAATGTAGGTGTTAAGGGACAACAAAATTTCCAACAGGAAGCACATGGAACAGTCAGAATAATTCTGCTGTGCTCTGAAAGTAAATGACACAAGGCTAACATCTCAAGGCTGAAACAAATTAAACATGTCATTGCTCGATAAAATATGCTAATGGTGTATTTCAGAAATTAAAATTGTTTCTCATTTCCATTTGATTGTACTACTTCATCTTCTTGTGGCTGGAGTCTGCTTTGAATCATATTATGATCAATAAGGCTAAATAAAAAGAAGTGTCCCTGTGGACCACATATTGAAACAAAAAAAATTCAAAATATGGTTTTTGTTGGTACCCACTATGTTTCCCATTAGGTGTCATCAGTTAGTGGTCTACTAGACAGGGTCTAGACTAGAGGTTATATGTATAGAGAAGGGATTACACATACATATTTCAACATTAGCCCACAAAACACTACACAGTTAAAAAAATACATTTCATACCTTTTACCTCCTAAAAACATTACTGAATAATGAAACATCATGTCCTTCTACTT
The DNA here is from genome assembly GCF_020740725.1 of Corvus hawaiiensis. Lineage (NCBI taxonomy): Eukaryota > Metazoa > Chordata > Aves > Passeriformes > Corvidae > Corvus > Corvus hawaiiensis. The sequence continues at coordinate 46,778,926 of NC_063216.1, forward strand.
TGTCTGTAACTTTTATAAAAAGTTAGTAGGAAACATTTTTACAAATTGTGAAAACCTAGCATATATGAAAATTTTTGTGTTTATGTTTGTATGTAAGAGAGCATAAAATATTTTAAAAGCTTAAACTTTTACTTTACCAGTACGCCTTTGTCCAGTTTTAAAGTCCATTTTGAAAATGACCTCTCCAAAGAGAATATACAGCATAATTGGATTCGCCCTGTCAATTACAAGCTGACTTTCTTAAAGCCGACATTGGCAAAAAGTTGATAACTAAATACATCAACTTAGTGAAACCACAGGTTAGCACTTATTCTGCAGGTCAATGATAAAAGTAATTTGATCTTAAAATACTGGGAGTCTCATGCACAATAAAGAATGATGAAACAAGATCTTTCACATATGAAATAGGATAGTGTAAATTTTATGCGCCCCATGATTAAATGCACTAAAATCCCATGTACATACAGATTTGGTCTTGGACTACCAGTCTTAGGTGACCTTTCCTGAAACACTCAAAATGACATTTAAAGTGCAGATGGTATAAATAACCCCTTCTGTTTACTAAACTTGCTTAGTTTTCTTGTAAACCTGGAGTTTATATCCAGTCTGCAGCTGAAGCCCAGAGAGACTCCCTGATAACTGGAAAACCATGCTGAGAAGGCAAAGGAGAAGAGAGAGAAAACGGTGTCATTTTTTGGCTCCCAGTTACGGATGTGGCTTGCATAGGAAAGACATGATAGAAGAAGGAGGAACATCTGTGGTTCAGAGGGATTTGTAGGAATAGGGCAAGGCTCAAAATTTCCCCTTTGCTAGTGATGCCATGATGATTTTTTTGCCTTTTCTTTTAAACCCCTTTTATACCTTTTTACAACTTCTGTATTCTTAGTGCTTTTTGCCTACATTCTTGGACTTGTTTGTCAAGCTGAGAGACTCAATATTTTAGAAGCTTCGTAGTTAGGGATCAGTGTGCCCCAGACCCCAAGGTCCTCTCCAGAACACGTTCTGTAAACTAAGATAGAACCATCCAGGGGAAGGCTCCTTGGGGAGGGGGGCTCACTTGAGCCTCTCATTGGGGAATCTTTGATAGATCTGCTAATTAGTAAAACCTATAACGTTATACCAGATCTTTTGGGGGTGTGCATTGCGGTGGGCATTGAGGTGCACTTGACCTAGACGTGTGCACCTAAGGATCCTTAAAACAAATACCAAGGTAAAATCCCTTTTTCTCTTCTAATCATGTTTGCCTCTTGATTTTAGGACCAGGAAAAGGCATTACTAGCACTGTCCACACAGTGGAAGCAGCTGGAGGGTCTTTGCACCCAGACAAATGCCAGGGCAGACACCCAGGACTTTATCTGTCACAACTCAAATATTTTTCTGACTTTAGCTGTTTTGAGCAATTGCTTGCAACTACCCCTGGGTCTGGCTGATAAATCTTGGAGATGTTTCTCAGTGAGAGACTGGTAAGGGTAGGCTCTTTCCTCTTCTCTCTGTTTCCAGCAAAAAGTAACTTTCACCATTTCCACAACATCAATTCCAAGTGATTTTTAGTGAAGTAGGTGAAAAAAGGCAGCAGGCATATTTTTAAAATACCATTTAAACCCCCCAACCCAACAAACAAGCCTAGAACTGTACAGAGCTGTTGTATTTTGCCATTCTGCTTGTAAGAAATATTGAACACTTGCATGGTTGCAGACACTGTCCTATTATTGGACTTGATGTTCTCATTGCTGTGGCTTTCTAACACTGAGAAACACTTACAAGTTGTCCTGGAGGAGGACCAGGTGTCTAGTGTAGATATAGGCTCAGCTAATCCACGGGGGCACATATCTCCAGATGGTTTTCAATGGGCGGAAGCAGCTTATCCAAGGTCAAAATGTCAAGAGCTGTCACTGTCAGCAGTCAGCCAGGGAGCTGGGCTGGTGGGCATAAACCTCCTTTGGAGTCTGAGTTGCAGCCAGTTTGTGGTCAAGCACAGAAAATGAGCTTTGGGACATCTTTACCAACACTTCTCTTGCTTCAGAGAACCTTAATCAAGGAAGAGATGTGATTTTCCTCTGTGCAATAGAGTTTTTAATGCTTGATTATATATTCTGAAAGATGAGGACTTCAGTTGAATTGTTTCTTCAATGAAACAAGGAAAATAAATGGACACAATAGAGCAGGTGCCAAGCTAACCAAACTAAGTCTGATGACTTCCAGCCTTTGTGAAAAAGTTGTATCTGTTACTTGCACAAAAAAAAATCTGCAAATCCTTCCTTCAACTAGCAACAGTATTGCTGAAATGAAGTAGTGGTTTTCATTAGAAGAAAGCTGTTCAGTTTCTTAGAACATTCTTTTTACATATTTATGGAAGAAATCCAGTCACATGCATAAAAAATGCTAACAAGAGAAGAATCAAACATTACAATATGTTGCAAAATCAGACTTGCGCTTGTGAAATTTGATGATAAACTTAGTTACAAATTTAAGTGGAGCAAGAAGTAGATCTTTCAAACCCTGCTGAGAAGACGTGCATAATTTCTAATGTAGTGGTTATCATAAAATCAGAAAATTGTTGAATCATGGAATGTTTGGGTGTGCAAAGGACCTTCAAGATCATCTACTCAAACTCCCTGCTGTGGGCAGGGGCTTCCTTCATTAGACCAGATTGCTCAGAGCCCCATCCTACCTGGCCCTGAACACTGCCAGGGGTGGGGTATCCACAACTTCTCTGGTCAACCCCTTCCAGTGCCTCACCACCCTCACAGTCAAGAATTTCATCCTAATAGCTAAGCTAAATCTACTCTCTTTCAGTTTGAAGTCATTCCCATTTGTCCTGTCACTCCAGGCCCCCGTAACAAGTTCCTCTCCAGCTCTCTTGTACTCCATTTAGGTACTGGAAGGGGCTCTGAAGTCTTCCCAGGGCCTTCTCCTCTCCAGACTGAACAACCCCAGCTCTCTCAGCCTGTCTTCTATAGCAGTGCTCCAGCCCTCTGATCATCTTCATGGCCCACCCTGGGCCAACTCCAGCAGGTCCCTGTCCTTCTTATGTTGGAGGACACAGAAAACAGTATTCCAGGTGGGGTCTCACAAAATCAGAGTAGAGATGTATCTATATTGAGAATCAGCTCAATATATGACTTCAGTGATTTATTATTTAACCATTATTACTCAGAAACATGTCAGAGGTAATGAGGCGTTTTCATGTTCAAATAATCTTTTAATCATATTTTTCAAGCATAGTCTGCTATCTTTTCCTTAAGGGCATACTTGAATCAAATTAAGAAGCTGTCAGAACTGTGTACAATTTGCTTAGTGCAGAATTAGCTAAAAACTGTATGTTACTAAACTCAAAAGACACAGATACCATGTTCTGGTACAAGTGTCATCTATTCAAAAACAGAACATTAAAGCTGGACCAAACAGTGAGATGTAGAGCCATGTTTTACAGGGCTTTCTTTTCCTGTAGAAATTGAAGAAAAAACATAAATAAAGCACCTAAATCAATATTTCTGCAAAAAAATTAAGCCTGAAAAAGCAGAAAAATGATGGGTTATCTTTGTTTGCTTGGGTTTCTGATACAATAGGTTACAATATAATAATATTTGCAAATTCCCCCAATCAAATACTATTATGTTCAGAAAACAGAACTGGTAATCTTTCCTGAATGGTCTGAAAGCTAAGATCATCAGGCAGTCTCTTTATTCAACAGCTGAAGCTTTATGAAGACTATATGATATTGCTGAAAGAGTGAAGATGCTACCTCCAGCAATGAGTCCCTTAAAATAATAACTAAAAAAGCCACAATAATAATTTGGCATGATCTGGTTTTGTGCAATTCTGTGTTTATTTTCTTGCACTAGGAATAAAATCTTGTAACTGGGGTAGGTATCTATCCATTGTAGTTTTTATTCTCACCTGTGCTAATGATGATTAAAAGTCCAATGCATCTTAAAATTATGTATATTTTACTATATATATGTTTTGCCACAAAAATCCAATAATCGGTGTTAGGTCTGATTTGACATTTAGGCTGGAATAGTCAATAGTCCTTAAAGACTTACTCTTAACTCACACATCTATCAGTCCAAACTTTGAAAATACTGGCTGTAAAAATGTATTCTCTTCAAAATATTGGTGAACGAAAGAGGGGGAAAAAGTAAACTAGAAATTTATGTGCTTCCTTTGGAAAAAGAGAAAAAAATTGCCACATGAAAAGATTACAGCTGCAATGAAACAATAGAGTAATTTCAAATTTTAAAAGAGAAATTAAGGGGCATTGTGATGGGACAAAAAATAGAAAACAGTATTTAGCAGCACAGTTTTGCACAAATGTTCCTTGGCAGCCTGTATTCTTACTTTTGCTAGCAAAAATAGAATACAGAGTTCAGCAACTGTGATTTTTTAGATACTGGCATAAACTATTGCTATTGAGTACTACTTCAAAGACATTGAACTTCAGAGTTATAGATTTTCAGCCCCCATTCTGGCATCCTTCTTCTGCACCATCTTCTGCTCTTTGCTTGTTCTGTTTTTGAAATAAAAAATAATTCAAAAATAAAAGGTGGGAAAAGAATCTTCAAAATGTTGCTGTTCAGATGAATTTGCAGTTCTCTTGACAGCCCAGACATAAAGTCTAGAGACAGTACTTTGCTGGTTTAAGACAGTATTTTGTAGCTCTTTGAAGGCTCTTAGTCCAATCTGATTAGTAGAGTTAGTTATAGAGGATAAAAACATAGCATGCGTGAGTACTGAGAGACCCTTATTTTTCCTTGATGAGCACGTAAACTGCTCTTCCTGTGTGTCAGAAACTCTTGCATAACTTGTCCTTTGCAGACTGTGGTCCCTATAAAGCAGCTGGAATGGGATGCAGATGCAAAGATACTATCAGATGCAAACACATAAGATGATAAAGTAGAAACATGAAAGCAGAGAGGACCATAACACTGATATTTCTGTGACTAAATACAAGTGTCTTCTGCTGGTCAATAAACATGTGAAATCCCAGACATCTGCTCTGTCCTTACCTCCAAGGAGAAATACAAACTACTGCACCCCTTACTTCCCCTACATCTGCTTCTGTATATGCAAACATTTGTACTTTAGTACCAAATGTCACAGGAAACTCAGAATACTGTGGCACGGGAAAAAACGGGGACCTAGGTGTTTCTAATGCCTCAAATCCTCCTGTCCCTACAGATCAATGGAGTATAACCTAACTGACATGTGGGTTTATTATAGCAATACGTACCTCATTACCAACATGGCAACAACTAGAGTACACTAGGAGCTATCTAAGCACCAAGATGTCTGTAAGTTTCCGAGTGAATGTTAAGATCCTGGCCTTAAAATCACATAAGAACAATAATCCCACCAGTATGAACGGGATTTTGAAAAAACCTCAACATAAATAGGATAGAAATAAAATTGTTTGAGGTATTTTTGCACTGAGATGGTTATAATGAAGAGGAATATTTTAGTACCTGAGAAAGATTATCATTATGCTTTGTGCTAAGAACCACAAGGCTATTAATTAGGGTACTTCAGTCTGTTTACAGCTTGAGATGAAAACGACCTGCCAGTCATTGTCAGCCATTGTCAGAATTTGTCAGCTGTTGCCTCCTGCATCCACTGTGGCTACCAGCTTTATCTACCTCTGCTGTGACACAAACTTTCTGAGTAAAATGCCAAAATGTACTAATAATATTTAGATTAATATTTAGCCCAATATTTTGTTTAATGCTAGCCCAAATCCTGAAACTGCGGGACATTTTTTAAAAAAAACCTTGTCCCCACACCTCTCTTCTTCTTTTCCATGAGAACTATGTGTTGGCAAAGGCCATAAAAGCTCTAGAAGCAGAGCCAGGCTGATGAAAGCTTATGGCAAAAGAGAAGAGGCTTTGCATCTCCATCCCATGTTGGAGGTTGAGGTGCTCTACATGCTCCACAGCCTGACTATGCACCTTTCCCTTCTCCATCCAGTCTGGAAGACACCAGTTTTGGTAAGCAAGGATGGAACCAGCTGGGTTAGTGGGGACATACCCACCCAACGGGGTACAACCAGCTCTGAGATAGACAGCTCTATTTCCCTGAGAGGGAATAAATCAAGAACAAAGGCTTGGGAAGATCATGCCTGAGGCCAGGTGCTGTGGCCACATCTTACTGCTCAGGCACCCAACCTTTGGGAGTCAGCTGAAGGAGAGCATGAGGCCCTGGAAGGTCCAGCCTGTGGCAGGGAATACAACAAAGGCATTGGGTTGAGTTCAATCCTCCTACTGCAGCTGCACCGCAGATACTGCTGTATCTGGGATTCCCCTGCTTATATATTGTGGTGACACCTCTGTGGACGTTCAGTCTAACTTTCTTCTCATGAGTAAAGGATCAGCAGCTCAGAACTGGAGATACAAATGATTCAATGTAAATAATGTAAAAGTAAAGTAAAGTAAAGTAAAGTAAAACAAGAACAACAGGACAAAACAGAAGATAGATATACTCTCTCTAACCAGTCTGGTGATTGAAAAAATCTGCTTAAGAAATCTGCAGAGGCTGCAATCAAGCTGTGGCTATATATACCTCCATTTTGAGAAATCGCTTTAGAAGAATGGAGTTTTCTGTCTTTAATTTTCTCAAGATATTAAAGTGTTGTGCTGTCGTCCTAGTTCCTGCAAGAGACTGCTGCAAACTTAATGCTCCCAGTATTGGAAATTGCCCAGGCTTAAGTAAAATTAGAGTCAGTAAGGGATGTTGTAGACCATTTGTCTTTTTCTGACCCTCTCTAGGCCCTCATTTTGTGAGATTGAAAGATTTCTCAGAGTGCATTAGCTGAACCATATCTTGAAATTATGAAGTACCCACCTTCCTTGTGCTCATGACTTTGATTCAAAGAGGAGGACTTGTCTAGTTGTAGAGGCTCTTCTAGGTATCTAGGTATCTAGGTGTAATTCATCACCTGAAAAAGGGAAAAAGATACAAGGAAATGGAAGCTTTTAAATTTTTAGATATGTGTTCTCACATATTTTCACAAGTGAAATAAATTTGAGTAATTGGTAATACAAGTTTGATCCATCCCATCAAAAAAAAAAAAAAAAAAAAAAAAGAGAATGACTTGAGGGCTTCTTGAGAGAAAAATAAAGAATAAAAAGAGGATCATTTTTATTTCTGCTGCAGCTATGAGGACAAGCTATGAGGACAAGCTACTCTAAGCTGCTTTAGTGGAGTAGGGGAGACAGTCAAAAGTCAGGCAATTTGCTAGCAATCCTTCCTGGCTTCTGCTAGGTACCACAGAAGATTACATAGGTCAGATGGTAATTTAGATCAATCAATGAGCTGAAATGTAGACAATTACTCCAACAGCACCGTTAATAATTCACAATGTTCTGCATTGTGTACAATCTGACAGCAACTCTCCCAGACACCCCCATCTTCACAGTGCTAGGGGCTCCCAAGGAAAAAACCAGAAAGGCCAGCTCTGGTTTGAACAAAGAGCTTGCTGGTAATTTCTGAGCTTACCAAGAATCATGGAAGTTTCAGGAAAGGCCACAAGATGTGCAAAATCATCTACCATTCATTTGTTGTTGGGCCTTTACAGCCTGCTCCATACATTTTCTGCAGCTCTGGAAAATTGAGGACAGAGGAAGTAAAGTGCATCTGAACATTCAAAAGGACACATTAATTGATACATCAAATCAATTAAATACTACCCCAAAGCCCTTTATCTGGGCTGTACCTTGGGCTTAGAGCAGTTTCCAGTTAAAAGCATGAAGTGAATGCTGACATCCCACTCCCCACAGTGAGCACAGTGCCCTGCGTGGTTGGTTCTGAAGAGAAACACAGGCTGGGATCTGGCAGATGGAGGTTTGGATGAATTTGTTGATATGAAGAACTTGTTAAACTGTGCCCCAAGAGAATGAGCACCTTTCCACTAGATATATTCACTATTACATCTAGGCAGGGGTGAAGCTCTGGGTATCCCTGCCTGCAGGCATCATCACCACTGGAACGATCTTTTGGTTTTGTTCAGTCTCCCTACTAGAGAAAGGGTGACTCTAATTAACCTTAGACTCTAAATACTAAAAAACAAACAAACAAACAAAACCTCAAACAAACAAAATTTTAAAAATATAAATTAGTTGAGATCCCATACAATCATAAGAGCCTTCTAAAGTCCATAATGGTTTGTTTCTGCCACAGTATTTTTAAAAAGTCTCTAAGGCAGAAACAGTCTGAGGTTCATGTGTACTGCCATGAATGCCCAGTGGTCTAGTAGAGCTCCTGGATGGTTTTATCTTTAAGAGATATGGTTTTCTCTGACATTCACAGTGGAAAGGTCAAGTGGCTGTCCTGCAAGCACAGTCCCACTGGATACAAAACTTAGAGTACAAATTGCAGTTCTATTTGATCCAAGCACGGATGCAGGTGAGTCAGAGTGTTGATGAGGAGAGACAGTATGTAGTTTGACTGTTTGCTGCATTTATTTCTGACATTCAAAAGGTGATAGCTTATCTTCTTACAAGGGCCTACTTGTAATCATAAATCAATAAGAAAAGGGAAAGCACCAACCCCATTATTTGTATTTGCTACAAATAGCTTGGCCCAAGTTAACAAAATAGTCAGTTGGATATACAGTTTCAATTTTTCAACTATTAGTATTCACAAATATTAATATTACAATTTCTAAGTACTGTGTGGGATATGGTAGGGCTTCTCTCTATAATTAGACAAGAAAACAGCCATAATGGCTGGCACATAGGTAGCAATAATTAGTTGTGGTTTTAAATTTAAGTAATGTAAGTAGTTAGATTGAATGGAGTTAATGGGCTGGTGCTTATGAAAATAAATAAGGCTTAAATTTTGAGTTATCTTACAGTGTGCAGCCAGTATCTGTTGACTTGTGTAGTCACTGAAAATCTAAGCCGCTACAGCTACAGCCACTAGAGAAAGGCAACTTCTGAAGGGTTCAAGTTGCAGTCAATATCAAAGGCTCAGGAAAAGCACCTGAGCCACTACAAAAGAAATTAGTTACCTCACTGAGCACAGGAGTAAGGATTCTGAGTGTGACTGTCTGCACCTGCCTTTATCACCACAACCAAGAAAAAGAGGGATAATGAAACTTAGCCTAATCACAAATAAGGGTGTAGACAGCACTCTTGTGATACCCTGAAAAGATATAAGTTATAGTCTTTAACAAACATTGCAGTTTATTTCAGCTTAAAGGTCAGAATAAACGGTGTGTATTTCAGGGAAGAGGGAATATACTCTTTTAAATGTCTTCCATTGCTCTATGCTGCAAGATACAATAATCTTGCTGCTCAGTATGAGCCTTCTCATATTTTTTTAGACAAATCAGTGAATGGTAAGAAAACTTTATACTTTTTAGTACTGCTTACTGCCCTTTAAAAAGAGGAGGTGATATATTAGCAAACTGCCTGTGTGTTGACTGTTCAGTACTACACAGCTTTTTGGTGATTGATGGCACAGGGAGCAGGTTCTTTGGGCCTAGCACTGACTGGCAAATGAGGAAAATTTTCCTGTACTAAGTAACAGTAAGAATTTATAGTGGATCAGTTTGACTGTAGTATGTATGTATGTTATACAGAAATGAAATTTCCATATTCTATTTCCAATGCAAAAGCCAAATTAATTCAGTTTACGTTATTTCATATTAAAAGAACAGTCTCCCAACAGGATTTGGTTTAGTTAAATCAGCATATTCTAAAAATTGATTCTGATCAACTTCTTTGAATATCTTCAAAACCCTTTCTTACTAATGAGTAGGTGTATAAAAACACTGAATTGTATTCAATATATCAAAATCAATAGTGAAATCTATCTAAGTAATTAAAAGCAAGAAGTGTTTATCTTAAAATCATACTGGATGTAGGAATATACAGGTAGCAAATACTCTACCAGTTCAGCGGCTGCCTTCAGCAGAGTTTAGGCCACCACTGCCTCAATGACTGAATGTGAAGAAACTTGGTTTACCGATAAAATCTCTCATATGACTGTGCCACTGACAGTCTGTGGAATAAAACTGCTTTTTCATTTGCTCCCTGGTGGTGTCTGATCTCCGCCATGGCCTGGAGAGAAGCAAATATGATTACCTGTTTGCTGCCTGCCAACCAGTTCATTGACAGTTGAACTGTGCAGGGAAGTTCTTCTCATAAAGGATGAATAATTCTTTTTTTTAATCCATTTTCTCTGAGGTTTCCTTAGACACCTGCTAATCTTGCTTTACATGTCACTGCGTCTTTGCCAGCCCCTTGACTTGGCCTTCTTGCACAGCCTGACAGGAGAGGAAAGTGTTTGGCCATGGGGACTGCTGTTCTGCAGGGTCAAATAGGCTCTACCACTGCCTTGCCTATGTTGCATTAATGTATTTGCTTTGGCTCTCTGCATATAATTCAGGATCAACACAGAAAACAGTTACTTAATATCACTTTTTCTACTTAATATCACTTTTTCTGCTGTTTTTTGAGAGTAACTTAGGAGTAAGTTTCCTACTTTATCCAAATTAATGCAGAAGTCCCTATAGTCATTTTTCTCAGCGTTTACTTCATGGCTCACAGTCTGATTGATATTTCTGCCCTACGAACTTACTCGTAAAGACAGATTACTATTGCATACTATTTTGCTCACAGTAAAATAATGTATCACCTGCTTTTAAGAATACTTTGTTTAGGTTGCACCCTGGTGGTTTTGTTCTTGCTGCTTAAACGTCTCCTTTGGGTGTAATATTTCTGGACTAAACTGAGTAACCTTTTCATAGTTCTAATAGAATTTGAAAATACAGAGAAATGACTTATAGCTAGAAGGTCACAAGTGTTTTCCTTCTAATGTGGTGTCTGAGTCCATCATAGCTGTCAGTCTGCGAGATCAACAGCATCACAATTATGTTACTGGTTTACTAAAAGAGATACTTATAAAATAAATTATCTGCTGGGAAAAAGGTAACCAATGCAAACGCCTTGATCAAAATCAACACTTTCCAGTTCATACTTAAAAAGTTATTTTCATATTTTGATCAGGAAAACTTTGAATTGGAAAGAGTATTGGGACACTTACCTTTTAACTGATTTTGAATTCTAATAATTTCTGGCCGAACTGTAGAGGTGTCATACTGCTTTCTGCTAAGGTATGGACCCCTTCCAGAGACATGTGTCCTGGTTTTATTTCTCCAAGACTCACTTGTTCTGACATGATCTTCAGAAGTATGACCATGTCAACAAGTTTGACTTGCATTCAGTATATGGGATGACTTTTATGCCACCGAATGCAAAGTTCAACGTTTTTATTAAAGCAGAAAAATTGTCAAGACAATAAGAGAGTTTAAGGTTTTTCAGTCATCAGGATTTTCTGAAGTCATCTTCCTTTGTACTCTTCTGGGAGCTGCAACCTATGGTGGCAGTTTGAGAATAAAGCAGGACTGTTCCTCATCTGTGTGGCTCAGGAAGACGCCTCAAATACCTTGCCTCAACACTTGGGTTATAATGATGATTGATCCCTATTATTTGCTTGTGTTGCTGAGTCACATGCTGGAGCTCTACAAGAAAGAAGTCTTCAGATACTGGGAAGGTAATTGGATTTTAATTTTTCAGAATGTTTTCTGAATTTTTTTCTGTTGGTAACCATGCTTTGCCAGGCTTTACATAGCCCCATTTTGTAGTCCTGTGTGAAGAAGATGGCAGCTCATAGGTAATGACTCCTGTTAAATGGCTGAGCCTTCACTGGGCAGCTGAGATGACAGAGAGATTAAAGCCAACCAAGTGAAGAAAGAGAGGAGGGAAGTTGTCCCTCATGATGAGTAGGGGACCAAACTGTTGCTGCTCTAACAGTGTTTGGTTGCTACCCTCTTTCTGGAGAACTGTGTCTTCTTCACTGACATTGCAAGGGGTTTCACCATAACTGTTCCTTGTTTTTCCAAGAAGACACTAGGTTTGCTCCAGTGCATACTTTGCTGGGCAATGGGCTCTGCTCCCTGTACTGCAGAGGCTGGATGACCCTGCAGACATCCAGATGTTGAATGCAGTGCCCCACACACAGCATCAATGCTGCAGAGATGCTCAGTCACAGAGGAGCTCAGTGGAGCTGTTAAACTGGCAGAAACTCCAGACAGATTGTTTTTTGGCAAAACTACCCCCTTAACATGTACTTTTGCTTGTGGCTGCTGAAATCTCCAAGTTCTTAATTATTTGTTATTTCTTTCCTCCTCAGAAGAGTTCTTCAGAGCATTACACGCAATAGGCTTTTCCCGTTGATTCTGTTCAAACTCAGAAGCAATCAGAATGTAGTAATCAAATTTACTGACTGCCAGGCAACATAGAATTCTGCAGTCAAGTGAAGGTTATAGCAGTCTCTATATACAGCAAGTACTCTAATACTATCATTTCTTTTATAACTTCTGGATGAACTGAACTTCAAGAACTTGTTTAAAAGTGATGAATGCTTGATTCCTTTGGGTGTCACACTGTGGCACAACTAGTCCAAATGATATTATTAGTCCAAGTTTTGTTATTTTTCATATTAGTGTATTTTAATGCAAATAGTTTTTTCAGAGTGCCTCAGAAGACTTAACTGTGCATGTCTATAAACCAAAAGAATAGCACTGCATGCTGTTGTAAAAGAGGCTTGGACCAGAGGTTAAAGTTAGCCATAAGGAGGTCAGTTTGGTGGTTGGATTGAAGGTATTTTAACAGAAATCTTGTGAAAACTAGGCAGGTGATACAGAAATTAAGGAGAAGACATGGAAGGTTTTATGGTTTTACTCTTACTTTCAGCAACCGCTTGGTGTACATACAAGGCATAGGCAACTGACACAAAACAAAACAGGGTTATTTGAATTTGAAGATGAAGATTTTTGTTCATTACAAACAGAACTAACTAGATGTTTTACATAAGACAATTCACATCAAGCATTGGAAGTCTTTCCTATCATGATTTTTGATGAAGTATAGAGCAGTATAATAAATATTTATACTTAGACACAGCAAATTTTAGAATTATCTGTGCTTCAGGGCTGACTGAATGAGAATAGACTAACATTATAAATGTCTATTTCTAAAAATAGTCATGTGTCTTAATGATTCCTCTTGCAAAATATCTTCATCCTCCCTTACAAGGTCTTCAAACATTTTAACTCGTAAATGATAATAGATATAACTATCTTCTTGCAAGGACAGTTCAATAAAACAACCTATGAAATCTCACAGAGCTGGTCATCCACAGTAACTTTAATGATGGAAAGATTTATCTTATGTCTAAGTAGTCATCCCTTTCTATTTTGTATGTTTTACCTCCTCCTAAAACAAGAAGTACATAGTTGATATGTATAGATAGTGACATTGTAGCAGCACCAGGTAGTTGGTAACAGCCTGTGAACATACTGACTTTGTAAATGCTAATAAAAAGCAGCCTGAGGCCAGCATAAGTAGGGTGATGAGGAGGAGAAGGAAAAGGAGAAGGAGAAAGAGAAATAGGAGGAAGAGGAGGAGGAGAAGGATGATGATTATGATGATGATGGGCAAGTTTATCAAGTTGTAGGCTTTGCTTTCTTTTCTCCTGTGCATTACAGACAAAGCAGATTCTCCTCCTTTGGTGGCATGGATTTGGAGATAGGGTCTTGGCTTATTAAGGTTATAAATGGTTTATAAAGAGATAAGCAGTGATTAATAATTGTTGATAGCAAGCTGTGAATTTCAGCAGTATGTTTTATACACCTTAGCGGAAAATAGTCGAAGTCTGCGATAGTCAGCCTTTCAGCCAAGAAAGTATCAACATTTTTGAGTGGCAGAAAAGAGTCACATGCCCTTTTATGTTCCCACTGTGGCAGGAGCAGGACCACGAATGTGGGCATATGCTGGTCCATCCAGTGGAGCAGGGCTGCCATCCTTCCCTGGGGCTCTGGGCAGCTACAGGACTGAGGCTGTCTTGCAGAGCTGGGTTTGCAGTATGGGTTTTTTATGTGCTGCCTACACCAGGGAGGGAGGGTGTCTGGGGAGAGGCAGCTAGCACCCAGCAACATTCACATTTTTCTCCTGGTCCCCATCCATCCCGGGAGACCTCCGGGAGTGAGCAGGATGGATGCTAGACTTGCAGAATTCCCTGTCAACAGCAGCCCAGGTTGAGACACTGACTCTTCATGAATCCTTTGGGATTTCCAGTGAAATTTATTGCTGCTGATTATTCCCTAAACCAGACAGATTGTTTGGTTACTATTCTTTAGAACCAATTGTAAATACACATAAAAATAAAAACTTAAATATGACCCTTAGTTGCTGCAGCATTGTCTTCCTATTCCCACAATATATAATACATTAATCAGATCAGTCTGCTATATTATGATTCATGAAGTCACCTGTCAAAATGAATGCAGAGATGATACTTTTTGGTTATTACACTTGTTTTTTTAATTAGATTTTCTACAATGATTGCAAGGCCAGTTTAGACAGGATTTTGAGCAACCTGATTTAGTGGGAGGTGTCCCTGCTCACAGCACAGGGGGTTGGAACTAGATGATCTTTAAGGTGCCTTCCAGTTCAAACTATTCTATGATTTTATGGCTCAGATAAATACAGTGTGGCTTCTAGCCCTTGCTGCTAACTATACTAAGATCCTAATATTCTTTTACATGAAGATAATTCTTAGAGTGGGTAGTCAAAATAATGTTAAGTGATACTTTCATATATAAGCAGAAGCTTCAAAAAGTTTTACAGAATAGCTCCTGAAATGGTGTAATGAATAATTCAATGAAAACTGTAGCATAAAACAAAGAGGTATCTGTACTACCTGGTGAATTACTGATTTGATTCTAACAAGAACTACTTTGCTATAAATCAGAATGAAAATGTCAGTGCTGTAAAATTTAATTTTGAAATAAACATCTGGATTTTAACTGTGCACAGAGGCTCCACCAGGCACAGTTCACTTTTGTGGCAGCGTTGAGCTTGTTTCTGGGAATGTGAATTACAGCACAGGATCCTTATCAAACGGGTGGATTCTGCACAAAGTGTCTAGACATGAGACCCATTAGCTGTATTTCAAAGAAAGAGAAAACATTAAGTGCCAGTATCTAGCAGATTATGGGTGAAAATATTTTTATGTAAGTGTCTGAAATTTAACTTTCATATAGAAAATTTCCACCCAGAAATACATTAGAGACTGTGCTTAAATTTAATTTACTTGTATCACCCAATTTAAGCCCACAAAACTAAACACTTATTTACATTTTCTTCTGAAAAAGAAACTCTAATTTTTGCTTTTTTCCATGCCATCTATGGTTTCTCAAAATATACTTGTTTTTCTGCCTGTTGGTGATATTTATATCCAAACACAGACCTGACTACAAAACTACCTCTGTGGCTATTACACATAAAACCAAAACTGGTTATTTCAAATATATCTTTGACTTAGTTTGGAAAAGATGTGGCATAGGCATTAGCACATTTGCAAAACTAGATGTGGCAGGACAAAATACAAATCCAAATAGCCAAAGCACAGCAAAGTATTTAAGCATGTGTTTAAATATAAGAATGGATTTGATGCTTTGCTGAACTGGAATCAAAACTGGAGCTGTATTAGGTACTTGCTAGATCAATTCCTTTTATGGAGAGTGTCTGGCTAAAGAATATAAAGGCAGTGTAATCTTTATATTATCTTCTTGCTGACCTAGTAGTTACACCTTCTTTTCCATATTAAATAAGCTTCTCTTACTTAGTGTTTGTTCACCATATTTGGCTGAACAGCCCTCTCCTCTACATTCTCTATTGAAAGGTTTGGGGATTTCTTGCCCAGGAAAAAATTTCAGACCTACTCAAAATCAGGGTATAGTCATTGTATCACTACAATACACAAGATGCTCTACTGCTGAAAATTATTTTCTAGTTTAATCACCTTAAGTAGACTTAGTTTCTAAGGAATGACAACATAAAACTCAAGGAATTATTTTCATTAATTATCTGCATCTGTTTCCCAATTGGTGACCATTATTGACTCTTGCACAGCTTTTCAGACAGATGACTCCATAAACTTTTCTATGGTGAAATTGTAAGGATATTTTTAATCCTCAGTGTAACATCATCCCAATGAAAATATTTCAGAAAACATTTTATAAATATTTGTTCTGTAGTCCCACAGCTTAATATTGTGTTATATGTACCACAGTTTTTGCTTTAGATTTATCATCTGGTCCCTTTCTTTCTCAGAGCTGTTTGGAAATTGTAATTGAAACAGTTTGTTCATAGCTCAGGACCACTTTTGAAACCAAATCATAGTCTCCATACACATATAGTCCCATTCATTACACGGGTAGATCATGTTTTCAGCAAACTGTTGAAATTACTGGAGCTGCTCTGGAAAGATTGATCATAAATAATTCTTGGCATTTTATAACATTCCATACAAAACTATCCATGATTTTTTTAAAAGCTGAACAGGTCACTGTGCCATATCAAAGACAAATGTGCAACACAGTACAGAGGTCTTCTATTTTATTAGCATCTTCCTAGAAATGGCAATGTCTTGAGATGTAATTCTTTTATTTCCTGCACAGTGGGTTAATTTTTTTTATTGTGTATATTAAAACTAAAACAAACAGCAGTGAATTCCAGTGTACACACAGTTAGACAGACCAGCATTGTAAATCCTGGATTGGGCTAGTTCTTAAATGTAACATTTGTATGAGTGATGACTATCTATTTCTGTTGGGGAAAAACTGTGTCCTTCTGATGTTTGGTCAGCTAATTCTGTTGTTTCACCTGCCTATGAATGCAGATGGTGGATGAAATTGATTAAATACATTATGAAAAGTCTTTCCCCTAAGCCTCAGCAATAACTGGACCAAGAAATTACTTTGTTTTGAGCAATTACAGAGGTGATGTCAGTATCTGTTGATCCTGTTCTGCACATGTAATGGAAGTGTTCACCCAGACTTCACGTGTAATTATCATGCTCAAACACTGGAGTCCTTCCAGATGCAGTGGGTTTCATTCCAAGGGACGCCCTCATCAGCAGAGAACAGGGATGTGTTAAGGTGACATCTGGGTGGTGCTAGTCATCCCTTCTGTCTGTGCACATTCCTGGGGGAAGGCATAACAGCCCTGCAGGATGATGAAAAAGCCACCATCACAAAAATGGGTGATGTCTTCCCTCTCCTTTTTGACCCACTCCAAGCAGTGGGAGCTGTAGGTGCAGACACGTGACACTGTCTGGAGGAGGAAGCTGGTTGCTCCCAGAACCAGCTGTGCACCCCCTCCCTGCCTTGATGTGTGCCAGAGATGGGCCTCCTGCTCTGACCCTGCGCAGATTTATCACCTTCTGACACCCCTCCCAGAATAGCACTGAAAAAAGAGATTCCTTTGCTCACATGCCACACATATCACACCAAACCTGGAGAAAGGAGGTTGGTGGAGTAGGTAGAATGTCATTCCAAAAAGGTTTTATTCACCCCAATGTTTCTTTCTGATAGTCATTTTTATGTGTTGCTTTATAATACTGGAATGATGTGGGATCATGATGGGAAAGAGCAATGTTTGTACATTACGTTAATAAAAATGTTCTGAGATAATGCAGGTCGGGCTTGTTTCTGGTGTTTCTCATATATCTTGTGTATATTATTTATTCATATATAGCCTAGGCTGAGGAATTTTCTAAGTTTCTTTCTTGGAATGTGAAACAAGATCATGAAAGTGCCATTTATTTTTTATAACCTCCTTTTAATGTAACTGGAAAGAATAGTAAAAAAAATGCTTCACGCCTTCTACCTTAGGAACAACATTTTTGAGCAAGGGAGGGAAGCAGGGGTATCTGCTGCTCTGCATTGATATTGTAGGAATCATGATTTCACAAGCAATGCCAATTTATAAAGTTTTCTGTAATTTCATTATTGCCATTGATCAAAGAAAATGCTTCAGATGAGCACAACTATTTTAACTGAAGCTTTTAGGGCTGTGAATATGATTTAAAACTAAGTAAGGGAACACTCCTAAAATGAAAGATGAAAGAATTCTTCACTGAAAAGCAAAGAATCACACACATTTACTCACTGAAAAAAAAAAGATAAAATTACAGAAACTTTTATCTGCTATTCTATTGCTAAAGATGGTAGTGCCTTTGCTAGGCCCATCTCCTGAGGCATTTGTAATGCCTCAGAATACAGCAGTAAAAAAGGATAGATAGAGCTGGATAAACTAAATGGAAGACCAGAATCTCATAAAAGAACTAAATGTTTTCCAGACACAGTTGTGAAATTTCTGTGCTTATGTGTGTAACAGAAAACAGGCTCCAGAATTTCTAGAAAATACCTGGTTGAAAGCTTAACTGGCTTCACTTGGTACAGTGACCTAATCAGTTGTTTGTCAAATCTGTGTTTTCATTTCAAGTTGACATTAAACTTCAACTTGAAAGTATGGTTGACGCATATAGAAACTTGTGGTGAACTAGTGCAGCAGCCAGAGCATCTTTGTGCAACTGGAAGAAAGACCTCAGTCCAGGAGGCTTGGGTTGGTCTGTGACAGAAAAGGCCTCACTTTGCAAAGACCTTTATTTTTCTAAATACCCTTGACTGTGAATGAACTCATGGCTATAAAGCTTTGCTTTAAAAACTCAGTGAAATTTCTGTAAATTCTCAGCATTGGTCTGATCATACTTCTGCATTTTCTGGGTTCTCCCACTGAATTAAAGACCCATAGAGCAACTTTGGACAGCCTAGCCCTAGAAAGATAACAATACTTTCTTTATAAGGTCCTGCACTACCTGCCAACTTTCTTGATAAAAGGTTTGTGACACATTAAATCTGGGATTCTCCTTTGAAACAGGAAGTACAGGCTACTGGATTTTTTCAACAGTTATCTGCTTCAGCTTTGTTCTCCATGCTCTGTTTCCAGCATGGACTTTGGTGAATCACAGCACTGCACAGTGCATACACAGCATGCGAGGGGCTCTTGCTCACCCAAGCTCCTGCAGTACTGTATTTAGGTCACAATTCTGTGACTGTGACATTCACAATTCTGGCTGTCTCACTCCTGGGACCACCAGGGTGCTGCTCCCACAGCCAAGCACTAAATCTGGACAGAGCTCTGGCATCTCAGTGGGGTGATCCTATTGTACCAGATCATGTTTCTCTGTTCTAACTCAATAGACATGCCTTAACCTTCAGCTAGAGGGGGATTTTTGTGCACTGCATGCACAGCAGAGAGTCTCCAGGCTCATGCAGAGAGATGTTTGAGTAAGAGATGTGCAGTAGCAGAGCTCTGCTCTCAAAGAACCTGACATGCAGAACTGTTTAAAGGAGAGCAACACGTTTTGCTAACCTCAAGTGTCATTTTAGCAGAATTTAGTAAGTTGTTTGTGGCTACGCTGAATTTGTCAAAAATACTTGCTAGCTCCAGCTAAAATGACTGGAATATTCACAGCAAAAGGTCAGATAATTAAATCAACTCTTGTGCTTGTAACTCTCAGTTGTCAGAAGATTATAGAAATGAACATCTTTGTCACAGAATAAATTATTAAAAGAATAAAATAAACCCTTAATTTTTGCTAACAGTTCAGTAAGTTAATAGATTGTACTTCTGTTGTTTTGCTGGTAGGGGCATAGGGTTATTAGTCAGAAACAATAAAGCAAATGAATAGTTTTTGTGCTTCTTTCTCATGCATGGGAAAGTTAAGAAAGAACATCCTTTTTTATTGTTGGAATAACTTTTTTCCAAAACATCATATTATTCATTCTCAAAATATCAGCCACATTAATTATCCGGAGACATAGAAGGGTTTCACATTCTTTGGATTACTACCTAACATGACTTTAAAAAGAACAGTTTACTGGTGTTCTGTGGTATAAATATTTTGATTGTTAAGTCATTTGGATTTCAAAATTGAACTGGTAACAATTCTTGTTTCCCTTCTGAAAAATCCTGTCATGCTAACTGGCTAACAGCTAGGAATTCAGTGGGACAGAGGACTTCCTGGGGTGTTGCTGGAGGGCAGTCTCAGGTGGCAGGAGTGAAACATGATGTGATTTACTCTTGAATACCAGGTTTTGGGTTTGGGTACTGCTGGGTTTACAGGCAGATTTGGGTGACCTATCACTGTGGCAGCACGAGTGACAAGGAGACCTGCAGTAAATGGGAATTGAATCAGAACTAAGATCTAACACAGATGTTACTGCTTTCAAGAACAGAGATATTGTACAAAAACTAGCAACTGTTTGCCTAAAACTGTGTTCTTGGTCTGATCCAACATTTGTTCCTCGTGTGGTAAGATCTAGGATTTTACTTCAGTAAGAGTTGTCATGGTTCAGATACATGCCCTGAATGGGAACAGAGAGCATTCTGCCAGGTACTTATTATTAACGTAAATCTATTTAAGATCATTTCACTCTTTAAAAGATAAATTCTGCAAGACTTAAGCAAGGCAGAAATGAAAATCCTCAGTGATACTATTTTCTGCAGTCCACATACTACCCTTCCCATTCAGCTTAGTCAAGAGATTTTTTTTCTGTTTTGGCAAGAGTGCATTTGTGTTTACTACACATATATGTATACCAATACGCTTTTGAATAAAAACCAGCTTATCATCATCTTCTCAGTGCAGGAGTTGTAGACAGAGCCTAAAATAACCCAAAAGCCTTTTTTTTCCCCTGAAAATTGTGTGTTGCAAAAAGGTCTTCTTACTGTACTCCACAGGAAGTCAGCAAACTTCAAATCCTTATCTGGCTGCACATAACACTGATATACTCACTTGTCTTTATTTGTCAAACATATTGGCAAGAATCTCTGTGTCAACATTTATTAATAAAATCAGCTCCTGTGGAGAACAGCTGGTCCAGTTTCCCTCCTCTTTAGGCATCTGAATCATCCAAGCTGCTATTAAAGAAGACTTGAGCTACTCCTCATTGTTTGATTTCATTAAATAAATAAATGAATGTGCACATTAAAAACCTCGTAAAAGCCTCACTTTTCTCTTCTGCAGTACCAGTAATGCAAATTTATCTCTATTCTGTTCCTAAATAAAAGTGGGTCTTTGAGGTAGTTATTTTCTTCACTATTCTATTATTAACTTGCATATTACTCTACAATAGACAGGTTTTTATAAATATTTTCAACTATTTATTTCAACTGCTTTCTCTACCTTGTCAGTGCTAGTTACCAGCTCTCCCTCATCCTTATGAGCTCATCATCCTATGAGATTTTCTCTAGTCTGCTTTTTGTTTTCTCTAACCTCTTATCTGCCTTCTTTACCTTGTCATGATTTCATGGGTGATTCCATTTTCCTCATCTTCCATTATTTTCTCATGAAGTTTGGGAATGTGTATTTTGATGCTGAATTGCAAAACTGAAGGTACCTTATTTCTGTTTCATTCACCAAGATGAAAGCTTTAGTAATAATGCTTTGCATTATTGCCTTACTTTTTCTTATCTCTTGTGTCTTTACTATTTCCTCCTGGACTTTTAGATGTCTATAAATACCCTAAGTAACTGAAGAAGTTGCCATGTGTAGGTTAATTCCCAGATGAATAATGCTGGATATAGTGATGATTATTTAGACGCTCTCTTGAGTCTTTGAGGTTGCATTTGATTGATTTTCCAAGGTGCTGGAGAAGTGGGGTGTATTAATCCTGGTATGTGAGTCATCTAGGCTAGCAAACACAGTCCTTATGTTCAAAATCTGATGGCTATTGAAGTCTGCCTTTATGCTTCATTCAAATTCTCTTCAATTTCTTTTTCCAGCGTTTGCTATGGCTGCCCAAAAACGTTAAAGGGTTCGTCCTTGTACATGGGTGCATATGGAGGTTATTGTTAATGTTCTCTTCAGGGTACTTTTGGTACAAATCATCTGCTCATCTTTTACAAGAAAGGGCAAATGACAAAGAATGAAAATTTTTCCCCTTTCTTACTGACAGGCCTCAGAATAAATGTAAGGGTTGTGCATGTGTCATCTTTGGCTGTTTTTCATCACTGGTCTAAAAATTGGTTTATTGTAATAGAATACTGCTCTATTTATCTTTGTTCTTATTTATTACTGTTTTCATTTTTAAATCCTCTTTCTCTCTGTCAGGGTCCCTTAGTCCTTTAATGTTTATAGAAATAAATGTATGTTGACTGACTCACTGCACTGGTTTTTACTAGGTTTTCTGCTCTCTGGGTAGAATTCAACACTGTTAGTCAGCAAGGAGGGTTATATGTCGGTGAATACTGGCACATGTGAATGTGCTGGTACTTAAATTCTTAGATGAGATGGCCTTTATCCCTTCAAAAGAAAAGAGATATTCAATATACAAGGCAGTTTTTGGTCTGTTGCAAATACTGATATGACTATTTGGTCCCCAGTTGTTGAGTGTAAAGGAATGTTTCGCTCTTCCTTACCGTGTTTCACCCTTCCTTACTGTTTTCCTTGCAGTGCCTGCCTGAGTTAACTTGAGGGAATCTGTCTGAATATTCATAACAGATTCACTCTTCAAAACCCTTGCTTTGAGACATAACTCAAGTCACCTGAATTATTAGCCCAGAAGCACAAGTTAAAGATAGAGCTTTCAAAAAGGACGTGCTTATATATCCTCAATTCGTATAATGGGGAAACAAAGGAATGAATTATAAGGAGCAATAAAAAATAGAAAAGTGTAACAATTTTGTTTCTATCCTGAGTTATGTGCACCTTCACCAGGTCCAGATTTTGTGTGAGGAGAGAAATGAACATCATTCTGTGCTCTTTCTTTCAGATATCTCGGTTCACACAAATCTGATTCCTTGGGGGCTGTCTTTGGAGTTTCTGAAGAGCTTGTGAAACTCAGCAAAATCCCAGACTTGACTATTATTACTAAGACAACGTAACATTGAAACTTTTCTTCTTTTCCCCCTTAGAGTCCTTTGGGACTGCAAACCTGGCTGCCAACTCTGCAGGGAATCTTGAGAGTTCCATGCTTCTAGGCTGGCTACACATGCAGCAACGTCTGTTCACCAGATCACACAGGGGACCTCCTTGGCACACGATCCATTGATCCAGATTGGGAGGGATGTCCATGCTGGTTTGGGAGCTGGTGTGGAACAGGGCATCCTCTCCCAGGATCCTGCAAAAATAATTGAGATCCTGTATGTGGAGATAGATAGAATTTCAAAACAATCCAGGACTTCCTGTTTATGCTCACCCTTGGTATCCCAGACAAAGAAACAGAATTTTCCAGGATTCAGAGGCCTCTAGATCTTCACAAAATGCATAGTGGATGCTTTTTAGTTCTAGCTGTAATTAATTGCATAGTGTTTATGCACATACACATTATTTATATGCATTATTTATAGGCAATAATACGCATATTGCATGTATTTCTTTGTTTATCTAATGTATACACTGTTATGAGATACTCAAACTGTAGTTTTATGAAAAAAACAGAATAAGAATGTCTGTATCATTTTTAATTGAGTATCTGAAAGAAGAGTCTTCAGTTTCTAATTAAGAAGATGAAAACTCACTGGGGTTAATTAATGGTTCCAGCTTCACTTACCTGACATTCCTTGCCTATGTCTCACCTTTAGCTTTATCAATGTTATTTTTATAGACTACATACAGTCTTTTTTTTCTTCCACTTCAGCCAAGGGAGAGCAAGATAAGGCTTTAACTCCCTTTTCAAGAATTAAAGAAATCACAGCTGTTTGCACTATATACCTTACTGTCAATGTAAGAGTTTTGGAGCAGCAGTAAGGGCCTTGTTACTGTATAAAAGATGATTTTATACCATAAAGATTTCTGATTTGATTTGTGTCAAAATGTGTCTGCAGAACCAGAGAAGAGGGTGATACACAGCAAAGTCTTTACAAGCTTTTGATTGCATTGAAACCAACCTGATCACTTAATTTAAGGAAACTGTGAAAGATTAGGAACAGCTGCAGACCCTTACAGCTAGGACAGATTTAGGGTGGACATTCCAGAATTGTAAAGTAGTATGAAAGGACCTGCATATCTTCTGTGTGGGAGGTGAAGAGAGTAATATAAAAAATAAGTTTGTGAAGGAGGGTAAATTCCCTGCCACAGACACATGCTGCAAGCTTTCAAAGCAGGGGTTCTGAATTTGATGTACAGAGCACTGGGGAGCTGGGTAAGGTCTAAAGACAAAGATGGGAGGGTGTTTGATGCTGTGTGGAAAAAAAAGGAAGAATGCTTAGCATGAACCTCTGGAAAATGTATCACTTCACAGGACCAGAATAGCTAGATAAACTAACCTTCATCCTAATCACAAGGCCTGGACTCATTTCAGAGGTGACTTTAGGGTAATATAAACAGGTTTCTGGTAGTGTACAAGCTAGCTTGGATGGTGTAGTCTGTTACTGCAAGTCACATACGTTAATATTCGAACTATTCCTTTTAACCTGACACAGGGTGCTGTGGTGAGGTGTTTCGGATTTACCTTAAAAATCCCAAGAGAACTTTTCATATTCTTACCTGTCTGTAGAGCTTATGAATGGCCATGCATTACATCTGTTTTATGTTGTAGGGTGACAAGGTATGGCCTTGGGAGTAGCTGTAGGTACTCCCTGACTTGGAACACCCCGATTTCTAAAGCAGCCTCCCTTCAGGTCTGCACGACTCCGACACCAGGGTACAAGTGCTGTGGATACTGGAGGCTGCAATTAGATGCAGTACAATTTCAGAAAGGCCTTGACCTGGCATGCCCTATATTTTCCCATTTTGAAAGCTGCTGTCTGTGTTGGGAATTGCAGCCTTGTATTTACACAGTGAAATGGCTTTTCCATAGGAGCAAAAAGCAAAGAAGGATCTCTCAGGGATAGCAGTGTACCTTCACAGCGGGGCTATGAGTAGGTGACACATGGAAAAAAGCAGTGAATGAAAATACTCTGGTGCCTAGCAGAGCCTCTCGTTGATTAAATAGTAGGGTGAGAACAAAGATGTTTGTCCAAGGACTGCTGTAGAAATGTTTTCCAGAGTTCAGAAGAGCTCTTGCTCCTCTGAAAGAGCTAATGGAAATATCTCTTGGGATTATTTAATTTGTGCAGACTTTGCCATAAGAATTTCTTGTCTTTTTCCAAACACCATCTCTCTGTCCTTCCTTTGCCTCCCTTGGCAAAGCACCAGAGACATGGGGTATGGTGACCATCACATACCAGACCAGAGGCATAGTGACCAGAGGCATTGGAGCAAGACAGAAGAGAGGAAACTTAAAAATGCAATTGCACGAGCCTGACATTTAAAAATACTCAGTGAATTTTTTGCTGTAAAATGCTGCAGAATGATGACTCATTAATTCAGTAACTATAGTCAGAACTGACCAAATCTGCTGCCACAGCTGCAAAATAAGCAGTGCAACAGAAGTCCATCATTCTAACACATCCAGCTCAATGCACAACCCTCTATCTGAGAGATTTTCCTTGTCAGACCCTAAATCCTTCCCTCTTGGACAGATATAATGACTTTAGTGTACAATTAGAAGTAAAAGGCTCCTGACCAGTGATGTTTCATTTATGTTGGAAGATTTCCTTGTGGAGGAGAATTGTCCTGGAGTTAGGTCTGAGAAGCCATATAAAGAGCTTCAGTTAGGAGGTAGAGAAAGCAGGAGCTTTCAGGAGGGACTTCCCATTTCAATTTTGGTGGACACAGAGAGAGAGAAAGCAAATTGGAATGTGTTTGCAGAGAAACTAACAGCTGAGATCAGCTGGGAATGCCTAGTGCTTGTGTAGAAACTGGGAGATGCAGTATATAGTTGTTGCTAACCTATGACAATAGTATATATACTATATATAGTATAGTATATATATATATATAGCTGGTAAAGAACTGTCCTGCTGCTTAGAAGTTAGGATTTTTTTTTCTTTTCTTCT
The DNA here is from genome assembly GCF_020740725.1 of Corvus hawaiiensis. Lineage (NCBI taxonomy): Eukaryota > Metazoa > Chordata > Aves > Passeriformes > Corvidae > Corvus > Corvus hawaiiensis. The sequence goes on from NC_063216.1 coordinate 46,804,722, forward strand.
TTGGGGGAAGCAAAAAACTGCAAGAACAAGTACACAGGAGCAAGATCCCTGGATTCTTAAAAATGTCAGCTCATATGTTTTAGCTGCAAGCTTTTTGTTTAAATCAATTGGTAGGTTTGGGGTATGAGCAGAGATTTTCCCCAAGATTAGGTAAGTAGGTGTCATGGTATGTTTCTTTCTTATAAAACTCATACTGTAGGTGGTGGCCTGGCTTGTTTTCAAGTATCAAGTAGGAAAATTTTGCTTGTCAAAGCACCCATAAATACACTTCAATATGTCAAGAACCTCTCTCTCCCTATAACCTTACTCTCCTCTCATGTGCTCCCACTTGAGATTTTGTGAAATGGTCTTGCAAGAAAAGAATATTTTATTTCAGTTTAACAGTTTCAAGACTATCTTTAATGTGGAGGAGACTGCTGTCGTCCAGGTGGTGGAATGCTTGGTACGCTCCCTCCCCCGAGGAGCAAGGCCCTGGCTCAGCTCCGAAGCTCGCCAGCTCCCTGTGCCAGTCAGACTGCATTTCACTTCATTCTGCAGAGACCTGGCTGCAGCCCTGGACTCCTTAGCAAGGTGAGTTGTCTGCTTTTAGGTGTTATTCCTTGAGGAGACATCTTCCCAAGTGGAAAGGAGTAGAGCTGGCAAATCAAGGAGAGACATTGAGGTAGAGTTTCCAGGGACCCATCCTGCTCTCCGAAGCAAGTTGCTGCAGTAAATGCCATTGTTTGTCTCAGAGCTGAGCAGGACAACTACTCCTACTTGAAAATCAATTCCTGGACCTTGATGGCACCCTATTAAGCAGTATGGGAGACCAGGGAACAGAGACATCATGACTGTGTTTTGGGACCAACTAAGGAAAAATGTCACTACCATCACTGTGCTCCTGCTGTTTCCCCTAATGCCCTACTGATTTAATAATGTTAATGGTCTTCTACCTGAAATAGGATTTACTGGAATTTAAGTCAGTTTCTGCTCAGGATGTATAGGCTATCTTTTGGCCACTATACAGGCATTAATAGTGGTTGCCTTCAAATATATTCTTAAAAGGGTTGTTCCATTTTTGCTTTTACAGATGACTTGCACCCTCTCAGAATAATACAGGAAAGGGTATATCTGAAGCAACGTGTTTCAAAAGTTAATGGCTTAAAAATGGAGGATCACAATTCCTTCAAAGCATTTTATATTTTTGGCTATCATTATGAAATATCCAGGCAAGGTAAAAGAAGCAAGAGATATTCCTACGCCTTGATTGTACACCAATTTATTTCTCTACTGATTGAACTTTCTGTTTGCAACAGTTAGTCCGACAAGGTAAGGTTTCTCCATCAACTTGCAAAGGACATTAATAATGTATTTCAATCACAATATATGCATTCAAAATAGGTTTATAAATTAGTTCTGTATCGAAGTGTCAAGACTCCTGCAACTATGTACAGAAAGCTACTAAATCCAAAATCCCAGCAGCACTGGTTTTCATCTCTACAGAAATTACTTTGTTGAGGTACTCTACAGAAGCAAAGCATAAAATTTAATATGCAAAATTAAAAACAATTTAAAATTAAATTATGTGTGAACTGAAACATCATATATTAAATTACTTTACTCTTGTTTCCTCCATATGTATATTTAGTACCGTCACAATTTTCTGCTGGCTGAATTGATTTTTGGTGATGGAAAAAATTGTATTTGTTTAATTATGTTGAGAACCATCTCTGGTTTTTGGAGTAAGGCAAATGATTCAACATGACCCTTTGTGCTGTTTGCTTTCTGTTTCTCCCTAGAGAGACTGTCTTCACTTGACAGTACTGTGAAACAGATGTCTAGTAGCATTTTGGTTGTCACTGTCAGCTGGCAGACTCCTGCTCTGGTACTTTTCTGGCCTAACATTTCTCCCTGCAAAGCTGGTTGCGGACAATCAGATGTGCTGCACTTTCATTTTGCTGTACTAGGCTGGCTGTCCTGCCGGCAGAGGCACTCTGTAGGAAGCTCTAGCCAATTCCCCCCAAAAAAACACTCTCTTCCAGGGTCAGGACACTCTGGTGATAGAGATCATAGGGCTAAGGGGCTGTCAGGAATGAGGTGACCAGTAGGGTGAATGTTGGCTGGTCCAAAGACTTTGTGTTGATGATAGTCACTATTATTACAGGTCCCTCCACGGGGAAGTTTTGGATGTGAACAAGGGAACTAATACCACCGTATGTAGAAGAGATCATTCACAGTGAGTCCAAAACTTCTGTATGGAGAACTACAGCTTAGGATCTTTTCTGAAGCTACTGTATTAAATCAGCCCATTCCTGTCACCAAAAATATCGCCACTATTTTATAGAAACTTGAAAACTAAAGCTTCTATAACCATAGAAAGAAATTCATCTTGATCTAGAGAACACTGCAATTACTGCAATAGTAGGATAAGGACTGTCGAGAAATATTATATATTGACTCTACTAGCAATTAAATAATTGCTGTACTTCACAAACTGTAAAGCCAAGTAGCAAACCATGTAAAGATTTCTTAGTCTTACATTTATATTTCAGTTCTACTGTAATATGCTATGTAATTTTTTCAACAAAAATGGTTTGGTCAATCACTTTATTATTTATTATTGCAAAGGAATTTAAAAAACTCAGCTCTGTGGTGTATAGTCGGTCTTACTTAGCTGTGAATGGTTAAATTATACAGGCAAGACTGCTCAGTATAACCCTCACAGTCTAGAGGTCTTTTGCAGACAGCATTTCTGTGTTAAAAGTTATGACTATAGCTCCTTCAGTCGAAAATTACTGGAATTAAATTACTGGTCCAGATAATAAAAAAATTACTTAAGAAATATAGCCATTTACCATAGGAAGAATGGATGTTTGAATGGCAAGTCTAATGTAGTGAAAAAATAAAGAAAACAATTTTTTCTAAGAGATTTTTAGATAGGATTGGTCCATAGCAGATGTTTTCAAAAAGCTCAGTCCAGAGAGTTTTCATAGAGGTCCTGGAAGTCTGTTAAAGATGGCTCTCATATTTGAATTTGGTAATTTCTCAGTGGATTTATTGCTGACTCCATAAGAGTCAGCATTCTGCTCTTCCTCTCCCTGTTGTATCCTTCCCCATCCCCATACTGCCCCTTGGCAATGCTGTTCTCAGGGGATAGTGTGCCCTGGCTGCTCATCTGCCCCTTCTTTAGCTTCCCTGTCTCCATGTTTGCCTGTTTGGCTGGAAGCTGTTTTGCACTGCTCTGTCAGTGGAATACAGTTGTGCTTGCATGGGTGTCTTCTTACCTGTGTTTTGTAATTAGTTGCTTCTGAATAAGATACCTACAGTATGATACTACACCCCTTGTGTGCACTGGGCTCCTGGTGATGTCCTGCATTCACCTGCCTGATGCTCAGGATCCCATCCAAGAGATGGGATCTAAACTGTTGGATTTAGATGGGACTGTTTGATAAGCACTGTCCCAGGAAACTCAGGATCTTCTATGTTTATGAAAGAGAGAGAAAAGAAGATGAGATTCAGAAAGTACAGGAATGCCTGGCCACATGTGGACTTTTATTGTGGCAATGCTGAATTTTGTAATGAGAAGGGGGACAGATGTGTGATGTGCATCCATATGTTTTGTCCATATATGTATGATATCTCAATACTGCTGCTTCTTTTCTGAGCTCTTCCCTTGGCTCTTTTCTCTCTCATCACCCAAATCTCCTGGTTTTCCTTCCCAAAATCTGGAAATACTAGTGAATCTCGGTAGTGAGCATGTGCAAAAAAAAAAAAAAAAAAAAAAGCCCCCCCAAAAAAGCAAAAAACCAAATTCAGTCCTGCCAAAACCAAATCAAAATGAGTGCTTTAAGAAAAAGATAAATCCTCAATGCACACGTTTTCATTTAGGACTCCAGGGAAAATTTCCAGTTAAGACCCTCCCGAGCACAGAAGTATGCATGAAAGGAGGATCTATAGAGCTGATTCCTAAATCTTCAATAAGATGGATCACACTACAAAAGGCTTATTTTGCTTTATTGACTAGAAAGGGATCCAAAGTCTCTCTGCAATGAGCCATGATACATAAAATTTCCTATTCTTCATTCAAAAGAGTGTGAAATGAGTGTAGATGGTCCATTGACACTTGCCTCTCTTGTCTGAAATGCAGAAGAGTGGGTAAACTCTGGTTTAGCAAATTTAAGATCTTTCATCATACATCTTGCCAAATGGATTACTAAAATTACACTTAATGACCAACAGTAATAAAAGCTAATAGTAATAAAAACAGATTAAATACTCCAGATTTCAGCACAACTTTTGCCTAGGAACAGAAAAAGAGTGTCTATCATCGAATATACAAAAATATTTTTAATAAGGATGGAACATTATCAGTTGGTGGCTGAAATGCATTTGAAATCCAAAACAAGTTGGATAGCAACACCAACAGGAAATTACACACTTTAACACCTTAATTGCAACACGCTGCCCACTAGTTATATATCTCAAACTAACTCGTGCTTTACAAGACTTTAGACATCAAGAAGTGTCTGGCTGAAGTGTCTGAGATTCAAAAGTTGCAAGTAATGGTATGGAAAGACGTCGTTCACTGTTAGTGCCATGGTAGATAAAAAGTCTTCCCTGTTCTTGCAATTAGGAAATGTTTTTTTATGCTGTGTGACTTTCTGTAGAATTCAGTAACTTATAAAAGTTGTTTGTTTCTGTTTCCCCACAACAGTTTATAATCAATATTGATAATTATAATGAACAGTATCAATCTTATTACTGTTGCTGTTATATTTTATTCTCTAATAATAAAGATAACAACAATGTAAATCTTCTGTAATCAGGGATGGAAAGAATTTTTGGCATGAATATTCAGGGAAAGAATGGAAGGGAGTGCTCCTTTTGCTTTCTTAAATAGAGAACATGGTGGCACCCTGAAGAACATCAGTGTTATGCAGAGCAGATGATGCCTGTGCATGTATTCAGAATGGAACTGTAACAATCTTATCTGCCATATGTTAGAGATTTTTTAAAACCTTTCAGGAGTCTGTAACATGCAATCCCATAGAGATGGGAGGCAGAGTATACCTGCGAAATTAAGATTTTGGCTTTTAACATGGTTTGTGGTTTATTACAGAAATCTGATTCAATATTAATATCTTCTGTGTTTCTACTAAAAAGATAGATTTGTGTCTCCATAGTCTGACATCTGACAATGTCTAGACAAATTTTTATGATCTGATTAACTTTCTTTGGCTGAAATTTGATGTTTATACTGTATTAAATTTAAGCGAATTTTAGCCTGTCATAACTCAGTTGTATTTGCTTATCTGGTATCTTCTTTGTAAGATAAATATAATAATTTTTTATTGCTTCTAATAGAACCTTTAAATTCCACTTTTTATGTTTCTAGGTGACTAGCTGTTTCTGTCTTGGCTAAGGAGAGAAAGATACTTCAGGGAATGCTGAGGAAGTCTTGGAGCCTGAATAATTCTGGAGTCCTGAAGTAGGTGAAGGGAGGCCTGGGCTGGCTCAGGTATCTAGCATGGTGCAGCATGACCAGGAGGAAAAAAGACCATGGGACCAGCTCTTCCCAAACTATGGGTTAACAGGTTGGTAACTGGTGTGGTGCAGCTTGTAGGACTTGGGGAAAAGGATGAGGAGGACCAGGTAAATCGCCCATGTCACTTCCTTGGAGCATCTGTCAGCATTTCAGATTTCAATGTTCTGCTTGTCTCCCACGTATCAAACGTCAGTTGGGAGTTTGCTGGACAAAGAAGATGACAGAAGCAAAAATAGTTTGTTTCTTCCACTTGAACACAGCATGTGCTGCCTGAATTGTCTTTACATCATGCTATTTTCTGCTGGTTGTGGCAGCCCTGGAGGAGTGTACAGGCTGGTGCACTTCTTGCCTCCATGGCCAAAACCCAAATTCAGTGGAGGCAAGACAGTTTGTGCTAGCTCCAACAGATGAGATCATCACAGCATCTTGCAGTGGGTGACTTCTTGGTGATTCCCAGGAAACAGATGGCAGAGGGATTATCACTCCAGCCACACAAGCACGGTCCAAGTCCTGTCTTGACAAACATAATAACTAACCCATAGGACTTATCAGAGGTTTCTGAATGAGATTCATCTGCCCTAACTTTGGCAGCCAGAGATGGACCCCTTAAACTGGTCCTCTGCATTATTATTCTGTGTCATCTGAGATCAACAGCAATTCCTTTACTTGTTCACCAGGGCCTGTCCCAGTCCCTCATCCCTGTCTTTTCTGGGCCTATAACCTCTTATACCAGCAAAGGGATATTGCACACAATTCACGAAAGTGTGGGTCAACAAAAGTTACACTTCACCCAGACCAAAGATAGTCCCTTCACATCAAAACGAGGGAGGTGATGAATTCTCAGAGAGGACAGCTAGAAGAGATATTTCTTCACTGTCTCAGACTGCAATTCAACAGTATAGCTCTTGCTGTGTAATTGAGGTTGGACACAGGAGTAGCTGAGGTGAAAGACATGGGCTCTGTCTGGATCCAGTTCACTGGAAGAAACTCTTATCAGAATATAACATGACTGGTTCTTTGTTTGTGTCTACACTTGCCTTCTTGCAGATGCTGCTGTAAAACTGCAAATTGCAAAGTGATCCTCTTCCCTTGCATGATGGCACCCTGTTTGCTTTTGTGACCCTGGGCATCTTCTTAGGGCTTTTTTTCCCATTCAGAGAATCTGATTCTCAGGAGCACACCTCTCCTCTAGTGGACTCCATTCTCATTTTCCTTCTGTCCCTTGGTATTGTCCATGGACAGAGGCATTTCCCAGAGGCTCACAGAGTGTCTGTTGTTTGTTGCATGCCCATGTCTTGGCAGCCACAGAACACCCTACTGCTCTTGGTCATACCCTCAGGGCACTCGCCACAACCTTGCCCAGTTTGTAGACCTCTGTAGGGAAGTCCCCAATGTCACTGAAGTAGTACAGTCAGTAGACTCTTAACCATCCAAGCAAAACTTGCATGAAAGATGCTCACCTTGGAATCTGAGTAGGCCCATTACTCCTAGAGGTAGTTGGGAATGCAGGAGGCACTATTTGAGAAGGATGACCTCTGAGAAGGTATTTGGCTGATGTTTGGTGTTCCGATGGCTGAGGCAGGTAATTGGAAAGCAAGTGAGGAGATGGTCAACCGTGGTGAGCACTAAAAGAAGGGAGTGTGTATGCAGCCTTCAAAATGAGAGCTTCTGTTCTGTATTGCAATACTGAACTCAGAAATATCTTAGTAAAACTTCGTGCCCCAGTTCCAATACTGGCAGCTTTATGAGAAAGCTCCCTTCTCCCTCGAATCAAGTTAATATTTCCTCGATGATTTAAGGAGGTGATCAGTGCTCCAATGGTTGTGTGAACTTCTAATATTATGAGACTTTTCTGAAATGGCATCTGCTTTTAAACTGCATTTGTCACACATTTCACAGGAAAGCAGCATTCCACCATCATCTGTCCCATTCAGACACACTTTGGTGTTGGAAGCTTTGGTAATTCCTGTTATGTAGGTGATTTAGACACAGTTTGTCAAGTTACTGGATTTGTCCAAAGGCAAAACATTTAAGAAGGCTGTTTGGAGGATGCAGTTTTACAACTGACCTAACAATCTAAGACTGCTCTTGGTACTGTAAGTGGGAGATCCTTGGCTAGAAGGGTTGGGGAAGGTGAAGCTGCCCCTTTTGATGGCAGATCAAAGACAGTTTCATAATTTCTCTAAACTTAAAAGTACAGATGAGAAGAGCAGACTTACCTTCTTTGGCCTGGTTTATCCCAGCACTCACAGTCAAAGCATGATGGGATTTCTTCAGCATTGTGCTCTATAGACATAAAAATAATGTGCACAACTACTCTTTGTTATTTTTTTTCTTCTGGAACTTCAGGGAGAATTTCATTTTATTATAGACATGATACTAGTTGTAATATCTTGATAGTTTTCTGCCCTGGTCTGTGTCTCAAGGGTTGTTTTCTGATCAAAATTCTGTACAATATAAGCATTCTTTTATCTGTGTTATTTATCACACACGATGGACTTCCTGTTTAGTTAGGTGCACTAGTTATGCCACTTAATAGACTTCAACCATTTTTTTTTCCTCCTCTAAGAGCAACTTTTACTTCTATCTTGTGCATAAAAAATCCTATGGTAAGTATTATGGCTATGTGATGAGAACAGACTGTGATCGTACGGACTTTGTTATATTTTATGTGAGAAATATAGTCCTTTTTCTAAAATACATTAATATTCTACTCTTCAGAATTTGAAATTCTGATACTGTAACTAAATGGCAAAATAGCACAGCCAAAACTTCCTGCTTGCAAATGTCTATTTTTGGACTAACAGATGCAAAAATACTTAATACTTGTCTGTATTTCTTTCAGATGAAGGCTTACATGATTGCCTTTTTTTAAACTTTCTTATAAAAGTTATTCTTGTAAATGCATTTCATATATTCGGTTTGTATACCCTTCATTTTTCCCCAAACTGTGTTGATTTTTCACTGTTTTCCTGAAAAAAATGCCTAGAGCCACAGCTAAAGCAGAAGAGGAGAGACAAGTGATATATTAGCCATCACAAAATACTTTATTTGAAGAGGAAAAGTGTTTCTATTTTATAAGGCATGATTAAATTTCTTGTGATTCATTTTCAGTCTGGAGCTTTTTAACCAGACTGATGAGAAGTCTGGCTGAATGTCTTCAGTCTTCTTACAGGATAAAATAGCATCTTTAACAGATGTGATAGAGGTCAGCTGGAATCATCCTACTGTGCCACTGCAGAATACCTTTTGTGTTAAACAGAGACAAGTTTCATTGCATTGTCCCAAACCCAAGCTAAAGCCTTATTAAAAGAGAAAAAGCCAATTGTAAGTAAGTTCCATATTTTAATAAATTGTTAGGTTTAGGAAGAAGAATTAACTTTCTTTCTTTTTTTTTTTTTTTTTTTTTGTGGAATTTCTGCTAATCTCATTTCAAGCACATCAATAGAACAAGAATTAAGAGAAATTCTTGGCTCCAAGCTTATTATCAAGGAAGAGTATTTCAGGTATACACAAAGGGACGATAAATACTCCTAAAATTCCCCTCTAGGTGAAGACCATTTTCCTACTAATTTAGTATTTTCCTGCTAATGAAGAACTAAGGGGTTTCTGCACATCTCATTTTTCAGCCTGTAAGTCTGATTACTCACAGCAACTCCAAGGAACTAACAAACAGTGAAAACAGGGAATGACTGTGTTCTGTTTCCAGTCATGCCCTAATTTAGAGATTGCAAGGTTGTTTGTAAACCTTGTTAAGGATATTCACAGTGGTGAACACAGTTAAACAACCAAGGTTATTTCCAATGTCCCAAAGTTTTTTTTCCTCCATAGACTGTCACAGTTGTCTGGAAGCCTTAAATTCTGGGCCATAATAAACTACTTAAACTCTGGGAACCCTTGGCTGTTAGTTCTGTGTGGTGGGGACTGGAGAAATAGTTCTTACCTGCATTGCCAGTGGGTAGAAATTATTTGCAGACACTGGAGTGGACAGGGAAATCAGTATGAAAGTTATGAACCAGAAGGAATATCTTGTATATTCAGCCTGAAAGGCAGCCTAGATGTGTGCAAGTTCAGTCAGTCCCACTCTGGGTACCATTCTTAACTTCCAAAATATGGGTTTGTGCATCTTCTGATAGCCATCCTAGCTTATAAACTTTCTGTTATATGGATGGGGTTCTACGACTAAGCTGTCCAAATATACCGAGACATATGCTCCTGACACTATGCATTTTGCCTGAATTACAGAATGTTGGGATGATGAGCCATCTCTCTTTCTCAGTCCTATGCGTCTTCTTTCTCTTGCATAAAAAATACACGCACAGTGTCCATGGTATGCCTATTTGTCTAACATGCAATGTGAACATTGTTGTATTTTTCATCTTCTGTTGCTGTTCCAGTTTTGAGAGGCTCCTGCAACAGCCACAGTTAAGCTTCCTCCAGAGAGCTTGGAGCATTTTCCTCTGGATCCTCCTAGTTTCCTCTCCCTGAGCACATCCTGAATTCACCCTAAACCAGTCTTGAACAGTTGCTTTCAGCAAGGTGGGAAAGGGAAAACGCCACTGTACTCGCTCCACTGTTCTGTAATAGCACTGCCTTGTCCTTGTAGGACTCCTCCTCCTGGTGAAGCATCCCTCGCACTGTCCCAGCCTTCTCCTCTCTCCATGAACCAGCCAACAGATTTTCAGGAGTATCCACCTTCAGCAGTCAGACTACGTCTGCAGTCATTATCACTGTGACCTGCTCTGTCCTGGCAACATTCTTTCCCCAAAAGAAAGTAGGCAGAGAAATGCATGGACAGACAAAGAGGTTCATTGTCAGATGAGGCCAAACAATGTCTTGTACATGTCACTTGAACACCAAGGAAAATATTTGTACATTTGGGAGTTTTTTGATAACTTGACTTTTCTCTTTCAGGTTGGCTGGTTCCCTCCTGAATAGTTGCCCTTTTATCATTAATATACTTAGTCTTGATGATCCTTTCTGATGACATATTGAAGTCTGAGAAACATAGGCTCTGGAGCAACCCACATGGACTAGGATTTATTTGGATCTCAGATCTGGAGGCAAATGACTGAGCCTGGAGTAGAACTTAAGTCAACACCACCTGGGTGAAGACACAGTGACTGAATTACCTGAGCACTGGGAGATTACTATGGATGCTTTACCTACTTTAAACTTGGTGAGGAAAAATGTACATGCTTACCCTTGAAGGAAAAGTTATTCCAGAATACAAAAGCAGGGTAATGTCAAAGCTAATGCAGGGAAATGTCAAATTTAATACAGGGAGTACTGGTGAAAGTCAAACTCCGGAAGAGGAAAAACTCAGCAGACAGACACCACAATTCCAAGAATGGCTAAGGAAAGCATCGGAAATGTTTTTAAAGATGGGCCATGGAACTGACTGGCTTTTTCTTATGCCTTATTGGGGAGTGTGGTTTGATATAAATTACTTTCTATGATAACCATCTACTGACTCTTCAGAAGCTGTGGCATTCACCAGTACATCTGTTGCAAAGTTGAACATTGTCACTGCATAAAGATAAAAAGGAAAAATAAATGGACGGGGTAGTAAGAGCTTTGGGGCATCAGGCATCATTAAAAGTGAAAGGTGCTTGTTGATTTTTGCTTAACACTCATGCATGTACTGTGCTTGTTGTCTTGCCACAGAGGCCTCAGGGATATCTGATGTGGTTCTGCCTTGTTTCAAGGAAGAGATACAGCTCTCCGAAAACTGACTTGTGCATGAGGTACCAAATGTGCTGGGAAGGGGATGTGTTTACTCTACTGTGGTCAGCTTTCTGTTCACACTAATGCAGGGGAAGCTCAAAGCTCCATCCTTTACAGAACTGTGCCATGCTATATCCCTGACCAGAACATGTGGACAAGAATTCATGTGATACACCATGGCTCAAGAATTCGCTTTAAAATTCCCTTCTTGTGCTGGACCTTGGTTTAAATTTATATCAGAACAGGGGAATCCATGATTATAGGGGCAGGTGTGAGGGTCTGAAATGGTTAATGGCTTAAACATTGTTAAAATCATCGAAGGACTTTTGCCCACTGTAGCAAACTGCAAAGAAACAGGGGTTCATCTTTGACCACTGAAGCCCACCCCTCAGCAAATATGCCTACTAACTGGAATTTGGACTGTGATGGGAACTTAAGAAGAAGGGCTACTACTGTCCAGTCATCCCTGTTCCAGGGAGGAGCATGCACTGTCTCTCAAGCAAGGTTTTAGTCTTACAAGTGTTTCTAGAAAACTACTAGGTTAACAGTCAGGAGCAGTGAAAAACCCACTTGTATATTAGAGGGGATTAGAAAGGAACATAGCAAAGCAGTTACGCCACTGTGTAAATTGATGGTTTGCTCTTATCTGAAATGCCATGTCTCCTTTCTTCCATTTCAGAATGGGTGGTACCCATGGAAAAGTTTAAAGGTAGACCACAAGGGTGATCAAAGTATGGAATATATTCTGTGCAAGGAATGCCCAGATTGACTGGAAAAGAACTATCTTGAGGGATGAGATACTACAAAGTCTCTGAAATCATGACTAGCATTGAAGAAATAGTCCTTCAGTGTCTGTTTAGTACAAAAATGAAAGACGCTGAGAGAAACTAGTTGGTGTATGTTCAATATAAAAGAGAGTCCTTGTTCTGGTTCTTCCCACATACACAGGTGGCAGACACGTGGCCACCTTGGAACTTCAAGGAGTTCAAATGGCAACTGAACAAAACTCCCAGAAGAACCCATGACAGTCTTTAAACACATTAATCCTCTCTGGGTCAGTAAAATCCTTATTCTTCAAACTGCTGGAGGGAAAATATTTGTAATGTACAGTGATACATGTTTTTCTCTTTGGGTGTTGGCAACTAGCAACTGTGATAGGATACAGATTCAGAGAGCCCCTCTTTCTGACCAATAGAGCCATCCTGACACAAGCTTTTTACAAATATGGGCTTGTGAAAAGAGAACAGAGAGGACCTTGCAGTACAAGTCACCAAAATGGAAACTGTCCTCCTGGCTTGGAGAAATGGCCTCTTTGAGGAATCACCCGAAGCCCTTTGGACATCCAGTGTAGGAAAGATTAATTGGGAATGAAAATGGCAAGACAGATTCCATTTTTCCATACAATAATGACACATTAAAAATAAAAGTAAAATAAAGCAAGCTGCCACAAAATATCCCCTTTAACTAGACTCTTCATTCTCTTTATGAGAGTATACAAAAGATACAAAAAGGATTCCTGTCAGGGTAGCACAATAGAAGTGTCCACTTCATAAGTGCTTGTACAAAGAGCAAAGTGTTTTGTGAATATTAGCCCATTTTTTTTACAAGTGATGTGAAAAGGGCCCAGAGCATACGTAAGAAAGCTCCCTCCTATCCTGCACACATTCCCCAGATAAGCTACTTGCAGTAAGGAAACAACAATATTGTGTTGTCTTTAATAATTGGGATTTTTGCAGTCAATGAAAGCAATTGGGGCAAAAATTACTAAGACAAATGGGCAGACCAAGGCAGAAGAACAAATTATTTTAATCTATTCCCATAACATACCTTATAATCTGTTTAGGTGGTTACCAGGGCCTCACAAACTGTTGATCTGCATGAACTCCTGTTGTGCTTTCACACAGGAGAGTGGAAGTGGTATGTGTGTAACATGACATGTGAGCCTACTACTTCTAAATGAACTGCATGTGTTAGTACTTACACAAATTAATCAGAAGTCCTTAGGCGGAAAGAGAGAGCTGGAGATACGTGATCCAACTCACCTGGTCAGGCAGGGTCACCTAGAGCATGTTGCCAGAAACTGTGTCCAGTCACAATTTAAACCTCTTCAAGGATGACAACTCCACAACCTCTTTGGGTAACCTGTTTGATCATGCTCACAGCAAAAAGTGGGGTTTTTTGTTCAGAACGTGCACAGATTGCAGATCCTGGTGTCATGTGATGGGTTTCTCTGTGTTTTGTGTGTGTTTTGCTGCAGTGCATTTGTTTTGTATCCATTTGTACAGATGTTTCAAATATAAACACTTATGACTGAGCTATATTTAGCTTTTGCATGTGTCCTCCTGTTGTAAGTCATCAGGTAACTGTTCTGCTAGCAGACAGGACAGGAAACAGATAGTAGGAGAAAAGGTTCTGAGTTTTTGTGTGCAGTAGGTAACTTACCACCTAATTTCCAAATTTCTATCACTCATTTGCCTGGAGATTGATAATATATATCTATGATCTTCTCAATTCTAAGTTTCTTTTCCCCCTTTAAAGTTTCAAGTTAGTAAATTATGCTTAGTTTTAGTTTCACTCCCTTTTGAAAATAATGTATAGAGAAGTGATGGCCGTTTCAGAACTGAGTAGTGATAAAAATGCTTATCCTTCTTACTTGGTCTTCTGTGTTGGCTTGAGAAATTCAGCGGTGGTGTGCTGGTTCTGTTTCTGACACCACCTGCTCAGTGCAGGCAGGTAGCCAGGGAGCGCCATTTCTGTGAAAAGCCAGGTCAAATTCAAGCAGGCAAGTCTCTCAGAAGTAAAGTAATAATTATTTCTTCCAATGACTGGGTCCCATAATTCTCTCAGCCACCTTTCTGAACTCCCACATCAGCACCATCGGTCTTGGAACAACGTGCTTTTTTCTTGAATCATTCTGTACTGGCAAAATTTAGAGCATTTAGCTATATTTTATTTTAGACACAAAAATGGTCCTTCATGCCAGAAGTGTGGTATCAAATTTACCATCTGTGCTGAGAGTATTGAGAATATGGATTGACCTTCAGTTTGAAGGTCATGTGGAAGCACAGTGGGTTTAGTGCCTCACATATTTCTCAAAAGGTGCAAGTACCCTGTTCTCAAATATTCTTATGCAAATAGGAAATTGAATTGCAATCTACTGCAGGGTTTGAAAGGGTGGTGCAGGTTTACTGAAAGGTACAAGAGCTCTTTGCTTGCTTGTGGTGTCACAAAATAGAAAGGGTGCATCAAATTTAAATAGGTTTCCTACATAAATGAAAGACAACTAGATATACTGCAAGGCAGCAGTATAGTACAAGTGCCCAGGGTGTTCTACCTTTTGCTTTTGATATCTGGATAAGCAAGCAGAACCTTCAGGTCTGACAGGCACCAATGCTGAACACTGTGTAAACTGAATATTTTAACACAGTCATGGACAAATGAGGATAGGAATGGTCCAGCATTTCTAAAGTTTCTTTTAAAGCTTGTGGAATTTAATTCTGTCATCTCTGATCACAAACTTTAGTGCAGGATCCCCCCAAAGCAGATGAAGAGGTGTGCAAGGGGGAAGGGGAGAACACAGTCCTGTTCACTGGACTAGGTTGATTCTGGAGGTACAGGTGATACACTCTGCATGTGAAGCCTTAATTTCACCAAAGGAAGTAAGCATGAGAGGCATCAGGAAGAGCCAAACCCACAGCTCCAACCAAATCAGCTGAAAAGATCTCTTGCACGCCAGTCCTGATGGCAAATGGGTAACATTTGCTGCATCCTTGGCTGGACACAGGCAGAACCCCAGGTGACATAAAGAAGTGTCACTGCAGCCAGGTCCCAAGTGCTTCTGCAAGACTTCAGGAACATTTGAAAGAACATGTGGGTTTATTGCTCTTTTTACGATTCTCCTTCCACCTCATGAGCAGTTTCTCTGATAGATCTCCTGGTGCTGTATGCTGTCTGGGGAGAAGGATCACCCAGCTCCTCCCCCTCAACACAATGCAGAGTCTTTCTGCCTTCGGATGGACTTTTGGGTGAAAGTTTCCATCTCCAGGTGCATAGGAGCCCTGATGTTTTGCGAGATGCTCTTTACTGAGATCACCAGTAAATTCTCTGTATTTTGTGATTTAAACATGTTCCATGCCTAAGATCTGAAGGTGGGAAATTTCTTCTTCTGGCAATGGTGCTAGTCACAACTTAAGCCCCATTTTTCTTTGGGACAAGTATGCAGGCCATATCTTGTGCATTCTATCTCCAAATATGCTAGTGATAGATTTAAGCTTCTGTTGATCATTTGTTTCTTGGATCCCAGCAAAGAGTGCAGGGAAATTGTTTATACTGCCTGAGGGCAGAAGAGGGAAATGGGTGATTTAGCCAGGAGCTACAGGCCAAGGAATGATAAGGAGGGAAACATTCATGTTTCCCGTATCTACTATATAGCATAAAACTGAACGTTACATCATTTCTCGTGGTGGTGGAGAAGTGAAGACTAGTGGAAGAAAATGTAAGAATTTTTGTGTGAAACTGTCTACATTTGTGTGAAATTAACTTCAGTAACAAACCATTTTGTGTTTTGTATTATTAATATGAAATTTTAATTAAAATCTTCCAAGTCATAAGTGTTAATAGTCTAGAATAGTGTTGAAACTGCAGGTGCATTTCCAGCTCCAGGAACCCGGGTTGAAGGTGGTCATGAAGAACTGGAAGATGGCCAGGAATACAGGTAGGAGAATTAAAATATCAGTTAGTGCTTTTCTGCAAAGTCATTTGGATAATGGATGGTTCTGCCTCCCACTACTGTGGCAGTTATCAACCCTTATAACAAAGCCTTTGGGTGTCAGTGAATCTGTTGAAATTGATGGAAAGCAGAAACCTGTGTAAGAATTTAGGACATGGCAGGCATTGGCTTTGCTATATTTATTGATGCAGAAAGAGGTTTCTACACACAAAGAACATATTTCATCTTAGCTCTTTTCTACCTAGAGTACTGGTAAATACTTGCTTATTCCACAGCACAGGAGGATAAAATTAACTTTAATTTAAATAGCACTGCCTTGAAGCATTTCAGTTTATTTTAATGCTGAGAGGCTATCATAATCCTACATAAAAAGCAAGGGAAGGACATGAAACGTTGTTTTCTTGGAATAAGTATTTTCCCTCTGGTCTGGCAGACTTTCTCCCTGTGAGTGGAGTCCTGCACACATTCCCACAATCAATGTGTCAAACAGAACAGAAGAGAGAGTAAGTGTGGGTGTGTGTTGTAGGCATGTGCACCTGACCTTCACCTGCCATTCACAAAGTATTCTTTCTTTCCCTTCTTGCTTGTGTTTTCATAGGGTCTGAAAGGGTGTTCTCAAGTAAGGCAATGCTTTCCACTGCCATTGCTGCTGTAGTGCCCCACCGTATGTACACACATTGCTGTCACATTCTCTCCAGGCTCTACCAGTAACATCAATGAGTTACAGAGCAGAGCTTACAGTCACTAAGCTGTTTTAACCCCTTTGCAACTTCTAAAGGGACAAAGGTGATGAGAAATTCAAGGTAACGCTTTTTCATAGGTGATGACAGAAGTCAGCTAGAGCCAGCAGAATGAATGTGGAGGCCCATATACAGGTGATCAATGCAGGGAACTGCAGAGAGGAGATCAAACCAGCCAGGTGGTGGAGTAGAGGTTGATTCTTTCCCAGATAAACTCAGTTGTCTGCAAGAAGACCATGTCTATAACCAGATTAGTAACCAGAGGGAGCCTGACAATGATTTCTGACCATATGGCCAAAAGGCAAGCTTTGTCTGTATACTGAAAATTGCTGCCTCCAAATTGAGGTAGCTGCATCCAAACTACGTGTCTACTTGACAGTGACCCTGGCAAGAGTCCTAAACACTTCTGAACCCAGGCCACTCACACATTGAAATTGATCCTGCATCCTTCATGATCTCAGTGGAACAGAGCTTTGGGCAGCTGGACATAGACCCTGGGATACAGACATGTTGTGGTCTCTGCTAATGCCCTAACAATCTGTGGAAGCACCTCATAGCAGAAGCATCACTAATGTCTTCCAGGCCCTGTGCACCTACTCTGACCTCACTTTCCCCCCTCATCTCAGCAACAGACACCATCTAGAAGTACATGAAGCCATCTGTTGCCATCACAGCCCTAGAAAACACTGCAACAGAAGCCATGATATCATCATGCCTTACCCTAAGAAGAGTCAGGAAATAGATCTGTTTTCTCTCCCGTCCATGTTCCTGACATGCACAATCTTAACCTCTCCTTACCTTGCTGTGTCCTACTTCTGCTGTAGTTTTGACAAGCATTTTCTTGCTGCCCACCTCCATCCCTGCTTTTCCATTAGACTCTTCACTTTTCATTCCCCACCTGCTTCCAGAAATTCCTGCCTGCTACTATTTGCTCTCTTCACACTTTCTGCAATGCTGGTCTGAACTACATAATAAAAGCAAATTCAAAAAATATTTCCTGTCCCCTCTGTGTAAGACAAGATTTGCGTGGGCTATTGTTAGCTTTTTGAGTTACTTTGTGCCCAGATGGACTCCAGGATCCTTTGAGTTCTGCACCTCTGACATTGCTTCATTGTGCTCTCTGATTACTATTGCAGCCTCCTCTGCAGCTTTTCCTGCCTCAAAGGCTCTGCCACAGCAACCAACAATTTTGTGTGGCCTCTGCATAAAAGTTTCAGCTGAGTAGTTCAGGGAAACCCACTTCTGAGTCTTGTCTTCCCTAGACTATGAACCTGTCACATCATCCAGAGGGTACCACATCTTGCTTCTGGATGATGAATGGCAGGTAGACATTCCCTCTCTGGTATGCCAGGGCTTCAGAACTTCCACAAAGTCCAGATAAAGCTGGCTCTGACCCTCAGTGTCTTTGGAGGATGGCTGGGGCTTAGAATATCACCTGCCTTGACTGGAGAAGAGATGCCAAGTAACTTCCTGCCTTTGGGGTAACCCTGAGCAAAGTAGGGGTGCCTGATGGATTCAGTCTTGTTTGGGGGATCAAAGCATCCATCTGAGTTTGTTCCCTGTGCTCAGTGGGGACAGCACCTTGGAGGCATATCTGGTCATTCTTTGAAATACTCTTCAGCAGGTGTTACTTCGTCTGTTGTACTTACTGTAGGAGACTTCGTAAAGCTGCAGGGCAGCTCCCACCAGTGGGATCCCTATCACAGGACTCAGGGTACATTTAGTGTGATTCCCCTTACTCCATAACTTCTTCTCTTCTGAGGTAGTGGCAGGAAATCATTACAAATTAGTTCAGCAGTTAGGTAATAAGAAGAGAAGTTGTTGTGAGCCAGGGCAGTTCTTTAGGGTAGAAAATAATTCCATTTATTCAGTGAAGTTAGAAGCTCATATTTTAATCTTTTTGCTTGAAAAATATGGTCATGTTCAATGTAGTATTATATGTACTAAAATCACTCAGCAAAAAAACCGTTAATTGTCAGTGATGTTTTCTCCTGCAAGCAGTGTTAGGTTTTTCACAGAAAAATGAAAAGTTTGAGGGGTTTAGATTAAAGGATTTTCCATGAAATCCTGAAAAATTAGGAGTGAACATTTCTTTAATGTACTTCCAACAAACGAAAGCAAATAAGCAAAAACCCAAGACAACCAAACTTTCTGACAGAAAACTTTGGTGGTTGTCAGTACCAGAGGCCACATTAGAAGGCAAAGGTAATAAAATTCATTAAAGCAACTGATACAAATCATTAGTAGTGATATCACCTACAAATCTTACCTCTCCTCTATCCTTTGATGATTACAGCCAAAACACCAGATATTTCATCATTATGGGCAATATTGTCTTAATGGAGTTTGATCTTTCCTCATTTCTTCTGTTCCCTCTTTCCTGTTTCTTGTTTCTCCTCCTGTCACCCCTGCATTTCCTCTGCTGCAGCACAGTTTATTCCCTCCTGAAAATGGATTTCAACAGAAACAGCTTGTTATCCCTTAGTAAAAGAGTTATATGCGAGTATATTGCCCCTTGAAGTCATAAATGTGTTCCAGATTTGGAGTCTTTAAAGAGAAACTCTTTTCTCTCAGATCCACTGTTACACTGTTGTATCTCCAGATTTAGTTAATAATGCAGATCCCATGCCTGAATAGGGTATGTTCTCATACCTACAAAATCTATGTGGTTTTTATTTTTAAAACAAAACTTGAATTCTGCAAAATGCACAGTACAAGCAGGACAGACTTCACTTACTTATTAACTCAAACGTCACTTATATGAATTAGACACAAGAAAATAATTGGGACGCTATACTTCTAAATTTGTCTCAGTCCCCAAAATGTTAGGCATGTGTCATTCTGGCAAACAGTTCACATCTCTAAACGATTTCATCTCTAAAAAACTGTTTTATCTCTACAGTGCTTCTTAGCTACTGTATGGTGTTGCTTTAAAAAAATAAACAGCATTTATGTGGGGCCTGGGTACCAGAGCTCCTAATGTGGGAAAGCATCTCTGTTCTACAGGAGCATTTAGACACCTGCCCCACTGCTGTCTTGATTCAGTGCACAGATGGTAAGTAAGAGATAGCAATTCAAAACTCTTGGTCTATTCTACATATTCTTCTGCAAAGTGCAGGAGGCCTCTCCTGTGGCATCTTCAAGGCACATACAAGTTGCTCCAAGTCCTTGTATAGTGTTTTTTTGGGGTTTGTTTTTTGTTAAAAACCCAGAAAGATAAGAAATCTATGAAAAATAAGCAAAGAGAAAATGCTGCATGCATTTCTTTTAATGGTTGTAAATACTTATTAATTTTGAGGAAATTAATTTCCTCGAGTTCTCATAAAAAACCTTTGGATATGATCACAGTGTCATAAGGAAATCTGCAATGTTCCTTAGCAGATGTTAGACAGCACATACATGGGGCGGCTCAGTCTGCCTAGCTTTGTATCCTGTGCAGTCGCCTGTTACGCCAAGGTTCTTTCTGTATCCATACATCCCAATGCATTTGGGGAAAAATTCGATTCACTTCTTGGAAGTGAAACAAAGCCACTAAGACTTTAGCTTGTATTAAATCCCATTCTGTTTCTTCCTATTGCCCTGTGTACCTGCTTGTTTCACAGTACTGTGCATTATGCGCAACAGCTCCTTGGCGAATGTCTTATCATTTGGTTCCAGAAAGCTTAAAGAGATCTGTATAGTCCAACATAATTTTATCTGTTTCCTCCTACTATGGAAAAAATATCTCATTCTGCAGATTAACTAAATCCTTTCAGAAAAAAGCTTTTGCTGCTAAGTAAACCTGGTAATGGGAGAGAGAATTTTCCTCTTCATGCAGAGCAATCAGGCAACATTTTTGCATCATGCACTTTAAAATCAAAGTTCTTGCATAGAGATGAACTAAAAGATGTGAACATAAAAGCACGTAATGAAGCTGTGGAAGCCTGTATTGCTTAATTAATCTACAAGTCAATACTATTTTGGCTGTCTACAGTACATCTACAGTCCCTTGTTCAAAACAGGGACAAGCATTTCCTAGAACTCCCTTGAGATAATAAGATAATTAAGACCCATACTGTTGAAGGTGAAAGAATTTAGAGAAAATCACGATTCTTACAAGTAGAGGCATAGGTGTTACAAATGTATTATAAGATTTTGTTGCTACATTGTAGACAGGGGACGGGAAGGACTGAAATACAGCAACAGCAGCCAATTTAAACACAAAGTCCATAATGTTGAAGAACTTACTTTCATACAGCATACCAAACTTATTCAAGCTCTAAACTACGTAAGAATTTAAGCACAAATGTGGCTTTGGATCACGTGTTGTACTGCTGTTCCTGTGTTTGCAATATTATTAAGTTAACTAGTGCAATGCTTGAAGGCTTGTTCTGGACGTTGTTGTTGTATTTGAATGTGTACTACATCCTTCCTTACACATGCTCTCCTGGTAATTCCCTATGGCTTCCCTAGATGAAATATGTAACACAGTGTTTTCCATACCAGTTAGAAAAGATTTAAAGAAAATCACAACCAGTATGAAATGGTGCCATTTACTTTTCAGTAAATGATACAGGCATTCAGGAAAGACCACTGGAAGCAAACGCTAATGGAAGCCTTCCATAACAATCAGTTCTATGATTATTTCATTTTTAGTTCTGGAGAAATATAAAGAAAAGCTTCTTCTTCTTTCCTTTTGAAAAGGTTTATATATAAACACCCTTAGGAGTCTAAGAAAGTTTCAGAAAAACTCCATGTATTGGATTCCAGCTGTAGAATTCCCTTCCAAATTTTCTTTACTCCTTTGTTGTGAGTGTGATCTCGATCTAGCTACCCTACTGCAAACATCTCTGTTCTTCCCTGTATAGCTGACAGAAAATTAAAATATAAAACCTATTTTCTCTAGTCCAAAAAAGCCATTTCACACGGTTTACTAATCCTGCTATTGGCAAGTCAAGCATAAGCAATGTAATGGCAAAACTTACCCAGAAACCATTAAAAATGTTTATTCATTAGACATAAAATTATATACTTTGGCTTATACCTTGGCTATATCTCATGGAAATGCTTTTCCTCTCATGTCATGCTAGCCAGTTTGTTAGTACCTCCTATCCCCTAAAATTTATTGCTTTATTATCCTTCTTTATCTTAGAAGCATACAAATTTTCCTTTGGTCATAAAAGGAATAAGTGAAATGTTATATGATATAAAGCTGCTAAATATGATGATAAGGGAAGTGCAAAGAGAGTCTGCTTAAAACTGCCAGGTAGAGAACTTGTTTGGAGTAAAAATTATAAACCAAATTAGATTAATGTATAAAGCAAGAATACCTCAAGGGGCCCTGAAGCTGCAGTAATTAATATCACTAAGTTCTCCCTAAGTACTTGCCACGATACAATTTATGCAACAGCAACTTGGATACCTACACAAAAGTCAGGCCATATTTGATCTAGGACTGCTAACTATCAATCTGTACCCACATGTGTTTAAAAAACCAAACAAACCCACAATGAAATCAGCAGCCAAGATACTCAGTGCACCATCTAAATACCATTGATCATTCACTCTTTTTCCCTTTATTCTATTGGTCTTCTTCAACTCCCTAAATCTACCTCATCAGTGTGTGAAACTAAGGTTGGGGCACCAGAGCATCTCTCGGCCATGCCTCAGACACAGACTTGCTTCTCCTCACACTGCCTGGATTCTCCTTTCACATGCTCACACATTACCCTGCAGACAGCTCCAAAATCAGCCTACCTTCCTAACCTGTGTTTCAACTTTCTTTTTTCTGACTGTCCATGTCTGATTCTTCTCAGCCTTCCTCAATATCACTCTTTATTTTGCTTTCTCTCTGGAGAGGCCTAAACAGAAAAGAGCCTCTTCTATCAGCATTTCCAGCTTGTTGCTGGCTCAGATAGGGACAGGAGACATGGTAAGAGAAGACACACTGGAAATAGGTGGGGAATATGCTCTTTATTTCTTCTTCATGTTGAACATGTTGCAGGCCGCAGCTCAGGTAAAAGAGAGCAATACACCTGCAGCCTTCAATATTCTTAAATTGGCATTCTAATGAAGAAGCATTTTGGTTAAAATATTTTTAGCCAGTTTTCTTCCAATTAGGATTGGGTTTTATATGGAGAGAACAGTCTCACAAAGGATAGTCCTGTAGAAACTGGAGAAATGAATGTGTATAAGCATCCATAAGACTTGCTGGCACTTGCACCTTCTCCAGCCTGATAAAAACTGGATCCTGATTCTCAGGAACGCTGTGGGAAAATAACTGTGATGATAGCACCCTGAACTACCAAGGTAGTGAGAATTCAGCTGCCACAATATTTTCAGTACAAATCATCTGAGAGGTGTTTTCTTTACATAATGGTTGCATCAGTATTTTGCATCAACCACCAATATTGCATATCTGCAGGCTCTTCAAAATGAGAAAAATGACATGCATACAGTTTCAAACCTAATTAATTTTAAACTGCTTTAGAACATATTTCCTAATGATAGCTACTAAGATAAATTTTGTCATAAACAGAAGCATTATTACTTTTGTTCCATAAATGTTAAGTGGCTTTGTCTTTCAATTAGAATTATGAAGCTGTGTATTCTCGAACACAATACGCTTTTGGTTCTTGGCATAGTTCTGGGATAAATAAAGCAATTTTTTACAATGATGAGCTTTTACACAAATCCACCATTTTCTAGAATCAGTTGATAGTGCCACTGTCAGTTGCAGCTAAATCCCTCAGAAAAATCATTATGCATAAATTTTCTGTATACCTTCCTACTACTTTAAATGCCTGAACACAACCTTTATTAGTACTATAATTTTTTTAAGAGAGTTGCATCTCACTGTGTCAAGTACTTTCTGAGAAGGTATCACAGAAATAATCCTTAAACTTTGTTTCAGTTTGTTTATACTGATTACTTTTGCCACCAAATTTTATGAAGTATTTTCCTTTGGCTTGGCATAGTGTATGTTAACTAGGAGAGAATGCAAGAGTCATTATTAAATTGCCCTTAGATAAATCAAAACTTGTAAAAGGCATAAGGAAGATAGGTGTTAACACAGTGATAGAAACAGCAGGTGTATTGGGTTTGTGCGACAAAGTTTTGGTAAGGGGGGATGGGAAGTACAGCCTCTGTGAGAAGCTTCCAGAAGCTTCCCTGTGTCCCACAGAGCCAGTGCCAGGTGGTTCCAAAACAGACCTGCTGCTGGCCAAGGCCAAGCCAATCAGCAACTGTTGGTAGTGCCTCTGGGATAATGTGTTAAGAAGAGGGGAAAAGCCCCACTGGAACAGCAGCTAGAGATGGGAATAAGAATATGTGACGAACAAATCTGCAGACACCAAGGTCAGTGGAGAAGGAGGTGCTCCAGGTGCTGGAGCTGAAATTTCCCTGCAGCCTGTGGTGAAGGCTATGGTGAGACAGGCTGTCCCACTGCTGCCCATGGAGGTCCATGATGGAGCAGAGATCCACCTGCAGCCTGTGGAAGACCCCACTCCAGAGCAGTGAATGGCTGGTGAACCTACAGGAAGCCCATCCTGAAGCAGGTTTGCTGGCAGGACTTGTGACCCCAAGGAGGACCCATCCTGGAGCACTCTGTTCCTGAAGAACTGCATACTGTGTAAAGGGACCTACACTGGAGTAATTCCTGAACTGCAGCCCCTGAGAAGGACTCACATTGGAGGAGCTTATGGAGAACTGTCTCCCATGGGAGTGATCCCACACTGGAGCAGGGGAAGAGTGTGAGGAGTCCTGCTCCCAAGGAGGAAGGAGCAGCAGAGGTGTGCGATGGACTGCAGCCCCCTTCCCCCATCCCCCTGTGCCTCTGGTGGGGAGGAGGTAGAGAATTCTATAGTGAAGTTAAACCTGAGAAGAAGGGTGGGGGGGAAGGTGTTTTTAAGATTTGGTTTTGTTTCTCATTATCCTACTGTGATCTGATTGGTAATAAATTAAACTAAATTTCCTCTAGTTGAGTCTGTGTTGCCTGTGATGGTAACAGGTGAGTGATCTCTCCCTGTCCTTATCCTGACCCACCACTTTTCCTTATATTTTTCTGTCTGTTGTCTGGCTGAGGATGGGAGTGATAGAATGGCTTTGGTGGACACCTGAAATCCAGCCAGCATCAGCCCACCACAGCAGGTTGCAGATGGAATGAAATTCTAGATAGGAGTAATTTAGAAACTGGTTCAAGGAAAAAAGAACATTTTACATCTTTGAAATAAGAGAACTGAGAGGTAAAACTACTGATTATATGCTTAAAGCAAAAATGCTGAAGCAATATTTGTAGAACTGCAAAATGGATATTAAGTCTTTTTCAGGTCTGGAAAGTCTGAGATTATTACAATTTCACACTACAATTTCACCAGGTAGGTATAATGTGAGGAAACTCAGTTCTAAGTTTTTCTTATTCTGCTAATGACAACATTGAACGATTCTATGGATTTATGTTCTAATGGCTTTAACCCTTCAGATTTAGTGAGAGATCTGCTGGCTGAGGCTCTAGTTAAACTGTTTCACACAGATTTTTATTGTGCCTTGGATGTGTTGAAAGTCTGATCAACGTGATTCAATGGGGAAAGGTAGGAGCTTTCACCATGTTGTTTTGTTATGTTCCTTCCACAAGGCTATAAACACACAAAGGCCAATCAAGCCTTCAAATGCCCATTTCCTTCACTGCCTTGAAATCCAGACAAGCTGCTGTGTTAACATTTCTTCAGGGGAATGGTTAAACTCCTCGTCCTGAAGGCCCTCACTGCTGTCAACCAGATCAACAAAGGATGCAAGGAAAGAGGCAAAAGGAAAAGGTCAGCATTCTTCTTCTTCTGGTGACATTTAACTGCACAGGTTCCTCTCCAGTACTACCCGAATACCCCAGTCAACCCCCATGTGCTGATTCTGGCTGGAATAGAGTTAATTTTCTCCACAGTAGCTTGTATGTGGCTATATTTTGGATTTATGCTGGAAACATTGTTGATAACAGGGATGCTTTTATTACTGCTGAGCAGTGCTTACACAGAGTTGAGGTCTTTTCTGCTTCTCAGGACACCCCACCAGTGAGCGGACTGGGGGTGCATAAGGAGTTGAGTGGGGATACAGGCGGGACAGGTGGCCCCCAGCTGACCCCAGGGATATCCCACCCATGTGATTTCATGCTCAGCATATAAGGCTGGGGAAAGAGGGAGGAAGGGCAGGATGTTCAGAGTGATGGCATTTGTCTTCCCAAGTCACCGCTATGCATGATGGAGCCCTGCTTTCCTGGAGATGGCTGAACACATGCCTGCCTGTGGGAGGTGGTGACTGAATTTCTTCTTTTGCTTTGCTTGTGTATAAAGCTTTTGCTTTACCTATAAAAATGTCTTTATTGCAACCCATGTGCTTTCTCACTTTTACCCTTCTGATTCTCTCCCCCATCCCACTGGGGAGGACTGAGCAAGCAGCTGTTGGTACTCAGTTGCTGACTGTGTTTAAACCACAACACGCCATCACGAAAAGAAATGCAGTATGACAGGGATGGCCAGACATGACTTCCTGTGTATACAAATACCAGAATCTAATTATGCTTTCAGTTAACAAGCAAAGGAAAACTTGGGGCATAACCTTAAAGCTCTTTGTTTCTTAGCCACTTACAGACATTTCCAGACACTGAACTGGGCTTTTGCAAACTGAATATTGAGGGCTAACATTGAATTTCTGTCTCTTATGGATGCTTTCCTAATTTTGTGTTTTCCGGAGTAGGAGCTTGCCCTTAGGATCACTTATCTCTTGGTCTTGTACTACAGCCTTTTCAGAATCCTAAATTCAGACTTGTAATCTATTTTGAAGGCAGTCTGGGGCAATTCTTCACTTGGTTTTGCTCTGGTAGCCCAAAAGCTAGAGCAATAGAGGGCCAACAAGGCATTTTTTCAGGAGTCTGCTTCGTGGGTTTGTGTGCTCCCATCTGCCTCCAGGTGACATTTCCTTCACAGGGATGGTAAATGAGTGATGTGTCTGTTTTCCTCCCTGGTGACCCCAGCTTTTAGTAGTCCCTCACTCAACACATGGGCTTTTTCCTATGCTTGAATTCCAATAGCTTCCCATAGCTGTGAATTTAAAGGTTGGGATCTGCAGCATCTAAGTCTTGTGGCTCTCTGGGAAGGCCTATGAAACTCATCCTTATTTACTAAATAGTGTCAGTCAACTGGAGCATTGCAGATACTTTGAACTTGGAGACAGATTGCAGGAGACAGCTGTTCATATCTATGTAGATGTTTTATGTGCTTTTTAACAAGGCAGCTGAATTCTCTACAAACAAACAGACTTCTTTTTTTAGCAGTGCTTTAACCCTTATCCTGCATGAGGAATTTATTTTAAAAGCTTGATTTTTTTTGCTAACATAGATTTTTGCAACTCTAATGGCTAGAGCAACTCGTCACAAAACCTGGCAGAAAACCACAGTTTGACTATGAGTAGCTACAATTCCAAACCATCAGTTTTCCTGAAGAAGATTATGCTGAAAGACCCCCTGGTTTTGTTTGAGACTTTGACTTACTCAGAGCATTTCTTTTGCCATGGAGAAAGAGGCTAAGTCTGCAGGTAAAGTCACCACCATGACAGCAAGGAATGAACGGAAAACAGCTGCATTTGGCAACACGCTGGATCATGTTCCAGTTGGGTTTTTGAGTACCTTACAGAAGCCATTCTGTCTTCAACGAATTCAACATTCACAAAAACATTGGTCAACCTTCAAGCACTTTTACAGAAACCTGTATGGCAGCAGAGAACATGCTAGAAACCCCTTGTCATTCTTAGTTTTCTAGAAAGCTGTGGGCCTAGTGAGAACAAATAAAGCTTTATTGTAACAGCGATCTCAATTTTCTTTACTGAGAGTTCAGCTCCAAGCTGAACTCCAGGTGAATCACAGGGCAAAAATGTTAGTTTACTCTATCAGCCTTCTCAGTGGCAATTTTTCTCCTTGGAAGGATATTTTACAAGTATTGATTAATTTGAAGAACACCAATACTGTTAGAATTAAGAAAACAAGATCAGACTAGATACTGATTAAACTTGTATAGAAACCTTAGGAGTCCTGAATTTGTCTGGAGGGTATTTTTTAACTACTAGATATAAATAAAACTCTCTACTACTTAGCTAGGTTTGTTGAAACAAAGGAATTTGCAACAGCCTCGTTAGGTATGTTTTCTATAAAAGCATCGATATTGACTAAATTGGGGAGTGAAACAAAAAATACATCAAGACTAGCCCTAGATTGCTTCTGTCTGATGGAGTAAAACACAGTAAAAATGACTGTCAGTATCATGCTTAACATTGCATGTAATCACTAGGTACAGCCTTGTGCAATGACATTCAGGCAAATCTCCAGCACAGTGCTCTGGAAATATTCTTATAAATGCCATTCAGAGGAATGAAATACAGGTTGGAAAAGGAGTATTTCTGAGTTGATGTGGGCTTGACAAATTCTCAGTACCCTGAACTATTACAACCACGTTTATCTTATTGTCTGGCTGCTAAAACTGTGTCTCTGTCAAACCTAAATATCATCTCTTCTGTTAATGGATGACATACCCGGCAGTGAATAGAGCTTTATGATCCTCTCATAGTTTGCACAGCAGAAAATCTGTTAGCAGAGTTTCCTGAGTAACAGTGTCCATTTATGTAATGTTCATCTCCTGTAAAGCGTGTCAGAGAGACAGGCAAAGAATGTGAAAGAAGCCTTGGTAGTGGTGTTGTGGTATCTGTGATATGCAGCTTTAATTTCCCCTCTCTATTTGACCTGAAACATGTAGTCACACTCACCAGTTTCCCAGGTCTAATACAATAAATAGGCACTAAGCTGTGAACAGTGCACTGGACTGTTCGTAAAAATCAGGTTTTGAACCAAAGGCATATTTAAAGAAATAAGTTTTCTAGGAACTTAGGATAGCCACATTTATTGTCTGTATATCCAGGTTTTGGGAGGGTTTGGAGCTTTTAGATGGAAAGCTCATGACAACTATTTCCACTGTAAGATCAGGTGTCCTCCTAAACTCCTGCCACCGATCCCCAGTCAAAGGAAGGGTAGTGACAGACTGGGGTGGGTGCACATACCCTCTCAGAGACTAACAAGCCCAGAAACTGGCAAAAAGCCTGGGATAAAGCCTTGCACAATGCTAACATGTTCAGAAGCCTATCATCTTGTATTTTAAACTTTAAAACTCTTCTGGAGCCAAAATTTTTGGAAATATCTTTTTAATCAAATAAGTTTAATCTTTCATTCTTCCCAATTTTTTCTTCTCCCTGTAAAACCACATATTTTTGTAACTGAATTTAACTGTAATCACCCATGAGGAGACCTAGGGAGTTTTATTAAAAACAAAGTAAGGCTGGTATCTAACACAGTATTTCTTTGTTGTGATCTTATGCACTTTTTTGTGGCTGAAGGAAGGAGTTTCTAAATGAAGAGTGAAATTCAGGTTCCAGTGAAATCAGGATATAATCCACACTCATAGCAATGGGATCAAAAATTTTACCACGTCCATTCACTCTACCAAGAGCAGGAAAGCTCTTCAGCTAAACTATGTTTAAAACCAGAATTTTAATGACCCACTGCCAGAAACTCCAGTAAATGTGGAGATTTTGCTTGTACTTGCAGAAACGTGTCGTTTAGACCTTTGCTAAGGCCTGGATGACATTTATTGTCCGAGATGAAGTCCTGGAACCTTCAGAAACATTATGTTGTTTTCAAACTCTGCACTACTTTTTCTAATAATTTACTTTGCCGGGGCTGATCCCAGGACGACAGTGAAATGCCAAAGGCCCAGACGGGATCTCTCAGGACCAAACCGGCACCTCTCACCGACGAGTCACTTTGCCTTGGCTAGAAGCCAGATCGGGGTTTGCAGGCTGATGCTGACAGACCTGCATTTGCTCTGCGTGATTACGGCAATTTTATTCTCAGTTATAAGCGCTGCTTTACCTGACCGTGAGGGAGCTCTCCGGGAGCACCGTTCCGCCCCGAGCAGCGCTTCCCGCTGCCCCACCCCGCGGGACTCCGCGGGGCCGGGAGGGGTGTCGGTCCCCGCTCCCCCCGGTGCAGCGCTGTCTGGGCGGAGCGGCCCCGGTCCCGTAGCGGGGCGAGCGGGCGGCGGCGGCTGCCGGGGGAAGGGAGGGGGCTGGCGTCAGGCGCTGGGCAGCCACTGGCGCGGGAGCTCCCCCTCGCCTCGCCTCCCGAGGCCGGGGGATAAAGGCACCTGGCCCGGCGTTCCGGGCCACCGGAGCGGGGAGGCGGCGGGCGAGCGGACGTGCCAGGGTCGGGCCGGGCCCCACCGCGCAGCCCCCTCCATGCGCCTCGCCGGCGGCGCCGGCTCCCCCCGGGCTTTGCCCTCGCCCGGGAACGGCAGCCGGTGGCGGGCGGCGGAGCCCGGCGGCGGCAGCAGCCCCAGTCCCGAGGCGTGGTCGGGGTCGCCGAACGGCAGCCTGGGAGGCTGGGACCCTTTCGGGCGGGACGAGGAGCTGGCGAAGCTGGAGATCGCGGTGCTGGCCGTCACCTTCGCGGTGGCGGTGGTGGGGAACGGCAGCGTGCTGCTGGCCCTGCGGCGCACGCCGCGCAAGGCGTCCCGTATGCACCTCTTCATCCGCCACCTCAGCCTGGCCGACCTGGTGGTGGCCTTCTTCCAGGTGCTGCCCCAGCTCTGCTGGGAGGTGACACACCGCTTCCACGGCCCCGACGGGCTCTGCCGCGTCGTCAAGCACCTGCAGGTCTTCGGCATGTTCGCCTCGGCGTACATGCTGGTGGCCATGACCGCCGACCGCTACATCGCCGTCTGCCATCCGCTGAAGACGCTGCAGCAGCCCACCAAGCGCTCGTACGGGATGATCGCGACGGCCTGGGCGCTCAGCCTGCTGCTCAGCACCCCGCAGTACTTCATCTTCTCCCTCAGCGAAGTGGAGCGCGGCTCGCAGGTCTACGACTGCTGGGCGCATTTCATCATGCCCTGGGGGCCCCGCGCCTACATCACTTGGATCACCGGCGGCATCTTCATCGCGCCTGTCCTCATCCTCATCATCTGCTACGGCTTCATCTGCTACCACATCTGGCGCAACGCCCGGGGCAAGACGCGCCCGGGGGAGGCGGCAGCAGCGGGTGGCGGGCGGCGGGCAGGTGGTGGTGGTAGCCCGCGACGGGGGCTGCTGCTCGCCCCCTGTGTCAGCAACGTCAAAACCATCTCCCGCGCCAAGATCCGCACCGTCAAGATGACCTTCGTCATCGTCTCGGTGTACGTCGTTTGCTGGGCGCCCTTCTTCACCATCCAGATGTGGTCCGTCTGGGACCAGCGCTTCCCCTGGGTCGGTAGGTGACGCCGCCGCTTGTCCCCAGCGGCCGCCCCGCACGCGTCGGGGGCGCAGCCGGCTGTCCCGGGGCGCTGCCCAGCCCTGAGCTGACCGTGGGGGAGACGGGGCGCGGAAGCGGAGAAGGGACCGAGGCGCGCCCTCCCGGCCCCGGACGGGTCCCTCTCCCGCCGGGTAATAGCGGTGAGCGGCCTTGCACGGGGAGGAGAGACAGCCCTGGGCCGCCGCCGCCCTCGGGGCCGCCCCGCCGGCGCCGCTCGCGGTCCCGGACCTGGTGGCCCCGGGAGCGGCGGCGGCCGCGGCGCTCGGCTCGGCCTGTCCCAGGAGCCGCCCGAGCGGCTGCTGGGGGCAGCTGCGCCTCCGGAGAGAAGCAGCAGCCGCAGCCTTCTCATCCCGAGCAAAACGAGTAGATGGAAACCGGAATTTTTGCTGCCGTAATTTGAACCAGCAACATTTTCGTCCGTTTGAAGCTGCCGATAAGAAAACTTTCAGAAATGTTTAGTATTGTTGTGAAGCATACACACGTACATGTCGGAGCAGTTACATGAGCAGAGAACTTATTACTTCTTCGTTCCTGTATCTGTTGTCTAATGATAGGGTTGAGCACGCCCTGAACCCTTCCTCTCAGCAAGGCAGCCACCTCTGAGTAGCTCCTTTAGTCAAGTCACCGGTTTTCATGAATCAGTGGCAATTTAGATTTTGGAGATATCTGTCCTGCTGTCAGATATGGCTGAAAAAAATTGGTGAGTTTAATCACATAGATAATAACAGGCAGCATAGTAACATATATTCTGTTTCCTCATAATGAGAGAGCAGCAAATCAAGATGTTGGAATCCAAAATTTCTTGATTTTTTAAAAATCTCCAAATTATCACTTACTGTAGTGAGAGTGCTGATTGCCTCTAATATGGGACTAAAGTCAAGCCTATAATGCAGGTCTCTAGAAAGAAATAAAGACTTGCAGTAAACAAATAGATTTTTTTTTTTTACTTCAAAGGAAATTAAATCTAAGTGAACAGATGGGTATTTGATAGGTTTGTTTGAAGAGATTCTTTAAATCTGTGGAAATGCATAACACAGTAATTATACTTCTTTGAAGAATCAATATTTACAAAGAAAAATCACTAATAATTGATTAGACTAAATACATATTTAGAGTATTTGATCTATTAACTAGTTATTGAAGGTAGAACAACATAGTGTTTTCATGCCATAGTGTTAATTCCCGTTTTTCCCTTAAGTAAAATTTGTTCAACCTCCGAAACTCAGACTTGATGGACCACCCAGTAGTTAATTGAGCATTCAATACTTTTCAGCTTGTAGATATATACAGCAAAATTCAGTGTTATTGAAAGCAGTGGGAATTTTGCCATTGTCTCCCAGGGTCTGGATAAAAACTTTTCAGTATTTAAAGCAGGAGCTTATCAACACATGGATACACATCAGTGGAAATGTGACTAAATCATTATTTTGGATGGATTACCCCATAACTTATTCTGTCACAGCTTTTTGAAGTCTGTTCAGAGAAAGTCCCATTGACTTCAATGGCAGCCTTACATAAATAAGACCTTTACTGATTATGTTCTCATTATTCATTTCAAATGCTGCAGCTCAACTTTTAGAACTAGAATATCCAGGAAAATAAATCCAATGGTTAATGAAGCAATTGACTGAATGGTGCAAATGTTCTTTTGATGATTAAACAGCTTTCTCTCCCACTCCCCAGATTCTGAAAACACTGCGACTACTGTTACGGCTCTGCTGGCCAGCCTGAACAGTTGCTGTAACCCGTGGATCTACATGTTCTTCAGTGGGCACCTCCTCCAAGACTGCATACAGAGCTTCCCTTGCTGCCAACAAATAAAGCAAACGCTGAGTAAAGAAGATTCAAACAGCAATAGCAGGCGACAGACTTCTTTCACCAACAACAGAAGCCCATCCCACAGCTTAAACACCTGGAGAGAGATGTCCCACTCCAAAGCAACCAGCTTCATCCCCATTCCGACATGAGATAGGGCAGGCAGGGCTTGCAGTCCCATCACAGTGTTTGGGAAGGTTATAGTATGGTATTTTATGCCAGTCCAAGGTATCATGGTACCAAGGAATGACTAAGATGGTCATGAGACAAAAGTGCCACCTTGCTAGATAAGTTATGCTGCAGCATGTAAATTATTTTCTGAAAGTTATTTAGGACTTGGGCAACTGATCAGGATAGTGTGGCAACAATAAAGCAATTATTTTTTTAAATAGAATATATTTTAATTTTTTGTCTGTTTCTAAAATACTAAGTGCATTGTTTGCTTGCTGTTTAAAACTGTAAAAATAATGGAGTTGTCATGTGTTGGGGTAACTCCACTCTCTAGTGTTAATGCCTAAAACTTCTCGTGATTGTCTGATGAAGTCATGGGGAAAGAAGACAATGTGAGTAAGACTACAGTTTAGTCTTAAACATAAAAAGAAAGGAGTAGGGAAAAATCTTGCCTCTCCAGATAAGGAATGTGGTTATATAGACTCTGAGTTGTTGGAATTCAGTTGTTCGTGCTACTCCATCTTGTAAAGGTCTAGTAGTTCTCAGACACTGAAATTTAACAGCCCCTGTGAAGGCATATCTTTTAGTGACATCAATGTCTATATGTGTATTGTGGGGTTTCATTTTTAGGGTGACATTTCCTCTTCCCTTCATTCCCTTCAAGTTGATGGAAGTTATACAGCATATTTGTGTGTGTGTGTGTTGTTTCACCTACCTTCATTTTTTAAACTAATTTTAAAAATATATTGATAAGTATGATATACTGTGACTAGCTGAGCACCAAGAAAACTCACAATGAATACCAGAACCACTTGTTTTATGGGCAGGAATTCCATGTTTTCTTTTTTGATTTACTAAGACGTCTAGGATCAAGCCACATTGCTTGGTTGTCAAGCAAATAGCCTCATGAGTTCAGGAGAGTGTAGTCATTTGGTAAGAGCTGTAGAACCAGTATATTTCAAGACACAGATCTGAGAATCAAACTTACAAGTCTTCTGGGAACATATAAAAACTATTGTTGGTGCGTCTTTTTTTTATTATTAGTTTTATTGCCAGCTCACGCCAATATAGTCCTAAAAATTGTCAGTAAACTGCAATAAAAATTCATCACAACATATTTGCTAGTTACAAAGCATTCAAGGTGTGTTTGTTTTCAATACAATGCATGCTGAGTTGACTGTAGTTTGTTTATATGGTAAATAATCCTATCACATCTTTCCTTGCTGCCCATCTCTTATTTTGAGGTTGGGTTTTAAAGCTCCTTGAGTAAGTTTTGCTGAGTTTTTAAGTCTTGAGAATCTCTTTGAGAAGTACAGCTCCCTGTCTACTCTGTTATCCTGAGCTTGCCAGATCCTGAAATACAGGTGTTCCCCTGGCCCCCTGCAGGAGTGCTGACACAACCCCAACTGTCTGCTGGAGCAGTGGGACACGAGCATGGCTGCATAACGTGCCTGCAAGGAGGAAGCTCACAAGCAGGTTTCTTTGTTTCCCACCAAAACCTAACAAACAAGATTGCTTTTCTAATTGCTTGAGGAGATTGCATGAGGCTTTCACTGAGTATGGTGCCCATGCCTGCCCCAATAATGGTAGCAGAAATTAATAGAATTAGATGGAGAATAAGATTATATTAAACCACTCCAGAAGCTCCCCATTGACTATTTTGGGCAAAGAATATGGAATATTATACTTAAAATAATTTTTTTTTAATTGGGGGGTTTTTGTCACTAAAAAAAATCTTTGCTCTTCTCTCATCTTTCCTCATGTTTGCTGTTGCTCAAAGCACTAGAACCCAGAGGATAGCATGGTGGAATGGCTTATATTTAACAGACTATCTTTTTGATAACCTTTAATATAAAAGTATGGCTACAGCTCTCACCAGCTCTTGGACAAAGGTTTGCGAACCTGAAGTTATATTTTAGTCCAAAAAATGCATGCAGTGGTGTGTGTGTGTTTGTGCACATTATATGTACTGTGTATATTTTGCAAGTAGATAATTCACAGTTACTGAAATTGCAAGTGTTTCAAATTAAGTACACTATACTTTGCCAAGTTTTCTGTTTGTGCTACAACTTTCTTTGTACATGAAATCTGTATTGAAAAGCAATTAGCTGTACTAACAGAATTTTCATGTTTGCATAATTGAATTATTTTTCTATTACACTTTACATTCAAACAGAAAAGATAATGAAAAAACATGTGTAGAATAATGTTGAGAATAAAAATGAGCTGGGAAATGACCAATATATGTATTAAAGTGAGCAGATCCAAAGTATAAATTCAAGAGGTTTTTTCAAATATGTTACAAAATCTAGCCTTACACTTGGGACTTACCAGCATGAATTTGCCCTGAGAGGGTTCTATAGTTTCTATAATTAAACTGACAACACAATTCATCAATATTTGGTTTCCAGACATATTTTGTACAATTTTTCACATAATTGTAATGTTGGAAGGTACAGCCAGTATTTTTAATTGTTCATCTGTGGAGATTTTTTTTTTAAAGCTGCTTTGGATTATCATGAGGGTGCTCTAATGGAAACAGAAGGAAACAAAAAATTATGAAACCACTGCAAGTTTTAAACATGGAAACATGCTCTAATAAACATTTGTTTGATCAGAAGCATTTTGAGTTTTTTGCTTATCTAGATTTTGGAGGGCCAGAAATGTATTTGGTAATACTAAATATATTTTACAAAATTCAAAATGTCTTCATTAATTTTAATAAGTTGTTTCCATGAAAAGCTTTAGGGAGTGAACAAAACTAAAATGTTTTTCTATTATATGTAGTGCATGAAGGACAAAAGCGAAGAAGGAACATGCAGTCAGCTTTCCACTATATGCTGCTAGCATTGTTAAAACATGTAACTTAGCAATTATTTGTGTTCTAGAGGGGTTAGTTTGATATTTTTGTTTTAAATATTTATCTTCTAATGTAAAACATGATTGAATGGATGAGTCTGTAGTCTGTTGTTTGTACCGATGTTACTAGAATGCAAGCATTTTAAATTCAATTCCATGGCAAAAGTGGAGATGGTACAGAAGATGGAAAGGATTTTGTTCATTTGCAAAAGAACCATAAGTTGCCAAAAAGCTTCTTTTCATTAATTTCTTCTTAAATTTATAGGCAAACATATTGTTGGCTCAGGGAAAAAACAGAAAAAAAAAGGTTGGGGTTTTTTTTTCCCCTATATCACCACATCAAGACCAAAATCTACAAGAAGACACAAATTCTGTGCAGGTTTTGTCTGCAGAAAATCCTATAGCCCGTTCCAAATTGTCCCGATTGAAGGACCTTGCTAAAGTGCATGACTTTTCCATGACCCTTTTCCAAGTCATGTGTATGGAAACCTGGGCAGAAGAAGGAAAGACTCAGCAGAGCTGGATGTTGTCTTAGGGCAGATACTGGTGACCCAGCTTTGGGAAGTGAACACAGATCTTACAGTAGAGGTACTGCTGAAATACAGTTACTTGTTGCATAAAAAACTTACAGGGTTCTCCCAGACTGAGCTCCCCACCTACAAAAAGGACTAATTAAATACAGTGTTCTCTTCTAAAAAAGGGTCTACACAAGTTTCAGTTGTACAGTCCCTTCTGTGCATGAAAGACTGGGGAGGCGGAGAGGAATTTTTATGCTAAACATTAGTTGGAGCTGTAGTTACTCCTACAAGCTAATTTTCTATATTTTTCTTTAGGAATGGGCTTGACTGGAAAAAGTATCACTTGCTACTTGGGTAAAGGAATTACAGGATAAATAAATGGACAAGTTTCAAGGTCCAGGACTCGATCACAGCTGCTCCACAGCAAGCAGTCCTGACTGGTTGAGGTAACAGTCCCTCTCACAAGAGTAGGTCCAGCTAATCTTTAAAAAGGCAGGGGACTGCCACAAGTAAGTCATGCAGAATGGTTTGTGCAGCTATGCAAAAAGCAAGCAAACAACAATCACAACTAGTCCCTGCTGAGCTTCGTTAGAGCCAGCCAGCACAGGTCTGTCTGTCCCAGGACTGTCCTGCAGAAAGCCCTGGATCCAGTTTGGTGTTAAGTGACACTGTATCACTGTTTTAGTACAACTGCCCAGTAATTTGCCATGCCTTAGTATAAACTTGCTTAGAGTAACAGTTTACATGCAAATTAGCCTTGGTTCTCCATAAGGACACTTTCAGCTGAATTCTTGATACAGTCCGTTGGGTTCCTTAATTTCTGAACAGCAAGGCTGTGAGGCATCATCAGGACTGCAAAGCTCTCTCTTCAGCTCTATGGTGAGAAGACTGGCAAGTCTCTCTAGTTCTAGGTGGACCAAGATGTTGGATGTGGGTGAACTTTCTTCCAATAAGGGAAGAATCTTTCAGACAATCCCAATATTCTTCCCATTTCCAACATTCATTTTTCCAGGGGGGTGGATGGAAGAGGAGGCACAAAATGCATTGGCTCTCCAGGGCATAAAGCCCATTCTGAGAGATGTGGAAGAGGTAACCAGAGACTGGCAGTGACTGCCCCAGCCTCTTCCACTGTTACTGCTGTGATTGCCCCTGCCATAATCTCTCCTGACCCTGGTAATGATGGCAGCAAGAATGGGGACAGGCACCACAGGGGCAGCAGCAGCAGACAGGGTTGTCATTAAAGCACATTAATTTAAAATTCCTTTTGAAGGGAGGAATGTGGATCTTATCAAATAAAAAAACCCACAGTGAATATTGGGAGAGAGATGAACTGGTGACTCAGAGAGCAAATAAAACATCTGATCTCAAAAGTTTTTTGAAAGTGTCAAAATACTTTCCATTTTG
Organism: Corvus hawaiiensis; assembly: GCF_020740725.1. Classification (NCBI taxonomy): domain Eukaryota; kingdom Metazoa; phylum Chordata; class Aves; order Passeriformes; family Corvidae; genus Corvus; species Corvus hawaiiensis. The sequence continues at coordinate 46,842,565 of NC_063216.1, forward strand.
CAATTTTCAGATGTGTTTTATGTATTTAGAAAAGGAGCCCCTTGTCTCCTGGAACTGTAACCACATGAAGCTCCTTACAAATCTACTAACTATCTCTGCTGAGATGACTACAAGGCTATGTCTAAAAAAAGAACAAAGGTCTCTCCAAGTTAAGAATTCAACATGTGACTTGTAGGGCCTTGGCCACCCCAAAACAAATGTGTCCTGTGGGAAATATGAACAGACACAGAGTTTTCAGGGAGGAGAAACGAAGGAGTGTAAATATCATTCCCCTTCTTGGGAAGATGTGATAGGGTAAATATCATAATAGTTGACTAAATCTTCAAGCTAAAAGGCAACAACCTTCCTAGTATTTTAGAAAGCTCTTGGTTGAAGATTATGTGGAAGTGAGAAGCAGTAGATGAAGAACCCAGAGGATTAGGAGGCGTGTAAGTTTGTAGCATTATTATCAAAAGGAGAAACTTGCTTAGGTGCTGCTCAAATGTTTTTCTAAATAAGAGTAATAACTGTACAAAATAGTGTAGCAAACCCAAAAAATAGGATAGCAAATGCTCTGTCCTGGCTCACTGTAAAGCAGGCAGAGCTTTGCAGAGTAAGAAATCTGCAAACTGGGGTAGGCACAGACAAATGCACCCTCTGGAATACTGTAGGTGTCAGTCACCTCAGAGGAAACCACAGATAACAACTCTCTTTATTTAATCCGGAAAAAAAAGGAAATCAAATCATTGGATAATCAAATAATTTGCTACACAATTAAACTGAATAATCCTCTTCCAGAGAAGAAGCAAACATTATTAAATAGCCACCATAATATTTTCTAAATGTGAGACATTTCAGGGTTTCCATTGGAGCAAAGGAGCGGCCTCCAAGTGTTACACGTAGGGCCATAGAGCTGACGATTGAGTTCAGTAAGACACTTTGGCATTCATGTGGGTTTCATTCATTATGTGGTCCCATCATCTCCAATAATTCAAACACTGTGAGGGCAGTCAGGGCAACAAGGAATTATATGCAGTAAATAATAAACAAAAGCAAAAGATACATTTGTGTGACTGTATATAATCTCATTTCTCAAACCAAATTGCACTTGTCTTTTTCAACAGGAAAGAGCAGGGTTTTAGTTACATACCTCTGATAACCTAGTACACCATGAAGCAGATGATCAATAATCCTAAACTATGATATACAAATGTTCATTATTAAAGAGAGAGGTTTGGAGCTTATCTGTCAGTAACATGTTATTAAATTGAATTGAATATGGAAAATGAGGAGAGTGTTCTGGTTTTGTGTTGTTTCATTGTTTGGGGGTTGGTTATGTTTCTTTATTATGACAATTCCCTTGAAAAGCTATCATTTAAATAAGCTGTACTGAGATGAGATGATCCAAAGCACCATGAATAATCCCATCTTGACTCTCTCTTTCAACTTAAGATATATCATTAGCACTTGCTCTTCTGTCTCACAAATTTATGATCCAAATTTATGACCCAAGTGCCTCAATAATTGCATTTTAAGCTGGAGGACACAGAGGTGGAATTCATCTGCATGGATGTACCTACAGTGCATGTGTGTCCATCTGAGCAAGAGCAATTATTTTTGTGGCCAATACAAAACTAGTTTCTGGAGACCAGGGAGTCATCATATAGAGGATACCAAGAACACTGCCCTTATCTCCATTGATATATATATACCAGAAAACAATTTATTAATTGTTTTTAATGGCAGGTAGTCAGCTAGCTCAAATTGCTGCACATGTGCTGCAGATAGCAGTCTGCAAGTACTATAGGTTTTACTGAAAGATCTCAGTAGACACCTCCACATTACTAGTTCAGGATTTTACTTTCTTTAAGGGCAACTACAAAATATCACCATTTAATAGCATCATATTGATTTGGATGGAGTTGATGATGCTGTTGCGAACCAAGGGGGCTCATATTGCTGAGGTTCTGCCAGCTGGGTGTCTTTGTTAGTCATGTCACAAGAAAGGCCAAAACCAAAATGAGCCTAGAGATCAATTTACCTCCTCACACGTGGATGATACTTCTGACCTTACAAAGAGGGAAAAATCTCTGCATCTAATCTCTCTGTGTGTCCCATCTGTGCATGCTGAACCTTTCCATCTCCTTTGTCCTTAAAGGTAGATTTGTGAGAAAATCCCTAATTAGGCAGAACTCTCAAGATACTCAGATAATACAATCCTAAGGTCAATGAACGACATAGAAAGATATATCGTATTACGCAAAGAGTTAGGATGAGGGAGGAAAAAAGTCAGGATAATACCTAAAATTCTTGGTAATACTGTGTGGAGTAAAAAGGAATAATAAGGAAAAGGAGAGTGGCATGTCAGATATGTCTGCCACATACTGCAAGTCCTGTTTTCCCTGAGAAACTACTCAATTACAAAAACTTTGAGAATATAATCAGTGTAAAATTATTTGCACTGGATGTCATCAATGACTGTTTTCAGCACGATCACAAAAAATGACACAGTGATGCTGGTCATATTTCCTTAAATGGAAAGTTAAAACAATGTAATGGCTTAGTGGAAAAACCCCAGATTTGACCTCTTTGATGAAAAAGGTCCTTTTCCCACCAGAGATGTCAGGTTCATGCAATAAAAAAGAAACTAATTCTAAGTGCCTCAAAGTCCTGTACCTTTTGGCCTGGTTTGGCCAGGTTTTCCTTGAGTGTAGGGAACACAGAGAGCATGAACCAGACACCCCAGAAACCACCTCAGCTCCCACTGGGTTTGGCCAGAGTAACTCTGCATGTACCAACATGACTGAGTTCCTGTGTGTATCTTTCCATTAGAGTTTTTAAATCCTGCTGAAGGCAAGGACACAAGGGAGTGAAGAAACTCAATGGACACTTGCACCTGTGTCCTTCTTCATGAACCCAGGAGGAGGGTACAGGCAGGGTTACCTGCACTGCTGCTGGGCTGGCAGCAGGGCAGAGAACTCACACTCCTGGAACTCCTGCCTCAGGTTAGCAAGCTCTGATGAACCAGCCAGGCTCAGGAACTGGGAAACAACTTACTCCCACCCTGGGAGTACGTTGGAGTACCCTCAATGAGGTCTTCCAGACCAGCAATGTGGGTACTCACTTGCCCTTGCCTCTATGGGAGGCTGGAGATAAACAGGGTCTCTTTTAGGAGACAAGTGGTTAAAATCCTTTTCCACATGCTGCTAGCTGGGATGGGAACATCTCCAAAAATAGGGGCTGAACCTCTTCAACAATGAAAAGCCAGATCATGGAGAGATAGGTCTATAAAAATGTCTTGTAGATGAGATGAGAACTAAATAGGAGTTTTTTTTGGGTTTTTTTCTGTTTTGTTTGGTTTTTTTGTTTGTTTGAGGAGTGAGGAGCACATGTAGTAGCTGAGATTCTTCTCTGTGAGCTTGTTAGCAGGAGTTGGGAAATAAAGATCCAAATCCTCAAGCTTTCATTTCAGTGAAAAAGCCAGAGCAAGCCAACATATTACTAATTAGCAGAAACACTCACAACACATGCCAGACATTTGCATTAATCAGTTATTAAAGCATAAATATTTTAAAATGCACTTTCGTGAGACTCTGTGATTTATAGGTATTCCATGACAGAAAGAGGGTACTCAGTTTTCAAAATTTAATTAATTTGAAATGAAGAGCATTTGAAACTGTTCTTTCTTAGTCTTTTTATTAATCTTCTTAACTTGAAGTTCTTTTCTGTCTTGCAATCATGTACAAAGCAAAACAGAATACTTCCATACTACAGAAATATTTTCCAAGCATATGATTATTATGCTTATCTGGCCCGTAAATTACAGAATAATATGCATGTTGGAGATACTGACTTCAAGAATTAAGCCATGCAAACACACCTTCAGTTAATTTACCTTTGATCTTTTGTGTAACTATGTTTGCCGTCAGAAAGGACTCATTTCTTAATTTCAGCACTTTTCAGTGAAAGCATTTGTACAAAGAAGGACGCTTGCTCACAAGACAGGCAGCCCTGTTATGTATAATGAGGCCACAGCAGCAATGGGATAAGAAATCACACTCTGTCACAAAAGGAAATGGCTGCAATTCTGTCACTTTAATAGTGGCAGAAGGAATGTGTGAAGAAAGTGGGAGAAGAAATGTGTTATTTCTATAACACTAGCTGTGACACTTCTGTATGACCCCAAGGACTAGAGAAGGCCAGCACACAATTTCTGCCCACAGCAGGCTGTATCTGCAGAGGCAGCTCTAGCTCTCTATGTTCAAAATGTTTTTCCCCAGAGGTTGGTAAGTTTATTTTTTATAAAATGCTGGCACTTCAAGGACAAAATTATCTTTCCTTTGTGGTGTGCACTCTCAAGCAAAAGTAAAACTCCAGTTTTGACAACCTGACAAAGAATTATAGGGATGTGATATGTGTAATTTTCAGTTGTTCTTGGAGCTGGGCTTGAATGAGTGTCATCTGAAGAGATGCAGTAGGTAAATATATAACCAGTAGGCCAGTCTCTTGTGTAGCTACAGGGATGACAGCAGGAAAATTGATTCTTACGCACTGAACCCTGACACTCATGATAAAACTGTGTCATTGGTACAAAGAGCAGTCTTCCCTTTAGGGACTTCTCCATTTCCAATTTGACTGCCTCAGGGCAATCTTTTAAAGTTGCTTTAAAGAATCTTTTAAAGAATGCTATTTGCTATGTTACTTTTTGTTGTATTTATTCTTTTAGCCATGCCTGGCCTAAGAGCTGAATGAGTTCATGTGTTTGTCCAAATGCAGCATTTCACTTACTGGCTTCAACATGATTCATTTTTATGAGTCTTTGCTCAGCTGCAGCTGGGAATTAATCACTGAATTCAGTGCTTTTCTCATCCATCTGAATCCAGGTGGGATCTTATAAGACATTTTGTTTACCTTATGTTTAGTGGGGGGTTCAATCCCCTAACTAAACCAATCTCACACAATCTTCTGTATTAAATCAATTGGGGATTAAAGAAAAGAGATTACAGGAGACATTCAAGGACCATGGAAATTCTCCTTGCTTCCTACTGATGACTGTCTGGAAGTTTGCTGAGGATGTCACTTTTGGAGTGAAATTTATGGCCATGCAGAGCTGTATTGCATAGTCCCTCTACCAGCCAGGATCTACCAGGTCACATTGGCATGAGGTGATGAGGTGACACACTGCAACTGGCAGCTCACCACAGTCCCAGACAGGACATGGCAGCATTAGTGCAATTTGTAGAGATTTGTAACAGAAATATGAAGATTTATATATGAGTTAATTATGATTGAAATATTTGTGTGAAAGTTGAGAATGAAACAGCAGAACAAAGTTTAGAAGGACAGGTCAGATTAATACTCTATGTGTGTGACTTCACTCAAAGCAAGAGGAGGAACAGACTGACCTAAAGATAAGGTGACAAGAAGATGAAGAACAGGACTGGAGCCATAAAATAACCAGATGAGTAAAGCAAGAATTATTTTGGCTCAGTTGACATACTAATGTGAAAGATCTCAAACAACACCCACTTCGGAAGGACATGAAGGCAAACCGGCATCAAATCTTCACAGCAAGCCCTGACATACATCTTAGTGCTGCTGAGCATACGTGTGAAAACATGTGAATGAGTAAAAATCAGTGTAGAGATTTTGCAAATTGAAATCACCTTTCCCTTCCACAAGACCTCACAGTCAATTAGCATCATAGTAATTTACTACAGATTGGCCTTGTGGAGATGCAGGAGAAAAAAGCAGAACAGAGCACTCAGTGATGTAGCAAGTCTGCTTTCAGGAGGATCTCTCTCTGGGCATAGGTCACATGTGAAGGTGTAGCAAGTTGACAGGTGTCACTTCAAGGGGCTGGACACCATATCCCACTGAGTTTGCTACCTGAAATCTGAAATATTTGAAATAAAGTGTAGGAGACTTTTGAACAGTATCTGAGTTTTGTGCTGGCCTACTGAATATTAAAGGTAATGAAAGCATAACTAATGTCAAAACAGCAACAGATGCACCGTACCCAATCTTATGTAAAAATAAGATTAAAACCATTTAAGACTTCAGAAATAACAAAGACACATTGTCATCAGCCTTTCCAGTAACCTGCAGCTGTTCTGTGTCAAATTTAGTTCAATCCAGCTGAGACACAAGCCAAATTTTGATTTTGGCTATATATGTTCTAATTTTGCTGAAAGCTGGAACCATTTTGGTCCCATAACTCCAAATTTTAGTCTTCCTTTGTTGTATAATCAAACTGGAAATGTTAGCAAGCAGTCTTTTAAATTACATCAACTGCAGAATTAAAATTACTGAAAAGGGAAGAATCTGGAGATGAAGAAGAGATGGGGCAGGAAAATTTTGGGCCATGTGACTGACCAATAAATCCCTACAAGGGAAGAAGCCTCAGAGGAAATGGTCAAGGGTGATGTAATCTTGAAGCTCACGGAATAATGTAGGATGTGACTGACCACAGCTGTTGCAAAGAAAACTTTTGCAACAGGAGTCCTTGGCAAAGGAAGGTGACCTTTGTTTTACATAAACAGCTAAAAGCAGTTGAGTGGCTCAACTGGTAGTGTAAATGTTTCTCACTGAATTCATTAAAAGAGTGTAAATGTCTCCCTGAGTTAGCCAGAAGAGCATGGGGGAGTGATTATGTCGTTCAGCCTGACACGGAGTATAAAAATTAGACAACTAGCAAAAGTGTTGTGAAGAGAACAGGCTTGAGCTGCCTTCAGCCCGTAAGTTCCTTTCCAAAAACTGGGGATGCACAGCATCATGACAATGAGTATATTAAAGAGATGGATAATGGGAGCCACACAATTAAACTGTTTACTGCAATTGCTATGTATATTTTGCTAAGTCTAACTTACAGCAGTGTTGTGAATTGACCATATTTTCTATTACTCTGCTAAATCAGAAATCCCTCATAACATCAATTATCTTTAAATAAGTACATTTGACATTAAAAATTTCACCTTCCATGTGTGGAATATCTAAAAGAAGCCAGTCAGGGAGTATTGGACTCTGACAGGCTGTTCCTGTCTTCTTTCAGTACTGGGCTGCCCTGAGGATGCTGCTGATCTCTGAGAAAGTGAGAAGTATTATCTTGCCAAAGCTGCAGTAACTCTTCTGTGAATGCAGTCCTGCATCCTCCTTTTTCTCAATAACCTCTGTGCATGGGCCAAGTCTGAGAAATCATCAAGTGCTTGCTAATGCATATGGTATGACTTTTGAATGGATATTTTTGCCATTGTAATATTTCTTTGCAGTATAGCACCAACAACAATTATAATAGTTGTTATTAGTTGAAGTATTAGTATTTCTATTATTATACTGCAGTAAAATATTTAGAGCGTTTCTTTTCAAATTAATGACATTTAATGTTTGGGCTCCTGGGAAAACCTGGTACTGTGTATTTGGAGATTCCTCCTTCCTAAATTTTCTTGGTTGCTGTGAAAATTCCCTCTCATGAGTACACTAAAGGCAATACTTCTGTCAAAAATCTGCTGGATTACAGTCAAACCCTTATTTCCAGGTATTTCTTTTAAATTGACAAAAGAGATGGAGTGCTGCATAACTTTGATAGCAGCCTTAGCACAGCTCATTGCATGTAGTTCACTGCAGTATACCTCAGGTGAAGAGACCGAGCTTTGAAAGCCTGATCCTACACATTTCAAAACAAGAGAGATTCAAATAACATGTTTTCCTCTTCAAGGACTATAAAAGAGGCTTATGTCCCTTTCAGGCTATGTAGTATGTAATTTTTCATTCTTACCAAACAATGCAATAAACATCATGCCCCAAAGTGCTAGGAGTTTTTCAGTTCCTGTGTGTTCTCCTAATCTCAGAGAGTATTATAAAGATCTGCCAGTGCAAGGCATAGGGGCTGTTACCTTCCAGATGGGGCTCCTTTACAACCTTTTCAGTGTGGACCAACTAGAGAGAAAAGAGTATTTTAATATAGTTTTCCTAAAACTTCTCAGTCCTTCTGCCTCTAGGCCAAATTATGACTCCCATTTATACTATATCTTTGCAATATCATTAAAGTCAGTGGTCTCTTCACTTTCATTTTTCTCTTTAGTTTAAGATGTAAAACTTGGGGTAGAAATTGCTGAATTTAATCAGTTTTTATATGTATAAATCTAAGGGTATATTTACTTACCTTACATTTTTCAAAATGAGTTTCCTTTAGAAATAGCAATCTGGTAGTCCTAGTTGAACCAGCACTGTTTGACAAATTACAAATGCCTTGAAAGCAAGTCATAAGACACTACAGAACTCCCCTCTACTCTCTGCTGTAAGGATATTTATAGCTAGAAATAAAAAATGCATGCACAAAAAGAAGATATAAATGGCGAATGATAAACAAGTGCTCAAGAGTTGAAAGTCAGTAGAAATTTTTAGATGACCCCAAATGATTTCCCATTCTTTAAAAGAACACTCTGTCTACTTTATGACTTGACCAAGGTAAGACAAAATAAAGAATGAGGCAAGCACTTTTATTGCATGTGTCAAAAACTGGGAAGGAATGTGTGTGAACTTTTAGGGAGTTTTTCTATTAAGAATTAATATCTCTTAGTTAAAATATGTCAGTCATGGGGTACGGTAGAAATTTACAGCCTACAGATATCTGCCTGGGAGGGATGTAAGTGGGAAACTTCACTGCTGGTACAAAAACACTAAAACCTTGAATTTGGAGGCCTCTATGCTCTCGTGCTGCTTTTGTTAACAGGAATAAATAGATACTCCTTATGTTGTTTGCAGTGTAGAGTGGCAATATGAACCAGGGATCCATTGGTCTTGCAGCATCTGACAAGTCTCAGACCCTGGGAAGGCTCAGAGATAGACATTTGTGTACACGGGAAAACTACAATACTTAGTGCACGTATGAGCTTGAGACTTACAAAGATTTAAATATTTAATAGCTAAGTGCTTGATTCAGAGATCCTTTCCCTTCTGTAAGAAAGGTAGCGCAGCAGGAAAGAAAAGCTCAATGCCAGGTTGTCTCCTGTCTTCTGCAATTAGTGACATGGAAATGGAAAGCAGAAGGAAGGGAAGGAGGGACTCTTGTTGCCACAGCAGTACAGGCAAAGGGAAGAGAAGTAGTAGAAGGATGCAGCCTTGAAAGGGCACTGACTTCCCCTGTGTCAAGTGTGCCAAATTTTGGGGTGAAGTGGATATGAATAGTCTGTTATGTGTGTTTTAAGGTCCTGTTTCCTTAAATCAGTGCAATTTCCTGGTACTGTATAGCACTGACCTGAGGAGACCCTGGTGGGCAGTGCTGCGCCCAGCTGAATTGGTAGGGGCTGACCTGCTGCCTCTGGAGGATCTCACAGTCCGGGGAGTCCTAGTTCCAGTCTGAGACCATCTTCTGCCTTCTACTACCCAACTGAAGCTGGGTCCTGGTGCAGTACCAAAACATTTGAGGCAGGGGCTAGTGGGAGCAAGATGGTTATGTCCTTCTTGGGTTTTCCTCAGTAAAACTGGGTCTTTTGTGCAAAACTGGGTCTTTTGGGCACTCACCAGCAAATTACTCAGGATAGAGGTATCATGAAGCAAGTCACTGGGAAGCAAGTGAATACCTAAGAATTACCTGCTCTGTTGACTATTGGCACACCAACTGCGAGTGAATCAAGTGGTTAAGAGCTGGAGATCTGCACAGGTGTGGAAGAGGGGAAAAAATCCCACATGCCAATGCTTTGCAACAGCAGGTTGTGTGGCTGGTGGCTCACTGCAGAGGTAAGTGAAGCTTACATGGCCCCTGGTTAACAGAAGCAGCCTTCGGGCTATGAGATGATATTCTTCTCAGGGTCCTCACTTGAGTGAAGAGCCTTGAGGGAAACCATCCAAATCAGTATGAGACTTCAAGAGGAATTAATCTGCTTTTGAAGCTGAAGATCTAAGCAAACCTAAAAGCCCTGCTCTTTTTAGCTCACTACTGTGTTTATTGGTTTTGGTTGGGGTTTTTTTAGCTGAATTTGTTCTTTTATGATAAATATTAGATTAACTGACTCTCCCTGATTTCTTGGGTCATGACTGGTAATAGGAAGAAGACTGCAGCACAAACATGAACTTTGCAAACTCTTACCATTAGTTTTCCCTCTACTCTTCACCCTAGGGACAGTTCATCTCTGACCTATAAGCATGGTTCTCAGCAGACAGCTAATCTGTTCTATAAACAAACTGATTTCTACTCCCTTGGGAAAAAAAACCAAATAAATTTACAGTCTATTAAATCAGTGTTCCAATCCTAAGCAGAAGCAAACAGACAACATTTGGCATATGGGTTGGTTTTCTTTTATGATCTCATGAGGACACCTCTGCAAATCATCAGCTGTTTCAAGGAAAGGCCATGCACCTTTCCTCTTTCCCATGAAGGAGAATGAAAGAGTTAAATTTGCTGTTTGAGACTCCAGGAGAGTTACAGCTTAGGACTGCATTTATATCTATTCTAGTCAGTGGGAATGTTAGAAAGGAGCAAGAAAAAGGTGCATGAGTAGTACTTTTCTCATAAATAAAATCTATGATTTACTCCCACTGAATGACTGGCAGTAGAATAATTATTTTATCATTTACTACAGTAACCAATCTCCTGCTCTGAAGTCCTCACTAGCTGCAAGGACTTGTAAATTCTATTTTGATCTGGAGCCTGGAATTCATCCTCACATTCTGCCACCTACCCAAGTACTACAAAATGAGGCAGTGGAGTCCCTTGTATGTGAAGCATGTCAGATAATCCCCTTCAAGTCATTCTTGGCACTCCACCAGCTATTTGGCTTTCAAGGCTGTAGGCACCCCACAGTTTCTAGGAAGGTTCAGAGGTACTAGATGTAAGGGGCACATTCTGTGAACTGTTTCCACCCCCCTCACCAACTACAGTGGTTTCCATGACCATATATATTCCCCTGAATACAATATGATCAGGCCGTTACATTATTGATGTAATATTTGATATAAGATTGAGTCTGCTGAACTAGATGAGCTGATTTTCTCATACAGAGAACTTTTCTGATTTTAGGTTTTAGGCCTATTGCTACGCTGTACTATTGACAGACAACCATACTACTAAATGAGTTCAATTCATAGAAAAGTCTATGTAAAAAAAAAAAAGAAAGGTCATATTTTTCTAATGCTATTTTGGCAAATATTCGCTAAATGTAGAAAAAATACTCCATGGAAGACGATGAATCACCACATACTTATTATTATCTGTATTGTAACCTAAGAGGTTTAACCTAGTACCTAGCAACTACTGTAGTGGACCCCACACCCAGCACTGTGTTTCTCACCCATGAGGAGCGTTAGACACAGATTCAGACCTCCCAGTACAGAAGAGTGATTGCAGAACTCTAGATCTTCCCAGGAAGTGATGGGGTGGGACCTTTAGTTTGATTGCGAACAGACTTTGCCCAGAAAATGGCTTAATGATGGCTCAGGTTTCAGCACTACTCTGAAAAGTGCCAAGCCCGTGTTGTACGTTTCTGGGAAGTGGGCAACATGAACAGGGGGGAACAGATTTCTGCACTATACTGCCAAGATCCTGGATGCTTGATTCACTTTCTAGGATACGTTGCAAACAAATGTACTTCTTTAGGGAAATGTTGTGGAAGACAGCTTTTGCCCAGCCACTGGAGATGACAGAAGTAAATCATAGACAACCATAGATATGAACCAGTCTGCAGATTCAGATGATCAACTTAAAGAGGTGGGTCTGAGCACCGAGACAGAGCAGAGTAGATGAGGTGATTCTGAGCATCCAGAGACGTGCTAAAAGTTTTGAGCCATGAGTTATGAGCTGTACAGCCAGATGCAGATAAAATATTCTTTGCATGGAGAAAACTTTTGGCCTGTAGTATGGAACATGCATTGAAAGGAGCTAGTGACAGGCCAGTCAAATCCCAGTTTAAACCAGTGTCCCTGAAGCTGTAGACTTTGTAGTTCTCTAAACCCAAATCATTATCTTAACCCTAATGGCTGCGAGGAGGTGAGGCAGAGGTCACCAACACAATAGGTGACCCAGATTAGAAGGGTGGCTGCAGGGCCATGTGCACGTTGGCATGACTTTTGCAAGCCAGAGTCCCTGGAGCTGTCAGCTTTGTGGTTCTCTGGACACTAACCCTAACCACAACAGCAAGGGTTGAGGATGTGGTCCACAGGATCATGAATGGCCCAGGTTTAAAATATGTGAAAGGAGTGATGTTGGTACTTGCTTTCCTCAGCACGACTTTTCCAACCTTAGTGTCCCTGGAGCTGTAGACTTTGTGGTCCAAGGAACCCTAAGCATAAAATGAACCAACCCTAGGATCTCAGGCTGATGTCCCCAGCACAATGGGTGGCCCAGATTAGAAAGGTGTGGAAGGGGTAATGTATGTGCAGCGCTGTGATCTCCCTGACATGTCTTTCCCAGATCTTTTGTCCTTGGAAATCGAGTCTTGAAAGAGTTGCTATATGTTCCTCTCCATTCTCATATTAATAAAGCTTGTACTTTATTCTAAGTTACCTCTCAAAGAATGGGAAAATATCTTAGCAATTCAACACTTTGTGAATTTACCCTGCTCTCACAGCCATGGAAATGCACTTTCTTCCTGGCAGAAGGTCCTATATTTTCCTTTTTCTTTGGGAAATATGTATCTTCAAGCTGCATCCAGCTGGTAGAGATGCAAAATCTTGTTTTCTGAAAAGTGTATTTTTACGTTTTCTATTATAAATGCCATTGGTTGTAGATTTTAAACAATCTACAACCATAAGCTGTGCTGATCCAAATTCCTGGACTGCTTTTCTGTGATTGTATAGTTACACATCTTCTTCTGTCCTGTTTTCCCACACTGTGGTGAAGTGAAAAAATAGGTTTCCATTCAAAGTGCCAATTACATGGGAAGAAAAGGGCCCCATCAGAAGCATGGCTTTGCTCAGAACTCCAAAGTTAACTGGGAGGGACACAGATTTCTTGGTCTAATACTGTATTTCTTGGTTTTGTTTACAAAATATATGATTGTGTAATGTTGCAGTAACAAGTTTCTTCACCAGGTTTCAGTTTTTAATACAAGGCAGATTGGCACTATTCAAAGAAGCGCTTCAAAGATGAAAAGAAATCATCACTTTTATCCTTTTTTATCTTCTTAACAAATACTGAATTCTTCTTTTTCATCAAAAGGCAGTCAACTCCAAACAGCCAATAGTATCTAAAATTGTACACTGTGGCAATCACAGAATCACAGAGAATCATGGGAATTATATGCCAGAACTCTGTTCCTATATGTCTTAACAAAACTGAACAGATACTCTCTCCCCTGAAATTACCAGGATTTTTTCTTGTTATTATTTTGTTGTGTTTTAGCCTCATGGCAAAACAAATAAACAAGATGGTCATGTTGTTCTTATTGCTTCACATAATGGCAAATATTGTAACTCAGTGCTTTAGGATCTTTAATTTGGAACATAAAATAAGAGTGGTGGTACAGCAAGAAAAGCTTAACACTATTTTAGCAGTTTCTTTCATGTTTTGTATTTTTGACCATGCAAGAGTTTTTTAACTCAAGTTCATCAGTTGTCTGAGCTGCGCTTACGTATCTGTGGATCAACAATATAGTCTATGAGTAGGACCTTCCTGCAGCTGTTCAAGTTAGTCCATCTGGCATGCAAACAGAAATAGGACTTGAATTTGTAAACAGATTACTTCTCTATCATGTCTGAATAAATGCAAAGTTCTCTCTCCAAGGAATGTTTTTTTTGATACAGAGCTACATAATGCTGTTCACTGTGAAGAGTATTAAAAAAGTTTGGGATATATGATGTTTTCAGATCTATCTGTAAATACTGGTACAACAAATCCAGAGCATCTTCTCTTGGTCTGATCATCCCAATTTCTTATGCAACCAGATTTTCTTCTTCAGCAGTTTCTAAAAGAAATGTGAGGGAGTGAGAAAGGGTGATGTTCATTTCCCCAGGGAGCCATTGGGACACAGCCAGGTTGAGTACCCACACGTGGGAGCTGAGTGATACTCTCACATCACATAGTAGAGCCATTGCCACCAATAGCCTATTCTGTACTTTTGTCTTTTTAACCTACAAATCATTTGCTTTTCAAGACTCTCAGTCAACAGCTTTTACTTGGAGTTCTCAGAAAACTTCTCATTTTCTTTGCAAAAGTTGTTCTCCCTCAAACCCTGAATTATTTGCATATCCCACCTGTCAAGCAAGCAAGTCTACTTCAGAGTTTTTTCCCTGCTGGAGAAGAAAAACATTTTCCATTTTCATGTGCATTTCTTTTGGCCAGTGTAAAAAAGTGTCTTGTGGGGTGCAGAAGTGGTGACGCATTTAGGACAGCATTTGGCAACTCTGGATGACAGTTTTCATGTTTTGCAAAAGTAAAAGCAAGGCATATCTGCACCTTCTAGCATGCAGCACATAATGTCCTTTCCTACAGCTTATGAGCCTCTGAAATCAGGCTGTGGATGCTCTCTTAGCTGACTGCTGTCTTCCTGATCCCTTTGCCTGTTGGTGTGACTGTGGACTGGAGTGTCTCTGAATGCTTACAGCAGAACTTCCAGATATTGTTCAGCAGCAGAATTAAAAGATGTAGCAGTGGCTTTTATTCTCTGGCATGTTCTTGGGCATGCGTGTGTGTGTGGTGTGAGTGCAGGATGTAGGTGTGTATACAGAGACATGTGAAGCTTATCAGTATAGTAAAGCTCAATGGACTCCAGTGTTGCCAGAACTGCAGCGACTATCACACTTCACAGAAGTGGCCCACAAATAACAAAACATATCAAATAGAATATTACAAACCTTCCCACTGTAAAGAAAATGTTCTCAACTCTTTGTATTATTCATCACCCAGTCTTCAACAAAAATGGGAATGTAAAACCTTTGAACAAAATGTACTATCAGTTAATAAACTGATTAAATATTACCCGTATCAGTTCAATTTATTGTAATTTTTCAGGTAGCTTGAAGATGCATGAAAATGCTTGATAGTTTAAAACATAATAGCAAAATGGTGTTTCCTGTGAAGTCTATTATGGAGAAATTTATCTGTCCTGCATGATTTGCAAAAGATCACTGGCTTTCACCATTATGCAGACAATTCTATACACAAGACACAAACCCCAGCTACTAGAAGGCATATTTACAGGTACACAATAATCTGTATTTACCTCATGTTTGTAATTGCCACCCAGTCCAAGAAGCCAAGGACTTTTTAGATTTAAAAAAAAAAGTTTAATTAGGATATTTTTATGTTTTTATTTCATTGAAATGAAATTAAACCTTAACTTTATAGATCACATTATCCTTTCCACCAAATGCAACTTGAAAAAGAACCATTTTGCAATGTAATGAACCTATGATAATGTAATGAACCTTCCTCCAAAAACACTCTTACACTAGCAGTCAACTGAATTTTTTTCCTTTTTCTTTCAAACCTTATGTTTCCATTTCTACACTTTCTAAAAGAAAACATGAAAATACAGTTTTTGGAAATGAGCCTCACGTTCTATTCAGCTGTATGAACTATTCAGTTGTGAGACAGGATTTTCACTGTCATTGTAAGAGCTTGAATCTTTATTTAAGGAAGGAAAATTGAGGTGCTTGGAATCACAGGTGTCCTGAACATCTGGCAAAGAAAATCAGCAATTGATGGCAACAACACACTCTATGTTAAAAACGTAGTTGTTAAGTGGTGCAGCTGGCAGTACTGCAGCTGTTTCCTAATCACCCCTGCTAGTTACCTGGGGGGATTGCTGTGTGCTTTGGAACCACACCACAAAGCTCACATGAGCATCCTAACATGCAGTGGCTCTTAGAACTGTCTTTACATTTCCAATAAGCAGAAGACAAACTAAAAAATACCCCTGCTTGGTTTCCGTAACAGTACAAGACACTTTCCCATTAGCCCTGAAAGCAGATTCAAAGCATTTTCAGATGAATTTAAAATGACAATTTAGATTGGCTATTTGTAGTAGTTTGGTCCAAGATACTTATTACTGTTTACCTTCTGTGAGATAAGAAATAGGAGAAACGCAAAGCAGGCACCAAACTAGAAAGAATATAAAGAAGTTTATTAACAGACCTAAAAGGAGGGGAAAAAAAATTATACCACCCCTTCAGAACTCTCCTCCTCCCCCCACCTTCCTCCCTTCTCCCACTGACAATGTAAAAAGACAACCCTTAAGATGTTCAGTCTGTTTATCACTTCCATAATAACCTTGTTCAGTCCATTTAGAAAGAGAAGTCTCTCTGCTCATGCCATGAAAACATTATCACAACGAGACAGCCGCCCACTTCCAAATATTGTTCAGTCCATTTAGGAAGAGGAGTCTCTCTGCTCTCATGCGAGTCCCTTCCCCCGACTTGCAGCTTTTTCCACAACTGCTTTCGAGGGTCCACTCTTCAAGTTTTTTGGGGTACAATGTTAAGGTTGAGCCGTTCAGAAACAAAAGTTCCCTTCACCCATCTCTGGGAGCATTTCATCTCTAAGAACAGAGGCCCTCCTCCTTCCCTGGGAGCAAAGGGTCTTCCTCATCTTCATCTTTAGGACTATCTCTGGGAGCTTCTCTAGGAACTGAGGTTTTCTCCTTTCCCATTTGGAGCAAAAGTCCTCATCGCTTCCATCTCTCCCTGTTCAAACTTCTCATGAAATTACAGCTGCGTCAGCATCTGCCTATCTCAGCGCAGGTGCTTTTGCTAACAAGTTGAATGCTCCACCCCCCATATCTTCATGAAATTACAATGGGATGCTCTGATATATCATAGCTTCACAACAGAATTTCAGCTTTAAGCATCTCCTCTTTCTCTTCCCTCAGGTTTTCAGCTCTTCATAGCAATAAAAGGGTTAATCACACCTCGGCCTTGCAGCTGGAATGTCGCTTATTGAAGTGGAGGGGGGGGAGAGCCGAGCTGCTCCGGCTGCCCACAGCAAGGCAGTGGGGGGGGTGGGGGGGGAGTGGTTCTGCGGGTGGAACAGGGCCCATCGGCTCCAGGATAGCCGTGGCCCGCTGGCCCCCACATGGGCCCCACAGCCACCTGTCCCAGCGCCGGAAACGAGAGAGAGAGCTGTGAGGGTTTGTCTATTCTTAAGTGTGTGTCACAGAGGTGGTCACAACTTTAAGTGGCTTAAAGAATTGTCCATATTCAAACTGGCCAGCTGATAGGTTCTATCAGGTCCCAGAGGAAGCTGTAAGCACCCCTTACCAAGGACATCCCTTCCAGGACTATGCTTGCTAACCTATGACACTATTGATGAGATCTCTTTAAATTGTCACAAGCATTAATTTGAGTCCCCTGTTTCTCACATGCTTACAGTTTTCAGCTTTTATTTCCAAACAGAATTTTAATTTTTATCAGAGTTCTCCTACAAACATTTCAGTTCTTACTTCTGAAAAGTCCTTTCTGCACTGAAATTCCTTCATGTTATGCACACCTCTTCATTGGTAAGTTACTCCTTTTCAACATTCATCCACACATTTTATTAAGGCTGCATGCACAGTTTTGTGTTTGCCATGTGCCTTAAGAACTTACACAATGTTGCAATATTCTACCTATTTTCTTCACATATATAAGGGCCTTGATTTAAAATATATTATCAGAGTTGAGTTGATACAAATTATATAGAATAATTTCTGTCAGACTTTAAATTCTCAGACATTTATTAAACCTACAGAAAACCTTCATGCAGCTACCCCAGTAACAAAAATATAAATAGCCATACAGTAGATGTTTCCAAGTGATGATGTATTACTGTGGACATTCTTTATTATGTTACATGAATTCCTCACTACCTGCCAATTTTTAATTTTTATAAACAGCTCTTTGATTTAGAAATGTGCTTCCATCTATGTCACAAAGCATTCATTCTTCGCACTGTACTGAGGGGTTATCAGCCTTCTGGGTTACACACATTAAAAACCATGAGAATTTTATAGACTCTTACACTATATTTGATAGAGAAATGCCATACACTAGACATTTTGGGGCCAAGCAGACAGGGTGTAGTGCAACTGACAACTGCAGTAATAACAAATGGGCTGTTCAAGTAGGCATTTTTGTGTGAGGTGGAGACCATTATGGTTCGTACTGGTGCTGACTCAAAGATACGTAACCCTTGGGTAGGAACACCCCCGCTACAACTGTTACAGTCTCTCTTGCAATGATTAACACTGAACGTCTGGGAGACAGAAGTGTAAGTCAGCCTTTGCTGGTTACAAAGGCAATAAGCTCCTAAAGACAAATAACATTTATTATCATTAAGATACTGCCTACAGAACGTTATATTAGCTCTGGAAAAACAAGCTGGCACTCTGTCCTCTATGTCTATTAAACTCACTGTCAAGGGTTTATGTTGCTGTTGTACCAGGGACAGCGAGAAAAGCGGCATAGACTCCAGTCGAGAGGAAGGGGCTTTTTTTATTAATTTCCAAACTCATTTATATAACCTGGTTCACTTGAATGGCATAAGGGTATTTGACCTTTGACCATCCACCTCTTAGAATGATTGGTTAAACCCTAAAACACCCATTTCAAAATATTTCTCCAGTCAGTGACATAACAAACTGCATAACAAACTGCAGCTGCAAGATGAAAGTATTGGTTTACTGTTCCCAGCCAGCGTGCATGTGAAAGCAAGACTTTCACATGGATGCTGGCAGAAAGCTGGAAAATTTCTCTGCGATCAAGCTTTCAGCATCCACAGGTTTAACTCTCTTTGTCTGTGTAATTCACTGCCAAGGAGCCTCCAAAAACACTCATTCAAATTTGAAGACGTATTGAACTAGAAATATCAGTAATTACTTTATTTGTAGTTTGTTCTAGTCCTCAACACAGCTGCCTGTTTCTTGCAGAATACTTCAGCTGGCTGTGTCAGTCCATCCAGAATCCATTGTCGTGATTTTGGTTCTGCAGACAGTTTTCTGTACCAGTAGGGACCGTTTTCCTCAGCAAAAAATTAAGAGGTTCTGGGGCTCACAGGCACCTTGGCACCTGCTTTCCCCTTTAGATCTGAGGCTGAAGCATCCTTAGGTAACACATAGGATGTTCCTCAAGCATGAGTTTAGGAATCGAGCTGAGTTTTATCCGAGTTTAGTTTACCTGCCTGTCTACCCCATGGGGTCCATATAAATGAAAACATACAGACTTTGTTTCCGGACAAAATTGTGGTTTTACACAGAAAGATGAATCTTGGGGTGAAGATAATTAAAACCCCATTTTGCCACCAGGAAGAGTCTGAAAACTCACACCCATTCTCTCTGGGTCTCCCACAGTCACTGGTAGGAGCAGGAGTTCTGAGAAGTGGTGATGGTGCTGGGGAAGGCCCATGTATCCATCATCATGCATGTTTCTTGGACTCAGTCTTTGCACTGATTATGACCCTGTTGAGGGTTGGTTTGCTACCCAGTTGAGGTGGTTGGTTTGGGGCCAAATAACGCTGGAAGAACAAAGACAAGAAGACTGGAAGAACAAAGTGGCCCTGAAGGAACACCTTGATCTGTGTCAGTATTTGGACACTATGAAGAAGACTTGTGTTTGTCTCAGTGCTCAAAAGGAAAAAAACAAAACAAAAACCCCACAAAAAATTCACCAAACCAAATCAAACCAAACAAATCACAGAATAAAGCAAGAGATACTGTGTTTTCTCAGAAACTGCCTCCCTTGCCTCCAGAAGGCCCAGCTCGTCATTACGCTGGCACCACACTGTGGACACGTGCTACCACTGCAAAGCTCTTGTGCTTCTGAAATATATTTTATCCTTTGGGGTAAAATCATTTTTAAAAACATATTTATCCTATGGGATAAAATGATCCAGGGTTTTGGAAATGCCAGTTGCCACCTGACTTGCCTGTGACAGGCAGCGGGTTGGTAGCTTTTCAGGCATGGATCTTGTGAGGGGTAGGAGGCAGGTGACACCTGCCATCGACGGCCCTCCACACAGCTGACCGAGGAGGCAAGGGATGCTGAGGGGGGAGAAAGCTCCAAGGAAAATTAAGCAGCTCCTTCTCTCCCCAGTCACGGAGCTTGGGCCAGCAATCTCCCAGGAGCGAGGCCTCACACTATGACGGGCCTCAGCAGCAGTAGTGGCAGCCATCCCACACTGGAGCAAAAACCAGAGCCATTAGTTTCCAGGGGTGTTATTCAAAAACACTGTGGGGGGCTGGCTTTCCAAACAAAGATCTTCCTAATAAACTAAGAAAGCTACTCTTTATCCATAGCATTTTCCAGGCACAGCTGAAATCACAATGATCCCTAATGTTTATGTCACATGGCACATGCTCACTCTACCATATTCAGATGTGCATGGAACCATGACTTTGGATATCCGTACAGTAACTGTCCACTCCTTGTAGTCTTTATGTATCTCACAAACAGCACATGTAAATAACATATTGATCTCATCCTGCCCACTACCACCCAACAAGAAATCTATCCAGCATGAGCCATTTATGAATTACCTTTCTATCTAAGGCTTGTCTTCCTTAGATTTCTATTATTGGCACTATCTTTACAAGAGAGAATTATAGGCTACCTAATGTCAAAGCCTGATCCTTTAAGATCAAAGTATTCTCTTATTTCACTAAAATTTATCAAAATTAGTTACTGATCACTGAAAGCTCTTGAAAGTTTAAGAATTATCAATCTATTGCAATTAAACTCCAGCTGGCTGCTTAGAATTTAGAAAAATGGTACCTGTTCCAGAATATATATTGTAACTAACTGATTCACAGGGGCTTTTTCACACCGTTTCAAGTGGCTGGTCTTGCCAAATGCTGCACCAGCCTTTCTGTGGAACTGCAGGTATGTCAAATACCGCTTTCTGGTGGAATAGATGTTTTATTGATTGATATATGTTCTATACGTCTGAGATCTTATTTCCCGTAGTTCCCATTTACTCTTGATATTATCCAAATATTGATTTAAATAATGCGCTGCAATAAGTACAACAATAGCCCCGAGGCTGGGAACATCTGATTCACCAATCAATTAGATATCTCTGCATTTTACAGCTGGGGAGAGAGACATGCAACTAACACAAAAGGACATCTCAGTGTATGCTGATAAATGTGTGAGCATTGCCAAATAACTAATTATTTTATCAATTTATGAAGCATAAACTGAGGAATGAATTCTTGATATTTGAGCAATTACTGATCAAGTTCAAAGAGAACATGCAGAAATTTCCTAGGGTGCTGCTTTTCCTTTCTTGATTCCTTATGTTAAGAGGCTGTCTTTGCAGATGTGGGTGAGTCAGAGAGATTTTTTCAACAGCTAAAGATTTTTTTTTTACCTGGACACTGAACGTGTCTGGGCTGCTTTGAAACCAAAAGCTAATGATGTTGAAATCAGTAGGTTTAGACAGTGGGTTAAACCACACCACTCGCTGCCCCCTTGAGCACTCCCTTGCTCAGCCATGTCATAGGAGCAGAACATTAGACAGATACAGGTTCCAGCTACTTCAGCATCCTGTTCTGGTCAGTAGCAAAGGCAGGTGACTAAGATAAGCAGAAGAGCAGGCAAACATGTATTGATCTCTTCCCAATGTGGTCCCACATTGCTTCCACTGATCTGTAGCTCACAGGCCTCTTCACTTGGTCTCATTATAATGATTTAACCTCTTGTCTACACCTTTTGTTTCCTGCTAACGTGGTCATGTTCATCAACGCACCTGGCTCATTTCAGCTCGCTACCCCTGCCAGGTGACACTCACACAGCCTAATAAGCAAACAGTAGCAGGAAGAGGACAAGGAGGAAGGGGAAGGAGGAAAAGGCCGCGTAACATAATGAGGAAAAGTTCTCAACTCATAATTGTTCATTCAGAGGCCCTGAAACAGGATTTAAATATTAAAGCTCATTACAATGATACTGATAGAAAGCTGTTCCACCAAAATCCTGCTCCCAAAGGAGTCTTGTGATGAATTACAGGGAAAAATGCACTGATTCATCTTCATGTTCTTGTTCCACTTCCAAATCATCAAAATAATTATTACTGAAGCAAAATGCTAAAAAAATTTTGGAGGGGGCTATAGAGAAGAATTATGTGCAAACTATGATGAACAGAAAGAAATAGTGGTATTTAGTTAAAGGGTTATAGTTTGCCTGTCTCTAGACTACTTACTGACATGCTTCTTTTCAACTGAAAACATACTTTCTTTCATATGGATTAGTAATAATCTTTTATTTCTGTCTGCTTATAAAATAATTATATAAACACAAGCAAAAGGAATGATGTTTTAAGTGATATTTCTTTGTTAATTTATAGACTGCTTTATTTGTCCATGATGCACACTGAGATAAGGCTCACAGTTGATTTGGAGATGCTATACCTAAATCCAAGAGTGGTCTCAACAAGAAACTGAAATAGCAGATCTTTTCTGCTTACATGTATTCCTTTTCACTGAGTTTTTTAAAGATCATGAAACAGCTATTGCCGATTACAGTAACTATTGCTCTTACATTGTAATTTTGGCAAGACATGGTAGGGAGCCCATGGCTAAATAGTGGAAGGCACATATCTGACTTGACACAAAGAAAAAAAAGACTTTCCCTACCATTTCTTAATAACTATGTGACCCCAATTTAGCAATATTTGGAATAAAATTATTTGGTGTTTTTGTTTGTAAATTCTCCCCTCTTCTTTACACAAACAATCCTCAGGCCAAAAATGTTTTGCTGCTTAAAGAAGAGCAAACAGAATCTAAGACTGTGGCCTGGAATAATTGCGTCAGTCAGCAGGGAATAGACTCCTTCCGCTCTTCCCTCTTGAGATTGCCCTTAAAAGCTGCTTATAGTCCTAACCACTTAAGTAGAAGAAAGATGTAAGTACCCAGAAAGTAATGGAAAGAGCAACAGGGATTAAGGGGCTGCAGAGATTAATTTACAAAGGACTATTTTTAAAGCATTGCACTTCATAGACATGGTTTCATCCTCTGTGGAAGTTCTCTACATCACCACCCTGTAGTCACCTAGGGAAAGCCACTTCTCTTGCCGTAATCTGTAACCTGTATGTGATCCTCCCATCAGTTTTGGTGGGGTTTTTTGGGTTTTTTTTGTTTGTTTTGTGGAGTTCTTCTTGGTTTTGTTTTTGGTTGGGTTTTTTTTGGTTTAGTATGGGTTGGGTTTTTTGTTTGTTTGGGTGTTTTGGGGGTTTGTTTTTGTTTGGGGTTTTTTTGATTGTTGTTTTGCCGTTGGGTTTTTTTGTTGTTTTTTTTTTGCTTTGCTGCATCTCTGAAGTGTATAGTATTTGTAGGTCCTGAACTTCAAGGTGAGTGACAAACAGCTGGAGCCACAGGGCAAAGTTCACATATGAAAATATGAAAATGTGCCTGACTACCTCAGAAACTCCTGGCACAGAGATACATTTGACTGTGACGCAGCCTCCCAAAGGAAGCAGTGCAAATTTTGTAATTCAAAGTATTTTAAATAAGACCAGACAATGCTTGAAGGGAGGTACTCCAGCTATTTATATTGTGAAATATCCTTCACAGCCTGGTCTCAGAGTGCTGAACCAATAACTACAAAATAAAATTATCAGTGCTTATTCTTTAGGGAATCAGTATTTCTTTACTCTTCTCTTAAGTGCCAAGATACAGACTGAGGAGTGAATTTCGTATCTTAATTCACAGCACAGGGTTGCCATATGCCCCTGTCTCCAACTGACCTGAGTTAATAACTGAGGCAAAGCAAACACAGCACCCTGCCGCTTCAGACCTTAATGCGCTGCCCTCAGGAACATAACCGAAGAGCAGGTTAGTGGAGACTGCAGAGATGGCTCAGGATGTTAAATGTGAATGAAGCGAACTGTGAAATCAGTATGTAATCTGATGGCAAACCAGTGAAAAAACAGCAGGACTAATGGTACAAATCTGGTAAAAGAGGAACTGTTGTATTTTGACTGAAGATGCATCTAAGACACACTGCAAAGCAGAAATATTATAAATAAGCATTACCTGTACCACAAACCCTGAAGGAGTTCTTTATAGGGTTATTGCTCTTTTTTGGGAAATTACCTCAGCACTGTGTGGTTTTGTAGGCAGTAAAAGAAGGCACTTTTTAGAAATGGACCTATGCATCAAAAATCTGAAAATCATAAGCCAAACAACCCAAACATTTTGTTCTTCGTGATATAGGCAGTAACACATGATTGAACTATGGGACAAGAGACCACCTGGCCTGACTTTTTTGTTTATTTGACTGATATAATGAATCTACTCTTTGATTTTAACCAGTACCACTTCAGGTACATGTTTTTTTGAAAGGAAGGAGCACAAAGTGAATTCTCATTGGAACACAAGGTGAATTCTTCAGACTCGGCTTTTAAATCAGTTACTATCAGTGGATAGTCTGCAATAGGCAGTGTCCAACATGCAGAGGCTTAGTGAAGACACCATGATTACAAGTAACCAGAGTTGGTCACTCTTTAGAAGTATTAAAACTATACAAAGAGCTATACAAAAACATTGTTTCTGTACTTTGGTACTGGTGCTGTGCTTCAGGTTCTGATTTTCTTTTGCTTTTCCTCGTGAAGAAGACTGAGACCAAACTGAGGAGAAAAGAGCAGAGTGAGGAAGTGCAGTAGGTTTTGCTGTTCTTGCAAACTCATGATGCTGCACATTTTATGATCATCTTATAATTTTGCTCCATCCAGGACTGCATTCCCAGAATGGTAACTAAAAGAAGAGAGAAACAGAGCATAGGTGGCAGCCGATGCCTCCATAAGCTTTACTTCTGTGACTCTGGTCATTGACAATATTTACAATAACATATAACAAAAATTGTTGATACTAAAAGCATGAAAGACTGAAATGGGCAACCCCAGGAGAAGCTCTTTCTGTTCAGCATTTCAAAGAGCACTTTAAAAAATCACAGATGAACTTCTACCCTGCTGATGACAAGCAAGAAAAGTCAAGGAAATCAGCTACTGTCTTGCCAGACAAGGAAATCTCTCTCACCTCAGTCTTCAGACCTTGACTGTTGGCTGAGCTGATGCCACTCCCTATGGTAGCACGGTTTTGCACCAAGCTCTGCTTTAGCACCAAGCTCTGCTTTAGCACAGTTTAAACAGGCAGTGACCCATCTGGATCTTGAGAATTCATTGCAACTATTGTCATGCTTTAACTCTGGCTGACAACCAAGTACCGACAGCTTCTCACTCACCACCGCCCCCCTCTCCCCACCCCGGGAATGGGGGAATGGGGAGAGAACCAGAAGAGTAAAAGTAAGAAAACTCTTGGATTGAGATAAAGACAGTTTAACGGGTAAAGCAAATGCCACACATGCAAGCAAAGCAAAACAAGGAATTAGTTCATCACTTCCCATGGACAGGCAGGTGTTCAGCCATCTCCAGGAAGGCAGGGCTCCATCTTATTTGACAGCTGCTTGGGAAAATAAACACCATCACTCCAAACATGCCCCCTTTCCTTCCCCTTCCCCCAGGTTTTATTGCTATGCATAACACCATACGGCATGGATTATCCTTTGGTCAGTTGGGGTAAGCTGGCCAGCTGTATCCCTTCTCAAATTCCTGTGCCCCCTCAGTGTCCTCACTAGTGAGGTGGTGTGAGAAACATAAAAGGCCTTGATGCTGTGCAAGCACTGCTCAGCAGTAACAAAAACATTTCCATATTATCAACCTGGTTTTCAGCACAAATCCAAAATGTAGTCCTATACTAGCTATTGTAAATAAAGTTAACCCCACCCCAGCCATCCCAAATACCAAAATGACATTCAGTTTTTCCCCACATGGCACGTGGGCATGGAGACAGGCCTTTCACTGTTGCCAATATCACACACCATTGTGGATGTAGCAAAAGTTCAGAGCTCACAGCATGCATAGCTGGTCCCTCACTCCCTCCAAATTTTGGAGATTAAAAGTAGACATTTACAAAGCAGAACTGCCCTTCTCAGAGGAGGAGCTCACATAGACTGTGCATCCAAAATCAGATATCTCAAACAAGTGAGAAACCTGCATCCTAAAAACACCTTTTGTTGACTACAAAAAAATCCTAAGGAAATGCTTAGTTGCAGGAGTCCGTGCCGTAGATTTCTACAACTTCTGTAAGACCATCACCATATGTCCACAAGGAAATTATAGTTCAATGAACAGCCTTGAGAGCCCTTGCTAATGAACAAGTAATAGTTTACCTGCGGGATCTGATGTGAGTAAACAGAGCTGTGTGAAATCACTCTTCTGTGAAAATCTGATGCTCAGACATGGGCAAAATTCAAAATCTGTGATGTTTCACTCCCCCCTTTCTGTGAGGTTACAGAAGATCTCCAGAACTACAAGGTTAACAACATACTGCTGGTTCTAGAGAGCAGTTGTAAATAAAATAACTTATAACTTCAAAGTACAATAAATGATAGCTTGATAAAAGCAGGGATTTTAATACATATATGATAACAGTTTTTGCCACTCTATCTCTAACCCATCCCACCAGAGAGGAGTCTGGGGTTGCGCAAGGAGCTGGAAGTGGACACTGACCAAAGGGATATTCCATACCATATGGCATCATGCTCAGTATATCGCATAGACACGATGCACCCATATATTACATAGAAAACATGGAAAAAGAGAACGTTGTTAATACTTTGAAGGACTTTGTCATAAAAGCAGTAGAAGCATATTGATAGTTGAGGATAACCTGTGATTGATCGGCTCATTCTGACTATGCAGTTAACCTTTCAAGAGGAAACACAACACTTTTCTTGGAAAATTATGGTGCACATCAGGCAGCATCCAGCTATGGTGCATAGTTTGTTATGCCACTTTCAATAATATTTGTCCATCTATTTTGTTATCTTTTCTGCCTGTTTCCTTGGCAACAGGATAATATCTTATGAGCCAAGACTATAAACAGAAATTATAACTTCTGATTCTTTGGGCTAAGGGGCATTAGACAGCAGACGAATGGTGGTCCTATCAGGCTGGTTTTTAGCAGAGGGCGGAAGCTGTATACAAGAGCAGAACTGCCCTTTGCTTGTCCTTGATGGGAAAAAGGCGCCTTGCATTCAAAAACTCACAGCTAGCTAGATACTATCATGATATTGACTTATTTTTAATCTTTTTAAATCCAAGCAGGTTAAAATGCCTCCAGTCTTCCTCTAGCCTCCTCCTCTGTCTGCAGCCAGGGATTGCCAGGACACAGGGTCTGACAAGGCACACTACTGAATTCCCTAGGGTTTAGTTTTACATCTTTTGTCACCAGAGGTGAGAATAAGCCAGAGTCCTCATAAACCCTGCTCATGATGCAATACTCACATCTTCCAGGTCTGATTTTCCATATTTTTTTTCCATACGTTTTTGTGAAGTGGTCCAGGTAATGTTCTTATAAGTAAGCCTCATTTGTCCATAGGTAAATAGTTTAAAATTGCTGAAGGGACTGATTCCTTTGCATTAGCAGAGCATGTAGAACTGTTTAAAAACCACTAACCAACCATCCTGGCTTCTTGTGTTCCCCTTACTATTCTAATTACGTGGAATGGGAAAGTGACTGATAATGTACTCACATAAGCCAAAAAAATTACTTGTCCCAGTTAAAATAGTAAATTATTCTCTACCATCAAAAGGAGGAGACATATTTTTGAAGATAGAGTGTTCTGGCTCAAAAAACCTGCAGATTCTGAATATACTTTCTCATTTCAGTGGAATTTAAACCAAGGTGGCAGATCTTAATTTAACCATTAGAGGTCAGTAAATCCCAGGTTATTCATCGGTTTGTTGAACTAAATTTTTGAAAAAAAATAGAAACAAGGTAAGAAAAATTACAGCATCTCTGGGCACTTGGGGGAAATGCTGGTTGAAATAGAGACTTGGAATAGAAATTTTAAATGTAAAATTGCAGTTTTCAGCTGAATATGAGCACAGATGAAAAATAGTCCCCATCCTTCAGAATTTGTCTGTGTTCTCTTTGTAAGCCTTATTTCAATAAGTTCAACAAAGATTAAAGCAAATGACTGTCCAATATAAGACATGGAGTAAAATCAGGGATCAGAGGGCTGGAGCTAGAGAACACTTTTCTCATACATGGACGTGTAACTACTACACTGTGCTGCACAATTACATTCTTGCATGCTGCTGCCCTCTCAGCCCAGGGAATTGTCCTTCCTGCTGTGCAGCAGCTCAGCTGTAGTGAGAAAGGTGCAAGGAAATAATGACTTCTGCACACATACTGATCAACAGGAAAGTTATACTGTTCTTCTAATATTACTGCCACTAACAGGAAATTTTCCTAATCTAAATAGAGTAACCGCACAAGATTTAATAATGTCTGATCCTAATAAATGGAACTTAAATAACATATCTATTGACCAGCTAAAACTAAGTTTTCTTTCTGATTTCCCACTAGAGAAAAATTTGGGTTAATTTCTAACCTGAACCTGCTTCCTCCAAAGGGTTTTTGGTATCTGATTTTCTATTAGCCTGTCTGAAGCTAATTTGATGTACGCTACCTCTGATGATTCCTCAAATTTGGTAAACAACTCTTCACATTTTAATGTTCCTGGGTGCCCAAGTGCTAACCTGCAGTTTGGAAGCATCCCCCTGCTCTGTGTAAGCACATCCCTCTGGACCACACGTCTCACCATGACAGATTGCCATGTTACCTGATATGAATCTTGATGCCTAACTCCTCAAGTATTTTAAAGAGAGGGAATGCAAGCACTGGTCTGATGAAGTGCGTCCCTTAATGTGCATTCACTCTCGTTGTGGGCACATGCCAGGAGAGGAGACCGACAAGGGACTTTTAATCACTTACAGGGAGACTATTAGGCTGCCAATGTTATCCTGTCAACAAGACAAAAGCTAACCTGAACAGAATATTCTTGGTGAAAAAGTGTTTTTAACATAGTATTAAGGCCAAGGTGAAGCTTCTCTAGAGTTGCCTGCAGTCCCGTGTCAGACAGTCTGATGTCCAGGTGAGGTAGGCCACTCGATGAATAGATGAATAGACACAGAGCAAAAGCAACGATCAAAAGAAAAACAAAGAAGCTAAAGCAAAACACTTGTCTAGCCCAGCAAAATAAAGGCTGGGGATAGTTGTGACAGTTGACTATAAATACACTGATAGGAGAGTGTTGAGGAGGGAGACAAGCTATTCAGGATGAAGAACATACCTGGCACAGAAACAGATGGGTATAAATTGCCTGTAAATAAAATTTAGGCCGGAACTCAGGAAAAGATTTCAAGATCTCTCTAATGCCTCTATTTCTCTTGGGCAACAAAAGATTAATTTAAATTTAGATCTTTGATAATTTAAAAAATGACAAGACATGATTGCCCATGAGAGAAGGGGACTGGAACGGGTGATCCAGCAGGCCTGTAGGTTTGTTTGCTAGCCAGACCCCTTTAAAAGCTCTTTATAAATACGTCTCAAATAATGGCTCCATAGGGTCTAGTTCTGCTAAGAGAATCCCTCACAGTGATGAAATTAAAGCTTCCAGCTGCTCATTGACAAGTGATTGCCAAGGCCTGTGTACAAGACAGTATGAGGTGACAGCTTGTAGGTCATGTGAGCTTTGTGTCAGCACGGAACACCAAACTTGGATGGGTGAAGAATTTATGGCTATTTGATATTTGTGTTGAAACGTGGTCCTGGGATGAAGGAATAAAAAAATGACATCTTCTCTAAACTCCAAAAGCAGACAGGCATAGAACAAGGTTTCTGCCAAGCCTGTGCTCAGCACAGAAGGGAAAGACATTGAGAATATGTTTCAGCATGTGCTCAGAAGCTTCTTCTTTTATTCTGAAGAAATAAAACTGAAGCAATAAAACAAACGGAAATGAATCCTGTGGTTGGGGATTTGAACTCAGGCTGGTGAGTCAGCCCTGTGGCATCCAGAAATAGTTTTCTGCTTAAAAACAAAATGTGTGTCAGCAACAGGGTCTTCCTTCTGAGGAGAGGCAAGGCCACTGCACTGCGTTGGTGACTGCAGCAGTGGTGGGACAAGGAAAGAGTTTGCCATCACTCCCAGGGAAGCCAAAAGCAGGTAGGGAGGAGCTGCCATTATGCTGCAATAGCAGCATTATAATGTCTGTCAAAGACAACACACCAGCAGATTTTGTTCTGCAAAAGTAGATGAACTTCATGTTCTTCTGTCCAGGTTCAGGAACAGTCCAATTTATGCACATCTTGTGTGTTCAATAATTCTTGTTAATGTCACTGGTTTAGGTCTTTCTGTAAATGATGTATCATTCTGTGTTAATAGAGAAGGATGCTGCAAGACTGTCAAAATAATAAACAGCTAGGTGTATGTGACATTTTAATAATTCTCTTCCTTAAGTATCATGGCCCTTATCATCATCCTAACTCAGTGATAAATTATTACTTCTTTTATTTCCTCTAATCAAGAACTCTGGAACTAAATAATTTTACTTAATGGGAGCAGCAAAGTTACTTGAATAATACAGATTCAGAACTCAAGTCAGATGTCACTTTTGAACAATGTGCTATCTGGGTCAAACTGTGGATAAAAAAAGGAGGAGTGGAGACTGGGGGAAAAAGACAAAAAATAACCAGAGATAGAAGCAAAAATTTAATCTGTTTCAGTTTAGAAGAGAGCACATCACATTAAAAGGCTAGAAGATAAACACATCATCAGCTCTGTTTTCATCACTTAGAGGAGATATTTTAAGAACATAAACTAAGTAGGAAGTTGCCATGTGGCTAATAAGGAAGATTGGATGAAATAAAAACACAAATAGCCTCAGGAAAAACCTCATGATATAAACTGATGACTACAGCTAAAAGCTGCTATTTAAACATTTTTTTATCCATGTAAGAGCTATCATGTGTTCTCCATGCTGCAGTATTCACCATGAAGGTCATATTGGAAACAAAGCATATTGACCTGAGCCTATGTAAGAGACACATTGTAGAAGCAGAATAACGATTTGGTCCCTGCACCATGCACTGAGGCTGTGCACCTCTGAGCACAAGGCAAACCATTTCTGACATCTCTCTGCAAACTGCCCAGTCCTTCTCCCAGTGCTAGGGTGTGAGGCAAGCTGAGGGTCCTGCAGGAAGAAACTTTCTTCCAGTGTGCAGCAAATGTGATTCCCTGGGCACTGCTTATGTCCAACTCTCACTATGCTGGGACATAAGAAGTCCCATAGCACCATGTAAAATTATGAGAGCAGATCATAGCAGCAAGAGCTGAAAGCTACTATTCATACCAGCCTTCCTATTGATTTGAAAGCAATTATTTGCCTGAGCAAGCCCTGCTCAACTGAGAAAGGGGTTACAAAGTCATGGCAGAGACTTTTAAAAGCTCCTATCAGTCGCAGATGTGTTGTGAGTCCTGTGCTCTATTTTCATGAGGTTCTTACAGTCCTGAGAGTTTAACCAAGTCTCCTCTGCCCTCCTGTTTTAGAGTTATTGTATGTAGCCAAGGAATTGATTCCTTGGTGTCTTTTAGAAAGATTTGGGATGTCACTAAGTTTGGCAAGCTTTCTAGATGGTCTTGAAGTAAACAGCCCTGCCAAGGTTCTTTGCTACTAGCTAGCCCTTGACATGGTTTCATAAATCTAGCTTGGACTTGTGAGGGGCTGATAAGAGGAGAGGTCTGTGTCCAGCTTGGCTGCTGTTCCCTGAAGACAAACCAGCCCTTTTCCAGAGTGCTAGAAGAGGATAATGAGCTGAGAAGACTCCCCATTTCTGGGCTGCATGGGCTGCACAATGTACTAGGACTGCCTGAAGGTAGACATGGAGGAGATGCCATCAGCTTTGATAAACTGAGAGAGAGGTGGCTAAAGAGGCAGCCCAAGCACTGGCTGTAACCACAGCAGCCTTGTCAAACAGACATCCAAATTGCAACCTGCTCAGCTCTGGGCACAATTTAAACTGAATGTGTTGTATCTGAACTGTAACTGGCCATCGGTTTGTCCATCCTTATAGTCTACAGACTGGAAAGAGCAACAGTAAACATTTTGTTACAAGCAAAAATTAGTCTTTAATTTAGGAGGTAAAGTCTTGAGAAGCAATTTCCAGCATATGATTCCTAAATATTTACAGCTGTAGAGAGGTTGAGCAACTCAGTGGACTGAGATTGTGCAGACAAAATTTAATTCTACTCAGCTTCTAGTTTAGTACATAACTTTTGGTCAGCCATTTACTCTTTCCACTCTTCTTTATGTGTAATGGTACAGTGGTAGGACCCACAGTTCAGGGCATGCTCTGATATTCAAAACTATAAAGGTCATATAACTGCTGAGCATCACTTGTGTTATATCAGTTATATTACCTTAGAGACTTGAATGGTGGTGATGACAAACCCTTAGTAATAGGAGTATTACAGACATTGGCACATCTATAAACATAGGTAAATCTTTTCTTTGTACTTTGTCCTCAAGTGGATCACCAAAATCAGTCTTTTGCTTCACACATATTAAATAACCTATCCTGTATCTTAAGAATTTGTGGCCATCAGTAGCACAAATCTTCTGCAAGAGCTTGCAGATGGCATGAGTCAAGCATGACCCAATTTGCTTTTTTCCTGTCTCTTTCAAGGGGTACAGGTCTATATGCTGAAATCATGAAGACTCATTCTCATGTTGCCGTATTTTCCTTTTCATTCATGTACTTTGCTATATTGGGTGTCATTAACATTTATAATACTATGAGTATGTTCGGTCAGTAATGAAAGTGTTCAGAGTTTCCCCAGCTACTGTTCATCACCTAACTAGCACTGAAATATGAAGAATGTATATGCTTGAGCTTTGCCATTTGTCTTTAGAGTATGTTGGTTCTCAAAGAGCATGATGGAAAATTTTGCAGGATCAGTGTCTTAGGTGATACCTAGAAAGACAAGGGTCATGTGGTCCTCCAGCACCTTGTTTTCCAGCTGTTGAAATGGAGATGCTGATTTTCATTGAAAGAGGACAGAAAAAATTGCCTTGACAGTAGGAGAATGGCAGAGAAATAATGACAAAATCACTTAGGAGCTATTTGCACCCTTGGATGCATTTGAGATGCCCATAATACATTCATTTCATTAAAATGCACGGGTTTTTTGCTAAGGATGAACTGGGTGGAGATAAGGTGTTTGTGGCTGAGGCAAGGACAACACTAGCTATTCTCACAGCTAATTGCAGTCCTACCACTGCAGATCATAAAAAACCAAATAATCTTTAATCATAAGGTTCTTGTACTCTATTTGAAATGTTGGGGAAAAAAGAAATACAATTCCTACTATTAAGTGAAAATTAAGTATGCAATATGATTTTTGATTTAGGAAGGGACCTTGAGTGGTCTTCTAGTGAGACCAACCCAAAGGAAAAACAGGTCTTTTAGGTAACTGCTGACAAACATATGTCTTATCTGTTCATAAAAATCTCCATAAATAAAGATTCTCCACCCTTCCATTGTAAATTTAGATTTGTTTTCCCAAAACAGAAATTTAGAAGTCTGAACTAATTTCACTGGAACAAAATTCTTTTGTCAGAACAAGTTTCATAGCAGTGATCCGTGCTCTCTCACTCTGCTCTCTGGAAGAAATTGCTTGCAGCCAAGAGGCTGTCCAACCTCACAAACCCCAATGTTGTCCCTCCTAGCACTGGAAAGACTCTTGACCAAAGTAGCCCCAGTATACTTTGTGATCATTTTGTAAATTCTACCAACACAGCGCAATTTTTTCTGCTGCGATAGAGATTTTGCAGCCACTGTCATATGCCACTGGCCCCCCCAGGTCCCCTGAGAGGAAACTGATAGACCAGACTCACTATTCTTCCATGGAAGTGGCAGTCTGTGCCCAGTCTGTGTGGTGAGGAGAACCTGCTGCAATGGACCTGACCCTTACTGGCAGAGGGAAGCTCACACATGCAGGGCTGCAGAAAGCCTCACTCACAGACCATGTTTTTTCTTTCTGAAGGAACAGCTGTCACCAGCCATTTCCTTATGTTTTTGCATTTAGGATGTTGAAAATCCCGTCCAGGAGGCCTAAAGAAGTTCACAGGTATGGCTGGCTGAGAAAGTCAAACTTTCTGAGCCCTGATGCCCATCATACTTATTTATGAGGCCCTTGTACCTAGAATCTGGCCCACATATTTCAGGTCCTCATCATCCATTTCATCCCTTGATTTATCTTATTTTAATAGACATTGAGGTGTAAGACATTTAATTCTGTCTTATTCTTCTGCTGAGATTCATACCGGGATGGAAAAAATGATGCATTTTCTCCTGATGTGTAAGTGTTACAGCTGACTCACAAGTGTTCCTGCTCCTCCAGGTCTACAGCTGTCCAACTCTGACTTGGAAATACAGCAAGATTTGGGAATGACCCTTGCTTATATACGTAAGTAATAAAATGTCTTAACTTTAAAATACTTGCCTTTGTGTCATGTCCCCCCCACCCCATTTATTTAGATCCTTCCCTTTTTCACTCCCACAATTTTTCAGTCATGAAAGTCTTGCAAACAATTTCAAGCAACATTCAAAATACCAGCTTTTATCACATCTCTTTATCACAGCTGTTGATACAGCTTTTCTCTCATTTTATTTTTCCTTTTTGACCTCATGGAATCACAGAGTAGAATCACAGAATATGCTAAGTTGGAACGGACCCATCACGATCACCAAGTCCAACTCCTGGCCCTGTGCAGAACATCCCAAGAATCCCACATGTACCTCAGAGCATTGTCCAAACACTTCTTGAACTCTGTCAGGCTTGTTGCTGTGACCACTTCCCTAGGGTGCCTGTTCCAGTACTCAATCACCCTCTGTGGGAAAACTTTTCCCTGATATTCAACCTAAACCTCTCCTGACTCAGCTTCACACCTTTTCCTTGAGTCTTATCACTGGCACAAGAGCAAAGAGATCGGTACTTGCCCCTCTGCTTTCCCTCATGAGGATGTTGAAGACCACAGTGAGGTCTCCCCTCAGTCTCCTCCAGGCTAACATAAGTAACCTCAGCTCCTTCTCATACAGCTTCTCTTCCAGACCCTTCAGCATCCTCGTGGCCCTCCTTTGGACACTGTCCAATAACTTAATGTCTTTTTTATTTTGTGGCTCTCAAAACTGCACACAGCACTCAAGGTGAGGCCACACCGGTGTGGAGCAGAGCGGGACACCGGTTGTGTCTGGCTGGTGATGCTGTGCCTGAGGCACCCCAGGACACAGGTGGCCCTCCTGGCTGCCAGGGCAGTGCTGACTCACGTTCAACTTTCCCTCGAGCAGGACCCACATGTCCCTTTCTGCAGTGCTGCTCTCCAGCCTCTCATTTCCCAGTCTGTGCATACAACCATGGTTGCCCTGTCCCAGGTGCAGAATCTATCTCTTGCCCTTGTTATATTTTGTACGGTTGGTGATTGCCCAGCCCTTTAACTTTTCAAGGACTCTCTGCAAGGCCTCTCTGTCCCTGCGGGAGTAAACAGCTCCCACAAGTTTTGTGTCATCAGCAAACTTACTTAGTATTCCTTCCAGTCCTGCGTCCAGCTCATTAATGAAGATGTGGAAGAGCACTGGGCTGAGGATGGGCCCCTGCAGAACCCCACCAGTCACAGGTCGCCAGCCTGATGTCACCCCATTCTTCATAATTCTTTGTGCCCAACCTGTGAGCCATGCTCACTCATGGCATAACACGGTTATTTAGCTCTATGCTGGACATTTTGTCCAGAAGGATACTGTGAGAGACAGCAGCGAAAGCTTTGCTGAAATGCAAAAAATTACATCTACTGGCTTTCCTAGATGAACTAGGAAATCAGGTTCAACAAGCAGGATTTTCTCCTCATGAAGCTGTGCTGGCTGTGACCAATGACTGTGCTGTTCTCCAGGTGTTTTTCAATACTTACCAGAGAAGTCTTTTCCACTTTACTTTGCACTAAAGTAAGACTGACAGGGCTGTAGTTTCTGTGGTCCTCCTTCTCTAGAACAATTCTGTGTGATGAAAGAGGAATGCATTTTCCTCTGCTGCCCCTCTTTTAGAACTTCACAGATGACCCTGGACTCACTGCACTGTAAAATACGGGGAAGCAGCCAGAGATTGCTTTAATTAGGGCTCCCTGTACTTCCCTCTTATTTCTCATTATCCCCTTTCTTTGAGGCCTTTACAGTCTTTTTTGTCTTCTTTATTGTGTTTGACCTCTGCTCAGTTGATATGTCTCTGCTTTGATCTGTTTCAGTCCCCATTATACCTCTTCTCTCCTGCTCTCTCCCTTAGCACTTTCTTTCTCCCACAGGCATGCAAAGAAACCCTCCCATTGCCAGCACTTTTAATCCCTTTGGCTTCCCCAGTTCTTCTGAATATGCTCAAGGCCTGGGAAGACAGTGGCTATAGTTATGTCCCCAGCGAAGGACCTGCAAAAAGCCCCAGTGTCCCAGGTCTGCTCAGTGGGGACCCCACTGGCTTCTGTTTATTGCTGTTGGCCTTTGGCCAGCCCAGCCCAGCCCGTGGGCTCACTGGCAATGCTTGTTCTGGTTGCTCCAGGTGGATTGAAGCATTCCCCTGAGGAAAGCCTGGGGACTGGAGGAGCAGTGTGCCTGCGTGTCTGTGAGCACACATCCATCACTACCCGGCGGCAGCCCCAGCTCCTTGTGCAGGCTCCTGCATCCTTTTTATTGCTAAATTGCCATTTCCCTGCTACCCTGAAGGGGCCTCTGGCTCCTGCACATCCGGCTGGAACTCACTTAAGTCTCCTCCGGCATGCCTCCATGTTTCCTCACCAATTCGGGGGGAAGAATAGCACTTAGTGAATGGCCCATTCACGCCCGGGTGGACTCAACAAACCACACAGAAAACACGGAGGTCTCCTCTGCAGAGCCACTCAGCCAGGAGCACCCGAGTCAGCAGGAGACTTGAGGCACCACTGCTCCTGCTCAGAACTGGGCAGCCGCCACTGAGCATGGGTTGGCATGGCAGGCTGTGCCAGGGCAGCCCCTGGCTGTGACAAGGCCATGGTCCCCATGGCTCCCTGCAGACCTGGCAGCAAATTAACAGGCGGCAATGGCCTCTGAAAGGAGACTTGTGCTTCTCCTTCAGCTCCAAGCAAGGAGCTGGATCATTTCCAAAGACAATGTTATGTGTACCCATCTGGAGGTTGTGTAAATAAATCGGTTCAAGGAAATTAACTGGGTTTTATGAGTGTAGAAGCTGCAGCTTCTTCTCTCTGGACCCTCGGCAAGGCAGCAATTGGCTGCATCAGACTGCTGTGCTCCCTGTGCTGCCCTTGGTCTGGGCAAATCTCTCTGCTGCCCAGGAAAAAGTGCCAGTAGGGCCAGGGGTTTCAATCATTCATACATAATCGCTGGGGAGCATCTGTACCTTGTGTATACAGGATCTTTTTATGCTTAGTTGTATGTAAAGAATTTGCATCCCTCGAAAAGGCTGAGACTAATTTTAAGCCTCTCTAGGTGAAAGTTTATATGCTTTAATAGCATTTTCTGTTGGCACTGCTGGTGGTGGCCCTGGTACCTGGGTTATTATGTGGATAGAATCACTATTACCTCACATTTTAAAAGGTGCTTTGGGAAGTCCCCAGCATGGGAAAACAGCTGAACATAGCCATGGTGCCCTTATATTGGGCCCAATATCCCAGGCCATTCAAACAGCTGCCTTGTTTGCCTATTTTGACAGTAAAAAATGTTAAGGCAACATAATCCTGAATCTGTTTGGTTGGACTGGTGTTTACCTTTGGAGTTCTATACATCATGTTTTCATACTACACACTTTTTCTTAGTTTAACTGAACTTCAAATTGTGGCAAAGGAAATTAATGTTTTAGATACAATCTGTCACAAGAGTGGGATGAGGAACTTTCCAAGCCTGACTGGACTTCTGTAAATTTTAGCAAAAATCTCTTTTCACACTTTCATTTCTAAAACTGAAACAAGGTTGTTTGGCTGCTTGCCTCACAAGTCTCAAAGGGCTTTTGGGGCTGAAAATTATTTCCCACTCTTCACTCCACTTTCCCACTTACATATTGCTTGGAGGCTTAGACCATCAGAGATGTTGAGGAGACTCTATTTTTCAACAGGGATCAAGTTGGATAGGCATAATCCAGGGCATCAGGGAGGGCCAAGTTACTAATGCTCCCAAGGCTTATGACAGTAACTTGATCTTGGCTGTAAGTGTTCCCCGTGAGTACAGTTCAGCAAGGATGTGTGTACCTCCAGCACACACATTCAAGGGTTACATGTATGGGTAGTTGCATAAATAGGAAGGTAAATGGGGTTTTGGAATATCCACGATATTGCTGCTATCCCTCCAGAATAAAAAAACAAGTTAGTAACTTGATCTTGCTGTCATTACATAGGTAAGAAATTCATTAAAACAGTTTGACTAATCCTGTGATTAAGGACTGCACACAAGGTTTGGGGCTTAATCTGTTCCGAGAAAATCCCAATTTAACAGGAGTAAAATGATCCTAGGACTAGTCTGTGAGAGCTGATGTTTAAAGCATGTGGAAGAAGAAATCATAATTAATTAGTTTTGAGGGATATTTTCTTGTTTAGGTAATTCTATTATACATGAAAAGCAATTACATCTTCGACTCTCCTGTTGTAAAGTAATGATAGTTTTTATTAGAAAATTAAGATCATCTGAATGCAAGGCTCTTTCAGGACAGCACAGTAATTTTGAAGCATGAAATGAAGAATATGGTTCTTTGTGAAAATGCAGTGACAGGGAGGGGATGCAGCGTCCCTTTTCAGGAGTCACATTTAAAGGGTAAGATTAGAAGCGCATTATCTTGATGCGGGATTACAGACAGTCCACTTGCGCAGCTGGTGAACTGGCACTGAGAGGAAGACAATCTGCCTGCTCTTGAGCTTCTAAGCATCAATAACATTGCAATGTTTTCAGCTGTAGGATAACACTGGGGAAGGGCCTTACTGAATTTTAAAATAATTTACATGTATATGGGTGTGTCTGGGTGTGCCTGTGTCTCTGTGTGGTTATCTTTTTGCTATTTCCAGTTTCTTAAATATTAATTAAAAAGTTTAACATTTTAAAATTTCCTTTGACTCTTACTTTTGAATGTCCTTCTTTCAACGTGCTTTCGAGGAAGGGAAGGAAGAGGGAGCTGAATAAACATCCATAGCTGGGTCTTGTTTTCAGAGCAGTGCAGTACGTTCCTGCAGGCCGGGTCGAAGAGGAAGGGTGTCTGCTGTGTTTTCTCAACATTACAGGGTGTCCAGACTATTCAGAGGTAATTCATTTGTGGGAAAATGGCACATTTAGCCCATCCACATATACTGAGTGGGTCCAGAAGATGAGAGCACAGACTGATGCAGCCAGCATGCCTTCCAAGTGGGATGAGGTGATCTGTGAACTGAGCCATTAGACAGCAGAGTTTGCCAACAGTTTTATGAGAGCATCATGTGCTACCTACACGGTTGAGACAGACAGACCTTTGCAAGTTATTTCTATAAATAGCCTGAAACTTCTAACCAGTTTATAGCCTCGGTCTCTACAATTATTTGTATTTGTGTTTGCAGGTACCTAAACTGCTCAAATAGAAGTTGTGTGTGCCATTAGGCATTTGCAGGCCCAGTGCCTCAAAGGTCAGGTGATATCTGAGCTAAATCCTTACCCTGGTTAGCCTTCACCACCCATCCCTAAACATATACATAGAAAATACAGCCATTCAGAAACTAAGGAATCTGGTTTAGTAGAAATGCCCAGTGTTGAAGCTGCTATCTTTTGAATTGGCGGATTTGGAGTATTTGTTGGAGATTTTTTTAGAGTGTCACTACACCTTTGTAAAAGTGCGGGTCCCCTATGATGCAACGTCTACATGCAGCATCGCAAATGCTACACCAAGGCCTGGTGTAGAAGGTAACTAATAAACCAGCACCGACAAAATAAGAGTTGGCAAGACAGTTGAGGTGGTCAACTCTTCCTCCTTTTGTCATAGAAGAAGTTTTCTCTTTTGTAGCCCCTTAATATGTACATTCCATTAACAAGGTGCTAATGAAATGCACCTATTTTCCCAGGTAACAAGAGATTGGGTGAGAGGAAATGACCTCAAGTTGCACCAGAGGAAGTTCAGTTTGGGTATTAGGAAAAAACTTCTTCACTGAAGGGGTTGGAACAGGCTTTCCAGGGCCTGTTCCCAGGTTGAGTCACCATCCCTGCAGGTATTTAAAAGATGTGTAGATGTGACACTTGGGGACATGGTTTAGTGTTAGGTAGACTTGGCAGTGCTGGGTTAATGGCTGGACTTAATGTCCTTAAAGCTCTTTTCCAGCCTGAATGAGTCTGTGGTTCTATGATTACTTTTTATTTCATGCACCCAAAGGATAATAACCCGAAAATACTATTAGTAATGAGAGCATGTTAGAGCTGGTAGCCTGTCACCACTCGAATTCCTTGCTGTCAGTTTGGGTTGCCCACAGACAGGCTCCCAGCATGTTTATAACCCATAAAGGGAGTTGCAAGATATCAGAAGGCATATTCATAATCACTTTCTTCCTGGTGCCAACTGGGAGCATAATAAAAGATGCAAAGAAGGAGCCCACCAATTTCTTATTGCATTCAGTGAGTTACAGAGAAATTACACTGAAAGTCAGACTCCAATAATAGCTAATGTCTCTGCTGAGCTCCAAGCCTATTTTGTGCTTGCAGTTTCACTGAAATGGAGTGGCTCAAATAATTGCCTAATGAGTCAGGCCTCTGAGGAGCAGCATTTGACATCCTGGCAGGCAAAACATAGCTTTAATTGTCAACATTTTACAATCTGAAATTTCAAATGCTAACCGATCATTTAAAAGCTGCTGATCCATCCTGATAAGACATATATTTTTCTTATGAATGGTATTTCTTTTGATCTTTAGTTTTTTCTTGATGTATCTCTCTGCAGTTAACAGGGGCTATCACTCATGTGCTCTGGTTCTTGGTTGGTTTCTTTTTCTGGAGTGCTCCATCTGATTCACCTCTTATCACCCATCTTCTCTTCTCTTGAAAATGCAACTTGTATTTGTTTAATTGTTGGCCCACAATAAGCTGCCTCATTATTCATCCATCACTATCATCAAGCAATGTAGAAAAGAATAAAAAACAAAGGGAATATATCTTTAGTGTTATTTGATGTGCCTGAGTCTAGTTATAAATAAAGACACAAAAGGGAAATATTTTGTGTAAAGAACCTGAAAATTACAGAGCTGCACAGATCCTGTTATATATATCAGGCAGAAATTACTTCTCTAACTCCAGGGCTTTCATATGAAGGAGAGATTGAATTTGCTTTTCTGTATTCTCTTTGCTTCCCTAAATTGGATACTTTTGGTTGCCTTTTCTTCCCTAGAAGAATTGCTATCTCTCCCAAACCTCCCTGATTTTTTCCACTTCACTTGACATACAGAATCATTATCATTTCTCCTTTGGCTATTAAGCAAAATCTATCACTTACCAGAAGCAGTTTTTGCTAGAAGAAACACCTGAGTCCTTTCTCCTCATTTTTTTGAGGACTATCGTAGAAAACACAGTTCATCTCAGTGTAAAGCATTAAAGGCAAATTTTGAGCTTTTCAGCTCACCCAAGGCATGGTGAGGGCCTAGCTGCATCGTCCAGGAACAGGCCAGGTCAGGGAGCAAAACTTATCAGCAAAATCAGGGCAGGTTTGAAAGCAAGGCCACGTGCATTAAAATTTGTTATGTGACTGTTGCAGCATCCAGTGCTACAGCTGAAGGTTGGGGCCAAAACCTCCTGTCCGTGCTCTAGGAGACCTGATCTGACACTGTCTGCCAGACGTGGAAATGTTTCTTCCCAGCTCCAGAGGGAACACAGGGCACCAGACAGACCTGGCTCTGTTTAGCAGTACCAAACTCTCATCTATTCTCCCCATGAAGAACGTCCCCAGCCCAGCTGCAGCATGCCCTTGAGTGCATGGATGCACACAAAGGATGTGAGTGAGGAGCGGGTCAGGCTCAGCCTCATGGGAGCTGCAGCTTAGGTGGACATGGCTGTGCCTCATAGCAACCCCCTAGCTGGTGCCCTGTCAGATCTTGAGCTGTTTAGGGCATTATGGCCAGTGAGAGCTATTTGAAAGCTATCTAATGAACAAATCTTTCGCCCCAGGGTGCAAACTGGTTGTCACACAGCTCACAGCAATGGTAAGCAGGAGTGCGCATGCTCTCCCTCCAAAAGCACTTGCCTCTGCAACCTAATGAAGGGAATGCTTTCTCTCTGCATGGTACCACTCACCTCTGACACCCATCAGCAAATTCCCATGACAAAATGGCTACCTAAAATACTATAGAAAATTATCAGGAACTACTGAGTGAATAGAAAAGTCCAATCATGCTAAACGTGTAGTGAAAGCATCCTTACACCGGAACATGACCTCTGAGTTAATGTGCCATCAGAATGAAAGGTGCCATTTAAGGAGCAACCAAGCACTGACAATTTCTCATTTTTGCAATCAAAAGGAAGAATCTTATTAGCCTGCTTACTTGAACTAATAAGATGGCACAAGGAGCAAATGGAAGATGCTCCTAAATGATTCCTGTTTGGGTGACATCTGTGTCCTTCTGATGACACCACTCATGGGAAGGCAAAGTTTGGCCTCCTATCTCATGACAAAAGATCACAACGGGCCTGAGGAGCGGTTTACCACTTGTAGGCATTTTACTCACTGCAATTACTTCTCAAATGTTTTATCCATTCTGATAATGAAATGTTTGACAGACTTGCCACTCTTGAAACACATTTTCACTCTTCAGAGACTAACCACAAACTTGAGCCTGGCACGACACCTCTGAGCTCTAGTCACGCACTTCTCGCCAGTGGGCAGTTCGTGGAAATGCTGACATCTGACAGCTTGGAAAAGCAGCATCAATAGCAGAATTCACATTTTAGCAAAAATTATTTGAGCAGCCAAGAACTACTTCCCAAAAAGTGTGAATGGCGAGGATGTGGCCCAAAACACAGTGCTGTAAAAAGGCATCTAGAAATTCAGCAGGATA
Source organism: Corvus hawaiiensis (assembly GCF_020740725.1). Lineage (NCBI taxonomy): Eukaryota > Metazoa > Chordata > Aves > Passeriformes > Corvidae > Corvus > Corvus hawaiiensis. The sequence continues at coordinate 46,885,421 of NC_063216.1, forward strand.
CAGTTTAATTTCAAACTGATCATTCCCATCTATTAAGAGCTACATCTTAGAGAAGAAAAAACACTGTGGTATAAATCCTTTTTATCTAGAAATATTGGATTTGGGATCCAGAAAGGATTTGTATTTTTTCACACAGATTTTTGTGCTTGTTTGTGTCTGGAGGCAGCAGCTTTAACTCTCTGCCTCCGCAGGTGCTGCTGGGAGGTAAGACAAGGATGGCAGTGGTGCTAAATTACAGGTGGTGCTCACCTGCATCAGCTGTGCCTGCAGCAAGTGGTGTTCTGCCATCTGCTCCCTGCCATGGTCACTCTGATATCCCTGCTGTTGCTGTAAATGAGGATGAAGAAAGGTGGTCCTGTTTTAGCTTTAAATTCAGTGGACCAAAGAAATTACTTAATTCTTGTAGCCTTGAGCATGAGGTTTAACTATGGCATGTTGAGGCAATAGCAATACCATAGTGAAAATCCTATTTTCTCATTAAAATATGGAAGATGCGTCTTCCCCTGTGTAAGAAAATCTCTCCAGCTGCTTTTCTGTACTAAGTGGAACTGTTTAGAAGGTTAAATACCAAATTCTAACCCAGCAGGAATTTGCTGGTCTCTGTATTAAATGATTCCTTGCTTCTTAATGTTGTACTTTAACAATCTTTAGGAACAAGATTCCAAATCTGAGTTGATTTTACCTATTTCCCAATGCTAATCAGCTATTCAGAGCCTTGAGCTAATGGCCTCAATCCTGCAAGCATTTGCCACACTTAGTTGGCACTATGGCAAGTCCAAACAGTTCAGAATTAGTAGTCACAAAATTCACTTTCGAATAACAGGATAAAAAAACCAGACAAATCAAAGCTCTTACAGTTTGCTGTTTTGTTGCTGAAATAATTGCTTGGTTTTTAATAAAATTTTGGAATCTCACATAATTTGAGATTTTCAGAAACAGGGTCAAAGAGAAAAAGTGTTCAATACTTTGCAAGTTGGAATGAAATTCAGAGTTGATAATAAGAACAGCTTTGTTCTCACCTATGACTTTCAGGGTATTTAGTAGATTATTTTTTAGTAAAAGTAATTCTACACATTGCCATCTGTCTAGACTCAGGCAAGAAGTAGGCATCATTTCAGCATTAATTTTTGGCTTTGGATAATTTGTGTTTAGACATTCTGCTGAATCAGGGACATGGAAGTGTCCCCTGTTATAAAAATAGTAAAGTGACGTGACCATTGGCAAGAAACCACTCTTGTGTTGATGAAAGCTGGGAGGGTACAGTGCAGTTATGGTGTTATTGTGTTGTATTTTAATAAGATACTTCAGCACTATGCATGTAGTTATCCAGGCTCAGCCTTGCTACCAAGTGAATAATCACCACTAGTAACAATTGAGGAGAATCTCCTTTGTTAGTTTAAGATGTGCAAAACTGGGAGCCTGCCAAGGAAGGAGGATGAAGGTGACAGAGATGTCTGCTTGCAGATCTAACCTGACATCCCAGAAGGGACAGTGTATGTTGAGAGCCTGGATCAGACCCAGTAGAAAACCTCTCCCATTAAACGAGCCCCTGGGAAAGCTGTGAGTGAGCTCTTTGCTGTGGGTATTGGGAAGGAGGGGTAAGGTTTGGTCTCCCCAGCACCTCCATCTGAGGGCAAAGGCTGGGGCAGAAATCAGCATCTGGAGAGGATGGGGTGGCCAGGAGACAGGACTTGGCAATGACTGCAGCTTCCCACTGAGGAGGCAGTAATACTTGAAGAAAAAGAGTACATCTCACACAGAGAAGTGAGAATGTTATCAGGCACAGCCTGAGCCAACTAGTAAAGAGGCGGATACTGCATGTTCTGAAAACAGAGCACTAAACCCTCCGGGGAATGAAAAGGGACAAGAAAGAAAGGAGTGGGATGACTACCTTGGAGGTCTGTATGCTAATATAAGAAACATGAAAAACTAATTGAAGAAAAATTTAATTCACAATCAGAATTATTTCTTAACTGATTTGATAAGTGAAAAGACATGATACATTTATGATTTATTCTGGGTAAGTGGAGAGACAGAGGCACGTTTCTGAGGTGTGTATGTGGTTGTGTCTGTCTGCTATGAGCACCATTAGTCTTTGAGCGTAAAAAGGAGGGGAAACAGCCCTGCTGCAATGGAGATTGTTATCTGTTTCTCCAAAAATGAAAGGCTCCTTTGGATCTTTTTTCTGCTGAGAGAGGAGGGGTTGGTCCAGAGGCTGAAGGGAGAAGGCAAGCCCTGTGACAGGGATCATAAAGAATTGTATTCCTGACATTGAGCATGAGAATAAATGAAAAGCAGTAAAATAAAAATAAAGGATTTGAGGAAATAGAGCATCAGTCAACTTGAGACTTGAGAGAGAAGAAACACCGGAGGAAAAAGGAAGTTTAAAGGAAGCTCTTGAAAAGGTAGCTTCAAAAAGACAAGCACAGATTATTTCCTACAAAGGAGATAGAGGAGGTGTAGTAGTAAGAAGCCTCTTCTGCTAACTCAGGAGTTTTTCAGTGACCTGAAAATTATTTGACATTGAAAGTAGGTCAAGTTACTAGGAAGATATATGTAAGAGTAGCACAAACCTACAAGGACAAAATCAGAAAGGCCAAGGCGTAGAATACGATAGAATTAACACAGAAGGTAGCACAAAAAAGAACAGAAAAAATATTTGGAAAGAACATTTGCTAGAACATGAGGACAAAGAAAAACACAGTACACTGCTGTGAGCAATAGTAGTAGCTTTCTGTATATTGGCTGTACCACTGCTTTTGTCTTTGCTTCCCAAGGGAGTCTTATAAGCACATTAAGGAAAAAGTTTTACTGAAAACACTATGAAATTGTTGTACAAGTGACTGGAAAACTACGTTTCTAGAGAAAAGAATGATTAAATCTGTGCTAGAGTTTCTCCTGAGTCTGGTATTATTCAATATTTAATGGTTTGGACATTAGACAATGGACCTCTCTTGTACAGGACACAAGCTGGAGGATGCAACAGGAATTCTAAATTATTTTGAAAAACTGAAGTAGTCTGAAATAGATAATTTAGGTATCAAAAATACAAGATGGGAAATTATGGAGCAGACAACTGCTTTTTGTTAAAGGCTCTGGGTGTGGATGACCTGGGTCGATGCTGTTGCACTGCCATGACAATGTATCTTCACAGCAGGATGCACAAAGGAGTTGTATGGAAGACACATTCTGCCTTTGCTGTGATCAGTAACATCTCAAAGCTGTGCTTTAAGAAAGATGGGACTAGGGCAGAAGCAGAAAGATAAGGGCAAGGGTCCACAGTCTCAGGGGCAAGACAGAGAACACTGGAGCTCTGAGGCAAGAGAAAGCTGAGGAGAAGTGTGATAAAAGCTTCAGCATTTGTAGAACTGTTCTGCAGACCATGGATCACAGGATGAGAAGAAGTGGTCTCAAAAAAGTGCCAGATGGAGTGCTTATGTTAAACAATAGATTTCAAATAACCTAACACCATGGCTGTCTATGTTCCAGGGAAGCTGTAAGCTGTGGGGATGGCGGGCACAGACGGGGGTATCTCAGAGGCAGATTAGACCAACCTCTGCCAGGGATAACTTGGCAGAGCTGAGCCTGCCCTGGGGCATGGGGTGGACTACATGACCCCTCAAATACCCTACCAGCGCTGGTTTCCATATTTCTACAATGATTTTAAACATTCCCTGCAATGAAAATGGTTGTCACAGAGAAATTTCATGATTGACATTTTCCCCGTGAAATTCATAACTGCATTAGTAACAGGAGTGACCAGAATACCTAGTGACTCGTCCAAACAAAAATATCTTAAGGAGCTGAAAAATGAGAGCACTTAACATCATCTGCTTCAGTCTTGAGGGGACACAGGAACAGATTAAATTTCCAAATGTGCCACATGTTAAAATGGTACATTTCAGACACAAACAGTATTTCTGTTACGCTGATATTTCAAAGATGAGAAAATATTTATCATTCTGAATTGAAAGTATTGGATTATCAGGGATCATTCCAGTTAAATACAGGTAATAATTAGAAAATACTATAATCTAAGTATCTACTCTATGTGGCTTTTAGATCTGTAATGATCTAAAAGTGGGGATCCTGATTCTGCTGCACCAAACCCACCTCAAAACAGTGCTGCCTTCAAGCTCTGAGACAGGCCTGTCTCCCATTTAGGACTAGGTGGAATGGTGGTGGGCAAGTACCGATAATGAGCTAGTTGGTTTTGTGCTTTGATTTAGACCAAAATCTTATTTGATTCTCACACGAAAACTTTATTTAAGCAAGAAATTTGTTCTGATGTCCTGTTTACTCTCTATGTGAGAAAAATATCCCCTCTTCCCCTTTGCAGTTATGTACATATGCACATAGTGGCACTTAAATGCTAATACAAAACGTTTTGATAACTCTCTGTAATAAAGATCCCCCTGAGTGTGGAGAAGGCAGGCAACCGAATTGACAAATCAGTAGACTAAAGCTGAAAATACATCTTGGACTTTGATTATGTGAGCAGCTCCTATCTGAAAGAATGGATTTAAAAAACAAACAAAAAACCCCCAAGCTGAGACAGACAGAAATCATGCCCCTGCCTTACTGCAGCATTTTACTACAGGGAAATATTATTATCACGATTATCTATACCAAAGCCAAACGCAATAGCTTACGTAGTTGCAACAACTCAGACAGATTCTCTCATTAGGAAATTATCTGGAGAGTTGGTTTAGGAAATGAAAACCATTGTATTCACGACCTACTCACATTCTCTTTTCCTCTTGTCAGCTGTGTAGATGGATAAATTCAAAGATAATCTGTTAAACTCTATCTGCTACAAGTCCAGATCTGATAAAAGCAGGGTGCATTTGTAAGTTTAGGCACAGCAAGTATTCCCTTTGATTTCAGCAGACTGCCTGGTATATAAGGATAAGTGTAATACAACTCCTGGTACAGTTAGGTCCTCGTCTTTACTGGAATGGAGAATAAAGCCTTTTCTTCCCAAAGAAAGATTTATCACTGATCGTAAACAACAAGCTAGCCTTTTATTACCTTGTATATTCCCTGGCAAAAAAGATGATCAAAGGCTAGCAGAGGGCCAGGATCACTAGCTATAGCCATGCACTTTATTTACAAGGTACAATGTGAGTAACCTAACAAGAAATCCCCCACACACACTAAGAGGAGAATCACTGTTTTTTACTGAAACTCTGGTTGGGAAATTATTCCCATCAAATAGCTCTTCAACGTGGAAAAAGGGCATACTTCCTTCTAAAACAGACTCTTGCCTTGATGCTTGGCTAGGAGCAACCTCAGGATAACCTTCATTTCTCAGATGTGGAGGACGTGTAATATGTAATATGGGGCCAGCTGCTCAAGGAGCTGAGACACGCGTGGCAAAGACCTGATCACCTTGGTGTGGGGGGTCCTGCCTCAGGGGGGCAGGAAACTCTGTGACACCCAGGGCCCTTCCAGCATACATTTCTGTCATCTTGTGATGAACGCTGGAGCAAGAAAGTTAGTTTGAATCAGATCCACGAAAGAATTAGCTTTTGTACTTGCTAAAGGTTTGTGTGTAGGGCCTCTTAACAAGGTTATGAACTTCCCAGGATGACGGTGCATGTATCTGCACTTTGAATAAATGCCCTGGGACTATTAGTCTATTCCCTGAACTAGGAGAAAACATTTGCTGATTGTTGTGCAGATCCTAAGGGCTTTGGACAGCAGGACACATTTCAATGATTGTTTGCTGTTGGATTTCTTGTGGTGCTGCCAGCATCATTGCTCGGTGGGGTCCAACCTCTTGCCAGGTAGTCAGCAGGAGAGGATAAAGAAATGTACAGTGTTATCCTGGCCTCTTGAACCATTTGCAAAGAAAAGGAGTAATACTCAGCCAAGAAAGTTTGGCTATCTTATAAGCCTGATAAAATCCTGATGAAACACAGGTATTAATTATTAATACAAATGGCATCAGATAGCAAAAATTCATGCATATAAAACCGACTTATATTTACATTTGAAATGTTTTTCTTTTCTCCAGTATAAAAGTTTGTCTTTAATGGCCTATTAGTGCTTAGTTAATGCTGCATTAGCTTATTTTTAATGTACTGAACCACCAACAAAGAAATCACAATCCAGACATTACCTCAAGAAGCAAACACTGAAGAAATCATGCATGGCAAAGAGGTGCTTACTTTTTTCCTTTTCACAGTCTGTCTCACCAAACAAAATTAATTAGAATATTAGAAATTCAGTCTATACAATAATGGTCATCACATTAGCGAAGATCATGTCAAAGATAATTTTGTAGTGCAATAGCAAGGGAATTAAACCAGCTATTCACATTAACAATAACAAGTATTCAACAGCTAATCACCTATGTATCATCAGAAATTCTTCCTCTGAATGAACATTTGAATGTCTCACCCCTTTTTTCTAACGGGTTTTCCTACTCAAAGAGAAAAAAGTAATTGTAATGAAGTTCTAATGCAGTACCTGTAGCTTTATTTGCAATTTTGCATACAATCTTTAAAATTAATTATTCAAGAGAGCTACACATAGTTGATATAAACACAATAAACATTTATTTAGTTGGTGGATAGCTGATAGCCTCTAGATTGAACTATATAGGTCTCCATAGAGATGGTTACATTAAGGTTATGTGACTTAACTGCCTAGACTGATGTAACTTGTGCTAGTAAGAACTTGAATAAATGAAAACTCTAAGTGGCAAGTAATGTCAGAGACAATAGGTATGAAATAGTTTTCCTCCACAAAGCCTAGAAGTAGCCATATCAAAAATTAACAATCCAGGTAAACTAGTGTGTGGGCTGAGGCAGGGAGGCCAGAGAGGTGCTGCAGAGCAGGAACACCACACCTCCTCCACAATGATACCCTGGATGGGCAGCTTCCAGTCAGTGACTAAGCAAACCAAGAAAGCATAATCCAGTGGAAGTAAGATGGTTTTCTGCCATACTAAACAACTGTATATGAGTAATGTAGATATATGTATGCTTTACTCCTTATTTGCATGCTTTACTCTTTATTTATTTAATGAGCTGTATGCTCAAGATTTTATAAACAGACTTTTAAGTATATTAGCTCTTAATGTTTGTTTCTCAGGGGAAAGATCCTTTATTTCTCCTCATTTATATTTTACATTTAATTTTTCCTGTATATCTGTGCTACGTCTTAAATTATTCCCATTAAAACACAACCTTTGCTCATGAAAGGTAGGATGCCTGTGACTTAGCTTTAGACTCATAGATTTCAGTATCTTGCCCGGTGTCTGTGTTCTCTCCATTATCAGCAGAGAGGCCTCTCCCAGGGGCAACTCATTTGATTTATCTCAGATGCCTTCTTCAGATCGCAATGAATCCCTCTGTCATGGGAGGGCTTATAGCTCTCTGCTTTGATTTTAGAGAATGCTTGTCGACCTCTTGTATACCCAGTGCCTGGTTTTTAGAGGACTGAAGTCAGGAGAGCTGGATTTAATCTCTTCCTGCAATAATGATGTTCTTCTACAGAAGTGGTAGCTTTAGAGGATCTTCCCATGCAGTTGCTGAAATAAGCTATTGCTTAGCATATTTGAAATAAGCGTATTTGCTCAGAAGGTGACATGCAGCTAATTTGCCCTCCTTGGTTTTCCCTGGCAGATTTGGCTTGATAGAATCTATGTGGTGGTCAAAACCCTACCATGGCAGGGCTCAGATCCTACTTGAAGATTTCTTCATTGCCCTAACTACTAATGTCTCCAAACAAACAGCCTCATGCTGATACAACACAATGTGCAAAGCTTCCAGTAAGTTATTTCTCTAGCAAGCACTTCTCTCTGGAGGAGCTGGCTGGGATCTCCCTCAATCCAGAGCTTTTCCAAATGCTTCATTTTCATCACTGTGCCACATGCACTGTAACAAACCTCATGGCCTTTTTCAGAGGGGGAGATGATAATTAAAATTATAACCTAACCCATGTAATGAATGGGCTCCCCTGGCTGGTAAACAGTGATTTCTGCCTGGCAATAGCAAAGTTCTTTACAGGCTTCAGGGCAAAATTAATTTTGTGCAAAGGTGCAATATAGGGTCTATAGACGCCTTAATTTCCACTCTTGCTAGTTATATAACATTTAAGGAGCACTTCAAATGTGCAAAGCTCCTGATCTGGCCTTTTGACTTTCACTGACTAATTTAGGTTCAACATACTAAATTATAAGGTCATTGCAAAATACAAAGAAGATCTAAGAATAGAAGTCAGTTCCTCTCAGTTTCTAAACCCCAAGGCCTTATGTGTCCTTATATATAAAGATATTCACTTCCTGTGTTGAAACTGTTCAACATCTTCTGTAGAAGCTTTTCAGATCTTTTTTTAAAGGCACTTCTACAGATTTCAGAAGGTTCTTAATATCTTAGCATTTTTCAAATTGATTTCTGATTACTTTCTCCCTAATTATATATTCCACAGCTGCAGTCTTGACAAGGCAAACAGCAGGAATCTGCTCATCTTTGGGGTCCCTTTACTCTCAGAAGGTGCATTTCATTCATATAGAGATGTAATTAACAACCTTCTGGCTTCTCCATGCACAGCTTCTAACTGATCATTACCAGAAACAACAGGTTGTTCTCTTTAACAACAATTTCATTTGCACTTAATTATGCTCTATTAGGTGACATTGAAGGTGACGCTAGGAAAGGTGAAATAGTTCTGTATTGATTTAGTTCAGTTGTTTCTAAGGAGGTGGATTGTGCTACTGGATGTTTCCAAAGACGTATGTAGTGCCTCTCCTAAGAAATGGGAAGCTGTGTGGTGTTTGCTTTCACTGTAACCAGAATGTTCTAAACTTTCTTGTTTGCAGGGATTTACTCCAATTACCTTCCTCTAATTCCAGGTGGGATATTTTTTCCAGCCTCTTATTTTCCTAAGCAAACATTACTGTATAACTCCATTGGAAAGGGTCTTCGTGTTAACTTCCAGCTGATGATAACTTTCTTCAGTAAAGATGTAGCTAGTAGAGATGTAAGCTACAAAACAAGGTTTCCTTTAGAGCAGTTTCTGTCTTACTTTCCCTTAATTATAAGTAATCCCACATCTCTTGGAACATTATCCAAAATGCTAAAGTCAGTGTCTTCCCATCAATGTCAGTGGCCTTTCTCCCTCTCAGCTAGTGACTCAGTCACTTAGTACCTAAAAAGCTGTGAAATAATTGAATTTGTATCAGCATGACATGCCTATCATTTGCTTGTTACAGCATCAAAGACTTAGAGAGCCTGGGGTGGTGCAGAAGCATCCCATCGGGCTGCTGGAGTCTGCCTGCTTTGCAACAGGAGCAGTCCCTTGCCACTGCTCTCTCTTCAGCTCCAGCAGGACTTACTTTCATGAGGTACATTTGCCCCACCAAAGCCACAGATTTTGCTATTGATCTTTGATGTCATTCACACACTGTACGGTGTGTGTTTAGTGGAAGGAGAAGCCGAACTGCACTCAAAGGTGTACGAGCATCAAATGCAGCTGCAGAGGTACAGGATCTACTCTTATCTTCTGGTTCTGAAACACTACTTGTTATGTGTTAGTCCCCATTCCCAAAGATAAATAAAATGGCAAACCACTTTAAAAAGTAGTTACACTGAATATTGCTGTTGCAAGAATAATTTTTAAAATGTATCAGAAGTGTTTGGACAGACAAAAGAATCAATATTTTTAATGATGTGCATGTGAATGAGAACTCGGGAACAGAGCAGACTTGTACTGGGAATAGTCATGCTGGAAAACCCAGTATAATGAGTGAAACAGGAAATATTTTCCCATATGAAACAAAGAAGAATTCTTTCAGAGTTTATAATCCATCTCTTTTTACTGAAGTCCTTTATCAAGTGCAGGACTGAGTATTGCTCTGTGCATCAGCTTTTACATTTCTTCATACTATTTTCAGAATAACCAGGAGTTAATAAGTTAAAGAAATAAAAATCTGTTATCCTTTTTCTTTTTGTGAGCTGTGGTAGCTCAACAAAGGAATCAGGAACAAATTCAGAGGCTTCTTTCACACAATGTAAGTAGAAGCTTTATTCCAGCTAGTTCTCATCTGACATTTACTTCAAGTACTTATCTCTGGGAGCATAACAGGAAGGAAACTATAAAAATACATTTGAGGATCTTATCAAGTTAAAAGTGGTCAACAAAGAATAAGCCTCTGCTGATACTTCAGTGCATTCCATAAACTCACCCTGTCGGTGAGTTGTGTTTTCCCCATACCAAAATCACACACTGTTCTTGAATTTAAGCTTTAAATTTATAGGTCAATTCTCCCTGTTACTTTCCTATCACTCTACTTTTCTGTAAGGTTCAGAGTGATAACTCCTCCATGTATTTCAAGGGAAGAAAATCCATCTAGTTCATTCGTAGTAAATACGTGTTGAACTCCAGTAGACCCAGCATATGTGCACAGAAGAAGCAGAGTTTCACAGTGCAAGAAGTCATATCAATTGAGACCCTGTTTCAGAATTAGAAAACAAAGATTTAACTCATATAAAATTCAGTTCTAGTGGCATTTGTAGAAAGGAAATGGAAATTATTAGACCGCTTTAATGACAACAATCTTTGTATGGCACAATCACATGTACGTGCTTATATTTGTATACTCCCACTTCTTGCTCACTTATCTTATTCTTTGTGTGGAAAGAGAACAACCCACACTGTAACTGTGCACTGCAATAGCATTGTGTGAAGGGCTAAAATCTGTGGTCTAGTAACCACTCTGTGGCATGTGGCTGGAAAGCTGTGAGTCAGTCTTGGTGAATCTAGAAGACTTAAGGGAGATGGGACATGGGTTCTGCACCTTCCACACTGACTTCCTACCCTCTGGCCAGATGCAGCCTAGCTCTGACGTTTGAGGGAGAGGTTCTACCCAGCTTTTAAAGAGTCTGACAGTGAAATGAGAAAACATGATTCAAGCACATAGATGTCCAGTTTAGGGTGACTGAATTGCTCTGTGCCCTCTCTCCTCTGCACTAGTAAATATCCACTGACTTCAACGGAAATTTACATACCCACAGATTGATTCAGTTGACAAACAGAGGCATACAATGCAACTCATGTAAGATGCACTAGCTTGGAACAGACTTACCTACCTTTGCCTCAATTGTGCCTAGGGAAGTGCCAGAGTGCTGTTAACTGATGATGAGTTTTCTTTTCAGTGCAGAGCTAGGTACTGAGGTTTCAATGCAAACCAGATGTAGGTGCCACACGAATTTCTGGCATGACTGCTGAGCTTTGTAGGTAATGTTTTTTACTCATTTTATAGAGTAGAATGGATATGACATGATATTTTACAGTGACTTAGAGACAAATCCCTGCCCCAAGAAGCTTAACTGATATAAGGAGTTTAAAATATATTAATTTCCATTGCTTGTGGGAACCTTAAGATGTATAGCTTTTGCTTCATTTTCTACCCAACAAACCCTTATTTTTGTCTAAAAGCTGACACATAATGTGCTACCAGTTCCTGGAGAGCAGAAGCTAGTTGCAGCCTGCATTGTTGCAATGCACTGTGTAGATCTATCTGTCTTTTAAACACAAGTCAGGTGGTGGAAAGTTGTGGGAAAAGAAGTAAAGCAAAAGCTGGACATTTGGTGGAAAAAAATCATGAAAGTGACTGCAGAACTACAGACAGGAGCTCTCACAAGCTCGTGCAGGCTGCAGTTCAATCCATTCCTGTCCTGAGCCAACAATCCTCTGCAGTGTCTGCAACATTCATTACGTACAGTTTAACATGCGCAGAGCCATAGGAGGAAAGTGCTCTTTATTCACCTGAACAGCTAGAGGGGGACTCATCATGCAGCATGTTACTCTAAGGTCTGGGTAGCAGTTAGTTTTTTAAAGAACTCCATAAATAGACCTCCTCTTCAAAGCCATGAACAAAGTACATTGTGGAGGTACAGAACCCATAGAGGTTCAATTCAGAAACACAGCAGAAGGCTTCAGCCAGCAGCAGCCTGTCACAGAACATTTCTCATGTTTGTCAAAATCACAAGAGTATTGTAACTAAAATGTGAATTTTCAACTTTGTCATACTCATAATTTGACCCAAGGAATATTTACCTCTTCCTCACAGCAACTTTCCTCTGTCGTCTCCTTCTTAAAGCAAAAGTAGACAAAATATTTCCTGTTCAAGTACCCAAGCATTCAAATTTCTTTAAAAGTTAACACCTATTTTAAGCCACTTGCAGTTCAAGAACCCAGGGTTTTATCCCACAAAATGCTAATTTAAGGTGAATTGAAAGTTTTCATGCTTCAATAGAAACAGAAAGCAAGTTTTAGGAGACCAGCAAACTTCACAAGCTTCTGACTCCATTATTCTGGACTGGAAACTGCCTACAGTCACTTTCACCTTCACAATAACCTTGAGAGAAATTTTCAAGCTGATGATAACTGTATTTTCAGAGTATTTTATACAGAGAAATTGACCTTTCACCAAAGCACAAGGCAATCACAACGTAAGCTGTAGGACACCCCCACTGAGACTATGAGTACATACCCTATTACCTTTTTGTGTAAGTTGGTATAAGAAATTAAAATCTGATAAGTAAATAAAAGGAATCTGACAGCTATCTTCTTTATTTCATAAGTTAGTCTTAGAAAGACTCTTTCATCTAGTCAGGACTTAAGGGAAAATATTCTAAATTTTTTTGTGTCTCACTAAACTCTTATACTCTGAGCAAAACTGCATTGATAATTGTTAGCATCTTCTGACAGCAAAATAGAGAAAATATGATGTGCCTTCATCTACCTACAAAAAAAAGTAATGGCCATAGAAGTGCAGTACTGCATACCAAATGCTCACATGAAATTGCTCATAATCATTCTCCCAGAATCATTAACATTTTGAATAATTAATAAATTCAAGAAAATTACAATCTGTTCAAAGACAATCCATGAAAAAAGCCTAAGACTGCCAAACAAGTTATTCTTCATAAATTAATGCTCTGCTGATGCAGTTACATTACATAAAATGAAGCAGTCAACCCTTTAAGAACCAAATGTTTCACTACCCTTCCTAATGGGTGGCAAACGGGTGAAATGAAGCACACAGAGAGAACTAACAAAGGAGAAACCTTGCAGTGACAGGAGATTATCCTCAACATATATCACATTTCCTATATTGGGAGTGCTGCAGTTCTTTCGAAGTAGAATAACAAAAAAATAATAAAATAAGGTAACACCAGAGCAAGAGGGATGCTGAGACCTGAGTGAGTGTCAGTATGAATTTTCATTAGGCACAGCTGGAAGGTCTGAGAATGTGTTGTGTAACCAAGTCTATTAAAATTAAACAGAGTGAAAACTGCTGACACAACAACTGAGCTGCTTATACCAAAGGCAGCCCCACAGCTGGTGTACAACAGCACACATCCCTGCACAGACCAGTGGACACCAGTTGATTCAGAGGTCATCCAAGACATTTTTTTAAAGAACCTTCAGAGACTGAAAAATGGGCAGAGTTTAAAATTGCCATAAAAATTGCAGGTTTATAAACTGCTGCCAAATCCTTTCTTGTGTATGAATGATAGGCTTTAATGAAATGTGGCATTTTCTTCCACAATATACTATAAAAAATATCTGGTGAAATAAAGGTAATATCCGAGAAGCTTTCATCCTCCTGGTCTTTTGTTAATAAAACACAGACACTAATCAGATGTTGCCTTTTAAGTATAAATCCGAGCAGAGATCCACATTCTTAAGGGTATTTTTACAGTGCTTTGTCCTACTGTCAGATATTAAATGTGTGCAATCTGTAAATGAGTAACCGAATATGCCCTGGGACAATTTCAGTGTGTTCCTATTTTTCAGATTTCTACATCATTTCTGTAATTCAGATTTAGATTCCAGATTCCAGATGTACCTAGCTATCATCCCTGCACTGGCTTTATGCATCAGAAAAGTAGGTATTTGCAGAGGGGATCGGTGTGTTTGGGCTGGCCAAAGAGCCTTGTCATCTCTTCACTGCCTTGTGAAGCTACATCTCTGTAAAGCTCATCTGGCTTCTACTGCTTAGAGAGGGATGGATGGGGTAGAGAGGTGTTGAAGTGGCTGCCGCCCCCGTTCCTTACATCTCTTCAGCGGCAGCAAACACATCTCCCAAAGGCCGTTCCCCCTAATCTGGTTCACTTTCCATGTGAAGTTTATCCTGAGACTTGACAATCCTTCTCCACTGGGAAATGTCCTGGCCCACACTCAGATCACCACTCCTCTATTGTGCCTGTTTTGCTGAGAAGTCATCAGGGCTCTGTGCTGTTTGACAAGCTCACAGAACAGAGTTAGGAGAAGTTCTTAGGACTCTGGTTCTGCTTCCAAATCTTTAAATAAAGTAAATTGACATCTACTTTTCATTCCCAAAACATACAAAATCATTTTTGTAGTGGACTTTACCCTTTACTAATAAGATTCCACCTAAAGTTATTTCACCAGAACAGCATCAAATGCAGAAAATCCAAGAAAGATCCCTGGCTTTTTTCCCATCAAATATCAGTAGTTAATGATTTTATAAATTTTTGCATAGTTGTAAGATAAATGGTTGATTCTTCCAAGGGAAGAGAGCTTGCAAGTGTTATGCTTCCAGGTGAATGGAAACTTAAGTCACATCTTGGTGATCTTCATTCCTAATAGCCATGTCTGCACTATGTGGACCTGCTGCAGAGGATCTGCTGCCACACATCATGGCTGTCTCCATGCTTGTGCGACCAGATTTCTTTCCAAAAGCAACCACTGGGCACAAAGGGATGGTGCACACCAATGCAGGATGCCACCCTACAGGCCAGATGTTGTCCATATGTGCACCTCAGCAGATTACTGAGGATCACACTGTGCAGCAAGAGGGACAAACCCAACGTACCTGTCCTTCATCTGGAAGCAGCAGTCATATAAGAAAGCACAGAGAGATAAAGGTGTACTTTAGAAGTTACCAAGTCAAAGATTCAAAGAGCTCCAGCAACCAGCTGGGGCACTGAAGAAAGTACCACAAACCCAGCAGTGCTTTAATGTGGGCACTAGTTAATAAATTAATTAAGTTAAAATTACCTGAATTTAAGAATTACCTTACTAATTGTCTGAATGAAGGCTGAGGGAGTTGGTGTTTTCAGCCTGGAGAAGGGAAGGATGCAGGCAGACATTATAGCAGCCTTCCAGTACCTAAAGGGGCCCTGCAAGGCAGATGGAGAGGGACTTATTACAAGGGCCTGTAGTGATAGGACAAGGGGCAGTGGCTTCAAACTGCGTAAGAGTAGGTTTAGATTAGACATAAGGAAGGAATTCTTGACTGTTAGGATGCTGAGACACTGGCACGGGTTGCCCAGAGAAGCTGTGGATGTCCCATACCTGGAACTGTTTGGGTGTGGTTGGATGGGGCTTTGAACAACATAGTCTAGTGGAAGGTGTCCCTGCCCATGGCAGCAGGGTGAAACTAGATGAAGGATGTCCCTTCCTACCCAAACCATTCTGTAATTCCACAATTCTGTGGATATCCATATAAAGGAATCATCTTTACCTCATAGCATTCTTTATGTTAGTAGCTTTCCTCAGCACCTGTCATCAGCAGATAGTTGGTGCCTCCATGGCCCAGAGACAGCCCATTGCTGTTGCTGGAGGCTCCAAGCCTAAATGCTTCCTGTCTGCACTTCTCACTGAAAGGGATTTTCCACTCTCCACTCACCCCAACCATTTAGCACAGAGATGATAAGTACAAATAACCTTGAGGTGGTCAAGTGTTTCCTCACATAAATACTTTTGTGGATTTGAATTTATAAGGAAGCCGTTTACCAGTTTGTGGTAAAGGAGGTATTGGCCTGTTGAAAACAAGCAAATAATCAGGGTAAGAAACATTTTGTTCTGCTGTACATCTCTCTCTTCATACATTGCCAGGAGATGGTAATGAGCAGTGAGTCATGAGCAGAGTTTCACTGGAATGAAAAATGGCAGAAATAGAACAGAAAGTACACCCTATCCTTTCAAGATCTCCCATCCCATAAACACCAGAACTTCATTAATTAGGATTTGAATGTAAATTATTGTGATTATTGCAAATTAATGCTGGGAACCAATCCAACAGAGTTGTCCAATAGATGTCATTGAGAATACCAAGGCACATGTATATACTTTTCCCCATATTGCCACTGGGATCCTCATCTCCATCCATGTCTCCCCAGTATGTGCAGGCTCCTGGGGAGGCATTTAGCATCATGCCTCCAGCAGCTGTGAGGTAAGGCATTGAAAGAATGAGGTGCAGCAATATTTAGGTTTATTCCAAATGTAGCAGACACATTTCTAATTGTTCTTAGATAAAAGTATCCAATAGGTGTTCCGGGAGAACTCCAGGTTAACTGGAAGTATCATCACCCGAAGTTATTCTCATTATTTGTGCTAAGATAGCAACAAGAGACCAGTGATTCAGGATGTCAGAGACTGTCGGAATAAACAGACAGTCCCTTCTCTTAGCTCTCCTTTCTGCAAAAAATAAACTGTACTGGGGTCACTGTATGAAGGTCATGTTCTGTCTGCAAGGCCCGAGGAGACTGGGAAGCCCTATAGGACAGCCTTCTGCTTGTACAGCCCATGATGTTAGAGCAGATCATTCTGGTTTGGAAGTAGGCATCCCTGCTTCTAGAGATCAGGTATTTTCTTGAAAGTGTCACACTGATCCTTAACAGCCAGTCACATCTGAAGTGTTCCTTGGGGCAGCAGAAAAACAGGCTCTTTCCCTTTCCCTCTTCTCTGCCTTCTTTATGTGAACTTTTTTTAGCAGCAAGTTTTATTCTGTCCATGACAATCCTTCTATTGCCAGAAAAACTTGACCTGTGGTTATCACCTGATTTAAAAGGAATGAACAAAATCTCCAACTTCCTTATGCTGTCATATGCATGTATTTTTGTTCAAATACATCACTGACAGGACAGTGAAGTAGCCTGAGTTTTCTGCAACACATCTTCCAAGTATGCTCATCACCCTGCAAGGCATCCTTCTATTGCAAGTGCCTACGAAAGCTTCCCAAACTAAATTTGTCAATGTCAGGTTCCCCAACTACTTATATGGCATTTTATTCGGTCTTGTCGGGACTCAACCCCACATCACTATCTACTTCACCCACTCTTCCCAATCTCTTGCACCTCAATGCCCCCACCTAAACTCTGTATTTTTTCATTCCTCCTCCTTTAGCTATGCTTCCACCAACCAGGACCCTGTCCCTTTTCATTCATGCAAGGCAGGCTGCTAGTTCTCAAACCATAATCCTGTCCTCATCCTGATCCAGACCACATCTGGCATCCTGGACTAGAAGCACAATTACAGGCTTCAAAGTGATGTATGTGTGAGGCAAACACAGCCACCACGGCAGCTCAGAGCTCTGGCTGTGCTGGCTTGCCAGTGGATGGAAGTGCCTGCGTCATGTCTCCTTAAAAGCCCATATGCAGTGAGCTGGGAGAGGTTGTGGCCACTGCTTCCCATTCAAACATTTCATGTAACACTTGAGCAAGGTCTGGAGTGATAGTTGGAAGAGCCACCAGCATGTAGTCTGTATTTCCTTGCCTGCAATGAACATCTGGATGTGATCTGAGAGGAGCCTCTGCTTCTTAACTCTAGGTTGTGATTACTCCCACCTCTGAAGAGGTAGGCTGAGAAATCCTACTCTGCAGCTGACCTACTGCTCACCAGCATGAGCGATCTTATGAGCTCATAACACATAGCCAATGACAAAACACAACAAATTTCATGAAGCTTTACGAGAAGCCGGTAGGATCAGTTCAACATCTGGTGGTTGGTCCTTTGAGCAAGACATAGTGTGACTTATGGCAGGTGCAGCAGCAGAACTGTGTAACCTCTGGCTCACATCTCACTGGGGCTGCCAACCCAGGCTGTGAGAGCAGGGCTTGATCCCAGTGCCACACTATAACCAGGAATATTCTTCAGCCATCCTGAATAGGCATCTTTGGAACTTGGATTTCCAGCCAAGATGCTGTTTGGAGACACAACTGAGAAAAACTAATAACTGAGGTAGCAGAGAAAGTCCAGTTATCTTAATTTTGGTCTTTTCATACATTTTACCTGCAAGACTTGCATCTTGGATTCATGATTTTTGGGGAGGTTCAGTCCAAAAATTTTTGCAGAACTGTTTAGAAATTCACTAAAACCCGGAAAGAGAAACAAGCTGGTTAAATGGCACACTCCAAAAATCACTCATTTGTTGTGACATAAGAGATGCAGATTCTTTCAAACTTGAGTTTGAAAGGATTTGCATGTCTTCATCAATGGCATCACCATTTTGATCCTACAATTATCACTATTTTAGTGTTACTAGGATGATAAAAATTATAAGCATGGCATGATGTGCTGTTAGTGTGATCCAGACAGCCATTAGCTGGTTCATTGTTCTAGTTCTCAGTCTCAGTGTTTCTAATAGTTTGATTATAGTCATGGATTACAATAGCATGCACACATCTACACAGCAATCAGAATTACAATAAATTTGAAATAAGCCTTTAACTACACTATTTCAGACAGCTGTTTTTTTACTTTATATTTTGCTTCAGAAGAAATCATTAATATCTTTCATATAGGCACACTCTCTGTGCTGTTATAATGCTGTTATCCAAAACAGATTACAGAAGCAGGCTCATCAGCTGAACAATCTTGGTCTCATAATATCTTTTCCAGTATTGGAGAAAATTGTCTGGTTTATTAATGGCTGCTGTTCACCTAGAGTTTTTCTTCAGAAACAAAATAATGCAGCTCTATTGCTATCCCTGTGTCAATATGAAGTATATTTTCACGGAGAGATTAAAGAAAAAATAGTGTTCCTTATCATTTATTGTATCTCCATTATCAAGTCCCAGATGAAGTAAGGACCTCAGTGTACTGGACTGCAATCATGCAATAATATTTGTCTCCCGTGTATTTTAATTACCTGCCATGCATTTTCCCTCCTGGAATATATATTGAAAGAACAGAAAATGAGGGTGCATTCAGTACCTCTATTCAAAAGGGAGATGTTGTTATTTATTTCAAAGGGATAAAAATGAGTTTGCATCAAAGATGCTTCTTGTTTCCTTTGTTATCATGTTACTTAGGCAGAGGCAATAGTTTCTAGTAGTTTTTATAGTTAACATTGGAAAAACGTCTATTTTGGTGTGAAATGTACATTTGAAAGTAGCATTTACTAACATACCATAGTGACCAAAAAGAATTTTAAGTACTTCAAGAAAATGTATTTTATTTCCAAATAATCACTGAAAGGTGATGGTCAGATTTTACCAGGCTACCTTCAGTTCAGTTGAAGATAAAGATCAGTTCAGGTCATTTTTATAGTCCTTTTGTATAAATATAGCATTTTCCAACAGAAGTTAAAATGGATTTAGAAAAAATTTAAACAACATTGTAAATAGACACTGATGTTTCCTTCAACTGGCTAAGTCATGGTTGTCCTGCTGCTATTTCTCTTTCTCCTAATTTTGTTTACAGTTTCGTTCTATAGGTATTTGCAGGAACGAGATCTTAGAAAACAACATTTGCACTATGGGGTGTTTCAGATATTTTCATATTTGTACTAAATCAGATTGGGACCAATTTTTATGGGAATAAAACACAAAAAAAATCGGTTGAGAAATGCAGAAATGTTTGCTGAGTGCGCAGTCATGTAACAATCAGGATTTGTTATAGGATACTGGAGGAGGAATGCCCTGGGGCATGGTAACAAGGAAATTTATTCCAAGGGTTTGAAGCACTGAGGTTGTAGTTGAGATTAAGCAAAACCAAGGCAACCTAATTTATTTCCTTCTGTAGTGCAACAAGTCTGTAAATGTAATATTTTTTTGTGAGGTTTTGTCATCTTGCAGGATTAATGGTTAAAATCCTGCTTTTCTGGGAAAATGCCTAATTGGGTCCAAAAGAAACTGAATCTTAAAGTCACACATTGGCACATTCAAGGAAAATTAAGTTTTAAATAAACCCAAGCAGGTTAAGTACACACTTGTCCAGGAAAGGACTAGTAACTGTGACTTGCCCCAGCAATGTCAGCTGCATGTGTGAGAAAATAAAGTTTCAACCTGAGAACTCTTGTCAGTCAACATATAGGAGAAGGCAAATTGCTAAATAAAACAATCCAAGACGCTTCACTAAACGGATTTGACGAAATCATGATATGCTCATGGGGGAAGAGAAAGGCTTTGTCTGTCACAAAATACATAGCTGCTATTCCTTCTATTGCCTTGGAAGTTAAATAGTTTCATTTACGAGATATCAACGATATCATTATACTTCCTTTCAGAACAGAAGTTGCTCTTCTTCAGCTCATTTGACTGTTTTTGTACTATAATTTAGGAATTCCAACATAAATATTTAACCATAAGGAAATGTTGCAAGCAAAATATGATTTGTGTACAAAAATGCTTCAATTTAAAATAGAAACAGTCCTCCTTTGACAAGGTTAAATGCAACTTTTAACACTCTAAGGATGCCAGCAGATAAAACACAGAAATAAAAAGCAGAGAGCCAAAAGACACATATGGAGTTAACAATGCTCTTTAAAAACTCAGCAGAGGGGGCTGGCATTCTCACACATGGGAAAGCCTTTAGCGAGCCCTGCAGGGAATGGATCTACAGCTCAGGCTTCTAGAAAGGGAAACAGCAGCTGCTTTGCCCTGCTGTCTTGGTTTTGCCTGGGACTGGGTTAGTTTTTTTCCTAGTAGCTGGTACAGTGCCGTGTTTTGGATGTAGTATGAGAATAATGTTGATAACACACTTTGTTGCTAAGTAGTGCTTACTTAAGTCCAGCACTTTTCAGCTTTCCATGCTCTGCCAACAAAGAGGTGCACATGAAACTGTGAGGAAGCACGGCCAGGATGGACAACCTGGACTGGCCAAAGGGTAATTCCATACCACAGAACATCAAGACCAGTATGTGAGAGGAATTGGCTGGGAAGGTTAATCA
This sequence comes from Corvus hawaiiensis, assembly GCF_020740725.1. NCBI lineage: Eukaryota > Metazoa > Chordata > Aves > Passeriformes > Corvidae > Corvus > Corvus hawaiiensis. The sequence goes on from NC_063216.1 coordinate 46,906,359, forward strand.
CTGTACAGGAATGGGCTGTCAATGACCATCAGTCAATGGTGGTGAGCAATTGGATTGTGCATCCCTTGTTTCTCTTGGCTTTTATTATTTTCTGTTTCTTATCTGCTTTTTTATTGCTGTTGTTATTGGAATTATTGTTATTATATTTTACTTAAATTATTAAACTGCTCTTATTTCCACTAATGGATTTTACCTTCTTCTGATTCTCATTCCCATCCCACCAGGGATAAGGAAGGAGAGATATGGCTCACTGTATTTTGGCCAGAACTCCCTAGACAGTACTCTGACCTCTGCTCTTCACCTTTCAAGTTATTTGCATCTCAGCAGGACATGGTTTAGCATTCAGTTGGCTGACTTAGTTTGAAGTCTAAACACAGTTGCAAGACACTGTTGACACCTTTTGATCTCAAAAGTCCTCTTTGTAATCGCAGCTAAGTTGTCTCCTTTCCATTCTGGGGGGATGCAAGCATATCTGTAACTTTGAATTGCAAAGGAAGAAGATGGATAGGGACTACAAGGAACTGGGAGTGGAACTGGTCTTTTCCACAATGCAGCAGCTGATTTTTGTGAGAGCCACACTTGTAGTAATTTCCCCTGTGAAATCACACTGCCTCGCTGGCAACAACACCAGGGGAAATCAGAAAAGTGTTCCTGAATCTGACCTGCTTATACTTGTGCGCCCACACAGCAACCTATATGCACTGGTGGATGTAAACCACTTGCAGTTAGAGGTGAACTGGGGCGCTTATTGAGGAGCAAGCTCCCCCCCAGACAACGTGTGCACCAGAACAGTGCCTGGGCTGCTTCAATTCCTTGGACACTGAACCGGCATCTCGGTGCCATGTGGCAAGAGGCTGCACAGGGGTGCAGCCCTGTCCCTGCCCGGAGCCACAGGGGCCACAGGCAGCCTGGTGGGCAGTGTGGATGTGCAGGGGCAGGGTGTGTGTGCACAGGATCACCCCTGCACACCAGGACAGACTCAGTCATCCTGCCCAGACCGGAAACCTCTCTCACTTGAGTTCAGGTGTATTATAGTGTCATATACCACCCACAAAAGCATGAGGTATTTTATATTAACTGTGTATGCAGGCACATAAATGGATGTGCATAATACAGCTCTTCTAAGTTTCCTATAGAGATAATTCTTTCCTTGTACAGGATAAGCAGAAACCTTGGGGCAGCTTTGTTTTCCCTTATACATTGAAACATTGATATTCAGATTGACTTTTAGTGTGAATCACACTATCATGTCGCTGCTTCAGAATATAAGTGCAGAACTCCCTTTTGGCTTTAATGGCATTTATGAAAGAAATCAGAAGAACTTGTTCAAATTTAAAATATGGTCATATATTACCTTCTAGCTATTTTAAAAATATTTATTTTAATTCTACAAAAGGAAAAGAAAAAGCAGTCTGAAGAGATTTACATAAAAAATATCAAAAGATCCACCACCCTCGAGGAAATTTTCCCATAAAGTTTCTCTGTGTTATAAAGGCAACAGTTTCCTGCATAGATGATGTTGTTGTTGTCATCGTCGTTGTTGTTGTTATGGAATTAATCTCTATTTTATTGAGAGCATTCTGAGCTTATATGCACTTTTTATTATACGAGATGTGCAGCTACTGTGATAATGGCTAGAAGTGATATGCAGAAACACTGAGAACTTGTTTGGGAAGAGACTGAAGAGGAAGGACACATATGACTCATACAAAAATGTATTGAGCATTGTGTTTCTACAAAAGATAACTGTTTACAAGCCTGAGAAGCACAAGCTGCTGTGATCTCATGTTCTCTTTCATAGAGACCCCATGCTGGCTTTGCATCTGGGTGGTGTGGAAGAAAGCAAAGGTCACCCTGGTCTTCAAAAAGGGCAAGAAGGAGGACCCAGGGAACTACCGGCCAGTCAGCCTCACCTCAGTCCCTGGAAAGGTTATGGAGTCCCTTATTCTGAAGGCCATCTGTATCCACAGGAATGACAAGAAAGTGATCAGGAGTAGTCAGCATGGATTTACTCAAGGTAAATCATGCTTGACCAGCCCGATGACCTCCTACGATGAAACAACTACCTGAATGGATGAGGGGAGAGCAGTGGGTATTGCCCACCTCAACTTCAGCAAGGCTTTTGACAGTGTCTCTCAAAATATCCTTATAAGCAAACTCAGGAAGTGTGGACTGGATGAGTGGACAGTGAGGTGGACTGAGAACTCGCTGAACAGCAGCTGCCAGGCCTAGTGAGGCCACATCTGGAGTATTCTGTCCAGTTTTGCGCTCCTCAGTACAAGTGAGACGTGGAGCTCCTGGGGCAGGTCAAATGGAGGGCTACAAAGGTGATTAAGGGACTGGAGCATCTCTCTTATGAGGACAGGCTCAGGGAACTGGGCCTGTTCAGCCTTGAGAAGAGACAACTGAGAAGGGACCTCATCAATGTCTGTAATTATCTGAAGGGAGGATGTCAAGAGGATGGAGCTGGGCTCTTCCTGGTGATACCCAGCAACAGGACAAGAGGCAATGGGCAGAGACTGACGCATAGAAGTTCCACCTGAATATGAGGAAGAACTTCTTTACTGTGTGGGTGACCATGCACTGGAACAGGTTGTCCAGAGAGCTTGTGGAATCTCCCTCGCTGGAGATATTCAAGAACTGTCTGAATGCAATCCTGTGCAATGTGCTCTGGGATTACCCTGCTTGAGCAAGGAGGGTGGGCCAGATGATCCACTGTGGTCCCTTCCAACTTTTCCCTTTCTGTGATTTTGTGACTTCATTGAAGTAGCCCTGGCTGAGTTTAACTGGGGAGAAGCAATGGGCTTCAGCGCAGATTGTAAGGAGATTATAAAAAATAACACTGGATTCTTCCTCTGGAAACTCTGTTGTGTTAACACCTGCGTTATTTCATTTCACTGTGACCGTGGCTATTGCCCAAGCCATCAGAACTAAAACCACAAGCATGGCAGATCCCCTTTACTGCTATCTGTGGTATAATGATTATTGCCAAAAAAAAAAGACAGAAAATATGGTTATGTGCTAATCCTGCCAGTGTTGGCACAATATGGTTATGTGTTAATCTGCCAATGTTGGCACATCACTAATTTTGCATGGGTGAGCAATTCTGGCAAGTTATCATATAAAAATTTATTTAGGCTTATGAATTCTTGCAGTAATACTATTATGATAGAGTAAGTTTATTTTTCTGAATCTGTGTTCAAGATACAATTGTTTACATGTATGTTAGGAAACAAAAGGAAAAGATGAGTGTTGAAGGCAGCAATATGAGCCCCTAGTTTTGATGAATTTTAATCACCAGGATTTATAAAAAAAATACTATTTAATCAGAAATTCAGAGTCAAGTGCTTAAATCCAGATCCAAAATACAGCCATGGGTACCTGATAGAAATGCACCGTTTTTCAAGAGCTGCTAAGCACACAATTTTGCTGAAGCTAAAAGCTGGCTGAAGCCAAGTGGAAGAACTTTCTAAAAATCAGGTTTACTGTCATTGGCAGCTTCAGAAGCAGTTGGAAACAAATTCTAACCCTTTAGTATCTGTGGAGCTCTTATGGCTGTGTTTTGCAGAATAACAGCATCAAGGTGGCTTAAATGGCTATGAATTTCCTACATCAAGATCTTCAAAACAGTGTTTGATATATGGCTCTAAAATTACAGGCAATGTTGTTTAAATCATTAGTATTTACTGAAACCTACCAAATCACCCTTTATTCATCAAATCAGTAGTTCCCAAACTTCTTTTTCACCAAGAACTGCAGTCCTTGCTGAAACCTTATTATGAAACAAATAAGGGCATTATTATGATAATAGTCTAAAATGATCACAATCCGTATTACTGAATCAATACCTTTATAATTGCTGGATGCCTTTTCCACTTCAACCTTCTGCTGAGCCATCTTAAAATCTCTACCATTTTTCCCTGTGTGGTAGCTGCTATCCCCCACAAACCACTTCTCACCATGTCTTGAGCATCTAATTTCTTTCCCAGGAGAAGCAGAGACCTGTTTTCTGTTTCTATCCTTGGGAGGATTTCTGGTCTTTTGCAAGTTTGTGCTCAGGGAAGAGACTCTGCATTGAGACAAGCCACTCTGGGCAGACGTATCACATAAAAATGCTGGGGCATGGTCACTGCTCTGCTTGGGTGAGCCCCCTCTGCACTCATAGAGAGGGACAGCAAGCTCAGCACACTGCAGTGCCAAACGCCAGTTTCAATCCCTTGTTAAAAAAAATATCTGGATGTGGACTCTCACTGGATGGCTTTAGGGCATCTAGAATAGAACAATAATTGTAAGTATGACCTACAATCCTGTGTCACAACATCCCTTGTGAGGAGCATATGAGAACAACATGGGAAACATGGGAAATAGAACAGTGTTGTCACTGTTTTCCTTAAACATGCTTGTTTAAACTCAGGGCGTGACGGGGTTTGACTGAAAGCACTAACAGATCAAACTTTCCTGAGAAACTTCTCTCAAAGAACCTCATCCTTGAAAACCTGCTACATTAGTGTATCTGCCAACAGGGTCGGAGTGATACCTGCTTATCAGAATTTTAAAGTGCTTCCTATGCACTTTATACCAGTCTTTCGACCAGCTTTGAATTTCAGGCTTCATCACATTTAATGGAACATCGTGGCTGTCTTTGTGGTGTCAACACTTTTCTGTGGTCTGCTCTTGAGCTGCAGACTCTGTCCCTGCTATCATGACAGGGAACTCTTTCACCCTGACTTCAGGCCCGCATCTCCCCCTAACTGCAGCTGAAACAGAGCTCTGCCCAGCAGGGCTATTTTGAGCACTGTTAAGGGAAGTATCTCACAGTGCCCCTCACCAACATAAACCCTTTATTATTAAATAAATAATGCATAAATATAGACAATACATTTGCAGATTTTTCTTAATCATGGGTCTTTTATGGAACTGTAGATTCCTGTAGTTCAGTTAAGTCCTTTAGTAAAATTGCAAATGGAGATTAAATGAAATCCATGGATGAAATACCCTTTTGGTTTGGGATAGCAAAGGACAGGCACAAAGGACCAAGGACAAGAGAGTAGCTGTGACCATGGTTCCTATTTTTTGGCTCAGGATGGATTTGTGAAAGCTGGAGCTTGTAAACCTGGGCTGAGCAGTCCCCAAAATTTCCCCATCACGTCCACTGCCAGCCCCACGCTGTACTGGGCAGAAGAAGGCAGCAAGCAGCAGTAGAGTTACTTTACTCATGTCTTCAGGGAGACCAGAGTCAGTTTTGCTGAGGCTGGTGACAAGTTTTGGACTAGCCATGGGGTACCATGACTGCACCGCATCCTCGGAGGCTGAGGCATTGTGGCAGCCATGGGCAGCGAGCCCTTGGCATCTCCCTGCTTCAGGCAGGGCTTTAGAAAAGAACTCAAGTGGAGGGTAAAGGAGTGTGAAAACACAGGACAAAAGGAACTGCCCTGCAGCACAGTGAGAACTGTTTTCAGTGGCTAAGCTGAAAAACAATTGGCAACAACCATCGTTAGGTGATGGCATGCTAATTATTCACTCTCATTACTTGAATGTATTTGAGGTGCATGTATCACTATCAAAAGAAGCTCCAGTTCCATAGAAATAATTAAATATTTTTAAAAAATACTTTAAATTAGAAAAAAATACCACTGTAGACACAGATGTGCAATCACAAATAATTATTTTTCCAGAAGGTCAGCATATTTATTCTATGTCAGCTATCTGGTGGAAGATCATGATTCTTGCTTTATTGCTTTAAATCTGTTAAAAAGCATCTTTTCTATTGGGTTTCTTAGGTTGTTACACACAATAGTTGAAAGACCATGACCCATAAAAGCCAGAGGTTAATGTGATTTTCAGATATGTCAGCTGGAGTAAGCAGAAGGTCATGCAGATTGCCTATTGTTGTGGCACTGTGTTTGCTTAGGACATTTCCCGTGGCTGCCTTGGCCGCGGAAGCAGAGATATTCAGACAGTCCTGTTTGAACTTTTTCCCCATCAGCTCATTCCAGAACTGAACTGACTTCCCCTGATGCAACCTTTCCAGTGCCTTTTTTTTTTTTTTTTTTTTTGAGAGCATCTGAAGAAGCCTGGTTTCTGTGATCTTGGAAGATCCTTTAAGTTAGCCTGATTCCTGCATTACAGCACAACTGAAATGGGTCCAGTTCTCAACCAATGAAGCTCCTGAGTGTTGCTATACTCAGGATGGCCACTACTGGCACATTGTTAATGCTCTCACATGTCTCTCCCTTGACTGGCAGCACTGTACTACTGAATTAAATCCTGATTTTTCACCACTAAATCAGTCCCAATTGGGAGAAATTAAGCAGATGTAACAGTTACGTTTTTGTGCCTTTAGGAAGAATCATGAAGGGAATTATTCCATTACTATTACTACAATTACTACTACTACCACTACTACTACTACAACAACTACTACTACTACTTTTTTTAAAACTCACTCTGCAGGAGATTTTCAAAAGATACAGCTTCTAATCCATTAAAAAAAGAAGTCAAGAAAAAAGAAATCAAGCCCCAAACCCCTCAATAAATAAAATATGGTGAGGAATAATTAATTTAAATAAAACTGTCATGAGCATTAATAAGAGAGACCACTCAAGTTATAAAACAAGAGCAAGGTAGAAAGAGAGAGATGTGCTTGCCCAGGCTTAAATGCTTTAGGTCCCACACTAGTGACACAGGGTTTTGCAGAAAAAGAAGCAGATAGTATAACAAGAGAACTTTGAAGGATGCTGTAGAAGAATAGATAAAATTTATAGTATCTTTTTTCACAACTAAACCAGAAGAGCTTTTTTTTTTTACTCTAACACAACTCAATAAATATTTATATACTCACTTTTACCTCTTCATCAAACTTTTGGAAGTAACAACAAACTCTAAATACTTGCTTTTGTCTTTTTTTTTTCTTTTTATTGTCTGTTGACAAGATTCCATATATTAGTTGTACCGGTCTGAATGACAGCATATTAATATCAGAATGTCATGTATTTGCGAAAGTAGATAATCAGACTGACTATACAGAGACACAGACACATCAGGAGCAATGCTGGACAGAAAATAAAAAAGGAATGAGGAAAACAGTTTCCATATTCCTGCTTACAGAAGATGTGCATAAATCTAAGAGCTAAATGCAAAAGTAATATAATTTCTTTAACTTTGTCTGCCATCATTCACTATAGCTGTGACTGTGATTTATGAAAACATAAAACATCTGGTAAATTCAGCCTGAAGTCTAGGACCCTGGAGTTTTGACAACTTGCTCAAATATCCTACCTCCTTCCTTGGCAAAACTATGAGAATGAGGACCACATAAGGCACCTGGGATTTCATATGTCCAAGATGATATTCAAATCTTGACGTTCAGCCAGAACTGTTCATTTAATTAAAAAAGAAATATTTTTGAAAGCATTGCCTAACTCTAAGCATGATGGTTAAGGCTGTCAACAAGACCATGGCTGACATGCATTTGAAAGCCAGTGCCTGGCTGGCCTGAACTGCAGGAAAGCTTGTGCAGCAGAAGCCGCAGCCCAAATGTAGGGGCAGAATCATTATTCATGTTCACCATCTGCTCCTAAGCCACCATCAGCAGACAAGAAGCCCCTCACCCACCCACCCTGCTTAATCTTGAGACAGCCCCATGTAAGGAGTGTCTGCAGTGAAGGCAGCTGGCAGGTTACTCAAAAATTCCCCTCCATGTGGTACATACAAATCACTTCCCTGCATGTTTAACCCGTGTTTAACCCAGGCACCAGTCAAGACTATCTTGTATTCTGAAACATGCTCCTACTCAACTGGAAATGTTGAGGTAGTTGAAACACATGTACCTGTACTCAGTCAAGCTTTTAATACTGTCCCTCACCCCTACAAATACCTACATGTCCTTTAACCTGCTTATTTTCCTGTTGTCTCTGCATTGCAAACTATTTGACTAGTTTCATCTTTTTTTGCTGAGACTGTCAGCAAAAGTGTTGCCAGTGCTGACATTTTGAAGCCTCTCACAACATCATCAAGGCAAGATGTTCTTTCACAAGAGCCAGGGCAAAGGAGCCCCAGAGAGAATATAATCATTTTGCTCCACCTCCCCTATGAAAAGCTGCCAACAGAAGCACATAAACAAACTAATCCCTACTCCATCCCATTATTAGCAGATTTAGCTACAGGCATTCAAAAGGAGCAGATAATGGGAAGTAAGAAGAGACTGTAGAAGCAAAATCATAATGATGATGCTTATTGTGAAATTAGAAAATTATTTTCAGGATATTCGCAGATAGATTCTTGTAGAAAAAGTCATTCTGTAGCCTTTGGCAAATGTGACACTCTGGCAGGCTTATGGGCAGCTTATGTTGAAGTATTTATTTTTATTTATATAGATTGGAAGAAGTGTTATGATTTTGTAACATCTTTTGCTGTGATTGCTAGTCAGTTAAGATCCCTCCTCAGAGCCTTTTTTCTGCCTAGGTATGTAACTGAAGGCTGCTTTCATGCAGCTCATAACGTTGCATTTATTAGTCCTTCACTGTGAGAAGGGATATGAACCCACTTTTCTGGCATGAATACTTTCACCACTCAGCTGTACAGCGAATTTTTGAGTAAGGACAGGGCTGCGACAGGGCTTCGCTTTGTATCACCTCCGAAATATTTCTGGGAAGGTGCAGAAAGAATGCGTCTGCAAAAGCAGGAGGGGGAGGCTCTCTTGGGAAATGGGACACCAGGGCTCCAGCCCCTGCTTTGTTAAAGCCATCCTGATTCAGTACAACACTGCTCTGAAATACCTTCTCTGCCCTGCTGGTGAGAGAATTTTTTTAATTCCTAAAAGTACAGGGTTTTAGCCATTCAGCATGACCAAGAACAAAGGTAATTCTCCACATGCATGGAGTTAGGAGTGGAGCAGACAACTTTGGGCTCCTGTTCCTGCCTGCCATCCTAGGTCTCCTGATGAGTCCATGTTGTATATTAGCATGAAACCCACGTGTACAACTAGTTTCACACTAGCCTAAAAGAAACTTTGTATATTTGCTTGCCCTTCCCATGCCCCCAACTCACACTGCGCTTCAGCAGGTCTCTGATATATGCAATACTCTGAGGAGGACCTGCAGATGAAAAGCATTGGGCCATGAAAGGTGAATCCAGGTATAGCCACTGTAGCCTAACAAAGAAAAAATACTTACAGGTTTTGGTCACCTTGTGGTTAGGACAGCGGTAGAAAAAGAACATTTCACCCTAAATTTCATTCTGGAGAATAAAATATATGAGGGCTTGGCCTTGATACCATTTTGTGGACTGACACTTTGGGTAGCAGCCTTCATTGGGACTATCCAGCTCATTCTCTGTGGGGGACTGGATTGGACCACAAAGCCTAGGGACCATCACACTAACCATGCTCTAATGGAGATGCTCTCTCTGAGCTTCAGTTGCGGAAGTCTCTCAAAAGGAAATCCGCGTGTGAAATTAATATTGACTAGAGGATTGTGCAGTAGAAATCAGGTATAGCAGAGGAAAGATACCACTTCAAGTATTGCTAACATTTATTTATTTTTAAGTTTAATTGGTGCTTCTGCATGCAAACTGGCAAGAGCACCAACAGCTTCCATCTCATCAGCTCTTATAAGCCTAGAAATGCTGGGGGTTGCTGCAGGCAGACAGAGATCGGGTATTGCGGGAAGTAGGATTGATGTCTTAATAAGAGGCATTTTGTCTGCACGTCACTATAATGCTTCAGGCACTGTGCTTCTGAAGGGCCTTTCTCTGGAGATAAAGAGCTTCCTCATGCTAATTAAAGGTTGCACAGTCCTTTTGAAAAGGTAAGAATAACTTCATTGATCACCACATGACGTGGTAATCTTCCTAAGTAGAATCATATGCAAAAATAAGGCTTTAAGTGTTTTTTGTATGGGGAATTAACAGAGAAGTGCAACCAATTCTTCTGTCACAGCTTTTTTCCCCCTGCATATACAGATTCATCCCATAATGCCAAGCACCTATTCTGACACGCTCTCCGAATTTGTTCAGCAGCTCAGTTCACACCTGTGGATATTGACTACATCTGTGATAAAATGACCCAGAAGTTCAAACCTGCAGAAATGGTGCATTCGTCTCACATTGGACCTACTTCTTCTCTCACCAAAGTCTTAGGGAGCTTCTCCATTGCTTTTATTCAGAGCATGAAAAGCACAGGAAAAAAAACCTTCCGGTAAGCAAGCCACATAAGGTATAAACAAAGTACAAAAGCTAGTGAGAGTTACACTGTTGAAATAAATTCCACATTCCTATGAGGCAGAGCCCCAAGTATTGCCATATTATGCAAGAGAAACAAAAAAGGGCCTGCACCAGAAATAATTTTTATTATCAGAAAAAATTTAAACATGTCAAGTCAATGCACTTTCACTGGATACACTTCCAGCTAGTCCACATAATATATTTTCTGCTCAAGTACTCACAAGCTAGAACCAGAATCCTTACAGCCAAGAGGATATTTCATTTTACAAGCTTTTCCTTTATTTAACGTGAATTTTCTTACAGTTCTCTAAAAAGTAGCTACAAAGGCAAAAATAAGACACAAGGAAATGGAATGAAGCTGCATCAAGGTAAGGTCAGATTGGACATTAGGACAAGTTCTCACTGAGAGTGTGTCTGGTCACTGTGATAGGCTCTCCAGGGAATTGGTCATGGCATCAAGCATGTCAGAGGTCAAGGAGCATCTGGACAATGCTCTTAGCCACGTGGTTTAGCTTTAGGTAGTACTGCAAGGAGCAGGCAGTTAGATCCCATGATCCTTATGGGTCCTTTCCAATTTTGAGATATTCTGTGGTTCTATATAAAAATAATACCTACAGAGATGTTATGACAGCCCTACGAATTTTTTTGCTGTCTGTATTTGTCTCGTTTCCCCCTGGTTGTGTGGAATAAGTTGATAGCTGGAGGGCAGGGCTACAACTCAGAGGCATCTCAGCAGCCTGGAGAAATGGGCTGACAGGAACTTTCTGGAGTTCACCAAGAACATGTGCAAAGTCCTGCAACTGGGATGGGGAAAACCCATGCAGAGGACTGATGGTAAAGAAGGCATCTTCACAGGAAAAGGCCTGAGGATCCTGGCAGGCAATAAAGTGAGTATCAATCACCAGTGTGTCTTTGCAGTGATGAAGGGTAAACACATATTGGGGTGTATTAGCAAGTGTCATGGGAAGTGATCATGCCCCTTTGAATGGCACTTGTGAGAGTATTCTGTCCAGTTTGGGGCTCCCAGATGACCTACTGCAGTGAGGCCAGCAGTGGGCCACCAAGGTTCTGCAAGAAGATGCTGAGATAAATGGATTTGTTCAGCTTTTAGAAGGCAAGGCTAAGAGGAAGAAACCTTACTGCTGCCTTCAACTACCTAATAAGAGAGTATAGAGAAGGAAGAATTGTATTTTCAAAGGTGAATGGTGATAAGAGGCAACAGACACAAACTGCAACAACAGAAATCCCAAATAGATGTCAGGGGAAAAAAAAAAAGAATGGATGGTGGAATACTGGAACTGGTGCCCAGAGAGGCTGTGGTATCTCCATTGTGGAAAATCTATCCTTGGAAATACTGAAAACTTGACTGGACAAGTTTCTGGACAATATAACAAAACTTTAAAGTTGGCCCTGCTTTGAAAAGGAGCTGGAGGACATGATCTTCAGAAGTCATCTCCAATCAGAATTATTTTATGCATGAAAGTTTAGAGTGTTCTTTGTGTGAATCTGTTTTCATTATGATTAAAATTATTGAATTTGTTGAATGCTGAATACAATGCATGACAAGGTGGCATAATTCAGATGCTTCAAAGAGCTCATATGAATGTGTTTCTGGCCCACATGTAGCTTCACTCCCTGGCATGGTTAGCCATTCAGAGAGAAAAGTAGATTTACCCCAATGTCTCAAATAAGTTAACATTTTAAAAAACCTGTCATCTTTCCTTTGCATTAGTCATGGGATTGCAGAAGGACAGAGAGTCAATTTTCAAATATTTGCATAGAGAATTCAGCCTCAAAATTTTATTTGAACTCAATATCCAAACGTTTAAAGTTCTATCCACCACCAAAGAAAAATGTCTGGCTTGGACCAGGCAGACCATAGGCTAGGAGATATGGGGAACTTGCTGAGCCCTGCAGGGACTGACTATTACTTCCTTTGAGAAGTGAGGCTTCACTTCTGAGTCAAAAGGGAACATGATCCTCTTTCCCAGAGAACTGAAATCAAGGCATCTCTGTACTTTTCAGTATGAAGAGGCCATATCACACCTGTTATACTGTTGTATCATTACAGCATTCTTGTACCAGAGGTAAGCATCCACAGAATCTGAAACAGTGCGCAGATCTGTTTTGAGTGGTGAGCTGCTAAGCTGTCTCCCCATATGTCTGATCTGAGCTTTTCCTTGTCATCTAGCAGAGATAATAATTTAAACTCTAACAAGCCCACACATATTCCTTCATATTTCTCCCTCATGTTTTGTGCAGAATAGTGACTGCAGCATGGGGCCAGAGAACAAACACTGAATTCTCTCTGAGTTTTAGTCAATGATATTTTTCAAAGCCTTTGGGTCCAATAAACTGCAAAGTCTAGTACATTGGCACAGCTTCTCTAGAAGTACAGTTGATAACCTGTGAGGGATAGAGGGATACATGTCAACTTCTGCTCATGTCCCTCTTCTCACTACTGTCTTGTCTCAGTGGCTGGTCCTATAAGCATTAGTGAGGGAAATGAGTGCTGGAGTACCTGTCGGATGAAAAAACAGAGGCCGTCCAGCAGACAACAGATAGTATAAAGAGATTGTCTTGGGTGGAAGAAACTGGGAATTAACTAAGAGAGGTTTACTGTTCCTCAAAATACTTGTAATATCAACCCTGGAAATAAGTAAACAAGAGATAGGAAAAATAAACACCTCATGCTAAAGGAAGTGTATCTGTAATGCTTAATTAGGAGTAGATACATTTCCAATTCTACTTTAGAAGGCACTTAACATGCTCTTAGCACCTCTGTTCTCCAATATACTTTTGGTTCTCTAGACTTTATTAATAGACAACTTTATCATAAAAACAGGTGAGTGTAACAACAGCTTTACATTTCTTATGTCTGTATGTAAGGAACCTGTAGCAAACACAGGCATTGTTTGAACTCAGTTCTCAGGATGTTATTTAATAATAAGAAACTGAACAAGCTCACAGGACTCATTCTTCAAACCTTTGTGTGTTGAGTTTTATGCCAGCTGGTTTCTAGTATGAGCCAGCAAGATGATGGCAAATCTTCCCCACTATATGTATGCCATGTATGACGACTAACCAGCTTTCTCCTGCTAAGTTCCAGTACTGCACTACTCTCATGGTTTGCCGTACCTACCTGCTCCATTTCGCACTGCCTTTCAGTGAGACTTACAGCTCTCAGGAGTGCTGCAGAATCACAGGGCACCGACAGAGCCTTGCTTCAGAGAACAGACTTCCTACATGCTCCTGCTCCATTCCTACATTTTCTCAAAGCTTGGCACACCCAAATCTGCAACCGTTCCACAGATTTGGGTGACCACTACATGGAACAGACCTCCCAGTTTGTTTATTTCTTTTTTTTTGTTTTTAATTGTAGAAGAGCATGACATGGTCAAAATTACACAAGAAGAGAAGAAAGGGTTAAAACATCTATGTCCTCAAATTTGAAGATGTTTGGCCCCGTTCTTTCACTTTTGCTCCATGACAGCATCCTAAACGTCCGGCGGTGCGCGGAGGAGCCCGGGGGCTGCCACTCCGTCACCGCTGACCGGCGGGAGGGCACGTCCCCGGCCTCCCCCGGCACGCAGGGGGAACCCACGGCAGGCCGGCAGCAGAGCTCGCTTTCGGCCACGGTCCCCAGTTCTCTTTTCTAACAAACGGCTCTGTGGGGAAAATATCCTTGGTGTGTTTAAGCAGGAGAAGGCAAGTAAACCCTCCAAGCGCGAGTCTTGCTCCGCAGGATCAGCGGGCTCTGCCGGGGCTGGGACGGCGTTGGCTCAGCCCAGGGGTAGCAGGGACAGCGCACTGCGGGCGGCGATGTCCAGCCCCCGCTAATGGAAGCCCGAGCGACTAGGCGGGAGACGCCTCCCGGGCAGCTCATCCCGGAGGCGGCCGCGGGCACGACCGCGGGTCGCGGCTGCATCGCTGCGGGCAGCCGGGGGCGGCCCCGCCGGGCCCAGGCTCCGCCCGCCGCGCACCTGCCGCGGGCCGCCCCCCGGCGCGGGTAGGCGGGCGGGGGCGGGGGCCGGGGCCGCCCGTGCCCGGCGTGTGCCAGGAGCCCGCCGGTGCCGCAGGAGGAGCAGGAAGCGCCAGGGCGAATCCAGCCGCGCTATCACATGACTCAGCAGCCGCTGCCGCCGGGCTGAGTTCACCCAGCGCCGCGCCGGGAGGGGGAAACCTGCAATGAGGCCTCGGCCCCGCGGCTGCCCCTGAGCCCACCGTCCTCTCGCCCGGCTCCGCGCGGCCCGGCGCCCCCATTGCGGGAGCGCGGCGGAGGTGCCGGAGCCGCCTCCGCAGCGCTGCCCGCCGGCGCGCCCCGCTCCCCGCCCTGCGCGGCGGCCCCGGCGCTGCCGCCGCCGCCGGCGGGGGGTACTATGCTCACGCGGGTGAAGTCCGCCGTGGCCAATTTCATGGGCGGCATCATGGCTGGCAGCGCGGGCGCCGACCACGGCAGCGGCGCGGACTTGCCCCTCCGCTTCCCCTACGGGAGACCCGAGTTCCTGGGACTGTCCCCGGACGAGGTGGAGTGCTCCGCCGACCACATCGCCCGCCCCATCCTCATCCTCAGCAAGGACACCCGGCGCCTGCCCTGGACCACGGGCTACGCGGAGTGAGTACGGAGCACGGCCGCCGCGGCGAGCAGGTGGAGCGCGGCCGAGCCGCTGCCCGCGCTCCCGGGCGCACCGGCGGCGAAAGGCGGCGATGCCGAGGGAGCCCCCGGCGGGGGCCGGCGCTGCCGGAGGCGGGGGGAGCGCAGCCCCGGGCCTGCGCGGCGCCGCGGGCAGCGGGAGCGGCGGGGGGAAGATGCAGAGGGGGGGAGCGGCATCCCCGGCGCCGTGTGTCCGGCCCTGGCCGTGGCTCTGTACCTGGGTGGCTCCTTCCCGGGAGCCCGAGGATGCAAACGGCCAGCTGCCCTTGAAGGTCCCCGTGGGAGTGGCCGGTACCCGGATCGGCGAAGGATGGCAAGGGGCAGCACCGGGCTCCCCTACCCGTAGTGACGGCTCCGGGGCCGCAGGGGCCAAAGATGGGGTACCCGCCGGTGAGCAGCAGTCTCGGTCCTTGACCCTGGAATAAGAAGGGCTTTTGGTAGGGAACCCAGTTTGGTTTGTGCGTGTGTAAATACTTCCCGCTGCCCAGGAATAGTGAAACGTGTGGGGTTTGGGACACCTTCCTGTGGACCTGACAGCCGTTGTGCTCGCTGGTGGTGACTGGTCACATATCTCCCAAAGTCTTTCTAGTTTGGGGGGACGCTTGAGGACCACAGGCTCCAAACTGAAAGAAAAAAAAATCCGTTGGCTAGCCCTTAAACTGGGCTTTCCAAATGGTTTGTTGCCCTGACTCACTCATATAATGGTATTTACTTTAGAGGGTGTCTGATCAGGACCTGGTTGTAGCCTTGCCAGCCAGATAAAAGGCAGTGTGCCTTTGGATGCATCCAGCTGGCAGTGGGAGTAGCTGCGGAGGCAAGGCATGTCCTTGCACTTGATTCCTTTATCGGTAGGCACATCGTTTTCCTTGAGGATTCTGGGTGCAGGATTCAGTATTTGGTTTCTTTCTGTTACTGCTTCTAAGTCTTGAGCATGTCTGGCGATCCATGTTGCTACCAACTCAGAGATTACAGAAGTTGCTAAGATAGCCCTTCCAGACTACAAGTTGTTTTGCTATAGTCTCTTCAGACATACATGAATTCCCCAAAAAACTATTGCAAAAACTACAGTGAAGACTTCATCTTGTTAATGAGCAATCACTAGCTTTATTTAAAAGGTTGTTACATCATTGGGGATGCTGAAATGGGAGATTTAAAGAGAGATTTTAATGACAGATTTAAAGAATTTGAAATTGGATTGTTCTCCTTAGATTATTACTAAAGAATTGAATAGATTACTGAGCAAATTCCCCATGAACTGTAAGTTTAAATATTTAAAAGTAAGCTCTAATTGTTCTGCCACTATAATAGTCCCTTGAAAAGCACTTCTTTACCAAAATAAGTACATGCTGCTATCTTCATCTTAGGTGATGTTCTGTGGCTTTCAGCAAGTAACTGTAATTGCAAGTTGGTGGCAAAGTGGAAGGGAGGTTCTCTGGATCCCAGGTGTGTGCATCCGATGAGCGTCACCTGAGACTGCTGGGGCAGAAAAATGTGCGTGCTGGAAAGTGAAGGTTCAGGTCAACCCTGTTGATAAAACCTGATGTGAGAGTTTGGAGACAAAATAAATGGCTCTGGTGGTCATGAAAGCAGAACATACCAGGATTGTTTTCATATACTTGTTGCTCTTCCTTCTTGAGCTTTGAGCAGCTTGGTTAATTGGGAGGTGTAAAAAAGTCACTAGCTTTCTCAGTTCCCGTTGTTATCTATGTGAAAAGAGGTTGCCTTTTTGTTTTTTCTCTGGTGGTTTTTTTGTTGTTGTTTTGTTTGTTTTTGGTTTTTTGTCTCATCCCCTTCCCTTGCAGTTACTGGCTCTAGTACTGGTGGAGCAGATCTAAGGGAAAGGTGGTACTTTTTAGAGAGAACTAGTGAATGTGTCTCTACCCTCTTCCCAGAAGCATGTATATGATGTTCCAAAATTTGGGTTCATTGTAACCAGAAGTTACCAAAATGCTCGCTGTGAGAAGCTGACAGGAAAGCAGTGCCACCAAAACTGCATTGTTTTCCAAAGGCAAAGCATTAATAAAGAAGAAGAAGAAGAAAATATGGACAAACTCAGATATACTAAATATGACCTTTTTTTTTTGTTTTACTCATACTGAGCTACTACTAGGCTTTCTGAAAATAATTGCAAGACTTGCTGGGAGATGTGTTGAAACTATGTTTTTCTTTTGAAACAGGTTTGAGTTATATAGAGAAAGGAAATGGAAAAAGTACCAGGAAGATGAAATTACTATTACACATATTCTGAAGTTTGTTGGCTTGGGGAAAGCAGGGGATAAAGTACTTTTATGCTATTATTTAGCATTTTGTTAGTGTCGATATTAAGGAAACCATCAGAACAATGTTTGCCTTTTGTTACAATACAAGTGAGCCCTTACAAGAATGTTAGGAGGAAGTTTGGTGTCCTCACAAGCAGCTTGTGATGTAACACAAAGGTCAGCTATTTAACTCACATTTTGCTAGTTTGCTTTGGTATGAAGATGTGAGAGAAAGGCCATACCTGCAGTGTGCTGAGGTCAGCTTCCCTGAGCTATTGCCTTTTCTGCGTTTTCATGTTTTAGCAAACCAGCAAAAGTGATTTCAGTGTTCTGTTGGTTGGGATGCCTGTGGACACAGGGAGTTTTACTTCCTGAAGCTAATGAGAGGTTTGTTGTAGACTTAGTAGGTGGAGATTTGGCCCAGAAGGTATAAGGAGAGTGTGTGCCACCTCTACTTTGTCTGCCCTGATGTTGTGAGCCATTGCACAGTGGGGTTTGAGTCAGTGGATTTATGTTCCACACCCAGCACCAGCATCTGTCTCACTATCTTCAGGAAGAAAATTTGGCTCTGAGAATAGGTCACATGGAGGCTTAGTTTCAGGAAAGCATTTGTAGTGTTTGTGTTCTTTAGTTGTAAAACATGTCAGTTTACAGATGATACTGGAGTTCCTTGATGTCGTCATGTTGGTATTTCATCCAAGCTGGAGAAGGCATTTTGGGGTTAGACCTGGTTCCCATGCAGGACTGAAGCAGTTTGTATGTACAAAATAAGCATTTTTTTGTAGGGGATTCCTCTTGTTTCTTTGATCCCTGAGGATTATTGTTTCTTACTAAACAACATATTGACAAAGTATCTCACCCTGTTGACTATTTCTTTTCCCTAGTATCTGTGTGGTATGTGCCTGTTCATCTGACTTATTCCCCTGGAACAAGCACTTCTCCTCCGCTCCACTTTCTTGCTCCTTTTGTAATGAACATTTTTTGTAACAGGTATTTTTGCAATATTGCTCATTCATGTCATATATTTTAACATATTTTTTAAATTACCTACTTAGTTCTGCGATATTATGTAGTGAAATGTAAATTAGCCTTTATTTTTTTATTATTAACTCTCCCTCTTTTAATGCTGTGATCGTTATGAAAAACATTTGCCTGTAGGCAGGCAAATGAAATCTTCAGAAACCTATTTGGTGCTGGGATAAAATATCATTGCTTCCTGAAATTTTGGTGAGAATCCCATAGGGACTCAGCTTCCCTTAGTAAGCAGCCTAAAAGTTGTCTTCTGAAGTGACTGGCGTGCACATGTCCCTTCCTTGCATGGGAGACCTGAGACCTTGAATTTTGTAGTACAGGATGGCAAAAGGCCAGCTGATGTTTCAAAGAGATACTCTTATACTAGAGACACTTGTCTAATGGTCATCAGGCTCCATAGAAGCAAAATTAAAATTGTATCCCACATCCAGTAAGCTTTTTAATTGTCTTTAAAGGTATCGTTTTATTTAGAAATAAACTCTTCATTTTTTAATCAAGGGTGTCTTTAACATAGTCTTCTGCATGCGGTTAGCCGGCATGCATCAGGAATGTCCCTGGGAGAGGGTAGTCTGTTAACAAACGTTCTTTTAAGTCTGCCTTTAATCCAGAGGAGTAAGGAGATTTGCTGCTCTCTGAAAAGTTAAGTGATTTATTTGAATAAGGGAGGGTGGGAGGGATCCTGCCTCACACTTTATTTACTCACTGCCCTCCCTCTCCTCTGCAAGCAGCTGCACTTCCAAGGCCATGGGGATCTCTTCTAGAGTTTTCCTTGTCTGAGCCACGAGCTGGCTTCTGAGCTTCTGCTTGGATTGCCCTGTTACTGGGAGGGAAGTTTCTTCTTTGGTCCCTTCCTGTGCTGTTTTCAGTTGTGACCTCTTCCCTGCAGTGCTGCTGATAAGCAGCCCCAGTGTTCAACTCTGAAAGTAACTGGCAAAGTAAAGGCAGTAGCATAGAGTATGTAATGTGAAATGATTCAGATGATATTCACTGCATCTGAACTCTACCCAGAACATTATTTTTCACTGTTTCCTCTTCTGCTTTGTCTTCTTCCCTCTGTGAAGGTAGAGGATGAACTGGGTGGAACAGAGCCCTTCTCTCCTGGTTGAATTCCCTTGACTACATATGGCAGGATAAAATAAATGCTACATTTGCAAATGACGAAGAACTAGCCTGCTGCTCATGCTGGTGGAGTTGCAGAGAAACTGCAACTGAGTAGCGTTTTGTGATAGAAAAAGAAGATTAGTCATTTTCCATCCATTTAAAATGTATATTCCTACAGACCAGAATGCAGTACTGTAATTGCTCTTCTAAACTGTATGAATCCTGGGGATGGGACTGTAGCTGGTTGTTTCTGTGTCCTCTGTGTTCCTCTCTTTGCTCTTGCTTTTCTGCCATCTCTTTGGAGAACTTCAGAAGGTACTGTTAAATACACTTAAGGGACAGGGGGAAAGATTCAATTGCATGTTGTCTGTGTCCTCATGCAAAAGAGAATTTTGCCCGCCTTTTTAATTTGCTTTTTGAAAAATTCTAAATGACACTTCAGATACCTTTGCAGTTTCGAGTTACAATAGGTTTCCAGAAACTTGACTTTACTGGTATGTGTGTTTCTTGGCTTAAAAAGTCAATTTATTATCCCAGCAGTGACTTTTGTTTGATGGGACAAAGTCCGGGCTGTTTTTCCGTACTGTTACATTTCAGAGATACTGTGGTTTCTCTGCTCTGCAGGCCTGCAGTAGAAATTACATTTTCTCTGTGGTGTTGGTGGCTAGTGACCCATAATGAACGCAGCGTTGTAGGTGAAGCATGATGACCATCTCCTTCTACAGCATTATTACAGTGGCAAGTTGTTACAGTTCACAATGAAGAGGGGGAGCAGTTAATGGATTTTTTTTTTTCTTCTCAATGTACTCGATTTTTTTAAGGCTGATGATATTGCATCATGTTTTCTCATGCTGTTACTTAGCTTGTAATGAATGTACGTGAGAATTGACTGGAGGTTTTTATTAAAATATTTTCCAGCATTTCTCAGTGATCGTAAATATTTTGGGGAGTTAAGATAACACAGAAGTATTTGTCTACCTTTTGTGTTCTGTCTAGACCAAACTACTTATACAGATGCTAAGCATTTTAATAACAATATGAAGCAGGTGAAACCTTAACATGTCTGTGCGCTGAGGTAAGGCAAAACACAGCAAATGAGAAAATATTCCTGAGTTGAATATTATGATGTTGGAGGATAGCATAGGGCTTGCAACTACTGATTGCTTATTCTAATCCCCGTTGCTTCTTATTAACAGAAGATAACAACACCACAGTCCTGCTCCTGTGAATTGGAAGTGATAGTCTTTCTAACCCTCACCTGGGAGCATGACTCATACCCCATCGGTAAACACATTTCTTGTGTGTGTTCTGTTTGGTACAAATTTCAGGAGGATGATACTCCTGGGGAAAGGAATACTTTTTTTCATCTTGTTCTGTTTGGCTGTCTTTTCCGGTTGTGTACACAGAAATAATGAATTACTTTCCTTTTTAAACTTTAAAAAAAATTGTTTGCAATTCTCTTTGTCTAGATGAAAATATTTTTATTCTTTTTGTAGTTCAGAACATAAGACTGAGTAGGACCTGAAGAATGAACTAAAAACTCAAGTCCCATACATGTAGCTAAAGACAACTGAACAGTCTTCCTCTGTATGAATTATTCTTCTGTGCACATTATAATGTTAACTTTAATGTATATTGCCTGGCTCTTGTTTAAACCTGGGTTCAGCCTACAGAAATCTCATGATAATTTTAAGAGCTTCAGAAATCCCTTTCCTTATGCAAGAGCTTATGCTATAGCATCTAATGTTTATGTAATGCCCTAATCTGCCAAGTGCATTGTAAATAATATTTTCAGAATAAACTTGGAGAAAAATGTACATGTGTAAATGGACCGGTTCTTCTAAGTGAAAAAAATGCAGCAGTGAGGATAAGTTTTGGCAAGAGATTTGATATGAATGTGGGGAATGAATCTCAAGTTTTAGGTTCTGTGTTTTGATGACACAGTTATTTTTCCTGCTGTTGTGTACTTGGCTTTTCCTATGTGGCCTCTGACTTCTTAGAACTTACAGGGATAAAAGGAGAAAAATAGAAAAAGGATAAAAAAGGTAAACGATGCTCAGGTATTTTTAATACTGTCTAAGTTGCACAAGCATGATTTCTAATGAGACAAGTATGAAATTCATGCCTCTAAGCTAGTCCCTCTATTGCTACTCCCTCAGAGGCTTAAGACTAGTACTGTCTCACATGTTTCTGAAAGGCTTCCTTGAGCACGGTCCTAGCTTCTGACACCAGAGGGTGACTATGTCCTCCCAGGTGACTATGTCCTCCCTTCCTTTGGACCCTTCTGCCTTGGCATAGGTGGCAGTCAGCAGATGTTACTGGCAAACACTCCAGCTTTGTTCATTTGTCTCTGTTGCAGCTGCATCACTTGGGGTAGGTGTAAGTGGGAATGGCTTGGCACAGTTATCATCACGACATAAAGTAAACTGACAGGGCTGTGGCCCTCGGGGTGAATGGCTTTGAGCCTGTGAATGTGATCAAATGAAACATGCTCAATTTGACCTTGAAAGGAAGCAGTGCTGCAAAGCACAGGTCATTCCTGTGATGGGATCTGTGTGCCGCTTGAGAAAGAAAGATGGTTTGTGGGTTTAAGGATGGGTTAAGTCAGCTTCGTGAGCTGAATCCCAAATAAGACTTGGAGTGGGGGAGCGCTGTTAATGAGTGCAGGGAGATAATTTAGGCAGGGAAGACATAGCTACTTTGCTGTGGCATGGGGCTGCAGTAGTTGCTGTATCTGTGATGGAGCAGCATTTGCAAGGAAGATAGAGACTCCTGAATCACATCTAACCTGGATCTTTATCCACTACCCCTTGGATTTCTGTTCTGATTGAATTTGCAGTTCTAAAATGCAAGAGGTCCTATTGGACAGCAGCACCTTTGTATTAACTGTGCCTTTTGTTGTCTCTGTCTAATGATTTTTTTTCTTCCTTCTTGTTAAACAGAAAGAGAAAGGTGACTTCTCAGAATTGGTTCCCATTGGGTCAGGCACAATACTTGGTAAATACTTGGTAGGGTATGTTTGGGATGGCCAGCTACAATACATGTATTATCCAGAGTGGTTTTGTGATCAGAGGTCAGGTGGAGTGGGTCACCGTTTCAAGTGCTTGGGGCACAAAACAGTGAGCAGGGCTGGTGAGAGAAATCCCAGCTTGTGTCAAGCCAGTCTGCCCCTCAAATCCAACAGATGTGGGATGGAAGTTTTATTGCATGGTAATTACAGAGGGTCCAGCACGTAGGAGATGGCCAGCAGGTCCGTTGAAGCCATCTGGCTTCCCCACTGCTATCTCCCCAATCCAGCAGCACACTTGCTGTCTAGTAGATGCTGCCAGCTGTACTTCGGGCTGTAAGTGGCAGGGTGCTAAGTGGTTGATGATGCATGAGCTGTTCAGTAGGTGAAGCTCATAAAATGGCTGGAGGCAGGTGTGATTCCTCCTCCCAATACTGTATGTAAGGCAAGTGTTTGTCTGAAGAGTTTAACGTTCTCCAAGTAAATACTGCACACAGTATTTCATCAGGGGGAAGCAGTGCTAGGGTAAAGCCAGCCAAAGGGATGTCTGTGGCTCTTGATCACAGCATGGTTTAATTGCTGAAGTCTGAGTGGGGGAAGGAGATATGTAACACCAAGCTGAGGCAGTCAGCATTACCAAGTGCAGTGGGTAGTGCAGGAGGGGATGTGGGCAATGCGTAGTTGGGGAATGCCAAAATATGGACCCTGTACATAACTTAGCAATCACACTGATTTAAGAAAGAAACTCAGATAAGAAGAGGTTTTAGTGGGTTGTAGCCAGCAGGCAACTTTCTGACACGAAGTAGAGTGGCAAATCTAGAGCTTCGCCCATTTTTTGGGATCTATATTCAACACAGTGAGGCTTAAGGGGAAGAGAATCTGCTGAGGGAGTCTAGAGCTGCTTGAGGTACAGGGATATGGGCAGTGCTGTGTCTGCAGAGAGCCTCTGGCTTGACAGAACTGAAAATCTTGTGTGGCCTACATGGGGACCTAAATGAACCTTCTCTAAGACAAGCAGGAGTTGAGTGGGTCTGGTCCCCCAAGATCATGTCAGCCTCTCCCTCCTCTGGCATGGGGAGATCTGTCTGTCCATTGCGGTCACGTGTCATAATGCCAGCTTGTTTTCAACTCTAATGAACGATGTCAGACCCTGTAGTACCTTTCCCTCTTATGAAAGCAGATCTGAGGTCTTGGTGGTGACTGTGGCTTAAAGGTGAATAACCATTTCCAGTATCTTTTTTTTCCCCTTCCTCTTTCTTCTTTTTAAAGTGCTACCCTAAGGTGTAGTCAATCTTGACTGATTGTTTTTGATGCTGTTCAGGCTCTTTTGCAAGCAAAAATAATGACACTGAAACTGTGATTTGAGGCAGCCAGCTTTGCGTGATTTCAGGGAGAAGGGGGTGGGGGGGGAAGATTAGGAGACTGTGCCATGGCCTTTATGCTTTCCATGGTGGTATTCTGCTACAATAAGGGAAGGAATACACTGAGCTTTGATTGCATCTGATATCCTGCATACCACTGCTCCAGAAATCCTGCGGCAAAGTGTCCTTGGACTGGCATTAGAGGTCTGTGAGATTGTCCCTTTATAGGCATAGCTCTGTTTCCAAAGTCTTTGCAGTTAATTTCTTCTTTTATTTAATCTGCTGGTCCCATATCTAAGTGCCTTTTGTGCTGTCCTGTCTGTGTATCTACCCCGTTGCGTAAAGGTACAGACAAGAGGTGAGTTCTTTCCTCCTCTCTGCTCCCCACTGTGAGCCCTTCTGGGTTTCTCTGATTTATTTCTCTGTCCTTTGTGTCCTGTTATGATAATTTCTGCTTTCCAAACTCCCTGCAAGGAGCAAAAAAGATCCAGCTTCAGCCAAGTTCTGCAGCAGATCCTTTTTTTTTTTCCTGCCAACATTGATTCATTCAGGCCAAGTATGATTTTTCTATCTTTAGGTATGTGTTAGAGACCTCCTCAGAAACAGATGATGCGTAGTGCATGTTTGTAGTGCTGTAAAATACCTGTCAGTCATAACTAACAATCTGGTCCTTGGTGGAGTTTGACATTGAAGGTGGGACTGAGGACATGTCTCCAGCTCTTATAACTTGAGCAGTGCTCCATTTTGTGCAGAAGGCTTGCAAAGAGACAAAATAAGTAACCTTGCTGTTCATCAGAGATCCCTGTGTTTTCCAGCTGAGGCAGGTCACCATGTGAACCCATGGGGTTTGTTAGGTTTTGAAACAGTTTGAGTGAAAGATGGATTTGGGCAACATTTCCCCCCACCCCTCCAACTAAGTGCCACTAATATTTAAAAAAAATTTTTTTTTTCTCTTCTCTCTTGAGGGGAGTTGTTATTTTATTGTTGGTTGTGGACCTTTTTCCTTTTTGATTCATTATCTCTGCTGCCTGTCTGGGGAGGAGAGAGCAAGAAGCTGTCAAACTTAATAAAGGGCAGCAACCTTTTCTTTTTGGTTGTGAAGAGCACTCCTTAAATTGCTTCAGGCCCAAGCATTGTAACTGAGAGCAGGGTCCTCTTCAGCAGGTTCAGGGCTGCATTGGATGATCAGTTTCAAAGGCAAGAACCCCTTTGTTAAACTCCTGTCCGTGCCTTGCTGACCAGGCTCATGAAGCAGCTGAGCAGCTCTGCTCCTACCCTGGGGCGCAAAGGGTTGCACCTCCCTTGGCTCCAGTGGCCGCGGGAGGGAGCTTAGTGCCTCTTCCTCTGTCCCCTTGCATCTCTCCCACTGTTAATTCCATTGGCTCCATGTCTGTGCAGGTGGCTTGGCAGACTGAGTGAGGGTCTTGGATTTTTTATTTGTTCAGCAGTACGTGATGCTTTGCAGAAGCCTGTGCTTTAAGCGTCTTTAAATTGCTGGTTGTGTTTTTTAAAACAGCATTTTGAAGAAAGTGCCTTTTCTTCTGAATTTGTATTAAGAATCTTTGTTTCATGAATGAATGCTGAAGTTTGGAATTGAAACTAGATCTATCTGAACTAGTTTTTGTTTCTCTTTGCTGAGCTTATTTTTAGGTGTCTTGACTGAGAAAGATCAAATCCTTGAAAAGAAATGGGGAAAAAAGGAAACTTCTAATTTCCTAGGCTCAAATTTTCAATGTTTATCCTTTAGAAAGTCTAAGAGTTGTACAGTGAAACCTACATTGTATTTGTGGTGCCATGGGGGGTGGAGTATGCCTTTAGATTTTGGTATTTGGAAATGGAAAATAGTAATTATAAAGGTATCCTCAGTGATTATTGCTGCTTGTGTCATGACAAAGGTCAAAGTTTTATGTATGTATGGTTGGTTTGATATGAGTGACTTACATTTTGCAGGATGTAAACAGAAATTTTTCTCCCCTTCTTCATCTTCCCGTTTGAACAGAAAAATTAATAGTTTTTCAGCTATTTTCGTGTGTCATTTGACGATTAGAACTTGGCCATACGTGCTCTCAACCATAATGCAGGAATTGATAAGGTATTAAAATGTACACTGATCTCTTTAAACAAAGGTGCATCAGCATCACTCTTGGAGGGCAATTCCTTGTCCCTTACCTTGTCACTCCTCTCATTAATCACATCTCCAGACCTGGGCTTTCAGTTCATTTTGTTTTTCTTCTCAATATAGTTCAAGATCAGCGTCTCCATAGTGTTACAAAATCTAGATTGCAACTTCTTCAGGCCGGGGCTCCCTCTGGGGTACTTCTCAATGTCATTTTAAGGTCTCTTTATCCCTTCCTGGTAGTGCAAAGCTAGGAATTACAGTCCAGTTAGTTCCTTTGGCAATCTCTGCAGAGTAATCCCTGAAAATCCTAGGTCTGTGGATGGTAATTCTATTAGCTGTTCAGCAAGCTGAGTCTGGAAAAATGCAGCTGGTGTGTGGGAATGTGGGAAGTTCCCCATCTCTGCCTTTAATCCTGCTTTTAGAGGGGAAAAAAGTTATAGGCTAATGTGATTAGCTGTAATTCCATTCTTGCTTGGTTTTAGAAAAGTGTCTGATTCTAAATCACAAGCTAGTTCTGTGAAGTGCTTTCATAGAGGGGAGAGGGAACTATTTTGGTAACTTGGCTCATCTGTCTTTGAAAAAGCACTGGAATCAAGAGAAGAAGAAACTCTCATCGCCAGCAGTAAGTTTCTAGTTCTTGCTGCACAGCATAATTTAGAAATCTGAAACTAAGAGCATGTAAATGGAAACAGAACATAATCCTTTCAGGTGTTTAGGGGGGGGTGTGTGTGTATAAACATGGGCATGGAACAACTTAGCACACTGCAGATCACTCTTCAGGGCTTTGCAGGCCCAGAGGTTTACGTTGGGATTGTGTTATCGCCTCATACGTGACGGCTGCTGCTGCTGGCACTGGTGGCGTGGCTGGTTTAACGCAGACCAGGGATAGAGCTGTCTCTAATAAAAGCTGTGGCTTCTACCTGAAGTGAATGATCTGGAGACCTTTTTTCCCCCTTGAGGCACGTGTTTTTCTTTTTAGTGCTGAGGGAATGAGAGGATGGACTTCTGTGTGAGCACTGGTGTGAAGCGTTAGAAACGCTGCTGGGCCCTGGAGAGGGGCAGAGGCAGGAGCCCCTGTGACAAGAGTGGAGCACGCTGTGGCCTGTGTGAGCATGGACAGCACTCTGCTGTGGGGACACAGGGCAGCGTCCCCTTGTGTGAAAGGCAGAATGCAACCTGACCAGATTAGTTGTGCTCAAAGGTTCCATGCTCCCTGTGGCCCTCGTATGGGGAGAAGAAAGTGTTGCCCTCACCAGCTCAGCCTGTTTTCTTTTTGCATGAGAAAGGAGGGAGAAGGCAGGGAAATACCTTGTTCGTGTCTGGTCTGTTGGAGAAATTGGAAATGAGTGTGCCTAATCTTGGAGTCAAACACTGCCTGAACCCTCTGTAGTGAAGAGCTCTGGAGAGGATGAGGTCAAAGGACTGAACTTGTTGCGTTTTTTGTTCAAGCAGCAAATTTGAGATACTTCAGTTTGGAGAAATTGGATGAATTGAGGCTTTTCCTTGACTTCCTGACAACTTCTCCCTCCTCTCATATCCTTTCTTGCCAATGTGGTGGCAGTGACACTGGGGCAGGGAGGTCCTGGTGGTGGCTGCCCCCAGAGTCCCAGGGAAGAGAGGGAGTGTGCAGGCACTGCTGGAAGGGTGTCTGGCCAAGCAGTAACACAGCTGCTTGGTTCAGTTTCTAAACGATCGCAAGGTAGGAACAAATTCAGTGAAAAGGAGTATTATTTACTTCTGTCTCCTGTGTTGAGTTGCCTTAAGTGTTGGTCCTGTTACAATAGTTCAAATGCTTGGAAGAGATGATGCTGTAGAAATAAAATGTTGCAATACTAATCCTATAAATTTATAGGCTTAGTCAGGCTGGTGTTTTGAGAGGTTGTGTGGAACTGCCTTGTTTACAAGCAAAAACTATCACTTTGAAAGTGGTGTAAGGTACACTGCCTCTCTTGCACTTACAATCTTGGTGGTTTGGTATTTGTGGTTTAACTGCTGTGCTCTCTCACAGCTTTCTCTAAGGCCAGAAAACCTCTTTTAGTTATCAATAACTGAGTGCCTTTCACACAACAGCAGCAAAAAAAGCCTCAAAGCTCCTCCCACTATCAAATAAAGGGCGAATTTCTGTTCTTTTCCCTTTGAAACTGCTTCGTACTCCCTGGAGAACATGAAACCACTCGAAGAGTAGATGAATTTAATCTTGGAGAAATGTAGTGGTGTTTGGCAAGGATAATCTGAAGTAGTGTTACACAGGTACCTGTTTTGAAAATATAGTTACCCCTCTAGTATCGTTTCAGAGAGCATGTGTACGATCAAAGTAGGATGTGATAGTAGAAAATGGGTTGCCTCTGAAAAGTCTACTTTTAAAGCACTGTTAAGACTGTGTTCACCCTTAATTATGGGCAGCGCTAAAGAGGAGTAATGACTATGGAAAAAAAACTAGTAGGAAACATAGAGGAGTTGAAAGAGGGCAACAAAAATGAAGCGTAAAAAGGCAGGAGAGAGCATACTGAAGGCAGGGTAAATATTTTTATACTGGCGGAAAGGTTTGACGGGAATAGAAGCCCCTATGACAAAAAATGAAGGGCTGTAAACAGCAATAGAGATAATGCTTCCCTGTGTAACTTTAGAGTATACAGGCAGAATTCTTTGCAAGAGAACATACCAAAGAAGTCTGTTACAGATGTAGGTCAGAGTCTCCTGTTTCAGGAAGCCATGAGACTGTGGATTTAAAGGTATTTAAAGACAGGTATCTTGAAAACCTAAAATCTTCCCCCACTCCCCTTTTTTCTTTGAAAGAGAGTAGTTTTCATGTTTGCTGCATGACAGGTGTCTACTGGGCATTAAGGGGATTTTGCTGCCATGGTTGGGTTAATTCCTGAATTAACCTGTTATTTCTCCCACTTCCACCTGTGCAGCAGAAAGCAGTGCAAACCCCCCTCCCCTTCCTTCTTCTTACACCCAATTTTTATTGCCAGCATGATGCCATATGGTATGGAATATCCCTTTGGTCAGTTGGAGTCAGCTGTCCTGGTTTTCCTCCTTTCCAATTCCTTGTGCACCCCCAGCCCATTCACTTGTGGAATGGGGTGAGAAAGCAAAAAGGTTCCTTTGATGCTTTGTAAGGCCTACTCTGCAATAATGAAAGCATCTCTGTATTTCTGACCCTGTTTCCAGCACAGATCCAAAACAGAGCCCCACAAAAGCTAGTAGGAAGAAATCTAACTCTATCCCAGTACACAGAGGAAATACCAAAAGGTAGGAGAAGGCCCCTCCTTTCTATTGCAGGATACTGCAATAGAAAATGGAAGTGGCAGCACAAACTACCAAAAAGTGGTGTGTAGTTTTTCTGCATGGAGAGAAATTCCTTTAAAAAAGAAAAAACCTCTTTTAATGGTGGGTAGCGTTTTCATTTTAGGAGCGTATATTTAAACATTGCAGAAGGCAAATTTTTTTGTTCAAAGATGAATGTGCTTATTTTATGATATTCCAGAGTAAGAGTTTTTCCCCAGAAAAGAATTGAGGAAGACTACTTCACCAAGAAGAAAAATAATTACTGCTGGGTATTGCCATCATGTAACATCTTATTCTTTGTCCTTCAGTTCTTGTGTAATATTTTAACTCATGTTTCACAAGCAAAAAGGCAGAAGAAATTTGTCCAGATACCTGTTTTTTTTTCCTCTTCTCCTGTTGAGAGCCACAGCTCCTCAGAAGCATCACAGTCTTGTGGGGCTCTTATACAGCTTTCCCCAGCGTTGCAAAATTACTGTTTGAAAAAGACTTCACAAAGTCAAGTGAACATCCTACTACAGTAAACATCCTACTACAGTAAACATCCTACTACAGTAAAAGCCAACATCATTACAGGCAGGTTAGAAGGCATGAAAGATCTGTGACTAGTGAATGGATTAGTCATAAAGAATCATTGAACAAATAGCTCAGTCTGGGCGAACAGCAAGGTGGTGTTGACTTTGAAAATAAGAATGAAATCTGTAAACTCTTTCCCATGTGAGGCCTTTAACAAGACCTGGAGGAACTAAAGTATTGACAGGGAAGTAGTCATACTCTCAAGGAATTAGAACAGGTGGGTTTGTTTTCTATGCAGAGAAAGGCACTTGCAGTACAAAAGCACTTGGCGCTCGCAGTAGCATGCCGCAGCGCAGTGGGACCTAAGTCAAATGTGGAGCTATTGTAGCATTTTGCTGGAGATCTTATCTTAACCAAAGTCAAAAGCATGTTTGGAATTTTTAGAAAGAGATGAGAGTTTTCGTATATGAAGCACAAAGTAAGCTTGTTTGGGAATGCTCCTGCTAGAACATCTTCCTAAGCTATTATTCTCCTGTATCTGAAACAGTGAAAAACTCATTATGCATATCTGCAGATAAGCGCTCATCCAGTATTCGTCAGCAAAGTTAAACCTGGTAAGCTGTGCAAATTTAGCTATTGTGGGGCTATGGGAGGAAGTGTGATTGGAGGCTCAAAAATGAAGGTGAAAGAGTTACAACTTGTTGTTTTAGGAAACAACATGAAA
This sequence comes from Corvus hawaiiensis, assembly GCF_020740725.1. Classification (NCBI taxonomy): domain Eukaryota; kingdom Metazoa; phylum Chordata; class Aves; order Passeriformes; family Corvidae; genus Corvus; species Corvus hawaiiensis. The sequence continues at coordinate 46,936,640 of NC_063216.1, forward strand.
TCTGAATAATAATTTGAAGTGTTAGAAATAATATACTTCCAGGTAGCTGTGTAAGCTGTGTATACCCTTGATCAACTTTGGGTGGGTAGTAGGAAAGGTCCTCCCTGTTGCCTGTGTCTGTTCACCTTATGCTCTGCTGCCCAGAGATGCAGAGCTATAAAAGCTTTCATTTTGCAATGGTTATGTTCCTTTTTGTGGACAAGGAAGCCAGTGGTAGCATGGCTATGGAGTGGGACTAGATCTGTCTGTGGTGGTCAGCAGCTGATAGGAAGGACTCGCTATAGGAAGCATTGACTTGTCACAGTCTCTCCGTGTGCTGTGTAGCAGGTCTGCAGACCTCCTTCTGAAGAAGGAGGTGAAGGGGGTGGTGTGACCGCAAAGTTGATTTCTATCCCTCTTGTCCTCCATATTTCATGCATGCAGTTCCTATTACAAAAGAGTGAAATATGTCCATTGAATGGCAGAGTAGTCTGACAACGTAGTTAAGGAAATGTTTCCACTTAACCAGCTGTGAATAGGAATTTGGTCTAGAAATCTGAACACAAGAATCTGACCATTTATGGAAGTCTAGGACTGTTAATAGTGTTGCCTTGTTGCAAATAGGGGCTTCCTGTGTGAGCAGCTGCCTCAGCTGGTGTGAGCAGCTGAGGAACGTGAACCACAGCTGAGAGTACAAATTTCATCTGTATGTGTTGGTAATGACCTATTAGATGATGTTTTGAAAAAAGCCATTTTAGACAGGTTTTTAGAGAAAAGAAACCCATGACCTTTCTCTGAAGCAAAGCCTTTCCGTATTCAGTGTGCCCAGCAGGCTGCCATACTGGGAGGTAGTTGTGTTCTTTAAAGTGTTTTGTTTTATCTTATTACTTTCCTTTGGCCCTTCCCATGAAATTGCTCCTGTGAAGTTCCCTGCTGTTTGTTTGTAACAGTTGAATAAAATGGAAAACTTACAATTATATCTGGGAGTGCTGCCACTTGACTTGAGTACAGTTTGAGATAAAAAAGCCATGTTGCTCTATTTTTCAGCTGGTCTAATCTTGCAGTGTGACAGATATATTTTGTGAATTATGTTGATCATTATTCCTTTTAATTGTGTGGCAAATCGACATGAAACAGAAGAGTTCTGTCTAAAGAGAGCCAGTATTTTCCTCAACTAGCTTGTAGACTGTGATGTCCTGTGTGGCTGTGCTGTCCATTTGACCTGTGGAGTGTTAGGGGACAAGAAACTTGTTGTCATGCTTTGATTTCTTAGACCGTGTCAAACTGCTGAGGTTTGACCACAGACCGAGAAACCCTGATCCCCAACACTAGCAGGCATCTGAAACAGTGGCAGTGTTATATGCAACTCATGTGTTGCACTTACCTTAACTCACATTCCTCTTCTACCCTTACTTCTTGAGCCTTCAGAATAACCATCAGTCTTACCAAAATCTTTGGAAGGAACAAACTCGCAATGCACTAAAACAAAACCAAAACCAACAAAAGAAAAGTAACACCCACCCCCCCCTCCCCCCCCAACAACAACCAAACAAAACAAAAAAGAAATCTGAAACTGAGCTATGCCGGAATAGAACCAGAGAATCATGGAATGGTTTGTGTTGGAAGAGACCTTAAATATCATCCAGTTTCAACCCCCTGCCTTGTGCAGGGACAACACTGTTTCTAGTAAATGCTTTGGTGGGCAGAGCTGTAGGAACTTTGAAATTTACATATGCTTTGAATACAGTAGACTCTGTCCAGAACAGTAGGAATTGTGTGGGTGACTCTACACCCAGACACTTTGCTCCAGACAGTTGGTGAAGGATTGGAACACTATTTTTGTCTTTCATATTTTCCCATCATCTTCCTGGCCATGATTTTTCTGAGATATTTTAAAACAAACCCCCCAAAAATCCAGAACAAAACAAAGAAAAATCTTTTTTAAAATGGGCCTGAGAAATCAAATGTACTGTAACTCTCCTGAATATGCATAATGGAAAAAGCTATACATATGCATAATGGTAGGGATATCCCTAGATATGTGTAAGGGCTTTATGGCCTGACTTGTCCTCTGCTCTCCTTCTTTGCCCCCCTTCATTCCTAGTCTGCCCTTTCTTGCATCATCTCACCAACTAGTGCTCATCTTGTCTGATGAGGTGCCCTATGTTCTCTCAGCAGTTTGTTTCTTTATGATTTATCTGCATGTAGTTAGAAGTTTTCTCCATTTGTTCATTTCTGAAGAAGTTTCTGCATACTTCAGGGCAAGTATCAGGCAAAGTTTGAGCTCTGTCAGCTATTCTCATAAAAGATGCTGTTGCTCTCTGGAGACCTGATCTCCCTAATATTATTTTGATAGTGGGCTGTTTTAAGCCACATGCAAAAACAAAATAACCCCCAAATTTGATTTTTAAAAGAAAGACATGCCACAGACTTACAGTAAGTCTCTTGGAAAAAAGCCAGTAAGATTAATTGCTGTCTGTGAACTCCCAGATGGTGAAGCTAGCAAAAGATTACACTTAAAGATTGTGTGAAACCCTCTTAGTCACTGAGAAATAGTTATAATATGTGGGATGCCTGAAAAATATTAAAACAATTATTTGCATAACACTGACTTCCATCCTCAAATGTAATTGTCACATCTTAAAGTTTTAATAATCCTCATTTTTCTGCACCTTTTAGATCCTATTAAAACCATCAAGATTTCCTAATTTCAGAATATGGTGGTATTTGTTGACAGTCAAATACTAATGTGGCTTTTATAGGTTCTGCTACAAAAAGAAAATGGCTATTTTCCTCTCTTATTTCAATTTCAGAGTCTGTTTCCAACCATTGCTACTGTGCCTTCTGTTTTAATCAGGACCTGGCAGAGGGATGGGAAGTGTAGGAGGACAGGCAATTGATGTTTAATCCTTCATATGATTTCTGATTTATACTAGGGCTGATTATACATGCATCTAGAGCAAATAGGCACACATGAATGTGCTAAATAGAGACACATTACGGTTTTCCTGCTACAAACAGTATATCATCTTCCACAGCCTCCGTGGTTTCGGCCTGATAAAATTCCTTATTACGTATTTTCACTTCTTCACTGTTCTTGCAGATGGGAAAACCTTGATAAAGATTCAGTGCTTGAGAAGTCTTGTTTCTTAGGAGATTTTCTCAAACTGTCACTTCTTAGATCAAAATTGGGCGTTTTTTGTTCTGAGTAATTAAAAATGCTGTATAAACTACAGAATTCCCTTAAGTGGTTGTGATAACTGAGTGGATGCGATAATTGAGTGGTTGAGTGATCATTTTATATGAAGGTTGCAATGTATCTAATGCTTTGTTTAAAAACTAAATATAAACCCTTGTAGTGTTTGAAGGCCAAGAGCGTTGCTGCTGCTTTGTTACAGGGCCGAATTTGGCCCTTTTATCTCTTTGGTCCACATTGGCAAGGTATCTGTTTTGCATAATTGCCCATTATTCCAGGACTGAAAGCTTGGACAAGTCTGATAGCTGCCCCCAAAGGGTGCTTTGGAGGCTCCCTGATAGCCTGGTGGCATTTTTTAGCAGGGGGGAGTGCAGTGGGGAGAGTTTCATGCAGTTCTTTTGTTTGGGGTAAAGGCTTCTTGTTTCTCTGTTTGGTACATAAAGGAAAGGGTTAAAAGAAATCTCTCTATCTTCACATCATACTGTGTATCTGTAATGACAATGAAGTATTTCTGTATTATTGAGCGTTTCCTGCTCTGGTAATTACTGGTGTGTAGCATGCTGCCAAATGGTTTTATAAATCTGCAGAGACTGCAGCTAGCACGGGAAGTCTTTAAAAATAACACAGACTTGATTTACCGGGTTTGTCTCCAGTTTTGAAATTTCCGTGCTGCAGAGTACAGACACAGTGCTTACAACTTAGTACTGTATTTTGAAGTCACCTTGACAAAATTTGAGGTGGCTATCACACTTCTTGGCATGAGAAGGGAAAGCTACAGGGACACACCCAATGGGAGTAGATGCAGGACAAGGCAAGTCACTTCCAGTGGAGACTTTCCACTCTCTCAAAGCATGAGGTTAACAAGCGGGTGTGCTTTGAAAGAGGAGAGAGCAGAAGAGAGAATGCAGAAGGTTTTAGTGGTTAATCACTCCTTGGCATAAGTGGGCAGAGCTGAAGCCTTTGGGGTTTTGATAGCTTGAGCGTTGCTTTTAAGCTGTCTATGAAAAGACACACTGTGCTTTCCAGGTAATCTGGCCATATCTCTCTGATGTATCTCTAACATGCCCCAGAACTGCAGGATGAATAAGATTTTACCTCTGCATATCACATTGCATGGGCACTGGGTGATGTTTTGGTGTCAGTATTCTTTAAAGAATGTTAGAAAAGCTGCAGGGTGAGGAAGGGGGCTGTGGAAGTTAGACTAAAAAAGCACTTTAGAGCAGGAGACTTGGATGTAACCTACCTGGTTGAAAAAAGAAAAGGTTGAGAAATGAACTGATTAGATTTATGAAAATATTCATGGAAAAAAGGAACTCTTGTATCTAGTGAAGAAAAGCAGAAAAATAACTGAGGCCTGGTTAATTCAAATAAAAAATGAAGCACAAATCTTCCATGGCATGGTGGGTAATTCAGTGCTCCATCAGGGAAATGAGTGAAGCTCCTGTCTTGTGCTCCTAACTTTCATGTGAACACTCCAGAGACACCAAATACTTCTAGAAACACATATGAGTGCTGTTGATATTGAGATATTTCAGTCACACATCAGGATCTGTGGTACCTCAGAGGTCTGAGCAGATAATTAACTTTTCTGGCTCCAGAATGTATAAGTATACATTTTAGAATACTTGTACTGTCATAGCTGTTGGCTATATTGGTTATAGCACTTGCCTGCAGTCTTCCACGTTTAACTACTTGATGGTGCTTACACCACCTAATCAGACTGTGACAGCCTTATTAGTAGCTGTGGAGATGCTCTGCACTTTCACCCATTTAGAAAACATTATCTTGGCTGGGGTTGTAATTAAGCAGGTAGCCAATTAGCTGAGCAGTGGCTGAACTCCCAGATGCCACGTGTGTGCATACAAAATAGGTGTGCTAGGCAGTGCTCGTACCTGGTGACGGAGCTGCAAAAGCCGGCGGTAGGACAGCCCGGGGAGCAGCGGGGAGTGATGTGCTGACAGTGATGTTTGCAGTGCTGCCCCTTGCAAAGGGACAGCCTTCTCACTTCCGAGGAGCAGCAGCCCACGGCTTCAAACTAACAAGGCTGAAATTTAAAAGTGGATCTTGAAGATAGTTTTTCACAGCTGCTCTATAAAATACCCAAAAAGGATTCTGCGAAAGCCCATCTTTGGCAGTTTACAGTCTTGGAAAAACCTCATTTTCTTTAGGGGGTGCCTGTACTTGGAGCATTTGTATTTCTGCTGGGCTATTTACTATATCGTCATATTTACCCTAGTGCTGCTTTGACTACTAGAAGATGACTTACTTTTATTTTGATTAATTCTGTTTAATTAAAGGCGAGCATTTACGTCACCACATTTCCTTTTCCCTTTGATTTAATTTTATTCAGCCCCCAAGGAGTTAGAAAATATCTATGAGCTTTCTGCAGTATCTACATAAATACTTAATTGTGAGGTGACTGTATTAATAGAATTTATTGTTCCTTATTTGAGTTTAATGTTTACATGCCATTTCATAACACAAGCAATGAAAAGAGAAGCCTGCTAAATTTCACGTATACAGAAAGTAACGACTCCTTGTCAGAAACAGTGTAGGGATTTCTGTGTGTCTGTCTCCTTCTCTCTAAATATAAATGTAAGTATTAGAATATATTTATAGATATATAAAATATATCTGTGTTTGTAAATATTTTTATATGGGTATATGTTTTAGAACAAGCTTCCAACAATATATGACAGGCCATGTGAATCAACTCTTTAAGACCTCACATGTGCAGAAATCTTTCAGGATAGCTGGTTCAAGGCAGGGTTGGCATTTTAACTTGCCTGCTCTGCTTGGTCTTATCTTACCTTTGTGCTGTAATTGTAAAAAGTAGTATTTTCATTACGAGTCTCTTTCTTTTCATTATCTTATTCTAGATTACTGGAGTTGGAAATACCATAATTGGGGTAAAAAGATCAGTGTATTATCCTTTGCCTGATTCAAAATATGTATTAATGGAAAACTGATTTTACAGAACAAACAGAAACCCCCACATAACTCTGTGGACAAAGTAAGTCAAAATTGAAGGACAGATGCACACTTGTTTATCACATCTCTCAGGGGTAGATCCATAGCTTGAAGTTTGCAGAGGAAAATTTCCAAGCCAAACTTATCCAAGGAGTAAGGCTCCAAGGTGAATACTTTCAGACTTCTTGAAAATATCTTGATTTATCTGTTCTCTTTGGCCAGGCCTGGTTGTCAGTCAGAGTGGGTGTATTGGCCAGTGGGTTAGCAGATTCTTAGCTGGGGATTGGGCATTACACAAGCTGACTCTTCTCCTGAAAGGAAGGATGTGCAGGAGCAGCTGGAAATAATAAGAAAAGGGGAGAACACAGCAACTATGGTGATACCAGGGACAGAGACAAGCATGGTGTTGTGGTGCTTCAAGGGGCACAAGGATGAGAGAAACCGAGTTTCATCATCTCTGCTGCTATCATTCCAGTCTTCTGAAATGAAGAGGAGACAATGAAGCTCTCTATTGACCTTCATGAGGGCATCAGTGGCCTGGTTCCTAATTATTAATGTGCTAAAGCAAGGGCCAGTTGGTACTGCAGAGCAAAAATAAAACTTACCAGAAATAAGTGGGATTTTTTTAGCATTGTGTTGAAGTATAATCAATTCTTAACGGAAATCTTTTTATAACTTCTTAGACTGGGCATTTAAAAATATTGATTATAGGACTAGTGGTTTTAAGTGAAAAGATGCTTTACATGCCACAACATAAGGGGGGAAGAGAGCTCAGTTTGGGTCCTAGTTTATGGTGTTAAGGAAATGCAGAGATTGCTGTCTCCCTCCTCTTCAGGGTAAAAAATTAGAAATGAAGTTATAAAAGTGCAAGAAAAGCCAAAAAACCCTGTAATGCACAGAAATAAAAAGTTAGTGATTATTTTTTGTAATTATTTCTGTTAAAGTACTTTATGTTCCAGAATGCAATTTGGACCATTTACTTCTGAACTCAGGCATCAGCTAACTAGAAGCCTAAACAATTTTGCTAAGAGTGTTTTTTCTTTTTAGTTGTAGTACTCATTTCTTGTGGAGCATGTAGAAGAATTACAACACTGATGTTTCAGTTGGTTTCAAAAGCAAATGTTCCATGGAGCACTCAGAACTGTTAGATTTTAAAAATAACCTGACAAAATATACAATAAAATCCATACTGTATGTGCTAGTCCTTTTATCAAAATTAACCAGAGGTGATGACATCCATCATATAATACAACGTAGTAGCAAGGATCTGAAAGTTTAATTCTGCCAAACTTCCTTTGAAGTCTGGACATCAGGGATATTGAAATCTGATCTTTGTCAGGAGGATTTGACATTCATGGGACCACTAAATTCCAGAAAAGCTACAAGTCTAACCTTGCCTTTTAAAAATTTGGTTACACCAGTATAGTTAAGTTGGTGTATACAATCTAAGATACAGATATTGCTGTACTTTTCTATGCTGTCTCGCTATTCTTTGCCTCCACACAAAAGAGCTGGGATGTGACTTTATGGGGGTTAGAGGACTAGCCTTTTTTTTGTGGTAAACTATTGTGGTATCTCAGCTTGCAGTCCGTGTGAAAAATTGATTGTTCATATGAATTATTACCTTAGGGTTTAATTCTACATCTGCTGAAGTCAGTTAAGTGGCTTCTCTTTGGATTTAATTGTTTGAAAATGTGAGTCTTTGGAAATACATATGACTTGGAGCTAGAGGTTCTGAAGAAGTAAGTCTATGTGCATATCATTAGTCTCGTACAAAGGTGGTTTGACTTTCAAATAGGAGAAAATAATTCTCCAGATATGTATTTATCACTTTGACCTGTGCAAGTAAAAATTTTACTAAGATGGAAACCTGGGAAATAATTATTTTATACCTGAATTACCTGGAAAATCAGCTTAGAAAAAAGGAATATTTTGCACATGTGGTACCATCTGTTCCAGGCACTGTACATTAAACCTCAGTGGGGGGTTTTTGTTGGTTTTATTTTTCTTCCTAATGTATTGCTATTATGTAGTGTTTAATCATGAGTTTGGAGGATGTATGTGACCTCATGTTAAAGTCCCAAAGCTATACAGGAGTGTAATGTTGATTGTTCCCTAAGTGGTGTTCTGTCTGCTCTCACTGGTGTGGCTCATGTGAGGCAGCTCATGTTCTTTAGGGACCTTCCCTGTTCTTGGGGTGCTGAATCTTCCAGTGTGGACTTGAAACTGGTTGGCTGGGCATAGTGTGGTAGCACAGTGTTACATTTGGTGTGTGAACATGGGGTGTGTTGCAGTGCTGGAGGACTAATCACAATTGTCTTTAAAAACTCAAAAGCCACCCCTTTTTTTGTTTTGTCATTGGATCTCTTGTTTTAGTAAAAGTGATTGGAAGAATCTCTTGAGTTGTGACCAAAAGAGCCACAACTGACTTGAAAAGGACAGTGTAAGGAAAGTGGTGCTGGGAGGTGTTTAGGAGGGTGGGGGTGACATTGGTGGCTGAGGACTTGACTTGTGGTCATCGCTGGCTGGAAACCATCTCAGTAACTGCATGTGTTGTGTACAGATGTTTTCCCTCTCACTGCTTTGTCCTTAACACTGGAATGAGTGCTACCCTGATATCAGTGTTTATCCTGGGGATTGGAGAAGGTAGAAGGCCCTGCCCAGCCCAAGAGTTGTGCCCTGCTTATGCTCAATTGAAGAACTGATGAGAGGAAAAAACTGTTGGCACCAGCGACCAGGAAAGGCCCGTGGGTGAGACTAACGCTGTGGCTGCTGACAGATGGGTGCAAGTGTGGCAAGCAGCTGTTATGTGGGGGTCATCCACAAGCTGGGTTGATAGCTGGTGATTGCTGGATTGATTTGCTAATCTCTGGTTTGGTTCAGTTCGTGCAGGAAAACTCTTCCAGAGCTGTTGCAACCTGTCATTTTTAAAGGCAAATGAACTGGTTTGTCTCTTAAGGCTTCCTCAGCAGTACCTTTCAGGTGCTGCACCAGCTGAAAGGAGATGTTTTGCTGCAAAGAAGTTGCATCTGTTTATCCCACCTCACTTTTAAGGGTGGAGGGCTTGTCCCTCAAACTGCAATGCACAAGTTAAGTACTTTGCCTGGCAACAGACATGTGATGAGATAGCAAAAGCAGAAAGACACAGAGGAACAGTACAATGCAGAGCTATAGGAGCAAAATTAGAAATGAGCTGAGATGAAGTGCTAAAAACTGTGTTCTGTTAATGCTATTGCAAGCCTTCGAGGCAGGCTGGATGGAGGAGGAGACTGGAGTTGCTGTCATTAAACACAGGAGAGAAGAGGAAGCAAGTGGATGCAGAACAGGGAAAGAATGAGTGGCCATGTGGTATGCATTAAAATAACTTTAAGGTGATGCACCCAAACAGGAAGGCGGCCCGGTGACTTGCAGGCACAAGGCTCTTGCTGTAGGCAGTTTGTGCTGCCGAGTGGTGCCTTGGCATGGGCTTCAAGCCAAATGCCACAGTTGTTTGGACTGACTGAGGGGTTTGGGCCATGGTGTTTGGTGCTCTCAGGCAATGCTCTGGTGCAGTTCTCCAAGTCTCTTCAAGGCTGTTAAAGAACATCACTACAAGAGCTGCCGATCCTGCCGTGCTTTGAGACTTGCCTTTTTCTGGGTTTAGTTTAGAAAGGCCATATCCTCCTCGTGATGCCTCGTTCTTGCCTTGAGATCCCAAGAAACCCTGAAAGCTTTGAGCTCGGAACAACTGCTATAATACCATTCCTAGATGACTGGGGTAGTGCTGGCAAATTGGTTAATAGACTCAAAAGTCTATTCTGGTCTCTCATGAAGTGGGGGTGAAATGTATCTTTCATACCTTAGAAGTCCAGAACCCATTAGGATTTATCATTTTGATATTGCAGAGACCTGGGATAGGATTTTCAGATTCATGTAGTGTGTACAGCCACTTGATCTCAGCCTGGTTTAGAAATTATTTTAAAAAGATGTCTTTACTCATTCAAGATACTGGGAATAATATTTTCAAATTCTTTTTAAGAAAAATACATGCCACAGAGAAACATTCATCAAGATATGACTTAATTGTTTTTTGTGTAAGTTTGATAAATATTTCAGTGAAGTGACCTGAACACTTTTCTGGCTGTTCCTAGAACTCAAAAATGTACCTGGTCTGTGAAAGCAGGACTAGACTTACAGTATGCCACAGGAAGTAAATTCATGAGTCAGGACTGCTTATTATGGAGAGGCTTCTATTAGATTACATGACTTGCAAATATCTGTAATAACTATTTAAAAGAAAAACGTTCTGCTTAAACTTGAACATTCTTATAGTTGAGACTGAATCCTTATCTGAGAGTTCAATTTGTCTAAAAGGGTTATTTGTCTGTTCTCCAACTGAAGAATTTAGGAGGCATCCTTATGTCTTCAAAATGTTGTTAATTTCTTGTTAATTTCTTCAAATTGTTGTTAGTGTAAATAGTATGAAACAAAGAACTAAAACAGCCTTTTAGTGTCATGAAGCAAAATAATTATGAAAATAAGTTGTAAACACTGCTAAAGACATCGAAATCTTGGGTGAACCCCGTTCTTGGGTCTGTCTAATGCATTGCAGGGCTCATGACTTCCCTTTGCATTAACCATGTAGACACAGCTCTCTGCAACAGTCAGGGACTTGTCCCAGGATCATCAGTTGCTGTTCACCAGCAGCTTTCACTGCTGGTTTGTCTCTTAAGGCTTCCTCAGCAGTACCTTTCAGGTGCTGCACCAGCTGAAAGGAGATGTTTCCTGAAGGTATTTAATTAGTACTGGTAGGTTTTTTTTTTGACTAGGGTTTCTGTGCTTTTCTCTACAAAAAGAGTTTTTCAGTTGTGGAGTTAAAGGAAGCTTTGCCATTTGTTTCAGTGGAAGCAGGGTACAGCCAAGACTAGCTGTGCATGTCCAGAATGTCAGTCTGCACATGCAGTTACTGCATCTGAAGATCAATTTATGTAGTCAGCTGAAAATATAACTTAATTATATGGTTCAGTGAGAGACTGTGTAGTACAGCTGTAGCTAGCAAAATCCAGTGTGAAAGGAACATACAATTTTAAAACAGAATCATCATCTGTAAACCCAGAGAAAAAGGAGCTAAGTGAGGATTTTGGTTTTCTGGAAAAACATGAATACAATGATACAGCACTTCAAACATGGTCTCTGCATACATGTTGTGGGGTTTTTTGTCAGTGGGGATTTTTTGTTAGTTTTTTTGTTGGTTGCTGTGGGGTTTTTTCCCCTAAATAGAAGTGGCTGGCTTGTGGGTGCTGTCCCTTAGCAGGAAAAATTCTGGTCCAGTATTTCATTTTGAGTGTAGCATTGCAGGGAGTCAAACCCCAGAAACCTGTGCTTTGGGAGCCTGGGTATAGGGCCTTACAGGAACTCTGTTTTCCAGCTGTTCAGACAGTATTGAAGAGGAGATACATGAATGTTCTCTCATTTTGGTGATCTGGAGAACATTGGCTTTGCCTATGGGTATGTCCTGGGAAAATCTTTGTGGGATCAGTGTTTCTGTGCAGAAATTGTGGAAAAACTGATATGTCTCTAGGAAATAGGTGCCTTGTTAGATACATTTGCACCTTAAGATGTGATGTCTTTTGGAATCTCTTCAGTAAATGTTTTTTTGTAAAGCTCCTTCTATTGGACCAGTGGTTTCTGAAATGGGGTGTACAAGATGATCCCTTGGGGTACAGGAAGGAAAAGAGTAGAAAATATATATAATATAAAAATAAATTTTTAATTAAGAATTATAAATATTTTATGAATAAATATACATATGTTGTGGGTACATGGTCAAATTTCAATTTTATTGATGGGATGCATAATGAGGTGGAGTCACTGCATGGGACACTAATGTATTGCCTCAAATAAAACCACAGAAATTACAAAACTCAAGTCCTGTTAAAGAGTTTGTTTCATTTAAAAATATTTTTCTTTTTATTTCCTTGTCCTGACAGGGTCTCTTCTTCCCTTTTATCCCTCAGGGTGTGCTGCCTGTGCAGGCAGTCTTCCTTGCATGGACAGAGTATCTCAACTGCTTCAGGTGGCTGTCACTTCTACACACATTTACGTTCCAACGCAAGACCTTAGTAAAGCCTTACATTATGTTTTGACATGCTGTTAACAAAAAATTTAAGTTATGCTTTCTCTGTCAAGGATGAATCATCCTGACTACCTTTCTGTTGTACCAATTAAGGCTGTCTTCACATTAGGGCCACTCTGTTTCCTGTTTGCTCCAGCCTGGACCTTCCTCTTCTCAGGAATGGCAGATGTGGAGAGAAGGAGCCCAGGATTGAAAGCACTTTCTCATTCACCCATCGTCCTTTGGAAAAGCAGGTGGATGAACCAAATCCTTTCTCTTCTAAAGTTCCTTTGTGATGTGAGGGAATGTTGTAAATGTTCTGATCACAGTTGGCAATCCAGATACAACTGAAATTTGCTTGGTTTTGAGTGCTGGTATTTAATGAAAAGTCCTATTTCTTGCTTTTTGTTATTTATAGTGTTATCTCCTTTACAAAATCATTACTTTCATAGTAAACAGTTCATGATCTAGGTTTTGTGCAAAGAATTTGAGTGCATCACAGAGAAGGACATTACTTCAAAGTGGGTGCATCTTTTTGCTTCTGAATATTTTTTAGGGATGTGAGAATCATCCATTTTCATAGCCCTTTCTCAGGATAGATGCTTACTTTATGTAATGCACTTTTTTTCTTTGATGCTGCTCCATCTCTCCTTGCCCACAGCCTCACGCACCCAATGGTTGCAGCCAGCCTCCATCCTTGCTGGTATGGGAAGTCACAGGCAGTGAGCTCTGCTGCACTGTCCTGGGCTGTGTTCGTGATACTCAAGATATCATTCTTGGTAGTGTAATGTTTGGTCTCTTTTGCTTAGGAGTTTATAATAATATTTAATTACACTGCTTTTTCAGATCTCTAGTCTGTATATTACTTTTCTCCATATTCTGGAGAGTGATTTTAATAGCACTGTTTGTAGGCCTCCCTGCTCAATTAGTGTTTGATGCTGATTATAGAAATCTTGATCTGGGGGTTCTGAAACTATTAGAAAGGTGTTTTTTTATCTGGAATTTGTATGCTAGCAGATGTTAATACTGACCACAGGACTGTGGCAGTAGATCTTTCTTTTCTGTGTTTTCTGGGGAATACCGTGTCATGTCAGATTATTTCAGAAATTACTACATTTCCTAGGGAGAATTCTGTTGCCATCACCAAGATCCCCTAGGTCATTTAAGAAAACAACAAAAAAGGAATTGCTACAAACAAATGTATGCCTACTTTTGAAATACCTATTTTAAAAGCCAATAAAAAACCAGGAATTATGAAAGGAAACTTCACATTTTTATCTAAGGAACTTTTCTTAATAGCTGGCTGACTGAGTACGTACACTGTAACCCAGCTTTTGTACTGGATGTTTGACCTGATTATTTAGTATTTTGTTTTGTTTAATTCTACAAAGTTGCATCCCTGCCAACTCTCTGCTGACTTCACTAATGACATTCCTCTTTTGCTCTCATTTGTTGTGAAGTCTAGATAAGTGATCTCTGGAAAAAAAGTAGGCTCTAAATTCCAGTTGTGACTGTCACTGACCTTGCTGAAATAATTTTGCAGGCTTTACCCTGGACATGATTGTCTTGTACTACCACAGCACTCTGGAGTTAATGGACAGGTACCAGCTCAAAAAAATGGGGTAATGGTAAAGACTGAGTTTAAACTGCACAGCTACCAATGGTAGTGTTTTTATGGGGTGGCACTGGCAGGTCAGGTCTGGGGATTTTTAATACAAATGCATCTTTCACTTATATCTTTTACTGGCTTGAACCTGTTTAACTGCATGGTAAGGCACCCACCAGAGGAATCTGAAAGCTTTGTTCTGAGTGTCTCTGGCGGATGGAATATGCTGAGCTGGGACCAGCCAGACTGAAACATGGGCCACTTATACCTAGAGTTGTTGACCAGCTTTTCTGCAGGAATCAGAATTTTGCTGCTGCTTGTTTGACTGTTAGTGCTCTTCTTGACTAACTGATGTGTAGTAGTCTTCATTGTTGCTGTTTTCTTTGTTGATCACTAGCAATGATACGAAATTAAAAAAGAGAGAGAGAAAGAAAGAGAGAAAAAGAGAAACCTTCATTTTCAGTAGGAAATTTGTAGATATCCTCCAGGACAGCTCTTCCCTAATGTAGGAGCCAATCCATGCAAAGCATGGATGTTGCCTCTTCTGTTTGGCATGAGGTCCTGCTTATAGCCAGCTCCAGGCTTCCTGAGCTGGAGTGAAATTCAAAGGGAATTAGGAGGCATAATGACAGATCTAGATCATGTCAGCCCTGGAGACGTGTCCTCCTGAGTCTGTATTTGAGCCCAGTTGGCAGAACTAACATCTTGTGACTGGGCATCTCCAGTGAGTGAATAAAATAAGTTGATTCCGTTGTTCGGCTGGGCATGGAGAGGACAGAAATTCTGTGTAGAACAAACTTACTCTTTTAAGTTCCATGTATCCATTTTTACGTGGCTAATGCTGTTGGCTCCCTTACTGGTCATGCTCACCTGCAGCTGGGAATGTGTAGGATTTGGTATTTTTACACTAGGACTCAGATTTTGTTGTATGCCTCTGCAGGAATGCTGATGGTGATGGGTGAAGTACTTGAGTGTCAGCCGCTGGCTACTCTAGTGTGCGTCTGTGTCACAAGCAAGAATTGTTACACTGCAGTTGATATATTTGCAAAGGGCATTTTTCAACCAATTTTACATATTCAGAGTTGGAATGTATCCCAGCAGGAAGAAGTAATCATGATGAAGGAAGCTTTTGGCAGTGCTGCACTTGCATTGCTCCCAGGTCCGTGCTTGGGATGGAGAGGCAATGCCGTGGCAGTGTCACATCTTCGCACGCACAACTCGTGGACTGGCCCAGGAGCTTGCAGCTACTCTGTTCTTCTTCCCCAGCAGATACAGAAGGGGTCCTAAAACCTAGCTCTGCAGTTCTTGGCTTGGAAGGAAAGAAGGAATGCTGCTCTAATTAAATTTGATTTATTTTCGTGCTTTGTTTTTACTTCTGATTTGCCTGCTCCCCTTGAAGGTGGAAACAGTCCTAAAATTTTTTTGCTTTGCTATATGTAACTACTGTGTGGGTGTTGCTGGGAGAGATGGAAACAAGGGGCTGAGAAATGATCTCCATTTTTTTAAATTAAAAGTGGTGTGTATTATTTGCCTGGTTTGGAGGACAGATATGAGTATATGTGATTTTTTTTTTTTCCCCCAGTGTATCATTTCTACCCTGATTGCTTTCAGCCTATCATACATAATTTAATTCTTGAAACATCTTGCCTAGCATTGTTATTTGAGCAATATGAAAGATAAAGTTCCCAGTTCAAGTCCTTATTCATGACTTATTACCTAAGCATTTACACGTAAGTGTGTGGCGTGTGTGTGTTGAGGGTTAGGGGAGAAGAACCTTGCCTGCTTCCCTGACAAGGATATGCCTGCAAGTGCTTCTCCACCAGAGCTCAGAGAATCGCAGTGAAAGCATTGCTTGTGCATCATGTGGAAGGGAGCGGGTGTTCCTACAATTACTGAGGTACGCTTACACTCAGTAAGAAGGGGCTGTGTGGGCAGCTTCCATCAATTCTGCTCAAATTAATCAAATCCTTCACAGAGGGCCTATTGATATTTGAGCATTAAGTAAGAGCTAAAAGGCCTCTGTTCATTAATTTTTAACAGCTCAAATGGCTTCCAGGCTTTTGATTTTTTTTTTTTTTTTTTTTTAAGACAAATTATGAAACAGTAATTCACATGGGAAAAAATTTGTCACATTTAAACAGCAGCAGAATCTTGTGGGACTTTTCCGAGGAACACATGTCCTGATGTTTGATGACTTTAAAAAATCAGTAGTAGGAGGCCTGGTTTTTACTCTCACACTGCATACACCTGGGACACCTTCGTCATCAGATGTGTTTAAAAATTGGAAAGGGCTTTATATCATACCAGATACAATGCAGCAGTGTAAAATGATACGCCTGTACTTCAAATATTTGTAAAGCTGTAATTTTTCAGGGAAAAAATATTTTAGTTTTTGACTGGACTGATTAGCTAGATGGCTTTGTGAAATAAGTGTTCTGTTAGGTGAAGCTTTGATGGTATAACCTCAGTTTGCTTTCTAGCCCTCTAATATTTTTCCAGAAGTAACCCTGGGACTGTGAAACCCAAATTCTATGGGACAGTGCAAAGAAATAGAGCCAGCTGCAGGATAATGATGCTGGATCTTGGACATGAACACTGGAGTTTAACTGCCAGGACGTGTCAAATCTCTACTGAATGTTTTATATTCAGCAATATCCTTAAGCTAATAACTAACATATGTTGCATAATCCAGTGTTCAATGTTGTTGGATTTGTATTCCTTCCTAATTTCTTACATGGTTACTTAGTACCAGCAAAGAATGGTTTGAATTTTGTGCTTGTTTGTAACTTTAAGATGAGGCCTTTCACCTTCTCTGTAGATTTCCATAATTGTTAAGATTATTTTCATGATTTTAACAAATCTGGATTTAAAGTCAGAGAGCTTTGTTTTGAATTTTATTCGCTCTTTGAATGTAAAGAGAGGAGAAAAATTGAAATTGAGACATGGTATGTAGTTGAGTGATGGAAAGCAGGAGGGGTTGATAACTTTTAAAATAATTGCTTCAATAACTTTGAATCTTTAAAATCAAATGTATATAATCAAATGTATATAATCAGACAACTCAGCAGTTAAGACAAAGAAAGTAAAAATGATAACCATTGAATCATGAAGTATGCTCATTTGGTACTTTACAACTTTAAAAAGTTAATCTAGGTGATTAGAGCAGGCTCCTTCACCTGCTGAAGTATGGTAAACAGGAGTGGAGGCTTCTTACTGTTTCAGGTGTAGGATGCTTACATTTGGCTCTTTGGTTCAGCATAGATCTGGGCTGAATGTTTAAAACAGAAACATAAATCTAAAGGTATGGAAAGTGACCTCCAAAAGAAGGTGAATTTCTTAATTTCACTTTTCTGCTATCAACAGAGCTAACCCCAATCTCTTGAACTCAAATTTTCTTGCTTTACAGCCAAACCCTCTGAGATGATTTTGCAAAGCCATTTGCTTGTTGCTCTGCTCTCTTTCATTGCATTTTCAAGCAGTGGGTACTAAACATACTTCTCCCCTAAAAAAAAAAAAAAAATTAAAAAAAAAAAAAATCGAAGGGCAGATAAAATTGGGGAAAGGACTTCCCATTTCATGCAAGACTTAAAGGTTTTCTTGCATGACCTCAGGTATTGTGTATTGGTCATCTGCAGGCCTGAGGCTGGAGTGTCAGTGGGGCTGTATTTGGTTGTCTTTTAATATTTTACCATGAAAAGGCCTTTTTGCTGACAGAAGTGTCATATGTTGTCTTATACTGGATTTCATGGAAGCTTGTCAAATTATTTTTGCTGCATGTTGTAGGAGCAGATCCTGCTTTCTGGGAGCATTGAATATTGATCCAATTTGTTTACTGTTTTTAAGTAGATGCATCCTACTAACAACAGTGTCATTTAATACTTCCACTTATCATTAAATTCACATTTGATTTACTCTCTGTTTTACCAGTCTTATACATTTTGGAGCTGCACTGTACTTCTTGAAACACCAGATTTGGGCTGTGACTCATGATAAATCTGCTTGCATATGTCTCATCTTCATCCTCTGGAAAAGGCTGTCTTCTCATTCTGGAAGTGGAGATGGCTCTTCTGTATTTCTTCAGGAAGAGGTGCATCCAACTACAGACAACATTAACCCTCTAATGGTCCGAGTCTGCCAAATAACAAATTAAGTATATTTATTTTAAAACAGCTTGCAATGGAGAACAGAGGTGATGCAAACCAAAGTCCTAAAATTTGAACTTATCAGAAGTTCAGAGGAGCTTTTGTCTCCATGCTGTTTCCTATGTTTCCTCTGCTAGCATCTGCTGCCAGTCCTACCGGGCTGGGTCTGAGGTGGGACGCAGTGAAAGATGCCTGCTGTACTTGGTGCTAGCAGTGAGATGTTTTTGTGCAAATTGATGTCTTTGTTTTTTTCTGGCCCTGGCAGTTTGCTTTATTTGATTTAAGTAGGGAACAGGAGGAGGAGAAAGGTAAAGGAGCAGTTGTAAATTAAAGTGGCACCCTTGTGGATTTGGGCTTAGTTGCAATCAGTTTCCAAAAGCTCATGTTAGAAAAAAGTTGTGTTTAAAGTAAGTTTTTCTCATGTTTGGATCACAGTGATAGTTTTGCCTCTTGTGCTCTTCACTGTAGGTGAGGAAAAAGCAAACATAGCATCCAGGATAGCAGCATGCTTCAACACTGTCAGTTCAATGCTGTGAATTCTTGCCTGGGAGGATGCGGTTCTGAACGTTTGGCGGGTAGATGACTATGTATCACCTTCAAAAGTCCTGAGATTTTTAGCTTCTCGAAAAACTACTCCATCAAGGCTTCACTTAACAGTGCTAATAATTTCCCCTGTCTGTCTGGTAGGGGGTGGTTTGTTTTAATGTGATCTCATCAGTATTATTAAAGGAGTTGGAACACTGCAACCTTTTTTCCCTTTTATTCCAATGCCAAATATATTTATGTGTTTTTAAGGTGGAGAGTATGCATTAGAATTATGATGCAGTATAAATAGCAAACGCTTCTCAGATGGCGAGTGAAAATAATTTTAGTTTATATTCTGCACCATGCAGTGTTTTAATGATTTGAGGCATCTTATTTTTACAGGACAGATTTCAGATATAAGTGACTGAAGCATTATGGCAAGTTCTGTCACTGTCCAAACAAAACCTTGGTTTAAAAGATACATATCTTGCTTTATGATTACTCCCTAATTTTAAGTGTTACTCCATTTATGTATGTTACTATGCATAATTTGTGTATTAATAATTCTGTTGAACAGAGCAATGAAGCCAAGAAATAGGGAAAACTGACAGCAAGATTGTACACGTGCATAAAAAGTTTTCCAGTCACAACATAAGAAAATCACCAATGTAGAAGAATTAGGTACTCAAAAAAATCCCAAGTTTTATTTGTTCTTTTTCCCTGGGTTTTCTGTGCCTTCTCTTATGACTGTTTTCCTTAATGGGGCATGACCTGTCTGTTCTCAGGTGCCTTGGTATTGCATGTGGGACTCTGTAGACCAGGCCTTTGATAAGAATTAAACTACAACTTTATGGTGTTATCTCTGTGGGAATTTGTAGCAGTCAGGTACTTCAGTTGTCTCAGGGATTTTTCTTTGCGCTGGTTATTATGCTGGGTTCTTCCTATGCTTCTACACACTGCAAAAATCTTGAAGACTGCTTTTATCTTTGCCCAGGACTTGATTCAATGATGACCCTATTGATTTTGTTTGCTTTTGTTGTGGGGTGTTTTTTTCCTGAGGAATGGCAAATGGTCAACTTCTCATTTGTCTCTTTTGATGAGCAATGTGTTCTTTTTTGATCTTTGTTCTTTATCCAACATGTATTGTTCTAACTCCAGGTTTTATAATTTCAAATTATAATAGTTTTCAAGGTCATTGGGACAAGTCTTTCCCCGCATCAAGGGGAAGAGTTTTGACTAGCAGTGGGGGAATCATCTAGGGGAGGGGTAGTAACTCCTGACCAGCTGGGATGTGAATCTGCTGTTGGAAACTAAGCACTGCTCATGGGTAGTGAGTGTGTTAACGGGTTTGCTCTTTGCCAGGCATGTGATATGAATACCAAGAACAGGATAATTTGGATATTTTCCTCTTCTGGCAGATTAAACAGTACACTGTGCTCCACCAGTCTACACAGAGTCCTTGAACATTTGATGCCAACACCTGTTAAATTCCTCTAGAAAGTGTATTAAGTGTTACAGGGAGGAAAATTGTATGTCCTTATTTATGTACCCCAGAAAGGAACTTGGTGCTAAAGACAAACGTTGATCCAAATGATCAGTAAAAAAACTACTTGGAGGCAGGGGTAGGAAATCTTCCCTTGATTTTTTTCTGCTGTTGCAATTGCTGTGTCATTCCCCTCAGGAAGCAATGTTAAACAAGATTCAATATGACTGGAGAAAGACATATCTGCATTTATCTCATCAGCGTACACTGATGTACACTAAATTCATGTTTCTGGGATAATTTTTTTGCTACATTCCAAATGTTACCTTGAAATAAAAATTTTCCCTTTTTGCTTTTAATTTTTTTTCTAAATTGACCATCATTTCTGGACTGTGGCAGTAACCCACTGGAAACATAAAGCTCTTCATGGTAAAAAAGATGTAAATCTTGGTCAAAAGTACAGTATGACTTTCTATGGTAGCCAAAATAAAATGGCATCTCTGTCAGCTCAAATCAGTCTGTAGCTGAATTTAAAAGCTTCTTCTGCCCTGTGTTTTGATGACTCATATGCCATCTTCATGTTCACTGCAGAATTCCTTGAGGGCTCTTAAAGTTTGGGCATGCTTAGAATAAACTGCTGAGTACCAAGGAGGTAGCCTGCCCAAGGTTTGTCACACAAACACCTTCTTCACCTGGAGCCCTGCAATGACCCATGCAATTCCTGCATGACCCATACAGTTTAGTAAATGATTGTGCTGTTATCCTCTAAAAACCCTTGAACTCAACTGGGAGTTGAGCATCACAAGAACACTTCATGTCCTTGGTGGTGCAGTACCTTTTGTGTACCAGATGTCCTGAGGCCAGGTTGGTTCAAAGTAAAGGTTTAGGGCTAAAAATACAGTTTCTTTTCAAAGTTCTAAAAAGATGACACATCAAAATGTATTTTTAGAGTTATGCTTAGTTGGGTTTTCTCTTTGTTGTATGTTTGGGTTTTTCTGTCCTAAGATTCTTTCTTACCTACTTTATCAGGTTAAATAGCTTGTGATAATGGCTAATGAGCCCCACAGCTGGGCCGACATGTCCCAAAGAGTCACTAAAGCTACGTGTTCCTTCTGTATCCTTTCAGGTAACGTGTCCTTCTGAAGGCAGTTTTGCTGGAGCTGCTCAGAACAGCTGCTCTGAGTTATTTTCCTCTCCCTGCCTAAAACATGAGGAGTGTCCTGACTTTTCGAGCCTCATTTCTTCCACTAGACACTGGCCTATTATCTTGTGGGAGATGAAGCAATTTTTCTGTGTCCTCAGACTCTTGATTAAAGTTTCTGTTGAGTATCTCACCTCGCATATGTCCCATTGTGGCCCTCAGATGCTTACAAGGCACATTGTGCATTTAATGTTGTCATCACTTTAATTTTAATAGTATGGAATGAAAAACAGTATAGTAGAGGTAGAGAAAGATTATGTATTTAATCTAAACGGAATATATGAAATTCAGTTTACTATGCCTGTAGCTCTTTTCTTTTATCGTATAAAACCAAACGTGTTACTGCAGAGCTGAATTTGAGACTGAGCATTGAGTAATTTCATCTTCCTGTCATGTGCAGTGTTAGTTTTGAAAAGAGGAAGAGGATATTCTAAGATACTCTCTTAAGAGTATTTTAAAAAATTGATGGTGTGAAAGAAGTGTGGAACTCTCAGGCAATTTTTATTTAATGAGTTGTGCAAATGTTTTTTCAGTTGGGCAGTCTATTTAATTGAGGTACAAGATAAAGTTTGTACTTGTTTAGAAGTGTGTCACATCATGCTGAATTTGTTGTAGCACTGGTCGTGTGGACATCAGATTTCTGATTAAAACCTTTTTAAGCTTCCAGTAAAGCTGAAAGTAAAGCATGGAAACCTTGTGTTTTGGGCATTATGTCTGTTATGCTGCATTGGAATTAGGGTGCAGTTTTACATGATTCTTCATTCTGTAGTTATCTACTGGGTAAAACCTCAAGGTTTCCCCTAGTTCTTAAAAGCAAACAAACAGAACTCCCTAAAACTCACCACAAAGAAACCAACTTGTCATTCCTGTTGAGCTCTATAGTCTGGTCTGTAATAACTGCACTTCTTTTATTTAATCTTTTTCATTATTCTGGTCAATTATTTACTCTGTTTTCTATGGAGACAAGATCTGTGCATATGTTCTGTGCACACCTCCTTACTTGGCTGAAAATAGTCAATAGGTTTCAAACTAAGTTTTACATTTATTACATTTTTTGTGGAAATATTGACTGTAGGGAGTGCTTATTGGTCTAATACTCAGCAGGTATTAAATGCTGGAGATGTCGCATCTTTCAATTCTGGGCTTTTCAGGGCCCTTGAGGTTTTGGGGTTTCATCAGTACAGCCTTTTGGGGGAGAGACTGTTACTTGGGCTCTGTTGATGAAACACAGCTCCAGGTTTAGTTTGATGAATTGTTCAGATTCATTAGCTTGCAAAATGGCAAAGCCACTAGCCATGTCCCCTTGCCTCAGTCACCTCTCCTGGAAATTGTAAAGTACCCTCTGAAATAAGCTGCTGCTTAAAGTGAGGACCAGGAAGCTAAAAAGACTCTCTAATCACTTCAGTGTCTTCTCTCTCCAATTTGCTTCTTCCTACAGGTATTGAAAAGTTTTCCCTTAAAATAACTTGAGAATCGATTGATATGAAAATTGCACACAAGAAATCTTGTATGGCATAGGACAGCTTTTTTATAACCATGTCTGCTTTCACTATTGCTGCAGAGTTCAACTTTCAACCTGTGTTTTGCTGAGTGGAGAAGCCACTTCAAGGTACGTGTCAATCACGTGCAGAGTGTGGCTGGCAGAAAGCTAACCTAGTAAATGCTTTGTGGCCAGGGCAGCGTGAAGCTTTAGTGCAAGCTGAAAAACCTGCCTGCAAAGCCAGGACAAAGCTGTTGACTTGAACGAACCATCTACACCGAGCTGAGGTACTAGCATGTGCAACATATTTTGTGGACTGTAAACTGGGACATGGGATAGCATTTGGGACAAGGGCGTAATAAATCTGAGCCTTAAGTTTCAGCCTAAAAAATAAACAACAAAAAAATCCACAACCCAAATCTGGAGCTTTCTTTTCTTTTGTATCATCTTTAATTTCTGTTTCTTCATGCACTTTTCTCTGCTCTTGGAGTCTTTGATCAGTACTGAGTTCACGTTATTGATAGTCTAGTTCACCTTCTCTCGTCCTGAGATCTCACCAGAACACCACAGGTGTTTTCTGTTACTGAATGCAGCTGTAGAGAAGGAACTTTAGAGACAATACACGGAAGTTGTAGTTTCACCTCCCCAAACCAGGTTAGGGCAGTACTCCAAGGAGGAACAACAGTTTTAAACCACTTCTTCCTTAATTCGCTCTTCCTGTGGTACACGAAAACATTACTGTACAAAAAGAGAAAGACAGCAAACTGTTATGTTATCCTAGCATGAATTTTCAGGCAATGGAAAGGAGGCTTTTGTATTTGGTCTGATGACACTTTTGCTTAAAGGTCTTAAGAATCCTTACTGGGAGCAGGACTTGTCTTGTGACTGGCTAATCTGGAGGCTCCTGATGCAGTTTTTGCCCATTTTTGCCAAGATTATAAACTAGACATTTGTCATAACTGGAAGTAACTTTCTCAGAACCTCACAACCAATGTATGAGGGATTTGGGAACAGTTACAGCCCAGTGTAGCATCATACTTGCATTGATGCTTTGTGCCTTGATGAGAGAGGGAGAAGTTTTCAAGTATCCCCCCTAGAAAAACTGGTGTTATCCAGGTAATGTTGTTTTAAGACAGCCTGTTTTCAGCTGCCTGCCTGTGTTCTCCACCAGATGAACTCTTTTGTAACATCCATCCAGGATAGTGTGGTGTCTGTGGCTCGGCCCTGTCAGCTGTTGATTTGGTGTTGGTCACTGGAGGTTGGTTTGGCTGTGAATGGGTAGGTGGGGGGCTGGAGGCAGCTTGTGGAGAGTCGACAGGCACAGTAAATTCTATTGGGGAAGATGGCTAAGACACCTGGAGGGTGATCAAGCCTCAGCTGCCTGTTTGCTTGGCTGATGCGTCAGGTTCACAAGAGTCTTTATGAGGGCTTATTGCCTGAGCTGAATCCTGAGCCTTTGATTTTGACATAGCTTTTTCTTGATTTGCTAGAAAGATAAAAGAGTGACATATGGGCTTTTATTGGCCAAAAAATTATAGTTATCTGATTCAATACCTGAGTTATTTCTTCTGCTGAGGCAAAAAACGCAGTTGCCCAAGGCAACCAGTATGTTTGGTGTGATTTTAGGTTGTGATTGGTAAACCTCTGTGGGCCTGACTGATATGACATAAAAAAAATGGTGTTGCCTTTTTTCAGTGCAGTGTTGGTTGCAAATACATATTAATTTTGCTGATTTTATCCTTTGTTAGCAATGTTTGTTAGGAACATCTGTCATCTAATAAATGAGATGCCAGGTAGGAGCCAGCTTTTCCTTTTTTAAAAATAGTGCTGATATTGGTGTTAAGTGCATTAGGATCTGTCCTGAGTACGCAGATAGAGCTGGATGATGAAAAAATTTACTGTAATCCTTTCTTCCCTTGGCTTACCCAGAGGTGAAGAGGGTGAGGGGGTTGAGAAGAAGCACTGTATAAAATTAACCATGTGTAATTCTTGGGGTGCAGAGTGCGAACTCCCTGTTTGGAGAGATGGGGGAAACAGTTAACTCAGTTAACATCTGGGGGATGTGGAACTGTAGCCAGGAAAAGCACTTGCTTTTCCAGGGTTTACTCTAAGCTGGTCTTTCAGTTTCTTGCAAAAATAAGTCCAGTTGGGCACTAGGGAATCTTGGGAGGCCAGTTGTTGATTCTGTCAGTCCTTTGCCTAGGGGTGATCTTTTTTGAGGTGATGAACTGTCCCTATAAAATGGGATTGTTTGAACCTGCTGTTTATGTTTGATGTTGTAATTATTTTTAGTTACGGCTGGGAGAAAGGAAACTTGTAAGTGGCTAAGTAACTGTATATGAAGGAACAAAAATTCTTTTTCTTGGTTACTTGTAGGAAAAATACTTTGAATGTAGGCCTAAGTATCCCATGTCCCCTTCTTTGCTGCTTTTGAGACTGCTGAAGATTTAACCTACAGTCCTCAGTAGTTTCAGCTGCAGAATCACCCTTAATGCTCAGTTGTGGAACTGGTTTTCCTGGTCTTGAAAGTAGCAAACCCTGTGTTTGGTATTTGGGAAACTGCTGTTGAATGAGTATCAGCACCTTGTCACTGGCTGAGAAATGTCATTGCTCAGCCTGGGGACACCAACTTATGACACCAGAGGGTGTGGGTGCCTAAGCCGCTGGGAAGCAAACCTCCCAGTTACGCCCTCTAACTCTTCTCCCAGCTTGACTTCATCAACAAACCCACTGGGAATAGGAGCAGCCAGTGGTCATCTAGCTCAGAAGATACATCTATACAGAAGAATATATTTGCTAAACTGCTTGTCTGGAGGTCTTGGAACAGGTGAAAGAACCTCCATGGACTATAAAGCAGCCTTGCTAGCTTTGTACGAGGTCAGAAGGGAGAAGAAGTGGAGTGGTTGGATTTAGAATAAAGGCATACTTTTCTGTCTCTTGACCTGGGCTATGTAACCTTGGTGTAGGTGAACAAGGCTGTTTCTTAGTTTGAAAAAAATGGTTTTTTTACTGTTCTGTCTTATCCAAGAGATGTGAAGAAAGGAATTACATTCTGATTAATGATACGTATTTGAAAAGTAACAGACATACCTGTTGTCAAATACAAAATTCAGATTTAGAGATGTACTTCTAAATCACAAACTGTGATTAAACACTTGAAGGACTATACTTATTAATTGCTGGGGTGCTGATAGATGGCTCCAGTCTATAGAACTTACTTTTCACTTCAAGACAACTGTTGAACACGCAGGGGAAAAAAGTAATGTAATTTCCTCTCCTTACACTTAATGTAATATCAGATCCATTCATCTGTCACTTTCCTCTCCCCAGACTAGCATTCCTCATGCTGTTTTTCGTCCTTACTGTGCAAGGATTATGTCAGAAAGCTTGATTTAAAGGTCGATTTTACTACAGCAAAATGGGTTTGCATATGCTGTACTGCATTTTATCTGACTGGGAAGATCTTGTTACCGTGCATGTTACCAAGCACTACTGCACTTCCCAGTGGAAATCCCTGTAGATGTGTCTTCAGTAAAGCTCATCTGAGGTGCAGGAACAAAGCTGGTGGGGGACTGACCCCAGGCTGCAACATGAGCTCCTACAGGAGCCTCACACAGTCACGAATAGTCTTGGAATTGTCTGTGCATGCCAGCTGTGTCCTCTGGTGTTCACCACCTTCTCTCAGCAGCGAATATAAAACAAAGCTGCACAAAGCTGATTTTATATGTGAGAGGTAGTTGAAATATATTCTGAAATCAGGAATAAATTGGCGTATTCTAATGAGCAGCAGTTCTGCCTGTGGCACTGCATCTTGCATTCGTCAAAGCACCAGGAATATATTATAGACTATAGGCCTGCATGACTTGGAGGTAGATACAAATAAGCTACAGTAGGAGAAGGGAAACATTTCATTTCTGGTTTTGTTTACATAGTATTCTATGCATCTGCTCATTTACAGAATTGCCCATGCTAGTTTATGGATTTTTGTTATTTTTATTTAGCTCCCAAAGGCTTGGAAACTTCATTTTTCTTGTAATCTGCCAAAGCTGGAAAGAAAAGCTGCTTGTTCCATTAGGCTGTTTCAGGCTTCTGTGCAGTTTTTGACTTGCTTTTAAAGTTGCAAAAAGCTATGAGTATCAGGCTGCCTGAAAGGTGAAGAATAAGTGCAAGATAGAGATGTCTCAAGCTCTGTTCATATCTCTGAGCTGTTGCTTGTTTCCATTAACTTCTGACCGAAGTGATAGTGCTTAAAAGCATGCCCGCCTCTTTACTTGACAAGATGGATAGTCTGGATAGTCTCATTCCTCATGTGGTGACAAAAATAGTACTTTCTCTGATTAAACAGGCATTATCAAATATATTGAAAGCAAAGGTGGTCTCCTTATTTTTGAAAGAGCAATTCTTCAGGTAGATAAGCTTAGTAGAGTTCCAGTGTTTTTTGGAGACCCAATATAGACGGGGTTGAGGAGTGTTCAGCTTGTGGCATGCACCTAAATGATATGCAAAACAGCCCCACAATCTGAATATTAATTTGACTGTATTATCCATTGAGTCTTATAAATGCCTACAGAGTGGTGGTGATGCAAGGAATATTCTTAGAGCAAACAAGCTGATCCCCTTCTCTCACTGCTTTCTTGGGCTGTTAATGAAGTGATGCTGCCTTTGTTACAGAAGATAACCCTCTTCTTTTGAAGACACTTTGTAAAGGACAAAGCCTGAGATGATTTAAACAGTGGGGAGTATTGTTCCCATGTCCAAACAATGGATTTCTTTGTTAATATGTAGTAAAAATGATCAGTCTTACCTTAATCAAGACAATTTTGAAAGTCTGTGTACTATTGAGAACTAACTATAACAGTGTTTTTGTTTAACTTCTTTATTGTGATATTTAAAGCCCAGTTGAAGGCCACTGTGGAGTCATAGGCAGATAAAGATGCTGGAAGCACAGAAGTCTAATGGATAAGATTATCATTGTAGCACTCTTTGCACTATTTACTGAGGCTATTCAAAATGTAATTGGACACAAAGTTCCATCTCTAGAGAAAAAAAAAATCTACTAAATGTTTGGGTCATGTGCAAAATATACCATATCCTAAGAGAGTATTAGTTGGTATACTTCACAGCACATTGTACCATTTTCTGTTAGCTGATGAAGGAAATGGCAAAAAAAAAAGAAGGTATACAGTGTTGCCAGCTACCAACTAGAAAATCAGAGGAGTAAAAGTGAGAAAAGCCACAGGCTGAGACAAAGACAGCTTAACAAGAAGAGCAAAAGCTGTGCATGCAGGCAAAGCAAAACACAGAATTAAAGGACTGCTTGCCATGGGCAGGCTGGTGCTCAGCCATCTCCAGGAGAGCAGGGCCCCATCACATGTAATGGTTACTGGGGAAGACAAATGACACCACTTCAGACATCCCACACCTTCTTTTCCTCAATTTATATACTGAGCATGATATCATATGATCTGGAACATCCCTTTGGCCAGTTTGGGTCATCTGTCCCGGTTGTGTCTCCTCCCAGGCACCACCAGTCTCTTCCCCAGCGTGGCAGTACAAAAAGCAGAAAAGGCCTTGGCTCCATGTAAGCAATAACAACAACAAAAAAATCTCTATTATCATCACTGTATTCAGCACAAATCCAAAACATAGCCCCATACTAGGGGCTATGGGAAGCAAATTATCTCTTTCCCCCTCAAAACCATCATAATTAGGCATTTAGATTTTTTTTTTTTTCTTTCCTTGTAGCTGTTTGTGCTGGTAGGCAGGAGATAAATCAGGGCGGAGGAAGTACTGTTGTCATAGAGGTAACAAAATAGAGTGCAGTGAAGTTTTTGTATGCATATATAAATGGGAAAGATGGGATACTTATTGCTTAGTCCTCTGGCCTCCCATTGATGTCTTTATGGCAGAAATTCATTTTATATTCAATGGCTAGTTATGGTCTAGAAAGTAGAGTAAATCCAGAAGACTGGGCAAAGTTTCATGCATGTGGAAGTAAGAGGATTAAGCAATTTTAGTAATTTTTTTGTGGTAATTAAAAGAAACGTGCCTTCTTAAGCAGACATACTGCTTGCAAAACAAAACAAAAGACATGCAATTTTCCTTCAGCATCCAACCTCCTGGAAAAGCCTCTTTTTTTCAAAAAAGGGAAAAGAAGCACCAGCCAGAATAACTTTCACAAGAAGGGAAGGAATCACACGTGGAGAGACATATTTGTCTAAGCTCAAGTGATAAAATGTGATTAACTGAGATTGGAGAAACCATTGAGGTTGGAACAGCCACCACGTACACTAGAAGACCATCAAGCAGGAAGTGGACCATTCTTTTGGCATTTACTTGAAGGTGTCTGCTCCCAGTAGTATGGCAGGAGAGTAACATTCCTTTGAAAAATGCTCAGTAAAGTATGTAAATAGCTCTCTTTGCTGCCTGCTGTCTACTCTAAAATGCTACCTTGGAGTTCTGACACGTCAGGGACTGTACAGCTGTGCTAAGGCTGTTCTGAAGATGCCTCAGGAAATTATTTCTTTTTGTTCCAGTTTATGAATGGAAGCAGATTGTGAGGACTATGGACTGTCAGATTGGCAGGTTGGAAGGCTGGCTTCTTTCTTTCCTGTTGGCACCACCATCCTCCAGTGGGTAGGGGAGCAGAAAGACATAGTTGCTGCCATTGTCTGCTGCAGGCTGGTTTCTCCACAGACCTAAAGGGGCAACTTGCTCACCCCTGAGTGTGTAATCCTGCTCTGGAGGATCTCAGTCAGTGTGCCTTCACTCAGGTGCCCTTCTTTCTCTTGTTTGATCCTGTGAGGCCACACAGTTTGTAATTTATGTGTTAAAGGAGAGAGGTGTGTAACAGCAGGAAGTGTGGCAGGAGACACCTTTGCCCCTGCTGCAACCACTCTTCATTCTGTGGAAGAACCTATTTCTTCTGTTCAGAAATCCAAATCATTTCTTTGTAAGACTGAATTTTGTGCTTACTGATATAGTCAGTATTTCAGAGGAATTGGAATTTTTTTGCTTGCTTTTTTATCTTTTTTCCTTTCTCTTCCCAGTAGGGGAAGACTTCTCTGTGTTTCAAATTTCTTTTCTAGTTGCTGGGCTGATTACTCCTGTATTCTGCGGAGCATTTTATTTCAACACTCTGAGATAGTATTTCTTAATCTTTGCATAGTAAATAAAATATGTCCTAATCAAATAAGTTTATCCCTCTTTAAAATATACATGTGGGAGATATATATATATAAAAATATATATATGTGTGTGTGTGTGTGTCTCCAAAGCATAAAGGAAGTATGGTGATTGAACTGGTTCAGGATTGAACTGGTTCTAGGTGGTGTGATCATATTTTGTGACTATTTGAGTGTGTGGAGTAAAGAATCTCCTTCTCAATTGAAGAATTGCCCCTACCCTTGAAACATGCACTCTGATGAGAAAAGATGGGTATTCTGAGCCGGTTGATGGGTAAAAGGAAGGAAAATTATGTTGATGTCAGTTAAAAATGAGAAATCCAGTGTAAAGATGGAAGAGTCCAGATGTTTCATTAGCTATTTTGAAAATATTTTTTTGTGTGTGTGTATCTGTATAGATTTGTGTGTAAAATAAAATACAACTTATTGGTTGTACATACATGCAGTATTATATAGATGCTATTTGTGATTAAGCTTGTTTCTCACGCTTCTCTCGTTGTTTCTCACGCTTAAAGTATTTTCTTTATTTTTATTCTCTTACTTTGTAGGTGTTTCCAAGGGCTTTTTGCTCTGTATGTAAAAGCTACTTGATGTTATTCTACTGTATTGTGCAATGCATTAAGGAATTTGAAGGCAAGACATAATATATATTAAGCTGCTGTATTTATTGCCTTATATTAGGAGACAATCTTGTAGAGCTGGAGGATAATCTTGAAAATCAGTTATGTGTATATTGGTTTGCTGTGAAGTTTCTGTTTGTTGCTGGTTATAAAACTTAGATGATTGGGAGTTTTCATTTTTCTTTCTTTTAGTGGCAGTATCTTTGGGCAGTGCTGACTTATAGTAAGAAATACTTCCTTCAGCTTGCTTTTAAGAAGGGTGGTGCAGGACTACGGAGTTCCTAGCAATGAGAAAAAAGAAACAAGTCTTTTGGTGGTGGGACAAGAACCAGCTAGAGAAGGTTGAAGAACTGGGTCAGAAAGCTTGATACCATCCTGAGGATTGGGGGAAGGGATGTAGCCTCACTATAGCATATCCCTTTAACCAAGGGGTCTGGCAGGAGGAACCTGAGACAGAGTAAGTTTAAAGAAAAAAAAGAGGAAAAAACCAAAAAATACTTCACATAATATTGCAGTTGTATTTAGTGGTGAGGAGAGCTTAGGAAGAATGTGCTTGAACTCTGAGAAACTTGCCAGGGGACTGGAGACTGTGATAGGAGGCAAGGTTAGGCTTTATCAGGTTTGGCCTTTAGGCTGCATCGCTAGTTCTGTGGATACCTTAGTGCCGCATGCTCCTGAAGAGGAACTTGGGCACAGTGCTGGGAGCATGTTCATGCTGAGCTGAGCAGCAGCTAGGAAAGCACCTGCCAGTGCTGAGTTGGCAACAACCATGACTCAGAGATGTCCAGGATCAAAAGGTCGTTCAAGCATCCTTTCCAGTGTCTTTGTGATCCAAAAGGGTGGTGCTCAGACAGGAATGGCTCTCACCCTGCTGTTGCCACAACACTGCAATGCTGATGCTGTGCTTGTTTTCTCAACACAGAGTTGGGATTTGCCAAATGACCATCCTTTTTAAGTTCCTGGCACTCATCTTTACCAACATCCCAGTTAGTTCAAAAACTATGTGGGCTTTTCTGCAGAACCCTCTTTGGTATTGGTAAATTTTCTTGCTGCAGAAGAGTGGTTAACCTCATTTTTCCTTGAGTGCATAAGTAGTCTTTTCCGTGAATAATGTAACACACTTGAAGGTTCGGAGAAAGGTCTTTTGAAGATGAATTATTTTTAATTATGGAGTTCATGGTGCAAAACAGCAGCTATCTGTATTCATCTTTTATGGCAAAATTATATTTCAGGGGCATCATGTGGTAAAATAAGAGGGGTTTGTTTTCCTTTTCAAGAGACAGTGTGTAGAAAAAAAAAAAATTTGTTTTTGTTTCTCTGAGTTTCCTGAGAAATTGTCAAGTAGAAAGGCGTAACCATCTGACAGTGTCCAGCACTGGAGACCTTATAGGACTGTGTGGGAATTCCTGAGCCTGCAGGCTGGGATAAACTGCCCTTCATTGTAGGTCCTGTTCTGACTGCCAGAGCAACATTCGTACTAGGAAATACTGCTGAAGCAAGTGTTGGCTTCAGTGTTTGTCATGCGTTTACGGGTGTATTTCTAGTGTGTGCCCAGCACAGCTGTAGCCTGTGCAATCTGGCAGTTTTTCAGATGGTACCCAGGAGCAGCCTGGGCAGCGTTGGGCAGTTTGGATGCAGACACTCAGCTCTGGGAGAAGATGAAGAGTAGCCCATGCCCTTGGCTCCTGGGCTGGATAAGGGCTAGTTGTATGTGGTAATACAGATGTAGCCAGGAGCAGGCTTGCGCAGTGGAGCAGGTTGCAGAGTTTGCTCCTGCCTGTCTGGGGCAGCCATGGTGCTTCCCTTTCAGCAGGCTCAAGGTCTCCAGCCTTCTGCTGGCCTGACAGCTTGTGAAACCATCAGGAAATGGATCTGAAAATTTTAATTATGTTTTGGGGGAGAAGGGGTAGTATTTGTCTGGTGGGTGAAAGTGCAAAAAATGAAGGTAATGGGCCTGATGCAGGGAGAAGGGAAAAACCTTTAGGCAGAGGATGGGACCAAACATGCCAACAAGCTGCCCATGGAGTCTTTTGCAGCATTGCTAGATGGAGAGGGAGCTTTGATCCACCTTTCAGCCTATAGGTAGGGGAAGTCTGCATTTCCAGCAGGCTGTTCTGTTAGAGACCTAAACAGATTTTTATTCTTTAAAGTCCAGATTTAACTTTTAAATTTTTTTTAAAATGCTGTCCCTAAAGGAGGGGCTGAAGGCTGCACTCAGACTTGCCAAGCAAGAGACTTTTGGTCATAACCCCACATTGTGTCCCAGCCTCAGTCTGGGTTTTGAAATTTTTTAGTCAGGAGACAGGCATTTTCTCAGATGGGTTAGAAGGATTTTTTTCCTGCTATCTTGAAACCAGATTTCTTGTATGCTGCCTTTAGTGCCCCATCCCAGCTAGATGAACTCAAATCTCCTTGGGACACTTTATGAATGGGGGGCAGCCTGTGCACTGCTTTGAAGATCATGCACGCGCTCTGTGGCTTTTCCCAGTCTAACAGCCATGACTTAAAGCTGCTGGAGGTTTTCGTCCTTGGCAAATGATTTGCAAATCCTTTGCTGCCACTTGTTGATTATTTTGAATTGAGAGCAGATTAATGATTGTTTCTCTACTGGCAGTGTTGGCCTTTTTAATAACAGCTATCCAGCTTTCTGTGCCTGTCTAAATATCCTGTGCTCAATGACTCCAAAGGTATGTATCTGGGTACTGTGCAAATGTCTAAATATAGCAATAATAATCTCTAGCTTTCTTCTTTCCAGTCACCGGAAGAAATTGCTGGATCCATTTCCATGTGTGTGGAATATGGACTGAGATAAGGCTATGTTGACGTCTGTTTCGATATTAATTTCTGACATCTCGTTGGTACTTTTAGAAGACGAGAAATTTTTTTTATGAAAAAGTGCCTGAACTTGTCTTTGGTTCCTGGCTGTGGGTTGGGCTTTTTCCCTATTATGCTGGAGAATACGCAGTTCTCAGCCCCTTTCCGAGCCACCAACTTTCTGTTCCACTGAAGTTACTTCTGGCCCCAGTCCCAGTATTTGTGGGGAACAATAGATCCTATTTTAGCTTATACAGATTTAATTGCTGTGAATGAGATTGGCAATTATCTCCTTTTGTGTCTAAAAATCCCACCAGCTGTTTTAGATACGTTTAAATAGTTACGCCACGTTAAACTCGCATATTGCATCAGGAGCTATAATGCCAATATGTCCCTGGCCTTTATTTTAAAATAATTTTTGCTGCATTTATTTCTTCTGCTTCCCTTTAAACCCTAATTCTCTGCCCTGAGTGGCATTATTAGTCATACCATACATATCAAAGATGCATTTTGAGGAAAATGCATTTCAAATAGCAAAAAACCAGAAAGAAGTTGATGGGCTTTTTTGTTGTTGTTTTTTGTTTGTTTGCTCCCTCCACCCTCATAAGCTCAGGCATGTAAGTGGGAATCATCTGACCACATGCTGACAACCTGCTGTGTCAGTGTCTAGGCTCAGCTTTATCACCCACGAAGAGGAAGACACGTTTCATGCTATGTAAACAACTAAAATAGGTCAGATGAATCATGCCCCCAGATGTCTTCTTTCTCTTTGAGCTAATCACCCAGACTTTATAAGCAGACTTAGCTGTCTGCACAGTAGACATCTGACTAGATCTCACCTCTGGGGACCATATTTGTAGCAGCAGTCACATGTGGGTGACTAGACACATGTAGATGCGTAAGAAGATTAAAAGTACTTGGCTTCTTGAGGCAAAACCACTGCCAGTGCCAAGGTGAAGGTGCTCTGGGATCATCTTCTTGAAAGCAAAGACAAACCTGAGTGGATTTTCCCAGAAAAGAGACACATCAGTATTTGATGTTCACAGTTACATACTGCTAAACTGGGGTGCACCATTTCTTTCTCATTACTAGCTTCCTAGACTCCTAAGATACAATTTCATAGCTTTCTTTTTCAGAAATGTTAGACAGGACTTCTCCCTATCATCTGCTATTTCTTCCTCCATATTGTCTCTTCAGTCTTGTTGTGGAAATATATTGATTTGGATTAAAAAAAAATCGTATCATTGCACGGGTGTCCCTGTGGGGTAGTACACTGGCATATGAAGGTGGAGAGTGCTTATATTGGGAAAGCCAAGAGAGGGCTTGAAGGACTTTACTTGAAGTTTGCCTTTCATCCTTTGCCTGAGTATTTGCCTCTCTTGCTAATTTTACAGATTGTTCAGCTGCTGAATTCTGTGGGGTTTTCTTTTCAGTCTGAATACATTGTTTAATATTTATTTAGAATCTTGTCAAGGGGTTTATAAATTCAAGCTTCCAGTTTCACTCTTTGCCTTTGTGCATTTGTGCAACTTATAATGTCTGGAAGTGAGTTGTTCCTTGGTGTAGCAGGATGCAGGGACACTCTAATACTTTATTATTTCCTGAATACATATTTTTACAGATCTTGACACAATTTTAATTTCCCAGTGGTCTGAGAGGCGTGGAGAGGTTTACATGGAAGTTACAGTAGTCAATTGGTTCTGGTGTTGACTTTGTTCTTGTTGAGGCCTCTCTGGCATTGTGTGTGCCTTTGGTCACACTGTGCAGGATCTACCCCATAGGGGCTGCTTAAGTTTGTACCAGGCTATGCCATCTCCTCTAGGCCTCTTTGGACACGAGTGATTCTCCTTAGTTATAGTGCTTTCTTAAATATTCAGTGTTGGCCCTACTTACTGTGTTTGTGCTAAGTATTTGCCACTCTGTAGGCTTTCCGAATGTGCCTGTTGCATGTACAAGTGAAAACGTGGATTGAGGTTTTTTGGGTGCTTGTGCTATTGACTGTGGAAGGGGTAAGGTTCATGGTGGAGGCAGATGCACGCACAAGTAGGGGAGATGGTAGTGCTTGGGAGGTGTGAGCTTTCAGACTTCACAGGGTGTCTGTGAGCTGCTCCTGCTCAGGGCCAGTTCCTGTGCACACATCAGGTAAGACATGTCTCTTGCTTTGTGCTTTCCTCCCTCTGCATTCCCATATGGACAAGGTCCTGAGCAACCTGTTGTAGGTGACCCTGCTTGAGCAGGGGGTTTGGACCAGATGACCTCCAAAGGACACTTCCAAGCTCAGCTGTTCTGTGATTCTCTGGTTTTGCACCTTTGAAAACTGCGTAACTTTGTTGAGCCTCCTCTGCTCTTGGGAGGGAACATATCTTTTCATCCTACCCCCTGCAAGGACAAGCAGGAGCCCGTGGGCATAATTTACCCTGAGGTTGTGGCATACCATGTTAATAAGTGTTGTGCAGACCCCAGAGCTTCGGTACCTTCCCTCTTGATAAAGGTAGCAGATGGGGCTAGAAAGGGGACACCCTTGTCTCCAAGCTGTGTGCACACACAGAGACTCTCATTTGCTCGCTGCTATTTGCCTGCTCTTGGGTAGAAATTCTGCATTTGGCTGTCATTCTTCTTTTACTGGCACTGGTTTTACCAGGGTTTCTATGTTGACTTTCACTCTAAATTATCATTGCACTTGAAAATTTTCATCTGTGATGGCTGAACAACTGAGCAAATATGTTAAGCACTTTGACCTATATTACATGAAAGATAAGTGTTTTCAATGACATTTAACTGAATTTTGTATGACTTGCATGAGAAACATCACAGGTTTTTGTTTAGGGGAGGGGGTGTGTGTTTATGCATGTGTATATAAAATATATGTAAAAGTACTGAAAAATTTTCTTAATGCTCTTTTGCATTAATTACAGTGACTTTTTTATACTTTGAATTTAGGAAAGCTAATTTCAGAATTGATTGTTAGCCCCAAGAGGAATAAATGAATGATTGCTGCAAATGTTTTGATGAATCATGATCTCTGAAGATTAAGGGAGCTGCCATTTTTCTGTAATCTTTTTTTTTTTCCCAGGCTCAGGATTGCTGATATTTCATTGGTTTGCATTTAGCTTCTATTTTAGCAGCTTCAAAGATGAGGTCTAGGAATGCAATTTTGGTAACAGAAGTAACAGACTGGGTTTTGAGATATGTTTCTATGGCAAACAGTCATTGGAGTGTTTTTTTGCACATGGCCCCTTCCTGCAGATCTGCCAGCTAATGTCCTCCCAGAGGAAAAGTGATGGATGTAAAACTCCAGCACTAGGGTGTAGTTTTTCTTTAATTATTAAAAATTACCAGCATATGAGTGGCTTTGAATTAATTTCCTACTTGTGGATTTTTGGTAATAAAGCGGTACGTAATGTTTTCTCTGTTTTCTTTTTCCTCCCCCTTGCCTTGCATATGTGTGCTTCCATACATACACAGTTTCTATAATGACTTTTAAAAATAAATTAGCAGATTGACTTCTTTCAGGTTGTGGGGGCTTCAAGTACCTGCTGCAGTAGAGGGATATTGTGAATAAGGCATTAGTGCATATCTGTGGATATGTGTACCTTCTCTGTCACACTTGCAGAGATTATCTTGGGGCTAATTTCAGTTGACAGCTGTATAAAAGGGATTAGTACTGTCACCACTCACCTCTTGGGGTTAACTTTCACACATGCTAAATATGAGAGATCATTTTTTGTTGTTGTTGAAAGCTTGGACCAGTTTTGCATAAGCCATTTATCTTGATTTCTCTTAACCCTGAAGCTGAGACTGCGGTCTACAGCATCATAATCTAAAGATGTGGGATTTACTGCATTACTTTAAACACACAACTTGCTTCACTGTAAGCATAAGGAGAACTTTTATTTGCATATAATTGGCATTTCTGTAAGGAAGAAAGGGCTTATTTTAGATGTGCTTTCAAAAGTAGAACTTTGGGAAGGAAACTGGGGAGGAGAGGGAAGTAGTCTTTTGTTTTCTTCATGCATCCTTGTCATGTGCAGACACTCATTTAAAAGTCTAGAAGAAAACAAAAATATTTTAATTCAAATTAAGCTTTTGGTTGGGGTTTTGCATAGTAGTAGTAGTTGGTGGTGTAGTAGTAATGGTAGTGTTGAGCTTGTAGACAGAGTGAATATTTCTGAGGCCCAGATGCCCCTTGCTGTAATGATTAGGGGCAGGTTGATTTTCCCTGCCTTTTCATCATTTTAACTAGAGTGATTTCTGTATTTCTGTCACATAACTCTGTGGGGACAACTGAACCTCATAGGCAACCATTTTAACAGACGGTGTCTCAACTGTGGTACCCTCCTTATGAGGGAAGCTCATGGTCAAGACTATATTCAGCCTCACAGGCAGAAGGTGGTGTACAGCTCATGGGAACAAACAAGTGGCTACTTTTCCTTTGCATTAGAGGGAAAGGAGTGGTAGAGCTTTGGTTCCCATCTTGAATGTGAGTTTTAGGAGAGATCCAGAGATGTTTTTCATCAAAAAAGCAGCTCATAACTACTGTCCAGTGATGTGTTTCTTGGTGTGCAGTCAAAAATCAAGTATTGCTCATCTGAACTTTCAGGATCACCCTTAAAGGTTATGACAGCGAAATCACATGTGATAAAATGACTGTGAACAAAATAAAGAAGTTACTGTCAGGATGTGATTTCTTTAGACTGAACCAGGTGCCTCAATTTCAAGAGTTGCCAGTCCTAATGTACAAAGTCACAGGCACTATTCACACATGGCTAATGAGACATGGTAAAGGATATTCCTGTAGAAAGGGTCCATTTCTTTTCACTACAGTTTAGGGTTTTCTTAATGCTTTCTGCTTCAATTTGAAGCTGAAAACTTATCACACCAGCCAAAACTACTAAGCATTATCAACAACATAATAACGTTATAACATAATAACGTAATGAGGGAACATACTATAACATAATAACGTAAGGTAAGGTTTATCAACAACAAAAATCTAGAAAAATCTAATAATGCATAAAAATCTCAATGTTTTTGTGTGAATATACTCATCTGCAGGCTGACTTCACCAGATTGAATGTGCCCTATTCATATAAGAAGCATAATTTGAAGAACTTTCAAGGCAACTTCTTCCTGAATACTGTGGAAAAAAGTTCAGGCCCATTTTCTGCAGATTAGCAGGGTTTGAGAACTTAACTGTTGGAGAGAAGAAGAAAAAGGTCTAAGTTAGTGAAAACTGGACTAGAAGGACACTGGCCAACACAAAGTTGTTTATTCTTATTGTCTTTTGGATCTCTTGCTTATACTTCAGCAAGCGTTGAACAGCCAGGCTGTTACTCTAGTTAGAGTTACTCAAAGTTAATTTAAATATGCATGGTGAACAGTCTGACCTGGCATTCTCTGCAATTTCACTGTGCTTTGTGGGAAATAAATGGTGGTTCTCTTACAGTGTCAAATTAATCTTTGCTTTTGCAACCTCTTCTTACCCCATTCTGATAGCTAGTACAGAAGGAGTGAGGAAGAAGAATCTGGCAAGTAGTATTGCCAGCTGTGGCTGAGGTTGCTCAGCTCTGAAGTGAGATCATGCTTAACCACCTTTGTATCCCACTGGTCTGGCTCAGCATCTGCTCGGGGATCACTGTCCCTTGGTTTTCTTCTGCAGTACCTGCATGCTAATTATCAAAAAGAGCTTTTTCTCCCTGTGTGGTGGTCATAGAGCTTTCTCATTCCTGCAGTAACCTACAACTATTTTGTTCCTTGTAGTCACTTAGTATTTAATCTTTTTTTGGAAAGGGTAGCTGGATGATATGCTGCACTGTAGCATTTTGGGAAGTCCATACAAATAACATCAGAGTAGACCCTTCCAAGATGTCATTGACTTCAGTCCAAAGACAAGCTGTGTTACCAGGTTATGATCATTTGCACTGCCCTTGTGATAAATTTCCGGCATAAGTGGTATTCTACTTTTATACTTTGCCTATTTTCATCCCATATTTAGTCGTTATTATCTTGATGAGTGTCACAGCTTCTAGCTGGGCCTTAAAGTGAACTTGGCCTAGTATACCAGTGTAATTGCTGGTAGGAGAAACCATATTTTCACAGGACATCATTGCAAGATTTTATGGCTAAATATTCACTTCTTCCTTGGTTAATAAAATGAAAGTTTTATTTAGCCCCATAGATTTAGAGAACCGATTCAGGGCTGGCTTCAATTTCTGCCCACAGTGGACAATACTAGTGAGTGCTTTGGTTTTGACGTGCACAATGTGACAGTTACAATAATGAATGAATGGAACTGTTTAGGCTGCTTGAAAAGCTGCCTTTCATCTGAGGGAGGAGGTGAACAGCTAGAAGGAAATCTCTTTCAAGTTGATTCCCAGTGCAGAAATAAATCTTATGTGGGTGAAAGAGAGGAAACAGACACCTACCTGGAAATCTAAGACTGTAAGTGAGATGTCACAGAAAAAAGCAGTGGCATCTACTTACATGCTAATCCTTTGGGGGGGGGGGGGGGGGGGAAGTGGGAGGGGAAAGTAAAGCCAGCAACACTTATGTGCAAGTTGGTTTTTTATGGGATCTTTAATCTTCATTCTAAGACTGTTGAAATTATAACACAAAACTGTTAGGAACATGTTGTCTATAGGTATGTGTCTCGGTTTTGAAAGACAGGTGTCTGCTAAGGAAGGCAGAAGCCCCCCTTGAAGTGGCAGATATAACCCCTTTTCCCTCCAAGTTATTATATTTTGAAATCAAGAGCCTTTAGGCGAAGATGTGGGAAATAGGAATAACAGTTCTTTACTATATATATATATGTATATAACCAGTCAAACAAAACAACAACAACTCTGGCAGTAACAGCAATCACAAACCCAGTCCCAGCCTTCTCGGCTGTCAGGCTATTTCCCCTCGGGTGCAGTTCCGCTCGCAGCCGGCAGGGGCGCTGGCGGCTCCCGGTGAGCAGGGCAGGTGCGATGGTTCCCCCGCGGCTGCAGGGGGCGCTCCGGAGCGAGCTCGGGAAACCCGCGGCTCTGGTGCCCTGGGATCCCGGGAAGGGATGGAACAAAGGCTTCACAAACCCCTGGGCAGCTGATCCCGGGCTCTCAGGAACAGCAGGCTGAAACGGCAGGGACGGACGCAAATCCCGGGTGGCAGACGAGATGTATCCAGATGGGAAAAAACCACGGAGGCCCAGGCAGGCAGGGCGAGCAGGGCTACAGCGTAGCGAAAGCTCGAAGCAGCAGCAGGCAGGACAGCCACAGCTCGGTCTCCAGCAGGGCAGGGAAAAGCGGCTTTTGGGGTCCCGGCGTTGCTTCCAGCAGGAAGAAAGAACGGCCAAAAAGAAAGCAGCAGCAGCTCCTTTCTCTGCAGCTTCTCTCTCCGGACGCTCAGAGCGAACTGTCCCCACACCCAGGTGTAGACAAAGGAGTAGCCAGGCCCGCCCCACTCCCCTTTTTGTCTTTCTTAAGTACAGCTATTTGTCCCCTAGCAACATGCATATGGGAGAAAATTCCTTTAACAGGAAAACCTAAGACTAAACTAAAACCCCAACATTATCCACCCCGAATTTTTTCCCATACTAACATGTTACATGAAACTTAACTTTTTTTTTTAACCATATAAATCTATGCATTACCCAAATTATATACAAATATACATGCTGATATTGATACAAGTGCAGAGCCATGGGTAGTTCACCCTAAAACAAGGTCCTCTTGAGGTAAGCATCGGGTCTCTCCATCCTTTTGCATCACCCACCAGGTGCAACCTGGTCCCTGAGCAAAAACAACCCCACGGATGGGTTTGTCTTTGCTCAAGGCAGACTTTACCCAAACAGTTTTTCCAAGCATACCTCTCATGTGCACCACTGGAACCTTATCTCCATCTGTTGTTTGTAGGGGTTCGGATTGGGCAGGGCCTGCTCGGCTGGTGGAACCTCGAGTGTTAACTAACCAGGTGGCTCTTGCTAAATGCATCTCCCAGTTTTTGAAAGTCCCCCCACCCAGTGCCTTCAAGGTGGTTTTAAGCAGTCCATTACACCGCTCAACCTTCCCAGCTGCTGGTGCATGGTAAGGGATGTGGTACACCCACTCTATGCCATGTTCTCTAGCCCAGGTGTTTATAAGGCTGTTCTTGAAATGAGTCCCATTGTCAGACTCGATTCTCTCAGGGGTGCCATGCCTCCAAAGGACTTGCTTTTCTAGGCCCAGGATGGTGTTCCGGGCAGTAGCATGAGGCACAGGGTAGGTCTCCAGCCACCCAGTGGTGGCTTCTACCATTGTGAGCACATAGCGCTTGCCTTGGCAGGTTTGAGGCAGTGTGATGTAATCAATCTGCCAGGCCTCCCCATACTTGTATTTGGACCATCGCCCACCATACCACAGAGGCTTCACCCGCTTGGCCTGCTTGATCGCAGCGCATGTCTCACAGTCATGGATAACCTGGGAGATACTGTCCATGGTTAGATCCACCCCTCGGTCTCGTGCCCACTTATAGGTGGCATCTCTGCCCTGATGACCTGAGGCATCATGGGCCCATCGAGCTAGGAACAGTTCTCCTTTATGTTGCCAATCCAAGTCTATCTGGG
Source organism: Corvus hawaiiensis (assembly GCF_020740725.1). Classification (NCBI taxonomy): domain Eukaryota; kingdom Metazoa; phylum Chordata; class Aves; order Passeriformes; family Corvidae; genus Corvus; species Corvus hawaiiensis. Next base: position 46,978,515 of record NC_063216.1, read on the forward strand.
ACACCTCTATTTTCGCAGCCTGATCTACCTGTTTGTTGTTACGATGTTCTTCATTAGCCCGGCTTTTGGGGATGTGAGCATCTACATGACGGACCTTCACGGATAGCTTCTCTACCCGAGTGGCAATGTCTTTCCACTCTTCAGCAGCCCAGATTGGTTTTCCTCTGCGCTGCCAGTTTGCCGCCTTCCACCTTTCCAGCCAACCCCACAGAGCATTGGCTACCATCCATGAATCGGTGTAGAGGTAGAGCTTTGGCCACTTCTCTCTTTCAGCTATGTCCAGAGCTAATTGGACAGCTTTGAGCTCAGCAAATTGGCTCGATCCACCTTCTCCTTCAGTGGCCTGTGCAACTTGTCGTGTGGGGCTCCATACAGCGGCTTTCCATTTCCGGCTAGCGCCTACAATTCGGCAGGAACCATCAGTGAAGAGGGCGTATTGTCTTTCACTCTCTGGTAGCTCGTTATATGGTGGGGCTTCTTCGGCACGTGTCACCTGCTCCTCTTCTTCTTCAGAAGATAACCCAAAAGTCTCACCTTCTGGCCAGTTTGTAATTATTTCCAAGATCCCAGGGCGACTTGGGTTTCCAATTCGGGCGCGCTGCGTGATGAGGGCAATCCATTTGCTCCAAGTAGCGTCGGTGGCGTGATGCGTGGAGGGAACCTTTCCTTTGAACATCCACCCCAGCACCGGTAGTCGGGGTGCCAGGAGGAGTTGTGCCTCAGTGCCGATTACTTCTGAGGCAGCCTGGACTCCTTCATAAGCTGCCAGGATTTCCTTCTCGGTGGGAGTGTAGTTGGCTTCAGATCCTCTGTAGCTTCGGCTCCAGAATCCCAGTGGTCGGCCCCGAGTCTCACCAGGCACCTTCTGCCAGAGGCTCCAGGACAGACCATTGTTCCCGGCTGCAGAGTAGAGCACGTTCTTCACCTCTGGTCCTGTCCTGACTGGGCCAAGGGCTACGGCGTGAGCAATTTCCTGTTTGATCTGGGCGAAGGCTTGCTGCTGTTCAGGGCCCCAGTGGAAATCATTCTTCTTGCGGGTAACCAGGTAGAGAGGACTCACGATCTGTCTGTACTCGGGAATGTGCATCCTCCAGAAACCTATAGCACCTAGGAAAGCTTGTGTTTCCTTCTTGTTGGTCGGCGGAGACATTGCTGTGATCTTATTGATGACCTCAGTGGGAATCTGACGTCGTCCATCTTGCCACTTTACTCCCAGGAACTGGATCTCTCGGGCAGGTCCCTTGACCTTGCTCTTCTTGATGGCAAAACCAGCTTGCAGGAGAATTTGAATTATTCTCTCTCCTTTCTCAAACACTTCGGTTGCAGTGTTCCCCCACACAATGATGTCATCAATGTACTGCAGATGTTCTGGAGCCTCACTCTTTTCTAGTGCAGTCTGGATCAGTCCATGACAGATGGTGGGACTGTGCTTCCACCCCTGGGGCAGTCGGTTCCAGGTGTACTGCACGCCCCTCCAGGTGAAGGCAAACTGAGGCCTGCACTCTGCTGCCAGAGGAATGGAGAAGAATGCATTGGCAATGTCAATAGTGGCGTACCACTTCGCTGCTTTGGACTCCAGCTCGTACTGGAGCTCCAACATGTCTGGCACGGCAGCGCTCAGCGGTGGAGTCACTTCATTCAGGGCACGATAGTCCACAGTCAATCTCCATTCCCCGTCAGACTTGCGCACAGGCCAGATGGGGCTGTTGAAGGGTGAGTGGGTCTTGCTGACCACCCCTTGACTCTCCAGCTCGCGGATCATCTTGTGGATGGGGATCACAGCATCTCGATTTGTCCGATACTGCCGGCGGTGCACTGTCGAGGTGGCAATTGGCACTCGTTGCTCTTCCACTTTCAGGAGCCCAACTGCAGAAGGATTCTCTGATAGTCCAGGCAGGGTGTTCAGTTGCCTAATGCCCTCTGCCTCCACAGCAGCAATCCCAAATGCCCACCTGAGTCCTTTTGGGTCTTTGTAGTAGCCATTCCGGAGGAAGTCTATGCCCAGAATACACGGGGCCTCTGGGCCGGTCACAATCGGATGCTTTTGCCACTCCTTCCCAGTCAGGCTCACCTCAGCTTCCAAAAGGGTCAACTGCTGTGATCCCCCGGTCACCCCAGCAATGGATACAGGTTCTGCCCCCACATGTCCCGATGGCATTAAAGTACACTGTGCCCCAGTATCAACCAATGCATCATATTTTTGTGGCTCTGATGTGCCAGGCCATCGGATCCACACCGTCCAGAAAACTCGGTTCTCCCGTGCCTCTTCCTGGCTAGAGGCAGGGCCCCTCTAGCCCTGGTTATCATTCTTTCCCTGGGCGTACATGCTCGAGGTACCTTCAAGGGGATCCGACATATCATCCTCCCTTCTGTAATGCCTGGCAGCTCGGTCACGGGAGGCTGAGGCTACCTTCACCTTAGCGGAACCCCCTCGGTTAGTGCCTCCCTCCTTGAGTTCACGCACCCGCGCTGCCAGGGCAGAGGTGGGTTTCCCATCCCACCTTCTCATGTCTTCCCCATGCTCACACAGGAAAAACCACAGCTCAGCTCGTGGGGTGTACCCTCTCTCTCTAGCAGGGGGACGACGGGCTCTGACTTGGGGGCCTGTGACTCGCACTGGTGCCACACTGACCCTCCTCATCTCCTCCCTCATCTCCTCCATCTTCTCCTTCATCTCCTCTTTGAGGTCCTGGACCACAGCAGAGACATGAGCTTTCAGCGGGCCATTGATCATGCTGTCATAATGCCTGAGCCTGTTGGCAACAGAGCCCACTGTTTCTCGGGTATTGTCAGCATCAATCGTTGCAATGAAGGTGGTGTATTGCGATGGCCCTAGCCTTGCCAGGTTCCACATCATCTGTCCTGTGCACCTGACCTTATCGGGGTCATTATCATGCTGTCCATCCTTCCCAAAGAGTACCTCTAATATTGCCACCTCTCTTAGCTGTTGGATCCCTTGCTCGAGTGTCTTCCACTGCATTCTATGATGATACTCCTGCATTCTTTCTTTGTGAATGAACCTTTCTCTCACACTCATTAAGAGCCGCTCCCAGAGAGAGAGAGGCCCTGGCTCCCTCACAAATATCTGGTCCACACCTGGGTCCTGGGTCAACGATCCCAGATACCTTGCCTCACCACTATCGAGTTGCACACTTGTGCCCATAAGGTCCCAAACCCGAAGCAGCCAGGTGGTATAAGGCTCACGCCCCCTTCGCACAATGTCGTTTCGCATAGCACGGAGACTGTCGTGCGACAGGGACTCAGTAATGATTTCTGGCTCTGGCTCTCCTGCTGGTTGTGAGGGCCCTGGTTGCCCATCATCATTAACTGGTCGTACTGATTTGGTCTTATACTTCCTCCTTTGCACAGGGGCGACTGCTGCTGGCTGTGGTTGTCCTTGTGGTTCAGCTGAAGCCTGGACGGTTGTAACATCCGTGGGTTCCACTGCTGCACCATCGGACTCACCCTCTTTGGGGCAGGGAGAGGGTTTTTCACTAGCTGAGGAGGTGTATTCTCTTAGCAATTGGCATATCTCCTGGCGCACCTGGCCCATCTCCTGGCACATCTCCTTGCGCACCTGGCCCATCTCCTGGCATATCTCCTGGCGCACCTGACCCATCTCCTGGCATATCCCCTGGCGCACCTGACCCATCTCTTGGCACATCTCCTGCATCCCTTTTGCCAGTACCCCCACCCAGTTTGGGTAGTCCATTTCTGAGGTGGACTGTTGGGCAGTATCAGTCTGTGGGGCGGGATCTCTAGTGTCTGGGGCTGTGGCAGGCTCTGGCTCTGGGGTAGGATCTCTAGTGTCTGGGGCCGTGTCAGGTTCTGGGGTAGGATCTCTAGTGTCTGGGGCCGTGTCAGGCTCTGGAGCAGGATCAGGCTCTGGGGTAGGAACCCTACTCTCTGGGGCCATGTCAGGTTCTGGGGCAGGATCTCTAGTCTCTGGGGCTGGTGTCCGGGTAGATATCCAAGCCAATCTCAACTTATCCTTGAATGCTAAATAGAGTAGGCCTATCAGCAGCAGGTGGTTAGTATTCAGAGGGAATTTAAACCCTTCGAAAATTGATGGGGTGGGCCCAAAGAACTGGTTGAGGGGTTGGGAGAAAACTTCCCCTGGTGTCATTTCCTCACAGAAGGTACCATTGTTAACATAACCCCAAAAACATGTGCTCAGTGTGTGATAGCTGTTTATCCATGTGCCCACATTCCGGAGGAAGTTAAAAACCCATGAATTCCTCACCTTCTCGACCCATAACGCAAGCTGGATAACAGCAATGGTAGCCTTAGTCAGAGGACCCATATTCAAGTAAGGAGCTGCAAAGGGGAAGAATATAGCCACGGCTACATGCCACCCAAACCAGGGTAAACTAGACCACATAGTGCTGCCTAACAAGGTTCCAATATCCAGCACACAAAATAAAGTTATCGAGGAACTGTTATTCCTTTTTCACCTCTATCTCTTAATGCCCTCAGGCCCCACGTTGGGCGCCAAGATCTGTCTCGGTTTTGAAAGACAGGTGTCTGCTAAGGAAGGCAGAGGCCCCCCTTGAAGTGGCAGATATAACCCCTTTTCCCTCCAAGTTATTATATTTTGAAATCAAGAGCCTTTAGGCGAAGATGTGGGAAATAGGAATAACAGTTCTTTACTATATATATATATGTATATAACCAGTCAAACAAAACAACAACAACTCTGGCAGTAACAGCAATCACAAACCCAGTCCCAGCCTTCTCGGCTGTCAGGCTATTTCCCCTCGGGTGCAGTTCCGCTCGCAGCCGGCAGGGGCGCTGGCGGCTCCCGGTGAGCAGGGCAGGTGCGATGGTTCCCCCGCGGCTGCAGGGGGCGCTCCGGAGCGAGCTCGGGAAACCCGCGGCTCTGGTGCCCTGGGATCCCGGGAAGGGATGGAACAAAGGCTTCACAAACCCCTGGGCAGCCGATCCCGGGCTCTCAGGAACAGCAGGCTGAAACGGCAGGGACGGACGCAAATCCCGGGTGGCAGACGAGATGTATCCAGATGGGAAAAAACCACGGAGGCCCAGGCAGGCAGGGCGAGCAGGGCTACAGCGTAGCGAAAGCTCGAAGCAGCAGCAGGCAGGACAGCCACAGCTCGGTCTCCAGCAGGGCAGGGAAAAGCGGCTTTTGGGGTCCCGGCGTTGCTTCCAGCAGGAAGAAAGAACGGCCAAAAAGAAAGCAGCAGCAGCTCCTTTCTCTGCAGCTTCTCTCTCCGGACGCTCAGAGCGAACTGTCCCCACACCCAGGTGTAGACAAAGGAGTAGCCAGGCCCGCCCCACTCCCCTTTTTGTCTTTCTTAAGTACAGCTATTTGTCCCCTAGCAACATGCATATGGGAGAAAATTCCTTTAACAGGAAAACCTAAGACTAAACTAAAACCCCAACAGTATGGTATTCATTTGTCTGGGTTACTTCTGTGTTATTTGGGTTGGATGCAAGCTCTTGCCATGCAGTTGTGGAGGGGCTTGTGTGCGCCACAGCTGGAAAGAGGAGAGGCTGGCTGTAGCTCCTGTGATCGGGGGAGAGAAGGGCTTTGTGCTTCCTGATGAATTGATTCATTCAGAGTCAAAACAACTACAGGTGTCCACTGCTAGTCTGAAACCCCAGAGGAGGGTAGAATTGAAAATTGCAGCGTACAACAAGCTGCCTATGGATATATCCTCTTTTTTTCTAGCTCCGCTTTTCTTTCTAACCTGTAGGGAGGGGACACAGAACTTTTGCATTTGTATGGGATTAATATTTGTGGAGCAAATGAGCACAGGTTCCCCAAGTAAAGACATCATGTAGGGCACTTTACAAGCAATGTTCCTTTACTGCAGCTTGTAGACTGTTTGAAGCTTTTGTTGTGGGCTATATTTTGCTCCAGGCAGGTAAGGCAACTTCATTGAGGTTTTTTTTTGGTGGGTAAAACTTTCCTGCTACAACACAGCTTGGAATTTTGGCTGATTACAACTTAATGTAATATCAAAGAGCGTGGTATAGGAAGGACTAAAACACCCAAAGAGTTTATGTATTGGTATTGATGAAAAAACCCTAGAGGGATAAATAGAGATACTTCAAAAGATTGAAGCCATCTTTTTTGTTTGTGGGTTTTTGTTTGCTTGTGGTTTGTTTTGGGTTGTTTTGGGGTTTTTTTTGAAACTACTATCAAAGCCTGTTTTGGATTTGTTCACCAGGCCTGTTCTGGTTCTCTTAAGATAAACTTAGGATTTTGCAATCAGTGATCTTGTCACAGGACTTTAAGCTCTGCTTGTGGAATGAAGAATAGAAGAACAGTGTGACCTGCATTTCCATTCAGTCAGATGGGCTTTGGGGTCTCATGAGATACCAGCAGAATGCTAACTGTGAGCCAGACAAACTAGCTGGCTCCTGTCTGGTGGATTTGCTTTTAGCTGAGGACATGTTTCAGATTAAGCCCCATAAAATACAGAAGTGTCCATAAATGTTGATGCAGATACTTCAACTGTGACCAAACCCCACCATCTGACTGTGCAGACTTCAGGAAGCTCCTGTTTGGGAAGTGGGATAGGTTTTTATTAGCACCACTATACCTCGAACTAAACCTTAGGATTACTTATTACTGAGAAATGCATTTGACACAGTAGAGACAATGAATTCTGTAGAAGGAGGGGCTTCTGATCCAAATTAGGTACATTATTTAAGTTGAGCATTGCAAAAGATTGGATAGGAGATATATGGGTATTGGAGGAGAGGAGGGAAAGGATGGAAAGCAATTGATCATCAATAGGTTTAATCAGTGTCTTGAAAAATTTGGAGAGAACAAAAGGAGGAATTCACTTGAAAATGTGTGTCTAAGTAAGCTAGAGAATTATGTAGGCCTCAGTTGTCTTTTAATTAATTTTAAACTATTTTCTTCTCTGCATTAGTATTAATATTAATGGTAAAATGGAATTGAAATGATCAGAGGTGTTTTATCTCATTTTGGTCACTTTACTGGTGGATAACTTATAACTTAAATTAGACAGAAAAAGATATGAAGGGGCAATCTTTGGAAGCTGAGGCACTTCATCTGTGGAAGTAAGGGCAGATTTTTCCATAAAAAAATCCAGAGGTCTAATTAAGAGTTACCTTTTAGAGATATTCATATCTTGTTAGTTCTGCTTTGTTATTTGTATAAGCAGCTTAGATGTGATTTTTGTTCTGATGAGTTGCAGTCTGGGAGAACAAGGAGGAAAGACAGCAGTGAAATCAGCATTGGAAAGCTGGTTGAAAGAATTGCCTGGAGGAGGGATTTGGGAAATTGCAGAAAGAAAAGCATCTCAAAAGTCAGCAAAGACAGAGCTGTTTGAAGCTGAGTAGATGTTACCAGCTTCTGTGCTTGGCATCAGGCACCAACGCATAGTTCAGGCTTTGAGATTAAAAATCACAGGGCTTCACTGCAGCCGTTTTCCAGGGTTTGCCTATGAGATGGGATGTGAGAGTAGAAGAGTGCCTGTGTCAGGCTAGGGGGCAGCTTTTGGTATCTAGACCCTGTATTACCTGGTAGGATCCGTAAGCACCATTTTTACATTATGACAAATCCAGGCCTTCACAGAGAATAAAATATGCTTAATCCTCTGATGAAGAAAGAAAAACTGGAATTCTGGGAGAGACAGTTGATTTCTTGGATGAAATGCATTGTTCAGAGCCCCACTCCTCCCTCCTCAATACACTGACATCCCAACTCCCATGTCTACTCAGTATTCAGTCTTGCCAGGTTCCTTTTGATCACATCCTCTTCTAGCAAGGTGCTTGGTATGCAATTTCAGCTCCAGGTGTTATGTGATAGCTGAATGTCAAGCCAGCCTGTTGGGTCACTTTGTTCTCATAGTCTTTCTAATGTATTCATGCCTTGACAAATTTTCTTGGTAAGAGCTTTATAAAATGGTAATATTGTACATAACTTGACATGTCATTAAACATCAGAACATCTTCCACCACACAAGTCCTGAAGTCCATCACTAAGCTCAGAAACCGGAGCTACTCCAAGAGTTCAATGACTTTCATAAGGAACAGTAAGTGGCAGGAAAGTAGTGATTTTTGTAAGGAGTAACTTTTGTCTCTCACTTGTCTTTTTTAAAATGGGATTGAAAACAGCAGCATCAGTAAGGAGACTGGTTGGCTAAACTGAATATTGATTAGTTCCTGATATGTTAAAACTACACTTTCTCTGCTGCTGCAGTATTTTAATCATGTTTGTGGCATTTCAAAGTGAAAGCTGATTTAATTGCTTTGGTATTTCTGGTTTTGTCATGTGTGTTGTGTGTTCTTCCCCCCCATTTCTGAATATATACTTCTAGTTTTCCTAATGTCAAGAAAATGAGAGTTTTCAGACTCTGCATCTCAGTATTTCATCTGCAATTGCCCAAAGGTTAAGCACTACAGGGGATGAGTGGTTAAACTGCTCACAAGGGCCTTGCAACTAATTCCTCTCTCATCTCTGCTCTGTGTGTTTTGCAAAATAATTTTATCCACAATTAGTGTTCAGTTACAAGACATACTTGCAAACAAATAGTGGTGTTGTGCATACAGATAGACTGCAATGTGTGGCATTTAGCACTGTAAGGAAGCTTCCCATTTCTGAAAGCAGATAATTGCAGGGGATGTACATTTTCTTTTTTAAAAAGACTGTTTTTTCTGTTCAAAGGCAGGAATACTCATTTGCGTGTCACAGCATCATATTGCTCCTTGAAAGTCAAAAGAATGTATTATCTTCAAGCAAGTATCATCTGATACAGACTTGACATTTCAGCAAGAGCAGGCAAGCTGGGGTCCCCTTCAAGCCTTCCTTTTGTTTTTGTTTTCATTTCAACAACCTTTAGCAAGTATTTTCCTATTGTGTAAAGTTTTACTGTAATGAAAACATTAGAGATCAAGAAGTCAAGTATGTCTTGAACTTGCCATCAGGACTATGATGTGCCTTCAAGCTGTTTTAGTTTCTGGGGAGGCAGCAGTTATTTCTAAAGACACTGTGTGCCTGATGTGAAACTCTGTGTTTGTCCAGTAGTGGAAATACTGTCTCTGAGTATCGGTCAACTTGTTGACCCAAACCTTGCAGTAGAAAGGAGTGGGTGGATAGTGTTTGTGCAAGAACGCATGCTTGCATCCAAGTCATGGTGTCTTTGCTTGGTTGGAACAAGACATCATCCCAGCTTGCACAGGTTTTCCCCATGTGAACCCAGGACTGTCAGCTGATGCAAAATTGGTCAGTTTGTGATAAGATTCTCATGTAGAAGGTGGAAAATGTGTTTGAGCTTGACTGTTCTGAGATTGATGATAGTAACCACAGTATTTTGGATAACACAGACTTCTGATTAAGATTTTAAAGACTTGTTGGTGGAATAGCTGTTATTTCAGCCTCATCACTGATCAAAGGAAGGAAGCTGTGGTACAAGTCTCAGGATACCTTTGGCTGTTTAAAGCTTGTACTGAGCCCTTAGTGCTGGTTTTTGCATGCCTGCAGCTCAGTGCAAATCTTCTGTTTTCTACAGGGCAGATGGGACAGATGGTTTGAGGTAGGCTTCTGGGGGCAGGGGGTTACGTTGTGCGGTACTAGAGGGATGTATTTAGTATGCATCGCTGTATCACTGTGGTACAAGCAAGCTTGACTTGCCTGTCAGAGACAAAGTCTTTCCTTCATATTTGTGTCATAGCATTTCTAATATATGCCATTTGAACAGACTGCCTTTAGCAGTAACGGCTTTGTAGTTTTATAGCAGGTATTTTGTTTGTGCAAAGACTTGGAACTTGACAGAATGCACACTCTTAGCCAGCAGATTCATTATTTATAGCAGAGGGTGACAAGTAGAAAAGCGAATGGGGGTCTCATGTTTCAGCTGGAGGCATACGTGTTATCAACTTCATCCATAAAGTAGTCTCGTGTAAGAAAAGGTATGGTATGCCTAGGGGTGAAATATGCTCATGGCACCCTTGGTTCTTATTCACATAGTTCTGCAGAAAATGCTTGTTATGTCGTGTGTGTGTACGGAAATAAGCAAGTATGCCCGTGTGTATGTTTGTATCTGTGTAAGGCAGTCAGGTATTTTAATTCAGTCAGGACTTGCAACACTGCTGGTCTCCGGTTCCCTACATCTCGAGTCACATTATGAGATACAGATGGGGGCTTCTGTGCTTTGCTAATCTGGTCTTTGTTTTCTTTGTTTTGTTTTGCTTTTTTCTTAGGGTAATAAATGCAGGGAAGAGCACGCACAATGAAGATCAAGCCAGCTGTGAAGTCCTCTTTGTCAAGAAAAAAGCTGGAGGCAGTAATTCTACACCAAACAAGAACTCTTCAACAAAACGGAGGTCATCACTGCCCAATGGAGAAGGTCTCCAGCTGAAAGACAATTCAGTAAGCAAATTTCTGTATCTTGTCAGTGGAGAAATACAAAATAAATACAAAAGGATTGTGAGAATATGGCACTAAAGGGTGTTTTCTGAATATTTCATATATTTTCTTTACCTCTTACTAATTATCCCTGTTTAAATGCAGAACACTTCACTGTATTTTTCTTAGCTCTGATATTTAATTTTTTGCATTGAAAAATGCTCCTTGCATCTAAGATATTTTAGTTTAAAGATGGGCAAGGGGATGCTCCTGGATTTTTCTTTTTGTTTCATTTCTGAAATATAATGTTGAGAAATTTGAAGATGATGAAAGGGCTGGAGCACAGCACAGCCTGTGAAGACAGGCTGTGAGTTGGGGTTGTTCAGCCTGAAGAAGAGAGGCCTCCAAGGAGCCATTAGACTAGTGATCCAGTACCTAAAGGGAGTTGGAGAGGGACTTTTTTCAAGGGCCTGTAGTGACAGGACAAGGAGTAAGGACTTCAAACTAATAGAGGATTTAGATCAGATATTAGGCAGAAATTCTTCGCTATGAAGGTGATGAGGCATTTAAACCATTTGCCCAGAGAAGTTTGGCCAGGTTGGATGAGGCTTTGAGCAGCTTACACCTAGTGCAAGGTGTTCCTGCCAATGGCAGAGGGGTTGGAACTAGATCATCTTTAAGGTGTCTTTGATCCCAAACCATTCTATGGTTTTATAATTTACACAGATGCCTCATGGTGCCACAAAAACACAGGTCAACCTCCATCTGCTCTTTCTAAGTTTCTGCACTGTCTTGTAGGCACACTTCCGCTACATGGAGCTCTGTGGACACTGCGTTAGGAGCTTTTTTCCCCTGTGCCTACACGGGGCTCAGATAAAGACCTATATGAACCATATAGTCTGTTAAAATGGGTCTTATATCTAAGCCACTAAACCACATCTTCAGCCAATGTTGGAAAGATACCTGTGTTCTCTAATTTAATGAACTACTAAAGCAGGAGAATCTTTTGGTTTATGCAGGTAGGGCAAGGTCATCCAGCACACAGAATTCAGTGATTTTTGCAGACTATAGCTTCTCTCATTTGTGTGAAGTCTGACGTATGTCATACACTTGTTACTGGCAATCATCTGCTATTCTTCATCTGTCTTGTTTCCTGACTGGCTAATTACTTCATCTGCTCTTTAAGCATGAGCTCAGCCTCCAGCAGTGATTGATAGTGTATGTTCAATTCCAGCATTTCACCATGTAATACTAAATGCCCTGTCTGAATATTTGAGTCAGACAATGTGGACATGCTGCATTCCTGCTGCTGGAGAAGATACGTTGTCCCTAAGCAGTAATTAATTTTTCAGTGGACTGTAAGTAGCCTTTCTTGGTGGTTTGAGGTTTTTTTGTTGGTTGGTGTGTATGTCTGTTTTAAATCACATGGTGATTAGCAGCCTGCTTTGGTCTCTCTCCCAGAATTCCATGGCTTAGTACACCTGATGGCTGCAGGGTTCATTGGGGTCCTGAGGAACAAGCATTCCTCTTGTACTGTGTCCCTCCCCACCTCTTGTTCCTCCAGTTCTGTTTCATACTTCATTATTGTTGCAACATTTTCAAACTGACAGATTCTCAGGGTTTGGAAATGTCCCTGTTCTTTCCTCTTCAAAACCTTTTTTTAAATCACATTTCAGTTTCTATGTGCTGGTATTCCTCATTGTATTCAGACAGTCATGATTTCTTTTTTCAAGTACATTTTTGCAAACTCCTGGATAAAGAATAATGCCCCAAACTTGCTGGGACTAAGCGTTCTGCATACAGTCATGCAAGGCAAAACAGAATTTGTTTTAATAAGCTGTGGTTTTAAAAGTCTTTCCTACGAAGTCCATGCAACTGCCTGCTGTTGGTTCAGGAAGGTGCTTGGTTTCAGGAGTGTATTTAACTTTTGTATGTATTAATTATGTTTAATGAAGCCACATTTGGCCACAGTACTTGTTTGTATATAGAAAACACAACAAGATAAGCACCAGTGTCCTTGGTCCAGGTGATGGGTTTGTTTGACACTAAGACTATCACTGTGCCATGCACACAGGCACACTGCAAAGACCTTCGTGCACACACCAGCCTGGGTACACACATCTTGATGCCGTGCGGAGATACGAGGTTTGGTCTCATGCCACGGTTAAGTTCCAGACTTACTGTGTGAGATATGTGGTCAAGTGCCTCTGTGTCTGGGATGTGGGTGAATGTAACTGGGCTAAATTTGCCTGCTTTTGTGTATTTTGGGGGCTTGCATGGGACATAAAAATCTTTGTAGCATTGTTTCACAAAGCCCAATTAACTTCCAGTATCAAAAGCTTCTCAGGAGCAAAAGCCATGCACTGCATGGTTAATCAACTTCCTCAGAAGGAACTTTTTTCCAACTCTTGCATAGTTAATAAGATTAGATTGCATTAAAATACAGGGATCTAAAATAGTTTTGTTACTGGAAAGGCATCTTACCTAACCTTGATGTTATCCATTGTTACAGTTGTAGTACTGTTATAGCAATGTAGTGGTAGAGTTAGTTGTTTAGAGTTGTTTTTAAAAGCGGTTCTTTTTATCCATTTGAAATTTCATGATTGTCAGTAAATACCTCCTCAGTAAATATCTGCTTACACAGTGTTTATGAGAAGTCTCATGGAATGTTCTAATTTTTCTTTCTCTCTTCACTAGTTTATTTCCTAGTTTGATTCTGCATCTTTCATCTTGATTTTGAAACAGCCACTCCCTTTCAAGTTTCTTGAGAGAAACAATTTTGTTTCAAATCTTCTGTTCTTGATTCTATTTCTGACATATTTTGACCAGAAAGGAGGATAACATCTAAAGTCAGGAGCCAGCTGTTCCATATAATAGAGTATACTGTTTTCTAGTTATTTGTTGTCTTGTTCTTTATATGTTCTCTTCTTATCGACAGATTTACTTCTGTTTTCTACATGGCACTGGCATAAGTGCTGTCACACTCATTATTTAGTTGTGGAAAACCTATGTTATTAGACCACAGCTTGTGTATTTAAATTTGTAGTATATTTTCCCAAAACAGGCATCCTGGAGAAAGTTTTCTACTAGAGGGCAGTCTTACACTAGCAGTTAGTAGGATTTTTTTCCTTGCTACATCTTTTGTTGGTTGAATATATCTAAAAAGGCAGGGGGGGAAAGCTCATTTCTATGATGTGTCATATTTTGTTTTCATATTTTTATACTGTGAGGTATAATACCCCTCAAATAACACTGTTGGCAAATATTTTTTAAGGAGTGTATGAATTTTGTGTTAAATGTGATGAGGGTGCAACTTAATTTGTGTGAATAAAATTTAGAAATACTGACTTTAGGCACTACAGTGAACGATAGACTATCATCCCAGGAAATACTTAGTAAGAAAGCCAGAGATTAAATACTGTAAATGCCTCATAGGGAAATCCCACTGTAACACACAATCTGAAATTGTCTCTATGTGGTGAACCACTTTTGCAGAAATACTGAAGGAAAAAGAAATGAAGGAAGTTTATGGAAAGGAAAGAGTTCTGTTCTTGTTCTGTTTTTCAAAGTGTGGAGCACAAGGGAAATAGGTACTGAAACTGTCTCTTCATTTAAGAGTCCTTTTCATCATCCTCAGATTTTTCTTTTTTTCCACAGAACCTTTGAGAGTGCCACATACCATCTTTGTTTTATCCTGCTTTTTGGGAAGTTTATGAATCATCAGCTACATCTGAGACTGTGTGATTATTTTTGTTTAATGCTAACCATCAATCCAGCCCTGTGCTTTGACAAAGTAGCATAGGGGAGTTGGAGATCCATGTGTTGTCCACACAAGTTGAGTGCCACTATCATGGACTCTCCAGAGCTTCCAGAGGTGGAAAGGAGGGGGTGGTAGGCCAGAAATGCAGAAGTGAACATTTCTTTAACGCCAACACACAAACAAATCCCAGGAACTCTATTAAATAGCATAAACATGGTTTTCTTCTTGAAAGAGTGGGTAATAAAATCAGCAGAGCAGTGAAAGGAAAGAATCTTTAAATTCAACCCTAATTAAGTAATTCTCTCCCCTTCTCCCCCACCCCACTCCACTGCTGCTTGATTAATCGTATCTGCTGTCGGTCCCCATTCAAGAACATTCATGTTAAATTGCACATCTTTTTCACTGTTTTTAAATGCCTTTAACTATGGTGTACCTTCATGATGAATGCCAAAAACCATCAGCAAGCAAAATGGAAATCCTGTGCCAGGATATTGTCATAGTGACAATCAGGCTAAAGGACTTAATGTGATGCATTATTAATTGTCATTGTAATGTGAGGATATATAATTACTAATTCTGTAGTTTTCTATGCCACAAATCTGGGATGGTCTATATGTTTTGTGTGACACAAGGCTGGTAGCCTACCACAGGCAGCTGAACATATCGCTGGTAACATGAGGAGGCTTTTCTCTGAGGATTAGGGTGGCAATTGCTGGCCCAGTTCAGATTTTATGAGAACTCAAGTTGCTCTCTTATGTGTTTCGAGAGTGTAGTTCATATCTGGAACAATAATAGTCAGGGTAGGTTGTAGTTTCCAGAATAAATCTTTAGTGGCAACATGATTTATTTGCCTGTTTGGAAGTAGCTCCGTAACAACAGTCTGAAGGTTTGCAATGTAAGACTACTGTCTAGCTTACCTGAAAAGCATGTCCCAAATTGATCACTAGGTATTGCTAAGGTTTTTCCTTTTTTTTTTTTTCTTCATATCATTGAGCTCAAACTATGTGTATATATATATGCAATTTCTCTCATGATTTCTCGTCGGTTGCTTGACCCAAAACTTTGCATGTCTTAATTATATTTTACAATTGCAAAACCCAGGAGACTGCTGAACCTTCCTGAAAGCTAGGTCAGCAGTTGAGGAGCCTGAAGCTTATTAAATTTCCTAGTACATTCTGGGAATTAATTGTAAGGTCAGTGCAGTGAAGGATTTGTTTTCTCTTCATGTTTCTGTTAGCTATTCAGCCTGTTGTTAGGTTGGAATCTTTTGAATGAAAATCTAAAATAAATCACTGTGGTGACTGACCACAGTCCTATTTGAGGACTCTGCCCAGTTAAAAGAAGAAATGAAGATTGGTATTTGAAAGACAACTTTTGGCAGAATACTGCCAGTGCTAGTAAAAATAGATGTCTTGTTCTCAGAGTTTGCAGAATGTCAGTTCTTTTCAGGAAGAAATTCAAGCTCCCAAATGTAAAAGAGAGAGAACAGCAATGCATATGCACACCAAAATAGGTAATTGGTTGGTGGCTGCAGAGGTCGTCTCAGCTGTGAGAGGAAAAGCAAGGACCTTTCTGTGCATTTTTGCCTCATCTGCATGCCCTGACTGCTGGCCCTTGTTTGTTCTCTGAGTCATTGCTTTAATTACATCATATTTTTAATTCTCATTGAATTGGTGTGGTTTTGGGGAATTAATTTCTTTCAAATAGAGGAGCTGGTTTTATTCTTAGGGTGGGGAAAACGAGTTTGTTTTTTTCTTCGGTTTTTTTAGACAGCTAATAGGTTGTCTGTGGTTTTCCTCTTTGCTAGGTGAAAAGTAAATGAAGCTTTGTAGGAATACACAGAAGTTTTTCAAGACTAATATTTAGGTTACAGTAATGCCTGCAGATCCCAGCTGAAGTCAAGGCCCTAGAGCATCTCACACAGAATGTGTGTATGAGAGCAGCATTATGGTAGTCATCTCCCCTGAGTGCTTAGAATACAGACTTTCCCGTTATCTAGGGTGCTTCTGCTGTTGCTAGGGAGAAATAAATCTACTTTGGAATGAGATGAGCATAGTCTGAAAATGCAGGAGTTTTTCTGTCTGCCCAACATAAGGGCAATTTAGAGAACTATCCTGGAGGTGGGTAGTGTAGATGTCTGAACTTAGCTGAACTGGTAGCAACGTCCTCTTTGTACAAGAATTACAAGTCCAAAAAGCGCAAGATTAGTGAACCACCACAGCTGATGTGACCATGCCACAGTGACATGTGTCAGTGACAGTTTGAGAATACAGCTCTGGCCCATGTGAACTTCTTTGTCCAAATTTGTGCCACCCATTGGCTTAGAGGAAATAAGTGGTAACATTTCAATTTCAGGTTTTGTCATGGGCTATTGTTCATTTATTGCTTTAAAGTGTCCCAGTCTCCTCTTTATTTAACTCCCAGACTTACATGAGGCTTGTTCAGTGTAGGACATATCCGGAGTTGAGATCATAATTATGAGAGTAAATTGTGTTAATAAATGTTCTCCTTTATCTTCTGAAAAGCTGTAACACAGACTTTTCCGGGGGTTTGCTTTGGAGAACTTAAGAAAATGGAGTGTGGGTCAAGCTTGTTCTCAATTGTAAGTTTCTGTTCCAGTTTGGGGGCAGGGGGAGAACAATGATAAAGTATCTTCTTCCTTTTGGTGGAAGGTAAAATATTTCAATCTCAATCAGAGTTGAAATGCCTTGGGGTTTTTTCCCCCCAAAGACAGCACATTTCCAAAGGAGTAGCAACTTTAAAGGACATGAGGACAAAAACTGTGGAAGCATTATACATGGTGCATCATAACATGGAGTTTGGCCAGGGAGACAAACTCTTAAGAAAACAATGGGAGCAGAAGTGGTTTGATACACAATTCCCAGGAGGCACAGTGTTGTCATTTTGAATAGTTTCAGTTTTGAGCTGAAATACTTTCACTTTGGAAAACTTGCTTCTGTTGGCAAAATACTTTACATTTTACATGAATAGCAATCTATTTATACAAGCAGGTTTTTAAATTGCTAATCCTGTTAGCCATTAAAAATTACTTATGCAGAATTTTACAGCCAACTGTTGTAAGAACTTGGAGAGATTCTGAGCCCAGAGCAAGGTAGTACAACTGCCAATCCTGCCTTCAGGGGGAAGTTTCACAACAGGTTTTTTTATGAATTTACCAGGCTGGATAAGTGGGGGGAAGAGAGGAATGGGGCGGGGGGGGCGGGGGTGTCTGGCTAAGGAGCTGTGTTCAGAAATGTGGACACTTGTTGGTTTTTCCAGGAACCACTAGGATGTATCCTGTGTGATCCTTACTGTGGTAAGTAAACAGTACTTTAGGACAATACTCCCTTATCACAGCATTTCAGTAATGAAGTGAAGAATGCGTGAGAGACTGATGAATTTCTCCTCTTGGAGGAGCTCTCTGCTGTATGGATGACTATGCTGTTGATGCATTGGTTAAGAATATGTTTGAACTTTACCACATCAGCAATGCTGTATGCAAAAAAAAACCACCTCGACTTTTATCCAATTTTATGATCATGGCACCTTAGTGGAGCAGCTGGAACAGCAGAAAGAGATTCTGAGCCCAGTGGAGCAGCTGGAACAGCAGCCCTGAGATTCTGAGTAAAAGGAGTTGCAGTTCACAGCCCTGTCCATAAATTTGGAATAGGCAGTGCTTTGGGCATGAGGTGCTGAGATGTACGTGGTACCTAGACTTTATGCTGATCTGTAGTGTAAAGGAGCAGTGTTCAGGTGAACAAAACAAATCATGTCTGTCATCCTAAATTAGACCACAGTCAGTGCGACATGCATATGTAATTTTGAGGTTTTTTGACTGCAGTGAGATCTAGGTTATGCTTTCTTATTACGAGGTATTTTACGATATTATAGCCTCGTTCCTGTCCCTTGCAAAATTGTTTCTTTCTAAATCTGTATTAGTCCACCCACATCTGACTTGCAAGGCAGCCCCACTAACAGCTGTTTCTCCATAGCTGGGAGAAGGTGCAGGATTAAAAGAAACGGAGGGGAAACAAGAGACAGGAAAGACTCTTTCCCCATGCTGCTGCCTGATATGCTGTCATGCAAAGATGGGTATCATCACGCCTTAAATGCTTACCCGAGGATTGCTAGGTGAACTTCTCTTCCCCAAAAAAGTTGAGGTTATTAAGATTATGGCTCCTTGGTATCTTCCAGGCATATTGGAGCTTGTGATGCCCAGAGCTACTTTGCTTCCAGCCCTGGGTTAATGCCCTGTCTAAGTGATAGGTACCCCACCATCTCCAGTACTATACAGGAAACTTTTTAGGGGAGTGTGAAGAACTAGGCAGTCAACATAGAGTCTAGAACAAAATGAAGTGCAGCTGATCCCACCTGTGTCTGTCACACCTCGAGGACCTCTGTGCAGGTGCTGTTTCCTGGGCTGGCACGGGCAGGGAAAGCCTGAGTCGTCCCATCTGCCAGCATGGATGGACCTTATCTACCAGTTGTGGAAGTAGGGTTCACATCTTGTTGCTGGATGTCAAACTGAGGTCCTTTGTCTCATGCCTAGTAAAAAAAAAGAAGGTCTGTCACAAAAGTATCAGGTGCTGTTTTGTGTAGAATTCTGGTCTTTTGTGGTGGTAGGTCTATCATATATTCAAATGCTATTCTACAACCTATGATGGCTGTAAGATAAGAAAGATTTTAAGTTCAACCTTTTTTTTTCTTGGACTTTTTTTTTAAGAGGTTAAGGAAAAGAAAAAAACATGGTGGGGATGTGTGGTAAAAATACGCATTTCTTCTTTCTACTGGAGTTGTACTGACACTGGGTATTTCTGCATTTCAGAAAGAATGTAGCCTCTGGGAAAGTTACCTGTGTTTCACCTGCTGCCTCTGTGCCACCAGTCACCCTGCTCACAACTGTGTGACAGTGACTATTTCTTTTCCTTCCTTTTCTCCCCTCTTGCTTCTCCAGGACACAGATGGGATCAACCTGTACTACTGGTCCCTGTTTGATGGACACGCTGGGTCAGGGGCAGCTGTGGTCGCTTCCAAACTGCTGCAGCACCATATCCTGGGGCAGCTGCAGGAGATTGTGGACATCCTGAGGAACACAGCCGTCCTCCCGCCCACCTGCCTGGGAGAGGAGCCTGACAACCCATCCACCAACAGCAGGACACTGACACGGGCGGCCTCTCTGCGCGGTGGTGTGGGAGCCCCAGGCTCGCCCAGCACCCCTCCAACACGTTTCTTCACTGAGAAGAAGATCCCACATGAGTGCCTGGTTATTGGGGCCATAGAAAGTGCATTCAAAGAAATGGTATGTATGTCTCAGGGCTATGAAGTCCTTGTTGTTTACATTGAGTCACATGACCTGGAGAAGATGAAGATTTAGATTTTTTCTTTTCTTTTTTTTTTTCCTTTCATTGCTTTAACACCATCTGAGTGTGAACAGAACTGTTTAAGAGCCTCCACAGCTTACCAGGTACCCTGTGAGGCAGGAGCTGCATCTTAACTCCCAGGCAGCATTGTGGCAATGTTTATTAATTACTTGGCATTTAGATGTATGACACCCTTATTTTTAATTTTCTTCTCCCCCTTCTTTAATGAGATAAAGATCAGTATTGCCTTACAGTGCAGATTTCAGCATGGGCAGTTATTATCAGGCTGAATATATGGGCATGCGCTTTACAAAGCCTCGCTGCCCTACCAGAGCAGCAGCAAAGGCTCCCTGTCCAATGACCCGTAGTTCACATTGGTGTTGGAGTAGTCACTGTAGAATGTCTGCAGCTCTTCAGTGAGGCAGGTTTTGTGGGTGAGTGGGGCATGAAGTACATTCCTACCACCCACTTGTGTACAGCATGAGCAACTGTCAGGAAATCACAACCCTATGGAAACGGAATATCCATCTATTTCCCTATGGAAGCTGATTTTTTTCTCTTCTGTAATTGATGTAGCTCCTCCACATCTTCCCCCTTCACTTCTCCACGTTTTTAAAAGTCATTCTTTTCAGGCAGAGCAAAGGTTTGGCCTGCCAGCGAGTACGTGTGGATCAGGTCTTGGGAGGTCTGATACTGTTCTTGTTTTCTTTTTTAAAATTTTGTTGATGTAGTTTTCAGAAAAGCCTCTTATTTGAAAAGAAGGACTGTGAACTATTCAGTGTTTCCCAGTGGTTTTATTTGTTGTCTGAAAAGAAGTATCTGATAATTGTTTTTCCTGATGTATGTGAATTTTGTTCAGTACATGCATTTGAGACTGCAATTGTTGTTACAAGTAGTACTTCACTTTGAGTTCTGAATAACAATTATCTTTTGCTGGATTGTTCTTTCTTCCCAAGGATGTGCAGGCAAGCAGATCCACCAACTGGGTTTGGACTTGCAAGTGGGCAGGTGCAGGAGCAGCATTCATGGCCATGGCTGAGGCATACTTCAGTAGGGGGTGTGCGGGCAGATTTATTCACTATGGGTAGTAGGCTCAATTTCTGCTAGATGAAAAGAAAGAGGAGGATGTAGGAAAATCCATCAGTTTAGCACACCTTTTCAGAAAGAGAGGACTAGATTGTTCCCTTTGTTGAGAAATGAGGGAGGAGATGACCATGCCCATCCACTGCACCCTAGTGGGTTCAAAGCATGCTTAAGAGGAACACCAATTTCATGCTTCAGTTGGTGTAATTTTGAGGCCAGAAGAGCGCCAGGCTCTGAGAGCGTGACATGATTCTCTCCTGTTGAAACTGTCTCCAGGTGCAGGAGAGATGAGAAGTGGAGTTTCATGAGACTGGGCAGTGAAGGTAACAGAGCATAGAAGGTCTGTATCAAGTACTCTACCTCTCCTGTGAGAGCAGCATGTGTGGTACCTGTTGCTGCCTTCCTGCATGTGTCTGAGTGATTAGGGCTGTTATTGCCCTGCTTTGTTTTGACTTCACATCTCTGGTAGGTATTCACACAGACGACCATCTCAGCTTATGTTCAGAGATCTGACTGGTTGTGAGGGCTTTTGTGGCTAGAGTATGACACATGCAGAAACCCTGGGTAACTCACTCCAGTTACAGTGTTTAGGTATTCCTTGTATAGCTCATACTAATCTGTTCTCTCTGTTTCTAAACTGAACTAAACAGAACATCTTCCTCCATGTGTCTTTGTTCATTTGCTACAGATCCAATATCTTCATTCCCACTTGCTTTATATTAAAGGGTTGAAGTTCATCATCTGTCTTTGATAAACAAATGAGCACCACAATGCAATGTAATTTCAGCATTAAATTTTACAAGAAATCTTATAAAAATGGTCCAATTAAGGAAAGCAATAGAGAATTGAATTGAATCTACTTTAAGCTCTGGGGTGAATCTTGCCCTTTTAATTGGTTTAGGCGAAAGAGTGTTTTCTTTCATCTGTGTAAGGGAGCAATTCATAAAATCAACACTTCTGTGTCTCATCTGTGCTTGCAATATTTCATCTTCCTCCTGCCTCTGTTTAACTTCCTGATAGCTTATACTCCTTTTAGTCTTTGCATGAAGACTTTGGGCCTCTTCCACAGCACATTGTTTAATCAGCCCTTGTTTGTACTGGAACTGGATGTTGTTGAGTTAGGTCAGTGCAGTCGAGATATGCAGTGTGTATAAGGGTTTTGTGCCAGCAGAGTGTATCGGTTTACCTGGCACATGGTGAAAGCTCAAGCTTCCTGGACACATTGGCAAACTTCTTGGTGTTTTTTCCTGAAATACCCATTGCTGCAAAGGAGTCTTATGAACCAAGTGAAAGTAATGAGTAGATGAAGATACCTTTTTTTAAAGAGTCCAACCTGACAGGTTTATCTAATGATGGCTTTGTCCCCTTTTCCTGGGAGCATTTAGTATACCCTTATTTTTTTCCCCAACTTTCTTTTGAATTCTAGTTAAGATCTCCCTGTTTTTGCCTCAAGTCTCAAATAAAATGCAATTCATGGCTTTCAAAAGGCTTTTAAAAATTATTTTTCCTTCTTTTGGTGTGGTTTTCTTTGGACAGTTCTTGTCTAACAGCTACATGCAGGAAAACCCTGTGGAAAGCTGATACAGATCAAGTCAGTGCCTAACTTAGATATTTAACAATCAAACTGTCCCCATTTTGAAGTACATCTATATGGTATTTTCTGTGTTGAAACTGGGATTAGCAAGTTTGTGCTGTGTTTTCAGATAATTTAGTGCCCTGTCTAAAAAACAGTAAATGTCAGTAATTGCCAGTATCACAATTGTTCCAGTTAAAAAGAAATAACTAAGCTCAAGTTCTGAAGGTGTCATAAGTCAAATCCTCTCATTTTCATCTGTTGAGTTTTAAAATGTGCATTTATAGATTCAGTTCAAAGGAGCCAGGAGGAATGCTTCCAAGTGTAGTTCCATACTGGACAGAAATATCAAATTATAGTCGTTTCCCTGTATTTAACCTTGTATACATGTGTGATGTATGTATTTGCAAGAAAGTTTAAGGGGAGAGAGCACCTGTTGTACACTGAACCCCATTTAATTTTAGATGGGAAAAAATGGCACAGAGCTAGTCTGTGTGATTTATTGGAAGGTATAAATTTGCATTCGTTGTATGATGATTTTCTTCTTTATTGAGATTTTTTGACTTAGAAAAAATCTAGACAGATGCTTTTTCTAGATTGGTGCCATTTTAATCAATTGAACAGTCTTGAGAGAGCGGCATGTGTTGTAACGATTCTCTTTTTTAAAAGTTTCTACTCATATAACCAGTAGAAGTGAGAGTTTAAACCGAATTACAAGCATTTGATATAAAGCATGCCAGGGAGTTAATTTTGTGTGTATGCCTTCTGAAAGGTTTTTTTTTTTAAGCAGATACCTAATACTGTTAACGTTGCTTTCTGTCATAGCAAGATTGAGATCCTGGAGGAAAAGCCCCTGCTCTGAGGATAAATATAGATGAAAAGAGTGGGGGAAGAGTGTGGCCAGCAGGTTGAGGGAGGTGATCCTCCCCCTCTACTCGGCCCTAGTGAGGCCACATCTGAAGTGCTGTGTCCAGTTCTGGGCTCCTCAGTAGAAGAAAGAGAAGAAGTTACTGGAGAGGGTCCAGCGGAGGGCAGCAAAGATGATTGAGGGGCTGGAGCATCTCTCTTACGAGGAGAGGCTGAGGGAGCTGGGCCTGTTTAGTCTGGAGAAGACTGAGAGGGGATCTCATTACTGCACATAAGTATCTCAAAGGCGGGTGTCAAGACAATGGTGCCAGGCTCTTTTCAGTGCTGCCCAGCAACAGGATGAGGAGCAGCGGCCATAAACTAAACCACAGTAAGCTTCCACTCAACCCGAGGAAGAACTGCTTCACACGGAGGGTGGCAGAGCCCTGGAACAGACTGCCCATGGAGGTCATGGAGTCTCCCTCTCTGGAGACATTGCAAATCCACCTGGTTCCTGTAGGTGACGCTGCTTTGGCAGGGGCTCGAGTAGATGGATGATCTCCAGCGGTGCCCGGTGGCGGGGAGCGGCGGCCGCTGCGCGCAGCGTCCGCCAGGTGGCAGGAGCCGCCCGTGCCGGGGCCGGGGCCGGGGCCGGGGCCGGGGCCGGGGCCGGGGCCGGGGCCGGGGCCGGGGCCGGGGCCGGGGCCGGGGCCGGGGCCGGGGCCGGGGCCGCCGTGGCTCCGAGAGACGGTCACCTCTTGTGGGGACCCCGAGCGTGTGCTCCGGGAGCCCGGCCCGAGCCTCGGCCAGTCCCGCGGCTGTCCTGCCGCCCCGCCGCTGCCGGGCTCGGTGCAGAAAGCCGCCCTGCTCGCCCTAACCTGCTCGGTCCGTCGCGGTGTCCTCTGCAGGCTGTGCTCCGCCCTCCCGCATCCAGCACCAGGGAACGGGGACCACGCCTGGGGCAACCCTTGGGAGTATCTGCCACCACATGTCCCGGCGCGGAGGGTTGAGCTTCAACTAAATTGGCTGCTTCTTCGGCAAAAAAAAAAAAAAGGAGCTTGCTCTGAAATAATGGAAAATGAGGAAAGCTTTGTATACACTCTGTCTAGAAGGAGCCCCTTTACACCCGTAAAGGCTTTAGAGGCATTCTGGGGCTTCTGCCCATGTTTGTACTACTTTCCCAGCACTGCTGTTGTAAAGTATTTCATTAAAAGCCGGTGTCTGTACATCAGAACGAATTGGTAGCATTGGTGAGCTTCATTTTATTTTGCTTTATTTCTCCCCCTCAAATCTTGTTGAGTTGTCAGAAAGCCTTGCCCTCTCTCCTTGCCACTGAAAAAGAAAATGTCAAGCAAAGTATGTAATATCAAATTATACACGGCACTGAATGTACTCTGACAAGTCATGGTAGTAAATTGAAGTTCTAGATGGGAGAGCCCAACGACAGCAATGATTCGAGAAAACCCAGTACACAGATCTAGTTTAAATCAAAGAAATTCTGAAAAAGAGCCCCTAAGGATTATCCATCTTCCCTCCTATAATAGATGCTTCTGAATTCTGCTTATTGCAAGAAATAAATTTTGGTTTAGGCATTCCAGCACTTGCAAAGTGTATGTATGACAGTGCTGAAACCAGATGAGGAATTGCACATTGTTTGAAGGTCTTGGAGGATATTATGAACTGTGGAACTGAAGGGTTCTTAAAATTCCTGCCAGTGCTTGGAAAATCCACTGTAGTATTTGTAAGTTTAAATTATTTTGATGGTTAGAAATGTCAGCTTCCTTTGAACTCTTCAGCTTAATTTAAAAATATATAGAAACCGTGGGGAGGAGAATACAGCTCTATGGCAAGATTAGATAAAAAGGCCTTTATAACAGGCCCATGTCTGTGACCGAAGGTTCTGCAAGATATGATTTATATCTTGGGAGTGTTTTCCTCCTGGTCCTCACCACCATCACCACCCCCGCTTCCCCACCAAAAAGTGGGTGAGTGCAGTAGAACCCGTGTTCCTGTGGCAGCCACGTGCAGTTTCCACACACAGCTGAGGATGGCCCTCTGGGACAGCACCTTGGCACTGTGTTTGTGGCACAAATGGGATGTGCGTGCATCGGCCAGCGAGGAGTCACGTTATTTGGGACCAACACTTCAGCCCACCCGCTCAGGACAGCGCCCGAGCGCTGCTGAGCATCCCTACTGCTGCTCCAGGTCACCTTCCTCCCCTGAAATTTGCAGGAGACAAAGCGTGGGACAGGGACCTCTTCAGATTTTCTATCAAATTGCAGCTGTCACGGTTTGCATTTGTTGTAGTGCTTTTCTTCAGATAAATGTAGCTCTGAAATAAAGCTCTAAATTCCATACCTCAAGGCATGAACAATTTGAGCTGTTTGTTGCTCAGTGCAAATATGAAAATGGCTGAAGTATAGGTCTGTGCATATGCACACACACAGAGGCAAACATATATTCATAATAAAAACCACATAAAAGTAGCCAAGGTTTAGCTGGAAAAGATGTGCCAGTACTTGCAATGGTGACGTTAAATGATGCTCCCTGTTTGAATCCAGTGTTACAAGGACAGACCAGTTGGAAATTGGATTTGGTTCTGGACACAGGAAAGAAGGGTAATTTGTAGCATGTTATTACCTGAAACTAAACTACAGACAGCAGAATTTATTCATTGGCATACACTTCAATGTTTGTTTCAAATGTATGCATGAAAGTAGCTTATTTACTTATTTACTCTATGTTCTCCAAGTTTTCTTGAGGCACTGTATGTGTATATGTGTGTGTTTATTTATATAATTTTTTCTTTCCAGGACTTTATTGATTGTTGGTGATAAGTATAATTTGTGTCCTCCACTTCTGTGGAGGACTTTTTAATATTTCTTGCACTCAGAATCAGTTTAGCATCCACTCATTCCCCATGTTTCTGAAGGGTAGCCTTGTGGCATGAGTGTATCTTGCTGTTGTTCCTAAAGGCGTATGCCCCACAATCCTAGCATTCCTCTAGGGGACCAGGTATTTATTCATGTTGCAGCTGGTCTCATTAATTATTTGCTGTCTATGTAAAGCACTCTCCAATTATACCACCAGGTACCTGTTGTTAAGCTTCATTTATCTTTGCCTTCATTGTGCTTTTGCTGTCGCAAATTCTCTTGCATCGCTGAGAGATGCTGTTTATTCCCTAGTACCTGATGTTTTACAGTCTCCTGACCTGATTTTCCCAAACATCTTCACAAAAAGTAATAGGTACTCCTCAACTTTCTGTTCTTCTTCCAGCTCGTGTGACCATAGCTGCAAGAAAAGACAGCCAGTGGGACATACAATTTAATAAAGACTATTGTGTTTTTATTCTTATTGTATTTTTATTATTTCATTTTCTCAAACATTATTTGCAATGCTGTCTTTATAGATCTTGTTCTCTTTTCCCACAGGATTTGCAAATAGAGCGAGAGAGGACCGTGTATAACATTTCTGGTGGCTGCACAGCCCTAGTGGTTGTGTATTTATTGGGGAAGCTTTATGTGGCAAATGCTGGTGATAGCAGGTAAGTGTGTTGTCTCTCCGTCTAATCTTTTACCCCAAACTCCCCAGGCCTGGTGTTACCGAGTTCCTTAAAAGCAGCCACTATCAAAAGATTCTGTTTCTTGGCTGGACACTTAGCACTTCTCGCAGAAATGCATGCAAGTGCCAAGGATAGAGTTCCAGTATCTTGAGCAGTGGTTGCAGTCAGGGAAACTTCTGGTCCTGTAGCAGTTTCTGAATGACTTGATGGTTGCAGAGAAGTGGAAAGGTGCTAAAAAGCCATTGAAACAGAAGAGATGTTGGGCGTGTAGTAGAATTGTGTTGAACACTGACAAGGTGACTGCATCCAGAGTAGCTGGTAGGGCTGTATTTGTTCTGTAGGAAGTCCTCTGTCTCTTGTTGCCAGGCTTAGTCTTGATAGGCCATTTGGCTTTCAGATTTTCATGTAATTGAAGGTAGTGATCAGTAAGCAAATAGCTGCTACTCTTGCGTCGGGGGCAGAGGAGAGGGAGACAGACTATCACAGTATAGGTTTTTTGCTTTTCCTCTTCCACCTCATGTACTTGTACATTTCTCATAACTGAATGCTGTTGCTCAGGAGCTGTTGCTTTGTTTTATTTTGAAGTTGGGTCCTTGAAGACTCATTATAAGCTTTTTCTTTGTCTTCTGATGCTGCTGAGGATAGGAGCATACTGGAAATCTCTCACTTGCATTCTTTCCCCATCTCTAACTCTGCCCTTACCATCATTGGAGAGAGATAATGAGGGTCTTCCTGCAAGACTTCAGACTTCACATGTTTCTTTTGGCAGTGCACTGTATAAACAGGACAGGGAGAATAGTTCCCATGTGATACGAACTGCTGTTGTATTCTGTTCATTAACAGCCAAGTAATTAATATCTGCAAAGGTATTGAACCATGTTGTCTTTAGGTGAAGACTGCTGTGGTTATGTGTTTGTGTTTAAGGTTTGTGCACACACAGTTCGTGTTTGTAGTGTGTACACCCACGTACTTACAGAGACAACACTCAAAAGTGAAGCATTTTGTAGTTTAAACCTAAGATTTTTATTGCCTCTTACTGATTTAAACTGTGTAGGAAGTCAGATAAATCCTTTGTGCGTAAAATTCCTTTGCTTTTTACCTTGGTGATTGTTTTTAAGATGCTAAATTTGCTGTATAGGTTGCAAGTTGTGCACCCAGTTTCTATTGACAAGTGACCTATTTGAAACTCCTTTTTGCATCGTGTCAAGTGAGCCCTCACATGGTAGCTGCAACCATGTTTGAAGTGATCACCTGTCTCGTCAACAGAACCACTAGCTGAATGACCTTCTATCTCTTCTACCATTAAATTAGAAATAATCATGTTTTCTTGTGCTATTGTGCTTGAAGTACAGTTGAGTCTGAGTTGGCTAATTTGCTTTATTGCCTCTTAAAAGTGCGCTGTGTAAAACTGGCCATGCGGGACTTACTTCTGAGTAGCCTAGTACTTCTAAGATCTTTGTTCCTAAATGACTGGAACTGGCTGCTTCCAGTTCCCTCAGGATTCCTCCTGTGCTCCCTGAGAGCAGCCTCAGCTCAATTGCAGCCTCTGATACCCAAGGGCAAGACAGTCCTGTTGGCAGTGATCTGCAGTGGGTGCCAGAGTATTGGTGTAACTGTAGTTAAACATACTAAGTCTTCAAGGAGTTTTGCATGTTCATTAAGTCCACCCAAAACATCTCCTCAGAAAAAGAGGGAGAGCAGGAATCAGAAAGGAAACCATCAGCAAGATTGGGTGTTATTTGAACCAGGATTCAAATTCTCATTCCTAATAACTTGTAATAAAGTCCCTTCAGATTCAAAACAGTTTGGTTTTGCACTTTCCAAATGGACTTCACTGAAGATCTCTCTTATGCTGAGGAGAATTATCCCAAAATCTTTCATTTTCAGGTAAGTCCATTCCTAGACTTTCCTAGCTCAAAAGAAATTTTAAAGCTTTAAAGTGTAGATCAGTTGGTCTGGGTCTTTCTCCCACCAAATCCCCTTTCCCACTTACAGGGAAAAAACCAGCTATTGCAAAACATCCGACTTGCTGTCATGACAAAAAGGACGTTTTAGGACTAAACAAGCCACTGAGGTTGTCTGCCCACTGCCAGGGTGCACAGTGCATTCCTGTATTTTGAAGAGCCCAGTTATGTAGTCAAGAAATTTTACTTGTGTTAGTTGGAAAAATATGTTGCTTTTTGCTGTCTCATCCCTCATGTGGTCAACTTTGTGGTTTGTACAGATAAAAGGGAGGGTAGTGAGAAATACAATAAAGAAACTACTTCAAGAAATGTTTATCTGCTTTTTAGAAGAAGGGTCGGTTTGTTCTTTCACTTAAATAGGGGATGCCTTCTTGTTGCTGTTGGAACTAGATGCCAAAACCCTTAGTTCTTAGTTCCCCTCCTCATTTGCGCCTTTCCCCTCTCCTCATTCTCCTCCTTCCGTCTCTGCTATCCCACTGGAAAAAGCCAGCAAATAAATCAAGTTTAATTTCCCACAGATAGGAGTCAGTGAGAGAAGATTTCGTGTGGGAAATAAACATTTTGGGTTCATGTAAACCTCAGTTATACTGCCTCTCCCCAGGTGAAGGTTAGGTTTTATAATTTCAGAGAACTTCAAAACAGCAGAGGCTTTTAAAGGTGGATTTTGAAGAGCTTCTGCTGTTGGAGGACCAAGGTATGTGCAACAAACTGTTCCTATCACAATGAGACTAAGGCAACGTTAAGTGTGAGACTTGAATAATAATGTACTGTGTGGTGCCAGCTATACCTCAGACTTATGTCTGTGGTATTCAGTTTATCCACCAAAGCTTCTCAAATCTAATCATTTCATGCCATGTACCCTGGCAGTGTTGTATAGCAGCTGTCCTTTTGTAGTTGATGTGTAATTACATCATGAAAAGACTTTAATTACCATATTACTAAATTACCAGCCAGCAATCCTTTCAGGTTCAGCCCTAGCTCACTTCTGTATGGACTATTAGGCTTCTCCAAGCTGAACACTTTTGGTTGGTGTAAAAGGGAGGAAAAACTGTGCTAATTGTAGGTTTTGTTATGAACTATTATTGAGCTTGATGTTATGGCATCACTAATGTCAATGATATAATTAAACTTCTGCTAATGATGCAATCACAGTTCTGTAATAATTACATGTTAACTGCACATGATACCAGAACCCTACTAAAAATGAGGTGATGTATTCAGAGCCTGATAAAAACAACTTGGAAGGAACTGCTTTCATTCTCTAATGGCTTATCTGATCATTCTTGGACTCTGCCATAAATATATATATAAATACTTGTACAGTCAAAATTAATATCTGAGTATCAGCCAAAGCTTTTTCTAATGTTTCTTTGTCTCTCTTTCTTCTTTTCAGTGATTAGCATTGTCCATGCAAGGTTATCTGATTAGGAACTGATAGTGCTATAGTCAGCTATCCAATATATAGTGCTTTTTTTGGTGAGCATTGAGGCGCTGTTTTTTGCTTACCAGCATGACATATTTACTATGAAAACTAGGCCATTGGAATAGCTGCTATTTTTTTCTTTTCTTTTTTTAATATGGAATAGTAAATCTTCTCTGGTCATTGTTTTAAATAGTGTTGTTCAATTCTATATTGCTAAAGTGACTTTTACTTCTAAACTGCCATAACACGCCTTGTTAATCTCAGTTCTTTTTAGTTTTATGCTCTTTATTAGGATGTTGTTTTATAGCTACTGATGAAGCAGTTGTAAAACAGGGACTTAATGTTTTTACTGATTACTGCCCAATTATTGTATAGCCTCATGCAACATAACATTTGTCCAGTATCACTACAATGACTATAATGCAATATGATCATATTAACCATCTTTGGCACGGGCACTGTTCTGGCTTTTGTGTTGTCTGGTTAGGGAGCTGCTCGGAGCCTGCAGGCACTTCCATTTTGTGCTGTGCTTGGAGCCATGTAGAGTAGCTGTGCCTTTATCATTATACAAGAAGCAGAATATCACAAGTTGATTTGACTTTTCCATACACCCTGAAACCCTCACTAAATCTGCAAATGGGTTCATGGGCTTTTTTTGATTTATTGGCAGAACATAGCATCAAAGCAAAGAGCCTGATATTTCGAAGGCTTCACGGACTTGCAGGGTCACTGAATTTTTTGCTTTGCTTCATCAGCTCTTTTTTATCATCTTTTTGCCTCCTTGCTTTTGCTCCCCAGTACTTATGTTTTCAGGGCATATTCACACTCTCCTTGAACGTACATCCTCATGTCCAGAATAGATTTTCTCCTCCTTTTTGCAAGTGTAAAATTAATGCTAAGGCATTTGGGCTTATTAAATGGTAGGAGCTTGTTGAGTGATTATTTTTGTGATGGTTTTGTGTGGGTGCAGGTAAAGTAACTTCATTGGTACTTCAAGAGACCAGGTGTGGGAGAGTGTGTTTATAACACAGTCTTCTCCCAGTGTAATAAAATAGTGAATTGAAAATTGAATTTGTTTACCTTTTCAGTTCTTTCTGGATTTGCTGCTTGTGTTGAAGCTTACTACATTTATAGTTCCTCTTCTTTGTCATGGTGCTTGTCAGCTGCTTCCCTCATGGTTAGTTCTTGTTATAGGAAGTCAGATTTGGGGGGTTAATTTGTTTTTATGAAGTAAATGAGAGGGGCATGGAAACAGCTATGTGTCTGCTGACTGGCAGTGTAGCTTAAATAGAATTTCTGAGAAGTCAGTATTGATGATTCTGAGCCATTTTTGTGGTTCATGGTATCTGACCTCTTCCTTGAGGCAGTCCAGCAGGGTTGTTTTTGCCAGAGGCGCTAACACTGTGTAAGGATGGAAACTAAAAAGTGTTCTTATATATTGCTATTGTAGAACTAGTTTAATTTAGTCTTTGGTTTACTGTTTTTCTAGGAAGCTTTAATTTTCTGTTTTTCATAACTATTCATCTTCTAAATGGTGTGTATTTCCCCTCTTTTCTGCGAGTGGTCTGCCTAAGCCCTCTCTGTCTTCTTACATCTGTGTCTACGTAAACAACAGTAACTGTGCTTTATACTAGAGACTTAGAGGTCTCTAGGGGAAAGACTAACTCGGTTACTAAGCTTCTCCAGTCTGCAGTATTTGGAAAAGCATTCTTTTTCATGTCTTCTCCTAAAGATGGGCAAAGAAAGTTTCAAAACTGAGCAACACACAAAGGCCATGCAATTGGTAGGGATTTCTCTTCGTCCCCTGAAGTTCTCATTCCTCCAAATTCTCAAAAGATGCCTCCCCTGAGGCAAGAGCAACACTTACAGATTGTATGTTGGCTGATCTGTGGTACATCCCCTTTTTAGGTTATTATTAATTCTGTGACAGAATCACTTGAAAATAAAAAATGTTAGATCATTTCAGGGCAACAGATAACCTAAGTCTGGTTTGCTCACAGGTCTGTGTAGTGAGGAAAGACTGAATTCAAAGCAAAGCAAGTCTCTGCCATGTACATTCTCCTTCACTGCAGTTTGATAGGTGGAGAAGTCTGATCCTGACTAGCCCAAAATGTTGGAAAAGATTAGCCACGTTCAGGAGACATGGCCATGTCCTCTCTTTCTGTTCCCTCTGTCTTTTTCCTTAGAAGCACAATTTTCAGGCCTGCAGAAAGCCCTTCTCCCCTTTTCCTGCCTGGCCTCCTTCCAGGGAGAAGCAAGAGCACAAGATTCATTGGAATGACAGCAACATCAGATACTGCAGGATTTCGTGCTGGGTAAAGCTTTTGAAGGCACTTCAAGAAACACTTAAGGCAAGGTGTGAAGAAAAGGTGTTGGATCAGAAAGAAGTCATTTCACTCAAAGGGCAGTGCTAAGGAAGAGCATTTTCTAGTTATCCAGTGGATGACAAGTTCAGGTTACTGGCATGTCATATCCAGCACTGACTTGGTAGAAATTATTCATTTGGTAGTAAATGTTTGTAGGCTTTGAAAACAAAACAAATGTCCTACTTCTTTTTCAAACTCTTGTTTTTCCTGGGAGAGCATATGCCTTAGCAATACCTGTGGCAATTAGCAGGTACTAAAGTCATTGTAAACATTTTCAGTGAGGGATACATTCAGTTAAATCATTGGTCCTTACCACACAGACATTATCTTATGCTACAGATAATGAGGAAGGAGAAAAATTTTGGCTGTTCGAGTAATATCAGTAAACTGTAAAGCCACAGTTCATTGGTATTGGTTTCCAGGAATAAAGAATTCTATTAACTTTAATTCTCATGGAGTTTCAGCCTTTAAAAAAAAAAAGAAAGGCAAAAAAAAAAAGCCAACAAACTCCAAACAATCTATCTTTTTAATCTGTGCCTTTGTAGCTGAGCACAGAGACGTGCAAATTCTTCATTGCAGTGTTGCAGGGCCAGGGTCAATGCATGCAAAGCAGCCTGGGCACTTGGTTCTCTAGCTCCGATCTGTACTTTGGGAGGGGGGCCAGAGGGAGCACCCCAGGCTTGCTTGGTGAATGTTTCAAAGTCTGCTGTGGTCCTTATTGTGTTGAAAAGCTTTTCAAGTCACCTGAATTCAGCAAACTCAAGGCAGCCCAGGCTGTTCAGTCTCAGAAGCAGCTGTGCAATGCTGCTTGAGCCCTGCTCCTGAGACTTTAAGTAATGGCCCTGGTCACTTCTGTGTGGGTGAATGAAGCAGGACTTGGGTAAAAATTCACGGATGAAGAGCAAGCAGAGAGCGTGACTTGCAGTCTGCTTTTGCGTCTCGATCCAGCTTGTTCCAATATCCTGCAACTGGTGCTGAGTTAAGCAGAAAAGCTGAGGTCCAAGTAGATAGGACTTTAGGTGCTAGAATTCATTCTTTCTTTGTCAATGGTAAGACAGCGAAGAGCAGAGAGGTAAAAAATCCTTACTTCTTCCATCTTACATGGACAGCCATATCCCAGCCATATCACTGACAAAATAAACACTGGCTTGCATAGCAATGCCTTCATCCACTAAGCCTAGGTTTAGTTGCCATAGTAACTTGTTGTGGAGATGAATGTGATATCCTGGACAACAGGGAAAAAGACTGATTCCACAGATACCAGTCCTGAGGCTCAGAGCTGGCCACAGAGATGTGACTGCACTTCTTTGTTCATTTCCCTGGCACGGCCTGAGTAATTGGTGGCCTGGTGTTCAGCCATGATACAGAAACATGGTGGTCTGTCATCATTGCAGCCTTGTACTTAACTGTGTTCAGATGAAGAATACACTGAAATCATTGGGGCAAAATGAATCCTAAGAGGGCAGTAAATCTCCAGCCTAAGGCTATTGGAGTCAATGGTGGGCAGTTTTTGTGTGCTAGTAGTGTCACTATAAACTGGCTTGTAATAGTTTTCTAGCTGCCAGCTGAAGCCCTTTCTGAAAGATTGATGCGTTGAGATGTAAACTACCAGGAGAGTACACACAGTTAATTACAGAGCATTTTAGTTTAGTTTATTCACATTTGGGTTAGTACTACTGGAGCTGGAGTAGACGATACTAGGAGTGTAAAGGTAAACTTATAAAGTCACTATTGATTCAATAGCAAAAGTTACTTTCCCAATTAAGCAAACAAGAACATTGCATTCAGATAGGTACTGCCATCGCATTAGTGATGGGGCGGGCATAAAAAAATATATATAATTAGCCCTAAAATGAAACACCATTGATAAAGCCAAGTGCTAATAATAACTCCATACTTAAGATTTCATCAGCCAGGCAATACACTTCAGGACCTAAACTAGAGCAGGGAATTCACAGTAGAGTCCCATGGGAATGGAGCTGCAGCCTACTAAAGAGGCACTGACAACTAGAAGCATACCACTCCAGGGGTCAAAAATGATGGGGCAATGTGTCTTCTCCAAGCTATCTCCTCTGTGGACAGCCTGCAAGCTCAGCATTACATTTAACTTAAAACTGTACAGTAGTGATGCAGAAACAACTGAAGTCATTTAGTTCCATTTTTTGTGACAACCAGGTGCTTCTCATGGTTAGATGCAATATATAGGGCAGAGGGAGGCTGCCAGTGTTAGAAAATCCCTTTAACTGCTGCTTACTAAGTTGTTAGTGAATACATGAGATGGAATACCAGATCAATTCTAAAAATTCTGATTTCTGTTATTTTTTGATGGCAGTAAGAAAGATCCTGACTGGTTCAGGTGCTACTGTAGATGAGAAGTAAGCCCTTCCATGGAAATCTATGTTATTCTGCTTAGAGAAACAGCTTCTGTTTGCCTATTTGTGATCATTTATTAAAAATAATACAATTAAATCAGACCACCAGAACAGTGGCTTTAGAGTATTTCAGCAGCCTCATTGTGCCCAGAAGCCTTCTCCAAAGGAATCACGAAATAAGCACTAGAAATAGAAATATGAGTGAGTCAGGTAATTGGAAACAGCGTAAAGCTCTATACGTGTGTGCAGGAACAGCTCATGTGCTTGCAGGTGCCTCTGAAAGACAACTTTCAGGGAGGTTTGCAGGGTCTAGATTTCATAATTTCTTTCTCTGCTTTTTTTCAAAGGGAGGAGGAGGTTCTTGTCTTGCCACAGGAGAGGTATAGCATGCTTGGCTCCATGCTGCGGCAAAGACGTGAAGAAAGGACCTTGAATGAAATACTTGGGAATGCCCAGTCAGTGTCCTAGTGGAGCAAGGGCTGCACTTGGCAGTTGTGCTGCTGAGATACTAACCCTTGGAGCAGCCAGGGTGGCTGGCAGTCTGCAAAAAGCCTTAGCAGAAGTTTGGAAGTGATCTTCATTGTTCTGGCAGGAAATGCCAGAGCACGCTCCTGTAGGAAATTACTTTTGCAATACTTCACCAAGGCAAGTTCTCACACCTTTTATTGGCTTGAGGGAGCTGAAGTTCCCCCAGCGATGAATGAAAGTGTCTGAGCAGCCTGCTATAACCCACAACGTAACATGAAACTACATTGTCCCAGGAAGAGCCACAAGCAGGGAGAGTCTGCTCCCACTTAACCTTGGCTTTGTTCGCCTGAAAGAAAAATGATCCAGTGTTTCTATCCTGTCACAAGGTTTCTGTGAACAGGCTTATGTTTGTGCTGAAGAATACAAAGAAATCAGAGTGGCAGGACTGTTGAGTGACAGTAAATGGAAAGTGAGGACAGAGACAATTTTCACTGGCTCTACTCCTTCCCTGGTTTGTTGCTTGTTTTCTTCTTGATAGTGATGCCAAGAGTTGGGGCATTATCTTAGATATTACGGGTGGGAGGCAGCCAGAGTGTTTTTTCCATTGGTGTTGCTGAGGGTTGCTGCTTCCACCTGAGTTTTATGGTGATGGATATATCATCACTGGAACCTGTTTTAATGCCAGGTAAATGTTACATAATGGTTTGTTTCACTATCTCCAGCCTACCTTAATTCATAAAATTAAGGAAATCATTTAAAGGCTTTGCACTATAGAATCATGTTGTTAGTGAATACATGGGATGGAATATGAGATCAGTTCCACAGTTACTGCCAGCACAGTGAGGTGTTTGTTCACCTGGTTTTTAAAGAAACATTGAGAAATGGGTCTGTGTGGGACTAAGTGGGAGTAATTCAGTTTTAAGTAAGTAAAACCAAGTTGCCAATGCTGCATGTATTAAAAGTTATCAGTAATCATAATGGCTGTAAGTTCCAGTACTTCATTTACAGAAGAGAAAAACATTTCTCATTTTTATAATTTTATAGTCATTGTCTTTCACTTCTTAGCAATTAAGAAAAGGTAAAGAAATAAAAAAAAAAAAAAGCACAGCTGGTTTGAAGCTTATCAAACATTAACAATGATCTTTCCTGGATTGTTAAAATATATGCATTTAGTTACCAATGTAAACAAGCACCCATATAGACTGATTCTATAGTAGTTCTAGGATTTACTTTCTTTTTTCCACAACTATCTTGTGACACACCTAATTAAAATCTACTGCTTAGTTCCCCCTTGAATGTAATAAGACCCTGCCTTATTCTTTCTGTCAGTTTAATCCCTCTTTCTTTTTCATTGACACATTTCTAATACCTTTGCAGAGAGGCCAGACACTTCTGCTTCATCTGTACTGAATCCACATGCTTAACACCTTTTGACAAAATGGATACATCCTCCCTCTGGCTTGGAATTGATATACACTGTCAAAAAGGGTTTTCTGAATGGTCTTTCTCTGTCACCTTTACCAGATTTTTATCCTGTGTTGTAGAAATGTGCAGTTTAATGTTGCGTTTCAAATAATTTTTGGCTGAAAAAGTGTGTAACGGAATCAGGCTGTCCCCTGAATACTCCTAAGAGTTGGAGATGTCCCTTTGTTTTGAACACCAGAATCCCAATAGACCTGTGACAGCAGTGGAATTACACTTTTGACCTTGTTCACTAAAGTGTTGCTTTCTCTGTATGATTAAATGAGAGTAACCAACAAGAGGTTCCTCTAAAATGTATGAATTTCCTGTATTTGTTTCTCATAAGAAACATAGAAAGGATGCTGTGCAATTTTCAGCTGATTGTGTTTTCCACAAAAGATAAACAAAAAAAAAACCCCAAACCCTGCTTGATTCGAGGAGAGGTGGTAGTTGTTAGCCATATTAAAAATGCAAAAGCAGTTGATACATCAATATTTTCCTTAAACCTGTGTTGTTGCTACATCTTGAGCATCACAGCAGCAGTATAGCGCAGTGGCAGATTTTTGTCCTTTTGTTGCTTCAATCTCCATGTATTTTAAAAGCAGATGTATACTGAGGCACCAAATATGATTTCTAAGTATTGAATCTGAATATAGAAAATAACTGTATACTTAATATTCTGTGTGAATTTAGCTGATCATTCTGGACTATACTCTCATGTGAATCCAAAAGATAAATGCACTGTTTTCTGTAGATGCACATGCAGCCTTTTAAGCTCCTGGTGTTTCTTTTCATTTGCATGTGACTGAGCAGACATAGCCGGCTGTAGGATTTGCCATGACTGCCAGTCCTGACTTGTGCATTGAGCCACTGGCACATCTCTTGCTCCCAATTTAGTTATTCAGGGTGTGGTTTCGCTGGATCAGAAGAGCTCGAGAGGCCAAAAGAGATACAAAATCAGATTCTTGTTTCTTCCATTTTAGGCTACTTCAGCTGTGTTTTGGGAAATTTTTTCCTCAATATATTCCAGTTTACTGTGAGTATCCCAGCTCTGGATTAGTGAACATACTTTCATTGTCATGCAGAGGATGTGAAATGCAATGGCAAGTACAATCCTGTAGTTCCTGTGGGTAGAGAGTTAGGGTTCAAAAGAGAGGAAAGGACTCAGGGAAATCTAGTTTGTTTTTAGAAGAGATCAGAATAAGTGACTTACTGGCCTCTGTGGCTTCAAGACTTCAGAGCAGTTTCTCACTGTAGACAATGGTGTGTGGAGAGGGCATCAGAGCATGGAGGGCAATGCACTGAGGAGTCTGCAGATCTGTGACTCCCAATTTCCAATCCTGCCAAAAAAAGCTTTTCTTTTTAATTACTACTTCATTGGTGATATAAATTAATGATTGGTGTGGGTCTGAAGCAACCTTGACATCAGAGAATATTTGGTTAGTGTTGACATACTTGTTCTCGGCAAACATGAATCATCCATCTGCCTTTGGCAGGCTCACCCTGTGGCTCTGCTACAATGTGTTTCACCAGTGTGGTGGAAATTAAAATGTCACTATTAAACATGGCAGAATCAGATGCTCTCTGGGAGCTGCATCTATTCAAGGAATTCTTGCTTCCTATGTAGTTATTTCTGACAGTTTAATAGGACAGCTGTATTCTGGCATAAAATATACATTCATATATCCTCAATACATGGGGAGTTTAAATGCTTTCAGAACACTACTTCCTTGCATACGTGTGTTTCATGCATGGCAGAAGCAGTAATGCTCATGTAACTGCTGCTTAGTTGCCATGTTGCTGCTTAGTCCATTAGGAAGTGCAAAGTCAAAATTAATTGTCCTGCAGGACCGTATAGAGTGGGTCTCTAAAAGCAGTTGCTGGAGCTGTTTGCAGCTGCTGCATCAGCTAGGCTCCCTCCTCGTGAGCAGTTATTGACTCTGGGCTATTGAATTCAGGGCTCTGGAGGTTGCTCGGTGGAAAAAGCCTTCAGTCGCTGGTTGGCAGCTCTGTCACTGCAAGGTCACAGAAAGGGCACTTCAGTCTCCAAACCCAATTAGGGCCTTATTCGGCACCTTTTCAATCACAGGGGAAAATCCCACCGAGCAGGGTGGCTCCCAGGCCAGGCTTTTGCACCCAGCCTCCTCAGTGAGATAGCCAACAAATGTGCCCATTCTTGTCACTTGGGCCATCAGAAATACCCTTTGCTGTCATGAAACAGCTAAGCAGTTAGTGCAGAAAGGTCCCAGTATGGGCTTATAAGCTCACCACAGTTGAATTTGGACCAGTGCCTTGTACGTGTATGTCTGTGTCCCTCCCATTACTCATATCTAGAGCTGTCTCATTCCTCAGATCAAATCATTTGACTTTATGAGCAGCTGTAACTTGCAAGTTGAATAAAGTCCAACTGGTGAAAACATTAATGAAAAACATAAAACTCTATTTTACCAGGTATCAACAGTATTACTTTAATTCCTCCCCCTCTGAAGATTTTTTGTGTATGTGTGTGTGTGCTGGGTTGTGCTTTTCATCCCAGGTGGCTGCCAATTCTGGTGAAAATAAATTGAGCTATGAAAGGTTGACCCACTCACCTCTGAATTGCTTTTTATTTGATGTGAGTCCCTCAGGGCCAAATTCTACCCACAGAAGTGAGAATGACAGGTATCAACATATATAGAAAGTATGTCAATGTGCACAAAGAAAAAGGTGAACCCCAGACTGGTCTCAATGGTCTTTAAAATATGGCTTTCCTGTGAAGTGGTGATTAAAGGGGAAGCAAAGAATAATTAGAAAATTAGCCTGATGTGCTAACGGTTATATCAACGTGTGGTTTTATATTAGCTCTTTCAGACAAGCAAAAGATCAGAAAATCCCTTATGACTCACTTAAACTAGTGTGTAAAATTTGGTTAGTGTCTGATAGCTCCTTTGATCAGTCTGGTCTAGACTGTTGCCAGAGTATATATTCTGTAGTAAACCCACAGACCCCTTAAGTGGAGGCCTACTCAAGTGAATCAAATAACATATAAAAAAGTTATATAAAATGTTCACTGTCTGCGTAAATAAATCTGGTTCAAAGCTGAATACCTCAGGAACTGCAAAAATAAAAGCAAATGTGTTGTTGCAGAAGAGAGGTGGTAGAGTTCTTAATCTGTATTTAAATGACTGTCTCAGAAATGCAAAAGATTTTCAGCAAACTTTTATTATTTTTAATTGGATAGGCATTTTTGTAAGCCTGTAATGTAGTTGGATTCCCTAAAGTAGAAAAAAAATCTGTCCAAAATTATGCACAAATTTGTTTTAGGAAATTAAAGAGTTGCAGCTACCGTGTCTGTCTCAA
Organism: Corvus hawaiiensis; assembly: GCF_020740725.1. Taxonomy (NCBI): domain Eukaryota; kingdom Metazoa; phylum Chordata; class Aves; order Passeriformes; family Corvidae; genus Corvus; species Corvus hawaiiensis. The sequence goes on from NC_063216.1 coordinate 47,018,434, forward strand.
GTACATAATACTGGTTTTAATTAAGGGCCAGTGGGAACCTTCAGTGTATAGGCTGCACTCTTGCCACCTCTAATTTCTACACGGGATTATTTGCAAGGAAGTGCTGGAAGTCCAAGAGCATGAATTTTATTACCTTTCAAAGCAAATCAGTTTTCCCCTCATTGCCTGAGCTTCTTCCCACATCTCCCATTGTAGTACCATCCTGAACCTATCTGCTTTTTGCAACGTGAATCTCAGAAATGTGAACAGTTCATTTAGTCATAGATAATGCTGCTGCCTTTTGCATACTAGCAATAGTAGATAACAGTCTGGAGAGAGTTTTAGTCCACTGACCTAACCACAAGACTTGGAAATCTATCCAGTGCCACTAATTTTAGAAATTCAGGTTTGTACCTGAGTTGGTTTTCTCAAGATGCCTGTGTTTTGAATTTAGAAGTTTAAGTTTTCAGTCTTTGTGTGCCTACTATATTTGTTGGTTGCTTTGCAGTGCTATCAGAACACCTGGCATAGAAGTAATGATAGCAAATCAATCAAATTATCAAGGGAAGTAAGCTAACTCATAAATAGGACGTCAGTGGGGTGAAAAGATCACAGAAATGGGACCATTTAAAACATAGAGAAACTAAAATCCAAGTGGCAAATACATTTTTAGCTACACCAAATTCTGTCTAAATTCAAGAGGGGAGCTGGTACACTGCTGCTGTCCAAACACTGAATTAATCTACGTGGCTGAGGCAGTTCCACAACAGACGTTGAAGTCTTTGGGATGATACATAGTTTACCAAGCTCTTCAAAAGTGCCAGGCATTGCTCTGCTTACAGAACTGCCTAAATAATGGAAAGATAAAGGAACGTAGTTCTGTGAGTGAATACATGAATGTAGAATGCAGAAATATTGGGTGAATTCTCCCTTCCTGTGACTTGTGTTCCAGCCAGTGGCATTACACCAGGGAAAGATTGGACCATATTTTGTGTGCAGCATAGCAGATTGTTAAGATGCAACAGGCAGGTGTTTGAGAAAATTTTCTCTCTGCCATTTGCAGAATTGTGTGTGAAATCTCCTGGCTAATCTACAATCATTCCATTACCTGCCATCTTTCAGCAGGTAACTAGTTAAATTTGTGTTAAATAGGATTTGCTTTGCTATTTCCATTTGCTGTTGGAGTAGAGATGTTCTGACATGACATATGACCAGTCAATAATTGGAAAGGGCTTACATGAGTCATTTGAAGCCAGTAGTTTAGACAGTGTCAGCCACAACTGGTATTAAAACCTGCAAAGAGTTGTTCTACAATCACTGATTCTGCAGCATCTCCTCTGGGTGTCTGCATTTCACTTAATAAGGATACCTTGTAGACATCAATTGAAATAACTCTTGCCTTTATTGCTTGGATGTTTTTGTGAGCTCTAAAATGAACTTGGTTTATACAAGTATACTGTGTTACTCAGCCTGAAGGACGCAGGGCAGGAATTACCCTGTTCTGCTGACAACCTCAGTGGAAAAGAAATGTCTTTATTTGTCGTGATTCTGAAGAGAACGAGACTGCGACTGTACCCCATGGTTTTCTGGGTTTTTTTACCTTCTTTTTCTATGCTGATGATGTTTTATTACTTTTACAGGGCTATAATAATCCGAAATGGTGAAGTCATTCCAATGTCTTCAGAATTCACTCCAGAGACTGAACGCCAGCGACTTCAGTATCTGGTAAGAGACCTGAGGAGCAAATAAGGTGCTGCTGATGACAAGCATTGCCTGGTAATATCTAAGGCTCAGAGAAATGATACTGAGTTGCTGTGACTCAGTGAAGGATGATGTGTCCACTGAACACCAGTGACTGATCACGTATGTCTTTAAGCCATCAGCAAATGTGGAGAAAACCCTGGTGGTGCAAATCTCAATAAAAGGACTATTACCTCTTTGGCGAAGGCCATCAACTAGCATGGCTGTGCTTGTGTACCTTGTTCAGCTGCATACCCTTCAGCAGCTCATTGGTGTTGGATTTTGAGAGCTCAGACACAGAGCTAATGAGCCACAGATGTATTTCAATCCGTCCCAGTGCTTGCTGTGTGACAGTATAAAGTACCACAGACTGCTCTTTGTATGTGAATGGTACTGCAGAGTTTGATTAATTTACTCTTAACGGTGTGCTGGTTGTATCTCCATCAGGGGAAAGATAGCCAACTTAGAAGGGATCTCAGTGAACATTAGTAGCTGCAGGATAGGATAGGTGATCAAAGACTAGTTTTATTTAGTGTAGCAGCACCCATAAAGCTGGGACAGGGTGACTAGTTGGGAACATGTGGGATGCTTTATAGACCAAGCTGTGTTGGCTGATAAGCTGCCTGAGTAATATAAGTCAAAATGTATGGTGTTATTTTTCATACAAACCATCCTGTTACTTTTTAAGGTTTTCATTGATGGACAGGTCAGTTGGTTGAAGTCAATTAGTTGTTTGTCAAAATGCCATTCCTAACATGGCTGAGAGATTTCCTTTGTGCTTCTTCTGGTCTCCTGCTTTTTCCTTTTAGAAATTTAAGCTTCAGCCAAGGCAGGCTTCACTCTCAGCCTTGCCTGACTCAAGGTGGACAGGCCAAGGCCAGTGGTGTTCCCAGGTCTAAGGTATCTTCTATTTTCAACCTGGACCAAGCACTGTGGTTTGAAACTAAGCAAAACGCCAATGTTTGGAAGGTGGTGGTGTAAGGTTTTAAAGAAAAAATTGTGTTTCCTCAATTGTCACGTTTGATTTTTTTTCAGTCAGGTTCATCGGCTTGAAGCTGAAAATTTCAGAGGAAGTACTGATTTGGGACTATTCATATTCAAAGAACCAAATGGAAAAGAGGCCTAAGAAATATTTACATTTCAGTTACATTTAAAATAATTTGTTTGCCTCCAAAATAAAAGGTGTCTTTAGCATCTAGGGAGTCCGCTACTTCTATAGGAAATACGAGATAAAACATTGCCTACAAGGGGTTTTTTTCTTCTCTTTTGATGTGCTTTCTGGCTTATATTTGAAACCAGTAGCTGATCTGAAAAACATTTCTGCTGTTTCCTGTGGAAAATTCCTTTACCTTTGTTTGTCTATTTTAATTCTGTATGTAACAAATATGCCAGGTCTATGGGTATCACGTTCAAAGAGAACATGCAAGACAGCAAGAGCATGAAACAAAATTACAGATCATTTCAAACATAACACTCCCTAAGCAAGATTTTTAGTGTTTAAAAAACAGAAGATTACCCCAAATTTCTTGCAAGGTTGGCATAAGCATTACACTCCAAAGTTTGCATCTGTCTTGCTGATTAGATCCCAAATAATTCCTCTTACTCGCTTGTCTGTCCCCAAGTTCTGCTATCAGTCTATTATTCTACCATCAACATCTCTCGTCTGTTGTTCCTGTCTGAAAGTTATTTACTTTGAGTGTATCTTCTTATTTGCAGTTAAAGCTGAGTTTCTTTGTTTCAAACATGGTGCGTTGCTGTTCCTGCACAATAGGAAGAAAATAATTTAATCACTTTAGCATTAATATTCTACTTGGTAAATGCAAAGATACTGCTCGCTATGAGGAAGTTACTGCACAAGCAAAGGGAGGGTATGGATTTACAGCCTGCAGGCTGTTCCCTGTGCAGCAGACGCTGTTGGTGCAGTCAGGATGAAGGAGCTTTCCTCTGCCTTTAGTGCCTGTTGATTGCTTCAGTCACACAGGATGTTCTTTTAGGCCCTCTTTTCTGAGCCTTAATTTCTGTGTGGAAAGAAATCCATGGGATAATGAGTTGTTCAGGTCATGTGAGTATCTTTATATGAAGTCCTCCAATCTAGTCTTAGACAAAACTGTGCTTCAGCTAGTACTGATAGAGTAACTGAGAGGGGAGGGAAGCCAATGTTTTTCCTGTCCTGGCAGGTTTATTGACATGCATCCAAGAATGGCCTTGGCAGTAGGCCTCTGGTATGGAAACCTGAAAAGAAAAAGTTGACTATCCAGTTGTTCTGACTTTGAAGCAGCTCTGAGCATGGTCATCGCTCCATAGGAGGGCGGGCAGCATACAGCTGCAGACTTCAGGCAGGCTGTATGGCAGAGACAGACTTCTGTGTCAGGCAGCTTGTGAGAGTATTGCAGAAGGCAATCAATCCTTCAGTCAGAGAGCACTTCTTAAGATGTAAAGTGTGAAAGCTTTGCACCAGTATTCCCTTGGTCCTTCGGCTTCTGTAGAGGTTCAGTGCACCATGGCGCTTCCCTTCCACTGGTGGGCATTCAAAAGCCTCCTTTTTCTTTGAATTTCTGTCTCTCTTTTGCTTTTAGCATTGTAGCAGGAGAGCTCCATACAGCACTTGGGAAAAGTCCTGGCTTACCATATCAGTGTATCTTGAAGGGAAAAAAAATCCAGTATTGCCTGGGAGCTGCTCTGGTACATTCAGCAGTTGTGCAGGCAATGACAGCCAGAAGCAATTTTCCTTTCATCTTCTGAGGAGACTATTAATTCAGTCATGATAGTCTAAATTGCAACAGTAAATAGGATCGATTTTGTTACTTATTCCCTTGGAAAATGTGTTTAAAATGAATGGTGAATTGAGCATACTGCAGATGGGTGTATTTCTACTAGTTACTGAAGTTGCACTTCTGAGATGTAACGTGAGGTCAGTGTGGTGTTTGTAGCATCTTCATGAGTGCAGCCAAACAGCCCCTCAAAAGTTCACCAGAAATGGTGCACCACTGCTGCCAGTGCAGGTGTCACTGCTAGTAGAGACTAGGTGGCCACCAGTGACAGTGACCGCAGATTCTCTTTGTGTTTGCAACCATTCAAAGGTTCATGAGCCCAGATAGTCATGGGCTCAAAGGGGATCTGTTCTTACTTTGTTGCTCAGGTGAGGATAAAAGTGATACTAACTCACCTGCTGAAGGATGCCTGCAGAACCTGAGCCTGAAGAGGAAATGCACCTAGATCTCCTAAATGTCCAGTCAGCACTTCAATTACAAGTCAGTCAAGATGTAATTCTCTTACTGTTTGTGGCTCCCTGTATCACCCAGAGTAGGATTGCTTCAACCATCTGACAGAGTGCATGATGCTGTGGTAAAGGAGATGTGTGGTTCTCTGGAAAGGGTCTGGGCCTTTCACAAGATAAGAGACCAGTCAAGGGACGGATTTGGCTTCTATTCTTCTCCTTCCTTTTACCACCACATCCTTTAGTTTTAATCTCTCTTTGGTTTAAATGTGTCCTATGAAAATGGCTGAGTCACCTGCAAAATTTCCGGGTGCGTTGGGCGGCGCATGCTGTTGAGAGCAGTAGTCCCTTGTAGTAGAATATCCTTTTGGAGAAAAGGGCATGATATGATAAAAGTATGAAGTTGTAAGATGTAGTTCGTGTAGGGGAAAGCAGCAATTCTGAAAATAACACAGAACACAGTGAAACCACTAGTGCCAGCAACATTCCAGTGCAGTGCCTACTGAAGGAGCTGGAAAAGGCATTGGCAGGCCTTACTGAGATACAGATGAGATACATGCAGTGTTTCCTGCCACCTAATTAACTAGTGTGCTAAAGTGTAAGTCTAGGTTTATCTTAATTTCATGTTTGCTTTTCTAATCATCAGGAAACATAGCAGGAAATAAATGGCCTTTTTAAAGAACCATGACTAATATTTCCTTGAGTGGAGTCCATTTTAAATAACTAATTTTGAATGCAATGCATTCAGCCACAAAATACACCATAGAATGGCAGAGTACCAAAAACACACGATGCAGACTATGCCAGGTTTATGCCAAAAAGCTCAAATAGCTTCTGAAGGAGAAAACACAAAAAATGTTCCAGTTCCATAACACAGAATAACAATGTTGTCTGAACATACCTTTTAAGGATATAGAAATCGTTTGATAGTCACACTATTTGTTAAATTTCAGGTTCTCTGAGTGGTGTTTCTGATCTGAGGTTCTTGCAAATCGAGACTAAACAAATTAAAAAATGGAAAATATGTTGCATCATCACAGGTGAAATTTTGGTGGTCGGTTCACTTACCATTTTTTTTTCTTGTTTGATCACTTGAGGGGATTCATCATTTTATGGTGTCTGCTTGTATATCTATTTGAAAGATCTGTAGATTTTCAAAGTGTTGCTTTTTATTTACTTTCTGGTTCTGCTGCCCAGCATGGTTTTTTTGAGCTGGGGACGAGAGCCCCACCTTGTACATGAAGAACAGTTCTCAACAAACCCAACTGGATGTTGCAGCTGAGTTTTATAGTGGAACATTCTTCTCTGTGTAGAATTACCCGTGAAGCATCAAAAATAACTTTTTAAAAAACGGTAAAAAATATGGAAAATTAAAAAGCAAAGCACAACAAAAATCCCCATTTCTTCACATAAGAATTCAGATCACAGAACACCAGAAGCTTCCAAATTGCTCTTTTCCCTCTGTTTTACTGATGCCAAAAATATTAGAATCAAGTTAAGATCCCTGGATTATAAATCAAGCATTGAGGCTTGGCTGCGGAAGAGAAGTCTTATTTGAACATTAGCAGTCCACTGGTAACGGTGCCAGCTTTATTAATCTTATTTCAGTTGTGACCTCAGACTTTCCATCTGAGTAAATCTTTATGCAGTGCAGTCTCTCCTGATCGCTACCTTTACAATAAAGGAAATTCTTGTTTTTAAGTTAAAAATGCTAAAAACCTCTAATGTTTTTCTTCTGGACCTCTGATTCAGACTGGTGAATAATCTCACAATCTGAAGGTTAGGTAACTTCATGTTGGTATCAGGTGTGATGGTTTTTTTCTTTAAGTATGACCTTGTTTTGTAGGCAGGCAACAGTCTTTAGCTGGTACTGGTTTGTAATGTTTTAATCAAGGTAGGCTGTGCATTTTTAAAAGTGAACTGAACTGCACTTTCAAAGCAGACTGACTTAATTGTTTACAGTGTCATAGACTAGAAAAAATTTTAAAAATACCAAAAAAATCCAGCTCTTTGTTGTCATACAAACAAGTGTCGTTCATATGTTGTGATACATCAAATCATTAGGAATTTTCCATCCTTTTTGCAACTGCAATGAAAATAAATAAAATAAAAAGCTTACGTGTACCTTTGAAGGAAGAAGTTCTGTAAGTATGAAAAACTTCATGTGGACTAATACTGCTGAACCTCTCAAAAGTCACTACTGCTTCTCAACCATTTCTGTAATGAGGAGAGGGATCCAATTAGAGGGTCCTTGAGAACAGTATTTGGGTGGAGAAGGGGACCTTGGCTGACTGTAGACTGCAGGAAAAAAAATGTAATTCCCTTAACTGTACACAGAGCGAATTTGATGGAGTTCCTATTCCAGGAAAGGATCACGATGTCAAGATCACGCTTGGATGCTTGAAAACCACCTCTTGAAAGCAGAATCCAATCTTGTTTGCTACACACAGCAACCTTCCTCAGTCCTGTTTCAACCAAGCTTGAGGTGTTTTCTGGAAGGATGTCTGGCGATGGGAACAGGGACAAGCCGATAGCAAGTTAGCATTGTGATGTGCTGAGCCTGATAGAGCTCCTATTAAATTGAGTGGGAGCAGGCTCAACTCTTAAATGCAGGAAATATTTTATTGTGAACTATCTGCATGACAGATGCCAGGTAGATCAATAAGGGCTTCCAGTGCTTCCTGCTTACCATTGATGAGCACTAGATTTATGACATACACACAAACTAAACCCCAGCTCATTTCGTCTCCCTTGATGGCAGCTGCTGCTGAAGATAAGGCAGACTTTATTGCCTCAACTGGCTGGATAAGGAAAAAGAGTTATCTGCAAAAGGTTAAGAAATGCAACTTTTTTCTGTTCCCTAGCCAATTTGACTGTCTTTCATAAGAGCTCGTTCACAACGCAGCTTTGCAGACAGAGGGAGAAAGGCTTGTTTATTTGAGTACTAAAGAAAAAGGAGTGAGATTTATTTCAAAAAGAAGAAATAGAGTATGTTTAGGATTAACCTATCATGTCAAGTGCTCATGTATAAATTCAGCCCAAAAATTTATACTGTGGATGAAGAGCCTCGTGATGCTCTCGACTATGGTCAGCTTTGGAGAACATGAGCCAGAGGGACAGCTCTGGCAAAGAGGCCTCCCAGCATCTGCAGAGCAGTGCACCAGAAAGGGCATGAGCAGCATTTGAACAGTACAACCATCAAAGACCTTAGTTGCAGTAATGACACAAAACTGCTGCTGCTTTTATAAAAGTCTGTTTTGCATGAAGGAAGTAGTTTTTCAAAAACAAGAAAATAAATGGCTCTGTAGCTTGTGTTTATTTGCAGTATCGTGTGATGGGGTGCATTTGTCTTGAGGTGGTGACAAAGTGTGGTAGCAATGTTAGGTTTTCTGTGTTGTTGGCATAGCTGAACTAGGAATCAAAAAGCTTGAGCTTCACTGCACACTCATCCCTCCAAGTCTCTCCATGGTTTTGTATTTGATCATTCCTTTCCCTCTTGCTGACTTACAAAAGGGCATGTGTTCTGTTTTACAAAGCTCTGCAGACTCCTTCAGGGTCAATGGATGAAGTGTGGTTTAGAGATCCCAAATCTTGAGGAGCAGGGAGAAGAAATGAAGAATTTTGAGGGCAAGAGGCCTGCTCCCTAAAAGGCTGCTGCTGGATATCAGGCACGGTCAAAAATGGTGTATGTGCATTGTTTGTTGAAATGGAGCACATAATCTTCCTTATTTAAAAAGAAGGGTAGAGGAGGGGGTGGAATTTGTGTGGGAAGGGACCAGGAAGGGATGGTAATACTGTCTCATTAAAAATAGATGATGTCTTGTTTTATGTGGTATCTGTGGTTTGATTTCTGCCCGCAGGCTTACATGCAGCCCCACTTGCTGGGAAATGAATTCACACATTTAGAGTTTCCACGGAGGGTGCAGCGCAAGGAAGTTGGGAAGAGGATGCTATACCGTGACTTCAACATGACTGGCTGGTAAGAATGTGTCCTTCTCAGCATGGGGTCAGCCTTCTCCCCAGCAATGCCTGCTTCGTGCCTGTCTTTGATTAGTGTAAGCTGCATCAAACATGGAGGTGTACCCCTGTGTACTATGAGAAAAGGCATTTCCTTCTTTCAGATGTATCTTTCTTCTAGAAGACAATCTTTTAAATTAGTTAACCTCCCTCTAGAGCCAGGACCTTGTTTCATTTTCACGTGTGAGCACTCAAAGCAGAGCAAGCATATAAAGGGGAAGATGTGCCAGGGGATCTTTCTGAAAGGTAAACAATTTTCCTATCTTGGAAGTAGCTTTTTATAAATTCTGGATCAGTGGGTCAGACATTTGTCTTTTAAACCAAGACATTGGGCCATCATACCTTCACATGCCGAGGAAAGCTTGCAGAAGGGAAGAGCTGCCTCCCTGCTCCAGTGCAGCTGGCTCTTGATTTGGATATCCCTTGAGGAATTGTTTTAGACATGGGCCTATCTGAACCAGCCTAAAATGAAAAGGCTTGAATGAACAGCATGGACTTAAAGAAGCAAAGACAGAAAGAATTATGTGGATTTTTTGTTTCTGGCTAAATGTCTTCATTGTTTTTTGTTGGTTCAAGAGGCTCCTTGGAGAAGCCCTAATCTTTGCTGTTGTGAGTTTTGTGCGTGACCTATAAAGTCAAAAGCCCAATATATGCAAATGGTCTTCATTTCCATGACATTTATGTTTTAGCATCCGTAGTAAATGTCCTTTCAGGAAGAGAATGAACAGAAGGGTTAAAAAATAAAGCCTGTTTTAGGTTGGGAAGCCTGGATGCTCACATACAGCTACAGCTCTACATAACTTTTGATTTGTTCCATGCTTTATGGACCATAAACATAACGATGTTTTAATGGCAGAATAATGATCTAAGTTTAGTATAATCTGAAGTGTTTGTGCAGAACATGTAAATCTGAGAATAACCATCATTGTCTGTCATCTTGAACAGCTGCTAGTAGAATATGCAGTTTCACCCTGAGAATGATGACTTCACATTTTAAAAAGGCTACAGGCATGAGCAAAAGAATAGGAACAGAATGAGAACATTGGATCATCCGAGGACTTAGACAGCAAAACATTTGGAAGATCATGAGACACTCTCCAAGTTTCTGCAAAAGAAAGATTTTTTTGTTAAACTCCCAGATGTCTCTGGAGGCATCAGTAAAGAATAGTTTCATGTAGACTTCCAAAAGCTCTTTTTCAAGATGTGACATGCCAATTGGGAGGACAAACATGTGGGGAAGAGCTACAGAAGTATCATAGGAACTTCCTGAGAGGAGGGCAAGAACAGATTTCTGTCGTCATGGTTGGAAGGCAGAGAGAGTTTCTTCAGGTTCATGGGAGCTGTTTTGCATTTCCCTGGTTGGTTAGTGGTCTGGAAAGGAAATGAGGTTGGAATGGTTGAAGTTGTAGCATTGGCACTTGACACCACAGCTCTTTTCTTGTTAAACAAGAATGACCATGAAGTACTGCAAAAGAATTAGGTGATTAACGCAAATGGGCATCACAGTGATCAAATTTGGTTTTGATAAATACAAAATAAAGCATGAAGAGGAAAAAATAACTATTTATGCACACTAGAAGTTCCAAATGAAACGTCAAAAAAACTTAGTGGAAGTTTTGCTTACTACAGTAATTTTTCCAGTCCAAATCACCAGCAGAATGTTGAGATTTGTACAGCATTGGAAAGTTTAAAAGTTAAGTGAAGAGATAATTCTGTATATTAGTTTCTACCTCACTTGTGAATATGTGCATAGCACTTTACCTTATCCAAAATGGTTATTACATAGCTAATACTGTTTGGCATTAGAAAAAGGAACAGAAATTCCAAATGTAGAATAATGAGTAAGGTAGAAGAGCTTTGATAATTCAAATTGGCAGATTTGATTCAATGTGTTGCTTTTCAGTACTGGTTTGTGAACTCTCTTAGCTCTAGCATATAGCAGAGAGGAGAAGACAGTTGTTTTCCAGTTGATTTTTCTGAATTTCCTCAAGTCTAGAACACATGTTGATCCAGTTAGAGATTCTAATATGGTCAATGCAAAAATTGTCACCAGTTCAGTACAAATAGGCTTAGCTGTAAGCAGTTGTTCTGGAATAAATGCTTGAACTATGACTTGAAAATTCAGGTCTGAATTCATCACAGTATTGTCCCAGAAAAAGATGACCTGTGCCAAGCAGAAGCATGTGGAGACTGTGATGAGGCTGCCTCTCCCTGCTGTTCCTTTTGACTTCTGGATGGAAGTGAAAAATGGGGCCTACATTTTTGTCCTAATAAAAGAATTGGAGTCTTTTATCTGCTCCATATTGCACAACTAGTGCATCAGTTACCTCTTTGTTTGGTTGCCTCGGGACAATAAAATGATGAGGAAATTGCTCTATTGCCATACATTTGTGTAAAACAGAGCCCTTCTAAATAAGGATCCATTTCTTTTCACAAGGTTTTGCCCAAGGTGTTTGTTATCCATTGAATTGTGTGCAGTGATCTCCTAGGCAGAGGAGAAGCAATCAGTTTCTGTTTATCTAAGAGTCTGGGTCAATTTTAATGGTTGAGATTGTGGACAAGACATTCAATTTCCAGTTTGGTGGGCCCTCAGAGGTGACGGTTTGAGGCTGCAGAGGTTTCTTAGTGGTTGTTTTCCACTTCAAGGATTTTGCTTCTATTTTCTTTCTAATTCCTGGATTCAACTGATGCATCAGGACACAGTGACTGAGGACATGTCTGTTTTGCATTTGTTTCTAAGGACACTATCTATCATGGAGAATAAATTAGCATATATATTCCTTTTCTTGAAAATGTCATATGGCGCTTTGGCCAGCCAGAGCTTGATACACTAAAATGCTGCTGAACTTTTATCACATACAATGCAGATGATAATTGTCTGAGTTGTTTTTTGGTCACTAACCTCACTGTGTGTTGACATTTGCACATACATGTAGAGAGGTGCAGGTGATAGTAGGAAGAAATAGCCACTCTTATACATAATTACTGAATCCTTTAGTGAGAGAATGTAGAACACTCTCGGCTTTGATGTTTCTTCAGGAACACAAGCTGTTTTATTTTACAATTCAGCATACTTTTTGTGTTTTCTATTAGAAGCTGTATGACTTTTTTTTCTTCATTTTTATCCTCCTCCTTTGCTCCGGAGCTTTTCAGATTCTCAACAATGGCTTGGCTTGCCCAGCTTGTTTGGATTACAAAAGATTATTGTCTTTGGGTCTGTTATAATGCATTTGGCCCTTTATTTTTTCTTTCTGCTTTTTCTTTCTTTTTTTTTTTTTTTTTAATGTGAAGTTTCCACACTGGCTTTGTCTCCACAGCCCACAGTGGTAGCACAGCTGCCAAGTTTCCCCACAGCATTAGGACAACCACTGATCCAGCAATGTGTACCGCATCACTAGTCCAAGCTGCCTGTTACTGCTTTGAGACCAGCCTTTCCCTTCTCGCTCTGCACTCCTACCCTTTCTCCTTTCTTTGCAGTGGCAATTGCAATGAGAAATAATGCTGTATTAAATGTACCTAAAATAAATCCCACACTGGTGAGAGCTGACCATGAGCTGCCCTTCCTGCACCCTTGCCCCATGTGTGTTGTGGTTGAACAACTATTGCAAAACATGTACTGTAGCTGGCGAGGCATCTTTAGAGCAGTGTGTCCTGCTGAACAAGCTTTCAAGCTGTCTCCAGCCATAATTTGCTGGCAGATATTTGTGTTACTGACAGTCTTTCACAGCTGGGTCTCTGGGCTGGGGTTTTCAAGCCCATGGCTTGTAGAGGTTAAACTTGTATCGGAGAGAGGTGTCCTGGTGACTTTGGCAAGTCCTGGCAACAGAAGCATCAGGAAAGACTCAGGGGCCATGTGAGCAGAGAGTGGTCAGTGCTAAAAAGGGGGGCAAGTAACCTGAAATGACAGTATAGTGGGGGTAAACAGCAGGCCTGGTGATAGCTGCTCCTTTAAAGGACTGCACAGAATTAGTGTTCTCTGTCTCTGCCTTTTAAAGTTAAGACACAGTTGGTCAGATTTCCCTCACTTGTACATCCACTGTGAACAATTTTGAAGGACTTTACGTCGACTATATCCTAGAACCTTCCCAGACTTGCATTTCTGACTGGCTGTGTCCTTCACTGTGGCTCCTTCCAGAGTTCCCCCCTCAGCCTTCCATGGGGCTGGAGTAGCAGTACAGCGCTGTTCTTAACCAAAGACATCCAGAAGGCACTACCAATTGCCATCAACTTTGGTGGTATCAAAATTAATTTTCTGCTCGTCCTTGGAACAAAAACAGTGGCTTTTCTACTGCTTGCATTGAAGTGGAGTTCTTTAAAGGCTTGTTTCCAGCTCACAACTTCAGCTTTTTGACTTGATTTTAGCATGGCAAAAGAGATCTAGATAACAAGTATATTTTTTGACCTATTTGTTGGTTGCTTCCTTTGCCCTCCAGGAGAGGCAGAGCCGAACAGCAGAGCTGAACTGCACCCCATCAGAAATGGTCTGAGGCAGTGTAGTACCCACCATACACCATGGGCTGCAGCCCAAGGAGGCAGTGAGCAGGGGAATTGGGCACTGACTCTGAGTGCGCCGTCTTTGCAGCAGCAGTGGAGCCCATGCCAGCTCCGTGTCCATATGTCTGGTGAGGGCGTGCTGTGGCACACGGGGTCAGCTCTCGAGGGTCGGCCCGTGCTGGGGAATCGCCCGCCCTCATGATTTATTCCAAAGCTGGGAGGCTGGTGCCCTGAGGCAAGCGCTAAGCAAAACCCATTTTATTCTAGAGTCAATATTGTCCACTGCCTGGAAAGCTGCCAGCCTACTCTGCGCTCGCCCTTTTCTTTCCAACAGGGAATGTCTTTCAGCCTCTAAGCATCTGATTAAAAAAGCAACTTCACTTTTCAAGCCGTTTTATTTTGTTTGGGATGGATGCCTTTTGCTTTCATTGTGCAGCCTGCCTTGCCGTCTGCGGTTCAGACTCCAGCTCACAAAAACCAGGCTCTCATTAATCACTTATTGGGGATCCAGAATACCCCAGTGAGAGCCAATGTACATGTTTTGCTTGGTAATGTGTGAGCTGATTTGAACAAATATTGCCGATGCAGCCGCTATCTTATTCTTTATTGCTGGGCTCAATGTCCTTTGACAGCACATTCAGGTAGCCTGCCCAAGGAGTGCCTGAGCAGATTGAGAAATGCCACAGAAATGCTTTATGGAGCTGGCGCCTGTGTTGCACCCTCCTTTAATATAAATTGATTTATTGAATCAAGCGCCAAAGCCCTGCTACAGAAACCTCAGGCTATAGTCTCTAGAGAACCACCTAATAAAACAGCCCCAACTGACACTCCTCATTAGCTTTTCCACCGATCCCAAGGCAGTATTTAAAGTGACAGTGTCCCTCTTTTTGGCCTGAATTTATCTGCTGGCTAATGCCTGAGGGTCTAATTAGCTTAGCATTATTAGTCTTATTCAGATAAGCTGCATTTCCTAACAGCTTGATTCCAACTTGTAAAAAGTAATTGGAAGTCTGCAAACACTGTGCTCTAACCTGCTTGATTGTGCCTTTTAGCCAAAATCATGTAATTTACAAAAAATTATCCTTCCCCCATTTTTTTAATTGAGCTTTTTTGTCTAGTGAAACATTGTGTGCTTCTTCTGCTGAAATCCTGGCTGTATTGTTGTGTTTGAGACCTCAGCCGTATCCTTTGTACAATCGCCAGGGAGAGATCAAATTTTAATTTCATAATTACTTCATGAGAAAGCAACCTTTTCCCCAGTCATGCCTGATATTAATTTCCTTCCAGCAACTTACATTTTCATAATTTAATGATTATGGGGCACCTTTGCAGCACTGGGCCTTTCTGGAGGAGAGAGAGGATATAATTTTTGCAGCAGAAACCATCATCCGCAGTCACTTGCCTTGCTTTCTGTGTCTGTGCTCTTGTGTCTCACTGCAAGGTGGCAGGGAGCGGGAGGTGCACACAGCTAGAGCACCTTGCTGGGCTGTGCCTGGGTGTCGGGGGGCACAGCTCTGTGATGATGAATGGCTGTCTGCAATGTGCATGTTATGCATCTTTTCAAGATTTGCAGCCCTCGCTGCAGGAGCAGCGGGAGGTGAGAGCTGACCGGCTGTGTACAGCACGTCTCCTGACAGTGATGAATGGCTCTTTCCCCCAAGTGTGCACATGCCACCGGAGCTGAGCCAGTGTCTTTGGGGCAGGGGAAAGCAGAAACAGGAAAATAATACTGCTGCAACAAAAGAGAAAGTTTAAGTCTGGAGTAAAGCTCTTTGTAGACAGCCTCTATGGGGCCAAATGAGAATGATAAGCGTGAGGTTGGTCTGAGTCATGTCCTGCAAGAGCATCTCCTTCTGGAAGCAGTGCATCTAAGATCTGTCCCTACATGGCTGTGCCTCTCCACTTGGGCTTTGCCTTGGTGTGGAATCAGGGGGCCACGTATGCAAGGGCAAACAAAAGGGTCCCACTCTGTTTCATCAGAAGGAAACTAAACTGGAATGAGATAATCTTCAATCTGAATACCCAAGCAAAAACAGCCCTTCTTTCTGATAAGGTGAAGTCTCTTTCCACACTCATGCTTTCTCTGGCTTCCCCATCTGCACAAATTTGACATAACTTCAGCTGGGTCCATAGAAGTTCTCTTTCTTTCCCTTGTTACCCAAGATTGATTTATGGCTCTGGTTCTGGCCGAGAGAAGGCCTCTTGCTCCTTGGAGGAGTTTGAGCACTGCTGTGGATTGGTGAGGTCTCTGCTTGCTGTCTCACTGCCTCCTCCATCCTGCACTGCAGAGATCTTTCCCAGAAGAATTTGCTTTGTCAATCTGTCTTAATATCAATTTCCTTTGCTTCCAGTGGATCCCAGCTAGCAAGTGTGGAGCAGGCACTGTGAGTTTAACACGCAGCCTTTCTCCCGTCTGCCTCAAAACATCCTTTTAACAAGAAATACGGCAAAATACAGATTTACAAATGGTGTTTCCATCAGAGTGCACTCCAGTGCACTCAGCCCATAGAGTGTTAACAGCCCACTTCCCTTACCCCTCTATCTCCAGAGTAAATTGCTGACAAACCTTCCTGTTTGTCTTTTAAGAGTAGAAGAAATGAAATTTTAAGAAGTGTTTAAGGCAGCAAGTTCACTGGGGCAAAAAAAGAAAGACTTGGCCTGCTGAGTCTGTTGTAGAAGGTGAACCTGCTTGATGTGCAGCTGCAGTATCTGCACACAGGTTCTGTCACTCACTAGTGGAAGCTCAACAGCTCACAAGCTGTGAATGAGAGCACTTGCAATACTCTTGCTCTGTCCCTCCCAGCCTCCTGAGCACAAAAGCAGTAAGGGAGATTGCTTTTAAATATCTTCATAATTTTTTTCCCTGATTTATCCTTTTTTGGTCAAGGACTTCTCTAAATACTTGAGATGCTTGACAATCCTGTCCCTAACTTTTCTTCTACCACTTTCTTTTAATGCTCCATTAGAGGTGAATAGACTAAAAAGTCAGCCACATTCCAGGAAATGCCTGAAAAGATTCTGGTGCTTGAGTCTTTAAACTAGGCTGGCCAAGATGGATAGTTCATTTTGCTTAGGAATTACTTCCACAGGAATACATGGTGCTGGTGCTCTCTGAAGTCCAGACTCCGTCTTAGGACTGTACACAGCAGTGAAGGCTCCCTGGAGGTCCAAGGCTCACAAACTAGTCTGATTTGACCAAACCAGAGATCATATATGTGCACAAGTCAAGCTGAGATACTTTATATTTTTTTGATTTGTAGATTGGTAGACAGAACTGGGATTTACGAAATGAAGCATTATATACTTTCAGGTTCATAAAAAGGTGTTTCTGAATTTTCTGGTAATAATGAGTGTTTTAAAACTTGTGTGTTTTCCTCTTTACTTGAAAGAAGGCCTGTGAGATTATCTTGGTTAGGGTAGATCTTCCCCTAGAAACAATTTTGTGCACATGTGCTTGTGCATCAGTCTTTAATTGATTTGGCTTTGCCATCATCTTTTCTCTTAACAAACACTGCTATAGTTTGTGTGCTTTAATTATCTTTGTTTATTGTAATTTTGTTTCATTAAACTGTGTGTCAGATGAGCAATAGGGGAAAGATACTGAGACACTGAACTTTAGAGCTAACCTATCTAGAGGGTACTTAGTATCAGACAGTGCTGTCTGGATTTAAAGATCCTGACTCTGCAGAAGCACAAGTGTAAGGACATTTTTAAGATTATGGCTGAGTTGAGACATAAGTTGTATAATTTTCAGTGGCTCTGTGCCTAACCTGCACTGCATATCTTTTCTTCTTTACACTGGTTAGATACCTGTAGTTCAACAGACAGTACAGATGAACAGTTCCTTTTGGACTGGTGATTTAAACTGTTACCCAAAGGGTGAGCTCCATTCCACTGATTACTTGTGTGGGAGGGAAAAAAAAGAAAGTTTTGTGTTGCTCAGATATTAATATGTGATTTTCTGTTGGTATGACCAAAGAAAGTTGAGCTTGAAAAGGAGGTTGTTTGGATATCTGGGGTAGTTGTTGTGAGTTGGGTTATTTTGGGTGGGGACGAGAGTAGGGGCAGGTGGAGGGTGTATGGGGATACCCTAGGTTTGGGGTTTTTTAGAGTGGTAGCAAAGCAGTGCTAGAAATACACACAATCTACAGACCTGTCTCCAAGATGCCTTTAGCCTTTTACTCAGTATGAACTAGGACTTCTGTGAAGCAGTAGTACTTTCTCTTGGTTGCTTGCCAGAAGTAGGTTTATTCTATGCTTCAAGCTAAAGCCCTTTGATGATGATTTTCTTTGCTCTTCCTTAGGTTTAATTCTCAGTTTACTATTAGGTGTCACAAGCAGAGATGTGAAACACAGACAAACTTTCTAAAGCCAAGTGCCATGAAAAAGCAGAACACAGTCTGGATTCCCCTGTCATGCACAAAACTGAACCTTCCAGGTCAGGGTAGAGGTAGATTGTGTTTTCAACACCATCTGTTGTGCCTGGGGATGCCAACACAATGCTTTTCATGACCAGTAACCTTACACAGTTTGCCATGAAATGAACTGGAATGTGGATTTTGGTTTTAGTCATGAACTTTTGCTCTTATGTGAATTTGAATGTGCTTTCAGAAGGCCAATTTTAAGAACAACTTATATGGCAGGAGAACTCATAACACATGTAAGACATTATCTAGGATTTTGGCTCTTAAATTTGCATATGGGAGCTGACTGGTTTTTCAAGTTCTGACCCAGCAATATGTAGGTAACTTTGATAATCTTTTATTTAAAGAGTGCTAAAGCACTGCTAATGACCTCAGCACTGTAAGAAACTTGTTCTGTAGATTGTGTTGTGCATTTAGTAGCTCTTGGTTATTTTTTCACCGTGAATTTAGAGCAGATTCCAGTTAGCATATGAGTAACATCATGTCAGTCCTAGTTCTTTTGTTCTGACATCTCTTTTGGCTCCTGGTGCGATTTGGCCCAGTTTTCCAAAATGTTGATCCTGAGTCCAAATGTAACTTTGTGGGTGGTACATATGTCAAGGCCTAGTTCAGTATTTTTGGACAGCAGTAGCATTTCATAATTCTTTTGAAATGAAAAGAAGAAGCGAAGTTAACTGAAAAAAATGCAGCTAGATCTAGCTGGGCATGAACTTGCCTTTTCTACTTCCCACTGCTCCCCCTGTTTTTCCATTTGGAAAAATAGAGGCTTACGTGGCAAAAGTACTTAACAAGCTTTAGGCTCACTCAGATCTGGAAGCAATAGCATTGCCTTGTCTTTATAACCTTTCTTGTCATGCCCTAGTGGCCACCAAAACCTCCTGGGATGTGGACAAGGAAGACAGGAAGAGGGGAGGGTTGCAATGCTGTGTTGTTAAAACAGTGAGCTGGGCTGAATTACACAGAGGGCTGAATAAGGCCGTGCTGGCACTAAGAGAGCCAAACCACCCCCTCAAGTTCTCTGTATGTCTGTGTTTGATATACCTACTGCCATATTATATCTTTATATACAGTAGACAGAAGTATAAATGCAACTTTATTACATAAAATCAAGAGAAATAGTCCAGAAGGTTGTAGTCTGTGTGAAATAAACCCACATACAAAACACGGGAGGTTTCACAGGGCATAAATTAAAATGAACTTCATATCTTCTTTCCGTCTGCCCAGTGCAGTTGCTGAGTTGTTAGCTGAAAAGCTGTGCTTCATGCTTCTCTTGCAGCAAACCACACACTAGTATATTATTAATTCTGTTTCTCTAGTAACGCAGGATATAGGTACTTTTCTAAAGTGTCTCAGGTTGCTTTTCAGTGTGTCTGTGCTACCTCCGCTGCTGTGGTTGCAGTTCTGAGCATTGTCTTTTAAATGCTGATAATTTTTCAGGCAATAGCTACATCAACAGTAAAAGCACATTTGAGATGAGTTTGACACCCAAGTTCTAAGCCCAAGAGGTGACAGGCTTTGAGAAACCACAAAATAAATCACTGTAGCTCTCTGGGGCTCCCTCACTTAGTTGCATGGCTTCAGGAGGTCACAGGCTAGCCAGCTGCTCTCCATAATCTGCTGATGGAACAAGTTAGCTGTAGCCCTTGGAACATGGCCTCCCCCAATGTTCTTATACTGTGGTGTCACAGTTGAAGGCCTGAGGGACAGTGGTTTTTGTAATGGTTCCATAAAAGAAGCTGGATTCAGCAGTGGGGACCATTCTTTGGAAGGACACTGGCCTAAATTATACTTTTTTCCCTTCTTCCTAAAGCACAGGCAGTGTGAGGTGTTGTGCAGGAGAATATAAGGAGGAAGAGGAGAGAGGGAAAAAAGCTTGGTCCCTGTTTTTGTCAACTTACAGTGTAGTGTAAAGGGAGGGCTTTGGTCTTAAATATTTGCAGTTACCTTGCAGATAATATAGTCTGTGTGTAAAGAATGGGCTTGTTTTTTCCTTTAAAAATGGGGCTGCAAGTAGTCAAGTCACATCATCTTAGTTTTGTTTGCTATTTTAACAAATATGTACAACAGTGTGAACAGCCAGTACTAATGGTTGTCTTCTTAGGCTTGTGGCTTGATTAGTCATTTGACTGATGCCCACAATGGACTCAGCTGATACCCATTTTCTTGGTGTCAGAGCACAACTGGCTCTATGCAGGGCATAGCTCGGACTCCTCAGGGATGTTTTCCCAGGGCTTCCAGTACTGTAGGTCCATTTGGAAGCTGTTCACGAGTAGTCAGAAATGGTACAATTTTTGCTCTACATTCAAACCAGGATATCCAAGTTAGTGAGTGAGGCAGAGGTATTTGTTGGAAATAAAGGAAGGAACAAGAGCAAAATGCATGACTGACTCCTCCTTCCCAACTAAATGCTATTTCAGGATTTAAACATCAGGGCAGTATTATCATGCTGGCGACTTGTAGTAATTTGTGTCTTTTTGTCTGGGTTAAGAGCTAATTTATTTGCCCTCCCCAGTACAGAATGCCATTTGAATGCCTTCACTGTATTGTCTCTTAGACAGATGGCCAAATATTATGGTTATATATTCTAAGATATTCTTGACTACATGAAGGACCCTCTGTAATTTGCAAACCTCACCTAGTTTCATTTTGGGATGTCATACATAGTAATGTTTTGTAGTATGGGAGAGAAGTCCTCCACTACTGTTTCTTCTATGCATTTTGGTTGCTTTTCTCTTTTTTGTTGGTCCTTCCCTTACCTCCAAAGCCCTAATATGATCCCTTCCTGTGATTACTGGGAAATGTAAAGGCAGGGCTTAAATGTCTATGCAACTCTCAGTAAGTCCAAGGCTTGCCTGGGTGATGCAACATACACAGCACCATTTATTGATCCCAGGCCTGTGCCGTATTTTGGTGAAGCAGGGGGCAGTTTGATTACAATATAGGATTTCACCCTTAATTTTTAATATCCTGCTGGTTTAGGTCACAGCCTTAACATTGCTTAAACTTCATCCCATGTGACTCCCTGGAGCTCAAGCAGCCATCCCAGAGAGCTGGAGAGCTACACAGCAGGGGCTGGCAGTGGCTGGCAGGGGACCTGCCCAGCACCTTCCCTCCCCCTCCCGGTTTGTGCACTCGGGGTGCTTTTGGTATCAGCCCGAGGGCTTAGGGCATGGATGGGCCAGGAGGGAAGCACAACATGCCGGGAAAGGCTGAGGAAGGATGATTTTGTATGACAGGAAGCATGCCCCTCTGGGGCAACGTGCCTTAGCCAAAAAGGTACACCAGCACCTGATCTCAAGCATGTATTATACAAACCGCAGGACTCTACAGCTTATGAGAATGAGTGTCATCTTCTGTTGTTTTTTTTTTTATTTCTCACTGGCAAAATTGCTAACCTTCTTGCCTCATCAGTGTCAACAGCTGGATGTGTAAAAGGTAGAGTACGCAGGCATGCGGTAAACAGAATCAGAGCATGAGCATTTACTTCTCTTGTCTCTTGTCCATGAGAAAGCTGCTGTGAAATGTGAAACCTCTGACAACCTTGACTGTTGCAGCCAACGTCAAGTGAGCACTAAATAGCCTAAGACTTCAGCACGTGAAGCTTGTCTTGGTTTCTGCGGTCCTGGAGGGTGAGAACAGGATCAGAAAGCTGTTTTACACCATCTGTACACGTCCTGTTGTTGCTCACGTTTCACATTAACAGTGTGAATCTAGGCATTGGTTAGTTTCTTAATGGGTTTGGGGTTGTTTTGTTTGAGTCTTTTTTATTTGGTTGAATTTGCGTTTTTTTATGACACTGTATTATGGTATAGCTGGTCATATCCAACAATATCTTAACTAATTAGGATGTTATTCCAGCTCACCTCTTTCTCTGCAATCAGTTATGTTAGATATTACAGGAGCAGCCTGTCATGTTAGATATTTTCTCATTTTCACTTTTCCTTTTGGTGAAATGGATAATTATTTACAGAAAACCTTCCTGCAGGAAAAGAAATTTCCATCTTGGTTCAAAGACAGAGTCCCTAGGAAAAATAATCTTTTTTTTTTCCCCCTTTTTTGAAATCACAGCTGCTTGTTTCAGGGCACTGGGTCACTAATTGAGTGCAAGCTTCATAAATGTTGTTTGTCCTCCCCCCACAGGGCATACAAAACCATTGAGGAAGATGACTTGAAGTTTCCCCTTATATATGGAGAAGGCAAGAAGGTGGGCATGTTTGCTTTCCTCAGACCAAAGGAAGAAGGAATTCTGTGCTGTTTACCACTCAGTTTAGCCCGTGGCAGTCCAGTGTTTTCCACTCAGTATCTCTTTATTTTATCGTTTTGACAGCTTGAAAGAATATCTTGGTTCTGTCATAAATCACTCTCATGTCTGGGGGGTGGTGGGGGGAGCTCAACATACTAGAAAGCATTTTACAGCAAACATAGTCATTTGTTGTTTAGTTCGCTTTTGTTTTTGTTTCACTGTAAATAGGCTACAATGAGACTGTCTGAAGTAATTTACTTTAAATGTTCCTGTTTCATTGTAAAATATAACTAGAACAAAGCAGGAAGATATTTAATAGTGCTCTGAGATGCAAAACTCTAATTTAGGAAAGGGGGGGATCAGGGCAGGATTTGTCAGGTATAACACCCCTTAACGTTATCTTCTTCAGTTAGTGTATGTGAACTCCCCGTTGAATTTTGCTGATGTGTGACAGCTGATAGTTGAAAGGGAGAAACACTGTTCTGTTTGGTATACTTTGTTTTCAGCTCTGTGATTAAGAACAGTGAGATCATTAGTGTTGGTCCCAGCAAGCTTAGCTGGATGCAGCAGTAGGATCAATATAAGGATGCAGTGGTGTCAGTTTGCTGATATTGGTATGCTTGCTGTGTTTCTAAATAGTGCTTTCCTGCTGCATTAGGTTCTTACCTCAATGCAAAAATAGACACTTTTCAAAATTAGTCCATGTTTTGAAGGTTCAGACCTGCAGCTTATCTGTGAATTTGGTTAGGTTTATAATTATTTGCAAAATGTTTCATGCACATCTTTTTCATTTACTTTCTTATGGCCCTATGAAGCCAGGAGTTACTGAGGCAAAATGATTCTGAGTCAGTTGCTCACTGTTTTTGATGCTGAGCTCCCTTGCTCAGAAGCTGCTGTGGCTAAGCTCGAGTTTGGGGAAAGTGATCTGCCCAGCACAGAGAGCAGGTGTCCCTGGGAGGCTGAATGCCTGGTCAGTCTTCGAGAAGCTGTAATGAAGGAGAGCCCAGAATCTCTTGGGACCCCACTCATGCCACAGAGGAAGGTGCTGGGGGAAGGAAGGGGTAGACATGGGAGAACTGCAGACCTGCTGTAGAGTGACTCTCCCTAGAAGAGAGCACTGTGGTCAGTGCTGCTGTCACCTGTGTGTTCAGCAATTTAGGGTGGCCTTTGGCACTTTTCCCTGGTGAAGGGAATACACAACCATATGCCAAAAGGAAGGTGCCACAGATTCCTTATGTGAGTAATTAAGCTCCTTATCCTCTTTATAAAACCTATACTAACAGTATAATTTGCTGAAGGAATGCTCTCACAGACTGGTGTGGACAGTGAGGTGACTGAGTTAGGTTTCCATAGTCCCAGTACCTTAGAGATGGTGACTGAGTAGGATGTGGATGAAAACAAAGCTTAAAATAAGGAAAAAAATGAAGATGGCACGAGTGTGAAAAGCTTTGACGTTGATTAGCTATGTTAAGTCTAGAGTTTCTGGGAGAGAAATCCCTAACTGTAGCAGTTACAGATTAAGAATGTTATCTCATTCCCTATTGACACAGTCCATGTAACAAGATTTTATCCCATTGCTTTTCTTTTTTTGCAGGCTCGGGTTATGGCAACAATTGGAGTGACCCGAGGACTGGGAGATCATGACCTGAAAGTGCACGACTCCAATATATACATCAAACCTTTCCTGTCCTCATCTCCTGAGGTAAAACAGCCAAGGTTCAACTGTCTGATTAGTGGGAGGGAAATAAATTTACTTAGTGTGTTTATTTGTTCTTCTCAAATCATCCATTCTGATTGTGGTCCAGTCCAGGTAACATGCTGCTGTTTCCAAAGGTGCAGCACAATAGTAACATCCACATAGTAGGAACTAAGTTCATAGTAGATTCTAAATTCCCTAAGTGCATGCCCTTGCTCTGATTGCTCCACATCCCTGCAGAGCACTGATTCCTTCTCACTCCCTGTTCTATGGTTATCCTGTAGCCTTGCCATTCAGTGTGACAGATGCCCATCTCTCCTCCCACCTTCACGTGCTCCAACTCCTGTCAAGGCCTAGATCATGCTGCCTTCACAGAAGACGTAAATCTGTGTACTGCAGAAGGGATGTCTCCACAGCAGTGTAATGCCCTGCATTATACAGAGGATACCAGATCAACTCTTAAGCAGGAAAATGCCAAGAGCCATAGGAAGGGTACTTTATGCTTCCATCTGTCTGCCCCTTAACCTTCAGTTCTTAACTCTTTTGATAGTTTTGTGCAAACACCAAATAATGAGAGTGTGCATTCCCAAATGATGGTGTAACGAGGAGATTATGGGGTATTTGGGTTAAGGGTAGTTTTAAATGCCTCCTTCATTTTGAATTGCCTCATCACAAGCAGTTCCACCCAGTTTTTGACCACTGGAGACCTTGCAGTGAAGGATATCAAGCCTTCCAAAGGGATTTGAATGTATTTGTTAACAAGGAACATGCAAGCCTTGCTTTTTTTTCTCCCACTGTAACTGCATTTCTGTTACTATGTCAAGGAACAGATGTCACATATTTTCCATAAAATATTAAGCAAGGGCAAACCATCTGATGACAGCACAAAAAGAGGCAGCTTTGCTTCCATGGCCCAAATGCTGAAAACTGTCCATTGTCAACTGGATTGCCAAAGTTTTAACTATACCCAGTATTTGACCTTGAATTTATCACTTGCCATGGCAGTATGAGAGAAAACACACAAATAACATCATACTGCTAGGAAGGAACCAAATTATTAAATTAACCTTGCATGGAACATCTCTAAGGCAAATTTGTCATGAATGAGTGTTTCAGGTTTCTCAAAGAATCATCAGCAAAGGTATCAGCAAAAGCAGGTTTAATATTAAAATGAAAGCACAACAGTTTGTTGGCAGGGTTCACTCTACTACTTACTAGATGGTTGAAGCACACAGAGAAAAAATTGGACTGAAATCTAAAGTCAATCAATCTAAAACTAAAGTCAACCAAAAATTATCTATGTGGGGGCTGGGGACAAAAAAGGTTAAGGATAAGGGAAAGGGTAAGGATAAAAAGGAGTAAGGGAGACCCTTCTGTTGAGTCACAAGGTTCAGAGTAGACCCCCTTGTCAAACTTATCCCCAGACTTGACTACTTGACTAAAGGTTTTAACAACACTTAACTAATAGCTGAATTTAAACAATTTAACGAAATTGTTTAAACAAAAGATTCTATAGACTTTACTATAAGCACAGCAGTAACTGACTTACAGGCTTAACTTACTTACGAATCTAACATATTTAAGAATCTAAGAGAGCAACATTCCTAGTACCTTTGCTATAGCATATTCACGCTCATACATACTCAGGCCTAAAAGAGTATGTACACAGGCTGCTGTGGTCCAGGAGAGCTCAAAGGGTCTCACTTGAAACCACTGTTTATAGGGTTGCAAGAAAGTTGGCTTTAGTCACAGTAATTTACCGTTCTGGCTGCAATTTGGGTTGGTAACTTTTTCTGAAAGTTTGATAACTTTGTTATAATGTTGTTCCATTTGGGTTGTTATTCAGGTAAGAATAAATTTCCAAGGCCGTTCGAAAAAACAGGAGCTCGTTAGACAGCACAAGTTCCTGGGAGCAGACGGTGTTTCTGATAAGCTCAAGAGGAGCTCAGCCCAGGTGCTGTTCATCAAGGCCAAGGCCTGACAGCATTTCTGAGATCATAGTGGCCCGAGGAGGGGCAGGGAGGAAGGATGCACCACCACGAGTAAAGGCAGTCTGGCTTACTCCACAGAGTGGCAGTGTGGTCTCTTCTTGCCTCTGTGCCTATAAACAGAGATATAAAATTTACATATATTTATTATATAAAAATTATGTATTAAAATTCCAATTAGAAAAATAAAAATTAAAGAAGTGCTAAGAGATTCCAGCCCTGAAGAAAAGAGGGAGCTCTACAGACAGCCCCTTCTTCACGTTTCCTTGCTCTCAATTGTGTACTTCCCCCTCTCCCCCTTTGAATGTGTGGTGTCCCTCACTTGAGACCTGCTCTTTTTCTCCTCAGCCCAGCAGGCAGGAGCTCTGCCCTCATCACTGTGATGGATTTGTTTAATGCCAGAAAAATGATGCAATTCTACCTATTTATTTTTCTTTCTGGCATGCTGAGACCCAGTGTTTCTGGGATACGTAATGGCTGCAGCACAGCATCCCAGCAGTATCATCTCTGCCAATTGCTGCTGCAGTATTTGTGTGTGTCTATAAACCAAAGCTTCTCATGGGCTTTTCTGATGTGTGGGGAATGTGTCTGTACGTGTTCAAATTCTGGAATATGACATCCAGTTCATATGCTAGCCACGTTTTGGGATCTCTTAACTGCTTTGCAAAAGGGAAGCAAAACTGGCTTTGTTTCCACATCTTCTTCACAGCTAAATTCGGCAGAAATGTATGAGGGCAGGAGGAGGAAAGACAGAGCACCAGCCACCTGAATTTAGAGATACTGGCAAAAAAACCCCTGAGTATTATTAGGAAGTAGCATATGCTCTAGCTTGCGTTCCATTGCACCTCCTCCTCTTAATCATCTCTTCCTTCTCTTCCTAGAGAGACCCCCAGTGCTTTAACTCATGTTTTTCCCTGACTTGTTCTGTCCAAACATCGGCAGCGCACCTTGCACAGAAACCAGCATTAAGAAACAACATCTTTATTCTGCCATCTGGGAGGCTTGGCACTTGGAAGCAAAGGCAGTGGCATCAAGCAGCAGTCATATTTGGTCCCTGTGCAGCATTGGATTTTGAATTGTTTATATAGAGGTAGAGAAGCACAATGTGTGGTTTCCAGACCTGGAAAAGGGGAGGCTCAGGAAATTAAAGTGCAGAGTGGGTTGTGACAGAGGGAGGATCCAAGTCCTCTGGCTTCTGTTTCTGTGCCATAATTACCGTGTCCTTTCTCAAGTAAGGGGCAGTGTGGTGAGTTTTCAGAACAATTTACTTCCAGCGTGACAAAGCTCTTCTATGTCATATCCACCAAAATTTAGCTCAAGGAAAGGTAAACATCCCTGAGACTACATCCAGAAATAGGCATATAATAGTAATTTGAGGGTGGTGTGAAATGATACTTTGATAGAGTGCCAGGCTATGGGAGGAGAAGTCATGCAGCCAAGACTGACGAATGTAATCAGTATTCAGTGGCTCAGCTGTTATGAGACCAGATTTGGAGGACTTCTGCAGGTTGGTGAGCTCTAGAGATTTGAACCTCTCATAATCAACTGAAGTAGCACAAAGCAGGCAAGCCATGGCTGAGGCTCTCTGGCATGGAATTAAATATTTATTTTTCATAATGGAACAGTCAATTTGAAAGCTTTCAGCAGGAAATTCTGCTTTTCAAAGCTTAGCAAGAGCCACCTTGTTGCAGATGAAAAGCAGAATTTCATCCTGAAATTTTTTGAATGGCAGCTCAGCTATTTGGTGGGGAAAGATGTGGATCTGATGGCAGCATTGGCCTTTGCCAGCAATGAACTAAAAGCCAGCCACCACAGCAAATGATAAGAAGGATAATGAAGAAGAATTTTTCTTGTTCCATTGTGTTAGTAAAATCTTTCTGACAACTCCACAAATATGTCCAGAGAGATCACTTTAGATTCACATCTGCCTTCTGGAGAAATCCTCAGGAATTACGCCATCGAAAGGAACGAGTAAGGCAGATACATAGAGAAGTACAGTGCGATCAAAGGGAGTCAAGGTGGCTTTAGGAAGCAAACATCACACCTTAGTGGCTTCAGGTCCTTGAGATTGTGTCTACAAGAGAATTAAAAAATAATAATAAATGCAGCAGATGCTCTTGCATGAGCACTTTGATTTCTCAGAAAACATTTGAGAAACCGTTCTGCATCACAAGTTATTAATATAAAAGATATGAAGCTACAGACTAAGTGGAAAGTTGGCACAGTCTACTGGAAACTGGCTAATGGGCAGGAAACAAAGGGTGGCAGTAAAAAGCTAAAAGGAGATTAATTGGTGAATGCTGCAGGGAACAGTGTTGGGACCCACTTTTTATTATTTACATATAAATTACTTGGAGGGTGGTATTGAAAGATCTCATCATTTGCCAGCAAAGCTGCACTGGATAACACTGCACATAAAAGGGATGATACAATTAAGAAAGGGCTTTATTTATTGAAGTAGCTGGGTTGATCAATAGTGCAGGCGAGTGAATGCAGGCTGTTGTTTAGCTGGAATTCCCCTGAGGCCTGCTGCTGAGGAGCACCTCAGGTGGCTGCAGGCTCACATGTCACTCTGTTGTGAGCAGTTTTCCAGCCACAGGGACTTTTGTTGGCTGCCTCTTAAAAACAAACCTGGTGAACAGGGCACAGCGCCTTCACAGGGCTGACGTCCTTTGCAGCAGCCAAAGGCAGGGTTTGTCCAGTGGGTAGATCTTTTTGAAATGTAAATAAAAACCAGCTCACCTGTTTGTTCATTGCTTGCCCAGAGTGGTTTTCTCAATGCTCTTGACTGCATGTAGGTAATATGTAATATGAGGCACAAATACCTGGATGAAAGACGTTAATTGACAAACTGCATAATGCACATTCAGAAAGATGTGTGACTGTGGGCTCTAGTGGTGTGTATGCCCTGTTACCTGTCAGCAGATCTGTAAGTACTAGTCAGGTTAACTAGTATTATCCTATCTATAGGATGTAAGGGTAACCCAGTGCTTATTGTCGTGGCTTCATGGCTGGCTGTGCTGCTGAGGTTCCTTGCAGTTTTTAGATTTTCTGGTTGCTAATGTCAAGTTCAGCTAGTTAACAGGTCAGCTGCTTTACATCAATAAGACATCAGCAGATGGAAGAAGCATGATGACCAAACTGGGCTCCTTTCAGGGCAGCTGTGATACTCCAGAGAGATTAATTTAAAGAGTGAGAAACACTACCTGGGCAGCACAGAAGGGGCTGGTAGGCTGGAGGGAGTTGCTGAGAAGGCTCTCAGGACAGCATGGGAGGCCGAGGACACAAGTTCTGTGGGGCACTCTCAGGATTTATGTCTGGCTGCAGAAGCAGTGATTCACAAGGGAAAGACAGAAGATCCAAGATGGCATTGTTAGGAAATTTGTTGAGGGTGCTGCACTAGTTGAGGAAACCTCTGCACTGCCGGTCATTGTCTGGCCAGCTGTCACCTGCAGGAGCAAGGTTCTGCAATGCTGCTTTACAGAGCAGCTTTGCACAAACTTGTGTTACAGACAGAATGTTCCTTAAACCTCACTGTTTACTTTCCTGAAATACAGCTACAGGAAAGAGGCAGTCATTGAGAGGGTTTACTCTGGAATTTTAAAAAATAAAACAAAATAGTCATTTTCATTGCAATCATTGAGCTGCTTTTGGTCGCATAAGATTTACAGGGCTGTAGGGTTCATTGCTGTTGCAGGCACTTAGGTAATTCCCTGCTTGTCTCCTCATATTTCAAAACTGTGGCATATCATACTCTCTCACCTTTTCTGTACAGTGTGGAGTGTGCCGTGGGTGCTGCACAGCGTGAGATGTGTGTGGGGTGGGTGTTCCATGAGCCCTGCTGGGCTGAGCTGCTGTTCCACGTGTTTTGGTGGTGCTGCCGAGCCTGTGTGCCTCCAGGAGCTCTGCTGTCACACTGCTCCGTGTCCAGCTGAAGGCACAGGGCGCTACTGCAAGAGACCCTCATTGACCCAAGTAAGAACTACAAGAAAGCTGCTGGCAGAAAAATGAAGGGTTAGGAGCTGGTTACTTTCTGCACCTGGACAAGGTGGTGTGTGAACATAACTTCACCCTGCAATAGACTGGACAGCTCTAACTCATTTTTGTCAGCAACATATCAGGGGTACCTACAGCTGTATTTAAGAAATACAAGGCAAGACACAAAGAAAGGACTTAAGGTAACTGCGAGGCAGACAAAACTGCATTTCAGTGAACGTTTTGTTGCATGTCCAACTAGTCCTTGTATGCAACAATCTTACCTCGAATTGCCCCAAGCTTGTCTCCTGTAACCTTGGCACTCTCTTTTCCTTAGTCTAGGGACTGGCCTAACACCTCACTGTTCTCTGCATCTCTTCAGACATCTAGTTTCTTCTCAACATATGCCTTTCTGCTGGAGGTGCCCAGTTCACAAAGCTTGACCTTTTAGGAAGTACCCTTCTTCCTAGATTACACAAAAAACCCCAGTAATTGCATTTTTTTTCTGTTCCCCTAAAACAAAACATATTCTTGGTAAAGTGATCTCTTCTTGGTGTTGCTCTTGCATTTTGACCCACGGACTGGCTGCAGGTAGCTTTGAAAAGTTTCTCATCTGTCCCAGTGCTGCTCCTCAGAGCACCAGACAAAATGGTTCATTTCAGGAGGATTACAATCAGTGATGCATGGTTTTGCTTTCCCACCTTCTACCCCACCTAAGCTGCAAAAAAGGCTCCTGTGGTATAATATGTCCTTTGCCTGGGTTGGGATGTGCTTTTCCCAGCACAGATGTTTGAAGCTTGGTTAGCCCTACCAGGGGCTTGGTGCTGAGTGCATCCTTGAGCATTAACTCTGATGCTTTCTCAAGTATTTGCTGGTCCCCAAGAGATCTGACCAGAACATGTGCTGCATATTGATGGTTGTGTTGGCTAACTTACCCTCCACACCCCAGTGATTTCTGAGTTGCAGCTCAGAAAACAGTGGGCTGTTAAGGCTGAACTAAATTCTGGAAGACAGGGACTATGACAGCTACTGATTTCTGTGCAATGAGCTTGAGATGAGAGGTGTGCTGCATATAGGGGTCTTTTCTATATTTCCACTCAAGTCTAAATAAGCAGATACACTCTAATGAAGAGAGTATCTTGCTTTGAATTTAATCCTCTCCAAAGTCCTTATTCAGCTGCTACCTTAGATAATGAAGTGAAGGTTACATTTTACAAATGACCTTCTTGTGCTTTTGAGTGAAAGGCGAGCTGGTAAGGATTAGCATCAGGTCTAGGTGATTTTTTTAAATCTTTTTTTTCCTCTGGTACTGGTTGAAGTCCCATAAAAGCATAATTACATTAAAAGGTCCAGGCATTTTATGTGCATTGCCTGCCTGCTCCATGGCTCCTAAGGGAAGAGTGCACCATGAGGGAGAATAAAACAGCTCATATTTTCTTGTTATGCCAATTGCTTGTCCTGACTAACTGCACTGTTAGTGGAGTCCAAGACTGGAGCAGGGTGCATGATGAGGTGCACCGTTTCTGAATTTCAGTATAGGTGATGCTTTCCTCCTGTCTGCCTTACCATGGCTGTTACAGTTCTTTCAAGTTGTGGTTGTTGCTGTGGAAATGGAAGTTCTCTGTGGGTCCTTCCTAATGGCTCCCCATCACAACCTGGGAATTGCAGGCATTTCTCAACTGGAGTGTGCTGGAAGGGGAGTTACACCAAACTAAAGGCTTGTTTTAAAACACTTTCTATGGCCTTTGCTTGTATTCTGGCTCAGCTGATGGCCTCACAGCGACCCCCACCATGACTGCCTCTGCCACTCCCAGCTTCTCTGGGAAGAGGGCAGTGGAAGTTGTTTTAAAGGCAGGATGTTAAGAGGTGCCAGCAGTGGTCAGCCTGACTGGGACTGCAGACAGATGAGTTGAAGCCAGTGGGTATTTTAATAGTGCAAAAAAGCTTCACTTTTGTGCAGATCTTGAATCGGTCTGTAGCTACTGAAATCCTAACAGATACATGAGACTGAGCAGTTTTTCTGCATTTCATGGAACCACTCACTTGCTCAGGCAAAACTCGTGAGTTCAGCAGCTGCCTCAGGTTTAGAAAAGTGAACGCAATGCTGGCTGTCACACAGGCATTTCCAAACATGCAATCTGGCAGACTTAAATGGATCTGGACAAATAGTGAAAACAATTATTTGTGAATATTTTATAAAATATCAAAAATTCATCAAATAAATTATTCAGCTTCCATACAGCTAGTCCTGCCAATGCTAGGGAGGAGCCTCATGCACTGAAGCCAGGCTGCCGGGTGGGGGAGGCTTCAAGTGCTTCTGGCATCAGGCAGCACAGGGCTTTAGAGCCTGGTTTCAGAATGCTTGCATCCATCCCGGCTGCAGTTAGCACCTGAGCCATGCTGAGCTGCAGTAGGAAGGAATGCTGTGTGGAGGGCTGAATTGGAGACAGACTCCAGCAATGCCATGGGAGGTATTTCAGTGCCCTGGCTGAAACCTGATAAACTCACAGCCAAACTCAGCAGTTTCATGAACAGGTCTGACAATTGCCTCCTTCATGAATGTCTCTTGGGTTTTTTTCTTTTAGGTGAGAGTCTATGATCTCCTGCAGTATGAGCATGGGCCAGATGATGTTCTGATCCTTGCTACTGATGGGCTCTGGGATGTGCTGTTAAATGAAGAAGTGGCAGAAGCTGTCACTAACTTTCTACCAAACTGTGACCCTGATGATCCCCACAGGTTCGTGCTCATCCCTGATTTTCCAGCTTCTCTATAGAAGATCACTTTCTGGTAACATATTTTTGTAGAAAGTATGATATAAATAACATTTGGGAAACATGCAACACTTACAAGAAGACATTTTTATAGGTTGGACGGAGCCTCTACAGCAAACGTGAGCAATTGGAGCAGGGGCTCTATTATAACTCAGGAATGTCCACCTTGAAAGGAATAGGTATGGGATCACAGCATCTTGGCATGGGATTCTGTTTGCTGGATGAGGTCCTGTGAAAACTGTAGGAGGCTGGGGTCTTGGAAGACCATGGCAACAAGTCTCTCCTCTGGACAGTCCCTTAACACTAAAGATTGTTTCTCTGTAGGACATCCTCATAATCTCCCTCTCTCTCCCACTGTGTATGTATATAAATACTGCACGCTGTGGTTCCCACTCATTCCTAGTCATAGTGTGACCTTTAAACCCACCTTCCTTAGAGGATGCTCAGTGCTACCAGCTACAGGATGGGTGTAGTGACAAAATAGGTGGAAAGTCCAACTTGTGTTTCCTTTAATTAGATTATGCTTTATTTCACTATTTTAATCTACCTCATCCTCCTCATTTTTTCTATCTTTATCACCTCTTAGATCATCAGTTTCTGTCCTTAAACCATCATGCAAACAAACAAGTTCCCAAACAACCATCTAGAGGCTATCTGCCTTGAGTGAGTCCATAGGTTTGTCTGCTACTGAGTTCAGTGTCACTGTGAATTAAAACATTATGCCAGAGATCAGAAGTCTCTCGTTTGTAACCAGGACTGTGAAAGTGGAAAGAGCTTGATTTATTCTTAGGGACTGCTCAGGAAGGGAAGTGTGTGTTGCTACTGAATTTAGGCCTGTCTACCACTGTGTTCTGCCCTCACCCTGGGCTGAGAGTGGGGAAAAGAGATTTTACACATCCCCAGTTGGTCTGTGGAAAGTGGAGTTTCAGAAAGAGCTAAGACCCATCTCAAAATGCTTGCTGTTTCTCGTATTTCTAAGTGGTCATCTTCACAGGGTCAGCCCTATTCTTCATCAACAAACAAGGTAACTGGGTATGGACACCTTGACAGTGACTTGGGGTTTAAAGTGAGAACACCTTCAAAATAACAGCAGTATTTTCTTGCGCTGACACTTACAAATACAGAATGCAAAAAAAAGGTGTTGCTGCAATTGTCAGGAGAATGGAGGACTGATGATTATCATAAAGCTGCAACTGCAATATTTTGACTTTGCCCATCTCCTTATGCCAAAGATAAGATATGGTATGAATGACAGCCCTGGGCCATCTCTATTTCAGCAAGACATGCAGCTGTGTCTGCCCTTTCTCCGGGAGGAGATGAGACAGGATCAGTTAAGGGCACTTCAAGGGCATCTGGCAGTGTGCTATGCAGACATGCCATTAATTTAAGGTAGGAGGAGATGAGCCATCCAACCTACTTTCAGTTATTACCTGACACCATTCAAAAATGCTATGGTGCTTTTGTTCTCATTCCTGCACCGCTGAGCCTCTTCCTGCAAAGACACCTGGTAACACACAATACCTCTGTCCTGGCCTGTCTCCATTCTCATCTAGTATTTGGGAAAGGTTGGCCCTGCCTACCATCCTCACCAGTCCCATCTGTTATGAATACAGTCAGGGTGTGTTATGTCTGTCTTGTTCCTTTTGGTCTTTACTAAGCTCATGGTGATAGCCACCATGATTGCTGCAGTAGGAAGCAGGATTTTTTGAGCTTTTTGACTTGTTAGGTGAGTCATTTTTCATTCATTTAAAACACTCAGAGCAACGAGAGACACAAAGAAAATTATATTTTCTTCGTTTTGATTTAGATTTTCTTGTACTGGTTGGGTAATTGTGGGGAATTAGTCACTGTTTGTGCCAACATGAGCACCACACATTCCAGAACTGAGCCTGCTGTTTTTATAAACAGACACATTTATTGGTGTTTGAACAAACACATTTATTGGTGTTTGACCTACTGGTCTATGAATGGACATCTGAACTGAAAATAAATTTGTTCTTTTAAGCAAGTTTGTGCCAGATCATTTAGAGGCTTACAAATAGTTGTGGCAAGACATTTCTCATGCTGGCATGCAAAAGGTAATTAGAGCAGTCCCTCATATAGTTTACAATGATATTTATGAAAATTACCTTTGTGAAATTGCTCTTGCTGCTTGGTTGTAAAGAATATTTAAAGGTTTTAAAGTACTGTGTGAGAGGTTTTACGTAATTATTTCACAGTGGTCTAAATGAGGTATAACTAATGAATTTACAGTAGCATTCGAGCTCAAGCTGTGGAGCTGCATTCATTCCTCTCACTAGTCAGTGACAGAAAAATCTCCTTTGCTGTATTACAAGTGTTATGTTTAAAGGAAATGTTATCCCAGAAAATGTCAGGTTCTGTGATAGGTGTAGTGACATAATCTGTGGTGAGGTGATCAGCTGAAAATGTAGTATCTCTAGGGATGTAGAAAACTTGTTAGAATGTAAGAGCCTTGCACCCTGGGTTTGGTAGTGCTATGGTCCTCAGGAGAACCAACCTGTGGAGCAGCCCCTGGATCCACCTGACCCAGTAGCCTACTTACTCCCTGACAGCAGTGTATTAAAAAAGAAAAAAAAAAAAAAACTAGAGAGGGTTTTAGAGCTGCAGAGTACTTATCTGTTACATAATTCGTTCCTTGTGGGAACAATAT
This sequence comes from Corvus hawaiiensis, assembly GCF_020740725.1. Lineage (NCBI taxonomy): Eukaryota > Metazoa > Chordata > Aves > Passeriformes > Corvidae > Corvus > Corvus hawaiiensis. Next base: position 47,053,650 of record NC_063216.1, read on the forward strand.
CCCTCCCATTTGAATTAGAAGTCACTTTATAGCCTGATGGGTAAGAGCTTAGAGCCCTCAGCAGTGCTCTTGGGACTCTCTCCTGCTGATATTTACTGTGAGTATTAGTTGCCCACATAAAAAACATCTCTGAGTTCTGTCAAACATAGCATGTGCCTGGATGTCTCCAAGCAAGGAGAGCAAAATCCCCAGGTCACTCTTCATCCAGCCATGCAGACACAGCCTCAGGAGATTTGGGCACAGACTTGTTTAGAGAACAGTTCCTGTGTGAGGACTGTGATGGAGTGAAGAGGCTGGGATGGAGCTGGATTTCTTAGCCAGCTCATTTCTTATGGGTATTGTGGCAGACAAGCATTACAGGGGCTCTGAGCGAAGAACAGGTGGCAGCACCACTGCTGCTGTCCATACATCAGCTCTCTGAAGAGGTATGAAGATGGAGAACTGTGACTGTTTGCCAACTTCCTTCAGCTGCATTTATGCACATTTACCCCCGACCTTGGGAATCTTTTATTTCTCATCCTTCCCTTTGTCATTTCTTGTCCCTTCACTTTCCCTCTCACTCACTAGAGATTTATGAGGATGCTGAGGAGCTCCTCCACATCTGCTGAGTGTGAGGAGATAAGAAGCTGCTCAGACATCAGCATGATTCCCCCACTGTCACCACTTCCTGCAGTACTTTCACTGATCAATACAGAAAGCTTTGGCATAAGAAAAAAACCTCCATATGTTTATTCTTAAAACACAAAAGCTGTATTCCAGCAAGGCTATTCATTAGGAGGAAGTGGATACTTTAAAACTACTTCAGCAGTTCTCTAATGCTGTTTTGACAGCTGAATCCCAATTCCACAGCACTGGAGAATAAAACATGCGGTAATGGACTGCTGCTGCTATTCATCTCCAGGTACAAGAGACTCACCCTGGCTCTGCCAGTGCCAAGTTGAACAGCATTGCTTCAATTCAGTTCTACACAGGAGAGGAATATGTTACTTCACTGCTACCTTCACCTGTTCCTTTTCCTTTGCTTCATTGTGCTGGTTTTCTTGAGTATTTCACCATTTGTCTACAAGAGAATTTCTTGTTTATTAAAATTCCTTTTTTTTTATCTTCCCCTCTCCAAACATTCAGCAGCAAAAGCCAAATACAATCAAAAGCAATACTCATTCCTTTGTACTCCTTAGATGTGGGGAGTCCTTGTTAATTAGAAAAAGCAGGAAGGCAAAGTTTTCTTGCAGAATGATGGGTGTTTCTTTCTTAAATTCTGACAATAGCTGAGAAATCCTTGGGAAATATGTTCTTGCCAAAATTCACTCAACATCAGACATGCTGTGAATAAATATTTCAGTTTCTTGCTTGCCACGTGGAGTCCTTTTGTTCCTTAGCCCTGCATCTGATTTGGAAACTGAGGAGTGCAAGGGTGTATGTTTGGTTTTTTTCCCCCTAGAAAACATGATTTCATGTTGCATTAGGACAGTAAGGGCAGTGGTTCTTGTTACATCCTGATGTTTTAGCTCGAGTTTGTGGCACAGACTGATCTCAGAACATGTGGACAGTGCACGTGTGTATGCAAGCATGTGTGTTAGATTTCATGTCTTTGGGCCCTTCACTTACTGCTAAAAGGAAATAATTTGTCAAAACTAGTGAGGCCTGGAGATTTTATCACTCAGTACCATTAGGAACAGTGGGTGCATTGCAGCTGTACAACATTACTTGAATTTGGCATCAAACCTTTTGACTAGTTAAGTGTTGGTTCATTTGCATTGAAGAAATCTATCCAGTAGAGCAAATACATCTGCTCTTGGTTCAGAGGAGTCCTCTGAGTTCAAGGCATCAAGATTCTAGACACAGAACATAATTGGGTTTTTTTTTTTTTTCTTTTATCCCCAGAGACTGAATGAAGTCTCAGTGATAGAAATTCAAACAATACTGAATTCTGTGGTGAAAAGTTCTGAGGTTAGAACACTCCTGGATAATTGACAAACTTATACACGTACACAGTGCTTCTGATCAACAGAGATACTGTTCTTTCCCTTTCTACAGATGAGATCTGGGCAGATAATTTCTGGTCGAGGATCCTCCCTAGAAAAGGGGGTATTGAAATGCAAACCCTTCTTGTCCTTTCTGGTTTGGGAAACTACAGAGGTGTGCTTTAATTCTGGAGGCCTGTGTGTGTGGCTTCATAGAGCACTTGCATCATCCTGAAGGTTGATACTTACGCTTTTAATAGAACACATGCAGACTGGTGGTTTTTTTTCTTGTCAGAGCTTTAACTATTCAGTTAATTTTAATTATCAAATCATAGAAAAGCTTGCCTCCAACCAATCAAATACAAAATGTCTTGCCTATGTGTTGGGCTGATGAAGTAAAACACATGACAGTAGCTGTTCACCCATAATGAGATTTCTTTCAGAGGAAACTTCTAAGTGAGTACACAGATGCGTTGATGTAGTAGCAGCAGGTAAAGCAGTAGGGGACAACATGACAGAGCACTGTCTAAGCACCTTTTGGACTCTGACACCCTTCTGCCCCCAAGCAGCATGTGGTATTTTTTCAGGACAGAAAAATAACTCCCATAAATCCAATGCCACTCAGCCCAGCACAGGCTGGGAGTTTTGAAGTAACATGAAACTTGGTATTTCACTAAATTAAGCACTTGACCACTCACATTCATGCAGTTTTCACTGAACTCATAAAAGTGAAAGAACTGTGGGACTCTGATAATCTGACCATGTTAACTGTTCCTTTCCAGTTTCAGAATAAAAGAGCTTTAAAAATCATTTCTATGGTCAAGAAAAACAGACAAGTTAGTCTACTTTGGCTTAAAGGGAAATTTGGATTTTATTTTTCATGCTCTATTACTTGCTTTCAAATTACTTTGTTCCAGTTCATTTCTGAAACAGTTGAGCCATGTTTACCTTCAGATGTGTCAGTGAACAAGTGTGTGGTTTTCAACAACTAGTGTTATTTGGGGTTCTCAAGTTTTCAGACTACTACTAGAAAGTCAATTTGTTAAGGCAAGTGTGTTTAATATTTTTCTGAAGACTGGTGAAGTCAGGCACTCAGAATGGCCAGTGATTTTTGATCAAGTGGTGCCTTTCAAATACTTTTACATTCTTATTCAGGAACTGTCACTGAGCTGGAAGGAGTTGCTTTGTGCATATGCCATGGCTTGTGTTTCTCCTGCCTGCTTCTAAAACACTGGGAAGCATGTCTTGGTAGGTCACAGCATTAAATCTGGCAGGCAGCAGGCTGTGAAAACCCACTTTCCTCATGGAGACAACCCTCCCTGGCTGTATTGTGCCTTTTCCACAGGTACACGCTGGCGGCGCAGGACCTGGTGATGCGAGCCAGGGGAGTGCTGAAGGACCGGGGCTGGCGGATATCCAACGACAGGCTGGGCTCTGGAGACGACATCTCCGTCTACGTCATCCCTTTGATACACGGGAACAAACAGTCGTGAGAGGAGCATCAAGAGTGGTTATAGGATGGGGAACTTTTTGGGAAGGGCCTGTAAGAGACAATATGCTTTTGGTGGTCTGACCAGGACACTTCCAATTGATGTAATCTAGTCAAAACTAATGCTGGAGGGGTATTTTTCTGCCCAAAAGGTAGGGCTCTGCACATATACTGTATATGATTAAAGATAACCCTTAAGATTCCAATTTCCCTACAGAAATGGTTTTGGTGCTTAACAGGAATGGGATTTAAATGCTGCTAGCATATTATGGATTCTGTCATCCCTCTAGGTGGGGTGGGGAATTAATTTTTTTCTCAGTTTACCATGTAGCTTGAAAGAGCCATTTCAGTTGTGAAAGTAGAAGGGGGTATCAGAAGCCAAGGAGGCTCCTGAAATCCATCCCCAAATATTCAGAAGGGGGCTTGGGTCACATCTCATTTAAGAATATATATATATACATATATGACACTCAAGAGTTTTCTTCTTTCAAAAAGTTGTATTCATGGCTTACCTATGGACAACTTCAAACTCGTGTAATCCTCTGAGCCCCCATTTTCCTCTCCTGTCTCTTCTTCAGTAGACTATACCTCCTGTATTTTAGTAGGAAAACTGAAATTGGTTTCAGTGTGACTATACCTGTTTACTGCAGCTAAAACAGTCACCTGCAAAATTGTCCAGGAGAAATAGGTCACAGTCCTGTATGGCAGAATTTATTCTGGTGTGAGGAGTTACTTGTCAAGATTTCTTGTTGTGTGTATACCATGATTATACAGAGCATGCAAACTCAGCTTTATGTGATGTTTACCTGGAGGCCGTGGTTTCTTTGGGATCAGAGATTTATATTCATTGAATGGTTCTGCCTGCTTTATCCTGTTGAAAGGATCCCTGACCATAAAATTTTTGCATCAGTTGAGATTTAGTAAATTTGTTTGGGCTCCTGAGTGTGCTTTCAGTTGGACTCCTACTTGAAGTAGTGGTATTGTTCTCATGAGCAATTTGGAAGCCCAGATCATGATCTATTTCAAAGGTGTTTCACTTCTTCCTGCCTCACTTATTATTCAAGTATACCTTCACCTGCTCGACTTCAGTGATCAGAAAGGGACAGCTTAAAACTTTGTGTCGTCTTGGCATTGAGAACTGTAGTCAAAGATCACAAGATGACTTTGAAAGATACAAGCCCTTGGCTTGATTCAGCAGCTCTTTTCTTTGCAGTGAAGAAAATTTGTGTAAAACACTCTTGACGTGAAAGCAGTAGTCCAGAGAGAAACAAGTGAGCAAGTCTGCAGTGTAACCTGGCTGCCTAGTCCAGGCAGGCAGCTCTCTAACTTCATTGGCAGCAATTTAAGAGAAAACAAAATCAGGAAGTTCTAGCATACAGGCAAGTATTGGCTGGGGAGCCAACTTCCACGTCATTTGTGCCCAGAGCACATTGGTGTGGAGCTGTTCATCTGGTTTGTACTTCTTTGATAAGAAAAAAGACCAGGAGCTGACATCATTGTGGGGCACTGACTAGAGAGCTCACAAACGTTATGTCCTTCCCAAAAGAGAAAGAGATGCTGTACCCTTTGCAGACTTTCTCCTGAGCAGGTGTGGCCCAGAGAGCTTGCCAGTTCTGTGATTCATGATGTGCTCTGTAAACACGACGCAGCCTGAGTGCGGTGCAGCTGCCCAGATGCTGTATTTGACTGCATCTGGAAGTACAGTTTGGTGGATTTAAACTACTCTTCTACAAATCTCTAGACCCAGAAGAGTTTCAGGATGAAAGCAGACAATGTGGAGAGTGGAACAGCTCAAACATTGCAGCAAGCTGCATGATTTTAACCTGAAAAGTGTTCCATAGGTTCCCCAGTGCCTCATGTGATAAAGCTGCACAGAAAATGGATGGTTTATATTCTAGAGCTTCAGTGTAAATCAATGGCATATCTGATTATGTGTTTTCATGCTTTCTTTCCATACTTTTTTTTCTCTTTACCTCTTTTTCTGTGTGCATCTGGGTGAAAAGAGGGGCTTGGAGTCTAGAATATTTTTCACATGGCCCTTCATATGTTTTAAAGTTTAAGCAAGAGATCTTCTCTTGCACTTTTTTTTTTTGGCCTAATAAACTGGTAAACATGCTTTTCATGCTCTGTGCAACTCCTTTTGTCTCTTCGCAAATGCAGTTGTGTAGTCCTCTAGCAATTCAGATCCTCTTTCACAAAGAAATTAGTGCTGGCAGATCTGGTGAAATCATCTGAACAGGAAAGATGCTGGTGCTTGCTGGTACCAACGAAAAGCCCAAGTCAAGTATTTCAGTGCTCATGCACTGTTGGTCTTCATTTGGTAACATGGTGTCAACACACATAGCAGTCACTATAAAACCATTGAGTGCAATGTGGTGGAAATAGATTTCCAGTGTAGCATTTGCCAAAATTTGAAAGTGAAACTTCAAGGCAATGGAAAAGGCACCTTCTCATTCAGGGGTGTTTTTAAACATACCCCTGAAGGGGTGGGTTAGCTGAATGCATGACTTGGTGGGAGCAAACTGGCAGGTGGCTTCTCAGAGCATGATCTGGTGGGCTGGTGAATCAGCCTGCACAGTGTTTGTTGTTCATCTGAGGTATTGCCATCAGTCAGAGCTTCTCTGCAGTGACTTGGCCCAAGGACGAGTTACGTTCACTGTCAGCCCCTCTCCCAGAAAGGGCAGAAATACAGTATCAACAATTAACATCAATTAGCATCAATTAATGAATTCTGAGAACTTTAATAAAAGGTTTTCTACTCAGATGTATGTGACTGAAAATATGCTGTGACGCTTTCTGTTTTGCTTTTTTGCAAAGTATCTATTACACATTTGGGTGCTTTCCTCCCTGGAGTGTCTGGCACATCTCTGATCCATGCATTAGTACTTGAGCTTTCACTTTTACCTGCTTTCAGTAGGAGCTTCTTGCATCCCTGAGCTGGGGTCGTGCTCTGCTTCAAGGCATGGTATAAATACATATACACACCTAAGGCTCACAGAAATAGCAGGCAGGAGTCATTTTTTGGGGAGGTATTGTGTGAGAAGCAAGAATAATTAAAAGGACTTCAAATTCTCTTTAAAGGCTGAATTACTTTGCATTACACAGCATTAGAAAACACTGATGGCAGGGAGGATCCCTGGTGCACAATGCCATTTTTTGGATGGGTGCAGGATGGGTATTGCCGTGTTCAGACTTGCAGCTGCTCTAGGGCTCAGTGAAGCTCCCAAGTTAGAAGCAGACAGCTTGTGTCCTCAAACTGGAGCAAGTTAGGCACCAAATCCAAATTTTAGATCCCTGGCATGTCATCTTAGTTACTGCCTGATGCCAGCAGTGCTCTGGGTTTTGCCAGTCAAGTTCCCTTAGTATCCAAAATTGTTTCAGCCTCAGCAGCAGAGAACCTCAGTCCTGAGTTACATCTGCATTCATACTGCTATTGCACACAATGCTCTGCCTTGCCTGTGCATAGGCACTGCTTAGAAAGTTGGGCAAATTCTTGTCCTTCCTTGGATAATGGCAAGGAAAGGCAGCAGTAATGGAGTTACCTGCAGTGTAACACTGTCTTCTCCTGCCTAGTCCCGTCCCATTTTTAGCAACTCAAAACCAAGAAGCTTTTACCATTCTCCTAGAAGTACTGTTGCAGAAAGTAGAACAGCCATTTCAGATATTTTTCTCTTGCACTACCTACAATTTTCTAACCTAAAATTTTCTTTATTTAATTTGATGAAGAAGGTGTTTAGAAATTTAATTTACAACTGATTATGTAAGGCACACAACCATCTTTTGGTGCATTAAGACAAAAATGCTTCCTTCATGAACACAAAAGTGTGTTGTCTGAGAGGGCTGCTGTTCACTGGCCTCACATTGGAGAGAGAATTTTTTTAATAAATTCTAAAAAACAACAGGGCTAACAGGCTAAAGGAGAAGTGGGCAGAATCTGCTGTTAATAGTAGATTTCCATTTACAATTACTTCCATGTTGAAATATGATGAGAGGTTTGTGAGGTACTGTGAACTCTGTTCCCTCCAGGATGTTTCTGAAGAACTGCTCTTGATGTTTGGGCAGATTTTGGCTCTGAACTTCTGCTAGGTTTTTAAAGAACACTACATGCTTCGAGCAAATCTGCTGTGTTTCTTCCAGCCTGGGTGTTTTCCTCTTATTTTACATTTTATGTACTAATACTTTCAGCATTTTTCTATCAAACATGAGTGGCAAACTGTATGGAATTGTTGTTCCTCCCGGACATTTGAGGTATGTAAATAGTTTTCCTCCATGTGTCTTAGATGAAGACTCAGTAATGTGGCTGTCATAGAGAGAGTGACCAAATGATGCTGTAACTGTGCTGCTGTATTTCTACCTGTGATGTACTTGAAGGAGGATGCCCTTCTCCACCTCCATGCTCATTCTGTTTTCTTTTTTTTTCTTTTTAATCCATTGCTGGTGGTGCTCTTTCATAGGCATCTTATTTTGATTTTTTTTAATAGCTGCCACATTTTTCTTTCCTTCAATGGGCACTTCATCTTAATATCTTAATTTGAGATCTGTACAACTGTCTGGGGTTTGTATGTCCTGAAGAAAGGAGGACCTGCTGGAGGAAGATTATTTTGGACCAATGTACTTCTGCTTTGTGACTGTGAAATGTTAATCTTTTTGTAATCTAAGAACAAAAAATGTTTAGTAAAGGGATATATTTTGTGTTTTTTGAAACTTTTCAGTGCAATGAACAAAAGAGGAGGATACTGAAGAAGTGTATGTGCAAAATTTTAAAATAAAATTTTAAATTATATATTATATATATCCATCTAGATGTATAATCGTTATTATTCTGCCTTTGTCATGAACATTCCCTGAGTCTCTTTATGTGTATTACTAATTGTGCAATGTGGACAAGTAGCACACTCTGCTTTACAAGAGAAGAGAACTGATGATTCACTGACAAAAGGTCTCACTGTTGAGTTAGTGAAGTAAATTCCTGTGAGGTGCATTAGTGTATGGGTTGATGTGGAAGAGTTCAGCTGAAGGATAGCTGTGAGAGCTTTGTGCTGCCATCAGATCATGATTCATTGCTCAGACTGCCAGTTGCCGTGTTCTGACTCAGTGAAGAGCTATGCAAAGTGATCCAGTACCAGCTCTCTGAGGCATTGGGTGTAATTCTGGAAATGACAACACAGTTGGAGTAAGTTTTCCGTCATCCTCACTTCCTTAGGAATCACTGTCTTAAATTCTGCTCTGAGTTTATGTTTAAGGGTGAATTCATAGATTCCACTGAAGCTAGGTCTCATGGTTATTTAGTAACTCACAGTGCTTTTGCAGGTACTGAAGACGCAGGAACAAACACCAGCCTCGCCCTGTACCAGCACAGCCACAGACAATGCCACCTGGGTTACCAGCAAGAGAATGAAAACTGGGCACTTACCTACTCATTATATTTTGAAATATTGCATTGCAGCACAAGTGGTTCTCCTGCTTCCTATTTCACCTCATGCTTGGTAAAAGAGCAGTGAAAACATCTGTTCTAGTGCTACTCCAGTTTTTAAAGTGCTGCACGTGCCCATTGTATCCACTGAGCACAATGGAGGGTGCAGAGAGAGGTAGTGTGTTACTTTCATTCTTGCTTCACTACTCTCCCCTTAAGTCCTACAGTTTATTACTGCAGTCCAACCTCAGTGTCAAGTTTAAAATTGCTGTGCAAATAAAACTTCAGTACTGCTTTGCCTGGCTTGCTGGTGTCAGCTGAATAATAGATGTTGGTAGCATGCAGTGACAGGGAACTGTTGCACACCAACTGAACCTAAAGGACCTTGTTCCACATCATCCTCTTGCTTTTGCATTTCCTATGCCCTAAATTCTGTAAGCTTGTAGATCAAGTAAGGCTTGTTATTTTAAATTTTTTTAGGTGATCCATACAACTCTTAAAATTTGGACATCAGTTTCTGTAATTCATGTAGGAAATAAATCAGTGCTTTGCCAAATAATCCATGCATGTATCCTACTGAATGTACTCAGTTAACTAAAGTGACGTAAGAGAACAATCCCAGTTATTTATTGTATTTTGTACAGTTTCTGTAAAACCGAGGCCTGAAATTTTGTCTTCTTAATGTATCCTGGTAGAGCAATGTACTTTCACAGAAAGTTGACTTCTTTATGCTTTTACACAGTGGTTTTTACTGATTCCAGAGTTTCTCTCATGCTTTCCAGGAAGGCTTATATAAATCAAAGTTTTTGCACATCCTGTTCTAGTTAGGAGGAAGGATGAAGGGTTTTTTTTTTAAATCCTCCACTTTGCAAAACAAGGGATTTTTGGGGATGTTAAAATTATTTCAGGGGAAATGGTGCTTTGAGGGCGAGATTGTTGAAAAGGAATTTGATGAAGGTAGACAGAATGTGTCTACAGGTAGATAAAGACACCCTATTTGGAGACTTAATAATTTAAGAACAATTAGTCATAAATTTGAAGCTGTAGCAATAGTCCACAGCACTCTGCCACAAAATAGTAAGGGGAGAGGGAGGTAGCTGCAGCAGAAGGAATAATTAGATCTTTACTGTAGCTAACTTAAGACTGATTATTTAGATGCATAGACATAGAAGATCTCTGAACCTTCATGAATTTGTGATCACCTAATACTAGAATTGCGTTGTTTTTATGTGTTTTAGTCTGTAATTTCTTGGCCTCTAAAGAGTCATAGTGTCCCTCATCTTGACCACAAGCATTTATTAGCTTAAGCAATAGAAATCAATCCCTCAGTGTTTTCCTCTGTCAAGATGGCACTACAACCAGCTGTAATGGTTTCGTGTTTTCCATGAGCTTCTCAGTCATCCCTGGATTTACAAGTCTGTTGGTTGGGTGTTCTGCTTGTCTGTGGTAAGTCAAGAACTTTCCCAACAGACTGTACTCCAACAGAGCATCTTCCTGGCTTATTTATGCTATGGGGTGGTATTTTTCCTTCCTTTCCTCCCCTTACTATGCCCCTCTGATTTAAAACATTTTGGAGTAGTTAACTGCTGTTTGAGATGTGCCACTGTGTCCTTGGCAATCCACCTCCTCCCACCACTTGCTTCCTGCAGGTGCTGACAGCATCACCAGCAACGCAGGAATGCTGGTAGCTAAAAGGAAAACTCATAGAAGGGGAAATGATTTCTTCACTATCCTAACATTGCTCATTACTTCAAAATTGAAATTTATATGCCTGTAATATTTTAATTCTCCTATTTGAAAGGAGAAACTTCCATGGTTTTTAAGTTGGTTTTAGAAGGCTCAACTTTTTGAGCCATTGTTACCCCAATTCTTTGGCTCAGTAATTCTCCAGGAAAACTACTCCTTCTTGGCAAATTAAGAGCTGTCTGGAAGATCCAAAGGTTGTCACACAAGCTCAAATATAGCATTTAGCTTCTCATATGGTAGTCATTTTGTATTTCTGTAATTGCTACAACTTTTGGGGGACTAAGCAAAGAACCTGAAATTTTGCTGTTTTTGCTTTAGAAAGGTAAAACTTAAGGATATGGAAATTCTGCAAGATATCCATGAGTAAAATTACGAGGAAAGATTCTGTTTTCCCATGAGAGCTACTGTGGAAGACAAACGACTAGGCAGTCACCTCATGAAACAGCACAAATTGTTCCTAAATGGAGACCATTTCTCTGCCCAGTATAATATTCAATAAAACTCAAGGATGTAAAAGCAGCTGACAGCCCTGCAGTCATTTCAGTCTGTTCAGAATTTAGACTGACCCTGCCCATCCAGATCTCTTAAATGTATATTAGTTTAATTTTTAATCCTGCAGCCCTTTGTGGCAGATGTGGGCTGAGGCAGCTGTTTCAGGGTATGGTGCAGTATCACAGCACATACTGGGACGGGCAAGAGGAGACAGGGAGAAGCCAAACCCAGCTGCAGTTATCCAGGATCTAGAAGCAGACAAACCAGTTATTTAAAGAGGGAATTGCCAAAGAATGCACAAAGAGCAGGGAATTCCTGCAGACATGAGCGGTTTAGGCCTTAATTCTGAAAAATCCTCTTGTCCCCATGTTGTGCCTGTTTACTTTCATTCCTGGATTGGTACTACAGCTAATTGCACCAAATGTCTTATTTCTTGCCATCCGCCAGCTTTCCCTAGAGCTTTGTCTGCCAAATGTCAACTGCATCTCATCTAGCTGAGATCAAGGTACTCCACGAACAAGCTCCTAATACAAAGTTCTTATGCTGCGTTTTCTGAGGATTGTGTTCACTGTGCTCCCAATTAAAAAAATAAATTTACTTTGCTGGTCTTTGCGCCCCCCTCAGTGCTTGTTTTTCACCAGCACTCATGCAATTGAATTTTACATCTGAGAATTTAGAATATGTTAAAAGAGCTGGAACATCATTCTTACTCCTTGTCTGCTTGAACACCAGCATAGAAGCAGTTTAAATGAACCAGACAAGAATCAAAACACAAGTTTCAGTTTCATGTCCAGACATATAAGTATTCTGTGAATGGGAAAAATATAAAACACAATGCTGAGATGGTAAATCTTGCTGTGGTTACATTTTTTAAGAGGGGTGTTTTAGGGAATGTCTGTTTAGTGCCAAAAAAAAAAAAAAGAAAAGAGGGAAAAAAAGAAAAATATTTACTGTTATATAAAATTTCCCAGTCATTCTTTTCTGCTACTGCTCCTGCAAGGTTTCCCTGGTGCTGGCTTCATTAGGAAGGCTGGTAGCCAGGGTCTTGGGTACTCAGTCAATTAGAAAATGGGAATAAACACCCAACAAACCTGGAGTCTTGAGGTTAGCTGTACTGCACAGAGTTCTAATAAATAAGCTTTTGTAGAATATAAAAACTGAAAATACATAATTATATGTAGTTACACACACACATACATATATGTATGTATAGGAAAAATTAATAACTAACTTTGAACAGCAACAAAGAAGATACCTGTTTCTCCAGGCACCTCATACTCAATGGAGACAAAATCGAGTTTTAAACACTGAGCCAGGAACAACTCGATTTTGTTCATTCTTTGGAGGATTCAACAGCTACCTTTGTACTGAAAAGCTGCATCTCTCCACAACTACTGGGAATGCATCAAACTATGGCTGTCAGACAGCCTGGGCCAGTGAAGCCACCTGCCCCTGACAACCAGCAGCCTCCTGGTGATGAGTTGAGCCTACACCTTGTGAGGACCTGCAAGGTTAAGCAATGGCTAAAGAGATGACATGAACATCTAAGGGATAAATCCCTCAGGATATAGGCTCCTTTCTTTTTTTGTTTTCCTTTCCTTTCTTGTTGGACTAGGGGATGAATGCTTTTATTTGCACAATACCCAAACCAAGGCTCGAGAGCATGAACACCAACCCTTGTAAACCTCTCAGTAGAGTCACTGCTCCTCCACTCAGGAAAATGGAAAATAAAATGACTCATCTCTCTTTCTGCTCTGGAAACAGGCAAAGAGAGAAAAGCATGGTTTTGCCTACAGTCAAGAACCAGCACAGCTGCTGCACTTCACGTCATGGGCTGCCTCACAAATAGAGCTTGGTAGAGAGATTTGAGGTTTTGGGGGTCTCCTCCTTGTTGTACTGGGCTATAGTTGGTATTTAACAATGTTGGCTGTTGTCTTGCAACAGCTGAGGTGGATTTTGTTGCTATTCACCCATCCAGTATTGCTCTTAAAAACAAATGTGCTGAGGTTTCTAGAGAAATAGTTATTATTTTTTAAATGCATCTAGGGCCATAGTGTGATGATTGCATGCCAGCCTCCCCCAGACACTGGTCACACTCTCCCCTTGCCCTCCCCAGTAACATAACATGCTGTGTGCAATGAGCTGCTTGCTCCAATGGAGGTGATTCATTTCCAAGAGGCATATTTGTAGGAGAAAAATGCTTTGAGGGTGTTGCTGTGGCTCTGTGTGACCTGCATTGGGGATGAAGTAGAAACCTCAACATTGCAGACATACCCAGGATCATGTTCACAAGGGTAGCAGTGGGGGAAGGATGTGAGCAGAGCATGAGCAGCTCTCTTGCGTCATGTGAAAATAAACTCTAATAGCAATTCAGGAAAAGGAGTAGGAAATTAATAAGGCAGTAAAGATTTTTCAAAATTGGTCACAAACCATTGGTTTATCCCTTGAAAAGCTTAGTTGCAAGGATTCTCTCCTCCCTTTGTCCCCCTATCTCTTTCAATAATCATCCTTCTTCATGCAAATATAGATGGAAAGGGGGGAACAGTGAAAGGTTAAAATGGAAGCAGGCTATCTTTCATCAACATGGTAATTTCGCTGCTTGGCTCAATGCCAAGCGCTTACTGCAGCCACTAGCTGCCATTCCAACATGAGTGAAAGGATCTTTAATAAGAGTGTAAATAAAAGCCAGGCTGAGAAATGAGTTTTCCATCCCAGCAATCACTGGCCTAACCTCGGCTGTAAATAGTCTCTCAGAGCAGCACAGATGGAGTACCAGCACCTGGGGATCAAGGCAATCTCTGCACAGTGCAATTTAAACAGCTGGGTACAATTGAAACATGAATTAGCAGGGATAGATGAAGGGATTCCATTTTGTGTGCTAGGTAAAAACAAATAATTCAGTCCTTTTCCCCCTTTTTAAAAAAAGGTGGTGTATGGGGGGAGAACTTTTGACATGATCTTGTGGGAGGTGCTCATTGCTGCAGCTGTGAGGTTAATTTAACCATGAGAATTTCCCACAAGGTGCTGTAAAAACAGAGCCCTAATTTATGATCATTGATTTAACAGCTCGAAAGTGATTTATCTGACCTCAGTAAAGATAGTGAGGACACCAGAAGAACGATCGGTCATCCTGGGCTTTGTGTGGCTGTGATTGGCCTTATTAATTTAGAGCAGAAGGTCTGTTTCAATGTCTTATTGAGACAGTCAAAGGCAGTTGGCAACTGAACCATTTTAAATACTTTTTTTTTAAAGCATTACTAATGCTGCTAAGAACTAAGAATTTATTCCACATGGAAAATATTCTCATTAGTTAAGAAATGGTAAGGCTTCATTTGGAACTATACAGAAACAGACACCTGGTCTTGGATTTGCAAGTTGTTTTTTCTTAAGTAATTTTTTTACTGTTGTTGGGAATCTAAAGCACACTGTGAAATGGAATTGTTAAGCATTACAGTAAATGAGAAATAGCTTTGCAAGAGATAAAAGAGGTTGGCACAAGGGATTGCTGGCTCTTGCTCTTTTTAAGGGTAGATTTCAGAAACACCTAAACACGTATTTTACTATTTTTATCACTCAGTCGTCTTTATGGAAGTTATAGAGCTTATTTGTTGACAAGTAAATATATCTAGGTTTCATTTCAGAAGAATATGCTTTTGGTTAAAAGGGGTGTAGCATCCACTACTGAAATGTCACAACTGAGTGATAGAATTTCTTCACAAAAATAAGAGCAGAAAGGACGAAAGGCAAAGGGAAAGGTGACTTACTCTCTCTCTCCAGAAAGAACAACTGTTTTTAAGAGGAGTGTGAAATGAAATTCAAGTGCTTTAAAAGTTTACCTGAACTAGAAAATATGAATACAGAATAAAGTGTATTTGCACAAGTGTGTGCACCTGCACAAAAATCAGCCAGGAGGTGTGTGATTAGGAGCGCTAACCAGGAAAATGGGCTGGAAACAGTACTTACCAATTTCTCTGACCACCTGGACTGATGTGTGGTGGGGTTAAATGGCACTGATTTGTATGGCTCTGCATTTCATTCACCACTGGATCATGCCCAGCTTTAAAGCCAATCTACAAAGATCTCAGTAATTGTCTTTTCAAGGTGGGAGACAGAAATGCTGCAGGTTGGGATTTCATCCATGGGGGATGAATGCTTGCAGTCATTTTGCTGTCCTGGTGACATGCTATCTGACCTGAAACTAAGATAGTCCACTTAATCTCCATACAACAGGGGGAAAACCAGAAAACAATATTTCAGCCCTTCGAAATATGAAATAATAACAGTAATTTTCAGAAGTGAAAAGACTTGGACAATAGAATAAATTATGATGTATGTAAAGCTTCCACAAAAATCTCATACACATTGTCATGAAATTGAAGAATAAATTCACAAACAGCTATAAATCTCACTGAAAGGTTTGAGGGACCAATGGTACCTATAAAACCAACCCTCAAACCCCATACAAATAAAGCTGAAGCCCATGTTAGCGTCCTGAAGAATACAGAAAGTTTTATGCCAGCCTGAGCATCTTCTTCTACTTATTAATCAATAAGTAGCACACTAAAATATTTCCACACACTATTTTTACCTGTGACAAAGATGTCCTAAAAAATAAAATAAACCTTCAGAATACTGACCTGCATCTTTGTTCATCCCAAAATAATGCTATGTATTTCTTCCCTCTTAAATCCCATTCTGGATGGGTTCAAATCTGCTTCTGGAAAATTACAAATAAGCATCCTCAACAGCACAGGCATCACAAACACTTTGGAAGAAATCACTGCTTCTTAGCAAGTGGTTTGCATTTTTTTTCCCTATCCCTTAATTGCCACAGACTTATCCTAACCCTTGACATGATGGCACATATAGATGTAAATGAATCTTACAGGTTAGTTTAAAAGCACAGTTATTTTTCATCTCAAAAACAACAACTTAAAAGACATTCCCTTTTAGGGACTATAGTTCACATGACATCCTGGAATACTGTTCATCTCAGACTTCTCTTGTTTAATATTCTTAAGGAAGGCTTAATTGGCATCTCAGGATCTAAACTATGATGAGACTTGTTTACTGCTGAAGCACAAGCAGTACAGGACTAAAATCTAGAATATACAGATTCACTTGGTTGGGGTAGGGGGTTTTTTTGGGGTTTTTTTTTGGTTTTTTTTGTTAATAAAAAAAATCTCCGTTACTGCATTCACAAAAATATTCCTGCTTAACAAGAAACAGACAACGTGAGAGGACTGAACCTTTGGAAAAAATGTTAATAACTGATGAGCCCTACAAGGTGCTCTTTTACACATTGTCCTCCTTCATTTCTTTGAACTCCTAAGAACTATTTTCATGAAAAGGTGTCTTTAATTACTGCAAGAGTGATCTGCAGACAAATATGCTAAAGTGCCAATGTGTTTACCATTAAGACATGGAAAGAGATATTCCCTTTCTTTGATGCTACTTGACCTCCTCAGCTCTGGATCAACCCACTCCCAACAACAAAGACCAGAAGCAGACTTCTCTTGGAAAACACTAGAAGGAAATCACTGACTGCCCAAGGCTGCGATTAAAGCCACTCATATAGTTGCATAAAAAACACAACAAAAACTGGTGTTGCAAGTCTCTTAAAAAGTACCCACAGGTTAGGAAAGGACACTGCTTGGGGGTTTGCTGGGCTTGGATTATGTAGCATGACCAGGAAAAGCCTGGTTCTGCCTAAGGAGTGCACAGCACAAACAGAACAGGCTTCAGGAGCACCTCAATCCTCCAGTCAAAACACCACACATCTTACTGCTAAGTATCCTGCCCACAGAAATGCATGACCTACACCTGAGAATTAAAATCACAAGCTAAAAGCACTGCATGCAGTGACATGTGGAGGAGCACAGGCACGAGGAAGCGTTTGCAGTGAGGCGGCAGCGTGCGCGCTCGGTGACACCCTCCACTGTGGGCACACGAGTCCCAGCGTGAGCCCACCCAGCACAGGCAGAGGCACAGGCAAATGCCACCGTGGGAGACCAGCCACCACCATGGGGGCAGAGCACCGGCAGCAGAGGAGCCACAGAAACTCAAAACAAATCTGCCTGGGACGGCAGGCTGTGGGTGCGCTGCTCTGCGTACAAAGGTCTACAGCTAACTCTGGCAGCTGAAGTGAATGTTGTGCTCACCTTTGCTTCAGTGCTAAGAAAACTGCTGGAAAGAAGCTCATGGAACTGAATTAGGATACCGGTGGGGTGGGGGGTTGTTTGTTTACCTTTGCAGAAGTTTTAACATTACTTGAGATCTCCTGGAGAAAGGATTGGGCCCAATAACTTCCATCCTGACTTGGTCTTCAAAAAAACCCTGTTTATTATCAGTCAGGTGTACAGCATATTGCTTATAAATGCAGAGGTAAGAGAAAGCCTCCAAGTAGTTTCAAAGCTGCAAGACCATAAGGAAAGTCCTTTGCGAAGTTCCATTTTGCTCCCACACTGGCAACTTTATTGCCATCCATAGATCTATGAGAGGAGGGGTTAGCAGAAGTTTGCTAGAGAGAGTATAAATTACCAGTTGCTTGTGTGCAAATGCACGATGCTGCAGTACACAACTGGCTGGGGATTGGAAAAGTGAGGGTTTGTGAGGTCAAAGATGTATGATCAACCTTGCTTATCTTCAGGTTAAAGATGCTGACTCCACCTCGTATGCAAAGAACTATATGCTGGATTACAGCTATTACTGACAGGTGTAAAAGTGGTACAGAATATATGTTTGAGTTATGCATAAAAACAGTCTTGTAGATGAGAAGAAGGAAGTGGAATGTATTTGTGTAACAGAAAAATGCTGAATACTGTATTGCCTGCTTTCAGCCTCCTTCCTATGGAAAGGAACTAATTGCTTATTTTCATCAGTGGTAAATACAGTCAGAGTTATTTAACTTAAATTTCAGCCTTTAGTGGAAACATATTTCATCTGTACTGTTACTATTGCTACCATCATTGCATTCATAGTGATTTCTTGTGGCTGGTGTTGGGTCACCTTCTGTCATCTGCACTGATGGGCACAGATAGACAAGTGAGCTTTCAAGAAATTGCTCAGAAGAATAAAATTTGTGAAGTCATAATGTCAAAATAATTACCCTGTGTTCTTAAAAATTGCACTTCATAAAAGAACTTCCATGAAACAGTCTTGTTCTCAACACATTCTCTTTTCTCCTAACAGCAGAATTTTCATTTTTAAAATAGGCTATTTGTATATATGTTGATCATGCACCACTGCTGAGAAACCCTATGCTAGTTTTTAGCACACTTTCTGTAGATACTTAGCTGGGGATGAGCAGTAGTCCTTTAAAACTGGGACCAAGAATGATTCATGTGTGCATGCCATTAGTTTGGCAAAGTTCTAGAGTCTCCTGTGTTTTTCTTACACTGCCATTTCCTCTGGAGTTGTGCCTATAGGACGATTTCTCCTGTGGATTTTAATGTAACCGATGAGATTGAGCTCTTACAGCCCTTCCACTAGCAGGCTCTCTTCTTTACAGAGCTCTTTAGATAAAGCCATAATTTTTTCAGAAACTTAACATTTCTAATTTTTCTTCCTGTTGGTTAAATCTGGATGAAATATGCCAATGAATTCAAGGAAAGATTAGCAGATATTAGCACAATCACATGAACCTTTTTTTCTTAAAAAGTCAGGTTAAAAGTGTTCAGCCATAGCAAAGTAATTGGTTAAAAAAGCAAGTGAAATTACGTTATAAAGCAGAACAAGCTTTTGAGTAAGAAAGAACAACAAAGAAGCATGTGACTATGGATTTACTTTACCTTTCTGTTTCAAGAGACATGAGGAAGGCTGAAATGCTAAAAACTACCCAGCTGCAATGTTAAGTGTGTAACAGTGACACGACACTACAAAATGGCAGTTGACAAAAAGAAGTTGTCATAAGACAGAATCAAGAGAAACAGTTAGAGACCATCTTGATAAACATTTAAGACCATACAATAGGAAGGGGCTCTTGGAAACCCGTATTTTATTCCTCAATGGTTTTACAACTGTCTCACATAAGTCTTCTCGCGTGGGGGTTTTTTGCCTCAGCAGTCTGGCTAGGATGACTGTTGCTATAACAGCACTCTCTGTCTCTTTCTCCATGCCATACTCTGTGATAAGCCTTCACATCCTATGCCCTTCCATGTGTTCGTGTAGTCATGGTTCGTACACAAATGTAGCTCTATCTCAACTTTATTGCCCACTGCATGGGTCTAAACTGAATCTCAGAAAGTATCTATACTTAGCATATCCGTTATGGAAGATTCTTTTTCTGTACTGTTCTCAGTAATCCATCGATCTTAGCACCAACTCTGGAGTCATCTCTTGATCATCACACTTTTACCCTTCCTTCTTCAGGAAATGGGAAAACTCCACTGGAATTTTCTAGGAAATATGTACACTTCTGTTCACTGGGTCATTGTAAGTTTCAGATCCAAATCTTTAATTTTTGTCTTAGAAAACACGCTTCCAGATCCATTATCATGACAGCCTACCCATTTTTCTTCAGAAAGGAGCACCAGTTACATCATGTCTTGGGAACAGACACAACTAAGCTAGCTGATGCAAATTGACCAAAGAGATATTTCATACCCTATGTTAGTTCAGTTATAAAAACTGAGAAAACGAGCAGGAAGGGGGGCATTCATTATTCACAATGTTTACCTTTCGGGGCAACCTCTATGTGTGCTGAAGCCCCGGTTCCTGGGAAGGGCCAGACATTGCTTGCTGATGGGAAATAGAGAATAAAAATACATTTTTTCCTCTTTGCTTGTGTACACGCAACCTTTTGCTTTTGCTTTATTAGACTGTCAACCTACAAGCTGTTTTTCATCTTATTCTCTCCCCTGTCCAAGTGAGAAGGGGGAGTGATAGAGTGACTTGGTGAGCATCTGGCATCAGCCAAGGTTTACCCACCACAGAGAAGTAAAGAAAATAGCAATATTTAACTGCAATTACCCAGTATCTTTTCTACATAATCAGATTAGGTAAGGTCAGAGAGTTTTGAGAAAGGGCAAGTACATAAACAACTTCAAAATGCATGTATAAGTGTTTACAGTTCAGCATTTCTTATGAAATACTAAGCTTACTGCCAGAGCTTCAAGCACCAGTAGGACAATAATTAAGTAATAATCAACTTGGTCATCAGAACCTAAGTGCAACTAACTAAACTTTCTTTCTTTGAAGGGGAAAAACTTGAGAGAGAGAAGAAAATACTGCTGTTAGTATAAACTGTAAGAAGATTTAGAAATGTGTTCTACTAGAATACATTCCTACAACACACTTCTCTGTGTAGTCATTAACAATTGGGGGTTGGTATAGGGAAGATGAGATTTTTACCAGCATTATTTGAAATATAAAAAAGTCTAGTCACTACAAACTCAATACCACATTGATAAACAATCACAGAATTATCTAGATTGGATGAGACCTATAACATCATCAAGTCCAACCTTTGACAGATCACCACCCTGTCAACTAAACCGTAGCACTAAGTGCCATGTCTAGTCATTTCTAGAACACTTCCAGGTATGGTGACTCAATCACTTCCCTGAGCAGTCTGTTCCAATGCTTAATGACCCTTTCCATGAAGAAATTCTTCCCAATGTCCAACCTGAACCTCCCCTGGCACAGCTTGAGGCTATGTCCTCTCTTCCTGTCATTTGTTGCCTGGGAGAAGAGGCCGACCTCCACCTGGCTCCTGTCTGGCAGTTGTTGAATGATAAGGTCACCCCTGAGCCTCCTTTTCTCCAGGCTAAACCCCCTAGTTCTGTCAGCTGCTCCTCATCAGACTTGTGCTCCAGACCCTTCCCCTTCTCTGGACTCGCTCCAGCCCCTCCATGTCCTTCTTGTAGTGACGGGCCAGAACTGGACCCAGCACTTGAGGTGTGGCCTCACCAGTGCTGAGTACAGAGGGACAGTCACTGCCCAGGTCCAGTTGGCCATGCTATTGCTGATACAGGACAGGATGCCATTGGCCTTTTTTGCCACCTGGGCACATGGTGGCTCATGTTCAGCTGCCTGTTGACCAGCACTCCCAGGTCCTTTTCCACTGAGCAGCTTTCAGCATGTCTTCCCCAGCCTGTAGCACTGCATGGGGGTCATCTTAACAAAAGAAGTCACCCTAAATAAACAAAACATCATGAGGATGTGAAGTCTTCTTCTGATAGGAAGAAGTAACCAAATTCAGAAAAGGAGGAAGGGGTTAAATTATAAGAACATCGAATCAGGAGATATATTTTATGTTCATTACATGGTAAGATTATACTGTTCCAACAAAAATAAACCCCATATATTTTATGCAAGACAAATGAGGTCATTCGTTTATGTTTGAAACTAGTTTGATTTCAGTCACTAGGCCTAGGATTCTCTCTAGTACAGTGTATTTTTGGGAAAAGCTAATAAAAATGGTCACATGGGAATGGTCAAAATAATTAAAAAAAAAAATAAAAGGAAAAAAAAGTCTGTCAGGCAAAGGTGTGAAAAAGTGCCTGAATAGATGCATTCATTTTAAGAAAATTATTTTCCACATGTATGTAAAGATCTGTCCTTTTTTCAAACAGCTAAATCACTTGAGGGAGAATGGAAGTTACTTTTTAAATGCAAAACTGGCCAAAATGGAAACTCAATAAAGAAGTGGAATTATTGCTGGAGAAAATGATCATACTTTCATCTTAAATTTGTGCAGTTCTTAAGGATCTGCTTATTTACATATTTCTTGTTATAAAATACCATGGTCTTACATGAAGCAGCAGGCACTATCAAGTCAAAGAGTGTAAAAACTCCAATTTCTTTCCATCATTTGCAAATATCAACATAAATAAAATAATTCACCCATCCTGCATTTTGCCAAATTCAGGTTAGAGTAGATAAAAAAAAAAAGGAGGTGAGAGTGGGAGAAAATAAAAATACATGTGTTGCTTTTCAAACAGTTCCTTTTCTTTTGTAGATACCAAGAACAGGCATTTCTGATAACCTCGACATGACAGTGAGATAGAGAAGATTGTTTGCTCCTTCACCTTTTTCCTGTAGCTTTTAAGACAAGCTGAGCTTTGCAGGCTCTTACTCGAAATACAAAGGCAGCTGAACA
Organism: Corvus hawaiiensis; assembly: GCF_020740725.1. Classification (NCBI taxonomy): domain Eukaryota; kingdom Metazoa; phylum Chordata; class Aves; order Passeriformes; family Corvidae; genus Corvus; species Corvus hawaiiensis. The sequence goes on from NC_063216.1 coordinate 47,075,855, forward strand.
AGTTGTATTACACAGCAACACACCTGAACTACAAACAGGAAACTATGTTCTGGGTCAGGTTTGATATCAGGTTTCAGAATACTGCCTAACAATGCAGTGAATGTGCCCGTCTGGTTTAGGTGACAATACCACCCCGGGTGGCTGCAGACTCCTCATATGAGTACATCCAGGTTTCACAGAAAAGGTTAGTCATTTTTGGCATAGCTTCAGACTACTTCCAAACCACCAGACCCATCTGTGTACCACTGTGTTTGAGTCCCTGGTCTCTCACTGCTTCCCCAAGTTCACTTTGGGCAGCTGAAAAAATCTCAATCTATGTTTCCTGAAAAATTCTGTAAATGGCTCCTTTCAAATGTTGGAAAAGGCTGAGGTTAGGTTTAGCTGGTTATCCTGTAGCAGAACACATAGGAGTGTCCTTGGAGAGGAAGAGCAATTTCTCAGCACTAACTTAAGAGAAAAATCTGTTGGCACAAACACAGACACTTAAAATTAAATGTAGCATTCCTGTATAAAAGAAGGAGGAATCTAAGGAAATTTATCACAGCTTTTCTGATTTTTTTTTTTAATTGAAAAGCAGACCATTATGGAGATTGATCTAATGGCCCAGGTTAAATGATAGTTTCTTGCTGCAACAGCTGCTCAGATGCTTCCATAAATAGGGCATATGACCTGTATTACTTCAAAGGAATACTGACCATACTGGCAGTGGATCCATCAATTCCTCAGTTGCCTTCTATAGCCAAAAAAGGCATACATGGAAAATCCACTGCTGAATGAAGAGCCATATTTAATAATATGGAAAACAAAACCTGCTGGAATTAAGGTGAGAACAAAGAAAAGGGAAGTGTTTGAGAAGACTAACCTTCATGAAGCAGAGAACTTGAGTTTGTTTGAGGAGGGTTTTTTTGCAGCTGTACTTGAATAAGCACCCCAAGAGAAGCAATGTGCTATTCACAATCAGAGCCAGTGATGACAGCAAAGGAAGCAAAGCTTCAGTGAAAGCAAAGGAAGTATTCTGTTACAGCCATGCCAAGACACTAAAATGATTGTAACCTACTTGCCAACGTAGTCCCACTGACAAGCTTTATCTCATAGCATAGAAATCTCCATTTCTAAGCAGCATTTTTAAATTGTAACACCAACAAGCATTTACTAGGTATTTGCCACTGATTGCTAAACACCCCCCCAAACAACAAACAACCAAAAACCCCCAAACAACAACAAAACCAACCAATCAAACTAACAAAATCAACAAGTTCCACCTACAGTCCAATCAGCAGTGCAGATTGACTTGTGGAGATTTCTGAGTAGCCTTTTTCCTTTAAGGTGACAGCATAACAGCTCCTGAGTCTGTTCACATTCCAGCATATAAAACCAGGCAAAAAGAGCTGCAGAGCTGTGAAGAAAAGCACAAGAAGAGTCCTTTCAGCATCAGCCACTGCTCCTGACTTCCCAGGTCACTACAGCAGTAGCTATGTATCCTTTTGGCTAAATTTGCAGCAGCTGACCAAGCACGGCAGGGAGTGGGCTTCTCTCACTACCACCCTACCGTCAAAGCCTGGCTTTTTGCAACAGGAAGAGGAAAATGAATTCAGTACCTGCTCAAGGAAGGAACAGAACATCTCTCTTTGTACAGGTTAGGATGGGCAGACACTGTTACAGCTACGAGGAAAAGAGATGTGAGGACCCTGGGCTTCTGTTGACAAAGCTAAGGGCTGGGTGCCGTCCCCAGTGGGAGGGCAGAAAGATGGCCAGATGCAGGGAAGGAAGACAGGATCCAGAAGTGGGTTTGGTGGTTGGACAGCTCTGAGCACATTCCATGACCAACATACCTGTCAGATGCATTTAGATGACCATGAGAGAGCTATGTCCAGAAGGACAACACCAAAGATGACTCAAAGTCATTACAGAAAGAAGCAACTCATTCTAAAGGCTGAAAGAATGTCTCTAAGCTAGAGGTGCCTTGTGAACTATCAGGAACATAAGTTGAAGCATGATTTCTAGGAATGCTGAAGGCAGCAGGATGTGAAGCCAAGGAAACACTAGTGACAGGCATGGAATAACTGTATTTCATAGAGGAAAAAGTGGTGTATAATACTGCAAGAGTGCATTGTTAATGACTTCCCATCCCCCCCCCCCCAGGAGGAAAAGAGAAAGGAAATCACTGACTTGAACATTCAATTAATAGCCATAGGCATTCTGCAAATTTTTATACTACAGGAAGAAGAGAAGAACCATTACCATAGTCATTGTCTCTTTTGGACTCAATGGAGCTGAGGACTTTATGGTAAGGATGGTAGGATTACTGCCTCCTGAAAAAGAGAAGTTCAGGGCCCAGACTGCCAAGTAGAAGGAGCTGACTGTTTGAAGATCAGGCAGAAGCTTATCCATTAAGTAATCATGGAATCCGATGCTGAAGACAGTCCCAGATAGTGTTTTGGCCTAGTGGTACTGCTGTTGTCACTTGCTCTATACAATACCCTTGTAACTTTTTCAAATGTCAAACATCAAACATGGGTCATTGTTTAATGACACAGTTGTTAAGAGCTATAGCATGCTTCAATTCTACCACTCCTCCCAGTCAATTGTTCAAAGGTTTAATCACTCCTACAACTCAGACTGTAGAAATTAACGGCATAAGATACAGCTGCATTTTCTGTGACTCTATATATTATTAAAAGCTGCCCACAATCTTTGATATATGTAAGTGCTCTATTACCTTTCATCCTGTTCTTTGATCTGCTGACTACATATATGGCATGTATCTTGACAGTTTTTTCCCCCAAACACTTCATTTTTTGAATTCTCTCCAATAGACCCATTTTCTTTCTGAATTAAGATGATCAGTTTATCAATATACAATAATCAAGTGTTGCATACCGGGAAGACCACTTTGTTTAGCTTTCTTTCTGTACAGTGAAGCTGTGTTACATAAGCCCACTTCAAGAGGACCATGCCAGCCTCTTTTCTAAATCTTTGCTTAATGAGATATAGCCCCTGTGGTGACTACCTTGGTCCTTGTATACTGCCAAAATCCGTGCAAAGGAGTTAACATGACGCTGCCTTGCACTGCATGAAATGTTAAAGTTATGCACCTAGCATTTTCATCCTGCTTACTTCCATTGCAGACTACCATGCAAGACTATGCAAGCACTTTATAAAGAATGTGGGGGCGGCAGTACTAGTCCTACCCAGTTAAAGCATTTGAAGGGTAACCTAAATCTTCAGTTGTATCCCTTTCTCACTATATTAGATATACAAAATATAGAACAGAAATAACACTCCTGTTTTCACAGTCTTGACAAACCAAAATGTTGGTAATAGTGTTAATGGTATTTTTAGGGATGGGAAACCAATTTGAAACAGCTTAGAGATTCACAGTGTGAAGCCAAAAGGGATGTATAAACATAACAAGAGAGAGAGGGAGGAAAAAAACCTGAATACTAAACAAGTGAGAAAGTGCCATTTGGTCTTACTAGGTACTCCCATACCAGCCACTATTAATGAAAAGGTGTCATCTTTCAGTCACTTCAAGCTCTACCAAAACTATTGCAACATCAAAGACACTGCTTTGTACCTGGTCAGAAGGTTGCAGAAGGCAAGTTTTTGGCTAATTAAATGGAATTTGATAAGCATAAAGGAAAAAATCAGAAGACTAGCAAAGAAAGAAAGAAAAACAAAAGCCCAAAGGGACAAAAGGAGTGAAGTCTGGTATTTTGAATAATGGCTGGGACTAGCTCAGTCAGTAAAGATGGCAAAATCACCTCAGCCCTTGCAACCTTGGCTTAGTCTGAGAACTTTGGGATTTCAAAGCATCATGACTGAACCATGAAGTGTGGTAACCCACACTGGTGTTGACTTTGAAGGTAAAATCTGCAAATCTTTTTACTTAATCAACAAATTCCAAAGGAGACGAAGAGAGGGGAAGCCCTCCTCTTCTACCCTTTAGGCTTATTTCAAAACACTGGGTCCACTGCAATAATTTTCCTCTCAAACACTCCTATTATCCATCAGATATAATCTCAATATGTTCTTTAAACCTGCAGGAATTTTTGACTGAATTAATTCTATTTTTATCTTTTTCCTGACGTTTACAAATAATTTTATATAACAGACTGAGAGTTGCCATCTGTTACCTTAAACTACTTTTAGGTCTCCATACAACACATCCTGCAGATGTAGCCTACTTTTTTTGCTAGTATATATGGTACTTCACGGTTGACAGTGGTAAATATGTTGGACTGTGATTAAGGAAAACAATCTGGATTGCTTTGTAACAGTAAATGCTCCACGTGTAATGTCCCATCAATCATTCTGTCATCTGTAGCTGTCATTATGGATGGTATTTTGCCTTCCTGAGCACTGATAACTGGAATGAACAATACTGGCATCCATATACAGAACTGCAAATTTTAGCATTGAGTAAGCTCTGCCAGAATAAGACTGCCAGAGTAGATGGGCCTTGGGAAGCAGCCCCATGCACAGCTCGGTTCCAGTGGTTCAGTCTCTGCCGGTTGTTGACAGTTGCTGCTGGAGTTGCTGCTCCACAGCTGCCTGAACCCCCTCCTGCCACTCCAGTCAATAGGAGGCTGTGGAGGGTACCACAAAGACCTCAGAATTACCATAAAGGATTTTCTGGGCAAATGCCAAGTCCATCCTTGGCATGAGCTGACCAAAGCCATCTGGGCAGCATTACACATGATCATCATGACCAGCTGAACCACCTGCATTAGGGCTTCCTGACACCGAAGGTCCTAATGGCACCTGAACTGTTCATGCACCGCCTTCAGATTCAGCTTCAGCTAGCTGCAGCTCATGTGGTGGCTGCTGGAGGTTGTCAGGAGTCATGAGATATCCTAAGCACTCCACCATCACACTGCTACAGCAGCAGGGCCACAGGTAGTACAAGATTGGGAAAGGGAAGGGAGAACTTATTACGTAAATATTTAAGCACCTCTGCTCCCACTAGACTTGGCACTGATAATTTTGTGCTTTGATTAGCATCACTACTATTTATCTACTTTCTTTAAGCCTTGCACTTCCTTGCATTATTAGACCATTTTTACTTTTCAACTATTAAAAGGGATTGGTAAGGGTAAGCACTTGCTTCCTCTGCCATCCTCCCCTATTTTCTACTCTAGCCTATAACTACGTACTAATGTTGCAAAGGCAGCAGCTGGGTACAGGATGCATGACAGATCATGTATGACATCAGGCACTAACACGACAAGAAAGCAATCTTTCAGATGCTGGAAAGAAGAAAGACATTCATGAGGCTGGGGAGCAGTGGAAAAGTCAGTCACAAGGGAGGGGAAGAATCCCAAGGGACCTGGAAAATAATGGCATCTTAGCTGGTAGACTGGCACACCTATAAACATTTAATGTGTATAGCAGTGCTAGCTCTCACTTGACACCAGTTCAGACCTCCCTTCCTCTAGCCATTCTAGCCAAACCTACATGAGGTTATACAAAAGTAACCTACTGCACCCTTGCTGACAGAAGCATTTCTTGGGTCCATATGCAGGTTTTGCAGCATGAAAGACCACCATGATACTGATGGCACCAGCAATGAGCCTAGCTCAAATGATTACTATTTCACCCCCACACTGTATCTCTAGGCTGCCAAATTTCAGCACGACTGTAATCACTGTGTAAATCAGATAGGGTTACATGACACAGAGCAGCACAAGACAGATACGGACTGTGACAATGCATGTGTGCATCCTGATAGCACTTACAATTATCACCTTGGGAAAGAAGACCTCAGAAAGCACAGATTCCACATATTCAGTACAGCCCACTGTCTATGTAGATACTGGCTCCTAATGAGGTAAGCAGGTAGGTAAGTGGAGGTAAGGAAGTGATTTATTTTCTACTTAGCCTGAGAACTGCAGAAAAAACATCACACAGTTTTTGCATCATCATGATACAACCCTCCCAGTAACAGATTCAGACATCAGATTTACCCATCATAAAGTAATTGTCCACTCCACCAGCTGACCAGAGCTGGGTGCAGCAAGGCTCATGGAATCATAGAATATCCTGAGTTGGAAGGAACCTATTAGGATCATTGAGCCCAACTCTGGAGCCTGCACAGGACACCCCAAGAATCACACCATGTGTCTGAGAGCATTGTCTGAGTGCTTCTTGAATTCTGTCAGGCTTGGTGCTGTGATCACTTCCCTGGGGAACTGTTCCAGTGCCCAACCACCCTCTGGGTGAAGAACCTTTTTCTAATATCCAACCTAAACCTCCTATGATGACACCACTTCAGGTCATTTCCCTGGGTCCTGTCACTGGTCACCACAGAGATCAGTGCCCACCCTTCCCCTCACAAGGAAGTTGTAGACTGTGATGAGGTGTCACCTCAGTCTCCTCCAGGCCACTTCTCCTACAGCTTCTCTTCTAGACCCTTCGCTGTTACAGCGGGGATTACTGTAACAAGCATATATCAAACCAGGAGTCCCGTGGAAAGGAAGTATATATGGACAGATTCGTGGTAGATGTTTCAGAGATGTTTATTTCTCCAGCCACATGGCTGGGGCTCTGCTCAGGAACTCCGCAGTCACGGGACCCGAGGGTCCTTGGCCACCCCGGGGAACACAAACCAACCAATGGGAACGAGGCTGAGCAGGGGCAGGGAAACCCCGTGCCTCCCCCCCAGGGCCCCTCTCCCAGGGCTACATGGCAGGGGGGGAGAGACCCCAACATCTCACCCGTTTTATTTTAATAAAAGGAGAATGAAAACAACTGGATAAACGTAACAAGAACAGTTTCAAGACAAAACAAGCCACCCTCCTGAGTCTTTAAATGTCCAACCAGATTATGTGGAACATCTTAGGGCTGACAGAAGGGAGACAGAACTCTCCGGGCATGCTTTGTGGGGAAACTGAGGCAGGAGAGGGTTTAATTTCTTCCCTCCCTCTTTTCATCCCCCCCTCGGCATCGGAGAGGAATTGTAGGGAAATGGAATTGTATAGGGAAGCCATGGGGTGAAAAACGGATTAGGAATAAACTGGGGATAGGGTAAACTTAGGAAGGGGTTCATATTGGGTATAGGGTAAAAGGGGAAAGTAGGCTGTGAGTAGGGAAATTGCTGGGATGGATATTGTTTATAATTTTGTGCATAACGGCTGTCTTTGACGGGAATACCCCCAGGCCCAGTAACATTTGCTGCTTGTAAACCCTTCTTTCCTTGCACTATATCAAATTGTACAACTTCCCCATCTCCTACACTTTGCTAGTAATTTTTAGGGTTATTCCTTTTAATGGCAGTTCTATGGATGAATAGGTCTTCCCCTGTATCATCTCATGTTATAAATCCATAGTTGTTTTTTACATTGTACCATTTCACAGTTCCTGTGACTTTCGTTGCTACAACTCCTCCTATCCCGTGCTTGCGTGTTCGTCGTGGCTGCTGGTCCCGCGTGGCCGCCGCCTCGCCAACTCCGACGTCTCGGCCGGGCCCCTGCGTTGCGGCTGCTCCACGCTCTCCGAGCGGTGCTGCTCCGGCGCGTGTCTGGGCTCTGCTTGGCCCCGGGTTGCCATCACCGCTGGCTCCGAGCCCTGGGAGTGGTTCCGCTCGGCCAACTCCACGCTGCTTTGAGTGCGGCCCCGTTCCGGCTCGGCGCTGCGCGGCTTCTCGTGTCGCTGTGGAAACCGCCGCTTCTCCCTCCACAGGGCTCTCCGAGCCAGTCGCTCAGAGCAGCCTGCCACGCCGATGCCCGGTTCCTGGCTGCTCATGGCCCACGGCACCCGCGGCGCCTGCGGCATCGCTCCTTCATTCGCGGCCGCATGGCCGGGGACCCCGAGACAGGGATGGGGTCCGCCATAAGGCGCGCGCTCCCGAGGGGGCCGGGCGCATCCAGCGCAGGCACCTCCGCCGGCACGGCTGCAGTCATGTGCCACAGGGATGGCGGCTGCACGGCCTCGGCCACAGGATAAGTGTGATCTTCTGCTTTAGGGGTAATGGGACCATACAAATGCTCCTCAAGAGCTTCCCTGATTATAAGGTATGCACGGAAAGCTTCTCTTTGATCCCTTACTTTATCCCAGATCTCACCCCAGAAACACCCCTCACAAGATTCAGGAGGTTCGATATCAAAAAGTAAGTCTTGAGAAATATAGGAGAACCTTTTGAAAAGCCAGATGAAAAAATGTTCTAGATCTCCCAGTTGCATTACTTTTTTGTTTTGTTGTTCAAGGATTCCTTTTACTTCTAGATACATTTTTTTCTGTGGCTCAGAGAGCCCCATTTCCCACGATTCTTCCATAGTCCAGAGAGAATATCCAAACCAAGATGAGAAGAGAGAGGTCTAGAGTGGTTTTTTACTCACGAATTTCCTCAGGGATCAGTGTCTTGCCCGCATTCCTCCACCAGTTTGTTACAGCGGGGATTACTGTAACACGCATATATCCAACCAGGAGTCTCGTGGAAATGAAGTATATATGCACAGATTCGTGGTAGATGTTTCAGAGATGTTTATTTCTCCAGCCGCATGGCCGGGGCTCTGCTCAGGAACTCCGCAGTCACGGGACCCGCGGGTCCTTGGCCACCCCGGGGAACACAAACCAACCAATGGGAACGAGGCTGAGCAGGGGCAGGGAAACCCCGTGCCTCCCCCCCAGGGCCCCTCTCCCAGGGCTACATGGCAGGGGGGGGAAGACCCCAACACTTCGCCATCTTTCTAGCCCTCCTCTGGAGTCTCCATAGAGGGTAGTTGTCCTCTTGACATGTACTGATGTAGTTGGGAAAGTGACAGCTCTTCACCTACAACCCTGAAAACAGGCCTACAAAACAGCAAGGAAGCTGAGGGTACACAAGAATTTAGGAGGAGGTACAGCCTGCACAAATGACCCCAAGTGACCTAAGGGATATTCTGTTCCATATGGCATATATGCTCAGTATATAAAGCTGGGGGAAGAAGGAGGATGGAGCAATGGTGTTTGCCTTCTCAAGCAAACATTAGGCATGTTGGAGCCCTGCTTCTCTGGGGATGGCTGAACACCTCCCTGCATGCAGGAAGTGGTGAATAAATCCCTTGTTTTGCTTTGTTTATACATGGAGCTTTTGCTTTACCTATGAAACTGTCTTTTCTCTCAACCCACAGTTTTCACACTTTGACTCTCCTGATTGTCTCCCCACCCCACTGGGGAGAGTGAGTGAGCAGTTGCTGGTGTACAGTTGCCAGCTGGGGTTAAACCATGACAAGAAGAACCCCAGGGCTTCATGAACAAGAGTCAGACTGCACAATTTAGCCTGTGCATCTATTGCACAGACAAACCATTTCACAGAGGACTGTACTTCAGCCCTACATCTCCCTCAGCTTCTAAAACATATTCTAATTAGGAACAGAGAGAACAAAAAGAACACACAGCTACCTCCACAGCCTCATCTTCTTCCTGGCATAACTCAGGGTTCATCTACAACTCATCTAAAAATCATCCAAGGGAACACACAATAGCAGAATCTACCCCCTCAACACTGGGGGAATGGAAAAACTGATCCCAGTGATGGCTTTCTTACATGAATTAGTACCTATTACATAGATCGTTGACACAGGAATACATTTTCCAGAAGGTTCTGAAGGCCCCATGCTCCAATACTAGGAGTGGAAACACCAGAGTGGCTCACAGAAATGTTCCAGGTTTTGGGACCACTTTTGGCTCCTCTGTGCTATTTGTTAGGCACCACCACACTTCTCCCTGCATGAAAGATGAACATGTCTGTAGTAGCTGCACAAACTGTTTGCTGCCTGATGAATCCCATGGTACTGTACAAAACTACAATGCATGTCAGGTATCATTTTTCTGGACAAGACTGATACAGCTTTCACTTACACCTACTTAAGGAAAAAAGGTGCCACTTCATATTTCAAATACTGAAATGTAATTCACTATCATGAGCAAAGCTTCTAGTAACTAAAACAGCATTTTTAGGTTTATTTTAATCTTGCAGAAGCTTCATTCTGGAAGCTCAACTGGACCAACCCCCCATTTAAGAGCATGGTGCAGAAACTCTGGCAGTGAACAAGACCCTTTTTAGACTGAAAACTAAGCTTCAGCCTGAAACACAACACCTCAGCAAAAACCACACACACAAAACACACTGATTTTTACCAGATAAACTAGAAACCAGATTTTTAAAAAAGTAGATTTCAAAGTAGCTGAAAATCTGTTGCCTTTTTTTTTTTTTTTTTAACTTGCCTTCACACCTACTATTTTTCTTTGCAGGTGGCACACAACAGATGCTCTTGCCTTTCTGGTCAAAAGCCTTGGCACCAAAGTAATGTTCCTTCTAGGAACATACACCACAGGTAATACGAGGTCACTGGGCTATCACTTGGAGTATTCCTCCTAAGGTGGTACTTCAAAAGTTAACCAACAGCAAAATTATCCCCTCTTCTCTTCCAATACACACAAACCTCCACAGAGAAGATAGGATAAACAGGACCTTGTCTCATTCAATGCCAGCATTTTCATACCCATTTCTTCATCTCATTTTTGTGGGACAAGGCTGGTTAATTTGAAGACAAAATGCTCACTTCTTGCAAAGGGTGAAATGGACAGCAAAGCATCCTTCAAAATGGGATGAGGCATACTCTGAGTTCTCATGTGAAAGGAGGAATTTGGATATATCACACTAATTTAACAACTAGATGTTTAAACCAATTTTCAGGGCAGTCAGAAGTACATAATTTTCTTTTAAAACATGAACCTTCTTTCCAGTGGCTGAAAAGAGTTGAAGTTACCGTGGAGAGGGTAGAAAATAAGAATAAAGTGATCAGGGACCAGGAAGGGATCTGATAACTAGGTGTCATGGATGCTATTTTCTTAGCTGGCCTAGAATAAGAGACTTCCAGCACTTAGGAAAGAATGTGCAAGACTGGATTTCTTTTCCGTGTGTATACTGATGCACTGGGATCACTAAGTTCTGGATGTAGTTAATCCCATGCACCAACACAGTTCTTTGCTGCAGCCACTGCAACCCTTCAGCAGAAGCCTAAAACAGGCAGGCAAACTTCAAATGCTGTCACCCAAAACACAGGCAGTTTTGCTTGTGTTGCAGAGGCAAGCAGGCTACACAAACTAGTAAGGCGAGAACTTTAGGTACAAAGGAAACAGAGTAACAGCAGAAATAACAAAACTTGGAAAGAGAAACAGTAAGACCTGGTAGGAGAGCCCTTTCTGCTGGTAAAGTCTTGGACAGGGAAAAGAAACAAAAGTTCACTTCCAGTCTTCAGACTTGCATCCCAGAGCAAACATGGCAGCTTTCACTGTGATGTAGCACTTTCCATGTCCACGGAAACACTCCTGGCCTTTTTCATTAAATGCAAGCCTTTCACTTCAGGGATTCCAGTAGAATCCCAATGCAGGTAACTTTTTCTGTTGTATTTCTCCTCATGTCTAACATCTTCAGTGGCAGGACGTGCTCATTTTGGACAGAAGTTCACAAAGCCTATACAGTATTGTAGCTAAGAAGCTAAAAGACTCTTAGCTAAAAAGCTCAACTTGCTCAGATGAAAAGACTGACTACTTTCTTAAAAATAAATGTATACATTTGTAAAAATTATGACCCAAAAATATATTACAAGACTAAATTCAAAACATTCTAGACAACTGTAATCTGTGTATGTAAGACCAGTTTCCCAAACATTCACACTTTTGTTTTGAGTGACACTTCAATTTCTGCTACAGAAACTCTCTAGAGGCATATACCATGTGTGTGTGTGTATATATATATATATATGCGTGTATATAACAGATATAAAACTTCCTCCAGAAGCAATGTTCTAGAACTAATTTCTCTGATTTCTCTGAGTAACACTTAAGCACAGGATAGTGGAAGATGCACATAAACTATTTAAACATAAAGAATGTGGTCCACTTTCATTTGTAATTACTAAACATTTCCTTATGTTAATTTAGTACTCATGGAGAAAGTATCAAATGAAAAGCCACACATAATTTATTTAATGCACTGGGGCATTTTAAGTAAGTACTTATGTATTTAGAGATGTAATTGTCTAGAAACTGGCATTTCCTCTTACTGTCTCAAGCTGCTTCCCAGTGTAAAGCAGGTCCCAGTCATTATTATGTGCATGGTCCAGGAAGTAATAAAGTAAATGGCCCAAGCCAGCCCCCAGTGAAGCCAAGTTCTCAAATATCAATTTTGCTAGCATGGGAACACAGCACTCTCCTTGGTGACAGAGAGGGCAACTGCACCCTGCAGGGAAGCAACTATCTTGGATCTAAGATTTTAGGTTGATGCATGCCAGTATCTTTAGAAGCAGCATTGACAGACAGTAGCTGGAGGGGTGAGCAGCTGGTGACTGCTCTTCACAAAATAGGTAAGACAATAGCGCAAAAAGACATCAAACCAGGGAATAAGAGCATCTGAAGCTTAATCGACTATGCCGTGAATCTCAATGCATTTTTATTATTCCATGAGTCAAAAGAAGTGCTTAGAAAAGCTACAGACAAACATTTCTTGCAGTACTTTCTCACCCAGCACAGCCAACAATACACAATAGGGACACTATAAACTAAATAACTTTGCAGAGAAATTCCATCAACTCAGCCATGTGCCTATTTTAATGTTTCTATAAAAAATTCACACAAAAAGTTTGAGTGAGTGAAACCCCTGAAGAATAAAGCAGAAAAAAATTTCAGAAAGCAACGATGCCATAGACAATAACGTGCCTGCAGTACTGCTTTTTAACTGGCATGATGCAATTTTTCTTTCCAAACTAATTCATCAAATCACAATAAAGAATGACTAAATTTACAAGATATGAGCTACTCTTGCCATTTCAGGTTTTCACAGTATTTTCAGAGCCTTGACTTTTACAACATCTCTAAGGTAAGGCTCTCCATTCCACTGAAGAATTAATCTTTTTGCCTCCAAGCCTGATGTTGCAGCCTTCGTATATCATACAAGTACACTAGGGAAGGTGGACAGCTAAACAGTAAGGGCTGAGACTAGGACAAAACTAAGGATGGAATCTGACTGGATTAACTTCTGTATTTTGAATGCTAGATTGAGTAGTGTTCTGAACCAAGAAATGTATGGATAGCCCTAGAGCAAAGCTAAGCATCTTGTATGCAACTCCTCAAAGAAACAATTCACATGTACTTACCTAAAACCTACTGAGTAATACACAGCCAAGACCCATGTGGACATGAGGACAAACCCCTTCATGAATTATACAGCATCTCAGCAGTCCACTACATGCATTATTTCAGTACCACTGTCTCATTTTAGTACAGGTTCTTAACATTCTCCTTAAGTCATCCACAGTACAAAGCACTACTGTTCAGATGGCAAGTGAAGTTTAAGGGAGATACTTTACACAGGAGATAAAACAACTAAGTGGTTAATGGCAGCATGGTCAAGCATATTTTCTCTCATTAATTCTTTCCCTCAAACCCAAAAAGCTACAACAGGAGCCAAGATCAGTCCTACACAAGTTGCCTGAGCATAAGGAAAAGCAACAGGGAGGACAATGTCACACAACCCACCTACAAGGCGCTTAGCTGAAGCACCTTCACAATCAACATACACAGACCGGGTCCTTGAAAGGCTAATTCAGATCAAATAATGCTAAGGCACTTGCCAGCATGGTTTGTCAGGGATATATATCTCTGCCATCTCCTTTCTGAAGAGAAAGGGACTGGTGAATAGCCAGTTAAAATAAGATGCCTAAAGGTAGATGGTGAAAACACCTATTGACTTCCAGATCAAACAAGCTCTGCTTGATATGTGCTGTTTGTTAGGACAAGAAAAGCAGGCAGCTATAGCATCCTTTTTGACCCTTCAATTAAGTTAGGAAAAAACCCAAAGATGTTTTAAATTTGGAAACAGTCAACAGCTATGACTGCTATTTTACTTCAGAGAAAACCTACTAATAACAAAAATTAATGTGTTAGTTTATTAGTGAGCATGAGAATACCTAGCTTTTGAAAAGTTTAGTTCATGACAAAGGTTGATTTACCACAATAATGCTGTGCGCAGGGTAAAAATGAAGTATCATCAGATTAAACTTTTTCTCTATATTCTGGAAGACACTTTACAATTAGAGGAGGTACAAGAGCAACCTTTGCATGTCTTCTAAACACATAATGAGTTCAAACAATTCAAAAAGAGAGGTAGGGTTAAATATCTGAAAGTTTCTTCCCCATATTAAAAATACATTAGAACTGTAAGTTAGAAGCACTACTAAGGCACTGACTTAATTTCAAATGCTTAGCTACAGCTTTAATTTTCACTATAAACTTAACAGGCTCATAGTTAGGTCTTACAAAATTCTGACTGAAAAATTAACTCTTGTTTTTAAAAACATGAGACAGTTATGCACATTTATTGTACAGGTTTTAATATATTCCAAGTTTAAACCATTGCAATAAACGATCAATACACTAAAACTTGTATCAAAAAGATACCCTTAGCCATCACTATAAATATACCAGCAATTTTAATTAATTCACAATAGCAAAATCATGACTTTGCTTTTCACAGTAAGTCAAAATATACAGGAAAGATATCTCAGAAGTTCATCGCAAATTGTGAGCACCAAGCAGTACAATTAGTCAACTATACTGTAAAAAGACTCTCTTATCAATATAAAGTGTTAATTACATATTTTTGCTTTTGTTAGAGAAATACTCAAGATTTTTTACCATTCAGACAAAAGCACTTAATATCACACATACAAGTTTTGCATATTCAGAACACAGAAAATACAAGTCTGTCACTGATCTCCATCTTCACAAAATAGAAAATCCACCTCTTTCAAGGACGCCAGGTGAATAAAAAGGTCTAAGCATAAGAAGAAATGCAGGCACTTGCTCTTCAGCCCAAATTCAGGTACCCTCCAAACAGCATGAAACTAGTGATTTTTCATCCAGCTCTGCAAAAGAAGGAGCATCCTACTGATGGGGTCGAACCCCACTACTCGTCTCGGTGGCCAAGGCTAGATTCCTCCTGCAGAACTAGGAGGAGAAGGAATTGTTGCCACCTCAGCAGCATGCAATCCCGAGAAAACAAAGGGGATTCCCATTGTCATTGTCTTCATCTGCAGCTGATCATCACCAGCACTAGCAAGGCAGTAGCTTGCGCAGTTATCTCCACAGCGGGCAATGTCACAACCCGACCAACAGCACAAACTACTACCTCAGCCAGGGCCCTGGTGCTCCCGACCCCTTCTGAAGGGGGAAACAAGCAGGCAGACAACACAGCAGCGACAAATAAAATTAAAGGGAAAAATAGAAGAAAGATAAAAGGGCTCTGGGGTCTTTTGATGATCCTCGTCTCCTTTATCTGCTGCAGACATCAACCAGACTCCTCTCGCCTGACTGTGAAAAGCAAAGGGAAACCCCGCCCAGCTCCCTCCCCAGTTTTGCCCTTTTCCTTGCATGACCTGGAACCGACGGGAAGAGCTTCATTTATCAGATACATTACAGACCCCAGCTGGTACAGTAAAGATCACGTTTAATTTCAAACAGCCACAGTTCCGCAAGCCTGTAACAGATGGGGCGGGGAGGGGAAGCAGGGAGGGAAGGAAGAAAGGAGAGGAACCGGGGGGGAGAAAGGGGGGAGAGAAACACAGCAGAAAGACACCCCCCCCACCACACACACACGACCCTCCGGCCACCCTCCTCGCCCCCCCCCCCCCCCCACCGCGGGAACGGCGGCGGCACGGAACCTGCTCGCCGCCCCTCCTGGCAGCGCGGCCGCCCGCCGGCCTCGGGCAGCCCGCCGAGGAACGGGGTGCGGGGCGGAGAGGCGGCCGCCAGCCCGCCCTGACCTCCCGCCACCCCGGCGGGGCCGGCCCGCTCGCTCCCCAGAGAGGCGGCGATGGGCCGGGAAGCTCCGGACCCAGCCCCGCTCGCCCGAGGACGTGCCGTGTCGCCGGCCGGGGCGAAGGGGCCGCGGAAGGACCCCCGCCCCGGCCGCCCCAGCGGGGAGCCCCCGTCGCCTCTGCCGGCGGGAAGGAGGAAGCCGAGCCCTCTGGCAAGGGCGCCGGAGGGCCGGGGAGGGGAAAGCGCTCGCCTTGCCGAGGCCGCAGACAAAGGAGGCGCCGTGCGGACGCCGCGGCCCCACTCCCGCCGCGGCTCCGTCCGTCCGTCCATCCGCCCGTCCCTCGCCGCCGCCGCCCGTGTGTCCGGCTGAGCCATAGAGACCGCGCGGCGCGGGGGGAGCGCGGGGCGATCCGCGCCACGTGACCGGGCATGTCACTCACCCGGCCGCCGCCATCTTGCGGAGGGAGGGGGAGCGCTGCCCCCGGCGAGTGCCCAAGATGGCGCGGGCGGCGCGGGGCCGCTCCTCACAGACGGGGGCGCTGCGCTCGCCCGGGGGCGCCGGGCCGGGCAGGGCCGCAGCTTCCGCTCCCCGTCCGCCACTCCTTGGCGACCGCGGGAAACGCCGCGGCCGGAGCGGGGCCCACGGGAGGCGCTGGCGGGGCGAGCGGGAGGCAGCGGACTCGGGCTAGCCCCGGGAGCGGCGCGGCACCGGCCGGCGGGGCAGGAGACGTGCCAGCGGGCTGGCAACCGCACGGGCCGCTTGGGGCCGGGAACTTTCACCTCCTCAGCGCGAGAGGCACAGCGGGCACGGGCTTTCAGGGTACATACAGTACCTGCCTTGGCGCTGGACTTTTAATTTGGAAGCCCTTTTCTTTCTAAATGTGAATAGACTCCATGACGATTATTCCACAGAAACTGACCTCAAAGAAACAGACTGTGAACCTCATTACAGATTCACGAAAGTTATAAATACTAACATTCTTATTGTTCTGCCCTTCACCACCAACACATCTATGAACAAATCTATTGAAAAAACAGCTACCGGCACACCAGAGGGATTAGACTGGAAGAGTTAAAAAAAAAATTAAAATGTGTTACTGTGCTTAGAAAGACTGTATTAGCATCAGTGGTGCAGAATATGGAAATGGAAATACAGACAATAGACTTGAAGTTTCTAATGCAAAAGCATCTACAACATGGGTTAAGAAGGAAATGCAATGCCTTTTATGACAACTTGCAACAAATTTGCAGTTGAGAAAGTCGCACTGGAAAGGAGCCAAAACACTGCCACCTTAGAGACAAAGATAAAATGCTTTACAATTACGTAGTTCCCCCTTTCTGAAGTTGCTACCTACATGAAGCATTGGGCACAATCAGATCACTGATCACTTGTTTAAAAGACATTTAAACCAGTGACATTCTGTTGGAGAAAACATGCCAGTGTATGATGAGGTGATCCTGAAGTTCGTGTGTTTTTGATAGTGCCTGGCACATTAAAGAACATTATATAGCTGAGAAAATGGAAGCATCGAGCAACTCAAGAGTCCTTTACTGCTGGTTCTGGAAGGGACAGTTTATCTCCTCCAGACCCCTTTCTCTCAATTCCTGTTCTCTAGGGACAGTGAGACTTAATTGTTGTACCTTTTGAGGCCAACTAAGGAGAGGCAAAGTATTACAAATACAGATGCACCAAGAAGTGTATGCTGTGTTCCTACTCAGATAAGTTGGTGTACACATAAAAACCCAGTTTTGAAAAAGAAACACAATTTAAAATTGGGAAGTTTAAGTGTTTATTAAAAAGAAAAAGCAAAAGCCAGATATTTTCATACTTTTTTTCTTATTAAATAATCAGATTTAATTATATTACAAAATATATTAGCAGTGGAAAAAAATCCTCCAAACTTAGAATATTAAAGGTTTTATTTACTTCTGGGTTAATTTTTACCTTTTTTTTTTTTAATGTGCTCCCTTCTGTTCTAAGGCCACCTCAACTATAATGTAAAGCAACTTTTACACAAGACTATCAGTATTTCACATCTCAATGACTTGTTTTCCTGAATTAAGATCTCTTTTATATTTGTTAATTAACAGACTGAAATCCATCTTAACATCATGAGAACATTTTGAAAGTTTCTTAGGCAAGGAGTTAGCAATTTGTATTTGAAGAAAATCAGCACTTCTGGGTGAAAGTAAAATGTAAATTCAAACCACATCATTTGGATAAATTTATTATAAGAAGGGGAGATAAACAACTGTAGAATACTGTTTCTTTTTGGAGTTTGGTAAGTTAAATAATTGAAATATTTGTCATTTATCATGTCTAAGCAGAAATTACTTTTAAAATTGTAATCAGGTATCAGTGCAAACTACTGGCAGATACTCACACACATCACAGTTTCTTATATGGCAAATCAGAAGACCTACACATCTTGTTTGATTTGCATTTATCTATAAAGTCCAAGATCTATTACAGCAGATCCTGGAAAGCAATGAAAAATTAACTAAAAGGTTAGGAAATAGGCAAGGCTGCAGATGGATACAGGCACCAATCTGCAAGCTTTTAGTCCCTAATGTTCGTTGGAGCCACCCACCTTGCTGATTCATGCTGTAATGCAAAGCTCTGAAAGATTTTGAAGATGGGAGCTCTTAGTTACTTTCAATAATTCAAGTTTTGTTTACTAAGAGTGTAAATGTGCACGGACTTTCAAAGAACTCATGTTTACTAGCAAATATTTTCTCATTTTCCTAAGAGATGAGAAATTCAAATGCCTAAAATAAGCATTCAGGCACCGAAGTTGTAGGTTTAAGAAGTAACTGTAACTTTGCTGACCTGAAACACTTGTGAAAAAAGCAGCAGTTAAATGTAATATATAAAACAATCAGAAAAAATCTGTGATGAGTGTACAAAAGTATAGCAGTACTAGAAATGTTTAGTTCGGTTTACTGAGTTTATGAAGACAGTAACATCATGTTCTCATCCAAACTGGGAAACTAATGGAAAACCAAGATGGATCACTAGCAGGGAGAATTTAAGGCTCAAAAAGAGCTCAGCTTTGTACACTAACTGTAGATCTCTTAACTCTTCATGTAATTATTTAGACCAATGCCATGACTACAAGGAAGTCACAGCATATTGTCCCTTGCAGATACAGGGTACAACAGATAAACATTTGAACATGATCTCCACCCAGGAAAAAACCAGGCAAGCCTTAGAGCAGGCCCTTACAAAGGATATGTAAAAGCCCAAAAAAGCAAGCAAACAAACAAAAGCCACAAAGAAGATGCTCTTAGGTGAACTCAACACACTGCAATAGCAAAGTCAACTGCATTTTCTGTGGCTCTCTCATCTTCTCCATTTTGAGATGTCTGAAGTACACTAGAAAAACACCATGAAACACGAGATGCCTAAGGCTAAGGAAGTTGTCCTGTGCTCTGATAGCAAGAACTGTCACTTCCACATAGCAACTCACATGACCTTTTAGGATGGAATGGCTCTCCTGCCAGGCCTGCCTATTTTGTCTTCTCTGACTGCAAATGAAAGCCAGGCTAGTTAATCTTGTGGTAGACCTCAACATTTTAGTTACCTAAATCTCAGAAGAGAAAACCCAACTTGTGCATCTCAAAGCAGACACTCCATACAGCCTCTCCTAAGTTTAATTATAGGAGGAATGATTTCTGTCAAAAGTGACTTCTATTTAACAATGACTTAAATAAACAAGAAACTACATTTTAAGCTTGATTTTGTATCTGTATTCATCTCCTCTAAAAGATTATTATTTCATTAGCAATTATTTAAATGTTTGTTTGCAATTAAATATAGTCCCACTAAATCTGGTGACCTTTTAAAACTAGGGAATAAATTTTACATACCTAAGATTATATTGCTTGTTAGATGCTAAATAGTTACATTTTATCTGAAAACATCTAAATACATTTTTTGGTTATTTAATACTTCATTAGTTTGACAAGAGCAATGTTTGGATGAAAAGTACAATAATATGAAAAACGGCATTCAAAATAATTCTTAGCTTGATCTCTTTTAAATGTACTGGATACATCCACAAAATATATTTTGTTAACAAAGAGTACAGAACCAATTGTTTATGGTTGCCACTGCCTTCAGCTTTTAGAGAGAGCAGATTTTACCTTCATAGATCTATCCTGTCTATGGAAGAGGGAAAAAAAATGCAGAACCTTTTCAATTCCTAACCCATTTCCAAGTTTGACCTTAAAGTTGTTTGAATTGAATTGGTTAAAGTGATATTAAACTGCAAGAAAGAGCTACTACTATCAGACTATAGCACTTCAAAAACTTGCTTCCCACTCTTACTCTATAAAGAGGGAGGGGCTTGTGCTATTCCATTCATCAGTTCAGTGCATTCTCTTTGAGACTCTGGCAACAAAACTGCTTAAAGTTTTAAGACAGTATAGTGCATACAGCTGTAACAGACATTATTAATTTTGTATTTTGAGAGAAAATATTTAATTTAAATAACTCTGTTCTAAGATAAATGTTTACCTTTCCTCATTTGTTCTAGGGCAGTACTTTGTGTAAACTCTGGAGCTCATTTCGGTGGTAAGGTAGTACCATACAATGCTTTGCGAAGCCCAGAGGCATGAACAGATGTTCCGTAAGTAGATCTGCAAGTAACAGTCAAGATGTACTCCAGAAACCAGCTCTTTGTACATGTACATCCCAGCAGTACCATGCACTTAATACTCCTGTCCCCTTCCATGTTTTCTCATGACAGAGGCCGATCAAAACCAGACTGCTCTCTGTGCACTCTCTGAATTGGTGGCAATCCAGTTTTGGCTGCCACTTTTCTGTGGAGCCTCTCAACCCCTCCCCTCAGTACCAGGCACTGGTCTGTGATGTGATGGGGGACAGAAGTGTGAGTCTTCTGGCAAGGAAGCCAGAAACATAAGCAATTCCTTGGCAACTTTAATTGTTCTAAATAAGAAATTGTTAACATTAAAAACATCAGACCGAGTGATATCAGGCTTCAAGTTTCCAAGCGTCACACCCGCATGAGCCTCTGCAATCTTGAAGCAGCTTCAGCTTTGGAGATACCACTGGAGACTCGTGTCAAGTCTAAGGCAGATATTCTGTGCACAGAGAGCAGCAGGTATGACTCCAGCTTGAAGATCAGGGTCTTCAGTAACAAAACTGTGAAGATGCCAGATACCTGACTTCCAAGGGCTTTTGTTTCTTATTTAGTTATTGCTAATCTCTTCTGAAAACAAAACAGACCAAGGGGCTGATGACTTTGAGTATGTTTCAACATCACAATATTTTTGATTGAAGAAAAATATGGTAGCTGTACTTAACTCATTCTTTCCATAAGGAACACAATTTTAGGTGAAAAGAAGACTACACTGCTGATAAATGCGATTATGAAGTTTTTAAGGCAGGAAGTGGGAATAAATGTGTTGACATGGAGAGAGAAAAAAGCTTATCAAACTGATTATAAAAGTAAGCTTATCTGAGAATTCCTCTAAACACAGCTAATGAAGTAAATTCAAGCAATGAATAGCCTCATCTCTTGCTAGTGAAATCCTGTAGTTAGCACAGTAAACATACAGGTAAATGTTACCCTTTTTATCAAAGTTGTTTCATAATTAAGACATAAATTCTTAAATAAGGAGCTTAGAAAGAAAAAGATCAGTTTTTAGCATGTTACTCTCTAACTGATAGGACACAAGGACATCACAAAGATGATCTTAAAAATACTGAAGTTACTCAAAGTAATTCTTTAAATACCAGGAAGAAATTCTTCAGGCCCAGTAAATTTGCCAACATGTAACCATTTTCTCTCCTGTTTCCCTTTTTTCTAGGCAAGCTTCTTCAATCTTTGTCACTCATATCAGTTGCATAAGCGATACACTGGCAGTAGATTTCTGATGTTTTGGATTAGCCGTCACCATAACAAACCAAAAAATTCAACACACAAACTGCAGCTCTGAAAACAGTGTAAACAGCCACACTCCTTTAGGTAGTCAGCATTTTTGTTAATACAAACCTTTTACTACTTAGGCATTTATTCTCTGTCAGCTGACAGGTGTATCTACTTTCATCCCTATCTGTTAACACTCATCTTTGGTGGTATCTAAATTTCCATCTTTCATAGGCCTCCCCTCACTGTGTTTAAAGTCGATGAAATTCCTTTAACCTGAGCTGGTCTCTTATTACAGCTTGTCTGGCACATACTTTCAGTCGTGACCTTCACATCTCCAAGAAACTGTCCTATCTCCTCAGTTCCTCTCTTACTTCAGACTTGTATTCTGTGAGATGTTATCAATTTTCTGTGGTCTGACTTCTTTAAGTCCAGTCATTTTTATTTTGAGGTTCTCCCTTCCCCCAAGAATTGTGAATATTTAATTTCACTTTCTTTCTTTCTTACGCAAGTTATCTTAAATCACCCATCCAATACTTTGCTCACTTGCTGCTGCTGTAGTCATTCTTGATCCCAGCAATTGGTTCCTAGTGGGTGTAATGCTGTCTGTCCTAAATTAGACAGCAGTCAGGTACTTTGAGTATGACATTAATCTGAACACTAAAATTCAGCTATGAACTCTAAAGAGCATCCACTCTCCAAATGAAATCTGTGTTCTACACTGATGATTATTTTTATTGGACTTGTACTTGCCCTGATACACAAAATGCTGTCTAGACAAAGAGTCCCTGCATCCAAAAGTTACAACTGAAGCACACACAGAGAAGCACATATAGAAGATACTGTGAGAAGGTAGGGGTGAAAAATCCAGGGAGAAAATAGGCTTTTCTTGGGGAATAAAAATATAATATCAATATTTTGCTGATGGCTAAATGGTTTTCACCTACAGATGTAGACAATGTCTGTGCACGATTTTGGATTTCAATTCAAACAAAACCTACACACTAGAGCTGCCTTATTTGGAACTTTCTGACACACCCCACTCTAAACAGTCTTACTGGGCCTGTGGCAGTATCACAGTCAGAATGTGCACTGCTCACAAGGCAGCTGTGCACAGCAGTTTCTTCTCATGCTTACAGAGCCTCACCTTATTCAGGAGGACTCAAGCTGAAGGTTGCCTTCCCATACACAAAATGAGTAGCTAGCTACAAATGTGAAGTGAACGACTAGTGAAGAGACACAGAACTGAGCTGTACAGAAACAGATGAGTAGAAAATGTGCTTTCCTCCTCCCTCCCCTCAAGAACATTCCTATCCTGAGCTTCTAAATGAATTTCTGTAAAATACACTGATGACTAGTACTTGTGTTTGCCATGTGCTGAGGAAAAGAAAGGCATTAGCCTCACTAAAAATATCTTGCCTGAAGAGTTCAGGGCCAGCTATGAGAAGATTTGCTCTTTGGGAAGAAGAAACAACTCAACCTGCCTTAAAAAAAGAACCCCATCTGCAGAATACTGTGATAACCTACTCAAGTTTCACAGACATACTCTTACTTACTCTTGTAAATAACTAACGGTGAGCATGTGTTTCATGTGTATTTTTAATGTCCAGTAACCCACAGTTCACAGTTCACCAATAAAGCAGGAGGAGAAGCAGGCTCATATACAAGGGAGCAAAACAGATGTCCAGTTAGATAACCATCTCGGATGATAAGCAAATAACTACTGTAGGTTAGTTCTAGGAATAAGACTTTCTATAAAAAGTTCCCAGCTTGAGACATCTGTTCTTTTTTCATAATCAGTTCTATGCAATCTTAAATCCTCATGTACATTAAGGCAATGGTCATGGCACTGAGACATACAAGTTTTCCCAAGTAATCCGAAGTCTTGATATGAACATGCTAATAATCTAATAATTTCCTCCTTGGATTCCCATCCATGTCCGTTTTAAAGTTGTGGACAAGAAGAAAAAAGGTGAAGATTGTGGTTACATTTAATAAGCAATTAATGCTTATCTTCTAACTTCCAGCGGATGCATTTCTATTCAGTCAGCTGTACCACACTTAGAGCTGACTTCAGCGACACTGCAGACCCCATCCTGAAAATGTCCACATTTTTAAATTCTCATGACTAAGCAACCCTACAGATTTGAAAAGAACTTGGACATGGGTCTACTCAAGAGGTAATGTTGAATTAATTCAATTTCTTCTGAACAAGATTTACCTTGCTAGGAACGTGTAAAAATGTGAAATTTAAATATTCAAAAATGCTGCTGAATCAAAGATGCCCTAAGAACGCTTAGCAAAAAGTACAAATAGAAAAAAGAAACTGATATTTCAAGTTGGAGGAAATATTTGAGTGTTGGACAAGAAGGCACAGTAAAGGGAATAATTCTTGTTCACAGACAAAATTAGTCAATGAAAACATTTTCTAAGCTAAGTATCTTTTAGTTTTCAAACTATTTATACAAAATACAAAAAAGCAGTTTTAATGTGGTCAACCTCAGACTGCATGGCCAAAACATGCCTCAAATAGCACAGATATTATTCATTTTGTAATTAAGAGAAAAGGATGGTAAGTTAGCTCATTGGTAGTTTATTTCAAAACCTTTTGAAGATTAATATTCATAGGTGTAAAGTAGTCTAAGCTCTAGAGTCAGGAAAGACTCATGCATCCCTTTTTGAATTACAGATAAAGATGAAGATTTGCCTCAATGGACAAATGCATCTGTATTATCACTGAAAAATCCATTAGAAACTAATTAGAAACAAATTCACCCATAGCTTGGTCTGCACATCTATATATTCTAAAACAAATTAATTCCCTTCTTTCCTGCCCTACAGTTTGTTTTTTTAATGACCTTGACTTATCTTCCACTAATTAGGAGAGCAGTTGTCAGGCTTTCGCTTTCAGAGAATGGATAATGTTGTTACGTGTATGCAAGACCCAGTTCTGCAGTATACTGGAAATGCTCCTCCAGAGAAGGTATTTTGACATAAATTCTATTAACAAGAAGCATTTGTTTCCTTAATGTGTGTATTCTCTTAAAACTATTCAGGTTTGACAATTAGGTTCCATGTAACTTTGGTCACAGAAATGTGCAAAGTCTTGAAGCCTCTTTAACATTTACTGTACTTTGAAGCAGAAAGCTTTTAAAAAGGACCATTAACCGGAAACTTGTGGGAGCAAGCTGTCCAAAGAACTGCCTGGCGAACATTATTCATGCAGGGTAACCCTGACCAGTTCATCACACCTTCAGCTTGAAGCTTCTACAACTTTTACACCTATTCACATATACCAATCAGTGTCCCTTTAGCAAGGAAAGTGCAAAGCAAACAGATGTAATACCATTTCTTATGCATGACGATCTTTTAATATCTACAAAAGACTTGAAGAAATAAAACCCTAAGGGTAAGCTCTGAAATTCTGAAATCCATAGAAAGGCACCTGTCTTTTTCTATTTTTTTCTTTTTCCATTTGGCCTTTGTGCTTTCACATCACAGATTAAAAATGTGAATACAGGTGAAACATTATTGAAATCAAGATTAATTAAATAACTTTAAATGCTAGATCACAAACTTTAAAAACAATACTATTAAAAGTGGTTTGCTTCAATTGTGTATTACGTGAAAGTGAAACAAATTCACATTTACTTTATGACAAATTTTACTGCATTTCTAAATGAGTAACTATCTTCAAAAATACACTTTTCATGGTTTTTATCAGACACGATTTATAATTAAAAGATTAGAACAATTTGTTTGGGTTGAAAAGACATTACAAAACAAAACACTTAAAATTATTAACAAAATATTACAGCCAAGTATTTTAGATATTTGAACTTGCCTTTCTTGGGTCGATTCAAAGACTGTGATACTTGCCAAGAAGGTCAAAAAAGGCTAACAACCCTCAAATATGTTTGTTTTCTTTTTAAAGCAAGGCTGCAACTGCAAAAATGGATAGAGTTAAGTAGAACAAACATCTTGAAACAAATTTATTATAAAGTGAGGTATGGTAGTGCTGAAGTGCTACAGTGGATTTCTGCATATTCAAACTTATTTCAGGTCAACTACTCTGAAGTTTGAGGTCAGCAGACTGTGACTGCTTACTTCAATCTTTTGTTGTATGACCCTTTGCAGATGTCCAATGGCCACAAAGATGATACATTCAATTAAGCAAAAACTAACATGATCAGATATGAATGAGCATATCTGGCAATTTAGAAGGCAAACTGTAAGTAAAAATGCAAGCATACAACTTATTCATAATAAATACATTTTCAGGCATTTGACATTATCAATATTTTTAAAAGAATTTAAATAATAAATGCAACTATTTTATACATAACTGTACCATTTATTATACACACAAGTATATCAGTTCCCTTTGTTTACAAAGGCTGGTTACAGATATATGGAATGTTACAGTACCATCTTGCATAAAATTTTAGTACAATTCGTACTTCAAAAAAGGGTGCAAAACACCAGCCTAATAAATCTGACTGAATTGAAATATTTTTAATTACATCATTAACACATACACAACAAGCTGTACATAAGCCCACTTTTCAATCACCACTTCAAGATACTGTAGCAAGTACATTAGATTATAAATGATTCCAACTAGTCAGTTAAATTTATTAAAGGTTTGCACTGCTACTCACTCTGGAACCTTTGAGATAAAGCCTGTATTCACGACTTACTGAGCTCTCGTTAGTACAGTTAGAGGCAGTCAGCACTGGTTGCCAAAGTACTAGTCACAAGAGATTTCCTCAGAGAAACTTGAACTGGGAGCAAACATTTTTGGATATTCCCTTCAAGGATCAAAAAGAAGTTTTATGGGGTCAAGACTCTCCATTCTGTACCTTGGATGCTGGTGGATGCATGAAGTCCTTAAAGGGAACCAGTGCCTCCTTCAAAGCAGAGCACACTTCTGAGGATGAACAAGTGATACATTCTACTAAAGTCGGGTACAAGGCAATAACTTGTGCCCATGTGCTAGAATCAACTGCAGGGAAGAAAAGAACAGACTGAATCACTTACTACTGTCCAAATACTAACAACAGATTTTTTTCAATACCTCTAAGTCAGGGCACACTCACAGTGTGCCTAAACATAGGTACTTGGTGCTATACAGACACTGTGGCATCCATGCAGGGCACTCAGATATGGGCCAAGATTTCTGCAGGAGAACCATTTGTTTTTTCAACTGCAACTGGAGGCCAGATGGATAATATCCTTAAAGTGGTGCTACACACCTGTGTTTCTACATATAAGTCATTCACTGTGGTTTTGGGATAAAGAACTGACAAATTTAACATAATACTTCTATTCAATCTGTAATACACAAGCGTTTTCTGCCTGCTTTTCTCAACTGTTGACAGAAAATTGAACTGGATGCACATTTCACTTTTGGAAAATTGTCAGCAGTGAGACTTTCTATTGATTTTAGATCATTTCAGATTACAAGAACTATAGAACGCAAAGGTAGAAAACACTGGACAAAGACAAAAAATATCCATGGTGAAGTTTTGTTACTCCAACAAGTAAAATTAAACACTGTAGCATGAATCTTATTATAATGTCACTTCCTTGCTTATTTCTGTTTTAGCTCTGCTTTCAAAAAAGAACAAAGCCCTGGCTTCAGACAACAGTAATAATTATCTTAAATAAATAAAATTATTAAAAGGTAGAAGAAGTGAGAGTGAAATGATTCTGTAATTTTTCCAGTGGTTCTCTTTCTAAGAAAGTGTGTGGGAGGTTTGGCAAGCAGTGCTGCATATGGACCAGGGGAAATATGTCTCTCATTGCAGGAAGAGGGATGTGGGGAACAGTCCAGCTGAGTTGGCTACTCTACCCCTCTAAGAGGAAGACCCACTAAAGTAGCACTTCAGTTACCTTCAGAGTTAGCATCCCGGCATAAAACTTGCACCCTTTTGCCATGAACCTTGGAAACTGTATCATTATAACTCTGGCTGCTCAGTGATGATGCAAATGAGGAACTGCCTCTTTCCAGAAACTCACCTGCCTGTGTTTTTCTGGAAAGGGTGTTTCATTTGTTTGTTTCAGGATTGAAAAGGGTGTTTTTTCCTGTTCCTCCTAATATCAAAAGCAGGGAGGTAGGGGGAAATGTATACACAATTCTGTCACAACTTCAGAGCCCAATACAGTGGGCTTAACCAAGACTCATGATTGTTTCCTTCCAAGAACTCTCCACACATACCGAAGGTGCAGCTTACAAGAGGAACAGGATACACGATTATAAATGAAATTGAGGTCTTTCATTTAATTCAGCCATTTAAATACATCTGTCAACCATTTACTCAGGCATCAATGAGCTAAGCTCAATCCAGGGGACAGGAAATAATAGAGCAGGAAGAGAGGGAAAGCAAGAGCACAAGTGTATGTATCTACCAGCCTGTCCATGCATTTAACTTGTACACCCCTTTAACTGCAGATTGCACCTATGTGAACATGATCCATAGCAACCTACAAAGGTATCATGAGAAGGAAAAAAGTGTCTAGCCAGGCTTCATATATTTAAGAATTCTATTAATATTTTTGGAACGGGGTTTTTTTTCTTTGTTTTCAGAAGACACCAAGCTTTATCTAATAAAGGACACCATAAATTGAGGTTTTCTCTTTTATTAAACATATCTTAGGTTCTTATACTTTTAGGCATGCTGGAAGAACTTTGTGGGGTTTCTTGCTGTCTACCTGCCACCTACATATACAAAGAATTACAGAATACTGACTCTTACAGACTACACTTTTCTTTCAAATTTCTGGGAAGACTACTAAAGGAAATAATAAATGCATCTTTGGCGAAGATATAATGTTACCTTATTTAGAACCATGTTACTTAACAACCATCAACTTACCATTTTCAGGTTGAGTCTTTTTAAGTGAATCTATGAGAGTACTGACAGCTTTTAAAACAAATATTATTTCTGTTACTTGCTGCCTACAAATGAAAAAATGCAAACAGTCAACTACTCATTTTTGTTTCAATAATATAAGTTTTATAGAAAAAACTTTCCCACCATTATTGCTGTTATCTCAGCGAGGACAGCTTTAGCTGTGATACTGGAAACAGCAACACCATACAAATCTCAATCTGAAAACACTCATATCAGGGTAAGTGATAAGGCTAACATAAAGATAATAATTTTCCACATTCATGATCAAAAACCTTCAAAAGTTAAGCAAATTTCAAGTAAGTTCCCATTTTAAAGAATTTCTTAGTATTTCAGTCAATTTTTCCATTTCAAGAACACTTACTTGAGTAATGATTCACAATATTGCTGTTTGGATGTTTTATCGTATTTTTGAGGATATTCTACCCACCTCTGAATTTAGAAACTACAAATAGCTCTACTGGGAATAAAAGGAAATCCGATTTCAGAAATATTAGCTAGAGAGATCAGAAACATTGTTTCAGTAACTGAAAATGTAACAGCACAGACTATGACCATTGCTACTTAAAGGTTTTTAAAAAAAAATTTGGTACCAGCAATTTTCTTTGAAATATCTTCCCCATAAAGATTTCCCTGCCTTTTAAATTTCATTATCTCCCACACCCCTCATTTTTTTCATGACTAAGTGATATTTTGAATGCAAACTTCTTTTCATAAAGTCCTGGTAATACCTTTATTTTCTAAAGACAACGCACATACCGTGGAAGAGGACATTTGCCACTCAATCTCTCATCTTCTATGTAGCGATGCAATACATCCTGTGACCTTTTCAAGAGCACAGAAAGTGCCATTCTAGAGATGTAGCCTTCTTGAGGAGTTGTGACTTTATTACTGAATGAAAATTGGAGCAGTGTTTCAAAACACACCTTAGAAAACTCCTCTCTCATTCGAATATCTATTTCGGCTTCTGTCGAAGTAAAATAATGCATTTAATTGTGCAGTGTGCATGATGCTGCATTTCAATCAGTTTATTATAAATTGAGAAAAGGTTATCACTTCTCTAGTATTAAAAAATATTAACAGTGATAAGAACAAATAATAAGAATACATTCTAAGAAAAAATGACTGTGCAAAAATCACAATAGTTCCAAAAACAAGAAATTCATTCTGCCACATTCTCAGTAACATGTCATGTACCTGACATTGCTTTAACTATAAAATACATGAAATAATCTAAAAACAGCAAACCCAGTCCTACATTGTAGGTACTACTCATATTTGGTACCGTACAATTCAAGTATTTTTCTATGTAATGGTTTATGTCCAGTTTTTTCATCTTTCCAAAAATCCCTAGAAATGTTTTGTCTTAAAGGCAGAGAAGGTATCTGGTTAGGTACACCATATAGTTACACTAAGGTCATTTAGTTTTTAAGAACAGGATATTATATCTGTCTTACAATTGTCTGAAATGATTGCTAGAACTGGCACAAAGGAAAATAAACTATGTAGAAAGTAACACAAGTACAATATTATATATTATACGGTCCAAGCAGTAAGGAAGTAATTTTTTAAAAATTGCAAGGAAAGCTTGGCAACTTCCACAAAATATAGTTTATAAAAAATGTTAGATATCAAACGGTCTATATTGAATTTGTGCCAGGGAACTTCAAGTCTTTATCATAGTAAGTACTCTCAACATTTTAATTATTTTCTAGTAGATTTAAACACTGTATTTTTTTGTCATTCAGGTACCATACCTGTAAAGGAGGATGACTGAGAATGTATTGAGCCTTTATTGAGCATAGTCATTATTTGACCAACAAATTCCTTAGGAATAAAATTAGCATATGGCAGTATCTCTGTGCTGATAAGCTGCACCACCTAAAATAAATCACATATATTTATATTGGTTTTCTAAATAATAAAATTGTAAA
Organism: Corvus hawaiiensis; assembly: GCF_020740725.1. Taxonomy (NCBI): domain Eukaryota; kingdom Metazoa; phylum Chordata; class Aves; order Passeriformes; family Corvidae; genus Corvus; species Corvus hawaiiensis. Next base: position 47,106,398 of record NC_063216.1, read on the forward strand.
TCTAGTATGAAGAAACATTTAACAAGAGAGAAAGGCCTAATTAGACTTCACAAAATCTTCTGTTGCTAGCATTTGAAATTTGCAGATATGTCCAAAAGTGTGGTCTTGCATGGGACAATTAACTTGAAATAATAAACCTTTCCCCCCACCACTTTTGCCAGAGTTTCTGATCAGATTTCAAATGACATTTGAAGTGTAGTCTTCAAATCGAATTTATGGTTTTGAAAAGAGAAAATCTAGCATGAGGAATCTCTCTCTCCCTTAACCGCAACTCAATACCCTCACTATGACATTAACACACATACCACATCCCTAACAATGTGACATCTGCAAAGCAGAACAAGTGTGTTAATTATCTAAACAAGCTTAAGGCAATACACATTAACAGAAATGCTCTCCATCCTTGTCTTGATGCTCCCATTCAGGAACAAAGTGGGTTTACGTCTCCATAAATTAATCCATTAGATTTGAGAATTCTGCTCACTGCAGGCAGAACTGCTCCCGTTTTTCATCCGGATATCTTTGTGTTCCAGCCACCCCTCTGGAAAGATGACGGTGATGAAACCACTGATACTGCCACGTCTTCTCTGCAACTCCTTTTGTTTTGTATCCCTAATCTCTGTTCTGCCACATTTCTTTGCCCTGGAGTTAAAGGGGACAAGTTGCTCCTCACTTCAAGTATCATCTTCTCTTAATTTTCTTCGGCCTTATGAAACCAAACATTTTCTCTTTACAATTACAGCGATCTTTGTGCTGCATGAACAACACATAATTTCTTCATTTATGCCAAAGCTTCTCAATATTGAGAACACATTTTAAGGGCAACAATGTCTAAGAAAAAATGAATTTTTGCTAATCGCCCTCTCAATGCAGAAAGCACTCCTTTTATGTTTAATTGTCAGCTTTCTCTGTGGTCTACAATACCTGTGTAAATGCTCAGCAATAACATAATAGTAAGGATCACATAATGAGTTAGAGGCAGAAACATTCTGGCTTAGCCACTCTACACTGTTTTGAAGATGAGAGGAAAAGAAGCAGTTTGTGGCACCCCACTTCCTACTTTTTGCATCACCCTGAAGAAGCTGAATTCTGGGCCTATGAATTTCCTGTCTTGTTTTCAAAAATGAAAACAATATCACAGAAAAAGTAATGAAAGGGTAACTTTTCAAAAAATTATTTCAGAACCGAATGCAACTTGTCAATGTCACTAATTTGTTACTTGCAATAGTATATTTGTTAAAAGTTCCTTACCTCAACATCAATACTCTCATTCTTCTGAAATTCTTGAATTGAGAGATTATCAGGAGGTGTACTAAAAATAAACAAAGTGCATTATACTTTAAATTTACATCATGTGTAAGGAGGTAAGTATGGGAAAACACATTACATTTACAGTTATTACATGCATCAAGTTGGTACTATTATATGGTAATGATTAATGATCACAAGGCCAGGTTGGATGGGGGCTTTGACCAACCTATTTTTTTCACTCACTATGCAAGAAAAATACTTTCAAGTTTCAGCAGTTCATCTGTAAAAATTTTTTTTAATTTTACATTTTCCTCTACATTAATGAAAAACTTTTCATTAATGGGACATTACCATGTCCTTTTCCCCTGCTAACTGAAATTATGTATATGTTCTCATTCTTAATGAATTTTATTAAAGGAAAAACCCATTTTATAAACAATAGTTTTGAAGAAATTTAGAACTTTCTGGCGTTCTTTATTTATTTTCAGGTGAAATGTCCAGAAGCAATTCAACAGACCCTGTTGAATCAGAGCTAAGCACATGCTCACAGGCAAGGCAGCTGCCCAGTATAGGACTGTGAACTTGTGCCAATCTTGTCCTCGTAACGGTACTCATCTGGGCCTGTCTTCTCCATCCCATTGCCAATTTTAAAGAAAGTTTAAGAACCCTGAAGGTTTTGAAATCTCATTCAAATCTGGTTAGTTTAGCTGACAGATGTTTTGTTTTATTTTACATGATTTTTTCTTTCAGTGTTCCTGTATGTTGCTGACCAAGACAAACATGATTTTTCCGAGATAGGCTTGTTTCTTCCCCATCTTCTGAGTGCTTAGCATAACACACTGGAAGATCAGTCTTCACACCTACAGCTAATTTTCAGTTTGGACAATTATGAATGTATTATGTATGTACCAATGTATCTGCTTGAAAAATAAATATATCTCTGCTCCTCAAAGAGACTTCATGTAGATGAAGTCTAGATCAATTTATCTTTGAAACGGACAAGTGTTACATGTGTGACTAGAAAAAACCACAAAGAATAAAATATGAAATATTGTATTTATTACTGGGTTGTGTATTAAGCAGTCATGAAGTTTGGAATTTTATGTTGAAAACATAGAATAAAATAAAATATTAAGTAGTTGTTCAGTCAGTACCTTTTCTAACACACAGAGCTGTTAACTATGCAAAACCTTTAAACAGTAATGTAAGCTAGTATGATACATAGAAATGCAGGTCATGTTGAAATACAAGGGAAGATTTCACTCTGACACTTCCTAATTTATGACTCGCTGAGCTGAGGTTTACTTAAAGACATGTTAAGACCTTCCTGCCCAGTCATCCATATCTGATCTATCTTATATACTACAGATTATGGTACGTATTTGTTCACGTAGCAAATTATTCCCAAGTAAATAGATTTTTGTAAGGTGCCTATATGGATACATCTATCTAGGGGCAAAATACTTTGGTGTTCTGGCACAACATATCCAAACCGTACTGGAGGGTCAAGAGCCAGGAAAGATAAGAGTGTGATGCAGCAACTTTCCCCAGTACAGAGCTCCCAGCCCCTGCCCACTGAACAGCGAGGGCTTCAGAGCCAAGAGCAAAAACCTAACAACCACCCGGAGTCCTGCTGTGCACAGCACTCTGTTCAGAAGCATCTTTTGGGAAAGTATTGATTTACTTCCCTCATGTGAGCATAGACTTCTGCTCTAATAAATTATATCTGTATCTATATCTATATATCTACACACACACATTTGTTGAATTTTATTGTATATAATGGCTTGACATGCTTCTATGAAAGCCTCTGGGAAAGAAGAACAATATGAAATAATAAACAGACCAGCTTCTTACTTCTTACTAGAAGACAATTTTGTGTAAATTAAGTTATATAAAATGTATTAATTTTAAATGTCATTTTGATTTATGACAAAAATCAAGATTATTGAGTCTCCTCAGCTGTAGCTAGCTTTAAAAAAAAAATTTAAAAAGCTGAAACTTCTATCTTGGAAGTTGTTAATTCTCTATGACAGTAGTATTTTCCTTTTTCATTTACCTGGGCTCTCTGGGCTGTATTTGAAATTTCTTGTACAAAGCTGCAGAGACCATTTCTGCTGTGCTTTGTACATTTTAAACAACGAGTATCCCCTCTCATTTAGCCCCACAGCTGGCTTGAAACTGTTCCTATCCGAAAGATAGAGGTGGCACCGTGCAGAAGAGGTTCACTATCTTAAATACCGTTATTCACAGAGCTTTAATTTAAGGGTTCAAATTACAGTGACCTCTTGTCTAATCAATGCCAACTCAGTTTCACTGCCAGAAGCAATATTAGGCTATCTACACATACGGTTTCTAGGACCACAGTGACTAGAAGGGTTACGAGTTAAACTAGAAAAATGTTTGAAATATTGGTTAAAAACTTAGAACATCAGTGAAATAGTTTCATCTTTCTACCCAATGCTCAGCCAGGTGGAAACTTGGAGAACATGCATACAAAAATAAGACAAAGTGCACTGGCATATTTTAATGAACAAAGCTAAAGGAGATAAACTAATCAAATCTGTTATGCAGTGTTGCTCAAAGGACTGACTGCATTAAGGCTTTTGTGAGTCTTACAGAGATGCAGATGTTTCATATTTAGAACCATCCAGCAGTGCTAAGTCAGGCTTGGAGAATAAAGATTTGAAGAGAAGGTACAAAAGGAAGTAATTTACCTAGCTTTGCATAAAGCCTGGACAGACAATAGCACAGGACATCTAAAACATTTAATAGTGGAAAGTGTGGAGTATGACGATGTATCAAGAACGAAGGAAGAAAAGTAAGGGGTTTTTGTGAGATAAAGTTCTGGTTTACTTGAAACAAAGAGCTTAGAAAAAATTACAGAACGCCAGCATAAGAAAGTAAATTTTCAGTTCTAACCATATTCAGGTCTAACTGTATATATCTAACTATTCCTGTCACAAGGGGTGACATGTTAGAGAATGCTAAAAATCCAGACAACACAGTAATGGGGTTACTCTGTCTCACTGTCAGCCTCTTGGGGAGTCAACTGAACTGCATTTCCCAAATTCTTTGTGCTTCAGAACCTTTCCATTCCATGCTGGCTTTAGTCAATTTGTACACTCCTGCACATAACTTAATAACCTCCCTGTCCTGCATGACACATTTGCAAGTTGGAAAGCCACCAGAGATTACCTGACTCACAGCTGCAGTAAAGCCACTTGGTCAGGTTCAGCAGGGTTACTAAAACCAATTCAAGTTTATAAGTCATGAATCTAACTATGAGCATTCTCTTCAGCTGTGGCTTGGTTAATTGATTTTGGTGATATGGACAAAAGTCCAAGTAGTACCAAAAGTTTTAAAAAGCACAACTCATTGTTAATATAAATAAGTCAGGAAACACACCAAAAAACAGTTCTATACCACCTGGCTGGCCTTAAATAGAGGACCAACATGGATAGTTGGAAAGTACATTCTCATTGCCTTCCCCTGCAACCTGAAGGTTGACATGCACCTCAACTCAGCAATAAATTCTGGCTGTTACTTTCAAAACAGTGAATAAATTCTCTCAAATTGCCTTGGAATAAGGCACCACTATGACTGACATATGTTTTCTATGAGAATTACCAAAAAAAATTAAGGAACACACTAAATTTGAAAATTCTGAATTCAATTTCCTTGCAAGTGGAACAACTACAAATTCAAGAGACTGAGTAAACTGCAATTATAAACCACTAGAAGACACAATTTAGCAAATTTCAAACCAAAAAGGGCAGGTTGCCCTACTTGCTAAGGGTAGTTTCATAGCATCTTGCACAGAGTGCAGAAAGATTAAAGCAAAGAAAATCCGAAGAGAATTACCTCAACGTGGGGAACTTCCACAGCTATCTCTAGAGCCCTCCTTGCATCACAGCGAGAGAGACACGCTTCAGTAGCAATATGGGGAGGAGGAGGAGAACAAAGCGGATGAAGAAAAGGAGAAATGACTGCTATTATAATCATCCTGACTACTGGCATGAGGAAGATGTACTCCCTTTTCAGCTTTAATTTTTTTTAGGAGCACAAGGCTCAGGCTGATAGAGAGAACAGAAAGGCTATCTATCCTAAAGCTACCAAGGGACAGGGCTCTAACTGTATGTAGGGGAACCACACTCTTGGAAGACAAACTGCTATTTAGAAAAAGATTAACATAAGGCAGGTAAAAAAAAAACAACCCCAAACCAGACATTCTGTAGCCACACAACATACAACTATGTAAGCAAAATCCATCTACTCACACCAAGCCTGGAAAGCGTAATGATAATGGGCATTAATTATAGTAACAGGTCAAATTTTCTTGTTGTAGCCATGTGGTTCCATAAAATACCAGCCTATTTTTAGTGTTTTTAATTATTTTGAACCTTAAAGTTTCTAGGTGAAAGAAAAGTTTTCTACACTTTTCTAAGGACACCTTTAATTATGATTAAAAAATTTTTTCTAAAACATGTTTTGTATGTGAAGTTATAGTGTACACTCGTTGCTAAAGAGGTAAAACCAGACTTAAGACAGACATCATCAGGCATCATAAATATTCACACAAGTACTATTTTTCTTCTACCTCCAGAGAATATTTGCCCATGTGTGACAAATGGCAAAAGGTATTAGAATTAACATAAAGAGTAATAGCTTCTAGCAAGCAACACATTAAGATGAAATTTCTATGGTTGAAATAATATTCAAGTAAAGCATAAATCACTCACTGTAAATTAAAAAAAACCACAATATATTTGGCCAAAAAAGTAATGAAGATGATAGGTGATTATCCTGAATTACACCAAAGAGCTGTGATAATTTTACTTCCCTGGATTTATGAACAGTTAATACCAAAAAACTGTAGCAGTACCAGCCTTGGTCAGCTAAGAACATGCAAAATGGAACTGTTTCATTTGCTTTGCAAATATTTAGGAATAATTAAATTACAGCAAATAGTAATATGTATTCCCAAAGCAACTTTTAAGGGAACATACATTCTTCTACAATAACCTGAAAAACCTTCATTTTAATTCTGTAAACCCAACAATGATATAGTATAGGGCATTAACTGATGTGGACTGCCTGTCTCAGAATGGAAGCAGGAATACTAACTGCAGCTAAAACCAAAACCAAGCAAGATACTGCAAAGATTATTTTATATTAAAGAAACAGTGAAGCATAAAATAAAAATTTGGATGACTGAAGTGTCTTTTAATCCATCATGGTGATCTTTTCTACTTTAAGGTCCTCCTATTTAATAGAATTTTCTTTCAAATAAATGAAAAAACAATAGGAAGGTTTTTCACCTGATTGCCATATAATCCTATTGATGCTATTCCAAACCCATTCATTATTACACACATTTTCACTAATGGATGTGTCTCTAAAATAAATTTTCATTGGTATTTATTTTTTGTTTGTTTTGGGCAAGCTGCTATTTATCCATCATTAGTAAATACAGCTGTGTTTGGTTGCTCACTTTTGTGTGTTTCAAAACTAAACACACAGCATATTAGTGTAAAGCACTGAGGAGCTTTACTGTTCTCTGTTAAAAAGAAAGATTCATTTGTTACTGAAATCAGCATATACACTGAAAATCAGGGAATTAAATTTTTCATGTTCCACTGTGTTCTTTATTCTAAAACACTATTAGATATACTTAAAGTACTCCTGAAAGATGCTTGCCCACAGATGTTTACAGAAGATGGAAATTCCATACCACTCTTAAGCAGTTACCTAAAATACCTAACCTTCCTTAGAGTAAAAGGTTTCCTTAGTGTCTAACCTAGATAATTTTTGCTGTACTGAAATAGATTTTTACCCATTGCCAAGGGACAAAAAAATTTCTTCTCTGAAGCAAGCTTTTACTATATTATGAAAATTGATAATGTTTTGCTAATGATATATTCCTTTGGTTGAACAAATAAATAGATCCAAGGCCAGGCTGGATGGGGCTCTGAGCAAGCTGGTCTAGTGGAGGGTGTCCTGCCCATGGCAGGGGGTTTGGAACTAGATGATCTTCAACATTCCTTCCAACTCAAACCATTCTATGATTCAACGATTAAATTGTCTGTCTCTGATTATTACTACTTTTCACTTCTGGACTTTCTCAACCTGCCCGTTGGAAATTGAGAATGTGTTCCATTCTTGAGAGGAATCTGTTCATCATAAATATGACTATTAGCTACCTTTTTCATTAAGTATCATAAATAAAGTGTGGTTAAGTATTAAGGTGCAGTCAATTTATCTTAGGTAGAAACAAAAGCAACATAACTATGGGCTTCTAAGTGAACAGCAGTATATGAAGTAATTTTTGAAAATTCATAGTAAGTGGAGTATTTCAAGATGGAACTCAGGAGAAATATATATAGTTAATGCTGTTCACCTTAATTAGAAAAATACTGTTGCAATTCTGTTCAAAGTGAAGAAAGGAACAAATTGAGTACATATCAGCAGCTCTTTATCAAATCTACAATAAATGTCCTTGGGAGTCCATACAGAACTCCCAGTCCTGTTCAGAAAGACTGTGCCTTATATTGAGAGTTCAGCTGAGCTCTTGCTTGCTCTTACACTTCACCTTTTGATTGAAGCTTTTGCTATTACTTTCTAAAAGTATAGCTTTTTGAAGTAGACAGATTGGTTACTTTCTCTCCATCATTCATTAAATAATTTTCAGATATCAAATAGCTCTACTGACACATATAGTGAACAAATTACTTACAAGAATTTCCCTTTAAAAAATAATTAAAAAAAAGGAAATAGTATTTACCTTTTTGTGAATAAAAAGTCTTCAAAAGTGTTTGCTAGCTCTGGCCACATGCTGTCAAATTTTCCAGATGATGCATGCTGTCTTGCAACAGGTAGTCCAATGGAGAGAACTTTGAGAAGAGAGGACACAGCTAGCTTCCATGTGCTTTCAGAAGGACAGGAGTACTTCAGACTGAGGGGTATTCTTAGTGTCTGTAAAATGAAAGTCAAAACAAAATTTATAGTTGCACAGACAAATCTAAGATTACAGCAAGTTTCTGCACAAGATCTTGAGAGACACTGTCACATGTGGTAGTACACATCCCTATCTTTTCAGCTAGTATATGAGATGGCCTTCTACAAATGTAATTCTGAGGATGATTTATCATATACCAGCTGGCTAAAGCACAGATCTGTAGCCAAGTACAAGGTTAGAAGAAGAAATTGATTCATTATCAATTCCACCATGAAATCACACACTAATTTTCTTTTTCTGTATTGCCATCCACCATTTCTGCTAAGTCTGACAAATGGGCTTTCCTAACATCTAAGAGACTGCAGGCAGTCTATCATCAGTGTATTCTGGAGAATTCAGTCCCATTCCTATAAAGCCATTCCAAGTGCTTCCACAGTAAAGAAAAAAAGCCTCATTGAATTTAGACTTTTCCTAGTAAAGTTGAACTATATACATAAACACTAGAAGAAATCTGGACATTATTGACTGTTAAACCACATCAAATTTGAAAGTAAGAACAGTTAGTGAAATTCTAAGATAAAGGCTTCAATACAAATCAAATGTAAAGCAGATGAAAACACAGCAAATTTTAAGCCTTTTAGATAGAAAGTCATCTTCAGTATCTATAAAATAAAGTCATTTATAAATTTGAAAACATTAGGCATATGAACTACTTACACATATATGCATTCCTTTTAGTATTGTTAGTCAAAGTGACCTAGAACCTGATAGTAATTTATCTTGGAAAACCAATTATTTACTTGACATTTCAAATACATAGTGACTAAATTCAGGTACTATATGTATGTCCCCCATGCTTTTAGTTCAGTGTCTGATTTGAGGAAAGCAAAGGGAGGAAAGACTCACTCTGACTCTAATGAGGGTGTCAACTATAATTAACTCTATGGCAAAAAATTATGACAGGTAGAATCGCACTCTAGAGATAAACAGAGTATTTTTTTTCTGCTGCTATTGGTCATATGTGTCAAATCTAATTCCAAAATCAACATGGGCTTTAGAGACATGAAAAATAAATTTAAAAGCATTTTCATATATTGCAATAGATTATATTATATATATTATATAACTGCAAATGTTACAGAAAAAGGGGTATTTCTATCGGTTTTACCAATGCCATTAAAACAGAAGTGGAAAACAACTGCATTAACTTTGAAATACAAATATTTAATTCCTAACAGATTTCAAATAATATCACCTGCTTTAATTCATCTGCTTTAACCTTCAGGTTTCTAAATTTCTATACAGGAAAATCCTCATGGCAGCCAAGGCATTGCAAACAAGCTAGGTCATATACATTTTTATTTTCCGAACATTTACTATTACTTCTACTATTTACTAAAATTTTTTGCTGAAATGGAATAGTCAAAAAAAGTGAAGCATTTGACAATTTCACCCTAAAGGTATATTTGCTCACCTTTAACATCTCATAGCTGCATTGACACATGAAGTAATTTAAAACAAATCAAAAGTAATAGAGCACAGGCCCCTGAAGTATATATGCCAGTGTACAGAAACTGGTCTTTGGCCTTCAGTGCCGTATTTACTAAGAGGCCTATTTACCACATTTAGGTGCTAACACTTCCAAAGATGAAAATTTTGTGGCCTAACACATTTATTGATTTTTATCTTAACACTGAAATACTGATGCTGACATTACCCAGCTAAGAACAATACACATAGTCTAATCAACAGCCTTCCAGCTCCAAAAGAAATTATTCCCCACTGCTCATCTTCATAAAATACCAATCCGTTTACTACAGCTTTAAGCTTCTCAGAAAGCGTTTGTCAACACTAGCTGAAAATAAAACTCATGATTTTCAATATAAGCTCACTAAATTCAGAGCACATGCAGGTCAAACTTTTACCTTAATAATGTTCTGAAGAACCTTCTCTGTTACCACAGCTTTATGGCAAGCTGTCTTTTGGTATAAGTCCACCACAACTTCCAGTGATCTCTCTGCAAATGGTACGTAATTCAATGCCACCCATTCCGCCTAGGAAAGGAAATTAGTAAATTACTAAATTATACATGAAAACATACTAATTAAGGAACAGAAAGTGTATGTTTTGCATTGAACTCTTGGTTTAATGCATGCAAGGTTTGCTAAGAATATGGTCCAAGCAACAAAACTGCAAATACAATGTAGTCTGGCTATGAAAATGTACTCTACATTGAAGTAAAGTACATTTAAGTAGGAGAAATGTTGCAGTCTAAGCAAGACAACTACATTAGGACAATCTTTAAGGAAATTTAACTCACCGGTGCAAATAGTTGTATCTAGTGTGATTCCATTGTGTTGCAGGACAAACAGAATAAGAAGAATTAATACATACATAATAGTTACCTCTTTGATTACACTGAATCAGATGCTCATGCTTAGTGAACAGCAGTGTACACAAATAGAATTACTGAACACGTTCCATTTCTTTACAGCACGTGCAATTCAAAAATCTGAAGCTTGAGGTAATTTTGTCCATTCAAAATGATAATGTCTGTGTTAAATTTAGTACCTCTTGTAGGACAAATTATTTTAGATTAATTCATGTACAAATTCAGACACATTTGCCTAGTGTCCAAGCTAGACCTTTCCTACGTGAAGGAATACAAAGTATAAAAGTAAAGAAGAATGCAAAGGGACTAAAAGAAGATAACAAAAGCATGTAGAAAAAACTTACTACACAACATGCACAGTTAAGTTTTTACAGATTGAACAAATGCATCTTGCTGAACAACCTAGATCTTAAACTGAATTGGATTAACCAGCCAAGTGAAACAAGTGAGATTTCTTACTAATTACCTGATTATACTTTGCATTTGCAATGTGCTTAGTTTCAAGCTGTCCATACTGTGGAGGCTTGCAGGAAAATTCTACAAAGGCCAGCAGCTGGTCAAAGATTGCAGGATACATTATCTGCATACCTTCTGAGCCCACACATATAGCCTTTATCAAAAGAAAATACAGAAGTTTAATATATATTTCTTGAGCTTTTGCTTTCAACACCTGCATCAGTACAAGGAACTCCTACAGAAAAATCCCCATATAAGACTATGCAAGAGTCATGCTGTATGAAAGACAGTGTACAGTTCCAACAGTTTAAGAAAATTAAATTTTGTTACTTTATTGAAGTAAATAAAGTGGCAAGATACCTAGTTCAGTAAATACAGCTATCTCATCCAATAAAAGGTATCTTTTCTTCACAAACTCGGCTTTGACATGTCAGTAAAATAAGATGTATTATATAAGTCTTGTATATAGATCTCACCCACATCATCTTTAAGTTCTACTTCAATAAACATTTAAATCTCAGAAGTAAATCATAGAAGGCTTCAAAAAGGAGTTAAAAGAATGTCATATAGAAAGGAATGTAAATAAAATGAGAATTATATGATTTGGTATAGCTGAAACTCATAATCTTGCTTTAAAATGGAAAACATTTCAGGAACAGTGTACTTATACTATCAAAAAAACTCAAGCCCCCTGTATACTACAGCAGTAAAAGACTAGAAGACAAGTTCTAATGAAAAATAAAAAGACAACAAAGAACAAAACAAAGGCTGTAAAATGGGCTCAACATATGGAAGCCTGAAAGGAGACCCAAAGCTCCTTTCTGTATCCATGTTCTTGAGTCGCAATGTCCTTTTTTAGTGGAATCACATTATAAAATACCTTTATTCAACTAGTCAGGGGTCAGTCTGAAAAATGTTACCCTTTTTTTATGCTATTCAAAATGCAAAGTTGTTCCACAACTTCTGAGAAAATCAGAACTGACTCAGGTCTTCCTGTATCAGCAAAGGACCTGATCCTACACGCAAACACAGAGACGTGTTTTATTTCAAAGACAGCAAATATTTACATACTCTTCTTTAATGCTTCTGTGTGTACTCCTGAGAGTATCAATGGATTTAAAAGAGGAAGAAGGTACTCTGGCCTAAAGCAAAAACCATCTGACAGATGGCCTTTGCTTCACATCAGCGCTGGCTGGCTGCCTTGCCATGTGAACTGTACTGTTTATACAGCCAAGAGGAGCAATCACGCAACTTCACAGAACTTACTCATGTCCGAAAATACTTTAAGTAATGTTTTTAGGAACTTCAGTGCTGTTGTGTTAGTAACATAAGCATAGGTGGGATGGGAGGTTTGAGGTACCATCTTATGGAAGTCAGTATTTGCAAAGGCTTGCAACTGCAATGGTAACCTGCTCACACTGGGAGTGGGGAAGGGAGATGTTGTACTTTCTCATGCGGAGTTACTGCGTTTGTTATTGTTTAGAAACCTTCAGCTACAACAGTTTAACATCTTGACAAGAACAAGAGTATAATAATGCGCAGTTTTTCCTCATGTTAAAAACTCTGGTAACCCCTTCTTTGAAAAGCCCTAATGCCTGCAGCCTTTAGAAACTAAGATCATCTGGATAAGGAGACTAACAAACAGAAAAATCTGAGATGAATAGTGTCAGAGACTGAAATATTATAGTTTATTACTTAAATATTTTCTTAAAGGATTTTTACAACTGTATTACAGAAGCTGCAGAGAAGACCACTGCACCCTGAACAGGGCCCTGACTGAGGCCTTACACTGCTCGCTGATGAAGATAAAGTAACAACTCAGGGCTGGGGACATTCACGGAGCACAGGCTTAACACCTCCAAGGTGGAGACCACAGCCCCAGGGCTATCAGCTGCCAGGCTCACACAAACCCCTCAAAGCAAAGGGTGGAGGAAGGAGAGGCTTTGGGTACCCTGGAAAAGCCTCTGGTCAGAGGTGCAGTGACTGCCCATCCTCCACTGTGCAGAGGAGCCCAGCTGAGGGGTCCTCACTGGGGAAGGGGGGGGAGCTTATCCACAGCAGAAGGGGTGACATGGCCCATCACAGGGGCCCCCCTCAAAGGGGTCCCCTGACCTTGCACTAGGAGCACCAGAGATGATGCAACACACCCTCAGTGTTGCAAGGGACAGTGTCAAGTTGGCCCCTGGCAAGGGGAGACACGTGGGCGTTCCCACCTGGCCCAAAGTGTACATTAATCCACGGGATTCTGCACTCTGGCGTGTGGTGTGGTGGCATGTGGCGGCGTGTGGTGTTGTGGCCATGGCGGCGATGGGGGACCCTCACCACCAGCAGATCAGATGGAGGGGAGCAACGAGATGTCATCAGGACCCTCGGATGGGTGATCTGCTTCCACCTAACCCCTGTCACCTCTTCCTGTTCCCCCCAGCCCCCCATGCACACTTCTTTTCCTATTCTTCTCTTTCCCTCTCTACTCTTAAATAAAATACATCAATTTTTTGGCATCAACATCTAACCTCGTTTGGTTTTAATCTCATTTCTGGGAATATTTTGAACCTTCTGAGTTCCTTCCCGTTTATGCACAGAGACTTAGCTTGCTTGGCTTTTCTGGGTTTAAACCGGATCGTAACAAATAGATGGACTGATCAAATGGGGAAAACAGGATTTGGGCAGGACCGAGCTGCTGGAAAAGGGAGGATAAAAAAGGGTCAAGCCTGACTGGAAAAGGATGAAAATGTAGTAGACACGACTGGTTTTAAAACTTCATGTTATTTATATACCCACATACAAAACTGAGATTTAATACCAGCTTCTATCCAAGCAAACCAAATTGAAGTTCAAATAAAATAATTTACTCCATAGCATTTCCATGGCAGGGATGGTTGGAACTTGATGATCTTTAAGGTTCCTTCCAACCCAAGCCTTTTTATGATGCTGTTCTTATACCTCTATTTTCAAAATACATGAATGAATATTTCTTAAAACCAGTAACTAAACTAATGGCTGCAAGATAATGATCCTGCCTTGCTCGAGATAAATCAGCCCATACTAAGCAAAAAAAGAAATCAAAACACTGAATTGCTGCTCATTTGGTAGCCGCCATGTGTTCTATGATCTAAATGGGGCAGGATACTGACAGCAGCAGGGGGGAAGTATGACCACATAGTTAGGCAAAGTAGTCATAACATGAAAGCCCAAAGGGAATGAAGTCAGGTCACATGGATATTTTAATTCTGGCACTTTCCAAGTAACTTTTTTTGTGGGGTTGTTTTTTTAAAAGTAGTGCTTAATATAAATACATGATCTCATTCATTATCAACTCTGCTTCTTTTGAACAAATAAGTTTTGTGAATGAGCACTGAATTTTGCAAGGAGATTTCACAAAGGCAAAAAGAAAGAAGCAAGCAGTACTCTTCTCTGTTTTTCAGCTTTCCAGAAAAAGAGCACCCTCATTTGTTGTTCGTAGATTCATTTGCATGAAGGGTGCTCTTTGAGGATGAGTTCTATAGTAAGAATTTCTTAAGCAGAGATGCAGCATTTTCCTTAAATAACTGATTAGTAAGAGGCAAGAATGTAGGTAATCTGCCGGAGAACCTTCTATATTTTATGCTTTGTGTAAACTGGAAGTTCTCATGATCACTGTTCTTTCAGACTTTGTTCATGGCAGCACATGGACATCATATAGGAATACTTTTTGTGGGACTGTTCCCCCATCTCCATGTACAGATCTTCAATATCAACATCAACAGTACTTCAATATTAGATGGACAAGTAAATGGCTACAAACACAGCACAACACTTAAGGTATTTCTGCAATCAAGCAAAAATGCATTTCATAAAGATTACACCATTCCTTTCAATGCAGAGCATCTATTTTGCAGCAGGAATGGAGATCTGATTGTTATAACACAATACACTGTGCAGTTATAAATAAGTTAAAACATCGTGTTTAAATCACCACACTGTAGCTCTACAGAGAAGAAGTAGGACACACTGTAGTTTACCTTTCACACACTAAAAGTTGCATTATTACCTTTTGTAAAACATCTAAAGCTGTAAGCACCGCTTCCTGTAAACTTGTCAAAATTGCTTCAGTGTAAGATGGAAGGATGAAAGGGGAAGCATCTGAACTGATTGGAACTGAAACAGCACCATGCAATATGACACCCAACTTTTGGAGATCATCCATGCTGAAACCAGTTTTGATGTGTTGGTAAAGAGCTGGGAATATTTGAATTAAAGCTGTAAGGAAAGGCTGGCTGGGAATGAAAGTCAATTTATCACAAGTAATTGGAGGCCTTGTACTTTCTGAACCAATCCTGTACCAGCTGTTCCAGGCCGCCCACCAAAGATTCAAATCTTCAATCTCATCTGTTACTACAGGAGGTTCAGATCCATTGTATCTTCCTATTCTTTCTCCTATGGAGTCAGTTCTCATGAATGATCGGCCAAGACTAGTGGCAGTTGTTGTCCCTACCACCAAAGGTACAGAAACATTGATGGCAGGTGGTGTCTCAGGCTTCTCAGAGTCTCGAACAGGAGAAACAATTTGTAGGATCTCCTGGAAGCTTTTCAGAGCAGCCAAGGAAACTTCATTATTTTTGCTAAGTGCTGCTGATTGGATGTGATCAAGAAGAACATCCCAGGCTTGGGAAAAGTCTCCTATTTAAAAAAAAGAGAGAGGAGAGAAGAAACATCAATTTGGAACTTGCTTCCTATTCCCATTCCCACCCACCCTGCCTCTCTAAAAGGCTGCTCATGTACTTGTTACACAATACACAGAAATTTCAAGAGATTAGGTGGCAATTTGAATGACTTTTATATCAATTCAACCATAACCTGAAAAAATGAATGTGACAGAGAAACACATAAATATGAAGAATGAAACAATATACCTATGTTCATGCTAAATTTGCTAGCAAAAAATCACATACCACATCCCACACCAGTAAAATACGTTTTCTTCATTCAGTATAGTGAAACAGATTTGTTCTTTTACATACCAGATGTCTGTTGATTTCAAGAAGGGTTAAACACACATAAAGAATTAAGGGCCAAATCCATACTCATGCAATGTATTTAATAAAGAATTGGTTTTAAAATGCTCTGATAATTGTACTGTGGAAAGATTTCATTTGAGGCGTTTGAGTTTTTCATTAAATTTAGCCTTAACCTTCAATTTTCTATATTACTAATTACAAGGGTTTGAATAATTAAAGTAGTTCTGATTTTTTTATTCAGTTTTAACTCAAGTTTAATATAGCTTAAATTCTACCACATTTCTGCAAATGACTAATACACTTACTAGTTGTTAATATGTTGATACCTGTATCACAAATGACCAAAATTAAATAAAACACAACTTATATCCAGTTAATACATATTAATTGTATACTATGGGATGGCGAAGCTACATTAATCTAATGACGACTTTTCTTTGTAAACATTCTCTATTCCTTTTACACTTTTTCCTTGTAGAAATTACTAAGCTATTGTAAAATATTACTACATACAGCTGAACAATGTAAATGTTCAATACTCCACTGACTTTACAGGTCAGTTCTCTTTACATTCTAAGAGTACTGTTAAATTTGACTGATGCCATGGAAGAGTTCCAGGCAAGTGTTGAATTCCCTTAGAAAGACAAAAGGAAAAGCATGTTCTGACAAGAACAAAGAAAAGACAAATTATTATTGTTATCAGTCTACTATAATTTAAAGCTATTTAGCACCCAGAATTGGGACTGAATTGTGACTACTGAGATTTAATCTCAAGTACTGTGATACAGAAGAGGAAATCTGTAGTTATAATTTTTGGCTCTAAGGAACATGAATTAATAACTCCATAATTTTCATAACATTTGAGGTGAGACAACAAAAACCATTTTTGAGCTAAGATTAAGATTCTTGCCCAGTACTTTAACTGAAAAAAACACACAAAAGCAGAAAGTTTATCACTGTGTCTATAAATTTTACCTAGAGGCTGCAGTAAGTATCTCCTAGTGTTAAATATTCTTGCAACTCCAGCCAGTGTTAATACCCATGTCTCGGCCCACTGTTTCTCAGCTGTATCTCTTGAATGATGAATGAGAATGTTGCCTCCTCCTGATTCAATCTTCTCTTTGTCAGCTGTCGTAGAAGATTCTCGAACCCTATCCAACAGGTGAAATAAAACCTGTAATAGCCAGGAAAAAAGAGGAAAAATGCAACTTTTCAAATAACATAGCTGTATTCATAGTAAACCAACAAAAAATAGTAATTCTTTCATTATCCTTTCAGTCACTGTGTCACTGAAAATTCCCTTGCTCTAAAATAGTCTCTGCAGCAGCCAAGATTAACAATCAGTCAACCCATGATCACTTGAGAAGGGCTGGAAATAACACAATCAAACCCACCGAGAACAGTGTCAGCACCAAGAGAACGCTAATGCCAGTGGGTCTCAGACACTTCCCAGCTACAACAGGCAGGCTCAAATATAGCCTAAAGTTTCCATAAAGCACAACAAACATCACTGTGACTTAGAACATAGCATTTGACAGACCCTCTTGAAAGAGTCAAAACAGAATGCAAAGCAAGGCTCCATCTAATGCCCTATCAGCCCAATCACATGACCCTCAAACATCTCCATTTTCTCTCAAAAAATGTAAGTCATTCATTCTTGTAGGAAGGAAACCATCTTTCTATCAAACTTCTGAGTAAAAAATAAATAATTAGGATATTAAAATTATATTTTAAAAGTGGCTTGTATTTTAAAAGTGATAATAGTTATTAAATGGTGAATGGTCAATGGTTATTAAAACACGAATACTCTTTACAAAACCTTCAATGGAAGCTTACACATCATACCTTCCATATTACTGTGTGCCACGTTGAATGCTGCAGTAAAGTTCCATGAGCACCAATAGTAGAAAACAACGTCTGCCCAGCGCTCTTTCTAACTGCAGGTCGGGGATCCACACACAGTTCTCCAAGTTTGGCATACAGGCATAACCAAAGACAGTCAAATGGTGATGCAGGATGAAAAGGTCTGTTCAGCATCACTCCCTTTTCTTCTGCCTGTTTTTGCAACACTGCTTCTTCTTTGTTTAGCTCCTTTTCAATTATTTCACCTCTTTGGAAAAAATAATCTGAAATATTCCACTACAAAATAAATAAGACATATGGTGTTGTACAATAAAAATAGGGTAATGCTCTTAGTGATCATGAAATAAATTGCCTCATTTTCAGAAAGCATTTTGCAAAGTACATCAAGATATTAATTTCCCTATACTGAAGTGAGATCAGCACATAAATATTGCGAGGCCCAAAAATTACTCTTCTTTCAGATTTTAGGCCCCAGTTATAGGGGGCACAAAAAACACATATTAAAAATAAGATACTGATGAATATGGTTACAGTGCAATTCTATTTCTTTTACTAAGCCTGGAATCATGCAGATTAAAAGTAAGTTGTGCTCTCTCAATTTACCTATGATTCCAAATGACAGCATGGGAGTTCAGTAAGTACCCAAAAGCTAGGTTGTGGCTTTCATTTGTATAACTGACTACAGATAAGTTTTCATTAAAAAAAGAAAAGAAAAAAATGAAAGCCAGAAGCAGCATCACTGTAGGTTAATAAAAAACTCACCAGCAAACCAATGGAAGTTAAGCTAATATTTAGCTCTTGATTGTGAAGTCCAAAGCTTCCTGCAACTTCAACAACTATCTGCAGACAAGTACATGGCATTGTAGGAAGGAAGTCTGTCACAACCAGCTGAAGACACTGGAATGCAGTCCGTATTAAGGACTCTCTTAAAAAAAAAAATAACAACAAAGCAGACACACACATTCATTTCACATTTCTTCAAGAGCACAGAAATGTTTTGAATACAATACAGGAGACAGCATTATTAAATACAAAAAGAAAAAAATTAATGTAATGTTTTTGAGAACAATTTACACCATTTTAAATGGGTTTTTTGGGATATAACTTTAAGTTGAAGCTTGAAATTCTAATGAAGTATTTTACTCCATGTTAACTACCTAGTGGACTTGAAGTTTAGACTTTCCAGTGGTCCTTAGCTAATTTTATATAATGAAGTCAGCTTCTCTGTCTTAAGAGTTCTAAAACTTGTTAGTTCAAATGTGTTAGCCAGAACACTATAAAAAAGCCACAATGGACAAAATAAAGCTTAATTTAAGCATGATAATCTTCCAAAGAGTAAGCTGTTCTGAAGAATTTCTTGTATCAGCAGTTACAAATTACTTCAAGTATGCCAAAGAGGTGGGCAAAATGTGTTTTTATTTATTAGGAAAGATGCATGCTAACATAACAGTGGTCTTACTTGCTTCAATACTACATTAGATCAGACAAAAACTTTTCAAAATATCTGCCATTAAATAGATCCTTAATCATTACTTTGCCTTCAGAATTAGATTCTTAATAGAAACATAAAAATATAGTACACAAAAGGTTTGAAAGAAGGAGTTCTCAGAAGCAGCAAGGCCATTTACGACTACAATCTTGTTTAGTGATAGACAAAATGAATGAATCAAAAGGAGTGGTAGAGTGCAGATAACACAAAATAGGGAAGCTGCATTTAAATTTCACTGCAGGGTTTTTTCAGTGTTTAATGTATAACATAAATAATTTCAAATCTTTGTAATACAGAAACTTGATGTCCTTCAGGATATATATCCCAGAAGAGAATTTCAGACTATAGATATGTCACTTACCTATTTCAGAATTACAAATGCAGGGTTTTTTTCTGATTAATTCAAGATCAAAATCAGAGGTGGCTCATTTCCACTGTATTATAAGAGCCAATATAATACAGAAACCAGAGGAAGACACAAGAAACTTCACATGGACAGTAATGGTATAACTAATAATTCTCTAATATGATGCATACTGCAGAGAAACATCCATCCTACCATGTAAGATCAAAGTATTTATCATTACTATACCAATGCAGGATCTGCTCACACAATACTTTCCCCCATACTCATTACAGGAGTCTACAAAGTGAAACAGACCCAAAACTGCTGCAGTTCCGCCTCCACTACAAAGTTTCAAAGGTATGTAACTTCAAGGACTCTAAGAGAAAAGGGAAAGAAGCAGGAAATCATAGTACAATTCCACTACTCACTTCGAAGTATTTAGTTAATGGGAAAGTAACCTCCCTTTCTAAACTTCAAATGCAAGGTTACAAGAACAAATTCAAAACAGTTTTTCCAACTAATGTCCCACACTACTATGTGTTTGAAGAAAGGTTTTGAAGCCCCTCATGCAAATAGCAACAGCAATAAAACTCTTCTAATTGTAGAACTGTTGGTGTTATAGGTGACCACAAATGGTAACTATAAATGGAAGAAACTTAAGCTTAGTGAAAAATCTTAAGATTGTATAGGGCTTTATCCATGCTTAAAATAAACAGAGGCTTTCCATTGAAAAAGTCTTCAAAGACAGGCTTCCTTTTGTTTGGCAGGCTAGTACTGTACAACCCAGAAGTGACCAAAGTATCAATGGCTTTCAAAACAGCATTTTCTGTATTTGTAACAGCCTGGAAAGTAGTTCTCCAGGAAGGTAAATAGATTTCTGTCCTGGAATCCAGGATGTTCACTGAGCAGAGAGAAGACACTTGTGAAGGAAGTCTTGTGGTCAGTAAGTTAATATTTAAAGTACGATAACAGTATCTGCATCTTGTGCTCACAGCTGTAACTTAGGTAAGAAATTAAGTTCTTTCTTGAGGAAAAGGAAGCATGCTTAATTTTTTCCTACTGTAGTTAATATGATGTGGACAAACAGTGCTATGTAGTTGAAGTAGATTATGCCATATGCTTTGTAGCAGGAGACTACGATATAACACAAGATGTTAGTAACAGCTTGAGGTATCGGCCAGTGAGATATGGGTTTGAGATTTAATGGGATCTGAAGACTGTCTTGGGAAGGAATTTGTGTTGGTTCTCATCCATTACTAACAACAATGAAAATCAAAAGGCATGCAGGAACACATTGCACCAAGTGTGGAAACAACAAATAAAGCAAGCTTAGTTACCAAAAAGAGGATGCTCACAACCAAGTGCCAAAATCCTAGGGAATTTTGGTATGTACTACCACCAGAGCAAACAATGCTGGTCCAAGAGCAAAATCCTTCAAGCATTTGAAGGGGCTTTAGGAGGTTTTTATATGGCCAGAAGACTAAAGTTAAGGTGGGACAAAATGAGAGATATGCCAAGGAGAATTCTACTGACACTAGAGTTATATGATGACCTATCCTGCTGCTAGTCTTGACTAGCACCTAAAAAATTAATAAATCTGGTTTGAGTGTGTGGGTATAATTCTTGTGCTTACAGTTGCAAAGTCAGCTGTTCAATTCACTGCTCATTTCAAAAAACCTCCTTGCAAGTTCATCTCCCACTTTCCTTTGTGGGCAGAGAACAAGTCCATCTCTGCTGGCAACAGAGTCAATTTTGTTAGTCAAGGGATTCACCCACAGCCAGTAAATAATCTTCCATCCTTCTGCTACAGCAACCATTTAGGTAGGAAGGCTTCAAGAAAAAGAGAGCAATCAGAAGATACACACTAGAGACTACTGGAAGATTTAAGAAGAAAAAGAAACAATAGATACTCTGAGCAACAGCTGATTCACACAGAATTATTGGCAAGCACCAGTGTGTCCACCAGATGGTCAAGATCAAATGAAATGGCGCACTGAGTACTCCTCAGTGTATACTGCATACTGGCCACAGGAGAACATAGAGTGGAATAATATTCTGGTCTTTTGGAAGATTAATTCAGTAAAATAAAGTTGCTTCAGGAAGAATTAAAAAGTGTAGTTTTGTTGAGTAAAATTTTTCACAAGCCAAAAATTACAATGAAACTATGATTATTGAAGTGGCTATTAAAGTACAAAAATACAAGCAGAATTGTTTCTACTGTTATCTTACATGAGTTTAATGTTTTATTTCTACCACTTACCCCTGATCACTTTGGATTGCCCCCATGACTCCAAGCACCAATGGCCAACCAGGTCCTAAGCTGTCACCCTGACTCTGTAAAATCTGCAGCACACACTCCAACTGCTTGATCCTGATGTCAGGATGACTAATGTTTGACAGCTCCTTTAGTGGATTCAATAAAAGCAACTGCAGTCTCTAAAAGTAAACAGTAAAGCATATTAAGGATGCTAACATTTAACTGATTCTTAAGTATTTTTATGTGAAGTGAAAACATACAGTACAAATTAAAGATTCATTGAACTAATTCAGTAGTTCACTCACTAATGCTCAAATTCAGAACATAAAGGATCTCTGCAGAAAATCTACTTTCCTGGCTCCTGCTCTCCAGGTTCCTCAGGAAGTAGCTACAGATGCTGTTACAGTTGCATAAAAAGTGTCATGCAACTTTATGCTCACTCAACAGGGCTACACTCAGCTCCCTACTCAAGAGACCTTGGAAAAACTATCCAATGAGCCTCAATAAAAATATTAAAGTGTTTTATTTATCATTAATTGAACAGCTGTAATTTAGAAGGTTAGGCAACACATTTTTTACCTGCCATAGCATCACATATATACTTCTAAACATTCTGGTTTGCACTCTTAAGGGTGACCCATAATTTTTTCTAAGAAATGGACATAATATGCAAGCACCACTCGTTGTTAGGTATTTGAAAAATGAAGGAGGATACTTTATTAGAATGCATGTGGTGTTTCCCTTATAAACTCAAATAGTAAAGTTGCTTTATCAATGAAGGAGAAAAGCATCTGCTCTTAAACTTACTTTACCTGATTTTGAGATAATGGAGGATCATGTCTGAATGTCAGTCCTGCTTTAATGAGAGAAGTTAAAGCTTCTGCTCCCCATTCTCTCATTCTGGAGTTGGGATGCTGACAGACCTGAAAACACAGCAATGTTTTGTTTAAAGTCACTTTTATTTAACCAAGATTTCAACATATCTAAGATATTAAAAATTGGTATTGTAATTATATTAGAATGTACATACAATAGTCTAAGAATAATACAATAGAACTCTAATGATAAAATTTGGTTTCATAATAAAAAAAGAAATTTATCATTTGGATAGACATACCTTCTGAATAAGGAAGCAATAGGAAGCAGTGAAAGACACAGAAGGAAACATAATGAAAGTTACATATATAATTCAAGTCAATAAATTTTCCAAAATTAATAAACTAACTGCTAATTCTGAAAATGATTGATTAAAAAGCACCAAACAACCCTTCAATAAATGCCTGAGTCTCTCAGGTTTAACTTAACCTAAAGCTACTACAAAACTGGAAGTTTCTCATACTGCTTAACGTAATCAAGTGAGGAACATGACAGTAGCCAGAAAGTGTCTTCTACACTCTCCAAGACAAAAAGTAACTACATATTGAAAGTAAAATAAGCCTTACACTCCATTATTTTTAAAACTTGACAAAGCAATAGGGAGCATCTTTAAACTTGAGTTTCAAATGCATACCTTCGCTTCTCTTTGTCTCTAAATTCTCTAAGCTTAACACTTTTGCTAATTGCTTTTCTTTAGAACATAAAAATTACAAACATTGTGCATATTCATTTCATAGATAGCTAGTATGAACTGTGCTGTATCTAATACATTCCCCTCAAACTAATATGGGAAGTGTACAGTTTCATTGACCTCTACACAGTTATTCCCACCCACCCTTCCAGCCCTAGCTCTGATGGCGTGAGAACCCAGAGTCAAGTCCAAGGCAGGATCATAAGGCTTTTACTGGTGGACCTTTCTCTTATCAACCACTAGCCAAACTGAAAAGGAGGACAATGTAGAAGAGCTAGCTTAATTTTTAAAAATGCAGACAGTAAATAGCCACTCTCCTGATTTACTTACATTTTTAAAACTTTACATAAAATAAAGAATTTTAAGTACTTCATGCTCTGATTCTGTCCAGATAACCAGTTCCAGAACCAGGGAACGAGTTATTTCCACAGGCTGTGTTTAATTGAATTATAGCTGATGTTTCCTCCTTCCTTATTGTACCTCAGCAACTTAGGTTTAAAAGGAAATAAGGCAGTACTTTGAAAGAAAATGAAAGACTCTGTATTTCCTACAAAACAGTGGCATATTATCTGCAATGCCCAGGTAACAGACTGAAACAGACTGCTCCCTAGATATCTCAAGATGTGGATGGTGAACCTTATTGTCTTGTAGGGCAAAAAATAGACAAGAGAAAGAGATGCCTGTACTTTACGACTTTAAACCCAGAAGTATCCAAATTTTTTCTCCTAGATAAAGCAATATGTGGCTTCTATAAATAGAGATGGCCAACCCTTGATACTAGTTGAAATAATGCACTGGTGCTAAGGAAGTGTCTGATACATTCTGAAATATGAGGAAGAAAAGCCTTTTCCTTTACCCACTCTTAAACCCTGTTCTTACATTTTACTCTCCTATATACTTGTGTAGAGAATTAAAACTACAATTACATTCAATCACCTGTTTTTAGTTTTCAATTCAAAACATATGATTTTTTCCTTGATGAAGTATATTTTTTGCGTTGAAGTTAAAATACTAAAGCAATTGAAATAGGATTATGACATATTTTTATATTTGAACAGTATTCTCCTAAAGAAAGCATTCAAATGTTAGCTTAAATATTTAAAAAAAAAAAAAATTCAACTCTTTCTCAGTTAATCTCTTGGCTTCAATCTATCTCAGAATCTTCCTAAATATTTGTACTGGGTGAAACAGTAAAATGTGCTTGTGCTACCTTAATTACAACAATTATATGAAGTACAATTACTTGATCTTTTTAAACATTGCTGTGTCAAAAACATATAAAGACTGATGGCACCATAAAGACAAAGTTAGCAAGAGATATTAAAACACTGTAACCTAAATATTAAATTCACTTTTAAATTCAAATCATAATGCATTCGAGTTGCAAAAATAAAGCACCTAAACCAAAAATATATAATTACAACTTAGAATTTTTTATTTTAAATTAAACGTTGAAAACGTATTTCCACAAGATCTTCATTAATACAGACCAAATTCTAGTACAAGTGATAAAAGCCATTAGTTACCTCCAGAAGATGACCAGTCAGAGGTCTCCAAAGAATCTCAATCCTGCGCATGTTAACTAGTCCCGTTTCCAGTAATTTAGCAACAGCAAAAAGTGATGGTTCCTTAATAAAATAGAATTTGAAGGCATGACTTTGAGGTAACTGAGGCAAGGCGAGAGCATTTTGCTAGGGGATAATTTCTAAATTAAGGTGCAGCTCGTCTCACAGGCCGCGAAGGCTGGGACGCTCCCGCAGCAAGCGCAGTGCCGCAGGAGAAGCCACACAGGGGCAGCAGCCTGACAGAAACCGGAGCACTGACGGTCCTGGCAAAACTCGCGTTTGCACAGTCCTCCCTCCGACCAGCGTTATAACATGTTTAACTAGCAGAACAGCCTTTTCCCCCACTGCAACTTTTCAAGTTAAAATTATATGTGAACAAACAATCTGGAATATTTCATTTCATAATACCCTAATTCTTCATCTTTCATTTGCTTCATAAATGCTCTGGAGGAATATGATAAATTTCTCATTCATCAAATACATATTCAAATATTTCTGGTAAGCTTCTTTCAATTTTACATTTTTTTTAAATCAACATATAGTCAAAATGACTGTTGCACTGAAATTACTCTCTCTTCCCATTTCTGCTGATTTCTTTTTCTAATTTTCAACTGATTTTAAACACAAACTTTGTTTTTTTTAGTTCATTATCTGTTGCTGTAATAGTAAAATATTGTAAAATGTGTTTTCTGCCTTCGTTATCTGTAGTGTAACAGATTAAGGACAAACTTTCAGAAACTCTCCTCTGGGATTAATTATGACTAGAAGAATATATATTCAATCTTACCCAATCACAGGGTTTTTAACCTTTCTGGGCTAAAGGTTGTTTACTGAAGCTAACATTAATATTATGGTTTTCCCAAGTAAATATGACTTATCAGGTTTTTTAATATCTAATTTTCAGGCTTTCTCTGAAGTATATTGTATGAGAAAATTGAAATGAAAATGAGCATCTCACAGAACATACTGTGCTACTCAGCATCCCTAACCTCTGAAATTATAAGGGTTTTTAAAAGTTTCATCCACCCACAATCTTATTAATGGAAACACATGACATTCCTTAATTAACAAAAAGCACAGGAACACAATGAGGATGTTCAGAGAATTTAGTAGCTGTATGAACCATTGAAAACAAGACATTCTCTGGCTCATAATTAATTTTTTAATCTAGAGCATCAAAGGTATTACTGTTTTTAGTATTAGAAATAGTTATCTTAAAGAATAAATGTGTAAGTCTTCTGCCTGTTTCACAAAAACATCTAAAACAAGTCTTTTTATACCTTATTGTTTCCATAGGCCATATCCATGGCTTCCAGAGACAAGGAGCAAAGGGCATTTATTAGGTGATGTAAAGACACATCGTCAAGGTACCTGAAAAATAACTGCTATCAAAACACTGTTGAGTTTGATATACAGACATTATTTTACTTATAAGATAAGGTTTCTTACTGTGAGTTTTCAAAAAGCTTTGAAATCATGCTGGATATAGATGGCAGATCAGTCATAACTGCTGTAGTCAGAACCTTGAAAAAAAGACAGAAATATGTCTTACAGATTGCAATAGAAAATACTGCATAACCATTAAGTGAAAAACAATCACGCTTACTGTGCTGGGCCCTTCCACAGCTCTTCCAGGTTTTAATGCACCCCCAACACTAGGCTTCAGTCCCAGAATCCACACAAGATGCTGAAAAATACAAAAGGATCATTTTCAGCAGAAAAACCTTTTCAGGCAAAGAAATTAGCATTATACTGAAGCTAGCCACCAACCTTCCAGCCAAACAGAACTCAAGAGAAACGCTACAGTACTTATTCAAGGCAATTCACAGTACACCATGAGAAGAATCAAAGCTGCTTCTATTGCTCACTGAGCAACTGAAAACCCAATCACAGCAAAACACCAAGGCATAACAGCAAGGCATAAATATTTCCTGTGATACCTGAAGAGTAGCCAGGACAAGTTGCCACGATGTACCAAGAACAGCTCCATGGAAGTGAGCTAAGTTGAGTAATGTCCTCATACACTGGATATTTTTTGATGTCAACTATGAAAAAAAAAAAACAACAACAATCAAATATCCACACAATTTTTATCATTCCACAATGATAGTGTTTCTAGCAAACTTCCAATTTTTACTGAAGTGCTTCAAGATTGCACTTTGTTTGCACTAGTGAAATATATTTTTTTAGAGAAGTAGTTCAGTATCTCTCCTCCTTCTCTCAGTCTTATCTTGGTGGGGCTGTAGATGAGTACTTGAGTGCTGCATCCAGCTCTGAGGTCCCCAACACAGGAAGGACATTGATCTGTTGGAGGGCCACCAGGATGTTTAGAGGGGTGGAACACCTCTCCTATAAGGAAAGGCTGAGAGAATTGGGATTGTTCAGCCTGGAAAAGAAAAGGCATAGGGATGACTGAATTGCAGCCTTCCAGTACCTGAAGGGAACTTCAAGGACGAATGGGGCAAGACTATTTACAAGAGCACTTAGTGACAAGACAAGAAGGAATGGGTTCAAACTGAAAGAAAATAGGTTTTGGTATTAGGAAAGAATTCTTTACTGTGAGGCTGGTGAGGCACTGGAACAGGTTGCCCAAGGAAGTTGTAGATGCCCCATCCCTGGGAATGTTCAAGGCCAGGCTGGATGGGGCTCTGAGCAAGCCAGTCTAGTGGAAGGTGTGCCTGCACATCACCAGGTGTTTGGAACTAGATGATCTTTAAGGTCCCTTTTCCAACCCAAACCATTCTATGATTCTATGATTTGATCACTGCCCTCTCCTCTCAGTTTCACATTATTATCAAAAACGCAAGTTCAAGTACTCCAGCTTAATTGCATTATCTCCACAAAATCAGTTTATCTTAAGTGAACCTTCACACACAGGCACATAACACAGCTGAGATCTAGAGTTTTCCAAATGGAATGGATGGGAACTTCTGAGCTAGAAGTCAGAAAAAAACAAGACTAAGACTTCTTTGCTATTAGAGAACTTTACTGTCCGGTGCTGTTCCAAATTAAAACCTTAGGACAATTAGTTAAGATGGCCATTATTTGTAAGAATGCTGTTTATCTGTAGCCTGTTTTTGAGACACACTGAGATGCAGGAAGAAGTAGTTAAGCAAAGTAAGATCACTTACAAACTGTACTTACCATAACTGTTCCCTGTGGCTGAAGAGCTAAGGGTTGCCCCACTGCTACAACCTGCTGGTGAGACTCGCTTGAAGGACTAATCATTTGAACATTCTGTCCCTGAATGGAATATGCTGGAGGAAAATTGAAAAGAAAAAAAAAAAAAATCTAAATTTAAAATCCAGTATTTACTTGTAGTAAGAACCATCTTCTGGCAAATACACTCTAGAGAATTTTTTTTACAGTATTAGCTTTAACGTATCCCACTTTGAGACCTTTAGTCATATTTAGATTACTATGCCATTGCCCTAGAGAGTTAAAGATCCAGCAATTACTCTATTAGGTATTGCTTGCAATACATTCATATATTTTATGTCAAGACTGAAATATTTATGCTTAAGATCTGAGCACAAGACTGTCTCAACTCAGATTTTGGTAGTAATTGTGTGTAAATGGTATCACTGTGTGCTACCATTGTAGTAGTGCACTCAGAAAATGAAGGTGTCATCAATGCTGTATCATGATATTTTTCCAATATGAGACTTCAGGACACCAATTTTATAACTCACTTGTAAAAAGAAGAGCAACTGATATAAAATAACTGAGGTTCCCTGCTTTGTTTCTATAGATATTTGTGTAGCTCAGTCGTGCACACTCCTTCACAGACTTACAATCTAATAATACACTTAGCTGGTACACTGGACTGAATTAAGGGTGCTGGTCCTTGTTCCCAGAGTAAGATATTTTTGTTTTATATTAGGAGATCTAATGTTAGATTCATCTGTCTATTTTTCAGGTAGTTGCCTTTCTTAGTAAGTAGCAATTCACTTTCAAAGTTAGAAACAGAGTACATCCTCAACTGGCAAATACTATGAATTACAACATTCTCTCAAGATGTGGGACACATCAATTCAGCTTTTTGTAGGCTGAATAGAGCCCAGAACTTAGATCTTCTACTTAAGCAGTAAGTATTACCATCACTAGACAATTGTGGAAAAGACTGTAGTACATCACAAATGCAGGATGTTCTAGCCAAAGCTTTAGAATCCAAGTTGCCCAGAGACCTTTTCAGATTTTGAATGCCTTAATTACACATCCTAACAGATCTTTACAATGGTAGACAGATCTCCTTAGAATTCGAATTTCTGACATATGCTAAGCATTCAGGAAGTTTTAGGTTGATCAGAATGATACTCAGCAAATGCTGCAAGACTAACCAGCTCTGGAAAGCAGGTGATGTAGGTGCTGTCTGAGGATTCTAACTTACTTTAATATAGCCAAATACTACAGCTGCATGTCTTTGGAATCACATCCTGAAAAAATTTGTGTTTAGAGGATGATACAAAAAAAACACAATTAAGAAAAAATTATATATTTACATTTGCTGGACAGAGCTGCAGTTGTGCTGTTTAATACAGTAAGGGCATAGTGAGGAGGCAAGGATCCTTTGCAAATGGCAGTGATAAAGGCATCTCTTGATGTTACAAGACCCAGTCTTCCACAAAGTGCAGCCATGGTCAATTCTGCTTTTAGAATATTTTCAGTGGCAGCTTCATCAGTGCTGAAAGAGTACACATTGTTCAGCAAGAATTAATACAGAGCACAGAAGCAGGCAGCTAACCAAAACTGGAAGCCATGAGAATGTATACTTTAAACCCATTAACACTATAAATATTGAAGAACAAGAATAACCAATCAACAAAATTCTTCAGAACTACAAACTACAACTACTTCCTACAAAATTGGACTTTACTTCTCAGTGACTTGGTAAATGAGACTATGAGAAGATATTTAAAATTAATTTCAGGAAATGGTGTTTGATAACAAAAGGCTCTTTGAAGGAGACAGTTAATTTACCACGGTCATTATATAGTAAAAAGCTTTCCCACTTTAAAGATTAGACAGTACTAACAAGTACCAAGACATTACTTAGTCTCTTATCTGCAGTAATCAGGACATGGAATCACTTCAATATGTTGAAACACGCAGGCAAAGTAAAAAGAAATAAAGATAATTTAAATCGTTTCAATGCAACACTTTGAAAATGCAATTAATTGTTCTATACTGAAATACATTAAAGGTTGATGATGTTGGACTTCTGGAGACTTCCGTGTCATTTACTCATTCAGTCTAAGCCACAAACCTGACTGCTCAGATGCCATGAACAGCACTTACACTGACAATTGTCAATTCGACTGGTATCAAAAGCCAGTTTGAAATATAGCTTGGAATATCAACTTAGAAAAAACAAGAGACATGAAAGACCAGATACCTTGCATCAAGTAGGAGGGATAGAGCAGCCAGAAGACCACACCAGCAAGCGTTCACCATCTCTTCCCAGACAGCTCTGCTAACTTAAAAGAAATATATAAACTTTTTTATAGCAGAAACACAGTAGTATCACAAACCAAATGCTTGCTACTGCATCTTTTAAAGTGTGTTTTTGTATTTTTGTTTACACAGCCAGATATATGTGCATAAAAAAACCACACACCAGTGTTATTTAAACAGCTTGCATTATAAAGTAACATTTTCTGAGGTAAAAAAAAGTCACTAGTACAACGCTTTTTCTAAATAGCGCCAAAAAACCCACCAAAATCCATCTTACCGTGGTGTATATATGACCATTTTTCATCTTTGTCTATAAAAATAAACATTCAGAAATGCAAAAACGTGGGCCAGGAAACTCACTGAAATTTTGCAGTGAAGTAAAAAATACTCTCCTGTGGTATCTATAATTCTCCACAACTTTTTTGTTTCTGTAATTTAATAATTACAGATTTAATTACAATTCTGTAATTAATTCTAGCAAACGGCCCAGCCCATTTGCACGCCTCCCTTTCTCCACCGGGCCACGCCAAGCCCCTGGGTGGAGCCAGCGCTCCACAGCACCACGGAGAGCTCCCGGTTCCCAAGGCAGCGCCCAGGGCAAAGCCCTCTGCTTCCCCCTCCTCTCCTTTCGGCAGTCCCGGTGCCTCGGCTCAAACTTCAGCTGCGGAGTCTTGGCTTCCTGAGGCACGAGCCCGACTCACTGTTCAAACACAAGTCTTTCTGTACATACACACCGCTATACAGACTCGTCGTATGTTCCACAAAGAGAATCCTCAGTTCACATCAGTTCTGCTTTTAAAGAAGTCCTCTATATACTGCAATTTTACTTAAAATCTCTCCATTAAAACATTCTATCTTGTTACTAGATATAGATTTTTCTTTAATGTGGTCATAACTCCATTTTTGTCAGTCAGATTGTCTCTTGTGACCTTAGATCTCAGTGTTAAGCCAAAAGCAGAACATCAAGTCAAGTATTTTTTTAATGGAACTGCTGTTCCATTAAAAAAACCCCAACACTTCATTGAAAGTTTTTATATATAAATAAGAATCAATAAATTTAAGCAAAAAAGCATGAAATTTTAAAATCTGCTTTCTATAAAATTGTATTTCATATAGTGTTTGCATTTTCAGATACCTAGTTCTTTCTCTGATTGGTCAGAAACAGACTGCAATTCTTGCTCTGAAGACTGTGCTGGTAACGAGGTTGCCTCTGTTGTGATTTGAATGACGGTTTCTGACTCTCCCAACTCTCCTTCAATCATGGTAGTGATACCACGGACAAGATCCAGCAAACAGTGAAATGCCACTGACATTGCATAGCCTTCAGGGATTGTAGGTGGCTCTACTTTGTCCAGCATTTCCAAACTAAAAAATTGAAAACATCACAAGTGTGTAGCAATACCACTGTTTTTAAAAACAATAATAAGATTCCAAATGAATGTTAAGTACAAACAGACCCCAAATACAATCCTTCAATATTTATTGCAACTCAAGAAAAACACCTTTAAGTC
Organism: Corvus hawaiiensis; assembly: GCF_020740725.1. Lineage (NCBI taxonomy): Eukaryota > Metazoa > Chordata > Aves > Passeriformes > Corvidae > Corvus > Corvus hawaiiensis. The sequence goes on from NC_063216.1 coordinate 47,138,504, forward strand.
ATTAAGTAAAAGAGTAAATGAGTCACTAAATAAGACAGTAACCAAAAGGGTACAAACCCTGAGTACAGACCTGCAAAAAATATTTTTAAAAATTAACACATTTAAGCTAGCACCATGAATAATTCTACTTGCATTATTATTTTACTTAGAGCCACTGCAACAGAACTTATTCAGAATACAAGTACCTAGGAACAAGAGAGGAAATACATCTGAAAGTCGTGACAGTGTGAACATAGTTATAACAAACTGAGAACAAGTCAGACATTCTATTATCATTATCTTTGAGTCCACATGACTAGAAAAGCCTGTACATAGCTAGATATCACATGGCCAAATATTCATCACCTACATGCATAGGTAAACAATGGAAGTTATTTGTACAAAGAAAATATGTCTACATGATTCGCTGCTGAAAAGCATGCAATGAAAACATCACTAGGCTGGAACAGCAGGCCCATTGCCACTTTTCTCCATCTTTTACCTTAAAAGCACATAAAGAACTGCTGAGCTACAAATCCAACAGAAATTGTAGCTGACACAGCAACAGCATCTATACAAGTAGAGACAGTCTGTTGCAAAAACTACCTGCTACCATAACAATCATTATTTATCATTTTTTACTCTACAAACTACTCTTAAAAAAGCTACATATTCCAGCTAAAATATATCAAAGACACGTTTATACTGTAGTGTCACCACTCTCATCTGCACAAATTTTTCCTTCTCCCAAACATGCCACACTTCAGTTATTACCTCTAATTTCCTGAAGACAGCTGCCTCAGATATCTGGGGGCACAGGAACTACAGCTAAATCAAATGGTCAGTATTTCACCCCCTGTATACAAGTAAGTGTGAATATATATATATATATAGGTCTAATTAAAATTATTAATGGGTTTTATAGTTACAATATATTTGTGAGGTAGAGGTCATGTTGTCTTATTTTCGAAGACAGGAAACGCTAACTACTGAATAAATCATATCAGTTGTTACTGTTACATGGCAATGGCCGTGAAAAGTCTTGAATAGTTTGTCTATTCTTCTTAAAACACTAAGTTCCTTATGTAAAGGGGAAGACAAGGCATAGTGGTCTGGAGAAGCTTGTATAAAAGTATGAGATGTGGCCATTGTATGAAAATCTAATTGCAGCAGAAGAGAATAATGTGACCCATTACAGCAAGTCATCTCCTTACATACAGACACTACAGAAAAAAATACAAGATAGGAGAAAAAAACTGGTGTGAAATGCTTGTGACAACTCTGGTACGTTATACAAAAGAAAAAATGCAAAAATTATGCAGAGAAAATCATAGAGTCACTTGAGGTATCCAAAGGTAAAACATAAGCAAGTTTAGAGCAGGACAGGAGACTATGATGGTGGCTGCAAGGGTCTTGAGCCAGTTAAGAATAGAAAGTAAGAAAAAAGAAAAGGAAGAAAAGTAGAGGTTGTAGTAGCTGACCACATTAAAAATTTGCATTCCCCAAGAACAGACAGGTAAACTAAAAAAACATTCATGTCCACTTCTGGAACAAAAAGTCAACACATACACATAAACTATTGAAATCTGAGGATGATTTCTTTTTTCTTCTGCATCTCAAAGGCAGATAAAGGAGTTCCTACTCTAAAAATATTGAGATCCAGGCAGATTTCACTGAATTTTAGTATGCCACAATTTTATGGTGGTACAAATAACTACAGGTGTGGAAGAGCTTGTCCCTCAATGGTCATGACTGATATGAAAAAAATTGCACTATTTAAAAAGTAACATAGTATTCACAGCTTTAAATTGAGAACACTGTCTCCATTGTACAAAGTCATGACAAAATAACTGGCCATTCTAAGGAGCATTCACAATCTAGCCTTGGTATATATGTCAATATATTGTTCGAAAAGACAACCAGACCAGTATCTACTGCAATATCCTGCTCAATAAAAACTCTAAATACAGTAATGCTGGTGTGAGAAAGCTATTTTTCATTCCCACTGATGTCCTATTTGCTTAATGCCCTGCATGTCTGCCATTACAAAATGCAGCACCAGGTATTCCAAAATTGTTTTATACCACAGGAGGCCTAAAACTGAAGAGTTAATACAGATAGTATGGTAGGAAAACAAAATCCAACTGATGCTAAAACCACAGGGGACCATTCCAGTCAGAATCCAGGCCATTCAGAAAAAAAAAGCAAAAAGATCAGAACATCTCATGGTACCAACAAAGAAAATTCTTAATATATTTCAATGCCAGTGAAACCAAGACCTCAATATCCACTAGTAAAAAAAAAAAAAACAAAACCAAATCTTAAATCACTGAATTGAAAATAAAAATACTTGTTACAAACATTTTCAAAAAGATAGAGGTACTCACTATGTAGCTTTAGCACTGCCTTGTACTGTTACATTCAGGATGGGTATCCAAGTGCCTCTGTACTCAAAGGCAGGTAATACAGTTGCACCTCCGCCCATTCCAAGCACTCCTGGGTTAGTTTGTGCTGAGCCAGTATTCCCTGATGCACTGCTTCCTGTTCAGAAAAACAATGTGATAAAATCAACCAGTCTCATATTTGTGATCAGCAAACATCCTTTTTCTACATTTAATTTTTGAGACACCAGGATTAATCTGAAGACACCCAGTTCAATAACAAAAACCAACAACACAAAAAACTATTTCTGAGCTCCCTCTGGCGTCTAAAACATAATCTTATGTGCAGTTCCATGATGTCAAGTGCCTGATTTCCAGTCAGAATGTAATGTTTCTGTGAAAGGTAGAGAAACATTTGTAACATTCTGTGAATGAATGAAACTTACAGAGTCTTGATGAAACAGTGTATGTTTTATTGAAGAGTCAGACAGACACTTGAAAGTTAAGGATTATTTATGTAGTTGCATCTAGAACTCAGTAGTTAGAAAGTTTAATTATTCCAACAACAAACTTTCAAGACTTCAGAAATGCAAAAACTGCAAGAAGAGAACTGAGAATGGCAACATTTGAATCTGTTCCATGCCATGGTAGAATAAAACAAACCTCAACAGGGAAGAGCTGACAATGTGCCAACCAACAGGTAGGAAGGCACAAATTTTGGTTCCAACCGAGGAAGCAAAAAAAAGCAGCTAAAAGAACAAGGAATTCTGTATATATACACTTTCTTCATAGAGAAAGACATCTATACTTATTAAGAATAGGTCCCACAAGTTCAGATTCTTTCTGAAGAGACAATGGGGGGGAGAGAGCAGAGTCCCCAGGAAGGTGACTCACAGTGTAACTGCCATTTTGGTGTGCTTGCTTTTAATATGTGGAGAGTAAACTACTAATTTAGACAATAAACTACTAATTTAGGCAATGTGAATATGCAGAAGCTTATGCATACACTTTAACACAGTAACACTTAACAGACTGAAACAAAAAAATCATGCTGCTAAACACAAATGGTTAACCAAACACTGTCACTAACACACATTGGTGTCATTTTCTGTGATCCCACTGTGCAGTCAGACATATACAACTATTTTTGTATTAATCTAGCTCATTAAAGTGGGTGGTAAACATTGCCCAGTATACTAAGAGTGACACAGAACTTCAGTAGATGCAGCTTTCAACTTCTATGAAACAGGCAGCTTGTTGCAAGACTGAGGCTCAAAAATCAGGTTTATAAGGAGTGCAAATGTCCAAAGCCAGGTTGAATAAGGCTTCTGGTCTACTGGAACGTGTCCCTGCCCATGGCCAGGGGGCTGGAACTAGATCATCTAGGTCATCATTGAAGGTTTCTTCCAACACAAACCATTCTATGATTCCAAAAGACAGCCTGCTATGAGAGGATTGCTGTTATTATCAGAAGACTCTGTTTGAAACTTACATTGCATTGATCTGCTCTTTGCCTGTCAAATATGGCCATAGGAGTAAAAAAGGTAGAAAGATACACGCATGAGAAAGCGATATGAGAAACACTGAGGCAGAAAGAAGAAGTGAAAAGGAAAATAGAAAACAAACTGAAATAATAACCCAGAGAAATAGCAACAGCACTAGAGGTATGACCCTATTGCGGTGCTGCTTCACATGAGGCAAAATTTACATTTCCAGAATGAGTATTATAGAATGGCTTCTCATATGCGCATGTTACGTGATGAAAAGTGCTCTTCTGATTTACTTTGAGATAATGAAGCTAACCTAGAAATAATACTAATAGAAGTGTACTATCAGTTGCTGTTCAGACAGCTACTACAGAACAATAGACACTGACACAAATTTCCTCATGCTATCACTTCTAAGTCCAGCATGGGATTCCAATTTCATGAGTGAACACTGAAAGCAGTGAGTCTAAACCTAAACTTTTCAATGTTTCTTAATTTAATAGCAGATATGATAGACAGTAGTTACACTTATTATTTGGCTCTTATCTCTTGAAAGAAGGCATACCAAGACACACCCTTACAAATTATTTTTATGTTGTTTGCTGCTGAGGGCTCTGCTTCCAGAACTACAGAAAGAAGCAGAGAGCTTTAATTTGGACATAAACACCTGCAAAGGCATTAACAGGATGATAGTTTCTTCTTATTAAAATACAAATACATAGTGAAATGTCAAAATCCTGGCTGCAAAGAAAAGACAATCAAGTTAATTTCAGTAAGTGTCTGTTTTCAGCTTACAAAAAAGACAGAGACCATTTGTAAAATACACATCTTTCATTCTACCTCCTGGCTCCCTCAGTCCAGTTTTGGCCTTGAACATTCAGAAGAATTAGTGATTGCCCCCCACAAACACACACTGTCTTACTACTTAAATTACGCACTGCCATAAATGACATCCCCGCACAAGGAGACAGAAATCAGACACATTTTTATAGTCAGAAATTAGAAATAACTCCATCAGAATTTCCCTCTGAAAAGTTGTGAAACAAAGTGCTGGGTCACTGCAGAAACAGGAATCAAGGCAGGAACACTGCTCTGCTGACTGGGGTCTACACCTTCCCCACAATACAGGTAGGTAAAACCCCCTGTTGTACCAGAGCTGAGAACACCAGTTTGTCTCAAGCTAGCTTATGACCAAAATAAACACAGAAGTACAAAGCTGTACCAGAGCTGAATCAAAACATAATTCATTATTACAAGAAAACAATGGCAAAATAAAATAATAATAAGGACAAGGCTTTACCAGTTTGATTTGGTGTTGCTGATGTGTTCCCCGTGCTTGGTACAAGAAATAGAGACTGGATAAAGGACCCCAGTGCATTCACAATATCACGGAAAACTTTAGTGGAATGTTGCTTCATATCATATGACTGACAAAAAGACCTGGTAAGTATTTTATAAAACAGAAAGTATTTGACAAACTGAAGACTAAAAGAATATTTTAACAGCAACTTCCCCCCCCACGCACACTCCAAACTGTAGACTAAAAGCACATTTTAATGGCAAATATTTAGGTAAACAATAGTATTTAATTTTAGGTAAATGCTCCTTTGACACTGCTAACACATAGACATACTCAAATAACTATAATTCAGCCCTTCCTGGATAATAAGCATTGCCTAATGCATTATGCAAAATTATTGTGATGAGCTTATTGCATTTAAGTTTCTACATATTTGCAATGTTTTAGGAAGCATTTTCCATTAGAGAAAAATAATAAAAATATATCTTAAACTTTATGTAAAAGCAAAACTCAATATATTTAATACCTTAATAGCTGAGGCTGCACACAAAGCCTGTGAATAGATTCTACTGCAACAGCTCGTAGCCACTGTGGTTTGTCTGCATCCAGAAACTTAACCAGCAATGACAGAAAGATTTCACATTCTGTTACCTAAAACATATAGTTTACAATAATTAGCAAAAAGAAAAAGCCTCCTACAAAATATTTTCTCAAAAAATCTTTCATCTCAGGAATCCTATCACAGCAAGATTTGTACAGAATCTAAAAAAAACCCCTTGAATGAGTATTTACTCAGAATTATATAAAAACATAACTAATAATAATAATATTTTTGACAAGCTAAAACCACATATGCAGTTGTACTGAAGGAGTTAAATTCCTCACAGACATTGCAATAAAGGTCATACATTTGCTACAGTAAACAAATTAAACTGTAAGAGAAGTATTTTTTTTAGGAAATACCCCAAACTCAGGACATAACAGATGTGTTTTTTACCCACATTCTGTCAACAGCTTTAGCAACTCAAGTCAAAAGCCTCTTAGAAAGTATTAACAAGGCACAGTAATCATCATTATCTAAAATCAGGCAAACAACAGAAGATCAAAAGGTTCCCAAAACCTGAAAGGCAGTTAAATAAAGACAACAGCTAATCTATTATGAAATTCATACAAGTCCATGACTAACAAAATCATACATTTAGAATACATGTAAGCACAAATCCACTTAAGAGAAAAAGCATATTTAGCCTTCTCTTCCCTCAGTAGACATCAACAGTTCCCAAGAACTAATCAATTCTACTACTGATCACAGCACTGGCATATACACAGAAAAACAAAACTGCATAAAGAAGATTTGAGCACATTCTTACCAGCAAACTGTAAAACTGTTTAATCAAAACAGAAACTACTCGCAGCAAACGCATACAGATGGGAAAGTATGGTTTTTCCACTGGTGCTGGGGAAGAAGAGGTGGTGGAACCTTGCCTGAATTTGATATTTGGGGAGAAGAGCTTTATAACAAGAGGGCATACCCTTTCTTTAAGAAGAAAACTGAATTCCTGATGCTGAAAAAGAAAACAGAAAAAGTTATATGCTGATAGTCCTTAATTGCTACCAGTAGCTCTGATAATGCATCTTATTTACATTTGTAGTTATGATCAAGCAGTCTGAATGTAAATCTTGGTATAAATTAAAATCAGGAAATGAAAAGGCAGAACTGCAGACACCATTATAAAGCTATCAAAAAGTGTGAAATTACAATGGTCAGGTTCATGCCATGCACTCCTCTTCTAGTATTTCCAAGTTGAAATAGGCTGCTAATACAACACTTATATATTTATGAATTTTTTAAATTTACCTACTGTCAGCTAAAACACATTACTGCAGGATTACAGTGCATTTATATGCAGTAGATACATGCAATTCACAGTCATGATTCTTACTTTACAAGTGGGGTGAGGTTAATGTTTTTGTAGAAATAACAATTCCACAAATTTAGTTACACAGAGCTGTCATAAATCAGGCAAGATAAGAAAATACATCTCTGGAGGAGATATAAACAGCAAAACTGAAAGTGGAACAAACTAAAACATGCTCTACAAAATGTATAAACATAAATAAAGTGTTTGGGAATAGAAAAACATGGTCAAAAATCACAGGGAACTTTTCTATTAAACTTCCCCCCCTGAATACATAAAAGCTACAAGTCTTTCAGGAAAACAGTATTTGTGTTAAATTAAAGAGGATTTAATGAAGTGCAGATTTTACTACCTATGTGAACAGAAGTCTTACTGTTTTCCATCCAAGAACTACTCACTTGTAAAAACACTTGTGGAAAGTCATTGAGGACTGACTCAAGAAGTTCAAGGCCAAATGTCCGTGTCATTTCTGTCATACCCACGAGCCAGTAGGGAGCATCAGCATTAACTAACTGACAAAGATCCTTGGAAAGAAACATAGTAATATTTACATTCTCTGTACCAAGAAAGTTTCCAGAGTTTATAATGAAATCTACATGCTCTCCTCTTTTGTGACTAGTTTTCTGATTACTACGTAACTTTTCCTTAAATGCTTTTTTTACGTAAGTTATAAAGCACTGAAAACTTTTAAAAGAAATTTTAAACTTTGCTGCTATCCTTGTAGCATGTATGTTCATTCCCGCCCTCAGAAATCTCTCAAGATCAGTGAATTTGCTAAGTCAAGAAGATTTTTACTGGTGTCATGAATACAACTACACCTTTTCACTACATACTTGCCTTTATGTCCAACACCAAGCACAAGAAACAGGACTGAACTGCAGTTGTAGTGCTTTGCTCTGTTTTGCGTCTGGCTGAAATGGAGTTTATTTTCCCCATAGCAGCCCTCAAAGTGCTGAGCTTTGCATTGGTAGCTAGAAAGGTGCTAATAACACACCAGTGTTTTGACTGCATCTGAGTAGCACTGTCAGAGCCTCAGCACCGTCTCTCAAGATTTCCCCCCACTGCCACCAAGAGGCTGGGCAAGATCCTGAGAGGGGACACAAAAAAGGTCATCCCAAATTAACCAAAGATGTCTTTGGTTAACCTCAGTTATAGAATCTAAGAAATGGAGAAGGAAGGGAGGCATTCGTTATTTGCAATGTTCACCTTTGGGAGCAAATGCCATGCATTCTGAACCCGTTTCTCAGGAAGTGGCTAAACATTGCTTGCTGATGCACTTTGCTTATGCACATGCAACCTTCTGCTTTAGTGAACTGCCTTATGAAAAAACCTATGAATTGTTTTCCATCTTATTTTCTCTCCCCACCCAGCTGGGATGGGGAATGGTAAAGCAGCTTGGTGGGCACTTGAGAGTCCAATCAGGGTCAACCCACCACAGCTCACAGAAATAAGAATCTTGAATTTAATGGAGACACGTATGCTTAGCTATTATTTAAGATTCATAGTAAAACATTTTCCAAGACCACTTTGTCTTCATTTTCCCATCATTCCCCTGTGATACAGCATATCAACACCAATGTCAATAAATACACATAAGAAAGCCCAAGGCTCTGGTTAAGGACATTGTCAACATGCCAACAGCAAATTATTTAAATTTCTTAAAGAGATGTAGAAGCACCCAATCTTAACTGCAAATATATAAATATATGCTCCCCAACTACCTGAAAAAGCATATATGCATCCTTAGCACATGGCTTCAGTGTACTGACAGATCTTCTATTACTATTCCCTTGAACTGCAGCTGGCTGGTCAACAGCATCTGTGCAAAAAACCAAAGTTTTGTGAACACAGGAACTGTTAAAAATCAAATGCACATTAAGTGTTCTTACAGAAATACTCTGTGAGAATGGCCAGGTACTTCTCCTGCAACTTATCAAGTCTATAGAAAACCTTAGATTGACTACCAAAGATCATCAATACCAAGCACTTCTTTCAAATGTTCTCTTCAAACACTCTCTTCTCTACTGCCATGTATTTCCTACTCAGTAATCTATGGTACATTCACCTTAAATGACACCCTCACCTCAAATCCTTTCACAGTACTAACCTGAAGACCAGTTCTCACAGCTTGAAAAGAAAAAAAAAAATCTGCAATTTATATATTGGTGTACTGAATTGGACTGATACAATGGCAAAGGATTTAGCCTCCTTTAAATACAAATAAGTGTATAAAAGACAGTTAAAATTAATGACGTCTGTGACTTTTTTATAACATCTATAGACATTTTACTACTTCTTTATCTGAAAGAGAAACATCTGATATGTGTCAAAAAGCAGATCAATAAAAGCAAGCTGAGTAAGCAGTATGCCCACCTTTATATCGTTCATCTTCAGCAACCACTCTCTCAAACACGACAGTAACTACCTGCCGCACTGTGGCTGCCGCAGTATTATTTGTGATGTTATCTTTTGTAAAGTGCAATCGAAAGCAAAGTACAATTGCCTGAAAGGAAAAAAAACCAGAAAAAATATCACCTTACAACAATACATTTCATCTTTTAGCTAAGAGTCAAGAAGGTTGATGGACTGAGGAATGCTTTCTGCTAAGTTTGTCAAAAGGTTGCCCAGAAAAAAAAAAAAAAAATTTAAATTCGAAGAACCAGAATAAGTTTTATGGATTACCCTAGCCAAAAAACTCTTTAGTAATCTTCCCCAAAGTCAATAAAAAAGTGGTATTAACTGACGACATTACGATGTGCCAATAAAAAGTACAGTCATCACAGAGAATACACAGTAATCACACAGAACAACTTGTATGGATATTAATGTCAAAAGGACATTAGGATTGTAAGGTTAATCACAGAAAAGTCAGTCAACTCCAAAGCTATAATGTCATTCCTCTCCTAGACTGAATCACAATACTTTCACAATCATGTTGCCTTCACTGCTATTATTCCTGACATGCATTTTAATGTGCCATTGTGCTGGCAATGACCTGAATACTTTTTCCCATTGGATTTTATTATTACCTCTAACTCATAGTTTAATACTTACTTATTTTATAATGAATTTTGAAAATTAACATCTGTATGTGCAGTGAAACCTGTGTTTCTTGTTCTTATGTCCATATTCTGTGTTCTTGCACTTGCAAGAATCTCAACCACACCCAGCCACAGTGCTACATGCTCTGAGCCACACAAGATTAAGAATTTTCTTTTGCTTCTTTTTCATATCTATGATTTGTGGACTCTATTCGTATGATATTTCCACATCAGTTTGAAATCTTAAAACAGCTTGACTGAAACATGAACACTCAACTGGCTGAAACCAATTTTCTCCCATGTAATCTAGAAGAGAAATTCACTTCAAGAAGAGTTTCACAATTCACAGATTGGTAAACAATGTTGCTTCTTCAAAAAGAAGTATCTTAAAAGTTAAATTAAAATGGACAGGTCCTTATTTTTTGTTTTAGTTGAAACATAAAATCCAAAATGTTTCATGTTTAAAACTACGAGCCAAAGTTCTTACTGAAAGAGCAATAACTGGACTGCTTTCAAAAGAGATTCAAGGCAGGGTGGAAGGCAGCTTCTTTTAACATTTTCTCCATTAGTGAGAATTTACACTGTGCTATGTGCTCTGATTCCAGTTCAAAAGCACACAACAAATTTAACAGATGAGAAGGATAGGCATTGGCCCAGTGTTTTTATTTCAAGTTCCGATTAAGTCAGAAATGTATTACTGTGGAGGAATTACAAAACACATGGAAAAGGAAGCTAAAAGAAATCCTGTTTTCAGAGTCTAGTCGTAAAGACAATACGGACACGATAGAATAAAGAAACGCCCCCCCTCCTTGTCCATTGTTTTCACATGCTTCTTATGTAAAATTTCCCCATTTTTCCTCTTGGATATTGTAAGTTCTATAGTTGACACCAACAAATTCTTACCTTGGACAGTGCTTCATCATGCACAACTGTATTGGTTGTTAAAAGTACAAGAACTGTCTGGAGCAATTTAAGTTCTTCAAGACTGTTCTCCATCAATTGCCAAAGCATATTAATAATGTTTCCTGCTGCAGCCTACAAAGAAATATTTTTTTACCAACTATTACAATATTTACGTACTGGTATATCATGTGTACATATGTAAGAATATCACTGTCATAAAGGCATATCATGACTGAATGTGCCTGCTTGTCTATACCATAGCACTACATTGAGAATATAAAGGCAATTTCATTGTCACAAGCTTCCTGAAGTATTTTTAAAGAATCAACAGCAGAAATGTCTTAATATGTAGCACAAATTAAAGCGTGTACTTAATTTTCTGCTTGGAAATATGGAAGACACAATAAAAATATATTTTACCCTCAGAATTCACTCATACCAGAGAGAAAACAGTGTAATTTTACATTACACAAACACAACTGAAGGTGTATTTTAACAGCATTATCTTTACCAGCTTCCTAACATACTATATGTGCAGTACCATAATATATCATGACATTTACTGCTGCTGCAGAAAACGTGCATCCATTTTACCTTATTTTAAAAATAAACTGTAACAAAAGCACAATAATTTTATTGCACAGAGTATATTTTGTGGAGGCACAAGGTCCATCACATGTTCAGTTCCTGCAGTGTAAAAATGTGAACTAAATTTGCTGGTTTCAATTTTCATGAATTTTCTTCTAGAAGTTACTAATATTTTCTCACTTTTTTTTTTAATGGTGTAAAATGTTTTCTTTTAAATTACTGAAAACCAGATACAAGTAAAATATTTTGTGGGCTATGTTCATTATAACACAAAGAGCTTCCTAAAACAACTCATTCACCTTCTGTTTGAGGTATTTCTCACTCTGAAATATCTATGGTTTTGTATAAAGATTGATCTTACCTCTGAAACAACTTCATGAGACATGAGCCTCTGTATGGCTGCTAGACACAGCTGAGTGATCTTTGGTTCTTTTGTTCCACAACCCATCAGAAAAGGCTGAACCACCTCTGAGCTGTTCTCTTTCAATGCTTTCAAAGAGAGATATGGAAGCAGTCAATGCTTAATACTTTGAAAAATACAATGCAAAAATTGTTAATCCCACCTATTAACAAAAAGCAATCTCCAGTCTTGGAAATTTAGGATTTACACGTGGACCACAGGGAAGAGCCAAGTGAAGACAGACACTGGGCTGACACAGCTCACTTCCACAATTACCCTGGCCAAGGCTCAAATTCCAAGCACCTTCTCCCTTACACACTCAAGAGACTTTCCAAATCCAAAACATCAACTTAAGAGTCCATGTGGTTAGCAAGAAGGTGTAAGGTTCTGCCAGTTCCAGAGTTTCCCTGGCCTTGCCACAGGAACCAGTCTCAGGCTGGTAGCACTGTCCTTCTGCTCTGCTTCACCTCAGCACCTAATGCAGGAGCAACACCGTGTAGCACAGAGCAACATTCCAAGCCACAGGGCAGGAAGGGGAAGAGCAAACTGCCACCAGCAAAACAGGAGGAGAAAGAGACTGGACTGACAAAACAGGCGGAAAAAGAGACTGGACTGTTTGTATCCAGGGTATGTTCACCTGGCTGTGAATTTGTTAAATGGTGTTTTAGTGGCAAAGGGTAGCTTCTTAAAATGAACTTCTGCCAGGAGAAAACCAGTTCCCATAAACTTTTCTCTCTCCCTTCCTTTCTTTTGTTAAGGAGAAAAAGCTTCGTAATGAATACAACATTCTACACCGGCATTTAAAACAGTTTTTTCCCATAAAAGTAATTCAAGAAATCTGAGATAATCAAATTTAAAAATATGAAAGTATTAAAAATTTTTAAAATATTAAAGGAAAGCGTGACTCTGACTGATGAGTGGTTTTCCATTTGCAGGTATGTTTGTTGATTCATGCAAACTTCTAAGATTTTAGCCGCTCATCACCATTTTAGACACTAAAAATTTCCTCACAGTTGCAAGTCCAATGTGTGCTCTTACATTGAATGTCATAACTTTGTTTTAGTCTATGTGTAGTAGAAGAAATGTATTCATGGAAAGTTTCACACGCTTTTAAGAGGACAGTAGCTACCACAAACAAAAAATACACTCTCACATAAAAATGCAAACATGATGTTTACTATTAAGCATCACTACAACTAACTCGGAAAAAAAATGAAACAACTGCAAAAATATTAGTTGTATTAGTGGTATTTTCCAACTGAAACTAACTCACTCAGAAGTTTCTAAGAAAAGGATAGGCTATTATAAATTATGGATGCCAACTTTCTACAAGATAATAGCTCTTAGAGGGTGATATCAACACACAGCCCAGTTCCATCAGCCTCTTCAGAGCCAGTGCAGGCTCTATGTCCAGTTGACATTTCTGAACTGCCACTAAATTCTAACCATCAATCAGAAAAAAGCAAGCAAAAAGATACCACAAAACATTTATCCTTAACATGAGACTCCAGATATAATTCTGAATGGCAAAAATGGCATGACAAAGAATAAATTTAGGCCTTTTACAGTATTTTTCTTCTATAATCCATTAAAAGCAACAATCTCACAACAGAATCTAGACAAATATTTTTACTTTATGAAGCTGAAAAATTAATGTTTTGTAGATCTGCTTCGGTACCCATCTGGTTTTATAGCAACCAGGCACATGGAGTCATTCTTGGGGCTTTCCTGTTCAGAGGGACAGGAGCTTAACTTTGATGATCCTTTCCAGCTCAGAATATTCTGTGATCACATGATTCTGTGACTGTATTAGCTTCGGTCTTCAAATGCACAAAAAATTTATTATTGCCAGGTCTGTCTCAATTTTGCTACCAATTTATGGCAATAGGTATTGAAAAAGAAATCTATCTTACTGAACCATAACAAATGAGAAGTTTCTTGAAAGTATAACTTACCTGTTTATTTCATCAGCAAGATTATAATTCTGATTTTTAGAACTCCTAAACTGCAAGTTTTTGCACATCTCAAAGCCACATGGAAATAATTTCTCAAATTTATCTCCTTTGATATAAGGCTTTCTCTTCCTTTGGAATTTCTCAAATTCTTATAAATAAATTATAAAGCATGCACAGACTGCCAAGAATGAAGACCTTGAAACAGCTCAATTTAACTTTTCCAAGAGAAAGAAAGAAGTTAGATCAATGATCTCAAAGTTCTGGCAGGCTAAACATATCCCACCAAAAATAACAAAGATTTTAAAGATTTTAATAATGATTTTAAGCCTGCATCTATTTTTCTAAAAATTATAATCCTACACAATGAAATGCTCAAGAAAGCATCAGATCAGCTTATTCAAAACAATCTGATACAGTTGTTCTTATCTACGTTAGTGAAACCACAGTTTACATCAAAATATTTAAAAAGTCATATCCTGATCAAAATATTTATTTGTATTACTAGAATGTCTCGTAGATGTTCCTAAGTCATCTAGCAGTCAAAAAGTATCCACTAGATTTCACAATTACAGTAGCGTTTTGCAGCTTTATTATTACTAATGTATACACATTATTTTTCTTCAAAAGATTTCAAATATTAGATAGGAGACAATCTCTTGACATTAACATGTATAATTTTAGGTTACAACTGATACCTCAAAAAATACAAGAGTTCATAAAGAATTTAGTCTGTTTAATGACATTATGCTTTAACCATGGAATGTTAGGATAATGTGCAGGCAAAGTACATTTTCTCAGTGCAAAACTGTGAAACAAAGGGGGAAAAAGATATTATCCTATTAGCAAAGATTAACTAATCAAAATAACTTTTAGGACCTGCTGGTTTCCCAAACCTCTTAACAACAAATCCGTGCAGTTTTTTTTAAATGAAATAAATACTAAGTACATTCTAGTTTAAACTTTCCAAAAGAAAATTATTTTAAAAATTTTACCGACTACCAGAAAGTGTTCCCTCAAAAAGATGAAAGCAACGACTGCCCATCCATGACTAAATTTAATGATCTTTCCCATCTCTTCCCTTTGAAAACTAAAAAACCAGAGAACTTTGCAGGATTAGAAACTAGCTTTCTAAAATACAAACTTCTTTATGCAGTAACATGTTGACAGCTTCCCAAACGGCTAACTACAGCTCTCTCTTGATTGTTTTTGTATTTTGATATAGCTGACATTACCTGGCACACTTTTCCCACTTATGTCAGCATTCATGACAGCAGTAAAAACAAAGAAAATAAACAAATAAAAAAGAGGCATTAAAGTGAAATACTGAGGATTGGGTCTGTTAATTCAAATAATCCTAGAAAATGCCTCCTTAACAATATCTGATTTACATACCTCAAAACAAGATATGGTTTTGCAGCTATTTCACTGGACCGACCAAACAACCAGCATTTCAAGGATTTTGACTATATCTGGGGTAGACACTCAAGTATTAATGCAGGGACATTTAAATCCGGCCAAGGGCTTTACCAGCAACTGGCAAGAAGCCAACTTTATAAAGCTGAAGACAGTCAAAAGATACTGTTTTAAGCACTTATAAAGCTGTAGCTCACAAGATATGCCCCGTCCCTCAAGGCATTGGAACATCTTAAATTGAATGACCTTGTCTCAAACAAAGATGGAATTTTGCCTGCAAGTTACAAGTCCCCAAAGGCTGGACTAATACACAGATGTGGATCATACTACAGAGCACTCAACCACAGCAACTAGAACACTGAGACTGTAACGTCTTAAGTATTTCACGTTACTTTTCTAAGTGGATGATAACTTTTGTAGAGCATCAGCTGAAAATGGAGCCCTTCCTCAGCACCAGAATAGCACTAACATGAAACACAAGTAGTATTTAAAAACTTCTGTGCTACTAGATTTTTTGCTAGGTGCCCAAAAGTAAAGCATCAACAATACAGCACACACTAAAAGACATGACTAAAAGACTATTAGACATATCCAAAACATCTTTTTAACATTTTGATCTGTAACTCAGCTTTATTTTTCCCATTGCACTGCAAATAATTACCTGCCAAAATATCTGTGTTCCGTGCAGCTATTGTTTTCACTTTTATTATTCCTGATTCAGCAGCCTGGAAGAAAAGAAAATAAGTAGTTTAGGTGCTATACCATACATCAATATCTGCAAAGAAATAAAAATATTGTAGACAAATAAAAAGGTACAGTCTCAGAGCAAAAAATGTTTTTGTAGTGGTTTCTGCCAGCAGAGCTAATGCAGAAGTGAAATTTTTGTAGCTGCTAGAATTCCTTTCCAGAATTCCACAGGAAGGGTTATATTCAGAATTTTTGGAAATCATTATTCTCATTGTATTACTTTCTGGTCTTATGAATGCAAAAAAACCCACTAGTAAGCATAAACACTGTTACATACTCTTTATACAATTTCAAGCTATGAGTATAAAAATGAAACTCATTTTCCCCATGGATTTTGGCTCTCAAATGTCCTATACAAATTATCCCAGTGCAATACCATTGTGAAAAACGAGGTTCACTCTTCTGTTAGAACTTAAAGAGTTTAGTATAAAGACAGTAAGAGACACATAAAATAAAGCAAAGGGATAATGGCCCGGTGCCTTGGCGCTCTGCCAAGAGCACACCTGATGCCCGAGATGAGTCCTTTTTATACCATTTTTACTGTCTGTTCTCTATTCATATTTGTTGGGGTTTTAGTTTAGTCTTAGGTTTTCCTGTTAAAGGAATTTTCTCCCATATGCATGTTGCTAGGGGACAAATAGCTGTACTTAAGAAAGACAAAAAGGGGAGTGGGGCGGGCCTGGCTACTCTTTTGTCTACACCTGGGTGTGGGGTCAGTTCGCTCTGAGCGTCCGGAGAGAGAAGCTGCAGAGAAAGGAGCTGCTGCTTCTTTCTTTTTGGCCGTTCTTTCTTCCTGCTGGAAGCAACGCCGGGACCCCAAAAGCCGCTTTCCCTGCCCTGCTGGAGACCGAGCTGTGGCTGCCCTGCTCCGCTGCTGCTTCGAGCTTTCGCTACGCTGTAGCCCTGCTCGCCCTGCCTGCCTGGGCCTCCGTGGTTTTTTCCCATCTGGATACATCTCGTCTGCCACCCGGGATTTGCCGTTCGTCCCTGCCATTCCAGCCTGCTGTTCCTGAGAGTCCGGGATCGGCTGCCCAGGGGTTTGTGAAGCCTTTGTTCCATCCCTTCCCGGGATCCCAGGGCACCAGAGCCGCGGGTTTCCCGAGCTCGCTCCGGAGCGCCCCCTGCAGCCGCGGGGGAACCATCGCACCTGCCCTGCTCACCGGGAGCCGCCAGCGCCCCTGCCGGCTGCGAGCGGAACTGCACCCGAGGGGAAAGGGACTGACAGCCGAGAAGGCTGGCACTGGGTTTGTGTTTGCTGTTACTGCCAGAGTTGTTGTTGTTTTGTTTGACTGGTTATATACATATATATATAGAGTAAAGAACTGTTATTCCTATTTCCCACATCTTCGCCTAAAGGCTCTTGATTTCAAAATATAATAACTTGGAGGGAAAAGGGGTTATATCTGCCACTTCAAGGGGGGCCTCTGCCTTCCTTAGCAGACACCTTTCTTTCAAAACCGAGACAATATTAAAACTTTGCCAGGAGCTGTTCTGCATGGCCACTCCTTGGTTCCGCCTTTTTAGAGCATGCGTAGTCTTCTGCCTTGTGGTTTTATTTCTTTTGATTCTTGGGGTTGGGCCCGCTGGGTAAGAGTCGATGGTAGGGTGGATCTCTTAATTCCTCAGAGAGTCAGGGCTGATTGCAGCTTTGGCCTCTTTGCCCCCCGGGCAGAGCGGTGATAAGGGCTCTCGGACTCTCCTTGCCGCCTGTTCTCCGGGCGGAGCAGCCTTTGGGCCCTTTTGTTCCCTGGACAAAGTGTTGATTAGCAGCTTCTCGGGCCTCATCCTCTGCTCACTTGGAGGTTATCTTACTTGCTCACACTTGCTAACATTCTTGCTAAAACGAGAGAAAACTACATCCACACAGCAAAAAGCATTTCTAACATTATATAATATCTACCTTAATACTTTGCGAGAAGCCAATACTATAATATATGTTTATAACACCATGAAGATGCCTTTCTAACAATATGCTCTGTTCTTCCCAGCATACCATACAGTGCATAGCACCAGTTCCTCCCCTTTCCCCGTAAGTGTGACGTGGCAGAGCAGCAGCATCCTCCTCTCCCTCACACACTCCTTCAGCGGGGCCAGGGCTGCAGGCTGCCTGGGCACAGCATGGCAGGGTGACAACCAGAGCTGCCCAGCTGAGCCGGGACATCATGCATGGCCCCAAGGGAATGGCAACTCCCTCTTCAACTGCCCACAAACACTTCCCTGCAAAAATCACTCAAGTCATGTTCTCTAATGGAAATCAAGCCGAACTGGAAATGTGACATTGAGGCTTTGCATTTCAAGACAAACTTCTGAAAGTTTTGTGTACAAAATCTAAATACAAGTAATACATTATACATTGTGCCTTTCCATTTTTTAATTCCATTAATACACTATAAGCCTCTGGAAAGAATTAAATAAATCAAAATAAGCGCAACAGGTTTTCCCAAACGACTGAATGCAAGTTGCTGGAAAATACTGTTCTGCAAATTTGAAAGCACACTTCCTCTTTTATTTCAGCTTTGTATTTCTGTGTATTTTCCCCACTAAACACTTATATTTTTCCTCTGATACTACTATTTAAAAATGTGTGCTGTCACCACATAAAATAGATTAGAGAAGCAAAGAAGCTCTGACAGCAGAAACACAAAAATGATAGTACATAAAGTTCTACCAAGTATTAATATTCTCTCTTCCTCAGAACATTATTCCAACAAGATTTCCCAGACAGTCAGGTTAAGGTGCCTGTATAAATTCACAAGCAAATATTTAAGAGTTGATATACATATTTCTCAAAATAGCCAAATGAGAAATGCAAAGCTGGAATTTTCTTCCTTTTTTTTTTTTTTTTAAATTTCCCAAAACAATATAGGAAGACTAAACACTGCCTTAAAATCCTGGAGATTTATTTTTTGCTGAACACAGTTTTCTACTTCAAAAGTAAAGTCAATAATATCCATGTGCCTGATTAACATACAACATGCTCAAATGAGCACAAGGCAACATGCACATATATATTCTGCATAATTAAAATGAGGCATGCCAAATGCAGCTCTCATTTATTTTAATTATATTAATGTATTGAAGTTCTTGAGATTTAAGTCAATCCATGTTCTTCTTCAGTTATAAATTGTCAGCTAATTGGAGGGGTTCTTGTCACAACACATTGTTCCTATTAATTAATATGAAGGATTTGTCACAGTCCAACTTCAATTACCTTCAAACTGAAACTCATCACATCTACTGGTAGTTTATTTCTTTCTTGCCTGGAGTGACAAACTCATTCTGATTCAAAGAAATATTAAGTCTGCTCATATTAGTGGCATTAACAAACACCATGCACTTTGCACAAAAATTTTCCAACATAATGGCTCTCAGTTGTTTCCATGTTTTATTTAAAATAGTACACATTTTTGAAAAAAATAAGGTAAAACAAAACAACTGCTGAATATAAGCATTCTTCTCCATGCGATACAGAAATTTCTATGATCATCTGCATTATACTCTATTTCAGAATTTCTGTTCAGAATCCCAATTAAAAATGTTTAGACTTAATTACACTGCACACATCCTACAAAAGAAAAATAAAGTACTTCACTGTTTATGTTAAAGAGACAACACAAACATTTATAAAAAAATACCTCCGTTGATCACAAATAGCCAACAGAACACATGATAACTATAAACAATTCTAATCAGTATACATGAATGTAAAAGTGTGCTTGGATTGCATCAATTTAAGTGGCATATTAAAAGATATATTCATAGCTTTTAAGTTTACAAATTTACTATAGCAGCCTGCAGGACACTGCCACATGAGAAAAGGATCTTATAAAACACTAATCAAGGAGAGAGACAGCATTATAGTGTCTGTACTTATGGGTACAAATATGATAATTTACTTTGACATAAATATAAGACACCATGTCTTTAAAGCAACCACCAGTTTTAGATGTAACATTACCAGCTTCCCTTAGCGCTGCAATTCATAGTAGTCTAATGAGCAAGTCAGTTATCTCTCTATTTTGAAAAGAAGCAAATACATGTAATTCCTGAAACATAATAAAGCTTAAATGTACTTACAACCTTCAGTCAATTAGATTTCCAATTCTGCTGCTTTAATAACTGTGAAATGAACTGATATAAAATGTCTCAAACACACGCTTGCCATTATTAAGTTTTGCTTCATGTTTCTCCTGAAGCTACTGGGAAGGTGAAATATTGACAAAGAAGAGAAATTGACTCTCAGTGATAGCACATATTCAAGCCAATCTCTTCCAATACTTTGACCTGGTTTTAATCAGTCAATAATCTCACAGCAAAATTCAACAGGACCCTCTGGGCTCAAACACTTGCTTAATCATCTTTCTGCTTCCTTGGAAGTTAGTCACCAAGCATTTGCTGATTATGAGGAAGTCACCCTTCACAGAAATCAAAGTAAGGCAAATAGAAAATTTATGTGCCAAAAAAAAAAAAAATTAAAAAAATCAAGATAGTGCAGTTTCAAGTAGACTGAAAAGAAGTCTGCACCTAGTATCTATCTCCTGGCCTCAAAGCTCCTCTCTGAATGTACAATCTGACAACAACATTCACAGCTGCCTTATAGACAGCGGTTCTCTGCACATGAGAGACCAGGATGTGGAAATGCATCGACTCTTTCAAACCTAGCTTCAGGAGTTTCTCAGATCCAAAACTCTTCCCCTCCTAATTGACTTCTGAGTCTTCAGTTGAAACAGGGAAGAATTTCAGTCTTCCTGTCATCAGATGTGCTGTGAGCATCTTCCAGATTTTTGGAAATTTTTACACTTTGTTTAGGGTCAAAAGCACCTATTGGGTAACAGAGACAGGTAACAGCTGCTCAGACAATCAGGAAGGAAAGATTTAATGTATCCTCAAGCAGAACCAACATTTTCCAACATCCAGGTAACATTCATGAACTAAATTTCTCCACATCGTAGTCTGTGTATATATATTTAAAGCTCTAAAACTCATCAATAGCATATGAAGGTACTGGGATATACAATTCTACATGAGTTCAGCATGACGTAAAGGCAAACCGTCCACACCAGGAGTGATAAGTGCATCAAGAAAACACCAATTTTTCAAATCTGTCTTCTGGGACATAGTGGAAGCTCTTAGACCCAACTGCAGTAGGCAATCTACATTAGCTCAAGACACCACTATAGCTAACTCCATGATCATCACAATGTTACCCAGCAGCCCAAGAATGGGACTTGTCTCGGCAGTACAAAGATTAATGGCATGGTATACGCTTGAACATTTAAATCTCAGAGGCCAAAACATCTTGGACCTCTATTGCAATGCATACAGACAGGCAAGTGAGGGACCAGAGGGGTCAGCTGGGATGTGATCAGACAGTACATCAGTTGCTCTGCAGTAATCTCTATGTTTTTGCCTTTACTCTGAGGTAACTATGAAAGAGCTACCCTTCTTTTACTGAAAAATAATAACATAGTTAACAACTTTTCCTAAGGGAAAGATGACATAAAATTCAAAACTGAAGTGAAAAAAAGCACTTGTTGTCTCTGCCATATCAATCATTCTTTTAAAAGTTTCAAACCTGGGTTTTTAAAAATGCTTTAGAAAGGATAAACATGCTGATCTTCAAAGAAATTGGTGTCTAACAATTAGGAAGAGAAGTTAGCATCTTTTTTACTTTATTAACCAAAACAATATAAATTCCCATAAAGATATTTAATGTAACAACCAGGCACGGGGTTATTTCTACGAAGGATTGATCTAACATTAAGGATATTTTTGTATAAATTTGTAAATATGAAAGCATTATTATCGAAAGTTAATAAAACCAAGAATGTTCACTGCTAGTGCTTTTGAATGACCATTTGTGTTTTCATTGTACATTAGAGCAAATTGCCATCTCCAGAGGCATTAAAATTGTTGTAAGGTTTGCAGTCCTTACTACACAAGCTATTGATTTCTCTATTCTAAAAAGAAAAGCATTCAGGAACAATAGTTTATATTGGTATTTACATTACATTGTTTGCCAACCTTTTATTAAGATGGGATGAGAGTAATATATGTTATCTATAGTCACTTCCATATCTATTACAGGAAATAAAAAGAGCAATTTTTTTCATATCCACCATTATCTGCCTTTCCAACTGGAACACTAACCCTATATCAAATAGTTTAGATAAGAGGTCCTCCTGTCTAAAGTACAGTTTCACTTCATTGTTATTCTGGCTTGCTTTGCAAAAGCATATTCTGGACCATTACTGTACTTCTAAACTATTATTTGGAAAAGAACACACTAGAAAAAGTTCCTCACTAAATCAGTTTCATGAAAGCACTAAAGCATACCACATTTGTGTGAAAAAGCATTGTACTTGCCTTCTGTATTTTTATCTTCCTCCCCATGAGTACAATCTCTACTCTGACCCTTCTCTTTTATATATAGTCATTTTAACATGTGAATTAAACTGGCAAAATGCCAGTTTTGATCTGACATTGCTGTGCACTCACAGGGGTTTATTACACTGAACAATTTATTATCACTTTGTTACAAAATTATCATAAATTAGAAAAAAAAAAAAGGATTAACAGATTCTATCATACACTTTCTTGTCCAACTGAAGATATAAGACATTGCAGTTTATGTTTTTTGTTTTTTAAACACACACAGTCTTGTTCATTTCCAGCTCTAGTGCAACTGTATTAGTTGCTCTCATATTCAGAGTGCTCTTTCACACTTGACAGGAGTGACTACTCCTCTGGTCCATTAATCTTCTGAAATTGTCAGTTTGCAGTACCAGTAGCCAGTTCAGAATTCTGAAGGTTAAACATTACTAATGCCAGGAGAATTGCCAGTGTTACCTAAAATGCTTCAGGGCTGCTGCCTCTGGAGCTACCTCACTTGACATGAACATAAAGATATTTGAATACAAATACTTAATATCACAAGTTTTCACTTGACAGTCAAAATACTACACCTCAGCTGGAAAAAACATCACATATAAATTAACAGAACAAATCACAATGCATAACATAAACCGACGCATTACCAAACAGCACTAATGTAGACAGAAAGGCAAAAGAGCTAACATGGAAGAAACACAAGCCACTTAGCAACAATTTTTTTAAGTTCTACTTCTCTCTTCAACAGACAGAACAAAGATGTACCCCATATTTTGTATTGTATTCTATATAAATTATATTGGTAACTAAATATTACATATATTACAATATATGGTAGATATTAGATACATATGTAGTGTAAGGATATTCTGAGAGAGCTTGTGTCTACCATTAAGAGATTTCTGAGTGATCCATTCAAGTACCACACAACTAATTTTAAACCACTGAAACAGAGCACTTGCACTTGAATTTTACTTACATACTCTTGACATAACAATTATCACTCTACATTAAAAATACAACAACAGCCTGTTTCAGAGCTTTAGGAGACATACACTTGAAGTTCAAACTAATTTTGCCTTCAGCTTGTCGATCACAACAGATGGGACCAGGCAACTTTTGAGGATTTGCCACAAGTACTACATTCAGTCAGCAATGTCTATTTTCCAGACACCTGGTAAAAAGAAACAATAGCTGACAGTTTAGGCACTAGTTGAGAACTGGAGTCACCAAGAACTTTCAACTTCTGCTACAAGTTTCCTGTATAATCTTCAAGAAGCCATGGTAGGCAGATAAGAATTAAACCAGAGATTAAGATGCACAAATTTAAACACTTAGACTCCCATTACAATGGAGATTGTCTCTACTGAACGCTCCTTAATTCTTAAAGCCTCTCCTTAAGCTAATTCAGCTGACCCACTAGCAGGGGCTCAATGCAGAGATCTAAGGTTAGGTCTCTGTATCCAAGACAACTACATGCAGACACCAGAAGACCCATGCCCTCCTGGACCAGAGGCTGGAAGCCAAGGAAGACATACTATGGTATCTCAAATGGCAATGTAGAACACCTAGTATGTCGGTGATAGAGGGAATCAATCCCCTGGCTATGAGATACTCTGAATTGTTCTTTGGCTCTACTGACATTATTTCCATAACAAACCAAGCCTGCACAATCAATGAAGCTTAGACACCCAACATTAGAGACCTTAATCCTGCACTGAAAAGTGTGACCTGGAAAGTGTAAAGACAGACTGATAATACTGAGACTTTAAATAATTTTCTTCATTCATTAAATTGCAACGTATTACATGATGAAGAAATTTGACCTGTGCGCCTTACGTAAATCACTTCGAAATACATGACATTTTCTCTCAAAGATTACAATGATCACATGAAACTTATGATTTACAATGGACCATGAAGCTTAGAACACATCTGAATAGATGACGGTCTCCTAGAAATATAAGAGTTCACTTTTTTAAAAACATAATTTTGAAAAAATACTACTGTCAATATTGAAGAAAAACCACTGCAGAATTAATTGACTCCAAACATGAAGCTAGCAGACACAGCAAGTGGGAAAGATCAGAAATCATAAAAGAAACTGAAAGAGATATTAGGGATCACCAGTCTCAGGTTACCAGCTCAGCTACAGGCTGGCAACTCAAGAGTGCTACAGAGTAATCTCCAGTCACCTGCACAAAACACATGCTTTAGTGCAAGCTGCCTAAGTATGACAATATACATTTTACAGAGCATTGTTTCTCTATTTCAAAAGAACCTTTAAAATATTCGTTAAGTGAATACCCATTTAAAAAAACCCCAAAACCTCCAGTTTTCATCCTTCCAAACTAATGTTGTGAAGACCTGAAAATAAACCAACCTGGAAAGTTCAGTGTAGGTTAAATTCCTTGTAGGCTATAGTGTCAGAATTATTTAATCAATTTTATTCAAAAAATAAAGCAGGAAACCCAAAAACTTGATCACTCCTACAGAAAATGGTCTATGTACAAAGGTTTCTTCTTTCCTAGGTTCATTTGGCTCATCCTTTTACCACTAAAGTAGCGTGAATGCAGAGCACTCAGAAACTATTCAATGCTAGAAGTACATCAAGTGACTCAGATGCCCAAATCACAAGACACTTCAGCATGTAATTTTCTTCCTTAGCCTTCTCCAATATGTCTACTGCACTACGTTCAACAAAATTTCTGAAATATTATCATTACAGAACAAATAGCTAACAAATATTCACAGGTTTTAACTGCTCCTTCCAGTTGCATTAGGAGTCCTAATGATCACTTCGACATTATATATGAAATTAACTGATCTGTATCTTTTTAGTGTGTGTTTAACTTTTGCAATACATCCTCATGTTTAGTTTCACACAGCTATCCAATGGCATCAGAGGTTCTCTAAAAAGGACAAGCTTCCCAATTAATTTTTTGGCATTAGCTTTGGCATGTGTTCAAAATCGGCATATCATTCCTAAACAAGGATGATTTAACCCAGAGGACTGAACTGTCATGTATGTCACTCAATGCAAACAAGACTGGACTCCAAAGGAAGAAATGTAGAATAATGCTTGTCTTCACACAACACAACACACTGCCCCTCAGAAAGGGCAAATCCTATCTCTTGCCTCAGGCTAGTCCACACCACATCTATTGTAATTAAATAATTTAAAGTTTGATTTGTCCAGAAGTCACTCAAATTCTAAGTTTTTGACTTTTACCCTAAGAGCTTTGTAAGGCTACTTGCCTGCAAGAAGAGTTACTTATAAAGGAAGAAAAAATACGATTGCAAAATTGGATTCTATTATTTTTCCTAGATACAGCAAATTACAATACAGTTTCAAAAATGTGTCTGTGTGCCAAAGGAATATACAACTCAGTAAGTAGCTAAGTAAAAGCAATGCTGCTATTTCAAACAAAGCTCTGGTAAAGAAACAGCACAGTGAGGCTATCAAAAGCTTTCTTCCAAGAGACTCAGGAGAGCATTTCTACTGACCAAAGTATTCAAAGCTAATTCTGTGCTTCTCTTCCAGGTGGAGGCAAGTTGAACGACACTTCTTTTCCAGCCCTACTACAGCAACAAACATCTTAAAACATACAGGCAACCTGCAACCTATTACACAACTGCCAAGAAAAGGGCACACCCTGTCCCAGGCCAAGCTGATCCTGCCACGGGATGATGCCATCCCTGTCTGCCCCAACCCCACCTGCCCTCTCCCTTCCCCTCTCCTACCAGCACAAATGTGCCTGAAACTGTGCAGGGAGCTGAGTAAGAGTTACTTTTTTGTGTTTTTTTTCTTAACATCACTTTGCTTTTACTACTATTTAAAAGTCAAGAAAAAACCTGAGACAACACAGAGACTACAAGCCTACCAGAAAGCTGAGACTGCTTGACTGGATCTGTGTAAACAACAGTGAGTTACATATGACTGGAATTCAGGCTGCGAGGAACTTTTGGGTATACTTCTTTCTCCTTTTAACTCCATTATTTCTGCCAATTATAAATATTTCCCCCTTGTATTTCTGAAGTTTTGTAATGCAGCAGAATTATCTAACCAAATCAGATGCAGCTTACTGAACAATATTTTCACTCTGTAATAAGAAACAGCAGGTAACCTATTTAGGACACTAAACCATTTTCAATTCTGTGATAAGACAAAATTCTTACTCCAGTTCACTAAGAAGAGCACCACCAGCTTTCCACAAATGCAGCACGCAATATCAAACCCCCAGTCACTAGCAGATTAAAATAGTTTATAAAGCTGTATGTGTGCAGCACACAGCTCAGTGCAGCGTTAGCAGCATTACAATACTGTCCAGTACAGAGCAAATCTTAGAGCTCACTGTATTAAAAATGACATACTAATGACCAAGTAGTATTGTTTTCTAGGAGAAATGCCAGATTACTTTAGATAACATCAACAGGACTGATGCCTGTACCAAAGACTGTTCCATCCTCTTCAAGCTCTAAAAAACAGTGTTTTATTTACACTTGCCCTGAGAGCTTCTATCCCATCCATGGCTGATTTCTGTTTTTCTAGCAGGGCAACAGAAATATGTTGTGAAAATACAAACACATATGTCTGCCAGTTTAAACAGGTTTGGTATTTCAGAGACACAATCACCAAATCACTTCTTGTTCATAGTGTATAGCATTCATGCCTAGTACGCTTCTGTAGTCGGTACCGATCTGAGGAAGTATCAAACAGAAAAAACCTCTAGCAACAAAGAGACAAGGGTCTCAAGTGTAATAGTAACTGGTGTTCTCCACCAGTTACTAATAATAAGTCTGTTACGTTATTTAAACTCCAAACATCATCAGCAACATAATTTCAGACTTACAGGTTCTTTCCGCAGCTCCCATTTTTAAAGCTTTAAACGGCACAACCTAGGGAAAAACCTACTTGGGTATTATTTGTCACACGGAGCACAGACAACATATGGATGCTTTGGAGACAACAAACATCCTGTTATTTCTCAGTTAAAAGCTCTAACTAAAGGGAAGGAAGTTGGCCACATATTTGTGTCCCAAGTTTAACAGTGGGAGTAACTCAGTAATTTCAACACTTCTTAACAGATTATCAAAGTCAGCAAAAACCTCAGACTCTACTGCTGTAAGTTACTGGACTTACAACTACATGATTTTCACATAAACATGACCTACTAAGAAAACTTTACAGACTCAGAGTAACAGAAAAATTGAAATGAAAGCACTTAAAACATTGAACAGTTCAAGTCCTATTTTCAATAAGGGTTCATTAAGACCTTACTTCTTACTCCTAATTGAGGATAAGATCTAGATCCCATGGTTGGCTGTCCCCTTCTCTTCTGCATCCAAACCCCACTCTCACCCTCCTCCCCCAAAAGAACTCCAGTAAACTTCAGCTCTTCAGCTGTGTCACGTACATGCCTGTTCAAAGAATCATTTAATATTGTTTTGGTCTCTCTGAACCTAATAGATACTGCATAATTTTGTAATAACACATGCATTAGAAAGGTGTTTAAAGAGTGAAAACTAAAACCCTTCTAATAAAAAAGGCTCTGTTTTTCTGATCATACAACTGGTCTAAATCCTTACAGTATTGGTTAAAGGATTTACTCACGTTAATCATCTGAGCAATGAGCAGAATTGAAAAGTACATTACTACTTCTATCACAGCAAACCAATCAGCTAAATTCACTTTGTAGAATTTCAATACTATTAATATAAAAACAAAACTAACAAAATAAAACCAAACAGACAATTCACTTTAGAAGTGGATGAAGATAACAACTGTGAGCAAAATCTTTTACTATATCAGACACTACAAAGATTATGAGAAGCAGCTTACCTTTATAAAGTACCTATCAAATCTAACAACTATGATATACATCTCATAACTATTAATTTGGGACTAGGAATTTTTCAGTAGTTTTATCCCAGTATGGTAAGCTTATTAAGTGACATGAAAGCATACACATCAACTGCAATATAAACTCATAAATTACAAGGCATGTGGGAGAGTCTAGTTACACTGCAAGTAAAAAAGTGAGATTGTAAGTGGTATGAATTTGTTTTTAAAAGCCAGTGTTTAAGCATGATTTAAAAAACTGGTGCTGTTCCGAGTCAGTAAGAAGAATATGCCATTCCTCTAATTACTCTAGCTAAATCTAATCATGACCAGACCAAACATATGCAATTAAAATATCTGTTTAGCAGTTGAGATTTGACAAAAAAAGGACACCCATTTCCTTTAAAACTAGAACAAAAAAAAATGGCTTCCAAAAGTGAGGAAGCAAGATCGTTTCCTGAAACTGTATCATACATCCTACTGTAGGACTGCTTTCACCTCAGACTCCCTGTAAGAGCACACAGCTCCCAGCGGAAAGTCCCATCTCTTTATAAACATCTTCCAGTACTATTCCAATAAACCTATCCAAATCCCAGACAATTGTGAAAAACTTTATTACATGTTTTCAGTGAAGAAAGCTATACAAATTGCTGTCAATTTAAAGGGAACAACACAAAAGTCGAACTTACACAAGAATACGATAAACGTGCTGAACAAGTATGAAGGACACGCAGTAGTTACTATAATACTTAGCCATGGCAAACGTAATGAAGCATTACTTAAAATACCAGCTTAAGAACGACATTGCCCATCTCCTCTGTCGATTTCAAAGAAAATAAACATTAACACACTGGGGAAACTTGTTCAGAGACTAAACAAGAGTTACATAGTAATACACAGAAGGGAGCGCAAGCAGCACTCCGGCCTCCCTCCAAACACACACAGACTTCTGTTAATACTGATCAGAGCTTTTTCTTATTTACATGTGACCACCACACACAATTCCTGAGGACTGATCACAACTTTCTCTTGTTTTTCTATGACCACACAAAATTTCTCAAACACACCAGCATTCCTCCACAACCTAAAACAGTACATAACATGCTCTGCTACAGTGTGTCACTTCATGTCTTTCAAAACAAGCAGAGTCATTAGCTTCAATTCAGCTGTTAAAGTGTATAATACTTCATACAACATTAAATATGCTATCACTTAATTGGAACCAAAGTCACATAACACATGCAATGCCTTTCTTCTGGGCCTCTGGGTCTGCAAGTTAATCTGACTTAATCTTTTAGTATTTTTCCTCCCAGTATTGCATGGAAAACTTTTTTAAACAGCAAGTGGCAAACTACTGATAGGGAAAAAGTTAAACTGACTGTATAAAAACAACAGAAAAACATATGGTTAAAACGGATATTTTAAGTTAGCAAGAAAAATTCCAATTGCTCTTCAATTAAAGTAATCCTGCTCACCGAGATTACTGAGGTCTCAGGCTGCACAGCATAAACTCAGGTTTCAAAAATAAAACATACAATCTTACTGGAATGAGTTTACTAAAGGGATTTTTAAGAAGGGCAGAAAAAACAGTAACCCAAACTTCTGTGTCTTCCAAGCTTCCTCGGTTGTGCCCACACCGTTGGAAAGCCACACAACGCCAAAACGACGCGGTAGTGATGACAAGCGACCCGCCCAGCTCACACCGGCAGCCACGGATGTGCAATGGTCAGGAATAAGGCACGCCGGCCCGGGCACCACAACCACACTTCGAGACAGGAGCAAGGCACAGACCCGAGGGGAGACCTGCGGGGCCCCGGGCTCCCACCGCAGCCGCAGGGCCGGCCGGGGCTGAGCACGGCCCTCCTCGGTCGCAGCCAGCCCCTCGGGCTCCCGCTCTCTCGGTGCCCGCACGCCGGGGCGCTCAAGCCCCAGCACCGAGCTCGCCTCCGGCGAGTTTCGCTCGCTCGGTGGTGCCGAGACAGCCAAGCCGAACTTTGTGTTTTCCCCGGAGGGCGCCGAGGGTGCAGCGGGGCCGCCCCCTCTTCGCCCGTCAAGAGACGGTCTGTCCGCCAGCCCCGCTCCCCGAGGGGCACAGCCCGGCCCACGGCCCCCGCCTCGGCAGCGCACTGAAAACAACAGCCACAGAACACGCGACACGAACAGCCCCGTCTGGGCACAGCCCGCGGCCGTGGAGGTCGGAGCTCACCGAGAACGGCACCGGGCTGGGGACTGGAGCACGGGTACACCGGCAGCTGCGCTCCGGCCGGGCCCCGGGGCAGGGAGGCCCCTCCGGAGCGGCGTCCGCCGCCCGGCTCAGCCCAGCACGGCCCGGCTTGACTCGGCTCAGCACCACTCACCTCCTTGACGGGGGGGAATTTTTTCCGGCACTCCAGGCTCAGGCCCCGCAGGTCCCCCTGCATGTTTTCCAGCAGCTTCTTCACGGCTTCGGGGCTGCTGGTCCCGGCCATGGCGCCGCCGGGCCGGCCCCGGGCCGGGCGCTGTTCCAGAGGGCAGGGGCAGCGCCTGACGCTCCGCGGGCCCGGCCGACACGTCCGCACCCCACACCGGAACCCTCCGGCCCCGGCCGCGTCTCCTCCCCGCGCCGCGTCCGCCCCCCGCTCCCACAATCCCGGGCGCCGGCAGCTTCCGCACACACGGCCGGGGGCGGGGAGAGCGGCGGCCGCTGGCAGGGAGGGAGGGAAGGAGGCGGCACCGGACCCTTCCTGCCGGGCTAGGCCGGGCGCGGCGCGGGGAGCGTGGCCCCTTCCTCTTCCCCGCAGTGCCACCGGGTCGGCGTGAAGGGGCAGGAGAGGCGCTGAGACCTGGGCCGAGGCTGGGCCGCCGGCGCTGGGGAGCTGCCGTGGGGAGGGGACAAACCACGGCGTTGCCGAAGGGTCACTGAGGAAGGTGGTGGCGAAGCTGCTTGGGCTTCGGTGGCCGCCAACCCCGCCGAGCGGCTGCAGGGGTGCGGAGATCGGTCCCTCTGGCCAAGTCCGGCTCTCAGGAGCGTTTGATTGTAAAAAGCAAAAAGCGAGGTATACTGTTACGTTTTTCTTTTGAATCCTGAAGTTCTTGCTTTCTTTCCAATGTGAGTGACTGTGCAGTGAAACAGATTGCCCAGAGAGTTTGTGAAGTCTCCCTCGCTGGAGATTCAAGAACCGTCTGGATACAAGTCTGTGCAATGTGCTCTGAGGTGACCCTGCTTGAGCAGGGAGGTTGGACGAGATGACCCTAAGTGGTCCCTTTCAGCCTTGCCCATTCTGTGGGAGTGAAGCTTTGTGCCCTTCTCGGCCCGTGTGCGTACGCAGCGCTCCGTGATTTCCTCTTGGCGAAGCGAGGGTGAATCCTTCTTTGAGAAGCTTTAAGATAACATAGGCAGGGAAAAACCAAGGGCACGTGGAGTAGTTGGGTCCCGGGCACCTTTCATGTCACCAGCAGTGTCCCTCAGAATTCCAAGGCAGCAATTTTTAACCCATTCCTAAAGCAGGCTCTCGAACAAGCAGCACAAGCTCCTCAGTATCTGTTACTTGTAGTGATGCAGGGAGCTTAGGCCTGATGGCTGCCTGGGAGCTTCCTTCTGGAGGACACCATTCATCATTCACCATAACAGTTAACATTTCACAAAGGTTTTGATCTCTGCAATAATAATTTTTCTGTGTTCTTGGTGCGGCACATCCTGTACTGTGCTGGCTGCCTACCTACCTGTAATGCAGCATGGTTCTGTTCCTCTTCTATAAACCCAAGGAGTTGGAAAACATCCATGAGTTTTGACATGCTGTAGTTTTCAAACCTGGGAGTCTTGGAAAAAAATTACAAAGAAGTCAAATGAAGAATAAATTTTTACTGCCATATTATTTGAAAACTTTTAATTTTAAGTAACAGCTTTTCTTCATATTTTCCTGAAAGTCTTCAGTCTTACTCAATGTTCTAGTATTTTGAGGTTTTTGTCTTGTAATGAAAAAGCAAAAAGAACTTTTCATAAATTTGAGCATCCCTACTTGTATGTTGAGTTAATTTACTGTGAGATTAATTGCAAATGATATAGTAAGCTGGCACAGCATTGACTGTACCTGAACACATAAATTTTTAGGGGTGCTTTGTGAAGCAGAGAGTGCAGGATTGTTTTCTAAGTAATTTGTTATTTTAAGATCTTATATTTCATTGTTGTCAATATACTGGCTGTTAGCTCAACAGAACTGGATAAATGGATGTGAGTTTTTAAAACTGCTTGTAATACTTGCACAGTTGGATTAGGTGGTCAAGCTTTACATGCTGTCAGACAAAGAATTAGGATTTCACCCCTGTGTCCAGTAAAAGCAAACATGATTCTATAACACTGTTATGCTTTCAAAGTGCATTGGTCTGTGTATTCTCAAAAGCTTTGATTTTTCTATGCTTACTTTAAAAAAACCCCAACAACAAAAGCACAGGAGTGTTGTCTTCAGTAGAACTATTTACATGCTTAACCAGTAAGCATTTTCCTAAGGATTTTCCCATCTTACTGCATCTGTTCTGGGCTTCAGGCCTGGTGCAATTTGCAGACCAGTCCAAATACCTTAATAAGAAACATGGATGATTAGCTAGGAGAATGAATGAATGAATGATTTACTATGCACGTGTATTTCTTAGGTAAGCTTTAATGATTTACTTCCTTTCTGTTGTTTGGATTTTTCCACCAGTTTACTGTACACAGTGAGCCATGGGCACATTGATACTCCTGGTATCTACTTGTCTGCCTGTTTGCGTACTTGACATCATTTACATTGATCATACATATCTTTTCAACTACCAGCCTAGACACTCAGTCTGCTGAGCATTGCCAGCCAAATACTGCAAGATTGCTCATGAGTTTGGAAATTAATCTTACAGTGGCTGTAGAATTGAAAACTCTTCCAGATCTGCTGAATACAAGAACTGGGAACTATACTTGTGCCTGAATCTCAGGCATGTCTCTTAAACAACAAGGTCATCTTTCTCACCATTTTGATGGATGCCTTTTGTAAATGCAGGGATTTATCAGTTAATCTAAATCAGTGCAGTTAAACTGTTTAAAATAGCCAGGATCCTTTTGAGTGACACTGATTTGATTGTGAATGTGACTTCTGCAATTGCATTTCATTGCAATAGGTTCTATTGCTTGTAGTCCTGACCCTGAGCAGAAGTGCTTGCCAGTCTTTTTTACACTTTAAATACCCCAGTTACAGTTCAACTCACTTTTGATTCAGAAGGTGGCATGGCATATGTGGACATCTCTGACAGCACGTTTTTGACCAGCAAGCTAAGAATGCTAGTTAGCTTTTAAGCTGACTTAATTGGGGACAATATATGTGCCTACATCTCAGGCACATCTCTCAGCTTTTAAGCTAACTTTGTATTGCACTGCAATTATTGTATTGTGGTTTGCTTTGTTATTAAATTATATGTTATTTTGTGATGGGCAGTGGGTGACTGAAATAATTCCGTGTAGCTTTATGGCCCTAATTACCAACAAAAATGCTCATGAGACCTATTGTGACTCATTAAGTTACCTCGTGCATTCCAAATGGTGCACATCAGTCCTTTTAATTGGATTAAACATGGGGTAGCATTCGGCTGTATTAATTTCAGGTGTTTAGTCGTAGTTATAGCCCATCCTGGTAGATGTATGC
This sequence comes from Corvus hawaiiensis, assembly GCF_020740725.1. Lineage (NCBI taxonomy): Eukaryota > Metazoa > Chordata > Aves > Passeriformes > Corvidae > Corvus > Corvus hawaiiensis. Next base: position 47,172,497 of record NC_063216.1, read on the forward strand.
AGATGCAGGCTTTGTATATGAGAGCAGGGTTCTGTCATCATGCTATACAGTGGCATTCACTGTGGCAATGAATTGGTTTCATTGTAATGGGAAGAGTTGTGATTTTCCTCTGAGTTCACTTTACCTACACTCCTGTATACTTCTGTAAGTGATATGAATCTTTAAGTAGCGACAATACTAAACTAACTTCAGGATATGAAAAATCAGTTGTGTGGAAAAGTAAAGGTGTTTGCAGACTCTGGTGATTTTTTTGTATTGCAGAGTTAAGAGTTGTTATGGAGAAAATTTTGCCTCAGATTGAACATAGATACTGATGTCAAAAGGCAAAGTTAAATTTTAAATCAAAAGTGAGAGACTGATTAATACCAAATATGCCCTGTAGCCTTTTATAAGAACTGTGCATTGTATTGGTCCGTGTAAGCACAAAGAAGCCCTTACTGTGTGAACACTTCAGGAGCTCCTCCTTAAATTACAGACAAAAGAAGTGGGCCAAGGGAGTGTTTCTGTTGTGACACAAATGGGCTAAAAGAAGTCATAAACTTCCCTCTAGTACTCTTCGGGGTTTTTTTATGGAATAGATATGAACCCTTGTTCCTTTAGGATATGGCTGTGTTAGATCTACCAATAGATTGAAAACTACATTTTCCAGTGTGAACTCCTCATTAATTTAGCCTGTGTTCCTTTCTGCATAGGTGTGAGCATATGTTTACATGTTAGTACTCATCTTGTTTGTATACTAACAGTTAATACACATTTTATTTCATTTGGTTGACTAAAAAAGCAGTCCCAGCTGCTGTCTACTGGTGGATCATCCTTTTTGTCATTAGCAAACTATCAGTAATTTTCATTTCAAATCAGTCACATTTTGTGTAAGGTCACTCACAACAATGTTAAGCAGCAATACCCAAAATGTCAGACCTATGACATGTATTAGGTACTCAGTAGTGATTTCCTATTGAGTGCACAGCTCACTTCAGGGCCTACACACAAATCTCTTGACCAGAGGCTTAGCTGCTTCCAAGACTCTCATGTAACCAGCCAGCAAAGCTGTTTTTCCAATTTTTCCTCCTTGAATCTTGTCCAAGCAGATTCTCAAAGCAGTGGTGTTGGTTTTTTTTTTTGTGTTGGCCTTTTGAGAGCTGGTAATTGAATCAGCTGAACCTGGTAACATCTTTTGTGAGAAAGAACTGCTGTCCACTGCTTGAATTAATTTTTTGCTGTGTTAGAGCTAGCAGTGTAACAACAGACCAACAGAGACATACTTTCCAGCTCACACAGGAAGTACGTGGCTGGCCAGGGAAACAAACATTACTCTGTGCTTTAAACTGACTTAGTCTTTCATTCCCTTACACAAATAACAGAATTTAATCTGCTAATCTGTGATTTTTTCCCTGCATGGTGTATAATGCAGCCCATTCATGATACTTTTTTTTCTGTCAAGTGTAGAAAATAGAGAAAAAGAGGTGGAGATGCTACTTGACTTACATAGAAAAACCCAAAGCTGACCATCCTTACCACCTGAACAATTAGCACAGCCTCAGGTCACAGTCAGCTGGTTTAGAGATAAAGGCACAGTTGTGTTGAAGCAAACCAGTTGTGATTCTAGGCACTGTTGTTTGATCCAGAGCTCTTCCAGTGGACAGTGGATTCAACTGCTCTCTCAGGAGAAGTTTTTTTCTGATTATCTCATGCTCACTGCAGGATGTGTAACTTAAACATGCCCATCAAGAATGCCAGTAATATGCATTGTGCTGCAATCTCATTATTTGCTGTTCTCTCATCTATTTGCCAAGAACCTCCCTACATCTTAATAGTTTCCTTTTTATATCTTCTTCAGCTTGTGTAAAAATTATGGAAGTACTTCCAGACACCAAGTAACCTCCAATCTACTAATCACAGAGCAACACCAGAGAGGAGAAGGGTGTTCCCCTGTGTAAAAATAATTTTTTTTGGCCGCTGCAGCAGAGAGGAGAAGTTACTGGATGCTTTCTGCAGGCTCTGGTGAATCCTTTAAGATAATCGTTCCAGATTGCAGCCCTGAGGCTGCTAAGTGATATTACTACAGGACAGTTTTCACCAGCTGAATGGATGTTGGTTCCTTTGTGTTAGGAGTGCCCCTGTGTAGCAGGGACTATAAAACACAGAAAATAATTATAGAAATAGCTACACTCACTATACTCATATAAGCTGCCCGGAGACTAACACACCATGTAGGTATTCTTCTTTTCTCACACTCCATGGCAACACTGCTGGCATGACCAAGGTAATTTGTAGCTAACTCAGCCCAGCCTAGAAAAGACTCAGTATGGCCATGTACTTCTGAGAGCCTCCAGCACAACCCTTTGCAAAGATAACTGAAGTGGGACTGTTCCATTCTTTTACAGGCTGTTCTTTCTGTAAACCATAGGAATTAGAAAATTCTTATGGAAGAGATCTGAATGAAGAACTGCTTGTTGTAAAGGCTTTGGTTTATCTTATGTGTTGCACTCATCTTTGTTGCTTTATGAAGATTATATAGGCTCCTTATCTGATTCAGAGGACTTTGAGATAAATATTTGTAGAGGTTCATGCATGGCTGTATTTATAAGCAGCAGTCTGAAAGAAATTTTGTTACTCAGGTTGGGTCCAAACAGCTAAACAGAATGAACTTACTTCTCAGGAAATTTGGAAGACAGCCAAAGGTATCCAGTCATAAAGATCCAAATGCTTTCCTTTGTAGTAAAATGGCTCCCCAGATCACCTCCATGTGTGAATACGCATTCCCAATAAAGCAGGGCTGTATCACTGAACATATGTACACCCTGGGTCATGTGCAAGCAGAGACATCCATAACCAAGGATGCATATGTGTGGCAATTACATAGTTAATTTCATCAGTTAATACTGGTATTTTGGCAGCATTTCTACAAGTTGTATTCAGTATTTCACAAATAGCAGCCACTTGCTGGAACCTGCTCCCAGGGCATGGTGGATGAGCTTGTCTGTCTCCTCACACCAGTGCATGGATGCCTCTTGGCTAACTACTGGCTAGAGCATAGGAAATTCCAGGTCTGAATATTCACTGTTCCACCTGAGAGCCAAGCCCTAGAGCTACTGAACAGATCATTAAGTGGGATGTAAAACTTGTTTAGCCAGTCTGAAACCTTATTTCCCTTTGACAGCACGGTCATCAGTAGATTCCTATAGCTGTTTATTTCTAAAGACCTTGCTTCCCTGCTTCAGTCATAACTAACTAAACCATGCCATGATCTAAGAACATTTGATAAACAATTGAATTAAAAAATTAGAAGTTAACATGTACTAAGTATTGACAGATTCTTTACCAAATGGCTTTATTCCTGACCCAGCCACTCCTCCCTTTACTCGGCCACACATATACAAATGTCCGGTGGGCTTGAATGTCTTATTTTGTTGGAGGCAAGATCACAGAAAGCCAGAACCAGCCTTACCAACAATAGAATTTCAAAGAAACTGACACTTCACTGTCCTGTGATGAGCAGCTGAGGGAGCTGGGGTTCTTTAGGCTGGAGGAGGCTCAGGGGCCATGTCACTCTGTACAGCTACCTGAAAGGAGGTTGTAGCCAGGTGGGGGTCAGCCTCTTCTCCCAGGAAACTTGTGGCAAGATGAGAGTCTTAAGCTGCACCAGGGAAGATTTAGGTTGGACATCAGGAGGAATTTCTTCACAGAAAGGGTGATTAGACATTGGAATGGTCTGCCCAGAGAGATGATGGAGTCACTGTCCCTGGAGGTGTTTAGGGAAAGACTGGACATGGCATTTAGTGCCATGGTCTAGTTGACATGGTGCTGTTTAATCAGAGGTCTTTTCCAATCTAATTGTTTCTGTGATTCATTTTTTTTCCCCCTTCAGGACATTTCAAGCCTTCATTTGTAAACTGCTTCCTAAAATTCATTAGCTCAGCTCCCAATCCTCATAATGTCTTGGAATCACCTCTAGATTGTTTCCTTTCTACTGGTTTACCCTAACACTTCACTAAGAAGTTAAATCCTTTGCTAGAAACCAAATTGCTTTTTTGTTGTAGCTCTGCAAGACAAACCACCACTATCAAAGATTTCAATTTTTAGTTGCCTGTTACTGACTTTTGCAGTAGTTGCTTTTTTTAATCATAGGACTCTGCTCCTTTTCTAAATCCTCTACCACCTCGTCAGTAGTATCTTACAGCTACTTTCTCATCACATTCATCTTTTCTATTCATGCAGTATAGGCTTCTCCATATTCTTGGCTTGTCTTAGTGTGATTATTTTTACATACATTCACAGTTCTTCACTGTTTCTTCCTCCCTGATATTACAGAAACAATGTACATCTTTGTCTTGGGGTGACTTTATGATGTGTACCCCGTATCGCCACTCTATGCCCAGACATGATTCCTGTGCCTTTCTGTGTCTTTACAACTGCGTGCGAGAGAAAGGAAAAAAAAAAAAAAAAGTCAGACGAACCTTTCGAAGCAGTTTGTGCTCCACGGTCACTCTATCTCCTCTGCATGCTTCTGCGGCAGCAAGAGCAGAGGAAGCCCCCTGTTTCCTACTTTTCAGCCAGCTTTTGGCTCTGTTTTCTCCAGAGACAGATGGAGAGTTGAATTTTTTTTCCAGGGACTTTGGTTTCTTCTTCTTCTCTTCTGGACTGTTCAGAACACCAAAACATCAGCTGGGAGACCTTACACCTCAGCCCGGAGGGACCCAAGCCAACCCAACTCCAAAGAGGAGAAAGCCACACCCACAATGGACTCTGGAAATTTACCAGGTTCTCTCCACAGCGAGAGTTTTTATTATTTAGCATTATTCTTTTCTCATTGTGCATTATGTCTGTCAAATAAGTTTTTTCTTTCAATTTCCTCAGAAGAAAATATTTTCCTGAACCTGGTGGGGGAGGGGTGGCTGTAACCTCCCTTCTATCAGAGGACATTCATTTTGGATGTTCCTCCAAATTTGTCTAAAATCAGGACAATCATAAAAATGAGCTTTCTAAATTACAATTTCAGACTGACCATGACATTAACCAAACAGAATTTCAAAAATTGTGTAGAGAGGATAAGCAAATGCCTCTTCCCATCTTAACTAGTAGTACAACCTTCTTTGATTTATCTTTTAATCTGTGCTACCTTATCTCAAAAATATTACATAAATAGCTGAGGTTAAATTTCCTAAAGACATCTGCTAAGGCATTATTTCCTATACCAAAAATCAGTATGTTATTTGTATTTGCTTTTCATAGGTATAGATGATACAGAGTCAGTAATTATTGTCCCTTGTGTTTGCAGACTTTCTCCTCGGGCAAAAGACACATGTTTACACAATACCCAGAGCATAATATGTATTTTAGAACATTGACAGATGTTGAAAACAAGCATAGCTCATCTGAAGTCTTTCCAGACAGCATTCTTTGTGTTCTGGAAAATGCCTTTGTGCCCCCAGAGGTGGTTGCAGACCTCTTACCAATTGCACAATATTTAGGTTTTAATTTTCAAGGAACGACTCATTTTTCAACAGGGGCAAGTCTGAACAGGTCATTGTGTTTTAAGAGAAATGGTTATGGAGAGGCAGGGATGCTCTTCCAGAATGGCAAAGAAAAGAAGGAAAAGGGAGATGTATGTTTCGGTTTAGGCTGTAACTGGGGGAAAGAATTACTTGGAGGAAATGACCATGAATCAAAGGTCTTTTTCACGGTTTAAGGGCAGCTGAAAATTAAACTACACACAGCTGCTCCCCTTCCCCACCTCTCTAGTGAGAGAGAATAAGGGCAGAGATCTGGAGCTAAGAACAACTTACTGGAAACAGCAATGACATAAGGAAATGAACATCAGCAACACTATTTAACAACAAAAGTAAACAAAAAAGAGGGTGATTTACATACAAAAAATGCTCGCCATCCGAGCAACCTAACCTGTTGCCACGCAGCTCCAAGACAAAGAACAAAATGGCCCCCAGACCCTCTGTGTACATTTTCCCCCCAGGCCTGAAACAATGAAAAAAAATGGCAGCAAAACCCTCCAGTCGGGACAATTGTTACCCCACTGCTCCCTGGATAAAAGAATGCCTGCCCTGTCCCGGGAAGCAAGAGCCCTTTCCCTGCCCCTGGCCATGATTTAAGATGGTATGGAACAGCACGATGACTTGGCCATGCACATGTGGCTCCAGGCTCCATCCTTCGTGTCCTTGGCCAGAACTAGGACAGTCTTACAGAGAAGGTTTGGAGTGGCTTGGTAAGTTGGTAGCCATGGTGAAAGAAGGGAAGAAAAGTCATACCATTCGCTATGCTGAACAAGAGCATGGGTTTTATTCTCCTGTTAATGAATTCTTGTAACACTAGTGAGTAAAGGCCTTCCCTCAAACCACGGTGAGCTCGGAGCAAATACCTACACATTCAGGCCTCCATTCAGAACTTCTAAGTGATTTTTAATGGGTACAATTAGGTCTAAAGAGGCAGGAACATTCCTCTGAAAAGAACAGGATGTTTATGGATTCAAGGATCTCAAAGCTGAGGAAGGTGACTCAGATGACTCAGACTAAGTCTCCATCCCAGCAGGGGAAGGGCCCTTGCACCTCTCAGCTGCCTCCCTCTGTAGCCCAGGGAAGGCATCTAGCCCAGAGTTAATAGAACAACACACTACTTGCCTCTGTTAGTTGTTTTGCTGGTATCTTTCTTCTCCTTTCTAAACAAGTAATTGCATAAAAGACTCCCACACTTATCTCTGTTTTCAGATTGTCCTCTTCTAGTTTTGAACCACTAGTTCTTTGAATATTTCCATACACTCCAAGACACTCTGCATAGAGTTAAGTCCCCCCTCATAAGGTGTCGAATGCAACCTGAGGCACTTCTCAGTAGTCTGAGAAAGCAATTCTTCTCCCCACCTGTTAGTGCAAATGTATTTACTCTGGGGTTGTAACTTTTTTCTATACTTTGTCCCAGGTTACAATCCAAACTTTTAAAAGGTAGTAACTCAAATAGTATATTTTTACAAGCTCCTTACCGGAGATCCAGAAGGATTAATCCAACTTCTCAATTCTGTTTATGTATCCTAGGACTAGTTCTTGTGCCAGTGTTTTTGTGCTGAATTGCTTGTCCACTGGGGCTACAGAGGATTATGGGGTATTTACTCCTTTCCATGTTCTGTAGGCAAGATCAGAATATTTTGCACACTGAATAAAAACATTAATTTAAGACCAAGTACCACCAACTTCTTCAATAACATCTCTATTCCACAATGACTTCCTAATGGAAATTATTTTGAGGCTATTAGTTGTTTCCTAAACATTGTATTGGATGATACTGCATAACATCATGTTTTGATAACAGTATTGTAATACTTAAGGTGACAGTTAAATGCCAAGTAGTGAAATAATTTAGGTGCACCTATGTTATCATCTTTATCAATTGTCTTTTTCAATTACTGCCCTGACAAGTAACAACATTTACTTAAATGATGTTAATTCTTTATCAATAGAATCCTCTATTAACTTTTGCATAATTTGGCCCAGGATGACTGTTAATGTTAGCTGGCATAGAGTAACCGAGTTCATTCCTTAAATAAATTTCTCACATTTGGACTATTCCGGCTTTCCATGTTATTCCAAGGTGCAATTTCTTTTGAAAATCTCCTTGCCTCAGGAACACATTATGCCAGTAAAGCATGCCATCTTGGAACTAGAGAAGTGGAACTGTTTTCACAATGTTTACCCCCCTGGGAAAAAGAACTAAAAAAATCTGAAGACAGCAATTTGCCTGCAGACTAAGAACATGCTTATTCTATCAGATACAGTTTTCCTATTATTTCACTACATTTATAGTGATTTTCTTTGTCAAAGTAACTAGTGCTTAGAAACAATGAAAAACCGTACCCTGCAACTACAACTCTGACATCAAAGAAAGCAGCATAATTTTTAAAGAAAACTAATGGGTTTGCCAATTAATTTCTTGGCCTGCCATACTGATTTCCCTCTAAAGATTTCAAATATCTTAAAAAAATACACCACACTCCGTAATACAGGGCTAACTTCCTGGGAAAGCTAGAAGGGGTTGTGGCCTTCCCATTAGCAAGTAGCTGTAGATGCAGCAGATGTTTCCACATCATCTGACTGTGGAACATCTGACACCTTTTCTCATTTCATCAGCTCAAAAGTAAGCTGCAAACTTCGCCTCAGTGTGCCAGGAGGGCAGGTGGGACTTTAATTTAGGTGGATGATGCACCAAAGCATCCAGAACATTGTCTGAAGCCAACTAAAACAAGAGGTCCTGAGCAGTGTTTCTTTACCTCTCTTTCCCTCCCAGTCTGGCTTTAAATGACATATTGCTGTCACAAAATCTACAGAATAAGTGGGAACTGCAAGCTCTCTTCTGCTTCCTACTCTGTTCTACTCTGCTTCTGTGACTGTCACATTAACAAAATTAACTGAATCTTGTAATTTTAGAGTTTATGTTGATATATATATATATGTTTATACTGACAGCAAATGTTTTGATGAAAAAAACACACCAGATTTTTATCTGACATGATTCATAACAGATGTTAGGATTCTCTTCTCCATATAAATGATGGGTTAAGTGAGAATAACTTTCGATAAACACTGTAAATAATAATATACTTTCTGTACTTTAAAACATGTCCACACTGGAAGAATTCTCTTGTATGTGAATACATGTTTTATAAAACTCACAACTTGACTGAAGTCCTAGAAACCTTTGAGACACTCGAATAGAGATATTATTGATTTTTATCTCTGATTGGGAAGCTGATTATACAAACTTGTGCGTTTGTAAACTTGGAAGCCAAATTAACAATAACAAAGAAAAAAATTAGAATTCATCTATGTACTTTTTTCCTAATTGAATGTTACTTTGATCAATACCCTTTTAAATTCTAGTTGGATGATCCAATTATTAGTAGGTAAGTACATTCCTTCAAATATAACATTCTGTGTGTGTGTGTTTATTTACATTTTCAAAGGGAGAATGAAGTGCATTAGGACTCCGAGTTATCAGATATTAAAGCTCCAATCTACAAACTCCTAAAGTACTTTGGTAAGACAAATCTGATCCTTTGTTCTGTGTGGTTTTTCCAAACAAGTTCTAGGCTAACAAGATATGGAAAAAATGGGAGTATAAATATAGGGGGGGGGTCTGTGTTATTCAAAGAGTTGATGACTTCTCTAGGACTACTTCCAAAAGCTTGTATCATTTCCCCCCCACCAACACCATAGGTTTGTATAATCTTAAATACATTCCCTCATTTCCCCAGCCATCTCACAATTAGCATATTTGCATTTGATTATTGTTACAGTATTACTTTTAAAAACAAACTAAATTATGACATTGTTTTTGCAGCCTTATGTTTCAGAGCCAATGACAGGAGAGAAACTCTTTTATATATACTATCTACTGGAAATACTATTAATCTTGTTCTATGTTGGTCATTACATAACCAGTTTGTAACTGAGAATATAACTCTCAGACAAAGACAACCCATGACACAAACACTGTGGGAAAAGAATTTTTAACAAAATGGAGCACTACATAAGGCCTTGAATAGCTTTATTGAAATCTGTATAAATAAACATGCGCATTTCAAATGTAAACCCAAGTGAACTCAAGTGCAGACAAAATTTTAACCTCTGTCATGCAGGAGGTTAGTTTACATTTAAAAAAAAAAACCTCAAAGCAGCTTTAAAATACCAGGATGAAACACCAGTTTTAATATCAAGGTATAAAGCAAAGCCATGTCCAACATATCTCATTTATATCCTGGTCAAATGCAATTTTTTAAACTTTTTAATGCTAACATAAATAAATAATTTACCAAAATGTGCACTCACAGAGTGAACTTTTATTTACAATACACAATTTATAACCTATTGTATTTGATTAGTTCAAGTGAAGAACATCATACTTTTTGCTTTTTTCTTTTTTAAACAGTGGGACACAAAGCAATTCTCCAGGTAGTAGATATGTGACATGTGCCCCCACATTTAAGAGCCCCTCTCAAAGGCAGTATTGTATGCAAATCAACAATACATTCTTCCAACTAGATCAATGGGAAAGCAGCAAATCAAAAAATGTTTCAAACAGTCACACTTATTTTGGCATCCTGGACCCCTGAACATAGTTAACTGAAATCCAACTTGGAGTTTGTATGCCTTATATACTGTACAGGTTCTGACTTGAACATGCAAATGCCAATTCTCTTATGAATTACCTTTTCAGATACACTGTAAGGCTATGGTGAATTCCATCCGGAACACACAAAGAAAATTAACAGGCCTACCTTTAAAGTGATTTTGTTAATTAACAATTTAAAGGCAGGTTATATTGAAAAAATTCTTAACTAAGCCTGATACACAGTCATTACTATGGATACAGAATACTATTAACTCGGACCTTCGTACGGAGTAGTTTGCAAGCAGTCAAACTACCAAAAGTGGGGAGAGAGAACTTACAGCACAATTTAAATTTTGGACTGTTATCAGATTAAAATTATGCATGTCTTAGAAGCAAGGTAACAGGAATTATGTCTGCGGAGTAGATTCCAACAAGCAACAATGGATACTTACATTTAATTGAAAACCTTTTTGTTAATGCAGCATGAAATCCAGAACCTGTTCCACAGCAGCAGTAAGATGAACGTAATATTCTGGATGTTCCACTATATCACAAAAGGTTAAAACACCTTTTTCAAGCTATTTCTTCTATTGTGATCAAATTTAAAAAAAAAAAAAAAAAAAATAGGGAGACACAAAAAATTGCTGTTTCAAGAAAACTACTTCTTTAGGTATTTATGACATTTTTACTTGTAGTCTGTTGGCAGCCTAAGGAACATGTATATATTCATCCAGAAACTAGACTTGGCAGTAGTATTCTTGCAGTACTAGAAAAGTAAATGTCAGAAGTCCACAGATTTAATATTTTAGTTATTAATTCACAGCCAAAACAAAAGAAAACATAAAATCCATCAGAACAGCAGCAGAAAACTTAAAAGGGGTTTATTTGTGATATCCTATATATACCTTGTGAATATGAGACTGTAAATGCATTAGAGACAATTTCTGTTTAATTTTTATTGTTTCACTTCAAGTACTGCACATGTTAAAATGTAATAAAGATTTACATTCTATTATCTGAAACTCCCCATCTCAGATTTTTATTCTTAATTTGGTGGGCATTTTCACTCTTTCAATACGTATCCCCAGGAAGAGAGTCTCTTTTATGGCTTCTAGTTCTTCCCATCAGTTAGTGTGCATACAATTTTCATTTTCTATATCATTATCATTTTCATTGCTGTCTTCATCACTTTCTAGTGGGATGCCTGTGGCAGCTGAAGCACCTTGTTTAGTTTCCCGGTCAAGTGGGAAAAAGCCAGTTCCACTGATTGTGTCCTGTCTCTGGTAGAAGAGCACATACGCTGCTTTGGACTGTAAAAGAGAGTAGTACAATATGTTCAGGAGGCTTCAAACAAAACATTTACAATCCAGGTTACTGATTTTTTTTTCTTTGCTTCCAAGTATACAAGGTAAAATTACAAAGAAATCCAGACTGTTTATGTAAGTTATTTTTGAATGTTGTAGCAAGACATTTTTGGTTTGTACTGTCCTTTGAAAGAACACAAACTACTCCTTACAAATTTAACACAAGTTTCATGGTTTATTCTTCATTTTTCGCACCCTGACAAGAAAACATCAACAGTCCCAAATTTGGAAACATAAGGAATACTTGCCACTATCTGGTCCTCACTTGCAGTGGACACACTACTGTCATCAAAGTAGTACCATTTTCCATCATCCTTATTTTTTGCAAAAGCAGTATCTAGGACAAAAAAGTACAATGTCTCAGGACTTTGTATCTTCATAGATGTAATACAATCTGTTACTAGAGTATGTTACTGTCAAACACTTAATATTTAACTAACTAAACCTCATTATCACTATTAAACATATTTAACACTATCTTTTTTGAGCAAAGAGAGCTTAATCACTAACATTTCCATTCTAAAGACAATGTTACTGAAAAGAACAGTTAAAATACAATCTGTCAGTCATTTTTCCTCTCTGCTTTCAAGGAGAAGCACAATGAACAAAAATACAGACAAGCAAGACAAAACCAGTTTTAAGAGTACAGTAGCTCTTATGTTTTCTCTTTTCACAATATGCATAACTAGAAGTATAAAAGAACCTACACTTACTCTTGAAAGCTCATTGCATACAGATTTTTGTGTTAAAATACTTGTGAAAGCATTTCAAGGTAACAAAAAAAGTTGTCCCATAACCACTAAAAACCACCATTGATTCAAAGTGATCAGTACTTCAATCAAAATCAACGTGGAAAGAAAGCTGACATCTAGAATGATGACACTTGAAATCAACTTACAGTGCCCTCCTCCCATTCCTCCATAGTGGTTGGAGACAGCAATCAAGTTGTAGCGGCAAGGCCCTGCATTGGGATTAATAAGGAACTCTGACATGTCCAAGTCACTGTTAAAAAAACAAAACAAAACAACATAAAACAACAAAACCCAACCAAAAGTCAGTCACATTAGTAGCATTTTTAACCACTTCAGTTTGGTGGTCTTGGAGCCCCTTACTTTGTATTCCCTAGAAAAATACACCACACTACTCTGCCAGCGCATCTCTTCTACTCCGTGAGAAGTAGAACAGGAACCAGCAGTCTTCCCTATTTTTCTATTATTATTATTATTTTGCCAAGTTTGTACTTTTAACCCAGAAGCATTTTGTCATTAGTTTAGTGGATCCTCTCATGGAAGCTGAGAACAAACCCATTTTATGTAATTGCTGTATTAAACACATGCCCTAGTCATACTTTTACACTTCTAGCATCAAAATATTTGAATTTCTTACTTTATTGGAAAGTCAACCAATGTATCCAACTTGTCCCTCATGTATCTGCTGTAGGAAAAGCGCTTTAGATGAACTACCAGTACGGGGGGCAGTGACCACAAGTCCAACTTCTTAGTAGCTTGCTGATGTTCTTTACAGTTTGGACAATACCTAAAAGGAAAAAAAAAATCAATTTTAAGTAAGTGTAGTCCATATGTATGTTAAAACACATTACTACAGAGAAAGTCAGAAACATGAGAGGAACTGAATGAGCAAACACCACACACTTTTCATCTTCTCTTACTAATGCCATAGATACCCCTTCCAGTTTAAAATGTGCAAGTGTGATCCCAATGAAGCTCACCATAATTTTAAACACAGAAGTAGCATCCCCCAGTACTGGATTCTCATCTCCTATATCCCTTGATCAGATCCCTGTATCCTTAGTTAAAACACAACATTCTTGTATTTTATAAAAAAAAGATTTAGTGTTATGAAACTAACCATAAAAAAAGCCAAAAGTAACAGACAACTGTGGTTCTTTCAAGTTTCAGTTTCCAAATTCATCCATCCCCCACCCCATCTCATCTACTATCCAAAACCAGGTAACAGTGACTAAGGGAACCTGGAAAAACTCGTTACTAGAAACTTCCCTTCTTAGTAGGCAAGTATTAAACAGGCTGTGACTAGAAATTTCTGTTCCCTGCAATGCATACTTGAATCTTCCAGCCACTATGGCTCAGGGAGGAAGACAAGTAAGAATGAATGGAAGCAACTCTCACGTGAAGTAGTCTATGCATATTCTACACTCTGGCATCTAACAAGTAAAAATCTAGGGGGGGGGAAGAGATGAGCCCTAATTAAAAGGCTGCACAAGTGTCTTTAAATAGCAACATCAGATAATCACAAGAAATTAGGAAAACCGTAAGGGCAGGCTGAAATTAAAAGTGTGTTTTCCCAATTGGCTTAGAATATGTAGAATACTAACAGAGCTGGACTAGAGATGATGAACTCCCGTAAATTAGACTTGTGACAACCTAACAAATGAAGAAAAATGTGATTAATGACCTCTGGTGAGATGCAGTAGCAGGTGCTTGATTTCTACTGTTGTATTTTGTAGTTCAAATACTCTGCTTAAAATGTGCTGCAAAAATGGAAGCACTTCACCATACCTGAGTTATATGGTATCTCAGTCTATCCAGTGTTGTATAAACTAGCAAACCCAGAAAAAAAAACCGAGATTTTGTAAGTTAGCTCCCTACCCTGCACAAATATAGGGGAAACTCTGCTGACAATGTTTGGAGATCTCCAAAACTTTTAGGTATCTGTAGAAGAAAAACTGGCAGATTCTCTTTTCAAATTTAATTCTGAGCTTAAAGGTGTCAATGAAAGATTGTTATCTGCTAGAAAACTCCTGGAAAAAAAGGATCTTATGGGAACATACTATAATTATGAATACTCAGATATGATTCCAAATTATATATTTGGAAGAATCATGAATCCAAGTCTCTGCCAAAAACCTAATGGCTAGAACATGAATTTCAGGTGTTCTGTTGACTACAGACATCCCCCATCCCATAACCCTGCTGTATAAGCACATTCCTATTTCATATATCAATGCAAGGCAAGGTATGTGTTTGCATAAAGAAACTACAGTATGCACCAACCTCTCTCATCTCAGAAAGAAGTACTTTTTTAAACTACTGCAAACAATTTGTCACAGTATTATTCATTCACTGTCCATCGCAGTCCACAGACTAGAGCATCTTATGTATTGACCCTTCCTTCTAACTGTGAATGCATGAAATGTGTTTTTTACAATACGATCTTCTGCACATGGTAAAAATTTTGGTTAAGTAATGGATCAAAACAGAAAACATTTTGAGAATTTTCAACTATGTTTGAAATACCAAGATTCAAAATACCATTAATAAATCAATTATGTATCTCTATGTTCAAGTGTGGTTTTGATTAATTTTGAGAAATACACCATAGAACATAATTTTAATTTTTTGTGCTTACCATGGGTCTTCAGCACCTAGTTTTTCCTTTGTTGTGAACAGCTCAATGCAATCTTTTAATTTCACAAAAGGCTTTTTGGGAGGCTTATATTCCACACTTTCATGTTTTTCAAAATCCTAAAGAGAAGTATTTCTTGAGTTAAGAGAACAAATGAAACAAAACTCATTTTAGTGATGTCGTCTTACTATAAACAGTAACTACAAAGCTCCTATATATGGAAAAACTGATCAGACACCATTCAAGCAAAAAGTTTCCACAGTTTCAGATTTACTTTCCAGTTCATAAGCCTCAGATTTGCTAAATACCTGGATGTATATATGAAGTTTATTTATGACAACATATTACTAAGAATAACGTGAAAAAGAGATATATTTACTTCTTCTTTTGAAGATTTACAATCTCTTACATCACACTAATTAAGTTGCATTTTTTACATTTAATTTTTGTGCTGGAAAAGGGGCAACATAAACAGCTTACCTCTGCTGCACTATCATCAAAATATCTCTTCTTCAATTCAGGATCCCAATCCAAAGCAAGGAAAGATCTTTCTAAGATTAAAAAAAAAATGTTTTCTCTTAATATTGCTTCTTGCTTTACATGAAACTGTATTAACTTTGGGCAAACACTCTTCAAAATAAATTAAACAATGCTATAATGAATTTAATACAAAAAACTGAAGCACATAAAAATTCTGCATTTCCGAAAGTCAATTGCAATAAAAAATTAATTATTTATACAGAATTTACCATTTAAAAAAAAAATATATCAAACAGCACACGGAGAAAATTAAACATGGGAATCAGAAAAGAGTATCAGAACCAAATGTTGCCCAGTCTGTTCCCCGTGACTTACCATCAAGCCTAGGTTGCCTATCATCAAATCTAATATGCCTGGTATCATCTTTGATGTAGTTTATGTCAGTATTGCCTAAATTATTGAACTGGAATGTAAACAATCGCTTTTTGTGTCCCGTGAGTGGTTGACCTTTGCAAGTATCCTCAGTACATAATCCATTTTCAGAGTCATTGTCACCTCCAACTGAGTCTTCCGACTGGCTGTTTTCATTCTCTGAGGGAAGTTCCTGATCCTGGCTGGATTCATCATCTTGCTCGTCTGTCTCCATTTCACCTAAAGCAATCGAAGAATAAAGACAAAGAAATGAGACAGAATGACAATAACTGAAAGACACTAGAGACTTAACTTGCACTTCAAATTCAACACCCAATACTAAACAAGTTTAGATATTCCAGTCTTACTTGGAGATCCTTCTTCATGTATTCCATTTGGGCCATTACCATTGATACCATGGTCCTTACAGCAATGCAGAGAACCTTCAGTGTCTTCACTCTCAGTACATGTTTTTACATATCGGCTAAATATAACAAGCGAAAGCAACAGTTACAAACAACAGATTGTTAAATAATTTACATTGTTCAAACTGGTAATTAAATTGTTACCGCAACTCCTTGCTAGTGCACTGTATTTCTGCGCTCCTTTCTGATTTACTCTGAATTACCAGTTTTATTGCGAAACAATAAGCAACATTTCCTATGTGTTACAAGCACATAGGAAAACCTGCTCATATGTAACTGTACGTTTTTGCCAGGTACTTGGCCCAAGACAACCTGATTCTTGGTCTCAGTCTCTGTTTGTCCAGAAATAATTTCTTTAACTGTTTGTTAACCATATCACAGAGAAAGTTACATCAGCAGAAAAAGAAGCATAAACTTAAACTGGAGGTTATGTAATTCTAATTTTTTCTATATAATGACACTAATTCTAGCCTAGTTTCAGAAAGTGTCTACAATGTACTTTTGCAACATAAATTCATATATAAGCTTGAGCAGTAGATACAGGAGGTATAACCATAGCAGAATCACTGGAAAACATTTCCACTTTACCAAGACCTAATAAACAGCTAAGCATACAAGAGAATTATTTAACAATACAGACTGACTCTCTACCATCTTCTCAAATACTTTTTGGATGAGGTCATGCTAACAAAAAATCAAATTAAAATCCACAATAATGGCTAAAATTTTGTATCTAATATTTAACAGAAAGCAAATAAAAGTACTCAAATCTAATCAGTTTGTTAGCACGTGAAAGTAAGTGCCTTCTGATTCCAACTATTAGCGTTATTCTTAAAAAACTCGTTTTTCTTTAAACGATAAACTTACCACATTCTTAGCAGCAGCAGGTTATACAGTTTATCTTCAGTATTGTTTCTAGGCACTGCTATGAGAAAAGGTTGACCAAATAGTAAAGAACCACTATGGCTGTAGCTAGTGTGCCTGCACTTTTCCCTTAAACAAACAGGAATTATGACTTGTTCTGTATCTTCTGTTCTATTGATAGCAATTTCAAATCTAGAAGAAAAACAATCAAAAATACAAAGAACAATGGTCATGGAAAAGGCTACAAAGGGGAAAAATAAAAAAATATTCCCCCTCAGTTTCATCTTTATCTGGTGTCTAGGTTTTAATCTTTTGCAAATAACTAAACAAATTGCAAAGAGACATGAAACGTGTTATCTACACTTACACATAAATGTCATCACGTTCCATAATACTACTTAGATTTTCATCCATGCCAAATATCCTGTGGAACCTGTGATTGTATATATCAGTAACAATCATCTGAAAAGATAATGGAGTACACATCGTTAAATCAGGCTAATACACATTAAAATGTTCATTGTTGTGCTTTATATAATAGATCACTCTTACCTTATCTGCAGCAACACCAGACAAAGCTGACAATGCTGTGCAAAGATCCAATATATTTCCAATTTTGGGAACAACTACTTTGTACTAAAAAGTAAAATACAGTTTTAATTTCTAAAGAGAACAAATATACATGAGGAAAAAACCCAAACAACACATGTTCAGCAAGTTTCACATATTTCTTTCATGTTTTTGAAACTTAAGGTGTAAAGTATGTAAAACAACTAACACAATTCCAAAAGCTGCTTAAACTGTAGTTATCTGCACTTTACTCTACAAATACACACACACAGAATACTCCATTTATTAGTTTATACAATGCTTGTTTTAATGTTACTTTACTTTCTCCATAAGAAGACTAACTGTACAAATTACTTAAGATTTTGCATTTCAACAGTACCTACTTATTTAAGCATTTAAATAGTATGCATGCTATTGAAAAGATTATTAAATTTGGAATACAACACAAGTTGTTTATAAAGTATTCCTAGGAAAAAAACCAATGGCAGGCAATAGATTCTCATTTCACACGCAGAGAGAGAACCTGAAGATTAAAGTCAAAGAAACCTCTCTGTGGCTTCCCTTAGTGCAGTGCATCTGCAGTTTGTAATAAAACTCCACACAGAACTCTTACCTGTTATTTCCATAATAAAGACAGGATTAATTAGAAATAATGTATTATAACTTTGAATAGCATGCTATATCCTTAAGTTTTATAATCATTTAGACTCACAAAAACTCTACTGAACCTGTACTCTACCCAAACTATTAATTCCAGCATAAACATCACAACATCATGAGTCATGTTCAACTCAACTACTTTGTGTCCCCTGTGCAACTACTATGTGTCCTCTATTTTCACAATTAATTTTCTAGCATGTTCATCTCTCATTAGTTAACACATGTCCCTTCACCTTTGAATTCTGCAACTCACATTGCCTTCGAGAACGCTTTCCCACTTTCCTTCTTATGGTACTGATTCCAGGTGTTAGAGCCTTTCTGGATGCCTGCATAACTGCCTGTGTCGTATTTACTTCACCTATCCTCACTTACCCTCTAAGGTACAGCTAGAGCCATTTAATCATGACTGAGTTATGATAACCTTATGCACATTTTTTAAAGACATTCTAAGGTGTTTAATATCATCCCCTTCCTAAAAAATGGCAAAAGAGATACTCTTCACAAAGAAATCTCATCTGAAATTTTTTCTTTTGACTATTAGGTGAGAGCACAGAAGAATTCAGAACTACCTAATATATTTAGTCATGGCATTTTTTTGCACCACTTACTACAAATATTTGCCTTTTGTGATTAAGAAACCAGGAAATTAAGTCTTATGGATTAAGTGTGTAAGTATTTTTTATAACCATAAAAATTCATTATAGCAGCACTCAAAAAATTATGTCAGCATACATTTTAAAGATTAGGAAGACTTATTAACACAACCATACAGAAATTACCAATTCTTTCTTGAAACTCTACAAGGTATGTACAGTCTTCCTCAGGTATGTATAGTCTTCCCCACTTTCCTAAGTGAGACTTCAGAACACACACCAGAAAACTACAGCCTGCTGGATTTGCTTATCAATTTGCACTGTGTAAAGGAACTTGGGTTCATTGTTAATGCCTCATATATCAGGGTGCTTGTACATAAATTAAGCCACTTACCTGCATAGGCTTTGCAAGTGGATCCATTCTAACTAAATAAACTTCCAAAGTGCGTTCTTTTTTCATAGGTAATGGAAGTGTCAAGTAACAAAAGGGATCAAAAGTTACAGATATCTTAGCACATTCAGGACAAACTAGGGTAGATTTAAAAAGGCCATGAAATATATCTACAATGATGGAATCATTTCTCTTTAAATGGTTTTCCCAGGCTTCTTCAGCAACCACCTGTAAATAAAGCATGATCTGGGTTATGACAAAGTAGTAGGAAATGAATAGTGAGAATTATTAGTAAAAGTCCTTGATAGAACATTCTCAGTAACCACCTAAACACAGACATGTCACTCCAAAGGACCTGTAAGGAATGTTACTACTGTCAGGTTCGCAGGTTAAAAGATGTATGCTTTTCCTAGGATAGAGATTCTGTCAGCGGTATTACATAGTCTGAGAGTGACTTTTCAAGTAGCTTGGGGAAAGACAAAAGCAGATAAACCTAAAAATTCCATCTGCATTAATTCGTACTCATAACAAAAGAAGAGTTTCCCTAAAGTAGGAGTATTGGAGAGAGACATAATGCTGCATACTCCAGATATAAAAGAACGACAGAATGAGAATTGTTTTTCCAACTGAACTCAGCACTGAATTAACAAAAAGTCCTAATGAAGTCTTAAAAGGGCCTTAACATCCTCCCATTGCCACTCATTATCTCAAAAATAAACAGAAATTTACACAGGTTCTCAAGATCTCAATTTTAAGGTCTTGTCCTATTTTCTGAAACGTTTTCCAGAAAAAGCCCCACATAATCAGTTTCCCAACCTTCCAATGCATAATCACATAGCAGTATCTTATAACATACAGCTTTGACTAAAATGATCAGCTCCAAAACCCCTACCTTGTCTGGTCTCCCATCCGCATCCTTTAACTGAATGTAAGGCTTTTTCCTAATTCTATTCAAATCCTCATGTAAACCATCCAAGAGAAAAGCCAGTAGCTCTTGACAATCTTGTTGCTGATAACCAGAAAACTGTGGTGCAAATCGTCCCACTTGTGTCTAAAAAAAAATAAATGCAAATACTTCTGGTACCTTAATTGTTAGAAAGAGTAGATAATTCTGAGATGCTACAGCAGCACATCAAAAAGGTAAAACTTACAGTTATAAAAGGTAAGCTTTTCAATGGAGACAGGAAGTAAAAATTAATTCTCAAAGACCAAAGCACAAGGAAAGGTGACACTTACTGAAATATACATCCAAGTGTTTTAATGAATGGACTGCATACTGATGAATAGTACTTCAAATTCTTTTTGCATATTTCTCTAAGTTTTGCATACTTAGAAGTACAAAACCAAAACTGACAATGTATATTCAATGTAATTTCCCTACTGACCTTGAATGCTCTTGGGGTAACATAGCTGTATTTTCCTGACCACATTTGCTTGATAAGCTCAGCATAAGATTTTGCTATTTCACCTCGCATTCCTAAAGGATTGTCAAAATTCAGCTCTTCTTGGTATTTATCATTGAGGAAGTACTCTGTTAGAGGAGGTGTGTTGCTCAGACACTGCAAACAAAAACACAGACTTTTTAGAACAGTGATTTGAATTAGTTCTAAACAAAGAACGTTTGAATTTTGTTAAAGCAGCCATGAACTGTAATGTCTAGTACCTGCAAGGAAGACAGAAAAAACCCCAAACGATCTTTTCCAGAAACAAATAATGGTTTCAAACCAAGACTGGCTGCAGCTGTCATTACAAATGATGCACAGATTATCTGTCAAGAGCTTTACTTCAAAATTTATAAAACCAACCAATCCTAGCATGACAATATAATTTGTATCAAGATTTAAAACAAACAAAAGAAGGCGTTTCTTGAGACATGAATGGCTTTATGAAACTTGTTGCTGGAAGTTGTAATAGGTGCACAAAGAGGAGAGTACATATGTACTTGGAAGAGAGAACCAACAGGGCTTATTAACTCAAATTATACCATATTCAGAGCAACATTTGAAAAAAAAGCTTTATTTTGGCAGGCGAGAGGTGAGGATGCTTTCCCTTTTCCTTCTTTATGTTAATATCAGCTTATGGATGCTGTTGGAGACAGCAATCTGTGCTAGAGGGACTAGACTCTGAATCACAGTGCTGCAGCCCTTCCTATGTTCTTTTAAATTTTGTGATGCTGTTTAGAGCCAAAATTGGTCCAAGGAAAGCAAGGACCTTGTTTTAGATTGAAATAATCACTTATCCTCTGTACAAGCTGGACTCTTCTCTCAGCATTTGGAGACAGCAGGATGTAATTACTGAAGTACAATTTACAATTTCACTTTGAATTTTTGTGTGCTACTCTTCACACTCCTTTAGACACAAACGTTTCTATGACTCAGGAATTATCTCCATGCCACGCCTTAGCATATATTCTTAAGAGTTTGTTCATTAAACATTGTAAGCTTTTCTGCATTTGTTCCTTTATTAAAAGATTTGAAGAAAGGTCAAGTATTTCACCAGTCTCATCTGCTTCTGTGCAAACAACGGGAAGAGCTCCTCTTATGCTACTACATAAGATACAAGAATTAGCCTGGAAGAATTGCAACTTTACCGAGTGGGGCAAAAAAAGTTATTCCTATGTCTGCCTATCATACCTGTGCAATATTACAAAGCAAAACCAGTCACATGCTGTAGAGAGCTGAGTTTCATGCCTATATTAAACTCCTTCCTTTCTCCTCCTCCTCCTCACCTAAAGCTTTCAGGATCTGTCAACACTGCAAAAAAAAATTCCTGGTATTACAGACCCTTTTAGGCATTGAGGGTTGAAGAAACCATTTTTCTCTTGCTATATGGCAAAGAGCTTTTACTTCCAGTAGTGGTGATCCCAACTCCCCCTACCTCACAGATCTGTACTGTCTTCTGGATTATTTTTTGGCTGGTTTAGGAGACGAAATCAGTTCAACTGTTCAGCTTAGTGTGAGGAATGTCCAACACAAGGAACTCAATAATACGAAATAGTATATTTTTCTACATGTCTGTTAGTCAAGCACTATACAATGTGCTGACAATGTGGATTCCACAAAAAAAAAAAATTCATCTGTTTCTAGTTTCCACCTGATAAACTGGTTTTGTCACTTTCTCAGAATATTAATTAATATTTGTAGTGTAAGTCAGGAAGATTACTCCAGATAACTTCCCTTTTTCCTTTAACAATTTCCACATTACAACATAAAATGACACTGATGGTTGTATTTGAATGCACAAATGTCTATCTCAACACAGCAAGTTTTGAGGCACAGAGCTGATATATTTTTCTAAAATATCAGATATCAAAACTTTTAAAAGAGTAGCTGCTAAAGGAGCTAATAAATTGGCCACATACCCATTGATCTTTTCCATGTAACTGACAAAGCTAAACAATTACAAACATGTTTATTACTCTTTGAAAAGACTGACAATGGAGAATTATTTGAGATCATGATTAAAGTCACAGGAAAAAAAGCATTCAGAATCCAATTTGAAAGGAAGCCTACATTCTTATTTTCTCATGTGATATGTTGTCAGTTATCAAGGAAGCCTTATAGAAAGTGTATTAGAACCAAGACAATCTACTGGACAGTAAAGTGATCAGATTTATGTGTCCTGTTCAACCCAGTGATTCAGGGTTTTCTGTTTGTTTCAAAACACAGACAATAAGTAAACTAAAAGTATACCGACAGATGAAGAATAATAGCAACCAAAAAAGCCAAACAAATACAGTAAAACTATGGAAAACTGTTTGTGAACTAAAGAGGTAACAGAATGGCACTTTATTTCAGATACTGCAGTCTCTACAAGTTTTCTTTAACCAACACAATTTCTGTAACATTCTCTGAACCTAAACTGGTCATTTAGTGAAAAGATCATGGGAAGTATGGAACAGAAGGTAGAAACTCCAAGAGAAAAACCACAGGAGAGAGGATCAGTCTTCAGCATGACAATGGTTAACACTGAAATCATACTTCCATGTTACATATTAATAACTTGGATAAAAGTTAAGATGCACAGGAAAATGAAAAAAAAAAATTCAGTGTTATGTATAAATACACATATATATATAATCTCAATGCTGTAGTCTCACTGAAATACTGTATACAATACTAGCCTATGATAATGTCAGCAAGTCTACCTGTCCTATGAAACCCTCACAGAGGGAGAAATATAGTAATAAAAATAGTCACATCACACTCTTCTAAATCCATGTAATTTAAGTATGGAATGATTCTGATATAAAAGTTTGCACAGACTTAATTGATGAAAAAGAAAATGAATGAAGAAAGACAGCCACCAAGTCAGTGGCCTGGAAGCACTTGCCCTGTGAGAAAAGGCTGAAGCACCAGGGCTTGTTCAGGCTGCAGAAGAGACTGTTTGAGTGAGGTCCATGAGTGGCCTTCTAGTACCTATAGAAAGTTAAGGGGAAGATGGAACCAGGCTCTTCACGGTGTCACATATTAGGAAGAAAAGAAACAATGGGCAGCAGTTGAAACATGAAAGGTTAAGAATATAAGGAAAAAAGTTTTCACTGTAAGAATAGTCAAGCAGTGGAACTAAGAGGCTCTACCTTCTTGGGAGATATTCAAGATCCAAGTGGATAAAGCCCTGGTCAACCTGTTCTGACCTCAGAGCCAACCTTCCTTTGAGCAGGAGGTTGCACCAAAAACCTCCTGAAGTTCCACGAATCATCCTATAATCCTAAGGGAACAACGAAATATCTCTTCACATCCCATATGGAGTATTACACAAAAATAATGATAAATTTCCAAAATAAAGAAAACATCTCTACCTATCATGCCAGCAAACGGGGGAAATGAGAAGGAGACACTAAGATCATGAACTGAGATACTGAAAATTGAATATTCCTTTAAGTGTCCTGGTTTTTCAACTTCAGGTGCTACTTATTAAGAATTTTATGCAAGGAACATTGAAATTTTGTATTTCAGCTTTCTAATAAAAGACCAAGAACTGCCAGACTAAAAGGAAGATCCAAGTCACAGGAGAAGGAGTGATTTACTTTACATGTGTCTATCCTACTTTTTTCTGTTCACCATCAGACATGGCAAAAAGCGCTCAGTTAATACATTCCTTAACCCAAACTCCACATGCCTACAGCAACTGAAACAGAGCAACAGAAACATAACAATTTCAGAGATTGGTGAAACATGCCAACTTTGTCTAGATAAACTCACAGCCGTAAATAACCATAAAGAGAATATTATTCAGCTTTCTGAAGAAAGAAAACTTCTGAAATACCCATTGCAAAGCTTGTTCAGAAGTCACGTGTATATAATCACACTGATGGAAAAAAGCCATAAAAATGTTGGAAAAAACCGAATGTTTTAAATAAAAACATTTACTTTCTTTCTTCTCCCATTTTTTTAATCACAAAACAAAAATTTTGGAACTCTCAGGTTTTCACTGTAGAAGAGAAAAAAACCATTTCCACAGAGCTCTAATCTGTAATAACCCAGCAAAATAGGAAAGTAATACTTGGAAAACATCCACAGGTGGCAGCACAGCAATGCTTAACAAGACTCATTTTTTCTAATGAGTGAATGTGAATGAAATATCTGCTTGCAAAGTATTTTTTTAATATGGGTTCAAGCATTTGCAATAGTAGCTATTTCATAAAAGCCACAAGCTCCCTTTTGTCTTTCCTGTTTTATTTCATGCTCATATCTGCAAAAGCAGACATTTAGGCCTAATTAGTAAAAAACAAGCCTTAGGTGTTTGCACTGAAATAAAATAAATACATGGAATACTGCCTTCAAAAGAATCTGAAAAAAACTATACAAAAGTTCCAATACAACCAAAATAAGAAAACTGAATTATTGCTTTTTTAAAAATTAAGGAACAGTGGTAAAAGAACAGCACTTGGGAGATATACAGTGGTATTTTAACCTTCTTGGCCGTACTCTTATTCAGCTTGCAGCTGTCTGTAATCCCACTGAGATCTTACCCATCTCTTCTTCACTGTACTCTAGTTGTCCTGAGCTTTTTAACACTGAAAAACCCTACCTGGAAGGGCAAAGGTCTCTTTACAATAATCACTTAGAAGGATAACGGGGCAAGCCTAACCTTATCTATAGGCTGAAGAACTAATAAAGAACTTGCAACAAAATTTAAGACATTGCCAGGACTTTCACATTTCTACCTAGTATGTTTACAGGGCAAGAACCTTCACACAAGTTTGTCAGACTAAGGAGACGAAGCTGTGTGAAGAACCTATCCCTATTCTTCAAGGAACACTGATAATAGCTCTGATGCAAACCATCTTCACTGTACATGAGACAAGACCAAAGAGAAGCTGTGTGAGAAATGCTGTGGTTTCTGAAGCAGAAATGGCTCTTATGTGAACTCTCAGGGGCCTCAGTGCTCCCTGGAAAGCCCAGAGAGCTGAGAAAAGTGGCAATCAGCTGGTCTGTTGAAGGAAGCTGCACTGATCACACTCAGCACCAACTGAACGGAAGGGATCAAAGCAAAGCTTTTGGTATTAATGGAAATGAAACTACTTCAGAGTCCCATACTCTACAATAAACTATTTTGTTTAAAGAAAACAGATTTATCCTGATAAACAGCCCTGTGCTAGCACAATTGTGAAGGAATACACTTTAGGAAGATAAGTAAGCTGAAGCAGGTGACCAAAGCAGATCAGAAAATCACAGATTAGTTGAGGCTGGAAGGCATCTGCAGACTCTCTGGTCCAACCCACTTGCTCAAAGACAGGTCACCTAGAGCAAGTTGCTTGGGACTTTGACCAGTGAGGTTTTAAGCATCTTCAAGGATGGAGGCTTCACAGTTTCCCTGAAAACCCTATTCCACTGTTTGATAAACCCCATTTTAGAATAAAGTTTCCTATATTTCAGAATTGCATGTGCTTCAGTTTGTGCCCATTGCCTCTTCTCCTTTCAGTGGGCACCACTAAGGAGAGTTTGGCTCAGTTTTCTTTACTTTTCTCCCCCAGGTACTTGCAAAAAATGGTAAAAATCACTCTGGAGCCTTCTCTTCTTCAGGCTGAATAGCCCCAGCGGTCTGCCTCTCCACATAGGTGAGCTGTTGCAATTCTTGATCACCTGTGTGGTCTCTCACCAGACTTGCTCCAGTATAACCCTATCTCTGGGGAGCCCAGAAGTGAACTCAGAACTCTGGGGGTGTCTCTCCAGTGCTAAGTGGAAGGAAAGGATCACCTCTTTCAGCCTACTGGCAATACTCTTCTTAGTGCAGCCCAGGATGCTGTTGTCTGCCTTGGCCACAGGAACACACTGCTGGCTCATGTTCAGCTTTTTGTCCAGCAGGATCCTGGGTGCTTCTCTGCCAAGCTGCTTTCTATCCAGACACTGACCCCTTAGCCCAGTGTGTACTGGTTCCTGGGGTTGTTTCTCCCCAGGCACAGGGCTTTGCATTTCCTTTGATTGAACTTCATGAGGTTCCAGCCCGCTGAGGTCCCTCTGAATGGCAGCACAGCCATCTGGTATAGCTGTGCCTCACTGCAGATTTGTGTGATCTCTAATCTTGCTGAGGGTGTGTCCTGCTCCATCATCCAGGTTAATGCCTACAGCACTCAATATGACCAAGCAGAATTCCCTATTTTTCCATCCACATACTATCTGAGCCCATCTTTTTATTGCTTCCAAGATTAAGACAGATCAAAACATGTTCAGAGTGCTTTGGCCATAGGCATTACAGCCAGAATAATCCAGTGTTACTTTGATAAAAGTAGGAGGTGAAATTAATAGCAAATCAGAACAGTGAAATGCATGCTTTCTGTGTAACTGAAAAAAGATGCAAGTGGTGGTAAGAGGAAGAATGCAGCCTGTGAGACCTTAGTGTGTTAAGAACACATCATACTTCCACTAAAAAGCGATTCCATGGATTTCTTAGATAACATTAAACTCTGAACAGTACTTTCTTTGAGAGATAATTTCCATCTCCTTGCTAAGAAAGCCACCAAATAATGCATTTGAAAAAACACACCTTCAAGGACATATTAAAGGTACCATGCCAAACTCAAAGCTGCACTGCTCAATAAACACCTCATTTTCTTACCAGAGCACTGTCTTGGTAATCAGCAAACCTGTATTTATTAATTTACACTACAGTTTCTCAGAACTTAGTTGAACAATTAATTCTCTAGATGTAACTGAAAAGCAATGACGTCAAAGCTGATATAATTTCTAATGCAGATGTCAGAATTAAATCTGTTTAACACAATGGGATAATGATGTGACCTGTAGCAAGTTTGTTATGCTGTGTAACACTCCTAAGGCAACAACCCATGCTTAGAATTCTCAGCTAAAAGGTTACTTTTGAATTACATATACACAAATTCATGTATACCAGTTCAATTAAGGTCTGGATAAGTAATTAAAATTGTCCTTACTTAATCAGTATAGCTTGATGAACAATGTAGAATCATAAAAAAAAAATTCACTATGTAGCAAGAATATTCTTTGAATTCAACTTTTAAAAGATAATTCTGGTTGACGTACTAGACAAAAACATACTCTTTTCTTCCTTTACAACAGCATAATGACGCAATTCAGTAATCAAGAGAGGTTACGCGTAGAATTTTTATTTAGAATGGACACCGCAAAATGTGTGTCATTCCCCCTTTCAGTTCAGCCATCTTTTATGTAGCATACTAAAAAAAAATTTAATTACTTCCTGCACTGTTCAACTTCTCTTCAAGTATCCTACAAAAACACTTTAAGAAATAAGAATAAGTTTAATTTTATAGATGCTTTATATCAGTAAGTATGGAATAAGCATGGAATAACCCTCTATATCAGGTGGGGGCTAACTGTCTAGAAAGCAGCTATATGACCCAGGGGTCCTTTTCTGTGGAAATGTGATCCCGCTGTTCACCCTCATTGGAAAGGTATCCAGCTGCAAACTGGGCAGTATTAGCAACTGCAGTCAGAGGCAAAGGAGAGAAATCCTCGCCTCCATTTGGAACTTGTGAGACTGCTGCAGGAGCACTGTCCTGTTTAGGGCTACCCAGCGTAAGAAAGAGCAGAGAAGGGACACCAACATGGTCAAGGGGCTGGAGAACAATATACACGGAAAGGCAGAGCTATATGCATTAGTTTGACCTGAAGAAGACAAGATTAAGTAAGGGGAGAGCTTATAGCTCTCTGCAGCTACCTAACAGGAGGCTACAGAAAAGTAAGGCCAAATTATTCACTGCTTCTTAACACAAAGAAAGGATAGAAAAATCTATACACACTATGAAACTCTGGAACATTTCTTCTTTTGAACGAATTTCAACAACTTCATAAACCTAGCTTACAAATGTACCTGAAATTCCTTTTTTACCCAAACAAGCTAAAGAAGGAATGCAACATTTGGGTCGTGTTGTTTTTTTGTTTGTTTTTAATTTTACCCAAAGAGATCACAAACATAAACCAGGAACCCTTGTAATGACCAAGGAGGAAAAGAGGGTAACAACTCTGCACCATGCTTGGTTAAGATCTATCATTTTCATACTCAGGAAAATACGTGAACAAGAACTTAAATACACATAAGAGTTTTTTTACAAAAGGCTGCTCCGATGACAAAAAGCGAGTTTGAGAACTAAACAAAGCCAAATGAAACTCCTAGTTCTGATCATTAACCATTCTACAACTGCAGCTTCCACTTAAAATTAAAACACTAAGGTTTCTTCATCTTGGTAGAGTAATAGTAGATATACTAGTATTTCTCTTGCATTCATAGCAAAGACACAAGCTGTGACATTCCTGTAAAATACCTAATCCATGAAACAGCAGCTATTCAGAGAGTAAAGGTCAAAGGAAAATATTTTCCACAGTTCCTGCACATTAACCTGTACACTAAAAGTACATAATGAGTCAGAAATAAAGGCCCAGTAATCTATCAGTCATATACTTTTTGACACTCTTTTTGGTACTACAACTGCTACTCAAGTGCATTTCAATAGGAAAAGGCAGGTTTTGTGACATATGTGCACGGCAATTATTACAAAAAGCAAAGAATCCCACTTAAAGAGTTCACTCATGTAGAACACTGGTCAAACCTCCTTCTGACATTGATCATTATGAACGCAGCTACGTAAATCAACTTTTAAAGTATTCCAATAAAGATGCATTATTTCCTCACTTTTAATCCTATCCCACTACTTAGCAGGATCTCTAACTATTAGTTTTGAAATATGACAAAATAAAACAAGATACTATTTTCAACTAATTAAGACTAGCTGATTTTATTTTAAAGTACATACCTGAATTGCTGAATTCATGAAACATGTATTCCCCAAGTTACTCAGGCCACACAGGCCTGGCTGCTCATTGTGTCTTCCTGGCTCTGAATAATCATAATTCTTATAAGCAGTATATGATGGGAGACAATAGTTTGAATTTTTCACACTGTAAGAAAACAAGACATCTTTCACAATGTAAACATGTACTCTCTAGTACTTTAAAACATACAAGTACTTTATAAACTTAAATGATTAAAAATGTTAAACTAACTTCTGTGTACAAGTAAAGATTTAAAACACTTAACTTTTGTAATAACATTAATGTCAATTTAAAAGTCACCTGTGCAAACAACCAAAATCAAACATACTGCAGTAACTGCAATTATTACATCCCTACCCCTTTTTAATAGGAGCAGCTTCACAGCTTACTCTATTCTTCATTGCTCCATCATATTTAATACACTCAGACTTTAGACACCACCAGCAGCAATCAATCATTTACGTTCCTTTTGCATCCTGCTACTGCAAGAGTGAGGTCGGTGGGAATGGGAATGCAGAGTTACAGGTGAAAGCTGAGATTTCCAAGGCCACTGTGGCATAGCTGCTTCACTGCATCAGACAGTCTATTTATAGCTTCCCTGCTAGGACAGCACAATCCAGCATGCAAATGCAGAAAAGCCTTGAGAGGTAAAGGAATGCGCAAAATGCCTTGCAACAACTTCAATATAAATCTATGATGTATCTGTTTGGAGAAACTGGAGAAGACTGAAATAGGTAAAATGATAGTATTTAAAACAATTTGTTTCCAGATGAAATACAAAAGTGTCAAATATAAACTAACCCTCAAAACCGTAAAGCAAGCATATCTGAGAACACTAGAAAGGCAAAGAAATCTTCTAAGAGATGTTCTGTAATATGTTAGAAAAAACCAAGCAACCACAAAGGTTTAACCTTTTCAGGCACTGATCGTAATGAAATCTGTGTGACAGCAGCTTTGGCTAAAGTTCAGTATTTCTGCAGCTACTAAGCATCATTCACATTAAAAGCAACATGAACAAAAATTTGAAAGTCAGTTGCTAAGAATAAGGAAAAATATGCACTGCAAAGAATCAATCCTGATAAATGAGATTTACAGTTGCAAAGTCTGAGAATGCAAGTGCCCAATGGTTACACTCCAGCCATTACTCCTGAACACTACCATGCTCTTTACTGAACTCCAACTGTCCCCTCAGTGCACAACTACTCACTTTTCATAAATACCTGCTATTTAATCAAGTTATCAAAAATTTCAAACAAAAGGTGATGAAAACTTCTCCCTCTTTCAATGTCTCAGAAATTTCTGCAGTTTATAGCTCCACTGTCCATAAAGGTGCTGTTATCAAACCTTTACATCCGCTCATTTCTTTTTAATAGCTGACTTTCCTATTAGTTCTTCCCTTTTCTATACATACACCTTTTATCTGCTCTCTGGCTTGCCCCTAAACTAGCTAAGAGGTATTGTGTTTACTGGTCATTCTCAACAAAAAAAAACCACTGTAAAGTTAATGTTCACCCACGTATGACAGATTCCCAGGAAAAATTACCTTCCATCTCCCTTTGCAGTTGCAGCCCAGCCACTGCAGTGAACTCCAATCCCCTCAAGCTGGCAAGCCTCAGTTCCCCCACGAATCAAAACCACAAGCTTGCCACTGGTGCTAATGCAACCCCTACAATATAACCAACCCAACAGTGCACAGCAGCAACAGAAATGCACACGTACAGGGTACACAACAAGCTTCTACTTTCAGCCTTGCTTCCTTCCTACTGCTGTCCTTACCTGACTTAAAGATAACACTTTTCACACAGTTAACAAAAAAGAAATCTCTTTGAAATTTAGGAGATGAAGGGGTAATGAACTGATTGAATTTAATTCTTCTGGGGATTTTCATTCTTACTTCCCCCTCTGCAGCTTTCCCCCCCTTCACGAACTGCCAGCTTTGGAGGGACACTAGGAAGCTAAGGAAATGCAACTGGTATTTTTTGGCTGCAGTTTATTCATGTGAAAGATTTTCTCAAATTAGCTGAGTACCATGACAATAACTTAGTGCAAGATAATTGCAGTGCAGATAGATGCAGTGTGTATTTGCTCTAAGGGACAAACTGTCAGTTTACTTCTCAAAAGGGAAAGACATTTCTGAGCTCTTTCATCTCCAGTACTGGCCCACAGAAATATATTTGAGGGGTTTCGAGAATAAGGTTACCACTCATACTGTGAATCAGGTCTATTAATATATTTTTCTTTCATGGTTCTATGATATTTTATCAAAACATATCCTACAAAACACAGTGCCTACTGCATGCAGGATACTAGGAGATCTCTACAGCTCTATCAGTCTGCAAACTTTAGTTGTAAAAGAATGATTTTTATTTAAATTACATTGTTGCTTTGCTTTTTATGCTTTTGAGCTGGATGAAAAAGAAATCATTAACAGTCAACAGTAGATAGCTAGCAAGGGAAAGCAAGTAAAGATGCAAGGTAAGTCTACATGAATTTCATTCAAACAGAAATATCCTAGAAAAAGTAACTTGTGCTAACTGTGTGTCCCCAAGCCTCCAGGTGCTTTTCCTGCAAAACTTTCCTACCTTTAATGAAGGAACAATGCAGAGAAAAGCAGAAGGGTAGTACTATGATAGGCCAGTCAAGTAAGAGCAGTAACAGAAAGAAACACTGATAGTTCTTAGAAAAAATTGCTTCACAGAAGGTGAGATTTGAAAACATGAAACCATCTTCAGACCCTTGAACAGAGTTCTTGAAATGGCAAAAATGGTAAAAGGAGGTTTCCAAATGAGATTTTATTATCTGTAAATCTATACATTTTGAATTGCATGTACTAGATCTAAAATGACTGATTTGTACTGTCTGTATGCGCCTTTAAGCATCAAAGCAGCTTTCAAATGGCAGTGATGGACCCAGAGCACTCATTGTACAGCCGGAGTTCTGGGGAGCATGGATTTTCAACAGAGAAGACTGGAAAAGCATCACTAGCTTTGGAAAAGACATAATTTGACAGTGGAATGCCATATACCAACAGGTATGTAACACATGCTGCAAAAGGAATTTGAGTGGCAAGAAGGAGCCCAGAAAATTAGAAAGTTTGGAAGACTTACTGAGCTCTGTAATATTTCTACCATCTTAATGCACTGCCAATGTGTTTTTGTGACCAGCCACTTTAAGAAACCTGTTATCAGGTTTCATCAGATTTTAGAGATACCTGAAGTAGCAGGAGAGGCCCATGTCACAACACAAAGATTACTATCTTTATTTTTGTTCATTATCATTGTCTGGAGAGCAAAAGATAACATTTTAATCTATTTAAATTGCCTTTGTCATAATATTTGGTTATGTGTCAGGTACAACATGAAGAAGCTGTTTCTAGAGGCAATGTACTGTAATTAACACTTGCACTTCTTGGAATAAGCATATTGAAATATATGAAGCATGTGAACAAAGCTGCCAGCTGTCCATTTTGACAGGCTGACACTACTAAATGATGCAAACAACTCATTTCAGGAGTCTAAAGCAATGGTTACATATGAAACAAACAGAAAAACTTTTCACTCAATTCCCCAAGCAAAATCCCTGTTCAGGTGTTTTTAATCCCCATCCCACATAATTTAAAAAACACCATATGTGATATAAAATGTCTTGCTTTATTAACAGCAATAAACAGAAATTCCAATAAGACCTAAAAAATGTGTGTCTCTCCCTGCTCTTCTGAATCCACTAACACATATTACGCTAATCCTCCTATGTTATTCCTTCAACAAGACCACCTGTAAAGGCAAAAGAACACCAGTGATCAATTATTTGGAATCCTCCATTCCATCAAATGCAAACTCACATTTACAGAAATGAAGGCTTCAGACTGGATAAAATTTGCACAAGTTATTTCTGATATCTAATGTATGACTACCTCAACACACGATTAAATATCTACCAATTTGAGGCTTACTCTACAGAACACCTCCTGGATTAGAAAAACATTACAGAAATGTGTACCATACCAAAAAAAACCTGATACTTTCAGATTTTTAACATAATTTGTACTCTATAGGTGAGCACTAGTTATTGCAAAAGCAGGCTTGCAATGACTAGTATTTATGACCCTTAATACACACAACATGTTGTTTACTGTTTCTGCCTTATAAATCATCTTTGTCAGTTAAAATTATCTTCAAAACAAATGCTGGTATTTCCTTTAGAGTCACAGCACCTCATGCCCATGTGGAGATGCCAACAGATCCTAGAAAGCCACATATGTATAATTTCACTATTGCACAAAGGACAATGTGCAATATAAGAGACAATAAGGCAGAAGCATGGAAATAAATTCCAGACAAAGCTGACATTAAGTAGTTAATTAAGAAAAATAACGAAGATAGTATTAATTAATGAAAAAGAAGTGCTTTCTTAGACAAGGACATATTTACAAAAAGAATGGAACGTTCTTAACCCAGAATTACATAATACAAATAAATACAGAGATATATCTTTCCATTCACTATTTGAAGCCAAAAATTCTTAATGCAAAACTATGTACTTTAAAGTACAAAGTGTATTAATGGATACGACTTCATCACTGAACATACACTCTGAGAGAAGTGCTGCTAAAGATTCATATGCATTACATCTTGTATTGAATGGTTAATTTTTGATTTATAAAATATTTTAAAGTCATCATAATTGGATTATTGCATTTTAAGGAAAACCATATACTTCTGCACTGAATATCTGTCTTATGTAACATCCAGATGTACTGTGTTTTGATATACAAGAGAAAACTGACTGGTACTTCATAATACTACGGAGTACATGTACCTATTAACTGATTCACAAATTAAGTTATAGTTAAATCACTTAAAAGGACCGATTCCGTATCAAATCTGAAATTTATATGACTTCCTTTTAAATACGTATTTCTGTTGAAAATCATAAATTGTAAAATAACAACAAACGAACAAACACCTTCAAACCCCAGAATTTTTCCTTTAAGTTCTAAAAGCTCACATTTTGGCTCCAAAATAAACCAAGAAATAAAATCAGGTAAATCATGTGAACAAACTATCTTTAAAAGCTGCAAGAGCTGGCAACAGGTTTCGTAAGTGCCTCCTAAACATAACTACATCACTAGCAAAAAGCTAATGTAAAAAAAAAAAAAAAAAAAAAAAAAAAAAAAAAAAAAAAGAGAGAAAATAAAAAAGCCTTGATGGCTTGATTTAAAATCACGGCTCCCTAGAAAAAAGTAACTGTTAAGTGTTGGGGTTTGGCAATACCACTGCATTTTGCTTAAACACTAGGAGAAGAAGAGATTAGTTCTCAGCTAGGGGCTCAGCTCTGATCAAGTAACTTTTTGCACAATCATAGATAAAATACTCTTCTTATTTACTACACATTCACACACAGAGTACAATAGACTGCAGTTAAATACACAGATTTCAACTGTTCAACAGTGAGAGTTGGGGCTACTCACAATTGGTAGAAGCACAAGTGACACTTCACCCCTTAGGAAAAATCACTTCTGAGAAGTGCAGTATTTAACTGTAAGATATTGTATATTTAATATTTATGTCACCTTTTTAGTATTTAACATCTTCAAATGTGATCACAAAATGCATGTTTAGAAAAATATTAAAAATTTCAATGAATTGTAAGAATAAGGCTCTTCAACTTCCCCCAGCTTGCATTAAAGATGAGTGCTCTCTGGTTTCAAGCATTTGAAAGATGCTCCATTATCTGTTAAAGTGAAATAATTCCATGTTTTTCTATATTCACCAACTTTTTTTACAGTTGTGTACAGTAACAACAACAGAAAAATTACACAAAAAGTTGGCCAATGCAATATGAAAGCTCTTCTTTTAGAGTTTTATCACATTATTTATTAAACTTCTAATTCGGAATATAAAGGAGAAAGCACGTAAAAGTGAGAAGTCTCTTACTAAGCCTTTGTTCATTGTAATAGTCAAGCACACTTAGCCTGATCTCTCTCCAGTCCTCTAGCACTAGTAGAAGAAGCAGAAGTTAAGTTGCTGGGTACATTACAGCTAATACAATTCAGCTGTTATGATTTGAAATCAAAGTGTGATGTCACATATGCTGCTCTAATACCTTGGAAGCAATAAACAAGGGAAAACCTGATCACCATAAGGATAAGTACTTTATACTTTTCTCGTTCTCCAGTTAAATTCAGCCAGGACAGTAATAACAACAATGTATTTTTAGAATGATAAACTCTAAATGAAGTCTATACGTTTTCTTACAAAACCCAAAATTCTTTTCAGTGTCTTCCCTGCTGAAGAGTAAGAGTTACAAACATCTCTAATGTTGTTTCATTTCTTTGTGTCAGCATTACCTACACTATGAAATAGTAACCAGTAACAATTCACAAGCCAAATATTGCAAAGCAATTCAAAATCCTTAAGCTAGGAGGTATAAAACATCGAACTTTGTTTATATCACACTGGGGTGATTAATTAAATAATGTTTTAAGGTATATTGCTTACTTTCTGTTGTTCATGTTGTTATAATTATTTGATAGAGATGGAGAGATCTTTGGTAAGGTTGAAAAATTGGATGCACCTGGGGACCTTTAAAAATATGAAAATGAGAAATTAGACAAAAATGCTGAGACATTAAAAACTATGAAAGAAAGATAACAAATGAACAAAGCAGATAAACAAGCATGGAAAAGAAATACTTTTTAAAAAGTGGGCAAAGCACTAAAAATACCCAGGACATGCAGCCCTCAGAATCTGTCTCTTAAAACTTGAAATGTTTCACAGTACTTAAACTTCCATAATTTCTTGAAGAAACAGAGCTATTAAAAACCAAAAGAAACCACAGGCCACTGTACTAAAAAAATTGTTTTCAGCTTATAGTACAACTGTAGATATTCTGATGTTCTAAAACTTGAAATGTTAAGTTCCTAATGTAGGAATTTTATTAAAATTTAATTTCAAACTAAATGGATGTTGAGATGAGATACAAAAATGATTAAGATAAATACTTCAAGGTTACTTTAACAGCAGCATGGAACCATTTAGTTAAAATTGTCTCAGTAATACTGTTAGAAAACTTCAGGATATTATGCACAATACAAAATTTTTAAAAAACTTTTTTTTTGCCAAAAGTAGAAGCATTATCACTTATCCCCATGGTTTAAGACACTACTTTAAAATACAAGAAAACTGATTATTTTCATCACTCTTCTCACAAAGACCTCTGAATATAACAACTAAGTATGATATTTACAACTAACTCGCAGTGTATTTTTCTTTTCTTGAGCAAATCTTACAGGTAAGCAAGGAAAAGACAGAATACTCAAAGGAGTTCATGTACCCTCCTGATTTTGTGGGCCCTATGTTAACTCCAACTGAATTGGAGTTCCAGATGTCATTGAAAAGCTTTGAAATACAGATCACTGTATTAAGAGAAGAACTTCTGCATGCTCAGGACTTTTTAAGCACCTTTTAAGAACTAAACTCTTAGGGAAATAAACATTTTTACACTGGAAATTTCCCCAAGTATATATTCACAGTTATTTTCAACTTTCTATTAATAAACTTTCTCCAAAAGAAGAGTTGCTGGGGAAAGGGAACCTCCATCCACACTGCTCACACCAATTTGATGCCAGAGCTTGCAAGAGCTGCCGCCCAGAGCCTGGAGAGGGTTTGCAGGTCAGGACGAATGAACCTGAAGTACAGCACAAAAGAATTCCAGCCACTGCAGCCAGCACTCTTCTTCAGCTTCACTGAGGGCCTGACTGAAATACCTCCATGCAAATGTACAAGCATGGGCAAAAAACAAGAGGAGCTGGAGATGTGCATATGACTGTAGGGGTACGATCCTCTGCCATCACTGGCAAATAAGTGGTGGGATGGCTACTATGTCTGGAGTGTTGGAATGAAAGGACATAGGCTATTTAGGAAGGATAGGCAGGGGAACCTCTTGGGAGCTCCTCTAAGGGATCCATGATCCCTGATGCATAAGGATTAAAGGGAGGGCAGGGACAGGCAAGATTATAGTGGGGGTCTGCTATGGGCCACCCAACCAGGAAGACCAAGGAGGTGATTGGTGACAGCCAACATGCTGTCAACTAAGGGCAAATCTTGTCAGAGAAATTTGGTGGCATTCTAAAACAGGGTTAAAGAGGTGGATGAGGGAAGAATGACATCATCAGTCTAGACTTCTGCGAAGCATTAGACACTGTCTCTAAACTGGAGAGACATCAATTTGACAGATGGACCACTTGGTGAATAAGGAACTGGCTGGGCAGTTGCACTCAAGGAGTTGTACTCAACGAATCAGTGTCCAAGTGGAAACCAGTGGTGTTCCTCAGGGGTCAGTACTGGGACCAGTGCTTCTTGGCAGTGACATGGACAGTGGGATTAGTGCATGCTCACCAAGTTTGTTGACACCAAGCTGTGTTGTGTGGTTGACACACTGGAGGAAATGGATGTCATCCAGAGGGACCTAGCTTGAGAGATGGGCTGATACAAACTTCATGAGTTCAACCATGACAAATGCAAGGTCCTGCACTTGGGTCAGGGCAATCCCAATCGCAAGCACAGGCTGGGCCAAGAATTAATTGAAAGCAGCCCTTAAGACAAAGAACTGGGGGTGTTGGTGGATGAGAAGCCCAACATAACTCAGCAATGTGAGCCCACAGCACAGAAAGCCAGCTATACCCTGGGCTCCATCAAAAGCAGCGTGACCAGCAGGGCAGGGGAGGGGATTCTCCCCCTCTGCTTTGCCATCATGACATCCCATCTGGAGTGCAGTGTTCATCTCTGGGGCCACCAGCATAAGGACATGAACTTGTTGATATGAGTCCAGGACAGGGCCACAAGACGATCAGAGGGCTGGAATATTTCTCCTATGAGCAGACTGAGAGAGTTGGGGCTGTTAAGTCCAGAGAAGAGAAGGCTCTGGGGAAACTTTAGTGCAGCCTTTCAGTTCCTAAGAGGGCTATGAAAGGGAGAGGAACTTTTTACAAGGGCATGTAGTCATTGGACTAAGGGGGAATGACTTCAAACTGAAAGAGAGTAGGTTTAGATTAGATATTAGGAAGAAATTCTTCTCTGTGAGGGTGGTGAGGAACTGAAACAGGTTATGCAGAGAAACTGCGGATGGCCCATCCCTGTAAGTGTTTGAGGCCACATTGGATGAGGCTCTGAGCAACTCACTCCAGTTGAAGGTGCCCCTGCCCATGGCAGGGGATCAGCTTTTGAGGTCCCTTCAAACCTAAACCATTCTATGTATCACCACATCAAGAACATGTTAGTTAATTCTTCAAGTGTTCAGATCAACATTCACAAAGCTTTCCTGTAATTTCCTTTATCAATCTAAACCCCTCTCTTTGAATATTATCTTCAAAGAAGTAAAATACACAGACTGTGTCCACAAAAAATACCTAACCAAAGTCAGTTTAACCCCATTTAAATCCAAGACAGAAGTTAAACTATGGCATTTACACATGTAATTATTTTAGAAGAAGCTATTTAATCTGAATAATTTTCAACTGAAATTGAACTTTTCAAAACAATTTGAAGCTTTTATATGATTTAAACCAAATTAAAATGCAATACAGTTTTAAATTTTAAAACTCAACGTATAATTGCAGTATATAAAAGCTAAAAGAAACCAGAATAAGCCACATAAAGGTCTACACAATCAGTAAATGGCTTGCTTCTCAAAAGCAGGAGTAAACCAAATTCTCAACATAGCTACAACAGTAGCAGAAACTAACAGATAGTTTTGAAAAGTAACTTTTAATGATGTAACTAACAAAC
Organism: Corvus hawaiiensis; assembly: GCF_020740725.1. Classification (NCBI taxonomy): domain Eukaryota; kingdom Metazoa; phylum Chordata; class Aves; order Passeriformes; family Corvidae; genus Corvus; species Corvus hawaiiensis. Next base: position 47,211,808 of record NC_063216.1, read on the forward strand.
CCCACAAAATTATTTATTATAATTTAGCATCTTAACAGTCCAGCAAAAGACAGGTTAATAAACCCACTTCACTGTATTACGCTGAAATAAATGGTAACTCACATTAGATATTGAACTGCCCACATACTTCATTAACACTACAGTTAAACTGTACTAGAATTCCCCTAATGACCAACAGCAAGGAGATAAATACAGACATGAGGAAAAACAACTGCAGCTAGAACAATCTTTTTTCCACTGCAGTCATCCAGACTGACTGGATCAGGATAAAGAAAGGCAGATAAGACTTTTTTTGACAACTGGAAAGAAGCCTAACATTCACAGGCCCTAGTCCTTATAGCAGACCTGCTGGTGAGACAACATAGGGCACAAAAAAACGCAGGAAGGTTCTGAGATGCAATGATGACAACTTTCTGATGCAGGTGACTGAGGAGCCAACAAGGAGAGATTCTCGGCTGCATCTGATACTTAAAACTAAGGAGGAACTAGTTGGGAATGTGAAGGCTGGGGCCTTGGCCAAAATGACCTTAAGATGGTGAAATCTGAGATCCTGAGAGAGCATGGCAGAAAGCAGGAGCACAGCCCTGGATTACTGCAGAGCAGACTTTAGCCTTTTTAGGGATCTGATTGGAAAAGTCCCATGGGATACAGCCCTGGAGAGAAGAGGGGGCCCTAACAGAGCTGGCTGATATTCACAGAATCATTTAGGTTAGAAAAGACCTCTAAGATCATTTAAGTCCAGCCTTTCAAGGACCATCTCCTCTATGCTCAGGAATGGTCCAGTCAGAGAACTAGAAAATCAAGCAAAGGCAGCAGGAAACATGAATGGATGAACAAGGAGATTTTGACCCAACCTGGATGAGAAAGCGTATGAGTGAAAGCAGTGGTAGATACCTTGTTTAACCAGCCTGATGGTAATCACTTCATAGAAGGCTATCTTGGCAGATGAGGGGGAAGCAATGGGTGTGGTTTATCTCAACTTCCTTAAGTCTTTTGACAGTGTCTCCTGCAACACCCTCATAGACAAGTACATGAAACATGGGTTACATAAGTGTACAGTGAAATGGACTGCAAACCATTCAATCCTACCCCTGGAGGGGCCAGTGACCAAATGGAAAGCAGCTTGGCAGGGAACCACCTGGGGTTCTGCTGGATAAAAGCTGAACGTGAACCAGCAGTGTGTCCTTAGGCCAAACACCTTGGCCCAGTGTGCTACACTGGGAAAAGCACTGCCAGCAGGTCAAGGGAGGTGATCCTTCCTGTCCACTCAGAACCGGCTAGAGACACCTGGAGTGCTGGGCTCCCTTCTGGGCTCCCTAGTACCAGAAAGATAGGGACATTCTGGAGCAAGACTAGTGAGACACTACAAAGGTGCAGCATTTGACATGTGAAGAAGCTGAGAGAGCTGGGACCGTTCAGCCTGGAGAAGAGAAGGCTCCAGAATAATCTTATCACTTGTATAAATACCCAATGGAAGGGAATTAAGGAGATGGTGCAAGAATCTTCTCAGTGGTGCCCACTGAAAGGACAAAAGTCTATGGGTATAAAAGAAAAGAAATAAAATTCCATTTGAACATGGAATATGCCTGGATATGGTCCCAGGCAATCTGCACCAGCTTCTGATGCTTTGAGTAAGGGAACTAGGTGAGACTGTCTCAAGAGGTCCTTCCATCATCAAAGACTCTTTTCCTTGTTAGCTGATTGGGCTAACACACAACTTTAAAGCCAGCTTTAGTTAGACTTTTCTCTTCTTACAAACCCTAATTCAGCTAATCATACTTCTTCGGGGAATTTGCAGTAAAAAAGGTTGATATTTTAACATTCATCAATCAAAAAATTAATGTTCAGTACATGCATTTGTTAAGAGTTTTTCAACCCTCTACTAATTCATGTTAATGAACATGTTTGTTAAACTAATTGAAAATGTCTGTTGAACATTACTGATGTTTACCCACAGGAGCACAGACACATGGTTATCACAAGTTACTATTTTTCGGCAAATGGCAGTCCAGTTTTTGACTGGCAAACAAGCTGACAGCTCTTGCTTATACAATTTAAGACATCAGAGTAAGTCCCCAGTTAGCTCTATTCACCACAATTCTCTTTCTCACAGAAAAGTCAGTAGAAAGGCACGCCTGTCCGCATATCAATTGCTTCAGGGAAAAAAACCCCTCATTTCAGTATACACAATTTTTCCTTTGGAGATTCATGGATATATTTTCCTAAAAAACTTGGATAAACAGGCATTATATTATTTTAAAAAGGACTGCTAGGCATCTTTTATCCATTTTTTTCCTCCTCTTAACAAACATTATGGGGTCCAACCCAGTAACGGAGAAAAATCAAGAAAGGGCCTTTAATGCTCTTCCAAGGCAAAAAGGCATACAGTTTGAACCAGAAAAAAAAAGTTAAAAAATTTTCTATGTGAAAAATATTGTATGAAAACATTAATTATTGTAAGAAGAAAAAGAAATAAGCTATGAATGTGTACTGCCTCACACTTCTGTACGGTCAAAAAAACCCCTAACCAACAATATATTCCCTTTCACACACAAAAATTGCTTTAAAGTTAACAGCAGGCCACCTGTAAATTATGTTAAGCAGCCAGCTATTTGATTAGGATGACTGAATCCACAGTGAATCTAAAAAACAGAAGTTTTATTAGATTAATGAAATCCATTGCTTTTATTATACATACAGAGATATAGATTGACAGGTAATAAAAAAAAAAAAATCTTTTTTACCATATAGAAAGCATTTTTAAAGAATTAGATGAAACCAGTAGACTAAAAACTTGTTTTTAAGTTTTCTAAAAAACCCCAGCTACAACACCTCTTTAAAATTAGAGGGAAATAACCTACTAGTTTATAGGGTTTTTGTATGCTTCCCTAACTTGCTTTTATATTTGCATACAAATAGGTAACAACTTCTTAACAGAAAACTAACAAACCCTGTCCTGGCTATTCAACTGGTAACCCACGGAATGTCAAAACTTGAGTTCCTTGCTTCTCTGTAAGTTTTACAATCACAGATTGGCTGAAAGGTTTTAAGTGATGAACAGTTTTTCCTAAACACAAGTAACTTGATTTTGTAGTACAGTTCCTTAAGTAACTTGAACTACAACCTTAGACCCTTTTTTTAATATATCTTAGTTTAAAACACCATCTTGACAATAATAAACCATTCAAACAGATTTAGTTATTTTTCCTGCCTGCAGAATAACTTCCCATATAAGGACACTGATTAAAAAAAAAAAAGTCTGCACACAGATAACAAGTCTTCATTCAAATACTGGGATCAGCAGCAACTAAGCTACCAAAACAGCTGGGATCTGTATGTTTATGTAAGTTTGTCACGTGTATGACACTGAGGAGACATGTTAGTCAGCTACTCACAGACATGTTAAGTATAAAAGAAATTTTCTGCAAAAATGATAATGACTGCTAAGTAATATCTCTTTTGGGAGCAATGACATTTAAGACATTACAGGAGAAAGAAAGTTTCACAGAAATCAACCTCTCAGAGCAAAAAACATGCCAGTAGCTGATACAAACAACCCCTGAGAAAGCCAAAAATCCAGCTATTCTTAAACCTGACTGACCCTGTGAACAATTTAAGAATGTATACCACATTCAGATACTTTCAGACAAAAGTCCCAAGACTCACAAACATTTTATGCAGCATTAAAACATGATACAATAGCAGATATTAAATCACGCAGAGTTTTTACAGTGGATGTTGCGATTACTTCCAAAATTAATTAAATTCAGAAGTTAGAAGAACAGTACACATAGAAGAAATGTGAACAGTGACAAATTTGAACACAGAGCAGAAATTAAGTTGCACAGCATGGTCTCTGCTTCTATATGAAAAGGATCTCACACTTTAAACCGCTCCTTTCTAATTTCAAAAGAAGAGACAATTGTGATGATAATCTTTTTTTCTTGTAAGAATTCATTATACTCGTAAGAAAAAGAGAATTATCATTGTCGAAAGTGTTCCTTCCTATACTGAACTGAGGTCCCAACCTGGCCACTTTCGAAGTAAATAAGTTATTTTCTTGCAGAAGAAGCTCACACCTTTAACATCTTTCTCATGAAAAACTGCCAGCATTCATCACCAGTTGTAGGAATACAGAAAAATTGCCAAAAGAAGTAACCAATACAAAAATTGCTGTTACACTTCTGCTAAAAAGAGGCGGGGAAAATGTGCAGAACATCTTTCCATCTTACTGTTTCTCATTTTCAACTGTCACAACGTATCTTCTGTTGCCATTCTGACAGACCTCAAAAGGCTGGAAAAACGAGCAAACAGGAATCTCATGAAGTCCACCCAAGGGAAATGTGAAGGCCTGCACCTGTGGAGGAACAATCCCAGGAACCAACACACGGGGAGGAAGAGGGGGTGTGGGCAGATGACTGAATGGAAAGCAGCTTGGCAGGGAACCACCTGGGGTTCTGCTGGACAAGAAGCTGAACGTGAACCAGCAGTGTGTCCTTAGGCCAAACACCTTGGCCCAGTGTGCTACACTGGGAAAAGCACTGCCAGCAGGTCAAGGGAGGTGATCCTTCCTGTCCACTCAGAACTGGCTAGAGACACCTGGAGTGCTGGGCTCCCCAGGACCAGAGAGACAGAGATATCCTGGACCAAGTTCAGTGAGACACCACACAGGTGATCAAGGATTGCAGCATCTGACCTCTGTGGAGAGGCTGAAAGCTGAGACCATTCAGCCTGGAGAAGAGAAGGCTCCAGAGTGATATTATCAACATGTATAAATAACCAGTGGGAGGGAATGAAGAAGATGGAGCAAGACCCTTCTCAGTGGTGTCCACTGAAAGGAGAAGAGGCAATGTGCACAAACTGAAGCACATGCAATTCTTTCTAAATGTAAGAAATTTTGTTTCAAAATAGGAGTTAACAAACAGTGGAATAGGTTTACAGGAAGGCTGTAGAGCCTCCATCCTTGGACATGCTCAAAACATAACTGGACACAGTCCCAAGCAACCTGCTGTAGGTGACCTGTCTTTGAGCAAGTGGGCTGGACCAGAGAATCTATGGAGATGCCTTCCAACTTCAACAATTCTGTGAATCTGTAGAAAAGCTTAGCTCATGTTCTAAAATGATCCTGCCTTTTCAAGCTTTACAGTCTTTCATGCTTTCCAATATTCTACATTTTGACATTTCTAAATATGGCCTTTTATCTTGATGTCAGAATTTGTTTACAATTCGTACTCTTCAAAAAGAAGCAGTACAAAGAGGTAATTTCAGCAGTGTGAGCCAGTGTGTGACCAATGAGAAGGCTGTAGGAAGGTATGTGGATATATGCTGTGATGACAAACTAATACTCCTAATGCATCTCACACAGAAAACTCCAAAGTGTTTATTATTTCTATCCCTTTAAACATTTATTAGATTGTTCATGAAGTTTTAAACAGGTGTAAAAATCTGTCCTATTACTGCCTGTTGACAGTTGCTATTTGAATTCACTAAATTTTGCAAACCTTCAATTTTTACAGTGTATTTGAATATCAAATTCCCAGCTTTCTGATAGCTGCCAGATCTCAAAACCATACCCCAACCTCACAGTAAAATTATTCATTCTCATTTGTTGGTTTACTTACAGCCTCCTCTGACACCAGCATTCTCAATTACTATTTCACTTGTCTCCAGATCAAGCATTTTTCAGGAGACATTCTTTAATTTATATACTGCTCCTGAATGCTTTCCATAAAATGGAAAAGAAGTTTGGCAGAATAAAGGCAGATACCATCACCAGAATATTTTCCAACCAAGACTTCCAAAAGAATCCATGACAATGAGTTATGTAAGTTCTTTTAACCTTTGAAATCTGCATCTAAAATTTGACCAAGAATTTAAATTTCTACTAGATGCTTTTTGAGATCAGAGATTAAACTTCAAATACTTAGCATCCCATTCTTTCTATTGCTCCACATTCTCAATCCTTTGTGTTACATCTTGCTAAGCAAGATTATACTGTTTGTACTAATCTTAAACTGAATTCAGACTTCATTAAATAACTTAATAGAAACTAGTGCTCCAAATATAAGTGCTTGAGATAAAAAACCAAAGACAAACGCTGTCCTTCAAATGATAAGCAATGATACTATAAAAATGTTTTAGAACAAGTGACACTTGATTACATGCATGCATATTCTTAAAAGGAATAAACAGAACTTAAAAGAACTTAAACTTTTAAATGAAAGGTATGATCAAGAACCAGCCAACAAAGGCAAAAAACACAGTTAATGATTTGTAAGGCTGACATCATATTAATTAATTGGTTCCAGCTGTTCTTCAAAACCAACAGAACATGATTTAGATACTGGAAATAATATTAGAAATAGTTTATCCATCTAAATGAAGAAAAACACATAAGTCCTTCTATTCACTTGCCACTATCAACGTGCTGTTGATAAACAGCAGTAGGAAAACCAGAAAACAAAACCAACATTGTCCTGCATTAACTGATGACAGCCCAACAAAGAGCAAAAGCCACATGATGGTAATGTAGGCTGCAATTTAAATAAACTTTATGGGTAAATATTGTGCTCTGGAGACAAAAGGAACAAGCTGTCCATGAAAATATTTACATATAAGAAAAATACTGATAAAATATACATATCTGTGTTGACCTAACACATACACTGTGCTTTGAAACAGAAATCTAAATAAAATAAGCTAAGTTTTACAGTTTTCTACTATGGATTCTTTTTTCATTTTTAAGCAGGATAATATATATCATTGGTTGAAATCAACAAAGTTAAGCAACTTATATACAGGCATTCACCATTATTATGCTATGTTCTACAATGCACGGCACTTACAACAAATATATTCAGCAGATTTTCAAAATCAAATGCCACTTTTAGAAACTTTTTTTTTTTAATAAAACAAAATAATATGTGAAGTTAATCACATGACTGGAATTCATAACTTACTTAGGAGTTGAAGGACCTCTTGGCCATGTTCCATCCTCATTCTTCTGTTCTATCACCAGGACCTACCACCAAAAGTGTAATAAGAAAACTGAAATAAAAATATCAGTAGATTCCTTTCTGTTCCATCTTTTTAATGGATTTGCTGACATGTGATCAAGAAAAGACTGGTATTTAAATTACTGTTCACTGAGATTCAAGAATATTCCATTACACTCCACATTCTATCCATTAACACTGCACCATCCTCTCTACTTTTTTCACTCCACATATTAATTTGTGCAATTTTGGGCACTTCACTTAATATTTCTATTCCTCTAAAATCCATGGATGGCAAGCCACTTATCTCTCAAAGAGGTCAGAAGATAACCTGCAATGTTTAAATGAATCTATAGAAATCACATGTCTATACAACAGCCCTGTTAAGGAAAGGACATTCCTGAAGGAATTTTGCCTCACACAGATCAGTAAGAAAAAAACCAAACCAAAACACCCAAACAAAACTATTTTCTGCACTGATAGCCTTAAAATCGTACCTGTATGGTTATTCCTATATGTTTTACCAAAGCATTTATCTAATATTATTTTTTCAACGGGACAGTTGGCTAACAAAATCAATTTTGTTCAATTTGTTATTGGTACAGAAAGGAGTACAGAACACTCAGTCCCAAACACAGGCATCAGGTGTCATTTGAAACTCCTTCGGGTATTTCAGGTATCTGCCCTACGCTGGCAGTTATGACACAGGACCTACAAAAAGCTCATGCCTTTTTCTGGATTGACAGCTGAGATATCTAGATCCTTTGAAATGGCAACTAGACTCCAATACTTAAACTGAATCCAACGCCCCACTTCCAATGCAACTAATTCTGCACAACGGTACACCGATGTTTCAGGACTCTAATTAACTGCCATGCTGTGCCTGTATGTGTCCACATAGTGACATAAATTCACATACATACTAATGCTCAAAACCTTGTGTATAAGCCACTTGAAGATGTAATCACATTTTCAGTCTGAATACACAAGAGCATGAGATTGGAAACAAGCCTTCTATCATGACCAGTTTTTTATCAGGAACAGAGCAGACTGCTATCCTTGGTCATTGATGCTGAAAGACTGATTCTGCCATACTTCCTTGACTGGCTCTCAGAGATTAGATTACTAAATAAAACGTAGATTTAGACTGAAGAGTTCAATGGAATCCCTAAAGGCTCACTTCAGAAATCAACTGATAAATTCAAAGCATTAATTTACTCAATTGCATACACTATTATAACTATTACGTTAGACAGACTGTAATAGTCAGGGTAACTATTACTAGGTTAGGAAGCTCAGCAAGAAAAATAACTGTGTGTGTCAGCAAGTGCAACTGACCAAACACATATGGCCTACCACGACATTTAGCATTTTCAGAAACCATGGTTAAACTCTGTTTTAAACAGTATTTGTTTTGCTCAAAGTACAAATGTCACCTAGAGACCTTGTCACGGCTTTATGAGACCATGTTTGCTTCATAGTTAATGTTTCACTGGGATGGAGGTAATTTGCAAGTTACATCTTTGATGTGAATCTTTTATGGGAGATGTGGGCTCTTCCAGTAGGACCTATGCATTGTTAAAATTACCTGTGTGACAGTTTAAGTGCATGCAGCATGAAGCTAAAGGACACAATAGTTCAAGCAGCTATTTTGGTGCACTGATTAGCTACCTTCCATGCCATAAAAGAAAACTGAAACACAGCATAAATACTGCTGGTAAGTAGGTTAGAGTCAAATAGTTCAAGGCAAAAGGAAATACTTTAACATAATCTTGACTAAAATTACTGTCATCAAATTTCATCCATCCACATTTGTAGCATGACAGCATGAACTACAGCTCTTGAAAAAACATTCAACTCTATCTGAAGACTGAAGAATCAGTGTAACAATCTGAAAAGTTTTTCTAACAATGCAATTGCTCGATCTGTTTACATTTATATTTTGTAGCTTAACATTTAATGTTTGCTCTTTACATTCATCTGGAAAGGTAAAAAAATTATCTTGTGAGGAATTCCCCTATAAAGTGATGATATTGTCTCATATTAAAAAGCAGGTTTACAAGCCTCTGTTGTTCTTATCAAAATATTTTCATTTTTTCTAATTTTGTATGTGAAATCTAGACAGTGGAATGTGAGTAGAAGACATTCTTCTAGAATACCTAAAAAGGTCTTCAAATTTTGGGTTTCATTATAGGAACATATCCCAGATCCTAGGAATAATTTTTTATTTCGGATTTTACCAAATTCATGTCAGCAACTTCATAAAATTGGTAAGTATAACATTTAAAATTTAGAAGTATATTTAGAATTTTAGTTTTAATTCACCAAGAGAGTTAAATCTTTAATCCTGAAAACACACACAAAAACTACTTTAATTTCAACAAATTTGTTCATAAAATCCTCTATCCCTAACACCATGTATTAAGAGGCAATTTTCATTTAAAAAGAAGTAAAAATCATTGGGTGCAGCTACATTTTCATGAGCAAAAAGATAAACATATACAAGAAAAGAAATAATATTTCACTGTACCTGTCCCTGGTATAAACCAGCATCCTGTATGGTACTGTCTGGTTTATTCAAAGGTTCAAAAGTATTACTCATGTATTTGTTCCACAATCTGGTCTCTTTTTCCCCTGGAATATTGAAAATTTTTCTTATCTCCTTTTCAATTGTGTCTGTTTTGTAAAGGAGAGAACACAAATTTAACATTTCAATACACAAACAGCGTAAGGTCAAATAAAGCATCAGAATTCATCTCCTCATACTCAAAATATGAACGAAACTGTAGAAATTACCATGCAACTACATCATTTTGTAGGACAAGCAGGAAGTTGGTAGTTAGCTTGCCTTTAAAATGGAAACAGTCAGAGGACTGAATCCCTTAGCAAGGCAGACCAAATAAAGTGAACTTGATAAATAACAGACAGGAGCCATCTACTCATTTCTGAATGTGCTAACAGAGGAGTGAGGGGAGGTAGCAAATCATCACAAGTGAGACTGGTAGCAAAATCAGGTGCAGGGAGTGCAAGTCATTCTGTTCCTCTCCCTAAATCAATCCCTCTTCAGTTTTTACTCTTCTACCCATGAGTGCAATTAGCACTAACCACAATATATAAATCATGCATGAAGTTTAATTCACGTATCCACAGAAATTAAAAACTACTCTGTAAAACTGAAGTGCATAAATTTATTTTAAAAGAAAGAGGAAAGATTTTCTGTCCCGGAATGATTTAAAGCAAAAAGGTCTACCAACTCCTGCTCTACCTGACAGAAATATAACCAGTGCTACATAATTTTAAGGTAGCATTACCGTTATCTACAACGAAGTTTAAGCAGTTCTTAATCAACTCTTTTCTCCTCATACACAAGCAGAGTTTATTAAAGAGTTGAGTTTTTTAACTAATATGTATCATAGCAATCCCACTCAGCTGCTTTTTTTAATTGATAGACTCACAAAGGGCCATGGAAGCTATGTCTCATAACAGCTAACAGAACACAAAACAGGAGTCAGGAAACATACACTTTATCCCTGATGATCACTGAAAGCACTATTCTAGAAATGGGCCCTGTAAGCTCTTTGAAAGACATTCCTCCAAAGTCTAAGGATAAAACGCTAGTGTGTCAGGTTCTCTTCCTCCCTTTTACTCAAGACTGCCTGTTCCACTAGGTTAAACAAGAAAAGCCAAATTGAGACCCGAAACTTAAAAGTACCTTGCAAAAGTCCAGCCACTGGCTTCTGAAATGTGTGACAATGGGCAATTTGTAGATATAGTAGACACCTGAATACAAATTGTTTCTATACTAGTTAGCACACATTTTAGTGTTAGACTGGATCATCTGTTTTGGTAACAGAGATGATACGTAGGCAAGGTAGGTGATACCAACAAGGCAACAGACTTATTTGATTTGTTGGCTTCCAAAAGAAAAAACTGAGTACTGTCTCAATCAATTCTCAACCAATGAATTCAAATAACTACATCTGAACATAAGAAGGAATCTAGTCACCAACAATCTTGTAAAAAAAGTAGAGAATCTAGATTTATCAATGACTTTCACTAAAAGAAGAATTTACAAAATATAATTCTTCATTCTTACTAATACCATGGCAATTAATTATCTGAGCATTGCAGGTCATTTTCTTCTCAAGTACTAAGTTGACATTTATGATATTAATTTTTAACATATTCCAGCTTTGCTAACAGAACTATTACAAGACAGAAAGAATCAATCCTATTGGATGACTACACATTATGTCGAAGACTCTGGAAAGAGCACATTCCACTTGACTATTATGCCAATTTTTAGACTGTGAAAATAAGATTCTTTTATGTATTTCCATGAACATATAACCAATGCACACTTTATAATTCTTCCTCCGATCCCCACCAAGTATTACTAGAGTGCTGGCTTATGAACTAAAGTGAAAGTGCCTGTTCCATCATAAATGAAAATGTATCAAATAGGTATTGTCTGAGGCACACTGAGTATGGGGTTCTCCAGTAGAATCGTAGATTCATTAAGGTTGGAAAAGACCTCCATGATCATTGAGTCCAACCTTCCACCAAACACCAGCATATCAACTAAATCATAGCACTGTCACATGCAGTCAGTTCTCAAACACCTCCAGGGATGGTGACTCCAACATTTCCCTGGGGGTTTTAGTTATATACATTCAATGTATGAGATGATTACTACTAGCATGGGGTCTCAAAGAGACAGGAAGAACTGCCATCACTCCATCAGTTGTATACCCACAATTTGAGATAGGTCAATTTCAGAGTTAAAAGTTACAGCGCCCATACAGATAATACCCTATATTGTTAAAAATCATACAGCTCATCCATAAAAACAACTGCAGGCTTTAAGTACTATTTCAAAAGACTACCTGGAACAGTCTTGATGAGATGCTGAACAAGTTCAGTGGATCCTAATACAAACACATTCTGGCTCCTAAAGGCTAGCACTATCACAAATGCTGGCTAAAGGAAACTCTTAGGTGTTAAGTTAATGTTAAGATGTCAGTCTGAACTATGAAACAGTAATCCCTCCTTCATAAAGAAGTTAGTCGTAAGTCGCTGATTCCAGAATAAATAGTCCTCAAGGGTGGCAAGCATTACACTCCTGTATTCTGCAGCAGATTAAAGGGAGAGATGAATCAATGCCATTTGCTAAGACAATTTACTAGCAAAAGTCTATTAGATGCACAGCCCACTAGTGTAATCTTCTATGAAGTTTATTAGCTCAGTTTTGGAATTGTTTCATGGCATTGCAGACACAACCTGACTCCTATTTGTCCATAACCAAGGCTACAGACAGTCCGACATTTTGTGTTTTGTAAAACTCTTACACATTAGGCTGATGATTAGTTCTATCATACTTTCACATGATTAAGACTCCTAAATGGATCATTAATTCATTTTCACTCGGAAGCCCTTATGCTCTCTGGGATCAGCACCGATCAGCATCTTGGCTGAAATGCTGCCTCAACTACATCTATTGTCTAACTCATTTTCCTTTTAGAATTAATCCCCTCTCCTCCAAGAGAGTTTGTCATCAGCCAGTCTCAAAGTCACTATGCACTGCCTCCAAGGCAAGGGTCCTCAACTGCAGGAGGTACCCAAGAAGGTCCAAAGAATATGTCACATGAGACTAATCCCATCACAAGAGAATGACTGCCATTATTAGGTCTGCCCTGACCTTGTACTAATTTACTGACATATAGCTTAGCTTAGCCTCTATTTCAGTGGAAAAGCAAAGGTATTCCAGGAATAACACACATCTGAAGACTGACAGGTGAGTATTATATTATACTTAGGATATTTCTCTGGGTTTGTGAATTAAGGAAGGCCTTGTACTTATTTTTCGAGGGCAGTAAATAATATAATCAATGACGGTGGATAGAAAAACTAAAATTCCTTGAAAAGACCATAGTACCCTATGTCTACTCACTTCAGTGGGGCTGTTACTGACTCTTCTGTACTACAATCCTTCTGCAACCATAATAAAAATGCAACCTTTACTGGAGAATACAAGGAAGAATAAAAAATAATCAAGATTCTGTAAGATCCCTCTTGCATATTGTTTATTGATATAATGAGCATTTCTGCTGTGTATTTGATGAAATCCAGAACTACCTTAAATATACCTGAGGTAAGAAGCAGGGAGCAAAACCAATCACAATCTTAGTAATGGATAAGAGGGATCAGTTATTATTTACTCTTAAAGTGGGTAGAATTTTTCTAGCTCTTCTTCTAAGGTACAAACTCTTTTGGATGTCCTGGCTAGGATGGCTCTGCTTTGTACTCTGCGCAAGAAGCTTCACTTTTAGAAAGGGCATGTTTTTAAAGGCTTCCAGGAGCATATCATCCACATTTCAGAGAAGCAAATAAGGCCAGTGTCTGGAAAGGGGTTGCCAGTGACTCTGCTTCTCATTATGCTTTATAACAATTTATTAATAATTGTAATTCTCTCTTTGCTAAGAAAAAATTAATATACCTTCAAGCAACAGACATTCCAAAAATGCCCTGCTTCTGATTAGAGAAAGAAAATTCATCCATTACCTATAATTTCAGCGATACAATTAAATTCAGTATAGCTGCAAAATAGCTTGCATTTGGTCCTAAGGGAAGGATAATGTTAAATTGCTTTTACCAAGTTTCTGTTTTGTTCAGAAAATAATGAAGTATAACTTCCCAAGTTAAACCAGACCTCAAAAAGGCAAATTAACATACAACAAACCTTGTTTTGAGGGGAATTTTCACAATTTTTAAGTTTTTATTCTGTACAAGCAGGTGATTCTTTTTCTAACTTAAATACTGAAATTTAACAAAGTAAAATGACCGCTTCTAAAGCGAGCAATTTGCAAAGAATTAAAGGCTGGTAAGTATAAGTCACTACTCATAATGTAAAGAGAAGCAAAAGCTAAAAAATGTACACCGCTGTCAATAAATGTAAACAAAGTGATGGCTGGGCATACAGTGTCAAGGGCATAAAGTACAATTCTAACTGCACAAATACAGACGATTGAAAGACTTATCTCAGCTACACATGGACAAATACACCAAAAAATGAGCAGCAATATCTTCGAAAATGTTCTGATTGTTATTTTCAAAGTCAAATATCTTATCGAAATACTGTTTTAAACAATGACAGAATGCTCAACGAGCAATCAAAATAAATACAAATAAAGGTAAGTTAAAGGTTTAATAGAGGATTCAATTACTGTAAAAGATTGTGCCTGGCCTGCCATTTCACTACCCAAAGAGTACTGCCTTCGTAGGTCAGCTTTAGCCATTGATTTATTAATTAAATTCTTTCTTGTATTTTGTAATATACCCTTCTCTTCATATATGTGACAAGAACATGTTGGCTAATGAAACACATAAAAAATACATTTCTTACACATCAAAAGCCAAGAAAAAGTAAACAACCAGTAAACAACCTCACACAATTCGCATTCTTAAAAGCTCAAACCTCTAAAGTTAATACAGATGCTTAGATAATAAAACACACAGTTATATTGCTAAAATTGTATTAAACCCCCTCAATATTCCAATTTGTTAACTTTTAACTTTGACCCAAACGAAACTACTCCCATTGTTTTTTGTGGTCAAAATACCCATCTATCATTTTATCTAGACTTATTTTCAGAACTTGCTACCACATACAAGTACCAACCATTTATTTTTAGAAAATCGTTGTGCATACCTATTGTATCAGCTTTACTAAATCTTCGTGTGACAACATTATTCATATTTCCATTTTCACACAGTTTTAATTCTGTTAGATATACTTCTACTTTGCAGTGCTTTACAAACATACCCTGTTCAACAACCTGAAAAACAGAATGGGATCACGTTATCAGTCTGAATATGTTTTCATATACACATACACGTTTCAAAACATTTTTGACAACTCTTCAAGAAACTGAAGTTCAGGGAACGTAAGACACTTGATAAATGCAAAAAATTAGAACTAAATTTCTCTTATAACTTCTTAGGAATACAGTAAACTAGAAAGTACGTTTTTCCATTATGAAGACTGTCTTACCTGTGTATAACATGATGACTTTCAAAGTGTTA
The DNA here is from genome assembly GCF_020740725.1 of Corvus hawaiiensis. NCBI lineage: Eukaryota > Metazoa > Chordata > Aves > Passeriformes > Corvidae > Corvus > Corvus hawaiiensis. Next base: position 47,226,885 of record NC_063216.1, read on the forward strand.
AGTACAGTAGAAATCACAAATATGCAACCTTAATCCAAAGGTATTTGATCAAAATGTAAAAAAACCACAAATCTATTTTTATTTCCAAATACATTCATTGCATACTACTTCCTCAGAAAATCAAGAACTAGTTTTCACAGTTAAAGAACATTTATCAAAAAAAGAATACACAATAATAAAATCTGGATACCACATATTTAAACAAAACCTAAAAATCTTCCACTTACATTCCAATAATGAATACATTCATTTGAAATTTGACCTACTCATTACAGTTGTTTACTATACGTTCATTTTTTAAACACCTATTATGGAATAGTTAAATATACAGGATTTTTTTGTTCTTTAATAAAAGTAAAATGTAGAAAAAAATATTCAGGGTCACCTCTTAAATGTTTTTCCCTTTGATCTTCCAAAGTGTAACTGCAGTACACTTAGTCATGTAGACTGCTCCAAAAATAACCATCAGCCTGATATGTGATACATCTGACAAATATGGTTAAAAAAAAAGCCACCAGTAATTGCCAGGAGAGATCTGCTATCTGCTGTACAAATGAAACTTATATGCATGTGCCATAGGAAAAAAATGAAGAAATTAGTGAATTATTTCATTGCTTGCCTTAGCTTTAATGACTCTCAATCATGACATTTAAATAAAAATGAATCTTAATTTGAGCAGCTTAGTAGTTTTCAGCTACTAGAGTCACAACAAAATAGTGGCAGTAAACAAAACTGTGCAGTATGGCTAAGATGTTTCTAAGAATAAAAACTGACACTGTAGTGGTAGTACAACCAGTTACAAGAAGTCTTAACATTACTTGATGTAGACAAGTACAATATTTTATCCATTTAAAATCTGGATCCACATTTCAAAAATAGTTGATGCAATGGAGGGGATGAAAGAGAAGTATAATACCACCTTTACAGAAAAAAAAAAAAATAAAGGCAGACAGGAAAAATAATGAATGAGAAAAGCATCCGAAACAAAAATGCTGAACAGGAATATGCTTCTCCGAGGGTAACTGCTGTTCATACTGGCAGAAAATAACAAAGCTATGCCAGTTTACCTGGCCACTCATTATATTACATGTATTTTTCCAGTTAGCTACTTCCAAGTGGAACAGAAGTTACTCTAATTTCACTTCTATCTCCTTCCATCTTCCTCCCAAACTGAAAAAATTACAGACTTTTTACTTTACCATGATGATGGAAGAGTATGCAGTTTGCTGAAATCCATCTTCAGAAAAAACAGTAACAAGTTGGTAACATATTTTTAAAGAAGGAGAGTTATTTTAATGGATTTCATCTCTAACAGATCTAGACAAAAAAACAGAGACATTTCAGGGATGTCTCTTTAAAACAAAACCAAAAACCAAATAGCTATTTTGTCGTATTAAAGAAAACCATCAAACAAACTTCTGTTGCTGGCCAAATGAAATTTGAAGACTTGAAATTGTTTCTACAGCTATATCTACCACGTATTTGAACAGTGGACTTCAAGTAAGCAGCCAGCATGCATGCAGTTAGACCATACTCATGTCACAAGAAGGAGACAAAAGCTGTATTACACCACATATCATAAAACTAAATTCTAAGCCTAGTATTTTTTCAGCGATTTTGAAAGAATTAAAATAAAGATCCTGTAACTGGAAAAATACACCCTAGTGGTCAATACAGAAGGGATAAACATACCAAAATATATTTTAAAATCTAAGTAATTCAGTCCAGTGAGGACGCAACTGTAATCCCGAACCTGAAAATCTTAAGAAATAACACAAACAAAAAAAGATTGTATGATCAATAAACTGGTGAAATGTCATATCACCTTAATAGTAAGGGTGTTATGTGCTGGAGCAAACAAAAACAGATTTAAAGATGGTAATTTTTAAGTATCTCATATTGATGGAAGGCCACACTATCCACCATACCAGGGACTACTACTTGTGTTAAGGTAAGCTTTTTGCTTGAAGAATAACTGCCTTAGCAAGCAGCTGAGCACAGAGTGTTTCTCAGAAAAGAAACTACCAATTACTCCACCAATATTAACATTATTAGAGCTAGGCTCTCCACTAACATAGTCACTACAGTTCTGGAGTTATTCACCTAATTACAAAATCATTTGCATTTATAGCCTTACAAGCTTATAAAGCAAATTCTTCTTGAGATATTTATTAAAAGGACTTACTTCCAGAATAAGAAAGTATTATATCCTTTGCATCCCCCTTTCCCAATATTACAAACTTAAGCCTCAAAAATCTGAGTAAAAATTAGATATCAATAAGCAACTAAAGCAGGAGTTGTCTGTATTAATATTATAGGCCAGGACTTAAAGTCTGTTTATAAATTTCTGTGCAACTCCTGTATATTTGCAGGACTTCATCTGAATCATATTCAGCCCAGCAGGTAATTAAAGAGTACCTTGCGTGCAATTGGCTCTTGACCTTCCATAAGTGTGTACCAGCTCACTAGCCTATTCCAGCCTTCAGTTGGCAAAAGGATGTAGTCCAGCTCATCAATGAGGTGTTCCTTGAGAGACTGAGAATCACCATCTATAAGAGAAAGATTATTGTCACTTGCATACTGTAATTCTGTACTTGAGTTTTTAATATAACATTTTTCACATAAACAGCAGACAAAATATTTTCTGAGTCACAATTATGTTACCAGTATTATGGCGTTCAAAGCCAGTCTTCTGAAATGATTTAAGCAAACTATCCAGTTCATGCATAGCACACCTATTACAGGCGATATTCCTTTACTCAGGAACTCAAGTGACAACTTCATATCCCCATGCAACTATAAGCACCTAGTTTGTTATCATACACCATCCTAGCTTTCAAAGAAACCAATTTATTTCTCCCACTCACTTCACACATATTCCCACATCATCATCGATACATCCACAACTGAAAATGAGAATGAGTAGTTAGTTAACTGTAGATTCAAGACAAAGTTTGAGTCATTCACCCCACATCAGACTAGGAAAGTAGCATGGTACAACCTCCTATTTAAAAGATCCTATGTGCTCTGGAAACAGTCACTACAAAATTTTTCACAGAGAAGGGGAGACGCTGCACTTGAATGAAGCACAACTTGCAATCTCTTTAGGTAACTAGCATGCTTTTAGCTTTGGTTCAATCCTTATTACTAGCAGTTATCTTTTAGGCCTAAGAGGTGATTCCAGATGTGAGCCACTGTGAGCCTCAGATATTTAGAGCAGCTGTCTTTCCATCTGGAAGTATCACATTATAACTGGGAGCACAGTGTGCGGAGAAATCCACAAGCACATCTTCAGGTCTACGTAACTCTTCACAAGACTCATATGGTATTTCTGCACTGATCTTATATAGTGAAAAGGTGTAATTTGGATTCTATCACCTCCTTCTAAAAACACCAACATTTCTTCTAGTATAATTTTTTTCAGAACCATTGAACAGGTAGCCTGACTCTGACAATTCAGTTCCTCATATACAACACCGTCTTCTATGATGAACAATCAGCTACTCTAAGTAACTACTTCCTTGTGCCCTCTTTGACTATATATCTCTTCTTTTGAAGATGACATGTGCATTCCATCACTTTCAACATTTTTTGCCCATGTTGAGATTAACTGAAATCTCTACCTGTTACTTTTCATTGCTCTCACAACATCCAAATGTTCTGGAAACAATGGAGAAGCATTGAAGTAATATAAGCACAACATACTGCTTCAGTTTCCTAGAATCAGTCTTTCATGAATTCAATTACTGTTTTCCTTATCACTGCATTACACTGCAGAATATTTGAGAAAGCATGCCCATTTGAGATTATTTTATTCTTTATATCTGATGCACATTTTTAAGGAGAGTAGCATGAGAGCAACTACAGCATACTATGTGTTAAAGACAAGATTAAAATCCAAGCATTTTCAGGTTGAGTTTATGCTACATGTAAAACCTAGTACAGAAGATTGCTGCTCTGCAGTGGGTGAAAGAGAAAGCTACTATCTGGCGGGCACTAATGGCCTTATTAAAACTACCTTTACACAGAAAGGGTAGATGTTGGAAGGTAACAGAATGCATGGAATCACTGCCAATGCAGAGCCTTAGTTTAGAACCATGAATGAGCAAATAGTGAAGTTTACAAACTCTGATACTGTTTCTTTTGAAAGGGGCACTAGTAGTGTCAAATACAACAGAATTCAGGTTTTCAGGAGCTTTTAGGAAAATGGCTAACATCACCTCAAATTTGGACAGCTAACCTTAAAGTAGGCTTCATAACAACAGTAACTTTAAACATAATCTCAACATGTATGGAGATTAAGTTATAAATGGTACAGATGAACAGTTTGGCACAACTAGAAATCACGTATTTTTGAAAGGAAAGGCACAGAAGAGGGAACAAGCTGATGCTACCTCACTGAGGATAAAAAGATGTTGCTACATCTGACGTCAGCTGAGATGTACCACCTGAACATCCCTGCCTCACTGCAAGATTTACTACAAAAACGTACAAAAGACCTAGATCCTCATGTTCCAGAAAACAAAACATAATACTCACCTGCAGCAAAAACACCCTAAAGTTTCTGGATGGAAGAGAACATATAGATGTATACAACAATACAGCACCTTCTACAAAGGCACTGGTCAGTGTCAGATATACACACTCATTCACACTGACAATCAGTAGAACATGGTATGACAAGTTTTATGAAAGACGCAATCATCTTTAACATTGAATTCGTAAAATAATGAGACACTAATTACAGAAGTTTTGAATTAAGAAAGTCAAGAGTTCATCATAAACCCCATGAAGTTGGAAAAAAGGTATTACTATGTGCCAATAGAATATGCAGTACTATTACATTACCTGTAACTGCAAAGAAGAAAAGCAATTACCTGCTCAATTTTGTATCTGCTAGATTTTGCAGATTAAATATTAACATCTCTAATAGTATTTTGTTGCTGAACATTAAATACAGAATTTGACATGAAGACTAAAATATGTGGGAAAGTATTCTGAGACCTGTGTTCACAAATTTGACTACAGTTCAGCAAAAGTCAGTCAGACCTGAATCATTACAGCAGTGACAGAGTTTAACATACTTAAAAGACCATAAAGAAAATAGGAAATTATCCTCTATCACTTCAAACAAGTTGTGTGAAAGTCACTGAACTGCATAATACCACTTCTTCAGTTGTTCCAGAACTAAAGTACGGGCTTGGGGCTCATTTACAGAAGGAAGTTTTAGAGCTCAACTTAAGTGTCTTATTTTAAATCACCCAATTTGGTTAAGCTACCAAAAAAAGGGAAATAATGGTGAACTCAAGCTACCTTTTATCAACTTGACTAATTTTCAGTTCTCAAGATAACCCAAAATCTCATTATAAACCAGGAATTTGTACATTATTACATATTTTATTACCATTACAAAGAAGTTCCAATAATTGTATTTATAAAATTGTGATTCATTAGGGAAATCTAATCCAGTTCCCTTGTCATGGTCTGAAAAGAAACCAAAATTTTTAACTTTATATATGATGAGGTTAATTTACACTGCCAACTTCAAAAGATGAACTACCTGTGACAATTTTGCACTTAATGTACTATTGGCTTATTTCACAGTCAGAAGCAGTTACCTTTGAGAAGTCCAGAGTTATCAATAGGACCAGGGTACACATTCTGATCTCCCATCTGGTATTTGTCCCAGCTGTCAAAACCAACATATTTTTTCCACTGTTTGAACCAGCGACTATCCACTAGATACCTTAAAAGGAAGAAGACATATCTATTAATTACTAGGATGCTACTACTTCCTACTTCATTCATGATAATGCACCAGCATTCATCAGTCTTGTGAAATGACAATGCTTTTCTCTCTGTTCTGCTAACCATTATCAGCATCTCCTACCAGTGAGGACTTCAACTGTGGTCAAATAAATATCTCACTAACAGTGCCACGTACAGTTTTGCAAGACTGCCAATACAATGTATAAGAGGCTGAGAAATGGCAAGTTGAAAAAACATTTCCCTTTTTAGCATGAACGATTGTCATCTTTAATTGCTGTTCTTGATTTTCAAATTCAGGAGATTCAAGTTAAATCTCTATAATTAGACAGACCTTTTAGAAAGTGAGAGAGAACTTTCAGTGAAGAATTGTCTACTTGCTGGAGTTTTATTTATAACAGTCATATGCAACTTAAAAAACTTCAGAACTCTGATACCTTGTCAAGAACCAGAGACGGTGTTTTCCTCCTCTGAGTCAACATCAACACAAGCAGTAAATGCTCTGCTTTTGATGGAGGACTAGATGTTCTTCCTACAAATCATTATCAACATCATACTTCCATATAAAGCGATTATATCTCTAATCTCAGCTCCACAGTATTTCTGTCCAGATTAAACTATTGTCCCAGCCTGGCTTTTACAAAGTCCTGTGATATGTACATTTTATACCTTTTTGTCCAGAATTTCTTTAAGATCGAGATACCAAACTTGTTCAGTGATGCTCAGATTTTAATTTTTTTTAAGATACCATATGCATTATTTCTCCTTCCTAAAAGCATTCATCTTCTTCTGCCTGGTCTGTCCCAAACCTTTTGCTACTACCTTAGGATGAAACTGAATTTGATTAATCTGACATGCCCTTGCCTTTTGCTTTATACACTAAGTTTTCATTCTCATGAACATACCTAAGGCCAACAGCATCCTCCCCTTTCTCTTCTGCTGCAGCCATCCAGCTCTATTCCCTAAAAGCTGTAACTGCATGTGGTTATGAATGCAGTCACCACCAAACCTGCCAGCCTTGTCCCATGGCTTCTATTTTCTTGATCTACATTTCAATGAACTATGAATCTTAAGAAGATACAACTGTACACAGAAGAGAAACCATCATACAGGCAAACTGCCTTTGTTTTAATTAATGCTTAAGAAATTACTGTTCCCATATAATTATTCTACTTTTCAAATGCTCTGTGTTAAATGTCTTATCACATCCCAGTAACAGTGATTAATACAAATTTTTGATAACCAAATTTAACAGTGTGAGAAAGCTTGGGGTCCACTGTTCTAGATTTTAAATATTCAACATTATCTATTTCAACACTTCATCAGCTTTCTCATTCCATATCCAATTAATTTTGCCACCAACCAAAATGTGCTGTGCAATATCTCTTAAGGGCCACCCCTAACAGAAATGTTGTTACATTTCTTTCCTAACACGAAGTCCAAAAAATCTTTCATCACTTCCCTTCACATTTAGGAATTTGTACTTACAGGCTCAAATAGGAGCTTAATATTTCTTGTATAAAGAAAGCTGAAAGCCCACTTATAAATCATGCAAGCATGTAATTATGGTAAGAACTAAACAGCACAGTCAAGTTCCTTTACCACAAAGTAGAGGTAACACGCATTACATGGAAATTACATGGAAAAGAAAGGTTTATTGAATTTATTTGGCCAAGTAAAAAAAAATGCACATAGGTATTTTGAAAAATGCTAGCAGACACTATAGATGTGAATTCTTACAGTGAATTACTGGCTACAGGCAGTATGTGCATGCACATGTATACCTATGTTTTATACATATTAATACATTTATACATTTTAATGTACATTTGGCTACTTTTGCTTCAATAGAAATCTGGTACAGGTGAGAAAAGTATTATTGAACATAGTCACAGTAGCTGTAATCTTCTCTCTTATCCTGGTTTAAGAATGGTATTCCCCAATTTAGTACTCTGACCAAAACCAAAAAAACTACTCCTCTTCCCCCCCTCCACAAAAAGCAGAGATTACAGGCTGAGATAACTGCAATTTACTGGAAACAGCAATGAGATAAGAAAAACAAACAGTAACAGCAACAATATCAATAACAGAAGAGGAGAAAAGAGAGTGATTTACATGCAAAATGCTCACCCTGGGCGACAATGAGCAATGGTGGATGGGTCTCCCCCTCCCCATGCCTTTTTTCAACCTGAAGCCACACCCCTCTTCTCCCAAACAAGAGCCCTCGACTCCCACCCCGGGGGCTGGTAGAGCATAACAACCTGGACGTGCCCGGGGCTGGGCTCCAGGCTCCATGCCCTCACCGTGGAAAAATTAAGTCTGTCCTGGCCAAAACCAGAACACTCCATTACAAGAACTTGCTCTTAATCAAGAGATGAAACACTACTTTTCCAGTAAGATTAGGGAAACCAGAAATTTGCGTTCAAATGCCATATGCATTTTATGCAAGAAGGATATGACACATTAAAGATTATGGAGGGGAAGGAAAAAAAAAGGAGCACAAGGGGAATCAATCAATCTGCTAAAGCACTTCTGTAGCTAAAATCCATACTACTTAGCATGAATGGGAAAAGTAATAATCAGAGATTTACAACTTAGAGTTTTTGATTCTACAAACACATTCAATATAGCATTGTCACCAAGATCAACAAGACTACTCATCTGCATAAGAGAAGGAAAACCATAGGAAGGCAACTTAATTTATCTTTTCGTCAATGTTATAATATCCATGATAAAATCAAACACCCGAAAACTAAATATTACCTATGAAGGACATCCAATAATTTAAGAAGAAAATACACAGCTCAAGTAAACAGAACTACATCTGCTAAACCCTCATTTCTTAAATGATATCTGATCCTTTTTAAGGAAAAAATATTTAAAAACTTGGGGTATGCACTTGGACCAGATACACTTCACTGTAATGTGTGTTGTCCCAGATACAAAAATAGCATACCATGCATTACTAAAACAGAGACCTAAAATATATGTATATTAAACTTGGCCTTTATTTTTGTTACCATTACCTGATGCAGGAAGGAGTTCCAAATGAATCTAATGCTACAGTAGTTTCTTGAACTGTGGACCTCACCGAGAAGGCTACCCCAGAACTCTCCATCAAAGTTAAAATATATGGCCTATCCATTTTTTAGAATTATGATTAAGAAATGTTTGTTATCTGACAGAATCGAGATTTCACTCAACCAGGAAACACAAATTCTGCTCTCTAGGATGCCATCAGTTAAGCTAATGAGCAGGATAACCAATCCATCTTCCGGGGTGAAACAAACCTGGAGGATTTGTAATAAAGATTAAAGACAAGAACAGTCTCAAATTTCTAGATATTCTGCTTTGAGGGACAAACCTTAAAAACGAAGACATCTGCACAGCAAAATGAACTGGTTAACTCTAAAGCAGCAGATACCTGACATTTACAGACATTTCAAATAAGTAAGTAACCACAAATTGCTTGAAGAAAATAGTACAACCAAGTCACTTAGAGCCAACTGGTTGATAACATAAGACACTAGAGTAGTCCCAAACCTCTACTTAAAAGTAAGCAAAAACATGCATGTACCATTTGCTGAAAATTACACTCAAATACTGAATTCTCAGTATTAATAATACTGGAAGTATTTGTACAGTTTAATTAGCTTTAGAAGTTTTTTTTCTTGGTTATATTATGTATACTTAAGTATTTCTTTGTGCAAGTAGAATCAAAAACTATAGAACATGTGAATGTGTTCTCAGTTCAAGCCTGGCCTACTTCACTACCCAGTGTTTACTTCTGAGCAGAGCTTCAGATTGTTTCATAAGATATATCTGCTCTCTTCTGTAAAATGTTTCTTGCCTGCCTGAAATGGATTATCATATACAAGGGACAATTTACACTCTAGAGTCCTCTGAAATACCAGATAATGGAATAAAACATCAGGAAATGAAATGAAGCTGCAACAGGGGAAGTTCATACTCGACATCGTGAAAAGCCTGAGAGGGTGGCTGGTCACTGGAACAGGCTCCCTAGGGAAATGGTTACAGCACCAAGCCTGTCAGTTCAAGGATCACCTGGATGACACTCTTAGCCATATGGTTTAGCTTTAGGCAGTCCTGCAAAGAACAGGAAGTTGGATTCAATGTCCCTTATGGGTCCCTTTCAATTTGGGGTATTTGGCCTTGGCCAGTGGTCAGTCCATCTGGAGCCAGCTGGCATTGGCTCTGTATGACATAGGGAAGCTTCTGGCAGCTTCTCCTAAAAGCCACCCCTGTAACAACCCTGCTACCAACACCTTGCCATGCAAACCCAATAAAATTGGGTCACTCAAATTTACCAGAGAAGACCGTATCCTTATGTATGACCAAATGATCAACTGTAGAGACTTAGGGCAGCCCAAAATAGGAATTACTTACAGCCTTCGTACATTAACTTACAAGTACAAAAAAAATGAAGCTACTACAACACTTGTAAATACACCTTCATTTCTTAAATAAAAAATCAACAAATAATAAAAATAAATTATAAGTTTATGGAAGTGTTAAAATTTCACAGCTGCATGACCACATGGACATTGTTCACGGAACAAAAGAAAGCACTATCAGGAAACTTATTAACTGATTTCTAAAATTCTCCCATGGTTTGTAACTATTTAATGTCATTCAAGTTCACCTGTGATTTACTGCATATTTTGACTTAATAAGCCTAATTAACATAGTATCAATACCACACAACTACAACAGCATTTATTCTTTACCTCAACATCCAAGCTGATAGAAAAATACCTGAATGGTATGACCAAGATCTTGGTATTTCCCACTGCTGTCAAAACCATTCTGAATTCTTTTGACCGTTACACACAGACAGAATTAAACAACCTGTAACCTAGATTTATTTATGTTGACTGATACATCAGCTCTTTGAATTCAAAATCAAACCAGGAAACTTTTAATATGCAATAAAGACACTTCACAGAGAGACACCCATTCCTGCACTGGGTACTGCTGGGACATCATACCTTCTGAACAGAAGCTATTTCACTTTTAACAGTAAAACTGTGCAAATTGTCCAGAGAGATAGGTGAGGATTTTTTTTTACTCTCCTTACTGTGCATGAGTACAGATTAAGCAATACAGAGGACAAAGTGGAACAACTGTGTTGCTGAAAGCAAATTAGGACTCCTGCTTAAAGGCACAGCATCTGATTTTTGCTCTCGCACAACTGCAACTATAAAAATAAGAACGTAAGAATGGGTTTGTATCTGTATTTCTACTTTGATTAAGGTGACAAAAATTGCTTGACTAAATACACTCATAATTAATAGATGCCTTCAAATTAAATTTTCTTTCAGAATTAACAAGTTCTTAAAGTTCAAAATGGTAACAACTATTCTACTCTATCACACAAACTATACCATTTTTATTCAAAAGATAGGTAAATCCACAAGAAAAAAAATAAGAGTTTACCTACCGTTTTGAAGAAATCAGTCTAAGTATTTCAGATTCCTCTTCAGAACTAAGTGTTTAGTTCAACAAAATGCACCAAGATTTCAAATCAACTAATCAAAATCCCACTACAGCTCACCATGCTCCACTCCCATAATGTGCTGCAGTAGCCTAAGCAGCACATTCTTCATCATACTACCAAGAGGCCGACCAAAAAGTACAGTTCAGCCAGAACAAGTGGAGTGAAATTTTATGTTAAAATTTCAGCGTGAACATTATATTAACAATCATGTAAGTGTTTTGTATACCCTTACAAATTTTCCATTTAAGTAAAGACTTTTCATTAAAAAATCATCTAAAAAATCAGTGTTTGACTTTCAATTTTCAGGCAAAAGCCTGGAGCAACCATGATTTTAACATGCTCTCACTCTACCTAATCAATTCACAGAAGAAAAATACATCTACTCATCTCTATTGTAAGTATTGTCCAGAAGAATTTAAACTCTGCAAACCATTGGTCACATGCAGCACCATTCCTTATGCAGTGAGAGAAACCTAACACCAAACTTCAACCACAAGGTTTAAAAGTCAAGATCAGCAACTTAAACCTCATTTGAAAGAAAAAAACCCATCCAACTCCTCATCTATCCTTGGAACACTGACACAGTGTTCCTTGTTTCTCATTTTGTGAAGCTATCAAAATAATTTAGAATATCATTCCAAATATTATTGAAGTGCAAGTCCATGACATGTCATCATGCCCTCAGTGAAATCAAGTAAAATCTTCCATTAACGTTTCATCTAGATTCTGTTCATGTACAATGCAATGATGGATAATGAAATGTGGGAAACACTGAGAGGACAGTACTGAGAAAAAGGTACATGGCCTGACTCTTGGGGATGTCCTGTGCTAGGCTGAGTTGGACTTGATGATCTTCGGGGGTCCCTTCCAACTCAGTATGTTCTGTGAAGACCACAGTGTAAAATGCTATTAAAGCTAAGCACTTCAGCATCAAGGCTGTCATCTATGATGGGCACTGCAGGGTTTTTAAGCAGGGCTACAGATGTCTGTTCATCAAGATTCATGAGTTTTCACTGCAGCCAGAATTAAAATGCTTATACGTTTTCAGTGGAAAAATTCACTCCTGGAGGAAAAACCCTTTAAGGCTGAACTTTTCTTATCTACTGATCACTCACTGGGAAGGATTTTTACCCCACGTCATTTTTATTTACTCTCTTCAGTGACCAAGTATTACAACTGAAAAGGCAATGAAATTCCCACAGGTTAAAAACAAGAATATTTTTTTCACCATCAAAGAAATGCACTCTATGGATAACAACAGTACTCTACCTAGACTCAGCAGAACTTCAGAAGTGATGTGTATCAGACACTTCTACAAACTAAAAATATTGCACCTCTGTGGTTTTACTAATCTGCAAGTCTTAAAAACCAAGAAGAGATTAAGAATCTATCTCATCACTTGTGAAGTGATGACTAGCACCAAAACTCATTAGGTAACAGGGCTGAAAATCAACATCTTCCTTCTGGCCTAAACCTGACTAGCTTCAGTTTACAGATAATGTCTTAAATCTTTATCTGCTCGTCTAAAAATCCTTATCCTAGAAGGCATCTTCCTCTTACGTAAGTATTTCAGCACAGGACTCAAAATTCTAGCAAAACAGACAAAGGCCCTCCAAGCTCTTCTCTGAAAGACAAGGCTTCCACTTTTCCTACTAGATTTTGAGATGTCTGAACTCATTTTAAATGAACACCTTCTGTCACATACAGACACCAGCACTGGACAGTAAAATGGTTTCACTAATATATTCTGTATAAAGTACATATTTGTACTGCTACTTGGTATTCCCTACTCAAACATCTAACAATTGCATTTGTTCCCTTAGCCACTAAATAAACTCCGTGTGATAGTTGTAACTGCCTAATTCTTATCCAAGTTACTGCTTTTAAAAATACAAGTAACTTCTATATTCTCATCTACTCACAAATGGAAAGCAATAGGTGAAAGAAGCACAGTGGGGAAACTCTGGGAGAAGGAGAGAAGAAGTAGTAAAACAGACTGCTGAGCTGCTACCTATTTTTAAGTCACTATCACACACTTTAAGTTAAACATTTATTGGCAGGTGATACCTAAAGGTGAGAAATGTGGTTACATATCCTAGACCATGGAAGGACAATGTGTGTAAGAGGTAGCCAAGAGTAAAAAAGTATTTGTAATGTCATATTCGAGATACTAAGACAACATCTCTAAGACAGCCACAGAAGAACATGAACTACAGGGAAGTCAGGGCAGAAGGTGGTTTTAAAGATAAAATCAAGAAATCACACCTTAATATGGGGAAGAAATTACAGAGAAATCACTCAAGAAGTCACATAGAAAAACTGAGTCTTCCCCTCTATAACATAACTGTTCCAAGATCAGTATCTTCCAGTATTGAAAACTGCAGTTCCGTGATACTGTAAAAAGAGAAAAACTTGGCAAGGTTCTCAAGAATATCACTGCAGCTACAAAGGCATTAAATGACATCATCAAGACCAGTTGGTCACACAAATTATACTGTGCCTAAAAATCTGATGAACATCAACAGCTCTTCAATTTCTGGGAGTAGAAGACACTGATTGAGTTCAGATTTGCCTGCAGCTGTAACAACCAATAATTTTTGTCATTCTAAATGAGAGGGTAAAATCTCAAGACAATAAATTCTCCTCACTTGTCAAGCACCAGTAGAATTACAAAGTACTGAGATGTATTCTTATCAGACACTAAAACTGTGAGACATACAATGAAATGCAGCATTTTTTTTTTTCCTCAACAGAAGTCTAGGTCTTTCAACCACAGAACCTGAAGATCCTTTGGATAATACTGCAAGTAATAAAACTTATATTAATTCAAGTTCTATGGAACAAAAGTACAGTTTTTATACTGACTTTACTAATGAAAGTAGACAACATTACTCAAAAGAACTAATAAACAAGTAAGTTCTTTCTCGGAAAAATCTGATGTTTATTTAATGTACATTTAGAAAAATAAGATAAATGGAGAGATGGAAGAATCCCCAATCTCTCAGAGTTTATTAACTGCCCATAAAGAATACAAAAAAGACCACTGTGACAAACTAGCCCAAAATCTTGTCCCTGCAGCCAAAGCAGTTAAAAGACACTAACCTTGTCTGTCCATTGGAGCAATACAGCTTAATGCACACTATTCCCAACCTACCCTTAAAAACATCCAATGGAACAAACTCTACAGTTTACTAAACCACCTATTCAACTGGTTTATAATACTAGCAATCCTTTTTCCAATACCTAACTCTAAAAAATGTTGCATTTCAAGTCAATTTTATTTCTTTCTCTCTGCAGCGTACATGAAGAGCTAATGAAGAAATTCAGCAGCCACTTCATAGATGCTTTTAAGATATGCCTCTCTTTGCCCTATTCTTTAGCTGCTTTTTTGTTAGAGAAAACCCCCAAAGCTTTATACTTTCCATATGTAGCTTATTGTTCTCTCCACTCTAAATTCTGAAGAGCATGGAAAAGACTGTCAGGATAAGCCAGCTTTTTTGAAAGGACTGCATTTGAGTGCTTTAAAGCTCAAACAGAACAAGCTGGTATGGCACCGCTGAAATTTTTTGCGGCAGTATTCACTACTAAATGAATGCAATTCTGAACCATGGCTTAGAGCACTTTAACTGTTGTTTCCTTGCTGATGTCCCAAAAGATCAAAAAACCATTGACAAAATACCTAAATCATAAATACCAAAATACTTAAAGCATTTGGACTAACTGTACGCTTTAATTTGTGAAGATAGCTGAACAGTCTAAGTATAAATCCTATGAACGCACAAGAATACACATTTATGTAGCTTGATTTAACAGTTCACGAGTAAAACTTAAATGGGACTTTGCTGTAGCTTATTCAGTTTCACAACACTTGACTAATATCAGTGTCAATCACAGCTAGATATATTTTAGCAGAACATTTAGAAGCTTTTCCCACATAACTGATTCTTCTGTATTAAAATATTGAACATACTAAAAAAAGTAAACAGCACAGTAAACTTACTGTTTCGGTCATGCTGTCAACTTGTCATAAAAGTACTATCACTTTGAACAGTATTAACTGCTTGAGACATTGTTTTAGTACCTGGGAAGTACCCAACAGAACCATAAAAAAACAGTCTTGAAAATCATCAAGCTTGAGCACACTTTTATTACCACTGGTCATTTTCAACACTACCATGTGAATTCATTTCCTTTTTCTAGTTGCTTACACTTTTCCAGTTTCAAGAGCAGTCTGTTCGTATGCCAAAACCGAACATATACTCAGCAGTATTTGAATAATGCATCAGAATGTATGCTTCTGACACATGCTGCAGTATCAACACTGTTAAATATAGTCTTTTATAGAACTGGAACAGTGAGTGATGACAGCTGAAATGAGGTGGGCTAGTTCTACTTCTGTGTATTCATAGTTAATTTTCTGTAAGTTAATGCTTCAGCCTTTGTCTATGGGTGACAGTTTCACACAGGAAGAGATGAAGAGGTTGAGTCGTGGAAAAGTGTCAGTTCCTTATTTTTTCCCCTCCTAAAAAACAGTCTCATTTCCTAGCCTCATAGAACTACAACTACAGAAGATCAATTACCAAATACACGCCAAAAAGAGGTGCTTATTTAACCTAATTCTTTTCAGCCGTGGATTATTCTGTTGACAATTTGTACCGCATACTAAGAAATATTTTACGACTGACCAGAAAAACATATTTTTCAAACGTTCATTGTCGAAAAAGCGTCATAAGGATACATTCGCACCTTCAGGGACTCTTTCTTAGGAAGCTAACACGTTTACAGTCGCAATAAAATTTAAACTCAAGGCTTATCACAGCCACGGACTGGCATCAGAGCACCCAGGCCAGGCTACAAATATAATTTCTGACAACCTGAAGGTGAAGCCGGGGCCATTTCGGCCTGGATAATGGAAGAAACGCCTGGTAGCAGAGCTCTTCTCCCCCACCTCAGGACTTCTCGCGCAGCCAAAACAAGCCCCCTGCGGACCCCGGGCCCGCCATCCAGGGCTGCCACCGGGCAGCGCGCCCCGGCAGCCGCGCCGCTCCCTCCCTGCCCTCCCCCGCAGGGCGCTGACCTCGGTGCCTCCCCGCCACCCGTCCGCAGCCCGGCCCAGGCCGAGGCCCCGCCGCACCCAGGCGGCCGCTCCCCGCCTGGCAGGAGCTGCGGGAACCGAGCGGCGGGAAGCGCGGGGAACAGCACTGCCTCCCTGCCCTTGTCACCCGCCTCCACTTTCCCGGCAGCGGGAGGGACGTCGAGCCGCCCCCGGGAGCGGGTGGGGGGAGGGCGAGGGGAAGGAGGTCGGTCCCTCCAGCAGCCAAGCGCCCCCGGGGGCGGGGGGCGCCGCCCGCGCCGGTTCGCCCGAGCCCCCCCGCTCCTCCCTCACCAGGTGTCGCCCTTGCGGAGGGCGGTTTTGAGCAGCGCCGCGACGTCCGTGCGCTGAGTCTCCAGATCCGCCGCGCCTCCCTCCGCCATCTTCTCCGCCCGGCAGCGGCAGCGGCGGCAGGGGCAGGAACGCGCCGCGCTGCATGCTGGGAGTGACGCCTGCGGGGAGCGGCCGCGGCCCCGCCCTTCCCAGAAGCCGCGGGGCGGGGGCCGGAGCGGGCCCGGGTGGCGCAGCGCCCCCTCGCGGCCGGGAGGTCGCTCGTCCCGTTCCCCCCGCCCGGGGGGTGACGCGCGGGCGACATTTCCCGCAGTGCCTTAATTGAACGCGTGCACAATTAGCTCCCTTATGCCTCGCTACCAGACGAGTGGTTTGGATCACCATAATTCATATGATGATACCGTCTGTGTTGTGCAAACACTGTTTGAGAGTTCAAATAGTGTGTGTGACTTGCATTAGCTTTTCCAGACCTTGGGAGAAACCAACGGATTATTTGTTGTGTTTGTTTCAGTCGCTCTTAACGTGAACCTTGTACAAACAGTGCAACCTGTTGCTTGGCATTTCACACACACACACAAAAGAATAAGGCCATCTATTACATTACATAACCAGGTTCTCTCTGTCTTCATGTTTGTATAGAGATTTCAAAGAATCAAAATGGTGGGGGAATTTAAGGCTGGGGTGCTGATTACAAACATCTGAAAACAAGAGCTTGTTCTTGTAGATCTGACTGGTGTATGTATAAAGCCTGCAATTGTATACCTAGCCCCCTTCATCTGCCCAGGTCATTACAGCCTGCTGCATTGAGTAACTAACACTAGGGATTATTTTAGGCTGCCAGTCGTGTATTATAAGATGTTAGGCATTATTAGCTAATTAGCACGTAAAATCTAGTAGCATGTAGCTGTTACAAACAGCACTAAAAAGTGCTACTTAGACACGTGCACTGCAAAAAACAATGGAAGTAAGGCTGTTATGCAGACATGGTAGCACAAAGCTAAGTAAGTATTTTGTCAGGATTATCAGTAAGGATGATGATGCTGAAATAAAGACAAAATCATTTGTGTAACACAAAAATCATATCGAATATGTAAGAACTCCCAGGACCTCAGAGCAACTGGTGATGACATTCATATCTTCTTTAAGAGCTGGAATGTGAAATTCCAGAAGGAGGGGCAAGGAAGTACAAGATAAGTGTTAGGGAGGCCTGTGGATCTAATGGCTACATTTAATGAGAGAGAACTGAACTGGACAACGAGAAGGTTTTCAGCCACTTCGGGAACACATTTCTGGGTTAGAATCTCCAAGATTAGAAAGAACTTTGACAAGTTCCCACCCCACACACACACACCAGGGCTTGACAGATAAGAAGACTGTTTTACACTCTGAAAGTTATCTCTATGCCTAACTTGAATTTATACAGAAATTATATTTCCCTGGAAATTTTGGGGAAAATATTTCTCAATCCACCGTGCTGGAAAACAGCTTCATTGTTCATCAGGCTGTAGCAGGACCTTCAACAACTTACTTTGCCAAAAGGTTCACCTGGAGCCACCCATGCCTCTGTGCTTTGTGTTGCATAACTGCAGTTACTCGGTGAAAGATCTCCTATTCCTGACTTCAGTCTATTTGTAGTACAGAAACAGATGCTAGATAGGTATTAGGTGCTACAAATATAGACAGCGAAGCATACAATGTGTCATTTGAAGCAGAGCTTTAAGAATTGCCAAGGAGAGACAAGAATAATACTCTTCCTGGGACTACCAGTGCTTCACGTGAAGCAATTGTGTTTTTCCTAATGGAACATTACCTAAACTTAACTCACATTCTTGGAAAATGCATGTTAGTGTTAAATCTGGGGGGTTTTTTTAAGCTCTATCAGGAATTTTTAAGCTTTGTTAAGGAATTGTTTCCAAGTACCTCTGTCCTAGACAGTGCCTGAGGATCTTCAAATTTTCAACCACCTGGTAAACAGAAACAGCACTGGAGATAATGATGAATGACCTACCTTCTCTAATGAAACTCAAGCATTTGTAATACAGATTTATATCTTACTGCTTGTGATAGAAGTGAATGCAGGATATTGTAAAGCTAGCTGAGATGGCAGGCTTTCCAGCTATCAGAAGGCCTTCATCCTTGCCTGACTTCATTGCTAACAGATGAATTTTTATAAACATTTTTTTTGGTGGTTCTAAACCTTGATCCTAAAAAAGGATGCAATTAATACAATGTACAGCAGCACAGACATTCAGCAAGTGGGCTGCAGATAACAAACTGTGTAAACTGATAATTCTATTGATTCCCAATACAACATAAAGTTTAAGCTCTCAGTTCTTGTTTTCAATTAGTGGACTTGGCTAACAAAGCTTAAAATATGACTTGGTTTTTGGGAATATGAGAAGCTCTGCATCTCAGTAGTGGAAACTTCTGTACACAATAAATTCTGTAAAAATAACAGACAACTGCAAGTCCCACTCACAGGTAATACAGAATAATTCACTTCGCCGCTTTTTATTTTCTTTCAAGACCACTACCATGGTTTAAGAGTGGCACTTCCCAATTTAGTGCTCCCACTGAGACTCTCCAAACAACATGCTGCTTGCTTGCTCTCCCTTCCACTCCCCCATCCCTCCTGCTGCATGGTTGGAGAGGAGAATTGGAAGCCCAAAAGGTGAAGGTCATGGTTGAGATAAGAACAATTTATTGGAAACAGCAATGAGCTAAGAAAATGGACAGTAACAGCAACAATATTAATAACAAAACTGTACAAAAGAAAGAGAGTGATTCACATGCAAAACTGCTCACCGAAGAGCTCAACCTGACCACAGCCACACCACCCCAGCTGTTCCCTGTGGCTCAGAGCCAGCACCACACCACTGCTCCCTCTGCCTCCCTTAGCTGGCCAGAAGCTACTCCTTGTCCCAGGAAGAGACACCCTTTCCCCCACCACTGGCAAGGACATGAGGTGGCACAGGATACGCCCCGCGTCCTGGCCGTGCCCCCTCCCAGCCACTGCAAGATGAACCCAGTCCTGGTCGGAACCAGGACAGCCACCTACACCACATTTGTGAATTTGTGGAGGGGCAAAAGAGGGCTTTGGTTTCCCCTGCCCAGTGGTCTATGGTGAGCTTACAGCCACTGGTGGCTGTGTGAACTTCCTTTTCAGTTTGGACCTGCATGAGACACAGAGCTTGACATATTAGAATGGATACAATGAGTGTATTTTCTATGTAGTGTTCACACATACAGTTAGGAAAAAAGGTAATTTCACTTTTTGTTGAGAAATCTGATGGGAACCCTTATAGAGCTAATTTTACTAGCCGAATTGGCTTTGTGAATTCCAAGTGGAACAAAAGGTCAATTACTAGTGCCACCACTGCTGCTTTTGTTCTCTATCCTTTTTTTTACTGTATGGAAGTTGGTAATTTTTAAATAATGCTGGAATTGCAAGCCTTTTTGAAAAAGTTCAGTAAAAAACCCAAGAAAGCAGAAATAACTGTAGACTAAAGTTAAACAAGACAAAGCAGGGCTTCTGTAAGGTAAACGTGAGGGGAAGATACAGGAACAAAAATTCAGTACTTAACAAAGCTGGGGGAACCCAAGAAAGCATGAGTTGAATGATGGACAGAAGCAGATAAGAATATACATTTTTTTAAAGAGAGAACGAAAATGCAGGATAAATTTGACAGACTGAGAGGTGGAGAAATAGCATGTAGTTAAGATACCCATTTCTGTCACAGACATAAAACAATGACTGCGCTGTAGATTTGAATCATATTCCTAATCCAGTCTGTGCATCGCCTGTCTCATTCACAGAGGCTGAACATAACCACGTTAAACTCTTGTTTCAGCTAGATGGAATTGAAATTACTAGCTATTGTTGCAATAACACACTTTTGTTGACATAAGAAAAAAGCCAACATTTAAAAATGTGTTGGTTTTCTGTTCAGTCAATTTAATTAGACTGTTACCTTTTTTCTACATTTTTAGTAGTTAGTATTACCAAAATTATCTTTCATATGAGAGAAAAAGACTCTTGAAAAAGGAATGGATAATTTTTAAATGTGTATAAAGCTACACGCTCAGTTTTTCTTTTACCTTCTTGCCTTCATGTACTAAGTCTAGGATCAGGCATCCTGGACAAGTTAAGTCAGAAAGACTGTAGATCTAAATATAGGGGAATGATGATAGAGAAAAATTCAGTGAGATTAACAAAGGGTGTCCCAGAAGTATTCCTAATTTAATGACAATGGAAGAAGAACCAGTGTCTTCCAATTTATCCAATTTTGAATTTTTAAAATATTGGCTAGCATTCCTTTTTATTTTTAATTTCCTGAGGAATGACTTCTAATTACAGTAGGCAAAGAATTAAAAGAAATATATGCAAATATGCTATATAGAAATATTAAAATTATGTTTTGCAATAACAAATGCAGTTAATAAATTGTATTCCTATTACTCCTAATCATGTGTTTTACATACTCTTAAATATATGTTAAAGTCGAAAGGCCCAGGACTTGAAATAAGAATGTCTGAAAAATAAGCTTTTTTTATGATCTGATCAGATATTAATGTAAGCAATAATTAGCCATTTTCCACAAGATGGAATTACTTCCCATTTCCTTAATTCAATGTTTTTTTCTGCACAAAAACCCACCCTATTTTAGATTGCTACAAATTAGTTAGCATTTGTATGTGTCTTCAAAAATGTTTTTCCTTTAGGAATTTTAAACATAGAAACTAATTTCAAAGGTGTGATGGTTTTAGCCGTGGTTGTCTGATATGTCAAAGCTGTTGTCAATTCCTGTGTTTGATTTGCACATCAGAATGGATCCAAATTTTCTCTTGTGTGGTTGCTAAATGAACTGTTGGGTTTTGAAGGCAAGAGATAAAATTAAGTGCATTAATTGTGCACAAAGTGTGTCAACAATGTGATGCAAGAGCCATGGTTTTAAAAGGATGATTCATAACGTAGGCTTTAAGCACTAGGTGTTGGAGATATATGAAATCTCAACACAATGTAGAAGTTAGGTTTTGTAAGATTTGCACTTTGTGGGCTAAAAATAATGGGTGCTTAAGTGGAAGGAGATAATGGTGAGATTTATAGCAGGACCTAATACAGCCAATGGACAAGTTGCAGAACTAAATGTTGTTGGCACAAGTAAACTTGTTTCAGCATATTTTTACTGTTTGGCTATCTAAAGTATGAATAAATGCACATTCAATTCATTAACTAAGTATCACTGGAATCCTACAGAACATGCAGCAATGTACCAAATGCATTAGAACAACTGCCATTAAGGAAATATATCATTGAAGGTATATTGTTTTTTATACGTGGCACTCAGAATTACATAAAGGTGTATTTCAATACTATACATTTTAGATATGTGGTTTCTGCTTTGCTTTTCTAAACCTTCTTTAGAATAAAACATTACTGTTACTATGGAATCTGGTTAGACTTACTGTAACCTGAAAATATATGCAGACAGTCTTGTAAAGCAAAAGCCTTTCGAAGTAGAGCGTCAGCGCATCTGTAAAAGGAAAAATAAGACATTTTGACTGAGGAATAAATATTTTGATCAAAGTATCTCAAACACAGAGAAGTTTTAGACATTTGAAAAATTCTTGAGTTGCTGCTCTGGCATTCCAGAAGAAGCTGCAGGAGCTTTTGGTGATTAGAGAATTTTTCAGAGAGTAAGTAAAAAAGGAAACTTGTTTCTATGAATGACAGTGTTGTCCTTTGCTGGGTGTATGCAGGAGTGTAGTGAGAGGAAACAATGGCAAATTGTGGTACATACATACAATCCAGTCATCCCGGAACCTGTTGCACAAAAAGCCTCTTTCACCTTCTGCAATGGGATCAATCTGCCTCTTGTAATAGTACATGGGAAAGTGATTTCCACTTCCAGCCTAGTGGGAAATGCAACAATCAGTGATGGTGGTGAACAGGGGTTTGGTTGGCAAATGTGGGGTTTGGAGTTCAGGTTCACCGGTGCTTTAGGGATAATGAACTTTAATACTGTCACTCCTTCCTGCATGAGCAAGACACCTTTAAACAGGGGCTTGGACTCTAATTGCCACAGTGTACTTAGGAAGAACTAAGTCTCGGGTATTTCCTGCAGTGCACATGGCTGATCCAGACTGAAAGCAGATCCAAGGCACAGGACTTAGGATTCAGGGGGAGAAAGAGGGGGTGGGAATGGGAAAGTCTGTGTCTGAGAATGTTATTATGTGTATAGCTAGACTCGTTGGTATATATCAACAGGAGTGTTTAGGCACCTGTTTTATTCCTTTACCTTGTTGACTTTGTAGCTTTAACCCCAGTCTTCATCTAAACCTTGTGCTTGGGACAAAGTGTATTCTGCTCTCTGCTTCAGACTGCAAAAAATTTGTGTTCCATTTTGTTGTTTTTGCTAGCTGACACTAGAATAAATACAAATTTTTTAATGGACCACATTAGCAATGGAAATATAGATATGCTTTTCTTATTATTTTGGAGTTTGATATAAATACTGTAGATGATTCAAGATTTCACTTGAAAGAAGCAGCCTGAAATACTTCAGGGGATGGTCAGTCAGTATAGGTTCAGATATTGACAAAATTATTTTACTGTTGACATTTGGAGTGCCCTTCAACCTATAATGTATTAAAAAAAAAAAAAAATCACTGATTGTCAGTCAACCCTGTAAAATTAAAGTATTACCTTTTGAATTTACAAGGATTTTGAACAAATGCATAAAACATCTTGTAATTTTTTGTCTTTTTCTTTTTTTTTTCCTGAGGTAATGGTGAAGCAGAAGTGGTTTCAGAGAGCTCTGGGTCAGAGCTACCATGCCCCTCAGGCTCTGGTGTTGCTCTCGTTTGCCCCATGCCTCCCTGTCCTTCCCACTCCATCTCCCTGCATCTAAATACAAGTGTGCTGGAGCAGGACAGTTGCTGGAGAGGCCTGGCCTTTGCACCAGTGGTGGGACCTGGTTTTTGAAGTGGACAAAAGTCAGAGTCACAGCACACTGTTATCACTGTCCTGCAGCTTTTGTGCTCATACTTATGTTTTTTATTTTACAGTTCATATTTGCATATGAAGGGACACAGTTTTCTGCATTTTAGAGAACTTCCCTGGATTGTATTGCAGTGCAAGAGAGACTAGTACTTTGGCCGAAGCGGTTGGCTGTGCACAACGGAGGTGTGCTGTTCTTGCAGACCACAGGACCCACCAGTGTGATATAGACCACTGTGGTGAAGTTTTGCTGGATAATTTTTTTACCTCTTGAGATGTCATTTTCAGTGCATTAACCTTGTGGGCCTCACAGAAACTCTCCTCACCCTTTCTGTTTGGGGTGATCTATGTGAATATATAGGGAAATACCCGGTGTGAAAAGGTGCTTGAAGCTAGAAGCAATTAAACTGAGGATGAGACTGTGGTCTCTTTAAACCAAATGTGTGTTCAGCCTTTTGTCATCCACACTTCTGCATCCAGGTCCTTTTGGTAGAATCCTGTATGGCTTTATTTTTTTCTGAGAAAATGGTGAATTTCCATCTCCCCAGCCATTTGCACCTTTTATTGATTCAAGCAGGAATACTGGAATAGGATCCTCCACGATCTGCTGAGGACAGACACACAAACTTCAACTAGATTTAGCTACATCCAACAGCCTACAGAATTAAAGTAATTTGCTTGGTGTAACCCAGTGTTGCTTTTATTCAAGAAAACATCTGAAGGTCTGGATTTCCATACACTAGAACACCACTATACTCGTGTGCTTTCAGTTTGGACTGGATGAGATAGCTTAACTTACTACACTCCTAGAAACAAAACCATTTTTCTTGACCATTTGTTCTTCCCTCCTAATCCGTGACAGCCCAAGAGTCCTTAGTTTCAGTTTTTGCTGGAAAGCCTGTTTCCATCATTTCTTGTCCACCTGTTTGTCTCTTTGAAGGCTGATAATGGCAAGTGGGAAACCTGCTTTTATGCTCTTGAGACAATTCAATTAAGCTGGTTTGAATTTTCTTTAGAATAAGCAGGATGTGCATTTGAAGACTAGTGTAAGTACTTTAAAAATATTGTCTCGTTAAAACTATGGCATTAAAATTTCATATATTCTGTTAGTGGTTCTGATTGATTCAGATGTCTCCATAAATTGACTCATTGGCCTAAAAAGGTATAATGAGAGTATGCGTTGCCCTTGATAATACAGGAGAGGAGTTAAAATGAAGAACAAGCTTACCATCACAGACAGAACTTGCACTGGGACAGGGAGGTCAGAGTGGAGGTGAGCTGAATAAGCACGAGCTGTGACACTGTGGAGGGAGGTGAAGGGAAGGCTTGTATTGGCTTGTGTTGTGTGGACATTACATTATTTAAAAAAATCACTGAAGTGCATGACCAACACACCCAAATTTAACTCCAGAAAATTAATAAGGTTTATGGACTTTGGTTTTGAGCAATTGTCGTCATCATTCTTGAGCTTGTTTACACAAAGAGTAAATTGGCTTGCACTTACCTATATGTGCAATTTCCAGGCGTACCATTAAGAAATTTTGCTTGCTATGACTCCCACAACTGCATTAGTAACTGTACAGTTGTGTTACCAGACACTGAAATGGCTCTGAATCTGTCTGACGAGGATGATATTTTAAATGTGAAAGTGATAAAATTTAACATTTCTGTTTAGCTGTTTAGCCACAAGACTCTTTAGCTACATTCTAAATTTTCACAGAACTGATCCATTTCTGTAAAAACAGCTCAAAAGGGATCATTATTATAGATGAATATAGATGAGTCCACATGACTATTATTTATGCTTCATACAAATTCTATTTAATTTTAAAAATCTGTTGCTATATTTTTATGATGCAATATAATCTCAGGTCAGGAAGGATAAGTAACCATTATAATGCAACAAAAAACAGCTTCACAATACAAATATATTAATTTAAGAGTGTTAATTTAAACAATAGCTAGTAAAATCAAACTAATTTTATGTACATATTAAGAGCTAGACTAATCAAAGCTTAAAATTATGAAAGAATAATAAAACAAAACTCATTAATTTGGCATAGTAAAAACATGTGCTCAAAAGAGCTGGAATAAGCACAAGCTTACATTAAGAGAAAAGTGCTGAGCGTTTAATCTTATTCTTGCTGGGATCATTGTAGAAATTCAGAGTAACTTCAGCTGGGAAGTCACAGGACACCAGTAGAAGGCAAATTGCTCTCTTTCACTGTTACCAATGATGCCTGTTTAGTTTTGCTGGAGGGGTGTGGAAATGATGTCCAGGATGGCATTTCATGCTACTTTCTCTCTTCTGGAAAGAAGGGAGAAACAAGGGAGAAGAGGTAACCTACTAACATGCGGTCACAGGAACAGGGTTTCAAAACAGAGATTGATGGTCAGTCAGACACATTTATGTATATTTCATAAATTCATAGTCTGGTAGAAAAATGAGGAATCATCAGAATACTTAATGGAACATTTAAATTGCCTGTGAATTTTCAGGTGTTTAAGTAATTCTAGCAGAGTTAAACTATAAAATAAACGGCCTCATTAATCTGAGTCTGTAATAGATTAAGCTGTCCTTGCATTTTCTTTTGCTAGGTTTCCTACAGAAGAAAGCCTTGTGCACTTTGGAGCCCCATGTGATTTCAACAAAATTTGAGAGGTGGGTAGTAGTCTTAAATTTATTCAATTTCAGTAAGGAAGGATGCCTGGGAAGAAAAGAGAAAAGCCACAGAAAGATGTTTCAGCATCTCTCTGAAAACCTGTCCCTTGGGATCACCATTACACAAAAAAGCAAAGATTTGAAGTTTCACAGCATAGGAAAAGCTTCAATAAACCATGAGGTAAAATCCATAAAAAATGAGACTTCATTAGTTCCAGAGCTCACAGAACTTGTTATTATTCAGCTTGTTTAGCAACTTCAAATTTTAGACAACTCTTTTTCTTGCATATGTCATGTGAAGCTTAACAGGGTATTGGATCTTCTGTATATGTGTGAGGCTCCAATGAAAACAAAAAAACCCCAAGCCAGTATTCCCTTAATGATTTTCTTTCTGTATGGTTATGCATATATGTGCCAGGAGAGAAGGAGTGGAGAAGGCAGGCAAGGGAAGCATGAAGGGACAGAAATGTGATTTTTCAGGAATTGGTGAGGCGGTGTGTATCTGCGTTCTGCCTTCTGACATCTGCTGGCGAAACCTCTCCATTGCAATGCTTGCTCTGAATTTTTCAGGAATCCCGCCCCCAGAACTCTATGGGCTTCTCTGACATTTATGGGCGCTTGATGGCAGTGAAAGCCAGGGCACTTGTGGATAAGGGGGTTGCTCTGGGGGCTGTCAGGAGCAACAGATATGCCATGAAGCTTAAAGTGGGAGGAAAACAAAGAAGATTTATATAGTGGGTTTATCATGCTAGCAGCAGCGTCTCTCTGCATCTCTGGCTATGCCTTCTGTGTAGAGCAGAGACATCTGAGATACCTCTGAACTGCTTGGAAAAGCAAGTTTTTCCACACCAAGCTCTAAGCACTGAACATGCTACCAATTGCCAAATCCCAGCACACCTGCCTGACACTGCAGCTACTATGGATCTGTGTCCCCCGACCACAAGTAAAAGTGCTAATTTTGCTCATTGTGAATACTGAATTTCAGGACCACAGTGCATACAGACATGACTGGTCCTAGAATATATTTTTAGAAGAAAACTATACATGATTAATCATTGGTCAGAACAAAAATGTCAAAATTATTCTCATGACCATAAAAGATACATGCCCAAGGATCTAGACCTCCCTCACTGCTTATCATCCTTACATTGTATTTGGGCTGGGTTTCAGAAAATGATAATTATGTACATCCAAGATCAATCCAAGATGCTTATGCTATGTTTACGATGCCCTGTGGGTGACAAAGATATGGAAATTTAAACTGACTTGCTATGTGAGGCAATCTGGCAGGTGGTGGAGTTCTGCAGCTTGGCCGGAAGTGAGGCACTCAGTCCCTCAGGGCAAATGTTTTGGCATGATGATGAATGCCGGGCAGGGCATGCATGTGCAGGAGTCAGGTGGTGTCATTTATGTTCATCCACAAGTTTAGCATGGGTAACAAGAAACTAATTTCACTTTTGTCAGGTGATGGTGGGCTTAAGTCTAACACTGAGAGAGGCGCACATGAAGTCTTCTGAGCATCCCCATGGCATCACAGTGCCCTGCCCCCATGCAGTCCAAGCTCTGAAAAGGCTGTCTACTACTACCTTCAAAGGAATCAGTCAATGAGAGCCATAAAAGCAGAAAAATTCAAAGGCGCACATCCTTCAGCTTTTCCTGCTGTGTGTGTGATGAAGGAGGAAAGGCTTGAGATGGAAGGCAAAGCTCAGTCAGTCCGACTTCCTAGCCCTGCACATCCTAAGATCTAAGTGGCTCTAATTCTCTCTAGGTATATATAATTTTCTGCCATATTTACACAAGAGAAATTACTTATAATCAGACCATTAACTATGTAGTCCATTAGCTCCACATTTGTAATCTCATTGAAAGGTATAGCAACTCTAAATAGATAATGTAACCTTTTATATATAAGGACTGTTTTTTTTTCATTCTGTACTAATCAGAGGCATTTTTTTTCATGCTGAATTAATAGCTGATTGTCTTCAGCCAAGCTAAAATGCTCTTTAGTTCTCTTCTTTCAAAAAAAAAAAAGGTTTCCTTTTGGTTATGCATTTGAAAATATCTTGAAATCTGCAATTCAGAACATTAAAAAATTGTCATATTCTATTTATGTTTTGATCCCATCCTGCTCTCCACTGCCCACTTCCACCCCTCAGGGTTTGGAATAAATATGGTAATATTCTAAATACTACTACTTCTTCTGCTCTTGACTCTTGAAAAGCTCTAATTTTGCCCGCACTCAGTATGCAGAAAGATGATACCAAAATACATCTTTTTGCCTTACTATTAAAACATCATAAAATGCAAAGTCTTCAGCAACCTTTAGGCCATCTTGTAATGTTTTTTAATGCACATACACAAGCCTGAATGCAATTTTATTTTTTCTTCCTTTATTAAAACATAGGTGGTTAAAACTTAGAGGATAAAAGACTTAAAATCAGAAAGAAATACTGGGAAACTGAACAACTTATTCCTATTTAATAATTGAATGCACTGTACCTTTCACTAAACTTACTTTCTGAAATTTTGATGATACTGTTTAAAAAGTGACGTGTAACTATTAAACAGGGGAAAAATAACCCAGGTGACCTTTTGTTTTTCAGCAAACAACACATCTGACAATGCCTTAGTTTATCTCCAGCCTGGAAGGAACAGGGTTACTGGGCTAATAAGACTTGACAACTTTTTAACCAGAAAGTGTGATGCCTGTTTTTAAAACAACACCACACGGATTAGAAAATGCTGCATCGTGAGATAATAAATGGCACCATGAATGTCTACAGTGAAGTCTAATCCTTCTTGTAGATGAGTTCACAAGTCTGCCAACACATGTTGCCCTTGTTTGAGACAAAAATAAGTATGATTTGTTTTGTGAAATCACATTGAATTTACTTTCCTACTTACTACTATTGGTCTGCCTAACCTCCTGTTTTCTCAAGGTCTCCTTTAAAATAATTTAATTATGTAAACATAATTCATGAAAATAATTCAATACATATTTTTGGGAATAATTATATTTATTTTAAAATTGAATGAAAAATTTCACTAGGTAAGAAGGTCTGCTTTGTTTCCTATTTTGTCTATAATGTAATCTTTAATGTAAAGTTGAAACAGAACATACTTACAACCAAGGATAAAACATTGATTCATTTTGGAGTTCTTTGTAGCATGACTTCAGGAGTTGGTGCTTTTTGATACACAGGAAAATAGTAACTATCACGTAGTACCAGATTAAGAAAAATGCATGCATGAATGGCCTCTGTAATATAATAACCCAAATTTAGGCCAAATGTATGTGAACGCTTTTGGTCCTGATTTTATTAGTTTTTCTTTCTCTGAATTCCTGATTTAGTAATTGTTTCTATTTGGTGTTCTAACTCCCACAGATGCAGATGGAGGGATACTTGGTTGTTTTTTTAAAGAAAAACGGGAAAATGGCTGATATTGCCTTCTGGAATAGTTTGAGGCTTTTCCCAAACATGTGAATAATACTTACTCTATCTCAAATAAGAAGATGACACTACACTTAATATTCTTTTCATTTACAACTTTGCTGTGCAATAAAGCCCCATAGGCACCCCCAAGTATTTGGCCCATGGACTCTTCCTTTTGGTGTAATAAAGCTCAGACCTGTTACTTATGAAATACTTAATATAGCCAAGTCAATAATTTGTTAAAAAGAAAGTTTAAGACTAAATGCAAAAGGTGAATTGGCCAAGTGTTGTTCAACATTTGATCTGAATTCTTCAGGTGTTCTTTTTTTCTGCTTTTCACAGCAATTACAGTCTAGATTCAAAAAGAAATGTAGAAGCCATGGCATGAAATACTGCAACACCTGACTTCTTTGTACGTGCTTCACCCAGCCCAAGATTCAGAAGCTATGCCTGGCAGCATAGGGTCTCAAATGCATAGAGAAAGTAAGGTGCCTTATGATGATATATAAAAGATCTAAAAAGCTCAGTAGTGACTTGTCAGGAGGTTAGCATATGAGAAATGAGGAGTGCAGGCTTTTAAATCTTTCCCCTTTATGGAGCTTGGGTGCTTTACAAAGTATTAGGAAGAAGCATCTTTATATTTCAAAATAGCTACAGTTCTCACAGTCTGGGGGATTTTACTCTTTTTGATGAAATAGCGTAAGACCTGATCATATGATATTCCATGGGGTAATTCAGACAAACAGCCTTCATCTCAGGGTTTCTTTGTGAGTTTGGGGGAGCCAAGTATCACCCCTGATAGGAGATGATCAATAGGGACTAACTAAGCAAAGTGGACATGCAGTAGTCTGTGGGACCAGGTGTGTCCAAAAGCCCTGAGGGAGTGGGCTGATGTCATTATGGGACCACTCTCTAACATCTGCAAATGATCATGGTGACAGGAGGAAGTCCCAAATAATTGGAAAATAGTAAATATGTCCAATTTCAGTAAGTCAAGAGTGAGAATGTGGGGAACTAGAGGTCATTTTGCAAGAAGATTATGGAGAAAATTCTCCTGGAAGTAATTTCCACACACATGAAGGGCAAGAAGGTAATTTGGAATAGCCAATATGGATTTACTAGAGTCAAATTCTGCCTGACCAACATAATTGCCTTCTACAGTGAAATGGCTGGCTGGCTGGGGAAGGGAAGCTGTCAGTTCTCTGGAGGGCTGCTCAGAAGGCTCAAAACAGGCTGGAGAATTGAGCTTGCAGAAATCTCATGAAGTTCAAAGACAATGCAAGTCCAGCACCTGGGACAGAATAACCCCATGCAACAGTACAAGCTTGGCACTACCTAGAAAACATTGTTGCAGAAAAATGCCTGGAGATGCTGGTGAACAAGTTGAACATGAGTCAGCCATATGTCATAGCAGTGGTGAAGGCATGACATATGAGAAAACTGGTAGCTATGTTTGCTCAGGCCCTTGAAAGAAGGGAAAAGGGAGAAATAACTGCTGTACTCAACTACATGTGGCTGGTTACAGGGAAAATGGAGCCAGAGGCTGCTTGGAAGTACACAGCAAGGGGTTGAGAGGCAACTGACACAGAAGGCAGAAAGAGAAATTCAGAGAAATTTGTTTGAATGTAAGGAAGGAAAACCTTTCCAGTGAGGGAGGTCAAAGGCTGGAAAAGGGACAAAGACAGTGGTAGGCACAATCTCTGTCCTTGGAGGTATCTGAAACCACTGGAGACAGCCCTGAGCAACCTGATTTAACTTTGAAGTCAGCCCATGCATGACTGGGATTTGGATCTTCAGCCCAACCAGACTTCCAGAAATCCCTTTCAACCCATTTTTTCCCTGATTCCCAGCCTTCTCTCCTCTTGAATGAAAGCAAGAAAGTCTTGCTCCCAAAATTACATTGAATATACATGTATCTGTGGGTTGTTTTTTCTCGTTGTTGTTTTTGTGTTTCCCCACTCTGGAAGATGTCATTACTCTGTAAGCAGCATTTATGTTAGCATGCATAAGCATACATTTGATTTATATCTTAGGAGAATGGTTTTAAATGGTAAAACCCCCCCAAACTATAGTGCTTATCTGCATAACTTATGTGTTGTAGAAAAGAAAGACTGGTTACTTCCATTATTTTTTTTGCAGTCAGTTTTTCCATTTTATGTGGAAATCAATGATGATTGCAGCATGCTAGTCAAAAACCTTTTTTCCTTCAAAATGCAACAAGCAGCATGAATTTAGTAAATGCCTGTGGGAGACTTATTAAAGAACTCCAGAATAACTTTGCTCCATTGCTTTTTCATTTCCATCAGCTTTTCAGGAGTCAATTAGTTTTATTTTTGTATGTGAACATCTGGAATGTAGCAGAGCATTTAAAGAACCTAAATTTGGTGGACCAGATTCTCACCTGTGATAAAAACATGACTGTGTGTCTGTGTATCTGTACACACATTGTAAAGGGGAGTTGTAGGCACTGTTGGGCTGCCTCAGCTCACACAGTGTCAGGATGAGAACCACAAATAGTTTACAGCAGCTGACATTTGAGATCCTTGCTTCCTCCTCCCCAGCTTTATGGGATGGCAATAAAGGAATTCTGTAGGATGCCACTGTACATCAGGCTCTACGTCACTATTTATCTCCTTACACTGAGGTATTCCAGGTGACAGGTGTGGTCTGAACTGCTGCTTATTTTAGTATGTGAAGCTCAATATTAATATAGTTGGAAGACCCAACCAAAATCCTAATCTTTAGGCACAAAATGAGAAGCCAAGAACCTAACTGCTAAAATGAAAAGCAGTGCCAAAACTGGCACTTTCAGTTAATTTAGATTAGTAGCATGGTCAGTGGTGGGAGGGGAGGAGTCTCTTTAGAAAGATGAAGGAGCAAAATTTTTGGTAGACATTACTGAATAGTACTGATGTTGATGTCAAGTCTTAGAGACTAAATCTACATGTGGCTATCAAAATATAAATTTTCCCTTTTTTTCTATTTAGCAGCTCAGAACGTGCATGCTTCTGAGTAAAATCAGTGTTTAAAAGATATACACACCAGATCCACATATAACTAGTCAGAAACAAGTTTTTACTTTCCTGATTTTTATGCTGTGCTGTTCACCTTGAAATGGAAATGCTGAAGTTGTTCCAAATACTACACCTGTTGCAAATGCCAGTGACCATTTTCATGTTTTATGCTTGTTTTTTAGCATGTGGAAGAGCCCTACAAATTGATGAAAAGTAAGAAAAAGAGACACTAACTCAAAAATGAAACAAGCTGAAGGAATAAAGCGAGAACATTCATGTAATAATTGTGGTTCATAACTGTATTGTGTTCTAAGGCCACAGTATTCCGCTGGGGATTTTCCAGTCAGAAAGATATAAAACAGGCTGTGCAAGACAAAGACTGCCAATCTGGTGTTTCCAGAAAATGGTAAATCTATCATATCGTACATGTGCAGCATGTACAAAGGCACCTTTGGAGATGAGTCAGACTTACCAAGTAAGCATCTGTAAAACCAGCTGCACTCTATAGGTGCAACAGATCGTTTTGGTTCTTCCCAGGAGTGTTGCGTACTGTGAAAGCAAGCAGAGGAGCTTTCTGAAAGCATGTCTTTCAGCACATACTTTCATATGCATGGTGTCACACAAGCTGTGTGTGAGTGCTGCAGATTTGTTCAGATTTTCAGATGTTGAACAAAGAGATGTGGAACTATTCATGCACAGCAGCATCATGATGTAAACAAACATTTTTCAGTATTTTCACAGACAAAATTCTTGGGTTTCAAAACAGGTCAGTTTACTTACTGCTTTGTCTGCTACTTTTTCTTTGGTTGTTGCATGGGACTTGTTTGTTTTAACATGATGATAAGAGTTCTGTGTCTTCAGATGTGTTTACCCGATTTCTGCAACAGCAGGACACCAATATGAAACTACCAAGTATCTTCTGGTCTTACAATATGCAGTCAACTGGAGTGTAATGATACATGCAGGTAAAAGAGACATACGTGCTCCTATAGTAACAAGGCATTTGCCACATCTAAAGTGCAACAGCTGCTGTAGTTGCATTTTAGTTGCTGTAGTTGGATTCTTTGTGTGCTTTCACTGCTTCTAACCCAGTAGCAATACTTGTGGTCCTACACTGAGGCAAGGAGCTGGAAAGATTACCCTTTCCACTATGTATTCAGGATCCCTGGTAATTTGGAATTGGTGGGACAGGAGCATCCCACCCCTGTGGATCCACCTTAGTCTGGATCTATTTTCCTGAAATTGTGGTGCTGATAGCAGCATAATCTTAGCTTTTTCCAGCTCCCTCTAAATTATCTTTCAGGTCTCTGCAAATCTAGAAACATGGTTACTGACGATGGAAATTCTGAAGTTATTGTATCAGCTTCCAATGAATGAGACAAGACCATATTGTCTTTACAACCAGCAGCCTTTTAATTTGGCTGCAGTAAGCATCCAGGCATGTATGTGTACTGCAGTGCTTTCTGCAACAGCGCTTGTGACAGTCACATACCAGGCTACTTTTAACTCGCTCTTTCGATACCAGCCTCTTTGTATTTCATCCTACAGCTGCATCACTGCATGCGGGGTGGTCAACATTAAACCTTCCTTTTGCCTTTTTTAAAAGTTTTTTCTGACTGCATGTACATTTAGGTCTATATCTGCTTTAAAAAAAAAAAAAAAGAAAAGGATTCAGACATTCTACAGATGCTTACTTGCATGGAAGAACTCTAGCATGAACAACAAGAAGAAGAGAACTTCCTTCTTCTGTTCCTGACAGAGTTGATTATGAACACCATGTAAGATGTGACAAGAGTTAAGGACTCAGCAAAAGGTTCTTTTCTGAGAACTGGTCATTATATTAGCTTGGAGAATTAAAAAAAACCCCAACAGATGATCAGGTATATTAGTACTTCTCAATGCTGCATGCATTCATCCCCATTTAATCTAGGAGTGGACCAGAATTACACGACAAAACTGAGACTTTGATTCTGATATTACTGTAACAAACAAGGGTTCTTTCTTACCTTTTTTGGCTCTCTCCCCTCCACTTATCTGCACCACCCTTCAAACGGCACAGAACACAGCAAATTAAATTACAAAACTCTGCTTTTTGTTATCTTCACTCAGCAACATTTCCCTTAATAATAGTCGTGGCAGACGACTGCGACTCGCCACCCATCTTTAAAGCTGTCTTAAGAGAAACAAGACCTTCGGGACCTGACCCGTACTACCTTTCCTCACTACCTCTCGAGCGCAGGTACACAGACCAAGCTCGCCATCCCACCGCCCAGGGAAGAGGGGCCCGGCCGAGTCCTCGGCTCTCCCGCTGCCGGAGCTGCCGTGCGTGACTCCCTTCTCCCTCTGGAGGGAGACACAGTCCAGTTTTTGGCTGCCGCCGCCGGCGCCGCGTCCCTCCTGCCCCTTCCCCTGCTCCGGCAGCCGCGGCCCCCCTTCCGCGGGGCAGCTGCCCTGCCCGGCCCTGCGCAGCCCAGCCCGGCGGCTCCCTCCCCGCCCGGCGCCCCAGCCTCCCGCCCCAGGGGCACAGGGATCCCGGGGGAGAGACGGCGGGGCCGCCGGGGGTCCACGGGGACCTCCCCGGCCACGTGCGCCTGTGCGTAAACTTCCACCCCCGCCCCGCTGCTCGGAGGGGAGAGAGGGGAGAGAAGGGAGAGGTGCGCTGCGGAGCGCGGGGGGAGGGAGGCGGCCCAGCCCCGGTGTGCGCGGGCCGCGGGGGTGGCGGCGGTGGGCGCTGCCGGCGGAGCCCCGCTCCTCGGTCAGACAGAACGGCGGCCGCTGGGATCTCCTCCCTCGTAAGGGCTGGGGAGGAAATCCGCGAGTGGCCGGATAAATACGGGGGAGGGAGAAGGGCGTCTCTCCCTCTCCCCACCTCCCTCCACCTCTTCCCTCCCCCCTGCCGCGGAGGGCGCGCTTGGAACTGCCTCTGTCTGTCCGGGCGCCCGGGGCGTCTCCGCGCCCTTCCGCGGTGCGGTGCGGTGCGCGCAGGCTGGGCGCGGAAGGCTGCTGCTGCTGCTGAAGGTGAAGCTCTCGCTCTCCAATTACTTTTCCCAAAAGAGAGAAGGAGGCAGCAGGAGGGGGAAGTCGTGCTGTGTGTGGAAGGCACACCAATCAGAGATGCTCTAACGGAGGGACTGCTGCAGGACGCGCCGGCTTTTCCTCCTTCTTCTGCCGCCGGGGCTGAATCGGGACCACGCGCAGCTGGCGTAGGGGTCGGAGCCGTACTGGGCTGCAGGACTTCCCCATCTCTGCTTTTCCAATAGCTCAACCATACTTCGTCCTCTTTTAAATTTTTTTTTTTTTTTTTTTTTTTTAATACTCTGAAATCGTGCACAAGAAACACTTCAAGTCTTCCCTCCATTCTCAGTTACTTCACCCTTCCTCTAGCATCTCTTAGCCGGATTCCTGGTGTATTCCCAGAGAGGCGGGGGGAGAGAGCCGGGCCCCGCGGACGGCTGCTGCCCCAGCCCGGCCGAGCCGAGGGGAGCCGAGCGGAGCGCGGCACGGCGCCGCTCCATGCCCCCGAGCGCTGGCGGGGCGCGGGGCGTGTGCCGGCGATGCCCGGGCGGTAAGGCTGGAGCTCCCCCCGGACGGGAGGCGGCCGATCGCTAGGCATTTCTAGCACGAATCGGGACTGCAGGTAGGTGAGCGGAGCGCTCCAGGGTCGTGTGTCTGTCTGTCTGTGTGTCTGTCTGGGCGCTGGTGGGGCCGCCGGGAGATACCCTTCGCCGTTGGTGGAGACCCCGCGGGCGGCGGGCACAAGCGGCCGCGGCGGGGCCAGGAGTGAGGTTTGCAGGGCGGGCTGCACCCTCCCGTTGCCCTAAAGTTGGACGAAGATGAATGCAAAGAGGAGCTGCTTTGCCGTCCGTCTGCTCGGCACCTGGCACAGCCGGCTACAGCCTTTCGCCGGGCGATCCTCAAGGGTTTTGTTTTCCCTTTTAATTTTCTTTGATTTTACTTAAAAGAACAGTTCAGCAGAGCCGAGAGGGAGGCGGGGGGGAGCAGGAGAACCCACCTGGTTTTCCACTTTTATGGAAAGGGTGGCCGCTAACTCGCAGGACCTTCGGGCACTTGGGGGTTACTCTGCCCGGACGCTTTATCGGCCGCCTTCAGTGAGCGGCTGAAGGAGCGGGGAGTCCCTTTATGTGTCCTCTAAAAACAACAATAACAACAAAGCGATAAAGGGAAGATTCATGGCTCCGTTTCCTTCTATGTGTAGTGCTCTCCAAGTTGTGGGTATATAGTATGAAACACACCTTGTCTATCCACGTTTCTTTGCATCTCAGTGAGTTTATTTACCTACTAAACATGTTGCAGGTTCTGTATGCCACAGTGAGAGGGATTTTCCCTTATCCCATCCCAATTATAGTGTAGCAAGACAAAGTTTTAAAATAACCTGCTTTATTCCTGTGGAGCTGTAGGATCGGACACCAGCTTATCTATACAAAGAATAAAGAGCAAGAGCTTGCACTGCCCTGTTAGGAGTTGCCATGCATGCGTCTTCTGTATGTTTCATTCCTATGGGAGTTAAAATCATTGCTTAAAGCATTTTAAATTATATGTGTAGTTACACTTCTCTCTTTCCAGCTTTTGCCTGGAGCTTATTAGTATTTTTTTTTAAGTACCTCAGTTCTACCAACCCCCCCCCCCCCAGCAGACACTGGCTCAGTGTTTAAAGAACCGTGCTTTGACTCCTGCAGAACTGTCAATTTAAATAATAAACATACTCAACTCCTATCTCTGAAAACCCTATAAAGGATTCGGGGTCGTAGGGTCTTTGCACCACAGTGGATACATTTAAATTACTATTGACTAAATGATAATTGTTATCTGGTTTCTCTGTCTTACCAACTAGTTTCAGACTTTAGCATTCAGCCTACTGTACGTTTAACACTTTAAAGCTACTTGATGGGCTAATTTAAGTCAAATTGAGAAATTAAGATTCTTATCTCTAGTGTTGGGTACTACTAGAAACATAGTAGTTCAGTGGTACTAGGAGGATAGCTTAGCTGAAGTTGGGAAAGAGCATACTAAGGTATTTTTATCAGAGGTGGCAAAGGTTACAAGTTTCATTATACTTTTTCACAGTAATTATGCTGTCGTACTGATGCCTAAATTGTATTGTGAGTGTATAATTAACAGTAGTAATTAATATAAATTTCACTATTAATATTTTATTTCAGAGAACTGATACTGCTGAGGCAATATTGAAAACCATGTGGGTTTTGTTTCACATAGTCCCAGTTCTGAGTAGTTATTCTCATAAATGTAAACTAACTAAGTGCCATAATTTCAGTGGAAAGCTTTGTTCAGTTAGTTGATGCAGCAAATCAGATTTACCACTCAGAGGTTCTGCATATTTTTTTTGTACATGGAAGGTCCTTCAAAAATGTGGTATTAATTTTAGATACACTGATGGTGGTGGGTGACTGAGATAAAATCTTGATTCTGTCTTGCTGTTTTAATCAGAGAATGATGACTAAGGTGCCAGTATCTTTTACTGTACTGGACACATGGGGTAACCTTTTTACCTGGCTCTTATGATGTGAGGAATCTCAGCTTTATGTGTAGACGCCTGTAGTGCGCTTAATTGTTCTGGTGGGGAATACATGAAAAACTTGTTCTGAATGAATGTAAATAGATGTGTGTACAGACGGATACTGGAGATCGTTTTACTGGCAGGTTGCAAAGTGATGATTCATTGAGCCCTATCTAGATTTACATAAAGCAAATAATACTTTACACTGAATTGTGGTGGCAGAGGAAAATGTAGCAGCCAAGAAGTTTCATAATTTCATCACAGGTGATGACAGACTTGATAAAGGACATCTTTACAAATACAGGCAGTATGTTTTCGGTAAGCAAAATGTAACCATGAAGTTTTTCAGATCTGAGCATCTTCACACTTAAATTTATTGCTGTCTGTGTTGCTACTTACCAACCAGTGTATAGCCTAAATAATGTACTAGAAAGATGTTGCATTTATTATGTTGTATGTTTTGCTTACTATAAATAAGTAATGCAACAGTGCCGACTAGTTATCTCACTAAAGGAAATCACTGACTTAGAAGACAGAAAATCACATTACCTAATACTCGTCTACACAGAAATGTGATCACCATCTTGAAAAATTATTCTGAATGATACAACTATCAGTGAGCAAGTAGTTCTATGCCCCTGTTTTATCTTCTGCAGGATTTTATTAGAAATGCTTCATTAAGTCACATTATTCTGCAGCTGTTTGTTCACTGAAAATTAAAATAGAAATCAGGAAATTTATCCAGTAGAGCAGTAGTATTTCCTTTGTTAAGTACTGAAAGTTCAAATAAAACAAAATCTTTTAGCTTCAGTGTGCCAGAAGCACTGAATACATCCTATTTTTGTGATATATGGATGGCATTTACAGATGCAATTCATCAATGTATTTATTAGTCAAATGTCATCAAACAAAGAAGATAAATGGCAGTAAACAAAGACTGCATGGTAATACAGAGGCTAAAGCAAGGGAAAACCCTACAAATCTAATTAATTAATGTTCAGTCTCATATTTACAGTCTGTATTTAAACATCTCATTTAAATGTCTTTCTCTAATCATTTTTCTATTGCATGTCCAAGTAATTCAGGTAGCAATAGCTTTTCATTGGAAAATGCATTTTTCATTTACCTTTTGAAATGCTGAATTTTGAAGGCATTGAGGCAAAAGTTGTATAAGGATGAATATAGCAGAAAGGTCCTATGCCAGCAGAACTGAATACTGACCTGTCCCTGTTCATGACCATTTTTATGTGTTGAGGGATATCCCCAATTGATGTAGACTTTCATTGCTCCCTTGGAGTAATTGCAGCTCTGACATTTTAAACCAGCTGGAGTATTTGCTCCATTATCCTTAGATCACTGAATTTAAGAGTGTACTTTAAAAGGATTTTGCTTGATTTTTTTTTTTTTTTAAGCATGAGGAAATAATTACATGGTATACTCAGCTTCACAGATTCCATTGTAAGCGCACATCTTCACATTTGAAATATTTTTTAAAAAGCACAAGCTCACTCTTAGAGCTATTTCAACAGGAAGTTTGGCTCAGTGATTTGGTTTTATAAACTGTTAATATTTACTTCGAAACAGTTCTCCTTATGGCTGAGTTCAGATATATAACACTCACCAGACATAGGAATGAATGTGGAAACATCAGCAGTAATGTTGTTCATTTTTCCTGGTGGCAGCTACAAAGCTATCTCCTTTTGCTCTTGGTAGAACTTGGGAAGATAGTGGGCTTTATGCTTTGCTTCTTTATATACCCAAGCCAGCCACTCTTGTTTGCCAAATATAGTAAGTTATTTATCAAAAGACATGACAAAATAATAATGGCCACCTAATGTACTTTTTCATACTATGAGTGCAGAACAGTCACATTTTTAAGATAAACAATTCAAGGCATCTTTGTATAGCTTCATTCATATCATGTGTTTTTGAAAAACACTTTGGAGATAGAAAAGAGAAAGTAAAGACCTTATGCTTTACTAGTTGTAGTAGTTAGCATAACTACCAGTTATGGCATGACACTAAGTAGTTAGATAAAATGGGATGATGTCACTGAAAAAAGCTTTCTTAGCTTTTTCTACTGTCTGGATACATTAGTACAGTGATTTGTAGAATGCACTGCAGCTGTAGCTGTTGCTTGAAGTAGCACTGGAAAATGCTTTGTATGGATTTAATCCTTAGTCCTTAAGTAAGCACTTATAGGAGAAGCTCCTGTATGATTTGTGGCATGGAAGAATCGCTTATATAATTGCTTGTGTGAAAACTTAGAAATTTTTTCCACTCATCTTTGAAGTTTATCAAACCTTCTAATCTGTACCATGTTCATAGCTTGCATTTTCTAGTTGCCTCACTTCACATCTTGCTGATCTTGTAATAGGAAACTTGAACACGGGTCTCTCGGCACCAGGACAGTGTTGTACACAGCCGCCTCAACTGTGAGCATCCCTTTAACAGTGCCAAGGGGTAAGCCACAGTACAGGATAGCACTTAGGCGAAAGCATACAGAGCTTTTTTTGACTCCTGGGTGTTTGGTAATCTTCTATGCCTATATCACAAATTGACGCTAATGCTGCAAAAGGTGCTTTACACTGGCAAACTTCACAAGTAAATAATGAACAATCAAAGTTCAACAAACCAGCTGGTTGTATGAATAGTGAAATATTAATAAGTGAGTCAGTAAATATCAAGCCCTTTTAAAATAGATAAATTTTTAGTCATGGTTGTATGCTGGGCTCTCTGTGGAATATTTCTTGCCTCCTCTGTTGCTATATTAAGGTCCAGTATTTGAAGATGAGGTACTGGACTAGATGGACCACTGTCTCGATCCAATAAAGCAATTTCTTTCTTGAAATGCAAGGAGGCAGTATTGCAGTACTGCATATTTATTTTACTTACTAGAACCAAGCTGCAATTGCTTAGTGTACTGCT
The DNA here is from genome assembly GCF_020740725.1 of Corvus hawaiiensis. Classification (NCBI taxonomy): domain Eukaryota; kingdom Metazoa; phylum Chordata; class Aves; order Passeriformes; family Corvidae; genus Corvus; species Corvus hawaiiensis. The sequence continues at coordinate 47,268,126 of NC_063216.1, forward strand.
TTTGCTTTATTTTTCACTTTTAAAAGCAGGATATAAAACATTTCTAAAATAAATCTGTCAGTAACATGCAGTCTCACACCAACTCTTTTAGAGGCAGGAGCACAGACCTGACAAGTCTCTCACATTTGCAGTGATACTCTCATATTGGATTTCTTCTACTCCCTCACTGCAGTTTCTGCATCACATATTGATAAGGCATAGCTGTGGCCTCTGATCCATCTTGCCACAAACCAGTCAGTTATGTAGCAGGTGCTCTCCCTCATCTCTGACAGATTGTATCATGGACGGGGTAGAGGGTATGGCTCAGCCCTTGGGTCACCAAATGGATTTTCATGCTTGTCTGAGCATCTTTGTACAGAACAGTCTTCCTGGTTACAGGTTGTCCCTGCCTTCTTCCTCACCATGTGAAACTGCATGTATGAGAGAACCTGTGCCAAAGCCTCTGATGTGCAGTCATGCAGTCTTAGGATAGATGCTGCCTTCTGCCTCGTGACTGTGCATTTGGGAGAGCTGTGAGCACTGCAGTCAAACTATGTACTCTAGATCCCCTTTCAGTTGAGACTTTCAGTGTTTATTTCCATTTATGAAATGTTTGGCCTTTGGTTCTAGGCTCAACCATAATTTGTCACTGGCTATTGTGTTATTGTGTTTAATGACACTGCAACGTCACACAGAATGGCTCGATGGCTCTGAGGAAAGCTAATATCTTTCTGTGCTATTTGTATGTTGTAAATAATTTGAAATTTGGATCTTTTCCAGTAAGGGATGAAAGCAGGCACCATCTGAAGCTTATCGCATGGTTTATCTAAGATAAGTTAGTAGTCTTAGTTTGGTTTGAACTGTAGAAGTGTCCAAGTCCCAAAAATCATCACTGGGAAAAATTAGGATGTGTGCATGCTGTGTGCAGAGAGGGAAAACTTGAGGTCTGATCATGTGAGACATTTAAGCTGGTGTGGCTTCAATGGGACCAATCAAATTAATTATGTGATTTAAGTCTTTTCTGAAGTGAACCTGAGTAAATATTGGTAACTGCTTAGAGTGATCTGTGCTGAAGGCATGTAGGCGGGGTGCTGTTTTGACAACTGCATTTGTGTCTGTATTCTGGGTATAAGTTTAAGACTTGAGCTTTATGTCAGTGGTTTACCACTCCTACACCTTCAGTCCCATTATATTCAGAACAGAGAATATGTAACAGCACGTAAATTTCAGAAAGATTCTACAGGTATGCAGGTACTCTGCATTATAGTGTTAGAGGCTACCATTACAATAATGTAAATTTTCAAATATGATGTTTTTGGTGTGGCACCAAAGTAAAATATAACTTTCTGACTAAGTAGATCAGGCTGTGGTATTTGTGCAAGAAATTAGGTCATATTTGAGCCTAATTGCAGAAAAAAAGATCTGTTTCAGCTCCATCATAAGAGAAGAATACCCTCTCTGGGTTATAGCCTCTCTTTGGACTCTGTTACCTGTGCAAATTTAGTGTAAAAAAATTTCAACCTATGTGTTGTAACAAATAAGCTATTATTAAATAAGATGGGAAGTTTTATCTTGAGATTTGGTAACAGCAGCGAATACAGAGAGGTAAGTTCAATTTTATGGGCTTACTGGTATCAAGACAGAAGAAATATTGTATTTATATGCTAACATAACATGCCATAAATTTAGATACGGTATTATCAGCCAGTACACTGACATTTCTCATTATTATGATCCTGCTTTTTTCTGTTCACTCTAGATTCATGAGGGATAAACCTTGCATTGGAATTAAGGTAATATTTAAAATGCATTACTGCCAAAGTGTCCAAACCTTCATAAGGAAGGCATTATGTCGCAATTTGTGCAATGGATGTTCAAATGAAGAAGTGGCCATGAACCCTGGTTGAGCTTCTGATTTAGGAAATTTTGGAGTTTTTCCCCAATGCAGATTCATTTTTCCTTTATGGCAATGAGTTTTATTCTTCTGTTTATAAACATTGTCATTATGATTGTTCTGGTTTAAACCCCAGCAGGCAGCTCAGCCCACTCCGCCACTTGCTCACTCCTCCTCAGTGAGATGAGGAAGAGAATTTGAACAGTAACAGTGAGAAAACGTGTGGGTTAAGGTAAAGACAGGTAAAGCAAAAGCTGCACACACAAGCAAAGCAAAACAAGGAGTTCGTTCAGCGCTTCCTATTGGGAGGCAGAGATGCAGCCATCTCCAGAAAAGCAGGGCTGCATCACGTGTAGTGGTGGCTTGTCAAATGTATGCCCATTCCTGCTTCTTCCCTGTAGCTTTATATGCTGAGCATGACCTCGTATGATATGAAATATATTTTTGGCTATTTGTGGTTAGCAGTCCTGCACCTCCAATCTTTTCACTGGTGGAGCAATGTGAGAAACAGAAAAAAGGCCTTGATGCTGTGTAAGCATTGTTCAGCAGTAACTAAACACATCTCTGTTACCAACACTGTTTTGATCACAAATCTAAAACAGAGCAACTTAAAAGCTGCTGTGAAGAAAATTAACACTATTCTAGCCAAACCCTGTACAATCTCTACCACTTATTCTTACAATTTGCATCATGCTTAGGTCCCACATTGTCCAATACACCGTCATTAACCACCCCTTTCCCCTTCTCACTCACTACTATATGCAGGTGTTATTCCTCTAGTCTATGATCTGCAACTGTATAATGGCCATAAAATGTCCATTGAGTTCATTTAGTCCCCGACTTGGATTCTGTTTGTTATGGTGGTCACTCAGGAGAGGAGAGGTGGTTGTTGTGTGGAGTTACCGGAGTGTTGTGTGGGCACCAAAGCCAGCTCAGGTTGGGTCACTGCTGCACTTGCACTGGTTCTTGTAAGGCTTGTCCTCAAGTGGTTTGGATGGTTCTTGCTGTAGTACTTACTACAACATGCAACTCGAATCATGGGTTACAGCAATTTAAATGCGTATCTATTGCAGTCTCCATCCCTGGTCCCTCTGGACCAGGCCATAAAGTTTTACATTGCAGTGAACTTCTCTGCTTGCCACTGCTCCAGCATGGGTTTATCCATAGACCACAGCCTCCTTGGGGGTATGTCTGCTGCAGTGTGGACTAATCCACAGCTATGATCACTCTGAAGTGTGCTCCACTGCTCTGCTGTGGCCCTGTCCTTGAACCACAGCCCCTTCAGGGGTGTACCTGCTGTGTTGTGGCCTTATCCATGGTCACTGTCACTTCAAGGTCACAAATCTGAAACACAGCACCTTATGAGCTACTATTAAGAAAGGTAACTCTATCCCAGCAAAAACCAGTACATTGATAGAAGTGTTTTTGATGATTGTATTCCAGATTTTGTTTTACCACATAGATCAGCTTGTGACCAAAGCCTAACAATATAAAATAATGTAACTCTGGGTAACTTTCTTCCCCTTGTATACTGCTTTTGCATCACCTGTGATTCTGAGCCCACAACCTGCAGTTCTTTGTACATTTGGGCCTTTAGATGACTCTGTGAGGTTTTAGGTGGCTTTAGCCCTCCTGTTTGTGCAGGGTGGTGTGGCATGCACCTGTTTGTGTACATGCAAATGCATAGCTGCCTTCTCCCATTCTGATCCTGTCTGCATCCGCTTGTGTAATTGTTGGGGTCACTGCTTATGGAAAATGTACTAGGAGAAAACTTAAGCCTAAATCAGCTATTCTGAGCTTCTTTCCCTTTGAGGCTGTGGTATAATGTTTTAGGTTTGAGGGGTTTTTGACTGCTTAATTATTCTTAAGTGTTTCAAATATTCTTTGGATTTGCTTTGTTTTGTTGCATTATTATAAAGATATATTTCACACTGAGTAAATACACACCATGTTTTTAAAAAATGAAGTAAACTTTTCAAACAGAACAATGAGTACATAACAGTTACTATGTTTCTTCATTGGAAGAGGAATTTAAAAATTGCTAATTAATCACAAAATGAACTCTTTATAAAACCCCTCTGTGAGAAAAATGTTGACTGAGCTATCACTATAGCTGCTTGAATACTCCAAGTCTCTTTAATATGATACCTTTTTGTTCCCATTTCCACTTTCAAAATTGAACACCTAATGATGGCACTCATATTCTCCCCTTCCTCATTATGCCTCAGCTGCTCATAACCTAACTTCTTCTCCTCTAGCTCTCCTTGCCCCTCCTTTTCTCTTCACTGTTCACCTCATCTGCATTGGTGTCATATGATCTTCCCGAATGTCAAGTAAATGCAGACTACAGTCAGCATTACCAAATTGCTTTCTTGCCAAAAAAGTCACTTTTCATGTGCATGACCCATCATCTCACAGTTAGCTGCAAATCATCCCGATTCCCAAATTTACAATGTATTTTCTATTTTATGAGCTATTAGACATTATGCACTTTTTAACTTCATTTTTTTCTGACTAACAGCATTCCTCCTGATAATTATAGCTTTAGAAAGAAACAATTAATTTGAAACCAATTCTGCAACAGAAGTGGCATTATTTAGATAGCATTCCTCCATCTCCATGCACTAGGGATTATCTCATTAGAATTCATTTGTATTTGGAAACTCCTAGAGACCCCTATATCAGTCCAATACCCACCACGGTGTCATCAATAATACAGACAAGACTACTGCATGTGCTATTTTAATAAAACACAAAATGAAAGTAGGTACATGGGTGGCTGAGTAGTTAGTTTTTATTTTGTCTAAATGAAAAAATATTAGTTTATATGCTTTCTTAACCCAGGAGAATACTTTGAGTAAACTTAAGCTGAGCACAAACACAAATAATATTCCATATGTATTGTAAAGTTTTGGACATTTTTGCATTGGTATGTTATTCTCATATATTCTTTTAGTAACTACAATATTCCATTTATTAGGATAATTCTTCAAATTAAGTGGTTGTCTAATAACAAGCTGGCAAAATTGCAGCTGACTCAGTAAAAATGAATGAGTGAGTTCAACATTTGTGGCTCACAGGTTCCCTTACATCTGTGTATTTATTAAATCTAATAATATGTACTAGTGCAGGCTATATAATCCTGTTTTTGTCATTATGGTTAATTATATCTAGTTAATAGATACAAAGAAAATGTATATGCAACCTGCCAAAGGATCACCTTGTGGTAAATCCTAATAACCTTTCCATGAATTCTAATATTTTTGTTTTTCTGCTACTTAGAGTTCCACTTTAGCAAAATATGGAAATGATTAACAGGAGGAAAACCTATCCATGACTCTGCCATGGAAATTGGTAGAAATGTCCCAGCTGTTGTAAAACTAAGTCTCCAATAGACTCCCTTCATTGGTTGTGTATTGGAGCTCATACTTCATTCTCACAGTTATTTTGTGGGAACAATATTGAAAATGTTCCTGCCAGAAAGTTTCCTTTCTCTGAATCCATAGATGCTAAATGCAGATTCAAAATGAATGTAAGATACAAATGATTGAAAAATGTGCTGAGAAGTTTTCGTATTATGTAGAATCCTTGTCACCTTGATAGCTGAAGGGTATGATGTGTATTCCTTTCTGTCTTGGATACTGTAAGATCACAATTTACACATGCCTTATGCACCTTTGCACCCCTGTTTGAGTAAGTAGCTAATATATACAGGTGAGTAAGTAGTCAAGCAGATAGCTTTACTTCTCCCCTCATTTCTCTGGAACTTTTTGGTTCACCACTGCTTCAGTTCAGTTGCAATCTTTTCTGGTTTCTTATCATAGTAACACGACAGGCCTAGTTCTGTCAGCTGAAATAATGAAATATTTCTCACTAGTGAATGATTCAGGTGATTCAAAGCCAGATTTTTAAAGCAAAATATTTTTCACTCTCCTGAACTTCCTACCCATTAAACAAAGAGATAAAATAGTCTGTGTATACCAAATCCTACCTAAACTTTATTGTTTTACTGGAAAAAGTGAGAAGCTATGATTTCATGCTATGTCCACAGCTATTCTGAGCTGCATATTTCTGTCTCTGTGTCTTTCTTTTAGTGTCCTAAGCAACTGTTGGTAATTCATGGCCTCCTTCCTGGAGAGACAATTTGTAGCTGTCCAGTTCTTCTAATTTTTGTGTGTATTCTGGTCTTGACCAGAAGATCTGTATAACTTTTATCTAACACCTGAAAAGAATATTTTTCCATTTACTGACCAAGCCATTATGACTTTAAGTTATTGTCTCTCCACAGATATAATTATCCTTCTTTTTATTTACAGCTGGTGCTTGTCTTTGCATGTAAAATGCATTTACATCCCCATACATATAACAGTCCTTAACACATTATGTACTGACTGTATATGAAGAGCTATGTGACAGTCAGAAAATTAGTGTATATCAGTCTACATTATCAACAGAAACCATGAGATAAACATACATAGTTTTGCTGTATATACAATATGCTCCTAACTCAGCAGTGGGCTGTGGAGTTCAGACCCACAGTGACGATCATCATAGTGGTGAGACATTGGAAAGATTTAAAGGTACATCTTTCTCTGTTCTTCCACTTTGGGGGTTGTTATTTGTTGGCTAATTAACATTTTTTAGTTGGTCTTTGCCAAAGAGTGCATCAGACCTGCTGTAACGTTTTCAGGTATTGGACTATGTGTAAATGGATGGTGGAACTCTCTATATAATGATATGTTGGTTCCCACAATATGATTGCTTCTGATAGAAATTATTGTTCGAAAATCATTGTTTGCTTTCGTTTCTTCTTTCCCCTCAGATCAGGGGAATTCTTGAACTTAATTCATTGCCCGTGAAATAAATGACTGGAGCCCACTGGAAAAGGAAATAGTATAGTGGACAAGCAATTTCTCTGATTTGTTTTTATCAGCTGTTGCTGAGGTTCTCCAGTAAGTCTGGTCTTGGTAAAGACTTTCAGTTTTATCCATTAGATCTCTTTTGTGAAGGAGAAGTTTCCTGTTAAGGTACTTCAGTAATGGCCAGAGTCAGAGAACAAGTGGGAATACAATCTAACAAAAGAAGGAAATGACAATGTAAGAAAAGTACTTCTTTGTACTTCAATGAATGCTTTGTCATATTCTTTCTGTTGGTTAGTGGCAGACAGTGTTTCACAAAGCACCATTACAGGAGGACTTATATAATGCTAATTTGTCCAGGCATTGAATAGTTGTTTCCACTTTGGAGGAAAGAAACTGTACCTGGCCTCTGCCTTCTGTTCTATTTTTATTTTACACTCTTTTCATATTTTTGGAAGGCATTTTATTAGTGTTTCCCAGAAGTGTCTAACCATGCATTGTAGAAAAGCATGTCTGCCTATGACTTTCTATGGAAGCCTGGTTTGTGAGGCCTTTTCATTTTTAACTATTGTAAATGCTTTCTAGCATTGAAGAAAACAAAACCATAACTGGGGAACAGGAGAATGTCCATGTCCTTCCTTTTTTTAATTTAAACAATCTTTAACTTAGGGGTCTACCCAAGAAACACTCCCTTTGAAAAATGAAACCAAATCTATTGTTCTACTAGATTTTTTTTGGCAGGGTTTTTTTTTTTTTTTTTAAATTGTTGTTGAATGAAATGAAGTCTTTGATTAGTAGCAACATACTAACAATTAGGAACTTCTATATACCTACAAATATATTCTTCTACAAAAATTGGATCTCTGAGTTGAATACCACTCACTCCAATGAATAAATGCCAGTTGCATTAAGTAGTGGTGTAATAAAGGAGGATAACTCCTTGGTTTTCTTTTTACCAGCATAATAAGTTATAGTAGTAATTTTCTGTGAGGGTTTTAATTTGCCAGTATAATATGCAGTGAGCTTGTAATGGTTCCTGAACTAGGTCTAATTTTTTCCCTTTCTTCGCCATTTGAGGGCACTTCCTCATACCTCTGAGTGCTTTCAAGCCCCTAGTCCTTTATCTGTCTTTGAGCATAGCTAACATTTTGCCATTCCACTGACTTTGAGCACCAGGCTTCCTTGATGAGTCTAACTGACTTGTGGTCAGGGTTGAATAAAACAGACAGAAACATTTTAAATCCAAAGTTATTTTTAATATTAATAATCAAATATAGCAAATATAAAATGGATTTTAAAATGCAGTCTCTTCTTTCTATCTTACTCTTCAGCTTACCTCTTCATGGGTACCCTGGGTTGGTTTGACTTCTGCAGTTGCTCAAAGATCTGCGTAACACAGTAGCTTTTTCAGAAAAAAGCTAAAGGACTTGAGCAACACACTACAATCATTAAAAGTGGTTTTTAAAATAGCATCATATCCCTTCATGGTTAACTTCATGTGTTCAGTTTCTCTGCTAGCCTACAATACTATAAAGCTTTCCGACTGGGTACTGCACATCTCCCTTTTAATTTCAGTCTCAAAGGTGATGAAGGAGGTTTAAAACCTGCTCAGATGGCCTAGATCTGTCAGAGAAAAGAAAGTCGAGCCCTTCGCATAACCATTGCAGATACTCTGAAATTCACTCTGAGAATCTCATATAATAACAGCTCTTTGGGTGGTTGATTTTGACTGAAAAGGTGAAGGTGGAGCCACCTTTCAGCATTTTCAGCACTAATAAAACTTGTGGTTGGAATTTACCTTTTCACTGATATTATCAAATCCAGAAGCTGGATAACAGCTACAATTGTGTTTTACCACCCCCTTGTGTTACTTGATTGGCCTGAATATCTTTTTCCAGCAATTAAATTTTGTGACTTGGAATGATACAGCTAGACATAGCAGTCTCATAGGTCTCATAGTATTATGTTTCTTTGCCTGTTCAAACATATGGTAGTAATTTTTTTTTTGAAGTTATTCTTTTTAATCTTGAAGCCTCTGCTCAAAAATTTATTAAACCTCCTGGTATTTGGAGAAGAGTAATAATGGCGCATCATCAAATAAAATTCCTTGGCCAGCATACAGAACTTGAAAAGAACACCTTTTTTGACATCTCCCTCTCTTTTTCAAAAACTCCCAAAAAACAGAAGCTACACAAGATTAAAAGGGAATACACCTTTAATTGTGATTTATTTTGTTGTCAGATAATGAACCTTTGCAAAGCTACATTTGAAATTACAGTATCTTATTTTAATGGTAAAAGAAACTCCTTCTTTAGAGACTTCAGTGTTCGGCAAAGAGTAAAACACTTTGTATGTCACATTGTTGCTGCTTTGTGAAGTTTAAAGAAGATTCCAGTGCTGCTTGGCTTTAGGCATTGGAAATTTGGTCATAATCTACCAAAAAGGGCATTAGAGGCAGGATTCAGCTTAAGATTGACACCTAAAATAGACGTCCAATTGCAATTGCCTACATGAGAGGTAGGTGCTTTAGCTTCATAGTCAAGTGACATCCAGGGTAGGGTTCAGATGCATAACATAATTTAAAACTTTCCAGAGCATCTTGTCTGGCCTCCAAGTGCTGCCTCAGATGGTTGCAGAACCGTATCTGAATCAGATGCAAAATAGCTTGCATGACATCTGCTGATCCCTTCTCTTGGGCATCTCAATTGGCCCTAGATGGTTATGTTTGGGCACTTGAATCCTGTTGCTTATCAATAGACCTAGAAAGTGATTCTGCTTGCTTTAACACGGTATCTATGTTGGATCAACTAAATTGTACTTCAAATCACAGCAAGTTGGTTAAGTTGAATAACTTGCCTTAAAGGTAGCATTTTAACTATTTGTAGTGAACATTTTAAATGTGGCAAAATATTTAAGATACTTGGATGGAGTTTATAACAATGTACCAGATCAATAACATGTCAGACATCATGTTTCCCTCTCTACTCAGCATGGGTGAAGCAGCAACTTGAGGACTGTGTCCAGATGTGGGCCCCTCACAACAAGAAGGATATTGGTGTGATGGGCAATGAAACTGGTGATGGTCTGGAGCACAAGGCATATGAGGAGTAGCTGAGGGAGCTGGAGGCGTTTAACCTGGAGAAGAGGAGGTTCAGGGGAGACTGTATCACTCTTGACAACTGCCTGAGAGGAGGTTGTACCCTGGTGGGCGTCAGCTTCTTCTCACAGGCAACTTGTGAGAGGATGAGAGGACAGAGCCTCTAGCTGCATCAGGGGAGGTTCAGGTTGGACATGAGGAAAAAATTTTTCATGGAAATGTTAGTTAAGCACTGGAACAGGCTGCCCAGTAAGGTGGGGGAATACCATCTCTGGAGGTCTTCAAGAAATGACTGGACATGACAGTGCTGTGGTTTATTGGATAAGGTGGTGATCGGACAAAGGTTGGACTTGATCTTGGAGGTCTTTTCAAACCGTAATGATTCTGTGATTTAGTTAACTGAACTGAGTACTTATATTTCAATGCCTAAATTTAGGTGCCATAATCTTGAACATATTGGTACCTCTGTTACTGAGAGAAAACAGAAAGAATAGTAGCATCATATAAAACAATTATGAAATTAATTAACGTTGGAGGAAATTTCTACTAAAACTTTTATTTTCATTTCATTTTTGTCTGTTGTTCAGTGCTGTAGTCTAATACAAAATCCTAATGTGTGAAAAAGCCCTCTGTTACCCCCTTGAAAGTCTGGATATTAAGCTGAGGTCTGGAATATCTTACAAGTTATGAGCCTGGTAATCAAACTGTTTAAGCTAGATTTAATGTTTCTGATAATTCTAAGAGAAACAAATAATCAGAGACTCTTAATAATAAAATAATAATATATAATATGTTACACATATTATACATATATGTAATAATAAGAAAGAAATAATCGGCTTTTATAAGTCAGTCTGGAAAGGGTGATTCCAGCTTTTCTTCTAGTTTATAAGGAGCATGACATCAATTAAATTTTATTTCTCAGATCAGGATTTGTTGCTGAGACCATCATCTAGAAGGATAGTTAATTCCAGAACAAGCATTTACTGAACTATGATCTAACAGCAGGAAATGAGAGAAAAAGTTTCCACAAGAATGAATAACCATATACTGAATGTGCGTAGAAATCTACTTACAGAGTTTCACAGCAATAAACCAAATGCGGAGTCCTGAAAGAGGTATATTCTGTGTTAAGTATTTTTGTGACAGTGGCACTTAGCATGACCTTTCAGGAATGAGGTGCTGAACAATGGTAAAACAAAACATTTTTCTGTCCTTTGCTTTGGTTCACTTGCAAGACTGATGCCTTTCAGTCCTCAGTCCTCACTGCATCTGCCTGTCATTAAGTGTACAGCTCTAAGTCAGTGGTCCGTGTGTCTTGGCCTATGAGGAGTGGGAGGTATATAATTTCTGACATCTACTTGTGTTTTATCAAAATACTGAGAATGTTAACAAGGATTTCTTTTGGGGTTTTGATTTTCTAATGAGCAACTTGACTGTGATTCATTAAGCTTCTCTAGTTTTGGCTCTTTGTAGAATACAGGTCTACTGGCATCAGTCCCCAAACTCCCACTGTGCTCATTGGCACTGGATAGCATCAATCTATGGAACAGAAAAAATGACCAACATGAAACAAAGCAACTCTCCTTCCTTTGTCTAATGGGAGTAAGTAATATAAAGAATACATATGCTTTGCTACTTCTTAGATTCTTAAACACTTCACTACAGAATTACAGAGAATTTTATACAGAAGAAGTACTTCTGCTTATCATTTGTGTGGTGAAGTGATTCTTAGTGTAGACAGCAACAGCTGAACTCATTTAGTAAACAAAAAGCTTGGGCCCCAATATTGACATGATTAGGCAATGTATCCTCCCCATATTCCCCTTTTTTTGTCTTCTGCAGAATTACTCTCTTCTCAGTTGCTGCAAAGTAATTTTTGACTGTATTTTTATTTGCTGAGGTTCTTCAAGGCTCTTAGGAAGAACCTGCCTTGATTCCTCCAATAGTTATATTTGTGAAGTATTTTTTTGCAGGACACTTCTATTAGCAGAACATCAATATCTGACTAATTAGAGATGAAATGTCCAGGCAGTATTGAGTAATGCTGTTTTCTAACTTACTAATTAATTGCAAACCAGGCAAAAATGTTAATTATGGTCGGAAAGATCCTAAATGCCATTTTGTGAAGAGTTATTTTAATTGCAAGAAATTATGCAAATAACCAAATATATAACATTTTTAAAAAAAAAGGTTTCTCATGCTATTGTAATACAGACACAAAATGTTTTATGTCAGGTGAAATTGTGAGCTCCTGCAGGAATTTGAGGATTAGAATTCTCTCAGTGAATAAACATTATCCTTCTTATGTACTTAGCTCCATTCTTCTATACATGTCCCCTTCAAAAAAAAAAAAGGTTTTTTAAATTTGATTTTAGAATGCTTATACAAATTTAAAAATTCTGGTACATTATTTGTGGTATGTTACGACAACTGTAATTGCAAGCTTCAAAACTAATGACCTGTCTTTAAATATTAGAGTGGATAGACATACATATATTGATGGATGCAGTTTAAAACCCCAGGGCCTGTCTATAATAGAAAGAATTAGCATCTGCATTTTGTACAGCTGCACTGATGGTGAGTGCTATTTAGGTAAAAATGAATGAGGGATGAACTTTTTTCAGCCCTGGTTCAAAGCATCATTACATATTGGACCAGGTTTTGACTGAGCCGTGAGCCTGCATATGGCTAGAATTCCCTTGAGCTGTATGAGAACAGCTTTAAAATAAGGTATCTGATGGTTAGCAACCAGGCAGTGCTGTATCTGCTTTGGGTCTTTTTTTTTCTGAGTTTGTGCAAATGCATTCATTTCACGATAACAAGTACAAACAGTGCTTGTGCAAAGCGAAATATGTCTGCTGTGCCTTCCAAACTTCCAAACCACCACTCTCTCTATCTCTTAGATGGCATAGAAGTATTTGAAGGCTGCAACAGTGCACGATCTTCAGGAAGCAGCTCACATTTTGTACACATGCATAAGTACCTGCTGTAAGCAAACACAAAAGCACAGAAAATAAAACTGATTTACCTATTTTTAGGCTATTTTTGTGGCAGCTTTTGTAGGACCCATATTAATCAGCATACATATATATTGTGTTTGTAGTGAATATCTGTCAAGAGTCAGTAAATTCTTTCTTCATAAAAAGCAGATTGCATTATTAAGTTGGGGTCACTATTTACATAAAATTTAATATTTACCTTTTTTAGCTTTAAGCAGGTTTTATTTTGATTGCTATATAGATGTATTTATAATCAATTGCCATTTCTAGAATAAAAAAATGAGGGAGCTTACAGAACTTTTCAAGTTCTTCTGAGTTTCTTCACCTTTCATTTCCTCACAAGCCTCCCCAAATGAGTACATCAGCATCATTTCCCAAAAGAAATTTTGCTACCGTTACTTAATTCTACATAGAATTTTATATCCTTTTCATAGCAGCACAGAAGAGAGCATTGGAAAAACTCTCACTAAAATCTTGACTTTCATCCTACTTTCACTCTAAATGTAGACCAGGAAGTCTGCTTTCTGGGGAGCTCACTTGTTTTTTTTTTTGTAGTGTCCATCTGACCTTCTGGGCTACCTTAGCAGCACTGCTTAGTGTTCATGGGAATGAAACTTCAACATGAAGAGACAGCAGATTTTATCTTGGGTAATGAAGATGTCTTTCTCAGAGCCAATAAACCAAATCATCCCCAGTGAAAACATTTTTTGGACAGCAGGTCCAGCATTTTCAGCTGATGCCTGCCCATGGTACTTTGTGTTAGGGATATGAAGTTCTTAGAGCTTCCATTGACCTCAGTTATAATTTGCGGTTCTGCAACTACAAGTGGGAACTTTCTGTGAGCACAAATTAAGATTGCATGTGCAAATTGTGAGACAGCCTGCATAACTTACTGTCATTTGTGCATGTAAAAAGATTATGTGCATACAATTCAGCCCATATGCTGAAAAAACAACACTGTATTTTAATCAATTTCCCTAGTTAAATCAAATTTAAACTACTTGCTAATCTATCTGCCCAGAAGAGTCCTCTCTCAAATCTGTATGAAACTTCTCTACACTAAGCAGGCCAAAGTTTTGAAAATTTTCTGGAGGTACAGCTTGCATAAAAGGCTGTCATGAAGTCCTGGGAAAAGGAGATGAACATTAGTAAGGTTTGTGCTCAAGTAGTCTACTCAGACAAACTAACCCCCATCTTCAAACAATCTTTGCCTAAATAATGTTTTTGTGCATCTTTGCTGTAATGATACCTGCAGTGGGTATTTTCTCCAAAAACTTGTGTGAAACATTCCTGAGAGAGAAGTTTGCTGATTGCAAGTAGCGTGTTGAATTTCTTTTTTTCCCATTTCATTTAATTGAAATTTTTGGCTTCTAGCCAAATGTGGTGTAAGACATTTTTAGGTCTCGATCACTAAACAAATTGTTGTAGGAACTGCATCCTCATTGCACATAGGATGGGTTGGCATTTCTAGTTCAGCTTATTTAGTTCAGTGACTGTAGCTGTTATGCAGTACAGGTGACAAGAAGGTCCTTTGCCTTTGTGCTTTAGTTAGAAAGCTTAGTTAGACAGGGGATGCTGTTGTGTCAGCTACAAGGTTAGAATCACTGTGGACTTCCGATGCTTGAGAGAGCTGTTACAGCCTTGAGATAAAAAGATGTGGCTCTTAAGTGCAAGGACTGAAATTCAATGCATTTTGAGTTGTGACATTCACTGTTTCAATCCTTAGTGAAACAACCTTGAAGCAATATTCACCTTAACTAGTCCAAACAGAGTCTGAATCACTTTTCCTGCTCATGAGAGACAAAGCTATCAGGATACATGCATGTTACCCCAAGGACCATATCTGAGTTTTCTGCAGGTATTTTTTGTTGGTCCGTAAATACATCTAAACTTGGTTTGCGAACAGAAAAAAACAGCTGACCAAATATCTTGGTTTCAGAGTGGTACTCCCCAATTTAGTGCTCCCACTGGGACTCTCCAAACTGTGTGCTGCTCATTCACTTCATTCTCCTGTGATGCGATGGAGAGGAGAATTGGAGGCACAAAAGGCTGAAATAACAACATTTACTGGAAACAGCAGTGAGATAAGAAAACTAACAGCAGCAGTAACAGTACTAATGACAGAGGGTACAAGAAATAAATGATTCACACAGAAACCCCCTGACAATAGGCAATACCTGGCCACTCCCTTTTCCAAGCTGTGCCAACCCTGAAGGGAGCACTTCCCTGACCCTTCCTCCTGCTCCCTCCCTAAAATGATGTGAGGTGATATAAAGTAATCTCTGTGTCCTAGCCATGCTCCTTCCTGAATGTAGCAAAACTTTGCCCAGTCCTGGAACCAGGTCATCAAACTTTTCGGATTTTTCTGTGGTTCAGGACTAACAGATTTTGATCCATCATATACATTGAATTTTTTAAAATTCTACAGAGGAATGCTTTTGTGACTTTGCTTGTAATTATTGAAAATGCTGTATTTTGACATCATAATTTGGAGAGCAATTTTCAAAGTTATGGAAAATGAGAGCTTGCATAGCCATGCAGTTATCTATGGTGACCTGGACATTTTGTATTGATGTGTTTGAATTTTAAAGGAAAAGTATGTCCTTTTATGAATCTTACCTTTTGCACATTCTGTTTGATCTCATGAGATTGCTGTATTGTTGATGACTCTGTATATTGGAAATTTACTGTCCTCTGTTGGGGATATATACTGTGCGTCTCGTACCAGGTGCACTAGAGCATTACTGAGTGCCTGTGATGACTTATGCAAATTGGAACCCCTCATCTTGTAGGCAGATGATTTACAAATCAGGCTTTGTATTTTTTTTAGGTCTGGACTGAAGGTACTGGTTTTCAACCCTTCAGTTTGGAGGACTGAAATTTCTCCAGTAACAGAGAAGTTGGGTATGGAATGTGTTCTCTGACATGGTACTAATTAAGGTTGAAGAAAAACATGGGAGACAACATCCCCCATTTGGAAGCCGCTTGGGGTAGCTGACTCTTGGAAAAAGACTTTGAATTCTTAGTAAACATCTAACACTGATGAGTAGTTCAGCAGTGTGCAGCTCTTGTGCTCTGTCTGAAGCTGAGTAAGTGCTTTCAGGATCTTTAGCAGTCAATTAGATTCAGTTAGGGTGTGACCTTCAAAGGCCTTAGGGAGAGACAGTGTTCATGAGATGGCAGTTCTGTGGAGAAAGGTCATCCCCGTATTATCTGAAAGTGTTTTACAGTAAACATAGGGGCCAAGCAATTGAACTTGTGCATCTTCAAATAGTGCCAGATAGAGGAATGTGACAACATTTAAAAAAACATACAAACAAACAAACAAAGTGAACCCACATTGTTTTTCAGTACAGACCTCAAGAGTTATTTTTAGAATAAAATCTGCCCTCAATGGTTAACTTGAAATACAAAACAAAATGTTAAAGATGCCTTTCTTCTTTTGACCTTTCCCACTTCATACTTCTCAGCATAATGTTGTTTACAATGTAAATACATCTAAATATTTTAGGAAAATGAAGCGAGACCTCAAGTTCTGGAAAGAGCAGAAAAATGATGTGAAAGTTTTGGCTGCCCTTCAAAAACTTCAAATCCACAAAATCTTAGATCAATGAGCTTGCCTCATCTAGAGACTTCTGAGAGGAAGTGGTGTATGTATGGATCTGTGGCCTAAGCATAAATGTTTTCTGAACCATGCCTGTGCAAAATGGATCAAATACTAGATTTCATAATCTGCTTTTCTTTGATTGCTTGGAAGAGAAGACTGTTCATTTTAAAAAAGTTTTATTTTCAAAATAAATGGGCTGTGATTACTAAGAGTTTATTGAAATTGAGATTTTTTGGTAATGTCCTTGAAGAAGAACTAAGATATAATGTGGGGTGGTTTTTTTTTTTTTTTTTTTTTTTTTTTTTTTTTTTTTTTTGTTTGTTTGGGTGTTTTGAGGACTTTTAGATGTAACTGTCGAAAGACAAGTAGCATGCTAGTATGAATGACCAAGAAGAAGCTAATGTTGATTAGATTCTTTTCCTGCTTACTACTGTGGCTCACCTGCCTTGATGTCATGGAAGGGGAAAAGAGTCAGCTTCTCTTTTGAGTGTTCTTGGGATATTTATTTACAATTCCGTCTCTATCCAAAATTGTAATTTTAGGGTGTGGGAAGAGCGATTTCTGAAGTGATGGATGGCACTTGTGCATGAATCCAAACAGATGACAAAGTCCTTTTCATTGCCACATTGAGAACTCAGTGAGAGCTGTTCCAAGGGCCGTATGATAGAAGCAACTCTGGCACAGTAAGGTCTGGTGGTTGTGTCCAAATTCAGCTGCTGCTACCTGGGATGCCCAGGAATAATAGTTTGTGTAGGCAGTGCCAGCAGCTGGAAGGAACACAAAAATTTTCAAAAGAGGGAACCAGCAGGCTACAGGTAGGGTCGAGCACATCAGTAGTTTTTGCTTGAAAATGTATTTCAAAGACAATAAAGTTTACTAATAAATTGGCCAGAAAGGGGTGGCAGATGACCCAGCTTCTGTTTTCAGTACTTTTGATCCCAAACATATAAATATGTAAAACTTGTATTGATATGTAAAAAGAAAATAGTCTAAAGTCATAACTGGCTGTAGAATTTGGTGCGAATTAGATGTGTGGAGGCAGAGGTGTATGTGGCTGTTCCTTTCTGCCTTTTATAGACTACTCATGTCAGTGTTACCTGCTTTGCTTGCTCCCCACACAGAGCTGACCTTGTTCTGGCTGGCCTTGTACTTTCTCATTTCTTTGTCTGTGTTAAAGCCAGCTGGTTCTCTCTATGGAAATTCACAGCTAGGACCCTTTCAGCAGATGTCTACATGGCTTCAGCAGCTCTTTTCCTCTGCCCTTCTGTGGCTTTATTAGACTTTTACCCTCACATTACAAAGTGAAAGCTGAGTTACTCAACTTTCTTGAAGTGTGTAGCTATTTGAAGGCTATTTATAGTTGAACTTGAGAGCATATGGAGTGAGCATAGCCAGAATATTTATGACCTCCAGATCGCTGCCCTTTCTTCACTCAACCCCCAGATTTACGTAAGACATTGTAGCCTTTTATTTTTGAACCAGGATCTGTCCTGGTGCATTATACAAGAAGATTTTCTCCTGGAAACTGCAGATAAATTAGGCTGCTTTCCAGCAGCATAACTTCATGGAAGTTTTCACACAGTTTATAACAAGATTATAGATGTGAGAAAGATAATGCTTGTTCAATGTGTAAGGGGGACTGAACTCAGGTTTGGGAGATCTCATCACCCACAAGACATGCTGAGAAGTCAAATAATAACATTGTCAAAGGGGTGCAGCAAATGATGTCTTTATCTCTACCAGCTTTGGTAAAAACATTTGAGAATATATATACTTGCTACGCTTGTTATTGCATGAGAATTCTTGCTGCTTTAGAAGAAGATGGGCTCAATTTGCACCAAACCAGGTGCTGAGTCTTCTTTTAGGACAGTGGCTTGTGTCCGTGAGTGAGAAGAAATACACATGGCTGTTTAGCCTCCAAAAAAGGCTGGGAAACACCCTGTCATGTCTCAGGGAAGACAGTCATCTCTGCAGAACTTTATACTTTTTGCAGCTCAGATTTTAAAACTGTTTTCTGGAAACTTGTGATGTTCTAAAAGACCTCAGGCCTATGTTTGAATACTCAGGGTTCCAAACCTCCATAAAATTCTTTCTAAATGTTCTGCTTGCAGAAGTGACAAGACTTTGAGATCTTTGTACAAATACAAAGCTGGGCCAATTTTGTTTATACCTGTTTTTATTTTCAACTAAAAATTTTGCTTAAGATTTTTAAAGTTAGCAAGGATCTTGACAAAACTTCGTGTGGCAGTCTTTCTCTGAGTACTTGCATTATTCTGACAAAAAAAGTCTTTGTAAATGGACAGTAAACTTAATTGGTTTTTTTGGATGAGCATATGGTTTTGATGGGTATTTTGAGTATCTTATCCAGTGTATACCAGAAGATGTCTGGGTGAAGGAGTTACCTATACTCAGGGCTTCTAATGCAATCTTGTTTCCCCTGTGTAGGGACACATTCTTGAAAGTATTTTTCAAACAGAAAAAGACAAATTGCCCATTGTAGGTAGGAGACGGATTCTTCTGTGATATAAATTGACTGAGATTCCCAATGAAGGTTGAAAGTGGAAAAAAAAAAATAACCACTACCAGAGAGTATCAACGCTATATCATTTTCATGCTTTTGGAATATATCATTACTCTGATGGGGAACTGAATAGAAACCTTTTCCTTTAAGTTTTCCTCTAAAGTCAGAAATCTGTTTTGGAATTCAACCTGAGCTTTTTGAAAGAACAGGTATGGTGACAAAGGTGGCCTTTTGATTGTGGAAAGTACTTAGTTTTGGGTTCAGTGTATGTGATTATTCTGGAATTGCAGGCTGCATAAAATTGTCAAAAAGGCATTGTAGGAGAACTTCTACATTCCCTGGCTAGTTCCTTGCCATCTGTCTGCAGTGTTATGACCATCTCTAGTTAATTATTCCTTCAGGCTCTCAACAGATCCTGTACCTTCCAAGGTGATGCCCTATGGAGGTTATGGTTTTCTTCAGGCACTTGGCAGAGCATGTTGTCTTAGCTGGGGATCTCACTCAAAGTCCAATAATTGAAAAAAATGTCACGACTCCTAGGTGTTTGTCTCATATGCTTAGCAGTGTGGGTTGAAGGGAATATATTACAACATGCTTCCGGAATTCTTTAGGCTTTTTAGAGTGTAATTGATAACAGATTTTGATTCAAGGTGGTGCTGTTGATCTTTGTTTATCTGATCTTGCATCTTAACTATCTAGGAAAACAGTAAGACGACAGGTGCACCAGATTGTAAGTATTCAACCCAAATAAGGTGGTACTGTGACCTATGGTTTCCTCACATAACAACACTAGAGGACAAGAATATTAATTACAAAGATGGGAAGAGCCCTGAAATTTTCTTGATCTCAAGATGGATATGACAGGCAAGTGGCATATGTAATTCATAATGTTTGGAGAGTTCAAGCTTTGTAGCAGATCAGCTGTCTTCCATGCAGGAGTAATCAGGTAGGGATCAGGAAATTTTGAAATTCCCTGGGTTGGACAGAGTGATGGAAGAGTGTGAAAGAAATGCCAAAGTATGTATGGATGGAGAAGAAAGAGGAGAACAATGATGGGCCTTGTAGAGAGGCAGAGGGTGTTCTTAGTATGGTTTGTGGTTGAGGTGCAGAACTGCATGCTGCAGATTGTTGTGGGCTCTAAAAGTGTACTTGACTCAGAAATGGTCACTTCCATGAAGAAAATTCCACCAAGTTCTTATGAAAAATAAAAAATGCCCTTTCTGCCTCAGGAATTAAATGAGATGCAAATTGCTAGAAGTTGTGAGCACGGGGAAATGATCACTGCATGTTTATCCTCTTACAAGCAGTGTATAAACTTCTTACAAGGCTCCTGCTGCTGCTGCCTGTTAGAAACTATTTATGGGAGGAGATGTACTTTCAGTCTTGTCCTGTACAACTGTTCTCATGAGCAGGCAGACTGGATTTCCAGAGTGATACACCTGTGAAGAGTAAATTGCCCTCTGGTAAGGGGAAAGACTCTCTTTTGTCTGCTTTCTCTGGATCACAAAGTAAAGTAAAAGTCCTCAGAAAATATGTGAATTCTGTAGGAACTCTTATTAGAGGAGCTGTAAACTTGCTACTTGGGAAAATGTTTTCAAAAGATGTCTTGTTTCTCTGATTAAGTGGGAATGTGAGGCATGATATGGAAGCCACATATCACCTTAACACCAGGGAGGATAAAACCACCTCTGTACTGGTGTTGCAGTTGATGATTTTCTCACCTACTAGAAGTTAATTTTGAATTATTTTTAAAATATCAGAACAAACATTTCTATAAAACGCTGAATTTTAAACACGATTTAAGATGCTCATTTAGACTGACAAAACCTTGCTGTTTCTTAACTGTAAATGTAATTAATGTTATGTACAATTTTTCAAGACTTTGCTTTGATCTGTTTTTTGTGGTTCTGTTACTGAGATGAAAACAAACTGAAATTAAAAAGTATCAGTGACAATGGTGGGAAAATCTCCCACTCCAGGCAGCAGTCCCACTTGAAAATACAGGGAAGAAACCAATTTTTAACAGAAAGTTTAGGTTAATAAAAGGTTATCAGTATCCAAAAAGGCCTCACAAGCTTACGTTTAAGCTTCTGTTCTGCTCAGTCAAACATGGATGGCACAAACTTTTCAAAATGCTTACTCTTAGTGAGTGGGGTTTTAAACTTTCGATTAAGTTTTGTTCTTTTTTTTTCATTGTGTGAAAAGCTCTTACTTTTGCTTTGCATATAGTTTATCTAAGTACAGGTCTGAGATTTCATCATACCTAATGAGACTCAAAAGTAAGCAGTCTTTAAATACTTTGAATGGATACTTGAGATTTTTATTGCTGTCTCTGGGATTTAGCTATGCAGCTCTTATGGAAATCTTCCAAGGGACTTTGAAAATCAATACCTCAAGAGTGACCAGAGCATGAAGGTGTACCTATATGCATTTTTTATTTATGCATACCATGACGATCTTACTGGAGTGGAACAACTTTTTTCCATCTTAATCTGCCAATCGTGAGTTCCCTTCAGAGCTGCATTAGGCTGAGAGTTTTGTCCGGTCTTCTAATACCTTTTCTCATGGTTTTGGTTTGTCAAATGTAAGATTACCAGTGATGTTCCTCTATAGATGTCATCACAAGAGTTCTACTTACATGTGAGCGTTTTGCTAATCTTTTATGAGTCATTACACTTGTTTTGACTTTCTCTCTGTATAATTATTGCAGAAGAGAAAAATACCACTGAGTATAATGTTAACATCACCTCTTCTACAGCCTTTACACACAGTCCTTTGAAAAGGGAATGATGGAAAAGAGCAGTGAACAACAGTATGATATAATGTATAATCGACATTTGGAGATTTTAATTTACACAGTGTTACCTTTTTATTTTACATATTCTGAGATACATTTTTACTTGATGTACAGGTTCAGTGATGTGGTAAGGAGAGGCTGAAATGTGAAATGGGTTGCAGTCTGGGAAACAGATTTGGTTGGGAATAAAAGGGTTTTTTGAAAACATAAAAATGTTCTTAGGTTTTAGGGGAAACATACATGTATTCAAGCCTATACAATGTTCTAATGTTATAGAAATGAAATTACTTCAATTTTGCTTTGAAATGACTTTTTTTTTTTAAATGACTTTTTTTTTTTGAAGTGACCTGGATTCTAAAATGATTGAAAAGTGTGACACCAAAACCATAAAAAATGCCCTTTTGAGTCAGGCAAAACTTAAAAGTTTAAAGAGAATTTTTGTAATTCTTCTTTGCTGAAGAGAAACCTTTTTTTGTTTTATTCTATTTTTTCCCTTCTTTATTGCCTCAGCTACAAACTCCAATGTTTGTACAGATCTGCTGAAGGTAACTTATGTGGGGTCTGAACTTTTTATACTAATTTAAGCAAATACAATGGGTTCCTTTTTCCACATATGTGAAAATCCTGTCATTCTTTTTTTGTACTTGTTGGTCATGATGCAGTTACTTGGGATCTAGCATATATATCCTGGTGTTACTTTCTAAATGAGTTCTCTTCCCAAAGTATTGAGGGGTGAAAAAGAGAGGTTTGGGGAACTTCTTTCCTTGTTCCTTTTCATTCACTTTGCAGATGGGCTTTGTGATATGTAGTACCTTACAGTGCACAGTACAACATTTCCATCAATGTCCCATTCAACAGTTATTAAAAGTAAATATATGTCATGACACTGTACCATGCTGCACGCCTATGATCGATCAATCGATCAATCAATCATCTTACCTTCTAAATTATTTTAAGTTTCTCATACAGTAAGAGCAATGTGAATAGTTCATCCCTGATACACAGAGTTCTGTTAAAAGTACCCCTAATTCAAATAAGCCAGATTTACCAAATCAAGTCACTTTGTAGAATCTAGATTTTTCTTATAATTGTTTTGGATTAAGGAGTGTTCTGCAAATGTTATGAAAAATAATTTTATATAGTAATATTTTTGTCTGTAATCAATTGTATCTATGATTCCATTAGAAGCAGCACCACTGGAGAAGAATTATTTGTTAAATCATTTAAGAGGTGCTAAACAGATTTTGTGTAGTGCATTTTCCTTAATATTTCAGACTGCATCTAAGGCCTCACAGACCATGTTGAGTTGGAAGGGACCCATCAGGATCATCAAGTCCAACTCCTGGGTTTGTGCAGGACACCCCAAGAATCACACCATGTGCCTGAGGGCATTGTCCAAATGCTTATTGAACAGGCTCAACGCTGATAGATGATAGATGTCTAACTTATAGGGTACTGCATCATCTGAATTTGAAAAATATCCAGCTTCTGAGAATGTATGTCTAATCTAGAAGAAATTTAATATTAAGTTATTTAATGAGATTGAATCTAATAAAATCTGCTTTTCAATTGAGGACTTGGTCAAATATCTCTAAATTGCTTCCAAGCAGACACACCTTACCATGGACGCTTATGAGACCTGTAGATACTGTATATTTTATACAGAATAGTGGAGAGACTACAGATCTTTTACTTTTCTATGTGCATTGCTTCAGCCCAACTCATTCCAACTTAATGTGAAATGGCATGATGTACTGAAAAACTGTTATTATTTCTGGTGAGTGGCATGCTAATTTTAAACATGGCTGTAGGCGGGAGTATTTCATATGGTGTGCATTGGCCAACCTGTGTTGCATGTTCCTGTCATCTGCCTGTTTTAGCAAGTGTCTCACCTAAGATTGCTTCGAGCCTGAAAGATTTTATGTCAGACTTCTAATTTTCTTAGTATATTGACATCCCCTGACTTTAAGCTGAGCTGCCACTAATTATGGATTGCTCTTCTTGTATTCTGTTTACAGAGAGAAAGATCAGGGAACATTTATAAATTATACCTTTTTTTAAAGTAAGTATTTAAGTCACCTCAATACTTAGAGCTTCCTGTACAATTATTTTCAGACATACTCATGAGTGTGTTTGTGAATAGATTTAGAAAAGGCTTCCGCTTGGATACTTACTTTTACAGAATGACAGAATGAGATGCTTCTGTAGATGAGGGGGGAAACCAGATATATTCCTCTGCAAATTATTCAAGCTGACAGAAGGATCACTGAAGAGACAAAACTTGTCACATCCTGTATGATTTAGACTGATATCTGTTTGACCCATCTGCACCCATATCTGTATTAAATCCTTCATAAGACTTATAGACATTCTGTTTCTAACTAATCTGTCTTCAAAGCTTTCTAGTTCCTTGTTATCTAAACTTGAGAAATTCTCTGAATTTCCCTGACATAATCCTAGACATTTTGAAGAGCATAAAGCTGTTGATTACAGAAGCTGTATTCCACTGCTCCTTTTGTCTACCTTCATATTGAGGCATTGCCACCAAACCCTGAAGGAATATGTTTGTAGTTCAGTACAATAGATGAAAACTATCTGTAGACGAATGTTTTTCAATGATCGTTTGGATATTGTTGTGTCAGCATTGCTATTCTAGCATGAAAGATAATCTCTTCTTTCCTGAAACTTCTGATGTATTAGTAAAAGCAAATCAAGACAAAGGAAAATTTATTTACCCTTCAAATGGCTCTCTCTATCTTATAAGTTCAGTTGAATTTATGGGACAATTTACAAATAAAATATAATATGCATCTGTATCCAGTCAAAGAGTTTTCAAATAGTGTTCTATTTGAAATTCTTATTTAAATAGGTCTGCATAGTCTATGTGCCATTGTTAATGTAACCTGATTGTAGTTTTCCATGCGGGGCACAATAATTGTTAAAAACTCTAAATGTCTGAAGTTGCATTTTGTTATTTAGGGTATGTGGTTAAGATTATTATTTTCTTCTGTCAGGTTGTTTTTTCACCTTTCTCTCTCCTTAATTTTTCTGATTTAGAATGTGGATTTGCTGCATAATCTCATGTTTCACAAGAGCATGGAAAGCAATTAAGAATACTTTTGGACTGGTTTGGCTCAGAAAAGCCTTCCCCTGAGATAATTTCATGCTGAAAGCAAACTCTGATTCTTGGCAGCAGAAAGAATTGAACCTTTTAAAAAGCAGACTCCCAGTAAGCACAATTAAGTTATTCGACCAAGCGAAGGTTGAATTTAGCCTCTCAAATAAACAACTCTGCCAGCTGCATCAGTACTGCACTGGTCCCAGATTCCCACTTCTTTGATCTGGCGTGGCAAATTCATGAAGAGGAGAAGGTGAGATACTGCATTTATTTGATAGCCTGTCAGATGGAGTACAGGCTGAGACCAACCTCCACAGTTCTCTGTAATGTCAGGGGGACTCATGTGGAGGTCATGGGGACAATAATGCATTTGTCCCTAAATTTGTTTGTATGTATTGTCACTTGGACTCTCTGCATCTTGCCAGTCTTCGTGCCTTTTGCTTGCTTTCCTCTGTGCTAAGACTCCCATTTTGCACACCTTTGGTGTTGTTTTGACACCCTTTCTCTGGATTAGCTTGTCAAAGTATTACAGACTGTGCCTGTGTGACACTTCAGAGGGAGCAGTGAGAAAGTCCCTGTCACTGAGTCATGGTTTCAGCTTGTGTGCAGACTCAGGAAGCCCAAGCTGACATGACGTACATGCTTCTGCTGGTGTTTGTTTATTATAGGTTCAGAGGAACAGGAACCTGGGTGACAGTGTCCCTCAGTGCACCCTGAAGCACCAAAACCAGGCAGAAGAGATGCACTGCTGTGTTGAACTCTCTCATTCCGAATTTCATGTCTTCTCATAAATACTGTGATCAGTCTTTGTATGGTATTAATAGCAAAAGAGCAGCTATGAATGAAATAAGCAGTTTGCACACTTAGTATTTCTCCTGATGCTAAATTCTCACTAAATAATCCTCACACATAATATCATGTCCAAGTGCAAGAGAATGAAGCAATTCTGAGGCCTGCAAGGCTGCAGAGGAGAGTCTTGGTTCTTCTTTGGTTCCTCTCCTCCTCCATGAGAGGCAATCATCTTGGACAAGAAACCCCATTTTAATTTCAGCTAAACTAGGAAAAGGAGAGATAGAGGGTAGCTAAGAAGATGAGGAAACCAAATCTTTATTCTGAAATATAATCTTAATAGCATTTAGTTACTTTAGTGATTTTGTGATTTGGTTACCTGCCTGTTTCCCAGAAAAGCTGCTCATTTTTTTTAGGCACTGTGTAATGGTAAACCTAGGTCTGAGTGAGCTTTCCACAGAGCAGGGTATGGCAGATCTAAGCTCCTGTATACTGAAACACCTCTGTATTTGTTGTGCTTCTAAAATGCTCTTTGAGAGGAGCAAAAATTCAGTGGTGCATCAGTTACTCAGAACCACAGTGAGACAGTATGTCTGTGCAGCAGAGGACATTTTGTTACTGTCTACTTCAGATATCCAAAAATCATTATTTTCTTAAAAAAAATTCATAGTATTCCTTTGCTCTGGACATCTATCACAGTCCTCTCATGACTTTTCCTATGTCAATAAGGACCACACATCCAGAGGATATGCAGTTCAGAGCATCCACCTTAGGTGCTTTGAGATGTCCTGCAGATGATCTGTACCTTATCCTTGTTAGTCTTCAAAAACAAATCTTTCTATTAAAGGGTTCTGCCGAGAATGTCTGAAGTTTTGAAGAGAATTTTTTTGTCAGCTTTGTGCCACTCTACCATGAAGATCACTTCCCTCTCTCTAAGGGTATGCTCTGTGTTTCATTTTTCTTTTGCATGTGTAAGAGGAAACCTGAACCAAATAGTCAAACTTCTGCAGAACAACTCTAAACAATGTAACTGTGGATTCTGTCTTTTTCTGTAATTCTATTTTAAAATCAACCTAACTTTGTATTAACTAATAAAATAAACTTTGTATTTTTTTGAACTCTGTGGTTAAGATTTTAAAAATATATCCAAATGGAACTTCTCCCTTTGTATCCTTGTACCAAGTTGGAAGCAGAAAATAGAGGTTATGGTGGCAGCTTCATATTTCAGATCTTTCTTGTTAGAACTTGATATTACACCAGGCCTCTGGGGCTTGTTTTTGGTTTAGTTTGTTTCGGTTTTGGTTTTTTTTATGCTCTTAAACTTGCTACCTAGATCAGAAAATGCAAAGATAAAAATTTTGGAAATTTTTATTTAATTCTTTAAAGAGCAAAGGTTTGTCAGATATAGTAATTTGTAAGCTTTATTTCAAGTATTCTGTGGATATTTTGTGCAGGATGCAATACAGTAGCAGGCCATCTTCTTCTGATGCGACATGGAAATTCATATTTAGTGGCCTTAACAGAGCCACTGGTATTTCCATTGGATTTCTGCAGCCCATAAAAAGAAGCTGACCTCATACCCTGTTCATCTTCACGGCAGTGTCTTTCCTGTGCTCTGAATTGCTGAAATGACTGTTACAGGGATGCTTCAAGGGCACAGGGTAGAGTGAGGGAGAGAGGTTGGATACTTTTTCACTGAGGACAAGGATTAGGTGAGAGTTTCAGCAAAAAGAGAATTGAAGAAGAAGATCTCTCAGATCCTGTGATTAGGTTAATGGACCTCACTAGCAACTTAAGAAGGACTTAGAGAAATAATATAAATATTCACTTTGTCATATGGAACCTCTTCAAGGGAGCATCAGAGCAGTCCTGTGTACTTGATTTGAAGCGTCAACACCTCACTTCTACATATCACCTGTTCAGGAGTGTGAGAGATCTCACATTTAAACAGTGTACCAGGATGAGAGAAATGGAAAAAGATGAGGTTTGAATTGTATTCCTGGAATACATATGGTACACCTAAAATACTTCAAATTGGATTATGTATGTACTTATATATTTTGTGTCCAAACATTGTTTTATTCATTTCATTTTTCATGGGAATAAACAGAGAAAAATATCTTCAGTTTGTTGGCTTAGACACAAGGTTGCAAAGGTAACAGAGCAAGTGTGCTGTAATGCTGAGTTGAACATTATAACTTTTACCTGGTTAAATTTATTTCTAGGTTGTAATTATGATGGTGATTGTGGCCTAATATGTGTTAAAAAGTCAGAATGCTCCAGAGAGTGAGAATAAATTTGAGGTTTCCAGGATGAGTGAATTTTTCCCCCCAGGAATTAGTGAAGATTGCCATAAAGCTCACTGCAGTTTATGTAGAAATAGTTTCTTAATTGCTCATATATAAGATGTGTAGTGGGGCATATAATGCTAACGTGTTCCAAGAATTCTTGAAGTTTTTGGTTGCTAATAAATGTCATAATAAGGAAATACCCAAGATGATTAATGAAGTAAAAATCTGTGGTGACTAATCTTTATCTAAATAATTAAACAGTAGTTTTGGTCTGATCTTGGAACAGAACAGATGTACACCTTGGTAGTGCAAATCTTCATGAGTATTCTTCCTCTTCTTTTAGCTGAGGAAATAGCTAATGTCAGCTGAAAAGGGCATCAGTTTCTTTGTGGTCAATGAATCCTCAAACTCTGGAATATCCAGATGTTTTTGAGAGTTATTTTTACTATGGAGCTGAAAAGGGGGTAATCCATTATCTGCATGATTGTTTTCAAAACCACAGCAAAACTTCATAAGGAATATTTGGCAATGTGTAAAATTCCAAAATGGAAGTATTTGAACATTGACAGTAAAACCTTAGTTGTATTTATTAATGCTAATTTTAACATGGGTAAAGATCACTCTGCTTTCAAACTAATGGAATCTATTTGCTTCTGGTTGATTACCCAGCATATATGCTGCATCCTATAGGAAGATAAGAAAGAGATAGGTTATCACTTAGTCTTAGGTCATAAGATCACAGGGTAATTCAGGAGAAGGTACCTCAAAGTCCGCTCCTGCTCAAAGCACGGTCAGGTCTGAAGTCAGACTGAATTGTAGAGAGCTTTATCTAGTCTTGTCTTGAAAACATCCAAGAGGAAAGGGCTGCACAGCCTCTCTGAGCAACCTGCTCCCCTGCCTGACTGCCCTTAAGGGTGAAATTTTTATCATGAAGTCCATTCTGAACCTTTTGTTTCACATTACATCCATTGTCTCTTGTCCTCATCCCATGAAGATCTTGACTCCATCTTCTTGTCAACCTCCCTGTAGGCACTGGCAGGCTGCTGTTAAATTCCCCCAAAGTTTTTTTTAGGTTAAGCAAGCCCTGGTTCTCTCAGTCTCTCGTTGTAGAGCAAGTGCTTCAGCCTCAGGCATCGTGGGGGCTCTCTGCTGAACTCCCTCCAGTTCGTCCATGTCCTTCTAGAATTGGACACAGCTGAAGTCCAATGAGTGCTGAGTGGAGGATTAAGGGAGGATGATTTCTTCTCTCAATCTGCTGGCTGTGTGCCTACTAATACAGCCCAAGTGGCTGCTGGCTGTCCCTCTGGCTAGGGCACAGATCTGGCCCATGCCCACCAGGACAGTTTCTGCAGAGCTTCTTCCCAGCCTATCCCTTCCCATTGTGGGCTGCAGCAGGGGGGCTTCCTTTTGTAGGGCAGCACTTGGCTTTTCTCCTTGCTGAATTTCTCACAGTTCTTTTCAGCACATTTCTCTAGCCTGCCTTCATCTCTCTGAAAGAGCTCTGCCTTCCAGCATACCAAGTAGCCCCTCTCTGTTTGGTGTTAATCTGCAAACTGGATGAGTGCACGCTCCGCTGTCTCCTCCAAGATAGTGATAAAAACTTTAAGCAGGACAGGTCCCAGGCTAGAACTCTGCACTCCTTACTCTTCAGAATCTTGGACCCTGCTATTGCATGGTCAGTACAGCCATGGCTGCCTCTCACTATCCCATCCCAGGCAGCTCTTCCCTGTCAGTGAACAGCAGATGCTGGCAAGCATCACCCTGTATGTGCAAGCATCGCCCAGTACCTCTAGCACAAACTTGTCCCTGACACCTTCAGTAATCTTGACTGCTTGTGTGTCCTGCCATGAAGCACTTTCAGCAGACATCAGGGAATCTTGAAAATTGTATAATGAAAATTTTCAATTGTATCTCTTGAATTGCTAAAACATTTTAGGAAGTTTGTTTGTCAGTTTTTAAGACAGGAAGATATTAAGGAATTAAATGAAATTTTATTTATAATTCTGTAATAAATCTCCACAGATATGAATATTTTCCTGTTCAATATTTGCATTTGTATGCTGTGTGATGATCGACCCCTTGCAATTTTTTGTCTTAAGAATCATGAAGGTGGGAATGACGGAAAGCTACTTTCCATTATTGAATACTACTACTAGTGCTTCTACA
Organism: Corvus hawaiiensis; assembly: GCF_020740725.1. Classification (NCBI taxonomy): domain Eukaryota; kingdom Metazoa; phylum Chordata; class Aves; order Passeriformes; family Corvidae; genus Corvus; species Corvus hawaiiensis. Next base: position 47,298,246 of record NC_063216.1, read on the forward strand.
ATATGCAAGAAGTTTTTTTATTATATGATTTTAACAATTATGACAGTCTGATGTTCTGTGTAAAGAAATTTATTTCATAAGGTATTCATTTAAATGCAAGTAACAGCAAGGAATAGAGAATCATTTATAAATATAACTTTTCTCTGAAAATGAAAAATGAAAAGGAATTTCATTCAGTGGTATAGTTTAGATCTGAAACGCTGCTTTCAGAATTTTATTTCATTGAATGAAATTATGTTAGTCCATAGTCATTACTGACAGGTTGAAATTCTGTAGAGACCAGGGTATGGATTGTTGATATGAGAAGCAGAGTGCAGGTGGACTGAGCAGGTGGGCTGAGCAGAGCAGGTATTCTGCTTCGGGAATCTTGTTTCAGAAAGTATTCTAACTTGAGATCCTAATTCACTCAATTTTTGAAACTTTGGGAAATAGAATACATCAATTCCTGCCTAAAATTTAGCAGTGAAATGAATGTTTTCCCTATGTAAACAGTCTTGATAAATTACAGATGCCGACCAAATATTGATTCTGTAAAGAACTATTTTCAAATTAATTTTAGTTGTCCATAAGAAGAGCTTTTTGAAAAGATTTAAAAATCCAAAATGTATTAGAGCTGATAACTAACATCTAAAATAATAAATTGAAGCTTGTGATACTGTAATTTTACATTTGAGGGTGGCAGTAATATACATTGGAGAGAAATGGTATGATCCCAATGACATTTCTGTTCAAAATGTCTTAAAACATAGTATTAGCCATCATTTGTTATTTGTAAGAGGTTGTCCCCATACTCCCTTGTTAATATCATAACTCTTAATAACATTCTGAATAACTGTTGGATTCACTGCTGTTGCTAATTTTAATAGGAAGTTGTTATTGCTGGCTAATAAATGTTTCATGTTTGGAAATCTGCTTTTTTGCTGATCTTTTCATTAAGTGAAAGGCTGCTTAAAGGAGGTTCTGAAGAGCATCAGTTTTTCATGGGATGATAGTTACATTATTGGTCTTGCTGAATTAGATAATTAAGGAGACAAGCATTTAAATAGTTTTCAAGATTCTTGGATGAGTATGTATATTGCAAGAAAACAACAGCTGCAGTTAAAGGCTGTAGAAGATGTTTTGTGAAAGCAATTGACTTGATTTTATAAGAACGTATTTCACACAGTACAGTGGTTTTTGTAGTATCTTCTGTTTCAGTACAAGCAGAACTTTGTAGCTTGCCACAAATTAATCTCATGTAAGTTGATAGGGTGCAAGTTTAATGTTTGGTTTTTTCCTGGGTATGAGGGTGCTTCGACTTTTGGGCTTTTGGTCTTTTTTGAGAGAGAAACATTCAAGAGGTCAAGCTGATAACAAGCCAGACTTGTGCATGACACTGCTTTATGTGCTAAATTGTTCCTTCAGTATTGGCTAAATTTGCCATTCAAAAATATGCATTCTTTGTTAATATGCTGTTTACAATGTGCTAATGTTCCCACAAAGGCCACTGAAGTAGAGCAAATTGTCCCATTGCATTAGTACAGGATTCTGTCTTTGAATAATTCTATTTCATGTCAAATAGCTTTTTAGTTCAACATCATCAATAAAACAGTATTTATTGTTTTGTAAAACAAGTGTTGCTGTTTCCCATGAGTCATCTTTCTGCCTTGTTGACTCACTCCAGGTTTTTTCTACTCTCTCAAACCATTCACATTCTCCTAAAGATTTTGCAACTAAATGTTTGCCTTTATGTTCAGTTTTCACTCTTTTTTAGCTGTCATGGATAAGTGGAGTCATACAGGGGAAGTTGGTTCAGGATGCCAGCTGAATACAATTTCTGTCTTTATGTAGAGAGGAGTAAGCATTTTTTTTCTCTATTTACTCTGCTCAGAACAGGAGAAATTTGCATTTCTTGTATCGTTACGTGTCATAGAGCAGCTGTGGATACACGTGTTGTTCCACACGTGTGGCCAGCACACTTGTAACAGGTAGTGCTGTGCCTTGCAATGACTTCTGGCCTGGTTTGGTGTCTTTGCTCCTTAGGTATGGTTTATGGCATTGATACATTAATATCCTTCAGAGGAGAACAAGCTCATCTGCTCTACATGGAGCAATGTGCTTAATGCTAAGAATATGTCGAGATGACATGAATAGCTATGAATTTGTTCTGTTTCTGGGCAGAGTTACTTGTGTAAGGAGATGTTTTCTGCTCTTGTGTCTATCCGGTGGTGCTGTATACGAGATTCCCAGTGTAATGAATATATTTTACCACTAGATGGTATTGTTATATGAGATTAAGTATTTGCTTTGTGCCAGGGGATGCTGAAGGCAAGAGGACCTTTAGTGGCTGTTAGTCATGTGGGAGGGTGCAGTGGTGGCTTCTGAGTGAAGGGCAGATGGCCCCAGGAATACGGCTTAGCAGTTAATTTAACTATAATTTAGGATTTTTTTTTCCACTCTGTAGCTTGTAGGCATGTTTGAACAATGCAAATCTTTGTAAGTGAGTAAGCTCAGTGAGTATGCTGACAAAACACTGGAAATTGAGGAATGTCTTCAGTTGCTGTCATAGTTTTCCATGATATTTTACATCTTGTCTTCACTAAGGATTTGATTCTCATCAAACACATATCTGATTGACAAAGAGTATTTTTGCAGGAAATACTGAAAAGGAAGGGGAATTTACCTGTATGATCAGGAACATGAGAAGACATGACTTTTAGCTTGAGTGAGGCAGTGATACTCATGTGCTTGCTCATCTACTTCTTAAAAATCCAGGGAGGAAGTAATGTGTAATGTATTCAACAATTTAGCCAAATTATTATGCATCTCATTTCTTAAAGAGAAAGATAACAAGAATTAGCAGCTGTTAATTGTTTGTGTTCTTAGGATGCTTTGTTCTGTGAAGTACCAAGAAAGTCTGCATGAACTGTTTTATCTTGCTGTTGTGTGAAAGGCATTATTCACTTAGCTCGGGATAGGGAAGCAGTTCTGTACACAGCAAAGCAGGCTGCTGGTTTTGTTTGAAAAACTCCGCATAAAATAAAAATGGAGAAACATTTTGTATTTTTTTAATAATGAATTTGACACTTCCTTACAGCTTTGTTTTCTTAAAATTTTTGAGAGAAAGAATTTTATGCTTCAGCTGATTTGGCGTTTAAATTGCTTTTTCATGGCAGGCATTGTTAGAGAATCTGCTGAGTTCCTGTTTGAATCACGGGCAGATGTATTGCAGGATCTCAGTGCTGTGACTGCCATTTACATTGTTCTCATGTTGTTGCTGTGGCAGGGCTACGCTGCTGCAGTCATAGACCAACCCCTATTTTCTTGGGAATTGTATGAATCCACAACAAAATAAGGTACCTGCCCCAGAATTCGTATTAGTTAATATATTTAGAAATAGCTTTCTGTACAGAAAAGTGGCAGTGAACAGCTTATTTTTCAGTCATGCTGAGCTTTCACGGAGTCCTCCCCAGTCACCAGCAGTTCACACTCGTCTTCGGGGAGACACAGGTACAGAATTCAGTGCTGTATGGATAAGGTGGAGCTCCTGGTGCTTGTTTCTCAGGCATGCTCTCTGTTCTTATTGGACTTGAAGGTGTAGTGTGTTTACAGTGTATGCAAAACTAAAGCGTGGCTTTTCTGAATGCCTCCATGGGTGGATGGCAGCAGGCTGGGGAGCAGCCATCTGCAGCATGCAGTTGGTATTTCTCCCTTTCTGGCATATGGTGCTGCCTTGAAGGTGCTCTCTGCAGCGAGCATCTGCCATCGGGTCAGGCAGGCAAGCCCCTGGTGCTTGTCTGTGTCACACCAGCTCTGCTGACGGGATACTGCAGGCTTCCTCTGCACAACAGCCAGGGCTGGTCTTGAGAAGGGCCTCCAGGATGCTTGAAAGACAAAATCACCTCTTGTGTTACAAGCAGAGTAAAACAATGACTTAAATGACTGGCTTCCCAGCAGGTATACACCACTCCAGTTCTTATCCCAATGGAAGACCTGGCAGAGGAAATTTGATATCAAACTTAGAGTGACTACTAGGCTAAGATGGCCTGCAGATAGCAAAGTCCAAAACAGAAATGTTGCATCATGCAGTGTTGCCAACCAGCCAGATAACCAAGTCATCAATATTTTAAAAGAGCATGAAAGCTACTGCTACTGGGCTTTTGAACTGTCATCATACTAATTTTCCTATATTAGTTTCTTCTTGTATTGTCTTCCTTGTATAGTCTTCCATTGAATGGATGTTGCTGCTTCTTTTTCCCTGGATTTCATTTTCCTTCTTGTTTCAGTTAGCTTCATGACGCTGTTTAAAAACATTTGAGAGGGGAAATGAGATCTACTTTTTTTCTTCCTTCTGTGTTTTGCCAACTTCTGAAATTAGCTGCTGTGTATTTTCTGTAACAGTTTTCTTGTATGAGCCTTTGGAAACTGGTGAAGAAGTTCCATTTTCAGTGAGGGAATCCACTGTTAGAGATTTTCTTCTACTGATGATATCAGCGGTAATTGTATTTGGGGAGGAATGCCTGATCAAAACTTGTAGCTCTTTATGAATATGTATTTGTTTAAATTTCTTTAAATGAATGACTTTTGGATTGATTTTTTTTTAACTTTGTGTCTCTGACAAGAAACAGATAAACAGGTAAATTTTAACCAAAATAACAGCTAACATGGTAAGTGGTCTCACTTGTGATAAATATGTTACTATTCAATTCTACGAAAAGACTTTCAGGAATAGAGTTATTTTCATTGTATTGCAAAAAGACCCAAAACAAAACAAAATGGAATAAAACAAAACCCACTCAGACAAATCTTTCTTTTCCCCTTCTAAATTAAGTTACTGTCCTGGTTTTGGCCAAGGACAGGGTTAATTTTTTGAAGTAGCTGTGAGGGAGCCTGAAGCCCTGTGGGCACGGCCAAGACCCTAATAATATTATTCAATACCATCTCACTCTTGTCATTGGCAGGGGTGGGGGAAAGGGACTCTATCACTTATGAGAAGAAGGGGGTTCCATTGCTGTTTCCAGTAAATCGCTCTTATCTCAGACTGTGATCTTTGTCTTTTGTGCTTGTAGCTGAAAGAGGAGGGGAAGCAAGTAGTGGTGTGGATTTTGTCTAGTGGGACCACTATAATGGAGAATACCATTCCTTAACCACAACAGTTAGACAAACACAGTTGTACATGGTAAACATGAAACCTATAAGTCCCATGATCTGAGAACATTCAGCACAGAATTTCTTACTCTGCACAAAAGGGAAGTGCTTTAATGTTAAACAATATCAAATTAGGCAACAGTGTAATTTGCATATCAGTAATATTATTTTTAAGATATATATCCCAGGCATATGCAGTCCTGGTCATAATTAATTAGACCTTTAGTGACCTGTAGGGAGTTTAACAAAGGCAATAAGAGAAAATTCAGCAATTTCAGTGACTTTCTGTTTGCCCTTATTAAATAAGGCTGGAAAGCACATTGTAACTGAAGAGAAGGAAAGCATCTCTTCCTTATTTTTCAGTATTTGTTGGAAAATGATGGAGAAAAAAATCAAGAAGGACAGCAATTGTTACAAAAGATACCATTTTGTGGAAGGGAAAAGTCACTTGTAGCCAGTCTGTCCTACAGAAGCAATTATGACTCTGACACAGGGTTCTTGGGTATGCTCAATATCAAATTTCTGCTTTATCACTCTCTGATGGTGGTGCTAAGCTGTGCATCTCCAAAATTTAAATTAAAACTATTATTAATGATTGAAATAATCCTTCATCTAAAAAATCAGATTGACTGATGGAAAGACCACAGATACTTCCTCTGACTATGAGCTTGATTCAAACCTTGCATTTGCTGTTAGTATTTCATAGCTCTTTTGCTCAACCTGTCAAAAAGGAGGTTGTATTTTCCTCTAGTGCATGTACACTGAAGTGTACTATGTATTTCCTCTGCAAGTTTAGCTACTGCGTCATTATAGTGATATCAACAGCCTTGATTTTTATTCCTTTAGCAATACTACCTGTTGGGGAAGATGAAACAGGAAAGCCTTGGAAATATGATTGCCTGACAAAAGATTTTGGGAATATGAAAACTACAGGCAACATCGAAATGAAAGCCACTTTTGAAATACCAGGTCTTAGTTACTGAACAACTGGAAAACAATGGTATGGCCGACTGAAGTAATCCCCTCTTGATGGAACAATACCCTCTGCTTGCAAACAGGTCCAAGGGTCAGAGCAGACCCTACTAGCTCAGCAGAAGGGGTCCAAAGAGTAGTTTTTAGAAGTTAAGATGTAACACTCTATGGTAATATAAGAACTCTTATAGGCTGTATGTAAATGCTATAGGATTTGTATCTTGTATTAGATTGGTTAGTGACAATTAGAATATTCAGTACAGAAGATGATTTATTGTATTGTAACCAGGATTTCTCATTCTCATTCTCATTCACATTCTCATTCTCATTCTCACTTCTATTCATTCTCTCTCTTCTATTCATTCCTCTCTTCCACTTCTACTCTTGCTCCTACTCTCTCTCTCTCTCACCCGTTCACTCTCTTGCTCTCTTGGGCCTGCTCAGAGCTGAGTCTAGCAGCTCTGAGCAGTGCCCCAATACCCACGCCTTTTACAATAAACCGGCTATGTCCCAAGACCTGCCTATAGAGATCTCTCGTCTCCATCCGTCACCGTCTACGTCCGGCTGTCCCGACAGGACTCCAGAACCCCCGTAACCTACAACTACCTAACCTTGTTTACTTTCTTTACTTCAACTGGATACTTGGCTAAAGGCTTTAAAGGATTTTTCTGTAATAACTTCCAATCTCTTTTTATGCTGCAGAATCTTTCTTTTAGCTGATAGCCTGTCAGTTTGGTTCTTTGTTTCAGGGCTTGTCAGTCTGCATTCATCTACATTTGCTTTTGGCAAGACCAGGGTCTTTAACGATAGAAATCTTTTCCTCTTCAGTTGCAATTTCCATATGATATGTTGTGGCTCCTCATCTAGTAACACTTACAGACTTTGAAATCTTCCCTCTTAACACTGCTGTTTGGGTCTTTTAGCAGGAGAAAAAGACAAAAAAATTAAAGGCGGGAGAGAATAAGGCATTCAAGGACACATCTCTGACTTTTGCAGCATCTTTTTGCTGTATTCTTGTTAACCTGTTTATGTCCAAAATTTGACCAAAAACCTTAAAACTAATATAACCTTCTAGATGAAAATATGCACTTTGTCCAGTATATTATCCAAGTCTTGTCTTGAGAAAAGCACATCTCAGGTGTAAGTCTTTGGTCCTAATTCAACATAATGTGTAAGTCCTTTCCTAAAGGACCTAAATGCTGAAAAATATTTAACATTTCTTGAATTCTGAGGAGTGAATGGACTTGGTTAAAAACATTAGCTGGGGGGTTCTTTTGATGCATCATTTGAAGCCTGTTTAGTTTCCTGGCAGAGAGATGCTGTGACTGCTCCAGGTGTGAGGCACTGGATTCTCTGATCCTTGCAAAATCTTCACGAGGATAGTGCTGATGTCCCTGTGCTGTGGTCTGGAACTCTCCCAGTTGTGGGGACTCTAGGCCCACACTGGGGCAGAGGTCTTTGGCTCCACCAGGCTTGGCACCCTTCCTCTTTTTCCCTACAGTGAGATTTTGGGGGAGGCAGAAGCCAATAGATTAGGGAGCTGAAGACCTCTGATTATCTGAGCAGATATCAGTGCCTGCTAGGGTTCTCTAAAGCTTGCTTTCTGGATGCAGCTCTTACTGTCAGAGCCAGGCTAAAGAGAAATACAAAAAACTGAGGTTAATTTCTCACTGTTTGGAAGTGTTATCTTTCTTAACACAAGGTTAAAAAAGTTTATGGAATGACATGTCCAACATTAAGGGTGAGACAATAATTAACCTTAGTTTCTGGGTGGGTATTTTAAACACTTTAATGTTTAAAGGTATTTCAAAGAATGGGCATAAACTATGAAAGGTCTCTTGCTAAAAGATATTTCCACTTGAATCTTTTACAGCCCTTCTGATTTCTGCCCTTTGGCCTCCTTCCAGTTCAGTGCATATCCTAGTCCAGTACCAGGCAAAGCTTCACACTCTTCCATCAAACTTTTGTCAAATGATTGTCCAGATAAAATGTAACTGACATTTTTTTTCTCAGCCTCCTTTTTCACCCTGTCAGAACAGTCAGAGGAGTGATCAAACCATCGAGCCAGTGGTGTGGAAACACGCCATGCTGGTATTTTTGGCGTGGCCTAGAACATCCTTTTCTAGGGAGACACGTGTAGTGAGTTGACCCTGGCTGGATGCCAGACCGAAGACCAAAGGCTCTCTATCACTCCCCTCTGCATCTGGACAGGGGGGAGAGAAAATAACAAAGGGTTCATGAGTTAAGGACACAGAGAGATCACTCACCAAATACCGTTACCGGCAAAACAGGCACAAATTAGAGATATTAATTGAATTTATTACTAACAAAATCAGAGCAGGATAATGAGAAGCAAAATAAGACCTTAAAAACACTTTGCCCCACCCCTCCCTCCTTCTCAGCTCCAGCAGTGCAGGGAGATAGGGACTGGGCTTTATGGTCAGTTCATTACACATCGTTTCTCCTATTGCTCAGGGGGAGGAGTCGTTCCCCCGCTCCACTGTGGCGTACCTCCCACGGGAGACAGTTCTTTATGAACTGCTTCAGTGTGAGGCCATCCAATGGGCTACAGGGCCCCACAGACTGCTCCAATGAGGGTCAGTTCTTCACGGGGTGCAGTCCTTCAAGCACAGCCTGCTCCCGCATGGGTCCCCCACCAGGTCACAAGTCCTACCAGGAAATCTGCTCCAGTGTGGGCTCTTCTCTCCATGGATCTGCAGATCCCTGCCAGGAGCCTGCTCCAGACAGGCCTCCCACGGGTTCACAGCCTCCTCTCAGGCATCCACCTGCTCCAGTGTGGGGCTCCTCGATGGGCTGCAGGTGGATCTCTGCATCCCCATGGATCTTCATGGGCTGAGGCACAACTTCTCACAGAATCCACCCCTGTAGGCCCCCCAAAACCTGACCATAGAAACCTGATACAAAGGTAGAGAATCCTTGACATCCCTTCCCAGTGAGATGGCAAGGCCATTGAAGGGAGCTGCCTGCAAATGGGATCTCATGTTGCCAGCATGGCTGTTGAGTCGGCATGGAAGTCCAGTCACAGGCTGGGCCTTTTCCTTATGTTTATCTTCCCCCACCATGTACTTCATTGTTCACTTTAGATCATCTGCCAGATCACCTCTTGGGGAGAGCTGTTTTCATCAATCCTCAATGGGAGTGTTGAGCAGAGCGTGGGCAGTGCCCAATGCCATGTTACTGTAATTCAGTGTTGCCAGTTTGTGCTGAGCATCGGACAGACATTGTCCATTCTGTTTATTGTCCCACTGCCCAGTTTAATCTCCTGTATGTCACTCTCTGGTGTCACAGGACCACATGGACAGGACTCCAGGGATTGTGGAGGTGGACAAGCCAACAAATCTATGAATTCTTCTTTTTTCACTTATGTCAACGTTAGTTCAGCATTGGCATGTTTTCCACTGGATGACTTTCCTTTGTCATAAAAAGATGCCAGCTTCAACTCTCTCTTGCACTCGCAGAGCATAAACTTTATTTTTAAACTAGATTTGAAGGTACTGTGTTATATGGTGGAAAGGCAAGGGGAGAAGGCAGTTGATAACCTTTTAACAAACAAGAGAATCAGATAGAGAGGTTTTCTCAAGGTCTCTTGAGTCATGTTATCCATCCTGCCCCAAGATAGGATTAACTGAATTTAAAGCATCCTGGACCATGTTTGTACAGCCTGTTTGTTCACAAAAACTTGCAGTATTCGGGTTGGCCAGCTTTCTTAAGGTTTCACTAGCCTTTACCACAGAAAATGTTCCTCATGCCAACAAAAAGGGGAAGGCAAACAGCAGGGCGGCATCGAGTAGCTTAGACTGGAATCTGAAACTTTCAGGCACGAGATTAATACTGAGTTACTTGCTTGATTGAAAAATTATCCTGTTATTATGAACAGAAGCCCAGAGGAGCCCTGGCTGTGGCTGTAGTTGAATCAGCATGAGAATATCTGGGTTGTGGCAGTTGGAAGAACAGTGGGATTCCCCTGGTGCCTGCATGCCACAGCCCTGCAAGGCACACTGGGAATGAAGTTCTTCGCCTCAGTGGGGTCAATGAAGTTCTTCGCCTCAGTGGGGTCCCTGATATGAAACATGGCACTGCTACCACTCCAAGCCCTTCAGGTGGTGGTGTGGAGCATGCTCTTTTTCTGTGGACCTGCCCTTCTTTCCCACCAGCCCCAATTTCAGAAAATTAAAATGATACAGCTGTGTTATACCACCTTCCTCTTGACTCTCTATCTCCTCTGCTTTTCTAGGTGTCTTGCGGTGGGGTTCTCTAGCACAGCAAGTGAGGGACTGCCCACCTTTCCTTGGAGCGCCAGTGGTGTCTGTGTGTCCAGAGTTGTTAGCTGGATGGAGAAGTCCCAGAAAGTGTTACACAGATTTATGCAGCACTAAACTGCTGAATTTTTCAGGAAGGCAGGAGCTGGAGGATGAGGGTAAACAAGCTCTTCTCTTGTAGTCTGTGCTGTCAGTAAATTTTTTATAGAGTTGAGATTTATTCTAGTCTCAGCCTTGTGTGCTTCTGTATAGGGGGGGCAAGATGGAATAGCCTGTTTAAATAAAACTTTTGGCAATGTGTAAAGACATCCTTTTTTTTTAAATCCTTAATGAATGTTTTGTCACTTCATACTACTCTTTTATTGTTAGCCCCTTTCATGCTGTTCTTCATCAGAGTGATCCTGTGCACATTAATTTTTCATAGACGGAGAGAGTGGGAGACAAATATTTAGTCAGAACTTCCTTTGTTTGGCAATGTACAGAACCGATGTGTCAGTTAAGATAGGGAAACATTTTAACTACCAGTTCCTTGCTAGTTTTCTTTTTTAGGCATGTTTCTTGCTAGAAGATTGATACGTTTTTCCCCAGAAGGCAGCCAGAGAAAAGCCCGTCCAGCCACTAGGGTGCTTGACATGTTCCTTGGTACACGTGGTGGCACCCTCCCCCCCCACACGCAACAGCCTGGACTGGAGGCAGCATCAGGGACTGCTGGGGAGGGAGGCAGAGCAAAATGTTAATGTGACATCCCCTGGCCACCAAGCAGCAGTGTGTGGTTCCTTCCCACTGACAAAATGAGGCTGTGCAGGGAGTTTCTGCAAGCTGGCAATTGTAGAAGTGATTTCTTATAGTGTGCAGCCTGTCTGCTGGTGTTCAAAGGCAGGCTGAGTAAAAACAAGAGGCTTAAGAATTATGGCAAGCCATAGTGCAACAGAGAGCTTTTCTTAGTCCTTGAAATAATACAGAGGAAAAGCAAAAAGCAGCCAGAACTGTCTGACTGAAGAACCTTCAAACAAGGAGGGATGTTTGTGCATAACGAAGTCAATCTGCAACGTCAAATGCAACCAGAGATTTCAAAATATGTTGTAAAGTACTGAGTAAAAATCTGAGATTTTGAAATATTTTCAGTCTAAAGTATGACTGCATAAGTGTAGACATACTTTGTGTCTTGAGAGACTTGAAAATTATGGCATTTCTTTATGTTTATTTCAGACTCTCTGCAGAGAATTGCTGTAACAGAAGGTAATACATAGTCAAATTAAAGTGGAATTTAGTAAGAAAAATAAAAAACATTGAAAGTAGAAGGGCTTGGTATGTTAGTAAGAAAATCTAAGTACAATACTACTAGAGGCAGATACAATTTCCCTAGAAGAATAATTTGTTTTTTTAAATACAAAATTAAAAATAACTAAATTAAAATCAGTATTGTGCAAGGCAGAATTACAAACAGAAAACTGATGGGAAATGTCCTGATCTGTTGAAATCTAAAGGGAAAATCATTAGCATAATTGGCATTACAGTGATCTTTTAAATTATCCATAGGCTTCCATAAACTGAATTATCAAACACGATGGTAATAAGAGAAAATGGCAAGCTCTGATTAAACTGTGTTGGTGCTTTCTCTCAGCCCCACCTCCAGAAAATATATAGTAGTAGTGTTAGAAGGCATCCTCAGCAAATGTAACCAATTTGTTTCCTTGTTTGTGTGATCAGAGGATGTCTCATATTATCTGTGTGTGCAGTATTTGTGTGCATATATAAAATAACCATTCCTTTTATATAACATTGATTTTTCTCACAGTTTTATAATGATCACAGCTTTTATCTCTGGCAAAAACCAGTCTGCCTTGCAGAGTCAGACAGAATAACTGTGTCAAGTAAGATTTATTTCAAGGAATATAAATGCAACTGACTTTACTGACACAAAAGTAAAGACTTAAAAAAAAAACGAAAAGAAGCTTTTGCAAACTCCTTGTGCTTGCTTTCTCGCTTGACCAACTCCAAGCCAGCAAAAGACTCTCAGTGATTGAAGCAGCTGCTGAGGCTAAATGAAGTTTTTAGGTGAACACTTTAAATTGAAGCTGGCTAGGAGGTTCATGAAGTAATTTGAACTCTCAGTGTGTGCGTGTGTAGAACATAGGTAATAGTATTTTCCCCATTATCCACCAGAGTCTGTCTATGAGCCAGGGTCGATACAGGGGTATACCTGTTGTGACATAGACTTATCCACAGCCACAACCACTTTAAGGTGCATCTTGTTCTAGTGTGGCCTTGTACACCGGCTTCAACCCCTTCAGAAATAAACCTGCTCCAACATGACTGACCTATAGCTGGAGTCCCTCCAGGGTTGTACCTGCTCTGTCATGGGCTTATCTATAGCCACACTCTCTGATGTGCTCCAGCATGTCCTCATGCACAGCTACAGATGCTCCAAGGTGTATGTTCTCCAACACAGACTTCCCCTTGGACCACAGTCCCTTCAGAGGTACACCTGACATAGCCATGGGCGCAGATGCTTCAAGAGGTACCTGGTCTGGTATGGGCTTGTCCATGGCCAGACTCTTCAAGATGTCCTGCTCCCATGTGGACATAGCCATAGGTCACAGTCCCTTCAGCTTGACCTCTCACTGGAGTTTCAGCTGTCCAGTACAGCAGCACAGAAACAGCAGCAATGCCTTGATGGTCTGCCAGTGCATGGGCACTGCTGGGAGGAACATTTTCCCAGGCACCATACAGTAAGGTCATAAGCAGTACAGCACTACACAAAAAAACAGCCCCTAACAAGCATTAGACTAATTTACAGTGAGGCAAGCAAGCCCCCTTGCAAGCACATGAGTCTGCCAACTAATAGATAAACAGCAATAACAGCCATAAATCCAATCTGGCACATTCCAATCAAATCTGTTGTTATCTTGAACCTTCTGAGCCTCATGTTGGTTGCCAAAAAGGGCTGTTGTGGTGTAACCCCACCTGGCAGCTCAGCACCACCCAGCTGCTTGCTCCATCCCACTATGGGATAGAGGAGAGAATCAGAATGGTAGAAGTGAGAAAACTTGTGGGTTGAGATAAAGACAGTTTAATAGGTAAAGAAAAAGCCACACATGCAAGCACAGCAAAACAAGGAATTCATCCACCACTTCCCATGGGCAAGGCAGGTGTTCAGCCACCTCCAGGAGAGCAGGGGTCTATGAAGCTTTATAGTTACTTGGAATGACAAATGCCATCACTCCAAATGTCCTCCAGTTTCTTCCTTGTCCCAGCTTCTATTGCTGAGCAGGACACCATACGGTATGGGATATCCCTTGAGTCAGTTTGGGTCAGCTGTGCCCTCTGTGTCCCCTAACAACAACTCATGCACCCCCAGCCAACTTGCTGACAGGGCAGCAGGAGAGGCCCAAAGCTTTGATGCTGTGTCAGCTCTGTTCAGCAGGACCTAAAATATCCTTGTGTCAACACTGTTTTTAGCACAAATCCAAAACACAGGCCTATACAAGCTACTGTGGAGAAAAGTAACTCTATCCCAGCCAAATCCAGCACACATATGTATGTCTGGATTTTCTCACCTGTATTCTCTAGATATCTAGGCACATTTTGAATACTTCATAAACGTGCCTGGGATTTAGGGATATCTGATAACTGTAGCCCAGATGCCCCTTCTCCAGCTGCTGCACATCAGCATTTCATAGTAGTCTCATCTGGGACTCTGGATGTAGGAATGATCTTATTTGAAGCCTCTGAACATGTGTGGTCTGTTGTAGAGCCATGCATTATAAGTTTGACACTTCTGAAAGGTCTTCCAGGTCTCTACTATCCATGCTGTTTAAGCATGTACAAGGGTTGTGATCACTCTCTGAAGTCAAAAGTGTGTGCTTTACAGTGCACACACATTTCGGCCTGGTAAATCCTGTACATGGAAATTGATTTGGTTCCCATGGAGATCTCAGACCTTGTTGTCAAGTTTGAGGGTATTCAAGTATTGCACTTTTCAGGAATAAGAATGTGATTTTTTCAGGTTTGTCTTTAATTTAGTGGGGCATAACAATCCTGCTAGCTGGGCACTCTAGTTAAAAATGGAATTTTCAAACAAATTGTATTCAACATAGCTTGTACATTTATGTCTCTATCTGAATTATTCTTTCAGGTCAGCACCTTTCAGACACTTGATCCCCTTTTCTAACATAAAACTGACCTTTATTTTATGGTAACAAAAAGCATGATCTTTTCCCTTCTCAGTCTGCCCTAAGTGACCTGTGATTTTCTTGACCTGGAAAGGAAATACTGAAATAAAAATAGAATTCTATAATGAGTTAATGTGCTGTAGATTCATTACTATTTTTGCAGAAATTATTCTCCCTTCATTAGCTTGCTCTCCCCTTACACCCATTTTTATAAGAATTACTATGAAGCCAGAATTTGATTAGTGCTACCTTTGTCAATTCAAGTTATTAATGATTAGTTAATTCTCTCAAGGAATCTATTTTTACTGTGTCAGTATTCATTTTAAGCCATTGAATCTCATGTTTAAACATTTTTAGTACATACTTTTCAATTATATAGTCACAGTAGAGTAAAAAAACCATTAAATACTTCCTTACAAGTGACTTGTGAAGCAGGAATGATTTATGTCTGATTTTCACAGCTCTAAAAATAATGCATAATGTTACACAGTGTGTATGATGCAACTCACGAGCAAAGCTATTCTTATGTTCTAGTCTTAGCTTTAAATATCACTTCTGTAGAGGAACAGAAACAAGCAACTTCTTACTTAGAAAGAAGCTCATTATTTCCTCACTACTTATGGATGTGCAAAACTATTAAGGTGATTTTCTTGTTGATAATCTAAGTCTCATCAACATTTTCTCAGCTCTTCATAGTTTTTGAAGAGACCTTTTCCTTCCAAAAATTTGCAGAAAAGAATACCAATTGTGTGTCTAGAATGACCTGACCTTGTACATAAAAATAAATGTACTCTTCTAAAAATGGCTGGAAATGTAAATATAAAGCAGTGGGTACAAGATGTAGGACAAAGTAAATGGGGCAATTGCTGTTTGGGTTGTCTTTTTCTTACGTCCTTGTGGAACTACAGTGAGAATAAACAAGTAATGTGTGCTCTTTGGAAGTTTTAGACTGCCCTAGTTGCACTTTGTATACTGTACGTGGATATTGGGAAGAGAGAAAAATAGAGTTCCCTAGAGAATGTGCGTGAGGATATCCGCCAGGTCTCCAGGGAGTGTTTGCATGGCTGTAAGAACAAACCGCGTAGTCTGCGGAGGGACTACGCCTCATGTCTGAGGGGAATATTTTCTTACTGAGCCTTTTCAGTGCAGTGCAGAAATACCAGGAGAGTCTCATGAGGATACAGTGCAGATGAGAGCAGTTGGAAGTGCCTGTGCTCGCTGCATTAGGGTAGCCATCTGCCACCCCTTTGAGAGAAAGGACAGTTGCATAGGAATTATAATGATGTCTGCAAGAGTCTGCAGAAGACCCACTACCTCTTAGGCAGCCCGACTGAGTAAAAGATGTGGAGACAGAACTTAAGATGCCTCAGAAACACCATCCTCTGCCCTTTCTCTGGTATTGAAATCTCACCAGAGCTGAAAGCTCCAACTAGGGCTCTCCAGAGACACTCTTTAAGAATGCATAGCTCTTGATCTCCCTCAGTTGGCTCTCTGTCTTTTTTTTTTAATCCCACACAGACAAATTAAATAAGTAATTAAGTGCATATTTTTAGTTGCTGACTTGCAGAATCAGATAATGAAAGATTGCATGTTGTTTTAGCAGATTGTCTGCTTGCTGGTGTTGTTAAAAATACTTGTTTTCCACCACTTTTTCAGGGCTTCTCACATCCCTTCTAGAAGTTGTACACTCACAATTCCACCTCATAATTTTTCATGAATTAGTACTCAATGTTAAGATTATATTGCTAGGAAGATTTGCTGCTCTGGTGAGGAGTGACTTTGTAAGAGTTCTCCAGACACACGGAGTATCATTTCTCCGTGGGCTCAGAGGCTGCCAGTGCTTTCATTGCTTCCGGACTGTTGATGTCAGATTTTTGTATATACCAACCAAATTAACACAATTCCCTTCTTGCTACAGTTGTACTCCAAGTTCTTATCCAATTTTCTGCACCTATTTTACTGCATGTTTTTTGCTATTCACATGCAGTGAATCCAGTATGAAATTTCTTTGACTTTTGTCAAATTAAACACTAGTTTGTTAGCCTGCTAGATTCCCTGTACAAGTAGTACTTTTGGTGGAATAGTTGCTATAGGATAGTGGTTATATGTTTTTAAATTTCTGGGATTTTTGTAAACCCATATCATAGGTCATTAACTACATCTAGGCAAATTTACATTATGTTGTCACTTTTTGACAGCATGGTGCTAAAACCACTGAAACTGGATTGACTTTCTGAAGAGTGGTTCCATTACTTAACTGGGCTCTAGAGATTAGATATACTGAATGGCAAATTCTTTTTCTTTTTCTTTCTTAATTCATTTCTGTTTCATGGTTAAATAGACTACATGCTATCAAATGTATTCAGATTTTCTAAGTATTCCCAATATGCTTTTTATCAATAGATATGCTCTATAAAGTTATCACTGCTTTTTAACTGCTTCATCACTTCCTTCCTGGTTATTAGTTTGGATAAAGTTGTTCCATGCTCAGGATTTTTCTTGATTCTGTCTCCTTTGTAATGGTCTTTGGTTTTTTCCCTAATCATATTTTAAAAAAAAAATCTTCTTCCCCTTTCTTAAGGATAAACTGATTTGATTTTAATTTTCTCTTTTCATTTCTCTTGTGGCTATTTCAGAACTGTGAAAATCATTGTATATAAATCACCAGTTCCCATTTTCAGCAAGGTTTCTTTTTATCCACAAACCTCCAATCAATCTCTCTGAAGCTGAACTGGCCTTCTGGTTGAGCTCTTACAGAATAAAATCCTGCCCCAACTGAATTCAGTGGGAGTTTTGTCATTGATATCAATGACTTCAATGCTTCACTCACAGTTAACATACATTAGTTTTTAATTATAATGCCTTTTAGGCACCTCCAGCCTTCTTCCTGCTTTATGGCTTTTAATTACTTCCCAGAGAGCATGCTATTTACTCCTCCTAATTCCACTCAGCTTGGTTTTTTTTCAAAGCATTTTTTTTCTCATTGCTTGTCAGAAACAGAAGGATGACACCTTAGGAAAATAGAAATACAGCCAAAAGGGAATTAAAGTAAATGTGAAGCATTAATAATTCTCAAAAGGCAAAATACCTATTAATTTTGATGTGCTTCATGGGAAACATAACTTCTGCATGCTGTCCAGTGAAGGAAAGGAGTCTTGCAGTACGCAATTATCACATCTCAAGCACAGAGTGGTAATGTGTTTAAGAATAAAGTAAGGAAAAAACCTAATTGCCCATGACACACCTTGTGGTCCTATGATAAGGAATTTTTATGATTTTTTGCCCTAGAGATTACATAGTAACAAAAATGACAGTGATTGTGTATCAGAGTAAGATATACTGAATTTATGGTCATCTGATGTTTATCAATTTTTTGATAACAATATCATGTGTACTGAAGTACTGTGGCTTTCTAGTCTTTATTGGCTTGCTTCTTTTTAACCTTCTGAATACTGGTTAGGCAATTCTGCTAACTGTGTCCAAAGAATTCATGATCACATAAACTCCATTAATGAAATAAACCTGAATCACTCTGTTTGTGGGTTTTCTCATGGCTCGTCTACAGTTCTGAAGTTGCAGATTTATTAAGCTACTAAGAAAAAGAAAGATAGTTTTCCATGTTTATCTGTGCATCTCATGATCATCCATGGATTTTTTCTTACAAGGGGTGATATCTGTTATTTACTTCAGGTTTGTGTAACACTTGAGGAATAAGGGTTGGTCTTACTTGTTTCTGTGTGCTCTGACCTTCAAAGCTCCTCCCTCTTTACATGAGACAGTACTCTGTTGGGTCATGAAAAGGACAGTGTTAATGGTGCTTAATTTCTTTGAGCAAGATGTTCTACAAAGAAACAGAACTACTGGGAATAGCAACTCGGTATCATTACTTACAGCTTTTCAGCATGTCTTGGAAAATGTAACAGGTCAGTACTGTCTGGGGAGAAGCTCTATGTGCATCTGCAGGCTGCTGAAGGGGAGATCATCCTACTGCACTACGTAAGTGCATGAGTTTCTTTCATGGTGGAAGCACATGAAGTGAAATACCACATCATTGACCAAATGATGATTATATGAGACTAAAGTGCCAGTATGTTTCTTCAGGAACAGCATTAAATAAAATTCCTAAGAGCAGAGGAGGAGAATATGTTGCCTGTAAATGTCTAAGCAGAAGTAATGGTATTGACCTGTAGTCAGATAATAAGTATAGCAGTCCAGTGTGGTGATGTTCTTGTTAGAGCACTGATCAGTTTCAAAAGGTTTTGTCAGGATCAATCCCAAAGAATTGAGGTGCTATCTAAAATCAGCGTATATTTTTCAGACTTCTGAATACAGCAAAGTAATTCTTGAAAAAAGGGTTCTTGTGTAATAATGAAAACAACTATCCTCTTTTAGAATTATTTTTTCTCTCAGAAGTATTCCTGATGACTGGAGTCCCACTGTATGCAACCAATCCATTGTCATGCATATCCTGTCCCTGTCCTGGCTGCACAGAGAAAGTAGAGAAGAAATTACTCTGGTCATTCAGTCTAAAAATAGTATTGACAACAAAGAGGTGAAGATAGCTAGCTAAGCAGTGGACAGGGCAAGAGTGCATTCTCATTTGTTTCTTATCAAGGCTGGTACTCCCAAGGTAATTCATTTTTTTAACAGAACAAATCTCCTTTTTGTTTATAGAATTTAGATTTTGACAGTCTTGAGCCATCCATCAATCACTTTGCCTCTTAAGTACTAAAACATCAATATCGATATTCTGAACTTTCTGCTTTCTCTTTGATGTCTTCTCTGATTGGTAGCACTGTTTGAGTCCTCTCAGTTGAAGTCATTCAGAAGTAAAAGATAGAATTGGGTCATTGAAGAATTTGTAGATAGTGTTACTTTTCTGACAATTAAATAACATTATTTCTTATTTCCCACAGTATTGGTAAAGGTAACTTAACCGCTTCATCCTTTTCTTCAAAGTCTAGGAAAGAATAATCCTAGTTTGCCTGAGGCCTGTTTCCTGGTGCTGAGACCCTTGCAAAGAAGTTTGAGCAAAGTATCATGGCAAAGAGATTAATGTTAGCTTTGTGGGAATTGATGCTGCTCTTTGAAAGAGGTCCAAACCTTTTCAGAGGACAGAACAGGCTGCAAATAGCAGTAGCTCTTTCACAGTTTTAGTGACAGTGGAGGTAGACACATTCTTAGAGTAGATACTTCTTTTGGTAATGGTAAAAGCATTTTATTGAGCAGTTGCCTTATACCTGCCTCTTACATTCTGTCTGTATTTTTTGCCATCCACACAAGAAGAGTAGTCAAGAGAAGCTTGGACTGTGCTGCTGTGACAGGAACTTACTGCTGCTCTGTGCTCCTTTGTGGAAAGGACGTTCTTTTCTGTTGTTGTGCCAGCATGGAGAATGGGACCAAATCCCCCAAAATCTTGTTTGCTTTGAATGTGATGATTTTCTGAAGTGTTTCTCATACAGCTTCTCTGTAATGGGCAAAAATATCTTGTAAAGAAAAGAACCCCCTAAAACAAAACACAAAAATAATCTCAAGCAACTAACTCAGCAAAACTCCATCCTGGCAGAAAATAGTAATGTACTTCCTATGTACTTAGCTGTAGCTAGTGCTGATTGCTTTGGGAAAGCAGTTCTGAGGCTTTGAAATACCTATTTTTGCTTCTTCTGTGATCTCTCAGTTATCTCCTGTTGCTGTGTGTGGTAAGGCAAGCTGCAGATCCACTGTGCTGAAAAGATATGTTGGGGCTTGGGAGAAATAGGAGAAAATTTAGAGCCTCTGGATGTTGTTCTTTGCTTTAAAGAAGTCGTCTGTTCCTCCATTACCAGGTGGTGGGGGCTATATTCTGCATAGGGGAAACAAGGAGGAGATTCTAGAGCAGTTGTTGGGAGATAGTTAAAAGATCAGGGGCATGGATCATTGATAGAATTATGGGATCAATAAAAGAACTGTAGCAAGGGCCTGCAAGCAAAAGGCCTGTGTGAGAAAGACTCTCCATGAGAAAATCCCTGTGTGAAAAACAAGCCTGAGAAACAAAGAGGGAGTTTGAAGATGTACAGCTGTGCAGATAAGACCTGGAGAGGGGAGGTGAACTCTGAATTCTTTTAATCATAACATAACTGTAGAAGCTTGCCAATGTAAGTCCAATTAGGTAGAAGTAGAAATGCGCTTTGATAAGTTTTAAGCCACTTAAGAGTTAACAAGCTGGTATACTATATAAGTGCCTCTGGATTGCTAATAAACGGAGCTTACTTTTATCAACCACATTGGTTTTGGACTGCAATTTCTCCCCCCGCCGGAGTCCACGGACTTTTTTCTTTTCCAACAAGCAGTAACTTGTTGCATACAGGTTTTGTATGCACTTTCTAGAGTTTAGGCTAACTGACTTTGTTTCCTTCTCAGACCTGAGGATTTCAGAATACTTTCCAATTAATGCATTGGCTAGAAATAGTTTTTAAGAGTGGGGAATATTATTTATCAGTTGCAAAGAAGGAATTTGTTACACAGAGGTGAGATAGGCAGGTATAAACCCACTCTGTCATTAAGTCTAATCCCCTGTAATCACTGTGAATTATTACAATTATTACAACAAATGTCTTGTTCAGGGGTTCATACAAGAGCTGCCTTATAGAATCTGATGTTTAGAGAACAACTGCTGCACAGATAGTCACATATCATCCATAACAAAGTGATTCCTACTGCTCGATGACAAATGTTAAGACAAAAGTAGTGAAAGTAGTGAAAGACTGAAAAGAGACAACTACAGTGTCACAGTAAAGCAAATACGAGAGATTGAGGGACATGCCCATGTCTTATGTCTCTGAGATGTCAAGGATTTATCCAGCTACAGCTCCTGAGTAATCTCAAGAGGCAATCACATTGTCAAAAGTCCGGTGATCCCCACTGATTCTTCTGAAGGAGAAGCTGAAATTCATTCTGATGTGAAACTGGAGAGTCATTTGAAGTTCCAGTGAGACAGTAGCATCCATGTACTGATGATGATCCTCTCTTTCTTGTTTTACCCATGGGGGTAAATTCCAATGCATCAGAGAAAAAAAAAACCGTAAATTAAGCTGTTTGTCAAAATGAGTCTGAAGCGTGAGTCACACAAGAGAAGGACCCAACTCCCTTGATGTGCAATGTTTTAACTTACCACCATTTCCCTGCTAATACAGCATCCATCTTCATTAGTATGAGCTATCTGTGGTAGAAAGCTGTCAGAATTACCTAGCAGCACAATTTCATTTGAGAAATTACTAATATCAACTCTTCATGCTGTTGTTCCAAGTCTACATCCTTGTTAATGAAATGAGAAAAACTTGTTGGTATGGTCAGCACTTTACTTTTTTTATTACTTGTTTGCATTTTTTCCTGAAGTTTGTGAAGCTATATGCACTAAATTCTGCTTGTAGAAATGTATTTTCAAAAAATGACCTAGAAGAATATCTTGAAGGAAAGAGTCACATCTACCATCATTTCTTGGCCTGATGAGATGGGACACTACTGCCTACATGTAATTCCATGTATTGCATGTCGTTTAACATAATTCTTGGTTCAGTATCCAGTTTTTCTTTTGCATAGTGTCATGGTTTAGCAATGGTATTCCCCAGTTTGGTGCTCCCACTGAGGCTCTCCAAACCATGTGCCTCCTGCTTGCTTCCCCTTCTCCTGTGTTGGCCTGGAGACAAGAGTTGGAGGCATAAAAGGTGAAGATCAGGAACTGGGGTAAGAACAACTTATTGGAAACAGCGATGAGGTAGCTTTTGAGTTTTTTGAGATTGAGTCCAGCTTTTGACTGATCAGCACTTTGTCAGCTAGATCATAGCACTAAGGATGATGTCCAGTTGTTTCTTGTATACTACCAGGGATGGTGAGTGCAGCACCTCCCAGGGCAGTTCATTCCAGTGCTTAACAACCTTTTCCATGACGAAATTCTTCCTGATGTCCAATCTGAAGCTCCCCTGGGGCCATTTCCTCCCGTCCCGTCGCTAGTTGCCTGGGAGAAGAGGCCAAGCCCCACCTCACGAAAACCTCCTTTCAGGTAGTTGTCAAGAGCAATAAGGTCTCCCCTAAACCTCCCTTTCTCCAAGATAAGCAATCCCAGACACTTCTCATAGGACTCACTCTCTAAACCCTTCACTAGCCCTCCTGCCCTTCTTTGAACATGCTGCAGCACCCCAATGTCTTTCTTGAAATGAGGCGCCCAGAACTGGATGCAGCACTTGAGGTGCGGCCTCACCGGTGCCAGTGAGGTGGGATCATGTTGTAGTGAGGTGGTGACTTTCTGTGCTGTACTTAGAAATGACAGCTGAGATGATTAAAAATGAAAGGCAAGTGTTTGTTCAGGTCCTCAGATGATATTCTGGTGTAGGAATAGGAGTTACACTGATGTAAGGTTTCTTACAAGATCTAGGAATAGCTGTAATTAGTAAGACTAATTAATTATCTCTTTGGTTCCTTTTTCAGTAATGGGAGCTAATCAGGTGTTTTGTGTGTGTTTTTTAGTGTTTGTGATCTTGTTTCTTGTCATATTAATGCCACTCTCTAGTAGGAAGCAAACATTAATTAGTGCATAATTTACAGTAGGTGAAGCAGAGGCTTGGGTGGTTAATCAATTTTAGCAGAGGATTTTATCTAGAGCTGTTTGTGGGATTTCCCAGTAGTGAATCTTTATGTAGTGTATTTTTACTCTCATCTCAGTTGATGCTATGTCCATGAAGAATGATTTTGATGCGTTAAGAATTCTGACCTAAGGTGCATGAGAGTGCACAGAAGCTTTAAGGACAGTTAATGGCAAATTTACAGAGGCCTTACTATTGTCCAGTTCCAGATGGATAAGTCGTACACCTCAGTGATTTTATGGTCCCCAAAGAAACTGTGTTGCCTAGCATACCGAAAAATTGTTTAGGAAAATGTTTTGTTCCAGATTTTTAGAAAGAACCTGGGATTTTCCTTGTCTTTCCCTCTTAAAGCATGATTCTACAATTAACCCATCAGTCATACTGACAATGTTGTTGCAGGAAAGATGGCTCCAGGTGACACGGTTCATCTATTGACATGAGAGAGAGGCGCTCCTGGTTCCTGTTTGTGTGATGAGTCACCCAGCCTGGTACAACCTGGGGCCCTGGTGGGCAGGTAGGCATGGACCAGCCATGTACCCTGGCAGCACAGACAGCCAGGAGCCTCCTGGGCTGTGTAAGCAGCAGTACAGCCAGCAGATTAAGGGAAGGGATTACCTGCCTCTTCAGCACTGCATCTAGATACTGCATCCAGTTTTGGGCCACCCAGTGGGAGAAGACACAGATGAACTGCAGTGATTTCAGCAGAGCTCCAGGAAGATGATCGGGGCTGGAGCATTTGTCCTGTGAGAAGATGGGGGTACTGGGGATGTTCAGCCTAGAAAAAAGATGACTTCAAGGGGACTTCCCCACCCCATACCTAGGGGGATGTCAACGAGGAGACAGACTCAGGCATTTTTGCACTGGTGCATGGTGGGAGGAAGAGGAAATACATGACGTAAGTTACAACATGAGGTGTTCAGACTGGATTTAAGGGAATGCCGTTCCTGTGAGAACCATCAGGCAGTGAAGCAGGTTGCCTAGACAGGCTGTGCAGTCTCCATCCTTCTCTACTCTCAGCAAAGTCACTGAAAGGCAGCCTGTGGCTTATTTGTTTTTTCACCTGTCAAACACTGCCCATGGCTTCACTCTCCGAGAAATTCATATAGCTGTTTCTTTTGCTTGGGGAACAGAATGTCACCATTTACCGAGAAGAAGTGCAAGGTGGAAATGGTTTCATTAGAGGGTGTTAAATTTTATAGTTACTTCATCACATGTGTCAGATTAATAGGAAGAAAGTGTTTTAAATAGTTGACTTTAATTAGAAGAATGGAGAAGTCTGCCAACAACAATAATCCAGTTTTGGTGACCAAGTGTTTAAGTGATTTAGAAGTTATTCCATTTATTCCTAATTATGTTCTCATTTATAGAAGTGTTATCTATTTGGAAAAATACCGGTGCTAATGGCATGCTTCACAGAGTGTGAATTATGTTGCAGAATATTTAAAATAATTTTTTTCCTCTAGTCTTTCCCTTTCGCTATTACACTCTGTAACGCTTTTAGCATCATCTGATACATCTGGTTATAAAGTATCACATTGCTCTTAGTTTTACCATTTAGGAACTGTTTGCATCTGTTTCAAAAGCTCCTTTTTAGTCTCTATATCGTTGCCAAGCTGAGACCTTGATCAGCATAAAGCAACAGAGATGCCAATTAATGCTTTTGTCATCTCAAGGGCTGATTACTGTAATTCACTCTTTTAGGGACTTTCAGCCCATACTGTTAGGAAATTGCAGCTGACTCTTTATGCTGCCATGACGATTCTCTCCAAAATGAGATTATATGAATGTATTATTAAATTTAAAAACTATTGTTTGTAGAAAGATTCATATTAATTATTATATTACATTGGAACAGGCTGCCCAGGGAAGTGTTTGAGTCACCATTCTTGGAGGCATTTAAAAGATGTAGATGTGGCACTTAGGGATGTGGGTTAGTGGTGGAGCTGGCAGTATTGGGTTAATGGTTGGACTTGATGGTCTTAAAGGTCTTTTCCAATCTAAATGAGTCTATGATTCTATGCATTTGGGAGATCTTAGGCCATTACTATTGTAAGCCTGTCATGTGAGTAATCATTTTATAGTTTCTATAAATCATTCGATTTACTGAGCTGTCTTGAGGAAGTCTATTAATATTTGTACATCATCAAGAGAGTAAATTATCCATGGATAGTCTCCAAGCTGAATTTGTGTTGTTTTTCAATCAACATGGAAATGCTTTGTGTTTACTTGAACATCTGACTTGCAGGTTTTTCTACTCCTGTTTTTAATTGGCAAGTGTATAACTGTTACAGTGGGGATACTGTAACACGCATATCAAACAAGGAGTCCCGTGGAAAAGAAATATATATGGACCGATTCGTGGTAGATGTTTCAGAGATGTTTATTTCTCCAGCCGCATGGCCGGGGCTCTGCCCAGGAACTGTTCCAGTCACGGGACCAAGGGTCCTTCTGCCCGCGCAGGGAACACAAACCAACCAATGGGAACGAGGCTGAGCAGGGACAGGGAAGCCCCGTGTCTGTGCCCTCAGGGCCCCTCTCCCAGGGCTACACGGCGGGGGAGGGACCCTGACATATAACATGGTCTTGGATGAGTCTTCTTAAAAGCTAATTAATCACAGATACTGAAATTGACCACACGACAGTCCAGATTTCATGATAGTTTTGAATATTAACATTTCATAGAAGAAGTAAAAAGTGTTGTTTTTACAATTTTTCTCAGCTATTTTAAATTTCGACAGGAGAAAAAGGAGAAATAATTCCCTTTCTATTGAGTGGATTTCTTTTTCAGTATTACATAGGTGAGAAAATAATGGTTTTTAGCTTTCCTAAGCAGAAAAATCAGAGTGATTTTATCAGTATGGGTAATAGTGCTAATCTGTTTATGCATGCCAGTCAGCCCTGTTTCATAAGCAGCCTTACGTGAGTAAAGTCTTTTCCCTCTAAGAGGAAGCCTGAACCTCTAAAAAGTAATTTTAAAAGGTTGATTTCAAAGGAAAAGCAGCTTATGCCTTATATTACAAAGCCTAAATGAAAGCTTTCCATTCTAATAGACTCTTGGGTACCTAGTTTTTGGTCTACAATAACACATAGACTTTGAAAAGCCTCAAAGAATTCACTCCAGTGAATCCACGTGTTCAAACATATTTCTGAGAGTTCAGATTTGAGCCTGGGATGTAGTATTTCATTTCAGTCTACTATGCCTAGAGAAAGCATTTCCAATGCATTCTGTTGCTATTTGAAACATGTGATATTCTTGAACAAAGAGAAAAATGCACAGGCAGATGGCCTCCAGAACATGGGAGCTGAGACTTGGTTTGTGTTGAATAACTATTATCTAGCCTTTTTTTTTCACCAACCCCAGACTGCATAAAATGAGGAACCAACAGAAAATGTTAGCTGTTTATCAAGTCTGTTGCCTGCTGAAGAGAGAAGAAAAAAATGTAGGGGCTGGGTTTGTCATAAAGTGAGACCTAGAGAAAGGGCCCAGGCTCAGATTCACACTCAGGTGAGTGTGCTGTACAGGCTTCTCTCTGGGTTAAAGCTCTGAGACAAGCTCTAAAGGATTTTCTACGTAAGATACTAAAGTAGCCAAGAAGGACTCTAGAATATTTCCTTTCTGTAGTCGGATTTCTAGCCTTGTAATGAATTCCCTTGTTAAAATAAACATGTTCCATTTTGCAAAGCACTGTAAGAGTCTTTGTTAGTATGGTAAGATGGAACGTATTCTCTCTCCAGGAGTAATTACTATAAGTAAGCAGAATATATAGGCTTTTTCATCTGGATATATGTATATAATCACCTTGCGAGCTGCAGGGAGCTTGGAGCTGGGAAGCACCGCCATGCTGAGCACCATGGGGCTGTGAGGCTGGGGTAGCTGACTTGGCTGCAGGGCAGAGCCAGCTCTGTTGCTGTTTGTCCCACGAGAAGCTGGCAGCAGAGACAAACCCTGAAACACCGCAGTGAGAAAGTCAAAATAACTTACTTCAAACCAGATAATCCTCCCAACACAATAGAAGGATTTTCTTCTTTTTCTGTAAGATTTATTTAAAACTTACTGCAGAAAGCAAAAAGGCTCCTTGGGGGGCTCCTTTGCCTGGGTGGTTGGTACTTCAATGATTGCCTACATTTATATTTCTTGGCTGTAAATTCTTTAGGGTGGAGATCATATTATTTACATTTAGTTGATTGCTGCGTGCTTTTCCTGGAGTTTAATCATATTTGCAAGAAATCATCTCTTCACTAGGGAAACAACCTGTTTTTCAGCCAAGTTAATGTGGAATTTGGCTTACATAAGAGCAGTGGGATTTGAGCTGAGGACATCATGTTTTGGTGAATGTCTAGATTTATTATCATGGATTTATGATATACATTATTGCTTTCAGATCCACCTTTGTCATTACCTCTTTTGAGAAGTTACTGCCTTTTAATGTGCTTGTTTTATATTTTCTAATTTAATAGCATTAGAAATCACCAGAGTTGAAATAAACAAGTTCCTATGTGCCAACATCTTGGAAAACTGCCCCTTTTTTTTCATTTAAACCACTGTTAAAAGGAGCAGAATTGAAATGGAAAGTTTTGCAATATAAGGTTATATGATGTACATTTTAAAATTGGAAAACAACAGCCTCAAGTCCTCAGTAAACCTGTCATATTTTAAAGCATTCATATTGCTGAAATCTGTTGATTTTCTATGAAAATTTTGGAAAAAACCTGATATTATACCAAATATCTGACATAATTTTATTTATTACTAAATATTTCTTAAATTTCTTCCTTTATTCTGTAAATGTAATATAAGAAAGGTAACTTTTTAGCTGAAGTACTGTGGTACTTCTTTGTGAGAAAGTTTGGGGGACTTTACCCACGTGAAAAGTTTAGATACTTTAGAATAATAAATTACTGTATAGATACATACAGGATAATAATTGTAGAACTAGTTGAAACTTGTCTCCTTAAACAGACAATTTGAAGGTCTATTCAAATAAACTCTTCTTTCGAGTCGTATTTTCTCTACTGGCTGACTTGCTAAGCTTCTTAAGCTCTCCTTCAGTTCATTAGGCAGCAGTGTGTGTTTCCAGTGACAAAAGCTGTGGGCTTGACTCCTGCTGACAGTGGCAGTGTGTCAAGACACGCTGTTGTCGCTGCTTACATAAATGAGGCAACTGCAAAGGATTGTGGCCATTAACCATTCCTTAGCATGTCTAACTTTATACTGTTTAGTCTTGCTACAGCTCCTATACTGCAGTTTATAGTGTTGAGTGAAGGAGATGGGACTTTGCTCTGATATGAAGAATCCCACTGCTCTAAATATTGGAAAAAGTATTAGGGAATTACAGTGGCAAAAGAGGTATGCTTGCAGCCGCATAACTGCAATAAAATTCCTCTTCAGTTTACACAGCGTCAGTGGTGCTGAGAAATCGGTTTTTTGCTGATAAAGATGATGTTTCCCAGTGGGAAAAAGAGAGAGTGTAGTAGATAATGTGCAAGTGCCCCTTGTTATGGAGATCCCAGTTGATCCCCAGTTCTCTAAGCTGGGGGAGCAAATGTGGCCTGTTTTCTTTTCCACAGTCCTCTGTCTCACTAAGAGATTGTTCTTTCATCCTCTTGATACAGACTAATTTTTGTGTAGTCATTGGTGCCTTTGCAGATCTGATAGGAGTCTGTAGTGTTTCATTCAATGTTGAGATTAATTTAGAACATATTCAGACATCTAGAAAGGTGTAGCCTGCAGCAGTGGCCTTCTTAAACAGAGGCACTTCCAGCATATGTTATATGATACTGTTTGACAATAGTCAGCCGTTAGTTCTATGTGTGAGACCACATTTTATTCTAAAATAATTGTTTTTTAATCCTTGTGAAAAAGTAGGTCACCTCTTAGGTACTGCCAAAAGCAGGCAAGCTGGATCTCTCCTCGTTCCCATGTTGGAACAACATTCTTCAAGGAAGGGGTCTGATGTTTTCCACTTCACTTGAAGCTGTTGAATTTTGGGGTGTGCAGGGTAGTATAGCTGCTTTTGCAGGTATATTAAGGGTAGAACATGACCGGAGAAGTCCATGTTTCTGTGACAGGATGATTTATTTTATTTATTTTGGCTTGGATTTGGGCTAATAGTGCTGTTCTTGTACTATTTTGTTTATTGCAATATTATATTTTAATTTATATAAACCACCCTGTTTTATAGTAAATAAAATTATTGTTTCTCTAATGCTCTCCAAATATTCCTGTATCAAGCGTATACAGCTTTGAAATATCTTCAGAGTTACTTAAACATAACATTTCATCACTATTGAAGTATGAAATAAAAGCTACTAAAGTGTTTAAAAACTTTTTAGTGTTTTCTAATATGCCAAACTGTCATTCTTACATTGGTGTCCTTGAAGCAATGCATTTTTGCATCCATTTGTTATAAACTAGGATTTGCAGTTGAATCATGGCAGCCTGAAGGCTATGAATGCTGTTGGGCACTATAGATGAGGCAATGGGGATAGGCTGCTTGGAACTTTAATGGGGTTTTAATTTTTCTTTTGCAGTACAAAAACCCCCCCATTGACATGTAAGAATAGAACTGTGATGAAGAGCTATTAGTGAAAATGAACATAAAATACTCTTACTGCTAAAGTCCCAGTGCTACAGGGTAAGCTCTTTTTCTAGGACCAGTGCTTCAGAAATTTCTCACATATCTTTTCTAAGATGATCCCAGTACTATTAGATCTGCCTTTATTTATCTATTTTTAAAGTTGATTTTAGAAGATGTAGACAGGAGTATCTCTGAGACCTTTCTTGGAGAAAATTGCAAGCTAATATTTTGGGGTGTAGATCAGACATAATGTCAGAACATCCTGTTAGGTTTTCTTTCTAGAAAAGACTGTGATGAATATTTGTGTCTCAGGTTTTTTTTGTCTACAAGAAAGCGTTTTGGAACACAGGAGGGTTAATTCTTCTATTGGTTTGCTTGGATTCACTAGTACTCTGTTTTTTAACAGAAGCACTAATAAAAAGTGACTTGTATATCAACACTTCTAACTGTTCAGTAATTCACTGATTAGTCATATGACAGCTATCAAAACTGCAATGTGGAAAACATTGGGAGGTCAAAGAGTTTTTGAGTTATTTGTTCATTATTAGCAGTTGTACAATAAATCATGATGATGTTTCTATAAATACCTTAAAAATGAATGAAGGCACTCAAAAGAAACAGGTTTTAAACAGAGCAACATAACACACTGCTGTTTGAACAGAGGAAAAATCCAAGACAAAGAAGACAGATAAGCCTTACCACAAACTTAATAAGACTTTGGATCAAACCCAATGAGAATTCTGAGGTTGTTTCTGTAGAAATCACTCTGAATTATATTGTCAGTGTGAAATCACTCCCAGCTTTTCATTGACTCTCCTGGCACCGGCATCATCCAGAGACTTTATTTTGTCTGAAATACTTTTGGGATTGCAGCTATAACTTCTGTATAATTCTTAAATCTTATGTCATTAAATATCTGATGCCTCATAAAAGTCTAGAGATCTAATGATTAGAAAAGTTCTACTATCAAAAATAAAAACTGTTCAAAATATTTGGTGGGAAAAGTCCATGAAAATTATTATCTTCTAAGTACTCACTGCACTTTGACTCTGCGAAGCAAATAACTGTAATCCAGTGGATAAAATAAATTTTCCAAGCATGTACTGAAATATGCATGGTATGAGAAACTTTCAGAATTGCATTATTTATTTGTGATTTTTTTTTCTAAGGAACTCATGTACTACACATTTGGCAATCTGAATCTTATGGTTGGGGTCTTACCTTTGTATCCCATGAAATCCTTATCTTTCTGTGCAAGTATGAGGCTCACATGGAGGAACTTCTGATTTATTAGCAAAGTTGTCATCTGATCAGAGGGTATAAGAATGGTCACAGTGTATTGGTGGTATTTACTAAGTGGTTAGCTTATATTTACCTGCCTTGTAGAGAATAATAATTGTGTTTCAAATATGGTTCTGACTGATCTTAGGCGATTTAAAGTTTCTTAACTTCTCTCAGCAGACTTAAATCTTTGGCCAAATATACCTTTGAAATTGAGTCATCTTAAGAGAAATTCGTGATTTCCCTGTTCTCTGACTACTCAGCTGTAAAACAGGATGAACATTTTCCTTCCTTATGAGAAGAAGGGATGTGAGAGCATTCCATTATTAATTACAGCATTATGCTCAACAGAAGAATGATGAAATCAGCCTAATCAACAAATTAGTAAGAACTAGTCATTAAAGCTAAGTTCAAACATTTCAAACACATAATATCATGTGTGACTGTCACAGCTCTGCTCTCTGTGCCTTGTGCTGAACTACTGGATTTGGGTGGTCATTTAAAATTCATGCATGAGTCTTGCTTTATATGAGTTCAGCTTCACTGGATCAGTTCAGCCTGGGCTTCCTTGGTGAATGGAGACCTGTGGAATTGCAGAGAGTAGGACAGATTTTCAGAGGTCCTGCCTGCTTGGTAATACCCCTGCAGCTCTCTGCATCTGGGGACTTTTTGAATCAGAAGTTGTATCTTCGTGTTGGATAGACAGTGACACTTTTCTTGCATGAGCTGACCTAACTGAACCCATATAAACTTTAGATATCTACATATCCTGTTATTACAGTGATTGCTATATTAACTGTCCAAACATTGCTATTCATGTTTGTTTTTAACTTTGTCTGATTCCATCTTATACTTCTTAAGTAGCATTTATTATTTATTATGAAAAACCAATGGATGATAATTTCCTCTTCACTTTTGCATGCTACTGCAAACCCATCATTCTTCTATTTTGATGGTTATTTTTCATAAAATAATGCATTTAATTCCCACTTTCTCTGGGGAGAACAAAATGTTCAGGAACTATAGAATACTGTCCTGTTAATCTGCACAACTTTTTGACAGAACAGAGGAAAATGCAATTTTAGTATTTCAGTAGCTGAAATGAGACAGTTCAAAGAGTGTAGGCAAACAATGATGAGAATGTGTTGACAGTGCATGAAATCTTTGATGTGGATTCCTTTATAAAATAAAATGACTTTTTGGGGATGCAAAGATGGCTGTTAAAAACTCCAGTTATAAGCCCTCATGAGAAAACAAAAGAGCCCTTTTGGTTTTAGCATTGTTCCCTAGCTGAAAGAATGACTGATGATTTTTGATGAACATCTTGTAGTGCAAAGAACCATAACAGAGGCTATCTTGATGCTGGTGATCAGTACTGTGTTTTTCTGTTTATTTATTCACTCTATGTAGGAAATTAAAATAGATTAATGGAAGGGGTTTTTTTAGAAGAAACGAGTAGAATTCAGGAAACAGGATTGTCAAAAGTGGTATTTACATGGTTGTGTAATGTTCATCAAAGAAGAAGAGAGTATTACAACCTTTTTCTGTGCCCCACTAAAGAATCAATATCTGCAGAAGGGAAGCAATGGACTTCTTATTAGTTACACACACCTGAGGCACAAAGATGGAATGAAAGTGTTCAGTTTGATTCCATCTTATAGACACAGTTCTGCTCAGGTTTAATTGTTCTATGTGCTGTAAGAACACAAGAAAATACTCTGCCTTGAAGAAGTTGAGGCTAAGTCTTCTGCAATTCATGAGAGAGGAACAGAGGCACTGAAATCTGTCTGCTGCTCACTGAGGCCCTGGATGAGGTCTTCTTCACTGCAGAGATCATGGCCTGTGTGGAACCTTCCTAGTAGGCTTTGAAGGGACAGTTAAGTGGCTTCCTGTCTTCTCAGCCACTCATGCTGAGAAGACATGCTTTATCGTAATGAGCAACTGTTTTCTGTAAATAATCTTGAAAGGCCTCCCGTCATTTGGCTGGGCGTCATGGTAAAGAGGGAATCAAGTAAATCCCCATCCCAATCAGATTGTTTCTGGCATTTAACTGTTGACGGATGTTTGTGCTTCCTTTCACAGACAGTGAAGTGCTCAAATAATGAGCACTTCTTTACTAAAGTAAATAGGCCAGATACTTGAAAGTGCTTTTTTGAAAAACACATACTTGTTATTAAAATAGCTGGAATATGATTGCAATCTTTGACTTGAGTTTATATTTGTGGCTATGTTCCCTAGAGGGAAAACTATGCTGAATGACTTTCTTATCCTCTGGGAACACCTCTGTAGAAATAAAAGTAAGATATGGGGATGAACAGGTCTCTTTAGAGGATCTGATTTTCTGTATTGAGCTCGTGCCAATTGTGGTCACACACACACAAAACTTCACAGAGTAGCAGCCAACAAAATCATGCCCCACCACTTCCAGCTCCAAACAGGAAATAACTGCCTGAGAAATAATCATGAGTGTTAAGAAAGTGCTTCTGGGAAAATAGCATGGGTTTTGTTTTACTTACAGGTAGGTACCCACCAGGCGTGTTTAGGAATGGTACTGCAAGAATAAGTGAGATATGTGAGGGGTAGTCTCTTTAAAATACTAGAAGCGCTTGGTCCCCCAAAATTCACAGCAAATCTCTGTAATTTAACTGCCATTTCCATCCTATAATCATTATTTTGTTAGCACCTGCTTGGTTTTTGCCCCTAAATGTTACTTCACATCTCTAGGATATGGCTGATGAAAACAGAGACAAATTTTTGTACAGTGTCACACATAGACAAGCTCTAAGCAAGGTATCGCTCAGGATGATGTCCTTGTTTGCTTGAGTTCTTTAGACAATGCTAGCCCTTCAGCAAACACAAAACAAACACAAGTACTGCTGGGAACCCAACTTCTGATGTTTCTTATGTTAAAAACAAACACATACACCATTTTTATCGGTTGGAAATCTACTTTGCAGCAGACTTAATTTACCTCTATAAATTAGTTTGATTTTCTTTTCTTTGTTACTCAAGAAATTTACAATGCACCACATTTGTATCATGACACAATTTGAAGATGATATATTGATGGTAGGTACATGATCCACCTTTGTTACCATCATATTTGAGTGTTTAAAAATTTTACTTTATACTGTAAGGTGATTACGTGTCTTACTATGCCTTGCAGTTTTATGGATGCGGTCTCTATATAAGAAGACTGACTGGGTCCCCTAAGGTCTTGTAGGAAACCTATAGAAGTTTAGAGAACTGAGGCAGATTCTTATAAATTTGGAACTGTTGGTCCAATCACTGAACTCCCTTTTCTTACTGTCTTATATCCTTGATGCTCAAGACAAAGGAAACATGGCTGTTCCAGACTACTGTGCTGTACTGAAATTAACTTACTTGGAAGGATTCATAATATGTGATGCAAATGATTTCTGTATCTCTTGTTCACAAAGATGCAAATATTTTTGCTTTTGATAAAAGACTTCAGACACACAAATACAGGACTCTTTCTTTTCAAGCATGTTTCTTTTCAAACATCAGGTATCCAGTACTTCTGAAAATACTTAAATATTGAATTGTCTGAAGGAAAAGGACATTTCAGGAGCTGAGAATCCAAGTGGCTGGAACCGGATCTCAGAAATCTTTTGCTGAAGAGGTACTGAGCAATCCTTGGATAGAGGAAATGGAAATTATTCAAAAGATCTGTATTTCTGTGTAAACTAATGCTTAGAAGGGGGTAAATGCCCTTCATGTAATACTTTCACTGCGAAGATGGAGAGGCTGGGAAAAGTGTGTGTGCAGTAATGTGTGACAGAGAGACAGATCACTGAATGGCAGGCCTACCTCGCAGCTTATCAGCTAGCCCTGCACCTTAGTATGAGCTGCAGTCTTGAAGAGACTGCCTGCCAGTGCATGCCACTCCTCCAAGTCCCTAATAAAGGTGTTCAGCAGGGCAGGTCCAAGGAGCCTCCTGCAACATCACCTCTTACTGGCCTGCAGACAAAGTATGTCCCATTAACCATTACTCTCAGAGCCTTATCTTCCCAATCTTTTACACCTCTGGCTGTCCACCCCTCCAGAGTGTAATGCCCTAATATTTGTTAAGGAACATTCTGGTAAACAGTGTTGAAAGCCTTCCTAAAGTTGAGGTAAATGATATCCACTGCTCTCCCAGTGGATATTTTTCTTTAGTCATTTTTTCTTCATTCTCAGTGAAATTTTAATTGGAAAACAAAACTATGATGGAGTTAGTATGCACAGCTGAACAGAGAGAGGCCAGAAGCAGAGAGAACACAGCGAAGGGCAGCTCCTTTTGCCAACAGTCCAGTGAGTTCTGCTTCAGTTCAGCTGGAGGAACCATGTGTGGGTAACAGCACACAGCACTTTCATATGTGCTTAACTGTTGTGCAGACATTAAAAATATAAGCTTAAGGGTTAACTCATTCTACTCAGTCTTGTTGGCCTGTTGAAGCCAACATTAATGTTAGGAATAGCCAAAGAATATGTTTAGTGCATGTGTGTGCAGAAGACCCAGTAGCAGCATTACAAATTTTAAAGTTGTGAATCAGATTATAACACTACGGAAGCTGTGGTAGAATAGAGAGAACCCACACTTAGGAGACTTATTAGCTACAAGACTACAGGTGACCATCATAAAATAGACATAATCTGCAGCTGGGGAATTAATTAGCTTGTTTATAGCTGGTGTGATCTTTTAGTAGCAACTGGTATCAAATCAATTCTCTTGGCATGTGCTTGAGGAGATAACTTGCAAGAGTAGCCCCAAACTTTTAAAGAAGTTATGATATTAAAATAAAGTAAAATTATATTTTTCCTGAACTATTGCACAACTATGGAAAAACATACAAAACTTTAAACTAGAACATGGATTTCTTTGAAATAAAAAAGTAGTCATTGTGTAGAGTTGTCTGTGCCACAGTATATTGGGATTTCAAAGTTGGCTTTTGTTCTGTACCAAGAATTTTCTTACCAAAAAAAGTGAACCCTTGAACACTTCCCAAAATATTAAATCCTTCCAAAATGGGATCTATTCAAAATACGTTAATCTGACACCAAATGATATGATATTTAACCTATGCAGACTCTTAAAAATAACATGAAAGGGAATCATATGAAGGAGGGGATTGTGGCTGATGATTCATATGATGACCTAGGCTGTGACTGAAACAAGTAAGGAATGATTTTGCTTTTTACCCTTCTGTCTGAGGAGTGAGAACGGATGATGCTTACAAGAATTGGAATGGGATAAGAAGAGAAAAGTGACTTGTTGAAAGGGGTCTGGTTTATAACATTGGAACCTGGAGATCTCTGCTTAGTGAACAGCAGCGTTGCCTTAGTGTCAGTCTACATCATGCCATCTAGGGAAAATGTTTGAAATTTCATGAGTTGTGTGCAGCCCTCTATTATTAGCCATAACTTTTATTTTTTTCTGTGCTGTTTTTGTCACGTCATGCTAATTTCCTGGCTTAAGATGAGTTTTCCATTCAAAATGTCAGTTTTCTTATGTATAAATGCTCTCCCAAAGTGGTGTGAGGTGGTTGCTAAAGAGCAGTGGCTCTGCTTGGAGAACATGGTCTTTGCCACTCTTTGCTAAATACTTGACTCTTGTGTTATTCTTCACAGGTGACTGTGCATTGTTATGTGTAATGATATCTTAATTTTATCACAGGTAATACGGTTTGAAAGGGAAAATGAAA
This sequence comes from Corvus hawaiiensis, assembly GCF_020740725.1. Taxonomy (NCBI): domain Eukaryota; kingdom Metazoa; phylum Chordata; class Aves; order Passeriformes; family Corvidae; genus Corvus; species Corvus hawaiiensis. Next base: position 47,334,982 of record NC_063216.1, read on the forward strand.
CAAAAAGTTATATTCCTGCTTAGTTAGCCTGCAGTAAAATTCTGGCTCACTGGGACAGAGACATATTAAGAGTGAGATTAAAATGTATATCTTGTGAGTAACGTGCGATGGTGGCATTTGGAAACTCATATGCTAGAAGGGTTAGTGCTTATTAGCTGGAAATGTTCTGTATGTCCTGCTGAAAGCAAAAATGCTCAAGTAGTGAGTAGGTTTCTTTTCACTGTGACTGAAATAAAGAAGATTAAGAAAAAAATTAATGTAGATTAGTGTACGTGTAGAGAATGTCATTAATTGTCTTGGTGGTGTGTAGGCAGTACTTTACAGTAATTGTAGTGCCACTGGTAGAATATTAATACATGCTGCTTTGACCTGCTATCAGTCATTGTGGTTCGAATATAATTTGCATAATACCTTGCATGTCAGTAACATACAACTCATTAGATTTTATACTGCTAGGATGGTGTATTAACAAAATGATTGTAGTAGCATTTCTCCAACAAAAGAGATCAACTTCTGTGTTTCTCTTTTTTCCTACTATTTTCCAGAGTAATTTATGATGTTTCTAGAACATTAATATTATTTTTATCAGGATTAGTGGTAAATCCTGGACGGAACATGTTAATACTAGCTACCAGTTTCCTGTTAGCCTATCATTCATGTTTATTCTACTTTATTTAAACTTCCCATCACAGTTTTACTTGTGATCAAAGCCGTGTACTTTGACTATGACTTTTAAAATGTTTAGCATATTTAACAGTGACAACAGAGAGCTTAAATGCAGTAGTTGAAACCTAAAGCTAGACATAAAAGCTATTGATTTGATATCAATAGTTAAAAGTATTTGAAAAATATTGTAGTACAGATGTATTAAAAAACGTTATGAAGGCTTCTGACTTGATTGGTAGCTGTCATCGTTAGCAGAGAATGCTTCCAGGATAAAAAGTTTGTCCAATGTGTGTCTACAGTGATTCAAAGTGTGTAGGACTCAGGCCAGAGGCAAAAACCAGACACACAACTTGTCAAATAAGGTGGGTTATTTTTCGCCAGAAAGAAAACTTGCTGTTTGTATGCATTTTCCAGACAACTTTGTTGAACTTCCAGTGCACTATTGGATCACGAGTTGATTATTCGTGTGTAGTACTTTGATTTGACCTCATACATTTAGATCTTTTACAGAGATACATTGGGGGTAGATACTGCATAAAAATCCAGAATGGCTACAAATTTCCTTCACCTTCAGTATGAGGGAAAATTATTACTGTCAGAGTTTCTTTCTTCCTAACTGCAAATTAATATAATGTGTACTAAATTTGAATTCCACTGGCCCATAGTAAAATTCCTGGTTGTGCCAGGAAACTGCATCAAGTTCATAGAACATGTATGCTCTATGTTTGGAAATATTAGTTTCTTTTTCGTTGAAAGGTTACATACATTTGCATTGATATGTCATGGTTTCAGTTAATCTACATGCTGTTATAATGTCAGTTGACTTTTTTTTCACTATCTATAGATTTCAAAGGAGTTTTTACAATTCTCAGTAGAGCTGTCTCCTAGAGTTCCAGTGACATGCAAGCTGTTTTGTTGTTAATCAACCTTCCTCACAGCCAAGCTGTAACATCATGGGAATTCCCAAAGAGCGTTTTTGCTTTCAATGGAAGATGTGCAATTATTTTTCAAATATTTACTTTTTTTAACCACAGTTTTTATTGTTGTTTAAAGAAATAATTTTTCACATATCCCAAAAGATTTCTCCTCAAACAATATCTCTGTGTTCTTCTTTGGGTTCTTGAAAGAGATTTGTAATGTAGAACTTGCTTTGCACTACTTAATAATAGACATTTTACAGTGTAGCCAGCTATTTTTTGTACCTAGTAGTAAAGGTACTGTTAGTAGGCCACATGTGTACTACTGCTGCCCTTATTCTTAACTGCCCCCAGTTATTTGAGAACTTGTCAACCTCTCACCTGTTGGTTTCCCACTTTCCATAACTATTATTGATATTAAAAAAATTCTGTGGGGAAAACAAGTATATTGAATCCCAATATATATGTATGAACTGAATTAGAATTTTATGTAGAATTATATGAATTCAGATAGCCACTGGCTAAACACAACTTGCATGAATATTGAATGGTAAAATGTTTCCTAGATGGATTTAATTTAGATTGCAAGTCACCAATAAAGTTATGTTACATATTTGTATGTAACGGCCTGCTCTTTGAATAAAGGTTAATCTCAGAAGCTTTAGTATAATTAGGGACTTATATATGTAAATAATAGAAATTAAAGACTGAATTTCAGTCTTAATTCTAAAATTCTGAGAATTTTAAGAGAAAACCTATCTTGGGAACTTGTTATTGTACCTCCCCACATACATATACCCCATGTGTGAAAATTAGTTCAAAATAAGTATGTTTCATCTCTTTCAAACCTCTGGAAAGGATGTACTCTGGGTACTATAATTTTCAGGTATATATGCAAGGGGTAGATGAAAAATACTTCTCACCAAATGTATGGCCCTTCCAGATACCAGCTTTCATTTCTGTGTGTTGCAGCTGCTACTTTTAGGGAGTTAGGGGCTGCTGTGATGGGTCTACACAAGAGACTGGCTGAGGTAGTACACAAATCTCAAAATTTCAAACAAGCCTTTTCTTATGCTAAACAACTGGAAATCAAGCATTAGTCAAACAAATCAGCCACACTCTGGGTACACAATATTGCAAGTCTAATGTTGTGTTTGGGCTTGATGGCCAAAACATTTGGTGATTCTCAGCTGTGTGAGGTCAGGATATCCTGACTCAAGGGCTCTTCAATGAGAGAAACTGGAGCTGAAATTAGTATCATCTTTTTTTTTTTTTTTTTACCAAAACCCCTCAAAACTACACTAATCTGGTGTCATCTGGACATCACTGACATCTGAATAAACGTTTTCTGTGGATTAGGACAAGTCTGGATCAAAGGATTACCTCATTTTTCCTCAGGTGGGAATGAAGCTATTTCACCTTGTCCAGGCAGGTGTTATCTCCCAGCACTTGTGCATCCTGGTCTTTTCAGGTGCATATGCAAGTTTGCAGAGTTGTGCAGGTTATTGGATACCTTCAACTAGTTGCAGACTGAGTGCTGCAATCTTAGTTTTCCTATTCTTATGCAACTGTGCTAAGAAAGCAGGTGTTACAAAATAACTCATCTAGCCTAAATCAAGTGATCCTGTACTAAGCCTGGGTGCAAAACTGGACATGCATATGTTTTGCTTTGAATCAAGCAGGCTTGCAATAGAGGGGTAGTGAAAGGAGGATCTGTTCCCTCTCACAGGACGACCGTCCTGCCGCACACCGTGAGACTGTCCTGCTATAGTGATGGTAGTGCATCCAATTGTCAGTTGGACTTTGAGCAATCACACTGAAAAGGAAGAAGAAAAAAGCATTTCACTAGCAAAGTGGACAGTGTTTTCTTTATATGACTACAATTTTGCCAGTGAAAATTAGATGAAATCTGGTTTTCTTGTGAGGCATCTAGAAATAAGAGTAACGAAGAAGAAAATAGCTGTGAGAACAGTCAGTTCAACTTCAGAACCTAAAGTGTTATTTCAAGATCTGGTGCACACAGTGGATGTGACACTTGTGCATTCAGAGAATACTAAAATAGTATTTCTCAGTATTAAATTAAAAATTCTATGTCTTACAACATAACTGAGCAGAAGTCTCCAGTCTGCTCCCACAGTATTCATTCCTAAGCCTCAGCAATTTTTTGTCCTGTTTTGAAATATTAGAAATACTACAAGGTCTTTGCTTTACAAATTCAGAAAAATGGTAAGTATAAGAAAAAAATTACACAGTATGAGATTTTAAGACATAAACATGCTTTTGTAAATAAAAAATTTAAAAGGAATCAGTCTATATTTGTGTAAAGATGTATTTTTAATTCAAACACTGATAGTTTTTAAATAGAATTCTGAATACTGTAGTAGTAAAGATTAGGGGAATATAAAATAATTTTTAATGCAAAATTTCACAGAATTCATGCTATGGATTTGCAGATTTCTACTTTTTTGACATAATTAGCTGTAATTCAGATTCAGTATTAACTGAACCAAACGTTATTAACAACACTTTAGAATATAAATGCTAATTTAATAAAGAATGACGAATTCATTTAACTTAGCATGGTCATCCTCTTTGCTGAATTTTCTCATTTGCTTTCAGTGTGTAGAGTCTCATGGCACAAATCAGGAATAGGTCATGCATGGTTGCTTAGTGGTTTCTTAATTAGTATTATAACACATTTGCTTTGTTAATAGCTTTGCATTTGCAAATATCATATCCCATTTTTGCTAAGGAATCACTGGAGCTATTATAGAGTAGGCCTGTTAAGGAAGCAATAGAAATCAAATCCTGTATAATCCTGCAAAACATGTTTGTCATGTTCTGTGATCCAAGTGACTGTTCTTTGTTGTAGCTTTCTTGTATATCGTTTTGTGAAAACCTGGGCTGACACATGACCTCACCACTAGACTGTATCTTTAAGGGTGTCCTGTCATTCAGTGTGGTTTTAGCTAAACACGTTAAATGTGAAAAGTTCTTGATACATGTAGGCCAAATATGTAATCTCTGCTGTTTCTTCATTTCTACTAAAAAGGAAAACTGTGTTATCAGAAAGAAAACACCTGTAGAGTGGAGATATCACTGCATTGCTTACTGTTTAAAAGCATTCTTAAAACCTTGCACTGCATTGCGTTGCTGAGAAGTGCAGCTGTTGATCTTGTTTGCTAGTCACAAACTGTGACACACCGAGTGACGTATCTTGTGGGCAAATGTTTACTGTGGCTTCATGATGTGCAGTGGGGCTGGATAAGTGGGGTGAGTGGTACTAGAGCTGAGCTTGGTGCCAAGGAAAGAAAGTTCTGAGAGTCCCTTTGGCTGCTACTCCTGGGCACTGATACAATTCATAGCCCCATATTGTCTACTATGAAGAAAATCAACTCTACTGCAGGCAAAACCAGCACAATGGCAATAACTATCTACTTCTGAAAATGACAGCCAACTACACAGAGGACACAGCAACAAGTGCTTTAGTGTATTTAGGATGAAATCTTACTTTTACATTTAAATATACCAGTATTTTTAAATAGAAAAAAAATTAATTTCCTCTTTTCTTACGACAGAGAAATAGCCATGTTGTATGATTTGAGCTAATGTTGGTCTTGTTTAATGATTATTCACCAGCTCATGAAAGAGGCTACAGAGTATAACAAAACCAGAGGAAGCTTGCTCAGCACATGGTCAAAGGTTTATTTGCAGTTCGTGCTGCACAGATGGGTAATAGTTTGAAAGCACAGATGGAATTTAAGGAGCAGCAAGTTCAGTGGGGAAACTGCTGTATTGAAAAGAGAGAGAAAACTGAGCAAACCAACAGCTTGAGAGAAAAATATTGAGATCCAGCTGGTTATTACACAAATTATTTCAGCCTCTCCTACTGTATAAACTGTGAGGACAAACAGCAAATGTTTTACAGGAATTGGCTGCTTTGTGATTATTCTCTTATATGAGAAGTACCTCTCAAACCTAGTTAAAATACAAGGGTTTTTTTCATTGAATGATGTTGTATTGGGAGTTAGCGAGGGAAAAAGGCAATGATCTATCTAAAAAGGAAGAAAAAGCTAGAGAAAATGAGTAGAGCAAAGTGGCTGGAGATTTTAAGTCCAGGGGATGTTAATCCAAAGAGAGGGATTAAAAAGCCGGTTTGGTAAGAAGAGAAGGGCAACCTGCCAAGCTCACCAGTCTGCAGGTCCTGCTAATGTTGAGTGCCTGCCTCTTGCCAGGACTTGTTCTTAAGTCCTTCAATAGCATTTTCCTTGTGCATCATCTTCAGAAAGGCAGGGCACAGAGAAAGTCTTGCTACTTTTTTTTAGAAAAGAGTAAAGGGAAGAATACTCCCAGCAAGGCTTCATCCACCTGCTCCTTTCCCTGAGCTGTGTCCACCTGTCACACCTTTTGCATTTACCCTCTTCCCACTAATGCCACAATTAAGCTGTATCTGCAGCAATTTAATCTAATGCCAGTGTGTTGTAGACTTGAGCTCTTGAATAATTTTATTATCTAGGGATCTGTTTACTCTAAACTTCCCAGTTTTAGCGCAATTGAGTCTTTCATCATAATAATGTAACCAGGCTACTCTATATTTTCAGATTTTCACATCAGAGTTTTTTGGAAAAGTTTCATTCAGTAAATAAGGTCTGATAAGAAAAAATGTAAAATACGATGAAATCTCATTTTTGCAGAACATTTACATATTTTTTATTATTCTCTAAGTTCCCCAATTTTCTAATATTTCAGTAATAAGTATGAGGCAGATATTTTTAGCTAAGTTATAAAACAAAGAAAATTATTTTGAAGACTAAATTGTGGATATATGTAATTCCAAGAATAATGAAGAATCCATCATTCAGAACAGGAAGAGAAGCCTCAGCAATAAATTCATTCCTTCAAGCACTGATTTAAAAAGAGAGAAAAAGAGAAGAATAAAATTATATAATCAGATGAATTAAGACTATAATTTACTGCTGTGCTCTGATTTATCTCCTGCAGCTAGAGATTGTCTCATAAGTGAAGCCCGTATGGCTGAGCATTTAAATTCAAATTTTTTTAGACTTGACTGGGTTTTTTCCTCAAAGTTGTATGTTTCCATATATTTAAATTCTAGCTTATTAAAAAAATCCAACTTAACCCTGATAACTTGCAAGGTTATTTGCTGTGTATAACTAATTTTATAAAAAGACATATATAATAATTGTAAGAACCCCAAATAAATAATTCTGCATCATAGTCTGGTAATGCTCTATTTAAAATAAACCATCCTCATGACAATGTTTCTGTGGAGTTCTGCTGCAGGAGTTGTGAGTCTTTCATCATAAGTACGAGGAAATAATTTGGAAGTTACTAATGTTTTTTGTTGTGTTTATTGGATCAAATACTCAGGAAGGAAAAAACATTTCTTTTTTCTCTCTTTCCATGAACTGGGCTGTTTCTTCTGGAAGCACATTGAGATTTACTCTTCTAGCTTGTCATTCTTCTCTTTCTTTAATTTTATAAACAGTGTTGTTTGTTTTTATTCCAATATTGAAGTAATACCATTTTTGTGGGTTTGGTCTTTTGGTAGCATCAGCATCCTAATTGATCTTTGATGCAAAAAACCAAAAGAAATAGTTTTAAATATCAATTTTTAACACTTTTGAAAAGGAGCATTTCTTTCTTTTTCTGGTCTGTGGAGAAATTTTTTCATGGAGCTTCTACTTCCTATCATACCATAAAGAAAGTGAAGGTTTGTCTTCTTTTTGAAGGAAGCATTGATGTTGACGGGAACAGAGAAGTTTCTTTTTGAAGGAATTGCAGCATGGGATTGTATCTTCCAGGTAAGAATTTATGATTGAAAACAACTGGAGAGGACCTTGCAAGGTCATCTTAAAGGATTTAATAGGGGAAGATCCAAGCATTTATATCAAGGATCTGTTGATTCATTTTCTGGACATAGGATGAATAGCGGTGTTTTCAACCCTCACATATGAGGAGTCCTGCGAACCTCTAGCAGGAGTCTGAAAATGAGAAAAAAGTGCTAGTTCTGTTCAGAGAAAGAATACTATTTCTCCGAGCTAGCAAGTTGTAAATGACATGTCTATAAAGCGGTGGTCAACATGTGATCACTGCCCAAGAGGTGCCAGCAGACATACAGTGAGGGCATTTCACTGCCCATCCAGCCAGCTTTACTGAGAAATTGGGTGAACTACTCATGGAGCACTGTGCTAAGAGAGTTCTGTGCTTTCTAGTAACTGGGTTAGTTTTGTCCACACTAATCTGAGCATTTCTGTGTGGAACAGCTCACATCTGTGGAGACATATGTTTGGTTAGTAAAGACAGCTTCCTTGGATCCAGAGAGACAATAAACTGTCTGGACCTAAACCTACTCCCTCTAAGGAGAAGTGATTTTGTGTAAAACATCATTCCTTGCAAAGTATGTATGGAGGTCCTACAGCATGAAACTACATCAGGCTGGTAGCCATCAGGCTTCATCCCTTGATGCCAAGGACTACAAAGAGCCAACCATTGCTTTTGGTCACAAAACTCTATTAAGGAGCACAGGAACCTGATATTGGATGGCATGGATGAACAGAGCTGTTACTGTCCTGCCTGCTATGAACACAGTAATACCTTGTTCTGTAGGAATATTTGTCAACCAACGATGGTCAGTGGTTCTTTCTGTAAACCACACAGCCTCCCTGACTTGTGTGGTTATTTATGAATTGTATTTCTTTGTTATGAAGAGGGGAGTAACACTGAGAAATTTCTGTCCTATTTCTGGCCTTTTGCTTCAGATTTTAAATATCCTCTTATATTTTTCACAGTCTTTAGTAATAGTGGAAGACTGACAAAAGAAAAACGGATATGCGTGAAATACAGAGGTACTTTCTTTGACCATGTCCCCTCAGTGGTACTGTATACCCTAGTTCAATTTCTAAAGTTCTGTTTTCTCCTTTCTCTCTCAATACACAAACAGAAAATAATCTGTGCTTTCAACAGAGGTTTGATGTGCCCTCAAGTTCTATTAGTGTAGAGAAACTCAATTTAAAAAGGCAAAATTCGTATTAATATGTTTAAGCATCCAAAGAAAAGGCCCTGACTACCCAGCTTGAATGAACTAACAGTAAACAGGGCATGTGAGAAGCCTAGATGTTGACTTGTCCTTGTCCTTTCAGCCTAAGGAGCAGTTTCTAACTCCATTCTGTTCAGACTTTGGGCTGTGGAGAGGCCTTCAAAGGAGGGCTCCCAGTTTTGAAGCCCTTTGAAAACAGTGTTGAAATGCTGTGACTGCGGTGGTTTTGACTTTGTTTGTATGTCCCCTGAGCAACAAGTCTTCCGGGAGAGGAATTCTCTGTAGGTTGTTAGATCTTTGCCCTTTCCCCCTGTGTTTTGCAAAGGGGTATCAAGGAAATACTGTGTATCTTCTTCTGCCTAATCTGTTTTTATTATTTAGTCTGAATAGTTCAAAACTTTCACTATTTTAACCATTCTTTGATTTATCCTTCTGACAAAGAAGTAAGTGCATCCCAAGTAAGTGGATCCCACTTCAGCGAAGCAGTGTCAAGCTTCTGTGAAGCCACAGAGAAAAAGATTAAAAATAAAAGGGCCGACTTTTGGTCCTCATCTCTCTGATGCAAGTGCCAACCTTTTCCTCAGTCAAATTTTTGTAATTAAGTGTTTTAAAAAGAAGAAAAGGTTATATATGCTTTGAAGTTGTTGGATAAATCAAGGCGGATGGGGATTCAATGGGTTTTAAGCACAGGCTTTGAGTAAATCATTAGGGATTTTATGAGGGTAGTGTTAGTAGAATGCAAACAGTAGATGGTGAATGTGAAAGGGGATATATAAGGATATCTATATGCTGGATCTCTCTGGAAATAGGATTTTTAAAAAATATATTGGAGATAAAATCATAAAATGTGAAAATCACAGCAAAGAATAAAGTATTTTAACAAGATCACCATAGATAATTAAATGTAAAAAAAAAGTAAAATGTGTTAAAAGGCAGGTTACTTGTTCTTTTAAGTCAAACCAACACTTACTTTCAGCAATGGAAATTCATTCTTCTGTCTGAATTCATGGTGTTGTTATGGTACTGCTGTTTTCTTACTGAAACACTTGAAGTTTCTATAGTATTCTGTTCAACAGATTGCATAAAGAATTTTAGAAATAATTTTATTTCTGTTTGATTGTCCAGGGAGCAGTAGGTAGATACATGACTCTAGTGCATTCTTCTTTCTTTTTTTTAAGAAAATGTAACATGTAAATGTTTTTGCCACCAAAGCTACAAAAGTTTTAAAATATTCGTACTTTGTTGACTTTATGATGTTTCTGAACCTCACATAATTATAGTGCTTATTGATGTCATATCATTTAAGTTCTCTTGTCTGCAGGGAGTTTGATGAAACAGAGTAGTTTTCATTAAATCCTTAATAAATTCCTTCTTTCTATAATACTAGAGATTATTTGGAGACTAATGCGAGAGAGCTCAGCTTTTTACTGTTTACAGCAGAAAATTTTGGTCCCTTCGAAACAAACTTCACTACTGATATGGTAGGCATGTATTGCACCATCCAGCTTCTGTGAAGAAAAAATATGGGCTAAGTAGTGTTTGACCACTTTATGCCACCCTTCTGGAATGGTTTGCTGTTCTTTGAGAATCCCAGAAGTTGTAGGAAAGCATGCAAAATGAAATTTACAACATAATTGATAAAATTAACACTATTATTACATTTATTTGTATGATAGCTCTGCCAGGTTCTGATATGCCATAGCAAAGACCAGATTCAAGGGATTGTTAAAGCTTTGCACTGCCTTCCTCTCCACAGTGCAAGGCACTGTATCTCTCTGTGTTGAGGCCCAGGAAAACTCTGTTAGGAGCCAAATACTTCCCCACTTACCAAATTAAACATGCTTGTACAACTAGTGTTTTCTTTCCTAGAGGATAAAAGGAAACAAAGTCATATTTTCTTGTGAACCTCCAAAAGATAAAGTGAATCCTCCACTGAGGAATATGTCAAAGTTCTGCCCCATCTTCCTCCATAGTGGGAGTGGCTGCTGCCTTGCTGAGCAAGCAGCTTGCTGCTCTGCAACCCTGGTCTTGGGAAGAGTCCAGTTTTTGGTTTTTAAAGCTAGGCTAAACTGGTAATCCCAGGCTACCTTTAGTCGGCGGTGAAAAACAGGCATCTCCAGAGAATGATTTGTCATCTGGCCATTTTTTTAAAGTATTTTTTCTCCTGACTTTGCTATTTTTCTCCATTAGGTGATTTAGTTGGTTATATATAGATTACATCTTCTGTCCAGTCTTTTGGGTATTTTACATGATCTAAGTCTTCTTTTCCAGGGACCAGGATTCAGCAAGTAGCCCAGCAATGAGAGCAAGTAGCCCACCTGAGTAGAGGCAAGGTACTGTCAGATCCAGTCCACTTATAAAGTTTACACATACAACTATTGCGGAATAATATGCATTGGAAGCTGAGACTGGAACACAGAATTTGTACTTGCTGATTATTTTCTCACTAAGGGATGACAGGAGTTGGGATGCAGGGATTTTGTAAGTGGCCCCTTTTTTCTAAGTTGATTAAATGGTGCCTAAGTCCTATTGTTGACATGGCTACCAGCCTTGCTGGGAGATTCAAACAGGCATTTTCCTGCAAGCTGTCTGCATTTTTAGGTGATTAATCTTCTTAAAATCTTATGTGCCTATGTTACAATTCATAAGGAATTTAGTATGTGATACAGCTTTTTCTGATCCAGTCGAGGATGTATATTCAAAAGACATTTTCTAAAACAAGATTTAGCTACAAATACCCATTTTTCTACAAATACCTTCTGGCTGGTGCAATAAAAGTTGTAATCATTGACTTGGTCTTACAACAGGAGGACTGTGTGTCCAGACATGACATCTCAAGGTCAGCCAGCCTGCGTTTCTGGAAATAAATTATATGGTGCTTACAAAAATGTTCCAGTTGTCTTTCAAAGTACCCAGGGCACCTTTATACTTGTTGAGGTCAGTATAGTAACTCCTAACAGCAAAGCAAAATATATTTATCTTCACTCACAATTGAATTCTGTTACTCCATCTTTTAATTGTTCATTTTTATTGACCTCATTTGAATTACAAAAGTAAGACCCTTATGAACTTTTCTGGAGTCGTTGTTTATAAAGTGCTGTAAATAAGATGAATTTTTTAAAATCACAACTGAGTAAAATGTTTTGAAAGAATTTCTGGGAACATAAGTATTTTGTAAGAATGAAGAAAATAATTACTTTTATGCAGACTAATTTATTTATAATCAGAGTTTTGCCAAATCTAAGAGCTGCTTTACTTCTGACTTCGGTTTTTAAGTGTGTTTATGACATGCAAAATATGTTAAAGGAGATAATGAACTATCTGGTCTCCTAATCTTAGGGCACAAGAAAATTAGTCAGAAATGATAAGGATGTAACTTAACAGTTGGAGACATGAGAAATCCAATCATTTGTATTCAGATTTCTTTCCGCAACCAAAAGAAAATGGCCCCATTTCTCACACTTTGTTTGAAATACTACAAAATCCAAATGTTTTGTAAACTCTCTGAGCTGATAGCAGCTTAGTTTTTGTTAATGAATATAAGTAATCTCTCACATTTCTGAGATACTTATTAGTTCTGTGCCATGTAAAAATAATTACAGCAGAAGCTGTTCCTGAAAATATTTTTACTGTTGTTGTAAGACTATATAGGATTTTTTTCAGCATCTTGAAATTACTTTGGACAGGACATTAGGCATGACTTAAGAGGAAGAGATTTAAAGCATCATGACTTGTGCTATGCAAATGTAAAATTTATATGAGCAGAACACTTTAAAGACCTTTAGTAAGGGTAGTTTTTTATCTGTAGAATGGTAACTCTTGCATGTTAATTAATAATGCCTTCCTATACATTTTGAAGCTGTGTCAGGGGAGGTTTAGATTGGATATTAGGAAATTATTCTTCACCCAGAGGGTGGTTGGGCACTGGAACAGCTCCCCAGGGAAGTGGTCACAGCACCAAGCCTGACAGAGTTCAAGAAGCGTTTGGACAAGTCTTGTGCAGGGCCAGGATTTGGACTTGATGATCCTTGTGGGTCCCTTCCAGTTCAGCATATTCTGTGATTCTGTGGTCGAGAGCAGTTCATTGTTTCTCTCATTCTTTTGAAGGTGTAGTAGCAATAGTTGGCAACTTGGTGTCTTGTCATCCCACTGAAGCAGACCTTAAAAAAATGTGCTTGGTAGTAGCATGGGATTAGTGCTTTGGTCTGCTGAAAAATAATTGCTCAGAAGCAGTGATTATGCAGAGTGCATAATTATACAGTGTATAATTATATATTAAACACTGCATATCTTGAGTAGTTTATTTCTGTTGACTTTATTTTCATTACACAGAAGCAAATTCAAGTTCAAATTCCTTCAAAATATCAAATATATAAGAAAATAGTTTTTAATCATTGCTGAAGTATGAATAAGATACAGATATATCATAATCCATTTGGTGAATACGCGGTGTAATGCAATATTCAGTATTTCTCCTATTTAACTCTGCACCATGACCTCTGTGTAAATAAATGGCTGTCTTGTGGCTGTAGAGGTTGCCAGTCACTTTTGCAGTACTGTACATGCTTTTGCACCCCAATCGCTTGAAATGCCTTTTCCAGAACAAAACTAGAAGAAAGAGGCATCTGACAAATCTTTCCCCTAGAAAGGTTAGAAACCTATATTCATTCAATTTTCTTAGCGTGTCGTGTCCTGACAGGATTGTGCAAATGGTTCTTACCAACTCCAGGGTGCCAGAGTGACAAAACAATATACCTAGATTTAATCTTTTTTCTTATTATGGAACAGTTATAGCTATTGTACAGTTAAGGTTGAAGTTTGCTTCCATTACAAGCCTCATCTACAACTCCCATCAACCACTCGTCCCCAAAACAAACCATTGCCTGTGCAATTTCACATCACATCTCATGGAGAGTTAAATATTTCTATGAAGGCTAAAGCAAGAATACAGAAGAGGACTTCTAAAGTTACAAAGCTTGATTCTCTGCTGCCATGAACTAGTTTTAGTCATCATAAACAATGAATGTGTCATACAGAGTGTGTCTATTTCATTAATGGGCTTACTAGCCTTGCCTATAGTCAGAACCCCTAATAAGTCCTGTCATAGGGCCCCATTTTCAGTTTCTTATAGCTTTGATAGATACTTACTGTCTTAAGATTTTATTTCAGCCTGATGTTTGTGTTTATGCATGAAGGTATGTGTAAAATATCAGCCAGCTCAATGCAGTTATTGAGAAGCAAGACAATTACACAACAGATCACTCATTACTTTCTGCAAACTCTATGTTTGAGCTTATGAAATGAAATGTAAAAGAACTAAAAAATTTCAGAGTGAGATATCACCTACCGGTTTAGCAGAGGACAAAACAATTTCTGGATAACAACCTTCCAGTTGTCACTGGCAGACAATAAACATTGTGTTCCACCTGGTGAAGCTGATGGCAGATTTCAAAAGTCCCAAATACATACCTGAAGTTAAACTAGCTTCAATAAATATCCAAAATATTCAAAACTTTTTAGTAGTTTTCTGTTTAATCTAACAGTTTGATGGTATGATAATAAGTTGCAGGAAAAAATATGTGCTATTCCCTCTCTCTTTCTATAGTATGCACTAGCTTTGTTAAACTGCATATTTCTATTATTTGATCAAATTATTCTTTTAATTTGATTAGGAACCAGTTGTGCTAATTTAAAAATGTAGTCCAATGTAAAAAAAAAATGGTACTTGAAATTCTTCCTTTTTCTTATAAAATAATTTGCTTTTGAAGAATAATCAAGAGTTGTATCTTGAATTTAAAAAATTCAATATCCATGTTAATAAGCTTTGCTTCTTTATAATGACAGGATCTAAATATAGAAGGGACAGAAACATTCTAATTCTTGTCACATTTAAAAAAGAATATGTAAAAAGTGTTAGAGCTGTTCACTTGATCCTAAGTGCCTTGCAACATTTTTTACTTCCTTTCTCAACTCATTAGACAGACCCTATTGGCATTAGAGAGGTGTTTTTTATATAGGAGTTTCATCACGTAACTGACATTTTTGCCCTGGAATAACCTTCTTTTATTTCACTAAGATATATCTGTAGAACAGGCTATCAGTTGTGACAAATTGATGTTTTCTTCTGAAGCTCACCGACTTCCTTTGGATTAGCTGTATGAGAACAGTAAAGCTCATTTTCAGTCCTGACTTAAACTCAGTGCCAAAGAGCTTTTGCACTCAACCCTCTGTGTCACCTGTCTTCTCATGAACAACTTTTCCATAGTGAACATACGAATAAAACACTAAATTTCATTCTTTAAAATCTATTCCGTGTTGAATTAGCAGAGCTACAAATTTTAGCTATTTAAGAAAGATGAAATATCTATAATCATCATACTTTTAGTAACACATGTAGTTATTTTGCACTGAAGACTGAAATAAATTGCATGTTATCTTGTAGTACTAACGAAAACAAATAGCAGAAGCTATGTCTGCTGTTGTTCTTGGAATGGATATGTCATGAAAATTATCTAAAACAAATCACAATACACACCAAATAGGGTTTTTTATACAGCCTAATATATGGTTATGCTGCAGAAGTCTAATTACTGTGATTGATAATAGCCACTGTTTATTGCATGTCTTAGGGCAGCTGTACAATGGCTAGTGCTTGAATTTTGGTTGGCCATATTAATTATTAAGTAGGCTCCTCACTGATTCCTTTGCACTGTTCTATTTTAAAATTGATGGTGTGAAAGGAGATGGTCTTATCTGGACTGAGATAAAATTGAGGGTCATAGCTTTTTTTGAAACCATAAGGTGTAACAGACTGTGATCTTCTTGGGATGAGACCTCTCTCAAATGAATGTCAGACTGTAGCTCCTTGCCTGGAAAATTAAGAGACTTGACTTTTTCTTCATTAACTTTACTATTCATGCACATTAGAGTGGTGTGGCATGCCTTTATTTTTTTTTTTAAATTTTAATTGTTTACATTTATTTAGCTAAATTATATCTCAAGAAATGTTTTACCATGAAAATTTCTTGTTCCACTATTAAGCTGAACTGCGAGGATATAATAAAAAATGTGTTGGAGTATGGATCTTGATTTCTCTCAGTGAATTGAGATGTGTCTTTCTCAAGATTTAAAGGTTTAAATTATTTTGGTATTTTTTTATAAATTGTAATTTTGGATAATTTGTGGTCCTGCATTTTCATTGCTATTTGTAGCAGATAGTCCAAGTGAAGCCGATTGGTGTTTGACATTGAAATGCAAGCATTCAACAATAGCCTTAATTTGTTTGACAGCATCTTCAGGTAATCCATACATTGCCTTTCCCAACATGCATAATTTTAACGGTAGGGCCACGGAAGCCTCCCGGGCAAAGGATTAATTTGCAACATTGCAACAAAAAAGCGCCTCTGTGTGTGTGTGTCAAGGCTATGCAGCTCTTTTGTTAACTGGGAAATTTTTACTGCAGTGTCTGTCTGCAGCAGTGTACTTGCAAATCTGTTCTGCAGTGAAGGTGCAATCCTCTCCTTAGAGTATAGATTTGAAGGATTTGAAGGATTTGAAAGATTTTTTCCAGACTCCCCAGGATGTGATGAAGAGGAATTTTTAAAAGATCTTTCTAAAATGGAACTAAGGGTGTTTGTTTATTTTTTACTATTTGGGGACTCTCTCATGGTCTTTGGTAAGACATTTTATCGAAGGGAGGCTGAAAAAGATGGGGCTGATGTAGAGCCATTGAAGAATGACATAAATACAGCTGGTTCCCTCTTTGGGGAGGGAGAACATCTAGTGACTTTCTATTCTGGTCTTTTCTGTGAAAAACTGAACATTTCCCAGTGGGATCTGGGTCAAGATTTGTGTTTGTAATGATTGAGGTTTTGACTACTTCGGTGTTTAGACAAGATTATTTCAGTAGTGTTTTGGAAAGGAAAAATAACAGACAAGGCTGTCATTGATTTTATATATATAGATGTCATTATATGATATATATATATATATATATATATGTCATTATATTTTATATATGGTATAGAGAAAGCTGTAGTCACTGGTTTGAGAGCTATCCAAATGAATCATCTTGATGGGTCTACACAGGAAAGTAGTTTAAAGAGTAAAGCATAAATTAAAGGATATTCCTTTACATTTAGTTTTTTTTCCATATCTGTAAGCTGAAAACAACATATGAACTGACCAAATTTTAGCTGATGCTTAAATTCCTGAATACATAAAATAGAGAGAGTATATATGTATAGACCTATGTAGGCAAATATACATAGGTATTCATAGGTATATATGTATATAGAAGATGTTTGAAAATCTGTGAATGTGGATTAATGTTAGCATCTCAGTTCTTATTTAGGTGTATAAACCACACCTTTTTCTATGATTCTGTTTTGCTGCAGCATAAAATTTTTTCATACATATCCAACAAAAAGTACTTTTAAATTCATTCATTCAGCAGAGTTCAGCTACTCAGTGCCAGAGGAGATTGGCCCCAAAATGTGATCCTAAAATAATGAGGGCTAGATTTAGTTGCCCTTTTGCTGCTTCTTCTCTTTCCTCCCATGTACAAGAAGAAATGTTAATGCTGATTTAGCATTTCCACACTTAAAAAATAAAAGACAACTTCTATTAGTCAGTTTCATAATGCCATGCAGAAGAATGCACCAGAGATTGCTGCTTGATCCATCTCTGGAACTGTCATGCTAATGGAACGTGCAAATGCTCTGATGAAGAGGAACATAGTGCCACAAATGGATTGAAAATATACCCTCCAAAGGTCTCCTGATCTTTTGATCCTCCAATATTTTTTTTGACAAAAACAGTGACAACAAAAAGTCAGCTCCCCAGCTGGGACAAGTCAACTGACAGCAATATACAAGGCCATAGTAACAGATTGTGTGGACTATGAAACACATAATTAGAATTTTACTAATATACTTAGCTAAATTACTTGAAATAGCATTATACTGGAAACAGTTGGTAAAATGAGTATTTATGACTTAGAAAAGATAACATCAGGGATGAGATTATTTCAGAAGCGTAGTTACCTAATAATATTATTTTCATGTAATTTTCCCAAATCCATGTCTTCTTAATATGGGATTTAAATGAATGGTTGTCAAAATGAAGTATTTGGGGGAAAAAAAATCCAGGGTACTACAACTTTTTTTTTTTTTTTGCTGTCATTTGAAAATATTTGGGTGGTATTAATCTGGAAAAAAAAAGTGGAAATTGCTTGGTTTTTGATAAAATTCTAAGTGAAGTAAGAGATTTTCAGATCTGAGCTTCATATCTGAAAACAGGCATTTTGTAGTTTTCTTTTGCTGTGTCTACATTCTGTCTTTAAAAATATTTATATCACACTTCAAATTGATCTAGGAAAAGCCAGTTGTTGTTAAAAATATATTTCTGTATTCACAATGTAAAGGTAATGTGATAACAGTAGTATCACGTTCACTAGCACACGTAGATACCACTGAAATTCACTTATTTTCTCTAGGGCTTCTTCATCCTCCCTTTCAAAATTGTATCAAGTTCTGCTAATATGTATCCTATCCTATTTATCTTAATGTCTTCCAGGACATTATCCTAATAAATATCTACTAAATATTCAAATGAGGTATTTATGTATAAAAGCCATTTATTTATATGTAAATTTTGAGTAACTGGTTTGGGAATGCTGATGTCTCTCCAAGCAGTATTAAAAGTTGTGGAGCAAAATTGAAAAGTGCAGCTTCTGCAAACGGTCGCAGCATTGCATTTGCAAAACAGCTGAGCTTGCTGGGTGGCATCCCGGGGTGAGAGGGAGAAAAGCTACCCTGCTGCAAGGCAGGGCACAAGGTGCCCTGGATGGTGTTTCCATGAGCCTGCAGAGAAATTTGCTTTTGACATGACCTAAAGAACCAGAGAGGAAAACTGGAAGCTGAAAAGGCTGTTAGTTAATTCTGAGCTCTTACATGACCACCCCTGCCAGCAGCACACAAGTGACTCTTGCCACAGCTGAAGATTGAAAATGCAAATTATCTGAAGAGCAAGCTGTAATTATTATTTATATTGGTAAGCAAAGTGCCTTACTATATAGGTGTTACACATTCAATTTGATATGACATTCTAGTTCAGGAATTATTTTGCAATATTTTAATATTTCTTTTTTAAAAATTAACCAGTAATAATATTTTAAAATATTATACACAGAAGAGAACGAGAAAGAGTAACTTTAATTTGTTTTTACAAGGCATACAAATTATTCCATGTTCCTTGCATTTGACTGGATGACTGTGGTTCCTTGAGCTTATCAAAGCAGAAGGTTTTTAACAAATAAGTAAAGAGGTGGTGCGTAAGTTGTACTATGCAGAGAATGGGGAATGCTTGCATGAGGTGTGTTCTTTATTGTCCAGGGCTACTGAAAAAATGAAATGTGTTGGAAGATGTGAGTTTTAACTAAAAATTAGAAACTATTGTGTTTTGAATCAAAAGGAAATACTTTGATTTTGAATGTTTTAAACTAAATAAGGTTTTTTAATTGAAATAATCTTAAAAAATTAAAAATTGAAGCAGATACTTGTTTAAAATATTTTGATTTATTCAAGGTGAATTCATGAATTGGTGGAGTTTTTGCTTATGGAGTTCTCTGCAAAAAAACTCCAACCAACCTTCCTGTGAAGTTTCATGGAGCTGTAGTTCTGCTACAGCGCATTTTGTATCATGTGTACAGCACATATAGCTGTCACATTCCAAAGCTCATGGTAAGAATAGACTCAGTCTAAATAAAGTGATGAGGTTTTTATAGCTGCCATTAATTTTTGTGAACTCTTTTTGCAGTTGGATGGCCAAATATTTCTGTATTGACACGTGCAGACAATCTTAATAAGCTGACCAGTACAGGATACTAAGGGATGTGTGAAAATCTGTTCTTCAGTCTAGGTTATGTTATTGCCTTGGTTTTTACAGCTCCCAAGGGTCCTTAAGATGGGAGAATAGATTGTTTAGTAACACACTAACAGGATTTGAAATGTTTCACCTCTAGGACATTGATTTATATCGCAGGCTAGGTTGGCACTCTCTGAATGTAGTTATCACCTGAGAGCCTTTGTTTGGCCTGTGTGAAATGAAAGGCTTAAATTCATAGTGGACAGATCCAAATCACAAAATTGCCCTCTTGTTTTGTACTAATTATGGCCTTTCAAGTTTCAATAAAGAGGCAAGGATTAAGTAGACATTAAAACTTCCCTCATGTCCCTGGTGAGTAATCTTTGTTAAGGCACTTTGTCATGTTATCCTTGACAGTCAGATGCTGCTGTCACCATGCCAAACACCAGTTTAATCAGTAATGAAAAAACCTTCAAGAATAGAAAAACTCCAACATTAACTTTAAAAAGCCATAGAAAAGGTTCAGGATGAGAATTTCTGCTGTTTAGAAAACTGTTATTCCTCAAAGACTTGGGGTCTAGCAATCTCAAACTCACAGTCATCTCAAATGGTTGATTATCATGTGTCTGATTTCAGTGAAGAAACAGTGAAAAGCTGCATGCATAAATCACATTTCTATTTTTATATCTGCTGCACTACAAACTGATGCAAAATAGAATGTTCACTGGATAGAAGCAATCCATGCTGAAATATGGGGAAGTTCTACTCCTAATTGGCCAAGCATACATTAAATACAAGAATAGTACCTGCCTGCTGAAGAAATATGTGAGTCCTATATACCATCTACTTCAGAACTTAGTGGAAGGAATATTAAAACTTTATTCTGGATTTTCTGTAGATGAGCTAGGTTGGGGAGAAATTTGAGGTTAGATAGGAGATTTTATTTTGTTGTATGTTTTTCCCCCCAGAAGTATGGTCAAACAGTGCAACAGGTACCTGAACAATGGGTGGTTTGAAATGCCAGGATGTTCCCAAACAAAAGGATAATGATCCTTAGAGCCCAGCTGCTACAAGGGTAGGAAGCACCCAGGTCCCCAGGATGTGCAGCTTGAGGATATCCAAAAGGGAATGTCTCCATAGGAGAACATACTTCAGATCTTGTATCTGAGGCATTAGGAATGACTAACATATCTTCCAGGGACAAGCATTAGTCAGGAAGATACTTTGAAATAAATTAAGTCATAGAGGAGACTCCTTGACTTTGGATTCGTAAAACATCATCTAACAAACCCAGAATACTCTAGATAATTAAAGGGTAATTATTTTTCTTTTTTAAAATTTTACGATCATGGCTGCTCTAGTCCTTCCTTAATACTTGCTGGTAAATTACATGCCAGGCTGCAGCCATGTAACTGCACAGTCCACTGTTAGTAGAAAGTTAGTGAGACTCAGTGTGAGATCCCATGGAAGAAGAAGGTGATTTTATTTTAAACAACAATTCTTTAATTCATAGAATCACAGAATGTTTTGCATTAGAAGGGATCTTCAATGTATTATTTCAGTTCAGGGCACATCAATTTTGTCAGGCCAGAAGGTAAAATAGAGGAAAAGATTGGCAAAAATGCAGAGCTTTGAGAGGCCTAACTTCAAATTTTATATGGGCCTGTTGTATGTGGAAAGGAATTTTTACATTATGATGAAGAATAGTGAGTGTTTACTGAGTACATGCCTGGGTCAAAAAGCTTAGCAGGCTGCAAGGTGGTTACATATTTGGGACTTGACAAACTTTCAGTAGACATCAGTGACATTTTGTCAGTAGAATGGGAGCAGAATAGCAACAATACTATGCATTAAACCAATAAGGAGACCTTCTTCCTAAACTTCCAAAATCCTGGATTTTTTACATTAATTTCTGTAGTTGATTTATTCTACCAATTAAACCGCATCTTCTAGATGCAGCTACACTATATTTTTGTCACCATCTCTTTTTATTATGTAAGCTACTAAATTGATGATTTGTTCTTTGAAAGTAATTGTTTATTACCTTGTTTGTGTATTTTTTCTTCATATTTTTGATTTGCCAAGTCAACAAATTGCCTCATTTTTTATGAAACCCAGCTTTTAGCATAGGCTGGTTTGCTGGTATCATTAAATAAAAGACATTAAATGATTACTGCAGTTGTAGGGAGTTATGCAGTGTAGTTTCAACCTTTAGTGAGTAAAACTTACACATATGCAAAATTTTTCTACTGAAATCTGTTACTAGCTTTGTCAGCTGGCACAGCAATATATAGAAGGAAAAGAAACTAATTCTTTTGGAGTAGTGCAGTGATGAAGTACATGGCATTATCTTTTGGAAAAAAAAAAAAAGCTCAAAGGGTAATGTGCTGTGGTTTGTGTTGCCCTTGGTTTTCTTTTCCTTTCTGGTTTCTTCCCAGGTTCAATGTGGAATGCTCAAGTGGCTGTTCATTGAAAATGTCTTTAGGATCTCTTTGGCTCTACAGTTTTTATAGATCTAAATGGATTTTTTCCCTCACAGATTTCCTTTTCTATAGGAACTTTTCCCATCCTCCCCTACCAAGGAATCTCTTTTTAGAGGCAATGGAGGAGGTGGCAAGGCCAAGTGGGGCCAGAGACAGTGGTTGCTGCAGCAACTAGATAAATTTGTCCAGGCATCTGGGGTTGCTGTCAATTGTGTTTCAGAGGCAGCTGGGCTGGGTGAGTTCCCCAGGGCCCTGGTTTGCAGAGGTGGGAGGCAGCTCCTTGGGCTCAGTGCTGCTGCCACCCTTCTGCAATTGCCACCTTATGGGGCTGTGTCCTTACTGCCACCCATGGTCTGGGCTGCCCTGGAATGTGCTGGGAGGGAGCACTGGAGTAAGGGAAGGGTCAGGGCTGCTGTGCTCTGGCTAAATAAAAGCAGGAAGGTTCCACTGCCTCTCTGCTGCTTGCTGAACAGACACGAGCTGTTCTCTGTGTGTGTGTGAAGGGTGTTAACACTAGGTCTGAACCAACAGATTCCATTTTTTCATAGGGCACATTAGGAGATTTATCACTAGAACAACTCCAACCACAGCTTCTGGCTGCAGAGCCAGTATAGAGCTTGAGCAAAGCCAGCTCTTGCCTGTTTGCAAAACAGGTGTTTTCTTTACTGAGCTTATGGAAGGCAGACTTACCTATTTTTCAGGCAGAGAAAAGACCTTAATCTCCTCCTAGAGTTGTTGTCAGAGTATTTCCTGATTACACAGGGGTACCTTAGAATAACTGTTAATCATGTTCAGCTCTCAGGATGGGCTCTGTGCTACTTTTGTCAGATTAAGGGCTAACAAGATGATTGCTTTTTCCCTGAACAGCTCATCAGACTTTGCTCATTGATACTGCCACTGCCACTTCATTTGATATCCTTAAGCAAGCCTTTGAGTTGCTGTCTGTACTCATCTTTGGCTTCCTGCGCCAGCAGGCATAGGGATGGCGACCGGACCTGATTCTGTGGCTGCTGCTGCTATGACTGCAGCAGAGCCAGTGATACTCCTACAGGCACAGTGGCTGCTCCTGCTGCTCTGGCCCTGCTCAGGCCGAAAATGAGTGGTTTTGTTGGGCAGACAATTATTGTAAGAGCTTCAGTTCTTTCTGTTGCTGGTAGTCCCAGTTACCCATTTTAGCAAAGTGTTTGGACCCATATTAATTCAAGGAGGAGAAATGCCATCACTGGCCTTGGGAAGGAAGCCCCCCTGCAGCAGCCTAGGCAGTGGGGTTGTTCCTGGCTGGGGAGCAGCTCTCTGGGGCTCTGGTGGGCAGCTGAGCATGGGCAGCCCTGTTCCCTGGCCCAGGATGGCCAGTGGACTTCTGGGCTGCACAAATAGAGGCACAAGTGGTAGTGGTAGACTGGAAGAAGGGATCATCCTCCCTTACTCAGCACTCATTAGACCTTGTCTCACTGTGCTCAGTTATGGTCCCCCAAAAGAAAGACACAAACGGGAGCACGTGCAGCAGAGGGCTCAAGATCTGAGCATTTGCCCTGCAAGGAGAGTGTGAAGGACTGTGCCTACTGGGGACCTAACTTCAGTTTCTTGATGCCTGTGTGGTAGTTAATGAAGAGATGGCGACAGGCTCTTTCAGAGACTGAGAAATAATGAGTGTAAGCTAGAAGAGGAGAGGTACAGACTGAACATAAGAAAACCCTTTTTTTACCATCAGACTGTCCAGTTGTGCTTTCTGTCCTTGGGGGTTTATAAAACTCAGTAGGATAAAGCCCTGAGCAACCTGGTCTGAGCTCAAAGGTGACCACTTGAGTAGGTGGCTGCACTAGAGACCTCCTGCCTCCTGAAGTCCCTTCTAGCCTTGCCTGACTAAAATAACCTTTCCTTTGCTGGTGGAAGAGAAGTGAACAAAGGAAGGTGAAGAGAGAAACTGTCCCTGTATATCCCATTATTTTGTGTAGGCCACCAAGTATGGCTTTGACATAGTATTGCTATTCCTCTGGCTTGTCCTATTCTGCTAGTCTGCCAGACCAATGCATTCCTGAGGGATTAACCCTGTGGCTGGCTTTGTGAAAGTCTATTTCTCAGAGGATTATCAACAATCCAGAGGAAACCAGGCACTAATGGACTAATATAAAACATGACATGATTTTTTTTTCTTGTATCTTTTATCAGTGTTGCAACACTTGGGTCAAACAGCATGTCTGGGAGAGGCTGGTTGTTCTCATACCTGGGGCTGACAGTCTCTGTGGCTTTGAAACCACCAAAGAATGTGGTGGTTTTTCTGTGCAAGAATTTGCCTCCAACTCAAACTATCCTTTTGTTCTTTTATTACCTGACTGTGCTGTATTTTATTCATTATAAGAAACATTTTTGTTCTCCAATATGTTCTTTTGTATGCCTCCTTTTACCTGATCAAATACTTCTTAGCAGTTCTTTTAACGCTTATGGGTCATGGAACATTAGGCACCAAATAAGGGCTGATCTAATAGTGCAGAATGAATGGTCCTCCTGCTGCAAGGCCTCACTTATCACTGTCATAAAAGAAGGAAAACAATATAGCATGGTGGGCACTGGTTTTTGCTGCTTAAGGAATTCAGTAGGGCACTTGAAGGGATCCTCGCAGCTCTGTCACAGGTGTTATGGACTATGTGAAAAATTGCAGCTCTTTCTGCTGGGAAATGTAAGTACAAGGCTTTGGTACCTGTATCCTTATGAAACTTCAGCTGCTATCGCTAAAGGCCAGGATAAAAACCAAGAGGCTGAAAAAGGAGGTGGCTTAATTTTTTATTACATAGAATTTGTCTGATCAGGAGCCTTTTGGTTTTAATAAAAGAGGAGTTCATCATATGTAGATTGCAGTTCTGAAATTCAGAAAACAAAGTAATACGTTAAATTTATTTGGGGGGGGTTTTAATTTTGTAACATTTTTCAACAATCCTAGGAAACAGGTTCTGCCGTCACGTGGATTTGCACTAGAGGATAGAGTTTATTTGCTCATGTTCCAGATGTCTAGCCTGTAGATAGCATTCTCTAATTTTAACAATCAACATCCAGAGCAGAGGAGAAAACAAGTTACAATCATAAGCTTACATCTCAGTGTTCATTGAACCTAGTGTAGAGACTGATACAATTTTTTAGTGACCAATTGACCAGATTAACTCATAAGCAACCAGAAATATCTAGCTATGAACTGTAGCTGTTTTTACTTCAGATTGCTTTCTACTGTTTGAAATTAACTTAATTTGAAAAAGATTTTGTCAATACACATCAAATTAAATGCAAGTGATTCTGCATACTTACCATTTTTTATTGAATTTAAGTAAATTTTATTGATGTGAAAGGTTGCATAATTTTGTAGATATCTATGTTGGTGAATTTTTAATCTCTCCAATTAAAGACAAACTACTCTGTTCCTTTAATGTGAGAAAACCTAGGATTCATTATATAAACCAACAATAATATTCCCTTATCCCAGCAAAAATTCTATTTTTAATTAAATGAAATTTCAGCAGTGAAAGGGTTTGTTGGAATTGCTGCTTGCTTAGTCAGAAAGATTTTCACTGTTATTTTTTGTGCTTTTGTAGGCACATGTTCACACACACAATTTATATAGTCTGTTCAGACTCTCTTTGTAAGATTTTATAGTCTGAAGACATGATATTGGATGGTCCTGTCTTTCTGAATTGTCTGTATTTGCAGTTGATCCATTTGTAGGATTTGATTTTCAGAACGGAGGTTATAGAGCTAAGTTTTAATTTATGTCTCAGTTCTCTGAAGCACCAGTGTTAACCTGTGAAGCTCTCACCACACTTGGGATGTGAACTATAATAAAGAATGAATCTTTTACTGTTTCTCAGATTATTTTTAAGTATAGAGCGCACCGTTTTTAGAGTAAGAGGTAAGGTTTGAAAATGTTGGGACTATTTGAACATCACCTGAGCTTGGTGGAATTATGCAATGAGAAACCTAATACAAGATCCATATTGTGTACTAATGCATTTTTAATATAAAGTTTTTAGAACAACCAAATTGAAACAATTACTTAAAAAACCTACTTATCAATACAGCTTCAATAATGTACAAGATACAGTAGATCAGAGTAATTTTTGATTCAACCATTTTTAGTTGGAAAACATTGACAGAACTGAACTTAAACGGCTTGTGGGAGATCCATTTTGATTAATTTCCTGGCTTAAAATAGTTTTGAAAAAGTTTTAAAATTGTGGAAACAACCCACTTTGCCATTTTCCAAATGAAGAGTTTAGTTTTTCTTAATTGAAACAATTGTTTTGAAACATGTATTTGTTTTATAGTAGTATCAGCAATAGAATGGGAATTTTAAAAACTAAATATTTTCTGTTGACATTTTCAAGTTGCAAAAGATTGGCGAATTTGGCGTTTGTTTTCCTCTCAATGGGAAAGCAAAGCAGTTGAAATCATGAATATTTTTGTGTGCCAGGAAGTTACTTTCTCATTGAGATCTGTTACAGTACATGGAAAGGGATAGTATATAGCTACCCTAAGGAATCCACTGAGGACAAGAGTGGAGCTTGAGGCATATCAGTCAAGAGAGATGGCCTTCCCACACTGCTAGAGCCTTCCTTTGTTAATGTTCCTAAATTATCTCTTGGGCAAGCATAAAGTAAATAGTCAACTGATGATGGATAACAACCAAGGGAAAGAAAGGAAAGGTTTAGAGGGTCAAGGGCTCAAAAATGGATTGCTTGAGTTCAGGACAAAGGCATGGAGCAGAGCATGTCTGAGAGAGTCCACTGTTTTCAGAAACATCTGGTGGTGATTTGCTCGGAGAGGTGAGCTGATGAAGGATCTTTGCCATTATTTTCTTCCTTCTGATGGTTTCAATCCCGGCAAGCCAGAGCCAGGAGGACAACATGGTGCAATGAGATTGTGGGGCCTCAGAGAGAACATAAGTGAAAGAGATGAGGAAACCAATGCATCCAGAGTATCAGCAAGAGAATCTGAAGTATCTGAAAAGGGAATGGTGACCTGGAGCTCTTGGGGTACACATGCTCCTTTCACTAGTGAGGGCACATGAATTGGGAATCCATGAACTGCTTCACAAATAACATGCCTGTGCCCACTGCCTTCAGAAGATTTGCCAGATGATGAGCTGGCATGCCATGGGAAGTGGTTTGACCACAGGCTAGCCCTTCTAGGGAATTACAAGTACTCTGATAGTAGAGGGGGAACCAAAATACAAACTTGTGATAAATAAATGTAGTTAGGGAGATAGGAAGGGACAAACAAAAATGCAGAAAGTTAGGAATCACCAAGGGGAGTAAGATAGAGGATATGCCATGAGACAAATGTATTGCACGTAAAAGTAAGGACCATAAAGAAGGTGAGGATACTGTAGCAGTGAAGAGGCATGAGAAATACAGATATTGCAGCTAGGGTAGAAGCCTCTACTTACTTAAGTATAGAATAACAGAAAATAAGAACCAAAAGAAGCCTACTAATCCAAACCCAAGCTCCAGTGCAAGGTCACTACTTAACCATGCATACTTAAATAATTTATGCTACTTTGTTTCTGGTAAGATTTCATGAGAATCATTTAGCATCATTTTAACAAGTATGCTATTGCCTCAGGGATCTTTCTCCTTGGAGAAGCATGGAATAACTACCTTCAGACACTGGTTTTTGCTTTTCTTGCAGCAGCCTCCCAGATTATCTCTCCAAGTGAAAGAGAAATTCAATCAGGTATCAAATTCCTTCACTGAAAATCTTGAGAAAAAGATTCTTGTTCAACATAGTACCTAGAGAATTTAAGCTGTGTAAGTGATCTGAGTGAATAACTGAGTGAGCAAAGAGGATTATAATACCACAACGTAAGTGTAAGCGCCTAAACTGTTTAGAATGGTTTCTGCTTGGGCAGAATATTACTGTTTGTTGCAAGAGAACTTTTTCCTTCTTTCTGCTTTTTATTTTCTTTTGAGTATTTCTGCTTTCTAGATTTGATCTTCATCAAATGAATTATTATAGCCTTTATAAAGAAATAGGAAGTATCAAGTTGCATTGTTATATATGCCAAAGAGATGGATCAATGG
Source organism: Corvus hawaiiensis (assembly GCF_020740725.1). Classification (NCBI taxonomy): domain Eukaryota; kingdom Metazoa; phylum Chordata; class Aves; order Passeriformes; family Corvidae; genus Corvus; species Corvus hawaiiensis. The sequence goes on from NC_063216.1 coordinate 47,363,039, forward strand.
TTATTACAATTTCCAGATTAATTTGCATTCTTCCGCTGACTTGGTCTTTGGGGGAACAGCAGATTAGCTCTTGATTACTAGCGGGTGAACAATTCACAGTGAATAATTTATTTGGCAAATGACTTATGACTTAGAATAATTTATTTCCCTAAATGAATTCATTGGATGTTGTACAGAGCTTTTAGGTGAACAGTTTTCATTCTATAGATTATTCATAATTGGTTATGTGATTTCCATAATTGCATAAATTTGTATACTGAAAACAAGATAACAGATCTCAGTCTCTTTACCCTGCCACTGGTGCCCTGCTATGGTAGAGGTTTAGCAAAACTGGAAATCTGCAAGGATAAATAGGAATTCTGCAATTTGGTGCTAAATGACACATTTTTCATTGACTTATTCCAGTTCCAGGTATGTATTTTTGCTACCAAACATTGCTTGTATCTCTTCAGCATGGAAAAATGGCTATTGCAGCCCTGAAACTGTCTGTGTGTTGCATTTGCTGTTCATCTGCAGATGCTTCAAGTACAATGCCTACTGCCAGTATTGAACAGATTTTCAAGTAGTTTTGGCAGCTGCTTGTAGTGAGTGAAGCAGCAGGAGAGTGTTGGAGAGCATGGACAGCATGTGGAAGAGGAGCACACAGAGCAGTATCTGAAATACTGTCTGTTATATGACTTTTAAGACAAGAATGTGTGGAGGCAAGGCCAGACCGATGATTGACAATAATGGTCTAGATCTGGAATGATTTGCAGTCTAAAAAGTCCACTCTCAGATTTATGGATATCATCATGAAACGGGATACCACTATGAGTGTCCTTAAACTACTTAGCAGTATGCACTAACACTGTCCAGAATTGCTACCATCTCTAGGTAGCAGCTGAAGTACAGGTAGATAGACTTCAAGCTCCTGGAATGGATATATGTATGCTGATAGAGAACCTAGTAATCAGCCACTGGCTCAGGAGTTTGGAGATTTAAGAATGTGGGCGTGCTGAATTATAGTAGATGCTGATAAAAATAATATTTATCTTTGCTTCTGCCCTAGATATCTGAGTTTGTTAACACAAAGAAATAATTTTCCATTGAACTACAAAGTCCAGCTGATCACAGAAGACTGAATGGTCTGAATTTTTTTCTTCCTTTTTTTTTTTGTTTTTTTTAAAGGAATTAATTTCTTTGCTTGGTGGATATTAAAGTTGTATGATTATTGCTGCTGTCCTGGGAAACTCAGTTGACCTTTCACTATCTTAATGAGTGGCTTTCTCGTTGCACAGTTGATTGAGGGAGAGTTTTTTAGCTGTCACCTGCATTCGGGGCAACTGTGCACTTTGGAGACTGTAAGGGAAATGGTGCTGTCTCTTGACAAAGAAAGGATTTACTGAACAATATTTATTGGAATTATGGCTGTCTGATGTTTGCTGCAAGCAAACAGTTTGCAGAGAAAGCCTTACTGAACTTTGAAAAATAGTATTTGGAGACTTTCCAAGATTTACAAGTGGTCAATGAGATACTGATCCAAAATCACACTCTGCAGGGATATCTCATCGACATATTTCGTATTTTTATTTTGAAAAAAATAAGATGATTTTAAAAATTAAGTAAAATTTATTTCATTTTTTTTCCAGATTATTGAAAAATTAATGAATGAATTCATGAGTGCTTCCTGGACTATATAATAAACTTATAATACACGTACACAGATGCAGTGGTCTTACATAATCACTAGATGTCATTCCTTGATGTCACCCAAATATGATTCCAATGTCCTACAAAGCTGAATCTTTTCTTTCCTTTTATTGACCATCACTCTTTTCCCCAATATTAATACATTGAAGACTAGGTGATAAATAGAGTCTGCAGGGCAGGGTTACAACAACATTAACAGTGAAAATCATTACTACTTTTAAAATTACATCTTGAAATCAACTGAAGAAAATATTTTGTAATTTGATAGATATAAAACTGTGTTAAGTATTTGTGTGTGCTTTAGGGCAAAATAAACCCACAAAATTCTTAAGGAAAGCTCAAAATAATTTTTTTTCTTTGTAAAGGGAGATTCAAAGTTTCTTCTGCTGTTATCCGCAATGTGATGATTTAAAGCCTGAAGGATTTTCTCCCTAAATCGCCTATTCAAATTTGTATGATGGAAACATATTTAAATATATAATTTTTAATCTTGCTTTTCATTTGAACTTTTAAATGCTTTTCTGGGAAAGCATCTCATTAGTCCTTTGCACCATTCCACTACACTGATCTGCAAGTAGATGAGAATCATCACATTACCTCTCTTTTTTAAAAAAGGTAATTATACCTACTTAGATTTTTAACCCAATATTCATCTAGTCTAATTGAATCTTACCACTTTTAAAGTGTTATACAATAATTCACTCCTCATTATGTGTATTGGGATTTGTCCATTCTGTGGCTGGACTCAGTGATCTTAAATGTCTTTTCCAACATAAAGATTCTATGATTTTTTTGAAAATGTTCCATTTCCAGTGAAATATTTAAGCTACAGCACAATGATAGAATAGGAGATGGCACAGTTGATGCTTGGCTGTATTCATACAATTCTCTTGACCCTTTATAGGAGTTGAGAAAGAATCAAAGGTGATCATGCTGTATTGTCCAGTTTGGGATAAGAGCTCATTTTCCTACTTGAAACTGCTTATTTTTAAAATGTTTTGTATCATTTTTCTTACTTATTACTCATTAATAGTAAATGAAAAGAATCAAGGGAGATTTCACATACCTTTAAATAATTTTAAATAAAAATTATTTTATGTGGGATTTATTTTCCTTCCTGGGGATTTTTTATGGCCCTTTTTACAGATTTTATGAAAGTTTTACTAGATTTTTATTCTTCAAATTTAAACCAAAAGTAAAAATGAAACAACTTTATTGCCTTAGAAACCTATGAAAATGTACTGCCTTAGAATAGGAAGAAAAAAAATGTGATGAGAGTTACAACTTAACCAACAAATTTCTACTGAAAAGTTTGAAATTAGCAGTCAGACACTCAGAGGCAGAATAGAATGTACAGGGCTGCAGACTTTCAGCTAACAGCAAGGTGCTGCCATATGCTCCATGCTTGACTGCCCCTGCAAAAACTGCGTTTAAGTCCAAAATGCATTTGAGTTGTTGCTTATGCTGGGGCATGTTGCATGGAGGTGTCTGCAGAGGTTACTGACTACATTTTGGAAAGTTCCCTGCATTCAGCAGTGCAGGACCTGAAAGCAGTACTGGCACAAAGCAGAACACTGAAATACAGTCATACAGTTTCCTTCAAGCCATGACAAAACTTTCTGAATTTTCCTTGCTGCATTACCTCTTTTTGCTTCCTTGTCTCTGAGACCCTGTCCCCCTATCCTTGTGTCTCTCTGCTTCAGTGCAGTCTAGCCTTATTTCTTTGGGTATTTGAGGAGTTCTCCTCTTTTCATTCCTTTTTTCTTTTTTCTCTTTCCTAAAACTGGCCAGATACTGGGAGTTCTGGCTTACTTTGCTGCAGTTCTTGTGGAAAACAAGAGAAACAGAAAGGAAACAAGTCTCCTTCTCTGTTCACTAAAAATATTTCCCCCCTTCATTTTTTGTTTGAGTGTATGCCCTCAGTTGCCACTGTCTACATAATTTTGGATGTTGCTCATGTGAGTTACTAACTTTTCTTTCTGAACTAAAGTACTGTGATGTGCATGTTGCATTTTTATATTGAGAAACTGAACAATTAAGGTAATTGATGGTTTGAAGGGTTTGGTTCATATTTTGGACAATATGTAGCTAATCCCTGTGGTCTGAAAGAAGCAAAGAAGGCACATCCCTAGGAAAGCAAAGGGAAGCTTGGACACTGGTGCTGTTAAGCAGAACAGTTCTTCCAGATTCCCTTTTTAGCTGGAAAGACTATCTGTTCTGGACTGAGTGACAAGATTAGTTTTCCCTGTAGTGGTTCAAGCACTACAAAATAATTTCTATTGGTAAAATTCCTGAATTTACTGCAAAGCAACTGTCTTGTAGGAATTGCTGAAGTTAGATATTTGCGTCATCATGAAGAGTGTAAGAGAGCAAGCTGGCTGAGCTCAATTCGTTTATTGATAAGGATTATAAAGGCTGTGACCGAGCAGAAACATAAAGTTGTATTTCCAATTTGTCTTTCTTCTGTGATGCTTCTGTGACTGAAACAGAGAAATCTGTGCATCTAGTTTTACAAATCATATTGATATCTTGTTAATGAAAAGCAGCACTACAGTTTCCAGCCTTCTTCAGCTGCTTATCTGCAAAGTAAAAGCACAAAGAATTATAACATTCACAGATCATCCATGTTTGGTATCTTCTTGGCAACTTGATGTGGTAAATATAAAAGCACAAGATGTAGAAATCATCTGGCTAGTACAAAATAGAAAAACTAAACAAGTTTGAAAAACTCTAGAAGAATAATGGTCATAGAAAGTTCAGCTAAATCCCTTGATATAAATCCCTTAGTGTTGTGGCATTCATGTTGATATTGTGCCAGCATACTCATATAAAAATTGCATTGTATTAAAGTAAAATCAGCATAGAACCGCCTGAAGGTAAGTCATAGAAGCTAACATTGACCTGTGCTTCAGAATTTTTTAGCAGATTACTAAACAGATATCTTTAAGCAGATTTCTTTAAGCAGGTTTCTTGCATTTCAGAAACAATTTATCTATTGTTAAGGTTTAATTCACCTCATTTAGAACAAGAAGAAAAATAATTGAGTATCACTGCTTTGAGAATCTGTAATGTTAAGACAGGTAGTAAATAGTCTTCTGTGTGGGTATTGAAGAAGAAGTGATAATCTCATTATAGAGAGTTAGTTTGGAAACTTACTGGTAGCACCTTGGTAACATTCTAAGTACCTAATGCAAGAAGTAGGCATGACATTGTGAGACAAGTAAGAGAGACATATAATTTATATGTTTTCCAAGATTAATGAACAGCTAAGTGACCCATAAGTCAATAATAGTTCATGACAGATTTCTTGTATAGCAAAAATGCCACTTTTAGCAGATAATAGGTATATTTAAACTTTAGGAGGCTTGACTTCTAGCAACATCCACCATGCATGGAGAGACAGGGTTATAATGGTAGGAGTCCAGAGGGGAATAACTGCTGTCTGTGTCTCTCCCTGATCTGCTGTGTTCTATGCATATGCCATCCTTTTACATAGCCAGCATTTTCTTGGATTCTCATGTAGTGAAGTCACCTTGCTTTCTTAGTGATACCTTTTGTTTTTTTGATTCCTGCTAGTATTGGAATCCTGTGACCCTCTGCTGGCTTGGCACTTTCTCCAGTAAATTGTAGCTTACAACAGCATCCTGGGAAAAAAATCCTGATATGCTTCCTTTTCTAGAGGCCAGCGCCATGAACATTGGTGGTTTTAGAGCTTAGCTAACTTAGCTAAAGATAAAGCTTGTAAGCTGTTCTGCATTCTTTGGTCTTAGGTTGGTACTTCTAGATGTCCTGGGATTTGACCACAATGTGTATTTTTCTTTGGTAAATTTTAAAAGGCCTTCTGAACCATGATCTAGCATCTCACTAGTAAATAACTTAAAAAAAATGGTATTGTGTAGACTGTGGTTATTTCAGTGTGTAGAAACTGAAAGCAGTGAGGACTTGCATCCACTGCCATATAAGAAAACCTCATATTTTGGTTTTAATTACCTCACTGTTTGTCCTGATTTATAAAAAAGTCACTCTTGTGAAGTACTTTTTGATGCTCTTAATTGAATAGAGCCACTTCCATAAAGTCAAGGTCCTTGCCAAATGAAGACCATTGTGCCACAATGCACAGAACTGTAACAGAAGATCATTCTGAGGTGTTGTTGGTATTTAATCAACAACATATGTATTTTTATGGAAAAATAATTTGGTCAAAAATCAGAAAATTATAAATAAATAAATTTGTTTTCATCAAAATAACAAAATATTTGCAAATTATTTTTCACTTGCATTCTGAAGAGAGGTTTCTAAGAAGATTGTTCATCAAAACTAGTGACAAATTAAGCTGCAATGAGACGAGGGAAGTTCTTCTCTTAGACTAATAAATAGTTAAATGTTAAGAAAAATATAATAATTCTTTTTTTTCAGTAGGAAAAGATTGGTGGAGTCCAGAAGAATCTGTGTTAAGCTTATCTGTTCAAGATGTTCATAAATGATCTAGAAAAAGAGGTGAATAGGGACGTGACAAAGTGTGCTGATACTAATCTATTCTGTGAAGTGAAAATTGGAAATCATGACATTTGCAAAAGATTTCACAATACAGGGGGATGTTGTGATAAAGCACCAGATGAAATTCAGTGTTGGTAGTGATGCACATTGGGAAGAAAAGCTAACTTTGCATTCATAGTGATGGGATCTGAATGATTATTTCCACTCAAGGTATAAATCTTGGAATTATAATAGATCATTCTATGATAAAGTCAGCTCAGTCCTTAGAAATAGCCACTGATTCAACAGCACACAAAAGCGTCATATAAAGTGGAAAAAAGTGCTGGGAAGGAATAGAGAACAAAGCAGGCAACATCACGATGGCATTGTACAAATCTCTGGCCTACCTTCATCCTTGAGAAGTAGTACACTTCTAGGGTTCTAGTCCTGAAAACCATATAGTAGAAATAGAAAAGATAAAGAGGATGTGACTCATGAAAAGTGTGTAATGACTTCCTTAAATTAAGAGTGACTTTCTGTGCCAGTGTACTTCAACCTAAAAGAGATGCATTTGACCAGCTCTGTGTTGGAGTATTCCATGGGTAAAGGAGAGTTTATAATGGCGTTGCCATTATGTGCTTTATTTTATATTGTTCCTTAGGTGCCATTACACTATTGCCAGAGGCAGGATATTGAGTTATAGGAATGTCTGGTCTGACATGCTGCTTCTCCTTTTGTTAGGCCTTGTTCTTATGGAGAGAAACAGGACGAAATATTTTCTTGTGATTTCATGTTCACTTCTTACCTAATAGTAGACTAGAGTTTCTGGACTGAAGAAAAGTTATAGCCTTTCTGTCTGTCTGTTTTATATGTCTGCACAAGCATGTCATGGTAATAACACATACTAGGAACTGAAAGCCAATGAAGTGCATGTATAATTTTATATTTCACTCGACTTCTGGAAGAAAGTTTGAAATAATATATTGTTTAGGTTGGAAAAGACCTCTGAGATCACCAAGTCTAACATTAACCCAGCACTACCAAGCCCTCCACTAAACCACATCCCTAAGTGCCACACCTGCCCCTCCATTTTATTTGCGTTCCACTTCACTTTTGTGTGATTAGTTTCAGTTTGACCACTTCACCCTTACCTTTGCAATTTTAATTTGAGATTTCCATTCAATTAGAAGATTAAAAATAAATTATTATTGCAGAATTTGAATTGGGAAGAGAAGTCAGACAATTTTTTTGAGAGTACACATCAGTCTATTTTAGAGAGTTCTGTGAAGTAAACAACATTGTGTTTATTTTGCATAAATTTTTAGAGAAAAGTAAAACCAACTGTCACTGAATATTTATGACTTAAGAAAATGAAGACTTTAGTTGATGAGAGATTTCTGAAAAGTTGTTTGCAGTAGAGTCTTCTGATTAATGTTATATATATGTACACACACTTCCGGGAGTAAACTGTTTTGTGATAAGTCTTGTTCTAAAATGAGAAGATACACACATGGAATTAATATGACACAGTTAGTATCTTGTAAGTAAACACATTTTCCTAGTCAATTTTTGTTTCTAGTTTTTGGAGTAACTGGTAAATAATCCTGCACTTAACCTGAGTACCAGCAATACTAGTTATATTCCATATAACTCCCTGTGTATGTCTTCCATGTTCAGCTCCATCTCAGCGTTTCAAGTCTGAACCCCAAATTTAGAAATGAAAATGGCTAGCTTTAAATTTTATTGGTATAAAAGACAATGGAGTAAAATGGAGAGAAAATAATGAGGGAGACATGCATTGGTAGAGTGGAAAGCAAATGGAGATAATGTGCTAAGACACAATGGAGACTGATGGGAGTATTAAGTCCTATACAGTATCTGTTAAAATAAGTCACAGATTTTTATGGAGGTTGCCATGACATGCCTAAGTAGAGAAATGTTTATTATACTATCTTATTGAGCACCTAGCCTAAATCTGACAATGAATTCCATAGTCTGGAGAAATACTGGATGAAAAGTGTCCTTTCCATTGCTTGTTGTCAAGTTTCTATTTTACAGTTTCACATAGATACTTGTAATTCTTATACTGGAAGAGACAGTAAATGACGATTCCGCAGATGAATAACCGGACACTAGAGCAGAAAACAATAATGTTTAGATATTTCCGTTGCCTACAAATATGTTGCACAAAATAAATCTAAAAAGTTCCAGTGTACCTTTTAACACTAAAAAGGTGGACTGTGAGAAAGATGAAAAATAAAGAAAATAATTGAAGGAAGCAGCAGCATGGATAAAAATGCTTGCAGGTAAATTCAATACATTTAAATAAACTATAAACTTAAGGGCTAATTGGAAAATACTTTTGAAATACTAAAAACATGTTAAATAAGAATGAGAGAGAAACTGCTAGAACTCACAGACATGCATTCAAACGAAGAAATAAATGTAAACTTGGCAGGTCAAATGTAAAATTGCAATGAAATGAGACAAAAACATTTTGAGGGACAACTTCTAAGGGAAACCTAAAACTGACAGACTCCGTCCCCCACCCTGCAACAGAACTGGGAAATTTGCAAGAGAATGCTGACGATAGGGAACTAATCAAAGCCATTGAGTGTAATAAGGCCATTTTGCAGAAAATCTGATTGTGTGCATTTATGTATTATGCAGAGGAGGCTAGGAAAATACCTTCTTCAGAGTTATTGTTTATGGATGATATATCTGAGGAGCTTTCTTAAATTAAGGTGTCAATAAAAGACATTTTTTAACAGGTCAATAAAATTAATAGTAACAGTTCACCACGTTCTGATAGTTTTCATCCAAATGTTCCAAGGAACTTAAATACAAAGCTGCTGGCCTGCAAATAGTGATAAGCAACCTATGATTTTGAATGAGTAGGAGGTGGAAAATATGATTCTAGTGTTTAAAATGGGAATTCTCAGGATGAGAATTACATACCAGTAAATCTGAAGTTTGCATTAAACAATTTCATAGACATTTTTATAAAGAGTAAGATTGGTGGACACATAGAAAAATAGATGCAGTAAGCACTAATATGGCTTGGAAACTAGAGGGATGTCATGAATCAAAACTCTAGAGTTCTTTGAATATGTCAGTAAAAATTGTCTAAAGATGATGCAGATTATTTAATCTAGCTACAACTTTGAAAGAGATTATGACAAATTCCTGTAAGAAACACCCATATTTTCACTTTATTAAAATATTGCTAGGTAGAAATCAATGGTTTGTTCTTATAATGGAGTGTAGTTACAAATAAAATCCTGCAGAAGTCTGTGCTGAGTGTGGGCTGTTAAACATGTTCATAAATTTGAATATCACAGACTCATAAATTATTCAGAAAATGAGATGAACGTTATAGCAACAAAGTTTGCAGGCAAAACAAAGTAATGCCTAGTATTTAAAATAGTCTTTGATGAGATTCTGATGGTACAATACTGGGTTACTGGGTAATAAAATAGTAAATGAAATTCAGTGTCAGTAAATACCAAGTGATGCATGCAGAGGAAATAGTCTTAACTACATATACAGAATAACGACCTCAAAATTTCCATTGTTATTATCATTTAGCAATATTGCAATCACAGCAGATATTTCATTCAGAATGTCACCTCAATGCTAAAGATTGAAAAAGAGAAGTGGGTGTTGAAAATTTAAAGGTACAGCTTTGAGAACAAACACCAGAACTTCATCAAATTAACACAACTACATGCTGCACAGCTTGTGTGAATACGAAACGGAAGATTAACTCATTTTATCTCCGAAAGGTCTGAAGGGTACAGGGAATTTAACCAAATATGAACCAGAGGCATGGAGCACCTGTGATATTAGAAAAGACAATGCAAAATAGGACTCTTTCCTTTGAAAAACAGACAGGTGCAATGAAATGTGAAAATATGTATAAAATCATAAATGATCATTCTTTCTTGTTACACTATAACTAAGGAGCAGCGCCTTTAGCCGTTTAAGACAAATAAATGGAAGTGCTTTTTCCTACAACTGAAAAGTAAATTCTAAAATTTATCACTGTAGAATATTTTGAAAGGCAAACACAGACAGAGTTTCTGAAAGTGACGAAACCAAATTATGGAAAATAAGGCATTTATAGTTATTATATCAATGGTCTTGGTACAGCAAAAGACCCATGAGTCCATGCACTGCTGGCTGCTGTATGAAGAATCATGCTGTTTGAACTCTGTCCTGGATTGGTAATTTTTAAATATAGGACAGAGGTCAGACCTTGACTTGTCTGAAAGTTCACAAGTGAACATGGAAGACCTCATTCAAAACAGTCATTTGCATCCTTCCCCATGCAGTCATCAGCACTTAGGCAAAGAACATCTAATATAGTTCCCCTATTCCTTGGAAATTTTTTTTGTGCTGAAAACAGGGATGTTTTAGGTACTGCTCAACAGCACTGACACAGCATCAAGGCTTTGGGCCTCTCCTACTACTTTGTCAGTTAGTTGGCTGGGGATGCACAGGAAGCTGGGAGGGGACACAGAGAGCTGACCCCAACTGACCAAAGGGATAATGCAGACTAGCGTTGTGCTCAAAAATAAAAGCTGGGGGAAGGAAAGAACAAGGGGGGACATTCAGAGTGAAGGCATTTGTCTTCCCAAGTCACCATTATGTGTGATGGAGCTCTGCTGGCCTGAAGATGGCTGAACACCTGCCTGACTAAGGGAAGTAGTGAATTAATTCCTTGTTTTGATTTGCTTGAGTGTGTGGCTTTTCCTTTCCCTATTAAGCTTCTTTTATCTCAGCCCATGAGTTTTCTCCCTTTTAGCCATCTGATTCTCTTACCCATCCTTCTGGAGGGAGAAAGTGACCTGGGTGGTGCTGAGCTGCTGGCTGGGGTTAAGCCATCACAGGCAGTTTTACAGTATGGACACACGTATAATGATGTTTCTAAACAGCAGTCTTGTGTCCAGTATCTTCTTTTATGTGATGATGCATGTGTTTAGACACACTGTTTGCTGTGTAGGAATCCCTGAAATAATGAATACTTCTAGCATTGTGCAAATTATTTTTTAATGGTTCATTGTACTGAAGAGCAAGCAAATTCATTTTAATAAAAAATATCTGACAGTATAGTATGGCTTCTGATTCAGCATGCAATTTGCAATTTTACTCCAGTGAATAGCATGTGTACAAGGCAATGCTTTCTTGCCCATTGCAGGGATATCATGTTCATATTGTTTACTTATAGGGTAATATTAATACTTAATTATGTGTGAAGCAGTGACAAAGCTGGGTAATTATGCTGAAAGGACAATGTTATTATCCAGGCTCAGCCCTCTTCTCTCTTTGAGGAAAAGAATGGAATAGAAAAATTGGAAAGTTTATAGGCTGTACTTTATCTGCAAGGAATTTCCTCTGTGCTTGGACTTTCCTTAAAGTTACCAAGGGACTTGGCCTTCAGTCTTCTTTGTGCAATGTTGAGGTACTTAATCTCCTGCTAAATGAACTAGCTGGAGTAACAGAATAAAACCAGCTGCAGTGGCATGGAGCTGTATTTAGGCTGGTTGCTCCATTACCTACAATGTACAGGTCTATCACAAGTACTGGGATTGTTAGTTTCAGAGATATGGGTAAGACAATAGGACTTTAACTCAGTTACTTTTTAATTAGAGAAATCAAGACCGAAATACATATTTGAAAATAAATGGCATTTAAAAGGGAAAGATTATGTTTAAAACCAATTGCACTTAAATAAAAAAATTTAATTCTTTTATCCTTACATGTGTCCAAATCATTGGCATTCTGGAGCTCTCCTGGAAGGATATCTAAGCTTGCAGGGCAAATGCTTCAGGTCATCACCACTGTGTGGTGTTCTGTCCGTTAGAAGTCAAATATGCTGTCTGTATCTATGTGAAGATAGTTAGAATAATTTGAATAGAAATTTTTTAAGGAAGATTATGTGAAAAAAATCCCTGAACATTATTTAGAGTTACCCTTTTTGTCCTGTCACAGCGTGCACTTTTTTTACAAAGGCATATAGTGATAGAACAAGGGGGAATGGCTTTAAACTGACAGAGAATAGGTTTAGATTAGATACTAGGAAGAAATTCTTTACTGTGGAGATGATGAGACTATGGAATAAGTTGCCCAGAGAAATGGTGCTTATAGTGCCCCTATAAGTGTTCAAGGTCAGGTTGGATGGGGCTTGGAGCAAACTGACGTATGGAAGGTGTCCCAGCCCATGGCAGGGGGTTGGAACTAGATGATCTTGAAGGTCACTTCCAACCCAAACCATTCTATGATTATGTGAATTGTTTTTTCCTAATAATAATTTCAGCATCAATTTTTCAATTCATAAACACTGGTGAAAAAAGGTGCTTAACTTCACACCTGAAACCTAACTGAAATAAAAACTGCATCTGCATCTGTCAGTGCTTCAAACTGTCATAAAACAAATAGGAATCAGGGCTGATTTCCATATGGGTGCTATTTTGCGTTGCTTCTGTCATGGAGTAAGAGGGAAGGTGAATTAATTGAATACTGTTCTTGAACAAAACAGAATTGTTCATAGTAACAAATAAACCTGTTCTAAATAATGAAACCTGATGTATTTTTAAATTACAGTGTTATCTGGACTAAAAACTGGGAAGAGTATTGCAGTGCCTTTTTCCTCTTGGATTAGGTTCAGGTCTATATTCCTGGGTGGAGTGTCTCAGTCTGTAGAACTTGCTGGTGGTGGCAATTTACTCCTCATGGATTTTGTCACAGTAGAATCAGTGATATTTACTAGTTTAGGGATTAAGATCAACCATGTTCTTATAGAATAAAATACATCCTTCTTCAGTATCCTGAACATATTTGCAAAAATTAAAAAGTCAGCAAAGAAAAGCAATGTGTAAGACAGCAAAGTCTTCCTCTAGAAGTGACTGGTTTGTGTCTGAAATTATGTTTTCAGCTCCTGTAGACAGATCTCCTTGAGCTGTAAACATTTGTGTTGTGATCATTATTGTGGGAAATGAAGTATTATGTGCCAGGGTGCCTCCATTGATAGCCATGAGAAAAAGACAAGAGTCTTGGCTGGTCTGAGTATCCTCTGAGTGCCCTTCAGATGGCAGGAGAGCAGGCTGACTAGATACAACAGTGTTTCTGGGGATACTGGATTATGTTCTCAAAGTTTTTTGAGTGTAGTGGTTTTGGCCTTCCGGGAGAGAATGATCGAGATTAACCGAAATGTTTGGATTTACTGGTCGGACATAGGACTGGTCCACTTGTATTATAATTCCATTGCAGGGTTACTGTGGTACCTAAAGAACTATACTAAAATGAGAATGCAATTTGTCCTGTGAGACCAAAATATTGTCATATGAGTTCTCAGAACTGTAACGTGAAATTTGACATAATGGACAAATTTCCATGTTGTGTTTCATTATGGACAGTTTTGATTTCTCTTTAACTGAAGTATAGGCAGAAGATACATTTTTGTTAACTGTTCAGGCTTCAAAGGTGAAGATTTCACATTTTGAACTGGAGATCGTGTGTTTCGGCCCAGTATCAACATGCATGCACTTCTTTGCACTTAATTATTTAGGTAGTGTCTTTGATTATTTTTTTCTCTAATTTTAATATTGGCATTTCACCCAGATTTCGCTGAGTTTGATATTTTCCTTCTTGACACTAGTTCTTACTTCTGACTGTTTCATTCCTAATACAGAAGCAGTAAATTAAATTATGTATTAAAATCAAGGATATTTGCTTTTTTTGAAGTAACTGTCAAAAGTGTTTTTCTGTGAAGCCTTTCATTTTTTATAATTTCTTGTCGGTTACAATTTTTGAGCCACAAGTCCAAAGTACAATTCTAGGCATGAAGAAAGGAGCCAAGACATGCCTTTCACTAATTTGTTCTGCCTTTTTTTTCATAGTGGCCAAACTTTAGGCATCTGTTTATCTTTGTGCCCAATGAATACCTTCAGTGAAGCTGCTAGGAGTAGGTTATTTAAATCTATCTCATAGGTTGGAAGTTTTATGACAGTTCCCTCAAATGTAGAAGAAACCAACTTCTGGTATTGCTCCACTGAAATGCTGATAGATCTGACATGTCACAGATGTTGCCAACCTCTGCTGCCCAAATGGAGTAGGTACCACTAGTGTGGAAGTTTAATAAATACTGCTTACATGTCGATGGAGTTTGACTTTGTAAATAATGGGCTTGTACTGTTCTGTGGTTAATAGGTGGATGAAAGCACATATCACTTCACTGGAAATCCATACCTGTCAGTTTTGAAAATTGCAAGTCTTTTTCAGGCAAATTATTTTGATATCCTATTCCCTCTGGGTGTTCATACATAAAGGCGTGCCGTAGCTATGATGGCATTGTTCTCTGGACATGAAGGTTGTGGCCATATTCTGGCATTTGTCAGGTCTCTGACAGGCTTATACATGGCTGTTTGCACTTAGAGGACCTAATGCATTCTGGACATGTAATTGGCAGTGAGGATGTTCTGCATTATTTTTGTATACTGCTTTCAGTTTGAAAGAATATTGCTATTGTAACTGCAAGGGAAACTAGCCTTAATAGCAGATGCTATTACCAGGCAGTTAATTTGCAAAAGGCCAAGAATTAACAGTTTTGCTATTTATGTGACACACTAATTTTTCTGCAAAAGGAAGTCTGCATTGATGAATAATTTAAATCTCAGTGTCCCTGCAAGTCTATAATCACGTGCCCTACAGAGACTGGAGTACATTCTACTGTGAGCATTGTGCAAAAGATTAGTAGCTCCGTGGTGGCAGTGCTGCTGTAACAGTGTGAATTGCACTTTTAATTTGTCTTCCCATCTGACAGAGCATCTCATTATAGTTACAAAATCTATTTTAAATTATACTTTTTAAATTCTCAGTTGAAGGATATTTACATAAAAAAGGTGAAGATTAAATAAATTGTTTTAAGTCATATCAGCAAATCATTTTAATGAAAACATCCTTTCTTCTTGCATTTGGAAAAGAATGTGCATTTTATTCCCACCATGTTTAGTTCCAGTCAGTCAAACCCAGCAATGACTGGATACAATTTTTTACATTAGAGTCTAGATGTGAAATGTGTGATAAGCCCTACTTTGTGTCATAAAATTATGCAGGCTCTCTAATAGCTAACTTGTTAGCTGTCTTGAGCTAAGAAGTATTTTATACAAAATTTTATATAAGATGAAAAATTGGTTTTTTTCCCATAAGTAGCGCTGAGCTGAAAATTATTACATTTTGTTAATCAGATTAAATTGTGAGGGAGTATACACATAAGGTCCTTAGGCACACATTTTTAATAACAAATTACATTTCTTGCACTCCTTCTTTTTGCCCTATTTGCTCTTCCTTGACTACATTATTGAAATCTAGGAAGCATAATAGCGGATCTATTTAATGGCACATCATTATCTTCCCACAGCATAATGCATACTATTAATTCTCTCATATTATTCATTAATCCATTATATTTATTCTATCCTAGTCTTTGTGTAACGATGTAAGGAATCAGACTTTCACTGTACAAATGAATAATATTTTGCAGTATTCAAAGATCCAAATTAATATCAGTGACCTGTTAACTTGATGGTTCAGTTCTTGGTAGGATTTCATGTTACTTGGACACTATTTGTTGTAGCTCTTATTTATTTTTCTGGACATCTGCTGCTGGAGTTAGTGCTGTGCTGAGCACGGTGCAAAAGCTGTGGGCATTTATATATGGCTTCAGCGTGAATCGGACTGTACTTATGTGAAACAACTGTATTTAATACTTTCTCTTATAAAATATATGGGTCAGGTCCTTTGAGGTAAGGGGAGGTTTAGGAGGCTGTTGGCAGTGCACTTTGCTTCTGGCAATTGTTCTCCAGCAGAACGCAGTTCGTGGGCTGTGGTTGCTGCTGTAGCCATGGCCGAGGGCTGCCATGACTGGGTGGGGGGGCAGGAGCTTCCTTTGCTGTGGGACAGAGCTCTTAGGTCACATCAGGGCAGACAGGCTGATCCAAGTCATGTCCCTAGCTGTATTCCTGTGCTATATGTGGGTTGTCAAACGGTGGCTTTACTGCTTTTTAGGTTTTTTTCCTTATTTGCACTCAAGTTATTCTCAAATATTACAGTTAATAGTGATTGGTGAGACATGGGCTTTGGGTTCCGATCCAGATTTGAACTTCAGAGGCTGCTGGGAGATATTAGGACCTGCATTTCTGACTTATGTCACCTAGTGTTGTTTTTCATATTTTTTATTTGCCAAGATGTTAATGTAAACTCTTCATTTTTATACCATTGTTCTAGATCACTTTTGATTTTGCAGCACCCATAGATTTAGCTTGGAAGTTAAAGTAGAATTCATTTAAAAATTAGTTTTTGCTGTATGCCTATTTGACTAGTAAAGCTGTAAATTGCCCATATTTAAAACTAATAAAAGAGTAAATATATAATGAAAGGGTAAATAATAAAGTCCAAAATGGACAGGCAGTGTTTATTAAGATCTTGTGTCTCCTAGGAACAGGTGTAGCCCCAGTTCCACAGAAACTGGAACATGTGCTGAATTTTAAATACAAAAAGTTTTCCTAGTGCAGAGTTCCAGGCTAGAGAGCTCAACACCTTGCATACTTGGCCTCTAACTGCATACACGCTCCTGAGCTGGTACTCCATGCGCATACCGAACAGCAATTAGACTTCATAAAGCTGTGCAAGCATTTTGGAAAACAAGTCTCACTACAGTTTTAAAATCAACTTCCACCATCTGTTTGGGAAAAGCAGTGGGTTTGTTTCTTGTGAACTTGGTAATTAAATATGCTAAAATATAGTAGTGGCAGAACACAATATTTGCAATACCTATTAAGAACAAAAACTAAAACCCAGCTAAGTAACACCAAACCTCAGACCAAGAGTTGCCATCTGGCTACCAGGTAAATCAAAACTCTTGATACTTGTCAAATACCCTCAACTGGAATACACTTTTAGTGATGAATTTTAAAGCAACAGGAGGTAAATTCTGATTAGAAAAGCAAAGTTCTTATTTCAATTGTTTAAAAATCTGTAAAACATGTAAGTCTATATATTAAGGGCTCTTATCCTTGGGTTATTTTTCTCGTTTTTGTTTTTAGATATTTTAAGAATTATTTTTATAGGACAGTAAAAAATGCAGAAAGTTTAACAGTTCTATATTCTTACAGAGATTAAGGTGGGCACCAGAACATAGTAGTTCTGCTTCTCTTCCAGTTTTTGAAATAATGAAATCACAGCTTTTGCTGGATGAAATGTCATTTCTGCTCTTTCCAGTAATAAAGAAAGCTAACAAACACAGAATACCTTTTGAGGGTATTGCAAAATGTAACATCAGATATTCTGGAAAATGGTGTCAAAGAAGAGACTCATTTCTATATCTCATTTGGGCATTCAGTTTCCAGAGCCAGTGCCTTGGGGTGTTCCATGAGCAATAATTTGAGTAGAGAACTCTGTGTGGGAGAACAATAGAGTGAACAAAATGCTCTCACACAAACACACTGCAGTATCTGGCATAAGTGTGCAATTGGTGCTGCTCCTACCAGGAGGAAAGAGTTATCATAACTGTGTGAAAAGAGGAAATTGCAGCTGTTTAATATACTCTTGCTGGATAAGTAAAGGACTCCACTGAGTGGGCTTCATCTCATCTATCCCTGCATTTCAGATTATTAATGCATATATACGTATTGGCATCACTCAAGCAATAATAAAACATAGTATTTTAATTTTTAAATAGTATTTGACAAATATCATACTTTGAGGAACAGGCCAAAATAGAAAAAAAGCTTATGGTGAGGCTCAAGGACTAACATTTTTTTTTCTTATACTGCCTGTAGATGAGTATTTCTGTATTACAGCAATCATGAGAAATGTCCCATTTATCTTTTACCTCACGTAAAAGATTTTCATTATAGCTGAGCAAAGAATTGGTATTTGATGAGCTTAATCTGGTTGACAGTGCACTGGAAATATATAGTGGTTTATGTTTATGGGACCAATACATATTGGGTGAATTGCTTTCCTACTTCACTCCGTTGTTTGTTCATGTAAATACTTTGCACATCTTGCAGTTAATGAGATGATGAATAGTTTGAGATGACTGCTAAACTTTGAGGTCATGGCATGCATTTTAGGTTCATCAGCTCTATGCTATCTTAGGTGAAATACAATGGAAACCTAGGATTGGAAAAGGACACTGGTCTCAGTGTGCAGAGAAGTGTCCTCTAGACACTTTCTTTCAACTGGATTTTAGTCCCCTTTTTCTATTGACAAAACTTGAATTGCCACCATCAAATGAAGTATATTAGACTGGACATACAGGAGCAAGGCAGCCACTGGAAATACCTGAAGACAATATCTTTACAGATTCATAGCTCTTCATGTTTCCGGATTTGTTTCTGAGATGTGAATTCATCCTCATTCCTGCCATTCACAGGAGAATTAGCAGCATTTGGGTTAGACAGTGAAAATCAAACATGCATTGTTGTGATACCAGTAAAAGAGGAAGGGGGACATACTATTTCCTATTAAAAAAAGCCAGAAAAAAACCCAAACCAGAAGAATCAGTCTTGATTAATAGACTTTTACTTCCATTTATCTTAGTAGCTTTTTTATATTTAACATTTTATGTGGTAAGTAATTTTCATCGTTTAGGTAGCATTTTTTAAATCACTTGGCTGCTAACACACCTTGACCTTGAAATTTCAATTTTATTTTTCTCTGAAATTTCAAAGCTTACATAAGGAAATTATGGGAAAACTCACCTTTCCAGAATTTGTGACTTGTTTTATGCAAATTATTTCTATTCTTGGTTCAGCATTTATATTAATTAAACATGAACAATAGTGATGTAAGTGAATTTATTATACTTAATATAGTTATCCAGAATAAATTTCCATACAGCATCTGTAGATAATATGGAAAAAGAAGCATAAAATAAATAAGTGACTCCACTGATTACTTCCAAATAAGAAATTTGGCAATACTTGCCAAATCTGATGGTCCAGAAATTTCGGTTCATCTTTTTCAAGTTCTTAAGGCTTTACTACATGAAAATGGATCCTTTTGTTTCGTTGCCTTTAGAAATCCAATTTTCTATGAAACCACAAAAGATAATTACAACTGAAGCTCTTGTCTAATTATTGGACTTCGGAAGCTTTCAGAGAAACACCAAATATCAAAGACTCAAGAGAAACACCAGGGAAAATGTGCAACGGGATACTGAAATGGAGACTCATTGTTAGCAACTGGAGCTGCAAATTATGCAAGGAGCAATATAAAACCAGAGAATGTCCTTTCTTGAATCAGTGTTTTAAGAAGGGCTTTCACCTTTAACTGGCAAGGATTTTGGGAAGCACAAGGCAGATAGCTGTTAAAATGAAATAAAATTAACTGATGCAGAAGGAAATACACTTCGGCTTAGATTGCATTTTGTTTCTCTTTAAATTTTGAAAGCTGTGGTGATTTTACAAAATTAAAACAACACATGATGAACTGCTGATCTCAGTATCATACATACAATCTCCTCCAAGTCTGGCAAATGCATAATCATTTCCTTTGATGGTGATGGCACTGCAATAGCTATATTTGTGACTGAAATGATATGGAAATATTATTATACAATTTTTTTCTTAGTAAGTAATATTTGAACAGTATTATACTGGTGCTCTTGCAAAATATAACATTCCCTTATTAAAATTAAGTCATCATTTCATCGAAACAGCATTCTAAACCCTTCTACCTCACCATTTATCTTCAGAAGTTTTGGTAATTTTCTGATGTCTTTCATTTATGGCCATGCCCGTGTTGTACTAGATAATTCTATTTCTTACCTAAAGACCTTTTTCAGGTCTTGCACATTTAGAGAGTAATGCTCTCTTATTATAGGACTTACATAAAAAGCCTTTCTAAGACAGCACTAAAAGAATTGTAGTCGACTGTACTGCTTTTTGTATGTTACCAAATTTAGATTGCTACTTGCAGCAAATTAGGCATTACTTGGTTGAGTTCCTGTACAATTCCAATTAATTATTATAAAATGAAGAATGAAAAGAAAAAAACCAACCCTCTCTTTAATCATGAATACTACAAACACTGACTGTAACCTCTTGTTTAGAAACAAGCAGGATGAAATTCTGAATATCCTTGTCTCTAATACTGGTGCTGTTAACGTAATTGTTATGAAAGTATAATGACAGAGCTCTCTTTAATAATAATATGCAAATAAAAGTAAATAATTTTTTCTAAGCATGCATAAGAATGCAAATGCACAATTTGTTAGAAACATTTAAACCTGTTGTAAATATGGGAACATCTGAGTATTTTCTGGGCCAAGTCTGTATTAGGAAGCAAAATCATCTTTATTCAAATTTATTTCACTCTTATAAACTTCTAACTCAAGGTCATTGCTAGGCTGGAATAAAAGGATTTTGGTCTAATTATAAATAATGACCTTAATGTTTTATTGACAAAGTCAACTGAAGTGTACTTCAGCTTGGTCCTTTACTCAAGTCCAGTCTGCCAGGGCTACATGAAGCCAGTGCTGGGGGATGTAAGGGGTGAGCAGGGCAAGTCTGTCTGTCCCACTGCCAGTCAGTAAATTCTTAGGCTTTCCCTTTTAGCTTGTCATTTTCTGTGTGTTATTCACCTAAAAGGGTCGACCTACTCATCTTAGCAGTGCTGCTATTGGTAGCTTGGCTATGAGACTCAGGGAAAAACTGTCAATAATCTGATGGTTGAAAATGGCAGGTATGGAGCCAGTAAAGCATCCAGTGTGGCAGTTTTACAATGAGCTGTGCTTTTCTTAACAGTAGAGTTGCTTGTAGGTTAGGTAATACTCACTGGGAAAAAAAACCCAGAAAGGCTCTTGTCGTTAATTGCATTGAAAGACAAGGGTTTTGCTGTTTCACAAAAGGGAACAACTCACTGGGTAATTTGAAGTAATTTATTCTGTATTCTACGCTCTAAATTAGGGGATATACTGCAGGTAACTGTTCCCTGACTTTGGTTCACAAGCTGTCTTTTCCCTTTGCTATGGTGTCACAGTAGGAATAATGGCCCTAAAATGCAGATCAGAACTTGTTTGAGGGCCTCCTGAGTGACAGGTCCCTTTAAACATGCCATTGAGGTTTTCTGAGGATCTGAAAAGGCTTTTCAGATTAATCACAACCAAAAGGGCATCTCATCCAAGGATAAAATAATTACAATAATTATCTCCTTCCTCATGAGATTATAGGGCTGCATCTACATTAGCAAACAGTTTATCCCTACAGAAGTGATTTAGTAGACCCAAAGTGTTGTTGCTGAGGGCATGATGTCAACATTATATTAATTTAGTGGAGGAGGTTGTTTTGACTAGCCCTTAGGTCCTGAACTGAATACCCCTCAACTGTAGGAATGCATTAGGTGCACTCTCAGGCTCATCTTGTGCTTAATTTTCATCTAAAAGGGATTAATTTGCTGTGAATCATTCCAGAATAATTCCATGATGTGATCCAGATCATAGTAAATGGAGACAATTTGAAAATTTGTTTGAAAATTGAAGTTCAGCTTCAAACTGAAATGCTGAAATAAATGCACTTTGTAAGAGTCTAAGGAACTCGAGGAACAAAACACTATTTATTGATTTTTTTTGTCATTCATTCTCCTGTTGTACTCCACCTACAAATCTCAAAATACATATCATGCATCAGGAAGCTGGGTGTAGATTTTTGAGAAGTGCTGGTTATGACTGGCTGTTTAATGAGCTCCTGGCCATATTAAATGCCATTGCAAGGCAGGCATAGTACATGCCAAAGAGTGCATTATTTCTTGAGGTAGACTCACTTGGATGAAAATCAGGGCTGAAGGTCCATATGACTCTTACACAGCTGCTGTTATGAAAAGGGGATATTTGAAAAGGGGATGGGAAATTGATTAGATTTTTCAAGGAAAAATGGGTGCCATTTAGATACTTCAGCTATCATTAAGCAATGACCTGGGTTGAATTCATTCCTAGTGAGCCATCACAGGAATACTCTGAATTTTCTTTTTTCAGTATGAGCTGGTATTAATAATATCTTACTGTTTTAGAATACTGACAAGGAAGTAGAGACTAAGAGTCAAAATTGTCTAGCATATCAGATGATTCTCAAGAGAGCAGTAGTTATTATAGTTTATGCAACAGCTTAGATAAAGTGCCAGAGCCAAAAACCCACTAATATTTGATAAAGCCCTGTGCAGAGAGAAAAAAGCCATTTTTCTTTTCTCTGAGTAGAAAATTCATATTTTCTTCCGTGTGGCCATACCTCTGCTGAGTACAAAGCTCCCTATCTGGATTACCTGCTGGACTTTATGTTTGACTTCCCAGCTGGTAGCTGAAGGTTGTTTGTGCAGCCTGGATGCCTTTCTTCAGCATCTCTCAGAGTGAAAATGTCTTTTCCTATGCATCTGCTCAGAAATAGAGATTTTCATTATGTACCAGAGCCATATTTTGGAAGAGTCTGATCTAACTTTGATCACACTTTTTTTTCTCTGGAAGTGGTTGATGCCTGTGGTGGCTGTGACAAATAAGCATGTGTTAGGACTTGACATTAAAAGAGTGGAGGAACATATTCCAACTGCGTTTCAACTAGGTTTACGCCCAGTTGACAACTCTCCTGTCTTCTTAGTGTGTTATGTCAGCTGTTAGAGCTATTTTGGTCATTGCACAAGCAAGCTTCATATTTTTCTGTGATTTGAGCAACCTGCCATTTTTATTTACACTTGAACCCTTACTTTCAAGTGTGGCCCAAAATGTGTAGGAGTCAGGTATAAAACATAGATTAGGCTCAGACCTACTAATATTTGTCAGAAGTGCTACTATGCCTACTGACAGATATAATTGTCATGAAAATAGCAGGGGAGAACTCAGTCTGAGTCCCGCTTCCCTGTTCATCTGCAGAGGTCTGTCATAGTGTTATTTGCCAGAAGAATTCTTTAGAAAAACAAAATTTAACTTTCAGTGGGATATTTGAGCAATAGAATCTGACTGAACATACACATTCCAGGTCTGGCAAGATTGTGTAATATAATGATCGCCTTCATCCATACTCTTATATCTATGTAAGAATCACAGAATTAGTCCTCCACTATCTATTGAAAATCTTATCTATTGAAACACTATCTATGTTTAAGATAGTAGCCACTTTAAATAGATCTAATAACAACAGAGATTTTTAAATTCCTGTATCCACACTTTCAAAATACTTCTAATGGTATAGTTTCTTCTGCTATTATCTGAAAATATTTGGACTTGAAAGTACATAGTTTTTGGTGTCTACATCTCCACATTTTCTACATTTTCTTTGTTTCTTGCAGAAAACAAGACCTCTTCATGTCTTGAAAATTGTTATGCTTGCCAGTTTTAACATTTCCATGTTGTCAATGTTACAAACAGCATGACAGTGCAAAGATTTTAAATTTAAAACATAAGTGATAGAAAAGAGAGTGAGTTCTAAATAAAGTGAGGGAGTCTTAATTATGGAATAGTCACCCATTCTCAACAATATGATTTTAATTCACTGAAGTTAGTCAAAAAGCAATTTTGGTACTGAATGATCCACCAGTATAGTACTGTGACTTTTTGGGTCACCTTAAATTTTATGACACAGAGATGGCAATTATACTTTGAAGATGGTAAAATAATAAGAAGGAATGTTTGTCTTAATCAGATGTTCATCAGCATGGTCAGTTTTTGGATGGAACACAATGTGGGTTCAGGTAATTAGTGAGGAGACTCACAGGTTTTTTTCTGTGAAATTCTGTGACTTTAGGGGTTTATTCTGAGGAGAATGAAATGACGTGGAAAAAACCACTTCACTAATGAACTTGCAAAGAACTTGCTTATAGTTTTTTTCATGAAAAAAACTAGCCCTTGTCTTGTACTAAAGTACAAGAAAGGAATCATGATATTGATATAGAGACAAGACTGGATGAGACCTCTGGAATCACTGAGCTAAGTGTCCTGATCCTGCCTGCTAGCAAGATATCATCTAATGCATTTCTTGTGGATATTTTTTTTTTTTGCCCTCACTGTGTTTATTTCCTTTTGATTTCTCTGTTTCCCTTCAGCCTTTCCTTTGCTGCACAAGCCAAGCCCTTTAAAACTCCTCCTGTAGTGGAGACTTTATTCCTCCGGCTGGAAGACTGTCCCCATATTTTTTGTGGGTTCGGTTTCACTTTCATAAAGATGACTGGCCAGAATTGTAGAGATTATTCCAAATGATAGTTTAAGAAACTTCATACTTGTCCTTCTGGTATTTATTAGGAAGATATAATTTAATTGTTTATAGGATTTGCTTTTTTCACAGCCATCTTGTGTGATATTGATACTGATGTGCCCTTGGTGATCAGTTTAAATAAATTATTTTTACACATGTTGTTTCAGATGATGAGTTCCCGACTTGTAGCAGAAATGCTATTAATCCCTGATATTCCCTTTCAGTACTACATACTGTTACTGCACCTGGATTCACCTTTCAATTTTTATAGTAATCCACAGCATCTTCAGATTAATGTAGAAGTTCTGTAGTGACACTGTAGAAAATGCTTTATCTAAAACCAGACGAATTATATCTACTTCATTTCTTTGTCTGGAAAATCAGTTATCAAAAAAGCTGTCAAGTTAGATGAGCTACCTTTGGTAACACTGCTTCATTTTATCCTATGTTCTATTTACTTCCCTGTCTTTAATTTATCTTTTTCTTCAAAGCCTTCAAAGCTCTTGCAAACTGAAGAGGTCAGACTAGTAGGCTTACACTTGCCCAGATAATTTTTGTCCTTGCTTTTAAATATGGGCACTTCAGTTCCCATTCTACTAATATTTGATGCTTTCTCTGCCTTCATAGATTTGGAGGCTTATGTCTGCCACTGCAATGCCCTTTATGAAATCACAGTACACCTAGTGATTCAGGTCTTTGTGAGACACTTTGTTCAAAGCTCATTGCAGAGTTATCTTTTTTTTTTTTTTTTTCACAGTTAAGCTTTTGATTGGTTAGTGAGATATGAATAAAGAAAATTTAAATAACCATCTGCAGGAGGATCACATGTAAAATATAAGCAAATACTGCTGCCTTGATGATTAAGTGAATAGCTAGTACCCCCAGCAACTTAAAGCTCCCTTAAGCATAGAAACTGGGAGAGAAACAGTTTAAAGTGGCATGATAATATCAGAGAAAATGATGAGAATTGGAGCCTAAGCACCCTCTAATACTGAACGCTTCATGGTCAGAGATTTCACAAGGGTGTTGGACTCCACTGGGCAGATTAAAGATATTTTAATACTTTGGATGTTTAAATATTCCATAATGTTTTATGCTAGCACTTAAAAAAAAATCATTGAATGGAATGTGTAGGTTTAATGCTAGATTATTATTTCAGTTTTATGGTTTTGTAAATACACAGAAGTATAGAACCTAACCTCCCCAAAATTCATGACATCTTATTTCTCCATACTGAGTAACATGTCAGCATTTATGTTCATCAGGTGAAAATTCTTTTGCCGGTCCTCATGAAATGATCAAGAAGGAAATTTAATATATACACAGTTAAATACATCTGTATTGTTTGAGTTGAAGCTGGCTAGAAGGGCCATGCATTTCTTGTTTACAATTTCTTTGCTTTCTTTATTGCTTTCAATTAAGTGTTGTATCGGAAAATTAATGAAGATGAAAATTACAATCAACTGTGTGTACAGAGAACTGAGGTTAATCTGGAAACAAGGGATATTAACACTGATAGCAGTTTAGAGGGAAGACCATTCATCACTATCATCTAAGTTTGTAAGGGGGGATCATCACAACCATACATACCCTTTTGGAAGGAATAAGTTCTTTCCATCATCTCTCAGTGTTTCTAGCTGGGAGATGGAATACAGATAGGTGGCTAAAGCATTTTATACCTCTGGTAATTTGAACGTCCATGCTTATCAGATTTTGGAAACAATAATATATATGTAAATTTCACATCCAAGTGCTATGAGACTGCTGGCAAATGTAATTACCTGTATGTGCATCTGTCTACAGTTTCCCTCTGCTGGGAAACTAATTGTATTCAAAGAAGAATGGTTGGTTTTTTGTTTTGTTTTTTTTTTTTCTTTTTCCCCCATGTTTTCGTACATTCCGTAACTTTTTGTTTTTCAGATATTTGAGAGGCTTTCTTTTCTTGAAACTGTCTCTCCTCACAAAAGCTTACTTGCTAATCAGTTTCCAAGAACTCAGGTTGTGTACATACATTTCTGGAAAGTATGTGCTTAAGTTTAAGTATGTGCTTAAGTTACACTGATTTAAGTAAAAGACAAATATGGGCATGCATATCAATCATATGCTAAAGTACTTTTGGCAAGATTTAATTTGCCTCAGTGTCCTAAGTTTTAGCACAGTAGCCTTTCAAAAACCCTCTTTATGGCATTAAAGCCTCAAAATCTTCAATCTGCTTCCTCTGCTACACTTTACTGAAAGTAACAGTGACAACATTACTGTATTGGTCTGCCTACAGTGCTTTAACTATTTCTGAATATTTCTCAGTAGTGGGGCTAAGCTCTCTATGGCTACTTATTCTCTCTATTGAAAGATCCACACTGTTAAACAACAACTTTTTTAAAAAAATACCCAACAAACCCCACCCCTTTGCTTTGCATGAAGGGATTTCCCACATCTCCTATATGAGACTGCTGTCTCATAGGCAGTAGGCATTGCTAGGCTAAATGCCTACTCTCTTTCTTTTGTTGCTCACCTAGATCAAAGAAAGTACATGTGCGAGAACGTGTCCATGTTTGTCCCCCAGCTTCATTTTGGAATCAGGGTACACTTTGTGTCTTTTACAGGCTGCGATGTATGAAGCAGAAAGATTGATTTTCACAAGGTACCTTGTACCTGAAGTAATGAGAGTGGCAAATTACTTGTTCACTGAGCAAACATGACAGGAATGTCAGAGAGGGAATTTATATATATGCAAATGCACAGGGGTCACATCGGTGTTACTTTTACAAAGCGACCTTATTCACCAGGGGGGCGTTTTTAAATCTGCATTAGTCTACACAGGAAAGGCTGAATAAAACTGCAAATACCTGCATTGTGTGGGACGTAGAAACTAACACAACTAATAAATAACGTAAGATTCAACACAGCAGAGAAGATAATTTAAATGGCTGCATTATTTCTGTACAAGAGATTTGGGGTCTCAAGTGATTTCTACTACTCATTTCGGGTTTCTCTGAAGTAGCAAATAAAATACTTGTCATAGAAAGAAAAGTAAGAGGATGTGGGACTAATTTTCTATCAGATTTTTGTCTCTTAAGCATTTTGTTATGATTCAGTAGAGAAATAGGCTTTTATATCTCTTTATGAACACTTGCATTCACAGGTTCTGTGTGTTTGCAAAAGGCATATGGATCTTACTGACAGTGAAACTTCCCACATATGTAAAGCAGGAACAAATGAACTTTGAACACCTTCAGAGAAGCTGTTGTTTGTAAAGAAAAGAAAAACAAGGAGCAACAGAGAAAAATACTGTTACTCCTAGGAAACAGATGAGAATTTTATTTGTGTATAAGCTTTTAAAGGAAGAATGAAAGCTATTGTTTCCTTACATTTTTTTACTCATCAACAACAAAGATTACATGAGTTTGCGCTTCACCTAAAATCAGAAAGCAAGGCAATTTAGCACTGGCCATAAGATGTAAGGTAATTCCCATGCGATTCTCTAATTCTGAGCTGTTGGAAAGATGGCTGATCTCAAGTCCAGAAGCAAAGAAGGAAGAAAGTAGAAGCTCAAAGCTTATGGATGCTACAGTGAAAATACCCATCTGTGCATAGCATTTTCAGTACAGCTGAATGGTTGGACCACATCTGCTGTTGAAAGTGGACTGACACTGAGGTGAAGCAGTGACAAGGACAGCCTGTGCAACCTAGGAGTGTATTCACAGTTTGCTGCTGTTGAGCCACAGAGGGCTGGGAGAGGGATTTCTGCTGACATGGCAGCTTGTGAAACTCCTCTGCAGCATCAGATATGGTTTCTCCCTGAGAAGAAAAGTCCTGCAGGTTTTTTTTTGTTACTAATCACCAAAACAGTCCATTCTTGAGTTCATGATACCAGACTGGTGTTGGTGTCATGGAGTGTGCTTCAGGGAAAAGAAATCTTAGGGAGCAAAAGTAACAAATCCTATGAATGTATTCCTTGTGTATGGTGTCAGTGAAGAGCTGGGCACAAGAGAGCCATCTCACACTCAGCCACTGCCTGCTTGAATTATGTGGGTGATACCTTTCTGTTATATTTTGAATGTGTTCCTGAACCACAAAAGGAGCTATCTTTCTTTTTCCTTGCCTCAAAGCACATTGAAAAATGAACTCAGACACAGCAGAATTTCATGTCCTCTTTTGTGTGAAAGTGCTGAGAATTCCTTGGGTTTATTTCCAATATGTTGGGTTAGAAACAGAAGGAAATTTTTTGTTACACATAAAGCTAGTGTAAAATTGAATTTCAGATGCAGGTGTTTCCTATACCATGTCTATTCTCTGTTTTGATCAGCTTTGTGGCATTATTGAAGGCTGGATGGATCACAGTGAGGGAGAGGTTCTGCAGAAAAGAAGGTAAATAAAAGAATAAATGTCTCAAAAAGGAAACTGTTCAGGTTAATATCTATAGTTTGTCTGTGGAGCTCTGCATCACCTCTAGTAAAAGAAGACATCATTTCAGAGCTCATTTGTCCTACTTAACACAGCCAGTTATGTTAATGCAATAACAGTACTGAAATGGACTCAATTTTATTTCCTGAATGTGCTTACTTGACATCGATCAGGGTTGCAAGAGGCTAATAGTTGTTTCAGAGATGGGGTCAAATGCTATCTAGTTCCAGTATCTTTTCAGTGCTCTATCATGGGCCGTTTTGCAAATCAACAACAAAATAGCCAGCATCAGAGTTTCCAAGCCCAGGTGATAATGCATGTTCCTCCTTTTCTAGCTCTTGACACACTATGTTGTGCATCCATCCCAACCACTCAGCTTCTTGGATTACAGACCCTTCATTTTTTATTTCTAGGGATGTATTGCTACAGTGTGGTCCCTGTGTGTAGCAGGACTGCTCAGAGCAGAGATCTTCATATCTTGTTTGTGCTTATGCAGCCACTCGTCTGTCCTTGGATTGACCACTGCGAGTGGACAATGCACACAACCACAGGTCTAGGTCTAGGGTTATACAGCATAATTAGTTTGATGCTTAATATAATTTCCCAGCTTTTTCAATTTCAGCAGCTGTATGTTATGGATGCTTTAACTGCTCAGATTTTTTTTGTAGTTCTTCTGGTGGCCTCTGAACTATTAGTCCCAAACCAGAACTGCTACTTGCACTGATTTTTCTGTTAATTATGCCTACTATGGGACTACTATTAGACACAGTTCAGATTTTTATCCTTCTAAAGGTGAATACCACAAATAACTAGTGCAGAATAATGTAATAGGCTTGTGGTGCAGAAAATGGTGTATAGTTTTTCTCATAATTGGGAAACCTGGCAATGGCACTGAGCCCAGATTTTCTGTGCCAAAGCTGAAACCGTTCCCTGCCTTAGCAGAAAACAGTCTCACTCAGTGCTAGCTTACTCCTTTTTGGTGTTCTCAGCTGTGTGCAGAGGTTTCTATCTTCACTCTGCCATGCATCCTGAGGGCTGCGGTTCACAGGCAGAGAGGTTGGTTTTCTCTCTTTCTCCTGCTGCTACTGTTTTTCCTGATGCATTTGCATTTTCTGATGTGCATTTGCTGCCAGCCTCGCAGCACAGTGAGGGAATCGGCATCAGCAGAATACAGGAAGAAACTGTATTAGATTCAACCTTGCTTTAATGGTGCAATTCCCACTGGGTTTTGCGCAGTGTTATGTAGGTGAGGAAGAAAGATTTGATTTTAATGAGAGATGGATGACTTGGCACCAGCAGCATAACAGGTGCACCATGAGAATCTAGAGTGAAAGAGTTAATTCATATTCTTTTCACAGAGATAGCTGTGAAAGGGCATATGCTGAATGTGCATTCCAGTTTCATTTTTTTGTTCTTATTTACAGTGACAAATAATGTATTTCCCTTTAGCTTTGAGTGGTTCATAAACCTGGAGCTGATGATGAATATGCAGTTTACACTCCAAAGGCACTGGAATAAGTGCAAGAAAGCAGACCTTAGAGTGGTTCGCAGCACACTGTGACCTCTGCTGTGATTATTAATCAGTCAGGCTTTCAGGCGCACATGCACCATCCTGGCTATGGCACTTGCTTACTCCTCTCTCTTTTTGCTTGATAAACGTGATATCTAAACCTCTGGGAAACACATAATAAATGTATGACTTCCGTAAAAGAATGCTGAGTTCTGTTTGCTCTGAATTCATGTTTAAAAGGGTTTAGTACACTCTTCAGTGGGTTGTTAGTTTCAGTCGTGTTTTCTTACACACAGCCTGCTCATCAATCTCCTGGAGAGCAAGATTGGCAGATCTGGGGGAAGTGGTCTGGTTTCAAGTCTGGAAATCATAAGTGGAGTTGTGAGGTGTGTGTTGCCTTATCAGCATGTGGTGTTATATTTGAAAGAAATTTGCTGAGAGGAGAGGAATTGTTTTGAAGGAGTGGAAAATGATTTGGGACTTTGAATAAAGTACTGGTTAATTCTGTGTTATAGCAGTCTGCATTTCAGAGTTGTGGCTGCCCAGGACAGCACTGTACATGAGCAGAGGAAAAACACTTGAATTCCTTTGGGTTTCTTATGAATATAATAGGAGAAAAATGTGCAACCATAATGAAGCAATGCATTTTTTTCTGCTCAGAAAAGCAACCCAGTTCCAGTCATTACAATAGAGCAAGAATTTTGTTCAAGTGATCAAATTTTCAGCTTTTCTAGTATAAATGGTTTGAAACAGTTATCATTGTTCTATTGACCTATCAGCAGAAACAGGACCATTGTGTAGATCTGTTTCATAGCTAGCTCGCTAGGGTTCTTCTACAGGGAAGAAGTGAGAGAAGGACTCAATTACTATACCTCTTGCCACTCTGCACAACTATAATCCTTAAGCACCAGAGCCTACATTCCTGAACTTGTCTTTTTGGCAGGTGGAGGGGTATTTTGTCTTTGGAGGAGGTTACTGAGAAATAACTCGTGTTATCTTGTGCTTGAACCACCCTGGTGGCTTGCTGTCACAGTGAAAACATCACTGAGTGAGATGAGGGGGCTCTGTGCGATTTCCCTTGGTGCAGTTAATCATATCTTTTCATTACCCAAAGGTAGACAGGGGAGAGGGTAGTGAATCTGCCCTGCTCTATTTCATGTTTCCAAACAACTTAGGTCTTCCTAACAGGATTTCTCTGCAGGAGGATTGGTACATGAGCTGAAGGTCTATTCAAATCTCTTATTGCCTTATGACTCATGGGCTCAATCCAAGAAGACCTGCAATCCCAAAAGTTAAAACACCACTGTATAATCAGAGAGAACTACATTACCATGACTGGCTTCAGACACACTAGTGGAACTGCTCTGTTTATCAAAACCTGCTCAGAGATGCAGGGGTTCATCCTTCTTGCCAGCTTTGGAGTCTGCTGTGGTTATGAACACTGTTTTTACCCTGGGAGAAATGATGATGATGATGTTGAATTCTCCTGGTGTAGGGTGTAGGAATGTTGTCAGGCCAGGGAGGGAGGTTATGTTGCTTCTCTATGTACCTCATGTAGAGCTAAGCAGAATTTAAAACTTTAGGATTGTCAGCCGGCCACTTATAAAAAATTAGTCAATTCTCCTTAAATTGAGAAAAAGATGTCTTTTTAAGAAATCTTAAGATAAATATTTATTTTTTGTGTATTTTTTTTTCAGGATGAATAAGAGATACTTACAGAAAGCAACAAAAGGAAAACTGCTAATAATAATATTTGTTGTAACGCTGTGGGGGAAATTAGCATCTGGGGCAAATCATCATAAAGGTAAGAAATTCTATCCTGTTCTATTATGCTGTTGTATCTGTGGCCTCCATCAACAAATTCAGAAGAGTCTGGTCTATGCAACATTTTCTCCTTGTGTGTATCTGTGTCTCCTGACATTGGTTCACTAATCAGTACCAAAGAATCAGAGTTTTCAATGGATAGACTTTTATTAATCTGTTGACAGTTTAAGTATTTCAACTGCCATTTTCAGCATTCTCTGATTTTACGTCATTTTGTAATGATGGTATAGTTGGAAAATGCTAAAAAAAGCGTGGTTAAAAAAAAAAGAAAGAATATTTCTTGTCTCATACAAATATTTATATCAGGAGATATGTATGATGCAAATGAATTCCTGGAATGAACCCTAGAAAGGAACAATTTTTAGTAACATACATGATGGTTCTGTGTGCAGTTATCTGCCAAGACTAACTTCATGAATAATGTGTATTGAATGAGATTGTTTCATCATCAAAAAAAGACTGCTGCTTTGCAGCGTTGTCTGATTTCTATGCTTCACTCCTAACAGCTGACCAGGAACTTTAGTAGCTTGTGACAATGTGAGAGTTGTTTCCTCTTGGTCATTCCAGCCCTTAATATCTATGCATACATACCAGCACAAGCTGTGATGGATTATTTAATATTGTAAAAAGGTCTTTCTTTTGCATGTGTTTCTGTTAACCCTAACACAATGAACAAGCTCTCCAGATTCACATACTAATGCCTTCTTATAGGCTAATATAACTTGAAATGTGATCTGCAGTATAATAGGATTTTGAACTCCATTTTTCATCATCGTATAGCGTCGGCTGTTTATCTGCTTATACAAGATCAGAATAAACTCTAACAACCTGGATAAAGTAAAGGTATTACCGCAAGCTAAGGAGTTAAACCCAGAGGAAGGATTCCAAAAAACCCAGTCAGTTAATTTCTCTGTTTCCATTTAGATTTTAAAATGTTCACTCTGATGATAGCATTTCATGAGCAGGTATTTTTATATATCAATCTGCTAGGTATTTTTCTGCTGTGTGAAGATACCTTTCTTCAAAATGCCTCACTGATTCAGGACTTCAGGATGCAGAGACACTTTCTGCAAAGTCTTTTGCAAGTTGCAATTTGACTGCAGGCAAAACAGAATCTGATGTGGTCCTGCAGGCCACCAAAGATGGGCATCATGCCAGAAACGAACTGCGCGGACACCCTTTGCTCAGCCTTTTTCCCCCTCTAAACCGGAATATGGTTTTCTGCTGTGGCTTCCCAGTTTAGTTGTCTATTGGAAAACAGCCAAGATATCCTAGCCAGCATTCAGAATTCTTTTGCTTTGATTATTTCTCTTTAAACATCCAAAAAGCCAATATCCAGACCATTTTGATTCCATACACATGGGCTGGTCAAGCTGTGTTTGCTTCTATGGAATTCAAACTTTGCCAAAGTATGCTTGCTACTATTTTTGAAAAACTGATGAGTAACATCTATCATTAAGTATTTCATAGAAACAAATTATAATCATAAGGACTATTTTGGGAATTAGTGCTTCATAATTGAGAATAAAAACATCCACCACCAATTTTAGATTTTCTGTGCAAGGGAAAACCCAGCAGAACTATACCATTAATTATCTGAACAGTGTTTGTCATTTGAGCCTCAGCCTTATAGCAGAGATGACTTGGGGAATATCTAATTTTTTTAAACAAAAAAAAGGAAAGTTCATGAGCCCCCCTGAAAAATCAGATTATTAGCTGCAGGGACTTCTTTAAATTCTTGCTAGCTAACAAAAAGCTCCTTTTTCTTTAATTTGTATCTTTTCATGTCTTTAACAAAATATATGAAGAAGTCTTGCAGGGAAAAATAATAACAACAAGCATGACTTGAGTGTTTAGTTTGGAAAAACAGCTACTTTATCTGTTCAGTTTCTTTTGGAAAGAAAAAATATTCAGAAAGATTTTGGCTTTTGGATTTAGTAAATCAGCTACCCTCACTGTATATAGGGGATTTTTAAAAAAGCAAAAATCAGAGTTATGCAGGTCAATTACCATTCATTTCCAAAGATACTGGGAGTTTAATTTCCCATTGTGTCATAAAAAATCTTCCCCCTGCTTTCCTGGCAGAAATGAAGCTAAGGTACATTGAAGGAGAGCTTGACGCTGTTCACCTTTTCATGGAGTTTCCAAATACTGAGAAATATGTGAGTTTTTTCAGCACTAATTATCCCTAGCATCATTAATCTTCCTTTATAGAAGTCCTTACTAACATATTGACATGACAAGCCCTAATGACTTTGAAGGAGCCCCTACAATTCCAAAAATCCATAATCTGCTTTTAAAAAAAATCTTTACTTTCCTATTGACTTACTCATATTATTCACTAGTTGCACTAACTTTCAAACCCATCTCTTTTTCAAAAGCTATTGTTAAAGAAAAGAAAAAGAAAAAGAAGAAAAAGATCATCAGTGTGTGAAAATTTTTTTAATGAGCTTTCTGCTCTCCAGGCAGACTTCAGGAGGAATATGAACAGATGACTCTGACAGGCTATCTCTAGGCTTGTTGCACTTATTTCAGGGATATGGCACAAATGAAAACTCCCAAGTCAGCAGCAAGAAAAAGAGAGGCCAAGGCAGGGCATGGGAAACCAGTCTCTGAGGACCAATTGAGAAACAGGGTTACAAGCTGGGATTTCAGATTACATCTTTTCAGTGTGATGTGTGTGGGTGCCAAATCCATCCTTCTTTCTCTTGAGAAGTCTGGTTTGAATACACTTCTGCTCCCATTATCTTGACTGATGGTTGAAGTTTCATCATTCTGGACAGTAAGTCCAAGAGCTAAAAAAGTTAAACAGCATTTAAAACAACTCAAAGCTTGATTTTTTTCCCCCTGAACACAGGATTATGAGTCCTCCTGTGTGATTCCTGGCTGTGCACATACTTATATTCCATTTATCCTGTCTTCTGTAAAAAAATCCCACTAACTCTGCTTTTTTTTTCATTTTGCTGTGGACCCGGATAACGTGGTGATGGGTGCCTTACCCAGGCACATGCACCTGAGAATCAGCTCACAGTAACAGAAGCATTTGTGCTGCAGTATGAGGAGAGAGGCATATCAATCTCCAAAAGGATGTTGTCAAGTATATGAGTCGAAAAACTGATGACGACTGATCCTGATCCTCCTACACATTGCTAACCCTTGGAAAACAAACAAACCTGTACAAACATATAGTGTTTGCTGGCAGATGTGGCAGGGAAGCATCAGTTTACCACCACTGCCTGTTTGCGATTTCTGTCATAGGGAGCATGAATTGATTTTACGACCATTGTATCACAGCCCATGTTTAAGGTGTCAAGTATTGGACTGGTCCTTTTGAGAAAAAAATGTACTGATACCCCCTTACAAGCACTCCTTTCTAGACAAGAGGCTACTGTGACACAAAGTTTCTATCCTAAAATGAAAAACCCTTTCAAAATACATAATTCTGTGAACCTTTTGTGATCACTAGGTTTTTTTTTTTACATTGATAATGCAATATAATATTCTAATTAAATGAAGAGTGCTTTTGAATTTAAGCATAGTTTACTATTTCTCAAAATACAAAACAATATGTTTAATATTAATTTTAAAACCTGGAAAAAAATAGTTTAAAAATATGGCTAATGATGAATACTTTCATGCCAGAAGGAATTTGTTATGGAACCTGAAAACACTATAGGTAGGTAAGTAATTGAGTATTTTTGGATTTATCATGAAAAGTCATGATAATTTATTTTCCTTTAAAAAAAGTCACTCAGAAGCTGAACTTATTCATCTGATACCTATCATATAGATAAACTAAACTATGATATGTGATGCAGAATTACTGCTCCTACTTGTCTGTGAATTTGCACTAAAGTAGAAGTCTGAGGGAATGTCTTTCTGTTCACAAGGAGATAATGAATTTTGGTTTCTCCTTGCAGAGGAGGAGCTGTTCTGAAATCCAGCTGAATGAAGGAGCTACTGAGCTTCTGAAGCTGGGGGTTAGGTCACCCTTCTTGGATGAATGAGCCTTCCTCAGCTGCCTTGCTGAGGCAGGAACACTGCTGACACCAATGTTGTGGTGCAGCCTGTGCCACACATGCCCTGAGTTTGGAAATGGGTGTGACTATGAGAAGCAAGAAACTATATTCCTAGTGTTTTGAGACTCTGTCTGGCTAAGAATAGAGAATAGCCCTAATGGTTACATGGGGCATCTCTGAAGTATTCAAACTTTCTGTAGAAATACCTTCATCGTGAGGTTATAGTTGTTTTATGGATTTATGTTTGTCCTTTCTGTTGAGGATTTTACACTGTGTAGAAGACCACATTCATAACACAGAAATAGAGGGTGTTTATATTCAATTTTAAAAACAGAAAGTAACATCAGCGCAGAGGACAGAAACCACATATAAGACATCTCTCCTTCCACCTAAGTAACCATTAGATTGGTTGTTTTCCTTCTGAGTGAGCCTGATTGGAGGTAATGCTTTTGTTTGAGGACATAAGATGTGTGGTTTGAACTGTGAGCTAAAGAGGGCACCAAATGCAGGTCTCCCAGTTCCACTATGGGGGCTCTAATATAAAGGGTAAGCAGATAAAGTACTGTTTTTTCCTCAGTTTGCACTTTTTTGAAGTACCTGCACTGTGACATTTGGTGAGGGATCTGACTCTGTGGGTAAATTGCATGTTTTAAAAATGCACCTTCTGGTTGTGTGGACCTGACAAAGGACAGAAGAGTTTTTCTGCATATTCCCTGGTTTTTACTGGAATTAGAAACAAAATGTCTAATATTTAAATGAGGGAAGTTGCAGGCATACAGAGGAATGTGTGTGTATGCCTTAGGAGCTACCAGGTGAGGCTGGAAACTGTGAGTAGGGTCTATCAAAATATTAGGTGGACACATCCACTCATGTATTGTTGTTCTCTCAGTACTGCTTCATCAAACTCTTTAGTCATATTTGCTGTCTCAAACATGGACCATCTTATCTCTTGTCGAAGTTTGGCCCAGAGATAGATTCTTTTAAATGAGAATGCTTTGTGTGCAGCTTTCACTAACTTAATTCTAAGTGTAATTAATGTTTAAATATAGAAACAAAGGAAGATAATAGTTATTTTAGCAGTCATAGGGAAGAAAGATATTAGATGTTCTTATCTAGCTTGAGCATGATTTGAAACCTTCAGTCATCAGGATCAGAACCTAATCCAAAAATTGCCATTTGCTTAAAGATAAAATAGAACAGTCAGTCAAACACTTTTATATCATTATCTGTCACTGTAATCTAAAATGTTAATACCATATCTGTTAGAATTCAGGCGATAACATTCCTTGGCCTTCTGCCAGGCTCTAAAGGAAAAAAAACCCTTTAATTGCCAAGTTGCAAGTAGTTCTGATGGTTCACTGGGACGTGAGTGCAGAAATCATTGCAGTAGCAGAGTTGTACCTATTTTTTCCCTATGCTGCAAGCTCCACCACAGCAAATGACTGCCTTCATTATTCCCACCATCACCTTGGCTGTGAATCTTCTCTGTCCTTGAAGCAGCCATGGAGATACAAGTTGGAGGGTTGCAATGATATATCATGCATTTTCCCTAATACTGATCACTTAAAAATATTTCTATTTGGCAAGTAGTACGGCTTCTTGAGGTTTTTCTAAGAAAAGAAAAAGGGCAGGGTTTTCCTTTTGGCCTGGTTTTGTAATCCCACTGCCAAATTTTTATTAAGTTTCTACAAGTGAGTACCCAGGGTAATTTTCTTAAATACATTCAGATTTTATGTTGTGGAGGAAAGAAGATGATTGCAAAAAATGGTATGTTCCTGTAAATGTTATATAGTTGATTTTGCAGTTTCAAATTCCAAACTTTTTGATATTTTCATTTATAGTAATGTTATCTTCCTTTAGATAACTGTCCCACCAATCAACTGTTTCTCTAGCCATTTTCTGTTTCAGAAGATTAAGCTTTCCTATACTTTTTTGTTAGGAATATATTGTAAGATGCTAGGACTGAAAAAACATTGATATTATTCTTATCTTTCTGTTACTTGTTCCTATCATGAGTAAATGCTGACATTTCCCTAATACTGGAATCAGACCTACTTTTCCAGTTTTATATTCTTGGTTTCAAATTCCTCCCGTAGAGTTGTTACGTGTACTGAGTAATGCATTCTGCTAGATTCCTTTATCCTTATGCCTAGGAAAACAGAGTGATTACATTTGCATGCCACAGTTTTTACTAAAATAATAAAAATAGTATGAAATAAATTGTTACACAGTAAACTCTCTTGGATCTGTTGATCAGAATTTTCCTTTTTTCATTAACATTTTAAGTGCTCAAATAATGTAGCGCATATTTTTGTTATCATTTCCATATTTAAAATATTATTTTCTGGGCTTGCAGTTATATTCTGAATTTTTCATTTGCCTAAATGTGTATCATGTCATATAGAATATCTTATATAAAATTTTCCTTGGACTTGAACAGGAAAACAATGGATGTTACATGCAGCTGTGATCAGGAAGTACGAGAAGGACTGTTTAGTCCTCCTTTAGACTCCTATTATACATCATGGAGCAGGATGCTGTGTCACAGCAACCCAATGGCATTGCTGCAGTTGCCTGTGACCACTCCCCAGAACCTTCTCCCTTTCTGGAAACATTTTTACTCATTGAGTATACTGGCTACATGTTCTTTAAAAATGATCCTTCCAGTAGAGACGTAATATAGGAGTTGTAAACAGGAAAATTGTTACAAAGTTTTAAAGGCAAATATCACATGAGTTTAACCAAAAAAACCTTTTGAGGAAATGTCATTTTCTGTCTCTGTGTAAGTACTTAATGCTGGTAACAAGAGTGTACTGAGTTACTCTGAGAGTGTGAATCCTTATGTGCAGGAAAGCTCTGCATGTTCATTATGGCTGAAGTTTCCAGCCTTGGAATTTGACATGAAATGTAGAATAGGCTGTGTTTGGGTCTTCTGATGGCTTTGGAGCCAATGGTTGGATTATCTTGAGATATACTGGACGATCATGACAAATTTATATCCAAGACCCTGAAGTCAGCTTTCTGTGGTGGAGAAACCAAGCAGATTTTTCTCCACTGGTGTGACAACTTCATTTCTTCCTGTCTTTTTTCCTTGGAGAAATACGTCTGGGACTATCAAACAAGAATATAATTGAAAAGAAAATCTGAATAGTTTACAGTTTCCTTTACATTATATTATTTTCAAATTCAACATTTTAAGATCATATCATATTTATAGGTCAAATATAATGAATCAATATCATGTTATAATTATGGTCTGATCCTTAATACTATCTGTGTGGAACTAGATGATCTCTAAGGTCCCTTAAAACAAAAACCATTCTATCCAAATGTGTAAAGTTACTGTAATGGCAGGATTAGGACCAATTCCATCTTCAAAGTCAAGATCAGGTTTCATGTATGGAGGACATCTATTCTAGTGCCAGTATTAAGTTTTTTCGCACTGTTCCTTAGACTTTCCAATATACATTCCATACGATCAGCAATGACTCTCCCATATAAACGCTGGTATCTACTGCATACCCCATAATCTGAATCAAAGGATCTTCCATATTCAGATTGTTTGGTTTGTGCCTGAAAAAGCACATCCCATGTAGAGATTATTTCTATAACATTCAGGGCATATGTTAATCTAACTTTCATCTGTATTAATTTTCTGCTGATGATGTATAAAGACTGTGCCCTTCTCTCTTGACACTCTTCACTGAATTTACTCTACAACAGTGTTAAGTAATTGCTTATACAATGTCATATTTTAGAACAGATGTTCTTTAGTTATACAGGTGCCAAGGAGACATTCAGAAGCAGTCAGCTGTTCTGGGAAGCATCCATAGAAAAATAATTTCTTTGTTTTGGTTTGCAGTTTATAAAGTTTCTTTCTGAATAAAAAATTGAGTTCTGTTCACTGGAGGCCTGAGGGAATTTACTGTTTTAAAGTTCACTAAGGTAGTCTTCCTCTGAAGTAGAGATTTAGAATCATAGAATGATAGAATTATTTGGGTGGGAAAAAGCCTTTGAGATAGTTAGTCCAGCCATAAAAGACTCAATGCAGATTTGTAAATTTATCATAGTTTTAGAAGACAATGCATATATGTATGCATATGTGTGAAGAGGTACAAGAGACCTGGATGAAAGAGGAAAATGCAAGGTCATCACTGTTGAAATAGCTTACGTGGACCATTTTAGTGTTTTTAAAAGTGCTTATAATTTATTTATGTGAGTTTCACAAAATAGTGGTACTTTTCAAAACTAACTGAAAACTCAGGGAATTTTCCACAGCATCTAGTTTTAGGCATCTCTTTTAGGTTCTCTGAAACACCCTTCAGAGCTCATTCCTTTTAAAAAGTGAGACCTCAAGCTTTACGTGTAAGTGTGAGTACTTCCCTGAATTCCTATAGCAAATAATTCACAACCTATTGGATAGCTTCTGGAACTTTGGGAAAGTTTCTTAGCAGGAGGATTCAGTTTGGATATCATTCTTTTATCTGCCTAAAAGCTCTTCTCCTGCATAAGGGTCATATAATAAAATTCTAAAGGTCTTATTTTATTTCTAATTTTCAAATAGAGTCTCATGTTACAGTTTAGAAGCCAGTGAAATCTGGTTTGTGACAGGTTTATTTATATCTGTATATCATTCTGCAAACATCTGCAAATGTTATTCTGTTGTGTTAAAAAAGGTTTAGTTGTTAAACCTGGATTTTACATTTGTTCCATTTCTCCTTGTTGAGCTAAAATACACAGAATCTGTGAATTTTTGGGGTAGGAAGGGACCTCTGGAGCTCATCTAGGTTCACCTGGAGCAGGTTACACAGGATCGTGTCTGGGCAGGTCGTGAATATCTCCAGAGAAGGAGGCTCCACAACCTCTCTGGACAGCCTGTTCCAATGGTCTGTTACCCTGTTGGGATAGTATTTAATTAAAATTTTTAGAGAGATGCTTCGCCTGAATTAAGCTGCAAATGAGACCATATGCTCAAGTCAATAATATGGATTTTATTTAAAAGTAAATATGAGGTAGAGTCAGAGAGATAGAAAGAAATTGAAAGGGGGGGGGGGGGGAGAGAGTGGTGGGGTCAGAAAAACAGAGGGACAGATTAAGTAGAAAATTTCACTGATGGTGGAACCTGATGGTGTCCCATTGATCCTCTTCTTCTGGTCTGTCTTCTTGGTGGTGAGGGTTCCATAAAACTCTGGTTCAATGGATTAATATATGTTCAGGCAAGGTGGGAATGCCCAGGTACTTCCCCTGGGGGAGGCAAGTTTGACACTGTCTCTTGCAACAGACTCTGGATCTGTTGCATCACTTGGATCATGTGTAATCCCCTGGTGCAAGGCTTCAGGAATGAGTCTGGGGGGAGCTTTGGGAGACTTTGATGGATTATGACACTCCCTCAGCTGTCCCTCATGTGAATGTCCCATGGATGTGACCTTCCCAGGGTGGGGGGGTTTTACAGCTCAGACAGTTTGTGTAAGGAAGGATGGGTGCTCACTCCCGCTGACCAGAGGTTACTCCACACACCCAAAACTCTCCTCCCCCCACTACCCCCAACTGGGGTGGAGTGTGTACAAAGCTGCCCTCAGCAGATGGGTCTGTGAGCTACGGCCTCCCCCATCCTGAACCCAGCCCAAGATGATTTTCAGGATAGCTGCTGGGTTTGGTTTTCTTGTGGATACATTCTGCTCCCTCAGCCTTGTTTACTTCTCCCTAGACCTGAGATTGTTGAACACAGTGTCACCTTTATCTTGTCTCAAGTTCCCTTAAGGCAGCTCCACTCACAGTCCAAAGTTCCAGTCAGGATGCATGTTCAGGGAGGGGTGGGCTTCAGTGGTCGAAAGTTCTTTGTACAGTTTTGTCATATTGGGCAAAAAATCCTTCATAACAAAGTTTAAGCCGTTAACCATAATATTTCAGTCTCTCACACACCCTCACAGGAAAGCAGTTTTTCATCACATTCAGATTGAATTTCCTGTTTCAGTTTCTGTTTGTTGCCCCTTGTCCTGTCACTGGGCGCCACTGAACAGAGCCTGGCCTCATCCTCTTGGCACCAGCCCTTAAGATACTTGTGTGCATGCAGAGAAAGTCTGGAAGAACTCTTAAATTTGCAAAGAAATAGTAGTGAAATTTTGACCTTCTGTTTGGGAGTGTGAAAGTACTATTTAACTGTGGCCAAGAAAAACCACCTCTCTACTTAAATGGGAGCAATACTGGAGGATGGAGGCTGGCTTGGGGGTTCAGATGACACAAGGCAGGAAAATCATAAAAGAGCAGTCTGCCTTGTGCAGCTCTCTTTTACCAGGCTGAGCAAGAATTCTGCCTGTAATGATGAGGAGGCTGAGGCAGGAGCTGCCAAGTCTGTCTTGTTCTTTTTTCCCCATAGATTTGTATAACTCTTGTACTCAAATTGTTCTCAAGTAAATGCAGTAGACTTGGAATTCTTTTTGCAAAATACTTCTGGCTTCAATATCAAGTGCCTTGGAGTGACTGAAGTATAAAGCTGAATGTGTGGGTTATTTTGGGTGAATGCAGAGCTGCAGAAAGGATATGCACAATACAAGTATTCTGTTAAGACCAACACATATCTTGGGTGCATTGTGCCATGGTATTTTTAGGCGCAAGTTACTAGAATTGCTTCAGCTGAGTCTGTGCTCCAGACCAATGTATGAGAGGAGAGCTATCTGAATTACTGAGAAGGTCAGAATTTTTCTGGATCCAGGTTTTGAACCCAAGGCTATGTATTGTGTCTGATGTGTAGGGAGCAAGGATGAACCACTTCAGCCTGTAGTTCAATCTCAGTGAATAGAAATAATCATAGAAAAGACCAAAACTATCACTAAATCCCTACAGTGAGCTGAAAAACTGAGGAAAACCAAAGTTAAGTTTTAAAAATCAGACAGATAGCAGAAAGTATTGTACCTATGAAAAACAAAATGAAGATATTTTTTAAGTAAAATTCTTATTTAAAACTTCACTAAATTTTGTTCTATTATGTAAATATGCTACTAATAGAAAAAAATATTACTGGTGCTAAACTTTCATCTAAGATGCATTGGCATTTGTCAGATTAACTGTGGAAACTTTGTGAAATGGAACCCAGAAGGTGTGCTAAATGTACACACCGCAGAGTGGAAAGTAAATATATTTCCAGCGAGTGAATATTGAGAAAAGAAGCATCTGGAAGAAATGGGAATTTTGGATTCTTAATTGCCTCATTCACCCCAGAACATCTGCCAAAGATATTAAGAGCAAATATGACTACATCTGAAAGAAGATAAAAGTTTAAATAAGGAAGGAGGAAGAGTAATTTTGTGCCATCTTGTTACACTGCTGCACACTGTGCATATGAAGGCTATGCAAATCTCTTTTTTCCTGCTAGTTTTGGTCAAAAATTGTCTTAGGAGAGTTAAAATACTGTTTCCTATGTCTATGTTTATGTTTTATAAACCTGGGAAAATTCAGAAGATCTCAATTATGAAAAGTAAATGGTCCATATTTTCTCCTCCATTGTAACGCCACATAGTATGCTAGAAAGCTGTGTTGCAGAAGACAAAGGGCATCCTGCAGAGGTTGTGCTCTGGAAACATCTGAGAAAAGAATTGACCTTTCATCCTCCTAAGGGTACTCCTGTTCATAGTATAGTTTAGAAGATCACCAGTCCTGGAATCCTGGGGGATGGCAGGAATGAAGTGCACTCAGGCCCTCTGCCTAATATTAGGGAAGAAGCTGGGATTGGATACAAACAGCTAAAAAGTGGGGAATTAGGAGAAACCCCATTACACATGGCTCACTGGTCTTATGACTTTCTTGACTTTTCAGTTTTTGCCCTGCAAGTTGCATTTTCTGCAGAGATTTAAAGACAGAACACCTTTTTCTACCCTTCTTCTGTCACAACATCTCTGCCATTAGGTTTTCCTGGGTTTACTCTGAAGAAGAGATTGTAAAGAGGAACATGACTGAAGAAAAGAGCATGGCCACTGGAGAGGGGGTAGGTATATTCTACTTCACAAGTGTGCAGTCAAGTGTGCAGTACTTTTCTCTAAGTAGTAGAGAAAAAGGAAGAATTTTTAAACTGATGTAATTTAAAATTTTCTTTCAAAAATCTCAAAACACAAACTAGAAGGAGCACTGCATGTTGTTGCCTATAAAAA
Organism: Corvus hawaiiensis; assembly: GCF_020740725.1. Lineage (NCBI taxonomy): Eukaryota > Metazoa > Chordata > Aves > Passeriformes > Corvidae > Corvus > Corvus hawaiiensis. Next base: position 47,407,347 of record NC_063216.1, read on the forward strand.
TGCCATACTCTAGAACAGCTGTTTCTTAGTTATAGAAGTATCCTAAAATGTTCAGAATCAGTCAGCTATTTTTGGAAATAGCAAAGCACAAAAATATTTTAATTAGTTTGGACTAAGACCTCCACTGATAGCATATAGACAATTTTTTTCATGTTAAAGGCCTTTAGAACTTAAATTTTTGGCTTTTTTTTTCTGAAAGTGAGAGCAAAACTAAATTAAAATACTCTGAATGGCATATGGAAATCATACTTTATTTTTGCAGTACATGTGGTTTATTTCATCACAGGCAATATTTTAGCCTCATTATTTTTTTGTCTTTCTGAAATAAACAATGCTAGTCTGTTGGATGTTATTGACCGTAAGTACTGAAAGTATTTTTAAAAATAATGATTTTGCTGAAGGAAATATATTTCTCAAGTCTAGTTCTTGTTTCTGTTTTCAAATATGAATTAGCCTAATGAACATTTTTTAACCTAGATATACAATAAATCCTGTGAAGAGCTCCCATTTAAAACTGTCACACTAAAAAATGGTGTATGGAGGAAAAAAAAAAGTAAAAGGTCCCAATAATCAGACTATTTTTGGCTGCCAGAAAAGCTCTCCTAAAAATCTATCTTTCGAACAGATCTGTAGGAGTGATTATAAACTAATTTGCTCTTCTGCTGGATGCTAGGAATACAACAGTCTACACTTCAGCAGCATTATGACCCACACAAAAAATGTAGGAAAATGCCAAATTATGGCTTATCCTAATAGAGTCATTGTAGGAGAGAAATCTTAAACTATAAAATATCATTCAGTTTTTCATAAAAATAATCATTAGGGGGTAAAAATTTCAATAGTTTTTAATGAAGTGTTTATGGTTTTTTGGCATTTATTTTTTACTTTATTTATTTTATGGAAAACTCTCCTAGGTTTAGGCATAGCAAATATGAATAATTAAAGAGGATGTAGATGAGAAAAATGAGATTTCTTCCTTACAAGCAACCTGGAGAAAAATGTGGAACTATTACTTTACAGCTATAGGGTGGGATTGAAAGGCTCCAGATTATTTTTTTGTTCCTTTATTGATACAATGAAGAAAAAATCGGTGATGTATTTTAAATGCAGGATGTCTGAGTCATCTAAGTTTCTTTTTTTTTTCTCTTTGAAGGAGAAAGTTCACTGTTTAAAGAGAACTTTGAAAACCAGTATTGATATCCTACTACTATAACTAGTAAAGTATTAAAAGCTCCTGAAATAAAAGCTAGGGGAGTGTGTTTCTTCCTCTGACTTTAGTGTTGTATTTGGACCTACAAGTGACTCCTCTGCTGGGTGTTGGCAAATGTAGATCTTAAAATTCAGCTTTACAGAGGAGGATCAATCAGTGGATATATTTTAGCTTGGTTTAGTTATACATATATATTGTCATTCTTAGAGCAGACGTGGTCATTACAGAGCACTGACCTCTGTTAGGCCTCTATCAATATTGTGGCAATGTCAGACTCCAATGAGGGCAGTCTCACAGATGAAATGACTAACCAGGGATCAAGTAATATCTCTCCTGATGTAGCTGTTTCCCTTAAGGAGGGATCTAATCTTGCACACTTAAAATTTGGGTAATACCTTCTGGAGGTGCTTCTTTCTCTAGCTGCATTGATTATACAGGGATGTCCAGCTTAAATTAGACACTGTAGACATCCAGTGTATGGTGACATGTCTTTGGTTTTGTTAAGAACAGTCGAAACCCCACTCTCTTTATTGTAATAATAATATAGTAAATTATGATATAAAGATTCAGAAAGTGAATAAAAATGTCAAGATGCAATGCTGTGTTAAAACATTGGATGCTTCTACCTAGAGACACTTTCTTGTATGTCCTTGATTGTATATGTGTGTATGTAGGTTTGCATATGTATAGTACTTGAGAAAAAATAATCAGGGACAAAACTCCAGCAAGTCTTCCCAGTTTGCAGGTTTGGACAGTGCTGTGCACTGCTTTTGGGGTTCTGAACCATGCATGAACTGCTGAAATAGGTTTCTGTTCTATCAGATGACAATGTATTCATGTAATAGTAATACGTGTGTTGCTAGACTCTAGAAACAACTGTATGAGAAAGGAAAGGTGGATGAACATGTGACTCCCTTGGACAGATGAGGCAGAGGATCAAAAATAATCAGAATACATCTGTGTTATGAAGCATGTTCATTAAAGTAAAAAGCCAAGTGAAGAGCAGTCACAAACCACAAATATCAGAGTGGTTGTGTGTGAAATAAAAGGAGATTCACGGTACCTATGTTTACTTCTTTATTGTGGGTCTAGTGCTTTAGAAATTATAGATGCCTAGTCAACATAGAATTCCTAGACAAGGCACCACTTCCACATAAAGAATTAGGTGTTAAAGCAAGGCTGTCCCACTGAAGTTGGGAAATGCTGGCTCATTCTGCTACGTCTTCAGTTTCTGACTTCCTCATCTTTTTAGTTTGTTTTACAATGATCTGCTAACTACAGCTGCACCTGAAGGATACGTGCTAGGATTATTCTGAAGATTTCCCTGACTTGTGAGCCCTGTAAAGATAAAACTCCTGCTAGATTTGTGTATGTGATCAGGCAAGGTGTCTCATGAATGGCATTTTGTCAAATCCTCTGGTGTATCCCCTTGCTGTTCAGCTTTTAAAGTGGTGAATTGAAGGAAGGCAAATTTCTTCTGGTTTTGTGACAGTCTTCCACAAGCTAAAGAAGACTACACTTGGCTCCCTTCACAGCATATCAGTGCTGTGGACCTGGAAAGTTATTTAACACTCATGTATTTTTTCTGGTGTGCATTTTAGAACTAAAGCAGTAAAAATATTTGTTGTGAGGCAGTGTAGATATTTGTAAGGAATTGTGGGTAGTCAGTTATTTCCCCATTACAATTTCATCTAACCTTGGAAAGAGGCACAGCCCTATGGATATTTATAAACAGTCTGCTGTCATTTTTGACACATTGTTAGACACTGGCAGACAAATACACTGCACTACAATGTATTGTACGTGGCATTCAGCTTTGCACTTGGGACTTTGAAAGAGTCAAAATAGCCCACAGATAACAACTGCTACCCAATCTCTCAGTTATTTAACTAAAAACCACTCTTCAGTGCAGTGAGGTCAGAGGTTTTGAGGTTCTAATGTTGACCTCTGTGAGAAAAATCCTACATTAAAGTAGCAAAAAGATGAAAGAATACGCAGTCATAAAAATGTATGCAGCCAGTACTGGATGCTATAATTTTATGTGCAGTAGGTCATTTGCCTTCCTTGCAAGTTCCTACTGGCAACAGCTGCATTAAGATTCAATCTTTTTTTTTTTTTTTTTTTAAGATTTCATATCTCCTTGAGAGCCAGCCACTCTCCTTTTCCCCCTTTGCCCTTTCACAATGGTGAGAAAGATGTGAGAGCTGTGGATGCCTCTTTGGACTCACCCTTTGGCATGACCAGTCTCTGGCACCAACGTAACATCTTGGACAATGCCTCATTCCTGGCACCTGCAGAAGTATTTCTCTGGCTCTTGTGGGAGAATGATGGATCTGGGTGTTGGGTAACATGGCAGAGGAGGAGCTGTGGGAGCTGGACCTGTTTGGAAGCTTGCCTCAAGTAGCAGCCCCTTCACCAGCCTTTTCAGCAGCAACAGCACAGCACCATAGGCTTCCCTCTGCTCCATGGCTGAGTTGCTTGGCTGGTCTGTGAGTCTCATATTCAGTGCAGGAGGCTTGACTTCTCTGGGGTAATAGAAAATTAGTTTACTAATAATTTGCTTTTATTGTGGTCCAGGTGTGCTTTCTATAGTCCCAGAAAACTCATGCCCAAGAGCTGCCCACCAAGCTCTGCTGTGCTCTGTACTTGTGTCCCAGCAGTGGTCTAGCTCCCTAGCTCCACAAGGTGCATGGCTACTTTTGTGGATAGGCAGTAAGGAAAAAGGATCCTGAGCTGGCCTGGTGTGGCCTCTTACATCCCTGTGTGCAATGTATGAGCTTCCATAAAGATATAGGATTAAGATGACAAGCATGAAGCCAAATCTTTGTTGTCTGAAAATGTCCCTGAATAATTACAATTTTTTTTGTCCATATTGTTTTGAATAGGCTTTTTTGAAGGTGTGAATTACATCAGCTGCTTTTGTTACCTGACAGTTGTTCAAAAGCACACTTCTGGAGTTCTGGGACTGTAATATTTTTGTAGCTTCTGACTTTGGATAGCTATGAGGGTGGTCTGTATGTTTCCTATCAACAGCTTCTGTTAAACAGAGTTCCTTCAGAAACAAATGCCAGGGAGTCTGCTAGGAACATCTTAAAAGATCCCGTTAGATAGTATTATCTATTTTGCTTGAGCAAAAATATTCACTGCACTGCTCTGAATGGCTCTCCTGGCAGTTTCTCCTTTTTTACTTGGCTTGTTGGAATGTGCTTGCTTTTCGTCTGTCTTGAAGAATAGGCAGCCTCCTCTCAGGCCATCCAGTTTCAATTCACAGACTCTGTCTAGATCCTTATTGATTCATCATACCCATGGCTCAGAGACTTGCTATTTATATGGAATCAATAATGTAGAGGGAAGGTTGTAGCAGGGGAGATCACTCCAAAAGAAGGCATTTCATAATACTAGACATGTGCCTTGTTAGCAGTTTTTTTCTGAAGGCCTGAGTTAAGTTTCCCTCCTGACTCTGCACTTCAAAGAGCTTGCCTGGGACTCTAAAGAAGCAAGCTGAAACTTAAAATTAAGATCTTTCTTTCAGGCAGTGAACTATGTTGCTGGGATATCCTATAGAGTTTTCCTTAACACATATGGAGGAGTCTGATGGACCATGGAAGTCCTAGAAGGCAGGGGTGTAAAAAGGAAAAATGAAAAAAAAAGCAGTTACATAGTTTTCAGGAAGGTGACTGTGTATACATGTGCCTATGGTTTGTGTGAGGAATATTTCAAAGTATATTTGATATTTTGCTTTAACTGACAGATTAAGTAAAAATGTATTCCAGAGCTGAAAAATGGAATGCAATATATTATAAAGATACATTAGAGAATTAAAGAAACTTTAAATTAGTACATTCTATCCAGTCATGAAAATAGATGAGGTGAAGAAAAACAAAACCAAAACAACCCCCAAACCAAAAAATATTAACATACCATCTAAAACTCTATGTATAAAATAAAATGAGCCAACCAGAAAATGATCAAGGCAAGAGAGCTTTTAAAAGGTGGAATTTCGAAAATTAAATGTTTTTTATAGATGCTATGTTAAATGTCATCACATATTTATGTGATGAATATATACACAAAAAAAAATGTTTAAAGGTATTTTTAGTATCTTATTGTATGTTTTCATTTAAATATACTTCCTAGGTGAGTGCACAGCTGTACCTGAATATCTTTCTGTATATAAGAGGGATAGTGAGTAACATCACTATTCTGATTATTATCTTTGGAAAGATATTGCACAATGGTTATCTTGACACTGACAGAATTTTCAGAACTTTACCTTAACTTCACTGACTGGTTTCTATCAGGTCATCACTAAAATCCCAGAGCACTTCAGTTATAGCAGGTTTCATCATCTTAATAATTCTTCCATATAGGTATTAAACAAGTGATGTTCATATTCATCTTCAGGAAAAAAAAAATGCTGCTTAGTTTGGAAGTCATGGCGTTCTCTTTACTCTTCTTTATTTGGTGGGATTTATTAGATTTTCAACATAAATTTGGGGAACTGTCATTTTTCAAAGCTTGAAAAATCTTAGAATAGGCTGAATAAGGGGTGCTAAGCATAATTTTTTGAAAAGTGAAATAAAACATGAATACTTTGATAATGGAATTCCTGCTGACATTCGGGTGCTTAAATATGAATTGACCATCTTATAACTGAGGTCTTTACCTACAAGAAAAGTGGAGAGGGCCTTTTTAGGAGGGGATGTAGTGACAAGGGAGAATAGCTTCAAACTGAAAGAGTGTAGATTTAGATTAGATATTAGAGAAATATTCTTTACTGTGAGGGTGGTGAGGCATTGGAACAGGTTGGCCAGAGAAGCTGTGGATGCCCCATCCCTGGAAGTGTTAAAGGCCAGGTTGGATGAAACTCTGAGCAACCTGGTCTAGTGGAATGTATCCCTGTCTACAGCAGAGAGATTAGGAACAAGACCTTTAAGGTCCCTTCCAACCCAGCCATTCTAAGATTCTGTGAAATTAGTTTCTGGACGTTAAAAAATAAATATCTTAATTGCAGAAGCAAGATCACACATAAGCAGTTATATGTGTGTTGCAATGGAAATAAAACACAGGGACCCAGCTGCACCTGTCTTTGGGGAAATCACGGTTCCCCTTCCCTGGGCTTCAGCTGCTGTCTCCATAGAGGCACCTCTAAGGGCCTGAGATATTTTTTAATAAGGATGAGAAGGCTGCAAGCAAGCAGTTCAAAAGCACTGCTGAATATCCCTCTCCATCTTGTTGCACTAATCCTATTCCATAGAGACTTCCATACACAGTATTTTTCTTAAGGCACTACTTAGGGTGAAGGTGTTGTGCCAGAGGGTCATGCAAATACAGGGAGTTAGAAACACCCTTCCTTTTCTTTTTTTTTTTTGATGCATCCCCAAGAACCTGTTAATTTGTCATCTATACAATATGCCCTGAGACCATTTGGGTCAGCTAGAAAGAAAATCAATAATGAGAGTAATCTAGGCAAACAGGAAATATATTCCCCATAATTGTGTAAACTACAGGCTTCTGACATGCTGAGATTGAGGAAAAAATGTGGGGTTTTTTGTATTCTGCCAAAGGCTGAAGGCTGCGCTGAGACATGTGCTACTGCTTCTTGCTGAGTTGAGATATTTGGCAGAAGGCCCACAGAGAGAGTACGAGAAAATAAAAAGTCTTTGTGCCAAATGTTCTTTTGAGTGCCTGAAAGCTGGATTAGTCTTTTTTCTCTGTGAAATCATATAATTAGTAATCTCAAGCATCAGCCTGGTAATTTGCAAAATGTCTGCACACTTTAATATATCGTTTGCTGAACATGTTTGATAACAACCTCAGAGATACTGGGGCTTTTGACTTGTAGTATTTATAAACTGCACCTCGCCCTGAGTGTTTTTCTACCAGTTCTACACAAACTTTCTCATGGATTGTGTCAGCCCACAGCTGCTGGAGAAGAAATGTGGGAAGAATCTAATCTACAAAAAGCAAAGTGGCTCCATTTCTGTCCCATAAGGAAACATGGAGCCTTTGCTGCTGTCATCATCCTTTCATCCACTCCATTGCCTGGCAAACGGGGTGGCTGTGGCAGAACAGCTTCTCTATGGGTACCTGCAGTGGGAGGTGGGGAAAGATCTGGCAGGCAGGCTGCTGTCAGGGAGCCCAGCTTGTGGTGAGGACTGGGATAACATGCAGAAGCTTCTTCTCCTCCTCTTCCAGTGAGTGGACATATAAAGAGCTGTAAATCTCCAAAACGATTGCTGCTTGTGATCCTGTCTCTGAATGCTCTGTGGTTTTGTGAACCTAGAGATTACCTGATTTCAAAATTAAAAAGTCGGACCGAGGGAGGGCAACACTTTAGGCTCATATGGAGAAGAGGGAATTATCCTTCAGGCTACCTGAAAACTAGTTATGTTTCGAGTTCCTGTTTCTTTGGTAAAAGTTTGGTATGAAGTCATAGTTTGTAGCCATTGCCATAAAAAGGAACTGACTTCTGAGAGAGCGGAGGTAAGCATATTTGAGTAAGACTGGCTCACTCCTGCCAGGGGACTGATTGAATACAATTAGCCTCAATAAGGCCAGGAGATGACTGTGGACTCTCCAGGTCCTACTGAGAGAGATCCTACATGAAGTTCTCCATCTTTAGTTTTTGTTTGTGAGAACAGCTGTGACTATGCCAGCTTGCTACTTTATTCCAGTAAGTCTTTTCCTCTCTAAGTGGACATAACTCAGTCCTTCAGTCCATTTCAGTGCATAGGTTTTGGTATGGGAATATCTGAGGCTAGATCTCACGGGTTCATTAGTGAGCTCTTCTCAGGGGAATGCTTATTTTGCAGTTTTCCTTGATTTTTTTCCAAAAGGGAAAATATCTTTCTGTACAGATGGCGGTAAATGACGGCTGGCAGACAAACCGATGGATGAAATTTTTCTTTGGCACTGTGCAGAAGATCATGCTTGGCAATGTGACTGTGGCAAACCATTCATTAGTTCAGGTTTTAAAGGCTAGTGGAGATGCTGTGTGCATACCGCTGTTGTATGAACTCTGCTCATCATCCTTTACCCAAGTGGACTAACCGGGTTAATTGAGGGGTAGAGGAGCTGGGCTAGCATCTGCAGAATAAACACTTATCAAGAATGACTCTTGTTATTTTAAAATGATTCTCTCAGGAGAGAAAACATCATGTTGAATCCAAGAAACCTGGGAGGAGCTGCAGTTAGCAGTATTTTCTGTGTGTGTTGCCTACAAGTGGCACTGCTAAAGTATTCCAAGCAATCAGCTATGGTTTTTTTAGCAATTCACCTGAGAACCTATCTCAAGATGCAAGACACATCAGAGTAAAAGAGAAATGGAAAACAATGCTGTACTTTTAACCTAAATTGATTCTCTACTGGTGTAAGTAGAGCATAGTCTATCTGAACTTTTCAGGGCCCAAAGTGACCAAGTGACTTGCAATAACTGTAGCTGAGCTACAAAGCAGGGAAACGTGATTGTAGTAAATAGGACCTGTCAATCAGGTGTGTTTTTAGGGTTTTCAGAAATAATTGTATGGGAATATATAATATATACATTGATGAGGGCTGCCTCTCCATTGCCTCTTCTCAAGGAACAGGCCCAATTCCTTCAGCTTTTCCTTTTAAGACACATGCTCCTGTCCCTTAATCATCTTTGTATGACCCACTCCATGTCTCTCTTGTACTGAGGAGCCCAGAACTGCACACAGCACTCCAGATGTGCCTCACTGGGGCAGAGTAGAGGGGCAGGATCACCTCCATCAACCTGGCAATGCACCCCAGGATATCACTGGCCTTCTTGGCTACAAGGAAACAACCGTGGCTCATGACACCTTGTATATATCCAATGTACCTCATGTCTGAAGGGAGGTTGTCAAAAGGATGGAGCTCATCTGTGGTCCCTTCCAACCTTACCCATTCTATGATTCTGTGATAGTGTAGAATAGGATAGCACAAAATTTGCATTTTTTTCCTGTTGATTCTATAGTACAACCCCATATTTCACCTGAAAATAAAGCAACATGAGTACCTTTCCTGAGCTGCACCACAACTGTGTCATGCCTCATTGTCACCACTGAGGACTTACCACTGAGGAATTACTGCCATGTCTGTAATTGATTTTTCAGTTCACTGGCCAAACAAGAGAAAAAACCAACAAACAAAAACACCAAGTAAGTTTTTCAAAAATAAAAAAAGCTCTGTTTTTGATAATTTTTGCAATTTAAAAAATCTCATAAATTTTTCAAACCAATTAAAAAAATGGTACAAAATAAAATAATCTTGTGGATACAATTCTTTTTATTTAATAATCTTAATTCATCATACTTTTCAGTCACGTGTCTAGACTATATACCATCATTTGCTCAATTACTGTAAGACGTGTTGCATACTCAATTTTCAGAATCTCAGTTGCAAATCCAGATGTCACCTTTATTGAAAAAAAAAAAATTAGTCTGTCATTGTCATTCTGATCCAAAATCACCTATCAAACCAAAAGCATCGAAACAAAAATGTTTTGAATTTCATCTTTAAAGGTAATGTTCACTAAGGTTACTGTTGATGTGTATCTACCACTGCTGCTTTGGGATTTAGGCATCTTTTCCTGATGTCTGTGCTGCCAGTTCTCCCTCTGGCCCATGGAGCTGAAATAGAGGTGGGCTTTGTTTTGTGTACACAAAAGCAAACTGAATCTTGTGTTCCCAAAATCTTGGCTGTCAGGTTTTTGCATGCTAGCTCAAAGAGAGCCCAGAGGTCTAGCTGCAACCTGACTGCACTATGGCAGGCACAGCCACACACAAAAGCGCAGGCAGACGGGGGTGCGCTCCTCACCCGAGGGGGCTGTCCCTGAGCTGATGGGAAGGCACACAGGCAGAAGCAGAGAAGTTGAGAGAGGGGACTCTCCATGTAAGTTCCACGCAGAAGGTTCATTGAGACGAAACAATCGGGGGCAGGACACCGAGAGCCAAAGATCTGACGGTGTCCAGGGATTTTATAGTGGGGATAGGAAAGGTGGGGATAAGGGATACAGCCAATGGGATGCTTGACAGGAGGTGGGGTTGAGCACAAGGGAACCAATGGAAATGACACCAAGGAGGAATGTAGGGAAGGAACCAATGGGGTGTCAAGTCCAACAGAGCTTTCTAGAATTAATACGTATTAACTTAGGGGAAAGGAATATTAACAAACTTATACATAAAACAGGGAGGGGAAAACATGAACCTATCACATAAAAATATATAAACTGCGGAACAGGGGGATTATGGGCTCTCACCCTAACTGCAGAGTGAGGCATTAAGCTTCGGTGCCTGACCACCGCAGCTTGGTGTCTGGTGGATCTTCAGGGGTCAGGGTGGCTGCAGCCATTTGCACCTCTACACTTGGCTGCTTTTCTCCCAGCTGCACTGATTACTGGTCAAATCAAAGATTTTATCCTTAACAAAAAACTTTACATTCCTTGTGTCCTTAGATCACAAAACTGCAGTAATATCAGAACCATTGCTGGTAGAGTTGAAATAAACTATGTTCAGATTTTTCCCTAACAGCTGTTACATGGATATTACAGAAAATATTGAAAAATGTTAAAATTAATTGAATGTAGGAATTGGATAGTGTATTTGTTTTCATATATTTTTGTCTGACATTTAAAGAGAAAGTTTAGATGGAAATCCTGACTTGGCTGGGGTTGTATAAGATTTTGATTGCTTAGCAGTGGCAGCTACTAACACTTATTAAACTATTGAAAAATTGCAACAATATTGTGTGAGAGTGTGTGTTTTGTGTATGTGAGGGAGATTTTGCAAGTTTGTTTGTATCCTTCCTATCTACAGTGACACACTGAGACTGATATGACATACTAAAATTGCTGAAGTGTAGCAGAAAAATAACCTACATTTGTTTTCCTTGTCAATCAGTATGAACAAAGCAAATAAACCATGTGAACAAGAAAACCCTCTTTTTCCTGGTTATTTAAGGGTAGGGCAGTGATTTAGAGCCCATTCTGGAAAAATGGTAGATTATAACCACTAATTTGACTTATTTTGTCAATAACACCCGATCACACATTTGTTTGAGTATTGTGGTATAGAGTAGTGACTAGTCACTTAGGGAAATGGATGAAGTAAGTTGACAATGTCCTGAAATACTGTCTATTTTTCCTTACAGATGATTATTTAAAAGAGTCGTTCCATTATAATCCTTAATGTGGATATAATTTACATAAATAAAAAATGCATATGTACTCTACTTTGAAAGACGGGGTTACTGTACTATTTCATATCGGACATCTTCCTGATCATACCCTAGGTGACAAAAAGGCTAAAGTGTATAAAATATTGGATGCAATATGGATTGAGACTCATGGCTAAATGTAATTTCCATTCTTCTATTTATTGCTGATGCTTCTTTTTTTCAACTGTAAAAGAGACACAAACAAACAAAGCTTTGCAGATTTTAAATAGTCTCTGTGACCTTAGAAAAATTACCTGATATAGAATAAAATAAGATACATTTATTTCATGTAAGAGTACAGAGCTGCAGTTCTTGTAAGGTGATACAGGAACTGGTTTCTGCAAAAGGAGTTAATCATGTATCTGTGGCTGCCAGCTCCTTCCTCTTCCAGATGGCTGAAATTGCTTCTTACTGGTTCTCTGCACCCAGTTGTAGGAGCTAAACTGGTTGAGAACTAACCCTAAAAAAAACCCAAAAAAAAGGGAAATTTTTCTGCCGGTTCAAATTCCTCGCTTACCATCTTCACTATCAAATGACAGTATTCATGCAAGCAAGGGATGGAAGAGTGCTGGACAAGAGACAAGGGATCTTCTTTTGCTTGCAGTAGCTGTTAGTCATTAGATGGATTTAACTGTATCACCCAGCTGTGCCAGTGTCTTCGCAGAGAGCATAAAATAGAGCATTTTTGGTATTTTTTTTCCCTGCTATTTATATGTATCTACTGAAATGACGGGCAACCTGAAGACAGAAACAGGCTGTGACTTTATTTTGTTTAGTTCTTCCTCTTTGTTAATGGCCAGTGTATGTGTTGATGCATGACCTCTGCAACTTTCAGGAAAGAAAAGATTCAAATGACTGAGCAGATGGGTGACAGAATTGAACAACAGTGTTTAAGTGTTGAGGCTAGGAAAAAGTGATCAAGATGAACAATAGCATTCAGAAGATTTTCTTGATTTAATACAAGGTTTGCATACCTACACCAAATACCTTACATTCATATTTTTGAGCTGAGTTGCAAAAAATAATAATCTTGAGTAGTAACTTCCCTTCTTCCCTGGAGCAATTTTCCCACAAAAGTAGAAGAGTAAGGGTCATAACTTAGTTCCAGATGAACTGTGCAAATGTGACTGAAATGTTATTCACCTGAAGGAAAGAAATCTAAACCTACCATGAAGGAGTAAGAAAAGTTTTCTGTAAAATGAACACTAATAATTGCCTAGTTTTATTTTTTCCAAGAACGTGATACTGATCACTTAAGTTTCTGGTTCTGATTTATGAAATAGGTATTGATGATTTTGCTACATGAAAAAAAGCTGTAAAAGTGCCAGATTAATTACAGGACATACCATTAACAGGTGAGATATGGTTATGCCTGTTTTCCAAGCTCCACAGTGCTATATGTTCTGGAACATAATTTTTATATATATATTATGTTATGTACAATCATCAGGAAAACTTTGCAGTCTGTACACATAGAGATCTCTGAGTCTCTTTCTTCAGTCCCTCTCCACACTGATTGCAGGAAGGACTACTTGCATTAGCAGGGAATGAAATACTGTTTGCAGTGGTTTTGAATAACTAATTTCTGTAGGATTACAGAAATGACATTCGGTTCCTCAAACAATTTCTGCAAAGCAAGCAGCATACTTTGAAGTCTGTGCTAGGAGGAAAAGAAACAAAACCAAAATGTGAATCTGCCAAAGTACTATCCTCCTTTTGTGGAATGATTCAGTGGCGTAATGAGGTTAATTTGTTTTAGGTTGTGGGAAATCCTTTATCTACTGCATAGAAGCTTTAATTTCACACGAATGTGACAGATACTGTACTTACAGCACTGGAACTTAATTATTTGACAGCATAAGGACCTGAAATCCCTGCTTTTCCTCTCAAGGAATTTTCATAGCATATTCTAGATGGCAAATAGAAACTAGGGGTTGCTTAGCCTAGATTACTCAATGTTTGAAATATCTTTGTATATTTTTCTAGGATGTTTTGGTTTTATACCCAGAAAATTTCAAGGCAGCTTTGTTAAAGATTCCCTGAATACTATCAATAAATAGTATGTGGTTATTTTTTGTTCTCTTCCATTATTCATGTCTTTTCACCCTTTGAAATGCTTTTATGTATTATACATGACTATGACCGTTTCATTTCCTTACACTCTTTTTCCATAATAGTCTTACAATGCCTGATTTTGTCCTCCTAATTAGTACAAAGGAAGCTTTCAAAATTTTTGTTTCAGTGTGAAAATTTCCCTCCCAGAATTTTACAATAGCTCTTTTAACTGTCTTCCATTCCTGATGGCTACTGGTGTACTTTGTACTTTATTTTCCTCAGCAGTTGTATTACAGCATTTCTGTAGATCCAGTAAAGCAGTGTAAAGTTATATGATAAGCGAGTGAGGACACAAAATTTCAGGATCGGCGATATGCAGAATACAAATTAAAACTAATATAGTGAAAAAATAAGTGGTTTGAAGCTCTCATCCTACCACTAAATTTACTTTCTTTTGTAGATTCAGTGTCTCGGGTTTGTAACGTACCTTTAATAAAATACAATTTAGTGAATTTGTGTTAGGATGAGTGGGTATAAGATGCGTAATTGCCTATCAAAATAAAAGTTAATGTGAACATGCAAAAGCAGGATGTGTTTGTTCTACTATATATTATACATTCCCAATATATCCTAGAATAACTTCTTTTCCTGTTCACAGATAAAAAACTTTACAAGTGTTTTATTGACAAAAAAATGAATGTTTATTAATGTTATTTAAATTGCTTTATTGGCATGTATACCAGTGGAATTAATTGAAAAATAATTAAAAGTAATTTTTGGGGCAGCCTGTGCTGGTAGCTGTAAAAATATTTGCTCATTGTCATCAAAGGTAAGAAATACCAGAGATTGCAAAGTTCAGGCAGATAGTATGAATTGCTTTCCTCATCCTCTCTTGAATTAAAAATTACAGTTAGAAAGTGAAGAAAATCAGTGTTTGTACATAAAGAGATTTTCTTTCTTCCTAGATTTTTTATTTAAATGTAACATTTAAGCATATCAAAATATGATGGATCATGGGTTAATTGTTTGCTGTAGCACAGTTGTTTCAGCTGTAGCATAGCATGATGTGGTGGAGTATAATCAAACCTGACATAGTACAATACATTGAGTGATGGCAAAGACCACAGACTGTTCACTGGAATTTGTTATACTGAAAAATGCATAATTCCCCAAAGAAACGTTTAGCAGCTTATGTTTTGTTGATGAAGACCTGGAGTCTAATTGATGTCTGTGGCTTTTGCCTCTAGGAACATTCATGGGTTCCATAGCCTACATCAAGTTTTTCCTACCTCAGGCCTTTTAGGAGCTGACACTGTGCAGTAACAACTGAGTGAGCTCACAGATCCGTCTTGGGCTCCTGTTCTTAGGGCTTTCTCCTTGTGGAAGCTGTTTATTGTTTGACATTAGGGATATTAAAGGTAGCTGAAGCATTCAGTACACAGGCTTTGCATAAAGCACACAAAAATTTAAATAGCAGCAGAAATAAAGGACACATATTGCTTCACATAATTAGTATTCCTGCCCATACAAGGTTGTAGGTCAATACCAGCTAAAGTTCAGATCTTTTAATCTCTTTCTTCTGATGGTAATGAACTACCCCCAAGAATATCTGGTCTTGTATAAGTAACCGCTGAAAGTTCAGTTAAAACTACTTTTTCCGAACTCCAGATCGTTTGGTAACTGACTGCTGAACCAGAAAGAGTATTTTGGTAGCTCTCCTCTTACGAAATTGGTCCTTTCATTGAACTCCAGCAGTATTATTCTGGTGATCAGTTAGAGCAGCATGAATGAGAGTGATAGGTACAGATACGGAATAATTAAGATTGTCCTGCTGCCTCCCTTGTTTGAAAGATTTTGTTCCCCATGATCTCAAACTTTGCAGTGCCAGGCAGAAAAATTTCAAGTGTGATTTCTTAGTAGATTTTATTTCTGGGTTTCATTTGAGGGCTTTCCTTGTATCCTGCCAGTTATTCTCTGTCTGCCTGTAGGAAGGTTTTGGAATACCATGTCAAAGTCTGTTCTGGGCATAAAGTCTGAAGACAGATTCTGAAAACATATGCATATAGGGGTATTTTACCATTGATAGACTTTCATTTCAAAGTTTCTCCCATAGGGAAAAAGAAAAAAAAATTGGTAAAGATACACAGCTGTTTATGGGAGTCCAGAAATTAATGTAGTTTCTAGGTTAGTTTTAAGTTTCTGCTTCCGGCTTCACTGGAACAGGCCCATATGCAGCCTTATCCAACTGTTCTTCTTTAGCCAGTGTTTTCTGCCTGTGATAGTTATACTACATTTGGAAATGAAATCAACTCTTCATTCTAGTGTTAATACCATTGTAGTTCTGTTTTCATGTGTGGCAGATTACCTTGCAGAGCCAAGTTTAATGCATTTCTAATTAAAAAGAATCCAAACCAAACAGTATGATGTTACTTCACAAAGTTATCAAATTGTTCATCTTCTTATTTTCACAGCTCACCATGTTAAAACTGGGACCTGTGAAGTGGTGGCGCTTCACAGATGCTGCAATAAGAATAAGATAGAAGAAAGATCACAGACGGTGAAGTGTTCCTGCTTCCCTGGGCAGGTAGCAGGTACCACCCGGGCAGCTCCTTCTTGTGTTGATGGTGCGACTCCTTCTATTGCTTCCTCTTTGTGTTCCTAGGAGTTTTTGCTGGCTTAAGGTCATTAACGAGACCCACTCCATTACAGTTAACTATTTAAAGTAAGAGTAGGAAAGCTGCATTTTGAAGGGGGTGTCCAAGGTGAATGGGAGGAAGATGGAAAAATTAATTATTTGCTCTTGCTCTGTGGAAGTGCTAAACAAAATTATTAGATGCCAGTGAAAGAGGCCCCTTGAGACGCTAAATTTGATCTAACTAAAAGAGGATTCTTGGAGTTGTATGAAATTCACTTAATTAAAAGTGTTTATGCAAAACCTACATAAACATAATTTTTATGTGCTACAGTCTTACACCTAATTTATATATTTACCACACTGGAAAGAAACAAGCAGACAAACAGAACACAGTTCTGTTTTAAAATCTTTTTAGACCTACACTATTATTCCTATTCACAGTGCAATATTAGTGTCTTAACAATTCTGGTAGTCTCATATGTTTTATTTGGGAAAATAATAGCTGATTTTTCACATCTCTTTCTCTGAAAGAGTAGCAGGAATCACCCTTTACATGATCTCTTTAATGTTGATATGTTGTTGGCTGTCAGAGAAGCTGTAAATATGTTGTCATTGGGGAATAAATTTAATCAAGCTATGCTAGGCTATATTGTAGACCAAGCAAAAGAAGAGATTCTACTTAAAACTTTGAAATCTGGCTGAGCAAGATAAAAATGAGGTTGAAAAGAACTGCTGTGAAGAGATTGACTTTGAAACACATAGCACCTTTTGCAAATTGGAAACCGAATTTCTTATGAAGGTTCTGAGGTGGCTGAAAATTACAGACTAGATGTCACTCAACGTATTTCTAATATATTCCTGGAAAATAAAAGAAATGTTGCAACATAATGATATATTAAAGTGTCCATTTCAACAAAATGCAAATATATTTGTTTTCTTCTCTTGTAGCTTCAATAGTGGAGCAGAAATGGTGGTGCCACATGCAACCGTGTCTTGAAGGGGAGGAATGTAAAGTTCTTCCAGATCGTAAGGGATGGAGCTGTTCCTCTGGGAATAAAGTGAAAACAACTAGGGTAGGTATGATACCAACCTGACATGTTACCAACAAGTTAAAAAAAAAAAAAAGGTGCACAGGAAATTAGGTGCACAAAGAAGACCTAAGTTGAGAAGACTAAAGAAGCATGGGAAGACAGTTGTACTGGGATTGGACTTCCTGGTCCTGCACACTTTTCTCAGCATACTTTTCAATTGCTTGAACATAGTAAGCTGTGTGCCAGACCTTCTCAGGTAAGCACTGGGGATAGTAGAGTTGATCCCTTCAACTAACAGTAATGATCAAATGTGTTATAATCTAATATGTATTTCTCTCTGAAATCAGTTGCACAAAGTCTGTACACTTTGCTAAGCTCTCAGTTCACAGGATAGCAAACAAATACATTTTTATCAGTTACATGGAATTATCATATTTCTGCATAGAAAGTGCTGAGTATGGTAAGCATTTGATGTGTCATTACAGTATGATCTGGTTCTTTCTATCTTGTGTGACTGGGATTTACTAAAAAGTTTTGACAGAGTTTCAGGGAGTTACTTTCCTCCATTTGACACTTTTCATATTATTGGTTCAAAATTATATTAACAGAAATATATTTGACAGTCATCATATACAATGCCTGACAACAAAGTAAACATCCTGCCATCTTTGCATTTTAGTGGCTAAGAGAAACAGAAGAAAAAAAAATTCTTCAGATGAACACTGAACACACAAATTTCCTAAAACTACAGCATTGTATCTCATCAGGGTCAACACAGTTCTTCATCAACATACAAAAGATCAAAATGTACTCTGAAGACACATATGCATGTGTTTAAGTATAAACACCTTCCCCTCTGCACCCCACCACACATACTCATGACTGATTTTTCTTTTAAGTATTTAATAGTTTGTAGTGTCAGTCCATAATGTGCTAGAGTGGTGTTTACTCTATGCAGGTGTTTGAGTAGCTACATAATTTTATTGAATTCTTCCTTGCATAGGCACTACATTTCTGGTACACATTGGTTGTGGTGAAATGTAGCATGCACTGACTGAATTATATTCCTTCTGTTCCATAGAGAGCTCTATGTGTCTCAGTTTCTGTATTTATAAGTCTCTAAAACATTTTGACATTCTTTGAAGGAAGGATGCTTCTTAAATGTTTGTTTTACAGTTCCCTTCCTGAATCTGCTTTCAGATGTGTTTCTTCTGAAGATAAACTTGATGGAATGCTGCCCACACTTAACTTTGTGCATGCCAATGCAAATCTGATTATATGCATGTAAAATGTATGTGCATGTATAATATAATCAAAAGGAACTAGACAGATACTTAATAATAGAAATAGAAATAGAAATAGAAAAAGAATTGTGTGTGTTTTGAAATTTTTCCTGGTTACTACTACATGACACTATTAGTGTTACAGAATACTTGATATTTTATATGTATTGAGAGTGTTTAACAAAATGTGGACCTGGATTATATTTCTGTAGGAAAAAAAAGAGGTCACAAAAGGGGAAAAAATCAATTATGATTGCTTTGATGAGATTGCTTCTTAAAAGTTTGTCAGAGTATAGGTTTCTCTGCATTGGTTGAGGTTATGGAATTTTTTCTGGTGTTAGTGATCTAAAGAAGCCCAAGGCTCTTATCTTCAGGAGCTTATGCCTTTGTTGTGAGACTTTTAGGTTTGTCTCTTTGCAGCAGCTGGAATTTTCTTGTTCTCCATGGTGGGGGCAGTCCTCAGGACTCATTTCATACCTCTTCAGTAATGATGCTTGGAAAAGCCAGTCATTTTTTATATTTGCTGTGATGAAAACTGATTCAGTATCATGGCTACCATAACCTGCTTACAGACCTAGCACTACTAAAAGGAAGTACTAGTCACCTTAAATCCCCACTATTTGTTCTGCTTTCTTGTTTGTCCAGATGTTGTATGATTTCCTCCTTCTTCCTTCATTTTCCACAGGGCTGCAAGGCTGTTTTGAGACAATAGCAAACTTGAATTCAAATTTCTGACTAAAAGTTGACCTAAGTAATTGAAACCAGGTCAGTGACAGGTGAATCAAAGTCTCTGTCTTTCAGGTACAGGGAGCTGTGATTTTAAGAAACATCATTCTGATGGTCAGTAAAATATATATTGCTACTGGAAATATGAGTGGTTCTTTGTGTTAGGAGAGTAGATTATTATCAAAGGACAAGCACTTTTCCTTAATATGTAGTTACTATTGTATTTTGTAGCTCCTCTTTCTGCTCCCCAAACTCTATATAAATAAAAGGAAAAATTCTAAATTGCTCTGTTGTTTCAAAACACCCACCCCCCTTTTTTTGAGAAAAAAACCAAAAAAACTGTACAGAGAGCCAGTATTAAGAAGTCATGAATAATAAGTTTCTGACTGTCAAATGAAATAATCCATATGCAATTATCATGTATAATGTAGGAGCATAAAGAAAAAAAGGCAACTGAACAGCTTGGGCAATTTAAGTGGATTACAGAAAAGCCTTGTCAAGGCTCTCCTGAAAGGCAAAAAAAAAGTCTATCTTCACCTCAAAACATTTTCTGTAAGTTTGCCTCCTTCCTGTGCCAAAATCCTAACCCAATTACCTGCTGAAGTACTGTCTGCTCTTCTACAGGATACCAAGTTCAAAGGTAGCACTTACGTTTCCACATCTCTTAATAGTTAACCTTTATGTTAGACACAAAAACAGTAGAGGAAGGAGATATTTTGCTTGTCCACCTCTGTTTGCATTTTTAATCTCACTATTGTAAAAAATTATGATACTGACTTCCTAATACTTATGGTATTAGTCACTAAGTAAAAAGGGCAGATGAAAAATGGGAGACAACGAATTGGTTTTTTAAAAATGGGGTCTACGTGAGGTTTTACATTTTGTTCAGTTATAGAGATCTAATAAGGTCATACATGAATAATGAATTAGAAGTACTCAGAATTCAAATGTTAAGAAAACTAATTTGGAAATTATTTACCTTCAGAATACAAAACCAGGTATTGTTTTCCTAATTTGTTTGCATATTGGTGAGAAAAGGCTGATGTTAGGAATTAACCATAGAAAAGAACTGAATAGAGAGAAAAAGTGTGTATGAATCAGATGAGTACTGAGTTAACTTGTGTTGATTTAGAATTGACTATTTTGGGTCTATGTAGCCTGCAGGAGATGAAAGGGAAAAAAGCCAATGACAACTTAGGTAAATCAGTAATTTTTTTGACTTCATATAAAGAAATATGGGCTTGTGTTCCTGGGCGTAATACCACAACAATAGAGGATGTTCATGAATACATTAGGAGAATTATGAGACGATTATGAGCATAGCTGAGATTTTACCAGGCACACTTGGGCATTCTCTTCCAGGATGAGAAACTGTTGTGAAAGGAAACAATTGCATTTTTTTCCCACATGGTTAGTGTCAATTTTTGATACACAAAACCCAAAAATTTTGTCACATTGCCCTCTTTAAATGGGGACAAAAGTGGTTAAAAAAAGTGAAAATCTAAACTTTTTTTTTACATTTGAAATACTCTTTCTTCTTACAGCCTCTTTCTAATATAATTATTTTAGTTTCAGAAGTTCTCCTTGTTTCCTTTCTTTTTTGTTTCCTTTCTTTTCTTGCAATATAGGAAAATGTCTGTATTAAAAAAAACCTAATTTTTCCATCAGTTGAAAAATATATCTTTATTATGTATAAAACTGACAATGACATTTAAAAAATTCTCTGAGTTTATGTCAAACAGATGAACCCTTTACAAAGATGGAAAACTAACATTTTGCAGTCAGATAACAGCTGAAGAGAAAGAACTAAATATTTCTCTTCGTTATGGGGTATATTCCACATCAGATCTCTCTCTCTGTATAGGGCATTTCCCTGGGCAGATCTAGATGCCAGGCTTTATTTGTAATTTTAAGAACAGTACATTGCCCGCTATCTCTACCAAACAGGCAGACTTTACATAAGAGCACCAGAAGGTGCACATAATCTGTATGAAAGTGCATGTTGCAGTGCCTCCTGGGGTCCCAGTTCTCCAGGCATCCACCCTCGGACTAGCCTGCAACATGTAATGGTTCCTAGGTGCCTCATAAACCTGTTTGCCTTTCCTGCAGAAATTAGAGAAAAAGAACAAGGTAAAGTGCTGTATCCCAGGTCTCATCTTGAGATTCTGGAGGTGGAACATGACTGAAGAAGTGTGTACTTGCTCCAGGCAGTGGGACAGTATTCCTGGGCTGATATTTTATGAAGATGTAGAGAAATGTGCATTGGTATTTGTTACGATCCTGTTTAAACCCAGAAAAGCAAAGCAAGCTAAGTCTCTGGGCATAAACCGGAAAGAATTTAGAAGGTTCAAAATATCCCCAGAAATGAGATTAAAACCAAATGAGGTTAGGTGTTGATGCCAAAATATTGATGTATTTTATTTAAGAGTAGAGAGGCAAAGAGAAGGGAAGAGAAAAGAAAGAAATAGAAAAAAGAAGTGTGCGTGGGGGGGTGGGGGAACAGGGAGAGGTGACAGGGGTTAGGTGGAAGCAGATCACCCATCCAAGGGTCCCGATGACATCTCGTTGCTCTCCTCCATCTGATCTGCTGGTGGTCAGGGTCCCCTGCTGCCGTGGCCACACCGCTACATGCTGCCACACGCCATGCCACGCCGCCACACCACACGCCAAAGAGTACAGAATCCCATGGATTAATATACACTTCGGGCCAGGTGGGAACTCCCACGTGTCTTTCTTGCAGGGGCGAGCTTGACACTGTCCCCTGCAACACTGAGGGTCTGTTGCATCATCTCTGGTGCAAGGTCGGGGGACCCCTTTGAGGGGGGCCCCTGTGATGGGCCATGTCACCCCTTCTGCTGTGGATAAGCTTCCCCCCCTTCCCCAGTGAGGACCCCTCAGCTGGGCTCCTCTGCACAGTGGAGGATGGGCAGTCACTGCACCTCTGACCAGAGGCTTTTCCAAGATACTCAAAGCCTCTCCTTCCTCCACCCCTTGGTTTGAGGGTCTGTTCGAGCCTGGCAGCTGATAGCCCTGGGGCTGTGGTCTCCACCTTGGAGGTGTTAAGTCTGTGCTCCGTGAATGTCCCCAGCCCTGAGTTGTTACTTTATCTTCATCAGCGAGCAGTGTAAGGCCTCAGTCAGGGCCCCATTCAGGGTTCGGTAGTCTTCTCTGCAGCTTTTGGAATACCGTTTTAAGAGTCCTTTAAGAAAATGTTTAAGTCATAAAATATAATATTTCAGTCTCTGACAGTATTTTTCATGAGAAAAAGTATAGAATAAAATAGACTATTTCAGTTGAAAGGAACCTACAATGATCGTTTAATCTGGCGACCTGACCAATTCAGGGCTGACCAAATTAAAACATGTAAGTAAGGAGGTTGTTTAAATGTCTCTTAAACAATGATAGGTTTGGACACCTTTCTAGAAAGCCTTTCCAAAGGTTCTTAGTGTTCAGTCTAAACCTTCCCTGGTGCAGCTTTGAACCATTGCATAGTAATTAAATGGTACCTTGTCCTCAAGCTTTTAATTTGATTTGGTAGAATTGCTTGTGGAATGAGGCATAATTTATCACTGACTTCTGGTTAAAATATGTGGGGTAGAATTTACTGGACTTTACTTGGATTAGGACTCTCTAGAGTGAGACAACTAGCCCAGGCTCTGGACTGTCTTTTCAGTTTTAGATAGAATTGTTCAGTTCCAGAGGACAATTGATTTTGTTCTAAGGTAAGTCAGATGAATTGTCTTCTGGAAGTGCTTATGTCTCTCACATAACCTAAAGGAAAACTACCATGACTAACTTAGCCCCTAATGTTTAGATACTCAATATTGAATAGGAAGCAACTAGCTTAGATAATTTAGTCACTTTGATGTGGTCTTCAGCAGGAAGATGACCACAAAAACCCATTCATTCCTTGTCAGTTTGGGAAGCTTTGGACTTTGACCACTATAAAATGCAGTATATTAAAATAGGAGTTTAAAAAATGTTCACAGTCTGAAGAGACACAGCTATGAGCTAAATCAGTGACTCATACTGTGATGAGCAACATGTCCAGTATCTACTACTCACTAAAAGTTGGCAGCAGTGCATGTTCTTTAGGAATTGTTGGTGCAATACCAATACTAATAATATAAATCAACAACAGCAAAATAGTCAGGTACATAGCAGATATTAATTATTAACCTCTGAAAATCTCTAGAAAATGAAAGTGAGTAATGTTTTCCTATAAACAAGTGAAAGAAGTATTTTCAGCCAGGTTGTAAAGAGCTATTGTTTGGAAATGACCATTCAGCTTCTGGAATAGCTGAGCACCCACACTTTTAAATGGACTGAAGGAACGGCAATTGTTGCTCTGAAAACTGGCTAAGATTTTTTAACATGTGGAGGAAAGCACACTGCAGAACAGAAAGAAATCAATACCTAGCATATTACTATGTAACTGTATGCCAAACCAATATCAGAAATAGAGTACTGCAATAAAATAAAATAAATATTACAAGGGCAGAAAGAAATAACAGAGAAATATGACAGGGCCAAAAAAATATCTATAGTGAGTATATTCATCTACATTCCAAACCCAAATCTGCATTCCAAATCAATACTAGAGATAGACAACTGGTGTGAAAAGAACAGAAATATTGCCAGGATGGTGAGAAATCCATACTGAAAGTGTCTATACATTCAAAAACAATATAGGAGAGAGCCTGAAGTCAGTTATTTGTAATATTCCTATTTATCTAATTTTACATTATGGCATCCAGAACTTAAAAGAAACTCAAAATTGAGTAAGATCCTTGGAAGAAGAGAAAGTGTACTGTCCAAACACACCAACTGGCTGCACATGAAACCAAACTGTGTTCAGTATGTGCATCCCACTGCTCTCAGTCAATGTGGTTTTGTTGCTATCTATAAATACTGCTTACATTTTTACTCTATCTCCTCTTTCTCACTTGCAGATGCTGTGTTGTTTCTAAATTAATTACAGCTGGTGAAAGGAGAGACAGTAATTTTATTTATGTTTCAATTTATAAAATATGCTGTTCATAACCCTTTTAGCATAAGCAATGAAAGCATCTCTGTTTGGTACCTTTGCATTTCAATGGGCCACTCAGATTCCCAGTATCAAGAGGCAGCATAAAGTGGTGACTAAACTACTACCAGTGCTGTCATAACTGCTGCTTGAGTAAGACAGCACAATGCAAGAGAGCTAAAATGCGTCTGGATATGAAAGGAAAATGGCATTTTTCTTGTAACTGAGCCTGACCTAGCGTTAGCAATGCAGTAATGTTAGTTGTTGGTCTGTACTTCTCCACAGAAGCAACAGATCCATAGGCTCTTTAAGTGTTACTCTTTTCTCTGCCAAAGTTAAAAATAAATCTGTAATAGCTTCTTCCCTCATGTCTTTGTTGCTCTTCCTCATCCAGGTTTTTCAGAAACAGCAGTAGTAATGATATGCTATTAGAAAAAGCAGAAATTCATCATCTAAATACAATGCATAGGCTATTCCAGGATGTTTCCGATAGGCCGGATGTATGGTAGTTGGGGTCAGTGAGTGCTAATAAGGCAGTGTATTTCTCACATGGCATGTTTTACAGTGTAAAACTGCTACTAACTTACATCACATAAAAAAATTTGCCTTTTGTTTTGACCGCTGTGAAATGTGAAATAATTATAGGATGGATCAATGATCTGCCATATGTCAGGTACAGGAAGTGTTTTCCTAATATTATATAAGGGGTTATATAACTGAAGAAACCACCTCACTGTAAAACTACTCTGTTCCCCTGCCTTACTTCAGAGCCTCTCTGTATAGACTCCTCAGTTCCTACTTTAATTTCAAATGTAGATTTATAGGAATAATGTACATATACAGTGGCCAGCAATACCTTGTGGTTCATAAAAATGATGTGATTACAATATAAGTGAGTGCACAGACTGTAGCAAAATATTACCCATGGTAAAGAGTGATTGCACTTATGACAGCCTCTTTGTTGCTATGGTATCTCTTTCCATGCCTTTGGCTAATCTGTCACTAGGAGAAATTTGCAGCTGTCTCAGCATGTTTCTCATTGCTAACTCGGAGACTGCTGTATCTAACCTGTCATTAAAAGAGCAGTAAGTGGTATGCATATATTTTCTAAGAATAAATACAAATTTTAGGGGGCAAATGAGCTGGTAATGGAAATATGATTACATTCTCTAGGGTCAAGCAGGATTTTTTTATTAATCAGTAATTATCGTTTTGATCTAGCATCACAGTTCTTTCATTTTAAAGCTTTGTATTTTTTGTAGGGCACCTAAACGCTAATCTTTTGGGACACTTGGACATTTTGATGAAAGTAGGTAGCATGCCAGCCAACACATGTTAAAAGGAATCATCAGTATTCAGGGCTATGCAATTCACTGATTTTCCTAAAAATAGCCTTTATATACCAAATTTGCTTCTTTAATGTGAAGTTGGTGTGCCTAGTTCTATCCTATGTAAAGTTGCAAGTCTCCCTTCGACAGGAGCCTAGGCCTACAGGTTGAAGATGTTCATTTGTGATCAAAGAAATCTAGACAAGTCATGGTCCTTTCCCCAAAACAAAAGTACTCTAAAATACCTACAAAAGACTAGTCATGGAATAAAGGATTAAAGGAAGAAGTGTTGTGGTGTGAAATGCTGTAAGCAAAGTCATAGACTGAAAGGCCAGTAAAACTTGTTGGGCAGGTGAGGATAATCCAAACATTTGACTCCCAAGACACTTTCAGTTTCAAATTTTGTTTAGTTCTGTTCTGACGTTATCCCTATGGATACTGAAATTAAGAATGCAAGTGAGTAACATCAAAAGAGAGAATGAGTTAAAGGCAATATTCACAGGTACAGATCTTTTGAAAAAAGGGAGCCTGATTATACATTACCTTCCTGTATCTATCTGTCAATACACTGAGTCTGGTCTCAAGATATTTGGAGAGGTAATCTAATTTTTTTTTGTGAGCAGACACACTGTGAAAATCATGAGAAATGAAATCTTTCGCAATCCCTTCATCACACTCACAGTGTTAGTAATATATGCTGTAGTTTATGCATTTTTATCGGGGAATACTTTTTCCAAAGGTAAGACTGCAGCTAGGATGCAATGTAAAACACCATTTTAGCTTCTGCAGAACCTGAACATTGACAGAATTACACTGAAATCAAAGGAAACTATTTCTGCAATATTTCAAGAAAAATGCAAATAGATTGCAGTTGCATGTCGTTAATTACTAATCAGTGATTTTTGCAACCATTACTTTCTTCCATGTGCAAATCCTCCAATTCACCTGTCCAGCCAAGATGTTTTCTGCCTTTGTCCCAAAAGATTCAACTTGTGATTTATTTTTTTTATTCTTCTGCCTTGTCCTTTGCTGGCATGTTTGAGATATTGACCTCATGTCTGAAGAATAATTTTCTGCCTCTGTGATGGAAAATAAGAACAAGTTCTTAAGGCCGTTTGTTAATGACTGATTTTTTTCACTTCTCCATGAATTTCCACTTTTCCAGTGTCCTGACACCAAAAGCGAAGATGTTTCCACTTCCATTTGCAGCTTCATTCTGTCAGTCTCTTTGCCATTCACAGCTGTGCAAGAAGGGCTCTTTGAATATCTAGTAGTCCTTTTAAATTTTCTTGGAAAATTTTTTTCAGCTTCTAATATCTCAGAAGTTACCATACAAGAAGATATTCAAATGCCAGTATGGTGTGAGTCATGCTGACACGCTCTAAAACTCACTTCTTCCTTGTCTCACCTTCCTTTTTAGTCTGTAGGGGCTTCTTTGCATCATTTCTGCAAGTCAGAAATGATACATTTCGGGTCAGAGAGACTGTGATGTTCTGAAACCTCACATTATCTGCTGCCTAAATAGCTGCAGGCAGAATTTTTGCCTCTTTCCCTGGGTATTTGGCACAGGCTTCACAAATTCTGCATCACTGCTTAGTTGCAGAAATGTATGAGGGAGTGGAAAAGTGGCCCTCAATTGCTCAAAAGGTAATACTTTTAGTTCTTCAAAATAACATAGTTTTCTTGTTGTATTTCCTTACTCATGAGGACTGATTATAGAAAACATTAAAAACACCCCCTTGTCTCAGGTCTGCTTTTCTGCCTTCTGTTAGGGAAGGAAATAGATAATAATCACTCTCAAGTGATTATGGAGAGTCAGACATACAGAGCGTTCTGAGCCTACACAGTCGCTGTTGGAGGAGTGAACAATTCTCAAACCAGTTGAAATCAGATTACTCAGATATTATTCCCTTGCACAGCAAAGTGAGCATGGTTGTAAATCGTAAATATTTCTCCCTAAGAATGATGAAGATAGTCCCATCCTTAGTGAGATCTCTTCAAAATGAAGAAAAAGTTCAGGCAGGAATAAGTGGAAAATTGCTGCCTATAACTAAATTAATAAAGAAGACAATCAACGTAGAGTTAATTTCCATGAGAATTTCAAAATTGTTCATATTTGTCATGACTTGTAGTTTATTCCTTCTTCCACCCCAGTGAACACCAAGTCAATTTCAGGAAAGACACTACTGCTGTGTATAGAGAAGATACTCCTAAGGATTTTCCATGTTCTATAAAATGGACTCTGAGCTTTCTTCTACTGCATTATTATGCATATATTATGCATAATACACAGATGACCCCTTCTCAGATCTTACAGTCCTGATTATCATCCATCATCTGTCATATCTGCAGTGATAAATGCCATAGAGCTCCGAAGTGCAGATTCTGTGTGAAGCTACAAAATATCCAGTTCATCAGGGCTTCTTTTCCTGATGAAACCTGTAAAATTATGTTCGCAAGACCGAACACAAGTTTGTCTCCAGCTTATGAAAATCAATGGGAACTCAAGAAAACAATGGATTGTGTCTAACCAACATGTATCTACAAACTCAGTAGTAATAGATCTGAGAATTTTAATAGAGATGCAGTTTTTTCTCTTCAGGATGAAGAACGTCAGAAGATAATTTACTGATGCCAGCCAGAAGAACTTGCTTCTTCATCCTGAATTCAAGCTTTATGGCTTAGGAACATGTTCCTGCCAAAGGAAGACCAAAGGACTTTATCTTTGCTCATGCTGTTCCTAATTCAGGCAAATGCACTCCAAAATCAGATTAGTTGTTCTAGAAATTGGAAAGCTCTCTATCCTGACTCCTTGTCACTTTTTCAGAGTGACCTTGGAAAATGCAACTTTATCATCTGCAAGGCATCATTCCAATTCCACTTGCTAATAATTATTGTTCATTATCCTCAAAGTACAAAAAGGAACAACAGACTTTCTTCTAGAACGCAACCTGAAAAATTTGAAGCTCGTTACTTGGAAAGCCAAGTCCTTTTTTGAAGGTCATTCAGGAAATTGCCAGAGTCCTTTTTCTTTCTTGCAACCTTAAAGTACATCATTGGTACTTACATTCCTGAAATTTGAAGGCAACGACCTCTTCTGAGCCTTTTGGTCTTTCCTTCATTACTTGAGATTTTAGAATACCAGTGTCTAATTGCAGTTGGCTTCTTTGAGTCATTCATACTTCCTCTGTCTTAGGCTGCATTCTATTTAGGAGATAATGAGAAGATGCAGACATGAAGAGAACTTGACAGGTTCTATTAGAAAGACAAATTAAATGAATACCACAGCAGGTTCTTAGAACTCCTAGCATTCATTTTTAGCTTTGACATGATACTTCTTTTCTGTGTACTGTGAAGTTCAAAAATAGTATCCAGATGATCTTGAGTAGAGAGGTGTTATAGGGCGTTGTAACTTTCACCGGGATGTCTCCATAATGCTCAAGCAAGTAAACATTTACTTATTAAGCTGACAGTACTAGTTGTTCTTTTCATCTCTGACCAAGATGACTACAAATATTAGCTGGGAATCAGCAACCACAATCTTGACTATGTCTTAGTGAAAGAGATTTTATGTGTTATTTTCCTGGGTAATGAGAAATCCTTCTTATTGTTCATCTATGACAGACTCTTCCTTTTTCACAGTTCTATTAGGACTTGAGAAAAGATGACAGGGATTTCTCATATTCCTTCAAATCTGCCACATTTCTTCTCTTTCTTATCTGCACTGGAGTGATGGCATGATGGGTACTCATACAGGAGAAAGTTAAAATTAGATTTCCTTGAAATAATTTTATATTCTCTGAATGGGTACCCACTACTCTGTCAGTACCCATTACTTAGGCTAAAATTTCTCCAAGCACAGAAAAGTCTTTTCTTCCTGTGGAAATTCTAAATAGATGAAAAGAGAAAAGAAAATTATCAAAGGGTTTCAAGTTGATGACTGATTCATTGTTTTTAAGCATTCTTTTCCAGCCTGGATATTGGTTCTGCTGTTTTCTAACTTGTTTTTTAGTTGTCTTATATTCCCTCAGCTGTGGCAGTACTCCTGGAGCCAAATGTGAGTGCAGTTCCTCAAAATGCCAGCAGTGGAAGCTGGTAGGCAAGTGGGGAAAAATCACCAGAGGAATCTCTGAAGCTTGGGACAAAGGCAGAAAACACATCAGTACTGCACTAACAGAACAGCAGGTACTCTTATAGAGAAGATAAAATTACAGGTAAGGAAATAATTTACATTTCTATTTTGAACTTTTCCAAATGGCTTGTTACTCTCCATTCAAAATACCAGGAAAAAACCCAACAGCGTAAAATTTGAAGAAGAAAAAGGTCTCAAATTTGAGCAACTTAGGCTACCTGATTTTTTTAGTGGGGATAATCTGAAGTTCAGTCTGACCCCATTTCTGGAAAAATATATTACAAGGTGAAAATCCTTTATACCTGTTAGACAATTTAAAACCTCAATGTAGTTTTAAAACAAGGCTGGGTTTACTTTTTTTAAAATTTGTTTTGCTTTTTCATATTTAGAATGTAAACATAGGAAAGCGCTTGTTATAGGTTTTCCTTTCCAATCAAAAACAAGTGTAGGCTTTTCTTTAGGTAAGTGAATGCAGATAACGTCAAAGACAGAAGGACTCTGTTCCCATCTCTCCATTTCCACTTCCTGACAGTTGAAAGGCTAACATGACCCTTTATTATGCTTCAGTGTCCTCATATGGCGAAAGGAAAGAGGTTTTTTTTATCTCCCACTTGGGATGGTTAGGTGGGATAAGTGGTGTAGAAGAGAAAAGAATTATGTTTATGTAATTAATTGTCTTGCAGTCTTTTATGCCGCCATGCTGCAGTTCCACTATGGAGTTGTGATCACCATAAAAACCTCAAGAGGATATATCCTTGTCTGAATCGCTGCTGTTATTATCTGTTACAGAAAGTAAAATAAGGTTTAAGTCTTCTTTTAATATAAAACTGTTTGTAAATGAAACATTCTGTTAAAATAATTCTACCATAAACTCAGTTTTCTACTGAGTTACAGAAACATTGAGAAAACTAGGGTATGTTCAATATAGTGGCATAACCTTTTGGAAGACAGTAATAATGAGTACAAACGAAGGACTAATGAATTGGATTTAGCCTTGATGTAACTCATATGTCTTCATCAGCTGTTCATTATCATAATTGTCCCAGTGAGTTGTACCAAATAATTTTATTTTGTAAACTATCTAGTTCAAGGAAATATGAACACAGGACCATATTAATTTGTTCCATAGTATTCAAATATGTAGAGATTTTATTTAAGGAAGAAATTATTGAAGTTCTGAGTTTAATCTTGTATACTGCTAATGAACTGCAGCATGAGATTTAAGTTAAAAAGGTTAAGAAAATAAAAGAAGAAGACTTAAAGAAATGTTGGTGATCTTTTGAGATGCTGTGCAACCCTTTTCAGAAGCAATCATTATCAGCAGGTCCAAAATCTACCTCAAATATTTAGATAAGGAACTATCTGTCTGAATTGAATATTGTCTTTTGTAATGTGTAATGTGTCATCTGTTATTTTATGGTGTTTCCTGTAACCTTCTAATTTTTTTTTTTTTTTTACTTTAAACATATATGAGAAGAACACACTCAAAACTTTCATTTTGAAGGAATTGTCTTCTGACTTCATGACTCCTTTCTGTACCACAGGTCTATGCATGGACTTATTCTCAAAGAACTTTTCGATTCCTGTTTTGTCATACTTAAATATTGCTGATATACTTTAAAAAATGAGTGTAATCTATCAGTTTCTATTGCTTTTTGGTTTGCATTTGAGTATGTTTGGGTATTTTGAAGACCGTGCACTTTTCCAAAAGAATTTTCTCTAATTCTGAAATTTGTTTTTCCTGTCATTTTGTATTTTTCCTTGTAAGTTTAAAAAATATTCCAACTATCCCAGTTTTGTTTTTTGTAACTAATTTCATAACAGTGTAGTACTTGACATGTGTTTGTTTCTTAGGCAAACGTGTAAAATTCCTGAAGTCCGAATGGAGAAGTAGAGAAAGGAGGTTTCTGCTGTGCCTGATGACAATTTTTGTTTTTTCCACACACAAAAAATATTCTGGCTCCACGTTGGAGCACTAGTTGTGATGAATCCTAGTCTTGATTGGATTCTAAGGAAGGGCCAGAACGTTCGTTGAGGAATAAAGAGTCAAACCACTCCAGAAAATGTGTTCCAGCCCCGGTTTATTACTCACAGAGCAGCAGGTGTGTACAAATACAGGTTTACATAGTATTAACAGGAATTGTTGTACCTTACTCCTCAATGTAGTTGCTTAGTTTGCTGTAGACACAATTGCTGGAGGGTGGTTGGAGAGACTCTGATTGTGCTCCTAAGCAGCCTCAGAGTGTTACTTAAGTGTTTCTAGGAGCATTAAAATATCTTTTTTCACACACTTGAGTGTCAAAGGTAGACCCATTTGGTAAACTTAAGTCACTCACTCTCATGGGAAAACAACAGATGCTCTGGAGAACAGCACTTGGAAAAGAAGTCCATCTTAGTACATTCAGTCTGGTGTGGCATCTGTAGTTGAAAGCTCAGTATCCCACACTGAATTACTTAAATTTCAGAAAAAAGCTAAGAAATGGGTATTTCCATTGTATTCCTAAGATAGGCTAGAAGTTGTCTATCTATCTTAAAGCT
Source organism: Corvus hawaiiensis (assembly GCF_020740725.1). Classification (NCBI taxonomy): domain Eukaryota; kingdom Metazoa; phylum Chordata; class Aves; order Passeriformes; family Corvidae; genus Corvus; species Corvus hawaiiensis. The sequence goes on from NC_063216.1 coordinate 47,439,529, forward strand.
GTGTTAACGATTAAGACCTTTATCATTTACAGGAAAATATGCCATGCTTTGAAGTATTTTTCTTTTACCTACTTTTCTAGTCCTACCTTTCAGATTATTTGACGTAAGGGGAAAGCTCAATTTACATGTGGAAGATTTCCAAAGCATTTTTTAGTTTCAATTACAATTTTTAACACTGATTGTCTAGCTCTCCACATTACCACCAAAAATCTCCTGCTGAAATCCTTAAGAGCAGTGGGAAATAAAGGAGTACAGAGTTATATTTCAAATGGCATTGCATGAAATGAATTTTCAAAATGTTTGTCTCTCTATAATGGAAGTCCTAAACACAGGAGCTATCACAAATGCAGCTCCGATTAGTCACTATGAAATAAAAATACAAAAGAATTATAAGGTTTTAGAGTCTTATGGTTATTAAAGGCCTGGGAGCCTTTTGAGTCATGTACTGGGAAATGCTCATTTCAATTAATAAAATGAGCCAGTCATAGCTCCTGAAGGACAAGCATGAGGATCTAGAATTCTAAATTGCTTAATAACAGGCTTGGGAATGCGTTTAGATAAATACTTTTCATACTGTAGTGCCTAAAATAAAACTAAGGGAACAATTTGAAGCTCTTGCATCTTTAAATAAAAAGTTAGGTAGGGTCAAAATTTTATAAACAGAAGTGAAACATTTGACTTGAAAAAGTGTCTTCCAATACGTAACCTTCTCTGAAGGTAATTGAATCCATATAGTTATCATTAAATATCTGTTTTTCAGACTGCTCACAAGTCACTCAAATTTTGCCTTTTATCAGTAGCCCAAGTCAAAGAGCCATCTGTAATACTAAAACAAGGGCCCGTGCTCTAATTAATGGTTCACTGTTGCAGTTCCCTTCAAATGTGCTTGAGTCACCTTCATTCCTCAGGTTTTTGAAATGGTTCCTCCTGCCTCCAGAAACTTAGTTATCTAGCAATAAACACCCAAATCCACACCTGCCTACTGTAAAGGGCATATGCATATAGAAGCCCTATTGCAGAAAGGTCCTTAACACCTTTTTGTCCACTTTCCTCAATTCATTGGAACATAAATTACAGGATTATCCATCTGTGAGGAAATTGTGAACCTGTCTTTTGTTAACATTTTCAAAGTACTTTGGATTATCACTAGTACAACATAGTAGTATTAGAACAGAAGCATTTTCCAAGCTTACAAGCTGAACTGTTTCAGTGCATGAACATGCACAAGTGGTAATGCAAACCGTCATTTGCTTTCATAAGCCATGTATGAATGATAGTGCATGGCAAACATGCTGTATGGATTTTAAAGTTCCAGTAAATAGTGTGCTTCCATCTGTTCAAAAGATTCATTTCCAACCTCAACCTCTTTCTCAGAGGGCCTGAGTGGAAAAAATGCACTGGCAGATGTTTGTTTCTGGTTATTGTGCCCTTCTGGTTTCTACATTGTAATATTTACATTAAGTTCTTACTACTACAGCAAAGTTATTTATTTTCTAGAAAAATATGACTGATATAGCCCTCCCAATTTCATTCCTCTTTAGGAAAGGTTTGCTAAAGAATCACTTTGTTCACCATTTTGTTAATTTTTTGTGGACTTTTGCATACAGTATAAGAAAGACTACAACAATTAGGACACAAAATGAACAGAAATATACTTCATAGAAACAAGGGCTGTTCTGGTATGGCATTGCTGTCTTTTCTCCATGACTTGGACGACAATCCATAGCTAGGCATTTCTTCAAGCCATTCCTTATGGCTTGTGTCATTCCCTGTATTTAGCTTATCTCATGTTGGTCATCAAATAAATTTGTGAGACCCCTTTTATTTTTACTTCAAATCCCCATACCATTTTTGTTTCCCACAGGCTTTTAATATTTTAGAGAAAAATGGAAGGGGTGCCAAGATGACTTTGTCTCATGAAGTTCCACGTAGCTTAGGGTGAGCTATTAACTGCTTTCACAAAAAATAATTTCCTTTCTGCGTCTTATGTATCTCAGCAAAAAAAGAAAAGAAAAGAAAAAGCCTGAGAATGCTTAGGTGACACAGCCTATGACCACACACAATCCTATATGGTTGATGGAACAGTTTTAATTAAAAAGAAAACTTCCTTTATGAAGTACTTTCTTTGGAGAAAACCTAGAACAGAGAGTCCATCCATGTGGAATCATCTGTTGAAGCAAAAAACATTGGCTTAAAAATTTTACCTTTTCTGCTTTTGCATTGATACATAGTCCTGTCTTCTCTCCAACTCTCCTCACCCACTAAAATCTCTTCTTTACTGTGCATGGCGGAAAAGAGAGAGAATTAAATTGCAAGGGGACATATAAAAAAGCAAGTTGCTAACTTTCAAGTGCTTGTCTTTGCAAACTCAAGAGCCAGTTTTCAATATGGATTTTGTGTATGGTTTATGATAAACACAGAAAAAACTCAAAAAGCTGCCAGTCAAAAAATAGTAATGTACAATTTGTGTTATGAAATGTTCCAGAACACACTTAATTTCAATATAACATATATTGTTACCTATTTTATTCTAACATTATTAAATAATAATTAATTATGTGCCTAATTTTGGATATATAAGCTATTCTGTAGTTAGCTAATGATTTGTTATATATATATATATATATATAAAAATAGAAATATATTTATTTCTCTGAACAAACAGAAGACTTTTATTATACCTAATTGTGGTTCTGTAACTTTGATGTTTAGGTGCATGAATTTAGGGAGAAGGGCTTTACTATTCAGGGAATATTCACTCAGCCATTCTTTATATCCTATAGTCTTGATTTTTCTTCCTTCCTCTTCTAAGGCAGAAGAAAGTCCTGAGTAAAAGTATCAGACTTGGTTTTTATTGAGAATCTATTCTAATGAAATAAACAATATTATCTGCTGTATTCATCCACTGTGTGGATTTCACAAGTGAGGATATTTTTCACCCATTGTGAGCAGCACTGGAATAGAGGTTGTCCAGAAAAATCTCTTGAGGCTAGTAGCTTTTCTAATGTGATGTCATGAGATCTTTTCATCTCTGGTCCATTCTGCATTACCCTGGCAAAAATGTTTTACCCAAAGACTTAGTTTGTTCTGAACATTTAGTGAGCAGAATAATGTGGAAACCTTCAGGTGCATTTAATTATATATTGTTATGTTAAAATAAAGCAAGTGAGTCTACATACAATTACAGCCAATTTACAGCAGCCACTCACTAATTTAAATTAAAAAGTCTGCAACTGCAGAGTAATTATGCTTTAATTGCACATTTAGGACAAGAAAATGAAGAGAATCTAATGTGGTGTATTTATGATATAACAATGATGTGAAAAAAAATTATAAGTATAAAAGAGTAATTGTGTTCCAAGAATGAACAAACTAATTCAAATAACACCTAGGATGCTAAAGGTTTAATGTACTTTTCTCATTTGTATTGTTAATTTTCCATACATATTAATTATTAACTGAAAACTTGATTTGCACCTATTTACAGTTCTCTAAGGACTTTAAAGATCAGACACATAGTGTTATTGGTCCCTCTTTTCCTATAAAGGCCTTTGGCACAATACTTTAATACCTTACCTCCCAGACACTTAAATTAAATAGCATTTACTATATCCAAAATTTAGTATTTCTGGGAATACCATCACTAGGTATTAGCTAAAATTTCATTGCTTCTTTATGAGACTGCCTTTAATATCCAAGAGGTTTATTCACTCCCTGATGTGCATGGTGTATGGATAGATAGCTTCTATTAATGTTGACGTGCAATCTATGCTTGAGCATAACAGGTATTACCATTTTACACAGAGGCAAATGTGGACCATATAGGTATGTCAGTGACATAGACTAAACACATAGAGCAGAAATTTGAATGGCAATCTGCTTTTTTTCTCATTTTTATCACCTATTTAATTTATGTAACAGTGTATGTTGCTTTCATGGGGGTATTTGCACCACAGGGTTGTAGTGCTAGGTGGGGGGAGCAGATAGGCCTGCAGATTATGATTCTACTGAGTTTTTTTGTGACTGAAAATATATTTGCACTTCCAAACAGCCATGTAACTGAGCAGTCATGTACCTGCAAAAATACTGGGTTTGCTAGCTTCAGTTTATCACCTTAGCCCAGGCATGGCAGAGCTGGGTGTAACAGAAATAATGCAGCACAGGATAGTTGGGGTTGGAAGGGAACTCTGGAAGTGGCACTCCCTCCCTCAAGCAGAGCCATCTATAGCCACGTGCCGAGGACCAGACAGCTTTTGAGTATCTTCAAGAATGGAAGATCCACAATCTCCCTGGGCAATCTGTGCTAGTGCTCAGTCACCCTCACAGTAAAAACCTTTTTCCTAAGAGGGAACTGCCTGTGTTTGTTCTCATTGTTTCTTGTCCTGCTGCTGGGCACCACTTGAAGAGAGTCTGGCTTCATTTCTTGGCACCCTTTCTTCACATATTTGTACACATTGATGAGATCCCCTCCTGAGCCTTCTCTTCTCCAGGTTGAACAGTTTCAGTGCTCTCAGCCTTTCTTCACATGACATGCTCCTATGTCTTATTTGCCTTCGTGGCTCTTTACTGGATAGACAGATAGGTAGACATAGATATAGATATATAGACATGTATCACAAATGAAGTCAATAAAAATCCAGCTGTGGATAGTATCAGAAGATGTATATTTTACCTTGTGTAGCTCAGTGGCACCTGGTTCCATGAATAGAATTCCAACTTGCTACAATGAAGCAAAAAATAAATAACAATAAGACGGTGCATCAGCCTTTTGAGCTTTGGTGCAAGGCACAGAAACATGTTGCCTGACTTTTAAATTAATTCTTTATTATTTTTTCAGGCAATCTTCTACTTTAGAAGGGGCCACATGAGGCTGTTTCCAACAGCAAGACCAAAGCGAAATAAAAGCAGGGTAATAAATAAGCCCATGTATCATAAAAATCACAAAGCACAATTTTATTATTGCCTTAAGTGCAGTTCCTAGAAACAACTCTGTGGAGAAGGCAAACTGAAGCAATGAACTCCTTGAACAGTCTGTTTAATATTCTGTTTGTTCTACGTTTATGCTCTGCAGAGCTGACAAGAGCTATATGCAAACAGTTTTGCTGAGAGCAAAAGAATCTTTCATTAAGGAGCATGACCCTTCTCTCTGTGATCAAAATGAAAAGCATATGCCCCTTGATGCCGCAAAGTGTTGTGACCATTCCAATGAGTTGTTCCTCAAGCCTTGGGAAGCTGTTCCCTGACACAGTTTGATATTAAAAGGTTACGTGATGATTAATTGTATCCACTGACACAGCAGAAATATTCCTCAAAGTTATGTTTCTTTGATATGACAGATTTTTTTCTTCTAAAGTTTAAAATCTAAATCAGTTAGAGGCAAAATCCAATTATTGTGAAGTGCTTTGTCTCCCACTCTTTCTCTGTGGTCCTTCTTTTTCACTCTTGTTTCATGTTAGGCTGGGTGAAACAATTCTAAATTAAATCCTTGATAGTTTTGTACTTTGTGAATAAGAGGACCTCTATCTCTTTCTAATTTGTGTGTGAGTTTTGTCCTGTTTCTCCACTAAGTGATTATTGCTTGCTAAGATGCATTAAAACTTTAACAGGACATTTCCTTTTCCAACCTAAATGATTCTATGATGTTATGATTTTTTTGTAAAGAAGCATGCAAAGAATGGAAGAATACAGCTCCAGTATCAGTCACTGTATACTCAATGGCTCACATTTTAAAAGCAAAGCTGTCACCACGCAGAATTTTTTTAAAAACCAAGAAAAGAATAACAGAAAACAGAAATTTGTGGGTTGGTAATTCATGATTTTATCATATTTTTAGGCATGGTCACATTTCAATTTCTCCTTGTCAAATCCTATTCCCACAAAGCACTTAAACACACAATTTAAGTTGAGGAGCAATGCCATCTAATACCATTGGGTTTTATTCACTTATTTAAAAACAATCTAAAGAGCTTTGCTGGACAGAGATCTTACATTTCAGTTTCAGTTTCCGGTACTTCGGAAGTAGATTCACTATGTCCAGCTTTGATTTTCTGATTTTCTTTTTCTTTACAGGTAACCCGATAGCTAAAGAGAAATCAAGCCAGTCTCAAGGCTGATAACATTAAATACAACACACAGGAATTTCATTCCTCCAGGCAATCCTTGAAGTGAAATTTTATACTGCTGGGGTGTATCCTTCAGAATCAATTGTTTCAATGAGAACCTGGCTTGTAATCAGCAACAGCCTTGAGATCTAAACTACTGGAAAGTTATTTTGAACTTCTGTGTCACAAATATTTCAACTGATTGAACTGTGTACACTTGTAAAATTGCACTTGCTGAAGGAATTTGCAGCTGTAATCACGAGCTGATATTCTAAAGGTGCAGAAAAGCAGCAAACTTTTGGGTTCTCCGTTGCAGATCAGTGGCTTTTCATCTTGATGAAGTCAACCTCTGAAATGTATTGGATCTTTCACTTTAAAATGATCCCTGGTCCACTCTTCAGATTGCTGGTGGGACTGCACACTGCTTTAATTAAATTTCTGTTGCAGAAATTGTCCTCTGGCATGGCGCAGTTTTAGACATTTTTATTTGTGTTCTAATCTTGCAGCTCTCAAAGGTACATATTTCAACATCTTGAAGTTGCTTTGTTATAGGAATGGAATTATATATCCATTGTTAATAATTATTGTTGACAAGTAATAGTTATCTGAAGACATCAGTCATATTAGAATGTACAGTCAAGTTAACATGTTTTTCCCTAAGGCTAACCAACTACTGCAGCTTAACAGTTAAAGAAAGTAGTGGTCAAAACTCAATTACCACTTTCATTATAAGGCATTTTATATCTTTAAGATATACATTTCCATTTAGTTTGAAGGAAATGGGTGTTCCCAAAATGTACTTTACTTTCCTAACCTTTAATTCATTTAAATTAATGGTAAGCAGTCAATTACAGCATTTCATCCCTTTTTTTATAAAGGTAGGCAGGGATGTAAATGAGTTTTGCAATTATGATATTGGATGGTAATCATTCAGAATTTTTGTCTTTTTATTAAAAAATAAAATCTCTTGCTTGAACCTAAGTACTGATGGATGCTTATGTAGATGTCTGCTCAGTCTGTTTGCTATAAAGGAAAAAAGTCCTAATGCTCTCCCAGATTTACCTAGTTCATGGGTAGTTTGCTTGCTTACAGTCATCCAATTCAGATCTGACCCTTGCCAGAATTTCATTTTCTTTGTTTTGTATTGTTTTGTTAGAAATTCTTGAACTTTGCAATGTGCTGTTACATGAAAGAAATCCTCAATATTTAAAGGCCTTAAACGTCTTTGAGCTTTTTTCTAAGTTATTACAGAATGTATAATTTTATACTTCATTTAATATATATTGTACCATCTGTAATGTTGATACAAAAGAAATTTGGCAATTTCTTTTAGTGACACTGCCTAAACATACTGACTAGAGGGGGTTCTGACTGTATGCTTTGGTGAATTGAAATGAAAGCCACACACACTTAATGGTAGTCAAAAATATATAGAGGTAAGCTTATTTAAGTCCTTTGTGGTTACCAGACACAGCAAACCAAAAAAAAAAAAAAAAAATAGAAGGAAATTATTTTAACTTTACAAGCCATTGATGTGGCTAGTTTAGTTATATATTATGCTCCATGATGGATGAACACCTTGGAGTGCTCTGCCTGTAGCCCCTGCTGTTCACTGTAGCCCCTGCTGTTCCAAAACCATTTCATTACCTCTGCTCTACTATTGCACAGGAGAGCTTAAATAAAATAAATGACTATTGGGAATAAAATTGAGAAGTATATTCTATATTCTGCGGGGAAATAATAAAAAAAATGTTGACAGAAAAAGATCTTATTTTCTGATTAAAATTTAATTAGAATAAACTGTTTGTAGCAGAAACTAGGTATCTTGGTATTTTAGGATGGATTAGTATTATATGGATTTGTGCTAACAGGTTCAGAAAGGAAGGTAGCATCTTAAAGAGGTTGTCTGGGACAGTGCAAAGTATAAATGTGCTGTTTTGTAAAATCTGAATATGGCCTCTATTTGGTCGAAAATCTATATCATGCTTCTCAATACTTGTTTTCTTTGTTTCCTTGTTCTTAAACAGCTCTGAAAATACTGTATTATATACAAGTGTAACACATGCATACCAATAAATGAAAATAAATGGATTTTCAAATATACTGAATAGATTATCTGCACTAGATAAATGTTGTGACTATTCATAGCAAGTGAATAAAATTGTAATATAAAATAGAGTTCCCTGTATGGATGTGCATTTTGGAGATCTATTCTGTTTACTCATGGAACAAAATAATTTTTTAGTGAATAAGAATCTCAAAGGTTATATTAACTTTATATTTCTTCAGTAGAGCTGAGAATACCTCCTACCACTTTGAAATGTCCTTTTTGAAAGGAACTGATACCTATGGCAAATTCTGGTGGGTGTACTGTTGTTTTCAGGTCAGACTGAGTAAAATTTTTTTTCTTCCCAAAATGTGAATCCTGAAAACTTATAATTTAGATGTTTTAAGTAGCAACAAGACGTGATGGACAATCCTGAAAAAGTAATGTTTCAGGTTAATTTGTGGAACTGTTTAAAAGAAAAATGAAAAAGCGCCCTTTTATCAGATGTGCTTGTGCAGCTTGAAGCAAGATGGGAAGCAAGCAGGTTTGGTGCTCCTTTGAAAACGGAGTACAGGTGACTGGATCAGCTATGTGCATTCATGTTGTAGGCATGTGAATTGCTTCAATTAATCATTTGTTCCTTATATACTACTTTCTAGATTATTTCATCTGATTACAAAAGTGATCAGGCATTATGATTAGAGTTACCCTTCGAATTGAATAATCATCAAGAACTCTGAACTGCAGAATATACATTTCAGTTTTGCAGTTCCAAGTGGCAGTGCATTGAGAGGGAAAGAAAAATCACAGCTTTGTTCATACCTTTCACAGTTAAATGTATTGGATCAGTTCAACAAAGCATAAAAGGAAATTCTGATAAGAATCTTAATGAAAAAATATTCTATATCAGATCAATTAAATCTAAAATAGAGCTTAAAAAACATTCAAGTCTAGATCTTGCTTGTATCTGGTTTATTGGTCATAATGAACCTTTAAAACAGCACTGCTGCAGATACCACTGTTGCTACCTATAAATACAACTATTGTGCTATATATATTAAATTTTTGTATTTATCCTGTGTCTTTTAAGTCTTGTCTCCTTCAGCTCTGCCTAAAAATGTTACTGGTGTAGCATTTCAGTAACTTCACCAAACTAATGCAGCTCTGTTTTGTGCAGAATCTATATGCTTTAAGAGTGCATCAGATACATTTATTTTGAAACTAAAAAATCTGATATAAAGCATTTTATTGTGTTAGATTTCATAAAAATATATGCAGTGGTTTTTTGCTCATTATAATTGTACAGCTGGCTTTTATAATTTCTAGGTAATGCATGGAAGTCTGTAACAACAAAACAGAAATATGTGATTGGCATCCTTTTCTGTTGATTCACTGTCTCCTCCTTCATGCCTCAAATTTTACACATCTGTTGTTCACAAGGATATTGGCAAAGAAAAGGAGCACAGTTTTGATTTGCAAGAGAAGTGTTGCCTTAATTTCTAGTTTCTTTTTGCCAAACCTGTGACACCTGAAGGATCTGATGCAATAAATGATTTCTCATGGATTCAGTGGTCTTAAATTGATAATAAGAATTTCCTAATCACTTTGTCTTTATAACACAGTTTGTATCCTGATAAACTTTTCTGTTTATTCTTTCACAGAATGAGCAAATATTTCCAGATTACATCTTTGATCTTGTTTCTGTAGGAGCTTATGTAACTTTTGGACACTACTTTACAGACAGTCATTGCAAATATTTTAGTAAAAATATGGCTGGTATTTTTGTATCTTCTGTATTCATCTATACTACAGAAGAGGTTGTATATGAAAAGGTTGAACTTCCCACAACTTTGTTTTGACAGATGAGATTACAATTGAGATGAGACTACAAGTGTTTTCAATGTCTCTTTATCCAAAACTAACTTAAGACTGGTAGGAGGGCCACTGATGGTGACACTGGAAACTCTTGTATAAGGGAGTGACAGTTCTTTATCAGACTGCTGTGAATAGGATGCCAGGAGAGTCAAACCACTGTAGTATGGTTTCATAACCAGAGATGTAGGTTCGGGGGAAGTGGATCCAGCATATGACCACAGGGGTACAGTCAGCATCCTGAACCTGAGGCTGTGGGGGTGACAGGAGGACCTTAGACCAGTTCTCTGGGGTGGAGGAAAGGTCTGTCTCGTGTCTCTGGGATTTGCTCCAAAGCCAGATTACAGAAATGGCAAGGCACCTTGTTGATTTCAGTATGGTTTGGATAAGGCCTTCAGATGCAGATGAATGTTCAGTATTTTGTTCAGAAAATTCTGAATGAGCAAATTAATTAAAGTTCACATGTTCAAGTTAATGGTTAAAGAAATTAGTCTCTATTTTCACTATTTCCTTGCAAGTATACAGGGCAACCTGTGTAGCAATTGGAAGAGAAATCCAGTCATTCCTTGATAATAGATTCTCTTGATGAAATATCACTAACCCCATCAATATTAGCCATGACTGAAAGACGTGAAATAAATCTGGCTTTCAGTTCTGAAAACCATTTTATTGCCCAACTAAATTAAATAAATAGTTTGTGTAATAGAAATATTATTGCTTATATGTAACCCTAACAGTAAAAGTTCTATATTAGCTCTTTAAATTATATTTATATTCATAACTGAAAAATGTCAAATTTCGTTTAGATCCTCTATAACAGCAGGGACATTCTTTTTTCTGCTAAAACACAGAGGTAACCTAAGGACACTGTATTTCAGGATTTATGGCTTTCACTGCTTCAGCTGCACAGCTGGGAAAACAACACGTAAAAATACTTATGTTACTTACATTGCTGAGACATTTTTCTTGAGTATGAGGAATATGAAGAGTTGCAAGTTTACCCCATATGAGCATAATGGTTGAATTTCTTGATCTCTTTTCTCCATACTGTCATAAGAAACATGATAGAAACTGTACTTGAATTCTCCAGCCTTATGTCTTAGTGTTTAAATCAGAACTTACAAAATGCACACTATTTCAGTCACTATGTCGCCATATAAAATAGTTTTTTTTAGTCTGTTTCCTCCTTATAATTAATTACCGATACCTTGTCGTATTTGGGCACAGAGAACATAATCCTTACTATTACTGATTTAGAGTTTGTGCATATTTTTGTTTTTCTTTTTATTTTTCCTTGGTCATTTTCTCCTGTCCCACAATCCAGTTAGTTCTTACAAAACAGTAGTGATGAGAAAAGTTTTTTAGTAAGTAGTGGCCTGGAACTGAACGCAGGAGGGAAGAAAGATGATAAGTTTCTATAATTCTATCTTAAAATAGTTTCCAGTTTAAACTATCCTTTCTAAAGAGAAGCATTTTTTCCTAAATATAAATGGACTGTGTTTCAGTATGCTCTCTGATCGTAAAGCTGATGAAATGGTCCTCTCTGTATGGCAGATTACCTCAGCAGAATTTACAAATGGAAGATGATGATTTTGCTAATGTCCATGGGCAGGTAGACATAATTTGGTCCCAGATGCTCTGCCTAATGTTCATGGCAAAAGTGACTCAAAAACAATGCCTCCATATGCTGTAATTCCTGGAATTCTTTCTCAGGCATATTCCCTTGTCATCCCTCATATGTAGAACTCATTAGATTCCTAGTGGGAGAACATATGGAGAAGAGAGATGATGGAAAACATTATAAAACAGATTGTGTATTTAAATTTATATTATAAAAGACCTCTGTGCACAGGCAAACTTAGCAGAGAAAGTTCAAACTCTTTCTTTCCACTTCATAAGGAAATTGACATTTATGGAGCTGTTATCTCAGTGCATTCAAATCCACTTCTAGATGGTGGGTTAAAACCTGGCTTTAGGGATAATAGTGGCAATTTTGCTGCTTATTTGAGGACAACTCTGTATTTTCTACATTTTTCAAAATATTTGGTTAAACTATAACTAAGATCTTTTCACTAATAGGAATGACCAGAAGTTCCACCCATACAAGTCTGTTGGCAGGATCAGGCCTTTGGCTATGGGTTGATTTCAGTGTCAACATAATCTCTTTGATGAATACCATGTTTCTGTTTCACGAAAGAATTGTTAATGTTTATTTCATCCAGCTCAGCTGACTAATGGAAGGGGATCATATCCAGTGCAGAGCTGTTTTAATGAATACTGAGTATTATTAATTAGTTATTTATCCTCTATAATAGTTAAATACAGCAAAAAACAAGCTAATCATACATTAATTCAAAGTATTATACACCAATGTTTGTATGCTTTTTTAGTTACACTTAGCACTCTTTCCTGTTTTATGGTATTTTTTTTTCTATTATTTTTCACTCAAGACTGACCATGAAACTGGCTTAAACAAGGAGCATTTGGGGTACTATAAAGTGTCCCTGTAGTAGATGTGGGCACTAGCAGAAGCTATGCATTAGACAGGTGGGAGGTGGATAGACTGATGTCTATGACCTTAGTGCAGTGGCTGGTAAAATATGGCCTATCACCTAGAGAAAGTGTAGAAAGTGTTTCTAGATAAACACTTCTGCAGGCATCACTGTTGCCCAGCTCCAAAAGGGTGTCTCTTACTACATGGAGCTGAATCAAATGTTATACATAAATCAATAGAGAAGGACATAGAGAAACTGTGTGGGCATCTATTACAGTGTGGCTCTACAGGCCTTAAAATTGTCTGATATGTCCACAGGATGTCCATCTAGGTCACTGCCTTTTATGAAAAAGACAGAACATAGCCGTTTAGGTAGTATCTGTAGTAGAGTTGTGTATGTATTCCCTGGCCAATATGGATTCCTAAAGCCAAGATTTACTGTCAGGTTGTGAGAGAGGGCCTCCAGAAGTTCAGATCCAACCCTCCTCCTTTGCTGCTGGAAATGGACTGTGTTATTATACTGTTCTTCTAAGCCAGAGTAACACAGTATACTGCTGGCAAGCTGCACCACTTGTCCTGCACCTTTCAGAGCAGAATATTTACTCCGACAAGCCTCAGCAGGAAGCAGAATGTTCATTATCACACGTATTTTGTCTTAATACTGACAACATTGATTGTTCTCTATATTTGTGGGTTTTTTCCTGACAGCTACAAAAAAAATGTTTATTATTACGTGAAAATGTAGAAGTTTTTATTTTGCACCAGTCTGAACAATACACTTAAAAGATGTATTTTGCAGCTTCTTATATGTTTATCCTATTACAATTTATTCATTTGTGCTATATATATATTAGTCTCTCTGTCAGCTGCTGGTGGCACCTTTTAAAATAGTGTCGTCCATTAGTGATTTTTTTAATCACTGGAGGAAAATGGTCAATGGGTGGTAAGTCTTTCATCAGCATGTTGTGTTTTTTTCATTCTGTCAGTACATGCATGAGAAACTAGATGATGAAGTAGTAAAAGAGCCTTGAAGATGTACTGATTTAATTAATCTCAGGCAAATAGACCTTGATTAGTGAAGAAAGTTATAGCTCCTATGCGTAAGATTGTATTCCATCATTCAGAATATCCAGCCCTCTGCTTTGATTCAAATTTGATTATACAGAAATTTGGGCAGTAATAGTATCGATATAAAAGATTAATAGTGACTTGAAAGATGGATCCTTAAGTATTGATGTATGTGATCAAGTACCCAGCACGTTTCAAATCAAGGGCTTTACTTAATGCTCCCAATGGATAAGGAAAGTAGCAAGTATTTTCTACATTTTTATGTCCTTGGAAGGAAATAGAGACATACCAGAAGACTTGCAGCTGAAGTGCTCACTGTACTTCAGTTAATGATGTGTTTACTGCTCAAGTCCATGTCGCTTAGATCTTACCTCACCTTTTGTTGAAGCATGTAACATAAGGACCTTAAACTGATCGATTTCTGCAATTAGCAGATCTGAAAGGACACACAAAAGCAAGTTCAAGGCTGTTTATGCCTGGGTTAACTCCACTGTCTTTAGTGGCGTTATTCTCCAGATAAATCTAGTTTTAACATCCTATATAAATAGTTCAGAAATTTAATCTGCAGTTAATTTGAAGACTTACATTAAAGGGCACATGAAACTTCAAGGGCTTGGGTAAGAATAAAATAAAGATGACAGAAAATTTAGGTTTCTTTCACTGTTTCACCAGATATCATATTAGGATATAATTGTGGGAATTATGGTCCTGGTCCCACCTCCAACAGAGAAATTTGTGAAATTCAGTCCTGCCCTGCTCTTATTCCTGCCATAAAACGCATACCAAAGGTGGTTTATGAATGTCATTTGGCACAAAACTTTCCCTCTCAAAACCCCAGTGTAAGGTCTCTGTTTCGTGTTTGTGCGCCTTAAATCCTGAAAATAGAGCTATCTGGGTACTCTGCTGATGACTAAAGCTTCTTATGGACTTCTGATGAGGCTTACGTTGCATACTGACTACCTGTGCCAGCTGTTCCAAAAACTATCATTGGTTCAAAGTCTGCATCTCCTCACTTTTTTGTTGATCAATATAGTAAAAAGTATGCTTTGTAAACATTGTCTTTAAATTTTATATATCTGATAATTTGCAGCAATTCCAAAATGGTATTTCTTACTTTGTTTCAAACTTGTAAATGATTCAAATATCACAAGTAGTAATAAACTCAGTCAATTCATTCACAATAAAGAGCAGTGGTGCCTTAAGCTACATTTTACCAGTCAGAATATTGTCAAGGTGACCTTTCATGCTGTTTCAATTGCATAGCCTTTCCATTATTTAACTATTAGAATGATGGAAACCTTGCACTTTGCTATTTGAGTGGCATCATTTCTAGACATGGGGACCTGAAGGAATGAAACCGTTGAGAGGCTATAATTAATGTGCCACATTAAGGAGTTAAGGATAAGCAGCCAAAGAAAGACTAAACCTGGTGGAGCAAAGCAGCTGCAGTCTAGTCTTGAAAACTAAAAATCCATTTGCAATGCTTTCTAGAATCCTAATATCTGCTGCTGGTGTCAAGTCATTAACGATAAGTCATTTTTCCTGCACTGTGTCTCAACCATCCATTGTTGAAATGTACATGAAAAATGCAGCTTCTGGATTGCCATTAAAGCTCCTCTCAAATTTAAACATTAATGAGATAAATGCCATTTTATATTATTACCCTATAATGACCTTTTAAAAGGAGAAGATTAATTTCTGCTTGTTTTAAAATTTTTACATACATATTTATACAAATAGAAGTAATTAGAAAAAAAAAATTATAATAGTAAAAATCTGTCCATTACAATGTTAAAATGTAATTGTTTCATGACTGTATGATTAGATGTATTCTGTCTACGTGAAGCTTGACTCATGTTGACAGAAATCAAAATCATTAGGAAGATGTGGCTGTTGAAAAACCTTTTATCTTCACAATGCTATTGGAGGAGGATGAAGATCACAGACTGTGGGAGCTGTGTAAAAAGCAGAACAGAAGAAGGTTTCTTCTTCCGTCAGTGGTTAGGTGATTTATACACATGACTCTCATTAACATTAATGGAAGTTATCTGCCTCGTTTTTTACGAGCCTGATGTGAAGTTAATGGCAGTCTTCCCATTGTCTCTAGTGGGCTGTGGATCAACCACTAAGTGCACAAATGGGTTTGGTTGAAATATTGGTGCTTGTAGAATGGTGCTTGCTTAGAATTTCAACATGCTTCATTCACAGTTACAACAAAAAATGCTGTGTGAATGCCTAAGTGTCTGAGCTGAGGAGTTTAATGTTGCAGAGTGTGCTGATCTGTGGCAATGTGGGGCATCCATGTGGCAGACTGAAGAGATGCCTGAGCCAGCTTGCAATGAGCTGGTGTGAGCAGGAGCAATAATCTGCCCAGCAGCATGAGCTAACTCACTTTTCAGAGATTTGGAGTAGGTGTAATGGGGTTTGTGGTCCAGACTACAGGATGAGGCAGGTGCGGTGCCATGTGATGCTGTACTTCTATCAACGATACCATTGCGTGTAATCCCCCTTTTTTGAAATCCAGCCTGAGATCTGCCTCTGTGACAAGTTCTCCTCTGCTTCTGATTGTTTTTGTTGTGTTTTGTTTTGGGTTTTTAATTTTTTTTTTTTTTTAACAGAGGAATCGTATTTTCATTGCAGTAAACCTTTCACTGACTTATGAATGCTTTGCAGTTTTAACAAAACTAGATTCTGCTGCTTTTTCTTCTGTGAGGAAGGGAAGGAGAACTGATATTACCAGCAGAATTTGAAGGACATCTGTTCACATCTGTCCTGCAATAGAGTTCATTTTCATCTGAGTAGCCAGTACAGTGCTGTGTTTTGTATTTAGTATGAGAATAACGTTGATAATGCACTGGTACTTTGCTTGTATATAAGTGGTTTGCAAGTCAAGGAATTTTCAGTGTCCCATGCTCTCAGTGAGGAGCTGGGAGAGGCCATGGCCAGGACAGCTGACCCTAACTGACCAAAGGGATATTCCATACCACAGAACATCAAGCTCAGTTTATAAACTGGGGGGAGTTGACTGGAAGGGGTGATCACTGGGATGAGCATTGGCAAGTGGGTGGTAAGCAACTGTATTTTGGGCCACTGGTTTCTCTTGCGTTTTATTTTCCTCTTTTTTTAAAATTACTATTATTGTAATTGTTATTATTATCATCATCACCATCATTTAAATTTGTTTCAACTATTAAACTGTTCTTATCTTAACCCACTTTTTTTCTGACTCTCATTCCCATTCCCTGGAGGAGTAAGTGAGCAGCTGCATAGTACTTAGTTGCTGGCTGGGGTTGAATCACAGCAGCATGCATGTTCCTTATTATAAGCCAATCACTACAGGGACAGATGACCAGCCTTGTTGTCAGTGAAGAACATTTCTCACCACACATAGACAAGCCAGTACAAAATAGCTTCCCTGTTGATTGGGAACTTCTCTTGTAGTTAATCAAGTTCATGCTAAAGTACTCCCAGCTTTGCCAGGTTTCTCCTTATCACAATGTCACATTGGTTTATGCATAAAAAGCTGGCCTCTGGAAGAACTTGTATGTTGAAGCTGTGCTTCTAGTAAGATTAGGAGAAGCTAGATCCTGAGGGCTTTAACACACAAAAGGTTTCTGCTCCTACTCTGCCAGACATGGCCCCCGATGGTCTCAATTCCAGGTCCAGGCTGTAGCAAGGCTGGCATGTACTTTGAAGATGTAAAGGTACACACAATACAACACAGGTGAGAGAATGGCACTGTTATCAGCACATGCTTAAGCACACAAAGCTTGCACGGGGTCACAAGCAACACGGACCACCCAATTATGTTCTCTTCTCTGGCTGATCAGGATTAAAACCTATGCACCAATAAAGTTTGCTGCAGCTGAAATGTGCAACCAAATGCAGTTAATTTCCGCTTTACACTGAGATTCTGCTATGGTCTTTCTGTCTGCGTGACATCATGAAATGTCAGCTATTGCAGATGCATTGGATTTTCCCCAGCTCTGGGTTCCTCATAAAGTTTCAAAATATGAGCTGAGAGAAGCAGGGAACATGATATTGGCAATCCATCACATAGGGAGCGAGTACCCCAATGTGGAATTTACTAGCTACATTCACAGATTTTAGGGGATGCGCAGCTGGAGTAATTGTAGGAGGAACAGAACAAAAACTCCCTACTCGTTCAGCTCTGCAATGGCTCTACAGCAGGCATAACAGAAAAGGTAGGTGAAGGGAAGAAAATAGAGATCAGTGCCATTCAGTTTGCCTGTAGGATGTTTTACAATGTTATTTACAAACTGTGGTTTAGTACTTTTGCTTTAATTAACTTTAACTTTTCCTTTTCCTTTCTTTTTCTTACTTATTTTTAGATGAAGCATTGTTTGATAGTTTAAAAAAAGCACTTTCCTACCTTTTTGGCAATCACAAGTTGGACTGCACTGCTCTGGAATTTTATTATTGCATATAGTTCTAAGTCTAATAAAGTTCTGCATTTTTATTAAGGATTTGTTTTCTGCTTAATTGTAAGGAAATGAGAAACCACAGCAATGCCTAAGGGTTTTATTAAAGTATCAAAAATCAGCAAGCAATATACACAAGACAATTAAATAGCGCTCTATGTCCCTGAAGTAAAAACCATAGAGGCTTGCACTTAAATTGATACTTTCTTTGACAAAGAAATCAACCCTTATACAGTCAAACCCATAAAATTTATCAGATGCAATATACTAAGTGCAGATTAGCAGTCCTTTTACCGCAGCAATAAAAAAAATTAAACACACAATTCTTTAAAAACCTGATATCAATACAGCAGGTTTTAAGTTATTTCCATTAAAATATATGCATGTACAATCAATGATTGCATCATGTGTGCCATAGATATCAGCATTCAGAGAGTGCCAGAGTTTTCTTGCCTGCCTTCATGCTGGAACTGTACTGCTTCTAGGATTCATTGTAGGGGCTGTGAATGTGCTGTGGAGTACAGTGAAGCCCACTCCGCAAGAAAAATTGCTATCCTCGCTGATGCAGGTGCTTCTTTGGTGCCTAAGAACAGGTGCAGGCCCTATGAAAGGGGTTTGGATATGATTAACATTGGAGCTTACAGAAAGCTCTTCCAATGTATCCTGCTTTAGACAGCAGAGACACAGAACTGATGAGTGTGGTTAACCAACAAAAATCCCTATCACACTAACAGGAGTCCTTCCCCAGTGTGCATCATGTAACTACTTTTCGTACAGTTCCATAAATTGTTGGCAAATCTGGGATGGTTCTGAAGGCATTCCTGCACAAGATTCTTGTGAGAATCAGTAGGGATATTTCAATGCAGGTACTCAGTGCTATGGATTTTTTTAGACAAATTTATAAGGAGGAGATAGAAGTATTTTGCTTACTGTCTGTGTGTTGGATGTAGTTCCAGTAAACCTTTCCTGGGCCAGAGAAAATCCTACCATAGAGCTAATAACCAATACAAATTGCAGTTTGGCTCTGAATCAGGAAGTGGTTTCCATTTCATGGGGATTTTTTCCCCCAGCGGATCTTACAAATCTGTTCAGTCTTTCACTCATTTCTATTGGATGAATGTTTGTATTTCAAAGTCATCATCATTAAACACGTTGTGTTGGCAGCTTTATCAAAAAGGATAAGGGTAGAATGATCACAAAGTATTTGATCCTCACTTTCAAGATGACCCTTTATTGTATGTAGTGTAATCTGTGGATACTATTTTTCAAGCACTAAATTTCACTTTGCTCCTCAGCGAATTGGGAGACCTTTTTAGATTCCAGAACTGTCAATAATCAGCTGTATAACTAAAAGCATGAAGGCAGAATTGCTTAAAATTCTCAGCAAAGAAATGGGTAATTTTTATGGTTATATCACCCCTACAATCTTTCCTTCACAGAACCATAAGAAATGAGACTCAAAGTGGGTTCATTTGCCCCTGCAATGTTTAATCTCCTCAATCTACAAGATGAAATCAACCAGTGTAATCTAATATATGCTAGAAATGGAAAATAGTAGTGAAAGGTATTACCAATTATCACATCTGAGCAAAAACCAAAATATGTGCCATTATTTGATCCAATTTTATTAAATACAACTTTTATATTAGCTAAAGATTAGCTTCCAGAAAGATGAGAAGTTATTTGATTTGACAGGATTTGAGACACATGCAGCACATTCTGATTGGACGTTAACATATAAAGTCCAGAAACCAGTGCAGAAAATGGACTCATGATCATCATCCACCTGTATTTCATGTTCAGTGTGTGCGTACTCTAATATTTTTAGATCTCTATTCTGTATTTGTTTTTGAAAACCAAATTGTAGTAATATATGATATGTAGTAATATATAATATGCTCAGAAGAAGGGAAATAAGAATGAGTCATTGGTATAAAAACATGAGTGTTTATGCCATAATAACGTTCCATACCATAATGTGAAAATTCTTTACCACTATAACCATCTTGCTGAGATGGCAACTAAGATTATAAGGAAGAATTTATACAAATCTTTATGTGACTTTTCAAGTAAGGTAGTATATTTAGCTTTTCTTGGTCCATGCGTATCCACCATACAGTAAAAAATGTTTCATAGTTCTTAATTGCCATGGGCATAACTTAAATGGAAAGAACAACCTTTTTCTCAGGACAAATCTCCCACGCCCATAAAACCTTGCTTAGCTCTATTTTACTTTTAACATATTTACTCTTCAATAGTTTCCTGCTCTCACAGAGCAAGCATGACATTTGAACATCCCACCAGTTGCTGCGTAGTGAGAATTTCCCCCAGTGTTATGAATGACCATTTTAAAGGGAATCAATTGCTTGCCTGAACAGAAATCACAGTCTTGTTCACAGTTAAGCTTTCTTGTTGTTCATGTCAACACTTTTAACACCCAATTTATGGAAGGGACATCTTTTCTTTTCAGTAATTGTTCTGATTTCTCCCAATTCTTGCATTATTATGTATCTTTTGCATTCTCTTCCATATTTACAGAAAATTTTAAGGTAGGGGTGAAGGAACTTGGAATGAAAATATGAACCACTCACAGGCAGTTAGCCAAATTAAACAGGGACAGTGGGAAGAGAGCTTAAACTATATCTGAGCTTTATTCAGGTGCAATGTGATGTTTATAACTTTTAATTTTTATGTTCTATTGCTGGAAGCACACCTCCAGTTTGTATTTATCAGCTGACTTTATGCACAGTTTCAGAACCATTATTGTGAACTTTCCTTTCTATCCATTACATGAAATAGGGTGCCATGAGAGGTGACAATTCTGCCTTCACATCTTTCTGCCAATGTAAAGCTCCTTGGCAGAGGCATAATTCTCATCAGTTATCAATTATACCCTTCATGCAGCTTGAACAGGGGAAAGTGGTTTTTGCTGACAGAAAAGTCCATCTTAGAAAGTCACAATGAATTTTAAAAAATAATGTAAACATCATCGCTACACCAACTCTGTTATGGCAGCCTAGAAAAACCAAGTACATCAAGAGTCTGCTTAGAGACAATTGTCAAGAAACGAGCTATTGGTACAAGTCCAAGGTCTGTTGTCTCATTCCTGCCAGCTAAAGAAGCTGACAGCTCCTCTGAGGGGGTGACTCCTCCCTGAAACTCACTCTCTTCTTGTGTCATAGTTTGATGATATTTCTACTGACAGATGCCACAAAATGACATTCTGAGATGATTTGGGTTCAGGCTCAATGGAATGTTTGGTTTGAACTCAAAAGTTCTTGAGGTAAAACCGCCCCAAACTTCTATGCCATGCATTTATCTACAGTTGAAACTGATAGCCTGCAGAAAGAGACATCTGCAGATATGACATGTTTAAAAACTTATCAGAACATGCCCACAGCCTTGACTGCTTTCAGATATGCAAATGAACTTTTTGATGTACAAAGTTTCTTAGGATTGCAGAATCACAGAACAATTCGGGCTGAAAGAAACTTCAGGAGGTCTCTAGTGCAACCTCTGACACAAAGCAAGGTTGTCTCTCAGATCAGACCAGGTTATTCAGGGCTTCATCCAGACTAGTTTTAAAAATCTCCAAGGATGGAGACTACATGACTGTTTATATAAAGCTTTCAGTGGTGTTTTCATATGGAGTCTAATTAGGAAAAATGGGGTATCTTAATGGAGGGAAGATTAATATTGGGAAAGTGTCTGACAAAATGGAGTTGTTTTCCCTATTCTGTTGCTCAAAACGTCCATTTCTATTACTCCTTCCTTTTGTTTGTCTTCCTCTTGTGCAGACTTCTCTTCCATTACATACAAAATTCTATGAAGGGCCATGGCATGAGGCGTGCATAAATTGGCAAACATCTGGCAGGCTTTCTTTGTTACGAACTGTAGGGCACCTCCCTGTTGTACAGATATCACAGTCTTTTGGTTTCTTTGCAACTAATGGTTGAAAATTTTTATTTTACCTAAAGTTGTTTTGCCAGTCCCAATCCAGTATGTGGTGGGTGAGTGACACTCCCAAACACTAGTTTGAGCTTCTGCCCACTGTGTGTTTTGGCAACCTTTTATTAGATATTTTTTAGATATGAGGAAGAAAATCTTTGCGATGAGGGTGGCGAGATATTGGGAATAGATTTCCCAGAGAAATTTTCCATCCCTGGAAATGTTCAAGGTCTTGTTGGGATGGGCTTTGAACAACCTGGTCTACTGGAACACATCTCTGCCCATGGCAGCAGTTGGAATTAGGTGACCTTTCAGGTCCTTTTCAACCCCAAACATTCTTTTCTATGATTCTATAACTGTTCTCACTGAGATATGTTTTTCAGAACCAAACCAAGTCCCTAAATATTAATCTGTTTTCTTATGGTTTTATTGAAGAACCCTCTCCCACAATTTCAGAATTTGCCTCAATTTTCTGCAGATTTCCCTCCTTACAATCCTGAATGGACTTCTCTCCTGCCTAGTTAACTACCTCCTTCCCATCTCTGAATGTAATTTCCAGTCACTGACTGCCTTGTCCTAGCTAAACTGCCTAGTTAAATATGGTCTACACACCCAAAAGGAACACAGAAGGTAAACACAGCAAGGTTGGCTGCAGGGAACCATGGGAGGCATGAATCTCTCCCTCTCTCTCTTTCTGTCTGAGATGGAGAGATATATGTACATTTTTGCTGTTGGTACTCCACTCTGCTCAGTCAGAGCGGGGAGCGGGACGAGGCTGCTGTGCTGCATGTGTTTGTGTGAGTGTTGTGCATGTTATCTGAATGGCCAGTTGCATACATTTCATAGTATGTACAATGCATACATGTGCTCTGTATATGCCAGCTAAGAACCCACACTCAGCCCTGTTACTGGCTGAACCCAGGTTTTGCTCATGGAGCATCCTCAGAGCCCCTGAGCTGCTGATTCTGGCCTGATTTCTCCTGACATTCTGCCTTTTACTCTGAGCTTAACTTGGGAGCTGATAACTGCATTTTCCAAGAACTTTCTCGTTCCTTCACTGTGATGATGTGTTTAAAATTCTTTAAAATGTGGGTCTTTCTCCACTGGTAACTATGAATAGAACAAGCACTGATATAAGAAAAGAAACAGTCTGATTTAGGAGCATTTATAATCTCTGCCTTCTCTGCCACCACTCCTGCCGCCTCCATTAGAAACAATTACCTTACTGCTTTTCTCTCTCTATTTATCTATCTATCCATCTATCTGTGAATCCTTAGCAATTAATTAAGATCTTGTGCTGTCATGTCAGGTTGCAGCCCAAAGTAGAAAAAAAAATAGTAGAAGAGATAAATTCACTGCTAAAACTCCTAAGAAACATTCTAGTTCTTATTCATGAGTTTTAGAGGGTCATCACTCTGTCCTAGTCAGAGGTTAGGAGAGAATATTTAAAAAGAAAAATTAAAAAACTATAAATAATACTTGTCTGCAATAGAAATATGCTGTGAAATGTAGAAATGCTGTATCCAGCAATGGAAAACCAAAATGGAAGAGGAAATACAGGCTCACCCTGAAGTGTCTGAAAACACACTATTATCTGACTGAACAGTCAGCTTTGCATGTTATCTGTATCTGGTGGTGTTAGGTCTGAAAATTTTCCAACATTTATTTGATTCTTACATGAAAAAGAAATTGAAGGTTCCTTTTGACATTCTCTGCACTCAAACAAAGTTTCAATGCTTCTTGTAGTTCATGGCATACAGGATGATATGATGGATACCATTCCTCCAGCTTCATCTTCCAGTGTAAACAAGGGTGTATAATTTCCAGCTGAAATTCTCTAATTACTGAGCCAGCTGATGTTATTTCCATCTACCTGAAGTCTTGTAAGAAACTTCACACAAGTGCCACAAAAGACCTAAGTTTCTTTTGTGAGAATGCATCACTTATGATAGTCTGGGAGTGAGGTAGAATTTAAAAAGCAGAAATCAGCTGAGAAGTATGATTTCAACTGATATGATTTTGGAGCTGATTTAGAATAACTTCCTGATAACAGACTGTATTCTTATCTGTATCTTGCATATTTTAAGGATTGTGCATGTTATCAAGTATCTGGTCCTAAAAGTGGCAGATCAATTTATGCTCATAAATGTATCAGTGAATAAGTCATGCACTGAACTAAATTCCGTCAGTAATGTCTAGTTGCGCTTTTTCAAAGGCAGATTAATTTGCATACTACAGTCACAGAATTATTAAGAAAAGCTGTAAGAAATCAGGATTTAGGTGGAGAAGTAGGCTGTTTCAGTTTTAATTCACACAGCTATTAGTTTGCTGGTAATATGAAAGAATTTAGTCTAGTTTTTTTTTTAACCAACTGTCAAGGAAAAGACCTACTCAGGACGAGTCAGCTGAGCCATGAAGATTGTGACAGACCAAGGAGTAGCAATGACAGATTGGGTCTTGCCTTCCTTTTTGATTTTTTCAACCTAAAAGTACTCTCTTCTTTTATTTACTTATATTTTTCTGAAAGTGTGCTGCTGAAAACTGGACTCCAGTGCCTGCCACTCTAGTGCCTTGGACAGCAGGATGGTTGCCTTCTGTTTCTTATATGCTCTTAATAATAATACCCTGAATAATATAACCTTTCTTTGCAAGGCCAGCACACTGTTGACTTGTATCCAGTTTTACAGCCTTTATATACCTCAGATCCTTTTTTGCAGTGTAGCTATCTAGTCACTTGTTTGCCTTGTTATGTGCATGCATTTGAGTTTCCTGCAGTACTTCATAGATGTTGTTATTGAATTTTGCTGTACTGATCTGAGCCCATTTCGCCACTTTATCAAAATTGTTTTGAATTCTAAACGTACACTCCAAAGTGCTTGAAGCCCCTCCCAGCTCAATTATCTACAAATATTTTAAGGAGCTTTTCCACTATTTCGTATTGTCCATGAGAACACTGACTAGAATTATGTGTAGTGCAGCCTTACCTTGTTCCCACCAAATATGATCTTACAGTGTGATGCAACCTAGTGATAATTATGTTAAAACTGGCTCTTTACCTGCTAGGCACCTGTGTTCAGCCAGAACCAAAATACCAGACACAGCTTTTTCTCCTGAGAGTGACTGTGCCAAAAACATTTCCCAGTTTCATCGGAGTTCGGCCTGCGCTTCTACTCTGTTTACTGAGGGAGAGGCAGCCAGTAAAGACAAACAGGTTGGTCACTGAAAAGGTTTTGTCTCAAGAAATGGATAGTGGATGCTTAAAGCTACTTCATTGCTTTTAGGAGCTTATAAATTGATTATTTAATCATTTACTTCAGTATCATTCTGCTAAGATAAAGTTATGTTTACTAATCTCTAATTCCCCAGGTGTTTATTTTTCCTTTTCTTAAAGTTAAGATCAATAATTGTCCTTCTCCATCCCTTTCAGATTAATCTATTCTCCATGAAGTCTAGAAGATAATCACTAACAATTCAAAGATTGATTTGCTCTACAATAAATTTTCTCAAGCCTTGTGACTTGAATATATATAACTTCCCTTAATACCTAAATATTCTCTGATTTATTTTTATTCTAGTCTGGCCTATGTTCACATCCCTTTGTTGTTAACAGCAATCTTATGAATCATCTGATCACTATTAACCTTTTCGTGAAAAAGGAAGTGAAAAACCCTGGGATATCTCTGCCTCTGATATGTTATCTGTTAATATCTCACTTTCCCCATAAGGCTCAAGACATTTTACTTCAATTTGCCATGCCCTCTAAAGCTTTTATATATTGTCTCTATCTCCCTTTTTTTAAAATTTTTTTTGGGCTACCATTTTCAAACTTATTACCCATTGCTGGCTTTTACACATTTGCACTTACCACTCCTTGTTTTGTCCGTTTGTACTTCTGTACTACTTTCTCAATCATCCTAAGCGATTTCCTCCTGTTTATACTTTTGGACAATACTTATTTGATTCTGAAATTCTCAGAAAGCTCCATGCGAGCTCAAGTTAGTCTTACCACATTTCCTATTTGGAATTGTTTTACTTTGATATTGTTTGTTTTTGCACTGGTTACAGTACCAAAATAATTTTCCCCACTATTCCCTTGCTCAGGATTTTACCAAATACTGATTTTATTTTTCTGTTTTTGTTTTAGGCTCATCAACAGTAATTTCCTACTCTTATTCTTGTTCATGAGAAATCCTGAATTCTAAAGAAATGAAAGCTAAAGTTCCTGTTGCAGGACCTATGGTTTTTAAAAAGCTGGTATCTTTTTTCTATGTTCCTGCTGGGGCATCATGCTGCCGAACAGGACTAATCTGCCATGGTATTTTGTGATACCAAATATAAGAGAGAAAGAGAATATTTTACAATGTGATAGTCTGCTGAAAAGTACTAATTTTCCATTATAAAGAATGCAAGGGAAAGAAGCTAATAATAAAAATGGCATTTTATGTACATGCTAGGGGTTTTTTTGGCATATGTATTTGGAAGAATGTTATTTCAACTCCTATTGAAATGCAACCATTCCAGTGCAGGCAGAATACAGCAATACCACGTATTATAAGACTGAAAGCAGTAGAGCCATTATCAGGAAGGATGAAATCTTTTTTGTGAAAAAGCTTTTTTTGAAATTCACAGATTACTGTCTTTGAAACTGACCAGGAGTTCAGTTGCTCCTTCTGAAAATGGATATTCTTGATTGATAATTCATATTAGAAAATGAATTTTGCATTCATATGTTCCATAATTATTATATGTTGAAATAGTGTCACTTCCTCTAAATATAGAGGAAGAATTCATCGCTGAGTCTGTAAGTAGGGTATTATTGCTGGATGGGAATGTATGAGCTCCTGGAGAACTTACAGCGCTTCACTCTGGGAATGAAAGGCCCCTGTACTTTATGGCAGTCTGTGTGCCTTAGGATCTGACCATGCTTTGTGTCTCACTATGCTCAAAATTCAGTTATGAGCAAAAGGCATTAATATCATATATATGGAGATAAGAATTTATTGCTAGCCCAGTCAATGTTTTAACAGGCTAATAACTCAAACTAACACAGTGGATCTTCATCATTAGTATTAACATTTTTATACTAAACCTTCCTAGCATTTATCCTTTGTTCAGTGGTGCTTTCAGTATCCCTCTGAGTCCAAGGCTGACCCTTCAACACTTTTGAAGTAGAGTGGAGAAGGGAAATATAAAATGTCATCAGCTTCCTCACGTCTTCGTCAGATGGAGCGTGATGTTCATGACAGAGATTTCTTCAGTCCTGCATCTGCTTGGATTTACTTTTGTATGTTTTCTTCACACAGACTTCTTATATGCTGCTTATTTTAATAGTTTCCAGATTATTCAGTTTTTCTCTTTGCTTTTTCCTTTACAACTAGTGTCACATTACTCATGAGGCCGCACTTATATAAAGACCACTTGTTGCCTGCTTGTTGATTGTCATCAGCATTTGCAGTCTGGGACCTCAGATAAACCTTTCAATTTTTGCTTTAGACTTCTAGATTATTTAACCCAGTTGTTATGAACTAAAACTAAGATGAAGAAATTTTTGATGATAGTTGCCTCACTTCTAGACAATTGATATCATGACTAAGCCATGCCAAGATAATTCCTAGTAAGTTCTCAGACCCTTGCACTGGAAGGACAATATGAAGCCTTTTGTTAATAACAGCAAAAATGTATTTACTGGGATACTCTCTATCTCAACAAAGGGAGTGTGGTATGACTATACTCCTAGCTTGACGCAGTTAAATTCAGCTAAATTAATCTGTGTCACCATTTCTCTTTTTTATGACTTCAATGTGATTCACCATTGATGTTTTGTCTAATAGCATTTCTGTTTCTGAATTTCCTCAGTTTAAGATGCAAATAGTGCTATTTCCCGGACTGTCATTTGTAAAGTAATTTAATAGCCCTTGAGGATGTGTGTCTCATTAATTGCTAATATTACCAAATTGTTAGTATGGGGAAGGTCCTAAAATAAGTTTGTTACTTTTGTTTTTGACAACTTAATTATTTGGTACAGTATTTAGAAACATTAATGAAACCTTTCCCTTTCCAGCAGTTACTCATGTTTAAGGTACCAAAACAACTAATGGAGCTCTGGGAAGCACAGCATACATTGCAGCTGACTGATTTTATTTGGGAGTTCTGAAATGGGTAATAATAACAGGGTGAGTCTGTTGAATCACTTTGTCATACTGTACTAATTTATCTTGGGTAATGGAACTGCAAATTGTGGTATGTGCTCTAATTTTTTGGCAGCTATAAAATGCATTTTATCTAAATATTCAGCAAAGAAGAGATGAGAAACCTTAAATCCTCATCTACTGTAGAATTAGTTATTACTTCTCATCTTGCCTTCAGCCATGAAAATCAGCCAAGAGTCCGATGGGCACTGTTATATTGCTGCAGCATATATTTCTGATGAAATGTTTTTTGTACCTTTCAGTGGTGCCCTGTGAACAGTTATGCAGGTATGCTACTGCCAAACAAGGGGTTGATGAGCTGTGATGAGATCAAGGAGTTCTACCCCAACATACCAGTATGAAAATCAGACTTAAAGGAAGGAAAAGGAAAACAGAAATCATAAGCAAGTGTAAAATGGGAAGGCATAGGCTCATGGAGAGTCTGCTGTGCCTAGGGAAGACTGTGTACAGCTGTCTCTGCAGTGACTCTTTTCTTGTGTGCTTCTGCAGATAGAGGAGGGGCCCTGTGGTCCATGTCTTGGGTGGAAAGTTTCACCAGAGAATATCACAGAATCATAGAATAATTTGGTTTTGAAGGCATCTTAAATATCATCTGGTTCTAACCCCTCTGCCATGGGCAGGAACAACTTCTACTAGACCAGTTTGTTCAAAGCCCCATCCAACCTGGCCTTGAACACTTCCAGGGATGGGGTGTGTCTATAGCTTCTCTGGTCAATCTGTTCCAGTGCCTCACCACCTTCACCTTCTTCCTACTATCTAGTCTATACCTGCCCTCCTTTTGTTTTAAGCTATTCCTCCTTGTCCTATCACTGCATGCCCTTGTAGTATCTAAGGGACAAGAATTTCTAAGGGAAGAGTGTTTCACTTTGTGTTTATTTCTGCATCTGTTTTTCCTTCTGACCACTGACAAACCCAGAAAGGAAGGACTTCCTTGTCAATAGCTAGAAGGCTGTTTCCAATGGTAAGGGTAGAGAACCTTCCAGAGGCTACAGGCTCAATTCTCAGTGAAGATAAAGCCTTTTTACACTTTTAAATCTTCAGGAGAGGAAACCCACAAGAGCCATGACACAATTTACAGTTAATATATGATTGGACTGGGAGCAAAAAATGACTGATTTTATTTATTAAAGCAATCACACAAAATACTTTCCTATTCTCTGTAGAAACAAATGGGGTTTTGTTGGGGGCCACTGAAGGTTCCAAATTAGAGTCTGACTTAGGGTTACAACATATATTGTTGTACATACTTAAATAACTATATGGTATATTATTTAGAATACATGCTTACAAGCTATACTAGTTTTTCATTGTATCTGTAGTACTATACAGCTTCTAAATGATTGCATGGAATAATTACCTTCAATGTGGCACATACACAAGTATAGTAATCTTTCTGAGAGTGAACATCAACATTATTAATAAAAGAAACAATCTGGAAAGGGCACATGAAGACATTTAAAAACATGCTTGAAATCAGACATGAAAACCCACTACTTCTGCAGCAATAAATGCTGGCTGAAATATGGTATGGACTCCTTACGCCACTTCCTAGCCTCCCCTGATTATGAAGGCAGAGCTACCTATACATTAAAAGAGAAGGGCATAGCTTCTAGTTTCAAACTGGTAGTTTGTTAAAAGGAAGGGCTCAGTTAGTGTTCTTATACTAGTGTTTAATGAGCTGATATGCCTATAATCAGAGGAAAGGTACCAAATGTACCTGTAATGTTACATGAGCGAGTTATTAGCCTTTTTTAACTACTGTGTTGGTACGTCAGAGTAGAGTCATGGAGATGACATGCACTTAGCAGTAGGGAATTTATATGAAAAGCAATCCTGAAATATAACTGGTAATAAAAAAAATCTATTAATGTCTTATAATATGTTAATAGGGTCTTAACACTGAGTTGCTGAATGATGTAAGTAGAAGGTAGTAATTAAGAAGTCAGAGGTTAGAATGTTATTAGCAGCTATATGCATGGATATGGAAACCCCCTAAAAAGTCTGACTGCTTGCCACAGACCTACACATGCTGACTCAGGGTGAGAGGTAAATATTGTGTCATGTCATGGACAATTTTTAAGGATATTTTCTATTTGATTCTCTACTTCCTGCATCAATAGAGCTGGAAATTTTAGCACATGCTGCAGTTTTTGGTGGCAGCAAAATACATTTCTAAAATATTCACTAAAGAGAATATGATGAGAAACCCTGAATCCTAATTTACTGAGGAGTTTGTCATGACTTCTCATTTTGCCTTTGGCCATGAAAATCATCCAAGAAGAAGATGGCTACTTTGCTGTTTCCTATTCTATATATTTCTACTATAATTCTTTTATAAATAGATTGTATCCTGTGCTGGGTCATGCAAAGCTCAGCACAGAGTTAGTAAGAAGCACTATCTCAGTGTACAGTGAGTTAACTCTCATGTGGCTGTGAAACCTTACTGAGCTCTGTGGTATCTGTAAGGATGATGTCTAGCAAAAGTTGGTGTTACCACCATCTTTATCCATAATAGCCTGAGGACTAAAGCAGATGGCTGCAGGTGGTACATTCACTCTTTAACAGCTACCTGGACTACACAGAAACCAGGATCACTGACAACCCTTGATTAAAACCAGAGTGCAGAGGAAAGGTCACTGCTGCTTTTTGAACTCAACATACAGATTTCAGCTGAGGAAAGAACACGCTTCTCTGTTTTCTGGGTTTCTCTTGACCTTTCCAGCTCCTTTCTGGACAACATTTAGGACAGAGCTAAATGAAGCTTCACAGATGGCAGACTGAATTTGCCCTTTTTCCACCAGGGGAATCCTGGTTTAACAGGTCAAAAATTAATGCCCTGGACTGGAAACAATTGTCACAATTGCAGTGAAGAACAAAAGCCTAGTTCTTTGACAACGTTGCTATCTAGTGAAGATGGTTAATAAAAACGAGCACAGCAGAGTTATTGGTTTCCTCAAACTACAGTTTAGAGTTCTTCTGGGACAGTCTTGGTTCTTGTCAGGCTGGGACAGAAGGCTTAATTGTGGGGAACATATTGCAAAAATAATCCACTTGACTTTCACTAAGCCACTAAAGCAGTCAGCCACAAATGAATACTTTTTGAAATGTTGTCATATTTATAGTAACAAGCAATACATTTAAGTAGCAGAGGAGTCATAAAGGAAGCTCAGTATTAAGAGTTTTGAAGCAGAAACTAAATTAGGCTTAACTAAATTATTTCCTCCCATGATTTTTACATGACTTCCCATGACTGCCTCTTTTGTCCAAGGAATATATCTCAATCTCAGGATTGTATGAATTCACCTGCATAATCAAAATCTTCCGAACACAATTCAGGAATGGTACCAAATTGCACCACAAACAATTATGTTGAATGTATTTCCTAGTCCTGTGAATAGAGAAAAACTCTGGATATGTATGACCAAAAAAGACCTTCATCCACATAATCCACTTGGTGAAGATTTGAAAGTTTAAGGGTTCCTTGTGAATTTTCCTTTAGGAGAAAGAAAAGGAAGTGTGGATACAAATATGCAGCTAGCAAGAATTTCTCTTGCTTCCTTCCAGTCCCGTGAGATAGTTTTCTCTTTCACAGAAGATATTAGTAGTGTTCTGTAAGCTATGAACACCTGCGACCTTGCAAACCTTTGTTTATAGCACAATAGAAAAATATTTTGACAATGGATGTTTTAGGATTTTAGCCAATCACCCCAAAGGGTGGCTGATCCTTTGACCAATTAGACTATGAAGAAAAATGTCTATAAAAGAGTTGTAAAATAATTAAATAAATCAATCTTGCTGCACAATTCCTGCCTGCTGGATCTCTCTTCTCCTCCCTACCACTGCGGGATACTGCGATAAGGAAGAATTGTATCTGGATGCAGGCAAATTAATTCAGAAGTTGCTGCTATTGCAGTCTATCATGTGATAGTTTTAATTAACTCTACATTTTTCTGCCATAGCCCTGTACTTTGTGACAGCCTTTTTCTTCTTTTTCTTTCCATCCTAAATTTAGTCACAGTCACTTTGTACTAATTTGTTGTCCCCCTGTTCTGCTAATGCATATCATTATAAACTCTGTTGGGCTAAACAAGTCTCCTTTTCCCTCATCATCATAGTACCGTGCTCTGCAACAGTTCTAGTTTGAGTGTATTTCTCTTAAGCACGACTGATTACAATTATACTGACAATCCTGATTTCTATTTTAATTTAGTTTCCCTAATTAAAGTTTAACTGGCTCAATAGATCTAATCTTCTACATAGTAATAATTTGGAGTCCTCCAAAATTTAGATAATGCAGCCTGAGAAAGAGATCTTAAAGATATTTTCTTCAGGAAGCTCCAAGAATTTGCTCTGTGATCTCAAAATAGTGTCAGCTTAAGTACTCAATGGCCCTCAGTTTCTGATACTGTAAGTTGCTGTGTCTGTTTAAATATTTATATAATTGAGATACCTACCTCTTTAACGGAGTTTTTTGTTTTTTAAATATATTGTCTTCTGGATAAATAATGGAATTCTTTCTTAGTTAATAATATCATATAGCTTGAAATTTGGAAATGACAGATAAAAAGAAAAGAGGAACCCCGTGTTTTGGAATGGTGTTAACTTATGGTTTACTGGCTTAAATCAAAACAGGGCCTTCTATCACATCACACTGATACTGTGAAATAAAAAACATTCGACTTTTTTTGACCTAAACTAGGTGTTATGATCCAGTTTTAAGGTTCTTAGAAATGCCTCTGCCCGAATTAAGGTGCAAAAGAGACCATATGCCAGTGACAATAGTAGGGGTTTTATTTGATGGTAAATATGAGAGAGAGTGAGAGAGAGAGAGAAAGAAGGAAAGAAAGAAGTAGAAAATAGGTGGGGGGGGGGGACAGAAAGAGTGACAGGACAGAATAAGGAAAATATTCCCACTTCATGGATCCCAGCGATGTTCGTTGATCCTCTCCAGCTGGTCTCTTGGTGGTGAAGGTCCCCGAGAAGGCAGAGAGTCCCATGGGTTTCTATGCTCAGGCTGGGTGGGCATGTCCGGCCATGTCCCCCTGGGGTGGGGGTCAGTCTCTCACAGCAGACTCTGGGTCTGTTGCACCATGTGCAGCCCTGTGGGGCCAAGCCTCTCACGGGAATGTCCCATGGATGTGGCCTGTGGGGTTGGGGGTTCCACAGCTGGGCCGGTTTGTGTAACGGAGGATGGGTGTTTATTGCCTCTCACCAGAGGTTGCACCATGCACCCAAAACCTCCTCCTTCCCCCTACTCAGCTGGGGGGAGTCTGTGTAAACCTGGCTTCTGTGAGCTGTGCTCTCCCCCCACCCCAAACTCAGCTGGGGATAGTGGCAGCTGGTGGCTTTGGCCTTTTGTGGATGCACACCTTTCCCTCAGCCTGAGGTGATTGAACAATGCATTTCCCTTTATTTAATCAACAGTTTGACTTTCAGTTCAAAGTCCCACTCTTCAGGGAGGCTTCTTTGGTTGTAGCTTCTTTATAATGAGCAAAACTTTATATCAATATTAGAGGCATGAACTATTTTCAGTCTCCGACACTAGCGTGATGACTCTTGGTACTATTTGTTGTAATTTTATTGCACCATGGTGACATAGCTGAGTGGTAAACTGAAGAAATTTATATTCAAAACCTTGGCTGGGAGTGACAATGACTGTTAAAATGAAGAAAAAGGAAGGTGGATGACTGTGTTATAGATATGATGGGGTTTGGCCCAGGAAAGTGCTTGCTCTATGAACATTGAACTTCTACTTGAGAGCACTTAACAGTGCAGTCAAATGTCTCTTTCTTTGCATAATAGATATAAATACAGATACACATATATATATAAAATAAATGAAAAAGTTTATATGTTATTATTTAATTATTATTTATGATGTTTTATGTTTTGCTAATTTACTTTTCTGCATTTCCTCACTTGGAATTCATACTCCCAGCTATTAGATCACATGTTGGGTCTGGTCTTGTAATGTAAAATATAACATTCATCCTTTATTCCTACCCTTCATACACTTTCCTTAAGTCCTCTGGGAATTCTGCCTTAGTACATAGAATAGACTAGAGGAGATTCTCTCTTAGTCCAGACTAACTGGGAGAGAGTTATGACAAAATCTAGATGGGCACTTTTTAGTTAAATGAGTCCCACAGGATATGAAGCAACCCAGACTGCTTTATTTGTTTAGGAGGAAAAGGTAAAGAGAGAAGACATATGCCTCTTCTTCATATGCAATTAGTCTAATACTATCTCCCTTCTGAGCAGGTGAATTCCCAGAACATACAACTACAGTGGTAATGACAACTCTGAGTCATTTAAACCAAGTAAATAAATTACTATCCTCCATTATTTGAAATTGAATATCTATAAAGAAGGTTTTTCTGACAAATGGGTGCAAAAAACCAGTTGACAAATTCTTGGAAAATAAGTTGTACACTGAGAAACTTGTTGACCATTATACCATCTCCAGAAGCAAGAAAACCATCCCAGGAGATATATTTTCTTTGTAATGAAATGTCAAGATCTGTGTTTAATGATTTTTGATCCTTTTAAAACAATTTTTTTCTGAAAGTTGCCTCCTCAGATGTAGAAGTAGCAGAGTGTATGCTTTGAAGAATTGACAAATCAATAAAAAAAAATAAAAGGTACCTTTGCTACATGATTTCAAAATCACCAGTATATTGTAGGAAAGAATGAGAAAAAGCAGTACTATGTGTTTTCAAATAGCAAGAAGTCCTCTGCTAAAATGAGATTAGCGGAAGTTGTTATTATATAGTGAATAGTAATCTGCGTTGTTTTAGACAAATTGACTGGATTAAATAGAGTTGAATAAGAAAAAGAGGGAAAAGAAAGGGGTGGAAAGTAATTTTCCTTTCCTTCTTTTATTAGCCTCAGAATTTTCAAAATGGGAGCTGATTATGTTCCCCCTTGTGCTCCACCTTGTGTTTGGGTTTTGTTGGGTTTGATGGCCACCCTTGTGTATGGGTTTTGCTGGAATACTATTAATTCATAAAACTGAAATTCATTGGATATGAATGTGTCTCTTGCAGTGTGTGGTCTCTGTTGAACTAAGTTATGTGCTCAGCGAGCGCCTGGCAAAGGTGTGCAAAGACACTGGGGAGACGATAAATGAAGCACTTCACAGAATCACAGAATCACACGGAATCACAGAATCACCAGGTTGGAAGAGACCTTTAAGATCACTGAGTCCAACCCATGCCCTAACACCACTTCAAGTAAACCATGGCACTGAGTGCCACATCCAGTCTTTTTTTAAACACATCCAGGGATGGTGACTCCACCACCTCCATGGACAGATGATTCCAGTACTTTATCACTCTTTCAGTAAAAGGCTTTTTCCTAACATCCAACCTAAATTTCCCTTGGCGCAGCTTGAGACTGTGTCCTCTTGTACTGTCAGTTGCTGCCTGGAAAAAGAGACCAACCCCCGCCTGACTACAACCACCTTTCAGGTAGTTGTAGAGAGTGAAAAGGTCACCTCTGAGTCTCCTTTTCTCCAGGCTAAAAAACCCCAGTTCCCTCAGTTGTTCCTCACAGGGCTTGTGTTCCAAGCCCTTCACCAGCCTTGCAGCCCTCCTTTGGATGTGTTCCACTGTCTCAACGTCCTTCCTGACTGAGGGGCACAGAACTGGACACAGCACTCAAGGTACGGCCTCACTGGTGCCAAGTACAGGGGAAGAATGACTTCCCTGGTCCTGCTGGCCACACTATTCTTGATACAGGCCAGGATGCCATTGACCTTCTTGACCACCAGGGCACACTGCTGGCTCACGTTCAGTTGGCTGTCGACCAGTATCCCCAGGTCCCTTTCTGCCTGGGCACTGCCCAGCCACACTGCCTATAGCGTTGCAGGGGGTTATTGTGGCCAACATGCAGGACTTGGCATTGGACTTGTTAAACTTCATCTTACTGGACTCTGCCCATCTATCCAACCCTTCCAGGTCTCTTTGCAGAGCCCTCCTACCTTCCAACAGATCAACACACACTCCCAGCTTAGTGTCATCTGCAAATTTACTGATAGTAGACTCAATACCTTCACCCATGTTGTCAATAAAAATATTAAACAAAACCGGCCCCAGCCCATATCCCTGAGGACTGGCTGCCAACTGGATGCAGCACCCTTCACCAAGACTCTCTGGGCCTGGCCATCCAGCCAGTTCTTAACTCAGAAAACAGTGCACCTCTCCAAGATGTGGGCTGCCAGCTTTTCCAGGAGTTTACTGTGGGAGACAGTATCAAAGGCCTTGCTGAACTCCAAATAGACAACATCCACAGCCTTTCCTGCATCCACCAGGCGGGTCACTTGGTCATAAAAGGAGATTAGGTTGGTCAGACATGACCTACCCCTCCTAAACCCATGCTGGCTGGGTCTGATCCCCCAGGCATCCTGTAGGGGCTGTGTGATGGCATTCAAACAGTTTCATTACCTTACTGGGTACCAAGGTCAGACTAACTGGCCTATAATTTCCAGGATCCTCCTTCCTACCCTTCTTGTGAATGGGCATGACATTGGGCAGCTTCCAGTCATCTGGAACCTCACCAGTGAAGCAGGACTTTTGGTAAATGATGGAGAGCGGCTTCTCAAGCTCATCTGCCAGCTCCCTCATCACCCTGGGATGGATCCCATCTGGACCTGTAGATTTATGAACATCCAAGCAGCTCAGCAGTTCTCTGACTGCTTCCTCTTGGAAAACAGGGGGAACATTCTATTCCCTGGCACCATTTACCAACCCAGGAGGACAGTTCTCCTGAGGACAAACTGTCTTTCCGATAAAGACTGAGGCAAAGAAGGCCTTAAACACCTCCACCTTCTCCCCATCTGCAGTCACTAAATTCCCTCTCGCATCCACTAGAGAACTGAGGTTACCCTTCCTTTAGCCATTAATATATTTGTAAAAACTTTTTTTATTATCCTTCACAAAAGTTGCCAAATTAAGTTCTGAGCTTGGGCCTCTCTAATTTTTTTTCTACGTGCCCAAACAACCCCCTAAAATATTTCCTGAGATACCTGACCCTCCTTCCAAAGATGATACATCCTCTTTTTATTCTTTAGTTACCTCTTTTTATTCCTTAGTTCCTTCAAAAGCTCCTTGCCCATCCAGGCTGGACATTTGCCTCTGACTCATCTTTCGGCCCACAGGGACAGTCTATTCCTGTGCCCTCAAGATCTCTGTTTTGAAGCATGCCCACACTTCCTGGACTCCATTGTTTTTAAGGGCTGCTTCCCAAGAAACTCTCCAAATAAGTCTCCTAAATAGACCAAAGTCTGCCCTCTGGAAGTCTAGTGTGAAACTTTTATTGATGCCCCTCCTTATTTAACCAAATATTGAAAACTCTTTAATTTCATTATCAGTATGCCTCAGATGGTCTCCAACCACCACATCTCCCACCAGCCCATCCTTATTGGCAAACAGCAGGTCTAGCGTAGTGCCTCCCCTGGTGGGCTCACTCACCAGCTGTGACAAGAAGTTGTCCTCCACACACTCTAAGGACCTCCTGGACTGCCTCTG
The DNA here is from genome assembly GCF_020740725.1 of Corvus hawaiiensis. Classification (NCBI taxonomy): domain Eukaryota; kingdom Metazoa; phylum Chordata; class Aves; order Passeriformes; family Corvidae; genus Corvus; species Corvus hawaiiensis. Next base: position 47,477,237 of record NC_063216.1, read on the forward strand.
CTCTGCTGTATTGAGTTCCCAGCAGATGTCTGGTAGGTTAAAGTCACCTACAAGAACAAGGGCTGGTGATCCTGAAGCCTCCTCCAGCTGCTTGTAGAATAAGTTATCCACCTCTTCTTCCTGGTTGGGTGGTCAATAACAGACTCCCACCAGGATGTCAGCCTTATTGGCCATCCCTTTAATTCTTACCCATAGGCATTCAACTTTATTGTCATTAGTTTCAATTTCCATGGCATCAAATGGCCTTAATATAAAGGGCCACCCCTCCACCTCTTCTCCCTCTCCTGTCTCTTCTGAAGAGATTGTAGCCATCCAGTGCAGTGCTCCAGTTATGTGAGTCATCCCACCATGTTTCCTTGATGGTGACTGCATCACAGCTTTGCTGCTGTACCATGGCTTCCAGCTCTTGTTTGTTACCCATGCTGCATGCATTCGTGTACATGCACTTCAGCTGGGCTGCTGACTTCACCCCTGGCTATGGCTTACCAGCCTTGGGCTTGCTTCTGAAGAGCCCAGTTGCATCCTCTTCCCACTTCACCCCCTTCACTTAGCTGATATTGCCAAAGTCAATCTGAGTGAGTCACTGACAGTGTCCTCTCTGAAAAATACACCTCCACTGTCCTCAGCACAAGGAAAGGAATGTGAACCACCAGCCTGTAGTGTTCCTCCCTGTGCTAAATGACTCAGTACCTGTCCCAGTTTGGCAAACAGGCCTACAGACCACAGAGGCATTAGTACCTCAAACCTAAGGACGAGAAAGACATTAGTACCTGAAACCAGAAAGACATTAGTACCTCAAACAACATGGTGATTACTTTACCCCAATACAAAGTAATTAAAACCAAGCCAAAATGTAATTAGTACAGGTTTTTTTCACTTTCCTCAAACCCTACATTGGGTGCCAAAATTATTTTTCCCGGTTTGAGACAAATTGGAGGAAACTTCCTCTGATAGAAAGCAGGTCTCAGCTGTCCCTCCCCCACCAGGTTCAGGAAAAAAAATTCTTCAGAGGAAAGTGAAAAAAAAGTTATTTATTTAAGAAGCAGGGTGCACGCAGGCACCAAAAAGAATGGATAATGTTAAATAACAAAACCTCTCACTGTGGAGAAAACTTGGGGAGATTCAGAGCTCTTTGTAGGTGATGGCTGTGCTCCCTCTGGAGCTGGGGTGCAGCTTGGGCCCGCCCGGGCTGCAGTGTACAGCCTCCCGGTGATGTTCTGGTGTTGCTGAACAGTCCAGAAGAGAAGAAGAAGAAGCCAAAGTCCCAAGAAAACCTTTTTCCTCAGCTAATGAACAAGAAGCCAGATAAAAAGAAAAGGAATGTAACTCTCTTCCCTGCTTCTGAAGCTGAGAGCTGGTGAGCAAACAAACGAGTTATCTGTGTTTTTGTGCACAGCTGCCGAAAGAATTCCACCAGCTCCCCCTCCCTCTCCTGGACCTAGCTTTAAAGGCACAGGACTCATGTCTGACATAGGGCAGATGATAGGGAATACAGTATCATACAGTCACCCCAGGACAGTACCTATTCTGAGCTGGTCAAAACTGAAACCAAGCTTACCCAAGGAGATAATGAATGGGGTGATGTGAAACTTAAATTAACTATTCTGTCCTCTGGTGGAAACAAAGCCACAAAGCTAGTAAAAAAGTTAAAATGGTAACAAGTCAGCAGAGGGCTTTTCAAGTTGCTACACAACAGTGTCTCCAGAAAAGTCATGAAACTCAAAAAGGCTGGGGAAAAGCCTCTATGTTCAACAAATCCATATTTGGTGAAAAACCACTTTTAATAGGGTGAAGGTAAATTTGCTCTGACCTTACTATTTGTGTTGTGCTTTTTAGAGTGACTTAGCATGTTTTGTAGTAAACCAGGATCAAAGGTAGAAACATATTAGAGACTGTGAACCTTTTTTTTTCCATAAAGTGTCTCTGTGAAAGATGTGGCCATTTATCAAGAGTTGTGGTCCAACATGGAAGATAGTGAACTGGACCAGTGAAACAGTTACCGCCATGAGAAGGGGACTAACACAAGGAAGGTGAAGTGGGCCAGAACAGGAGGACTTCTGCTATGGAAACTGGTTAGCCACATGTCTACCACATGCTGCCTCAGGAGAGCAAAATATGCGGCATTACAGCTTCAGCATTACCATCATGTAGGAAATCTTTCTGCACAAGGGACTAAGAATCTGGAAGACTGTAAGTGTAAATCCTGTAAATCTGCTGTAACATTTTGAAAAAGTGCAACTGATTTAGAAACTGCCTTTTCATGTTCCCCCTCCCTTGTGAAACTCCAAGTACTGCATTTCTTTTGAGAAGCAGCATAAACCTGAACTCCCTCTGCTGCCTGTCTACAGCAGTCTGTTGTTTTCCAGTGACTGACATATTAATAAACTATATAAAGTAATTGTTCAAAGGACAGTAATGAAGTGATTGCTTGGTATATACCTATCATTTGTTTGAGTATATTCCTCTGTGAATGTCAACATTTTATTTTACACTTAAATAGTTACAAAGTCGAGTAGTAGGTTTTTGCTATAATTGACATCAGACACTTATGTTTTTTGCTGCCTTTATGTGGAAAAAACATTCTTGTTTGAATGAAGCTTAAACTTTGTCAGTTTATGTAAGTGAAAAGACAACATTACTTGTTGCTATGTTCAAAAATCTCATGGGAAGATATCATGCTATCATTCTCCTGCATTGTTCTAAAAGTGTAAATAGAATAACTTGACTAAATTACAAGAACAAAATTCTGTAACTATTAGTTTTCACAGAATGAAATACATTTCTATTTGAAATGGAAAACACTAATTATTAACAGCAAGCAATTTTCTCCTGTAATATATTGCTAGTTTTTCACTCTTCTTCTTCTCTTTGAGTTTACTAAAATGAAAACAAATATTACAACTTTATAGGTGCACCTGTGTAAGTATTGATATCAGGAAAGTGGACTGTAAATGAGACACTCTTCTAGAAGGAAACAAAACTTAACTCTTACAGCCAATCTTAACAGCAGTTTTTCCAGACTGCTAGTTTTTCAGTTACATTCATTACTGACCTGCTAATTTTATGTTACCTAACACTGAATTAAGTTATGGGATGAATCTCCCTAAGGGCTATCACAAGTCATATGAAGAACATGATTGGGAAAAGCCACCATGGATTCATCAAGGGCAAATCATGCTTGGCAAACACGATCATCTTCTAGGAAACAGTAACCTGCTCAGCTGATGTTGGGTGAGGGTGGACACTGTCTACCTGGAGTTCCCCAAGGCTTTCAATACAAGAATCATAATTCAGGAGTGCAGCATAGACTGGGATCTACCTGACTGGGAGCAGCTCTGTTGAAAAAGATCTAGGGCCCCTTGTGGACAAAACACTCGGTATGAGTGAACAGTGTGCTCTGCAGCAGAGAAACCCAAGAGGTTGCATTAATAAGAACATCACCAAGAGATAAAGACGTTATCCCACTCAGCACCTCTCAGGCCACACAGTATTTGGTCTCTCCTATGCTAAAATAATGTGGACTGGCTGGAAGGAGTCCAGGCAAGGGCCACAAACATGACTGGAAAGCCTGCCGTATGAGGAAAGGCTGAGAAAACAGGGCTTGTTCAACTTGAGAAAAGAAGGCTTAAGGGAGACCTTATCACCATGTTCCGGTATTTAAAGGATGTCTACAAAGAGGATGGAGACTCATGTGGAGTCACATGGAAAGAAGGAGGAGTAATGGGCACAATTTAGTCTTATCTAGAATATGATTTTACCAAGAAAAATTGGACCAGAAAATGTTTGAGGTCCCTTCCAACCTGGAACTCTGTGATTCTATGAATGATAATCTTCACCTAATGTTTAATGAGAATATGATAACTTTAATTAGAAAGAACTTTGTTATTATGCATGTAAGTTTGTTGTTCCTTTTAGTCATTTTGCCTTTAGAAGAATTTACTATTTTCACTGTATTTTTTATGCTAAAGCAGATCTATAAAAACATTCTGTGCAAACGGGCCAAATGATTTATGCTTGCAAATTCTGATTTTTAAAAATAGATAGTATTTTATATGGCTTCCAAAAAATGTGCATATGTTTATATTGATGACAGATGATGAGACTGATGAAGTGCTTTTCCAGATTGCATTAAACTAGAATTTCCTTGGACAGCCTTCTTTCCTGGTTGTAATTTTGTCCTGCTTCTGCTTAAGAAAGAGCAGGGGTATTTCCCTCTCTTTCCATCCACAAAAAATCCCCCTCTGGGATTTTTCCTTCCCCCTTTCTCTGTTTTTTTAGTCATCCAGATCTCTGAACCCAACTGTAGGAAATACTACTTGTCAGACCACAGAGGCACCAGGCTACGCTCAGGAAAAATTAAGCTGCTGATGGGTAATGTGTCTTATAGCAGAGCTTTTCTTTGATTGGCGGCCCTGCTAGGAAAGTTTCCCAAATGCAATACAGCACCACAGCTTCTCTATTGTTCTACAAGATACAGATGCTGAGTGAAATATTGTCATGCCTTAGTACCAAACATAGAATATCAGTGTGTGATAGGAGAACATAAGTGTGAACAACTGCACTGATCACAGGAAGTGTGAGACTTGATATGCCTGCAACATGGTCCACAAACCAGTGCAGAAAATATTTGTGGTGTTTGCAAATCAACACATTGGCCTCCATGCTTATACTGTTTGCCGCACCTTCCACTCTCTGAGCCATCGTGTTTTGCATGAACCAGAATATCTTTAAAGGAGGACTTCTCTTGATTTTTTTTGTAAAAACCTTTGACATAATATCATCCTTCACTAGTGATAATAATTAATATAGAAATAACATGAACAGTTCTGATTGCCCTGAATTTATCTCATAATGCCTTTGTTTCCTAATTCTGTCATGTATGAGCAAAATCACCATTAGTTACTGATCTCTTTCTTAGTCTAGTTGTTTGCCACCCTGCTGCTTAAATAGTTACCTTGAAATTCTACCACTGAAAATGTGGAAAAGTAACTAAATTTTAGTACTCCAGCAGTCTCTTCCTCGCCAGACTCCCAAAATTTTAGCTATGCAAAAAGCCCATGTGACTGAAATTCCTCAGTATCTCATTCACCAACATATGGCTGTTCTCAAGTCAGAAAAAGGATAGCCAAGACCTCTACCCACAAGCAGTCAAATTAGAACAAACATAGATTGGTAGAAATGGTGTCACTGGAAATGCAATTATGTTGCCTAATTTAGGCAGTCATATATGGTTCTCCCAAACAATGCCATTGAAAACATAAAAGTAATACATAAATGGTTTCATTTTCTTTTATTTTATGAGCTGGGTCACAAAATAAATATATTATATGAAAATGATAGGAAAAAAAATCTTTATTTTTATAAAGCAAACGTTTAAAATTACTCATCAATGTAACACCCTCATTTAGGTATTACATGAAAATAAAGTTGTTATTTCTATATTTTGAAATTATAGGTGCAAAAAAGAAAAATACATGAAATATTATTTTATACAATGATGGTGAAACATTGTGATACACAACCATCTGAAATTTCAGAGTCACAATTGTAAATATCTGAGAGTTGTGACATAGAATTCTCTAAAGACATAAGAAATTATCTTCATGACAATTAAAAAATCAAGTTGAGTTTCAAGAATTATAGAGTAAGAATCAAGTAGAAAACACTTTTCAGTGTTTTATAACAGTTTATGGGGACCTCAAGCTTGGCATACTAACCCTGGAAGAAATGTGAATTTGTGGACAAGAATAGGCTAAGAAATGTAAGGGTGTGTGGAAGGAGAGAGTGGATACTCTCTTGAGGGTATCTGGTCAAGGACTTTTCAATACAAAAGGGCATAATAAGAAAAGGAAGAAGCCATAAAAAGAATATACAGATACAAACCTGAGAGATGAATATAAGGGAGGCAGAGAGCAGAACACACCTCCTCAGACACAGTAATTGATGGACCATTATATTAATCCTTTCTTAAATATCTTTCTGTGTCATCTCGCTCTCTGCCCCACCTGTCCTGCAAAGACTACGTGCCAATTACTAGGGCGGCCACTGTGAGCAGATTTGGTGCCATCTGGAGTCAGACTGGGGGTATGGGTGCCCCACAGTCTGTGCTATCAACTACTGGAGCACGGGGCATCTCAGTGTCAGCTGCCTCAGTGGGTGGGGCATCTCTGCCTCTCTCCATTGTGGTGTGTGTTCCAAAAAAATCGAGCTACTGTGGGTGACCAGTGTAAACGAGGTCACTGAGGGGCTCAGTGCTGTCAGCTGGAGTGGGACAGCCCACGTACCCCATGCCAACTTTTGGGGGAGCCAGAGTCTGCATCGTCCCCAGACTGGGATGGGTGTGGTGTGACTGTGTCATTCACCAGCAAACTTCAGGCTGGAGCAGCCAGCAATCATGGGAGCCTGGGTTTAGGCATGGAATCAGGCTGCTGGGGGGGGGTCTCTGCGTGTATTCAGGGGACCTGAAAATCTGTGCGTGTGTGTGACTCCAGAGAGCGTCCTGTGTGTGCCTTTGTGTGTGTGTGTGTGCCTGGGGTATGTGCTCACCTTCACTACCCACTGAACCTGCAAACCTGGGTAGAAGCCCTGGATCCACAGGCATACCAAGCTGGGGTCCAGTGGTCAAGCAGAAGAGTCCTGGTCCACAGCTACTGGAGGGAGCAGTTGCTCCTAACATTCCTTAATAAGAACTACAAAAAAAGCTTCTGAATAAGAGGAAAATATAGGACAACTCCAGCTTGGAAAAGGTATGTTGTGGAGGATTATAAACCCATGAATGGTTTAGAGAAGGTGAATGGGAGCTAATAGCTTCCTCATATGAGAAGCAAGGAGCTTGGTGAAGACAGGTGTCTGTCTTCACTTCTTTCATATAATTCATGATGAAATTACTGCATTTGTTGTCATAAGAATCTGTGGAGGCCGGGAGTAAAAATGGATTCAAAGACAGATTAGACAAGCTCATGGAAGGCAGTTCCCCTGGTAGCTATTAAATGTGATGGAGAGATGCAATGTCCAGCTCATGAAATCCCTAAGCACACATTGCTGGAAGCTGTGAGGCTACGCTTGGATCACACTGTTCCTACTCTTCCTGATATAATCTTTCCCAAAGCATCTATTAGGAAACTACTATTGGAAGCAGGACTGACCTAGTTTGGCAATTTTTATGCCCTTCTGTTACTAAGGCCTGAGCATTAATCTTGACTTGCCCTGAGTACTGCTATAAAACCTTCAAATACAGTCCTCCAGTACTGAAAACAGATGTGTTCTCCAGGTCTTTTGCCAGGGGATAATATCTATGTGGCTTGTGACAGCCTGTGTTTAAACATCTTCCTTCAGCCTGTTCTGTATCTCATGGCTGAATACATTACTTTAAAGATTGTGATCTAGGAGAAGAGAGGAAGGCTGCCTTTTTCCTTTGTCAGGTGGAGTCCTTTCAGGGCAGAAGATGAGAGGCTTTATCTGGGCAGATGGATATGGAGGAGAGCAGAGGGAGCTGGCAGAGAGAAGGGCATACTCTGCAGGATGCTCCAGTGGCAGCCAGACTGGAAGGCTACTGAAAAGCATGGTAGACTGAAGTGTAGCCAAAGCTGTGATGGAAAGTAGTTTTTTCCCCATGGAGCAGAGGAAAATCCTAGAATCATAGAATGGAAGGGACCTCTAAGGGTCTCCTAGTCCAAATCCTTGCAATGAACAGGGACAACTTCAGCTAAAACTGGTTGCTCAGAGCCCTCTCCAGCCTGGCCCTGAATGTTAACAGGGATAGGGCAATGTACCATGGAAAGCCTTTGCAAGTTGCCGGACTGAGAACAACACTGATCTAGGAAGTACACAGGACTAAAGGGATTTAGTTTGGTGGTTTTTTTTGGTTTGGTTTTTTTTTTTTTTTCTCACTCAGCAGATCAGTTTTTTCTACTTTAAATGTTAGATTTTTCTAATTTGAATTCAAGTAAAATGCATCTTTTAAGATGTGGATTTGCGGGACCTAAGTGTGTTTACTATAACATGTCGGAAATAACCTGGAGCAAATTAATCTCAAAGCTTTGGCTCCATCGGAGTCCTGTCACATAGTCCATATTATATTGGATATTATAAAAAAGATTTGCTGAAAGAAGAAAACCTAGACCATAGTGAATATGAGATTTAATAAAACTGCTGTTGTCTGAGCTAATTTTCCTTTCCACTGGCTTGAGCTTCATTCACAGCACTATCTTTTTATAGTAAATGACTGTTCAAGCTGCATTACTGTTAAACTATGAATGACAGGCTCTGGGTGTTGGCATAATATCATTTAGCTCAGCTTGGTTGGTAAATTCCAACATAACATTTCTTCAGAGACAAAACCCAGCTTGTTTTTACCTTTGTGGTCTTAATTTCTAGCAAGGGTGAGACGAGAAATATATCTCTTTTGTACTCAGTAGTGACTTAAAGTAGGAAAACTATCTCTAGAAGGTAGATTTTGGAAAAGAAAGATAAAGCTAATATGTTCGTGCATGGGTTGAGTACTGCCTGCAATTACAGCAAATCATTCTCATACTAGGGAGTCAGTTTAGATTAGGAGACCTTTTCTTTGATTAGTCTGCATGTGTATGATATGTAGCAACAATCATTCAAAGGAGATTCACAGCAGAGGGGAGAGAGGTGAGAGAAAACAGCAGCTATAAGCAGAAAAAGCCTGCATAAATGGACGAATAATAATTAAGAAAAGAGATTTCTGGACAGAAAGTCCCACATACATTTTTAAAACAATGGAAGCAAAAACTCCATCAATTTTCAGAACTGACCATTGAAATAAAGAAGAGGGGAGAATAAAGAAAGTTATCATTGCAGGAACAATGTTGTTGCTGCTGCTGTGGGAAAGGCTGATAGCAGTATGTGTGTATTGGAATGAGACTGGAGAGAGAGGGAGGTTACTTTGATTTTCATTTATTTTAATCTGAAACCTGGAAGTAGAATAATGAATGACTGCATTAGAGAACTAAGCATTCTGGCATATCTAACTGCTCTGAAACCTCCTACTCTGTAATTCTTTAATTAGAAAGAGTCTCAGTTGTGGAAAAATACATAGAGGTGTAGAGCTAAACCTGGAGAACTGACTCCAAGTAGGGTTTTGAACTGCTCAGTGAAAGGATTAGGGCAATGATACCCAGGAGTGGAGATCCCTGGGTCTCTTGAAAGAAATCTTGGATTCAGAACAGGGAAAGTCTGTGATAACATTATTACTGCAGTTTTTCATGAAAGGAAAAAGAGGAATAATATTGCCAGGATTATGGGATACAAACCCTCTTTAATTTTAATCTCTCAGTATTGCAGCAATTTCATAAAGAATAGAGGAAATTGATGTAGTACTGAGACAATGGCTTTTTTTCACTGGAATTCTGTAGCTGTAGGGTGACTTGACAGATCCAAAGACTCATGAAATATGTGTAAGGCAAGAGAATGCTTCTGGCCTTTATGCTGTGTTCATACAGCTCTTGATCTGCATTTTAAAAGCCATACTGAGAAGCTGAACCATATGGATTTGCTGACTGTCCATTAACTTGGGAGTATTTGCACTGAACTCTGCTGTGTGGTGCACACACATCCTGTAGCTTCCTAAGTGGTGAAAAAACCTTTATAGAGGAAGTAATTTAAATCTGTTTAATAATAAGCTACTAATTAAAGGATAGAGGCAGAAAAATGAATGGAAACACAAGTGAGCTTATTTTTATTTCATGCCAAGGATAAGTTTTTCTGGAATATGGTGGCTTGTTTATCATGGAAAATTTTTGGTTCAAAATTCAACATCTTTCTAAAGGTAAAGGCACCAGCTGTAGAGGTACAGGCACCAGCTTTCCTGGAGTTACTGACTTGATTCAGGAAAGGATGGGTGGAATTCAGTGACATATATTATGCAGGTCAGATTATGTTAGCCCATTAATGCCTGTTGGCTTTAATACCCCTGAATCTATAGACCTTTGTGCACTACAGTAGCTAACAATGCTGACATTTTAAATTGTCATCTTCAGATTTCAGAGCTGGAAAAAATGGGGCAGTTCATCTGTGTGTTTGCTGTTTTCTTAGCAAGCATGAAGGTCAGAAACTTTTCTTCTCAAATATAAAATCTTTCATTGTATAACAAAAGGTACTTCTTCTAGGAGGGGGGAGGAATTCTTGCTCTGGTATTGTTAAGTCTGATACGAGATAAAAATTCATCCTATTTTGGGTGGGAAGAGACTTTTATGAGAGTATTGCTCGTCAGTTGTACAAAAGTCAATTAACCCTGTAGTGACTCTGGTCCATTAGGGTTTTGTAGCAAGCTAACTCCACCTTGGAATGCTATAAGTAGTTGAATGTGGCTCCGAATCAGTAAAGGACCTGTGTAAATACGGGGCTCCTACTCAAAAAGTATGGGGCCCTGGGCAGTGGTAACTCCCTTACCTTTTATGAATCATTGGAAGGAAATGAAGACACCAATTGGAGATCAAATCATTCCACTCAACCTCATTGAACATATCTAATGAAGCCTTGGTAGTTAGAAACAGACAGGAGCACTCCAACATGTCAGTCCAAGGGCAACAGCAGCCGGCATGCCTTAGCCAGGCCAACAGGGTGGGCTGGGTAAGGCTGTGCTTGTCAAATGTGGCACTTGAGCAATATAAAGCAGAGGAAGCATAGAATTAAATTTTAAAAGGGAACATGAACTTAAATCGATTCTCCGTGAGAAAACCCCCTTACACACTTCAGTTTAAATCAAGGAACTAAATATCTTTTCAAAATTATGGAGACTTTGCTTTACCCTAAAAATACCATATAATATACCTTCTCAAAGTGTGCTCTCTTGTGCCTCTTGGTACAGATATGGAATGCACTGTGCTTGGTTTAGAGCCCTCGTCTCCATTTGAGTGTAGTTGACCATGGTTGAAAGTGATTGAATTAGTGTGGCTTAATGAGTCAGCTGAGCCTGTGCAGCTGATGGTGAGCCTGTTGTTACAGGTACCTGCTGTGCTAGTAAAATAAAACCTGTGAACTTTAGACATATTTTTGGTGGACATGATTAGGAATAGAAGAGAAAAGAAAGATTGAAATGTGTTTAACTTTTCAGGAATTTGTTTGACTTTGGCATTTCGCTGCATGCATTTTCCTTGAATATTTAATTTAGAGTATGAATGCTTAGTTGTTATAGTAGTACAATGAACTCCTGCTAACTTTCTTTGCATCTTAAACTGCAATGAAAATTTTAAGGGACTCAGCCATGCAATGTATTTGGTGTAAATGTCTCAACTTTATCTTGAAGATTTTCAGAAAAATGTGGTCTAGCTAGTTTCTAAACATAAAACATTTTAATTTATATTGAGCTACAAATGCAATGCTTGCACAATAATAATAATAATTCTCTTAGAACACATAATAAAATACATGTTTTATAGTTTTAATGTACCTAAACAGTATCTTCCTATCTGAAACTCGTTTTATTGCAGTAGACATGCAATAGTTTTATTATTCAAAGTACCATTTCTGACATAATATGAGAAATTGAAACAACGTAACAAAAATGTGTTACGTAAGTTTTAAAATTGCAAGATATTATGAAAAATTGAAAGAATAGGGAATTTCTGGAATTGTGCACATAGACTAGCTTATTGATAATTAAAGAAAAGAAAAAAAAGATTTTTTCTGCTGACAGATCAGTCTTGGATCAGCATTATGAGTTTGTGACCCTTTTGTCAAGTCAGTCTGTGGTCTGTAGTATGTGTGTCTGCACTTAAATGTAAAATAATGTTGCGAAAAAGTGACAAAAGTGGTGAAGTTTCATATTTAATGGAAACAAACCAATGTGGCTTTAAGGGTAATAATTTTCAAGATACATATAAGGAGCCGAAGAGTCAGATAACCTACTTAAATTACTTTTTAGAGCAAGTAAGCTGAAGACCTTTGAACTCAATGGGCATTACTACATACTTGAAAATCTAGTATTTTTGCTAGACATTCAGTTACTTCCACTTCTTTCCCTTAGGGTTTCCTGCTTGGCTGCCTTTCCTTGGTTTGTTTTTGAAGGGTATGGAGAAATTGCTCAGTGTGGGTGGATTTAATAAGCAATTAACATCTTGGCAAAGGTAGGATGGTCTCCAACAATTTATTCTAAACTTCAAAAAGGGTTTCCAATGAAACACAACTTGAAAGATCTCATTTCTCCCAAAAATTCTTTTAAACACTTGCAACCCAACCTACTTATTTTGCCTAATTTGACCTCAATAATAAGTTCTCAACTCATTTAGATTATTTAGGCATTTTCTCTTAATCAATCTATAGATATTTCATGCTCTAAGTATTTTCTGTTAAATTGTTCTCTTTTCACACTCTTGTTGCCTTTGTGCTTTTGGTTCCCTCAGCTTTTCAATGTCTATTGGGCTGTGCTTAGAATTGAATACATTAGTCTAAATTCTACTAACTTTGTAAAATGAAATATTTTTTCTTTCCCATACGTCAAGGTAGTTTTATACGTGCTGCTCAAAATCACACTGTCCTTTCTGTGCAATATGCTACTGTGTAATTCACACTTTACTGTACTGCGGTAATATTGGTAGTTCAGTTTCTTTTCTCATGTTTTGAAAAATAACTTAATCTGGTTTCTTCCTCTTCTACATATTTAGTTGAATCTAAGGAGATTCTATACTGCATTTTTGTGCCTTTGCTGTAGAAAGGTCACTTACTACACTTCCCAATTTATTATCATCTGCTAATTTAATTATTGTGCTGTTTAACCTCTTCCTGATTGCTAATGAAGATGAATGTCTTACATTTTTTCCATTTTCAATGCCAATGAAAAATGATATGTTAAAAGAGTACAAATCCAGCACTTACAGATCTTGTAAAAAACTGTCTATTTCATTTTACTGCTATTTATTATTATATTATTACTCCACTGCTTGTGTTTTCTTCATTTGGTTTTCTGATGATGACCTGTTTATTTTCAGGACAGATTGATTAAACATCAACAGATAGCCCAAAAACACTAATGAAACTTTTGTAAAATTGAAAATTGCCTCCATGTGTTTGTATTCCCATAACATACTAATTTCATCCAACATAATAGACTTTTAATAAAGCAAGAGTTTATTAAGTTCAGTTAATGTCTTAATACAGGCATTTTTTAGGTTACCTACTGTCACGGGTTAGCAAGCATAGTCCCGGAAGTGATGTTCTTGCAAAGGGGTGCTTACAGCTTCCTCTGTGACCAGACAGAACCTATCAGCTGGCCAGTTTGAATATGGACAATTCTTTAAGCACTTAAAATTGTGACCGCCTCTTAAGTGATCCACACTTAAGAAAACCCCAAGGCAGAGTCTCTGTCTCGTTTCCGGTGCTGGGACAGGTGGCTGCGGGCCCCATGTGGGGGCCGGCGGGCCCGGCCCAGACCCCGCTCAGGCCGGGCTGGACCGGGCCACGGCCGTCCTGGAGCCGATGGGCCCTGTTCCACCCACAGAATCCCCCCCACAGCCCTGCTCTGTTGCAGCCGGAGCGGCCCGGCTCCCCTTCTCCAGTGCGGCCAAGATTCAGCTGAAGTTGCCCTGGTGTCCGGCAAAAGATCATGTGACCAACAGCGATAAGCTTCATTCCAGCTGCAAAGCCTAGGTGAGACTAACCCTTTTTTTAGTGCTGTGAAGAGCTGAAAACCTGAGGGAAGAGAAAGAAGAGATGCTTAAAGCTGAAATTCTGTTGTAAAGCTATGATGCATCAGAGTACCCATTGTAATTTCATGAAGGCATGGGGGGTGGAGCGTTCAACTTGTTAGCAAAAGCACCTGCGCTGAGATAGGCAGATGCTGATGCAGCTGTAATTTCCTGAGAAGTTTGAACAGGGAGAGATGGAAGCAATGAGGACTTTTGCTCCAAATGGAAAAGGAGAAGACCTCAGCTCCTAGAGATGCTCCCAGAGATAGTCCTAGAGATGAAGATGAGGAGGACCCTTTGCTCCCAGGGAAGGAGAAGGGCCTCTGTTCTTAGAGATGAAATGCTCCCCAGAGATGGGTGAAGAGAACTTTTGTTTCTGAACGGCTCAACCTTAAAATTTTACCCCAGTAATTCAAGAGTGGACCCTTGAAAGCAGTTGTGGGAAAAGCTGCAAGTCGGGGGGAAGGGACTCGCATGCGAGCACAGAACCAACCAGGGCGGCTGTCTCGTTGTGATCATGTTTTCATAGCATGGGCAAGAGAGACTCCTCTTCCTAAATGGACTGAACAAGGTTATTATGGAAGTGATAAACAGACTGAACATCGCAAGGGTTGTCTTTTTACATTGTCAGTGGGAGAAGGGAGAAAGGTGGGGGGGAGGGGGGAAGAGAAGTGTTCTGAAGGTGTGGTATGATATTTTTTTTTCTTCTTTTAGGTCTGTTAATAAACTTCTTTATATTCTTTCAAGTTTGGTGCCTGCTTTGTGTTTCTCCTAATTCTTATCTCACAGAAGGTAAACAGTAATGAGTATTTTAGACCAAACCACTACACTAAATTGGTGTTTCTGCCCGGTTACAAACCGAACCCGCTACACCTTACATTCACCAGTTTCAATAGGTAACTAAAGTAATACCTCAGTTTTCAAAAATTTTGGAATTATGTAAAGATGAAAACTATAATTTGCCCTTCTCTGCACACAGGTTCAGATTAAAACCTGGAATGCAATTACCTTTTCTAAGTTATTTCAGTCATTTCAAATTGTAAGAAAAGGATTTAAGTACTGTAAGAACAATAAAAATAGTCATAAAAAGATATAGGAGAAAAATATTTTCTTCCTCTTTCTTGAACTTCAGCAGGATTATTTAGAGTGACCTTTAGCCACTTCACATTTATTTGCAAATGGAGTAATGAGGTTAAGAGCTGTAAAGTAGTTTATTTTATATTTCTAGAAGCCTGCCAATTGATCAAAGATATTATAAAGTGAACTGGATGAATGACAACTGAATGTGGGACCAGAAGTAATGTGTACTTTACTAATCAAACAGCAGAGTAAGTAAAGACTAGTTGCCCTCTGCTGGGTTGAAACCTTGGAAAGGTGGTGCGAGTTTGATGGTTAATGACATCCTGGTGTAGGGTAGTCTAAAAATACAGTGTAGCTGGTGAACAGTGAAAGAAATGAGACAGTGAAGAGCAAATCACTCCTATTCTAATGTGGGAATCCCATCTCCAAACAGGGGAGGTGGAACATGCATTTCTGTCCTTTGTCTCTAATCCCCACAGAGAATGTGCAATACCTGTCTGAGATAGAGTCAAATTTCTTCACACAGTGCTGGTTTGGATTTGTGATTGAAACCACCTGGTGTTTGGCTGCTGACAAACAGTACTTGCAGAGCACTGGGAGCTTTTTCTTTTTTCCTCTCTGCTCCCTCCCACCCCAGTTAGTAGCTGAGGGTGGGCAAGAAATTGGGAGGAGACACAGCTGGAACAAATTATCCCAACTGCTGAAAAGATACTCCTTACCATAAGATTCCATGTTCAGCAGTAAAACGGGTAGGAAGAAAAATCATGTGGTTTATCTTCTAGTTGTTACTCAGAAACTGCCTAGACATTGATCTGCTTGTGGGTTGTGGAGAGCTGCCTTTGCATCACTTGTTTTTTTCCCTCCTTTCTTCACTTATTAAACTATCTTTATCTCAACTAATCAGGTTTTTTTTGCTCTTGCTCTTCCTATTCTCTCCTAGTCTTGCTGGGGGAGGAAGTGTATGAACAGATGAGTGTGTGCTTAGCTGCTGCCTGGGGTCAAACCACAGCAGAGAGCAAGCTGCAATAATATTGAAAATGTCACTCTGACCTAGTTCCTAATAATGCTGCTGGTGAAATGGGAAATGGCTAAAGAAACATGCTAGGGTCCCTCCTGCCTCACCAACAGTAAACTATTCCACCTTCTCATCATGCTCTTTGTCTCTATCATTTTTTCAGCACAGATCTAGTCCTGAAAATGGCAATTGATTCCTCTTGGTTGTCTGAGCTCTGTTAAAGTCAATCAGTGTAAAAATACTGATCTTGAATTTAGATTCATGCAGTTCCTTTGCTGTTGGTGAGAACAGACAAAATCGGGCTGGTGAATGGTCCCTATTGGTCTCAGCACAGGAAAATTTGGCTTTCACTCTCCTGGTGTCATTAGTCTACATTTACCAAGTATAACACATTTTCACCTTAGAGATCAAACATGGTGGCAGGTGCAGGACTGAAGGGTATGTTACTTTACACAATCTGAGAAACCACTATCTTGAAGTATAGGGTGGTGCCTCTTCATTGTGGGTGGGTTTTTTGTTTTGTTTTTAGGCGAAGAACAGACATGGAGGGGAGGGTGGCAACACAGAGAGAATTGAGATCTGATAAAGGTATTTAGATAGGAGCAATGATATGGGGATCTCTATTTTCTAGTGCCCTAAGTCCAAAGGGCATGAATGATAATTTAATTCATAAAAAAGGTATAGCTGATTTGTTTCTTAGGGCATGCAGGAAATACCTTTAGGAACTCAGTTGTTCCTGAGTTCAGAAGGCATAGGTCATTTTTGTTGTGCTGTCAATGTTAAAACATGAAGATGTAATAAGCACAAAAGAAAAAACAAATTCTCAGCTTTCTTTTATAGTAGAACCTTCTATGTTTCACAAGTAATCTGATCTCTACCAAAACAATAGTAGCTAAGTATCTAGTTTCTACTGTTACTTAACACCAAGAGTCTTCTGCAGTTTCTTAAAAAGCCCCCTTTTATTCCAGCCAATGCTACTCTTCTCTGCTACAGTAAGCCCTTGGGGAAGCTGTGTAGTGTAAGACTATATTTATTCAATCTACAAAACCAGCAAAATACTTTGACATTTGGTCAGGTCTTTGTGGATCGATTGTCTACATTTACACTCCTGTTTAGAACATTCTCAATTTGGTCTTGGCAAAACAGCAAATCATATGCTGACAGCATCAGTCTTGAGATCTCTGATGGGGTGTTCCTGTTTGTCTTCTGAAATGGAATCCAGCATGCTGCAATCACATCTGCCATGAGGAGAGCCCCAGCAGCTGCTGTGCAGGCTGCAGAGGACAACACTGGCACGTTGGCGTGCATCTGCCACAAGATGCAGTGGGACATTCAGGCTGCAGGATCTAAACTGAGTGAAACCTGCTTGTGCTAGGGCTGGATCAGTCTTGGGAGCAGCCTGAGCACTAATGACTTATATATTTATAGCTACATTTCAGATTTCTTTGTGCTTCAAAATTTGTCTGGCATAGACTTTAGCTGACATATAACCATGCTGGGAGCCCCTCAGATAGAGCCAGTGTCATGGGCAACTACTGTTCCTCCAGGATCACATATGTTTTTGGAAAGAGAGTTTAGGCTTTGAGATTTTTTGTTGGCCATTTGATAAGTTGATTATTACTATCTCCACTTGGCAACTGTATAATTGCAGTGTATGTGCCTGATGTATTTTCCAAAGTCTGTTTAAAATAGTTTGTAAACTTGTTTCTGGGTGGTCTTCATTGCGCTCAAATAGGAGATACTGTTTCTGTGACTGTATAAACTACAGTAGCACTTCAAATATAGAGGTGTCAGCAAAATCCTGATAATTGTATGTTGACCTTAGATAGTTCTGTGATGTCTTTGTGAACTTAACAGACCAACAGCTCTAATACAAAAAAAATAAGCAGTAAACCCTGAAGTCAGCAAGGTCAGACTGGGTAGTTCACTATAATGAGTTCCACAGGTGGCTGCTGATGAAAACTGAGCAAAAACTGGGTAGCCAGATCACCCAAATGCACCTGTGATAAAATACTTAAGAAAGGGGGAAAAAAACCTCAACCAAACCAAATTATTCTGCATACACATTTGCAGCCAGAGAAGAGAGGAGTGAGAATTTTTGAGAGAAACATCTCTGCAGACACCAAGTGAGGAAGGAGGGGGAGGAGGTGCTCCAGGTACTGGAGCTGAGATTCCCCTGCAGCCCATGGTGCAGACCATGCTGAGGCAGCTGTGCCCCTGCAGCCCCTGGAGGGCCATGGGGGAGCAGATATCCACCTGCTATCCAGCTGTGGAGGAGCCCCACTCCGGGGCAGGTGGTTGCCTGAAAGACATCTGTGACACTATGGGACACCCACACTGAAGCAGGCCCCTGTCAGAGGCCAGTGGATCCTTGGAGAGAGGAGCCCATACTGCAGCAGGTTTGTTGATAGGACTTGTGACCCTGTGGGGGATCCACACTGGAGCAGCCTGTTCCTGAAGGAATAGAAAGGGGCCCACCCTGAAAGAAGTACAGCCTGTGGGAATGATCTAATCAGAGAAGTTTGTGGAAGACTGTCTGTCTGCCCCACATTGGAACAGGGGAAGGACTCCTCTCTCTGAGGAGGAAGCAGGAGTAGAAACAGTGCGTGATGAACTAATTGTAACATCCATTCCATATCTCCACCAGCAAGGTGGAGAAGGTAGAAAATCGGGAATAAAACTAAGCCCAGGAAGGAGGGAGGGGTGTGACAAAGGTGTTTTTAGGATTTATTTTGCTTCTCGTTATTCTGCTCTGATTTTATTGGTAATAAATTCAACTAGTTTCTCTAAGTGGAGGCTGTTTTGCCCATGGTGCTAATTGGTGAGTCTTCTCTGCCTGCTTTTAATTCATGAAGCTTTTGTGATATTTCTCCTCCCCTGCTCAGTTGAGGAGGAAAATGATAGAGTAGCTTTGGTAGGTGCCTGGCATCCAGCCAGGGCCAAACTACCACAAGAAACACGTGGTGTTAAAGGGAGTGTAGAGGAGGAAAAGATAAACCAAATATAGATTATTCATGTGGGAAGCTTTTTTAAAAATCAAATTGTAAAGCGCATGCCTGAGTGTGATGTTACCCTGTCCAAAGGTTGGTCTGAAGAGTTATTTATAGACGTGTTACATGATGGCTTTGCTTGTTTATTTTGCACTCTTTTGGGGATTTGTACTCAGACTTCCAAAGATGGGTTTTTCATTGCAAGTGGTGCATACCAGAAAGTAAATTTTATTTTTTAAATTTAGCGCTAGTTTTCATTAGCAGAGTCACTCATATGTCCTATTAAAATGTGGATTTATTATTCTTAGGCGCTTCTTGTCAGAGGATCTATTTCAGTGTTTTCGGGAACTCAGAATACCTGAGCAGGTGCATTAGAATCTGATGCAGAAGCTACTAAAGTGCTTTCAAATATATGATTTCTGTTTCTCTCTTTCACTCTCTCTCTTTCTTCTCTTTTCCACTCCTGTAGCTCAAATTCTAATTGTTTTGCTCACCTTGAACAGTGCTTGGCACTCTACTTGATGTTTGTTGGCCTGTTCAAGGTACTGACCCTCATTGTGAGCTGAGTTCTCATAGTACTTCCCTTGGTATTCCAAGAGAGATTTTATTTATTAGGTTTTTGTGTGATTTTTTTTTTTTTATTAGACTAACAGGTATAATCTATATATGAAAAGTGCTAAAAGTAGTATTACTCTGCTTTTTCAGAATGAGATTTGTGTAACAAAGTTAGTGGAACATTAAAGTGCTGACCTTTAATATGAAACATACTCCAGCTGTAACATAGGACTAGTGTGCCCTTCAACATGAATCTTTGTCACCACCATGTAGACATATCTTCCTGTGAACACCAAATTGTTATATACAAGCTCACCTTGAAATGTGCAGATTGCCTTTGCTCCTGAATTAATTCTGCAAACTGCCCTGTGGTTTCTGAGATGTTACCTGAACCTTAATCTGCTTATTTCTGCTTAATGCAAACTGTTTTTAACTGACCCTGATTATTTTCATTTCTTTGAACTTTTTCCATCCTAATAAACTGACGATATCAGATCCACATGTTCTTAACTGGACTGCGAAATAAATCAGGTTCTGGTCAACCTTTGGTATGGATCATGTGGGTCCCTAACTTTGAAAGTAGTAGGAGAGACCTGCATCTATGTGAAAAGGTGGTTTCAACTGGAAGAATTAGAATTTCTTCTCTGAAGGGATAAGGGGTTAATCACTGGTGTGAGATTACAATTAGAAATTAAGACACTTAAAATTATGGGTATGCAGGTCAGTGAAGTCCAAACATCTGCTATGGCAAATAAATATCCAGTCAAACCAACGAGTGGAGTCTAGAGAGAGAATTTGGTCATCATATGCTAAATAAGAACTTCAGGATGAGCTGAATTGTTCCACTGGCTGTATCCATTATAGTGAGAGTTTAGACATTAAATTTGTGGAGATTAACATTTATATCTTTTAATTTAGAGTTATTTCATCATATAGATATGTTGCCTAATTATAGGGCCTTCGTGTCATTAGAGATGGCCCAAGGTAACCAAGACATCTGCACAGCTCTGTCATGTCATTGTCCCCATGCCCATTGCCTGCTACACTACACTGTATGTCTCTTTCCTTACACAGTTGGCCAGTGAGTAATATTTAGTTTTCAATGGGTTTTTCTTTTGTTCTGTTTGTTTTTTATTCACTCTGAATTAGAGCAAATAAGAAAAATTTTCAAACTCCTCTAAATCTTTGAAGTTCTCTTCCCTTCTGAGAAACTGGAAGGATTACTCAGTATCAAGGCCAATGTCATGCTGTTTTCCCAGGGAATTTTGGTGGTCTGAGGAGGCCCTGGTGCACTCTCCATATTTTGAATTTTTTTTATTTTTTGACAGTAATATAGGAGGTATTAGAGCCTTCTGGCTTGGGACATATTGGACAGTGCATGTATTCACTAAGCCAAGGTTTTGAGGCTCTTTCTATATTATTATTTTCTTTGTGACAGAAAGGGTTAGAAGGCCACCACTTCCACATTACTTGGCTTTGTAGTACACGTGTGGTAAATAGAGAAAATACTGCCTTGAAACCTTGCCTTCAGTGCAATGAAAATTACTTGTCATCGGGATATTTATGAAAAAAATTTTGGGCTTGATGGACACAATATTTTTATAAAATTATTCTCCTTTGAAGTTCCCAGACTCCTCTATTTAGACAGTAAGAAAATTTTTTTTCTATTCTAATTCTCAGTTGACTGTAATTTTAAGAAAGAATCTAACTTTTGGCTATTACAGTCAAAAACAGTCATTACAGTGTAAGGAAATTTTAACAGATATGTAGCATCCCATTTGTTTTAAACTATTTTCATGTGCCTATGCAGGCTTTGCAGGTGAGTGCTGATTCTTCCTACCTGCCAGAAAAAATAGCTCTAAATATATTTTAGCCCTTTTTTTTCCCCCCCTCTGGTGTAAGCTTGGTATAGTCCAAGAGAAAGATAGGAGACAAGAATGGGAGAGAGTGTGTGAGGATTTAGGCGTCTCAAAGATTATCTTGCTATGCCAGAATAAACGATTTTCTGTGTGCTGTTAACTTTCAAAAGCTTAGCAGACTGAGTATTTGAAACATTAATGCATAGTAAAGTCTTACTGTTGTCATAAGTAAAGCCCATGAGATATCTGAGCCTCAGAAGCTTTCTTCATTCAAGCAAAGTGCTGTGGTGGCAGTTCACTACGTCATTTGACTCAGCTCCTGGAATCATCGGTGCCATTGGTATCAAATATGCTAAACACTACAGCAGATCCCCTGGTGAATAGAAACTGCAAACGGAAATGGTATTAAGATAAAACCCCTGTGCCATTTTCAGATTAAAATGAATTTCTTTTGTTATTCTTCCTGCTGCTTCCATAATCTTTGACTGCTCCCAGAAGAGTAAATTAAAGGCAGTGGCCTAAATTTCAGAAGTGATTAATAACCCAATGGTTTACTTTCAAGAGGACCAACTCCAGTTACCCAGAACAGGATGTATTTCTGTAAGAGTACCTGCCTTCCCTTCAGTGTGGCAGTGGCTTTCACTAACATGGAATTCCTTTTAAACTGATCTCTTCTGGGAGCAGGAGTTTTAGTTGCCCTTTTTTTGTGTATGTTTTTTACCTCAGGATCACTATACAACAAAACCAGACTACTGAGCATACAAAATCACTGATGGACTCAATTAACACAATGTTCAAGAAATTCCCTGATGTTTATAATCCTTGGTTGTCCCTTTGCCCTTGAACCATCCCATTCACCCACTCAGAAACACAAGCTGTGCCCATGGTTTCTTTTCTATGTTAGCCCATTACTGTAAATATAGGAATGATTTCTATGCCATTTTTGTCCTCATTCATCCCCAACAGCTGGAATGTTCCAGCATGTGAAAAGCCCCAAATGTAGTGCCAATCAGTAATGCACACTCTGTGCAAAGGCCTGACTAGGAGTATGATATTAATAATTGACAGCATTTATCCCCGTTATTCCTTAGGCCCAAGAGCTGTAACTGGTACCATGCGGATGGAGGTCCTCACTGGCAGACTCGGCTCAGCAACACAGATCTACATGGCCCCTGCTCAAGTTCTTCCTGCTCAGACAAGGCTCATGGTCTGTGGAAGTGCATGGCTGCAGGTGGGAGGAATGAACAAGTGGTAGTGAGAAAGGTCACTTCAGAATTTCTGTGGGGAGATCTCAACACAGTGAGGAAAGGGAAAAAAGATAAGGTGGTCAAAGAGGCATATTAGAGAAATGTAATCAGGTAACAGAAGGCTGAAGCAGTTGAATCTGTTGGTTTAATATTTGGAGATTTCCACCATCTTAGAACTATGCATAGTTTTCCTCAAGAGCAAGAAATTGTAAATGCTTCCTATTATTATTTTACAATTGTAAATGTAAATTCCTAAACACAATGCTGGTGACAACCCTTTTAGGGCTGGTGTAGGATGCACCACAAGATGCTCTGGGGCACTGGCTTCTAGAAAGATTTGCCAAAATGCTGTATGTCAATCAGCACACACCTCAGAGCACTCATCCAAAATAGACTCACTGCGATGCAAGGTAGTTGCTGTGTCAGAAATTATAGTGAGCCACACACACGGGTTGGAAAAAAAAAAAAAGATCTTTTATTTACCAAGTGCCAAGAATAGAGGGTAAACAGTACAAGTCATAGTGAATATTTCTGCTGCCTCTGACAGGTTAGACAAGAGGATGCTTTGCTGTAGCTTCCAAGTCTTTAAAGCCATTTCAGGAAGGAGCCAGAGGACAGACAGGGTTTGCTTAGCTGGTTGTAAATTATCTTTTCATTTCTTTGGCAAAAACATTAGTATATGCCTCAGTAAGACAAAAATGCAGAAGCTGCCTAGGTTCTTCTAAGATCAAAGATAGTAAGCCTTTTGTGTGTAATCTAGCTAATCTGTTTTCAATTGTGTTGTTTCAGACTTAACCCCTTCCTGGGCATAAAATTGTTCTTATCTGAACAAGCGTCCTGGGCACCACATATGATGGATGCCCAAACTGAAAATCTGACAACTTCCTTTTGCCCTTCTCTCTGCCTATTCATAGTCTCCTTTTTAGGGAGTATCTAGTATTTTTTCTCAAATATTCCATTTCATTTTCAAAGTACTTAAAGAAAAGGAGTTTCAAAACTATGGTGACAAAGAGAGAGAAGATGGTTGTGTTTCCAGCTGATATCTGGCACTTTATTGGGTTTAGAAATGTTTGCTGCTCTGTGCCAGTTGACTGACACCACCAAGGAAGCAGTATTTTCTAATTGCCAACTGCCTGTCCTAATTTGTGCTGATGTAGACTGCTGCCACTAATTATCTTATTACAAGATTTTTTTTCTCTCTCTCTCCAAATCCCTCCCTAATTAAGACCCTATTCTTTTAAAAATCTACCCTACATCATTTATTTCCCTTGTTAGAAGCTCTCTTTTCTTCTGCAGTGCTCTTGAATAATTTTTGTCGATGTTGACAGTATCTTAGGTTATAAGCTGTTTGGGGGCAGAGAGTGTAGTTTCTGGACTTTTTTTGCTGCTATGCTGTAAAGGTGGTTTTCAGGGCTGCAAGGACTTACAAACATGGAATGTTTTCAAAAATATGATTCTATGAATGACAACTGTAATAAAATAATCAAATGCAAAAAATCTAGTTCTGTATGAACCGATTTTATTTTTATTTCTAGTCCTCAGAATCTAAAATCTGGAAAGACTAATTTCAGGAAGATTGCAGAAAAATATGTCATGTCTTTTAGGAGTTTTAAATGAAGACAAAGCGCTGGAAATTATAGAATGACATGTATTTACATAAGGAGTAAGGAGATAATTGTGCTATACTTATGCACAAGAAAACACTAGTTAGGACTAGTTAGAGACGTGCTTGGTATTGAGCAAATACTGGTTAGTACCTGGTGACAGTTTCATCACATACATGTGCAGTACTTGAAACACAGCTTTAGTAGGTTCCTCTGAGAGGACGAGAATGACCCGGCCTATGGACTGCAATACTATTTGGAAAAGTTAGTGCAAATTTAAAGTTTCTCTAATTTTGTAGAGAAAACACGATTAAGGCTGTCTCACTGTACAGAGATGGGAAATTAAAAGAACTTTCTGCCAGTCACTGAATTGTATATAATCTTGAGTGTAGAAAGACAATGCACTATATTTACTTCTGTTATTCAGTCTAGGTATTATACAGAAGTCCATGTGTGACATGCTTCTACTTTCAAACACAGAATCAGTTTAAAAAAACAGAAAAAAATCAGTTTAATAAAACAGTTTGGGTTGGAAAGGACCTTAAATATTAGCGGGGTCCAATCCTGCTGCCATGAACAGGGACACCTTCCACTAGATCAGGTTTCTAAGAGTCCCATCCAACCTCGCCTTGAACACTTCCAGGCATGGGGCATCACCAGGTTCTCTGGGTAACCCATTTCGGTGTCTCACCACCCTCACAGTAAAAAATTTCTTCCTAATAGCTAATATAAACCTACCCTCTTTCAGTTTAAAGACATTCTCTCTTGTCCTATCACTATGTGCCCTTGTAAAAAGGCATGTTTATCCACCTGGAATTATAGGGGACAGGTCACCATCTGCTTTAAAAAAATTTCAAATTTAATCACTCTTAAACTGAGTGTGTTTTGTTTATGTGGTGAATTTTGGGTAGTAGGGGAGTTTTATGAGTGGCTTCTGTTGGAAGATACTAGGAGCTGCCCCCAAGTAGGGCAGAGCCAGTTATGGTTGGTTCCAAAATGGACTCACTGTTGACACAGGCTGAGTCTACCAGTGATGCTGGTGGCATGTCTGTGATAATATTTAGGAAAGGAAAGGCTAAAAATTACTGTGCAGCAGCTGTTATAGAGGGAATGTGAGAGAAACAACCCTGCAGGCACTAAGGTCAGAGAAAAAGGAGGGGCTGCTCCAGGTGTTGGAGCAGAGGTTCCCCTGCAGCCTGTGGAGGACCCCATGCCACTGCAGCTATGCTACAAGCTCTTCTCAGAGTACATTTCTGTAACCAGAACTTTCAAAACACAGGCAAATTTGCTTGATGGAGCATGGTGTTTTGAAACACAACCTTTTTGTTTATGTAATTTTAAGAGTCACTAATATTGTTTAGAAGCTGTAACTAACTTTCACTGGAACTCAAACACCAAGAGCATTATGGTCGTAGCAATTTGAGAAACTGTTTGTAACACCTACCTCTAGGGAAAGACAAAGCTTGTGTCAGAGAGCTAATGCAAAAAATGAGAGCTAATAAAAAAAAAAAGAAAAAAGAAAATATTATTTGAGTAGAAGCCTACTAAAAGCATTATCTAGGTTTGTTTCTTCTCTCCCAGATAAGTATCTTTTACACAGAAATTTTTTACCAGCCATAAAATTGATGTACTTAGACTCAAATGAGTTAAAGCTGCCAGTAGGAATGAACAGAGATGCAAGACTTGGCAAGGAGGCGTATCATAGAAACATAGGATATGATGAGTTGGAAGGGACCCACAAGGATCATAGAGTCCAACTCTTGGCCCTGTGCAGAACACACCAACAATCCCACCATGTTCCTCAGAGCATTGTGAAAATGCTTGCTGAACTCTGTCAGGCTCGATGATGTGACCATTTTCCTGGGAATCCTGTTCCAGTGCCCGACCACCCTCTGGGTGAAAACATTTTTTTTTAAAACAACCCTTTGAACTTTTCTTCTTTGGGCAAGTTTTTCCAACAAAGAAATTGAAATAAATTGTTAAACCAGTCTCAGGTTAGTAGGATGTTTCTTAGTAGCAATTGTACTAAGCTATCAGCAGTACCATTCATTTTTGATGGGGTAGGTAACTTCATTGAATTGAGGGAATATGTATTGTTTCCTTGGTACAAAGATTTATTTGAACCTAGTAAGAAAGAATGCTGTCTGAGTGGTGCGTTCATCTCAGTTTTTGACATATTTTGAAGAGTCTTCCAAAAAATGATTATAAATATATACTTTTCAGCAGAAATTTAAAAGCATTTTCCCCTCGTTTTTGAGCTAAGGTTACTTCATGGTGGGATGAAGAGGCTAGTGATGCATATTTTGCTTGGGAAACTGGAGAAGTTAGTATCAGAAAATATGGCCTTTAGTCTCTTCATTCAGATTTTGAAGATTTTGATATTTGATGCTATGGTTTTTTTTCACATTAACATTTTATTATTTTATAGCATTTTTAACTCTCCAACCATCTGTAACTAATTTTCTTTTGTAAAAAACCCCAACCCTGCTAACACCTATTTATATGCAGTTGCAATTGTGGGCATGTAGAATATTACCTTAATATTTGGCTAAAAGCTTGAGAATCTGGAATGAGATTAAAATTAACTTCCAATTTATTATGCTTAGACATGGGTTCAGAAAAATGTGTTGAGTTAAACAACATGTTTGTTAAGATACTCTTAAAGACACATTAGTGTCTTTAACTAACTTTAGACTTCTTAGACACTTCTAAATATTAAAACATAGTAATATCCAAAATTAACTTTTGTTATTCAAATAAAAGTGATAAAAAATCCAAGAATTTTTAAAAATAAAGCCTAGGTGAATTCTGGTTAATCTTTCTAATAATTCAGGTATATTTTTCTAGTGTTTTAATAATTGAGGAGAAAAACTCATAAGGGAAAATTTATAGTAAGTGAAGAACAGAACATAATTTTCTTTAGTTCTACAAAAATGGTTTATTTTGTATGACAGGATTCCTCTTTCAAGGGATAAAACTTTCAAAACAATGGCAGGTCTCTTCTAGTTTACAGAGATTACAAAGTGGAAGTCACCCATGAGTTCTTATTCTCAAAAGTAACTAAACAATAGAAACAATTCCTTCTCCCCCCCCCCCCCCATAATTTAAGTTTGTAACCACAATAAAAATTCTTTAGCAGTGAATTTTAATTAGAGTATTCCTCTGAATACTCCAGGTGACTATGTATATTCTCTCCTACAGTAAGATAGCATACGAAGTGTCAAAAAGTAGTAGAAGGAAAAAGCATTTCTGAGTTAAGGAAAAGGGTAAAAATAGATGGTACTGGGGATTTTCTTGCATATAAAATGTGCATCCATGGTTGCAATAAATTGTGACTAAGGTATAGACATTCTTTCTAGTAACATGAGCACTTCTGTTTGTATTGGTGGCAGATTGAGCCCGCTGTGAATACATGGCATGGGTACAGGTATGAGTCAGTGAAGCTGGCAATGTTAGCGCATGAGATAGAAATTAAGCTAATTTAACTCCACTTTAACTTCGCCATAGTTTTGGATTTTGTAATGACCCTGCTGATTCAGCTGTTACAAATTGGTTTTGTCTCTGCTTGGCAAGACAGTGATGACACAGGATGCTTAATTTTTGCCTTAAATTAAAAATGGAGTTTGAATTCAGTCTATAACTAGGTGATTGGCAGGTGGTGAAATTAAAGTGTGATCAAGCTAATGAAGTCATCAAAGCATACTTACTCTTGTATTAATAAATATACTGAAAAATCTTTTCTGCTCATCTGCATAATATATTCACCCATTTGAACATCTGCTATTTATTTATTAATTAAAAAATCAGCTCTTAGTTCCTAATTTCAGAAAGATCAAGAATACTGACACTAGATGTTTGTTCTTCAAACATGTAACTGGACTCAGTAGTGATTTCTGTAGGTGCTCTTTCCTGAAATATCAGTGAGCAAACTGTCTATAACTAGACATTCTGAATATTGCTCTTAATTATGAAGGAAGAAGACAAGAAACTATCCTGAATCTCTCTATGAACTTTCAGAGACTAAGGCCTACATTTTTACTTTACTGATTTCTCATGTCTTCTTCAAAAATATTTCTTCATATGTCATCCTAGAGTGTGTATTGCAAAGGATTTCACCCTGAGAGGTACAGAGGTAATGAGTCTGCTGTACAGTAGCTGGGATTTGGGAATATCATACCTATACTTCTCTCACAGAAGAGGAATTCTGCTGTATTTGGGATCTGGAAGAAGGAAGATAGGATGATAACAGATCACAGATGTTTTGTGAAGAGAGAGAACATCTTCCCCTCTCCGTTTCTTAACACAGGAAGAGAGACTTGAAAGGGATAGAGTAACTTTCTCTCAGAACATCAAAGGAGTTCAGCAGTTCATCCTCCCAGTACTGATCTTATGTACCAGATTTGCCCAAAGTTGAACGAAGTTTAATGTTTAGCCTCAAAACAAGAGAGCTTCTAATCAAGAGTTAAATGAGGTTCCAGAAGAGGCCAGATAACTCAACACAGACAAGACCTTAACTTATGTTGAAATGGAATTTTGATGGAAGAGACATATTATGAGACAATTGCCCTCACTTGGGGGTTGTATCCAAAGCTGATGGCAGAGATCCATATGAGCTGCACTATTATGTTCCACCAAGACCTATGCCCTCCTGTGAAAGGTTCATGGGAAATGAACTACTGCTCATAAATAATAAATTACTGCTCATAATCAGTTTCCATGACAGCTCTTCAGTGACTGGTTATAGAAGAGCTGCAGAAATGGATTTTTTTGGTGTCCTGCTTGCATACTTTTTGCTTAATGTTAAAAAGTATGAATACTGTGGGATAAAGATCAGTCATAAAGACAGAAGATATGTAAGTGTGTTTAACAAATTTCATTTTACTGTGAGTGAGACTCTCTCATGAGTCACTGGAATTTGGGACCAGATGTGCATGCAAGCAGTTCTGTCTTCTGCCTTGATCAATCTCAGTCTGACCACATTAAATAAATCTTGAATTGGAGGAGGATGGGCAGGGGAAAATTGAAGCCAGTTTCCTTAGTGAATGACACTTAATCCTTAAAGTGCTGATAATGCTTTCTTTTCTTGAGCCCTCCTTAGTATGCTTAAAAATTAAGCAGCTGCATGAAAAATGCTGCCAGGTTTTCTGTCTCTGTCTTAGTGTGTTTGGTGTTTTAAAAACAAAACAAATATTTGAATTTACAAGTGCTGATCAGGGGTTTTTGGAGTCTTGTTTTTTCAGTCCTAGAAAATTTTTACTGACATTTCAAAATCCTTCGGAACTCCATCTGAAGAACTGCTGTTTAGGAGCCTTAAGCCTCTTAAAGTCTGCATGGCAATAAAATCTGAAAAAGTCTGGGTTTTCTATTTAAGTACCAAAGAAGATGGTACTTAAATTATTTCCATTGATTATTTTTTCTTGTTTTTCAGATAAGGGTCTCATTCTCTGTATGATGTGATTCAAATAATCCCCTTCCACTGTCTTTTCTCTTTTTTTCCTTTCACTCTTTGTCTTTTCTATTCCTGTAATCCGTGAAAAAAATTTTAATGGTTAATATCGATAGTGATACAAATACTTCTTGAAGAATTCTACTCAGTGATTTTACTAATGATCTGATGTTTTCAAACTGAAGTGTAAATCTAACCTCCAGTATTGCAGAGAACTCTCATGCCTCATCTATATTCTTGTTGCTGTGTCATGTTACCACCTTTCATTGATATGTATAGCATTCTGTAAGCAATTTCAAATATGGACTAATTCTAAGTACACTCCTATAAAATCTGGATTACTGAGACCCCAAAGGAGAATACTTCCTTCTATGGATGACATTTGCTGTAATGTGGTCATAGTAGGGGAATGGGGAGAGGAAAAAAAACATCCTTCATAGGCAGGATTTCTTCCTTGGCTACTGCCAAGATTCCCATGCTGGGGTTTCTTACCATTAGAGGCAAAACAAATAGTCTAGTGGCCTTAGTAGAACTGAGTGCACATGTCTTAAAACACAATAAATGCAGGAGTCTGCAATGAAAGAAGGCTGAGCTGAATTACGTTGCATTTGCCATAAACTAGGAGTGTGCATTTGAGCAGTGTAATGCATGATAATGTATTCATCTACAAGACCTGAGCCCTGATACTGCACATTCCTATGAAAGGAACAAATTTTCAAGCAGTCTGTACTTCCTATGTATGTCCTTCCTTGATAATTGTTATATTACACTCATAATGAATATATCTAAATATACTTTGCTTCTCAAAATCTAATATTAATGTAAATTGTCTACTTTCAAAATATACCTGATATTATAGATACACAGAGATGTGGACAACAGCTTGCTATACCTGTAATTGGTCTTAAAATGAGAGAATATAAGAGATTGTAATTAATCTGCTCAAATCTTGTAGAATCTCAGATGCACTAAAGCCTAACTGTGTTTCTACGCTGAAATCAGTGGGAACATATGCCCTTTAAAAACTTAGTCCAGCTACATAATGAAACAGTGTAATAGAGGTCTGCCATTAAGCTAATATTTCCATTCACCAAAATTGCTCAGTCATGATACCAGCTTTTTCATGCGCTTCAACAAAACACAGATTTATGGAGAGCTTCAGTGTTATGCTGATGTGCAGGCTTAAGGGAAAAGGCCTTGCTGCGGTAGTACATATTCTTGAGTACATTGCTTGAGTTAAAACTCCAGGACCTGATTGCGTGCTGAGTCAGAGCCTTAAAAGTCAATAAAAGTATCAATCAGCTTCTATAAGCTGACACAGTCTAGTTCTTTGCACAGCCCTTCAGACTTAATTAGGCATGAATTGAATTGCGATGGTGTCTATATCCCCATACCTCTGCTCATTGCACTCTCTTGTCATAGGATACCCTGCTAGGACCACACCCAGCATGGGTGTGCTAGCTCTGTATGGGGAAGAAGTCTCCGGATACAGAGAGATGTTAGGAAGTTGAGAAGAACATGGACTTTAGCTTGATGAGTTTAGTGATGAGTCAGGTTTCTATGATACCAAGACCTGTTTGCTAATTTTTTGAATCAGGTATGTTAGATGCAGGTTTGACAAACCTGCGCTACTGGAAGGTGTCCCTGCCCATGGCAGGGGGGGTTGGAACTAGATGATGATTAAGGTCCCTTCCAACTCAAACCATTCTCTGATTCCAGGTAAGAAAAGATTTTAGATCCGAGAGCTTTTGTATACCCTCACTTATTTCAATATGCTCTTTACATATTAATGCCTAATTTTTAATGTTTCTGAGTGCATATTAGATATATAAAGTCACATAAAAAAAATCAGTCTATTTGTTGATGTAAGTAAATGTTTCCTCTCCTTGCTGTATGTATGCTTCCTCTGATCTTCGTGAAGATTTTTTGTCTCTGTGTTATTTATTGTAGGAGAGGGATTGTCCATTAAGTCTTCCTAGGTCAATTCAAAAGCTTATTTAGGCTCCTGATTCCATTAGTGCTTACATCAGTTAAAGTTCCTAGAAGATCATGATGAACAGTTCTCCCCAAATCTGCAGTCTCTTCTTTGAAAAACTACTATGGGTAAATTCTGTTTTTCTTCTGTGATGATAATTTTAGGTACAGTATAAAGTGGATGAAACAGCTGAATCAGTGAGGATGAGATAACATTGGCTGAATTGTATAATGCTGTATGGGCAGGCCTGTTCAGCTACAGAAGGGCCTATATTCTTACTTGACAAAGTGCTCTGTGAGTGTACTATTTCTCAGAAAGGTATGGTGTGTAGGCAGAATAAATGGAACTCAAATGTGCTGAAAATTTTGCATGTATATGAAAATGCAATTACTTTTCATGAATGTGGCAGGAGAAAGTAGAATACTGTGTGCTACACGAAGTCAATAGAACTATTTTCTAGTGAGCTTATCCTTTCTTCTGTTTGTTCATGCTGGAAAAATCTGATGTCTATATAGCTCACCAAAATACTTTCCTGATTTACAAAAAAAAAGGAAACTTTGAGGGTCTAATTTTATTCACTAGATCTACTACTACCTACTTACACTTATTTAAAAAATCAAAAGTCCTGGTGAGTTCATCATGTCTTCTGATCAGAAAGCTCTAATTAAAAAAGAAGCCATATAATGAGATTTTGGTGACCAGTTGTAGAGCTTGAATACTAAATTGCCCTGCTGAGTTCTACTGTGCACCAAGCAATACGTTCAGTCATTATCTCCTAAGTTCTGTAAACCTGTGTATTTATTGGTCTCTGCAGTTTCCACTCTTGAGCTTTTTCAGATTGACCACTAACCCTAAAAAGGCTCCTGCCAATAAGGCCTAAAGATACTTTTAAAAATATGTCATTTTAGGATATTATAGTGAGATCATCCCCTAATGTCCTGACCAATAATATCTCGTTGTTTCCTGTGCTATCCCTGCCGATCTATATTAATATTTATCTCTTGTATTTAGTTGATGCAAGGACAGTGACTGTCTTTTGGTTGCCTTTTTGCAGTGTGTAAGAGTACAGTCCTTGTTCAAGAAGAAGAGTACCATGAGTAAATTGTAATTAGTAAGAATTAGGGGATAACTTTTGGG
The DNA here is from genome assembly GCF_020740725.1 of Corvus hawaiiensis. Taxonomy (NCBI): domain Eukaryota; kingdom Metazoa; phylum Chordata; class Aves; order Passeriformes; family Corvidae; genus Corvus; species Corvus hawaiiensis. The sequence continues at coordinate 47,509,794 of NC_063216.1, forward strand.
GGTGAGGTAGTCCCTTGTTTTATAATACAACCTTTGGGAAACCTGTGAGAGGTGGGGGATTAAATTTAAAACTTTAATGAGAAAATTGTGTGTGTGTTTCAGTCAGCTCCTGAACTTAACTATGTATTGCTAACATCATGCTGGAGGTCACAAATGACTTCTGATAATCTTACTCCAAAGGGTTATTAAATTGTGAAATGTCCTCAGAATATTTTGTTCCTGCACACATCACTGAGTTATGCCTTTAGGTTAGTAACATCCTGTGAATGAAAACCTGGTGAGAACTCAGCTTGTTGCTCTGTAGGCAAGGGACAGACATCAGATCTTTCCTCTGAATCATTCTCTGAATCTTCCTTGGAATTACACTCTGCTATGCTGCAAGATTTGCACTGGGGAAAATATTAGATGCTAAATAATTCCTAAGACCCATCCTATTGAGATGTAGCTTCTTATTGTAAGATTGCTTTACCTATTGGCATGAGGAAAAGCAGCACATGACATGGAAGTAGATCAATAACCAGTAATAGAATGTTGCAATTACACCTGAAGAAGTGCAGGAACAGAAAAGATCTCTCTATTGTGTGTGGGGGAGTGGGACTGTGTGTGTGGTTTTGGGTGGGTTTTTTTGTATGTTTGTTTGGGTGTTTTGTTTTGGGGTTTTTTTTTCAACTTTTTTTTTTTTTCCCCCCACAGAAGAGAAAATAGCACTAAAAAAATATCTGGAGTAAGCATTTTTAGACTTTTAGTGATACGGTATTTCCAGGACCAGTACTAAATTTCAGTGTTCTGGTTTCTTTCTCACAGGAATGAATACAATTTTAAACTCTCTGATACTGTTGCTATATAGATAGTACCTTGCCTACACAGTTTGCATACTTTTGCATTTGAATATTCTTTACTCAGCCTTTTCAAAAAATGAAATATTTAACAGAATCAATTCATTTTAGTTCAGATATGCCAGTCAGAAGGATGCAGATGTAATCAACATTCCCTGTCTCATTCTTCCTTGCCTCCTTTTCCTGAGAGGAGCAATGTGCTGTAGTCAGCCCTATCACAGCTCACTGGGGTCTGACCATTTAGAAGAATAAGAGTCTATCTTGCCTGCTAAAACCTCTCTGCAATGGAACCATATTGCCACACTGCTCTTCTTTGCTGAACATCCCAGTGTGTTAACCCTGTGCTATACGTTGCTATCCTACTGGAGTTTCAGTTGAGAAAATTAAATGGATATGGTAATTTAAAGGTGTCTGAGAAATGCTGAAAAGAGTCTATTCAGGCATGTCTTACTTTACAATGAAATAGTGGCAGGTTTCAAAAAAGGATTCTTCTTCTATTAGAATGCAAATAAACTCTGTTTTCCCCTAGAGCCCCCTGTCAGACTATGGAATAATAACTCTAGACAAAAGCTGTATATTGTCATCTTTGAAATTTTACCTCTATTATATGCTTAGTTTTTCCATAAATTATGACATTCTTCAAATATGATTAGATGTGTGCAGTGGTGAATCAGGAATTGTTTAATTCCTGCTTTAGTCACTTATGAGAACAGGTATCAGTGAAATACAGAAAGGGGCACAATGAAGAGAATGTCTGTAGTCTAAAAGATACCCTTTAGCAGGATGCAATTTTAAACAAGATGTTAGAGAGGTAATGTGGGTGTGTGTATTAAGCACTGTGGCAGAAATTGAGTTCATAATGATGTGAGCCTCAATGAGCTGGCTTAAAGGTTGAAGAAGATGTCATGAACGAAACTGAAAATGGAAGGGTTTTTTTCTGCTCCTTTTAACTGCAGTATGAGAAAGAAGTGACAGGGAAGAAAGAGGAGAAGGAAGAGGGGTGGGGTAGAGAGAGAAAGAACTAGTGAACCTAACAAAACCATACTGAATGTTTGAGATAGTTGAGCATGAAATTCCAGGTACTCAGTTGTAGACACAATCTTCATCTTTTAAGGGAGTAAAAATTGAAAGTGTGATTCCAAAACGGTACTACACTTCTGTGAAGGATCTTGGTCTGGCTCTCATAGGCTACACAACTACTGAGATTCAGGCTTCTATCTCCCTTGCTAATGCAGATCATCGATACTTGGAGGATGACCCTAACAGCATGGTGTCCTCAGGTAGCCAGTCTGTAAGTATTTAGTTACTCTGCATCAGTGTATGTGATTGCACACAATATGGCTCAGAATACTAAAAAGAGTGATTATAGTTACATTTTTTTAAATCAGGCATTTTGATTCAAGATTATTTTTCATTTGCTCTATGTGTTCAATGCGATAAACATTACACACTGATCCTAATTTAGTTTTGTGAGGATTTTAGTTTCTATTTGTCTGTGATATAGTCAGATAGCATTCATCTAGCAGCTCTCTTTATTTCTTTGGAAAAGGGCCTCTGGTTTGGTCTGTATGCGTTTTCTGGTAGAGAATTTGTTTAAAGCCTATCTCTGTGTCTCTATTATACCTAATATTGTGTTTATTTTTGTAGTGGAGTCTCTTATATCTTGTGTATGTGGAGCAATCAAGAAGTTTCATTGTTGACACACTGATTAACCTGTGAATTTGGGTTCTGTCTTTCTGCTTTGTATGTGCAGAAAAATCCTATTTATGAGCTAAAGCAGACAGGTTAGCATCTTTGAACTTCTCTTTATCCATTGATAAGAGTTTAGTACACATAATTTTCCAGCATTCCCCTAACAATAAATCCCAAACTCCAGCTGCAGGGACTTGTTCTCTAGCATGTATCTAGGCAATTCAAATCCTTAAGTCTTTAGCTAAGATTTCCAAAAAGAACAACAATGCATCAGTGATGAAACGTTCTATTCCATGGATTTTGTTTCACGCAGGACAACTAGATTCACAGGTCTCTTAGATACTTAAATTTCTTCACAAGGGAGTTAAGACCTAGCAATATTTTGCAGATTTGAAATGAAGAGGCTACAATTGTAATTTTACATAGCCCAACAAATCCATGTGTTTTTTACATTGTGATATACATATATATAAATGTAGCGCAATATCTTAAATCAATATATCTAAAAAAAAATCCAATAAAAGATAACTATATTGTGTGTATGTGTGTTTGATTTTACTTGTATAAAGGTTTCGTACATATTTTCAGAATGAATATCATTTTCTTCCCAATCTGCTACAAATTGGAACTTGGTGGTTGTCAACAGCCTTTAATGAAATTCAGTCCGGTGCTTAGGATCACTCCAGAGCCTATGTAAGCCCTCCAGCAGCTTTTAAGTGTGGGATTGGACCTGTGTTCTTAACTCCCTTAGCAGAAGAAAGCTGAGTGCCAAATCACCCTGCAGATTTGGGAGAGCTTCCCAGTGCAAGGAGGAGTTGCTGATTAGCAGGGAAAGCAAAATATCCTTGACTGTTGCCAGAAAAACTTAATCCACTTCACTGTCAATAGTCACAATGCTGGAATGAATCTGCTAAGGCTCTGCTAAGACCACAGGGCTTGAAAATCTGGTTTTCAAGCAGAGAACTTGATCAATGTGTCCTCATTTTCATTTTGAGGAGGTAAGGTGTGTTCAACGGTCAGATACTAAAAGGACCCATAAATATTTTCTCTTCTCTTAACTGATTAGAAAATAAACACCCTAATACAAAGTTTATCTTCATGTTTATCCTGTAGCCGATCACACTGTGAAAATTGTGCAGAACATAGTTGTTTTCGTTTAAAACAAGATTTTAATCACAGGCTTAGATTTTTTCTGTGGTTATATGTGTTTTTCTCAGTCCATGTAAATACCTCAGAGAGGGTCAGGCTGAGGTGTTTTAAGGCTTTTAGTGGCAGCCCTTCTATCTTCCTGGAAGACCAATAGACTTTTGCTGTCTGAGGTGTGAATGAAGTATTGATTCTGGGGGGATCAAACCTCTGCGGTGCTTTGTAAATCAGGAAAGCTTCAATGAATCAACAAGGATTTTATGGTTGGAAGGCCTCAAAAGAGAAGTTACTGGCTTTCCATGGGGGCATCCTAAGAAATAAGTTCAGTGCCAATCTTAATAGAAAATCTAAGGACCGTGGGTGAAATTGTTGTTCCCTGCCACCAGCAAAGTCAAGAACTGACCTATATGACAGCCTTGATGATGACACTTACCTGTTAAGATTTGATTCAATCTTCTCTTTGGGTTCAACACAGTTGTTCATAATCCCCACTGACCTCCTTAGTAGTGTCTAACATAATTATGGTTTATTTCATTATGGTTGTCTTTACTGGTGATTCATTTATGCTTCATACAAAATGTTGCCTGAGTTTTTTCAAACTGTGATGCAAGTCCCTTAGGAAGCTGGCACATAAAATTTGAATATCAAAGTTCAGATGTACAAGGCTGAGAGTAAGAAGTTCCATTAAACATATTTTTAAGGTCTGCACAATCTGATTATTTGGCATAATTCTCTCACATAATTTTTCCAAATGTACCTTAAAATTACAGTTAAAAACTAAATATTAATTGGGATGATGACATTTTACATGCTGCCAGGCAAAAGAATGCTTAGGATGATGTAGATGACTCGAATCTCCAGAACCTTAATTAACTGGTGATTTCCATTCCACCAAAGTGCTGTAACACCAACCTGATGAATAAAATAGTACTTACAAAGAAGGCTGGAAATGAGTGTTATTTCTTCTTACACCAGGAGAGAAGCTTCTTTAGAAGGCAGACACCTGGTAGGGGAGCAGAAGGATTACTGCTCTTCAAGTGCAATGATTCGTTGTCTGTCATTAAGGAAGCATGTAAGACTGTGGAGCACATCAGCTTTTGCTTTAGTGTAAGTTAAATACACAATTAAGCCTGGAATACAGATGTTTTTCTCAACTGGAAGTTTATTACATTTTTTGGATAATCCTTTTCAACACATGGTTTACTTCAGTCATTAAATAACATTGGAAATTATTGGAAATAACAGATTGCTGTTTTCTCTCTGGTTGCATTCTTAGTCCAGGCCTCATGGTCCTATATGCTGTCTAAACAGTGTTAACACTGTTAGACTGCTGTCTAACACACTGTTAAATTTCTTACTAGCCATCCTGCCTGAATAAGTACATTTGAGAAACTGGTTTGAATCAAACTAGTGGTTTGTAGCTACTGAGTGCTAGGGGGAGAGGTTTACTTTGGGCAGTTGATCTTAGAAAATACATGAGTATTTTAGGACAGTTTCAAGGTAGTATAAGAAGCATACTGTGCCAACATGAAGGAAATATTAGGGATCTGGGACTGTGTGCATGGATGTTATTATTATCAATGTATGTGTCTTTCTCTTTCTCAGTATAGATATATTACCGTCTGTTCTCATTCATTCTCAACATTGACTTTGATTTCAACTCTTCTCTGAATTTATTCACATTCACTGTAACTTGTCTGCTGAAAAGCTAAAATAATCTAGACAGGAAAGAAGAATGTATCAAATGACTGATACATCCAATTAAGCCTTCTCTGTGGAGATATGAGATATTCAAAATGTGATGTTGGTAATCAATCCACAGGGCAGAACATAGTTCTATGAAATATTATTTTAATAAATGAATTCATCGAGGGAACCCTTGATCTGCTGACAAACTTTGTTTTTGTCAACAGGAAATAAGTTTGAAAAACATCATTCCTACTTAGTACATTCTCACACATGCTTTGCTGGGCTCAAAATAATAGCTTTTGTATTATTTCTTCTATGAACCTTATTTCCCCATGAGTTATTGCTTCCCTTTACTCCTGTTCTGCAGCTTTTAATTTTAAAAGAAAAAGAAGTGAAACTTCCCAATTTCTTCATGTTCTTTTCAAGCTAGGCTTGCCCTGTCCTTGCACCATCTGTGGAAAATGTCTTAAAGATCACAGACAATTTCTTGAGTATTCATTAGTCTTTGGTAGGTGTGTGTGTGTGAGATATAGATAAGTGCATGTAGAGCTGCTACTGTGAAGAATGAGACAGACACCTGTGCCTTTGGCTTGCAATTGCCAATTAAATGCTGTGGAGAGGGTGAAATTTAATTTCTGTGTTGCAGGAAAATTAGACTTTGAAAAATTTTTTATTCTGATTCTTAAGGAAAATTAGTCTTTTCAGCAGTGAAAAAATGTGAGACATTAAAAGCATATTAGAGAATCACCTGGGTTTACCTTTTAACAAAGCAAAAAAAAAAACCCACACCAAAAAAACAACCAAAAAAAAAAAAACAAACAAAAAAAAAGGAGAAAGGGATGGAGCTTCTTGTGTAATGTCTAATCAGCCACCAAATCCCCAGAGACTTACTAGGCTGCCTCAAATTCATGGCGAATGCCCCAAAGCAAGGGACAGCTATAGGTATGCATGAAGCTGGGAATTGATATACCTTGAAGAACACAGTTTTAAGACCCCAGTCCAGGACTGCTAAATCCTAGCTCTGTGCAGGATCCCAAGTCTCTAGAAGGGTGCACTCAAAGTCCAAGCACACAAAGCTAAGGGCTGCCATGTGCTGTGAACCTCCTGTTGCATGATGAGCACTGCTGAGTGTACTGCTGGTTCCAAGCTCAAGATGTCAAAGTTGCAGAGCTCCTCCTATTTGTGAAAGAAAACCTTAACACACAAAATTCTGGAGTTCTGAGGCAATCCCCTTATTGAGATTGTAGACTGTAAGTGATAAGAATTTTGAATGCCTTTCCGGTTAATCAGGTTGAAGCTCATTTTTCAGCATCCAAGGGCAGTTCAGTGCACAGGACCACACTAAAAAAGTCTCAAGTAAAACATCCTGAAATACCTCAGTGTGGACCTCAGTCCTCTAGTATCTGTGGTCCTGATTTAGCCAATAATATAATTCAGACATGACCCACCTGGCTTACAAATTATAATTATGTTCCTTGAGTATAAGGAATTCCTTGGTAAACTGCCATATACCACCACTCCAAAGTACCTTTTGCAGAGGATCAGAAGTAAAAAGTATGTTGTGATAGCAATTTTAGGGATTATTGCATGAGTAAATGATGCAGATCCATGTCCTGAGTACCTGGACCACAGAGAGCTGTTTATGGTGGTAGGAGGATTTGAGATTGTGATTTTTCCCTTTTAATTTTAGCAATATAAACATCAGTGAGGTAATCTGACAGTGTAATCTGAACCAGCAATTCCACCTCATAGACAGACACCTACACAAAGTTTTGAGGTTTATTTTATCTCATTCTTGTTTAGGTTAATTTTCAGCTTTCCGTTTAAAATGATGTCAGTAATTTAAATTATTGAAATTGATGCAGATATTTATGTAAAAAAAAAAAAGTAAACAGAATGACAACAAACCAAAACCCCGAAACCAAACACCAACAAAAGAATAAATGAATAAGCATGGGAAATAGAAGCGATAACACAAACTATTATCATTTTCACTATGAATATTCTGTTAGATAGCTGCTGTTTCGCTCTAACAACAGATTTGTTACCTCATAGAGAAAGTTAAAAACTGGCAGATGTTTATTTGACAGAAGATAGCCACTGAAGTAGTCTCTTGATATCTGGCTGTCATTTGTAGCCTTCTGTTTAAATTTTTTCTTAAATTTCCCTCTTACTCCTCAGGACACACAACATTTACTTATGATACTTGCCAACATATTTTCTAATACATTTATGAAATTCCGTATATATTGAACATTAGGTATTTTATTGTCATTTTATATGTCTTTAAGGAGATTATTTCCCTGAATTGTTATTACTCTCCTTACCCTCTCTAGCAGTACTGTCCATGATAAAGAACGTCTTTATTTTCTCCCTATCCATGCACTTACTTACTTTCAATTTAATGTGAAAAAAAAGAAATAAAAAGTGCATGAAGTTGACTGTGGCTGCCTTTGTCAATTATTCAGAATAGGATATAATGGTTACATAATAATTCACAACTTCATTCAGTTATCACAGCACTCTGACATAGAAGCCATTAGTGAAAAATCCTCCACTCCCTCCATCGCCTACCACTTTTTGTACATTTACTCTTCTGAGTATAATGGACCTAAGCTGAAGATCCTATTATCAGATTCATATCTGATTACACAGCATTTGCTATTCTGATTTAGAAATTGGAACTGCTGTTGCTTGCCTGGGCAGCTCTTCAGTATCTGTGTAAAAAACATTTAAACCTTTAAAAAAAATCTTAGGAAAATAAAAATCTTTAAAAACGCTTTATAGGATACTTATCTGGTTTTAGGTTGCATTTAAATATAATCTATTTAATACAAAATATGACATGCCTATAAGGTAATTTTTGAAATCTACTACTCCAAATTCTTTATTTGTGAAATATATATTTGTTGCATTTCCAGGGAAACAGGAAATGGGAGCTTTATTTAATTTGAAGGATATTTTTGTAGCTGTTTCTAAACTATGTTTGCTGACCATAATTTTCATCATTTGGATGCCATGTTGGTTGTCCTGTGAGAGTTGTTTTTCCCCTTATTTTACTTTCAGAATGTCTTTGTCTCAGAAACATTCATGCAGCACAAGGAATTACTGATACCCCATCTTAGCTGAGAAACTTTTAAACGTGTAATATGAAATGTACCTTCTCTTCGTTGGCTCTCCTGCCTCAAGGTACACACAATTCTTGAATTCTGTACTAACAGTTAACTATCAGAACAAATTCCTTGATATATGCCACTGATGAAGGGCAAGGAGAATCAAATTAAGCAAAAAGAAAGCTTTCTTGTTATAAACACAACATTTAAGTAGATAACTAAGGCTGTTTTCAGATTTATAACCTTTGTATACCTTGTTCTTTTTTTCCATCCTCTCCCCAATGTTCCTGCTTTCATTGTTAGTTTTTTTATCCAAACTTCTATTTGTCCTCACTCATAAAGTTACACTTCTCTGTCTGTTCTGTCTTCTGTATTGGCAGATATGCGATTTTCTCCATTATATTGATTTGGGAGTTAAACAATAATTTTCTCTGATGAAAAAGTCACTGTTAGTGAAAAATGATAAGGTGAAATGACAACAGGTTACTTTTATGATCAGGGGAACCTTTTATGAGTTATTTTATGAGCAGAAGAATCTTTCTTGAGGAAGTCCTTGACAACTCTTCTCAGATATTGGTAGCGGGACATTTTTTGGTAAAAAAATAAAATGAAGATGACGTATAGAATAGTGGTCATTTGTTTTACTTTTTAATTTTATGAGCATGTGAAAAGCAAAAAACCCAACCCAGATCTAAGTTTTTTGTTCTACAGCAATATTAATATTGTGTTTGCACACAACTCTTACTGTAAGATTTTAGTATGGCTTTTTGTCCAAGCTTTTCTATATTCTTTCTTTGTGATCTTATTCCTTCAATTGTCAGATTTGTATTTTTAGTTTAATATTCTCTGTTAATTACTTTCATGTGTCTTTGTTTGTAGTTTAAATTCTATCTTCCAATATTTTAACCTCTTTTTTCTATACACCTCTTTTTGCTTCTTACATTTACTAACGTCTCTATTTTGTCCATGGTATTCATCATATCTATTTATAAAATGTCCTTTTGTCTTCTGTTCCACTTCTGCACAAGATGAGAAGCTGTTCCTTTATTTGAACCAATTCCTGACATATGTATCAATGAAATAATTTGAGAAAAAAGAAATAAAGGATATTTTGACTTTAATCAGAACTTTGCCTGAGCCCCTAATTTACCATGAATACACTTTTGTAAAATTATTTTCTCTATTTCTTTTAGAACAGCCTTTGCCTTTCCAGTAACTATGGATAATGACAGTTTATAATTGCAAATTAATACTTATAGGCTGGAGATCTCAGAATACAGAGTAGATTTCTGAATGCATACCTGAGGTGGATATAATCTGAAAGCTTGTGTCAGTCTTCAGTGTGGCTGAGTTTAGTAGGATGCTCTGACTAAGTGGGAGGTAAAACAGCTTGAACTTTACCCAATTTGCAAAAGTTATCCATGGTGGATAGAAAAAGGGGGTTACACTGCTTTCGGTGTTAAAGAATGCTGAGACCAGCCTGATTCATCAATCCCAGAGTTAAACATTCTGAGGATATGAAGAACAGAAACTTGCACTGGTGAAGATGTGTCAGAAAAAGTTCCTTATAAAGGAACCAACAAATGATAGAACTGACAGCTTGTTTAGGGCTGCCAAATTGAGATGGCTAGCCTAGAAACATATGACTGACAGTCCATCACTATGTACTATAAAAGCGCAGTCTCACTTTTTAACAGCAGGATCTTCTAACACACCCATTCTACAAATGTGTGGAGATTTCTCCCTTGAGTGGGGACACCCCTCAAGGTTACTCCTCAAACTGAGTGAAAGATTTCTGCCCATGGTCATTGGTGTGGGTGAGCAACATCAACCACTACTTAATAATTATTTTTCTAGCTCTAGTATTGTTGCCTCACTATTGTTTAAAAAATAGTGCACTGTACTAGTAGTTATAGCTACCTATATTGAGTAGAAAGTGTTTCTGATTAAGGTAATTTAGTTTAATCATTATTATAATCAATTCAAATTGTCAAAATTGCACAAAGGTTCAATTACACCTATACAATCCTTTAGATACAAACTGCTTACCAGGTGTGGGACTAGGATTGAATCTAGTTGCACCTAGACTCCTCTCTGAGAAGGAGTTTAGAAAGCCAGGTGTGTTCTGAACCTTGTGGTTCAACAGGATGACTCCTCTAATAAACCTTGTCCAAAGCTTCCATTCCGCCTGTGACACTGACAAAATGTACATTAGCAGTACATGAGAATAAGGTTTACTGCCTAAGAAGTCTGGGCCTTCCAGATGTTTCTCCTTACAATAAAAAATGTTATTTTGATGATATGCTCTTAAACTGGTTGACATGGTCTTCAAAAAGTAATTTTTGATAAACACAACTGTTCCCATGAAGTGCCGTGTGCTTTCACAAATGCACCCAGTAGGGGCAAGGCTGCTGGCCATTGAGCCTCCTGCTCCGTATTTTTTTGATGTTCATATCATGGTTTCTCTAATGAAGAGGTAAGCATGAGGAGCACTGAAAAATTTTGCATGAAAGATGTTCTTTTGCGAATGTTTCCACTGCTTTTGGTTGCCTGAGGCCTTATATACAGAACACACTAAGACAATGTCAGAAATGCCTTTGTGATTCCTATCCTTCAGCACCCACTAGCAGTTCTGGAGCTCTTTGGCCTATTACAACTCAAATAGTCTCATTATGGAATAGCGCAAGGAAGGACTGTCAACTAATTTCCTCCTTTGCCTTGTCTGTGGAACAGGCACCATGGAGAAAGGAGTTACATGAGCAGTGGCAACTACGCTTCCTTCTGACTCCAGAGGAGACCACAGTGGAAGCAGAGATGATGCTCTTGGAGCTCTTCAAATTTACTCTCCTTGATGAAATACAGACAGAAGAGTTTAAAAACCATTGTTCTTTAGGCCTTGAGTGCTTACTAAATAATTGGTCAGATTTTTTAAAAATAATATAATCTGCATAAATATAAATTCAATCCAATGAAGAAACCTTCTCTTCAAATTTATGGTGGCTTTCTTCTGTTATGGAAAGAAAAATAAGTTTATTTTTCTTTAAATAAATAATGTAAAAGTTACAAATGAAATCTCTGTTAGAAAACTTGGTTGTTCTGTATTTCTTTTTTTTTCTATTGAACCCTAAAATATCACCTCTTTAACTGGATAAGAAAGCTGTCCTATGGTTGGAAGCTCCACTACTCCTTCACAGCTCCTTCCTTGTCAAAGTCGCCATTCCTTAATTTTTTTCCTACATAGGCTGCTCTCTCAAAAATAAACAGGATCCCCTCTCTTTAGTGTTTTACTTCAAGTCTATATAAGTGTCAATGAGAGATCTCAGGAGAGATGAAAGCTTTCTCATGAGACAAAATGACAATCGAATAGGTTGCTAAAGGTCTCTATACCTCAAGTTTAGTTAGTCTATACCAAAAATAACAAGCGATTAAGAACTAAACCAAATAGATTATTTTAACTCACCTGTTGAAGTCAATTATGTTAATGACATTAAATATGTGTGGTAGTAACACTTTCTATAATTCTTTAAAAAATTTATCTGAGGTTGATGTTTGACCCAATTTACCAGCTGTTGGTCCCTGTATAATTTCTAATACCAAGAATATTATGCCTTGTATGATTTATATACTGCATATAAAAAAGAATTTTGTTAATTTTTGGATATGATCTCTCATATCCACTGAAAAGCACCAAAAATACAGTCCTCCCTATTTCTATAACCTGTCCAGATCTGTACTAGATCATTGCCTTGAAATAACTATTACTACAGATAGTGAGTAGCAAAAGGGTGGCCTCCTCCACTGCAGCCTTTGGATTATATACTTGCATAAAAGCTTCCATAGCGCAGAGTAAGTTGCAAGCTATGGAGGACCCAGTGGTTCCAGCTTCCCATGAAAGGATTATAACCAGGATGCTGGGCACCATTTCAGAGGATTGTATTGACAAATTTCACCCTTCATGTTTTTTTCTTCTAGCTTCAGGAAACATTTTGCCTATATCTGCACCTCACCTTACATCCATAATTCTCTTTATAGCCTCATCCCCTGCACATCTCTGCCACATAGAGCTACACTGCTAAATTATTGTTCAAGTTATTGTAATGAATTCTTAACATAAATTGTATATTACTGCTTTTGTCTTTCAATCTTCTTATACCCTGATACAGCAATTGTAAAGCCAGTAGAGGTCCTGGTGAAAGAGAGGAAGAGATTTTCTGCATTTGGCTTTGTTGCTGTAGATCTACATTAGAGTCAATTAAATACATTACTCTTGTTTAATGTTTGACTGATTAGTATCAAAAGAAAATAATATAAGTGATTCCAAACAAACATGAGGAATTTCTTATGGGCAGTGCTAATTGCTCACATTATTAGTTACATTTTGGTAGAAAAAAAATCTTACCTATTCTGTGACATGTTCTGGAATGCTGATTCAAGAGTTCTGAGTTCTAAATTTCTGCAGTTTTCATTTTCAGGGATAATATTTCTAAATGGTACATTGCATCATTTATAAAGACAGCTTGGTTAGATCTTTATTAGAAACAGCTTAAGGTAGGGTATGGTACCAACAAAATCCTTCTGATGATGGTGAAACATAGAGCTTTTCTTTATCTTTGATTCTTTAGGAGTGTGGGGACTAAAATGTCCTAGTATAGTCAAACTAAACTTCTGATCCTACATTGCTCACGTTTTGTTGTAACTAAAGTTTGTGCTGAGGCTCAGGTAACATATTTGATCCAAAATTTCTCAACAATCATCACAAGCATGTACATATTTTTAATTATTAAAAATGCATGTTGACATTGGTTGTTCTCATTTATCTCTTTGCAGGACTGAGACCCCAGATTTTTATCTGTGTCCATAGCTAAATTTTCACAAGTTGTTTTAGAACAACAATTTTCATTCACAGCTATCTTTACTTGAATTTACTGTGAAGCCCAGCTTGCTTCCCTATTCTAGTTTATCAACTATAGTGCTGCCAGGATTACCTCTTCTCCTGTTATACTGAACATACCTCTTCCTGTTTTTTTTAATTTCTTTGTTGGCTTCCAGTTTCCTTTTACATCAAGTCCAACCTCATGCTTTGTCTTCATCTTTAATATTTCTGTTGGTTTAACTCAGCCTGGTTTTTAGTGGGCAGGAAAAGCTGCTCGAAACTTCTACTGTCTGGCACAGAGCCAATCGCTGAAGGCTCTGACGATGGGCAGGTTACTAGCCCAATTAGACAAGTTGCTAATGCCTCTGTGATGGCATATTTAAGAAAGGAAAAACCAAGGGATGTTCTCTTTTTTTCTTCTCCCAAGGGGTGCTGAGGCGGATGCCGGGGGCGATGCTGGCATGGCCTCCGGGGCCCATCCCAGCGTGGCTGGGGCAGCGTGGCCAGAAGCGCGGCCGGAGCCCTCCCAGGGTCAGGAGCGACATGGCTGGGGCCACCTGTGTGGTACTGGTGGGGACCATGTGGCCAGCAACAAAAACACGGCAAACAATTCCCCAACACAGAACACAGACAAAATCAACCTTTTCAGTGCAGCGAAGCTCTGTAAGAAGTTTTCAACTGATGGAACTTGAGAAAAATAATCCCTATGGACAACAATTTTCTTCTGAGTCGGAGAAAAAGAAGTGAGGACACGTGAGGACAACCAACATGGCAGCACTGAGGTCTGTGAAAAGAAGGAGACAAAGGAGGTGCTCCAAGTGTTGGAGCTGAGATTCTTCTGCAAGCCGTAGTGAGGACTGTAATGCAACAGTTTCCCTCTTATTCATGAGGTGCATGGGGGGATCCACACGCAGCCCGTGAGGAAAAGTGCTCATGCTGGAATGCATGGATGCTGAAAAGCTGTAATCGAGTAAGAAACTCGAACAGAGAGAGAAAACCCTTGTTTCTAGAGATAGAGAGAGCCCTTGCTTCCAAACTAGAATAGCTTATCCTTAAAAGACTAAACACCTTGAACTAAAATGACCCACGAAAAGAGTTGTGGGAAGACTGTTTGCCTGTGGGAGGGACTCATGTTGCAGCAGGTCGAGCGGAACTGCTGCTTGTGAAAATTAAAACCACATTAGAGAAGTTCACAGAGAACCGTCTCTCATGGAAAGGACCGCATGACATAACAGAAGAGACTCCCTAAGTGAACTGAAGAAAGATTTTTAGAAGTGACAAACTGACTAAAAATCCCATGTTTTTGTCTCCTTCTGCAGTCAGTGGGAAAGAAGGAGGGGCTGGGAAGAAAGTAAGTGTTCTAGAGGCTTTAGTTTTCATTACCCTTTTACCTTTTAATTCTGTTAATAATAAATTTTCTTTATACTGTTTAAGTTTTGAACCTGTTTTGCTTTAAAGTGTTTTTCCCCTAATCCTATCTTAACTCATGAAGTTTTCTTTTTAATTTCCACTCCTCTGCTCAGCTAAAGCAGAGAAAAATAAGTGGAGAGTTTTTTGTGACTGCCTGGTGCTTAGCCAACATCGAACCCTGACAATATTTCATCTATTTTTTTCACAGCTTATTTACCTATCTCTCACCTGTAACTCTTTGTACTGAAGAGTCCAAATGCTTCTTACGTAAGCAAGATCTGTGTAATGTGGAACCTGGGAATCATCAAAGCTTCTCGCATGATTTCACTTCACGTTTGCATTATAATACTGATAGTGATGATACCCAGTTTAAAGAGTGAAATCTAAATAGGAAAAGGACGAACACCCATTATTTAATAGATAATGTTAATTGCAGATTCTTCATCAGAGCAGTAGTTATAAGACCTAATATTAGGCTTGATCTATTCAGATTATATATAAAGACACCTAGATGAGAGCTGAATCCCTTAATCAGTGAATTTCCTTATTTCTTGGTTTTTCGAGTTGATTTGTTCTTTCTTGTAATAGGCAGCTGTCATAGCAGATGATCAGTGAACACTTGGACATTGAGAATACTGTTTTTCAAAATGTGAAGGTTCAAAAGAACACTATACATAATCCACTATTTTTGACTGAGGAAGTTACTCTCCATTATCTAAATCTGACAGGAGCCTGGCTGTATAGAGGATCATGTCTCCATGAAGAAATAATCAGGACCTAAATCCAGGTTTTTGTAGATCATAATGGTCTTGTATTATTACGTTTCCCTCAAAAGATTTGGCATTCTGAGTATTTGTAGTGACCTTCTTACAGTAAGTGTATTCTCAACCTCTATATTATGGTAACTGGGATTTGCAATACTGCTAGACAGTGGAGTCTTGGATCACTTCAAGAAATTGGGAAATTCCGTATATAAAGTCCAACTACCTGATTTCAAAGTTGGTCACGCTTAACTATGCACGGGAACAGAGCCTTTCATGTGGTCCCCTGAAATGAGCACTTTACCAAGACAAGGTACTGTTTTCCTCCTTAGGATAATGCAAGGTTTTATTTAATGTATTAAATTTATTTTCTGATCTCAGAAGCATGTGCATGTTTTCATAAAATATGGTTAGGAGATCACTAAGTGGAAAAACCACAAAGTACATTCCTTTCCTCTTAAAAAACTGTTATTTTGTGAAGATTTTTAAATGAAAAAAACCATGTCACCCACTTTGGTTCTCATGTGAGGTATCTGCTGTGCTCTGCTTGCCAGTTTCTTTAGACTGAAAAGATTGTGGTACTAAAGGATACTACCTATTCAGGTACAGCCCTGATCCTAAGGTCATTATACATGAGGAATAAATGAAAGGGAAAAAAGAGAGGGGCAGGATGAGGAGGAGAAAGAGCATTTGCACTGAACTAACTGCATGATACAAAAGAAAATAGAACTGTTTTTTTCCTATTTTTCTAAACTGAGAAAAATATTTCATAGCAATAACCTCTGCAATTTTCAACTCAAACATTTTTAACATATTTCATGTTATTTTTCTAGTATGCAATCAATGCTAAATGCTTAGAAGTTTTTTATGTCTAGTTAAAACTTACTCTTTCCAATTTCCTCTGGATATTATGTGTTTTACAAGGATGCTTTTCTTTAAAAGGTATTCACCTTCAGTGACTTTTTGTTGATTTCTACACTGAAGTGGTTTGACAAATTCAATACCATGTGGGTCTTAAGTCTCCAGGGAGGTGACATATCTCAAGTCAATATTATGTAGGCTAAACATTTACACAATTGACCAAAATTATTCCTTTAGTCCCATTATGGCATCTCAAAAACCCTTTACTGCCTATCCATCTACACAGTGGGTCAAAGCACCTCTGAAGCCAGTGTTGTTAACTGAGTCAATAATTACTATTTTAAAAAGTCATTAAGTAAAAGCTATCTGAGCTTTCAAGGCAATTGGATTTTATCCCTTGTATGCAAGTTCTTCAGGAGACTTTGAGCAGCACAATGCCTCATAATAGTTAACAGTACTGAACTTGATTCACTGCTATAGAAAGCTGTGTGGTGCTCTGAGTAAGAACTAACCCAATCCTTGAACAAGCCTGATGATGTTTTTATCAGTGGTTAGTGATTCATGCAACTACTGAACTGAGTGTTATAAAGACCATCTTTAGTATCTTTGCTTAAACATAAGCTGACCAATGTACATTAAGTGTATGACATTTGATGGACAACTGGAGTCCTCTCCTTGTAAAAGATGAGAAAAATCAAGAATGATCCAAAACTGACATGAATGCAGTTTAGCTTATCTTATTGTTTTAGAGCATTATTTCCTTGAACTAGAATTCCTGTATTATAATAGATTATATAATTACTCTGTGAGGTCATCACTGACATAAATATTTATTTTATAGTTAGTATTGATACCGTGTTCATTGACAGAAATACTGAAATGAACAGGGTGAAATAGTTTACAGAAATTATGGAATTTATAATATATTTGTGAACTACACTGTGGAACTTAAAATCATCCATGCCCCAAGGTATGCTCCTCTTACAGTTTTCCAAGGATTCAGTACTTTGAAACATTAGAGTTAGAATTGCACAGCTTAAAATCATGAATCTTGTGCATATGCAGACTTTTTTGGTTTTTTTTTCTTGACTGAAACATATTTTTTTATTAAGTTTTTATATATTGTACAAATTTGTAAAGAAAGTTCCTTTTTAAATAGCATTTTTTAACATCTTTCTTCCTTTAGGTCCAAGGTTCGGGGTGCTGTCATTTCATTTGGGGACAGTATTAAGCATACTTAAATTAGAAATATGGTTTGCTCTAGAAAAAAATCTAGAAATGAAAAATATTGAATTTTCTTTCTGTAGCTATTTGTCATACATGTAAAGTGTGAACAGGTTTGACTTCATTAGCATAAGCAGGGTGTGAGAAGTATTATGCATTGTTTCTGGTGAACTATTGCTTTCAGTATTTTTCCACACTAAGGGAAAAAACCTGTTATTCTTTTTTCATCAGAAACAATGATTAAATACGTATGGAGATGTCAAAAAAAGATATGGAAAGTGTGTGAAATCACAAAGCTTTACTTTTTCTGTTCTATAATACAGTATGAGATTTTTTTTTTTGACAGTTCACAAATTATATATGTAGTTCAGTAAAGAAATTCCTAAGTTCTAATAGCACATACAGCTGTAATGTATTCACTTGTAAAAAGGAGAATATAATGCTGAATTTGTAACCCAGTCCCACAAAGGAAAGGAGATCCTTGCTATCCCTCTGAACTCTAGTAGTATTATGAGGTGTTGAATGCTGCGTGCATCTATTTTGTTAGTTTTTATAATGGGATAACTCATGTTAATATAACTAGGCATAAACACAGCTATCTACAATATTGAGGGCTCAATTTAATTTATTATGTTTAAGCAGTGGACATCATCTCCAGGTTTGTATAGGGAACATATTTTCTAAACTTTTTTGCAGAAAACCAAAAAGATATGAACAGAGAAATCAGTTTAGAGTCACTCAAACAAATAAAAGTAAACCCCAATGATATAAAAAGTGTCTTGTAGAGTAGCTACTGTTCTCTTTCTTCCTCAGTGCTCTTCATCTGAATGTTTCATCTAACCATTTTGTTTAACCCCCTGTTAGGGTTGTTTTAACATATAATCAGCTTTCTTTGCTTTCACCTTAAGCAATTTGTAGCTTCTCAGTTTGAAGTAGCATTTTTTAAGACTTCCATTTTGAGTTTCAGAAGTTCCTAAAATTGTTATTACTTAAGAAATATTGGCAAACAACAGCTTTCAAACTTCTCCAATCCTTCTGTCCTGTCACATCCTTTCAAACAAAACCACTTGGAAGATCATCCCAGAGCACAGGACTGCACCCAGACAGTTCTTGAATATCTCCAGTGAGGGAGACTCCACAACTCCTCAGAGTAATCTGTTCCAGTGCATGGTCACCTGCACAGTAAAGAATTTCTTCCTCATGTTCAGGTGGAACTCCCTGTGTGTCAGTCTCTGCCCATTGCCTCTTGTCCTGTTGCTTGGCATCACCAAGAAGAGCCTGGATTCATTCTCTTGGCACCCTCCCTTCAGATACTTAAAAGACATTGATGAGGTCCCCCCTCAGTCATTGCTTTTTGAGGCTGAACAGGTCCAGCTCTTCATCCTATCTTTGTAAGAGAGATGCTCCACATATCAAAAGTCACATAATATACTGGAGCATTTTAAAACCAAGAAAAGTCCTGTCAGAATCATACCTATTGAAAAAATTTTGTTCTGAGAAGCTGTGTTGAGTTTCTGGCAATTAACCACTCCTCTCTTTCTTTCTTGCACACTGATTTTTGGTGTCTGAGGTTATGCTGAGGTTTCATATACTTCTGCCTGTGCATATCTTGAAAGAACTGCAAAGATATTTCAAGTAACCAATACCAACAAATCAACTAATATAGAATCCTGCAATCATGAAGAATATCTTCTAAAATCTTATTGGTATACATGCTAATTCACTTTTTATGGTGGCTTCAAAATCATATTTGGAGCACAATTACCACTACAGCTCTTATTTCTTTTTATGCTCAAAGTTGCAGTTGATTTATGTGATTTCCATATTTAGCATACCAATAGAGCTGAAATTCAAGTTTTTAGGATTTTTTTCTCAATTAAATAAATTATTTTCTCAATTATCAATTATATAGTTCAAGATAAAAATGAGAACTGTGCTAGATTTTATGCTAATTTAGTTTAATTCATCTGACCTACTTGTTACTATCTACTTGAAGTCAGAGACATTAAAAAGGGCTGTTTGAGGAGGGGATAGTAGGAAATTTAAACACGCAGATATTCAGTACTTCCAGTGTGAATATTAGATCCTTAGAAAAAATCAGTGGGTAGATTAAACATGAAAAGAACTGCTCTAGCTAATTTTTTCCCCTGTGTCCAGAGCATGGACCCCAGTCTTCCTTTTGACAACCCCTGCAAAATCCTCAGCACACCAAACCCAGGATGAATAAAGTTTTTGCTGTAGATGAGGAAGCTACAGGACAGACAGCAGCTTCCCAAGGAAATGCACTGATTGCAGTAGAAGCATGCAGCAAGTGTAGCACTAAGACAGTTTGAGTTTGAGTTGGCCTTAATAACTAGCTTTGAAACAGCTATAATGAGCAGTGGGCAAGCCTCAGAATGTGGTTTTGGGGTTTCACCCTTTATTTGTGCATGTTTTTCCTGTTGAGTAAAGTGTCCTCTGATACCCGTTCCTTTGTGTGCAGAATCCCAAACCACAGAGGCTCAGGAGTTCTGTTGTCATGCGTCTGCCCAGTTATGCCCTGCTCTTGATGGTGCTGTGATGCCTTTCAGGGAGTAGGACTCTCAGCAGCAAGACCACGATTGTGTGTGCACATATGTAACAGAACAGATATTTAAGAGAACAGTGTTGCATGAACAAGAAAGATCTTTGCAATATATGGCAATATTCAAGGTATTATTTTTTTAAGTCAAGATTATACTATCAAGAGGCGCATACTTAGTTGGAAAATGCTGGAGAACGGAAAGAAAAGGTAATTATTTTGTCAGAAACCTTGAAACTTTCTCCTTGATGCCCTTGTAATGCTGAGCACAAAATATGATAAGTCTAAAAATTAAATTTCCTTTTTTTTGCTGGTACATTGTTGGTGTCTGTTTGAAGTAGAAGTATTTAGGAATCCAGAAATGAAATAAAATGATTTCTTAAAGACTGCACTGAAATGTGCTTATGCACAATAATGACTTTGAGCTATAATTTGTATTTAATGGATCTTTAAGTGAGTTCTAGTATAGATGGACCTGGGCCATTGGTTATGATTGGTCCAGAGCAATCTTTAGCTTGCAGAGTTGTGGCTCAATGCAGGGTCAAATGATACCATGTTGAAACTGCAAAATGGAAAAAAAAAGCACATGGTAACCAGTCTTTGACTGACATTATGCACAGCAAGATAATTTGCACAGCTCCAGAGGTCTTGACCTATGAAAGAATGAATATGTAATACTTTAGTTACTGATCTAGTACCAAAATAATAGCTCTCCTTAAGAGGACAAGTAATCATACCCGATTAATCCTGAACACTTATGTAAAAAATTTGCTGGCTATTAGAAGATTTATGTCATCAAGTACTGAAACCTAAAGAAGTAGACTTAATGAAAAGACCTTGCATTTGTTGAGATATTCCTCCTGTCTTCTAAAACTGTTAGGGGAACACTAACCCAATTGTGATACAGACTTTTGATGGGTCAAGACTTCTTGAAAAACCTCAATGTTTCGAGCCTCCAGAAACATCTCTAAAAATAAATTAAATCCTTGAAATTTAAACTCTAGCAATTTAAGGGAAATACTCACTACCCACTGATTCAGAGACATGAAGAAATTACATTCTTCCATGTACAAGTTAAAAGCAAAGTGTTTGAAAACTATAAAGAAAAACTTCCAGTTTTTCTAGTAAAAGCGTCTTAAAAAAAAGAATTGGGGAAGAAATCTATATGGATGAGAACTGAAACTGAGTGACAATCTATCTTCACTTTTCCTTTTTTAGGAGTTTGGAGATAAAATAATAATTTAAAAAAATATCAGGAAATGCTGACTTTCTATTTCCATAAAGAAATAAAATTAGTAAGTAAATTTGTCTTAGTCAGACTAATACTATTGAACATGTCAAACATGAGGGTGAAGGTAAGTACAAAGATGACAGGCCAGAGGTTAAAGATGTAGGGAAGTTAGAGCTGTAGGATAAAATTACTACTTTTGTTTCAGTACAGTTACTGTCTTTGAGCATGAGAGTGAAAGCAGAGCTAATGGGAACGAAGGACAGAAAAAAGTGAGTAGCACATGAAAAAGCAAAGCTCTGAGAGCTTGACACAAGAAGAACTGAGGATATGGCTCAAACAGTGAATCAAATTGTAGGTCAGTCAGAATTTTTAACAAATCTATGAGCTTGTGAATAACTTTTGTTAACAAAGGTTCTCTAATAACACTGCATTTGTTGGAAAAGGAAGCTAGAGTGACTCAGCAGTTCATTTTCAAAAGATATTGTGTGTTTTTTAGGAAATCTTTCTCAGGAAAGTAAATTAATGACATGGATGTGAAAAGAAAGCATAGAACAACTAAGCATGGCTCATCAAAGACAACTCATGTCTGAATAATAGATTATCCTTCTTTGATCAAAATAAATAGTTCCTTACATAAAGGGAAGTAGTAAATCTGTTTGCCACAAAATGTTTGATCTGTGTCTTCACTGGAAAATGTTAGTCAAATTAGAATAGGAACTCAGTATAATACATGGTAGAGACGAAAAAGCAGCACAAGCTGTGACAAAAGGTGAAATTTCAGGCTTAAAAGAAGTTGCCAGGGACTATTTTAAGGATTGGTCTCTGGATCAATTTTGATCAATATTTTCACAATTGTACTAAAATTAAAAGTGTTATTAAGTTTTCTGATTTAGAAACATTTGGTTCATTGTCAATTTAAATCAATTTTTAGCTAGGAAAAAAAAGAGTAATGCTAGCAAAAGGCAAAAGAAAAAAATAAATTACCAAAGGCCTGATACTTACTCATGAGTTTAAGCTAGTATTAGTGAAGTCAAGTGAAAGGTAATGTCCAAACACATAACTCTAACCTTGCAGTGGGTGCAATTCTAGCTGCAGAGTGCTTTAACTACCTCATTATTTCATAGCAGGATCTTACCATTCCCTAGGGTGCCCTCTTTTTGCTTGTGTTGAGCATCTTTATGCCTGTTTTGTGACAGAAGCACCATTAAGTAAACATGCAGTAATTCCTTTACTGAAACACTTCTACCTCATATGTGTTATGACTCACTGCTAAAAGCAATTTACATAAATAGTAAACTGGCTTATTTATTTATTTAATATGAAGCGTAGAAACCATGCAGGGAACAGGGCCTGGATTAATTTCCCAGGGAATGCTGCTTTGTATCATGTCATGTTCTTACTTTCCTTATGTACCTGCTTTTCCTCTGTGACTCAGAGAGCTGTGAACTCTGCTGCACAGCTCTACAGAACTGCTGGATACTGGGTTAAGTCCCATTATAATCTTAGTGGCAAGGGCATTCTCCTGGGAGAGGAACAGTGGATATCAGAGTT
Source organism: Corvus hawaiiensis (assembly GCF_020740725.1). NCBI lineage: Eukaryota > Metazoa > Chordata > Aves > Passeriformes > Corvidae > Corvus > Corvus hawaiiensis. The sequence continues at coordinate 47,532,741 of NC_063216.1, forward strand.
TGCTCAGCAGGAGCAAGACAATGCACCCAGGCCCCTCTCTTCGCTCTAGGAATAGTGAGCACCATCATACCCTTCTCACAAAGCTATGCTTCAGCTGACTGAATGTCACTTAGTTCTTTAGAAAAACATTATAAGCATCATTCCTAGGAAGAGATTCCAGGTCAAAGGTTTATAGCTGGATAACACCACCTCCCAACACCCCTGCATGAGTACCCTCAGATTTAAAAAAACACCCCTTTGTTCAGCAGTTCTTACTTGTGTCTTGGACCTTGGACTTTGGATCTCATTTTAATCTATTTATCAACTCCCTGGTCTTAACTAAGGAAACTAACCATTTAACCAGGAGCTGTGGCTCACTGCAGGGTGTTTTCAGATGCCTCAGTCTTGGATCTAGTCTTTTTGGAAGATTAACAGGTTTGGAAAATGGCAGGGAAGAATATCTGGATATTATTGATTGGTAAATGTGGTATTGAACCACTAACATGATATAAAAATATAAATGTAGTTTGAAGTATTAGTATTACATGGTATTTCTGGTAGAGAAAGTAGTATAGGAACAATAATGCATTTTTACATTGCATTGATGGTATTGCATTCAAGGCTGGTACAATTGTCATGTTTCAAAAAGTTTTAAGATGGAGCTTCACCATTAAGTGAAAATCTCTCTGTGCATGCTTATCTCTCATCCCAGTGACAGAACAGAGAAGCTATTTTCTACAATCCCCTAAAACATGTTTCAAACAGGTGGTCAGAATCATTTATCTGTCTCACTTGCTTGGGTAATGCAGCAATGCCCTCATTCTCATTAAAGTAATTTTGATGTTCATTGTAAGCTTGACAATTATTTGGGAAGTAGAGCCCTTCTGGGAAACGGGTTTAAATGTGTCCTCCTAGAACCAAAACTTCCCTGGTTCCGAGGAGCCGTTCTAAGAACTAGGTGATTATGTAGTCGTGTGTGGGGGCAGTGACACTTCATTGTCAAGTGAAAGAAAGATACTGTATTACAGATGGACTTGATGATCTTGAAGGCCATTTCCAACACAGGGGATTCTGATTCTAAATGATTTCTTGGTTCTAACACTAAAAAAACTGCAAAAACACAGAAGAAAAATAAAGTTCAATATCGCCATCATGAAATTCAGACTAAGCCAAAGTTTTTATATTTTTTGTATTTTTAGTTTTGAGAGTAAAAGAACATTTTTATAATAAAAACATAAGGTTTTCAGTACTTGGAACATTATAGACACATCAGTGCAACTAATAGAATGAAACTAACTGAGAATTTCTAAATTAGAGAAAAGTAGATGGAATTTGCTTAATTAATATACAAAGTTTTAATTAACCTCTCCAGTGGCCCAATTATGGTTCAGGAGATATCAGAAGATATCCTTGAAATAAAAAAATAAATTACTTTAAGTTGCATATCAGTTGATTCCATGAACTAATTAGTTTTATTCCTGGTATAACAATCTAAATTAGAAACATCAAATATGTGGGGGAAGAAAGAATAATCAAAATATTCTGAAAGTAGCTTTGACTAAAAGAAAATATCACAAGTTTCTCCAGCAGGATAGAGGCACATTAAAGACTGATAGAAAGAGATTATTTTAGGAAGGTACTTACAAGAGAATAACAGTAAAGTCCGCTATATTTGGAAATGAATCAGCATTTTACCTATTCCCATGCTGAGTAGATGATGTCAATGTTTTGTAGCTACCAGACATTTTTAAACTTTGATTTTTCAAAGTATAAGACAGTTCTAACAATGTTTCTGAACTCTGGCCTTGTGGTCAAACTCTCTTCAGTTTGCTGCTGCAGGCTGAAATAACTCCAGTGGATTTATTTTGGATGTACTTTTGAGAAGGTGAGCATTTCTAACCCTGAGGTGTCAGGTAGCCTGATATGTTTATTTCTGAAAAAGTTTTGCTCTCTCCCACTTCTTTCCTTTCGGATGTAATAATTGTAGGTTTTGGTCATTAAATTTGTTATGAATCTATTTTATGTGGTTGGAAAAATGTCCTTTGGTATGCAGTCAGTTGAAACTCTATGAATGGAGGTTCAGGAAAACCTTCTGCATTAAATGTTTATTTCAAAATAGGCTACAGCTCTGCAAAACTGGAATCCCGGTCCCAGCAGCCTACTTACACAAAATCTACCACAGAAATGATATGTCAAGGCTAGCATCCTTACAGTGAGATCGTAACAGATACTAGTAATAGAACTAAGGTAAAAGAAAAAAATTTTTTGGAACTGGATGCAAGCTGTTTGTAGGTCTTCTGGGTGCTCAAAACGATTGAAAATTTTATTGCTATTATGTTCCTATATTTGGATCTAGGAGGTTGACTTAAAATTTTAGTTTTTACAAATAAGTTATAGACTGGATTTCTTCATGCTAGAAAAGCATCAATAAATAGAAAAGTGTCAGGAACTACAGAAAGAGGAAAGCAGGTATGCAGAAGTAGGAAGCAGACTTATTCTGAGATGAAAATTTTACATCATTTTTTTATGTTCTGGAAGATTTTTTAGTGTTGGATCTGATGAATTCTGTCTCAAAAGGACTGAGAAATGCAAGTTCATCGGAAATGAAATATTTTATGAGGTCAGGAAGATTCAAAAAATATTTGTAACAAAATGAAATAATTTATTTTTTTTTTAATGAGAAATAACAGTTTCTGCATTTACTTCTGAAAAACTCAGTCCAACTCAGGACAGCTGCAAAAAAAATTTCTGGTTTCTTTTAAGAAAAGATGGTCCCCACAAACTGAAACTTCATAGTTTCATAGGAAAGAAAGTATAATCTGGGAATTAACACAGGAGGAAGTAGGAGCTTTGTGCATCAGCAATGTGGAAAGGCAAAGGCACCATAGGCCAGGCTGGCCCTGACCAGGCCACTGGGGGCCCCACCTCTCCCACTTCTCATAGTCCTGGGGACCTTCTTCAGCTCAGCTCTGACCACCGACCCTGTCTTACGGTAGATGAGCTGGGGTCTCCTCTCTGGGAGGGGCTCACAGAGGGATGCTCTCTCCAGCCTGTTCTGTGTTCTCCTGGCTGGACCCCAGTCCTGGTTTGTCCCTCACCCTGCCTGGGGCTATTCATGGATGTCAGTAGACCCTGGTTCTCTCTACCATGCTCAGTCCCCATGGGACAGAAACTCTTGGCAAGGGCATGGCTGGCATCAGGGCTGCTCCCAGCTCCAGGTTTCCCTGAGCCAAGGGAGCAGCTGGCCCTCATGATGTCTTGGTTGTGACCGATCTGTGGATGAATTCTGGTGTCCAGGACAGAAAGAGGAATTTTAAAAAACTGTGATATATGAAAGCAGACATGCAAAATGTTGGAATTTGGGTCATGAAGTGTGAAGGCCTGTGCAGCAGCCAAGGACTCTGCCGAGAGGCTGAAAGGAGCAGAGCAGGTTCTGCACTTGGAAAAAAGATCAGCAGTATGCTCATTAATTGGTTATTAACTTCTTCATAGCTGTAGAAAATCCTTTCTGGTAGACCTGGTGAAATTCTATAAGTTAAGCTAAATTCTATTATTTAGCATCTGAGTTTTGCTTTGCCTTGTGACAGACTATCAGCTGCTGGTCCCAAGGGTGCCAGCTGTGGCATGTGCATGCATTTCTTGAGAGACAGCTGTAGGGTTGTGAGATCCTCAGTCGAGAGCAAAGGCAGTATGATTCTATCATAGACCATCCAACAAAAAATATTGGAATTTCCTATAAACAGTTAGCAGAAATTTATGGCACCAACTTCCTCGCATTAAAGACTTCTCCATATGTTAATATCTGTTCAGACAAGATCACAGTGAAAACATTATCTGTCCAGTCAACAGATGTATAGTCTTACACCTCCTACTATAAATGTAATTGTTTATGTAATTTTTCTATCAGAAAATTAGAATCAAATTACAAGTATTTGTGTTAGCTAGTGTAGAAAGGAAGAATAAAGGCAGTATAAAAAATATTTTGGACAGTTACTAGGGTATTATGACCTTTGTGTAAGTTGATCTAACAGACCTAGTAAGATGTTACTTTTTAGAATCATAGAGTATCCTGAATAGGAAGGAACAATCAGGATCCCCAAGTCCCTGTGCAGAACACTCCAAGAATCACACCAAGATGATAATTTGGACTAAATTATCATATATTAAGAAATTTAAAATAGTTCTGATAAAAGAGTATCACATGAGAATAGCATACAAGGTAAGAGAATGAAAGTGTGAAACAGTCTTTCAGCTGAGATCTTTTAAGATCTGCAAAGATGGTCCTGCACTTAGATTTCCATCCATGCAACCTTCATTGCGGTGTTAATTCAGGACTATGCGTCATATCAGCTAGTAGAAAGTTGTGGGTTTTTTTCCTAGAGCTATAAATCCAAATAATATAAATCTGTTTTATAAGTTTATTGTATACCACATGGTAATGGTGCCATAGATTTTAATTGAATCTGTTACATGCTAGTATTATTAGATTAATGGAGTGGCCTTGGGTATCTTTAAAAGGATGACATCATTAGTCAATGCCTTGTTCATCAAGATGCAGCCCGTGAATGTTAAGGACACAAGCTTTTGGCAAATGGAGTTGTCCAAAGTTGTGCTGAAACTCAGCTATTCTATGTTAAATATGTTTCTCCAAGCTTCATGATGTGTGTGTTTCAAAACTGGACTCTGTCAAGAGATGCAGAAAATTTCTTGTCAAATACCTACCAGAAGGCTTCCTCTGAACTTGCCAAGGATTAGAAAACACTAATGAAACGTCAGCATCACTAAAATAATGTTATTATCCAAGGATTATACACTTTTCTTTTTACAATATAAAACCAATTTTAATTGCAGTACAATTTATACAGTACATCCATAAAGCAGTAAACAAAGAATTAATTTGTGTTCCTTCTGCACTTATCAGTCATTGACTAATTAGTTTCTCTCTCAGGTTCTGAGTGGCTCTTAGAAAGAAGAATCTCTTGAGGATACAAAGGTTAATTTTGAAGTGATTACAAATATTCAGCTAACATTATAATTAATAGCCGTACTTAAAGCACAGCAGTCATCTCCCATCCCTGTAAGGAGCATTTGCTAATTAGAGAGTCTATTGGAATTTTTCTGGATATTTAACTTTTCACTCTTCAATCAAGTGAGCTCATGAAGCTGGGAAAAATGTTAAACCACTTCAAATTCTTAACCATCTAAACAAATAAATTTTATGTACTTAATTTTATCCCAATAACTCCTCAAACACTTTATAAAATACTGGGCAGATATTACATTACATACGTACATACATACATACATACATATAAATCTTCCATGGATTCACAAACATTTTTATACTATTAACAAGTAAAACCAAAATTACTTCTAGGCCTACAGATTGCACAGAGTAATTTATCCACCAGAGAAATTAATTTCTGTCCTGGTTTGAGGTGGTATAAAGTTAAATTTCTTCACAGTTGTTATTATGGGGCTCTGTTTTGGGTTTGTGCTGAAAACAGTGTTGATAACACAGAGATGTTTCTTACTGCTGAGCAGTGTTTCCAGGGACCCAAGGTCTTTCCTTCTCCTCACTCCACCCCAGCAGCGAGGAGACTGAGGATGCACAGGGGGCTGGGAAGAGACACAGCCATGACAGCTGACCCCAACCAACCACAGGGATATCCCAGACCATGCGGAGTTATGCTCAGCAATAAAATCTGGGGGAAGGAGAAAGAACGGCGTGACAGTTGGAGCGATGGCGTCATTGCATGTGATGGAGCCACCTGCCTGCTCATGAAAAGTGGTGAAACAATTCCTTGGTTTTCTTTCCTGTCATGTGTAACTTTTGCTTTTCCTGTTAAATTGTCTTTATCCCAACCCATGAGTTTGCTCAGTTTTACCCTTTGGATTCTCTCCCCCATTTGACTGGGAGTGAGTGGCTGGGTGGTGGTTAGATTCTCACTGGGTTTAAACCATGAAATTTTCCTACTAGCAACAGAAATGAGTATGAAGTAAAACTAATTGTGATCATAGGTGTAGCAAAACATAAAATATACTCAATATTTCAAAATGGAAAAATTTATATCCAGGTAAAATGAGTTGAAGAAATAAGGAAATTAGCTTATTTATTGTATCCCATAAAATTGCTATGGGAATTTCTGACCATGGTCAGGTTAGGATACAACATATCCTATTCAAATCTGGCATAGTTGTATTGAAGCTAGACCACACATAAAATGGAAAATATCCTTCTTTCTTTATGACATGCGTAAGTCTTGTGAATGAATGCAGGTAGCTCCAAATTTGAACTCTGCTCTGAGAGCTGTGAGTAATTCAGCTTTAGGTGATCAAGTCTCTGGCAAAAAAAAGTGTTCCAAACTTTCGTTCCAAATTCTCGAAAAAGAAAAACTTTTAACACCAACATTTTTCTGGTGATTGTTAGTCCACATTCCTTAATGAAGAGGGGCTTATGATGCACCTGTTTGGATTGACAGACATATTTCAGTAAAGCACACAGCAGATGCAGCCATAATTTGTAGATAGTTTCTTAACAACAGGTTTTTTGCAGAGAACTTGGTTTGTCCCTGTCCACCACCCCTCCCCACAGACTGTCTTTATTAAAAATACACAGTTATTTGTATTTACATGTCATCATTTCAATAACTAGTTCAAACTGTTTTATTATTTTTTGTTGTCTGGAAAAAAATCATAAAAGGAGTGAGTGTCAAAGGTTGTTTGCAATGGTCTTTTTTGCACGTTTTATGTCCTTGGCAGAGTAGGAAATAGGCATGAAATGTGTGCATGCTTGACTAATACCAGTCTTATCAGAACCTTTGTGTGGAAAGGTCTTTTTCTGATTAATAGTAAATCAATTTGAAAAGGTAATAATCTTTTTTAATGTCAAATAGAATGACAAACTTGAAATACATATTTTTTTGTAATATTTTAAAGTTCAACCAGAAACTCCAGTAGAGGAAGGGCTGCTCAAAGCATAATTTCTGACATTAATTTTTGTTATGTTTTTTCTGGACTCATAAAATATATTTGGTCTTGTTTTTAATAAGTGTTTTTTAAAAAAGTAATAAATTCTGAGAACTGAGTAAAAATTTACATAATATCAAAGCTGAATTTAAAACTGCTACTTAGATAAATGATGGTGTTTGTATACTGATTATTTTGTATGTTGCATGCATATGGAAGACATCTGCTGGAATCTGACCTTTTTTGTAAACCCTGTATTATGCCTCTAAAACTTACTGCATTGTTAATAGCTAAAAAATAATAAAAACAATTGTTATTTCCATGGGGAATTAATAGTTTGTGTCAGGAGTGAAGTACATCATGGCATTATAACTACTGAAATATCTCTTTTATTAGTTTGAAATTGCAATGTCTGGCGTCTTTTTTCCTGAAGTGTAGGACCTACTCTGAAGCATGGGAAATCCATATCCTTTAATTGGTCTTCAGCTTTGAAGTAACACAAGAAGGAAACTACTGCTCAAAAGAAGACCAAATATCAGACTCTTCATTGCACTGCTTCTATGGGACAGAAGATGTATTTGGTGTGTTTGTAGTAGTACTTACTAGATCATCCTATTTTGAATCCTTCACTAATATAAATATTTTTCTGCATATAGACAGCAAAATTTAGTCTAGAACACTACTGTCCCAATCACAGGAATTAAGAGATTTGTGCTAATGTTTTAGGAAAAGGTAGAATCTTACCTGAGCAGAGCTGTATGGCTAGGTGGGAAACAAACGGATTTAAGATACTTCAAGCAGCAAGTCAAAAACTGTGATTAAAAAATTCTGATTTAATTGCCTCTTACACTTCTACAGCACAGAATGGCTTGGGTACCCAAATGTCCAGCCAATAGCTAATGCCTGGCAATACCCAGAAAATCAACAAAGCAGGAACTACCTGTGTAGAGATCCTGCCCAAGAGATACCAGTGACTATGGATGGTGTAAGTAAGATTGCCTTGTCACATGAAGAAGCAAAATTTTTGTAATTACTTTATTTTTTTGATTTTTATTTGTATTTGTTTTTGATTTGTATTTGTATTTATTTATATTTGTTAGTCACTTTAAATCCGGGCATATTATTTTATCCAGTGTGCTGTTGCTCTATAATTTCAGTTCTATTTTGCTTTTAATGGTTTGCAGCAATTGATTTATTGAAGATCACAGAAATGAAGTAGTCAAGGTTAGCAATATTTTTTTGAGGAGACATGGTTCGGAGCTCTAAGGCCAAGATGAGACGGTTTTCAGAGTGGTTGGGAAGAGGAACAGGAATTGTTAGCTTTGAAGCAAAATAGGGGAAAATACTCTGCTGCAGAAGCTGATAATGTGTTTATTTGGCCAGATTGCTGTATATATTTATGGAGCCCACAAGCAATATGGTAACATGTTCCAATGAAGCATTTGGAGCACCTAGAGTAATTATGTCATATAGAATATGAAAAATAAGCAAGATGACTTTTTCAAAATTTAACACAATCTCCGTAGGTTCAAATGTCACACCAGAGGACTAAGAGTACAGTGTTAGGCTATATTGGGCTGACAGTAACAGCTACCATGACGTGCTAAGGGAAAGTTTGAGTGTGGTTAAGGCAGAAAATAAATTGTACCGAGAGACTTTGCTTATTCCTATGGTGATTCTGTAACAAAAAATGCATGATGCAAACTCTACACTTTAAATCCCTTGAATGCTTACTTATTGGAAAAACAGGTCAGTTAGTGAGCAAGAGTGGACATGAGTCTCGATTTACTTTTTTGTTGTGCACCGTACATGTGTCTAGAATTGCTTCATGCAGCTTTTGGGGAATCAGAAGTGTAACACCTGAGTAGGAGTGCAAAAGCACATAAAACCAAGGGAGAAAATTTAATACGGAAATGGAAAATTACAGGAAATTGTTTATATGAAATACTTAAAAACATAAGAGAACAAGTTAAATAGAGAGCTGAGAAGGTAAAATATTCACAGAAAGTATCTTCAAAAATTCTACTTTATAGATATGGTGAAAATATAAAGTGATCATTAGACTCTCAGAGGAACAAAAGTGTTTACTGGGTTAACAGCAGAGCCAAAATATTTTACTTCTGTTGAAAAGTGGAAATCTTGTCTAATTCAAAAGAGCACAAATTTTGACATGTTAAAAAAAAGTATTTTGCCAAATCAAGACATATTTTGAGCTGCATCTAAAAATTTAAGTGTAAAAATAATTTTAAATTATTTTAAATGATTGGGAAATTATATCTATAAATTAAGTTGCTGCTGCGCTAGAACCATTCTGTACAGGAAGTGGAGATCAAGAATAATATTAAATTAATTTTATATGAGAGATTTTAGAAAAAATCAATACAATGATTGGTAGGAAAGCACTAAGAGTGGATGACATGCAAGCTAAAGGGAACCAATTACGAAAGTGCTGAACTACTAATTTTATGTACATCCTGCTGTCTAAATCAGCATTAACAGAATTATTGTAGATTCTTCTTTGAAAACATGAGGTCAAAATTCAGCTGTGCCTCAAAAATCTAATACAGTGTCAGGAATCATTAGGAAAAGAATTAAGCGGAAAGCAAAGTCCTGAAAATTGGTTTATAAGACAGTGATGCACTCAAATGTAAAATATTGAGTGATGCATTGGTCAATCCGTCTCAAAATTGATTTAGTAGACTTAAAAAAGTTAGAAAGAACGGTTCTTATCCAAAGAACTAGAACAGACTAGAACTGTGAAAACAGTGAAAAGGAAAAATTGAAGTCAAAATATTTTACTTTGAAATTTTCTGAATAGAACTTTCTATTTGTTTCCTTCCACTACATAATTACAATTTTTGAAGCCATGCGGCAACAAAAGTTACATATTTTAGGTTTTTTTAGCGTATTTTTATTTGAGCTTATAATTACGTGAGTTGTTCTAAATAGAATTAACTTATAATTTAATTTTTCTTGATTAATTGGATAAAAAGATTTTTTTAATCCAATTTATGCCCAGTGGTTTAGGAAAACAGGACATTTTGTTGGTTACAAACCACTATTACTGAACTTCTTCTGGTGACATTTTATCAAAACTGTGAGTGTCTGAAGAAGGAAAAAACAGATGTTTTGAAATCTGTATTCTACAGATGTGCTAACATCCTGAATTTTTCTCATCCTTAGTTTTGAAAAGTTTCCCATCTGCCTGGTTCTCATTTGTATTGTGAGGTGTAAATTTATAAATTTTGTATGTTCATCCAGAAGAAAAGTTTTGTGTTTGCACGAGTCCAGTTTCTATATTTGCTCTCACCCTTTGACTTTCACGAATTTAACCTGAAAATTATTTATGTGTAAGAGGAATCTGGTGAAAATAGTCATTATATCTCCATAACGAAAGCAAAGAAATGGGATATTTGGCCATTCCTGAAAGACTGGAAGGGACATTTAAAGAAAAGTCACTGGCAAAGCTGCTTGTATTCACTGCCATGCCCTGGTTGTCCTCTGCCCTTCTTTTCTCGTCAGTTTCGTATCTTTTAGACTGATGGTGGAATTTAATTGATCTAATAAAAGAAATTTCTCCTGTGAAAACAGGAGACAATTATTTGCACAAAGTGCGAATTCCTAATATTGCAGGAACTTCCAGACGTCTGACAGGGAGGGAAGACTAGTAGACTGATAATACTTTATGTGTGTGACTTTTAAGATCAGCATGTCATATTATGGCCTGAGATTACAACAGGCTTCAGACAGCAGTGAAACAACACCCTTTTTTCTCTTGGAAAAGCAGGATACACTTATATAATGTCAGGTATTAAATTGCAATGACAATTTGTTATTTGAGACATATGAGAAAAGTATATGTACGTTTCTTAACAGGTATATTATGGTGTAAAAATAGTCTGTTGGCACAGGGAAGCTTTGATATCAGTGGGAAAAGAAACCTCTAAAAATGGGAAATTCTCATCTTGAGCTAAATGGAAAATAAAATAAGACATTTCTCAAAGGAATTTCAGAAAGTCGTAAGTGTGGTAGGCAACCAGCCTGCCAGAACAACCACAGTGTTTATTTTTCCCGTTTTTTTTCTCCTAGTTGACCAGAGGGATCGGTTTAAACACAGGCTGGCTGTCTGAAGAATCATCCCTGAAATGGCTTCTGTGGAGGTGGGCTGATAGTATAGGTTAGACTCAGCCAATTAGGACTATGAGAAATGCTTTGTGACTTGGCCCATTTGACATCTACTAATGTGCCAGTCTCAGAGGTAAAATATACTAAGAACAACTGCCTGAAAAAGTTGTTTTCCAATGCATGTAGCAGGAAAGAGCGAAGGAGAGACAGATAGAGGGAAAGCGAGGGAGACCACTTGTCTGTGTAAAGGGTGAGGTGTAAAAAGCTGAAGGCAATTTCTGTGGAAAAAGAAAATCAGAGAGAAACTCTCATGCTACTTCTTGGATAAAATTCAGGCTTGAACCAGAGCTAGTTGGGAATACATCTAGGGTATACATTTACCTCGTTTGTTATCTGCTCTGGAGAGAATATCTATAGCATATGCTAATGCAGCATGCAATGTCTGCATTTTGGTGTTTATTGAAATACCCAGGACTGACCAAAATTTACTCATGCTAAAAATAATATTAGTCAAAAGTACTTCAATTTTGTGGGTCTTTTTTGTGTCTAGTTGTTTATACGCATACTCACCTCCACTCTAGTATTCTAGACAGTTATTATCTGCTCCTCCACCTGTCCTGCAATTTCATCTCATCGGTCCTCCTGATTTTCTTTTTTTATACTCTTACTTTCACCTTTCCAATACTATCACCTGTTAAAAGTTTTTAATGCTGTTGAGAGGAAGACAGATAATAAACTTTGGCTTTATTATATTGGATGCTTTTTGGTAACATTTTTTTCATACACATTTCCTTCAATGCTTTTGGGAATTTAAAAAAAAAATTAACTATTCCTTAAATTCTTTTAGCAAAATTTAGGTAATTGCTATGAATTAATCAATGTATGTATTTGTAATCTATTGAGTTCTCAAGGAAGTAATCTTAGTAGGAACAGTGGAATGATATTTTATATCATATTAATTAGTTTTAACGAACAATATTTTAAACAATATACTTTAAATTTTACTGCAAAAAATGAGTTTTTTCTTTAGTTTGATCTAAAATTAAATATTCTGTCTTGAAAGGAGAATGAGCTTCCAGGGAAAAAGTATACAAAGATACATATATAGATGAGTTAATTTTTCTCCATAATATTTTTTTATTTCCTTTGATTTCTAGTTAAAAATAAATTGCCTCTTTCTTATTCTTGTTTTCTATCAAAAACAGGAATATTTTTCAAATTCAGAAGAAAATAAATGCATTTTGATGATGTCTGAATGATCTCCTATTAATGCATGCGACTAAAATTTCCTGTCACCTTAAGAATGGATGTCGTAATGATAAATCATTTTGTATTCGTAAAATATTTGAAATATTTCATGTTACAGAGTATTATAACCAGCCTTTTGTTTAGTTACTCAGGTCTGCGTAAATGCAATTTCCAGTTTAAAATTTAACACTGTCTGGAAGCTTAAGCATCCTCTTCTGAGTTCTTATTGGCACAATGAATGTATTGCTCTATACATTGTTCTCCTTTTGTCTGTAGCTTCAGGCAGCATGGCAAAGGTATCACAGACGATGAAGCAAAGGCAGAATTTAGCTCAAACCACTCTTCTTGGTCCCCACAAGCACAGTCAGTGGAGATGGATGGGGTGGCTGCTTGACATGAGAGATGGCAGCAGTGATCAAGAGCTATGGAACAGGTTGCTGAAAGAGATGCACCTTTGCTGTGGCTGGTTTTATGTAATATAGTTATAGGTGAAGGAAGTAGAACTGAATTAAATTTTGTTCCTTTTACAGTCTTGACAGGAAGTCCATTGCCTCTATGCTCAGAAATGCATTCTGAATTAAGAGAAGCAGTTTACAGATTGTCAAACATCATACATCTTTCAGATAGTTTACCTAAATTACGATTAAGGTTGAAAGTTCTCTTTTGTGATTGCACTTTCAATTACCATGACATTTGGATCAGATCTCATGGATGTGAACATCTGGGGAACACCTAGGAGAAAGTTTAGATTAACACTGCAGTGAAGACAAGTTTGTAGGGAATGGTGGATTATCTAAAAATATTCTATTACAATGAAAGAAATTGCACAAAACTGTGTTGTCACTCAATCATAGCAGTATAGCACAGAGAGAAGCAGACCATGTGGTAAATCAGTCCAGCCATTCGGATGGGTAAACACTGCCTGCATTTGTTGTTTTAGAAAATAATTTCATCTGTTCCTCGGGCTGTGATTTCAAAGGGAGCTGAGGAAATTATACATGCTTCAATTAATAAGCAGTTTTAAGATGTTCTGAGTATTTTGTAATAGAAAAAATCTGAGATGATCTATTTGCAGAGGACTATGCTACTACTCAATTTTAAACAGAAATGTCACAATGTGATAGAGTGGTATACCAAGTATTTTTTCACTTTTCTCAGCAAGGGCTTAAAACCAGCTGTAAATTATGTACACTATGAAGTAATGACAAATGAACTTCCTCAGCCAGATATCTTGGCAATATTTGTATGTTCTACAGGTATTCTTTGTCTGTTTTGGCTCAGGCCATGTTTGAACTGAGCTCCACATTTTTCCCATATCCTAACCACTACTAGATACTGGTGGAAATAATGAATTACATCACCTAAATAATGCAAACCAGAAATCCACAATGTGCTGTCAGTCCTGTTCCACAAAGGCTTACAGCAGCTTCATGTGAATACTGAGCAGAATACACATTTGAATGCCACACTGGAGAGGTTTTCATGGAGGGAAGCAATTTCTTTTAGACATTCTTTAAAATCTTTTTTAAAACAGTGAAAAAAATGCCACTTGAAGTAATCAACATATTAGAAAATCCTTAGTTTGACATATGTGGGTGTAAATTAAGAATTTACACTTCCTTTTAATTACAGTAAACACTTGATTATTTTTTTAACCTGACCTGGAACCTTTAATACAAGTGAATCACATATCATTTCTAAGGGGTAATGATTTAAGCAAAGCAATGACAGCGGAATGAAAGAATGGAAATGATTTAGAGTCAATGACAGTTTATTTAAAACAATTCTTTAAACAGAGAGAAGGCAGCCCATTCCTTTGCCTTTGTAATTGTACCTATAAGCATGGTATCTAAATGGTTTACAATAAAATATTCAACAGCCTGAAATAGCATTGTACACTCTTCTTAAGAAGAATAGTTACACATTCTGTTACTTGCTACTAGAAGGTGTTTGCAACTGAGCCATATCTGATACTTACTGTTCTAGATTAAATGGAAATGAGAGCAAACTAATTTTGTAATAATTGTATTTGTACCGTAATCTTTCCTGTCTTACTGGAAATTTCTGTCTATTTTGGTTCAATAGATATTTTAGGCAACTACACTATTAAAGATAAAGGAGTTATATTATAAAAATAAGTCCTTACTGTTCTAGGACAAAGCTGTTCCAAATTGCTCTTTCTCTTGAAATGTTTCATCATTTCATTATGTTCCCTTTTCTTTATGTTTCATTTTTGTGCATCTTTCTGAGATTTTGAACTCTGTAGACAAACTGTCTTTTATGTATAGGAACATATGATAGCTGCTTTGTGACTGTCACATATGGCAGGGCTTCTAGAATCCAGCACAATGTTAGTAATAATAATTAGTGATAAAAGTACTAGCAGTAGATATATACTACATTCACCTTATGAATTGGAAAGAATAATACTATTCAGAAATTACTTTTATATTTAATACATAATGTGGGATCCTGACTATTGTTATACTAAATTAGATTGAAAAAAGCAAGTTTCCTAAAAGTTTGGTAAGAAATTTAAGTCACTTGGAAAAATTTTTGGCAATAGTTTATAGTCCTTTTCTTGCCTTGTCTGTGGGACACAGTTTGGTAAACAGAGAACATCTTGTTAAGGACTGTCAACATTTGGAACACAAGCATTAGCACCTGTTCACATCTTTTGTAAACATATTTGAGATAATTATAATACCATATGTTATGAATGGTTGACAAAATTTGATTAGTACACGGTAGTAACTCACAGTACTTCTCATGCCACTTAGGTGTTATATAGTAGTTAGCAGCATTGACAAGATGCATTTTTTGGCTTCTGAGACATGTAAAAATTGAAATTAAAGACATAGGAGGAATATTTATTGAAACAGATACTTCAATTAGACATTTTAAAAAAACCTTTTACTTTCTACATAGTTGAGAGACAGCATTTTCTCATGGCCGAATCTCTCACATACATGTACAGCGTATTTGCATGTTTATGAATGGTTCTGTAGTAGCAACAGAAACAAGATGCAAGTGACTGCAAGCTAACATGCTACGTATTTACTTTTCTTGTCTCTCATCCAATGGTTTTTATGTTTGTTTACCTGTGGAGTTTTTACAGTCTTATACTGCAGTAGTAGCTTATCCCTATTTAACTATAATCATGGGGTCTTGATCCTGCTGGCGTCTATGGTACCACACATTATAAAAGAGTTCCTAAGCAGTGTTTGAAATAAAAATTGTGAAGTCTTGTCAAGAGACCCCTTCTGCAACCTATTAACTGTTGTTTCCTTGGGAGAAAAAATGACTGTGTGTATCTGTTGTGCTCAGAGAATTACCAGCAAAGTATTGGTCCATTTTTTGTCATACCATAAAGGGTGGTATGAATCTTAGCCTGCCTATGAGTAAATAAAACAAAAGGGTAGGAATATATGAAAAAAATGTGGAAGAGGGAGGTATGTCAAACTTCCAGGAATGCTCTCGTGCAAATTCAATGTGTTTGTCTGAACATGGTCTATTTAAAACTGATGTTTCTTGTAGACAATCTGTATTTGTGAAAGCATTTCTAGATTAAAGCAAAGAAGGAGCTAGTATACAGAGTGAATGTTTTAGGGCTTTTGCTTAACAGACGAAACCTTGGATGTATTTTTTGTGTTAGATATAGAACTTTCTGTAAATATTACTTCAAGGAAAAGGAAGTGATTTCAGTAGACTTATATCTATGGTGTTCTGTAACATAAAGAATATCTTCAAGGATGTACATAAGTTAGAGATAAGGTGAGGTCTGAAAAGCAGCAACTATTTCAGTTCAACATTTCTAATCATATGTCCAGATTAGCATGAATGCCCTGAATAAGGACACAGAACTGTAAATAAAACTCACCAGCTTTTATCTTGACATAAAATGGAAGTTTGCCTTGGAAGCCTTTAATCTGACTGTCATCTTTTTCCATTCACAGTAGTGAGCCTGTAAAGAGCTCTGCCTCTGCAGTGAAATACTACTGTATAGAAAGAGGGCTATCAAAAAGCAACGCTTGTTTGTTTATTGAAATTCCTATCAACAGAATGTCAGTTCTTTTGAGAATGAAACATTTTTACTCTGAATCCTGTGTCTGAGCAAACTGTTTCTATTAGATTTGGAAATGATAACATCTACTGTAATAAGTCTTTCTGCATGTTTTTCCCCCTAAGGATAGAGAAAGCTAGCAAAAAAAATTCAAAAAATAAACCTGCCTAACTACTGCTACTAAGTCTGCTTTAAGAAAATCTATCTTGCAATATTGACAAAACTCCCCATCAAAACCACCTGAGACTATTTTTTGTCTATTAAGTTATGCATTATTTATTCTAAGAGTCATCCTTTAGAACACATTTTACATGTTAAGAATTACAAGTACATAAAGACCAACTTCTGATAATAGTCATTGAGAATATCTCGTTAGAGATAACCATAAGTAGACAAAATGCCTTGCTCTTTTTCAGCTTTCTCTCTAAATTCCATTTGAACACCAATCCATGGGTAAAGGAATAGATGTTAAGTACAGTTTAACCTGCTTACAGTCCAAAATGTTGGAGTGAGATTTACATGCCTGACGCAACCAAAACCATGCCAACAAACAAAAATCTTATTGTTATAAAAAGAGCATTTAGTGAAACACATTGATTTATTTTTTCATATACCTTAGGCAGGAGGAACAATATTGTCCTGTTAGTGGAACCACATGGAAGTAAACATCTTCCTTAACCACAGCATTTTCTTTGTTCCTCTAAATTGGCTTCAATTGGTCTCATAGGTTGCTCATGTGAATGTTTTCATTCCTACCAAGTGGAGTTGCTCAAGTAAGAAAGGTTTCAAGGCAAAATTCTGTGTTCATTCTTCAGTGTTTTAGGAACAGTTTCATAGTAATTCCTAAACAACTGAAGGAATGGTATATTTGTTCATATTCCAAATGCAACCCCATAGAGCTTTGAAATTTGTAGCCTCTAACCTCAGAACAATTAGATGAGAAAGATGTTTGGGATCTCATATCCCTGATGTAGGTTTTATTGTGTCTGCAATTTAATCATCCAGCTCTCAGAGGGAAGCAAAGATGGTTTTGTCCTTCTTAGATCAAGTCTCTATGTTTACTCAGTCCAGGGGAATACATGCCTATGAAGACCCTAAGCTGTCCCTCTGAAAATCCATTTAGCAGGTAGAAAATGTAGTTACTGGTTAAAGAACACTATTCTATGTAAGTTATTCTATTGCAATAAAAAATATGAAATAATAGAAGTTTGCATATGCTATGGATTTAGTCTTGTAAAAGAGAATAAGGTCAGGCTCCTAAAACAGGAATGTGGTTACAATGTCTGTCACTTATTTCCTTTTCAAACCAATGTCATGGATTGGGCATCCACTAGAAAGGATGCTGAATCTTGTTGGGAAACTTTGAATTGGGTCCATAGCATTGAGGTTGGAGGCAAAGACTTCCAAAAGGAAAGTAAGGAATCAGGCCTGGATGACTGCAAAATATTCTCAAAGTTGCATAACCTAAGACCTAATCCAGATTTTCCTAGGTTTTGTTATAGTGGGAAATACTGGAAAGATAAAATGCAACACTTTCTATTTGACTGCCTGTATATGGTCTAGGTGATGAAAACTGAAGGTTTATTTAATTTTTAGAAATTGCAAAATTTTCTTAACAAGATATTTCTTTGTCATCCTACTCCCATTTCAAGGATAAAATCTATTAAAGGAGAAAGTCTTAAATTGCCTAATTTTCTTGTTTGCTTGTTTGTAAGTAACTTGCTGTATTTGTTCTTCATGTGGACAGAATTCCCCAAAATAGAGATAGAAGCCAATATCATTCATCAAGAAAACATTGCAATGATTTTACTATAGGACTAATTATTTTACTGGAATTTTTGCATTTCTTTTTCTTTACATATTCCATAACTGATTTTTTTACCAAGACGTCAAAAGTAGAAAACATGCCATATTTTTTCTGTTGCTTCTAAATAGAGTTCAATGCAAAGAGTTCAACACAATGTGTAGTTGAATGTTTATCTCTGCTTTGGTAAACGTATTAAGATCTCCTAAAAGGAATGAAAAAAATAATCGATAATTGTTTTTAAGGGAGGGGTAGGAATCATACATAAAATCATCTTTTTGATTTAAAAAGTTGTTTTAAATGGAATTTTAAAGAAGAGTAAAAATTCTCACAAAAATTACCCTTTCCTAGTAATATTTCCTGCTAGTGTAACTTAATAGTTAGATAGATTGTATTATATTTTCATCAGGATAACACTATGACAATATTTGCTTCAAATTTTTCCTGTCTCTTTTCCAGCAATCTGTAGTTTCATTTTTATATAGATATAAATTATTTTGAAAAATATGCCTATATTTTTTAATTTCTTAGTCCATTACAGAATGCTGAAAGGTGAGTTTAGACAATTTTTTATACTGCAAACTCAGTTCTTTTAAATGACCAAATCTCCATCCTTCCGTGTTTTTGAACTTTTTTTCCCTTGTGAATATTTGAAGAATTCAGAAAAACTTCACATTCATGTCAGATGAGGTGGTCTGGAATTTAATGTACAGCATGTTTAGCAAGGCTTGGTCACCTAAAATGAGAATTTCTAGGGCCACCAGATTTCAAGTTTATGTTTACTCTTGACAATTTCTGCAGAATTCTGTATCTTCCACATCTTTCAGAACTTCACCTAAGTGTGTCCTTGAAGGAATAAGGATAAGGGATTGGAGAAAACAAAATTAAGCTCAGAAAACACAGAGCAACTAATTTCTCAAATTGGCAAGAAAAATAGTTTTGTTTCTCTTTCCTGTGTGTATGTATTTATATTTTCATGGTTTGTTGGCAGCTTTCATTGTATATCAGCTTGTTTTTGTCTTAAGAGGTTGAGTTCCATTATATCTTGAATAATGATCACAATGTCAACAGCCAAATTAAGCACACTCATATTTTTATTGGTGAAACCAGGAAACTGTATGTCCACTTGCTGACATACAATTGGAATTTTGCTGTTCTGTTTTTCATTGCCAGCTAATATCAGAATTATAGTGTGGCTCTCATGTTATTTCTCTACTTTATCATGGTAATGATTTTTATAATTTCTAATGAAACTGTTCAGTTATGAGTTTTATCTTTATCAAATATCTGATACATTGTTTCTACTAATAAGGATTGCAGTGGTTTATAATTGTACATCCTTTGTAGCTCTTGGAGCATTGATTACTTTGTAAAGCAAACTAAAGATAAATGTTGACATAAAACTATTATAATCAACAAACTGGAAATTTGTCCATTTAATGGGTATTAAAAATTGTATTTTCTTTTGTCCAGTTATGAATAGAAGCTGGAAAGCACTGGGGGGGAAAGGCGAAATATAATCTTCTCATACTGTTTCTAGCTACCTGTACCTGAATTCTCTCATTCACACTTTCAGCTGTTCATTCTAATTCTACTGCTCTTTCTGAAGTCCTGGTATGGTCCTTTCTACTTTTGTGTCTGCTAATCCCTTCAATAGATTTTGAAAACAGTTCCTCTCCCCATCAGCTGGTACGTCTGCTGCTTCTCTGACCAACATGCAAGTTTAAGACCTCTGCTGTCATTACCTTCCACAACCTCCACTCCAGTCTGAAAGGGTACTCAGGGCAAGCACCATTGCACTGCTGCAGAATGCCTTCTGCCTTTCTTCTTCATGGGAAATTGCAGTCCCTACTGCCCTCCCTTCTGCTGCCTCACCAGGCCCTTTAGGAAAAATGTGTGGTCCTAATCTAACTTGATTCTGTCCTTTCTGCCACTCTCTCAGGAGCCAGTCCTGACCTTTTAGTCCTTTCCCTGCTTGCTCAATAGGAATATTCAAGCTTAGTCTGTTTAAAGACGTGCATCCGTAGATTCATTTGCTTATCCTGTTTTATGTGATAAATTCACTTTTATGTTTTTAGAACTCTGAATGCTCTCTCCAAAACAGTTGTGATCTATATTCTCTGCCTCTCTGCCTCTTCTCATTTTTCCTTTATTTTTCCCCTGTAGTGGAGTTTTCACTGTCTATATCTTAATGTCTGCTTTGCTCATTGTCATAGGTTAGCAAGCATAGTCCCGGAAGGGACGTCCTTGCTAAGGGGTGCTTACAGTTTCCTCTGGGAACTGATAGAACCTATCAGCTGGCCAGTTTGAATATGGACAATTCTCTAAGCCACTTAAAGTTGTGACCACCTCTGTGATCCACATTTAAGAATAGACAAACTCCCCCTCCAAGCTCTCTCTCTCGTTTCCGGCGCTGGGACAGGTGGCTGCGGGCCCCGAGTGGGGCCCAGTGGGCCCGGCCAGGCCCTGCTTGGGCCAGGCTTGGCCGGGCCACGGCCATCCTGGAGCCGATGGACCTGTTCCAGCCGTGGAACCCCCCCCACTGCCTTGCCGTGGGCAGCCGGAGCGGCTCGGCTCTCCCCCCTCTCCACTGCGATAAGAAAAATTCAACATTCCAGCTGCAAAGCTGCAAGGCCGAGGTGAGATTAACCCTTTTTATTGCTGTGAAGAGCTGAAAACCTGAGGGAAGAGAGAGAGGAGATGCTTAAAGCTGAAATTCTGTTGTGAAGCTATGATATATCAGAGTATCCCGTTGTAATTTCATGAAGATATGGGGGGTGGAGTGTTCAAGTCGTGAGCAGAAGCACCTGCGTTGAGATAGGCAGATGCTGACGCAGCTGTAATTTCATGAGAAGTTTGGACAGGGAGAGATGAACCAGATGAGGACTTTTGCTCCAAATGGGAAAGGAGAAAACCTCAGTCCCTAGAGATGCTCCCAGAGATAGTCCTAAAGATGAAGATGATGAAGACCCTTTGCTCCCAGGGAAGGAGAAGGGCCTCTGTTTTTGTTTCTGAATGGCTCAACCTTAAAATTGTACCCCAAAAAACTTCAAGAGTGGACCCTCGAAAGCAGTTGCGGGAAAAGCTGCAAGTTGGGGGAAAGGACTCACACACAGGCAGAGAGACTCCTCTTCCTAAATGGACTGAACAATATTTGGAAGTGGGCGGCTGTCTCGTTGTGATAATGTTTTCATAGCATGAGCAAGAAGAGACTTCTCTTTCTAAATGGACTGAACAAGGTTATTATGGCAGTGGTAAACAGACTGAACATCTTAAGGGTTGTCTTTGAACATTGTCAGTGGGAGAAGGGAGGAAGGTGGGGGGAGGAGGAGAGTTCTGAAGGTGTGGTATGATTTTTTTTTTCCCTCTTTTAGGTCTGTTAATAAACTTCTTTATATTCTTTCAAGTTTGGTGCCTGCTTTGCATTTCTCCTAATTCTTATCTCACAGCAGATAAACAGTAATGAGTATTTTGGACCAAACCACTACACTCATCTTCCACTCCTGCAGTCAGCAAAAGTCACTGGCTATGCTCAGCTCAGTAGCATTAGATTGTATTACAAGTATCCTGACATTTTACATAAATAATGTAAGCAATGTGGTGTCCTAGAGCACAGGATTAATTTCAAAAATCTTTTTACACCTTTGCTGTGAAACTTTAATTTCAGCCAGCTCTCTGTCATGTACCCTCTCAGTTCTACTAGAAACCACTTTCAAACAATGCTTTACAGAGGGAGGGGAACACTTTATATAGCAGGGAAAAAGCTACCTCACTAAACTAATGCTGTTATACCTGATTTACACACATACTTCTTAATGAATTTATGGATGAGGAAGGTGGGTATAATTACTTTATATTGTGTTGCAAATCTGGGGTCAGTATCCAGAGTTTAATTTCCAAAGTGCTCATGTTTAGATGATTTAATCCAAAACTCATGTTCTCGCTCTTTTGGCCCCAGATTTTAAAATATGTTCTTTGCTAAGGTTGTGATTACAGGAAAAAGCCAAGCCAACTGCAACCTCCTTTATCCAGGCCCCTTTCTCCTTTATTTCATGCTTTTATAAGGTTAGTCTGCTGCAAATCCATCTGTCCATGCCACTGATTGTGTGCCATGCATGTAAGGACCAGCAGTGTGTGTGGCAGGCAGGAACTCTCATGAGCCCAAGGTTCCTACAGCTTACTGCAAACCTGTGCCTCTAGAGCTGGTAGCCTCAGGTCCATGGATGAATGAGGTTTACATTGCTTAGTTCAAGAGGTCTTATTTATAGGTTGTTAGAGATTATGATTTTTATTGTCTACCATGTTATGAGTCACTAGTCACTACAGTAGTGCAGCAAAAATATCAGCCCTCCCAATCCGTGTATATGTAGAGGTTTAAATAAAATGTTTGGAACTTGCTCAAATTTGGTGATAATGGACTTAATGGAAGTGCAAGAAGAAATGGTTCTAATCACTAAGAAAGGCTCAACAAAATGTGTGTCTGTGTCTACTGTCTTCTACACCAATAATTAATAAGAGCTGTGGCTGGTAAGGGGAAGCTTTTTTGTAATGGGGCCCCGGCCTTTCTTGTCTAGCTTTCATATATTCAGTTTTATGTATTCTCCACACTCTTTTGCTATATGCCTATGATTTCTGTTGGGAAACACAGATATACTTTCTACAGGTAATGCCTGTGAATGCACCAGTGCACAAACTGAGGCAGCACAGAGCCCTGGGCAACCTCAGTTCCACTTGAATGGCAGATGGATTTCATCCTGGTCCTGTCATATTCTTATCTTCTCTGGTTTTCTTAGCAAATAATAAACTGCTTTCCTGGAATAGTTCAGCCATGTGCTTGGAAAGAAAGGCTACTTCTTAAGAATAATCTCTACTTGTCCACTGATGAGATTTTTCAAACAGCTTTCATGAAAATTTGAAAGCAGTATCATATTTAGCACTTCAGGCTTAAAGCCAGGGCAATTTAATTAAATATGTTTAAGCACCAAAGAGATACATCCCTAGAAGAATATTCTCTAATAGTATCTGTTTTCTAAAATTATAAATTATTGAAGGTTTGCTCCAGAAATTCAAAGAGACTCTATGAAATGACAGTTTGAGTTGCAAGGCTCCTTTGCTGATCTTGTGGAATATTGCAGCTTGCACAGGAAAAAGAGTATGGGATGGTTGTACAGGATGGAGTACAGGGTGGTTGAGCCTGTATGAAAGTTGCAGATGTGGTGAAAGGACACAGGAGTTTCCTCTTGCTGTAGAAACAAGACACTTGCCCTGGAGAATGAGCACATTACTCTTTCCTAGAGCAAATTATTTTCGCAGTTGGATATGTTGTTGGAAAATCCAGTTCTGGGTAGATTGAAATCTAGATGGAGCTGTGTATACACAGATGTAATTGCACTCTTTTTGCCATGATGATTACAAAAAGCCACAGCCACCCCACTGTCAGGTTGCTATGTCCTAATGCCACATAAAAGATTATATTAAAAAGGTTTAAGATGCTTCTTGTCACTTCAGCTACAGCATCCCCTCTGTTCTGTGTTTGCTTGCTGCCTGAAACAGTATGTGTCCACTCTATGGGCTCAAAATGTATAATATGATAATTAATTACTAATATTTGAACAACATGCTTAGAGACTAAATTTGCCATAATTCAAAAAGTTGTTGAACCTGCCTCAAACTGGACTGATGATGAATCCCAGTTTACCATTTAGCTCTACCTGTTTCTCACTTCCCCTTTTTCTATTATGCTCATATTTGGAAAAAGAAAACTTCCATAGATTTAAAAGTACTAGAGAGAAGAGCATCCCAGAATATGCATGTTCAGATCATTAAGGATGTTACAACTATCTTGTTACTCTGCAGTATAAATTCTATCACCTGTTTCATAAGGACAATGATAACAGTGTTTTGAAAGAGGGAGTTGAACTACTTCAGAAAAATGAGCAACTTGAAGAAAAAAGAAGGAAAAAAGAGTTTCACAAGTGATCATCTGAGATTTTATTAGATGAGAATTTCACTTGAAACTCAGCTGGATCACAATGGATCATCTGTCTTAGAAAGCTGGCATAATTTTTTTACATCAGTATTTTCTGTGGTTGCAATAGAGGTGTAGCAGTATAAAATGGATGATATATTATAATAATTAAAATTCATTTATATGCAAAAAAATACCCGTGATGTTATCTAGAACTATAAATATTTAGGATACTATTCAGTGTACTACAACTGTTACTACTTCAGGCTTTAAGCAGTATCTTTACATGAGTGAGTGACTTGAGTGTTAGAGACTAAAATATGAAAAGTAATTACTGAAGAATAAATTTTAAATGGAAGTTGAAACCACTGAATTTTTAAGTATATTTGTATCTCTTCCTTCCTATTTTTATAGCTTTAACAGGTGTTCATTTAGTCAGATATTTGTCTGTTGGTAAAAAAAAAATAAAATGTTGTATTTTTATCTATTGATAGATCTGTTGCAATCCAGACAAATATTTTAAAGCTGAGAATGGAATAACAGATTAAACTGTGAAAAGAATAGAATCCCAGTGTGTTCACATTTTACTTGCACTGGGAAGCTAACATGATGGAATATTTCATCTCTCTAAATGGAAAACTTGTTGTGTATCAAACCAAGATGGTGTTCACATAGTAGGAAAGTCCTCTAAAATAGATCTACCATTATAAGAAAAAAACCCAAAACATTTAGGTTTGAAAGGCTAGCAGTTGCATTGCATGCTGCAATTTGAGAAATAAAGAAGCTGATAAAAGCAGGAAAAAATGAAATTATAGTAAACCTTTTTCATCTCTCCTCTGTGATTAGAGGCTAACATACAATTCTGAATAAGTCTCCTAACTCACTGATAATTCTACAAATAATGTCAAATTTTAACAGACAGAATTGTTTGAAAATGAAAAGAATGTTTTCTGGAAAGTTTCCTCTCATGCTACAACTACAAACCACATTGGTTTTCTTCTGAATTGTACTGTTTCAGTAATACTTAAGAATATGTAGCATATTGGAGCAGTCAGTGAGTGGTTGGTTCAACCTTTAGCCAGTGACAAAGCCACAACCCTCATATTTGACTAATAATTACTTGTTCGTCTACCTTTCAGTTCTGAAACTGTGAAAAGCATGATAATGATTAAATAATAGAAATTCATTCTAGTTTCTTTGTAAAGGAGCTGGGGTTCATGCACATTTTGCTTTAAAGACCTGAGGGGAAATGATTTGTTGTCATTTACTGTGAAAATATGAATGCTGCATTTGTGCTGCTCTGAGAAAGTTTGTCTGAAGTCTGTCATGCCCAGTGTTAAATAGAAGCTGACTTCAGCTATACAACTTTTTTAACTCACATAAGCAGTTCTAAAGTTTCATTCCTCACTATTTACCTTTTGATCAAAACCAAGGAGAACAGATTGACACCTGAAAGATTCAAGATTGAAACTATTTTGAAATTCTGCCTTTTTCACTTGAAAATTATTGATTGACTGATAATAGGATCATATAGGAGAGAAAATAGGTTAGTCTTCTACTGATGTGCAGAATAACAATAGACAAAATAAGTTAAATAAAATTAGGTTTTACTCTGATGGCATTGTAAATTCAATCTAATCGATGGAACTGGCAATTCCATTCAAGATTTTCTGTTAACCTCCTATAGAACTCTTTTATTCAGAAAGCAGTTTAGATGTTATTCTTTACAGCTGAGCAATGAACAGGTTTGGAGCCCATTTAAAAGATTTTAGTTGATTGCTTTTTAAACAAATAAATTGCCTTTCTCCTCTGTGAGTCAAAATGTAGAGATCTGAACAACCTCTTCTTAGTGATGTTCTTTAGATGATGTTGGTGTCAGTGCTACAACTTCATTAAAGCATGCTTTGTTTCAGAACTATGAGCCAGAAGAGGATATATGAATTCTGTGGGAAAGTTGTATGCAAAAATACCAAACACCGGGTGGTCAGAAAATGTATAGAATGGATGTCTACAACTTACAGGCCAGAATGCAAGTAATTTTTTTTGACTCTCTGACTCTTGGACTGCCAAAATTAACATGGAGGTTCCATTTTATCACCTGCTACTTGCCTTTATAGTCTTGATAAGAAAGGGCTTGTTCCCTTCAATTTATCTATCAGTAAAATCTCTATCATAGTGTGACCTTATAAAATGTGTATCTATAGGGAACCAGTGCTTTGAGTACTGTCAAAATGCTCTGTTGTCTCACAGATTTAGTACAGCTGTTTAATAAGGTGCTGAAGATAATGTAACGTGATTTTCTCACCTGGGAAATGAATTTATACACAGCTATGGGGATGCATGGTCTGGGTATCCCACAGCATAGCACTCTGTGCTGGGGAGAACAATCTACAGAAACTTTTTCAACTTTCCATCTCAGAAATTAAACTCAAACCAATGTTTCTCATTCAATCTGGCACCTGGAATCTATTATCAGGTTGTGTACCTAAACAAAAATGTAAACTGTGTACCTAAACAAAAATGTAAACCATCTTCTTTTCCAAGGGATAATCTAGCTCTAATCAGAGCAGGTTGCTTGAAAGTGAACTGTTAGAGACTTGCCATAGCAAACTTAGCAATCCAACAGATCTGGCAACATGAATGAGTGGAGACAGCTGGAAAAGAAGTCAACTGGAGAATAAAATCCTATTTCTCAATATCTCAATATAAATATCTTTATATGAAATTAATTTAACATCAAAAGTTGTTTGCTAACTGTAGGCTGAACTGAAATAAAATGTTTGAAGTGAGAATCCTTACTACTTATACACTGAATTAAGTCTAGGCCCCTAATGTTCATTACCAGACTCTACATCAAAGATAGCATTTCAGAAGAGAAATTTATCTCAAAGTCTACTTCACTTTTAAATGCTTAGCACTTAAATGTTATTTGCCTGCCAGAAAATGAAGCAGCAGGATGAATTAGCCCACGTTGCTGACTAGACCGTTACTAATAGAAATATTCCTTAACCTAAACATGTAATTTTTTATCATTGATAAACTATGCAAGAAAATACTTGTTGGCTGCAAAAGCAAAGCAGCGCATAAAGCCATTTCCTTGGGCCTAGAAATGATTTACAAAAATGCAACATTGAGAAATATCTCTGATAAGACCATTTTTTCCTGACATGGAAATTTCCCTTTAATTAAGGCTGTGTTTTAAATTCCCTCTTCCCCAAGTCCCACGCACAGAGTAAATTAGCTCTGGCAGATCTTGACTGCTTCTGGTACATGAACCAGCTTGTTAAGTGTGTTCATACACATAAATGTATGAACATACATTTCTGCCTACCCTTAAGTGAGTCAGAAAAAGCTATTTAGATTTTTTCCCTGCGGGATCAACTTCTGTAAATGTTGTCAGTGTTTTGGTTGCATGGTTTTTTTCATCTCCAACAGCCAGGGCCCAAGGTAAAAAGAGTTCACAAAAGAGAAGTTGGAAAAACTCATCATGGAACAAAGGAAAGATTGAAAATAAAATAATAATTGTTACTCATCTTTTCACTGCATTCTTTCTACTATCTAAGGCCAAAATCAGAAAAAACCTCCATTTGTGAAGTTTCTTAAGCTTTGTCTCCATTTCTCTCTCCTTAGAGAGAGACTTTCAAGTCCTTACTAGTCACTCTTCTGCCTCTCTCAAAATCTGTGTTCTTTATATAAGGTGCCCTCTATCATCCTGCTTATAATATTTGCTTCTCTTTCTCTGTTCAAGGCATCATTATATTCCTGGTATACCTCAAGAAATTTCCTACCACCTGTTCCAGAAACAGGTTTTGGTATGGCTTTTCCTCCCATTTTTTTCCCACGAATTCTATTTACTTCAGTATTTGTTGGCAGTGATCTTGTAGTAGTTTCTGGCATTTCACAGAAAATTTCTGTTCCAAGAACTAACTTTCAAAACATGTAAAAGTTTACAAGTACTTAGGTCCAGATTCATCTTGTACATGATTAGACACACAGCTGAGAGGCCTATGCTCTGAACAGAGCTGCCCTATAAACTCAGGCAGCTGACAGAAAAAGAGGCACCTTCTTTAGGATCTGTTTTACCACATGAAGGTGTCTGTTTCATTGCACTGGCAATAAGCCTGCCATGGTTAGTCTCTTTGTTTAGGTCCCTAAAGTGAGATAGAATGAGTCTAGGTCTGCTCTTGGCGTAGTAATGTATGGTAAATAACTGCATTATTGCACTGAGCTAGTCAATTTATTCTGTTAAAATAGTCTCAATATTATTGAGACCATATATAATACTAATACAGTTCAGTATGAACCTCATTACAAGGAAAAAGGAAGAGAGATATTTTCCTAGTCAGGGATTAAACATAGATATATAGAATTTGAAATATTAGCAAGCTGGTAGTTTGGAGGAGGCATATTCCCAGTTGTTCAAAGTAATAAGTGAAGTTAGAGTTTCCCACAGTGAAGTAAATGCTATCTGAATTACCCATATGTCATGCTTGATTTTTTCCCCATTAAAATAAGTGTGAAAATCTTGCTTACAGACATTGTAAATGTCACCCAGAAACAACAGTGCTGTGAGTGAGATAGAGGCAGAAAGGGCAGCTTAAGTACATGGAGAAGGTAGCCAGAGGATGAAGTCCTAGCAAACTATAAAAACATCTAAATAAATTAATTTAAAGGTTTTCTTTCAATTTATCAACTCTCTTCTCTGTTCACCTAAGATTTTATTATTGCTACTAAGTTAAACAGCTCTAAAAATAGCACAATTCAACAGATACCAGCATTCTCTTCAGCTACAAATGCTTTTCATATAATTAGGCAGGTTTTCCAGGAGATGTCCGAGGGAATGATTTTGGGTTAAAGTGAGGCACAAGATCACAGAAGAGAGAGGGAAGAGTAAGAACATGTCTGTGTATAGCACTCTTTATTGGTTCTGGATTCTGTACTTTGTTTTCAACCCGCTTTTATGCCTCAGTTGCTTTTTCTCTGACTTTGCTGTTTACTAAGGATTTCCCTGAAGAAGGAGTGAGTATTTGTTTTCCATTTACATTATGTAAGGACTCTCAATATCAACTTTCATCTTGGAATGGCTTGCAGGAGGGGAAGACACCAACAGGTTTATAGGAATTTACAGCGTCAAGTTCTGCTATGCCCACAGAATATTTAAGGGCTTGAGAGATCTTTAAAGTTTTGGAAAGAAAATCTTTCATTTATCAACTAAAACCATGATGATTTAATTCAGATCTTGTTAGGCTATTGCCATTTCAGAGAGGAAAAATGGATGTTTATAGAGAACCTGTCTTCTGCGTTTTAGCTACTCTCAGTGCTATATATCCTTTGAATGATATAGTATAAACTACGGTATTTCAGGTCTGATACTATGTTGGCCTTGAAATTTATTTCCACAGATTTATCAAAAGTGAATGTCAGAAAATCATCTGTCAGTCACAGCTAGAAATGTCTTTTAAAGGTTTTTTAAACCTCTTAGGTTGATGAGAACTTTACATTTCTCTCTCACAAGTTGACCTGTTACATGGATCTTTCTGATATCATGGTTGAATTGCTGCAGTACACTTGATTGTGTGCTGCCAAAAAGGTTCATCTATCACCTGCAGCTAGAGCAGATTTCAGCAGGTGTGGAGTGGGAGATTCTGCTGCTCTTCAGGTTTGCTATATGAACTCAGTAAAATGAGATAAGTTTCTATTTTTTTTCGCTGTAGTGTCTGCCTCTAAAATCTTCTCTGCAAAAGCCTAAGGTTTTGAAAGTTTCCCCAGGTGTCAGATCCAGCAGGGGAAGTTCTGGTGGTGAATCCATATAAGTCATAGCTCTCTCTGGGAGCTTTGTGCCTCCCTTAGCTCAGTCTATCTGCAAACACTGCATGAAAACCTGGTGTAAATGTTCCTAAACTTTCTTTCAGGAAGAACTGAATAAAATCTGCCCCTCTACCAACCCTTTTGCAGGCTTTTGTTTGCAATAGGTCTTGTCTTCTCAACTCTTACTATCACAGAGATTATTTCTTTTAAAGAGGCTTGAGAGATGATTTGTGAGGGCTACCATAGGGAAAAGAACCTGCTCAATTAATGTAGTTTAAAACAAATAAGGACAGAAGTGGTATATTGATTTATTAATGACACAGAATCAAGAAGGAATCTGCAAGATATAATTCAGGTCCA
This sequence comes from Corvus hawaiiensis, assembly GCF_020740725.1. NCBI lineage: Eukaryota > Metazoa > Chordata > Aves > Passeriformes > Corvidae > Corvus > Corvus hawaiiensis. The sequence continues at coordinate 47,563,065 of NC_063216.1, forward strand.
ATATGAGCAATGTAACAGATAAACAACAATACTAGACATGTAAAAATATTCATAAACACCTTTTCAAATACCTTCTATAATGAATCTTCAAAAGTCTAGTGCTCTCCACCATGTATTCACAGTTAACTGTACCCTCTGACCAGCCATGTGTGTCACTAGGCCCTTCGCCTTTCAGGGAGTGCTTTCCACAGCTGCAAACTTCTCCTTCCCTGAGAGATGTGGGTGCTCCAGCTCTGTGCCTTTCCTCATCACTCCCAGCTATCCATGCTCCAGCTTGAGAGCACCCTATTGATTTCATAGGCAAAAAATCATGGGTCTTTGCATGCTGCACCCTGCACTGTTGCTCCACTGACTGCATGTAGGCTTCTTGTAGTGTTCAATGCAGAAGAACACAATACTGTTTCATTAGCTAATAATTTTAATTTTAAACCCTTGATATCTGAGGAAATTTCCTACGCTGAGGGACTCTACAACATGAGTCTCAAGGGTCTGAGCAACCTTACTGTGAACCACAGTGTTCAGAGTTCTCTGGAACAAATCTACTTTCTGTTATTATTGGGTAATTGTTTTCACAAAGAGTGTTGCAAATTTAAACGAAAAATTTCTGGAAAGACAGCCTTTAATAGTCTAAAAGCTGAGATTTTAAAAATCTGAAAATTAATTTAATATCCTGAATATGTGCTTTGTGTTCCTGCGCCACTGAATGTAAAAATGCAAACTGAAACAGCCTTCCATGTCAGGTGACCTTTATATGTTGCCTTTATTTATTTCTGATTAGTAGAACATAATTAGCATGGGAAATTCTAATCTAACTAAGATTTTCTACAAGCAAAACATGTTATAGTTTCTGGCAGTATAAGTGTACGTAGCTGTTTTCTCTTGAACTGGTTATTTGTATCAGTAGGAAACAATTATATCAATTTACTTCAATCATATCCAATATACAGAAATCCGAAGAGTATCTAATTAATTATGTTTAAAACATGAAAAAAAAATTCTGAGATTTGTGGGCCAAATCCATCCCTGTTTTGGGACAAATACACATAGCTGCCCATGAACCAAAAGCAATCATAATTTACATATTTTGCCATAGGTATAAATTTACAATGAAGGGATAGTGGAGCAAGTATTATAACTAACATAAGATGTATAATGAACATTTGTATGGTAGTATTTTGTAATATGGGAGAGTATTTTTCTGCCTAGATTTCTTGTACATGCAGTCCTGCTTCATCTCAATGTGCAAACCAGATTCAGGTTATTCTCATGTTAAACTGGGATAAGTTTACCTGTTATTTACCACTTGGACTATTTTTTTAACAACTTATTTGATATATATTTTTTAAAATGTAAAAAAGTATTTTCCTTATCCCTAAATTTAAATAAATTATGAAATCTATGAGCTCTCCACTGAGACATTGGAGAGTGAATTTGACACGATGGACTAGGTTTAGAAGTGTTATAAATTAATTTGTAAATAAGTCATGTATATAAACTGGTAAAACAAATATGCTAGGAGACATCTGTGTAGAATTTAAATAGAAAAAAGAATCAGCAAGTGCGTACAAAATATAATTTGGGGAATCAAGATACATTCACATATATATTAATATAGTTCTATTCCTCTCTCACCTCATCATAACTGTTAAATAATTTGTATATCCTGACTTTCCTCTTCCTAGAGAACAAGCCAAGTGATTTAAAACAAACTTATCATTTGCTGGGAGACAAATATTGGGGAGACTGTGTTGGAAACAGATCAGAGAGAGGCCTTGTGCTAAATTTAGATGAACTAAGGTTAAACCCTATTGATCAAACATTATGGCTTGAGAGAGTGATTATGAAAAGGTTTTATATAATTAGTATTATATAAGCTCAGTAGAAAGGACTGTTAGGAAGGAAGCTATCAGAAATAATACTGAGAGCCTTTGGAAATGCTATGCAGATGTTTGATTTGCCTTTGCATGACTTTGTCCATCTCTGAAAAAGGGTTCTTTGATACTGAGAAGAATATTATGGTATCCTTTGTAATTCTAAACAGTTTTGGAAAAATTCTTGCAAATAATTCTTGTTCATAATGCACCATCTCGTATGATGTTACAAAAATAATCAATAATAACAAAACATACATGTAGGATCAGGTGTAGATATTAGAGGAAGATTTTGAAACAAAAATCAGAGAAAAATTGCCAATTAAAAGTGTAAACATTTCTGTATGGTATTTCTGTTAAGCTGTTCTATTTGAGGACTGTAAAACATGACTAACTACATCAGCAGGTGTGGTGTAGGTGTAGTGCAATTATACATTGACATTTTTGCTGAAGCCTACAAAGTACTATTTTGTACTGGCTACCATTCTAGATGTAGACCTGATTAAAAATAATTGAAGGATCAGTTATGTGTTGAAAAATACTTTTTCCTGCAACTAGAAATCTTAGCAAGGATAGTTTGATCCTGAAGATAGTTCTGACAGAAATATGAACTTCAATCTGAAAAGGCATATTATACTAGTTTTAAGATTTTTATTTCTGTCTTATTCTACTGTTTTTTGTTTTAATGACAAACATTTCTATACTGATCCCCAATTGTGTTTTTTTGTGTGTTTCCTATTTGATATTAATTTTGACAATTGTATGTAAGTGATATTATCAATACTGCTAAATCAGTGGCTGGTTAAGCCACTCTCTGTCATTTACCAGCAGTCCTGGCTAACCATGTTGACTCACAGTGGACTGAAAGTTAGCAAATGTAATACCCATACACAAGAAAGGTTGTAAGGAGAATCTGGGGAAACTCTTGGATTGACCTCAGTGCCAGGAAAGGTCATGGAGCAGATCATCCTGAGCGCCATCCTGGTATGTATGTATGGGACAACCAGGGAATTGGGCCCAGCCATTGTGGTTTATGAAGGGTTTATGAAAGGCAGATCCTGCTTGACCAACTTGATCTCCTTCCGTGACCATGTGATCCACTTAGTGGATGAGGGAAACATTACAGGTAACATGATAGAATGAGAAGAAATGGCCTCAAGTTGTACCAGAGGAGATTTAGTTGAATATTAGGAAAAATTTCTTCACTGAAAGAGTAGACAGGCAATGGAACAGAGTATGTGGGGAACTGTGGGAATCATCATCCCTGGAAAGTTTTTAAAAATGTGGATGTGGCATTTGGTTAGTGGTGAAGATGGCAGTGCTGGGTTAATGGCATGATGATCTTAGAGGACTTACCAACCTAAATTATTCTATTATTCTGTAAATTTATTTAGACAGGTTTAATGATTTTCCAGAAGCAAAGCATCTTAACCACTGTTGTCTTTGAATTCATAGAATCATAGAATGTTTTGGATTGAAAGAGTCCTTAAATATTATTTCATTCCAACCCCCTGCCATAAGCAGGGACAACATCAACTAGTCCAGGTTGCTCAAAGCCCCATCCAGCCTGGCCTTAAACCCTTCCAAGAATGGCCCAACCTCTCTGGGCAACCTGTGGCAGTGCCTCACCACCTTCATGGTAAAGAATTTCTTCCTTATGTCCAATCTAATCCTCTTTCAGTTTCAAGCCATCCCACCTTGTACTATCAGCACATGCCCTTGCAACAAGTCCCTCTCCAGCTCTCTTGTAGGTTCCCTCTAGGTGCCGGAAGGCTCTGAGGTCTCCCCAAAGCCTCCTCTTCTGCAGGCTGGACAACCCCAATGCTCTCAGCCTATCTTATAGGAGAGGTGCTCCTGCCTTCGGATCATCTTCGCAGCCCTCCTCTGGACTCGTTCCAACGGGTCCATGTCTTCCTTATGTTTGGGCCCCAAAACAGTTCTCCAAGTGCAGTCTCACCTCTCTGAACCTGCTGTTTATGATTCTTTTGATGCAGCCCAGGACACGGTTGGCTTTTTGAGCTGCAAACACACTTTGTTGGGTCATGTTGTTCTTCTCATCCAACATCCCCAAGTCCTTCTCCTCAGGGTTCTTCTTGATCCATTCCCTCCCCAGCCTGTACTTGTGCTTGGGATTGTCCTGATCCCCTTGCAGGACCTTACACTTGGCCTCGAACTTAATGAGGTTCACCCTTTCCCACCTCTGAAGTCTGTAAAGGTCCCTGTTGATGGCATGTGTGTTGACTGTACCCACAGCTTGGAGTTCTTGGCAAACTTGCTGAGTTGTTTCTCATATTTTGTGTTAACACAATGTCACATGACCAAGGCACATTTGAAAAATATAAAAGAGAAATTCTTCAAAATACCCCCAAATAAAAATGAGAGCATGTTCTGTCAAATATTAATATTAGGTTCTGCAGCTCTTGACCTTATGTGCTATATCATAGAAATAATATTATAGATAAGACTGAATAGATAACTTTAAGTAATTGATCACAGAATGTTAACAGTGGTAATTATGCAGCCCAACGTATCAAGGATCTGGATATAATCAATTTCAAGTGTTCTTTAAAACATAGAATATAGAATGATAAAAAATGGAATCTATTTATGAGAAAATTTCCATATTAATTCAATACTCTTTGTTCAGTTACTAAATAATCAACAGACAATCAAATAGGTCTGTAAGCCATGCTGCACTTAAATATTTTATTTTAGGAAACCTTACCTTGGATATTTTTTCCTGCATTGAAAAAGCAAAAATTAACTCTTGACTAAGAAAGAATGTTATTCCTCAGCCATTGTTTTGAAAATGTTTGAGAATTATAGTTGACCCTGTAATAAGAAAGGATATTTTGAACAAGAAAATTTATTTTTCTTTTACATGACATGAAAGAAAACAAATGAAGGCGATAGCTGCAGAACCAGTTTTGTCAATGGGTAGCAGAATAACATTTTCAGTGTAAAAAAATAGCTCTCTTAATAGGACTGAGAGCCTTTCTGACTTTTATGCTCATACTCTAGCCACTGTTATGTGATGCAGACTCAGTTTAACAGCTAACATGAATACTGGTGGCAACATCAGTAGAGAAGAAAACCACAGAAGCTGTCTAAATTGGTGATAACTGGAATATTAGTTGTGTAATACACTGTGCAGTTGTGAGGACTTACAGGTAACTAGAGCGAAGTTGGTCATATGTAACTTACTTAGTGGTCACTCCTTGAGTAACATACTTCGGTAGAAGTATGGGATACTATCATTCTGTGATTCTGTACACAGAAATAACCTTTATATTAATAATATTGGTGGTTACCTGAATGACAGAGGAGATGAGAATAGAGTACGTAATGTAAAGCTGTATCTCCTGTTAAAAACTAAGAAAATATGTCAGGATAAGGAATAGAGAGATAATACAGAGAGGAGGAAAGGTGGAACATGAGAGGCTCTGTCTCACAGAAGATGATGTGTTTTGCTTGAGGAGCTTTAATATCTGTTTGGTAGTTTTACATTTCAACCCATGAGTAGGTTATGGTACAACAGACAATTTAAACAGAACCAAGATCTCTTTGTGTAAGAACCTCATAAAATCTTAACCCAGAAAAAAGGCCTATTAGCAAGGTTTTCTAGAAGTTTTCAGCTACCAGCTACCATGGAGGAATCATATGACTTGCAATGAGTATTTTATGATGGTTTGTTCACAGACCAATAGGATCATCTGCAATGACAGCTGGACATGCCAGTGAAATTACGTGCTGTGTGATGATGTGCCAGAAGCAGTTTGATCTAGAACAAGATGCTACTGGAAGGTGGTTGTCAACATCTTAAGTATACCTGTTTGATTAAAACAAAATGGAAGGAAAACCAAAAGTAGAGTTGTGGGTTGATATTCCTGTACTGTACTGTAAATACCCCCAAAAATTAACAAAGATAAATATACAAGTAAAACTGTACTTGTCAGACACAGGGTCTATAACTGAGTTAAAGAGTGGGACTGGATTGATGGAAGGCATGGATTAGGGAAGACTATAAGCAGATTCACCATAACCAGATGGTCAAAGATGAGTCTTGTGAAGTGAGTGATCTGGTGCATTTTGGCCTGAGGAGTAACGCAGTGTAGGCCTCCATTAGATTATCAAACAAAGCCAAAACACGAGTGTGTGCATGTGCTTGTTCCACTAGCCTCCTTGCTACCTCATTCTTTAGCATTTATTTTGCCTGTGACAGCTAACAGCATCCCAGAAAACACTCAGCCATGGTCTGGGTTACTGCAAATCAGGAATAATTTCCGGAGTTTTTGTTCCTGGCTCAGGTGTGACTATTCTCTTTTACAGAAGAAGAAAGTTTAGGTGCGTGAATGTAAGTCATAATGGGTCATGAGGCCTCTGGATAGATAGTAATCACCCAAATCCTACTCTTTGTCACAATCCTTAACTGAGCCAGTGGATTTTGATATTTTCACAGCCATGGAATGGATGAGAGAATGGTATCTACATCCAAGACATAATTTATTCTGACAGTATATATGTAAGGGTTATAAATAGTAGCCCACTGTTTGGTGTCTGTGCCTTCCTTTAACCTCTGTCAGTCAATGAATAGAGAGTCAACCACTGGGGAATTAATTTCCTTATTTGACATATATTTATTGTAGGTATACACAGCGCACCCAGAACCATCCTTCTAGAAGAAGTTTGAGCTTCTGAAATGTAATTGAAAGGCAAAGGAAAAAAAGTCTTTTTATACTTAGGGATGACCCTGAATCAAAATTCTAAATCCAAAACCCCTTAAACTGTACAGACGGATTACATGCATTCTTTTCAAAGTACATTTCTACTGAAAATATTGTCTTATCCTTGCAATGTCTCTTTAGAGAAACATTTACCCTAAACAAATAATGTTATGTTATCACACTATTTCAAAAAGCATCTTGTCTGGTAATTAATGATTCTACTTCATTCTAGTAATAATAATAAAAATAACAATAATAATAATAATAATAATAATAATAATAATAATAGTATTAGAACACTCGCTTGTTTAGTAGTCATTTCTCCTGCCTGTGGTCTCAGAGCTTATAGTAAGCATTTACTGTTTTAAAAACTGACAGTTCAAATCTAGCACAAACCCAAGTGGCACTAACAAGCAAATTGTTTCCATTTGTGAAACCTATTGTAGTAATTGCTACTGACTCCAGAGACATTCCCGAGGCAAGAGCAGTAATGATAATTTGGTAGCTCTCTTTTAAGTAGACTTCGTTTACAACAGCTAGCAGATATTTCTGCCTTCAGGCCTGAGGAGGGGTTTATGGACTACAGTAATAGCTTCCCTTTTGCTTTAAATTTTTCAAAAGCGGTTGCTTTAGTAGTGAGCCAATAGCACTATGTTTTCCAAATGTTATTTCTTAATTATTAAAAACTATCTTCTTCAACCCTGGTCCTTTATGAGGCTCCCAAAAATACACGACAAAACTCTTGCCAAAATTTCCAGAGATTATTAATTAAACTTCATATTAGAAAATCATGGAATCATTTATGTTGGAGAAGTCCTTTAAGATCATCAAGTCCAACTTTTAGCCCAGCACTTTTAACAGATTACTTCTTGAAATTGGAAAAGGAAAACAGGGATGTCAACCTCCTGCAGTCCTTTATGTAAAGCAAATACGATTTCTATGCACTTTCTTTGAAAGTCTAGTCTCTAGACCATTTACCAGCTTCAACGTCCTTCTCTGAACATGCTCCAGCTGCTCAATGTCCTTTATCTGTGAGTGTCCCAAAGAAGAGCACAGGATTCAAGGTGTGGCCTCACCAGTGCCAAGTACAGAGGGACTAGTCACTGCCCTGGTCCTGCTGGACACACTACTGCTAATACAAGTCAGGGTTTCATTGGCCTGGGACAGCTCTATTTCCATTAGGAGAACCGTGTTAATCACGTCCCAGCTGTTGATGACAACAACCTGTTATTATATTCACTGCATAGACTGGAGCGTCAGAGCGTCTTATTTGAGGAGCAAGACCAAGTTATAAAGAGCAATGTAGAGGAAAAGTCTCTGAGTTGAATAGTTTAAAAGGCAGTACTAGGACCAGTAGACAGTAGACTGATGCTTTTACCCTCTTTTGTTTTCATTTAAGAACTCATGCGTTAAGAGATTTGGACGTCTTTAGGATCGTAGTTTAGGTAGGTGATAAAAAAAATGTTGGATTGGGAAAGGATCTTATAAGATATCCTTTTCAAAAGATCAATGCTAAGATCCTTCGCCAATTCAAAGTTGACAAAAAAACTTTAATATTGCAATTACACAGGAGTTGGAGTCAATGATCCTTGTGGGTCCCTTCCTACTCAGGATATTGTAGGATTCCATGACGATGATATGCTCCCATACTTTTTGGAAATCTCACCCTAGGTCACCTTTCCCATCTCCAGGAGTCTTCATTGAGAAGATGGAATGTTTGTTGCAGTCAGTTGCCCATCCCTGCTGCAGTCTCCACTTACTACTAAAAACAGATACAAGTATATATGTCAAACCTTTTGTGTGAAGGCTAAGCTTTGAGCTCTATTTTCGTGTACTCATGTGCTAACGTAGAAAATTAGAAATAGTTCTGTAAATAGCATAAAAAAAGATTTACAACTGAAGAAAAGTGAGAGAAGTAATATGAAACTTAGTCTAGAATGTTATCTGTTTATTTTTTCAAAACCATTGTGTTAGGAATTTTGACACTGACTTATAAGAACAAAACCAGTTGACAATCTACATTGCAATACTTATTGATAAAAACAGTGTAGAGAGGAATGTTAAACATCCCTCCCAGACAATTAAAAAAAAGTGTAGGTGGGTCACAAATGACTGGAATGAGGTTCGCAAAGAGTAAATTAATTAATAGACCAATGCAATTGCTAAATGTCATTTGCTCCTTTTTTTCTTTTTTTGTGATACACATAAAGCAGAAACCACTTCCCAGCCCATGGTGTTTACTTGTATTCTACTCTTATATAAATAAACCACATGGATTCTCAGTTCAGTAGTTATTCTGAAATAATATTTTGGGCATCCCAGTGTTTTCTGCTGGAAAAACTGATTATTTCTTGAAATTGGAGAGAGTATAGCAGGGATGCCTACCTCCTGCAGTCTATTATGTAAAGCAAGTACTAGAAAAATAATCCTTTCAAGGAAACTACATAGAAATTGGTATTTCATATCTTTATACCCCAGTATTTCTTGCATTGTTTTGTCTTTGTCCCATTCTTTTTAATTAAGTACATCAAAGGCACAGAAACTGGAATTGCAACTGAAGAAATTATTAATTCCAAAAAAATTATCAATCCATTTCTCAAAAAAGTTTGTTCCTCATGTTCATTTGGACTTAGAGGTAATTGAAGACAACATTTGAGTTTTTTAATCATATAATGCCTATGAACATATATCTCAGAGCAATTTAGAAGGACTTAGACATGAATTATTAAACATTCTAATTCTGGAGACCACCTTCATTAAAACTGTCTAAATCTTCAAATTTTAACTACATAAAAGGGATGCAATGGGGAATATTTGAAACAGGTCACAGAGAAATTTATACTACTCACAGTGACTCCAGTCACTTCTTGGTAACTGGTGTAATATGTATGGGAGAATATGACTCAATTTTCTACTTCCTTTCCTTAGTACTTCAGAGAATTTCCCAATTGCTCTTTCTGTTGAGTGGAAATCCTGAAATAAACTGTTTGTGTTGCAGACAAAATTATTCTCAGTAAAACCAGCGAACTTCAAAGTTAACACAGTGGGATCAGCAACACACCCTTTTCAGAAATGTTAGATATAATAATATAAAAGTTGCTGATATATTATATATTTAAAAACTGAAAGAAAAATTCTGGCTGACTTGAAACTGAATTCTGGAAATAAAATAGTTCTACTTTGTGTATTATCTATAGGAATAAATCACTGTTGTATGACTGCCTGATGTGGAGGTACTGAATATATGTATGCTGAATATATTTGCTGTCTTATATATTTACTTTATATTTATCATATATTTATTATATGTGACATATATTTATTTTCTTGTGATCTCTTCTCCTTGATAGTAAACTATTAAAAAGCCATTTGCTTTATATTTAGTAATCGAAGCATGGCAGAGTTTTACATTGATGTTTGTAGGTTTGTCATGTTAATATTCATGGCTGTGAATATTAGCTGTGTCTCTTTCAATTCTTGACATAGAGAATTAGGGTTCCTTCAGGGCTGCTTTGCAGATGGAGGTTTGTTTAAACTCTGTAAGGACTCATTTTGATGGCAGCAATTCACCTTACTCATCATTCCTCTGTGCAGTCCCTTCCTCATTACTGTCAGTGAATTCTGGTCTCTTCCTAAGTTTTATTTTCCTTAATCTGGAAAATGACTTGCAGATGCCTTCTTCTTCACCATTGGTTTATTATATCTTCTTCTGTACAGGTGTTAGAGCATGAACTTCTAAAACATCTAGTCCATGTGTATTATGATGTTGTATTTTCACTTTGTTCTGTCTCAGGATGCACCCCTATGCTATTCAACGTAACTTGAAAATGTTACATATGTCAGAATCATCCACACTCCCTGAGCACTATTCTGGATTGTCTTTTATTCATCTCCAGTGTATTTCATTTGACGTTTTTGTTCAGGAAGGCTACCATATGTTATCTGTGATATTTTTTCCCAATGTGTGTTGGATGAGAAGTTATTTAGCACAGGCCTCTGCAAAAGAAAAAAAAAGTGCAAAACTGTCAGCTTAGAATCTTCTGTTGTTCCTGTTGTTCATTTGGACTTGCATACTGTGGGTGGCACTTGGGGGCTGTTTTGTTGCTGCCTATAAAAAGATGTGCCTTTTATAAATGACAGCATTGCTACATGACAATACATTGAAAGATTCAGATGAAGACTGAGTACTTGTATTTTTATCGTGAAATACCTACATGATACCAGCAGCAGTCAAGCTACCTTGCTGGGCTGACCTTATTCAGTTTACGTCAGAGCGGAATTGCAATTCCCTGTTCCTCCCTAGGTTTCTGTGTTGGTAAAAGAAATGTGTGTAAACAAATTTGCAATGAAAAATTCTAACACTTACTTTTTATGTAGTGAAGACTCATCCTTGGTGTTGAGCTGTAAGAGACTGTAATAATGACAGCATAATCCAACTTTCAGAGCCAGAAGCCTCTGACAGTCAAAAACTGAGGGAATACCCACAGCCTGGTTTGTCAGATACCCTGAAAGGAGCAATGACATATCTGAAGCATGGTCTGTTTTTCCTCTCCCTACCTTTTTCCCCAGACATACTGGTTTATTGGTGAAAGTATTCAGGGAGTGCTAGCAAAGGCTGAGTAGGAATTCTTTCAAGACGGTTATATTTTTTTCTCTCCTGTATCTTGGGTGGGCCAGAAAGCCTCTGGAGATTACCAGTGGCCTTTTGTTTCTGACGTGGCTTTGCAGCTCGATTTTATGAAGTCATTGCAGACAGTGAAACATTGCCAAGTTTTATAACTTAAGGCAAAATTTTTCCAAGTTAGTTTGTCTTCACTTGCACTTGCAACACAGGGTCCTGAAGTTTTTTGACATTCATCTGCTCTAGACTGAGAGCTCAGAGTATTAGATTATATGATTAAAGACGAATGCCCATAAACAAAAGGATTCTTGGAGACCAGGGGAACTGCGGCAGGTAGAGGGACCTCAAGAAGCTAAGAATTGCTAAAGAAGTATCCTGACCTGGCACTCCCAGCACTTTTTATGGGGAGTGATGAGCCCCTGGACCTCATGGAGAACTCACCAAGACAAGTTAGCCCAAGGAACCCCCCCTTTTGAATACCTAGCAGAACACCAGGTACAGGAACTGCGATGAATGCAGGGGGAAAAGAATTTTGGATTCTGTTACATTTATTATCACGTGCTTTAAATTTGGGAATTTTGGGATGATGTGACACTTTTATAATGGGATGCTTAGTGAATGGACAAAAAGGAAAGGAAAAGGTGGGGCTTGACTGTATTGGGGAGGAACAAGTGTGGTAAAGAAAGGAGAATGGGGAAAGGCCTGTTGAAAATAAACAGTGGTTGCCAGTACATTTGTCTGGCTAAGCCCTGTGCTTTATCATTGCAAACTGTTTTATATTCTTACTAAATCAATTTTTTAAAATTTAAAAAAAATTTTAAATATATGTGGATGTTACAGAAATTCAACCTGGACAGGCTGGTGATAGATTAAGATATCTGATAAAGATATCTGATAACCTGCAAATGAAGTAGGACCATGAATCTCAGAGGCTTGAGAGCCTGAGGAAGTCAGGAAGGTCTTGGAGACTGCTGCTGGATAGATTGAGTGTCCAGGACCAGCTTCTGGCAAGAACCCTAATGTGTGTAGATTCCACTAACAGATTTTGGTCTCATCAGCTCTAGAGAAGGGCTGGGGCTGAGCCTTTCACACTGTTCATGTTTGTGTGTGTGTTCTTTGTGTTTGACTGGATGCCATAAAATATGCTTTATTGTGTCTCTGTCGGTCTGTGCATCCAGCTGTGTGTTTATAGTGTGTTTGTGCACACAGTTTGTGCACAAGTGTGCATGTTGGGTTTGGCCTTGACACTGCCTGGACCTAAGGATAGGGCACTGCCACTGCCGCACACCTTCATGGCTAGGTCAGGAGCACTTTCTGGGTCCTGCCAATGTCTGGGTTGGGCAGTCTCTAATACAGAGATACTTAAAAATTAGTGTGTGTCCAACAAGTATGATCTGCTTGTAATCCACAGCCCTGGGAAAGTAAAAACCCTCACGGTTCCCACTCAATGCAGTTCAAGCAAATGTATTCCACTCATATTTCAATTTTTAAGTCTATTTCTTTTTTTTAAATGGTCGCTTTCACTAGTTGAAATAAAGCATGATATACTCATGTTGGGCAGAATTCAGGTGATGAGGCCAAACAGGAATAAACCCATGACCTGCAACAAGGATAGAAAGAAACAGAAACTCAGGAAGCATGATTATTTTTTTAAGTGATGTAAATGACTTTTCATAAGACCACAACAGATATAAATCTGTTAAATGTCTAAAAGTTTTTTGTTGTCTTTTATAAAATGTAAATAAAGTTTGGACCATTCCTACTTAGCTTGTTCTTTTTCTGTCTGCTTTGAGCTCATAGAATCTGGAGTTCATGTTACCAGTGTGTTTTTAAGCTTCACACAATTACCGTCAACCCTGTAAAGCATTGCACAGCAGGAGAGTATTTATGACTTGTCACAATGAAAGCCACTGTCTTCTGCAGCCCTACAGGAGTCCAAGTATAATGCAGTGGTTATGAAGAATATGAAGGTGCAATGTAGGAATAACATATTTAAACATATCATTACTGGGTCTTTGAACATAACTTTTTGTAATCCATATTTTCCACTCAGAAGTTAAGCTGCATGTGTCCTCGGTGGGTTGCTGAAGTAGAAATCCTATTTATCTACTACCTATTTTTTTCTTAGCAAAATTATCATCTTACATCCCATTATTTGGAGGGATTATTAACCTTAACTACTGAGATCCAAGGGCACATCACAAGGTATTACTCACTTAGTCCTCATGTTACCCAACAATTTGTTTTAATTTTTTTTCAAGAACAAACCATCACATAGTCTTGCATTAACCTCAAAATAATTCTTCATGCAATAGAAGTTGTTCAGGTTATATATATAATGAAATGGATATATATTCACAACATGTGAAAATAAGAAGCCATTAAAGTGATGAAGCATGTCAGAAAAGGATATTTTGCTCAATAAAATAGCCTTTCCATAATGTGGCAAACAAATGTTTGTATGATAAATGTAGAATTTTAGAGTCACTTAATGTCTTTCTAAAAACATTTTTGCACTAACAATATGACTTTCATTCCTCCAATAGGAAACATGAAGGGGATTAAAACCAAAAATTATAAAACTAAAGATTAATATAGTAAATTGTGTTCTCAAATGCTTTTCCCTCACTTTGACATTATCTTTCTGAAATCTTTCTGTTTACAATCTTGCAGATTTTCAAAAGTGATTTCTTGGTTCTACTTTTTGAGTATTTTATATGAAACACCTGTCAAGAAGCTGTTATTTCTGTCTTCTTTTTTTTTTTTCTCTGGGAATCCATTGAACATCTATCCTTTGAAAATCTGTTATTTTAAAATTGTAAACCCCAAATTATAATATACTTTTAAAGTGTCAGGATGTGTGCATTTCTTACATTAGCGTTGATATCATGGAAATTAATATTTCTTTATGTCTCTCTGTGGAATCCATCATGCCCATGATTACTATCATGGCTTTAGCATCAGAATTCATCACATACCAACAGTTTACCCGAGCTGTCATTATTTTACAACTGATAGAGTAAATATCTTACCATGCAAAAGACTCTCTTTAATTTACAGGGAGATATAATATCTGTTAGTGATTTTGTCTTAACAGACCAACAACTTTGGATCTATGTCAGCTGTCACTTGATCAATTATGTACCTAGGGCAGCTGATCACAGAAATTTTCCACCTTTCTCCCTTAGTGTTTGTATTTGTTCTTCACAATTAGCCATAATCACTCAGTGGTTGCATACGATGAAGTCAGCAAAAACCTTATCAGGGTGTTAAATACTGGGAAAAAGAAATGGAATTTGGTTTATCCAGTACTCGAAATATGACAAAGGCATTTTTGAAGTTAAAGTTTTATTATTTTGTTAACGTGGGAGAGATATTATTTCTCCTTTAAAATGCAATTACATTATTTGTTTTAATGACATTGACCCTTTCCTCTTATCACCACCTAACTAATTATCTTTTCTTATATTTTTCTTAAATATATCTCACTTAATTCAACAATGTAGAATTTGGTTGTTGTTTGCTTTGTTTTTTTTTTTTTTTTCCAGCATAGGTATTATGCTTAAAACTGTGTTACATACTCGGTGATAAAACTCATCATTTGTCCTGTTGCTACAACACTGATTATGGAGCATTTTGCGACACCCTGGTCTACCATAAGCAGCATTATTCTGTGAGCCTTTGGGGCAGTGTGTGTTTACTGCTGGTTGGGGAGGTTGCCAAGGGTGAGAAGGAAAACTGTGGATGAAGACAATGCAAACTCTGGGCTGATGTGGTGCAGCACTGCAGTAAGCTGCATCCCATCCTGTGCAGAGAGAGGCACCCATGGGCTCAGGCAGCCATCCTCTGTTTGTAGAGCTCATCTCTTCTAGGATGTCATGGGTCCTCATCACATGTGTGGTCTCAGCTCATCTTGGTGTCTGCTCACCAAGAGCATGTGTTTAGGATGTTCCTTAAGCTTTAGATGAAGTGCTGGATGCCTGGATGCCTGACCAATGTGTGCCTCACCAGAAATGCACCTTGGTATAGTGGGAACCTGGACAAATTTGAGGTAAAAGTAAGTAGGAAAAGGGTGAATTATGAGAAAAATATTTTCCTGGTTGACAAAACCTGTTTTCAAATATTTGAATCAACATCTTGGTTTCTATAGCTCTGTAAGTCTGCTAGATAAATGATACCCATGCTGACTGAAATGAATATTTAACCAGCCCCTCTCTTACTTGCCACACATGACCTGCCTGACTTTCACTTAAAAGTGAAATGTGTTACTCCCCTAAATAAGAGGAATCAGCATCCTAGACACATATTCCGTGTACATATCCATATGCCACTTTGGACTTACCCAGCTAGTAATTTCAGGAGGAACTCCTAGGGATTTATCCAAGGCAATCATACATCCAGGTGCTTTCTTTTCATTCCTGGATGTTCCTGAAAAATCTATCTGAAAGTCTCCTACAAACTGTTCCTACTGTCCTGCCTTTCTCTGTGATTACGACATACCTGACAACATTCTGAAAGGATGCTAATGCAGCACAGAATGTCTCAATATGAAGATGTAGATGACTGCAGGTAATTTGACCTTAGCAAACAGGACAAAACTCATCTATAGTCCTCTTTGCTATCAGAATGCTTTGCAAAGACAGGGCAACATTTTTTCCCTTGAATTTACATTTTTTCCCTTTAGTAACTTCCTTTCCTTTCAAACTTTTCCTTTTATATTTTTAAATCAAATGGTATTGAAATCCTCCAAACCCCTTATGTGCTCATATAAGTCTTTTTATATCACCATGGAAAAGGTATGTATTTCTGCAATATATTTGCTTTTGAAAATTATCATGCTCCTATAATAAATATTTTGAAAGCATTTTTTTTTTTTTAAACTATTCTTTCTTTCTAGATGAATTGTTTTGTGAACAGATAACATGGGTATGAAAGTTAAAGCTCTCAAATCAAATTTTTGTACCACAGATTTGTACATGCTCTTTAAAATTTTATTTCCTGCAATGGATACCAAAGCTTCCAATATTAATATAATTTTAATATTACATAGAAAATGACAGAAGGTTAAGACGTTCTTATATCTTAATATAATTCCTACAAAGTAAGAAATGGTTATAGATTATCAAGGCTTGATTTAGCTAGTGGCACATCAATGAAAAATAGCAAATCTGAATGCAACAGCATGAAGAATGCTGAGTTACTGTTTCATTATTCACTCCAATCTCATAACTTCAGTGACATACAAGGCATGAAATACATTGTCAAAGATATATAGTTCAGAATACAGTGCCATTAAATATTTTATCCAATTGGCAGCAGTGCTGCAAAAAGACTGAACATTAAACTGAACCCTGTTCTTAAAAAAATGACATTGCACTGGGCTTTCCAGTTCTTTCTACAGATAAAAGTTTTCCATCAGCAATTTCCTTCTAAGTAAAGTTAAGCAAGTCTCTCTCTCTCTCTTTTTTTTTCTTCCTTGTGAATATGCTGCAGAAAGTCTCCACCTCTAGGCAGAGTCTAGTCTCTACTGTAGGACATAAAGGAGAACTCCTTTCTCTGACTACTGGCATGTATATTTAACTTCTAGTTAGCAATGGTTTCCTTATAGGGTGAATTTAGAGTGTTTTCTTAGTGTGATAAACAGTAAGGAAATTCAGAGTTACAAAATGTGATATCTATTCATGCAAGGGAGAGATTACACACACACTAGTAGTTCAGGATTTCCTTATTTCCTCAGCTCATGGTGAATTAAAACTACTCTATTCTACACCAGTTTCTTATTATGTACCTTCTCTGTTTTTTTAATCTTATTTTGCCAATGACAGTTGGGACATTTAAAGAAGTTCTTTGTCATCTTTGACTAATAGCCCAATATTTTCTTTGCATTGTCTCTTCTACTGTGTTCTATGTCACCTAAAATTGTGTGAATTATGGCCATCAGCATATTTTAGAAGATTATCCAGAGGCTCTTTAAAGTCTGCATTGCATCGAGTGCGGGCAGAGAACAAGAGAATAGTCTATTTTCACACAAGTAAATAATCAGATTCCTATAAATCTGTGGTCAAGATTTTCATAGGTTGTGAGCAAAAGGGATTTTTAAGAAGGGACTTAAAGGATAGTACTGAGATGACTTATGTAAGTTTAGGGAGAACTTTTCCCAAGTGGGAAGGATAGTGTGAGAAAAAGGATTTTGTCTGAAAATCTGTCCTCAGTGCCATGTAGTGTGTCCAGCCTTGACTCCTCTGGCCAGTCAAGCTTACATTAATATGAGTGTGAATTTATATAACATGGTATAACCCAATAATATGAACTCATGTAATCTTTTAATGCCTATGGAAAAGGGTTTCTAACTTGCTTAACTGCTCCTATAACCTGAAGTGTAGCCAGTTAGTGCTTGGGCAGAGAAAAATACAGAAACTTTGTTCAGTTAGGTAGCTGGTCACATATAAAGTATATGTATGTGTGATACACTGGATGCAAAAAAGTTGCCAGCATCTGTGTTCTGGGGAGTCTTGCCTGACTGGCTGAGGGTGCCTCCACAAGGAAGCTGCAGAGAGGACTTGTTAACACCCCTCAAATGCTGACTGTCGTCCTGTCCAGGAGCTTTCTGTTTGAGCTCTACCCTGTTCCAAGGATCCAAATACATTGCTTCAGTTGTTCATGTAATAAAATGCAGCATGGGTCTTGTGTACTAGCTAGACGCTACCTTTTTATCACTCCTGAAATGCAGGTTCTCATGTCTGTTTAAAAGGAGATGTACTGATAGGACAAGGGGGATTGGTTTTAAGATGAAAGGAAGTAGATTGGATGTTACAAATAAATTCTTTTCTGTGAGAGTGGTGAGGCACTGGTGCAGGTTGCCCAGAGAGGCTGTGGCTGCCCCTACCCTGGAACTGTTCAAAGCCAGGTTGGATGGGGCTTTGAGCAACCTGGTCTAGTGGAAAGTGTCCCTGCCTGTGGCAGGGGGTTAGAACTAGGTGATTTTAAGGTCCCTTCGAACCCTTACCCTTCTGTGATTCTACAGAAGGCCACAGTTTCTTTCACTATTCTCATTTCTTGAGGTTTTGCTTCCCAAGAGCTTGTCTTGATGCATATTTCAATGAGTTTGAATCAGTACACATCATAGGTTATGAGAAGGTTGATAATGGTGTGTGTTGGGGGGGCAGGGGGGAGCTGGGTTGCATGCAATAGATCAAATTTTTGTAAAACTAAGGGTGACTTTTTTAGCAGCATGCTTTGATGGCAGATATACTTTTTGTTAGGCAATGATTGTCTAGCTGGTGTATTGTTCTATCTCTATTGCTCTGTTAATAAACCACATGTTGCTGTTTCTGGGCTCTGTAGCTCTTGATTAGTACTCAGCAAGTGAAAGACCTTTTTGAGGGCTTAGGGGTGAACTTTAGTTCAAAATTTTTGTGAGCCGTTTTTGCTTGCACAATGTTTTTGCCAGGTCAAAAGTGTGCAAGGGAGATTATGAGAAGCTGACATTTATATTGTTTATGAAGGGATGAAAGCTAGTTTTAAACAAATATCACTCCAGCCTCTGTGTGGGAATCTATTGCCTATGCAGACACATTAGGTGAATGGGGCAAGAATTTCATTTCACCACATCAGAAGCAGTGAATTCCTACCTTGTCATTGCAATTTTTCATGTGTTTTCAAGTTTCTCTGTTTCCAATATGCAAGTAAACTCATCTCTTCAACCTATTGCCACAAGCTGCCAGAGAAAGGGAAAAATCTCAGCTGAGATTCACACCAAATGAAAGCATAAAAGGTAAGAGTTAATAGCCACAGCCATTGAAATGGGTCCTTTACAGAGGAGCTTTGCATGTTTTGGAACAAGCTGAGACAATGTCATGAAATTGCTTTTATCTTCTTTGTAGTCTCTCTTGTCTATAGTCACTGGGGAGTTTTCCCGTGGGAGAATGCAACTTCAGTAGCACTTTTGAACACATCCAATACCTCCTAAGTCTTCCTAGCTAGTGAAATTTTAAAAAATTCCTACATTTTCTGATCAGACTTTAGTCTGGGCTAAATTACTTATTGTAGCAGTGCCCACAGGACTCCCAAATATCCATTTATTTGGTATGATTAAAAGTTTGAAAATGATTATACTTATTTATAAGCATATGTTGATCATTTTAACAAATTAATTGACTTTATGTTTGTGTCTATTCTGTATTTAGTTTCTGCAGCACCTCCTGAAATTTTGTTTGGCCACCTTGGAGACGTACAAAAGTAAAACTTAAAGCTTCTTATATACAGATATTCAAATGGACTTTCTTAAAGTAACTTTTTCTGAGTATGTCTATGCTCGCATTACTGCACACAGTATTGCTTTTAACTAATTAGTTGGTTTATAAATAGATACCTGTTAAATTGTTCCTTGATAACAAGCATAGCTCAGAAAGAGACCTGCAAAGCAGGGGATGTGTTTCTTAAACAGATCACATGTTGCTCCTACCTTAGGATAAAGTAATGTACATGTTGGCTTGAATATGGCAAGCTATGGAATGCATTTGCTGACATAATTATGTTGTGGAAAGACTAAAGGGCTCATCTAGCAGGAGAACAGTGAAGCCTTGTTTTCCTCCTTGACCATTCTAGAAAAGACAGGGCTTTCTGATGCTACACTTTTATCCAGGAAATTATTTTAGCATTAATGGAACAGAAAGTATGGACAATTCAACCAGAGAATTGTTACAGTACACAAACAAGTTATAATGAATTAGTAGGACTATCAAATTAAAAAAAAAAAAAGGAAAACCAAGCAAACCTCAGTCTGTTTCCAGGAATGGGGTTCTGCAAGTTTTAAACAGAGCAGGGTTAGGCAGATGCTAAGAATTTTTTTGAAAATGTTATCTGGAAATTTTGTTCCATCCTATATATGCAAATATTTAGCAGAACATCTATCCACTGGCAGTATGAACAGTTGGTAACGGCCACAAAAACAGTGTCATTCACAATGCAGTTTGCCTTCCATTTACAGTATTTTATCAGGATAAAATTCCCTCTTAGCCCCCCTCACCCCCCCAAAACACAAAGAACTAAGTAAATAATTCTTCAACATGTTTTGCTGATATTTGTAAAATTAAAAAACCCACCATGAACAAATAAAAACCAGATAATAATTATTTTTGTAGTAGATCTTTATTACTAATACATTTACAGCAGTGATTAAACATAATAACATGTTCAGGGGACTTGTGTATATGGGTGTTAGCAGAGAGAAAGTAGTTACCCTTTTACCCTTACACTGTTCAACTCAATAAAATGAAATTAGAGTTGTAGGAGGATAACAGGATTATTGTAGAGTCATCATTTCCTGCAGCATTTATCCTTTAAATTTGACCTTTGCAGGAGTTCATTATGCCAAAATTGATAGATCATGCTCAGAGGAAAAAGTCATCCGAAACACCCGAGAGCGATTGAGCTAACTAAATAAACAACTCGGGACAGTGAACGTATAAATGTAAAATAGGTTTCTGTGTGTTTGTACATATATATTTATATATATATATGCATATAGATGCTACAAGACCTGTCCCATGTACTTCCTTTTGATTACCATTTGTGAATATAAACAGAAATTTAGTTATGATGGAAACTAGCACAGTGCTTAAAAAAGATAGCAGGAAATGACAGAAATATGATGACCCAATGGAAAGCCATATGACCAAATCTTCATAACACTGAAAAAACACAGGTTTTTTCCTCCTTCCCCCCTCCCCCCCCCCCTTCCTAGATAATTGATGAGATGAATGCCTCAGGAGCCGAGGAAGACTGATGTGAACCTTCAGGGGAATGGAAATACTGTAGAAAAACAATGCTCTCGGTTCAATCAGTCCTAAGGGAGCTGCTTTCAGGCCTTCAAGGAGTGCCAAGCCTGATCTCAACTTTAGGATTTGCTTCTGAAGAATTACAGAATATCCATGAAGCAAGTGCCTTCCAGCAGTTGTAATATATCAATTGTTAAAAACCGATTGTCTGCATTAGTCACTGCATCAAAGACGGGATTAAAGCCCAAATCAACTTTGCTATGCCCGTCCCACAACATCTCAGCTCTCTGAAGAAATAATGACGATGTCTATCCTCTGGATTCCATCTTCTGTAAACAAGCATATCACTACCCAATTTATTGTATCTGAGCTAGTCTGTTCACTTTAATGATTAAATGTTTTAATCTCGTAGTTCTTTTGTGGTATCTAACAGTCTATTTGAGATACCAACTTTTAGAGAGTTCCGTGACCTCCTTAACAGATTTATTCTCTATAGAGATCCTTAATAATTATTTTTTAATGTAGTTTCTTGTTATTCCCTATCTTTAATTTCTAAGGTTGAAATAACAATGTCAAGCTTTAGCATAATCCATCAATTTATATTAAAGGGTTGGGAGAAAGCTGTCAGCCGAACAAAGACCTTCAAACCTTAAAAGAGTTTACAAGTTCTGTGATCAAAATGCATATTATTGTCTCTCTTCTATCCCCCATTCAAGTTAAGGACAAAATCCATGTCGGTCCTATAAAATGACAGTGCTGCAAACACCCTTAATGCATTGAAGTGTCATGGATGCCTTGGAACACAGGCAGCAAAAATAGTTTTGGTTTTGTTCCCTAGTGTCACAAGGAAAGAGTATACAACCAATAAACTGCAGTGACAGCGTGCTGATCAGAGCTACCTTTGCAGAGAGAAGAGAGACAGAACACATTGAGTGCTCTCCTCTTGCTGTTTAGGGTAGTGAGCAGTTAATCCTATGACGGGTCTCAAATTTTATGTTAATATTTGCTGGTGACCTATAAAACTGATTAATGCTCATTCATTCTGAAAACTATTATCCCTTCACTTTTTAGCAGATGAGTAACTTTTTTAAACCCACAATATACTGATTCCGTATGTATTAACTACAATGTAGCTCATACCTATTTAAAGACAAGTTTTGAAAGGTTTAGTGGATATCTGATTTTGATTTTTAGAATGTAGTATTAATCTGTTTTACAGTTATTTATTTTCTAATCAGTACACGTATATAATACTACAAAAGAAGGATCCCATGTTAATTCTTGGAGACCAGGTATTTCAGATTCTTATTTGCCTGGATCAGGGTACCTCTCATGAAAATGAGCTTGTGAAACTGATATCTCTAATGGTTTCTTCCTTGTGTTAAAATTAAACATCTTGCAAACTTCACATATTAAAATTAGCTGGGTTGAAACTGATTCTGATAAGCGTCTTTGCAGACTTGGTTATAAAAGGTAGATTAAATCTCTTGCAGCAAACTTTAAAGATCTTTATGCTGGGACTTCTAATAAGATTCTTTTAATTTCAGGGTTTTTTTTTCCTTGTTCTGTGATAAAATATATAGTTAAAATTGATTTCGATTAAAATAAAAGATGATTTTCAATCTAAGATGGCTGAAGATTATAGAATGATGGAGGCTAATGAATATTAATTATTATTGAAGATAATAGGACCGTATCCTGGGGCTATGTCGTACTTCTGTATTTCATACCTTCTCAGATGACACTGAGTATTTCTGATGAGGATGCTATTCTAAGGAGAAGACTAATTGTGGAAGAAATTCTTGATTAATTCTTAGGGAATTTCCTTATGCAGTTCAAGATTTTTCCTGCTTCTTTTGTTGCCAGAAAATCTGTATATATCAATTTCAGGTGATCACAGAGTAATTTAACAAAATAAGACAAAAATTTGAGTGTTTCAGACACACATTTAGTTTCCCATAAATTCATCATAAAGCAAAAAATATAATGACTTGAGGTATTGTTTCTTCATTAAACCAGAAAAAAATTGTGCTGATTCCTTATGTATTGTAGCATTTTGAAATACTACCAGCCAAAAGGAATACTCATAGAGCTCTATTGTGTACCTCTTCCTAGATTCTTTATTTTCTTACAGAGAACAATATTGCACTCACTGAACTTCTATGAGTTAACCTATGGATCAGTGACAATACAGATCACTAAAGAACTGTCAGAAGTATCCAAACCAACAACACATTTATATAAAGCTATCTGATATTTCAAAAGTCTTTTATTTTCCTACATTTGCAAAAGTTCATACTGACTTTCTTCTCTTGTTTTTAGCAGGCAAAACCCTTTCTCATACGCAGTGTCTTAGAATGGCAGAGGTGGCTGATCCACACAGATTGGACAATATTAGCAAGAATGCAATCAAGAGTAAGGAATTAATTACATCCAGTTTACTACTCCAGAATATCAAAAGCTGGCTTCTGACAGTAGAGATCATTCCTGGATTTAATCAAGTTTAGTGCAGTGAAAGGGGTCTAAAGAATATAAGTTTTAAGGATAAATATAGGGCATTATCATATTTATAATGAAGATAATCCCCAACGTATTGACTGGGAAGATTTTGGCTCCTTTGGGGAAGATTCATCTGCTGAAGCAAAAGTGTAGAATAAGAAACTCAGGACTTCACTTTACCTCTCGATGTCTTTTCTTCCAGATTACAACGATAGAGAATTTCTCTTTTGCTTTGGAGTTTTTAATGTACATGTAGCTGAACAGTTGTTGCTCTTTTCATAAATGAAGCTTTAAAGAGCCCATCAGATACAAGCAATTGGATTTCAATTGTCACATTTTTGTCAATGCTGTCATCTTTCCCTATTTTATATATCTGTATAACTACAGCAACTATGTTTTTTACATAGACAATTCAAACACAACAGAGAAAATATTAATATCTACCTTATCTATTGACTGGTGGCTGTTAATCTATCT
This sequence comes from Corvus hawaiiensis, assembly GCF_020740725.1. Lineage (NCBI taxonomy): Eukaryota > Metazoa > Chordata > Aves > Passeriformes > Corvidae > Corvus > Corvus hawaiiensis. Next base: position 47,587,036 of record NC_063216.1, read on the forward strand.
ACAGTGCCTGTAATTATTTATTATCTTCTTGTTATTATTTTGCCTTAAGGAATACAACAATCATCCCTTGGGAATGGGAAGAATAAATCAATAGAGAGAAAGTCAGTGATTGGTGTCATCTGATACAGACAAGCTCTAACAAAGATGTTTTCTTATGGTTCAGTATGCTGGGCTGCTTTACATAGCTGTTAGAAAGAGGAAGGACAAGATGATGTCCAAGCCATGTCTAAATTAAAGCAAACTGCTGAACATTTTTCTATGACAATATCCTTTACCTGAAAAGAATTGTACTTCTAGCAAAACAGAGTTGTGCTTACTTTTTTTTTTAAAGTTTGTTTGCTTTTTGTTTTGTTTGTTTGGTTTTGGTTTTTTATTTTAATTTATTTTCCAGCTGTGTAGAGGGCTGTGTTGCTATCTTGACAGCGATTTAAAAACTTCTGTTTATTTTTATTCCATGTCTATGTTGAAATAACTTACTTCCCTGAAATTTCTGTTTATGGAATCACTCTGGCCTCTGTGAGCCTGTTTTCCTTGTGAATCATTATTTCAGCTCAGGGCAGAAATCCAGACTCTCTCTATAGTCCAGGGTTATATAATTAAGCCCCCTGGAGGCAATTAACTCTGTGCTTATGTTACAGACACTTTGTGTGGGACAGTTGCCTCTCCCACTCCCTCTCCCTGACTGTAAGGAGGGCTTGGATGGCTGGTTTAGGTTAGCCTCAAAAAGGCAGGTGAATGGGATCCTCTCCAGGTATCTCCACTGCTTCTAGAAAATGAGGCACCCTTCAGAAGGCTGGATCCATCACCAAAGTTAAAGAATGAGAAAATCTGCACCTAAGCTAAAGCCTGAGCTAATCTCATCATATCTGAGACAGATGACTATGATCCTGTAATGGTCTGGGCATACCAAACTTCCCTCTTTCCCTGTGTACCCTGGCACCAAGTGGTTAGAAACATCTGTGTGGCAATTACTATCACAGGAATACTTCCAAAAGGTAAGTTTCTCTTCTACGACTTAAAGGAGTTAGTAGGTCAGTCTCCTCCCAGCTTTGCTTTGTTTTCCCCCCTGCATGTTTCTGTGATATTTCTTAGGATCAACGAGTTTTTTTGTTTGAAGGAACTCAAGGACTGCAAATTTGCCCTTGCGGGGTTACAGCAAAAGCTCAGCATCTAGTCCTATTTAGCTCTTTACAATGTTCTATTTTGAATTTGTTGCTACTTTGTTATTTCAACCAAGCTTTTCTTTTTCAAAAGTAGCAAAATGGGCCATTTGATGCCACCTACAATTTCAGAAGTAGTCTTAACAGTACTCCCTTAAGCAAGGGGTGCGTCTTCACAGCTTCTCTTTTCTACTACCAAAACTATTTTCAAAACAAAACCAGCTCAGATGATTGCCCTACATTCACAACAATTTTCACTTAATTTGTTTGCAGTCACAGAAATCAGTGTAGCCCTGGGAGGACTTATTCAGCACCATTTATTAGAATTCCTTGCTGTGGAATAAACTGCAGTCCTTCCTGTTTTGTAGCATGAAGAGTGTGAGCATTCTTGGACTGAGAATGCTGCTAGGAATACTAATAGGAGAATCCTGGTTCTGATGCTCATCTTACCTGAAATTTTTGAAAGCTGTCCCTAATGTCTGTAAGGTACAGATGTTTGCAGTTTCTATTTTATCTATGCTTGAGGTTTTCCTGATGTGAAATTTATTTGTGCAGCAAGACAACCTCTCAGATCTTTCCAAGAGCTTGTTTCAATTAAAAGGATATACCTTTAGGTGATTGATGTGGTTCATGAAGCAAGTTCCCTGCAGAGAACTACATTTCTGCTTCTGAAATATCCTTGGACATGGTAGCTTTTTAAAATTTGTTTTAGTTCAATGACGGAAGAATATTTATTTAGTAAACCAGAAAAGGAAATCAAGAAAATACAGACAGTTCTTGCTGTTACTTTGATTATTATTTTTCTTTTTCATATTGAATGTTTTCTTTCTATTTGCCTCTGAATCAACAAGGGAATTTTTCGTTTGAAGATTTGTGGAAAAAGCTCTAATTCATGGAAGAGCTGAAGCTTGAGTATTTAATCTTAGGACAAACAAGGTAGAAGATTGAAGGTCAGGAGCTTGGGCTAGCAAGCAAAACCATTTGTCTAAATCTCTCTCATCAGTAACAGACTAGAAAGGATGTTAAGCATCCTTCTCACTTTTTTCTTTATGAATAAATGTTTATACTGAAATATCACAAACTTTCCTCAGGCTAAAGATCTTGTTATTGAGGAAATGATGATCTTCATGTAGTTCATATTCCCATACTTATTTATTTGATTAGTTATTTTACCAGAGATCTGCATGGTCACTTCTTAAACCACTCAGTAATCCTAGCAGTTCCATGTGGGAATTCTCAGAGTTTTGTTGCTTTGAAATTAACTCTTTCAAAGCTTAAATATTTATAGTAAAAGAGAGACACTTTCTACAGTACCTACTGTCAGTCAGGATGATTTTTGTTACTAATGCCCTTGAACACATTGGAGAATAACCCTTAAGAGACTGCCTTCTTGGGGCTTGGCAGTGCCTGCAAAACCGTGCATAGCCACCAGGCTCTTTTATAGTTAATAGAGAGAAATATGATTTTTCAGAGAAATTCAGAGTTGGAGCTTAATTGTACAAGTTTTCAATCGCTCTCTGCATGTGTCTTCCCCTCCCCAGTGAATAAAAGACTCTGCAGAGACCAGTCTTGCCAGCTATAACCAGTTGTAGGGATACCCTCGTGAGGCTTATAAATTGCATAGATATTTTTATACATTTTAGGGAATGCCTTTTCCCTTCTATTTGAAATCTATCTATTATGATCATAAGGCATTTATTTCAGGACTGCTGTGAATCATTGTGTGAGTTTGTAAGCTGTATTTTTACTATTTGTATGACACTGAAAGAATATAAAGCTGATTTCAGTTGTACTTCAGAATTTCTCTATTCAGAAATGATTTAGACTTCTAGTAAAAATTTGTCTAAACAATTTAGCTTTAATCAATATTTTCATTCCTGAGCTAAAAGATAAGGCTACAAATTTGAAATTGATTTTTTTTTCTTTCTCAGTATTATGTGAGGCTGCATAGGGTACTAGAGTGCTGGAGAGACAATTGATCTGTATTTGGTTCTGTTGGTTTGTTTGGATTCGGTGGGGGATTTTTGTTGACTTTTTTGATGTTTGTTAGATTAGTTGTTGGTTTTTTTTTTTTTTTGCTTGTTTGTTTTTCTTTTTTTAGAAAATGCTGTTCTGTTATTTAAAGCTTCAGAAAATAATCAGTGCATGGAGAAATGTTTCTTTTTGCTCTTCTTTTTAAGCAAAAGGATTGAGATTATGGTAAAATTAAACAGAAGAACACTTCCAAAATGTCAGAAAAGATAGGAATAGGAATAAATAATGTTAAATATCTGTTTCAAAAAGCCCAAGCCTTGCTTTTGTGATATTATTTATATGTGTTTCTTAATATGTAAAGTTTACCTTCAGTTAATATGGTTTCTTTCTAAGCATTGAGAACGTAAATAATCTTTTCATTCAGGTTTCAAAGCTTGCTCTTGCTTTTCAGTTCCAATTCTGTTAGCATTTTTTGGTTCCACAGAAAGTGCAGTTACATGCCCAGGCTTACTCCCACTGTGCATCAGTCCTCTTTCACTTCTTAATGGAGTCTGAGTTATTTTAACCTCAGTGAAGAGAAGAAAATAATATGCAACTGTCTTCCACATTTTTATTAAAATTATTTAATTACAGTTTCTTTCATCATTAAAATCTCATTTGCAAACACCATTGAAATATGTATTCCTATGTAAATGTGCCTTGTTTAATTATTAGCATGTAGGTGATTCACGTATTTGTAGCATATTTAAACTGTGATTTATTATAGTTTTGTAGCACAGGTAAACAAATACTGTTAGCGTCAGTATTTTCACAGCATAGCAGGCATTTACTTATGTTTTTCAGGGTTAGCCTTTGCAATTCCTTGCCATCTCTTGCAATACAAACTCCAGTGAGCTGAGTAACAGTAGACCTGCTGGACAGCTGATTACTAGCTAAAAAAGGAAGAACAACAGCAATAAGATGAGCAATGAAAATGTTGCAAACAACTGTTGACTATTGCTTTTTTTCATTTCTATTGTATAGCATATAGCAGTTTTGAATATCAAAAATAGGATGACTAAAGTCTCAGACCAGCCAAAATTTCCTGTACTGAACCACTCAGTCTGTTACAAAAGCAAAGCTCACATTTATACTTTCCCTTATCCATCTTTTCAGTGCCAGGTAGCAGCTCTGATGGTTCATAGCAAGGGCATTCAGATAAAAATTGCTTCATTAAATGGAGGAACTTAACCATGACTTAGCTCAGGGAAGTGGATTCGGTGATATCTATGAGAGAAGAAGGGGAAAAAAGGAAAAAAATGAAAGGGACTTCCTTGTTTATGCACACCATGGTCCACATCAGGATCCTAGTCCAGAACCATCCAGAACTGTGTTTGTGTTTCACAACTGGATGCTCAGCCTAGTGCCAGGGGCAAAAAGGAAGAATCATCATTCTGGTGATGAACTATCCACTGCGTATCACTATCAGTAAGGACTGTTACAGCTGTGAAATGCAGCAACTAATTTCAAGGCTGAAAATAAAAGGGATGTCTCACTGAGACTTCACAAGTGAGACACATAAGGCAGAAAAAAAGCTTTGTTCCATCTTTCTCCAAAAAACTCTTTCTCAGTCCTCTTCTGTGCTCTGTGGTATCTCATTGCTCCCTGTCGTGGCACTGGAGAGCAGCCATACTCAGTGAATTGATTTTCATGCCAAAGGAAATCCTCTACAAGCCTTCACAAGAACTGCACACTAATTTCCCTGACAGGTAAATAACACAAAAAAAGATGTACTTTTGACACTTGATTTTATCTTCAATACTGCTGGCTTCCAACAATTAGCATGATTTCAGTTGCAATACAGAGAGACTGGAGAAGACTGGGAGCAGAGATGACTTTCCTTATCTTATGTGACATTAAATTTGGTTTCATATTCACTAAAGAGAAGGAATATAGTTGTACATTTAAGATATTCCCTACATCCCCTTTCAGTTAGTTGCTTGGTACAGGTCATGCCTCTCTTATAAAATGTTAGAGAAAATTAAGCAGAGGGGAGAATTTTAGATTAGAGGGAAAAAGTTCTCCTCCCTTTCTAGATCTTATTTTTCTTATTTCTGTCAATTTGAGGTGGTCTTAAGGAGGTAAGGGCTGGAGACAACATATATTTCCAGAGATTACATCTTGGGTAAGAAAGTGCAATAGCATTAATACTACTAGCAAGCAAAGTGCAAGGCCTTGCAATCCTTTTTTTTCCTTTGCATGGTGTATAATTTATAATGATGATTATGCTCACTCTACTGTTGGATAGTATTGTTCTTTATGATATTTGGATACCAACTTGGCTCCAGGCAGTGACTACAATTGAGTAAGTTTGTGTTGATACAGTTTAAGAGGAGGAGTAAAATTTGACTTAGTGCTTTCATGTATACAGAATAACACTGTTACTTCAGATAAAATGATCAGAATAAAGAATGAGTTGACAGACTTATGACTGAATAGCTGTCAAATGTGGTTTCATTGCCCTGAATTTTTCTCATCTGTACATTGTGCAATTTATTTATGTTTTCAGAACATGTACCATATTGTGTTATGTAGTGCAATTTGCAATGTAAAATAAGAGTAAAATTTCTTGGGTTGTCTAGCTAATAATTTTGATATCCATGATCAAAAGTAATTTCCAAATTAATTGTGACTGAAAAATAAACAATCACAATTTTCTCTATAAAAGGCATGAAAATTCATTTTTTTTTCAATTACACAGTTTAAATTAGTTGTGAAACCCAGTCAAAATAAAACCTGTTCTCTAAAATTTGTGTTCTTAAAGTGTTATTTCATATATTCTATATTATTCTTTTAAGCTAAAAACTTTTTCACCACCTCATTGACAAATTTACAGTCTGAATTAGATGTGAAATATTAATGATCAAACTCTTTTTTCCAGTTTTTGAACTCTGTAGTATTTCACACTATCACAGGGTCATTTAGGTCAAAAAAAGCCTCCAAGACTTTTGAGTCCAACCTGTGACTGATCACCACCTTGTCAACTAGACCAGAGCAGTAAGTGACACGTCCAGTCATTCCTTATGACTAGTCACCTAGAGATGGTGACTCCACCACCTCCCTGGAAAGCCCATTACAGTGTCTGACAACTTTTCCAGTGAAGAAACTCTTTCTGGAAAAAACAAAAAAATGTTCCTTTGTTGTTTGCAACAATGGAATTTTTTTTTTTTTTGTACATATTTGTACAGGTATCTGCATGTACTTGGCAGGCAGGAACTGGGAAATTATTATGTGGAGAAAAAAATGATTAAAGGACATATAATGGTTTTGAGCTTTGAGTTGAAATTTTGGTGTCACACTAGGCAAGTTAGCCTTTGAAAACCATCTTCATTTTCATATCTTCAGGTTTCCCACAAAGAGAGTAAAAGTATTTCAAAATAAATCCATTAAATTGGAGTGCTCACCTGCTCCCGTTATGGGAGGCCTCAGCTGTATGAGGAGTATTGTGTGTGTTCACTTGCAGCATCTCAGTGTCTGATGCATACAAATCAGTGAAACCTGAACTCACCAACAGTTTACTCTCACCTTTTGTACCCCTGTGGGAAATCCATTATGTGGTAGTCCTGGGGTAGGACATTTTACAGCCATCACACTTTCAAAGCATTGGCAGTAGGGAACTTAAAACACATTTTTCTAATTTACGATATATCTGTATACCCATATATCTGTAAAGTTGCACTGTTGAAGTAGCTCTGCTATTTATCCCTTAACCATGTTCCATATTGAAAGTAAGACTGGTAAAAATGGGTCTGTCTGTATGTAGATATAATGAGAATGAAAAAGCTGTAGCTGATTTTCTTGTTGTGCAGAGGCTCAAAGTTATGCAGCAATAAATGAAGCATTCTGCTGGGCTCCTTCCTTAGGGCTATTTTAGCAGATTAAGCAAAGTCTACTAGAGTGCAGTCATCCGTGCTGCTGAGCTGTGAGAATGGTTGCTAGACTTCTTTTGGCTCCTGGTGTCAGGCACTCTCCCAAATGATCCCACCATGATGGACACAGTGTGGGACTTCAGACATTCCAGGAACTACTCACAATAGACAACAGTACACAGTTTGTACACTCAATTTTTTTTTTTTTTTTTGAGTTTACCAACAATGGCAATGACTCTTCCACAGCAAGGTTGTGACTGTTCCTGGGGAAGTTTAATTCCTTGGTTTAAACAGAGACCTTAGCTGCTGATCTATAAGATAGGATTCAAGAGTTTTGATCTTATCTGGAAAGCAAAGGGAAAATGAAATGGATTTTATTCTGATTCATAAACTACTCAAGAAATTTCCAGTTAAGTATTCCAGTTCTGCTTTGCAGTATATTCCTGTAAATCTGTCTCCTATTAGTGGGGTTTGGTACATCAATAGGGTGATTCATAACAATATTTTTAAGGCTAAGGCTGAGCAAGTTAGGTTCTTCCAGGTGTGAGACATGAACGAACAATACTTGCCCTCTCTTTTCTCGACTTTATTTTTCACCCTGTTCCCTAAAACTGTGAAGAAATCTTTTTCTAAATAAAACTGAAATTTTCACGTGTAAACATGAAAATGGGAGTTTACCAAATACTGTGGAGCTTGGGATGGATCTTTGAGAGTGGGAAGTGTTATAATCATGAATAGCCATATTTCATGGTGGAATCGTCTCCAGGATTTGAAAATCTGTTTCTAGTAGACATAGAAGAAAAAGGAAGATTTCTCCCTGGGATCTCAATGTTTTTGTTTACATTTTATTTCATTGTTTTTCAGCCTTTACCTAATGAATCTGTAGATGCTTAAGGAAAATTATCAGTGAAAAAAATAACTATAAAATATATAAATTTATTCTGGTCTAATATAAAAATGTGAATCTATTTGTCAATGTAGATGCTAAAGTTGTATGTCTCTAGAACTGCAGTTAGATGCTGTCTGTGATGCTAAAGAATCACACTTTCTGAGAAGCAGTAAGGAGTTAAAAAAGAAGAAATTATTGCTGCTAATGCCATGGATATAGTTTTAAATATTTTCAGGAACCAGACGAAAATGCCACTTACATTCATATGCATTGAACTTTACGAAGCTCATGCTGTAGTATTTTTCCACCTTATGTTTATATTTTTAATAATACACAGGCTGTATATGAAATTTTTTTGTGACTTGATTACTTGTCTCAGTGGATGCCTGGGTAATTCACGTTAGTGTGAAATGTGAAGGTTTCTTGACTTTAGAAAAGAAGAGTAATTTGCTGCTATTCACCCACTGACACAGAAATAGGTAGCTGCTTACTTCTGATGTTTAATGACAATCTATTTGAAGAGATTTTTACCTTTTTTATCATCATATCTGTTTTTGATTTAATTTTATTAAAGTCATTAATGTCCCACAGAGGATTCAAGGCTGAATGGGAGCAAAATTAAATAAGGGTTACTGTTTGACCATAATTTAGATATATGCAGTAATATTTTTTTACATCTCATTACAGTTTTTGCATAACTGTGATTTTAGTAAAACTGTTGGAGATACAGAAAATATGTTGTTCAATTCCTTCTCTTTCCTTTTCAGATTTATAATAAAATATAAGTAAATTAATAGCAGTGCACCTAAAACTACTTCTCATATGATTTTAGGATTACATCCTGCAAATTATAATGTGAAATATGGACTGCTGGTACCCAGCTCCTTTGAGTTCCCATCTCGTTTGCATATTTTAACATTGATATTATAATACTAAGTTAAAAAAATTTTCAATATTTGCTAGGTTCAAAATTCCAACAGTTCTAGAATGTACTAAGATTATTTTTTGAAGTCTTCAGCTGTAAAATCCTAATCTCTTGAATATCAATTTTGTATGAGTTTTTTTTACCTTTATTTTCCAAGTAACACTTTAAGGATAACAGGATTTAAAAAAATGAAATTAAGGGAGGTTTCCTACAGCTTTGTCTTCTTCCCCCATAAGCCCCCCTTTCCCTTGCTAGACTTGTATTTCAAATGAATTTGGTCTTTCTGTTTCATAGCTCAGTAGGCAGAAATAGCAAAAACCCAGGGAAAAAACACTGTGAGTGTGTATTTGTTTTGCAGACTTCAGTGGGGCAAAATTTGATTTTGATATATGAGCACCTAATCTGATATTTTATTAACAGTAGAAATATTCTCATACATCACAGGAACAGGCACAGCTCCTGATGATTTCAATGGGACTTATGGGTGCTTAATACTACCCCAAACACCATCTCTCAGTAAGGATTAAGGCTGTCATCATCCTTTGTCATTATAGTTTAGCTTTCATGGTATGAGTTATTCTAGCCACATTTTCATATTTTCTAAGAATTCAGATGAAATTCCTTGGTGTTTTAAAAGGTCAGAATTTTGCAGAGTTTTCTTCTGAAGTATTTTTTTTATTTGGCAGGTGTAAGTGAATCATAACAGTAAGGCAGAGACATTGATTTGACTTTGACTTCATTTTTCTTAGCTGTTCTAATAATTGTCTCCATAATGTACAGGGCTAAGGCACATTTGGCATTCCCTGTTTTGCTGCAGCTGTCCCACATACACCAGTGTCAGGTGAACTCAGCAGAACCTTTTCTTCATGTTGTTTTACACATATAAAACATATTCTGTCTCTACCAATGCAGATAAAATAGTCAAGAAAACACATTTCTTATTAGATCTTATGAATCAAACAGTTGCAGACACTAATATACATTGGTATCCACTGTTTGCCACCTTCAGTGGAACCTGCAGTTCATACAACATCTAAGGCCAGCTCTTCAGCTCTCCTTATCTTCCCTATAAAAAGGATTCCAAACAGCCTCTTACCACTGGGGAATCAGCTTTTCCCTTTGGCTAAGTCAATACCAAAGTAACTCTCTCTCCTCATTAGAGCTTGCTGGCAGGTCATCACTTAAGCCCTTAGAGATCCCCAAGTGATATCTAGAATAATTTTTCTTAACTGTCTTATTATTTTTCTTCTACATTGGCAGTTCTCAATCCTTTAAGAACAAACATGGCTACCCCACAGTTTCTCTGAGAGCTTGACCTGTCTGCTTGCTAATATTCACATGATATTCACAGTAAAATATTTTGTGATAGAGCTTGAGTGGCATAAACTGCACAAGATAAAGCAACGTTATGCTGTGTGTGCTTTACTACTGAAAACCTGAAAGGAGAAAGCAACTCCATTTTGTAGCATTCTTAGCATCTTTTTTGTCTGATGTTGCTTGTTTAAAAAATAGAAATATAACTGCATAATCCATGGATATGATTCTTGAACCACAAAAAGTCATATCATCACCATTTAAATTACTTTAATGAGCAAAATCATGCAGAAAACACCTACTGATAATTATTCCCAATTTAAGTCCTTGTTGCCACACACTAATTTTGACCTGTGGTGAATAACAAGTTTGAAGAAAAATGGCAAATATTCATGGTAGTGTGTATTGAGAGCAGTGATTGAGAGTAAATGATTTATGCACTTGTCATGGTGGTGTGAGTAACTGTGGACTGTATGTCAATATGAAATGAACTGCAGCATTTCTGTATGCACTTTAATAAACATAAAAATAATAACAAAATAGGGCAGAAAAGTTAGTCCCTGTCAACTGAACTCTTTCAGTGAAGAGTAGGTGCTACTTGGGAGCTGAATAAGCAAAAGTTATGCTTGTTCTTGTTTGAGCATGCAAGAGAAGCCCCAGAAGAGACAGAATGTATGGCTCACCTTGCAAAATCTGTACAAAATATACTGAAGAGGGGCAAAGTATATGTAAAAGGAACCAGTGTAAGAATGAAAATGTAGTGATCTAAAAGTTGGTGAAAGCATAACTGAGGGATTAGTGTTGAGGAACTCTCCAGATAAGCTTGCCCTTGACATTGTGAATTGTTGGGATTTCATGCAAAACCTGTATGCTTACTTTCCGTATTTCTGCTTCTGGTTGTGACTTAAACACTGCTTTCATTTTGGAAACCCTCTTTCTAGTCCTTAGACATACATTTGCTTCCTAAGGACATTTGATGCTCAAGTATTAGACCTCATTTGTTTCCCAGAACCTACCCAAAAGCTTGAGGAGATCAATTTATGGATAATAGATCCTTACTAGGGAGATGATTTCCAGGTTTCCAGTAATTCTCAATGGGGCTAATGGTTGCCTACCTCTGACAGCTCAGTGAAAGTTCTAATTGCTAGAATACACACCATCATTTTAAGGTGGACATGGTGGTATACAAAACCATGCCTCTAGGAGAGAAATAGTGTTTGGCTCTGTAGCCCTATAGACAAGTGAGCTTGGTGGGAAGCTATATATGATTTAGATTTCTTTTTTCCCCCCACAATCTGTATGCATTTAGTATTAGATAGTGTTTGCCATTAAAAAACTAATTTCCACTCTCCTAAATGTGAATGATGTTCCTCACATATATCTGGGCTACTCTACATCGTTGGATTTGACATGTTTATATTTCGTTTTAAAAACATGAATTTGTTTTATTTCTGCTTCTCAACTGAAAACCTTGTTTTCTCCAGATCCTAATGTGTAGTTCACTAAATTGTCCAAAAAGACACTTTAGACCTGCAGAAGAATTGGGTTAATTTTAAAATGCAGGAATTTAATTTATTTTACATAAAAGAACTACCCAATCAGTACATTACTACACATTTTCTTCATCTTGAGAAGGGATATTATGCATAATATACATATTACACATAGTACGGCTCTTCTGTTCTATGGATTTTAAGTGAAACATAGCTACTGAGTCATAATGACTTCTAAGACAGCTTATGTAATTAGTAACTGTTGGAAGAGTAAAAGACTAAGGAATAAGAAATGTATCTCAGTTAAATGCTAAATATTGGAAAAGTGACTCTGTTGTTCTCAATAAATTTGTGAGCAAAAAAATTGACAATCCATATTTCTGAGCTATTGCTTCAGATGATCTGGAAGTTGTTGTTGCAGCAACTGTCTTATGCTAAATTACAAAAAAAAATTGCAATCTGTGATTGCTGAAATGCTAGTAAATAAACTCAAAGAGTATTTGATGGAGATTTTTTTGGGAGATTCAGGTGCATATTGTAGACACATGTAGACATGAAATACTATGTATTTATCCTAGATATCTTAGGGAAAAAAAATTAAAAATACTAAAAGAACCAGTTCCTGGAAGGAATGGCTTCTTGTGACCTTAAAAATATTCCAGAGAGACCACTTTAAAGCTGAGCCAATTAGAGTAAGTTTGCTTTGACAAACAATGAATGTTAGACATTTTAAGTAAGTTTCTTGCTGCAAGAGATTCTAGGAGACAGAATCACATACTCTTTAGCCTTCCAGATATCACATATGTTTAAAAAATAAAAATACAAAAAATTGCAGGAGAAGATCATCAGTCTCCTGGAATAGTAGAAAAAAGATGTATGGGAATGAACTTCACAAAACAAGTTTGTTTTAGTTTAAGTTTAAACAAACTGCATGGGTACAGATGATATGTACTGTTACAGGAATTTGAGCATTCTTCATTAGTTCTTTATAAAGTTAAAAATTCAGCACTGTAGAAAGCCATTTTGTCATTAGGAAATGGAGAAGTTTAGGAACAAACTTTTCTCGTGCTAGGGTAAAAGTATAGTTCAGTCTAAATATTGGACAAAACTGTCATTAGATTGCTCAGTCACAGAATACAGTCATTTAAGAAGTGGCAGTGAATGAGGATCACTCCTGTTCACACACTTGGTGAAGATATGCATATATCCAGTGCTCTGAGCTAGTGGCATAGGGACACTTTGTCAATATTGCTACAGTAAAGGTTGAAGTGAAATGACAGATTTCCCTCTTGGGGCTCCCATGAGAAGCTGATGTGTAATCATTATTGAGACTTAATTTCTTTCCTGCTCTTAGCTGGAGGGAATGTGAAGCTCAAAGCCAGAAAGGAATCTGCAGTCTGACTGAGAGCAGGAGTTTTGCATGTAACTTTCAGAATGTGACTTGAATCTGCAACCTGGTAAATGCTGCTCATTGTTTTTGCTACAGTCCAATACATTCATCAGTGTATTGTCTCCCTCATGCATTGCTATGACAGATAAATATGATCAAATGTAGGGGTTAGCATCAGGGAAGATGATCCCAAGACTGACTCCTATCCTATAGAGACAGAGTTAATGAAGTTCTTAAATAGGAACAGTGTGATCCACCAAAAGATCTGATTGAGAAGAAAACTGAAAGTACAGCAAGTAAAAGAGGACTGATTTATGTAGAAAAAGAAGATGATAGTTGGACAGACAGGAAACTGCTAAAGAAAATTTGGAGAAGGTGATCTGTTAAGTGGAAAGGACTGTGACAAGAGGGAGACAAGAGTGAGGAAAGGTTGGCATGGTATGGCACACAAGATATACAAACTATCATCTCTTGATTTGCGAGATCTCAGGACACGACAAACTTTAGGTGGAGAAATTCCAAAGGAGGCAACAAAATCAGGATGACTTGGTAAGATGACATGATAGAAATGTGGAGAGTGGGATGAATATTAGAGATTGAGTTAAATGTAACATGGCAGTTTTCAGCTTCCAGGAATAGTTTAGGTACATGTAATAGTTACGTACCTTGTCTTTCCTCCACAAAATATGAATTATATACTTGTTTTCTATGAGGATACAGGTGGTCAAAGTATTCTTCCCAAACACACTCTTCTCAAGATGTAGAGCTCTCCTGAGTCTAGCACAGTCCCACAATTACCCTGGGATCTCAGACCTGTAATCACATTTTGAGTCTTTGATCTCCTGATAGAACAACTGCATTGTTCACTTTCAGTCATACAAGACAGTAGTTTACATGGATGGTTAAAATAGCCTGCATTGTAAGGAGCAAGGCAGGAGAGGAATAAGATAAATACTAAGTTGGAGACAATCCCTTTCTAGACTCTGATGTGTCTTTCAACCCAGGTCAGTTTGTCTGAGGTACAAAGAAACTGAATATTATTTATAAGCTACACTAGAGATCCTTTCTATATAACCTTGTTCTGAAGGCATGGTAAATTTTCATAACCCTGTTCAGACACTGAAAACATATTGCTCAGCAAATTTCCTTGAGCAGTCCTGGATCTTTGATCAAATCAATCAAGAAAAGACTACTGTAGGTTTTGGGTTTTTTTTGTTGGGCAAGAGGTCTCAGAGGAAAAGGAATAAAAATGGAAAACATCCTGGCATAAAGAAAAAGCTTGTGCTTTTCACCTTTAATTTTCCTTGCAGCTGTTTATAATTTCAAAGGTGATTCCAGCTTTCAGTAATGCTTTACTGTATAGAAGCATTGGGTGCTATCCTAGTTTAACTGTCCTGATTCTTGCCCTGTGGTCTTTGTTTGGTGGAATTAAATACATCACAATATGTTCAGGAAAAAATGACAGCGAATTTAACATACCAGCAGAGTCAAATGTGTGATAAAAATATTAACGTTTCCTTTAGAAAATAATCTCAATTAATGAAAATACCTCTGCTTTCAAAGACCAAGAGGGGTTGACAAAACATCTGTGGAATGAGTTGAGGCTTTTGAACAAACACCACCAGGATATTTCTGTAACAAGGATTCCTCAGTGTGCTCCATATATACACTTTTTCAATATTTCAGGAAAATCTTTTGAATTCTCTGTTTAATCTCCCATCTGGTGTGTACTTCAGCACTTGCTTTTCTGAACATGAGTGGCTATCATTCTTGATACCTGTTCTTGCTTGATATTTGCTCTCAAAAACTACCCATGGGTAATCAATATTTTCACTTAAAGCACTTTGTATATGATCAGCATAGAAAAAAAGGTAGTTTTCTATTTAACACTTCTGATACATCACACTGCTTAAAGAGGATATTTTCAGATGCAGTAAGCATGTCATGTGATGAAACAAAATACATTGTGAAAGGAGCTACCATAGAAGCTTTTCTTGCAGAAGTATAATGTAAATTTGATTTCAAATAGCCTGTCCTTTCCGCCTATTGACAGATAGCCCCTGACATTCAGGTAGTTCTCAGAACATACAATTAAACTGGGTTCATATTGCTCATCATTAGCTTTCCTCTGTGCTCATTGTGAGCTCATAAATGCTATCATTAGAAGAACCTTTCAAAAAAGGTTACATTTTTGAAAGCATTTAATTTGCTTTTCCGGGTGGATTATTACTGCTGTCGTGTTATTAACCAGCATAAAAAATCATGCATCAGGTGTACTTAACATCAAGCTGTTTAACTAAGATTACTCTTGTCAGAGATACACTGTGCATAATATTCTGTACCCGGTAATGCAACCAAGAAGCAAAGGCACAGTAGTTGAAACAATGTATAAAAGCTTTTTATCTTTCTTAATTTTTCAATTTCCATACACAGATCTGCTTCCAATGAATGTAATTGCAGAATGATGAGGTTTTTTTTAAAAATTCACCTGAAATACTTTTTTTTTTTTAATCAACTATGGAACGAAAAATCATTTTCTTCTCTTTTTTCCCCCTCAGACTTTATTATTTCCAGTTAGTAGACTGAAATGATTGCTTCTATCTCTTGGGTCTAATAAAGCAATTTGGCTCTTTAATGGGCCTTGTTAGGGTTGAAGACCAATGTCTTTCTGGTATTACTTTTTGCATTATTGGTGCACTACCTGCTGAGTCACCAGCACAGAAACCAGAGGTTAATTTCACTTTCACTAAATGAAGCAGATAATCAGCCATCAGAGGATGGCTCCTGTACTGTAAATAAGTCTTGACCAGCTGAGGGACAGCACTGTGGATCACTCAGCCCTCTTCACACCATCTGTCCTCAAATTAAGACAAAGTAAGGATATTAATTTGTTACATTTCAAAAGCGGTACCGACAAACCCACATGGACATTTTTAAATGGCAATGAATAACTAAAACATTTTATTAGTATTTCATTGAGTCATGGATTATAGTTGTTATAGTTATGAAAACTTCTTTTCCAACAGTGAATTTATGGAAAGTGTCCTGACTAGATGTACAGCTAATGACTGTCAAAGCAGATTCATTCCAAAGCATTTTGCTACAGAGTATTTTTTGCTTAGGTTGAAAGTGGTATGGCACAAGGACCTGATGTCCAATCTGTTGGATATACCAGAGACATTATATGGAGAATAAACTCCCAGATAATGGGGATGCTGCTACATGGTTTCAGGGGCCAGAAACATTACTGAAAAATAAGAACTCACCAGAATAATGAATGGTGAAAAAAATTCTTGTAAATTGCTGAATTGAGACCATATCTTATCTATTTCACTAAATCCATGTGACAGGAAGGCAGAGCAGTGGTTCAATTGAACTTACACTAAATCACACTGGCTTGCTGTGGAAGTAGGAATGGGTCTATCTGCAAGAGAATTAGTTTTATAGATATGTTTTATTTATTCATTACATGATATGTCTATTCATGTGTGGCTCTTATTTTCAAATAAAAGAGACTTCAAAGGGTTCAAAGGTCAACTACGTATTAGTGACTAAAGCATAAAAATATTACAGAGTTATTCTAATAATCTCCAAATCAAGCACTGTGAAAATAGGAAATCCAGAACTGGAGTCAAATTGAAAAGAAATGATGGCAGAAATCAATTTTCATTTTTCCCTGGAACAGTGCCACACAATATCTACCAGGCTATGAAATAACTACAGGGCTATGATTAATGAGTAATATTGCTTCCATATCAAGATTAGGCTACACAGCTTTTTAAAGAAAGTATTCAAAATTTTCCTTCTTCATTAGAAGATAGAGATAAAATTGGGCATCTAAACAGAATTTAACAACACACTTTTTTTTTTTTTTTTTGCATGATGGTATTTTAAAATGGCTTTGAGGTTGCAGATAATAGGACCATAATTATCCAGTTTAATGTGTGCTTGGACATCTAGTATATCTGCTGTCACCTGAATTTAGATGTCATAATCTACAGCTGGTTCCTACCCTTCTACAGCTTTCTTAGAATGGAGCAATTCCCTTCAGTCATGTGTGCCTCTGCATTTACTCTATGGGGATCAAAGGTAACAGGCTTAAATTAAGGAGCTAATTTTTCATCTGCTAAACTTAGATGAGATAGGAGCCACCTACGGCTCAGAGAAGTACTTTCCAAGCATTTTTAATTAATGTTGATCAGATTCTCATTATAACCAGAGGACTGTCCCTTAATTGTGTCCTCAGAAAAAAACCCATGTAGAAAGTGAATGAAGTCACACTAGAGTTTTGAACTAGGTTTTTGATGAAGTTTTTTTTCTATGAGAAACTTCTATACTATTAATTGCAATAATCTATTAGGTTTTACTCTTAAAACCTGCCAGTAGGTTTGTGAAGTGGCAAGATGTTAAAACCTGTAGGACTCTTGAACATTAATTGATGAAATGTAAATTTAATGAATCAATATTACTAAATTAATCCACAGTATCAATACACAGTAAATAATCAGATTAGCAATTATTAAAAATATATTTTTAAAAGGTGAATTTAGCCTATATTTTGTTACTGCCAGGTTTCTGTTCTTTGCACTGAAGCATTTGATCCTGCTGACTTCCTGGAGCCTGGCATCTGCTCTCATTTGGCAAACTGATGAGTCATACACCAGTAGGTTTTGTTTTTGATCCAAGCCCAGGTGAACTGAACCTCTGTAATCATTTAATGTCATCCTTGCTGACAGCACCTTCTAGTAACACAGTCTTTCTCTTTATTCCTTTTATTTTCTGTGGCTGCTTTCTATTTAATCATCAAAGCTAAGATCCATCATAGGTGGCTCTAGAGACCATATTTTACTGAATTCAAGAGTTTAAGGTGAAGCAGAATTAAATGGTTGGGCAGAGAAGCTGGGAAACTTCCCTTTGACTATTAGGAGGTGGGAAAGAGAAGAGAGTTGTAATTAAACACGTTAGGAAGAGTTGGCTAACTTGGGTTTAGTAATGTTTACCTAAACTGTGCTTATACAAAGTTATATTGCCTATAATATTGCTAAAATATCCTTTTGAATAAATATTGAAATTAAATTTTATACGCCCCTTTTAGCAATTCAATATGTAGTTTTTTAGTGTAAAATGAATGTTCAGAATATATTCACTTCTTAGTTTCAAAGGTGAGAATCTCTAAGAATTGGCATAAAGCCCTGTTTTTAGCACAATAAGCATATAAAAAAGAAAAAGAAATAATGAAATTATAGATCATAAATTCTAAAAACAACTGAGTTGAATTGTTTTTGAATATTCTTCTGATTATGTGTACTTTTAGTAGCTTAGCTGATCACATCAGAGGAAATACTCTCCTGGCTTAAAAAGCTTGGCTGAAGAGTGTGTTTAAATTAAAAGGTTTGTTTTGCTTACCTTCTCTCAAATAATTTTCTGCAACAAGCATTCTAGAAAAAATTCTATATAGTTTACTGATGGGAGGTTGAACCCTCTCTTCTTATATGTTGCTTCATGTAGTCTTCCCTCTCCAAAATGTCAACAGCTGGTGTTCTGATTCCCATTAAAAGAAGGGAAAGAAGCATAAAGGTTGAGAGGGCAGTATGGTTGGTTTCTGCTAGTAGTGGCCTATGGTGTTACCTGTGTTTCTTATCTGAAATACAGGAAGTGAGATAGGTTCCTTGGAAATTACTACAGACTAGTTTATTTTGAAGGAAAGGAAATGAATTTTATTCAATACCTAGAGAATTTCCCCTAGTAAGTTATGCCTTTATTAACCTCTCTGAAAAGATGAATTCTGTTATTTAATGTTTTAAGTTTTCATGTAGTGTTTTCTAAATTTAGACTAAGAGGTAACATACAGGTTCTAGGTTATTCTTCCTTAAAGCTTATCACTGCACTTATTTTAATAACAAACTGATATTCAAGAAATAATTCACCCTTCCACAGCTGTACTTATTTCTAGTAAGTGTTATTTGGGAGCTGCAAGCTGAAGTAATTTCTTAAAGTTTTGGATCTATGCAGCATAGTCTGTAGATTGGAGCTTCCTTAGAGTCTCTCAATACTGACTTGAGAGAAAGAGCTTTACCATGAATTTCATTCTTCTTTATTCTCACACTCTTAGTTGTAATTAATTTTACTTTTAAATATGTTGATACTACACAGAAATGAGCTCTCTTGAGTGCAGAAGAAAACCTATACTAGCATTTAAACATGAAGGGCATTTTGAAAGTTCTCTAGTACTTTTCTCTCTCTTTCCTTTTTGTTTTATGCTTCCTTGGATTACCAAGATGAAACAGAAGAGGTCTAAAATAAATTAAAACTTAATTTTGCATGCAAGCAGTGAGCTTATTACCATGGGCAAACACCATGTATATTACCAAATAGCAGTATTTTTGGTACGCTAATGTGAGAAGCATCTTAGGAACTATTACAAACTGTTGGCAAACTGGAAACACACTCAGTAACTCAATAGCTGCTGTGACACACAGACAAGAGACACGAAGTTTTGGAGGTTGAATCCTGAGCACCTCCTATCAAGTGACAGATTGGCAGTTCTTGATCAGCAGTTTACAGATCTCCATGCAGAGAAATGCAATGGAAAGCTGTGCCTCAGAGCATTTTTTCAATTGACACAATACATAGTTTTCTTACTAGGTGTACTTTGTGGAGAAATTTTAAAATGTGTCATTAAAAACTGAGGAAAGCAATGTGATTACCAAAGTAACAGTCACCTGTGCAAAATACTTCATATTTATTGGCATGGAAAAGGATCATTTCCCTTTGAAAAAGAAAAAGAAAATTCTTACTTAGTCCTGTTCCCATCACACCAAAGTGGAAATATGCCTTGGGAAAAGCTTATACTGCTACAGTTCAAGCAGTTTAAGGACTTTCTGTGGATGCCTTTATATTTCATCTTTCAGGTGTTAAGAGGTTAAGTTCTTCAGCCTGATCTGCTGTGAAAATTACTTATTGCCAACAAAAACTGTCGATAATGGATAAAACTAAATAAATGTTAAAACCAGCTCGAACACAAATATAGAGAAGGACAAATAATGTTTTGCACTGCTTCAGAAACAATTCTAGCTCACAATCAAATCCTACGCTCTTCCTCACATGGACATTTCTCAATGATGTTTAGTGATGTACAAAGTTAAGAGAGAATCATATTCTGTTTATCATAGAAATTTGATGCTCCAGGAGGCTGTGCCAAATGGGTTGTTTGTCCATTTAGGATTTTTATAAGCATCTAGCTTTAAATATCTTTGCATAATGATCTTGGAAGAAAAGGACTTTTTTTCTGTGTTATCACCAGTTACTTACATATCTATTTAAAAGCAAAAGTATTTCCTCTCATGGAAAATATGTAAGAAGATATCCTATCATTTCTCATGGCCCGATTGTCAGGGAGCTTTTAAAATGAGTTGATGTGTGTGGAAATGCATGTACTCATTCTTCATCTGGTTTAGGGCTGAGGTTATAATTTTTCTGAGTATATTTTCTTGTTTTTTTTTCCTAAAATATCTTTTAGACCAGCACTACAAGTTGGTGTAAGTTTGGATCTTAAAGTATATATGGCCATACTTAATAAAACTCAATAATGGCCATACTTAATAAAACACTACTTATTATGTTTTGTACTTATTGTTTCTTGCTATATGCAACCCGAGGAGGCAGGAGGGACAGAATTCAGTTTAAGACTGCTAACTGTAGATGTCTGTGTTGTGTAAACTTCCTTTCTAGTCAACAGTCAATACAGGCAGTGGAACCTAGGGATTTATTCACCTGGCTAGCTAATAGACATCAACTTTTACATTGAGTTTAATCACATTCTTCCAGCTCTGATCTCTCTACTGGCTAAATCTCTAGCAACTACTGCAGCAATTGAAAACACTTAGCTCACCTATGGACATGCAAATTTAAGTCCCTTCCCCGTAGTTTGTTTTAGTGCTTTCTTATGCTGATGTCCACCTGCAGACCACTCTTTAAGATGGTGAGTGTTGCCCTCCATTCAGGACCTATACAGACTGAGTAATCCACCTAAATTCACCTATCTGAGATAGTATAATAGGAGTTTTTGGATGGAATTTCATGTTCAGAGAGTCAAATAATCATATTTGCCACCTATTCACATAATTCATGACCTTATGACTTACCAGTACTCATACACTGGCAGTTTCTGAAAGCAGTAGAGACAAGGAAGCACTCAAATAATTCAAAATGTGTCAGCCTTTGCTGTTCTTTGCATGGACTCTGACTTTGTAACACTTAGTTTGTAACCTTATCTCATCCACCGCTGTCTCTTCATGTCTCTCCTTTATGGCTTATTTATGTAAAATACCCCCTGTGGTGCCATCTTTGGGATCATTTGGATCACTAAGTCTGTTGCTCATGAGATTTGCATCAGATTTTCATTTTAAGTTCAGAAAGCATCTAAAGGTTTTTAATTTACCCCTTTTTAGGATATCTTTAGATTCTCGTGTTTAATCAACATTTGAGTGCTGTTGAAAGGATGATGAGATATGTGCATAAAATTTTATTTGTGAGGTCCACAGATGATAGCATAAACTGACTTTAAATTTACTTGGAGTAAGGGAGGGAGGAAGGAATCCATATGAGTGAGAGAAAAGGGGAGGAAAGTAAAATTAAAAAAGGAAGAGAGTAGAGAGAAATTTTTTCCCTGGTGGCTAGCTGGTAAATTAAGTGGCGTGGTCCCCAGAAGAACATAGTCCTCTCTCACATGTCTTTTTCAGTGCAATGGTGTAGCAGGCAGTGATAAACATGATGATTTTTTCAGACATGCTTTTTCCCTGGTACTGTATGGTTTTCCTCAGGACACAGAAAAGCTTGCTGTTTTTTTCCCTTATTTATTATGCTCTTAGCACTGATGGGAGCATGCTTAATTAGGTACAAGTGTTACATACAAATTGGTTTTCTGAGTTTTGGGCCTGCATGTTGTTGGGTAATGCTTGTCAGCGGTTTATGAAAATTATCTGCAATGTTACTCACTAATGCTGTATTCCTGCAGTATAAACTACAAGTTACAAAACCAGGGACAGGGGAGGGGATAGGGGAGATGTTCCTCATGCCAGTGGAAGTAGCTTCTCATGAGAATCTGCCATAATTACAACATTGGAGTTGGCAGGTGCAAGGCCATGAGAATAACATGAGAAAACCAACATGGGAACAAAAGTGGGAAAATACTGCCACATCAGCTGTAGTCAGACTAGAGAATTGCAAATGTAGGGGCCTTATCTTTAGGTGGGCTAAGACGCTTGAGGCACTGTGCAGTATAGAATATGTGCTTGAAGACAAACACATTTAGGTGCACTGAGAAATGGGAATGATTTTCCAAGCCGAGAACCTTGACAGCTATATTACACAAGAGATTCAACTGTAGTCAGGTAAAGCCATGAGCTGTATGCAGGTTTGATTATTACATGTTTTTTCCTCCAGAGATTTGAACTTACCATGACTATTTGCAGTACTGTATGAATGGTTGGATGGTTATCAAATCGTTATGTGGTATCCTCAATATGCCGATGGCATAAATGTCATATATTTTTGTGGTAATACAGTAAATATGTGTAACAGGGAGTGCACTACTCAGTAAAGATTTATTAGCATCTCACACACCATGTGATAAAGTTTACTAAGACTATTGAGTTTAAGCACATTAATCAGGTGCACTGTGACTTCCTTTCAGAGGCTGATAAAATCAGTAGGGTTGGAGGATGGAATTGCACTGCCCTGAATCAGGGCCAGTGATTTAGAGCAGTTGCTGAGACGTTTTCTAGTCTAATATAGAGAGACTGGCATTCTCAGGGTATGGTTCACTATATCTGAAGTGTTGGGTAAAGCACCTGTTGATGCTTACTGCTTTCCAGTGAATTAAACAAGGACAAGGGTGGATGTGTGAAGAGGGAGAAAAAGAGGGTGATCTGGAGCCAAATGTATATTGACACCAAATATATTGACACCTTAGCTGGGTGACATGACAGTGCTTCAAGAGATTATTTTAAAAACATACAGGTAACTAAAAACACTTTTCACACAGCACATTACTTGGGCAACAATTCAGTCAGGAAGACACTGAAAGTGTCATGGACACTGTACTTACTCCATCCATAGTTTAAAAGTTGGTATTTTTCATGGTCCTTTGAAATTAGCTTTACTAAGTATAGACCATCTACCTTGAGTTGTGGTTACCTCCGAATCATAAATATATGCATCATGATTGAGGTATTTTTAAAATATTGTAAAATAAAACATCTTCCAAATTACTAGATATCAAGATTTCTGCTACCCAAATTTTCACTTTAGTGTCCATTTTGTATGTCTGCCTGGGATGAAATAGGTAAAAAATTACTATGATAATTACATTTCAGGTTTTATTGAAGTTTCCTTTCCTTATTCCTTTCCTTCTCTCTACCATTATATAATTCATATTTCTTCTGAATAAGAAAGTTAGCTCTGCAGAAATATAGCAAGCTAAGCAGAGATCAGCTCTGAACAATACTGTTACCACCTGTTTTGTGGAAGTTCAGTGACACAACTGTGTTTATTCACTAAATTAGGAGTACCTGTTTTCCAACATGTGGCACATGTTTAGTCCTCACGGACCTCACCAGACTAGTTTGCTGGGCTGGGGTATAGATGGGCTTCTAAAGGAAAGCCAAACAGTCACAATAGAATTTGAAACTAATATCATCCTTTTGACTCATTGCTGGGAAGGCTTTTTAGGTCTTCATGTGAATCTCAAGTAAATATGACCCAATGCACATTCTTCCTGTCAAACCTGACACAATTACAGGCAAAATAAATTGCGCAGAGAGAATGGAATTTTATTTTTTTTTTCAGTTAATAACAAGCTCCTCTAATAAATTATCTACAATACTTTATTAGCTTTTTATATTATAAAGACAAAAAAATTACCAGCCTTAATTAAGATTCTATCATTTCTGTTGCATTCTGTTGCATTTTTAATTTTTAAATTTTGCTGTAGAGTATCATATTTGCACATTAATAATTGACTTTCTTTTTACCATTACACCAGATAATTTCTCTATTGATTCCATCATGTAACCAAAAGAACAACGTGTTTTCATCTTTAATTGGCAAAATGTGTCAGGTGAAAATTTTCCAGTTTAGTTTACCTGTGTTAAATACAAACTCCCACAATAATGTGAATCCCATTGCTAACAAAGACAGATAGATAGACAGCCCCATTCCTAGAATAACGGAGAGGAACTATTCTTTTGTAGGGTACATCCTTTATTTATTAAAAGGCTAAAGAGACTGAGCAGATCCAATAGCCTCATTTTCTGGATACAGAGAGTCAGGCTGGTCTGATGAGTACATGTTCAGCCAGGTGTGACTCTTGATTTACCTCAAAACAGGTAGATGGTCCTTCTGGCAAAACAAAGGGTATCTTATTAGGAGGTGTAATGTGCCTTATTGTAACAGGAATAGATACCATATGGATGGTTCTCTGTCTCCCATTGATTATTGGGGTATAAAAGAGCTTGGGCTTAGCTTTTGGACTTTGGATGGTGTCATGGTTTAACCCTAGACAACAACTAAGTCCCACACAGCCACTTGCTCACTTTGCCCTAGTGGAATAGGGGTGAGAAAACTCATGGGTTGAGAGAGAGACAGTTTGATAGGTAAAGCAAAATCTGCACACATAAGCAAAAGCAAAACAAGGAATTCATTCACCACTTCCCATGGGCAGGCAGGTGTTCAGCCATCCCCAGGAAAGTAGGGCTCCGTCCTTCATGACGGATTCTTGGAAGACAAATGCCACCACTCCCCCAGTTTCTCCCTCTTCCCTTCAGATTTATATACTGAGCATGATGCCATTTGGTCAGGAATATCTCTTGGGTCACCTGGGGTCAGCAGTCCTGGCTGTATTCCCTCCCAGCCTCTTGTGTACCCTCAGCCCACTCATGGTGGGGTAGGGTGAGAGACAGGAAAGGCCATGACTCTGTGTCAGTAGCAAAAACATCCCTGTGTGTTACCAACACTGTTCTCAGCACAAACCCAGAACACAGCCCCATAAAAGCTACTACAGATAAATTTAGTTCTATCCCAGTCAAAACCAGTCCAGATGCTCAAGACTAGGTGAGACTGACTTACACTTTTAAACTTTGTTGAACCTAAGTCTGTGAAGTGCTTTGCCCTACTGGAATGAACAGTAGCAAAGTTAGGAATTCTCCCCAACTCTGTTCAGGTCTCTTACGGTTGCACGCAAATATTCTTTTTAAGTATATATTTTTTTTCCAATTTCAAAACAAAAATAAGATTTCTTGGTTTTTTACAGGATCACAGGATGAGCTGAGTTGGAAGGCATCCTAAAGCATTATTGAGTCCAAATCCTTGCCCTGCACAGAGCCATGCCCACAAGTCACACCATGTACCCAAGAGTATTGTCCAAATGCTTGAACTCCACCAGGCTTGGTGCTGTGACCACTTCCCTGAGGAGACTGTTCCAGTGCCCAACCACCTTCTGGGCAAAGAATCTTTTTCTAATATCCTACCTACACCTCCCCTGACACAACTTCAGGCCATTCCCTTGGGTCCTGTCACTGGTCCCCACAGAGCAGAGATCAGTGTCTGCTCCTCATCTTCCCCTCATGAGGAAGTTGCAGACTGCAATGAGGTCTCCCCTCAGTCTTGTTGACCCCAGGCTTAACAGTCCAAATGACCTCAGCTGCTCCTCACATGGCTTTGCCTCAAGGCCCTTCACCATCTTTGCTGCCCTCCTTTGGACACACTAAGAGTTTAATATATTTTCTTGTACTGTGGCTCCCAAAACTGCACACAGTGCTCGAGGTGAGGCCGCCCCAGTGCAGAGCAGAGCGGGACCATCCCCTCCTTTCCCTGGCTGGCGATGCTGTGCCTGCTGCACCCCAGCACAAGGGTGGCCCTCCTGGCTGCCAGGGTACTGGTGACTCACATTCAACTTCCCCTTGACCAGGACACCAGGTCCCTTTCCAGGGCTCTGCTTTCCAGCACCTCATTACCCAGCCTGTACCTACATTCAGGGCTGCCCTACCCCAGGTGCAAAACCCAGCACTTTCTCTTGCTGAACTTCACACAGCTGGTGATCACTCAGCCCTCTCACTTGTTGAGGTCTCTCTGTGGGGCCTCCCTGACTTCGAGGGAGTCAACAGCTCCTCCCAGTTTTGTATTGCCTGTGAACTTCCTCAGTATCCCTTCCAGTCCATTAAATAGACATTAAATTAAATATTTGCAAAATAAACCAGCTCGCAAACTCAAAAGACAAAAAGTATTTACTAGATCTATTAACTATATTTAGATAAATATATTTGAAGCTTGAGTAGTAAAGAAATGGGATTTGTGGTGAATCATACTTTGTATATTTTAATGAGGTGATCATTCAAAAAAATTAAAGAGAAATTTAAGCAGGTAGGTCTTCCAACATTATGTGCAAAACCAGCCCTGTATTTTCAGTATGTGTAAATTGTTATGTATCTACAAATGTGAAAGACATTTAAAATACACTTTTTAATTTAATGTGCTTGCTTTTACATTGCAAAGCATATTTTAATTTGAACATCAAATACATTCTTTATGACAACTTATTGAAATTTCATATATATGGTTAACCTGCCAGAGCTGTTCTATTTAATTGGTGGAGAAGAAAATATACTCTGCAGACCATAAATAAATAAAACTAGATTTCTAGAGAAAGACATTATTGGCAGGTTGGTAAAGGGGTTAATAGAATTCCACAAAGGAAGTTCCCTTTTATCAACAGATAAGTGGCAGATTGTTGACCCTGCTAAAAAGCTTTGTCTTCTGTGTTTTTAAAGGAGGCAGCATTTCTCACTTTTTTCATGTTGGAGATTTGTGTATTGTTTGAAACCAAAGGAAAACAAAACACATCACAAAAATTCTAATATTCAGATTTGCAGTAAAGACAGATACTTGGTAATAAAAGGTTAATGTACTTTAGCAAAAATGCTAGAGAAGGAGAAATAATTCCTTCATCAGGATCCTCAACACTTCTCTATATACACTTAGGTCTGTAAAAACACCTCCAGGAATTCCAGGTACCATTTCCTGTTCTAGGTCCAGTAGTTTTTTCTCTCGCTGACTCCGCCCTAAGTCATGGTAATGACAATACATTATTTTTACTTGATTAGATAAACAAGAATTTCTGCTCTTCAGTGATGTCCCAAAAATACATTTTTTTTGAAAAAGTTCCAGATTCTGTTGTGTGTTTTGCTTTTATTGTATCATTTTTTTCAGTGATTGACTTTGTTGTCTGGAAATGCATCCTCATTTTGGCATATCCTAGGTGGAAGTCACGTTACTATTTCAAAACTAAGTCCAGAAGGATGAGTGTGTTGTTGTTGTACCTCCTAGACTATTGCAGGAAGTGTTTAGTTTAGTTTAAGACACTAACCTTGTTAGCAAGCAATTTTCTTAGACTTCTGGGTACATCAGTGAAAGAGAAGCCAGCAAAATGAATGC
Organism: Corvus hawaiiensis; assembly: GCF_020740725.1. Taxonomy (NCBI): domain Eukaryota; kingdom Metazoa; phylum Chordata; class Aves; order Passeriformes; family Corvidae; genus Corvus; species Corvus hawaiiensis. The sequence goes on from NC_063216.1 coordinate 47,614,579, forward strand.
CTGAAAGTGTGATATTATGCTGTGAAGTGGCTCCACAGTTGTTGGGATTTTGTTTTTAAATTGTTATTGTTTTTATTTTTAGACTGTTCTCGATGGAAATCACAGGTGCTGCTTGACATAAGTGCCTATAGAACAAGGTTGGACTGATTTTTAAATTTTTTTTTTGGTAGATGATGTCAAAGCACATTATTTTCCACCTTCAGGAAACTACCACAGTAGGACTCAGGTGATATCATCCACTGTGAATTATTGGAAGTCCTTCCCTGTGCTCAATTTAGGAGATGAAAGTATGCTCTTTCACCCAAATTCAGAGTTCCTTTTATTTATACAGCAGCTATCATATTTCATCTTGTGGAAGTTTATGTGTTGCAAAAGGCAGAAAAGTGCTGAGAACAGTAGACATGATGCTTGGATATGTGTGTGTGTATGTGTACATTTCATGTGCTACACAAGATGGTTTATTCAAAGGAGTTCAGTCTGAAAGATTTTTTATTCTTTTTCTCCAACTAATATACATGGTCCAATAATATTTATTATTTCTCCTTATAAACATTTCCTTTCTTGTTAAAATGCACTTGTAGACAATATATATTATTAAATTATGGATCCACATATATAATGCAGTATAATAGTTATTGTACGTCATTTAATCTGACTTTAGTTTTCAAGACAAGATTCAGTCTCTCCAATTTTCTTGTTGAACAAAGCCTTACTCCATAAATCTTCCCAGCCCGATTTCCATATTTTGCTTTTTCCCTTGTTTACAACTTTTTATTAAAAACCCCCCCTTAAAATACATTCAAAACACTTATTAAAGGTAAGTGTAATAATCTATATTATCTCTGCATTTATTCTGCAAATTTTCCCAATAACTGTTCAGCTCTGCACAGACTAAAGTACCATTTAATGTGAATATGCATAGTAGGAATTGAAATCTTAATGGTTCATCAAAGTCCTAATGTTATTAGGATTTGTTACTATCAGTACTGAAGAAAGAAAAAGGAGAGAGTTGTTTCAGTTCATCCACCAGTCAAGAAAACTAAAGGTCTTTCTTTTGACATCTCTGATGCCATCATTTATGATGCAGAATGAAATGAATGTAATTTGTATTTATATAATCTGTCCTATTACCTTTCCAAAATGTATATACTTATGCAGCACAAATTATTCACACTGTTTCCTTAAAGAATAATGATACCCTATATTTCATATATATGGTGAGCATACATATTTATTTGGGTTTTCTTTTCTCTGGATCCCTCTTTTCTTGTATTTTTTTAGATCTTGACAATTTGACCTTGATGCCTGCTGTTTTCCTGAACACAATCACTTCCACAACATCCTGTCCTATATGCTTTCCAATCAACTTCACTATAAGAAATGAGATGTGGGATGGGAGTAGAGCTCTCCTCAAGTTCTGTAATATGCTGGTGCTTGTTGCACCACAAACATCAAATGATGTAAAGCAGTCAGATTATACACAGAGAAAGAATATTAGGAAAAATTGCTAAAGTTAATATTTACTGAAATGGGGATCTAATAAAAATAATAAAAACTCAGCAAAATCTTTAAAAACTTGTTTCTGAAAAGTAGCAAGTGCTGTGAAGGGAACAGAAGATGAAATCTTAAATACTAATTGAATCCATACTTCAGTTGAGTACAATTTACGGTCACCCGCAGGGAAAATTTGCAACTTTTCTTGACATCCCACACTTTCTAGCAACATTCTGCTATCCCTTTTGAAATAGATTTTCACTTCCCAGAAGAGATACTATATAAAAATATTATTTCTGAGTGTTCACTTTCACACTACGTGTAATACTCCTTCTTTACAAAAGGGTAGTAGTGCTGTGTGACTTAAAGCATCAAGCAAGACAAGTATCTGTGGAATTTCAGCGAAGCTTATTTTCATTCCTTTCCTCTCAGAACTGACGTAACATTTCTTAGTTTTGTACTTCTAATTCTGGCAAATATTATACAATTTTATACAAATATTACAAATATTATACAATTTTGGATAATTTTAAGCAGCTGAAAGCAGAGCACATTTTAGCCAATATATTCTAAATTATGCTGGGATAGCTTAAGGCATTTCAATCTAAAGTCAGCGTGCATAACTTGTCTCTCTCTGTTGCGCTTTCTAATTCCATAATTTGCTTTTCAATTAATTAAATTTTTTGGCTTCAGCCTTTCCATAAATGAATACTTTTATTTTCTGTCACTTTATCTGAACCTATTCATTTGTGGATTCAATATACTGTCATTTATGTTCGTCTTTTGTTTTCTCACTGCATTAATTTTCTACAAAGGCTACATTATTTTCCAGCCTTTCCAAAGCTGAGTTTTTGGAGATATTCAGGTAACCTAATCAGATGCTGCACCACTCCCGGTCTTTGCAGAGACAGTGAGAACAACAGGCATTCTGACTTCCTAAGAGTAAGACAACAGAAAGTCTCCTTTGTTAGGATATTTAATTGAGGTCTGTTCAGTAAAGCTGACAGCTAGAGATGGCTGTTCCATTGGACTAATGCACTAATTCTGCTAGGACACTAACTTAAAAACTACTTCCTGAGCAAAGATGAACAATGATTTTCCAGTCTATTTCTTTCTTTTTTTTTTTAAATGCCATGTCTACTTGCAGAGATGAGATGGTTGATGTAACTGAACTGCTGCAGGAGTTGAGCCTGCATATACTTATCAAGCCAATAACATAATTCATTCAGTTTTATAAGTAGGAAATTCCTTCAAATGCATTCATATAAAGAATGAAAAGCAAAAATGATTTTGTTGTGTGAATAGGATAGCCTGGCACTGTGGGAAACAGAGGAGTAGAAACTTCCACAGGCACTAATGAGTTTAATTTACAGCCCTGGAAATAGCTTGGGTTGATGTAATGATAAAGGTATACAGACCTTAAGCAGAAAAATTATAAACCTCTGTTTCTATAGTTATAAATAAGAATATGTATTGGGTGATAGGGTGAAGGGTCTTTAAGTATATTAATGTGATTTTATAGTTTAAGAATTTAGATGTTATAATAGAAGTATATGTGAGTATGTGAGCTAGCAAGTTATTGGTTGAGAAATAGACGCAATGCAGTAAAAAATACCAAAGGTGATAGGTTATAAAGTCAAAACAAAGTTTCATGTTAACTGCTTGTTGGACCAAAACGTATAAATTGCCATGTAACTTTGAAACTCGTGACTGTCTTCAGTTATGGCGACTTGTTACTAAATCTATAGCCTCTGAGACTAATGCCTTGTTTGATTTTTCAAGTAATAAATTGTGAATAGCCGTGATGGTCCCGTCTCTTTGGATCAGGCTCTGACACGGCATCACCACACATTTGGATGTATTTTTTTTTTCCAAGAGTTTTAGCTGGCATCCTGGACTGTACATCAGTGTACTTTATTAATGTTACCAAATTTAAGTGATCTTGTCTCATTCATTCCTTTCAGCTCAATTTTTTTGCTTTCCTTTATAAAACATGGTCTTCAGAATAAGCAAAGAATTCTGTAGCATTGTCTGCCAAATCATGAAAAACATCAAATACAGAGATACTGATAAAAATGAACCCAGATAGTTATTTCTGATACTGTAGTTTATACAACAACATAATATATGTCAAAAATCCAGTGTGATGTGATACATTTTCAAGTTATTGTGAAGTAGCTGTCACCAGCACGGAGACACTACAGCTCAGTTTACCAGGAACAAAACTTTGTTACTTGTAAATAAATATACAATCATATTCCTGGTTTTTCAGTTTCTCAAATACATACATACATATATATATATATATATATAATGATAACTCTTTTTATTCCTTAGTCTTAGAGGGATCAATGACTTTAACATGTTTTTAAACCCTAAAATAATACCTTCAATTGTTACCAGAGCCTTTTAACCATGCTCTGGGTGATACTATGACCTGTCTGCTTGCTGTGGTTCTCCTGGGAAAGAGCTTCCCTGTCAAGACAGAGGCAGTGACTAAGTTTGTTCTAACTTGTCTAAACTTTGTGAATGAATGCCATTGCACACCCATTGTGTCAGGATAAATGTAGTCTGTCAAACAAAAGCAAAAAAGCAGCAAGTAGGGTCATTCTGAGCAAGTTTTGAAAAAATATGCCCATATAAAATGTGTAAGTAATCAGAAAATCTCAATTTCATAAATTTGAAAGCACCAGGCCTCAGATGGATTTTCTCCAGTAAGACACTGAATGTTTGATACCCATGATCTGTATACTCTGAAAATAATACAGGAAAATATCTTTGGTTATGCTGAGATGGTCTGAATTTGTATCAGGTAGCAATTCTGTAGGTCAGTTTTCAAGGCAGTTTACAGACTGAGGTGACCTGCTTCTGTCAGAGAACTAACATTTGAAGCTTTAGCCATCATCCAGTTTATGCATAGTCTCTTCACAGTGCAATATAGCTGCTATTGATAATGTACTCCAGATATGTATATGAATTTATATAAGTTCAAAAACTTACTAAGCAAAACTTAATAGGTAGACATGACTGGAACACAGAAAATTTGATTTTTTTTACTAGGGATTTTTAAAAGTGTTTTGATCAGTGCTTAAGCCAATGTGTAAACCAGCAAAGGATATTAGTGGCAGTAGCAATTCTTTTTCCAAGAAGTGTCATATATATCAACCTGAACACAGAAATATCGCTGTATCTCTCATAAAAATGTGTGTGGAATAATTCAGAACAGGCAGAATTTCAATCTGCTGAACCTGGTACAATACTGAATTAACTTTTCATCTGGGAATTACAGTTGGATATAGTGTTATTCATTACAGCTGGGCTGTCTCTAGTATTATTTCACATGCATTGCTTGGTGAGTATAAGTTGTTCTGTCTTTCCAGATGAGAAACACAATTCATTAGAGAATAAATAAGCGAAGAAAAATGTATGAATCAGGAGTTATTGCCCTGAACCTTGTTTTAAACAGGGTAGATTTCTAACAGTCAGATTAAATCTACATTATATTAAATAGGGAAGTCATTGTGAACTGGCTGCATCACGTGACTAAACTAAAACCTTATATGAATGCTTAATGTCTTTCTCCATGTGTATGGAGGTAACGAAAAATAATGTATGCATAGATGAAGGAAAGTTATGAAACTTTCTCAAGTGTTTATTTTTCTGTATAGCTTGTCTGTGTTCTGTTTTATAAAGCTGAACAGAGCATGAGACTCATTTGATGAGGAATGGCAAGGCTTTAGATCTTCTCTGTTCATTTTGTGAAAAAAAATAGAAATGTTCTTTAGGACTGGATCCCAAAGAGTAATCAGATTCTTGATCTTTCTCTGTTAGAAAATATCCTCTTGATATTTAAAAAGAATCTTTCATTGTGAAAGTGCCCCAAAACCAGGCTGAAGTTTATGGTCAAAAGCATAAATATGATCCCATCTTCAGCTCTCAGAATGAAGATTCAGGTTCAAAGAGACAGTCCAGATATTGCACAGTGACGACTCTCATTCCTGTGCAAATTACTGTTACCTCTTCTGTGGTGGCACATCCTCTTCTAAACAGAAATTTCAATTTTTTAGACTCTCTGGTAAAGTTGTCTTTAGACATCTTCTACAGCCTTTTCCTTCTGAAATCCAGAAATATTTCTTTTTAATTACTCATCTAAAAGTTCCTGACCAGCACGTACAGAAGACAGAAAAAGTAGTAACCTTTTCCTGAAAATAGTCAGGTTGACAGAATTTCCCCCTTGCTTTTCCAACAACTCTTCCAAATTTCAGAGAGGATTCAATGTAGACCATAAAATAACCTCAACCTGAGAAAGAAATGGTTGCTATAGCTGACTTATGCTTCTGTCCTCACTCGTTGCTCTCCTGAACCTTTCCTCATGGTTTGATGTGTGGCTGCTCTGTTGGTCAGCCAGGGACACTGGCTGTATATTGGAGGGTGGTCAGCAAACAATTTTCAATGACTGCCAAATCCACCTATTTACAGTGACCATGAACAGAACTAAGTAGTTTGATACTTCTTTGGGAATTGTTTCTCTGAGGAAACAAATAAATTATTTTACAATGTCTCCAGATACTTGCAACTTTCTTTGTCAATAACAGGGTGCGGCTGCACTGCACTTGGAGTAGTGGAATAAAAGATGTAAGAAAGTAATTCAAAAATCTTACAGAGAGTTTAGAACTCTATGTAAGTGTCTTGGCTGAAGTAGTTAATCTACCAAGTACAGATTTTGTAAAGATTGTTTTGTATTCTCTTTCATTATAAATTATTAGTGCTTTATAAGATAAAATGAGCTTGTGCATAAAATACAGGCCTTTAAGAAATGTGTTGCAATTTTTTGTGTTTTCATAAAGATTTTTTATATTGATAACATAAGTAAAATCCTTTGACAGTTTAGTGGTGCAGAGCTGCATCATGACGTGAATCTGTGACTGTACTCTGCCAATTCCTTTCAAATTCACCTCAATGCACCAACCAGTCACCTATGTAATGCATTCAAGGGAGTTACAAACAGACCAGTGAATTCAAGGAATGTACTATGGTCAGTTTAGGATAATCTTACACGTTTATCCATCCTTTCTTTTCCTATTTTCTTCTACTGTCTTGAAATCTTAATCCTGATGTCCTAGGCTTAACCAGAGAAAATTTGGTGGTGTGCCCTGCACTCACAGGATGGGGAGGAAGCTTGTCTCCACATGGCAATAAAAAAAAACTTGTGAAGTATTCTCCATTCCAGGGATGTTACCTCATTTATAAGACTTTTAGAGCATAAGACATATGTTTATATACACAGTATATATATATATATATATATAAAATTCTCATGGGCTTCTGGTCAAGATAAACTGCTTCCCCAGGCTAAGCAGAGGTTTAGGGTCAAAAAAAAAGTACAGCCACACATTCCTGTGCCCTTGCAAAATAAGAAATTTCTGGTGACTAAACATTCCACACTTACTGATTTAGAGTAGCATAATGTGTGAATGTGTTCTGTCATGCTCCCTTTTTAAAATTATTATTATTTATTTTAATTATGTGCTGGTGTTTTTGTAATATGAGCAGTGGATGGAAAAAGCAATAAAACAAGAAAAAAACAATAAAAATTTCATAGATATTTTGAACTTGTATTCATTATAGATTTTTCTGATCTTGCTCTTGAGATGCAGTGATTAAATACAAAGTGCATGCATGTGTGTATGTATGTGCATGTACAAAAGAATGTATTCTGTAAGTATCTTCCATGTTAAAGTTTTAGGAGTAAGGTATTTATTGGTGTGCTCTAAGAGTCAGTAGCATGCTCCACATGAACCAATTAAATGTAGCATAAACTAGTAAACACCTTTTTTGGCAATGACACCCCCTGATAAGAGTTAATATTCCTATCTGCTGTACTTTTCTTTTGGCAGCAGCTTCCTGCTTACATTGCACTGTGCTACATAGGAGGGGTGAGGTTCATAAAAGCTGCGTACCAGCCACTCTCTCCCATTGCTAAGATTGCTACTGCCAAAGCAGCTGCAGAGCTGTCTAAATCCTGCACAGACTGAATAATGGAATGAGGTGGTAGGAAGTGTAGACAAAGAGGCAATAATGCATGAGACTGACATCCTGCTGGTTCCACAACAGGGGCTAGTACATGTGCTGATGTGCATTTCATCCTGAGTCTGCGACCCTCAAGTGTGTGCCTTTTTACCACAGTTAAGAATGTCTTTCTTACACTGTCACTTTACCTCTGGCTTGGAGATGTTTCCACCCCTTGTAACTTTTTGTTTTTCTTCATTTTATTTCATTCTCCTCTCATGCAGACCATCAAGTCATGTAGTGTGATGAGCCTTGAAATGGTGGGCAATAAAGTGAGAGGACTGAATTTTTCTTGGACGCAAGAAGGGATGAGTACCTACTCCTTGACACAAATCCACAATTTAGCACTATTCTTCAAGCCTCTTTATTTTTATTTCTTATTTCAGTTTCTACAGACAATGGGTGAAAGTCATGAAAGAGAACAGCTCAACACTTTACAGGAAGATCTTTTGGCTCTCCAGTTGAAAATACAAAAAATTGTCATGATTTTTGTATGTGAACGGGTGTGTGTGTGCGGGTGGTACCCTGCAGACTTTGCTATCATCATAAAGCCCCATTTGTAGTTTTCAGGTTGACTGACTGCAGATATAAATGGCTTGAAATCCTCAGGAACAAAAAGAAAGATGGCAGTTTGAGTGATGGTGATATGTCTTTGGACACTAAAATTTAGAGAAGCCTCATTACTGAATGGTTTATTATTGAATAGAGGAGTCTGGTGAGGATCTCTATATATTTTCTTACCACTAAGCTCATTGAGAGGCTTGAATGACAAGCCTCTCAATGAGGGCTTGGAGGTCCCACATTTTGTGGCAGAGAAAAAATAATTAGAAAAATGCAAGTAAAATGGTAAGCTGGGCAGATATTGCAGATCCCCTTCAACTCTCAAGAGAAATGACCCACCAGCTACTCGTTAAAGTAGAGAAGAAAAATCAGGACTGATGTTTGAGGGTTTAATCAGTGTGCATTTTCAAGCCATTTATGTCATGTGATCCTAGATAGAAGAAGTTAGTAACAGATAAGCAAAGCCACTGCCCAGATATCTGCCAATTAGAAGCAGAAAAAGTTGAGCAGGCTGAAAACAATGCCCAGGGATTAAACACTATGAATTTTAAAATGCTTGGCAGAACAGCAAAGTTGCAGTCTCTGATTAATGCTTTCACAGCAGATGTAAAAATAGATGGTAGAACATGTGTTTAGGCCATTTCTTAAAGAAAGAATTTGGGAAAGCAAGCTAAACCATGTAACTAGATATGTATGATGTCAAATTAGCTCAGCTGGTTAGAGCATGGTTGTGGGTTTGATCCCCATATGGGCCATTTACTCAAGACTTGGATTCGATGATCCCTGCGGGTCCCTTCCAACTCAGAGTATTCTGTGATGCTGTATTTTCCATAATGTTATTACACTGCACATACTATAGCTTGAAATAGTCCATAATTGTGTATTTATTTACTTTTCCTTTCTGCTTCTGCTGGCCTTATCATTAGGGAAAACTACTAGCAGTGGGGAAAAGTGCAAAAGGAAAATGTTTATACATAAGTATCTTCTGTATGTTCAATCTTTTCCCTAGAGATTAGAGTGTCTGAGCCTTAACTTTTCCCTGTCCAAAGGCTACCCTGAGATTGACCATGGAATTGATACTCAGTGTTCAGCATTTAAGTAAAATTAATCTGAGGTAACACTGCAGTCTTAACTGGTATCTTTCCTTGGGGAATACACTGGGAACGTTGTTTAAAAATATATATATTTTTTTACAAGTCAATTAATAAACACCAAGGTAAAATTCATTATAATAAAGGAATTTGTGATGTCTTCAGTAAAGTCCCTCAGCAGCAAGGGTCCTTCGAAGGCAACTAGCAGTATCAAGTAACATCCTTATCCACTTGGTATTACTCTTTAAGATGCTTAAATGAGGCAAGACATTTGTATCCAAATCAATGTCCAATGTTACAGGAGATTTGAAAGAATTTTGTTACAACTGTTTTCAGAATTCCTGCTCAACTTACACTTCTGGATACAGTCAATTTTGATTAAAGGCAATACTGTCACACTGCTATGGCTGGCTGCATGATGGGAGTTTGCATTACACTGATGGAGAAGTTCCTAGGTGCCCTGGATAGGCTGTGTGAAAAAATAAAGAGCTAAAGATGGAAAATGGATTATGAATTCAAGAATCAATCGGCATATAAAGGACAAGGCTGAAATTACTGGGTACCAGAAAGTGACAAAGAGAGTTACAAAGAATTTCGGAAATACCAGTGAAGGATTAGCTGTTCTGTAAACCAATTTTAGCTATTTCACCTTCACACTGCAAAGTCTGCTTGCTATCCTAACCTCCAACTGAACTTTACAGCAGTCTACTGAAGATATTTATGAGAATCCTGATACCTATACATTAATAAGATCTAGAGAGAAACTTCATTCTCTTTCATCCTTATCACTTTATACCTCTTGATATCTCTAGTTCTACATAAGCACTACTATACTAACAATTGTCAAGTACTATACCAGGTTTTGCTAACGTATATAGCATCTCAGTTTCGCAAACATACTTCCCATTCTCACTTGGACTCTTAAAAACCCTCTCTGCTATCTGAAAAAGACAGCCTTGATGCAAATTGGGATATCTTTAAACAGACCTACAGCAGATACAAATAACTCTGCCCACACTTAGAGCTGCCAGACCTGATCAGCTGTGACCAAGCACCATACATCTGTGTTAAGGTAATGATTATCTGAGCTAATGCATTCTCCTGGGATGTTGAGCACATTAGTATGAGCACAGCACCATCCTCACGTGACTACACAGTTTGGAACTGGTGCTCACTATGGGTAGAATGAACCCAAGTTGCCTATGTGGAGAGATCTTAATGCATGCTGAGGGGAAAAATGAGTCAGGGGAGTTTAAGTGGAGCCACAATCAGCTGTAACATGCTGGTTTGCTTGTTGAGGTTGAATACTTCATATGCTTCAGTTGTTTAAGCCTGAATGTTATTTTTTTAAGAAGAGAAAACATTAGAAATACATGAGTTCCTTTGAAAAATCCTGTTCTGGAAGTTTTTAAATGATGGGTTTTTTATTTTGTTTTGCAATTACCTTTATTTACATTTTTAAAAATTATATGCTGTGTCATTGGAGAAACAGTAATAATCAGCAGGTTGTGTTGAAGAAAAGTTTCCTAAAATAACTTTCCTATTTTAAGAATAAAACCTCTAGGTATATAATCCAAATAAATGATGAGATCTCCACCACTTTTGAGTCTTAAGAAAATACCTGAAAAATATCTACTACGAATTTTTTTGGATACAACTGAAACTGTATGAAAAAGAAGAAGCTAGGCTGGAAGCACAAGTGCAGGGCATACAGCACTTGTACCAGGATGACGGGATCTCACATAGGAGATGCCATGCACAGTGAGACTTTTGATGAGTTGTCCTCAAGAGGAAGTAGTTTCTGCATCCCACAAAATTTTGAATTTATTCTAATGAGGACAGTTCTCTGTAACAGAACTGAGGTTCTACTGATCACCCCATGGCAAGTTTTCCCTCTGAGCAACAGAATTTGCTGGCTAATGACAGAGTTAACTTGTTCATTTCTTGGGGAAAATAAAGTATTTCTTGTTGAAACAAAGTACAATCTGACACAGTATCTCAGGAAGACTGCTGATCCTTGAATCAATGAGAACACCTTAATCTAAGAGAACACCTTAGATTTCTTCCTGCATCATTCTGTGTTTCAGTTGTACTGTGCGGAAAGTAGCAGAACATTTAAATCATCACAAAACCAATAGGAAAAAATAGTATTTTTATTTCTTTTGATAACCATTCTGAGTTATTTTTAATTCAGCTATATATAAGCTGAAGGCAGGATATAAAATATCTAAGTTTATTACAATTGAATGTCTGTTCTCTTCATATCTCTAACAAAGATGCATGTGAAGGTCTAAATTTACATTGTGATTAGTGGATAATTTTTACTAGCTTAGATTCCATTAGTCTTCTGTTCAGTGTGAATGGGTTATCTCAAATGGGAGTTAAAGTAAGTGCAAAAAAAGACTAGTGTTTGTATTACTTCTGAATTTCACTATAATGCTTTAATCCTGTATGTTCATGATTTTTCTTTTATCACCTGCATCTGTCTAACCACAGATAGTTTCTTGCTCTAGAGAATCAACATTAATGGCCTTCTGGTAAGTTAGCCTTTTTTCAAAACCTGGTATAAAAGCTGGAACATATTTTCATATTTACTTATGTTTTTAATAGTTGCCTATGAATTAGAGCTGATGAATGTTCTCTTGGAATACATTTAATGTTTCTGCTTAGTCTACAGATTTGAAAATTAAATCCCTTTGATCTAAGTGTCTAAGTTAGTTTCGGGTGGATGTTTAGATGGGTGTTTCTGTAACCCTAACTTTTGATATATGTTTCTGATCTTTCCTAAAAAATGTTATTTTCTTTGTCATCAATTTTCAATGAGATGTTTTCTTTAACATCAACACAATAAATGTTAAGAAGACTATCCTCTAAACTCTGAATGAAACTGCCATTAAAAGCATGTATTCTGCTTGTTTTCTTCTGCTCATGACCCATTATTCCCTGTGTAGACTTCAGGCAAGGATAACCTGGGAGTTGAAATGACAAACTGGTACCATAGATCTGAGTTGAATTGGTGAATAGGCCAGAAATTCAGACAGCATCATTTCAGGTGGTGGCCCTAGAGTTAAGGTGGTGTCTCCAGACAGAACAAGTTCACAGAATCACATAATGGGCAAGGTTGAAAGGGAACACAATGAGACATCTGCTCCAACCTCGCCGCTCAAGCAGGGTCATCCTACAGCACATGGCACAGGATTGTGTCCAGACCGTTCTTGAGTGTCTCCAGTGAGGCAGACTCCACAAACTCTCTGGTAAATCCGGCACAGTAACTAAATTCTTCATATTCAGGTGGAACTTTGTGTGCATCATTTTCTGTCCATCCCTCTTGTCCTATTGCTGCACACCACTGGGACAAGCCTGGCTCCATCCTTTTTACACCCTTCCTTCAGATACTTCTAGAAATTGATGAGATCTCCTCTCAGCCATCTCTTCTCTAGTTGCTGGGTAGATGTCACAATATTCATGTAGCTGTAGTCCAATCTACTCTGAAGACATCGGACCTACAATTCACGTATGCAAGGTGCGCAGCAGCTACTCTGAGAATAAGTTGGCCTGACATATCTGGAGAATGTTGGGCTCATTCAGTGTGTGCTACAGATGCATATGCCTGTGGCTTTGCTTTGGTTTTCCCAAAGGGTACACAGGGCTGAGGAGCTAAGTGGTTGTTCATACAGTCCAGGAGTAGTATGAGGATGCTCTGCAGCATCTGAACCAGGGCTGCATCTCTCCCAGCTTTGGTTTCAGCTTTCTTACAAGTATGCAGAGGTATCCTACTTTAAGAAAACATTACTGGATGCCTTAAAAAAAAAAAAAAAGGAAAGAAACAGAATATCTCATTTTGCATTGCTTGCAGTTTTGTTTCTATTACTGAAAACTAAATATTAAGTGGGAAGGGGACTGTAGGAAGAGATGGGAGAGTTAAGGCAATTGGTTGCTCATAAGTAGAATTCATTTCTGTCCTGCTGCTGTGAGAGTTACTATGGATAGGTTGCTTGAATCAAACTCTACAAAGTCAGGCACTAATTGTATGTTTAGGCATTAGCTGTGTCTTCAACTTAGCATCCTCCACTTGGATCTACATAACTGCTGAGCATTCACAGCAGCAACTGAAATAACTGAGAGCTGGGCTTTGTAAATATTCTGCACAGAGTGAAAAGGAATAACAAATATCTCAAACTGGGCAGAATAAGTGAAAACTTTTGTCTTAAATTTTTTCCCCTTCCCTATAAAATGGAGATATTAATAATCACTTATCTTACATGAGTACTGTGAAGATAAATGAATTCACATTTGTGAGCTACTTCAGTGAGGACTGCTGTAAGAGGCTATATGGGAATTAAAAATTCTGTCTTCAGAACTGTGCTGGTTTTGCCCCAGGGTAGAGTGAATTTTCTTCACAGTGGTTAGCATGGGGTTAGGTTTTGAACTTGCGCTGAACACAGGGTTCATAATACTGAGATGTTTTTGTTATTGCTGAGAGGAGCTTACACAGAGTCTAGGTCTTTTCTGCTTTTCATACTGCCGTGCTGGGGACAAGACTGGGGCTTGGGAGGGGACACAGCTGGGACAGGTGACCCCAAGTGACCAAAGGTATGTTCCAGATCATATGACATCATGCTCAGCACACGAAATAGAGGAAAGGAGGAGGAAGGTGGAGACATTTAGAGTGATGCTGTTTTTCTTCCTGAGTAACCATCACATGTGATGGGGCCCCGCTCTCCTGGAAATGGCTGAGCACCTGCCTGTGCAAGGGAAGTAGCGATTGGAAATCTGGAAAGGCTGGAGTTAAACTAGAAATTGTATAATTGAGGAAATAACCAAAGGTTAAAGGCAATTTAAACCCGGTGTTTTATATGCTGTAATGGCTTGATTTAATGATAGTTCTCCTTTAAGTTTAATGTCTGTGAAACTAATAGCATTGTAGATACTAAAAATGACTGACAGCCAACATACATAAGAAATATGATTAGTATGATGTTATGTGGGAAGGAGGTATGGAGATGCATTTAAAAACTAAGCTATCTATCCAGCTAACTATCCAGCTAAGGATGACTTTGTAATGTAATATAGCTTTGATAAGGCAGGAGGAGAGAAGGATGGAAAAGAATGTAATTTAAAGACAAAACAGCATGTAAGCAAATGCTGGTAACAAGAAATAAGTCTCGTTTCAGTTTTTCACTTGTTTGGGCTCTTTCCTGTTGAAAAACTGTAAACTATGCACATAATTAGATGTTCATGCTGCCACAACAAATCACTTTTCTGAGCACACTGATGCACCCTGACACACTAAGCCCAAGACGGCAGGTCCGTGCTAAATAAGGATCTGCTGAGTAGCTGAAATGAACTTCTGATTTCAAACATGCATTTCAAATAGAGACAGTGAGAATCCTCTAACAAGCATCCTCTCTGTGTTTCAAAGACTCCCACAGAGTCTCAATATTACTGATTTATCAGAACACTCCTGTGCATATACTGTGCATGAGTGGAACCATGTTCATCACAATGCTTTGCTGATGAACTACGATTCTTGTTCTCCTAATTTTCTTGTATTTTTTCCTGTAAAGAGTTTGTAGCATGCATGAAATTTTCTATAAATTCAAATGCTTCTTCATGCACCCAGTGGGATATTTCACCAGATGACATTCAAAATGAATAAAATAAATACAGCCTTGAAAACACAAAAAAAGTTTAATAAATCTTTGAAAGCAAAGATTGCAGTTAGAAATTAGTTTCAACTTAGTTACATGAAATGCTGTTCAATTCTAGATCTGGAAAAAGAGAAGTACTGAAAAGCACATTTGTATGTAAAAGAGATCTAGGAGAAACTCTTAATGATGCCTTAATGAATGTATTTCTGGTGCCTAGGGTGTCCAGCAGAACAAAGGGGCTGTGGGTCTTTGTGTTCATAGACATTTCCTTGATGAGCAAGTGGAAGACCTTTGGCAGAGTTACAGCTATATTTGATGGAAATTAACAGGTGTCATGGTTTAACCCCTGCTGGCAGCCAAGCACCATGCAGCCACTTGCTCACTTGCCCCTGATCCCCACCCCAGTGAGGAAGAGAATCAGAAGAGAAAGTAAAACTCATGGGTTGAGATAAGAATGGTTTAATATTTTTAATAAAATATAATACTAATAGTACTGATAATAATACTTGTAGTGAAAAAGAGAGCTAGAGGAACAAAACTCAAGGGAAACAAGCAATGCACAACACCGTTGTTCATCACCTGATGAGCGACACCCAGCCCATTCCCAAGCAGAGATCAGCGATTCCTGGCTAACTGCCCACTGAATATGACATTGTGTGGTATGGAATATCCCTTTAGCCATTTCAGGTCAGCTGTCCTGGCTATGCTCCCTCCAAGCTTCTTGTGCACCTGCTCACTGGAAGACCACAGCAGGTATGGCCACAGGACTATTAGGCGAAGGAAGAGGTGATAAAATGAAGTCACTTTAATCTGGACATTTATTTTTCTATGTTCTTTTTTGTGGTATGATTTCAGATTTGTACTACAAAACATAAATTACACCAGTTATTCTGAAAATCCTTATATTCCTGGTGTTTCAGGATTAGAATGGCCCGTATGGAGAATGAACCCACAACAACCTTGGAGTTATTAACACCATCCTCTAACCGAGTTAATCTCAGGATCAAACAGTGTAGTACATTTATAAATAAGAGGGAAAAAGAAGCAATCTTTAGTGAATTTGGGAAAGAAGAAAATAACAAAAAAAATTGATATGTAGGTTCCAAAAAAGGAACAGAAATAGCTGTAGGTATCTTAAGAATGAGATTTCTCCTAATGCTGAATATTATTATTTCATCTATTACGTATCTGATGATTCAAATCCCATTGTATTTTTATACATTTTTAATTAACACCTTGCCTAGACATCAGACTATATTTTGATCTAGGTTTTGAAATAATTTTCCAGAAAGTGCAGGTTTTCCTTATCAGCTCACACCTGTCTTGAAGACAGAACAGAGTGTTGCAAATAATTTAATAAAGAAGGAAACAAAGCAACTAGCTCCCTTTTATCCCATAATCTACAGTCAGATGGTGACCTGTCAGTGCTGGCAAGGAGAAATGAGGCTGACGGTTGATTGATTGGAGAATGCTTTGGCAATTGGACAGTGTTCTGAGGCAATGCGGCAAGTGGCTTTGGTCTTAATAACTTTCTATTACACACACTTCTTGTGGCACAAGCAAAACAAGCTTTGATTTATTTTTGATGGATCTTCTCCCCACCAGTTTTAAAACTCATTCCTTGAGAAACACCTGAAGCTATTTTATTGCTTCCATAAAATCATCAAGTGGTTTCAGGTGCAGAATTCCCCCATATTTTACTGTTAGTAAGAGAAGTTGCTTGCTAAAAGGTGTTTTTCTGCTATTTTGACTTTTGAAAAACACTCAGATAATCTGTATTTTTTGGTGTGCATTGAGTAAAAAAATTAAAAATGCAAGAAGACCTGAGGTTATTTTGGCAAATAGCTGCAAAAATTTCCAGGAATCTTCCGGCTTATATTAAAGATTCATCACAATATACTAACATTCTGTCTTGAGTAAGATAGGTTCCAACAAGCCATCTGTTAAGCTTTCATTTTTAACCTGATAAAGGCCTAAATTCGCAGGTTTGAAAGCAACCAATCCATGTCAGTTTATTCGAAAAGAGAATTTTAACTTAGGTTTACTACTATGAACCGGTAGATTGCTTAACTGTTTGTGAAATCGAACCTCATGTCAAATGAGAGTTCTATTGTACAGACTTGTTGAAACCTCACTTATGGTTATGGAAAAAATCAGCAAGAAGTGAAAAAACAGTACAGAAAAGAGAAAGGATTGGATGCTGACTGACAGGGAAAGGATGTCAGAAATTTCATGTGAAAAGGAGGTAGACACCTTTGGAGCAAGTAAAGGAGCATCTTCTGTACAGTGTTGCCATCCAAAGTGAAAAAGGATGAGTGGCATACATTCCTAAGTAGGGTAGGGAATGCACAGTTTAGGAGTGGAGGCTCTGGGGAAGCTCCTTTTCCAGAGACAAAGGGGGAGAGAAGCTGTTGGGAACAGGGGAATGGATAAATACATTAAGCAGGAGGAGATTATCAGCAAAGACTGTTGAACACAGGAGCTGACACTGGAGGAAGGATACATCAGGGTAGTATTACCGCAGGCCTGGTTCCTACGGTATATCACCGTGTCCCGCAGCTATAGGGAGGAGGAGGAGGAGAAGATCTAGCAGGCAGGAATTGTGCAGCAAGATTGATTTATTTAATTATTTTACAAACTCTTTTATAGACTTTTTTCTTCATAGTCTAATTGGACAAAGGACCAGCCACCCCTTGGGGGTGATTGGCCAAAATCCTAAAACATCCATTATCAAAATATTTTCTACTATACCATAAACAAGACTTTCCAAGGTTGCAGGTGGCTTGGTTGTTTACATTCCCTGCTACCTCTTCTGTGAGAGAGAAAAGTCTCTCACGGACTTAGAAAAATAACAAGAAGATCCTCACTAACAGCATTTTTGTACCTACAGGGTAGGATTGACAAAACTGCATAGGAATGAACCTGGGTGGAAACATTTTTATGGGGATAAGGCCAAAAGAATCGTCAGTGGTAAGAGCACTGTTGTCTAGGGATGCAGTCCTGAAAATGCATCCTTGGATGCCATTCACTAGTTTGCAAACACACACCAGTTTTTCTACGCCCACGTGGGTGGTTCTTGGAATGAATTGGGATAGGAAATAAGACTCTATTTGTGCCCATTGTACCCTTTTTCAGGTAACAGGTAAACACCTGTTTCTCATCTTTTTCATTAGCTGATGGAAGATTAAATCCAGTTAATCTTATGTGAACCAAATAGGTCTCAGTAGATGCTTGTCTCCACTGACTGTAGAAGGTACCATTCAGCCCAGGAGGCTTCTAAATTTGCCTCAGCTATTACATTCCTAAAGCTAGAAGTGATAAATCCTGTCCTGATCAGACTGTGGTTTCCCTCTCTTTTGTGATAGAAACTGAGAGAAAGGATCACAAGAGGAAAAAGGAGACAGCCTGGGGATTGGATTATTTTCAGTTGTAGTGATGACTGCTTATTTGTATCAGATTTTTATCATCTGGACAAATAGCTGTGTGTCCTGTCCGCATAACCAGCAGAAAGCTCTTGTTACCTGCTCTCCCTATGGAGATGTCACAGTACAATTGAAACTGTGCTGTGAACAATCAGCTGCTATGAGCTTCAGGTGAGAGAACCCATCATAGTGGTCTATTTCTGACAGCTGCATCTTGAGTTTTTTAGATTGTGTATCCATCAATGGGCACTTAAGCTGGTTACACATGCAGCTGGCCTTGATTCCAGACACTGGCCATGCCTGGAGCCACCTGGATGCAGAGTTCATGCAAACAAACCCCAGCAGGCACAAAGCCAGTAGCTACCTTGTAAGAAGAGCAGACAAATACCTATGAGAAAGGCATATTTTTCCCTTCTGTCTTTCATGAGGATGTGTGCGAGAGGTGAAATACTCTTCTGTCAAAAAAGAATGAGAGAATTAATATTCAACTGCGTACTTGGAGATTTATTTTCATAAAGCACTACAATTAAACATGCATTGAAGAAGATTGTCAAACTTTACACTGGCTGCCCTAGTTGAAAGTCCGAACTTTCGACTACTTCTCTTTGTGTCATGTGTAAGATGTAGGAAATATTTATGGCTACAATATTCTGAACATAGAGCTACATTATAGTTTTCCACCATGGCAGCTATTTCTGGATTCCTCCATGGTCTTCTCCACTTTATATTGAAGAAATTTTATAGGGAAGGTATTGCACTTGGTTCCTAATTGTAATACCTTGACTAGGGATCTGATCAGGGACAGCTATTTAGTGAGAGTAACAGTGGATACAGCTATCAGTACTGCAGCTGTTCTCTTAACTGAGATCTTAAATCATATCTTTTATTGCTTATTTTTAAAAATATCTGTTTGGTTCACAATTTTCTTAGTGTTACATTGATTTAATTACTTTGATTTATGCATGTTTTGATGTCTGATTAGAGCACTGTTTACATGCATTCGGTCCTCAAAAGTCCATTAAATGAGTCTTCAATCGATTAAATCAAATTTTATTGTACAAGCAACTGCCTTTGTAAATAAAAATAAATATGCAATCATTACACTTAATTACAACTGAGAAATGAAGATAATATGAACCTATTAGATGTCAGACAAAAGCATTGATATGCCTAGAAAATACTCTTCAAGTTTTATATTCATATAGGGGTGGAATTGAGTTTGATAATCGGATTTGTCTTTATTCTGCGCAGCCAGTGACAACACAAATAGCAGCCTTAATTTAAGGTAACTGGTAGTGGTACAGCAGGTTGCTTGTTCAGATAATGTGGCAGAACTTTCCTTTCAGAATGCAACAGAAAAGGAAATGCATTCTAGAATTAATATTTGTGGGCTTTGATTAATTTCCTGTTCTGCCAAAGATTTCTTTTTGACCTTCAAGTTGCCACATATATCCCCACCCCTAATACCTATCCCTTTTCAAAGCAGTCAAATATTTACTATAATCTAGTCTTCAGTTTGCTCACCTGTTAAAAAGGGGGGGACCATTTGTTAGCAAGGTTAATAATGTAAAGATTGCAAGATAGTTTAGATATTATTATGAGGAGATATGTATAATTATCACTGACTGAAGTAAAGAATGGAAGGAAATATTGTTGGCTGAGGGATTCCATTTCTCTGCATGAGCTGGAAGGTGAGCTAGCAAGGGCATTTCATTGCTGCATTTCCCTTGGTGCTTGGTCTGAATTAAAACAATGCAAATGTGTATCAAGTGTTTTTTTATCAGTCTCCCAAAAGCTATCTCAGCTACTGAGACTTAGGGAGTCACCCCAGAAACTAGGGATCCCGTACTCAATTCAGAGAGTGCCCAGGCAAGCATTTGAATGACTTCTTAAGACATCATTTTCATAACAGAGACATAAAACATTTCTCATGCAGTCTAATTCCAACTGACATTTGCATTCTAATCAATATGAACTTCATATTTAAAGTCTGACTATTCATTTGCTCTTGCTAACACCCACATGGCCTTTGAGCATTACTTTTTATCTAGCATTTTGAATCATCATGTCCTATTCCTGACCTGAGCATCTCTCAGTGTAGCTGTAGCTGCTGTGGCCATGTTCACAGCACTGCTCCTGGTGACCTTAGCAGCTTCTTTTATGTTCTCAGCAAGAAAGGATGACATATTATTTTTCCCTTGTGATAAGTATTAATCACTCTGTAGTAAATTGCTTACAGTGCGTGAAGTTGCCTGCTGGCAGGCCTTGTGAGCAGTTTATCACTGACTCCTGCTTCGTTAAATGTCGAGGCTTTCAAAAATAAATTGCTCTCTTTTATAAAATTACACATTTACATATTTGACTCTAAGACTGCGAAATCTACCTAGCAGTAAGGGAAGGTAGCAACTTGTTCAGCACCCAACTATTTTGAATTCTCATTTTGTACAATGCTTGATGCAATAAGTTCCATTTATGGCCAGGGCTGACTGATGCTGGCACAGAGTGCCAGCCCTTGCTCTAAAAGAAAAACTGACATAGAGTCAGCCTGTGCTCAACTAGACCAAGGTCTAGATATGCCAAAAGTTTGACATTATTTATCTGTGTAATTTGAGCTTGATCTTTTTCACAGAATGACTAGAACTTCAGGATTCAAATACAAATACGACATTATGAAATACTTGGATGTACGTAGAGAGTAGATGGGGCTATAATATACTAGGAGTGAAATTAATGGGAATAGAATGTGCTCAAAGCAACTGAGGCAAGAGATTTGTGTAATTTAACTGAAGCATTACAAGTGCAAGCTGATACATATAAGATCATATAAAGTATTTTATTCCTTCTCACTAATGCATTCAGATACCAATTATTAAGTTAAATGGAACTGACTCTGTCTAGTAAATATACTAACACTGCAAAGATGAATATACTGCTTGAGCTTGATAACATGTGATTCATTAAAATTACCAGAAATACTTTGAAGAATCATGCTAACACACAGAATTAAAACCCTTGTGCCTGTTATCTATCTTGAACTAGTGTGATTCTCTTAATAAGAAAGTCATTGTCACTTCTAATCTTCAGTGACTGATACCATGATAGATCTTGAAAGTAAACTTAAACATTTTAACTTTTCGTTAATGCAACTCTTGTCACTCAGTCAGAACACTGAAGTTAGTGAAATTTTTATTTGAATAACAAATGGAATACAGAAAAATTACAAGTTTTATGTTTAATTTCGTTAATGACTTTAATATGCTGTTCTTCTGCTGTGATATACTTTAAATCACTGTATGATAAATTTATTTTCCTTGATTATCACCATAATTTGTTTGTTATTGTAACTTACATGCTGCAAGTACTATATTGAGTTATGTAACCTATGTACTTGTAAAAAAATTGTAATTTAATTTAAGAATTGTAAAATGCAGAAAAGGTGTAGAGCAGCATAAACGTGTGTAATAAAATGTGCTTCATTGTAATTCAATTTCAGAATCAGGCAATTAATCACAGTAGTTCAGTTAGGTATGTACTTTTCTTTGTATGCATAATATGACACTGATCATACCATCTTCATGCCAGTAGTGATGAGGCAAGGCAGATGGATTTCAGTGGAAAGATCCCTTTCTTTTCCTTCCCTCTCTCCTTTGCTGTCAAATTAAGCCACAGTTTCATTAAAACTATAAGGACTTCCTAGTCTGATGGCATTTTCTGTTGTATCTTCCTACTTTTTTGAGACTTGTAATTTATTCTTAAATCCACATAAACGAAACATCCTGGAATTCGACTCTCTGCCACCCTACCTCCCTCCCAAGGGTTGTGATGGAATAAGAGCACACTGACACTACACCGCAAGGGAGACATGGACAGCCAGACACAAGAAACAAAACTATAATTGCTTGTAGAGTCCCAGTACAATGATACTACTCCCTTAGGTTTCGAGGAGCAATATTAATTCTTAATCATCTGCGCTGTATTTTCTCTGAATAATTGGTAATAACCTGAAACACTCTTTTGAGATGTTCCTCTTTGTTTGAATAGTCACAGAAAATGGATAGGCAAAGAAAAATTGTTTTTGTATTTTTCTAAACACAAACCCTCATAAAAGATTTCCTAGACAAGAAAAAAAACCAAACAAAAACCAATCAGTGCGATTACAACTGTTACTCATGTCAAAGTATATATTTTCCAGAGGAATGGCTGTCATCCCTTTGAATGTCCTGCACCTGTTGCTACCGTTGCTTTTGTGGCTCTTGGAACATAGCTTCATCTGTGATCCAACAAGACTTATTATTTACATAGTTTGAAAAAAGAGAAATATCTGTAGTCTCTTATATAGTTTTTTTGTTCTGTTGTTTTCTTTGTTGTTGTTTTTGTTTTGTTGTTTTTTATTTTAAGCCTGCTTTGCTGAAGTAGTCCACTAAATCCCACTGGGGTGTATGTCCTGATGTTTTGCTTTTCCTGTTTTTGGTTCCATGTGGATAGATAAAAAAAGTTGTATTTTTTTGTATATGCCTTTTCTTGCTGATTGAAACAGGGCAGTAACTGTCTGTAGCCCAGGGTGTCAAGTTATTGGGTTTGAGAAATCCAAATGAAGGACTTGAATACAAAGTTGTTTGTAATAAGCTCACTGCCAAATCTTTATCCACAGCCACTGTGATTTCAGACTCAATAATCTACTGCCCAAAAAGGCCTAAGGGATGAATTTATGTCCTGGTATGAGAGAAGAGGATTTAACTATTTTTGATCATTTAAAAAACAATTGGGTTTTGGTTTTTTATTTTTCTTTTTGTTTCTTTTTAGTTTATTTGGGTTGAAACCACAGAGCTCATAATTTTTTTTGCTAATCCTGTACTGGTCTCAAGAACAGGAGTGGGAACTGAAATGTCTTTAAAGCAACTTTGCACAGACCTTGACATCAATTAAGCCACTTTCACAGCTGTTTTAACTTACTCCCCACTTCCTAGGACCCATTACACTCAAATTTAACAGAGAATCATCATCATATCAACAGCTTCACTCTCCTCTAGCTCTGATGCTTCCATTTAGTGTACAAATGATCCTTTTTCACCAGGCTCCAAGACATTAATTATGTCACATGGACTGTTTTCTACATTTTTTTATGACTCTCAGAAAAGCTGATTCTATGGGCTTAGTAGCTCTGAGTATTTTCTTGTAGGTGTAGGAAAGAAACTTAAGATCACTGAGTTCTGTACATATAGGTGAAAGAAAAAGTAGTATAGATTTCTGTATTTTTGGCCAATATTAATTTTTCTTAACTTTTGAACAAACACTGACTTTGAATAGCTATTTCTATTATACACCAGTAATTTTCATTCTTTTTGTGCTAAAAGGAAATGTGAGAGAGGTTCATTGCTAATTGAAATGAATTCTATGAAAAGTGTTGATAAAGATGAAAGCTCATAAAAAGGAGCTGTAGAAGGCAGAAAGGTATCTGACTTCTTGCGCATTGATGAAGACTTATCCAGTAACTGTATGTTACATAAAGGAATTGTAAGTCCACCTCAAAAGAAATAAATAGCATCCTGTAGAGGGAACTTTTACTCATCTCCATGATAGTGATTTTTATAGCCTCATTTTGTCTGCCACTTGCTCTTTTCAAAAGGGAAAGAACTTTTAGGTGACACCACTAAGTCACACAGGTATGCATGTTTTCATCTTGTCATTAGAGTCCAGGCATTCATTTACTGGAGACACCTTTCAGCCTTCATTCCATTTGGGAACACCTATGCCTTTTTTAATCTTGAAGACTTCAACCACACTGCAGTGGTGGGCTTCTCTTTAGATGGTTTTGAGTGTGGAGCAGAATGAGTGAAGACATAAGTTTCAGGCTTATGATTCTCTCTCAGCAAATATGGGAAGTGAATCTGGAAAAAACTGATGTGTCAATGTTCAAGAACCTTTTCCAGTGTAAAGCACACGTGCCATTTTTCAGGCTTTTCTCCTTTGGGGATTTGGTTTTTTCTAACGGCCTTCTGAACACCCCAGAAAGCCAAAGTAGCTGAAATACCAAGTCTGATGTTAAAATATAAGAAATCTTGACAGACACTCCTCATCTGAGATTTCTGTGAATTTTCACAAATGCTCAAAACACCTGAGAAGAAGGTCATGGTTTGGACTTATTCACAACACAGACTTTGAAGTGTCTGTTAAGTAAAATGATCACAGATTTTGTAGAAATATCTTTTATGCCAAATAACTAAGGGTGTTTACTTTAATTTACTGACAGTATGTGGGATGGAGAGAAAAGGGAGAGAAAAGTGAATTCTGAATAGAAAGAAAAATAAGTATTGGGAACAATTAGACAAAAAGATACTAAGTGACCTGCACCTTCTTTCACCTCAAGAAAGAAACAGTAACCTGGAAGATATAACATTACAGTAGGAAAAATTAATATTCTGGTGCCTGTCATAATGATTATTATCTGTATAATTCTCCAACAGGAAAAGTTAGGAGAAACTCTTTCCACTTTCAAAGTCCTAGACAGAATAATTAAGAGTAGGGTGATCTAGAAATGGTGAGAATCAGAGCAACTAGCCAGAAATTTTCTGAATCTGAAGCCCCTTTGATTGAAAGTGTAGTCTCAGCGATCTTCTGTTGTTTATGCTTTCTGTACTCCTGCTATTTATGTTTTTTAAAGATATTTTGGTTTCTAGTAGTTGATATTTTCCCATATAAGGTTCTTTCAGTGAAGAATATCTACCTGCACCCTGTCTAGCCAAACTCTAAGTAATGCTGTTACAAGTTTAGCTCTTCTCTGTGGCTCATTTTTCTTGGATACAAACCTATTTATATTGAGGTTTTTCTTTGGTTTTTGAGGGCTTTTTTTGTTTGTTTCTGAAAAATGTTCTGAATATTCCTGAAAGTATGTGTTGGAGTCATGCCCGTGGTTCTGAAAGACAAAATTAGAGTTTGGCAAAAGTGTTCTCACAATTTCGCATAGAAATAATTTATTGCACACCTTAGGATTTTGTTTCAGTAAAATCTCTAGCTACCATGTCTTTTAACATCAATTTTTTATATCTATCACTCACCAAGAATGATAACTTTGTAATATTAAACTTTTCCTTCTGGCAGTAAAGGCACTACTCAATGTAAAAGACTGGGGCTGGGGCTGGAACAGTGGAATGCTATAATTGCTTCCTACAAAATTAATTGATGAACTGTTGAATTGAATATGAGGCAGAATATAAAATAGACAATAGATAATTAGTCTTTTTCCAGTATTGGAATGTAGAATGATAATTTTAATACAACAGTTTGGAGAAATTGTTATGCACACACATGTATGCATATGTATATATGGACAGAGGTTAGAACATATTCAGGCACATATTTTTGTTGAAATGCCAAAAAATTGTGCTGCTTTGCCTGGAGACAAAGTGAGATATGATAGTAGAATATTAGGATTTTCCACTCCTATGTGTAAAAATGTCCACATTATAGCTTTACATAAGTGTGCAAAGGGACATGTATATTTCTTCTGTTTCCAAATATATTTGGATAGGTGTGCACGTGTAAATTGAAAAATATGTAAGTAAAAGAATACTTAGGTCCATCTAAGTCTATATACATACAGAACATGTCACAAAACAACGATGCAGACAGTAAAATGTATCAGTCCTGACAACCCCAACAGTTTTGCTTCTCAGAAGTTTCTTTTCTGATTCTCAGTTTTCTTTTTCGATATCCTGTTACACAAAAATAAAAACCCCACCATGACTGAGGATCCCAGCCAAGCTTGCTTCACAGTTATCAGTGCGGCAAAGTTTGACCTTGCTATTTAGGAAATCTGCTTTAAATTAGAGCTTGCTCATAGCACTGCACAACCCAATCAATTAAAGTGAAGAAAAAAAAAAGAAAGGAAAGAAGAGAAAAGTGAACACATTAAAGAAAAGATAACTTTCAGTTCAATGCCATTAGTTGTATTTTTCTCGGGTTGTGTGTAGATTCACTCTACACTGTGCTTTAATTGTGTCTGCATTCTTGAGGTTTTCCTCTGTCTTCACAAAGAGTCACTTGCCTCCTGCCAGCTGCCATAGGCCTGTGCCAAAGGAGTTATTTCTTACCTGAAAGTGTATTGAGTCTGTCTGAGATGGAGTTTTTTCCCCTGTAGCAGCCCTTACAGTGCTGAGCTTTGCGCTGGTGGCTAGAAAGGTGCTGGTAACCAGTGTTTTGGGTACATCTGAGGAGCACTGGCACAGAATCAGCACTATCTCTCCAACATTCACACATCACCAGTAACTTGGGAGTGATCCGGAGGGAACTCAGCCAAGATAACTGAACCAAACTGACCTAAGGAATATTCCACACCATATAACATCTGCTCAACCATAAAAGCTGAGGGAAAGGAGGAGGAAGAGAAAGCATTTGTCATTACAGTGTTTGCTATCCAAAACAACCACAGACTGAAGCCCAGCTTTGTAGGAAGTGGCTGGGCATTGCCTGCCTGCTGATAGGAAGTACAGAATAAAAAATATTTTCTTCTTTGCTTTCATGGACAACATTTGCTTTTACTTTATTAAACTGCCTTTATCTTAGACCATGAGGGTTTTTTTTTTCCCATCTTATTTCCTCTCCCCTGTGCCCCATGCTGTTGAGGATGGGTGTGATAGAGTAGCTTGGTGGGAACCAGACAAGTTTAACTCAACACAGAAAGTCAAGCCCTGTGAGAACTGACATGAAGCTCATTATACTCAGTGCAGCATTCAGGTTCCTCCATTGCAAAACATTACCACAAGTCATTTTTATGACTAGTTACCCTCAGATATAGTGAGAGAAGGTATAATATACCTGAAATCTATATTTGGTGCTGGTTAGAGTTGCTATTTGTACTGACTCTTCATTCAGGCCTAGCCTTTGACAATAAATAAATTACTCCCCATCTAGTAAATTTCAACAGACTTCTGAGGTCTTTGGACCAAAACCAAGGTGCTAAATTGGAAGCCCTAAGAGGTTTATTCATAAATACTCCCTCTATTTCACTTAAGACTTTTTTCCCTATTTTAAAGATATATTTACACAGAAGTTAATTTGCATCGTTGGTGGAGCTTTTATATGGAAGGAAACCATAACACAGTAGTTTCTGTAAGTATTATTTTCAGACTTAGGAAAAAAAAAAGAGAGAGAACAGTATAAGAAAAGACTGAGAATTTCCTTTTACTGGGAAAAAAAAAAGGGATATTTAAATTCTCTGCCTTGAATTTTCATTTTTTACCATCCAAAATAGAACAAGCATGCTTTCCCCCTCCCTTTCCTAAGCTTTATTTTTGCCAGGAACATTTATGGACTTGTTGGGACCAGAGCAGCTCTCCAATTGTTTTTATTTAGAGAGAAAACCAGAGAAAATTCTAGCACTCAAGACTATATATCTTAAATGACTCAGATAATCGTTTTTAGTAAATACTATTTTCTTTTTATATTCAAACGCAGATCAGCAGAAAGCAAAATACCTTTCCGCTCTGACAATGTCTGAGCTCACAAGGGGAATAAATCTGTCACTATAAACCAATTCCTAAGTGGGATAAAAAATTCTTGACTAAAATTCAGCTACTTAAAATTCAGTTTACTGAGATGTTTTATGATCACAAACCATAAAGCTTGGCAGCAAAGCTGCCCAGAGGATAACTGCATTAACTTTTATTCTATTTTGGTTCTGGGGAGGCAGTTTAGAAAAGAAGATTCTTTCCTTTTAGGCTTATTGTTCAAGAGGTTTAAATCATTATATTTATGAAATCCCTGTTTAAAACAGGTATGAGTTGAATTAATGTATTATACTGATCTGTGTGTCATTTCTAGCTTCTAATTAGCAAAATGCTCTTCTAGTTTTCCTCTATGAGGCCAATTGGAATTGAAGTTCAGTTTATTCTTTCCAGTGAAATGAAAAAATACATTGATCTAAAAACCAAACACTATTTTTTTTAAGGAAGATTGCAGTACATTGAAAACGAGAAGTCCACTCAAGAGTTTCACTGCAAATTCCAAAACAAATTAGTTGTTCTTTTTATTAGTCAGCAAGATAAACCACAGTAAATTGATGCTTGTCTTCACTGCTTTCACTGCTTGCTGCTGCGTGCTTCACTGTTTAGCTGTTTGCTTTTTGCTGCTCTAAGCAATGCACAAATCAAAGAAATAAAAATCAAGATGCCTTTCTCTTCATCATTTCTCTGTGTTTTATTGTGTCTTCTGGTTGTCACCTCACTTGTCTGAGCTGCTGGGGCTTTTTTCTTCATTCCTATTATTTATGTTGGTCAAACATTTTCTTTAATTCAATTATAATGCCTTATAAAATACAGCTGTGCAGATCTAAATATAAAAGTCTGATTGACCTTGAGTCCTGTTAGTTTCAATGAGAATTGATAAAATCCTTCTATTAAATTCCATCCTTTTAAAGGTATAAATGGAAACTTCTCTGTACTATGTTAGCTGATGATGGAAGGAAGGAAGTGTACAGTCACATATATTTCTTAAGATTTTTCAACATAAGCTTAAAATATGCGATTAAATATATTTGGCCTAGCAGTAGTGTTGTTTGAAACTGTTGGGTGAATTAGAAAACTCGGAATATGTCAGAGCTACTGTGAAAGTGTCTAGCTATTAATTTCCAAAAGAATTCATTGTGATAATATGCACGTCTAGGATAGAAAGATGTTTCGGATGTCTGTAAAAGTGAACAAATACATATAGAACTTGGTGTTCTGAGAACTTTATTTCTGCAGTCTTCACCAAATTTATGTGGAAGTTTTTTAGTGTTCTAGTGTGTTTTTTTCCCATTCCCAAGGTTAATTTGAGTGAACTAAATTTGAAGGAGAGTTTCTTATTCCTTCTAATAAGGGTCTAAATTTAATATTAAAATTTAAATAGAAATAATATTTTGTTTCAAGATGCAGAGCAGTAGAAACCCTAACAGTCTTTTTCTATCTCATTATTTGTGTTTACTTTGTTTACTATTGTTGTGCAAAAAAAGTTGTGTCTGTGCTTTTACAGAATCACAGAATTGTAGAAAGTACAAGGTTGGAAGGGACCACAGTGGGTCACCTGGTCCAACCTCCCTGCTCAGGCGGGGCCATCCTATAGCTCATTGCACAGGATTGCAGTCAGACAATTCTTGGAGATCTCCAGTGAGGAAGGCTCCACACCCTCTCTGGATAATCTGTTCCAGTGCATGGTCACCCATACATTAAAGAAGTTCTTCCTCATGTTCAGATGGAACTTCCTGTGCATCATTTTCTGCCTGTTGCCTCTTGCCTTATTGCTTGACACTGCTGAGAAGAGCCTGGCTCCATCCTCTTGAAACATACCCTTCAGATACAGACATTGGTGGAGTCTGCTCTCAGTAGCCTCCTCTCAAGACTGAACTGGCCCAACTCTCCCAGCCTATCCTCCTAAGAGAGAAGCTTCAGTCCTGGCTGAAAACAAAGAGTTATATAATGGGCACAGACTCTGAGACACCCAAGATGATACAAAAAACCACAGGAGCTCGATGCAGTTTAGATATCTGTTAATTTTGCCTCCCTTATGCATGTATATCTTCATTGCACATTGCCAGTCTACTATCACAGATGAATGGTTTGGTCCCTTAAAAACCACTGTCAAATGTGTTGGCAAAAGTAGGGTTTCATGTGAATTTGTGAAAGTACAACTTTACAGAGTTAGATGGAAAGCCTCACTCTATTGCTTACTACACAAATTAAAACATACAAAGTAATATCCAATTAGAATTAATTTGGTATGTTTTGCATGGAAGCTGGGAATGCAAAAAGGGGTAAGGGTGCAAAGGATATGGATGCAAAGATAAGGGTGCAAAATGGTTTATCAGAACTCAATTATTGAATAATTTACTGTTTACAAAGTGATTTGATAGGATTCACTACAATTACAACAATTATTTAACTATGGATTTGAGATACTACCATTCATACCATAATCAATTCACACAAACGGAGGTAAAACAATGTGTACACATATTTCTATGTGTGTAAAGGTACCTATCAAAAGTTCCAATCAGGTTCAGTGAAATTCTTACATGAAATCCTTTTGTGTTTCTCAACAGGCAAGGATTGCACCTTGAAGAATTGTGTGAAAGGGGTTATCAGCCTAGGTCTCGTCATCAGTATGATACTTCCAGTATTGTAAACTTAGGTGTCTGGGAGCTCTGAGAGGTGTCCTAGTGAGAGAGAGGTGCTGGTGCAGCCTGCTGTGGTCCAGAAGAATGAAAAGGGCCTTAGCACAGCTGTTTGTAAGGTCACAGGATGGTTAATTTTGGTCACCAGTAAGTTTCCATCCTGGCCATAATCCAAGCCAATAACTACTGCACCTTTTTCCCAGAGTGCAGTAACAATGGCACTGTTCCACAGAAGCTACAGCTACCAATGATGCCACTCCACTCAAGCTATGATTCAGGTAAATGGTTTAGCATTGGTACAAAAGATAATTGTTTGTTTCCTTGGTTGGGCAGCTGATGTTTCTGGTTGATCCCACCTCTGCCATGCAAGAGCTCCTGGTATGATCAGACTCAACTCATGGCTCAATTGGTGTGGTCAAGGGCCACTTCACACTCAGCTGGCTCAGTCAAGGCTTATCAGGAGATTCTGAAATTGTAGAGCAGGCCTGAGAAAGGGCCAGGGGGCCATGCACCACCACATTTATGTATTTTCTTTTCCATCCTTAAAATTCCAGAAGATGAGTTTAATGAAAATGAGAAGTGTTTGAATTTAAAGCAGAAAACAAGAAAGTTTGCAGTCAGAAGCCAGGAAGCTTTGAAAGCTTCCCATCTTTTTTCAGTTTTGTTGGGTGATTAGGTTACATCCAATGGGAAGAGTGGCTTAATCATACAGTGGGAAACACAACAAAAATCTCAGCATGCTATTTTGACTGCTGTAGAGCGTGTTACTGTGTGAGTCTGGTGTGTGGCTTTGCTTTCCTCTCATTTAACAGAACAGCAGAGCCTCATGCGCTGTTAATACATTATAGGAGTGGGACACAAATGAAGATCACTGGCCTTTAATAATGCAATCTCCTTTTTATTCTATCGTTTAATAAAAATAGGCAAGATTGAAAACTTTTGACAACACTGATAGTATGATCTATAGAGGCGTGATAAAATTGACACTACTTCAATGTAACTTTATCTAGTCTAACTAATTGTATTGAAGGAAATATTGATATTCATGTCAGCAAGCTTGATGCTTAAATGCATCATCTAAATGAGGTTTTACTTCATTAAAAAGTGAATAAAGGACTTGACACAAATAAATAATCTGTCAAGTCCAGAAAGGAGGCTTTCAAAATTATTCTAAGATTTTATTTAAGATTTTTCTTGGAGAATTTGAAGGTGGCCTTAATTACAGATGTCATGTGTAATATTCATAAGAATCTATAGAATTCCAAAATCGATTATAAAAATCAAACTGCTTTCATTCTGATTTGAAATCAAATAATTTCTTAGGTTTCAGGGTGAAGCAAGCATAAATTTATGAGCATGGCTTAAATATGGTACAAGTCTATGTTTCCTGAGGAGTTTCTGTTGATCTTAGATCTGGTTTAACCAACCACATTTTAAACCTCTAGAATTTAGATCCTAATTTAAGTTATAATCATATTCTAAAACAGGTATTTAAGACAGGTGAATATTCTTACTGTGTGCCTGTATCCCTTACTGAGTATAAGGGGGTTTCAAATTTATACTAGATACCTAGAAAACTAAAAATTAGTTAAGTGAAATAACTCTGATCTTGGTGTAAAGCTCATAATTTCTTAATAATTAATCTCAAATACCATGCCTCTGGTTTTCATATTCACAAATGTTCTACTTAATGTTATTTAAATGTTCCTTTCATGTAATGACACAACCTGGTAATGACAAAATTGGACAACCTGGGGAGATACAACGATGACTGAATACAGGTAGATTCACTCTACCTACTTAGAACTAATCTTTTGGATCTGTGAGTTATTTTCTCAGGGTACTGAGAAGGATGAGGGTACACCTCTGTCTGATCTGTGGGCCACAGGATCACTTCCACAGGCTGAGCATCACATGTGCTGCTTTCTCAGCTCATTCCCTTAATTTTTTGGGAGTGTAGGCAGGTTGCACAGCCTGAGCAAGGTTATGCTGTGCTCTGGGTAGGACTGAATGATCAGGGGACCTACCCTGAAGTATTCAGGCATGGGGGTTCACCAGGTAATGATCAAAGTAGTGGCATAGTTATAATACCTTACAGGCTGGGTACAGAACTTAGGCTAGTGTACAAGGCCAAGGCCAACCCTATCAGTGGCAGTGGTAGCACTTGAGATAAAGTATTTAACTTCTGTGCAGGAAGCAATTTCAGCTGGAGAGAGGAGTGAGAATATGTGAGAGGAACAGCTCTGCAGACACCAAAGCCAATAAAGCAGGAGAGGGAGGAGGTGCTCCAGGTGCTGAAGCAGGGATTCCCCTGCAGCCCGTGGTGCAAACCCTGTAAAGCCCACAGGTAGCAATGAAGGTAAAAATACCAACCACATTCTCAGAAAAAGGGTACATATAGAAACAGAGTCTAAAGCTTGTATAGCTTTTGTCCAAAAGGGAAATACAGGCTTGACAGGTTTTACAATTGATCTGAGCAGAAATGCTTTATTACCTTAACAACAACAAAGGTTTTAAAGCAGGTACTTGGTTTTTTCTCCCTTAGATTTCATGAGAAGAAACATTTTAATAATTCCCTCAGGTAACTGGTAGTCATTGTTGAACATGAGTAATGAGTGTTGGATGCCACAAGTTATGGTGATGTGTTGGATGTGATAAACCAATTTCTGTTTCTTATGATGAAAATCTGCTGTTATTGTGTCAGTACTTTTTTTTATTTCAAAATACTTTTCATTTTTTATTGCATTAAAAGTTATAAGTTAAAAGCTATAAAATACACATTATTTTTAGCACTATGTTCCAGCCAGACATCTGATGTGACTTCTATGGTGATATTTCTGCATAGGATTTAGTTGTGTTACACTGATTTTTTTTCACCTGAATGTCTTTGAGTGGACAGTAGCATATATACCAAAGGATGAAGACTGGTGGCGACAGTGGATGTGTTGCTCAGTACCACTCCCTCACCATTTAATTCTCACCTTTGCCTTTACACTGTTACAAATGGAAGACTCTTCTGTGAAGTCTGCCTCACATTCAAAGGAATATGAGTAGTTAGTATTCAAGAACCTGCTTGCTCATGTAATTGGCATTTATACAAAACCTGGCCCTCTTTCTCTGAACAAAAAAATCAAAAAGCTGATTGAGCTTCTACTTTAAGCGTGACAAGGTTTCTCCACCCAGCTTCCAGTCTGAACTGCAAAGCAGAATCCCAGCTCTTCTTAGAAACTGCCATATGGAAGGAATCATGGCATCTTTTCCTAAGACACTGGTGACTTTTGGTGCCCTTGATGAGTCAGAATGTAGAAGCCATCACTGATAGAATTAAGTTAGGGTAATCTGCGCAATACCATATTTATAGATTTTATAGATAAGACATGCATTCGAATATATGTACATATATAGTTTCTCTTCTGTAATCTTACAATTTTAAAATTTTAACAGTATGGTATATAAGAAACTAGAAAGAACTTTGGAGGAACCTCTTTGCTCTGTTATATAGTATGTGCTAAATCCAGACCTTTTTCTATATCTGAACAGTTATGAAAGTAAATGCTTTTAAGGCTTTTGACCAAATCTCAAATTCTCTTAAATCCTTGTAGCTTTATCAAATTCAATACCACTACCTTGCTTCCCATACACTAAGAATCTGTATCATTTTCCAGAACAAATTTCATCAAGCTGATTTGTTACATGTGCAAAGGAGGTTATAGAAGAGGAAAATCTTTTTAAGCTACTGTGATCTTGATATAAGAGGCACTGCCCTAAGTTAAAAAAATAATATTAAGAATTATCATTACAGTGTCCATTTTATTTTAGACTTACCAATTTAATTTTAGTTTTGTTTTCTTAGTGAGTTAGTGAGTTTACTGTTCAACAAATGTCAGCTTCTTTCAAGTCACAGTCCTTCCATGGTGATAAACTATCAAAACCAGGGAGGGGTATGATTTCAAAGTACTGCGTAGGCAGTATTAGCACAAATCCTGTTATACATGAACAGATTTTAGCACATACCTCCCTTGCAGTGCTTTGAAAATGTATCCTTTCATATAAAAATACCTGCATGGATGGCAATATAGAGAACAGACTTTGTTTTGTTAGAAGAGTTCTGCATGTTTGAAGTGCCTAAAATAATTCAAATTAACCCTTTTTGTAACAAACAAGGGAGAAGTCTGAGATTACACAAATGTTGGCAGACATATATTCAAAAGCCCATACACTCTGGTGAGATTTTTTTCTTGATCCACTAATCCAACAAACATTAGAGAAGCAACATTAAAACTAACACAGAAAATACAGCAAATCAATAAAAACTCAATTTAAAAAAGTGTGATCAATATGGATGTGGAAGAAACCCCTTTTACTTATTTCACTAAGAATTACTTTTTCTCACCATAAAAGATGTACCAATTGACGAGCTTTTGATGACATATTTTCAGCACATGATGAGAGCATAATGCATGAACACAATCATTTTTTTTAATTAGTATTCTATCAGCAGAACCCTGTCTACCAAATATCAGCATAAGATATTGTAGAATCAAAGATCTTTCTATTGTTTAGGGTTAAAGATCATACAATAGGCCTGTCTGACAGATATTTCTACCCAACATTATTATGTTTCCTTCAGCTTTCCTCCAAAGCATGGAACCTCTGGAGATTATCTTATTGCATTTAATAGTAACTAGCCTCCATAATTCTCTCAACTGCTGCATAATTCAACATCTCTTTTACCTTCTTTTAATATTTTTCCAAAATAGTATTTAGTTCTCATAGATTACTTGCATACATAAATATAATTTACATGTATAGTCTTATATGTATTAGGTATAGAATTATTTATTATTTTATCCATTTTACATAGGCTATCATTCAGTTCTGTTAAATCTTGTAACTTACATTTTAAGAACAGAGAAGTCAGAAAAGCTAATTTTGTTTCCTGTATGATTTGTTAGTTA
This sequence comes from Corvus hawaiiensis, assembly GCF_020740725.1. Classification (NCBI taxonomy): domain Eukaryota; kingdom Metazoa; phylum Chordata; class Aves; order Passeriformes; family Corvidae; genus Corvus; species Corvus hawaiiensis. The sequence goes on from NC_063216.1 coordinate 47,649,970, forward strand.
CTTCATATAATTTTATATGAATTTATCTTTCCCACGTGGACTCAGAGCCAATATATGACTTTGAACAAGTCACCTTCATTGGAAATTATTATGGAGAGAGGTAGAATTTACAATCTCAGATTAAAAATAAATAATGTTTTAATGCTCTAGTCAAATTTCTTATAGTACTCCCGTTTCATCAAACCCCTTTTTTCCCCAAAAAAGCTGAAAACATCTCTGCAAGCCAGACACATCCGTATCTGAACAGCAGGACACCTGAATCAGCTTTGTCACAATTCGGAGGGATGCTCCAGCTTTGTGTTTAGGAAGCAGGTGCCTGTCTTACATGTAGTAGTGTTGGTTATCACACTCATCATGTAGCATGAGGAAGAAACTATCTTCTGTGGGGTATGCCCAGCCCCTGCCCTGGAGGGATCTCTGCTGAGATAAGAGATTTTGCAATCGCCCAGAAGGACTCCCTGGAAAGGCAACCACTTCTTTGGTCACAGTGAGAAAAGACAGACCTGCAATCCTTTAGGAGACACTATGCAGATCCTTCGTGACCCATTGGTCTGTTCCCATCCCAGATCCTCTGTAACCCATTGGTCCTCACCCATCTCCTGTATCCCTATAAAAGCAAGCCCTCTGGCCCCTGTGGCTCAGAGAGGGTTCTCATCCCTGGCTCTCCCCTTCGCCAGAGGGGACCCACAATAAAGCTCCCTTCGTGCGGAACCAGCCACACGAGCCTCTCGTCTCTCTCTCTGGTCTGGCTTGGCCTGGAGACTGCCCTGCAGAGCTGAGCTGGAATCACGAGCTGACAATCACTAAAGAGCTGACAGCTTCTGCAAGGGCTCCTCTGCCAGCAGCTGAGGGAAGACACCGGACCTCGGGAAGGCGATTCCTTTCGGGACCATCTCCCCGGACCGGTCACCTCTTCCTGGGTCAGAGCCGCTGACCCCCATCACCAGCTGTAATAATCTTCCATTTGTCAGGATCTTCAGACAGAATTTAGCTGGCATCACCGCACTTTTGAACTGCTATTTGATCAAGAACAAGGTAGGACCTACTGGTTGATTTGGGAAAGACATATTTTTTTTATATAGGTACACAGCTTTTTCTCTTCCTTGCTTAAGAACTTTGGATATGGGGCAAAAATGGAAGAAGACTTCCACCATGAGAAGCTCAGCTACTTACATCTGACACTGTTTCGTCTGTGAGGGAACAGACAAATGGCTTTCCAACTGGGTGGGAACATATTGATCCTTCTAACTGGGCATCCTGGAGGGAAAAAAAGCACTTGAGGTTTGAAAAGAAAACATTCAGAGGGATGCATGCATATTTAACTGCATCTTAATAATTGCATGTGCCTCATTTATGATGAAATTAAGTAAAAATATTTTCTGCTTCTTAGACAATAATGTAAGACAAACTAATGTTTGGTACAGCACAGATGGTACCCAAGCATTTTCTGGTTTACTACGTCTTTTAGAAGCTTTAATTCATACAATAGAATATTGTACGGTTATATCCCAGGGTGGTATTAGCTAAAACAGCTACTCCAAACTGGTGTTAGGACTAGCTTAGGAAACTGTCTGAAGTCATAGATGGATCCTATGTCATTTGTTTTTCTATTTTACATCACTATTAAAAAAGCTCTAGTCATGTGTGATGAATCGAACCCCAAAAGTTTTATGATATGCTCAGCTGTAAGCATGCAGGGAAGTGGATACCTGTTCTTTAGAGCACTTACACAAGAACTTAAGTACATACCTAACAAACTTGGTTAAAAAAAGGGATTTCTGCTTGTCCTTGCAATCTCTGTAAGGATTATTCTGAAGACTTTTGTAGCACAATAGTCAGGTTGCATAAAAAATAACCAGAAAACATATGAAGATAGAATACTAAACATTGGATATAATTCTCTATTAATATATTTCAGCTGATTCAGCACCAAGTGAGAATAGTATTTCACTTTCACATTTTTCTTCTAAAGCAAGACACAGGGGTTCATTCCATTTTTTTCCTCTCTCACTCTTCCCTGTAAGAAGCTTGTAGGCTCATCAAATTCACATATGCAAACAGACAAAAGCAATCCTCCTGACCACCTAATTCTAATTCAAGCTGCTTTGCACAGCTACACTACTAAAGGCCATATTCTTGAAGAATGGTTGACTTCTCTGCATACTTATTAACTAGCATGGTACCTAGAAATGTTTTTTCCTGTACTGTATAATAATTCTTATATGTCCTTTTTAAAAAGAAACCGTACCTTACCTGCATCACAGGTCTGGCTGTCATCCAACAACATATCACCTAGGTCAGACGCACCTGATAACTGTGCAGTGAGTTATGCAGAATTTCCTAGTCCCATTTATGGGATGAATCTCATTTAATTTAGCAGAGCTGTACCTTACTACAGAACCAAAAAAATTAACTTTCAGGTGTTTCTGTAGCAGAAAAATTACATATCATTAACTTTTATTATTAAAAACAAAAAAAGAGAGAGGTAGAAAACTTTTTCTATTAAAATCTAGACCTTAAATGATTCCTGCAAGAATCTTTCCGACTTTCAATTCTATAAAGTATTATAGGAGATTTCTCTTAGGGACACCTAAAGCAGTGCATACGGAAAACTACAGGAACACCCAATCCATAAGTACTGTTAGGACTTCATTTTGGATCATTTTCTCCCTATCAGGACTTGAGGAATAATTTGCATCTAATGGTAGACTGAAAAAAATTGTCCTTCTTGGCTTGTGACATGGCAGTGAGCTGACTGGGACTCCCTCTGGTTTTTAGTATTTATTTATCTTATTTTATTACAGAATCGGGGTTTGTGTGTTTAATTGCAATTTATTACTTTTCCTCTATATTGAAATAATGGAAGAGAAATATTCTTTGTTTATATGGCATAGATGAAAGACAAACATTATTTTACCTGTTGCACTGCTTCTCTTTGTCTTTCTCTTGGGATTCTTATTGCACAAACAGCAGCTTTGGTGTGTGATTAGAAAGCTGAAAAATGCCCTTCCCCAAAGAGTCTCAGGTATTCAAATTGACCAGTTCCTTCATCCCTTCCTCTGCTTTATTTCTTCCACTTTGATGAATAAGATAACATTGCAGTTGCCAGCTGTTAAACTGATCATGTTGTTAGGAACCATTATTCATTTTTTCTGAAGTAAACCACATAGCTGACCACATGCTATGGAGGACTTAAACAATATAGTAATAGGAATGGAAAATGTTACTGGCAAATCATTAATTCAATTGGCTCATTTGCTATGAAGGAGAATTTTGGGAAATATGTTAGTCATGTCCTCTTCAGTTGGGAACCTGTCCCATCCAGTTTGAAGCCAGTATCTCTGTTCCTTAAGGACATTTGCTCTGATTGAACCATTCCTAAGTTTTGTCGTGTATTTCATAAAAAGTGAGCTCAGACTGCAACATGTTCATCAGTGCACATGCTAATAAGAAAAACACACTTTCAAATAACTTAATGAAATTTAATATCTTTGAAATTCTGCTTTCAGTGGATGGAAACATTTAAAAGTTTTTGAGCATACATGTGTAGGAGGCAGGCAGATGCTCAGATATACCTGCACACACAAAACCAGAATAGAGTTTCATAAAATTGCATCCTTGCCAGGTTTGGTTGCTAAGTTTCTGATTGTTACAGCAAGTGGGTGGAAGTTCCTCTGTGTCAGACTATGAAAAAGGAGGATAGTGAGGATTATCCAGGTTCTTATGATAAAATTTGGAAGTCTGTCCAGATATGTGTCAGTGCAAGGAAATAACAGGAAATGTTTTGAACATAGACACTGGAAGGCACGTACAGATGCCTGAGGTCATTTTTTAAATTCCTTTTTAATAGATGAAATGTAAAATTTGGTATCCCATCCTCCAGAAGTTAGCTATTTATTGAAAACTATTGATAGAAGTTCCTTCTATATTTGATAAAGAAAATAACTTCAGAGGGTGATTCAATGTGTTTTAAACATTTATGTTTTGTTCATTCAGAGGGTATTAGGTACTAACTTGGCATAGACAGCTGAAGCTAGGGGGAATGAATCCCACCCGCTAAGTATTATTATTTTCCATATCACCTTCTATATTATCCTTAACCTTTTTCACCTGCAGCAGGTTTTTGCAGGATGTTGGAAAATATAGGTGGGTCTACCCAATGTACCACTCTTATCACAGCCATAACTGACATGCATTCTTTAGCATGTTTTTAGCAGGCACTATTAAAATATCTCTAGGAAACTTCAGTAGATTCTGGATGAGTGAAAAACATATTATATTATGAAACCATATTATATGAGTGGAAACTAGATTGTATTATGAAATTTAGGACACATATTTTAGTGTTCCAGTGTTTCTGAAAGTCCTGATGATGCTGAGTGGAATTCTGTAAGTTTGCAGGATTGAGCCTTCTATGATATAAACAGAAAATATTTTCAATCCAAATGGAGATTACTGCCATGAGCCTCTTATATAGTTATCCATGGATTGTCCTCATGCAATTGAAAAATGGAAATTCATCACAATGAAGTATTTGTGAGATCTATAACAATCCAAATTTTAACGGAGATCACCAAGGATTTCCCTTGTAACATCTAAAAGGCAGCAGCACAGAATAGGCAGTGTATTGGAATAGAAATGACGAAGTTGCTCTACATGACATTTCGTTTCTGGATGGCAGCAAAGATCAGTGTACTTGGCTACAGCTCCTGAATTAACGTCCCTTTCTACCAAGGAATGGAATACTGTTATACAGCTTCTTACTCTACACTTCAAGTCTCTCACCATAATGACAGAATATTCTGAGTTGGGAGGGACAAACAAAGTCAAGTCCAAGTCTTAACTGAATGGCCTGGATGGGGATTGAACCCTGACCCTTGGTGTCATTAGCACTGTCCTCTAACCAATTAAATAATATCCCGTGTCTTTCAATGAAGTGGATACTTTTGGGGCAGTATCAATTTATAAAATAATTTAAATTATGATCTATTGAGTCATTCTGCATTTCTGTTCCAAGCAGTGTTTTTTATTGCTAGGGTGCTCAAATGCCAATAAATACTATGTTCTGTGCTGCAATGTATTTCTCTAGTAGCAGCTGTGTGTGCAAATGAAGGGAAAATAATAGTTATTGTATTAACTCATTTAAAATCTCCTACAATAAAGGTCAGATTTTTTTTTTAAATCAAATTTTCTTGGAGAAAGATTAAAACGCTGTAATTCAGCATTTTGCAAAACAACCCCTCTTTTGTCGTATTTATTTATGAAGTGGAAAAGCCTCTTCGGAAAATGTTTTTTATAATAAACCTGTGATTCATTTTCATTATAATTTGCTTTAGATTTGATAGAGTTTTTTTATTCAGATATACTTACCTGAAATGATTTTTTTCTACATTTCTTAGCCAAACACTCTGTATTTAAAGCATTTACTATAGTAAAGCTTGCTTTTAAAGAACATTTTGGCTTCCTGAATGAAAAAAATTACTTTGGATCTTCACTATTTTATATTTTCTTATAAGTTTGACTTGACTTTCAGAGCTCCTGATGAATATCGTGGCACTAGGCTGTCTGGATATAAAGCTGTATATGAGATATAATATTAATAGGGACTTCCTTGGTACAGTTATAGGTTCTTTTATGGAAATTTTGACATGTTAAACACCTGTCTCATTATGGACAACTAAAACAGTGTGTTTCAAGCTATAAGACAGTAACAATAATCTAGGTTTGTTCTCTAATTTTTGGGCTTTTGATGTGGGATTTTTTTATGATCGGGGGAGTTCTGCTGTACTTAAATACAGTAGGAAAAAAAGCTACAAATACTGCAATTTTAATTGGGCATATTCTTGCACACCAACATCATTTGAATTCCTCCTCCTCAAGTCTCATTTAAGCATTTTGCATTGCCAGGCCCTGAAGAAAAATAGCTGCTCAACATCAACTCCCACTCCTCCTTTAACAAAAGATTGCTAGATTTTTTTATTTTAGCTGCTTGTATTAGACAGCTAGCAGGACATTTGGTAAACAGGCCTGGAAAAAGGTCTTGAGGTGAGAGCTCAAAGGGGAGAAGATAAGCTTCAGAAATTATGCAAAGAAGGAAATTTCCCATTTGCAGGAATGTCTGTGGTATAGTTTGTTGCTATCCAAGCAGCTACTGAAATTTGATGGACTGAGAGTAAAGTCCCAGAAAAATGGCCACTCCTTCAAAGACAGGGGGGATAAGGAAGACATATATTTCTGAACTTTGAAGTCTTTCTCACTAAAAAGAGAAAGATATTGTTGCACAGTTTTCGTGTTCTGAGAGGATAAACATCAAAATGCTGTGACTTCTCTTTCACAATCCTCTGAAATCTGGAGATTCCTCCCATAGACTTTAACAGTTTGCATCCAGGCACCTAATGATGGCGCATTCTGTGTGCTTTGACATATGCAGATTATGGCATTGTTTAACTGGTTAACAAATCTTTCAGAGTTGAGAAGCACACAGGTAAATTGCTGAATTTTCATCCATTAGCCATGCTTACATAGCATAAACCAGGGCAATATAGTGAGGTCTGACCTTAAACCACAGCTTCCTAAAATTGCAAGAGAGATTTTAAAAAGTGCAAATACTTGGAAGACAGTGTAGGGTTTCTGGTCTGTTAAAACTCATTGAATATCCTTACTCAGTGCAGCTAATGCCTTAGGTGCATTCAGCTACACTGAACATGATTCTTTTTTCAAATTCACTCTTCTATGAAGTTATTTAAAATGTCATCAAAGCCCTGTACTATAAAAGAATCAATTTAGATGACTTCAAAACCAGTAAAGTTTGATTGAGACTTTAATTGAAAGTTTAGTTCTTTCCCCTCCTCTCAGTGATACCAAATTATTTCCTATAAAAAGACTTTTTATAAAGACTTTACTTTATAAAGTGAAGAGCTAAAGGCTGTATATACCCAGGATCTTTAAAGCATTTCTTAGCATGAAAAAATTGGGAGCAAGCAGCAAGCCACAGTCACCAATATTTCTATAGGTGTCTATTAAGACGGTCACAGAACACATCCTGCTCATCCACAGTCCAAAGCCAGACTGCAAGGGCTGGCTGCTAAAGAGAAACAGGTGAAGCATGAATGTTTTCATATTCACCATTCTCTTGGAGTGCCAGTGTCCCATGGCAGCCCTTGGGAAACGCTTTCCGTCTATAAGAATAGTTCACACCATTTTTTCACTTTTCAGAGTGACTTCAGTCTTTTTGTTTCCCCATTGAAAATTCTCTAGCTCCTGGCTATTTCGCCTTCCAGAACAGATATTCTCACAAGCCTGAATGGGATCTAGGATTCCTCCAAACAGCTATTTGTAAATTTGATGCAACAGATGGAAAATATATTACAAAAACTGTTTATGCCTACCTTTATAACTTACTGTCATTGGCAACCTCCTTTTAAAGTCTTGTAACTGTCTGTGGTGCACTTTTCTTTCCTCATTTAACTATGCAAAATTGATTCTACTTCAAGACCATTAACAAACACTTTCTTTTCCAAGGAAAGAAGATTGAATCATTGCCTTAACAGGTCACCGTGTCAGAATAATTTGACATTAGTGTAATACAAGGAATAGGCACGTTGAGGATAGAATCAGCATACAGGCAGAGGTGTTGACTCTGGTGAGGTGAATAAGAATAGGAAGAAGTTTAATGTCAAACAGAATAAAAAGAGAACAAAGGGATTGTCGTAAGATGATTAATAACATAGTAAGCTATGTTATATAAAAAAGAGTTTAGATGCCTTACTTAGACTAGGTACTTAACTTTGAGATATCTACTGTTCATAACAATGAAATTGCTGTAGAAATCACAATTTTTAGGTGATAGGGATTCATTAAGCTTTTTCTTGTTTCCTAGTGAAGATAAAAAAAGCGACTAATTGGTATTGTTGCAGTGCTTCACGGGTTAGCTATAATTTCATTTAATTTCCAGAAAAACAATTTGTTCTCTAGATGAGATTAATATATAATAAGCTGTAGAAGGAAGTATGGTAAGGTAAAAAACGCACACGTTCAAGGACTTTCTGTCCTGCTGATACAGAAATAACAATTCTATAACTTACTTTCCTAATAATTTCTTGGTATAAAAACTGTGTATAATCTATTTTTTCTGCTAATTATCCAGTTCTGATCACTGTTGAGGTAGGATTTTGAGTGTGATAGAGCTCATGCAGCCACCTTGCTCTAACTCATATTGATGTGTTAGCATTTATACTGGCCCTTGCGCAATGAAATTTGTGCTGAAGGTATCTGACATCAGTATCCTACAAGATTTGTGAAACTCCAGTCACAGCACAGTCTTAGAGCAACTGAAGGATTGTACCAAGTTGAGGCTGGGCATCTACACCAGCAACAGGCTCCAGAGCCAGAGGGAGCCTGCTGGGCTCACCCAAAAGCTGGTGGCTGCCTAGGCAGATTGTTTGCAGTCTGCCTGTAAAAAAATTTGTAAAAGTGAGATGTGTGCTTTCACTTTGTGAGAGCACTCTTGGATGCTGCCTTGTCTTCAGCAAGGCAAAGAAGCAACTGACAGTTATGTCAAAGGCACAGAAAAGAAGACTAAAAATGTTGAACTTTGTAACCAGGGAAGAAGCCAGTATTTTGTATCAAACATTCAAGAAAAAAAAAAAAAAAGAAAGAAAGAAGAAAATTAGTAAGTGTTTAACTAAAATAAAGCAACCCTAAAAAGTTTCTCATCTGTTATGTCCCCTCTCTGTGTCTTAGTACTAAGCTTCTGTCTCAAGGCTTATTCTTAACTTGAGTGGAAAATTCTAAACAAAAATGAAAGCTTTGCCCTCAGAGGGTTCTTTCCAGCTCAGTCAGCCATGGCAATCTGTAAAATTCCAGCAGCAAGAGAGAAAGACTAATTAAAACAAAATACATGTGTTGTGATTTAGCAAGGCATGTACGGGATCTATTGTTTTCCTAGTCTAATTTCACAGTTTTACTGCAGACAGGTCTTTTGTAAGTACAGCCCACTATAGCTGTCTATTTATTAAGTCACAGGCTCTTGAACATTGCAATAAAATATAACTCAAAAAGGATCTTCATCTATGTTCAAGGAGTCTCAGGGGAACAAAATCGCTTCAGTATTTCTGATGCTTTTGTGGGACACTGCTTACTGAGAGCAGACTGAGATACCTAAAAATCCAAAAGCTTTTTTTTTCATTATTCTTACATATTTTTCTCCAAAGGGTAGTTAGAGAACTTTCTATGATCAACTACTTTTTTTTGTGTTCTCTCAGCAGCCTGAGAAGAGTTAAAGCATTTTGGACTGTCTGTATTGAAGAATCACATCCATTTTTTAGGCATTGATGCATTACTTACCATCCCAACTTAAGCTGCTCTTACTTGTATTGAAATTTCATAGCTTATTGTAGAAGTCTTTAAATCCTTACAGGTAGTCATCTCACCTGCCTTTAAGGCATAAAATATGATAACTGATTTAAACTAGTCAGCTATACTGCCTTTTTAATGAATCAACGTTATCCATAAAGGGGAATGTATTCTTGAGTGTCTATAGAGTTCCTGAGTATCTGGAAGTGTACTTTTGAACATGTAAAGGAAGGAATTCAGCAGTGTTTTCCTAACTTCCACCAAAGACCTAATTGCTGATTCCTTTTTCCTTTCCTTCTTTGCAACTGAAGAATCTTCCCAGTTCATGTTCTGTATTTTGTGCCTTACAATATTTGTGTTTTTCACTGTGAATGAGCCATGTCTACTGATCTAATACAGCAAGAATAGAATCACAAATTCTTCTCAGCAGGGGTATATCTGGGCTCAGGCGACAAGCAAACACTTAGAGCTGACTGTTCCTATCACTAGTGCTATGCTGATGTGGAGAGACATGTTCCTAATATCTTCTTTATGCCTAATGAACTGAAAAGACAGTTGGGATGTCAGATGCTATGACTAACACAAAAAGCTAAAGCTACATGCTATCCAACTTCTGAATGGGGCACTACGTAGTGGTATTCCTTGCAGCTGCTTTTTCATTAAACAAAACAATGTTTGTTCCATGACAGTGGTAATTTTTAAAGGAATAACTATGTCCCTGCCTGCCTTCCTCAACTGATTGGTGATTTTCAAGCAGGAATCTTCAAGAAATTTAAGTTTTAAAAGAATAGGCACCTGAGAAAAGGAGCAAATTTTTAGTGATCAGCTTTTTAATGAAACTTCTGAAAAAACAGCTCAAGTTTGTAGCTTCTGCTTCCTGGAACTTTCATAACTTTCTATGGAATAGCTACAAATCTGTTTTCCATTGTGAGTCCCAACCGTCACTTTAGCTTAATACCTCCTTTTTTTTTCTTCTAGGATCCTGAGCACACATACTGTATGCCTGTAAATTTGTGTCTGGGATTCTGTCTGGAGTAGCTTCCTATGAGAATAAATTATTAAGTTCTTGATGATATGAGAATCATCATTTAACTCACTGCATTCCTTTTTTATCCCAATGAAAGCTCAACCATTGGCAATTGTTTGCCTATAACCTAAGATTAATTTCTAACACAGCTGCAATAAGTAAAAAAATTCTTTTAAGTCTTTTAAGGAAGACTACCTCTATAGTGACTTTCTGCATAATTCAATTAATAAAATTTTTTTTTTGCTTATTTTGATGAGATCAATTGTAACAGTTTTATTGGGACTAGATCATGCAGGCTTAAACTTGGGCACAAATCCATATTAATACAAATTGTCCAAATGAAAGAGAAGAACCCATTCAGGGAAGTGCATGTGATTGTTTCTGTAGCATTAACTCGTAATTACTGTATCCAAATGTAATCTTATTTATGAAGATTAAAAAGCCAATATGATCCTCAGAATCCAAAGGACTTGAAGCTGCACATCAGATTTGAGTCTCATGTACATGGATTGCAGCACAATATTGTTAACTTCACTTGCAATATCTGCAATTACAAGTACAAAAACTCAGCTGTCAAACAAATTAAACCAAGCCTTGCTGCATAAAGCATGTTATTTAATCTCCACAAGCTGCTTGCCACCCATTGTGATACAACTACATTAATGCATTAAATTGTGATTTTATTTTATATCTTGCATACAAATAAATAAAGTGAGTGAATATTAACTAACCTAAGCCCTAAATAAAGAGCAATGAGACACTGACAGCTGTTTTATCTTGATATATGAACATTATTTTTTAATTTTTATCTGAGGTCAGACACTCTTTCATAATCAACCAGAATATGCAGCTACTTCCATTATTAAAATGCTACATCTTGTATTAACAGTTTGGGCTAAGGGTAAATGTACTTGCAATAGGAATGGAAAGATGTGCAGTCTTTTAGCAAGCCTGCTAAAGATTATCTAACAAATATTATTTCTTCCTATCTCACATTTTCTCAAACAGCAGAGTACACCTGATTTGTATTTGAACAATAATAGTGCACTAATTACTGGTGCAATCACTGGTCCCTCAGTACTGCTTGTAAATTTTCTGTGAATGCAGAGATAAAATTAGTTTTAAATTTTTTACCATATAAATAGTAAGCTGTGTGTTTTTCTTGTTTCCAAAGAAAAGTTAAATGAGCTTGCCACTTCTTAAACATCCTGCTTCTCCAAATGCACTAGTTAAGGAATCAAAGTGTCTCAGAGCTTATCTCCAAGATATAAGCTTACTTTCTGTCCCGTTTAAGCAAAAGTGCTTAAGTGTGCACTACATTTTTAATAGCCTTTTGATTTGAGTGAAACCATTCCGTAGATATTAATTGAATATTTTGCTAAATTCTTGATACTCTTTCAATCCTCCTAGAGATTTCTACCTCTTGAAAGACCATATAAAATGGTCCAGATGAAAATGTTCCTTAGTCCAGTGCAAAACTAGCACAGTGAAATTAAGACAGCATGGTGTGTGGGATTCCTTATCCCTTATGTAGATACATTCTTCATTGGGTTGCAAAAACTTTAGGACTTAACATGAATGGGGCAGTGTTTCAGTCTTTGTGGGCTTTAGACTCTCAAGAGAAGACAACACAAATTATACAGTTATACAGTTCACATTTACAGGTATTTCTCTGCATCCTTCAGAGGCAGAAATATGAGAGTATAAATAAAAATGGGACCCTGTTCTGAAATGTAATGCTTAGCTACTGTCATGGAAATCCCTTCAGTTCTGGTTATGCCACGTATTTGAGTGGAAGACTAAAGCCAGTAATGAAACAAGAGATTGCTTCAGTTTTAACCATTTCTGACATGCCACTGCCATGAGGTTTTCCCTTCATTTTCTTATGATTTTACAAGCTTGGTATCTGCTTCTTAGTACAAGACCTGCCAAAGGTCACTCTATAATTACTTTTAGAGGGAATCTATATGGAGTCAGTGAAATTATGTTAGGAGTCCTGTCCACTCTACTACTCTTGGTCTCTATGCACTTCATGTGCTTTGCCAAGTTCCTTTTCTATCTTTAAAGGCATCTTTAGCTGAAGAAACTCTGCTGAGTTGGCTGGGAAAAATGAGAATTTGAGGATAGATACCTATCTGCAAAGGTGAATCAAAAGACCACAGCCCTTCCTTTTCCATAATTTTAAAAGAGAAGTTTAGTATTTTTTCTAGGAAAAAAAGTCATCTTTTTTAGTAATGTGAAGGTTGCAGAACATAAATCAATAGTTTTACTGGTATTCCAGTTCTTTCTCAAGTTTCAATAGCAAATAGTTATTTTTACACAAAACCACCCTCTAGTCTCTCTTGATTTACAGTGATAAACTGACATACTATACATCTTCCAAAGTAAACTGCAGTCTTTCCTCAGGTTATCATTTTCCTGTCTCCTGTGAGAATTGAAGTTTCCTTTAATCTACTTTTTTCCACTGTTCAATCCCATTTTCCTTACATGTTAATTCTAATTCTGTCTATATATGTGTACTAGGATTGAGCTGAAGACAAAGAAAGTTAGTACTACACCTTTAATTAACAAAATCCAGATAACTAAGTTTTTTGAAGCCAGACCTCCTCTGAATTTTGTACCTATATTTATTAAAAGATGACTCAAAACATTTTCCACTGTCAATCACAAGCTTCTCAATTGCGAACAGAATTTCTCCCATGCTGAACATGTAAAAGAGTATTATGCTGATTTATTTTATCCACCACCAACTAGGTTATGAAAAAATTGACATTTGTATTGTACATGTCTGTCTTTTACTATTGCTTTTGTAAATTCATATGTAAGGCAACCACATATTATATGATCCTGTGATGAAAAACTAAATTATAATATATAAATGTAAGAGGGAGAGAGAAAGTTACCATAACTTAATATTTTTTTCTTGTACCTCAGTGCTAGATTCTTGAATCCTTTGCCACAATCTCTGGCAGTGGCAGTAGAAGGATAGATGGAAAGACTGAAAGGAGGGAGAAGAAAACAAAAGGAAAGGAGAGAGAGAGAGGAGAAAAGGAGTAAAAATGTGAGAGAAAGAGAGGAAGAAAGGAAGAAGAGGGGAGAAAAAGGGTTAGTTTAGAGTAATGCTCACAGTGTTGCACATTTTTTTAACAATTTACTTCTGTGAAGTTGAGCCCAAGAAGAATGGAGAAGTGGGGGAGGTGTTTTAAGATTTAGGTTTATTTCTAAATATCCTGCTCTGATTTGATTAGTAACAAAACAAACTAACTTCCCCAAATTGAGTCTGTTTTTCCTGTGATGGTAATTGGTGAGTAATCTCTCCCTGTCCTTATCTTGACCAACCAGCCTTATATTTTTTCTATACCGCCCTGCTGCTGAGGGGAATGACAGAATGGATTTGGTGGGTACCAAAGGAATGAAGATCAATTCTGGGATCTGGCCATTGGTAGTTGGTATTGGGTCATGGGAAAGTCAGGTCACTCCAGAGTTAACTTCTCCTTTGCCAGCTCCCCTCAAGTTGTAGGATACCCATCTGGCAGCCCCACCACCTTGCACAGGGTATGGGTTCCCCTTTGGATTCTTTGGCTGCCCCTGGCAAAGGAAGAAATGAATTGTTCTTCAGAATGTGATCCAGAGGGTGCAAGTGAGGAAACAGCACAGTGCCCTGCTCACTAAAGAGTCTTGGCAACTTAGCTGTGAGTGGAAGGAAGAGGGGTTTACAACTTCTCCAAGACACTATCTGCCTCTCCTGGGCAGGAGTTTAAGATAATTTTCTCCATGCATCAGAAATAAAGAGTTCTGGGACACAGAAGAGGGTTAGCCTTTATCAACTTGGCTTTTCTTTTGGAACTGTGATTTTGAAACAAATCCCGCTCTCAGGCTGAAGTGTTACTCAGTAAGTTTGCTTTTCTGGCTCTTGTAGGTTTTCTTTAGTGCTTTCATGGCTAAGAGGAAGCAGAAAGAGGGTGACACTTAAGTATAAATTAGTTTTTGAAACAAAAGTGAAAACAGGAGAGTGCTGTAAGCAATGAGTGTTTGTGAGGGTATGCATAGAACAATGGCTAACTTTAATTGGCTCTCTGTTACAGGCGGTCCAATTTTTGCCCACATTTTCCATAATGTTGGTATGCCTGGAAGCTTTTATCCCCTCATTCACCCTGAAATATAAAATTGTCTGACAAGAACTGATAGTCACTATAGAATGTCCTAAGCTTCTGCCTAATGTTTCTGATAGCAAATAATTTCATTTAAAAGAAAAAGAGTTGTCAAACTGTGATGAGCATTTTCCACATTCTTTGATTGCATTGCACAGGGAAGACAGTATTCTATTTATTGTACTAGTTAAAGAATATTTTTTTCCACCATGGTACCTGTTTTAACAAAACATGTCAGACAACTTCTTTTTTTGAGGTGGGAGGGTAAATTGTCATCTAAAAAGCAAGTATTCTGTGACATTTTCCTGATGATGTCTATTTATCTGAAATTTTATGAAAACATGTCATATCTATTCCATGAGATGGGACTTAAACAGTAACTAGTGTTTAATTATTAAACTGCTTTTTGGAATAACCTGTTCCTTATAATCTCTATGGTTTTTCTGAGCCACTGTGGAATCAAAGTATTAGTCTTTTATCTACCAAACAACTGAAAAGAAAATAACACCTAGCATAGGCTAGTAAAATGAGCTATCTTGCCTCATGCCTTGTTATTTTCTTTCTAAACTAATTCTAGCATGAAATGAGAAGTGAATACTGACAGATGCAGAGTCCCAGTGCAGTGCTCTCTGCATCTATAGAGCAGTGCTTTGTTTCCCTTCAGAAAGGGAGAGCACTGTGCTCTGGCAGCACTGCCATTGTCTTTAGGGTTATCATATTTTTTTGTATCACCCAAGTGACTTGATTCCTAGTGTGCTGCTGTCTATCTGGTTACAAGCACAGCACAGCTACCACTAGCAGATAAAACTAAACCTATCAGAGATTGTAAGGCCAAGAAAGCAAACTAAAATTCTAGTTGTTAATTGAAGGCAAAACTTTTTTATTATGCTATCCAAACAGTTACAATATTATTTCTCAGCAGACTTTTTCATCTAGCACAAAATGTCAGCAATGCTGAAGAGAAAAAACAAAAATAATTACTATTGGAGTATTCTCTAGTTGCATGTGAGATTAATTTTTGAGCTGTATAGGACAGATGATACACAGAAAGTGGCAGAGGCTCTGAATATTTAACCATGATTAAGAGATCTATATAAGATGAATTTATCACTATCTGCTTTCCCTCACTATTGCCATTTGTCCCTATATCCCCTTACCTCCTGATCTGTCACAAAGCTGTATAAATGACATGCAGAGAATTATTTTATAACTATCAATAGTAGAATAAATGAAGAAATCTCTGTGCAGTAAAATTATTAAAGTATATAATAAACTAGTATTGTATTAATGTCCTGATTCTGGCCAAGAGCAGAGGGAGGGTGCATGGCAAAAACGTTGTGCTATTCAATACCATTTTATGTCATTGCCAAGGGTGGGGAAAAAGGACTCTTACTTCTGACAAAAAACAGTGATCCTTTCTGGCCAGGGGAATGTGTGGCAGGAGGGTCTGTCCATTGATGTTTTTTATTGTACCAGGCTTGGTGAGCATTTTTCATGTAAATCACCCTCTCTTTGTACACTTTTGTTATTAATATTGTTGCTACTACTGTTCATTTTCTTATCTCTTTGCTGTTTCCAGGAAATTGTTCTTGTCTCAACCGGTGATCTTTGCCTTTTGTGCTTCCAGCTGGAGTGGGAGGGGGAACCAAGTGCTGGTGCAGTTTCAGTGGGAGCACTAAATTAGGAAAGACCATACCTAGACCATGACAAATAAATATAAAAGTATTATATTGCAAAGAGAATTAGATAAAATACTTTAGGAATTTATAGAATACAAATAAGTATAATCTGAGGCAGTATGCATTGTTCCCTTAGCAGATACAACTGGAAGGTTATAAATGTATGTAATAAACTTTCATATGATAAGTGTCTGCAGACATCTGGTGATTTTACTTCTTATTTATATTCAGACTATCAAGATCCATGTACCAACGATGCTAAATAATGAAAAACAACCACACAAAAATAAATAGAAGTTGTCTTGTAATTTCTTTGTACTAAAATGAAGGATAAACATGCTGTTTCAAAAAGTTGTGAGGTCTCTGTAATGTAGAAGGCTTTTCAATATCCATATAATATAGAATTCAAATAGCCTGACAAACCTTTTTTCTGCTGAAAAGTGGTGTATGGTCTTAGATTTGATCCTTGAGGTCACTCTCTGAGGAACCAAGCTCCTCTTGAGCACAGTCAGATTTCGCATTGCTCATGTAAGTCCCTCTCCAGAGAGATAAGAGACTTAGGATCTTGTTTGATCTAGATACCATGGCCCACTGCAAACATGAGAAAAATTAATTACAGTGGGAGTTATTTACCTGAATGTAGGCATCTGAAATTTGTAAGTTTAAACATTTAGACTAGCCCTTTATTCTCATTAAGAAGAAATAGGTTCAGCTTAAAGTAAGCATCTCAGACTCACCAAGGGATGACTTGCTAAGAAATAACTCTCCTATTACGGAGCTGAGAACAGGCCAGAGAACTGCAACTCTTTGTTTGTGATACCATCTTCAGCCTGTAATAGGCCAACTGCCTATTGCCATCAATATTTTTGAAAAAATTCTTTTTACAATCCTGGCCAGGTTCAACTCCAGCTGAGTCTTGGCTGCACGAATTTTCTCCCTGCAGTGGCAAGCAGCATCTCTGTATTCTTCCCATGTCACCTGACTTTGTTTCCACTGGACATACACCTTCCTTTTTTTCCTTATTTCCAAAAAAGAATTTTGTTCATCCAAGCTGGCATTCTGCCTTGCCTGCTTGACTTCTGACATTGGGGTATTGCCTGCTCCTGTGCCCTTGGGAGGTGATGTTTAAGAAGTGACCACCACTGATTGACCCTAGCACTTGAAAAAAGATTTTCCCAGAGGACCTTACTCAGTAGTTTCCTAAGAAGCCTGAAGTCTTCCCTCCTCCTGCCCAGAGATGAGGTTTTGTTGGCACTCTTCCTCCTGTTAACAGAGATTTAAACTGGATTGCTTCATGGTCGCTGTAGTCAAGACAGCGACCAATCTCCACTTCGCTCATGAGATCCTCTCTGTTGACAAGTAGATCAAAGTGGGAATATTTCTAAGTCAGCTCCCTTAGGACTTGTTCCATAAGGTTGTCATCCAGGTTTCTTAGAAATCTTCTATCCTGGGTTGTACCAGCTGTGTGATGCCCTCATCTAATCTCTGGCAAGTTGAAGTCCCCCATAAGGACAAGGGCAGTTGACTTGGAAACATCTCTTAATTCCTCAAAGAATCATTCATCAGTGTCATTATCCTAGCTAAGAAGTCAATAGCAGACTCCCATGATGACATCAGCATTATTTGTTTGCCCCTTGATTCTTTATCCAGAGGCTCTCAAGTGTGCCATTGTCAACTGTGAGCTCCATACATTCTAACACTTCTATTACGCACAGTGCCACCTCTCCCTCTCTTCTCCCCTGCCTGTCCTCCTGGAGAGTCTGTAACCATTCATCAGGGCACTCCAGTCACAGGACTCATCCCACCAGCTTTCACTTACACCACTGATGTCAGATCTCTGGGACTTGGCCAAAGCCTCGAGCTCCTTTTGTTTTTTTCCTCATGCTGTGTGCATTAATATAAAAACATTTCAGGTGAGGTAATTTGTAGCCAACACCTCCTGAAGCATACTGAGGGATTCTATTAGTCCTTGTTGCCTCAAGTTTTGGTACAGCATCACCTTGCTCATCACTGGTGAGCCTGGTTTTGTCCCTTACCCCCTTCCAAGCTAGTTTATAGCTCTGTCAATGAGTGCCACTAGCTCCTGTGCTAGAAGTCTTCCAAGAAATTAAAAGAGTTGAAAATTTTTGCAAGTTATAGGCCTATGTAACAATGAAATCAATGTTGTCAATGGTGAAAATAGGAAGCCTTTGGTAGCCTTTGGTAAGTGCTGTTCTAAATGACCAATAATTTATGGTTCATGTTTCTCTCCTTTATACCATAACTGGGGATGCAGAAACAAAAAAAAAGGTTTCTTTAGATCTGCCTGCCTTAATGTTCTCGTTATTTCCTTCCTTTGTTTTATTTTTGGGGAATAAGAAATTTTTAAAAAATGCTTTGCAGGTTTTTATCAATGCCTTCTTCATTCCTGCCTTGCCTTTAGGAGTGTCTATAATCTCACCAGTTTTGCATTCATATTGAAATAATTTATATGCAATCTTGATGCACTAATCATGTTGCTCTGAACAGTTGCTGACATTTAGATAGCTCAGTTGCATCCACTGGCAGTTAAATTTGACTTCTTTTTTCTGGCTCAATGACACTATTTTAAATTATATTTTTATAAAGTTAATCTGTATATTGTTAGCCAAACATGTACCTTCCAGTTTATTAAAGAAGCCAAGTCCATCATCCAAATGACATGTTGTCTGGGGTGCTAATAGCTAGCTGTCTTTGCCAAAATAGGACATTATCGAGTAGAGGGTGATATACTCCACTGGAGTGGATTTAAATTCTATTATCCCTTTACAAATTAGGAATACTTCTCTCTCCACCCTGCCTGCCACACAGAAAAAAAAATCCACTCTGTAATTAATAAAAAGGGCAGGAGTTAAACAGGAAATCAGGGCTCCTTGCTCTGTCCCTGTGTACATGAGGGGAAAAAAAAAGAATATTTGCCTTTACAAGCGATGTGATGTGCATAATAATACAGGCAGGGTTCTCTGTGTCTGTGTAGCAACCTTACATTACATTTTGATTCCTTTCCTTTTCATCTGTGTCTACCCTTTTCTGGTTTCTCTGCTAATGAATACATTATAAGCAATAGGGCAAACTTAGACTTTCATGAAAAAAGATTAACCTGTGCACATTTTTGCTC
Organism: Corvus hawaiiensis; assembly: GCF_020740725.1. Classification (NCBI taxonomy): domain Eukaryota; kingdom Metazoa; phylum Chordata; class Aves; order Passeriformes; family Corvidae; genus Corvus; species Corvus hawaiiensis. The sequence goes on from NC_063216.1 coordinate 47,669,317, forward strand.
TCTAAAATTAAAAGTTCTCTCTCCATACTTCTGATCCCTTTAGTTATTTGTAAATATTCTCAGGATGACTACTTGCCTTTGGACAAAGTCTAAAGTTACAGTAACTTCAGAACTCCCCTCTGAGATTTAATTTGTACTTTTTATTTTCTACTCATTAACACTGCTTATGTTAAATCATATGCTGATATGCCATTTCCTTCCTTTTGAGGTGTTCTTGCTTCCCTTCTTATAATTAACATTCATTAGAAATCAATGTTAAAATTGTTGTCAATTTTAACAACAAAACATTGTTGTTAAAAATGTCTACTTGTACAAAATAATTCAATATAACAAAAAATAAAAGGAAAATTGAAATAAATTTTGCTTCTCTAACTGGTTCTATGATGACTTACACACATTGAGAATCTGACTCAAACATTTAAAAGGAAATCCACTGTGGATTAAAAGAGAGTAAACTTCACTGTAAAGGTTTTTATAATAGCCTTTGTTTCACAATGATGTTTCACTTGAAAGACTTTGATAACCAGCACTTTCTTCCAAACCTATTCTAACCCTTTCTTCAAGCTTACATGGTATTTCAGAAGTTTTGCATGGATTCTGCCTCTGAAAAGGTCAAGAGGGGAAATAGACTATGCAATTGGAGGACAACCTGTCATTACTGACCTTTTCAAGGAAGAAGAGAAGGAAACACTCTATAATGACAGAGCTGTTTCTTTCCTTAAAGTATCACATGCCTGGAATCCAGCATCCAGGCTGTCCAGGACTGTGGTGTGTGCATGTTAGGCAGGAGAGAGGGTAATGTTTTGGATCCACACTTCTGCTGATGTTTTTTTTAATTTTAACTGAAAAGCTAAATACTACTCAATACATTAAATGTAAAGTTAATATATAATTTCTTGATTGGTTTTTGGTTTTTGTTTAATGTAAGAAAGAGACTATTTAGAACCCTTAAAATATAAATTAATGTAGAGAAAAATTCCTTCCCTGGAAATATTGAAAAGAATATATCAATAAACCCTAAGAATGCAGAAATCCTAGAGTAAATCAAACACAAGAGTTACTATTTTATAAAATCTTATGACTTTTAAGGCAGTTGTAAGCCTGCTTATAACTTTTGAATGTGTGAAACTTTCAATATTTTATTGAAATACTAGATGAAATATTGCTTTGAAACAATTCATTGATGGAATCCCATGTAAAGAAGTATCTGATGAGAGTCCATCTGGAGTTCCATGGCTTAGATAAAACTGACTCCATAAAGCACCAGTAGAATCAATACAGTAATTGGGTTTTGGCCTTTATGAAAACTTCAATTACATTCTTTTATCATTTGGATTTATTTTGCAGACAGTACTTTATTCTTGTCAAATTCAAATATGTTATATGAAAAAGTACTTTTGTTACATGAAAATCCCCTGTGACAGTTGCTGGGCAGCTGCTTGGATGTGGCTTAAACATTGTTTTGATATTTGAAAAACAAACTCAGTTACCATACATTGTTTTCCCAAAAAGAGATATGGTGCTCTTATGACTTCATAAATTGAAAGGGACACTGTCTATCTGAGGCATAGCAGTAAATGTCAGATGTTGCTATTAAACAAAGGTTGCCTTGTATGGGTCTCATAAGATGATGAAGATGGCTACAGACAATCTGTGAGATTATTATTTTAAAGCAATTTTTGTCTACATTTTTTGTTAAATTTGTATTCTAAGCAGCCTTCTCCACTTTCCCGTGTCTTCTTTTTTTGGGATCTTTAGAGTGAACAATGTTAGGATGTCTTATGTAGACTTCGACCATACATTTTTTCAGTATGTTCACCTATCAATTTCTTTCATTGCTGGCAACGTTCAGTAACAGAAGCCAAATTCAGAGTTTACTGCTATGTTTTTTTATGCAAATCACTTATTGAAGAAAGACAAAGCTTGGCAAGGTGTGTCTATTTTTCAAAGCATGAGGTTTGACTGTAGAGTTTGCACTATGCGGAATGGTGCTTAGTGGTACGCCAGTGGTAGGTGGAGGGGCTATCTTGTGATATTCTCCTCAGCCTGTTGCTAAGTTAGAGCAGTATAATAGAAGCAGAAGGGCATTTTAAAACACAAACAGAATGAATTCTTAAATGTGCACAGAAGATGTGCTTGTAATATTATTCACATATTAAGTATGATCAGCCTGGAGAATATCTGGTTCCTTACAGACCAGTTGACCTAGGACTGTCTAGCACATGCAGATGTAAGGCACAAGAGTCATCTGACATTGGGTATATAAAGTGCAAACCATTAAAATCTTAGTATGTGAACAGGACTAGAAGGTTGCCATTTCTGCTAGTGCTATTACTAGCACTACTCAGTGCTACAGTTAATAGTCACAAAAGTCTGTAGAAAACTAATGGTGAATTAAACCTTGAAGGTGTAATAGTGAAGGGAGAAATAAATGATGTCTATTTTTTGTCTTCACAGTGATTCAGACAATCTAAGGAACAATTTATAAATTAGTTTTTCCTGATTTCAATATGCATTGGTTAATAGTTTTTTTTCCATCTAAAATATGTCCTGGAAAGACAAAAAATGCCACCAGGCACATATATCTTTTTATTAAGGCTGAGCTGTCCTTGAGTAGCTTGAGTCCTCAGCTTCTAACTTGATACATTTACGACATTTACTATTGTTGCTTAAGGAAAAATAAAAGAGCAACTTTATTTATAAACCCAAACTAACTTTATACAATTATTTTAGTTTGATTTCATTCATTATTTTAACACTCAAGTTTATTAAATAAGTGTTTATTTTAGCTATTTCTCCATATCAGATGGCTTTAGTTCCTTAAAGAGCTGTCTTTTACTGCTCTCAGTGTTGAAGTTATGGTATGAGATATAAAATGCTATAAACTGATCATATCAAGGGAAATTTGTGACTGTTCTCCATTTTAGAGTTTTAGTGAGGACTAAACAAAAATCACAGAATGCAAATTTCTTATTAGCCTACTGGGTTCCTTATTGATGCAGATAGCAGTTTTAAGAGTATTTTAGTTCCATGCTGACAATTAGTTTGCTGCAGATACATAGAAATTTGACTCAGAATTCCAGAAAAATGGTAGCCTCTGTAATCTTATATGTTAGAGATGAAATGGAGCAAATTTAGTGTTATTTCTTGGACATATCTGGACTGTAAGGTATTTGAATAAGAATTTTTTTTATTCTTTCTGCTGCATTTGTGATGCATCCTTTATTTTCATTCTTCATTTTTGTCTTGCCTTTCTATGTTGTAGACTCTGTGGAGGAAAGTGTACTTATGATTTTATATGTTACTTAATATCATGAAGATGCTGTATGAGGATAAGTGACAAATAATAGAATCTGCTGTCAGCATTCAACAAGATGAAGGTTTTAAGATATAAACACGTAAGAAAAAAAAAGAATCACTATTAAAGGCAACATTTCTTTTACCCTTTTAGGTATAATATCCGAAACAACACCACATGCACTTCATTGTTTCAAGTTTTCTGTCTGACTTACAGGATTCATCTGTGTCATGTACATTATCAGAATGTCTGATATTTTTGTGATAAGGATTTATAATGCCAGTTTAGATTCACTTTTTATTGCAAATTCTCTAAAATTAAAGTTATATTTACATTTTACTATAAATGGTAAAGTAGGTGAATAGAGTGACATGAGCAAATGTTCATCTTTTTCATCTGTGATTTAAAAGATATGGAAAAAATATTTCATAAAAGGACCAATAGTTATGCCTTCATTCAAATTGTCTAAAGCATAAAAAGAGAAAGTTAGATGTGTCTCTCACCTTATGGTTTCTACTGATAATATTTAGAAAACACTAGATCAATCAAAAGACTTGACATTCAAGTATATGATGAACTGTTATGGAGACAAGCATGTTGTTGTCAAAGCCTTGCAGTATTATGTTTTGATCAATTAATGCCAGTAACAGATATCTTTCTATAGATAAGATGTGAAACACTAAACCATTCTTTTTTACTTATCCCATTTAAAATTTGAAATTTTTTATAAGTAATGAGCTGGATAAAGTTCCAGTACAGATAAAGATTTAAAAAAAGTATTATAGATAACATCAGAATAAAAATGGGTAAACCAAAAATATTTCTAATTTAATCCCAGGTGATTACTGGCTAGCTGTCACCTTGGGAAGGCCTGGAGTTCCTTATACCAGATCTGTCACTAAACTTGTAAGAAAATAGGGTACATTGTGTGTCCTATTATTCTGTGTGCTAAATGTGACAACTTTGATCCACAATTTTGCAATTAACTATTTTAACTATTTCTGAAACACCTTTTTTTTTTTTCACCAAAGTCCTTTTTTTTCTCAGACTATCAAACCCCTGTGCATAAATTTTAAGGCTGGGAATATAGCCAGACTTCAGGCAGATCATTCCAGTGCAGTTCAATATGAAATTGCCATAGCAAATAATACAGCCTCAAGCCTTTAGTTTCCCTAATTGGGCCATATGAGATGATAATGCCCTTTTTGTCAGGGCTTATTATTTCAAAGTGTGAATATAAGGGGAAAGTCATCAGGATTCATTTTCATTTTATTTAATTTGTCTTGAGTGTTGTCAGAGAGCACTGAATAATTCAGTTTTAGATCCTCAGGGAACAGACCTTACCATCTACATAAGCGAAAAGTAATTTTTCAGATACTTATGATATTAGGTATTAAAAACTCTGGGAAAGAAATGTGAATATTAAGATGTTTGGAATTTATAAATCACTGATTTATATAAGTAGTGTAATGAACATTGCCTTATATTTCTAGGTAGTCACAAGTAACTGTTTAAAGTAAAAATAGAGCTTTTAAGAATTCACCATCTAATTTTAACTATAAAATATTTAGATGAACATTATATATATGTTTCCTAAATGAATTAATGAGAATCATCAATGAATACTATGTGGATATGTAGCAATTGTTCTCTTAACCCTTTAAAATAACAATATAAGTAACCTCATATGTCAATTTGTTCATCAGACTGTATGTCTAATAAATACAAACCTACTGTATATTTGCTGTAGTCTTTTTGGACACAAAGTTAGCATATGTAAGTGTATGCATTCCCTAAAGTCTGATTTTTGTTGTGTCCTATGAATTCTTGTCAATGTTGGCAGTGCCATTGGCACAGGGGAACTCCGATCAGGTGTGCTTTAGGGATGTAGATACCTCACAGTGTTCTTGATGCAGCTCTTGCCAACATGTGATGCTCATCAGGAGCAACATACTCGGCAAACTCTATTGGTGAATGCAAAACAGATAGAGATTATTTTTTGGAAGCGTATTGCACCTTAGTAAAAACTACCATGCCTTTATCAATAATTACAATATTGTCACAAAGTTTCACAACAATACATTTTATTTTGAGATCTGTTGAAACTCAAATGTTTTCTAACAGTGCCACCCTGTCTGTATAATAGCAATGAAGGATTTTTTGTCTTTGTTTTTGCAAAGAAAGGAGTTCTTTCTTTCAACTGTTTTCTTATAAAAAGTATTTTAATCTATGTGAAAATAAAGTGCCAGGAGATGGTGTAAGATAATCATCGAGTCATGGACTACGTATCAACTGATCAGAGAATATAGAGAAAAGGCACAGCAGGAATGGAGAGGAACAGAGTGACAGAATGCTGATATAAAGAGTCTTCCTGATGCTGCAGGGTGGGAAAATGAATATAATAGAGCTACACTCCAACATTTTAATAAACCAGCTAAAGCTGAGTGCTGCACAGCCATTTTGTCATTCAGTCCACGAGAAATAAAACAGTAAATACAGCAAAGTAATCCAGTGAGAACTTCAGTGATGAGGAACCATTCCTGGATTCCATAAAGCAGTTGTCACAGTAGAAGAGGTGAAGATCACTATACTGTCAGTGGAGTGTGGATAATGGTTGCCAAAATCCAGTGTTGGTAGTGACAGTGGATATGCAGCAGAGTTCAAAAGTAGAGTTCTGAATTTCAGGCTAAAGGAGATAAAATTCAAAAGTGACAGGAAACCTGTTATGATGCCTAACATTTCCTACTTTTTAATCAAGCAGGAGTGTTGGTAGTTGAGAGAATGATGTTTCTCCAAGCAATCTCATTCTGCTTGAAAGAAGAAGATGTACTGGAGCTGGAGGTCGCTTGTCATGTAGTTAGAAATGGGTTCTGAGCCAGAGAAAGGAGGTATGAGAAGCTGGGAAGGTATGAGACCAAACATTAAGGAATTGTTATCAAATAGCAGATGGTCTTATGACATAATTTCAGACCACAATCTTGGATTTCTATATTTCTCATTCTGCAGAGAAAATATAAATTGACATGCCAAAACAGCAATTTTTGTAACAGTGAATAAACTGTGAGAAGGAAGGCCTGCAGCATTCCTTTTCTTCAAAGGAGACGGATGTGTGCAAATATTGATGTGTTTAACAATTCAATACATAATAAGGCTATAAGGAGTCCTTTAAACATTAGCCTGAGCTCCTGTGACAGTGATAAAATCATATCAGGCTTGAATACAAAATTTAATTCAAATAATTAAGTCTTCCATCCTCCATTAAGCAAAGAAAGAAAAAAAAATTCCAAAATGAGAACAGGAACAATCAAGTCACAGTCAAAAGCTGGAGCTTTTGCAACAGCAAGTGATTTATTAGGGGATTTAAGGATTTTTTTGCAAGGAAGGGGGTAAAAGGCAAATTTAAAAATTAGACTCTTTTTTTCAATTAAAAAAAAAAAATCTCTAGTCTAAAGGGACATTGAAGAATGTGGTGATTGTGTTACTTAAGTCTTTAAATTAAGTAATATTTTAAAATATAAGTATTAAATGCAAAGTGTTCTTGCATCAAAAAGAGCTTCAGGGTGTATACGAAGGGATGCTCTTCTACAGGAGCAATGAGCACTGCAACTGGTATAGGTCTCCCAGCAAGCCCTGATAGAAAGTCCTCCTCAAACTGCTGCTGTTATAACCCAGGCTCCCCAACTCTGGCACTTAGGCTGGCACAAGAACATGAGGACTCAGGAGCAAATGGCTGCAGTTTTGCTAATATGACAATATCCGTCCTGTAACTCTGTGTGTGTGACTGTACCCACTTTCACAGGATAGTGCGTTCCCCTGGAGATATTATCACTGCTTCTGACTTATGCTGGACTTATGGCTGCCATCACTGCCTGGTCAATACCGTGGCTAAGCTTTCCTTTTCCCTACTACTGGAAAGACTTGGAGGACCATGATTTTCTAAAAAAAATAAATTTATATTATCACTATTAATAATAAGACTATTTTATAGGGCTATTAACTACCATGACACTACGCACATTTGTTTTCCTGCCCAAGTAAAAACATCTTGAAATGAATATTAACAGAAAAAAAGCCCAGGAGATAATGGCTAGGTGCTCTGTCCTTACCAAGTGGGGAAGTTGAAAAGAGAACAATTAGTCAAGATAACATAGAGAGGGTTTGGGTTTATATTTCGCGTGGCTTATTTTTATCATACTTAACAGTGGGATTCTACCAATAGAATACCATAAGGAAGGATCTTAGTGTCCATTTCAAATTGTAGAAAATGGTAAAAGCGATGGTATGATGTGTTTGAAATGTGCTTTGAGGGAAGGAAAAGGGAGAGTGTTTTGTCCAACCAGTTGCATTACAGTCTGTCATCTACCAGCCTGGGAGCCTTGGCCCATGGTACTGGCAGCTGTACCACTGATGATGGGCATTCAGAGATAGAAGGGGCATCAACATTTATGGTGGTTATTTTTCAGGCAGTATGAAGATGTATCATTTACAAGTGTTATAGAAAATCTTTCTTCGTGCTATGAAAATACTGACCATATTAATATAATTGTATTCTACAAAACCATAGAAGACTGTTATGCTTGTGGAAACACACAAACTTGCTGATGACTGGTGCGTTCTGGGAATGTCTGCAGTCACTAATAACTTTTTAATCATGATTCAGTATTTTTAACTAAGAATTTAATACTAGAGCTACTTTTGTCCTTGTGAAGAGGGTGAAATTTTATCAATTTATGATTAAATTGTTTCCATTCATAGCAGAAAAACAAAAAGCACTGAAAACTATGGAATAATTTCAAATCTAGTGAGATATATAATTAATAATTGTGATTTACTGAAGATGCTACAGTTGTTTCATCCCTCTCCTCCCTAATCTAGTCTCTAGAACCCACGTGTGTACATCCTTAGGAAAACTTCTGGCATGAGTATAGAGGGGTTGAATTTGAATATGAAAAATATCCCTCATTGTGTGGATGACAAATTTCATTCCAGTTAAAGTTCAAACACTGAATGTTTCCTCACCCCTTCTTTGTTAATTACCTGGCAAACTTCAAATAGCTCCTGATTTAGAGAGACAATCTCTTATTCACCTCTTAAACTTTACACATAGTGAGGCATTTGATGAAGCCTACATAAACAAAATAGCATTATTTTAATGGTATTTATTTGCTAATTCTAGAATGTTCCCAAAATGAAAGAACTGACTTGTGCTCTAATGATCTAAATGTTCTGTATCCCTCCCTTTACTACTGCAACAAACCAGAGGTAGTGTATCAAATGTTCATTACTGCCTATATATCTAAATTAATTTGAAGATATCTTTAATATGAAGCTGCGAATGAAAATATGCTTAGATAAATTTATGTTCATGTAAGGCTCACAAATATCACAAAGTGGCAGTTTTTGAGTATAATGTGGGAAACATCAGATTTTCCACTTTGTTCAAGTAGATATGCCAATATTCTAAGAGGCACTGATCAGCCTTTGTTAGCCACCATTTTCATACTTAGAGATAGTGACCGTTGGTCATTCTACCATCATCTTTAGAGGCCCATGAAGGAGAGTGAATGTGGATGTCAAAGTGGCAGCTGTTTAGACTACAGAGCTGCAACAGGAGGAAGCTATATTTTAAAGCACCGCCTTTTATATCCCTTGGAACAGCAGTATGTGCAACTATTACAATGATTTAACATCCATGCAAGCCTTTCCTGCAGTCGCTGCATAACACAGTTTCTGTCCATGAATTATGAACATTAAAAATCAATTTTCTCCTAGGCTAGCTGTTGTTTCCTGTTTGAATATATTCTTGCTATATTTCCCTGAAATAGATATGTCTTGACTTGAAAACTTCCCAAAGCTTTAGCAGAAATTTAGCACACTGTTAAAGACATTAATATGTTTTTGGAACAAATGTACTAGATTTCTGAAAATTATACAAAAGAAGAATGTCAGAACTCACCTTCAAGACAACTAATATAGAGTATTTTAAAGGGAAATCATGCTTAAGTACAACCACAGGATTTCTTTCTTAATTATATAATGGTTCATTCAAATAATTAAATATGCGCCTCTTGGGAAGCACATAGGAGGTCAATAGAAGATCACATTCTTTTGTGTGTAATCATGATTATATTTTTTGAGTATGCCTAAGGAAATAATTTTATCACTTATTTATTCTAAATATTCAATACATGAAAATGACTATGTACTTCTGACTCACTAAAAAAGAAAACCTCTATGTGATGGAAAGTTTTTTAATATGTCCCTCTTCTGTCTCTAGTGAAATGTGTAATGATCTACTTGCATGATATCAGAATACCACTAGGACACTTTTTCTATGTGTCTGTGCACACCTGGGTGAATACACACATATATTGGTGTTAAAGAGAACAGACATGAAAAACCCTCACTTCCAGTCTTCCACCTGCTTGCTCTACAGAGGTATACCCCAATCAATTTTAGTTTCCCCGTATGACAATGTATGTCATTGTTTTAAGCTTATCTCCCTTCACCATACCCTCTCTTCCCATCCTACCCTGATGGAATGGGGAGAGGAATCAAAGTTGAGATAAGAACAGTTTAATGATTGAAAATAAAGTAAAATACAATAATAATGGCAAATTATAAAACGATGAAAATGAAAAGGGAAAAACCCGGTGATGCTCAAAGCAATTGCTCACCACCCACTGACCAATGCCAGACCTGCTTTCCTGAACTCAGATCAGCTGCCCTTTGTGGGTAACTCTCCCCAGTTTATATACTGAGTATGACCTTCTATGGTGTGGAATAACCCTTTGGTCAGTTCGGGTCACCTGTTCTAGCTGTGCTCTCTCCCAGTTTCCTTTGTGTACCTCCTCACTGGCAGAGCATGAGACAAGAAAAAAGTTCTTGATTTAGGATAAACACAACTTAGCAAAAAATCAAAACATCAGTGTGTTATCAATTCCATTCTTATTTTGAATCCAAAACACAGCACTGTAACAGCTCTGAGAAGAAATTACTGAGTCTGAGAGTTCCGGTGTTCCCATTTGGGTTTCTCTGCACAGGTATTGCCTCAGGATCCTCCAATTAGTGAGGTAATTAAATATATTTATTCTTTGCATTTCAGCTGTGGTTTTGTGGCTTTTCTGGCTGCCTGCATCGACTCAAACATCCTTACAAGTATTTATATACTTGCTAATCATTTCCGTACTTGCTGGAGTAAATAGTACAAGCCTCTGAAAGGAGAAGATGAATTCAATTTTTCTCAAAGGAAGAAAAGTTTGAGGTTTTAAAACCTGAGGGAATAAGAGATATTTTCTTAACCACTGAGTTTCTTGGACAGAGCAGAGTACAAAACCCATGCTTCTTGTAAGTACAAAACACATGTTTCTAGCTTCTTAAAATATTTGGTATACAAAATTGTAAGTTTAATCCTGGGTCAGATAGAAATTCGAGTATCATGGAAAGTCAAGTACAGCAGCTTGGGCTGTGTATTAACTTTATTAAGAAAATAAAGAAATTTTAGAAGATGTCTTAGTTTCAAATTTTATCTTTTCCACTACTTCTAGGCCTATCTGTCCTTTTTGGATTTGAAACAAGATGGAGATATCATACATGCATTCTATTAGGAAGGAACTTTAAATTTCTTTCGTGCTCATAATGCCTTGGTGTACATTTGCAGAAGCATCTTTAGGTTTGAGGAAATGTAGTATTTCTATTTTGTGGTCTATTCACTGAAGCTTCTCAACTTGCCTTTTAAAAACATGAATGTACATAGCCTATTTCAGCAAATTTAAGGTAAAGCGGGTTGGATTTTTTCATTATTATTTTTAATTTGTTGTTTGCTTTTGCTAAGAGAACATTATTAGGGACAAAAATGATGGTTCAAAAGCTGGTCCTGAGCCTCTCTTCTGGTTGTATCAACAACCAAATTATTTCAGTTTTTGACTTAATGAAATTTATATCCTAAAGTGACAGCAAACTGGCCATGGCTGCAGTCTGCTATTGCATATAGTTTCCTGTGAAGTCTATTTCAGTGCCATAATCTCCTGACCATCCTCACCTGGCTTGGTATTAAAAAGTTTGAGTCCTTTGTCGTCATTCTCCTTCCTAAAAAGGCTCTTCTAATGAAGGCTGTGTCTGCAGCTATCTCTTCTCAGTGGTGGGCTCATTCTCTCTTGCTGCATAAGCAAAAAATGAGAACAAGTTTTCTCTATTCAACTTTGGTGATTTCTCTTTTCTTTTTTATTGCCGGGAGAGTGGAAAGGAAACAATGCAGCACAAAAAAAGGGAAACGACATCATGAGATGCACTTGGCAAAGCATCACTCATCCCCAGCTGCTGTGTACAATTGTACTAAAGATGCTATCAGTTTCATAAAAAAAATTATAGACATTTTTCCTTGTTGCTGGCTGAAACTCACTTATGGGGAAAGTAACTGAAAGAAACTAACAATAGCAGCTATTTAGCACAGGGAGAAGCTTTGTAGGGGACAGAGTTTTGGCACACAAGACACCTCACCATCAGTCATCTGGAAAATTGTTTCCAGTTGATATTAGGCTTTATCCCAGTTGGGGTTTTGTTGGTTTTTTGGGGTGTGGTTGGGGTTTTTTTTGGTTTTGGTTGGTCAGTTGGTTGGTTGGTTGGTTTGGATAGGGTTTTTTTCTTTTTTTCATTAGATGCACTCTTATGCTGCAGGGTTCTCTTTGGAGTGTTTAAAATGTAAAATTTTTATATAGAGAGAAACTTATGCATTTCCCTTTCTGAATTTGCATGGGTTTCATAACCAAAATTTTTGTAATCTTATGATTCTTTGAGTGCATGTGATGGCAGATTTACCAGGACATATATGAAAGCTTTGGTACATATGTACTTGGAAATGGCTCTTTGAGATATGGGAAATTGCAAGCATAAGAAAGGAATGGGGTTCAGTCATTTTTCTTTGATTGCTTTTACTTGTTTCTTTCTCACTAGGTCCTTCTAATTGAGAAGTACATTTAGGAGTGAGAATTTAAGAGGACTAGAAATGAACATTCATTTTGTTTAAGCAAAATGAGCAAGTTGATTTTGTTAAGCTTTACAGATGATTGTGTCATTTGTGACGCCACACAGTGATTTCAAAGGGAATCATATTTTTAAACACTGCTGGTTTGGATTCTCTGCAACTCTCTTTCTCTTTGGAGACAGAAATATAAACAGTTTAAACAAAGGAATTCTTAAGGAAAAAATTTTGTTTATATCAGTTTTGCTTTAGGAAGCAATTTCATGTCACGACCTTCTTATTGCATTAAATTCTGTGAAGTTTTGAAAGCTTTTTAGACCACAATTAAAAAAACATGTTTGGATAATTAATCTCTGTATATTATTTTGACTGGATTCATGAGACTACACAGCAGATTTGGCGCACTAAAAGTTGCTTTTCACTCTAGAAACACAACATGTGCCAGCTTGACTGGGACAGTTTATTGTAAACCTCTTTCAGTAGTGAGCTTAAAAGATTCACTGTGTGTAGGTTTTGGGGTTCAGTCGGGAGATCTCTATAAGCAGATCTTGGGACAAATGGTTTATTGCAAAGGGCGTGGGTATAGGGGCACTGCTCAGAGCTGCCAGACTCAGCTCGGAGCAGGCCCAAGAGAGCAAGAGAGTAAGCGGGTAAGAGAGAGAGAGAGAGAGAGAGAGTGTAAGAGTGTGCGAAGAGTAAGAGAGGAATGGAATGGAATAGAATAGAATAGAATAGAATAGAATAGAATAGAATAGAATAGAATAGAATGCTGAAGTTCTGGTTACAATACAATAAATCATCTTCTGTACTGAATATTCTAATTGTCACTAACCAATCTAATACAAGATACAAATCCTATAGCATTTACATACAGCCTATAAGAGTTCTTATATTACCATAGAGTGTTACATCTTAACTTCTAAAAACTACTCTTTGGACCCCTTCTGCTGAGCTAGTAGGGTCTGCTCTGACCCTTGGACCTGCCTGCAAGCAGAGGGTATTGTTCAATCAAGAGGGGATTACCTTCAGTCGGCCATACCATTGTTTTCCAGTTGTTCAGTAACTAAGACTTGGTATTTCAAAAGTGGCTTTCATTTCGATGTTGCCTGTAGTTTTCATATTCCCAAAATCTTTTGTCAGGCAATCATATTTATAAGGCTTTCCTGTTTCATCTTCCCCAACAACTGTGTCCTAAAGCATATGCAGCATGATACCCTTGAGTGTTTCATACTATTGTGAGGAATGTAAATGTTATATTCATTCCAGCATATATTACTCTTTTTTACTGATACCACTTGTTCTCCACCTCTCGTCTATATATTCTTATTTTTTTCTTGTTATCACAGGAAGTTAACACTAACAAGAAACATAGTCTATGCTTAGGAAAGCTTTAGAAGAATCAGCTACAGTAGCAATGTACAAGAAAGCTCAGGGTTAGAAAATGCCTTCACCTTACTAACATAAAAATAAATTTTAAAAAAGACTGAGTAAATATTTTTTTCATTAATTAACTGAATTATGATTATGAAATCAGGCTCATATTTCCTCTTGGACAATTTAATGAAAAGGGGGGAATTCTCATAACCTGAATCTGAAGTTGAATGTTCTCTGTGCTGGAATCACACACTTCAGCCACTTTGTGCTGAAGACATACTTTTGCCATTGCACAGAAAACTCCTCTGTCTTTCTTACCATAGGGAAGTACCTGCTCAGCTGGAGCAATACAGATCTTTATATATTTTTGTGCTCAGCAAAATCTGGACAGAAATATATTATTAAGTGCAAAGCTGTTGGGTCTTGACCCTGACCTGAACATAAATGTTTTGCTAGTATATAACATCACCACTTCCTCATGGTACAACTGGGATTAATTAAGTGGATCACTCATATTTCTTAAGAGGGGACAATCACCTTCTTATGCAGGGCAGACTGTGAACCTTTACTCACTCTGATGTACTCTGATGAGAACTTTCTAACATTATTGACTTCTGTGAATTGCAGAGGTGAAGGTTTTTGGGTCCAGCATTTAAGATGTGTGAATTGCTTTTGATTTCACTTCTGACAGTTGGAACTGAGATCCCAGATATAACAGAGAGAATGTTTTATGATTGGCCTTTACTCTTTTGTCGTCAGTATAAGTGGTACTTATAAGGAGACGCATATATTCTTTATTTTACCATAAAATATCCTTGACAGGCAATTATAACATATATGCAGAAAAGAAGGACCAAGTTTATGAAGAAGAATAATTTATATACTTGGAGCCAAACTTACAATTAGTATAAATATTGAACCGTAACTACAGTCAGAATTAGAGAATAACAGGTAAATTCACAAGTCTTTGGCAGCTTTTACATGAAAACCTTTCTCTATAGGTTTATAAGCAACCTGGTGTGGAAATCTTAACTTTAGCTTCCTTTAAGCTTTTTTGATAAATATACAAAAGATTTTGAATTTCCATCTTTATGACTTAAATTCTGGAATTGTTTATGAAAACAGCTTCCAATATTTTTACTTTAGATTCTTCTGTGAAGCTTCAATTGAACTACTTTCTTAGTGGAAAAAAACACTGACACCATTGCCTTTTTTTCCCAGATGTTAATTACCTAAAATGTCTAGATTTGTGCATTTTATAATGTAAGCAATTGTTTCCGGTGTTTCAGAGGGATATTTCTAAGAATATGTTCCATAATGTAGGAGCTGTACCCATTTTCTTCAGGGAAATATTTCCATGGTACTATGCACTGTGGTGCAAGGAAACATTTCAGAATGAATTTCCTTGGCTTACTGGTGGTAGTTACTTGAAAAGTACCTTGGGTATGATGTATGTTCCCTTACCAGAGATATTTTTATTGAGAGCTTTACAGAAGAAATTTTCTGAAACTGAGGTAAGTCTGCCAAAAATAACACAATAAAAGCTAAATATTTTTGGGTGGATTCTGCTCAAAAGTCTCAAGAGGATTTGATAACTGATTTACCAGCAACAGCAAACTTCCTTAGAATCTAGTGACTAGCTGGCATCTGGCTGACAAATGCAAGTATTAAGAAATCCTCTGCAGATTATCTGTGGAAAAGACTTGTAACCTAGATGCATAACAAGACTATTTAGCAGAGACTGGAAAGAGATTAAAAATTATTTTAAATATCCAACCTGAATCTCCCCTTGTAAAAATTGAGGCCATTTCGCCTTGTTCTACTGCTAGTTGCCTGGGAGAAGAAACTGACCCCCACCTTGCCACAATCTCCAGTCAGTTGTAGAGAGCAAGAAGATCTCTCCTGAGCCTTCATTTCTCCAGACTATACCTCCCCAGCACCCTCACGAGCTCCTCATCAGACTTGTGCTCCAGACTCTAATTCATGTGGGCTGGCTGCCATACCCGAGTGCTGAGGGTCTGTGCCATGTGCTACAGAGGCCTGTTGTGATGGACTGAGGGTAGTCCAGCAGGGGTGGACACAGGACCAGGGCACCCATCCTGGACTTGGGGCTGGTGCTGGTGGTGGCAGGAGCCCCAGATCCCCAGCCACTCCACAGGGCTGCATGAATGGGGTGGGAAAGTGGCAGATCTCAGACCATGGTGGGGTAGGAAGGAGAAGATATATAGCAGGACCTGGTGTAGTAGCATAATGGCCAGGGCAGGGTAATGGGCAACTGTCCTATCTATAGTTTCAAAAATGCAGTAATTTGTACCCAGTGCACTTATAAAAAGAAATTTCTGCACATTTTTATGCTCATATGCTGGTGCTATACAAAAAACTTGTGTCTCCACACTAGATTTTCACAAATAAAATTTTAATCTTATTTCCTATCTGGTATTGAGTAGGACATCACCTTTAAACCAAATCCTTGGTTTAAGACAGAAAGTCTGAAAAATTTAGAGAATTTTGATGGCTGAAGTAATCTATCATGATTGAGTCAGTTCTTTAAAGTTGAAAGAATGAGTGCAGAATAGTTACTTGTTCCTGGTCCTCAGAAAAACAGATATTGACCATGGTTTTCTGCCATTGAATTTGATCAGGATGTTAGAAGAAATTTAACTGTATTACAATTGCACATGTAGAGAATGGTTAAACCTTAAAAATGTGACACTGTCCTCTCAAATCACTTCAAAGTACTCTTCAGATCCACTTATCCAGAAGTCTTCAGTGCTTGATTTTCAATACAATAGTTTCATTATAGATGACAGACTTCCCTTGCAATAGTTCTAGGTAAAAAGTCAATCTCTACTGGTGTTCTGCTTTGCCATATATAGGATATTAAGTTTATTTTCAGTTGAGCATCAAAGGAAGCGTGTCTGTACATACACTGATTTATAGTTACTGTAAAGATTGAGGTTCTAGATGAATCATCACATAAATTAAATTGCAGCACGTATCTCAGACCAGAGTTATCCCACCTTACTCTACATGTGCTGTTAGCATTTCACTTTGTACTTTGCCGGGAGCTACATTTGCCATGTAATCCTGAGCTGTTCTCTCAGCTATGTCAGAGGCTCTTTACGTGTAATAGAACTGTATCTAAAATTATATTTACAAGTGTATATTATGCAGCCTGATTCACAAGTACAGACATACTCCGGTAGTTATCATTCGCCCTCCATTTCCCCCCTTTTCCTCCAAATCTAATGGATCCTGTTCCCTGTTAATAAGTAAATTGATGGAATTACAACATTGCAAGAAAAAAATATGTTCACAGAATGTTGAATGAATTGTTTTCATGCCACCATAAAGCTTGTTATTTCTCATATCTATTATTTTGTTTTATGAGAGAAGGGTCAATTTTAAAGACTCCCTGAAGAAAAGTAAATAAATATTACTGGAGAACTGGTCGTTAATCCTTTTGAAAGTGCAAACTCCTTTTGCAGTTACTTAGATGATAGAAATATTTTGAGCTGTTCTCATTTTAACTTGAATAAATGAGTAGCCTTAGAGGAATCAGTAAGTAAAAATGCTTCTTTGAAGACTGAACCATACTACCATAAAATATACATGTTCAGCCAAATAATTTTAAATAAATAAATAAATAAATGAGAGCAATAATAAATAGCAATAACAATAACAATATTAATAAATAAAAAAGTAGTAAGCATTTTGCATTCCCTTATCACTAAATTCTCCAATCCTTCTCTTCATTTCTCTGGTTTATCCAAAATTACCTTAGGCAAAGAAAGAAGTAGTGTTATTTATTTTCTCAAGGGAAGGATAAAGTTTGACATCACTTATCTCCTTAAGAACTCACACTGTTATGCTTCAGCGTTATACAGATACAGTGGGTTTACGCAGTACAGATAATGAGAATATTCTATGATATGTGACCCTTTGACATGCATGTTCATAATATTCTCTACAGGAAGGATAATTTTAGCCTTTTCTCTCTTCCAGAGAGTTTGTACCTGGATAGAAATTATGGCATGGCCCATCATCCAGTACATCAAGATGAGTGATTGAGGGGTAAATGCACAGAAGTGTTGTGATGTTGGACTGCAATGTGCTTTTCTGCAAAAAGTACCTGCAGGGTGCCTTAAAGGAGGTATTTCTCTGAATGGGGAATTCACAAAATAGTGCAACCTGAAGAGAAATCCATAAATGCTGGTCAATGGGAAGTGAAAGGGGGAATTTACTGCGGACAGTATATTCCAGTAGGTGGGATGGTAAAAAATTCATGGTTTTCTGAGTATTTCTGTGACTAAGCTACTTAATGTTATAGTTAGGGATTAGAGAATTGAATCTCTTGCAGAGATGTATGGCGGGATATGAATATCTTAATGGCAACCCACAACTTCTCCATCAAGATATGCATCCAGACAAGCAGGAGTCCCCTTCAAGTTTTGTTCCATGAATAATGTCTACATGATCTAACAGTGAGTTGTAGATTAAAACTACAGGAGATCTTGACTTGCCAAACTGTTATCCTGCTCACTTTCTAATATGCAGAAAAACACTGGAGCGATTTAAGTTTGCTATTGAAAAATGCAAGACAGTTTCATAAGAAGTGTATATGTATTTTCTATTTATGGATGCAGAAGAAAACACAAGAATTAATGTAAAGTGCTTTCTATATTGTAAGAAAAGCTACAGAATCTGGAATGGCAGATGTAATCACTAAGACAAAAGAATCCTAATGATATTGTAGAGATGCCTGAGAGGAATCTTTTCTCTAAAGGGAAAGTCCTAGCAGAGAGATACAATGAACCACTACATAAAATAATACAGAGGTGGAAAAATTATGTAAGGCAGTAAAATGTCAAAACAAAGAGATAGGAAAAAGAATAAAGAAATAAATATACTGTAATTAAACTTTGCTATTCACAAGCCCCATTTTGTTCTATAAAAAAAGTGGTGAAATAAATTTAAAAAGTGCACAGTGGAATCAGGAGAAAATTGACCACAAGCTGAATCTTTAAAGGAAGGAAGTGAAGGAATGAGGGAACTAAGTAACTATAGTGACTTCATTGCAGCTAGATGTCTGAGTCTTAGATTAAGGAAATGGAATAATATACTGCATATTAGCAAAATAATATCACAGTAATACTGCTGGATGTCTGAAAGAAAATATTTGCAATGTGAGTGAAGGACACACAAAAATCCCTGACATGACTAAAAAGCATTTCTAGGTCAAAAAAGCCCTTTTGTGCTAGGGGCAATACAAGTGAAAAGAAACCATGAATGCAGTATCTAGCACACAATGTAAATGAGTATGTAGGTAATTTGGTATTGGGCTTAGAGACTTTAGACGCTAAAGCACACTGAAGTAGAAGTATAGTAAAGAAAACTAGCAATGGTATTAAATAATATTAGTTATGATTCTAATGTTGAAAAAATAGCGGTAATCCAGGTGCAAAGCTCCTGTATAGAGTTTTTTTTTTTTGTGATAGCAAAATCTATGCATGAAGCAAACATTTAATAATAAGTAGGAAATTGACGAAATGCCAGAAATTAAGTATCAGCGAGATACAGAATAAAAAGGGAGAGTGCTGCTGAAGTTCCAAGTACGAGGACAAGTATTCTTTCTCCTTTATCATTTAGACCTGGGTATTTGCTAGTTACTATCAGGAATACTGGGCAAATTAAAGAACTATTCAACAATAGTCAAAGTAATAAAACATAAATGGAGACCATGAGAGAGGGCACATGTTTACTAAAGGAGAAATGCTCAATTTCTTACACATAACTTGAGTAAACAGTTTCACTGTAAAAAGATGTTTGGAACTATTGCTAGAAACAAAATGTCCTCAGCTGGACAGTAGAGGTTGACACTTATGGAAGAAAGACCTCAGGCCAAAAATTACTCTTCTGTTCTCCTGTAAAAGCACATTCAGAGTTGTGGATTGTAAATAATAGGTCCTTCCTCCTTTGTTTGTATTATGCAAGAAATCTTTGGTGCTGTTGACAAAGTAATAATAACATGAGGCACAGTGGGGGTTCTCACTGAAAAGCAATGTGGGTTCTCTTGCAAAGCAACATGAAGTAATGAAAAGCCCACAAGAGGATTTCTTCAAACAGAATTAGTAATGAGACAGTAATAAAGTACGTTTCTCAGGTTTTTATTCACAGTTATGTCACAACATAGCTTGCTTTTCTACTTGAAAGATATCATAAAGCTTTCTGGGTCATTCAAAAATCACAGTGACAGGGACAAGGGTGGCTAGTATAAACATGAGTCTGGCTTCACTCCCATTTCAATTACTTTTTAAAAAAAATTAAATAAAACCCATAAAATTAACAGTAAAGAAACAGAAAATTAATCCAGGGATATCTTGGGCATCCCAGTAGCTGTCTGGTCCTCTAGGAAAGCAGAAGACACAGTTTCAGCCCACTGCTCCAAACAGGGTCAATCCAAAAGATTTGAAGTGGCCTCATCTCTCACCTGTATGAGTACTCAGCTATAGAACAGCTTGCTTTGTTGGAGCACAGTTAAAAAGGAGCTGGAGAAAGGACAGCTATGCAGTTATGGGGTCATACAGGCAAGACAGCTGAGGACTGCATTTGATTTCAGAGCTGAAATCCCTTTGATGACTCTGATCTTCGCAAGTGATCTTGTCTTTTTCTCATCTCCTCTGTGGTCTACTGACTGATGCTATAGCAGCATTACTGACCTAACATTTCAGCTGCTGTAGGACAGATAGCTGCTTCTGGTGTCCATGGCTAAACACTTAGCCAGGCTGAGCCATATATCTCCTGATGAGCTAAAACAGCACTTCAGTGCATAGGTTCCTCCTATTTCTCTTATCCCTATCAGCAAACTTGCTGTCTGTTATGTCTTCCTACGGAATTATGGTGTTGGTTTTCAATATAGGTGAATAAACATGCATTTTACTCTTCTCCATTTTACCTCAACAGAAGCAGACAATCTTCTTTAAAATTAGACAAGGGTCTTGCAGAAGGTTAATTTTGAAATGCCATGGGAATACAGGAAGATTGTGTATGACTGAATGCTTGTTATGCAGAAAGCTTCACAGGAACTGGTAAAGACAGCAAACAAAACAGAGTGAAAGAAACTGGATTGGTGAGTACAAAGGCTGATGGTTCTCTTCATACACTAATGAAAAAAAAAAATAGATAAAAAGCTAATGGATTGCCCAAATGGATTGACTCTAATTTACAGCATGAAAATATATAACCTCAAATACATCCTGGGAGTAGCTCTGAAGATGCTATTTATCCTTTTAAAAATTTGGCGGAATTTGTTCATCACTGGTGTATTGGTACTTGAGTTGAGAGCACTACAATAGGGCCTCTATCATCCCAGCTCAGAATTTTTTCTGTATTCTTGTGCATGTTGTCCAGTGCAAAATAAATGGTCCTTTAATAGGGATTTTGACTCTCCCTTTGAAAGGATGTCTTCTGTTTAATAGTCTGGACATTTTGGTATTTTTTATGGTATTTAGCCCAGATTTTCTACATTCAGTGTCATTTGAAAGTCTAGGATAACTCAGGGACATTAACATTCACATCAGTCTTAGAGATCCTACAGTTTTAAAATTCCCCAAAATTAATATCCAGTAGATAAGAGGAGAGGCAGAGGAAGAGAAAGGAAAATATTTGTGATTATCAGTTATCTGTAGTCTCAGAGAGTTAATGATGGCAGATTCCTTTGAAATACTGCTGAGAAGAAGCAGTCATTCCCTTTTTTGCCATCTTTTGGCTGCAACCCTCTGGATCAGCAAATATCATCTGAGGTTGCAAATTCTACTTTATGCCTTTACAGAAAAGCATGTGCCATAAGCCAGGAAATAAAATGTAATACTGTAGGGATTACAAGATCTAAGGATGAGAATACATTTACTTTCACAAGAGTATTAATATTCTGGAGCATAGTGAGAGATCTATGCACTTAGAATAAAATCCTGATCTAAGGAAAAGCAATAGCATACTTTAAGGTAGGTTATTGAAGCCTCTTTTTTCCTTAAGACAGTCCTTTTAATCTGTTTTCTTTTTGCTCAGTGCTGCTAGGATTTTCAAACATGAAATCAAGAGGCTGGAAGTGTCTTGTCATGCTGTCAGACATCAATAAATAAGCGTCAAAATATGAGTGTAATTTTACTTCAAATAGTGGTTAATTTCTTTAAAGTGCTTAAATATTTTTCTCATTGGTCTTAGTGATAAAAATAGTACGAAAATTTGTCTATATAGTTTATGAACTATATATATTATATAATAGAACTTCTTAATTTGCATTCCTTTCTTGGGTAATAAGTCATGTTCAGGATAGGCAAGTCATCATTTGTGTTTATGATTCGAAATACATGCCTGAGAAATGTACTTTAAATTGGTATGTGATCCCATTCTAGTTTGAATTTTTTCATGATAGATGATTTCTTTTTCCTCAGTGTTTCACAGAAATATTACATTTGTTCATTTTATGCCAGGTGCTCATGATAGAAGCAAGCAGTGAAGTTCAGATCCTCTCGGGAATATTTCTGGAAGAATTGAACTGTAGCTTTTGCCTTCAACTATGATGCAATATCTATTCCAGGGAAGTTAAAATTCCCCTACCCACTTCTACACGTGCTCACCAGTACTCAGTATTCAGTCACAGAAGAACTTTAATAGAAAAGGAGAAGGGAAAAAATCCAAATAGGTACCTAAGCCACTAATATTAAATAGATTTGCAATTTTGTGGTGCAATTGGATGCTAGTAGAATGGAGCCTGGCTGTGGCTTACAGAAAAGCACTCTTCCAAAGCAGATAGCATAAAACTTTCCTCACATATCTCTGACAGTAAAAATCAGGCCAAATTTCCTGTACTCTCAGCATTGGAAGACTTGAGACCAACCTTAAGTAAGGACTGGCAGACATGTTTAGGTGTTTGGTCACCCAGACAAGTGGAAAATGCTCAAATACTATTTCTAAATTTCCTGGTTGAAGTGCTGTGTATTCCTGTGCATCATGTCAAGTCATTTTGTGGCACATTGTCTAACAGAATGTGACTGATGCTATGCCTCAGAAACAGAAGTAATTGACAGTGCGTAATCTAATTCATGAAAACATGACCTTCAGAAGATGTACTTTGAGATATATGGCATGTAATATTCTCAAATATCCTTTCCCTTAATTTCTGTTCACCTGACTGCGGACTTTTCTTAGTGGCTTGTCCCTCATGACAATGTATTTGGTGTCATTCCTTTTCAGAAATATCTTTTAATTTCCACAGTCTTTGAACCAGGATTTCCATATTTTTCCATCTTGTAATAACTTGAACAGGTTATGTTGAGTATTTCAAAAATTTGGAAGTGGAATTCTTAATTTTTTCTTTGGAATTATGAAAGTTTAGATGTGATAAATTAGACTCATGTAACAATTAAGATATGAATGTGTACTCTGCATACAGTTTTCTTTCATGCATACTTGTAAGCTGTTATATCTTTAAAGAGTTCCCTAAAAATCTCAATGAGTGTGGTAAATCAATTCATAAACTGTAACAGCTTTCTAATGATTTCGCTTCAAATGGAAACTAAATGAAAAGAGTCTTGGTTAATATATTTGATTCAACTGTATTATCCTTATCTATTATCCTTTCAATATTTTGTAATCTGGAAAACATAGGTTAAACTATGTTCTGTCACTTAACATAAAATTATCAATAGATATGTTATTCATAAAATGAGATAATAAGCACACAAATACTTAATTCATCCTGTTTCCTTTAGTTTAATCTTTGATAGAAGCTGATCAGTGCAACTTATTGGTCACAAGTTATTTATTCATGATTTTAGAACTATGAATAATAAAATTCAAAATTATAGAAAAAATTTTTATGAAATAATGACAAAAGTTATTAACATATATTTTGGACTTTAGTAGAAGCTTTTTAATCTGAACATCAGATAGTGTCAAGAAACTGATAGTTTTCTATGGTGACAGCATGTTACTTTGACAGTTGCACTGAAATACTTCATTCGAGCACTAAGGGAAATGTAGTGGCTTTGTTGATCTTCCTATGAGAGAATTATTTTGCTGCATTGCTATAATCTGGTATTGTACATTAGAAATAAGCCTTATGAAACATCACCCTGAAGGTCAAAAATAATTCTGTTATGAATTTAAAACAAGTGTTTGAAGGGAGGAAAAGAGGTTTGCAAACATACAGCTCTGTCTCCTGCAAATCCCATGGAGATTCTCAACTGCTGACTCCTTATCTTAACATGTAACATAATAACCAATTACTGTCAATGTGATCAGACCCATCAGACTCCTATTGCATTAACCTTATGAACTGGTTCAAGAGAAATGTAATCAATCCATTGCTAAATTAATTGCTAATTTTAAAGTTATCATTAAATAATATTATTCCAAAATTGGCATAAATCATGTGGTCAAGTATCAAATTAGGTTTCAAGAAAGGCAAAGGAGTAGCAAGCTCTATTCAAAGGATTTCATTATATTCATTTGCTCAGAGCATTGAGAGGTCATAATTTTAACTTTGTATGGGTCCAAACCATATGAAAATTATTCATGTCACCGAAGGCCAGCAATAATTCCTTTAATTCCATGGCATATTAATGACCAACAATGAATGGGCCCCTTCAGTGTTCCATTTATTGTCTTAAATATGAAAATGTTTTAGAGATTAGAGGGGAAATTTTTTGAATTAATTAACTGAACTGATGCTCAAGGGAACTGGTACAAGATTTTCAGACAAAGGCTGAGAATTTACAATAATGACATTTCTTTCATAGTTATAAAATATAGTACCAGAGGGACTTTGAGGCACTCTTAACATTTTAGCTGATGTCTGTTGAGGGTTTGAGATTCCTCTGAAAGCATCAATTATGGCATGAAAGGCATCACATTGAAATAGCCGTGAGGCCCACAAATTTCACCATTGAAATGGGATGGGATAACTGACAAAATGGAAATTCAGACTGTAAATGGAGACTCTTAAAGTAATAGGATCATTTATAAAAAAGTGATTTTTCAGGAAAGGTAATGTGCAAAAACCAAGAAACACTACTGGCTTCAAAAGGAAAGCTACAGAGTTTGTTCCTAAGTTACACTTGAGTGAGTGTAGTCTCCCAAAAGCAATGGGGAAACAGCAGTAATCTGTGTCATAGATAGCAGAGACAAGGGCCATCCAAGCTTGTGACAGGTCTGTGTGATATTACAGCCCTTGATTGCTGCCTGCTATCTTTTCTTGGTTGTTCATGCATCAGTGATCACCAAATATCCTGAACTGTGTTCTGATTCTGTGATGTGAACAAACAAAAATTTACATCAGCTTAATTTCAATATTGGCTAGCCTACATGGAGTGGTCTTTCAGCTGATGTTTCCAAAGGATAAGGGCTTCAGTACTCATGTAGTCATATATGTAGCGGCATGATACTTTTACAAATGGAGTTTGCTGTGATAATTTAGAAAAAAAAAAAAGAAACTTGAAGACTGTACAAAAGGCCCTCTTCTGCTCTTCATACATTTTCTTTTACTCTTTTACACGTATTTTCTTTTTACTTTTCCTGTATTCCACATAGGAATTTCTCATGTTCTCAGTTTGATCCATCCCACTATTAACAAGGACATTCCCTCTTGTAAGACAACACTGGCCAATGTGGCCACCAGTGTATCACTAATATTTATTGGCACTAGCTCCTGAAGCTGGGCCACGCTTGGTTTCTACCACTCTCAGGTCTGCAGAAAGTCTTCTGAATTTAAAGGAAAGACATTTAAAACTGAAATAAAAGCTTTAAAATAAATGTATCTTCTCTGTGCTGTGCTAACAGAGCAGCTGAGAAAGCATGTGACAGCAGCATACAATTTCTACTGCAGAGTTCAATGCATTGCAAATGGATTTTTCATGACTAGGTTTCTGATGACTAGTATAACCTAGGGAGCTATGTAGTTTAGTCTAATTTACACTGAAAAATGAATAACACTAAGGAATAGGCACATAATAAAAATAAATGGAAATACCTCATCATTTTAAATACCATAAATTTTCCAATATGATGTGGAAACAAAAAATCCCAAATTTTGATCATACCATATAGCATCTAATTTATAGAACAGACATTCTATCAGATGTCTGCTCCTATTATCCTACGATTTTAAGTTTTCACATCTTTTTTTTCTCTGCATTTCAGAAAACTGAAATCTAAATTATTCAGTTTAGTGTTGCTTGCATATTCAAAGCCATTGACTGTGAATAGTTATGTCAATATGATAGGTATATGCACTCACAGACTAAGTGGTGAGGAATACAGCTGATCATGTATGCACAGTGCTTTGCTATCATGAGTTTAAATTGGGAATATGTTTTGATCAGATTATTAAATCTGTTTGTAAGATACAATTTGATATATCAAAACATTTTGTTGCAAGAGAGAGGAAGAGAGAATCCAGGACTAAGCAGAAGAGAGCTTCATCTGTAACAATTAACCTTTTCATAGTAAATAGTAGGGTCAACCAGTAAAACAGTTAAAGAAATAACTTTAAAGAAATAATTAATATAGTATTATTATTACACTGACTAATGTATCAATATGAAAATTAAACATTTATACACATTAAATACTTTTGTGCATTAACAATTTAATCATTCTCTTACTTCATTCTTTGCGAAAAAAGGCTGATAGATATCAGCACATAGATAGATCAGCATGCTGATAGATGCACATTGCTACCTAGTGAGTATATTATCCTCCCAAAAAACACTGAGAAAGGAGTTCTTTTTACCCCATGAAGTTTTTATTTTTATCTAGATTGCATTGGTCTCATTTTTCAGTCCCATGGTCCTTGAAGCTTTGAATATATATGCAGAAAATCTTGACATTCCCTATGATTATCACTCAGGTATAACCCCTGAAATTAAGCATTCATTTGATTTCACAATATCTTTTTGCCAACTTGATTGAAACATATTCACACAAGAGTCAGGTTTGATATAAAAATAAATTATTAGACTTGGTTTTGGAATTTTCTTTGCAAAAATATTTTTCAGACTTTGTTTTGTATCTAATTTTATTTTTCTATAAACTTGTCTTTTTACCGTTAGCTAAGACAGTGAGATTTTGAATTTCTTTTTAAGGCTAAAAATATTGATCATTTCACTTCAGCTACAGTGAATCTTTACAATTTTACTCAAATTGCATTGAAAAAAAGTAAACATTTAACCGATTACAGTAAGAAATACCCTCAGCTGAATGTATCTCAGGTTTCATTGCTTTCACTAACAGGAAGTAGTATTTTCAAAATCTTGTGTGATAGAATTTGCAATTGGGAAGATCCCATTGTTATCAAATGTTAACAGATTTTTGACTGTGGTGGGTTAACCTTAGCTGGATGCCAGATGTCCACCCAGCCATTCTATCACTTCCCTCAGCAGGATGCAAGGTGGGGTGCGAGAAAATAAGATGGAAAAAAACCCTTGCAGATCTAGATAAAGGCAGCTTACAAAAGCAAAAGTGAAGCAAAAGCAAAGGAAAAAAGTCAAAAGATTTATTCTATACTTCCCATCAGCAAGTGATGTCCGGCCACTTGCTGGGAGGCTTGACTTTACAACAAGGGGTTACTCCAGAAGGTAAAAGTTGTAAATAATGATTGCAGCCCCCTTTCCTCCTCCTTTCTCTTACCTTTATACCTGAGCAGATATCGTATAATATGGAGTATCCCTTTGGTCATTTTGGCTCAGCTATCCTGGTTATGTCCCCTCCCAGGATTTTGACCACCCCCCTCCTACTGGCGAGCAGGGAACACTGGAGAGACAGGGCTGATCCTATGCCAGCGCAGCCCAGCTGTAGCCAGAGCTCCTGGTGTGTTATCAGCGCCTTGCTAGCCACCCACGCAAAGCACTGCGAGGGCTGCTGGGGGGAAAACTGTCTCTGTCTTAGGCAGACCCAACACAAAGAGCAGGTGAAAAACTACCATGTGTAAGTATGAAAAAACTGTAAGTAGGGTAACCATCTGCCCTACTCTGGCGCCTTAAAGAGTCAAATATTGTTCTCATGTTACACCAGCATGAATCTGGAATGTCACAGGTAAGTATGGCAGGGTTTGTTTTTGTACACACAACACAGGGCATAACAGGTTTTTGTATAGACTGCTGTAGACTTGTCAATAAAATATAAGAAAGCAGTCTTCAAATTTCTCATTTTTAGTCTGTCTTCAAGACTCTTGTAACTGTGCAGTATCACAGTAACACAGTTTAGACTGAAAATATGTTTTGGCTGTTGGTAGGGTTGATTGAATGCATTTAAATTTCCAAGATACTGCTGTAATGCCTGGAAGCAAGCTATTGATGCAGTGACTCATGTTTTGATCCAGTTATGTTCATCTAGTTTCTGCATATGCGACATGCATCATACCTTAGCACTGAGAAAAAAAAGGAAAAAATTAAAAAATTCTGTGACTCTGAGATCTTACTACATAAAACACATATACACCTTGTACAGGAAAAAACTAAGACCTAGAAATATATGTAAAAGAGATGGCAATTAAAAACCCCCAAATCCTATAAAAACAAAACCCAACCAACCAACCAAAATAAAACTCAAAACCACAAACCTAAATGACTATACATTTCTTACCTGGCCACTGGAGGAGTTGAGTTTCTTGTTATCTACATCAAATTTCAAGAGACAGAGATTCATAACTGAAAATTATACCTGTGAACGCTGTCCTCCAAGCACATGTGTGGCAGCTTGATCCCAATCTACTGAAATGTACTTTATAAGATATGATGAAATATTTGATCATATGTCTAACACAAACCTTATCTTTCCAATGTTAGGCTTATAATATTAATTTCCTGTTGGAACTCTGGGTTCTGAGAATTTCAGCCTTTCAGTCTGAGAGGCAGTGATCCTCAGAAGTACACTGTATTCGATCCAAAACCCTTGGAAAAGCTTCCTAAATTGTGTGATAGCACTGAGGTTGTTGCTCTGTAATTAAAAGTTATGTCGCTGGGTGAAATATGTAGAAATGTAGAAAATTAGTTTTAGAACATATAGGTAGGAATAGGTTACAACATGCAGGATTTTGGGTGTAGATTTTTGTCTTCTTCTTTCTCCTTCTTCTTCACAAATCTGAATGCTCTGTCACTGGGTCAAAAGTTCCACACTGCAGAACATGGAAAGTTAGTAATTGGGTTGTAAGTAAAAACATATCTCATAATTGGTTAGTTTAAAAAGTTACCTTAAAAAGCTTTGAAAATTAAAACTCATGGCCATTTTCCACCCTGCCAAAAAAGAGGCACACTCTGTGCAGCTGTGTTACTGATAAGATATAATAAACAACTAAGTTCGAACAAGAATTCTCTATCTCCTGCGTCTCAATTCAAACTCTGGGTAAAAGAACTCGAGATACAGAAGAAAACAGAGAAAATTAATAATTTTCCTTGAATTATTCAAGTCTTTAATAGTCATATGTCAGATTCTGTCTGCATTTTAGAGTTTTCTATTCTCTGACTGGGAGATATCCTTATGCACATAAACAATAGAAGTACCATGTGTCTTCTGAACTTCAAAATTTGGACTGTGGTGCAAAATGTATCATTTTAACAGCTAACTGTTAACTTGCCTAATTTTCAGAATGAAAATAGTTACTTTCAGCTTTTAGAGTACTTAAAGAGGTCTTGCCAGTGACAATCATATTTTGTTTTTTCATAATTCTATAGATTTTCTGGTTTATTTCCTTGCTTCACTTTTTGTTTCAGCACTTTGCCTGTCTCAAGATAGAGAAATTTGTTGAAAATGTATTCCATGTTCCTTTTTCTTCTGCTTCCCACAGAAAACAGATATACAAAAAGTGATCTAAATAGCAAGAATGAAGGGCTCGTATTCTGTTTCATGCACCTAACCAAGTACAAAATATCTTACAGTGCTATGTACAAAGCCACTTTCAAATTATCTGTTTTTGCCATTTCCTTTCTTGAGAACAAACAAACAAAACAACAGTGATTACAGAATCTTTGGTACAAATTTTAGTGTAAATATTTGAACACAGACTTAACCCACCTACTGAGATCCAGTTCTCTCATAAAAGTGCAAATATATGAAAGATGGAACTGAATTTAAATTTTCTCTAATACGGTCTTCATCCCCTACTCATATACAATGAATTAATCAATTTAAAAAGCATCAAACTCTGAATGAAATATTTTGGACGCAGCAATTGATTTTTTTCCTAAATGAAGCAAAACCTAAGCTTCATAAACAGAAAAATAGTGTTTCTGTCATCAAATTTCCATATGTGTTTGTGTACATACTATGTACAAATAAGTAGTCAGTGAAAACTCCTCAGACTTTCTTCAGTTTCTATATCCTTTGATATATATAAACTGTTTCCAACCAGGGGAGACTGATCTGACTTATTGCTGATATTTCTTCCTTGTGATACCATTACCCATTTCAGGAACTCAAGCTATTCAGGCTCTGGAACCGCATTTGTGTAGGATCTATGTTACCATTGAAATGCACCAAATAATGCTGTATAGTGGAAACAAAAAAAAAAAAAGAAAGAGAATAATTTACAGATGTTCTTCTTTACAGCATTACTTGCAGACATGAGACGTAAAAGGTAATCATGCTGTTCTGTTCAACCTGAAACATAAGGTAAAAGTATTATTCAAATTTTTGCATAACCTCTTTCAATGTAAAACCACAGTTTTATCCAAATGGTAATCCACAAGAGATGTGAAAATACTGTGTCTGGATCTTGAACATGCTAACTATTTGTTCTGGATTTACCTAGTATAAAATATACAAATAAATTAGCTTGACAGTAATGCATGCAGGGATCTTCTATAGTTATGGTAATTAAGCCATTAAAGTACTTCACTGGAAGTTTAACATATTTCAGAATCCATATTTTAATTTTTTACATGTAAATCAGTATATAATGAGAAACTGCTCAATATTGCACATACTGGTTTTATTTTGTAATAAGTTAGATTGCATACTGCATATCATCTTTGAAGTTAAAGACGTAATTAAAGGTGATGGAAATACCTTTTCTCCATTTAATATAACAATTTTTTTAAATGCAATTAATAGAAGACAATGTTGAAAATCATTTTTAGTGTGTCTTCCGTGTAGATTTTCAATGCTCTTCTTTCCTTAAATAATCACTTATTATGCTTTATGCGTTGCAGAAGAAATTGCACAGATCCACTTTGAGAATTGTTAGTCTGTTTTTTAATCCTGTATCTTTCCAATAGACAGGAATAGTGCTTGGGTTTTTCTAGGCTAATCCAATTACACCCTGGTAAATTTACAGAAGATAAAGGGTCAAGTTATTATTAAAAAAGCTTTGTAGTGCTACTTTCAGGAAACAGGTTTAGTCCTTGTTACAGCAGTGAAGCTAAAATGATCCTTGCTGGAATGCAGCTCTGAATGTCACCTAAAAGCTGAAAACTGCTGTTAGGGTTTCACCTTCAGTTAATTTTTCTTTTAAAGTGCAGCATTCACACAAGTCTATGTTTCTTAGCAGATGCCATTTGCTGGAAGCAAAAGTAAGGAAATCGGACATCACTAATACTCGAAGACAGAATCTAATGGAAATCGAATCATCCCACAAAATCCATTTGGATCTTATTTATAGAGTTGGCCATGAGTTTATTGACACTTAGGAAAATAGGGTTTTCTTACTGCCCTCAAATGGAAACTGAATGAGTATTTGCCAGTCCAACCACATATCTCTAGTTGCAACTGTATTTTGAACGTGCTAGATAAGGGCTCATAATTTATAATAACACCTTATGTCTTCTGAAAGTCTGGTTGGTACTTGGGAAAAAGCAGGCTTGGTGTTTGGTTTCTCACTTCCCTGATTTGGGCATGACAAGTGAGTATGAAATTCTGCCAAATGTGACTCACTTGCCAGGATCTTGGGGCATTCACTACTCACCAAGCTGATGCTGGCATTTATTTTGTGAATCAATAAAGCTGACCAGCTGGCTGGTAGTCAAAAAAGACCACTGTCCTAATACTTTGAAAATATAACTCATCCACTTAAATCAGGATTGTTTTATTCTTTATTAATGCTGTGTGGATTTCAAGATTCTTAAATTAATGGAAAATGTATGAGGTTGCTACACATGAATAGTGAAATCCTGGTTCAACCCATGTGATAGCATCTCTGTCACTGATTTGAGTGGATTTGGGATTTCCCGTGCAATTTCATAGGAAATATCTCCAACTGCTCTGGCTCAGAACAATTCTGCTGGAGCCCAGCCCACTGCCCCATGAACTGAAGGCTTCTGACCAGGCTAAGGGACGTGGCTACCACATTCTTGTTTGTAGGTCCACCCAGTGACAAACATGAGCGTGACTCTCAGAGACACACATATGGTCACAGGTGTACTGAGAGCTTCGAGAGGAGGTAATGGAAGCAGCATTTTTTACTGTAGAGATAGGAACTGAAGCACTGAAAATTTTGGTACTTGTCCTGCCTATTTCACACCCACAGGGCCTTCAGCAGCTGTCAAGGCATAGAAGATTTAGCCTGCTTGCTCCAGCAAAAACCTCAGATCATCAATAACATAGTCTAGTGACCTAACTATACCATACTTCCCTTCTCTCACAAGATTATCTTGATTACACATTTGCACTTGTCAGCTTTAGTGCACCACTAGTCCTCACCTTTATTTACCATCTTACAAAATATTCCCATTATTCTTGTCTGTCAGACATTAGTCTAGTTACTAAGTTACAACTGTATGCTCCACTGTGATCTCCAAAACAAGTTTCACATTGGAATAATATTGTTCTTTTCACATTATTTTGTTCTGCTGATGCTGGAGTTTTACAACCTTTTCATCCTGAGAAGTCAGAATTTTGATGATATCAATTTAATAACCAATGATCCCTTTATTTCAGCCACTTTCTTTCAAATTCTTACTTCTAGGGAAGAAAAGGAGTAGAAATTTTTTTACCTGGGTTTTAAGCCAAAGAAACCTACTTCCATGTTATTAATATAGGTCAAAATATCTGACCTATTTAGAGTTGTTTATCCTTGATAATGCTTTTATATTTGAGATCTGTGGTACTGCCTACTACTGCATCCCACTTTGTCCTGTTGTAAATCTTCTTTTGGACCCCAGTTAAGGTTTTGTGCTCAGCATTAAAATGACTAAGCCCACTCAGAATCCTTTTCTCTGTAGATAGATAACATTTGGGTTTTGTTTGTTTGTTTGTTTGTTTGTTTTTTCCTCAACTGTGCTTCAATGTCAAAGATTCGCGACCAATGTGTCACCCTTCCACAGTGGAGTTTTACATTTTAGAATTATAGCTTCAATTCAGAGTTAGAGAGCTTCCTTGCTATGGCAAGTTGGATGATTCAGGATGTCCAATGGAAAATTATAGCCATTCATCAACTAAGGCTAGGCAGTCATCTTATATTATAAAACCTTTAGTTTCTGGATGATTGTAAAGTACAGCAGACAAAAATACTCCCATTGTACTCCTAAGGGACCTTTTGGTTCACAGGAAAGAAAAACAGGGATACTGATTTTTTTTCTTTCTTTCCTCCCTGTCTTCCTCTTTTTCACCTTTTTTTTTTTTCCCCTTTGAAACCACAATCTTCCAGGTTGCTTTAAACAGGAATGGGTTGAACATGTTCCAGATTATAGTCTGTGCTTATTCAGTGGCTGCTTTAATTTCCAAAGAATTTGACAGTTATTATATATATATGCTTCCAAATGTGTAGGAAGAGTGGAAGCTGTGCTCTCTCTATTGATTGCTTTGGACAGAGATGGAAGAGAGAGTTGACTTTAGTCTGTTTCGTAGTGAAAGGATGAAAAACACTGGAAATGTTTTTTTTTGACAAAACTGTTTGGTTCACTGCAGGACAATAGAAGAGGTTTTATATCAGTTGCAATAAAACATATGGTTCAACAGTCATCCTACACAATGTGGCATGATTGCTGTTATCTTTGCTAACTCTTTATGTGTTTAATCTATTTCTTTGTATTTATGGGGAAGATCACAAAGAAAAATAAGAAAGCAGACTTTCATGAATTGAGTCTAAGCAGCAGTTAATTTTAGCTTTTGTCAGTCTCTTATCCACTATTTTCATGATTCTGCTAAAGCATTGTAAAGTTTTTGAAAAAGTGTTTTAAGCAACTAGAATTCTGTTCAGGTATCACTGTGTGTAAAAATTTAAGGATTTATGTATTGCAGTGAGCAGGACCTCAAGTCGTTACCCAGGTGTAAAAGCACAATTCTCAAACTAAAGTCAGTAGAGTAGGAGATATGAACTTGCATCAGTTAAGGCAGCTACCAGAGGATTCCACCTAGATCCTTAAACTGCTGCTTGCACATAATTTTCTACATCTTCTTTAGTGGCACAATTTTGAGCTAGAACATATGTCCACAGTAGGGACATGTAGGGATTAATATCTTGTTTTCATTATTTAATTTTCTTTATTGTAATTTTTTTTTTTTTTTTTTTTTTACCAGTATATGCTAACATTTAGCCTTGCAGGAGTGGAACAGCCACAGATGATTTTGTTTTACATTGCATGAATTAAGTAACTGAATGAAACCAGAAGGGAGGAAGTGTATATGACTCTAGCTTTCAAGGGATGCGGCCCTCTTTTGGCAGAAGACCCTTCCGGATTTAATGTCATCCTCATTGTACACTTCTGTAGTGATGTAGGAAGAGACAAAATTTCCTCTATCCATGTCCTCTACTTAAAGAGTTTTACAATTCTGTAGTGAAGGCAATGAAAGAGAGGAAAATTGTGGTGCTGAATGCCTGAGGGATAAAGATTTTAATGAAAGGAAAAAGAAAAGTAAATTCTGCCTAAAAAAGGCAAAAGGGTTAAAGCAGAAAAACGAAATTGCTAGGAACTTTCTCCCAAGAGCTGGGAGAAAATTATTCTAAATAGCTCCACAGAGATTAAAAATAACTTCCAATTTACTTCTCCTATATGCCTATGGTAAAGGTTATTGAATGTGCTATGTTAGGTGTATCTCTTTGGAATTCCGGAAAGAAGGGATAAAGTCTTTTCAGTGTTTTGAAATTTTTTGTATTTTTTTTTAATATATTTTATTTTAGTATTTCCCAACAGAGCTGTACCACCTCAGTGCTATGTCATCATATTCATTAGGTAAATACACAGAGCTGTGGTTGTTATACTCAAACAGAGCTTGTGAATTAAGGAAATTCAGAATTAAAGTGTGCATATGAGAAATCCCAATATCGTGATATAGAAAAGAACACTAAAGCACTGCACGTGAGATAGCACATACTTCAACAGTCATGTAATTATGATGAATGCATTGGTTCTTAGCAAAATTTTAAAATTTGGGTTTTGACTTTCCTACATCCACACTTACCCCCTTACATGAAGTGTAACTTTTATCCAGTAAAAATCCACTTCTTGCTACCATTGGTAACATTATATTTAAAATCCAAAAACTGTGTAAGAC
The DNA here is from genome assembly GCF_020740725.1 of Corvus hawaiiensis. NCBI lineage: Eukaryota > Metazoa > Chordata > Aves > Passeriformes > Corvidae > Corvus > Corvus hawaiiensis. The sequence goes on from NC_063216.1 coordinate 47,704,455, forward strand.
ATATCTGCTTTGGTATTTGAAAAGAGACTTACTTTTCCCTTTTCTCTTACCTTTTTTCCCTCCCTCCCTCTACTCCCTGGGGGAACTTTATAAAGGAAAAACATTCCTGTTTTAATTTCCCATTCATAGTGGTTTTTTATCCCAGGATTTGTTTGTTTATTTAGTCAATAACTGCTTTTGCTGATGTCACATAAAATTCTTTAAAAAAGAACCAGAACAAAACCCCCAAATCTGCCCTAAAACTTCCAGATGAAATACAAATTGCAGCTCAGAAGTTCTCTTAGACACATATTAAACTCATTTATGCTACTTTGTCATTATAAGCTATACAGGTCTCTTGTTTAGGTAAAATGAAAACTTCCCATTTTCATTTGCAACTCTGAAAAAAAGCCACTCAGTATATGTTAAAGATATTTTTCTCTCAAATTGTGTTTGGATGTTTATGTTGTGGCAGCATATCTTTTCTCTAAAGCATGATGATTGTAAAACAAGTGAAAAAACGATCAAATAATCACTGAGATGATTTATCCAAGGTGAAATGAACTTCCTAGTAACCAAATCATATAACTCATGTACGTATGTCCTAGTATTTTTTTGTTAATGGTAAGTAGTAAGGTAATATCTTCAGCTTTAGTCAGGGAATTGTTTAGCCACAAGCTTTTATGCTCCAAATTTATAGGAAGAGGCAGCACACCTGATATATATTTAAGCAATTAAAATAATTTATTGTTCATATAATGGAAATCTTCAGAATCTAATCATTCTCAGTCCAGACTGAAGTGTTATTGAATAAAGAAACATTAATAATGTACTTCAAATTGTTATACACACATTTAGTTTTTGTATCTTTTCCTGATGAGCTCACCCTTCTCTGGGCGGTGAGGTTGGAGGTTTAATTCTAGCTGTGGAGTTTTAAAGTAAGTCATTGGCATCCAGAGTCTTTCATCAGCAGGAGGAATGCGGTGTTCTTGTTGATGGTTCCTTCCTGCCTCTAGGATTCGCTAGGGGTCATTTTTGTATGTTTGTCTGCACACTTTCACGCATTTCTCTTTCTTCTTTAATCTGAAGCTCCAGGTTGCACCCAGATTTGCCATGAGTAGTGACTTCCAGTATGTTTGACATCAGTCTTGTGTTCTGCTTGTACCTCCTAAATGCAGTTCTGTGCAGTTCCAGGTCTGCATTTCTTTAATTGACCAGGGCTGAGTTGTTTGTAATTGTGTGGTCTCTGGTGCCAGACTGTGCCCATCTCTTACCATCCTGTGTCTGCATTTCTCAGTGCTCCATCCTGTGTCTCCCCTTCTTAAGGCTCCTGGTATCCAGGTCTATTTTTCTCTGCACTAGAATATCATGTAAGAGTCATAAGTATTTCACTATACATGAAATAACTGCTTGTTATTGCTATCTGCATAAAAATTATACTATGATTCTACAATTCTGCAATACAAAGATAAACAAAAGTAAAACAAATGAGCCATAGACACCTGCTCATTTAGAGAAACCACAGTTACAGGTAAACCAAATAAAACAAAGTTACAGATGAGAAAGTCTGGAAAATCACTGTCCTGGAACTCTGTAACTTAAGTACAAGGCTTATGGCCTGTTAATAGCTTTGGCAATACTTTTTTACAGGCTGTGTTCTTACAAAATGGACGATATACCTGCTCTTCTTCATACAGATCAGCAACTGTCTCACAACATATATAGATCATTAGAGGACAAAGTGAATAAAAACAGCACTTGTAATAACACTGCAGAGGTACTGAAAGAAAGCAAAATATTTTTTTCCTCCTAATATTTTTGCTTTTGGAAACAGTAGAATTATGCTTGAAATTCTTACAAATGAGCACAAAGCAGATCTTATATGCTGTTCAAAAGGATAGGAATTTGCAGAAAGGAGTGTTCCTAAATGTCATCCTAGTGAATAGATCAATGCTGAATAATAATGACATAGCAGCACCATTTAGTATAACATGCTTAATATCCTTGTTCAATGAGTATTAAACAAATTATGTTTAGTTAAACAAGGTCTGGTAAGCAAGCAGATTATGAAACAGTATTCTTTCCATAACTTCTAGGGAAATAAGCAAAAAACCTGGAGGATAAAGGGATCTTTTAATGAAAATTTTGAAATTGTAAGGATAAATGGAAGAAAATTTGAGCCATCACTGATGTAATAAAACTGTAGTGGAAATATGTAAATAAATCTTTTTTGGGTTATCCAACAAATCAGTAGAGAACAGACGAGCAGCTTTCTTTCTCAACATTCTCTCTAATTTGATATGTTCAGAAGACATGGTCTCTAAGATATGCCTGGCTGCAGTGCACAGAAGCACACAGGAGAAAGAGCACCTAACAGCAAAAGTTTTTTAAATCTAAGAAAACTGAAGAAGGTGAGCTACATTTGTACTGATGATTCATGCTTAACCTTCGTGGTTTGCTTGCTTGCCATATGCCAGCATCACTAACCCAAGGGTGCCAAAAATTACCATTGATCAATAGTTTGAAATTGCAGCACTTGAACTTTCACCTTTAATTCTGCTGTGCTGTAGTATGTGTTCAAACATCAGCCTTTTAGAATTATTCATTCTGGCTGCAGATAAGCATTGCATAGACATCTGCAGAATGTTAAACATACATTTCTTTCTAGCATGGAATAACAAAGCCAGTTTCAGTATAGAAACATGGTGTATCTCATATATTCTTGGTTAAAGCAGATGGTCTGGGGGCATTGGTATCTCTGTGTGGTCAATTTAAATTTTCCTTTGAATCGGATATTACAAAACTTTTTTTGACATTATCATAGTTATGTATATGAGAGGTGGAATGGGTGTGATTTGATCCAGAGACTTTTGAAGTTCGTGCAAAAATTTACAGTGACCCCAGTGGGCTCTGGAAAGGAGTCACCAGACCATGTTTTCAAAGAGTCTTTAAATCTTCAGAGACTCCAGGTGTCTCTCTGCAGTTCTGAAATGTAGTGCTGGCCTTTTGCAAATTCCTGCCTAATGTGTGAATAAGATCAGTGAACAACAAAGGACTTTGCACGGCTAAGGAAAAATCCTACTTTTTCAGTAAAAAAAAAAAAAAGATAATTCTCAAAACAGACACCCTATGTAACCTTATCATTGTGATAAGAAGCAATGGCTGAAACATAAGGTGCACAGTATTATAAAAGTGATGTTCATATTTTCATCTTTTAAGGGTGTGGAAGAGGAAGAAAACTCTCACTAACTTAAAGGAAATTTGGTCATAGCAACATTGATTCTTCAACTTAATTTTTCCTGTTTAGTGTAGGTATTCAGTATGAGATTCACTTTAGTTGTCTAAGATTTGGCATCTGATCAAGCCATTTAATTTATTTCTTGCTTTTGTCATTCAAAAAAGTGAGGCATCTCTAGCTGGTAATTTATCCCCATCCCCTTTTAGGCACCTACACAGGACTCTCCCTCTATAAGTGTTTAACTTCTACTGACTCTGCAAATTGCTTAGATAACAAGATTAGGCTGAACACCTATGCATGGCTAGAAGTAGATAAAATGAAGAGCCACTTTTAATGACACTCTAACTTCAATATACATAGCTGTAGTACTTTCAGATGGAGCTCTATAATATTCAAGCACAATTTAAACTAACTGTGTACCTTTATTGCTAGAGAGGTACTAATATCTCTAGACTTTTTATTTCACCTAAGTGCTTGCTTATTAAAAGCAAATGAAAAAATAATTAAGTTCTTTGTTTTCCTATGGAGCTTAGTCTTCCTGTATTACCTGTAGTCCAACACCAAGACATTCTTTGTGTGGTTGGCAGGCTTATTAGGAACAGGAATTTCATGGATTCATAAAGCAATTTTAGAGAAATTTGTCATATCAAAAGTAGTGTCCTGCAATTCGAACTTTTTTTTTGTTCACTGGTACAGTGTAATGTGCAAAAGGCCAGAGAAGACAGAGCAAAATAGTAAATACTAGCCAGAACAAGAACTCAGGGAAAAAGTCATTAACAGTGCCAATCACAGGAGTCATTACTCTTTTCCTACCTAGCCTGCAGCTTCTCAGTGCTATCTGCTAATAGATGTCAGCTTGCGTCTAAAGTATCAGTGCCTGGAAAGTTCCTATTTCAAAGAAAACAGAATCTCTCTAACAGGACAAGATATACCAGCTTTTATCATCAGCACTGCTACTACTGCCTGGCCAAAAGAAAAGGCAAATAGTTATGAGCATTTGAAGCTTACCACACACCTTTCAGTGTTTACAATAAAATAGAAAGAACATAATAGGGTAAGACTTAAAATTATTTATTTTGTCTGTCTGTCCTTTTCATTTCACTAGTACTGTTTTAAAACTATCTTTTTATCTGTTACAAGCATGTATTTAGTAGCTATAAACAGTATTAATTATAAATGCTGTTCTGAAAAAAATCTTCAGTGTGAGAAAATATAAATATTAGGAAGATCTATTGATTTCTCTCTCTCTCTCTCTCTCTCCATATATATGTATACACATATAATTCTTCATTTATACTTGCATACAGATGTACAGTTTAAAGTATGCCACCCTTCAGTTTGAGACATGTTCCACGCATATTTATATTAACAAAAGATAAGCATTTTCTTCAGAGAATCATCTGAACTTTTAACCCTCACCTTAAGACTTCCACCCTACCGAAAAACTGAAATATTTTCTTTTTTTTTTTTTTTTTTTTTTCTGGTGCATGGGTTTTTTTCCTCTCCTATCCCCCATGCCGTTTCCTGGAGTTTGTTACATTCTGATGACTTTTTGATACTTTTCTATGTATCTGGCACATTATAACACCTGCAATAAAATATTGTAATATATATACTGTAAAAATTAAATATTCATAGTTCCAGTCAAACTTATGTGTATACACAGTGCAATAAAGGCACCTAGTGACTATCTTCCCTTTTAAATTTTTTTTAGTAATGACGTTGTAACAAAATTTTTGTCCTTTAATGTAATTCATTTTGTAAAATTTTTAAAACAAAATTTAAAACAAAACCTCTGGTTGCAAGGGTATTAAGTAGTTGTTTCAGTGCTGTCCTAATATATAGAGAAAATGAATTGTTTTAAAGTAGTACACTAGGAGAAAAAAATAAAAATAAAAGAAAGTTATATATATGTAGCTTTTTGTATACCTGCAAATACCATTTCTCAGGTGAGCAATCAACTGGATGTCAGGCTAATTCTCCATTCTATTCTATCTGATAGTTTTTCCTCTCTCTTTCTTTACAATAAAGCAGTTGCCACAGCACTTCATTCAGGAGACTGTAGTAGAGCTTATAACCAGTAATTCTATATTTTATGATAAAGATATAAACATTTTTGTTCCCCTGTTGCTGTATTCCTCTTGTATTTGTCTTATGCATACCCATACGAATCTAATTCTATATCTAGACACAATGTAACACAGTAGAAATAAGGATTACTGCCAAGAAAATGGTATTCACATCCTGTGGGATGTTGTGGCACCTGGAAATATTGCCCCAGTCAGAAACTGTGGCTCATAATGAATATTTAGTATGAAACATATTTGGAAATATTTTTACTTCTAATGGTGTGTGGATACTGTCTTGGGTTCAGTTAATTCGAGGAAGTGGTAAGGGTGAAGTACACACGCCTGTTATAAGTCAGCCAAATAACTTCTCTTCTGTGCCAGCAAGAGAACAGGAAGGGAGAGCGAGAAAAAGAGTGAATGAGACCTCCAATATTGTCTCTGTTGTGTCAACTATTGCTATATTAGACTGAATGTCTGACTTTTAGACAGCTAAACATGAGACAGCCCCTTCTGAACTTGTAGCTCTCTGGGTGAAGCTGAGGGAAGGAGGAGGTGACGTCAGTCTGTGCCTGGGTGGGATGTATGCCTCTCTTTGAAAGCATTTCTCATCTGTGGGAGTGCAGCCAGATATCTCTGTCTGCATCCACAGTGATGGGGGACCATGAGATCAAAGTGAAGTCTAAAAAGTGTTCGTGTTTTGTCACAGAGAAGCACTAGAGGTGCTGAAAATGTGCTGGTGTCTCGGGGGTTGGTGCTAATTAGTCTCCATTGAGGCTTGTCTCCCACTCCAGCTCTTGTGTTACTGTAGTCTTCTACACTTATCAATGTAATTACTTAAATGCTGATGTGAAAAGGAGCCAATTAAAATGCTGGTAAAGATAATTTTTGTCATACTGTTTCTCAGTATTTGAAACTAGTGTAGGTTTATGTTTTTCTTGTAAAAAGCTCTCCTGATGTAGTGTTCACAATATAAAATTTGCGTTATTTATAGATCACACTATAGGTATAACTCTATGAGAGTTATATATTATGTATTATTGTTTGACCACTACATATTGTTGTAAATATATGGCTATGCTACCATAAAGTACAATATTTTACTAGTGACAGGTACTTACAGGTATGGTAAAATTAAAAATCATGAATTCTCTTGATTGCTTCTCAAACCTTCTAAACTGTCAAGAAATAGTTTTAAGACTTTTATCAGTGGCCTGTTTTCTGAGTGATTGTGACTTTCAAAGTCTTTTATGTCTCACAGCAGTTATAACTAGACATAACAAATTTTAGGAACTTTAAGACTGAGTGCATATTACTGTATTCCACAGCCATAGGGAGGAGAGGAGAGAAGATCCAGCAGGCAGGAATTGTGCAGCAAGATTGATTTATTTAATTATTTCACAAACTCTTTTATAGACTTTTTTCTTCATAGTCTAATTGGACAAAGGATCAGCCACCCCTGGGGTGATTGGCTAAAATCCTAAGCATCCATTGTCAAAATACTTTTCTACTGTGCCATAAATATAGTTCTACAAGGTCGCAGGTGTTCATAGTTTACAGAACTTCCGCAAATATCCTCGTGAGAGAGAAAAGTATCTCACGGGCTTAGAAAGAAGCAAGAAAAATTCTTGTTAGCAGCAATATTGTATCCACAAGTGCACTCCATGATTGTAAAATAAAGGGAAGAAAGAGGGCAGATTATTTTATGTATAAGAAACTACATGTCATATATTGCTGTAATTTAGTCATTATGTCCCACAAAGCTGGAAACATCATAGATCTACATTCTGGAAGTTTACTCTATATTTGGAGTCTATATTTTGGACTTTGGTAACTTTCTTACATTTTCCTCTATTTCTTTTCTCCATTTATATAGTTTTTTCCCCTCTAAATAATATACACTAAACATTAAATAAAAAAAACTTCAGAATGAATTTTCTTTGTCAATTTATGTAAAACAGTGTAAATTGTGTAAAAGCTATTTGAAATGATATAATATTTTGAAATATGCCTACCCCCTTTTTTAATAAAGACAATTTCACAGCCATTCCTTAATAAAAGTTTTCATAATGTCTATTTTTCTTATTTAGACTCTCTTCCCAGCTCCCAGATATAAGTGGGTTCCTAGTCTGATCCTAGTCCTGAGTTTGTAACTCAGCTTAAATGCATCACTAATTTGGATAGCATTTGGTAGAGAAATTGGCATACCATAACCACAATAACCTTCTGAAAAGAACAGGCAGCCTTGAACCTGATTTTTTAAAAAAACAAACCAACATACAAATATCTTTCACTTTAGAAAGGTTTTTTTTTCTTGAAGATCATATTTATGTTTTTCTTAGTTTTCCCCATCTGTCTGTTTTCTTTGGGTGTTATTTTAAACTGTGGATTTATTTTCTTTGCTCCACCATACGTTTCGCTTTTTCTTTTTTTGTGCTTATACACTTATTCATGCTTCTTCTTTCTGAAACCCTTTCACCTCTATCACCCCCTGAGACTGGCTGGTAAGTAAAAAGCAGTTTATTGACAGCACATGTGATACCTTTTGACTTCCTTAAGAGTCTCTTGCTTAGGTTTCAGTCTAGATTTTATGGTGGAAACCCATCCTAAGGTTCACTTGGATTATCCATTCTATATTTTTACATTTGCTATGGTTACCACATGTTCAGGTTAGGTGAATAAGGAGCTACAGCTCTAGATTTGTAGAATCAGTGACCAGCGATTGAATATGTTTACACACACGCACAAACCTACACACACACACACAGAACCTATCCTACCCCTCTTTTGTTTTTTTGAATACTGTTTATTTTAAGATAAAAACAATTAGCAATGCTTGACATGTCTAGATTCCCAGTCCTCTCTTTATCTTTATTGTTCACATGGAACTTAATATCTGCAGGGCTCTGCCAGCTCTAAGATGTGGATGTCATAATAATGAAAAAAAACTATAACAATTTAAAAAAGTTAGTCTTATTTCAGTAAGAATTTTTAACTGGATATATGTTCCATTTCAGTGTTCCTCCTTCCCAAATAACATTTCAAATATTTGTTAGACCTTTGACATATCATTTCCACATGCTGGAGAAAAAGATGCTCAGGTTGGAGGAGAAAAAATCCCAAAGAAAATTATTAGCATCATTGTTCTGCAAGGGTTGCTCAGGATACCCTTTACTATGAGGCCTTTTTTGTCTGTTTTTTAGTTTGGTTGGCTTGTTCATTTGTTTGAGGTTATTTTCCTTAGAAAGTTTACTAGAAATTCCTAAAGGCCATTACATTATTTAATTAAAAATAAAAACATATGTTCACATATGTCAACTCTGTCTTCATTCTGACCTGTATTTAGCCACACTTTTCTTTATTTTCTTATAATTTAAATCTCTTTTGCAGCCTTGCTAGCTAATATTTTTCTCTTTGCACATGTAGAGTCACATTTTCTGTGGCACCTGACTTCTCTGATCTCCAGGTCCCCCTTAATCCCGTCTTGTTCAGGGGTGGTGCCTACTCTCTCTACAAAGAGAGGCAAAAACCAGCGCTGAAGCACTGCCTAGAGAACCTTTCTGACAGGGATAAGCACCAGCTGCTGCATTACTCCACTGTTTTTTGTTTTAAAGGTTGCCTCTGCTGGAGAGCTCAGAGGCTGACTAGAAAATATTGAAAGGAGTAATGATTCTGTCAGAGTCTGTCTGGTGTAAGGAGGTAGTACAAACCAAGGGCTCACTTATGCATATTTTATCTAACCCAGTGGTAATACCCTTTCTGACCTAATCAAATCCAGAACTCACACTAAATCACTCTACAAAGAACATGATTTGGGGAAAAAATTTGAGATAGTCTATTAAGCTGTTTTATAACCTTTACAAATCATGTGCATGTTTACTATTTTAAGAAAAAAAATAAAAAGCATGGGAAAATATGTTGCAATTACTTGCAATTGGAAATTTAGACGTCACCAATCTAGCGTGAATTCGTTTGGCTGTAGTGCAAGGTCTTGACATTTTTATATACCAAATCAGCACTTTGGCAGGTGAATTTAATATATCAATTTGCAACTGCCTCCTTTCCTGAAACACTTAGTGGTAGGATATTACGGCAGCATTCCTATAAGTCTCACCAAAGGGATGATGTCAGTGCATGCAAGTCTCTGTTCTCTTTGACAGATGAGAAAGAAATTGTTAAAATTTTTACCATATCTGAAGATATAACTTCAATTTATTCTTATTTCTATAATTTGCTATTCTGGATTTTTTTCCTTTCACAAGTTTATTCTGATTTTGTTTATCAATTTGTTTTTTCAACAATGAAGTCGCTAATGATATTAAATGTTTTAGATGCAGATTTAAGTCTGTTCAGTACACTTTAGATTCACACACTTTGTCCTATTTCTATCAAAGTGTGGTTATGCATATGAGAGGCTAATCTGTCTATGTTTCTATTCATGATAGCCTCCAGGAAACTTCCTTTACTGGAATGAAGATATTTCAAGCAGTGAGAAAATGAAAGCTTGTGACCCATATGGCATTCCTATTGAGTTAAAAACCCAAATACTCTTACCAGCTGATGTGACAAGAAAAGACTGTAGCAAAAATCTTCACATTGAAGAAGAACATGAACTGTTTCCATGCTTGCTGTTGCTTTGTGCTGAAAATCTTCTGATGAAAGTGTTCCTAGATGCTGAAAGGAGTGCTTCAATTCTTATAACTGCAGGCATGCACATACATTTCCTCCTGTTGCTATAAAGAAAATCCTTTCTTTATTTTTCTGTTTATTTGTTAGACTGAGATTTTCTACACTTTCAACCTTTGTCTTACTGTCTTCCCAGAAATGAAACAGTAAAAGAAATGGCAAACAAGTACGGTTCTCTGAGGTAGGTTTTAGGGCTTACAGTAGTGAATATACATGTAGACATGCTGCCACTGGTATATCCAGGAGTTGCCAGAACAAGGTCCCTAGTGTTATAATTCATATGTTCATATGTAGCCACTTCAGCTTATGCAGGACCTCTGTAAATCTAGTATATTTCTCAGCATTTATCTGTTTTGGCAATTTCTCAAACAATTTGATGGCTTACCTCCCAGTCTGTCGGGAAAAACATTTTCACAAAATGTATCAGTCCCCACTACTGTTTAAGAAAATTGTGAGCTTTTCATATGAACTCTGGACTCTAATTCAGATTTTTCAGCAGATGTGGTTAGAGGTAAATGTATCTGTGCTCTGTGATGGCATAAAATGCAGGCATTTCTCTGTTGCAAAACTTAAAACTGTTGATTCCATAGCAGCTGGGAAAAAGGTAATGGCAAAAACTTCAGGGCTGCAAATTCCGTTAAAAACAACTTGAAGCACTATAATCACTGAAACTCAACTAGTTATTTTCCATTGGGACCTTCTCTATGTATGTTCCAATAATGATGGTATCCAGTTAATTACCTAATTTAATAAAAAGGGTACCACAAATCTATAAGGATAACAACTATTCACTGTTACTGCCAAATGAGAGCCATGGAATGTCTTGACACCCACACAAGTTACTCTTGCTGCTAGCTGTGGCCAGGTCTATACATTTCATTTAATATGGTGTTCCAGGAAACCACTGAAACTTCATTGACTCATGAACTTTCCCTGTTAAGTTCCAATGGAATGTGGTAAGAATATTGTTGGGTAGTCTACAGTAGCTCATTTGTGGCATCTTTTAATATGGAAGTAATGTCAGTAAGGAATCAAATAACATGGTTTTCACCTCCCTCTCTTTTCTTCTCAAACTTCTTCCTGACATTTTTCTATCATGGTCTTCTCAATAGGTATAAATATGGAACAATAGTTCAGTGACCCAGTTTTCAGAGTAATCTCCGTCATGGGAGAATAAATTCCTTCTGCTTTGTTAGTGGATGATTTTATAGGCATTAAAATGGAGTTTTGATGTCCAGGTTAGAAAGGGAATGCATGGGCAGCATAAAAAGTTTTATTCTTCTAATTCAGTGGTTATAATACATAAATCCCAAGACAACAATGGTTGCTTCTTGAGGGACCAGTGAACTGAAATACCTTAGGAACCTCACTTTTGTGGAATAGAGGAAAGGATGTTTTTCTATGGGTATTGATAAAACCTGCCCATGGCAAGCCAAATTTATTTATATTAATCAGAACATGTCTACTTAAGTTGGTTATCCCAGTTAGGAAATATTTGGTATTTGTCACTGCATGTTTGCTTTATTTAACTTTTTATGTTTTGAGAAAAAGTTTTGATTACTTTACATTCATGTACTGATGGAAATTCAAAGTTTATGTGAAAGTTTGGAAGCACCCTCAAAGATGAGGACTTTCTTTCTGGGTTATGCTGTATGTTTGCATAATATGCTGAATTTGAAATTGAGAAAGTCATAATGCCTAAGTGATGATGTGAAGAGCACTTAAGATTTCCTCTTTGCTTTGTGAATTGCTAAAAAATAATGAGCAAAGAAATCAGAGTGACTGCAAAAATTCAGAAACGCACTTAACGGGGGTGGTTCTTTTAACTTGTGTAAAGAAGATGCAGTAGTTATGCTGTCTTTCATTGCAAACATGAACTTTATGTGCAAGAATGCTTAAGCATAGTGGAAACAATGTATGTTCCTTAGAATGTCCCAACATGACATACAGAAGAAGTCAGAAAGATGAACATGTGAAACAATCAGGTAAACTATTGCCTGGACAGGCTAATAGAATATTGCAAGAGTATTTTAAAACAGAAATGGGGCCTGCTCTTAATTCCTCTTTCCTGTATAGGAAAGGAGAAGTGGAAACAAGATACTCTTTTCTATATGGTTCCTGATAGGGGTGAATGATATTTTATATTGGATGCAAAGTAATACCTGTTTTACATGGAGATTATGGTGATTTCTTGGATGCTCAGAAAATGTATCTAAAATATAGTAGCATAACATAAGCCTTTTCTCCATTTTAGAACACATCTATACATTTCTACATCTTTGAATGCTGCTCACAAGTTCTTCAGAACACAAACTGTCATTGGTCTCAGAGTGAAAATGTTATGAATTCTTAGCTGCTTGGAACCGAAGTGTGTGGAATGTGTGGCTTGATTTAGGTTTTGTCTTGGTTTGGTTTTTTGTTTGTGGGTTCGGTTTTTTTTTGTGAGGTTTTTTTTTGGTTGGTTGGGTTTTATTAATGGTTGGGGGTTTTGTTTCTGGTTTTTTTTTGTTGTTGTTGTTGGGGTTTTTTTTGTTGTTGTTTGTTTGTTTGGGGTTTTTGTTTTGTTTGGTTTTGGTTTTGGTGGTTGTTCTTTTATTTTTCCCCTGGCATTCTGAATTTCTAGAATTTTACTTGGTTTATAAAACCACTGTTTCCAAAAGTGCTTGCAAGGAAACATGTATCACAGTCTGTACCTCAAAGACCAAATACATATTTTTTCACTGAAAGCCTGAGAAATCTTCTGACCAACTTTGAAGATGTTATAAATAAACAAGCAGGACATATTCCACTACTAAGTAAAGTCTTGTCTACATATTTGTTGGTAGCTCTAATACCTCAGAAAAACCCGTGAAACAGATAAAATTTAAGAATATAATGTGCAAGATCAAATACCTGTGAATAAATAACAACAACAAAAAAAACCTACCCCTAAACCCAAAAACCTGAAAACCAAAAATATGTAACTGTGGACACATCAATAGAATATGATAGAGAATGATGAGTAATATTGTGTTGTCACTGTAAAGCTGCCATGAAAAAGGGAAATGTAGTGTGAAGAGTTACCAGGCAAATATTTCTTGGTGAAATCGTCAATTTTTGCAGGAAGGACTGATAAGAGCTCGCCTGAACTACTCTTTACGTGACAGATAGTAAATGTTTAAAAAATGATAAAGTCAATCTTCAAAAAGTGTGCAAAATTAATTTCAGAAGACCATTTCAATGTGCTGTCTCAGAGGGGACTGAAAACTCATATGATGCAGCAATAGGAAATTGAGCTTAAATATAATTGTTCTCTACTAACTGGGAACAGTGGCTGGAGATATAGTTCCACACTGTAGAACAATGCTGCTGTAAAAAAATACAAGCTTAAAACAAATTAATTTAACATATCTATAAACTTATGAGTATTAATCTCTAGAGGGTTTTAGAAGTTTGACAGGTTTTTAAGTAACACTTGTTTATTGTATAAAAGATTTTATTTGGAGCTTTATTATGCAAATAGAAGCAACAGTATCTGATGACCTGCAATTACAGTTCATAACTTTGAAATTTCTACTAACTTTTTTTAAAGGTCCTTGAACATTCCCAGAAATGTCATTATCCAACACTAAAATGTAATGGCATGCATAGTTTACCCAATGTTCATACTGGTACAATTTTATAAGTATACATTCTAGTCTATATAAGACACATTCAAATTAAATTCTGATAAGAGTTCTCTTCAATTACTTTCATTTCTGTTCCAGTTGTAATTCCAGCATTTTACCTGGAACTTCCTACACCGTCTCTCTGATGTTCCTTCAGAGCTCATAGAGCTCTTCCTGTATCACTCAGAACATCTGTGCTTGTGAGGGCAGGTCTGACACCTGCACAGGTGATAAAGCTTGGCCAGATGAATAGCCAACTTTATAAAGTTCAGTAAAGTCTTGGTAAAGAATTAGTCCCCCTTTCTTCTGCTCTAGTCAAGCTAATTTTGAAACGAATAGTCAGGGACTTCAAAATTCTTCTCAAAGGGTGTAGATGTTATCTCATGCTGTTTTTATTTTTTAATGCAAAGGAAGTAGGAGAACAGGAAGGTAGCTTGTTTAACATCACCCAGCAGATTCATAGGAAAGTTGTGAATAGTTACCAGAAGTACTAGTCTGGCACTCGAGTCTTCAGACTGCACTGTCTTTAACAGTTTGAGTTCATACATTATTTATACTTACTTACAAAATGACAGTATTCTGCAATACTGAAGAATTAAATTAGGCAACTTCCTGCATTTTGCAAAGATCAATTAGAAGCAAGGATTTTGCCAGAGCCTAGAGATGCTTTTCTTTCCTGAAATACTAAACCAAGAATGTCTCATAGAGTTATTCTGGTATGCAAAAGGACAGACTAGGCTACAAAATCTCCCCTGAAACTCAGATTTGCAACATCTAAATTGCAATTTGTTGATTCTTTTTTTGTGTTAGTGGTAAATGTATGAAAAATTTGCAGCTTGATGTTTCAGTGATGTTAAAGAATAATGATACAAATAATATAAGTAATATAAGATAATCAATAAACCTTGTGAGATAACAAAAATTATATTAATGGAATAAGAAGGAATTGAGGTACATTCTCATGCTTAAATGACATTTCAGTGTTCTTTGAAGTGCATATCAAAGATGCCTCGAGAAAAAAATATGCACTAAATGACCACTCAAGAGTTCTTTAAATACACCATATGAAAAAAATATAATATATATGTATTTATTACATGTTATAAGTAGCAATGCAAGAAGTAATGCAAGTAATCCAAGAAGGATTATTCTGAGTTTCAAATTAACTATTTGGCCTGATAAAATACTGGGGAATATTTTTCTTCTGAAGAGCTGAAGAAAAACATTACTTATATTTCAGAATGGAAACAAAATAAAAATAGTTGTTTCTTAAACAATAAAAATCCAATTCTTCTCTAAACTCACATTTCAGTGTATTATGCATTTTTCCACTGGAAGATAATATATTTTAGACCATTCAGGAGAAAGAGAGAAACATTTAAAGAGCCTAAATGAAAAATTTACCAAGTAATTATTGCCAAAGCTGCCTACAGGCTCAGAATTAAAGAGAGATTTTGAAACATTAGTAACCTTACAGACATCATGAAAGTGGTTAGATTTATTTTTGTCTAGGTTACCTTTCCATAAAAACAACAACAAAACTAAATTGACCTTGACAAGAAGTGAACATTAAAAATATTCACACAGTTCACTGTTCTGAGTAAAAGAGAAACATCACTGGTTCTCCCACTACCATTTTTTATTTTCTTCTACTGCACTTCATCACAGTGTTTAAAAGGAGAGCCTTTTATATTTTAAGAGAAGGCAATGGTTTATAGCTTATTTTTACTGCTATTAGGATTAATCTATCACTTGTTCTGTCGATTGTATTTGACAAGAAGCCTCTTACACTTGAATTTTATCATGTGGTGACAGATAATTCTGCTTGTTTGTGCAATTTCCTGCTTTGCAGAAGCTTCTCTATGAAGTGTCTCATTATTAATCACCAGCATTAGATATGATTTTTGTATGATACAGGCTTAAAAAAGGGAAAGAAACTTCCAGCAATAACCAAACCTGTTGATGAATGTGGAAAGGATGAAAGGAAAAAATATCTTCTTAACATCACATTGAAATTGTGGCAAACATTATTTCCCAAGGAGACAGGAAAGTGCAATTTGTTGGAAGCAGAAATATACTGTAAATAAAATACCTACTTTTCAGATTTCTCGACTTGTGCTCCCATCAAAATTGTGGAGATAATACACGTGACATATTAGGTACGTTTTAAGCACCATAAAGAAGCACATCTGAAAATACTACTATTTTTGTGGAAAATATTTATGGATTCATGTGGAAAAGAAACTAATTATTGTTGGTGTGCTTAATTCTGAGGAATGCAGATGTGTTTGGATTTGTGGAATTCTTTGTTTAGACCCAAGTGTCCCAAAATATCTTTGCAGGGGATCTACACTAAATCCACAGAGCCTATTTTCATTCCTCCAGTGGACATCAACTTTGCTTTGATCAGTCATTCAGCAGTGAGAGCAATCTCTGTGCCCATTCAATTTTTTTGTTAATTTGCTAGCAATATTGTCACAGAGACTGGCTGTAATCATACGTTTTCCCCTCCTACTTTGCCAAACAAGTAAAGGGTTTGTACGCTTTCTGTCTCTTTAAGGGTAAAGAACACTGCAATTTAGGAAAAATGGCTTGCATCCCTTCTCTTTTGTCATGAGTGGCTATACAGAGTAATAAGGGAAAGGCTTTATGCAGGGAAAACTCCCAAAATTATTCTGTTAGTGGTTTTGCTTTAAACGAAAACTTACTTGATGTTAAATTTTATTTTAAGGATTGCTTTAAAACACTGCTATATTTTTAAAAGAAACATTAAGATAGAGAATGTTTCATTCATGTTTTGGACATAACCTGGGAGATAATCTATTTATTATATTCACAAGAATTTAAATTTATTACAGTGTGAATATCACTCCTCTGATATATGAAGATGTGCAACATTTATGTGAAATTTTAGTAAAAATCCATTCTTCTATTAATGTATCTACACGGAAGAGTTTGCTGTTGTCACACTATTCAACTATTCTCTGTGGCTTTGGAGTGGCTTAGCTGAGAGAGGTTTTCATTTTTGCGTAGAGAAAGGTTGAGAAAGGAGAGTAGAGCTCAAAGGGACATCCAAGGACATAGGTTTGCATGGAGGCAGTAGGCGCTTGGTTTGGGAGGCCAGTCAGCCTGCACATTCCCCAGAGAGGTTTTAGGGTCCAAAGAAATTAGTGAAACAACTCATCAAGGTTAGTTTACAGATAAATTTCCTATCTCAAGCACAAAATTAATCTACAGAGAAATTCCTTGCTGCTCTGTTGAAAAATCAGGCTTATTTCTCTTTTCTCTCTTTTTATTTTTTTTTAAAAGTGACTCTGCAGCTTGTAACAAATCAATACAGAAATAGCCACACATTTTCCATTAAATGACATCTAGGACCTAGTCTATCTCATATATTGCATGCTGCTTCAGGATGCACACAATACATGCAAGGATATCTCAGTCACTAAACATGAATATAAAAGCATTGTCATTATAATTATACATGTCCCTATAGAATGCTTTGATAGACCAGACTTCACACTGATTTGACACTGACTGAACATAGATCACACACCTGTTTACAAAACGTTGCAATACTATGAACTGTCACAATGCAATAGTGAATTACACCTGACTGGTTATAGAAAAAGTAGAAAGGTATAGATCTACATAATTTCATGGGAACACACTTATATGAAGAAAATCTTAAATAATTCCTATTTTTATCATAAAAGATTTCCTATTTATTGAAATAATAGCTTGCTGTTGTCATGTCTAGATGCTTACCAAGAAAATGAAAGAATTTTATGACTCCTATAAATTGGTTTGAAAATCTCTACTGCCATATGCAGTGATAAGCATGGGGTTCTGCGAAATATTGTTACTAGGACCCTTTTCATTTTTCAGATATGAAGCATTAATTGGAATTTAAGATACAGTACCATGACATTCTGTTCAAGCTTCTTAGACAAATTTCTCTAGTGGTTGCAAGGGAATTATTTTGATGACATACGCTAGAGTAACTTGTTAATCTGCTGGAAAGTACCTGAGAAGCTTTTTTGGGTTTATATAAGGTAGCATGACATGGCATGTCAGCACATCTGATCTAAAATCTGAGCAGCATCACACTTTTTAGCAGCTTGAATAACCTTTCTGAGCTGAGATAGCGTCATTCTGAAGGGTGAATAAGAAGTGTAAGATCTTTCAGAAAACAACTTCTGCTGAGATTTAGCACCCATGGTCAGCTACTACTCATGGATTTGTACAAGCTCCACTCTTTCTGCCACAGTGCAACAACCACATCTTGAAATATGCTGATTATAATTTTATTGTATATTCTGATATTACCTCCAAGGGATAAAAGTCCTCTAAAAAGAAGCAAGTGGAATGAAGAACACAAGAAAGCAAGAGCACAAATTTGCAAATTAATCTCCTCTCCTAATTTATGTAAGATTCTCTATAAAATGTGCACTCTGTAGTTAGAAAAACCACTGCTCAGCCACTCAGCCACTGCTCTGACTTTTTTAAAATTTTAAATATTTTCTGCTTTCTGGATTAACAAGGCCCTCCTGTAGTTAACACCAGATTATCTTCTCCTAACACCACCATAAAATAATGTGGGCAAACATGAAGAAATGGACATGGAGCACACAACAAAACTATGAGCCTCTTGTGCCTCTTTAAAAATATCAGATCAAAAAGACCTGAGTGAGTACCAAAGGATATCCAATGTTTATTTCCATTACTAAATTATTCCATAGTTATCTTCAGTACATCCAGGACCACTCCTTAACAGGTCTTTGCTCCTGCCCTCTAGATAAAGGGTTCATAAGGTACATCTGTGAGCTAAGCCTAAAGCCCTAGAGATGTGAAGATACTCTCTAGAACTGGGATGTAATTTGTAGCTCTAAGATTGAGAGGCAAATCTTTGTTCCAATAATTCAATGGATAAACTGTTAGTTGCAGGTTTGCTCCAAGTTAAGATCTTGAGACAGGCTCGTCCTTTGTAAATACAACTACAAACTCTGTGGTGCTTTAAGATACTGAAATAAATTGCATTCTTTCATGAACAACATTGGGACATTTAATTTTTTTAGTAAATTTTATATTCAGATCTATCCACAGTCTATACAAATCAAGTTAATAATTATAGGTATGGCATGAAGATTTCCTCAGGTTTTTCTTCTCTTCCATTTGTGCCATTGGTTTATTCCTGTTGACTATTTTTAGCTTTTTTGAATGCAGTCCCAGGAATACCTGCTCAGACAGAACTTGGGAAATGTATAAAATTAATAAATTTTGTCTAGAATGGTGTCCAACTCATAGCATTAAAAAAAAAAAATTGTGTCTTAGAGAGGAGCTGCTGCCAGACATGGAAAGCTAATGCTGACCCTATTTCCAGATAACAATGGTAATGACACCTAATGACCTTCTTAGGATAATAAGAAGTTTGTATTGATGTTTCAGACAATATATTTCACATAAATACTTCTGACTATAAGATGATAGTGAACAACTTGTGTCATGACATTTTATGCATCATTCCAATTTCACAAAGTTTAACATGTTTGTTATTTTTGGAAACCAACTAATGCCATCAGATATTCACAAAGTCAGTCACAAGTTAATTAATAGTTTCAATAACTGGCAAATTTAATTAACACTAAGGATTTTTTTTCCCTGTAAAGTCAGTTATGTGACTGGAGTTCTGTAGTTAGAGAGATGAAATTAAGAAATGTATGTATAGCCCAAGAGCAAAGCAGAAATTATTGCACACCTTGCTAAACAGTGGCCTATTAAATAATTTTCAAAAGGAGATGGAATTAAGAGGCATATTACATTAAAGATGGACTTAATTATCAATGTTTTAAAATGTAACTTTAATGAATGAGTTCAGTGGCAACTTGAGCCATAAAGAAGAATGGAATCTGCTTTCCAGAAATTCAGAGACAAGAGAAAAAAAATGCCTTACCCTGCATCTTATGCTATGTAATAGGGCTGAAATGTCTTAGGTGTAGATTTGGAGACTTTCCTTCTGCCTAAAATATAAAGAGGATTTTTTAGTACTCTTGCAATAAGGGTCATGAGAGATCTAAGTGGGATTTAAACAGCATTTCTCCATTGTCTTAACAGTGCAATTTTTTTCAGTTATGTCACACATTCAAATATATGAAAAAGTATAGAATGGTTATTTTAATACTCCTGGTAAATAGAGATGCAAAACTCAAATTTTAGGATTTGAAACCATGGGGTTTTCTACTTAAGACTCACCCTTCTCAAATGGATATTATTTACCTTGCATGGGCTTCTTGCCTATAAATTATGGTTGCGTGCACAGTCAGATGGAAAGCAAATTCTTTTAAGCTATCTAGTACAGTGCATGTTGTCTTTTCTTCTGTATTTTAACCTCTGATATACAAAACCAAAGTAGCACTTTGAAGCCATGAATTAAATGATTTAATGTAAAATTTAATGATTTAATACAGCGGTGCATTTCTTGTCAGAGACACAACAGGGAACGTCTTTAACATAATACAACAAAAAGGATAATAATGCTAACGAAAGTAGAGGAGTGGGAAGAGTTAAAAAGAATGGCTTTACTTTTCTACAAGTTAAAACTTGGCAGAAAGATATGGGAAGTTAACAAATAAGTCTGTACTATTGGGAAGCTGTAAGGGACTGACAGGAATGGACAATAGTAGGTCAGAAGCCACATCAACCATGAATTACCATCATACTATCCATACCACAGAGATTCTTAACCTCATGTTTCTAAAAATCCTGATGGCAATTTTTATGATTACTTCTTTAGATTTACTTCAGACAATCCACAGACAGATGCTGCAACCAGAAATGTTAGATCCCAGTTGTGGTCATCACAATGAAAATGGCAATGAGGTCTTTAGGACTCAAAATCTGAACTGGAGTCTGGAGGACAGATACAGATTATCATTCAAATGAGATGGGTAAGGTTGTTACGTACTTGATACAAATTAATTAATAAAGGATAAAGTTTTGATACATTTTATATACTAAAAAATGTATCACACATCAAATGAACTTACACAATTTTAGATCCCTAACAATGGGGAATAAAGTGTCGCAATTTAACAATGAAAATGGATAAAACAGCATTAGTACTACAGCTTCTTAAATGCGTTAGCTTGCATTGCTGCATGCAAAATATGTACAAATGAATAGTTACAGCATATCAGACAAAGTTAAGCTGCAGTAACTTGCTCAGAAGTTTAAGCCCTGGAATTTGCAAGTGATTCCAAGGGTGAAGGGTGGTGTCAATACATTGAAAGACATGAGTTAAAAGGGGAACTGAAGAAAAAGGGTAATGGCCTAATGGCAATGTCAGTTCATGAGACTGAATGAACGAGGGGCATGCTGCTGGAAATAAAGCTTGTGTCAAATCCTGTGTCTTGGTAGGAAGAATTGATTCCCAATTAAAGAAGAGTTAGAGGCAGAATTTGAGTTGTAAAAGTCCTGTAAATTGATTGTGTTGATTGGGACAAAACATAGCTCAAAGGTATCTATTTCTGGCCCATCTACAAGAATATTTCTGAAGTAAAATGTGACAGAGACTCCATTAGGTTCCAGAAGAAAGGAATGTGCTATTAGATGATAAAGAGATTATACTCAAAATTCCAGAGAAATGGCTACAGATCTTATAATAACAGTATTTTGCATCTAAGGGAAAAAAAAGCTTCAAAAGGTACTAAAATATTGCCATTATATCTGCTGGAGAAAACCTCATATCTTTATCCAAAAGAACTGCCTCTGGACACACCTTCAAATAGGAGCTCTGCAGCTCCCCTGAGATGCCTGAAGGGAATTACAGGCAGGGAACTTTCTCCAGGGTGAAGTGAATTGTTATCAATCTTGCCACCTTGTCAAAGGCACTGAAAAGACCCTACAAAGTCATGCTGATTATTATTTCACTGAAATACTTCTACTTGGAATGAAATTTGTTTCTGAAGTACAAACAAACTTGTACATGTACAGCTAACCATACTTTTCTACCTGAGCTGTTAGTTAACCCTACTTCAGGCAATGTGATTTCTCTTCTTCATACTTTGTGGAGGTATTTTACTATCTGTGTGTTGATAGTTCTTATAATCCTGAAGCAGAAATGAACACAGATGTAGAAGGAAAGATAATTATCATAATTATTTACAATCTGTGTGTGTGACCAGCTGATATGTTGCACTTAACAATTTTCCAGATGTTATGCTAGTTCTGCCAGAACTTAGTTGACAAATCCGTCTGAAAAATTAGGTCCAATAATATGAAATATATTGTTTGCAAAGCTTCCAACTATTTTTTCTGTGGCTTTTCAGTCACACTGCTACCACAGTCATCTTTTTACAGAATGCTGAGAACACTGAAAGGAGTTAGAGGTTAGAATATATTTAATTTTGCACAATTTAATTTAACACAATCTATATGAGAAAAACCTTATGAATAAGGATAACTTAGAGGCTCTGATAAGATAGAAAGGCTTTGGAAAAAAAAAAATCATTCCTTCACCTACCACATCCTTGAAAAGCTCTTGAATATGGTTGCAACCATTTTGCAATCATATCTGGATTTTTGAAAAATCATTTTCTGCTAGTGTTAGTTAGGCCATGTGTCTGCTCTCTGCCCTTTTTGGAGTCTTTCAGTCCAGGTTGTGCTGGAGAATTCTGGCTTGTCTGTTCTCAGCTTTCATTGCTTACAGGGAAAGAGTCGACTCTTCCAGGAGGGATCTTCTTCAGTTGAATTACATACCCTTCAGAAAAGACAACTTTTCTTTTCCTGCCCAGATGACTATTTAAAAAGAACACAATCTACAGTCTCTAGTAACAAATAAAAGAATTTTTCTATTGGTTGGTTATAAAAACCAGGAGGCTTAAAAAAGATAACTTAATTTCATTGACTGTGTTGTGAAAGAAAAGTATGAGATTTTAATATCTTTCAAGATCTAAATGCCATTCTTGGATGTATTTTCAAAGGCTTAACAGAAGTTATTGAAGGAGAGTGACAGACAGAGAGGTAGTCAAACTCTTGACTTAGAAAGAGTCTGGAACAGCAAAATGAAGATTGAATTTTTAAGCTAACTTTATATTTATCTTCTACATCTTAAATATTTCTATTCATATCTACAGTTACTGTCTTACTTCTAATGTTGCATCGCATTTTATTCAGACTTTGCTGTGCTTAACTCTCCATGGACTCATATATTACACATATAGTTTTTCTATTATAAAATTATCATTAAAGATTTGCTGTGTTTAGTGAGAAAAAAATACTGATCTGTACATACACATACATTAGTTCTCTTCTTCATTTGTACCCACCAGTTAGCCACATTTAGCTACTACATAAATGTCTCAGTTGATATCTGAATCATTCTATTCCCTTTTTATAGAGAAGACTGCATGCATTCACAAGGAGTAATTACTAGGTCTCCTTTTCTACATGAAAGCTGTATGTATTTCTTTCTCTTGAATCACTGTACTATGAATAATTGTGCCACTTTGCTCACATAAATTATGAACATGATTTTTTTTCATTCTTTTTACTGTAACTCAAACAGAGACTGCTAGTGCACTGTGTGACGGTCAGCCTCATCCATGAAGTTCTCAATCCTTGAATATTTTCAGGGCATGGAAACTATCAGACTCTGAAAAAAGCTCTAGAAGCTCTACAATGACACTTAACTATTGCCTTTTGTCCAGCTTTACAATACCAAGAAGAGCCAAGTCTTCCTTTCAGGCAGTCTGGTACAGAATTCCTCTGACCCATCTGTGCCAACAAAATAAATGCTGGTTCTCATGCCCCAAGTCAATTTGTCCAAGGAGATAGGGAGAAAAAGTAATCATGGACATACAGAAAGCTCTTGAGTTACTCTCACTTGAAAGAACTTTGCTCTCTGCTTGCCCATGCCAGGGTCATGAAAACTTGGGGTTACTAAACAAAAACTAGAAAGAGATTTTAATACACATGCTGTGATGACTAAATCCACTTTAAATGTCAGGACCTCTTTTGTAAAACTGATGTTTTATTGCAAGAGTGTGTTTGCTAAATGAGAAAAAGAAGTCCAATTACTTCAAGTGTCTACCCAATTCAGAACTTCAGAAATGTACTATGCTCCTCAGTAGGCTGGTGCTACTGTCTACTTTCTCAAGTCTTTTAAAGGAGGATGAAACAGGACAGACAGGTACGTATTAATGACAAAGACTCAGAAGTAAGATTGCAGTTGTGCTTCTGTTTGTAGAGGTATAGACCAAGATTCACTTAATCCTAGACATAAAAGATTTTTCCTGGCAAACTCTTAGATAATCCTTCAACTGCATGTCAGCTGCAGAACAGTTTCAAATGGATAACTGCTTATCTAAACCCTCCATCAGTAGTGGCTTACTTGCCTGTTCTCATTATTTGTGTTCAAGGTGCTTTTTCCTTTACATAGAGCAGGAGGGAACGTTAAAATCAAACAAATAAATAAAACAAGCAAAAATACCCCCCAAACCCCCCCCTGTGAATTACCTTTTGCTAAAACGTAATAAAACTGAGGTCCTTTCACAAACTGTTTCAGTCTACAGAGACCCTATCACCTCTTTCTGTGGGAAGGAGAGTCTGTGCTCTTGAAGCTGTTCTCACCATCACACATTCAACTCCTCTGTGGACAGGGAATGTAATCTGTTCTTCCAGTCTTTTAGAAAAGGCTGTGAATGGCAAATCGTGCAAGGTCAATCACCTTCTCTCTGGATGTCTATAGGGTGTGAAGGTTGCAAGCTAGAGCTATTCATGCTCTGAGCTGAAACAGAATGAGTCCCCACATGACTGTTCTGGAAGCTATTAGTGCATGAGTCTTTCTAGTAAACTAGTATTTTGTAAATTATTTCTGAATCAGAGATGGTTTTTCTCTTTTCTTTCTTCATGCCTGGGAATACTGACATGTCCCCGGGGACTGCAAAAGCCCAAGGATAACACTTACCTACTGCAGTGTTTATCCCAAATGTGAACTTAAGGGTTCACCACGGTGAAACAAGAGTAAGTCTCTTTTTCTGAATGATATTTCTTCAGTTACAAAACTTGCTTTTGCTTGTTGAACTTTTAACTTTGAAGTGAAATCTCAGCTACATCTTGAAATACATTAGTTGAAAAAGTAACTTTATGTCATCTTTAAACAGGCAGAATGCCAATAGGCAAAGCTTTAGATCTTTTACCTCTATATATGCTAGTTCTCTGATTTCACTTTCTTAGATGGAATTCTGTTCAGTTCAACAACTTCATTAAGATTCAATCTTAGAGATTTTTGTAATTTTGATCATACTAATCCTTTCCTCCCCCTACTTCCTATAAATACAATATTTATTTTGGAGCATTTTAGCTGAAGTTAGGGAGCTAATTATGATATTTCTGTTTAAGGTAGGATTAGTCTCAGAACTTTACTTCTGTAACTTTGCCTTTTCTTACTTATTTACTGTACTCCTGTGTATGTATTCGCTCCTTAGGATATGAACGTATTAAAAATATTCAAATACCATAATAAATGCATGATTTAAGAAATGCGTCAGTGTTTCTTCAGGGAAAAATATGTATACTATTGTACCTCCTCAGTGCATGACAAAAACCCAGCAACCCATGACACTTATGCTATTCCAGCCATCAGTAACATTCATTTGTTCTGCTTCACATGAAGCATTGTGTCTCAAAAATTTTTGAGAAATTTTTTTTGCTTTCTCATTTATTATTTCCCTACATACAATCAACATTCTTATTGTTTTCTTACCTTCTAGGCATGGTGAATGTTTATCATTTGCTAATATTATTACTTTCAACTTCGTATAAATTGATTTATCAAAGAAAAAATATAACATACAATATCTTTTGTGCAGTTCTTGTTATCTTTTTCCCTCAGGATCTACTTCAGGGTTAGGAATTTGATAAGGTTTGTGTAATGAGAAATGGAAATATGCTGATTTATTTCATAAATTATATGACAG
This sequence comes from Corvus hawaiiensis, assembly GCF_020740725.1. Taxonomy (NCBI): domain Eukaryota; kingdom Metazoa; phylum Chordata; class Aves; order Passeriformes; family Corvidae; genus Corvus; species Corvus hawaiiensis. Next base: position 47,730,049 of record NC_063216.1, read on the forward strand.
TTACTTGATTCTTGGCAGCTTCATGAGGCAGACAGTGTCACATCACACCCAAAACATGCAACATAACTACATTAAAAGCTGTATCCTTTTACAAAACCACAGAATATATGACAGACAAAGCATTTCAGAAAATGCAGTAGTATTTATTGATTGTAGCTTGTGGGGATCTGTTATAAAAGCAAAGAAACATACCACAAGGTTGAATTTTGTGGACCTTTCAGGATATAATATGAAGTTCAGCAGTGTCTTCAGATTATTCAACTGGAGTGTCTGTGACAAGGATGTGCCTGTAAGGATATGTCTTCAGAGTTCACCAACAAGTACAACATGAACCTTGAATAAGTGCTGAACCTGCGATGCCAAGTATTGGTCTATGAAGTATTTGAGAGGATAGGCTATCACTATATGATTAACATTTTCCTCCTTTTTGCACTGGTACTTATTTCCTTCTAAGTCAAAATTCAGTATTATATATGTTTTTGATTTCTGTTTTTTAAAGATATTATTGGTGGTTTGCTACATTAGGCCATGACACATTTTGTGGGAATAAGAGGTAATGATAATTGTAGTCTTCAAGGCTCACCGTTCCTTAGTTCACTTCTTACTTTTTCTTTTCAAGAAGAATTGTATAATTTTGTATTTCCCAAAGAAACAACAAAAATATGTTAAAAATTAAATTGCTTTATTGTTCTTTCCAGCATTGCTTTGATAAGCTATTACAATAATATAAACATCTTGATTGTCACTCTTTTGATCATTTTGGTGCCAAGAAATTTTTCAAGAGATGACAGTGCCTGAGATATCCCAGAAGCTTGATTGCCTGTCATAAATTTCCTTACAGTAGTACTGCTACTGTAAAGATTGTGTCAGCAGTTTCGTTATAATGCCATTCTTCAAGAGGTGATAACTCAACTATAAATGTTGCTATAAGCTCAGCAAGGTCACAGTTCTCAAAGCCAGTTTATCTAAATTATCAAAATATTTGATAAATTAAAGAAAATAATGCAAATTATATAAATATTTATAGTTGATCATGAAGAACACGTAGTTAGGAATTCAAAATTATCTGTCATAGTTGCTTCTTCATCTTCTTTCTCATCTAATCCATTTTCAGATGTCTTTTATAACTGTGATATTGTTACATATTTTAATTCCAGAGCAATGTGGAAAAGTTCACTCGTTATTCTTAATAAAACCACTTACAGTCGTCTAAACAAAAACACTTCCGAATGGGAGCTGACCACTGGCGTTCAAACTTTGACACAATACTTCATGTAGTTAACCATCACTTTCTGCTGCTGGCTGAATAGATAACCTTTCTGTGTGTTTTAGCCTTCCAAGCATAAAGACAGACTATTGTAGAGGATAGTGAAGAAATGTTTTAAAGGTTAAATTTGATTGTCATTGTTAATTAGATATCAAATATCCTGCATCAGATTCTAATGACAATTTTAATAGAATGAGATCATATTTGAGGATTTGTTTAAGAAACATTAAAACACAGCCAACAGAAAAAGTTTTCAAGGGCTGAACTCAGTTAAAACTGAAGTGCATCCATGAGGCTCTAAAAAGCCTGCAACTGTACCTACTTTTGGAAATTACTTTGAAGAACGATATCTGACACCTGTAAGAATTTAATGTTATCCAGGTGTGTTGTTTTTATTCTTGGTTCGTACCTGAATTGATCTTCAAAATAATACTTAAATCTAACTTCTCATCTCTGAGACACCCTGAGTGGGTCTTACCTTGTATTTCAAATATGCTTCTGAAAAGCTAATGCATTTTTTAAATAATACCTCAGTTGTACTGTTGTGACATTCTCAGAAGCTCTGCTTGACAAATTGATCAACAGGCTTTTGAGAGTTTGGGGGTCTCATTACATGCACTTCCATATGAATATGGCATAAACTTTGAAATCTTATTGACCACATTGGAAATATTAGACAAATTTGACTCTAGAGAAAATATCCAAATTGAACCCCCCTCAACTATGTGACTAAAGACTACAGGTAAATGATGTAGGAAAATTAACTCCTTTTTTACTTCAGTTTGAAATGTCTACTCCTATAAAATGAGCTTTCTATATATCATGCAATGAGAAATCTGTCTTCTTATATCTATGTAGTAAACTTGATTGATTCTTAAATCAGTTTAACTGCTCCATTTCTCAGAACTGATTGCATGTGGTCACCTCAGTTCTGGCTGTTAGTGTCTTGATTTTAATCAGTGTTTGTTATCTCTACTATATTTTATATGACCTATTTTTTATGAGGGTTTTGATAGCTTCAAGTTATAGAGCACCTCCTCTCCCACACTTACAGCGTTATCTGTCAGTAATACGCAGATATCAAGAGCCTATAACGAAGCATTGGAAGGATGTGGATGGACTTGAAGCCACATGTGGAGATGATACTGAAGTAGTTTAACAATGATCATACAGACTTTATCTGTAAAATATTTTATGCAATGCATTAAAGTGTATGAATAAATCAGGGTAACAGGGTAACAGGTAAAACAGGGTAACTTGACCTTGTTAGGGCACCACATCATGCTTAAGAAGCTCAGCATACACGCTTGGTGCAGCCTACCCACCTTGTTTAAGACAACTACTGTGGAGGATTCTTTGCCAGGTCAGCTCTAGGGAAATTTTTTGAGCCTGGTGATGAGTTCTGAATATTGGGCTTACAGTGCTGAAATTGCCAAAGAGACATTAAAAAAAGAAATATGGATCAGGTAAGGCAAATTAATGATAAAGTGAATTAAATATTTGCAGTCATTATATAACCTGGAATGACATTTTACATTTAATTATTTTTTTAATACCGGCTAATAGATGTGATGGAAATGTTGATAGATTCACTGTGGGCTCTCTTCACAGGAGCCTGGAATATGAGCCTGAGAACATCAAATATAGTAGATTTTCTTTTAGATTGATAAAAATTATTTTCAGTGGTAGGCAGCTGAATCCTGTTGAAAGCCATCGGGTTCAGCTGCCTCACATCCAGTAAAAACACCATGAGTCCACCTCACAGAGTATTTTCTGCTCAGAACAAGGCAAAGACAATGAAAAATTTTTTAATCCAAAAATCCTGATTGCCTCCACTTCCAGTTACATCTAATGGTCCTACCTTCCATTAATTTTTATTTACTGCTTCAGCCAAGACAGTTCATTTTATCCTTAGAGACTTTCACAGATACAGAGGTCACAGTATGTACATTTTGAACAATGCTTTGAATGTGTTTTATTTTTTATTCTTTTTTTCCAACAGTACCTCAGTGGCCCTCTCTCACTGTTCTAGACAGTGTCATCTACAACATTACCTTTTACCCTTGCCTTTATTGATTATCCATCAGAATATACAGCATCCATAATGTGAAAAAACCTGAGTCTTTATGAAAGGCAGACAGTTATTTTTAGAAGTTATGATCCTTTTGGAATACAGCAGTGCCTGCACACTTTGGCATTTAGGGGTAGCCATAAAGAATAGCATGAAGGTATAATGAACCCCTAAAGAATGACCGTGATGTTTGCAAACCTCAGTACCCATATACATACAGACAACTTGATATAGACGCAAAATATTTGCTTCTCTGAATGCTCAAGTTAAATCTTTCTTTGAAGTTTTTTTTCATTTGTGTTGGATTATTTAGTCTAAACTAATCATGCAATCAAATTATTATTACTATTACTATTATTATTATTATTATGCTATTTCAATGCATGTAGGGAAAAATGTATTTTTGCTTAATATTTTTCCTACCTTGAATAACAAACTTTTTATTTGTGTTTAAAGGGATCATTTGTAAACGTAGTATTTATGGTCTAGCCTCCATGTCAATTTAACATTAAAAAAGTGTTTTCTTCTTTCCTCCAAGGAATATTTCATTGGGGAAAATGAATTAAAAATATATGCATTTTATTAACAGTACATTTAAAAATAATAGTATTTTATATATAATAGATTCACTGTCTAATAATACAGGAAAGCAACCAGATTTTTAATTTTTTTTCTACTTGGTCCAACACACTTAATGTAATTTCTACTAGGAAATAGCACATATTTCCATTTGAAAAACTTTCAGACAAAATTAGGTAATCAGGTTGTTCTTATTGGGTGTAATATTGTTAATTGTTTAACAAGAAGAATTCTTTTGCCCATTATCACGAATTTTTCAATCAGGGAGCAATAGTTAAATAGAATGTAAATGAAAAATAAGAAGTTCAACATTACCAAACTGGGCCTTTGTTTCTGTACTATAGTAACAGTGAGCACATTTGGCACAAATATTTTGTATTTTGTTTCTATTGCTTTGGTAGCATCAAAATAGCTAATATTCAACCCCTCCATTTTTGAATGAGAAGTATGATAATTTAATTAATGTTTAAATTCTAGGAGCTGCTGAAGATCACACATAATCCAATTACTTTTTATTCAATTATTTTAATAGCAAACCACTTTGCTATAATTACACTTAATCCCCTGATTTTTCTCCTCAGCTGTTTATCAAGGGCTTGTATGATATCTTTGAGGAAATCATACTGGGATATAATTATCAGCAATCCTCAATGGAATTAATGTATTAAATAGTACTCAATTATGAGCAACATTGCATTGCCAAATAGGTTAGTTTGGAAGATGGCAAGAATGCAATACACTGAAGTTTCTGAGCCACTTTCCCCACAGTTTTTTGGAAGAGGAGACAATACAGTTATTTATCCCACTAGCTGATACTGAACAAAGAAATGCCAAGATATAAGCTCAAACTGATTCAAAGAAAAGAATTGCATCCAGGCCCTTCTAAGCACTCTGGCTTTTTATTGAATTGTAAATATTAGAAATTACTTTCAGCGGTACCATAGTCTCATATACATATGGCGGCTGAGAACCGGAGCAAATTCCCCAGGGAAGTGGGCACAGCGCCAAGCCTGACAGAGCCCAAGAAGCATTTGGACATTACTCTCGGGCACATGGTGTGGCTCTAGGAGATGGTCCTGTGCAGGACCAGGGGTTGGAATTGATAGTTCTTGTGGGTCCCTTCCAACTCAGCATATTCAATGATCCTCTGATATAGGAAAGTGGTATTAGTATCTGTAATGTTGTAACCTTGACAACTAAAATCACAATTTCATTGTTTTATAGATACAAGAAGTACATGCATAATTGTGTCAAACTCTCGGAATTTGTCAAAGAAATTATCCAAATTCCCTTTTCTCATTGTGTGTTCTTTTAAAGCCGAAATAAGTGCATCATACATAAGATGCTCTATTTGCAGGAATGTCCATCACCTACTCAAGAAGTCCAGTATTAAACATGACATTAGATTATTAGGGGCATCCCATTGATAGACTAAATACTGGCTTCCTCTGCTGTCCTATACAAACCCAGCATCTTGCCAAACTTTGAGTCATAAAACACAGAGAATGAACAAAAACTGAAGTTCCAAACTTGAAAATAAGTGCTTATTGCTCGGATCCTCACATTGATGACAAATGTGTAGTATTTTAGAAGGAAGTTTATAAAATCTTAGAAAAAGTTATCATCTTCCTTGTCTGAATTGAAGTTTTTCTGGTTTTAGAAGAGTTAATTCTTGCCCAGCCATGTAATGAAATGTGCAATAAGAATGCCTAATTATCCTTAAGTAAAAAAGTCAAGAAATAAAAAGATGCTTTCTAAGCTTATTTGTATGTGTCAAAAAGAAGTTAAGAAAGAAGTAACATAATTTTCTTCTCACTTTGATAGCCTACATGCAGCAGGAAGGAACATTTTTGTTTATCTGAAGGTAACATGTACCTATTTTTTGCATGTTACTTATCATGGCTGTGAAGTAGCCTGGAAGATCAGGTCACATGGAGGGTTTTGAATCTGCTCTGTGTTCTTTAGCTCTAGAAGTAATGTGTTGTGAAGGAGTAAATTCACTGCTACTTTTATTTTTGTATCCTTAGATAATCCTTTCAAAGCTGAAATACAGACACCACACACCTCCCCACCACTGCCAAATTTGCAACTGGTGCAATGGAAAAGCCTAAGTTCACCCATCCTTGTCTGAAATAGGGTAAGTGTCAAGGTAGGCTCCTTTATCAGTCGATACAGTCAAAAGTCATGGGCATGTGGAGCAACACATATTTTCATCATTCTCCACTGACTCTAGTGAGACCTGAGTGTGTTAAATTTAATCCTAACTTTAGGATTCAACCTTAGATATGTCCAGTCTGAATCCAGAGACAAAGGCCATGATTCATCAGCCAATCTGTCATGAGTGCTTTACATAAAAAGCTTAGAATTTGCTAGGTCATATGTCCTGCCATGTTGTTTTTCAGTCTTTTTTTTTTTTTTGGTAGATTGTGGAAAGGAAAGATGCTACAGGTTCATTTAATTTTGTTTCAGGAACTTAATCTTCCTCCTAAAAACATGCCTGGAAACAAGTGTGCTTGCCTGAATTTCATGTTTGACTCAGGAGACATAATGTGAAATTCTGAAGAAAAAAAGATTTTTTTGAATACATACAAAATTTTAGCACACATTTACTGAGAAAAATAAAAGTTTAATTCCTCACACATATATATCAGATTTACTCCAATATCTATCTTGGAAAAAAAGTTTGGATACCTCATCTTCTTCTCTCTTTCACTTCTAAGGACATATGACTACTTCATGAGCACCCTCTTATTACTCCACTTCCCCAAATATATATCTGTATTTAAGGTCCACTACCACTCAGTGTAGTAGAAGTGAAATAGTCTTTCATTTATTCCTTAATGTGGAAAGATGTCAAACTGTCACTGATTTTACTGTTTTACTTTCTCCCATGGTTTCTAAATAGAAATGGAAACTTAAAGAATTCACTGCAATTGAAAATTAAATCACTTTAGGACATCAAACAACATGCGTGGTAAAAGACAAAGCTTTCACTGAATTAAAAAAATGTGGCTGATATAAAGGAAAAGAGGCATGTGTCACTTCAAATTTCAAACTTCCTAATGAGGTGATATGAGGGCCTGACTGTCAAAGTCAAAATGATATCACCTGCCAGTTTGATGTCATCCATGACCATATTTTATTGAAGGAAATTTAAGCATGAAAGAAGTAGACTCGGTATTGATTATGATCAAAAAGCTTCTGGCCAGAGTGGTGTTAGCTGGCTGTGTCACAGCAGCAATTACACAGCACTGGTCCCTGGAGACTTTCACCTACTTGTTAGATGAAATCAATAATACCCAGACAAGCACTGAAATGACATTTTAATGTTCACAAAGAACATTTACACTTCAGGGCTGCCTTTGAAAAAGTTTCTAACATGATGGAGAGGGCAAATGGAGGGTTCTGCGTAGCAGGCAAAGACGGTTGCTTTCCGACCAGGATATCTGCTGTCATTGGAAGGGGCTTTACAAAGACTATAGTAGCTACTTAGGGTAACAGATAATTTTGACAGAAATAAATAGTTTGCAAGTATTTTTGAGGGAGGCAGTGGGGTGATAATGAATGGAGATGAGAAAGGAGAGGAGCTGGAGGCAGCTGCATCTTCTCACCCCAAGAGATGGTATAACTCAAGATGACAGGGGCAAAATATATAAGGTGGCAAGTGGAAGCAGTTAGCTACATTTCTCTCAGTGCTGTCTCTTTTTATTACTAGAAAAAGATACATTTCAACTTCAACTTCTTTTTTGCAGAATGAAATATGCCAGATAAAAATCTGACTTAGGTTGGTTTTAATGCCTTTATTTCAAGACAACTATAATTTCTGCTGGAGATTCAAAGTCACAAAGCCACCTCCATGTCTTTTCGGCAAACTCTCAAATATGTAGACTTAGATAATGATACACAGGCATCCAGGCATGCCAAAAAATGTACTCACTTTGCTTCTTTTGTGGTTTAACTCCAGTAGCAGCTATGCCCCACAAACGTGCTTGCTCAGTTCCCCTCAAATTGTTGTGTTGAGAATTGAAAGAGAAATGAGAAAACTAATGAGTTGAGATAAAAACAGTTATATAGGCAAAGCAAAAAAATTCACGTGAGCAAAATAAGGAATTCATCCACATCAGAAGGCAGGGGCTTAGCCATCTCCATGCAACTACCATGAATAAAATTAACTCTATTCTATCCAAAAGGATCCCCTTCAATTTCATCTTGACTTAGGAAGAAGCCTGCTAAGTCCTTGCATTTGCCTCAGTATCCCTGTGCTGCAGGAAGAAAGAGATTCTTGCAGCCTGGGATCAATTACCTCTTCAGACAAACATGATTTAAATCCATATTTCTAATTTTTTAATGAAAGTTCCTGAAGTACTAGGCTAATGTCCAAACCCAGCTCAACCTTCTTATTGAACCTAGGGGTTTAATAAGGCCAATAAGGCCTCTCAAATATTTTGGCATTCTTGATGTAAAAATAATTTAATTGTAGTTTATTTTGATTGTTGTAGTTAAAAATATTTCACTACTTATTTCTTCTCTTGAAAAAAAAAAGAAAGATAAAATTAAACATGAAAATAAGTGGGATTATCAGAATCTTTCCCATTGCAGTGTAATATTATAAATGTAATTTAAATTCTGAACATGAGGAAAATACCAATTCAAGCTATCTTTGTTCATATTTATACATCAGTGAGTAGAGTGCATTTGCTGGAAAGGTTATCCTCTCATAATTTTTTTTTCTTTCTTTGGGTAGAAAAATATACTGAAAAATCAAATAAAATATGTACATTTAATCTGCAGTAATTCAGAACTGTAACAGTGTTTGTCGTGTGTTAGCTCAAAAAATGAAGCTTTACAAAATACAAGCAGAAATTCAAATTTCTGACTTTTAAATGAATCTGATTAGATGGACAAGTGATATGAGAAATGTCTAATACCTAGCTGAACCATGCGAGGTCTGTCACAGTTCTGCCAGTGTGAACTGAAAAAGATCCATTAATGATCAGCCTCATGCAATATTCACTGCTGCTACATCAAATGGGTCTGTTTGTTATACTAACATAGCCAGTGCCAAGAACGCTGCTGCCTTACAGTTCAGTGAACAATGGTAAATCAGTCAACAACTGCCCTCCGGAATTACTGCATCTACCAAAAACCTTTTCAAGCATCAACAGAATTCCAACTTTCCTAGCTTGTCCAGGAGGTGCTGTGGAACAGAGAACAATGTAATTTCTGCTTGCTTTTTAACAAGCAGTTGAGGAGGCAGGGAATAGATTTGTTCCTTTGCTTCTTCACCTTTATAACTCACAAAGAAAGACTGAAAGGAGATCTCTGGAGTTAAAGTTTTCAGTATTCTTGTTCCTGTTTGCTTCTTCCCTCTGGAAGGGTTTAATCAACCATAGAGGACTTAACATACTTATGCTTGAGAATTCAGTTCATCTCTTTCATAGACACATGGGTATAAGTCTTATAAATAAAGATATCTAGGTTTGCATGGACTTAAACACATTTGTGTCCTTAAGGCCTGGTTTGAGCATGCCCAGTTTCAGTGTTACAGTTGGGTACCCCCTTGTGGTCTCTGAATACCGTACCTCCATCAGAGCCCTTCTTTTCTGTAATGGAGTTGTATCAGTCAAACTGCTTATGATAAAACAAAGGTTAAAAAAAATCCCCCAGACCAAACACTCAAAAACTGTGCATACAACTAGGAAGAGAAAGTTCTTTTCACTGTTTCAAAGTTCTTTTCAATGTTTCAAAGTGCATTTTATCTTTGTTTCATTATCTCTTTGGAGAAAGAAAATACTTATGAATGAAGCAACAACAAACCCCTTAGATAAGACATTTAGTACAGCACTATGCATTCTCTCTCACAGCACATCTCTCTGATGTTTTGTGTAAGAAGGGAATACCAGAGTTGATATTTTCCTTGAAAAACACAAGAAATAAAATGTATCCATTCCCCTCCCCTATTAGTAAGCAATTCTCCTGTTTTCTTCACAAGGACTTCAAAAAAGTTACTTTAAAAGTCACCCTTTTGACAGTCACCTTTATGAATGACAGTATTCCATGTTTAATTAGTTTTTATAAAGGGAATTATAATCTTAAAAGTAGAGCAGTTCATAAATATGTTTGTTGTGAAGTAAATAAAATTATGTATTCAAATGCTTATAATTCTGGATGCAGATGCCTTTTATTTTGGAATATTAGTAAAACAGTTTTTTGTTAGAAAATACTTTTGCAATGAAAATATTATTTTTAGATTTTCGTTGAAGAAAATACATTTGTCCTTTCATGTATTATTTCTTACTCACACTAATCAGGATTCTATATTTCCTACAGGTTGCAGTGTTTTGCATTCATTTTGCATTCCAATAGCTGTAGGTGGTTGTGCACATTGAAAAATTGAATATTAGTATAGCAGCTATCAATGAAATAAATCCTCAGATCTGTTGAAGTGGGGACCAGGAGCAGAACCCCTATTCCTACATATGTGTATCATCAGTACTGGACATGACCCTGTAAAGTATTCAAGTCCATTCTGCCTAGCAAAAGAAGGTGTATCACTTCCAGTGTTTTGAGTAATGCCATTAAAATAAATGTTTGGGGGTTGGTCCGTTGTTTTTTTTCTTTTAGTGGAAAACCTGTGCTTTTGAAAACAAGCTCCTCATCATCTCTAATTTCTAAACTTTGCAAGTTGTCATTGAGGAGCAGATAAGCTGCTTGCTAATATAGATATGATAATCTGAGGCTGGTCAGAATTATTTAATTAGGTTTACTGAGCAAAAATTTGATTCTAAACAGTTTCTCATTTGAAAATAATTTTGGAGAAGAAGAAAGTGGCATCAAACAGAAAGATTAATATGAAAATGAAAAACTACAAGATATAAAATCCTAATTGCTTACTGTCAAGTACTCTCAACTCTCCATTTTTTATTTACATTGTCATTTATGTTTTTGCAACTTAAATGGAAATAAAATTTCAAAACACTCTACCCAGTAAATAGAGGCAATTAAGACTTCTCTCGCACCAACATTTATGGCTCTGCAGGACACAAAGCATTTATGGATGAAGCTCATTTCATTCAGTGTGCAAGGGTTGTCATATCTTGCTCCTTGGAACATACTCTGATGGAGTAACTAGTATCCCATTTGAAATTTTGTGACCATTTTAAAGGAAGAAGCTTCAGGTTAACTATTATGACTTTATTGTGTCACTAACATGATTTCTAGAATAAGATGAATGTGTCATAAATAAAACCAGCTGATAAAAATTTTACACATTTTTGTGTGTGTGTGAGATATCCTGTGGTAATATGATTCATCTGTGTCTGTGTGAGGGCATGTGTGTGTCCATGTTTTGTCCCTAGAGGAACAGCACAATCTAGATTGTAGGGAACCCATAGAGGTCACTTGGTCCAGCTCGCTGCCCAAAATCAGACCACAACTTAGAACAGGTTGCTCAGTGCCTTGTTGAGTTTTGAATGATTCCAAGGATGGGAATTCTACAACCTCTGCAGTCAAACTGTCCCAAGGGTTAAACCTCTCTGGAGTGAATTTTTTTCCCTTTTGTTGAATCAACTTCCCTTGAAGTCTTGTCTTTCTGCCGAGTGTCTCTAAGTAGTCTGTCTCTGCCTCTTCACAGCTCCTGTTATTAAAAATAACGTTAATATCTTTTAATTTTCTCTTTTCCAAGTCCAGTAAACCTGACTTCCTCAACTACTTGTTTGTTATGTCCTCCAACCCTCTACCAATCTTGTGGATTTTGCTCTGGAATTGGTGCAGTTTTTCAATGTCTTTATTGTATTGAGAGCCCTCAACTGGATACAGCTCTCCAGATGCAGTTTAGTGAGTACTGAATACAGGTGGAAAAATATTTCCTTCCACTCCTTGTATGTGTTCTTGGCCATGCAGTCCAGTATATGATTAATCTTCATCACCAAAAGGCATTGCTGACACATATCCAAACTGTTGACTGCTATGATTCCCATGTGCTTTTCTACAGAGCTCTTTGCAAGTCACTTGGTCCCCAAGATTTAAGACTGGACTTAATCCATCCCAGGCAAAAGACATTGCATCTGCCTGTACCAAATTTTGTGAGGGTCCTGCTGGCTCAATCCTCTAGTTTCCTGTAGCTGAGGCTCTCAATTTGTTTTCATTTACAAATTGATGAGACAACTTGCATCCCATCAGCTTGTGGAGACACTTTGCCCCCATATTGATTTCTTATTTCAAATAAAAGGGCAAATGCCTTACTTAGACCAAAAGAAAATTAAGGCCCTACCTGTTCTACGAAGTAGGTGCTCAAGTTGGGGACATAAATCCTCATTGATTTTCTGATGGAGGGAATGGAAGAGGAGTGAAGTCATATTTTTATAAGGAGGAAGAAGTTTTATACTAGGCAGGTAAAATTGGACATAACTCTGAAGAAAGCTACCTCAGAATTTGCTCTACAAGTCACCAGGAAATCCAGGCAAGAGATACAAATCCAAGATAAAACTAGTTTAATTACCTAAAAATCTTGCAGTGCTACTGTTTTTAAGTTAGCTGTAGACTTCAGCAGTTCAGAGTTTTACCCAGGTAACTGAAATTACTGAATTTTGTGGCAATATTCATTAATTATTGTGGTGACAATTAGCAGCTGCTTGTCACATCCGGAGGTTTTTAATAATTTTCTTTTAATTGATTTTAAGAAAACACCAAGTTAATTAAAATGGTAAAAATAAGCTGCACATGTTTTTGTTTTCTTTTTTGTTTAACCTCTAGTCCTAGTGCATATAGCATTTAGGTATTCTAGGTGGCCCAGCATATACGTATTCTGGACTTTATACGCTTTCTGAAAATATTTAGAATGTTTAGTTTGATTTTGATTGAGATTATTTTATTTGGTTTGGGCTTTTTCTTTTGGCATGGCTATTCTATTACTATTCTGTAGTGATTGCCTTTCTGGGTTTTACTAAATGAGTTTGGATCTTGAGTTTTCAGTCTAGATTCAGTTAGGCTTTTTGGAAGGTCTGCTATCACCTGTAAAGACAGCAGGCTTTCCATGAAATAGTTGGCTGATTTTTATACTGTTCAGTCTTTATATTGCCTAAAAATGCATTGGATTTTGTCCATTACCACCAGGGAAACTTTTCATTCAATATTAACATTCTACCAACATGTTTCATAAATAGTATTTCTTTGACAAGATAAATAACTCCAAAAGAAAGGTATTTGGGGTTTTCTAAGGATTTTAATATAGTTGTAAAAAAAAAGAATTTAATTTTCATTCTAAATGGAAAAGTAGTACTTTAATCTAAAAATAAGTTTTATTTGTAATACGAACTTTACATGAAGTAGAACTTGATCAATGAATAATAAATACTACTGGAAACCTTAACTCATATGTGCAACCATTCCCTTCTGCTAAAATTTGTACTTATTTTGGCACAAACCTGAGAAAATTTGTTTGCATTCTTTTATGGTAACTAAGTAATTTTGCTTAATCCTGTAATATCTGAAAACAGATATATCTTGTATAAAATAAAAAAAACCCCTTGTGATCAATGTTATCATGTTGAATATTTAAATGCACAATAATTACGGGAAATTTACTTTATAACAGAATTAAAATTAATTCTTTTTTCCATATCTAGACTTGCAGGAGGATAGCAGAATGCAAATAGAGAGATGCTGAGTGCATTAGTGGAAAGACAACATTACACTTTAAATTGTTCATGACAGAGTTGCACTAGCAGGCCAACAAATTATTCACCTATGATATAGCTGCTCAAAGATGAGACAAAAATACATTGCTTTTTTGAGACTCCAAATCTTCAGTAAAGTCAGAGAAAATAATATTCAAATGAAGCTTCATTTCTGCTTCTTCTGAGCCCATTAAAGCAAAACAAAACTTAACCTGATACATGATCAGGAAAACTGAAAATACGTCGCTACTACATCTTCTGATGCCTTATTAGCGTTTGCTTTTCTCTGATTCTCTCTCTCATCTACTGTAACTCCTAAGAAATGGAAGAATGGAACCATGGATAAAATCCCCACTGCCATATGGAAATATTGTGTGGCAAAAGACCCTCTCCAACTTCTAAAAGAAGTAGATACACAGCAAACCAGATTAACTGAAATCAGTGAGACTTTAGTACTTTAAACTTTTCACAAATGCCACAATTAGACCTGGATTTATCTCCTTCATCTTTGTTGTTTCAGAACCTCTTTAGGAAAGATATTATGATGTATGGGTTGTTGTCCTCTTCTCCAGCTCTTGTTTTTCCTCTGGAAGTGCAGTGTTTGAAACAAATGGTCGTGACCAAGAGATGAATAGCTTATCTGAAGTAAAAAAATAAAAGATTGTTGTTTTTCTTCACCGGATCACACAGACAGAAAAAAAGTTACAGTTTCTGTCAGCCATCTCCTGCTGTTTGAGTGGTGAATCATGGCTCTGTGACTGAAAAGAGTTCTTGTGTACATCACTGAGGGAAGAAGAAATCATGGCTTAATTTAGGCATTCATAATTTTTACATTCAAAAAACCTTTTAATTCTTATTTAAGTGATAAATTAAATGGTCATTTATTCTATCTTTGTATATTGTTCACATAGCATTTATAACTCTGAAAGCTAGACTCCATTTCCACACTGTCATCATCTGAGAATTTGGGATATCAGTTTCATTTGCTTGAAAGTTAATCCTCAGATTCTATTTTCAGCTGTGATATTTACTCCCTCTTCACACCAACATACAACCTTGTGAGCAGGAATGTTGCCAAAACTAACAACCAAGTAAGAATACATTTCTAAATGTGGACCAGCAGGTGCTTCAGATAACAGGAGCAAGAACCAGCCCAGTATCAAGACAACAACACCTCCTGAATATCTGCCTCTACAGAAAGAATGATGCTCTCGAACAATAATGAGGAGTTTAATTAACTTATTTTTAAAAACGTGCAGCCACAGAGGACAGAATGGTGGCCTACTAGAAAAGTCTGCTACAGCTTGAAAGAAAACAGAAATACCACATCTAAGTCTTAAAATTATATCAAAAGGGGAGTTACAAATACTGGAATATAACTGAATATATTAATTAGATCTGATTAGCTGCTGATGTTTTAGTAATAGTCATTATGCTCATCTTATAGATGCAATACTTCAGAAAAAGGTGAAAAATAATCAGAGAGGAAAGTGAACTTGTCCTTTTACATTCTTCCTTCACAAACAAATATCACAGGTAAATCCTGTTAAAATATTAACTCCTTGGGTCAGGAACAACAAATGTCTGATACAGTGCTGGACGTAAGAAAGCTTAGTTCTGTTTCATTAAAACAATAAAAGACAAACAAAAAATTCACCGGGATATTTATGAATGAATCATTTGAAATAAAACATATTACAGGGTTTGACTCTTTAAATAAATAGGGTTTTTTCCCACAGAATAGTCAGTGGTGGAGCAGAAAAAACACATTCAATAGCTGAAATAGGTATGAAAGTGTAGATTCTGTATACAAATAATATAACTGATAATAATAGTGGCAATAATATGACTGATTAAAAACATAACAGTCTAGATATCAGTTAAAAGCAAAGTAATTTGAAATTGTGTGAAGTGTTTTCTTCCATCACATCATCATTATTAGATAGGATTAATGTTGCTTGGACATCTATTCATGTATCAATCCTGGCATAAATTTAAAATTCTATTCATTTTAACCATAATAAGATGTTGGAATAAAGCACGGGAATTCTCTTTATTTCCAAAAGCCAGAGAAAGATGCTGTTATGTTTAAGTAGATGGTCAGATTTTTAACTGAAAATAATTGAAAATTTCGGTCATTCGTGCAGGAGCATGTACCTTAAGTACAGGCAACTAAACTGTAGGTAACATTTTGAAAGCACCCAATACTTCACTGATGCCTCCCATGAAATTATTTTTGCTGATGAAGTGGCTTTGTGTATGAATTATATCTCTACTAAGTGGCCATTAATCTAAATATATGTAGTGTGTAAGCAGTATCTCAGGAAAATTTTAAGTGTGGGAATTGTGAATAACACCTTATTCTGTTCTTACTTTCATTGTGTCTATCTGTTAGCCTAAATGATTTTAGTTAAGAGGTTTTCATTAGCTGTTAAATAACCTAACTGTGGAAGAGATGTTAGACTCTGATACAGTCCTCATAAATTAAGAATATATATTAATAGGTTAGTAGAGTAAAAAAACTTCCAATTTATTCAAATATTAAATCTAACATTGATTCATAAAGCATGCCCAATAGCAGTCCATATTAATGCCTTCCCCAGTGGCATTTTTATTCTTTCATATCCAGCCTTTAAATCTGTTAATCAAGCTAGATACTTATAATAAGTGAACTGTACTTATCTGTGTGATGCCCATTAGTTTGAACTCAGAACTGCAAGTGCAGCTCCCTAAAATCTCTTCAATTGTGACTTAAGGTTGATGCTTTATGTTTTAGCTTCTATATTTTTCAGATCCTGTACTGCTTAGTACGTAACTCTGAAACTTCATATACTCTGTTAGCCACTGTTCCCTCATTCTGGTTAGACATAACAAACCCTCTCTAGGTTTGCACTCCAAGGACACCTTGTTGTCCCAGGCCCCAAAATATGTAAACTAAAGCCTTTGAATGGGGAGGCAAACTTGGGGTAATTACTTTATTGCATGAAATTGTAATTGGAGAATTAACCCTGATACGCAAATGGACCAAACTTATAAAAGTGTCAAAAACCTGTGACCCAGGGTCCATCTTGGGTGTAGCCTCTTGACTGCCCAGGGTATACCTTTGAAGTCCCTTCAAATAAATACCTGCTTTTATTCTCTTAATGTTGTGTAGCCTCTGTTTTCAGGTAGCCACTTCAAGGCATCAAGGTGGAAATGCACTCCTAAAAGATAAGCTGATTTGGCTGCAAATGTACACATCAAAGTCTTATAGCAGAATGCACCAGCTCAATCCTTTTACGCTTTTTCCATTAACACTCGAATGAGAAAATTAAAGAACAGAGCAGTTCATTTCTATAACAGTACACTACTCCAGCAATATTCTTACTATATATTTTAGCATTCAGACTGTGGATGACCCAAGCCATCTAAAATGTTATGCTCTGTGTAAAACAGATGTTTCTGTTGATGTTTATGTGCAGTTTCAGCTTTTATTAACAGAGAGACACAATTCCATTTCTGAAACTCTCATAAATATTGTTATTAACAAAGTCCAGTTTGTTTTGGTTTTATCGAGCTGTAACTGTTAAGGCAAGGTAAGAAGTTGAAAACAAAGACTAAATTTGTTTGAATTGAATGAACAATGGCATAACACTAAGAAATAAATAAAATTAAAATAAAAAATCTAAAAAAAATAATAATACATTAAGTATATATCAGAGTTGATAAATTTTGTAAAGGCAAAATTAGAAGTGATTAATTTTCAATTTACTCTTGGCTATGAAATACATTTAATCCTATCAAGCGCATTCCTTTCTAACCCAGAAAAATTCCTCATTATATCAGTTTCACAAAATGAGGAATAAGGAAAATACAGAAGTCAGTGAGAGTTTGACTGAATGAAAGTGGAAAAGACTCATTAAAATTTCCACGATTTATTTATCTTTAAAATTAGTTTAAGGTTAACCATATTGATAAGATTTCTCTGCTCAAAACTGGTTGCCATGCATTATTTTATAAGAAATCATAGACATGACCGGCATTTGCTTTTAATTTGACTATTATAAAAGAGTATCTTAAAATTGCTGCTCAAAACAATTATTCTCCTGAATTAGCTAGAGCCATTTTTTTCCTTTGGAAACCTAGCAAGTAGAGGTAATTGATTCAAACCAGCAACCCTCTCTTTCAGTTATGAGCAAGGTAATTGAGAAGGGACAACAAAATTAAGTAGCTGTCACAGTTTCCTCAACTATTGTCTTTGGAATTCAGGAGATGTGCAAGTTGCAATGTATGTGCAACCTGCTGCTACTGTGACCAAATAATATCACAGTTTAGTGAATAATTAAACGTGCTAATTATGTAAACAGGATTTTATGAAGAAACAAAGGCATCAAGGTATTTTTTTTAATCTAGAAGTTTCCCCGTGGTATCTCCATGTGTGTTATCAGCGTTTATCATCCTATACATTTTTACACATTCTCATCTCATACAATATTGCTATTATTTGTAATACTAAGGTGTTATATCCATAGCATTTATATAGAAAATTGTTTTTACTCATTTTACAATGCAGTGAGTCAATGATACTGTGGTTAAATTTATGAAAAAGATTGTCTACACTGAAGGCTTATACTGTGAAGGACTGCAAAATTAGAGACCTATAGATTAATATATAAAACTCTTCAGCTTTAAGAATGACACAAAGTTCTCTGACTGATAAATTGGACTTTCTTGCTCATTCATTTTATCGTAAGTCGTGAACAGAATATTAAATGCTTGACCTTCATTAGTACCTTGTAAGAAGTCTTGGGCACTAAGGTTTTTCCTTCTTCAGGATAATCCCTATTTCTGGTTATTTGGGCAGCAGATATAGTTGACATCTATTGGTCTCCCCATCCCACATTCTCTTTTTAATATTGATTAACTGCTTTCCTTTCTGTTATGGTTTCTTTGTTTTAAATTGTATAAGAAGAGATTGTTGAGGTCAATTTTGGTAATTTCAAGTGGATCACTCATGTAAAATAATTTCTAACCTATTACATTAATAGCAACATGTTTTTGGGAAGATAAACCCATCTATATTATTTTTGATAATTCCTTTGGTTTTCTGGAGCTAACATTTTCAAGATGTAAGTAGCAATATCACGTTTGGAGGGAAAATTTATCTACCATCTCTGTTTCTCACCACTTACATTGTTGGTATTTCTTTTTGCCTCAAATATTGCCAATATTAAAACCATTATCTTATTTCAGGTAGTGTAAAGTCCTATCTTTTCCTGTTTGTACCCTTGCCGTAGGCAACTTAGTGGTAGGGTGGATGAAGTTATAAATATGTGGTTAAAAATAGCAGTGGAAAAATCTTATAATAAGTATTACCTTTCTGATTTCACACAATTACTGTAGCAATTATCTTCTCTATGGTAGAAAATCTTTGTATCGAATACATCAATATAATTTTGTGCCTTTGCAAAAACTGGATATTGGTTGCTGCACTAAAATTAGATGAAATCCAGTTGTAGAAGACCAAATGAATGGTTGACTTGCTCAAAGCAACTAGGTGGGAAGTGGGGGAGGGAACAGGGAGAGCTCTGCACAGGTGGGATGGCCACTGCTCCACACCCCTTTCATAAGTGCAAGCCTTGTTTTGTCTGGATAAGGTAAAGCTGGCTAAGTTAAAGTTTGTGAAGTGCCTTACTTTGTCTGGATAGTGTTTTAAAATTTGCTAAGTACCTTATTCTACCTTAATGTTGTAAAGTTTGTTATTGAACCTCCTGAGAATTTTGTTATTTTTCCCATGCAGCACCCAGAGTATAACAAACTACCTTCCCTTAAACCGGCTGAGTGGGCCAGGGCATTACACTCATCTGGACAGATTGTGTTTGATGCTGAAATATGAAGGATATGGTATTTCTGCTGACTGCTCTGCAATATTGCAGTCAGACAAAATCCTGGGAGTCGTACCTTCTTCCTATAGAAAGGAAAATGTAGCTACTGGAGAGCCTTTCTAGCTCAGTGGGATTTCAAAATATTGCATTACTTACCTGCTCCAGAACAGCTCACATCTGGTGACTTTCTGGCATAACACGAGGGACACAGATGATATTAAGTGAAAGAGCAGCGTAAATATGTTGAGGGAAGGGAAAATGAAATTTTGTAGGTGTTTGGTGGACTGAGTTCCTGACCAAATTCTTTGAACACTGATTAATTAAAGCAGTGTTTTTATTACTAAGAGATTTGGTTACCATACAGTAATTGTTTTTTTAGAGACAAGTAAGGTATGCATAACCCTTATTGTACAGAAGTGTCTAACTTTAGAGGCTTCCATTTTATTTCCTTGGTGTAGGACAGATATCTAAAATGCCAGAAAGTCTGCTTTCTGCCATATACCCCGAATGCTATTCAATGCACATGGGTCATATGAAATCACTTCAGCATGTAGGAGGCCCACTTACACATTATTTCAGTATGAAATGTTTTGGGGGGAGTTATAGCAGGGGAGGAACATTTAAAATTATAACTGTGAATCATGGCTCCTAATATAGATAAGATTTTGGTGACTGGAGCTACAGTGTGGGTTCAGGAAAAGGTGGAAAGAAAAGCCAGAACCAATAGTCCACATTAGTACACCAAAACCCCAAAAGCTGAATCCAGTTATAGTTGCATTTCCTTTTTTTGTAAGAAAGCAATTGTGGAAATGAGAAGTGAGAAGCCTTCAAAAATAAGCCAGGTTTTATTTTCATTGAAAGGGAAGGCATGTATTTATGATCATTCTTTTTTTTTTTTTTTTTTTTTTTTTAATGGAGAGTCCTCTTTCTGCTCCCCAGAGCTGACCAGAATATTCAGCCTGTTTCAAAACTCATAACAATTTACAGGTTGTTTTCTTACAGACTTGATAGCATTGGTTCTCTGTGGTACTTAACGCTGATCAAATGATTTTCTTGATTCACTCATCAACAGTGAAAAAGAGACTAGCTCACCTCCCAGACGAGGTTTAAAAATTTAGGTATAACGTGTCAATGAACAATTCTTTTCTCTTTATTTGTGGTCATTCTTACTGTGAAAGTCTCCATTTCTGTATGAATACATATTTGTACATTTCCCACTACATTAGGATGTTTTAGATGATTTTCCACTTAGAAAATCTAAAGGCCCAAGCCTGTATTGGATCTTTGTATGTAATTGTGCACGTTTGAAAAGGAGACAACTGAATTAGTATTGTCCTCAATGAATTCCAAGCATGATGGTCTATCACGGGTGATAGGGAATGAAATGTATTCTCTAACAATGGAAACCAGTTCAGAACTACTGAACATATGTTAGCATTGTTATTTAAAAGGGTTCTGCATGCCAAAGACTGGCAATGAAGCAGTAACACATATTGTTAAACTGTTTTGTAAGAGAAGAGGAAAAAAATGGGAAAAATTTTGTAAGTTTGAGCTCTTCTGCATCTGGTTTCATTGGCTGAACATTGTGCTATTGTGTAGCTTTGGCTGAAACAAAATGTTTTTTCAAAGTATGTGAAAGTGTGTTTAAAATTTCAATGTGTTACTTGGCTGGCTTGGAGGTTTTAACTATTGCATTTGAATATACTCATGGAGAGAATGTTAAGTGTAAACTTCTTAACACATTCAAAATGGATTTATTAGGACCATAATCTTTAAAGAATGATTTCCACCTTTGGTGCTTTGATAGTGTGGGCCAATTTTTTCACCTATGTGAAGCCATTTCTAATCCTATACTTGTCAACAGCTAGTGATGACAGACAATCAATAAATGCAAACATCTGTTTCAGGTTATACATGTGCTTGGTAAGAGTAATTGTGCTGGTAATATTTCATAATGTAATAGGTTGCTAAAGGTCCCTGTTTCCAACTTTACAGAAAAAAACCTGACATGCTCATGGCTGTATATAACACACTGGCATTTGGACACTGAGTCCTTAAAATTTGTGGAATTACATCTGGAATGCCATTTTTAACGTGTTTCTTTAGAACTTCAGAGTATATTCGCTGTTAGAGATTCCCTCTATTTTTGATAGGCTGCTGCTCCCTGAATTCTTCCCTATTATGGAACAGATCATATGTGTGATCACATGGCACATGCAGGACAACCAGGGGATCAGGTCCAGCCAGCGTGTGTTTGGGGAAGGCCAATCCTGCTTGATCAACCTGGTCTCATTTTATGACCAGGTGATCCACCTAGTAGATGAGTAAAAGGCTGTGATCCACCTAGTAGATGAGTAAAAGGCTGTGGATGTCCTCTACCTGGACTTCAGTAAACCTTTGATAGTCTCCCATGGCCAATCCTGTTTAACATCATTACCAATGATCTGGGTGAGAGGATTGAGTGCACCCTCAGTAAATTCTCAGATGACACTAAGGTGGGTGGGAGTGTTGATCTGTGGGAAGATAGGCTCTGCAGAGGTACCTGAAATGGCTGGATTGATGGGCTGAGGCCAGTTGTATGAGGCTGACCAAGGCCAAGTACAGAGTCCTGCTCTTGGGTCACAGCAACCCCAGGCAGTGCTACAGGCTGGAGGCAAAATGTCTGGAAAGCAGCTCAGTGGAAAAGGACCTGCGGGTGCTGGTTGACAGCAGCTGAGCACAAGCCAGTGTGTGCCCAGGTGGCCAAGAAGGCCAATGGCATCTGGGCTTGCATCAGCAATAGTGAGGCCAGCAGGACTGGGGCAGAGATTGTCACTCTGTACTGGGCACTGGTGAGGCCACATCTTGAGTGCTGTGTCCAGTTCCCAGAATCATTGTGTCTAATCCAGGATATTCTGAATAAATGTAACACATAAGAGCCTATAAACAAAATAATGCAGTTATTTTCCAATTAGTAGTTGACCCCATTACTGGACCCAAATTTCAAGTGAGAACTACACAGAATTTAATTTGGCATATCCCAACATTTTTGAGATAAAGGAGTTGTGTAGAAGCACAATAATGAGCTCCTGTGTTAGACCATAATTTTTCAAAGTAAATAGTGAATTGTGTGATCGTGCCTTGGGTATGCTTTTGCAAACCATATTATCTGTGGGGAATCACAAAAGGTGGAAAGGATTTTAGGTGTGAGAAGTAGAAGCAGTTTGTCAAAGATCGCCAGCAATTATCATGTACACACACATGCACAAATAATACCAAAACAGTTTCAGTAGACACATCTGACAAAAAATATAGATAACTGTAAAGCAGATGTGATTTTCATGCTAGTCATATGTTTTGTGTTAAACACAAAATAAAAGGTATTTAAGGTACTTATAAATGAAATACTTTACATTTACATTCCAGGAACTCAAGTATAATATGGTCACTCAAAAAGTCAATTTTTATTGCCAGGGAAATATTTTTAGGGGGGCATACAAAAATCGAAACAATTAATGTAAATTTCTTTTCATGATGCAAACCTTGAGATAAATGCCTTCATCTTAAAACCAGAGATATTTTATTACCTCTAATATTATGGTTAAGATTAAAGAGCTAAATTTTCAAGGTCAGCATGTTTTTTAATATACTAGCAAATACAAATTCAGGCTCATGGATAAGATTACTAGTAGACCCTATGGTTTTACAAAAAAAAAGTAAAATCTATATGCGATGTTTTTTAAGGAGGAATTAAATATGATCGGTACTGGAAATGTCATGGATGGAATAATTTTCATCAGTGGGATTAGGAGCATATAATATGTTGGTTTCCAAATAATTTTGTGTAAGAACAGTAAAACAGTTTACAAAAAGTTCTGTATTGGATAAATAGCTGATTTAAAAAAAAATTAATCCCCCTAATTTAAACAAGTACTATTGTTCAAAAGAGCAATTATGGAGCAGCCATTTATGGCCATTGTTTTTTAAGCTTGAGTGTTATCAGCAATAAATTGGGGATAATAAAACCCGATTCGTTCTTTAGATGATATAAAGATAGGTAAGTAGCACAAGGTACTCTGGATTGTTTGTATTTAAACAAAATGTGTGTTATTATAGTCAAATGCAAGACCATAAATGTAGGAAGAACTTTGCAGTCATAACTGCAGAATGAGAGACTGTATCCTGGAGAATGATGGAACTCTGCATCCTCTTTTTGGGCCTCCTGGTATAAGAAAGACATTGATGAACTACAGCCAGTTCAGCAGAGGGCCACCATGACAGCTTGGGTTGGGAGACTTGTTTTGTGACAAGGGACTGAGGGATCAGGGCGTGTTATCTGAGAAGATATTAAAAGCCATAATAAAAGAAAATACAATGTGAACTACAAGTAAGAGCTTGATCCAGAACAGAGCCTAATACGTGGCTATATAGAGAGGTTAGTAGTAGTCAAACTGTCATTCCTTTTTGTACTGGATAGGTTTTGTTTTATCTCATCTGTTATAGGATAGATACAAAATTAAGAGTGCAAATAGAATTTTAAAATAAGAAGTCTCGAAAATCTGCTTTTAGTGAGAAATTAAAATTGCACTCTAAGCTTATCAAGGAGCAGATAAAGATTCGATTTGATTTGATTGGTTTATCATGCACAAGTACCTTTGAATGAAAAAAAATACCAGCTACTTAAAGTTATTTCACTTTAACAGAAAAGAAGTTAAAAATGTACCCCTACAGTACTTTGATGTGCTTGATCATAATGATGGCACTAATAATAATAATAATAATAATAATAATAGTAAATAATGTAAGCACTACCTGTGGAAGAAAAAACAACCCATAGAATGAGGCAGACATTTTTTAACTGTGTAGATCACAAACTCTAGAAGAAAAGGAAGTGGTGGAATTTTTTACTCTTAGTGGCTTCCACCCAAATGTGAATAGAAGGTATTGTAGACAAACTCAAATTACTGAAGTCATTAAAGGCATTGTCAGGCTAAATTCTATGCACCTTTTGAGCAACCTACTGCTGGAACTCAAGCCGCAACTGAGTCATTGCTGGAATTCCTTGAGTTTCCAGGTGGAACAACCACTAAATTTCTCCAACTATATGCTTCATATCCTCATTCCTATTGATTTCTGTATAGGAAAAAACCAAAAGAGCAAGAAAACAATCAAAATCAAATGCAGAATGCAATATCAGCAGTAATAATAAATAATCAGTAGTAATAAGAGGATGCTTTCTTCCAGCACCCAATTTCATTATTCTGTTCAGATCTTTGACTTCTGAACTACATGTGGTAGGAAAATATTCCCCGATTCTCACAAAAACCATTCTCCATTCACCTTTATTTTGTCACGTGTGATTGACTTTGCCCCTTGCTTAAATCATGCAGTTTTCAAGAAATTTACTGCTATCCCCAGCCTTTTATCAACAAAACAGTACATTAGTGCATGGTCTGTACTGTATCTTTCAGATTGCTGACAAATATACTGAGAAATTCTGGACCAGGCACTGGCTCCTGAGGGAGGAGGTCTAACACTCAAACAGAGTAAGTGCTGATTTTAAAGCAGTAAATGCTGTTTTTAAAGTAAAGTATATATTCTTTTTTTGCTTGTACTTGGTTCATCTGAAGACAGAATAGAATGAGCTCTACAGTCTTTTATTGCCTACTTGTTCTCTGACCTTTTAGTCTGCCCTCCTGCCCTTATCCACTTTCTAATAAATTAAAATTGTGCCTTCCAAGCTGCTCTTGCAACATCTCTCTCAGGATAAAATGCTGCAGAATGTTGTTTTGAAATTCTTTCTCTCTAAAAAAAACCAGCAGATTTCTGAAGATTAGTGAGCGTATGTATTCAGTCCACACTTATCCATGTGCTTTCTGATTGTGCTTTTGAATGTTTGCACTTATAGAGACATATATTTCTGATTAAATTCTTGAAAACTGGACTCCTCACAAAGAGGAAAAAGGAATTGAAATCCTTTTCAAGAATCACAGTGACACAAAAAAATCTTCCTCCATTTGCTCTTTCATCAACATGTTTAATCCATCTGTCACCTGCTACTGAACCTGTGAATTATGTATATTTACAAAAAGAGGGTAATAAAAATAATGCAGTGTCAACATGCTAACAGGGGTTGTGATTCATAGTTCAAACAATTTTTTTTGTGCCGCACTTCACTAGCTTTGCTGCTTCATTCTGTGCAATAAATGATAGCTTTGCAGTCTATTTGATTTTAGAATCTTGAGGGGAAGTGTATAAAAATTTGTATTTTATATATATATATATATATATATATCTCCAGTCAAGCTGCAAAGCTGTGTAGTACAATATTTTTTAGTCAAAGAAACAACAATGTCCCAATTTGGCTTATGTTTCTAATTCACCATTGATTATGTCATCCTACTTATTCTGAAATATTGATAATGTTGAGAATAATTTCTTTTGATGTTCCATGTTCCATAATCAAAAAGAATATGGCATATTCTATCCTTGTGGCTATGGTTCCTAATAGAAGCTGTATTCCTATCCCTGGAATGGACAGCATCTGAAACAAAAAAATGGCAATTAATCAGTCAACAGAAATATCAATTTTAAGGCATGACTTTAAGTACAGAGCTATTGGGGAGTTTTTATACTTGATTCGATTAATATATTCAACACTGGGCTGACATTTTCAGTGGAGATACAGAATGCAGTTTGCTCCTGGGGCCCAGCTACAGCTGACAGAGTTGGAGTGGCAGACAGACAAAATTCAGTGGAGATTTGTAAAAGAAAATAATGTTTTTCTTACAGCTTAAAATGTTGGGGAAAACAGATTAGAATCAAGTGGTTTGTGATTCAAAGACTGTGAAAACTGACAATCAAATTCTCAGGTCAAATGAGACCAGTAAAGGTAATGGGCAATGGCATTTGACACTAAAGTAATTGTATTTAGGAAGCTTACATATAAATTGATGATCTGATTATTGTTGGAACCAAACACTACTTGCCTAATACAATGTCATGTGAGAAACCTACTATTATCTTGTACAAATGTCAATACAATCACTATCTAAAATAAGTTTATACCAGGTCTGATTTATAGTACATGTGAAAGGAGAGTGGTGCCATTTGAAACTCTGAACATTCTATGCACCAGAGGGATAATAACACAATGTATAAGTGAGTAAATTAATTTTTTGTTTTCCTAGACCCAGGAATTGAAAGTGAGCAACCTAACCTATCAGCTTTTTTTCTTTAAAATATACCATTGGAATAGTATCATCTATTCACATTTTCGTACCCAAAAAGGTGGTTATTTTGAGTCAGAAATTTTTGTTTGGTGCCAAAAAATTAAATGTTGAATAATGCCCCTCTCAGTACTTGGTACCCAACATGTGGAATAACTTGGTACCCACCATGTGAAAAAACATACCACAGTGCCAGTAAACACACACAGCAAGACTGGGGAATGCTCTTCTCATTTCCTGACATAAAGTGGTGTTCATTTGGAAATGAGTATTATGTCTTCTGCTCTATGCCCATTTGTTGATACTGCAAGATTCAGCTTGTGGGAAAGCAAAATCTTTTGATTTTAGGAAACCTTTAGGAAATTTTGTCTGCTTCATGTTGTCTTGCTTTTTTTTCTGTTTTTTTTTTTTTTTTTTTAAATTTTCAGGTTGCAATACTGAGATTGCAAATGCAGGCATCAGTGTCTATGCTTTCCTTTCTGAGTAGCCTCTCGATATTACACCAGTTGTCACTGCCTTAGATACCTTGATCATAAACAGTTTAAAAAAAACCCAGTAAATGGACTCTTCTTAGAGTCCTTATGACAGTAATAATTTTATAGCTTTGATTATGTCTTGTAGACATCTTTTCATCCTGTCTGAATCAATTAATACATAGTACTCAACCTAAACATGGCTCTGAAGATTCTAGGTAATATCGTAGACTATAGATCTTGAAAGAATTGAGAAGTAGATCTTCACAGGGAATGATTTTAATTTCTTTTTATATTTATATTTATTACATAAAGCTCTAAAAGTTGCAAAACTCATGAGTTTAAAGTGCATTTAAATATTGTACTTTTGAAACTCACTAATTTGACTTGTAGTAAAAACGGAAATAAAGAAATAGAAGATACAAAGTGAGAAAAATATTAAAAGAAAATATCTTTCAATTCTAAAACAAGTTGTTAAAATTTTTTAAAATACCTAAACAGCAAACAGCAAACCCTTACTTTTTAAAAGTTGATTATATAAAGACTGTTAGGAAATATTTAGATCTTTCCAAGAGTACCTCTGTAGTGCTATCTGTTCATATATTTTTATGCTTATCTCGTCCTTGAAAAACATATCTAATGGAAATGACAGACCATCACTTCTTCTGTAATACATAATCGGTTTAACCAGTGATTATGACAACTGCATTTAATTTCCAAATGACAATTAAACCAATGATGATTATAACAGACCCTATGTAACTGCCCAACATCTATTCAAAATGGTGATTTCCTTAGAATTTGTACTGTCAAAAAACCAGAGTAATATTTGCAAAGTGTAGTAATCTTACCTAAAATCCAATAAAACTGCTGTGGAAGAGCTTCACACTTGTGCTCAAAGACATTGAATTGTACCATGAATAATATATGCCAAACCCCAAGAAAAGATGGAAGTTCACAGTGGGCTCTGCAGGTGCAGTATAGTGGAAATGCACCCAAACTCCCTTTAGAATTACTTGCATGAGCAAGCAGAATGTTCTGGCAGCAGCAGCAGCACAAAGTTCAATACAGCCTGAAAAATCTTTATAGGCATCGAAAAAATTTATTAATGTCCAGCTTATTGTCCACGTAGGTGAGGTAGCTCATTTAAAACTGATTTAGATATGCAGGCTACAATTAATCATTCTAGACTTGTAAAAATAGTTATACATTAGCCATTAAAAATAAGTGAAAAGGAGTTTAACGGCTTAAATTGAGGTTTAAAAATCTCATTACTGCCCAAATCTATTCCAGTAGAGGAGATGATAGCATCCATTGATTCAACTCTAGAAGATTTACCAAAGTATCAGGAAGGTTTAATTACACTAGAGGCAGTCAAAGAGAAAAACTCTCAAATGACACAATAAAATCTGAAGTAAAGTTAAATATTATTAAGAAGCTAGTCCTCAATAGACTTAAAAGTTATGCAACAGTTTAATTTAATGAATTGAGGTATACTTAAAAATATTCCAGCTGGTAAAATTTCTTACACTCAAGCGTGTTAGAAATGTTAAAGCATCTGACTAGGATTCAAGCCTAACGTTACAGAGAGCAGCACTATTTGCTATTAAAGATAAATCTATTATTGCAGGAGATAAAGTCCATTGGGCTTTCCATTGTCCATGTCCATTGGACAACCCACCATTTAAAAACTGCAGTACATTATAATGCTGTGTGTTAATAAACAGTATATAGTGAGTAAACACCGACAGTGGGTAAATTGACCTGAATAAAATTTCTGTTGGGCTGTTGATACTGGGCTATCTGGAGTCAATAGCACTCTTTTGAATTACTTGATCAGGTTTTGGAACATTCAAAAATATGGAACATGAAGCTTCTCTGAAATACAGTAAGGGTTATAATTTACATACGCTCTTACCTGATTTTAACTACCTTAAAAATGGACTATTTTTTTGGTTTAAAAGTGGTATTTTTTACTTCCTCCATATTCTACAGAGATGAGTAAGCATAATTAGAATGTAATTCATCTCACCCTAAGGGAATTTCATTCGACCATACAGTGTATCCACATGAAGATATTGGCACAGGGCAGTAGTGAGGTTCTGAAGCAGATCTCCCACTCATCTCTCACCCCGTACGCTGACTCAGCTTGCAGGGCAGTTTGGTGAGCAAAACTTTGGTTCTTTCCTAATGATGCTCCAGTCTGGGCATACATGAAGGTGCTTCTACTCTTCCTGGGAGCAAAGTGCCCGTGGAGATATGCTCTAGAATGATTTTAATCTGAGGAATAAACCATGGTGTATGCATATAGTGTAAGCATATGGACCTAAGCACCAAGTGCTTTGATCCACTTCTGCAACAAATTACTTTCTAGTATAGACACAGCTGAGTAAATTTAGACTCTGTTTAGATGAGATGCTGATCATATAAGATGAACTTGTATGCAACTGGTTCCTAATGAAAGACTTCAGAACTTCTATGGGAGAGGAAGAAAGTTTTGCTAGAAACAATAATTTTCATATCCCGTGTCTTGGTTTTGGAGACAAAACTTCAGGAGGAAACATTCCAGGACAAGTGTCTCCTCCGAAGGGAAAAGGGCCTCCCCTTTTCTTCCACCAAAAAGACAAGTGGGTCACAGCAAGTGAAAACGGAAAAAACAAACTATTTATTAATGCCAAACAAAACAGGGTAGAACAAGGAAAAAAAAACCCTCAAAATACAAAAACATTCCTGGAGAGGAAACAGACACTCGGGCTCGGACCAGACGGGGCCACCCCGTGGGCTCCTCGGACCGGCGAGGAGGGAATGGAGGCAGTGAGGCAAGGGAAGGGAAAAAGAAGAAGAAAAACCGACAGAACCTTTTTCCAGCTAGCTGGAACACAACAGAAACCAAAAAAAAGCAGCACAGGGCTCCTGGCACACTCCCTCCTGAGCCCTGCTGAGCCCCAGAGCCCCTGAGCCGCTGGGCTGAGCTGTTGAACCAACCCGCACTTGGGTCCGGTGGCTCCGGCCCCTGGGTCTGTCCTAAAGGCACTGAGTGGACAGTAAAGGAATAAAGCAGCTTCCTAACATCACCCCAGGACATCCAGATTAAGAGTAATTTTGGAAAAGAGGTGAGTTTACTGGCGTAGGGCATATCTCTGTGTTGATTCAGTGGATCTAGTAGATTCAAAGCCGGAGTTGAAAAGCTGAGAAAACATTTTAATAAAATAATTAATAAATTTTCTAGAAGACAGGATGATGTAAGACCTGTAAAGTAAACAGGTAAAAAGATAGACCACTTTTTTCCTGATAAAATGTTTATTTTTAGAGTCACAGAACCAGATGCCTACATCCAACTAAAATAGTAAGGTACATGCTTTGAAATATATGTGTATTAATAGATACAGAGTTTACTCATGTAATATAAAAATTCTCACTGTTTAAGCACATCTTAAAGGTTTTTTGGAAAGAAATACATATTTTTAGATTTTTAGAATGCTTATATTTCAACATTTTAACTTATTTAGAGTCACGTTTCTTCCACACATCTCTCTGTCTTATGCAATCGATCTCAAAATTTGAAAAAAGTAATTTGATCATCTACATCCACTCTTGACTATTTTTTTTTTTTTTTTTTAACAGCATGCTCTTTTGCTACTGTCAGGACAGTTTAAAAATTCCAGTCAGAGGTGATTCCATATCTGTAAATGACAATGTAATAACTATAATCGCTATTATCCTGTTTAAGACAGTTCACCATGTCGCTAATTTTAAGCATTCCAAAAGCATCATTGACTTCAGTCAGACTGCTAGACTTACCATTATGCCTGTTTTTAAACGCCTCATCAACTCAGACAACTACCAGGATGAGAAACCTTGTCAGTCTAAGGAAAAGTAGATCATGACCAACATAATTTAAATGTGTATTAAAATTTACAATGATTTTTCCTGAGAGTATTATACATCAGGACTAATAGTTTCTAAATCCTTTTTAATGTGCAGAGACAGTAAAAGTATCAGTGTCAACCTTAAATGAAAATAATCTCTGATCATTATAGTTAAACTTGCTGATTATTATAGTAATGCTGATTATTATAGTTAAATTAAGGCTAAAGGTCAAACTAAGCATTTCAAATGAGTTTGCTGCATAAGTAACTTGATTTTTAAACAGAGGCTGAATATAGTCAAAAAAATTCAGTCATCTACTAAATCTGAAATGTTTAATCAAATTTTAAGTATGTTAGTGTACTTGGGCATCTACATCAGTCTAGTAAAAATCCTTGCCAACTGATTGAAATGATAAAAAGGAATATTGAGGGTGCATAATGAAAGCAGAAATAAGTAGATCAATGATTAAAGGAATATTATACTGCATTTCTAATACTCCAAATTAGTGAAAAGAGTCTGTGACATATTGTGGATTTACAAGGAAAAAGTATTCAGGTTCTGTTTTTACTATCTTGAATGTCACATTTCTGTAAATTTGTTGAAGATGTCTATGATTTTAGTGTCTTCTCAAAATCCCAAACTTTATGAGGGATTTTGTTCCTGGAAAAGGTAAGCTGTTAAAATGCAAACCAATAAAAGTAATAATTATTTTAAAATTTGGAGACCTAAATTGGACTGATGACTGAAACGCAGGTTTTGTAGGCAAAGGTTTTTACAGTGCAATTTCCTCAGGAAAAAAAAAAAATTAATTATGCATTCTGGGAATTAAACAATGCTCCTGATGAAGATACAAACGATCTCAATATGCCATTCATGGCTGTCTGGCCATGCAATAGTAATTCATTCAGCTCGCAATCATGCATTGTCAGCTTGAATTCAGAGCTTGGCAGAAAACAGGGGAAAAAAAGGGTTGGTACAATCTGCTTTTGTTAAGGGGCTTTAACTAGGGCGAATACAATTGAGTGAGGCAGAAAATTCATGCAATATTCAGATTATTTTCTAAAAGGTTATTTGTTGAACAAGCATGTATTCATTGGGGGGTGGTTCTTATAACTGGTAACAGTTGGGTAAAACGATTGAGAAGGATAAAGATACTGGTTAAGTGAGTGAGGCTGAGGGTGGCCGAGAGATTAGATATAGGAAGACGCTGGCAGATCTGTTTTGCCCTTGTTTAGCAGTGGTAACCCACTCTGGACTAAGTGCTTTTCATTGCTTTTGGATTTCCAGAGTCTTGCTCCTGAGGTCCCTTTTTAACAGGGTGCCATTTAGAACTGCTTTGAGTGAAGTAAAACACTATTTATTAAAAATATTGGCAGCTTGACAGACCTTGCCTTCTAAACTGTACTCAAAGGAACTGTGCACATTTGATACTGCTTTCAGTTCTACCAAAACAGCTGTGATTTAGTCACAACACTGGGAAGTTTTTTGTCCAGCTTGTTTGTTCATAAAACCTGGACTTGTTACAGCTACTCCAAAAAAATAATCTCTGAGAATATCCCAGTAAAAGTGGGATAGAATATTTAGCTATTTGAGAGCTTCACTTTCTGCATAGTCAGTATACTTTGCTGGCCTTCCTTCAAGAGCATTCAAATGCATTGCCTTGGAAAAAAATCCAGTGTATGTGTATAGATAGTATGGAGCAGTGTGGCAACTCTTAAGGGAGAGTGTCTTCCTGCAGTGAAATTGCAAGGTGTATCCAGATGCTAGAAGAAAATTAATAAAAAATGGATAATTTATTTGATGATACACAAGAGGTTCTCAGGAAGAGATGCACGCAGCTCAGAGCAGGACAGTAAATTTGTTAGTTTGTTTAACAGTCTGTCTAAATGCTACAGTCAGGGAAGGCCTTGAGCACATTGTAAACAGAAGTGATATTTTGGCTTGCCCAGATGCCTCAGAGTCATTAGCCTGGACTCATGTTGTCTAATCTTTAGCAAGGAAGACATCCAAGATTACAAAAGTGACTTAGATCTTACGTAGTGTGAACTGTCCCATTTCACCCCATAACTGGAAGGGAGATGCAGTAACAAGATTCTCAGGTGCTTCAAGGAATATGGGACAAACATGAATGAAAATATCTACAGTTGGTGCCATGTTTACAGCTAACTAAGCTGTCTTTTTTAAAGTGTTTAGCCTCCATTCGCATAGTTTTTTGGCATGTCACAAAGTCCTCAGTGTTAGCTGTGCCACTTCCATACCAAAGTCAGCAGAAGGTGATTATCCCTGCTGGTGTCTTGAGGGAACATGGAGGCTAACTCCACTTCGTGTGGAAAAAGACAACTAGCAGCCAGGCCTTCCTGGGATGCTGGTCCTGTTATGCATAAAAATAAACAGATAAATCAATGAGATTGCAATTATAATCACAAGAAACTGCAGGACAGGGTATCCACAAATAATAAAATAATAATTTTCTAATATATGACTTTCAATCATTTTTGGAAACTTCATGACTGACTCAATCAGCCTGTTTTATCTCTTCTTTCCCATAGACATGGTGCTCATTCATGGGGATCCTGCTTGTTACTGCCAGAACATAGTTCACAGTTTATAGAACATTCAGTAGCTGTTGATACTAAAAAAATGGTTAAATCCAAGCTTCATCTAATAGCTTATTTTCACTAAAAAAATCTGCTAAATAAGCAAAGCATAAAATTAATTACATTTTAATTAAATTTTTGAAGCTAATCACTTTAGAGAGTCCCTGATAATACAGCACATGGGGGGCACTAGATAACAGATTACAACACATTGCAATGAAATGGAAGTTGAGTGGCTTTTAACTGACTTAAAACTAGGGAAAAGCTAACTTTTGTAAGTAAACTCTGATCTGATGTAGTCAACTTCTTTACAGTGTCACTGTGGTCTTATTAAAAAATTTCATGTTGCTGAGCTCACCTGAGGTTTATTAGAGCATTAAAAAGTTGTAGAACGTATGCAGTTATCTAATTTCTACAGTTTTGATACTCTGTCAGTAGGCTGCATTTCTTTCTTAACACTTTGAATCATCTTTGGTCTTTACATGGAAAACTGGGAGCTTTTGTCAAAATTTAATCTCTAGTCAGATATTAGCTGTGTATCAAAAAAAGAAAGGAAGGAGGCAAATTCATACTTAATTGTAGGTCTCATCAATTAAACTAAAATAGCAGTAAGTGCTTACAGTACAGTATAAAAATGAAAGGCATGAGCCACCTTCTTTCACTTTTTGTCTGTGTATCTTGAAATCTGTGTTCTTTTTTTTGTACATTCTGATCTCCACTTTTTTCCCTTGACTTTTCTTGTCTTTATTTTATTTTTTTTTCCTTTTCTCTCTATGAGTCCTTTTTTTCCTCTGTGAGTAACCACGGTTGTTGTATCACAAGGTTTTATACAGCTCAGTGTCCCTATCATTGTTCGACTTAGCTACTTCCTCTAGTTCCTGCTCCAGTGTGATGTTGTATTTCACTTGTCTCGGTTTGGTCATATCATTTATTTTCCATCATTCCTTCTTTTACAAATTTCAACTTTTTTTTTTCTAATTAGAAATATAAAATTTAGCAAAGACATTCAGTTAAAATTTATCTTACCTTTATTTCTTCAAGTCGAAAACCAGACGCAAGAGCATTTGAACTGATGCAGTTGGCATCAGGATAAGTTAGTGAAAAGGTCAAGCAGAGAATTTTTTCAATGCATACTTGAGTGATTGAAGCAAAATTTGTAGCTCAATGGGAACACAGAAACTGCTTGCATTTTTCATCATTAAACTGTCATAAATGTCTGTTTACTATTAAATT
This sequence comes from Corvus hawaiiensis, assembly GCF_020740725.1. Taxonomy (NCBI): domain Eukaryota; kingdom Metazoa; phylum Chordata; class Aves; order Passeriformes; family Corvidae; genus Corvus; species Corvus hawaiiensis. The sequence continues at coordinate 47,764,888 of NC_063216.1, forward strand.
GAAAGAGGAACTTTGGTGATTACAGATAAGTTGTTAAATTAAAGCAAAAATAGCACCACCAATGTATCTGTGACTATCAGAAGCATAAATGCAACATGTGTTTATCTGATATGAATTTTTGTATGTTAATGAACTTAGCTGTTCTCTTTGAACTGCGTTATCAGCTGATACTTGACTTGAAAGCTGCTCTTGAGCATCCAAGAACACACAGAGTTGATTTTCCAAGATATTCAACAATATACAGTACATCAGCTAAAAGAAAGGTGACTGAACATTCTACTCTTGAATGCAAAGGAATTATGAGCATACCAAATCAGGTACACATAAAGAGATTGGGAGGTGAAAATACAACATTGGCTAAAATGACCAGGTGTTGGCTCCTAAAGCTATTCATTTAAAATTCACGAACACTTTCCTATATTCTCTCTTCCCTGTCCAGCTGTGGAGGGAAGTGATAAAGAGGCTTTGGGGGATGTCTGTCATCCAGAAAGGGTCAAATAACTACAATCTTTTAGGAATCTTATTTTATATGGGTTTTTGTGGTTTCATTTGAAAGCCAGAGCTTTTGATAATCATGTTTCATCTACTTCCGCTATAAAATTGAGATATTTTTAGATAGAAGATGGATTTTTTCCACTGATTTACCCCTGACTTCTAGAAGGAAAATCAAGATTTTTTAAAAATTTTTGTTCCTGATTTTAGGTGCCAATTTCTACTCAGTTATACTGACTGTTCAGTTTTAGATATATACATCTATACAGAATCAGATGGCTTTTTTTTCTTCACTAAATAATAATAATTATTTAGGATAATCTCTGGCTGCAGAACTCTTTATGACAAAGTTTTATATTTCTAATATATTTTAATAGTACTTACTGTTGAACATGCGCATCTAACTGGTGGAATACTGATTGAGTAATTTCTTATAGAGCAGTTGAAAAAGTGCACAATTTCTAAACTTTGTGGAAAAGTAATGATGTACCTGGAAGCTTGATAGCTTGATTTTTGATAGGCAAATGGAAACTTATATGCAATTTATTAAGGCATAAAGCAGTATGGGAAGCAAAGGAGCTTACTAGTGTTTTTATATGTCTTTGAAATCCAGGGGTTAAGAGATGAGAGCAATTGAGAGGAAAACAAAAGTAAATTATAATAACAGTGTAAATTCTGATTTTTTTTCCTAATAAATATAGTAATAAAAGAATTCAGTGAAACCTAGAGATTTGTGAACAAATGAATTAAAATTATTAGAATTTTGATTTCAGCACTGAAAGAGAGCATAGAAAATGCTAGTTTTAATAGTATCACAAATATCTAAAGAGCGTGGAGTCAACATCATAATATGAGACAACTACATCTGCATGGAAGTTTTTCACACTGGCTGTAAAATACAGTAGAAGGAAAGCTCAGGTTCTTCAGAATAATTGCTCCTGATTGATCATAAACTACTGCAGACCAATGATCCTTATCATCTGTATCATCATCAGATGAAGGCTTGATAATTAATGTTGCCCTATGGAATACTATAATGACCGGCTTCCTTTTGCATTAAAATCAAATTTTTGTTGTCCAAAAGCAGAGATAGGTAGATATTTAATCTGTTAGGAACAAATAGAATTTCATGTTTGGTCTTCGCAGATGGTTGGTGTGCAGGTGGCAGATCACGCACTTTGATTGCTTTGGGCTGGTTGGTAATCTCCTGAGGATCTTTGTACAGGGGAGAGTAAGTTACATCACAAGGTAATTTGGAATACACAAAATAATTCTGCTCTAAAACATCAGTTCCCCCAAGCTTGCTCTTGAAATCCAGGAAGAGTATTTTAATTAATAAAAAATATACAGTACACTGTTTTGACAAAAGTACATTTTCCGCCTTCCATTTGCATCTCTTTTCCACAAACTCAAGGGAATTTGTGCTTGTCATAATAAATAAATGGTGAAAGCCTTTTTTTTACTCCATGTTTTTGTTTTATAATGAATCTAAATCTTCATTGCCACAAAGAATAAAACAACTTTTTCATCATCTCAGCTTGTGAAAAGAATTTCAGGTTTCAGTAACTCATTCCAGTCTGCATCAGAGGGCTGGGTTTAGATAAGACAGTTGAATAAAGAGTCCTGTTTCTGTGGCTTTTCTGAAGTAAAATTCCGAACTCATTTCTCTCTGAAACTTAACGTGAAAAATGCAGAGGTTAATGTCCTGCTTTTGTCTCACTAAGAACTTTGTTCATCAATTATAACACATATAAGGAGTCACTGTCCACGGTCACCTTTAGGAGTAGTACAAAAACATTTGGATGATTGCTTACTGAGCCATAGAAGCATGAAATTCAATAATTTACCAGTTATGGACTTCTACTTTGCTTACCAGCTCTTGTAGGTGGTCTTTATGTACTTTATGTCTATAAAGTACAACATTGCTCAAATGAATTATTAAAATTAACACCCCATCTTTATCACTGCATTCTCCTCCTTCCTAGATATGTTTCTTTTGCGGCTGGATTGTCACATTTCATGGAAAATATGTGCTTGGATATTTTGTTTTTCTCTTACAAGGAGACTCCTTTCAGGAGAAGAACGTTTTGTGAAGTTTAAATTCAACAAAGCTGTCAGAGGAAAGGGCTAAGGATAAGAAGAAAAAGAAGAGTGTTTTTGAACAGTTGCACAGAGTTTAATGGAGATAAAAACAGCAAAAAGAGATCTATAAAAATTTAATACAGATTCTGTGGAAACCACTCTAAAGCCTTGCAAAGATTAATAGAGAGTGCTGTGTTCCACACCACCTCACTTTTAACCTATAATCTAATATCATAGATTATATTCTGATGTTACTCTGAGCTACTAAATGTTATAAAACTGGTTTAAAAACTCAAGAAAAATGGACCCACACAATCACGTCCTGGTCTGTGCGGAGTAACTCATCATTTGGGCTTGGGAAATTTACTTATTTTCCTATCACAATGTTGTCGTTTGGTGACTTATAAAAGCTACTTGAGGAGCAGCTGTCAAAAGTGGTTGTACTTTGCATTGTAAACTGGAGGTTGTCTCTGGCAGCAAATAATTGGGGTAGCAAAATATTTAGCAGTAGCAGGTAATGTAAAGAATTGTGATGGACATGGAAAGGGCAACAAAGTCTATACTGAAGATGCACTTGACTGTATTCTACAGTTTTTTTATAGAGACATGCACCTAAAAGACTAGTAAGCATGGTGTAGAACGCTGGTACATTTCTCTTGCTTTATCTTCTACCTAATCTCTTAAAAAGCCTTTTGATTTTTGAATATGAAGGTGATACCTTGATGATTTTTTGCCTTTTCTTTTATATACCTTTTATATACCCTATTATGTATCCTCAGTGCTTTTAGCATGCATACTTGCAATTTCTTAAGTCTGATAACTTAGCATAATCCTAATATTCCATTAAGCAAGGAGATCAAACATCCTGGAGACCTCGCAGTTGGAAGCCAGAAAGCCCTACACTACCCTGAGAAATGAAGGTCCCTTCTAGAACATGTCCTGTAAACTAAGATAGGCCCATCCAGGGTGTAATTCCTCAGGATGGTTCAAGCCTCTCATTGGGGAATCTTCGATAGATGTGCTAATTTGCAAGGCATATAAATTGTATGTGCGATTTATTGTGTGGGTGCATTTTGGTGCATTCCACCTGGACGAAGAGGTGCACCATAAGGATCCTTAAATAAATACCGAGATAAAAACCCCTTTTCCCTTAATCGTGTTTGGCTCTTAATTTTAAGACCAGGGAAAGGCAACAAAGGGATTCATGATACAGACCTATTGCACCCTGAGCCTAGTATTGTGCATCCTTTTCTGTAAAGTGGGAAATACAGCTTAAGAACATGTGAGTAGCAATGGAACAATAACAAATAAACAGTGTAACTTAAATTATATTGTGTATATTCTGTGGTTTGAGAACATTAATAGATGCTGGAGCTCTTTTAGTCTCTGCTGCTGTATTTGTGAATTACATGGGCTCTCCTGATATAAATCTCTGTATGGCTCTATGAGCCTAATTTATGTCTAATTCATAATCTGGTGGTGAATGATAAAAATATACATGCTGCAAGACACTCTCTACTCTGAAGAACGTGCAGTGTCTCGTGTTGCTGAAACAGGAAAAGATATCCTGAAAGCTGGTGAAAAAAATCTACATGAATGCACAGACATCCCTGTGCTCATGCTCACAATGTTCTGGATAAAGTATGTGTCGTAAGTGCCAGACAGCACCAGAATGACTTTGCTGGCAAAGTTAGTAATGCTAAAAGTAGTGTGACCTTACTGATTTACTCCCCCTCTCAAAATATTGCCACCAGTACCTTTTTACAGTTTAAAACTGAATATTGCCTTCAAGTTTTAAGTCAGCCAGGATAAAGCAACAAGAGACACAGATGTACAGTTTTCTAATAAAGTTTTTTAAATAGTGATTTTGAAACAGACTGTATATTTGAGTTCCCTCATTAGACACAGACTAAAAGCATTTTGCATTTTGAATTTGTGGAAAAAGATAGTTTTTTGGTGGCATTATGGCATCAGAAGAAGGTCGAATAGCAGTCTAACTAAATCGCTTTCAGCAATGAATCTTATACCACTACCTTGAACATGAATCTCATGAAAATCCTTAGCACAGTGGATCCTAAAGGTCACAAGAGCCTGGTTCTTTTAGAACACAAGGCCTTTGTTAGGAAGAAAAGATAGAAAAAAAGCTAGTCTTCCCTTTTTCTTCCCCATCTTGGCTCAGATCAAGAAAGTTTATACATACTATTTCCCAAATCTCAAGGAAGCTTCATTTTAAAGTGAAGATGTTAAAGCAGTCTGTGGAAAATTTTCTCATTTCTTATGTACGCAGACAGAAGTGCCAAAGATTGGCTCTGAAGCTCCTGTGCAAATTTATTGCCAAAAACTGGGGGTCCAAATTTGCAAAGGACTCTCACTGTTAACCCTCTACCCAGAAGATTATTCCAGTTATAGGCTTTGAGGGTCTTCATTTGCTGTATTCACATACAATGTTAAAAATTTTCCACTTCAAATTCTCTTTGTATCTAAATGAAAATGTTCTTTATCAAAAACAATGTTGTGAAATCAAGATAAATGTCTAAACATCAAAGGAACAAGGCTTGAAACTGAGTATCAAAACTAATGGCTAAAACTTGGTTCGTCTAGATCTTTAATAGTGGTGTGTTTTTTTCTTTTTAAAATGTCCTTTAATGCTCCAAAAATTCCAGTAAAGGTTTGAATATGATAGTATCAAGAGAGAATTTTAATCTTTGCTTTAAATTTCAACACTGTAAACATTTTGTTGTCTAAGGAGAATTTGAATAATGCAAGGAATGTTATGTACACAACATATTTTCCCCTGATTTCTATTTTTCAAGGAGAAAAACAAACTTCCATTTTCTTAGTTAGAATTTGCTGCATCAAGCTAAATGTGCCTATTTGATTATTTAGATAAAGTACACTTTTTTTCTTGAGAAACTCTGCAAATATTAAAAGGTTACCTTGTTATTTCTAGGTTTAGTCAACTGTAAAATAAATTACCCATATTCTCATGCCTGTTGCTTTACCATTCATACACATGATGCTTTATAAGAGGAGTAGAGGAAAGGTTGTGCATACAGAAGATTCTCTATTTCAGATTAAAGAAAAGAATAAAAAAACCCTAGCTCTTTAAAAATTTGATGTACATCTCCTACCAACAAAATGATGTCTCATGGAGTTCGTCCAAAAATGTATTAAAGAAAATCTTTGATGCCTTTTTAACTGTCCCCTCAAAACTGATTATACTGAATCTTTTAACATGCATGAGCACACACACAGATATGTGTTAATTTAAACAACATGATATTGTTGTTGTTATTATTATTATTATTATTATTGCATTAAGTATTCCAGTTATATTGGACTCAACAGAAACATGAATACTAAACTGGTATATATATTTCCATATAGTAAACAATATATCTTGAGCAGACTCCCTTGGACTTATTCACGTGGGTAGTTTCAGGGAAGTTAAGGGTGTCACACTGATAGGTAAAGAAGGTAGGACTGTATAATTAATTTTATTTCCAGCTGTTGAGATTTCAGAATATAATTCCAAGCTCTCTAAGCAAACGTCTTCTTTTTCTTACTTCTTTCCAGGCAAACTGATCAGAGGTGCTTTGGGGATTGGCTGTGTGCCCAGTTTCCACAAATGCCAAAGACTCCTGCACACTGAGTTAATTAAAATTGACTGCTTGTCTTAGGCAGAAGAAACAGGCTAAATTCTGGCTTGTTCTAAAAAAAAAATGATTGAACAATTTAGGCAAACAAAATAACTTTCTACCAAGCTAAGGAATAAAAATAACATATTGCTTTTCTTTGAAAAAAACAGATAATATTTTTATTTTGTTTTCATTTCTACCTCAAAGGCTTGGTTTTGTGTTGTGTTTTGTTGGTTTTTTTCTTTATCCTGCTGCAGTGAATTGTAAATTGTTAGATCTGTGTATCCCAAGGACAGGAAGACGTATATCAAATGAACGATATAGACAGATTTTACAGACTGAAGCTATAAATGACAATAAAAAGTCTAATCTTGCAGATGTTTAAACCTCACAGGTGTCTCCCCTTTTGACTGAAACTTCCCCAGTGCCTAGTGTGACTTTCTTACTGAAATGCACCAAAGCTGTTGCAGTCTTCAGAGCTCAGCAGCTGTCACATACCTAAAAACAGCCAAGTACCAAAGTCTCCAAAGGACATTTCATATGCATTTCCTAAGAACAACTGACTGACATAGACAGTAGAGCTCACAATGAGCTAAAACATGTCTAAGATTTATAGCATTTGTACACTCAGGTTCAATGATCTCAGGATAGGGGGGTAAAAGTCACCCATTCCTGCAGGTGTTTTTGTTTACTTTTAGTGAGTACTGTGGCCTAAGGTTAGCAAGGGAAGCACTCCCTTCTTCTTCCTCTGCTACTCTAGAGGGAATATTATGTGACTCATAGGAATACACAAAAAGAGGTAAAAGAAGAAATTGATGGGGAGTCAGAAGCCCTAGAATTTACATCATTCTATAATTCAGCTTTTATAGTGTTCATAAATTCTGTCTTTGCTTCAAGAGGCTCTTTTATGCTTTTTAGTAATCAGTATTCTGGGGAATAAAGATGAGCAGACCTGACAAGAAACCCATAATTGACTATTTCCCTGATGAGTCCCCGCCCTACAAGGTTACAGAGTCATGTGCGGGGTGTTTCTAATGGATCTTGAATTCTTCTTTGTATAGTTGAAAATGTCAGTCTGCCATGTAAAGAAGATTTTTAAAGAAAAATGGCCTATCATTTGTTAGACCATTCTTCAGGGGAAAAGTGACATGAATCTGCTAGTAGATGACATCATTTCACAGCTTTATTTTAAAAGAAATGGCTTTGGCTTTTAAAAGGCTCTATATCAGTATAGGTTTCCAGCCTCTGGATATGAAATGAACAGATCCGTCTCTTTATGGGACTACGTCCCTGGGAACTCTTAGGGTGTCCTATTGATTTTATATTTGTGACTTCCCCAGCACATTGGCTCTTCTGGTTTGCTATCTGGGATTTAAGCATCTCCTTGGAATGTAAGAGATGCCCTCAAATCAATATATAGCCTCAAAATATATTTTTAGTTGTATATTCTTGTGTTTTCCCAAGAGAATTTGATTTAAAATCAGATTTTTCCTTTTTTTTCTAAAACAATCTACTTGCTAAGTGATGTCACTGCTCTATCTACATAATTGTGATAGTGTGAAAATGTATCAAATTTTATTCATAAGGGCAGTGTGATATTAATTTTACCTCCTTTAATGCTCTGGGGAATCTAAACAGAATTATTAAGTAATCCTAGTAGGCTATTCACAAAACAAGCCATAGAAGGAATCAAGCAGCCTAATGTTTAGCCAACAGATGTTAATCTCTTCAATGTTTTTTCAAGACATGGGCTTATAGGCCTTAGGGACCAGTTTCAAAGCAGGATCCAAGATGCAAATAAAATTCTTAGCTGACCAAAGGCTAAAGCATACATGACATCTTAAGGAATTTATTATAAAAGATAGATATAGATGTAGATATATAAATTTAAATGTATAAAATAAAATTAGGGAGAGAAAACATACACTTGGTCCTAATTCTGTGATGAGTCCTATGTGGATCCACAACAGAATTAAGCTTTTTATTGTTCTAATATTGAATTATTTTACATACTTACAGGGTTTTTTTAAATACGTTACTTAGGTAAAATGCTGTGTCTATTTTTCTTAATAGAAGAATGCATTATAAATTGAATGCCTAAATTCTTTTCTAACTTGTTTTTCTATTGTGTTTTTAAATGCCTATTGGATTAAATGGTTGCCTTTGGGAGAATTTTTGAATATAGTGAATAAATAGAAACATGATCAAATATGGTAACGAAAAATGCTTGCATATGTCATATTTTTCACTGTTAGATTATTTTCAGTTTCTCACTGAAACTAAGAATCAAAAATACCACTTGCATTGCACTGAACAAATTTGCTGAAATCCTCTAAGTAATTTACTTTTTAAAGAAAAGAAAATATGCAAAAAGAAAATTAGCAATTACAAACTTCTCAGAATTGACAATGACAATTTCATTGATATTTTGTAGAAATCTTTCCTTTCTTTTTTTTTTTTTTTTTTTTGGTGTACCTGCAATGCTCAATGCGCCGTCAGCAGGATAAATTTATCTTGGTCTGCAACTGCTCCTGGTGTCTCATTTAGAGCTTGTTTAGAAGTAGCTGGGGTACATTGTTCATTTGTGAAACACGTCCGTTTTTTGTTTCTTACCCCTTTTTTTGCACACTGATTTTTAAACAAATTTCCTACCTCTCATTCATTGTTTTCTCATCGGTTCTTTTATCAATAAGCTCAAATGAACCATGATTTTTAAACTATTTCGAGAATAGAATTTTCAATTGGTAAATATACTTGCAATATTTAAATGTAAATCTGCTTCATGTCTTAATGAGATCGAAGTCTGAAAAAAGTTAGTGGTCAGATGAAGTGTAACAATATCAAAAATCGAACTACATCCTTTACTAGGGAAATTTGTTTGATCTGTCCAAAATGAAATGTTTAAAAATGTAAAGTTACAAACTGCATTGATTAATTTTTAAATAAAACTACCCTGAGCTATATATTCTTTATATGGAGTTTTATGCTACTTAGGATCACTAAGTAAGATACATAGGAGTAACAGAAAAGCATCTAATATCAGTTAAACAGAAAAACTAATAGGTCTCATTTGTCTGAAGAATTTGATTCTTCAGCAAAACCTGTTTACAGTCTTCAAAGTAATGCTGTCTCTTATTAAAGGCAAAGTGTAAGTGAACAATTAAATTTACCTGAAGTGCTCAAGGGACCATAAATCAGGACTGGTTTGAAAGTGAGATTATTCAAGGTGTTATATGAAAGTAAGGTTAAAAACATGACACAGCAACAAGACAGTTATCACAACTTTAAGATAAAAGTCATTATTTGAGTGAAGAATTTTATTCATTTTAAATAAAAAAAAAATAATTTTGTTTTTAATTTTCAGGTTTCTTTTTCTTATAGAGGCAACAAAGCTACTAACACATTGAAAGTATTTCTTCTTTTCTAGCATGGCTTAGAACAGAAGCACATACTCACTATTCTCCTTTCAAATGTTTTTCAGAAACTGCCTCTGCATTTTTAACATAAATTAATTTATAATAATTTATAATAATCCATAATAATCCAAGGACAGTGTTTGCATTTGAGTGTGGACATGTAGATTTGATCTAGGCCTTAGAGGAATACATGTCAATAGCAGTAATAGAAGGTTTCTTCTCAAAGGCATCTAGAGAAAGAGTGAAAAAGGATTCCATAAAGATTCTAGAGCACAGCCATTGCTATGTTCTAGGAATAGCAAAATAAGGAATTGCGAAATAAGATTCATAAGGCCATATAAAGATTAACACATTCAGCAGGATCTGCCTTAGTTAAGCCAAAGATGTTAGAATCCAGGCTACCTTTTCAGACCTGCTCTGACAGTCCGTTACTTCTACTTTCTTTTTAGCAAAGGATTCACCTCTAAGAATGGTCATACAGTGCAAGAGAACTGGTATTTTTGTCATGAATCCTTAGCTCCTCCTCCTGGATTCAGGTATTAGATATTCTTCTGCCTTTCTTTACCTTTTCTCTGTACCTGTTAAAATGGATACATAATTTAAAATGGAAAAAGAAAAAAAGGAAGGGAAACCTAAGGTATAGCTGATTTTAAACTTATGTAAGTTTAAGGTGAGTACCTATCTTAACAGGATATTCTCAGTGAGACCTGAGAATAATTCTTAAAGGCAGTTTTTAGGAAGCCACATCTCACTTTTCCCTTTCTGCTAACATTCCCTGCTGATTAGAGAGTCTCAGATAGAAAAACCTTAATCCTGGAAATGTAATTCAGCTGTCTGGTGCTTACTGCTGACCTAGGAACCTTTGTGCATTGACTCTCTCCATGTTAAGTATAATTTTCAGACTGAACACTCTTGGTATCGCTTAGCTATTTGTTCCAGCTCACACCACTCTGTCTGGAGTCATTGTTTCAGTCTCACTTCCACTGATGCCGTTCTCCACTCTTTTCTTCCTTTCATTTTCTTTTCTCTTCTATCTGACTGACCTCCCTTCCCTCATTGATTTTCCTTTAACAAAAATCCACTTGAAAAAATTAAAGGCTAGACACAACTCAAACAGAAAAATGGAGAACCAGCAGGAAGACTGCAAACCTAGACATTATTTGTTCTTCTCTTGTCAAGCTCCATTCCTTGGACTTGAGTAGACTGCAAAGCTTTTAAGCTGCCTCACAAATTCTCAAGCATCTACACACTATGAGTAAGTGATATGTAACTTAATTTAGTATTGTCTTCTTTTTAGCACAGAGGGCAAGCCCTAGAGGGCATCTGATCTGTGATTATTTCCATAAATCCTTGGCTCCAAGTCCTGTCCCCAGTTTATGCACAATTTCTATTATGCTTCTTTCTTACTCTAGAGATTCAAACAGAAGCCTGTTAAACTACAACACATGGAAGAAGAAATTATGGCAATTTGCAGGTTTTGCCTGCTATCACTAGTTACAGAATGGTTAAGAAGCGTGGAAGTTTCTCTTTAGCTGTTCATTTTGCTTATTTCTCTTTCTCTAATCTAGTGCTAGAAAAAGTAGTGAGGCTAACAACAAAGCTCAAGAAAAATAAAAGGATAAACCTTAATTCTGTTTCTCACACTACTTCATGGATTTAAAGTAACTCCATTCAAGTCGAATGAGTGAGAGGGAATAAAAAGGAATCAATTTTTAACTGTATATTTACCAGTAGCAAGTCCTATTTTTTTTGGTATTGTCCTTTACAGCCAGTGACAAAACTAGGGAAAACAGATAAAAAGAAGTGAAAAAATCCTGGATCATGACAGTGAACAAAATAAGAATAATACAGTGCTACACTAAAAAGGATTACAGTTTTTCTTGCAATGAAAATAAGTACCTAAACCCTAAATAGCAGAATAATATACTTGCTTCATAATGAACAGTGGTGTTTATATGTTGCTGCCTCCCTCATTTACACACCAAAAAGAACTAAAATAATCCTTCAGTAACCCACTGTTAATAAATCTAGAAAGGAACTAAAAGATAGCATGATATGCCTTTGACTTACTGTTCGGTTAATTAGTATGCTGCAGGTGTAATCAAATTAAAGTTAGATAATACCCCCCTCAAAAGCCCCATTTTCACATTGTTAGAGAAGGAGCCAAAAAGCTATTTTCATCCTATAGGATTTAAGGGTCTCAGGTGTTCATTACAGCTGGTACTGATTTGTTTCATGATTACATTTCTTTTTTGAGAATGTTTCCTCCTGCTCTTTGTTAGAAGTCCAAATAGAGAAGTTTTATCTTTTCTCTGGAGATCTGCCTTTTGCATAGCACAATATACCATTTACAGCAAGGGCTTAAAAAGATTTTCAAGAGGAAATAAAGGGATCTCCTAACCTTGCCGTAGTATAAAAGTGACAAACAGAAATTCTGAGCTGGTGAGTAGGGTGATATTGATTTTATATGTTGGTAAGATGGACATTAGATGTGAGAAATAAGGGTGTAGCAGACTCACAGTTTTGAAAAAATAAAAAAAAGAGGTGTAAATATATCAGAAAAGTAACTTTTCTGTTTTACAATAAGTTCATGGCTTGCAGTGAGTTAGGTTACTCTGCACTTGCTGAGGAGGTGCCCTTCAGCAGAAGCAAGGCTGATTGATATAATCTAAATCATTGCATTTGAGAAATGTGGTCAAAGGAACATTTAAATATTCTTTTTTATTCTTTAAAAATTGTATAAAGAAATGAGATGATATTAGAAATAATGAATGCTCTTGAAAGTGTTTACAAATTCATATATTAAGGTACTCAAATAAATCAGTTTCATGATACCGTAATATTCTTAAGTTTTCTATTTCCAGCATTGGTCTTACTTTCACCTATTAGAAAAAATTACCAAATATTAGCACACTGAAATTTATCATCTGTGTCTTCAGGAAAATAACTGATGGACTGGTATAATGTCCTCACATTACTGTGACCTTCCACTTGTTTTTATCTCTCCATAAAGTATGCTTTTTTAACAAAGGAGCCATCCATTAAAAAAAAGGAAGAAAGACGTGTTTACCAAGTTCTTCCCATATCTTCCATTAACTTCAGTAGCCTCAGGACTTTTTACAAGTTTGAGGGGTCCATCCATATATCTTCCATATGTTTTGCTTCCATTTCTTCCTGCTGCAAGCTGGCCAATTTCAGCTATATTTGAAAATGTGATGGAAGTTTTATGAAAATATGTATCTGCAGTGAAAGGGTAGTAGATGTCAGACATCATGCAATCCGTTCTGACAGTTGCTTTCCCATAAATCAATAGGTGTGTAATGTCCGTGCTATGGACTTGCCGTTAGGATGGCTGTTACCTTGGGAGGGTTTCTTTCTTTCAAGAATAAAGTGCAGCACAGGGCATAAAGGGCACAAATGAGCAACAAAGGAGGCTTAGCTGGTATTTTCCTGCTTGTCAAACAACTTCTCTTTATTTATTTAACTTCATATTAATTTATGAATGGGCTTTTTAATTTGCAACTGTGTTTTTAGGCATTTCAAATTTATAGAGATGAGTTCTTGATATCTAACTTCTCAAGGCTTGCTGGAAATTGAAATATAAAACTTCAGACATTAATTTTAAATATTAGCTTTTAATCCTGCCTGAAATCAGACTTTGCAAATAATTAATCCTGAATAGTTTAGATATAAAGATGCAGGGATTTAGAGCTTTTTGTTTAATTTTTTTTCTTCTGAATTTTTCACAGGTATCCTCACTGAATATTTTTGATTGCAGACTGTTAACAAACAGGATTAATTAGCAGTAATGTCAGTAATTTTAAATTCACATATTACTGCTAATACACTCTGTTACTTATCAAAAGTAGTGTGTTTTTCTCTAATAATTTTCTGATTTATATAGTTTTATCATAATTTTTCTTACTTTGTCTAGTATCATGAGACTTGTCTTACACTGCCATTCAATAATTTAGTTAGATGTCACAAAAATAACTGTGTCACTGGTTGCATAGGTGAAACAGTGAACATTTTCAAAACTACGCTTGTGTGTCTATTTAAGCGGTTATCAAGAATGTCATTTCCATTATTTGCTCAACCCTTACTTACATATAAGATTGCAAAGCTCTCTGCTTTATAGTCATTTTATTAATTTATTTATTTGTTTGCTTGGAGATCTTTGCTTGAAAATATGAGCAATGCTGCTTCTATACTATATACATTAAATGTGTTTTGTTTGATAGTAAATAGCAGTTCATTTAATGATTTACATTAGTTCCCTGTTAAACAAGTATCATAAGACAGAAGACCACAGCAGCAGTCGTTGTTTCTGAAATACTTTTCAAATAGCACTTGAGAAGAAGATATTCATGTACATGTATTTTGATAAATAAACTTGAAAGTCACGCTTGCTGAAACTTGATCCAAGAAATAATAACACTGGTTATATGATATCTCCTGACAAGTCTCAGAAACAAATTTTGTGTCATACAAATGACATCTATATTTGTAAAAGTATTGCTATTCTGTGTTGGATACACTAAGGTGGTATAAACACCTTTTATACACTCACACACACATATTTGTCATTTAAATATTCAGTTACAGTCAAATTTAAAAATTATGTACTAGCAACTGATTGTTGTATTTAAGGTTTTGATAATTTTTATTATTTCAGTTACTTCTCTCTTGATAAACATTCCAGCTTTTCTCATTATGGAAAAATGTGCCATCATAGATATCCCAGCAAGAAACACAAGTGAAATATAAGTAATTCTCTGTCCCAATGGGTCTAGGTACTTTCTCAATTCCAGAAAATTCCAGACAAGATTTTAACATATCTGAAATTAATCAGCAAGACAGAAAGCTCGGGGACTATGGACATGAAAACACAGAAGACCAGAGATATGAGGTAGAATAAGCTAGTGAAGGCAGAAATTTTAAGTTCCAAGAGTTTCTTTTACGACATACTGCTAGAAAAATTAACAAAACTTTTTTTATTTTACATACTTCACCCTCAACTGTTAAAAAATCTAGGGCACCTGTTGCACATTTGTTTTATAGATCAGGCTTATGAAGGGAAAACACCTACTCCACACTCTAATTATGTAAATTAGTGGTTCTTTCTATGTAATGAAGCTGGTTTTCCTTCTTAAAGCTGGTTGAACTTTAATTTCTTGGGAAGCTATACTTACATAATAACAAAACTGTAGTACAAATTTCAGTTATATGCAAGCAAATCTACCAATCAAAGCCCCAATTCAGAAACAGTCAGGATGCCTCCAGCTTATTTCTAAATGTGTTTTTAAATCTGCCCTTATTTAGAAAAGTAGTTAAGCACATGCTTAGTCCATTGAAGTTAATGTTTAGCCTTCAGTTTTTTATCCTGAATTTTATGTTAAAAACTGCCACAAGAAAAAAGTGAGAATTGAATCATCTACAGTTTGACTATGATAGTAGAACAATTACCTCATTGAATCACTTTATTATTTGTATTCAGTGGCATTGAGACAGTTTTAGGGAGCAAAAGTCCCTTATTGCTATTTTTTGGTTGCCTAGCACTGCAGTATCACTGTATGTTAACCGACTTGGAATCTGGCATATAAAACTTCCAGAGAAATTTTAATTTAGTTCATATTATAAAAGATTTCTTGAATTTAATGATGTGCACACCAAGTAGAATTAAATTAAATCTTTATACCACAGGAACTGTTTGAATTTCCTGACTAACAAATAGAAGATTATTTCAATAGTGAGCATTTATACATAAATACTTTATATAAAGAATTTTTTTAAAATTAACATGCCTGGAATATTAGGAGGAGATGTGTCAGAAATCCATAGGAAAAATGCAATAGTTTTATTATTTATAGAAAAATTATGGAGTTTGGTCCTTCCCTGGGTTTTAGGGGTTTTTTTAAGATGAACCAGTTTGGAAAACCAGGACAATGTAACCTGTAAACAGTTGGTATATACTGCTTACAGATACCAGCTCTGAAGAAGAGAAGAGAATAATTACAAACCTCTTGGAATTCTTGCACATTCTGCTTGGACCTCTGTGGAATTGCTTGCCTGAATGGTTATAGAAAGGAGTAGACATGCGAAATGATTAAGCAGTGCCTATCAAAAAAATTACCAGATTCTCCTGTATACCTTCCAGGGTTTAATTGACACTGGATTTTAAACAGGTACTGAGGATGCTGAAGGACAGAATATACCCTTGCTTCACACACTTTCTCATGGAATATTAGTCACTGTTGCTGTTTTAAATTGCAGTTGAATTGCACCAGGACTAACTGAGAAGGTGCTTAGACTGGTAAAGACAAAAACGAAGAAAACTCCTGAATAATATAGATGCTAAAGAACATAGGAAAAAACCTCACCCCTATTGTCTTAGAAGGAGGATTGATGTGGTCCTAAAATGTCTCAATAGCCTCACTGCTGTGTTCTCAGAAGGCCTATGAGAGGATTTTTTATGAGGCTTAAAATGTAGTATTGGCAAAGAAATGTAAACCTATTCCTAATGCCAAATAAAAGCATCAAAAGGGAATAGAGCATGATAAAATCCTCAATATAAAAGCAGTAGGAAGACAGCTAGTCAACAGCTGTGAAAACAGAATTAAAACTTGCATAAACTGGAAATGGTATTCCCCAAACCAAGGCTGAAACCAAATAATAGAGTATGTATAATCTCACCACAGGATTCAAACTGGGTCAACAGGATATCGTGACTAATTTTGTGGTTGACTGCCAACATGCTCAGCCTATTGACCAATGTCAAACAGTTCAAGTTTGCTTTCTCCACAGACTTGAATTTTCAAATAAATATATCTTAGAGCAAATGAGCCAGTAACTACTGAGCAACACAGTGCTGGGTGTTAGGTTTGAAGCTTAAGTCAAATCGCATTTAACCATATTTCAATATGGTATGTGGATGATAAGAGTAAGGATTTCAAACGTGTATGGGATTTGGAAGAATGAAGCAGGACAAATTCTACACAGTATCAGGACATATCAAAGAAATATTTTAAAAGATACAAGACCATACTATAAAGAAAGTACCAGTTCCAGTTGTCAAAACACATTTCTATTGCTTTGAGTGATCTAATTAAACCAGTTTATCTGCAGAAAAAATATTTAATCTACTTGTTATGTTCTCCTTAGTAACTTGTTTTTTTAAATTTGCGTATACTTTAGGCCTTTTTTTCCATGTATGCATTTACAGATGTCCATCTTCCCTCAGCTGTCACTTTACTGTTTTGTCTCCACAGAAATGAAATTTCAGCTATGCGTATTATGCTCAATTTTTATCTTCCAGTTGCAGGCCAGATCTTTTCTAAGTGTCTTCTGTACCAACAATTCTGTGAAAGAGAGTCTGTATCTCAGCTAGTAAAGAGGGACAAGGCATGGACTCAGACACTGGCTCAAGATTGGAAGCAGAGGGTCAGGAATTGATCTCTTCTCTGGTGACCAGTGACAGAACCTGAGGGAATGGAATGAAGCTGTAGATGAGGGTTAGGGTTCCACAGTTTTGGAGTCAGCCATTTAGACAGAACTAGTCATCATGAAAGCCACAGTCATGCTTCTGATCAAAACCTGCAGTCAAATTCAGAGCAACTGCTATTGATTTTGGGGTTCCCTTATCACTCTATTACTTCTATGTTCTTAATGTCTCTTTTTTGTCCATGCCATTTATTTTCTCTCTCCCTTTTAAGAGAGATGTCAATAGATGCTTCATCTTCTTCTGTCTCTGTATTCCCGTGAAATAATTTCTTATGAAATTGTCTACCTTATTGTGTAACTGCCTCCAACTAGCATTTTGAGACTCACAGGTCCATGCTCTTGATCTGCCAAACACCTGTCCAACCTAATATTTCTTTTTGCCAGATGTATTAATCTATATCAATTGTTAATGTACTAGTAACAGATTACCAACACAAGGTAAATTTCTTGAGCTTAAACTTACTGCACCTTCTAGGCATAATCAAACATGCATAATTCATAGCATCATTATTCTTCCCAAACTACTACTTCCACTGTAACTGTAAAAAAAGGAGAAAGTGATGTCTTTGGCATTTTTCATCTTCTTCCTCAGGTTATTTCCTCTTGTAAGTTCTACTGCTGTAAGGGTAAGACTTTGAATTTTCTCAAGTTTCTATTTTATCACTGTTTTGGTTTGAAGAAATTTAATCTGTTGTTTAAATACTGTAAAAGGAGTATCCACTCTTGCATGTATTATCCAAGAATGATCTCACATGAATATTAAATAAGAAAAGATAACATCTTCAAGTCAGAGTGCTTTTAAGGGAGGATGAATGTTTGCTTAAACTGTGATCATCATATTGGGAAAGAATTATTTCATTGACACTTATCAACACTTCTTGAGTTCACTCATCATGAGTCATGAATCATGCTTATAGTTCATATGATACTACAGTTTATCTCACCCTTGTTCAAAACTGTAAAAAAAAGTCAATTATTTTAAGAAGGCAGTTTCTTTACAATATATATATCACAGAATAGTTAAGGATGGAAAATACCTCCAAGATCATGGAGTCCAACCTTTGACCAAACAACACCCTGTCAACTAAACACAAAGTGCTTATGTCCCATCATTTCTTGAACACCTCCTGGGATGGTGAACCCACCACTTTCCTGGGCAGCCTGTCCATAAAGCAATTCTTCCTGATGTACACCCTGAATCTCCCCTCTCACGGCTTGAGGTTCTATCCTCTCATCCTGTCAACAAGTTGCCTGTGAGAAGAGGCTGAGCCCCACCTTGCTGCAACCTCCTGCTAGATAGACAGGAGGTAGAGGATGGTAAGCTCTCCCCTGAACCTCCCTTTTTCCAGGGTAAACATGTACAGCTCCCTCAGCTGCTCTTCATGTGATTGACTTTCTAGACCCTTCACCAGCTTTATTGCCCTTCTCTGGATATGCTCCAGCACCTCAATGTCCTTCTTGTAGTGAGGGGCCAGAACTGGACACAGCATTCAATGAGCAACCTCACCCATGCTAAATACAGAGGGACAATCAGTACCCCAATCCTGCTGGCCTCACCATTCCTGATATGAGCCAGGATGCCATTGGCCTTCTTGGCCGCCTGGACATACCCTGGCTCGTGTTCAGCTGCTGTCAACCAGCACCCCCAGGTCCTTTTCCACTGAGCAGCTTTCCCATCACTCCACCTCCAGCCTGTAGCACTGCATGGGGTTGCTGTGACCCACGTGAAGGATGTCGAACTTTCCATTACTGAACCTCATACTCTTGGCCTTGGTCCATTAATTCAGCCTGTCCAGATCCCTCTGCAGAGCCTTTCTACCCTCCAACAGATAAACACTCTGGCCCAACTTGGTGTCTGAATTTGTCATATAACTGAAAAATTAATAACAGCATGTTTCATAAGCAGACATATTTCATTGTCTTTAGAACAAAGAAAATGAAAGAAAGAATGAGTAGTTTACAAAATGCTGCCAGCAGAAACTAAGAACAAATTTTTTGAGTTTCTCACAAATTCCTGGAATCACTTATCTTCAATATTAACACTTATCTTTAATATTAAGTGGAGTTATTTACTCCACTGTCTGGGTTAATGAAAATTCCTAGAGATTAAAGGGAAATTATTTCCAAAGGTAATCAATATGAAAATTTACATCTAGTTGTAAGCAGCAGAATAGGAAACCAACATGAGAAATAGAAAATGTGTTTAAAATAAGTCACTATCTGAAAAGTATTTGGTTGTATAAAAATGAGTCCAAATTAAAATCCAAATTAATAAAACACTATTGGCAGGCAGAAAACAATTTTTTTTTTTTTTCTGGAAGATATTTATATTTTAATCACATCCAGCAACTGGTTAAAAACGTTGCCTTTCCTATCTAGTCAGAGTGTGTTCTAATCAGAAGGCACATGAAGATTTTTCATCAAAATACTAACACCAATTTCCTTGTGAGCTATATTATGGTTTTGTTTTATTTTGGATGTTGAACTATCCAAGTTCATTCCTTATTTTGGAAGAGAAATGTCTTTTCTTGCTTTTACTAAAAATTAGAAAGGATGAACACAAGCAATTTCTGCAAGTGAGCTGAAAGAATAGTAAAATGTATTTAATAAAAAGAAAGAAAATAGAATCAAAGAAAGGGAGAATGGAAAGAAAGATATCTCTAGTGAACAATGTTAGTTCTTGTGTGCTAGTATGTTATATGCTCTTATTTTTAAATGACATGGTGATAAGATTAATGCGAAAAAAATTACTAATGTCTATGTAAATGTGTGCATTCATTTATTGGAATACTAAAGCTCAACTTCATTAATTAAGACTTTCAAATAATCCAATTACTTCGACTTTTCAATCTTCTTCCAAAAAGCTAGTTTTCTGGAGACTATTTACAACTAAAGAATTTGGAAGACCGCTAAAATCTTAACATTATTCACAAATTTTACAGTGTAATCCCTGGTGATTATTTTCACTGCAAGACAAACTTTACACATGATGGAAAATGAGAACAACCAGTAACAGGAGAGAGAACATCTTGTGCTCCTTAACAATGTTTGTGGGGGTGCCTGCTCAGCCTCTCCTCAGCAAACTGTCCAGGATGCCAACAGTTGATAAAACACAGGTGAGTGCCGACAGAACACCCAAAACTGTCTACCAGGGAGTTCGCCCCTACCTGACAATGCTAACGAAGACATCCATTGGCCACAACTAACAGCTTAAGACTAAAGGCATCAGCTTGAGAAGAACTTCAAGAAAAGCTTCAAAATTTGTGATAGTGGGGAGAGAGAAGAAAGCAACAGAGAAGAGTCAAAACCTGTTTTGACACTGTCAGAAATCATCTCACTGACATTGCAATCTGTACCTTGACCTTACTGAGAATCGTTCCATCAGATGCCACGGGGACATGCATCTAGCTTGAGAAATGACAGTTTCGGTGCAAGAGATAGAAATCCACACTTCTGAGGTACATGTCTGAAGTTGAGGTTGGTGCTTTCTCCTGAGAATATGTTTTATTATTTTGTAGAGACTGTCATGAGCACATGTAAGCCTAGAACCTACACCTCCAACAGAAGGATACAGAAATAGAGAAATCCTCATTTCAAAGAGGGCAGGGGAGTGTTGTTGGGGTGGAATCCGAGGAGAGTATATGTGTGACTGTGTGAAGGTCTTGGGATTTTTATAGAAGGTGATTTAGAAATGTCTAGGTGTTTTAAGTATTGAACATTACATTTTGCCTTCATGAATGCATAGTTCACTAACTGCTGGTTAGTTACATCTTATTAATAAATCTAACAGCTCCAGTTTTGACTATATTTACAACACAGGGAAAGGGTAGATTTTTTTCCCGCAATGTTTTTTTCTGAATGCAATCAATCAATTAATTAAAAAATTTGAGTAGGCCTTTTGTGACTATGTATGCCCATGCACAGCTACTTGGCATAACTGGAAGGAAAGAATATTTAATTTACCTCTCTTTTCAAGCAATATCTTTTAGAGCAGTTGAATTATTTCTAGTTAATAAGACCAGTCAGAATATAGCTTCAGTCAGTTCAGTCTGTGGCTTGCAATAAGAATTTTGGCTATTAATAACCTAATTTAAAATGTGAGGGGAGTTTGGGTCTTGTTTTGTGGTGTTTTTTTGTTTGGTTAGTTGGTTTTCTTTGCGGAACTTTTTCTTTTGTTATGTTTTGTATACAGCTTGAAGGAATGAAGTTATTCTGTATTATGTAGTATTTTCCTATATTTGTATTCCTATATGTACAATCTTTTGTACTTTGCTGTAAGTGTATTTCATTTTCTTTATTTGAAAGAAACTAAAAGGGAATTCTGTTATTTAGAACAACAAAATGGTCATGGGAATATTGTTGAGATTTTATCTACTTCAGTGTCTGGGAAGACTCATGACTTCGTTCTCCAGCTGCTGGTGGCTAATATGGAGTAAAAATTTTGAGACTATGAAGCCGGGCTGTCATCTGGGGTTGGGTGCTGGTTTTACAATGATTTTGTTCTTGTCTGAGTACCTGATGGAGCAATGACAGGGGTTAAAATTACAGGGCAGATGAATGTCTTACAATTTTTCTAGCAGATAAATTTCATTCTCTAATCAATGGCAATGCGAGTATTTTATTCATAGACCATATTAAAGAGGAGGAATAAGGATGACACCTACCATTTGGCTTAACTCAGTATTAACATATTTTGCCATCAGAAAGTGGATCAACATCCCACAGAAAGTAAAAAGCAACATGATCCATTTCTGCCACATTCTGAGCTTTCTGAACTACTAAATCCAACCTGCAGTTTCTGTCAGTCTGTCATAGAATAGTTAAATGGTGTTCCAGCCCCCCTGTCATGGACAGGGACAACTTTCAGTACACCAAGTTGTTCAGAGCCAGAGCCAGCCTGGCCTTGAACACTTCTTTTAATCCACATCTTTTTATCCACTTTAAACTTGTCGATATCTTGCATACAAACAAAAATAAATTTTTTCAATTAAAGTAAATATTACAAACCCCCAAAATCACTTACCTGCAAATGCAGATCTCTGCCTTCTCTAAAAGAACAATAAAATGGTCACAACTACAGTTTTCAGTTTGCTTGAAATGACTGAGAGTTATGATCACTAAGTAGACTCCATACTTGGCATTTTACAAGCCTGAACTGCTCCATAGAAATAGTAGGGCAACCTAAAATAGTGTATGTTTATCGAATCTATAAATTTACATATTGGTTTGTCTCATTCCTCTGATAGGAACATGTGGTCAATAAGTAGAGATATCAGTAAGTTAGTAAACAAGAAAAAAAAGAAACAATCTATTTTTTAATTTAACAGTGAAAGTAAAAAGTGATAGTGAGAACTGCAGAAGAATGTAATTTTTCCACAGAGAATGAAATAATTACAAGTCCCGTTGACACACAGGGATCCATGTTAATTATAAAAATGTGAGAACAAAGTAATAAAACAGCTAAATGGTGAAGAGTTTTGACTGTATCATATTAGATATGCATCTGCTAGATCCACCTTAAAATAGAGGAGGTAAAAAGCGTTAGTTCAATTTTGGCTTGATGAGGATATTTGAATGCAAATACCCCCGAAAAAAAAAACTTGTCTGAAAGGTATTTTGAAACCGCAAATACACTAAGTGGCCCACAAATTTCCGAATATTTTTGCTAGACATAATTTAGAGTTATTCCCACTAAGGTCCAAGACAAAACAACCACACTGAACTTACTACTCTGTGTCACCACTAGTACTTTGTATGTGGAAACTGACTTGCAGCTACTGTGAGACTAACACTTTCTTTTAAATGTGAGGAAGAAGGAATAGGTGTTTATCTTCCAAGCCGATGTTACTGGGAAGTGACAAATTCAGTTTCACAATCCTTGTTTGTCTATTTTAGAAATAAGCAAGTAAAGGAAGGAGGGACAGTAAGAGCAATTGAGAGAAAGCAAAAGGAGTGCAAAGCTTCCTTTCTTGGCAGCCACAAGTCATTAGAAGAGCTTGGCTGCCCACGTAACCACAGCCTCAGGCAGCTGAATACACGCCCAGAGCAGAAATGGAGACACAAAAAGATTCAGTTTCTTACGGGACTATCCTGAAGTTGAGGGAAGACTTGTGAATGCTTAAACATTGATATTTCTTGTCTAGGTTCCTCCAGCAACAAAAACACCAAGTAAAATCAAAAGTTTACTCTTTCTGTTTTCTGGTATGTGATTAAAAATTTTCTTGTTGCAGTTTAATTTATCTGGAAGAAAATCTGCAAAGTTGTGTTCTAAATTTTGATAGAGCAGACTAACATTTATTTTGGAGTTTAGTTTAAATTGAACAGCTGAGAATCATATGATACAGCTGGAAGAAAGAGAGGGGATTTTGATTTCTCAATGAAAGCAGTTCCTTTGAAATACTATAGTTAGATAAATGGTCCCTAAATAGCTGAGCCTCAAATCAATTAAGATTTTACAGATTTGGATCAGAATTATACAACTGGAGAAGAGAGAGAAGCATGTGCATTTTGCAGCATACTGTTTGTTGCATTAGGACTTTGCTTATTAAGATGCTACTGATTTGAGCTGTCTCTTGTTACAGCAGCCTTGTGTGCAAATACAATCGATAAAAAAATTCAATCTGTTTCTGGCGAATGAGGCCAAAGCAGAAGCACTACTCTGTATTTTCCATATGCTCAACTTTCTTTGAGGAAATTAATGTAAATCTTTTCTCAGTTAATCTCCAAAACTGGATGATGGAAAATATACAAACTCAAATGCTCTGCTCTGAACGAATGGGCTGTACCCTGATATTTGTCCTTCATTACCTTTTCCCCTCAGAGTTCAGATCTACACATGTCTGCCATAAATAAAAGTGATGTGCAAAACTAACTGACTATTACTTCTTCAATGCTCCTTTCATATCAGTGATGTAGTGGATGAGGTAGATCATGCAAGCCAAAACACTCAATTCCATATTAATTGAAATATAACTATCTCCACTGGCATAGTCTGCTGCACTATATTCATGAGGTGTTCATATAGACAATATGTATGTTCAATATATAGGATCCTGATTGCAATTTTTGCATGTAAATTCTTACTGAAACGTTTTTCTTGGGAACATTTTTCTCCACAAGTTAGCTGCTGTGCAGGCTCTGTGCTTACAGATTATTGCTGTAATCTTGTAATATTGTGCAGATGATTATTGCTCCATATTATATTGGGAGCATCCATATGCTGGATGAAATGTTCAAGTATGAGAGCCAGGCTTAAGACAATATATGAAAAGAATCTTATGTACCTCTTCCGTGGTATTGCACGATAATCAACATGCAGGAGGGTGACTGGAAACATCACTCCTGTAGACCTAACAGGGAATAAATTATAAGAGTCTGTCTTGGGGTGACTTTATGATGTGTATCTTCTATCACCTGCTCTATGCCCAGACATGAATCTTGTGCCTTTCTGTGCCTTTAAAACTGGGTCTGAGAGAAAGAAGAAAAAAAAGCCAGGTGAACTTTTCAAAGTGGTTTTGTGTTCAAGGACACAGAGACAGCTGCTGCTGCTGCAGAGCAGAGGCAATCACCTTCCTCCTTTTCCGGGCTCTTGGCTCCTTTTCTCAGCAGAGAGAGACGGAGAGTTAAACTCCTTTGCTTCCCTGGGACTTCGGTTTCATCTTCTTCTCTTCTGGACTTTCCAACAATACCAGAACACACCAGGAGACCCTACATCGGTTGGCCCTACATCGGTTGGCCCGGAGGGGCCTACAACAAATGGCCAGCTTTGAAAAGAGAGACCACACCCACAGAAAGGACTCTTGAAAATTTACCAGATTCTCTACACAGTGAGAGGTTTTATTATTTAGCATTATTCTTTTCCCTTGCTTGCATGAACTTTACTTGTTAAATAAATAGTTTTTCACTTTCCTCCGAGGAATTTCTTCCTGAACCTGGTGAGGGAGGGGCAGCTGAAACCTGCCTTCTATCAGAGGACATTTTCCTCCAATTTGTTTCAAACCAGGACAGGGTCACAGACAGGGAGAAGTTCTCAGGTGAAAGGCAAATGGAAAATGTTTGGAATAACTGTTAAACTTTTTTGCCCAATGGAATATTGGAATAGATACTTAATTTTCAGGATCAGCCAGATGTTGTAGTAGTACATCTGTTAAACACTTCTTTAAATCATAGTAAGGCAACTATATCCAGCATATTAATACCCAGCATATTAACATATAAAGACAAACACTATTATAGTGATTTAAGAATCCAATTTCAGCCATTATAAATGTTATGGAATACATCTTACACATGCTGCTATAAGCTTGTGGTTGATTGTTTCCACATTCCATGTTTTTGTGTTGTTTGATTTTTTGGGCTTTTTTTGT
Organism: Corvus hawaiiensis; assembly: GCF_020740725.1. NCBI lineage: Eukaryota > Metazoa > Chordata > Aves > Passeriformes > Corvidae > Corvus > Corvus hawaiiensis. The sequence goes on from NC_063216.1 coordinate 47,790,382, forward strand.
CATACTCTTGTGAAGATTCTTTTTATTTTGAAGTAAATCTTTTTAGATTTCTAAATCTGCTTACACTCTTTCCTTTTATACTGGTATTCTTGATACACAGCAGCAAGAGATGAATAATATAAATGATATGTGTTTGCCCTCTCAGCCTCACAGAAGTCCAGTTTGGGTGTACCCAGAAAGCTGGCAAGGCTGGCTATCTGCTGAAAATCAACTGTTCATGGGCCTTATATAATCTAAGTAGAAATATAGGTAGGAAATTAATTATCTAAAGTGCAGAGTGCCTGACTCAAATTTGGATACCTGAAAACCTAAATGCAGTTTAGAAAAGGGTACACACCATATGCTGTAAAAATGCAAGAAGTTCATTGCCCACAAAGGAACACTTTATTAGTCTGCCCTGTGCACTAAATCTTTGTTGGGTTAAAATAAGGTTTGAGGATTTTTTCTTGACTTTTTTTCCCCTTTTGTGTGCTCAATTCCTCTCTGAAGTTTTGAAAATATGTGTTTGAATGCTTCACCTTACCTCACACCGGAAATGTTTATTGGAATAACCCAACAATAATATGCTCTTTTCTCAGTTACCCAGAAAGATATCTAACATTTGGTGAGCTACCATTTGGCAAAATCCCAGAAAACTGAAACCAGTGCCCATGTGGTTGGATTACAGAACAATGAAAGCTATTGGCAGAATTCGCTGTTGATGTTCAATGAATCTGTTTAGATCAAGAAAGCATAACAGAGACCTTTCATTACAATTCTGCCCCTATGGAGAGTGTGATTTGCGTATCAGTATGCTGAGAGCTACACTGTTTGTTGAATGATTTGGAGTACTTCTGGATACAGAATAGTCAGGTACAAAGAATATAGAACTGGAGTTCTGTTCGTATATCAGCCAATCTGAAATGACCTTGAGACTCACCAAGTCACGTCTCACCAAGTACCTATTTTCCATTGCCTTTCTTATCAGTTAAGATGCACATCAATAGAATTTTTCTATGTGTTTGTATAATATATCAAATAAACCAGCAAAAATCCTGAATAGGGGTGACAAAAGTTGTTCTTGCTTGTCAGTTTATTCCTTTTAAGAGCAATTTAAAATAAGCATAACTGTCTGTGCACAAAAAGATGATGCACACAAGTGTGGGAAACTGCTACTCTTTCAAGTATAAATTTAATAGTTTCTTGGTCCTTATTCTTGCATTTCTGCTTTTTTTTTTTTTTTTTTCCCCTCTATGCACACCAGAATTGGATGGGGCTCTGAGAAGCTTGGTCCAGTAAAAGGTGCCCCACGTCAGGAGAGTCAGAACTAGATATGTTTAAGGTCCCTTCCAATCCAGGCCATTCTATGATTCTGTGATTTTGTGGCTGCATGAGTTGGCCATATAGTCTAGGACTCATTGACCATCTGAAGGAGGGGGCCACAGATTGAGTTGTTGTGAAAGAGTTAAAATGCTCTTCTGAGACAGGATGTTCTAGTCCTGCAGACTTTTGTTTCTGCTTTTTAAAATTGCACCTGTTTTTCACCCAGTGTCTGCTTATATGGACCAGAATCAGATCAGGGGATGATCTAGGGAGCAACTACAGACTGCAGCATGAGGAAAAAAAGTAAAACCAAACAGAGGATATAGAAAGTGTGTGTTGGAATCCTTTCTGGTAAAAAAGCCTACCCTTTTTTAAATAAGTATTTTTCTCAACACAAACTGTTGACAGGTAATTTTATACAATATTCCTCCCTTAGCTGTTCTTTAAACAGAAATACATTTGAAAGGAGATTTTATAGGGCATTTTTCAATGCATGGGAAGAGTGCATTCACTGCTCACGTGCCTTCAGCATTCATCCTATTGTGTAGCTCCAAGTGCTCAACTGACTCTACTTAAGGTGCAAAGCACAGCTCACTTTTGGCCAGGAATTGGTTAAAAATCAAGGGCATTTCATTTGGGGCCCTTAGGGAATTTCAGGCGCCTAAGATTGACTCTGGATCATTAGTTCGTCTTTCTGGTTAAGCAGATATACTTTCAACAAAGTGCAAAATATTCAGTTACCAGTCTTTCTGTGGAAATGCACAGATGCACTTCTGCACATTGGCACAATAGTGTACTCATGGGAATCTAAATTTTCCATTATCTTTTCTATTGTTTTAACTTGTTTTTGTGCTTTTCGGCATCACATATTTAAAAAACTAAGTGGAGAAGAAAGAAAAATAATGGAAGATTTATGAGGAGAGAGAAAAATAAGATGGTTTTAGAATTGATTTTGCTCAGAGACCAACCTTGCACCCGAGAGATGTTAGAAGATACTCAGTGTGAGAGAATTCATGTATTTGTGTTTGCTTTGGGTTGTTTTCTGTCTACTAAAGAAATGAAACTCTCTCACCAGATAACAGAAAGTTGTGAAAAATTTAAAAGCATTCCTCACACAGGCTTGAGGCCTCTTTGTAAGGGGGGAAGGGAGATAAGAAGTTCAGAGATTGTAAAACACAGCCTGGTGAAGACTTGTGTGTGCTCCAGGCCCCCTTTTATACATAACACAGAACCCAGGCCTTGCTGCTTTTTCCTCCTGTTAAAATGAGCTTAACAGAATATGTGTCTCTCTTTGTTTTTTCTGGAATCCTCAAGCCAGGGAGATAATTGAATAAATCTCCTCTTTACACTTCAGATGTGAGTTGTGGTCTTCTTGGTGTTATCTGCATGTATTCACTCAGAAGCAAACCCACAGAACATCTGTCGACCCAGTCTAAGTAAATACCACTTAAACTGTCACTTCTCTCCTAGCAGTATAATTAAACAGGAGCTAGAATTTGCAATGTGTTGACATTTTATCAATTAAAGATAGAGAGGGGAGACATGGAGTTTCCTGGATCCTGCTTCCGGCCCTTCCTATGGATGGGCATCACACTGGCCACCTTCCAGCCATCTACCCAGTTAGGCAGGATTGATGATAAATGATGGAGAGTGGCTTGGCGAGCTGTTCTGCCTACTGCCTCATCACAGTGGGATGTATTCCATCTAGTTCCATAGACTTGTGAGCATCTAAGTGGCTCAGCATGTCACTAAGAGCTTCCTCCTGGATACAGGGGGGCCTGTTCTGCTCCCTGTCCCTGTCTACCAGCTCAGAAGGCCAGTTGTCATGAGGATGACCCGTCCTATTGTTGATAATTGATGCAAAGAAGGTGTTAAGTACCTTGGCATTTTCTTCATCTTCAGTAACTATATTCCCCTCCATGTTCAATAAAGAATGGACATTTTCCTTGCCCCTCCTTTTGCCATTAATGTATTTATAGAAATTTTTTTTATTAGGTTAAGTTCTAATCAAGCTTTTGCCTCTCGAATATTCTTTCTGCATGACCTCATGACATCTTTAAACACCTTCTGAGCTGCCTGCACTCATTCTGAAACATAAATGATCTTTGCAGTTTAGTCAATCCAACTCTGTAGCACATCCATTTAAACCTCATAAAGATAATCACTGCTTGGAATATGGAGGAGTTAATAAGCTACAGCTATGTTGCTGTAAATTGACTTTCCCACTACATACATGTGGTATTTTAAGAGAGGCTACAGCAATTTATTTTTGGACATGGTTACAGGATTCTTTATTTATACAGTGCTTGGATTAGAGCTTGGATTATAATGTGCTGCACAAGGGATACCCACTTTGTGGTAATTCAGGTGCTCAATCTGCTTTTGTGTGCAGCTGCCAATCCAGCCACTGTAATCCATGAGAAGGCAGCATTTTACAATGGCGTTCTCTGTGCTGACTGACCATGCTGCATCAGTAGATAAAAAGCAGGTAGGGCAAAACAGCTTCCTGTCTCATTCAAATAAGGCTTATTCTAGACACTCATGTCAGAGTATATTATGCATAAAATACCAAGGCCATCTGAAGAATCAGATTGGTATTCCTCTGCCTGAATTTACTACTCAGTTTGTTAAAGAAATCAACTGTAGACATCAGTGTTTATTGGGACATGGTATTAAAATGAGGCTTTAATGCAAAGAGTAGGGTGATGGTCTCTGACCTCTTAACAGATCAAATATAGTGTTTTTTCCCTGTGAGATAAAATGATCTGTACAGTCCTATCTTCGGCAAAGGACAATGCCGCCCAAAAAGTAGTTAAATGTAACCCGAGTTCAGAGGACTTCACTAAGGTGGCAAGTATACTCTTGGCAGAAGACTGTTAAAATCAAATACACATATTAAAAAAAAAATCTTAGAGATATTAAAGCAAGTTAGGATGACAGCAACTTTAGGAAAACTGACAATAAAAGGATTATAGAAAAGTAGAGCTATACTTCAGTCTTTAAGGAGTACTGTCAAAGCTGTCCAAGGGCAAAACTTGCCTTCCTGAAGATTCATGTGAAAGTTGTATTCAGATCAAATATTGTCTTTTTTTTTTCCAAACTGCTGAATTATAATGAAACCATAAAATATAACCAGCAGAATACTCTCCCATATTTAGAATATGAGGATCAGATTAAATTTTTTACTTCTTTTTGCCCACCCACATAAGCGGTATAAATACTCTTTCCCTTATATTTTTGACAAGCAAAAGTGCTTATTTTCAGAGCAAGAAGATAGAAGACTTAAGTTACTTACTCTTCTCTGGAGGATAAAAAGTTTCAAGAGTGTCTATGTAAAGCAGTGAATATTATAAGAATAATTAGAGAAATTAGCAAGATAAAGTTTAAAATGAAATAACAGAAAATCATTGATGGTCCAGCTGAAAAGAAGCAGTACTCAACAATTCGTTTTCACATGTTGTAACTCATTTTGGAGGCAAGATTGTAACGAAAATGTTCATCGATTTTAGATGTTGTCTAAATGTTTAATCACAAAGAACATATATATATTTTGCAAAAATATTAAAAGAATGCATAATATATAAATGTGGATATTTCCCTCACGTCTATTCCCACAGAATTTATCATTATGCAAGGTATCACAACTGAGTTTTGTCAAAAGACAACCAGGTTGCTGTCCAGCCTCACTGTGCCAAATCTACAAACTCTTAAACTCACTATGGTGTAGAAAGGCTTTTTTGCTATCAGTAAGTAAGATTTTGGCACAGAAATTCTGATTCATTGCCCTAGCTTAAATCAGTTGCCAGCTAAATTGGCAACATTATAGTCCTAAGTTTTCCGTAATTATCAAACTACACCCCAAAATATGATTCAGCTCTTAGACGAAGTAAGTTTTACAGTGGAAAATTTTTCTCTCTTGCTTCTTAAATGATGCTCTCTAAACTTCATAATAAAAGGTGTATCTTTGCTCATCTATAGACACTGTTTTCTTTGTGCTTCTGAAATAGACAATGCCTGGACCAAAGATTGGTGTTAAAAGACTTTATGAATACTACCACTTACAAGCAAGGTCCCAAATAGATCTCAGACACAGCTGACTCACTTATCTGAATTGCAGCCTCCTGTTTATATCTTCTAGAAATGTCTTCTGGTATTCTGTTTTTTCATTGGAAAGGGCCGTTTGTGTTGTGAAGAATATCACCTAGAGTCTTCTTTTCCCTTATGCTGTGGACAACTTTTTGCAATCCAAATTTGCACTAAACATAATCTAATTTTCCTTGGTTATTATCATTATCCTGGTTATACCTAAATCTGACTCTAGTAGTTCTTCACTCACTTACTCGCAAAAATAATATTTCTGAAGGCTCCATCATGGTAATTTCACTATAAAATAGAATCTTATATTTGACTTGATCCACTAATTTCTCTACCTCTATATTGGCTTATTTCCACCCATTATAATAAATAATTAGAATAAAACAGAAGTTTGTGTGAATATGCCATCACAGGGAGAGACCAAATGCATTATTTGGCAACTGCAGAACCTTAAACTGCAGTTATCATGTCTTTCAGAAAAAAAATATTAGAATAATACTTTTTTTCTAGTATAATTTTGAAAATTCTGACACTATTTAATGTCTTTAATATTAATACAGAGATATCCCAGGTCCTCTTGTCACATAATCTACATTTTCTTGATGTAAATATGCCTTTTTGGGGGTTTTCATAAAGCTTTATTTTTTCTTTTAAGAATTTGGCACACTCGCTCTATATTAACTTTATTTTCAAAGCCTTACCAATTTTTGCTTGCATTCTCATGATTTTCTCTTTTACTTAGAACATTTTTAAGTGTTAACCATCATCAATAAAGACTTCTAAATCATAACTATATATTTTAATGCACTAAATTCAGCACTATAACTCAACATTTCCCATTTTCCAACACTTAGCACTAAAGTACTTCTCTGAAGTGCCATAGCAGAGCTGCCGCTAATTCAGTCTGGTTTTTATTTATGTCTATTACTCGCTCTAAAGCAACATTCCTATAACAGAAATTTGCCATTCTTTTCCATTACTTCTAACTTTAGGCACAGAAGGTAAAAAAGTCCCCGTTTAATTTTCTAGTTCTAACCTTGCCTTCCATAACTTTTAAAGCAACTTCCCTGAAGTCATCTTTTTGATGTAGCTTATCAGTTATCATGAGTAAGTTTATAATTGGGTCAGATCTCATTAGATCGGAACTAAAACCTTCAGGAATCCATCACATAACTTTCCTGATGCTACAAAATCCAAAACATTTTTAACAGATTGGAAAGATGTGTCCTTTGCCATGATGGGAGCAAAATAAAGCCCCTAGTCAATAAAGGATCTTAATATATTTCAGAAAAACTGGCCTTTCTCTTTTTCTTGTACCTTTTTTCTCTCTCTTTTTTCTTACTCACACATCTCAGTAAGGCTTTTTTCCTTTGCTAGCATTGTTGCATTGTTCTTGGTTTTATACATAGAAATACTTGTATTTCTTCCTGAAAGCCAGTATGAAAAAATAGTGTTCACTCTAGAAGCAGATATCAAACAATTTTGTATTTTTTTTTACAATTATATTATTTTAGTTGAGAGTAGTACCCATTTCTATGACTAAAGCATGTCAATTGGATCTCTAAAATGTAAATTTTTACACTTTGGGAAACCTGATTGCCTTCTACAGTGAAACAACTACCTGGATGAGTGGGTGGAGAGCAGTGGATATTGTCCACCCCGATTTCAGTGAGACTTTCAACTCTTGTCTCACACAACATTCTCATAGGCAAATAGGGAAGTGTGGACTGAATGAGTGGATGGTGAAGTGGATTGAGAGCTGGCTGAACAGCACATCCTAGAGCGATGAAATGAGTGGCATGGGGTCTAGTTGGTGCATAGATTGAAGGAAGTGATGTTGTAAAACAGATATACTGGATTCTTCCTTGAGCTTCCATGTCAGAGTAGTAATCCCAGCTCCTTGCACTCCTCACCATGTTCTTTAACTTCTGCTACAAACCTCTACAAAAAAGACCCAACACTACTTCATGTCCTCGAGTGATGAATAAGACTGGAATTCTGTAGGGAAAGGAATCTATAATCATGTCCACAGTCTGCCCCAAGAGAGCAGGTATACTTAAACTTTTAAGTGCTTCTTTTTGAAACCTCCAAAATGGTGTTCTTTTAGTGTAGTTTTGGATGTCTTTTACCCTTCACTTTAAAAAAATGTGGCTGAAGAAACAAAGTTAGTCATTTAACATCTTACTGAAAACATCTTATGGACCCACGTCATCTGTGTCAAGGAAATGTTAAGAAGCTTTACCAACCAACTATATTACATAGTTCCCTCTGTTGTTTTGCTGGAAATACTAAGGTGCTAGATCAATTCAGAACACTAGGCATCATTTATTAGGCCATATATTACCAGAGAGGAAATATGACCCAACTTTGGTTAGCATTGACTCTGACTTTAGTATTATATGGGACTGAGGACTGAGGTAACTTTTCAACAGGAACAATCATATTCTCTCTTTGGTTTAAAGTCTTTAGAAAGGATTATGCATATCTGATAATTTGTGAAATGCTTAAATTTTTACTCAATATCCTAAGCAGATGATTTATTAAATGCTTTAATTTTTTCTATGATATACTAAGAAGATTTCATTCATACTTATATGAAATACCAGTTATTATCTATATTATGCTTGGAGAGGATTTGCTAAAATTTTAGGAAATATTTTTGTTCCCCTAAACACACTCTATAAATACAGTATATTTATAGACATTTTACTTAAAAAGATAGAATATTTAACTGAATAAGGTTAAAATGTAGATATATTTTCTTTTTGCAGAAACTTGCGGAAGTTTTGATTAGGCCACAAATGGTATTTTAATCTCTCTGAGACTTCCAAGCAGTAATTACAGCTGGTAGCTATTAGACGTACTAGAGGAATGTGGATCCTGCTAGGCAGCCCTGTCCCAGAACTGCAGTATCACAAATAATTTTTTACATAATTGCTGTTCTTTCTAATCTGATGGTAATTTTTTCCATAAATATATATTGGTTTCTTGCTTACCTTCTATAACAGAATTCAACTCTATTTAAAAAAATTTGTTTGCTCCACATGAAAGGTGCTTCCTTATGAAGACTGCCTCATTGAGGCTAAACACCCTTATTGTCAGCCCCAGGTAATACTATAGTATTACCACCTCTGGAATTTTCAACTCAATGGAAATATAAAAGTGGGAACTCAAGCTCACAATTTCACAAGGAAATCTTACACACCTACAGAAATATTTCCAGTACCAACCAGAATTCAAGAACTATGCATGCAGGTTCCAGAAACCATGACAACACTGAACATGGGTCATTCCTTTAAAACCTTCAGATGAGATCGCACCTGTATCATTAACTATAGAGCTTACCACAGCCTGGTGATTTCAGTGGAATGATTAATAAAGATGTGGTAGACTGCACATCAGCCACATTGAAAGACTTTTGCAAAAAACATATTAAAATATTAGAGTCAGACATCTTTGCCTCAGTTTTAAAATCTTAGCTCATGCATATCCAACCTGCTTCCCTCCCATGAGTTAAGGCTGAAGAAAAGCAAACGGTTCTTGTAGATTATGTTGACAACTCTGTGTCAAAGAGGACTACTGAGGAAAAGGGACATAAAATAACCTGTTCTAATGAAAGAGAGACAACAGCCCAGCTCAGAAATAAGGGAAAAGGAAACAAGAAAAAAATAGTGTTAATCAAGACACATCAGTACCCATTCAGCTAGGGTGTGTGCCTACCCTTCAACACAACTTTTACTTGCGTTGAGTAGGTAAAGTCACACATATTCTTGGTCCCTTTCTGCATAGGTGTTGTCACTGGGAGGCATGGTGTGTTGTTGGCAATAACGTTTTTGCACACATAAAATTACAATTTGAAAATTTGCTAGGGATGGAAGACTTTGATAGTTGTCTGGCAAGATAAGGAAAGAGTTTTTCAGCCAGAGAGGGTGGTTGAACACTGAAACAGGCTACCAAGCCTGACAGAGTTCAAGAAGCATTTGGACAATACTCTTGGGGTGTTTTGTGCAGGGCCAGGACTTGGACTCCATGATCTTAATGGCTCCCTTCCAGCTCAGCATATTCTATGAATCTATGATTCTAAGATAGGAATCAGATTTTGACTGCAGTTTAAAATAAAGAAAAACTGATGCAAACAAGTGTATATAAAACAGTAATCTGATTTCCTAATTCTTTAAAATAAAGACAAAAATTAATTATTATTAGGGTGAATGACTGTAGAAGTTCTCTACAGCCTCTCCCTGAGGTCAGAGGAAATTAAACAATATTAAAGTCAGATTCTTGGGGGTTTTAATGTGTCCACTGAACACAGCACATTCAGATGTTGTATATCTATAAATATATGTAAACACAATTAGCTGTCATGAATCCTGTTAAAAACAGTGAAGCAGGCTTGAACTGTATGAATTAAGAACTTAAAACTGCAAAAATATTGATCTCTAATGTCTTCATATATTATAGGCAAGATATTGATCATTAGCATTGTATTTATACCAGTTTTGGTGGCTCTTCTTCTATCAACATTCACAAGACACATAAATATGTAATTAAACATGTAAGTCTTACTCCAGGCTTTCTGTCAGGGAGGATTCTTGCAGCTGGGGTGGACATCTCACATGGAGTCTAGGGATCCTCATTTCTCTTGACTTTGCTTATCTTGAGTGTAGAATCTTAAACCACAGTCTAACTTAAGTCAGAGACCATTATTATTTCTGTGGCCAGGGGAATTAAATGTGACACAGTCCATTTTCGGGCCTATTTGGCTGGCAGATAAGTACTTGTTTTACTTTCACCCAGAGTCAAAGAGCTAAAACCGATCTAGTTTTTGAGATGAGGGAATTTGGAACTCCAAACTGACAGAACAGTATAGATGCACACAGAAAGACCTTTTTAAGTGAAACCCATGAGCGCGCTTAGTGGCAGGCAATTCTGTTTCACTGACTCTTATAAGCAATCAGCTATCTTAGAATTGAAAATTAACCAACCTTTAACAACCAACTTTTTGCTAGAACATCTCTATACTTTTTAAAGCATTGTAGACCTTTCAAACCACTTGGGATGTTCCAGTTAGGGGTGCTACAGAAGCAGCAAATGTCAGTAAAGCAGAAGCGTCTTGCGCTCCTATAAACAACTGGAGAGCTTCTCATGTGTAAGCAAATGCCTGCAGAACCTAATCACCTTATATCTGTGTCCTGGTTTTACCATACTGCAAAGGTCCTTGTCCTCCATCAACAGAGACGCACAAGCTGCCAGGCAGTCCAAGGAACCAGCTGCATCAAAACTGTATATGTGTATGTGGCAAAAGCTGACCTTGACAGATCTGTCACTTTGAAATACGCAGTACCACAGAAAATTTAGGTGCATACGAACAGAAATGTCAAAGATTAATTACCTTTATTAATGTATAGATCATTACTTGTTGTCTGTGCTTTGCTTTCTCCCTACCCATATACACAAACACAATTTTGAGCACAGATGATGGAGAAAGCATGTGAAAGACTGGTATCTTAGAGAGGAATACCCTGACACAATTTTCTCCTCCCATAAAAATTTTGTTTGCAGTCCCTGAAGAACAATAGCTGTTTAAGCAGTTTTGGTTGTGCAGGATGTATTCTGAGGTGAAAGGATCTATTTGGAGAGGACAGCCAGGAATAGTACAGAACCCATCAGCTGGTCATACATATCCATGAGCAGTTCATTGCCACTATATGCAGTAATCAGTAGATGTGCCAAACTCAAAGAATGTCCCTCCAGAACTCACAAACAATATATTCCTACAGAAATCACATAGCACCAAATATTTACATTTCAATAATTAAAAACCATTTGAAGATGCTTTTATCTAATCTTTCATTACCTGTTTTTTTTCAACTATTGCTCTTGTCTGCATATATTGTGGTTTCTTTCAATAAAATGCAGTTTCCCACAATCTCACTAAGTACAATTCTCCTGGAAACAATATTTTTTTTCTGGTTTACTGTCTAGCAACTCCTCTGATCATTTAATTCCAAAAAAAGAAAACATTAGCCATGGATTTTCATACTGATGGTTTCTAGGCAAGAAGAAGAAAAGGCTTCCGTATTTCACTGAACTGAACTCTAAGTGTACTCTGGACTTCTAATCTGAAGTGTGATGGACAATAGAGGTTTATAAAAGAGAGTGAGACTGTAGTCAAGACGCAGTGATAAATGCTGTGATAAACACTTACCACTGTGGTCCTAGAACACCAGACCTTACATACTAGTGACAGTTCATCTGCCAATAATTAGATGAACTATCTTCAAGGAAAAAAAACAAAAAAGCCTTTAAAAATTGAAAATTAATGCAAAAATAGTCTCCTAGTCTGACACTTATTACTTGAAACATAAAATATCCTCAGAAACTTTCTGGCTTAAAGTAACAAGTTAAATAATGACACAATATGGATCTGGACAATAAATGACCATTTATTAAAAAAAGTCTTTTTGATATCTCAAATTACTATTGCAATTTTTTCCTGAATAAACCCTTTTTTAAGCATTGCTTTGTACACAAAGCTAAGAAGTTTCTCAGCACAGTTTCTTTACTTTAGTAGTGAGTAGATTGGTCTCTTACCTCCATTGCATATATTGGTTTGTGATGCTGTTGGGCTCTTTAGAAACAAAAATAAAATATGCTCTTCTAAGAGATCACTGGAAATCCAGTGGCTCCCCCTACACACTTGTGCTCTCTTTTAAGCATTACCTTTTAATTTGGTTGGATAAATTTTAAATTTTCTATTGTTATAGCAATATTGCAGTGTTGTCATATACATAATATGTATCTTTTCTCCTTGTATAATTTCTTTTATTTACCTTCTCTTCTACCCCTGTAATTGTACTCATCAGACACTTAATTGATGTCACTTCTTAGGGGAGCTTTGTCACTGATGATATGGATACATTTTCTTGGTCAATAAAATGCCAAACCACAGACATGACATTTTTCTGAAAGCAAAATACAAAATAAACAGTCTGACTTCTGAATCGGTGCTTCAGATTTCAAGAAGGTTTACAAAGAAATGAGGTAAACATGAATGCTGTAGATAAAAAAAGTTTGATGGACTGATATAGAAATAAGTGGCCTGGGGGATTTTGGGGCACTCAAGGTCTTTACAGGTGGCATGCTTGTAATTTAGAGATACAAATAAAATTGTCAACCCTACCTGTCGAGATCACATGTTCTGGATGTCAAGGGTGGGGAGCTCAGAGGAAAGATTTAACAGCTGAACCTTGATATGTGCACTGTGAAAATTTGGTCTCTTAATGGACAAAACAAAGGTGCCTTTTCTACCTTCCTACTGTAATTTCATGTTTTCCAAAGACTTATTTGTGCTGTCATTCTTGAAATAGAGTCCCAACAATTTTAACTGTCAAGAGTCATTTAACAAAAAAGATGAACAGTTCAGTTGAGCTTGTTTAATGTACAGTTTTAAAGACAACAGCAGTGAAACATTTCCTTTACTTTGGAACTGTTATTGGAATTAAGTGTTCATGTTATTTTTTTAGTAGCTCCACCTCCTCCATCAGAGGCACTTCTCAGGTGAGTAAGATTTGAATAAAGCTGAAGGTTTATGACTGTGTAAGTTCCCTTCCTTGAAGATCGTAGTGAGCCTAAATCTTGTCATTTTTAAACACAAGATCCATCTCTTAATTCAAGTCTGCCTTTAATATCAGAGCATGACCACAAGGCTTTTGTCAGAAAGATGGATGACCAAAGGAACTTGCAGATTTTAAAAAATTAAAAGTGTAATAAGGGAGGAAATAGATTGTCTTTCTTGACAGCTATTGCACATTCTCATTTTGAAGAATTGTAAATCACTAAATGAACTAATGCAATTTTCTTATAGAGATAACCCTTACACGACAAAAATCTCATTCACTATGAACCACTACACAAAAATGCCCAGTTCCTGCATTTGACCTTTCTATCATGGGTTATCAAGAGGTCTTCAGCCTCCCTTGTTATATTTACACCCATTCAAGTACTCCTTTGAGCTCCTCTCTTGAAATTTTTATCATAGGTCACTAAAGGTCATTTCTCTAGCAATGTGTAATATAAAGCAGGAAGTAATCACAAGCATGAAGTCCTCAGCCTGAAGTCATGACCTCATTTATTATCACCAAATAATTTTAATAGACTTAGCAACTGTGTCACTGATAACCATATTCTGTCTACTCAGAAGACAATTGCAAAATAATCTTCCAAACAACGTATGACAGGCATTTATTCATCACACAGATAAAATTTGCCATTGTGTTATCAAACATAATCTAGACGTTTTTCAAATAGATTTGCTCCAGGTATCATGTTTGGGTGGACCAGTGTGAATGCTGATTTGTATATTTTGCTGAAGTGTATCTCTCATTCTTAACTAGGAGCATTCCCCTGACTATATTCACAGTTTGGGTATAGCTTTCCAGTGACCTTGCCACCTATAAAAATTACTCTGATTTCACTGGTTTCTTATGAGATGACAGAAAAATAATTTAGCTATTATGTAAGTGCAATATTATTACAAAAGTAATATATATGGTATTATTTAACAGTAAGATCAAGTACATTTTCAAAGCCACCCTTTCAAAGAACTCCGCGGCTCTCCTGTTGTAATCCTGCTTTTACATTTATTTTTATTTCAATATGCATTTCATCTAAACAGGCTGTCAGCCTGGTCCAAGATGTCAGGTGATGTACAGTTTGGATAACTCTAAAAGAAAGCTCTATCTTTTCCCTTTTTTAGTCAAAATGTCGCACCAATCAAGGTATGCTCTGCTTCTATGATGAGTACAGGGATGTTCTTATAAGCCACAAACCACCAACCAATTTTACTGGTGGATTAATCTGTGAGGAGATGGGAGCACTTGCAGGGAAAAGGAGTAGTGAGATTAGATGACAGAAGACTTCTCTCAGGTTGGGCAACTGATGTTCAAATTCTTGGTTCCAGGAGGGAATAGTGAACTATTCACAGAATGTCTGTGAAAGGGAAATGCAAAATAAAAGCAATATTTAATGCAGCTTGAAATCAGGTATTATAAAGTGGTCTTAAAGGACATAATTTTTATTTTCCATAATGAAAACATTTCAGTGAAAATGAAGAAGAGGTTTGCTTTCCATAAATTTTATTTGCAAATCTTTGAATTTTATCTGATTAGGCACCACATTTATTATGCACATCATTTTTATTGTGTAACGACCTGTGGTATTTCTTTTATGTTGTTCTTTGATTAAGCATTTCCCAAATGATCAGCTAGGTCAGCAGAAGATATTTTCGCTCACAGCCTCAGAAATGTGATAATTTATACGTAAATGATTATTTATACAACATTATTTATGATTAGTGGGATTCAGAAATCAAGAAGACTAGATGAGTCTGAGTTTTTGACTATAACCTTTGAAACGATAACACATGCTTAGAAATTACTTCATTGGTAGCTAAAGAGCAACTGGAGAGATGGAAGGTGGTTTTATTATTATTCTGCCTGTGGCAACATTACTGTAACTGCCTCTTTCTAAATGGAACAAATGTTTTATTATGTTTGCTAGTGCCCAAGCCCCACAAAAGAAAGGTGTAGTAACTGCAGCAGCAGATGGCTAAGCCTGTATAACTACCAGTGGTTTTGTGTTATTAATCAATCAATGAACTTTTAAGTTTGTATACTCCTATTTTGGTCATGTTTATTCTTATTGTGCTGCTACATTAGAACCTTGAATGAAAGTCTGTTCCATGACAAGTGGCAATTTAAATAGTAGAAGGTGAGGTGTTTGATGCCTGTGCTATTACCAAAAATGAGGATTCTTCTGTTGTTATGCCTACAACACACATACAATTACATTTTTATTTAATTTTGGTAGTAGAAATGACATTGGGATTGTGGGGAGCACAGGCAGATGTTCTTCCTCTCCTGCTCAATAAACAATCTATATTACAATCTAATTACTGTACTACCTGAAAGGGGGTTACAACAAGGTGGGCGTCGGCCTCTTCTCCCAGCTAACGAGTGACAGGATAGGAGGAAATGATATTAAGGTACACCAAGGGAGGTTCAGGTTGGACATCAGGAAGAATTTCTTCACAGAAAGGGTTGTCAGCATTGGAATGGACTGCCCAGAGACGTGGTGAGCCCTGGAAGTGTTCAAGAAGTGACTGGGCATGGCATGTAGTGCTATGGTTTAGTGGACAAGGTGGTGTCTGATCAAAGGCTGGACTCAATGATCTCAGAGGTCTTTTCCAGCCTTAATGATTCTGTGATTCTATGAGTTTTTTACTGATCCATAGACAAGAAAGCCTCTTCAGATCTACTTTCTCTCCTTCCTTATCTCTTACTTCTCATTTCCTGCTCACCTCTTCAATAAGTAGCCTGATCAACATCCCCTCTGCCCGTCCCCCCCCCCAAAAAAAAGGGTTCATACTGAGCTTTGCAGAAGTACGTCCTACTCGCCAGTCTGGCATCTGTGTGATATTGTCAGCAATTTGATGCTTGAACTTTAGTGAGTTTTAATAGATCTATTGTTCTTGTGACACTAATGATCAACTCCTCACATCAACTCCTTAACAGCTGATGAATAAATCAACAGTTTACACCTCTCTTGGCTCATTTAAATTTAGTACTGTGAATGTTAACTTACAACACAATAGCATAATCATTAAGAAACTGGTGTTCCTGGCAAGAATTGCGCTCAGATCATCTTCTACTTTTTAACATTTCAATGCTGAAAAGCTGGTTCTGAACAAATACTATTAGTAGAGCATGCTATTTGAGTTTGCCTTACAATGTGCTTTGTAAGACCTTTTCCTAAGCTGCAAAGCCTTAAACAATTATTGCCCAGGTGCAATGCACCATTTCATGGAACAATGAGGTTGTGTTCTAAATACAAGTACTCTGTCCACATCACTGTGCTTTGTGGTCTGTTCAGAACTATCCCTTTTGAATTAGAACGAATTTGAGGTGGATTTTCCTCACACCAACAGTTGGGTTTTCTCTTGTTGTATAAAAAAAGCCAGAACCAAGACAAGGTCTACAAGTTCGACAGTGTCCTGTCACTGACTGTTGATGTGTATAGTGATCTCTTTCTCTATTGAAGGAGATAAATTTCCTTCCCTACAAATCTTTTCTGTTGTTTTCACCAGGGAAAAAAAAAATTTCCACTGATATTTATGTAACTGCTTTTTACAGGACATACAGTTTCTTGGTACTTGGTAGCATGTCACAGATGCAGGTGAGGTAGCCCGTGAAGGCCCTTCTTTATTGATACCATACTCAGGACAATACTTTGGTTCTCTGAAAATAAGAAGAGCAAGCGCTAATAAGCACTTTAAGAAGAGCCATTAGTGCTCATATTTATACCAGTACTAATGATTTTGAGGTCTAGAACCAGTTTTTAAGCACTAATAATAAAGACTTTAAAACTGACATTCATCTTATATTCCTGGAGACAAAGTGTTAAAATCTGAAAAGAGACCTTTTGGAAAAATTACACTGACTAATGAAAACGTAACTTTTTTCTTGAGCATCCAAGAATTCTCGACTTATTAAAATATGCAAATCACTCTAGCACTTTGTTTAATTGCTGTTTCCTTAAACCCGTCAAATCTTCTTAATTCTTCTTTTCTTTGTCCTTAATTAACACCCGTTCCCTATTGGCTAAAGTGTAACCCAGAAGACCTAAGCTTGTGAAATTCCCAACTTATTAAACCTAATTGCTATAATAATTAGCAATCATTGGCAAAATATTCATCACACAAAAAGCAGGAAGGCATCTAATTAACAATCTCAAAATGCTAAGCATTATATACTTGATATTTTACCTACCATTTCATGCCTTCGTTTCTGGAGATATACCACATAATATATTGTTCTAAGGAGAAATAGGATAGGAACTTCTCTTAAAAATATGAATTTGCTAAAACTGAAACTTTTCATTCTAACAACCAATCTTTATTTTTAAAACCTTATTTAAATTTCATTTCTCAGACCCCAGGTAGAATTTCCTGACAAACAAGAAATAAAAAAGGGAGACCAGCTCAGTAGCTCCGATATCCTGCAGGACACAGGTGATGGACAGAGTAGGACATCAGGCAGGAGAATCCCTTAACCAATGTAAGAACTATCTTCAAAAAACTAGTGGTTAGTCTGAAGTTTTTTCTCTTGGCTTTTGTTTGATTTACTCAGTTCTGAAAGAAATTACAAGGTACAATCACATTTTAATACTTGTATGAAAGTGCTGAGTTTATCTGATGTGGAACAGAAATGTTCTGGAATTCTCAGAGGTGTTTGTATATTAGGAGAAAATTCTTTGACCTATGGTTTGATACAATTGGTATCTGATACAGTTTCTGCAATTCCTTGCATACTCAGACAAAATGGAATTCCATAATATAATGACTTACATAAGGTATTGAGAAGACATTATACAGAAAAAAGATTTTACACGTTTTTATAACATAAGTTCTTCCCTGAGTAGAAACATTCAGAAGTTTAAAACAATTTCAACCATCAACATAGATGGTTTTGCATTTGCATTTATTTTTTATGTAGCAAAACACAGTTTTGGAATGAGGCAAACCCTTTCCATAGTCTATTCCCATCTGAAATTCCCTTGTCTTTTGGAAATTCAATTTTGGAATTGAAATGAGAAATATAGAACCAGATATTTTAATTCAATTTTAAATGCCAATCTCCTAAAATAAAATTGGGATCCTAAGGAATTTTTTTTTCAAGATCATTACTCAGTTTTGCCTTCTAAGACCCATAGCTCCTCACGAAAAGCCTCATGTCTGTCACAGACTGAGCATCGCTCTCTCATGACTGGGTCCTGACACTTTTGTGGTTTACCATGCTCACGTGACTCCTGTGCTAAGTGTAACACCACAGCTAGTAAGATGGCACATAGAAAGATGCATCAGTGCAAATGTAGCCAGATCAGCAAGCTTGATATGCAATTGAGGATGGAAACAAGAGAAGTGTCACTGTACTGTGTGGGCTGCTGACATACCATGGACTGAGTTCACCTACAGACCAACTGTTTCAAAACAGACATTTTAATGGTATACATAAACGAAGTATTTTGGGTGGCTTTGACTTGTATCAGAATATTAGACTTCACCTTCCCCAGAGGAAATTAACCTTTTTGTTGACAGAAGTTTTTTAGTTTTCAGATTTTTATAAAAGTTTTATTTCTTTCTCACTGAGTCTTTCCATTTTTACATTGAGTTTATCACATATACTCAGACACATATGCAGTTTTGGTGTATTCCAGTAGTCTCATTATCTGAGACAGAAACTGACTCTGGACACAACTGAAAAAAAAAGAGTAAATCAGTAACTGATGAAACCAAACAGAAAATGAAACTGAACCACTTCCCTGACTAAATCCTTATTTTTAAGACATGCTGGAGAACAAAAACTTGTTTTCTTCTAGATAGGCAGAAAATCAGAATGTATAGTAGGTAGATCTCATGTTGTTTGAATTCACTTCTTTTCTTGAATGTTCTCTTATGCTGGGCTATTTAATTTGTGATTTCAGTTCTGGTCTCAAATCAGATATATTTGCAAGAGCTGGAAAATATGCAAGTACATTTAAAATTTATACATACATACAAACTAAAATAAACAACTAAACCTAGGTATCACAATAAAGGAGAACAGTTGGGTGGTGAATCTGGATATGAGTTCATGAAACTTAGATTCCAGCAGAGTTGCCTACAGGTGAAATAAATACAGTTTATGTCATTCAAAGTCAGTTTCAGCCATGGGATTGAACAACTCCAGCTATCACTTGACTTCAGTAATACTGTGTAGATAGAATGGTTCTTATTTTCTTAAAAACCATGACCTAGAATGGTAAGACAATTTTTTTCCTCTTTTTACACCTGAAGAGTTAATTTGAGAAGTTTAAATTTGAATTTAATATCATTTTAAATTATGAAGTTTAATAGTAATAGCAAAAACAGGTTTTAGAACAAATAAATCACGGCCTTCTGACAGCCATCAGTTATCATAATATAAGAAATAAATTGTATGGTGTAATGTAACAGTCAATTTATAGAGTCTATATAGTTTGCCCTGGTGTGGGTCTAACACTCTCACTTCAAACCAGACAAACACACGTATATAATGCCCACTTGTGTACACACAGGCACACACAAAACCTGATCTTCAAAATGTATGTGCTAAATTCTTAGAGACTATGAAGTATCTCAAATACATGTTATAATAGGTTTTATTTAACATAGAAGCATTTGTAAAAGACAGTCACTCTTAAACTCATTTTGATATCCTAAAGTCAATGTAAAGCTATGTTCAAGAAATATTAGTATGGATAATTTAAAAATAAACTGTTATACTACTTTTAAGAAAAATAAAAGAAAAAAGAAAACCTATTATATAGCATTAAGCTTTCCAGATTCCAGACTTTCTTAACAGACAAGAAAACAGACCTCTTTCTAATGTAAAAGAATGTTCTCATTATACATGGGGGTGTAGATTTACTCTTTATTACTCTTAGCTTAAATTCTATACAGTTTAATTCAATATAAAATGTCATATTAATGCTTTAGGTTTACTTATTTTAATTTCCCAAACAATTGTTCAAAAGCTCTTCCAGACTTACAGAACTTATAAGAACTTAATAAAATGTTTTAGTTGCATAATAATGGATTTACATTCAGCATTTTTAATACATGGCATTCTCTCTTAAGAATTTAAATCCCAGTAAGTTGTTATGCATCTCTCATATCATACTATTCCTTCACCCCCTCCAGCTTTTTGAATTTACACAGCCATCCTTGAGACTTTAATTTTGTATCACCTGCTCTCACAGATTTGTCTTTACATCTGACTTCCTGTGCAGGCATGCAAGATTGGTAGCTGCACATGCTACACTCTGTATCATATCAATGATTTGTTATGACACCTGTATCCTCATAATATTACACTGTTTTTATGTATCTTATTTCAATATATTGGTTATTTGTGACACAAATTCATTGGGTACTGTGAGATCAACCAGAAATTTGCAGTTAGATGTTCTTTGATCATCAAGCTAGGATGACTTTAGAGGGCTAATGTTCTACTTGACTCTGAATCCTCAAGACTGAATGCTTCTTTGTATAGCAGCTGTTCCAATAATAGTCTTACTTTTCAAGACTCATTCACTGCCAACTCTTCAAAAGAATTATGGTTCTCAGACATCAGTGAGAATAACTGGAGAGGTTAAATTCAGTAAATTGCTTTTATAGTTATAACCTTAGAATAACTAGCAAATCCCTTTCAAATCTATTTTAAAGAGTATGGTTTACATTGTAAAATTATCTACATAAATTGTGTTTGAAAAGATTCAGTTTAACAGTCCAAGGGCTTGTCATCATACAATTCCTGCACAACAAATGCTGAGTTCCCTTTCCAACATCTTTTATCTCTAGAGAGTCTGGAGACTCTCTGCAATAGCAAGATTTTTAAATGCTGTCAAGAAGACAACTGCTGAATCGTTCTTTAAACCAAATATTAAAATTGTGTTCTATAACAAAAACATGTGTCGTAAAATAGGACTGGGAAAAGTGTTTATATAGATTTTAACAAAGGAATCTTTTGTGGAAAATACTGAAAAGAGAATATTCTGTGTGTATCTGATAAGTAGCATCTTGCTATACACAGAAGAATAATGAGACTCTCAGCCAAGTTGAAGCAAAAAATAAAAATAACTTCTGATTATTAATGCAGTTACAGCTTTATTTTTAGACTTACCCCAGCAGTAGTGGCTAAAATAAATGCTTATAATAGCTTTAATTTTAACGGGACAATACTTACCTGCATTTGTCAAGACATTATTTCTAACTCCTTTACTGTACATTTGGTTAAGTCTTGAATTTAGGAAAATGTATGCCCAACCAAATTCAGTCGTTAGGAAGTATTTAAAAAAATCAAGTAACCAGATAACACAATTTATTTATGTTAAGTATTTTAATATAGATCAGATTTTAGTATAAAGATTTAATATAAAGATTTTAATATAAATCTTCAAGATCACAAGTTGAAGTTTCAGAATTATATTAAACTGGCTTGTGACAGAGTTAAAATGCATTAAATGGTAGAAAGATTATTTTTCTTTTGTGTCTGTTATTATAATACATGCCACATGGAAATATTGCTGCACCAAGGAAAGAAATTAATGTAACAAATCCTAAACACTCTCCACAGAGTAATTTGGCACAACATTTCTTCACTGAAGGGTAAAATAAAGAAATGTTCACAAGTGTACTATTTAATGGGAAAAAATGTTTCATAGATCTCAAGGCTATTGGTAGTTACAATTTCTTTTTAAATATTGAATACTCTGCTTTCAAGGTGGCCACATTAACTTTCTTCTTTATTGTTGTTCAAGTTAATTACATTTAAAGTTCTTCCATTAGGTAAGTAAACATTATTAAAAACCAAAATAAATGTTCAATGTCTATTCATTGTGGGCTACTTACAGAAAAGCTGGATATCAATTTAGCAGTACAAGCCCCAGAAAAATACAGCACAGTATCTCTTCCTAATTTCCAGGTTAGCTATGAATATCCCTTACGTGAGAACCCGATCTTCAAAATAAATGTTTTTATACACACCTATTTGAAAGTAAAGTTTTGAAGACACACAGCTTCTGAACAGCACAGCTGACTATCTTTAGGCTGTTCCTAGCATTCAGACAGCTTTTTTTCAGAGAATCTGGCATTGCTGAACTCTAAAATCTCTTTTGGGGAAATGTTATTTTTCTTTTCTCTTTCAATAGTTGAAGGATAATTTATTTAAGAAGTGGATCAGTATGCTGGTTGTGGGGGAAGAGATTTGCATTTCATTTAAAAGTTATTACAGCTACAGATTTGGTTACAGGTAGTGTGGGAGAGAATGGTGAATAGGTAGCAGTTTAGCTGAGTCACTTGGATGATGACATTCAGATTTCTGCTCTGAGTTTGAACAGATCAGCATTTGAACCACTGTCACCAGTTAATGTTCTTTTTGGATGCGGCTACTCTTTGTGAGGAATTCACTTCTTACTGGAAATTGCATCCCAAGCATAAGAGGGCTGCCCAGTGCATGGTCTGGCAGAAGAAATGCTTTAGTCTGATTCTGACTTTTTATTGTGGTCCATTACTGGAATTTTTTTCTTTGGTTGTTTTGATTTTTATTTTCAGCTGCTTGTGTTGAACAGGTCTGTTAGATATCCCATGCTTCTTTATGGTGTTCAGCTCATGAAAGCCAGGGCTTGATTTTGGTCCCTAATCACAGTGCAATGTCTATTGAGATATCCTGGGTGCCATTAATGCTTCCAAATGCCTATCTAGAAGAGCACAGGTCTTCCATGCATTCTTTATAATCTTTAAGACTAGTCCCATCTCTTAGATCTTTTACATACAGAGATGCCCTTGTGCAGGTAAATGAACCAAGTCCCCAGAGTGGGAATCAAATCAGGATTAAGATGTTTAGCTTGAGGTGCCTATTAATGAACTCCTGGTCCATTTATAATCAGTGGGGATCTGGTCAGTGGAATTTAAAAAGTCATTCAGGCAAACAGAAAAATGAAATTACTGCCATTTCACCTGCAAGACTGAAGTAGAGCCAGACTGCATCTTGCAATGTGGTGAAACCAAGATGGAAGAATAACTAAGGATCAGAACTGCTTTATGAACACCTTTTTAGGTTGTGAGTTTGATGTTCGTGCCTTCAAAAATTACCCACTTTTCTCTTTGTCTGGATGACATTGTACATTGCCCTGATCTCCCATGTATTTCACAGCTTCTGTGAGAAACAGGGGAAAATTGTTCTGTAATCATTGTGCTGAATGTGACTGGACATACAAGGCTCCATTTTCCAGCTTATGCCACTGCAATCAGTGATCCTGATTCTCAATCAGAAGGTATAGCAGCGAGGCCTAATTAGCATAGTTGTTAGCATAAACCTGTGAACTCTAGCAGCTTTTTCTGTAGATACAGTGGATGAAATGTGATGAATCTTCTCTCCCAAACAGAATAGTTTTGGTGTGCTCAAGCAAGTCGGGAGCCACACTCTGCAAGCAAACCTGTTTGATCATCGAAAATTAAGTGTCCGGAAGTACCCAGAAAGAGAAGATTCTAAGCACCAGCAAGGATAATTGAAAATCAGAAAGCAGCTCTGTGGTCTGAAATGACTAGCCACTAGCACAGTATACCTACCTACTCTTTATAATTAAGGAAAATTAAGCGTACTGAGGACAAAGAGTTTCTGGAAAGACTCTCAGGAGGCTAGACCCATGACCTGAGGCTCTCCAATCTCCAGGAAGGTCAGGGCATAGAAAGTAGCCCAGAGAGACTTAATGATGCTGCATTTCCATAAGACTCAGCTTAGCAGGAACAACCACAATGACCTGTCCAATCTCTGCCTGGGACCACACCATCTCTGTGAAGGGACAGGGTGGTCATATTAAAAACTATCACACTGACACCTGGTGTCTCTCTCTCTCACTGCATCATCTCTTGCATAGGACAGGGATATTTTGTAATTAATAAAACTAGATATATCTTTGATCAAAATGCTGTTATGTCCAGATCTCCTCACTCTCCTTCTTACTGCTGTATCACAACAGGAGGGCAGCATGAAGTTTGTATAAACCTACAACACAAAAACTGGATGTTATCAGTTTTCAAATCACTAGATATTAGTCAAAGCCGTTCAAACATCACTCACTTTCACAGTATGGTCTCCTCTCATACATCTATAAAACCAATACGCAATATTCTGCCAAAGCTGGTTTTCCTCAGATTTAATAGCAACAGTCTAGATATAGCTTCTATACCCTGAAGTTTCATTTGATCAGAAGTCTAGTGAAACAATTTGCATGTTAGCTGGGCTAGCTATGGTCAACACAGTCCTTTTGACTTTCTGTCTCCTCAATGATAGACAAAAGTTCATCAGGGCCAAGACAAGAAAAAAATTGAGCTCAAACCATTTTTTATTTCATAACTGAATATATTTAGAGGTAGTCCAGAAGAATTGAAAAAATCCACTGGCATTTGCCGGTAATTTAAACTAACATGCAAGCCAGAATGTTGGCAGTCTAGGTTTAAGTGGGACTTTTGCAGTGTTGTGTTTCCTCACTGATTTCTTACTAAATTGTCTGCCTTTCCCACATTATTCCCCCCCGCCTTCCCTGCCCCTAGTCCTGGCCACGCCCTCAGGTTCTCCCTATTGGTTCCAGTACCCCAACTCCGTCCATGTACCTCCTCTGTGCCCTAAGACCATTAGTCCATATGCTCTGTCTGCCCTCCTCGTCCGCAGATAAGACCCCAAGCTCCCTGACCATGTTGCCTCTCTGCCTCTGGGAACCAGCTGGTCATCATGTAAAATAAAGTTCCCTCTGAGGTCCATATGGAGGGCCCTTTCTGCCTCCTTTATTGTCACTGTGTTGCGGAGCCCAGCTAGCTGGAGCGAGAGCACAGGGCCGCCTGAAAGGACTGCTGGAGAGTGGAACAGCCGTTCTCCCCAAAGCAGCCCCGCTGCGCTTTCTGGGAAGGTTGTGGCTTGCTAAACCAAATCAAGCAATGCAACAGACTTGGAGCAGCAATAGATATACAGCCACTGTGCCCTAATGTTATAAGAAGATAATGAGTCAGATTGCAAGGGACTGTGGCAAGGACTATTTATTTTTTTTATATTATGCTGAGCATGTACTGTTGATCACTTTAATATATTAAATTTCAATTCTGTTATAGTTAGATTTTTCATAAAATCTGTGCCAGTCTCAAAAAACCTCATGTTGTAAATGTACCACTGGTTTTCAGAAAGAATTACTATTGTTCTTCACAATTCCTCTGTCTCTCTCTCTCTCTGTGTATATATATGTGTGTGTGTGTTTATGTAATGACAAAAAGAAAACTGAATTCTAAAACTAATATCTACATTAGACTCTGTCAGGAAGACAAATAACTGCCTCAGACATAGAAACTACATCTCTGGTCAATTCATGCTGATTTCATCTTTCAATGAAAGCTCCAAAATATTCCTTCTCATTAGGAAAACACTAGATATTAGCAACTATTTGGTCAAACATTTTCAAATTCACTTCTGTAATTATTGTGACCATTTTCCATTCTAAAAATATAAGATATCAGTGTTATTTTATGTTGTGTTATAGCTGTTTGTGTTGAAAAAGTGAAAAGGTATATGGATAATAAAATTTATTAAAATAACTACTCAGATCATTTATCTGTATTTTCGAAAGAAATCAGCAATTATACTAAGTATTTTCCCTGAGGCTTCAGTGGAAATCTCACGCATAGAGTTGGAAAAAAAGGAGCAAATCTTGCGAGGGAAACCTGGTTACAGCGAATTGTCATTTGGAAGGATGATGGAAGCACAGTTTTAGGATTCATCTTTGTTGTGATGAATGAAACTAGGTAAAAAAATATATATCAGTCATCAAAATCTTTCTGTCAGAAGCTGGGCTTTTAAAAATCTCCTAATGCACAAATAGGCTATGAGAGCTTGAAAATATCAAAAGTTGGACTTGTTGAAGTTAATACTGCAAGGAGGTACCATTTGAAGTGGACAGGGAACTGATTTCATACTGAAAGCTGGGGAAAATTGCTCTCTTCTTCCTTGTTTTGTTATCTCCTGGTTACGACCTTAAGCAAATCACTTCAGGTTTCAATTTCCCTGGCCTCTCCCTTATGGGAGGGAAGTATTCAGATGTTATAGCTTGACATATTTTTTCAAATTGAATTAATAATTTTAATTTTTTCCTCCAGAAGGATTAAATTCAAAACATAGCTCTTTGATTTTTTAAAAAAATTAAATCTTATGAATGCCCTTAACATGATCATTTAAAATAAACACTAGAATACTGGAACACATTGCCCAGAGAGGTGGCAAATTCCCCATCCCTAGAAAAATTTTAGTTCAGGTTAGACAGGGCTCTAAGCAACTTTATCTAGTTGAAGATGTCCCTGCTTATTGCAAGGGGGTTAGATTAGAACACCTTTAAAGATGCTTTCCAACCAACCCTATTCTATGATTCTAAATTTTCCATGAGCAAAGTCTAAAAAACTTCTCCAGTCTGTCATTGTTGCTTTCACTTGTCCTTCAGCTGGGCTATCCCATCCCTCACTTATGATGGCACTTGCAAGAACCATCTTGATGTTCATCCAGCTTTGCAATAAATCTGTTGAGGGAGCAGAACTGAATGGTGACGCTCTGGGGTCTGCATACAGGACAGTCTCAGAAGAACTGAATTAGGTTGATTTGAACTGCCATGGTTAAATTTAATCTGCTCTTTTATCCTACTTAGAAAGTAATCATGATCTACATGTCCAAGGAAGACTAAAATTATATGCACATCTTCACAATTGTCATTTGTAAGCAGGAGATTCACAAGTTTGTTCTGTGATCCTCTGACAAGTGCCAGCTGGAGGGAGATTCTTATCTTAAACAGACTGGAAAATATCTGCCACAAACAGCCATATCATACATAACACCAACTCAAAACATTTTTAACACCTTGTTCTCTCTATTGGTTTGCCACATCTCACACATTTAATTTCAGCTGGGGATTCTGAACACTACAGAACAAAGGTTATGGGAGCAAATGAAAGTTTATGAAGTTCACACATGTCCACATATATCCAAGAGTATCTCCATGTCCTGTTAGAAAATCTGTTCAGAAAACTGCTTTTCATGTAATGATAAAATAATATATTTCTTTTTAGTTTGGTTTCATTTTTAAACACTTTTTCTTCCTTTCAATATCAGAATAAGCTTAAAATGTTGATCTTTTTGATAATTAATTCCTTCCATTCCATTCCTAATGAATCTTTCTTTTTTCTGATTTTTAGTACTTTCACATCTCTATTTGGAAAATGATCAAACAAAATTCACAGAGCAAACACATTACTCATGTCACCATTATGCTTTTGGTAAAATTTTATTCAGAGGTTGTGAAACTGATGCCTTTACCTCGTCTTAAAATCAAGAATCAAACATGGTTAGAAGGGAAAAAGGGATTTTACCTCTGTATTTATTTTAAGGATCCTTAGGTGCACCACGTCCAGGTGGAATGCGCCGAAATGCACCCCGCAGTGCACACATACAATCGATTTGTTATATCATTACAGGTCTTACTAATTAGCAGATCTATCAAACAGTCCCCAATGAGAGGCTTGAATGAGCCCCCCTCCCTGAGGAACCTTCCCCTGGATGGTTCTATCTTAGTTTACAGAATGTGTTCTGGAGAGGACCTTGGGGTCTGGGGCATTCTGATCCCTAATTATGAGGCTTCTAAGATGTTTAGTCTCCTAGCCTGACAAATAAGTCTAAGAATGTAGGCTAAAAACCACTGAGAATACAAAAGGTATAAAAGATATATAAAAGGGGTATAAAAGAAAAGGCAAAAAATCATCATGACATCAAAAGAAGGGGCCAAGTTTACGCTATCAAACCTATCAATTCCTGGTGCAGTATAATATCTAATATCTAGGGCACAAAGTTGCAAATCCCTATCCTCATTATTTCTTTATACTTATTGCTTCACTACAACTATAGCTATTAATACTTGTATTTCCATTAAAACAGAATTTTGCACAAAGATTTTGTTTTTGGACATGTTTCCCCTCCAACCTCTCCACTAGTGGTTAATGTACACTTAAGTACCTCAAGGTAGATTTTGCTCTGGATTCATTCAAATGCAGCAGAATTTTTTCAAATTTGGTTTTTTTTTTTCATACTACATTCCCTGTTCCTACTTATGGACAAGATTTGAACTAAGTTATATCTGTTACACAAAAACCTTCAATTTGGCTAATCTAATTAAATCAAACCATTAGTAAAAGTAACATAATACAATTTTAACATGAGTTAAAATTTCAGGGCAATTATAAATTGAATGTGAACTTCTAATTGGACCTGAAACCCAACCAATTCTTTCAACATGACTTATTTGATACTTGGTTAACTGAATCAGGTTAATAATGCTAAGACAAGAACAGGTCTTTTTTCCAGAATGCTGTAGAATATACTGAATCATACAGTGTCAATGGTATTTCTTACATTAGAAGGAGAAAATTCCATACTATACATCTCTGAAGCACAATTTAAACCTACTGTAACTTAAAGACAGAAAGACTTCGGCAAAATGTAGCATAAATTATTTTGTATAAATTATTTTACTTGATAGGCTTGTGCATCAGTGTAATAAGTAAATTCCATGATTCATAAACTAGATGGCACATATTACGTGTGTGAAATCACACACAACATCCCAACCACGTCAGTGATGAAGTAGTTTGAATTGTACAGTATGAAAGACAAGAGATGTTTGAAAAGTTTTAGGTCGATATCATAAGCAATGCCAAGACACACCAGCAGAGACTCCAGACTACGTCTTATACCACAGGACATTTTCTAGGTAGGCCATACCATGGGTACCTTTTCCACGTAGGCCAAACTGATGTCCATCCTGCTCCTTGGCAGTCTGTATATTCATATTCCTCCCTGACTGCAATTGCAGCTGAAACAAAATGACGGTTTTCAAATGTTTATGTGAGTGCATCCAACTATTGCAACAAATACGTTAGGTAAAGCTGTTTCAAATATTCACACCCAAACTACCAGCTAAATTTTGTTCTCTCTACTCCTCTGTCTGCTTCTAATCTTTTTAATCCTTCCTTGTCCAATGCATAGGTTTCAATGAAACCTTGTGCTAAACAGCAAATGGAATTTTTTTCTGAACAGTAGATTTTGGTGAATAATGGAAATTGATTACCTCGATGAACATCATAGTCTGTCTCATACAATGGCAGAAACCCTGGGTTTGGTATTCATTTGGTTGATATATTTATCCAAATAAATATTATTTTGATGATATTTTATTTGTAAAGTTCTCCAAGAGATCAATTACTCTAATTTTTTCATCACACATTGTGTTCTTTTTCCTAGGAGCAAAGTAAAATACATATTTAGACATGGAGCTAGCATCCCCTCCCACAAAATCTACTCCCAAAAGCTCAAGTGAATCACTGTTCTTTCAAGAGTGAAATAATTGAACAGCCCAACTTGCGTATTCATTTTTTCCTCAAGGCACAACTTGCTAACAGCAGGCTCCTGGGTTTAAATGTCAGTCCTCTTGGAATATTAACAGCTACTTCAAGTTTTACTTAAAAATGGAAAAGATAAATCTCTAACTGGCAGGAGCATGGTGATACAGATCACGTACAAAGTAAAGTCACTAAAATAATGAATCTTGAATGCACTGTTTGGAGTTAGTGCAAAAGTTGAAAGCCATTTCTAAATCCTATGGGGTCCAAGTATTGTGAGAAATTAAAGTATGTGATTAATATCTTCTTCATTGACTCAGCAAAAATGAAAACAATTTGAACTGTGGCCTGTAGTTGAACACTGGCGACCAGCCTGATACAAGAGTAGTCAATCTATTACAAGTGTCTCTGAATGTTATCGGTAATGAAGCATGAACTTTATTTGAAGTCCTACTATTTGGGCACTGACATTCGTTATAGAAAAGGGATTTGGATTTCCATGCCATTTGGTAAGAATGTCTAAAGCTAGCTAAAAGTATTCTTTACACAGTGTATTAACTTCTTTCACTCCAAAATAGTTTTTAAAAGTATTACTGGATGTGATAGTTCTGCACTGTAATTCATGTATTTTTTTTTAGGTGTTGGGTGAAATAATTATTAATAGCATTTTCCTTTTGAAATATTTATCCCAATTACATGGAGCAACATTTTACAGATGTATAAATATGTCAGTTTTCATATCTATAAAAATTATTGTTACACACCTTGAACAAATTAAAATAAAGATATTGATCCATTTATGAGATTTTATAACACCTCAAGTAATGCTACTGAAAAGTGCATCCAAGCCTATTAATAGTGTTTTTATCCTTACAGAATATTTCATAAGTGTTTTAAGTTGTGGTCTTATAAATATTTTCTTGCCTATATATGTCTATCTCTATATATATCTATATATCTATATATACATATATATCTCCTTTCTTGTCCTTCAGATAGTGAAGTTCACCTCCTTTTTTACCCAAGCACTAAGGTAATTTATTTTAATAACAAAAGGAATTTAAGTCTAAATAGAAATAAAAAAACTAACAAAATCAAAACATTTTCATTCTGCTGTCTTCACTCTCCCTGACTGGAAAATGGTTGAGGCAGTCTTTGTTTCTTTTGCTTACAGTATTATTTATACACCATACATTCTTGTCTTGCTCTCTTTCTATTAAAAAATAACTACGTTTTTATCATAACAGTAGTTAATATGCCTAGGTGTGTGTGATTTATTGAGAGTAGCCCTGAGGATAATGACTTGGGGGTGTTGGTGGATGAGGACTTTGACATGACCCGACAATGTGTGCTTGCAGCCGATAAAGTCAACTGCATCATGGGCTACCTTAAAAGAAATGTGACCAGAAGGTCAGGGAAGGTGATTGCCCTCTCCTTTGGTCTTGTGATCTCCCACCTGGAGTACTACATTTGGTTCTGGGGCCCCCAAGACAAGAAGGATGTGGACCTGTTGGAGTGGGTCGAGAAAAGGGCCTCTAAGTGGATCAGAGGTCTGGAGCACTTCTCCCATGAGGACAGGTTGAGAGAGGTGGGGTTGTTCAGCTTGGAGAAGGACCTGGGAAGACCTTATAACAACTTCCAATACCCAAAGGGGGGCCTAAGAAAGCTGGAGAGGGACTTTTTACAAAGGCATGTAGAGATAGGACAAGGGGGGATGTTCTAAACTGAAGGAGGATACTTTCACATTAGATATTAGGAAGAAATTCTTTACTGTTATGGTAGTGTCCAGAGAAACTGTGGATGCTCCAGCCCTGGAGTGTTCAAGATCATGTTGGATGGGACTTTGAGCAGTCTTATCCAGTGGAAAGTGTCCCTGAGTATGGCAGGGAGGTTGGAATGACATGATCTTTTAGATCCCTGCCAGTGCAAACCATTCTATATTTCTATAGCATTCTTCATGTATGTGTACAGGAGTAAATACAAAATGGGGAGAATCCAAATATTTTAAGTCAAATTTTTTTAATCCAGGACAATTTGGTACCCATATCAAAGAGTCAATTTCAGAAAAAAATTGAGCAAATGGAAGACTGAACTTTCAAAAATCCTGTTTGCAAAGCAGAAATCCCTTGGAGATGGCTGTTAAGAGAAAACAAGCAGCTGGAAGCTGCCTAAATCCAGAATCACCTAAAACCAACACTGGCATTGAGAGCACTTTGACCAACTGAATCTTCTGTATTGCTCAGCTTTATAGTTTCTTGTCCTGAAGGACAGCTGAGTGGTCAGACACTGGGGTTCAGAAATAGTGCTCACTTCTGTGAGGCTGAAAATGCAAGTCAGGGTACTGAGAATGCAAACAAAAAATGTCTTAATCTGTATCTCAGTAAAATAAGCTATTATGTCCAGCAGAATCAAAGGTTCCTTTTCAATTAATGTACTTTTTGTGGTCACCATTTTTTCATTCGTTTATTGTCCAAAGTATTTACATATTTCCCACTGCAGCATGTGGAAACTTACTTGTTTTCCTCCCAGAATCCATTTTATAACATTCTTCTGTCATCCTTGGTCTTAGATTTATGACTAGAGAATCTTCTTTCAAATGGTGTTGATATTATTGTGGAGACCAAATTTAGAATTATTACGACATTTACAATTATTTCTGTGCATCAGTCTATGAATAATTATCTTAACATCTCAAAGTACCAGAAAAGAAGGAAGTTTTCTTTTGTCATATCGCTGACCATTCGATCAGTACTTTTGGACTGTCTGTGTAAAAACTGAAACCTAAAAGAGCAAGTTTATCGGTGGATTGTTTTCGTAGAGATTTATGTTTTCTTCAAAGATATTTGGAGAGGTTACTTCTTGACTGATAGTTTTGTGAATTGACTGTGAAAAATTTATGCTGGTTTACTCAGCTTATTCCTTTAATGTATTCCACACAATCACTGTTGCTACTAGAAACACATTTTCTTTCTTTGTGTAGTATGGGAGTCTTCTAATTAAAAAGCTGCCTACACAAGCTATTTAAAACATGGTTTTCTTAAAAAAAAAAAAAAAGGAAAAAAAAATAAAAGCAGCATTCTCTTGTAAACAAAGCAACATAGTCATGATGTTGCTGCATATTAACAGGCCATGTGCTAACTGATGCGGGTTATTTTATTCACCAGATGAGAATCTGCACAGGTGAAAGAATTGGAGGACTACACAACACTGGATTTTTTTCAGCATATGAAGCCACCTGCATTTTAGCAGTTTAATCTAATCAACTGTAAAACATTCACAGTGTTCAACAGACCTGAAATATTCTAATTCCTTACCCATGATATAATGGTCTGATGCCTATGTTTTGGGCTGCAGCATGAAGCGCCATTGGGAAAAGATCCAAGACTTTTAACACAAATCTCTCCTCCTATTTTTTTAAGCTATGTGCTGAATACACCAAATAGTTACTATGAATACACTTTTCTGTTCTGGTATATTTATCACAGGTAAGCAGCCTTCAAAAATATGCAGAAAAAATATTATAAGAATAAGCAAAAAAACCCCCCTCAAACCAGAAGGTTTACAGTAAAAATACACATTTTGACATTCAGTTTTCTTACTTTAGGATAAAGAGCATTTCCAGAGAGATTACTGCAGAACCTGAGAATTGTGAAAATATGTGACACACTGTCAGTTCACTTAGTATGCATTCATCAAAGTGATGAGAATCTGTTATTAATTCAGGAGTCAGCTATGCTCTGTCAGAGCACTCAGCAATGAGAACAACACATACATCTATTAGACCAACATCAACGTAACTATGTGTGCTGGCCACTGACACTAGAAAATGGATTTCTATTTGCCATTTTGGAGGAATCTATCCAAAATTTCCTGATCTTCTTTCTGCTCCCTTTTATTTTCCTCTCAGCAAAATTGCCTGTTTTAAACTGAGGAATAAAAATTTGCATTTCTCTCAAAAAGCAGCAAGAATCTACATCCATTCTTACAAATATGCCTTCAGAGAAGCTAATATTATTAAGAATAAGAGGTTCTATGTTCAGGTCTGTAGAGCAGAAGTAGACCTCCCTCCTCTTAGCAGTGAGGAAGAGGATGGATGTAGGAATGATGAAGGGAATAATACAGAAGAAATAACTGCAATTGAGTGTTCCTTGTCTGTTTTAATTATTATGATAAATTAATATTTACTGTAAGACACATAAAGGAAGAGATATGGTAAAAGGCTACATTTATACAACTTGAAAAATTAGAATATAAAATTTAAATTAAAATATAAATTAAAATCCAGATATATAACCGATAGGGGAAAAATAATAAGTATCTATTACAAAATACCTTTCTCTTCAGCTAAAACTAGTTTTTATTTGAAACTGGGTAAGAGTGTGTATCACTGTAATTAATCCACCTTAGCTGTTGAACAGTACTTGTTAGAGCACACCAGTTTGAGCATGTATATAAACTCACAGCAACTTCAAAGTTGGTATGAAGAGACAAACTTTCCCCAAAGTTAAATAAATGTAGAATATTAGGAACTGTGATGTTTCTTTCTATCTGTCTTTAGAAGCTGGGGTCCAAATATAAAACTTAGAAAGAATCTCTGTCTTTCTATGTCAAAATTGTACCAGGCCCCGAATCACAGAGGAACATGAAGGTCATTTAAGGTCACTCATGCATTTCTGGTTCAACAGGAGACTAGAAAGCTGCTGTAATGGAGCAACAACTACATAAGTTTGTGCATATTTGGTGAAATCAGACCTCAAAGAGATTTTTCACATAGGATGCTTTCGTTTCTGGAAAAAGCTCAAAAGTGTAGATGTTCCATTTTGTTATTTTTTTCTTTCTTTCTTTCTTAGCTGCTTATTTGACATTCTTTGTTACTCAGAGACATCTGTATCATTCTTAGTGGGACACCTTTGAAAACTTGTTTTTTTTGTTTTTGGTTTTGTTTTGTTTTTTTCAAGCTATAACTATTTATTTCCTTTTAAACATCTGGCAGGGTTCCACAGCATTACTACATCAGTGCCAAAGTCAAACCTCTCACAATTATTTTAAGCTGCAGAAGGGGTTTGAAATTCTGACAGTGGCAAATTGCAGCTATGGGGGGTTAGAAGAGGGGAGAAGACAAAAGCAAAGTAGAAGAGTGCAGAGTGCTAGTCAGCAGAAGATATAAAAAGAAAAATGAAACCTTTTGACAAGTAAGAAAACTCCTGAGAGTCACAGAGTAAGAATAAGTAAGAAATTTTCCTTTTATTTCTTTTTGAGCACTGCCCGAGGGAAGAGCTTTGATGAAGAAAAAATGTATAGATATCTAAAGCTACTCTGTCCTTAAAGGCACTGTAAACAGGGTGAGTGAGCACCTGTGTGACCCAGAATATAAAACTGAATCCTGTAATTTCCTTTATTTTTGTCTAGTTTTGACTAACTTCTACAGTTACTTATTATGTTTACTAAATTATTTGAGTCCTGATTTTCCGTTTATGAATTTGACAAGTATTTCCATTTTCTTGCTCCCGCATCCTGAGACCAGGGCCTTTTGGGGCCGTGAGTGATGTCAGACTGCTGTGCATCCTATTCCGGAATGTTCTGTCCTGTGTGCACTGAAGTGATGGGAGCAGGAGTGAACAGAAAGTCAAACTGAAGCATCAAGATGGAATAGGGGTGCTGGGCAGAGTGTGGGGCATGTGTGCAGGGTGCAGGATTTGCTGGATGCTACCATACCACAAGGGTCAGGGCCAGGCTGTGTCTCCAGCAGCTCTTTGGGCTGAGCAGCTTCATATCTGAGGAACTGTCACCAATAAACACTTGACCTGTGGAATCCTTTCAAAATAGCACATGGTGTTGCCATGATGAAATTTTCAGAATTTCTAGAATTAGAAGTCTGTATGGTCTTGATTGTATTCAGCTACTGTAATTTCCAGATAAATTCCTTCAGCCATGTTCCAAACCTGCTTCCACATTTTTTTCTCCAAAGGCTCTGTAGCTGTGTCTAATATTTAACTTTACAATCAGCTACTAAATCAAGAGGAAGAATGACACAATGGTTTTCAGGGAAGTAAAATCCTGCTCAAATTCTCTAAAGAATAAAATACTTGCTGCATGTCTTTGAAAGTTCATTTAATGTCTTAGTGTCTTGACATTCCAATCAAATATGTTACCTTCAGATTTTTTTCTCTTATTGCACAGTCAGTTACTTTGATACTCTGGTAGTTAGGAGCATAAAAAAAACTTTAGGAAAAGCTGTACCTACACATATACTTATATACTATGTGTATAAGTAACTCCAGGATCAAAGATTTAAAAACTTCCTTTTCAAGGTAAGATTGATAGGTAAATACCATATACTCTGAACGGTATTCCAAGGAATGAGATTCTCATAGGAAGCATAACAAGGAAAACATCCCCTTAGCAATATATTCCCTGCTGTTTTGCAATTCATGACTAGTCAGTTCATTTGCATTTTTGTATTTCAATATATAGTAGAGCTAACAATATTAGACACATCACACTTGGCAGTTTCTTGGACTGAATTGAAAATGAGGTTTAGATTTTCTGCTTAACTTCAGTACAGAAATATTTTTTAACTCAGATTTGACTGTAGTTGTACAGAAAACCCATGAAGTTTGGTTGAAAACCAAACTACTTCAGTCCATATACTTTAGATGAACTGCTTTTATGTCTCTAAGAAGATGGCTTAATGGCCCTGTTTTATATTTATGTGGAAACAAACAGAGCCTTTCCTTCAAGTTAGGGAGCTTTTTGAACAACTTTCCTGTCATATTTTCTGTTAACCTATGTGCAAATTTATATATACTTGATTTGTATTCATTAGATGCTATTTTATTACACTATGTGTCTGATCATTAATTGGATGCTGTTCAGAAAACAATTCTTGAAATCAGACTTTTTCAAATTAATATTTATATCATTAAATGTAATCATTGTATTCTCAGTAGAAAAAATTAGGTCATCATTTGGTGCAGTTCGGGTTTAGAGTCACATTTGAAGTGAGATCTACATTCCCACATGTAAAAAAAAATGAACTCTATAAATATCACCTTTTAAATAAGCATTTGCATTTTGGTTTTATTGCTAATCTTATGTTGTATTTTTAAAGGAGTAGTAACTATTTATGTTGTGTTGAAACCTAAAAACATTATGAGGAAGTGCTTTTTCTCCTAAAGACAGTGACCCGAATTACTCAGGCTGATCTTGTAAATGTGGGGAAATGAATTTAAATAATTGTTGTGAATGTTGAAGGACTATTTTTTCAAAAGTTTTCCAAATTATTAGCATCCTAGGTACAGTCTAACCTGCTTCTATAACAACTACTCATTTGAAGATTTCTACAAACTTATATAGCTTTGAAAAGGTACATTTTTTTCAACGGAAATTCTTGTAATTAGTTCAATAATATTATGTAGAAAATTGTCTGTGAACTTCTTTCAGAATGAAGTGAGACACACGTTATTTTTTGGTTGGTTACATATTACCTATGCTGAAAAAACAATTATGGAAGAAAAATTACTAAAAGACTACAAAGCATCACAAACATATAGTTGATTTGTGGCTAAAACACTGAAAACTGATCACTGTGTTATTTAATGGAAGCTCTTAAGACCTTCTGTTTATAAACAAGGCAAATAAAAAGGCTGCCGGGATTTGCAAGACTCTCCACTTCTTTAGAAGCTTAGTTAAGACCCAGTTTCATGCTCCTCAGGTCTAATGCTGATATTCAACTTATGTAACATTTTCAAGCACTAAATGAATGCTGCCTTCAAAGAAGATAACACTGTGTTGATTCCTATTTAGAAAACTGTTTCATGATCTTATTCTTGTACATTGTTCTCCTTATGACTTTCAATCTCTGTTTATTCATTAACGGTTTGTTTTCACCTAATCTTGTGCTACTATTGCCCTTTAGTTTAACTCGTTCTTTTCACTGCCTGATGTTTGTCTGCTTGATTTGCTAACAAGCCTTTCTTGGCACTTGCTGAAGAAGCCGAGTACTTTCAGTTGCATTTTGCATTACACATTGTAAAAATTATCCTTCCTTTGGATCTCCTTTCACATGTCTCTACTTTAAAACAGATTTACAACAAGTGGAAAGAACTGAAATATAAATCATTGTTATATGATCATTACTATGTTTTGAAGTCTTTGCACTGTACAAGTATAGTTACAGAGATCTGCAAGATGATGATGAGTCTGCCATGCAGAACGTAGACTAAATGTTCTACCTGTTCAAGCCAAGCAGAAGACACACTTGCCAAATAGTATTGATGTGATTTCAGTCCATCTGCAAGATGAAAAGTGCACATGAAATGTAGCTACTCTGATGCAGAGTAACAGGCCTCCCACAGAGGAAAGCCAGGTTGTGATCTACCTCATGTCGACTTCCATATTGTTAATTTGGAAATATACAGAATATGGAAACTAGATGGCATGCAAGAATATATGTGCTTAAGCACTACATGTAAATATTTCATAAAAAGCTTTGCATAAAAGAGAAGCTTACGATTAAATAGACTAAGGTTTTGACTACTAGCCAGTAACAGTAATTTTTAAAGCTGTCAGACATCATTTTGCACTTCCTAAAGATGATTAACTTAGGTTCTGTTCAAAAGTTTCCATACAGAATGTAAAGAAAACAGACAAATTTAATTGGAATCTACATCATATGCAAAAGGGAGTCACATAGGCATATTTACATATAATTTTAAAAATAAAACCACATAAATCTGTCAGTTGGGATTTGAAAAAATTGAATACTAAATTATAACTTTATATAACTGTAAAAATATAACTTTTTTATTTTACGAATCTTCCTGAACTTAGCAACTGTTCAGAGCAGCTTTAATGGGTGTTTCTATCCACTTTAGTCAAGCAAGGTCTGTCACATCCTCAGAGGTCTTCATAGCAGCTACACTGAAAGAATGCACAATTAATTATTTATCATATCATTTTCAAAGAGGCATACAAGGCCAAGCTGTCAGTTTAGTCAGAACAAGCCCTTTAACTCCATGTTTTCCCTGCATGACAGATTTTCCAGATCAGTCTTCCAAACTGTACATTCATGCAAACATCGCCACTGAAATGTTCCATACTTACATACAAATTAATTACAATACATAAATAGAAGCTGTTTCTGTGTTGGGGAAGATGAAACAGGAAAGCCTTGGAAATATGATTGCCTGACAAAAGATTTTGGGAATATGAAAACTACAGGCAACATCGAAATGAAAGCCACTTTTGAAATACCAGGTCTTAGTTACTGAACAACTAGAAAACAATGGTATGGCCGACTGAAGTAATCCCCTCTTGATGGAACAATACCCTCTGCTTGCAAACAGGTCCAAGGGTCAGAGCAGACCCTACTAGCTCAGCAGAAGGGGTCCAAAGAGTAGTTTTTAGAAGTTAAGATGTAACACTCTATGGTAATACAAGAACTCTTATAGGCTGTATGTAAATGCTATAGGATTTGTATCTTGTATTAGATTGGTTAGTGACAATTAGAATATTCAGTACAGAAGATGATTTATTGTATTGTAACCAGGACTTCAGACATTCTCATTCTCTCTCTTCTCATTCTCATTCTCATTCTCATTCTCACTTCTATTCATTCTCTCTTCTATTCATTCCTCTCTTCCACTTCTACTCTTGCTCCTACTCTCTCTCTCTCTCTCTCTCACCCGTTCACTCTCTTGCTCTCTTGGGCCTGCTCAGAGCTGAGTCTACCAGCTCTGAGCAGTGCCCCAATACCCACGCCCTTTACAATAAACCGGCTGTGTCCCAAGACCTGCCTATAGAGATCTCTCGTCTCCATCCGTCACCGTCTACGTCCGGCCGTCCCGACTGGACCCCAGAACCCCCGAAACCTACATTTCTGGGATATTTTTCTCCCATGGAGGGTAAGAGATACTGTTGCACTTGGATTCCACTGGAAGTGGTGCCTGGTTAAGAGCTTGGCTTCCATGATCTGCAGTATCCTATTATTGCACTGGAGGGCTAAAAATAGAAGCTGATGAGAAACTAAGTGATAAACAGTGGCAATCACACAGGCCCAATTTTATGTTCTTCCTTTAAATCATACATCTCAGTAGTGAATGCACAAACAACTAATCAAATACCATATGTCCAAAAAGACCTTGGTCATTACTCCCTCACTAATTTTTCTAAAGGAATGATGTGTCTCCCAAATGATTTGTCCACAGACTGTAATTCCATGTTCTGACCAAGAAAAATCATTGTACAGTAAGGAAAACATTTAGACATATTTTCATACCTGTGTCATACCCCATCCCCTACACCCACCCTTAAATCTGTTTAAAATTGTTTTGTTTTGCACATGTGCTGTAAGCAATTGTGGTTCAAATGCAAGATGTGACTCTGTGCTGGTGTGTGAATGTAAAAGTATAAAGATTCAGTGACATACATGAGGCAGTTGTCAATTTCCCTCCTAAAAGTGGAAAGACCTTTTTTTAATGATACAGTATATTCAGATATGTCAGGGAATCTTCAGTTCTACATTATTCAAACTTTCTCAATTTTTTTTTCTAACAGCTTTTTAGCACCTATACTAGTTTTTCTCTGATAAAAAGAATATAAAACAAGAAACATGTAGCTGTAGACCACACCTTCTTTAAGTATTTTGTGGGCCTTCTTTAAGTATTTTGTGGGGAATCCAGGCCTCAGAGATGCCCCAAAATCTCTGTTCTCTGAAAGGGACAATCAAGACCATGCCTGTTTGGCAGTTGGCAGGTGTTTGTGGTCTTTTACAAAGTATATTACACTGCTGAGGACCTTGTCTTCCAAACAGTAGTTATCATACTGACTGCTTGAGTCAGACATTGTGAATTGTTCTGATATATGTTTAACTTGTATGCATATCTTTTTTTTGGTCAGATTCACTACAACTGACAAGATTTGAATGCTTTGATGCTAAGCCAAACCTGAATAAATATCCTCTTCAAATTCTGTATGCCCACATAACAGAAATAGAAGACTTATACCAGAATTTCTAAGTTAAAATGCAGGTCTTGTCTTTGTGAAAAAAAATACAACACTCAAAATTAAAATATATACTTGTTGTCTACAAGACTAATAAGAAAGTGAATTGCATCATTAGTCACGCACACACAATATGAGAATAAATTCCACCATGCCAAACATTCAGGGAAAATAACAATAGTAAACTAAGATCTTTGTTCTGCAGAGAATCTTGAAGACCTACGGTATGCAAAATGAACCTGTGTTTATTAATGCACACATATACATACTGAATATACACTGGATGTGTATATATATATATGGCTATGTATACACAACTGTGTGCATATATATGGGATGCGTGCCACCTAATGCAAGAAAATATTGTGGTTTCCCCTTGATTTGCAAAAAACTCTCCTTTCCTTATATAATATTGAAATTACCCAGCAGTAGTTTGGAAAGGATAACAAGTTTCTCAATAGCAGATGTGGACAGCTATAGCTGAAGCATGTACTTCAAACTCTGTGTGAATTAATTTAGCTTACAGAGGTCTTTGCTATGTGGAGCCTAGAGCTTTTGATACTTTCTTTAGTAATGAGCTCACAAATACTGTTATTGTTCTGACAATTTAATGGTAGCTTTTTATTGTAGTCTTTGTGGTATGAGCTACAGTAACTCAGTGGAGTATTTTAACACCATTTTATGATGTTTATAAATCTGCAGATCCAGAATTGCAAATTTTACACAAGTTACTTTGCTTTGTATGTTTGACCTATTGGATTTAACAAATTGTTCATGGGCATTCAGTGCAGTATACAGAAATCTCATTTAGCAGCCCTTTGATGTATGAATACTCACTCTCCAAATCTTAATGTCAGCTGTTAACTGTTTATCAGCCAAAGGAACTTTCTGAAAATACGTGCAAGTGTATATCTGCACAAAAGGACAGAAGATCAGATTTTATGTGGCACTGTTGAATCTAAGCATGGAAGTCAGGAGCTTAAGTCAGCAGTGGTTCACATGCTGCAAGCCTCAAGATCTCTGGAGGTATCACATAAGATATCAACACGTGATTGCCCATTAAAGGGAGACAATGATTTGAAAGCAGAAAGTTTCCTTTTGGGGAATTATGGGTGTTTGTCTTTATTTTGACTGTGCCTGGGAAACAATGCTTGTGAATGAGGTACTGCTATGTGTGAACTGTCAAGTTAAGAGGTAGACACTGAGAGCTATGAGAAACCAGAAGTCATTGATTGTTTGTATTTCACTATAAACACTTATTTTACTTTATTAAAAAAAAATCTAAGTGAATATTCTCATTAAAAGAGACATTGCTTATAGCTAATAAACTCTATAGTAATATAATATCAGATATGATCTTGTGTTCCTTAAAAGGTATTGTTTTGTGGTTTACTTCTGTATATTATGACTGTCTAAATTGTTATTTGGGTAGAACTTTTCAAAGTTCATACTGTCCACATATGAGTTAAGTTCACAGGCCTAGGCCAAAAAAATATTTTACAGAAGACAAAAAAGGCTGTTGGGATGTTCAGAGCCAGGATCCTCAGCAAAATGCATGCAGAGTCTAGGAGATTTTTCTAACAGTAGACTCCATACAGAATATTGTAAACATTTAACTATTTATTTAAGAAATTAAAAATGCTCACTCCCAAGGATTCTTTTTTTAAGAGGACAAAAGAGTTTAGATTTTCAACTCACTTCTAGAAGAGATTCTACATTTTCATATGTTAAAATGCACATTTTTCAGTGATTGAATGATTTTTTCATTTTTCAAAATCATATAAAATCTTTACAGGTGTTGTAGTTTCTCTCAGCTACCTTTTTAACAATCTTTTTCTTCAATCCTTTCAGCACCATACATCCTTACTTTTTGCACTGTGAATTATATGGCATAAACCATTCATGTGAGAAATTTGAAAACATTAAAACTTTTTATTGCACTGTTTAAATTCCATATATACTGTGCATGCATGTACTACATGGATGATACATAGGTGCTTGCACAATACAGTGTACAAGCTGATGAAGTTTTTAGAGAGCATGGAATTTATTTGCTGGTTTATCTCTGTTCAATGCAAGTGAAATATCAGATTGATAATAGAAATTACTGAAATATTTCAGATTCACAAAGAGAAAAACAGATGCTTGTTCCTGTCAATAATTCTGTTTAGGACAGTCTTCTTGGATTGGATTCCATGAGTTAATCTGTTAACCCTTAATTCAAACCCACTGAATTACTGTAATCTTGTGATAAATGAATCTATGTACATGATGTTTTCCTCTTAAAAGAAAGTTATCTACCCGCTGACCTGTGTAAAAGACTTATTCTGTTAAAACGCTAAGTGGCTCAATGAAGAAAATGAAAGGTTTGTGATTCATTTTGCAATTGTTCTGACTTCTGCTTTGAAAATGCTGCCATTCTTTCTTTAGATGTATATACTGTCAGAAGAGCAGAGAAATACACCTTTCCCAGTAATCCATCTCCAGCCTCAGTGAAACCTTTTTGGTA
Source organism: Corvus hawaiiensis (assembly GCF_020740725.1). Classification (NCBI taxonomy): domain Eukaryota; kingdom Metazoa; phylum Chordata; class Aves; order Passeriformes; family Corvidae; genus Corvus; species Corvus hawaiiensis. The sequence continues at coordinate 47,833,350 of NC_063216.1, forward strand.
ATTTCTGATTCAGTAATTGATGTTTTGGCACATTTGTAAGTCATATGTATTCTGCTGAACTTGTGTTATCCAATATTCACATGCTCAATATGGAACATTAGCAAATACATACAGGATGCATCTAAGGTGTGGCACTATTGAACTTTTTTAATTACCAAGATTCCTTTAATCCACTCCAGATTTTCAGATAAACAAGATTGTTGCCTACATGCAATAACAATGATATTCTGAGCACACCCAGATGAAGGTCTTTTAAATCAAATCATGCAAATATCCTTTAACATTTGAGTGACCTTCATTACTTACACAGTCATTTACTATACTGCTGGTGTAGTCGAGGGCTGCAGATAGTTATTTAAACAAAGAAAGGATTTTTAAGTTTGCAATTGTTGGACAAGTACTTGCCTCTCTTGCCAAACAAGGGGTGTGCTAGTCTATATCAGAGAGTTTCTTATTCATGGGGCTTTTTTGCCCACAGAGGTCTTGAACTTGCTCCTCTGAAATCAGTTGGAGTTCATCTTCTGAGTGAAAATAGTGTTTCTGGCAGCTAAACTAATCTGAAATTGCCATCCATGCTTTGACATTGAAGTCAAGAATTGGTAGACCTAATGGCAATAACTACAGTGAAAGTCTCTTTAGGACTCCTGGTGTATATTTACTGTGGACTACTCTGAACTCCTTGTAGAGTTGAGAAACACATTCAAACATTGTTTGAAAAGCAATATTGAAAATATTACTGGGATACTTTTTAAAGTAATGCTTTTCATAACAGCCAAGATAAAGTGTCTATTAAATTATATGGTAATCAGATTACTGAGACCTATCATGACTACAGGAATATCTGTTGAATACATTGCCAGTATTATTAGAATTGATTCATAATGAATAATTAATGAATAATTAAGGCTTAAAACTTAAAATGTATTATTTCCCACTATTTTAAATGTTCGATCATTATGAATTCATTCAGCATTATTGCAACAGTTACATGGCTCATGACAAAAAAACCTAAGCAAAGCTTTGAAGAATTCATTTAATTTGTTATACTGTAAAATGTTGTGGTAGATTAATAAGCCTCCTAATAGCCTTAATATACTACACATCACAGTTTAAAGAAAAAAAACCAAACTTTTTTTAAAATGAAAACCTAATATGATCTTAAAGCCTGGTAAATGAATAACAACAGAGCTCATTTCTCTGAATTATGTGTGTGGTTGAAGATTTCAGAGGAAATATCCAGAGGAAGAAGAATGAGAAAAATGACCTCTTTCACACACTTACTGTGTGAAAGGCAGCAGACCTAAACTGTGATCAAGAACCTCTTTTGCTGAATTCGGAGTATTTCTACTTAAAAATCATAAAAGAGGATTTTGCTTATTGGTGAATTTAGTAATGTCCTGTTCTTCCACAGCCCTTCCAGTCTCGCTGATTGCCTTTCTTTTTTGTGGGGAGATCACCATCAGACTGCAACATAAGATACATAGGAAAACACTACTCATTAGTCCAACACTATGCCCCTGAGAAGCTTGGTTCAGACAGACTGTACTGCCCCTTTGCTACAGGATAACAACAGTATGTCTACTCGTTGGCTCATAAATGACTTGCAGTTTAAAAACATGTAACACACATATGTGAAACCTAGTGAAAAACAAAATAAAACAAAACTCAAAAAAACCAAAATACCCATAAAATAACTCTTTAGGAAATTCCCAAAGTTTTGAAAATATTGAGTCCTGTTACCTCAATCTAGTAACATCCATAGGGATATTAGCGTGTTAATGCACAATATGCATGTATTTTTATTTTCAAATACTTTTTTTTTATTTTTGGGTCCCTCCTTTTATAATGGAGGTTTTAGAATATTGTATACATGAGATATACAGAATGATATTAAGATAACAGATATAATGTTGACTATTGATATTTAAATTCATTTATTAACAGTACCCAGAATACCTACTAAGAATGAGCTGATTGTTACTTATGACTGAGGTGTTATTACTCACAGAGACTTGATCATTTTCTCTGAAGCTCAGAGACCAGCATTAATGTTAATGCATTAGATATGATATAATAAGCATAATCAAAAGCCAGTTTTGATGGAATATATAAACTTATATAGGCAAAGATGTTAACCAGACCAGCTGCCTCAGATTATTAAGAGTTTAATGTGATTTTGATTTTTAAGCAGTCACCAGAGCAAACAGCTGTCATTCTATTAATGTCAAAATATATTATTTTCTAAACTGTCTATTAACGATAAAAATGAAGATAATTAAGTATATAGAGTGTTAAATCTTCAACAACATGCTGTTTTCCCCTCTTTTGCTACTCAGAAGCAATTATTGTAAGAAAGAAAAACTTAATTGGTGTTTAAGGAATATAAAAACTATAATTAGAGGTGATAGTTAATGGGAATTGGTAAAAATGCCAGTTAAGAGACATTGAAGTTGGGGCTTTGGATGTTGCCGTAGATGTTACCGTGGATGCTGTTGCCACAGAAACACTTCTGTTCCACTTCCTTAAAGAAATTACAAATTAAAGGAAATAGAAAGCTAGAAATAAGCTCTGGACCGAAAAAAATGAGGTAGCAGAAAGCTCACATTTATCGCATTTTATCCCATTATATATTTTGCTTGGGAAATAGATGGTAAAAGTATTTGAGAGTCCTTCTGATCAGCAGGATGGAGGCTTTATTTGGCTCTGAGACCTCTAAATGTATATTTATACTTGTCAGTTGAGCATCTCCAGCTCCATCAGTATTAGAAGAGATAAAATCCACATGGTCAGTATATCTTAGGGAGATGTTCATCTATCACCCATGAAGTATCAATGGTAGGGGGAGCATCCTCCTGACACACGAGGTTGCCTACCCTATTCTTATTTTTTCATCAGTTTGGCTACATTTTCTTCATTACAATTTGATCTATTTTGCATTTCAGAATAATTTATCAGATTCCCTGGACAGTAATTGACATTTTCCATGTAGTAGTTCTGTCTTTCCATCTTAAAATTTGCTGAGTTTAAGAACTCATTTATGAAACAAAGTGATTTGAATGTTTATTAGCTTGAGGAACTCTGAGACTCAGCCTCAATATAATAGTAATGCTGGCTTGCAAAATTTATAATAATAGCCCTGGTCCTCTGTGCATCTTTTTTACCTAGCAATTAGACACTTTTTTTTTAATCATGAAAATGCATATTTTTAATGTTTGTTATACACTTACTTCTAAATAAAATGAGGCAAATAAAGTCAAATTATTTTTGAGTCTATCTTTTCAGTGTAACTTCTGTATTCCATTAGCTTTTGTCCTGGATATTTTCTTTTTAAACACTATTATCATGAAAATTAAAGAGAAATTACTTTTGAATTTACAACCCCATAAATAATATTGCTGTATATTGAGTACTGTTTTACTTGTCTTTAGAAGCAAAAGAGCCTCTCATTTTCTGTTGACAAATAAGGCCAAAAAATGGTTTATAAAGTTACTCTAAGAAAGTCCATTTATAATAATTTTTCTAGCTAAGATATGAATTCAGCATTCTTGTTCTGCTTGAATTGTTCTGCATTGACTGTATGAATTGTACACATAAGTAAAGGACAAAAAGCTGTTTGCTAAACATAACTGTTTATAACTTTGGAAAAGACCAGGACATTTATCAGGATTATATTTTTTGAACATGTAAATTTTCTATGGGTTAATTTCTGAGGAGTGATAAGGGCAGAGAACTGCCAGAGGAAGATGATTCTGAGGTTGCCATTACTGCCAACCTTGGCAACATGGATGTGATGAAGATGGAGGCGTCTGTTAAATCTGGATAGTACTGACTGAACTAGATAATGGATGGGAGGGTGGGCTTAAGAAAGATGACAGTGTGGACAAATGAAACAATAAAAGAAATTTTGGGCTGAAAATAGACATTTAACCAAAAAATCTTTCCTTCATTTGAGGAAAGTTTCCATTGAAAATTCTCCCAGATGGAGAACGCTCTGTAATCAGTATCTGAACTCCTGATGGCCAAAGCATAGCTTTAAAATAGAAAATATGGTATCCTTTCCTTTCTTTCAGTGGCGGTTACTTTTTGTCCAAGTAAATGTCTAGACACAACAGGTTGCTGCACCATGCTGTCTATTCTAAAGTCAGTATATAAATGCCATTCAGGTATCCTGGAGCAAAGGCATGGATTGTCAGGGGATAGAAAACAGTAACAGAAATGATTCAGCCCTCTAAAATAGGCATAATTGCAAGGAAATGCTGCACAGAAGATTCAAACTGATTTTTTCTGCTCTTGTCTCAGGTGCACGTACTAGATTGAAAACAAACCAGTGGGAGATCACAAGTCAGATTTATAATTTAATAGGAAAATTTAAATAAGTGCAATAGTACAAGAACACTGACAGAGTCAGGATACAACCTGACACCCTGTTAGACAGGGCAGTGGTAGCAGTCCAAATGAAGTGGTGATCCTGTAGAAGAGTCTGGTCTTCACCTGAAGGTCCAGTGGTAGCCCTTGTCCTCCAAGAATCCAATAAGCACAAGCTGCTGGTGCTGTTCCAAACCCCAGATTATTTACAGGTGGGAATGCTTGGCTCCTCCCCCTTGGGTGGAGCATCTCACAATGAGCAGATGTGATTCTATGTGTAATTCGGAGGGTCCTTGATGGCCCATTAAACAGAGCCCCTGGAGGGAGTTATCAGGGATGAGTCATGGTAGGAGATAATGAACACTGCCCCACCTGCTTTAACAGCTTGTGAAGATGATAATAGAATACATGCTTTTGGTTGCATCTTACATTGTAACCTAGGACACTGCATAATGAAAAATTCCTTATTTTCAACTCTGATGGTAACCCCCGAGGGAGGAAGGAAGGAAGGAAAGAAATATGTGCATATGAAGACCCATTCTCAGTAAAGCCCTGTAGATATTTATCAGGTCTGCATCCCTGGCTTAGGTGGTTTGCCTGAAATCTGTGTTCACATGGCAGCAAGGCTTCTGTAGCAGAACTGGGCCACAACGAGAAAATAGAGTGTCAGTGCAGTACAATATTTTGCATGGAAATGGATAGGCTGGCCTAGTGACTCCAGCAGAGAGCTCAGCCCTTTTATTGCATACAGAATTTGGTCTGTAGAGGTTGTGAATGAAGTAAGACAGCAACAAGGACGAGATGAGCTTAGAAAGATCAGTGAAAGGATAGGTGATGATCAATTGTAATGTTTTAATCATGGATCAATACCCCATGTCTTCTGCTTGGGACCACTGTAATCTTATTTTATCCATAAGAATAATTCAATTTTATGCAATAGCTACAGATGCTACAAATATAAAGTACTTTAAACCCATGTAGAGATGGTGATTTAATTTTGGCTTACAGAAAAGGACACATCCTTCTCAGTTAACAGTAGTACTTCCAGCAGAGTTCCTTTGCATCACAGGATTATCCATATACAACCTCATTTATTTTGCATAATGGAATATAATCATAGAACAACATGTTATGTCTTCAGGCAGCTGCTGTGTGGTCTGTATTTACAGTGCTAATCTTACATATTTATTTTGTTGCTCACCTGCTGAACTTGCCTCCTGCCTCCTGTGTTCAGGATGGTTTATTTTCAGGAAGCTGACATGCCCTCCGTTTATCTGCTGATAAAATTATGACAACGTTTAACTGCTTTGCAAGTCAAATCTTACAATTTCACACCTTTTGAATCTCTTTGTTGAAAGACATTATTTTCAACTTACTATATCAAGAATAGAAAATTATGAATATGCATTGTTTTTTATCCTTTACGTCTTTTATTTTGGTCATCTCTGTACTTTCACAGCTTGCTTGCTTGTTGCAGAAATATGTTCAACGAGAAAAAAATAATTTGATAAGCTCAATAAATATGATTGTTTCAGAATTCTACTATTGTTCCTTTGATCTACTTACCCATTATCATATAATTTACATAGAGGCACATCATTTTCAAGCTGCCCTGCATAAATTTTTCCTAGTCAAGTCAATATTATTTCATGAATCTGGAACAGAATATAAACCATCATAAGCTTCAGGGCTTTTGTTTTAACCCTAGCAGTAATATCCATACAGTAGAGTATTTAGTATTTAGCAAGTTATCCAGTCATCCTGATTCTCAGCAGATACACAGGACATTAAACAAAGTTGCTGGGAAAAAGGATTATGTTAGGATACCTGTGCTACCCATGAATAAATGTTAGAATGAAATACAAGCACTCAACATATGTATTTATTTTATTTTTATGCCTTGCTTTCTCATGTATTACTCCAAGATGATGCATTCACTGACATCTTCAAAATATAAATATAGTTCAGTTTTGCATTATTATTGGTTTTAACTGTAAAAAGCAATGCCAGCTATACAACACCAGCCAGTGGCCTATTAAAGCAACTTTTCTGGTTCATATAATTTGAGGTTTCACAAGGCCACTCATAATTTTCACTTACATAAAAAGAAAATAGTCAGTAAGTCACATTAACTCTCTAGGCTTTTTTTTGCCTTTAGAAACACTTGTATACATTATCCCAGTCCACTGTCTTGTACCATCATATTGAAATAATCACTCCAAACATCTCCTGAACATACAAGGGACTACAGACTAGCATCTTGTTTTGTATTTCTTAGTGGTTGCAGTGCCTTCTATCAAAGAACAGGAGTACTTTCTCGTTCTGTTTGGTGGCAGTGAAAAGAGAGGAGGAACTAGACACCTGTTCTCTTCAATGCTGTCTCTTGAAAGGGGGATTTCCTTCAACCCTTTATATTTAATATTTGATATTTGATCAATTTATTAGCACCCCCAGGGAAATCAAGAACCTTGCACCTGACCGGTCTTTGAGGGAGGGGCAAAGATAGAGTTACAATTCTTTTCACATTTAGCTGGAGTTTGAGTCACTTTAGTCATTTCATGTAGGGCATGAAAAGTAATATGCATTTTCCAGTTAATGAAGCAAAGTGGAGCTTTCATTTACCATCTGAATCATCCTATGGCTTAGTTCCCATAAGCTGCATTGTTTATGATGGAGCAAAACCACAACACTGCTCCATCTTTCCTTTTATATCTGTATTGGTCTCAGCAGAAAGTGACTGCAACACTCTGTGCTTTGGTGACACTCCATGCTTTTTTCATGTGTCCCTTCACGTGATATACCCAGTTTCCTCAGCATTCCTGCTCCTAAGGTGTGCAGACACTTTTCCCTGATGAACTGTAACCAATGCATATTTTTCTTCTTGCTGAGCTCTTTTTTCCGTCTTCTCCCCACAAATGCAATAGCACAAAATGCAGTTTTTGTGAATGTGCAGCACTCTTAAAAGCTCTTTTAACTGATTTTACACTTGCTCAGCAAACAGGAGAAATTATATTTTTCTCTTTACTTTCTGTTTCTGTCACAGTCTCATGACTGGTGTTATTTGGAGCAGTGGACCCTTTGGATACTGTAATATGTGGCTAATTTATAAGGTGCTGCCCACAGAGCCTATGATTTTTTACTTCAATACATTTCACCTCAATGGGAACAGTGGTGCCTTGTTTAGTTTCTAATTAGAGAAGCTGCTTGACATGTTGTGTCACGCACTGCCCTAGATATTCAAGGAATTCTTTGACTTTCAAAAAGGAGATAATTATTCAAAGTATTTTGCTGTGTATCTTCAACACTTGTTTTTGTCTGTAACTAGGAAGCCAGAAATAGGTGTTTCTAGATAGAATCTAGATAGATAGATGTAATCACTAGGATAAGTAATAAACATCAGTACAAAAATTTGACTTCCATATGTTTCAGAATTTTAAGACATCAATTAAGTTACATTTCTGAAGCTTTTCTTTATCTATTCGTGGGTTTAGTACATACACACTTTCCCTTCTTTTATCAGTTCACTTGTGCTCAGGAGAATGTTAATATGGATCTGTCTCTTTAAAATTATAAAGAATATTTATGCTGTTACATATAAAAATGCATGCCTAAAGTGAGATAATTTTTTCCATCATCATTACTGAAACACTTTCTCTTGTTCTTTTAAAAATACTGAGGCAATTACAAAACATAAAACTGAAAACAGCATCTAAACAGATGGACTACACCTAAAGGAAATGCTTCCACTATGTATTTAAAAGCCATACAGGTAGGTAAGATCAAATATTTAAGTGGTAATTAATTCGAGGTTTGCAGCTCTTGAAACTATAATTACATATTTGTAACTTCAAGTGACTTCACAGCTGGTGAAAGAAATAATTCCTATGATAAAGGGAGCTTCTTTCCAGGATATTTTCTTTTTTTTCTTGTTTATTTGCTTAGGAGTCCAATTTACTATGTGTCACACTACTTTTTTAGAGTTTGGCCATCAGTTTACAAATCCTGAAATTGGTGAAGGGTTTTTTTTGTATTTTGTTTGTTTGTTTTTTGTTTTTAAATAAACCTATTTTCGGCAGCAAATAAATGTTTGGTGCAAGCTTTGCAATACAAAATAAATACCTGTGTGTGAAATAAAACTAGGTTTCTAGTTTCAATTCATTTTTTTTCTAGAAATGAAGCTGGAGTGCGAGAGTGGACTAGATGGTTGGATGCTGTTTTTAAATAAAGTTTATTTTGTAGTTGATTCATTTATTTACTGAATTTTAAAAACATATTTAAAAGTACAGTTTGTTCTTCAGTTGTTGATAGCAAATAAACTTGGACTAATGAGTATTACTGCTTGCTTAGTAGGAAAACTGAGTTTTCCATTGTAAAAGGTCTTCACCATTTTGCCATATTACTAATTTACTCTAGTAATTTGTTTCTCCACCGAGTTTATTAAAAAAAAATCCTGGAAAAAATGAAAAAAAAATTTTTCTCTTCCTCTTGTTGCTAAAAGAGACTTGATAATTTATTTTTTACCTTAAAAATGTCTTCCAAACATCTGACTTTGCAGTAGTGAGAAAATAAATCCAAAGTCTTGGACTTTAGCTTGAGCCCTCCAAACTGCCCTTTTTAGAACTCTTTTATCACACACACACAGTCCAGGGTTTTTATACTCCCTCTTTGAGAGTTGAACAAAATGGGGCATTTTTTATGATCATGTAGGTGTTAAATTTTATGGTGTCATTGGGGCCAGTAAAGCAAAGCAGTTTTTGTCAGAGACCCGGAATCTGCTGTACTTGTCTTTTGGTGAGTCTAGCTTGGGCTTGCCCTAGTCTGATCCTCTTAGAAGAATGTCCATTAGTGTTCTTGAGCTGATCACCCAGTTTAGTCTCTTCAAAACTAATCCTATTTGTCTGCTTCCAAATATGAACCAAACCAGACGAAATTGTGACACTTGAAAGATCAAGTTCAAAAGCATAATTTCTGGTATCAGATTTTAGAGCTAAGATAGATGTGTCCTGTGGCAAAACATGCTTTTCAATCATGTTCATCTATCTTTAGGAGTTGTTACTCTGGTGTCTGGAAATCTTCCAAAGAAATAGTGAATTTTTTGAAAAGGATCTGAATAGAATTAGAAACAATAGAAAAATCCTTTAGGAGAAAATCAAAGAAATATACAAAGCCTTGTGCAAATAAGAGCCCCATTTAAATTCATGGTCCATCTGGTTAATCTCTGAGAATGACCAGAACTTGGAAAAGACGACTGAAGGAATAAGGAGTGCAATGACTGAGCTCTTTTCTCAGCTTCTCACTGAAGAAAAGCCTCTCTTTTTTTTTGCCTGTATATCTGTTGCTTCTTTGAATAGTTCTTCATAGTGGGCTTTCTTTCTAAGATGTGATATCTTGGTTTTCATGTTAAATTGTAGCTGTAAAAGCCCTACATATTTTTCTTAAAGGCACTCTATTACTGATAAAAAGAAAATAATTTAAATTTGGACTTGATTTTTTTTAATATGTCTCATCCTTGTATAGGAGAATGGCAAGGATGTAATTCTTTGGCTCCTTTATCTTTTTTTTACAGCTGAACTATTTTCCCATTTGTCTCTTTTATAAGCAAAATTTGGATTTCATGGACTTATGCAAACAAGCTTATATGCTATTTTTCAGCTGTAATCTCTGAGGAGAAACATTTCAGTAAAATGTGAAGTTGAAGTAAAGTGCTGCATTCCTGCTATCAGGAAGAACGGTCAGCAGAATGGTAACAAACAGTTAACAGTAGATTTTCCAAAGTAGAACTTTAAAATTGGAAATTTATTTTAAACTAAATGATTATTTAATGGAGCCAGAGTAACTCAGATCTAAAGGAACATAACTTAGAACCAAAATAAATAGTTTTATATTTTTAAAAATATGCATAATACTCTTTTTTTTAATAGTATCTTGAAAAAATGTAGGAGTCCTGGATTTAAGATTGAAAATGTCAAGTAGCTTTCTTACGAAAATATTTTTCAGGTATGAAAATATTTTTAAATTCAAATGAAGGACATATTTTAAAATATAAAAATATATAAGCCTGTTAATTTTCTTTTAATGATAAAGTACATTTACATGCACAAAGAAATGAATGAATGATAAGGCAAGGAAATTTGTAGTTCCTTTGTGTTAGTGATTCACAGTGGTAATAAGAAGTAATACCATACCTAATTTAATTAAACTAAATGTTGTTATCTTAATTTATCTGGCTATTTCAATTTAATCACTGTTTAATAGGAATCATAATTTAATTAAAAATGAGACTAATTAATAGTTTCAGTTGTTGTTTCTATGAAAGATGTTGTTTTTCATGGAAAAAGCACAAAACCTTTTATGAGGTAAAGAAACCACTTACAACATTGCCTTAGGAACATTTCCTTCCAATTAAAGCATTCACAATACCTTGAAAATATATTATTATGTTATCATACATGCAGAGACAGAAAGAGAGAAACAGCAATGGCATTGAATTTACTCTCAGGGAATCTGCCTACTCCATTGGATTTCACATTTCTTGGTGCTCACCAGGTCACACTGTGCAGGTGCTGAGGAAAGGATTTGTCTGCTGCAGACGTTTATCAAAGCTATGAGAGAGATAAGAAAGAGATATTTCTGATTCCAAAAGAGAGATATCTTGAATTCCAGTATTGTTTTCCAGGAAAAGAAAAAAGTGCTTCACTGGAGTTGAGGAACTAGCTGGGATATTACAGAGTTGAACTGGAATTTTATTTTGTTAGAAATTTCTCAGGATAGGTAGTTGGAGGACAGGGAGAAGAGAGGGAAGACTAAGATGAAAATTCAGCCTTTGTCAGCCTTTCTTAATGGTTTTCAGATCTATAAAATTTCAGACAGTTTTGAAAACTTATTATGAGAGAAAATAAATTTAAAAATTATGTGTCTGAAGAGCACACTTGAAAAAGAAAAGATACTTTAAAATCCCAAATGCTCCTCTGGCAACTCTTTTGTAAAGTAACTTTAAAAGCTGGTTTGAATTAAAAAAAAAAAAAAGAAAAGAAAAAAAAAGAAAAAAAAAGTAAAAATTAGTTTAATGTAGGAAGAAAGAAAGAAGAGTACTATAAAATAAAAGAAGAAACAACTGAATATAAGGAGATTTAGAACTAGTCACTTCACATTTCCTAAGCATCTGTGAAGTCTGTATCTGAAAACAGCTAAAGATTTTTAATAGGAATTGAATAATTGCCAGCTTTTTCCTTGATATTTACTTGATTCAGATAGAAAAGTATGAGAAAATGGGTCTTTTATCCTTCACTAATGAAATTTATACTTACCTGTTGAAAACTCCAGCAGCTTGTTGTCAAATACATTTCTGCCTTTTCCAGTCTAATTTTGTGTTTTGTGGGGGCTTCTTGTTTTTATTATTCAGTTATTTTCAAGTTTTATTACAATGACAAAAAATGGAAATTTTATGCATTCTGGAGATAAAATGAAAGTTCCTACTTGCTATTTTGCATGTATACTTCTAACTCTTTGAGAGCTGCATTTCCTCACCTTCTGTGACCAGTAACTGTCAGCAAACCTAGAATGTTAGACAAATATTTGTGAAATGTCCTATCAAACATTTGGCCAAACTAAATGCTGTAATCATCATGAACTACTCCCCAACATCCAGACTTTCTAAGGATTTTATAAACTCTTGGAGTCCTATCCTGCTGACTATGAGGCATGAAGAGGATGTCTTCCATCATTTTCAGTAGGATTGTAGTTCCTAACTGTAAATGTTTTGGAGCTTCTTATTTCTGTGGAAGACATGAAGATACAATTTCACTGTCTGAGGAAGTTACTCATAGCATTACAGACTCTTCTGACTTATTAAAAAGGTTGCCTTTTATTTCTTTATTCTAGCTACTTTTTTGTACTTAATATGCATACAACCATAGGCAGAGAATATCAGAGGGTGTAATGACAGACCTTCTCCTCCATATCATTTATTTTTTTAAAAGCATAACTTGGCATCACTTAGGATGATTTTCTGCCTTATTGAAACTTGTTGATAAAGGGATTATGATTTTCTTGCTCAAGTTTTCCCTTGAACTGAAAATAAATTATTAGAGGGCTTTTTCTTCTTAAAACAAGAAAAGATAAATTTGTGTATCAACAGAAAATGTTTCAGTCATGATGAAATAACAAAAATATAATTTCAAAACAAACTCCTTCCTTTTCAGAAAGTGTCAAAACACTTCACAGACAATTTTCAAAATTTACTCACTCCTTCTTTAGCAGCTATTTTGCTATTGAAACATAAATTGTAAGTAATTTTGGATCTCCTACAGCTGCTTTTACAAGTTTATTATCTATCTGCTTAGAATACCATATCAAAGCATAGTCCTTATGTATCTGGTAAAAGATTTTATTTATCTGAATTGGATTTTAACTACTTTCGCCTAAGCCAAATTTCAGGAATCCATGGGTTGTCCCCCTCAAAAAAAGAACTCCCACAAACTAAAAATAAAGTAAACATACAACTTCTCTTTTGGTTCTTTCCTTCCAATGTAGGAGTACTCCAAATCTTCTCAAATATGAAGAGGATGTGATACAAGATTGTTACTGAGAATAGCATGCTTTCATGGCCTGGCGGTCTTTTAAATGCAGATTATTTTACCAGAGACTTTTACAGCAAAGGAACATTGAACTTTGACAATATAAATATTTGTAGATAGGCATACATAGATACACATATAATTTGCAGTCCATGTAAAGCATGCATCTCAGTACACTAAGGAAAGCATGACTGAACATCAAAAGGACATCATGCACTTCATCATATAAAACTATCTAAGGAATCTTCTACTCTAGCACTTTAATAGTCCAACACTACAGGATCTGCTATTGGAGTGAAAAAATTACAATGAAATTAAGCAATTTCAGTGTTAGTATGGTCTAATAATATTCGTGATTTATAATAATGGAACATGAAAGCCCTTAATATGCTAAGTTTAACCTGCAAAATCTCCTATTTTCTTAAATAAAGAGGAGAGAAAACATTGGGGGTTAAAAAGAAAAAAATGATAATGATAATACAGATAGTGAGAAACAAAAAATAGCAAGGACAAGGAATATAGTAATAGATTGACAAGCACCTGTAAAACTGCTGGCTACACAGTACTTTGCAAATTAAAAGTCATGGTCTATAGATAAAGCATTTGCAAGAGCTGACTTATCAAAAGGACTTAGCACAAGGCTTTAAGGGGCCATTTTGTCACTTTGTGGAACAAAAATAAGCAAATGAAAATATGGTTTGCAAGGAATCACAAGTCAGTGTCATCAAGACGCACAAAAGTCAAAAGCTCAGAGGGGCAGAACTGACTCAGTGTAGGGATCAGCATTGCAAGGAAATGTTAGCGTTTAAAGCAAAAAATTAGAGACAAAGTGGCTCAGACAATTTATCTGACACACCACATATGCATCATGTATGAGATCATGTTATATATGAAAATCTAACAACACACAGCAATACCTCCAGAGAGACTTTTGAAAGGCAAAAGTCCTATTGTTCCTTTAGAGTTTAACTGCAAAGTTCTAAATAGAGATTTATGATTGGGAGTACATGCTTTTGATTGTTAAGAAGGTGTGAATTTTGGTGGGTTGATCTTGGCTGGACACCAGGTGCCCACTAAATCACTCCAGCACTCCACTCCTCAACAGAATGGGAAGGAAAAAAGATAGAAAAACCTCACGGGTCAAGAGAAAGGCAGTTTGGAAAAGCAAAGGCCTCATGCAGAAGCAAATGAAAACAAAAGATTAATTCTCTACTTCCTATCCGCAGTCCATGTCCAGCCACTTCCCCAGAAGTAGGGCATCAATACAGGTAGCAGTTGCTCTGGATGACAAACAGTGCGATAGCAAATTTCCCCCACTTCCTTCTCTTAGCTTTTATTGCTGAGTAAACATTGTATATAATACCCTTTGGTCAGCTGGGGCCAGCTGTCTTGGCTGTGTCCCCTCCTAAGATCTTTCCCACCCCCTGCCTACTCGTGGTGTTGGGGAACTTTGGAAAGCCAGAGCTGTTCAGCCAAAGCTCTGTTGTGTTATCAACACCTTTCTAGCTCCCAAAACAAAGCACAGCATTGTGAGGGCTGCTGTGGGGAAAATTAACTCCATCTCAGCCAGATACTGTACAGGATTCATAAGTGTACAAGTAAAATTGATCATGCCTGGAATGAATTTCAATGTCTGAGGTCAGGTTACACAGAATGGCCTGTGTCCCCAGTGTTAAAACTATTTTATTACCTGAAGCACAGTAATTGGATGCAAATCCTTATTGTACGTTATTCCAAGCTGTGTTTAGGAGCTATTTGAAAAGGAATTTGTTAGCCTGGGCCAAAACTGTCTCACAGACTGCTCTTACATTTCACAAATATGGGAGATCACACGACAGTTTACACCTATGAGGCTTAATCCGCTTAATTTAAACACATTCATAAATTTCCAGGAAGTGAAAATGCATTACTAAGACAGATCACTAAAACATGCTACATCAACAGTCTCTACCCCTTACACAGGGACAGTTAAGCTCCACGTTCAGAGGACACTAGCCCAAGAACCAGCTTTGCATTTGCTTTCTACATCATATTTTTTCTACATTTGTCAGAAAGTGACTTCTCTGCAGTGTAGTAAGAAATGGATATTTATTTTACTTTTTTAGACAGACAGACAGACAAGGCTGTTCCAGAGCCTCATGACTTTTCTGAGTCACTTTACTGAAACACTGCTGATGAGCTTCTCACAGTGGCTCTCAAGATCTTGAGCAGACAACTCTTTCACCTTCAGCTTCTTCAATTATTGCTGGACAGGCAGCCTCAGCTGATCTGTTTTTAGTCCCTCACTGGGTAGATGGATTGTGGAATATATGCAGTACGATTTTAATTTACACATATATTCTTTCAAAATATTTCAGATTGCATAAAACACAGACAAAAACCGGGTCAAGATGAAAACCACTATTTTTACTTGTAATTGCTTGGAAAGGAGAGGTGTTTGGCTCTTAGCTCTTTAGCTCTTCTATGGGTCACTCAAGAATTCAGCCATTACAATGTTAGCTGCAAATAAAGCTTAGCTGTTCCCTTACTGTCCGTAACCTCTCAACCCATCCTGAAATTCTCCCACTACTCCTACTGCATGATGTACCAAAATTCCTTTTACAGTTTCTAGGCTCCACCATCAGTTTCCTTTTCTTTATTATTGTCAGGTCAATGTTCTTTAGATTGAATTTTCTTTAGATTGAAATTCCAAACCTCTGCAGAGTCATCAGTTCTTTATTATTTTCCCTTGCAGTAGTATTGAACATAAACCTTGAATCCATGTCTTATTAGAAACTATAAAGATTCAAAAAATCACCCAACAGTGTAGCTATACTGTTATGCCAGAGGGTGTATAGCTCTCAGAAAGCTTGTATTTAATTGCTGAGCTATCGAAAACCTTATTTATGTTGTCTTTCCCCTCATGCTCAGCAAGGGTGGAGTTAAATTCTAATGATGACTCAAACAACAGTTACCATGACCAGAGGCTGGTATAGCAAAAGCAGAGGGATGAGAAGTGATTCAGTTGTATCTATTTATCAGCATTTGTGCATGGGAAAAAAAGGACTAGGAAACTGTAAAATCAACAGAAATTGAGAGATGTCAATCATTCACAGTGGGGTAAGTCAAAAGAAATAAAAACTTTCTGTGCAGGATGTTGGCAGTCTTAGATTTCTAGAGCAGCTCTCTCATGGAATTTGGTGGTACTGCTCTCAGAAAGAGAAACTGAAGAAGTAGACTAGGTTTTGTTAGAAAAGTATCCCTGTCTGTTCAATTTTTCCAGTGCAGAGAAAATGCCAACTTGCAAAGCTCTGAACATTACTTGCCTATTTCGTCAAAAGAAGCAGCAATGCCACATAAAAGAAACTCACTCAGCACATTTAAACAGTATCTTATTCAAGTAATGTAAGTGCCTACTCTACCTTAATATATTACATCGTGTTTTAGTTGAGCCATTATCATTGATAAGCAGATTTTTAATCAAGGAAATAAGGCATACTTAATTATGTGCATGGGTTGTGCTTTAAATTAGATTTTATTAGCAGTGCTCATCACCTTCCAGCCCACAAACCAGGTGTGGCATCACAGTTCTTTAACTACTGCTTGCAGAGATTACAGCCAGAACCAGACTTAATCCAATTAAGCAAACAGTGTCCTCATGTGAAAAGTGAGAAACTGCTGACAGTTGCAGTGACTGCCATTAGTGCTCTTCAGTGAAGAGATTCTCTAATTACAGAGCTTGACATCCTCCAAAGTACGATGATAGCCTGAAGATACACTGCAAAAAAAGAAGTAGATTGTAGGTGTAAACAAGATTTGCTAAAAAAATAAACCACCAGTCTCTATGACAGAAAGGAAAATATTGCAAAGTTTGAAACTGTAATTGGCAATGTGGAATGATAAAACGTCTGATTTAAAGGAGGAAAATTAATAGCA
Organism: Corvus hawaiiensis; assembly: GCF_020740725.1. Taxonomy (NCBI): domain Eukaryota; kingdom Metazoa; phylum Chordata; class Aves; order Passeriformes; family Corvidae; genus Corvus; species Corvus hawaiiensis. The sequence continues at coordinate 47,850,206 of NC_063216.1, forward strand.
TTACTTGATATAGGTAAATTTCAATGAAATATCTAAATTGTAACAAATCTGCTTTCCTGAAACTACAAGTGCAATTCTTTGCTGGCCATAAATATTTGTCCTCAGCATGGCACATCAAATACTGATTTTTGGATGCTGGATTACAGATTTATGACACAAGATTTAGAAGGGGTTTTTTTTTTGTTTGTTTTTTTAGGCCTCACAGCTTTTTTAAGCACATGAAATCCTGTGAAATAATAGTGACTACTTTAATCTTTATGAGAAATCCTCAATGCTTATGCTGCTACTGCACGTGGCCTTTATACACATTCATCCATACTGGTTGTGTGGCCCAGACTACCATCTGTATTTCATGCTCAGTTAGTATTCTTTGCAACTTAAGTTTTGTCCCAGATATCTCATTTTTTCCAGGTTGATTATATCTTATATTTAATTTTCAGCTGTGACTTTTTCTGTGATTAAGAAATCCAAATTTAAGAAGTATTTCACTTTTTTGATATATTTTGCTGTTTCTTCACTAAAAAACTTTACAAGAGTCCTTCTGTACACTATTTGTCAAAAAAAATAAATAGTGGGTAATACACAGGACAACATGAAGAGTAGAGAAGTTCCAAGAAGAACATATTTTTCGAGAAATATAATGGCCTGGTGCTGGGAAAAAACAGAAGAACAGCCCCTCAGCTAATAACAAGATAACATGAGAACTGCTGAAGTTTTTTGAGTGTATTTTTTTTCCAAAATAAAATAAAACAAAAAAGCCCTGAGACACAAGATCAATGTCCCCCTATCCCCTTATGAAATTTTATCTGACTGATGCAGCTGTACTGTGATCACTATTGCAGAGAGAGAGAGATGAAATTGTATTTGAGAAGTATAAAACATACTGCAGAGCATGAAGAGCAACAACACAAATGCTTATACTATCATAAAATGATATACAAATACCTCTGGCTAGATAGGAAACAAATGTTAATGAGTCTAAAGCGTAGAGACAAATGCCCTTCTTGGAAACTCATTAGCATGGTTTAGATGTTTCATGGGCGTATTCTCAAGTGATCCAGAGAATCACATAGAATTATTACCTAATCAAAATGCAAGATTCATTGATGTGTGATGTAATTAAGGAATGAAGTTTGAATGTGTTCATTAAAATGGAATCGAAAATAGATGAGACCTAGGGTCAAGGTCCTTCGACAGCTAACTTTACCCTAAAGTCCAATATGATACAGATGCAATTATTAGTTTAGCAATTTAATGAAAACTCATGAAGTCTGAAAAGGTTAATCAGTTCTTCTTATTGGACTAAATCTGCATGAAAAGAATGTCAGATTTGAACAATGTTATGAGATACGAGCGCCGCTCTGGCCAGGGTTTCTTCCAAAATCCCGTGAAAATATTAACAAGGCACAGTTCAGTTAGGATACCAGTTTGAATAAAACAGCAAAAATCATCACATGCATGTAATACAATTTCCTTCCTAAGGAATGCTGCAATTGTTAATAGAAAGATCTCATGTTTTCTGTCATAATTTACACAGGTTTGATGGAATCTCAACTGGGGTTGCTTGAAGTTACCTAATAGTAATGAAATTTCAGGCTTCATCTTTCTGAGTAATTTTCTGATACATCTGTAGGGTTTATACTGTAGCGGATAATTGCTGGTAATTAGGTACTGTAATATAAATCCTCATTGGTTAGAAGCCCTGTATCTTGGGAAAATCATGCACTTTTGTGTAGATATGGTGTAAGGATTTGTTCCATTTAGTTACCTTCTGGTTAAGAAAAATCAGACTTTGAGTAATGAAGGGTCATCTATGCAAGCCGTGTTGGAGATCACCGTCATTGTCAACTTTAAGAGGAATGGCCATTGGACTAATTGTCATTAGAAGTATAAAATTGCAAGCTGATCTATTTAGATAGTCTTACTTCTTATGTAGAAATAACTCTTTCCACAAAAATAACTTAGCATACTGCTGTATAGATGGATGAAGACAATTCTGCATTTCTCTATCCAATATAATTCAGAGGCTCTGAACTTGAAAAGACTATGAAAGTTGGAAGAATAATTAACTCAGTTAATCAAACATGCCAGTAGATAAGGCAGTAGTTACAAATCTATGAGAAAAACGGTAATGAGATCTGGTGAATCTTCATCACCCCTACACGCATCTCCATTTGCACTTTGTTTGATCCCACAAGACCCTACATGACTACTTCAGTATATTAACTCAAAATCAGAGTCATCTTATGTGGCTTCCAGAGTGAAAATTAGAGACATTCAGCAGAAAAAAACAAGCATAGATAATCCCCACCACATAGACGTATTACAGACTCTTCAAATTACCAGAAAAAAACCTGCTGATGCTACTTTCACTTTATAAACTTAACATATTTTCATAAACAAATATTGGCAGTGTCTGTCTGTGAGCAGCTCAGATTTACTTGTAAAACAGCATGATCATTGGAGGTCATTTCTGAAGTGTTGGAGGGGGAGGCAAGTTGAAAGATTACATTGTGCATAAATGCTGTTTTTGGCTAAGCACAGCTAAGTTAAGACTGCTAAGTTCAAACTGCATAATCAATCTTTCAAGGCAAGCAAAGGAACAGGGGAAGGAAGACGAAGAGGAACTCCTTATAAGCAATTTTCTCTAGTTTGCTTCATTCCTAGCCTGTGGGCACCATAGGCCAAATTTGAGTATATTAGCATTTACGTGGAAATGTCCTCTAGGAAAGCAATCCTTCAGAAGCCACGACAGAGGTGTAGAGATCCCCATTTCTTTTCTTAACTACCCTGTGGCCTCTGCAAACAAGGTTTCAGGATTTTTTGAATGCTGTTTTCAATATTGTTCTAAGCAAACTGCATTGAAATGATTAAGAAAGAGTTGCACCTCAGGGCTATGTACAGATGGTGACATTCACAACAGCTTGCAGGGAGCCTAAGGTTATAGGAGGAACTGGGTTGGTAAATAATCTCAGGATATGAAGGCTGTGACACTATTTGTGCCATTCCAACTCTCTGCTCAGTAAATGAGGACTAGTCTACTGTCCATTCTGTTACCCTCCAAGACTCCTTGCTCCAGGGTGAAGACTGAAAAGAAAATAAGTTGTATACGCTACATACTTCTTCTTTCATGTGCTTTCTCTTACATGTGCCTACTTCAAATCACTATCCATTAGAGTAATGGGAACTGAGGTTTATAGTCTCTTTTATGGCCACATAGACTCAGCATTTCTTGAGCATGTAGGCATTTAAAACTTCAGAAGGGAAATTAATTCGAATTGATGTCTACAATAACTCTGTTAGGTATATTTAGAGCTCTTAGGTAGAAGTCCTAAAGTCCAAATTATGAAGTACCATTCCTTTTAGTGGATATAGAATAACAGAATCATATAATAATAATATATTACATGTTTTTGCTGTTGTTGTGTGTTTACATCTAAATTTAAAAAAAGATTATAAATGTTTAAAAAGGGGTAATATGAAGTTCTTAATTCTCAATGACCAGGGCCAGGAGTTGGATTTGATGATCCTTGTGAGTCCTGTCTATCTCAGGATATTCTACAATTTTCAACTGTTCCTCTCCTTTTCACTCTTAGTGCTGTTCCCCATCTTGCTCCCAACTAAATTATTTAAGATCTTTCTTGTTTTCCTAATATATATATTTATCAGAATTATGCTTTCCATTGTCAGTTGAGACCAAAAGACTGTATTGCAGCCCAGATATTTCACTGTAATCACAAATAGCAGCAAATTAATATGATTCTACATTCTAGGCACTTACTGAGAAAAAGATATTGTGTATCAAAATAAGCAGAAAAATACAACTCTGTGAATAGAATTATTTATGAAAACATTCCCCCCTTTTTTTTGTTGAAAAACAATTATTAATGCAATTTGTTTTAAATACTAATCCATTAATTTTTGATGTAATTATTTTATTGAGCAAAACGATGGTTTTAAACAGCAAGGCTAGGAGTTCTGGGTATTATTATTTCTTATTGTGACTCCTCAGTGATTTCTCTTACAGCAACCATATCATTATGCACAAAATGCTTTAACCTTGTGCAGAGCTAAGCTGCAAATATTATTTCTATTTTAAATGGAAGGATTAAGGCTCAGAGTGAATGAATCCAGACTTTTCGGGAAGTTTATCTAGTAAGTGTGGGTACTTGCATAGAGCAATTAGCCTTTGAAAAGCACTGTATGATCAAAAAGAATACTCACAACTCATTTCAATTTGAAGTGTAGGGAGGTTTTAACCCTACTATGATTCAGGCTGCTGTGTGGTAAGAGCCAGTAATGACCACATAGCTCCTGCTGGATGGGTTTTAAATTTTGCAGAACACAGGTACTAGAAAATAACAGTTCTTTTACCTAAACCTTTGTTAATCTTATTTTATTTAAAAGCTACATCATCCAGCCACTGAGAAAACAAAACAGGGAGAAGTGATCAGCCATTAAACTCTGGGAGGACCAGACCCTCAGTTTTTTTACCTTCTGCATTCTTTTGTACATTTTTCAAATGTAGTCACTAAATGAACAAGAGAAGCAGTTCTGCTCTTTAGGAGATACTTTTTATGTGAGGAATCTTAATCACCTTGACCTACTTGTTATATTAGCATGGAAAATAAACCAAAAAAATAAGTCACTTCCTCTCATATGAGAAAATTTAGTAGCAGGCATTTATTAACAAAAAACCCCCACCACCAAAACCATCCAAAACATAAACCCCCCAACTCTGGGCTATTTACAGACAAGTTAAACCCTCAGCAAAAACTGAAAACTAGTGTGGGCTTAAATGTCACTTTTCTAGTAAAATGTTATATTCTCTATTCTTGCTGACTGCATCACATGGGAGCTAGGATTCTGTTCTACAAAATTTTTGGAGAGATAAAAAAGGATCAGTTAGATTTATGAGCATATTTGTGGAAGTTTTCATGCATTCAACATCAATAGTATTTCATATATATTTGAATTTAGAGCCGTACTTAGAACCATTTTAAAGAACTGAAGCACTAATAACTGTACAGTAAAGTTGCTTGTCAGATTAGGTTTGAGTTAGATCAGTTTTGATTAATATACATTAATTTTGCTGAGTTTGGTGTTTGTCTGTCGTACCAGGGCTCTCAGGGAAATTCGCAGGCATGGAGTTAACATTAATTTTAAGTCAAAGAGTTATGGAGCAAAAGAAGTTTCTGTTGTTTTCATAACCCTTATCTGGCAAAACAATGTAATCAAGGTGTGTAGAAAGTACATAGAATAATAGAAAAACACATCTTTGTTATAGAAAGCCATGCCTGACTTTTATGTTCAATTGCAAATACCCTGCAGTATTACTATAGCAGCTTATTCATGGATGTAAAATAAATGCAATTCATTTTTGTCCCTTACTCTTTTGCAAGTTCATCAGGAAGTCACTCAGGCCCTATACTGGCAAAGACCATGGTATCAGAACAGCTAAACCCTCCAAATATTTTTATGCAGTTAACTGAAGAGAAACGTTTTTTTCTATGTCAAAGGCAATTGCCCCCTTACTCTTTTACCCAACCAAATTTTCAGTGTGCTAAACTTCTCATATTTACTATTATTTTCTCCCTCAAAATTTGGTGAAAACTTTCATATTGTTATTATATCCACAACAGAAGATTAAAGATTAGGACAAACTCTTTACAATGAAAAGCTGGGCTACATAGTTGGATTACAGAAGAAGGTGACTGCTTCTCCTCTCACCATGTCTCCTTCCTGCTTTTAGACTGGTGTTGCAAGCTGAAATTTTTTAGCCCCTCTAATGAGATTTTTTTGACATTATTACTTCAGTTTTCTCTGTGTGATCTTTTAAATAAAGTATTTATACAGATTTTATATATCACTTCATCAGCATATATTAGGCAGTAGAAGAAATGTACACTTTTTGCCAAAATTATTTTTGAAAAGCTCATTCAACTGAGTAAAGAAGGATTTAATGATTATGACTGCAAAAGCACTTTGGTTGGTTTCACTTATTATTTTAACAATTAAAATATTGTGTGTATGTTCTTCCAACCTATACCTTCTAAAAAGACATTCAGTTACAAATAAACCATCAAGTCAAATTATATTCAGCAATAGTAATTTTTCTATTAACAAGTTTCAAGTCAATAGTAAAGATTAGTCTACACTGAGATTTCACTGAGATTTTTCAATATTACTTTAGAGGTGGAAGTGGAGGTCATTCTTTAAAAGCTCAGTGCTACTACTGAAACTAGCACAAAAAAAGAGAAACTTCTTGAAGAACTGTTTAATGACGACTGAAATCAGTGCTTCTATTTCAGACATTTAGTGGAAATAATCTCCAAAACCTAAAATTCATTTCCAGTCACACACTGTTCTCCAATAATATAGTAACAATTACCTAAGTGCTTCATCCACCTGAGTTTTTTCCCTGTCTTTACACAAGTTTACAACTCTGTATTTTTCAGCCAAGGTTTCACAACTGCTGTGAAACTGGTTTAAAGCAACAGAATCAAGAAAAAACCTGTTGGCACAATGCCTTTCCTGCTAAGTAACAACTAATATTCCTTATCTCCTTTCCCCTCCCCTTAATGCCTTCCATTTCCCTTGCTATTTTTTTTTAAAGATCGCTCTTCAGCAAACCATCTTTCCCAACACAAAACAAGAATCTATTGCAAGTTTTTGTGACTTGTTTTTATCTGGGTCTATTTTAAAAAATTGGCAAGGTTTAACATATTTTTTATGTTTTCCCAAGGACATACAATCTATCCTACAAAAACAGGGTAGTGGATCCCTGAAATTTGATGACTGCTTAATTTTTAAGAAACGTGACCAACTTCCACTAAGTGCATTCAGCTTTCAGTTTCAAGTCAAAAGCATCCAAATCAATATTGCAAAGAACTTCCATTTAATCCTATAATCAATGCTTGCCAATGCTGAATGAACATCAATTATTAATAATGGATGTGGTTTGGGTTGCTGTACTTATGTCTGCTTTTAGAGTATTACAAAGGGTTGTTCCTGTCAAGTGCATCCATTACATAGGCATCACAGCTCTGAACATAAGAAAAAGGAAGAATAAAAATTACTGACTAGCCACACATATGTCTGGCTGGGATCTAATTTTTTTACCTAATGCCCTGTGTCTCTTCTGTTAAACCTGAACATTATATTCACTGAATGCATGAACCAAGGGAGAGAGGGAGTAAGACTTGATGCAACACACGAAGAAATCACAAAAAGCAATATCAGGATCCTGAAAAAGGTGTAAAGCAGCATGGCTTCATTTGCCTCAGTGACTACAGCTACATGGAAGGGGAGTACCTGCTTCTTGATTTTGAGGCTCCACGTTGCTTTGTACTGCCATGATGTCAGGGAATTTAGGTCTGATCACTTAATAGAGCAGCATGGAAAACTTGTTACTTAGGTCAGCCAGGAAGGGATGGAGGTCACTATGCAACGTCCCAAAAGGAAGCTTTGGCATCTATTTGCCTTCTTTCATCCAGCTCTCACTACACCTACAAAACTTAGCAGATTTTCACAGTAAAAGAGTAATAGGGATGGAATTAATCTCATTTAGCCATCAATGTGTTAGGCATGTGATCTCAGTATGTAATTTAAGCTCTTTTTACAGAAAAAGGGAAGAGAAACACCTAAAGGTGACACAACCCACTTTTGCTAGTCACCCACATTATGAGGGTATAAATTATCCCCACAAAGTTTTACTTTGTCCCTTAATTGAGAAAAGAAGTCATAAAGAAGGAACTGTAAGAGCAAGCAAACTTCAAGATTGTTAAATCTATGAGAATATCGTTTGTTGTAAGAATTGACGGTTTGATACATAAAAGGAAACGAAGTCATTTACTCTATTAATGTTGAAATTTCTTTCAGAATATTTTAAAGATGAAAATCAACCTTAGAGTTCTAGTTTTAAAATGCAGACTGATCCAGACCAGCATTCAGTTTTTCTTCCCTGACAGTCTGCCCCAGAATCCTGCCTATACTCTCCATTCTCCTTTTGCCTCCAACTTAAGTCTCAAATTCTACTTTCCAACACTGTTGCAATGTGCTTATCCTCTGGTCTTTCTCTTGACTCCATTTAAATTGATCACCCCTTTATCTTACATTGGTTGTGCACTGACAAATGAATCAATGCAGGGTAGAAAAATTACTTGCTTTCAGTTCAGTGACCTGGTTGTACATCCAAACCAAGCGAACTGTAGAAATGCAATTGCAGAAAAGTAACAGAAAGTTCATAGAATAGCTGGGATTGGAAGTCTCCTTCAAAGATTCTGCCCAGTCTCTTTGTTCTTTGAAGCTGTATGTTTTCAGAAGGACAAAGTGTGTCACAAAGACAGAAGATATATATTCCTAATAAAAATATTGTGTTACAATCTTTGAAAAGTAGTTTTAAAATATTAAAAACTTATTGAATAAAAGTTTACCAAAAAAGTTAATTTAAGCAGAATAGTGTTTCAAAAATTTTGAATTTTTTTGAGTTGTAATACTGAAAGATCAGCCTAAGCTAGACTTCCCCAAATGCAAATAATGCCAAAGATAACGGAATAACTTATTTTGATGAACAATATGGTAAGATCTCAAATCTGGTTATTGAGAAGAGATGTTGAATATCTTTAATGAAACTTGATAAAATCTGTAATGAAAACTGAAGATGTCAAAGAATAACATTCAACAAAAGTTATCTTGCTCCCTGTGAATGAAATTACTTTGGATGCAATGCAAGATATCAGTCAGTAAGAGGCCATAGAATCTGAATAAATGTTCTGGAATATCTCAACCTCCAAGACAAATAAAGTTATCACTACATGACATCATCAGTAGGTATGAGGTAAATTCTTCCTTCAATGGTTTCAGAGATATGATTTCTTTCCCTAGAGCATGGATGTCTTCTACAGAGAGCAGTGGGTTTGTATTCAGCCACACAGAGGCCCACAGAAGCCCACAGATGTCACAAAAGAGGGCAGTTGTTTTTAAGATTTTTACTTATTTCTGTTTGAGAAGCCATGCTTTATATAAATGGTGATCATTAAGCTGGGGAGAGAGCTGACACAACAGATGACATAAGTGCTCGTAAATATCTCATATACAGCTTCAATGGGGAAGGAGAAGACCCTCACCCAAATGGTCTGGTGGCCTTGGTCTCCACTTCTCTTTCAAGATGGACATGACTCTGCAAGCCTGGCAGCTGTGCAGAGCCCCGGCTGTTCCTCAGGGTCACCAAAGCTCAAACTGAACTGGAGCCTTGCACAGTGGAAGCAAGTGTACTGTTTACTTAATGTGGTAATGCCAGAAAATTTTCCATTATCACAGTATTTGAAGTAGCAGCTTAATCATATGGTATGAGCTTTTATATAGGCACTTTGATTATGTATTTATTGAAATAACTGCTGGAGAACAGAATATTTCTTTTCATATTAGCTTTTTCTGCTTGATTTAATATATTAGTTTTTATTCTTGATGGGCTTCTATAAACTGTGTCTCAATATGTTCTTCTCAACAGGGATACTGGTGCTATTCTAACTTCAAATGTGATCTGGATGCTGTGTTCCTTTCAGTATATGAAAATCATATATGTTTTTTTCACAGTAAATTTTGATATATGGTATTTCCTTTCATTCTTGTAATATCACTCTGTCTGGAGTGACTTCTCTTTTCTTCCATTTAAGAATACCTGCAACACTTCTATGTTCAGATTGTCCCATGATCATAAACCAAAGAATTATTTATTTTGTCTTAAGATTTTAAGCAGAAATATCAGATTTTATTGCAGTCCTTAAGATATTAGTAGATTAATGCAAAAGAATGATAACAAGTGGGTAGTAAAAAATTCTGTTCAAATTAACATGAGGAAGTTTTAATTAACATAATGCATTCAAGATTTGCTAGAAGACATCAGCAAAAAATACAAATTTCAGATTAAATTAGGTCACACTGGAACAGCAACTCCTCTTTTAGAAGGTGTTCTGTTCATTTGTGTCTAAATTAGTTCTTAACAGAAGCAGCTTTAGTGATTATGAAAAAAATAGCTTTTTATCTCTAGCTTCTGTAGTTACAAAAAGAATTTGAAAATATGAAATAATCCCAAAGCACTGCTGAGGAAAAGAACAAAAATACCAGCAACAAAACCAAGAGGGGAGAAGTGAATGCAAATAATTTCTTACTCCCTGAGTGTAAATTTTTCCTCTCCTGCCTTTGTGACAACAGTGGCATGACTGCACAGAGCAGTGAGTAGTCCTGCAGAGATGTGCAGTCTGGTCAAGCTATGGCTGGGAAGCCAGTGTTACAGTCCTGAAGCACAACAGATACAAACACTTTGGCCACGAAATGCAGGATTGTGCACTTGCAGCACAGGTTCAATAGGCCTGTAGCTCAGTGAGGCTGTGTATCCCTTACTGTCTGCTTCACTCAGGCTCCTATAAAGGGGTTTATACTTTTTGGCTGGCCTGTTAGATGTTATGTTGATAGGAGGCTCTATCTCTCTCCTAAGCCATGCATACAGTTTGGTATGTTTGTTCTTTTCCCACATTTTAAATGAAGAGGGTAAATGCAAACTATCCTACAAGATTCACCATTAAATATTTCTTAAGGAGGAAAAAACATAAGTTGGGCATTATATACACAAGAAAAACACAGAAGGAGTAAAAAATTAATAAAATTATAAAAATTAATAAAATAATAAAATAAAAAAATAAAATAACCTGTCTTGTTGAGAAAATCCCAAAATTTAAGGGGAGGATTTTAAATAAATTACAATTAAAAAAACAAAAATAAAGCTTTAAGTAGTAATAACCACAAGAAATAAAGGACAGGAAAATCAAGCTAGTGATCATGATGATGTTGTAATTACATTGCCTGTCATGCTTAAACAAGATGTAATTACATACCAATAAGAGAACTCTGTAAAAGGCAAACCTGTATGTGTTGGAGTGGAATAAGAAAAAAATATATCTATTTTTTGCAAAAACCCTTCATTTTTCCAGCTTATTAAAGTCATTTATAACTTTAAGCATAAAAATGTATCTGGATCCTTCAACTATTTCATAATTTAACCCTGCATATTGTTTGATAGGAGTTGAGCCTCATTTTTTCATATGAAAGTGTAATTTTAATCTCCACTGTTCAGCTCAAGCAACAGCTTTCTTCTCTTGGAAAGACCATAAATTTTGAAATGTAAATCACATATTTTATGTACATTAGGTTTCTGGTCAGAAATCTATGAAAGAATTTCTGTTAGATCACTTGACTTGAGATATTATAACTGATGGTTTATTCCTACTTTGCCTGCTATTGAGATGAAAATGCCAGAGTTAAGGTGGAAACATAATCAGTCACTTCAGTGTAGACTGATCAGAAGAATTCATACACTTTATTTCTGAATTAGAACAATCTCTGTCACACTTCAGACCAATGTAACATAGCAAAAGCAGAAGAGGAAAGAGAAGTCTTAAAGAGCTTAAATGATGTGCAATTGTATTTTTTTAATATTACTTTTTAACTCACTGTAATTATCCTGAAAATATAGCTAATGGTTCTCTGCTCATCGCTGAACTGGGCTCTGTAGCCTGTCAAGTACCACGAGTCTCACCAAGTGACCCTGAGGTGAGCACAGTGCTAGTAACACCAAGATCATGGGTTTGGTCCTCACATCGGCCATTCACTTAAGAGTTGGACTGGAAGATCTTTCTGGGTCCTTTCCAACTCATATTATTCTCTGAAGTATCAGAGTAATCTAAATGAAAATTTATTGAAACAGGATGCTTGATTCTTAGGTAGTAAGGTCCTTTCCAAGTGTCAGATTTGTATCTACGCAAACAAAAATAGTCAGATCTTGTCAAAAAAACCTGTTGGAAATCCTGAAAAAAGGACAAAGAAATTCATTGTGCTTTGATATATATATTATTCTGAGACTGTAGATCCATTATAATTCCTTTTGGCCAGAGTTTTGCCAAATTTGTCCATAATCCTGAACACCCCCATGATTGCTCATGTAAAACAACATGTTTTGTAGGGTCAGGAAAACACCATTCAAGATTCACTTTGAGCTTGATTCTGTGAAAGACCAAGGGTAAGCTCCAGACAAACAGTATGGGAATTTGTTTGAATTTAGGTGTCTTCTTCAAACACTGCTGAACTATCTAGGTACCTTGAGTATCTTCCTTGCCAATGTTTTTTTTAAGTTTCTAACATTAAGGGCATGCATTTTTAGACAGTTTTCATATGGAAACATATGCACTAATATATGTACCTGCTTCAGGCCTACTGCAGTGTTTAAGTATGTATGTGCCTGTTTCATAGACATACAACCTCAGAGTAACACAGTCTGGTAGAGCACTTGAAGAGCATTTTTGGCATTCATTTCATTCAAAAAGATCAATAGAAAAGAAGTTGGAGTTCTCTTGCTATTATGGTTCTACAGGAAGGCACTTAAACCCAATAGCATTTTCACCCTGGTAGAAAATAGATTTTATTTCTCTTATTGATGTACAGCTCTAACAGACTCGTAGTTCTGAGATCAAAAGAATAACAAGCATTAGTAAGTCTCAGCTAATCAATTCAGGTGATCTGTTTTCTACAGTATTTATATACATTAAATTATAATTTCAAAAAGACAAAGACACGCAAAAGAACAAAACTGAACAAAACCAATCACAACCAGCACCTAGATGAATACCAATTGGTATGAGTATCTCACCCATTTGAGTTCTCTCAAATAATTGGGAAACACTGGCAAATATGATCAGTCAATAACTAGAAAAATGCTTATGACCTTAACTGGTTTTTTTTAACATTGCTTTATTATGTGTTTTTTCTTGCTAGGATCACATGATGTTATACTTATCTTTAATACAAGATATATCCCGTCTCCAAGTTTTTTTCAGAGTCTTCTTTCCCAATTTTTTCATGGAATAATTTTTAAAAAAATTTTCTTTAATTCATGCAACATAATTAGTGTTTAATCAGACTATAATGAAATTTTCCTTAGAAAATCAAGTCTTTTGTGGCCTAAGGCAATATTCAAGTTTTTATGAATCTTTCATCATTTTGGTTTTTTTAAATGTTTTTATTGGTCTTAAAGAGTTTTTTCTGTCTGTATATCTTTTGTGTTTTTCTTATTTTTTTGCTACACTATGTTATTCTTACATGGGTGTCTAGGTTCCTCAGCTTTCATTTATTTCTTGGATATTTTCATCTCGCTTCTGATATCATTCCCTTAACCTCTCTGTTTTCTAAGATGTAACCTCAATGTTTTCAAAGAATTTTGACTCAGGCTTCCTGCTCCAGGGACATAAATAATTTTTTTCTGAGGACATACTGAGGCATCAATCTGTATTCATTACTGTGCCTCACTGATGTCACAGATTTGGAGTAGAACTGACTGATTTTTATTATTGGATTTCTTAACATAGTTTTAAGTTCTAAATCCTACACTCTCAAATATATCCTTTCTGATATATACAATTTTCTTTGATCTTTTGAAATACCCCTTGCAGTAATAATAAACCCTTCTCTTCAAGATTGTCAATGAAAAAAGTTGGTTTAGGAAGCTGGTTCACTGAGCTCTGCTTCTTGCTTTGTAACATTTGAAACTAAGTTCTTTATTAACACAGCAGTAATCCAATATGTGCTTTTTTTTTCTCAAGAGCTTTGATATTAATGATCTCAATTACTTTATGAGTAAAAGCTAATAGACCTTCAATATGAGGTGTATGGCTTGCTAACCCAGTAGCACCTCTGCTTTATGAAGTCATAAATTGAGCAAAAAAGGAGCAGTATTACTGTCCTACTCTTCTTCAATATTCAGAGACACAGTAGCAGAGAAAAGCTTGTTTTCCTCTATCTGTCAGAATTGGTTTTCGTGGTGGTTTCTGTCGTGCTGCCTAGGAAGACATCCTATCTTCCTTTTGACCAGTGACATATACAGCACATTTCTTGTCCAATAGTCACAATGACATGCTTAGAATTTGATTTTACAGTCACCCTGTGTTCAGGTATGATCACTGTTTTTTCCTTACTAGTGGTATTCTGGAGAGAGCTATAGTTCTTTCTTTGCTCACCTTTCGTCCTTAGCAATAATGATAACAAAAATAACTGCTAATAGTACACTACGGCCAATCTTGGTGATTGACAATATCTTACTCAAACTTGAATTTGACAAGTAGAATCTACAGAAGATAAATAAAAAACCAAGACAACAAAACAGCTGAAACAAACAAACCACACCCAAACAACAACAAAAAACCCCCACGTTATTCTTCACAATATAAGTACTACTCCATGCAAGAATTCATCTCCTGGCATCATTGTGCCAAAGGATTTGAGCAAGAAAACATAGTTAATTCCTTTTAGAGATGAATTCCCTCCTCTTTCTGGCTTTAGTTATACAGGATTTAGAGAGCATAATTCTCTGCATCCTTTTTTTAAAGGAAAGAAAACAGACCGAACAAAATAAGAATGATCCAATAATTTATTTAAACTAAAAAGAGGAAAGCATAATCAGTGCTTTAGGAGTATGAGTAGTTTCACTGCATTGGTTGTCCAGTTTGATGAAGTACCAGACTTAGGCCCCATTTGTCTGCACTGTGAAGTGAAACATTTTCGTTGTGTTTAAGGAACAAGTCTACCATAGATTTCCCTTGTGGAGAAGATCAGTTTTCAATGAAAGCTGAGTAATCTGTATTTATTGGCTGTGGTATTCACCTACTTAAACTTCTTTGGAATATAGAATAAACCATAATCAAGATAAAGCACCAGTTAATTTATCCAGGAGATAGCCATCTCTAAAGCAGTTTCTTCACAATCTTTGCCTGCTACAATGACCTTTGTAGAGGATACAATTAATCCTCTAACATAACTGAGAGTAACAGCTAATATCCTGACAACACACTCTTGTGTTCAAAACTCTCTGCTTTCCCTGACGTATATAAACATGCACCTAAACTAACAATGGCTTCATAAGGTTTTACTCACTTTAGGGAGAGGGAAGTCCTTCTAGTTGCAAAGTAAATTGCAGAACATAGCTCACAACAGGCATGTTGAAATTTTCTCTCAGTTTTAAAGATAGCATCAATTTAAAAAGTACTCTCTTTTATGTACAAAGAATCTCTTTGAATGTGTATTTCATTAATCAATGCTGTCAAAAAACATTTGGTGACTGAATACTTGAGCTTCTGAGTGTTTAACTTAACTTGGCCTCATATTCAGAAGATGGAGGCTCCCTCTTTTCTAAAACTCAAGCATTCATTAGAGTCTCTGGGAGTTGAAAGTATTAGGAGTGCGAAGTATCTTCCAAGTTTAGCTGCTTAGAAGCTAAGCATCTCGTTCGAAGCAGTCATCCAGCTCCCTCTGTAGCTGGCAGGAAGAGATAAGTGTAAGCTAAAGCAGTGATATGAAAGCTGGAAAAATAAAAAATCTAATTAATGGAGCTGTGCAAGTGACATAGCGAAGAAGCTGGGAGTGTGATTGACAATCTGACAGAAAATAGACTAAAAAGCAGGATGTCTTTACCCATCAAAAGTCTGTAAAAGTGTTCTCAAACACCTCTACTAAAACACCACCTACTATTGCAAGTAGGAAGATGCACAGAACTAGTAATGTGTGCATATGGTCTTTAAAGATACAGAGCATGAAATAAACATTTTTTTGCTACTACTTGCTACTATTGTTAATGTTTCCATGTGTATGGATAAAGCAATATTAAAAAACTAGAAGTATGTCCAGATTCATAATCAATTGTACAACATATGCTACAATAGAGGTGAATCATTACAGCAAAATTCTGGAAGATGAAGGACCTGGTGTGTCCAGAGAGACCATTTGCCCCAGGGAGCTGAGACTGGTCCATGTGACAAAACTCCTGGGGGTCAGCAGAAGAGAACAGCACATAAAAGAACAACCCACCTTAGAAAGCTGGTTCATCCAAAATAGCTGGTAAAATTACTCTTTGCAAGTGTTGATCTCCCACTGAGTAAAGACTAAGACTAATTGACCAGTTTCAATTAGAATACTCACTTTTGGTAAGTCTGAATGCAACCCATTCCAAGTGTGCTGCAATGAACCTTGGATGTCAGCAGAATTTGCATTAATGTCACCAAAGCTGTGACGTTAATCATGCAGAGGAAGAGACAGCTTTAAAACTGAAATCAACATTTAAGTCTGGTATGCACAACTCTAATGATCATAATTAGTGCTGCAGGACAGATACTCAGACCTTTAGTCACTAGGCATCTACAGATGGTGATAGATAGGCAGGAACAGGTGGTGCTTTGAAGAAAACTAGAGACTTCTTCTGATATTTTGGTCATTTGCTCTGTACTACATGGAACTTACACCGAAGGTGAATTCATTAATCACACTTTCAATGATTATTGCATAAAATCAAAGAGAAGGAAAGAAAAAGGGTATTATAACTTACCTTCTCTGAATATTAGGTATTTAATAGATGTATTTTTATCAGATAGACAATAATTTGACTTTCACTTTATGACAGGATGTTTCCTGACTTGCATAGACTTCTTTAACCAGTGCATTTCCTTAATTACCTTTCAGTCCACTAACACCTTCATCATCCCAAAGCCAGTCCATCTGCTCTTCCTGATGTTATTTGTGAGATGAAGTGGAATAATTTGTTTCAAATAGGACTGCAGGGTAAATAATTTGTTGGGCTTCTATTGAACATGAAGGCCAAATCTTAAAATCTCTGAATAAATTTAAATTAAAAGTAAGCAATTTCTTATCATTATTTGGATAACCAGTGCAATTTCAAAACTTGATTAAAAATAAAATTTCCCATCACTATCAGTATGTTTTATACAATGTTTGCCTTCCACTTTTTTATTTAAAAAATACAGACTCTACAGGCTCTCAGATGTCAATGAAAAAAGAACAATATTATTCAATAACACAGTAAAACTGAGTATAGTTTGGTATATAAAATAACAGCAAAATCAATGGTTATGTTTCCAGCATAGTATATCTTGGAAAGCATAATATAATCCATAAAATAAATTGGTTTGTGTCCCATCTTTTGATATGTTCCTTAATTTTAAAGAAAAGGCAAGGAAAAAAGTTAACAGACTTTATTACTATCATATTTCCGTAAGTTTTCTTGAAACCCATCCATCCTTGAATAAATTCCCTACTGTGTAACTCCTGTTGTAGGATAGTGTATTCCCATCAAATAAGCAGAGTTCTTCAGTAGTGAAATACCGGTGAAAGAGGCACTTTCAGTGGCATCTAATTTATATACCTCTGGACAGTTCGCAAGTATGCAACAAGTTCCAGTATATGCCAACAATGTCATTCTGGACAGCTTGCTTTGTTGTGTGAATGTCATTTCTCCTTTGAAGCCTGCTAGCAGGGAACAGGGAAATTGAACAAAACAAACTGAAACATATTCCCTTAAATGATAACTTGAAAAAATATGTGTTTGTAAATGAACAAAATTATGCCAGTGTGGAGTAGTGATTCATAGACTTGTCTTTAGAACAGAACTCTGTTAAGTGACATAGAGATGGGAATTTGGCTGTCTTGGTTGTGCAGGTGAGTTTGGTTTGGATGGAGTTCCTATTCCTCCATAGTGTTGAGGCAGAAACTGACTAATCTGAGTGACTAACTCAGATTTAGATGCATACCTTATGTAAATAGCTAGATGATATGCAGCCCACTCCAAAACATTTATATATAGCACTCATTTTACTAGTATCCATTTTAATTTCCAGCTATAAAGAGGAAATAATGTGAAATGAATCCTCTTATGTTAGATGGTTAAAGACTGTTCTTCATAAACATGAAAGATCACAGAGGCATGATGGTGGGCAGTAAATCCTCAATACCTTAGTCAGGAAAAGAGCCCTCTGCCCTAGCCCCAGGCCTGTGGCAGGGGTGGTAAAGTCCCACGGGACAGGGGTCATCCGGCAGCAGGAATCAGTGGGGACACTCTCTGTGTCACCCCACAGGCAAAGAGCATTGCCAAGGGCCACAGAGCTTACTGTGAGAAGCAGAGAACAGTAATTGAGTACCAAAGAGTATGTGTTACGGGGTTTTTACATGTGGAAAGGGAAAGGTAAAGATGTTTGGGAGAGGAGAAAGTATATTTTTTGTGTTCACACCTGCCTCCCAAGCTAGATGGCAAAACTTCTCTACTAACACACACATTTCCCAGAAAGATATGTCCCAATATCCATGACTGTTTCATTCTTTAACAGCGACTATTCCTCAGCTCAGCAAAAAAGAAATAGGATTGACCTAAGCTGTCTTCCACCTTTCCAGATGGGAAACAATGTCTAACCTGTCATCTTGCTGCCCTCTATTTCATAGAATCATAGAACAGTTAAAGTTGGAAAAGACCTCAAAGATCATCAGATCTAACCTAGACCCAATGTGTTCACTACTAAACCATGTCTGCAAATGTCACATCTACATGTCTTATGAACATTTCCAGGTGGCAAGTCCACCACTTCCAGGGGTTCCAATGCTTGACAATCCTTTTCATAGAGAAATTTTTCATAATATCCAATTTAAACCTCTCCTGGTCCAAATTGATGTAATTTCCTCTCATTTTGTCAGTGTTTTCTGGAAGAAGAAGCCAACCCCCACCTCACACCAACATTCTTTCAGGCATGTGTAGAGAGTGATAAGGTCTTCCCTGAGCCTCCTTTTCTGGGCTAAACAACCCCAGTTCCCTCAGCTGCTCCTCATAGGACTTGTGCTCCAGAACCTTCACCAGTTTTGTTACTCTTCTCTGGACTTGCTCCAGCACCAAAATGCCCTTGTAGTGAGAGACCCTAAATTGAACCCAGGATTCAAGGTGCAGCCCCACTGATGCACAGTACAGGGGGACAATCTACCCTGCTCCTGCTGGCCTCACTACTGCTGATTAAAGCCCAGATGCCCTTTTGGCCACCTATTGGCCTTTTTGGCCACCTGGGCGCATGCTGGCACATATTGAGCTGCTTGTTCACCAGCACCCCTAGGTAATTTTCCACTGAGATGCTTTCCAGCCACTCTGCCCCCAGCCTCTAGCACTTCTTGGGGTTATTGAGAGCCAAAAGCAGGACCTGGCACTTGGCCTTGGTGAACATCAAACAATCCGCCTCAGCCCAACAACGCAGGGGCTTCCTGCCCTCCAGCAAATCAACACTCCCACTGAACTTGGTGTTCACTGCGAATTTACTGAGGGTGCACTTGATCCTCTTGTCCAGCTCATTAATAAAGATATTAAACAGAGCTGACCCCAACACTGAACTTTGAGGAACCCCATGAAGGAAGAGCCCCCAGTTGAGTTTAACTCCATTCATCACCAGTCTCTGGGCCAGGCCATCCAACCAGTTTTTAAACCAGCAAAGAGTGCACCTGTCCAGGCCATAAGCAGCCAGTTTCTCCATGAGAATGGCTGTGGGAAACAGTGTCAAAGGGTTTACAAAACCCATGTAGAGAACATCCACAGGCTTTCCCTCATCAACTCCATAGACAGAAATGTGATAGAGACAGGACACATTTTTGCATTAATCAGCTCTTTATATATTCTCCTGGAGTTTAATGGTCTCAGTCAGAGTTTATAAGGTTACATCCAGCTCAGGTGACACAAAGGAGGAAATAAGTTCAATATTAATCTGTGTCACCTGGACTTTGAAGTTCTCACAGTCTCAGAAAAAACACACTAGCAGCATCTGCTTCTTTACAGAATTCCTCTAGTGCTGCTGGACTTTTTTTTGGTCACTTAATGTACTGTGAATACAGTGACCACTACCTTTAAGATTGAAACAGTTTTAAACATACATTAAATTTTAAGCTCTGAACTACTGTGAAGTATCCTTTTCAATGCTAACAGCATGAAATACTGTGTAGGAAAGTAAAAGAGCTCAAGGTAAGGGAAGCTACCTTTCTAAAACTGGAAAATACAAGAATTCACAGAGCTGAATCTTGGCTTTTTAATTTCACCAGGGAGCAAGTTCACAGCTTTCCAACCTGACACTTCATACTGCCAAAATTGCCACATGGGCTTTCTGAGAAGCATCAAAAAGAAAGAGAGGAAGAGAAAAAAAATAATAAAATTTTTAGTTAGGAGGTAGATGTGCCCTTTGACCTGAGTGGTTAACAAAGGAAACTTGAGGTTGCTGTGGTTAGAAAAAACTGGTAATGGAGTTTTTGCTTCCTTACAAAGAATTCCTAAAGAGCTATTCTCTGGGCACAGTAGGAGACACACAGTGGAAGCATGCATTAAGACTTATTAGCAAAGAGACCTTCAGAAAATATTTCCTTCATAAACCAGCTGAAGCCTGACTGTTTCACATCTGAGAAAGAAAAGTTCAAATATATTTCTAGTATGCATAACAATTTGAAAATTGCTTAATTATCCTAAAACCCATCAGAAAATTTGAATCAGTCAAAAGGAAAAAAAACAGACCAAAAGGACAGAACCATATTCATTTAAATGAAATTTTACATGAAAAAGAAACAATGACTCAGTTCTTACCATATATGTCTATATGCATAACTGCAGCACTTGGTTCATTATTTCTGTCTTTGGTCTCTGTAGTTCTCATGTTCTTCAGCAAACCTGTGTTGCATTCCCTCACCACGACATTTCCTTGCCACATCCCATTAGACAGATCGTGATGCTTAGAGCTTGTGCTGAATGCAGAGCAGCTGCATATGATCCTTCTGCCTTGCTAGAGATTTGGGGAGCTAGAGCAGGTGACAGATCTGTATTGCTGGGTGAGATGAGCACTGGACTACTCAAAAGCTTCCATCTTAGTGAGGCTTTCAGGTATTCCAGAGACATCCCAGGAGCAATCTTGTGTGCACACAATGTGGGCAGTGAGGAGAAGAGGCAAGAAAATAAAATGTTGACAATGGGTGAACATGTGTTGCATACCACTTCTAGCTGTGGTATGGTTTTCTGTGCAATGGCAGATGGCACATTTGATCTTATTTTTTATTCTGCTTTCTTGGTTTCCATATCAGAAATCACAATCTGGAAAACTTACTGTTGCATATTACAGACTTATAAAGGAACAGAATTTAGGTAATTTCTCATTTAATTTTCTACAGGATGCACCATTTACCTAAAAAAATAATAAAATTTGTCGTCATTCTCTCTCTGAGTCCAAAACTCAGTATAATACAACTGAAACTTTTTCTAATTTTTTCAAAATGTCAACATGATCTTGGTTTGGGTTTTTTCTTTTTTTTTCTTCTGCAGAAAGCAGCATGGATGCACAGTATCTAAAAATATTGCTAAAAGCAGAAACTGATTTAGACAATCCGAGCAGAAATTTTGCAACTGCTTCTGCTTGATTTGGATCAAAAGTAACTTTAGAAAGGCAAATAAAGGGTTTATGGCTGGCTTTTTATTTTTCCCTGGAAAATCAGAAAAACTTGATTTACTTTTTAACGGGACAAATTTGTTCATAAATAATTTCTACAGCCAAAATAGATCAGTGTAATTTTAAAGCATTTTAAAACAGAAAATTTAATATGCAGTTTTTTATTTATAAATCTGAAGGATTCTGGAAATTATAGATCCCACATGTATAAATTAATCTTGTCAGAAGCATTCCTGAGGCTTATCTTTTGAAGCAGAGAAGAAATAGACATCATATCAGACACAAAGACCTTGTGCTTCTAGATGTCCTCACTAGTGTATTACATTTTAGCTATGTTAAACCTAAATCTGGTAAGGCAGAATAAGTTTCTTTCTACAGACCTCTAAATAGCAACCAAATTGGAAAAGGCCAGAGAATTACACTGTCTTTTAACAATCTAGTTTACACTGCCTTTGTTCCTCACATTTAAACTGCGATCTAATCCATTCCTAAACGCTATACCTACTTGCTAAAGCTAAAGTTTGAGATGAAGCAGGTTCAATGCCAGCCCAACTTTTTCTTTCTTGATCTTGTATGCTACACAGCAATGCAAGAGTACAGGTAGGTGCGTAGGTGGGACATCTGCTCTGAGGAATACATCATAGTAGAAACCACCTCAGGATATCTTTCAATTCATGTTGTTTTCAGCTTCTCTTATTTTTCATTCATACAATGTTACAGATGCCAAACAAGCTTATTCTTATGAGACAGAATATGCAAAATGTAATTCACTGCCAAACTGAAAGATTTATAAAACATTTGGCGGAAAGATGGTGGAGCAAATGTATTTACATTGAGGGAGTTATACCAAAGCACAGGATGGTTGACATGGAATTTAAAGATCTTACTAACTGTTATAAAGGTCATGTTATCAATGGCTTCATGAACACTTGCAAAGACATGCCTGGGTAAGGTATCTCTCTCAGTCAGACAGTGGAACTACTTGACACTCATTGTTGTCATCAAGCTTAATGTTAGTCAAATATGTTTTGGCAGACGGGGGTCAAGAACATGATCTGCTATGTGGGGAGATGAAACTGAATATTCTAATATTGAAGAAACCTCTCATGTAACTTTAACTCACAGCTATATTGCTGAAATAAGTTTATAACTGCCTATGGAGAATTCAGATAGCACAGTTGAAAAACAGGTTGAAAACCCTGTGGCTATGAGAAAATTGATATTTTTTTTCTGGAGGAAAGGATTTGTATGGTATGCAATAAATGCAACACAGAACCATGTACTGACCAAGAGAAAAAACCATATTGAATAGCCATTCATTATTTCAAGTGGTGTTGTTAGTTCATTGAATCAGCTAGAAGACCTTTAAGAAAAAAGCAACATTTTGTTATCCAGGAAGGAATATGAGAATTAAAAACAATTCTGTCAGCCTTAATCCTGCATTTTCAGAGTTTCTTGAGTTAGATTTGAGAGCCTAATAATGTTCTGAAACTTACCTTTATGTTATATATAAAATGTAGGATGGGAGTTGATGGTGTAATTTCCTAACAATCACTTTGCAGATTGCACACAATAAAGGATCTCTAAATATTTTATTATTCCTTAATAATCTAAGCACAGTATAGACTTGATTCTCATATTGATTCTTGGCAATTTAATATTTCAGTTAATAATGAATGTGACAGGCTTAAAATATTCATGCATTAATACAACTGAAAATATTAATGCGTTGGTCTATCTGACCAATGCATTGAAACATTTAGGATAAAGTTGAAATTTAGTAATGGTACTTTCATACTTTATTTTATTGTATGAAGCATGTAAGAAACAACAGAAGAATTCAGTTCTTGCATGTCAGAATTGGACAAAACTTGGGCTTTATAATTTAAATGATGAATTGAATTCTATCTTTTTGATATTTTCTATGCTAGTGATATAAAAATTGATTATGAACATTAGTTCTGATGTCCTCTTCACAGTATAAAATTTTATCATTTAACTTTTAGTAAGATCCATCTGCATATATATGTAAAATGGAATTCCATATCTGCATAACAAACATATTATGAAATTTAAAAAATCTGAGCGAATTGAAATATATAGCAAAACTGTTTTGGAGTGCTGTGTTTAAATATTAGTCGCCAAAATAAGTAAATACATAAACAAAAAATATATAATCCATTAACAGTATTAGATTTTGTCCTGAATATTGCTTTTTATGAGTATGTCTGTTGAGTTGTATTATATTTTTAAGTGGTGTCATATTAGTTACTGATAACAATATTAGGAATATCTTAAAATGCCTGCTGATTAGAAATAGTCTTCTGTATTGCACTTGGTCTTGATCAGGGACTGATCAAACACAGAAACTTTTCTGTGTCGGCAATTTCTTCTTAAGGACTGAATTATTTATTGAATTTTTTTTCCCTATGGAATAGAATCCTGCATGTTATTATTCTCTTCTGTGTTTTTCATTTCTTAAAGTAACCACGTCAGGCACCTTTCCAAGTAATGTTAACATGCCATCTATTCATGTCTATAGGAAAAGCTGGTGAAAAAATACAAGCTAATCCATTTTAAATATTGAGGGTTCCTACTGGATGTCATTTTTATATTTTTTTAATTATTAATTCTTAGAATTCTTAAAGTAGGAACTAATTTAATTGTTTTATTCCCATCACCTTGTTTAACACTTAACTTTTTCCTGCATTTTGGAATAGAATATTTAATGAGCATAATGACCACAATTAATATTTCTGCAGTTATGTAGTGTTGCGTCCCACTCGCTTTGGCATTCTTTTTTTGTGTGTCAAATATGTAATATTCTGCTTTCCACTTAAGGATCATCTAGAAAAGTAGAAACAATATCTATCCCTAAAATGCTAACTAACATACGTGGCAAGATTCAAAAAATTATATACAATTCATATGCATATAAATTTATGTATATATTTCTAGACATACATATAGAAAATATATAGATATTATTACATAGATGTTCATGAATGGGAAAATGTGCTTAACCATCATGATTGCCTTCTAAAATGGGAAAACTGGATGGATAGATGAGAGAAGAGCAGTAATTTCACTGATGACACAAACCTGGGAAGAGTGACCAGTACCTCAGAGGTCTGTGCAGCCCTTCAGAAGGACCTTAACAAGTTGGACAGATGGGGAGAGAGGAACTGTCTGAAATTTTGAAAAGGCAAATGCGGGGTCCTGCACCTGGGGAAGAATAACCCCTGCAGCAGCACAGGTTGGGGGTTGACCTGCTGGGAAGCAGCTCTGTGTAAAGGACCTGGGGGTCCTGGTGGACAGCAAGCTGTCCATGAGCCAGCAGTGTGACCTTGTGTCCAAGGAGGCCAATGGAATCCTGGGGTGCATTTGGAAGAGCACTGCCAGCAGATGGAGGGAGGTGATCCTGCCCCTCTACTCAGCCCTGGGGAGGCCACATCTGGAGTGCTGTGCCCAGTTCTGGGCTCCTCAGTACAAGAGAGATGTGGAGCTCCTGGAGTGGGTCCCACAGAGGGTGACAAAGATGATTAAGGAACTGGAGTGTCTCTCTTATGAGGAAAGGCTGAGAGAGCTGTGCCTGTTCAGACTTGAGATGACTGAGGGGTGACCTCATCAATGTCTATAATTCCCTCATCAGGAAAAGGTGTCAAGAGGATGGAGGCAGGCTCTTCTCATACCATAAAAATTCATTATGTTGCACAATGTGTTATATTTATATCATTATTATGAATAAAACTACTGAATATACTACATTCAGAGTATTAATTTATAGCAAAAACCTGAATCAAGCATTAAATAAATTTTTGGAGCCCAATATGTAAACTTCAATAAGAATCCTAGAAATCTATAATTATTTCCGAAAAATTTGATCCCCATATGATAAAATTAGCTTCTCATCAGTTTACTATTGCAGTACTTCTGCTTCTAAGATGTTATTGATCTGTGGAACTATGAGAAACTTTATTGATATGGATTTCCATGGTAAAAAAAATATTCTTCTAGATGTTATTATTTCACATCAAGATCTCTCCCTGCAGGTAGAGTGCAACTGTGCAAAGAAATCACTCAGTTGCGTATTTTGACACCACTGCATCTTAAAAGAAAGCATAAAAATTTCTATTTCAAACTGACCATCTCTGGAATTATTCTTAAAAGAAAAATATTTACTAAATACAAGCACTTCAGCTTTTGTTCATTTGTTTGTTTTTATAAAAGTGGTAAAAAACCTGTTACACAAGAGTACTTTTACTTACGTTTTTACTTTTTTTGCTAATATATGTTTCAATGTAATATATTCCCCTCAAAAACATGCAACACTGCATAGCTGAGCAGTTTTTCACACCCAAATCCCCACTGATGCCAGTGGCCAAAAAAGTGTAAGAATAAACTACAGAAGTCCATCTCAGGCAGTAAGGTATAATTATTCCATGTTTCTCTCACATTTGAAACAGCTCATGTAGAAACAAAATATCCGGCTTAATATTTACATTTATATGGGCTTTATTGGTCCTGACCAGGGCATTCAGAATATTACATAATCTAGTTAGATCTACCTATTTATTGGATATAGCTAGCTGCATCTTTTGAAGGTTTCTGAGATGAAGGAGGAAAGTGGGGTTTAAAATCATAAAAAGAAAAAGGATTTCTGCATCCACATATAATTTCCTAATGGAAAAACAGCATAATGTTGAATGAAAGGAACAAAGTTGTAAAAAGATGAGAAAAGATATCAAAAATATCAAGGATTGCAGGTCAATATTATTTTTTAAATAATATGCATTTCCAAGGTTACCAAAAATTTCGCTCGTTCATTTTGCATGAAACCGCACAGTTTCAAAAGGACACATTGGTCACTGATACTGATATTTGCTGGCACTTGCTACTGGAGCGATTTTCTCCATACTATTATCTCATGGTAACAGCCCTAAATAAAATCACATATACCATGCAGCTCACTATGAAACCTGCTGCATACTGAGTAACTTAAAACTCTTTTGTGCTGATGAAAGCTTGGTTCAATATCTGGGTTTATTGCTTGTTGAGGTCTTGGAAACAGGACCTATTATTCTGATGGTTGTTCTGCAGCAGCTGAAGGTTAGCACAAAAAAAAAATTCTCAAAAGCAAGTAGAAATCACACCTGCTTTATTTCATAAAGATTCTTTCCCATGTTAGGTAACAGCTATGAGGATGGATGTGTAGTTTGATCCAAGATCTTCATACTAGATATTACTGTCATCAAAGGGGATCATGGTGTGATGATGTGTGCAACCTTACATTTGAAACTCTCCCTGTGATATTTTCATATTCAAACAGTTATGCTAGAATTTTCTGTCCTCCACAACTTGAACAGGAGATCTGTATTAATACTTTTAATACAGTTATTGATTGTTCAATAACTTCAAAAATGTTAGCCTTTTCTCTGGAACACAAAAGAAGTTGTCAATTACTATGCAGGCACTTAACCCTAATCAATATTCAATTGTATAAAAAATATTTTTATTTGCTGGGGTGGGAAAGATTCAAATCTCAGCATGTGCTCTTTGAATCATATAAGCATGTACATTTATAACTTCATCTGCTAGATCAGTGAGAATAATGCATGGTTTTCATTTTCTTTGTTCTTTTCAGATGATTGGGGCTCTCCACTCCTCTTCTATTATTTAACCCAGCACTGAGTCCCAGACCCAGAGTATTGAGGAATACTGTGCTATTCATTATATGGAGTAGTTTTTAAATGTTGACTTCCTAATTAAAATACAAAGCTTTCTAAATACCAAATCCTTGTGCTCTTATTCCCAAAGAATATTGTGCCATCAATCACAGAATTTCTGACAGACACTTTCTGTGGTGGGATACTATTTGCTGTAACTCAGAATTTACATTGTTCAGAAGAATTAAACAGAGATTCCTGTTATGTTATATAGAAGAGAACAACGTAGCTTCAAATGTGGTGCACTCAGAGCATTTTCCAAATGTAACATTATATGAAGTTCTTTGTAATTTTCCAGCCTTAGCTAGATGTTAACAACAATTTTGCACAGGCAATAATGCTCTTCATAGAAAGGATTATATGTCTGCATAAATCTTTGTAAAAGCCCATTAGTGGTATTTTCAGGAATAATCTAAGTAGAAAAGCATCTAGACTAAGTGGAAGTATTAGTCCAGTTATGTCTAAAAATTATTCTATTGATCATGAGCCAAAATTGATCAACACAGTAATAATGCCACCACATTTGGATGAGAATTTCTTTCTTGGCAGGCTATCCTAGAGTATGTGGAAATAAAGTCATTAATCCCATTTAATCTTGCTAATGTCATACACATATAAAATTTTTTTTTCATCTTAATTTAATGAGAATAAGGAACCAGAACAGTGAGATATGCAATTCTAGGACATGGAATAATTATTTTCTGGTACATTGTGATATGGATCTTAATGCCAGACTTTATTACATAAAACTTATCCTGAAGTAAAAAGTTTTGGGAACATCACTTCAACAGTCTGAATGTTTTGTACAGCAAAGAAGAAAGAGGGCAGGAACTATGTGATATGTGACAAATCTTTAGAAATTTTCTCTATAAATCGTCAACATCAGAGGAATTGTTACCTCTTATCTGTCTGTGTCACCATCAAGAGGCAGTCTGCCAGGAGACAAAATAACTAAGAGGGCTGGACGCTTCAAATAAGTCAGTGATAAATTGAAGAGATTAAATAATGTAGTGACTACATGTATAGCAAATCAATGTTTTCTACAGTGGAATTTATTAGGCAGAACAGGGTCTCTTCCAGAGAAGATTTCTTTGGAGACTCTGATTTGAGGCTATTTTCTCTGGTAAAGGTATCCAAAATAATCAGTGAGGCTGAGTCAGACTAAGAGATTTCTGGAACACTTGAGGGTATTTCTGGCATAGTAAGATCCCAGTAAGACCCTGGAGACTACTTAGTCCACATTCCTGATTTGTGCAGGACAGTCTCCAGTTCTACACCAGTCAGCTATAGCTTTGTCTAGCTAAATGTTAAAGCCTCCAAGAATGGAGATCCACAGCCTTTTTGAGAAATCTCGGTACAGTCTGCACTAACTTACAAGTGAAGACTATTTTCTTAATGTCCAGTCAAAACTTCTGAGACACTATGTGGCTCTTACCCCTTGTATTATCTATTACAACTGAGAAGAGTCTGTCTGCCTCAGTCCTGGAGCAGCCTTCAGGTAACCATAGGCTGCTATTGAATCATGAATTAGACACTGCACTGCTGGACTAATAAACCTCATAACACCTTAACCTCTTCTCATAGATCACGTGCCCCACCCAGAATAGCAGCCTTGTCTCCACTTTCTCAGAGACCTCTGGGGATTCAAAACTGGACTCAACATTCAATGTTCAGCCTTACTAGCTCTGAGCAGAGAGAGGTGATAACTTCACTACATCTGCCAGTCATGCTGCTTCTATTGTAGCTTAGTGTGAGGTTTTGCTTGTATGCTATGGAAGTGCATTGTTGAATACAAATTCAGCCTTCATTCACTGTAATCCCCAGGTCCTTTCCAGCAAGACTGCTGCTCTGCCAATCACTTTCCCATTTGTACTGATTCCCTGAGTTGTTCTGCATTGTCTGTGTTTGAAGGGAGCATGAGGATATGAACAGCAGTAACTGTACAAATGTCTGCCACTTACAAGGGGGAGACTTTTTCAGTCCTTTTAGATGATATGTGAACTATTTAATTCCATAGCTTCCTAAAAAGCTTAATAAATAATTTTCCGTGAATAGGAAAACCTAATTTGTTCAGAATCCAAGATTATAGTTTTGACTGAAGCAAAATATAAATTAAAGATAAGTATGAAAGATTCTTTGTTTCATTTGTATCAGTGTTGCATTTAGATCAAGGTAAGACAGAGAACAATTCTATAATCTGAAAGCAGCAGCAGCCAGCAACAGAAGTTAATTTTGTAAGGGCAAAGAGTATTGTCATTCTTGACACTAACCCTTTCTCATGAAGACTTAACAATAAGAAAATGAAAAAAAAAATATATCTGGTCACAGTCTGGACATTTCCTCTTAGACAGGTAAAACACAGTTCTTTAAAAAGGAACCCCATGAATGCTTTTATTGTGAAATTTAGGATATTTTATGCAGCTCTTTTCAGACGTTTCAGCAGAAAAAAAATTAATACGAAAGAGATGTTAATTTAAAGGCTTTAAAATCATAGCTGTCCAGCTCACTTGAACCATACTTTGTAAATGGCACCTTGTAAACTCTGCAGTAATTAAAAAATCCCCACCCATATATATTTCAATCAGGCAAAATTTTTATAGTTAAAGTATTAGTATTTATGGTTATTTCAGACAATGTAGTCAATATTTTCTTAGACAGAAATTAAATTTTTTATCAAAAAGTCTAGTTTCCAAAACATTCAAATTATATAAATTTTTATCAACTTTGCTTTAGAAGCACTTGCCTTGCTTCTAAAATATAATAGTTCATATTATGGCATATACTTTTCCCTTTAAAAAAAAAGGTGTGCAGAGAATAAATTACATTTACATTCTGATTTCTCAAAATATAATATATTTCGTCTTTTTTAAATCAGATATATTGTACAGTATTACAATTATATCTTAGAAATTATAATTGGATTTTCTGTATGAATATCTCCATACAGTGTTAAAAGATACATTTTGCTGAAACAAGAGAATATGAAAAATAAGGTGTTATCTGAATTCCAAAGATTTATCTTTGTATTACAGAATTTTAAGCTGCAATCAAGAACTAAACAGGGCATGTATATATGTGATATGAGTATAAAAGTAAATAAAAAATGTGGACAGCAATGCAACAGTAAATGTAGCAGAATGGAGTCCTTCCTCTCACTTGCCTTCACTTTTGAGCACTAAGCTCTCCCAAAGACAAAGTTCAAAGTATTTGCTTCTTGAAGCTAATTCCAGGTCAGAGATTCATGTGTTGTGACTGTGTTACAGTACAGCACTGTGCTCTTATTTAGCTCTAATTATTCAGCTTTCCATCTGTTCCTTTTTTTCCTATGCTTTCTTGGATTCTCTGATGGGATTCAAAGAAAGTAGATTCATTGCTCCTCAAGGACAGAATTTACATGTTACTTTATTGATGAACAATTTAAGAGTCTGGTTGGATGCCACTGGGCATCAATTACAATTCTTGCAAGGACCTGGCATGAATTTACTCACGATTAATGAGATGTCAGCAAACTTGAAAGAAATGCATTGATATCCAATAGCAAAGTAATCAGACTCTCACAAGGCCAGGTAATATGAACATCTTTCAGACAGGTTTCATCTATCTTAAATGTCATGAATAGATTCAGTACACTTCACAAAGGGAAAGGAGTGTGCAAGAAAGAAGTACAATACTGGGACCATCCAAATCCTAAATTAAATGAAAATGTAGTGAATCTATCAAAGGAAAAGCATAACTTTTGAGGTATGCCATTGTAGTTTTGTGTTTATATATATATATATATGTATATGCATAGATATACACAAGCTGTATAAACTTGAATCTAAAATGGTCAACTTTGAAAATTTTTTGCTCACTTTTTTTTCTGGATTAGGCAGAAGGGAAGTTTTAAGTGTCCAGGCTTTGCATTTTGCACCCTACTGTTTTTGGCTTTTCCTCTCTCAGGCAGACCCTAATGCTGAGAGTTAAGTGCCTGGGTTTCACAGGGTACTTGTGAGGAGGGAAAACAAAAACAAGACAAACAAAATGAAAATTTTGACAGCAATTATTACAGAATTTCAAATGCAAATCTGCTTCTGAAACACTACTTTTCTTCAGACTGTAAACTTGTAACTCTGGGCTCTGGAAGTAGCTTTGTTATGTAAAAGTTCTGAAACTTTTCCAAAACCCACATGCTGGAAGCCATTAATAAATTATGTATTATCAGAATTTAACCAATGAAGCAGTGGTAACAATATGCAACTTTACATACCACCTAGGATTAAAACTAGGCTTTTAAATTCTCTTCAACTCAAGAAAATCTGGTCTAAGTAACATTATCAGAGAGTGCGTGGCATTCTCCTGCTTCATGACTCCGAAGAATCAGAAAATTCAAGTCACCGGGTTTCTAACGATAAGATTCTTACCCTAACGATAAGAATGGGAATCGAACCACTGACATTCTTCCTATTGCAGCTGTCTGATCAAACTCAGCTGAGAAAAAGTGTGCAAATTTTAGGAGCCAGAGAGCACAAACGTGTTTACTGCTATAGCAGATACATTATCATTTTGGAAGTACTACTACTCTTACATTTTTGCAAGCGGAGAAACTTGAGCCAAGTATTATCTGCTGTGAGCAGATGAGGGAAATTCTACATAACCTAATTATTACAATTACTTTTTATTTAGTTATAATCACAATCATATTCATACAATTGAAACTCATTTCTTAGAGAGAGCTTTTTATTCGCACTTCAGTGAACTAGTTGAAAAAGACTGCCGTTGTCAAAAGAACTGCTTAGAAGTACTCATCCAAAAAAAATATAGCTCTGTCCTAGAAAACTTTCTAAACAAAGATGATGGAATAAAAGTGCATAAGTAATTAAGTCCATCCAGAATCATTTTTAATAAAAGAGACCAAATATATTTGATGCAACATAATTTCACTCTGGGAAGTGGTAATAAGAATATTAAATTGAGAATGTTATTGAAGTGTTTACAAAAATGAGGGGCAGTTTAGAAATCAAGGAAATATTTCTCCATTGCTACTGTTCAAATGCTCCAAAAGTACCCATATGTCTAAAACTGAAAATAAGTAATGGTGCATGAAAATTTCCTTATGAACTATAGTTTCTGGTTTCCTCCAATTAGGATGGAACTAACGAAGAGGTTCTCTGTGTATGTTAGAGCATCAGCTTAAAATAAGTAGTCCAAACTTCTTTATCTGCTTGATACAATTTGTTTTAAAAATCAAATATGTAATTGGTTAGACTAGAGTATGTAT
Organism: Corvus hawaiiensis; assembly: GCF_020740725.1. Lineage (NCBI taxonomy): Eukaryota > Metazoa > Chordata > Aves > Passeriformes > Corvidae > Corvus > Corvus hawaiiensis. The sequence continues at coordinate 47,882,530 of NC_063216.1, forward strand.
CACATTGTGGATCATCACATAAAAATTCTTTGATATTTAGTACTCTTATAATGAAATTTTAACTAACTCTCACTGCCTCAGGATAATAACAAGGGTATGATAATAATTCTCAACAGGATTTTCCTAGCAAACAATTTTTGATGACATATTAAATTAAATATCCTAAAAAAGGATTTGATTGATCTTAAATTAACATTTCTTTTTAATTTATAATAATTTGATACCAATTAAGATAGTCGCATGACAATTTAGATACATGTCCACTGTTGCATAGTGCAACTAAATAAATAAATGTTTTTATAATGAATTGGTGGTTAGTTATATTTGGATAATAAACATAGAAGGATATAATTTTGGAGAGTAAGATGAATGTGTTGTGTTTGCTTTCGAAAATGCACACCAAGCAAAATATTTCACATAATCACTTCAAAAATCTAGAAGCTGGTCATTGTGATGCATGCACTTGACACCTTAAACAAACTAACCATACCTTGGTGCAGTTTCGAAAGTGGGTAAAGGCCTGGGCTATAGCTCCTGGCTGTTCCTCCTCTAGGAAACCCCCAAAGGAAGAGAGTGACCCAGAGAGCATCAATGCATTTGAGCTTGAAACACCAATCACACATAAATAGTACGTGGTTTTTCTAAGAGTCACTTATCAAGGACCAAGGAATGTGATGGGAACAAAGAATCTCACGCATAACCTTTTCCACTGTATGTATTTTGACCACAAGCAAATCACTTCTTTTCCAGAAATATAGCAGCTCCATCAGGAGTTTAGAAAGCAGGGGGTTCCTCTCTGGACCTTTTGACTCAATGGGAGAGTCTGCCTTACACTTTTTTGTCTCCAAACTCTGTGTAAATCATTCTACCTTGGTTTTAAGTCAATTTTCCTTTATGTGTTTTTTTCATTAAGTAAGTAACAGAGTGAATCTTGCCATTGAGCTTTGTTAAATGGCACTTCTAAAAGTTCAGATTAAAACCACTTTCGCTAATACCTTTGGCAGTGATTCTTTGAATTACTTAAATCTCTCTTTCACTACAGTCATGGATCCAAATTTAAAAAGTCCAGAGAAATGTAAAATATTTCATTTAAGAAAAAAATCAAATTATTTTTGTAGTCTTTGTTTCCCAGGTATTACTGATAACAAAATTGATGGTACCTCAGCCGGACTTTCCTTTCTGTTATGGTCAGCTAAGGCCTGACAGACCAGTAAGGACTTTCTCTTCATGGCCATCCCAAATTTGAGCTCAAAAGGGAACAAATCTTGACTCCACACAGACTCCTGCAGTCTGTGTGAACATTTACAAAATCCTCTTATCTTCAAATAGTACCACAACAAATTGTCTGGTATGCTGGCTATGACCATTGAAGATGAGGACAATACCATCCCAAATTGTGCTATTTAATCCCTATCTTAAAATCCTTCCAAGGAGACAACTAACTCCCTCTAAATCAAAAGATCCTTGGCATGCATTTCCTTCATTAAAATATTGATTTTTTTTAAAATCTCCATTATTTATTGTCTCTATGAACATGTGAAAAGGTGATGAAATACAATGCACTTGCACTTGTTTGAGAGAAGAAAAAACACACTGCAAAGTTACTGTCAATGCAACTCAACCAGCAACTGGGGAAAGGAAGTGAAAGTACAAAGATGTTTGAGCAGGAATTACTTCTTCTTGTGGACAGAATCAAGGAAAATAGCTGGGAAAACTATAAATGCAGAGCAACAAAAATGCTGAAACCTTTTGCCCGCATGTTTCCAGGACTCATTTGCAGAATATATATGGTTATATCACAGGAATTAATTAGTCTAATGGACCCAATGGGAAGCAGTAAAAAAACACATGATATCAGTGATACTGCTCTGGTTTATTTTATTGAATTTCACACTCTGAGCACAAAGCATAAAGATAGAAAATGTATCTCCTGGAATACACAGGGCTCAAGAAGAGCAGCAGTCATATGGATAATTGGTGCTGTTAATGTGTATGCTACAGATTCTGCATTCTGCTCCTCTAGAAACATTGAAAAATAAAGCTAATTTGGAGCATTTGGGTGCATTGCTACCAGTGCATTCAGTTAAAAAATAATCATTTCCTCTTCTGTGCTGCCTCACTGGATGCTTAAATAAAAACCATGAATGTTCTCCTCCTTCCTCACAAGTCTAGACAGCTCATGCCTAAAGAGAGGGATAACCAGAGGAAAAGCGCAGTATTTCATAGTGGTACAGTAGAGAGAGAAGTTACTTATAATAAATCACATGTATAAAACTTCTATTTGAAACTTTGCTAGTTATAATCAGTAACCAGTTCTACTGGCCTTGAACTCTGAAGTCCCTTATCACACACACATGCACACACACAGAGTTCCTGTAGATGCACATTTTCCCAGTCACTTAGGCTGCAGAGAATAATTTCACATCTGAAAACACAACAGGAATGAGAGTGCTGCCAGCCATCTTTGACCTAAGATTCTCCCTTTCTGGTGTTAGTTTATGGATAGACCTCCTCTACCTGAAGATTTGTACTTATACAGCTTTGAGGGCTTATCACCCCTCTGTTCTGTTTATGTTTGAAATAATTGATACTTCATGGTGTGTCTCAGATAAACAGAAAAGATAGTGAGGCAGATGTAACCTCAGAAGGAAAAGGTACTTTAAAACAGTTAAAATCTGTTCAGCATTTTCAGAGAAAGATAGGAAGAAAAAAGTAGAAGAAAACCAAACTTTGTGGTCCTGGTAAAAATGTTTACTTCTTATCAACATTTCCTGGCTCAAGAGAAATGAGCAACATGTTTATTCATAGAATCTGCCTAACACTCAAAAATCTCTTGTAAGGAATGCATCTTTATTTATATTTCTCCAGATAATGAGAGAACAATGCAGATAATTCAGGTTGTTTCCCAGGGCACATGCACTAAGAAAGGACATTTAATATAAGGTAGGAGTCAGCATTCCTTATCAGCAAGACCTAAAAAGGGCAGAAGAGCAAAGAGAGTCTAGAGCATCACTTTTGGTGGCAAATTTAAAAAATTGTCTCATGTTTCTGCAAATTTCTGCTGTTGTGTCATTAACACACTTTTATCTCTGACACTTGTTCAAACACAGAGCGAGAATAAATATAATTTTTAACAATCTGCTTTTTCACCACATACTTGAAGAAAAGATCTTTTTCTGTAATTTTGAATGTTCCCATGCAACAACTGTGGCAGCATAAGATTTACAGTTGGACTTGATGATCTTAAGGATCTTTTACAACCTAACTGATTCTATGATTCTGTGAATCTCCTAATAGTCATGAATGTCTGGGCAGTGTGCATGTAACATTAGCAAAAACATCAATAATGGAAGGATGCAACACAAAATTTTTACTTTAATAGATGTTCCACAACTTTGAACTTGAAAGACCTGCCTTGATTTGAAATGCCTTTCAGAGAACTACTATAAACACCATCAGCTGGCCTTACAGCAAATATCTTTCATACAGTTTATTAACAAACCATAACACCTAATTCTCTTTTTCTACTTGCTCATTGAGTTTTAGAGGAGATGAAATGTCAACTGAAGTTAAGAAATTCTATCCTTCTTGTAGCTGTAATACACCAATAACATCTAGTTTATTGCTAAATAAATAACTAAAATTATATTAATTATTAACAATAATTATAAATTATCCTTATTCAAAGGATGAAGGCCAGGAAAGAATCAGTCACACTTAAATGAAAACTGTAGTCATGAAAATACCACATTTCTTGGTTTAGTTTGGGCAAATGAATTCAAATAGAACTCCATGGTGTGAAAAATTTTGCCTTTGATGTTGCTTTATAGGTGAAATCTCATCAACTTTCCCATTGTGCCATCAAGTTATATTTTCCCTCTATTCTGCTGGTGTGTTGATTGTTTTCTGTGTTTGAGTTTTGATTCTGGCTATAAGACATTTTAATTAGCATTGAAAACATTTTTCTCAGTCGAGAATTTCTTCATGAGCATATGACTTGTAATATTTTATTTTCAGGACTACAGTTTTCATTTAAGTATGAATGATTCTTTCCTGGCCTTCATCCTTTGAGCGGAAGTGGGGGAAGTTTTTCAGTTATTCTCTCCAGTCTGGCCAGTGGCTTGGATAACCTCAGTCGTCATTCTGCCAAAACTGAACATTGGCAGCAGCCTTAATGTATCCTGCTCTCTTCCTATGCTGTACTATTGCTACCTAGCCACATATTGGTATTTTCTTATGGAGTTTGGATTTGCTATGGGATTCTGAAAGATTTCTGATGTGTAATTTAAATATTCTGTTACTTTTACTGGTACAAATGGTCAGCTGGGACGTTAGAGAAAAGGACTTGATCATCCTTTCTGGTTGTGTAGTCCTATACCAAATTAAATTGGCTTAATTCAATGAGATTTTCCCTGAATATAGATTCAGAAACAAACAAACAAACAAAAAAAACCCTGCAGGTCAGGATTTAGAATCATAAATTGAATGCTGAGTAGATACTGTCTTAACAGCTGTGAGAAGGAAGGAGAGGGAAGCTGCAGTAAACAATGAATTAAGATATTTCAGGCAGGCTCAAATAAATGGAGTGCGTTTGAAACGTGTAAATAGTGGGGGGAGGGGTGGGGGGAAAGCAGATTTTATTTATTTACTGTTGTGATATTCAGTTGGAAAATTACACACATTCCTCTGTAAAAATATAAGCCAACCCACTTCCCTAATGCATATGCATTATGTACCTTAAATAAGCAACCATCTGATCCAACCATCTGAATGTGATTTAGTCCCAATAGACTTTCTAGGCACTCTGACATATATTTTGTGCTATGTTTGATAGAATTCAAGATGACTGTTCTTTTGGCAGTGACCTTTAATTTGAATGTGTCTACCACAGCCATGCTGTTTCATAATCATTGTATCTTTACAAGCTTACTAGGTATTCTTATTTCCATCTTTGAATAAAATGAAGGAAAAAAATAATCTCTGAAATATTAACACGTCTCTTCATGTTTTTATCATCTGAAATATTACTGTACTTTAATTACCAGGCTGAGAGCAAAGGGATTTTTTCACATTAGGAGAACAGAAGCTACATATTTAAGACAGATGATACACAAAGAAACATAACTGGAAAATGTCATAATAGATTTATTCTTTTTAGCAATTCCCACTGACCACGCTGAAACTTCCTTTTCTGGGGTGAACAGATTAACCGGAAAAGGCATATTATTTGATTCTTCTCTTCTCTTATTTTCATTGCACTTACTTATTTCATTGCACAAACTAACCATTGCATTACTACTCTTTAGAATTTATGTATATAATGCTTCTAAGACTCTGGAAACAATTTTTCCAATAACTCAGAGAAGTTGAATACCATTTCCAAGTCAAAGTAAATAGGTTCTCAAAATCACCATATATGAAGGCTAACCTTCTGGCCCCTAGAAAAGCTTTTATGAAGTTTTTTGGATCAATTTTGCACCATTTAAAAATTTAATTTCAGAGAGCAGATGCTTAGTTTTTTCTGCAAATGGTCCTAAATGTCACTTTTGAAAAGTTTGTTCTTAATACTCAGTGTATTATTACAACAAAAGAAAAAAACAAACAAAACAAAACAAATTTAAAAAACCACCAAAAAAAAACCAAACTAAGAAAAAGTACTTCAGACTCATTTAACCCACAGTAAATGAACACTTTCATTAGCTTTTGGAAACCTATTATACTCTAAACCAAGCCAGGCCAGTAGGTCTAATTTCCTGCTTCTGGCTCTGAATTCTTCCTATGAAATATTTTGAGTTTATGAGACTCATTGACTCAGCAGTGAGATTTGCTGTAAGACGGTTGCTAGTGCATATCTACCTGCCTTAGAGGCATAAGTCATTGCATTCTGGATGGTGGAATTGATCCAGGGAAGCTCTGTATGTATCCTATTCTGAAGAGTGCAAGGCTCTCAACACTAGAAGACCTAGGACAGATATCACATTCAGCTATGTTGAAATCATTGCATGCTGTTTTTAGGATCAGGAATTCGATGATCAATCACATTCTGAAGAATATTGTTACAGTTTTCATGAATGCTACCACAGAGGAAGTATTTGAATAATATTTGTGTAGGAAGTGTTTTAGGAGGTGTTTATGAGTCTGAGAGAATAACCAAATAGCATGGCTTATTACAAGACTGGTATTGATATTTCTGTTCCCGAGAGCTGATCATGTTAGAGAAATAGACTGCTGTGCGCTGTGGTTTAACTATTCAACTTGACAGTACTTTAGAAACAGTAGGTATACTTATACAAGGCAGAAATAACTTCCAGAAAGTCTTCAAGCTCAAGACACACTAGGAAATAGTATTGTAAAATTTCCCTACCTCAAACAGAATTCAATTAAGCAGAGAAAGAAAAGGCTGGTAGGGGAATTATGACTAAAAACACAGAGTCAGCCTGGTTTTTTATCACCTGATTCAGGTAATGAGCTACAGTGTACTACTCTGTCTTGCTGACCATAAAGAGCTGTTGAATTAACTATATTTTCTAATGGCTTAATAGAATATAAACTTTTGTAATCTCATCTGAGAAACTGAATGTTGAATGCAATATGTATTTTGAAAAAACCTTGCATGCCAAAAAGTTGAGTGATATTTTCTGCCTTCTCCATTATGTTTGTTTATCATATGTTATCTCAAAGCACATCGAAAAACTTTGATTCTCTGGTTTACAATATTAAAAAATTCTCCTCTGTCCTTTTTTCTTTCAGTAACACCTTCTTGCCTGCTTTTGGATGTCACAGGCAAGGACTTTGTTGATGGAGTGATTAAATGATGTGCAGTGTGTCCTCAGCAGTGAAGGTGATAATTACACAGAGAACGGCTTCTAAGGAGTAAGGATGTTCCCATGGAAGAGGTCTCAGAATAAAAATATCAGCTGTGTGTTACTCTCAGTAGCACTGGGCCTCTCTTCATTAGTGCCCCATCACTCTTCTGAAATTGATCCCATTTCATCCACTTTAATGAAGTTTAACAAAAAATGTTGCTGAAGAATTTCAATGTCGCCTTCTCTTTCAGTAGCACTTTCTCCAGAGCACTTCTGTTCAATAAATTAAACAAAGTGAAACAGTTACCAAACATTAAGTTCTAAAGTTTTCTTTTATTAACCAGAATGTTTACAAAAATTTTTTAAAATTCATTTTCTTTCACAATAAAACCTTTTTTTATTCTACTTTGTAATTCTAAGAATGTATCTTATGGTGTATGATATGAAATTAAATTTATGGCCCAGTCACATGATTCATTGAGCACAGAATATTTTATCTGTTCCAGTGTTGTTTATCTTTGCTGTAGGAGACGTAATGTTGTCTTCATGTCAAAAAGGCAAAGTAAAGTTGAGCTGAAATGAATGATTTTTCTTTTATTTAGATTGTATTTTTGAGCCCTCTATTTCAGAATGGAAGGAATAAAATGCAAGAAAACATCAAAATCTTGAGGTAATATCCTCACAAAACTGGGACTATATGCTGAGTCAGAACAGGGGAAAGGCCCCAAAGATTTGACCTGATTTTCTCAAGTAATAATGTGCTTTTTAATGTCATCTACCAGACATTTGCCTCTGAAGAAACTGTTAGCATGGAAATTTCTTTCAGATAGAAACCCAATATCCTCATGAACCACAGCCCAGACTGCAGAATGACAAATTGTTCAATGAAGTGCAAATGCAACAATGCTCAAAGCAAAATCCCTTTAGTAGTGCCCAGTGTTATTCAGCTTATCTGTTAGAGTACCATATGCTGAATAAGAAACAACATTCAATGCATCTGTTAAATCATATGCCAATACCAAATAACTCCAGCAAAATTACTAATACTCTACTCATATGACAACAGCCTTATTATGTCCACATACTTTTTGTACCAGGAATGAGAAAACTGAGAAATTGGAATTAATGTGTAATTTCTCAACTCATAAACACATGCTAATGAACTGAAGATGCCTATAAATCATGTAAGCAAGGTACAGTTTCTCATGATATATTCTCTTCCCTTAGGAATCCTTAATTTTGTTTAGCAAGAACAATACTATTTTTTTTTTTTTTTTTTGCGGAGGAAAGGAGAGACAAAATAAGTTGTTTTGTCAGTTTCAAGTCATATGTTCTTTTTTTTTTTGTTTCCCCTTATTGTTCTTAAAACCCTAGTACTAAGCTAGGTGCTCTATAAAGATAAAAGATTTTGAAAAGTATAAACAAGAAACTTTGTCAAAATTTTTAAATAGTTAAGAAGACAAGGATATGCTTATCCTAGAAAATCTTGGTTTATGTACAATCTGGCTGATGGGGGAAATTTTCAAACCCAGATGGTCTCATGCTGATTCTTCATTACCTATATTGGGCTATAGAGGAAAAAAAAAGAAAAGAGAAAAGAGAAAAGAGAAAAGAGAAAAGAGAAGAGAGGAGAGGAGAGGAGAGAAGAGAAGAGAGAAGAGAAGAGAAGAGAAGAGAAGAGAAGAGAAGAGAAGAGAAGAGAAGAGAAGAGAAGAGAAGAGAAGAGAAGAGAAGAGAAGAGAAGAGAAGAGAAGAGAAGAGAAGAGAAGAGAAGAGGAGAGGAGAGGAGAGGAGAGGAGAGGAGAGGAGAAGAATAAAGGCCTCTTACACACTGCAAATATGATCTGTCCATTAGACATCTATCTTATAAAATATTTATAATCAGTTCTGTCTTGGGATCTTGAGATTTGCTCTCTCCCAGTGATATTTGATAAGAGGTATTGTATCATTTCAGCATTATCCCTAAGGATTAGAGCGGGATAGCAATATTTGCACAAATACAGTTTAAGCATCTACAAATCATTTTACACCAGAAATCAACACAGAATTGATATAGAACAGAACAAACGAGCCTGAGTAAACACAGAAATACACATAAAGCATGATCTTCCCTCCCTGGCCTTGCTGAATATTTCCTTTTTCTGTTTGGAAGTATGTGAAGTATATTTCTCCCCTCCCACTGTAAAAACTGGTTCATGAGATTTTGCAGTAATGTCAACTACCTTGGAAAGAAAACCTGTTGTGTTATTTTATAAAGCTAAAATCACTCTTAATGACAAAGAAATAGTGCATGTCTTGCAGTCCCAGCAACAACCACGAGCAGCACTGTGCAGTTAGGTGCATTTGCCTGGCCAAATAAAATTTTTAATTCCACCAGAAGCTATAAAACATGGTTTAGATACGCAATGGTTAAACTGTGACAGAAGTTCTCCATACCTGCACTTGTCCTGAGAAGTACACACAGGCATGTTTGTCTTAGCTTGACCCTCTGATGGTATTCTGGATTTAAATTAAATCTGTTGAGAAGGAGGTAATGGTAAAAGTTTCTATGTTTGGTATTAAAATCTGTTATTTCAGCAAACAAAAAAACCCCAAAAACCCAAGGAATATATAGACAAAAATAAATTTGTTTTAATTGTAAAACCCTGAAAATGTAAGATCTATTATTACATAAATCCCTCAAAATTGATCCTGGATTTCAGCTCAAACTTTTTTAGATGTAACTGATAATCTTTGTAGTATGTCAAAAAGGAAGATTCTTAGTTCAGCTTTAAAAATATGATGACTATAATAACAACTGAAACAACAAATTATTTAATTGAAATTGGGCATGACCTATGAAGAACCAATGCAATTTAATTTTTTGCAAAATTTTTAATCACTTGTTTGGATTATCCGTCTTCCTCACTACGAAGATTTTAACTCTAGTAGAAATCTAAAAAATCTTAGCATTCAAATTTTAATTTAATGGCATCAAATTTTTTTTAGAATCAAAGATCTTCTGTCCTGATAATTCTCTGATGTACTTTAAATTGTTCTGAATAGGCTTTGTTCATCACTTTGAAATAATTTTTTTCTGAAGACCTTAACCAGCCTACAAAGTATAAGACATTACCCTTAATCAAGGCAAATGGAAAAGTTTTAGAATGCCTCAGGCTCTGCAGGTCAAGCAGCATTTTATTGCTCCTTCAGATGTATCATTTTCTAAATCCAAATGAGGAGACACAGAGTCTATTTCCAATTCTGATTCTAATACAAGAACTTTAATAGTCTGAAGCAATATTCCATAGAGCCACAACACAGGGAAAGACATTCCTAGCTGCTGTGAAACCCTCTGTACCTCACAGCACAATCCACATTTTCATGCAGTGTTATTCTCTTTTCCAATTTAAAGTGACATCCTCTGAGGGCCATGTTAGAAAGCAGCAGTGGGAACAAATGCCATTATGAGAGAAATCCTTCCCTGAATTGGGTTGACACTGTCTGAAACAGGCAGCAGGCCAGCAGTCCCACACCATTAGTTGAAACTCACAGCTTTCTCTCATCCCTGAAGTATAAGAAGCAGGATAAACTGAAGCAGCCTAAATCATAAATATATATTTTGAAAATGAAACTTAGACAACTAGGAGAGAAAAATCAATCTTTTTTAACACTATTCCTGATTTTTTCATATGATTTATATTCTCCTTTTAATTTTCAGAAAGCTCTTTATGAAAAATGTTTTTCAGACATAGTGGTCCTTGGTAGCCTCTAAATGATTTCTTTATTTTGTCTTTGGTGCTAGACTCTTCAGAGAGAGAGAGTGGTGCTAGACTCTTCAGAGAGAGAGAGAGACTTGGTCTTATCTCAGAACACATTTAAATTGTCTTCATGTCCAAGGATACTTTTTTACACATAGCTGAAAATAAACAAAATACCTTCACTTATTTCCTGAAATTTTCTAAATGCTGAGCTACTGCTCAAAGAATTTGCAGCTGTTCATTCACTAGAAATTTGCAGATATCCTTCAGGATGAAAATGAGCACATTCAGGAGGACAGGACTGAATTCCTAAGTGACCTGATGAATTTACAGCAGTGGACACTGTAAATTCCTGAGTAAAATGTGAACTAAAAAATTAAAAACTAAGTCCAAAATCAACAGTAGAGAAACAATGGTTTTATTTTTAATTTAAAAAAAAAGGTAACTTTTTTTTTAATTGGAGTGAAATAGTGATATTTCCTTCTTTAATATTCACCTGTTACCTAAATGATGACAAAGAAAAGCCTAAAGAACTTCCTTAGCAAAACCCTTGGTTTCGTTCAGTCTGAACAGTCTATCTTCAACACTTTTGTTAGTTTTGAACTATTGGGTGAGAGACAAGGACACTAACAGTTAGCTAAAAGCAAAACAAAGCAATCCTACCATAGCTTAAGTATTGACAAACAAATATTCAGCTATTAGAGAAGTCACAAACAAATTTAATTATCTCAGGGATGAATTTCATTAATTATATTCAGGTTTATGCTTCTATCTGAATCTAAAATTTATACTAGTGTTTAGAAGAAAGGAAATCCTTATATTTCTTAGAATTTTGTACAAAAAAGGTTGCATTTTTACCTGTCTTTGACTGTAGCATTTGTTACCAGAATAAGAAAATTTTATAGGCCCACCATTCCCCTATCAGAATTAATCTTTTGCTGAAAATGCATGCTACATCAACAACCTTAAAACTGGGCTGTTGACACTAATATCTTCATAATTAAAGGCTCTGTTTGGCCTCTTTTCTAATATGGATGTGTAGATGTATATCTGCAAAAGATTTTTCACTTGTCTACCTTAATAAAAAAAAAATCCAAGAAATAGAGGAAATTGCTGAGTAATTTAACAGGAAGACAAACAATGGCAGTGCAGTTTTCATTTAAGTCTGTGTTTTTGCATACATAAAATCCTTCTGCCATTGTTAATAGTATCAATAAATGGTTTCAAATTATTTAGGATATTTTTTTTAAATGGAGTAACACATTCCTTTAGTCCTCTGTTAAAATGTTGAGATCACTACAAACAACTCTTCTGTGGGGTGTTCATTCTCCTTTGCATCTATATAAGCAAGAATTTCAGTAAGAGGGAAGAGAACATAGTGTCAGTGTGGCAAAGTAGAATAGCAAAGAGTTTGTGCAAACAATACATGAAAAATTTCCCTTGAGGTCCCACAATGGTGTTTGGAAATTGCTCAGATCCAGCAATGTGCCAAGGGCTGCTTCAGTGACCTGCTTTGGACTGTGGAAACAACCAGCCCTGAGTTAAAGTCAGGCCTGTGAGACACTGTAGTTCCTTCCTAAAACATGCTTTTGTATCTTCATTCTTTTATACAGCTCAGATATACTCCAGCTTGAGCCTTAAAGGTAGAAAATTTTAAGAGTGCATTTTTCATACACAATCTAATCTAATCTACCTTCCAATTTTTATTGCTGTAACATATTTACAGGGACTTATATCTGTCTCACAGATGGTGTCCAAGCCAGTATTTCCATTTGCAGATCTTTTAATCTGTGACAAATGAAAACAATGAAAGATTTCGGTCTATTAAGGTTATTCTCCAGAACAGGAAAAAGAATATACTTTTTTTTTTTTTCTGATTTTTATCACTGATTGGAATTTAAAAGAAGTATGTACAAATACACCCAAAGAGATTAACATAACCGTGGGAAATCTGCCAGTTTCATTTTACTGGTTAATTACAGTTGTACTTAAATGTTTTATTGGCAAGGCCTGTACTAGAAAATTAATATGCACAGGGGTATGGGAATAGGCAATGCCACAGAGTCACTGCTACGATTACCTTGGTAACACAGATGTTTGCACAGACATTCCTGAGCACAGTTCAGGGGACAACACTGACCAAACCCAAAAAGGCAGTCTGAAGGCACCATATTTTCAGAGATTTAGCCATCTGGATGTGAGCTGTGAAATGACGCTTGTTCTCAGAGCTGAAGAGTGCTCCCTGGTTTGCTTCCTTTAATAATATAAATATAATTGTTACAGACCCATATATTGGTGCAGCTGAACTAAATTGCACCTATCTTGAGAAGATAAATGTCCCAGTATAAAAGGAGAACAATAAAAGGAATCTCAGAAAAGATCCTTGGAATTTGTGCCAACACAGGGTTCTGCTGCCTCCTGTTGTCTGGACGTGGCAGAGATTGATGACAACTCTAATGCTGGGAGTGGGCCATTAGCCGAACCAGTTATGCTTGGATTCTCTGGTTCCAGATTCACTTTCCATACCTGATCTAACTGGGAGTGTTGCTACATACCACTTGTTCCTTATTATCTTCTTCCTTTCCTTTTTTCACATTTGCTCTATGAGGGATAAGCATGGTGCAGACAACAAAACCAAACCAAAACAAAACCCTAAACAATAACAGAAACACCAAACAAAACCAAAAAACAACCCACAGAAAAGAAGTAGGATGTGAAGGAAGAGAAGCTTGTTTTGAGGAAAGAAGTAAGGCAGTACTGACAACACAAGACACTGGACCAAAATCCAAATAATATAGAACTGCATCTGAGGAAAGGAAAAAATCTCTTACTATTCTGTTTTTCAAGGGGTTTATAATGCTTTGCTTTTCCTACTGGAGAGAGTAGAGCAGTAAGGGATGCATGAAAATATCTCTGCTCCTAGGGAAGTCCTTCTGTCAAAAGATTCTTGGCCTGGTAAATGTTTTCTTTGTTGAAGAGAAAAATGTCATGGGGACTTATATCTTCCAAGGTGAGTGCATAACACTTCCAGAGAAAAGCACACAGGACAGCTCATAAAAAGAGATATATATATATATATATTTATATATATATATATATATATTTATTTATATAAATATATATAAATATATATATATATATAAATATAAATAAATATATATAAATATATATATTATATATATAAATATATAAAAATATATTTATATATTTATATATTATATATTTATATATTTATATATTTATATATTTATATATTTATATATTATATATATATAAAAATATATATAAATATAAATAAATATATATAAATATATATATATAGATATATATATATTTATATAAATTATACTTCTAGATTTGAAAAAAAAAAAACTTTAAAAGCATAGACACTAAATTTCCTTGTTACTTTAGTTATTTAAGATGTCTAGCCTATTGTTTTTCTACTATGGTTTATATTTATGGCTCACCTCTAAATCTCATAAATAAAAGATATTACATCATCCCCTTCCATGTAGATGTGGTGTTTCTTGAGGGAAAAAAGAGCCTCACAAAACACAAACTAAAAAGCCCTTTAAAAAACCTACTCCATTATTCTCCTCACTGTTTCCTGTACTTTCATTTCCCCATCTTGCTTATCTTCCATTTCTCTTCTCTCACTGTCTTTGTGTATCCCCACTTACAACAAAATATTTCATTTTTTCAGTTTTATTTCTTTTCCTGGACTCCCATAATAACTAGTTTCCTGTAGTTGCTCTTCTCTCAATATTATACTTCCTGTATTGTTCTGTATCCCCTGTCTTTACACTCTGCTTGATATTTCTCTCTACTCTGTCTAGCTGTTATTTCTCTCTATTTTTTAAATCTTAGCTTTCTCTTTTCTTCTCTCAATGTGTAAAGCCTCTACTTCCATCTAAGGATCATATCTTTTTAGTAACAAAAGATACTATTCCTTTTTTCAGGATATGTTGTGGGCAGGGCTTCATCTCTGGGACTTTTTGTGATTTCGATTTGCATAAGGGAAATCTACCATTTACTATGAGTAAAATCACACTGTTTCAACTTCAGACATGTTAAAACACAGTCTGCTGGGTTTTTTTGGTATATTGTTTATACAAAGGAATCTGCTTTTTTTCATTTCTACACTATTTCAATAAAAATTTATTGTCTATGAAAAAGCCTTGTGCATTTTTGAACCCTGTTCTGTAAACTAGCATTGAGTGAGGTATGCAAATCCTATCATCTGGTGTATCCATAGGAGGGACATGCTGACTGATAGACACATTATAGGTATCTATAATCAATAAGTAGTCTAAAGAATAGCTACGGTCACAGTTACCAAACCTTGGGTGACTGATCTTTTGTTTCTTATGTGATTGGCCAGGATTGAAAACTGTCTCCAAAACCTTTATTCTCAGGCTTACTTTACCTGCGTTCAAAAAGGATTTAGTTGCTTGGTGTTTATAAAATGTGAGCCATAGAAAGGCATGATAAAGGAGCCCCGGCTGTAAATCAGTCTCTCTTGGTTGTATAGCTTGTGCAGGCAGGCAGTTGCTGCCATTAGTATTTGGGAATAAACTCACTTGGTTACGCAGTACAGCTGTTCCGTAGAGATGAAGGCAAATCAGTCAAATTTGTTTGGGGCATTTATAGCTAAGAATGAAAAGGTATCATCTTCATCAAAAGCAACATGGCACACAGGTCAAGGGAGGTGATTCTCCCTGTCCAGCCCACCCTCATGAGACCCTGTCTGGAGGGCTGCATCCAGCTCTGGGGTCCCCAGCATAAGAAGGGCGTAGACCTGTTGTAGCTGGTCCAGAGAAGAGCCACAGAGATGATCAGAGGTCTGGAGCACCTCTCCTATGAGGACAGGCTGAGAGAGGTGGGGTAGTTCAGCCTGGAGAAGAGAAGGTTCCAGGGGCACCTTAGTAGTGCAGGATCTACAGCACCTTAGATCTACAGGAAAACTGGAGGGAGACTGTTCACAACGTCCTGTAGTGACAGGACAAGGGGTAATGGCTTCAAAGGGAAGGATGGTTAATTTAGATCAGATATATGAGAGTGGTGAAAGACTGGCTCAGGTTGCCCAGAGAGGTGGTAGTTGCCCTCTAGAGAAACACCAAGGTCAGGTTGGACAGGGTTTCAGCAATCTGATCTGGTTGAAGAAGTCCCTGTTTATTGCAGGGAGGTTGGACTAGATTTCTTTTAAAGGGTCCCTTCTAAGTCAAACCATTCTATGATTTTATGATCATCAAGGACACTTTGGTTTTGTCAGTATAATCTAAACACAATACTTTTGTTACTCATTAACATATATGTTTCATTAGGAGTCTTAAAAGGCATAGCATCATGATATTATATTATTTTAAGATTACAGTGAGTTTAAAAATGGCTGATTTTCTTCTTCCTTCAGATGGAATACATTATATTAGAATATTTTTATAGTATTATATTTTTTTTCTATTTTCTCTTGCTAACTTTTACTGAATATCATATATGATTATTAAAGACAAAATTTCACTTTGAAGTCATCTAGAAATAATGCATATAAAATAATCTTGTAAGAAGTATGACAGACATATTTTGAATTTTCAGTCAAAATCTTTCGTCAGTGTCAGATTGACTAGAAAATATTAGTGCTAGGCTTGCCTCCACAATGATTAACATACAGTCTGCAGAAGGAGCTTTCCAATCTGGAACTCAACTATCAGATATCTTATTTATGGTGTTTAGGATGGAGAACATGGTAAAAAGAATGTGTGGGAGCACAAGGTTACTTCTGGGTGTTTTTATTGTGTCAAGCCCTTACATTTACAACCTGTTTGATATTCAAACATTAAGTAGATTTGTCTTTGCCAGACTTTCTGCTTAATAAGAATGTCAAGTCTTATGTCAAATTCTTCCAGAGCTGCAAAAAGCAAAACTCAAGTAGTATTTGTAAAGGCAAAAGAGAGACATATTTTAGATCTTTACCCCTTTTATGATAAATCTTTATTTTTCAGTGACAGTTTCCTTCAGTATCAGATGTGACATCAGAAATTATGTCAGTGCAGTTTTGTGCTACATTAGCATACTGACCTCCTAATGGATAGGAATTTTGCCTTTGATGTTTAAAGGTCATTAGCTTCCTTCTAAATGTCTATTTTTTCCCATGCTGCTCTTTTACATAAATGCTTAACCTTGAATCTATAGGTTGCTTTTTCATCATGCATGAATATTTAACATTGAATTCAGTGCCTGTCATTTAATAACTAGAGGAAAGACTTTCAGATATCAGCTTTAGCCAGCTGAAGGTCAATTTTTGTCTTCATTTATCAAAGCTCCAATTATCCCCCACCCCTCTCATTTTAACTGGGAAATGGTACTGTTAAACAAAAATATAAGTAAAAAGTATCCAAATAACAAAGGTTAATATGAAATGGCAAAGTGGTTCCCTGTAGGGCAACTTGGCAAACCCTGACAGCAATACATATTTTTACTTAGATCTCAAATAAAACAACAATAGTCAGCACTTAATGAGTTTATATCACATTTTATGTCTTTCTACACATCACTTGATATTTTGTTGTCTGCTGTTGCTTTTAGAGATTTCCCTTGTTGATAATGTTTTTGTGTTGCTACCAGGTCTAATTTGGCTTTCAGATAAGCTTTTGAATTTTTTATAATAAAGTAATTTACAGATGCTAGAAGATAAATTAACACTGCAAATGCAGTTAAATTGCATAATCACACAGATTGATTTTGTGTTAGCCTTTGAGATGTATAGATACCTTGTGGCACCTCTGTCAAGAAAAGGCTGTGAAAGCAAAAAACCTTTCAATTACTCTGGAAAACAAGGAAAAGCATGTCAAAGGATAAGAGAAATAGTACAGCTGTTTGACTGAAATGCCTGTGGTTTATAATGTTCAATATGCAGGTAGCATTCAATATTGACATAAACTGTCTCCCCATACAGCATATACCACGTAATACTTTTTCACATAAATCTCAGTTTGTATGTACAGCAAAAGGTGGGATTTATTTGTTTGTTTGTTTGGTTGGTTTGTTTTGGCATTGTCATTGATTAGGAAGGAAAATAATAATAATGAAGACTTCAGTGACTTTTGCAGATTTGTTATGTTCAGAGGAGACTTCTTGAAACAATTAGGGCATCCCAGGATTAATGTGATCTGGAGAATATGTCCAAGAACATGTGCGGAATACAAAATTATCCCTCTAGTGGATAAAAACATTTCAGTTAATGCAAGGAGCTTAGAAGTCTAGCATGAGAATAAGTGCAATTTAGCTGCTAACATCTCATGAGCAGAACACTGTCACTTGCAGGGACACTGAGTGGTAACCACAGCCTTGTCTCAGTATGTTCTGTGTTGCAGTCATGGGGATAGATATGCCAAGAATTTCAATTCATGAGATGGGACTTTTACAGATTTTACATACCAGATGCTGGTATGTAAACATTGCCTTTAGCTGGTGGCTAAGGGAGTAAACAGCCCTGTATTTATCATCAGAGAAAATAAACTACTTCAGTCTGAAAAAAAAAATTCGAAATAATTAATTTTACTAAATTCAGAAAAGCAGTTGTATACTCAGAAGCATAAAGCCACAAAGATAATGCAGGACAAGTCCTGGTGATGTAGATAATTGAGCAACACATAAGTGATCTGAAAGCAGCTTGTAACTAATAACTTACTAATGCTCACTGTAAGTCACCATCTCTGGTGAGGCTCAAATGCACTGGTCTAGAGATCTTGGAGCTTATGTTTTTGTAATGTTGTCCTTTCAAAAGAAAATGTATGAGTTCATCATGAAAAGGGGGTAAATCACAACATTGTATAGAGCCCACAACAGCAAAGAACACAAAAACAGGGTAAGAAAAGTGGGAAAAATGTTTTCAGGGCAAATATAAAACCCGATCAAAAAACTTGTAAAAGAGAAAACTCAAAAATACATAGTATGGTAAATATACCTTCAGAAACAGGAAAGTGAAGGCAATCAAATGAATAAGGCAATGCATGGGAAATGGAGAAATACCTATGTGCAGTAACTTGCAGAATTAGGTTTATTCAGTTTTTCCTGGAACTATAATAGAGTTCATATATAGAAATAACATTTTCAGGTGGACATTTCATGGTTGGATGAGAATTAGATTTTGTCACACGTTTGCACTCATTTATTTTGCTGCTATTTTTAAAAAATATTATCTTTGATTCTTTGTCTCATTTTTAATTCACTAACAGTTATGGAGAAGAAATTCAGTTAATAATATATAAACATTCAGTGACAGAATATGTATTTAATAATACTTTTATAGATAATTGGCAGCCACATATCTTGTGTAAGGTGTTGACAAATTTCAATAAAACACATCTGAAAATAAACAAGAAGCAATGTGACATTTGTACTTCTAACATTCTTATGTTAATATGTTGATGCATATAATGAAAGCTTTGAGTGTTTCTGAGAATGCAGTAAGAAACAAATTGCTTATAACTGAACCAATAGGGCAAAAAGAACATGTTCTCTGTTATGCTATGTGAAATGTAGTTTAAAAAAAGCCCCAAAGACCAAACACATGAAATGCTAATATTTTCTCTCAAAAAAAATGTAAAAAACCCAGAGTGCTTTGTCTAATTTAACTAATTTTCCATCAAAAAGAAATAAGTTTTTATAAAATACCATGTAAACATGAACTACACAGTACTATTTCAGGTACCATTAAGGTATAGATTCACACATAGGTAATAGTCTGACTTAGAGCCTGAAATCTAACTGGAGAATTTGCAGCTTGTTAAAGGTCAGCTTTAAAGGAATTTGTTCTTAGTCAGAACATGTGCTGGGCAGATTTTTGCATGTGAGGCAAAGGACAATTTATAATTAAGGGAAAAAACGCAGCAGTTTATAGGAAAGGTGTTTTATAAGTACGTGGATATAAGTTAGGGAGATATATAATTGTCAGACAAGATGAGACTCAACATTTGAATAGGAAAGTTAGAGGTTTTTTTCTGTATATAACAATCTACTTGATTTAATGCATTTACCCTTTTTAAAACAGTTAGAACCTAAAGTCAGATTGTTTCTGTTCTGCAAGGAAACACTGACACAAGACAAAACTGGACATACCCAAACAAAAGGGAGAGACAGTGTCAGCCTCTGTGGCTGAATAGAAGAGCAATGCAAGGAAAGAGAAAAACTGAAAGAGAAAATAATGTCTCTTGGGGTTACTGTTTCACTGTTTCCCTAGACTCTCTGCAAATGAATATTGTCTTAAAAAAAAAGAGTTTCCTGGAAAGGAAACAGAAGTAAAGCTGGAATGAATAAAATAATAGAAATACAGAATCATAAATAATTTATGTTGGAATAAAACCCTAAGATTACTGACTGTTAAGCCAGCACTTCCAAGTCCACCACTAAACCACGTCCATATCTATGTGCCTTTTAAATACCTTCAGGGAACTGACTCACACTCAAAGAATCATAGAATCATAAAATCACAGAATGTTTTGGATTTCAGGGATCATTCAAATATCATCTATAAAAGCATCTCTGTTGTGAGCAGGGACCTTTCACTAGATCAAATTGCTAAAACTCCATCCCCCACGAGTTTGAACACTGCCAATGACAAGGCATCCACAATATTTCTGAGCCACCTGTTCCAGTGTATCACCACCGTCACTGTAAAAAATTCCTTCCATTTGTTAAATTGAAACCTACCCTCTTTCAGTTTAAAATCATTTCCTCATGTCCTGTCACCATTGAACTTTATAGAAAGCATCTCTTTAACCATTGGAAGCCCATAATAAGATTTGTCATTCTTCTTCTCAACCCTCTCAGCCTTTCTTCACAGTAGATGTTCCAGCCCTCTGATTATTTTTGTGGCCCTCCTCTAGACCTGCTCTAGCAAGTCCTTTTCGTTCTTGTCCTGTGGGTCCCAGAGCTGGATGCAGTGTTCCAGGTGGGCTCTCATGAGAGCAGAGGGGCAAAATCACCTTCCTTGACCTCCTGCCCACAGGTTTTTTTAATGCAGTCAAGAATATTTTTGACTCTCTGGGCTGTAACTGGAATGCGCATCAACAAGGAAGAGTCAACTCTGAACAGCTGATGAAAAATACACTTGAAAGAGAGTTAGAAAAGGGAACTAAAAAATGTTCTAAGAAGGCAGAAAAATATTTTACTACTTTTGAGGCGGGAAGGAATCACCCCTTCAGACTTTGTATTTGCAGCGGTTAACCGTTCAGGGCTAAGCATCTAGAACTATTGGTTCTCTTTCATAAGTGCAGATTGGCAGGCATCCTCCATAGAGATCATTGCTCCTTTCATCTTGACTAGTTTCCTTAGGCTGGCATCAATTACCTTCCACAGAGGCCTCTCTTTACTGAGAACAGGGGTTTGAATAGCTAACATTAGGTAATAAGAAGCCTGCCTTTATATTATAGTGGTCCTCCACACTATTTCTGACAAAGCAAAAAATTTATATAGAAATTATATATCTCACCATTGTGATGGGATAGAACTCTGTTCTATCACATTGTGTGTGATAGAACTTCACGACAAAAATGGCATTGTGTCACCTTTTAACATCATTCTCTATCAACAAGAGCATATTCTACTTTCTTTGAAAAGTTTCCAGCTCAATGTATTGATAAACCACACCTTTTAGTGAATGTGCAATTGCAGAGAAAGTTCACAGGGCAGGGGAGGGATAAAGACTCTTTAAAAAGATGCCAAAAAAAGTTCCTCTACTAGTCCTGAAAAAAATCATTAAGACATTTAGAAAAGCACCTCTCCTTAGAAATATTTTATAAAAGAAGACAAAGTGGTTTTGTAATATATTTAACAGTTTATAAGAAAACAAAAGTATAAAGGCTTGTATTCTATTAGTTCTTGATGGATTAATAAAGCATTGGTAGAATTATGAAATCTGCCTATTTAAAGCAATTATTTGTAAATTGAAAACCTTTCGGACTAAATTTATTATGTATCTCTTTGAAGCAAACTGTTCTACACTAATTTAATACTGTTCTATTACTTGTGCTCTTGCTATTTTTCCATACACTAGAATTTTCTGTCTCAGTGCTGAAATAAACACAATTTAATATACAGTTTAAAATTTTGTGAGTAGAACTTTATTTTTTTTTAATATTCAATAAACATTACTCCATCATTTCTGTAAGAAATTTTCTCTGACCCATTGCATGTGCTCTGTTGCTCCATAAATTTATTAATAGTTCCGAGTAAAGAATGTCTAGATAAATCAACAGCACTGGCTCCCATGCAACCTTGCATTTTCCTTGAAGGCATCTCATGCAAGAACTGACCAAGTAGAGACTGGCTGACCTGATCAAATATGACATAACCACTACATGAGTCATGATAAATGAGGGTTACTACACCTCCAAACTTCCTTCATAATCCTATTGCAACCTAGATTCTTCCATTAAATACAATTGTGTATTAGAGATGCTGTTCTGTGATAACTTCCAGTCTATTGCTAGATGAGGTATGTTTAGTTGCAATATCATTTTGCCAATTTAATTTTAGGAAGGTGGGTTTCTGTGCATAAGAAAATGTACTTCTGTCTATCATTCCTCTGAACAAAAACATTTACTACAAAACCAAATGTACTGCAAGAAAGAGAAGCATGTCAGGCATCTGAAAGAGGAAAAAAATTATGCTTGGATGAGCCAAAAAGTACTAGGAAAATATGTAAGAAAGAACCACATGTTAAAAGAAGTAAAAGGAAGTTTAAAACACCTATATATTTGACGAGTCCTTTGTAAGTACAAAAGGAAGTAGAGAGAGCAATATAAACATTAAAGTACAGCTCCTTATTAGCATATGAGGGGTTCACACAAAACATGATTCAAGCCTAAAAATAACATAAAGATTACCTCTGAACAGTTGAATTGACAGGTTCTAGGCTAGTTCCTTCCAGCTAAACTTCAGGTGCTCTAGTGTTCATAGCTGAGGCCAGGTCAATGCAATAATCAGGGGTTAGATGTTGAGACTGTGGTGCTTTGTGTCAGCCTAAATCCCCATGTCAGGGAGGAGGAGCGGGGAGGATATCCCTTCTGCACTTCACTCATTTCTCCCAGTAAGGAGTGATGTGACCTGGCTCTCACTTTGCCTCGCTGAAGCAGCTGTGTACAACAATCTAACAGCAATATCATGAGCTTTGATACTCTCCCACACAGAATTACGTCAATAACAGATATTTATATACTGCTACTGAATTGAATGAGAACCATTTTATGGGTTCAAACTAAAATATAAAATCTGAAAGATATCAGCTTAATTAAGAAATGAATGTCAATAACCCTGTTTGATTCAAACCAAAAATGTTAAAAATACCTTGGAAGAAGAGTCCTGCCTTCATTTTATCAGGTTTTTACTTGGCTAATAACTGGGCAAGCAGTCTGAACCATCTGAGCGCTTTGCTCCTCTAGAAAAGTGCCTTCATGACCACTCTGTAGAGGTTTTCAGACAGAGACATTAATTACTTGTCTCTTCTGTCTTGCTAAAATTGTGCTTTCCAATTTTGATTTGGAATACCAAGACAATGAAGGATGCTCAGGCCATCTTATATGAAGTGCCATTAGAGATATATGGTGACCAGAAAACTGAAATTCTTTGCCATTTATATTTTGAGGGTTATTGGAAGCTCTTTCCTGACTATTTGTTTACTGCTCCTAATGGCTTTTTAAAAGACATTGCAATATTCGCCGATCCTGGAGAGGAGTGGGACAATATGGTATCTAATGTGTCCTTAGCACCTTAGGGTGAAGATTCACCTCAAGTACAGAGGTTTAGAAGTCCATAATGTAAACATTTATAGCTGAGCTGATTATCCAGTGCTTGCTTTATAGACAATGGAGAAAAAAGTGTTACTTTTAAGAAATGATTCATCTGAGGACACCTAAAATCATAGAATAATTTAGATTGAAAAAGACCCATAAGATCATCAAGTCAAACCATTAACCCAGCACCATCAAGTCCACCCCTAAACCTGTCCCCAAGTGCCACACCTACACGTCTTTAAATACCTCCAGGGGTGGTAACTCAAACACCTCCCTGGTCAGCTTCTTCCAACATGCGACAACCCTTTCTATGAAGAAGTTTTTCCTAATATCCAACCTAAACTTCCCCTGGTGCCATTGAGGGAATTCCCTCTTGTCCTACTATATGATATTTGGATAAGAGACTGACCTCCACCTTGCTACAACCTCCTTTCAGGTAGTTGTAGAGAGTGATAAAACTGAATCAGTTTTGTGCTGAAATTACCCGTGTTTCTTCATTGACTATAAGGACAAACTAAAAATCTGGCTCAGACATTGTTCACTTCATAATTTAGGCCTGCTTTTAAAGAGATAAATCTGACCCAGTGTCATAAATGCCCACTGCAGACATGTCAAAATTTAGGCAAAAAAGTGTTATTTTAAAGAATAAAATTTAATAACATTTCAGATAAGAAAGCTACAATATTTTTACATTTTCTGGGATTCATATAACTTTGATAAATATTTCTCATATTAAACAGTATGCCGTCTTGAAACAGTGATTTTCTTGACAGATGATTAAAGGAAACATAATAATTGAAATAATTTGGCATCCTGAAAGGGTTCTGTCTTATAGTCCACACAGCCCATCAAAACTGTGATCACTGGAATGAACTTTTTTATACATTTCTTCTTTTTTCTCTGTCAGGTTAATATTTTGTTTAATAGAGGAAAGTAACAGTTTAAGTGAAAATTGACAGGGATAATTTAGCTCCTAAATAAGTAATTTTATGCTAAATTGTAGTATAGCTGATGTACCCTGACCTTCTTGAAAATACAGGGACTTGTATTTAATTTTGGATGCATGTACATAAGTGAAATTATTTACCATTAGCTTTTATTTCAGAAATGGCAGACTTTCTTATAAGTGGCTGTATGAATAAATAGTGTTTCCTCACAGATTATAGTAAGCATACTGTCAAAGAATACATTATGCACACTATTGTGTCAGAAATATGGCATCTCACTGTAGCAAGCTAAAAACTGCTTAAATATAAATCAAGCACTTACTGAAAAGGAATAGAAAAAAACAGATTAATGAGAACTCCAAGCACCATTTTGTTTCATCTCCTTTGTACAGAGCAAGTGACACACAGATATATGCAGTGGTTTATTGAAGGGTAGTTTTTAAAGCTCAATTCATTAACAGATTTCATGAAGATTATGACATTTGAGAAGAAAGAATTGACTTTTTTGCTTGTTTTTGTTCTCTGATATTCAACATGACCTGCTAGGAATAAATGCAGCTTTGATTGTTTAATCCCCATTGGGAAGTATGCAGGTAGTTTTATGAAAAACTGATTGCTGTGTAGAGGTGAAGCAACAAGAAAAGCGTAAAATAAGACCTTGAGCAGAAATCTGGATATTAAGAAAGCTAAAATGAGTTGGTTCACCAAGAGGACAGAGAGGAGAGAAGAGAGCATTTTCATTTAGCAGAAGTTTGTAGCATATGAAAGGAAAAAATAAAAAGAGATCAGGACAACTGACAGCCTTCTCTGTCACAAGCTCTGAGTATCTCCTCTTTGAGCTTCTGGAAACAGATCACATATTTCCAGAAATAGCAGGTTCTGAGTGAGTCTAATGTTATATTTGCTACTCCATGCTATTTTAAAATTTGGAAGGCTAACGTTTGTACTGTGAACTGTGGGATTGTGCCATCATTTACGAGACACAGAACCCTTTGCCAAGCTCCTTATCACACCCCAACTCATCACTGAAGCCAGACTTTGATGCAAAAACCACAATTAAACAGACAGCAAGATAAGAGAAGAGAGCAAGAAAAGTGACACCCCACATCACTGTGATACTCTGGAACCACATGGAGGAACATTCAACAAATTCAGAGTAAAATCTGAATTCCAGAGCAAGTCTAGAAGATAGTACTGGTTAGAATCTAAACTGGAGAAACAACCCTACTTATTGCATGACCAGAAGGAAAATGGGGTGAGGAAGTAGAGAAAGTTTAGCAGGCTCATGAAAACCAGTGAGATGGATATAGCTGGAAAACTTGGAGGCTAACAAAGGGAAAGCATAACAAATATCTGTTCCACTTCTTTATGAGGCATCCCCTTTTGGTGTTTTTTGAAAATAGAGTGCAAAACTTAGTACCAAAATTTGAAAAAAATTTTCTGAATTAGATGACTTAAAAATCACTGAAAGTACTTTTATGCATAACTAGCAATGATACCTTTATATATAACTATAAACATCTAATAGTGTATAGCTTGCAGAAAATCTGCAAGAATTAACAGTGTGGTTTCCTTCATATGAGGTCAGAACTAAATCCCTGCAATGTTAAGGTGATTAGTTAGTTAAGCATTTAAAAAATGGTACAGATAGCAAGATTAAAAAAAACCACTGAAAGTGTCCAGAAATATTATACTTCCATGGAAAAATATTTGCATTCTGACAGAGCTGCAAGCTCAGTAAGATCTTTTTATCTATTTTACGAAAGTCAGGCTTGCACTGTTGATATTAGCAAATAAACCCTTATTCTTTCCTTTCCTTGCCCAATCTGAACAGTTGTTTTGAATTAACTTTTCATGTAACAAGTAACATTGCTTGTTCACCCATTATTTAGAAACTGTCTTGAGAAGACATTAGGTGAGTAGAGGAGATAATCTATCATTCAAAATACTTTTCTAGTCATATTGTTGAATATAAGAAGGAACATAAAAATGACTAGAAGATTCTCATATTTCTGTTAGCAGATTGTCAGAGCCCAATATTACTTGACAAGGTTAATTTTTGATATTCCACATGCAGAGAGTTTAATGTTTAATACCAAGTTCACTTACATGCGTATATTTGACATTACACAGGATTTTGGCTTATCCAAGAGATATATCAGTGTACTGAAATCACAATGCAAGTACACTGAGCAGACTATAGTAATTGCAATATGCACAATACAAATATGATTCCTGTTAATGATCTCTGTTTGTTCACTGTCATGACACTGGGTGTCCATAGCCACCAAGAAGAAATACATGGGTTGAAGCCGACTCAAGCCCACTGCTTTCTTCAAAGTCTGTTCTGTGGGTTGGTTGGTTTTTACACTGGGTTGGGCTTAGCCACATATACTCTTCTCATGGGGATGGTGCTGTGCAGGGCTGGGAGTTGGATGGGACTATCCTTGTAGATGCCTTCCAATTAATCTTATTCCATGATTCTCAGATTGTCTCATACTAATCCAAGAAGACGTTCACAGCCTTTTGGTTAACACTAGAAAAACTGTTTACACAGCAGATACACCCACTCAACTCTCAACACTTGTTGACCCAAACAACCAATACAGCCATTTATCTAAAACAATGGTCACTCTGTGGTTTGTGTTGACCTAAGTTTGACTTTCCCTACAATAGTTCTGATCACTTCCTGTGCTTTTCTAGCTTGGACTTCAGCTTCATGAATACACCTTCTATGTCCATTTCCTCCAAGACTTCCTCCATTGTAGGCAATTATTGTTAAACCACAGAGACTTTTAAACTTAATCTTCTAGAGAAGGAAGCAGAATCTGCCTGAATTGCAAGTGTGGCTGATGGAAACCCATCCAAAATAGACAGAGGAGTGCAGCCTCCACCAAAAACCTAGAAATTAAGCAATAACTGAAGAAATTAAATGTTAAAATCCATCAGATAACTATTAATTCTAAGTAGACTCTGGAAAATATTTTTATTTTTCTTTTCTTTACCGGTTCGCTTACTTTACATTTCAGAGGGCTGAGGAGAGCTCCAGTCAGGAAGACCAGTATGCTGCAAGGTTGGGGCAGTATCGTGCACCACTTGAAATGCCTTTCGCATTGTCAGTGTCCCGGGAGGTCTGGGCTTTGTGGTTTTCTGAACCCTAACCCTAGACGTAACCCTAACCGTAACCCGAGGCGCAGCCTAAGAATCAGCATTGGTCTGAAGTGAGTTCCAGTCAGGCAAACAGGAGTGCTGTAAGGGTGGGGCAGTTTCATGGTCCCCTTGGCATGCCTTTTTCTTTGTCAGTGTCCCTGGAGCTCTGGGCTTTGTGGTTTTCTCAACCCTAACCCTAGGCAGAACCCTAACCCAGCCGTAATCCTAGGTGTAGCCAGAAACTGGCATTGTACAGAGGCAATTGCAAGGCAGAAAGAAGAGAGATATGCAAGGTTGGGGCAGTGTCGTGCTCCCCTTGGCATGCCTTTTGCACTGTCAGTGTCCCTGGAGCTCTGAGCTTTGTGGTTATCTGAACCCTAACCCAAGGCGCAACCTAAGAACAGCGTTGGGCTGAGGCGAGTTCCAATCAGGAAAACAGGAAGACTGAAAGGAAGGGGCAGTGTCGTGGTCCCCTTGGCATGCCTTTTGCATTGTCAGTGTCCCTGGAGCTCTGGGCTTTGTGGCTTTCCAAATCCTAATGCTAGGCATAACCCTACCCCCAACCCTAACCATAGGCACAGCTCAAGAAGGAGCTTTGGGCCGAGGCCAGTTCCAATCAGGAAAACAGGAAGGCTGCATTTTTGGGGCAGTGCTGTGCTCCCCGTGGAATGCCTTTCTCATTGTCACTGTCCCTGGAGCTCTGGGCATTCTGGTTTTCCAAACCCTAAAACCAGGCGGAACCCTAACACTAGGCGCAGCCTAAGAAACAGTACTGGGCTGAGGCGAGTTCCAGTAAGGAAAACCTGAAGGCTGCATTGTAGGGGGAATTCGTCATTCCCCTTGGCAGGCCTTTTGCACTGTCAGAGTACTTGAAGCTCTGGGCTTTGTGGCTATCTGAACCCTAGCCCTAGGCCTAACCCTAGCCTTAACCGTAACACTTGGTGCAGCGTGAGAAAGAGCATTGGGCTGGGGCAAGTTCCAATCAGGAAAACACGAAGGCCGCATGTTTGGGGCAGTGCCGTGGTCCCCTTGGCATGCCTTTTGCATTGTCACTGTAACCGGAGCTGTGGGCTTTGTGGTTATCTGAACCCTAACCCTAGGCGTAACCCTAACCCTAACAATAGGCGCAGCCTAAAAAACAGCATTGGGCTGAGGCAAGTCCCGGTAAGGAAAGCATGAAGGCTGCATTGTAGGGGGAATTCGTTGTACCCCTGGCAGGCCTTTTGCACAGTCAGTGTACTTGGAGTTCTGGGCTTTTTGGCTTTCTGAACTCTAATCCTAGGTGTAAACCTTACCCTAACCCTAACCCGAGGCACAGCCTAAGAAACAGCATTGGGCTGAGGCGAGTTCCAATCAGGAAAACATGAAGGATGCAAGGTGGATGCAGTGCTGTACTCCCCTTGGCATGCCTTTGGCATTGTCAGTGTCCCTGGAGCTCTGGGCTTGCGGTTTTCTGAACTCTAACCTTAACCTTAACCCTAGGCGTAAGCCTAACCCTAATCCTAACCCTCACCCTAGGCACCGGCTAACAAACAGCACTTGGCTGAGGCGAGTTCCAACCAGGAAAACATGTCAGCTGCACTGTTGGGGCAGTGCCACGCTCCCCTTGGCATGCCTTTTTCTTTGTCAGTGTCCCTGGAGCTCTGGGCTTTGTGGTTTTCTTAATCCTAACCCCAGGCATAACCCTAACCCTGTGTTTTAACATAAGGTGGCTTTGTTTTACTGAATTTGGCTGTAAACTGAGCTACACTTTCTAATACTAACTATGTATAATAAAAGTTATACTTTGCAATTACATCAGAAAAATCCTGCATTAGTTTTTTATGTGCCATGCTTAAGGTTTCTCCAGAGTTTTGTTTTTTCTAAGCTAAATGAAGCCTTCCCTTATGTCCTTACAAAGTCAAAGATTTGCTAAGAACCTCAGAATTAGGGAAAAATTACTTATCAGCATAAAATTTCTTATTAGCCACAAAGGTGCAAGCTGAAATAACTTGGAGAGTAGAGGAGGATTATAAGTCCAAATTTTTGTCAATGTGACACCAAATGAAACCAATATAAATTAGAATAATGGCAAAAATCCCCTGTGGAGTTGTGCCAGATGTTAACCAGAGTATCTGTGATCTGAATCCACTCTTAATACTTTAATAGAAACATTAAGGGACTGTATCAGTTACCACCAAGCACACCATATAAAATGTGTAGCCTTAGCTGCCTACAGAGCAAAAATCTGTTAGTCTGCCGTGCTTCTATAATTCTCGAAAGCATTTAGAGACACACTGCATAGACTGGCTTTTTTCATGCTTATTTTTGCTATTGCATGGCAATATTTCAAAGCTGTATTGATTTCTTTTGTTTCTATTATTGGTTAATATTACAGGAAGTCATCAAGAGTATTAGTATAGAACTGAACAGAGATATCAGTGCTTTTCCACAGAAACAAACAAATCCTTTGTGATTTCATCTAGGAATAGATGTATGTTAAAAGTTTTACCATTGAAATAGCATGGACACATAGCCTGATAGAATCCTTCAGATGTGTTTCCACACCTGTTAAAGAACTTTCAAAAACTACTAATGTCAAATAAAAGTGCAGCTTTACAGTCAGGGAATTAATAGACTGTTTTGTTCTTTTGGTTTTGTTGTATTGGTTTTTTTTCCACAGGGGATTTATCTCCAGGTTAAGTGTTTTCCTATTATAAACTTGTAATATGGAATTTATATTCCTTAGTAATTGGGTTGATAGGAATCCAGTGCTCATTATAATCTGGGAATATAAGAGTTAGTGAAGAGAAGATTCCTCAAGGGGCATATTTTTCAACTGACCCTGTTCTAACACATCAAACTTCTTAGGATGTTAAACTTGCACCTGGCAAGTGGGTTTTTTTAGTGGTAGTAGCTCATTTTGAATCTTTTTGCTCATCATTGCCTCAATCTCTACCAACCATATCTGTTCTGTTCTTATGTCAATAGCAAGGCATGACAGATTATGCTGAAGCCACCAGCATGCTCGGAATACTAGTAACCAGAAAAATCATATCCAATTAAGGTAAAT
Source organism: Corvus hawaiiensis (assembly GCF_020740725.1). Taxonomy (NCBI): domain Eukaryota; kingdom Metazoa; phylum Chordata; class Aves; order Passeriformes; family Corvidae; genus Corvus; species Corvus hawaiiensis. Next base: position 47,913,016 of record NC_063216.1, read on the forward strand.
GAAGCTCTCAGGCTCTAGCAAGAATACAGGGTGATGTCTAAAAATAAGCAACCATTTTCTAACACACTGCCTATATTTCTGCCTGAATGAGTTATAGTTTATAAATAGCTGGTATTTGAGGGAGAAATAGGAATGTTTAAGTTATTTCTGTCTACTGGAATTTGTGAAATAAGGGCTTGTGTGAAGGACAACAAGTCATCTCCTATCAAATACATGCAATTTAATATTGAAGGATGTTTTATTTCTCTGTGGATTGGCTGTTTTGATTAGCTGAATTTTCATGTCCTGTGAGTTGTTGCAAAAAAAAAAAAAAAAACAAGGTGTCAATATTTCTGGATATTTATTATTAGTGGGAGATGTGGGGAAACCCCAGCAATTTACCCAAGAAAACTTTTTCAGTTATATATTCAAGTATTTTAAATAATGTGGTTTAGCTACAGTGGAAAGGACAAAAAGAAGTACTCTGAAGGAACACTCTGATGCTAAGGTCAGGAAAGGCAGGCTGCAAAGAATATTTGCTTGCTGACTGTTTTGCTGAATCACAGAATCATTGAATGGTGTGGGTTGGAAAGGGACCTCAAAGACCATCTTCTTCCAATCCCCCTGCCTTGGGCAGGGACACCTTCCTCTAGACCAGGTTGCTCAGAGTCCCATCCAACCTGGCCTTGTACATTCTCAGGGATGGGACATCCGCAACTTCTGTGGGCAACCTGTTCCAGTGCCTCAAGATGCTCACAGTAAAGAATTTCTTCCTAATATTTAAACTTTGTCTCTTTCAGTTTGAAGCCATTCCTCCTTGTCCTATCACTACATGCCTTTGTAAAAAATTTCTCTCCATCTTACTTGTAGGCTCCCTTCAGGAACTGGAAGCCTACAATTAGGTGACCCCAAAGCCTTCTCTTGACTGAAACCTAACAAACTACTGGAAACTGATGGCTGAGATCCAAATTCAAATGAGGCTGTTCTGACAAGATACATGAACAAGGGGGAATTTAATTTATAAGTACTCCTATTTTAATCTTTTACTTCCAATAGGCCATTTTCTCAGTTTTTGATCAAGTAGAATCTTGGTGCACCTGAAAACTCTCAGGTTCTTCAGGTGTGCTCATTTTAAAGGAAAGGAGCAGGTAGGTCTTCAAAACTCTGGCCAAGTCGGGTATCTGCCTTCATGGATGGATGAACTTTTCAACCAGGGTGAACCATGAGCATTGAGAAGAAGAATATGGCACAGCAATGTGCAATCTGGTTGTAATTTCCCAGATTACAGACACTGACATGGCTTTCTCCAAGGTAGCTACTGGAATGGAGCCTGGAATGGGGAAGAGCTCCTGTATTCACTTCTCAAAGCAAGCATGCTCAAAATAATTCAAAGCTCCACAAGCTGCTGAAAAACTAGTAAGAATAATTAAGATAAACTCAAGTGTGCTTTACCTCAGAGCTCCATTGCAGTTTTAAGTTATGAGGATTTTGACACTATCTTGCTGTACAGTTTTGCAGATTTGCAGTGCAGATTCTAACATATCAAACCTCATGATAGCATTATCTCTGTTTTCTGCTTTGTCCATCATTTTTTGCTCAGTGGTAGGTGATAGTAGAATTTCCTTGATTCCTGCCCAGAAATAGAATGACTACAGGAGGCAAAAAATCTCCTAATGAGGTTTCAAAGAAAAGATTAACTAGAAAATGAAGGCATCTGTGTGTGACAGTGGAATCAACATTAGTTGTTTTTCAGTGTATCAGAATTTCTATTAAACAATAACCATACTTGTCTGTGCTTACTCCTAGAATATATCTGCTCTACTCACTGTTTCATTGTGAATATTTTAGTGATAACTAAAACAGCAAGAAAAATGATGTGCACCTGTTCTTGAGTGTCACTATGCCAGGGTGTATGATGTCTAAGATTGTGAACCTGAACACAACATTATGCACACAGCTTTCAGAGCAGAACTTTCTTTCAGTGGCTGGCACCATCTACATGGATATACCTTTTGCTCTCTCACAAACACATCTTTGAGTATGGGCTTGCCTTCTTACATATCCCTCTGCTTGATTGCTACAAAGAGTGTGTATGTGCGCATGTGTCTTTATGTTCAAGAATGGATTCAAAAAGAAGTAATTCATCAAGTAGACTTCTAGCAGAGAGTTGATAGGTCTTTGGAACAATTACCTATGTTGGCCATACATAGGGAGTTTGTATAACATAAATCTGACTATTTGTATCTATCCTATAAAAATAAAGATGAAAATGAATGTCAGACACACAACTGTTACATATAAGTTTAACTGCAAAAATCCTTTCATTTCATTAACTTTTACACATTCTTCACATGCCTAATTCTCCATGCAACTTCTTTCCACCGGATGGAAAAAGAAGTCAGTTTCTTGTAGCCATAAGTCGTCCCTGGAAGTAAATTGTCAGTGAATGGTATTTTCAAATGGTTCATAGTGCCTGCATCTTACTAAGAAAAATTATTGTCTTAATATCATTGCAAATTACAACAGAAATATTATGCATACTAGAGTTATTCTGAATGTTTTATTTAGAAAAGCATTGAATCTAAAAAAACATATCATTTAAAAATTAACACCACAGTGTTCCATACATTCTTAAAAATTAAAGCTGTCTGTCCTGGCTGTATTTACTTATGAAAAATAGTTCAGCTTTAAATAAAGTCATAAAAATTGCATTCTTCTCATTTCTAGAGGTAATCAGCTATGACATTCAGTGATAAATCTCTGCTCTATTCATTTTCTTATTCTTCTAGGAAAATAAAAATGAAATGTTTATAAAGGTGATGATCAGAGCAGCTGTAATGCAATCTCCACCCTTTCTTTCAGCCATTTTAAAGCTGAATGCATGCTGAGAGAGTTTGGAGGCTCTTTATAAGATATCCTGAGAAGTTTAAGAAAAATTATTTCATTTTTATTACTTTTGTTTACCTGGTTTTTTCCATTCTTTTTAAAAATTTATTTTCAGCTGTATTAAATGAATGTCTGAAAAATATTTCTGCAGGTTTTCATAACATGTATAAGGTCATTGGAACCCATCCCTACTCCAGCTGTAGCTTTTTGCTTGCAGTGGAAAAAGCTCTAAGAAGAGGGTTTAGACCACTGCTATTGATCTAATGAAATACTTAAATGTGAGAAGAAAGATTATAATATTAGCTTGCTTACTTTGAGAGATGATGATGTTTCTATGCTTCTTAATGATAGGTAAAAAACATATACACATTGTGTATATCTTGTCTAAGATACATAGGGGAAAGCAAATCCATATATAAAGCTTTGTTTAGTTCAGTTTAGAAGACTGATGGTTTTTCATTCTGAAGAATGGATGGGTTATTGATGGTTTCTTTAACAAATAAGGTAATATTTTTATTTCTACATGAATGAATGCAGAAATAGTATTAATTTATTCCCAATAATTTATATGGCAGTTGTACAGTATAAATCAGCTGTCATCACTAGATTATGCTGCTTTCTTGGATCTGATATTAGGCTCACATTATTCGAAATCAACAGTAATGAAGCGCAATTTACGATTTTTCTTCCACCAGAAAGATATTTATCTTGAAAATAGGTAAGAAAACATAAATACCTAAAAATATTGACCCTGTTGAGGAGTCATGAGAAAAAAAACTTAAAGATCTTATGTTTACTTTAAACCTACTTAAAAATAGGCACAAATAATGCATTACATAAAGAGATTAAAATTCAAAACTTCAATTAAATCTCCAGACGGATGTCTGTTCGTGACATATAGAGCTCAAAAGATTCAAACTGGAATTCTTCTGCATTTATATATTCTGCATTTTATGCTTCATACAGTTTCCTTAATTTTTTCCCATGAAGGTGGTAGAGGTGAGCCCTTTCAATCAACAGAGGAGTAATTACTCTGAATTTGGATAATGACATAAAGATGGTTAGAAACACCACCCCGTAACATCACTCCCCATTTTCATTGTTATTTTGCAGATTATTCTGAGTTAGAAGCAGCCCACAACGATAATCAAGTCCAGCTCCTAGGCGAATAGTCCATACTAAGATTGAACCCACAGCCTCAGTGTTACAGTAATAGTTATAGTGCCCAGGTAACCTCCTTTACATTGTGGCTCTTTCTGATTAAAGGGAAGTATTCTAAAGAACAGCACTGGTGGATTTGTCTCTGGCTCTCTGTATAAACATTAAATAATTTGGTTATAGCTAACACAACTTATCTGCCTTTAACAGTGTAAATCTTAGACAGCTTCTATTAAGCAAATCAACTGCATTTCCTCAATGATCCAAATAGATGGAAAATTTATATCCTGTCTTACAATGAAAAAATCCCCCAGAGAAGTTACTTTTAGTTTTGACTAGACAGAAAAGTTAAATTGTATTTTAGATGTTTAATGTGAGGGATAATGGATCCCCTTCCAGTTTGTGTTAAGTACTCAAGAATAACTGGTGATATGTTTCAGAAGAGAGAGTTGGACTCTTCTGTTCATGTGAAATAATTTCAGGTCAGAAAAACACCCCAACAACAATATTAATAACAATAATATAACAGCAATGACAATAACAACAACAACAACAACCACCACCACCACCACCACAACAACAACAACATAATAATAATACATAAAACTGCTGACAGTTGTGGTTCCTGCAGAACCACATTAGCGAGTCTTGGGCCCAGATTGTCCAAAAACGTATCATGACAATTGTAACTTTGGGTTTATCTCCATCTGCTTGATACCAAAAAGAGGTTTTTTTCCCCATGGGTGTTTAACAGGCAGTACAATATAATAGTAAACATGAAAAATGCTGAAAGTGCTTATTAATGCAAATAGAAATGTGTGTTTAATAGGAGAATCTGACATTTTTGACATTCTGACATTCAAGTAAGGAATTTGCTGGATCTTGCAACACTACAAAAATTAATCCATATATTCTCCTTATTTCACAAAAATGTACTTAATGCACTGAGTACCAATGTTGTGTGTTGACTTTCACTACTCCTGAACTGTAACATTACAGGCATTATGTCATTAAATTATTACAATTCAAAGAGCCTTCCTTGATGATGAGTAAAAAGATCTCCCATCTACTATTTTTTTTCAACAGTCATAAAATTAGCTATTCCCACACATACTCAGTTACTCAACAATAAGTCTATCCTTAGTACTTCTGCAGACAACCTGAAAATCTTTGAGGTATTGTTTCATTTGGAGGGATATACCAGGACAATACTAAATTGTGATAATGGCTATGTATGCAAACAGTTTTGAAACAATAATTTACATCCCTCTTCTTAAATGTTAAAAAATACTGCTAAATTAAGTCAATTTTGTCCTATTGAAGAACAAGTAAAAGTGGTGACTTGGATTTGAAACTAGGACCTATTTGTCATTAAGATGATGGAAAAAGGGTGTTTAGAAACAAAATATAGATAATCAGACTTGTCTTGTCTGGTATTACTTGGAAAAATAATCAGATATCAATATGAGGGAGAAGGAAAAACTGACACAGCTGAAAAGAATAATGTACAGAAATGTGAAATAATAAAATATGATATACTGCCCAAGAAAAACAAAATATTTGCATTCTGTGTAGCCTCCCTATTATCTAAGCATCAGGGTGAAATTTTCTCTGTAAAGCTGTAGACCTTGAGATACTGAAAATTAGAAACTTAAAAAAAAAAAGAAAGCAAAAGGCAGCTTTTTGATTTTTTTTTAAGATTTCTATAACAATGAGAAACTAAAATTGAAGACTGTCACCACACTTGAACCCTGACTGGTTCAATCAACAGCACAGTATTTTTCATGCAGAATTTAATCATACACAACATCTAAATATTGAGATTTTATGCATACTAATGTGTAACACCACAGTTTCAGCTTTATAAAAATGCAAATGTAACCACACACACCTCAAAATAATCACAGTTTTCACTAGCAATTGCTTTAGACTTGTTAACAGATGCTGCTGTAATTAAAAAAAAAAATCTTTACCTCTTATATTTTGAGTGAGGCTCCTAATGTAGCTTTTCCAGCACATGCAAGTATAAAATTTGCGATTTCTATATACTAGCATCATTTTCTGTGTTGTCTTTACATGTAGACAGTCTCCTTGGCTTATCACTCCTGTAACGGCATATTAGGCTGGGGGTCTAAAAATTAATTTGAGAGAAGGAAAGCAAACCTGAAAATTAAACAGCTATGGAACTAGAAAGACACAGGAGCACATGGGTCAAGTAAGATATTTACTGTAAAATCATCCAAGGAACACTTAGCCTTACAACTACCATATATGTCATAATATACTGCATAATGTTCTTTGATTAATTTCAGATGTCAGTACAATGGTCAAAAACCAGACTAAGTGCAGTGTCCTACAAAAAAAGAACAGAACAAAAAACAACTATATCAGATAAAACAGGATTATTTGCCTTCTATGGATCATTGGCATGGCTCTCTCCTGTATCATTAAAGTATTCTAGTAATACCCTCATTGTACCATCCCCAAATACTGAGTATTGTCTGCAGAGAAGGTTCGGGGCCTCTAAAGCTTTCCTTGATAATTTCTTTTGTGACAGTGAAGGCATGTAAGGAAGTAAAAGCTCTCTGATCACAATTATTCAGAAAATAACTTCTTATTGCCTTGTGAGCCTATGAGTTTGCACGAGAAGGGAAAATGTATGTGTACTATGGAAGAGCCATTTGTCGGATTGTATTAGAGCATGTGGATGTGGTGGTAAGTCTTCCTTCAGCCCAGGTTTTTTCAGGAATGTATAAAATGTTTTAATCTGGAAGACTTAAATGTTTAAAGCTCACTAAGGTGATCTTTTTCTTTGATGAAATACATGTGGGAAACTTGAAAAGTCTTTTGTAATGTGAATTTTATGCTTCTAACTCATCTTGCATACACATACACTATTTATTGTTCTTGTAATCAATGCTAAGAGTTATTTCTCAACATAACACAACACAAGCAGAATGTTTTTGTGACCACTGAAAAAAAAGAGATCCCTAGGAGTTTGAGTTCTTCAGGTTTTGAGATTGTTGACTTACATGAACTTAAAATTTGTATTTGTTGCTATTCTTTAAATTTTCTTCTCCAGCCTCGACCCATAACATGCTTTAATTCTCAAATTATATTTGAATTACTAGCAGGTATTCAGTGCTCAGTTTGACTAATTCTCAGTGGGCAGCCTTAAACTTTAGCAAAGATTTCTAACATGCCTGAGAAAATTAAAGAAGTGTGCGGTACAGAAAACAATAGATAATTAGCATGAAAGTAGAATTTCTGAATGCACATTTACAGTTTTTTTTCTCTAATTAGAGATGAGGAAGTGCACGCTGATTTCATTCAGTACATGCCTGGGATTCTTCTCTCCCAACTTTAATGAACATTGCAATGAGTTTCTTTATGCTACTAAGACTTTCCCAGATGATCAGCATTTTATGAACATGGGCCTTATCTGTGGCATTTTATGGTTTATCTCTGATTCTTCTTCTTCTGTGTCATTTTTGGATTGTCTTGAGTTTCTCCCGCTTATTCAACCAAGGCTGACACAAAATCAGGAACACAGTTTATATGAGATGGTTCTAAAATTTGCCACTGTTTTAGTAGGTTTGTACAGACCTGCAGATCACTCATCATGTTTGTTAGCTATAAAACTAATATAAATATTCTGGAGCAGAAAAGAAAATGAGAGGCTAGAACTAAACAAGAATTTATTTAATTGTCAAACTTCATGACCTCTTTCTTTATGAAAGTGGGATGATAAGAGAAGGCTTAAAGACCCTCATTAAAGCACCCCAGAAATAATTGAATCTTGTGTTAATTTATACCAACTCCTGTAAGTGCATGCATTCTGCAGGTGCTTTAGAAGTACATTCAAATGCTGATAACATTAGTGCCACCGCTCCTTCTGGCATGACAGACCACAGGAATTACTTTAAAACACCAGCTTTGTGAACATCCGGAATTAGGAAATTGAAGTATTCCCTTTGATTACTTTGATTTACATCCAAGCTGCTCATAAATGTCCCACTCAAGTGTCAGACGATTCAAATCAGAGAGCTGCAATAAGTACTTCTTTTCTGACTCAGCACTTTTTCCCCAAATAATCTTAAAATCGAGAATCTCTGAGATCCAAAGTCAGGTTATAAAAATTCATTCATCTAATAGAGTGGAAGTAGTTTTCAAGAGTGACCAAATTTATGTTAAACATAACTGACAAGGACTCTGCAGAATGTTTAGCCTGTGTTTTCCCAGATCAAGGAATCTCCATCTGTCTTGGTTCTTAGCTGCCAAGGAGCACCAGCAATGTCAGGAATTCATACAGGCTTTAAGGAAGTCACGTTTAACTTCTGTTAATCCACTGTTACAAAGAATTCATCTCATATGGAAATTTTCCCGTACATGGCTGCCGACTCTACAGACAACAACTGAGATAACTCTTGGTTAAAAAGTGTCTGAATGACGGCTCTTATTACCTCAGTGTCAAAAGGGGCAACTGAGTGAAATGAAGCTGAGGAAGACAAGACAAAAAAGGATGATGAAAAAGACAGCTAAAGGTTCTTTCATGCACATTCAGTGGCTATACCAGGGTTTGAATCCTTGGAATTCTACAGGGAAACACAATCCTTTCCATATAAATGATATTAGGAATATTGGCCATTTCAGTCATAATCAAGAGCAGATGAAGGAAGGAAACAAGTCTCTTTAATGGTCTATTCATGCTGCTATGAGAAAGAGAGAAAGATGGCCTGCAGACAGGGATATAAGGGTTCTGTGATGGATAAGTTTTGCTCTACACAGTACAGGTTAGACTTTGATTCATTTATGTACTGTTAAAAATATATATATTTATACAAATCCTTCATACTCCTAATCACTTATAGTCTGAGCTGTGTATAATGGTCCTTTTATTTTACCATGCCTTCTTCTGTCATATCTTAAAAATCCTCATCTCTTCCAGTGAAGCTGTGCTATCAATTGATATGTGGCAAAGGCAAGCACTCATTTTACAGAAAATAGGATAGATGAAAGCACTGAAATGCCATGGTGATGAACAACATAAAGGAATCTACAGATATAATAAAGTATGAATAAGATTAGATAACACCATGGAGGAATTAAGAAAGCATCTGTTTACAAGGTTTATTATACATATTTAGAAAAAATACCATCTCTTCTGAAAACAAGTTGTCTCACTTTACAACAACCAAATAGATTCATAACTATTCTATTTTTTTAGAAATGTCATAATGTGAATTTCCCTAAACTGAAGGCTAGGCATGGATGAGTAGTGCATACCATTTTAAAGAGTTTAACTTTTTCAAGAAAAGGCAGAGTTTATTAAATATGTAAGTTGCAATGTACATAAAATTCACATACAAATCACTATTACATTTTTGTCTGCCAATTTCACACTAAGGATTTCTGCCAGAAAATTAGGTCAAATTATTTAAGATCAGTTTTCATGTGCTGCCTGAGGCTCACGGCTAAAAAAAATATGGAATCCTATTTGTTGCTTTTACACTGAAACAGATTTTTATGAGAAATAATGTAAACCAGAAAGTTTATGTGTTTGTATTTTATATATTGCAGTAAACTTTAATAACTAATTACTATGCCTTGCCCCTTGGAACAGCTGAAAGCAGGCATGTTTTCTCACTCAAGAACAGATGCACCATACGCTAGCCTCCTTTTTGTAGTAGATGGACAGGGAGGGTTGAAAAAACCCGGGTGTATGAATGCAATATTGAAGGTGTGTCAGGTTAGAAACAATCACTTGAGTTATCTCTATGGTAGTGCTTTTCAACTATTCCAATGGTATCTCTTCACAGTGGATTGTTGTCTGGGATTTACAGAACAGAAAGCATGAGCCTTTCTTGCTAGAAAGAGCTGGACTGAGTCCATCAGGTTGGCTGTAGTTTCTGTGCTGACACTGTTCTTTTAAGCCATTCAAGTTCTTTATCTGCACAGCTGCTGTTTCACTTATTAGTATTCTACAAAGGAGATCACTCTAGCATAGTTCACTCCAGGACTGCTCTCAAAGGCAAACTGGATGAAACTTTGAACTGCATGCTTCTCCAATATTATTCCAGTTGAATTTGTACTTTCACGTGACCACATGCACCTATCAGGGCAGACACCACACATGTTTCATCTTGTGCTAGAAAAATACTTCTTTAGCAAGCTGAAACTTACTTCATGATGTCATAGACGGACCAAAAAATCATTATCTTGTTTTCAGTCGCAATTATTTCCAAACAACACCATATCTATGCTGTATTTCTAAAGACTAAACTTCCCAGTCTTCCATAGTACTTCTCTGCACTTTTTTGTCTTTCTTCTATCAGCATTCATTACTAGGAAAAAAAAAATTTCCCTACTGCGCAGCTTTCACTTCTACCTCTAGATATTTGGCTTTTCTTTTGACTCTTTCTCCCAGCAGTAACAAAAGGAAGAGTAACTTTGAATGCTGGACAGTATCCCCAACATAAATGAGGTCTTAATTTGAAATCCACATTTAAAAGTCATCATTTTCCTTGCAAGTTAAGGTCATTGCAATTTTTCAAAAAGGATATTTTTACTTTCAATAGTATATTTTAGTATATTAGTTTAGAAATACGTTGCCCAGTGCTGTCAGCTAGACAATTATATTGACCGGTGTTAGATCAGCAACACAAGGTTTTGGTACCAAGAAAATTTCAAATATTCTCAACCATCCTAACCAATTAATTGTGCATTGGGAAAAACAAAAAGAAATCTTTACACAAAATATTATTTTTATACATTATGAGGCATTTTAAAAGTATGTTTCATTAGCTCTAATTAATGCTGATAGCACATCACAGGGAACGCAATCCTGCCGATGCTGGAAAAAGTTTTTACAGTAGATACATATATACATATATACTCAATTTGAAAACTTACTCTAAAATTTCTACAATGGAAGTTACCATGTTAAGGAAACTTCCCTGTCCAGCCACCCAGGCACTCTGGCAGTCACACCACTCACCACTTGAGCTGGGACCAAAGCCCCTCCACAGCTACACACACCACACTCACACATTCAGATCAGGTGTCCTTACTGGCTTGACCCCAGCTCCACTCCCATCGCAGAGTCTCAGATGTCCAGATCCTTAAAAATAATTTAATCATGGAGAAATAACTAAATTACCAAATAACAGATCAATCTGGGTACCTCTGTGGAGAGACCCAGAACAAAGGAAACTGGTTTATACCCTTACAAGTCTAAGCATGGGGAAGTCTGGGGTCGTTGGCTTATGCTGTGTCTCTGAGTGTTTGGTCCCCTGGCTGTGCCACAGGTACCTGGACCCTTTTAAGCAAAGGGCTGGCAGTTCATGGCTTCTTTTCTGAGACTGCTGACACCCAGAGCTCAACTTGCAGCTCACCCTGCAGCTGCACACTGAGCTACCTGCACTGTGCTCCTCAGCACTACTACTACTACTAATTTTTCTCCCTAGTTCTCTGTCCATACCGGCATTTGCTTAAAAAGAAGTCTTGTTTTGGGCTTTAATTTCAAACTCTAACCCACAAAGAAAATGTCCTTCTAATATCTCTGAAACCATAGTTGTGAATTTTTCATCTCATCAGTCAAAGATTTCTAAACCTTCCACCAGTAAGGAAAATGAAAACTGTACTCATAAAGGACCACATGGACTTCAGCTGGTGAAAATCAACAGTTAAAATAAACTTAGAGCCCATCACTGTCTGTATCAATTGATTGCTTGCATGCATTCTTCTTTCACAGGTCTGTCTGTTTTATGAATCTATTTGTATATTTGCCATCTATGACATCCTGTAGCAACAAGTTTCACAATTCAGCTGATTTGTGTAAAAAATATTGCCTTTTGTATCCTTTAACATCTGGTTCCCAGGAAGTTCTTTTGATATACTTATGCACATATTCTAATCCACTCAGGACTTTATTGACTAACTAATTCCAGCTGCCTCTTTTTCTAACTATAGAGACTGTTTGCACAAAAAAAATCCTACTCCATAAGTTTTATTATTCTTTTTACCATAGTCTGTTTTTATATATTCTACTGAGACTAGAAGGAGATACAGAACTGCAAAGTGTTTACCCATTTCTCTAAATATGCTCTTAAATTGTTTATTCCTTTCCTAGTCATTCAAAATTCCATATTCAGGTTTTTTGAGCACTTCCTAGAATGGATCTGATATTTTTGTAGAATTGTCTACAATGAGTCTGGAATCACTTTCCTGAATGGTAGTAAGTTATTTAGGTTCTCTCATTGTTTATATACATAGATGTTATTCCATCTGCTCGTTATTCTACATTTATCACCACTGAATTTCATCTTTTACTGCTCCTTCAGTCTTGTAAACTTGTGCAATTTTTCATTGCCAGATTTTGCTTTTACTACCCTGAATAGTTTAATGCTACCAGAAAACTTTGTCACCTCACTACTCACCTGTTTTGAAGAAAGCTTATGAATATGTGCAATAAATGAGCATGTGAGAAAATGCAATGTGCAATGAATTTACAGAAGTGTCTAGCTCTGACTTCCCCCATTTTTCCCCTTTTTCCACACCACTGCAGCCACTTCATCATCCAAGAACTATACAGGATTGCAGAGAGACAAAAGATAATTATTCATCAATTTAGCGATGGAAGAACAGTGCTAAAAACAGAAAAAATATACGCAATATGTTTTCTAGCATTTCTAGTGGAGATAGTTCTTCCTTAAAGGTAGGATCATGTGGTGCCAATAGCCCAGAAAAACCCTAAGTGAATGACTGCTCTTTCGTTTAATATTCAGGTGGGGTTTTTTACAGAATGAAATTTGTTTCTTTCTTTGTTTCCTACTAATGTAACATCTCAAAGTTACACTTTCATTTGCATATTTCAGTGCTGAAGTACTACCTGAGAGAGGTGAAGTATGCAAGTATCCACAAAGCTGTGCTTTCTCTTTTTTGTTTCTGGATTGTTGATTGCTGTTTTTGGGAACTTACCAGAGACTCAAAAGACTGTACCAATGTCAGCATGGTTGTTCCTAAACTGAGCATCATGACATAAATGTCAGCAGATAAGAAGAGAGTCCCTGCAAACAATAAAACCCAGTGAAATGTTAACTGGAGATTAACACACAGGGCATTGCAAGGCAAGGAGAAGAAAAGTTTTTAGAACATACTGCTAATGTAGTCTCATTTTAGATACCTTTAAGTACCAAATACTACTTTCAAATGGTATGTTGTTACTAGAAAGCTAGTCAAAAGCATGTTCTGGGTTTAGGTACATGTATCTATTTAAAGTTATAGGCTTGGCTTGTTGTTCTGTTCTAGTTCTTTGCTTGGCTTATTATTGCAGAGCTTTTTAATTGAATGTAGTGTATAACCAGTTTTATTGCCTACGTAGACACATGTACTTCTAGAAACAAATCAAATATATGAGGGAATAGGAACTTTTATTTCTATTTTTTTAAGAAGAGAAAAAAATTATCAGTTACTGTTCTTTGTTGATGTAATGACAATTCAAGGTCTTATTAAACTACAGAGAATCTTTCAATCTGGAATTTTGCATAAACTTTTATGTAGTTTATTACTGAATAGAACTTATGAAGAAATTGACTTCAAATTGTCTGTTTCTATCTACAGCTTAGTTAAGACCCTGTGTTGTAATTTCTCAGATATTTTTTCTTGCTACATTACCAAACTTCACTTTATAGGTTGCACTTACTAATGAAACGAAGAAAAGTTTCCTAAGTAACAATGTTCTACTTGAGCCTAGCCAAGTGAGAGGCAGAGGAAGAGCTACCTTCTTTTCAAAACTGGGAATTGGTCATGGTAAGAACACAACAGTTCATTAGGTGATTTATTCATGTCCTAGTTTTGCCTGTGGTAGAGTTAATTTTCTTCACAGGGCATAGTACGAGGGTCTGTTTTGGTTTTGTGCTGAAAACACTGTTGATAATAGAGAGGTGTTTTCATTATTGCTGAGTAGTGTTTTTACAAAGTCAAGGCCTTTCCGGTTTCTTGTATTGCTCCGACACTGAGGAGACACAACAAGTTTGGAGGTGACATAGCTGTTGGGACAGCTGAACCCAGCTTCCCAAAGGTGTATTCCATAGCATATGGCATCATACTCAGTATATATAAGTGAGGGGAAGAAGGAGGAAGGGGGTATTTTCAGAGTAATAGCATTTGTCTGCCCAAGTCAAAGTTACACATGTTGGAGCCCTGCTTTCCTGGAGACGACTGAACATCTGCCCATGGGAAGTGGTGAATGAATTCCTTATTTTGTGGTGCTTCTGTGCATGGTTGCTGCTTTACTTATTAAACAGTCTTTAACTCCAGCCACGACTTTTTATCTTTTATTTTTTCAATTCTCTCCTCATTTCTGCTGGTGTGGGAGTGAGAGTGTGACTGAGTGGTACTTAGTTGCTGGTTGGGATTAAACTGTGAAAACTCATTTATTTAGAACAGCAGTTTTATAGTGAGCAAACAGCTATTGCTTTACCTGTTTGGGTTTTAGCTTACCTTTCTATGATTGCTGTAATGTCCGTTGTTACAATCACTTTGATATATTGTTTAAATGACAGAGACTAATATGCAGTAGTTATCATTTTTAGCCTGAACTAATGTGTAGCACTAGACCAAAGATGAAGTGTGTAGCTGTGGAGATGGGGAATGATAGCAAAGACCTTGACAGTGTGGGCACAGGATGAAAGCAGAGGCTTCAGGCAATCAGGCTTTTGGTGTAGTTTCAGCAAACAGTTTCTAATGATCAGAAGAATTTAATTTTGGAGGCCTAGTAAAACTTGGTTTTAAGGAAAACAAAAAGGCTGTTATCCAACATATATAAACTGCACTATACATAGAAAAAAATGGAAAACATAAAAATGGCACCAAGTGGATCCTACCATGAATAAAAAGAACATAGCAGTGTCATGGTTCTGGTGACAGTTTTTGGATGTTGATAACTCAGCTTAAAGCTGATGCCTTTTCCTTGTCTTAAAATCAAGAATCAAACATGGTTAGAAGGGAAAAAGGGATTTTACCTCTGTATTTATTTTAAGGATCCTTAGGTGCACCACGTCCAGGTGGAATGTGCCAAAATGCACCCCGCAGTGCACACATAAAATCGATTTGGTATATCATTATAGGTCTTACTAATTAGGATATCTATCAAACAGTCCCCAGTGAGAGGCTCGAGTGAGCCCCCCTCCCCAAGGAGCCTTCCCCTGGATGGTTCTATCTTAGTTTACAGAATGTGTTCTGGAGAGGACCTTGGGGTCTGGGGCATTCTGATCCCTAACTACAAAGCTTCTAAGATGTTCAGTCTCCTAGCTTGACAAATAAGTCTAAGAATGTAGGCAAAAAGCCACTAAAAATATAAAAATCATAAAAAGGTATATAAAAGGGGTATAAAAGAAAAGGCAAAAAATCATCATGGCATCAAAGCTATGCCACCTGCTTCTTGGAAGACTGGCTCCATCAACTTTAGGACCTACAGAAGTACTGAAAGAGTGAGTGTATTCCCAAAGAAACTATTAGACACTAAAAAGTTTGTGTATATCAGCATTAAATGTTTCATTAAAACTTCTTTTTTCTTGCAATAATTACCCAATTTGGTTACTGTCATTATAAATCAAGTGATATTTTTTAATAGTTTAACTATCCTTTCACTAGCCTAATAAAAAATTATTGCATTAAATATGAAGATAGTTTCCTTAGCCCACAGAAGCTGCAGTGTATGACTCATCTGGTGCCCTGCCCTGGAGTTCTGGGAGGAGTTTGGAAACAACCACTGAAGACAGTTCTTGAGTATAGAGAGAGAGACCAGTGAGATCTTATAAATTTGGTGTATCATATGGCTACTATTGCCTGTACCAGATACTTTTTCCATGGACTTTTTAGTACTTCCATTGATTATATGTGCAAAAAAATATATGTAGGAGCATGCTACAAAAATCTGAAAATGTCACTGCCAGTTATCTGTTGAGGACCAAAATTTTCTGAAGAAGAGTTTTGGCTTTATCAATGGATAAAGATTTTCACTATCACCTCTCTAATTTTTCATTTTTATTTTTAAGAAAGGGCTATTCAAAAACTATTAGGAATGAGTGAGGTAAAATTCATGCTTTGGAGAACAGACAAAATGGCTGATTTTTGCAAGAGGATACTCTCATTGCAGTTTAGGAACAGGACTTAATGAGAAGTCAAGCAGTGGAAGGGGGGCAGGGACTTATTCCTGCTTTAATGGTAGATTCTCATTCTTCCATCTAGTTCTTCTGTGAACAACTGCAAGAAATGCAGACCTGATGGGCCAAATTCCAGCTGGTGGTTACTTCTCAGTGCAAGCCAGTGTTATGCCTTATTTGGAATGCAAGCCAATGAAACAGATTTCTCCTGCCTCATTGCAGTCAACAGCATCAAATGGCAGTCAGAAAAAAAAAAAATCTGTGTCCTGGCTGAATGCACTCATCTTTTTGAAGTGTAATACATTTTCATGCTTCTTATAATAGAGATGTGTTACATATTCTGCTTTTTACAATTTTCCTTCTGTTTTCATCTAGATTCCTACTGTCAAGCTGATTTTCCCATAGAAGATAGTAGGCATTCAATGGGAGATATCTGTTCTGGAGGCATGCTTTATTTTTGCAACTGTTAACTGTGGGATGGACACTCACTGTTTCCCACAGGTCAAATGTGTCATGGATTTTAAGCTGAGGAAATAATAAAACTTATACAGACCTTATACAGACCTGTCAGGAGACCAGTTTGAGCCAGCTAAAGGTTTTAAGCTCAAGATATTAATGTATTATCCTATTTGTCATGGTTTAGGAATGGTATTCCCCAATTCACTACCCCTACCAAGTCTCTCCAAAACCACATGCTACTCCCCTTCCCCTCCCCTTTCCTCCTGTAGTAGGATGAATTTGAGAATTGGAGGCACAAAAGGCAAAAATCTCAGGCTGACATAAGAAAAAATTACTGGAAACAGCAATGATATAAGAAAATAACCAGTAACAGCAAAAAATTAATAACAAAAGTTATGAGAAAATAAATTATTCATGGGGAAAAACATCCCTGATAAAAGACACTCCACCATGTTTTCTCAATTGGAAGGAACCCTTTCTCCTCAGAAGAAAGAGACTCCCTTCCTCCTGTGCCCAGCAACAATGTGAGATGGTACAGAATAACTCATTAACCCTATCTTGGCTGGAACCACGACACTATGCTAAGAATAATAATTTTATTTTCACTAGAGTAGGTATCTGAATAACAGTTTTTGCCAAAACAAGACATGGCCATGATTTAAAGATGCCACTATTTTTTATAATGTTTTAATGCTTTACATCACTCTGAAGTATGATAGGTGTTGTAAAGCTGATGCAGACAAAAAGAAGAAAAAGTAAAATGTTAAAGACCCTTTGCGTCAATATTGTCATCCTGAGCTATATATTAAACGGTGGAAAGATGATCTTATAGCTCTTTTCCAGCCTAAATGGTTCTGTGAATCTGTGGCAGATGGACTTCAATGATGGTGACTGGGAGAGGTTGCAGAACAAACAGCAGAAGGAGTGACTCAAACTCTGAGGTGTTTCTTGGTCAGAAATGCATTAAAATATGGAGTCAGTAATTAAGATTTAATTTAACTGTAATCCTCATCAATACTCTCTACCATTTTTATATATTATTTTTTCTCTGTGTTCTCTTTCATGTTAAGAAAACATCTGAAGGATATCCAAAAAGGAGATATTAAATTAATCTCATATATCAAAAGCACAATGAGCTGTTCTAGGCTCCACTGCTTGGAATCAAAGCTCTTCACCTGATTTCTGCAGCACTCTATGTCCTGTGCACTCCTTCTTCATGGAGGAAAGAAAGAAATAAATTAGTTTTCTTTTACTACCTCTCCAACTTATTAAAAGAAACATGAAGAAACCATGAATCACTCTGTGACATGAATGAGGAGGAAATAGTCTGAAAAGAATTCACTTGTAGTGAAATAAACTCACATAACATGAAATGAAAACCTTAATGTACTTCATGGTGTTTCTAAGGATTTATACTCTATTGCTAGCAAAGAACAAATCAAGATATGGTACAAAAAATTTGCATACAGAAACTGCTCAGAAAAGACAATTTGCTTTACACTACCCTCCACTTTCTAATATCCCTCTCCTTGTTCACAGTAAAACATTTTATTACACTCTGTGAATCTTACCGTCTCAATGATAAATTCTCGTCTGGAATAAAGACTTGGTGGTAGAGAAGTATCATAACCATAACATTACCAAATCTCAAACTAGATTTCCTCATTCTTACAAAATTCTACAGTTTCCTGATCTTTGCAATGTACCAATGGATGGAGAAGCTTCAAGTGTGTGTTATTTGGGAGAACAGCACTGTAGGAATGACAGAAAAGTCAGTGCTTAAAATGCTAAATTGTGCCCCAGTACATTTCTGCCTTCAGAAAAAGAAAGACAGAGGAAGAAGTTGCTTAAAAAGAACTCATTTATAATGAAAAGGCACTGGAATAAAAGTCTTAATTTTTTTGCCATTTTTATAAGGTATTCTATATTCTGATTAAAATGAACAGCTGAACCCCAGTATAGTCTTATCATAGTTAGAAGCTGATATGTGACATTAAAACTTAATGGATTGTTACTGTACATACAACTGACATGTACAAGATACAAAAAGTCTATTTATCCAAAGATAAGAAAATGAATTTATTACATCAACAGGTGCTGCAAGAAAAGCATAGAAAGTAAAACAGATAAAAGCACTGTGTTCACTAGATAAAACTTTCTTAGTAATTTTAATGCAATATCATTGACCACAATTGTTTCACTTTCAGCCATTAAAGAGAAATTAAAAAACCACAACAAAAATCAAGTTTATTTGCTTTTAAGAAAAGCCTACTTGGTGCTGTAAATAACTGAAATACATATTTTATTAAAACAGTTAGTATATTCAACTCCTTAAAACTAACATATTTAATACATAAAATATTCAGAGCATTGTGTATTCCAAAAAATTACTAAGCTAATATTTAAGAAGATGTTTCTTTTGCTCAGAGGCTCTATGTGTAGTCTTGAAAGCCATAAAAAGCAAGACTGCAACAGTATGAGGCTGTGGGGAAAAAAAGCCCTTTAGTTTATGCCGCTGACAGTTTTTGACTCCTGTACATGTAGATGTTCCAGGTGTCTATGCCCCGAATATGTTGCAGAAGATGAAAAACAAAGATGTGGATCCTGGGAACAAAGAGTCTGTTGGAACCAGGTAACATCCATGGTGTTATTTCCCCCTGACCTGAACACGAGAGCATAAGGCTGGGGCAGAGAGTAAGGGGAGTATATCCAGGGGTGTAACAGCTTCCTGCTGCAACAATCCAAGCACATAACATACTTTCATCTGGCCTTTTGGATAAACACTAGTAGTGGGGATAATACTGGTAGAGGCAACAAGATTTAAGAGGTAAAATTTCAGCAAATAAACCTGGAATATATATACATAGCTGGTAAGAGTAAATTTTCCTAAAGGGAAGGGGAATTCCCAAAATGAATGGCATGTAAAATTTAATTTACTATTTGATTTTTAAAATTATCTCTCTGGCCAGTGCATCTGATACTTACATCCTCACACACACTTTTAGATTTCCCTCTTTCACATGTAAATCCTCTCCAGCCCCATTATGGTGTCCTAAAAAAGTAGGAAGCGAAACTATTGGCTTCTTATCTGTTTCAGTCTCACACCACAGAGCACAGATCTCATCAACACTCATGCAATCAATGTGGTTATAACCAATGCTGCTTGCCTTTGCCATGGTTAAAATTGAGGTAATTGTTTTTCTTCCTTCTCTCTGTTGAATTGGATTCAAAGGCAATGATTCTAAAATGCATCCAACTTCTAAAATATTATGCAACCATGTGTGAAGAGTTATTTAATACTCTTTAAGTATTAAAGAGTATTGCTAGCATGTGTGAAGAGCTTTTCAATAGCTAGTCCTTTGTCTCAGATCTGTATTTGTGTACTGAAGACGTATTAATTTGTTTTATAGAGAAAGTCTGTCATGATCTAATTTGTCCCATTAGGCACTTGGTCTAACATTTTCACAAGCACTGTTTCCTCATATTTGTGAAAATTTGGTTGACATTTGAGAGTTGAAAATTGCAGCCTTCTTCATCAGACTGAAAATAAAATGACCATAAAGCAAACTATTCACTTTTCTTTTCGGTTTTGGAGATACGTGTATGTATACTTACATATTTGCAGAGTTGTCACTGTCTAACACAATATAAAAGACACAAAAAGGAAAGAAAAATGGGAATGGGTTAAAACTGTAAATAAACTTGAACTATCAGACTTCTGCAACTTGTGTTGAATTTAAAATGTCATTACACAACACTCTTTAACTGTACCTTTAATATCTGAAGGTGGAAAATTGTAATGTCTTTGAAAGAATGTTTGCAATGGAACAAGTGTTCAATGAAATACAGCAAAATTCCTATATTAACTTTAATAAAGCTCTCAATAGGATCAAAAGCTTTTGTAGATTTAAAAAACAGATAGTATGTTTTCAACCACTGTGGGGCTTTTTAAATTTCATTTTTTCAGGTTCTTGCAAGTTTATTATTAAACATTTGGATTCCCATATACATTCACAGAATGTGAAGATCCTATAAAACCAGCCTGAGACCAAAGCATGTGCAAGTCCTAATCCCCAAGTCCCTAATCAAAATACCCAAAACTTTACAAACCACAGTACCTGTGAATAACCAACCAATGGCTAGACATCACACTCCAAGTTTTGCAAATCCTTCATGTTTTTATCATGATTTCATGTATCTGCAAATTCACATGCATTTGTGATTTAGTCGGTACTCCTCATTAGTCCACACTTTAAAATGATCCAGGCACAGCCCCATGTAATTCAGTGGCCAGCTTAGCTTTCAATGCAAGCAATATCTTGAACACCCGTTACATCACAACATTCCAACTGTGGTTTTTGTGAAACACTAATATTTAATTCCAAGGTTTACTGAAGCTGGTGTGTGTGCCATATGAGCACACAGAATAGAGATGCCTTGGGAATACATAGTTACTCAGGGAGTTTTGGTAGGAAGAGAACTACTGTGACAAAAAAAAGAAATCAATAGCTGAACTCATCCTTCCTAGAACTCATCCTTCCAAACGACTATGAGGTAACACAAAAAGAAAACAATTTTCCAGTGAAAAGGTCAGACAAAAATAGACAAATTAGAGTGAATAAGAGATTCTGATTTGTTTTCAACAAAGAATGCATGTTGCTTAAGAAAGGGTGGAAAAAGGGATACCAGGGCAATGAGAATGTTATCATGGAGCTGGAAAATGCTTCATCCAGAAGTGCATAAGAAATCCCATGGGCTCCTGATGGAGAACCTGGTATTCTCTGTTCTATAGTGTGTTTTTAGCTGGGGTCCCAGAGAAGAGCAACAATAGTGTTGGATGATTGTCTTTGTATCTGAAGAAAGTTAACACTCATTATGATCAGAGCTCATCCAAATATGAAAAAAAATTAAAAATCAATATACTTCAGTACTTCATTGTAAAAGCAGGGGAAGCGATGACAACAGAAGGAAAACTGATTTCTTCTACCTCTTTTTTGGTATTTCAACTTTCATTATAATTATCTTAAAATGATAGAAGAAAAGGACAAAGGAAAGCTTTTAAAGGGTAAAGGTGATTGGAAAAGAAAGAGGAGTATTTCTAAGGAGAAACACATCTCCCAAAGTCAGAATAACATGCTAAAAATGGAAATATATTTCTTACTAAACCAATGGATGGAACAGCAATAACTAAAATTTTCATATTTTCCTCCTTTCTTAAAACAGTCACACTTAATCTGAAACTCTTTAAATTTATAATATTTTCTAGATATTCTTGCCTCCCTTCACGTTTATCTTGAGCTGACCTGACCTCCATTTTTTTGGTGAGGGCATTGTCCATTAACATGGCAAAGACAGTCTCCTCTATTGCCCACTTGTGACATTGCACATACTAGAGGATGTGTGGCATCTTTCTCTCAGTCACATGATGTTCAGACATTCAGATTAGGCACTACAATTCTGTCACACATCTGTTACTGCACATCTCTTCAGGGCAGCTCTGTGGAAACAATTCTGTCTGCCACAGGCTCTGCTAACTCTTCTAAGAGAGAGCAGTCACATCAAGGTGAAGCTGGGAGGATGAAGGAAATACAGAATAAAAACTATCAGCGAAATTCAGGGCTCAATAGCAGTAGAAATACAAGTCAAGTAACAAGGCATTTTTCAATTCTTTATGCAAAAAAAATCTTGTGATTTATTTAATTGATATAACAGATTGTTGAACCTCTTTAAGAAATTCAGTAAAATATATACTAAAGATGGAAGTTTTAGTGAACTCTGGGCTGTCTTTGTCTCCAGTACTGTGCTTTGTATTGTTCTTATATCTTTGAACGTTTCAAAAGGAGAATTTGGAAATTTGTCTGTTTCATTTAGCAATCATTCTATACTTTTGAATACTTATGAATAAATGTTTATTATGGAAGTCATGCTAAGGCACGTGGAAAATACTGAGGTTGTTGATGTCAGCCAACATGGCTTCATTAAGGGCAAATTTTGTCTGACAAATTTGGTGACCTTCTGTACTGGGATTACAGTGTTGGTCAATGGCTCAATGTCCAAGTGGAGAGCAGTGACTAACGACAGTCCTCAGGGGTCAGTGCTGGCATTGGTGTCATTTAACATATTTGTTGGCTGCTTAGACAGTGGGATTAGTGCACCCTCAGACAAGTTTGCTGATTGCATCAGGCTGTGTGATGCTGTCAACATGCTTGAGGGAGGGGATGCCATCCAGAGGGACCTTGGCAGGATTGAGAAGTGGGCCTGTGATAACTTCATGAAGTGCAACAAGGCCAAGTGTACAGTCCTGCAAGTGAGTCCAAACCACAAATACAAACTGGCTGAAGAATGGGTTGAGATCAGTACTGAGGAGAAAGACATAAGGGAGTTGGTTGATGAGAAGCTCAAAACAACTCGGCAACATGTACTTGCAGCCTGGAAACACTATTCCAGGCTGCATCAAAAGAATCATGACTAGCAGGTCGAGAGACGCGTTTTCTAACCCTCTACTCCATTCATGAGATCCCACCCAGACCACTGTGTTCATCTCTGTGACAACCAGTGTAAGAAGGATGTGAACTTGTTGTACTGAGTCCAGAGGAGGGCCACAAAGATGATCAGAGGGCTGGAGCACCTCTCCTGTGAAGACAGGCTGAGAGAGTTGGGGCTATGCACCCTGGAGGAAAAACGGTTCTAGGGACACCTTAGAACACTTTCCAGTACCTGAAGAGGGCCTGCAAGGGAGCTGGAGAGGGATATTTTACCAAGGCGTGTAGTGATAGGACAAGGGTTAATGATTTTAAACTATTATATTAGAAATTAGGAAGAAATTGTTCACTATTAAAGTAGTGAGACACTGGAAAGGGTTGCCCAGAGAACTCATGGATGGTCCATACACAGAAATGTTTAAAGCCAGATTGGATGGCATTTTGAACAACCTGGTCTAGAGCAACCTGTCCCTGTCCATGGCAGGAGGGCTGGAAACAGCTGATCTTTAATTTCCCCTCCAAGCCAAACCATTCAATGATTCTATGATCATCCCATTATAAAACAAAATGTCTGTACATGTTCACTTTTACAGATGTTTTATTACTACAAGTATGTGTCTGCAAGTGTCAGAAGGTAATGCATAGGAAAAAAATTATTTCATCAAACTTTTGCTGTTCATATTCACTCATCTAGCTTGGAGAATGTGCCTGTAGGAAAAAAGAAAAAAGAGTAATTGCCAAAATCTGCTTTACAAGTAATACGAATGACATAGAAAAACACCCTGTGTGATTCAAATCCTTTTCAAAACCACCTCATTTTATTTTACAAATCCAAATCTTCTGGGAACTGGGGCAATAGGATGTGTGTGGAAGGTTTGTGCGTCTTCCGAATGGCAAAAATAAATATTTTGACCAAAGAACTAATTAATGCTCAGAAAAATTTCAAAGTAAATAACTAGATGGACAGAAAATCTCTGTTGCTTTTGCTTTTGAAATGAATTGCATTCTGGGAAAAAAAATATAAAGTGTTAGTATTTCAGTCTTCAAGAATATATATAGGTATTTCTGTGAACTGAAAGATATGAAATAATTTTCCAGAGTCACTTTGTCTTAAAATGAATAATATAGTAATAGTTGGTATTTTCTTGATGCCTTTTTCATATTCAATTTTCTGAAAATGTGAATTGAAAATTTGCCTATTATACCTACTGCTTGTCAAAGAAACTGTGGATGTCAGAAATATGGCGCTGACAGATTTTGAGGAAGGAAAAAGGCATTAGATTCTTAAGTATCTCAAAAGTCTGCAGTTCTAGACAAAAAGGGGGAACACTTCTTCAATAAAAACTTATCCTGAAATTTTTTATTCTTAAACTTAACTTTGACCCTCATTCAATACCTATCTGGAAAGATACTGTTCTTCATATATACCTAATAAATGTGCCTGTGTGTATCCTTTCATTTCCTCTGGAATGTCTGTTTTCCCAAAAAACTTTGTCCCAAGCAAGTCCCAATAAACCAACCCAATCAGGAGAACAGAAGATCCAACATGATCATGTTAGGGGTCCATCTTCTCTCTCTCATCCATAAACTCCTATGCACAAGATCTAAGGCTGCATTTTCCACACTTTGAAATTGCAGATCTGGTTTTTCTTCATTCTTATTTATGATTAAAATTCCTCAAAGCCCATTGCTTGTCTTGTTAAAATCTGCTAACAGGAAAGGAGCTTGCTCAATATGAAAGGAAAGAGAGGAAGAGAAGACTGCAGCATGTAGTGTTTTGGAACCTGTTGGGTTAAGAGAGCTGGAACAGAAAATCAGTGATAATTGCGGTGCTAGAGTTGAGGTTTTCTGAATGTGACATTATTATGACTTGCCAGGAGCAGAATAGAACACAGGAGTCATAGGGACTGTCCCAGAAGATACATCAGCTCTGACAGGCTACCTTAAAGAAAAAAGTCTGCTGCCTTAATATGAATTGAACTCAGAAAAAAAAAAAGCATTTAGGACCGCTTAACTCAAAAGCATTTAAACTATCATTTTCCCTTTCTATTTAAATACATAGGTCTAAGAGAGAAAGAAACTAATTTATAATACAGTTCATATATAATCTGTGGGTCATTGTCTCCATCGATAGGCATGTTTAATGGCAAGTTTGGGGGAGTGTGTTTCTAACAAAACTTTAAATTGAAAGCTGTATGTTGTAAGTATGCTGAGTTTTTGTCAAGAATCTCTGTGGCTTCTATTAATGTCACAAAAAATTCCATATTTTTCAAAGTCTTGCCAGTTCCAAAGTATACTTCAAAATCCCAGAAGAATGTTTCCTCATGCCTCCCTAGTCTATAACACAGTTAATTAGTTCTCAGGCATGTAACTTTCTACGCCAGATACATCTGGCTCTTTCAAATACTTCCTGGGACCTTTTTAAACTAGAATTAGATTTAAACTATTGCTGGAGAAATATCCCTTTCATGTTTTGTCCAGATGGTCTGAAAAGAAAATGTTCAGTCTTACACTGGCAAAGTAGTTAAAGATAGGATGTCTTACAGTTTTGTGTGTTTGAAAAGAGCATTGTGCAGTGCAGATTTGGAATAATTAGTCTGAAAACATGCCTTTATGACATGAAAAAAAATTCCTGGGTCAAATTTTGAGACCAGTATTTCACAGTCAACCAGGATATAAGAAAGTATTAGTCCTTCTCACTATTTTTGGCAGATCTCCCAATATTTCTTAAATAGGATTCTGAGTTACAAAACATTAGTCTAGGTTATGCAATTTATTCAAAAGTTCTTCCTGACCTGAAATGGAATATGTTTAGTTTGAAGAAGTGATACTCAGAGACAGAGAAAAAAGGAATATTATTTGATAACTGGAACAAAAAATGCTGTGAAGAACCTATGTATTTTAGAAAAAATTGGAATGAATTGCAACCTGTATGAATCAAACATTGTAAACACTTTAATAAATGGATTTATCAAATATACCCATACTTTGTTGCATGGAGCTACACTTTTCTACACAAAACCACAGGAATGCAAAATAACAATTTAAAAATTGCAGTTGTACTCCCAACATTACAAGATTTAATATCATTCAGAAATAACTTCAAATTTAGAAAGTTTATTTGACTTTATTTTTGACATTTTTGAACTTATGTGTATTACCAGAAATGTCCAGAAAACTGCCTCATCAGAATACTCAAAATTATTTTTCTGTCAATCACCTTTCTCCAGGAGCTGATACTAAAAGAATTATATCATGTAACACAATAAATTGTGATTTTTTTTTAGAGCTCTTTCTGGACTTTTTTGAGGTTTTTTACTTTAGAAAATGTAAGGTAAGGGAAATTCAGATTAACTATCTGAACTATCATTTAATAGTGTTTGATTCATAATTGCTAGTTTTCAACATGTAGTATGCAATTATAACTGATTTTCATTGTATTGAAAATGTGTGTACGAAATAGGAATTACACTCTTTATTAATTTTTAAGTATCCTTTTAAACTAAGATTCATTTGATTAATGCCTGATGCTAGTCCATCTTTAAGCAACAACAAAACCTCTATTTACACTAGAACCATAGTCACCATTTCTACAATGACAGGCAAAATCAATTATATTCAATATTCTAAAATTTCAGTTTAAAACTCACCTTTTTTTTCATCTTATTTTCAATGCATGTACATATTCCCATACAATTGTAGAAGTGTTCTCCAGCATAATATTCATGTGCAGCACAGAAATTATTTTTTAAAGGTAATTAAATATAAATATGTTCTGCACTGGAAAGAGATGAGTAGACTTTTGCTCTTGATGGCAGGGATCTGTCTTGGTAGTTGGTTTTAAGATAATACTATTGCTTATGGCACTACAAGTTCATAATAGCATAGAGGGAAACCAAAGTTCTTGCAGAATAATTATTTTAATACTTAATAGGAATTACATTAAAGAATCCGCAGCTTTTCTTTACAGGACATATTTGATGAATTTTGATGGCATAATGTTCCAAATGTAGCAGAATCCTTAGCTAGCTGACAAATATTTAAACAATAATTTTGGTATCAAAAGTATATCTTAAATTTTTGCCTATGTCTGAATTCCTAATGAATTGTGCTTTGAAGAAAGGCAATCTCCTTTGACTGACCTAATATAAATATACACCCATTTAAGCACTTAACATAAAAATCAGTGGAAGGTGAATAAGTCTTTTTAAGCCCAGGTTACCTGCAAACAGCAGAATAATTGCAACCAAATCCAATCCCAAACAGGTCCAATGTCAGTTACTGTTTTCCAACATAAGAAAGAGTCACTGCTACTAGGTATGTTATATTGTGGTACTTAGGAAACTCTAATAAAAATAGATCCCAGATTTTCTTAGTTCTAGGGTTAGTGTGATAAGCTAAGAAAATGTTGTTTCTTATAAATGTATATGCTCTTTAGGATTCATGACAATCGCTATTTGTAGCAGGGGGGGGTCCCGGGAGCAGGGGAATCCAGCCAGAGTCACGATACAAACACCGATACGATTTGAACATCGTGCTCCAGTTTTATTATTTGGTTACACCAAGTTATACTTTTTTCCAAAGTTCACACCCCTTTCCCATGAGAAAGCCTCTAAGCAGTGGGGGAGCTGACCAGTGTATACCTTTTCCCAAGGCTGTTCAAGGCTGCCGGCTAGCAGGTGCCTTGCAAGCCTGTTTTCAGCCTGAGGCCCCGTCAGGGGTACTTCTGCAACAGCCCTGGGATGCCCAAGCTCTCCTGGGGTATCCTATATTCCACAAGGAATCCCTCTACAGCTATTGGAGTTTCCAGACTGAGGTAGCTATTAAAGTCACCAAACTCCCTCCATAAATGAAGGAACTTGTTCATTTTACAGTTTCATCACTTTCAAGTAAAGAAACACACACAAAACAATACTGGGCGACAAAATACAAGATGATGCTGAAGAGGTTACTACATTTCTTCTTAGTCTTCAAGCAGATGTGGGAGCATCAGCATCTTTCCTCCTGAATTAATGAACCTCAGCCTGTGTATGGATTCTTTCCCAGTGAAACTGAATAATACATGCCATGTATGCCAGAATTATTAGAGTCACTCTAAATAACTTTCTAGCCAGTGGCATATTACAATGACTACTGAGACCCAGAACAGACCTTCACCAGAAGGCTGTGCCACCCTAAAAGGTTTTGCAGCCAACTCCAAAGGGCTTCCTGTATGGTCTTCAGGCCTGTCTTTTAGATCCTGTCTTTTAGATCATCTTAACTCCCCCAACTAGAAAATTTGTTATTCTCTACCTTTGTCACCGTCTCACAAATGTTGCCTGCTTTCTGTCTTCTGACCTACAAGTGCAGTTCTTAATTGCATAGTCTTCCAGAGCACAGAATAAAGTACAGCTATCCAGGAAAACAGTCTGCATAAAGCTCCTCTTCCAGTACTGCTGCTGCTTGTGGGCAGTAGGGGAAGCATAGAATGACAGGAATGAAGAACTAAGACACTGCTGAGTAGACTTCTTCCTCCTGAAGCCAGCAGAACAAAAGCAAAATTACTCCATTTCTCTACCTATAAAATGGTGATTATGGTTCTCCTTAGCATGTAAGATACTTTGTGATGTACCAGTTACATGCTAAATATCCTTTCTAAAATGTGTTAGGAGGATCAAGGATGCATACCTGAAAGTTAGGATACTATGAGGCTATTTTATACTAGAATTTACAAGTATAAAATGCAAAAATTACTCAAAAAAATAAATAAAAGTAATCTCTATATAGAGATATTAATTTTTTTACTCATTCTAGATAAATACACTGCATATGTGATTCCATTTACATTTTATATGAACTGCCTTTTTGCAGACAGGAACAGTTACATCATAACTATCATTATCCTACAGCATAATGGTGCTTTAGTTCCTAACACTAAAAGAAATTCTAAATGGTTCTGTCTATAAAATATTCTTTTCATTAATGTAACAGTGCCCTCTATGTTCCAGAACTTGTACTGAGGGTATTATTCTTTGTATATATAATTTTTTTTTCTTTTTGAGAAAGGGTAAATTCACCATGTTAACTTTTTTCTTAATGGTAGGTTCTATCAAAACAAACAAGCAAACAAACAAATAAATTTTATAAGCAAGGAGTGAAATGGAAATTTGAATTTCAAGCTTCCAATCTCATTGCAAATAGCTAGCCAGATATCATCTCATAACATTAAAAAAACCCAAAAAACAGAGATTTGGTATTTTATTGGGAAAATGTCTGAAAAATGTTTTTCAAACCCTGCAACTAACATTTAAAATGTCTCAGAAGTGGTAGTGTATTTTCTTTCAATAGAAGATCTGAAACAGTCAGTTATGGATTTACTACATACATCTTGAAATCCTTCAAGAGACCTCATGGTGAAAAAGAAGCACAGATGAATGATGAGACACTGAGACGTATATGCCCTCATGTCCACTGAATCTCTGTTATACAGATCTGACCAGATCTGTATTTGCAAGGGAAAAAAACGGAATGTTTTCTTCATATTGAGTAAAAAATTCTCACTAGTAATTTTCACACTAAAGAACTGTGTCTGATTTTTCCCTAATGTTAAGAAGAACATCTCTTGAGTATATATCTTTTTTACTGAGAGTTTTTCTAAAACAGAAAAGAAGGAAAAGACATAAAATGGAAAACTCTTTCGTAAGAGCTATTGCACTTACATCGTCCTCAGTGGGATCAAGTATTAAGTACAAATCATAAGCAGTTATTCTAGGACCAGGAAACCAGAGTTCATTATTCAGTCAATATGGAAGAATAATTGTAATGATTACACACAGAGAGGATAGCCTGAGCCTAGGGGGAAAGCATTCTGAAAATAAAGATTAAACTTCTTCACCTTACTTTGAAACACTTCAGTTTTATAGTCTCTCTCCATTAGTTTTCAGTCTCTAAACACCTTCACAGGAAAGAATGGGAGAACAACAGGGTACTAACCCCAATTTATTTTTCCAAAACTGCTGTTATAATTTAGTGTTCATAATATTTCTGTACTTCTAGGAGAATATCTCTCGCTTACAGGTGAGCTGAAATGAGCCAACAGTAAACTAGCTGCTTTAAATATTCAGGGAAACATTTTCCTCAAGCTTATGAAGACAAAGAGGAGAGGGGTAGAAAGGTTAATGTATTTTACTGCAGGTGAATTTTTGCTATGAAGAAAGTCACTTTGCTGAAAATCAAAGCTTTTTGAAATAATAGATATCTTACTTTATTCCAGAAGAAAGGTTCCTGAATTAATTTTTGGTGAAATATATTTAAGAGCCAAAGCAAAAAGCAGCTACTAGATACATTACAGTAGAAACTCATTGAAACTGCCTCTCTTTCCCTTTTGGAAATGGCAATATTCAGTGACTTCTATGAACCCTTAGAAATAGCACAGTCTCATTACTGAGGGTGGGACCTTCTAACTGTCCAAAGAAAATTAATTGTTTTCTTATTTTTGGTACTTTATAACAGTTAAACAAAAACCCCCAAATCATAGAACTGGATTAGAAGAGATATAGAACAAATATGACAAGGACAGCTTCTATAAAAGAAACAGACTCTGCAGCCTCCAAATGAGCCAATCCAAACAAATACAATGGTGGTCTCAAAATTCATGAATGGCGACGACAGCAACTAGAATATTCCTAAAAGATGTTTTAAATTATTACTTCTACATTTTGATATAAATACATATTTTCCATTTTCTGTTCAGTCGCTTTTTTTCTTAGTGTTTCTTTCACTTGCAAATTTGAAGGGTGATGCATTTTTAAAGGTTGTATTGGTAGGAGATATTTTTTATGCTACGCACTACCACTTGAAAAAATCCAGTCAATCCAAAAGAACTTGAAGATATGGTCAGACTCTCTTCAAGGTATCCTTGTTTCTGAGACACAAAGGAACTCTCTGTTACATTAATTATTGTGCATTGTCTTCCTCCATACGAAATAGTAATTGCAAGATTGATAAGAATTGTAAGGTGGTTTAAAAAATCCCTGGCAATAATTTCTTGAAACAAATAAAGGAAATATGACATCAGAATGCAGAGACAATTCCAGGTTTTCAAGATGTTGCAAAAATTTTAAAATAGATTATTTTATTAGCAGTGGTTTTCATCCCACAAGGGGAAAAGCAGGAAAGCCTCAATAGCAATTGTATTCTATGTTGTTAGTGTCAACCCTGTTTGGCTGAAAACAAGTTATTATGGATTTTTAATGATAGATTACCTTCTAGTGCAGAAGGACTGTACATAAGCATGATTTCTGATGTCTCCTTAATGAAGAGACCAGTCCAGTCATTGCTGAAAACAAACTAAAACAATCTGAAGCTGAAAGCACTTTTAAGAAGATTTCCAGGCCATTAATTTTCACTGTTTAATAAATATACTTAGTAAACACAGTATGGTATCATAAAGTGTAATATGCTGAATGGATCAAGAACTGGTTAACTGACTTAAAAATAAGTTGTCAGTGGTTAGCCATTATTATACAGGAGAATGGGGTTCCACAGGGAACAGGGCACTGTCCAATGACACATAATAAGGAACTAATTACATAATCACCAGCAATAAAACATATGGAAGGCAAAAAAATTATCCCAATGGTAAATAATAATGAGAATGTAGATGCCATAAAATAATCTGGATAGTTTGATAAACCATTTATATTCAAATGAACTATTTTTAATGCAGCCAGATAGAAAGTTATTATTTTAATATTGGAGTTTGCAGAATAAGATTTTTTTCCCCAAAATGAAGAGATTCAAAAGAACTAAGAGTCCTAACAGCAAGATAACCAGCATTCAGAACAATGCTGTACCAGCAAGAAGTAATTTTCTTCTTGGAGAAGGAAGAGAAAGCTTAATTAGAGCACATAGTTGATTTTACCCTTGCAGGGAGCGTTAGCAGGTTATTCTCTGTAATTATGGTCTTTAGATACTTTAGAAGTAGGATAAAAGTTAGGGAAAATTCATGAAAAAAAAAAAAATCAGCAAAAATGATGAAAGCACAGAAGAAAGTACCCTAAAGTGAAATACAGAACGTATAAAAAAGAAGATTGTAAGGTGATTTGATTGCAGTGTGTAAGTATCTTCACAGAAAAAAAATCCATTAAGTTCTACAGAGCTCTTTTATCTCATGCAAGACATGGTAACAAGAACCAGTGGCTGGAAATTGAAAAGAGATACTCAAGTTGGAAATAAGTTATGTATTTTCATCAATTATAGAATATAAGCTATCAATGCTAGTGACAGGTTTTTGCCTCTCTTGACATCTTTAAATTGAGATTGGAAGGTTTTCTGAAAGTCTGTTACATCCTCATTTGGTATTAAAGAAGAAAATTTTTCTGCTTAATTTAAACCATGGTGTGATTTAAGGACAAGAAACATTCAAGGATTTGAACAAAATGGTCCTGTGTAAAAATTCCATATGATTTACAGTTTTATAAAACTGCACCTTATATTCCAATTGATAAATCCCATTTTTTGTTATGGCAATATAGAGTGGAGGTGCCATATTACAAACTTTCTTTCCAGATGATCACTTTGTGGTATGCAGTTTCTGCAATATTTTTAGAAAGTTATAGGAGTCTAGAGAGACATGCTACACTCCCTCAAGGGAAATGAAAGCTCTTTCTTCCTCTTCCTTACCTGATGGCTGGATTTTAAATAATGCCGCCTTCTTCCTTTTATTCATCATCCCCCCAAGCTCTGCATCATAACCCTCCTGTCTGATCCTTGGTTTCCAGTTGCTTCTGATCATAAAACTCCTTTGTCTTGGCCTTCTTCCACTGGCAGAATTGACAAGTATTTTCAGTCTCAAATGTTTCCTGGACTACTATTTATTTTCCTTGCAAAAAATTAAACTGTTGACACCTTGCGGTCTGTGCAGATGTCAAAGATTTAAATTTATTTCTACTTCATTTAAGAAGGAAGTGCCAAAAAAACTCTAAAACTATTAAAATAGAATCAACTTCTTCAACATCTATCATGAACTTGGAAAATATCTGAATTTTATTTTATAAATACTGTATTTGATTCTACCTGCCTCTCATGTTGCTCACCACCTGCTTTTATATCATTTATGCTAAAGGCACATGAAAGCACTGTTAGACTGAAGAGGAAAAGTAAAATAGTAATCCAGTCAGAAGTATCCCCACAGACAACATTGCCAGATGTATAGCTGTATAAGACATCTTGGGAGATTTAATAATTCATCAATAAAAAATATTTTTCCTGGAAATTGTTTCATCAAGGGCATTTATTCAGGGGTGTTTGTTACTTTTGATACTGGTGGCTCTGGACTCTTTTCACACTTTCATCTCTCTCAAGAAAGCTTTAAGTAATACTGTGTTCAGCCGAACCTAAGAAACTCCTTTTTTTGCTGTCATTGGGATACTATTAATGGGAGCATGTGCAGTTCTGTTATATGATCCAGTCTTGGAGACAAGCTGGTTAGTCAAGACTGAAAAGAGTGATCTGTTTGAAGAATGGCCTGTGGGTTCTCTGGGGTAAGGACACCATCTAGGATGAATCAGAAGAGGCTGACAGGAACATGCTTTGGACAACTGAATGGAAAAATTTATAATGCCTTGATTTGATGAAGCTGTTTTAAAGCCATTTTGATAAGATATTTTCCGACAGAGATCCCAGGCTAGATTTGATGACATAGTAACATTTGTGATCTCAGGATCTATAACTCAGGATTTAGATTGGGGTTGAGCAGGCTATAAAACCATTCCCAGAAGGTGATAGAATGATAACTAATATCTGTATGAGGGATGATAAGATCTTGAGCAAGAACTGTAATTCAATCAGTCTGTGAGGTGTAATATTGCCTCTATTCCTCTTTCATGACAATCTTTTTAAGTTAACTTTCCTAAAAATGTCCTAGAATTTTTATTTTTGTTTTTATTTTATGTTTCTCATTCCCACTTCTTACTTAGCTATACTTGAGCTCAGGATTAGGTCATGGAACACTTTCTTTTCTTAGTAACACTCTACTTGACTGAAGGTTATTGTCTTATCCTTGGTTAGTCTTTTCCAAATAAGTAACTCCATTGTCTCAACCTTTCTTTAATACCTTTTTCAAATCTCAGTGCTCGTAATAACTTATCTAGATGATCAAACCTCTACTTGAGATATCATGTCCAAATGTGTTTCTTGAATTATGATGCCGAACAGGGCAAAGATAATTTCCTGCATTTTCAGATGACATTTCTATTTATTTCAATAGAACTTACATTTGTCTTTTTTTGCAACCTATCATTACTTATGTTCATAAGGCTCATGGTAATTCTTGTTCCATAGAAATAAAAAAAAGCTAAAAAAAAAAAAGAGAATTTGTAGAACGTCACTCAGTGGAGAAAGGTCTTTAGTCCTGTTCCAGTGCTATAGACAGATATTCATGCTGTTTAGTCATATGCTTGATTTCATTTTATTTTCAGAATATGTTTGCCCCACTGACATGTAAATCTACTGTCTGTTTCTCCCCAGCAGATCTGGCTGCTGCAGACACACTGCTCAGCAGACACCATGTCCTGCCCTCTACCCCAACACTGTGTATTGCTGTGGGTCATTCATAGAGAGCTCATTATAAATCACTCAAATATTTATCCAAATATCAGATTACGAAGACTAAATACTAAGAAGATTTCGTTGAGCAAAATGACCCCCCTGAGATGTACACAAAGAAATAGTTTAAATCTGGAGGCAGCATAAACTGTTTCAGTGTGGGCACAGCTATACACAAAAACATTTAGCAGCCCCATAGGTCTAATGCTGCAGGATGATGTGCTTTTTGCTAGAGTCTGGATTGTGACCTCTACTTTTTTTTGTAATTGCTTTAACATCATTTATACAGGGAAATAGTGAAAAATTGAAGTTTGGGCTATTGGGAAAATATATTTAACATCTTTGAAGTCTCATCTCCTATAATTGTATGATCTTCTGTCAACCCTTTTCCTCAGAGCAGCTCTCTGACATTCTAGCCTTACAGTGGGAAACAAAAGATCTGAAACACCTGAATGTTTGCTAAACTCTTGCAATACCTCACATGTTTAAGTGTCACTTGTTAAATTGTAGTGGATGATTTTTTCCTGTTGCAGGTGTTTCAGTAAATAAGAGCAGAGAAGAAAGAAAGAAGCTATGAAAAAAAATCAATTTATTTCTTTTGCTCTATCCACTGGAAATGTATGTGAAGGAAATTTTTTTGTTTCTTTACACTAATTAATTATTTGAATGTATATTTGGGTAAAAATTCATCACTTTTCATGGAAGCTTAAGTAAAAAAGATTCAGATATTTCTAAGATAGAGTTCTAAGAAACAATCACTGTCCAAGTCAGTGCTACATTAGAAAAGACTTTAGCACAATGATCAGGCTGCAATTCTGAATTTTAAGAAAGGATATCAGTTGTCTAAAATTAAACATCAAAGAGCAGTTTAGATGTCCCAGGTTATCCATCATATTCATATGTGTCTATAACACTACAGGGAAGCAGCTGTGGGGAAGCCAAAAAATGAATGAAACCAAAATAGATGTGCAGGAGTTAAATACGAGAAAAAAAATCTTGTGAAGTCCTGACCTAGTTCAGCTTTAGCCTGGCAGGGTACCCTTTTTACTACCCCTTAGGCATAGGTAGTCTCCTATCTGTGGAATCATGATGATCTCTAACGAGAAAGATTTTCTTTCAGAATAGTCAGGTAACGAGATATACATACAGAATAAATATCTCCAACTTCAAATTTAGCAGGGAAGAAATGTGAAACTTTTTTCCCCATGGCCTGAATAATTGTCCTGATGATGGCTATCCTCCAGCACCCTGCAGTTCTCTCTTTATTTTATCCACTAAAATTTAAATTTCAAAAGGATCCTATTTAAACCTAATGTCAGACAGGGGCAGTTTTTGAATACTCAGAAACTGGTTTGCAACTAAAAAATATTTACCAGTTTACTCAAAAATAAAAGAGCTTTTGCTACATGGCAAGTAAAAACATCAAAAACCCCAAATATTTAGAGGTACTTTCAGTGTGCTTTTTAAAAATATTAAGTATGTCAAATCAACTTCAGGTTTTTTTTATAAGCCCTTGTAGTTTCAAGGCTATCATTAGGTAACACTGTGATAATGTATGAGGAAGAAATCACGTTGAAGTATAATTATCAACCCCAGTGGTGATGGTATGAGAGCATCTTGAAGCCTTGCTGCACTTAAAGTTTCTGCAAAAACACAGTCCCCGGTCTGAAGACCTCATCATCTAAATAGATCATGTAGCAGTGGAAAAGCAGCTGTACAGATGAACAGAGCTCTGTGTTTTTGAAAAAAAATCAATACATATTGTTCAGTGTTTAATCCTGCATTTGCAGACACAGTGAACCAACAGTTTCTGAGGTGAAATCATGGGCACAGGTTCAGGTATGTTTTTCTTCTGCTGTTTGTCTCCCCTGTGGAAAGCATATCCCTTTGCCTAATGCTTCCACTGAGTGAGTAGCATCACATTTCATGTGCCCTCAATACCTTCCAGCAGTATCCAGCATGATGAAACTTACTTCAGCATTGACCTTATTTCAGTGGCACTGTATATATGTTAACTTGCATTATTTTTATGTCTGATTTCATATTACTGCTTACTATCATGTTTCTAACATCATATCCCTTTATTTTATCTCTTTTTCAGCTGTGTTCAATATTCCTTTCCACATAATATCACTGATTATCGGTGAATTCCATGAATATGCTCTTTTTTCTTTTACATCAGTAAAGATTGGAAACAAGAAGAGACATCACATAGACTTCATTTATTCCAGTCAAAGCCTTTCAGCATATTCACATTTTGCATTGCTCATTAGCCTCTGTTTATATTTCTTCAGCCAGCATGTAGTTCAAGTGAAAATACCTAAGCACTCTTATCTGAGTAAATAATGTTATGTATTTTGCAACAATTACTCACTACCAGACATGTCTGGTATCCTTTAAACAGAAGATAATCGTAGTCAAATAATTTTTAATAAAACTAGGAGTGCTATTTCATGCCAATGCTTATGTATTTTATCCATGCAAGATATAACAGTACAAAAATATAATCATACTAAGTGCATTTGCTAATCTTAGATATTGTTCTGTAAATCTACCTGGTCACATAAAATATAATAGAATACAACATACTTATTGACACAGCTGTATCAGCTGTATTACTGCCAGAAAACGAAACATTTTTAGCTTCCTTGTTCTTAATCTGCTGGTGCATTTTCCAATTTCAGGTGGTCATTTTCAGTCCTTACAAATGCCCTTTCAATGCATTTATTTGCAGCATAGTATTCTAAAGACACAAACCAATACATATATAAAACAACCATGTAGAGATGCACACAGAGATGTAGAGACATATTTTAGGTGTATATATGGATATTTGTGTGTATATGAGTGTACAAATTTCAGTGTAATGAATCTGCTTTTCACAGATATTTGTGTTATATTCAAGATGCAAAATATCTTTGAACATTTATGTAAAATATTCTGCTATTTTACATCTGCAGTGAGGTTGTGAGTTAAGCTGCTATTTTCACCTGTTGTTATGATTTCCAGGTGAAAATTCCCATAATTTCCAGTACAGATGTCCTAAATCCCACTTGCTACCTTTCTTGCATTCGTGACACAAAAATATGAATACTGATACCAATTGTATCATATTTCTTGAGCTCTTAGTACTGTTGCATTTCAGAACAATTCCATTATACATTTAGGAATCTGATGTAATGAAATTGCCAACAACTGAAAAGTCATCCTTACTTTATTTTTTATGAGAATAATTTCGACATGCAAGTGACACCAGGCTGGGTGGGATTGTTGATTTCCTGGAGGACAGGAAGGCTCTGCAAAGGGATCTGGACAGGCTGGATTGATTGGATGAATTGTGTGAACTTCACCAAGGCCAAATGTCAGGTCCTGCACTTGAGTCACTACAACCTTATGCAGTGCTACAGACTTGGGAAAAAGTGGTGGGAAAGAATCTTGTCAGAAGAAAATCTTGGGGTATTGACTGACCATGTCTAAACATGAAGTAGTGTGTGCCCAGGTAACCAAGAAGGCCAACGACATCATGGCTTGCTTGAAGAACAGTGGGGCCAGCAGCACCATGGCAGTTATCATCCCTCTGTACTTGGCACTGGTGAGGCCACACCTCAGATCCTGTG
Organism: Corvus hawaiiensis; assembly: GCF_020740725.1. Taxonomy (NCBI): domain Eukaryota; kingdom Metazoa; phylum Chordata; class Aves; order Passeriformes; family Corvidae; genus Corvus; species Corvus hawaiiensis. Next base: position 47,951,350 of record NC_063216.1, read on the forward strand.
TTCAGTTCTGGGTCCCTCACTACAAGAAGGACATCGAGGTGCTGGGGCATGTCCAGAGGAGGGCAAAAGAGCTGGGGAAGGGCCTGGAGCACAAGTCTGATGAGGCACGGCTGAGCGAGCTGGGGATGTTTAGCCCAGAGAAAAGGGTGGAGACTTTATCACTCTCTACAACTGCCTTACAGGAAGTTCCAGCAAGGTGGGAGTCAGCCTCTTCTCCCAGGCAATGTCAGGACAAGAGGAAATGGCCTCAAGTTGCACCAGGGAAGGCTTGTCAAGCATTGGAACAGGCTGCCCAGGGCAGTGGTTGAGTCACCATCCCTGGGGATATTTGAAAAACATAGCAATCAGGCACATGGTTTAACAGTGGACTTGGCAGTGCTGGGTTAAGTGTTGGACTCAATGATCTTAGTGGTCTTTTCCAATCTAATTGATTCTATGAGTTTACAATAATCAAAGGAAAAAAATGTGACCAATTTTATTATGAATTATGGAGTTTATCTTAGTGGAAGGAAAAGATTTATTTCTAGCTAAAAAGAAGGAAAAACTTGTGCCACAGGACTGGGATTGCTTCAAATTGTTCAATATGGAATTACAGTGAGGTTAAAAGATGAAGAGAGTTCCCATCAGAACAAAGACATCCTCATTTTTCATTGTCATAGCTCATTAGAGCTAGATGACATGAATTCAAGAGTAATATGCATTTCCTTGGGCAGGAAAGGCATTCAGCACTATTCTTTAAAGATCAACTTAACAGTGCTAGAGGGTTTCAGGTACTGAAAATTTTATTTTACTTCGTATACTAAATGCATACAGAGAGGCACCCAAAACTACTTGTCCTACTCTTTGAAAAAGTAAGTACAGAAATACACAGTGCAGCAGGAACAGGGAAGGAACAGAAATAACATTTGCACAAGCAAATGGAAACAGAATTTAATATGCAACTGAATAAAGACACTGAATGAATTACTAGTTTCACTCTCCATATTTTTAGATGCAGAAAATTTTATTTGCAATGACTCCTTAAATGATTTATAGGATTAAATTAGCAACAGTTCTAAAACACATAATAACTTTTAATAACACTAAAATAACTTTTAAAGTGACTATTACTGCAAAACATGCCAAATTGATGAATAATAGAATTTTCATACATTAAACACATGAAATATCACATTTAAAATTATTAGCTTACATGGTTTTTGAATTGCGATAGCTGCCAGCTTCAATAACAAATGTTGAATTTTGATGAATACAAATTACATTATAGTATAATCAAGATAAGTGCCAAGCAGATTTTACTAGGGAAATTTTTAGGGGCAAGAGCATAACAGAAAATCTTTTTTGTCTAAGAAAAAGTGTTTTTCTCTGGTGACTAGATGCCAACTGGATATAGCACCATTCACCAACATCTTTCACTACCACACTCTGGGCCTGGCCATCCAGCCAGTTCTTAACCCAGCAAAGAGTGGACATATCCAAGTTGTGGGCTGACAGCTTTTCTAGGAGCATGACACAGGAGGCAGTGTCAAAGGCTTTGCTGAAGTCCAGGTAGATGACATCCACAGCCTTTCCCTCATCCACTAGGCAGGTCACCTGGTCCTAAAAGGAGATCAAATTGGTCAGTCAGGACCCAATGGCCCCAGCCCATGCCAGCTGGGTCTGATCCCTTGGTTGTCAACAGAGTGATTCAGCTCAGTGTCATCTGCGAACTTGCTGAGAGTGCACTCAATGCCCTTGTCTAGGTCATTAATGAACATATTAAATAACCCTGGTCCAATATAGATCCTTGAGGGACACCACTTGTCACTGATATCCATCAGGACTCTGAGACACTAACCTCTAGCCTCTGGATGCCACCATCCGACCACTTTCTTGTCCATCTAACAGTCCATCTGTTGAATCCATCTCTCTCCAGTCTAGGGAGAGGGATGTTGTAAGGGACCATGTCAAAGGCTTTACAGAAGTCCAGATAAAGGCAACTGTCCACTGATGTAATGATTCCATCCTAGAAGGACAGGAGGTTGTTCAGATGGGATTTTACCTTGCCAAAGCTGTATTGGCTGTCCCAAACCACCCCCCTGCCCTCCATATGCCTTAGCACAGCTTCTATGAGGAACTGTTCCATGATCTTCCCATGCACGGAGGTGAGGCTGACAAGTTGGTAGTTCCTGGAGTCCTACTTTCTACCCTTTTTAAAGATGGGTACAATATTTCCCTTATTCCAGTCACCTGGGACTTCACCTGACTGTCATGTCTCTTCCAATATCATGGAAAATGATTTGGCAACCACATCAGCCTATTCCCTCAGGATTCTAGGATGCATCTCATGAAATCCCATAGATTTATGAACATTCAGGTTCTTCAGATGGTCATGAACCTGATCTTTGCTTACAGTGGGAAGCTCTTTGTTCCTCCGATCCCTATCCTGCTTTGCACCCTCTTGAGAGGTGTGGGAAAAGAGTCTGACGTTGAAGACGGGGGAAAAAATTTGTTGAGCACATCAGCTTTCTCCTTATCCTTTGTTACCAGTTTTCCAGCACTGTTAATGAGGTGGTTATACCTCCTTTGACCTTCCTTTTCTGGCTAACTTACCTGTAGAAACTCATTATTTTTTGCATCCCTTGCAAGGTTCAATTCTGTTTTGGCTATGGCCTTCCTCATCCCATCCCTACACAACTGTACATTATCTCTGTGTTTTTCCAGATCACCTTTCCTAGGTCCAACTGCCTATATATTTGCTTCTTTCCCTTTAGTTTGTCCAGCAGATCCCTACCCAGACATTTCAGTGTCTTGCCTTCCTTACCTGATTTCTTGCTCCTGGGAATTGCTAGCGTTTGCTCTCTGTGGAAAAATAGGTGCATAAAAAGCATTTTATAAATTTAGGGTGTGTATTTGGTTCCTAACTATTTACAATTATTGAATAATATACACCCATATCAAAGATCAGAGTTGGTTTGCTTGTTACTAATTTTCTAGTAGTGATCTACCAGTCTGTTTATACATCTGATCCAGGCATCATTAAGACAAGTATGAAAACTTAATTAGTTTAATGGGGCTTGGATGATCTCCCAGATGATAAGGAGCAGTGCCACCTTTTTTAAATCTTCTGGTACATTTCCCTGAGCAGCAGAGACGCCTGAGTAACTTTCTGCCAGCAAAAGTGGCAATTTCACTGTTCATTCCCCTGCTCTTGTCTGAATCCTTCCCTCCCTTGTGTTACATGGATTTGAGGATACCTTGCTGAGCCAATTCTATTTATCAGCCTGGCAAAATGCTGATAAGCTACAGTTAGTCTACAGTTTTGCTAGCATTTTTGCTGAGCTACTGAAATGATGTTACTCACAAAAGCTTGAAAACGTCAATGTGAGCTGAACAAGAACTGTAGAGACAGGACTGAGGGAAAGAAAAATGAGATGGAGGAGAAGAACTCCCTCTTTTTGAATTTGCAATCTGCCAAGTTAGTTCACTCCAGTTAGTGAAAGTATTTATGTTAACATAAGTTCCTGTTACTTATGCGAGATCTGGATGATGTTCTCCTCTTCCATCTCTCCATCCTGTCAGTGTTAATGGATTCAGAAACATGACCCCATTCTTTGAATTAGAATCTGGAAGAAAAAAATTGTAGTTCAGAAATATTTAAATCTGTTATGAATTTTTCTGCAAGATGAAATAATAGCACATTACTGAAGTTCTCACTTGGTATAAACTAACTTTCCCAGTTCAGGATCATGACACAAAAATCAATGGGTATTACTACAAAAAGACATCACACCCAGCTTCCTGCAGCCATCACTAAGTAACCAATATATAAGGATAATCTCAGGTAAAAGTCGTTGTGGCCGGTTAATTCAACATGCATGTAATCAAGAGTCTGCCTAAGCCTTCCAGATGATCTGAGAGTGCATAAACCTAATACGAACTGTAATTAACCATGATTAAAACATTTCTCTCAAAGTCACTGACTATGGCTGGCTGTCTCAGTACACGATGATTGAGCAGAGAGAAAGTACAATCTTGGAGAAGCTAAGGGTGAAAAAAAAGGGAAAGAAACCCACTGTTTGCATTAGGATGGTGTACCATTATGCTTTGAACACACATCCTTTTCTAGCTCTACATTACCTTATGGACATCTCCATCTGCTGACCACTGCCTCCATCCATGTTGACTCCCAGGCAGAATTTACTATTGCTCTGATATGCCAGCTCTGCTGCTGCCAAGACAGCTTCAGTGTTCCATCTTAGGAAAAATCTTGTACTTAAACCCATTAACTTAACCTGTCTCAATTTCACTGCAGTTTTGACATTAACAGCTCTACTGAGAAATTTAGGGAAGTGATAGCTCATAGTGAGGAGATGTGGCAGTGTGGTAATAAGCAGCTGGAAAAGTAACTCTTCCACCAGTTTGCAAAGCACTCATCTGCCTGAACACTTACAGGTTATCACAACAGCATCACTGACTATTGCTTTACAATACTGGGCCTGTAACTATGTTTTAGTATGTGTAAAGGTAAGAAATTAGTTTGTCTTTGACAATACTGAATGATTTCATTTGGACTGAGTACTGGCAAACAGAACACAGAGGACAGCTTTTGGATCTGTGAAAGCTCAATGAAAGGCATTGACAAGGTTGTTACCAAACTGACAAGTTATTGAGGTACATAAAAGTTCACTTACTCATCAGCCCAGCAGAATTGAAATAGAAAGGCAATCTTTACCCAGAATAAGAAAGGGCTGATTAACTTATCAGTAAGAGAGCTAATTTTCTAATTTTCTGTTAAAAGGTTGAAATTCTATGCTTTTGTTTTTGAACAGTTCAGGTTTTCATCTTTGGCTGAGAAGATACTGTTTTGCTCATACTGCAAAAAAATTTAATACCATTGATAAGTGAGAAAGAATCAGTAACTTGTTTTTCTTTTCAAATTTTATAGTTGAAAGGGACCTCAGGACCTTATCTGGTCCATGTTTTGCCCAAGAGTCTCTCATATGTAACTAGACCTTTCACATTTGTCTTCAATTATTTCACAATTTGCTCTTCTAGAGTTCATTTGATGGAGTTTTCTGAAAATATCCACCGTATTCTCCAGTTGGATAATATCTTACTGTTAGGAATAAGGTGGGATGGGGATGGAGTGGAGGAGGACCCCAAAATTTATAACACAGTTAGTATGCAAAAGTTCAATGCTTGAGGAAGAAAAGAATGAATTACAGCTCCAGTGTTGCATCTTCTCCTCTGCCATTTTGCGAAGAGATTGAAGGCACTGGAAAGGAAGGGTTTTATTTCACTCACATTTGTACTCATCCACTTACTGTCACTAAAACTTTGACAATGAGATGAATCAAATAAAGGCTTAACTAGACAATGTGTTAGGCTGCATAAGAGAAGTTTCTGACCTATTCAGAAACACAATTCAGCTATTTAATTTTTTGTTTTCTTTTTCTGTATTCTGTAGAACTCCAATAAATCCTCCTTTTGTTCAGAAATGAACATGACAGTGGCTGTGAGAGAGGGATGTTCTTCCATAGTGTTCTGAGAGGAATTGATCTCTGTTCTCTTAAGAGGAGGAATAGCACATCCATAATCTAAAAGAAAAAAAACACACCAGAGCATCTGTAATCAAATCAAAATTCCATTCTTTGAAAGATGTTATTGATTTTTAGAAATTTCAATTGAATTATAAAGAAGAGATTACCATGCTTTAGACAGAGGACCCAAGCATTCATCCTGAGTATTGAGCAACTCTTACATCACTTTTCCTGAGGTGAAGAATTTCTCATATCAGACCCTTCTGATACAAGAAGATCAGATACTTCAATTAGTGTTTCCTCTATCCAGTGCATAAATCAAGAGATTGAAAATTTATTTCTCACCAGAGGTGACTACTGAACACCATATAAAACATTTAATTATATTTTTTTATTCTCTCCAAACTCAAGGCATCTGTTTGTATTTAAAAAAAATATATGCAATAAATCCTTTATTTCAAGTACTTTCCAAAAGATATTTTATTTGCTTAGTGAGAAAAAAGTTTTGAAGGTTAAGAAGTAATTTCAAAATAAAGTTTCATTCTCTGTACAATTGCTTTAACAATATAAGGTTTAAAACCTACATTTAATAATTATAGCTTGTATTTGCATGGTGAATTTTTTAAACTTGAATAATTTTGCACAAAACCAGAAAGAACACTAAGTGTATGCAAGGAGCACCAGCTCATGGTCACATTTTTTTCAGTAAAAATTTTTCAGCTGCTGCTGAGAAAGTGTGTTTTGCCCATGTTCCAAAGAAAAAACCAGAATTCTTGAGAAGAACCAGGGCATTTGGCAGTATCTTATTATAGAGGAAGGAAACTATTCACTAGATGTTAAATTATTCAAGTTGGTTGAAGCATGGTGCTAATTACCCCAAGGTTGTGGGTTTGATCCCTGTAGGGGCCATTCCTTTAACGATCCTTGTTAGTCCCTTCTAACTCAGAATATTCTGTGATTCTCTGGCAAAGTACTACATTAGCAAAAGCGCCGTGTACTTCTCCAAATTCCACTTGCATATGTTGAGTAGAGGCTGACTTTTTATCCCTCCACTTCTCAGATGATTTGATCCTTGCTAAACACGCTTCATCCCCTCACAGCTCTTAGCACACCAAAATCATTACCAAACTGAGACTACCAAAGCCTGTCATGCTTTTAGTGCATAAAAAGATGGTTTTCTAATCCTATGCTACACTAGAGAAGCTTTCTAATATTACTGTTCCACTTGTTCAACTGAACAAGATGAAAGAAAAGGCTGCATTTAAGAAAAGATACCAATAAGAATAGAAAGAAGAGAGAAGATAAAGGGAGAAGATACAGGAGCACAGGGAAAATAGGAGAAACCAGATAGAAAAGATCCACACAGAGGGAATGGGAAGAAGACCTTGTGATCTGGGGAACCACAATGAAGAGCTAATAGAATAATTGTGGACTAAACCACCAGCAGAGGCTGAAGACATTGGTAGGAAAAGGGAAAATTGTATGGAAGTAAGCACAACACATCTGCAACTGCTAGACAATACTTTTTGTTGGACGTGGAAATTAATACATTACTTTCATATATCAGCATTTCTTTGTTATCTGAAATAGATAATTTGGTGATTGAAGTCATAGTTTGTGAGTAGACTTTTTTTAATACATAAAAAGAAAAAGTGGTTTTCTTCACCAGAACTGTTCCAAAACTGTATACTTAAATCATTTAATCATAAATGAAAATACATGAAAAAAAAGTAAACCATCATTTTTGTTTGATTAAATGTTATGTTTTGAATTTAAACAAACCTTACACATGAAACAAAGCAGTCTGAGGGTGCCCTTGATGATGTGAATTATTTTGCTTTTGTTATGCAACAATGAAAGAATTTAATTCGGCATTAGAAATAGCATCGCCAGCATGTCAAGGGAGGTGATCCTTGCTCTCCACTAACCATTAGTGTGGCACCGAGTCCAGTCCTTGACTGAGAGGTATGGACCTACTTCAGTAGACCCAACAAAGGGCCACTAAAAAGATTAAGGTACTGATATATCTCCAATCTAATGAAAGACTGAGAGAGTTGAAGATCAACTATGACATCTATGGGATCTCATCAATGTGTACAACCCCTGAAGAGAGGGTTTAAAGAGGGAGCCAGGAGGCAATGAGCCTCACTTGGAACACAGAAGCATCTGCCGAACTTCAGGAAACATTTTTTACTCTGAGGGTGACTGACCCCTGGAACAGACTGTCCAGAATGGTCCTGGGCAACCAGCTCTAGCTATCCCTGCTTGAGCAGGGTGTTGAATCAGCAGGACCCCAGAAAGTGTCTTCCAAATTCAGCCTTTCTGTTGTCCTCTGATTCTATGATTTCAGATGATATTCTTGGTTTCAAGCTTGAGGCTAAACAACAAACCAGTGAAAGCATCTCAAAGTTGACACGTGTTAGGTTAAATATTGAATTACTTTTGGAGTTAAATAATCAATCTCGACTGCTGTATTATCCTGATAGAGGATAATACTATTTTTAGGAGTGTAATTTTCAAATTTCTAATATTTAGTTTTAAAAGCAAAAAACCAGTTATGCTTCAAACAATATATGACTGGAATATTTAACTTACAAATAAAAATTTCTCTAGTTACAAGATTCCTATATTTCAGTTTGCAGTGCAATTTAAAGTGAGCTCCTTTATGATACCCTCTATTTGCATAATTTATTGAATGGTTCCTTTTTGAGTGGAGTTCATAGCTTATCAAAGGCTTTGACAAAGGACTGAAAATGCAAAAGAATTAGTTCTCCTGAACTGTGAGTAGCGAACTCATTTAGTCCAGTAGTCTGTGAGTACTGCTATTATTAAAAGATTTTTTTTTTAATAATATTTTTTTTTCTGAAGCTGCTTTATCCTACAGCCAAGAAAACTTGCTTTTCAGTAAAGAATTAATAGAACAGGTTACTGTCCTCTTCCAAGGCAGTACATGAAAATGACATTTGTTAAGTAGTGTCACTGTTATCCCCAGAGAATGGCAAAAATCACGACACAAATCCAGGTCAGATAATTATGGTCGAAGTGAGAGCTCCGTCCCATTTAATGAATAGCTCATCTTTTATAGCGTGATTGGCCTATTCACCCACCACCTCTCAAGGTGATAGGTTGAGCAGTAAGACACCCATTTCCAAATATTATTCTCACAAGATTGAAAAAATTCCACTGTCCTCACAACAACCTGCAGGTACAGAAATAGTTTACATTCTCTCAAACTGTTGTCCATCCAGTTCGCATGAGAACGAAAGCTTTCACAGAGAAGCTGTGAGAAGCTGAGTTTCTCTGTTTCTTAGCTAAAACATGAGAAAGGAAAAACTTCACAAATGCTTCAGCAGCTGGAAAATTCCTCTGCTCCTACCTTTTAGCATCCACAAAGTAGTTTTATTACTTGCAGTCATTAACATTTAAAATGTGTAGAAAGCTGGGGACATGAAATGAGTGTCCCAGGCAATTGAATGTCCACCCACAATCATATTCTCTATAAGATTTCTAGCATCTTTAAAAATATCCTTAGGACTTGCCAAGCTTATAATATAATCTGTAATAAAAATTTTGGCCATTCCTGCTAATGGGAAACCTTAAAAACCTCTTCCTGAGTTACTTTGGTTGTCTACCAAACGCATTCATGGATATATTTACTCATGACATGAGACAACCATTTCTGTGAGGAGGGCTCCCTCATTCACATTTGCAAACTGAGGATAGGGCCTGATTTTTCAGAGTAACTCAGCAGTCTCATGACCAGGTTGGTCTCAGATAGGTTGCAAGTTTTCCCTATCAGGTGAGCAAAGGATAGTAGTCTATGGAGCTGAGGAGGAAGGAAAGGAAAATCATGTTTCCATATGTGAGAGAAGATGCAGTCACACTCTATATCTTAGAATCTTGTTTGAACATCATTTTTTAGAGGTGAGAGGTAGAATGTATACAGTGCAGGAGAAGTAAAACTGGACTTGGAACGTACAAAAAAGACAGCTACATATGATTCTATTATTTTTTTAGCATTAAGAAAAATTTGGCAATTAAATGATGCCCAGAGAGAAAGTTAACAGGATTACATTAAATTGTGGGAACATTATACTTGTGTATATATGTGTTTATGTGTCTGCCCACATATACACCTCCAGAAGACAGACTAGCAGTGAAAAAAATCTGCCATGTGCAAAGACATTGAAATAGATGACCCAAGATGTCTTTTCCAGTCATATTAACTGATGATTAAGAGTAAAAATTTAAATAAAAGTCCAGAGAGTGTGAGTTCATGCAAAATCCAGGCTCAGAACTCATTAACATGTTTTCACTGCTTTTTTTGAGCACACTACAGTAAGTTGCATTTTTAAAAATAGTTCATATAGATTCCAAGAAAAAATGGCACAGGAAAAAACCCAGTTGTCAACATCAAGTAAGAGAAACCTGTCCAAAACAAAAATAAAATGATTGCAAGAGAGGAAGAATTCTCTTCTCCCTGAAGATTTCTTATAGTTGCCATGAGAAATTAAATGTGTAACTGAAACTGAGAGGAGGCAGGATGACTCCACATGAAGATTTAAGATTTATTTATGACAAGAAAATATATAAACAAGTGGCTTATTTAACTTAGAAATAAGATCAATAGGGGAAGACTTAATAAGTTTTTTTTTCTATTTAAATGTTTAAGCTTTATAGATTTATAAGTTTATAATCTTGATGAGAGGTATATATGCACACACATCTTATTATTTTAACTGTTTTTATTATTACCAAATAGGGTAGTTAATATTTTGCAAAGATTTCAAGGATCAATAAAGGCTGATAATAGAAAAGAAGATTTTTTTCTATGCTGTAAGAGGATAACATTTATAAACAGTTCCTTGTATGTGACAATGCCAGTCGCTAGACATTTTCCTCTCTTAAGATATTTTAGTGTGTTCAGGTTTCAAAACAAGCTGATGATCCCAGCAAATCCCAGCCCTTCCTGTATGTGTGAACATTTTACCTGCCCAAGGAAGAATGCAGTAAGAGAATCATTAAATAGCTCAGGTTCCTTTTTTGTTTTCCTCTTTTTTTTTTCCCCCTCTTATTAAGTCTGATCATGAGTTACTGATAGTGTGAGCAAGTTCTTTAACCTCTCATGAGCTCCAACTTACAGCTGGAAACTGCACTTCCCACCTTTTGCTTAGAAAATGAGAGCAGCCTAGAGTAAAAAAAAAAATGGAGTGGAAATAAAAATAAGAAAACTAAACTCTTTAGTTACTAAACAGAAAATCCAAGCATCTTGCTTTCTTTTTTTTTCTGTCATTTGTTTTTCACCCAAAACAACATAATCCTTTTTTAATTTTTTTTTTTTTTGCTGTAAGGCTTGTTTCAAAGATTAGTAACTTATTACTTCAATTCTAAAGAGATCCAACCACATAATTTCTTTACTTTAAATATAAAAGCAACATTGGAAAACCATGAATGCATTTTATCAAGCCTTGCTAAATTTCCGTTAGCTCTCACAGATATAGATTTCCCTCAGCTTGAAATGAAAAATTATGACCCTTTGAAATAAAAATATTTCATTGCTTAAGCACGTAATTAATATGATACCAAATTCCTTGAGTCAATTAGCCAAAGGTGACAGTGTCATTGGGGAGTGATCTGAAAGCATATTAGACTGAGCTTCTGCAAGTAACAATGCAAAACATATCCAAATGGTCTAAATAACAAATGCAAGCATGAAAAACACTGAGTTTATCTTTCTGCCACTGCTAACTTTAAACTTGTATGGAGTATTCAGTTCTGATCTTGAGCTGTGGCACAGCTGCCTATTGTGATTCTCAGGTAGGTATCTTTTCTTTTGTTTCACAAATACATGTTCCTATCACTAAACTTCAATATCCCTGGACTTAGAAGGGTGTAAGTGTAGAAGTGAGAATTCCAGGTGATTAGTATCAACCATTTAATAGGATCATTGAATGTCAGCGAACTGCATGCAGTACAAGGTAAATACTTAACGTTAACTGCCATATCATAATTATAATTAATTTATTGTCATGATTACTAATCTGCACATAGATCTGGGGGTTTTATCTTTTGAAAATAGATTAAAGTTCTATCCAAAAATTAGAATTCTGTTCAATGAATAAGCACATGACAGAGACAGGGTTATTGACCTGTCTTAAACAGTCTCAACATGACTGTTTTCAAGTGCAACCTTTGAGAACAACTTTGAAATTTAAACTTCAGTTTTCACAAAATAAGTTTTGATTGTGCTATGAATTGGTAACCAAATTATTATTTTAAAAAACCACAGAACTAACATCATACTTAGTACACAGTACCTAGAAAGTGTTAAGGGATACTTATTCCAAATTGTGAAAAAAGGTCGCTGGGTATTTTGGGGAAGGAGGAGATGGAAAGTGTAGAGACAGGAAACCTGAGTGAAGGTTTGTTATTTGAACCTCAGGCTGCTGCACAGAACTTCCAGCTTTGGACTTATGAGGCTACAGCAGCTACAAATTGATGATTCAGAATTTTTTTAAAGTTCGGGGAAACCTGGGAATGTATCTAAATGCACAAATCTGAATATTTGCCAGTAAACAAAGAAATTTGTGTATCTCCGAGGATTTAAATGCAATCCTAGCTACAAAATTAAGAAGTATTTTGCATAATGCAGGGTACTGCAGAGAATTCTTTTGTGGGGATGTTCAAAAGTAATCTGTCAAATTGAAACTCACTGTAAAAATCCATTTGTTGTAATTGATTTCTAAAATGTGGTACCTATAGAAGGCACTGTTTCTATAATGAACAATTAATCTTATAAGAACATGGTTTTTTAGCATCTAATAAAATGGAGGTTGTTTGAATGTTTTGAATAGAAATGCACAAACATTTTGTATCACCAACAGACAAGAGAAATTAAAATAAAAGATTCCTGATTTCTGAGTTTCTTGGGGTAGTTTTATATCAATGTTTCATTATGTTTTCATGTTTTACTTTTGCTTCTGGCATTGTGACCTCTCACTTTCTAGAGCTTAATAACTTTGAGCTCTAAGAAATCAAATAAAAAGTAAATTAACATTCTTTTGGTGGTTGCATGTGGAAATATTACTATTTGTTTCATATAGGGCCAGTTCTTAGAAATATGAGAAGCTCAGCTTTCAAGTAAAAAAAAAGAGTTCCTTAACTTTTTGACTATAAAGAAAGACCTTTTAAAATGTTGGCAGAGAAAAACAAGGTTTCAAACTTCAAGAAGACAACAAAAGAACAAAGTGTTCCTTCTCAGATAAACTTAATTAGATCTTCATTATAATGTAGTTAAACAATGTATCTCCCTTCATCATGGTTGATTATATCTTTATTATAATCTTCATCATTTGGGAAAGGAGAAGAGCCAGCTAAAGATTATGGAACATTTAAACTGAAAAGGGGTAGATTTAGATGAGCTATTAGGAAGAAGTTCTTCACTGTGAGATATTGAAACAGGTTGCCCAGAGAAAGTGTGGATGTTCTGTTCCTGGAAGTGCTCAAGCCCAGGTTGGATGGGACTTTAAGCAACCTGGTCTAATGGAAGATATCCCTGCTCTAGTTCCTGCTATATGAGATTATGTCAGAAATTGTATTTTTCTGTCTTACTGAATACTAACCTGTGTGTCTATCAGCTAGAGAAGATGAGTAGAGAGGTCTGCCTTAGCTCTTTGGCTGATTTTGAGAGTGAGTGAGAAGAAACAAAATCTCCAAAGTCCAAGACACTCACAGAACATAAGTTCAGCTGCTCTCTGGAGTTCTATATGCCAACCTGCCCTTTATCAGCTGTGAAGGGAGTGAAGAGAAACTCTATTCAGTGGTGGTAAGATTGTTCAGCCTCATTTAAATATAGGTATTTACCTGTAGGTGTACCTAATACTTATAGATAGATCAAATATGAACATATGCAAAATTACCAGTTGAGACAGGACAGCTGTAATTTTGAATTGAGCTTGCTGAATCTGACCACTTCCTGATTTTGAGCCCTAGCCACATCTCTTTGGTTTATCTTTATAGTTATTTAGATGAAACTTCAATTGGCTCTTAATTATTTGAATTTATTTGGTCTTAATGATTTAAAAGGATTATTTAATAGATATTCTGTGGGCACAGTATGTTTTTCAGTTTTATGTCCCATTAAAGGAAAATATTAGTATTTTCTTTCCTCAATACCCAAAGGGAAACAAAAGGGAATGACCTGCACTTAAACCTAGTACATAGTGACAGACAGGATCAGATATCCAACTTTCTCCTTTCCAGCAAGGCCTTAAAGCAGATGACAAAATTATCTGTATATGAATCCAATTTAGTTAATGATGTGACTTTTCTACATAAGTATTCCTCATGTACAAGTAGAAGAAAGGTCTGTGAAATAACTATTCTGTTAATAGTTATAATAGTAATATTCCACCCATTAGCATCAGTACCTTAGCCGGCAGATCAAGTTTCTAGTTGTGCTTAAAGAGGGATATTTTCCATTTGGAGACAGTCTACAGAGGAGTAACAGAGGTGATCAATAGAAATCAGTGGAAAAATTGAAGTTGCTTAGTCTAGACAGAAAAAGACTGAGGTGAGATATGATAAGGGTGTTCTAACGTGTAAAGGAGAGCTGAAAGAAAATGGGAATAAAATATTTTCCTTTTTATTTTGCCTGGAAACATTATAAGAAGTAATGAACTTGGAGTTCATCAAAAATTACTGTGGGAGGCATTTAAAATGAATGGCAGCTTTGAAGACTTGAGTAGGTTGTTTGGGAAGGTATGGACTCTCCATCACTGAAAATATTTTAGAACAGTTTAGATGAGTATGTGTCTTGGGTGGGTTAGTTATAGCTGATTCTGCCTTGGATGTGCAGACTCAGCTAGATGACCTTTCAAGCTCTGATCTATGGCTCTATGGAAACAATACTAACCTCCTGTGTAACACAATTTCATGTCTACTGTTAAAATGCTAAATGTTCTGTTCAGATCCAGAGGTGAGATAGATTAAAATGTAGTGAAAAAAATTGCTATAACTTTATTTTTTTACTTGAACATATTTTAAGCCATTAAATTTATTAAAAGAATTAACAGACAAATAGGTGAACATATATGGAGGATACAACTGTATAATTAATTTCTCTAAAAACCAAGACTACGCTGAGTTACCTCTGGAGTTTGGGTATCTCTGCTGCAAATTTATCAGTGAGATGGAGATTTCAGGGATAAAATATTCCTTCACTGTTCTAAACTCTTTTTATATTCATCTGTTGATACTAGAAAGCTTCTTTTTGAGCTTCTTCCTTGGCTCATTAGTAACACCACCTCCATTTGCAGAAAATGTGAGGTTATGGGAATCCAGTCTTCAATCTGGCTGTGCTACAGGATCCTTTTTGTTGTCACTCCTAAACTGAAAACTACTTTAAGCATGTTTTTTTTAAGTATTCCAAGGTTTTCTTGTAACTGCCAGTTAACTGTTAATGTAACTGTGAATACAACTAAACCAAAACCTACATATAAATCAAAATTTTAAAATACCCTCTAACATTGGCTTACGGCTGATTATTCGTGAATTAATGAGGCTTATATGTAAAAAGTGAGAATTATGCAGAATAAAATTTATTTTCTATGTTTTGCTTGAGGTTTGGCTGTGGGATTTTGGGGGGAGGGGGATTAGTGTGCATTTTTTATTATTTTTATCTACAAGATACTAATTTAGGGGCCAGGTTGTGATAGCTTTGTATTGAATGGTAGTCTGTGGTTTTGACTTTTAGAAGACTATTTCTGCAGTAAAGAATCCTTTGGTGAAATTAGATCCGATTTTGATCAATTCTTTTTGCATTATTTATGTTTACTTTTGTAACATTTTTACCATGATAATGAAGTCTCAGTGGTATGCCACCTTTCAAAGGGATGTTAATATTAGCTCTTTGCTTCTTAACAAAGACTGTCTATTTGGTGCAACTTGTGGAGACTGAGGTCTTACATGTATTTAAGCAAGATTCACAGTTCAACTTGCACTAAATAAATCACCCTAGAGCACTCTGAAGGTAGAAAATGCAATTCATATGCCAACTGTTATTGTTGGGGGAAGAATAAAGTAAAATAATGTAGTCTTGAGGATATGCACTATTTAATCTTAGTTGTGAATTTTCTTAGTTTAATGGACTGATTTTCTCACAAGAATATAAAATATAGTAGAAACAGAGAAAGATTTAAACTTCCTTCCATGTTCTCCAGAGCCTATCCTCCAGTTTTTTTATTGACTTGCAGTAATATCAATGAAAAATTTATTCTTCAGAATTTAACACCATAGGCTGGATTAGGAAAAAGTTGTTGAAATTACAGCCACTGGTATTTCTGAGCATCTCAGACAGGCAGCCAGAAGAACTCAATGTGTCAGACATCAGAAGAGCTGAAAAGGAGAGTTTAGCCAGCTCAGTAATTTAGATATAGCTGGGGTGAAGCCTCTAGTTATGCAGTTGCTCCTTCATAAGTGTCTTCCAGCAGCAGATGTCCACTGGCTCTTTCTCAGAAAATACTGTGAGAATATTTAACTCTAATCAGAATACCTCCAATAAAATTGTTTTGATATCTGAGAGCACTTGAAACAATATTTTTCACCAGTATTTCTGTCTTTCAGTCACTGCTTCATTAGCTGTTCTAAAGCAACATAACACAAATATATCCTGCTCCAACTGCATGCTCCTACCTGAAGCTAAACATTTTGCTCTAAATATTTACGTTAAAACTCTTAAGGAGTTAGTGAGAGAAAGATGCCTGGATACACTGCATCTGTGGCAACGTTACTCCCAGCTTTGGGGATATGTTGAAGTGGGGATACTGCAACATGCATATACCAAACCAGGAGTCCCGTGGAAAGGAAATATATATGGACAGACAGATTCTTGATAGCTGTTTCAGAGAGATGTTTATTTCTCCAGCCGCATGGCCGGGGCTCTGCCCAGGAACTGTCCCAGTCACGGGACCAAGGGTCCTTCTGCCCGCGCAGGGAACACAAACCAACCAATGGGAACAAGGCTGAGCAGGGGCAGGGAAACCCCGTGTCTGTGCCCTCAGGGCCCCTCTCCCAGGGCTACATGGCAGGGGAGGGACCCCAACAGGGATAGGCCCCCAATTTAAAAAGAAGGACACAGGCCAGATGGATTTAATCCACTGTGCTGCATAATTGTTCCTTGCATGAGCAGCTTGCCTGAAAAATGCAAATTTTTGCTTTGCTAGTGTAATAGGAATCTCATCATAAGCATAGTGGATTTCTATGCACATATACTTATTCACAATGCCCAAGGCTTTTCTTACTAATAAGTATCAAATTTAGAGAGCATGGATATGCATATTTGGAAACAGAGGTTTACCTCCCTGGGGACATTTTACTGTCAAAATGCAAATGCCCACTGACTCTAAGTACTGTGTAGCTTAATATCAGCTGAACATTGGCAGTGAGAACCCTTTTGGGCTTTTAGGGGTAAAATTTTTTTAGATTTGGAAAGAAAAATTACATAAATCATTCAGAATCAGGGTCTAAATATTCTCTTTAGAGGAACAACTAAATCCACACAGTAATACGAAGCAAATAAGAATAGTTATTAACTTACATTTTTAAATGTTTCATCTGTATTAAATGTATTAAGGATGTTGTTTATGGTTTTTTCATCTTAAGGCTTCTATCTGTTTCACCCAATGCTGTTTATCATTGTTTGTTTGTAGTTTATTTTATCATTATAAGAATTCTACAGTGATTCACACCTCAGCTCCAGAGAATGGTTCCTTAAAATGAACAGTCAATTATCAAGTGGAGTTTTGCTCAGGAAGCTATTGACTAAAAAGTTCACAGGTGTCTGTGAGATGTCTTTCAATTATTTGAAACTCTTATAAGTCAAATACAGGTTAGGTACCACTGATGAACCTTTGAAATACAAGATTCTCTCCTCATCTAGGTAAATTAAAGTAAAATAAAAATAGCAACACCTCTGAAAATCCTTGGAAAATAAGTAGGTTTTCCACATTACATGTTTCCTTTTTTTCCTGAAGACATATCTTTTCAGCTTCATAGATGATTTGTTTCTTTCACTGTGACAAATAAATACATATTTCACAATCAACTACTAATGTAAGTTTTCTTTCCAAATCTCTAATAGAATTTTTATGTCCTATACAGCTTTCCCATCATAAGCATTAACATCATTGCCATGAAATATTTAGGTCTAATAAATGTAAGCCAGCTCTTAACATATAGTTTAATAACATGCAACTTGTAATTCAGCTGCAGCAGTTCTTTCTCCAAGCACACAGAGATTTTAGAATCTCTGAGAGACCTTGGTGGAACAATAAATGCATCACTGAAATAGATGTGCTGAAAATCAAAAGTATATGGAGAGTGAGTCCAGGTGCCTTTCTTCTGTGTGTAGACTGTCATTCAGTGAAATGCAATAAAGAGCTGTCCTTAACACAGAATAAGTTATTAATAAATAAGAACATCATTTAGAACTTGGGCAAAGGTACACACAAAGTTTGTGTGACATTTACCTAATATTAGACATGAGAAGGTAAAAATTATGATTCAGTTTTAGAAAAGATGAACTTCATCTCATTGGCATTTGTAGATCTACTTAATGTTTTGGAAATACATAAGTAAAGGGAGTTAGCTGTTGACTTTGTTAAAAACTGCAGGTGGATGTTTCTACCTCCAGAAAGCAATGTGGACTAAATTTGATTGTTACAAATAGTAAACCGTGACTGAGTGAGGCAGACATTAATGAACATGATATGCCCATTATTGATACTTGCCTGTGGGGATGCATGTTAGAAAATTCAAGATAGCATTTGCCAGAATAAACAGCAGTATACCCTAAGAGATGTAGGCTTTATTTGTATGATACATAGAACACATTTGTGAGCATATCACCCAGCTTTAGTAGAAATACAGATAATTAAGTGGATAAAAACAATGTAGTGTAAGAAGCCAGAACAGTATCTGCAATCCTTAGGTCAGATGTCCTTCAGAGGAGACGACTCTGACCTCCATGTGTCTCTGGACCAGAGATGCATTTTTCTCACCCCCCCCCAAAAAACCAGTTACCATAACTTAATTAATTTTGCCAACTACCTTTGAGGAAAGTGAGATATGTTCATAATTCCTAGCAGAAAGTGGTAGATTTTCTTGCCAGTTTTGTTTCTTTAAACTGAAGATACAGTGACTGAGCACGTGTCCACCACCAAGGTATGTGTTTGTAAAGAACTGGAATTTTTGTGTTTATCAGCCTTTACTTCAACATCTTCAGTTTGCATCTGCACTTTGACTAAGCCCACATGTGCAGCAAAACAAAAGAATGTTTGTTTTATGCTAATAACACAGGTTTGAAATAGATTATTTGGGTCTCAGATTCACTGACCAGGAGTCAGAAAGAGTAATGTTTTTATAAAATAGTGCTTGACTCAGGGAGTGATCACAGTGCAAGTATCATGGTTTAGCCTTTTAATTTTTTCAGCTTCACCACTTGCATCTGGTATGTGTGTACAGAATAGAGTTATGTCAGTGCAGAGCTGGGGTCTATTTGCAGGAATCCTGTAAGCCAGGAACATATAATGATCATCACAGCTTTTCAATTCACTCTTCCCCACGGCTCTGAGAAAAGGATTTCTGAACACAGGCAGTCTGGGATAGCTGTAATTTGGGATCCAGAAAAAAGCAGAAGAGCAGGAATGACCTAGAACTAGAGCAGAAGTGAATTATTTTCCACTTTAACTGTTGTATATATATACGCTTGGTGTCCAGTTATCTTTCATGATGATTTGTATGCAGTGAAAGAACTTCAATGCATCTCAAAGAACAGGGTTACCTTTTACAAAGCCTATTTACATCCTTATTTTAGATGAATGGTTTAAATTTAATTAGCAGCAGGTTTCCTTTCCTCACTCTCTTCATCTTACCATCTCAATGGTAAGTATGTCGAAGCAGTGTCAGTCTTTTAAGAGCCATCGGTAGAGCAAGTGGCACAATCAGGATCTACTTTCCTCTGACAGCTCTGCACATTAATCACAATAACATTTCTAAAAGTTATTCAGTTTCACTAGTAATTAAATAGGGAAAATAGGCAGGGTTAGTCCAATAGATCTTAGGTATACTAACTGCCTAGTTTTATCAAAAAGATACCTTAGTTAGCATAGCACTTCACAATTACTATGGAGGAGATTCAAGTCACCCACTGATAACTCCATGCAACCACAGATAAACTATGCCTCACAGGGAACCTGTAGTCAAAGGATTAGCATTTTTTTAACTACAAAGTCCTCTTCAAGCAGGCTTTTATCTCAGCACTGGTTTTGTCAGTTTCTATGCCACAGAAAAAAGGAAATACTGATGAATTTCCTTCTAAAGTTTCTTTTTTGGATGAATAACTTTCCTACAAATGTAAAACAATATATGAAGTACAGAGCAGTTATCACTCTTTAGAAAAATGCTTATATTTCATATCATCACCCAATATTTTATAAGAAATAGTGCAAAAATTAGGTATTTTGTTTTCCAAGCCAATATGTAACCATCTCTCAATTACTGATCACTTGTGGGACAGAAGGTTGAAACCAGCCCTTCTGTGAGTAATCATGTGTAACTATTAGCATAATTTCATGTCCATGTACCTGCAGGTACCTTCATAAACAGAAATTACCTTCCAATTCCATTGAAAATGTATGAGCTAAAAGAGAGTCCATCTATTTATTCAAAGCTATCGTAGCTCGGCAAAGCTGTCATAAGTAGCAAGCAAAGTTATTCATATAGATAAAAGGTTCACTTTCACGTTTATCTTTATTGACTGCTAAAACCCAAGTGGAGAAGAAAATTGTGGTGGACTAATTACCCTGTGACAGATTATATTTTTCACGTGTGATAGTGACAAGATGGTAACTTTGTCTCCGAAAGAAAACTGTCACTTGCATCAGATCATGTAATAGGAAAATGGGAAAATGGGAAATGAAGTCCCTATTTTCTTATCTCCTCTTGTAATAAGCACAAGACTCAGATAGTTCTGTGGAAAATATTTTTTAGTTAGAATATAATTAAAGGGTAAGTCAGAGTTTTTACCATAATTTTTTTAGTAGGAGTACTCTCATGTGTTGTATGATTTTTTTTTCTTGTGTAAGTTACCAGTGTACTGAATAGAAAGAGTGTTAAAGCATGATTTACAAATGGTAAGTTCAAAGCAGTGTAAACAAGATGATAATGGTGACTGCCTTTAAAAGCTTGGAAACTGAAAATTGGTTAAGAGAAGATGGATAGATGCCTACAGAAAACCAAAAAGGGTATGTTAAAGCAGTACTTGTTAGCATACTGAGTAAGGGGCTAAGGAAATTTAGCATACTGGGTAAGTGGCTAAACAATATTAGGAAATTTCCCACAAAACCAAACATTAGAAAGTGTAATTGAGACTGAAATGTTTGTCACTGGAACAAAGTCATCTCTCCTGTACTCCTCCCTTGTGGACTCCTAGTGTGCTGGCAGCAGGACTGGCACCTGGGGCTTTAAGACCTTGAACCACATAGTTTTTATAGGTAAGCCACTCCAAGAGTGGCAACACGAGCAGTGTGGGTCCTCAGCCTTGAATGAACTCAACTCAGGAGTCTCCCAAAGCCACAGAATACTGAAATACAAAAGATTTTTTAAGCAGCAGCACGCTGCAGTTAGACAACACTGTATTTCCAGGTTTCTTCTTAGAAGTTTTCCATTTTTGTTTTAGACTGAAGGTCAATGAAACTGGCACTTGCATTCAGGAGATAGGAGTCCTGACAAGAAAGACACCTAGCTTTTCAGACAATTTTCTATCCAGCTAAGAGTTGTCAAGACTTTCAGTAGACATCATATCAAAGGCAGGCACTTGGTAGTTTTGAAGAAATTTTTAGAGAAGGAATGTAAGAAGTATGGAAGAAAGCAAGAAAAATGTATTTGAAAATCCAATAAGTAGTAAGAGAAACAGGTTTTATGGCATCAGTTAGGAATCAATCTTGCTAAATTGAACCAGTTTTAAATGGTTTCAGGTACATTTTCTCATTTAACATGAGAAATTAAAAGTAGATTTCCATGGAAATCACAAGTTGCATTTGATATTAGAATAATCCTTCGGGTTTTAAACTCCTTTCATCTTAATGGAAGCTTTCTTTCAAAGTGTCTTGATGTTCATCCTTCATTTAAATCTTAGTAAGCGTGTCATAACTAAGAGAGGTCCTGTGTAATGATTTCTGAAAATCCAAACTATGATTTACATATCAGAAAAGCTAAAAGCAAAAATAATGGGAAAAATTGTAACCTGTCTGATAGTGGCTGTAACTTGAACTTCCCCAGATGCAGCCATACATGTGTGTGCACACCCAGGCACACATCTGCACACATGTTTTGAGGTACAATGCTCAGTAGAATTAAAAAGAAGTCCTCCATCTCTGTCATGCAAAGAAAAAATCATCAGGGTATGGTACCAGAAGTACCAATGAAGTGAGAACCTCTGCTAAGCAGTCTTCCTATCTTTTAAAATATAACATATGGTCAACACTTACATGTTAATGTAGAGGTAGTATTTTGGCCTAGCTGAATCTGGTTCATATCTTTCACATTTTATTAACATCCATAATATGGCATAGATCCTTCTGTCTGATTTCTGTCATGCATACCAATGATTTGAGACATTCTTATGCATTGAATACAGTAATTGCTGTGGGGCAAAAAAGGCACAACATTTCAGATTAGTTTTGAATGCTCATTTGCCATTTCTTAATCAAAGTCTATCTTTAATCCTTGCAGTATATAGAGGAAGGGAGAAAAAATGCTTTAAAGTTGTGTCTTCTTAAAGCAATTTGCCTTAAGATAATTATAAAGACATTACTGTAGTTATAAGATTATATTTATAAATGTATGCCAATGTTTTTCTTTGTTGCATTTTACATCTTTCACTTTAATTCACAAACCACCTTTGGTCTACATTTCTTGGTATAACCTGGCTCATTTCAGTGCTGTTGCTGACTTCTCAGGAGGTGAAAGAAATGTTATTATCTATGTGATTACTGTCTTTATACTCTCTCTTCTATCTGTCTTTCTATCTTGGGAAAAGTCAAATAACATGCTTGTGTTGTTATTCAAAACAAGTTTTGGATTCTACAATACTTTGAACACTTAGTAGTATTAAACAATGAAGAAGAGAACATAAGAACTCAAAATGAGCCAAGGTATTATATAAGTGGTCAATGCACTGTACCTGTTTGAATATATACGACTGTGGACAAGAAAAGGGATTATTTTTGTGTAAGTTGGAGGCAGGGAAGAACAAAAAGAAAGCATGTTTATCACTTTGAAATAGAGGCAGAAAAGAGAAACTTTTAAAAGGGGAAATTGTAAAACTTGAGAATGTGGGTATAAAAAACCAGCAGTGGATGTGAATTTTTTATGAAAATGTACTAGATTCTCTCCTCTCTTCCTTCAAAGGCAATGCTAATCCTAAAAGGTCAAAAGAATATGAATATGAAACACCATTGTGAAAGAAAATCTTTAAAATGCATTGGCCAGATCATGCCATTTTCTCAGTAATACATGCACCTTCTCACTGGGTGAAACAAGTGTCACAGTGGGAGGCAGATTCCTGCTGCTCATGTTGAGCAGTACAAACAATAGGCCTAACTGTGAAGTGTGAAATAAGAAGCTTCTCAAAAAGACACATGGTGTTGGGTGAGGTAAATAAAACATGATGACATTTGTCTAGACAACCACTGGTGCTGAATTAATTGTGAATGCCAATCTTGGAATGCACTGTTGCATTGTCCAAGCAACATCTCACCATGCTTACCTTCCAAAGAGTGCTTTTAGCATCTGTGTGCCACACACAGTAACACTGGTTTACAGCTGTGGTATTTTGGCAGCATGAAAGCAGTGTTCTTTGTCCATTCTGACATCAGTTCCCCTGGGGAAACCTGAGTTTCATCAATAGTGGAAGAATGGTATCTTTATGGTTTTTTTCATGTATAGTCAGGTCAGTGATTTTTTAATCAGAAAAAGCATTCACAGAAAACTAATGCAACATTCCTAGAAGTACATTCCTAAATGAAAAATGTTTCTGACACCATTTAAATTTGTTCTCTGACAATTGATTGAGGAGGGATGGAGTTAGGCTGTTAGAAAGGAGGAAACCAAAAAATTCGTAAAGATTGTGAAGAAGGTCATATCACAAACACCACATCTCCAGCAACTATTTATAAGTTTGGATGACCACAGGTGGAAAAAGGATTTACACCTCTAATATGCTAAACCAGTGATCCAGACTCTGACTTTTGAGTAAAAGGAAGCATCATACCTTTATCTACCCTCTGCTTTTGTCAGGAAAGGCTGGGGGGAATAATCATCTCATAGAACAATATGTTCCCACTACAATATACCACCACCTTTCCAAGACATGGCTTGATTTCTGCCTTCTTAAAGCATATTCTTGTGCTACAAAAGTTCATAACCTTTCTTTAAAATCTTAATTTCTTATTTAAGTCAACTGAAATTTATGTCCATTTATAGCAGTTAAGTATGTAAATATTTTTATGGAGTTGGTCTTGAATTTAAATACATAGGTGAACTTCCAACCCCTTTGGGTTTGTGCCTGAAAGTGCCAAGTGAGGGACAACTGGATTACTGATGAACAGCACAGGCTCGACCATAAAAAAACTCCGGTACTAGCAACAACTATTCTGTACATATTTGTCCTACTGGGGGTTCTAAAAGGCTTCTTCCTACTACTTTTGTATACATCCTCCTTTGTTATTTGCAGCTGTTGCAGTTTTTGGTAAGTCAGGGAACTCAATATCCATACCAGGTCCACTGGCAGAGGAAAACAATGAACTTCAAAAATAGCCTGTAGAATGTTTCTGCTTGCATATAAATAATGCAAATAATCACAAAACATAAGGAAGAGCTGGTGACATAACCTTTTCTTTCCAGGACTTAAAATGGGAAAAAAATGAGAGAGAGATTAAAATAGTGAAAGCTTTTTGTCTTCTAACAGCCAGGCATAGTACACCTAATAAATAAGCAAAGGTTCTGTGACAAGCAGTGTTTTGCCTTCAATTAAAATTGTCCCTTAAATAGAAAAAATCTCCAAAAAAATCCCTAACAATAGAAACAACAACAACAAAAACCAAACCAAACCAAAAAAATCTATAACACCCATTCACAAAAGAAATGTAAAACAATGTTGGAAGAAAAATTTTCTGAAATCAGTATTTATTTGCTGATGCTTTTTATTCCATTTGGAAAAATAAGAGTATTTTTTCTGAGACTAAAATAAGATATTAACACAGGCATATATGCAGTGTCTTTATGGATGAATAATAGGCAAGAATAGAATTTAGAGAATTATGTAAATTTCTTTGAGATATTTTGAGGATGGATGACCATTTCAAGATAAAAAAGAATCTTCCTAGACAAAAGCACATCTGCTCGGAAACATTCTCTCTTGAGAATGCATGTCCTGTTAGCAATTTTAAAAGGTCTGAGCTAAATTTACCTTGAATTCAAATGACCTATAAAAATCTTCAAAAGGAGCTTCCAAAATACATTTTGAATGTTTTTATTTTGCTTGCACTACTTTCAGTTCTAACTAGAAGTTATATAGAAGCATGAAGGTGCTTTGAGAAATATTCTCTCACCATTATTTCCTGACATAGTTATAAGCACACGTTTTAATTTACCCAGAAAAGCACATTATCGATTGGTGATGGACCCACAGTCCTTGACCAGCCCATCTTTTGAAGTATGGCTATTGGAATTTTTTCATGTTTATCTGCTTTTTATACAACAGTGAGTACCATAAAGATAATGTTTTGGAGTGACTTGAACATTGCCACAGTAGCGACCTTCACAGTATTCTCTGTAACTAGATCTGCAGCTCAATAATTTTTGATCAAGAGTATGAAACATCACAAAGGATATGTTTGGGCCACAGCATGAAAGAGCTGTTGTGTTCCTCTCTATATGCCTGAATAAAATACCTGGTCCAAACTGGATCTGGTATTGGACAAGGACTAATCTTAACTGTACTAAAGGTCTTTGAGGCTGTAAGCCAGGAACCTTCAGAAAGAAAACAGAAAAATATTTACCTCAAACTAAAGAGTCAATTCTGCAGATTGGAATGCAAGCAAACAAGTGCTTTCTCCTTTGTGAAACTGTGTGGAGGCAATTCTATTCTCATATCTAATTATTATGTCTTGACCTTGGTTGCCCACCAAGACATTCTATCACTCCCCTCCCCAGCAGGACAGGAAGGGGACAAAATAAGTTGAAAAAATTTCATAGTTCAAGATAAAGGCAGTTTAATAAAGCAAAACCAAAGGCTGCATATGGAAGCAAAGGAACAAAGGTTTTATTCTCTACTTTGCACTAGCAGGTGATGTACAGCCACTTCCCGGGAAGCAGGGTTTCAGTGCATGTAGTGGTTGCTCTGAAAGGCAAGTGTCATGCCCCAACCCACCTCCCTTGTTTCCCCCCACACCCATGACACACATTTTCTCTTTGTTTTTATAGCTGAGTGTCACTGTTATACCGAGGATGGCAAGAAGAACAACACAGAATTCAAGTTCAGGAGAAAATGGGTGATTTAATTAATTATAAATCTGGTTATATACCTTGGTTCGCCAGAGTGGCATGACATTATTGGTCCCTTGATCAACCACCCCCAGGATGATTGGCTGAGATTCCACAACACCCATTTCAAAATAACCTTTCAATGTACCATAACAGAAACTGGCAAACAAGTTAGCAGATGTTAGATAAAGTCTTGCTTTACAAAAACCTCAACTGTTTCCAGCTAGCTTGCATGAGAAAGGAAAACTTCACAGGATGCTGCAGAAAGCTGAAAAATTCCTCTGCAGCTAGCTTTTTAGTATCCACAGCTGAGCAGGCATCACATGGTGTGGAATATTCCTTTGGTCAATTTGGGTCAATTATCCTGGCTCTGTTACCTCCCAAGATCTTGCCCATCTCCAGGCTACTGGTGAGGGGGGAACATTGGAGACACAGTGCTGCTGCTGTCCCAGTGCTGCTCAGCCAAAGCACCGGTTGTTGTCAACACCTTTCTAGCCACCGATGGAAAGCACAGCACTGTCAGGGCTGCCATGGGGAAAAGTAACTCCATTCACAGCCAGACTCAACACATTGTTTTGCTATCAAAAAGAGGAGAAGTATTAGGAGAAGTAAACTCACTAACAAAAATGATTGAGGAATGTTGCAGCTATTCACATTACATGAAACACTACCTTATTTTTGGTTACCTGGTTTTAAATTTGCTGATTATCAAGCTGATTGTTTCTTCTGACTTTAGCCCTGGCTGCTTGGTCAAGTCAGCAACATGTATGCTTTGCTAAATGTACTAAGTCAAGGAAGACTCAGTATAAAAATCCACTGACTTCAGCACACGTACAAAAACAACCCCTTTCAAAAATAAAAGCTTATAGAATTATGTTAAAATATTTTATTTAGACAACAGAAATATTTAATTTCTTTCTTGACCTTTCTGTAGCTTCTAAAAACTTAATATATGCAAGGACATAAAATTGATAATAAATGGAGGCATTTATTAGAGTGTGATGGGACGTCAAAGTGCTCTTGATAGCATGGTATTCTTCTCTTAAATAAAATTCCAACAAAGAGAAAACTTTTAAAACATTCAGGATATGGTATTTTTCAGTCATCTGTTCTAAAAAATCCTATTTTGCTATGATGTAGAAAAAGTTGTCACATAGTAAAAAGTTCATTATTTTTATTTTATTTTTCATAACTATTTATTCTACCATGAGGAGCCAAGTAATTATGCTGGAAGAAGATAGATGTGACATTGCCACATAGAAAGATATTACTTCTCCCAATTATTTCTGTTAAGTAGCAATACATGTAAAATATGCTTTATTTTCCTGCAGTTAGTCATTTCCAGATGCTTTTATTTACTAGGAGTCATATTCAGAACTCTTAGTTTTTAAATCCAGACGGTGTCCCAGTCCTTAGTCCCAGTAGGGTATAAATCATAAAGCAAAAATATAAATAATACATAATAATATTAGAAGCTAATTTCTCTACCCCAGTCAAATATCAGAAGATTTCTTTATTCTATTAAAATGTTCAAGTTCTTTTAATGTAACTTAAAAAAGGTGGTCCCAGGAGTAATTTTTAACTTCCTGATGTCAAGTGGATCTTAGCTATATTTTGCCAACGTATTGTGCAGGAAACACAGGTGTGCACCAGTACAGGTTTCTTTGGGAGCTGCAAGTGAGCACTGCAACTTAAAACGGCTTTCCACGCACTCGCTGATAAATAGTGCAACCTCTGGAGCTCTACAAAAGTATTGTATTTTGTAGGTTGTTAACAAGGGAATATTCTTGGGAAGTGAGAGGGTTGAATCTTTACATGGAAAAGAGGGAAATGAATCCATACTTTCACTTTCAGGGTACTCTATCCACTGGTGAATTGTGAAAAAGGTATGTGGCGGTGTTACTAAAATCACATATACCAACCAACACATTTATGACAAGTCCTTTTACTCTTTAAATGCATAAACTTAGGTAGAATGCATAAAACTAGGGTGGAAAGCAGACCTAAACCCACAAAAGTGTAGTATTCCTCTTTGATGTGGATTATGTTGGTTGGGTTTGCTATATCTCGCAAAAGAACATAAGCGCAGGAGAGCAGAGTGACTGCTGGTTTTGTCTTTTCCACCAGAAAAGATAAATACCCAGCCCAAAATGCAGCAGCTTGAGATAAGCCACTACCTGCTCAGTCTCTGTGGCACCACTGTAGCTGTCAGACTTATTAAAATTTCTCCATACCAACGCTTGTTTTAGCTTCAGTAGCACTACTGTTTACAAAACACTATATATGAGGCAGATGAAGCTTCAGGTTTTTAAATTACAACAAGCTTAATCCTATTATGCACTGAGGACATACAAAAGGGGTGCTGAGGGCTGTTTTATCCCCTGCCTGTCATGACAGCAGAGGAGCAATTCAGCACCTGCAGAAGCAAAATCACATATAGCTCTATGACTGTTAGTTTGACCTAGAAAATAGCAGACCATACATTTATTTAATATTCAGTTCTCTAAGCAGGATCTCAGTGTGTGGTTACTGATATTCACCCATTCAGCTGCATAAGAAAGGAAACAATTAGATTCAGTAATAACACACAAACTCAGTTCGTGGCCAGAGCTGAGCTGATGCTCTAATTCTACTCTCCTCCATCTGAAATAATTCTGGGACTTCACCTTAAACTAACTGGCACTTGTCAACAAGAGGAGTTCAATTTGCCTGCTTCTATGATGTCTAATTAAAACACCTTGCTCAAGACTTGTCAAAGGTTGTTAAACAATTGAAGGAGTTGCTGGCATTAACTCGATTTTACTGGGAAATCCTGCTTCAGTTGAAACACTGTAAAATGTTTTTCCCAAAAAAAAAGCCTATCAAATCTAAATCTGGAAATTTCTATTAACTTCTGTATTGTTATGTTCTCTAAATTTAAATATACCTGTTAATATAACTCTTTACTGTCTGCAAAACACATTATATATTTCCTAATATGCCTGTTAATAAAATTGTTTACTGTCTGCAAAACACATTATAGATTTCTTCATACAGTTAATTTATTTAATATCCTACAACTGATATATCTGATCTGAATGTTATCTTATTCCCCTGACAAGTTTTTAGCACAGATTTTCAGATTCCTAATAATTTTAGTTTCCTATACTAGGTGCAATATAGCACTTGTGATTTTCTATGTGATAGTACCGGATTGACTCCAAACATATGGGTTTTGAAATTTGTCCTAATTGTGTGAACCCAAGAGATTCCAACAGTTTGCACTGGTAGTCTGAGCTAGATAAATCATTGGTAATTTGTCTTAACCTAAGGGCAAGGCCAAAGTTCAAAAGAAGCATCAAAGAAGTCTAAAAATGCCGTCCACAAACCTCCATACCAAAATCTTTCATCATCAGAGGTAACAAGTTTTTTTGGATTCTCAATCCCATACTGAAATTACCAGGTCATCACAGTGGTTTGGTCTGCCTATTACATTAATATATATTGAATTCTGCAGAAGACATACCTTTATTTGGCCAATTATTTTTAAAGCTCCTTAGAATACAGAAAGTAATGAAAATAAATGCACTACAGACATGTGCTGACTATTAACAGGTTCCTGTCCCACAGACCCATACCATTCAATATAATATACAGCTCAGAATAATAGAAGACAAAAATTGTCATCACAAAACCTCTCTTCATGATTTTTGAGCCGTCTTGAGAATCCAGAGAGATCCCAACCAACTGGAAGCTGGCAAACACTGATTTTCAAGAAGGGCAAGGACCCCAGGAATTACAGGCCTTTTAGTCTCTTTTCAGTCCCTGGTAAAGAAGATTGAGGAGATTATTCTGGGAGGTACTGAATAACACCTGAAAGACAATGCAGTCATTGGTCACAGCCAGCAGGGCTTCATGAGAGAAAAGTCCTGCTTATCAATCAATCCTTTTATGACAAGGTAACCCACCTAGCTGATCAAGAGAAGCCTTGGATTTCAGTAAAGTCTTTGACACTGTCTCTCACAGTAGCCTTCTGGACAAAATGTCCCGCACACAGGATAAACACTTAACACGATGGGTGAGCAACAGGATCATGGGTTGGGCACAAAGGGCTATAGTGCATGGAGTGATATCAGACTGGTGACCTGTCACTAGCAGGGTTCCACAGGGCTCTTCATAGGTGACTTGGATGCAGGAATGGAAGGGATACTAAGCAGGTTCACAGACAATACAAAACTGGGAGGAGCTGTTGACTGCCTTGAAGGCAGGAAGGCGCTTCAGACAAACCTCAACAAATTACTTGGACTGCTCAGCCTGGAGAAGAGAAGACTGAGGGGACACCTCATTGTGGCCTTCAACATCCTTACCTGGGGAAGAGGAGAGGCAGACACTGATTTCTGATCTGTGGTGGCCAGTGACACACAGAGGGAAGGGCCTGAAGCTGTCAAGGGAGGTCTAAGTTGGATATTAGAAAAAGGTTCTTCACCCAGAGGGTGGCTGGGCACTGAAACAGCTTCTCAGGGAAGTGGTCCCTGCACCAAGGTTGACAGACTTCAAGAAATGTTTGGACAATGCTCTCAGGGACATGGTGTGATTGTTTGGGATGATGCTGTGGGTCCTGTCAAGGGACCTGCAAGGAATCCTTGAGGGTCCCTTCCAAATCAGCATATTCTGTGATTCTTTCTTCCTTTTACCTGAAATGGAACTCTTCTGCTTTTACATGAATTCTGAAAATTCTTGAAGAGGGCACAATATATCCCAACCAACATCTGGTACACCTAAATATAGTTTTCAGCATGGGTAGCAGATAAAATCATAAATAGTTTGAAACTGTCTTTCAGTCAATTTTTAGACTGTTACCAATACAGCTTCTATATTATGCCCCCTTACTGTTACTGGAAAATAAAATCATCATAATAATGTATGCAAAAAAAGTCTGCTTGAACAATCTTCAACAAAAGAATATATGTCCTTTCATAAGTTTTATTGGAAAAAATGATGTAGAACTAAACATCGAGCTCCATAGTTATTTTTCAAATGCCTCATCTTCCAAATAATGTAACTCATTCACCTAATTCCATTTTAGAGCTAATTTTGATGCCACTGTATGAACCATGAAACAGCATTTCCAAGAAGTCTTCATAGGTACTTTGGCACTGACAATTTTTTTTTCCTTTTTATTCATGATAACAGATTGAAGTAAATACTTGATTTGGCAGCAGACAGTAGGTATCTCAGCAGTAAATAAATAAAATCCATGAGCAAGTGAGCATCTTTACAGAGAGGATTTCACTGGACCTTTTTTTACAATTAAATATACAGACATTTTCATTCTAAGATTCCAATTTACTAAGTTAGAACAAGTTTTATGACTATCTTATGTAGTGGCAAATCTGAAGTGAAAATTTTTAAATTTTTTTTAAAGTAAAAGCAATGCTACTTTCTATTGCCATATAATTAATTACATGAAATACAGCTAAAAATATGTTTATAAATTATGAAATATTTGTAGAAATGTTTTTGTAGGAAACAGTATTAAGTAATGGATTATCCTGCCTAATTCTGTACTTGATAGCTCTTGTTTAGTTTTTGTTGAAAGAAATGTTTCTTGATGGCATGTCGTAGGGCTGTTGGCAATGCCTAAAATCAGCATAGGACATACCAGGACAAGGAATGCCCAAGAAAGTTAGGCCATTTGGACTTAGTCCTACAAAACATTTTAAAAATAATATCTTTTTATTGTTTAATTGTTTAATTTGCTGACATGAATTCTACTCATTTACTTCTGTAATCTAATTAACCTGTTATTTTGTAATTTTCCAAAGTAGCACAAGTGAAAAATAAATAAAATAGAATAAATATGTAAATTGGTTTATATAAACTAGTCACCTTACTACAGATAACATTACACAGTTGAATAATCAATAATTCTGTTTTGGTGGCATGCTAAAATTTAGCTTTACTCATAATTTTTATACTAATTTACTGGAGCAACAGCATACAGCTTGTAGACTACAAGTGTGAAAGTGTTATAGTACTTCAGAAAGGTTTAAAAGTCTAAGTCTTAATTGAACAGTTTAATAAAGGAGAATTTATAAATTCCTGGTTACGTTATTTTAAGACTTATAAATCCTGTTCCTGGGGCAGTCAGGTCTAAGAGGGATGAAGGGATAGCTAATTATAATCTATATATTGAGACTGTGGCAGCATGTCTAAGTGGCCTGGAAGTGGCAGGTATGTCTTTACAACAACCCCAAATTAGAGGAATAGCAGCCACATAAAACCAAATAATTCCGACTTGAAGCTGGATTTGAAAAATTCACCATTTGTGCACCATGGTGACTTCTCCACAGCTGTGGTGTCCCCTGAGGACGTTCCTGGAGCTGCCACCTTCATCGCTTGCCAAGTCTAGTTCTGTTTTATCAGCTTGACACATTGCATGACGATAGTCTTGAGCCTTGGGTGTCTGAATTCCATCTTTCAACATATTGTTTCGGGCCTGTTGTTTCTAACTTCCCATCAGGTGCTGTCATTTTCCAGTAGTCAGTTGTGGAGAAGTACCCTTTGTTCTTACTTAGCACACTATAGTTCCTGCTTGCATTAAATATATCTCCACCACCTACAAGAACAATGACCTGCCCTCCTGGAAGAGTTTTTTATAAAGGTGATCTGTATAAATAAAAGCCCACTCTGGAATGAAGGCAAGAGATTACATTAAGTATTTCCACCCAGGAAATTTTATCAATTAGTTTATATGTGTGAGTTCTTACCAGAATATCTGGTTCACTCCTTAACTAATTTTCTGTCATCAAAGATGGATATTACACTACAGTACTGTGCAGTGCAGCTTACTTAATTCCCTTATGAGAAAATGAATGACTGCAAGTTTAAAAATTGAGTGCATAAGCACTGAAAATCAAAAAATATTGCATCACTATTTGTTCTGAAATAATTTATTTTTGATGTGCTCATGAAATTTTAGTAATTTGTAATTTACTGGTATATGCAGAAAAGAAGTGTTTGTAAATATTGTAAGTTCTGAGTAATGTGATTTCATTCCTATGAGATCTTCCATTTTTATAGAGTAATAACTTTGCTTTACAGCTAAGCATTAGTTTTGAAAACCTATTAGCTGCCATCTCCCTTTGTATACATCTCCAAAATTATAATTTCAGCTTGAAATGGAGAGATGATAAAATGGCTTATATTCTTACACTTGTCTAATTACTACTATGTCTTGATCTTTTAGCCATGTGCTAAGTGAACAGATATATATAAAAGTACAAATGGATTAAAGAAGTGAGCAGAGATCTGTCTATAGTGGCTGTTAAATCCAATGTCTGGAGATTTACCAAGAAATAAAATTCAATGCCTGTCTTGCTCTGGAAGGGAAATATTTGGTGAGGTGATCCCTTCTTAGGCCACAACACAGCTTAGACAGATTCTCTTTATTCCTTTTTCTGTTCAGTCAAGAAAATATGGATCATCTTCCACATATCTGCTACCTGCCATAGTGGGAAGCTGCACAGCAAATTTGCTGGGGATTTCATCTCATCTCATCTCCTACTTCACTCTTTTGCTTATCGGTTTCTCAATGTTCTCTCTAATAGGGTATAAAAGCCCAGGAAAGTTCAAAATTATCTCTTTTGCACACCTCCTTAAACTTGGTTCATCTGCCTTGGACATTTTAAAGGATTACTGAGACTCTGCGTAAATAGCAACGACTAATCTGAAAAATCCTCCACCGATGGGAGTGACCCCAGGCCAAGCAGAAGGACAAAATCAGGGCTTGTTCTCCTATGGACTTCACTTCTGAAGTAGGTCAACAGTGCCCACACTCACAGTGCTCTGACCTGCATGTCCTCTGGGTTTTCCATAAGACTTCTGTGGCCCTAAAACATAGTTATCAGACATTTAGAATACTGAAGCTCAAAATTCCTGAAATGATGGGAGGATTGTGTTGCTGCCCACATGAGTGCTGTTACAGTCATGGTATCACAGCAGGCCTCAGCCATGGCATTATGGGGAGTGAAAGTTCTCAAAAGTCCTTGTGAATAATCCTGGAGGATGAGGAATGGCTAAGTAACTCTACCTTTCTCTACTTACACCATGCACAGTCTGTGGTCCCAGAAGCATGCTGTGCCACAGGTTGCATCTGGGCTTTGTCTCAAAGGGAAGCACACAATTAATTGCCAAAGAAAATTAAAAGATATGTGAATTTGCAGGATGGACTTCCAAGGACCAATCTGGATTTGGGAGCAAAACAAAAGGCTAAATTATTTGGCAAAATGCACTATCTATTATCTGATTCTCATTAAAAAATACATTGCTAATAATTTCTGAAAAGTCTTACTCTGTATTTTTCATTTGCGGAAGGTTATTTTTAGCTGCCCTCCAGAAATTTTGTTGAAATCACAATTGGAATGCTGATACAGCTTTGAGGATGCAGTTTAAGGTGTCTGTTGTTGTATTGAATGCAAACCCAATAATTCCTGACTGCCAACATTTTGTTTCCAGATGCACAGTTTCCTTCTGCACCGAAATGAATAAAGCAACCTTGGTCATCTGCCTTTTATTCATGCTTTATATGTATACGTGTATGTGTTACGAAGAAAGAACACCAGTGGAGCAATGAGAATTGCACAATGCTTTTTGTCTGTAGGTCTGAGTCCTCAATAAACAATGATAGGCAGCAAGAGTGATTCAAGTCAACATGCTCTCTACTGGGTTTTCTTTGGGTACTGGAAATGAAATATGTAGAATCAGTTTGACTGTTTCTTCTATCCCTTGATGTCCTTCTAACCCAGTCTTTTTTATTGAAGAAAACCAAACCAAACCAACCAAACAAAAAACCCCCACAAAACAAAACGACAAGAAAAACAATAGAC
The DNA here is from genome assembly GCF_020740725.1 of Corvus hawaiiensis. Lineage (NCBI taxonomy): Eukaryota > Metazoa > Chordata > Aves > Passeriformes > Corvidae > Corvus > Corvus hawaiiensis. Next base: position 47,986,343 of record NC_063216.1, read on the forward strand.
AAACCCACAAACAAACAAAAACTTCCCCACAAAACCAAACAGAACAACAGAAGCACTATAAATAATATGTTTTCTAGTTCTGAAGGACATTCCTTAAACAAATCAGAAAAGAGAACATCTAGCCTCTAACTGAGATATTAACTTCTCATTTAGGGATAAGCAAGGTAATTCCTAAATCAGACATCTACCATTTTTAGCTGTCAGGGTTCAGATACTTCGGCCTCCAAAGCTTGCTTGTTTTGTATCTGAATATCTACAACTGAATGACAAACAGCAAACAGAAGCATAACTCTCTTTAGAATATGAATTATAATGTTCTGAGATCTAAAATAGAGGGTACTAAAATAAATAGGCCAAAAAAGAGACTATGAAGTTGCAATATTTATAATTTTAATTATAAATAAAGAAATAACTTCAATAATATGCATTTAAATTAAAATTTATAATAAATACACATTTAAATTTTTATATAATGAAAATAATTTAATGGAATAATAACATATATTAATAGATAATTTTATAATATTTGAACAGGTATTTATAATTGTAATATATATTCTGAAATAGAAGAGACCTAGAAACAGCTGATGTAGTTGCAAAACAGGTAAGTGAACACTTTCTATTAGAAAAATGTAGTCAGATAGGCCAGAAAGTATTTTTAAAATGTTATTAATAATTTCACCTTTTAAGGAAAAAAAGTATTTCATAGCTATATTATACTACAGAATATATAAAGATTGTTATTCTTTAATGATTCATATTTTCCTCAATATATGGAACAAATTATCAAAAATGCATCTTTTTATTATTCATTGAAAGTGTAAGAAACACTTTCCCTTACAGAATGGAGCTCTTCACTGGCAAGTTGACATAGAATGCCATGATTTTACATTTCTCACAATTGCTCAGAATTTCAGAATGTCTGGCTCACTTTCTCATACTATAGAATGATTTTAAGCCTAATCAGGAGTGGAGAATAAAACCGTCCTTTCCAATCCTCAGTCAAAGCCGTTCTCCAGTCATTCTGACTTTTTGGGTTAGAAATTAGTCCCTAATGTTCTTAAGTAAATTGCTTCTGGCTGGTCTTGTGTTTGGTTTTGTGTTTTTATTTCTCTTACACTGAACCACCAAAGGTAACAGAGATTTCAGGGGATCACAATCCTCATCAACAGAATCACTACACTAAAGTTATTCTTACATGGGTCAGCCTCATATACCCTCACATTAACTTCCTAAAACATTTAAGGAAGTACATTGATGGCTGAAAAGACTGGGAAACTAATTTTCCTCTTTTATACAACCTTGTGTGCTGCTTCCCTCTTTCTCAATTCCCAAACTTGGAAGAGAGAAAAGGCTGAATGCAACAATATACAATAACAGAGCTTGCATAAGCTAGCTGGGTTTACTTCATATATAAGACAGGAACCATTTGGGAAGCCTGGGTCTCTTAGCAACCTTCTAAAGTCAAGATTTTTTTTTTTTTTTAAGCTAGAATGGCCTGTAATCATGCAACAAGAAGTTCCATGAGAAAACAAAACAAAAAAAGACCACCAAGAAAACAAGGAAACAAACAAGAACCTCCTCATCTTTTTGTTCTATTTATGAACAAAGTTGATGCACATGGTGGTAGGAGATTTACACAGACACACTAGAGAGAATAAAACACCCAGAGCACCTGAATTTGTTAGAGAAAATTGTTGTCATTTTGAGCAACAAAACAAAAGCTCTACAATTCACAGAATAAAATCTCAAATATAAAAAAATTAAGCAGTAATGTAAAGCCATTTTTATTGTCTTGGGAAAGCCTGTTAAATGTTGAATGAAAGGAGAAAAAGTAGTAGTATTTTGTGAGTAAAAATACAACTTGTTTCTATTATAAAATTCTAATATAAGGATGTCTAAATTCTTTATCATTTTTTATTAGTAATACTTATATTAATATGCATATTTTGATTTACATAAATTTATAAGAACAACATCTAGTAGTTTTTTTCAGTAGACATTGTCCAATAGACTATTTTCAGTGATCTTGCTAACATTTTATGCTTTATTATTTTGTCCCAGGGTTTAGTAATCCTCTTGAACTAGAGGCCATGCTGGTCTTCTGGAAGAATGTGAAAATGAAGCAGGGAGAATTGCTTGAGCAATTTTGCTGAGTGAGGAAACTCATCAGTGTATAAAAGTGGTGGAGCAATGCCACTGTCTCTTAGCTGCTTTCTTCAGCAGCCACAGCTCGTGGCAGGAACTCTGCTAACCAGGTGAAAAGAAGAATGCAAGCTGCAGACTGAGGAAGGAGAATGAGAAGATGACATAGAAACACACATCTCTATTGAAACTGGTGAACAAATATGTATCCTTTGGATACAAATCTGGATTTTCAGCTGAAAGGAGTTTGTTAACCTTTCAATTTTTTAACTGCAGGGAGTGGGAGGTTGGGGTGGGTTTTTTGGGTTCTTTGGTAGCGGTTATTTTTGATTGGTTTGTAGGGGTTTTTTCACTATTTGGACATATTTTCTTTCACCTTAGATCCCTACTAGCAGCTACAGCAGTACAAGCAATATTGATTAATCAAATGGAAGGCACAGAAAAGAAGTGGCAAGAAGACTGCTGCTTAAATAACATTTTGCCAACAGAGAAATCATAATTCTGGATCACAGTGGAATTTTTTGAATAAAGTGGAAAAGAGCATTTTGCACTTGAAAGAATGAAGTTCTTTCTAGTAGTTTTTCTGACAAATGATGTATTCTGTAAGGTTAAATAAACAGATTTTTTTAAAAGGGGGGAAAACAGCTCATAGGCTTGTCTAGAAGATTCAGAATGCCTCCTTTATGAAAAAGAACCCACCTTGAAATCCTCAGATTCCTCTCCCTGCCCCCAAAAGTTCAGGGTAAAAACAAAAGCCAAATACTACCTCAAATATTTGTTTAAAGAGCACTGTAACCACTAACCCATATTCTAGGCTATAAAGGAATTGAGATTCCATCTTACTTATGGTATATGGACAAAGAGGGAGGTAGATGTTTGGGTTTGATTCTAATGAGGGTTCTTTTGCTTCCTTTTATGTCATATAAATTACTGTATTTTGCTTCCTATTCCAAGTTTTGGAAATAAAAAAAAAAACAAAACCCCAGAGATTAATCTTTATTTTCCCTTGTCTTGTGTTATGTGTGGTTGCAAGCTAAAATCAAAGCTCTGCATGCCTTTGAAACATCTTCAGTGAGGCAAGTGGGATATTCTGGCAGTTTGAACCCACTCCAGTTTATGGCTTCAGAGAGTCTCTGTTGAAATTGTAAAAAGAAGAGAGCCCAGGGATTCCGGCGGAGGGAGAAACTTGCAGTCCAAACCAATACGGTTGATAAGAGCAAGACTCCGTTTATTAGCAATCCAGAGGCACTTATATAGTATACCAGCTTGTTAACTCTTAAGTGGCTTAAAACTTATCAAAGCGCATTTCTACTTCTACCTAATTGGACTTACATTGGCAAGTTTCTACAGTTACGTTATGATTAAAAGAATTCAGAGTTCACCTCCCTTCTCTCCCGGTTAGCACATCTTATCAGTACAGCTGCATTGTTTCAAAACTCCCTCTTTGTTCCCAGCCCTGTTTTTTTTCCTTCACACAAGAATTTTCTCATGGAGAGTTTTTCTCACACACAGGCCTTTTGCTTGCAGGCCTATTGCTACTGTTCTTTTATTGATCCCATAATTCTATCAATGATCCATGCCCCTGATCCTTTAATAATTGTAACAAGTCTCCAGGGTAATATTTTTCTTCTCAGTCATATTGCCCAAAAGCTAATGAAATAGGAACCTTGGGGGGACAAGAATTTTGCAATCACAATAGCAAAAGTGAAAAAAAATCCTCCTAGAAGAAAACAGGGAAGTAAAGAACAAACCTGCATCCCTAGGCTCCCAGACAAGCTTGTGAGCCATGTATTGTGAATTTTTCGCTTTTTATTGTCACTGAATTGCATGACTGCAGGGGGAAAACCACTCTTATTAAGGATTTTTTACCACTGTCATTAAAATTAGTGATAAGATTTGACAGAAAATTTCAACAGACTGAGGGCAAGGCTGACATCTGTTAAAAAAGGCTTGTCAAACTTACTTGGAAAAGAACCAGAACCCTGGTGTTCTTGTCAAACTTCTTTTCCTTGTCTTCTAGAGGAAAAAAACAACAAACACACAACCCTCCTATGCCCGCACCCCCCAAAAAACCAAACCCACAACCAAATCCATAAAATTGTTCACTATCATACATACAAAATACCTGCAGTTTCTCATAAAAATCATTTTCTCATTTCAAATCTTATTCCATAATTAGGTGATCTAGTGTTACATGTATGAAAAGGCTCCTTGTTTGATATGGTCCTGAGAACCTAATATAACTTCTCAGAACTCAAGATTTAAATTCATACAGCAGACCAGAAAAAATCATAAAATGCATTTAAAAATCTTCATGGTATTAAAGAATGATGGGAAGGCCTCCACTGGAATTATGTTACTATTATAGTGGAATGCTATCAGTTTGGTTAAGTCTGGCTTATAAAATTAGTCTTCTCCTGAAATCACTACAGTTTAAGATCCATTTTGCCCATACTCACAATTTTTGGTAGAATTTTTGCCATCTGCAGAAAGAACAAAGTTGAATGTTAGCATGATCTAGATGCCTCAGCAATGCCCATGTGCAAGATTTTGATATGAGAAAATATTTTCCTTCAGAGAAAATGGGTCCTTAATTTTTAATATATATTTAAATTACATAAACCAAAGATTGCCTTCATGCAGTATTTATGGGTAAAAACACTCAACTGATAAATTCACCATAACCTGAAGTTATAAAGTCAAGACCAGATTTCTGGAAGACCTGTTTTTAGTCAAAGACAACGTATGGGACTTATTAAAGGAGAAAGTGCATTAAATTTTCCAGTTCTGTCATATAAAGTGCAAGGCTAGGTGGTCTAATTGTTGGGTCCAGGGTAAAATATATGAATTTGTTAATGTTATCCTGATTTGTAACTAATTTACGCATGTGCATAAGTGATTTTCTGTACCAGGTTCTAAGTTTTAAATTTTTTTTTTTTTGCAAGTGGAAAATTCCAAAGAGAGGGGAACACTATTTTGTGACAAAAAAAAAAAAAAAAATCCATACCAACAATGCATTTGGTTTTAAACATGGGTAGTAAGGATTTTTAGAACTTATTCTAAAGGCTTTTAATTATGGATTCAGTTGTGAGATGGAAATATTTTTACTCAGATTACTTAAAAATAACTTTACAAAGTTAGAAATTCTGCAGAGCAGATAATTATATAGTCGGAAATATGTCAGCAAATATACAGTGAATAAGAGAAAGGACCTAAGAGTGAAAATATCTTCCTTTTATTTGAATTTTATGGGTTTAAAAAAAATTAATCAATCATTTTCTCTTGCGAATAGGTGCTGGTCTTCCTCCCCTGTAATTTATACCAAATTGTCCTCTGACATTTCATTCTGCTGTTTTAAATTGTTGCAACTTTGAATAAAACATTTTTATGCTCTGTGTATTGTAAATTAATTGCTTCTGTCAGATTAATAGCCCTTCTTGGGAATACAGGAAATCATGGTACACTTGACAGTGGTTTTTCAGTGCTCCCATGAAAACTGAAGGAAACTGATGCAAAAGAAAAACCCAAAACAATAAAGCCCTACTCCTCTCTAAACAAATAAAATAATAAGCAGAGCTTATTTCATTTCAGAAAGTGCCTGCAAGCATTGTCATGTCAGATATTGGAGAGTAGAGTACATTCACCCTTCAAGGAAAGGCATTTTAAAATTCATTTCAGTTATTGCTCGTAATTGAGTTTAACAGCTGAAAATCCTTCAGTTGACCTCCTGTCTATCTCTGTTTCTTCTTCTAATACAGTTACTCAGAGAGCAAAATGTCTACCCGAACAATGTGGAATGAAAACAACAGTAAATATATATATATATATATATATATATACACATAAACATATATACATGTATTTGTTGTATATGCACAACAATTTGTATCTTGTATTGTTTGCATATACATATATATGTACAATATAAGTTGGTGTTGTTAAATGCAAATTACATATTTATATTTATATATATCACCCATACCCCTACATAAAGAATAAAAAAACTGTCAAAGCCATCTGGTTTTGGAATGCTAGAACTGATGCAGGCAAATAATTGCGATTGCTTGAATTGTTTGGGTTTTTTCCACACACAAAGAAAATTTCAGAGCAACATGGTACAAAAAGATCACATATGGAAACTAATTAAAATCTTGTCAAAGTGAGCCTGTCATCTGAACTGAAGTGAGTGAGAATATGGAACAACTCTGCTATAAAATTTGGCACAATAAGTTGTTTTTATTTGAAAATACCTTGAAAGAATTTAGAAGCTGAAATATGCTCTTGAAAACACTATTTTAAAGCTGGTATTCTGCTTTTTCCCTACCCTTCCTTCAATACCTTGATGATTATAGCTATAAAATCCTACAGCCTGACTGGAACAGTATCCTAGCATCACAGCTTCATCTGGTTTTGACAAAACTTGTATTACCTTGTTCTATAGAGAAAAAGATATGCAAGGAAGTAGAGTATGGACCGCACAAACCAGATGAAAATGCCAGCAGGGATTCTGGATTTGCTGCCCTTTAAAGGAGGGCCTCCCAGAAGGTCCATCTCACTGCCTCATCAAACCTTTGGAAAAAGTACCAGGAATTATCTAATTGACTAAATGGTTGACAACTCTACCTAAGGTTTTCTTAATTTATTTTGATAAATTCCTTAACAGTATTGGTTTTGCAAGTAGCAAATAATTTCACTTCAGCTTTGTCCCTGTCCTATCAGTATTTGTTCTTGAAATATGACCTGTGTGTTTGACTAAGTTAACAGCTAAACTAAACACTTCTGAGGGAGGCACTGACCACTGCACCACCTTTCAAATACAAAAAGGTGAGGAAAAAGCAGGTTTTACTAATTTTTTCAAATATATTTTCTCAGACAGTGGACAAATTACATTTCTGCTTATCTTGTTGCCTCTTTCTTTCTCAGCTAGAACGGCCAAACTGTCGCTCCTAAGGAAAGACCAAATAAAGTTTGACATCTCTCTATTGATGTTTTAATCATCCTCTGTATGCCTCAGATTTGTCCTACTGGAAGAAAAAAAGATTACCACCTAGGTTTTCTGTCTGTTCTACTTGAGTACTTCACCTAGCTTCACTTCTCGTACAACAACCACCTCTCTAAATATATCTCCACCATAAAGGAATTTAATAACATGAAGTTTCTCTTTCATCAATATTTGTCTCAGGTCCTAAACAGACTCACCTGGAGCTTCCACCCACACCAGTCATCCCAGGAACTCTATTTAACCTCAGCCTGGGGCATACCAGAAAAGTTGTAGGCTCCAGCTCAGTTATAACCTGGCTATAGGCCTTGTTGATACTGATCCTGACCTACAGACTGATTTTCTAGCTCTGCCTTGTCACAGTTTATCTGTTAGTAAATTGATGCATCTCATCCTAAGGTTGTCCTTCAGACAGACTTAATGGCTTGACTTGGACCTGTGTCATTACCATCAAATAGCCTATTGATTAGAACTCCTGACTGGACCTGACCACGATCTCCAGGTCTGTCCTGCTACCTTGCTTGGATATTTTGGGATGGGCCTTCATTGTTAAGTCCTCTGGCCTAGCATGCTGTGCAATTTCTGTCCCTTAGCCAGCAGCTGGTCCATGGTACTCCCAACAGCTTCCTCCCTCTGAAAATCCTAGTTGCATCCCATACATCAAAGTAAGATTGATCTTTTCCTTATAATCTTTATATAGAAACGTACAATATGTTGAGGTATTGCTGTTTCCTCTCTCTTCTTCCAGACACTTGAAAATGTGTTTCCTGACCGTATTCCTGACTGTACTTACAGTCATGTTAGAATTGTGACTAGCTTCAGTACAAAAAGATTGAGATTTTTGTAAGTACCTTCAAAATACATAATTTTTCCTCCTTCCAAGTCACATCCAGGTTTCGTCTCTTTAATAACTGGAATTGTCATTATAGATGACAAAACATTAATTGTTGCAGCCTCCAGTAGCCACTGGTATGCAGTCCCAGACAAATATATCATTAAATGGTTTGAGTTGGAAGGGACCTTAAAGATCATCTACCTTCAACACCCTTGCCACGGGCAGGGACGCCTTCCACTACACAAAGTTGCTCAAAGTCCCATCCAACCTGGCCTTGAACACTTCCGGGGTGGAGCATCCACAATTTCTCTGGGCAACCCCTTCCAACATCTCAGCATTCTTATATTGAAGAATTTCTTCCTAATATCTAATCTAAACCTACTTTTAGTTTAAAGCCATACCCCCTTGTCCTGTCACAATATGCCCTAGTAAGAAGTCCCTATGTACAAGATGGAATATTTTTTAGTATAACTTCTTATAAACTTCTATGAATCTAAATTTCTTCAAATACAAGGGTCTTCAAATATATTTTCCAATTCTCTGTCTTTATTATAGTGATAGCAAATGATCTTACTGCAATTCACTTGTCCATTGCTCCAGTTACTGACTTGATTTTTTATCATATTATTCTCTATAGAGTTTCTTCTAATTTCTCTGCTTCCTAAGTGTTGACTCTTCTGGATACCAATTGCTCATGATAATCAGTTTGCCTAAAAATAAAATGATTTTACATCTGCAGACCAATTGCATTTTTTCTGAGATGTTTTCTATAGTATCAAATTGTTTGTGTAACAATACAAAACACAAAAGTTAAGTATTGCTTAATGGTTATTTTCCTGTCACTTTTTCTCTGGATTTTGGTATTCTCTCCATTTTTGCTGCTTGCACTAGTTTCCCTGAGTAAACGTGTCAAGGGAATGACTTGATTCAGTAGCATTGAATTACTAGAGTTTTAATTTGGTGTATCACGCCACACATATTTATTTACAGACTGAAAATTATACCTTGCATTTGAAATCATAATTCTTGGTGCCCAAATGTCCCCAGTATGTTCTATCTCCAAATTCCAAAGCTGTGCTAATTTTATAATTGTTTTATAAGAGTAGCCCTTGAATACCTTAATTTCTGCAGTTCAAGACAAATCTACTTCAGGGCTCAGCATGGCTTGCTATTGACATCATTGCTGCTCTTTTCGCTTCATTTTTGTTGTTTCAATAATGAAGGTCCCCAACACTTCACAGCCAAACAAAGCTTGGACCTGTTCATCTGAGAAATATTTATGAGATATATCTCTGGATAATTTGGAAAATCTGTTACAATAAATATTTTTAATGGAAGCAGCTGCAGTATTATAATTTTGATTTCATTAAATTTCAGAAGTACCTTCTAGAACTGAGCCAGAAAGAGGCAGAAAAGATGCAGAGGAAAACATACTCAAAATAAAAAATAAAACAATACAATGTGCAATAAACCAGTACTCAAGTACCTAGAAACTGATTTTCTGATTAATATTATGATTTTTTTTTTTACTAGCTTACACTGACTTTTTTTTAACTTAGAACTTTAAATGTAATATTCCTTGCCTCAATAATTTTCTCTTTACAATCATACTGTATTATCAACTGTGTTTCAATTAAACATTTTTTATTACGTATTATTTATGCATTTTATTTTAATATTTATTTATTACGTGTTTATTATGTTTGAAAGTGGTTTTGTCACAATTTGAGAAAAAATGGACATGTCACGGTAGAATAAAAAAATCTTTAAGTACATTTATTTTACTTGCAAGATGGAGAAGTAGGAGGCAATCCTGTGAGAAGAACCAAGTAAAGGAATGCTGTCTCTCCTGTGATTATGTAGGAGAGGATGCTATAGTAATGCTAACTTCAATTCAATCAAGGTCCAACTTAGGCAAGTTTTGCAGGTTTCTGTTTTTTTCATGTTAATAATGAGCACAGAATGGAAAGTTTTGGTTACTAAACTTTTCAAATTGTGGATTCTATGTGGGTAATTTCTGCATCATGATTTGTTTGCAGACTGAGTAGCAGAGTTTGGAATCTGGCTTTAGTTCCTGCAGAATAGTTGCACATACACTGTTTATGCATAAATACTTTGGACACTGTTTAGAATAGAAGAAAATATATTTTCTTAAATAGTATTGACTTGTGAATTGTGACTGGAAATCAAAAAGTGTGTGTTTAGATTATTTCATATGTGAAATCTGAATGGTGGGTTTGTTTTTGCAAACTGGGTTCTATCGTCCCATTTATCTGTTATTAAAAATATGGTAATATTCCATTTTTCTTCCTTGGTTGCAGGGCTTCTGGGACCCGACCCCCCCCAGCCCCCATTAACATTTTAAGCACTCTTTGTGCTTATAGTAGAAAGTTTACACAACAGGAAGGATACAGTCATACACTGCTGCCAATGTCTTTTTAATGTAAACATTTCAAAACCTGTTTCTAGTAGTTAATATATAAAGCCTGACTATGAGCAGGAGCTCTGGTCTAGAACAAAAATGATTAATTGGTCTGTACAGCCTACACTGAGTTTGAATATAGTCCACTGAAAAAACTGTGCGTCCTGCTACCTTGTAAGATTTCTCAGATCCAGACTTTGTTCAGCAGTCACACCAAAGCAGGACCAAAATAAATCATTGAAGAGTCTCTAAGCCAACAGATCTCATTAGACTTGGAGTTACAAGCTTAGACAGATGTCCTGAGACTGCAGGATGCATCCATCTGTAATCAGTGAGAAGGAAGAAGAAAATTTTACTTGTATTCCTACAGTGAATACAGACTGAATCCAAAAAGCTGAGGCACTTCTGTCCACCTCTTTTGAAGACTTTTGATATTGCTTTATGCAGTGGATGTAGACCTGTGTTTGCCTATTTACAAGTGATATACAGATATTAATCCAGGAGGACTATTTAGAAATCTGTATCTCACACACAACAGTCATTCAGTACCACCCTCATATTCAGAAAGTGTGAAGGGGAAGGAGAGAAAGATTTTTATCCTTTCATTACTTTGTGGCTACAGAGTATCAGCTGAAACCTTTCAACAGCTGTCAGAGTTTTTCCTCTGCGAAAAATCTTACAATAAATAAAAGCTCAAGTAGCTTTGGATTTCCAGTTCTTCCAGTAATGGGAACACTGGAAGACCTGCCAAGTCAGTACTTTCATGGCATTTTTATCTGGTTGCAGAACAAAGAAACTCAGAGTATAGATACACATATGTAGATTTTGTCCTCCAAATTACAATTTCAATGCCTTTGAATGTCACCCAATCAGTATTACTGATTTTCAGAGCCTTTCCTTGTCACCTTCCTGTGACAGTTTCCTGACACCTCTTGCTGTCATCCACATTCAATCAAGATTCAGAGAGAGTGCTTGTAATTTATATTTTAATTTTATTCTTTTGAAAAGTAACTCTGTCTCTCAGAAGGGACTGGCACATTAAGCAAAACACAAACAAACAATCATTAGAACAACTAGTGAATTTGAATTTCTATCATTTTTATTTTGTTCTATTTGATTTGTTGCCCTCATTTAGAGAGTCAGACAACATATCCATAAAATTTTATTCTTGACTCCTCATCAAGGAGCAAGTTATTGCTCCATTCATATGTTAAAAAAGCTTTAGAAAGCTTTAATATCTTTGTAGAAGAATGGATAAATGAACTGACACATTACAGTGAATACATTTATGATGAACTCGTCTTGTTGCTGAGTGTATCTGCCCAATAATTGTATTCTTTCACTGGATAGATTAAAAAGGTCATTAATTCAATTGCACTATTATAATATTTATACTGCAATCATACCTTTTGCAAATAAAACCAAACAGCCATTAGAATAGTCTTTCTGGGCAATTGGTAGATTTCCTTAACAGTGGACACCTTTAAGATTCATCTGGATAGGATGCTGGGTCATTTTGCCTAGACCATGCTTATCGAGATGATCCTTGAGGTACCTTCAGACCTGATATTATATGAATAATAATATTCTATGAATATAATTCTGTAAATTATTTCTGATCCCTGATTGGATGAGAGATCAATCACCTTCAGCACAAGTGTTAAAATAATTTAACTTTGATTTCCATAGCATTCATGCCAATAAATAGCATTTCTTTAATGTCTGTGGAAAATAAATATTAAAAAACTTGGAACTTGTCTAAATGATTAATTTATAATACCAAAGAATGCTCCTAAGAGGTTTTGTATTGCTCACCATATAGTCTTTAATATTAAGAACTGAGGTTGATCCTGGAGATAACTTGATGATATACTGGGCAAGGAGACTAAGCTAGAAAGAAGACATCATATTGCATCTTGTGGCCATACCTTTCAGCTTTCATTGCACAGTAGGAATTTTAAATAAATTTGAAAAGAAAGAAGTTGTTCCTACAAATATCTCTGGTAAATAATTCCAAATATTTAGAGCAAACAGACAAAAGTTGCATAAATTTTTGGACTTAATATGGTTGTACAGGAATGACATGACACCAATTTCTGGTATTGAACATTGAATTTCTTTACAGATTTTTAGTTTTTTTGCCCTTCTAGTACACTTTTCTTCAAATAAAATGAAATAAATTAGGTTATTGGAACTTCTTTTTGAAATGTCCTAGGTAGGTTACGTTTTATTTTGATAGTGTTAAACAAGAATTTTCTTCTATAACCTCATGTGAAAGAGAGAACATAGAGTGTGTTAACTGAAAGAGAAATGGCCTTATTTTTCATGTTTATTGTATTGCTGCTTAATTGAGGGATGGAACATATGACACAGAAAGCATTAAATAAAAATTCTGATACGAACTTTTAGAATTGACACTCCAAGTTTACAAAAGAACTACCTTTAAGAAGGAAGGAACTGGGTAAGGAATGAAATGGTTTCAGTGGTTTTTAGACCGACTCATCAGTATGAATTCTTACAGTTGTTGCAAATCATGCTCTTCCAGAGATTTTAAGTCAATGGTTTGTAATTTCCCCATAGAATCAGTAGATGCATACATACCTTTATGTCTCATGCAGTTTAACAGAGTGCAATTCATCTTTTACTTCAAATTGCCTTTCTGCCTCTATTTATAACATTAACAATTCCCAAGCAGACCAGACAGGACTGTAGCAATTAAATGTAGCTCTGAAAGCACTCAGGAATTTTTTTTTTTAATTTGGTTTGTTTTCTCCCTTCATCTGAGAGAGTAGACATTTGAATATATCATGGCACTGGAATAAAAGAGGAACAATTTCTGAAGAGAAGTTGTAAGCAGAGCTGGTGATCAGCTGAGGCAGCTGTCAGTTCTTGGAACAGGGAGCAGATAGAAGTACTGAGCAATTGCTGAGATGAATAGCAAACAAAAATGTTCACACGTTAGAGTCAAGAAGAAAAGAAAAACATACTTTGAAAATTACAGTAGAAGAAAAAAACTTCTTATTTACCCAAATTCATTCATGACAGTCTAATTTCCTAGAATAATTCCTGGTCCTTATGTTGCTACTCAGGATTACAGTGGTGTCTATAAATTATCCTGGAGGATGATATTTCTAAACTCTGCTGAACTGGAAGGGTCATGACCTTTCAGCGACGAACAGACATATTTACATACTCACATATATTTTGTCATTTATACAAGAATTTTCATGCACTGCTATAATAGATTTCATGTGCCAATCCATTCCTGTCAGGAGAAAGTTCCTATTCTAGCTCAGTTTTTAATCTGATACAGAACTTGAAAATAGATCAGGTATGGAGATCTGCTCAGAAATCTCAGCAAGCGGTCACATTATCTGCCTAAAATGCCATCTGACATGCAAAATAAACTGCTTTATTCTGGATATTCTTCCCTTAATCTTAATTTCCTTTTATTATGTGCTAAATATTTGCATACATATACCCAGCCCACATGCATATATATGCATATCTAAGGGGTTTTTTGGTTTCCGAGCACTTTGGTTTAAAGAAACACTTGGATGACTGTTATGCTATTTTCATCACATTCCGTCTGAAATGTCTGTCAGGCTTGGTTTTGATGATGTCATCTATTTTGTCCTGTGTGCTTCGGGCCAAAATTTAAACAAAACCTGAGAAAACTTTGTCATCAAACAGTCTAAGAATGAAGTAAGTAGTATATAGCAAGACATCCAATGTGGAAGTGGGAAATCAAACCTCCCCGTCAGCTCCTGTTCAGGATCTTTACATGTATACAAGTATAACACTACCTCAGTATTAATCCAGCCTTTAGTCTTGAAGCCTCACGACATTTTTTTAAGTATCTGATGCTACTGAATTGACTTAATGACAGTTTTGTAATTTGCTCGCTATTGTAAGTTTACTCTCAACATTATTAGTAAGCAGTTGCATGCAGTATTTTCTAAATTTATCTTAAGAAAGAACCAGATGTGTGTTACAGAACAGCTTTCTTCAGTTTTTCATTAACGAGTTATGCCTCAGATGTTGTATCACAAAGGCTTGAATTTATACTTACCACTTTTGTATCACAGGATCACACCTGCTATTTTTATGAAAACAAAGAGGAAAAAATAAAATAATTTAAAATAATACAGTTCTATTCCTTGCCTCTTCTGTAAAGAAAAAAAAGCAAAAGCTAAAAAAAAGAGGAAAAATTCCTAAGAAAAATCCTGCAGTATAAGTTGTGATATGGTAGTGTAAGAAGCTGATGAGTGAAAGTTGGCTAGTTTTTCCTCAATTTAACAAAAATATACATTGTATGTTCTGTTAGAAATCCTTTGAGCTATTCTTGCAGCCTAACATATCTCAGCTTCCCCTGTACATTTTTTTTGTCAGTGTAGCTCCTTCTTTTGCCTTGTGGTTTGCTAGTATTTGGGGGAAAATGGGGAATTTGCTCTAGAAAATGAAGATACTGTTCTTCCAGTCCTAAGTAGCCCATGATATGACCTATTTTTTCTCACTCAGCTGAGGGCTCTAAGCAAGTACGACTCTGGAACGTGCTAAGAGATTAAATTCTACTCTAGATCTGCAATGAATGGCAAGCGACTGGTGAAATACCCTCACTTTAGTTCTTTTTTTGTGTTGATTCCATTGGGGAAAGGGAATGTAAATAGATGTATACACATTTGTGCACCTTACGTATTTTCTCAAGGATCTCTTTTTAGATTACTGAGAAAAACCATGGCTTTACTGTTCATGCTGTTAAGTCAGAACTTGAAAAAAAACCGTGAAGCTTTGGTTTTTTTCTCTTCTGACTCATGAAAGCCTAGAACTGCTAAATTCCAGTTGGGGAATATATTAGCATATGTAGTGACTGCCAAAATTGTTTCTGGGATTTCATAATTAACCAGTCTTTTTAAATAAGTTCTTCATACTTCATGTTGAATGGTTTTACAAAAAGAAGGGAAGATATTTGAAAAATGGTACAATAATTAAGAAATGGTTGAGTTTTTTTAACCCTGAGCATTTTTATCATCAGTCTGCCTTGCCATCTCTAAAATTAAGCAGCAATATTAATTAATTAATATCATAAATACATCTAAGACAAAATACATAGTACACAAAATTTCCAAGAAGAATTCCTTCTTCTCCATATTACTAAGTATTCCGTTTTTCAGGTATAGTAATAAAACTGAAACAAAGTAGGTAGCAATGGAAAAGTCAATCTGTTAATTTGAGACAAATTTTGTTTCATTTTAAAATGCAGAAGGAACTATGATATAGAGTTTTCATTGAAACTAATAACATTGCTCTCTTCACAGAGATTTCTTAATCTCTTCAAAGTTTAATAAACAGAATTAATGAAAGAGCTTCAGATAAGTTCATCTTCTTTTAAAAATTCTAGATAACAAAAAATTGTTGAAATTTTTAAGTTTTCCCATGTTCGGTGGCTGAAATATTGATATCTTTTATATCAGTGAGATTAGAATTTCATCTGTAAATTATGAGGTTGCTGCAACAGTATCTCTAGCACACAGATGCATTTTGGAGTTCTCCACATACCTATTCTGAACCTATTTCCATATATATTTCCTATTTATAACCTATTTCCATAGGTTATAAAATTCCAGTCGATGCATATTTAAGAGTTTATATATTTGAAATTTTTACTTGAAATTTTACAAAAATCTCCTATAATAATCTCTTCTAAAGTTTGTACATACAGCTTTTTAGAACTATAGGCTGCAATTAATACCAGAAAATCTTATAATAAGAAAACAAATTTTGTAACTTTGCAGATCTTACTGGTTTTTCAGTATTCCCAAGTTTATGCCTATTCAATACTATTGTTAGCGCACACAGACAGAATAAGATGTAACAGCCATGCATCATTTAAAAGTTATACCTTGACAAGTGATGAAAATTGAGCATGACAATTTTGGTGATTCTTATTAAGATTTCACCATAATCACTTCTCAGACTTCTTCCAAAATTCCTGTTTAATAATAGTTTGAAACAGCTCAGCAACAGTACTTTATTCTATTAAACTAGAAAATTCGTCCCCAAACCATCTGGGCTGGCAGGTGCTCATCATCATATCTAGGTTGTTATGAGACAAGATTTGCTTATACTAATTAGTCACGTAGCATGAAACTCCAATTTTGCTCATTTGAAGCAACTTATATCTGCAAGGGCATATTACCAGCGCCTGTAAAGCTCAAAGTGTAAGACCCAAGTTAATAATGTCAGAAAAAGAGAAGACAGGGGCTACTCATACATGTAAAACCTTCCAGGTTTGCCCCTAGTTCTCTGACCCATGGAGAGTAGCTTAATATGAATGATGTGTTTGCCTCTGTGTCACAGATAAGTCACAAGGCCAGCTCAGTCATTGTGTTTAACTAACAGAAATTAGGAGTGTCTCTCTGAGTTAGAGCCCTTGCAGTGTTGAATTTTTCTCCTAAGAACCTTCCTAATGGTTTCAGGTCTGGGAGAGGAGAAGACAGGAAATACTATGCAGTTAAAATACTTGAGTTATGATTTTTTTTTTAGTATTTGTATTATAATGGAGCCCAGAAGATTAAGGTATGGTTAATATAGCATTCAGTAGCCAACATTATAAACAGCCAATAGACATGTTACAGAATTTTTCATATTAGAGTTGAGATAACCAAAGGATAAAATTGAGACTATATAAAATCATCATAATTTGAGATAAATTCAGGCAATATACTCTCCCACCCTGGTAGCATTCTAAGTAGAAGAAGATTCCAGTTTTGAATCAAAAACTTCCCCATGCACTTGCTCACAAATACTCCATATAACCACCTAGCCACTTAGTGAGTGTAAACAACATCAAAATTCAAAGATAGATTGGAAGAGGTACACAAGCACTGATTATGTTTCCACACAGTTGAAGACCCTGAAAAGGGACTGAGTTAATTCTAAAGAACATTTGTCCAGGATTTCAGTCATGGTGGTTTCATTACAGTCTGTGACACCAGAGGAGCCAGCATAATAAATAACTTAATTCAATGGTTTCAGAACCAACTTCTTATCCCTCTGTCCAGGGTAGCGTACACCTATTTTTTTTTTAATACAGTAAGCATAAAGGTTTCTGAGAGACTAGAACATAGGGAGTCCTCAGGCCACTGGGATATGTTTCAACATGGTCTTCCTTGTCAGTTTTTTTGTCCCATAAATCTTACACAGCTTGCAGAAGTGCCTTTGACAGGGAAAAGGCAGGTTGTCAGTCTTATCCATAACTGGATGATACCATAACTGAGGCTTTGAATTATCTATGATCCACTGAGTCCCCATTACTCTTACCCAATACCAGTTTCTCTGGGTTTTTCCAAATACTCAAAACCAAGTTATTTTTCTCTTTAATGTTCGTATGCCTGTACTGACACCCAGATAAGAGATTCCTAATCAGCAGCGTTTAATCAACTGTCAAGGCCTCAGAGATCACCTTAGACCTATTCTTTGCCTACCCTTTTTCATTGTATGCTTGTAGCTGCTCTATGCATATCTGAGGATCCTGCTGGATGTTAGAGGATTGAGCCTCACATAACTGAAATTGTCAGATCCAGTGGCAGTATCTAGATCTCCTGAGGTCAATGATTCCAGGTATGTAATTAGTTCAAATAGTATAACAAAATATTTGTTTTGCACTTCAAGTCCTTTTTTTTTTTCCTTTCATTGATGTCCCGTTGAATTTTGGTGTATTAAAGACAACTTGTGTGGACTGACTCCAGGAGGGAGACTCCAGGGAGTTGTAGCTTCCCCAAGGATTAATACTTGGTTATATCTGTTCTAGAAAAAGCATACATCTGGCTTAATTAGTATATAGGGGCTCAGATTCCATTTTCTTTTCTCTTGATGGCACATCTTGACAATAAAGCAATTAAAAAAAATTTCTGCATTTAATGTGACAGACCACCTTATGATGAGCACAAAAATGCATTAGACTTTTAATTCACAGTGCTAATAAGCAACAGACAGCTTTCCACAGGAGCAGTGATTTTTAGTGTGCAGTTTATGCAGCTTTTTATCTTTTTTCCCTGATTTGACACAACCCCTTGTTTTTGTTTTGGTTTTGTTTTTAGGTTTTTGTGGTTGGGTTTTTTGTTTTTTGTTTGTTTTTTGTTTTGGTTTGGATTTTTGTTTTGTTTGTGGTTTTGTTTTTGTTTTGTTTTGGGTTTTTTTTGTTTTGGTGTTGGTTTTTTTTGTCAGAAGAGTCCATGTTTTCATCTGAAAAACTTGCAGAATGGTCCAAACCTGAACACAAAACTTTACTGCTAAAAAAATCTTCACTCAGATTAATAGTGCAGGCTGGTATTCATTCAAGATCCTACTGGGGAACTATCTCCAGCTCTGCCTACACTGGCAAGTCATAGGAAAGCAGAAGTGGATCCTCAAGAATGAATCACATGATGCTGAAGACTTGAAATTTGCATTTTGGAGGTTGAGATAGGGCTATTAGAAATGGTATATTTTATTTCACAAAGTTATAATAGTTGACTGAGGGTGTAATTTTGGATGTCAGAATATTCCTCAATTTTCATTGTCTCAAAATACTAAATGGCTCAAAACTCCAGATAACAATGGAGAGAGGAACTATTGGAATTCTTGCAGAGCTTCTCTATCTCAGATTGAAAAGAAATGGTCCCTCCTGCCTCCCAAACTTTAAAGTCCCCATAATCAAAAAAATGTTGAAAAGAATTTAAAAAATATGCCCCCAGCAAAAACAGTTGTGGCAAGAGACAAAACCATGTGAAGTGTTCCACTCCATTGTTGAATGGAATAATTTGCCTGGAATCATTAAATTCTTATCCATTCATTTAGCAAGCAAACTGAGAAACCTGCTGATTCAAGGGAAATTTGATCATTTCATGGATATCATTCTTCAGCCAATTAAGGAGAAACAAATTCTGGTACTGTCTGGATGTGAGGGACAGGAAAACAGGCATTTAATAGCACAAACTTATAAATTGAAAAGAAAAAATATAAAATTAAACAAATTTATCCTAGCATTTTTTGCTGAACCAATTACTCAATGCTTTTCTTTATAAGCTTAGTGAAATGTAAAAAGCTGTATGGATATTGTGAGATTTACATAAATTATTGATGAGTACCTTTTTATTTTAATTTACCTGCGATTTACCTGCGATTTACCTGTGAGATTGATAGTTATCCCACTGGCATTACAACATATGCTTTTTGTTCTTTATTTTGTTTGTTCACAAGAATATTTAAGGAAAAAAATTATCTGCAATTTTTACACATCACAGTACAAACACTAGTAATGTTCCTCTATACCTGCCTAGGGTGGTCTGAAATGCATGAGTTACAAAAAGAGAAGGAAGTTAGTTTTCCAAGCCACTGAACAACCAATTAAAATGAGTAAGGAGGAGGAATATAAGGAGTGTCCTTTGCACACAAAGGTCTTTTGCTGGAGAGCATTTGTTCATCAAAAAAACAGTCCACCATGTAGCTGGATAATAAGACAATTTGAAAGACTGGATGTTTCTCAACATGAACTCTGTATAACTGCACTCGTGC
The DNA here is from genome assembly GCF_020740725.1 of Corvus hawaiiensis. NCBI lineage: Eukaryota > Metazoa > Chordata > Aves > Passeriformes > Corvidae > Corvus > Corvus hawaiiensis. Next base: position 48,006,302 of record NC_063216.1, read on the forward strand.
TGACACAAGGTAATGGGCTTCCTGACTAATCCAACCAGTCAAAGAGTTGATGCAAAGGAGCAATAGCACAAACAGTTCTTTTCTCAGGAAGCACAAAACTAGGAAGAAAAGAAGAAAAGGAGGCATAGAAACAGAATAACACTATTTCTAACTTGTGCAACACCCTTACAGTAATATGAAGGCTGTTGAATACTTCATCATACTGTCCTCCTGTCTTCTCATTAGCATCTCATCTTCTGAAGTGCAGGTCGCTTAATTCCCAAACAGTAATTTTAAAAACAATATTTGTAACTTTTATACAAAGTTTTCAAGTTAGAAATAGAAATAAATTTACAATTCATTTTCAGAGATGTGAATACCCATCACTGCAGGCACAAAAAGGCAAAGTAATACTGTCTTTTCTATTGTCTCCTTAGACGTCTTCAGGCAAACATCTTTTCTATCTGTTAAATCAAAGTTAGATGCAGCCATGAAGTTGAGATGCTATGTATGTCCAGAAATAACCTATCCAGACAGCTGTCAGAAAAGGAACTAAAAAGAAAACCTTTATTTTCATTTTGCAGTATGAATGAATATATAACCTGGGGCTTTTATTCACTCTTTACTATTACTAACATAGACCATGACAGTATGTGTATGAAAACACACATACATAACCATGCAAAGTAGGAAGAAAGAGCAGACGAAATTGTTACAACCACAAAAAGGATGAAGAAGATGCTGTGATGGGTGTCACAGAGTTTCCACTGGGCATGGAGCACTGATTTTGAATAACTAAGACTTATGAAATGAGAAGGAGAGAGTGGAAAAAGAGTTCTGACCTAAAACAGGAAAGAAAAAGAGAGAAAGAGAGAAAGAGAGAAAGAGAGAAAGAAAGAGAGAAAGAGAGAGAGAATCAAATCAAAAAAGTCTAGAACAAGAATCTGAAAAATAAGCTAACAAAAAACATACCTAGGAATTTTGGATAATTTTATCAGAGAAAAAGAATGTAATGGTGAATTAATAGAGAAAGTCATAAAAAAAATTGCTTTTTATTTTTTTTATTTATAGCCCTATTAGTAACTGGATAAATCATGCTAAGCTCCCTCAGCCACCACTTTATTGTGGCAATATTTTTATTTAGCATGATTTATTTTATGTTTATCAAATGTTAATGATGGGAACTTGTCTCAGAACTCTCTCTTAAATATTAGTGAGGTTTGGAATTTTAAGCACTCAAAATTGAAGAAAAGAAGACAACTCTTTTCAGATGTTTAAATCTGTGAGATAAACTCAGAAGGTGATTGTTTTCCCCCTTGGTGCTAAATGGAAAAGATTGCACTTTTTTTTTCTAGATCTTTAACCTAAGTTTTGCTATGGAATTAAACACCAATGAAATTAATAAGTATGAAATTCCAGAAGCTTTTGAGGAGGTAAAAAATGAACAGGAAAATATTCCTACATTTTAATTACACTACATTAATACATTATAATTACATTTTATTTATTGCCATGGTGTTAAAAATGTGAGGGAATCCACCAAAAAAAAACCAAAACACCCCAAAAAAACCAACAAAAAACCCACACCAAAACCAAAACCAACAAGATGATAAATGCAACAGAGCTTGTGCTTTATTCTTGCTAACACAATTTTCAGGACATCTCTCTTAGTAGTAGTACTAGTTCTGTCCCTGGTTAAGATTCTAAAGGAGAAACCAACTTCAGTACAGTATATTTCATTAACAGGACCTGTCATTCATAGCTTTACAAAACACTTTTGTGTAGCAGATGCTCTCTCAATGTAAAGTCTCCAGAGTGATTAATTAGCAATTGAATGCATGATTAATGAATGAAATTCAGCCTTCATCTGCCTCAGTTCATGGATAGATATCAGTACTACAACTTCCTATGGAAATGAACAAGGAAACTTTGTGTCCCCATCATCTTTTCTATTTCTGTTTCCCCTTTATATTTTCATCTGGAACTGCTTAGAAAAAAATGATCATAACTATGGACACTCATATATAATTGGCTAATCTGAATGGAATGTTATTTTTTATGTTTAGATTTGGAGAGCCTCTTACAAACCTTAGCAGAATCATATATGGGTAAAGTTCCTTTACCTTATAGTAAATAAATTTTTTAAATAAATAGAAAAAAATTAACCACATTTATTGTTCAAACATGTACATCTTTTTGTAAAGAAACATTATCAACACTCAAAGGTAAATCTGAGTTATACTTTCATAAATCATTTTCAGGAACAATGTAAGACATAAATATGACAGTCAAAGGTTATATCTCTATGGGCTTACACAACATTTGATCTACATGCAAGAGAACTCCCTAGGAAAATGTGCTCATTTCACCCCACTCTAAAGCATGGTGTATTAAATAAAAAAACCCCTGCTAAATCCATGGGAGAGAAAAATTTCTTAAAAATATATAATATTTGTTGTTGTTGTTGTTTTTTTCTTTTAATATTTACCTGTTGGTTTCATAATTCCATATAAATGTGATTTGGTCAAAATCAAAAAGTTTTCTGTAATTGTGAAAACCAGAATAATGTTTACAGAGAAGGAAATTTTCTAATTTCCCAGTAAAACTTCACAACAGATAGCAGACTTCCATTGTATGCATACAAGTATTTCCAATCTCTCCTAGAGAGCTGCCTTCTCTCTCTGCCTTCAGAAGTGTCATCCCATAGGCAGGAGAAGATTGAACAAGTTTCTTGATAAGAAGCATGTGGAACGCATTGCTTTGCATTAAAAAATCACAAAGGTTCCCTATTACGTCAAATGCAATTTTCTTCTTCAACTCCTAGGAAGTTTTGAAGATGATTCCATTCCTATAAATTTTACAGACATGTCAAGTTACCATTTTTCAATAAAATAACTCTTTATTCAACTTCAATGCAGCAATTTTCAGGGATCTTTGTTTTTGGCATAATCTGCATCTCTTAAAATTCTACAACAATTAATTAAGCCATATTTAATCACACTTAACCAAGAAGTTGCTGATTCTTAATGAAATGAGGTTGCAGGAAAAAGAAGGTTAAGGTAAGAAGGTACTATTTTACTATTATAACTTCTAATGTCAGTGGATTTAAACTGGAATTAAAATTAAATTTCAACAAGTTTGAAAATGCACATTGGCACACAGTGCAAGCATTACTGAAGATAACCACAGGAGTCTGTTTTAGGAACAGGCATGTGATTCATCTTTGGGACACACAGTAAAAGGCTAACATTCACAAATATCTTCTCAGAGTCTTTTCATGTGCCTGTGGGAAATGATTAAGTTGAAAGCACTAATGTCTCTCATTTTCCTTTGTAAACAAAGACAGCCTGTAAACAAAGGCTTTCAGAGATTAAGTGAGATGTATTGACTAAAAGCATCATTAGCTCCTCACATTCCACATGCCTGGACTTGAAGAATATATTTCTGATTATAAAAGTACAGTCTCTTAGAGTAAAAATATGTAAATATAGTTTACTCAAAAGAGTAGCTCAATAGAGTTAGAGCACTGTAGAATCATTGAGCACTTGGCAAACTGACTCAAGGAAGTTTGACTTCCATAACTCTCTGTGACAATGGGAAAGAATTTTGATCTCTATGGGATTTTTCCTGTCACATATTTGTCACAATATTATCACACCCAATTCTGTACTGAGAAGTATGTTCATCTAATTCTGTCCATCCTTATTGTCCCATTAGGTTACATGACAAAAGATGGCCCCACACACAAGGGAATGCAGAGGAAAATCATAGTTGTGGGAATCCCAGCACCTGGATGCATAACCTACTCGTGGAACTTGTGATAGAGGCAGCATAGGAGACACCTGGAGAGAGCAAGGAGCCAGATCCACCTGCTGGACAGGCTGAATACCCATGACTTGGAGATGCATGGTGTGTGACTGACTAGCAAGCAAGATCTCACCAAGCTGGCACACACTGGCAATGTGTACACAACTCATGTTTTTGATATACACCATTGACTCATCTATGGTAATACTAACCAATGAAAGAGAAATTACCAAAATAGGGACTTTTATATTTCAGATTTGAATCTATGTCACAAAATCATAAATGGTGATTAGTGCTGTTTTGCTCTTTTGCCTTTTATAAAGTGATTTCCAACAGTTTAAGAATTATTTGGTAATAGGGAAACTCTTGAAGTAGATTTAGCCTATCTAAGGACTGGATTCAGATAAACCAAACCAGAATATATCTTCTGTTGCTTAAACTTTTAAAAACTCATGGGGAACTTGAAGGTAAAGTGTGGTCACTTGAAAGAGAAGTGATGGGTTACTATGATATGTGTCTTGGGATGACTTTATGATGTGTATCCCGTATCGCTGCCCTATGCCCAGGAATTAATTTTGTGCCTTTCTATGCCTTTAAACTGAGCCTGAGAGGGGGGAGGAAAACTTGAGCAAAACTTCTTCAAAGCAGTTTGCAGCTTGTTCAAGGTCACACAGAGATAGCAACTTTTTTTCCCAGCTGCAGCAGGGGAGCAAGGAAGCACCCAGCTGGCTGCTCCCGGGTCAGTTCCTCGCCAGTTGTTCAGTTTCTTCTTCTCTGGAGAGAGACTGAGAGTTGAACTTTTTTTCCTTCCCTGGAATTTCAGATTTTCTCCCTTTTCTGCTGGACTTCTTCAATATTAGAACACATCGGGAGGACTTTCCACCAGGCACAGAGGGCCTGGCCCTGGGCCAAGCCCCAGCTCCGAGGCGACCAAAGGGAGGACTCTAACACTTTCCCAGGTTTTTTTCTCCACAGCGAGAGATTTTATTATCTAGCATTATTTTCCTTTTCCCGTGTGCTTGTTAAATAAATAGTTTTTATCTCTTTCACTTTCCTTTGAGGAAAATTTATTTTTTCCCAAATCTAGTGGGGGAGGGGTGGTTTGTAACCTGCCTTCTCTCAGAGGATATATTTCTAAATTTGGCCAAAACAGCACATATGTCACCTCACTGCTGAGACGACCAGACCTGTTCAGCCTGAGAAGAGAAGGCTTTGAGGGATTCTACCAGCACCCCTTTAGAGCCCATAAGGAGATGATGAAGAAGATGGAACTGAGGTCTTCACAGGGGTGTGTGGCAGGAGAATGAGGGACAATAAACACAAGCTGAAACAGAAGAGCTTGGATCTGGACACAGGAAAACATTTCTCACCATGAGAGCAGGCAGGCAAGAGCCAGTGGTCCAAGCAGGCTCTGAGGTCTCCGGCCTCGGAAGTTTTCACAGCCTAACTGCATAAAGCCATAAGCAACCTCATCTGATTCCAGAGATGGCAGTCAATGTGCCCCAAAGCCAATGGGACCTGCGGTCTGACTTTGGTGGGGGAGCAACAGGGGCCCACAGGCTGGGCTGTCCCATTGCCCCAGCCAGGAGCAGGCAGCTGGTATTTAGTAGGAACAATTAGGTGCCGTTTCCAGGGTTTATTGAAATTATGGATTAATTTGATAAAAAAAAATCAGATTAGATTTCTATCAATCAGCAGTGAAAAACCTTGAGAAGTTAACTGCTTAATAATTTATCTCAGTTTAAGCACTGTTGTTTTTCATAAGCTATCTTTTCCTTGTTAGAAACTCTATTTTTCCTTGCTTAGTAATCTGTAAGGTTTATCTTGTAACACATTCTGAATAAAAGTGCTAGGCTCTAAGGTCCAACAAAAATAAACCTGGTTATAAAAATAATTTCCATGCTGTGGCCTAATAATAATTTTGAATACCTATACTCTTTCAGAAGCCTGTCAAAATAACAAAAAACTATTTAATTTTCAGTACTGATCTTGACTATCTACACTTTACAATTTGTGATGTTAAATTAAACTAATGAAGAAATGCGGGATGAATTCTACATAAACATTTTGCAATAAAGACAAAACTGTTCTGTGGTATTGACAATAATTTTTGATCTACAATCTAGCAAGGTAATATTGACCACAGTTTTCTGCAGTATTGAAAACTATACTAACTCAGATAAAAATTCCAGAATTTGCTTTGTTTTGTTCAGCTTTAAAGAGCAACTTTCAAGAAGGTGAATTGCAATTCGTGCATCCAATACCAGGTCATTTTCTAAAACAAACAAATAAACAAAAAGAAAAGAAAAAAGAAAGGATGATCCTGTGGTTATACCACTATGTCTACTGGACATGTACACAATATTAATCTTTATAGAAAAAGAGCAAAATGATTAATTAGGTGACTTACAAAAGTCCAAGTTACCACTGAAATAAAACTGTATACAGCAGCTGCTTACATGTCAAGGTTTTTTGCAGATATTTTTGATATGAGACTTCCTCTGACTTCTGCACACCTGGTTCTAGTGCACACACCTGGACATGTGAACTTGACTTTTGCCTAAGTATCAGTGAATTCTAAAGACTATAGGAATAATACAAAGGTCACTTGATTTGTACACTGAAATCTTTTCCTCATGTCTAGTGACACTAACAGGAATCAAGCATTCATGAATGGAAGGCACAGGTTCTTGATACTACCTAGTCTATGCACCATAGTGATTAGATTCTCAAAGTATTAAGCATATATTTATTTTCCTACTTTGGAGGGAAATGGAGAGTTCTAAAATTATATTTCTGTAATTTCTGTATCTCTTACAGAATAAGGTTTAGTAGGCTGGATAGCCTCCTACTCAGGAAATTGTATGAAAAACTGCAGTTTAATTGTTAGACTACTGACTGTCTTCAGTGTTACTAGGCACAAATTCTCAAGCACTTCTGCTATTGAATGAAACAAAAACAACAACAATGTACTGGCAGACCAAAATCTAAGAGTCCCTTTGGCAGGGAATTTTTAATATAAATTAATTAATTATATCTATAATCTATAATTAATTATAGATTTTTTTTCTCATCTACTGCCTGCAGAACAAGGATTCAGCATCTCAGGAATTACACAGGAGAGAGATAAAGCATTCTCAGTCACTAGTCTTTCTGCTGGAAGTTAGGGAGCTTTCTTAACAGGCAGAACTTTGAATTCTAGTTTCCCCTGCAATGCTGAACCAGAGTATCACTCTCACTGACAACCCTTTAAGTTATAAGAAAAGTATAAGGAAAACCCTAGACTTCTTGTACCATTGCCATCAAAAAAACCCCACCAAAACCCAAAAAAACCCCCCAAACAACTCCCCCCCAAAAAACCAAACAAACAAACCCAAACCCCCTCCCAAAAGCCCCCAGATAAATTCCAAGTAGCAGCAAGTAGCAATCCTCTGAATTTCAGGCTCCAGTTTCTAAGCAGTAGTTTTGATACTTGAGGTACAGTACAGAGTAGTACTCAGTAGCCTGATGAGTAGCTCAGAGTCTGATGGTAACTCTGGAAAGGAAGAATTGTTTAAAGGCACAGTAACTGCCTGTTTAACTTGAAGGCACCTAAACATTTAATTTGATCTAGTCTAAGACGATATTTTCAGGACTATCTTCTAACATGTAACCAGCTCTGCTTACATGTAAGGGACAAACACACCAGAACAAAAAATTGGTAGTATCTTAACTGATAGGTTGCTCAAGTTATTATCCCTTGCTATTTTGAGAAAATTGTTTTTCTTTTCCATTCAATTCAGCACCAAGTGGAGATTATTTCATATTTTGACTCAAAAGAAATGTGTTATTTAATAACTGCCAGTACTGATTCCTCGATCATGCATATTTTCCTTGAGAGTCTCCAGATTGAATGCCTGCACCTTTCCTTCCTTCCACACATTAGTTATAAGATCAGACAGGACCACAATTCACCGTAGTATGGCTGCAGGGCACATACATAAATATTCAACACCTACAAAAGAAATTTATTTTTCATGATAATGCTAAATTTTACAAATGCAAGCCCGAAGATTCTGCAGATGCTCCATGGCACAAAAATGAGCTCCTACTCATGTGATGGAACTTACTAATATTTTCTCAAACTGGAAAAACAGTCCTGAGACTAGGACAGGGGCTCCTGTCTGTGATGGGGGCATTGGGATCTGCCCATCATGGCATTTCTATTCTATTTCTTGGTCAAAAAATGGGTCTTTCAGCACTCCATGAGGTCAGACTGTGGTTAACATAAGCAGGGTTTGCAGAAGCACTCAAAGAATGGTGGCACGAAATCTCAATTTTTCTTCCACTCCTCCAAACTGAGGGAAGTACAATTATAGGGTAATTGATAAAGGTTTAGGACTCCCTTTTTTCAGAGATTTGAGATCTCATTATCATTCCACAAATCAGTTTGGCTAACAAGTACAGATGTATCTGTGCCTTATCTTTTACACACAACCTTCTTGGATTAGTTCAAAGAAGAAATATGGTTTGTAAATGTAATACTCTTCTCCTGTCTTCAAAGTGATTTTCTCTATCCCATAAAATACAACTAGTGAGACTGCATTTCTCAAAGTAAATCAAGATTTTATACTTTAGAGTGTATGTGGAACCCTGCTGGGACAGAAAAGAATGCTCCTAGAAATACTTATGTTCTTTCTGCCTCTATTTACATTAGCCCGTTTCCTGAAGTGTCAGATAAGAACAGATATTCTTTATAGATTTTCCAGCTAGGACTCTAGGACTTCTTTTCTTTTTTTTTTTTTTCTTTCTTTCTTTTTTTTTTTTGATAAACTTTTCACTTCTGGCTTACACATACTTTACCTGTATGCCATGATGTATCCTTAAAGTGTTTTATGTTCTTCCTAATACTTAAAAGCAAAACCTTTCAGATTCCATTATATATGTATATGTCATTACATTGATCAAAAGGTTCAGGGGCTCATTAGAGTCAATAATAATAATTAAGAAGAGAGAAGAGTTAAAAACTCCACAAAAGAAGTAAAAAGAAAAACGATCTTGAAATATAATTATAGAGTTAAGACTGAGCAAATATGTGAGAGAAGATGAAGCATAAAGCAACAACCATTTTCATATAACAATAGTTCACTAAATTAAAGCAATAACCTCATTGCATCTGAGCTGGTTGATCTTTTATTCACTAATTAGCTAATAAAAGGCATTTTATACGAAAAGTATTTTTGTGTAGGAGATGTTGCTTAGGATTTTTTTGAGAGCAACATCCAAGATAATTTCCATTATTCCATTATAATATTAATCATAAACAAATGTCATGTCTCAAGGGGTTATTTAGAAATACTCTTTTTAAACAAGCAGTATAGTTCATTCACGTTATTCTGTAATAATTTCAGATTTAATTCTTTCTGATTATTACAAAGGGAAAGCAAACTGTACTTTGTAAACATATATTCCCTTAAGAGACACGAGGATTAATTTATGACTTATATTTTTGTTTTGAATTGGATTAATTATGAGGGGTGATGCAAAGACCAATGATGGGAAACACTTTTCAACTCTTAATGTAGAGATTTGAGTTCAGTACATGGATGGCAGTTACCCTTGTTCTATTTTCTCTAACCCCTCAACCCTTGCCCACACTGCAGTCATTATGTGTGCCAGTGACAAGTGAGAAAGAATTAGGAACAAGTGAAAACAAAAGCTTTTTCATTCCCTTTGAATTTGTAAAAGTGGCCAAAGTGAATTCTGTGATTTGTCTCTTATGAAGTCCCATTGAAAAAAGAAAAGAAGAAACACAAACAACAAATAACCACAGTATCTCCATACCCTATAAACATCACTTACTGCTGAGAAAATAATTTCAGTGGTACAGAAGATCTAGAAAGAATTTTGTAGTAGAAGATGCATAAGAATAAACTGAGAAGAAAATTAAGTACTAGGAAAAAACCTTGAAACTAGAAAATTAAAGATCTTGAGTCCGATTTGAAGATGTGTATATGAGTCGATTCCTGTATTATTTTAGATTTATTTGATTATTGTCTTATAATTGGTTCAGCAGAATCTGATTCTTAACAACGACCAGGAGGAAACAATAGTTACCATTACTTCTCTTTCACGTCTGAGATAGTGTAGTAAAAACCAGCACATACTTGTAGAGTATAAAGAAAAAAGAAGTGACAGGAAAGCAAAGCAACATGACTGGGAGAGGAGGAAGAATATTTGCAAATTGGAAAAGATTGAAAAATCACACAGACTTTGGTCATTTCTTTAGTGACAAAGAGACTAGATAGGGTGGCGAGCCATTTTGGTTTTCTTTCTGTTCCTCATCAAGGCTGACCCAATCTTGCACTTAGTAATTATATCTCTTTTATCACAAAACAAAAGTGCATCTTTGAAGTGAGACTCCAGAAGCCAATTAGGCAGATTAGTTTCAAAACACACAGGATGCAGCAGTTGTCATTTATTGAGCGTTGAATAGCTGTGCTAATGATTTTGTCTCTATATCATCAATGTCTTAGTTCACTTGTGGCTACTTAGGTTTTAAAAATGTTAGGAACTTGATTAGCTACCCCAGCCTAGCTGGAATATGTGGGCTGACTGTCCAGCTGTATCATCTGTTGCTGAGTTTAAAAAAAAGAGGACAAAATCAGTGAAGTGGAGTGTCAGGTCAAAGTCCAGGTCTAAATGTTCCTAACTGTGAGTGCTTTAATTGGCTTTATCAACAGAAATTTCCTCTGTAAACAAAGTATTGTTTATCTAAGATAGAGCCAGCAACACTGTCAGAAAATGTACATATTTATCTCTTACTACATAAAAGTGATGAATGAATTCTAGCTCAATTTATTTTTTTTTTCCAAAGCTTTTAATTTCTCTGGTTTTAATTTCCATATTGTGTTATTTGTAATAAGGTAAGGAATCTACAGTCATCCCTTTCCCTGGTAGCTAGGGAAAATAGTAAGCTTGCTAACAAATAGTAGAACTTCAGTTTAACATTTCAACAGGAATAAGTCAGTATATCATCATATCATGTCACATCATATCAGATCATATCACATTTCATATATCATATCTTCTCCTCAGCCTGTTGAATATTAGTATTGAATCTAGTTAAAACTGAGAAAAAACGAAGAACTGAAACATATGATCTTCAATATATACAGAGCAATGTGAAGGTTACTACACCATTTCCATTGTTGTTAATGTTATAGGGAAAAATACCACTAGACCCAATTTCTGTTATCACATTTGTGCTGGTGATCACTGTACTCTGAAATCCATTAGACAGCTCCTGAAGGGAGTAAAAACAGTTCAGGAAGACTGTCCTTTGCAGAACATCATCAGGGTCAGGGTTCTGTGAAAAATAAATTTATGAACCTAAGCCTGACCTAGCCCTATCCCAGGGATAAACTGTGTTTATAATACTGAATTTTACTGCTTGATAAATAAATAGGTCTTAAAAGACTTTGTACTTTGATAACTTTGCTGATTTTATTTTGTTGATGACTGATGATACCATTTTTTATATTTAATGAAATCTGAACACTGTGAAGAAAAACTAAAATTCGCAGAAAGAAAATGAGCTAGGGGGAAGGAAAGAGAGAAAAGAGGGTGAAGGAGAGGGAGAGGGAGAGGGAGAGGGAGAGGGAGAGGGAGAGAGAGAGAGAGAGGGAAAGGGAGAGGTATTCCACAGTCACAGTGTGCAGGAAGTGATAGGCATCTTGAAAAGTAAGTAATCTCACCTTACTTAGAGCTCTGAAGACAGCAGAAATCCTCTTCTAGGATTAATGACAACAAAAAGACAAGTGGCTTGATGTGCTAAATGGCTGAGGTATCAAACACAAACAGTATACTAGCAGAGAGATATTTCAAATAGTGTAAAACTAGTTCAATTGTACAATACATCCATAAATAACCATTAGGTTTATTGTTAATAGGATTACAACTTCAGATCTATCATGTAGCCAATGCACTTCTAGTGAAAATGTTCAATTTAGTTACTGAGCTCACGGGGATTAGGCGCTCCATTTATTTTCTTGGAATGTTTTCCACTATGACTTCTTCAACCTTCATAAAGCCTGTCTTGTAAACTTTGCTCTTTTTCTTGCTAGCTGGGTGTAATTATTTTGTAGGAAAAAAAAAAATTAAAAAGAGATACATTGCGCTGCAGAATTATAGAAATAGTGTTGATTTCCATCAGAATTATAGAAATAGTGTTGATTTCCATCAGGCAAAGGTCTGAGCTCTCAAATGCCATTACTTAATCAAACTATGAATACAGTTTCACTTGGATCTATTTTTACTTAAAACATGAGTTCATCTTTTCTGTATATATTCAATCACTTTCACAGTTTAGGCATGTGACACATCAAATCTTCTCATTTTTTCCCAAATTATTTGTGTCAAATTGACAGCTCTTAGCACCAGGCTTGTAGTGCTTTATATGATGTATGACTTAAACAGTGAGTTCCTCAAATGATCAAATATCAGTTGATATAGCTCTTTTATACAGCAGTAAAATCTCATTTAATTCTGGGAAGGTAATCTTAACTATTTCTTGCATTCTGTCAACAATTTATTTTCCCTCCACAGTGTTGAATACAAATACATATGTCAAATACAAATATCTATCAGAAATAAGCCAAGAAATGTCATGGAAACTTCTTTGCCTCTGGAGTGGAAAGAAACTCTTACTAGCTGAGAGCCATGGCTATGATATTTTCCATAATGCTGTGGAAATAAACAGATGATTGCTTCCTTTGCACAGGTATTTACTGCAATGCAATGGGCAGCACACCGGAAGACCAGGTTAACAGAGAGGGTGAGAAAGCTGTAGATGGACATAAAATTGAAAATTCTCAGATCCTTACATAAAAAGTTGTTTCAGCACATTAACCTGGCCTTTGATTTTTTTTTTTTTTAATGCATGCAATTTGTTGTACTTTAGCGCACCTCTTGAAACTACTTTAAAAGATGTAGAAGCCCAACTGGACTTCTTACAAGAAGACTTGCATCACTCTTTAATGATTTAAAACTAAGTTTCTATTCTCCTGAACTCAACTCTAAGCTGCAGTTTTGAAGTTTGAGAAGGCCAAAGATACCTTTCATTTCTTTTGTAAAAGTATGGATTTCATGAACAGAGCAGCAAGTACGCTTTTTGACTTTACACAACTTTGATTGCCAGAACATTTCAGGGCCATTTCTTTAATCTTCTGAGAAGATTCTCTTGATGACTCAGATTATAAAGATAGATCTCATTTACTGATCCGTGCAAGCAGATGAAGTTTCTGACACTTTCATATATGCTTTTTTTTAAATAATCATCCTAACAGAAGAACTTAAGTAGTTGAAATATGAAATAGACAGTTAATTATGAATATAGAAAAACTGCCTGAATTTAATGAGGATTGTTCCCTATGAGCAGGAAAGCTTTAAAAGTTGAAACATGAAACTTTCTTAATGATTAATATTTTAAAATTGAAGGGAATCAAATGGAAATTCAACGGAAAGTTACCTGGAGAGCTCCATAGAAAGTGTATGTGTAGTATAGCAGATTCATATGGAACTTTGCACATACATACTAGGGAAAATGAAAGTGAAGTGATAAAAACCGTATTCAGAATGGAGATTTTAAATTATTTGATTGGGATGAGAATTTTTTGTGTTAGTGAGTGAGTGAATTTGACTGACTCTTTTTACAACCCTATTTTCATTAAATGTAAAGAAATCAGGAAAATAGCTCTGTAAAGTATTTGCTTTCTGAAGCAAATGAATTATTTTTCTGTTTATATTCATTTTTTACATATACATATACATAATGTTTCTGGGGATTAATTTAAAAATTGCAATTCCCTGCAGTCACAGTCAGTTTCCAGAACTGCTACCTGCATAACAGCTGATAGATTTCAATCATAAGATTTATCCAAAGAAATATACGGCTGGTAGTTTCAAAGCTACTCCTGACATCTCCAGCTGACAATCATCCACTCATTTAAATCAGACTGCAATTAAGCAAAAAAACTGTTGGACAAGTCTGAAACTTCCAGAGCTCCATGAAGACTCTTGGCTTTCATATGTATTCAGAAATTCAGTAAATCCAGTGCTTTGGATAAACATCAGAATTGGCATGTTCATTCTTGCTCTGCATTACAAGGTTAATTGTAGAAGGCCACAAACTATGGTCTTAAAGGTCTATTTGTTTCAGCTCTTCTATAATGTATTGAAAATAATATTTTAAATAAAAGGTGACATTCAGAACTCTGTCACAGCAGGCATAAACTCTACATTGAACCTGTAAGTCTCCGTCATGTATTGCAACTGAATGCAGGACACTAATTGTGGTCTTCATTAGCTCATAAAATGTTTCAGAAACACTATTGTTAACTGAATCAGAGACTGCTACGCTTTACACTTCGTAAATCACACATTAACTAAGAAACAGAGCTGATTGTGTCCTCTGTGGATTGCACTCACTGTTTCCTTCCTCCCTTCTCCTTTTATTCATGCTATTGAAATCAAGTCTTTGGAGAGCAGCTGATTTCCTAATCCTGAGACGACACCGACATTCTCATTGTAGTGTCCCAACAGGAGACTCATTTATGATTGTCCCACACACACATGCACAGGCATGTGTGGGTTGGAAAAGCTGAAGCCACCACAACATGTGGATCTAGAAGACCTCCCCATTCTCTCTGCTCAGCTCATAGTCTTACTAACAAAGCTTGTTTGAAGTGTTGCTCATCAGTCCATACTCCTCACAGACACACCCTGTTCAGGCCTGCTTTCAGGAAGATGCAAATAGCAAAAATAATGTGGTTTAGAGAGCTATTTGCTTGTTGATATAGATAAGAAAGGTTTAAGAGGAGCAGAACAGAGAGGATGTGAACGATGCCTAAGCAGAGATGTAGGTAATCTGTTTCTTCATCTTGAAGCAAGTGGCTACTGTGACATAAATATTTCACTGAGTGACTACAACATAATATGTGACAACCTGTCATGCGGTAGTAAAATCATATTGCAATAAGAACACTACTCAGCAGTAATCACATATATTTTCAGTTAGAGACCATTTTGAGAGACACAAAAGTACATTTAGAAAGTGCCTGTGACAGAAAAATATGAGAGAACAGCTAGCCAAGTAAAGACCAGCTCCTAGACTCCACTTACCTGCTTTTAGCTTAGACATTACTCACATATTAATGAGAAAACAGAGATTTTCCCCTTATTGCATCTTGTCTCGAGACTAGGAACTATGAGAGAGAATGTCCTATCTTTTGAAATGCAGGAAAAGACGGAAAAAAGTCACCAGTTTAGCAGCATATGGCCTTTTCTTCAACCACTGGCAACAAAAAAGGAGTTGTCACAGCAGCTAGGAGTGCTCAAGGGAGTAGGAATCTCTCTGGACCTTTCCTTTGCTCCACATCCTCTGCAGGTCCCCAACACTGCATAATGTTACCGACTGATTCAATGTGGGGGTAACCAGATGGATTTACAGATAGTTGTTTTTGTAGTAGAAAAGGAGATATGGTGACTGTAAGATGACTTTTCAGAAAGATTAGATGCTGTTCCTGAAATTGGTGCTTGATTTATATTTTTAGCTTCAGAGAGCACAATATGTTCTTTAGCAACTAATCCATTAGCGCTGTTAGAATGTCCATATCTATGCTTTCCTATGGTAATAAACCCCACTTAGAAAAAAAAAAAGCAGATGAATAGAGAAATGTCTTTAAATTTCTCTGAATTTTGCTGAACTATTAAGTTCTTTTTAGGCCAGAGATGTTAGAAAGTGCGTAGCTGTGTTATACTCTTTCTTCAGGGATGCTAGAAATCTCATGCTGAGAATTTATTGCCTGCAATTCTGTAACAGGGGAAATGGTTCTTCAGCTGCTCAAAGGTGACATGGAAAACAGTATGTGTTCTGAGAACATAAAAATATTAGTAATCACTGGTATTACCCCTTGAATTCATAGGTTTCACCTTTCTTTACTGAGGACTCTAGCCATGACTTCTTGTACGCTTAGAAAGGTAGGGAAATAGATCAGGTCCAGAAAACTGCTTGGAAATTGCCTGTAATAATCCACAGTACAGATGTGAAACAAATTTCAGTTATCTAGCATTTAAATTTCTTTTTATTTATACTGTGACTCTATTCTAAAAGGACAAGTTTCTAAAGGTATAAGCTTTCCCCTAAAGTCTGTATAAAAGAAGAAAAGTTTTTCAGGAGTGGAAGAGAGATGTGTGGAGGTGTTCTTCCATAATCTTGTTACAGTCGATACTTGTTTTTTGTTCCTTCCATCCACCCTAAGGTACTTCCAGCATGTGATTACTAAGAATTTTCCCAGTCACATGTGTTAGTCAAAAAATTTTTGACCAAGAATGTATTTTTCCATAAAGTGACTGAACATTTCTTGGCAGAGAAACCCTCTTAGGTACAGGCACCCTAAGGTGCAAAAATCTATTCATAAAGATCTTTGATTGATTCATGTGAGTTTTTTCATAGTTTTGGTAAAATCTATCAGAAAGAGAATTCCCTAATTAAAAACTTTACTTTTTAACTTTTGCCTGTCTATTATGTTCATCCACACTGAAGCTTACAAACAGAAAAGAAAGAACGACACAAACCTTTCAGCCCAAAAGTTTTGTGATCATCCCTCCTCACTCTTGGGGCAGAGTGAGGAAGAATCTGGACTCTAAAACAGATACTTTTTGATATAACCCAGTGAGACAAGCCCCTGACCTGAGCACCTTGCAGCACCGAAGCAAGGCATTGCTTCGTGGTGTATTGTGGATGCTTAGCTGTATTCTGGAGAATGTGCAAAAAGTGTGAGGCCAGCAATTTCCACTTCAGGCTCTACAGTCAGCTCTCTCGTCAGCACTCCAAGGAAGGTGAGAGAAAGGTTGTCGTGGAGGCCTCTCAGTGACTGTTGCTTCAATAAACAGAAAACACATTGCTGAGTCTGAGGACATAGATGTGGGAATAAGTTATTAACAGATACTCAAAACGGGATTGTAAATGGCTCCAGGGTGTTTCACGCTTGTTGTTGATGCCCTACACCAACTGAAGAATTTAAAGCAGTCCTTTGGCTGCAAACTCCTGTTAATGTCATTCTTAAGGGCAATTAGCTACGTCACGCTTTCAATACCTAGGACTATATATTTCTGCTAACAGCCCACTTGCAACCCTTTGCCAGATGCACTGAATCTCCAGGTTGCTGCTGCTGCTTTTACATAGACAGAATTTAAGAAGGAGTTTTTAATATCTTTTCTTTGATTAATTTTAAGAGAAAAATCTTGCTTTAATAAACTTGAGTAGAACCCAGAATTAAGATGATTTGATGACACTGTTACTTGTGGGAATAACATTGCCAGAAAAATTAACTCTCTTAGAAAATAATTGCTGCTTTGAAGCATTATTTCTCATTTTCAGTAACCTTTTGCATCCAGACCAAATTTTGTGCCTCTGGGCTTGTGGTTGGGAAGAAAACCATCTATTTCTGTAAGGAATCATTTTCAATTAGTGTGGCCCTGCAGCCAGGAGGGCCAACCATGTCCTGCAGTGCATCAGGAACAGCATCGCCATATGGGCAAGTCCTACTTTGCTCTGCACTGGTGTGGCCTCACCTTGAATATTCTGTGCAGTTTTGGGTACCACAATATAAGAAGACTATAAAGCTATTGGAGAGTGCCCAAAGAAGGGCAACAAATATGGGGAAGTGTCTGGGCAGGAAGCCTTATGAGAAGAGGCTGAAGTCACTTGGTCTGTCCAGCCTGGAGAACAGAAGACTGAGGGGAGACCTCATTGCAGTCTGCAACTTCCTCATGAAGGGCAGAGTAGGGGCAGACTCTGACCTCTTCTATGTGGTGACCAGTGACAGGACCCAGAGAAATGGCCTGAAGTTTTCAGGGAATGTTTAGGTTGCATATCAAGAAAAGGTTCTTCACCCAAAGAGTGGCTGGGCACTGGAACAGGCTCCCCAGGGAAGTGGTCATGGCACCAAGCCTGACAGAGTTCAAGAATTGTTTGGATCACGCTCTCAGGCACATGGTGCTGGATTCTTTTCCAGGGCCAAAGCTCAATGAGTTGGACTTGATGATCCTTGTGGGTCCCTTTGAGAAATTGTACCTCAAACAAATACAATAAATCCAATGTCAGTGTAAACACAAAACAAATAGCTATGGATTTTATTAATACCCAACAACAAAGCCTTTTATTATTTGCAGTGGACATCAGCTGAGTAAAAAGAAATAGGAGACTATCAATGTCAATCTACTTTTTTTTTCAGTGTTTCAAAAGCTGTGGTTCTTGTAACTTTCAAACCAATGCATTTGCTGTGATATGCCCTAAACACTATTTCATAGGGTTTTTTTAGTGTGCAGGTACTAGCAATTAATTTTACTGGTGTTCCTTCACCTTGCATAAAATATTTGATGCTGGAAGACATATAGTCCAGATAGTAGAGCATCACTATGTAAAATGGAACAAAAGATTGCTCTCTTCCGTGGCAGTAAAAGATATGACCAGGAGAGAAATTCAGTCCTGAATCCCCAGCCGCTTTAGAAGAGGGAATCATGGGGTCATTCACGTCAGGCAGAAGAACTGAATCTGTCTCTCAATATGTCTGGTGAATAATGTAATCATTGCTAAATTCTGTTGTTTTAAAAATTACATCCAATTTTCCCTTTATGTCCATTTAGAAAGTTCAAAATGGAATTGAAAAGCTTTGTTTTGCAATTAAGGCAAATAAGCACTTTTTCTGTGAGGGAAAAGAACCTCTTCATTTCAACCTCAACCATTTTCCTCCAATTATTCAGTTCAGTGATTGAACTGAATAATTATAGTGCCTAACTGTTACTCATTTATCATTCAGGCCAAACTGGAATTGCAGTTATTAATCAAAGTATATTATGATGGTTGGCAAAATGAATCACTGTTCCTCCAAAATAAACTCTTTGTCAGTGAAAACTGATACATGTATGATACATCAGAAAATGTTGTCATTTCTTTCGGTAGCTAGCTACAGCTTTAGGGTTCTACAGGACCATTTCCGAAAATATTTATTTTGTGGAAAATATAAGTACTAACAAGTTAGGGATATCCAAACTAGATTACATAAAATAGATGTTTTCTTTTAGTACTCAGTTAAAACTTATTTTAAAAGAAAGTTTTGAGAGTTTTAGTATGTTCGCATAACACATTTTCCTAAATATTTCACATGAATTTTTTGCTGAGAATTTAATGACATATAAAAGTTTAATTAAATGCTCATGTAGTTTGTAGGTCTTCACAAACTTTGATGAGCATAATAAAACAAAAACAAATTGATGAACTTCTGCTTGTCTTAAATTAAGAAACAAGTAAAGCAGCATTAGCAAATTTTCCATTCCAACTTCACAGACATTAAAAGTGTTTGAATAGATTGCACACATTTCCAGCTTATGAAAAATGGTATGAAGGGGAAGTAGGAACAGCAGTAAGAATTGACTTGAACTCTATATAATTGATATAGAAGGCATGAAAACTATTATGCTGTCACAGTTATTATATATATAAAAACATATATTGCTTGATTAACTATGGTTACACAATTTCCAGGGGAAAATATTGTAATTGAACTCTGGAAAAAAAAGAGACATAGCAAAGAAAGAAAATTAATAGGTGTTTTTAATGAAACAACATAAATGTTAGCTACTACTCTTAAAAGCACTCAAATTTAAATTGACAATTTCCAACAATAAAATCTAATTCAATCTTAAATGGAAATATGTGCAGGACTTCAGGATGATATCTGCAAATGCTGAGCAGTATCTCCTCCAGGCATGCATTTTGATTCATTTTTTTCTTTATGGAAACTTCACCATTTCGAAGAAATTTCTCAGAGGTGCTTTCTGTCATGTAAGGTCCAAACAGTTGGAAAAGAAGTTACGAAGTTTTTTTACTTACTGTTGTTGTTGGGAGGTTTTACAACTGAGACAGTTTGTGTATGGGTGTTCATTCCTTCTGTCACACCCCTAAACACTCTCCTCCTCTCCCTCAGCTGCAGGGGGAGTGTGCGCAAACCTGGCCTCAGCAGATGAGCCTGTGGGCTGTGGCCTCTCCCACCCTGAACTCAGCCAGAGATGATTTGTATCACAGCTGCTGAGTTTGGCTTTCCTTGTGGATACACTCTTCTCCCTCAGCCTTGTTTACTTCTCCTTAGACCTGAGATATTTGGACAAAAGTACCACCTTTATGTTATCTCAAGTTTCCGTCAGAGTCCAAATTCCTGTCAGGAGGCATATTTGGGAAGGGATGGGCTTCAGTGGTCAGTAGTCGCTACAATGGACAAAAGTCCTTCGGTGATCTTAACAATGTTTAAGCCAGTAGCCATTTTTAATCTCTCACACTTGCATGACCAGTACCAGTGAAAAAGTTAGGAGAAGAACACATGAAAGAAGGGAAGTAACATAATTACCTTCCAGGCCCATTTACTCTAAATTTTGACAAAATCCTAAAAAAGAAAATAATCTAAGATTAATATTAGTTTTGACAAATTTCTTTATATCCTCATATATTAATGTGAAATATTGGTTTGAGGCAATTTTCACACAATACATGAAATCTACAATTATAAAATTTTAAACTGAATTCAAGACAGTACAGTTCAAGATGTTTTAAGATCCATTTGTGCTAATGGATAAAAAGTAGGTAAAATGTCCTTAAAATATCAATCTGACTCAGTGTTTTTGGATTTTCTCTGGGTGTATCATCTGTTTTTTTATACCTTGTGAGAAAAAACAGTGGAACTTTGGATTAGGTCAAGAGTTCCTTTGTACAGACAAACCATCAAGATTGAAGTCTCATGCTAGTCAAAAAAAGAACAGAATCATATTGTCACATACAAGTTTTGAGGTAAGAACATCATTATGTTATACAATAGGATTCTGTAGGAAGTTTCCATGAGAAAACCAGTTGTTCACGAAGTGGATATTTTTTAAACAAGACTGACTTTCAGTTTGGTGTCACTGGGCACTGGTAATTAGAGGTCACCTTATGAAATGGAACTACTTATTCAACCAGTGAATCAAAATCATCAATTTTATATATATATAATTTACTATTACTATATATTTAATTTACTATTCACTATATATATAATTTAATTTTCTTTGACCTATGATTCAGACTTCATATTTAAAAAATAATGTTGGTATCTCTGATCTCTAGGGCACTGTCTTATCTGTAATATAAGAAGATAGAGCAAGACATAATGCGCTATGGCAAACACAGATGTTTGTCAGCTTCCAGTCAGCTGGGTCCTCTTCAGATTCCCAAGACTTTTGAAAAATAATTGATAGAGGTCTTGGATTGACATCAGCCAGCACTTTGAGTATTCTCAGAGTAATCCCATCAGGTCCCATAGACTTTTAGGGAACCGGCTGGCACAGCAGATCCCACACAAGTTCAAGATTGAGTGCATTTTATAGATTAGGATCTTCAATGAATCACAATGTTTTTAAAGTCCTGATCAGAGGAATAAAACAGTGGAAGCTATTAATGTTGAGTTGCAATGGCAAATGCAATCTATTTACTCGACCTGGAATAACCAGCAGTTAAAAGGGTTCATTATTAGAATAAAATAACATTTGTTGGAAACAGTAACAGCTGTTACTACAGCTGTAACTACAGACTGAGGTCTCCATTTATCTTGCCACTACACTATCAAAACACAAAACCTCAGTAACAGGAATGATTTTTCTCAATTCAGTATCCATTTCTTAGCAATATATTTTAGTCACGCAATCAGATTCAGTGACACAACATATCCTTAGGCACAAAAGTGATACCAGCTATGTATTTGAGCAGGGTTAAATATCATATCTTGTTTGTTGTTCCAAAGGGACAACTTCATCACTAGATATTTTTAGCTTTATTTTTATTCTTTTGCTTGGTCAATGCCTGAAAATGGATTTTTATTAATATTAAAATAGTCAGATACGCAACTATTATGAGGGTTCATAATCTAAACAAAATCTAAACATATTTTGGTAGCTGAATCAAAACTTCTGTATCACAAAGATTGTAGGCATAATTCTTTGAAAACAGATTTTACAGTTATTAGAATTATAACAATCATTTGCTTTGAAAAAATTCTTTCTCACTCAATAGTTCATCTTTTACATCTTTGTTTCCTAGTAGCTTACTATGCATCTGTATGAAAGGTGTGTAGACAGTATCCTAATACTGTCTTTAACACCCCCATAATATCTTAATTTTAAATATCAAATCACATTCTGTAAAAAACAACAATTTAACTAGGGCAAGCAATCATAGACTGAAGTCAATTGACAGAAACACAGGAACAGATAAGATTTATAAGGATGATACAAAGTAAGGCTTATCTACATGCACTATTTCAAGCCTCTTCTGTAGCAAAATGAGTATTGGTGATCAAGCAGTAACATTGCATATACATGGAATATAGAAATATCCCAGTTCGAGTAATGGGGAAAAAAAATCTCTGGTGTCCAGATGATATTTGAGTTATGTATGAGAATAAATCCTAATTATGCTGAGATTAGGAATAGCAAGGGGTTGGTACAATGTTCTGCTACTAGTAGTATCTTTTCTCCACAGGAAATCTTTAAGTTGTGTTTCTGTATGCAACAAGAAGTGATTTTGAGATCTTTGCTACAACTGAATAGTGAATCAATCTATGTATCTATGAATATTTGCACACTCTGAAGGTGTAAATAATTTACTATTAAGGAGCCTAAGAAAACAGAATTTACATCCTTTCAGAAACTTTACATGGAAATTTTATTTTCATTTTTCTTTTTTTTTCTCCCAATTGCTTATTTTACACAATTTTCACTGTAATTTCCCATAAATATATATGGACAAACTTGACATATTACACAGTAGTACAAGCCTGGAATAGAAGTTAATGAACAAAAATGCATTTAAATACAATTTAATGCAATGCATAAGCATTTTACAAGGTTAATATACGTTAGGAACAATGAATTTTGTCAGGTCAAAAAATGGATTTGGCATCTAGAAAGAGGATGTTATCATTCACTCTTATATCTTTGGAACATAAATAGCACCTCTATCTAATAAATGGTTGTCAAAAAAAAAAAAATCTAGCCAATATATTCAAGTAAAAACCATACAGTATTGCAAAGTACAGAAAGAAAGAAACAACTTTATTAGTCAAAAACAATGGTTACTGCATATTTAATTATTAATTATTGCATAGCAATACCAGGTTCTGTTGATAAACTGCAGATACAGTGAACTTTCCAAGTAGGCTGTAAGTGGAAAATGCAGCTATATCACTTTTCAAGGAAGGGAATTTATGTAAGTGATTTATGTACCACTGTGGAAAAAATCTCCCAGTAATTTCATGGTATAACTTTTTTAAAGAGTGAGAGCCAAATGTAGACGTTTCATGGGCTTGCCTACTTGCAGACAAATTAAAACCACCAAAACCTGTAAAAGGTAGGATAAATTGTCAGTGGTTTTAGTGACTAGTGTTCTGGACAGTTTCACATATTAATCTAACAGGATTATTGTTTGCAGACGCCTGAGTATCCTCATTTTCCATACTTGTTACATAAATGTCATGTCCACCAATACTTTGTATGAGCTTGTCATACATACCACAGTAGATGAAAACTCAGTCTGTTGGTTGCAGCCTATTCAGAGATCATTTAGTTAATATTTCCACAGCAACAACACCCCACCACCAACTCACGAACAATGTAGATTTTGCCGTCTACATCAATGAACATTCTCAGTGATCTTAGGCTGCTTTGAACTGAGTCATAGTTGGAAACCAGTGTTATGTAATACTGCAGCTTTTTGAATGAATTTCTACTATAAATAAATCTAGCAGAAACTGAAAAATAACATATGCCCTTACAGAAAAGCTTCAAATTTTTCTGTCATTTGTGGAAGTTTTTTATTTGCTTACAATTATGTTTCATTTATCAGGCACAATATGCAACTTACTCTAAAACCTTATATATATTTTATATATACATGAATATATATAATATATATAAATTAGAGTTTTATATATAGGGGAATACGTATATACACACATACCACATCTGCATATATATTCCCTTATATATGTCCATATATACATTCACAGAAGACATAAACCATTTTCTCTGGAAATAAGAAAAATGAAGGTTATAAACTGCTCAAAGAAGGCTTGAAAGGAAATAGATAATTTCCTTTGGGGTTAACAGATGTGTTTGGATATTTATTTAAATATATCCTCTGTATTTTATAATTTACATTCAGAGTGTATGGTGGGATTTTTTAAAAAATTTATTTACATATACTGTTAAAATAATACATACTGTGCATTAATTTAGGGACGGATTCATTAGGAATATTATGCAGGCATAGCAAATTTGCCAGTTGTAACAAATCCTGCATTTGCTGTGTTATATCTGACAGTCCTGAGATTTGGAATGGAGAAAATAAGGCTGAAACTTCCACTGAAGCCAGATCACCTCCAGTGTCTGATAAAGCTCTTTGATTGGTATTTTTATGTTGGCTTTAGTGGTCTTTGTACTAGGTCCTAGAAGGCAAGAATGATTTGCAGAATATCTTTGAAGGAACAATCATCTCTGTTTTTGTAAAGAGCATGTGAAGAACAGTCATTATTCCTTGGCCCCAACCTAATATTTTGTGAATACCTACTTCAACTGCCCCATGAAGGAAAAGCAAGCTAAAATTTGGTATTATTTCTAAATCAGAAACACAATTTTTTTTCAGGGATGTAGAATGTTCTGTAATACTTTTAAAAGCTGTTTCGACATTTGAACTTTGTTAATTTCCCTAACTCAGAAATTGTAAGAAAACAAAAAAGAAAGGAGGGCCAGCATCTCACAGAAAGAGAGCAGACTTTGGATATCTAAATGACACGCTGAGATTTTATAGCAGATCAGTGATACAAAAACTTTACAAGTATGGGTTAAGTGTTCAGACTTAATAAAGATATGCCAGCTGGTACAAAGATGTGGTTAGACATATGCACTGTCTTAAAAGCAGAAGCGTAAGCAGCTTTAAATATTTGGGAGACTTTCTAATACTCTGTACAGGTTTTACCATTATGCATTTTGTTAACTCTATTCTTCCAGGGTTGTGCAAGTCTCCAAACTTCAACTGAGAGGTAGATGATGAGGAAAATTTGAACTGAAAAACTACAGCATGCAAATTATGTTGAAATCACACAGCAATGCTTATGCAAATTCTGACCAAAAATATGATAGTACATGCAAGCACTTTCATTATATATATATTTGCACAAATATCAGAAGTTCACCCACCCCCAAAAAAATCCAAACAGCCTTATTAAAACTGGCATGCCATCTCTGAAAATAATTATTTTAAAATTCCCTTTATATTCCTCTCTGTGAGTAGAAAAATAGTCATCTATAGAGAAACTAACAAAAATTGCCTGATTCCATTTTGTTATAGGCAAAATTGTCAGTGTCATTTATAGCATGTTCATCTATAAAAGTGGTGATTGGCTTTGTTTAGTGAAATCCTGATAGCAGCCCAAAATCTGACTGCATGTGGTATCTGTAACTTATGTATCCCAGTAATACCTCTCCACTAATATTCACAACCAGACATGAAAGAAGCAAGTGAAAAATGTTGCTTTTGGCAACATGGCTAATGTGGCATTTCAGGAAAAACAAGAACAAGAAAGAATTAAAAATAAGTCCCTACATACCCAGTCCAAATTTTTTGTGTTACATCAAAATGAAGTATGGCATGGTGGAGATGGGGAACTTTTAAGAGAATTCTCTGGGAGGAACAATCATGTACACATTGCCAAATGTTTTTTTAAGCACAATGGATACTGATATGCAACACTACCATTAAAATGCATGTGAATTTTGAATCAAGAATCAGTAAAATTGCTGCACTTCACTTCAGCAGTAAGTAAAGCTGAACTTCCTCTCATAAGGACAGCATGACTTAAAAAAATCTATTTAAAGATGAAGTCAGATTTCCCCTAGCTCTGTCAAAACAGCTCACAAATCATGTTCTTGAAATCATTGTAGTCTTCCATATAAAAATATGCTTTTCTGAACTTCACGGAAATACAGAACTAACTGCAATCACAGTTAAATGGGGAGAGATGGGAGGGTGTGAAATTTCGATACGTTCTTGAAATAGTACTGAGAATTATTAGTGATGAATCTTTCTCTGGAGTTGGAAAGGGCAATACAGGATAACTTCCCAGCTAATAAAGTGTATGACATAAAAAACCCAAAAGAGAGACGATGTGTACTTTAAAACAACTTTAAATTTAACCCTGATATTAAATAGGCAAAAATATTATTGATGCTATCCCACCTTGCTACTAATTTTCAAATTTTGGCATTATTTTTTCTAGAAGAGAAAGAGGATAATTAGGCTTAGTGATACTATGGCAGAGAAATTGAAAGAATTAAGCATACATGAGTATAAATGAGAATAAGACCAATTAAGGATTTGCTTGCACTGACAGAGACTACAGATTCTTATAGTGCATAAGAGACTCGTGCTATGAAGTTTGAGAACATTTCTTCATCACTTATCAGAGGAATGTCTTAGTCCTTACCCTTCAGTGTTTTCAGACTGAGGGTGAGGTAATTAAGAGAAACCAGAAGAATTTAGAGAGATGATGTATATACCCAGGTCTAATCTTGAAAGCAGAAATGTAATCTTGAAATGATTTACAGTACAAATTACAGGTCAGTGCAAGTAAGAATGATATTCAGGAGTTTGAAGGCAAGGTATACTCATTTTGCTACTTTGATGCTCAGAATAAAGATGATTCAAGGCAATTTGTTTTCATCATTACTTTCAGAAATAAGAGCTACCTATACTAGGCAATTGCCCCTTTAGGACCTGTTATTTGGAAGACACAGGTTTTTAATTTGAGGCAGTTTTTGCATAGATATGGTTCCAATTTTCTTCCCTCATCTCTGGATTTTAACTTATTTAATATTCAGTAGTATCAAGAGTATGCTGATGAGTTTTATTTTGTTGCTATTATTAAGAGGAAGAGTAATGAAAGAGGTGTAAGTAAATGTTTCACTTGACTCTTCCTACTTTATATTGCTCCATTTGCCTGCCACATAATTTTGCCTTATGGGATTAGAAATTGCACATTGGTGAGTGGTGGTAAAACAGCTCTTGCACTCCTATTATCTTTTAACATAATTTACCAGAGAAGAAAGAGTAGCATCTTTGTAGAGTGTTTATAGAAATTTTTATCTCTTCTGAGATAGTAACATAATTTTTGCTACTGGTGGTCAGGTGTGTCTATGGCTCGAGGAACCTTGTTTTTCCCTTATTTCCTATGCCACGTTGTTTTGTATTCTGAGATCCTGCATAGAACAGGCAAGTTGCCTGCATATTTCCTGAGAGACTTTTTTTTATCATCATTTTTCTGAATCCTTTATTTACTCAACAGCAACTTTTAACAGCCTTCAGTCAAAAGTTGACCCTTGTTTTCTTCTACCCTGTATTCTTAATCATGCTGCTTTTTTGCAAAGAAATAATAAGCACCTACAGTGTTGCCTCAGACATTTTGGTTCAGCTCCTGTACTAATCTCTTTTCAAATAATCTCTGCCTTTCTATCAGTGGCTGTCAAGAGCAGAGTGATGTTCCTGATGACTACTCTTCAGCTAAAATTTCAGTTCATCTTTCACAATCCGGTATTTATAACTGATATTCCCCACTGCATGAAAGCTTAGTGTCTGTGAAACTCATCACTTTCTGGCTATGGGTGTGCAGGGCCTTCACAGATCCTGGAATTCACTCAGTATATTTGTACAGCCAAAAAGAGAGCAATGCTTTCATGTCATGGGGTGCTAGCAAGGCTAAGGTTCAGAGGGAGGTGCAATGTATTTATTTCCTCCCTGAAGCTGGGGGTTGGGAGAGGAGCTGTAATTTTACTGGGATTGAATCATTCCCCTTTACACAGAACACTACTCAAATCTGAACATGTAACCAGTATTTTCTCCCAAAACCCTGAAATGCATATATTTTGTTTCTGGTGCTCCTAAAAAACTACAGGATTTGTTGGAGAAGCTTGGTTTTCCTGAATGTAATTAGGTAAAAAGCAGGTATTAAATTCTGTACCATGCTGAGAGTAGATTCATGATGTTTCTCCCCAAAACAGTGATGAGAACATTAAAGAATTCAGCACTAATGTGGAACTTTATAAGATGATAAACCAGCAAAACAAAAGCAAGTACTACCAACAATTTTAAAAGAAAAATTAAAATAATATTGAACATGATAATATTAAGAAACAACTTTCTTAAAAGCCCTCCCATATCTACTAGACTTTACCATTAATTTTTAAATTTTGTTATTGGCACTTCAGAGTGCATTTATCACAGCTCTCTGTCCAATGTATTTCCAACTTTTTTGAGATTTAGAAGACTAAAATGAATGATATACTTTTCCTGGAATTGAGTGTAGGTGTATCCTGCATAAACAGTGCCTAAATGTTTTATGAATCAGACCCTTAATTTTCACAACTTCTAAAGGCATTAATAAGCATCCCTCCAAAATGAATAGCACTTTTCCTTACCTAGAAATAGAACAGAAATAATTTCACATATTTCCTTCAGAAGCTTGCACTTTTAACTTTCAAATGCAATACTAAATGATTTCTGTAAAGTCAGATTTGTAGATTTATGCTTTCTTTTGTCTAAAGGAAGCGGAACAAATGTGTACATTTTAATTTATATGAGTGTCTGCATGAAATTGTAGACACAAGACTAAACATCCTGCATAAAGCAGATATGTCAATACAAAGCTTCCAGACTGCCATTGTCAAGGTGCTTTACAGCATTTTTGCTCAAAGCAGCATTACAAAAAAAGAAGTAGCTTTTTACTAAATTCCTGGGAAAGGGAAGTGAGCAGTGGTATGAAGCTACCTATCTGCAAAGATCTGAAGTTAGATCTTAAATCTCCTCTCAGGAAACCATCAAACAACTAACGACTTGTCAATAAAGCCAAGCATCTACTTTGAAGTCATTGTCATGAAGCTGATTAAGGCCACAAAAGCCAAGGGTTAGTATCCTTTTGACATCAGCACATTCTGAATCTAGTCCCTTTAGGAAAATGGCTTCACAGTCCGATCCAGATCCTTCAGCTACACAGGAATACATAATCAAACAAACTAATTGCCACTCTTGTTAGAAATGTAAATCTTGGGTTTAAATCTTCTATGTACAGGCAGATTTTAGCTTGAATTAGCAAGGTCTGAACGTACTTTGTATTCAAATGTATATATTGAAGTACAATGTAATCAGCTATCACTGGAGGAAACTACTTCTAGAATATATTATAAATCAGCTTTTTGATGTATTTTAGAGATATGCTCACCAATTATTTATCTCCTAACCTTAACTTTTATATCCATAAATGGTTGTGGCTTATGCAGCCATATTTTTTATCCAGTGGGCATACAAAAGAGTACTGAATGTTTCAGTGTGTTTCAGTCAGGTATTATGTCTCTTTGACTTTATGTTCTCTTTAATATCAGTGGTAAGTAGAGTTTGGGCAGATTATTTCAGTAGCCTTTAACCACATCCTAAAGAGGAATGCAAGCATCTTCCCAAATAAGAGTAGGAAATACTTTTGCATTAGATATACTTTTGAAACAAAACTGTTTGTCATTGGAAGGCTTTATAGCCTGGTTTACCTGTCTCTTGATTGTCCAGAGATAAAAATTAATGGACTAATTTGCATTGAGTCACTACCTCTGTAATTGTAATTTTGTATCGCTGAAATAAATAAACTATAGATAGTAATTTAGCTTAGAGTCTTGCCATAGGGCAAAAATCTGTTCCCATCCAATATTGTGACTGATCATTATTACCACAAAACCTGGCCTGTGTCTTGAAGACAGATTCCTAATGGAAGTCATAAACGTTGCCTTCTGAGCTATATTTCAGATTAAATATTGGTTTCTCTTTCTGATGGATCTTCAAGAGCTTTATCAGCTCTGCTGGAAGCATCTTCATTCTCATTGTTTGTTAATGGTTCTGCTTCCTTTGGGTCAGCATTCTTCTGTGCTTTCTGCTTCTCATCTTCTAACTTCTTTTCTTTTGCCAAAAGCCTGTAGTTGATGGCATTGCCAATGAACAACCAGATACTGGCCACAGTCACAATTACTCCGCAGACAAAATACATGTACTGATATTCACCAGTAACATCTACTAACCAACCTGAAAGACAAGAGGAGAGAAAAAGAGTATTTAGATTAGGATACCAAATATAATCCACATATTTCCTTTGGAGAAATATCTATATATTTCTTGGTTTTGAAGTTGGAGCAGAAACACATTTTCAACATGTTAAAGTTGTCTAACAGTGGAACTCCTAAAAAAACCCTGTATTAGTCAGGATAGCAGTTGTCATTGAAGACACTGACAATAAAAAAATATTGAAGAACAAAGCAAGTAAAGCTTAATGAATAATGACAGACAGTTTTTCAGCTCTTTCATTTTCATTCTTTCATTGCCGTATTATTTTATTCACCTCCTAATTGTGTTTCCTATTGTTTGGAGTGACAGTCTGCCACTCACTGAGGCTGCATAAAGACAGTAGGATGAAGAGGTATGTGCCTTTTTCAGCTGCTGTCTCCTTGCATCAGCTGCCTGCTTTTTACATGTACTTTCCTGTGACTGGTGAAAGAGATAGAAAGGTTTTTCCCTTCAGCCATCACGCTCAACTGCTGAGTTTTAAACTCTGAGCCTTCTACCTAAAACTTATATTCAGACCTCTGAGATTAATTTCTTCAGGACAGGGAGAATAAAGATAACAGTTCTTCCAATTCATGAGCCATTCCTTTTAAATTTTCCCAACTCCCAAATTAACATTTACACATATCCAAGTATTTAGCTCTGAACTTTCCTACAGTATAATTGAAACTCACAGGGTAACCTGCACACTTCAATTTAGTACCTATTTAGATGCTTTTACTGAGTTGAAACCATAATGCCAGCCTATTCACCTGATACACATTTACAAGCCAGCAAATTATTCCAGACTTTTCTTTTTTTTCACAAACCTCATATTAGGAAAAGCTTGAATAGCACTGCCAGTGTACAATTCACCTATTAGTGTAAATAGTGCAGTCTGCTGATTTTTATCAATAAGCAGTCTCATAAAAAATGTTTAAAAAACAAAATTCTGAATTAGCATTGCTTCAGCATACTAGTTTAAAGGATATGAAGTAGTCAAAACTGGAGCTTAGCTTTTCCATGTTTTCATCCCCTTTGTTGCCTCTGTTTAACAAGTTAAATCAATTATTCACAGTGTTATAGCACAAACAAATGTTTTCCAAAACTCCAGAAAACCTAATATACTGAAAAATAAATAACTGTGGAAGCTACTGCTCCATAAATATTAGATTTGAGTTGATGCTGAACCTGACTGAAAAGGTTGGACTCCAGTGGTTACAGGCTCAGACCCCCCACTAGGTGGCATAGAAAGAGTCTGTGTGAGAATATATTTTGCTCTACCAGAGTGGATTTGTCTGTTAAATGATGAGAAAATTATGGAATGCCTTTAGAAGTATTAAAAATTTATTTGCAAAAATATTATTGTACTGAAGTGAGTGGAATTGTTTTGGCATATTTAGAATTGCACACAAAAATGTTATTTTTTGTAGAAATACTGAGAGTAATTTGAAGTACTTCTGTATGTATAAATGCTTTTAGGCACACATAATTTTGCTGACTTCTGAGGCAGTGCTAATGTGAGTATGGTATATGTTCATAAGGCTGCCAATCTCACTATCTTTATATTCTTGTATTGTTGGGCTTATACTGCAACACACACACACCAAGATACACACCAATGCTCCTCAATAAAATTTGAGCATCTATTTTAATATCTTATATCAGCAGAAATCTCAATAATACAAAGCTTACTATCAGCTGAATACTGACTAAAAAGCTAGCAAACAGAAAACACTTTCTGTATTTCATCATTTTTGTTGCTAGAAGCCCAAGTGTTACGAATATAGTCTAAGCTGTACAGCTAGGCTCCCTTTAAGCTCCCTTTAAGCTCCCTTTACACTTGAAAGAGAGAGGCTGGCAACACTGATCTTTCAGCCAGTTCACACTCTGAATTGCCTTGCCTGTATCTTTTGGCTACAGAAACAGGCTAAAGGACTGGCTGTGAGCAGAGATAGGGTGGGAAATCATGCCAGGGCGCAATGCTCCACAGCACCATGATGGAATCCCACTGTGTGCGCACCCTGCCTGAACAACTGAGCATGCCTGTGTTCCTTCTGACACCTTCCTGCTATTTTTTTCTCTCTGGAAATGGCGATTCTCTCTGTTTAGACAAATTAAAGTTGTTTAAGCAAGCGTAAGTGAGCACTCTTCAAGCTGCCCCTAGGTTGGAGAAAAGTAACTGATGCAGTTACGTTTTACTATCAGGCTGTTACCGTACATTTCTAGTCACAGTGAAACCATTAAATAACATAAAGAACAATGTTTATATTAATTCAACGTTACATTGCAAGTTTATGCTGTAATGTCTGAAAAAATAGGAAGAAATAGATTCTTACCTCCTAGAGGAGGGCCTATGAGCACAGGACAACATTCCACAATGGTGACGAGTCCCACTGCACTGGAAAATCTGGCAGCTCCAACAAGGTCCATCAATGTCTCAAAAAGAACACTGCTAACCATTCCAAATGCAAACCCAAAAAACACAGCATATATCACCAAGCCAGTGTAATTTTTTGCCAGAGGGCACAAGATATGACAGACACCATTGTACAAGACAGCAAAACTAAAAAAATACTGAATCTTTGGCCGGATAAACCTGGAGTTTGCTACAAGTCCCATAGAAGGCCTAGCAAACATGTCTACAAAGGCTAAGATCGAGAGCAAAAACGCAGCAGAATATTCATCAATTCCTTTGTGCTTGGCATAAGGAGCCAAGAATACTATTGGAGCAAAGAAACCAATAAACATAATGACATTTCCTGACAAATATATCAGAAACCCTCTGTGTTTGAAGAGGGACAGATCTAGATACTTATTCATAGTTTGCCAACAAGACTTCTTGTTGTTTTTGTGCAAGGCAGAATCTCCTGTGCCTTTTTCAACATCTTTTTTCATAGGAGGGACTTTTTTTGGTCCAACAGGTCTCATAAGTGACCCAGCCACACAGCAGTTCAAAAGAAGTCCTCCCAGAATAAGAAAGCTTCCTTTCCAGCCAAAAGCATTAAAGAGGAATTGATTGAGAGGTGCCAATGTGCTCAGAAACACTGGACTTCCAGCCATCGCCAATCCATTAGCGATGGGACGCTTCTTATAGAAATACTTGCCAATCATGGTCAAGGCAGGCTGTAAGTTGAATGCTAAACCCAGACCTAAACAACACATAAAAGACAATATTATTGCAGGTCATGCAGTGAAAAGCATACCCCACCTCTTTCAAATTATTTTTAAAATGACCAATATCCAATCCAGTGATTCTCAGTACAGAAACCAACTAGCATCAGAGAATGAAATACAGCCTCATTGCTGCCTGCAAGGGTTAAAACCAAGACTGTGTCAGGGTGGCATTTGGTCATTTTCCCCCTGTAGCACTGCATTGAAAGCCAAAACTCCTTGCTCTGTTTCAGCAGTAATAGAGACAGAGGAATCACATACAGAAGAATGATGGTATCAGTGCCTTGACTCACCATTTTTATATTTGCTAAGGTATAATACAATTCTCTCTTGGCTCATTTGACAAAAGCTATTAAATGTCACCTCAGCTACAATGAATGCAGGGTTTATTTAAATGCATAAATCTCCTAATTTCTTATTTCCAACTCTAATTAAGATCCAACTTGTCTGCAAAACTGGAACATAAAATGGCAAATTATTTTCCAGCACATTCAGTTCCCCTTCCCCAGGTCATTATAAAGGAATTGTAAAGGACATACATGGGAGCAGGCCACCCATCCACATCAGCTGAGTGTATAAACAACCCTAAGCTGAACCTCTAGGCCTTCTCTCTGTATTAAGACATCTAAGCTATAAGCTCTGATATGGATCTGCTTGATGGTACAGGAGAGATGCTTTCTTCCCTAATAGGCCCATTCCTGGACTCTGACTCTACTCTTTCAGTAGGTACAAGGTTTAGGATGTCAAAAATAAGAGATTTAAGGACTAATCACTGAAGAAAGAAGGACTCCTTTAGTTCCAACATAAAGGAAGATGAGCCCAAATATTCAAGTATTATCTCATTCATTTATTACCGGCCAATATGCACCTCTCCTTCCTTATTCAGAGATGGGAATTTTAAAAAAATCCACAACTTTTGATAAGGAGATTCTTTAATTTACTGGCATGACAATAATTTTACTTCATTACTTCAGACCTTTGATAGATGATTATGAATAATTTTATTTGGTGATTGACCCTGGGTGATTTTAAACAGAAAACTATTGAACTGAAAGTTGTTATACTTTTCTGTGATGGTATGTGTATGTACAGACCTACAGGAAGCTGGTACAAGCTTTCACAATTCTACTAGAATTTGGCTAGCCTCTGCCACCCTGTTTGCAGTGCAACATGACTGAAAGCTAAAACAATGAATGTGAATTCATATATGCAGTATTTATTGAATAAATTCATCAGATTTTTCTGTATTATCCTAGAAAAAATTCAACATCATACCAGTTAATTTCAGGTAGCTGAAATTAACAGATCTTACTGCCTTCTTGGATTGCATCTGTACACAAAAAACTCTTGATCAGTGAGGCTTATTTGTAGAACAATATTAGAAATAGTTCAATATAACATAACATAATATAACCTTATACAGGACTCTTACCTCCAACCACACCGATACATATGTAGAGTTCAAGGACACTATTGCAGAAAGAGGATGCAATCATTCCAAATGAACACAGGATACCCCCTGCTATCATCACAGGCCGGCTACCATACTTATTCACCAAAATGCTGCTTATGGGACCTGTTGGTAGAAAGAAAATGCAATTTCAGGTAACAGGTAACTCTATCTTTGTATTTACAACATGTTGAAATGCTTTACTCTTCCATCTGGAAAAATGTTAAATTGTTTCTATACCAATCTGTCTTATAAACAAACTCTGTGAGTTTGCAGACACAAGACTCGATGTGGATATACTGCCTCCATGACAATATAAATATTGATTAGTTATGGAGACGGATAAAAAGATTAAAGACATCAGACAAGCAAGAGGGATTGTTACAGCTCACGAACAATCAATACCGAGATTGGTCAATGGAAGTTTTGAAAGTGCAAGGACTGAAGAATTTCACGTATGAGACTGGTATCAAAACTCCACAGAGCAGGAGGAAGCTTCTGGCAAGCAGACTAAAATTACTTAATACTGCAGCATGTCGTGCACCCCCACTTAGAACCACACACGGGCTTAAAAATATTGTCAAACCAGAACATAAATCTCTGGCCCCTGAGACTTGTTTTCCCTTGCCTCATCAAAAGGGGAGTGTTAATGGCAGTAAGATGACTATAGGCTGTCCGGGAAAATCTAAAATGTGGTTTAGCATAAAGACCTATAAACTTTTAAAATATTGCTGCAGGTTCATTTTTCAGTTTCAATTGCAATTCAGTTTATGGCATAATTACATTCATACTAACCAAACAGCTAACGTGCAATTTAGCATGACATACATTATATGTTTTTGAACAACCATGGCTAGAATAGATGGTGTGCTACATATCAAGATTAAGAGGTTGTCAAAGCTCTTCAGGTAAACCTGCATAGCATCTGATTACACTATATTTGGCCCAAACCATTACGAATAGTCTTACTTTTGCAATAATGAAACTTATCCAATACAAAAATTTTAAAAAATAAAACAAAACAAACAAAAAAAAACCAACCAAAAAAAAAACCCCAAAACCCCAACATCATAAAAAGCAAAGCATTTCAAACTTAAGATAGAGCTGGCACCTAGCATGAAGTTGAACACCTTGATTTGCATCTGAGTCCACTGCAAGTTATTCACTGTACTGGTGACAGTTTTAAGTGTCTGTTTTTATAAATATCTAAAGGAATAAACTTCACGCTGTGAAAAGCCAAATCCAATGAAATTTAAGTGTGCTTTCATAGGCACAGTTATATTTTGGACTTCACTTTTCGAATTACCTTAAATGTATTACAGTATTATTATTGATAGATTGCAAATGTTAATTACTATTTGCATATCCACAACAGAAGTCTTAAGGATATGCCAAATGATCAATTTTTAGCTTCCTTCCTTAAGGAAATAAGCTTCTACAATAGAACTGGCCTGTGCTTGTCTGTCTTTTCTAACAGCTCATGAATACAGAGATCAACTTGAAATTAACTTGACCGGAAAGCAAAGATTTGAGTGATGTTTGGATCTCAGTTTGTATATTCATCAAATAGCTTGAGTCCCCAGGAGTCTTAAGCATAACTGTATATTGAAGCCAACAGATTTAAATATCCACAGCATGGAATGGACACCCAAACAGACAACAGCCCTGTGATTTATTAAAAGACTTTGGAACACTTATGAAGCACTAAAACATTAACTGACAGCTTATATGATGACATACCTAACATTTCTTCATTTCCATTTGAGGGGAATCACTAAGCAGAACTGTGACAAGCAAGGCTTTCCCCTTTGAGACCATATGAAGAAAGCAGTGAAACACAATTATTTTTATTTATAGAGCTACGTTTGGAAAATCAGTGGTTGGGCTCATGTTTGCGTTAGAAAGCAAGCCCTTTTGCAATATGTAAACAATATAAATAATTCCTCTGACTCAAAAGAAAAAAAACCCCTTTTAACTGGAAATCTCTTTTTAACTCAAAGTTTCATTCCGAGATCAAGTAACAGCTATAATTTTGAAAATAAATTAAATCTAAGGCAATTAAAAAAAAATAATTGTTGTTGCTAAACACAGTAACAGTATTCACTTAAGAGATATCAAAATAATCATTTTTAAAATTATTTTTAAAATGATTTTCCAGTTCTTCTTCCTGTGATGAGATGGAAGTATTTGCAAAATTGAAAATGAAAAATTTGTTTAGTGTTTGTTAACAGACAGTTCCTCATCAGGAACAAGAAAACTGCATCTCTGCAGATCTTCACTGTGGCAGTTAGACCAGCACTGTAAGTTACAGCTTTCCAGATGAAAACACCTAATGTTAGCTTCACCTACAAGACCCAATAGCTGAGCTCAAACATGGATGTATTAATGTAGGTAGGTAGTAGATACAGACACCAGAGGAAAGGCAAAGATGTCTGAGACTGACTCTATACTTCCAAATGACATAAATCTGGAATGTATGATGAATTAAAAAACCCTTAAACACAATACTGTTTTGAGATATTTTCTTTAAGTTAATTATGTGTATTTACAACGAAATTAATCTCCACTTAATTTGAGGTTTTCTTTATGGCTATTCCAGTATTTTGATTTAAAATTTGTGCATGTGAGAAATATTAATTGTTCTATAAGCCAGAAAGCAAGTTTAAGCTCCCTGAGTGTCTAGGAACTCTTCCAATGTGATAAGTAGGTTAAACATTTTATTCTGACATCTGTGCATACACTTGGTTATGAAGTCTCATAAAATAATGCATATTCATACCTTAACATAGAATCTACATAAATTCCAGCTGTTTGCCTGCCATCATATGTTTTATAGCCTTATACAAATTTCAGTCACATTTAACATCTCGTACTATTATTTAAGCAATGTTCAAGTGCCAGCATGGGTCTATATTCCTTGTGTATTTTTTCTTTTTAGACGAAGGAAGATTAAACTGTTTAAATACTATTAAACTGCCAAAATCTTGCTATACATTAATGTATGTTAATGCACTAAAGGATCTCTGTATCTGCTTTCCTGAAGCCTGAAGTAACTGCATAACAGATGTTAAGTCAGGAGACCCACAAGAATATTTATTCTGATCTCTCCCTTAACACCTACAAACCATCAGCCACAAAAGATTATATACTCCCTAAACCAAATTTAAGACCATTATCATAATATGCTAACACTCTCACAGCTGTATTTTTGTTTTCTATCTTTTTGTTTCAGGCAAATGACCAGGCTGTGAGAAGGTATAAGACAGCAACTGTGACCAGTGCCACTGAAAAACAGTCTCAGGAAGGGCTGAGCTTCAGAAGAAAAGAAAAAATAGCCACTTTTCACATTGTTTGTCATTATGCCAAGGGAAAGATGGCAAAAGTCATTTCAGCTGTGTAAGCAGAGATGGGAACATGCATTTTGGAGCTGTTTATGATGTTTCATACAAAATCTATAATAGTGTGACACCTAAGTTCTATCTCAATGGCTCAAGAGAGCATTTACTTGCACTTGTGCACAGAGAAATTATGGATGCAGAGAGTACATTTAGATTAGATGTAGGGAAGAAAATCTTCCCTGTGAGGCTGGTGAGGCACTGGAAGGAGTTGCCCAGAGAAGCTGTGGATGCCCCCTCCCCATGAGTATTCTAGGCCAGGTTGGATGCGGCTCTGAACAATCTGGTCTACTGGCAGGTGCCCTGCCTGTGGCAGGGGGGCTGGAACTAAATCATACCAATCACAGTCATAGAATGGCCTGGGTTGGAAGGGACTTTAAAAGTCATCTTGTTTCTGACCCTTTAAGGTCATTTGCAAAAGGTATCTCCCAATCTTTCCTGTAGGTTCCCTTCAGGCACTGGAAGGCCACAATTAGGCCACCCCACAGCTCTCTTTTCCCTATTCTCTCAGTCTTTCCTCACAGGAGAGATCCTCCAACCATCTAATCATCTTGGTGGCCTCCTATGGACTTGATCCAACAGGTCGATGTCCTTCCTGTGCTGGGGCCCCAGAGCTGGATGCAGCACTGCAGGTTGCAGAGTATAGGGGCAGAACAGAGCAGAGCAGAGGGGCAGAAGGGCAGAATCCCCTTCCTCGCCATGCTGGCCGCACTTCTTCTGATGCAGCCCAGGACACAAGTGACTTTCTGTGCTGCAAGCACACAGGGCTGGCTTGTGTCCAGCCTCTCCTCCACCAGCACCCCCAAGTCCTTCTCAGCAGGGCTGCTCTGATCTGTTCATCCCCAGCCTGTGTTGATACCAGGGGTTGCCCTGACCCAGGTGCAGCACCTTGCACTTGGCCTTGTCAAACCACATGAGATTCCCATGGGCCCACTGCTCCAGCTTGTCCAGGTCCCTCTGGATGACATCCTGTGCTTCAGGTGTGTCAACTGCACCACTCAGCTCAGTGTCATCTGCAAACTTGCTGAGGGTGCACTTGATCCCTTCATCCCTGTCATTAATGAAGATATTAAATATTATCATTTACTATAATATTAAATAAGGCCCCAGTGCAGACACCTGAGGGACAGCATGTGTCACAGTTGTCCATCAGGACTTTGAGCCATTGACCCTGAGCCCTCTGGATGTGGCTGTCCAACCAATTCCTTATCTATCTAAGAGTCCACTCATCAAGTCCATCTCTCTCCAGTTTAGAGACAAGGATGTTGTGGGGGATCGGGTCAAAGAATTTACAGAAATCCAGGGAGATGACATCTGTAAACCTTCCCTTGTCCACAGATAAAGTCACTCCTTCATAGAAGGCCAATAGGTTGGTCAGGCAGGACTTGCCTTTGTGCAGCCATGCTGGCTGTCCTGAATCACCTCCCTGTTCTCCATGTGCCTTAGCTTCTAGGAGGAGCTGCTCCATTTGTCCTAGCTTGATTTCTCACTGTTGTAATACAGTGATATAATTAAAGATCATTCTGTTGCTCGTTTTGCATATTGCCAGAGCATTTATGCTTTTTATTTTGCTACCTCCATGAATTTTAGTATGGAACTAGAGATAAACTTTCCTGATAAAAAGGTAATTTTTTTTAACATATATTGACAATGTCATTACAGTGTTCATAGTGTCATCAACCCAAAGCAACATGGGATGACTCAGTCTGAACACTATGACATTTATTTAAATGAAGTGAATTGCTGAAAGAAGTTGCAAATAAATGTAATAATACTTCAAATTGCACTAATGTTACATTGTAGATTGCATCCTGTCAAGTCAAGTGGTTTAAACACATTTTCAGCCATCTGCTCTGCAGAGTCAATGCAGCTGTCTTTCCAGTCAAGGTTTATCTTTTATTTCTGTTTCCTAGAAGGCTAGAAAAGCCCAAGGAGCTCCAAGAATTAATATTAGTATAAACTATTTGCTAAGATCAGCCCAACTTTCTTTTTTTTAATAAAATATGAAGCCTTCTAACAAAAACTCCTCCAATCACAAAGGCTTTAAGCAAGTACTTAGTACTACTATTGGAATCCTATCTCTGGTATTCAGAGGAAAAGGAACTCAAAATGCTTAAAACCCGTTCATTAACTTGGAAAATACTTACAAAATATG
The DNA here is from genome assembly GCF_020740725.1 of Corvus hawaiiensis. NCBI lineage: Eukaryota > Metazoa > Chordata > Aves > Passeriformes > Corvidae > Corvus > Corvus hawaiiensis. Next base: position 48,046,516 of record NC_063216.1, read on the forward strand.
CTGTTTTTCTCAAGGAGGACCAAGTCAAAATATTACGCATTCTGTGACAATACTATCTCTCATTCAAAAACCTTTGGCTAAATTCTTTCAGTACTCTTGGACAGGCTTTAGGCAGAAAAAAAATATTAAAATGTCATTCAACTATTTTTGTATTATTTTGTATATTTGTATTTGTCATGTTTCTGGGAATGGTAACCTGCATTTCTGACACATCCTATGTATTTGTGTAACAGCAATGAAGGTAAATTAGTTCAAGAATTGTTGGAAAGTTTTCTCTGTAGTTCCTCTGCGCATTTGGCTGTATTTTTTTTTTTCCATTTCATATAACATTTACAACTGGCTGCACCGATTCCATAAACCTAGATAACACAGAAACCCTGGCAAAGTAACACTGACAATGAGAAAAAATGCACTTGCAGCAAATACCACCAAACAGAAATGTGTAACACTGAGTTAGGGTTGTTAATCTATGAGTTGGGAGAGCTCAGCAGCTAAAAGCTCAAGCCGCCAGGGACGATGCACTCACTCGTTCAACTATCCATCAAACCTTGCTCTCCACTTCCCCTGCTCTCAGTGTCATTACCCTGAATGCTCACGTTCTCACTTGTGTCCTGAAGAGGCCTTGTATTCTATCAAGTTTTTATCTTTTAATCTCTAATGAAGATTAATTTGACCTTCATCTATTCCTTAGGAGATATATAAGAAATGCAGTAATTGTGTGTGTGGTTACACATAGGAGCTTGACTGATGGAAGAGTGCTAAGCACTCCAGCTGCTTCCTCGTGGTTCCTCCTCCCAAAAAGGTTATGTCTCCAAGTTTTGAAATGAAGTGCTCAAGTCAGAAACACGTATGTCTGACTACAAATATAAGCTGGTTTTTTCCTGAAATGTTCAGGAGAAACACAATTAGCAATCAGTGGTGCTGGTACTTGCTCTGCATGTATTGCTTTTATGGAGGAATCACAAACCCTTGATCTGCTTTGGTATTTTGTTTTTTTCTAGCAATACATCAGAGACATGAATCAAGGGCTTTACATATTTTGATTAAAGCTCTTGTTTGGCTGGCAGGTTTTTTTCTTGTTCATTAGGGCGCAAATATGTATGGAGTTATGGACCACGTAATTTAGAAAATGTCTTCAAGTTAGCAAATTGCTCTATAACTGTGAATTTTAAAAAGTTGGAAAAATGCCCACTTTTTAATCAAGGAGTAGCCATGCTGATTATTATTTACATGGATATGCATCAATGCTTTATATTAATTATGTTTTGCATGCTGTGCTGCAGAATTTTTTTCATGAAAGACTAAACCGATCAAAATGCAGAAGACTTTAAGATAAATTATGACTTTTTTTGAAACGAGAAGTATAAAACTTCATCATATTTAGTAGGAAATAAGTGTAATTCTATGAGCTACTGAACACTCAGCAGATTTCAGAAACATATATGGTCATTGACTAAAAAAGTACTGTCACAAAATTAACTGCCCAAATTTCACATTGACATCTTTATTATTAACAGAAATCAGATGCAGAAAGACCTTTCAGTATTTTTAAAGCTTTTCTTGTATTTGGTTTCCTGTTACCTTCAATATCACTGAGTAGAGAGTGAAGCCCATGCATACATATTTTCAAAAACTAGTCTTTCAACTTAGAAAAGGGTAAGAAACAAGAAAGAAGAGAGAACAAGCTAATGATGAGATGGAACAAAAGCACCTATTGTTGTAAACAGAGACACTGTAACACCAAGTACATATTATTCCAACAATGGCCTGCATGCCTCTGTAAAGGGGATAGCTGGAAATAGCATCAGTGCATGATATGTGCATTGCAAATAATCTTCTCAGAAAAATGTTAATTTCTCCACAGAAAACCAAAGCAACCAGCTTGTAACTTGAGTATGTAATGTATCAACAAGAACATTAGAAAACTGGCAAGTGGCAAGTAATGAGGTACTGGGAAAAATTAATGAAAGTTTTCTGCAGAAGAAAAGACAATGAATTTTAAAGCTTAGTATTTAACAGCAATTAAGTCCTCAGGATGTCATAGGCTTGCATGATTCTAAATTTAAAATAGCTTTTCTGACTCAAAAAATGTGTGGGCATTTCACTTAAATAATATTACTCTTAAATGCACAATGAACCTGTGCCATTAAAAGCAACTTCTCCTTCAAATGAAAAACCAAACAAGGACTTATTCACTATTCCCTCCTGGAAATACAGAAAAGATAATAATACTAATATATAAATATTAGTAAATGTAATTATCTACAGCAGTATACACTATAGAAGGTAATAATAAATTAAATTTCCCTTTCTTTCAGGGATTCATTAGGAATGTCATGAGGCATAACTCTAAGGTATTTCATGAGTCATAACTCAAATGTTCTCATGAAAATGTGTAGTCGGGTTTTTTTAGAGATATCATCTTTGGAGTGTTATCATTCTTTCTCTATGGATGGCTGATATGAAAGCCTAAGTTCAATTCTGTGTTTGAGCACATGAACAGAAAGCATCCCATTTCTGAATATTTAAAAAAAACCCTACTAGGTCTACTTTCAGGGAACAAAGGGAAATTAGCACTAATCAGAAATTAGAGGTTTACTTGTAGCTAACCAGTATTTCTATCTAATAGTTTTTCTGTCTCAAAAATAATCTTATTAAAGAACTGTTATGGTCAGACATGGAGACTACATGCTCACACAAAGACACTCATAAAACCAAAAATACCCAATGCTTTCCCTCATCTGATTGATGGACTCCATGATAAAAATGGGTTGTTTTTTTCCAGGGATAATAGAAGGCACTTAGCCCATATATAAGTATTTTTCACCTGAAACCTTCTGAACTCATTCTTTCACTTTAAAAGAACTTGGAAATTTCTCATTGAAGACTTAGTATTCAGTACTTTGTGCCTTTCCAAAGCAAGTTACAATTTTTAGCTATCAAACTTGTCTTTACAGCTTGCTAACTGTGAACCAGATTGCCAAACAAGTTCTGTATATTCTGCTGTTACAAAGGCGGGGTGATTTTCTGAAGATTATGAAACTGAAAAAAAAAGGCAGAGGTTACACTCTACCACTGTAACAATTATAAATATAGCAACTTGAAAATAAGAGATATGTAGTTAATCTAAGAGACAACTGTTGGGAATCAGTTGTCTGAATCAAAGAATCAAAATAAAACAAAAAAAAAGACAGAATAACCAAACTGAAGAGTTCATGCAAATATTTATTTTAATTCCTCATAGACACTTTTCGTAAACCATGTTATTGCATAGTTACAAAGGTTTTCATTTTCTTCTTACTTCCTTCCTCTTTGAGGAATGACTGTCTTCTAAAAATCCGTGTATGCACATGTGAACACAATATTTGTAAATGTTCATTAATTGCCACTTCCTATTTAGTATTCCCTATTATCAGTCATTATTTTTACACCCCTACTTAAAAATCCCTGGCTACTTTTCCTGGAAGCAGAACAATTAACTTTGTCAATTCTGCCTAGGAGAATTTTAGAGAGCAAAAAGTCGTAACAAATACAATAGCCCAGGCTATTGAATAGTTCTTTGGAATATAGGGTATATTGTCTCCAACTCAAATCAGTACATTTTTCAGATAATGCATTCATTATCTGAACTGAAAAGTTCAGCCAACTTCAGTTAAGATTAATATTGTCATTTGGATTTCTCTGTCTTCTACAAGTTGCTCATCATAATAAAGTTCATACAATATCTCATTTTCATCCTGCACCTCATCCTACAGTTTATTTGTTTTCTTCTAGAATAATATTATAACTAACTCAACTTGGAAATGATTCCTTATATACTGTTACAGACAATAATATGTAATTTCAGAGAAAGCACAAAACACTTGTTTTTTTTCAGTTGTTCTATCATATTCCTTTCTGGTCCCAATTTTGCCCTGTATAATTAAACTTCAAGTTGAAAATACTGAATCTACTACCTATGATGTTTCTGTGGACCACTTACTGTGACTTATGGATCATGAGTGGATCATTAAATCTCATCTACATACTTAGAATAAATGTGATGAGAAGTATAAATCTGGATGTATTCATAACTTGGAAGTGTCCAGAGAAGTAATCAAATTTAGGCCATTGTCAATAACATTGTAAGATTATTTCCAGATGCATTTAACACATTAGTATCATCAGGCTTAAACGCTATTTTTTAGAAAAAAAAGGTAAATCATTATTTAATCTTTTAAATTACATTCTTTTAATAATATCCAATGAAATTTGGTGGCTTTCAGTGCTAACATTTAGAAGCCTAAGTGAGACAATTTCCCAAATTCCTTTACAAACCATAAATTAGAACATTTCTAAATATTTTGATAATAAAATATTATATTTAGTAATATAATAAATATTTAATAATATGTATTTCCCTATGTGCTGAGGGAATGGGAACAGGGAGGTAAAGGGGAAAAGGCAAGCGTGAGGGGAAGAGAAATGACAAAAAAACCAGAAGGGGGAAGGGAATTTATTTGTGTTTTTGGCACCTATTTAGAGTGTAAGTGCAGACAGTAGTAGTGTATTAATGGGATCATAATAGACACAGAAATTACATTTTTCCCACTATTTTTCAAAATACATTCAGTTGCCAATTAAAACTGAGAATCTTTGTGAAGCTTCATTTGCTTTGTTTTTTCCCGTTTTCAAACAAGTGAAAAAATAACGTGTTCATATTGAGAAAAATCTGTTAAACTATAGAATAATATGTAAACTAACGCTGAATAATTGTCTTCCTGGTCAAAAAGACTAAAAGCAATATAAACTTTTAAATGCCTAGAAACATGATTAAAAAAAAAAATCAAAATTAGAATAATGAACAGCCAAAAGTTGTCAAAATAACTCTTGATCCAAAACAGTAACAAGATTTATGTGATGTTTTTCATTTTTCAATGCATTTTCATTGCAAATGTGCTCAAATTAGTAGCCTTTATTACATGCTAAAAGAAGTGGAAACTTTGAAGACAACTCAGTCAACACATACAAAATTCTCAAAGACTTCCAACCCAACCATTTTATGAGCCTGCTATTTCCAATTTTCTTAAATTTAAGACAACCCAAATTTAACTGCTTTCTAAAAATAATATTCAGGAAAATATTTACTGATTAATCAATAATTTAAGAGTGGCTTCTAATTTCTTCTCTCCTCATTCTATTTTCCTTGCATCTCTCTAGCCTTCTACAGCCAAATACATGACTCAGAATAACTCTATCCAGTAAAACTGAAGGAGAAATCAGATACATTTTTAAAATCTTTACATCTGAGTAGTTCAGTTTATCTCTGCGTATTCCCATATCCACCTCATATTTTTTTTTCTCATCAGAGTTGAATTTGCCATTGAGCTGTCACTTCTAGATTTCCTACATTAGAATCTACATTAGAAAGAGCTTTACTTGATCTTTCAAATTTTTAGTGTTCTCCGTGTATTGTCACTTGTCATTTACTTTGTAGACTCAACCAAAATTATCATAAATTATGACCAAGTTAGGAGTCAAAGAGTCATGAAAAACTAGTAGAAGAAGCCTGGGGCTTGGACATGGAAAAGAAATATATTATGAGGGACTTGAACAAAGGCCTTTATGGCATTTGCATCTTGGCTGGACTAGAGAGGAAACAATGTTTATAACATTCTCTACATGGTCCTTTCCCTTGTAGCAGCAGAGGATACACCTCCATAGACAAGGTTTTCTGAAAATGTGTGGGTGGGCAAGTCTAGGTTGGGTCTGCTTACATGAACAAGGAGTATTTTAGCTCTGCTTCAAAAAGCAATATGAAGTGGCTTGGTGACCTAGTCCCACCCTGTTGCACTTGAAGATAGTATTTGCATGGCTTTCAAACAAGGGAGGGGTTTTTTACCTGCTGTGAAGAAATAAAACCTGCCACTGGCAGAAACTTCATTCTCCACCTAGTAATGTGAAGCATCTTCCTTCTAATGATTGTGATACATCATAAATTCAGAATAAATTAGTGCCCATTAAAATACAGGCTTCTCATGATTTGTATTACAGATACTGCCTAAGCATCGTGCATTTCTGGAGCCACCTTTCAACTAAAGAAATATCTTGACATTCTTCAGCAAGAACACATTAAAATAATCCAGTGAAATATACCTACTTCTGCAAAGATTTACCTTGTGTGCCTGTGAGGAGAATATTACTTAGGTTTACTGAGGAAAGTAATACTTTCTTCCTACAGGAGGAACTATGTTTCTTTAGTAATTTTTAATACATCTTACTGGAAAGCAATTAGCCAGAACTTTGATCTAGGCAATGTGTATATCTGAACACCTTGTCAGGTAATTTTTTTATGACATCAGGTGAAATAATCTGGAAGAAATTCCATGATACAAATTTGTTCTTGTCTTAATCCCATTTGCCACTTCAGCTCTGTTTCTCTGAGCGCAGGGTCAAGTGCTTTGCACTCAAGTTACTGTTTACATTTGAGTAAGTAAATATGAAGAGCTTCTAAATCAGAATGGCAAATGTGGCCTTGCACACTCTTTGCACAGGTATAAACTCTGATGCTGTGTGAAAGACAAGAGAAGCACTCCCACATATAGTATGTGGCATGTTAGCTGATTTTTAAGGAATAATACAGAAAATTAAAACAATCATTGCATGAACCAACTTTATGCTTTAACATCCATTTTATTCCCAAGCTGAAATAAAAATTTCAAGCCTCAAAATTTCCAGTTAAATTAAAACTCTTCAAAAAAGTCACTCTGAAATATCTCAAATGTCTTCTGCCATATAAATAAACAAATTAAAAATATAACCATGGGGCATTACCATGAACTAATTCTCCCTCTTAGCTCAAAATAATTACAAACATTTTGTTCAAGGTTATTAGGTATCATATTGCATTTCATTACCAAACAGTCTTAGAAAACTTGCAACTCTACACTTTCTTATTTTAGTATAAGCCCAATTTCTGGACTGTGCTTTTCATTATTGTATATGCAGTCACCTAATACACACTGAACCTTTCTCTGAGATGAACTGCAACATCTCATTCTGTGAGGTGTAGTCCTCCAAGTCTAACCCATAGGACACAGTGGCTTGTGGGCATTTTTTGTTGGGTTTTTGTTTGTCTATTGTTTTGTCAAACAATTTTTTTTTTTTTTGCTTTTCTGTACCTTTCTATTCCAACAGAAACATGTTAAGCCAAAGTGATTGTTCATGCAAGGGGACATGAGCTCCTTAGAATCATCTCCCATGTTAGAGTCATACAATTTAAGATCACTATCTGGAAGTGTTTTGTTACAGAATCTGTTGCTTCAATGAATAATCAGAATAATCCTCATAGTCACAAGTGTCTGATTCTTGACTCCACAGTGCACTTTGCAGCACCAGAACTCTATGGAATCCAATAAAATAAAACTGAATTTAGGAGACTCATACTTAAGGTCAAATTGTACTGTGTCCTTAGATTTTTGTTTTCCATTTACAAAGCAGAGATAAGCTTACTAACAAATAAATCAAAAGTTTTATCAATTACTTCAATAAAGCGAATACCACCAGCTTTGCTTAAATGCTGTAAGTTTTCAAAGCTAGTATTCTATATTTTATTTATATTTTACTTGGGGAAAAAGATATGAATCATTTATGGATCATGTCTTTTTAAGGTGAATATAAAGAAAAATGACATTTTAATGAATGCCTCTGTGATCACTTAAGTAATTGAAGGTACACTGTCAAGAAATCTTGATGGTGCAAACACCTAAGGATGAACATATTTGCATAAATATATTAACATACTTATATGTTGACTTAGGTAGGTAAAAAAAAAATTGAATTTTATGAAATAGCTAAGGTATTTAAAATGAAGTATTTCTTGCAGGATAAGCACCAATGCCCATACTTGGAATGGAGTTCCAGTCAGTTGTTTTAGATGTCCCTGATAAGAGTGTAACATCATCAGTGAAAATGTTCCTTCTCGCCATCTTTAAACCTTTATGTTCCTTAATTAAATGTTTCATGGTAACAGTTATGGATTCTTGGCTTCTTATGGATTTTATAGTTCCTCTAAAGACAGTCTTTAAGTTAAATATCCAGAAGGAAAACCTCCTGCACTTTGTTCATTTACTTGCTGCTCTGAAAATTACAACTATTCTGATGAGGCAAGTAATAGCAGATTCATACACTCTATTACATACCGTTAGCAATGCCACAATATGGAGAGATTAATTCTGCCAGTTGGTTATATGCCAATAATTCAAACAATTTAGACCAGAACTGCTCTAGAAGCTTTTCTGAGTGAAATTTTACTTCCAAGAACATAAGATAACTCCACCTTCTAGGGAAGGCCAAATAGGACATCTGCTGCCTTCTCTTGTGCCAGTCCTATCTTGAAAGCTGGTGCAGAGTTCTTAGGAAATCCTGTAAATCTGGAAGAAATATGTGTGGGACAGAGAATCTTATCCTTGTAAAAGAACTAAAAATTTCAGTCAAGTAAGTTCTGTTCCAGGAAGAGCAAAGGATTCCTCCATAGGAGAGCAGTATAAGCAAGGTTTGTATAATGACAAAATTGGTGCTGCCAGCTGATACTGGTAAGTGTTTGGGGATCTTGTTACAAAGAGATTGAACTGTATTTAACTTTTAAATCATTCACAGAACATAAGAAAATATAACAGATCCATAGATTTCTATCAGCTTATAATCAGCTACAGAAGAATGCAAACCTGGCCAATTATTAGACAAGCCAGTTATTCTCCTAGTAGTGTTTTTTCTTAGCTGGTTATGGAAGAAAGTGAATTACAGGTATGAGGAAAGTCATTGCAAGATAAGAGAAGATTTACAAGCTAAAAAGGTGGTCTTAAAATTACCAGGTATTTTTAAGCGCATCAAAACTAATGCAACTGAGTTGGTGTCACTGGAACTTGGGAGAATTGCAACAACCTAAGCAACATACAAGAAGAAGATAAAAGAAGAAAATCAAACCTTAAACACAACAAGCTCAAAATCACTAACCATGGGTGTTTATCTCTAATAAGAATGTTCTTAGATTTCAAGGTCTCGAGGTAGCAAAATATAATGTATTAGTATAGGGCAACAACCATGTAGGATGGCATCAGCTCAGATTTGTGCAACATGGACATCTGAACTTGACCTCTAGATTCTTTTAGCTCTCAAATACAAAGACGTCTTTAAAATACAGTTTATTTGATGTGTTTTGGACATTTAACTTAGGAAGGAATGAATTAGAAATTCCCATCTTTATTGACTGACAACAGAAGTTGTCTAGACAACTGGATCAGACGTAGGTGCCTATACTGAGGAAGACTAAACACACGAATCCTGTTCATCTTATCTGCAGCTACTATTGATAAAAGCCTGTAAGGATACCACTGCTTTCTTCAAAGTTTTCTAAAAGCTAAAGCTCTTAATGGTATTTCAAAGCATTACACATAGAAAACCAAACAGGGCACACGTTCCCATCATCAGTGAGAATGTTGCAGGAAGTGTTTGAACGATATGAGGAAATCAACATCTTAGTTCATAACACAGTTCCTGTATTTAATTGTATTATTATAATACAGTTCCTGTATTTTAATCACATTCTTTCATTTGGATGTCTAGTCATAGTAGATATTTCCCCAAATATAATCAGGCAGAACTGCAATGCAAATACTTAACTGTTTCTTGACAATGAAAAAACACCTGCCAAAATTTGTGGAAAAGAAAGCTAGGCTTTTCTTTGGCTTGTATACACCAATAAAACATGTATAACCTACTAAAGCTGCATTTGTTTGTATTCTTTGACATTCAGAATCTTAATAGAATATCACTATTAGATGAAAAGCTTCTGACTCCTCAAAAACTCTTCATATTGTTTATACATTTAAATACATGGTCTTTGCAAAAATCTTCAGAACCAGCAAATCAATTAAAAGATTGCTTAATACAATCATAGAATACATTCTAAACCACCTAATTTTTTGATTTCTGTCGTTCCTCTGGCATCACCATAAACCTGTCACTAAGTCCCTGGCCCACTTACCTCTTTTAATGAGTAGAGAACTACATATCTTTATGAATCATGGTACGTCTCAGCTGTTGCCATTTGATACTGGCTTAGAATATCTTCTAAACATATCAGTACAACTCTGTTTTCCTTGAATATATTCTCCAAAATAAACAAGGAAATAGTTCTTAGACATTCCAAAACAATGGACCAGCAAAATTCTATAATAAGTTCTTTGTAAAATGTTGGGTTTATTATTTCATTTGAAGTGCTGAGTGACTACAATGGTATACACAGACTTTTCCTTCCCCAAAGTTCTCTGGTATCTGCTTAAATATCTCATGATTCCCAGTTGCGCTAGACCATTGTTTCATTACCTTTGAATTACCCAACACACATCAGGAACACAACCATTGTATGACCCAGTGAAAAACTATATGGGAACTAATCCAACATTTGCAGTACACACAAAATAAGCATTCTTTCGTCAAAGTTTTACAAGCTCAATGAACATATCAAAGGCCTCAGTTTGTCCCTTGATACCTTTTTTAAACAAACCCGAAGTTTTAGCCCCTTAGAAAGTGATGCATGTTATTTATTATTGTTAGACTTTGACCTATTACTTGAAACTAAGTGGGAATCAAAAAAAGAATCATCTTTGCAGATAAAAAAATCTGTCAATATTGATTTAGTATAGAAATCCCTGTCTATAAAACCAAATTAAGATCAAGACAAATATAAAGTCTTACAAAGGGAAGGAGGGATTAATAAATGTTCATCATGTAATCCACATTTCCTACTTGTATGTAAATGAGACCTGTTTCAGAAAAAGGCTCAAGTTAATTAAACTTAAGTTACCACAAATATTTCTACAGAATCATGGAATTTTTAAGTTTGGAAAAGACCTTTAATATCATCAAGTACAACCATTAACCCAGCACTGCCATGTTCACCACTAAACCATGTCCCCAGGGGATCATATGTATCAAACCATTACTAAAACCTTATGGCTGGAACACTAAAAGAGGTTCGTAGAAGCACAGTGGGAACTCTGTATCATGTAATGTCTTTCTGACAATTACTCAAAATTAACACAAGCATGCAATAAAAGACAAAAAACTCTTTATTTCTCTCAGTGGAAGCATGTCCTTAATTTTGAGACTGGCTTCCTGAGTATATCTCAGTAGATCCCAGCGAAACTTTTGTTTCATAAAAACTTGACAAAATCAGATCCCCAAAAGGCACTGAATATTTAGCAATTAGATCTTTTCTGTTCAGCCAAATGTAACAAATTGCAGAGTGAAAAACCAGCTTGTTCCTGTACTAGGATGACAAACCTGTTTGAAAAGAAAATGTATAATACCATCTACAACAGATATGCTTTTTTTTCCCCACCTTTCTTCCCATGACCATTTTAAAGAGTGTTTTCTAAATATCTAGGATGGTCTCTGTTTAAAACATTCATTGCTACTGCAGAAGACTACTCCACAAAGTCCAGTTTTACTAAAACTCAAAGCCTTCCAAGAAATGTAAGACCTGGCTCTATTACCCTTCACAGGCTTTAGCATTCCGGTCTTGTTTTTTAAGAACTGAACTAGTTTACTAGTTACTCTTACCTCCATTTGCTAGTAAGATTCAAAATGCTCTGTTCTTGTGAAACCTCATTATGAATCCTTTTTCTTTGAGTCTCAAATTAACTTGACATAGATGTTTTACATGTATCTTAGGCTAAAAGTGAAGTATTCCCTTATGCCCATGAGGTATTCAGAAAGTTGGTAAGTTCTGTTTTCAAGGACACTCTAAATGAGGTTATTAAAATTCAACACTTTGCATATTTTGATGGAGAAAAACACTTGCCCCTGACAACAAAGGAGATAGGTCAATTCAAGAAAGCTTCTCAATCTCCATATGGATAGCCACTGAATTCCTTGTGCCAGTATGTGGAAAACCAAAATTAGAAAATGTTTTCAGGGAGGAAGAAAAGTGTAGGAAACCAGGTCCTGCCCAAAAGTAAAAATCCATAACCATCTGTTGTTTGTGTTACATGGATTTCACAACTGTCATCTCCACTGTGCACGCCATTTCATCTTCACAGCAATATCACCAAAACACCCACTGAGATAAAATCACAAATATTTTGAACATACCATATGACACATTATTTTCCAAATTAATATTAGACAAAGTCAAAATGAGGACTTGTCTATAGATTACTTTTGTGCTGTCACATGAAAAATCCTTTAAGGGTTTGCTACTGTTTGGAAATACTTAACTTCAACCTTGACTAACTTAACCAGTACAGAAGAGAAAGGAAGATATTAAATGCTGCATTTTTAAAGTATAAGTGTGTTTTGAAAAATTATATTGGCCACTCCATGCATTTATATAGCATCTTTCTTCAAAAGCAGTCTAAAGATGACTTTTAAATTATTTACTTAGAAATATCCAGAATTTAAATTTATGTTTTCTGAACTCCAGACCAGCAAGACTGTCCCACATTTCAATCCTGGGTATGGCTTGAAGGATTTATCAGCTCTCAAGGTAATCTTTATAACCCAATGTTATACCCAAAAAGTTCTTTTTGAGAAAAAACAGACAAACAAAAGAAACAAAAACCCCGAACTGAAACTGTCCTTGGAAAAATGACAGAAAATGAGTTAAGGACCAGTGAGTAAACAATCTACTTTTTCCCTGAGGAAATCTAATACTCAAGGTCAGCTCTGTCTGAAATCACCGGACCTGTCACATGGCTTTCATAGCTGCCACTATGGCTCCTATCAAACCCACACTGAAAGCAATGAAAACATTTTTACTGGAAACAGATCGAGGTCTGATAAGAAGTTCCCTAATCACCTTTGGCTGATAACGTTGCACAAAGCAAGAGGTGAAGTTTGGAAAAAGTGAAGAATGAACTAAGAGAACTTGAGGTCAAATGTATTTGATCTTTTTCTTTAATCCCTTAATGTCTCTGTGTGTTGGAGCAGAAATATGACTCTGCAGGTGTATGGATACATATATAGTTTGTATACATAAGAATACATACATGCATATGCACTTTATATACATATCTGTTCACACATGTACAGGAACACAGATTGTGCTGTCAGGATAACTCAACTAATTCAATTTTATCCCAGATTCTGTCCTCCAGTAACAAAAGTCTGATGGTCCCAATCTCAGCCCCTTGGGTGTAGGAATCTATCACAAAACCATCACCCTTAATTTAATGCAATTGACAGTCTCTGCTCAAGAGAGGCAGAAGAATGAGTTACCATGGAGACTGAACTACTGCCCTTCTCCAGAGGATGCTTTTATCAAGCATGGCCTGAACAGTAGAGACTGTGCAATACTTATAGCCTTAATCACATCACTGGATCTTGCTTTTTGGGATGCCTTCTTAGTAAACTCTAACAAACATCAAAAGGTTGGGGGGTAGGGGAAGAAGGAAGAGAGAGCTTAACAAAACAAACAAACTAACCCCCTAAAACACAACAAAAACCAGTATGAAACTGCACGTTGTGCCAGATTGAGAGAGAAAGGAGTTTCATATTGATTTGATTTATCAGATTTGTCACCTCTGCCTGGTGTTTCTTAACGTGGTGAATGCTGTGCTTGACCTATTTGCTGGAATTAACCAGGACTGCAGGAGACCATATGGATTGCCAGATGGTCTACTATAATTTAATGCCATTTATTCTAAGTATGAAGTAAGTGATAAATATAATTAACATTCTTTTAGCTCCTTACTGGAGCTTTTTTCTCAGGCATTGAAAGGTAAGTTAATACCTTGTTGCAGAAACACAGATGCCAGCTAATTACTGCAAGAGGCTGCAGCCTCCAAAGCAAAAAGTGTCTGGACAGATTCTAACTTATTCACTGACCCCACTGTGATGATTAATAGGTCGAATGCTAAGCTGTAATGAGGATGACAGATCTTAGATGTTTTCAGGTTACCGTGATTAGTAGTATGATGAACATCATTTATTGCAGATATATGTATCACACTTCATAGTAAACAATACACCTTGTACTTGCAGGCTAAACGTGTATTTCACATGACAGTACATCAAATATGAAGGAAGAATCAAACCACCGTCAGACAGTAAAAACAACGAAGCGATTTCCTTCAGAAATGTTTTTCCAGATTGCTATTTCATATTCTGCCAGTGATTGTCTAAATGGCCTTTTTTTTAGGAAGTGGTCCTAGAGAAGCTTTGGCTTCAAAGAGTGTTTATATCAGGCAGGGTCGTCATTCTCAGCATTTTAAGACCACGAGTCTGTAACAAGATATCCAAACAACTTTGGCCACTGTTCCTGTGCTGATAATCTTTGTAGTAAATGGGGTAGGTGTTGGCAGAATGAATTGCAAACAATTTTGTAGATTTTAATGTCAATATACAAGTGGACTTAGTATCTGGTAATCAGAACAGTCAAAGAAGTATTAGAGAAAGGGAAGAAATATGGAATCTTTTGTATTTAACATGAAAAGTTGTGCATGTTGAACCTTGCAGATAAAAATGACCACAGCTAAATGTCCTGAGATTTTCATGTGTACCATTAATAAAACCTGGGGGAACTTTGACCTGATAGAAATGGCATAAATTAAATGCTGTGCAGAGAATACAACATAACAGCACCCGCACTAGAGAGCAAACCTTCTTCACATTGTTAAAGGAGCCCAGTGTCAGCAAGTCACAACATATGGAAAGCAGAAAAAATCCAGCTTTTCAGCACCTGTGTTCTTCCCATGCTCCAGATTGGTTCAACACTTGTTCAGAGACCTCCACAGTTACTCAGGTACACTCCACAGTGCAGGTGCTGATGCACCTTTAAGGAAGCACTACTTTAGAGGGGACCTGAACATGATGAGACACATCCTCTTTCACTTCACTCTTGATTGCATCAAGTTATTTCTTCACCTGGTGAATTTTGGCGAATCACTTGACTACTGTCGCTGGTCCTATGAAATCCTTTATACTTCTCCACTGACATATGAATAACTTATGATTTTCTATTTGTACATGGATTAAAAAAGTATCAAAATGTCTGAACAGTATGCTTCTGTTGATATTGATACCATTTGTCAAGATGTCTTCATAAGGTCTCTGTAACTCCCAGTACTGGAAAAAAAAACCCATTTTTCCCTCCCATCAGCTGCAAAATATTTACCTGAGGTGCTAAAGCTAATGCTATGATGGCTCCAGCTTCCTTATTATACTCAGAGGGGAAAAAGAGGTAGTTGGAGAGAGCAATCCAGGTAGCCTGATTTTCTTTGTAGGCAAGCTCCTCACTTCCCTGACTGCTAAATAAGCTATGGCCATTCATGTGTCAAAATTTACGGAGACTGAAATAAGAGATAAAAAAACTACCATGCTAAAAATGAGACTTCATGCATCCTTCAACAGATCATTTGTTGGACCTGATAACACTGTACTTTACTATTGCACAGATGCCACTTCTGAAAAATCCTGGAGTGATACTCTTCAGTGACTAAAGAGTTTCAGTATCAGTACACTATCGGCACAATGTTTTCAGTCTCTATATATATACACTCACACACATGTACATATTCATAAACACACACATGTTTATAAATCTATGCATTTAATTGCTCCATCAGTGCAAATAGTCAGATGTTCCAGGTGGTCACCTCTTAACACTAAAAGAAAGGGAAATACCAGATGTGTTGCCTGAATTAATGTAGTTCACACCTCTGAACTGTCTAAGTGTTTTGCCTAAGCAGCATCTAGCTCTCACCAATAGTTAAAAAAGAAAAAAATTCTGAAAAAAACAAGAAACCATGCAGAATTTAACAAGTTAGTCCTTTGGGGTTGATAGACACAAAGCCTATCAAAGCAGATTTGACACTTAGTTCTTAAACACAGTTTTATACTTTAAAATCCTTTTTCATCTGTCTTGTTCTTTACTTGCTTGCTTACAAGAGAAAAGGTATCAGAGAATATATGTTCACTGTTCAGTCCCAAGAATAAGATTGTCTGCATCTTAGCTGTCATACAGATGGCATGTTTGAAACATCACTCTTGACCTAAATGGAAAATATGAATTTAGGACAAATAAGGACAGGATATAAGCCCCCCGTCTACAGAGGAATACCTGTGTCTCGCTAATGAACTCTCATTGCCATAAAAATTTTCTGTGATTAAGCTTCATCATCGGATTTGCTGAGAGATCTCACCAAGGCAGTGGAAACTGACTAAATTTACCCCTAGACCCAGAAGAAATTATTTGGGCACTGATTTGTTGGAAAATTGTACTCTCAAAAATTGTGACTTTAGGGAAAGATTGCAAAATCTTTTTTTACCTAAATTACCTAAATCTTAGGTAGAGGAACAAAGAAAAGGCCATAAGGGGAAAATTGCTTTAGGATCATATGAAAAAAACCAACCAACCAATGTTATTTGCTAATTTCACAAATGTCTTACCTCCTGCATACATGACAGCCAACATTATCGATGATATCCAAGCTATCTCACTATATGATGTGTGGAAGATCTCTTGTATTTCTTTGAAGAATACTGTGATGGCTTTGGGGAAGGCATAGGAAAATCCAATGGAGATAAAAGCCCCAAAGACCACAACCCATCCCCAGCCTCCATCAGGAGGTGGGTAATCTGGCGCTCCTGCTGCAGGTGGCATTTTTTGGTCTCTGTCTCTTCTCCAACTAGACTGAAAAACAAGGAAAGAAAAAGGATGTTAATTTTTTTCCCCTTTTTCTCCATATCAAACTACAGTATTCAAAAGTCATCTGCAGGGATCATAAAGAATCCTCAGAGCAAAGACCAATTTCCAGCTTTCATGGGACCACAGAATGAGAGTAGCTGTTTCTAGAAGCAAAAGCTGTTCTGCAAAAAAACTTGTGGCAAGAATATTTCCAAGAGCCTAGTCAATATGTGGCAACTGTTACAAATCACTGATCTCAGTCACTGAAGCTGTATTTGCAATTAGTCACTTATTGCAAAGTGACTAGTTTGTGTGGGTTGATTTATGTAGCTCTACCATCTACAGTGTGGAGAAAAAACAATGGAAAAAAGTTACACCTAAATTATAACTAAATGCTATAAATAAGTGTTAGTGAGATTTATTGGTACCACAGCAAAATCATCAGCAACAACAGAAAGGAACAAATTGCAAATATCTGAAAAGCATGTTCTAAGGAGAGATTTCTAAGCTAAAATTCCCTGTGTACCCATAAAATAAATACACAATATTAAAATTCCATGTTGTACTCTTAAGATTTTGATATTTTAATGATGATAGTACTTGCAGGAACAAGGTGGAGCTTGATGGTACTAATTTTGCTCTTTCCACGGCAGAAGACATCAAGAAGCCTTTCAGTAATAAACCTCACAAGCTTTCCACAGCTCTTCTCTAATTTAGAACTGGCCATAAGAGCTGCCACCAGAATGATACCTTACAGAGGTTCTGAGAGGTGTAGCCAACACATTCAGGCAGCTCAAGAAATCATAGGAAATTCACATAAAAGGCCTGAAATAAATTTTGTATTGCTAATATCATCCTCATATCTAAAACTCTAAGTTTTTTACATTCTGCATTGCCTTTTTAGAAAATATGTAGACGTGAAAATGCATTATTTTATTTCTGAGATTTTTTTCCACTATCAAATCCCTTTATTATTAAATGCTGAACTGGAGTCTGCTGTGGTTTTTTCTGTGTAATCCAGCCTACACAGACAGTATGAACTGCAAATTCTCCTTTCCTCCCTGTTTCTTTCTTGGGCATTTAGGCAACTTATTACTCTATTGGTCTCCTGCCATACTAGTATTGAAAACTGTGGATGATAACAGTGAGTAGGTTACTGTTATGCTTATGATTACCAGCAAGTCTCTACATGATTTCTTCTGTGCCACTTACAGCATATTCCAATTTCTCACAGTAAACTGCATTAGCAGTGGGAGTGAGATGATTACCTTAAAAAAACCAAAAAAACCAACTGTGTCAGCTTATACTTATCTCTTGGGATACTGCCTGGAGTACTTTCAGGGTAAATGCCGTGTATCACTGCATGCAATATATTCCACAAAACAAGCAAAATGTTGTTTTTAACATAACCTATCACTAGGTTAGCCCTGTAATAGAAACCCAGTGTACTTATGATTCTCCACTTCACTGAAGCTGACTGTAGACATCAGCTACAATCTCATGTAGCTGCCACACCTCTAGGGAAAGCTAAATCAATGACTAAAACATCTGGCTTTTAGGCAAAATTTTAAAAACCCAGGTAGTTTGGCTTCTGCACATATAACAGAGATTTCCTGCAGGCAGAATTAGGTATCTATTGCTCTGTACACAGAGCATATAAATCTTTTTACATGCATGTCCAGAAAGAACTTC
The DNA here is from genome assembly GCF_020740725.1 of Corvus hawaiiensis. NCBI lineage: Eukaryota > Metazoa > Chordata > Aves > Passeriformes > Corvidae > Corvus > Corvus hawaiiensis. The sequence goes on from NC_063216.1 coordinate 48,064,877, forward strand.
TGTTATGTACTTTGTTTCTGCTTATTCTAGTCTCAGTTTAATATTAGTTCACAGAGAAAACAGAGAGGAAAACCTGGGCCTGCCACTAGAACAAGTTGGACAAACAGAAACATTTCTGGTCGCTGAGACTTAACTTTGTCAAAAGTGTTAAATGCTACTTTGTTTTTGATAATCAGGATCCATTAGAAGAAAAGAGTATCTCAGAAAGCCCACGATCACACAGAGCACAAATAAAAATGATCAATTGCATGTTCAAGAGCACAAACCCTCAAATTTGCCATAAAAAGCAGAATTCTGTTTCTGTGAGTTAAGTGGAAGTAAACAACAAAGTTTGCTATCTATCCCAGAAAAGCTGTTTTTCCGCTCATCTGAGAATACTTTTGGTTGTTTCATGAACAAAAGGTTAACTATTGTTTTCTTACACTTCAAGGGCTTGAGCATATTTGTTTTCATACTTAATATTCACATGACAACACTTCTATCGCTATTACAAATTTTCGTAATGGCAAACAACATCAACATATTGCTCTTCATAAAAATGGAAGGGGTTTATCAATTTACTGAGGAAGCACTCCTTTTCCTAAAAATAATACAAAAGCACTTTGAAAAATCACAGCCACCACATTAGTCAAAAGAATGTTGAAGGTTCCTGAATGTCACTAATGAATGGTTTGGAGAGATCCCGCTATATCCATCCCTTTAGGGTAGAAGAACAGGCTCTGACAGTTCAGTGCTTTCCTCCCTTCAAAAGCTTCACAGTAAATTACAGGAGCATTAAGGAGAGAAGCAAAGGGACATAGGCTGCTCCTGTGCCTTAGCCTAGAGGCAAACTGGTGCAAAGGCCACTGCATGGTCCTGTCTGCCAACCTACACTGGGCATTACGCTGTCACAAAGGGACTGGATCATTGTATCTCACACCTCCTGTTTATCCCATGAAGTAGAGCTAAGAATAGTTTCCCTGATATTCCTTTATGATCATCATGGCAAATATTAGCTTCAGTTAATAAAAGGCGAAGAGGAAAAAAATGATAAATATATGTTTGTACCAAGATGAAAATAAGTATTAATTTTCTCACAAACATTAAATCCAACATCTCAAACATTCCATATATGCTATGGAGCTAAAGCAGTATTCTCCTGTAAAATCTGCACTTAATATCCTTGAAACTGAATCCCCTAAAGAAGTCTAACCCATTAATAAACCCAGCTCTAACCTAAGCCTAACTAGTAAGATTTGGGTAGTATAGGTAGTATTAAGACAAGTGTAAAATCCACTAGCAACCAAAAACACCCCAGGATTTTACATGAGTAGATACAAATGTTGATAAAGAAAGAAGCAAAAGATGAAGGAATGAAGCAATGACAAGCAAAATGCCTTTTCAGAACTTTTAGAGGTTATTATGGGCTGTGAAGAATAAAAAAAATATGGTAGAAATCATAAAAATAAATATGTGTGATGATGTTCACGTGAAGGACACAGTACCAGACAAAGATAAGAAAAAAAGAAACAGCACTTGAGTAAATAAAGGTCACCACCAGTGTTTTTAGTCAGTCACATGAATTCCATCATGTGCCTAAAACTAGCAAGGCAGCATTGCTTGTACCTATGCCTTTCAAGGCAAGCAGCGGCCTTCCCTCTCCCAGGGAACCAGCAGGGGAATAGTGACTGGAGTGGGTCCTGAGTGAAGCCATCAATCTCACCTCTTGCTGTCAAATATACAGAGATTGCTCAGCCCTTACATACCCTGAGTCAGATGTGCACAAGGATTTTCTAAGCTCCCTCTAGTTCCCATGTATAAATCCCATTTATGTAAGCAGTGAACAAGAACGCAGCTTACTGTAATAAGAGCTGCATGTGTCTGCTAACGAATAGGGGAGAAACAAGACAGGGGCACTTTTATAACATCTGATACACAACATTTTTATTGCAGTTTTCAGCACATTTGAACTTAATTAGGCATATGAGAACTAGTGAACAAAAGAAAGAAAGAGAAAAAAGGAAGGAAGGAAGGAGGAAGGAAGGGAGAAAGGAAAGGAGTGAAAGGAAGGAAAAAAAGGAGAAAGAAAAAAGGAAAAAAGCAGCAAGCAAGCAATAAGGTTAAACTAAGAGCAAATGCTACAAACAAATAATGTATCTTGATATTATGCATTGCAGACTTCAGTCAGGTATAATCAACCTGTTCAAACTGCTCATGCACCTACCAATACCTCATTAATATTCTGCCATTGCCAGCTGCCTGAATCAGCTATCAACACAACAGCTTGTCAAAGACCCTTCTGAGAAGGGTTTATATTGTTCTCTTTTTTACTGAGACTCTCATTTTACTGTGAGTTTTAGTTTTGTTTTTCTGCAACATTAGAGTAACTTTGTTTTTCTGCTTGCATTTTGCCTGCCTTGTCCTCAATGTGCCCCATCATCACTTGATTCAGCAGCCACTTGTCCCAGAGTAACAGAACTGGCATGTGAAAAATCTGTCCCCAGTTGCTGTAGGATAGTAGGAATAGTTGGCATTTGTGTACTGCCCTCCAGTTCCACTCAGTAAGCCAGGAACTGCAAAAAGCTTTGCAAACTTGAGCACAGTTATAACACCCCTGTGAGGTGACTGAGAAATGACTTTTAGACATGAGAAACAAATGTGATAACAGACTGAGTAACCCTAAGTCTTGTCCCAGATCAGAGCCGGCATATGGACTAATGTCCAAATAAGATGTGAGTTATGACTGAGATTTTTAACTGTGTTTTTTAGAATCTCATTAAGTAGCAAATGCAGATTATTTGTACCTCTTAATACTACAACTAGGAGCTCAGGTGGGGTACAATGTTTGCTTTATAGGTTTGAATAGTCTGCTGCTCCAACTTAGCCTTAACACATGTTAATTACACTGCTGTATTTGAAATAAATGCATTAGAAAATAATGAGTTAAATAAGAATTATAGTCTTATAAAAGGTCCTTGCTTAAATGCTGCAAGTTTTTCAATTTTCATGAACCGCTATTTTAATGAGTTCTAAGCAGGATGGCAGAACAGCAGGTACCATCTCATCAAATGGCATGGCCTCACCAACATTTTATAAGCTATTGTCATGATTCTGGGAACAACTTTCAGACTTTGAAGAAAAACGTATCTTGTTAGTTTTGTGAGAAGGCTTTGCTCCTACTTGTGACTTTTTTTCTTTTGGAGAAAGGGAGGATGCGTAAAGACTCTTGATTGTAAGGTAACAAGAGAGTCTGTTCTCTGCTTTTAGCTCTAACTACTCAAATCTGGAGGCAGTGTAGATCCTAAGGAGGTCTGGTACCTAGCCTTAAAGAACAGGCTAATTGTTCTGAAAGGAGAAAATAGTTTCCTTTTTGTCTATATTCAGAGACTAAGGGTTGTGTGATAAATAAAACCCAGGTAGATGAAAGATGCACTCACAGTCTGATTTCACTTCCTTTTTTCCACTAGGGTCTAATCTTCAGGACAAATACACCCTGTGTGAGACAAAAACAACTAAAAATGCCCAGGCTAGTTAGCATTTTAGAAAGATGCTGGGTTTTGTAAAGTATCTTCAACAGGCTTGGATCTAAGGGTCATGTCTGTAAATGCTTTCCAGACCACTGTATGACAATAACTTACATATAATTTATTAAATTGCATTTACGGGGCTTATATTAGGATTTGCTACTCTTGCTAAAAGTCTAAACAAAAATAATCCCAAAAATCACCATTCTTACTTAAAGCCTATTTCACTTCATTCTTTAACAGCACAATATCCAACATTATCAAAAATATATCTACAGGTATTTTAAGTCTAAAGCTCCAGCTTACTGAGAAAAAAACCTTTTTTTTCTTGAAGAAAAGATGAAGGAACTAGTTCTAAATATTCATATTTATGAAACAAATATGGAGTTATTTACAGTTAAGAATCAGTGCAGTGCAGTGTACTTGTCATCCCACTGCAGCAGTAACAAAACAAGTGTTTGAAGCAGTGTGGGAAAGTAAGAGCCCCTCACACATCCAGGGCAGACATATTCATATCACTGTTCCAATTGTCTAGGAGGTTGGCAAAGGCAGGCTTCATGGAGGGAAGCAGAGAAGAGTGAGAGGCTCATGATGTAAGATAAAATTAAATGAACAATCCCCATAACTCTTTTTTCTTAGGGTCTAGCATTTTAATGGACTGATTCTTAGGGACAGCATCAACTGGGCAGATAATTGGATGTTAAATCAAAAACTGTTTGCTGAGCTATACAAGGATGATTACAGATGTGAGTTCCTGATGGCTGTGGGAATATTCACAGAATCACAGAATATGCTGAGTTGGAAGGGACCCACAAGGATCACTGAGTCCAACTCTCACCCCTGCACGGGATACTCCAAGAGTCACACCATGCACCTTAGAGAATTGTGCAAACGTTTCTTGAACTCTGTCAGGCTGGTGCTGCAACCACTTCCCCGGGGAGTCTGTTCCAGTGCCCAACCACCATGAGGGTGAAGAATGTTTTTTCTAATATCCAACCAAAACATCCCCTGAAACAACTTCAGGCCCTTCCCTCTGTCTGTCACTGGGCACCACAGAGAAGAGATCAGTGCCTGCCCCTCCTCTTCCTCACAAGGAAGTTGTAACTGCAATGAGGTCACTCCTCAGTCTCCTCTTCTCCAGGCTGAACAGACCAAGTGACCTCGGCCACTCCTCACACAGCTTGCCCTCAAGGCCCTTCACCATCTTTGTTACCCTCCTTTGGCTCTCTAATAGTTTAATGTCTTTTTTATATTGTGGTGATCAAAACTTCACACAATATTCCAGCTGAGGCCACACCAGTGCAGAGTGTATGTAGAGGTCTAGTTCACTTTTACAAAGAAGACTGAAATAAAGGCACATAATCTAATTTCTTTCTTCCTCTTAGAGGACTCAAAATACAGTTACTGACACAGAAGTGAGTCTTATAAGATACAGCCCTATAAAAAGCAAAAACATATAAATTATGCTGTTAGTGTAATTAAAATTCCATTTGCACTAAGGCCAAAGCTATTACTAAGTCAGTAACTAAAGTGAGTTTTTTACAGTACTGGAACCTCCATCTGAGAAAATTATATTCTAAATATATTGGAATTGTTACATCACTGAAATCAGATCTGCAGCATTGCTGAGTCAGTAGTGAGATGACTAATGTAATTTGTCAAAACTAGTATTAATGCAGTATTTATAATTAATTTGATTTTTGTTGGTGGGTTTGGTTTTTTAGTTGTTTTTTATTTCAAACTTCTTTTGTTGTGCTGCCACATTCTCCTGGAAAACCATTATCTGTATTCACAGTCACAGTCACGAGTTGGACTTCCATTCATCATGTCTTCTTTTATTACCTTTTTTCATTGATTTTAAGGGAAACCTATATGACTGGCTTACTCTGGATAACTCAATACCTAGACAATTAGAGTTAAGTGAAATGAATTCCAACTGAAGTGATTACAGTTCTGTTTTAATTACTGCGAAAACACAGTCAATAGAATATCTAACCTAAAGAGGTTGTCACTCCACTCAAATTGAAGCACACTGAAATGAACTGTTGATGGCTAAATTTAAAATGCCAGTGATCCAGTCTGAAGAATTAATCAGATATAACAATAAGTTGATTGAAGTTGATAAAAAATTCTGCAGACCTGAAAAAAAACAAACCACCAAACTAATCAACCTTTCAACAAAATGCAACCCAGAACTTTCTTCTGCCGTTAAAGAACTAGTTTTAATAAGCTTAGCTAAACTTTCCTTTATAAGTCAAAGTCTTAGCTCCCTACACTGCAACAGTATTGATAAACTTATTAATGAATTTCTAACCACTTGTACCATCTCTCAAATTCTAGCACTACTCTCTCATATTTAAGTATGGTAGTTACCAGCTTTAAAACTTACAGATCCTTGGTATTTTAACTCTTTTTACACCAATATTGAACATTTTTTTGGTAATATTAGCCTTTCAACTACATCAGCACACTCATCTTCCCCAAAACTCACACTGAATAAATGTTTTAAAAAGAAGACTTCCCAGAATAACAGAAGTCATGTAAATTTGGAATGGTATGCTTGATATATATTTTGAAGAGTTCTGATGTTTGGAAGCAAGGTTATATATTCATGCATTTGTAATATTTTATAAATGGAAGAACTAAGGTTTCAAGTCAGTGTTAATGGAGTTGTCTGCACAGCTGTTGCACATTTTTTTGATAAATAAACAGCAAAATCTTTCTAAAGCAGCAGATTTTCCATTATCAATAATAACAGATATTCATTTTAATACCATTCTCTCAATACTAAGTTGCAGGAAAAAATATCAGTTATGGGAAAAGCTAACATATACTTAGGCTGCACCTAATATTTTCAAAATCTAAATTTGCATCTTTTTACATAAACATGTAATTTGGAGGTGGAAATATTTAATTCATTTATTGCTGAAGATAATATTCACATTCATCTGTGAGCTGAATATTTGACATTAGGAAGATTCAATAGATTCCAATTGAAATTCTGCTGACATTAATTCCTGTAAATTTTATGAAAGTTACTCTGGACTCTTGCACTTAGAATCCAACCCTTGGCTGTCTTCTCTGCTCCAGCATTATGGCCCAGTGGGTTTTTTGTATATGTCCCACCACTTGTCTAAATCCTGGCCTGAAAGAATCATCTCACACACACTGGGAAAATATTTTTCTTCTATTCTCGTGCAACACATGACTCCCATGGGTGGAAATAGTTACTAATGCTTAAGCCTCAGTGACAACTACTTAGATTATATAATAGGAAGTAAAGTGATCTGGATTTTTTTCCTAAGAGCATATGACAGGGAATATATAACAGGCCAAGGCTGGAAAACAACTCCAGATTGCAAAAGTTTATACAGGGGTCACATTTCATTTATTCCGGCCAGTGTGGAAATTGTTACTAGTTTAAGAAATTTTTCCCTATTACTAGTAAAATGGGCAAACTTAGGAATGCTTCTGATGACATAGTCTTTTAGAAGTGTGAACTGGGAAAGCTAATGAATTATAAATCATCTTTTAGCAAAGCTACAGTTATCTTATGTACTTTATAGAAATATAAGTAAATCAGGCAAAAATGAAAAGGGCAGAACTACCAAAATTTACAATGAGGAAAATATCTTTTAAAAAAGAAATTACTTGGGGACCACTGCATCTTGAAAAAGCAGCAAAATTTCTGCTATTCTGAGTACCCAGTTTAAAAACCTCCCCAGGAGTTAGGTCATAAGAAGCTGTTCAGTTAATACAGATTTTAAAAGTTGTATTAGAGTAGAGGAAGTATGCCATCTATTTGTATAAAATGAAACTAAAAACATACAGATAATTGAAACTGAAAAATCCAATTGATTCAGCTGTGCCTGTAAAGGCTTAATGTGTGACCTCTTTCTGCCAGTGAAAGTTAAAATGTGAGCCACTGATTCCAAACAAAACATAGCCAAAAAGTAGATTAATCCAAAAGTTGTTCTGGAATTACTAAAACATATTAGGTTACCTATTTGGTTAGCAGCAAGAGAGGAAGGAAGGCAGGAAGAAGCAAGAAAGCAAGAAAGCAAGGAAAGCAAGGAAGGAAAGGAAGGAAAGGAAGAAAGAAAGAAAGAAAAAGAAAGAAAGAAAGAAAGAAAGAAAGAAAGAAAGAAAGAAAGAACAAAGAAAGAAAGAAAGAAAGAAAGAAAGAAAGAAAGAACAAAGAAAGAAAGAAAGGAAAGAAAGAAAGAAAGAAAAGGAAAGAACGAAAGAAAGAAAGAAAAAGAAAGAACAAAGAAAGAAAGAAAGAAAGAAAGAAAGAAAGAACAAAGAAAGAAAGGAAAGAAAGAAAGAAAGAGAAAGAAAGAAGAAAAGGAGGAAAGAAAGAAATAAGGAAAGAAAGAAAGAAAAAGAAAAAAGGAAAGAAAGAAAAGCATTTTTAGTACTAAATCAATGTGGCTTTGCAAATCAAAGTGGAAGAATTGTACAACGTCAACATTTTCCTCACAGAGATGTCTAACTGAAAGTTTTTTCAAGCCAGAGACACTAATTTTCATTAATTTTCGTCTCATGACCAGTGATAGCCATGGCTCTGAAAAAGCAACACGTGACAGCAAGGTATGTTCCCCTCTCCAACTGTTTCCAGTTCCTGGCAAATAGATAATCACACAGGTATGCTAACATGGAGCTCATGCTTGGGACCAACTGGGAGCCATCCCTGAAGATGCAGTTGCCATTTCTTCAGTGCAGAAATCAGATGGTAATAGCACCTTGAGGACTGTGCAGGGGAATCTAACTTCTCTAACCACCTATCATCGAAGTTAACAGCTATGTCCAGCCCACTCAACTTTCAGCCTGTCTTATGCTGACATTTATGCTGGTAAGAGATCATAAAAGAAAGTCTACTCCTATTTAATAACCGACAACTTTGGGCAAACTGCTACACAAATGGGGAGGCATACATTTACATGGGACAGTGTAGTATACACAGATACCATACACTTGCCGTCTCTTGATGACTGAATATGGCTAGTAGAAACAGAAAAGCTGTGTTAGCTCAGTATCCCATTGATGCAACTTGGCTCTGTTTGAGTATCATGGCATGGTGCTACACAAAATAAGTACACATATGATGTTTATTTGTCCAGTCTGCAACACGATGATAAAAATATTCATTTGAAGTATGTACCAAAACTAATATAATTTAGGTAGTGGCAATATTATAACATAAATAAATACAGGGAAGGAAGAAGCTATGATTGTATTTGATTTCCATGGGAAGGAAGAGGATGTTTAATTACAAACTTACTATGTACTTTGTCCAAGTGTTAATGAGATGACCTGCTGATATATATACAAAACAACTTTAAAGACCAAGATGGTTTGATCAAATTCTGACACGTACTCCTCCACCCATTGTAAGAAATTGAACATGGGGAGATCAAAAAACCTCTCTTGATTATTAAAGAGGACACCTTTTCCTAACACAGAAAGTACACAACACCCAAAGAGTACAACACACTGCTGCACCTCTTAGAGAACAGTTCTACAATGCTACAGCAAAAACAACCTTCAACTAATTTTCAACAGGCTTTAGAATTTATCAAGGATTTTATGTAAATCATATTGTTTATAAATGTATAATTTGCAATGTTTTTACTCTGCCATTTACTAACTCCTCATAGAATACCCAGAACATATGCATGAAAGCCATGGTTCTGCTCTGGCACAATGGCACTGAAAAGTTGTTTGGTGCTTGTCAATACACTCAAAGAGATGACCAACCACTGAAGGATGTATGAGAAGTGCTAGATCTTTCTGAAAACCCTCCCTTTTCATGCTGACATCAAGAATTTCTGAAGAACCTAGAAATCGATTTTTTCCTGATTTTTTGGTCATATTTTCCATATTCAAATTTCCCATTATAGATTTTCCATTTAATCCCAGCACCATTGATTTAAGTTGATACCATCTATTTTCCATTTCATTTACAATGAGAAACATAAGCCTTTTGGAACATAAGCTTTTTGACCAGCTATCTCAGGCTGGTAGGAAAGTGCTCCTTTCAAACGTTAAGAGGAACTCTTTTTCTTACTATGCACAATCAAAACAGGCTACTGCCTGGGTTGCAGACCCAAAAGGTAGACCTGAAAGATGAAGCCCTGAAGTGCAACAGCCTGTTAGTTACAGGATATGAACTTGCTAATGCATTAGCTGTGTTTTAGCTAGCAAATTTCTCATTTTGCTTGACAGAGAATATGGGGTAGCATTGCTTCATTGCTCAAAAGCAACCTGATAAATCCACTACAAGATTCATTGTTGTTGAGTTATGCCGGACTCTTAACTGTGAAACTTCTCCCATGTACCAAAATGGTTTGCTCTACATAACTCCTCTTTGCCAAAGTCATACCTATGTAAACAGACTCACAAGCATCAGCTTTTACATTTCTGCATCATCACAAGAAAAGCTTTACACTTCAGATTATTTTTCTGCAAACTGAGATAACATAACACTCCTTATTCTCATTCTTGAGTATCTAGAATAGAATTAAAATCCTCAAAAATTGACTATAATAGCTATGTAGAAACAGTAGTAGAGTTTACAAAAATATATATCAAATGAGACAAGAAATAAAAAGATCTCTGTGGCATTTGCATCCTCCCAATTAGCAAAAGGGCACAGGAAAAAATGTTCACAGAAGACACTAGTTAAGCTACATTTATCTGGACGCTTAATAAATCAAGAGCAAACCATATCCACTGTAGGGCAATGAGCAAATCAATATAAGAAATGAGTCTACTGTCCCTTTCAGGACAGAAGTTTCATCAGTTCAGAGGCAAAACACTGAGTTGTGTTTTTCCTTGTAAAAAGCAGATATATACACGTTTGGTTGTTCATGATACACGTTTGGTTGTTCATGAGTTCTACTGAAGGCCAATGGACTCATAAGAGTTTAGCCAAACTTTCTATATACAAAATTATTTGTAACGCATAAAAACACGTACAGCACACTCCACACACCTATTCATTTTGTCTTGATAACAAGAAAAAGAAGTGGCAGTGGAGTTGTGTAAATCTCGAGGTTTTTCCTTGAGAAAGCAATACAATCCTGGGATTCAGAGCCTAAGCATTATAGTCCCCTGAAGACCACTTTCAGTCTTCAAGACAATAATATTCTTCTTTGTGTACAAAACAACTCTGGAGTTTATGTGTTTTGCTAAAGTCTTTAAAGACATCTCTTTTACTTATTTTCACGGAAGTCTTAAACTATTATCTACCTATGCATAAGTATGCACAGACTATGCATACACTTCCTATACATAAACTTTCACATACAGCCCAACTGACTTCAAAGGGGAATAAATGGATTTGAACTCCATTCAAGTTTTATTTAGCTAGATCCTTTCTCAGTCAATAGCTGCAGATGAAACAATCACTACCTTCTGGGATGACTGGGTTTAACTACAACTTTGTTTCTTTGCAGATTCTTCTCCAAACAGATTTTTCAACACTTCTCTTACCTCTCAAAATATTACTAGATACACTATGAGGTGTTCCTGTGGGGAAGTTGTTATTGTTGTAATCTGATTCAAGCATAATACCTATTTGCTATTCAATCTTAGCATTATTATTCCATTTTCATGACATTTTGCAATTTGAATATTAAACATGGAATTTGTGTCTGTCCTTTTTCTTTTCTTCCCTTGAAGTTAAGCATTGTGAGATTCATCAGTCAACAAAATGTTTATATGAGAAAAGAACCATTGCGTAAAACAAACTCTGCCCGAATGAGGCCCAAATAAATCTGTATGGCTTTTATGTGTAGAAAAAGCATGGGTTGTTTCTTTCCTTTTTCCCTAATATAACTTAGTCATCCAAAAACCATGTCTGTAAAACACCACACGCATTTATTACACCCTTTACATGATGAAAGAAGCATGTGATGGAAAAACATATTTGAGGGTTTCTGCCTGTGCATGTCAGGAAATAGTAAAAAGCATGTAGATGATAGCACCTATGGAATGAAATTTCAATGCACAGAGTTTTTCATTTGGCTTTTGTAGGAAAAAGTGTGATTGGCCCCTGCATAATAAAGATGTCTGTTAAAAGATGCAGCACTGATAAATCTTGAATTTTTAGGAAGTGAAAAAGGACAGTAACAGAATGCACCTGTTCAGATTTCCAGAGAAAATGTCAGAGAGCAAAAAGATGAAGTAAAGAGTGTTGTTTTCACCTTCAAAATGTGAGTAAAGCAGTAACTCCTCTGCAAAACAAAACAGGACTTTGAGGTGGGAGTGCATGAGATGTCATCTAGCTCTGGCTATTTATGAGTCTTTCAACTGGCTCTAGCTTCTATCTGTTCTGCATCAGACCCAAACCTGCTTTGTAGGGTTAGCTGTATTCTTGCATACATTCCCAATCAATATGCATAACAAAATAGGTATTATTACTACCCATGATAGCTGAGAATATTTTAAATGGTAAATTAACACAAAGTACTGTTTAATTTCCACCAATCAAAAGAAAACCATCACCTTTTTCTAGCACCATCCCTAAATAAAACTATTTTTTCATATGCCAGTTCATAGATTTTTTTATAACTATTAAAAGGAAAAAAAATAGAAATGTAAACATGGTGTACAAATTCTGAATGTAAGTGAATAAAATGTTTTCTAATACAGACTTCTTCAGTGTTATTTCTAGAAAAGACAGAGTGGGGATTCCATACCTTCCACACCAGTACAAGCAGAGCAGAAAAGCAATAAGATGTAATGCAAAAATCTGATTTTGAATGATGGTGAACTTTTAAGTACTGTTGACACTTTTCACACCCCACATTTGAACATGCAGGTAGGTGGTGGTTTCTAACAAGTGGATGTTTATGTATCTACCTCCTTCAAAATAAAACATGAGTGCTCACTGAAGTTAAAAAAAAACCTCCCTTGAACTTCATTTGGATTTGAAAATGATTTCTGATCTGGAAGGTTGTCCCACAAAAACAAAGATTAAACGTTTTTAAACACAAGAGGTACTCTAATAATTGAATTGTTCTTAGATATAAAATAGAATGCACTTAGAATATTTGTTCTGTTATACTGAATTTGTACTATTAGAAAAGCCAAAAACAGACCTACAATATAGTTCTTAGTAAGAGTACTTGACCAAAATTGTGACCAGAAGCCCTGTAAGAAAACATAAATACAAAACCAATCAAACCAGCACTCCGGTCATCTGAAGTTGCATGCCTTCTGTGATCCAGGAAAAAAATATATAAAACAAAGCAGTCACCTCCTTTGAGGCACATAGGATAAAATTTCATGTAAAGCTAAAGCAATGCTTCAGTAGATTCAAGGTTAAGACTGAGTGATTACTCATTAATTCATGCTAAGCAGATGTGTTTCAGACCAGCGGCATGATCACCTAATATAAATTGGTTTTTTTAAAAAAGCTCTCGTTTCTCCTTGTTGTTGTGACCCATCCCACTGCGGGGCTGGGGCAGCGTGATGCCAATCGATCCCAGCCCCTCCCCTGGATCGAGTTTCCCAAAGAGCAGACTCAGAGGGTGGGTTGATGGGCGGCTCAGAAGCCTAAGCCGCACCCCCTGGGCAGTGCCCAAGTCCAAGCCGCCTCCCCCGGTTCAGGAAAATTCCCGGTTCCTCGGTTGTTCACTGGTTCTCTGTTACAACTCCCGCCTCTCTGTTTCCCCCAGTGGTTCTTGTTAAATTGTATCCTCCCCCTGGCTTGTAACTCATTGGTTGTTTTCCCCTTTCACCACGGTTTTCAAACACTCTATAACACTGAGGACAAGCCTCGGGGGAGGATCCCATTGCATTCCATCCCTTCCGAGCTTGTTCAGGTTGTGAAACTTCTAACAATAAACCTGTTAGGAGTCAGACCAGAACAGCCTCTCTCTTCTTTGTCTCTGAGCTAATGTGAGCCAATCCCATCGGCTCCTGCCGTGTTCCCTCTGCAGAGAAGCCAGCGAGCCAGCCCAGCCAGCAGCTCTTTTCCCGATGCCGAAGTCGCTTCAGCGACGCACAGAAGTAACGCAGCTGGGCTCTCTCTGACCTGGGGCACGCCAGAGCTCGTGCCTCGAGCACAAGTACTGCGTTATATCCTGATTTCTTAAATATCAAGAAAAAAACACCTTCTAGAAGAAAATACTACATCTGTCTGCATTTCTCATTGCTATGGGTTGCTTCTAAGTCAGTGTTGTAAAAGGCTATTCTGTCCATTATCTGAGCCTTGAATCACCCATGGTCAACCTCGTCAACACTTTTATATCATTCACTGAAATTCACTGTATTTTGGCTTCTGCATGAGGAATGCCTCCAAGGTTCATTGGAAAATAAGTTAATGCAAATACTGTGGAATTATTTAGTGTCATGTTTTTTTGATGATTATGATAAAAACATATTTACAAGTTAACACAGTTTGAAAGAAAATCTTTATAAACAGTATCTTTCTCTAAAAACCTAAGACAGTGAAATAGGACAATATCCTTTGTCAATAATGATTATATAATGTCAAAAATCATTCAAAATTGTGAAAATTACTTAGCCATAGTAATGATGTTGACATAAGCTAAACAAAAAGGTTGTACTCAGGCCTCTCACAATCACATAAGAAAAAACCCCCAAACTTATCATTATGTATTTCACATACCCAATATATCTACAAGTCTTTATGATGAAGTTATGCATAGCTACACCTTACTTTAAGAATTTTTTTCGTCTGTTAACAGAGCAAAGTGATGGTTTATTCACTATAATATATCCTACATACCTGCTCTGATGTAAAATAATGCAGTATCACACTGCCATTTGCTGCCAAGTAACTACAGAATCATTGGTAATTGCCAATAAAGCACTTGAAATAAAGTGCTTATTTAAGCACAGCAAAGATGGCTCTAGGGCATATTTGCATCATGGGACTGACATAAAATGGCTCCCATACAATTTGAGATGGAGTCTTTATCCATATCAATGACAAAGAAAGATGTATTTTACTAACAAATCATTATCCAAAATAGAATTATTACCTCCATTCCAGAATATTACACCTCACAGAAGAATGTGCATAAAGATAAATTTAAATATAATAACTGGTCGTAGATTTTTGTTTTATCTGGATATCAATGCTGAGTGGCTGAAAGTGAAAAATATGCAGCCTTTCTGAAAAACAATGTTTATTTTATTAATAGGCTGATGTACCCAGCACAGGAAACACGGAGCAGAGAGATGTACTGAGTCTTTGAAGGTGTACATCAGCTCTTTCTTTCTGTTTGTAACATAATTACACTCTGGTATGAGTTGATTAGTTTGTATCAAGTTGACTGACACATTTAATTCCTCCTTTTTTGAAAATTCTTGCTTTTTCATAAATTTCACTTCATTTTTTCTTTCATCTTAATAACGAATTTCTCATCATCTGTACTTGTGAGTGTACCAATAATATTAAGTATACACCTGACTATTTTTAACTGTACCTAACATATAAGCACAGTCTTCCAGTCAAGGCAATGACTTAGGTTTCTGGTGACCGGGACCCATTCTCTCATTCTGCATCAAACTTTTCTTGTACTTTTAGGCAAGACTTTCATGTATCAATTTAACAAAGACCTTAATAACATGTATACATCCATTTGTATTCCAAACAAAACATTTAGGCTCAAGACCTTTGCAAGCTTGTTGGCTGCAGTTGTCTAACACCTGTAGAGGAAAGGCAGTCCCTTCAAGAAAACTTAAAGTCTACATATCCTCCAAAGCTGCAATTTTTCCTGCTCAGGGTACATTTTGCTAGTACTTGTATTTTCAGCAGCCAAGGAATATGGGAGTATTTTCTTCAAAATAGAACAATTTTATCAAGATAACTGAGAATGTCCTCCTGAATAGTCTCAGAATTAAAATTCTCTCCTGAAAGGTGTTGCGAAGTCCCCTTTTTTCCCATACATGATTTGTCCCAAATTAAAATGTTGTCAATCAGATTGTTGTTTCCCCTCCCCTTTTAGCATTGTATATGCCCTGCTCAGTTTGTCAATCCTCCATATATACCACCCCTTTCTCCTCCCCTTTTCTAGAAAGCTCTTCACCCCTCAATGTCCCATTGGTCCCTTTGAATTTCTCCCCTCCCCAAGCTTGCTCTCATTGGGTAGCTGTGTACAGCCCCGCCTGTGACCCCTCCCCTTCACTTCTTCTATTGGCCCTGAAGTTGTTCCTGCCCCTTGCCCCACCTTCCTTTAAAATCCTGTGTAACTGCCTGTTTGGAGCTTTTCAGTCCCTGGTTCCCCTGAGGGCAATAAACAGCCTTGGATGCTATACTGGAGCCTCCTCTTCCTTCTTGCCTCTGCCTTTGTGCACAGACCACCTAGTGGGTCAAGAGCTTTGCCCAGTGCAGTGAGACCTGTACCATCCAGATCTTAGGAAGCTGACGCTGTGGGCTACTGGGCAACTCCCACTGCTACAGAAAGGGAAAAGATACTGGCTAGAATCTTCTTGCATAGAAAGCAAACATTAAGAAATGTCCTAATTATTGTGCAAGTGCCTAAAAAAAAAGTACCAGTGTCACTTAAAAAATCCAACGGTGTCTTGGCTCCCTATTAGGCAGGTAGTCTCTAAAATGCAGAACAGTCCCGACTTAAACAATGACCTCATTCTTGATGTAATAGACCCAACAGGAGCAAGACATCCAGTATAATTAAAGCTGGGGCATTTCTGACCATGCTAGAAGCAGAACTTTAGCCCTGTAAGTCAACTAGGAAAAAAAATTTAAGGACCCTCACAGCAATTTTTTGAAGTTTTGATTACTAGAGTTTACATGTATTTTTATTTTTATTACCATGTATGTATGAAACATATACCAAGCTTACGTATAAAACTTATACTCCTTTCTGTATCCAAACTTTATTGTAGTGAATTAAAGGATGATGAGATTATGAGATCTGGTTAAATACACGTCTCCAATGCAAATAACAAAAAAGACCATTTTCCCCAACTGTGAAAACCCCACAGTTTAAGTGTATATATATATTGTATATATATATATGTAATTGGTGGTGTTATCTTTGTTTTGGCCATTGTGGAAATTCAGTGATGAGGGGGGCTGTTATAGAATGTATTGTCTATCAGCTTCTTCTTTCCTCATTCAGTTTTAGGTGTGGGAGCCTATGTATTCTACTCAATGCAAGGTCTGTATTATTTTTTGCCCTTTGAAGCTGCCTTTTGCACAGATCACTGTCAAAGCTTACTTAATTTATCTGCATTTTTAAAGCATTTATTGCTGTGGCACTGCCACCAGAGTGGTGTCAAAGATTAAAAAACAACAGGCAGGCTGTCTGCAGGTAGGCAGGGGAATCTATGTGTTCAGAATGCTGTAAGACAATGAAGTTTCTCTTGAACAATCAAGGGAAAGATAAAAAAAATAGTATCTGCAGAAAACTTTCCAAAATGAGAGTGGTAGTGGGGAATCCCAAAATTCACATTTTTGTAATGTATTTATTTTCCCTTATTCATGAAAAGCCATCAATGGTTTGTTTATACAAATAACCTTACCTCAATGGAGAAAAGGTTATTTCAGAAACTGCTTTCTCTCTTCCAAATGAAATCAGATAAAATAAAATAAAATAAAATAAAAGCTACAAAAAGCATACAAACTTCACCCCCAGCCGCCCCAAAATCATAAAACTCCTGTATTTTTTAATGCAACTTTCTTATTTGGTCTAGTACACTCAATTCAAGATTTATAGATGCATATACTTTGCAGGGTAAACAAGTCTGGGTTTAGCTGAAAAAGAGACAAAAAGCATTAAAGCCAACATTTCAAGTGAGAACTTTTAGTGATATGTGAAACCATTACAGATTAAAGCCAGTACTTTAGTCTTTGAAAAAATATTCCCCTTTGTCTTCAGTAAAAACTTGGCAATTTCAATGCCAATCACACTTTTAATTGCAAGTGAGTGAAGCCTAGTAGCGGTGTTAATTTGATTGTATGCTAGCAACAGTCACTCTGCAGTTCATCCCACGTTATTTTTCCTAGGCAAAGAAATATATATTCTTGATTATTCTGAACAAAACAGATTTCATCTTCAGTGGGTCATGTGGAAATCCAATATTCAAGTTGTTCTACTGGAAAAATATGACATCTTGATTTTGAAAATCTGGAATGGTAACATAGCAAGCACCTTTTCCTTTTATTTATTGCAAATGAAAGAAGAAATCTGTAAAAAAAGTCCAGTTTCACATTCATCCTGAAATGTACTGAATGACTGGAAAAATTGAAATCAATGCTGGCTTTCATGTTACACATCACTTAGCTGAAACCATACATGCAAAGTCCACATATTCAGCACTAGTCAAGCTAGTGCCTGTTTGCATTCTGCAGCTTGAGCAAGTCCTTGTTTGAAAGACACATACAGAAAGAGGAGCAGATTAGCATTTTTCTGTGCAAAGTTGAATCTACTCATAAAAAAGAAAAAAAACTGCCATGAACAAAACAGGAAAGCATTCTGAGGTATTAGCAACGCATACATAACATTTTTTGAAGGCTTGATTTCATCATCACATTTTTCTTATTTAAACAGTCTCTTATTTCTCTAATATTTTAGTATTTGTGCTCACGACTCAAGGATCTCTCAGGAGGCCTCAGCTGAGATTTGACATCATAGCATAACAAGGTCATCTTTTAGCCTCATGACCAGAGCTTTTGGTTCACCCTCATTGACCCTGCCTGTACTATATTCTGAGTTAAGTCATGCAAGGAGGTGGAAAGTATTATGCAAGAAAATGTGGGCAGGCTCAGTAACATGTATAAGCTTACACACTTCATAGAAAAGAAGTACTCGACTCCCCTCTCAGCAGGGTTTGCATCTCTCTGTGGTGTTCAGTTGCCTTTTTCTTTCTGTGCTTTTCTAGTCAAGCCAGGTATAAATTCTGTGCTTTCACACAAAATTAAAGGCATCTTTCTTTTGCATGCTATGGCACAGTCATAGGTATTTTAGAAAACTATTTGTGGCTTGCTGACACCCTGAAGCACTTTTTCCAGTAGCCATTCTCACCTCAGCTGACCAGCACAGAACAACATGCCATTTCTGGAGAAGAACTGCCATGCCGAAAAGCTTTCAACTGTGAAATCATTCAACAGGTTTAGGAAACAATATAGCCAACTGGGCAAAACTGCTGGGTTTTATGTGAAAAAATTTATCAACACAGAATTTCAGGGATATTTAATAGCTGATACTTTCTTCATCAAGCAGTCTAATTAAACACTAGATTTAGGAGCAAATATAAACTAAGTTTTATTCTCTGTAATGGTTTTCTTACTCTTTAGTTTGTTTCCTGGCATCCAGCATAAACCCAGTTCCTTCTCTGCAATTATCAGATTCCTTATTGCCTGCGAGATAATACAGATGCATGGGCATCTCCAAAATACTGATGGGCAACAGACTAGTATGAGCACAGCCACAGATCAGCTACAATGAAGGAAATACAGCAGCAAAGTTGGATTTTACCTCGAACAATCAGATCCTGAACCAAATTAGGGAGGAATATCAGAGGAATTAATAACTAGGGTCAGAGCATAGGAATATCTACCATAAACCCTTTTGTCTTTCCCCAATTTCAGAAGTGTTACACATGGCAGAGGGAGACGAAGGTAAAAAAACAACCAGTCTTTATTATTGGAACAAAATTATGCAAAACTTTTCACAGATTCTTTTAATAGCAGTTTCCAGCAATTAAATCTGTATGAAACTTGGGCATTGGATTTGTTTTTTCCCCAACATTTTTGTCTGAGACAAAAGTCATATGAAATATTAATGTTGATGTCAAAGTTGTTGAAGAAAAAATACTGCTTGAAACAGGTAAACAAACAAAATCAATATGATTTTAAAACCTGTTGAATTAGTTCTCCAGATTCATTCTCTGTTTGAAGCATGCCTGTCTCATCTGTGCATGCAAATGTTTAAAGAAGGTTCTGTAGAAAAAAAAATGCTTACAACTGTTGAGCTTTCAGTGAGGACTCAGAAATTATTTTTTAAATTAACTAGTTATTTAATGAATCTCGGTATCTGAGTGTTCAACTCATGTCATGACAAAAAAAAGACTTATTTTCAGAAACTGTAGAAAACACATTCTGCAAAGTAACATGGTGTAGTTAGGATGTAAGGCAATAGAAACGTGATTCCATGTATGCAAGACACTGACCAAGTATTTAAAAATATCTCTTAAATCAGAAATTGTTAAGTAGCCATGATGTTCATTTCACTTTTCAATTTCAAAACTGAAATTTTCCTTTCAAGTAAACATATGAAACTTCACCTTGATAATGCAAATGAAGAATAGGATCAGAGTATTTGATACCCAAGGCACTGGTTTACTTGTAGCAAAACCAATTTAAGCATGTCACACATGGTATGTAGTATTTTATGAAACATGAGCAACAAGGCAAATAAAGCACAGTGAGAAACATTGAAAATTATGTTAAAAGGTATAAAAGCAAGCCAAAACCAGACTTATTTTAGTTCTATTCCACATAAGCTCAGCAATAACTCTACATCCTACAAAACCTGTTGCAGGACTTACACTACAAAACCATTTGCTTCCACCTGACAAGAGTAATTAACGATCCATCAAACGTGACACGGAAGTAAATTTTATACTAACAGAAAACGTGCTGAACCACCCTCAGCTACCTGAATCCAGATAAATGAACCAAGGCATGCTGTACTACAGCACGGCTTAAGTACAATTTTCCTACTTGCATGGTGTGCCTGTGACAAATACAGCCTGAGGTTTCCAACAACATACATGCTGTTATTATGGCAACTGCACAAAAAGAAAGCTTGTGAAAACCACACATGACAAAAGTTGAAAGGAAAGTCACAGTAAATAATTGCTTCCCTGAAGCTGGGCCTACTGCTTTTCTTTTAATTATTTTCACGACTGTTTGTTATTCTGTAGATTACACTAATTCAGCAATGAAATTATTTTTATTAGTAATACAGGTATGCACATCATGTTAAATGCTAAAACGAGGAATTTGTAAAGCAAGCTTGAGGCTTGAAAAATGTATTGATATTTGATTATTATATCATGATAGCATCAATCCATTATCCTTAATGGACTTCATCCTCACAGGGCATAGGAAAGAAAAAAAGTTGGTTGTCTATTCATAAATATGTTAGGATGATCATAAACTGAAAAAGTTGTATATGCCTTTGAGACTTCCATGAAACACTTTATCCCAATACCTGTTTAAACAGATAAGGCATTTCTGATTTTTATATAGAAATGTGCAAATTTGATGAAAGAGAAGTCAAGGTGAAAATAAATCAGTAAAGAATAGGAGATAAAAAGATTAAAATAAGTACAAAGAATTTTGAGGAAATGTGCTGATATAGCAACAGGTAACTTTGCAGCAATATTAAAGTAATGCAAATTATTTTTATAAGTTGTAATGCTGTCAAGACTTCTTCCTGACATCTCTTCCCAGAAATACTGTCTATGAAAATCTAGCACTTCTAATGTTGGACATACCTTTTCAGTTCTGAGCAGGCAGAATCACATTTGTACTGTTCATACTGTACAACAAAAGATTAACAAGTGGCTAAATGTCAGTACTTAGGCACTTCTAAATCAGGCTACAGGTTAAGAAAAATCCTCTTTCCAGTTCATTATAGAGTCAAACATACTTCAGAAATTGTAGTACTCACCATGAAAAAATAAACAAGCAGTGCTTTCAAAGCAAGTTCTGACACCGGCCTCGTAAGAAATGAGGAAATAGTGGAAGTAAGCCTCTGTGCAAAAGAACACCTCTTGCTTGCCTGCCATTTTGAGATACCACAGCAAGGTATCTCAGAAGCCAAGAGCTAACTCTGTAGCTTAAAATTACCCTCAGATCCATCAACAATGTTTTTTCATCTGTTTTTCCTGGCCCGTACATGTAGCCATCATGATACAGACATGAGGACAGTTATTTACAAGGAAAAACATTTTCAACTTCTTAAATATTATGGGTAGCAGGGAAAGAAGGATGAGGAATTTATATTTAGCTAAAAAATACATTTCCCTAGTATCATAAGGAAATTAATGCATATGTACTTTTCTGTGAACTTATAAATTGCCCTTCAGCAACCTGCTAGAAATTAAATGTTCCCCAAGAATAGATATCAACTGTTACCCCAGGTTTTAGAAGCAATTTGGTGACTCATCTGATATAGATGCAATAACTGATGAAGCTGCACTTCTGTCATTGTTCTATTTCTATGTTCTGTGGTATGTAGAATGCTTCTATTTGTGAAGGACTTGCTTCTGTAATTTCTCTTCAAATCTTCTATTTCAATCCTACAATACCCAAATCATGAGCCTTACAGCATGATTTGATTGCACACAGGGCTTGCAGCACTATTTTCCTCTGTTTGCACCAACTGCTTGAATTACAGTAACTTTTATTTTGGAACTAATGGTATTTTCCCCATACCTAAAATGTTTCTGCTTTGTCAGTCTGTTTAATCAGCATTACACAAGAATACTGGGCCCTTGAGCCTAAAATTATGTATATTTCTATGCCATTTTCTTCTCTTACTGCTATCACACAACTAATTCAGCTGCACTATGTGGCCAGATGTTAGTACATTCTGTTGATCTATATCATTCTTGCCAAATCAAAAATTAATATCATGGGATCATTTGGAACAAATAAAATACTTACTAAGGGACAGAAAACAATGTGTTCTATGTGAAGGATGCAATGCATCCCACAATGCTTTTTTTTATAGACTGTAATTAACTTTAATATTTTCATACATTATAAAAAGTCTTCCTCATAAGTCAGAGATAAAATATTAAACAAAAAACTTCACTGTTTTTTTCCAATGGTGCGTTCCATACTGTGTCCTAATAATACATGAAGAGCATACCTTGCTAAAGCAAAAATTTCTAGTCTACAGAATTACATCCCTGTTCACCTCTTCTCTTATTTACATGTTAAAAATTACTCATTTTAAAATGAGTAATTTACCTCAATTTAAAACTGAGGACATACCAGTAATTTTATATATTGCAGTGATACTAAAATTCAGTTCCTAATCTCTGAAAAGTGAAAAGAAAAAAGAAAAAAGAAAAGAAAAGAAAAGAAAAGAAAAGAAAAGAAAAGAAAAGAAAAGAAAAGAAAAGAAAAGAAAAGAAAAGGAGAAAAGAATGAATTCAAGCCATTTAACATACAGAAGTAGACACCCAAAAGCCCAAACAGCCCTAAAAGGTTGTTTTGTTATATCCCTATTTTAGTACAGCAATGGTCTGCTTGTGATTAGTGATTTAAAGTGTCTGCAATGCCATCTTTGGTTAAAATACTTTTGAAAGATTCCCAATTCCATTAGATGGGATTTCTTCTCTCTTTTCCATTTTTCTTTATTTCTCAATTCAATATCTTAAAGTGCCTCTTTTGTGGGCATGAAGGTGCATTAAAAAAAAAAATTGCTTCCTCCTCATGCTATGCTTATTCTTCTGATTTGCAGAAAGTGTAATTTTGCCCTCCTTCAAATAAATTTTATCAAGTGTTGGTTTTCAGTCTTTAGTGATTTTAATAACGGGGAGAAGGGTGATGGCTTTCCCTCTTGCAGCTTAAGGACTTCTGCATTGAAGTAGATAAACTTAGCTAACCATGACCCAAAACAGCTGATTTTTTATCTCGTAGTCCCATCCCTTTGTCCTAATCCAGAAAACACCAAAAGGAAGGGGATTTTGGCTGCTTCTCATGGAGAATTCTTCATAACACATAATGTAATTCATATCAGATACTTCCCCAGTTCTTTTGCCTTTCAACTGCATCTTTCAAGATTCCGCCTGGCTTTACATCTGCCATCATTACCTTTATGCAAAAGAGCCGATCCTAAGGGGCTCAAGAAGACTTTCTTTCCCAGATCAGCTGCTCTAGTTTTGTTTTTCTACCTCATTCTCTTGACCTAATGCACTCTCAGCACATACTGCTTGAGTTGCACACCACCATCAGGCTGTCAGCTGAAGTTACAATGACCTCAGGCTGAAGTTATATCAACCTGCCATTTCCAGTTTAGATTAAGTTTTTCTGGTGCCCAAATTCAGACGTCTTCAGGCAAGGGCTAGCCAGCAGCAGAGACATGTGTGTGAGTTACCTCCTAAGTTCTAGAAGTGCTGGCTGCAGTGCACAGCCTGCCAGGAGCCTCCCTTCCACCACAAGCCTTGGTACCCAGGCTGCACCGGCATGTTTCCATCTCTTCATTCCCAAGGAAGTGTAGGCTCCAAAGCAAACACACAAGACAAACCCACTATGTTATCTAATGAGTGTCCTTTTTTTTTGCAGCATCTATTTATGTCATACTCTTCTTTCACACATACCTGGCTTTTACTGTCAACCAGGGAAAGCGCTTCAGCTTTAATGAATCTGACAGCAGTAAGGGAGGGTGGAAAAATGAATTAACACTTGATACAGCCACCACAGATAGACACCCAGAATGAAGTGAAATACATGAAAAGGCTCCTCACGCTCAATCTAAAGATGATGTAATGACATCAATCACATATTCTTGCTGCTCTATGTCTGCGACACAGTAAAAACAAAATGATGTACAGAAGGATAGTAGGTGACAGCTACGTGCTACTTCTCTCAATACAGGGATGATGAGCTACTCAAATAAATGATAAAGCAAATTCTTTAATGATGCATGTTTTTAGGCAAATCTACAAGGAGTGAATTGTATTTCATTATACTTCCCTAAATAAACTTTGAACCTTGTTTGAAACCTGAGGTGGGGGCAGGGGGGGTGAAATAACAAACACAAAACTATCCTTTCCTTAGAAATCCTGCTCTTCAAATAATCCTTACAGCCATGTCACCATCCCTTTATCTCAAAACAAACATTAAAGAGGTATTTCTTGGCATTTTATCCTGCTTGCACAGGTTTAGATTTCAGAAGACACTGTGAATTGCCACATTTTCACTGTCAGAGCATTTCCTAATTACATTGCAAAATTAATAATTTTGAAAAAGGGAGAGTAATTATTATTTGTGAATGTGGGAATAAGTCCTTAGAGAGAGTGATGAGAGCTCTCTTGACACAAGACAATGGCATATTTGATGAAATATAAAACAGTTGGTTAGTTACCAAGCATTGTAAACCAGTGGTTACCTGGAAAGCACTTTCTTCCAACAATATTCCCCATAACAAACCTCAATAAAAAATCTCATTATCAAGTCCTAACAAGGCTTTTAATCTTCTCTCCAGGAAAAGACTTCTCAGTTTTTTAGTGACACAAACAAACGCTAAATATTTTTCTGGGTCAAAGCTAGAAAGCCCAACGCACCCAAGAACTAAATTTTAGACAGGAAAGTGACTGTGAAGTGCACCTACCCCTTGTGATTCATGTTTGCAGCTCAGCTGCATGATGGCTCAAGAGCATAACTACTGCTGTCAGGCTGATCTCATGAAAAGGAGGGGGATGTACAGGACAGCTGGCCAGCAACAGATGGGAATATGCTGCTCCATCTCACAGGTTGGTAGACTTCCTGTTGCAGCACATGCTATCCAGAAGGAATTCTAATTCTAATGCAGCACCCGTCTTCCAAAGGAGGCCTGGCTTTAAGCCACAGTCAAGTCCTAGAATTCAAAGAACTTCTTAAATTGTCTATCAACTCCTTAAACAGTTCAGTCATTTATAGCTCAGATCTGTTATTTGAGTTGAGAATTAATTAGTCGGTCCTTTAAATTCTTTTTGTTTGTTAATTTAAGATAAGGTGAAAGGTTTTATGAGCAGAACTTGATATACCTGTTGACAGCTTAAAATGTTTTGTCCTTGAAGAAGAAAATTATTTAATTTTCTAATAACATGATAGATGCAAAAAGGTCATCATCAGTTGCAGTCACCACAAGGATTATTGCTTTCACTCATTCTTCTTTAGGGTAACATTAGCTTTGACTATCAATTGACTTCTAAAACAGGTAAGCTGCATTAAAATTAGACTGTTGTTTTTGCAATTTACAATGAAATGGATTTACCTTTTATTCATTCTCTTAACTTTGTATAGACACCAAGAATTTAATTTTATTCTTTTGATTTTTCAAATTAAGTATTACTTAAAAGTGAAAAGGTAAAACTCATTTGAAAACTTAGAGAAACAGAAATTAAAACTTAGAGAAACAGTTCATTTTGACCTTCTGAGTGGAAAGAAATGAATAAATGAAACATTCATGCCACTTCTCATTATCAAGGTGTCTGGACACAACTGTAGGGAGCTCATTCCACTATGCAAACTCACCCTGACCCAACTAGTCATTGTGTGTCAATATAAAGAATTATCATCTCATCTCCTAAAAATAGAGATAGTGTTGTGGATAAGGTTATCTATACAAAGACAGTATTCATTTGTAGTGCTAGATTCACACCAGGGGTTAAATTACAAGACGCTAATATAAATTAATGGAAAAGCAGGTTAAAGGGGATTACAAAATAGGATTTGGCTGAGAAATATTGCTTTTTTGCATTATCATCTGTAACACTGTGTACAAAGAGTGTTACGACTTCACAGGATGCAACAAGACACCTTGAGCTCATACTTGGCAGATAATTAGAATTTCTGTGTAAACAATGCCTGTACAATTCTATACATATACATAATTGTTCAATAGGACGATTTTTTCCTTTATGCATTTTTTTCTCTTTTCAAAAGGCTTTCAAGTAAAATTTGTAATATATTAACAGTGATTTATAAAGACAACTCAGTAATAAATCCTTTTTAAGCACACAAATTACAAATTAGAAAAATTGATATGGTCTAATATTCATTAAATACCATTTTTGTATTATGTATTTCCCTTCTTTTAAACTCAAAGATCATTTCACAGAAATACATATACAGTCTGACATTCTGAAATGTCTCCTGACATCAAAGAATATCTGCCTAAGAACAAGAACCTATGTTTTACAGCTTCTTCCTCATTATCAACAAGTATTTCAGTATTCAAACTAAAGGAGCAAGTCTTGTGAATACTTACAGCATTTTAGTAATTGTGCATATTCTTACTAGACCCCACAGCATTATATTTCACTCTGATGAGCTTTTTAAAGAGGGTTTTGATGAAAAAGACCCATAACTTTGTATAATACGCCCTACAAAAAAAAAAAAAAGCAACTGGATAGTCTGAGTACTCACACAAATAAAACTAATATTCAGTCTAAATGTTTACAAATATGAACCTTAAAGAAATGCAGCAAGCTAGAATTGAGTTTACCTCACTCTCTAAGCCACTAATTCATCCTCACCACAAACCAGAACATTAATATGATACAGTTCTACTCAGAAAAAGAAGTTGAACTTGCTGAATGAAATAATGCTAGTTTAATGTTTTCTCATTTTCTGCAACCTCAGAGCCAACCCTTTTCCTTTTTTATGGTCTACCTGCTCTTAAATTTGAGACCTATAGAGCACCATCAGCTTATCAACTGTCACATATTTTTAAATTATTATTAAAAGAGTTAAAATTATTCTAACCTGTTATTTTCTCTAGTTTCTTCACACATCAGATGTTATTGGTATTGTTTTACACCCAAGAGCTAAAATATGACAAATCATGTATCAGAGTTCAAAATCTCATGTAAAAGGACAAATATGCATAACTTCCATAATTCATATAATTGGTATACTGCTTTTGTGTCAGCAGACATCATACACACTGACATTTCTGTGGTTACTGTAATGCATTAATTATGATTTACTGTTGCTAGATATATAATATTAATTTGCTGCAGTATAATGAAAGAATAAAAATTTAAATGGCAATCCGAAGATGGAGATAGTGGAGTGTTTTGTCAGTTTTAAGGATCTTCAGGACCAAACATCACATACGGCAATTTTATCTGAGGTTGATGACCACTTCCATTTGTCATGTCCTAGAAGCTGATTCCATCAATTTTGTATTGTTTTGAATCACCAGATGGCTCTTCTGCCTGTTCTGAAGATTTACCATCTGAGCATGAAGGAGTTAGATCTGAGACAAACATTTCCAGCTGAACTGAGATGCTGTATAGATGTCGAGATCCTTACCAGTAAAGAAGCACTTGTCTTGTTCCAATCCCTCTCTTTAACTGAAAATATCTTTTCTCAAATTAGTTGCTGTAGACAAGCTATGTCTACAGAAGTGAAAAAAAAAAAGTATTAAACCCACACACACACTTTTGTCAACACATATGCACTGCCCAGGGACATTTTTAAAAGCATTCTTTCACATTCTCCACAAGATTATATTTAAAGCTGCACTTCTAGCTTGAATAAAATAATATTGACAACACAAAATGAAACTGTGTTGAAAAGTTTGTCCATTTCTAAGCAGCATTGTAATTTTGTGGCTTCTATTCTGGTAATGTTCTTCAAATAATTTCTCTCCCTTGTTTCCATGTGCAATCCACAGGAGAAGAAAAAAATCAGAAAAGTATGCAGTCATGGCAAGAGCTCTCAGTGAACTACAACCATGATTCATTATCATCACATACTAATGGAATATCTCGGTGGAAACACCATAAAACAATGTTTAAACATCATGCAGTGATTGTTTTATAATGTCTGTAACTACACTGCACACACATCTTTCACTCTCCTGCTTTCCTCTGTTATGTGGGTCAGGCACAGTTCTTCCTTTTCTCTGGGACTTTGGACAGAAAAGACAGGCTGATTTAGATTCCCCCCCCCCCGCCCCCCCATTCCTTTCCTTCTTGTAGCTTTTTAAGGGGATAGGGAGGTGTACCAGTAAATAAATTTTGTGTGAAAATCTGAAAAAAACCCCCAGGATTTTAGGAGCTAAGTTAAAGGAATTTTCCTCATATTGAAATTTCACTAAAGTTGCATGCAGCATCATGAAAAGTTGTTTGTTCAAGCACAACTCCTTTACATAAGGACTTGGGGACCTCTCTACTATTACCTTGTAGAAATACCTTTCTGTTATCTCCTATGTCTCCTATGTTGTTAGTCAAGGCAACATTTTTAGTGTTGGAGAGCTAGAATACATCAGTTCTTCATGAGACTGAGACTTTGAGAATATACACTGAAGTTTCAATCACTGGTGAAAAACAAAGTATTACATATTTTTTGAACTTCCAACTACTTTATTTTTAGAAACAATTTATGAATAATATTTCATGTAGATTTATTGAGAATCATATCATAAGCAAATACAAATGAAAAACTATAAAGAAAGGTATAAAATATCCATTGGAAATGTTTGAAGACTCCATTGAGGAGTTTTGTCTTTTTTTCTTTTTTAGAGTTTGACCCACTTAAGTCTACAACCTTACTGTGTGATAAGCCCCTACAGTGCTTCTGACATCAGAAGAATTGTGAAGATGACAGCCAAAACTCTGGCCTCTAAGCCACCAGCCTACTCTGGTGAAATCAAAGACAGCTTTAAACTCAGTTTTGAGCTCAGTAAACAAAGATTTAGACCTTTAAGCTTTAATGACAGGGATGACAAAATCACCAGGTTATCTCCATGAAATAAACTTGGCAAACTTTTCTCCAAAATTATGTTTCATCAGCCATTTTAAAACTGCTAGTAGACTAATTATTTGCAAAACTGTTTAGGTTGGCTGGAGATTTTAGAGGGGTTGTTATAATGAAAAAAAAAACCAACTAATTGGAACTTTTGCACTTGATTCTAGGAATTTAGTAATATTTAAGTGCCTATATCTGAAATGGGGCATAGGACACTAAGTTCTGACATTGCAAAAGACTGACAGTTACTTGTGTCAGTAAAATACACCCCCATGTTGCTTGCTTTAAAGCAACTCCTCATCCTTTGTTATAGAAATCTCTGGTGTTGCAGAAGAACTGTCTGTGTAAGTGCTCAGCAAGGATGAATAACCTTCATTCCAACACTTGGTTTCATGCAGGGGAATTATGCTATTGCTTCCCTCCCAAATCCTTATGAAAATAATATGTTTATCATGAAGACTTCCCTTGTAAATAAAATTGATGTTGCATTTATAAATTATATGTTACTTCAGAACACGTGGCATTAATTCTTCCTATCTGACCTGAGCTACACTGATGCTTCCCTTTCTTTAAAGTTTCTCTTTAGAAGACTCATTTTTGAGGTCTTTATTTTCTCAGAAATTTTGACAACCTATATGAACAAAATATGTCCATCAAATCCATGGAGTGTGGTTAGACTGGGAATTGTCACCATACAGTTGTTAATCCTTGTTAAAACTTTTTAGGACTTGACAGAGTATAATAACATTTAAAGTACTTCACACTGTTTCAGCAAGACATGTTAGATAATCATTAAAAAGCCAACAGCAAATACTGTGCAACATGTGCTGGTGCACTGACTTGTCTTGCATTTAATTAGTCAATTAGTTTTGCATGGATTACCACAGTAATCTGAAACTACCTATTGCTACTAAATAAAGCTAAAAGGAAATAGAAAAACAGCACATTACCTGGCAGAGAGCTGCTGTCCAAGACAATAATCGGAACTTGAGAGATACAGAGCCTTTGTTCAGTGTGAACATTTAAAGACTCTTTGGAGACCTGATTGGCTGATTATCACACATGATGTTTGGACAGTTTATTTTGTGTGACCAATTGCCAAACCAACAAGCATCTCAAATTACTGAGGCACAAGAGGTTGTGGTGAAGCTCAATATTCAGAACACAATCCCACAGAAGGACATTCTTGGTTTAAGAACATTACATCACCTGTTTAGACTTTCTTTCACAGCTTCTTTGTCTGGCATGCAGGATTTTTCCTTATCATCCTCTGTTCACTTTCAAAATTTTATTTAGATGCTATAGCCTTTAAAATGAGTGCTAATATCTGGGGACATCTGAACATAGTTTGTGTCTAATGCTCTAGGAGTTCACCCTACATGGTGAGGCTGGTTGGGAAACTGCCTTTTATAACATACACTAAGATCAACATTAATATTATTTCGTTGAGTGAATAAAAAGTATAATAAAAATGCTCTTAAGATCATCAGTAAAAGCTTAAAAGGAAAATTAGAGGCACTTAATGCAACTAACATGTTGCAAAAGTCCAATTTTTTTCTCATTTGGACAAAATTGTCCAGCAATTAACAGTAACTGTGCAATTAACTTAGATGTTTTTAGACTGCTCAATTAACAATCTAAGTATAAAATACTGCATTAGGCTTTATAGAGTAATTAGAAACTTTCTATTAATAAGCAATGTTAGCCATGAGAATATCTAAAAAGCTCTGTTTTGCTGGAGATAATGCAGAATTTGCTACAGAGCTCCAAAAATTATTTTCCATTATTTCTTAAATTTTACAAAAACTCACTATTTTTGTATAGGAAAAAAAAATTGAATCATCTGCAAAAGTGATGATAGAATAAATATATTAGAACCAAACCACTACATATACTTAGAAGGTATGTTGTGCCTAAGACCAGATCATACCTTCACTCAAAAATTTTGAGTAAAATGCTTTTTTAATTTCACATCAAAAGCCTTTTCTTTTTAATTGCAAAAATGATCTTAACTATTTTGCTGGAAAACCAAGCAACAAGGTGTGTATGTCCTCACAACTGTTATTTTTTATCAGTCTCACACACCATACTTGCCTCGACCCAAAAATTGCTGGAAAGGATGAAACTGCCTGGCCAAAAGAAACAGAAAGACATTGTGATGACTCAGGCTGGAAAAATATTAAAAATTTCTCTTGTCCTACATATTAACTAAGCTACTGATATTAAAGCCTCAAAGCTCTTAGAAATGCTTTGTTTGGGAATTTTAGGCCGTCTCTGGGACAGATTTTATGGGCAAACTGCTGTTACTTTCACTTCTCACTTCTTTGAATGTTCATAGGCAAGAAAGCGATTCTCGGAATAAATTTCTTAATTTATCTGAAAATAATGATGCTAATGATGATCTGCATTTCTAAGACGTGTGGCATTCTCACATGAAAAGTGAGACAAGGTCTAGAATTACTGGAAACTAACCCAATAGGAGACTTGCTTAAAGAAAAAGACCAGCCTAATAATGAGAAAGTATTATCATTTAATTGATCTCTGTATTGTCTAAAACTTTAATTTGAATCTGAAACAGTTCTTTCAGGAAGTATGAAATATACTGGAGATAATGCATGGCAGTGATAGGTGAGGCGCTGATGCCAAACTGTGAGGAGGGTACTTGCAAGGGGTGCTCATCTCAGCACTGAGGACAACAGCAGGAAGGGAATGTGTTTGCTGACACAAGCACACAAGACAAGGACAACAAAGGAAATAAACATGGGTTGCTGAACTCTGACAAAGACCCTGCAGTGACAACAATACCACATTTCCTATTATTGGAGAGAAGTAGGAAGGGAGGTATTGTTGCTGGACACATTCTGTTACATTTTGACAACTTGTGTTTAGTCCCAGGTACAGCTTCTCACTTGTGTCAGCAAAGCTGCTCTCCCCCACTGTGCCCTTCAGTGGCAGGCCCTTCCTTCCAGAGGATCCCCATCCCACCCCAGATGGGGGAAGAGAAAATCACCACTGGCCCCAAGATTTCTGTATCCGTGAGAAATAGCCACAGAAAGATGGATTAACAGCAGGTACCACTGCAGTGTCTCTAGGGATGATGACCACAAAGTCCAAATGAGCAAGCACAGCCCACCATCACGGTGGGGGACCACAGCTGCCTTTTGCCCACTGACTTTAGAGAGCAATGAGAACTAAAATCTGTGCCTATCCTGTGTCTGAGCTTCTAAATTCAGGGAACTGAGCATGAGGTAGAAGGTCAGAACTAACACTAAAGTGTACTTCTAAGTGACAGAGCTAATTGGCACGGGCATGCCAATGGCAGGCAGCTGGCCTGCAGTCTACCATCAGCTTGAACTTGACAAAAACAGAAGTTAATACAGTCTTGGACCACTGTCTATAAAAACATATCAATACCAAGAGGGCTATTGCTCAACTCACCATATGAGACTGTATCTGGCAGTGTATTTTGTGAATAGTAATGGCAGTGGAGTTTTACATAAAATATTCAGCTACTCAAGAGCTCCTCTGAGACAGGGTGCCTAGATCTGGCTCATTTATTGCACCTTGCTGCCCCCTCACACATAGGCACATATTAGATGCAACTATTCCTCCCTGGAAGAAAGCCAGACACCAGGAGGAGACTGAGAATTTCTTTTGGGATCATAAGATTAAACTGTTAAAATTGAAGTAAACTCATCATAACCATTTAGTCTGGCTGCTGAACTTCAGCTCAGGTTTCCTACACACAAACATCTGTTTCACTATGTCTTTTTATTAATAGACACTTGAAAAGAAAAAAATCTTTGCTGCATACAGTCGAGTGCTACCATTAATATTGCAGCATAATTTTTTCTTCTGTCTCAGTCCAAGTCTTCTTGAGAGAATGCCCTATGTTAGCAGAGGCAATAATACCTAAAGCTTATAACAGTTTGTTCTAATAATGGAGGTTTGATCACAGACTATTTTCTTTTGGTGTGAATTTTTACTTTTTTTTTTTGGTATAACTCCCTGCAAGACCTCAGGTATTGGGTGATAATCTTCTTCTCTCCTACTAGTATATACTCTAGATTTACACACTTTAGAGAAGATTTAAAATTTTAATACAGATCTGCAGGTATTCTTTGACTTACACACAGTTTGACTTTTTCTCAAGTAAGGGAGCAATCCATCACAACCATATTTTGACACTGAGAGTGCTGACATCTGCATGTGATTAAGGTTTCACTTATAATCAATGGGCAGAAACAAAGTTCTGAGACATCTCTCCCCGACTTGTTTTAGACATCTGAGCTATAACGTAATGATATGTGGGCTACCAGTGCCTATATCTCTCCAGTAATTAAAGAAATATGGTACATCTGGAAAAGCTGTTCAATTATAGATGCATATGCTACTGAACTCTGTGTTTGGATGAACCCAGCCATATATATAGCTGTAATACAGTTTCTTGGTACTGCAGTGGACTGAAAATAGTGACCCAGTCCTTTTTTCCAGTTCCATGCTCTTGAATCTTAAGTGTTTTGGGGAGGGTAGGACAAGGGTTATCCTGTTGGCTTATTTAGCTCTTACAAAATAAGAAAGTGAAAAACGTATGCTCTAGATTCTAAAAATGTTCTTTTTGTCTTCTTTGAAACAGATCCACAGCTTAACAACATGATGTCGAAATCTGAAATTCTGCAATCTTTTCTGTACTGTTGAGAAAACTATATCCAGTTTAGCTGAGTATTGTCTCTGAAAAGCATGTGCTGCAATACCTATATTTTGTCTCTGTGTTTGCAAAATGTGAAACTCAGAACTGTTGCATCACAAACATTTTTGTGGTTATCATGGCTTCATAGAAGAAAATTTATGGAAGGTGCAGATAAACTATCTTGTGCTTTGCATACCACAGACAACAACCTTTTTGAAAGTAAATATTCAAGTCAAGTCTTAGGCAAAAAAGCATAAGAAAGAAAATCACTGCTATGTTAAACAAAAAGGTGAAGAATTTTATATGTGCAATTTTAATTGACAATTTACTCAACTAAGTCACTGAATAAACCATTCCATTAAAACTTGAAACGATGTTCAGTGCTTTATAGAAAAACATAGAGGACAGCTTACCTTATGTAAAGGCTGGGTACTTGCCCTGAGCTGCAGAATTGGAGAGGCAGCATTTTTAGAGCCAATTTGTGACAGCACTGATTAAATTTCTAACAAGACATCAATTTTTATAATGCATAAATACTTTGTCTCATATTTTTATGTAATTTTGTGAGATTGTATTTCATAATATCTGAATATGTGGCATTCTACAATTCTATAAAAGTACCTGGTATTAAATACAATTTCTTCCAAATGTGGAATAGAGGCAGCAGAAAATATTTTATTCAGGCAACAAAATAGCTAGGGCTGTCTCTGATGATGTAGATACTGAATATGCATCAAGGACTGCTCAAAACTTAACAAAAAACCCAGTAACTTTGCCCAAGATACTGCCAAGTCTTTTTGAATAAGCACAGGAAGTCCATAGCAGATCCATCTGCAGAACAAAAAAAACCAAAAAACCCCCAAAAACCCCCTCCCCCAAAAAAACACAAAAGAAAAAAAGGCTATGTTAATTTCAAAACTACTCTCTGTGAATTATTTGAAAAGTATTATCATACAGCTTGAAGTTTTGTAGGCTTAGATAACTGCAGATACACAAGAGTTTGAGTAATAAGATATGCCATAGAGTACAGTTTGAATGTGTTAGGTATGAAGGAAGTACAAATCTGAAAGCTATGAGTCACATTGCCCAACATCCCAGCCTTTGGGTTGCTTCTTGTCTGTTTCTGTGTAAGCATTCTTTTTCAGTGGGTAGATTCAAGGGATATTAAGGAGTGAATGGAGAATACAGTCAGGAACCATGAATAGAGAACAGCAGGACAAGACCTGCTGTAGCTGGGCAATGTGAAACAGATTTTCTCATCAGTCTCCAAAATGGCAGTAACTCTCACCTCTTGTACACCACCCTTTAGAATGAGCCACACACACTGATGGGTTAAAAATCACCTGTCCAAAATGTATGAACACAGATGTTAAAGAGAAGTATCGGTGGTTTCCTCCTCACCAAGCAGTACATAAACACTCATTGCAATGGTATGGTAATGAAAACACGCTCCCCCACCAGCTCCTTATTCTGCCAGCCCTCTCCAGTCTGTCAGCCCTCTCCAGTGGCAGACATTGCTTCAGTCTGCTCCACAGATGGTCCACTGCCCTCCCTCCACTCTTCCTCCCTAATCCCCCAGCTTCACCTGGCTGTCTCACCCCTCCTTGCTCTAACAGCTCTATGCTAGCATACAAAGTCCAAGGTAAGGAGAAACTACTCCACAAATGGCTTACAGCTTCTTCATCACAAAACTGGTATTTTAGGTTTCCCCTGGTTTCTTGATTTCCCTTCAGTTGTCCTCACTATCTTGTCTTTAAGTGTATCTGTATGAATGCATAGATAATATACACAAAATAAAAGAATGCAATACCTTAGAAGTAACTTTTAAGGCTACTCTATCAGGGCAAAGTTTAGCTGTGATTATTTGAATATCACTTTCTGCCTTAAATAAAGAAGTACAAACTTGGCCACTAACATTCTTACTTTTTTAAAACACTGCAGTAGCTCATGAAGACCAAATATGTTCAAGTTATTAATATATGATGGTAATTTTTCTCTTTTGTTCAGATCACTTTAGATGCTTATATGAAATCCATTTCTTTGTGTTTTATAAATCACTTGTGGGCCAGTGTATTTTTTTGGGTATAAAATCTTTTTCTAGTCAGATTAGATAATGTATGTGAGCCTAATTCAGTGGAACTGAGTGTGTACGAGACTGAGTATTAAAAACTAAAGGATTTTTTCAGAGGTGAGAGGGTGATATGAGGACATTGCAAAAAGAGGATAGAGAGCTTGAATGCAATAGTCCTACTGCCTTTACTAGCATCTTAATTTTAATGGTATATGTCTTGTGAAAGCTTGTGCCTCTTAACTTATCAATCTTTGTCATTGCACAATTATTTTGTTAGGCAAAAAATACTTGTTTCTCACCTGTAAGAAAATGCAAGATGTTATCCAGCTTGAAATTTTATGATTTATATACAGATATATAAGTTGCTAAATATGTGTTATATTTGTTGGAGGTACACTCAGATTTTCATCTGGGTTTGGACCATGATTAAACAGGCATTTAAAACAAGTAAGCAGTAAGTATAGGTGTATGCTACAGTGTGAAAATGACAGTTTTCCTTGGGTATGTACTACTTAAATAGACAAGCATAGTGATAAAAATATTCAGCAATTGATGAAGTAATTTTGTTTAAAGACAAGAAGGAGACACAACCCAAACTGATTAAAGGGTGTAGTATTTAATGTATTTCTACTTTGCCTCAAAGGGCAGCTATGCTGGCAGAAGTTTTCAGCCCTGCAGGATCAGCTCTTGACTGTAGCAGCTACAAGGCTAAAGCAGGTTTCTTTTTCAGGATGAAATGCACACAAATCCTGCCAGCTGAGGGTCCTTGGAAGTCAGATACATTTTATGCAACTCCCTGCAGGCCTGAATACTGCAACAACAGCACCTTTCCCTTGCAGCTCACTGGTTTTGCCTCTGGACTGATCAGTTTCTTCCAAGCCACCCTGAGTAGGTCTATTTGAGAAAAATACAACATTTTTAGCTGCCACAGGTGAAAGATGCAGATCAATGTACAGTTTCACTGTAGCTCTACAGCAGCAGGCTATTTTAGAGATGGTAACCTTATCAGTAACACAAACCACCTCTCACAGGCCAGCCCAATGTCCGCAGCAGAACTGCTCCATCTATTCTACCTATGCTGCTGCATTTTAGGATTGAAATTAAAGCCAGTGCTTTGACAGCCTCCATTCTGAGGTACAGTGGGCTTTTTAGGTAGCTCATGCTTTCCTCAAAAGTAGGGCAGTGCATTGCTGGACTGCCCAAGGATTAAAGATCAGTAGCCTGATAGTTTATATCATGTACCCTTCCTTCCTTCTTCCTCTACCTTCAAGACCCTCTGTCTTCTCACTGCTGTCACCAGCCTTCCTACTCCTGCTTAAAGAATCACTGCAACACCCTCTGGATATTATCTGTTCTCTGAAGGAGAAAAAAAAATAATTAGAAAACCTCTTGGATATGCTTTTCTCTCTTTAGGACAAGAGTCTCTCATGGTTCCTGTTTGCAGCAGAAAGTAGGCAGCCCATTTCTATCCTCAGCAGGGCCCAGATAAATAGTTCTATCAAACCAAGAAACAAACAGGGATTCCCTCTGTCAAAGTCACAAAAGCAGAATAAAATGCGCCTGGGAGCATGAGTTCAACCAAATATAAAAGGTTCTGTGCTCAGTGGGGTTTGGTTAAATAAATCAGGTCTAAACTTTTAGGAACACAAACACAAACCATTCTCTTCTCAATGGGGTAACAGAAACAAACACACCAAGTTAATGAACGCAGCAGGGATTGACCAAACAGTTCAAACTTTTGCCCTTTGGAGCAATGCGAATAGCTGTGAAGCTAACAGCCTTAGCCACTTGGCACAGGAAAACAGAACCTGCTCTGCTTTGGTTGGATGAGTAAAAACTTCCTTGATTACATGAAGTCCTTCATTCTAAAATGAGGGGCTAAATTTACTATTAACTGCTGACTAAAGAATCATCCGTTCAACTCTGACAGTTCACATGCCAAGTCAAAGTATTGGCACTGATATGCCTCCTCCAAGCATTTGATTCTGCTGTTTTCATAGCTGGCCCAAATTCTCCATCTCCTCACATTCCTGTACTGCCAACATCACCCATCAGTACCCACTACTCCTTCCACTCACCTGGTCATAGAACTGTTCTGAAGAGGTCAACAGGATCATGTGGAAAATACATACACATGTGCATATGGTATCTATGGTTGCTCACTACAGGCTATAAATACCATACTGCAACGCTAGAACTTCCCAAAACATCAAAGCAATATATCTGCACTCTTCCAGGGCTCTCTTCATTTCCCCACTTCACCTCCTAGTAAGCACTATGTTACATATTTTTTCCTATTTTCATATCACCTTGTGTATTTGTATATACACATACAATTATTACTATTAGAAAACTATCTGCTCACTTATGTATAGTCAGCTGCCATATTGAAAAGTAAATGCTTCCAAGAATGCAAGATTCTCTGCATATGAAACAGCTATAACTGCTGTTCAAAGTACTTATAAAATAGGCTGTTCAGCATACAGTTATAACTTCTCATTTCAACCAGTACATGTTTGTTAGTAGAGGGGATTGATTTAAAAGTAGGATTTAAGCTTCAGTTATTAACAGACAACAACCTACTTGTTACCTACTTGTTGATCCTACAGGATCCAGTAACAGAAATTAGAGGTTGTAATTTAGGTGGCTAATTTAGGTATCACAAGAGTATAGCCCTGCATACAAAAATTCTTGCATTTATACATCTGGGATAAAACTGGTAAATGGGGAGAAAGACAAAAAACAATAAGGAAGAAATTTGTAACTAACTCATTAAAGTTAAAAACATATCTTGCATACTTAATAAAACATTATTATTCAGTGCAATTAAGCTATCAATTTAATAATTCCAAAGTAAGCTTGGATATAACAGCTACAATAGCTTTGCTAATTTTTCAGGAAATACATACAAGAAAAAAAAATCATGGCTTCATAGCTAAAATACATTTGCATTGAGAACAATACAATTCAAGTCACCATTTTATGTATACAATATTTCAGCAATGTTAAAGTGTATCCAGAAATGCAAGCTCATTACCCAATTAAGCAACAACATCTTGTTTCATTAACACCTGTCTATGCTACTACATTCAGAAGAAGAATCTATTTCAATTGCGGAAAGGACAGGCTTTTGTATCCTATTATGGTACTATTCATCAACAACAAAAACCTTCCTATGGCCTACAATTAGAATAAAGAAATCATAAAAGCAAAGGCCAATATCCTCTGTACTCCTTTCTCAAAAAAAAAAAAACAAAAACCAGAAGACAACTAAAACCTGCTTTGACTGAAAATATGACATGTAATTCCACTTCTGCTAGGTTGAAGATATCTTCCTCTGTGATGCTCCTCAAAACAATATTTCCTCAGGTTAATGTGTTCTTCCATCTACTCTGTTTTCACCTTCTACATGTGTCACTCTTCCAAGGCTACATTTTTTTCTGTACCCTAATAATGACACTTTAAAGGCAGAATTAAAAGCCAGAAGGATAAAGAATGTAAACATTTGTAACTCTAAATATAAAAATTATATCAGTACTTGTTGCTATGGAGGAGCATCATCTGTGCCATATAAAAGCTGCCCTACAAGTGACAACTGCCTCTGACAGTTTCCAATTTTAGTGTGGAAAACCCATTATGCCAGTAGGATGAGCAGAGCAGAATACTAACTTGCTACTGTATCTTGAGGTTTTTTGTTCTAATAAATGGGGAGAAGGACAAAGTTCTCACCAAAATAAAGAGGGGAATGGCAAAGAAGATGGACACATTAAAGCATTTATTTGGAAATAGAGACATCATTTTGATAATTATTATATCATTAGGAGAAATAATTTCCATTTAACTAATCAGGAAAGTCAAAGCATGCAATCCAAAAGACTAAGTAATGGAGTCTTAAGAAGCAGTCAAAGACTCTCCATTACTGGGTGTAAACCATGAGTAATCCCTAATAACCCAGTAGAACTACACCACAGGAAGGGAGCTCAAGTGTGGACCTGGAGTCACAGAAAGAGAGGAAATGCCAATCAAGCAACAGGGACGTATTAACTGACTGAGAGAAAACACCATAGTGCTTTTAGGTGTCACTTAAAAATGCCCTTCCTCGATTTCTCTACCTCATGTGAGCTTGGCACTTACATTCATTAGCTTATAAACCACTTCCATTATTTCATAGAGATAAAACTGAAACAGACCACAGGCCATGCATGGCACTCAAAATGTTCTAGTGTTGTTATGTATGAATGAGGAAATAAACTAAATTGAAATAATTCACCCCTATTTCCAGCATAACTACATCAAAACATCTCTTTTTAAATAACTACATAAGAAAAACATGAGAAAAAACCCTTACCTCTAGCCAACCTTATTATATCTGCACAAGAACAAGAAAACAAGTTCTCTTTTTTTTATTCTTCACAAATATAAAGCATACTTCATGCTTTGTAAATACAGGCTATTATGGCATATTCTTTTCTACCTATTTTCTTTATATATATGACTCAGAGGTCAAAAAATACAAAAGCTTTTTTCATTCCTTGCTAAAATATGTTGCTGTGGTTTCTAATCATGGGCCATTGAGTCCCCCGATTTGCCTTTTGTAATGTTGGTGAGAAGGGAAAGAGGCTGCCTAATGGAAGATAAGGAGTTAGGATCCCTGTGTGATAAAATGAGTAGAGATCTTACAAATTCCTCAGGGCAGAAAGGAATCTTTTAGTTTGGCACTATATACAAATTATTATAAAGATGCACATCCTAAAAAGGGGCTGGTAATAGGATGATAGGCCCATTGCCGCCTTCAGCTTCCAGCAGCGATTTCCTTCTTAGTCTATTTGGTTCTCTCCACCTGTTCCCACATGCAACTCCCTTGCTCAGCCTGCTAGAGTCTGTCCTAGGCACACTTTCTTCTGTTTTTGAAACCAGTCTTCAGTTCTAGTTTGCAGTATATCTCAACAATTTTCATTTCTAACATCAGCAGGCGCCACTGCTGAGAGCACAGGGTCCACTATCCAGATTCAGACCCAAATCCATCTCTAGCAGAGCATGCAAAAGCAATTAAATTCTAGAAAGGATCTGTTCAGTGGAAAGTATACTCAGCAAAGGCTGAATTGTCAAGGAATTTAGCACATAAAATTTCAACTGTTGAGAAATTGGACACCTACATTACCAAGGGGAGTTGATTTGTATCATTATGTTGTTCTTTTCTTGGTATCTTTTGTGAACCTATCCTGAGGGCCATATTAAGAATGCAAACTATAGGAGCTCATTCTAGTAATGACAACTCCAATGGCATTTTAATTCAGTAGCACAGGTAACTGTTGAAACATTCCATTTTTAGGTTCTAACTTCCATCTCTCAATAAGGTTAGCAGAGAAAAGCAGGTATGTCTCTCAGAAGCCAAATTGTTAAAGCTGGTAGATTGAACATAGTCTTGTATCACTTCAAAAATCCTCATCTTCCCTGCCAAATATTTATATTGTTATCCCAGTGATTTGGAAAGAATACTTCACAGCATCTAATTTTAATGTTTGAAAAACCACTCTAATACAATTAATTACAAAAGCATATGCTGGAAGGGAGTACATTGCTCTGTCTGAAATACTAATCAAATACGTTGCAGTAGGAACTAGTTATATTTTTAAAAAATCAAATACGCATTTTGCATATATGCTTTCTCCATTTTTGTCAGCACAAAAATGGGGAGTTCTTTTTCGTTTCTTTCTTCACATATTTTTAGTACTTTAAAATACATACTTGTTCTCAGTATTTCTTGATTTCATAACACAAGCACTGAAAAGTACAGTTCTGATGACACTATGAGGTCGAAACTCACACAAGAGACAAACTGAGATTTCATCTCTTTTTGTCTCTTTTTTGCTTGTACCATAGACTCCAAGAGATTCTAAGTGCTGGGTGGCAAGTATGAATGTTAAAACCTTAATTAACCTATTTCTAAGGAAAAAAAATTCTATCTTTTGGGATGATGTACTGCTGTTTTGTGACTGATTTTACTCATTTTTATTAGGAAAAATGTAGAACATATGGAAGAGGCAATGTACCTCATTGCACTTCACAAACAGAAAGCATACTTCATGCTTTGTAAATACAGACTATTATGGCATATTCTTTTCTACCTATTTTCTTTATATATACGACTCAGAGGTCAAAAAATACAAAAGCTTTTTTCATTACCACCACTGCAATGACAGCAAATGCTAAAGTTCTTTGATGCCAAACACATTTTGAACACCATTACAACTCTTTGTTTTATGTGCTATCCCTAGGTGCCAAACTTGGGAGTGTTGCCAACAGCTTGCTAATCCTGAGGCCACATGATGGAAGGGCACTACACAAGGGTCATGCCTGAAGCTGCAGTAGGAGTCTGCTTGCAGGTGTGGGAAGATCAGCTACTCTAAAGGACCAGAACTTTTAAAATATATAAATAAGAAAAGCTATGAAATACAGTTGTTCTGAGCTGCCTTCTGTGCAACATGCTTTCTGAACCTTGATCATCACCTACACCTGAGTCTTCCACTGGAAAACCTTAAAGAAAGACAAAAGTGAAATAACTACCAAGCTTACTATCAAAAAAACTGGGAAGTGTTCTTTTGGAGGATACAAACATTCACACTGAAAGAGAACAAACACTGTTTAAACAATCTTGCATGTTTGGGCAACTCTAGTCTGCAGAGTTGTATACTTTGACTGGTTTTTGTGGAATTTGATGCTTTCTTTATCTTTCATAGTAACCATATGAAAATAATGTCAAATTCACCTATTCTCAAGTATTCCAACTTCTCCAATGTTTGGGCATCCTGTGGTTTGTTGACAGGTGACTTAAAAGTACAAGTTTCCTACAGTCTAAAGTTCTTAGCCAATTTTATATGATTTACACTATTATTCAAAGCACTGCTTTCTTGTTGGGTGGAACTGAAATACATTCAATAGTTAACATTCAATAATCATGACACCAACTTGAAAGAAAATGCATCAGCACTAAAAAATAAACTGGCTTAAGTTTGTTCTCTAGTGCTTCCTGCTTTTTTGAATTAACATTAATTCAATTTCTTAAGATCTTAAGTATTACAACTACAAAGGAGAAGAGTATATTGTGATAAGGCTCAATTCTTTCCCATTATTTTCCTCCTTCACTTTTGGGAACCTTTTAAAGTGGCCTAGTCATGTTCATATTCTCTTGGAAATGCTTATTCATTTTTATTAGCAAATGCTTTTTATGGAAACCTCAGATGACATATTACTATAAGTGTCATAAGACAGAAAAGCACTGTGGCCCAAAAATAAAAAAAATATTAGCATGGAACTGGAAGCTTGACCTTGAAAAGGCACAAATAAAATAACTACTTAAAAACAATACATAAACCAAAACTAAGATCTATGAAAGGAGCTGAGGATGATCAATCTGCCCCCTCACCACCACCTCTCCCCA
The DNA here is from genome assembly GCF_020740725.1 of Corvus hawaiiensis. Classification (NCBI taxonomy): domain Eukaryota; kingdom Metazoa; phylum Chordata; class Aves; order Passeriformes; family Corvidae; genus Corvus; species Corvus hawaiiensis. The sequence continues at coordinate 48,108,071 of NC_063216.1, forward strand.
GCTCCCCAAAACTAATATTATGAATTAAAAATCTTTCTAGTTTGTCAGCCACCGTGACCTAGTTAGATAGCCCTTTGCTCTTCAATAAGAGTTTAGCAATATTTTGATTGCTTGACCTTAAGACCAAAAAATATAAAAAACATTGGATAGATTGTAAAGCCAAATAGAGCTCTGCAGTCAGTTTGTCCAACATCTTCTACTCCTTAAGTCATGGAATATTGTCTTCTTACTCCTGTAGCCAAATTACTTTTGTTTGAATGCTGCAAACTTTTCTTCAAATATTCCAAGATTCACAATAAAATCAGGAAAGTTGGCCCAACAAATCACAAATACATGCAAGTCAAGGAATGCAGGTCTGGATTGAGATGCGTATGTGGGACTCGACCAGTTTCTCGTACTCATTTGACACATAAAACAGTTGGTCAATGACATCATGTTTTCCTATCTAACCTCCTCCTTGGTGCTGTGCAAACATTATGCCATATATACATTACATAAACAGACACAGAAACTGGTAACATTCCCTATCAATGATTTATAGCTATGAGCTAACCATTTTAATAAAACTCAAAAGATAATTACATTTGTGCAATTATACCAACTTTGAAACATAAAATTCATTTAACAACACAGATTATTAGCATGGATCTCCTTCTTGATTCTCACACAAGAAAACTGACAGCTTTAATTTTGGCGATGATGTTAAGGGATACAATTAATTGAGAATTATATTCAGACACCATCTTTGCTAAAGCAAACTTCTCCTCAAGAAAAAGGCAACTCTTCAAAAGCCTCATGTAATTCTGCAATGGGAAATAATATAAAATGAGGCATAGCGTCTTTCCTTGAAATAAAATGGGTCCAATGGTAACCATATTTACTGGAAATAAGACCACCTGCTCATTGCAAAAAGAGGAAAAGATAATTTACTTAAGAATCAAAGGGTACCAGAGAGGACTTTTTTCTAAAATGAAGAAAAAAGAAAAGCAATGTGTGCCAGAAGAAAAGATATATAAAGAAATAGAAGTATGATGTAGTGAACCACATCCAAGAAAGAAGAGTAATGAAAGAAATATCTTTTTAAAAACACCAGCTAATGATTCAAGAAATGTTCTTTTCTCTCATTTAACTTGACTTACCATAAATTTAGGCTGCCCAAAGATCTCCTGCACCGATAAAACTTGGATTCTAGAATGAGAATTCTGTCATAGCAAGAACTGATTGAGCTTAAATGTATACTACAGAGAAATGACAGATAGAATTATGTTAAAGACCTGGAAAGAAATTTTTAAATATACTATTAACAATGCATTTATTTACAATGAAAATTGCTGAAAAGGAATTCCTTCATTCCTTACTGTAGCTTAGTAGTAAAATAGCTTAGTTAATTACTGTAGTATTTAACTACACTCTGGGGGCTTTTTGATATTTCCTTTTGTAATATTTCAAAGTCTCCCCCTTTACATGTAACATACCTGTTCAGATCAGTGTATCACTACACAATCCAAAGAGTTTTCCTATCTATAAAATGTGTGAATTTGGTTTTCCACCATTCATGAAGACCTTCCATGAAGACCACAGTTTGTATTTAGGCTATTCTACATCTGCATCATATAGATAAAATTAGGCTGCCTTTATTAACCAAAATTATTTAAATCTGCAATAAAATAAAACCCATAACCTCCAGCCACCCCTCTGCCTATTCAAAATGATCAGCTGTTTTGCTTTGAAGCCACTTACACTGTAAACACTATGCTGCAAACTAAGCTAGCTGGGCCCTTCCACAAACATGGACTTACAGTTCTGTAACAAATTGCATAAATAATAGAAACATCTGGAGTATAATCTCTTCTCTTAATTTATTCCATCATGGAGAAGTTCAGCACTCAGGCTCGAGTACAATACTCAAAGTTAGCAGACAATAATGCAAGAAGAGAGAGCTGATTTAAAAATAAGAAAGTAATCACTTATGTATTATTCCCATATTTAATACTTGTACATAAAAGTATATATCACTTTTATTGAATTATTGGTCTGTTTTCTCTTTTTAAATATAAGTCTACATCCCTCTGTGTCAATGACTAACTTTTCTGTCATGATTCATCTAGACAGAGCTAAGGCTCTCGAGTTGTTGGCTCAATTGGTGTGTGATTAAGTTTATGGCCCCATTCCTGCAGTGGAAGCTGCAAGCACCTATTTCATTACTATTTGAACAGTAACTTGAGAGCCACAGATGGGTGCCACTATAGAAACATGAGCGATTATTATGGAGATCAACAAAACAAGAATGGACACCTTCATGAGGCATCAGCTTTCTTTAGTTTCTCTCTTTTTCCAAAAACAGCTTTCAACAACAATTTCAGTAAGACTCCTTTACCGAAAGCTCAGGCTGGCACTGGAAAATCCAGGTACTGGCAAATGTTCTTCTGTTTTGTTTTGTTTTCCTACCGACCTCACTGGAAAAGCAGTGGAGAACTTGTGCCAGGTCTGCGACCCTGCAGGACTGAAAGGTAATGTGCTTTCCCAGGAGTACCAGGGGACACTTTGGTCTCTGAAATGTGAACAGGGCCAACTTCTTGGCCTCTCCTAGGACTTACTGCCTTTTAGGGGCCACTTCAACAATGATGAACCCTGGACGATTGCTGCTTGCCAGGGAGACTCTTCAGACCATTCCCTTCAAGGACTGTGTACTAGCAGAGGTCAAGTAAAGAGAATGATGGAGGACTATTTTCCTGGCTCTGGTACTACTTACACCAGAACCATTAACTAATTCCAGCAGTGTTTCGAGATAATAATGCAAGAATTGTGGTACTCGGAGCAGCCCAGAGCACGGAACTGCAGCTGGCATGGAGCAATGGTGGCTCCATCCAGATCCACCTTCCCCAAGGTCACCTCGACCGCAGAGTTTCTTGCAGGCCCGTGTCTGATGACGGCAAGCGCGGCGGCACGGTTTGCGCTCCGCTGCTCTCCGCCCACGTTTCCCGGAGGAGCTCCGCGGGGCGGGGGCCCCGGCCCGCGGCTCCGCTCCGAGTGGGCGCTGCCTCAGGGCGCGGTGGCAGGCTCGCCGCCCCGCGGGGATGCGCGTAGCGGCGCGGGGGCGGGATCGCGCCTCGCTCCCCCCAGAGCTGCGGCCTCAGCCCGGCCCCGCCGCCCGCCTCCCTCCCTGCCCCGCTGTCAGAGCCAGCCGCCCGCCCGCGTGGCAGCGGGGCACGGAGCGGCGTGCGGCGTCTCCCTGCGGTGGCTGCTTTGGTGCCGGGGGACGACAGCTGCGTCCCACGCGGCGTCTGTCCATTCGTCCGTCCGTCCATCCATCCATCCATCCGTCCATCCATCCATCCATCCATCCACCCATCCATCCATCCCTGCGTGGGCGGCGGCTCGTGTGTGTGTGTGTGACTGATAGTGAGGCGCGCACAGCGCGGGGGCAGCCGCTCGCACGCAGCCCGCCGGGCCACGCCGGCGCGCCCCGGCTGCGGCAGCCACTTCTCCATCCCCCGGAGCCCTCCCCGGTGGGGACAACCTCAGCGGTCTCGCTGCTCGTCCTCCTCCTCCCTCCTGGCGGGTAGGTTACATTACCTGGTCTCTAGCTCGGACTGGATCTAATGCCGCGGCCGCCGCCGGCTCCTCTCCCGGCCGCGGGAGTGAGTGGGGGAATTAATTTATTTATTTTCCATGAGGTGTCCTCGGCAGCGGCGGGAGAGCCCGGGCCAGGCGGCAGGGTGGGAGGCCCGGGTGCTGCTGTCCCGGGGGTGCTGCCGGGGAGCGGCCGAAGCGCTTCAGCACCGGCGCGGGGGGGCGGGGGCTGCGGCGGAGACGCCTCCCGGGCTGCCCAACCCGGCTCCGCGGGGCTGGCGGGGGCGCGGCGCCCGGCCCGGGGAGAAGGGGATGGAGCCAGCGCCAGCGCGGGAGGTGTGACAGGACGGGATGTACCGCGCCGTACAGGGCTGGGGCGGGCAGTGCCGGGCCCCCGAGGCCCCTGGGGCCAGGCGTGAGCGCTCCCCGCCCGCGGCTCCCCGCCCACCTTGCCGCCCCGCCGCACCCGGAGCCCCCTTGAGCGGAGCTGCGGCCGGGGGACAGAAGGGCACCGGGAGCCCTGATGGCCGCGTGTAGCGCGCTTCACCTCACTTCTGGCAGCGCAAAACGTGTCCATCCCCGCGTTCCACCCGGATCGCGTCCTCTTCAGGACTGAGGGGGCCAAGTATTTCACACTAAAGGCAGTTTGCACTCTCTGGTCCACCAAAAGGTTAGAAAATGGTGTATCAGTTTCCTCGTGTTAGGGGAAAAATAAAAGTAAATTAACAGAATTCGTTTTGTGCTCAACGCAGGACCTTCGTCTTCTGAAACAGTAACTGAAATTTGGCCAGTCAGCAATGAGTTGCTGATGAAAATCTTGGTTAGTCACCTCAGCATTTGCTGCCTTTTTGTCTCCTTAAGGAAAAAAGTTATGAGAACATATGATGAACATATTTATGAAAATGACGCTAAATTATCCAGAAATCCTGTCCTTAGGGCTAAAATCCTGTAGGGAAAGAGATAAACATAATCATATAATTGCATAATTAAAGCCTTTACCATCATGCCTATTCTTGTGTAAAGGTTTCACATTATGTGCAATACTTAAGTACTGGGAGGAGACTGGATTAATTCTAGTTGTTGACATTGTGTTGCAAGACGTACAAAAGGAAATGTTAATATCAAAAATTTTAAAAAACTTGATTGCAAGCACTTTGTTAGAGCCTTATGAACAGGATCTTTACAGGCATGTTAGGAACTGACACTGCCTGTGTATGGACAGGAGGAGAACTTGGGTTGTAGTTGGGAGTGTTCTAGTGTGCTGACCTGCTAGTAAAGGAAGGAAAGACTTGCAGTTTATTTTTGTCTGTTTATTTTCCATTAATAACATATGAATCCCTTAGCTAGCATCAGCCACAATGAACAAAAAGTTTTGAAAAATAATCTGGAAAGGAGCATATCAGCCCTCAAAAAGCCAGCAGCATGAATGGCAATACCTATTACATTGAAGAATCCATTCATGGAGGATTGCTGTCGGAAGCACAAATTAATAGAAACCAGCTTTCTTTGTTTCCTTTTATTATGAATTGATTTGCTTTTATGTGAGAAGTATTAGGAACTTTTCTGTGTTTTAAACTGTAACCATAAAATCAGAAGACACAGACCTGGCAATATCAGTAATGTAACATTTTAGTATTCCTTCATTCTTTAGGATGTTATTGTTATTATTTATGTATCATCCATTTCCAGGGCAAGTTTTCCAGATTCAGGAGGGAATACTTTGTCACGTGTTTGTAAAGCAGCCAGGTCTCTAGAGTCTCTGGGCAGATTCTGTCACTGTACTCATAAGGAACAGTAAGTAGTTCACTGGTAGAGACAGCAAACACTCTTCTTCCTGAAACAAACTCAACAGTGTGGAGTCATTTTTGTGGCATTGCATAAGCTAAGTAGTACTTGAGTTATGTATCTTGAATCCAGGGGCATGTTTAGGAACAAACATGGTGACTGCCAGGGCGGGTAGTGGAAGTCACAGTTGCATTAATTTAGGCAGCAATATCTTGTGCAAGTTTGTCAAAGGAGCCTGTGTCCAGCATCCTCACAATCACAGTGTCTGTCCTGGCAGCAGATTGCACTACAGGCTTTGGAAGGAAAAGGACCCATGAGGGGCCCACTAAGGCTATTGGAGGGAAGAACAAACACTAAGCTCTTGGGCATGCAAGCAAACAAAGCTTGGGTACTGATGCCCATGGTCAAACTCTTCTAGGCAGGCCCACAATAACAGGGTTAAAAATGTTGAAATTAGGATGAAATCTGATGTAAAATCTTTTGTAATAAAAGCTACTAGTGCTGAAATCAAAGTTGTACACTTGGCATTATTGTAGTCTAAAGCTCTCTTCACTATTCAAACACTTTTCATGCCTTAAAGAAAATTGTAGGCCATATAGGACCTCAGACAGTTCCTGTAAAATGCAAAGCATGTCTATGTTGCTCTTTACAGTGAAATAGTACAGTTTACGTGCTGTCTTATATAGTGTTAGAAAAGTCATTTTCTAAGGAAACTGAAAATTGAATACATGAAGATAGAAATGCTACCTTTTTCATTGCATAGTTCTGTTTCCTCCACTGATATGCCCTAACTAAAATAAATATGTATTTATATAGATACAAATATATATTTTTGATTTATAAATGTATCCTATATATTAGACACAATAAATTGTACACAGTATACAGATATACCTTATCACATACCTTATATGTGATAAGGTATATCACTTACACAGTATTTGCTGTACTATATAGTACATGCTGCAAGCTGTATGTAACATAGTGCTACATACAGTACAAGTTGATGTACTCTGTGCTTATAAATAAATTTGTATATTTGCATATAGTAACATCCATATAGAAATAGCATATTATATTATCCTATGTTAACCATTACAGGCATATACATCTTCTGTATATACCTATGTGCCTCATTCAGCTTCTTTCAATACCTCTTTTCAGAGCACCCTCTGTAGGAAAGGTGATCTTAATTGACTTACTGTTGCTGTGTGCTTCATTGCATTGGTGTTTTCTAGTCCAAGGCAGAGGCAGATCATAAACTAGCTGCAGTTGTAACAGTGTGGGATTCTGGCCTGCAGTCTGCACAAGTTCACACACAGGCTGTTAAGTGCCTGTCACCTGCTTAAAGACACAAAAATTGCCATGAGCCCTCAGACTAGAAGTTGATATATGAATTAATTTTTTATTCTGACTTTTATTGCAGTGATATCATGTTTTTCAGTGAATACACTCCTCTGTGAGTGTCTGTAGAATGAAGGCACTGAAATAATTTGGTTCTCAGTTGCAGATTGAAAAAAACCCTGTTGTCATTCTGCATCTTTCCAGTCTTGGTGCACCTTTGCTGTAGGAAGCCCATTACTCAAAGTAAAAATATCCATACCTACCTCTAAGGGTAAGAATTAAAAACGTTTGAGTGATAGCAATTAATACTTTCTGAGTGAGTTTTAAGAAGCTACTAAAGGTTCAGAGCTCTGTGTGCACATCCGTGTGTCTGTGTATGGGAGTGAGGCATTCTGTATTTTTCTGTGAACTAATTGTTAAAAAGAAATTAAATCAACTTATCTACCATATGTGTATGAGAAGAGTGACCTGTGTGGTTGTCAGTTTTGTGTCCAGTTGATAGATAGATTTTTGTGAGGTTGCATGTTAAACACTATCCTGTTTTGGTTGTAACAGATTGACATTTTTCAGTGATATTAACATAAAAGATTTTTAAGTATTATTTTTTACTAGAGAAAAAGAAAATGCTACAAATGTTGAACACCTGATGGTATTTTCTGTAAGTCTCTACAGTAACTGTTTGGGTAAGTCCCCTACTGGAACAGTCCCTTTTTCCCACATGCCGCTTGTCACAGTTTTAGCTGAATCCAGAATTTTACAGGTCCTCTTCTAAGCTTAGATCTTTTCTGCTACATCACAGGTTGTGTCTTCTTGTCACAGAGTCTGAATCTAAAGGGTGCATGTTTATGACCATGTGTCGTTCTGGCCTACGTTGGATTACATTCTGATTATGTTCTATTTTTCCTGGACTGACTTCGGTTCCATAAATACACAACTCAAACTTCTCTCACATCCATAAGCAGGCTGGTGCGGTGCGCATTCTTCTCATCTCCAAGTGATACACAGGATAATATAATGAATGCTGTATTGGCAAATCATCTAGGCCACCTTCTGTAAGCTTTATATCAACAGCTAGTAATTGTTAGCCTCTCACTCCACCCTCATTCATACACACAAATAGCTCTGTCACTAGCATAAAATTTAATCCTACTCCTGTTAGTGAAAGAGATACATGTACTTCAAGTTTTGTGATAAAATTTGTATAAATATGATTAGAATGTAGAATTCTATGATAATATATAGACAAATCATGTCTTTCCATTGAGGTTGGTTTTTACTGTAACCATCAACAATGTCTATTCTAGGCCAAATAAAATTCTTTTCTTTTACAGCTCACGGTGACACAGAACACAGCACGTTGTAACTACAGGAACAGACTCAACTGTGAAAGATCTCTATCAGGCATCACAGAGAATTTGAAGCAGCTGGCAGTTATCAGCTGAAGCAGTTAGTCAGTAGAACTGTACAAGATAAATAGATAATTGCAAAGCCATCTGGAAACCTAAGAGAGATAATAAGCCTCTCTTCTGGAAGGGGGGTAACAACTCAGGTAGGTCACTGATGAACTCAACTCCCAGATCAGTGCTAATATCACTTAAAATACAGTGGTGATTCATGCCTGTCAGCTCTGAGGTAATATTCAAGTTGTTGTTGGAAATGCAGTTTGGCACGTTCAGTTATACAAATCATGATTGCAACAGAGTGAAGAAGGATTGTACTGCTGAAAGACGAGTGACCAATATCCCAGGAGCAACATGGCCCTTTGTTAAATTACAGTTGCCAAATAGAAAACTAGTAACATTCCCTTTTTACCTTCCATGCTACTTTGTTTATATTGCCATGTAACCAGTAGTATTCCTGCCACATTGACCACGGTTGTCTGTAGGGTGAGTTCTTTTTTGTGTAATTTATTTTTGTATTCAAATAACAGAACTATTCTGGTTTCTCTACCATGAGCACAGAGAAGGGAGGGAAAAGGCCAATGTCTATAAGTAAAAGAATGTGTTGATCTAAGTAGCTTCATTTTAAAAGAGTCCTAAAATCATCTTCCTGTTCAAGTCAATCTCATGATTCTCAAATTTCTGACTACAGAAAGTGTGAAATCTTGCATGAACATGCAAGGAAACTGATACCGTTTGGTAACTCTTCTTGCTGGGTTCTGATCTCTCGTAGATCTATATTGGTTGTAGGGAGATAGCATGAGATATTTTTGTGAGAGTGGGTACAGAAAAGAAGTTTCTGGCCTTTTTCAAAAAAGGAAGTGGCATCTTTCCACCAGAGAAGTGCTTGAATTTATCCACTGACATCTGTATACTTTGTTAAACCACTCAGTTGGACCACAGGAATAACTGATGCCAGTGTAATATTAATTCTTGTGAAGCTGAACAAAACAGAAAAAAAACCATAAAAAAAACAACAAAACAAAAACCAATAAATACTTTGCTGCTCAATTTACTTTGAAAGATGCTTTTAAAAATCTGTCTACAAGAATTCTGTCTAAAAATTCTCTGCATTTACACTGAAAGAACATAAAGAAAAACACATGTATCAAATATTTTTAAGAGTATTAATTGCTACAGTTATAGTACTAACTAGGCAAGCAACATATTACATTCACAAAATCCATTAAGAAAATTTGCATGTGTTCATGTTGCTGGTTGCAGAAATAATGTGAGTCATTTGAACAGTCTCTGTAAATCTTAAAAAGTAACTGCTGTTTTTATTTTTTATGTATTGTTTTAATATTTGTTTTACTAAGATACTGGACATGAATTAGTTGTGTGCCTCTGTAAATTCTGCTTTTAAGTAGTGACTGTTGAGTATGTCTTTCCTTTGATATCTCATTCTATGACTGCCAGAACAAAAAGAGGCAAAGTTTTAAAGCTTAGAAATGCACCAAAAGTCTTAAATTACCATTTGCTATTTTGAAGCCTGATTCATCTTTCCATTATAGTCCTGGTGATAGAATTCAGGTGAGTCTAGATCCATTTTTTATATCAGTTTCTCGGTTTAGATGCAATTGTACAATTATAAATTACCATTGTGTTATAAGATATGCCTAACTTCATTAGACTACAAAATTTCTTAGGTAGCAGGAGAATTTTATTTCTGACTTATGTATTTTTATTTGTTTTTAAAAGAAGATGAAATGAAGTAGCCAAAAAGATTGCTTTCTAAATAAAATTCCAGAGTCTGCCTAAATATTCTATAAGAATCCAGTATATCAATAATTATAATTTAAAAAGATGTTGACAACATGCTGTTGTAAACAGTGCAAATAATACTTAGAATAATATACCCAGCCAGAAGTGAAAAAGCATCACTCCCAGGGAAACATCCTTATAATTAGGATAGACACAAATCTATTTTACTTTTTCCTCTCCCTTATGAATCCTTTGAGTATTTCAGTCTTTTTCTGTGCTGTGATCCAGATTCAACAGGAAAAGTGGAGAATAAATAGTTCAGCTCAGGCTCATGCGATATAACTCTCTGAGATTTAGGTACTGCTACAAGAGGTCTGAACAGAGGAAGTACTTAGACACTCTTTGTGGTCAAGTTCACTAATTGTGCGTGAAGGGAGACATCCTTCATTATCTTTTGTGTTCTATGTGTGTGGTTCTAAAGTGAAGTGTGAGGAAGGAAAAGTCAACTTTCTATTTGGGGAAGGTCTCAGACTGCTAATCCAAACCCCAAAAATTTTCCCCAAAAATTATGTAGCATGGCAATGTGTTTGCAGGTGTTCACATGTCCTCTTACTTTTTGGTGACTTTCTTATACTTTAACAATTAGGCCTGATGGAGCTTCTGCGGGTGCCCCAGGATCACACTATTCTGTTTTGTTTATTCCACAAAATTAGTAATAATAATTTCTTTTTTAAAGTTTCCATTTTATTGTCAGTCATTGTCTCATTATCAGTAATGTCTTTGGGGACACCGGTCTGATACTGAAGTGGTATTCAAATATCTACTTCTTGTCAAATAACTTGAATTCTGTAGAAATTTATTGTGGTCTAGGGTGAGACTTAGGTGGGGATTGAGACATCTAAGGAATCTATATGGAAGGGCTCAGGCATAAACTATGTGTGTAACCTCTTGCTCTAGACAACAGAGTCAATATGTGGACCCTTCTCCGTGCCTTGTCTGCTGATGAACTGCTTTGCATATGTTTCAGAGGGAGCTGAGTTGCTCTCTAAGCTCCACCTGAACACAGAGAAAAATTATGGCATTGTGTGAAATGTACGGTCAGTTTCTGTCTTGCAGCTCTCCACAGGATGAAATTCCCAGAAACTGGAAAAACACTATACTGTTATCACTAAGTTCCTGAAAAAATAGTGAAAAGAACTTTCTTGAGTTTCTCCCAAAGACGAATCAGGATTCCGTAAAATTGTTGGATCTTTGCTTGTCATTTGCTGTCACTCATGGACATCATACAACAGTACTTGAAGCTATTGGCCAGGTAAAGCAATCTTGGATATCTTCATGTGCTTTTATTCTGAAAATCTGTATCAAAGTAATGACAGTTCTTGGACCTCTCAGGCTTATTCAATGCATTTAAGATACTAACAGGATTGTTTGAGTTGGTAACCTGAAATAATCTGACACTGCATTTATTGATGCAGAAGGTTATTCTGAATTTTGTGTCCAAAGGTCTTACTTACTTACTTACTTTGCTTACAGTTCCATGTGAATAAAATACTTTGCTTTAAACATAGGTTTTCATTTCCTTTGTAGTGATTCTGTCTACTGTGGAAAGTCATTTGTCCCTTATCCTAGAGACTTTTGCTTCTCATAGCACCAACACCACAGGGTTTTTTAGAGCATTGGGTTAATCTGAAGATCTCCAGCTAATATACAACAAAGCAGGTTGGAATCCAACCATAAAATAAGATCAGAAAGCAATAGCAAAGGACACAATCCAAGTTGTGGTCAAACTAAGGTTACACAGTGTGGCTACTGCCCCAGCTACAGAGACACAGCCTCAACAGCTGCAGAGCAGTGGCAGCCAGCCAGCATGCCTGAATAGATGAAGATGAGGCCAAAAGGAGGAGAACTTAAATCTCAGATATTAGCTGCTCTAATATAGAACTAACAAGCTATATAAGAACCTCACGTACCCAAAAAAGAACTAGAACAGCTAGTTGAAAACAAAGTCCTTGAAGTTTCTTGTGCAATTTTTCAAATAGAAATTATCACAGCCAAAGTATTTTAAAAATATTAGCTTTTAAGATTTAGTTCTAAAAAATTGTTTATACTAGGTACATCATAAACAATCTTTGCCTTCAAATACATCATATACCCCATAATTTTATTTTTATTGAAAATGTGAGGCCATTAAATTGAGGCCATGTCTTCACAGGTGCATTACAGTTTATGCAAAGGTAATCCTGGATTACCTTCGTTGGCTGGAAATTAGAAGCTGTTTTCCTAATTATACTGTTTTTAGTATCCAAAACAATCCACTCTTCATGTGGGCGTTAGGATACTCTGCTGTGTCTTCTGAACTTTAATTGTTTTTGAACAAACAAAAACTATTTATGAAAGCCCTGTTTCTCTCTGAAAACTGTGTTTTTCAGATGTAATGTGTAAACTGTGTTTCAGCCAGTTCCGCTGGCTGAAAAGATTATTTTTCCCATTCTCTTTATAAAGGATATTAATGCTTTACAGAATAGTTGCAAACTGTGACACAAACATCTGGCAATTGAAAAACAGTCAATTAAATAGCTCAAAAAGGAGGAAAAGAAATGCAATACAAAAAGACCTATGCAGAGAACCCATAGCTGTTTGCAACCCTTCCCATTATTCTGTGTAGGACGTACTCGGGATTAGCTATGGATACAGATGATGTCAGAACCAGTCCTCTAAACATTTTCAATTTTCCAATATGAAAATATGCTGTAGAAAATATGTGGTGTGGTATCGGATATAAAACAAACACGTTGGGTTTTTCTTTTTATGTCAATAGAATTTCTTTTCATTAATTTTTAGTTCATCTGTGCTGTATACTTTTTTCCTATTGAATAAAAAATCTTTCCTGATAAGGACATCCTTTCTGCAAGCACTTCTTAAAATAGACTAGCTTGATGCTGTGGATAGTGCTTTGACATTGAAAAAAACCAGTGAGATGCAAACAAATTCTTGCAAGTCTGGAACTGATGCCTGTATACTTTAGAAATGGTTTGACTTATTAGTAGATTAATAGGCTGCACAGAGAGCTGGATCTTTGAAAGAAGTCAGTGAATTAAGAGCAGACTATTACCCTGTAGCTCCCATTAACCTGCACATTAACCATCTAGATCTACAGATATTTCTGTCCCATACAAATCACTGGAATGATGGATATAGGTTTTATATAAAATCTTTGTGGCCATAAAATGGAATGTAGGAACACTTTTACAACTACTGCAGTTAGAATGGCCAAAGCATTTGAATACAGCTTTGTCAGGGTTTTTATTCTCAAGAGCCCATGTAATTCACAAATCTGGGGTAGCTGAATATCACAGAGTTAGGTTTCCTAGTATGGTTATTTTTTTCTCTGTAATAAGTCATAAAATTATTTAACTACTGTCATGGAAAAATAAAATTTGACAAATCTGATAGAAAATATACCTGCTCTTGGCTGAGGGCAAAGGAATGGCTAAGAGGACCTGTCATCTCTGATTGCAAGCTACTGTTCCCATCCTTTATCTTTCAAACAGTGATGAGTTTTGGTGACAGACACAGTGAAATATAGCAGTCCCTTCCAAAGGGCTTATAGTGCTCTGTGTGTGCAGGAAGGTCATAGGAAAGGTGAGCAAGGTCACAAACACTCCACATTAAAGAGTTCCTTCATGGGCAGGAGCCTTTGCCAGTTCCATTTTGAATTTCAGTTACTTTATGTGAGATTCATAAAAGCAAACGAAGCTTGCAAAGTAGTAGCTGCACTGGAGCTAAGCATCTTGGCTAATTCTCAGTGGTTAGAAATAGGCATCAGAAGGACACAGTTAATTCCATCAAAAAGGTCTGAAGTGGGTCAATGGAATTGTGTTCTGGGACTACCCATTTGTCTCTATTGACCACGAAGATAAGCCAGTGTGCTAGTATAAGCATGAACAGTGGCAGTTTAAAAATCTAAAGGCAAATGAAATTGCTTTATGTGTAACTTTTCCCTCATTTGCATATCACCATCCTCTTTCATGTAAAAAGGGATAAGTGGACTCAAAACAGATATATCATACTTCCTTTAGCTGATTTTTGACTGCTCAATAGTTCGTTATATTCACTCTGTGTTCCTATAGTACAATAACTTACCAGAGACTTCAAATTTTGGGTGATACTTCTGCACTGGATAAGCACATTATTAGTTAAACTGAAGAAAATAAAATCACAAAGCCATGTTATGTGTGCACACTAATGAATTTCCAGAGTAATAGACTTCCTTCTACAGTCTCCAACACTGAACAATGACAAAAATGGAGAAGACAAGGATTGCAATGTCTTTCCTGATTTTATTTTTGATGCAATAAGAGAAATTTCAGCCTGATCCTGCCTACCCACTAATGTGTGCACCTAAACATAAAGACTTAAAAACTTGTTGCTAAGTTCACTTAACTGCAGGTTGCTAAAGTACTCCAAAGTTGCTAATATATGCCATTTGAAAAGTGTGCTGTGAAAGGATCCTGTAGTGTGGATATAATATCCAAGAGAAGCGAAAAAAATGGCACAATTTTTCTGCACTCATATTTTTTGTAAGTTGTAAAGAATCTTCTTACAGATGGTGTGAACCCCCATAAAGCTCTGCAGGAACAGGAGTGTTTTACTCATTGACAAGCCCAAAGCTACGGCTAATGAACCCAGGCCAGCAATGCAGCTACCACAGATCTGCCCTCAGCTGGCAGCTGATACGTGATATTCATGGAGAAGATATTTTTCCGATGTGTGCAACATCTATTTGCTGATTGTGTTCAGACTTGGCACAGGTAGGAATATTCTGTTTTCAGCTATTTTCTTTTTGATAGGAAACAGTGATCTTTTGTGAGTTTTTTCTCCCACATGTGACAGCTATATTCTCTCTTTCTTTTAGACCTCATCAAAAACTTAGCTAACCATAATTACAAAAACACAGTAAAAGAAGTAATATTCATTTAAAAATCCTGTCTACCATTCTTCTTGTAGTAATGTGGATCATTTAGAATTATCAAATAAAATAAGGCGATGGCACTCAAAGGGGAGAAAATTGGATGTATATATAAGGAATTCAATTTCCATTCATTTTTCAGTGAGAATTTTTAAAGACGAGAAGGTTGTAAAATTATAGTCATATTTTGAGTGAACACGAGACTGATTTCTTGTTTATAAACCAACACTCATGTTTTGTTATGCATATATGACTACAGTTAATTTTTTATCTTTATGTTTATTTTTAACTTTATTATTTTTATCTTTATGTTTATTTAGTGCTTTTGTCATGCATTTCTGTCATTATCCTGAACAAAAGAGGTGAAGATAGAGTGGCTTAAAAAGTAAAGAAAAAACCATCCAGACAAACAGCTCACCCTCCAAAAAAAATCTCAAACCAAAACAAAAGTTTGGATGGAGAAAATCCCTCTCTATTATTTGGGGTAATTTATTGGTCTTTGTCTGAGTATTTCATTTAGATTGTGGTATGGTAATTATTTTTATTGTGAATTAACTCAGAGGGGCTCAGATTAGCAAATGAGTGCTTTTCTAAATCTTACTAAGAAAGATCAATAAGTGATTCTAAAATTACTTGTGACAGATCTCAGCAATAACAGAGGAATATAGTTTTCAATTCACTTGTGTACTTCGGTGCATTTATGTAAATGAGACTGATTATATGTTATGGCTGTGCAAAGAATTGATTTTTTAATTTAGCTTCTGAATTAAGCAATAGAAATAATTTTTGTTCTGCGAAACCAGTGGTTTGTGGTTGGGTTTGGTTTTTTTTCACTTTAAGTTCCAGAATGATTAAAATAAAATCACTTAGTTTGAGACTAAAGTGTTTTGTGGCCTGTATAAACAATTTTCCTTAAGCACAGGTAAGAAAAGGCAAAGAAGGAGTTGGACCAGGTCCAGACAAAGCTGCTGGAGAAAGCCGAATCTTTCTTTCTGTTTGAGTATTATAACATCCATCTGCACTATGCAGCTTAGGTTTAGTTTTCAGGTCATCTTATGGGAATTAAATCTTAAACTTCTCTAATCCTAAATGCTGAGCTTTGAATGGTTTTGAAAAGAGGACAATTCTAGCACAATTAAGAGAAACCTCATTTTCTCTTTTCTCTGCATTATTGTCAGAATATCTGTAGCCTCAGGAGAAATTAATAATTTAAACTATGAAATAAACTGTCTCAGATTCCTACCCTCAATGAGAAAGAGAACACAATTGAGTTCATGTAAGTACCAATAACAGGTTGGATGTGGAGCTTGTGAAGGCTGGGAAATTTGTGGATAAGATATCCACATGTTGGGGATACTCTATTATATATGAGACATCATCACTGGCTCAGAGAGAGCAATAGCTTGATAATATGGGGTTCAGAAAACTTTTCAAGAACCACTGGATTTGAAAGCACTAATAAAATACAGCAGAGTTGAAACTAAACATGCTCTCCCATTTCTTCTCTGTACCCTGGAGTTAGGATGCTAACCTAGGATCTGTGAGAAACCTGGGAATTTATTCATTGGACTGCCATATTTTGCATGAATCTCAGGAGCACTAGATTAAACAGGCCTAATGATAGTCCTATATTTGCATGTATGTAACAAAAATTTGAAAATTCTGGTAATGAGCACATTTGGCTTGCACTCATATCATTTTGAAGTGACTGAAAAGACTTTTGTGGAAGAATTTATACTTTGTCAAATTATCATCAACATCATCATCATCATCTCTACTCATGTCTCCTCATCTGTCACCAGCCTTAGTTGCAGTCCTTCAATGGATGAAGATGGAGCAGAAATAAAAGATACCATTGGGAAGACTTAGCACAATAAGGGTGTTTGATATGGAGTATGTTTCCTTTTGCATCCTGTTACTAAATTTCTACAGTTACAGGAAAGGGGAGAACTATTTCTAGTTTGTCAAATGTACCAAGTTTTGGTCTTACAGAATAAAAACATTTGACTTTAAGAATTGAAGAGCTTAAATGCAGATTCAGGAAAAAAATTAAGATACTGATGCATTTCAAATTTGGAACATGACTGTATGAAAAAGGGCAATGGGCAAACAGAGCAGTAGCTCCCTCTGTTCCTCTGCTTATGGGGTGTAGTGACTTCCTTGACTGTTTTGGACTGATTTTAGTTTCTTTGTCATGTATTTCAGTATTTTGCAGACTGAACAAAGGAACATCAATCAGAATTACAACAGATGCTGTTTCCTGCTGTGTTATTACATCCTAAATACAAAAGTCTTCTTTCTCTCTGTCCCGCCTTCACACATACACTTAGACACAGAAAATTTAGAATAAGTGAGTTTTCATAACCTGATGGTTTAAGTTTGTGGACGAGATTAGAGCCTAAATTAAATCCAAATTAGTAAGAGAAAACAAGAGGCTGTTTTAACCTAATATACAGTGTTATAGAAACTTGTTTTTGAAAGCAGAAACATGAATTATGTAAATTATATCTGTTTAAACTAAAGTTACTCTTGATTATGCAATTTCGAAGTTTCTAGGGAAGTCATGAAAGTGTCTTACTGCGAACCTAAAATTTTTTGTAGAGGAAGTGTGCATGCACAGTACTATCATAGGTTTGTTTTCTGAAAGTGTCAGAAAGAGGATTTCAAAGGACATTTTTGGCAATCAAGTTCAATTTTCTGCTATTTCTGGCTATGTTGTTACAATCATTTTTAAGATTTGGACATCTACATTAAAATAAACTTTTTTTCCCAGAGTTCCTCAATATTTTCTTCCCAAACTCCTCACTCTAGATGGATGGATTTTAGAGCTTCTCTTAGACGATAAGTGTTACGATCTCTTTCTACTGAAATGGGATACAGTATTAGCCACATCCAAGGTTTCTGTTTACTCTCCTTACTCACATATTTATCTTTACCCTATTTTGAAATTGCTTTAAAATTAAGTTCTGAATTATCTTTTTGAATATATGTCTTCTTTGGTTTTTATTCAAGCTTCAAGCTGCTCCCTGTAATTATTGATCTGTTAGCTATGTATTGACTCAAGAAAGGATAAAACTTATTCATTCAAAGAACTCATGATGTAAATTTATGAGTGAAATATTTTCCTTCACTGCACTATGTAGTTACATAAAGCTGTCCATTAAGAAGTGTATTAATACAAACATTTTCATCAATCTGTGGAGTTTACCCTGGTTCTTAATTGAGGCCATTCACAACAGTAGGCAGTAATTGATTTAACAATAGTCTTGGGATGACTCATACACAAAACTATTTTTGAAATACACCATAAAAATTTTGCCAAAAGGCAAGTAGTTATTCTCTCCAAAGCTGATAATATTTTGCTGCATCTGCAGAGACCAGGCAGATTCTCCCCGAGCACTCTTTTTTCCCCTTCAGCTTCCTACTCAAACTAAGAATATAATTCTTAACTCCTTCAGCACTGAATTCCCTATTCCCTGCAACTGTTCTAATTCAGATAATAGCCTTTATATTATTTTTATGGAGCAATGTCTTTTGCCAAGTGTCTTTAAAAGTGATTTTCTGTGATGCACATAGATTGAATTTTCAGTTCTATGCTTTCCATACCTGAAACTGATCAAAATATTTCAGAAGGCACATATTGCTATACTGAATCTGGTGATGTCTGTATGTCATGAGCCCCTCCTTTTCTGTCTAAAGCTTTGTAGTAATGTATATGATTGCAGAATTATTTGGTCTTGCAAAGCACTGCCTTCTCTACATCTGAACTCCATTATGTTTTAGAAGCCTAAAGACTGTTTCCCAAAATATCCAATCCAGAAACTGCTTGTTGGACAGTCTCATGAACTGGGAAGAGAGAATTCAATCTATGACAAAACACAGCTGCTTCCTTCAGAAACCATTGTTTGGAAAAAGATGTGATTACTAGGGTGCATTCACTTGTCACACTGCTTAGAGGTTGGAGCATCCTGGTGGAAGGCAATATACATAGGTTTAATCATCTCTCCCTAGATAATTTATGCCCATTACATTTAGTGTGGGATTAAAACAAAATAGTAATGCCAACAATGTTATTCACCCACTATGGAGCCTATCCAAAACTAATATTTCTAGCTGGGTGCTCTGGATATCACTGTCAGCCCCAAGCTAAGCTATAGCTTTATTGGGAGGCAGTTTGCTTGGGATATGAAAGCTGTGCATTTAAGCTTGTTGGAGTTGAAGGGAAAGATATAATTCTCTGCAACATTCTACATTCAAAGGGTAGGTAGCATCAGACATGCTTTAAAAAAGTTGAGCCCTTCTTGATTGTTTATATGTTTAGCCTAAGGAAAGAATTTAGCGCCTGAGTCCAAATCGCTTAGTGAAGTCTCTTTAGATTAAAAAAAACCCCAAAAACTGTAAACTCTGTATCCCTCCAGATGTCCTCACTGAGAATGTGGAATAGCTAAGCCTTGACAAGTTTAGTGAATTTCTGTATCAGCAGTAGCATTGACCTGCATCTTCATCCTGCAACAGCTGGTGATACTTGTACTTCTAACAGCCAGGGAACGAACACTCTTCAGCACTAAGGACAACTGACACAGACTGGCCACAGCCACATAATATTCTTAGCCTTGGGCCTGTGCCTGGGACAGTATCCCTGGATCCAAAGATACAGTAATGACTTCATTTTCTTTATTTTTCAGTTAATATGTTTGAAATAATGAAAGAATGTTGAAGCCCAAAATGTTGTTTGCAAAGCTTGTTACTGAGGCCATCTGTTACAGATTCTGAGGTGTCATAGACAGGACTTGGGGGTGTATTCAAGGTGGAAGACTTGCTGGAATAGTGCTGGAGGTGGTAGTAGGTTAGTAGGGGATAGCAGGGTAGAGAGAGCTCTGGGTGGGGCAATGGCCCTTGGTTCTTCCAATGCCAAGTGTTTTCCAGAAGACTGTTAGAGGGTACAGGTGAAAACCATGCCAGAGATTATGTTAATTATTAAGCAGTATGAATGGTTGAGCTCAGGGTTTGAGCTTGCTATCTAGTCCCACTTTATTCAGCAGTGTAGACATAGACAAATGAGATAAGGTTTTACTGCTGGGGTAATTTTCCCCTAATCCAAAAAATGTGCAAACATGAGTAGATAAGGAGACGGAAGCAGGTAACATCCAGCTGGTTTCAATAACAAGGACTGGGCAAAGGTAGTGCAAAACACTTGGTTTTCCCCTTCAAAGCTGAAGTAAACTATTCTTTTACCCTCTACTACACATACATATTTACTGGATTTTGTTAGAATGGGAATGCTAGAGACGCCAGAGCAGAAATGGAAAGTAAAAGAGGAAACCAGATCACAGAGGTGCAAAGAAAGAAATATGAATGTGTTATAAACTCAGAAGTACAGAAGTGAGTATAAACAGGACTTTCATAAATACAACAGATTGCAATGACACCTTCATCCCAGGCCCACAATAGATCTTTGGAAGGACTATTGACGTCACTTCTATGGTATCACCTTTTTTTCAGGTATTGGTTTTAAATAGCAGTTTCAAGTAATAAATTAGTCTAGAAGTATGTCAGTAAAACAGAACAGCTTCCTGAATTTTAAAAAGGAACTGTTACATCTTTGGACAACCCTGGTATCCAAATCTATCTCTCTTAAAAATTTTTAAAGTAGACGTCATCCTTTGAAACATTTTGAGACAGTATGTCTATAAATTACAATAAAATAAGAAATATGCAGATACATTCAAAATATAAACACAAAAATATGGCAGTTTATTTCATTCTTTATAGATTTTTATATTATCACTTAATTCTAAATTATGATTTTGTAGCTTTCCAAATTACTCAAATTCCTACCTTTAGTATAATTTGTCAGTCTTTGGCTGAAAATTACTCTAGTAAATTCCTTAAGGTCAACAGAAATGACAAGAGATTTTGCAGTTGACCGGTTTCTGAAACAAATATATAAAGAAAAAACTTCTAATTATATTAATTTCAATTAATTGTAATTATATTACAATTCAGTGGTAATAGTGTTTTTAAAATGCAGAACACTGTTGCTGTTTCTTGAAAAAATCTCTTTTAGTATAATTTTCCTCACAACATTCCATGCTGTAGGTTTTGTGATGTAGTTATTTAAAGGGATGTTAAATCACTTTTTAAAATATTATAGGTGAGCATCAGTTACATGCTTATACTATTTATTTCAATAAGACAAATTAAATGCTGTGACTCCATCCTCAACCAAGTGCTTTGACTGCAGTAGAAATGTGGATCTGTAAAGGGCTGAAATGGCAGGTCATTCTCCACATAGTGCTTTTACCTTTCAGTTACAGTATGATTTTTGAGACTTAGAGTGAGAGGTACTTCACAGAAAAATGGCCTGAAGTGAAGAAGAGCTGATCAAGCCTTTTGTCATTGAAAAGTAAATCAACAGCCGGCTGGTTTTAGAATCTCATGGACATGGCTTTATAGTGTCTCTCTGAGAAATATTATTTCTAATTTTTTGAGGGGATAAGCAAATCTGTAAGAAATGTTTGCTGAGAAGTCAAGATCCCAAGCTGGGAAGGAGGGATAAGATATAACTGTAACACCTTTGATTCCTTTGATGATCCCCACACTATAACTCTCTCTTACTTTGGGCAGGAGCACTAGCCTACTATTTTTTAGTGCATTGACAGCTATATAAAGCTGCAAAGGTACTGAATCAAGTACATTATTTACTAGCAAAGATGACAGTGGGAAAAGCTTGAATGACAGCTCTATGCTCTGCATTACCATCTAAAGATGAAGATCTGAGAACAAATCTATCATAAGGGCTTTGTACCGTAAGGACTTCTTTGAGAACAAAGCCCAAAGGGCTGCAATCACGTACTCATGAGCCTGAGAAATCCAGGTCTCCTTTATGAGTAGGAGAAAAGATGCTGTACTGCTTCTTTCAATGGCCAGTTACAAGCACAAATCCCAATAAACTTCATTTAAGTACTCTGTGTGTGTACTGTATTAAAAGGTTTTTCAACTGTCTTGCTTAAAAAGATCTCTGATCTGCATAGATGAGATGATGATGATCAGCCTTAGCCACCCAGTCAAGTAATTTATTAAGAGCATGGATTTTGTCCAGATTCTGCTTGCTCTGTTTTGTGAGTTGCTGTTCTGGACAGCCTAAATCCTGAGGAAACTAAATTAATTTCCTCACCTGTGTACAGTTCTCCACCTCATTCACCAATGACACATATTGGCCCTATACGACTATAAAAGCATCTTTTTATTTTCTTATATAAAAGAAATCTGTCATGGAACTAAACAAGTTGCCACCAGGTTTGGTTTTTTTGTTGGGCTGATGTGATATTTTCTGATAGCAAGAGAGACTGTAATCAGGCAGTCTCTATCTCTACAGGTGGTATTATTTGACAGTGAAACTGGGAAAAACTTTCTGTCCTTGTACCCTAAAAGGCAGGGAACATGTTCAGATGAAGTATATAAATATCATTGTGAATGAAGCGAGAAGGCCAAAATACACTGACAAGGACTGGAAGGGGTTGCTGTAAGCTTTAGTGATGACGTTTGCTTTGCATTAGTCCTCTTCATCAAGGAAAGAATGCACTTCATACAACAGGCTGATTCAGGGTGTTTGGGAGACTCTGAGAATCCCTCATCAAGACAAGTGTGAATCATTTCTGTGAGAGAGAAAAATCAGATTAATAAAAAGGAAGGGGACAGCTCAGCATCAGAGAGATGATTCTCTGAGAGGCAGAGAGTCATATTCAACATTGTTCTCCATGTGATTTAGGGCAGAAATTAAAACACAGGTTTCATCCTGCATTTTAAGAGCAGAAATCCCATTTTGAGAAACACCGATGAGGTGAAATTGGTATTATGTGTAATTGTGTAAATAAGCCTAGTTATGCAGTAGCTGTAGTTTATTTAAGTAACTGCCATATTTCCAAGTTACTGGGAATGAATATCTGAATGCAGATATTTTCCAGGATGACGTAAATGTTTCATGCCTAATTTTCAAGTAGTTGTGGTAAAATAATCAGCACCTGCTGATATGGCTGGATTTTTGTAGCATTCTTTTGGTAGCTAGTAAATCAGCTGAACTATCTATCACACATCACAGGTTTTTTCATAGTTTATGGTCATACCCAAGGAAAGCATTTCAATGGATGTCTCTCAGTAAATAAAGGAATGGCCATCTTGACTTCAGAAACGTAAGGCAAAGCTTTTGTTTGTTTCTTCAGTAAGATAACTACATTCTACAAATAGCCTTGATCTTTCCCCTCAGAGATAATAAATTTACCATTATCTTCTAGAATTTTCCTATTTTGTAATTTAAATTTGAATTTCATCTTTAAAGAAAAAATGTACAGGATCAGTAACAGATGAACCCACATTTATTGAATAAATTTTGAAAAATATAGAAACAGTAATTTATATCCAAGAAGTGCCTGATTTTTCTGATTAACAAGTTAACAATGTCTATTCCCAAGGCTGTAATTTCTATCACTATAAGATATATTAATGAAATAATTATATATTGTAAAATTGGTGAATGTATAGCTTCATGTTAAGCTCTATATTTCATGGTACAGCTTTTTATCAGTATATTTTGTAATATGGTAATGGAGCTTGGTAATCATAAAAAGACCATTATGCCAGATGGGTAAATAAATAAGTAAACAAATAAGCAAAACAAAAAAACCCAACCAGCACAACAAAAAACCCCAGCAAACCAAGGGCAGGTACTTGGATAGAAACATCTATGAAATAAATGTTTACATAGTATTGAATTTGAATAAAAAATTCAAAACTTTTTTTTTGTGAAGTATTTCCACACAATAAAAACTCGCATGTGTAGGTGAATGAATTCTAAAAACTGCCAATGAAATTCAACACTGATAATAGCACAGAAATGCACATAGAAAGAACAATCTTAGCTGTAGATACAATCACATGCATCAGTGTAACTGTTTCCACATGAAAAGAGATCTTGGGAGGTTTTTTGCGGTCAGTTCCCTGGCAATCTGAGTTTGATACAGAGCAGAGCAGGGAACATAAATATCCTAATGTGTAAACGTGGAATGTGCAAATAATAAATATTTTATTAATTTCTGAAAATACAAACACATAGAAACCTCCAAAACTGTAAAAAGCATGGAGAAGGGTGTATGGCATAATAAGAGGTAAAAACCTGCTTAGGACAAGTGGAAAATAAATTTAAGATTTTTTGTGTTTCAAATTCTGATTGCTTTCACTTCAGATATATAATTTCCAGAGCATGTGTTTGGCATGTTTTTATCAAAAAGACAAATAATTTAGTATATTCCAGGATGCTCTTTAGGATTGATGGTTTTTCTTCTAAATTAAGTGCTTGAAAATTAGACACTAAATTTAGTCTTAGCTATCTCCCTTATAGATGCTACAGAAAAGTTTCAGCTCACCTTAACATAGTGATCCAAAATTGCTCCAATGAGTTGCCCTTGAGGTGTCTAGTTTCATCCATCAATTCTAAATATGGCTTAGAGTGTCTAACTCAGCTACAGTAACGTGCTGCTGTTATTTCTGCCATACGTATTTCTGCCACCTCTTTGGTCTACAACACTGTCCTGAAGAAATCCTTTATCGTGATGGAAGGTTGATCAGCTTTCACTTCACTTCTGAGATACCTAACTTGTCACAGACTGTTGGCCATTATTTTATCATACAAACCTTTAACTGAGGACAAATCAACTAGTTAGCAGTATATAAAAGAAAAGTCAAAAAGAGCCCCAAAACAATCAGTTGGGCATGCAAAACTACATCTAGTGCTAGCACTGGCAAGGAATGAGGAGAGTTTGCATATTGTATACACTGCTTACCTCTCTGCAATGTATGCTTATTTCAAAGCTTCTACTGTTTCAAGAGATGTTAGTAATTACAGAAGAAAACAAATTTTTGATGGAGTATGATGATTTGAATGGAATGGGAACACATGAAATATTAATAATAACTTGCAGGTCATGAGTTAGTGAAATACTTTTTCAGTTTTCTTGCAAACCATCATGGTTTCCTACCCTTGAAAAAATCAGAGTGGTTAAATCTCACTGCAAAGAATTGTTCTTGAAGATTGTAATTAAGGTTCAAATCCAATTGTAGCCAAAATATTGCATTGTATATGTGCATAGCATTTTTCTGTACGGTTTTATCAGTTAAGGCTGTAGTATTTCCAGTTTTATTGTTACCTGAGAAATCCATTTCCAGCATATTTTGTTCATGACACTGTTCACCCATTGTAAGCACATAAGATTTGTCCTTCAGACACTGCATAACCTTCCTGTCAGTTTTTGGGATGATTTAATAAAATTGTTGTTGACTCTAGCATGCTTAATGGTCTGGAACATTTTTGTATTAACAATTTGCATATTCCTAATGAAAACACTGAGGTATTTCACTGTCAGCTGTTTGCCAGTCATAAATTTCACCTTGCAACATTTGGACTGAAAAGCATTTTTTTCTCCATGTGCCTTTATTACATGTTTTTGCTTCTTGCTATTCTTTGCTTAGCGTTGAAGCTGATGTGAAATGAAGTGTATAAATATGCCTTTTCTTGTATATTTTTGCACAAGACAGTAAGGTGGAAAATCTGAACTTTCTATGTTTAGCAGGACAAGTCCAACTTAAAAATGCAGGAGTTTGATGTGGTTCAGTGAAAGCACAGTCATATATTAGAGGAAAATAAAGGTAGCAGGACTAAGTGCGGATTTAGATACAGAAGACTATTCAGTAGAATTAATGAACATTACCCTTTTATTCTTAAGCAATGAATGTAAGAGTTATTTTATTCCAGGGCATTATTATTATCTGTATCCAGCATGAACTGTGGAAAATGTACAGTGATTTGCATTGCATAAAAGAGAAGTTATGTTTGGGTTAGAATTAGAAGTATGAAATATGTAGTAATTTTACTCTTGGAGTGTCCCTGTTGATATGGCAAGTATTATATTTGGTTTTTATTAAGTAGGAGATTATCTTTCATCTTAACAAATGTCTTGCACTTTTACTTTCTAATGAGACAAAATGCCTTCCACAGCAAATTTGGTTGTAAGTTTTGTCAGTAGAAGTTTGCCCTATTTAACATTGTTCTTTTCAGAACTTCTCTGTCTTGAGGTCATTACAGAATGCTATTGTTTAGGAGGTTTTTTTTGTGAAATTATTAGCACAATGTCTCTACATAGGACATCAACACTGGAGTCAGAGAAAATGAAAAAAAGAAATAAAAATGCTTTTCTCTTCCAAGAAGTTTGTGATCTGTCATTAATTCAGAATTAAACTTTTGGGCACTCAGCAAAACAGAAGATCCTTCTGATGAAAAAGTTTATTGCCAAGTTCAAATCAATCAAAATAATTCAAAATAACATACATTCCAGATTTTTCCTTATGAAAATACTTTTCTTTTCCAAGGTGAGACCTGTTCATGCTTCATTGCTAATATTTTTTTAACTTATTGCCTCTTCTCTGAAATTAATACCCAAAGCATGAGACAACTGTACAAGCAGAAAAGGTCTGTCTTCACATCTCCTGTTGCAATTAATTTTCCACTTAGATATAAATAATAACTGAAGCAGAGAATTCACCTTTACTGTGGTTCTTCACAGGAGTGAATTTAATTTCAAAACAGTTAGTTTCCTTCTCTCAACCAAGAATATTTAGTCATTTATATGAAGAGAAGCAACTGCATGGAGATATTTATGTTTAATACAATCACCTGGCATGTACAAAGGGCAGGAGAGTTCCAAAAAGTCTCCAAATTTTCAGTAAATATCGGATATATTCTTTAATCTAATGATCCCTTTCAGTCTGTTTATCCACAACCTCCCAATATTCAGTGCTTTGTCAAGAGGCCATCACATGTTTGGGTGGTATAGCTTATGCTGAGTTTCTTCATCTTATAAGTTCAGGATAGTTAAACCTTTTCCAGAATTTTTTTTTTTTTTTTTTAAGTTTTCTCTGAACACCTGACATTCCCACTTATTTTTCAAGCATTTCTTTTCGTACCCATATAACCTATGCGTGGCCACCATTCTTCAACTTCCTATCATGCAAATTAGCCTAACATTCCCATTAAAAAACCAGGTTGAACCAAAACAGTTTTCTCCCAGGTCCTATGTTAAACAGACAATTACCCTTACAAATTGAATTCTAATAATTTCTTTCTGTCCTTGACAGATTGCTCCATCTCTACAACATAATGAAATACACGTGCTTCACAAGAATGGCAACGAACAAACGCTGGTTCATAGATGTTCTCTTCTCCTTCCAAGGAAAAGTACAGGCAAGGGAGGAGCATAATTTGCAATGACTCTTTTCAGGAGGGAGTTTACAGCTCTAGTCTTGAGTTAAACAGCCAGTTAAACAGCTGAAAGACATGCAGTCCAGAGCTCTGCCTGTTGTCTTGGGGTGTAGGGGTGTGTGGGAGGGTGTGTGTGTGGGGAAGGATGGTGGGAGTGTGTGTGTGTTCCTGCTACAAAAGAAAGGTGCCTGCTTTAAAAACCTTTGCTTCTGTCACAGATTCCTAAATCAGACACACAGGGAGTTTCAATAGGACATAATCGCTGTCTTTGAAATATTCAGGTCCCTAGCTTTTGACAAACTACAATATCAATTCAACAATTTTTCCTCTGTTTTTCTGAAAATTATTATAACCAAAATTGAAAGTGAAAAATGAGTCTGTGACAAATAAGGTCAGATTTTGCTCCTAAATATAATTTTCTCTTAGCATGCTGGTATTACTGTTATGTCTATTATGACATTTCTATGAATAAATAGTTAATATTATAAGAAGATCTATTTCTATTCCAAGTGATGCTTTTCCATTTTTTCCCTAGAAATATTCAACCAGAATGTGATTTACAAGTATTACCTAGTTTTTATGTTGCAGGGTCTTTCTTTCTGTAAGATACTTACATACACAAATTCATAATATATAAGCGTACATATATTCAAATATACTTTTCTACAGTTTTGAATCTGCCAATTTGAATCATGAAATCATATAACTGCTGCAAATAGAGCAAGCAATTTTTGTTGCATCAAAAGACTCAATGTACAAACTTATGATGATTATAAGAACATTTCTTTACAGTGAAAATATTACTATTTCAAATATTAAGTTACAGTGACAAGGTCCCCATTGCAATGTGATTTTATATACTTCTTCAATCTTTCATAATCCCTCCTTTCTGTGACAAGGCTGTCAAAGAAATGCATGCAGTATGTTTTTAGGTAACCCTGGAATCATTATATGTAGAGCTCAGAAGCAGACCAAAGGAGAGACACAGAAGTAAAATAGAAAGGATATCCTTATGTTCCTTCCACACATGAAACTCTAGGAAGCATAGGCTTGAAAGAAAATCAAGCTGCAGGGATTAGACATCAATGTAATTTTAGAGCAGTTACTGCAGATGAACAGAATTTCTGGAAACCAAGACAGGCAACCACTTTAAACATGCAGGTATAGTCTCAGAGGATAAACTGTGCCTCATAGAATATTTAGCCTTTTGCCATCATGAAAGTCGTTACCCTGTTTTCCAGTTCTGGATGGTGAATGCCATATTCTCATAGAGATTACATGGAATTGCAAAATTTCTAAGCAACTGGGTTTTGTGTCTACCTGCTCTTATAGAGAAATGTGTACATTCCTCTAAAAAGGTTTGGTGGCATTTTCTTTCACAGGAAAGCATTGCAATTGACAGGATAAACATTACATGTTTACACAGTTGAATAAATATTTTACAGGGAAAATATTAAATCAGTTTTCCATTTAGATGGTCTGGGACAGTTGGAAGACATTTACATTTGTAGCATCCTCTCTCTTAGTGAGTGGAAGGGATTGTAATAGTGTAAAATTACTGCTAATAAAGCTAAAGTATTCTTTGACAGAACTCCATATACTGTATTAGGAGTGTAAGTACAGAGGAAAAAAGTGGCTCCAGAGAAACCTGTTTTAGACAATGAAGTTTTCTTTTGTGGGCTTTTTTTCTGTTTTGTAGTGGGTTATTTGTTGGGATTTTTTTCCCTCACGGAAATTCCTTAGCAATAGAAAGAGTAACTCTGATGCTGATGACGATTTCTACACTGGCAACAGACAATATAGTGGTGTCAGAGTGTCTGTTTCCATCATGACATTCCCAGGGGACCAGTATGAAACTAACCTAGTTAGCAGTCACAGCCAGTGATATCAGACTTCCCTAAAATTCTCTTTTCAACAAAACCAGCCTCATCTGTTGGCAATATCACTGGGTTCCTTAGGCGATATGGAAGCCAAAGGCATTGGGAATTTTTTTAAATAATTTTTATCAAAATACTGTTATTGTTGTTATTGTTATCTCTCATACGTGAAGACTAGGCCATCTTTCAAGTAGTATTCTATTACATCTCGCATTCTATTAATTTTTATGATAATAATTTAAAATTAAGAATTATATCAAGAGTTTGACATAGAATGAATTTGCTAATTCGTTTTTTCTTGTTCTTAATTTCTGTCCTCAGGCAAAAGTAAATAATACAGTTCAACACTGAGTTTCCCACTGGATTATTGCATTATACTTTTAAAATATAAGAAAGATCTTAGGGTTCAGAAAGGCTCCACAAAACTTTTCTATGTAGACATCATAGTGTAACATATTTTGATATATCTTCTTATTTAAATTCCAGTCTGGGTAACTGGATTCAGATTCAGAATAACAAATTCCTCTGTGTTTCAACTGAGAATTTCAAGGTTGTCTGTGAGGTGAAGTGTGAGTCTCCTGTCGACAGCACTGGAGACTACAGGGACTTCATTAGATACAGTATCTGTAGAAAAACAGGCAGGTTTATAGATGGTATCTAGAGGAACGGTACAACAGGGAAAGATTTGAGTTATGCAATGATCAAGGCCATCAGGATTAGCAGGATAACAGGGTGCAAAGAGAAATGCAGTTTGATGGGTTTTTTCTCAACTGAAGAATTCTTTCAAGAAACTCAAAGTATTGCAATAAGTCATTCATTAATCAACACCTACAATCAACAGCCTTATCTGAGGAAAGGGAGCAAATCAGAAAACAAAACTGTCCAAAATCTGGACATCATAGTAATTGAAGGAAGTGACCAATGGTTTTGATCTTTTGAACATTGTGCTTTCAATTTAAGTATGTTCCTTGATCCTGGGTGGTAGAACTCGGATTAATAGTAATGAAATAGTGATGGCATCTCTGCCATTATAATCCAACTTTATAAATTGAGGGGAAATGTTGTTAAAGTTTATCACTTGGCAGTTTCTAATTCATAGTTGAATATTCCGCCTAAAAATAATCTGGGAGATGAAAAAGCTAAACTTGCAAGCTTTTGAATTGCATCTAAAAGCATTACATCATGTTGCTTGGAGCTTCTCACATAGAGTGAGATTTCGGTGTTAAACAGGGAAAAGTGTGATTAATTTCCAGAAACAGTGTGAAAGTTGTTGCAATGGTCAGTTTGTGTGAGCACAGTTTGCATCATTCACTAACTATGCCTTGGTCCAAGTTGAATTGCATATGTATGAATTTTGGATTAATTTTGCTATAAGGTTTTGAAAACTAATCTCTTGTTTACTTGATAATACAGTTGAAATAAAAAAGATTCAAAGCATCTTCAACATAGTGCAAGAGGCTAGACTGACAAGATAGGAATGAAAGAGAGACTGGCCAAAGGTTGCGTGTGGATTTGAGTGACAAGAGTAATAGAAGTTTCAGGGTTTTGTCAGGTCAGCACCTTTAGCAGCATGAAGCTTACTTATCCCTTCAGTCTTGCACTACCTGCAGCTTGTTAATCACTTGCAGTTCCTGTACATCAATATTTTTCATCTCTATGAAAAAACCCAAAACATGGTGGAAAAATAGAAGCATTGTGAATAAAGCAAGGATATTTGCCAAGCTTATTTTTTAATTTTTCCCTGGGTCCTTTTCACAGTTGAAAGACTAGAGGCATAATTCATCTGATATTTTACGAGAAACTCAATATAATACTTTTTTTTTTATTACTTTTTATTTTTCTGTTTTTTACATCTAAATGTGGTCAGACATGACTGACAACCCATTTTCTAGAACCACTGGAAATATGCCATAGAGCATCCATAAAGATGCTTTCTCCCCTGAAAACACTTTGATAGATTTATGTGCATGATACAATATCATGCAAGAATATCCAAAGGTGTTTTGAGAGATCTAGTTTGGTTACTTGCTTATCTGAGCATTGTTTAACCCATACTAACACATCTTATTACTTAAATCCTTGGACTTTCTCCTGCTTTGCGTGTCAGTGGATCAGCTGTCAAAGTGCAAGGTTTCACATGTTATATTCAGTTGTATTTTGACCAAAAAATTCAGATGGGGACATTGTAGCACTGAAGTCCACAATTTAGGAAAATATTGTTTTACAAAGGTCTCGGGTAGTATTTTTCTGGTTATTTTTGCAGATTTTGGCTTATGCAAAAAATGTGCTTGCAATACCTTAAAAATTAGAAGCTGACCCCTGAAACAAACTGATAAGAGCTGATTCGGAGACAGATGATCTAGATGACAAGATTGCAAAATATTTCCAAGGGTTCTGCTCGAATGTTGGTATCAGAGACCCCTTGACTTCAAGCAAAAAGAACATTCCACTAATGGGATCTTCTCTCTTGGACAAACTGTGAAATCCCATGGTTTTTCCATCTTATATTCTTAGTGCAAAAGATAGGTTGCTATTATCTGGGAATTTGGATAGACTTTGTGTATTGTAAGTTAATCCTTTTTGATATTTTTCCTGAAAATGTTAATTAATGTCTGTATAATCTATGCCACAGGAATAGAGGTGATTCCTGTCACACAGCCCTTCTGGTACTATCCAAATTTCCCATTACTGTACATCTGTATCTTTTAAGTACGCAGATGCAATAATAAGATGAGCATAAATAATTATGAAATTTATCAATAATAGTATTGGGTGATGACTAGAAATCTGAAATCTACTCACAGTTCTGCTCATAAGTTTTCACAGCTCTCTGCCCCATCTTCCTCTCTTCATAAAAAAACAACAATCTGTTTCCATTGTAAATTTGTGGTGAGGTTTCCTAATGGAAATATTTGTATGAATGATGGAAAGAATGGCAAGAGTTACCTAACCACATTTTTGTTGCAAATGCATTTATATGCAGGTGCAACTTCAGTTATTATTAAATAGGTGTTATGTTTGTCTTTTAAAAGGACACTCAATTCAATGTAGACTTTCTCTGACAAAAGAAAGTGTTTCATTAAATCTGAGTTAAAGTTGCCCTTGTATTTGTGCCTTACCTCAGAATTAGGGTCAGTGAAATGTAACATTTTAAAATCAGAAAATTCTGAATTGTAGGACACGGAGTTGTTAATCTGCCACCTTTGAGCAACGTCTTTAAAAGTCCGCAATTATACAGATTCACACCTGGTCTTAGCCACCAAAGTCATATTTGAGAGCAAACAAAATGATATCTAACTCTTTTTTTACCTTTTCAAAGGTAAATGTGTGGCTAAATGAACTAGTTCAATATATCCCCAAGAGCTGTAACAGTGGGTTACAAATACGAAGTAACCCCAAATAGGCAATGTTCTACAATCCCTTTATATATCTGCATAAATTAAGTTGATTTTTCTGCAGGATTTTCACTCTCACAGCACTGAAAGATCAGTGTCAAGAGATGGCTTGAATTTTTTTTTCACTGATGTTGGATTAAGACACACAGAAATATCTCTTTCCTTGAATAAAGCCAGTACAGGCTCAGACCCAGATCTCCTTACACTGCCAAGTTTCTCCAACTAATCCCTTCACCATTCAATACCACTGCACTTAGCATAGTGAATCCAGCTGAAATTCATGTGGATTTTTGCCAGCAAGGGAGGAACAGTACAGTCAATATTTCACTCTCATATTTTCACATTCTTTTTCTAGATATTCACAAGTTTAAGTTACATATGCATCAACTCCTTGTTTCCTGGCTTTCAGATATCTGAAAGTCACTGGATTAAACATTCTGGAAAGAAACATGACTGTACTGATATTTTAGATCCTGGTAAAAGACATTTTTGTCAGACATTTGTTATGTAGCACACGCTTCAGATCCAAACAAACACGATTTTACTGCATGCCAAGGTAAGTTGCCAAGAAATGTTTTACACAGAGTGTGGAGAAACAGGGAGGGGGATTATGTAGCTGTTAGGAGATGCTGTAAATTCTTGAGGTCATGAAAAAGTTTGTGGAATAGAGCAAAGTAAAAAGAATGCGCAGGATTCAGTAAGAAAAATAAGGTAAGGTCAGAAGACGTTTTCTTGATTTAAAGCCCTGGAGTTGGGATCTGAAGTAGATGACAGACAAAAAGGTTTTTCTGTAGTGCTTGCTGCTGGCAGTGATTATAGGTGTCCTGGGACTAAGCAGTAGGAAACAGAGACATTGTGAATACCAAAGGGAACAAGATCAAGAATAGAATCTGCAAGAATTTCAGCAGACAGTTTAGCCCAAAAGTAAAATATAGTTTAATGGATTCCTTTTGAACTGGGGGATGTCTGTGGCATTGTTTTGTATAGGAAAAGTGACTAGCTTTGTTCTGTGTTTGTCCTACAAGTCTGGGACTCTGGAGAGAAAAATATTGCCAAACCACCAGTCACCCAGAAAATATGAAAAGAGACTAGGATAACTCATCAAGGATCCAGTAGGGCCTGTGGAAGCAAAACCAGAATAAATGTTAGAGAAAATGCATCATTCATCTCTGGAGCAGCTACACTCATGCAATGACATTGTACAAGAGATGATTACTGATGAGGTGATAAAAAGCAGTAGGGAGCCATGAATAAGTATATCCAAGGAAAGTCACAAACACATGATTCATCAAAATGGGGTATCTTTAGAAACATTTCACTGTTCAAATTTTTATGCAAGGTTTCCTTTAGGAAAAAATTTCTAAGCATGAAATCAAATCAGTTCCTTGTTCCTTTCTCTTAACAAAATAATGCTCTAATTTTTACCTTGGAAAGAGACTCCATAGTGAAAAACAAGAAAAGAAAAAAAAAAACAAAACCAAGCTGTTAAAAAAAAAAATCCAACTATGAATTTGCAAAAGTTTTGAAACTTTTTAACATTATGAAAATGAAATGCCAGATTGCCACACAGTTTGGATCATAAGATACAAGGTAGGTGTTTTCATGCTGCAGGATAAGTACTAATAAATCTTCAGTTTCTACCTACAGGAACAGTTACTGAACTTGCACAACTATGATTAACAATAACTAATAAATAATAAAGGTAAATATTTGAGAATAGCTCTTGCTGATAAAACATTTGACTGTAAGAAGGAGGGGAAAAAAGGGAAAATCAAAGGATAAAACAAAAAATACACATATTTAGACATTAATTTGACTCTATACAAAACCTTCAGAGTTCCAGATCTTACCCAATAACCCTTTAAATCACATTTTGTCTCAACATTTTTAGAAGTGCATGGTGGATAAGAGTGTGAATCTGAAATAGTAATAAAATCCACCAATATCAGATTTTTAAATATTGCTTTTGTAACTGTACCACAGAGACTGCATGTGAATACAATATTTCTGCATCTGTACTTAGGGAGCTGACTGTAGAGCTAGATTGGTGTTATCAGTGTTTAACTGTGTGATTGGAATACTGGTGCTACACAGGAAAACTATTACCAACTCCCAGTGTCTGGGGATATTCAGGATTTCTGGATAGTGCCATAATTTCAGATCTGGATAATACTGCATATACACCACAATATGTAGTCCACTGTCCCAGATGAACTCATGACGATTGCATCCTCAACAACTTATATCTTTGCAATAAAATGTTCATAACACAGTCTATGTGTTTATCCTTTCTCATGTGAAATATCCTTCACATACTATCATTCATTATTTAGTAGGACATTATCAACATCAGTATTTAAATAACAACTTTCTCACTCACAAGAAAAGGAGGTCAGATTAATCCTAATATTGAGATCTTTTTTGTCTTGATGAATGGCTACTCATCAAATGTACTTTACTAAAATATAAAAAATATATTATATTTTTCTAGTTTGTAACATCATCTCTCCTTTAAATTCTGAGTGAAGCAAAAGCACACTCAGAAGAATATGCACACCCTAAAATTGTAAACTCCTGAGTTCACAGTATCCATTGTTAATACGGATGGATACTTTGTGCTTATACTTTGTGTTGCATGTTGATCTTGAAGTTTTATTTGTTCTTCACTATCTTTAAATCTGAGATAACTCCTTAATGGAATTTTTCAGTGTTGATAATAAAGAAAAATCTGTTTTATTTTTAGATAACATGGATGTGTTCAAAGTTTCCTATCGGAATAAAGTCTTTGAATTCATATTGCTTACATTATCTTTAGTTAATGTTCCATTTAGAAAGTTCAGCCAGTACTTAAGCTTCATTAAAGTATACAACAGATATGACTTACTATAAAGCCATTAATAAATAATTTTCCTAACCATTAGCAAGTATGAGCAGAAGGAAGTGGGTTTTGACATCATAGAGTTTAGGAAACATTTCTGTCTTAGGTTCTAAATTATGCGCTTAAAAAGATGCACTTTTTTCCCGTTAAGACCTTTGTTTACATTGTATATGTATCACAATAGCACCTAAGGAATAAGAACATAATATTAAAACTAGGGAGTATTCTTAAACTCCAAAATAGTACATTTTATTGCTTAAAAAAAAATAAAAAACAAAACCAAAAGAAAACTCAGCAGAATTAAACATTTATTGGTTGGAATTTAAAAATCTTTTAACGATGACAAGTATTATTTATTATTCATGACACAGAAAGAATCCTAAAGGTCTTAAATCATGGAAGCAAAAACAGAAACTAAAATGCAGGAACCTGCTGAGCTTAGATTACTTTTCACGATTACCCACAGCCTAGCAGTCTTCAGAATTGAGTGTGTCATCATGGACAATAGGGTGATAACAGCTGCTAAAATAAAATGGATCATGATTGTATAGGGATTTGTAAATAATCAAGAGGACTATAAAGAGAGTTAGTCTCAGCAAACTGAAACTCATTGCTGGCACCTCCAGGGAAAGCATGAATGCTGAGAGAATGTGCAAGTTGCTCCTTTGAATTAGCTTTTCCTTGTGTAGTGTAGGAGTTATTTCTAGAGGTTATCAAAGATTAGGTGATCCATTTGGTCTGATTGTGCATCATGTGTGATCAGAATCAAATAATCAAAGTAAAATGGAACCAGCAGTGCATTAAAGAGGAGAATAGAAAGCACAGCCTGTGTGGTGAATCTCATTTATCTATTTTGAGCAATGAAGGCTTTCTTCTGAAAAGCCCTTTCAGGAAATGAAGGACTTGACAAAGTCAGGGGTCTATGTTTTAGCACTTATCTACATTAAAGCAAACTCTTAATCAAGATATGCTACACCATTATAAAACTGAGCTTGCATACACTGTACACTGTAGTTCAGTGAACCTCTTCATATTTATGAACTCAGCCTGTTCAGGCAACAGATCTATAAAACGCAAAATTCTTTTGGAAATATCATCTTTTCAGTAATCACTCATTTTCAGAAGATTAACTATAATGAATATGAACTGGCCACACCCCTCTTCAAAGCAATACATAGGTTTTTAAATTTATTATATCTCAGGATCCCCCACTCTTACCCACTCTTTTCTCACATATGACAGCAACTATTTCTCCTTTGGGCAAACGGCTGTGAGGGGAGGAGAGAAACATGGGTTCTGCTGACTTTTCTTGCACATTGCTTTTTGTGCCCTGAAAGAACAAACCCAACATGTTCCAGATTCTAATTCCTTATCTACACAGCTGTTTGTGCACGTATACTAATTTAGGCAAATCTTCTAGCTGATTACAACTATTCTAACCTGGTGAGGGGTGCCATGGATAAATCATTCATAGAATCATGGAATATCCTGGGTTGGAAGGTACCCACTAGTATAACTAAATTTGAGCTCCTGGCCCTGCACAGGACCACCCTAAGAATCACACCATGTGCCTGACAGTGTTGTCCATATGTTTCTTGAACTCTGTCATCCTCAGTGCTCTCACCTCTTCCCTGGGGAGCCTGTTTGAGTGCCCAAACACCCTCTGGGCAAAGAGCCTTTTTCTAATGTCTAATCTAACTGCCCCTCCCATCCCCACCCTTCTACCCAACACAGCTTCAAGCCATTCCCTTGGGTCCTACCCTGGTCAGCAGAGAGAAGATTAGCAGTGTCTAATACATTAGCAGTAACTAATCCTCCTTGAGAGGGATGTTCACAACTACAATGTAGATTAGTCTCCAGGGATCTGCTGAAGCAAATGTGGAATGCCAGAAGCGGAGATGCAAGAGACAATGTCAGAAATAGAAGTGGTAGTGGAGCAAAAACCAAGACTTCATCATGAAAATGAAAAGAATTAGACAAATAGGTTTTATCCAAAATTGACTATTAACATGTAAAGCTTTTAGATTCAATATCTCTGTCCACTCAGGGGCAGCTTACTGTCCTTCTTTCTTCTGCAGTGCTCTTCAAGGTAACTTTACTTGTATTTTAACTAAATCAAATAAGTAACAGGAATCTTAAACATCTAAGACAGCCCACAATAATTTTATTTATCTTTTAGTGTTTGAAATAACTTTTTTTCAAAATTCCTTGAGAGATTCCAGGCATCAGACTGATAATTACTGAAGAGAATGTTTTGAAGATTGTAAAGCTGGCCACTCAAAAAATTGATGGATGTCAGTTCTGTTTGTCTGTTTAACCTTATTTAGATTATACATTGATTTTGAGATAGTGTTTAATGATAAAATTGCTATCCAGTTTTCTGCCTTCCTAATAAAAACAGCATGTTGTGCAAAGGCTCCAGTATATACTGATGTAGTGATAAAGCAATAATTTAAATTCCATATTAAACAAACAGAGGGAGAAACACATCTGCAGAAAAGGTCTAGTTTACTGAGGATAGGGTCTGATATTGTAGATAAGTTTATCTGACTCCTGTTTCCTGATCTTAGACTGTATGTCCCATCTGCATCATGGTGCTGGCTTATTGGCTTTTTTGTTTGTTTTATTGATTGCTTTTTAACCCCAACTGTACATGGAATGAATGTGTGAGAAAGATTTTTACATTTATATGGGTCAGATTACTTTTTCCTGCTATTTTTATCTTTAAATAGGGCCTTAAAAACTGCAGAGTTAGCAGAAGATATGCAGCAGAACTGGGAGTTACATGCTTGAAACTATTGAATCAGTTTTGCTTCAGACACACTTTGAATTTTCATTTCTTGTTTTGTTTTCTCTTTCAAACACAGAAAATTTAGCCTTCCCAGAGAAGGGTCCAGTCTTAAACTAGATATCTACCTCCTGTTTTCAGGAGGTAAAGAAAATAGGAAATAGGAGTAGGAAATAATAAGAAGTGTCCAATGTTTAGATTCGCTTGGTATTTGGTCCATCTAAGGAACTAATTATTGATGGTCATATGAGAGGAAACACAGAATGTATGAACTTTGTAACAGATTCTAAGATTTCCTGAGTGAATAGGCTCTTCAACCCTTTCCTTAAAATTCAGCCATTCTTGTTATTCCTGTGGACATAAAAGAGAAAAGAGAAGAGAAAGTCAGACTGTAATGGATTATTTAGACACACAGCTGGGAGTGAGTGACATGTTTCTAATTCTGCCTGATAGGCACGATAAGGCCTGATAGGCATGATAAGCATGATAGGCAACTGGAGAGCCAGTTGAGATGTGCTTAAATTCTCACAGAATCATGGAATAAGCTGAGTCGGAAGGGACCAACAAGGATCATCAAGTCCAACACCTGGTGCTACACAGCACCATGCCCAAGAGTTCAGTGGAACTCACCGCCTATTTAAAAGGTAGTGGAATGCTCCTGTTCTGCACAGAAGGAGCATCAGCAGGATAAAACACAAATTTACAGACAGAGACTACTCAAGAGAGCTACATCTCCAAAACTGAGCATTACATCGAGCGCACGTAGATACTGGAAAGCAGCCTATTGTTCTGTCTCTAGACACAGTAAGAACTGGGAAGAGTAACCCTGGTCTTGATCAATATGTAAAGATTCAAAAACCTGGGGAATCATTCCTGCTTTGGGTGATTTTTTTCTAGATGTGAAGATAAATCAGATCTTGATAAGATATATTTCATAATTGTTTGGGAACAAGAAATACCAAGGCCAGCAGATCAGGTATGTATGTTTTGGTTGTGGTTTTGGGTGATTGGGGGGGAGGTGCATGTTTTGTTTTGGATTTTGTGTTTCTTTTAAAAAGCTCCTATACTGTAGGACAAAAATCCTTAGAGATATAAAAATATATTTCCAAGACATCATTAATAGAAGAGGTAATGTATCAGCAGATTATGAAACAGAGAAGAGACTGGAACACAAGTAATAAAAATAGTCCTGCCATGCTCAAAAAATACCTCTCAATATTAATTTAGGTAGATCGGTGGCATTTAGTATTCTAGGAAGTTCAGTAGCTAGATTTCACTGGGAGGAGATGGTCACAAAGTATTTGTCCAACTATGGCAAAAAAAATCATCCCCTAGCTATTGAAGAGGAGATTTTGTGGCAAAAATATATGTGTTTGATATTCTGTATTTATTGAGAATTTTTTTTCTTTAAAAAGAAGTTTGTTTGGCTTGGAGAACTGTGGCTTTGCTGGCTTACATTTGGACTTAGCTCTGTACCTGAAGTACAATCCCAAATAATATAAATAGTTGAAGCTGTTCAGGTTATTAAGGTATAACACAGAGGATAGTATAAGGTAGGATGAAATTATATAGGAACATAACTAGACACTGGTAAGTTCTGAAATCAGTTCATGTAGCAGATTTAAAGTACAACAACAAATAAAAGACTAAAGAAAGCATATAATAAAGTAAGCATATAATTAAGAAGTGTCTTGTGGGATGTGTCAATATGATAGAAGTGATTCCATGACCTATAGAAATAAAATTATGTACAAAAATTTGTGAAAAGATATGTTTTGGGGAAAGTTTTTGCCTATTCACTTGCTTTCTTAAGGGCCTTTCTTAATAAGCAAAATTCAGAACAGGGAACAGATACCATCAAAACAAGGAGTTTGACATTCTTACACAATTCCAGCAGAAGACAACTGTCCTGATATTCAAGCACAGTTAGGGCCAGACAAAGCTGTCACCTGATGCTTGTAAGCAGGGCCTCAGGAGCACACTTGCACAGAGGCAGAATGATCACTTGAGACTCGAGCATAGGTTTCCAAACCATGGACTGACTGAGCAGTGGTGTGCAAAAGCAGAAAAAGGATGTCTAGTTTTACTGCATGCAAGGAAGGATATATGTTGCTTTTTTTTCCTGAGGGAGACCAGGTTTGATAGAAAAAGTTCATGAGTTTTGAAAGATGACTGCAAAAAATAAGTTAAAAAAGGCTTCTGAATTTTAGAAACTTTCAGTTTCAGCTGTATGATTTACAAGCAGAGATGGAAGAGGAAAAGACTTTGTGGGAACAGGAAGCTTGTTTTAAGCTTGGGATAGAAATGAAGTAGGAAGACATTCAGGTCCCATACTGGAGCTGGGTGAGCCTGTTCAGAAAAAATTCTTCACGAGGTGTGACCTCTCTCAGAGGATATGATCTGTCACTGCAGAAGCCACAACATAAAATCAAACTGCCAAAGATAGTGATGGTAATTAATATCTTGCCCTTATAACAACGTTGAAGATCTTTCTGACACATATTATACTGTGTTTAAGAACAACAGACTTCATCCTGTGTTGATTTCTGGTTGCAATTTTCTACATATGGTAGTGCCAGAAACACAAATGTTAAACACAAACTTAGGTCAGCTAAGTCTGTGGTTAAGTTACAGAGTAGTATCCTTGAATCTGATCCTTTCACCTGTTCCAGTGTTGTTCAAGTGAAATCAGAAATCAGATCATTAAACTCTTTAGCCAAAAGTAGCGCTGCTGTATGCTGTTGCAAATACCGTAAGAGATTGGGTGTGGAGTGCTGTATAGATATATATGCATATATATGGAGGGAGGATAAAGCTAGGCCCAATATATATTTTTTTTTAACAACATAGAACTGGTTTTATGTGTATGTTATTGAAATTCAAATAAAACATAAGAATATGGGCAAAAACATAGGAATCTTTGAGGAATTTTGCCTTATTCTGGGGATGTGGTAGGTAAGCAAAAACAACTGTATAAAGAATAGAAAACATTTTCAGAGCCTTCATCAAGAGAAGACAGGAAAGAGGTGGATCCTGTGTGCCTGTCTTCTAAAAAAGAAAAAGCTGGATACCAAAAAGGATCAGAGGAGGTTCTGAGCAACAAGACACAGAGGAAATATATAGTAGTGTGCACTGTCTCTTTGTAAAGGGTTGTTGAAGGGCAAGTAATGTGTAACTTAGTGTTGTGAGGCAGCACCTCTGGAACATTCTTGTAAAACTGGTTTGATGTCTGTACACAAGGAGAGCCAATATGGACATAAGGACAAATGTAGACCTTTCCTCTTCCTCTTCAGATCTTAGAAAAATATTTGTAGCTTGCTTCATAAATAACAGAGGTTTGCCTTAGAAATTAGTCCAGGACAGAAGTCTCATTACCTGCAGTAAAGCTGCATGTTCAGGGCTGATTCCTGGATCTGTGAAGGCCAAAGAAAGTTGTTGTGTCCACTGCAGCTTCTGCCCTTCTAGCATGGCCTGGTTTTCTGTCAGGGAAACCCAGGTGTGGCTGGTCTGTGACAAGATCCTTTCTTGGATATGTACTGGGGAAAATGCTAACTCTGAGTGATCAATGGCGCACACCATCCCTTCAGGGCCAGTGCTTGCTCAGAGACATTAACAGAGTTAGAGACATTAACACCTAACAACATTACTTTCCCCTGGAGGCTGCCCAGTTTCTGACTGTTTAGTCTAATCCTTAATTTTTGGTCCAGTTCTAATGAACCTAATCTGACAGCACCTAAATTATTTCTTCTGTTTCATTACCAAATGTACTCTTCTCAGCTCAGCAGCTCCATTCCCTGAAGCCCTGCTAATCACCAGTCCTTTTCTCCTTGTTTTGTTTATTTCACTTAGGATATTTTTCAATCCTGTTTTCTTCTCTACAAGATCTGTACCACAATTTGCTCTATCATCCATTTATTTGTTCCCATTTTTCCTTGATGAGCCTAGGATTTGGATCTTGTCTCCTCTTTCAGGTCAATGCTTAGACTTCACCTCCCTATTTCTTGCAGGCTGGAGAAGCAGGGTGTACCACAGACAGCCTGTGAAGAGACAGATACCCTCTTATTTTTTCCAGTTCTAGCATCTGTGCAATCCCACTCCTACTTTCCTGATGGTGAAAATTGCTAAATGGAAAATCTGACTTTCCATTTAGTGACTCCGTATCTTTAGTTTACATTTAGGTTATATGAGCCCATTGCTGAGCCCGTGACTCACTGCAGAAGCTGTGAAAGAACATATGGTCTAGAAGCACTCTGAAGATATGAGGGGACTGAGCACAGTAAACTGCCCCACAGATCTGGTGCCTGCCCTGGTTGGTCTGAAGCTGTAATAAATTCAAATGTGCGAATCTTTGTTTCCTCAAGTTATTATTAAGCTTCTATAGGTGCTGTCAGGCCCCTGGGAGCACTAAGAGGTCTCAGATACCCTATCCAACCTCAGCTAGGGCCCTTCACCCTCACCCTGCCCGGGACTCTGATTTAAGCTTGGGCTGGCAATCTGGATTTAAGGTATGACATAATAGTGCCTGTGTTAAGACCTTCTTCTGGCCTTGTCTCCTGGCTGGATTCCCTATACAGACTCCAGCCCTAGTTCCTCACTTGCTTTGTCCGTGACTGTCTGAAGACCCTATTAGCAACCCTAATATAGAGCAGAGCAACCACTGGGAGCAATATCACTTGTGACTTCTCAGCCCTGAGGGAGCAGCTATCCATTGCTGAGCCCTGACACCCATGTGACTAGTCTGAAGGTCAAAAGGAAAAGGCATATATCAAATGCGAGTGTTAAAACAGAGCAATGATACTAAAAGAGTACAGAATTATCTCAATTTATCCTTTCTTCTGGCAGAGCTTCCCAGTGTGCAGCTCCATGGCAGCTTTAACATCACGAGGAAGTTATTTATGGAAGGCACTGTAGGTGGGAAAAAGAAAATTCCATCCGTTCGAAGAGCTGGCTGCTAATGCAGTTACTCAGAATGCTAGATATCTCTGGTAGGTGTTTGTCTTCATGGCAGATTTCTGTTTAATGTTGTACTACTTCCTGTGGTGCACTGACTCTCTCAGCCCTGCACTTTACTTTACTGACCTTGATTATGCACCCTTTTTGTGGGTAATAAGTGCAGGCTTCAAAAAACCCCACATCATTGTACTTCTTAATTCCCTAGCCAGTTCAAGATCCTTTCTCTCACAGAAAGTGTTTGAGATTAGTATGAGACTTGGGTTTGCCTGAAAAACTAATGAAGCATTTGTACCTTTGGCTTGTGGGTCTTTTATTTAATTTCAATCCTTCCTCACAGCTTGGATCATGGAGCTGGAGCCAAGGGAGCAAGTGGGCATGCCTTCAAATTGTAATTTGCCTTCAGCTTTTCCTGGCTCATGAATGCAGTCCCTGAGTGTCACTGCTGAAGTGCTCCTATTCATGCTGTGTCTAACTGAGCACTTATGGCATACTGGTATAGGCACCTCTCTTTGTTTAGAAATGTGTACACTATAGTTTTGTACAAAAGCTATTACACTGGGTAACTCTGGATTGTCTGAGGGGCTGGATGTTGTCATATCTAAAGAACTTTTCTTCCTTCTGGTTGCAAAACTTCCATTCAGCACACTTCTTACTCTTTCTGATTCTTGTAATCTTCCTCTCTTCTGTCATCATTGTTTTGCCTACTTATTATGGGTAGGAGGCTATTACTATATTTATAAATGATGAATTTTCAAAGAAGAGAAGTTTTGGATTTTTTCTGTGATTTCGTCTATGGTTTACCTCATTTGCTGTTTATATCATCTAATCTTTCCAATCATATTATTCTACTGCATGTCTGATCATATGACTGGATCAGTTTACAAAATTGCGATCCTCTTCTCCTTAAACACAAGAAGGGTAGTGTGCAACATTTAGTTGTCATCTAGTGAATAAGGCTTTTTCTTAACACTTTATTTTTTTTCCTTT
Source organism: Corvus hawaiiensis (assembly GCF_020740725.1). Lineage (NCBI taxonomy): Eukaryota > Metazoa > Chordata > Aves > Passeriformes > Corvidae > Corvus > Corvus hawaiiensis. The sequence goes on from NC_063216.1 coordinate 48,152,073, forward strand.
GACTTGCATTTTTTTCCCCCAAGCTTTCAAGCAGAAATAGAAGCAGCTGTTGAAGTGTAACTTCTCTTTCCACATTTTTTCTCTTTATAATTAAAGTTGGTTTGAACATTCAGTATTTATATCTGAATTTCACTCTCTAATGTGGGATTGCATCTCAGTTGGAATGATCTCAGGTGGAAGATTTCACCAAGGGAGATCTCACCCCGTATAAAACATACGTGATACGTATTAGGAGGGAGTGGTGTTAGCAGATCTCAGTGAAATACTTTCAGATAGTAAGATGCATCTTTGTAATGACTGCTTATGAATGATTACACTGGGTTCCAGGGCAGCAGAAGGTTTATAAATTTGTGGAGGGGGAGTTTATTTTTTATTTTGCATTTTATTTTATTTACAATCAATAATTTACTTACAAGAATGATGGAAGAACCATTAGGCCATTACAATTAGAAATTCCAGTGATTTGCAAAGGATTCTTCCCATGTGAGTGGAGTCCTACTCGACATTCTTGCTGTCCATAGATTCAGAAGTAAGTAATTTTTGGGATAGGGATGTTGAATACTTCTGAAAACAATGATAGTTACATGAGTCTTTGCAATCTGTTGGATATGAAACTAAAATGTGCTTTCATCACTGTGGCCTATTGCAGCATCTTTAGTGTGGCAGGTAGCATGGTGTAAAAGATCTCATTCACCCTCCTTCCCTTTCATTCTCTTCAACCCACTGCAGCAGATCACACAGCCTAGGAAATGATGTGGTAGTAGTGCCTCAAAGAAGAATCTCAGAAGATCTGAGGGATCATAGCTTTTAGAGAGATTGGGAACTTCAAACTTCACTAGATTACTGGGGTAAAGCCAGTTACTAGCATTGACATCTGACCTGCCAGAAATGTGTCTATCTCAAAATATTTAACATAATTTCTCACATTTACTTTCTGAATCACCTGTTTTTTCACAGTGTATTTCCAATGGCATCTGTATCAAGTAACTGGGAAGGTTCAACCTACGAACATTAAAGATGGGTGACTACAGGATTTTATATTGGCAGAGGAGAAAGGATTTAAAATTAGTTGCCTGCATCCAGTTTCCTAGTTGCTTTTCCAATATTTATTCTCATAGCATTACCTCCTGCTATTTCAATTTACGCTGCCAGTTCTGGAAATTTCTGTTTCTCTGTAAAACTCCCATAAAGCCTGGCCCATTTCTTTGCCACATAAATAGAGCATTTACAAAGCTGAATGTCTACTGTGGTAGTAGCCGTTCATATTTGATTTTGTCTGAATATCAGAGTCATACTGAGCAAGGTGGGAGGGTGAATGTACCCTGTGCATTTGTAATGGTTTGGAAATACAGTCATATTCTCTTTCATTTACTGAACTGGCTTTTTTTTTTTCTTTTTTGGTCTGGAATGCAGAAGAGAGGCTGCTCTTCCCATAACACTCTGGAACAGCAACACAAAGTCAAAGAACTGATTTATGCCTTATTTCCACTAAGTCATGCAAATTGGAAAGCTTCAAAAGCCTTAGCAATCTGATGCAAATGGTAAGATTATTGTTGGAAGCTGATTTCCATGTGTATATACTGTATGCATGCCTTCAGACAATATACAGACCTCTATAAGCAAAAAGAAGTTGCATGCATTTATTAATGACTAAGGACAGCCTTGTTTTCAAAGGGGAAGCAAAGAAATAATTTTGCCATGAACAAGCACATGTGGAAGTAAAAAGAAGAAAAGATTAATTGATCATTTTCTGTAAGATGTATTCATGTTTTTTTGGAAAAGAATCAAAAGAACATATCTAACAAACCCTGTATACAAAATAAGATTAAAACTGACTGTGGTGATTTAGCCCCAGTGAGCAACTAAGCACCAGCAGCTGCTCAGAAGGGGGAGATAATTAGAACAGTAAAAGTGAGAAAACTTGTGGGTTGAGATAAAGGCAGTTTAATAGGTAAAGCAAAAGCCATGAACACAAGCAGAGCAAAACAAGGAATTTTTCCGCCACTTCCCATGAGCAGGCAAGCGTTCATCAGGAAAGCAGGGGTCCATCATGCATAACTGTTAGTTGGAAAAACAAAGGCCATCACTCTGAACATCCCACCCTTCCTCCTTCTTTCCCCAGCTTCATATGCTGAGCATGAAACCACATGTTGTGGGACATCCCTGCAGTCTGTTGGGGTCAGCTGTCCTATCTGTCCCCTCCCAGCTTCTTGTGCACTCCCATCCCACTCGGTGGTGGAGTGAGAGGCAGGAAAGGCCTTGACCCTGTGTAAGCACTGCTCAGGAATACAAAGGCATCTGTGTTATCCACATTTTCCTGCGCAAGTCCAAAACAGCCCCATATCAGCTACTGTGAAGAAAAGTCATTCTATCACAGCTAAAACCAGCACAATGCCCTCGAAATTAATATTCAAAATACATTTTTTATTTCTGAGGGAGCTGGGGTTCTTTATGCTGGAGAAGGCTCAGAACAGACCTTATTACTCTCTCTGGTGAGTGGTGCCTTCAGTGCAGGTATCTCGGGGCGCAGCTGCAGTGGGAGCTGCAGGTTGAGTTCTGGGAGCCCGAGACAAGAGGCCATTAACTCCTGACCCTTTGCATAACAAAGGGGCTGGGGACCTGTGGCCTGACCAGGTGACCAGGCAATAGGAGACACAGCAGGAGGCGTATAAAAACCCAGAGATCACTTTGTTTGGTTGATCCTGATCTTGTTCCTTGTTCTAGCAGACCCCACACTGTTATTCTTTTCCCTGGCCCATGTATGTCATACATATAACTGTTTAAAACTCCAGCTGTCCACATACACTACACACAGTGCAATCCTTACTTTATTGTAAGAATATTGTAAAATTAGCAAAAAGCATAACTACATTGCATCACTACTCATACTACAACTAGGTTTTTATTCTGGGTTTACAGTCAGGATTAAAATGCACCTAGAAAGAAGATTGCTTTTTAAGTAGGGTCATCTGTAGAATCATGGAAAAAGTAGACGTGCGTTTTGGAAAGCTACTCACTGATTCACAAAGAAAGGGGACAAGACTATTGGAGGGGTATGCAGATGCAAATCAGAAAAGGTAATTTAAGAAGACCTCAAGAGGAAGTCTTCTCTGTTCCTAGAGGCTTTGCTCGCACCACTAAATAAAACAGAACTACCTTGTGGAATCAAGCACTAGTGTGTGACTGTATGTATAATTTCTTTATTAGCACAATGACTAACTGGCAGGAGTTAGAATGAAGTAGAAATATTTCAGAAATTTGGTAGATTTGCTTCTCTCTCCTTTGGAAAGGAGAGTGTTTAAGCAGATGAATATGAACTAGAGCATAGTGGCACATGTAACTTCAGGGTTAGAAATTTGCCCCAGCCTCTTTTAGTTTCTTTTGTAGATGTAATCACAGGCCTCAGGAAGGGAACAGAGCATGGATAATCCTGTGACAGCACTGCTGTACTGAGAAATGGATAGTAAAAAGTGTAGTCATTCAAGGTAAAGTGTTGATTAAAGATCTGATTTCAAGCTTATTCTGCATTTTCAGCACTCCTATGAAATTCCATGGGGGCTTTAGAGGTGCCTTCTATGCAGACCCTAAGGAGAACAAACAGCTGCCTGCCCTTATAGTGCATCACTTCTAAATACTAAAGGGATTTGCTAACAGGAGAAAAATAATTTGCACCTGTCTATGCCATCTTCAGAGCATCTGGTCAGTTTAAACCAATTTACATCAATATTCAAAAAGTGTGAATATTGATGTAATATTACACTTTGAAATTGGTCCATTCATTATTTATAATGGATGTTGCTATGTGCCAGTTTCTTTATGGACTGGCTAGAAGGAGGTTTACTTGTTTCTATTGACCTACAGTAGTGTGGGAATTCTGGATTTTGCTACAAATCTGCATGAAGAACACACTTTCCCACTGAAAAAAAGCTGTTGATAATTGAATAAAATGAAAATTCTGGTTCTAAATTATTTTTTGTGCATACAATTTTTAATTGGGACACAAAATAGTCTTGAAATATTGTATGAAGTTAAGTTTCACAAACATTCACCAGTTTAGGCATTTGGAATGAAACTTTCCATCCGAAAGACTTGTCTTAGCCTAAATTTCACTGGAAATCATCAGTAAACTGTGCATGGCCATTTTCTAGTACAAGGCTGAAGAAAACTGCATTTTCCTTTCAAGTTAAAAACAAGTAAAAGAATTGCAGTGGTGTTGCTGTCAAGCTTTAGTAACTCAATATGGAAAAGGTGACTTGACATTTGGCACCAGAGCAGGACTGCATTTTGAGTGTGCCATTTACCAGCAAGTAGCTGTGAAACCTACTGGCATAAATTGAATCTGTAGGGCAGATCAATATGCTGGATGAAAAGTCAGTGATATGTTCTATGAAGTGTGTATTATGTCCAAGAGCAGAGGCTGTGTCATGGATGAGTTGCCAATCATTTCTTCAATGTTCTTGAACATCAGGAGTATGTCTAGTGATTCTTTGATGTTTGGTTTATTATTTTAAATCAGAAGGCATGTTCATCACTAAGACAGTAAAGTCAAGTGCTGAAAAATTAGGAACTCATAGGGTTTATGTTTATTTGCAGCCTTAACCAAATACATATATATTAGGAGAGTATTTTGTTTTGTGTGCTTACAGTGTTTTGTTTTGGTGGGATATTTCTTTCATTCAGTGCTCCTGGTAAGCCTGATGAATCATCAGGGTGATTCCAAACCCTAACACACAGAACCACTACTAAACTTAGAAGATAAGTAGGGACAAGACAGGGCACAGGAAGAGTACTTAATGCTGATTGCCTTAGAACGGTAGTGTGATTTTAGGCAAATCAATGAGACCATGTTTTTATAGTTGTGATCCCTGCAAGTATTTAGACTCTTAATCAAGAACAAGTCTGGGCTTGCACGGAGGCCCACAGAGATCCATGAGATCTTCAAAGCACCTTTCTGACTCCCTGAAAATTTCACAGACAAAACTGCAAACAATGAACTTGAGATTAAGTCTTGACTTACTCATTAGCTGGTTGCCTAGTTGCTTGTCCACTTTGAGCCAAGAGTAGGATACAATGCTCTGAAGGATGGAGCCCCTCAGAGGTGTCTTGTCTTAAGCGGGATCATTACGGGGATAAGTGTATTGAAATGTACTTCCAGTAGGAGACTGGCTCTGGCATTTCCCAACTCAGCAGGCCTAAATTTTGCAACTCTTGAATTTTATGAGCATTGTGAAACTGAGAAATATTGTGGAGCTTTATAATTTAAAGGTAAAATATACTCAAGTGAAGAATTTTATAATAATTTATATTTTAGGGAACAAGGGCTTTTCCTAGTTTTTTTGCAGGTTTGCTGGGGTTGATTTTCAAAAGTAGGAGAATTATTACTTTCTTTTCTTTCACCCTTTACTTGTTTTCTCATTTAAGTTTGGGCACCATGTGGGATGTCCTTTTTCCATTTGTTTGGTTCCATTCACAGTAGGTTGTTCTGGTCCTTTCTCCTTCCAAAACTTTCTACTACTCAACGCTTGTAGTATTAATTTTCTGATTGAGTCACAGCTTCTGCTCTGCAGTGTTAAACAGTGTCATCGCAGAAGAATATCGAGAGAAGGCCAGTGAAGAGAAGGTGAAAATAGTGAAGTGGAGACAGGAGGATAAGGCAACTGGTGTCTACCACAAACTGGGTCCTTCTCAGTGTGCCTGGAAACTAATGGAACAGTGCCAGGAAGTGAAGTCCTGCAGTCTTGGGCACTCTCCCTGTTTCCCCAATAATTGTTGAGTCTGTAAAAATAAAGACTTAGCTTAAGGTGCACTGGCCTTCCTACCTGCTGACCTTGTCTCCCTTTGTGTGAACAACTGATTTGTTGCTTGCTATTTATCAGCATTTCAACAGATTCTCAAGTACTTTTTATTTTTTTCCATTACTAGTTAGAAAACTGTATGCACTGAAGCATAAGGTGAAATCTCATCTTTGGCAGTTACTTGGAGACTTTCAATAGTTCTCCTTAGTAGTTCACTATATAAGCATGATTATCCCATTAGGAAGAGCCCTGGCAGATTACAATGGCTACTGTCTCTAATTCATGCCTGCCAAGCCTGTTCACTCAGCAGCAGGTGACATTTCAATGACAGTTTGAACAAGTCTCACCATTAGGAAGCATCTTCTTGGTTCTCTCATTATAGCAACACCTGATTTCCTTCATTAGCTAGGAGACTTCTTTTTCAGTACAAATATCCAAGAACTGGCAATAACTTCAGTCCTCTGTTTACTATTAGGTTATAGAAATTGTTTAAAAGGAATTTACTGGGCAAGATATCTACAGCCAGAATACTGGTCTTTCTTTTTGTCATACCCACTCATATTCCCAGTAACCTGAGAAGGACGACATTTTCAGTTGTATTGTTAATAAAGGCTACATCTTTGCTTAGTCTTCTTTGATTTATGTAGTTCCTTGCTTTGCTTCCTGAACAGAGAAAACAATGACTAACTTTAAATTAATGGTTTGAGTTTTAATTTGAATTACTTTCTGATATGGTACATTAATTCTCATCACCAACTGCGGTGTCGTAAGTCTTCAGAACCAATTGAGGTGAAGCTAGAAAATCTTACACCTTGCTGGGGTCTGGAGCTATAGCATTAAATTATTGTTTTCTACTGCTTTGCAATCTGAAGGTACTTTAATTTTCCTGCTGTCAGGAAATGATGAAGGCAGGAATGCACTAAAAGCTTTTAGTTCCTTGTAATTAAGACACATTGGTACAGCTGAGTAAATCTGTTTCTCTCTACACACTATCCAGTTCTGGACATCTTTCTGTTTCAATGCTATTCATTTGTCCCCTGTAACACTGTGGTTGATGACAGCACAATGAATCCTTGCCCATTTTTATTTGGTATAGCTGAAACCTGTGTGACCTACATTTGCCCTTAAGACAGATTTCTATACAGAGGTGGTAGAGAAGTAGTCTGAAAATGGAAGAGTTAGATTGTGTATTGTATCAAAATATTATAATTTTTTCAGAACGAGTCACTCCTACTTCACCATCTTGGCATAACTTTCAATAAAAAGCTTGGAGGAACTGTAACATGAATCAATGAATGGAGATAACTGAATTTATGTATAAACCAAAACACTGATACTTAACATCTTCTGAATCACATTTGCTCAAGCAATATATTAAAATTAGCAAAAACGTAACATGGCGAGGTTGTTTCTTTATGAATATCTTATGGTACGTGGCAATCTAAAGTGCCTCATTATCTCTATTCATAGGATAGTTTATGAACTTGTTTACCACAGAGAACGAAGAGGTTTCTTGTAAAATTTGTCCTAATTTAGGTGAATGCTAGTGACAAAAAATTACATTATATTTACTACAAAATCCTCCTTCTTTCCTCGCAGGTTTACAAAAATGAAAGCAGCTGAGAAAAGAAAATAAATTGACCTGCAGCATGCAAAAACTGCAATATAAACCAGTTTCTGGAACACTACAGTTTTGCCAGATATTTACAGTTTAAACTTCATTGTAAGATACTCCCTGGAATGCCAATGCTCCCACAATCTCAAAAGGATCTCCTGCTTTAGACTGAGTTTTGACAAGGATACAAGCAGTATGATGCACTTGTTCAGATATCCAGGGAACTGTTTAAATTCTCAACAGTTCTCCAACTATTTAAAATACCTAATATTTTTAATAAAAAAATTCAATATGTGCCTCAGCTTTTAATTTGTGAGCATAGCATGTCATTTACATGAGGGAAACTTGAATTCTCCTAAAAGAAAATAGAAGATTTACATAAATGTTAAATACTTTCAGTGCCACCTATTGGCTGATAAATTGTTTCAGATGAACATCAGCTTCATAACTGTGGACAAAGTACGTAGGGCTACTTATAGTAATATTTCTAATTCGTACTGAAGGTAAAACCAGCATCAGGGTCTATAATCATATTTGAAGACATTATTCCATCTCAAAGAATTTAAAGTCTAACCACTTTTTTTTTCTTCACAGAAAACAACAAATCCTGGAGGATGCTTCAGACATATTGTGGTGGTATCAATGTTCTAACGCATTTAGAGAATAGGTATGGTGTTGGAAGATGTATGAAGAGGTCAGGAAGTGATTAAAACTTGTCTTTTTAGCCTGGCAATGGGGTTTTACTTGTGTGAACCTATCATCCAATCAGTTTAGCTACAGTTAACTTCTCTGTAAAATTTCAAGTCAAAGACACTCTTCACTGCATCTCAGATCCCATTTCTGGAATATACTGAATTCTGTGGCATCTCTCAGAACTTAGGCCACAGAATTAACTTGCCACATTGATAATTTCATCAGGAACATGAGGAATACCATTCAATTACATAGTTAAATGTAATCTCATGATTGTTTTCTAGAGCAAAATTTGCCATTCTGAATGAATGATGTTTATATATTTTATCATTTTTTTAAATGTGTATGTTTAATAACTCTCCGAATGATCTTGAGTTTAGGATTTTAGGTAAGCTATCTAGAGGCTCTATTTATACAAGGAAGGCTCATTTGTTACATACATTGTTATGAAGCTTGATATTTCCTTGAAGAAATGATAATTCAAGTTTATAATTATTTCTTTGTTCTAGGAATTCCACCCATAAGAATGATTTATACTTTTTTCCTCTTTATGCTGAGGTTTTTTGTTTGCCTCCCAGATAAGTTATGTCACAATAGGGAGATGGAATTATGGCTCATATTTTCAAAGAACCTAACTGCTTTGAAAACAAGGCTTGATCATAGTGCCCTGTGCCAGAAAGGGACTTAATATCCCATACAGCTCTTTGTATTTGCTGACACTTTTTTAAAGAGAGTCACCTTATCTCTTTGATAAACTAGATATTTTAAATCAGCTGCTTGGGAAAAGAGCAGAGCTACACCTATGCCCAGAGAGTCCAGCCACTACAGACTAAGAATGGTCAGTTCTGTCCTTGGAGAAGGAGTTTAGTTAATTACCTTAGAGCTTACAGTCTGCTTAAGGTGAGCCTCTGAATTCCTTCTATAGTCAAAGACAACCTCTCCAGGTTGGCAGCTTGGAGAGAAATCCTAGTTATAGGACAATGATCCAGAACGGTAAAGTATTTTTACAAGGTGACTGTCCTGTATCAGGAGCTATTCAGGGAATGCAGGTGACCTTAAATTTAACACTAAAACTTTTTAGGAGACTGACATTTTGAAATGAATCTTATCCTGACTGTCTAACGTTTTAACTTTGAACAGGTCCTTTGCGAGCATTTCCAGTTGTCTCAGTTTCCTACAAAAAAAAGAAAAAATTGCCAGGTCTGTGTTACAAAACTAATCTTGGGATACAGTTGCCAGCTGGGGGCAGACAGGACAGGACCTTTCTGGCTGAGGTCCCAGAGATCATGGAACTGGCCCTGGCTGTCGAGGTTCACCCTGCCTGGCCCAAGAACAGCCTCCACCATTGCTGTCCTCATAGCGCACTGACACTGTCATTAATTTTGCACTGATTTAATTCATCCTTTCAGGTCTTTTCTACTCCTGGCATTAATTTTTGCTTCTCCTTTCCCCTTATGCCCTCTCGGAATCAGACTGCCCTTTTTTGGCGCTGAAGTGCAGCTAAGCAGCCTGAAGGCTGTGAACTTTTGGCCACAGACTCAGAAGCTGTGACAGAGGCTGAGTCAACAAAATGACTCAAGGCCTGAAACACATCAGAAAAAAGAAAAAATAATCTGTCCCATAGGATTTGAAATAAATTAGGTTTTTAACAAATTACAACAAATCCTTGGCCAAAGGAGAAAAATCCAAGAATGGGAGCAATGTTTTTCTTCAGGCTAACATGGTGAAAATAACATGAGCTTCAGTGCTAAACTATATCCATTGGTGAGGGAAGAATACAAAAGTGCAATATTTATTTAATGACAGAAGAAAATGTCTGACTCAGTGTTCCTCTGAAGCCCAGCTTACTACAATGGTGGTTGTACTTTAATTCCCATATCCAAACCTGAAACTATATAGGCTGAACAGAAACAACCCTCAGCTGTGGAAGATTATTTCCTGGCTAAGGGCAAAATCATATAAGGACATCTAATCTCTAATCTAATGAGTACTAGAAAATAAGTATGGAAGCTCATTTGCAATACTTCTGATGTTAGAAGCTTTTGCTTATGAGTCACAAGATTTTGGTGTTGTCATATCCAAAACAAAATTTACATTTTAACTAGTGCTCTGGATAAAACCAAATGAGGACTTGGAATGCTATTTCTTAACAGAAAAAAGCCACTCATAACTTACATAGCTTTTTTTTATAAATGTTTTGATTATTAATAGATTAATTTATTTAGCTTAATCAGTCTCTAATTTCCAAAACAGGACAATTTTTCATGTTAAATTTTCAAGCACATATACATCTGTAAATAAATTTTTTTGGAGAGTTGCCCATGGCATCATCCTCATTTTAGTACTTCCCTTTCCCAAACAAACAGAAACCATGTAAGCCCTACCTTTCAGGTGGGTTCTTTACCATTTTTCAGTGTTTATATCATTTGACTTAGAAAGTCATTCCTCCAATCCCATATTCAAATAATTTTTAACAATTTTCTAAGTGAAAAACATGTCATTACTATGATAAATCTCAACTGATGACAACACACTGCACAACTAAATTGTCATTCTAAAAAACTCTTTATTTAACAGGGTTTCTTTGGTCATGATACTTGTTCAAGTATTATGAAGTTCATAATAAATTATCTCCACATGGTATTAACCATGTTCATGTCAAAGACATAGGTCTCAAGTGTGTTGATTTAAAATTTCTACAAAAAATGTTTAGTAGAATCAGTGCCTTGAGAATACAGTAGCAGTATAACTTCAGCACTAATTTGCTGTCACCAAGACTGTATAAACATATGCACTGAGCTGCTGCTTTCTTTAGATAGTGGTTCTGGGCTGTCTCTCTGCAAAGTACTTAGGTACAGTTCACTCTTTGTTAAAGATCTCTCAAACAACCAGTGTGCTAGTTGGAAATAAAGTAATAAAAATCGAGTAAGACTTCTTTATACCCACCAAACTGCTAATTCTGTGTTCTCCCTGCAGTTCTTCACAAAGATTATTGCTACACAAATTCGGCTCAACTTCAGTGGAATGTCAGGAGGGAAAAAGAGAGAAGTGTGGGTTTATACTGTTGAAGATTCATAACTATGGAATAACCTTGTATGAATCCTATGATTCTATGCTTTTTAGATCCAAGTTGTGTCTCCTTTTACTAAAAACGATGATTCTCAATCACAGCCAGGTACTTGTTCTGTATCCAGAACAGTTCTACAATGTCATAGAATCATAGAATCACTGAATGGCCTGGGTTGGAAAGGACCCAAAATTTTATCTAGTTACAACCCCCTTGCCATGGACAGTCTATCACTGTTTATTAATCAGAGGAAACTATTTTTATATTTATTCCTGAATGTTTTATAAGAGGCAAGTTGGAATTCCAAGTTTTCAGAAATTGGCAAGTGCATAAAGAGTGAACTAGACTTATTTTGAGAGGGTTCTTTTAGTTTTGTCTTTAAAAAAGTAACTAGATTATGAGGTTTAGGTGAAAATGTTATAACTTTATTTCTGTTTTAAGTCAACTGAAACCAGTCTATTTGTTGACGAGCCAAATAATTTATTTGTTTTAGCTTAAGACATAGCAATGTTTGTAGTCCAAAATTATGTTCCCTGGATATCCTTAATGTGATGCTGTTGGTTTGTTAAGTGTATCCCAAGAAGAGATGAGAACAAGAAAAACCTTAGCTATCTTTCATAAAACAGCTAATATGACAGTTTCATGGTATCTAAAAAATGTTTACTACCATTTTAAAAGATTATGTCAGGAAAAAATTCAAATGCATGAGTGTGCTTCTGGACAGCTTGACTGTTATGTCACACAGCTGTGTCACTTACATTTTTTTGTACAGATTTATGCTGTAGAATTCCAAAATAAGCAAGATTCCAGGCCAAATGGATCCAATCTGATAATGCATTCTGAGAGTGGTACAGTTCCTTTAATTCTTGTTTAAAAAGGCTTCTCAGTCTTCTTCTGAGTACCACCAGAGTGACTAGACTCCCTGCTATTACTGAAGTGTCAGGTTGCTTAATATTTGTACCTCATGTTGTCACTAGGATAATGTACCATTTGATGTGACCACAAGTCTTTAAAGTGGGAATTATTTGGTTATTTAAATAGTAGCTTGTTTTTCTGTGAAAGTTTAATAATGATGACTGTTCTCAAGGAAAAAAAAGAACAATCCCTAAACCCTTAGAGTGACTTAGACTAGCAGCTGGCTTAGTCAATTAGCTTACAGCATCATCTCTACTGTAATGGTGTTCTTCTGGATCTTGACTTTCTTTTATGCCTGATTCTGGACAGAAAAATGATAATGTTTGTTTTATTAATTTGTATGACACAGATTACCCATGAAAATTCTCACAAGTGATGCCTTTTTGATGGAAATAGACTCTTCTTGGGTCTTTTCTGAAATACATCTTGGTGTATTGATTTAGCAGTTGAAAAAGACGTGATAAGTCAGCAAAAGGAAAAGCAAGCCCTAGAAAATAAATAAATACATATTAAACATAAATATAATTTCTACCTGAATAGATGCATCATATTTTCAATGTTTTTCAGTGTTTTCCATATAACACTCTAACGTTGTCCTGCTATTAATTCAAAGAAACCCAATGCAAATTGCTTCAAGACAAATAGCAGTATCACTGCATAAGATCAACTTCATATAACTATGTTTTAACGGCCTTAAAGTCAAATATGTCTCAATGCTTCCCTCCACTCTGTGCTCTTTTAGAGAGCAGTTCAGCCAGAATCTGAGTGAATTGACATCTGGAAGTACCTGTCTGCCTATTTGTGTTTGCCTCTCACTTGGGGTTAGGTGAGATGGGGTGCCTTTCCCTCACCTTCTACACTCACTTCAAGGTTATTTGAATGAAGTGAGTATAGGAGAAATTAATGTACCTTCCACATTTTAATAACGTATTTTATGGGTAAACACAGTTCTATCTTTTTCTGATATTAGTTATTATTTCTATTTTGTCATTACTCTCCTTAAAACCACTAACCTTTTTAATATTTCCAGTTGAAAAAAAAAACTCCTCTTATATAGTAGATGAGAACCTTATTCCATTGTAAAGGTGGAAGAAATGCACAAAAGTGCTACATATTCACATTTTTATCAAATAACCGAAAATTTTAAAAAATCTTTTCTTAATTTAATTATAGCAAAAAGATAAAATCATATTTACTGTTCTTTTACAGCTGACAATTGAATCCCTTGTTGACTAAACTTCTCTACCTAAACAGATCCACAATGACATATTTGGGAATCAGTCTTTTATCATCCACAGTGATGGAGCTTTCACTGTGAAAGCCATGATGATTACTGAAGTACAGCTTGACTCTTTTCAAATTTTGCAATGTCTTGTAAAATAAAGGAAGATTTATTTTATATTTACACATATGCTTTGTAATTATTTAATCAACCAAATCAAAATTTTACAAGTAAAAAACATTTGTCATTTCATTATGCATTGTTTGAGGCTGAAAAGGCATTTGATTATCATAATTGAGTAATGGATATTAGCTACAGTGGTAATCAAAATAAACACAGAGCATTTATATAGCATCTTTTCATGGTCCTTTTCCAAATTATATAATCCATGTACAAACTGCACATGAATAAAGTGCTAAGGTTAAACAAACAAGCCTTTAATGATCAGCAATGGTGAAGTCAAGAGGTTTCTTCCAGACATATGTCTCAAAGAGTACCTTTAACTGAAAAAGCTAAACATTAGGTTTTGTCAACGTTAAATATTTCTTGTCTCAGTTCTCTAGAGTCTGTAATTTTTTTTTTAAATGTTTAAAAGCTTAACTTATTCACTCCCACTCTACAAGGTGTTCTACAGAATCCTTTCACATACTCAAGAGATGCTTTCCAGTGGTGTGTGATTAGTGTTAAAGTGTACTTGGCCTTGTACACAAACATGAAAGACACGATTATATCAGTCTGGAACTTTGCATTAGAAAAAGCTGGCTTCCTTATGATGGCATTTGTTACACTAGTTGCAGGTGTGCAGGTTTTTTCTCTTTTTATTTCTGATTAAATTGCAATATCAAAATGCCCCATTTAGGAATTCCATTGAAATGATCAAATATAATTTTTTCTGTTTCCAAAACTTTTGTGTAAGAAGCTTCTATATTTCATGTATTTTTAAATAACAAGTAAAAGGGCTGTAATAAAGTTATTCATTCTTATTACCCAGAAACACATTTTCTGATATTCTGTAAATGCTCTGTAACAGTCCCTTCCAGTACTGTTTGAAACAGATAAAATGTTTCTTCCGTTACAGATGAGATCCTGAATCCGTTGCAGAAAGTGGGAACGTTGTGACCTTCACTTGGGCAGGCTTTTCAGATCAGGTTGTTGAATGTTTTGTCTCAAATGCAAACATCAGATACCAAGTAACTATGCTATAGAAGTAAAATTTTATGCAGGCGGAATCTTAATTGAGGGACCTGAGTAAGGTTTAATTCTAGAAATCTGGAGACTGCACAGGGAATAGTTTGAATATTCAAAGATCCAAGTACCAATGGTTTGAATATTTGTGGTATTTGAAGGTTATCATGAAACAGTATTTCTATTGCTTGTTTTGTACCACATGGTTATGACTATGGAGAAATACTTTTCACTTAGCCTTGTTTTCATGTTAGCAGTATCTCTTTTCTCATTAAGTTTAGTGAAGACGTATAACATGTTTAACCATTTTTCTTATATAAAGCTGGAACACTCATTTCTACAAGAGACACTTATATAGCCTGCAGTACATATAAGCCTTGTTAGAGCAGTCTAGGTAATTGTAGTCTTTTGCTGAATTTATGCAAACAGACACGCTACACAGAATGAGAAGAGAGGCTCTTCAGGAAAGCCATTATTGTCTGCAATATTTCTTTTGACCCTTTTTCATTTCAGAAGTGGCATAATCTTGTACTTAATCCCACTGACCCAGGTATTTAAATCCAGTGGACTTTAGGCCATACAAAAATTCTAGGGAGAGGCAGTATCTTCAACATGCCAATGTAAAATAAAGGATAAGATTTCAGGGCTTTTTCACTATGAAACTGAATCAGCCATCAAACAAAAAGAATGGCTCTATGTCTTCTGAGCTAGGTACATTCAAATATTGCTATTTTTACTAGTCTAGTCTTTAGGAACTAGGTAAAATGGTAAATGTCAATTTATTTCCCCCAAATGATTTAAGGAATAGTATACTTGTTTTACTGTATTCAAACACCTCCAGAGAATAGATAGTAATACATTATGGATACCTGGTAAATTCCAGAACACTTTAAAATACATAACCATTGCAATTTGTGAAAACATTTTCTGCCTGTTTGGCCACCTCTATGTAAACTTAATAGTGAAAACCATTAATCCCTATAATGTGGTTACTGTTAATATGTATTTTCACTTTAATCTCAGAAAGTCAGAAAAAAAAAAGGTTTTAGGTTATTTGAAGAATTTAGAGCAGTGGCAGATAATCTGTAATTTGAAAGAAGAAGAGCTGGATGTAAAGAAGTGGTAAAGTTTTGCCCTTCCTTTCCTGATTCCAGTTTAGGGTTGGGGGGGGGCGGGGGTTTTGAGACATTCAAAATGAAAATATGTACCTTCTTGCAATAGGTGTTATGCTATACTGGACTCCTTGTAAAAGTGCAATTAAGGAGGAATTTGAAGAAGAGGGAACTTCTCAAGCTGGCTCTCAATGCTAATAATTGAGGAAGTTAATGGAAAGGTCTCCAAGAGTGTAGGTGTAGCTTTGTGCTCTTAATAACTCTAGGTGTACCTGGTCCTATTGCTGTATTTGAGGAAATATTTCTCAGAAGTCACTTACACTATTCTAGGTTTCACATCAGGACGTTTTGCAGTTTTGTAGCTGAATCTTAAATAAGTTTAAAAAATAAAAAATTTGGCTTGTGCTGTATCTTGCCTACTGTACACTACTGTGGCATACATTTTGAAGTAGCATCATAACTGGCAGATCTTTCCATCATTTTGACTGGTTAATGAAATATTTTTCTCAAATTCCCACAAGTAAATAATGAACACTGTGATTTACATGCATATATGCACTTTTGTCGTGGATATTAGACAGTAATACAGAATTCATGGTTTATCTGTCACAGTCCTTGCAATACAGCACTTCTTCCATGAAGGATCTATTAGTCAGACTAATTCAATTCTGTCCATTCCTGCTGTCCAAAACATTATAACTCCCCTTGACAGAGGTGTGTTCTGATGCCAAAATTTTGTCAATCTCCTTTTCTGTTCAGTAATTGAAACCTGACACACTTTGCATGCCTTCAATGCCATTAACTGTTGTTTTAATTCTAGGTAATGACTGGGTCATTCAAGATAAATCTTTTTACAAGGCTGATTATTTTAAAATAAATTTAAATATTATACACAGTATCTTTCCAAAACACTTGAGATTAATGAAGGGTCTTAGTAGCATAACCAACAGTTTTAGTTATTTGACCTCTATATTAAATATAATGACATCTGCAGAAATTTCTGTGTCAGAGCCATGAGTGCACCAAGATACTGGTGAAGTACCCTGGCAAATCTCCCCTGAGGCCTTTACCCATGCATCCTCTGCTCTCTGACTTGGGGGCTGCATCAATCTCAGACTCTTGCCCTTCTTGGTCCTTCCTGAGTTATGATGTAGGTTTGCTGCCTCTGGCCCTGCCATTCAGGCAGAGATTTGTAAATGGGTCTCTTCTGTGCTGTGTGGTAGCTCTAAGCTCTGAGGTGTTGGAATGAGACTTTCCTTTTCATCTGAAGAAAGATGGACCTACCCCCTGAAGAGGGTTTGCAGTTCAGAGCAAGGGGGATGCAAATCTAAGCAGTAGTTATTAAGACTCAAGTCTCTTCTGAAGTGGTTTCTTTTCAATTAATAATTTAGCTTGTTCTATTCCCTAGAAGTCTGTTTCTGAACCACCCAGTATTGAGCATATTCTTCAATGAGTAAGAAGTGGAAATTTATTTCTATCCTGCCTAAGAGTATTTCATCCCCCCACCACTACATGCCCTAAAAGCTGCCAGCAGAAGTGGGTGGAGAGGTATCTTTTTCTTGTGTAGCATTAAGCAAAATAGGAAAAACAGAATCTGTTGCATATAAATTGCTTAAATAATTGGATGTGGTAAATTCACCTGAATACTAAATACTGCATTACACAGTTTTCCATAGAGAAAGAAAGTCTGTGAATCAAATGTATGATTTCCAAGCTTAAGCTCTTCTCATTATCCTGCAGCTTCTTTTTTCTTTGCAATACTATTTCACACTAAGCCATGGAAATATTAAGAATTGTGCATTGTTCTTACAGAAATTTTTCCCAAAGCCTAACAGTACTAGAGGAAGATGAGAAGTGTGCATGCCTACTTCTTGCCTATAAAGATTAAATAATCAGGGCCATTATTCAAGTTTATCTTCTCTTCATTCTGAACAGTGGTCATTTGGCAGTATTTACAAACATTATGACTTGTGTGCCAAGTAAGGATCTGTAACTGTCACTGAATTCAACTGCTTTCGCTGTGCTTCTACTTATAATGGATCACATTCAGAAAAGTAGAGGCAATGACTTATGCTGTTCATAGAGGGATTTAAAATACAAATACATTTGGCTACTTGCTGACCCTCCTGAAGGACACTGTAATGGTGAAGAATTAACAGAGGAAAATCTCTCAGCAAAGTGAAAGGTAGAAATGAGTGCTTTTCTATCACCAAAACCCATGCTATTGTCCAGGCCAGGAGGTTAGCTTATAAAATGGTTCCTTGAAGAAAATAAGTACTTTCATCATCAATAATGCCTATGGATATTTCTCTCTCTCTTCTTACTAGCAAGGGAAAATCCTACATCATAATTTGCTACCCAAATTTGTCCTAGTGTGAAGTAACTTCATACTGCATGACAAGCAGGTATATTAGCAGCCCCCAGAGAAAACTTGTTCTCAAAATGCTACATACATTTTCAAAGATATCTTTGTTCTTGTGGCCACAAAGATGGCAGTTAACCATGACCAGGCTACAAAATATTAAAGAATTTGTAGACCTGGAACTGAATGTCAGGAGAATACTATGAATTCAAATACTGGTATCATTAAACTAATTTCCTTAATACTGATATCTTTAGCCTTAAAAAGCAAAGAACCATTGTTTGTATATTTGCAGTATTTTGATCCTGGATTGCAGTTGGAAAAAAAAAAAAGCAAGAAACAGTTGTTTTCCAATAGAAGAATGTCAAAAATTTACGTTTAAAATAAGCTCTAGTTCTTAGTACTGTGGAATAGGCATCACTGTCTTGTACAAAGTTAACATTAGTTCTGAAGTTTGTTTTTTAAATGTGCTTACAAAATTAGTCAGAAATTTGACAGCTGTGTGCATACAAAATAAAGTGAAGTTCGATTATATAGGGGAGTTGCTTCAGGCAAGCCTTGACATTTTTTTTTTCTATGCCTAGCAACACTTCATCAGAATTATATGTTATGATATAATTTTATCTATTTATGTTATGTACCTATGAAATTTTCACATTGTAGAAGGTTTTTTTAGTGAGTGTAATCAAAATAAGTCAAGAAATAGTCCTTTCTCAAGAAATGAAAAAGGTGTCCTAGGGATTCATAGCTGTCTAAATTTTGGAAAGTTATAATTAGTATAGCCTTTTCTCCAAAGTGGAACATCATTCATACAAATAACTTAGGTATGTTCATCCGAATGTGCCTTACTAAGAAAAAGTAATGGCTTATTATCATGCCTTCTGGTCTTCAGCAACATATGAGATTATACAACCAGCAGAAAGGATCACATGAGTTTCTAAATTTTCTTCTTTCTCTTAAATGACATAGTGTAAAATGTGAGGCAGAGTATGTGAGGCAGAAAAAATTTAGAGTTATATGGGTTACATTATGTGGATGACAGCTTACAGGTGACTGCAAAGTGCACCCACATATGAATGCACCTGTATCCATTAACAAAGTGCTCTGAAAAAATGCTTATTTAGGAACAATATGATGTTTATACCACATAGTTTACTGGTTTAATGTGATACATTGCAGGTATATAGTGTTTACTTCAAGACACAACCAAACACTACATTGTTCCTTCGTGTCACAGGGAGCACACATTTAGGCAGGACCCTTGGCAATCTTCTACTGTAATCTGTTCCCAAGCAGGATTTTATGTGGCTATGTTGCTACAGCCCCAGTTTGAACATGGCTGGAACATTTCCCAGATGAGAGGGAAAGAATGCCATAGCCAGAATTACGATCTGCCTAGCAGACACAAAAATAATTGTACACAAGTGTATACATGTGAGGCCTTTACTAGGTCCAGATTTTGTCTCACTTATTTATATAAACGCCAGATCTATGGCCAGGCAGTGTCGGTGTCTGTTGGGTATTCCCCCCATCCCACTTAAAGTGCCATCTGCTGTTTCATATATCTGCCAAGTGTATGGATTAAGTCTGCTGTTTCCCATTTATGTCACGTTATTAATAATGGTAATGAATGTTTGCTAAATGATAGTTGCACAGGCTGTAGTTGTAAAATTCATGGTCACACATTCTTGTCCTTTCCTTATTTGTCTTATGAGTGCCAGAACTCTGGACATACTTTTCAATTCTCAAATATTTATTTCTCCTGATGATCCCTTCTAATATTCCAACAAATCATAGGGCTTTAAAAAATATTACTCCCTGATTCTATGAACTGACTGCATGTACATACCCATGCATTTTCAACCTATGCAGGCAGTGGGTACAGAAAAATAACCAGCTTTAAATGCAGTAAGGAATAATCTGGTAGGGTTCCCCTGTTTCACATATGATTTGAAGAAGCCCATCTTTTCACAATCCCAGCAGTAAAGATAGTAAAAAAAGAGACCTTCTCCATACCTGTCCTGGTATCAAATTTATTGACACATTTTGATAAACAGTGTGCAGCATGTTTTGGTATTTTAAAACATGATAAAATGTAATTAATTTAATTTTTAAAAGCCTCACACAAGGATATTTTTTCCCCTTTCAATAGATCTTCCTTTTTAATGCCTGAGCTCTGAAGACTCTTGCATCTATAACATAAATGAAGGAAGTTTCAAAGGGACATCCCATATGTAATTTTTATGATATGTAATTCAATTTCACTGTAACTGTGGATACTTATGATGGTTGCATGATATACACTTCACATATTTATTGTGATTATTTTTCCACTGAAATCTGATATCAGACTTCTGTAGTGGGACAGTGCAGAGTAATCAGAAGTAATCATGTTTTCCCCATCAAAACTGTCTCTCCCAATATTCCCACGTGTGTATAAAGAGCCACTTAATCACGAACTCTAATATGTTTGTTGGCAATTTAATTTTTTGTTTCACCTTGAGAACTACAGTGAGGTCAACATGCTTGAGTACAGTTTTATACTCTGCTGTAATAACTTGAATATTTTTAAACCTACATACATATGAGGTCAGTGCAAACTGTAAATATGTCTGTCGTTGGACCAATAGTCTTGATTTTGTCCTTGTTTTCTGACAGTTCTAGTAGCTTGTAATAAACTTTTGGATAGGATTTAGTAGCTAAAGCAGACTTAACTAAGACCAGGTCACTAAAATCAAAACCACAGGAATGAAAAATGGTGGTAACTTCTGCTTAGCCTTGGAGGTGTCACAGGTCCATGCAAGATTTTCTTTTCATATGCAGGACTTTGAAGTATTCAGGAAATTATCAGGAAGTTATCCATCCATTAATTAATTAATTAATTCTCCTCAGTTTTGCCTAGCAAGCTTTAATCTAGTAGCTGTTCCCAGGGCATGCCTTACGCATTTCCACATAGAATCCTAGGATTGTCTGAGTTGGAAAGGACCTTAAATATCATCCTCAACTTCTCTGAACAACCTGTTCCATTGCCTCACCACTCTTACAGCAAAGATTTTTTCATAACATCTAATCTGAATCTCTCCTCTTTTAGTTTGAAACTATTTCCTTTTGTCCTGTCACAATCTGGCCTTGTAAAATGGTGTGAGAGGATGCTGCACAGATGGAGGGATACGTGTTTGGCCAGACTACCTGAATTCACGTTCCTCTTTGGACCTCATTGTAAATTGCCCTGTTAGGCTGGAAAATACCTGTAAAAGAGGGGGTCTTGTTGAAAGCAAAGAGAAAATGCTGAATTTCACTGGTCAGGCTGGTTTCAGAGCTACATGTATTAGAAAAATACTGAAAAATATCACCATATCCCAGAAGAGGAAACACATGGGGCTACAAATAATGATTCTCCTCCTCCTGCCCTTTGCCCTATGTGCCCTTCTTTCCAAGGCAGCACACCATGGCAGCAGGTGGAGGAGGGAATGAACACAACCACAAAACAGCCATGAGACAATGAGCATTGGTGTAAAAGCCACAGAAGGCAGAAGTCTACCTCTCACCATCTAAAATGTGAGACCCCCCACTGCCCTTGATGAAAGGTTACACTTTTACCCCCAGGAGGGTGCTGCAAAATAACAAGAAATTTTTCCATGTATTCAAGAGAGAGAATGAGGGTCGATGACTTGTCTTTGATTTTCTTGTTGAGCTGTGCTCAGTGACAGCTACAGATGATTGCATGCTGCTAGGTCCTCTCTCACTGTATGTCTGCTTTAAACTTTTTCCTAAAGCACCTGGAATCCCTTTGGGATCTACTGGGGAGAATAAATGCCTATTTTTGGACTCCAAATCACATTTTGAATCTGGCATTCTTCCTTTTTTTCTCATAAAGGATGCTTACAAACTGACACAATGCCCTGACTTTGGTTTTCTTTTTTTTTTTAAACCAATGGAAACAATGTATATGACTAGTTAAAACTACAAGAAAGCAAAATAATAAAGGTGGTCTGGCTTTTATCTGTCTGTTTCTTTACATATGAAGTGCACTCAGAAATATTTTTGGGTGTTGTTTTCAGTGTACAAGTTCTTTCAGACAGCTAAGGAATAATATAAAATTACTTAGTGTCCAGAGGAAAAAAAAATATACATCTATCATAATTCTGAACCTTTAAGATAGCTAAAAAATAATATAAAATTGCTTCATGTCCAAATAAAAAATTATACATATATCATACTTAATTCCAAATATTTAAAAAGCATTAAAAATTCAGATTTGGAACCTGGGTCTTGTTTTCTTATTTTGGATAATGACAATGCTAGCCTTCTAAATGTGATTCTCCTTGTGTAATATACATACATATACATACGTCAAGTCACAGAATGGTGATTTGTAAAGTAAATAGCAATACATTCTACTTTTTACTGCTCTCCACTTGAAAACTGTATTGACTTGCTAACTGAGTGCCTTCTGCATAAGACTTTAAAATTGGAAGTGAGCTCAAATATTTGAAACTTCTCAGACTTGAATCTTAACTCAGGTCTATTTCATACAGTTTATCTCACTGGAAATTAATACTTGTTTGTTAAAAGTATGTTTTTCACGTCCCAGTGTTCATACTCCCAATTATTCCAATTGTTTGAATTCAGTTCTTTATTATAAGAATGTCTACAGTGAGTACATTGAATAGAGCATAAAGCCATTTTTACTTTTGCATGTGAATATAGCTCTTGTTTCTACAATTACTCTACATATTCTACTTAATTTGCAAGATATAGTAGGAAGGTTAGTTTGGTTGGCCCATTTGTCACCATTATAGTCATCCTAAACAATATTGTTAATTTATGCTATGTATTTCTAGAGTAGAAAAAGAGATAAACTATGCAAGATGACCATATAATCATATTCAAGGATATTGATAATGTAAATGCTTCAGCATGAAAATCTTAATTAGCTTTCAAACAGGCACACAAGGAGAGGATGATGGTGAAGACAGCTGTAAACAGTTCTCAAAAAAGAGAAAAAGAAAAAAAAAGAGAAAACCATGCTCTCAGTGTAAAAAGGGAACAGAATTTTCCAATTGTATCATTGTGTCCATAGAGAGCTATTTCACAACATAGTTAAAGAATTATATCCACTCAGACTTGCTAGCTATATCAACGCCTATGTTCCTTTACTCAGTTTTGATAGCTAGGATCTGACAGCAAGTCTGCATACTGAGACTCTTCCTACGACTTCAGGTTTTCTTAATCTCCTTGTATGATCTCTGATGTAGGCCCAATGCATGTAAAAATGTGATCCACATGTTTTTAAGTTCTCTTTACAAAATTATTACTACAAAACAAACGAATTCTATTTAATAGATTCTGAGAAATATAAATACCAACCCCCCCCGCCCATCTTACAACTTTATTTTTACAAAGGCATCATCATCCTTCAAATAAGTTTGTAAGAGCATTTCTCGTAGAGAAAGAAAGTGGTAGAAATGGCAGGTGCTGTATGGGTGATGAAGCAGAAGTTACAGGCTTTCATGCTGTCTTCATCTGGTCAATTTTAAAATGGCAAATACTATCGAACAGGTTTTCCATCAAACTTTAGCAGCTGTGAAACAATGAATACAGAAAGCACACCTGCCATGTTTTTCATCACCCGATTTGGCTCTTGGCTCCCACCTGGATTTGTGGCACAAATTCTTGTCCTTGAAAGCAAGTCATGCTTACTGCTATTGTGGGCCCTATCCACCAGACAAGTCTATCTGTGCATATGGTCCTAAGAAGTTGGTGTCTAAAAGCAGCAACCCAGAAAGAAAAGTACAGGTCATTTAACTCATCAGATATAGCTTTCACTGGCACTTGTATTAAGGTAGAATATTCTCACAAATTATTTCAGCGTCTCTACCAGTGTATCTCTTCTGCTTGCCTTTCTCTTTTAATTTCCTCTTCTCAGCATCAGTTTCACAAATGTTTGGTAGGTCCTTTCTGTGCCAATGAGTCATTCACTGCAGAATTACTCTGCTTCTGTTTGCTTTCAACTGGGCTCCACTCCAGATACATGGAAATATGTTCCTTTGATGCAATAACGATTTTTTTTTCTGGATATCTTGTTTGAACTATTGGCCATTTGTTTTCTCCTGATTTCTGGATAAATCTACCTCATAGCTAAGGTAACCAACAAGAATTTATCATGCCTAATGGTGAGACAATAAGGCTCAGCATACTAAAACAGAAGCAGATGCTACTTCTGCAATGCTCATACTTTGCTGGCACATTGGCTGATTACGATCTGACTCTGCCCTATTCCAACTTCCCGTTGCCAGCCCAGAAAGTACCAAGTGTGTTTCACCTCTTTATCAGTTACAGAATATATGAAATACAGTCTATATATCTAGTTTTGTGAATGAATCTATTGCAAAGGTTCAGGACTAAAGTTAACAGAAGACCCTTAGAAGTTTTAGGGTAAGCCATATCATTCAGTGTAAACACTTCTTTGATGAATTCTCCTTACATGTGGAAAACTTATACCAGGGTTTTTTATTGCACAGGAAATGATTAAAAATATTGCCACAGTTTTCAAAGAGTTTCAAAGAAAAATAGCAGGGTTTCAAAGATGCCACAAAGACCCATCTTATTTATTAATCATGGTCATTGGTTTAACGTCCTAGTTTCCTTTTCCAGCTTTCAGAATTTTGAAATTAAATGTCCCTAATCAGTTTAAAGCTCATATTGTTGTCTCACCCTGGAAAATGGTAGTCTAAGATTTTTTTTAATGACTAACTGTTAGCACAACATAGAGTATGTAGCACTTGCTTTCGGAAAGGTGATGACAGGAGTCCATTGTTGGATCTTGAGTAAAATTTTGCTCAGAATACCAGTATAACTTTCAAATTAATCTCGAAATTCTGTATTTATCTATTTACCACATGTTGCTTTAATTTCCAAGTTGGTTTTACTTAGAAAAACCTTGATTTTTTTCTGGAGAAAATTAAGCTAGAATCTATTCTCATGTTGTAATTTACTATCTTTCCTTTTCTCTTGCATAATACGTTTGAATGATATAAACAACCCAAGAAAATAAATAAGAAGCCCAAGAATGTGATTTATGCTGACAATTTTCTTCCTGAAAAACACAGAAGAAAGGACTATGCTAAGCAACCTGTTTCATTCTCTTCTTCAATTCTTTTTGTTTTTCACTGTACCATCTTTTGGCTCTCTGTCAACAGCTCCAGCTTCCAGGTGACTTTTGCAATTGCAGATAGCTTTGGTGTTTGTGTAGTTCTTTATTTATGCCTATCAGATGGAGAAACAGGTAAAATGAAGAAAGAGTTAGTCCCTGTTCCCTCTGTTTCTGACTTATCTGTACATCCTATTAAAAAATCATTACAGAAAGCTGACTGAATCACAGGAAATGGCGCAGGGTTTATAAAATCAGAAGTATATTTTCTGCATTAATTCATGCAAATGATTCATGACAGAAAGCGAAAATAAGTAGTTTGACTTTCTCTTCTCAGAATGTTTTTATTTTCCCTTTCCATAAAATGTTTTAGTATCTTTTAATTTAATTTTAGATTTACTCTCAGATACAGGAACATACCTACACTGTGGCTCTGCTCCAGGACTTAAATATGACCTTCACAACTGCTCCCCACTCTTGCCTTTCTTCCTCACTCTCTGCTTTGGAAAGAATTCTAGATAGATGGCCCAGAAGACAGTTTCTGTGCCTGCCAAGAAGCTCCCTAACTGAAGAGATCAGAAGACCAGGACAGGGCAACACACTGCGAGGCATGGCTGTCTGTGCAAGTGTTGCCCCCACCTTTCATTGATCAGATACGTTCAATACAGACTTTGCTCTTGCTCCTTGTCTGTTCTCCATACTGTACAAACATTGTGATTTCTTTCCTGTGGAGTGGAACCCATGTAAAAATAGACATGAAAAGATGGTCATGACATCCGTGCCTTCATCGGTCTAATAACAATTTGGTTGCTCAGGTTGTTGTACCTGGACCGGATCATTCTTGAGTTTGAAGAATACGGAAATAGAAATATTCTTGAATTTTTCTCTCAAGTTAGTATTTTTTCAAGCAAGATTTGGTCTTTAAGTACAAGACTGATAAAAACTGGAGTGATCCTGTGGTGTATTGCCTGACAGTTCAATTCATGCAGTGTTTGATTCACTGTTTCTCAATCCATGCAAGAAAAGTTTGTCAATTCAATGAATGACGTGCAATAGTTTTAAGTCAGACATATTCAGTGATACTTCAAAAATGAATATATTGGGTAAATCTATTATTGCAACTTTTAATTTTTTTTAGTATGACTTCATATCCACATGACTTCCTTCTATAGGAGGACAATGATTGTGTGTTGTGTCACAGTTATTTTATAGAAGCTGTAACATTCATTTAAAAGTAAAAGGTAATCCCTAGTAAGTCCTCTGCTGTGGTCTGCCATGACCACTGGTTTGGAAATATTTTTCTAATAAAATACACCCTAATTTTTTTTGCCTTAATAAGATTGTTCTCAATGCAAAAGATGGTGATTAAAATTCTATATCTGAAGAGTGCATATAAATGGCTATTTATCTTTTTGGTCTATTGCATACTATAGTGAAATTAGATAAAAAGGTGGAAAAAAAATGCAGTCAGTTTATTTTTTCATAAAGCTGCTGGGAGATGCTGACATGTAAAGAATGTGTTCCAGGAGTTGTGCCAAGGAAGCAGCTAGCTGATGTGAGTGATGATGATGCAAAGACTTGGAAGGAAGAACAGATCATAAAAAAAAGAAAATAATCAAGGGAAAGAATTAGATTGTAGGACTGCTTGTGGGTCTTTGCTTCTTCATGTCAGTTTCACAAAAGGAAATAACTGGTATAAGAAGAAACACTTACGAGCTGAAATGAAATGTGAATCTGAAGGCCAAAACGCTCAGTTTATAAGTAGTTTTACTGTTTCAAAATGACTGCAGCTGTTCTAACTTAGCAGCATTTGTTACTACAGAGCAACATTATTGTTGTTTTATAACTTCTGGTTCCCGTCAATACAGATCATTTTCCTAGCTGTGTAAATATTCATTAGCAAAACTCAGCCCTCTCCATATTCCTTGTTGCCCCAAAAAGACTCAAAAGGAAACTAAAGACTATAACTTCTTTAACCCTGAGGATGTAAATTAGTTTGGTTTTCTTTCAATTAAGCAGTTTAAATGATAGTTGATATTAACAATTGTCTTCTTCAGCAACAAATCACAGCACATAAACAAACAATGCACTTACTGAAGACAGATGAAAGGTCACAACACCTTTTAAACAGAAGTATCGAGTCCAAAATGTGCAGCCAATTATCTGGATGATTTTCTCTTAAAATTGACAATTATTCGTAGTAGAAACTGAGCTGACAGAATAATCAGAATAAAAATGGCAATAACATTGTGGCAAATGCAGCCTGTATGAGAAAAAAATCTATCAATATTTTCTACTTAGCATTCTTGAAGTATTTAATATCTGCTTATGAAGAAATGTGTGTCTTACAGAATTATGATACTCCAGTAAAACATTCTTCACCAGTAAAGAATCAATGTTATCCCTCATTACTATACAGTAAAGTCAGCTCACAGCACCACTCTGCAGTAAGAAAGTACCGTTGTCTTGTTTTACAGGGAAAAAAGATTAAATATTTGGCTGAGATCACACAGTCAGTCTGCAGCAGTACCCACAATTCTTGGATCCTGATGTAATCTGCTGCTCTGCTGCTTTGAATTCCCAAGTCAAAAAACAGAAAAAACCCCAACAAAACAATGCCAAAGAATCCTGCATCTTATGCAGTGGTTGTAGGGCCACTAGTAGCTAGTTGATTTTTTAATCCCACTTAAATCAAGATTACAAATAAATCTGCCTCTAAAAATCTATAAACAACTTAAAGGCTGGTTTATAGTTTCTCTTTTGCCATTCTACTGTATATCAAGGGGCATTACAAATACTCATTGACTGCACATTTTAACTGTTTAGTAAGTTTTTTGCACGATTTAATTCTGTATGCAATTTTAAGAGTTAGCAGCCTAAAGACTCATAAAACTCCTGACCATATGTTCTCTTGCTCTTCAACTTTTAGTATAAAATTCAAAGTATGCATTTTAAAAATATCTTTAGACTCCTAAACAAATGTTGTTGCTAAGATATGAATAGGCCATGAAAACATTGTTAAAACTGTCTAACATTTTCATTGCAACAGAGACACAGCAGTGAAATAGCAGAAGAGAAGAAAAAAGAAATCTACTTTCCTTTACTTATGCACCACTTATTTTCCCAATTTTAACACCATTATGTACTAGAGTTGTATCACATTTCATAAAATAAATAGCCTGAAACTCAGTCCGGTCTTTGAAGGGAATCAACAACTAAAATCTAAAAGCAGTAAGAAGCTTGATAATAATTCAAGCTTTCTTATTTTTCTTCTTTATTGATCCACTCCTTGGCACAATGTTCTATGCCGCTGACACGTGCATTTCATAAATTCAGTGTCCAAATCACTCAGTGCTTTCAAAGACAACGTAGTTTTATAATATATCTATATATATATATAATGAAGGAATTGTTCAGAACACATTCTAGCTTACAACATCCATATTTTCTAGAGATTCCATTTATTTTCTACCTATATTTTTCTCAAAGAAACCCATGTAGTAAAGACTTATGGTGTTGGAAGTTCTTTCATACTAAGTTAACTGACCACAAACCCCATCCCCATCTCCCTGTGCCATTGGGAGGAGGAGGTACAGCCTGGGAAGGAGGGAGGGGTGGGGGAAGGTGTTCTTAAGAATTATTCCATACCTCCAAGATAAATTACAGCAAACTAACTTTCACATTGGATGATCTCAGACAGGAATGTTGTGATAAAGTAGAAGGAAAAAAAAGGAAGGATTTTGAACAAATAACAATGCTTTCTTTTCAACAATGTGCAAATCTCAGATTTACTGTTCTTGCTTGTATCCTATTCTCTGAATGGACCACTGAAAATGGTGATCATTTCCTACTTCATTTGAGAATTCTTGAGTTACCCTGTTCTAAGGACCTCCTGAAAAAATTTTTGAACAACCACCTAAACATTGAGAATCTGGCTATCACTGCAAAAAGAACATCAGTCCTCATATTACCTTTATTCTGAATAATTAAAATTCTCAAGTCAAGTTTGTTGCAAAATTGTATAGTTTTCTCTCCTGGAAGGTACTGCACCCCTTCCCTTATGGGGAACTTATTCTTTTAGTCATGAAGAATTTTGAGCAGTCTTCATGAGATTGATTAGTTTCCTCCAGATCTTGTCATGAGGTTCAGCAGGTCTGCACTGACCAGAAGGGGAAATGCCACAAGAATAATTCACACTGACAGGCTCTGGCGACCTCCATAAGGAGCAAAGCAACAAAGTAGTAACTGCAAACAGGGACAACCAGGCATCCAGCTCTTTAACTGGCTGCTGACTTCTGTGTTCAACAGTGCAGACATGCTGTAATGCCTGGAATGAGGCGTTCCCAGGCTGTATTAAGATTTGGAAATCAGCTGGCAGCACCTGTTCAAACAAAGGCCCTCAGACTACTTTGGTTTTGCAAAGTCTCTCGCTTAATTCTCTTTCCCTGAGCCTATTCCGGCTCCTGGACATTATAACTGGAAGTTGCTTCATTTATTCCCTGTCCTTAGAAGAGAAAACCATGGGGACAATTTTGACGCAGATAATGCCGCTTGAGGGGCACACATGTTAATTTATATTTTTTTATTCAAGATTCAGTATTACAGTTGAAGTAAAACCTCTAAATAAATCCAGTATTTTAGACTTCTGTAATGTATTTTTTGATGATTTATACATATCCCAATATCAGTCTCAGAGAAGGACAGATTTTTTTTTACTTTTTGAAGTCTGTATGAACTGAAAGCTTGTGAGAGAACAAGAGGGGGAAAACTTCATCACTCTTATCAGATGGTAGACTGTCCATTTGGCATTCTGCCTGGAAACTTGCAAACTCAATTAAATGCACATATGGTCCATAGCAGGCAGAATCAGTCCTTGCCAACACACATCCCTCTTACAGGACTTCCAAACTGTACCCACGCTAGATAGCTTTTTCCACATAGATGATTTTTTCCACTTCTCCAGCAGCATCAGCTCAGCATATTGTCTTCTCCGCTCTGGAGGGATACAGGGAAGAATGCCAAGATGAACATCAGTTTGAACTCCACAGGGGTGATTTTTCTATTGAGGAGTTTTGTTGAGGAAGACAGGTATGTAGATACCTAGATTTAATGAGCAGTGCTGGTAGAATTAATAAATCTCCTCAATACTCCCTGAAGCAGCTGCTCTATTTTGAAATAATGAGCATATGGTTTCATTATATTTCATTGATTTGATCCCCTTCAGCTAAAGAAATATTTCAGGGGAATGCAAACAACGTACAGAATTTCTGCATATTTCTCACTCCTTTTATTTTTCCTGGCGAAACAGAAAGCTGACTAGCATGCAAAAGGAAGACCCAGAGGCAGCATTCACATTCCTTAATAGGGGTTGTGTGAGGGGTGATGGGGCCTCCAACAATAACGAGGGCTTGTGTGTGCCTTGAAGCTGCAGTGCTGGGAGGTTTCCTTAGAGGTTCTGTTTCTGTGAAAGAAACTGTCTGAAAGAAACAAGCTCAAGCTGGACTAACACAACCTATAAGCTGTATTCTATATTTAAAATTTCTCTTTAGGGGCTCGGGATGGGCAGGAAGGAGGCTGATAAAATATCAAAGCAGCTTGTTGATCTAAAATATTAAAAATTTATAGAAAGAAAGGAAGTTATGAGTTAATTTTCAATTGTTTACAAGAACAAACCTTTCAAAGCACAGCAAAACACATTTTACTTTCTTAGTTGCTAGAGCCATTTCCCTGCCCAACTGTTTAGAGGGGAAACTGTATTCAATACTTTGTCCACTGTGCATCCTGCTGCTGACGTCAGAAAACCAAAATCTGGAGTGAAAGTCATTTGCAATTTTTTTTATAAGATCCTTCTAGAAACTGATTTTGAGCAGCTGCAAGCTCGTAGGCTATCCTTTTAAAGGAGTCAGAATAAATAAAGAAAATTTACATATGTTTTCATTAGGTAACTGGATAATCTTGGCACCTCTGGTGCCTGGAGGGCAGTACCATTCCTGGAAAGTTTGGTGACTGAGAGGGAGGTACCATGTTCTTTAGGTCAACTGTGAGGAAGATGTACATTCTGCTTCTGGTTTCTTAACCCTCTTCCCTATTCATTGCCATTACATTATTCTGCAATATATGTATGTTAATTTGTTCTATCTTTATATTTAACCTGTCTGTTAAATATGAATATATATATATATAATATATATATTTGTGCCATATATATGTACAGATATAGTGTACACATTACAGTTTTTTGTGAACAGCAAATCATGTAGTAACAGTCGATGAGATTCTGTTTCTTTATCTGAAAAAATGATACCATATTGCTGAAAGTACTTCAGTTTTCCTTTTTTATTTAAATAAAATCTGGTTTTAAGAATCCCTTTGAGACTTTTAGGCATTTTCCCATGTTGGTATTTTAGAAGAAAAAGAATCCATATATTTTTTAATGCAGCAGGAGCTTTCTGACCTGCCTTAAACACCTAGTGTTGTATCAGGTAATTTTTGAAATTGTGAAACAAACCAGAAGGATTCAGTTCCGGTCTTTGCCACATTTGAACAAATAATGCCCAATTGTAGATTCAGGCCTACAAAATACAAGACCAAAAGGAAGCCCATGGTGGTACTTTTCATATACAAGAATTCTATGCTTCTTAGGACAAGAAGCAGTATTTTTCAATTTCCTTCCAGCAGAAATAAAAATGGTCTGTGTTTTGATGGATTGCAAATTGATACTAGGATCCATCAAAACCATCTTTTTCTCTACTAGAACAAGCAAAATAAGCTTGGACATCACAAAAAGTGAAACAAACAGTCTTTAGAAACCAAATTAATCTCCACTCCCCTTAAAATGTATGAGAAATATTGTATTTTCTATCAAAAGCAATTGAAAAATTTACTTCAACCTCTGTGGTCCTGAAGAGATTGTGGCAGGTGATGTCTGCTCTTTATTTCTGATGTGCAAGTGGCAGGGAGACAGATGAATGCAGCACCTCTCTTTTTGTGACATAATCCATATGCTATTAATTTTTGTTGTTGTTCCCCTAAAGCTGTGAAACAGATGCTATTCTGAACTGAAAATCACCATTCTGATATGAGCAGACACAATCCCTGAGCTACCCAGTCAACTAATTAATGCAGCATAATTTAATAAAGGATGGTAATTACTCCGTTTTCCCCATCTTGTTCCCCTCCCTGCTAATGATAACCCTATCGAGCTTAGACAGGGGGTTGTGAGTGTGTGTGTGTGTGGAGAGAGATAATTTACAATTGAAGAGGATGAGTAAGCAGATGAAGCAGCAAATTTTTCAATCCAGGAACAGGCTTCTAAAATCTTCTAATTTCTTATATTAGGGGAACTGCAAAATGGCAGTATTAAGTAGAACAATAGTGACAACCCAGTTGTTAAAAGAGGTAGAGAGAAAGCAGATAAAAAAGGCTACTCTGCATGCATTTATTTATCAAATTCCATTTTTACTGAAATCTTAGTAGGCAAATGTATTTGTGGACAGAATTGGAAAAACTTCCTCCACAGGCTTTTTTCTTTCTCCCTTGTTACGTCTGAGCGGGCAATGAACGATGTCAGTTACAGCAGGATCAATCTTGGAAGCAGAAATAATTCCCATATGGTGCAAGTTTTTCCTCTTTCAAAGGAAGGTGCCAAAAGGTGTTGCAAGCATCAATACACTAATCCAAACTTCTGAATTCTCATCCTGGCACATTAGGACTCTTTTGCATCTTTAAAAACATCTCAGAGGACTCCTAGCACACCTGTATATCCTCTGTCCAAATAATAGAATATTTAAGTCATTACAATCTGGTCCCATTTTCAATCTTTTCATTTGCTATCAACTCAAAAAAAGTATATATATTCTCCCAAAGTAAAGAGTTGCTGAGCAACAGCAAGTTATATAGTAACTGCACTACCAGAAAAATTTGATAAGAAAAGAAATTAAGAGGTTTTTCTGCATTTAGAAGCTTCACCTGTTTAAAATACATATTCATTTAATCGTTTTCCTAGAACTCAGATTAGATTAGATTAGATTAGGTTAACTCTTCCTAGAATTGCTGTGCTATTGTTTATAATATCTGAATTTTTAGCTTGATTTGGAGCCTAAATATCTCATTGAGGAAGGAGTTTAAAAAAAGAATAATTGATTTATTTTTAATTTGAAGAATTTTTCAATTACTACTTTCTATTGATA
The DNA here is from genome assembly GCF_020740725.1 of Corvus hawaiiensis. NCBI lineage: Eukaryota > Metazoa > Chordata > Aves > Passeriformes > Corvidae > Corvus > Corvus hawaiiensis. The sequence goes on from NC_063216.1 coordinate 48,185,381, forward strand.
AACATGATAGAGTATTGCTTAAATGGTAAATTTAAATTTAAGAAATTACATGTAAAGCTTCATGTTTTCTTAAGTTCTTCATAGATATAAAAGAAATATTTTCAGACCAAAAAATATACTAAAACTGCTTTGAATTGGGAGCCTATAAACACTCATAGATTAACTTCTCACATTCAGCCTGATTCTCAAGGCACTTACCTGCCTGCTCAAGGAGGAACAAGGACACTAGAAAGAATACTTCAGTGGGTAAAGAACTGGTATGTTCTCTTACCTACACCATATTTTTTGAGGTTTTGTTTCCTGGGTCTCATATTTGTATTCCTCTTGAGCTCACTCTTCCCCTTATGCATTAGACTGTCATAAAAGAACTGTTTCAGAAATTTAAATTATTTTCTGTTTCTTTTTTAACTGTGTATGCTTGGCAAACTGATCTGAGGTAAAGTCTGTAAAGCCTCTTTTTTTTTTCATTTCCTTAATTTCAGAAAGTAAGACAGTGATGGCCATGCTGCAACAAATCCAGACTGGCTGCTACTTACATGACATAGAAGAGAAAGAACATGTTCCCCATCATAGGAAGGACATGGACTGGTGGGAATGAGCCCAGACCAGAGCCACAAAGAAGATAAGAGGGCTTGAGCACCTATTCTATGAAGACAGGCTGAGAGAGCTGGGATTGTTTAACGTGGGGAAGAGAAGGTTTCAGGGAGATCTTAGAGCACCTTCCAATACCTAAAGGGGGTGATGTGTGGTACAGTTTGCCCAGAGAAGTTGTGGATCCCTGGAAGGGTTGAATGCCAGGTTGGATTTTGGTATTTTGAGCAACCTGGACTAGTGGAAGGCGTCCTTGCCCGTGGAACTAGATGAATCAGAGTCTTTAGCTCACAGTCTGTGGGAAAATGACTGGGGACCCTGTGGACAGGTAATTGGGGATACAATTAGACAAGACTGAAGAGTTATATTAGCATCTTAACAGGAGTTATAACAATAGAGAAATTATAGGGTAAATCACAGTTTCTGCTCCCTGGATGGAATGCTGTTGGCATGACTTGAAACCAAGTCCATGATGATGCTCCACACACACACATCTGCCAAGGGGGATGGAATGGAGGGTGGAGCAGAGTAGAGAAACTGCAGCCAGGGTCTGTGGAAATCCTTTCAGGAAAGGGAACGCGATGGTACTTTGCAGCTGATAAACCTCATATCAGGAGGATAAAGGAATATGTCCTACTGCTGAGCCAGCAGCTGTGGCAAAATCCCTCTCCTTAGATGAACTTGCTTCATTAAACCTAATAATAATAATAATATTAAAGCACACCTCCATCCCAAAGTTACCCACCTCCAAGGTACAACCACCCCTGACTGGGCATGTGCTCTATATTCGTTTTGACTATCTTTAAAAGTGAAGTGAGAGAATTTTACACACATCAGTGGCAAAGGTATGTATGACTAGAGTCACTCAAGTTCCACCTAAACACAAAGAAATAGTACAAAATAAACCGAGAATGGTGAAAAGTCGGGGAAGACTCCATCTGTAACTGCTGGGATCAGGCCATGGGCTGAGCCTGTATTCACCCCCATAGGAATGCCTATTGGGTAAGAATCATACTCTATGCATGAAGAATATTTTGCTGAAGATTAGAGCTTCTTTTATATTCCTTCAAGTATATTTTTGCAGTCAGACACTATCAGTGACACTCTTTGAACCTTAACATGTCACGATTTTATATTAATAAGACTGTTATTCCATAAATTGTTGGTGTGAATCCTTTGCAGACACTGGCAGTCACTGGCAGCAGGTAACACACCCGAGTAAAGAGGAAGACCTGCTGAAGGGGTCTCCCATATGCCGGTGGTGTGTTTCCCTAAGTCAGTTGAACCACCCTCCAATCCAGCAGGACTGCTCAGTTGAGGAGCCCCCTAACAGGTCACTGACAGACTAGTTGGGCACAAGGATCTTGACTTTCCTGGGACACTTACAGACAAATTAAACACTAGGAGTTGAGTAAAACTCCCCACACTAAGGGTCGAGGATGCCTCTGCTTTTCACATGACACAGTCTTTATGGATGTGATGGTAAAATGGACAGCATTGGACTAAACAAAGGGACATTCACACACTTATAGGTATAAACATAAGAAACAAAAATGTAAATCATCTCACACTTCAGCAAGAACCTGAGGAGAGAGCAGGTTAAAGCTTCTGATAGCAGAATTAGAACTGTTTAACACAAAATGCAAAGTTCTTAAAAGCACTTTTGTTTCACCAGAAGGTTTAACTTTTCTTGCCACTGGGTAGTCAATAGAAACATGATAGCAGAAATGTGCACACAGTAGTGATCTCAAGCAAGGGTAAGTCTGGAAGGGGAGACACAATGCAAAGCTTGAAACCAGCCAAATAATCCTGGCTGCAGAAGATTAATAGCTCTTTAAAAATGAGTAATGCCAATTTCCAATGACTTGGCTAATGGGAACTGAGTATACTCACAAAGGAAAATGTGAAAATTCCTTTAAATCTTAGTAGGAATTAAATTCATGAAGTGTTGAGTTGCCTCTCCTGTCAGCAAGTGGGAAAGCCGGTGACTGGGCTTAGGCCATGACTTTCTTTTCATTACGAAGGACACACTGGCCTGTCTAACAGCACATATATTCTAAATTATGAACACCTGCTTAGTAACACTCAAGTATGCACAAGCAGAGACTCTCGACAAAGAAGCCTGTCTGAGATCCCTGACAAATAAAACATAACTGAAAGTACAGCAGTCCCATCTCACAATCTCATAACTTTCGAAAAAAAGTATTTAAATTAATATATCCCTTTGTTTTACTGTAACCTAGTCATGACTATACTAAAACACAGTCTGATTCTGTCAGCCGCAAGCAAAGCAGGCTTAAGGCTTTAATATTCCATCTTGTGAGAGAACCATTCTGGTATATATTAAACATTATGTGCATCTGGCATATGGTATATAGACAAAACCAGGAAGAAAAAGGTGCATTTTAGAAAGACTTTGGGGCTTCAAGTCATTCTCATATTGTATGAGATCTAATGGGGGATGGGGTATGTGTGCGTGGCATGTGTAGAAAATCTAAAATACGAAAATCTCTTTGCAGAAAATATTTTAAAAACCTTTTGGATTCACATGAAACAAAGAAAACTAAAATATTTTATAATGAAAATCTGAAAATAGCATGTTTTGAAAGTATCAGAACCTTTCCCCTTCTTCTCCTTTTTTCTTTTAAGAAAGAATGTATCAGGAAGTAGAAACATTAACTGACATCACAATTTACTACCTAGGTGTTTGACAAGATGTAGTATGAAGATTTATTTGCTTTAGTTCGTCTGCCAATACCAAATGAAAAACAGAGAAATGCAATTGCAGTACTTAATTATATTAATTAACTTAGACTCCTCATCTTTAAAGTCTATAGATGCATCTCTGGTAGGATCCATGCTTGTATACAGACCCAGTGCCTTCAACCAATTTCCTCTTTCTAAATTTCCAGCAGTGTCAATTGTGCGTTGTATGGTTACAGGGTTCCTTCCCCTCAGGTTTACTGACCTAAGCCTTCACTGAAAGAAAGCTATTTGTCACTGTTAATATGTATTAGCAATTAAAAAACATTTCTTAATTTCTTCCTTAGTATTTTTTGCTCTCTCTCTTGCTCTCATTAAGTAAATTAGCACTTTAAAGTAATAAATGCAAATTTTAAATAAGGTTGGTCTGCAAGAACAATACAAAATAAAGCAATATAACAACACCAATAGCAAGAAAAATGAGAGAGAATGTTCATGCAATCGGAATCTTTTAGGGTATAGAACTGTTATAATGGCTCAAACCCACTACCAGATTTTTGTTATCCCTCTAAAATAGTGTCTGTTGGGTAAGACACTTATTAATAGAAATAAATACCAATATTGTGACCCAAGAAGTTTTAAAGGCAGACGAAATGCCTGTAAATTGAAGTAGAGCTTTCATAAACTCTGAATTCTTGAGCCAGAAATCTACTTCATTTTATTGCAGTGAATCTGGGATGTTACCTTATAAAATTGCAGGCATAAAATACAATACAAGTTGTTTCATGCGTACCAATTAACATGTTGTATGTTGATAGCGATTTGATAGCTCTGAATGAGCAATAAGGAATGTTTCAATTAAACAAAGCATCATTATTTCACAATACGAGTATGAATAGCGAAAAGCCTCTTATTACAAGGCAAAGAATGTATTAAAGTAATAAATAGAGGGTTATCTCTCAAATATTCATGAACTAAGTCCTGGGGACTCTATTCAGTCCACAGCAACCAGCATTACATGGCTAAATCTTTGTATGACTTGGAAGGTGGCACACATTTTGCAGGAAATGTGTTGCTTTTGGTTTGTTGTGGTTTGTAGGTCAATTTTAATAGGAAAACATTACAGAAGGTAATTTTCACTCTAATACTAAAAGTTGCTTTGATAGCACATAATGGTTATGAATGTAATTGCTTAGGGATAACACAGCAGGAAAATACATGGAATCTGGTCATAAAAGCTAGCAGAAAATGACAGACTTCCTGGTTCTGTTGTTTGGTTTGTCTCTTCATATCAATTACCATTATAATTCCTATCAATCTATCCTCCTACGTTCTGATTTACACCCAACTGCTAAATATAGTCTTTACTGTGCTCTTGAAATACCAGTTAGCCTTTTTTTGACACAAAGCTACTTATTATGGATATCATGGCAATGTTATGAGGGCTTGTATTAAAAAAAAAAAAGAACAAAAAAATATTGCACCACTGAGAGCCCAGGTGCTGTGATTCAGTGAGTAGATGCTTTCAAAAGAGGCACTATGCATTTTTCTGCTGTGCTTTTAGAAGAATTTTACTGTGATCTTTGCATTCCGTACTGCTTTATTGTGCTTAATTATCTTCCATGTCTTCTGCCCTTAGAGGTAGATGAGCGGCAGCTCTTCAGTTCTTGAAATGGAGGATAACACATACATTTCATCTCATTTACTCAAAGTATAAAAGGAGGAAAAAAAGTTGCTATGGACTTCAAACACCTGCCAGTGACAAATTACTTCAGATCCCCTTTGGAGCTATTAATAACCACTGCTGAAATTTCAGCTCTTCCCAAGTGAAGGGAAACACTTTAAATGAACTAGTGCAGTGGGCGGTGAGAAACTCCTTGACTCATCTCATGCATTTTTCATCATTATTTCATGCAATTATTTGCCGAGAAAGAGTGCAAAAGCAAAGGCTCCCTTTCAATTCCTTCAATTCCACCTGACTACATTTTAATTTTCTAATTAAGTATTCTAGATTATATATATATGTTACTGGTTTTCTGTAGATTTTGAGCACCTTATCTGGAGATTAAAATTGTAATGACAGTCACAAAGTCACCCTGGGCTTGCTGGGGTGAGGAGGGGGAAATTTGTGTCTTCCCTCCTGATACGACTCAAAACTGCTGTCAGATAGAAGGCAAGTTTAGACTGCTGCACAGAAGTTGTTTCTCAGAACTCAAGGAGTCCTGGACAATCTTCCTAACTTTTTTTTGCTCTTTTCAAAGTTCAGTTTGCACCTGAGGGTACAGACACAATTGCCAAAGAAGCAAAAGTGATTGCTGGCAAACAAAAGTGAGATTAGGACTGATTCTCTCTGCCTTCAACAGATATTGTTTACATGGTCTCTATAGGTTTACTGCTGCTAATTTGTTTATTAAAAATAGTAACAGTTTTAAGTCTGGTCCATACAGATTGCCAGCAGTAAGTGTTTTACTTAATATTGTCAGCAAGATTCATATTAACAGGCATTAACTTCTGAAAACAGAATAATCATGCCCTTGCTTAAAACCTTACCAGTTAGTTATATGAGGCAGCTGCCACTACTGTGGTATTTCAGAGCTCTTCCTGAGGCAAAAACTGCAGCAAGTGCAATGATAATTTTATTTAGTTATGGAAAGAATTGGAAAATGTTCAGTTGCGGCCAACAAAAACTTTAGCTAAATGCTAAGAAAGCATCAAGCTGGTTTACTGGCATATTCAGAAAGATCATGTAAAGTCACTTCCACAGGTGGTGTTTTTGTGAGGAGAACTAACTCCTAGAAAAGGGTAGAAGTGATTAATCCTGGGTGTTGTGTTGTATGTGAATGTCTCATTTTTACAGAATTTGTGTGTTCATTTCAGGACCAGAAACAATGAGGCTGATACCATGATAGAAATAAGCCATATTGAAGCATGGTTACACCTTATAAAGCCTTAATGGAATATCATGCCTGTTGGGGAAGATGAAACAGGAAAGCCTTATAAATATGATTGCCTGACAAAAGATTTTGGGAATATGAAAACTACAGGCGACATCGAAATGAAAGCCACTTTTGAAATACCAAGTCTTAGTTACTGAACAACTGGAAAACAATGGTATGGCCGACTGAAAGTAATCCCCTCTTGATTGAACAATACCCTCTGCTTGCAGGCAGGTCCAAGGGTCAGAGCAGACCCTACTAGCTCAGCAGAAGGGGTCCAAAGAGTAGTTTTTAGAAGTTAAGATGTAACACTCTATGGTAATATAAGAACTCTTACAGGCTGTATGTAAATGCTATAGGATTTGTATCTTGTATTAGATTGGTTAGTGACAATTAGAATATTCAGTACAGAAGACGATTTATTGTATTGTAACCAGGACTTCACTTTTCCATTCTATTCTCATCACTTCTTCTTCACTCTCATTCCTCTCGCTCTCTCTCTCTCTTACTCGCTTACTCTCTTGCTCTCTTGGGCCTGCTCAGAGCTGCCAGCTGCAGCTCTAAGCAGTGCCCCTATACCCACGCCCTTTGCAATAAACCGCATGTTCCAAGATCTGCCCTCAGAGATCTCCCGTCCGTAACCGACACATGCCTGTCAGTAAACATCCATGACCAAAACTATCAACCACTGTGCTTAGTGCAAGATGAGCTGTATTTGCTAGGCATGAGTCAGAGTCAGTCATTTATTATGTCATTTTATGTAACCTGTGATATCCAAGATGTACACACAAAGGAAACAGATGTAATAAGGATAATCCACCTTACATCTTCTGGAACAGCAGCTGGCAGACAGCTGAGATGCTTTATGGGGGAGAAAATGACAAGAACAACCTGTGCTAAAGTAAAAGATCCCACCCAATGTGTCTTGATGTTTGACTATGAAAGTTTCTTGTTCTCTGAGCAATGACTGTGCCGTATGCAGGATTTCTCAGTGCTTGGTGGCTCCGTTTCTAGTCCTGACTATGCTCAGTTAAAATTCAGAAGAAATGCTTCTCCCCAAGATCATGTTAATTTTTAGCGGTCTACAATTGAATTCACTTCTGAGTGCAAGAACTAAGTTAATTTTCTCACTTAACCTGCAAGAACTTGTTTCCACTCTTTTTCAACTGCTAGGTACGACTAAGGAAGACAAGTCAAGCATCAAGTTTAGCTTTGCAGCTCCTAGCTTAGGAAGTCTGGATCTTTCCCTTGCAACAAAGAAAGGTCACCATACTTGAGATCCTTCAGTCAACCAGCCCCAGCTACTTACCTTCAGCTGCTGAGTGTCCATACCCAGTATCTCCTCTGCACACTTAGAAAACACCCTCAGTTTAATATAATTTGTGTCTGTACCACTGACATGATCTTTAAATTGTAGTAAGGAATGTGAGACACGTTAAGGAACATATTCTGCTTCAAATTTCTTGGTGGAGTAGCACCTTTTTAGAGGATGGAAAAGGGATGGGAACAAAAAAGCCATTAAACAGCAAATTTAAAAAAAGTCCTGGAGTTGCTCAAGGGAAACCCATAGGCTGTGTCCCTGAAGAAGACACAAACATTTTTCTTCAGAAGTGCATGAAGGGAAGCACTGAGAGTTTGGGCTGTGATAGGTCTTAACACTTTGGTAGACACTAACCTTCACATTCAGATACGGTCAAAATTTTGTCTCACAGTAACAGCATAATTACCTGTTTTTGTGTGCTAGAAGAAGTCTTTTGTTTACTTAGTTTCCTTTCTTATGTATGTCCTTTGCCTTCTTTGCAGTTGAATATTCTGCCACACACATTTTCATTTCGTGTTATAATCTGAAAAGGAACATTACTGAATGATGAGTGACACCAAAACTACCAACCAGCATCAAAAAACTTTCATTTACCTCATTGAGCATTTACTGCTACAGAGCTTAGTCTAAGGAGTTTCAAGAGTATAAATGGGATCTACAGTGTCTAGTCATGAAGTAGAATCATCCATTTTCATTGCACAAGTAATTAATTTGAAACTGGAGTTTACATTTTTGTATCATTGAAATAAGGCAGAAGTAGCATGGTGTGAGACATCTCTGTTGAATCAAAAGTTTCAGAGCCAAATCACAAAAAAATAGCAGGGAACAGTGGGGGAATATTGCCTCGGAAATCTGATTGTAAGAATCAAGACCTCCCTGAAAAATGCGAAGGTGAGAGTCAGTAGAAAGTGATGTAGATGTTTCTGTGATTCTGGAGTTACATACTAAGTTTCAATAACAGAAGTGCAAGATCCCAGAAAACTAGAAGGTATAATAGAAGTTATATTACAATAACAATATCTACTGAAATATATTTAAGGAGTATACCTGTCTGCTTCATACACTGGTGGAGGTGCATCTTTCAAGTATGGTAGAGTAAATCTCAGAGCTGGGAAAAAAAGGTAACAGAGGAACAAAGACACTGAAGAGCAGAGATATGGTGATATCTTTATATCTGCTGAAGACAGACATAACTCTTCTAAACAGTGATTCAATCCACTCAAATGCTTGTATGAGGGATGTAGCCAGTTGCATCTGCCCATCACTGTCAACCAGAGACCCTATATGAACGGGTTAAAAAGACACATCATTTTTAGACAGCAAAATCTCAAATAGAAAGAAAAACCCAAAACCCAAAAAAGGAGTCATGCACTACACCCTCCGCATATTTAGTCAGTTACTTTTTTGAAGATGGGTAGTTGTAGTTTTTCATTAGGACAAGATCATGCATTGCTTGGTAGGTTAAATGCAGCCAGACTCCTCATGCACAGCTGGAGAGTATCTACTAGCAGCAGGAAAGTAAGATGAAAGAACAGGGATGAAAGACTACACATAGAGAAAAGGAAAATTATTTTTAAAAATAGAAATTAATTTTTAAAGATTCCCGAGTTACTTTTAAAGCATAATTTATTTTTTCCCATGAGACACCTATAACATAATACCTAATGTTTCCTTTTGCATTTATTTCCATTTATCCTTTGATTGTAAAGATTCACCTGTCAGCAGGTGCTCACTGAAAAGTGCGAAGTAGGATTTTGTAGTGACTGATATATTTTTCATTGAAGTACATGAAGTAGGAAAAAATCAATGAAAAATAATATCAAAATCTAGTTTAGAATATAAAAATGCTGCATCTGTTGTCTAACCTAATTTACATTTTTTTTAGTGTCTGAATTTCCTGATGGAATGATGAATATTGAGCCACAGTAATATTGTTCCTTTCAGTAAAGAACCTGAAAGGCAGAAATACATGAAAATAACATTTAATCATTGCACAAGAGTACAGTTTTACACAAATTTTTTTTTTTTTACCATGCCTTCACTACTGAGTAATAGACGTAAGTCTATTTGCAAGAAAAAGAAAACAAAAAAATGGAGGTGCTGGAAATCCCGCAAGATTCAGCCTTCTGCATGTTTTTTGTGTGACCTCATGTCTCTTGCAAACCTGAGACAATACAAGAACACACGAAGTTTGTTAAAGCCATAAAAAACGGGTTAAAGCCCTAGAAAAGAGGTGAAATAAGACTTCAGAATGCAAATGGTTGTTTCAAAAAGAAAGGTAATAATCGCAAGTGGTTACAGGTCAGATTTGTGTTGGATATTAGGAAAAGAACAGCCTACACTATGAATATAATTAAAAACTGGAATAGGGTGCTCAGGGAGGAGCATAGTAAACATCCGTGGGGAGCACAGGGAATATCTGTGATACATATATATTTGGAGAGGTTTTGGAGCCACTGGGAGCTGGCAGAAGGGGGTTTTACCCCTCACGTGCCAACACAAAGAAGCCCAGAGCTCAACACTGAAACCCCTCTGGAAGGTGGCACTCAGTGCCCATCACACAATGAAAACGGGGCAGAGCTCCTCACCCAAAAGGGGCTGTATCCTCCTGTCGCTGTTAAGCAGGCACGCAGGCAAAGAAGAAAAGAGAAAGGACTCTCCGCATGCGTTCCACACACGTTTACTCCACTGAAATGACAGGAATGAAGAAACCAATTGGTAGGAGGGTCCAGGGATCTTATACTGGGTACAGATAGGCGGGGAAAGAGACCTCAGCCAATGGGATAGAGACAAGCAGGTGGGGTTGACAGGAAGGGAACCAATGGGAACAACACATAGGAGGGACTCAGGGAAGGATCCAATGGGGCGTCGAGGAACGAGGAACTTTCTAGAACTGATACATAGTAAAGACAGGAAATGAATATACATAACTTCATACATAAAACAGGGAGGAGAAAACATTAACCAATCAGGGGAAAACACGCAAAAGACAGAACAAGGGAATCATGGGTTCTCACCATGACTGAAGTTACCTGCTAAACTTGGGTTGCTGACCACCGCAGCTAGTTGTCTGACTTTTCTTTAGGAAGCAGAGTGGCTAGAGCCGCTTGCCACTGCTGTGGCTATTCTCATCTTGTTTTTGAAAATATGCAACATTTTTTCTGGACTGGTTTCAACGCATTCATTGCTTGTGTTGATAAGCAGTTGAACTAGATTGACCTCTCAAGGTCTTGCTGAGTTATATATTCTGTAGTTATAGGAAATCCAGATTACTTGTTAGCACAGAACTGAAAAATGGTGATAAACAAGGTGGCAGTTAACACACACATAGTTATTTCCATGTTGAGGTTGAATAGATTACATGCCATTTAATGTGAGCACAGAGATATAAATGTATGCTTGACTATAGAGAAAATTGAAACTCCGACTATTTGTAAGAAAATGCTATTTTCATCAGAAAAATATCAAAATACTCTGTGCATTCTGATTTAAAAAGATACATTTGGTGTAGCAGTAGTGTCCTACTTATACTGTAGGCCAATAAAGCTCCTTTTTACTTACCTGAATGAATATCCTCATTCGTGCACCAGAGGAAACCAGAGAGAGGTGCTGGCTAAGAAGCAAACTCAGAATTACATAGTAGTAGAGCTGACTGGCAAAAAGATGCCATGTGGATCCTGAGTCTTATGGAAGCCTTACTTGGCTACTGGGATGTTGCAGATTCATTTACAAACTACGGCATTGCAGAGCCTGGACAGTTAATCTATGTGTTTTCGCAATAGGTGTGAAGACAAAGATAAATAAAATGTTCTTGTGCTCACGATGGCCCGGTTTCAGCTGGGGTATAGTTAGTTTTCTTCCTATCAGCTGGTATAATGCCATGTTTTGGATTTAAGGTGACAATAGTATTGGTAACACTCGAATGCTTTAGTTGTTACTGAGCAGTTTTTACACTAAATCAAAGGACTTTTCAGCATCTCCTGCTACCCTGCCAGCGAGTAGAGGGGAGGCACAAGAAGCTGGGAGGGGACACTGCTGGGACAGATGACCCCAAATGACCAAAGGGATATTCCAAACCATATAGCATCATGTTGAAAAATAAACCTGGGTGGAGTTGGCTGGTGGTAGTGGAGGGGTGTGGGGCAGGCATCTCACTGCTTTGCAACTGCCTGTTTAAGCTCGACCCACAAGTTTTATCTTTTGACTGATTCTTCCCCCTGGCCCAATGAGTGAACAGCTGTATGGTGTTTGGCTCTATGACAGGTTAAACTATGACACAGGAAGACCAAGAAAAAGTCACAGTTGTTTGCAGATGGATTTGCCTTTCACCTTGCCAGGATTTTATCCCACAGATGTCCAGCTTCATCTTGAATTTTGACTTCATCCTCTTTCATCTAGTGTATGAAATTTAATACGTAAAATTGTAGTAATATATTTTTAATTTGCAGAGAAAAATGAGAGAAAGTGGACTTTATATGAAGTTGGTTTGAAAATAATTATGAAAACTTTTTCTTCATAATAATGTGTATAACAGAATTAATTATAATTTAATGAAAATTAAATTGTATTTATTAACATTGTTGTATTTTTTTTATTATGGCAATCTATAACTCCTTTGTTTCCTTATGTCTGTCAAGAATTCCATGTTGCACTGAAAGCAAAAGCTAGTTTATACGCCTTCTAATCTGAGACACAATGTCATTTATTTTAATTGCCAGAGTTCTCTCTATCACTTGCCACTGAGTCTGTAACTTTATTAGGCTTGTTCTTCAGTAAGGCCCTGTAAGCACTCACAGCATGGTGAGTACATGGATATGTTCTCAGGATCAGGCTTCAGTTTAGAAAGCATTAAGACAGTACTATGAATGAGAGTTCTGAAAGTCTTCCTCACACCAGTATAACCAGTAATTTCTCAAAGTATGAGAAATTGTACTTCATCCTCTACTGCCTTGTTTCATGTTGCAGTGGGGATCCTGCAACACGCATATATCAAACCAGGAGTCCCGTGGAAAGGAAATATATATGGACAGACAGATTCTTGATAGCTGTTTCAGAGAGATGTTTATTTCTCCAGCCGCATGGCCGGAGCTCTGCTGAGGACTGTTCCAGTCACGGGACCAAGGGTCCTTCTGCCCGCGCAGGGAACACAAACCAACCAATGGGAACGAGGCTGAGCAGGGGCAGGGAAACCCCGTGTCTGTGCCCTCAGGGCCCCTCTCCCAGGGCTACACAGCAGGGGAGGGACCCCAACACCTCACCCGTTTTATTTTAATAAAAGGAGAATGAAAACAACTGGATAAACATAACAAGAACAGTTTCAAAACAAAACAAGCCACCCTCCTGAGTCTTTAAATGTCCAAACAGATTCTCTGGAACATCTTAGGGCTGACAGAAGGGAGACAGAACTCTGAGCATGCTTTGTGGGGAAACTGAGGCAGGAGAGGGTTTAACTTCTTCCCTCCCCCTTTTCATCCCCCACTCGGCATTGGAAAGGGATTTTTGGGGAAACAATTGGCAAAAGCATGGTTTTGTGAGGGAAACCATGGATGAAAAACGGATTGGGAATACACTGGGGGTAATAGGACATAGGGTAAAAGGGAAAGGTGGGATTAGGAAAGGGAAACTGTAGGGGGGGCTTACAATGGAGATATTGTCTAACATGACTACGATTTTTTGCATATATACTGCCTTTTACAGGAACACCATCAGGCCCAGTGACCTGCGATGCTTGTAACCCTTTTCTCCCTAGTACAATATTAAATTCCACCACCTCTCCATCTCCCAAGCTTGGGATGCATTTTTCAGGGTTATTCTTTTTAATAGCAGTTCTATGCACGAATATGTCTTGCTGGTTGTCACACCTTGTTATAAAACCATAATTTTGCTTAACATTATACCATTTTACTATCCCTAAGATCTTAGTTGCTATGATCTTTTCCTTTTTCCGAGTGGCTGCTGTTTTCTGTCTCGCTGCGTCTTTACTGTCTCTTTCGGTCACTCCCGTGTTGGAATTGTCGGGGCTGCTCGTGCCTGCGCGCTCTTCCCGGGGTCGCGTTCGGGGCTGTGCGGGCCGGGCCGGGCCGCGCCGCTCAGTTCTCCGTGCGTCGCCTCCTCTGGTCGCAGCTTCGCTGCCGCTGTCGGGCGCTGCACCCACGTCTCGGCCGGGCCCCCGAGCGACGACCCCCCCGCGCCCCGCTCCAGCGCGCCTTTCGGCTGGGCGCAGCTCCATTCCACCGCCACCGCCGCCAGCTGCTGCCCGCGCGCCGCGCGCAGCCGGGCGGGCACCGCCGGGTCCCGCCGCGCCTCACTCCGCCGCCGACACTGCGGCTCGCGTGGCTCCGCCCGCGCGCGGGAACTGCCTCGCTGCTGCTCGCAGAGCGCTCGGTGCACGTGGCCTGGGCCGCACGGTCCCTGCGCCAGGCTTCCCTTCGCCAGGACACAGCTGACATTGCTCAACAGTCTCGGTAACTAAATAATATTCACGAAAATATTCTTCCATCGGCATATATTTTGACTCCAGTATTAACTGTGTCCAAACGGTTTTCCAAAAGCCCTTGGTAAGAATTAAATCCCAAGAAACATAGAAAAAGTTCTTAAACAACCATGCCAGGAAGTGTTTCAGTTCTTTTTGAGCTTGAATCAAGCTAAAATTTACAAATCGTTGTTCAAGAATCATTTTAAGTTTAAGATAAATGTCCATATGCGGCTCTGAGAGCCAAGAGTCTTCCCACGGTTCCTCCATAGTTTAGATACGGAATAGCAAAGCAAAACCAAGAAGAGGAATCCAAAGTTTCCAGGGTTTACTCACACAAATCAGTCGCTTAGGGATCGGGGATCGTTCTGCTCACAATTCTCCACCATTTGTTGCAGTGGGGATCCTGCAACACGCATATATCAAACCAGGAGTCCCGTGGAAAGGAAATATATATGGACAGACAGATTCTTGATAGCTGTTTCAGAGAGATGTTTATTTCTCCAGCCGCATGGCCGGAGCTCTGCCGAGGAACTGTTCCAGTCACGGGACCAAGGGTCCTTCTGCCCGCGCAGGGAACACAAACCAACCAATGGGAACGAGGCTGAGCAGGGGCAGGGAAGCCCCGTGTCTGTGCCCTCAGGGCCCCTCTCCCAGGGCTACACAGCAGGGGAGGGACCCCAACAGTTTCACACACCGAAATGCCAAGGATTTTTCTTTCCCTCTCACAAGAGTCAACAGCAAGTGTCAAGCAAAGAGTGTCAACAAGGGGATGCTGGCAGCAGAAAGAGGTACTATTAGCAAAACTGCAAACGTGCAACAGTTAGTATTGGAGGTGCAATGAAGCCCAAAGACTGACTGGGTTGCTGTGTTCTGCAACAGAGAAATGAAGAGGTAACTCATCAGGAATGAGCAGCCCTGCTCTGTAACAGAGGAGTCTTGACATTTTCAGATAACACCTACGTTTCCTAAAAGAGCAAGAATGCGTAACTGGGGGAAAATTTTAATTTCATTTTCAAATCCTCGTTTAGTATGCTCTATAACTGGAAGATAGACCAAGAAGTTCTGTGTTGAATTATGAGCACAGATACAGAGATGCCAAGAAATTTTCTCGTATTCAGTCCACACAGGAAACTTTTGGTGTTCTCTACTTTCACTTTCTTGTAAATAAAGATTATGCCAAGTTCTTCATGAGATGATGACCTACTGCATGCTTTGTGGGACCATTTTGTAACCTGATGATATGGTTCAACCACTTGAACACCTCAGAAACTTTTCAGATATCATCCTGTGTAATTCTGCCTGATTTTTAATACCTTCCAAGATTTATTGGACTGTGAAAAAGCAAGGAAATAACCACTGTTGTGTAATGCTTCTCCTTCACATGTACTAAAGAGACCAAGTACAGCAAACTGAAGACATTAATCATCTGGAAAGGTAGGAAACAGATCTTAGCCCAGCATTGGAAATTATGAGATCTAGGTCACATAACCCTTGACAAATTGTGTTCCTGTTGACAAAACAGAGACTTAACTGCTTTTTTCAGGGTGGTAAAACAGAAACAAGAGCGTACAGCTGATCTGTCTCCTGCTTTCCCATTCTTATTTTCACAAGTGATAATCAGCTGAAAGGGTTTGAGTATGTTTTCTAAAACTGAAAACTTGAGGCCCTTCCCCTTAGGATAATACATAAAATATTAAGGTATTTGGTGTGGGAAATCATACTGTGAGTGAACAGAGCAGTCTGGGGCAGGATTAGAAATAGGGACTCATTTGCAATTCCTAGTACTCCCTCTTCTCAGAAGTCAAAGTTTATCCTGGAATCCTTGAAGACACCAGGCCCTGTCTTGACAGAATGGATGTGAGCAGGGAAGGATTGGACTGAAGCACTGCTACCAGATATAGGGCATGGCCATGGCACAGAGGTGTTGTCTGTGTGAAACCAAAGAAATGCCATGGAGGTAGCCTGAAAGACGTATGTATCTCTCAGTGTCATCCTAAGGGGGGGAATGAAACATTTTGCTTCAAACCAAGCAAGTTTAGGGGTTATTTTGCTTTGGTAATTTGGTTGATTGGTTGATTTTTTTTTACTACTCCATAGTAAGTTGTGATGACAACTCAAAATTGGAAACCTTCATAGAAGTCCAAACTAATAATCTTCTTATTCAAAAAATGAAAATTATTGTGATACCATATGACCTCAGCAATAGTTTGGTCTTGTTTAGAAGTACAGACTTGGGAAAGAGCAGTAAATTACCAAAATAATTCCCATATCCCTTTCAGAATATAAACAAAGCGTGCTTCTATACTGACAATGGGGTAGGCAGACGATCAACAGGGTTGGCACCTTTTAAATAGAATCACTAATGCTTTTTGTGTGGCAGTGATGTTGCAACCTTATTGGAATTGCAAAGAAGATGAAGAACGGCAGGAGAGGTGAACAAAGTGATAAAGGATTTTAAATGATCCCTTTGTGCAATATGCAAACTCCTCTATACTGTATCCGTTAGGTCTGGCTGAATTACTTCAGGTGAATAATTTATGTCACTACTTTTGGATTTTTTTTCTATCAAATGGATTATTTCAAGGTCTCTACGTGAAGTTGAATCATGCCTGATTAATACTTTGGTAACCTTATTTCATATTTACAAATTATTTCAAATAACACCAAATTATTTACAACTATATCTTCATGTGAGTTTAACCAATCAACACTAGAGACAAAGTGTTTTCAAAATAATAAAAATTCATAATGTATAAATAAAAAAAGTCCCTTTTAAAAACATACTTTAAATTTTAAAAATCACCTATAAATGAATCAGCAATAAGATTTTTTTAATGCCCTTCAGGGAATGCAGGAGACATGGTAAACATAGTGCAGGTTTCTTTGGAACTCCCTGTCTTCATAGCTGATTTGGGATACAAAATAAAGTTTCCATCTAATTGTATAGATTGCATAGAAAATAACATACAGGCAGAATTTAGAGCTGCATTTCAAATGGTCCACAGGACAGACAATTTCTGGGGCTTTGAAACTGGTATGATTACAGAGAATTCCTTGTTAGAGGAGCAAGGATTATTCCTCCATGGGTGATTTGAATCTTGAAGGCAAGACAGAAACAAAGCACTTGTACCCAGATGTCCCTTATCTCCTTCCTTCAAACATGTGAGCTGCATGCATTACAGTCCTGCCAAAATTTGTCTGCTGCAGGAACCACACAGAATTAGTATTCTGCTTAACATCAGTTTCTCTGGGGTATCCTGAAAGAGGGGAATGGGAATCCACAAAGGTCCAAAATGTGGAGACCTTTCGACTTAACAGCCTCACTTATTTGCAGGCAAAGCCCCTGCAGCCTATAGAAGCTGAAATAAATTAAAGTGTCCTAGCTCTTATTTTTCACTCTGCAACTTTGATTCTGTGAGTGGATATGAATTCAGAATCTCTTATAATGCTATATGAATAACTAAACATCTATATCTGCTCTTATTTTATGAAAATATCAGTGTCTTAAGAAACAATTTACTGATCACATAGGAAATAAAAAAAATTGCTGTTCAGCAATGATGTTGACTCTGCAGTGACATGAATTGCAAAAGTGGGTACTCTAAAAGTACAAAAAGAGGTCTTTGACTAAAGCCAGAATGCTGGTTTGTTGACTGGAATGGAAACATTTTATAAAATTACTCTTTATTATTATGATTCTTCTTTGAAATAGTTGGAATTGTTGAGTTGTTTTGATTCTTTCACTGAAAAGATGATTGGAGTTTTAGATTTGACACAACAATCCTAATAATTCAGAACTGCCAGAATTTGTATTTATTACTTGTATTTTAAAATTTGTGTTTATTTATTTTGCCTGTGTGAATTGTACCTAACAGATGATTAATATATTTAACATAGGTTTTAAGAGAAAGGTAATAAAAAATGGTCAGAGGTAGGAGGGTGCTAAAATGCCTCATAATTCAGTGCATCCTTTATTGAAGTGATTTGACCCTATCTCCCTATTTCAAATAATGTTCTACAGAGTTTAAAAATATATATATAAATAAAAAAATCTATTAGTTGTATTTCTTTGGGCAAAAGAAAGTTTGAATTGGATCATATTTCACAACTAACTCAACTTCAGAGCACAATGCCTTTGAAAGCTTTGTCTGAGGCTTTGTCCAAAGGACACTACTTAAAGGAAGAACTGTATTCTGTTATTAAACGGTTTTGTTGTTATCATTTTTAAGTGAAGGCTGCCCTCATTTTTTTTGGTCTTCATTGAGACATTTTAGCAGATAAGAATGTACTGCATGCACAGAGAAACAGGAAACACATTCTTTAAACAACTTCAATAAATTGTGTCCTGTCTTTCTTGGTATTGTTTTGCTGGAAAGAAACCCCAGACTATAGGTCCAAAATAAATCAGTGTTTATCATAATGCTTTAAATGCCAATAGATTTCTATTGTTATTGTAGTAAAAACAAGCTACCGTATTTAGTGGTTTCATTGTTAGAGAGAACATCAGCAGAACTGAGAACACAATATTCATATTTCATTGTTGTCTTTAGGGTAAACAAGTCTTTTTGCAGCTAAGTGTGGTGTGTGATGAAGATGATGATACATTAAGCCTTGATTTTGTAAATAAGTGAAGGTAGTTTGGCTGCACAGGGATGGTCAGTCTGTGTGTGACCTGTTATAAGACTGGATCTTATTTTTTGTGACTTATGACACGAGGTTTCATATATCTTCCCGCCATAGCATTTGCCTGCCTTTCTTATTTTCTTACTCACAGAATCGCAATATCACAGAATCATCAAGATTGGAAGAGACCTTCAACCATTTAGTCCAATCATCAACCCAGCTCCACCATAATCACTCCTAAACCATATCCACCTCCAGACACCTCTTGAACATTTCCAGACATGGTGACTCCACTGCCTCCCTGGGTAATTTATTCTAATGCCTAAACTCTCAGTGAAAAAATGTTTTCTACTATCTAATCTGAACCTCTCCTGGTGCAACTTAAGGCCATTTCCTCTTGTCCTTTCACTTCACACAACAGAAGAGACTGACCCCTACATCACTGTAACCTTCTCTTTATGTCTTTCTAATACAAATAAAATTTCTCAGGGGAAGCAATGATAGGACCATGGCCAGTTGTTTACAGCCAACTACCTTGTTCCCAACTAGATATGCACCAGTGCAGTGTTGCTATTAGATAAAAATCTCATTTTGTTTTCTAGCTTTTCTCTTTGGTTACGGTTGGTTGCTCTTATATGCGCGCTGGCATCTATGTTCAGGTTTATATTGGTCTTAATTTTTTTAGATACTGCCTTGAAGTAATTTGCTCAAATGTGTGGATTTGAGGATGCTTTGGAGGGTCCACCAGTTTTAACATCAGAGTTTTGTTGAGTGATTTTTAGATTTTTTTTTCTTCTCTCAAGAATAAGGGACAAGATTTAATTTTGTTTCCTAGATTTGGATGTGCTCACAGAAATTAAAAAGTTGAGTTCCTGTAACTCTTGTGTTGCTTACTGTCTTTGAATTACAACATGACTTACTTCATGTGTCTTTCTGACTGCAAAGCTTCTTACTCTCTCTCCACACTCCTTTTCAGTCAGATTGCAGCTCTCACCATTCTTGGATATCACATGAGAGCATTCAGCAGTGGGTGCTTGGGAACAGAGCAAGAGTAGGAAAATGCACTTCTCCCTGCACATTCAGTGATAATTTGAGTGTTAGGGGATGATAAGGGCTATAGTCATCTCCAGGAGTACTGTAAGTACTTGCAGTCTAAAAATTTTTAGCATATTTCAGTTTTAAAGAGCCTTTTACAATTTGGGCATCACCATATCCTGTGAATTTAATAATACTGAATTTAATACTGAAAATTTGAGTTCTCAGTTCTTCTTCTCTTGGAAAGACATTAATGATCTTTTATATCTTTTTCATAACACTCCTATTTTATCAGTTCTCATAAATCCTAATCTATTCAGTTATTGTACAGAAGCAGTTTCATATCTCCAGTCATCCTTTTCTTCCTTCTCTGTGTTGTTCTTGATTCTGCTACATTTTTTTGACACAGAAGTTATCAAAATAATCCACATAGCATTCAAGATGTGGACTTTCTCAGAGCTGGATTGTTGGTTTTGTCTCATTTTCTAGATCTCTCACCCCCATTTCGGCACCAGATACTCTGTTGAACAATGAGAAGATGAACAATCCACAGTGATTCCAAAATCTCTTCCCTAAACAACAGGAACCAGCTTGGTGTCCATCAGGCTATATGAGCTGGCAGAATAGTTTTCCTGCATACATTTTTTGTATCTCTTCACATTTCCATCAGAGAAATTAACAGGTAGGATAGTAAGCCCTTCTGTTATTCATTACTTTATTCATTGTATACCTTCTACCATTATTTCCCTTGTATGCCTGACCAGCAGATTCACTGACTTTGGTTGAAGCTCTGTCCTAAGATGTGATAAATGTATTTGTTTCACTACATTCATTCCAAAATCTACTGTGGTTTTTTGTTTGTTCCCCATCACAGACAAAGCTTAACCCTCTCTTTTTTTTATCAGTGTATATCCCCTGCAGCACCTTTCTCCCTCTGAGCTGAACTGGTTTATTGCTTGTAACTTTGCATCTTGTTTGCTGCTTTGTAAATTTGCCTGGGGCTTCTCAAACTTATTACAGCATGTTAATAAATGCCATCTGCTTTTCTGAATTATATGATGAAAGATATGGGTCTTCGCCATGTATCTGCCATCAGTTCTGACTTTCAAAGATGATACTTTCTCGTAAGAATGTAGAATTATATTTTCACTGGTATCTCTTGCAGTGCCTTGAATCTAGATTTATCTCATTTAACTTCAGGGACCTACCTGAGGTGCCTATAATAAGAACACAGTTGCCTTTGGTTCATTGTGGAATCAATGCAGCAGAGGTACGCATAAGATGATTCACTCCATGTAAGAGTTGGCTCAGAAATCTCAGAAATACCTGTCTTTCCCTAGTTGAGACTAATATGCAGAACCTCACAGACTTGTGCTGGTAATTTAGATACTCCAATTGCATGCTGATGTTAGACAAATTGATTCCAGGCTGTGGTATTTTAAAATGCGAATTCTTCAGAGTGACAAACTATTGAAAATCTTAGTCTTCAGTAAGGAAATAGAACAAAAATAAAGGGGAAAAAAAGCAAAGAAATAAAAATAAAGGAGAAAAAAAGTCCTACTTTATCAAATCAAAAAAGGTATACTATATTCTCAGAATTATCCTGGCAAAGATCAGTCACTGTTTTTGTGAGCAGCTTACACAGCAGTTGTTATGGCTGGTACTTCTGGACAAGACAAATATATGTGAGTATAAATATAGTTCATATGGATAAAAGACTATAAAAGAAGCTCAAGTGCCCCTTAAATGAACTTTTAAAAGAAGAGGAAAAATTATTTAGCCATATTCTTCCCCTACTAGAAGTAGCCAATCTCACCTGGCCTTGACTCTAGAAGAGAAAAATAAAGGACAATTGGGAGGGAACAGGTTTTCTATAAAAGTTCCTTCAACAAACAGAAAATTAGGTATTTCTGCTGGATAGAATAATAGGGATTTTTCTATTCAAAGTACAGATGAATGCCCTGTAAGACGCTTGTTTATGCATAATGACACATATGAAATTATTCAAAAGACTGCCATGACCTGTCACATGGGCTGTGTACACTGTGATACAGAATGGAGAACATTCCCAGCCACATGCTATTTAGCTTAGAAATATCTGAGCCTGTGCCAGGATAACCTTTTTACCTTAGTCGAGGGAAGCCCACAGGAATATGGCCCTTAAAGGATGAGTGTTGTAGTTTGGAACAAAAATGTTTGGAAATATCATAAAAGAGTCCTAATTTTCTGTAAAAATTATTTCCTTTTATCTTTTTTGAATTCTCTGTGCACTCTTGAGATTAAAGGGGATAATAAATAGGTTGCTTCTCGCATTAAAGTAAAAGGAGATTTTTTAAATAAGTTTTCCTACCTATTATGCAAAACACCTTTGCTGACCTACTACAGAATTCAGTAATTACTGACTGAAACGAGCCTAGCCCCCCATTACAGAAGGTAACCTGATAACTCTGCTATTGTTACCATTCTCTGATGAGGGCAAGGGCTGCACAGAGCCCTGAAACCATCTCTACCTCAATTTTGAAACATGAGACACCTAACCTAGAAGAACAAGTCCTCTAGACCTCTTCTTCATTCAGCAGTTGCTCTCTGGAGGTGCCAACCTCATTCCTTCTTCAGGTTAGAAGCTTAAGGTGGTTATACTCAGAAGACTATTTAGATTAAGTTTATGGAGCTAAAATGCTCTTTCCTTTTGAAATGAAATATTCCTGGAAATGTGACACTGAACCGTGCCGTAAATCAAATCTCTCCTGATGGGAGAGGGAATTTTAAAAAGTCCTTGCAAGGAGTTCGCGAGAACAAACAGAGACTCTTCCTGGAGTTTCACTGCTGCCAGATAGTTTATAAATCTTATCAGAGGAACAGAGCCACTAGTGTGACCCAGGCATAACATAGAGCAACAAAAGAAGGAGAGAAGTGTGTGTTTATCAAGATTTACACAGCCTTTTAAAGATAATTTAACCAATGGTTACTAGAAACATGTATTATATTCACTTTCCTACCAATTATTCAGTAACACAGCCAGGAACTGCAGAATTTATTGTCCAATCATCCCAAACTACTTTTACTGTAGAATATGGAGTAGTAGAAGAAGATTTGGAGAACAACAATGCTCCATTTTGATGGTTTTTGCTCTTATCTATTTACTACAAAGAGAAGCCCAAAACCTCTAAATTTTTCACTCTGTGACAATCTTACATAGTAGTCTATCACCTAATTCACAGCACTGTATTTTCTAGTTCTTGTCTGATTGTAGGCAGTTTTTTCCAAGGTTGGAGGTTAAAACAGTGTTGTTCAGGGGGGCAAAAACCCTTCAAAACAGGCAGAGAAATATTCTCGGCACTCTGGGTTCCTACAAAATGCTTTGCTTCTATCACCTGTTTGTAAGTAACCACAAGGTTTGAGTTAGACCTTTGTCCCATCTAATCCTTACCTGAGTGCACAAAGGGGCAGAAGGCCAATAAGGTTGGTAAGTTTTCTATGTTTGTTCTCTGTGATGGTTATTGTAACAAGGATATAAATATGAAGACAGAGAAGTTCATTGATCCACTGAAAATGTACAGGATTTCCAATTACTTTTCGATTAGATAAATCATAAACTGGAGAAACATACAGAAACGCAAGAAATAGCTGTCCACCCATCTCAGTATTAAAAGTGTGGGGGAACAGGAGCATTGCAGCAGACCTCTGAAAAGACAGACACAAAAGAGAATGAAGGGAAGATGGAGACCTCACTGCTGAATATAATTTAGTGTCTAAAGTTCTGAAAAGAGCTATTATTCTCTTTTAAATAATCTTTTCTGAGTGTACCAAAAAATAAGCTAGCCAGATGCTAGCTCCACTGTACAACAGCCTTTTTATACTGGCAACACTAGAAATAATTTGTATCTTCATAGCATCAGGCAAATTAGCTCTATTGAATAGACATATAAAAATGTGTGGGAATCTGTTGTCAGGGAGAATCTTCAATCATTGTTCTTTACAATAGCAAAGAACTGGATGGTGTGAAACGATTCTTGCCCAGACCTAAGAGATTTGGCATGGATGAGGCTAGGCAGAAGGGAAGGAGGTAAATTTCTTTCTCATTTCTCAGAGCATCTCTCAGATATTAAGGAGGGATGCTGAATCCTTGAGCTCCACAGACTTTATGACTGTGCTGGAGTATATTCAGCTGCAGATTCAGAGGCCGTTTCAGCAATACAAGTGCACATAAACTCAAACCCTCAAAAATTGTAAGACAACTGGGCTCAGGTGAGACAACACAATTAGAAACATATGCATGGTTTTAAATACTGCAGGCACATTTTGTGGCTGGGAACAGCTGTTGTTATGACTGTTTTAAATATCTAAGCACAGGAAAGGACAAGGGACCTCCATAATATATGTGAGAATAATAAAACTACAGCCTTAATGGAATTTTCTTCATTTTATTTTATTTAATTAAGGGTGTGGGATTAAGAACCAAAGATATTTTAACATTTATTACCTAGAATATGTTTTATATGTTTTCTCCTGGTCATTGCTCATGAAGAAATTTTAATATAGATGTTTAATTTTACAAAGCCTTAGAGTTCAATCCTAATCATGTCAGCTGTCCAAAACATCTCACAGGAGTAGACTTATGACAGGATTTTTAAGGCACACTCTCTCTTCTCTAGAGCTAGTTAGAGTCCAGGCTAAATACTCTTAGAAAAATGACACTGGACAGCAGGAAACTAAACCTGGGCATTGCTGTATGGGTCACACAGTCCTGTGCAGGGGTCACAGGACACCTGTAGCCACATATTCAGTATGTTTCTGTTGCCTAGGGAGACCCATATGAAGCTTAGTCACATGCACACTCAGATGCCACATATATTTAATAGGGAGATAAATCCCAGCCTCTGGGCCTGATTCAGCTACCAATACAGACACCTAGTAGCGTATGAAATGTCCTGGGCTCTCCTGCCTGGCATTTGCTGCTATTTTATATGGACTTGGGTCTCCTGTAGGTCCTGTGTCATAACTGTCAGCTATACGTGAACATCTGATAGTTTATATCGTGATGACACTAGATGCTCATATTTCAAAAATCACTGTAGCTGAATCAAGCACAATTACCTTTCCAGTGATTCCAGATTCATTCAGAACTGATCAGTTAGTAACTAGAGATAGAAATGCCCAGTTGCCTTTAACACAGGAGATATTTTGAGAAAAAAATTGTTACTTAGCTGTTAAGTTGCTGTTCTATGTGTTAATAAGGGTCTAAGCCTTTGAAATTTTTGTTAAAAACTCAGGACACTTCTCAGTTTATCCAAAACCAGAAAATAAGGAAAGACTTATGCACTTCATAAGTCACCAGCATTTAGTATTCTCAGGCATCAATAGCAACACCAGCTGATATTACATGGATTAATTCTCATGGGAAAGGTTCCTTTCTCACGGGAAAGGTCCCGATTGTAACAAGAAGTTACACAATGATATCCTATTGGAAATTACTGTTTCATAACACTTGGAATAAGCTGTATGAATGTAATAGGATAATATTTCTCTGGGGGAAAAGAAATTACCTGATTACCTTGATTTTCCTATAGTGGTAATGTTAAAACATATTTTGTTATATAGGCCTTGTTTACATTCAGGCACTGCAGTTCTGAATTTTATTTGATATTTAAATTATTTTGTTATCATAGTATATAAATGAAATAATAGTTCATTTATATGAGATTGAACATTAGAAAATTCTTGTTTTCTACTTTCAGGGTTTAAAAAGTCCAAGTTCATTCTTCTGGGGAGCTGAGGGAAGGGTTCTTTTCACTAATAATTACAAAAATCAGGCTTTTTTGGTAATTTGTAAGGAAAACAATCTTAAATGCTGGACTTCCCCTTCAGAATGTGAGATTTGGTTGAAATATGAAAATATGGTGTCCAGCCTGCTATATAGCCATGAGTGCTGTGTCCTTACTACTGCAAGTAAAGCAATGAGAAAAAGAGGGGAACTGTGTCACTGTTATGTTCTCTACTAATTGTCAGTCCCCTCGTCCAGCTCTGTATCCAAACCAAATTGTCTGCCACAGTTTTGGAGAGAGAAGGGGAATGCTGAGCAGCTTGAAGTTTTGAAAAAATAATGAAAAGCAATATATCTCCATCCTCATTCACATAACTCTATTGTTCATTCTACTCATACCTTTTTATTGAAAACATATACACCAGAAATGGATCTCATTTTTCATTCCTTTTTTTTTCTAAGAGTGGCATTCAGAAGGGCAGACCATTTTAATTAGCAGCTTCTAATATGTCTAAGGTCTATTATGTCAGGCTTGGAAGAAATTGATCCTTTCACAGTGAGAGCATTACAAAGAATTCCAAAATCCTTTTTCAGTCCATGTGATCTGTGCTGAGGTGTATTCACTGGGAAATATCTTTCATCACAACACAGGGAATTTCATGGTAGTATATTAAGGTTAAGAATACATTTCTATAATTTTTTCCATAAAGCTTTTGGTAAGAATTTATATGTGCTGTCACAAACTAGGGTCTCTGTGTGCATGTTCCTTGGCATGTAGAATAATGATAGTGTAAACCTGAGGTACAGCATAAATGTCAGCACCCTCCCTCAGCTATCTCATAGAAACAGTTCAGCTTCTTAATGTGTCAACTTAAAAGTAGCTGCCTTAGATCTACTGTATTCGCCTACAATAGAGAGGCATCCACCTCTGTATTGCTGCTATTTTATAAAATAACTTAAACTGACAACAATTCTGTTTTCCTTTAGAAAATCCTTGAAACAAAATGGTCATATCTGTTGCTTTCTTGTCTAAAATAAGTATCTGTCATTTATACTACACCAGACCCTTAGAGAGCACTTTTCAAAAGGTAATAACTA
The DNA here is from genome assembly GCF_020740725.1 of Corvus hawaiiensis. Taxonomy (NCBI): domain Eukaryota; kingdom Metazoa; phylum Chordata; class Aves; order Passeriformes; family Corvidae; genus Corvus; species Corvus hawaiiensis. Next base: position 48,211,927 of record NC_063216.1, read on the forward strand.
TTTTTCACAGCACTCAGTGCATTAGGATTTGCTCATTTGTCAGCTGGGTAACTGAAGATGTAAGGAGGATAACTGACTTAGTCAAGGCTGCACATGAAGTTCATGATAGCAAAAGGTATAGAGTTCAAATCTTTTCACTGCTCTGTTGAATGCTTTTCCACTTTGTGAATAAAAGACCATTTTCTTCTGTTTTTCTCAGGACTGAGGAAATAATTCATCATTGAGGAGAAATAAGCTGTTCTTTTTTTTTTTCCTTTTTTTTATATACAGAAATTTTCTCAAATTTTTAAAATTACTGTACAACTGGACAGCAATCAAAGTTGTTTTGCTATTTGCTTTAGGGATGATTTTTCACCTAATCCAGATTAGGTGACAGACTCCAGTACTTTGTCCAAAGAAGGAGTTCCTGAGGTTTAGGATGGGATATCAGATTTTCCAAAGATAAAAACTCTACTTGTCAATACACAATTGCTTGCTTCAATAAGGAACTATAATTTTTTTTTATACAATCCATAAAAGTAGAGTGGGAATTTATTATATTCATTTTATACTTCCCTCTGTAAAATAGAACTAAGGGCTTTATTTTCAACAAATATGCATAACTGCCTGAACAGTGATTCATCTGGCCAAATGTAGTCATCTGGGTAATAGTTTACAATGCTCATGTATTAGAACTGCCCCTTTCAGGTGTGGCAGTCCAAACTGAGACCTCTTAGGTTTACTGAGGTGAATGTTGTCAATGTTGCATTCTGTTGCATCCAGAAATTTAGGACCATTTATTCTTCTTAGCCTAACTGAACCATATACATTAGAAAGCAGATTTTTCCTGTCCTTCTTATGGGCATAAAACAGAATATATTGAATTCCAGTGGCAGACAGATTACAGGAAAAATTGGAAAAAGTTGTACTCTTTCTTCTTCAGTTCTGAGGCTCTAACTGAGGCCAAAACCCAGATGAAAACCAGAAGAGTGGTAGTAAATCCATGAGGTGTTCTAAGGCTGACAGGCAGTAAACCCTGCTTGCAGAAGGTGCCATGAAGAATTTAATAATAAAGTCACAACACAGAGGTGCATCTGTGATCCAATCACTTTGCTTGAATTTCATTTAACTGCCCTATTGGGAGGGGAAAGTATTATTAGGAGCAGTCTTAAGAACAGCCACTGGCACATTTTCCTCTAATGTGTTGAGTATTGTCTGGAAAAATATGAGGAAGCAAGGGTAAAACAAAGCCTGTGAGGTTCCTTACAATTAATACCACGGATTGTTTCCTGTCACTAAACCCAACTCTGCCTTGGTCTTGTTTTGTTTAATAGGGCAGACTTAGCCTAAAATTCGAAATTCACCTTTGTCAAGTGCTATGTTCACTGAAGTCAACACCCATGGTTTTGGCTCAATATGATTTGAATGCTGCCTTTGTTTACATTATTTATTTATAACAATCTTTCTATTTTTCATTTCCATGTAATACACGTGGCAGGAAAAAATTTCTATACAACAGTACTGACAAAAGCTGAACCTTGTGTTTAGATTATAAGATTGCATTAATTCTGAAAGATAGCACAATCTGACCTTGTTTTTTGGCCTCAAATGAGATTTCTTCCTTTTTTCTCACCTATGTCAACATATCCCTTTTATATCCAATTGATTTCTCATTCCATCCACATCTGTGCAAATTTACAGTTCCATAAATCAGGATGCAAAAGCAGGCTGAACAGCCCTACTGTGTAGGTATGAATAGGTCACTGTGGCCATAATTAGCAATACACTGGTTGATGTTGATGGTTATTTATTGTGCCATTGCTGTATTGTATCAGAAGAGCCCAAAGATCAGTTTGTTATCTAGAATTCCTGACTAAATTTGGCAGAGAGCAGCGGAAAGGGAAAACTTATATGAATTTTATCTCACTCAGCAATCACCATTTTTTTAAAGGACAGGTTTGATGCACTGGGAAAATTCTTAAGATATATTTTACATTTGTGTTCATTTCTTAAAATTGTTATTTGATAGAAGAATTAATTTACACTATTTGAAAAAGTAAACGTTTCCCCTGCCAAGTGCTAGTCCTTGTATACAATTACATTTAGGTAAAAAAAAAATTTAAAATTACATTGTTTCCAAAACAATTCTGGTATGTGCATTTTCTAATGAAAATTTTTCTAAGTAGTAAGTCTGGGTATTACAGGCAGTAAGCATTACAAATTTTATATATTGATATTCCTAAACTGAAATAAAAATATACCTTAAACATAAAAACTTAAAATATTTTTACTAATGCAGCCTGTTATGCAGAAGAAAGCTAAATCTGCTCTGAACTGCATTAGTCACAGCCTGCCAGCATGCCAATCTCTGTTCAGCACTTGCGACATCACTTCTTTTCTGCATCCCATCTTGGAATCACTTGTGCAAAGAAGACTTTCAAAACTGGACTAAGTCCAGAAAAGGGCCCTTCTTAGGGACAGCTTCAGGGACTGAAGAACTGGAAAACCAAAGAGACGCTGAGAAAAATTAGCTTATTCATTCTGAAGTCAAGAAGGTTTATAGGACTGAATGACTTTTCACCTATCTAATGCAGGATTGTGGAGATGGAGGAGTCAGACTCCGAGGTGCACAGCAAATGCACAAAAGCAGAGATGCAAGTTACAGGACGGGAAATTCAAACCGGCTGTAAGGAAAAAAAATCACAGTGATGGTGGTAAGAACAAGGAACAGGAGCCCAAAGGGGCTCCCCATCCACAGAGATGTTGAAAACTTGGTTGTGCAAGTTTGATTGACCTGGAAGTCATATTCTCTGAGAAATGTAAGAGTTCTGAGGAATTTTCTACCTCATATTATATACAAAACTGATTCTGATCATTTGAAGCAAACCCCAAACTGATCAGCATTGCTACAGCCTCTTGCTTTCCAAATTGCAATGCCTTATTTACTGCCAAAGAAAACTTCATATTCTCCTGAGATAAAACAGACACGTCTGTACTTTGCACCCTAAATTTCTGATGGAGGCTGCTATTAGAACTGATGCAGTCCCAGTGACAGATTTGCTTTACTGTGCAACTGCAAAGAAAGGGGCATGGATATTGACACAAGGGATTTCCTGTGATATGTCAAAGGCATTTTCATTTACCTGCAGAGGACAGCAAGTCGGAGTGTATGAGGATTAATATATATTTCAGGATGGTACATTTCCTTGTTCCTGTGTTTTGACCAAATGTTGCCTTTAAGTGCCCTGAAATGGAATCCCTGAGGATAAAAATGTGAGAAACAAGGGATTACATTGAGGCATTCAGAAGCCTGAATAGTGCTGCGGGTACCTGAACGTTTGTTAGTGATACTAAGGTTTTTGTGCACTCATTGTGTCTGTATATCTTATGAACTGTTATTCATAAGAGTTCTAGAATCCAATATTCTCTTAAGTAGTTTATTAAACACTTATATGAAATCCCTATTCCTGATCACTGATAAGTCTCAAGAAAGTCCCTAGAGAAGTCATCTTTCCTTTGGGAATATTCTGTGAGTTTTTTGTAGTTCCCAGGCCACAAGGGACAGTGGCTCATCCCTATTCTTTACTTACTGGACTCAGGATGCTAAGACAACATCAACCAGTCTGATTGAGTTAGGATGCCTCTTCAGCACTCTTGTTTTATGTAAAAAAGAGTCAGGATAAATAAAAGGAAGCAGAGAAGACAAGCATAGTAGAAAGGAAAAATAAAAGTGGTAGATGTATAGAATGAGATTTTCTAGATCTTTCTAGATAATACAAGGAGTAGAAAAACAAAAAGGCTGAGCAGAAAATTAGTGAAGAAATTATGTTCTGTGCTTGGGAATCAACATACTACTTTGCAGCTTAAGAAGCCTGGAAGGAAAAGAGTCTTCTGTGCCTTACATGAGAACCTGAAGATATACTGTTCTATTGTACCATGCAATGTCAAATGTCTCTTGGAAACCTAAATAGATTACGTCTACCACATCAGCCCTATCTGCTCCCTGCATTCTCCTTTTGATAAGACAGAGATTTATATTCTTATTCTTCTCTGATAGGTGCATCAATCTCTGCTGTCAGGTTGCCTGTCCAAATAACAAACCTGCATATCACAGAACTGTTTTAAATGTAATGTTGATAGATGTTGTTTGTGTGCACTTGGCATCAACTTACAGTCACTTCCCTGCAAATTGCAACTTTCTCAAGAAACCCTTATTTTCTATCTTTTCAATGTTCTCACCATTAAGAATTAATTATGGTCATAGAGTCATTACTTGGGACATTTCTAGGAATTCTGTGCTTCTGTGTCACTAGACTGATTCCCTAAGCTGCTTGCAATACCCAATGCTACCATTCTCTTTCTGGCTTCATAAAACATGGGTTGCATTGTGGGGACAGAAGAGTTGCCAACACTGAACAAAGCTGAATGCTTTCAGTGAAATCTCTGGTCTGATATAGCATTGCAAAGTGTTCTGCTCTGTAACTGCTGCTGTTCGCCAGCACTCACCCACACCCTCTGATAACCTTTCAGAAACCTTGTGCTGTCTCAGCTCCAGGCAACAGCTCCCTGCTCCTCTCTCCTGCCTACACCACACACCTACTTCCACCTTTCATCTACTCCCAGGTAAATTATTTGTCCAAATACCATCTCTTCTGATTCATACCCCCTTCTGCTTGTTTTTCCCCCACAGAAGCAGTGAACAGCAACTAGACCTTGACCAAGTAGCTGCCTTAGCTGGTATAGTCAAGGGTAAAATCCAGAGTCCTTCTAAGATATTGGTTCAGCTCCTGCCCTCATGGTCCTACAGCAAGGAAATCTCCCAGAATGACAAAAGCCAAGTTGTAATCTCTCTTGAGTGTTGCTGCACTGGCTCCTTATGTAGAGCATATAGAAATATGCTTATAACAACATGAAGAAATAAAGTCAGAACATTTTTCTATGCAACTAATGAATTATTTACTGTCTAACACTGCACCATTATTAAAATGCCTGGATTTTTTTTTTTTTTTAATATTTTTCTCCTACATATTTTGCATTCCTAATTCACCTCCCTCATAACTCAGAGGGAAGTGATTTCACACATTGCTCAGCACACTGCATAGGAACTGTTAATTTTTTGCCTAAGCTGCAGACACTTTCATTTGTTTTTCAGTTTCAAGTCTCTTGAAATGCTCAGTTTGCAAAACTGGTATTTTACTAGCAATCTGTCATTATAAAGTCACAGAAGGTCTGTTGTAATGCACTGTTTATGAGTTTGCTCTTTTCCTCCATGCCCTCATATATCCTTACAGCATCTATAGATGCTCAGTGCATATCACACACAACAGTATATTCTGAATGTTATTCATGGCATTTTAAATGCCTTTTGCCTCAAGTATTTCAGAATTATCAGATTAAAGATCACAGTCCTGTGGGATCAATATTTTTTGTGATTACAAGTCCATGTAACTTTTTTTAAAACTATTTGAACAGAGCTTATAAATATTATATCTTATTGCTGTCTACTAAATATATAATATTTTTCCTTGCTGTTCCTATCCCAGGGAAGTCAATAGAAAACTTATAAGAGGTCACAGTGAATCTTTAGGCCAAACTTAAAAAGCTGTGGCACTATCATTAAAATTGTTTAACAATGGCTGTGACAGAACGAGGATGGTTTCAATTCTAATGTAATTCCACCATAATAAATAGAATCAAGCAATGGAAGCATATACATGTTTATTGTAATAAGTCTTGTTTAATTTTTCATGAATGGCTGCATACTAGTTTCTAGCCAAATGAAGTCAAAATTTTGCTAAAGGAATCTGATGGAAGAATTCTGACTATTGCAGTGGTACAACCATGGCAAGGATTTCTTATCAGTCTGAAAAATGAACTCACAAATATTACAGTAGTAAACATGACTGGAAAATTTCCAATTAAAATATTAATTAATTAATTTATTCAAAACAACAGGTAAGACTATCAACAGAATTGTTTCAAACTCTAGGCAATGGCATTTTCCCAGGTTTGGGTGAAAAATCAAAAGGCTAAATCATTCATGTAAAATGGAATCTTGGAAAACATCAATTTTAAATTAAAAATTCAGATTTGAAACTCAGTTTTTCTATTTCATTCTGTCTCATTCCATTTCATTAATTTACATAGCAGATTAACTAACTCAAATGCTATACACTATGTAAAAAATTGTTGATCAAAACTAACCCTTTCCTGAATATAGTTTCAATTAATAATATTCTTTCCACCTATACATTTCCAATGAAGCAATCAGATACATTTTATTACATACTGAATATTTCATTTTTTGAAGATGTGACACTTACAATGAGTATCTTATGTCACTTTTCCTGAGGGTTAAAAAAATCAGCAGTGCTGTCAAATTTTTTAGCTTAAGTGTTAAATATGACCACATTTTTGAGAAGTCCTTGTTTCCTGAAATTAAGGAGTTTTTGAAGAAGATTTTAAAACATGTAAAATTAAATGTCCAATTGCAATGGAATTCAGAATACTTGACAATATTTTTCTAAGTTAGATGAGAATTTAGCAACATAACAGTAGTATATCGGGTAGCACAGAACTGTGTTTTGGTACAGTATTACAGTTTGTTACAGTGCATTATTGTACTTCTGAAAGAGTCTAGTTTCTTTACAAGTCTTTGGCCAATACTGCACATTTAGTTTTTTCTTCCTCTTCCTTGATGCACTTGTGATTACGAAATCCTGTCAGAGAGATCAAAGGGTTGATTCTAAAGGTTAAATAAATTATTATTTAAACAATGACCACAGGGTCTAATAAAAGAGGGAGTTTAACCCAGCAAATAATTTGGCAAAGTGACTAATAATCTCAATCCATGAAAAAACAGAACAAAATAAGAAAATACCCAAAACCAACCAAGCCAAGAAACGGAAGCAGCATACAAGTCTAAATGTTATGATGTGTTTAACCAGTGTCTGGAAAGAATAATGGAAGGAAACATCTATTTCATTAAAAACATGAGTCAAAAGAAAAATTCTTATGCCAGGTTCTCACCTAGTGGATGTTATGGCTGTGTTACCTTTGTGAAAATTTGGGAGGGACTATTCATATGGGTATGACAGTAAGTTTCACTGAGTGAAGATCTGTCTACTAAGTAGGGCAAATACATGTATTTTGAGAAAATTCATTGACTTGGTTGACTCGATCAATCATATTCCAGGACTGCTAGTTTTGTGTCTCCTTGTTTCAGCTGTAAGTGAAGGCTTATGCAATGTGAACTACCTGTTATCAATCAAGGAGTTCACATCTTCAGTGACTGTGCTTCTTTGAAGTTCTGGGAGAAACAGAAATATCTATCATGTTCTCAAGGTGGTTTCTGAACCTTTCAATCTTATATCTAGATTACAGCCAATGACTCTTTCGTCAGCCCTTTCGTAGACTGTGAAATCAGCAGTTTGAAAAGACATTCTCAGCACAGGAAGCACAGAAGAAGTAGGACAGATAATCAATCTTCAGACTCCCATGGATCCCGCTAACAGGTTTTTATTTCTGTAGTCATCCAAAGGATTACACTGCTTGGTAAAACATCTTCACTGTCTCTCTCTCTGCCTTTCACTCTTTGTGTGCTTTAGCCCTTTTCCCTCTCTCTGGTATATGGTTACTTGCTGCCTATATTTTCTTTTTGGTGAGATACCCATTACCACTTTTTCACTCAGCCAAGCACAATCTGCAGCGAGATCACAGCTGCTTATAACACTTGAAAGATACATTCAGCATGGTGTCTTTGGGAAAAAAGAAAATCAAAATGTACTAATGGGTTTATTTTTTGCTGTTTTGGAAATTCAGCCAAAAAGAAAATAGCAACTGCGCAGATGTTATATCTGTCATTAAGTTTATGTGAAAGGCAAGGATCATGCTATCGTCGAACTAAATAAGTTCTTCTCATGCTAGTTATACCTTGTTCATTGATAAGTAGGAACTGACATTTACTGTGCAGTGTTTCAATTACATGAGCATTTTACCCACTCCTGAATGCATGATTTGATTTACAAGTATTGTTCTTTCTCACATGTCACACTATGCTCTCTCTTTGCTTTTTGTTGCTTTCAGCCATTTCTCTCAGATGCTATAATAACCTTGATCTCTTCCAGTCACTTCCTTAGGCTCCCCTGGTAGCCATCCTCATAGTGAGCTCTTGACAGCACTCATCAATTCTGGATGTTTCAATTAATTGAGCCAGCACCAATCTGCTGGCTGCCTCTGTTAGCTCCTTCCGCCAATACTTCAAAACCTCCAGCAAAGCAATACTGTAGGATGGCAATAGCTCAGTGACCTCAACACAGTGAGACCAGGCTGGTAGTTTAAGCAGAAATTTTAGTCAGAAATATCCTGCCATGTCCCCTGCTCCAAATTCAATTTTCAGCTCTGTTCTTAGGGATGTGTAATTACATAGAAATCCTGAAAGATTGGTGAATTAGTCATTTTTTGATTTTTTTTTTCCTTTTTGGTAGTAGGGGTATGCTATTTCCTGGATCGATGAGCTCATGAGGGAGTGAATTCAGAGGCCTTAAAGACAATGTGCAATCCTTTCTAGTTGTTTTCTATTCATGCATTTGGTATCAACATGTGTTTGTGTCTCTGTGTGTGTGTGTGTGTGTGCATGTGCATGGTGTGACCTGAAACTTCTAAGCACGCTAAGTGAATTGTTCCACCCAATTATTTAATTGTGAATTTTTATCTGTATCACAATCAAAAGTAATATTTGTGTGTTTTTTATGAAAATTCAAGTTAAATAAAAAGGAAGAAACACTCTTTGCTGTAAGCTTCTCTACTGGAGTATATATTTTCTAGTAAGAGCTTTAAAATTATTACTTGAGTATTTCCACATTAATTTAGTATTTTTACACTTTTAACCATACCAAATAATTTGAGATGTGGCCCACAGCAAATACAAATTAAATCCACTCTTCTGCTGCAGCTGTTCAGTAAGATGTCACCAAGGTTTAATTTAAGGCGGTTACCTCTAATTAGAAAAAAATTAAACCTTAAAGTAATTGAACATTGAACTCAGTTATTGGGAGACTAAATGCATAGTGCACAAAGCTCCTTCTACAGCAGAGAAAGATATTAAGACATTGAAGTGAATACAGATAAATACTTTCTTACTGAAGGAAAGAGCAGTGTTATCTAAACTCATCTGTTACAGTCTTTGGTGCTATCTCAGAATTGGCTCACCTTGATCCCACACACTGTTTTATAGTTACACAAAGTATCATAATCAAACCTTTCTTTCTACCTAGCTTGTAAAACTGAACTTGGAGGAAATATTCATCCTCAACTTCAAAAATCAGATATGCAAGATCTGATCCCATCTTTGTATATTATCAAGGCATTTTTATAGATGTCATTCTCATTATGCTGAGAATTGAGTTATTTATATGTTTGGGCTAAATTCTAACTAATCTATCTAGGATATTTCACTTTCAATAGAGCCAGTGGGAGCTGTGTGAGTTAGCCCAGAAGAAGAATTAAAGTTTTAATGAATAAACTTGATAAGAAAGGTTTCTATATCTTTTATTTCCTTTTTTTTTTCCTTTCCTTTTTTTTCTTCTTGATAGTAAGCAGAGCTAGTATGAAAGGTAGTATGGTGCAATTGAGTGCACTTTGCATTTAGAGAACAGCATTTTTGCCATATGTGATGGTTGGCTTACTGAAAAATATGCTGTTTCTCTAGAGGAATCTGGATCTCACAAGCAATGGAGCTGAGTGCCTTTTATGTAGTTTATGACTTATTGTCAGTGAAGGAATGATCCAATTAGTAAGTGATTAATCACAGGTTCCTTCAGGTCTCAAACTGTGTGTTGAAAGTTTATGGAATAAAAGAGTATTTCATGCACATATCTCACCTAACTGGTAACAACCACCTGGGAATGAGAACTACATTTAAAAAAAAGAACAACAGGGGCAGAAGCACAAAGTACTAATCATTTGACTAATTTCTTTTGTCACTGAGAAACATACCTTTGCTAGACAATCATAATTATAATGACATTAAAAGTAATTAATATTTTATTTTCAACAAACAGCAAACTAAATATTCAGAATTTTCATCCTAACCAGTTTTTTGGCATTTCAGCAGCATATCAAAGTAAAATTTGCTGTACAGAATTTAATTCTGAGATATGAGACATAAGAAAATGTGCATAATTTCAAAGATTTAAAATGTTAAAATGCTGAGTTTTAGAGAAACCTAATTAACATGCAAAGTGAAATATTTTGTTTTGTAAAAATACCCAGTAAATATTAAATAAACACAAAATCCTTTGAATAAAATAGAAAATCATCATATTTTTATTTTGTGGATGTACAAGGGCTTGTAGTATGTACATTTCACCATGATTTATCAAACTATCTTATACGGACCTGTTCTACATTTTCCATTTTTCAGTTGTTCAGTTACTAAAATTATCTGCCAATTTTTCTTTATTCCAGGCTAAATAATCATGACTAAATTTCAGATAAGGACTAACCTTATGATGCTTAATTTTGACAGTAAGGTGGAATACAACAATGATATTTTGATAAAATAGATGATGAAATATGATAGAAAAACATAGAATTTTCAGTGCTGAACCATAACCCCCCAAATCTTTTTAGTTTTGCAATAAAATATCAACAGATATTCAACATAGAAAAATGGAAATGCAAAAAATTGATCAATTTAAAGGCTAAAATACGAGTTTTTGGATGAACAAGCAGAATAAATCTCCATCATCTTTAGGTCGTTTGCACCTTAAATTAGTAGAACAGTACCTTTGAGCACCATAGTAAGAGACTGAAAAGAAACACTTCAAGACAAGTGTGGAATCTTCATGTGTGCTTCTTAAAGTCATATATCATATATTGATTGTTCAAACAATGCATCCTCAATCTTGGTGTACTGTTTGTAGTTTAACTGCAAGACTGACTTAGGCACCCTGGGTTCCCTTTGTAGGCAAGAGAACAAACTGGGATTGCATCAACATGATTCTTTTCATCCCAAATTAGACAGTTAAAATATATTTACTAAAGCACACATTTCTCATGTTCAGTATAGCATTGTAGATCCATCAGATAAGTGTTTGCTCTGGCATGATCTGCCTCCAGTAAACCAGTGAAAACAAAGTATTCCTTTGTTTGGAATCCTGCCTTTGTGGTCCTGTCTGTAGTTATCTTCCACAGGTGGAATATGGCAGAAAAGGCAGTGAGCTAGTGGACTTGAAGATTTCTCAAATCATCTAATTACTGAAAAGCTGGTTGCTCTGTCTTTATTTATATTTCTTCTCTAGCTGATTTGCAAACAATAAAAATCACTAGACTGATTTATCTGTATTCTGTACTCACAGTTAAAGAATACAGACAGCTATTTTACCAAAAAACTCAGCCACAAGGAGCCCTACTGTCCTTCATGACACCAAACTATTGTGCTTGACCTTCAGCTGATAACTGCCAACAGATTTCTAAAAGTGTTTTTCTAAAAGAATTAGATGATGAATAAAAGGTACTTCTGCACTTGCTTGCTGAATAACAGCAGAAATAATAGTTTTGCTGAATTTGTTCAGACAGCCTGGATAATGGTGTCATAAACAGGGAAACTTTTCAGACAGAGCAGAAAAACCTTAATCTTCATGCTGATTGCATATGGGCCTCTTCCCATTTTTCATCCATCTCTTATTTTTAGAGGGACAACAGATAAGTGCATCAAGGCAATTCTTCTAGACTTCTCAGAAGTTATTCAAATTTAATCAAATTATTTCTTAATATTTTGACTGCTTGGGAAATTTCTAGGGATGTTTAAGTCCACTTTTAACCATCATCAGAAGAAAATAACTAAGTTTTGATTCTGAATTTTCCTATTTTTTAGTAGTGATTCAGAAACACATTGGATAGTTAGTAGTGATGTCAGAACTCAAGCCATTCCTAAGTGTAGGTCCGTGAGGTTCTCTTCTTTCCCGGGATCTAGCTAAATTTTTTATTTGCTGCAGGGAGACTTTGTTACTTTTACTGAGTTTTATTTCATTTACTGTTGAAAAAAATTTACTTGTTTGTCAGTCCTGATTTGTTACAATTTGATTCACTACCACCTCTAACTTAAATGAAACTGAGAAGATGCATCAAGAGAAAGCAAAACTGCTGGTGGACTTATATAGCATTTGAATGAGTTCTGTGAAACTCACTTCAGACAAAACAGAGGTGACACCCTTTTTCTGATGACTGAGTAGGAATTATTTCTTCTACCTCTCCTGAAAAACCCGTGTACATTGTTGAGGACTGTATTCATAGATATGTAGATGAGGTACAAGTGATGCCAGTATTTCTGTTGCATGGGCTGATCTGAATTAACCAGGACATAGAGGGTGAGCCTATCTCCTTTACATTGTGAGCTGTAATGCTGAATCTTTTGAATATCTGCTTTAGTTTATTGATATATAATTTTTATTAACCAATACCTGAAAATCAAGAAGAAAACACAGCTGATCCAAAATGCAGATGGCTGTTTCACTTACAGTATGCACTAGACCCATATTCCACAGACTAGACTGGCTTTCAGCTGGTTTCTGGGAATACATACGTTCTGCAAGAGTGCTTTCATTCACAGTGTGACAGAATTTGGCCTTGTAGACAACTAGGCCTTGTTACAAAACCTTTTCTGTTACAAAAGTTTCTTGCTTAAGCTGTTTGGTTTTGGTATTTTTATCTGAGAAAGTTTTAAAGCCTTCAGATGAGAAAATTTTCATTGGGTCAGTGACACAGTCCTGATCATACTGAGACATTGAAAGAGGAGAATAATTGTGTTTTGGGAGAAATCACTGAATGTAATTATTGGCTATGTTATTAATTTTTGTAAGGTGTTTTGAACTTTGGTAAGAATTTAATATCATGAGTTGGAGTGCAGGAATGTTTTCTTAATATGATGAATTAAATAGATTTAGCCTCTTTCTTCCTGCTTTAGAACTTCTGCCTTCACACAGAATAAGTATCTTCCACAAAACTTTAACACGAAACTGTCATGCTGTGGTCTGATTCTGGTGTGAGTCTTTTGTGGTACAGATAACTCAGAGAGTGGATGGACACAGTGTTTGTATTTCTCATACAATTTCCCATTGGTTTATGTCTGTGGTCATTTAGGTAGAATTTATATCTAACTACACAATTTACTTAGATTATGTTATCATGTAATTTATCTTCCAAATTATTCAAGGATAAAAAATTGGAATTATACAATCAGGCCCTCGACCCAGTCCAAGGTTACTTTAAAGAAGAAGTTGATATGGCTGAATCAATTGAAACATTTTTCAAAATTTTGTTGCCTTAACTTTTAGAAAGACAGCAAGACAGAGAATGGAAGAAAGGGGAAACTCTGTGACTTGAACCTCCAAATACTGTCGCTTAAAAGCTTCTGTTTTCATGAGCTGTGTGAAATGAAAAAGGATTCCAGAATGTGGATGGTGCCTCAGAAACTTATTTGAAGTTCTTCTCTTGACTGTCAGGGAAAGTATAAGCAGAGAGAAACAGAGTATCATTTTAGTCCCAAAGAAAACATTTAATTCCCCCTTTGTTATTGAATATTAGACTTGCATAGACCGATTCAGATAATTTTAATTAATTTCCCCCAGGCAGGATTTTGGGTGGTGACTCCAAACTTACCTGATATTAAAAGAGGAATTTGCCAGTGAAATTAAGTGTAAGTGTGCAAGTTACAGCAGCCTTGAGACAGAAGAGAATTCCACACTGGTAAATAATGTAAGTTTATAAACATGTTTATTCTGGGCTAGTGGAAAAGTACACTGATATTTCCCTTGATAAATATTTGAGGCACTCATCATCTTTTAAAAGCATCTTATCTAAAAGCAGAAAAGGCAAAATAATATGATTTGTATTAACTTTGTTTCTCTTCTGCATTTTTGAAAGGGGTAATATTTTTATGCAGCAGAAGGCTGAAGCATCTAGGGTGTGGAACTTTGTGCTTATCTAAAGCAGACTGAAGATCTGTAGAACAGACTCTGTAACATGAAGTTCCACAGCCAGCACAGGTAGGCAGTAAACATAGGACTACAATGCTACTTCTCTTTTTTCTCTTCAGATCTGAATTATTTTCTTTGTGTTTAAGTTACCAAGATAACTTACATAAACTGTGTACTCTATTTGGAAATATATCTTTTTCTTTTTCCTTTTTTTTCCTCACTGATTCCTCGTATGGTTATGTGGTTTATGAAAGAAAATGCCTCTGTACAAAAATAGATTGGTGTATTTTCATCTCTAGAGTAGGAGACAGTTTGTGCTGAAGGAAATATGGAAATATTGCCCTTAAAGGACTACAGAACAGCGTCATTCAGGATCATGTAACATAGTGCCTATTAATAAATAGGCAAATTGAGTTCTACTTCATGTTTAGTGATCTTATCCCTGTGATAACAACAAAAATTAATGTGCTTTTTAAAATATTTTCAAATATGGCTCTTCTGACTTAAACCATAGATAGCTAGAAATGTGGCCTGCATTCTTCACTCAGACTTCAAAGAAAAGGTATTCAGGACTCTGACTAATGCCAATAAAGAGCAAAAAACTGGTACACATTCCTCTAAAGAGTACTTAGTTTAGAAACAAAAAGGAGAGCAATCCTACAATAACAATAACAACAGCCACTAAAACAACAATAATAACAGTAATAATAACAATTCTACCTAAACCCCAGCAAAATACACTGAAAATCCAGCAATGCAAACAGCACCCTTTTACATTGTGGTAAATAAATACAGGTTAATTCTTTGTGAAGGTGCAACATTATCAGTTGTACTAAAGTACATACTGTATGCATATATAAAAATCTGTTCCTGTCTCACCAGTCTGAAGCAATCTTTTTTTCCTGAAATAGATATTAATCAATCAATCAATCAATCAATCAACATCATCATGTAAAAGCAAAATCCTGGAAAAATAAAAGATTTTTTGCATGTAACTAACATCAAATGTTGACAAACTAAGGGGAAAGGTGAGTTCAGACTGAAAATGTTACCTTTGGTCGGTGCCCTACATTTAATCCAGACCTTCTCCAGCAATTAGGGCTCCTCTGTGATCTGTCATTGGCGGAGATATTAGTCCTAAAAAAGTAATATTCAAACTGTTTTGGAAAAGGTCAAAGCCAAATCTATAAATCTACCCTTGAAACTGACTGATAAATATTGTAGATGAAATAACAGGGTTATAAAGTATATATTTTAGAAGAAAGCACCATTCAGGTACATGTAATTTTTGAATGGTTTTGAGGTACACCACCTGATGAAGGGTCAGAAGCTTCCTTTTGAGAATGTTACCTGCAACCTCACAAGTCCTGAATCATGCCCAGTTTTGTCTGGGAGAGTGTTAGTTGGCCTGAGCCCAAGGCAGGTCAGGGACCAACCTCACAGTTAGTTGAATAGACTTCCAGGTTCTGGTGTCTGGTAAAGTCCCTGAATGCTCTTCAGTTTGCTTGGCTGTCACATGAAGGGCTTCATACTGAGCGCAATTGTCCTCCCTAAGCTACTGCTGGAAAAAAAACAATTTATAAACACTCATACAGCCCCTTGAAGCTTACCATGCTGGGTTAAAATACTGGAGTTCCTACATGCCAACATTTTTTCTGTAAGAGGCTTCAATCTGATCCTGACTATGAGGTGTTTTTGTGTCTGCATTGCAATATTACTCAGTTCAATAAAAATTTCAAGTGACAATGCTTCTAGTTGTTTGATTTTGGGATGTAGTTATCTGAATAAATGTTTACCCTGTGCTATCATGATATCATCAAAAAAGGGAACTTATGTGCAGGTGTAAAGTTACTTATATGCAGATATTAGTAGGTGTAGGTTTGTATATGCGTACGTAAAGGCCCTAAATTACCTGATTAATTCTCTCTTAGTCACAGCCCAAGCTTGTGCTAACCTGAGATATTGCCCCTGCTTAATAAGACGCATTCAAACCTGTCCCTTTTCCTCTAAATTCATAGTCATCCAGTGTCCATTCAAACAGCCTGATTTTGCTTCACCGCTTCTGTCCTAACTGCATGAATCCACAGCCAAGCAGAGTTTAATGCTGAGCCATTGTCCTACATAACATATATCAGGAAAGTAGTTCACAGGCACAAACACCAAAGAGGCAAGATTTGAAAACAACTGTAGAACACTTTCTAGTACAAGCTGCATTTCTCTTGGCCAGCATGCCAAGCAGCTTCAACTTTTAGACCTAATTCGACTAAGCAACAAATCATACAATATTTAATTACTCATCCAATGAATATCTTATTTTCCTGATAATACTCATAGATATGAAGGAGGAAAAATGAAAATAAACTTATTTTCATTATGAACTGAACTGTTTTCAAAGAGAATGATTTCCATGAATCATCAGTAGAACTTTAGCTTTTATGCCAGAATTACTCAGCCTGAGACTGACTGCTTAAGAAACTAATTTTTTTGCCATTAATAGGCAGATGCAGAATGTTTTTAAAACTATCACTTTGGACTAATTAAATGGAATTTTGGACTCACTTCATAATGTCGCTCTGCAAGCTTTCTTTAGTAGAACTTCCTCTCCTGTTCCAAAATGGCCAATTAGATAAGAGTGACAGCTGTTGGGGTGGCAGATGCCAGTACCAAACTGATGATAAAAATAATGACTTTTCTTTTTTAAAAAAGACACATTTTCACATAGTGTGGTGGAAAAGATGCAACAAATCAGCTTGAAGTGTCAGACTGGCATTTCTTAGCCTTTTCAAGCACTGCTTTAGTTTTCTGGTTGCATCTAGGGACCCAGAAAAGGTAAACACAGAAAAAAATGGACATACATGCCAGTACAGTTCTCAATCTAATTTGCAACCTATTCCTAGAATAGGAGGGGAAGGGAGGGGAGGGGGGCTGCCAGTTCTGGCTCACATTCAGCCTGCTGCTGGCCAGCACCCCCAGATCTCTTTGTGCAGGGCTGAAAAAGAACTGAAAAGACAGTGGAAAAAAGGAATGTCTTAGTCTTGACATACACATCAGATTCCCAGATATATTTCAGTGATTAGTAAACCCATGTAATAGTTTCTAAGCAAGCTGTGTGTCTGACCATGTTGTTCAGTCTCCCTGTGGGCAGGGAGTGGTAGGGACCATTCCTTTACTTGTGTCATGATGCAGTCCCACTGCTCACCCTACTTTGGGGCTGAGTCTCAGTTCACAACTTTCTGGTTCCTCTGCCAAGTCCTTGGAAGACTGATCTAGGTTTTACACCCTGCTAAAGGCTTTCCTGACAGTGCCCAATTTGAAGTTCCTTTACATTTCATGAAAAAATTTTTACACTGTTTGACATTTTTGTTTCAGCCAAAAATAGCTATTAATTCCTTGTTTGCCTTGAAGATGCATTTTTCAGTGACTAAATAACTTCTTTCCAACTGTATCCATTATTTGACAATTTTTGCCCCCATGCTTAGAGGCGTTAATACTATTTTGTAGGCCTGCATAATGAAATTGTGATGTGTGACTGAAGCAGAGACAATGTTGTTACAGTCAGAAATAAAACCATTACATTACTTCCTAAGGCACTGGTTTCTATTTTGACAAAATCTTCACTTTAACTTTGTCTGTCCTCTTGTGCATTATCATAGTACTACATTGGTCTTCCAGCAGATAGAGGAAATCAGGAGGTGATATTTTCAACACCTGTCATTTTAACATACACACATGTATCACTTAAGATATACATATATATGTAAAGCAAACAAGTATACCAGAAACAGTAGAGTAAGGCATTCATCTCACAGGTGACTGTCCACACAGCTTGCTGAACAGCTCATACTCTGACAATGAAACACATTTATTTAGAAAGAACAGGCATGATTTGGAGAAAAAAAAAAAACCCTCATGATCAGAGGAACAATTTTGGCAAGTATGTAGATCGCCATTTGGTTTATTTATAAGTGTGAAGAATTTAATTATAAAGTATAAAGCAAGCTCTGTCATGACAGTTTAAAGAACATATTATTCAGTTTGGTTAGATTTTCAGAATATTTTAATTCCTGGCTTCTTTCACCATTTTAAGGATTAAGGATTGATCCCACTTTTTTTTTTTAATGCAAATGGTTCTTTTATAATTATGGTCTTTTAGCCTTTCTGGCCTTCATCATATTTTAGTTTATATGACTCTATTGCTTTAGAAAACAACTCAATTTCACATTTGGGAACTGAACAAAAGGGAAATTATCTAGCTGCTCCTTTGACAATATTACACTGTAATTTTTCTTCAGCTTAAAATTTATTGCATGTTTGTCTCCACGAGTAAAGAGTCTGAATATTATCTTGACAAGCTTATTTTTACATTTGTCAAGGTCCAAGAGAGTAGAGAAGATCACCATGGCAGGTGTTCTACCATGGACCTTTTAAACAGGCAAAGGCACAAAAAGAGAGAGCTCACATCTGTCCAAAATTTCTGTTACTGTCACATTGTTCTACTTTTTGAAGAAGGAAACTTTCAAAGGTCTTTTTATTGTTTCAAACTAGAGGCTGTTTATACTCAAATGAAATTTTCACAGCATCAATATGTGTCTGTTGGCTAAATGCATCTTTTTTAATCAGAATAGAGACATTTCTTCCCTGTTTCAAATCAACAGCATTTCCAGTCAGCATATTAGACATTATGCAACATTTATGCCTCCATGTGCCTTTCTCTAAGAATTGTTATATATGTCGTTCAGAGTCAGAACTCTGTGGCAACAGATCAGTCATATAAAACACAGTCAAAAGACTGGGCAAAAATCTGACAAATTTGCTGATAATAGAAATATCTTGTGCATGAATAAACTCCAGCATTGAAGACTGCTGGTTGAAGAACACTGACATCTGCCACTGAAGTCCAAGAAAGGTGAAAGAAAAACTGGGGTTTAGGTCTTCAAAAATCCATTGTTGACTGCATATCCACTCTTTCAGTATTTTAAAAAAGCCTTAGATTACCTTAACTGCAACTTAAAACATTTCTCAATGTTTTAGAAATCTTCAGCTTTGGAAATTGTTGCTGGGTGTCTAAAAGCACAGTCTAACTGTTTGCATCCTTTGGTCCCAAGAGAGATGTTTACATCATTACTGTGTGCTGCAACAGTTAGAAAATGTGATGGTTTTTACCATCGTCATGACTACTCTGCATAATTGGGGCTTAATCAGAAATGTCTCAAGGGTAGCATAATGGTACTCAGTTAGGACAGTTGTGTCATCAGGCAAAGGTTGCTCTGTAATTATATACAGAACTATGCAAATCACTTCATCCCTCTCTCCCTCTCTTTTTAAGGAGGGAAAGGTATTTTTTATTTGGGCAGATAGACAGGACAAAGGGCAAATGGTTTTAAACTGAAAGAAGTTAGGATTAGTGTTGCTGCCTGTTCTGAGCTTGCCCTCCCCCTCCCAAAGACACTTGCCTCTGCCAGGTACTCTGAACCCCTCTGTTCTAAGCGCGGGCAAAACCAAATGTAACTCAGACTCTTCAGCAGTGTCTGATTGGCCGCTCACCCCGGGTCCGCCCCCAGTCCTCCCCTTTCCCCTTCTCCAAATAAAAGAGACGATCGAGGGAGGTCCTGCCCTCTTTTGGCTCTGCTGCTCCTTCTGCCAGCATCTCTTGTCTGTTTCTTTTGAAAGCTTCTAACTGCAGGAAATTGAGCGAGCAGGGAGCTATATTTCTCCCTCTTTGCTTCTGCTGATGGTATTTGCTTTGCAGCTGATACAGGTACCGATTTTAGAGCTATTAAAGTGCTAGATCGCCCGTGCTACCTCTCAAGGCTGCTCGAGGCTTTCTAAGGCATTGATTTACAAGCGCTAGCCGGTAAAAAGCTGAAAAGATACCTCCCTCAGATTAGATCAGATGCTTAGGAAGGAATTTTTTACTCAGAGGGTGCTGAAGCACTGGAACAGGCTGCCTAGAGAAGTTGTGGATGCCTCACCCCTGGCAGTTTTGGAAGCCGTGTTAGATGGGGCTCTGAGCAACTTGATCTAGGGAATGGCATCCCTGTACACAGCAGGATGGGAACTCGGTGATCTTTAAGGTTTCTTCCAAACCAAGCCATTCCATGATTCTATGAGTCTATGATTATAAGAACAAGGGAAGGATCAGCCATCCATTCCTGTCTTTGGCTTCAGAAGTAACTTCTTATGTTAGTAACATAAGTAAGAAAAGATAAATAGTTTTAACAATCTTCCTGTGTAGTATACGCAGGGCTAGTAGGATTTGTATTCATTTAACAGTGTAGTTACATCCCATCAATTTTTAGATTCATTTTCATCTCTAGGGTCTCTGGGTAGTCAGTGTCTTATTTATCCTTGATGGTGGGACATGCAAGTAGGGACAAAAGGCTTTTTGAACTTAATCTCTTTAAGAAGTAAGATTGTCTCTGCTGCACCATATATCTCAAAACAAAACCTTGAAGGTCAAGGTTCAAACTCTGGTTCCAGTTAACATCCCTGAGAAATATCCTTTTAATGTAGAATTTGGGGCAAAAAAGAGAGAATTATAGTATACATTTTTCCATGAACAGTGAATGCAAGACTGTGTGTGTGGAGGGATGTTTATGATTTACATATTTGTGGCAGATCCTGAGTGAGAATATACAGTGCAACGGGAAGGAGAAGACTCTCAATGTTGTGAGCAGCTGTCCTCTCTAAACTAGAAGTGTTCATACCTAGCTCCTGGGAAAGGCAAGATCTCATATATTTTCTTGTGCTGAATATTTTGCTAAATAGGAACAGTGATATCTTGCTACTCAGAAAAATAACTTTTCTCCCGATAAGAACACTTGATAACAAGTGCCATGCACATACTTTCTCTACATTAAATTCTGAACATTACTTTTATTTATTTTTTTTTTTTAATCTGAAGGCAATTTATGGTTAACGTATTTATGAAACCCAAAACACTTGTCAGTATATGTTGCTCATTACAGACTCATGCTCCTAGTACCACTGGTTGCCTGAGGATGGCAATACATAACCTCTCATAATTGTTTATAGCTGGGCTGAAAGTAATTTTCTCATGGTGTAATTTATGGAGAGTGGTAGGCTCCCGTCTTCCCTGCTTTGAGCAACAGTGCCAACAGCAATCCTTAAACAACAATCCTTGTGGCTGGAATGTGCTTGTACAGAGAATGTCATGGGAACAAAGCTTCATTGCCAAAAAAATTTATCATGTAGCTTCAACAGATTCTATCCTGGCAAAAAATCAGTCCCCAGGGTTTATTAGCCAGTGGAGAAGAGGAAAAATTCTGGAAGATCTGTGTGGCTGTTTAAATAATTCTCTATATCCACAGAAGCAAGTGATGCAGCATGGCACCCCGAAAAAGATGTCTTTTTTTTTGCTGGAAGTTTATTTTGGTTCACGAGATGGGGGTGGGGAAATTTGTGTTCACAGGCATAAATATTTCTCATATCTATTTCCAGTACAGCCAAGTGAACTTGTTGGGAAAAAGATGGAAAGTCTCTTAGACATAAATCTTCCTAAGAAATTTTTTGTATGATGAATCTTTCTATAGAAAAGTATTTTATATTAATGTTATCTGAGCTCTAGGTGAGACTGCCCAGTAGATTCCATAGACATGCTTTAGTTCAGTAGTCACTGTGCTGACAACTTCACCTCTCTTCTAGTTCTTCCCTAAGCCCAACTGCAACACATCAACTGTTCCCAAAGTTCTTTCAGTGCATTTTTTAGTTTATGGTGGGACATCCAACTTTGATGTAAGCTGCTGAATTCCCAAAGAGACAAAAGTAGTAAATCATAATGAATATGAACTGCAAGCAATAGTAAACTGCACAAAAACATTGCTCTTATAATCTCATTATAATATGTTAGAAAATTTTGTGCTCTAGGGTCTCTGATTTAAAATTTGGATAAAATGCCTTACTTAATTTACAAACTCTCACACCTCTGAGCAATATGTAAAGCCATTTTCTATGCTATTAATGGTGATTATTTATAAATGACAGTTTAACTTCAAACTTTTGTACAAATACTTACTAATTTGACATGATTGGAAGAAAATTGGCTTTTGCCAATTTTTAGATTTGTTCCTGTGAGGGCATACTGTCTTGGCTGTTGATTGTCATGAGTGTGATGGTTGGATGTCCATAAAAATAAATACCATAAGAATCACTATTCATACAAATCAATGTCCATGCCCACACAAAATCCATCCTCACTAGGAAACAGAGAAGCTGGAAAGCCTGGCTCTGTTGCCAGGAATTCCTGTACAGGGAGATTTCTTGGAGTGAAAATCATCTCCATCATTGTAAATATCTCTGGTAAGTTTAGGGGAGTGAATGTGCTTTTAAGTTTCAAGTTATTTTTGGAAGGAGGAGTGAGTCATCAGTGAAAGGCCCATGACTGCGCACAAAAGAAAGGTACTTTATAAATGACCAGAGGTCTCTGCATGCTGATTCGAATGTCTCATGTCCTTATGCAATTTTTAATGCCATAGAAGTTAGTACTATATATTTCATTGCCTCAGATCTAAAGATTTTGGAGTATTTTAATTTTCACATTCCAAGTTATTTTCATGTAATTTTAAAATGTGTAAATAATTCATTGCTGAGATGACATAATGAGGGTATCACTGATGAAATGAAGATGCTGCATAAATATGATTAAAGGTTTATCAAACTATGGAAGTGTCAGCTGTACTTGGTAGAAGTGCTAGACAGTTTGTGACAGGCCTTTTTTAAAAGGACTATAGGTTTTTTTCTCCATAGATTTTTCACAAGTAAGTAGAAAACCTGTGTGAGAAACAGGTGCTCTTTGGTATGATGTGCACCAGGGAAAAAAAATGTGAATTAACAAATAACCAATTTACTTCCTATTTTAATTCATAATAAATAGCACCAACATCCCATGACTATTCTTTTTGTTCTAATAGTTATTAATCTGAATGGCATTTGTGAACGTCAGTATAATCTGTACAAGAACAATGAAATCAAAAAGCATACAAGAATAAATAAAGGTATTTTTACAAATGAAAACTCAGAAAATTGTTTCATTTCTTTTGTTTCTAGAGAATCTCTCTTTCCTGCTTTAACCTGTTGTTTTGGGAGCCTGTGGACACTAATTAGGAAGTTGAAAAGTCAAGCGCCTCTGGTCATCTTGACTTGAGGCTATTTTTTGGCATGCCTGGTTCTGATGGTGCCAAACAATTGCACAGTTTAATCCAAATATGACATTTCCTATTAAATGCCAAAATGTGCATCTGTGCTCCTGCAAGAAAACCATTGGAATGTACTGCCCAGAGAGGTGGTGGAGCCATGGTTCCTGAAGGTGTTCAAGAAACAGCCGGATGTGACGCTTCGTGCTCTGGTTTAGTTGACAAGGTAGTGATCAGTCAAAGGTATGACTGAATGAGTATGACTCAGTGACTGAAGAGGTCTTTTTCAACCTAAAGGATTCTGTGATTCTGTGATTTTTCCTAGGATCTGTGAGTGAAAAATGGCAGAGCTGAGACCATGATATTTCAAGTGAAAGTCACCACATATCTTTCATCTTAAAATAAGGATAATGAAATTGAAATTAAAGTGCTTACATTTAAGTAGTAAACATACAACCGGATTCAAATGAAACAAAATATGTAGTGGGGATAATGGGATTATGTATCTAACGATCACTTAATGGTTATGTAAGCATGAATAACTCACTACACACATAGCTCAATTAGCATATAATAAATATCTGTAAACAACATTTACTGTCACTTGTCTATCTCCTCCTTCTAGAGAAAATGTTAATAATGCCAACGACTACAGGAAAATAATGGCTAATTATTCTTCTGCAAATACTGATTTAGAGAGTCCTGTGAAACAAAGGGCTCATTTGTTTGTATCTTATTCAGGTTAGAAGGTTTTCTCTTAGCATGCGTTTTTTTTTGTTTAGCCTGCCCTGATGAACTTTTCAAATGTTTTCAAAAAGTGATTGTTGTTGGTTAGTTGATGAGATCTCTTGCTAAGGGAAGTTCTGCTGGAGATTCTCCAGGTCAACATTTTTCCTGGAGCTAGAGATTGAAAATTTAAAAAAATAATTTCAGGACAGTCATACTTACATTTTCTCTAATATTAAGTACAGACTAATGCTATTCTCTAATATTATATACAAAACTTTATTTCATGAAAATTAGAAAATAAGCTGTTTATGCTTTGAGGAGAGCTGTTTGGAGAAAGGAAAAAAAAAGCACATTGCAGCCAAGGACAAGTCCTGTTACTATTACTGGTAGCTATGTTATTTCTGAAATGGAGGAATAGGACTCCCACATGTATACAGTTCAGACAATAATATATATTTTTAGTCAATACAGTAAAACACAATTTTCTCCTCTGGCAACCATGTAAGTCTCTTTAGCTTATGGTTTCTTTCTTGATATCCAAGTGAAATAACATCAGGGTGAAAGCTAAGATAAAAATCCATCTGGATTCAGTAATTTATAAATCCAGGAAGCAGGAACAGCTTTGATAAAAAGAGCCAGGTTCCTACTGTCAACATTTTTTTTTGTATTCTTCTGCCATGAGCAAAGCTGAAGCTTATGAAATCTGTTGCTGTTTGTAATGCAGTCTGCATTCTCTAAAGGGTAAAGATAAAAGAAAAAAGAGTTCACAAATTATTTTGTTTGATATGTTATTCTAAAAATACTTTTTCTGCCATGAGATAGATTGGCAAGGGATAATACAAGACAAGGACTGTTTGTATTTATTTGCTTTAATATAGTACTTGGTCTCCAGAAACAGTGGAGCATGTGGATGTAGTTGAATATTTGCATGGAGTCCAGCCTTGCTCCCTTGACCAGCCTTGCTCCCTCTCAGTCAGCAGAGATGTCACCAACAGGAAATGAATCAGATGCCATGTGCACTGCAACGAAAGACAAGTAAAAAGGACAATTAAAAAACTGTTGCTTCTTGAGTTTATATTACCAGCTAGGTGTAGTCTCACTTTGAGGTAAATATTTTTAAAAAATAATTTTAAAAAGCTAAATGTATTAATAGTATTAATAAACTCTAAGTAGGCTGAAGGGAATTGCAGGGCATCCAGTTATACCACATGCAGATGGAAGGCTTGAACTTCTCTTGTAGATGCTGATATGGGTTAGATGGGTGGACAGTGACGTGGATTGGACACGCCTGAGCAGCTGGTCCCAAACAGAACTAATCAGCAACACGAAGTCCTGCAGACAAGGCACTAGTGGGGTATCCTAGGGGTTGCTGCTGAGGCTGATGTTATAACCCGTTCATTAACTATATGGATGGTGGGACAGTGTGGACCTTCAGGCAGTTTGCAGATGATACAAAATTGGAAAGAGAGGTGGCTGCACCAGATGGGTGTGCTGTCATTCAGAGGGACCTGGACAAGTTGGAGAATTGTGTAGTCAGGAATTTTATGAAGTTCAGCAAGAAAAACAATCAAGCCCTGAACCTCAGAGAAATAACCCCCCAGGCATAGCACAGGCCGAGGGACAAACAGCTGGAAAACAGCTTGGAAATGTCCCTCTGGCATTGCTCCCAACACTCGTTCTGTCCTCTTTTAGCCAGCTTAGACCTCTGAAGCTGATGTACTGATCCATCTGAAAAGAAACTGTATTTTTTAGAGTTAATTTTCATCTAGATATAGCTCCTTCCTTAGCCACACAAAAACTAGTACAAGGGAAATTACACCGACAGGCAAAAGGAATAAAGAGGGAACAGGTGGGATCAGAAACTTGTGTTGCATCTAAGTGACCATGTAATTATAGGCTGAATGTGCGTACCATCTGTCAGAGAAAAATTTTGAACATCATCTGCAAAAGAGGTATTATTCTTTCATGCAAATTACAATATCATGAAATTGTCTTTTCCACAGAATTCTTGACAGTGCTTCTTTGTCAAATAGTTCTTCAGTGATAAGTTTTTCACTAAAAGGTGATTTGAAATAGCTTATAGTTTTTCTAAGACAGAATGTCCTATGTCCTGGATTTATTTCAAGACACATAAATAAAATGGGGCCATAATATTAAAATACATACATTTTCAGCTTGTTTGGTTTCCAGAGCCATCAAGTTAAAGTCCTAAGCAGTGCATGCAACCGTGCTGGTTTTTCACTGACGGTAAAATATTATCTGAATTTGTGCAAACAGAAACACAAATAAAAGATTATGACAAGAGATATGAGCATTGCAGTGAGGATGAAAAGAAGATACAGTGCATATAGTAAGAAGAAAGAGACTGACGTGAGTGTTTAGAAGGTTAAAATGTATTATAAAATTATGTTGGATCAAAGAGTACAATATATGTACCCTAACTTAAGGAGCCAAAATCATATATTTAAGTTTAATTTAGTCATTGTGCTTTTCCGTCCCATCCCATGAAGAGAAGTAAGACTCCACAGAGGGCAATTAATCTCAATCCATGATGTTTGCCTAAAGAGTCAGAGAATTTATGCTCTGGAAGTACCTATTTCACTCCATGCCATGTAACAGTTTCTTAACCTCTCATTCTCATTCACTGATTCCAAGTCTATTTTCACAAGGAATAGCTAAACCAACACTAGAACATGTCTGCACATACAAGGGCGACAGGAGAGAAGAGAAAACAAAAGGCAAATTTAGACAGTAGATGCCTCTTCCGTTTCAGCTCCTGGGATATGGAAGAGTTTAGTACTGCAGTTTTGCAGTTGATTTCAAAACTAAAAGAAAACCAAACCAGTAGAGTCCATTGTTATTAACAGGCAGCAGTTCTGAAGGCAATGATTAGAGTTTCCACTTAAATACTTTTGCCTTCAATAAGTTCTTCTGGTTTTTTATGCATCTCCCATGAGGAAACCATATCTATGCCGAAAGGTTTGCCTGAAATCTAGACAGCAATCAGCTCAAGCCATTAAAATGGTACTCCATGTCATCAAACATGCGGTGAAAGTTTATTACAATATTGAGTTCAGCAAATAAATCAAGCCTTACCCAGTGCAATCCATAAAATTAATCAGGCACAATCTACCCCATACAGCTTAGCAATCATCATTGCAGAGGTTTTAAAAAATAAACACTTTTGAGCTATTAAATATGTATTTATATTTTTGTATCAGTTTAACAGTTGAATTAGTATAGTTTTAAACTCTTCATACAGTCTCATTTTCTCAAACATCTGGATAAAAAAAACTCATTGAAGGAGTGAGGAAAGATAACCATCCACCATGTAAAATTCCACTTTACCTTTTACTTCTCCTTAGGTTATGTACTAAAAGCAGCCCTTGAAGGGTTGCTGTGAAGCAGCCCTCTGATTACTTCTGAAAATGGCTCAGTATGATTTATCATCTCTAGAAATATTGACAAAACTCTTGATTTGAAGATCAGATCCCAAGAAGATGGAGACAATGTGTTCAAATAGCAAAGCTCGACAATGCATTCTCATTAGCATGAACACTCCAGAAAGAGCTACTCTTCCTATTCCTTACAGTTCCCAGTGGCTGCTGCAGATTAACTCTGCATCCAGAGGCAGCTGCTATTCTGTCCCATCTTCCTAGTTTCTACACTTCCTTCCAACGCTGCCACAAAAGTACACTGAGTGCCATTGGAATTGTGACTCTCCTGTCAATGCATCAATTTCATAATAAATGGAGTTTCGAACAGGTGGGTGTTTGTTCATCACTCATCCAGTATGGCAGATGGAAGCATGGAGTGGAGGTAGTCAGTGCAGGGAAGGAGAACTGCTGTGAGTGCTGAGGAGGAGAAGTATGTGTCTGTCTATCACAGCTGTTAGTAATGCTGGGCACATTGTCCCTATGCTGATGTTACCACAGTTTTTGTCACCTATTCATGGGCGATAATTATTCACTGGCTATTTGTTTTCACTATCAGCTGTAAATAAGTTACACAACCAATAGACAACAGCATCATGTAATCAAGTAATGATCAGTCCCCCAGGTAAAATTATAATTGTATGAAATTATCCTGCCATTACTTTTTAATAGGCTGCCTAATTAAGGCAATATATCTTAATATATTGAATCCTTGTTGAGTCACAAAATAATTGATATATTGAATCCTTGTTGAGTCACAAAGTAATAACTCTGTAAGAAAAATGTAGAGGTTGCTAAGGATTATGTTGAGGCTGGTGAAGCTGTTTCTGACAGCTCCCAAATGAGCTCTAATATATTGTATAGCCATTATTAAATTGGCATCATATGCCTTGAGATTCCTATTTGGTAATAATTTCTACATGCTTGCCTTTTTATAACAGTGGTTCTTAATAGATAATGAAAGTTAGAAAGAGGTAATAGAACATATTGCAAGGCCTAGAGAAACTTAAACTTCTCTCAACAAAACCAGCAGCAGTTGTGAGAGCACATAATGGAAAACAACCAGATATGGGGTCTGACTGGAAAATCACTTTGCAGCTAGAAAGTTTCAGATGGATATTACTTTGTCAATGAATCAAGTTTTGTATAGACTTAGCTAAAAGTCAGAAGTGTTTGCTACATGTTATGACAGCACTTTGATGCCAAAGACTCCCTTCTATTAACAAAACAATTTGAAAAAATGGATTCCAGTACAAAAAACCCTTGGACTGTAGTCACCCAGTTGTGTACCATGGCTGACTGACCATCTTCTGCATACGTTTGTACATTATTTACCATTCCAGTGGTACTTCTGAAGAGATGTCACAAATCCTATCCAATTATGAGAGGAAAACAAAAAACTTATATTCTGTACCAAAAAGATAAGGAATGAGAACTGTGAAATAAAATTGATCCAAACAAACTTAAGAATTGTGAAGTTAAGCTCAATTACTTTAGAACATATCTATAATTAGGTATGCAAAAGTCCTGTGTCATTATTGATCCACACTCTTGACATTTATTTCTTGCATGTAATTTCCCTGCATTCATAATACAGCCCCTGAAATGGGTGAGTTTTTCCTTTTCCAGAGAGTGTATTCACCAGATGAACTTCTCCCTGAAGGGAAGTTATACCAAAGCTTGCTTCAGCATTTTCTAGAAATGGCTATGTAGACACAGTATTTAATTTTGGAGCCAACATAGAAAAACAAACAAACAACAAAACCAACCAAAAAAAATTGAAAAGGAAATTTAGATTATCCTTGGGAACATAGTCCAATTTAGAAAATCACTGTTCATAGTCTGAATTGGGTACCACTCATAGCATACCATACCATAACCTTAGTTTTCTTGGTCAGTTTTGCAGGTGGTATCCCATACTATTAACCAAAGAAGTCCTTGCAAGTAAGTGAAATACTACAAATTGTAGGAAATAGGTATCTCCTGCAGCTTTACACAATTTTCAAGTAAGTGTAGGTCTGGTCCGAGGTGAGTTCAGATGCTTTTAACCTATCATAGGGTAAATAGAAACAGCAGGAGGAGTGTAAAAAAGTTGGTCCTTATATTAGATAAGCATAGCAACAGCACAAATAGGGATCTAGATTGCAGCAACAGCCCTGTAAGAGCTATTTGAAGCCTATGTGGCAGCCAGGCAGCGAGATTAAAACTGTAATCAGTCACACAGGAGAGGAAAGAAAAGAGAGCAGATATTTTCTTCTGTGTATTTTCCTTGGTGATTCTTATTTGGTGATAGGATTTTAAGGCTACTGTGTGAAGTTTCCTTTTCTAGTTACTGAAGGCTACCAAAAAGCAATGGAAAGAATTTTTCTCTAGGCTTAAACAATGAATTACTTACTTTTAGGGTCTCTGTCCCAAATGAAAATTGAGCAGAGATCCTTTGAAGCCCATGACTCAGTTCTTTTAGAGCCCTTCCACTTTGAAAAATATTTAAAGGGAAAATAATTGAATCCAGTGATTAATTGATTTAAAATGAAAAGAAACCCCAAAACATCAAGACTATATTTACTTAAAATCATCTGGCCAAATATATGTGCTTAATAATCAACATCATCTGTTCAGGAATTAAGTTGTGACTGGGATTTTAGGTGTCCATAGCGGACAGTACTAATGCACCTGAAACTGATAGCTGACCTGCAAGATTTAAAAACCCAGAAATGGAGTAAAAATAAGCTTATTTTACATATGGGTTTTTCATGTTTATCGATATTATTGCTATAAGTACAAGTTTGCAGTTTATAGGAAAGGAAATTATAGAATTGCAGTCTTTAAAGAAAATGTTTTTACTGCAGATCCACAAAACGAAGCGGAGGAGGGGGAGGAGGAAGGGAGGAAGGGTGGGATGATTTGTAGCTGAAAAATACATCTTATTCTGATGGTTATCAAAGATATTGTATGAGGAATTCACTTAGGATAGGTAAGGATAGAAATTATAGCAACACATTTGTTTAGAAGCATCTTGAAAAGTAACAAAATCTGTAATTTACTACACACATGAGCAAAATCAGGTCTATTTAGGAAAGCTGTAGCTATGTGCCTTACCAGGTGTCAGCGTGCAGGAGGGAGGGTTTAACTGAAAGATGATCTCTCTAAGAGACTGTCTATTGGCTGAGGGCTGTCTGTTTATTTTCCATATTCAAGGTGTAAATAGGCATCTCTACATGTTTGTGGTGGCTGTAGATGCACAAGGTGCATCAACAACACTGAGAGTCTTACATTATTTATTTCTGGTTTCCCATTCCCAATGTGGTAATTGTAGCTTGCTTGAAGAATTGTCTTCTTTGGTTCCTTAAATTTTCTAGTGTTTATTATGGGGAAAAATAGCAAAAGGATACCTACTTGTATTTCATATAAATTAGTATTTTCTTTACACAGTTCAAGTATTCAAGCAGATTTAGATAGACTATAGGGAAAGCTGAATTTCTGCCCTTGCTGTCTGTGGTCTGTACAGTAGCAGTGACATGAACACCATGAAACTCACTGAACCATTGGTCTTATAGGAATTGTGTCTTTTTTTACCATTTGTGAATTTCTTCTTTTGAGAGCTGGGAGTTAAAAAAAAAAAAGTGAATAAAACAGACTGTCAGTGTTCATCTTATGTAAACTTCTTTATTCCTATTCTCTGGGTGTGAGTGTCAAAGCATGGCAGGTGTCAGAGAAAGGAACATTTTACTTTGTTAAGCTTACATCTTGGAAACTTCAAATGAAAGCTAGAACCACTGGGTTGTGTGAGAAGCAGTTGAAGCCCATTCAGCTGCAGTTCTGGTTAGAAATTTTCCAGAAAGCAACTTTGTGTCGGAAAACACTGATATTAATTTCTGCAAGTTTTAGACAGAAGCAGGTCCCAGGCCCACCAGCAAAGTCTCACACATGGTAAAGAACACCCAAATTAACAACACTACATGTCTTAATGAAGGAAAGTGCCAAAAT
Source organism: Corvus hawaiiensis (assembly GCF_020740725.1). NCBI lineage: Eukaryota > Metazoa > Chordata > Aves > Passeriformes > Corvidae > Corvus > Corvus hawaiiensis. The sequence goes on from NC_063216.1 coordinate 48,243,187, forward strand.
ACAGAAGACTAGGTTTGTGTCCAGATGGAAATGCCACCATTCCTTTTCCTCTGCTGACATAATTTATTTTTGTATTGCTAACTATTCACAGGATCAGGGACAAATCAGTTTTGGAATCCACTTTATCTGTGGAAGGAAGGAAAAACAATATCGAAATGATACTGAGGTTTGGTTAAGAAGACACAAGTGTTAATGATAGCCAATTTAATAGAAAGACAATTGAGACCTTTTGAGGAATGTAACTATTTGTGTAAAAACACTCAAAAATTAAAATTTTTAACTATGGTATAACATACCTGTGGTAGTTTCATTAACATATTTTTAACTTGTTAGCCTATAAACCAAGAGGTCATTTTAAATTCACTGATCTATTATTTGCATGCTTTTAGTTCTGTTTTCCTCTAGGAGCTGATAATCGTAATGCTGATGGGAGCGAAAGTACAAGGAAAAAAATACTTTCAATGTTTACATTTATGTTTTTTTTTAATGTTACATTTTGATTTTTTTATTTATTAAATCAGCTTTTCAGCACCAGAATAAATTGTGCTTAAAGATTAAATTTCTTAAATCCACTGCAATTTTTTGAGCTGTAACTTAGGCCTTACTGTCAGTTCTCTGAATTTTCTGCATAAAAGTAACTCAATGCCTGCTAAAGGAAAACAGAGCATTATGCATCAGATGGAAATGGCCTCTGGGAAAATATTATTCATATTTTACCATTTGTCCTACTATTACTCATCTCATTAAAGGTGAAGAAAATAAATCTCATCTTTCCATTTTACTATCATACTACTCAGAAATGAGGCATGCTGTATTCTATTTTGTCTCAGAAAGGTCATTTCATTTTAAAGTTGTTTTTTTCTTCAGTGTTTGAAAATATTTTTTGAGTAAGGAATCATTTCAGGTGACAAATTAGAATAAAAATAATATTCCTTTTCTAAATCACAGAATTTTTTTGAAATTTCAGCTTGTATTCCAGCTGTCAGGTCCTTGAAGTACTGCAAAATTCAATAGTTTTGTTGAGAAACTGTATAAACTAAAATTAAAATTGCAGTTTATAATAGAAATAAAATGGACTTGCAGAAGAGATAAAAAAGTTCAGGTGACATTCTTTCAGTCTTTCTGCAGCACCTATTCTAACCACTAAGGAACACAGAGAGGTTTACACCCTCATATTTGGCAGGTATATGCAAGGAAAATCCAAGATATTTTACTGTCAAGTGAATGTATTTAAGTGGAGTAGATTTCTAGAATAGTTTCACTGTGTGAGAAAGAAAACTGCTCTTTTTCTATTCCAGGCTAGCTCCTTAAAAACTCAGATGTCAGCAACACATCAAAGTGACAAGGTCCCTCCAGACTGAGTGACCAAGAGGCAGAGGTTTATCTCCCAGAAGCAAGGCAAGGGGGCACTGAGCCTGCTACTCCATCCTTCTATGCTACTCCAGAGACAGACCTGCTTGGCTGTTCCTCCATCTTTTCTCTTTATTTTCTATTTGTCTTCTGTTTATACTGCAAAAGTTAACTGCTAAAACTGAAAAAAAAAAAAAATTTGCAGGTAGTGTGCAATTCTCAATCAGAAAATCACTGTGTGAGAAGAAATAAAGCTGGAGTCCTTCAAGGGCATCTATTAAATAATTGGTTTCTTTTACTATCTTTGATAATTATAGAGGATGAATTCCAGTGGACATTCTTCTGATCACTAAAAGCAGAAAATACAAACAAAATCTAATATTATGTGTCTTAGGTTGCAACGAGGCAAAAAAGAATGTATTCTATCACCGTCTGTTAAAACCAGGTGGGGCAGTGTTCCTTATCTCTTCTGTGACACACCCCTGGTAACTCCCTCTAGGGGATATCTTCTGTTAATGGGCATCAAGCCTCACTGCATGACTCATAAAATTACATCATCCCATTGTGAGATGCTCTGATCAGAGGAAGCATTCCTACCTGGATATAATCTGAGGTTTGGAACAGCACAGCCAGCTCTTACCTACTGGGTTCCCAGAGGGCAAGACCTCTATAACCACCGCTGAACTGTCAGAGGAGGGCCAGACCTCTCTACAAAATCACTGCTTCAACAGAACCATATCTATCACTTCAGGAGGACTGCAACCACCATTTAATTGGACTGCTACCACCACCCTGACCGACAGGGTGTCAGGTCGTATCCTGACTCTGTCACTGTTTCTGTACTACTGCATTTATTTTTAATTTTCCTATTAAATTGTAGTTCTGATTTTGAGTCTCTCACTGGCTTGCTTTCAAACTAGCGCACTATGCTTGAGAAATTCAATGGCAAGAAAGAGGTCTAGACAGTCTACTAGGGAAAATAAAGACTCTGGAGAAAAAATGCAAGGCTAGCCAATAAGGGAAGGCTTTTTAAAACCCACTGTATGTATGCATATATATTTCTAAACTTGGAAAAGAAAGATGATATATTCCTACTGTATAATGATGGACTTCCTTAACTTTAAGTAATCATCAGGAAAGTAAGGTGGTATCTACTCTGACTATTTCAAGTTCAGGATATTTGTACTTGAAGCCCAAAGAGTTGTCTGAAGAAAGAGTCAACTCATTGGTAACTTTTAATTACCTTAAATTACTTGGCAGTTCCAAAGACTGTAAATCCACTAAAGCTACAACAGTGTTGATAAATGCCAAGTGGGGTGATTTCAGAGTTACCCCAGGCTGTATCTGCTTTTTCATCAATCCACGGAGAGATGATAGGAAAATTGACAGGACTTTTCATTTTATATATGACTGCTCAACAAGCATTTTAATAATGCTCATAGACAAAATTTTTAAGAGCAGAGATATTATCAAAGAAAATTGCTTTCATTCTTTGAGATACTAATTTTTCAATAATAGTGCCTAATAAACATAGTTGAGAAGTGGCAGAAGATTTTGTATGCCACTAATGTGACATTCTGTTTAAAAGACTACACCACACAATCACAGTAGAGCATAAATGAATGAACAACTGGCAGAGAGAGAAAATGTCAGTGATACATCAGCTTTATACAAAGGCTTTCTTGTAGATGCTTCTGGGAATGACCTTGTCCTATGAATTGAGTTCAACAGTCTTTATTAATGAAATTGAGACAACCATGAAATCACAGAAAATACACAGGTAAGAAGGAATACTTAGGGGATAAATGAGAAAGAGAAGATGACGACCATATTATATGATCCAGTTACTTTCTTTATAGTTGACAAGTCAGTCCTGCAAAATACAATTTAAAAATATCAATTAATACAAAAAAAATAATATAAGCCTTCCTGGTTTTTAGACCTGTTGGAGTGTAGGTCCACAAAGATGATCAGAGGGGTGGAGCACCTCCCCTATGAAGACAGGCTCAGAGAGTTGAGGTTGCTCAGCCTGGAGAAGAGAAGGCTCCAGGGACACAGAGCACGTTCTAGTAGATAAAGGGAGGCAAGGAGAGCTGGAGAGAAACTGTTTCCAAGGGCATGTAGTGATAGGGCAATGGGGAATGGCTTTAAACTGAGAGTAGATTTAGACTGGCTGTTAGGAAGCCTTTATGGTAAGGGTGGTGAGGCACTGGAGTGGGTTGTCTGGAGAAGTTTTTGATGCCCCACCCCTGGCAGTGTTCAAGGTCAGGCTGGATGGGGCTCTGAGCAACCTGGTCTAGTGAACGGCATCCCTGCCCATGGCAGAGGGGTTGAAACTAGATGATCTTTAATATCCCTTCCTACCCATTCTATGATTCTTTGGGGTCTAGCTTAGGATTCTGTTTTAGTCAGCAAAATGTGCTAAAATGATTCTGTAGGATATATGTCTATATAGGGAAGCGCAGTATCTCTGCAACACAACAGTGCTTAGACCAACATTAAAATGCTCTATACATTCCATAACAGATATTGTATTTATATTTATTAAACTAATATTTAGAAATACAGGCACCTATTTTTGTGTGTGTGTATATATAGATATGATTATTAAATAGATTACTCTTTTAGCTGTCATGTATAATTCATAAATCAAAAGAAGCTATGTAATGCTAAAGGAATTTCTAATATGGTGGAGACTGATGTATAAGAACAAGTGCTGTGTTGAAATTGAATCAAGGCATGTTTGAATGAAAAGCAAGGCATTATTTCTTAACAGGGAGGACCATTTTTCTACTGAATCAAAATACCAAGACAAGCACAATTTTTACACATCTTCAGATCAAGACCAAATGCCTTTAGAAAAGATTTACTTCAGTTAAATGGGAGTTAATGGAGTTTGATATAAGCAAAATGCAACTTTCTGATACATGAGAGGTCAGACTAGATGATCTAATGGTCTTTGCAGTTACTCAAATGGAAAAAATAAAACCCATACAACACAGAGGTGATTTTGATAAAATCCACAACATATGTGTGTGTATATATAAAATCTCAAAAGCAGCATACAGCTACCTATAACATAACCACACACAGAAAATGGAGTCAATGTTCTCATAGACTAAACTAATAAGAAAACCAAGGCACAACCCAAAGAAATTACATGATATATTGCTTAATTACCAGCACACCTGCTGTCATGGTTTAGCTGTTTAGTATTGTTATAGCCTATTTAAAACAGTGCCAGGCACAGTTCAAGAGGATTGTGTGACAAGCACTGTTCCCAGCAGGGCATTATGACTGCAGCCACAGTCTTTCCACAAAAAATTGTTTTGGTGGGAAGAAGTTAGCCATATACTTTCATTTGACCTCTCAGTTTTTTAGAACCATAATCTAGTCTTGTTTTTCATTTTATCTGAGACTCAGAGTTGAATGGGAAAAAGTGATTGTTCACCAGTGGTCCCATTAACTGCAGACTCCAATGTCCATGCCTGAGGTAATGTCCCTTCCAGATGATCACATTAAGCATTTTACATTTTCTAGGTAATTGACAAAGTTTAGTCAAATTGGACAAATCAGAGCTGCTGCTCTCACCTTTGGTTCTGCTCTTAGGAAAGATGGTAAATCATGAGTGCTGCTAAAGTGCCCAGAGCTAATTTTACAGATCAATATATCTTGAGTTTTTCTCATATAGTCCTGAATCCTGACTGAGAGAAAACTCAGACCACAGAAATGCCCTACAGAAATTTGTCCAGGCTCTTTCATGGGGCACCCCTGGAGGTCATTTCTACAGACATGCTGTTAAGGTGTCAGAGAGGAGTTTACGGAACAAAACTGAAATTTTTCATTTCCCTCCTCCCTTTCATCCAATAATCCTGAATTTAGATTAGAGATGGATTTGAAGTGCTTGTAATCCTTGCCCAAATGCCCCCCTTCCTCTGACACCATGACCTAACCATCAGTGGGATGAATTCTTGGTCCCATCCATTGGAGCTGCGTACCTGCATGTGCAGTACATATCCTTCGCATTAACTTGCCCAGGAATGCACAAAACTCAGTAGTGTCTTGCAAAGGAAAGCTGGGCACGGGAAAGACTTGGCAAAAATCTTCAGGGCAATTGCTCTGGTCTTTCCTGGCATAGAGTTAATTTTCTTTTTAGTAACTGGTACAGTTCTATGTTTGGGATTTAGTATGAGAATAATGTTGGTAATACACTGATGCTTTAGTTGCTTCTGAGTAGTGCTTACCCTAAGTAAGGACTTTTTCATTTTCCATGTTCTGCCAGTGAGAAGCTGCACAAGAAGCCTTGAGGGAGCATGAACAAGACACAATTGGCAGAAGGTCTATTCCATACCATAGAACATCAAGCTCAGAATGTAAAATGGGAGAAATTGGCTGGGAGGGATGATCACTGCTCAAAGACAGGCTGGGCACTGCCAGTGTTTGAGCAATTGGACTGTGCATCCATCCCTTGTTTCTTTTGTGTTTTATTCCTCTCTTCCTCCTTTTCATTACAATTATTATTTTTATTATTATAATTATTACTATTGTTATATTTTATTTTGTTTCAGTTATTAAACTATTCTTAACCCGCAAAACTTACTCTATTTTTCTGATTCTTCTCCTCAGGGAGGGGTTGGGGAGGGCAGTGACCAAGTAGCTGTGTCGTTCTTAGTTGCTGCCTGGGCTTAAACCACAACAGCAATCTTTCCTGAGAGACATGTGTGATGAGTCCCTCACTCCCATCTGAGTGCCCTCACCATTGGGCAAAAAAGTGAAAATTGTTTTCTGTATTGTTTCACATTGAGTTACAGTTTTCTGGTTCCTTATGGAGCTCTTTTCAGTTTAGTTGGACTAATAACAATAGTTTTGTGCAACAAAAGAGAACATAAAATTAATTTCTAGTTTATAATGGTTAGCTGCCAATCCCAAATGATAACGAAAAAATCAAAAACAGGGTTCTTTGACATTTAGTGTGAGTTCATTTTCTCTGTATCTGTGAAATAAATTGAGTGGAGCAGGTAATTTAAACAATCTTGAAAACTCAAATAACAATTTGGAATGGGATTAAATGTTTAAAAATTAAGTTTTATAGATGGAGCTGTGGGAGAATGTAATACCTTATCAAGAAAATGTTAAAAATAAAGCACATGAATGTATTTGAAAAAATAATTCTTGGTTAAGAACCAGTAGCAGATGGAAACATTTATTCACTGAAGACATTACACATTCATTCATGGAGACACAGATGCTACTCAGACTGATGTGATGTACATTAGCCATAAATTAATAAAAATAGATTTAAACATTACTTTTTTTGCCTGTTTAAAAATGTGTTGTTGAGTTTAAAATCATTACGCTTGTTGAGAGATTTGAAAAAACTGACTAAAAATATTGCAGCTCTGCTCTATGCTTCTTTATGGATAGCAGAGGCAATGCATGGAGGTGAGTGATCAAACTGAGACAGAGACAGCTTAAGTGGCAGATCTGTGACCATAGATCAAAAAAAAAGTTTGGGATTTTAGCCTGTTCTTGCTGTGGAGCAAAGGGGGCAGTAGTCCTCAACTGCCCATAGGCAGTTGTGAAGATACTTAAGGCTGCCAACTAATTGCTCTTTTGCCTTGGAGGAAGGAGAAGCTTCTCTTCTTTGGCCAAGGACTTGTGGCTGCAATTAATCCATGTATAGGCTTACATTCAGAAAAACTCAATACAAAGCAAACCACTAAAAAATTAATTTAGCTATGACACAGGTTAAATACTCTCCCAATTATTTAACCCCTGAAGACATTAGTGTGTCTAATAATAATTTCCAGCCTAACAATGGGCATCAATGAAGAGCAGTGTTGATCCTCAGGAGGATGCTTTGATTGTATCTTTGTTTTCTTTAAGTGAAACAAGAGCACTGAGTATTGCTTATTCTGCTGGCACAATTGCAGTTAACTGAAACCCATTATAGGATTGCGAGTCATTATGTTTAACTTCATTCTGAAAATAGATGGAGCATTTTGAATTGTATGTATAGAATAATTTGCGTCATACATCTCAGGAATACAGGAAATCTATATAATTCATTATTTCAGCCTTTTTTTATTATATAGATCCATGTGTTTTCTTGTTAAGGTAAAGTTTATACTGCCTTTGGACTATCAGAGAGTGAAAAGGGAAAGAAAGCCCTTAAAGATAAATGCATCATTAAAACAAAACCAAACAGAAATCCCTTTGGTTGTGGAATGATGCCATGAGCTTGCTATGATGGCTATTTCTTGGAAGACTGCAATATCCACAAGACTGTGGATATAATATTACAGGATCTAGAGACATTTAGTAATCTCTTTTTTAATCAATATGTCTAAAAAAAAAAAGCAGTGGCAATACTGTTTATACTGTTTTAGGCATTGACATCAAAGAACACTAATGTATTCACAATGCAGAAAAATGTAGTGTGCTTTCACAGTATGGGGGGACACTTTTGCCCTGAGAGAAAAGACAAATTTAATTATCCTGTAACTGGACAGTTGCATTTTGTCTCACTTGGCTTAATAGATAAGGGCAAGGAAAGTTATGACTTCACAGTACTCAAGAAATGAAAAAATATTTGAGGATACTGAAGACGTATCCGCATCTGTTCACATAAGGGAGTTCTGAAGCTTGAAGCACAAGAAAATTTGGTAAATAGATATCCAAGCTAGTTTCACACAAGCTAGCTTGCATCCAGAAGCAGCACAGCCATGTGCATGCAGCCTGTTGTAACTTCTGAGCACAGCTCTCAGCTGCTCACTGCTGCTCCAGCCACTTGCTTTACCCATCGGTGTAATGGGCTACTGAACTCAGCCATGTGGGCCAGCAGTCATGGAGGAGTCTACACTGTGTGCATCTGTGGTGTCAACACAAGCTTTATTTCCTGAAAGATATTATCAAATGGAAAACCTGGCAATGTGGAGGGAGACTTGACTTTTGCGGACTGCTGACTGAAAACTCTGATAGAATACTTTCTCTACGAATAAGTGAGATAATTGTCTTTACAATATAAAAGCCATTCCTGGATTAGGAATGAATATGCAAAATAGTCAGGAGTAAAATTATATTAAAAAATAGGACAATATTTTTGACTATCAGAGCAGTAGAAATCAGAAGCCATCTCTCTGCAGTGATGGATAGCAGTAATTAGCAGCTTCCCTCTTCTGTCTTTGACTGGACTGCACAGAAGTGGGTGCTTTGATGGAGGCTACTTCCTAGAGATTCTAGCATTTGCTATCTTTAAGGCAGAATGAGAGGCAAATGAGAAAAAGAATTAATCTGACCTTTTTTTTTGTTCTTTATGAAACTAGTTATAAACAGGATGCACATATTTCTGTTATTTCTTTTCTGGGTAGGTGTAAACTTCCAATACCTCTCTGCCGGAAAAGGACAAAAACTCCCCAGCCAGGTGCCAGACTAAGCTAGGTGTCAGTGTGGGACAGTGGGTGGAACAACAGCTGGAAGGCAAACTTCTTTGTTTGAATCACAGAAGATTAACATGGGCTTGGCATGTAATACAGATGTTGTTCCCATGTAACAGAATCACCTCAGTCCTCTACACAAACTCCCCTCAAAACTTCCCAGCCATTTGTGTTTCACACAGAAATCAGACTGCAACAAAACCTCAACAACCTTATAGCCTTTATAACAGAGGTGCAAAAAACCTCTGGAGTTTTGGTGCATTGTATCTTCTGTCAGGGACAGCATGAAATATCCAAAGCAGCTAAAAGTTTAAGAAATTTCTTGGCATAAAAACACAAGTGCAATGGAATGCCTTAGCTGAAATATTTTCTTACTTTAGTTCTTTAGAGTGTTATTTCTTAAAGTATTTAGAAAAATACCTACACTTAAATTGAGGTGGCCATCAGAGTACCAGGACTGTATGAACCAAAACTTCCCTGACTGCATGAACATGCAATATTGTTTTATTTTCACTAACTACTTCAGTCCATCATGCTGTGAAAATAACAAACAGAATAAAATAGATTAAGTACAAAAATGTAAAAAACCCAAGAAAATCACAGGAGGAAGATTTGCAATAAAAATCCATTCTACTAAATTCTGGACAGTCTATTGATATCTTAAATTGTGAGACAACGTTGGCCACAAGTTACAGTTTTGAGATATATCAAACTACTGCAAATAGCTGTCCTTTAACAGCAGTTCAGTAGGACCAGAAAAGATACACCTTAGACAGGTTTGAGAGATTGTCTTTTCTGAACTGGTTGCTCCTAGGCTTGATTTTATAAAAGCAGAAGCTATGTCATGCAGTAGAGTGTGGTTTCGGACTGCAGGTATAATGGAGATGGAGAAGGAGACAACCAGGCCAGTGGGATGTAGGTGCTATGGTCTCCTAGTGAGCGTTCTGTTGAGTGTATTTAATATAGATATAGGTAAGGTTTAGACTGCACTTCAATGCATTCCTAGGTAAGGAACATTTTACTTCACACAGACTCGCTGCTACCACAGCATAAATTTTATACTGCTGTTTTAAAAGGTTCTGCTTTTCATACACTTTTTCATAGTGATTGTGTGCAGGATTGGGTTCTTCCAAGTGTATAAAAATATTTACAGAAAAATGTCTTTATCTCACAAAAAAAAGTTTATATGATTGATTTTTCATGTAAATAGATTTATTTTAATCACATTTGGATATATATGCAAAATCAGGAATTAAAAATACATCTGCTGAGAATCACTTTCTGAATTTCTTGGCAGTCATTCACTGTTAAAATATTTTCTTTACATGGAATTTACTAATGTTACTCTTTATAGCCTACCATTTCACTGACAGTTTTTTCCAGACAGGCTTCCTGCTAGCAGAGAAGGAGGACTAGGTAAAAGCTAACTGTAGAATATTCAATGACTATTTTATTGTGGCTTTACTCAGCAACAGGATTAATGCAGAAATTTTGAATCAGCTTCATCGTAGGAGGTTTAAGCAATTTAATAAAAACTAATTGTTAATAAGTCAGAACTTTTAGCTTCTCAAACATGTCCACATTATCATAAAATATCCCTCCCAAACTCTTTTATTTCACCTTCAATTTTGTTCAGAGACAACAAAAGCAATTCCCCGTTTGTTTCCACTTTGTGACTTGAGAAGTGATTTCCATTGTGATGTTCTTTTTTGTTGCCTATGATATGCTATTCCACATTCAAGTCCTTTTGAGAAGACATCAATTTAATAATTAAAAATCACTATTTTTACTAAATTATGATAATGATTTATCTAGGAAACCTTATTGTTAAAGTGTCTCAATAGAGAAAAATATCTTTTACTAGATTCAGACTGAAGATTAAGGTATTGCAAGTATGCATATAAATAAATAATTCTTGGAGAGTAGTCTTTTCCCACTGGATATTTGAACTGTTAGATGCTAAGCAAGATAGGATATTGCTTTCTTCAGTTTTTTGTCAAAGTAGACACATTCTGAACACACATACTTACTATATACTTGCATTTCATAACTGGGATATACAACCATGGAACTTTTAAATATTTTGATCTATAAAACTGATATATATAAATATATTTACAAAAGTAGATTTTTTTTTATTGCAGCTGGTGGTGGGGTCCGAGGCTGTGACCCAGGAAGAGGTGACCAGTCTGGGGAGATGGTCCCGAAAGGAATCGCCTTCCCGGGGTCCGGTGTCTTCCTCTCAGCTGCTGGCAGAGAAGCCCTTGCAGAAGCTGTCAGCTCTTTAGTGATATCAGCTCGTGATTCCAGCTCAGCTCTGCAGGGCTGCCTCTAGGCCAAACCAGACCGGAGAGAGAGACGAGAGGACCCGTATGGCTGGTTCCGCACGAAGGGAGCTTTATTGTGGGTCCCCTCTGGCGAAGGGAAGGCCAGGGACGAGAGCACTCCCTCTACAGAGGCGAATTGGTCTTTTATAGGGATCACCAAGGGGACCAATGGGTTACAGAGAGTCTGGGATAGACCAATGGGTTACAGAACGATCTGCATAGGGTATCCCAAAGGATTGTGGGTCTACTTTTCCTCACCCTGACTCAAAAGTCCTTTCCAGGGAGTCCTGCTGGGCGGTTGCGAAATCTCTTATCTCAGCAGACATCCCTCCAGGGCAGTGGCTGGGCAAATCCCACATTTTTTTACATAAAAGTCACATTGTGAGAGTATGATCTATACCCAACTATGAGATTCTGGGTTTATCCCATGTTGTTTATAATAAGACACATAATGTTGCAAGTTAATGATTTCTGCAATCAATGAGAGATGACAATTCAGCTGTTTAGGTCTCTTCCTCACCATCTGGAAAACATTCTGCTTCATGGGATCATCCCTGAGCATCATTACTGTTTTAAATCTTAGGATATTCTCTCTCATTCCCTTCCTATAGCAAAGGAGGGATTTTGACCTTCAGTTTTGACTTCACTTGGGGCAACCAATAGGCTCAGGACTCTGTGCTCTGCAGGGGTCTGCAGAATGGGTGCCTCAACATGCTGTCTGACCTGCTCTGACTTCAACAACCTTTTTCCTGTGTGCTTTCTGCAGATGACTCTTACCTTTAGCAAATATGGGAAGATAATGAACTTCCTTTCTTAACTGAGCAGTATGGATTAGAATTCTTGGTAAGGTGGAATATATTTGTGTCTAAGAACTGCTAGAATTTGGATAGCAACTCAGCAATGGCAATTACAGGTTTCAAGGCTGGAAATGCATCCAGGAGCTGAAGGCATACCTAACACTGAGCAACGTTCCTCATTTTTATTCAGTTGGTTTCATCTGGAAGTTATTGTTTCTGTCTGCTCATGCCCCAGTTCTTCTTCATGTCTACCTCTTTCTCAATATAGACTTGTTTTAAAACAAATGGTGTACTCTAACTCTGTTGTAGGATTGTATCAATATTGCCGACCAGTGTCCCAAAGTCATGAATGAGAACACCAAATTTTTAAAACTGTGCAATTAAAACCAACAGTTTTCATTTATTTTGCTTGATTCTAGGGTCATAGGAAGTCTCTACAGTTTTTGCAAATTCTGTAAAGTCACATGATTTAAGAAGCTGGGACTTTAGGAAAACTTTCCCCAGGCTTGGGTATCACAGTGAGAGACAGAGACACTGATACCTCTGCAGCTCCAGTACAGTTACTTTAATTACGTATTCTACTTCACCTGGTGAGAGAGCAAATTAACACTTTTGAATTTAAAAGCAAGTATTGGAAATTCTGCCTGTGCACACATCAAGTCAGCTTTTGCTGGGCATAAGGCAAATGCTTCTATCACAAGAAACAAGTGATAATATATCATGCTGGCTATCCAGTCTGAAGGAAGTCTTAATAAAAAGGTCAGAGTATATAAAAAGATCATAGTAATACAAATCAAAGCAGGCAAGGAAAGACCATACAAGATCTTTTTTTCAGAGAAGGCAGGGGAAAAGAGATAAGTAAAAGCACATTGAAAAGTGCTGTATTTCAACTAAATTTTTAACTTCAGGGTAATTACATTATACTTTTATATCAAGAGCCAGAATATAGATGGATATACATAATTAATGAAAATAATAATTATTTGGAAGTGAGATATTTTTCATCTATTGAAGACCTTAATATCCTTTCACCAAAGCAGCAGAACATTACATATTATGTGAAATGCTTTGAGAATTCTGACATCTGCAAATCTGATTACAGTTTATATATAAGATGATGAATTCAGACTTGTAGAACTGATGTCATACATGAAAAAGTCCTACATGAACTGTCCTACAGATTGATATATTGAATTACATTGAGAACATATTGATATAATGAATTACATGAAAATCTACAGTTATAAATGTCAAGATTTTATTTTACTATATATGCACAAAAATATTTTCATGATTTAACTTTAAAATCTACTGACAGACCCATGAAGCACACTGTCAGAAACATTGCCTTTCTTCCTGAATAAATTAAAAGTAAAATTACTAACATTTAATTTTATTTAAATGTCTATAATTGTAATAATGAACAATTCCAAAACAAATATTTCTCTTTGTAGGTTTGACTTATTGATTAGCAGCAAGGCAGACTCTACACAACTTTTGATCAGGCTATTTATACAGGCAGGTTCAGACAAATCAAATCCTCTGGCCACATTTTATAACATGCACAGATGCAGGACAGCACAGACACACTGTCTAAGACAATTAATGAACCCATTTTCATAGGGAATTCAGAAGAACTGGTTTCCTTTATTGTATGGCTCTGGAGTGGTTGCCCACAGGACCACACAAATCATGATATAGCTCATTTTCAAGCAAAATTCACCCTAAAACAAGGCTCTCACTTAGCTGTCCTAAGGAATGTTTTTAGGCCTTTGGAAAAACTGTTCTCATTAAAAAATTAAGGTAATCCTAATTTTTTGTCATGCTTGATATATTGGATATATTTTTCAAGCCTTCCATGAATATGAATTTTGATTTGCCAATTTAATATAAAAGTGTTTCCCAAGTGGTAAAAAAAAAAAGAAAAAAAAATGCCTAGTACAGACTAATCAATGTTTTAGTCTGTAGTTTTCACTTTTTTAATATGAGTGGTCCTGTCCTGAAACATACCTGTGCTAATGGCATTGTGGATACCACATCATTATATCTCAAGAATTTCTGTATCAGATGTGCTTAGTTTAGAAATAAAATGGGGTGTTTACATTTGGTTTATTTTGGGTTTTTTTCTGTTTGGGTTTTTTTCTGACTGCTTCCTCTCCATTCCCTAGAATCCAGCAAGATTTTTTAGGGTGGTTTTCACGTTGCTTATCAGTGCTTGTTATCAATGTTGTGCAAAGTAAATGAGGTGCTAGCTACATCTGTGCAACACTAACTTCCAAATCAAGCTGTCTGTGGATGCCACCATCAGCCTATTTCCCTCAAGAGAATTGCGGAGGTGTATCCAGATGAAAGCTATTAAACAGGTCTGTTGATGACACACAAGATGGAACAAAATTTGCAGCTTAGTACTTTCTAGCTGTGCTGGCTCTGCAGGAGAGAGAGTTTATTTATATTACTGGCACAAGCAGCTATTACAGAAGGCATGGAGAAAGGAGTTTTGCTGAATAAAACAGAGTTGTTTGGAAGGAGGAAGGGTTCAAAGCAGAGCTAGGCTTTATGGTCTTTTGTACTAATATCCTGTAATCACAGTGGTTTTTCTCCTGACGTGGTAGAACAGGGGCAGATGTCAACAAGAAAAATTGCTACAAATGAGAACTTTGTAACCTTAGAAAGAGGTAATAAAATGTTATGACTTTCTCACCAGCTGCATCTACAGAAAAGAAGTATATAAGTCAGTTATAGATGACCTTGTTTTGGAGTGATCCCTACAGTCATGATACTCCAGTTCTTATTTCAAAAGATACTTCAAAATCTTTTCCATGAGATTCTTAAGATTTTTCTGCTGTCATTTATTTGATCCTTTCTGCATTTTTGCTGTTGTTTGGTGTATTCCCTTTCAGAGAGGGAATTACTATGGCAGCCTGCAACCTGCCCATGAATTTTTGCCACTTGGGAAAATCTTGAGAGTGCTTAGTGCACTCAGAATAGCAAAAAACCAACCCAAACCAAAAACAAAACCCCCACCTTCTTATTTAATTAGAAAAAGGAAAAAAACCACAACAAAGCTTGAAAACATTTTGCTTTAAAATTAATATGACCTTCCAATAAAGATTTGGGGTTAGTCCTTTTCTTCCTGAACCAGTCTCTCCCTTTTCAGCTAAAAACCTCACCCTTGACTCTTCTCCTTAATATTTATTCAACCTTTAGGTATATTCAACCTTCTGTTGTATATTTGGAAATGTAAAGTATGCAGCTATAATTATGCCTAGAAAAAAAAGTCAGCAAAAGAAGAGAGAGTTATTTGAAATACCTAGATGGAAATAAACTGGGCCAAACCACTCACTTCAGCATCTAACTGCATGTGTTCCTATAGTGCCTAGACACTTAAATGTGTAAAACTTAATTAAGTTCACTATTTGTACTGAAATTTTCAGACTGATATAATTTTTTATCAAACCACCATACTCAAAACCTATGTTTATATAAAATTTTCAGACATCCTTCTACAAAGATTGCTTGAAGATTCTTTCCAGACAAAAAAACATCTGATATTAAGCAAGTATTTACGGAACAAACTGTCCTAAACTTAGCACAAAAGCAGTCCATGGAATCACTGAATCATCTCTGTCGATCCAAAGTCCATTAAATGTAATGAGCTAACCTGGCTTTATTTCACTCCCTGTTTGCTGACTAATTGGTCTATAACACAAACATGCATCTGTAGGCTGTTACTTCATTATCTTGAGACTTTCTATTACTTCACTAATTTCTGAAAGATTTTGCTTATTAATATAAAAGCAGAGAGCAGCAAACAACAGCCTGGAAAGGAATCCCATCCCTCACTGCAGCATACAGCGACTGCTGCTTTTTATGAGGGCAGCATGTTCAAGATCCCGCCATGTGAAAATGAGCAAAAGCCAATACCTTTGGTTCCTGAAGGCTTTCAGGACTACCATTGTTCTAAGATACTTGAAAATAAAAGACATGATTTGCATACTTGCTTATAATCTCTTCTATTGTCTTGACAGAATAGCAGGGGTTTTTTTCTTCAGCTTCTTGAGGATCATTACAAGGTAGAATTATAATCCAGTCTTATTTTTACTATACTGGCCCACATTCTATTTTTTTCCTGCAAAGCTCTCATAGAATCACCTTTTTCCACCCTCAAAAGCTCCATGTATTCTGAAAGGACTCCACAGATAAATGCATGAGATCTGATTCTGAGGTGCGAGATGAAACTCAGGGATGTCTCATCCAAAAAGCCCCACAGCTGACCAGTCCAGGCCAATGCCTATGTGCAGTTTTAGGAGCACTGTATGGCATGACAGAAGTGGATTTTATCTGACTATATCTATGCTGCACCTGAGACATTATTTCAGCCTAGAAAACAAAACCTTTATTGTCTATTACTTTAATCAAAGGCCTAATTGATCTCTCTTCTGTGCAAGCCCGATGGATCAGGTAGAGGCAAGCATACATGTGACCTATCCAGTAGCTGGTGCCATGGTCCCTGCACTTCCTTAGCATAATATAATCACTTTTAAGATTTAGCCAATGACAAGAGTAGAAACCACATGGTATATGGCTGTGATTAAGCTGCTTTCTGGATTATATAATTATAAATGGTTGATTAAATGCATCTTTATTTCTTGCTTCTCCTCTCCTCTGCTGCTTTTGCTGTTATTCACCATCCACCTTATCCACTTACATATACACACAGGTCACTATTTTTATTATGGGCTTGTAAAATACAGATTTTTATTTAATGAGCTTCCCAACCATTATCTTGGATTTTATGTCATTAAACGTGATACTAACATTGCATTTACTGCATTAAAGTTAATAATCCATTCACTTACCAGATATGACACATCTGAAGTCAGGCTAATTCTCTATCTCATTAAGCAGTGTAGGGAATATTATAACCATCCCACACTTGTCTATCCTTTTAAAATTATACTATTGGAAAACCCACACTTATTCACTGAATTAATACTCTAAAAATTTATCTAAGATCAGTTATCTTTTACAGGTGTCTACATGAAAGTCTAGGAATTAGTTTCTCAGTGGATTATCATGTTAATGATGTTGGTCTCAATACACCTTGCAGGAGAATAATTTTTTTAAATTTATTTGAGGGTTATAACTTAGAAAACATCTCTTCACTGTTTCATTCTTGCTTCTTTAACTAACAAGTAAAATGAATATTTCTGTCCTGCTAGCAGTCTCTCCGTAGTATGTGTGTGTGTGTGTGTGTGTAAGTGTAAGGAGATAACCTGAAAGATTAAGTTATGTTAATTCATATTTGTAAGTATATTTTTATTTCATGGTTTATTACATTTCACGCTTAAGTGTAATAAACCTGCAGCTTAAACATTTCATATTGGAAGTCTTTCAATGTAAAATTGGACTTTTGACCAAACCAATCTTCTTTTCTTATCAAAAATTATATACATTCCATAGAAAACTGCCTTTGTTTTATTTCATTTTCCTTAAAGACCAGAGGCCTAAAACCCAAATATTTTGATTTGGCTGTGTTCCTGTAAAGGGACATAAAAGCCCAACTAGGTCTCTTTTTTTTTTCTCTGCTAGGGGCTGGACTCCCAGTCAAAACACTAGTATAGTATGTTACAGCCAAAAGCCATCAGCAGGGGAGACTGTGGTACTCTATAGGAAGATACTGATCAAATGCAGATTTAGATTGATGAAAGTATGTTCTTTCTTCCCAGTAATAAGTCCCATGGACCATGAGCAGTACTTATTGTTGTAAACCAATCATGTTTTTTTACCAAAAAGGAAATGAGGACAAGTTAATAAAAGAAAAAAAGCTAAACAATTTATAAACTATTCTGAAAAAAACCCTACATCTAGAGAACAGGCAATTAAACCTATACTTAAAACCATATGTTTGCTCTAGAAACTACAATGACTAGTACAGTCTCAGCCATCCTGAGGCCTTCAAAATTAAGTTCTATTGTGCAAGCCCCTCTGAGAGGTGATCATTCAATTTTATTGATAAAATGTGCCATGTGAAGAAGACTAAGAGATACAGACAAAATACAGACAGAAGAAAAATGTATTAGTTTGATTGTTCAATTTTTATTTATCTACTCATCAAAATGCATATCACAGAGGACACTGCATAAGTTAGAATGCAATTGAAAATAGCAGTATTTATAATAAAGTGCATCTTCAGTGTATGAATCTTCTCTTAAGAATGTCCAGTGTTTTCTGGTCAAAAGATGGACACAAAACAAATTTGTGCAGTGGTGCAAAAGTCATTGTGCTTAGCTACATTTTTTACATGAAATGTAATAAACCATTCACAAGTGTGTAACATTCTATAGCTCCCCATAAAGAATAAGTCTCCATGCAGTCAATATGGTTTTAACTGAGGAACTAAAGAAAAAGACTTAGCTATTAGGAGTCTTTCTTTTGGCTGGAAGTTATGTGGGTAAAGGTAATAAAATTAAAGCATCACTTCTAAGTGTTCCTAGAAGACTCCGTTATGCTCCTCTGCTGGCAAAAATCAATACCCACACATGCTCTGTTCTCATCTGTGCAACTGAAGTGTGACCGTCAACTTCTGATTGTAGCAGCTGGGAGGTGCAGGACTAAAGTTGTGCAGTGATGGCTGGTTAAAAATTTTTTCATGAAGTGGTTTCCTTCAGCAAGAGTTGATTCATTGCAATTTTGGGGGGTTTTCCCCCTAGAGTACACAAAATTCTTTGAAATGTTTATTCAAGAACTCTTGGATACAGGGTAAGAACCTTCAGAGGAATGACCTTGAACACTTAATAATCCGAAGGCTAAAACATTTTTGTTGGATGTTAAATTTGATCAAAGTCCTTGAACTTTCTGTTAGCTTATGTGACAAAACCTTCCTCCCACCCCATCCTCCCCACTGCCAAGGGAGTGCAAAGGAGCATTGCAGGTGAGGTAACCCCAATATTCCCATGTTCTCCTGAGGCTTCACAGGAGCCACCACCCTGTCAAAATCTCATCCTCACAGCCCCAAAGACACAATGGCAGAGGGGACCCTAGTGTCCCACTGAGAGACAAGAGAACCCACCCCAGCCAGTGCCTGTGCCTCTAGTAGACGGTCAGTCTCACTGCCAGTGGGACCTGCAGGCATCATCTTACTGCAGCAGCCTTGCCCCCGTGGCCTTCCTGATTTGGCCACTCCTAACAATTTCTGTTTCTGTCAAGCAACTTTATTCCAGTGAGTGCTCTGATCACAGGGCTGCTGACTCTTCCTTGCAATAAAAATGTGTACATTTCCCACATTTTCAAGCTAATAAGCCTGTTTGCTCTAATGAGTACTTAGACCCCAAGGCTCAAACATTTACCATTTAATTGTGATGTTTTCTTTGCCTTGTTGTCTTTATATAGAGCCTATTTTTGGTACACTGCTGGTTCTTGAGACCTGGCAATTAGATTGTAATTCCTGAAATATTAGACAGCCTTGATTCATTTTAATGGCTCCTACTTTAAGACAAATACATTTATTTTAAGTAATGCAAGTTATTCTTCCCTTATTCCATGGAAGAGAACAAATTTTCATTTTACATCTTCTTCTTCAATACAAACCTTCAATGCCTTGAAATCTACTTTCATTCAATCAGGGTACAGAAGTTATAAAAGCCAAGATTCATCCCACATACAGCTAATTGCTTAAGCATTGTTGAAACCTTGTTGCTCTAGCAACTACTGCCTCTATGGAAATGATTTTCAACTTGTGATTCAAGGAACCCCTGTATCTATGGTCAGCTCTTGAGAGGTCTGGCAACTAAGAAAAACAAGTTTGTTATCTGAAGGTTTAAATTAGAGGAACCATGGTAATAAGACCAAAAACTGGTGGGTGAGGAACAAGAAAAATTTTCACAGTCAACGGGAGGGTAGATAAAAAAACCAACTCAGCCCACCATCTGAATCACTGTCTGGAGGCATCTGTTACTTGCCATCAACAATTAAGGGAACTTCTGTGAGCAGGCTTCTGATGCACATCTTAACTTAGTAGCTTGAGTTAGGTGGGCTGGTTAATGTTCTGCACTTCATGGGGACTTTGTGGTACTCCATAATTAACTGAGAAAAAACCCCATAGTCTCTTAAAATACTTTCCACAACTAAAAAAGGGCTTTTCCCTTAAATTCTTGTTATACTCTGCAAGGGTAAACAAGAGACATGTATGAGATATCTGAAATATCCAAATATATTGATTCTCCTACTTGCATTAGAGGGAGGAGGGGAAAAAAGCTCATTTCAACTTTATTTTCCAGAATCAATTTGCTTTGGGGGATGCTTTCATACAGCACTAGTGTAAAGGTCTCATTCATTCTTTCCTGCAGTGGTCAGCAGCCTGGATTGTGATGCAGCCCAAGAGTAAGGAATGTAGGGTAACACCAATATATGGCAGATGTTATTTCCGGCACTGAGAACCATTTTTATGATTTATATCTGTCATTTTATGACATATTTACTACCCAAAATAGTCAATAACATGACTGTAACAATATTTTTATTAAATAGTTTTAATTTGAAGTAAACAATACTTTGAGGCACATTACAATGCAACAAATGAAGAACACCACACTGTCTTAATGACTCTTAAGAAAAGTATGCCTGTAACAGGTTGTTTAAAACTGTGTCTTTCTTTTAAGCAATTACCAAGATTAATGTATTGAGCAGTAAACAAACTCTGAAAATCCAAAAATGAAAGCCAGTTACAGAAAATAGCAAATCAAAATAAGCTTCTTGAAACTTAAGTTCTTGGTCAAAAAAATATTATTTCTAGAAAGTATTATTTAGAAAGTATTATTTCCATCAACGGTTGGTCTCATAGGTGTTTCACACAGTAATTTTTGTACTAAAAGGGTTAGTAAAGCTGTTATGGGTTGTCTTGCATAAACCCAGTGCATTGGTCAAGCATGTCATGCCTTTTGCATTAATTCATTTCCAGTGTCCCCACCTGGCAATTTTATGTGAGTGAACATAAAATTAATTTGAGGTGTTTGGACTTGGGATCTCAAAATCATCAGTCTCTTTTGAAAACCTTGGCCCTGGATTTTTCATTAATGAATCAGCCTTTGGATATAAATGTATAAATACATTCCATTCCAAAAAAGAAGCAAAATTTGCATGTTACAGATGTATGACTAGTCACAGCAACAAATTTTGAAGAAATTGCCTTCTTCGTTGCAATGTGTATGACATCTGTCTCTACATTCATTTTCTTTGATGTGCTTCTTTTCACATTCTCTGCTAAATGGAATATTTTTGTATGAATTTATTTTTCTTCTTGGAAAAGTTTACAGTCCCTTTCAATGAGACAGCTGAAGACAGTTTTTCTTTCTTGGCTGCAATAGGAAAGCTCTCATTATCCTGTTTTATATAGGCTGCTACCTTTTACATAAAAAGAAAGGAGAAAGGGTAATAAAATATTTTTGTGAAATGAAGATAGACATGTTGCTAGTTGACTCTTCTTATGCACTTTTATAATATTTTATTTGATACCTGGTGTTACCATTTGATTTGCTAGTTCTTGTATTTCTGCACATCCCCTTGAATGTGTGCGGGTGCAAAGCTTTTTCAAATAACCCTTCACTATGACAAGATGAAAGAAGAACCTTCACAGAAAGTAAATTCATCTAGCTGATTTTTTTTTTCCTAGACCTGTCTAAATCTGGATTTGAGTTTACAGCATCACATGACACAAGCCAGTAGGGATGGAGTAGGAGTATGATTCAACCCTTGTCAAGACCGTGAGTGAGCTAATACAATGTAAGCTGTACATCTGAAGAGCAGATGTGGCACTATCTAGACTCACAAATAAAAAAGTTTTGTTTCTTCAGAGTCCATTTTTGGAGCTGTCAAAAAGACATGATTTTCTCTATGTAAATAGCCTTTTTCAGAACATTAATAAACACAAGAATTCTTTGTAACCTTGGTTTTCAGACAGTTGCTGAACTATTTTGGAAATAAAGGATGATAGTGCATTGTGTTTCAGCATAATGAAATATGTTGCTACTGGGAAGAAACTTGAAAGTGGTATAATTACAACCCTAACAAATTTCTTTCCTGATTTTACTTTCTTTTCATTAGTGATAGGCTTCCTAAGAATTGTTTAAATATAGAGAAAAAACTAAAAATGTAAGAGCTCTAAAATTCGCCATAAAACTGGAATAATCTCCTCGTTTTTGTCCATGTGAAGTATTATTCACATATTTGGCTAAACTGGAGGTAAGGACTTTTTAAACTAGAGATTAAAACATCTCTAAGAATCTCATCTGGTGCAGGCAAAAGCTGAAGGAACACAAAGACCTCTTGAAATTCAGACACCGAAAGATATATGAATAAATATGAGAGCATACATTTTTTATAATTTTCTTCTAGTAGTCTTTTTTTTGTGTGTGTGCTTGACAACCCTGTGTGGCATATAATAACTAAATTTAGCAGAGTTTTACCACGAGAGGGCAGGAATGCTCATCAAACAGGATTGCCACTGGTTGTCTCACCACTTCTCTGCCAGGAGGGTGACCCAATGTGCTTTCTCTCTGTTGGTATTTAGTATCTAAGCTTGTACCCCGAGCATTTAACAACATGACAAAATGCTTTGACCCCGCAGTCTGACCTGTCATTAGTACGGCTGATTAATCCCCCTGGATGGTGGTGGGGCTCAGGGGCATGGCCGAACGGCAGCTGTGCAAGGCTCAGAGCAAAAGCAGAACTCCTCACTCTGGGCTGGCAAACAGCTGTACCAAGGCATCCACCAGGCTTGCCAAGGCAGGCTAGCCAGTAGGTAGAGGTGAATCAGTGCCTGCCTTTCTTCTTTATAGTGTGTAACAGGAGCAAGAAGGAAGATCTTTAGAAAGACTTTTTTTTTTTTTTTTTTTTTTAATTATTATTCAATATTGGCAGCACTGGCTGATTCATGAACATTATGTAAGCTTTTTTTTAAGTGAAACAACTTTTGATTGGACCATAACAGTAGCCAGATCTGAACAGTAGAAGACTGTACTGGACAGGATACTGTGTAGAAAATTTCCAGACTATTATTAAAGTGAAACAGATTTGTGTGGAAAGTCCTGGTTAACTCATAAACAATTTATAAACTGAAGCATTTAGCATAGCTTGATTAAAGGTTTAAATTCTTGTAACTGTTTGCCAACAAAATACAGTGTTTCACTGTTCCCAAAAACATGTTTTGGAAAAAAAATCTTCTGTGGGGCCACTCAGAGCTGTAAGATTTTAATCAGCTAAAATTAAGCACAGTAACTTACATGGAAATATCCTTTCTTTTCTTTATTTTGCTGTCATGATGAGTAGTTTCCTTTTTCAAATGGCAATGTTTTTCACCATGAAGCAAATAGTTGTGGAGTTGTGACAGTGACTGGATAAACAATATTCAACAGGAACAAAGAGAAATAAATGAAAACATAACCTTACTCTAGTCATAACAATATTCTTCCTCAAATAACAAGAAAAAAGATTTATGGAAGTTATTTTCCATTAGTTATGGCATTTGAATTATGCTTTTACGAAGTTACCACACCCTCCTCTAGAAAAAGAGTGCTCAACAAAATTATCAGTTGTTTAGATCTAAAGACTCTTTGTTACTTCTGTCATTGGGTTAAAGAGGGTTTCCCCAGCCTTAAAACACTAAGGGGTATTGCCTTCCTATTGTGTGGCTTGGCTGCCTCCTGTAAGCTCTTGACTTATACTTAGAGGGTTGCATACCTGCTAGGAGCTCTATATTCTCAGCCTCATTTTACAAATCTCTGCTTCCCAGAGGTTTTCAGGAGTCATGCTGCAACAGCATGCTACCAGGGTGAGTAGGTAGAAAAGTAGGAAACCCTAAAAGGTCTCCTCATTTGATGATTCGGGATTAATTTCTTCGGGTTTTTAATAGCCCTAACAGTGTGTGGCTCTTTTCAAAACCCTGGCAACATGCAAGTGTTTCAGCCCAGATGAAGCAAAAGACAGCCACCAGGATTTTTGCTGGAAAAGGAAAGGGCGTAACTGGACAGCAAGCAGTAATATGGAAATAAGCAAGTGGCATAAGGCTGGAAAGCACCTATTTTGTGCATTTGTAGGATTAACAGGGAAATCAATACAAGTCAGGACTTCTGCAGAAGCTCTGCAATCCCTGTGCAGATGGACCATCTTATAACTTTTCCCAGTCAGACTCTGAAGCTATGAAGGATGCTCTTGAAGATGAGCAGTATTCATCTGCAGGAGAATATTACCTATGATCTTTCAGAAGAAGGACACACAGGGTGTCTTGCCCAGTGCTTCATAAATGGAAAGCCTGTGTCATGCTTTGGTCAAAGAAGAGAAGAACTTACTTTCCTTTCTCTTCTATTGTATTTTCTGCCTCATAAGAATATAAGAGGTGGAGAGCCCAGGTCTGGGTGAATCTTACAGTTTTGCTCTTGCTGTTTTAGTTCTTACTAAGGATACATAGCAAAGAAATGGCAAAAGAAAATTTAAGTTATTGTTCTTTACTTTTTGTTTTGTTTCAAGGGGTACACTACAAAAGGAAATGAAAATAGGATGATATTTGTTCTGGCATTCATTCTTCTGTTACCTTTGGAACAATGATATTTTGGACAAATTTATGAGCTTGTCTCCGAACCCTTATTCACGTAATGAATCTACTCACTGTACATCCTTTCTGGATGTAGAAATCACTCTTTGATTTGTGGCTCAGTGTCTTTCCCATTAAGTGTGATTCTACGGAGATCAAGTAGGATTTCAGAGGATGAAAACTCTCCAGCAGACAATCACCAGACAATGCCTTATACAGGGAGCAGAGCCTACAAAAAAACTGTCTTGTCAGACAGGGCCACATGTGGTAAATGTTATTAAAATTCTCACTTGCTATAAGAGACACCAGGTATTTTAGAGAATTTTTTGTGACAGCAGTCCCTACTCAGAATTACTGTCTACAGCAGCCTCACCCCTACCTTTTTGCTAATCTTGTAGTGTGCAAAAACACTCTGTGAAATTAAGAAATCTAATATATTCTATGCAGAGTGCTGGTCCTATAAGAGAAATTAGACTTCTTCCTAAGATTATAGCAATTTAACAGTAAAAGTAAAGTACAGAAAGTATCTGAAGAAATTTCTGTGTTGGCTCTTTTAGGTGCTAGAAGTAGTTTAGATGCAGGCTTTTTCTCTCAGTTAGAAAGGTCTGGGTTGGTGCAGCTTATGGAGATACTTATAAAGTAGTAGATTTAGGAAGGCTTTTAAATTCACAAGTGCAGAGACCTACATTAACTGTCTCTCAGCCTCCTATCAAAACAAAGCCTGAGCAAGCACCTGTGCTTGGAACCCATGATCATGATCATGATCAATTTAAAATAACCTGAGTTGAAACATTGCTGAAGAAGATGCTATTTAATCCTGCCTCTACTGTACAGATGCTCAGGGGTGGCCAGAGCAAGCGAGGCAGTGCCTAGTCCAGAACAGCCAGCACAATGGCACTCCTCATTCTGCACTGCACCAGGCTTAGGCTCATTTACAGCATTTATTAACCTACAGCCCAAGAAACCTGTCAAATTGTTTTGTTTTCCTTTTTGTTTTGTTTTTCACTTGAATGTGTGTAACTGTAGTTTCGAAAGAATTACATTGTTCTAAAACTTGGATTTATTATTGAATTTATTTTTTAATAAACAAATGCATTTCTAAAATTATTAGTTTCTCACATCTAATCTCAGTTTGAAGCTTTCAGATCAAATTGTGTTTAGCAATAGAGTAATGTCCTATATTATCTTGCTGGTTTTCAGTAACTTGCTTGCTTTTCTGAATCAATGTTTAGCTAATGTGTTTCAGAGACTTATGATCCACCGTGATTTTCAGATTTTGTTCTTAAATAATTCAACTTTGTGCTTCTTTATTATGCTGATAGGAATTTTTTTTTTTTTTTTTTTTTGCATTATAGTGTACTTATCTACTATTCTATCAGAATTATGAGATCTTTTAATGACTTTGCATTCATGGGTTTTTAGGAGAATTTGATATTATACCTAGAAATAAGGATTTGTGAAAATACATGTACAAAGTGGATGTTCTCTATTTATTTCCCTAGTATATTTTAAGAGAGAGATTTACAAGGTCTAATTTTCTTTCACAAAAATCGTGGAAACTTTTCCCTTTTATATCCTATACATTTTTCTGTCTGTAATTTCAGTTTATTTTATTTTATTTTTTTATTGGTCAGTTGGCATGGAATTTACAGTCCTCCTCTCTCAACATCCCTTTTAAGAGTCAAACTTTAATTTTCTTTTTCTCTTTGGGCACTGACACCAAGACATGTTATGTGCTCATGAAAATTACTGATGGGAAAAGGTTCTTGTAGAAGGTGGATCGTGGGAGTGCTCAGACAGAAGTGAGGTAAAGAAACAGAAGTGTGATGCAAGTAGACTCTTCAGCTTGGAAACTACAAGCTGTCAGACTGGGTTACATATCTCATAAACCATGCTGCAAGACTCCTTCATTTCTCTCTAGAAATCACCCCTCTGACAATACACAGCCATGCAAATAATTCTAGATATTCTGCATTGACCTTCCTGCCTTTAATTATTTAAGGAGCTTTTGCCAGTTTTCCTCATTCTGATACATTTGAAATTGCTTTTATTACAGCTCTTCTTCACTTAAAAATCTGCTCCTCAAACTCTTTCTGTTTTGCCCTATTATGATTTTAAATTTAGGTTGCCTTCAAAGGCTTTTTTTTAAAAAAAAAAACTTCTGAAGGCTTTTTTTCCTCTTCTGCTTGGCCATACTGGCTATTTTTCAGTAATCCTTTTAGAGGTATAAGAACTAAACCAAAACTTCTAATGAACTGGAGACTTGAACCAGTCTCCTCCTTGCTTGCACTTTAATCAGTGGAATATTTCCATGAAAAGAAGTATCATCACATCACTAGGCAACAAAAACTGAATTATAAAACCAGCAGAGAGTTTGATACAAAACAATGGTTAACTAATTAAGGTTCGCTGTTAATTTTCGTTTCCTTATTTATTCCTCCCTAGAAAGTCACAGCATCTTTAGCACATTTCTACCTACAAGACTCAATCTTCTGTTTTTTTTCAGAACAAACGACAGAAAATCTGTCTAAAAGCCACAAAGTCACTTGAAGGATTTATAAAAGTTGTAAATAGCATTTTAGGAACACAAATAGTTTGGTGTAAAAAAACCCCTTTATAATATTTAAGAGGAGTGTGTACATCCTTCAAGAGAATTTTTAGAGAATTTCAGGAGATACTATTTTTGTATAACATATAAAAATATTTAATGAGATCTGAGTACTGCCTTCTCTATGTATCCCAGACTAACCAGTTTCTGAGAATGGAAACTGCATGAGTTGCTCCTTCTCCCCTGCTGTTTGAGTTTTTTTCTGATGGGGTTCTAGTTGGGACCACACACAGGATTGCAAAGAGGTCAGCATGAAGGAGACTGTAGTATTTCCAGGATGGAAATTCCAGACATTTAATAAAGACGTGTTAAAAAAATTTGAACTCAGTTTTACAGATTAGCAATAAAAATATACCTTTTGTTTTCATAAAAACTCAAGCTCTTCAGTGCTTTATTGGAACCTACCCTTTTGCAATACCTGAGCTTTTCACAACTTTTAACATCTTCTCAGTTTTAAAAGTAAGTCATATATTTCAGCATATGTAATGTAAAATGCGTGCCAAATGTTTGCAGAATGAGTCATGGCAACATTAAAGAGACTACATCCAGAAACGTGATCTTGAAACAATTCTCTTCAAATGATGTCTGTTCCTGAAAGAATAACCTCCACATATACCCTGTTTTTCCTACTGAGAACCTCACCTTCACAGCACTATGCATTCTGCAGTTTAGGCTTATTTTCTCTGCGTGTATGGTAAGTCTACAGGTTAGACTGTTTAATCAAGGAATAAAATAAAGCTAGTTATGAGTGAAGTTTGAAGCATTTTTTTCATTTGAACATGCAGTTTGGAAAAGATGACTATCCATGCTCTTCTCAGCTTCTGTGATAATATTCAGCTTCAGACCACATGAAATATTCAAGTGCTGTTATCTCACTTAACAGATACTTGGGAGTGTAGATATTTGCAAATCCCTTTCCAAACAGGCAGTCACAGAAACACAGCTATCATGAGGCCTGGGTCAAGACAGGTGATGATATTTTTAAGTGAGACTTGGAATTTAAGGACCTAAAACTGAGTTCTTGAAAGCTCCTGCTTAATCTTTGGAGGTGCCCAGACTCTATCAGCACCTCATTTCTCATTCCTGCGTTTCCTCAGATGCCTGAATTTTAGGTCTGCAAAGCCTTAAGAGTAAATCACTGTTGACATGACTGACAACAGCTAGGCTTCTGTCTCAATTTAAGTCTCATCAACAGCAGCAAGCTTGGTTCCCCTGTTCATTTCCACTGTCTACCTCAACTTCAAAGGCATTCTCGCAGCAAACTTGCCAGCATGAAAGGCGGAATGCAGGAGAGGGGTTAGGCTTGTGGCTGAGTAGAACAAGAAGCTTTTAATGAGAGCCTAAACCCTCTTTGGCTGTGGGCCTACACAGTTCACCATCAGCACTGCAGGACCTGTGATAACGCAAGAAGCTGAGTCCCATTTTCTTCCCCTTAGGCAAATTCTTTAATCACATAACTATGATTGCAGTTGCCTATAGACTTGTCTTTCTTTTGAGTGAAAGGCTGCAGAGAGCTGGGAAGAAATATTACATCCATTACTCAGTACTAAACTGGAAGAACGAATGAAAGAATCAGCAAAGAATAACAGAATTCACAGATAAAAAATACTGTAGAGAGGTTTATGTGGCAAGGAAAATTCAGATGAGACATTAAGACCTCATGGTAGAAACTCTGGGGAAGAACTGTAAGAGGCTGTGGAAGTCTCTGTAAGGTACTTCTGTGTTTTTGAAAATGACAGGAATATTGCAGATTCTGAGATGAGTACCTAAGTTGAACTCCACTCCTTTATCTCCTGAGCAATAAAAAAATAGGGTTTTCTTCCGGTTGTGTGCTATGTTAAACATTTTGGAAATTTATGGATAAAGTTTAGGATCTATGTATTAATTTTTTTTCTTAATTTTCTCTTATAGACCTACAACCAAAAATCAAAATCAAAACTGGCTACAAAGGTTAGGACCAACACATTAATTAAATTTATATATTGAATAAAAAATTGATTGATTGATTTCTCTGAAGGCATTTAAAAACAAGCAAACATTCTAAAGAGTTTTAATGAAGCCAGAAATTGTGTTTCTAAACAAATGTGGTACCACATGGCTGTAGGAGACTGCAATACCTTAATAGACACTTGAGCAACACTCACGTTACCATACTGAATTGACAAAAAAAAGACAATAAAATCCAAACGTCAGACCCACTGCTCCATAAGCAGTCCTGCACAGTAACATGAGCTACTTGGAGGGGGAATCCCTCAATGATGTACCTTTGGCTCGCAAGCTATGCAAGTTTTTGGCATGGGAAGCAGGTTTTGCTGAGTGTTGACGAAGAGCAAAGAGGCTCAGAGGCTCAACCGTGCAGAAAAAAGGCCTCCTGAGGAGACATATCTGGAGAACCAGTAGAGACCTCAGCAGACTCCAAGGTTTTTTGCATGTCTCTCCATCACAGAGCCAAAAGATGCCCTGGAGTCAGGATAAGAACAAAAATAAAATTTTAAAAAAACAAATTTACATTTACTCCAGGGAAGCTATATCTAGTCGTCCTGTGGCAGGCATGCTCACCTCAGTGCTCACATTTTTTGAGGGATATTCTCTGGTTTTGCTTTGCACCATACACATCTGGAAAGGAGCAGCCTCATTTTGACCTGTCATGAGTGCTGTGACTGTGGCTCCCTGAGGTTCAGTAGAGAAGAGGACAGAAACCTCTCCCTTCACTACTGTTTCCACAGGCATTGCAAGGAAGGAGGTGTGGTGCCTAGTCCACAGCCTCTCCCCTTCATGCCCCCCACCCTTCAAGCACCAAGGTGGCAAAACAGGGGAAGAGAACTACCAGGTGTTCCTCACTAGCACAGAAAAAAGTCACAGCAAAAGCCCCCTGGTTTCCTTAGGGTGCCTGCTGGAATATATAACACCTCTTCACACAGGCACATATACACATGTACATAGTTTCACAGAATCAAGCAGAAAAAAGTACTTCAAAGACCATAATCACCTTTAATGATCTCTTTCTGCTCATCTAGAAACTGTAGAAAAATCACATCCTGTGTGCCTGTACATATAAAGCGTTTAAATGGCTTAGACCCAGTGTGTGTGTAAAATGTGTGCTGCTGTTGCAATACTGGTAAATTGTCTGATGTTTTGTTTCCCACTGTTAGGATGCTGTAATGCTGGAGCTGTTATACTGATAAAATATTCTTCATCTCTTACAGCAAATTTTCTCAAGTGCCTCTGCCCCTTTCTTCCCTGGTGAAATCCAGCTTTGCTCACTCTCTTATGAATTTACTTGATAGCAGTTAACATTTCTGGTAATGTAAATCCCAAATAACATACTTTTCTCACAACCCCAAGCTAAGCACTGCCCAAAATCAGTTGGGGAAATGCATCTTTAGGACATTCAGTACAAGTTAAAATCAATTACATTACAACATAACTGTGCCTAAGCTGTGTGCTGTAAACTCCTGTGGCTTTGGCTAAGATGCAAAACAAGCAGAGATGTGCCCACTCTTGACCAAAAGCTTTGCTGAGAAAAGCCCCAACACAGACATCACTGCCTCAGCAAAACTGCATTTTTACAGGGATAGCTGATTTACTGGGGGGATGGCATGAATTTATAAATTTGAGATTTGCCTACAGTATTGCATACAAACCAGAGGTGCTTTATCAGTAAACAAAGTATGAACAGTCTGCTGCTGAAATATTTCTAGGCAAAGCATGTGTTAGGAGGCTTGCTGTGCTCAGTCATACTGACCTACTTACAGGAGAACAGCTCTGCAGTTCCTGTGTGCAGGTGCTAAAAGTTGTCACATCTATGCTTATGTACACCAAAGTCGCAGAGGTGTGGGTCTTCAAAAATGCTTCAGAGCTCATCTCCTTCTTTGACTGCCTCTGTTCAAGTATCACCAACGTTTTCAAAATGATCAGGCAGCTACCACTGAAGCTGCCAGGTGCCAGTTGTTTGCCAGGGGTCCGTTTGTGCAGTCCCAACTAAAGCAAGACAACACTGTTCCTTGTAAATTGCTGAGCCTGACATTGGATCTAATTTGCATCTCTTTCAGCAGCAGTATGGTGTTAACACACTCCTCCTCTCTTCTCACACACCAGTCAGTTATTTCTGCCCTTGAATTGCTCCTTAAAATGTGTTGGCACAGCTGTGTGAGTACTGAAATGAACCTGGAAATCGACAAATGAAAATTAATCTTTTCAGCAATCTTCCCTTTTTCTTTCTTCTTTTCCTTTCATCTTCCATTTTTTCCTTTTTCTTTCTTTTTTTTTTTTTTTTGCCCATTCTTTCCTCCTCACTGCCTCCTTCCCTTCCTAAATTTATTTCCTTTCCTATATTTGCATAATTCCTTTCCCTTCTTTTGCTGGATCAGTTCATCAATCTAGTTTTCTCTATAAACAAAACAATTTTAATTTAGCAAAGAAGTGGTGTTAGGCTGTGATAAGAATGCTTAAGCCAGTTTAAGAAATGGTTGTGCAGAACCATTCCTATACCCAACAAAGTGAAACCAGTCATATCCTGTACATATTACAATACTCACCTCCTGTAAATTCAAACCTCAGCACCAGATTTGAGCAGCACTTATTCATATGTCTGCAGTGACCTCTGCTGTGGTCCTTGAAAGACAGATGTTTTTAAAAGCTTCACCTAGAATACTTTTGAAATTCCTACTCTTAAACTGTTGCTGTGGTACAGAAAAATAACCTAGACATGCCCACAGGGCTCCAGGCTGCACCCCCTTATCGTTACTGCAAAAAAATAACCCAGTCCTTGGCTGAAACCAGGACAAAATTATAGGAATTATTGAGCAAACTGTTCAAAAACATAGATTTAATTTTTGTTACAAAGTTTTTGAGGGACTGTGTCCTTATAATATGTCCATGTGGCTGGTGACACTATTTGTTTTTCTGTGATGTACATGTACACCCCACGTTTTCATAATTTTAACACATTTTGATGCTCATAGTTGAAAAAGAAGTGGTAGAATCTGTCATATTTTATTCTAAATCTGTATTGATACTTCTAGTATATATAGACATATATTAGGCAAAGGTAGTTTGCACTTCCAAAGCATTTAATTATATATTTAGTCAGTCTGTCTCTCACTGTTGTGTAGGGCTTGTTTCTGAAATTGGAGATACTTTTTGCACTTGTTCTTCTGTCATGTCCATTTCAGTTCTACAGATGCTGGAAATTCACACTGCAGAAGCTTAGCAACATGCAGCTTATCTCTGATTGTACTGCTTAGAGATGAAGAGCCCTTATAGTTTTTGTTTAGACAAGAAAATTCATCTAATATCAAGTAGAATCACTACTGTCTATTATTTTCCTTCTGAATATATATGGGCTTTCAAGTGTAGACAAAGACATGTATTGACTTCTGTTTCTGCTAAGCTACTCTAAACCTTGCTAGGGTCAAGATTTTAAGCATTGATCACTGCAATAACATTCAGCATGCAGTGTGCTCTTCTTCAGCAACTAGAGTTCAAAGAATTGCTTGAAATTTGTGATAGATGCTTTCAAGGAGTTAAATACTTCCTGTTACCCTTTCATTTTGAACATCATTCCAGTAGTTTACTTTGTCTGCACAGATAGCTACGCTGAATAATAATTTTTAATTCAATTGAATATTTTTTTAATGTTTTCCTTTCATAATGAAGGGAAATGCCACTGAATGGCTTTGTCAAGAGGCGCTAAATTGCAATATCTTGTCTTTCTGGAAGAAATGTATCCCATTTCTCTGATTTTAGGTCAGGTTGCCACTGAAATAACTTATCTCAGCTATTCCTTTCTTTATTCATTTGTAACACAGAATATAGAAAAGGCCTTGCTAACTTCAATTTTGAGCTTTCTACTTGATATTAAACCCTATACTTAGATTTACATGACTGCACATATCAGGACAAACCTCTTACACATCAGTATTTTATTCACCTTTGAGCAACTGGTTAACTCTCAGCATAATAACAGTCTTAATAACAGAAGAGAACAACTGACAGCACCTGGATACTGATTTTATGAATGACAGGTCCATGGCACAAATGTTGAACTTTCATCTGTGGTGTATGAAAAGACCTTTTCAAATGAAACAAAGAATACCAGTTGAGTGATTCTTGACACAGTGGAAAGCATTTTGGAGAAAAAATTAAGACTGGAAGTATGTTCACAACTTTTGTTATTGCTGTGGTTAATGAAATTTACATATTTTGATCTATGCCTTGGTAAATCACTTACTGATCTTTCTAAAGATCGAATTTACCTAAGAAATATATCATTTGTGTAACCTGCATTCTGCAATTGTTTTCTGCTGCTCAGAGGACTAAGAAGTCCAGGCTAACACAGAAATGCTTCTGAGCTGGGATATATGTGTTTCACAAGAAGAGGAAATTTCCATTCTTACAACTGTTTTTACAGCTTCCTGAGACATTATTTAAAATGTGTTACAGCTTAATCTGATTTATTTGGGCTGAAGTCCATATTAACAACTACGTTAATGCAATTTGACATTTTGAGAGACTTTTTACCTAGGCCTATAGGGACAAGACAAGAGATAATAATTTTCAACTGAAAGATGGTAAATTTAGATTGGATGTAAGGAAGAAATTTTTTTTGATGAAGGTGACGAGGCACCAGAACAGGTTGCCCAGAGAGGCCATGGATGCTTCATCCCTGGGAATGTTCAAGGCCAGGTTGGATGGGACTTTGAGTTACTAGTCCAGTGGAAGGTGCCCTTGCCCATGGCAGGTGGGTGAAACTTGATAATTTTTACAGTCCCTTCAAACCCAACCCCCTCTATGATTCTACAATTCTATTTCACAAAGTGTAGTTTGACATAGGTAAAAAAGTTTAGCACAACATGTGTAATTGCCTGGGATTCATTCTTTTCATTCTTATCAGTAACAGTGATATTTTATATTAAACAGATAACTTACAGACACTTTTGTTTGCTAAAAAAAACCCCAAACAACTTGATAGTTTGGTAAAATCCATTAGACAATAAGATTGGTTTTGGTCTGTATGCTTAACTGCACTTTTTTTCTCCTTCTTACTTTTAGTTTGCTCTGACTTCTATTTTTGTGTTTTACTTTGAGCGTTAGATTTAAGCAGTAGTGAAAATTAGGCAGCAGTGGTTATGTTCCCCAGGTTTTGAATTTATGCTCCGTGATGATTTGCGTTCAAAAACATCGGTTCATCAGTCTCTTCACAAATAAAGTTTGGTTCAGATTAACTTAGAACTTTGAGCAAGGCACGTACAGCAGTTTTCAAACCTTGTTGATATTTCATATTTCTAATTTAAAAGCCAAATAAGTTTAAAATTTTATTTAAATCTTTGCTTTATTTTACGGAAATAAATATGTTTTAGAACCTATAAGCTATGTCTTAAACAAAGACCTTTCATGATCCTAGCAATAGGAAAAGCAGTCTCCAAAACATTTTTACTCAGAAGGATATCCTGAAGGATTATATTTTATCTGCCTCTGGAAAAGAGTAAGCTAAGCTCAGTCCAGGTTAAGACATTGTTTTGTTTGTCCAGATGCAACCTACCTGGTGTCAAAGTTCCATAAATGAGAGCAGGTTTTGGTCAGTACTTCATGATATCCTTTGTGGCTGGAATTTTTTATTCAGACACGTTTACAGGGATTGGAGAAACAGCATGGAATGCTTGACTTCAACCAAAATGTGCTGTAAAAATTCTAACTTTAATTAGATCTTTATTAGATTTATCAAATCAATAGTGTAACTCATTTTGACTCAAAAATTGACTAGTATTAGTCAATTAGTAGTCTATTAGTCAACTAGTCTATTTGGCAATTAGTCAACTAGTATTAGTACAGCTGAGTGAAATTTTTTGCAAAATTATCTATTTGTCAAGCAAAAGCAAAGAGGTCTTGAGGGACCAGAAATTATACTGAACTCATGGAAAATAGTGATTTTTTCAGTCAATATGAAAAATTATTAATATTTTCAAAGCAACAGTTTAATTTTTAAATAATTCTTCAGCGTGGTAGAAATATCTTGGTTTGGGCAAGATATTTGATGAGAATGAAGGAAATAGATTCACAACACTGCTGATGGTCCTACACTACAGAGTGCAGCAGTTAGAATAATCACCTAGGAGGTGGGAGATCAACACTCAGATCCATCTGAAACGGAGGTCGAATACAGAGCATGGATTTAAAAGAATGTTTGTTATCTCCCCTGTGTGCTTTAAATAGCTAGCAAATGCAATACTTGATTCAGAGCAGGAGAGCATCAACAAAAGGCAAATGAGCTCAGAATACCAGCACTCAGAATACTGGTTGGGGCATTGGCTTGGGAATTTGGTTTTTAAATTTCATATTAAATGTAAAGAACAGAACTCCCACATACCAGCTAAGTATTCCAACCAGTCATTTTGTCACAACTGTCACCAGGGAGGAAAAAAAGGTCAGGCTACCAGGGCTTGATCTTCCATCACTATCCCACTTTCCATCTCTGCACAGCTCCTGTACAGTTGCCAATCACACCACTCCTCAGTGGTATATGGTGACCCAGCTTCTGACTTGCTCTTCTACCATTGAAAAGTACAGAAATTGCAGAAATTGCAAAAGGGAACAGGAGTATAGGTGTGTCAGGGTGTATCCCCGCTCTTCTGTTTTTGACATGGGCATATCTGTATCATGCATCTTGGCATAAGGATGTGGCACCAACGTAATTCAGTGCAGAGCCACCACCTGTGCAGAAAGGAAGGAAAGAAGCTTCTCTTCTGCATGTCTCCATGTTTGTTTTCATGGAATCACTGAATGGTTTGGGTTGGAACTGACATTAAAGACCATCTTCCCTCTTCTCCCTTCCTTTCCCTTCTAAATTGCCCTTCATTGTACTTTCAACTTTTGTTTTAATTTGAGATTATAATACTGTGGACTCTTAAAGTATTGATAAACAAAGCTTTGTTCTTGGTGCATTCCTAGAACAAAGGTATTTCACTTACATGCACACTTTCGTGTGCAGATTACATAAACATGGCCCATCAAACACCGGAAAGGGACAGGCTAAAAAGGGAAGCAGGACAGCTGAAGTATTTTAATTCTATCAAAACATTAAATAGCCTCATACTTGCACTTTAATTTCATTGCTGTTACATGGTGTAGGGGAAAAGAGAGAATATTCAGAAGGTTGCTATTACCTGTGCATAGTTTATAAATAGGTGTACTATAGGAATACATGTAAAAAAGAAAAGTTCTAAGGCATTAACTCAGATATACAGGGGTTGTAATGTAGTACCACAAAGAGCCTATGTCTTTTCCAAAGCCTTGTTTTTCAGACTGATGTCTCTATTCCCTTGCACAGCATACATGCTTGCTGGGTGTTTTAGACACCGAACCTTATCACCTTAAGGATATATGTAACCCTTCCTCAGTATCTAAGCAGAAAGAGACTTCATTTTCAGTAGAAGGAAATTGCATTCTTTCCAGACACATCACTGAGTGACTTCATTCATGTATCCGATTCATCTGACTCAGCCTAGACAGCTACATCTCTGTTCATTGCTCTATTCTCTTCTACAGTCAAAGGAGGTAAACTGGTATCTGTTGGAAATCAGATCAGACTTCTGGTGTGGGCTCTTCAATCCCAGATCCCTATGTCAATTTAGCTTTAAGAATTTTTAACTATATTAAAAATACCTGTATGAACCACTCAGACCAATTTAAGATTACCAGCTGAAGGTTTGTTTAATCAAACTATCTGATTAAAACCAAGATACTTGGAGCAGTGTATTTGTACATTAGTATATGGCTATTTAAATTGGTACATTTTTGGTGTGCAGATTCTCCTTGAAGCTCACCATCTGTTAGGTTGTAAAGCTATTTGCTCTTCAAGCAAATTAGACACTTGAGAGGCTTTACACTATAAAAAGGACTATTTTTTTTCCATAAAAGTAATGTCTTTCTAATAGTGATAAAAACCAAATAGGGGTATATTTATCACCAAGGGCTAACATTTGGGAAAAAAGCCATCCTTCCTAGTAGTGTGCTTTGGTATATTCTGAATGTTTGACTCTCACTCTTTGTTTATGTTATAATTTCTCTCAAGACAAAGTAACTGAAACATCTCTGTACAGGTCTTTCTCTGTCATATATACCCACTGGATCTTTGACTTCATCTTTGTTGCTCCTCTTGCGGCTTTACTCATATATCTGATGCTTCTTTTCCAAGTACTTACAAGCTACCAATACAATTTTGGATTATGAATTATCTCACCTCTTGATAAATATCTGTGTTTTGGGTGGAGGCTGTTCTTGTTTCAGTCACCTGATTGCATAAAGGAATGAATGTATACCTTGTATAAACTGAGAGCTGACGGTTATGCTCAGTAACTCCAACGGATGTTCAAGCCATTAGAAAACAAATATTTGTGTCTAATAATGGGTAAACATTTTTAGTAGGAAGCATGTGAATACTCTACTTTAACATGTTTATTATTATAGAAATTAAGGTATTTAAGTAACAGTTCCAGCAAGTCTCCTGTGATAACTGTAAGGTTGAATTCTGGCTACATAGAGAATCCAGTTAATAGAAAATGAGTTCGGTCTGTTGGTGATGAAGGCTTCCTGAATATTGGGCTGCATTAACAAATTCATAGCCAGCAGACTGAGGAAAGTGCTTATTTCTCTCTAGCTGGCATTCATGATGCCACAACTGGAATATTGTTCCCTCTCTGTACCATAGTGAGCAATGACCTGGAGAGAACCCATCACAGGGGCACCAAAATGATGGAGGCAGGGGGAAACGTGTCATGTCAGGAGAGGATGAGAATGCTGGGTTTGTTCAGCTTGGAGAAAAGGCTAGTGAAGGATCCAGTTTTAGTCTTCAGCTACAAAAAAGGGGCTATGGAGACAATGAAGGTGAATTTTTAGTAGAAGTGTATAGTGAAAGACAGGATAGAGTGGTCACAAGCTGCAGCAAGGGAAACTAAGGTTAGCTGCAAACAAAGAACATTGATTGTGAGGGTAGCCAAGCATGGGGATAGGTGCCCAAAGAAGCAGTAGAACACCCAGTCTTGGAAATAACTCAGTACTTGGCCAGGCAGGGCCCTGAGCAATCTTACCTTACCTTGAAGTTAGCCCTGCTTTGAGTAGACGCCTAAATTAGATGACGCCCTTTAGCCACTTCTGGTCTGTATTACCCTATGGTTTAAAGCACCCCAATGCTTGTCAAAAATAAGGAAGTCTATAGGGAGAAAAGAGAATGTAGTTTTAAGCAGGAGGAAGCACAGAACTAATACATGAAAATAGATAAATAAATTTATGCAGTTTCACAATATTCTATTTAACTTTGTTCCTGTCCTTCATTAAGCACGTTTCATGGTTTAAACACAGCTGGAAGTTAAGCACCACGCAGCCACTCACTCAACCCCCCTCTCTCCTCCCAACCCTCACCACAGTTGAATGGGGAGGGGAATCAAAGTAAAACTTGTATGCTGAGATAATAACAGTTTATTAATTGAAAATAAAGTACAGTAATAATGGTAAAATATAATAATAATGATAATAAAAATGTAATAATGGTAAAATATAATAAAAATTATAATAAAAATGTAAAACCAAGTGATGCCCAATGCAATTGCTCACTATCCACTGACCAATGCCAAACCCCCCTCCCAAACCCAGATCAGGTAACTCCTCAGTTTATATACTGGCTGTGGCATTCTATGGTGTGGAATATCCCTTTGGTCAGCTGGGGCCACCTGTTCCAGCTGTGCTCTCTCCCAGTTTCCATTGTGTACCTCCCCACTGGCAGAGCATGAGGCAAGAAAAAAAAGTCCTTGAATTAGGATAAACATGACTTAGCAAAAAACCAAAACTACAATGTGTTACCAACACCATCCTCATTCCAAATCCAAAAACACAATACTGTAACAGCTACTGAGAATAAATTAACTCTATCGTAGCTGAAACCAGGACAGTGTGTCCCACAGATTGCAATCTATTTGCTTAGCCATTTTTTAACCCCTACTGACAGAAATAAAACTATTACAGTTTTATCGCTGCATAAATAAGCTTTTCACCAAAAAATAAGAACAATCCTCGGCATCAAACCAGAATGAGAATACAATATGCATCCTCAAAATTTGAGATCAACAGGTTATGAATGTTTCCAAGACAATTTATGCTAAAGAAGTTCCATTTTCACTTCGTGGAAGTGAGGGCAGATTTTTTTTCTTCTCAGTCTTCTGGCAAGAAATCTTTCACTGAACATTTACCTTTCTTCCTTTGATATCTATTTTGCTTTTATTTTCCATGAAGCACGTTATTTTACTTTTAATTGGTGTATCAAAAAACATGCAAGGTTAGTGACATATTCAATTACTGTGGCTGAAATTATTATTATTTAATACAATATAAAGAGGCTCAGGAATCCTTTATTTCTTCTTAGTTATCTCTGATCCTCCTGTTCCTTTATCAGCTCGAATCAGTTTTATCAATTTCACACTAGAAATTAACAAAGTAGCAGTACATCTTAGAGATTAACATGATTATTAAAAATAAGCAATGTAAACGTTTTTACCTAGCAAACCACACTGGACCTTATTGAAGCCCTATCCTAACTACTGTTTAATACAACATTTTGATAAATTTCAAAACATCTAGATATTTAGAAGTGGTTATAGATGCAAAAAGCCTAGGATGCTGAAAATGTAATGACTATTTTACCTCTGTAAGGGGTAAATATTTGATGTATATATTATTTCAATCATCATTTCCCTTTGATTCTTTCTAATTTAGTGTTTCCCCAGATTATGTCAGCTACACACATATTTACTGCCTTTTAGAGTATGACTCACTATAAATCATCCTTTCTTTCAGATATATGTAAAATTTTCACTCTCCAGAAATCCCAGAGTAGGTGCTCCTGGGTACAGCAGCCTTTCTGAGAGTCATAGGACTGTGGTGGCTGTGAACTACGCTGCAGCCAGTATCAGTCAACTATAACAGAGCAGGCACTGAGCACCTCAAGGAGAAGATGAACTGAGCTTGCAGGTTTTATCATCAAAGAACTTTGAGATTAGTGGTAAAAGTTGCACATCTTTTGCAAAGTTCATGATATTTTAAAAACCATTGTGAAAATGAAAGGCTTTTTAAAAGCGTGGTGAAAATTTTGAAACTCAGTAAACTGACCTGGGTACAATCCAGAAATCCAACCTGAGAGACAGCTATTTTGTTTGTGAATGTAGAGTGTTTCCTAAGAGATAATTGATTGATTTAGAAATTAAATAAAACACATCATAAAACTTCAGTTGACTCACCTCTTTGGAGAGTTAAATTTCACATAGTTCCTCTGCTTTCTCTATAGCAGGTGTAATGAAAGAAGGACTTGGAGTCCTCTGGAGTTACTCAGAATCAAAGATCAGGGAAAAGAAAGAAATCTAAGTCAACAGGGAGCCTTCCACAGGATCTTTCTCATGCTGTCCTGTCCTACCTGCAGACTGTGCGTGTCAAAAAATGGATTTTGGCTGGATACTGTTTAAATACTAAAGCAGGCAGAGAGAAATATTTGGATTTCTGAAGCTACAACCTTCTTGTGCTTTGCAATTTGTAAACACCATAATTTCTGCTAATTACAACCTTTTTTTTTCCTAGATCATCCACATTTCATTATGTCTCTTACATGCTGTTTTTTGGCAGCTAGATACTTACTAAGATTACAGGATATGAGAAACCAGGGTTGTTTTCCTCCTGACACTAATGAATGAACCTTTTCTAGGACACAGGTGCTTTCTTTGAAAACTTCTAAACCTCTCTCTGGGGGGACAAGGTACTGTTCATGTTATGGAGTTTGTGTTTAGAAATAAATAATTGCTGAAAGTGTTCTTATGAATAGATATTTTTACTATCTGGACAGTGAAGATAATGAGGGGGAAATATTAAATAGAACAAAAGCACGGTTAAAACATGCACCCAGATATCGAAAGGAATACAGCCTTTCCCTTTTCTGACAAAGAAGTGATGTTAAAATACTGCTCACAATAAATATTTGTAATATTCCCATTGAAGTCATTCCTTCAGTCTGAGGCATATTACTCTATCTCAAAATTAGAACTGTATTGTGGTTGCATCTGTTAAGCTTCTCTATATCATTGCCACTGTCATTTTGCAGTACATATAGAATAGGTTTGCAAATTCTCTGAGACACAAATCAGCTTTTGCTATCTTTCTGTCTTTCATGTAAATTAATTAACTGTGATAATCACTTTTTTTTTTTTTTTTGAAACAGCTGTTTTTACACTTCTAACTGCAGAAACAAAAACTGAAATGTTTACTTATATAGCCCTATAACTGGTAATTATGTAAATTTTATGGTTTTGAAATTATCATCCACCTGCAACATGCCCAGTCGCCAGTGGAGGTAGGTTGCTTTTAAACATAAAAAAAATCTATATACATTATTCATGCTTTGGAGATTTGTCTTCTGGCTTCAAAGGCTGCAAAACACAGCATGGGAGAAAATAATGCACCAGCAGCGAGAAATAAAAATGCTCTGCAATTTGCTATCTCTGTAAAGACAGCGAATATTCAGGAAGAATTTCTTGCATTGATCTTCTGCAATTGCATCAGGACTTCCTCAAGAAGAGTCTTTATCTACTATTATTAATATTGTTGCTGTTGCTATTATTACTATTACTGTTTTCTTTGCCCTTTCTTTTCACATCCATTAGTAGAGGAGCTTCCAACACTATTGTATCAAACATATGGCAGAATAGATTCCCAATAGCAAAGCTGTAGACATCAGAGATTAAAAGTCCAACATGATCAGTGATGTCTGCAAATGAAGAG
Source organism: Corvus hawaiiensis (assembly GCF_020740725.1). Taxonomy (NCBI): domain Eukaryota; kingdom Metazoa; phylum Chordata; class Aves; order Passeriformes; family Corvidae; genus Corvus; species Corvus hawaiiensis. Next base: position 48,285,105 of record NC_063216.1, read on the forward strand.
ATCAGACTCCAGGACTTTTTCTGTGCTATTCTGATCAATTTTATACAGTTTAGTTTTAAAATGTTATCCAGAATGGACTCCAAATATTAGACTTTTCTAACTGAAATATGTTCCCTGAGAAGTTCTATTAAAGTTTTTTTCCTGACTTCTTTCTTCTGAACTTACCATAAATATATAATTTCTTTATTTCAAATATTTTAATTAAGAAGCACATCTTTTTGCAATGAAAATAAGAACTTTTAGCTATAAAGTATATCAGTATTGTTAAACAAGAGAGTTCTGAAATTTCCTTTCCAGGGAATGTGTGTGTGCATTTAAACTAATTTAAATACATTTAAGTAGCATTTCACTGATAGATAAGCAAAACCTCAGGCAATCTAAACACATTTCTGTATAACATTAAAAAGTGTTTAAATACATTTAATGGGTAAATTGGGAAAAAATTTGAAAGTCAGTCCACTGTGTTTACAATAATAAATACTGAACTGTAAAAGCAATTTAGATTTCATTGTGCAGCAGCCATACAGAATGAGAGCAGAATAGTATCAAAATAACAGAGTAGCATATTTTAAAAGCACATAATAAAACACTTTTAAGAGGTTAGGAAAATTGCTTGTAAATTTAAAACTTGTGCTTTTTGTGCAGGACTTTGAGAAAAGAGAGAAAATATTAAGAATATAAAAGACTGTGGCAGGTCTTTAAGATTGGCATCTTAAACAGGAATTTCAGAAACTGTGAGAACCATCTCATCATCCTGCCCAGCCAGTGATGTAAAATGCTCACTGACTTCTTTGGGAAATATTTAACTGAGTAAGAGAAAAATTCCAGACTTTCTTCTACAGAAGAGTTCCACTCTGAACCTGCTCTGCTGCATACCTAGATATAAAAGGAAGGAAGATAAGGGAAAGGAAAGGAAGGCAAGGCAAGGTAGGCAAGGCAAGGAATGATGGAGCTCTAGGTTTTCTGCCTTGAAGCAGCTCTGTCAGCCTGGAGTATAACAGGCAACACTGTGACTGTAAGCACAGCTCTGGGTGACAGACCAAGGACACACTGGTTCTCATGAAAATTGAATGACTGCTAAAGGACATCAGGACATGAGGGAAATCACTGGAAGTCAAAGCCATGTGCAAGATGCTGGACATGTTTGTTCTCTCTCTTGGTCCAATTTCCCTGTATTCTGTGAAGCCATATGGCCAAAATCTGGTTTTCTTATCTGTTGAGCTAATACTACTACTAATAATAACTACAAAATATTAAACTATTCCTAAAAAATTATGGGAGGTTTAGGGGTCTTTTGAGCAAAAACTCGGGGCAAATGGGTGGAGTCCCAGTCATCCTCCACCCTAGTCCTAATCCTCTGTATCCACCTGAAGAAGTTTCAAGGAACATGTAATTGTTGTCTATATCTTAGATCAGAAAGTCTTTCAGTTGGTCTTCAACTCATTCCTTCATTGATAATGAATCATAATTAGAAAAATTAGCACTCACAGAGCAGCTATACTGAGCAGAATCTAAGCCATATTTCTCACTAGAAAAGGAAAATACGTTATCAATCCTGACAGATTTCTTGTCTTTTAAATTGAAATAAACCACCTCTCTGTTCCTTTAATCATTTTGTCTTCTTTCATCACATTGCCTTACCTTTTAATGGCAAATATCCTTGAGTAATTTTAGTAGTTAGATCTACCAGTAAGTCTGCTTTTGTTTTAATGTAATAATTTATTTGATTAGGCTTTTTGTGAATGTTATGTATCTTATTGGAAGCTAACTTGCAAACCATCTGCTTAAACAAACCTCAACTCATGATTTATCAGTAATCTACTCAGAAAATTTTCAGCTGATTTTTCTGGTACTGATGTCCTATGTCATATGACATTGTTGCTCAGTGTTGATTTTTTAATTTGCATAAAGAAAATCAATTTGAAAAAGAAAAAGTAATTTAGACCAATTTCAATTTTCATGAAATGTATTTTCTTCATTAAATGAATCACCACTACAGTCATGAAATTATTTTTTTATAGACAGCCATAGTATCCAATTTAGCTAAGAAAGTTACAAACAATGTGAGATCACAGTGTGATTAGGAAATTTAAAAAAAAAGAAAAACCCATTTATTTCCTACTTCCATTATTTATTCACTTAAAATGAGTTTGTTGACATAAGTTCCTAATGACATCCCTACTTTGGAAATAATCAGAATTTCTCAGTTATCTGAAGAAAACATCATTCATGAGACTTACACAGGCAACTCTTTTGTAAAGTCATTTACATTTACATTCTCATCATTGTAAAGTCAGGGGTCCTCCTTTCTCCATTGTAATTCTCAGAGGTGAGTGCTCTTGCTTGCAGTTCCTTGCAGACCTGTTGGCATTACCTGCTCCTACTGTTATTGTGCAGTTGCAGTATCGCTGATGATGATCCTTACACTTCCTGCAGACAGTCAGAGAACTGAAGATGGGAAAATCAAAGTTTTATAAAACAATAAAGTCAGGCTGTATCAAATAAACTACCTGTTTCCACAGCAGAAGGGCAGTTCATTTTAGTGGTTTTCAGAGATGAAAGTGAGTTTCAGTGACAGACTGCACTTGTAGTACAAGGAGGTAGAAAGAAAGTAACAGAAACCCAAAGATTACGTTGCTCCAAAGATGTTTCAAGGATAAAGAACAAACAAGTGCAATATTATTCCACCACACATAAACAAAAGGTAAGGAATTGCACAAATAGAAGACAGCTGTATCTCATGACAGTATTCATGGCTATTTTGCATTAGTGTGGTGGCATTCTTTTTCCAACCCAATAACCAGTAAAGTATGATGGAAAAGATTCAGTGTATTTTACTTCATCTCCTTTCATAAGCCCCATCTCAGTTACACAGGAAAGAACAGGTAGAAAAATTCAAACTATTCTTTTTAACTTGGGAGTAACTAAATTAGGTAAAAAGGTTCTAATCTAACCAAGTCTAAATCATATTACAGCTTTAAATTATTCTTAATGGTGTAAAACCTTTCTAAAACTTCTGCCTGTGTCCAGCTGTCTTGCTAATTCTCAACCTCAATTACTGCATTATTGAGAAAGTACTTTAGCAGCAGGATACAGTGCTCTATACTAAATACAGGACCTCAGCTGAGGTTACACTATGTATGTAAGGTATAACATGCCTATTTTGATGGCACTAGAGAATTCCTGTGAATTTATTCTTTGCAAGATTATTTGCTAAAAGAAAGAAAGCAATAATGATTATGTAGTTGTACAAGGTGGGTTGTGTGCCACTCTTGTCCTCCAAGTGCAGCTGGAACATAAAAGGGCAGGAGCAGAGCTAGCAGAAATTAGTTCATGCTATTACACGTTTGGATGGTTCATAGAGTTGAGCATACTGTAAATCTAGCCCAATTTCCTGTCTGTCTATTTCAAGAATGGTCTACAAATCTCTTCTTGCTATAAATACCAGTGAGGTAAGCCATTTCTTAGAATATAAACAGGCAAAATATATCTAGAAAAAAATGTAGAAATGTCAAATATAGGCCACATAGTTGAAACTATTTCTTGATCTTGAGGACCTTTTAGAATGGTTTTTTCCTGACGAAACCAGTAGCAAATTTTGTTGTGGAACTATTAAAATGTACAAGGACAACACATGGGAAAAAATGTCTAAAACAGATTCCTGCACTGTTAACAAGAAAAACAGATAGGTCTAAGTGGGGGGGTTTTGCCACTGATATATTTTTTTCCATCTCCAGGCTCCACAATCTTGTCTAAAGAAAAGCAACACAATTTTTACCAATGAGAAAATTATAGAAGTGGAAGCTACAGTGTAAAGGGCCTGTGCCAGGCACAGAGTATGATTTGTGGCAGCAAGTCATTCAGCTAATCAATATAGGAAATCAGTGTCTCCTTGTCAAAATGTGAGACTTTGGATAAATTTCAATGCAAAATGCAAATTTTGCAATTCAAACAAAATTGCAGGAGTAACAAATGATAGGTAGAAATGGTACCTAGAAATCATACTCATCATTCCTTCATTATTCTCAAACAATTTTAATTTAATCCTCTTCTTCTACCTCTGTGTGCAGTATTCTGTCAAGCAGATTAGAGTGAGACTTCTGGAATTTTTAAAGGATGTTTTAAGAAGGTGCTCAAAAGTGATGCTGTTGGTGTCCTCATTCCCACAGCTTAAGGAAGAGAGATTTGGATTGCTTCCTTATGCCTGCTATACTAAAAAAATATAATAAATCTGGATATAAAAATAGAGAAACTGATTTGTGTTGTCAGAAGCTTAAGAATATAATATAGTTTACATTATTTTGCAAGAGATGTTAAAAAAGAAAAAAAAATTGGTTCTTAAATCTGAAAATATCCTTTCCTTGAAGAAGGTGGATATTTACATATTCATAGGAACTATCTACTCTGAAAACACAAGCTCTGTGTTCTTGTTCAGCCTTGTCATTGGTCAGAAAAGATAAAAAATTTGTGCTCAAAAATTCAGGTACACATTGTCTACGTCTGGCACTTGGAAGTTTTCAAGGTTGGATGGGTCTTAAAGCAACTTGGTCTAGTGGAAAGCGTCCTTGCTCATGGCAGCAGCATTGGAAGTAGATGATCCTTAAAGTGCCTTCCAACACATGATTCTATTATTCTAATAGTTTAATATGTCTTATGTGAGTTACAGTTAAATTATATGCATTCATATACAATTTTACAAATTATCATATTGCATATGTTATTATTAATCATATTGTATATGATATTATTAAATATCAAATAACAAAAATTTTGTGTTCTAACTCCCTTCTTATAGATAACACTCAAATATGGTAATTGTGGTATGTCTCCCTGGGGTCCACAGATTGGATAATCTTAAGTGTCTTTGCCAACCTAAAAGATTCTATGATTCTAAGGCAAGTAAAGTGATAGAAACAATTGTGTACAAGAGCTTTGGGAAAAGCAGCTCCTCTGCCCATTGACATGGCAGTGAAAGAGCTGCTATAGTAATTTGCAGGAATCTTTGGGGTTCAGACATATTATGTGGCACATCGTTGCAAGCCAAAAGAGCATTCTTGGCTGGTGCTGCTGCACAGGCTGGTGCTGTAGAGCTCAGTTTCACAAACAAGATAGAATTGGTGGAATGGGGAGAAAAGCACTGTAAAGCACAGCGAACTTTAGGGACTGGCTCTTTCTGAGAAATGAGAGACCTTGACTTTATGCAGCCACATGGAAACCATTCTGAACTCAACTACCATAAAGACAAAAGTATATATTTGCTAAGATGAAATATGTTAAAGAGAAAGCAAAGTATCTGAAGATCCAGGTGTCCCGAAAGGAAACAAACAAATCTGTTTCAATTAGCATTTAGATTAGGTTTCAAATTTTCTTTTGCCCTCTGTAGCTCACCTCTTCAGCCTGAATGTAGCTCCTAACTGAGAATCTTGGTCATCACAAGATTTTTACATCCTCATATAAAAACACTAGTGATTCTTTAATTTTCCAAACCTTAGGCCGCTCTTTGGGATTTGTTCAAATTAAGGACTTTTTTTCTGCTCCCCCGCTGAGGTGTTTCTCAGGGTATGACTTCAGGTTATGCTGAATCAATTATGCTGGCTGGTGTCTGTGATAAAAAATATGGAGCTTTCATCTTTTCTTACCCAGGCCAGTGGGTTTCTGCCCCTCCCTCACACTGGACTCAGTACTTGTCCAGCCAGAAGAGGGGCTGGCTCAACTGACTGCTCTCAACACATGCAACTGCACCTTTACTCAAACTGAAAGGAGTTATGACCTGCTTGCTACTCAGCCTGCAACTTGGAAAATGCCTATATATCTGGTCACAGCCCTACTAAGACTCTAGATATCTAAATGAATTAAAGTACATACTTACTGATCCTCAACAAAAAGCAATATTTCTCTTTCTCTTATTCTTCAGTCATCCAGCTCTCCTGTGTTCCCTATGTGTGCTGCCAAGGCATGCCAGAGCCAGTGCAATGCCTTCACCAGACCATTCTGTAAGACAGTTGAACTGACAGGCTGGCCAAGCTTACTCTGAATTAAACTGAAATTATTTTTCTTTTGCATTAATAAGATTATTTGCACCAGAAAAAGTCTGACGAATAAAGATTCCATTGGAATGAAACAGAGAAAGGACTCACAGATGCTGCTTTTATATGAAAGATGTTGGTCAATGACTTCTTAACACTAGTTACTGCTTTCTGATGTTTGAATCACAAGAGGTGCTTAAAATGGCATAAAATAAACATTTAAACAAAACACTCATGGTTTTTGAAACATTTGTCATGTTGACCAAAATGGCTCTTGAAATTCAACCTCAGTTCACATATGGCTTCATCCACTCCTGGAGCCATACTGCAGAGAGAGGGGGAGGAGAATTTTCTATTTAAAAAAATAAAATTAGCTCTTCTCTTCTCCCAGAGCTCCTCACTGTGTATTTTACAGAACTTGTGCAAAAAACTTCTCTCAAAGTGCATCTTCATGTTTGTGTCAGGTTAAGTGCAGGACTCCCAGAATGACAGCAGACACTCTGCCTCTGGGAAGCTTAGTGCTTTGATAGCTCAAGAGGATAGAATTAATATTGCCCTTGACTGGGGCAATTTTATCCTGGATTATCCTGATTTTATTTTGCATACCTTGTAATGTCAGCTAGTTTAACTTTACTAAAAAGATTTACTGCGTAAATGTCAGATGAGCAAACAAAGACCATATGAATTCAATAGATTGCACTTGTCTAAATTCAATACTGGATCTGGGAATCTAGCAGTTGGCTATTGTACAATATAAAGTACAGAGCATATGACAAAGGGATAAGCAAGTCAACTGAAGTGTACAGAAAGTGAAAAACCACTGCTTTGCTCCTCTTTTTAAAAATTCTTTCTAATTTGACTGATATAAACTGAATGAATATCCAACAGTGTAAAGCATTGGAAATGGTTGAAATGTTTTTGCTCACTAAAGCAAGTTTTATTCTAAATGCAGAGACAAATGCCTTGCTTTGTAGAAGGCTTTAACACTTTGGCAGTTCTTTAGCTTTTCAAAGTCCTGCAAAAACATTAACACAGGGGTGTTTACTCCTGTGAAACAGGCAAATATTATTATCCTCCTTTTACACATGGGCAACTTGTGAGACGGAGCTGCGGCTTGCTCAGGCCCAAGACCACACAGCAAGCTGGTGGAAGCGCCAGCACTAGGATTCAAGCATTCCTGGATCCCAGCCTAGTGCACAATCCACTAGACATCCTGTCTGCAGCCCTTTGCTATTGCTGCATGAAGCTACTCAGTTTTTGCCTTATGAATATATGACTGTGAAAAATTATGCTTTTTGCAAGTGTTTATGGGATTGCTTCAGGGCGAAGTTTCCCTATTGCTGCTGGAAAATACAGATTACTCTAGCAAAAATGTGGGGGAAGGGAAGGAAACATTCTAGAATAAAATTATAAACCAACTGCTTTATAACCAGACATTAAGAAAATAACATTAAAAATTCCCAGTCAAAACTGTTTAGTTTTTCTGAATCAAAACAGTGAGGAGGCTATTTTATTGTTGTCACCTGTAAGGACAGATTTTCATGTTTCACTACAAAATAATGAAATCACATGGACATAACTCACACAAAAGTTCAGTTAAGGAATCAAAGATAACAAACAATTGTTTAGAATTTATGAAAAGCTTTGTAGCTGCCTCTGCAAAATGCAGCTGCAGCCTGAGGAGCGGAGACAAACCAGATATTCAAGTGGGAGGGATGGAACTGAACAGCTGCTTTAAATCAAGACTGCCTCATGACTGGAAGGCACCTATACCCATCCTGCATCTACAGCAATAAAAAATATTTGTGCCTCCTTATCTTGTTCAATAGATTCGTTCAGCAAAAATGCTACTGGCATGCAAACATTGCAGAAAGAAGAAATGCAATGATAGGGAGTTTGGATAATGTAACTTTTGGAAGCGGTATTTGACTACCAGAGAATGAAGGAGCGCTTCAATTAAGAAGCTGCTGGAACTTTGATTATAGGAGCCCATTCTTGCTATCCAGACCACTCTAACAGCTATGTTAGGGCATGATTTTTGCATAAACTCAGGAGATAATGCTGCTTTATGAATATTTCCTAGTGATTCACTGCCACTTTTCAGTTTTACAACACTGGTTCCCTATGATTCAGTTCTGGTTGATCCCAAGAAAATAATGGAAAGTATGGTTGCAAATCCTACAGCCAATAACAGGCCAACTCCACAGTTTTGAGGAATCTCCCTTTGCAAAAAGAAACACTGCTTGCTACAGTCCTGGTCTTAGGAACTGCTGCTGTCTGCAGTCCTGGTCTCACAGGCATTTATTGCTAGGGCCAGCCTCGGAAAGCAGGTGTACGTGGGAAGGCTGTGTAAGAAGTGAGGAGTGAATAGAGTACCAAGGGTGAAGAAAAGCATGTTTCTGCATTGAGCTCGGGAGAAAAGTAGCACTCTCCATGCAGCCTGCACCTCTTTTTTTGGAGAATTTCCCTGGACAGATGTAGAGGGATAACATTTCTTCCAACTCTCCTTCAAAAAGGTTTAATAAACAGTGCTTCATTACGCTGGCATCCCACTTCCAGATGATAGAAATAATGCTTTTTTGCCTGCAGTGTGATATTAAACACCTAGATCTGAATTTCTGCCTCAGTAATATGCTGTAAGCTCTGCTGAACTTGCTCTTCTCTTTTCATCTGAGTCTGCTCTTTTTCTCATTTCTGCTGCATCTTATTTTCTAATAGACTACATTGGCTCTTACTCTACACTTCATCTACACAAGAAAATTGCATAGAGGTAGGACATCGGCCTATGACTATCCATAGTGTATAAGTGTTGACAGGCTTCCTTGCATATTCTCAGCCTTTGGGCATTATCCCAGGCATGGTTTGGGGGATCACACAGGTCAGGACACTCTCCAAAGTCAGTAGGAACTAGGACAGGAGAGGGGAGATGTATAACTGTAGGCATGCCAGACATGGCACTCACATTAGGGGACAGACAACTGGCCAATTGTATTTTTTTATTAGAAGTAATTTGTGTGACTGCCATTTCTTGCCACACTCTTTGTCCTTTCATCAGTCTCAAAAGAAGAAAAGCAGACCACAGCAAAGGCTTTGTTTCAGTAGTGTTTTTATGTATTTGTATCTGGCATTATTTGGGATTTTTATTGTTTTATTTAATATAAAGCATTTTGTGTTGCTGTGCTTTTATAAGTTTGGGGACTCAAAGATTTAGGTTTTGCACACTAGAAGGTAAGGCAGCCTGTGATGATCTTAAGTCCCTGCAGGAGTTCATTTTGGGCCAAAACTGGGAAAACTACAGTTCCTGCATACTTTAGCATTGCACTTTGGCAGAGGGATCTCCTATCCGCAAGCAATGAAGACTTTGTACCCTGCTCATTGTATATTCCTTATTTTACTTGAGAAATGAAGATATTGTTGAAGGTGATATAACCTTCTTAACAGGTTAAAAAATTGTTTGAATAATTTGTGTCTTCAAGGACATGAAAACCTTGATTAGGGATGAAATGCTGTACTACTTAGAAATAACTGGTCTTTTCATTTAAAATCTAAAAATGTACTTTGAGGAAAATTAGTCAAATCTTCCATTAACTCTGTTGATACTGAGTCAGAGAAAGATCAGGAAGCTTTCTAACAAAACACAGATTGATTTGAAATATCACATGTGGGAATTAGGGTTCCTTTAGAGGAAAGGAGAGGAAGGGTGGCTGGACCTGGAGTAAGCCTGGAGGTTGATAGTCCAGTCTGGTCTGTAACAAGAGAGTGAGGTGCTGAGCAGCTGTGTTGTGGTCACAGAGATGTGGTGTTCTGAGAGCAGTAGCCAATGTCCACAGACTTGAATGCTGTCCAATTATAAAGAAAAACAAATAAATTTATAAGCATTATAGACATCAGGCTCCTCCCTTTTAGTGAAGTCGGTAATTTAGATAATTTTATAAAAATTCACAACTCTGACCCAGCCTATCCTTGTTCTCTGATGAGCTGTGAATGCGTGATTTTCATGTAATCCCTATCGATATGAATAATGATGAGAGGCAAAGAAAGGAAAATCAAATCACCCATTGTTCCTTTTCCAGCATGGCCATGCTTCAAACGATTGGGAGCTCAGGCTGTATTTATGAATCCTATTTGAAAACACTGCTGCAAAACAATAGATTTCACCAAATGCCATATTCAAACAAAGGTTTTTCTGACAATTTATCTAGTAAAGGAGCAATGGCATTTGCAGGCATAAAAAACACTCAGAAGCATTTAAGAAAGTGATTTTTTTAAACCCATAGATACACTGCTGACTTTTCAGAAAGGTTAGAAATTTATGAAATTCAGAATCAAAAACTGATGTGACCTACATAAAAGAATCACTCTGATTTCTTAATTAAACCAAGCTGTAAATGCACATTTGGTTAACAGCCACCAAAGAAATTATGCAATAAATCTTATGACTGTCCTCCAAGAATGTGGAGAGGAAGGCAGTGATGAAGAGGATGGTGGTGAGAAGAACAAGACGGGAATGCTCCATGTTATTCTCTTTAATGTTCCCTTGCAGAGGGTTTGAGGCTTCTAGCACACAAGCCAAACAACTGAAATGATCACATCTGTAGCACTAGTTTGAGGGAAAAAGACCAAATATTTTAACAGCTGCTTTTTTAGGTTGGGCTTTTGTTGGCTTTTTTTTCCCCTTACCTAGTTTGCTTCAGGATCTGATTTCTTTCTGAAGGGGTGGGCTCAGTGCCTGCCAGGAGCCTAGCAGGGAATGTTTACTCTGAGACACACAGAGATGTTTCCCTTTCTTCTCAAGTGATTTTTTTTTTTTTTTTTTTTTAAGGAGGCAGTGTGAGGAATTCTCTCAAGAAAGGTTAGCTTAAAACAAACACACCTTACAAATATGTGTTAATCTGAAGGTTCTTTTTCTATCTTATGAAAAATTTATATGAAAAATAAATCAAGAAAAACAACATCACATGTTACTGTTGAGTAGCTGTCTTCTCTGCCTACTGGACAAGTCTTTGCAAAACACTTGTCATTTACAGTGTCTCAGGCAAGGACTTGAACTGCTGTGTGAATTTCCTGTGACTTCAGCCTTTGCTTGCTCTCCACCAGAACAGTTTTTTCACTGCCAGCCTCTAGTGGAGATAGACAAAGCAGCTCTGAGCTGTGATTTGCACCAGTACAGCTTATTCCAGTTCCATGAAAATTTCTAATATTAAACCAAATTTCTTCAATATACTCCAGATGCAGCTGCACTTATGGTGAATTTACTGAATGGACAAACTCTCCCAGGCCAAACACTAAAATAACAAGTGTGGTTCATCAGAGATAATAAACAATGCCAAAGATCCTGACAATGTTTCTCTTTTCTTCTCCTCATCTCATAAACAGAGATTCCCTCTTATATTTAAGAGATTTCAAGCCAGTGGATATATACACAGCATACAGGGAGCAAATATGCTCAAGCCATTGATGATAAATGAACAGTGTGACAAGAACAATACACTTCATTACCTCCCCCAGTCTTCACATATGCCCACTGTTCAGTCACATGGGAGAACAAAAATACTTTTTGAAGACAAAAATAAGATTGTCAGCTTAATGCAGTTATCCAAGATGGCATGCTAGGAATAAAACAAACAAAAACCAAAAATAACCAATGACGAGACCCGACTGACAGTAAGATTTATTAGCTGGGTGATGATTCCAATGTAATTTTGTCTTGTCACTTTGAGACAGCAGAGCAACATGTTCATGTGTGGTCCCAGCATTCAGTGTATGGTCAGATATTGAGCTCTGGGAAGGAGCTTTGGAACAGTCCTGCTAATTTTGTTAAGCAGTCAGTGTTTCATCCCACAAGGAATATTATGAACGCCTGGCATTTACTGATCTCAGTGTCTGCCAGTCCTCACTGCAGTCATCAGTACAGAACAATTCTGTTTGTAATGCCCTACTTGTCAGGACTGAAGTTAGATCTTTTCCTGGTTTATTGAAAGATAGGTCTCTGATGACAAGTTTTTTTCTCTGTCTGTCTCCTTTTGGGAGTATGGAGAGAAATCTCTGCTCTTTATTCCTTGGTTATACTTCAAGTCTAAATTATCTTTAGAAAATGTGTTTTGGTTTAGTCATCTGTTTACAGAGACTCATTTTCTTAACTTTACTGGATGGAATTTTAGAAATGGAAATCCAAGAAAACTCATTACTTACTTCTTGGAGGTTACTACCAAAAGAGCAGAGGGAACAAAAGGGACGCCAGTTATTTGACAACTGCACCAGGGTCTCAGAGAGGTGTCCATTCATCCTGTGAATGGAGGCAGCTAGCACAGTAGACTAATCACCCTCAGTGTTATGTCTAGCCTTATTCTAGGTGCTCTGTAAGACCTAATTTGTTGCTTGTAGTTAAGTCAGTGTAGTCAAACTTAAATCCATGCCGTTGACATCAAGGGAAGTCTTGTCCCTGTAGTTAACTCTGCTGACCCATTCTTGTCCTCCTTCAATATGCATTGTGACTGGGAAACTGTGTGGCACTCTAATCTCAAAACTGATCTTAACAATTTCTGGTGTGCACTTACAGGAGGAGCTGGGGCTGCTTTTTTGCGTGGTAACATTGGCCAGGGTTAGAACCATAGAATCATGTGAGTTGTAGGAGACCTAAGGAGATCCTACAGTATCAGCATCTGAGCAGTGCCACTTTTAGCAGCTACCTTTTAACACATGTATACGTGGCAATGCAAGTGAAAGGGACAGTTGCTGGCCATCACATAGTTACTAATCACATCCTATATATGCTTTAGGTAGTAAAGTAGAACATTCTGTCTGTCCTGTGGCAAAATTATAGTAAATCAGCAGTAAATAAAAAAACTAAATTTTTTAAAATATTCTATATTCTTGTCAGACAGCAGAGTCCTCAGTGGGAGTCATTCTCTGCTAGTCTGAGTTAAACTGATTTTTGCTGATTTGTACATTCATAGAATCATAGCATAGTTTGAGTTTGAAGAGATCTTTTAAAGAACATCTAGACTAAAAGCCCTGCAAAGAGCAAGGACATCTTCAAGTCTGGCTTTGTTCCATGACATTATTCTCCACAGCAATATCTCTACCTAAAATTTTGGCCCAGGGAATGAGTGAAATACACTCACAGATTTAAAAAAAACATAAAACCATGTGTTTGTCTTAGCAGAAAACAAGACATCATTTCACACAGATATTATATATGTGACACACACCATCGAGACATGAGCATTCCATGTAAATGGTGGATTAACTGAAATCTCTTTCTGTATAGCATGGACAAAACAGGAAGAAAGAAAAGCAAGAAAGTAAACAACTGTATTTATTTCCCAAATGAGGGTTCCTTCAAGGCAGAGGAAGAACTTCTATATCCTTAAAGATGTGTCTTTTTGTACCTATGTTGAAAAATATTTTGGTATAGATGGGACACAAATACAAATGACTCTCATTTAAAGCATAAGAATACATTTGGATTCATCAGACTTCAAGGTTAGAAATTTACTGTAGAGTTTATTGTAGTTCAGATGAAGAACTCACTTTCACAACCTGAGTAAAGGCAATTATATTTTACTTACCAGTCTGATTCAGCAATAAATGTGTCAGTAATAAAAGTGGAATTCAATCAAAGAGCAGCAAGCAGGAACAGGTGATCTTATGGCCTGTGAGGCATACACCTACAAGACCTAAGATGAGAGAAGCCTGTGAATGTTTCTCAGGTCCAGTCGAAAACACAAGATTTGTGTCAGGGGGAGACCTTTATGTGCATTGTCTTTTCCTTCTGCTTTCCAGAAAAGAAAAATTAAGAATGTGCATGGGAAGAGAATCATGGCAAACCATAGCTCGATCTGAAGACTTCTTGAGAATGGGAATCTGATATAAATTACCATGCACATTTACTGCAGTGGTAGTGAGTGGCCAATATTTCTGCATCTATGTACTGCTTTCCTTCAAAAATTCCAGAAATATCTTTACTTGGTTTTTATTATTCTTTAGAAAAAAAGGGTAAAAATCATAGAAAATATAGATTGTTTTTTGCCAGGTGTATTCTTAACAAGCCTTTTCTTTCTCAGTGATGCAGTGTGACTTCTTAAATTGAGAATTGAAAGTTGGTAGAGAACATCCTCTGTAATATCCAGAAACAAACTGCTATATTACATACAAGGCAAACTAGTTGGCAGAATCTCCCGTCCAAATTTTCAAGTTGAGTTTCAAAGACCTTCTCTAAGTATATTTTTGTTCTCCAAGAAAATTACTAAGCACTTTCTTCATTAAGCAGGAGTTAGATCACATTCCTGTTCAAATGGAATAACTTCCACTGGATTGAAAGGTGCAGGACTGGCATAACCAGAGGAGGAAAACCTTGAATCATGTTAGCAAGACGCATTAATGGTGTGTACCATCATTCCCTCTTAGATAAAGCTGACTCTTACAGCACAGTTCTTTGGAAGCATTCTCAATTTCTTAATTTTATTTCATGTCATTCTTCTGATGAAGATAACCTGACAATTCAGTGAAGGAACATAAGCAATCAAAAATTATGGTTTTTAATAGGTTAATAATATTGGTTTTGAAGCTATCTTTCAAAAAGATACCTTGCTTAACATACAAGGACAGAAAGGAGAAAATGCCTTTCCTTTACTCTAGTACTAAAGTGCACTTTACATACTTCCATGACCTAAACATAACAGTTCTATCTGAGCACCAACATTTGAAGTGACATAACAGTCAGTCTTTCACTTCCTTCTTTCCAGCCTGGACAAGATTTATAATCTTTTCTGTCTGGAAGATGAGTGACTAAGGATGGGTGAAGATGCACAACAGAACCTCTGTGTGTAGTGTACTGAAGAAAATGAAAACAAAAGGATTGCAGAAGGTGCCACCCCAAACTTTAAAACCAAAAGATTGGATCTTAAGTGACATACAAATGTCACATAAGGAATATTAGATACAGGGAAGAAAAGAAAGTATGAGTTGCTGCAAATGAGCTTTTGAAAATATTGATACCAGACCATGATGCCACGGTATGAACCCAAAGTGCAACATGCAAGTCAAAGCAATCAGTACTTTGAGGAAGAGAATATATTGCATTTTGAACTTTCATTTCCATATGAGGTTATGGGATTAAATTGAAATTTTAAAAGGTAAACAAACAAAAACAAAATGAGAAAGTCTATGGCTTGGACTTGAGTGAGGGAAAAAATAGTTTTCAATTGATACCTAATCCTTCATCTTTTCGCAGTTTCTTGTTTTAATCTTTGACAAAACAAAAAAGCAAAAGAAGTTCTGTCTGCACAATTCCTGAAAAATTTGCTCTATGAAGGAAGGAGGAGGCAGGCAGAGCTAAGCTCTCCCTACAGACCGCCCTTTCATGTCAGAGCCAAATAACAGGGGAGAGGCTGAAGCAGAGTGCAGCCCCAGCAGCAGGCAGCCAGGAACGTGACAGCCAAAACTGCCAAGCATTTCACTGGAACAGGCAAGAAAATCTGTAATAGGACATAGAGGTTAATTTACTTGGAAGGAGTTTATTTGTAATACAGTCCTCCTTGTTGTCATTATGAGCGGCTATCCTACACCTTGATCATTCACAAGCTCTCTAAAAGAGTCTTCATTCATATTTTTATTACATAACCATCCAATTACCATAAGAAACTTGTTGTGTTTTTGCTCCATGGAATTTAAGTTTCAACTTGAATAAAAGAACTATGGAAAATCATTTAGATCAAGTTGAGGTCTTAGTAAGAGTTATTCAGTCTTCTAATACTCAGTAGAGGAGTGGGCTCCTCCAGGAGCCATTTAATCTCATATTGGTTTATGTTAAAATGAGAAGAGTAAAATAGCTTTGGGAGGTGTTTTTTGTCTCTCAAGTCTCTCCCTGCCAAGTAAAAGTTTAGGTGGTTAGTTTGTGCTAAACATTTAATAACAGCCTAGGTGCACATCTTGTCTCCAGAAGGAGATAACAAAAGCGCATAGGAATCAGTACACAAAGAGGCACATTTCTCCTCTGCTTATGGTGTGATCCCTTCCTGACAGCATCTGGCCATTAGCAGTTTTGAGATTGACTGAACTACAGGCAATATCTGGATCATCCTTCTTGGTAAGCTTGGAAACCCATCCTGAATGTTTGTCTAACTCCTTCATGAACCCATGTTCATGAGCAATTCATAAATGATAATCTGTGACAATGAGTTCCATCAGTTAATTGCTCCTTGTGTTCTTCAAACACAAGACTTGATAACAACAAGAAATGAAGCAAAACAAAGGTTGTCTTTCATATTCACCAAAGCTATTCCTAGATTTACGTTTAAATAGGAATATAACTGGGTTCACTTGGGGGATACTATTTAATTGTATGCAAATATCTTCTGTGGTTAATATAATTCTTTGAAATTGCTGAACAGCATTCTAGATTTATACTAAAATTTTCACGTTATGTTATGTAAATCTGAAATCTTTCATATTTTTGCTATAAATATATATTCTTTGACTACTAGAACTTCAGGAACTGTTATGACTGTTAATCTCCGAAGCTGGACTGGCTGGTAAAAGTTCATTTCAATAAACATCTTAACAACACAGAAACCCAGGATCTACTACTATCAAAAAGAGGTGCTCCTAAGCCTCATAGATGCTAGGGAAGATGGCAGCCAGCAGTTTGGCACTGCTGTATACAGGACTCTGTAATGTCTTTTTTAGTGTAATTTATAACCTCTTTAGAAGAATTAAATTAATTTTGGAAGAATAAAAAGCAAAATATTTCATTAGATGGATAAAAAATATATTGTTTGATAATCGCTTAGGCACAATTTACAGTCTTTCTTCCTAGAAAAAAACCCAAACAAACAAAAAAACAAAGCATGGTCTCTGCAAGCCTGATCCTACTTCCGGTCTACAAATAATGGTTGTTCAATTCAGCCAGTTTTGTGTGTGCACAGGGACTTCATCTAAGATGTTTGTCAACTTAAAATATATCGTGTAGATTCATTAAACCAACATATCATCACTGTAAATTACCAAAGAACAAAACTACTTAATAATTCTGGATTTGAGACAGAAAAGTATTTCACTACTATCCCATTACCAGATACATTCTTCATTCTCCCCTGTTGATAAAGAGTATATATACTCATAACAGCTGCCACTTCTGACTAAGCTGAATAAATTCAACTTGTAAGAAATGCCTTTTTATATTTGGTGCATCTTTAATAAAACAGTGAATACTGTTAAAGTGTCACTGAGAAGCAGAAACCCATACTCTTATATTCTCTTTGCTCAAACTAAGTGGGATCATCTTGTATTAAAGGAAGCTTTGTAATATTAAAAAGTTCAACCACATTGTTTATTCTTATATACAAGTGTTACTGTGAAGAAAAGCCACACTGGTAACAGAGATCTAAAAGCCCGTTTTATACCAGGGAGAACCTGGTGTTGGCATTGTCTGCTCTGAGTGGGTACCCCAGGATCTCAAGTGCCTGTGCATGTATGCACACACAGGGGGTGATTTCTGTCCCAAGTATCAAACCAAGCAGATAGTCATAGCTGGTGGACATAGCTGCTTAGCATGTGCTAACCCTAAGACCAATCTGTCTGAAAAAAATCAGATACAGATAATCAGGATGATGTTCTTTCCTAAGATACACATGTTGCAATTTTATCTCCCTGAGATACTAACTGAAGAGTTGTCTATGCAAGTATGCAGATATGCTGTCAGGGATCAGCACTGAGGTTTCAGTTTTGATTACCTGGACAAATCCAAAGTCAGTTATATGTTGTTTTTATAGCTCACCTTACTCAGCTTGCATTAAAAATAGCAAATTGGGGCTAAAACTGAATAAAGCAAAATGAAATTACTGCACTGCTATAACCACCCTAGTCGTATCCACACATATCAAAGTCCAGTTCCTGCAACGTGAAGCTGGATCTTTGTATATTTAACAGTTTTCAAACATGAAAACAGTATGTTTCATAATATGCTCATTCAATTATATTATTTAAGTGCCCTTTTACAAAACCAAAATCTCAGATACTTCATTAAAAAGCTATCAAATCTGCTTTCCTGAAAACAATACCTGTGAACAGTTTAATTAACTTGTTCTTTCTCAAATCTTCTTGCCAAGAATCTTTACTGGATTAAGTATTCAACACCAAGAGATTAAAGAAGTATATCCCTCTAGCTCCCACTGCACCTATCTCCACATAATCACCAGGATTAGCTTTCTAAGTACATCAAAGCTTTATTTCCTTGTGGGTCTCCAGCAATAAAGGCTAAGGATAAACCAAACTCTCATCACTTTTTCAACTACCCCCCTACAGCCAGATCATGACTAAATAAGAATGTGAATAAAGATAGTCAATGTAGAAAGCTGCAGTACTTTACAACAGCAATAATAATAGGAACACAGCAGAGTCATAAAAAGAAGCAAGAAGGATGTTGAGTTACATAAATTCTTTAAGGGGACATAAAGGAAGGCAATTAATAAACTGCAAAGCCTTTGGAAAGTGACTGAATAAATATTCACAAGTAAATACTACTTGTGTAGCATATCTGAGAAGCATGTGTACATTAATTACAAGATCCTGTGTGGCATTATGACTGCTACTTTGAAAGAAAGATTTCATAGAAACTACCCATATCTGATCAAAAACAAAGTGCTCATTCTAAGCAACAGCACCAGGGAGCTCCATTGTTAAATGCACAAGAAGAGCATAATAATTTGTGTTGGACTTTGCAAGATCAGTGCATATTTTATGGTTTTCCTGTACTGGTTTTGACAGTCATGGACCAGTAAAAAGACCTGTGTTTGAATGTAAGATCATTAATTTCTGCAGGGTTATATGAAAATGGATACTTTGTCTACAGATTGAAAACAAGGCATTCTGGGGATACTGCTACATTTTCCTCCTTCTTCTGCTGGGCTTATCTGAACACAAGCTCTTGGTGACACTGAGTTAAGTTAAAAGGAAGACAGGACTATTACAAAAATGTCCATGGTACTTGATGGTTTTTAAAAGTCTTAGCATAAATAAAGACATTGTAGTTTTCACTGTCAGTTACCTAAGGAAGTTTATACATATTCTGCTTCTCCTGAGGTGATTTTTGCACTTGAAGCCTACAGGTGTTTGCTCTGCTTCTCCTGCCTTTAGTTATCCTGTGGTAAAAGCATTCCTTTTTGTCAGCAAAAAATTGAAAGTCAAGGCTTCTAGTGACTTTAACAAATCACTTAGTCACCCTGATCCTCATTTTACCCACAAAAAAAATTACATCAGAGTACTGTTCTGAAGCCAAATTAATGATTACAAACCATTCTAAAGTCTCTGAAGGACAACGCTGTGGAAAAATATCCTTGTATTTTCTTCTGAAAAAAAAATCCATTTGAAATTCAGTATTTTTGGTAAAGTACATATACTATAACACATTCATGTTGTGCAAATGATGATTAAAATAATTTGTAATCTACAAATTGAGTACTAGTTTTGTTATGCTATCACTAAAGTTTCTTTGTATTATCCTTTATTCTAGAATAGTAGAATAGTGAATACTGTGAATAGTACCAAAATACATTAATCTTTTTACAGATTGTAACATTCGCAACTTGTAACAAATACATGGATACCCATGCAAATGTGCGAACACACACACACACACACCTCCTCCATGTAATGAACAATTCTTTCATAAACCATGTAATAAAAATATACAAAATGTTGATTTATTACGAAGTCATTTCTTACAAAATTTTGTAAAGACCTCCATAAAACCTGTATAAATGTATATTTGAAATTATGTCTTACTTTAAAGAACAAGATTAATTCCTGAATATTTTTTTCTTATATTTGCTCGCATGTTAATCTAAATTTAATTAAAAGATAGTACCAGTGAATGAGCAGAAAGAACATATTCTTCCAGTGGTGCTTTATTAGCACTTTGAATTTTACTATATGTGTTCCATTGATAGACTGGATATAAAGATTGTTATTTGTTTAATACTCTTATTCCTTCGGCAAACCAAACCATTTTAATTTGTCTATGACTCTAAAGACAGTAATCTTTAACATGTTTTTTCGCCTCAATTCTGCCTCAGACACAGCTCATTTATTTTATAGACTTGTTCTTATAATTATGACTGTGCTAAAAGTAGTTTTTTCCCTGCTTTTTCCTCTGCCTTACTCCAGATGCTGATAGTATAGCCCTTGTATACAGGAATACACAGCAAATTTGAACCTTCCCTATTTTCAGGCTCGCATCTTAGCTCTCCTGGAAGGGACAAGTTAGATGTTTCCAGCACAGCCATGCAGTTTTTCTCCAGTTCTCCAGTGCCACGTGTGGGGTGCAGGGGGCCTTGGGACAGTACTGTGGGGATGCACAGTGGCCAGGAGCACCCTGGATACATTGCTGGAATATAATACTAAGGAAAGCAAGAGAAGGTGTCGTGTCAGATGCTCCATCTAAACCTGGGGATACACAAGCTGTGCATGAAACACTCAGAAAGAGAATTCAAAGTTACCATCAGGGCTTCCCTTTAGATGCTGTTAGATGCCTCGATTACATTTTTGAATGATCATTTCTTTAACTGCCACCTGTGATGCCAAACATCTTAAGTGGATGCTACACATTAGTTTGGTGTTGAAGATAGTACAGCAAAAATCTCAGATTTCTCCAAGCTGCACCTTTTCAAGGCTATAAAGACAAGCTATAAAAGAGGCCCAGTAAAAATACTTCAAACTCAATATATCTGGTACATTTAATCTATTTCTGTCCTGAAGAAAAATTGCCCTTCAGAAACATTATTATTTAAGAAATGAAGTGCCTTATGCAGTGGTTGCGTTTGGGGTTTTCTTCTCACTTTTGGGAAGGATTAAGTCTATGTGATTGTAATTGCTGACACTAGTTTCCATAGGTAGATTCATCTGGCAAATTAGAAGAAACATTTTTTTTTGTCAAGTAAGTAAAATGCTGGTATGTTATGTGTTTATGTTTATAGCTGTAAGATTTCAATACTTCCAAAATTACCAGCAATACAAAAGTCAAATGTAATTTTTCCTTTGTTTCAATTATAAAAGCAATACATTTATTTCATATGAAATAAAAGGTCCATTAAACACCAGATAGCATTTGATACCTAATCAAAATGGTATAGCCAAGTAGCAACAGTAAAATGACTGTGGGGATGACAAAGTTGTTTTTCATCCTTGGTGCATTTTTCCAAGACGTGTTATGCATTGGGGACTTTTTCCAACTTTTGCTTTTATTTGTTTTTACACATAAATCCTTAGGGTCTAAAATTATAACTATGCTTTTCCTAAATTAATAATTAAGGTAATTACCTTAATACAATGAAAAACACTTAGCTTATTTTTATGCTCTGACAAACTTAATACTAGACTATTTTTTGGTTCATGAGATTTTTCTGAACAGCATGAGTGAATGTAAATGAAAAAGATGGAGAAACAACTAACAATTAGAAAAACAAAGTACAGAAAATTACTGAGATCTGAACTGTACAGAAGAAAACTCAGATCCTAAGCCTGACCTGCTGCCACTGATAGTGGTACAAATATTATCTTACATTTACTCACGAGAAGATAACAAACTTGTAAAAATTTACTATCTGGGAGCTAATTGTAGAAGTTTCTCAAAGTAACTGTGATATGTTACTGAATATGATATGTGTGTGGATTTCTTATCTTCATGAGAGCCCAAGAATTCTTACTAAAAATCAGGCCTGAGTTTTATGACCTGCTGGCACCCCATCATCTAGTGAGGAAAACACAAAGAATGAGCCACTGAAATCTACAGTTAGTCAAAATTGTTTCTTGCTCAATAGTATCATCCAGTGATGACTCCAGCACTGGCAAACTCAGGATTAAAGTGTTGTAATTTATCATATCTAAAATCAGAAAGCATCATTACGGCAAAACCAGATGAAAATGAAACTAATTAACAGATTCAGTGTTAAAATGTTGCACTGAGAGCCTATCATCACAGTTCTTCCTTCTCAGTATTCTTCCCAGTCATTACAGATACCAGTCCAGATGAAGGTCTCATTAACTCCATTGCTAAATTAATCTTCAGTTGTCATTAGGAATACAATAAACCGTGCTCACTTGATTTTTATAGCCTTGAGACCCTCTTGAAAAGAGATCCTGGTGAAATCATACTTACCAGCAAGACCAGTTTGCACAGTGCAGACTTAATGATGTAAGATCTCTTGTGATTCAAAAGAGAGAGAAAATCAGATGTATAAAATATCAAGGTGATTTTCATCTTTGTGGAAGAAGGAATGCAGAAAGCACAGAAGCGATTTCACATAGGATTTGTAGAAATTCTCATTTGAAATAAAATATGATGGGTTAAATTGTTGTACTAGTTGCCCTGAGTTTTTTCCCATTCACTTGCCAGTTATTGCCACTTGTCATTCCTATACTATTTCATGTATTTCCAACTGTCTTTTGATGCTAAGCAGCATATGAAAAGAACAGGTCATGTTAGCACCATATCATTATCTAGGTCTTCATGGACTGTGACAAGATGCACTACATACCACCAGAAAAAAAGAACTATGCTCTGAAAACAGATCTGTCTGAAACTGATATTTTCTTTTATCATGAGTGCTTATTTCATGTGAGGTGTGCAGATAATCCATTTTTAATATGTAACATATCAGAAGTTCGTATATTGCTTTCATATTGCCAGTTCATGCCAATAAAATGTCAGCTTAGGCACTTTGTGTCTGATCTTCAGGGACTTTTGGGTATTTGCAAACTATATTGATTCCAGCTGGAGTCCTAGGTGTTCACCACTCTTCTTGCAGCTCCATCAGTGCTGGCAACAATGGAAGTTCTAATGTAAACAAGCTGTTTGTCTTTTTATGACCATTGTTTACTATACAGCAGTAAATCCGTATGGTGAAGTAGAGCAGCTGCCAAGACTTTTTGCATGCTCAAGCTGAAGTCACCACTAGATCGTGTTCGTCTAACAGTGGGAAATTCTGCTAAAAGGCTCGTTGTAGCCATGCTTTTCAGTACTGTACCTCTGCTCAATAGATCATTCATGAGCACCCAGCCCCCTCTCCAGAGAGCAAGTCATGAGCAGGAAGGGTTGGAGACAAGGCCGAGTTTCTTACTTACAGCTCAGGCTCAGAGCTGTTTTATTGTCGTCATGGCTACAGGCCCCACATGCCTCCAGTCCCTGCTTTATGAAAAGAATGATGCAGTGTCTAGCCTTACAGCTGAATATATAAACCAAATTAGTCTACCATGCCTCTACCTGTTTTGCAGCTCACAATGAAAGAAGTAATATATCAAGCAATCAGTCTTGTAGCAGTTATATTCTGTAAACACTAAGTCATTACAGCCGGACTTTTTTACTTGCTCTTTAGAGTCCCTTCTCAGTATAATAAACTGCAGATTTCAATAAGAAAGCTAATTCAGAAGAGTCCTCTGTGATTTCTCAGAATTTCTGCAACATATAAGTTAAAAAGTACACTTCAAATCCCCTTTCACACTCCTTTTTTGCGTAATTCCACTCACTAAACAAGAAGTGGAAAGACAATGATGAATGTCTTTTCAAAAGCTGCAGTGCCAGGGTATTACTAGAATCAAACTATGCCTAATGCAAATAAAGAAGAGTTATATAGTCCTGCAGGGAACCATTAACTATTCCTGAATAGAGTAAGAGCCTCATATGGACCAATTTCTACTAGGAGATTAAGTAATCCCTAAATGGCATTGTGGCAAGGCAGTGAGGGAAGATGTGTGTTTAGAAGTGTTTAGAAGAGGGGGAAGGAAGAAAACTTTAAAAGTGTGGTCTCCATTGAAAGATAAATATGTAAGAGGGGGAAAACAGGTATCAGAATAAAAATGTGTAAATCTCGGGGTATGACAGTGCAGTCTGCATACTGAACATTTGGAAAAGAAGGTGGTAAGAGAAAAGAGAACTAGCATGAGGGGTAGGGAAGGTGTAAATTGCCTTTAATTCCCATCTTATTTGACAATCTTCTTTTTTCCTAGCTTGTAAATTCCACCAGTTTTGATTATCTACATGCTCATTTAGACTGTACATGTCAGTAAGTGGAGAAGTGTGGTCACATGGTTCACCATCATTTTACGTTCTATCTCTGTGTTTAGCAAAGTGGGCCTTATCCTCACTTACTTCCAAAATTCCATTAAAATATTTTGGCTGTGTGGGCTGTAAGTGACATTTATAGCCAGGGAAGTGTAAAGGGATCTCAATGCAAATAAAGAACAGAAGAAAATGCTATGGTTTTTATGGCTCTGAAGTATTTCTTAAAAAACAAATAAAGACAGCTTTATTATCTATCAGGGAAGGAACAATGTAACAATGCGTAAATTGAATATAGTCCACAAAATTAAATTCACCCTGGCTACAGCAAATTGAATGTTTGGACTCATCAATATATTACCAGTATTTCATGCTACACAAAGTCTCCCATGCTGATATCTTTTATTTCTTGCTGCTGTGGAAAGAACTGAAAATACTGAAGTGTGTTCAAAATAATAT
Organism: Corvus hawaiiensis; assembly: GCF_020740725.1. Taxonomy (NCBI): domain Eukaryota; kingdom Metazoa; phylum Chordata; class Aves; order Passeriformes; family Corvidae; genus Corvus; species Corvus hawaiiensis. The sequence goes on from NC_063216.1 coordinate 48,309,645, forward strand.
ACCTGGATGTTATAGAATAGTGCTGTAAATCTCATCAAGGCTGCTACAGACTCTATAATCTCTCACACGACAGGTTTTAATGACTTGGACATTTCAGAAAACATCAAGATTGAAAAAGCAAAACAAAATCCAAAGAATGTTTTTGCTGCAATTATGCAATCATTTCAACTTTTCAAAAAAAGTATTTCTTCTACCTAGCTCTAAAGTGATATGAAAGAAAAAAAATATTTGGCTTTTTGCTTACTTTTTGATAAGTTTTGGTTACAAAAATTGTTTAAAATAAAATAATCACTCAAAGAAGCACATTTAACAAGGACATTTTATGAATATGTGGAGTTGCATCAAATCTGCTTTTTTAAAAGAGATGCCTACAGCACTGAAAGAAGTTATAAACCCAATGGGAAAATATGTTACTGCCATGATTTACATTTGTATGTGTTTTTTAAGATATGACTATTGTCTCTATGGAAGATAGATACTGACACCTTTGCAGCCATAAAAATAAATAAAATTAATTTTATTTTAATATTTAGTGAGTGGATAATTCCACATTTTTCTTGGAGAGACAGATTCAGTTCACACATTTTTAACCAGTGTTTTGTGTGTTATAGAGGTGAGAACTACATAATACTTTCTGTAGACCCCCCAAAAGACAAGAAATACCATGTATACTTCAATCAGTGCTTTTGTACTATTATTTAAATGATACGAAACTTCACCAAGACACTTCAATTTTTCTCACATTGTCCAATCTTATTTACACAAAATGCATGGTATTGGGGAAAGTGTTCAATAAATATGAGCAAACATGGCCCAATGCAGAAACTCCTACCTCTAAGACATAGGAATCCTGTTCTTTTCACCTTGGAGCAGGAAGCGGTTTGAACAGTTAGTGAGCTTCCTGTTAAAGTGCCTCTTCTTTTGAATATGTTTGATTATGTTTTTAATATGTATTATTGTCATTTCATGCTGTAGAAGAAATTATAGTAACACATATATTAATTATATTATAGTAAAATGTATTTGTCATCCAAATTTACTATAAATAGGAAACTATAAAACTAAGTAACCAATGAGGCAAACATAGTATAAATATTATATTTTATTGTTGCATAGTACAAATATTCATAATGCATATGTTGTATGGGGAAACATAATAAGAAAGCAGGATGGCTATTAAGTTTCAGACACAATCTGTGTCCTAAAGAACAAGTGAAACAAATTCTTTAAATTCTTTACATTACCTGTATTTTCAGAGCTTTCACATGCAGCGTATTATATTTTTCCTTTTACCAAAATGATTGAGATATGACATAAATACAGAAAAGAGAGGACTTTCTAAGAGAAACTATACATATAACTGCTAATGGCTTTCCTAGTCCGTAAGCTTTAAAAGCAGTAAAGACCTTTAGATCATGTATTCCAACCTCTAGTATTCACATCTTCCTATTCACAACCCATTTCATCCAAAAAGCTTATACTAAGGCCTACAAATTGAGTCAAACAAAAACATTTAATCTTTTGAGGGCTGAAACAACTGCTTTCTCTCAGCAGTGAACAGGAAAGACCCGTGTTCCACCACAGCCTGAGGCTTCTTGAGTAGCAAGGAGCTCATTAAGTAAGAAATGTTCCAAAGATCTGAAAGAGATGAATCATAACCCCTGCCAAGGAAAATCATCAGTAAATAAACAACCTCTCCTCCTCATTGACAAACACAAGCCAATGAAACAACAATAACAAAGACCTATAGCCCAGTCTGGTCTGCAGAAAAGAGAATGTATTTTTTGTCTGAGTCCTGACAACCAGTTTGAGATCTGGCATATGGATGAATACCAACCCTGGGCATACAATTAAGATTCTTTGCGCCTTCTTTGAATCTTAACCTGACCAATATTGAACTGTCCATTTACAGTATGAACTGTCCATTTACTGCATCTTCAAACTAAGATCTAGTGAGACAAAGAAATTCAGAAATACATCTATCACATGTAGAGCGAAATTAAAAGTGATTAATCTCCTCTTGCATATAAGTGCCTGAAATTCTCAGGCATTTTGTATTTGATCATAGCCATTGCCATATTTTCTCTGAGTCCAGTGCAAAATGTGTTGTATGCAAATAGATTGTAAAGTATATTCTCTTTTTCCTAGAGGAATGGAAAGTAGAGAAGGCTTCCCCAAAATGGAGAATTAAATGTCAACGCCAAGAAAAATTTTGTGACCACGTTACTCATCTGCCATTTCTGATTTTCTCACTCATAGATTTTCTTCCAGGAGTTTGACTCCTTTTCCTTAAGAAACAACTACAATCTGGTTCTGAGAATTCCAACTGATCCTGCATATGCTGCCTTTCTGCAGGTATTTCTATATTTGACTGCTGTTATGAAAGCACCTTCCTTTATCATGCAGTTTGCCTGATTTGAGATATATTCACCAGGCCTTTTAACTTTTTATCAAAGCTTTCCTCAGTATCACCTGAATACAGGGGCTATCTTCTGTGAAGAAAGAAATTCAGGGAAACTGAGCTCCTTTTGACTTACATTATAAGCTTTATACTCTCAAGTTCATCTTCAGGACTATTTGAAATTTTTAATATATCTGCATTCTTTTCAAGTATAGATGACAGCACTGATGTGCTCATCTAGTATAACACTGCTATTTATAGAGGTAATATTGCTTGTCTTTTTCCATCCTGTGGCTTGGTTACCTCTTAAATAACTAAGATTCACATGGATTATTTTTGCCATAGTCTTTCATTCAAAATTTGCTCCTACGAAAAGGCATTAATTTCTCTGAATGCTCAAATCTTACGTACTTCATTGCTTTCCAAGACAGACTTTTCTGTCCTCTTATGCTCACCTTCACTCTTGGTTTCCAGCTACACTATCTTGTATTTGGATACTGAGAAAAACTTTTGGCTGAAGAACATTCACCTAAATTATGCATAATTCTCTGTAATCGTAACTTGATCTCCCTCCTCATTATTTCTCCTCCCACAAACTCTTTTGCACCTACAAAGTTTGCCATGAAAAATATTATCACCTTCTTGATAATGGAAAAAGAGCTGCATGACCTTTACAGCAAAATAATTTGAATCCAAATGGTTATCACCATTCACAGTATAGAGTGATGTATAACTTCTGTTTCTTGATCATATTTGTATAAATCTGGCATAACTTCAAAGATATCAGTGACAAGTATGAAAGTGGAATTTGCCACCAAGTATATAAAAGAGCCTAATTGCACATAAAATCATAAAATTATAGAATCACAGAACGTTAGTGGTCCCTAAAGAACATTTAGTCCCACTGACCTCTGCCATGGGCAGGGACACCTCCACTAGACTAGGTTGCTCAAGGCCATAGCCAACCCGGCCTTGGAATACTCCCAGGGAGGGGGCATCTGCAGCTTCTCTGGGCAGCTGTTCCAGTGCCTCACCACCTTCACAGTAAACAATTTCTTCTGTTGATCTAACCTAAATTTCCTCTGTTTCAGTTTGAACCCATTTTACTCCTTGTCCTGTCACTACGATTCCTGATGAGGAGTTCCTCTACAGCTTCCCTGTAGGGCCTCTTCAGATGCTGGCAGGTTGCTATGAGGTTTCCATGCAGCCTTCTCTTCTCCAGGCTGAACAGCCCCAACTTTCTCAGCCTGTCTTCACAGGGGAGGTGCTCCAGCCTCCTTACCAACTTGGTGGCTCTGCTCTGGACTCACTCCAACAGCTCCATGTTCTTCTTATGTTGGGGGCACTAAAGCTGGATGCAGCACTACAGGTGGGGTCCCATGAGAGCACAACAGAGGGGGAGAATCACCTCATTCGACCTGCTGACCTTTTGATGCAGCCCAGGATTTGTTTGGCTTTCTGGGCTGCTAGCACACGCTGCCATCTCACGTTGATCAACCATGAAAAGTCCTTCTCCCAAGTCCTTCTCCATAGGGCTCCTCTCACACATGCAACTCTTTGCATATGGCCATCCAGACAGTTCTTTATCCACCAAGTGGTCCATCAATCAAGTCCAAATCTCTCCAATTTGGAGACAAGGATGTCGTGTGGAACAGTGTCAAATGCTTTGCGTAAGTCCAGATAGACAATGTCAGTTGCATTGTCCCTATCCACTAATGTTGTAGCCCCATCATAGAAGGTCTCTAAACAATAGTATTTGCAACAATAAAAGTTCTGTTGAAATCCAATTGACCTAAATTAGATGTTTAAATTAAGGCTATCCTGAAAGAGTAGCTAACTGCTCTGGTGGAGTGTGTGTGGTAAGGTATGGTAAACTTACCTAATCCAACTAAAGTAATTATCTAAGCTACCCAGAAAGTCAACAGACATATTTCTGAAAATCTACTGAAGGAAATGCAGGCCTGTTAAGATAGCAACCCAGCCTAATTAAGTGATATATTTGAATTTTCCTAGGATAGTATACAAAACAAATAGGAAAAAATGGACAGGCACTAGACTCCTATTTGGAGTTTAGTCGCCAGAAACTAAATGCCTGCTGCAAATATCATGGTATAGATGCACTATCCAGCCCCTGCATAATATGTGCTCAAAGCACATCTCTCCTGGAAATGTAAGGCTGAAATTCTTTCCACACTGTAAATGTGGGATCTTGGACACAAGCCAAGGAGATAATCAATCCATGGCATGCTCCTATTTGGTGTGACTTTCATGGATTCATAGAATCACAGAATATCCTGAGCTGGATGGGACACAAGAGGATCACGGAGTCCAACTCCTGGCTCTACACAGGGTGACCTGAAAGTTTAACCATGTGTCTAAAAGCATTGTCCAAAAGCTGCCTCAACACTGACAAGCTTGGGGACCATTTTCCTGGGAAGACTCTTACTGTGCTTGACCACCCAGAAACTATATAAATAACTATATAAACAAGTATTTCAGTCTTGAGATTCAGAAATAGGGAACTGCAGTGAGGGAAAGGAAGGCAAAACCATGAAGTTTATTTAGGATCTCAGAGCCACATTTTATCTGAATTTCACAGAAAGGATTATTATCTCAAATATTCTGAATACACACTCATCCTGAAGATCCTCACATTTTTTCATAGGTTATTTTTCAAAAATCATCACCTGGATTTGCCATATTAAGATCCCCTTTGTGGTAGTAGAGAAAATTATTGTAAAATTGTGCTAAAATGTATTTCATTCACTGCTTATGCTGTTTGGTTTTGCTTATTTTAGAAATGTTTATGTATGTTTCATCTCTTCAAAAAGGGATTGTGAAGATTTGATCAATGAGCTTTGAACCCAGACATCTCCTGGTAGAATGTAACATGTTGCCTAGGTTTCCTGGGAATACACCACAGGAACAGATGAAGATAATGTGGGTGCCTATTATGTGATAATGAATATTCTGACTGATGTATTCACTCCAAGGTATACTGGAGCATCTGTTAGTTTATTTAGGCATGAATCATCATTCTTATTTTTAAGATATTTAGTGGGTGAACATATTTCTCCTTAAAGACTATCGATTGGGGAAAAAAATAACAAGAAGCACATGGGATTATGTACTAGTGATGACCTGGAACATGCATCCAGGTGAGAGATGTACTTTAGCACTGTTCATTTTGCATTAGGAACTCAGGGTCTATATTTGAGGACGATGTTAGCCTGGCTTGTATTGATTATACAAAGCAATGACAACACATTAAGAGCAAATTTTGTAGCTGTGAAGCCTTACTCATTGCTGCACATATTTAAAAACAAGGTTGCTAGTTCACCAGTAAAATACAGTACTGTATGGAGTGGTATCCTCTCTATCATATCAAGCCTTAAAGTCTGGTTTCAGTGATCTTCTAAGAGTGGACATCAAAAAAGATTATCTGCAATATGAAGTAACTTACATGGTGAAAGATTCTGTTCTGTGTTATACAGAAGCTGAGACTAAGGGACATAATGATCCTCTTTCATTTGAAACTACAGGATGTCTAAATCATTTAGGACTGCAGGTCTACCCACTATACTAAATGTAAATACTATACTGGGTCAAAGAAGCAGTACATATGACAGTGTGAATGGTTTCCTCTTATTCTGTGAATGACTCCAAATGTAAACATTGTATTACACAAGCATCATTATCATCTGATAATGATTATCATCATTAAAATTATCATCTGATTCTGATTTCTGAATACTAGTGTCCTCAAAACTTTTCACCCACTAGTGGGAACAGATTGAGTTTTCTATGTTAACCTAGCATTACTTAAGTCTTTTCTTTGGACTTTAGCAAAGCCCTTCCAAATAAATATTAGGAAAATTGCAGCAGTGGCTGTGCTAATTATTTTTCTTATTTTATTCTTCCTGCTAGCTTTATCATTGTCAAAGGACAATTACACACACCAAAAAAAAAAAAAAAAAAAAGGCCAAACCCCTCAAATACTTAACCATCATGTAACAAAGTCACATAGAATACTTTCACCTTTCACAACATTTAGGTATTGATCCAACCTTAGGGACGTACTAGATATAAAACATCCTGAGCGGGAACTGAAAGGAAGTCTATCTTTAAGGAGCTCCAGTGATGAAGATTAATTGAACAGTACTGGTCCCAATAAAGATGCCCCCCAGGGACACCACTCAACACTGATTTCCATCCAGATATTGAGTTGTGACCATTCAGCCTATTCCTTACCGACCAAAGACTCCATCCATCAAATCCATCTCTCTCCAATTTAGAGAGAATGATATTACTGGAGATCATGTCGAAGACCTTACAGGATTCTAGATAGGTGACATCCTTAGCTCTTCCCTTGACCACTAAGTTACTCACAGTTGCTTCCAGACTCCAGCTGACACACATTTTTGCCCAAGCACAGCGCATGGGCCTGGAATTGAGCTCTCCGCACTATCTGTGCTGGATTATAGTTATTTCCACTATTCCAGCTATTCTTCAGATGTTTTAGGGCTTTGAGAGGTGATCATGGGTGAGTCTATTTTCTGTGGTTTAAGGTGTCACTGTTCTTGGTTGCCAGTGCCACACTCTTTCCAGCAGGAACACTGGAAACATACTTGGCAGGTGAGGATATGCCTGTGTCAACTACTCTTCAAACGTATATGCTGAACCAACATTTTGCTTTTAAATGAGCAAGAGAGTGTCCACAAAAGCTCCCCACCACCACAAAAATTGTTTCACAAAAAAATCTGTGCAAAGTTTTAGAAACAATCTTTTCAGCAGAATGTACATACTAATTCGTACCCTAACTCCAATTAACCTGCAATATTGTATCCTAAAAAGTTCAGTTGGCCTCCCATGGTGTAATAAAAATCATCTGATTGATGTTGTTTCTCAATGAGCCTCTCTTTCATTCTACCTTTTATTTAGCTGTTGTACCCATTTTCATTCTCAGTTCTGTAGCCTTTACCCTGATCTTTGGGAAAACTTATCATATATTCAGATAGGTGTTTTTTTTTATGTCTTTTTTATGATGTCAGTTACTAGGAGATACCAAAGAAATACAGCTCAATAAAGGGAAACATACAGTGATTTTTATCTCAGGAAGGGTAAAAATCCCTTTAGAATGACAGCGGTTTACACTTAGCTTCTCTAAAACTTCATTCACACATTAGCTCTTGACACTTGTTCACAAACTTTCCTCATTCCTTCCATGGTGCTCAAAGTAGCCCCAGGCATTGTCATTTGATTGCATGCAGCTGGTCTCTACAGCTGAGAGAGGAAGCTGAGAAAGATGTTCTCAGAACCCTTGCAAATAATATGTGTGTGGAGGGCAAGAGCAATAAACTCCAAAGAGTCTGGGGTAGTAAAGACTACTTTGGAAGCTGGAAACAGAAGAACTGTGAAGCAGATTGCAGCTGGCTGGAAAGATTTCCTTGCATACTTAAAAGGGAAGTACAGAAATTGCTTATGGCCACACTCTGATTAAATTCTCAAAACCCAACTATAAGATCCATGCCTAAAACTTATGCAGACTGAAAAATTCAGAGTGAAAAGAAATATACATTGAGATCACTTTGCTGCTAAGAATTACATCAGACTGGAGCTGAGAGTCTATTTATTTTGTTGTTTCCACCATTGTTCTTTTTTCAGCATATTTTATCCCATTATGAACCATGCGCTGATGAAAGTGTTCGTTGGTTCCTGGCAAAATCTCAAGCATCCACACACCCAGAGGACTATACACCTGACTCCTAGTACTTGCTGACACACTGGGTTTAATACCTTGGGGCATTTTGACTGTGTTTACAGAGAGGTAGACAGGCCAAGCATTTAATGCAGGCTTGAATACACAGAAAAAAGGGTTTCTTAACAAAGTCTTCTTTCCCTTACCACCATCCTCTTGCTTTTTTAGTCTCTGCTTTTCACTATGAGGTTTTTTTTTATTTTTTTAAGAAAATGAAGATTGCCAAAGAGGATATGGGAAAAATTTGTGGATATCTTAGTTTGGTTTATTATATTTTGAAAAACATAGAGATGTCATTTGCTCGGACTTTGCAAAAACAGCAGAACTCCTTAAAAACCTGAATGGTATTTTTAGAACCAATTTTTCTGACTGAATTTCTATCCTTAAATCATTTTAAAATTATGGTCCAGAGTAATATAAGGTGACTAATCTCTTACCATTTATAGCATTGAAAGTAAGTATAATAATGATATAATGATTATTGGTTAAAACAGAACAAACTCTTCTAGAGGTCATTAGCTTGATCTGTAATGTCACGGCAACAAACCACAGTGGGTGAGTTTGGTTGGGTCTCCCTGCATTCCTCTTTCATATGAAGGAAATAACAGCATGTCTCTGCTAGCCCAGTTTAATATATCACTTGAAAAACAAACTACATGCAATATACAAGCAGGATAATATGACCTAAAGGAATACAACAAAACCCAGTCCAGATAAATAAAACCAGAATTCCCAGGGTTTAGCATGCCTAGGCCTAGAAACTATACACTTATGCCTCTAGAGAATAGCTAATAAATTATTTTCAAGTTAAAACTTCAAGTTCATGCCAACACATGGAAGAAAGCCTAGTATTCAAAGTCAGGACTTAGTCTTAATGAAAAGATTTCCTTCTCTAGCCAGAGAAAACTTGGAGATCAACATATTTAAGAAACTTAGAGTCATATACTTTTACTTAGATATACTCTTAGAAACTTAGAGGCAGCTGCTCATATACTTAGTCTTATACTCAAGTCAAGCTCAGCCTCTGCTTAGATTCAGATTAAATGGCCATTATATGAAAAGTTTAGGTTTTGGCTGGTATCTTTGAAAGTCCGGTCAATCAGAGTCTGTTGTTTCTCTTCACTGTTCAAAATCTTGTTTTTAGTTAAAGTTGTTCAAGAACTGAACTCTTCTGAAGAGCTGGTCTGAAGCGACCAAGAACTGCCAGCTAGCCTAAATCATTCTGAGGATCTTAGGCACTTCCTGCTGGCAGTATTCAGAACTTTGATGCACATTCAACATTTGATGGATTTCTGCAGGACTGAGAACACGGCACTGTGCACAGCCTCATGCATGCAGGAAAGGACAGAAACAGTTGGAGAAAACTGGTGTAACATAGAAACCAGAAGCTGAGCATCATTTTTATTTATTTGTCCAAGAGAGCAAAACTTGACAACATTGTACGAGGGTGGGATGTGGGGGTTCTTTTGATGGTTTGTTGTTTGGAGATTTTTGTAGGGTTTTTGTTTGTTTATTTGTTTGTTGTTTGGGGATTTTTGTAGGGTTTTTGTTTGTTTATTTGTTTGTTGTTTGGGGTGGGTTTTTTCCGCCCAAAACAGGTAATTCTTGCATTCTGAAAGCTGAAAGCTAAAAGCTCTGACTTACATTACCCTGACAGATAACTCCAGTTTCTGGCCTAAGTTGAAATTAGTCTAAACCCTTAATAAAGCAAAATTAGGCAGAAACCTTGTGGCATCATTAATTAATCTCATAATTTTCAAAGTGGTTTGTGTTCATGAGGAGAGAGGCAGAGGAATGTAACAATTAACAGTAGATTCTGTAGCCAAAATAAGTGAAGGTCTGCAGCCAACAGTCTGCACCACGCATTCCCAGGCATGTTGATCATACTTTGGGGGTGGAAAAACAAGGACACTGTAATCAAAAAGGAGGAAGTTAAAGAGAAGTGTTTTACTGAGAACAAGGGAGGATGGATTACAAGGGGAAGAAAAAGGAGAGTGAAGATCCCACATATTTTGCAGCAAAGAGTAAAAAGCAGAAGATTCCCCTTATAAAACTCTTACTGTTCACTCCTCCCTCAACATCTTCAAATGTATTTGTGTTGTATCAGTTGCAACACACTTCTCCAGCTCATTTGCCACATTATTGAGCTTCCTTGCATTTGGTCTTGATCAACCAAGCTCCCTAGTTGTAAACTTTCTGACTCATTCTCACACATCAGCCTAGTTTCTATGGTGTAGGAACACCAAAGAACAAAAGCCTAAGGTGATAATCCCTTCTCTTCACACTTAACTCCTCCTTGAAACAAATTCCTTCAGCTCTGAACCTTCTTATGCCTTCTGACACACACAAATGTGTATTTGAAATCATCATATACATATATATATGTGACCTTCTTGAACTATGAAATCCCACCCTAATATCAGAAACTCTGATCACCTGCTATTTACCACTAAAAGCCTCAGATTTAACATGCTGGATGTGAAAAAGCAGTAACAGAGAATGCCACTGTTCTGCTTCTGTGCACTGGAGTGAAAAAACTTCTAATTAGTTTAAGTTTCTTTCTCTGATGCCTACACATATTAAGCAGAGAAAACAAAAACTTTATGATTTTTTAGTCTGTGTTCCTTGTGGTCTCAGCGTCAGAGGATGGAAAAAGCAGAAGGGCCAGTCAGCTGAAATGCATCTTCAGGGATTAAGTCTGCTATAGCATCATCTGTACTCCTTTCTGAATATATACACGGTCATGAGAGCTGCAAGGAATATTGATTACGTTATTTGTAGCCATTGTTTGTAAGACTCATGTTTGCTCTGGACTTTCTGAATCATCAGAATAACTCTGACAAGCTTCAGCTCTGTCCTTGTGATCAACGAACCACTTGTGTAGTTAATAGCTGGTTATTATGGAAGTAACAATCAAAACAACTTCTTATATGAAGCAATTTTGGCTTTATCTATTCTCTTTTATGTAATTATATACTTGTTTTCAACCATGGGCAAATATTAATTTCCTTCCAATGATCTAAAGTAACTAGCGTAAATAAACCTAGGATCAATGAAACTTCATACAGTTTTATCTTTATTTTAATTTCTTTGCACATGAGTAATTTAAATTACTGATTAGAAAACACTTCCACTGAATGACTTGCTAAACAAAACTTCAAAATCAGTCTGGCTTGTCCCAGCAGGAATGGTGGAAAAATGTCCACGGTAAGGGTTTAGAAGTATTAGGGAGGATATGGAACACAAAGAGATACATAATAAAAAAGTCAGGATATTTTTTTTTTTTCCTTACTGACAAACTCTTCAAAACTCTTTCAGGTAATCCCAGAGTTTCAGTAAGCTCTATTGATTTAAAGAATGATTCACAGTTGTACTGGAAGTGAAGGAGCTTTTAAAGTGCAATCACCAAACCCATACGGTTTATTTCACATCTTACCGCTCAACTTTAGAACGAATATAATTCAAATCACAATACAATGATGACTGATGTTTTTCATCAACGCCCAATTATCATTCCATCATGGCACAAGACTTTAAAGTAGAGCTGTCTGAGCCAAGTAAAGCACAAAGTGAGCATCTGCAAATCCAGGTCTGTGCTCTTACAAAATTACTTACCAAACCACACTAATTATTTTCTAACATGTTAGTTCATGTTAGTTGTATATGGGTATACAAGACAAGGCATTTATTTTAATCTTACGTTCAGATATCTCATTTCACTATTTTCTGATTAAGAAGCATATCTTCAAAGAGATTTTTGTTTTCTTTTAAACTGGGATAGAACTGGAACACTTAGCTTTGGTGGGATCATTTCTAAGTTTTTTAACTGGACTTCTCTGATTATTTGATATTGTGCATTCACAGGCTATCCACATATATTTCTGGGTACCTCAAGAACATTACAAATCCACTAAACTTCGGATAATATGTTAGATACATGCTTTACATATATATATACACACACATATTATATACACGTATTATACATATATATATACGGTATATATAGCCTAACACATGAAACATAAAAAGAGTTATCTCTACACTGTCTGACATGACCTGACATGATTGTAGTTGAAAATTAAGTTCCATAATTCAGAAGCCAGTTGTTTGGGGTTGGGTTTTTTCCAGCATTGCACAGTAACAGCAACAACATGATGGGAGGTTATGGGAACAGAAGGAAGTGGTTTAAACATGCAAACACTTCAAAAATGTAGGTGCCAGAAGACCTACTAGTAATCTATGCAAATTGTTACAGTATCTTAGGTTCTACATTTCTTTTAACCAAGATAAATATTATCTTATTTTCATACTATATCTTATGTGCACTTGGAGTACAATACATATTTTTGTCCTCAAGGACTGTAAAATAACTAATTCACAGCTTACATAATAAACACTGCACATTTTGATAAAATGCTGTGACCTCAGGTGGGTATAAAAGCCCACAAAAAAACTATTTAATAATTTTTAAAATAACATATACCAATAAGAAAAAGATAGATAATTCATTAAAATACCCTCTAGTGTCTCTTAGCTAAGTGCAACACAGTAACCAAAATTGGAATTTATCTTTTCCCTGACAGATACCTCAAAATAGATAAGCATTTTTTTTATTTTCCTCTGTGGAAAGGATCTTGGTTTTATCATGCATCTCCAAGTATGTTATCTCCCATACTGTACTTCCTAATTCTGATTTTGTGCTATTGTGCTATAAGCGTTTGATGGTTTACAGATTTTTCAGGGAAGAAACAAGGGATGCATTCTAATGGGGTGGGTGGTGTTTAATGCACTTGAACTTCACAGCAATGAAAAATCTGGAATAAAATAAAATGGTTGCTTTTCAAAAATGTCTTTCAATTTTCTTTTAAAAAATCCAACAAGCTTCAAAAAGCATTCAATTTTTTTTTTGTTTAGTTTGCCATATGAGCCATATTTGACTGACTATATTGTCTTTTCAGAAGGTAAACTTATTTTCTTCTCATTTTTATTGGAGGAGAAAGGAGAAATGTGTTTCAACACATTTTCATTTTCTAATGAAGGCCTTCTAAAAGAAATTATATGCCTCAATCCACTAGAAATAGAAGAATGACATCATACACTAAGATAAAATGCCTTCAGGTACATGCTCTGTGACCATTAGAACACATTATTACTGCATCACCCCAGACAAATTACACATACCTTCTACATTTAGTTGCCATTCGTTTCAGATAACTATTTAAAACTAAAAAAACAAGTACACTTTCACACAGAGGATTAAAGGGACTTTCTTGACTAACTGCTTAGGTGACATTTTGATTCTAAATCTATTTTGTTTTGATATTTGTTTCTGTTGTACTTCCTATATTTTACCTTAGGGAAGAAACTATTAAAGATAATGCCTGTTAAATTTGGCTTCATATCTTATGAAAACTAATATGAATAGAGTATATTTTCCCTTAAGATCTTCGAAAGTTTCTTCAAGAATTTACAAAGGCCTCTTTATACCAGGCTGGCTGTACAAAGCTGCTGTAAAGTGGATGCAAATAGAATATTCATTCCCTTTAAAGACAATTTGCATTGCTTATACATAGTGTAAACAAGAGTCATGTCCCAAAATGCTTGTTTCCAACTGACTGATTTTTGTTACTTCTTCAAAATTTAATTCAACAAAACTCTCTTTAGGAAAGGGAGTTTGTTGACCTCAAAGAATCCTATAACCTAACACTCTAATTTTTATGACTCTCTTTCACTTATGCACATTACCAGATGTCTGTTCATGCTATAACCCTCTGGAAAATAACTTCATTATGTGCAGGTAACAATCCATCATTAGTTACCAATTAGAAATTCATGAGATACTATGGAAACACTCTACATTCTGTCTGACTGCTTACAGTGTTTGAGGCCTATCTTAAAAAAGCATTTCAATGTCAGACAGAGTTCTGTGCTGCCATCCTGAATTACAACTCTTCTGTTGCAAATACTCACTCCCCTCTTTTGATATATATCCTAAAGTATTTCATTTGGGATCCCCAAACTGAAAGTTGTGGCACTTGCAAGAGGAGCTTGCAAAACCAACAGAAATTAATTTTTTTCTGCTCCCATGAGCGTAGTAAATGACATTAGCTTATCTGGCCATGCCTGGTTTGAGATCAACATGGGAAATGACACCCCCTGGGTGAAGTTCATAACTGTAACTGGAAGTGATATGATATCTTTTAAAAAGTGTGATCTCCTAATTAACAGCAAAACAGATAAAGAGTGAGCAGTGAGTAGGAACAATTGCAATTGGTATTAAATTACTTTCAGGAAAATTGCTTTTCCTGCAATCAAGAAAAAATGCAGTATGGCTTCTTGAGAGATAAGTACCGTTCTTCTCAATCTTTGGTCAATGAACCACAGGTGCTGATACCACTTCTTTTCTTGGTCAAAAGTTAAGTGATGCATTAACTAAATATGCTGATAATCGTTTAGACTAATGCCTTATGCATATACCAAGAAACCTCTTCTTTCATGCTGAACAGTAATGGGCACCAAATGTTGCAGAAGAAAGCAGACAGCACCTATGTGCCCTGTGTATTCAGGTGGGATACAGTTCATTCAGAGCCCAGCTCATGCCTAAGCAACAGTCATCCCTGTGCACAGATGCCTCCTGGTGCCACAACAACAGGTCAGCCTTGATCTGCTTTTTTGAAGTTAGTGTGCTGTCTAAATCTGGTGCTTCAGCCAATGTCAGACAGATACCAGCCTTCTCTAATTTTATGTGAACTAGTAAACCAGGACAATCTTTTGGCTCTCATGTAGGTCTAAAGATACCTTCAGTTATATTTTCAGAGCTAGTGTGAATGATAATTTTTCAGCAAATGCTGATAAATGCCTTGATATTTATATTGCCACTGCTTGGACCTATTTTTAAGAGGGGCTTAAATGCAAAGCCAAAGACAGGGAACATGAATGATAACAAGATTACTATATAGAAATGTGTAAGATAACTTAAATGCAGGCTGGATATGTTCAGGACAAGACAAGTAACCCTGAGCAATGCAAATTTTAACACTGGATTGTGAACAGTTGCTATATTGTATGAGAAGAAACTACCGTGTGTCCCCATGCTGCCCATGGCACACCACTGTTTGCACAGTGCATGAGCTGAGACATTAGCACATTAATACACTTTATGTTCTGGAGCACTTTTACAAAAAAACACAATGTATGATGAAGAACTTTCAAACTGCTCAGGTGCCAACCTTGACCACAATTTCCTAAGACTATTCAGTTCATAATTGCACATGATAACACAAAATTAAATATCCATATTGCCTAACTACATGTTTATACTCTAATGGCATAATTAAGATACCCAATTTTACAATTAGTGTGGCATTACTCAGTAAATAGCTTTTCAAGGCTTTATTTTACTAATTTTAAATTACTTCTAGAAAACACAAATTTGTATGCACAGTACAGTACACAGTAAGAACATTTAAAACTACTTAATAATGCATATTCACAAAGGGCCAACTGTGTCATGATTTTTGAAACCTTAGCAGTACAACTTTAATGTTCTGTTATTATGGTTTATGTCTGATTGTTTGAAATAATTTCTGGGTTTTAACTTTCTAAAGCAAAAAAATCCTCACATTAGAATTATGTAATCCATCAGCAAAATTTTGCACATTTTATAAATGAAGACTATTATTTTTCTATATTATTATAATAAAAATGTTTTTGCAGGAAATCAATGGACTGACCTGAGGACTGTCACTTTTATTTCTAAGCAGATGTGAATTCAATGTGAATGCAAACATCTACTTGTATACTGCTCATTATTGGTTTCAGTGGTTCGGTGGATATTCTGAAAGATAAAAGATTTTGTGGCAGCCTTTGTTCCCTGTCTCTTTTGGTCTTGGAAATCTTGACATTAATTTCACCAATATTTGCTTTTTAAATCAAGTATCAACAGCCATCCTCTACTATAAAAAGTAGCAAAGTGCAACAAAATTTCTTTTGCTTCCAGGTGCCAACAGGGGGTAAAAAAAAGTTCTCCCACGACCCTGCTTTACAAAATAATTTTTGCAACACTTGATACACAGCAAAATTGAAGCCAACACTCAATCTTTGTCATCAATGTATTTTCTGTACCCATTTTTTTCAGTATCTAAGATGACTAATAATTCCACAAACATTTATACTGCAGAAAATATTAATTTTCTAATGCCTTCTCTTGGAAGTGGCTAAATGTTTTAAAATTAAAGAAAATTAAAGAAAATAAAGAATACTTCAGGGAAAATAAATAGGTACAGAAAGTGTTATTTAAAAATAGACGTTTCAAACAAACTGGGAAACTGACACAAGCACAGAATCCAGTCTAATACCACTGGTGGATAAACTGTGACCAGAAGATTAATAGGATGTGTCTTTGTTTCTCCTCTTTGGACTAATGACTCCAATTACATGTCTTAGCTGAACTCCCCCATTTATTTTAGAAAAATAGCAAGTGTTGCTTTTAAGAGACTGGTTGAAGAGATGTCCACAGAGCACTTAGGAAACTGGTTCCAGCGACTAATCGTCCTCATTCCTGACTATTGTGTCTATTGATTTTTCTTGGCTTTAGCTTGCATCCACTGGATTGTACCATAACATTTTGCCTGAGCTCACAGCACACAGCTGCATACAGACCCAGGTAAGCACACAGTGAGAAATTATTCACCTAAGACCAAGTTGTGACTCCTGAAGGATCTTGCCTCAGGAGTGACTGACAAAGAACAGCTTCATATTACATGTAATGTTTCAATCCATTCTTTATACCCTGTATTTATCTTTTGTCATTTAAGTTTTTGACTGAAACAAAAAACTGTGTGATATCTAGCAATGTATTAGAGAAGTCTAGTACATTGTGACACTGATTTTAATAAAAATTACAATCTCAATAAAACAACTGTTTATTTTGACAAGCTCATATTAAATGATCCTGTCAACATTTTTTTGATTGCTTATTGAGAATTATCCAGCATCGAGTGAATTATTTAACATGTCAGATGTCTAACTGCTTATTTAAGAATTGAGAAAATATACCTAGCATAAGATGGGTCTTCACTCTCTTTTTTCAAAACTATCATCAGAAAGAGTAACTTTATTGCAATTTCTGAAAATGATCATGGTTTCTTGGAATTAATAGAAAGCAGCTTAAGCAGATGATAAATATGACTTTACATGCTGTAAAAGATCCATATTATATGAAAGACTCTTAATTTACAGACAAAAGGCTGTAAGAGAACCTGTTTAATAATGTACCTGGACGCAGAAGGAAATTTAAAAAACAATAGTAACAATCATTTGGAAAACACATATAACTAAAAGCCGAAATGAAGTATTTGTCAAACTCAATCTGCTTATTGACTTCATAACAATAGATTAAAAAAAATTTATTCTCCCTTATCGAGTGAAGTTAGCCATAGTTCAGATGAACATGAGTTCTCAGTATACATCAGCAATGGCAAAGTCCTATTATTTTTCCTCTGAAGGCCTATATATTATATTATATTATATTATATTATATTATATTATATTCCTTCCAACTCCTTTCAGTACTAAGTGTAACTAGATGAATAACCACTGAAAACAAGTTTCAGTCCTGTTTTTCATCCTAAGTTTAATAGATGAATATAAGTAGTGATTTTTCTGGATTTATCATACAGAATTCTAAGATGATAGAGATAGAATTGCTGGGTAGCTTCTAGTAGAAACTGACACTTCCAGAGAAAGGCAGCTCTTCATTGGGCTGGCAGACTGTAATAATTTTCCTTCAATAACTGATACAGAAATGGGAAAAAAGCATTCAGGATTGTGCAAGGGGAAAATAACAAACTATTAGCGCTTTTGTTTGAGATGTATGTTTTCTCCTACTTTCGTGTTCCGACAAGCCCTTACAAGTAAATCGTTGGAAATTATGTACATGATCTTAAAGACTGTTCAATGATTTGAGGTTTTCCTAAAGAAAGAATTGGCATTGGCTGGCCTTCAACCTTCCTCAGTACTTACCCCCTGCTGCTTAATACAGAAGTGTGAAAGGAGTTAAGTTGCCTTATAAAGATAGTTACGTAGGACATCAATAAGATAAATAGGTTGGTTGAAAGGTCGTCTCTCTCCAACAGGCATCATGCCCAAAATGAAAGAAATCATCTGAAGGTGTTTGGTAGAAGAGTCAATCACCCACACTGTAGCTATCTGTGTATAGGCAGAAACATGCACAGACACAAAAATTGTCCTAATGTACCAGCACACTCAAACTGATCATTTACCTGTTTGCTTTTTGTGTTGCTGTTTGATTTTTTGTTGATCTTCAGAATGCATTATTTGCTATTTTGTTATTATTTTTATACCAGAATTAGACCATACTGCAAAGGAAGGAGATTGTAGAATGGTATATTTCAGACTGAAGGTAAGAAATACCATGTTAAAGGAAGACAACATTTGTCAACAGTGTGTATTTTAAGGAGAAGGGCAATGAGTATATTAGAAAAGAATGAGACTTCTATTTACTGTCTAATGAATAAGGAATACACTGCTTGTGAAAAGCAATCACAATTTAGGCATTCTAGTCATTACAGACTCTTCAGGTTTTTAAGATCAGACATGGAATAACTCCATACAGTGTAACTCATTATTACAGATGATAGGTTCACTTGGATGCCATGCAAGAATACGAAAAATGTCCCATTCTCCTTGCTGTAAATGCTAGAGTAGCAGTGGATCATGCTTCAGAGTTTAAGCTGCATCCCTGACCACGTTTAAATCACCTCCTGTCAGTAAAAAAAAAAAAAAAAAAAAAAAAAAAAAATCACTGAAGTAACATCCTTTCTTGCAGAGCAACCTGGCTATAGCCCGCTCGGTGCTCTAAAGCAAAGGAATTTTGAAGGACAACATGTTACTATGCTTTGCCTTATAAGCAAATAAAAACCAGCTAAGTCCTGGCAACACATTGCCAGCAGATATGCTGTAGAAAAAAATAAGACCATAAATCCCAGCACTGACCTGATCACAGGACAGAAGAAGAAGCTGCACTTATCGCAGCATTTCATTGTAGAGACAGACCCTGAACCTTGCACCACAAGAATTCTACATTCTTCAAAACACTTTGATGGCAGGTTCTTCTGTCTGTCTGTCTCTTTTCAGCTGCTCATAACCATTCCTTCCTTACTGCAAGAGGTTCCTATGCATCCTCTCTTTCTATCCCTGATTTTCACCCCACTCCAGTCAGGAAGAGCTAGGTGAGTTTCAGCAGGCTATAAAGGGACTTTTAGACAACATGGACCATTTTGATAGAGGACGTGGTGAGCACTGGGAACAGTAAACTGTGGAAAAGCACATGTGGTCCAGCCATAACCAGCGTTGTCCAGCCATAACCAGTGTTATCCTTGTCAGCTGCTGGCCTAGAGTTCCAAAAACTGAATTTAGCCCATGACTTTTATAAGCAAGGACAAGCTTTTCAGTGAGCTCCCTGATTATAAATACACAGAGAAGATGAGGAAGGGAAAAAAGATATGAGTGAAGTCAGACAAATTCTAGATACAGTTAGGAAACCAACATCTCAAAAAAAAGTCAGGGTGAGTGTGTTAAAGAAAAAGAAAATAACAACAGATTAAAGTAGCAAGCAGTTGAGTTACAGATACACAGCTAAAAAAATAAGTGATACTCATGACTACAAGATGTCACAATCTGTTTTTGAAATACTGCTCCACCACTGTATTTATTTTGGTACTTCATACAGGCCTTCTGAGCCATCTGAAACCTGGAACAAAATTTGTAAGAATAGTAAATTCTCTTTTGTTTTCTTTATCCCTTTAACTCATATCTATTTGCTCAGGGTTTGTTTTTTTTTTCCCAAAGCAATCCAGTTAGTAGGTGGAACAGCCCATTTCTTTTTCCAAGGAGAATTAGGCTTTCTGAAGTTATCCAAGCTAAAGGGTCTCAATTCAGGCACACAGCTTGCAAAAGTAATGTTTTTAGGTTTAAATGAAATAAATATCTTCAGAGTTGGTGTTGGGGTTTCTTGGGTTTAGGTTTCTGGGTTTTTTTGTGTTTTGTTGTTTTGTTTGGGGTTTTTTTGGCATGGGCCTGATAATCCTACAGAAAACAGAACAAGACATTTGTCTTTTGTTAAAATGACTAGGCAAAATTTAAAGCTTCTTGCAGAAAAAAAAATCTACCGACAGTTACACACATTTACATTCATCCAAGGGCAGAGCATATCCTTTGGGAAGCTATATCTTTTCAGTAAGTCAAATTTCTTCTGAAAAGATAAAAAACAATAAAAGCAGCCAAATTCCTAAGTGATAGCTTAGTAGTGGGGAAAACCTGATTAGAGAATAATTGCAATTCACCATCCTTGGCCTGGTTACTGCTACATTGGCCTGACCTGAAAAGGAACAAAACCCATCTCAAGCATCGCTTATGTTTTTTAACAGAGAGGATTTGGGGAAAAAAATGCACATTGAAGAAATCATGACATGCAGTAAATTGGACATGCAATTACATTGAGAAAGGCATTGCTAATGTGGCAAAATGCTAAAAAACATATCTCCTGTCTTACCTAGTGGTCTGCACTTACATTTTTAAGAAATCAAACTGGTGTCACAGTAATAGGAGATGATCAAAAACCACAAAGGAAATAACTGGAAAAGTGGAAAGTGAGCTCAAGCCTAAGTTCACTAATGCTCTCGCTGAGCTGTTCAAACTTTTACATCAGCTGATAATGGGGAATACTGATAAATTTAGGATTTAGGGTTTTTTCATGTTTAAAGATATAAAAGGGCAAATACATAAAATATAGTCTAGAGATTAGATTAGAGTTTGAATTTTATGCTTCTGTGAAGTGGCTTGGCTACTAGCTAGTCCAGTGTAATAGCAAGGCAAATTATTAATAATCAGGATCAAAATACCATGGCAGGTATTCATCCTCTTATCTCAAACATCAACAAGATATTATTCCCTCATTTCAGGATTCTTTCATCTGATTTCCAGTTATGTTAATTAAGTTTGTGTGGTTGTTTTCTTGTGCATAGAAGCTTTTGAAACAATTCCAACTTCATTCTCATTCTTGGTGGTCTTATTGGAAGAACAGCATTTTTAGTCACAAACTTTTCAGTTATAAAACCAGCAGCGCTGTACTTAGAGGTGGACTTACATTTGGATTTAGTAATTGAAAAGTGTGGGGTGAGCATACATAATGGGATTTTCAGTGCTAAACCCTTTTCCCATCAGTTTGCTCCAGGAAGTGGATACTAAAAATGCATATAGGGGCATTTTACAGCCAATGGAAAGAGAGCTCTCTGTGGTCTAGCTAATACTCTCCATTGACTGTATCATGAGCTGGGACACCTCACACAATCTTGATAGACTTCTATTTGTAAAAAGGGCCTGAACTAATTTCAAGACCATTGTTTGATGTAAAAATGCTGGGAAGTCTGGGCCCAAGTTAGTTCTTCAAGTCTCTCCTAGTACTTGTCTGCATCTTTAGATGGTGGAATACTTGTCAGTCTCTGAATGCTAGTTTGAAAATCTGTAAATGTATTTAGAAATGTATTACATAAAAGTGAATTTGGAAACCATCTATTATTGGTTAATGGGTCTTTTGTTCTTTTTTTTATTCCTCAGATCTTTGCCAGAAGTCCTTTTATTACTGAAATATATAATAAGGTGAGTGTTTGGATTCACAGCGAGCACCTGCACCCTTATACACACTGACTCTCCCCCTGTTACTCATCCTGGCATGTCCATGTATCAAATCAGCTCATGGCTTTTGTGTGTTCCAGAACATTTTTAGGTGTGAGACACTCAATGAGTTACTGACCAGGATGTTTTATCTTTCTATTCCAATCTTTGTTGTTCTCTTGATGAATTGCTCACTTAATGTCTAGAAAAAATAAAGCCATCAATATCAATAATCCTGCCAATGAACTGTGGCGAATTAAGGGATACAGAAGATTAACAATATTGCATGTCAGAGGCTGATGACATAATGATGATGATTAGTGGAATACAAATCTACCTCTACAAAAAATAATATTACAAACAATTAGAATAAAAGATAACTTTAAATTACACGAAGCCTGCTTCATCCTTAGTAGCGCATTAACTATAAAGTTATAGATGAAAATACAAGGTATTTCAATTTTTGTTGCACAGATGCAAGGCAAAACCCAAATTAAACCTCACTGTGATATTCATAAGTAATATATATTTTAAGCTACAATATATTTGATGTATAATACTATAAAACTTGCACTCAAACTCAAGATTTAAACAAACTTAATCAAACTAACGTTTAAAAAATACCAAGTTAAAGAAAATGTCATGGGTTTACCAGTAAGATTATTTCTTTAATTTGGGAATTAATATTATCTGTACCCTACCAGAAGGCTTTTAGAGGTAGACATACAATACTGTCTTCTTTAAATCTTTTAAGAAATTAACCCCATTGATGTGATAAATACATTTTCACTTCTGCTGCTGATATGAAGATGGAAGCTGTCTTTTTGCCAACTTCTGCTTATTCAGAATACAAAAGACATTAAATGGCTTAAAACTGCTCACATCACTGTGCAGTCACTTTCCAGTCAAATGAAACTAAAGTCTAAAGCATGCATTAGAGTTCTCTTCTGCCACACAGTAATTGGTCTAACCTCTCAAATGAAATTAAATTTACTTGATGACTCAAGTCTGAAAGGAAATAAGCATACCCATATTTAAAGCTCCTATTTACCTTTCCCTTTGTCTTCTTAACAGAGATAATCTGGAGCTTTGTCCTAACAATATAGATGCTAATTTTACTATCTGGGAAAATCACAATTTGTGACATTATAAGACCACATTAAAAACTCCACTTTTACTTTCTTATTGTTGGCATCGATAATAAAATTTTGTGAATAATTTTCTTTTATCTCTCTCCCTCTGACTTTTATACTATTCATATTGGTAAAGTTTTTCCTTCTTAGCACAAAGTAGAGAAAAATATATGAAAGCTGAAATGACTAGGAATCTGTAAAAGTTGCTTTATATCTAAAACAAAATGTATATATCAGGTGACCCCCTAGTAAACATACTAAAAGTTTTTTATCAAGAATTCTGTAACCTGGAAATTAGAAACCCAAAAACAGACCCTTAGAATTTACTACAGGATGATGCCTTCTTCTGAAATTGCTTAGTGCTAGTGAGATTCAGTCTCATGTCAGCAACGACCTTGCTGGCACACAGAACTGACATGGCATTTTCTCTTCTATGCAAAGTTAAGAATGGACATAATTTTATAGACACCTATTGCTCATTTTACCCCAAGCTCCACCTTCTCATTCCATTAGACCCATCATATCCAACAAGATAAAGTGCTAATGTACTTAATTTCTAACCCTTTTTGGTCAAAAAGGTCCAAGTTATTTTGCATTTAACCTGCTAAAACTGATGTCTGTGTGGCTGAATGGGTTAATGAGCAATTGCAGAAGCAGTTGTGACAATGGACCTAAGCTGGCTGCTGCACTCCTGATACACACCAACCCATCCCAATTCCTCCATTCTCCCTTCCCTGGGCTCCCCTGGCCCTGGCAGAATTTGCTGAAGCTTCTAAATCTGCAGAAAAAAAGCCCCATGGAAGATTAGCCAAAGTTCAAATCTGGTAAAAAGGAGGTGACAAGAAGAAGTACTGAAGAAGAAACGTGAAGGAGAGGAGAGGTTTAAGGAGGAAGCCAGATTCTGGGAATAGCAGAGGTTGCTGGATACAGGGACCTTCTCAACCTGCCTGCAGGCATTCAGGATAGCAGAGGTAACAAACTGCAGAGCACTTGTCTCTGCATTCCTTAATCTTCCTCCTGCCACACTGAGGACCATTTTGGCCATAGTTTCAAGGAGACCAGAACTGGACTCCAAGTGAGAGAGAAACAGAGCTTACTTGAAGAAAGACATGATTAGGTAGTGGACTGTTTCAAAGAGAGATTTAAGTGCACCCAGAGCCTTTAAACCCATTTTGCCAGAGATTTCAGCATGGAGTTCTGAAATAAATAGAGGAACTTCCCACCTATGGTATTTTTAGCTTTGAACTCCCTCCTAAAATTAGGGCAGGAGCAGACATTTTCTCCTTTCCTCAGCTGGAGATTCCTGCCCCAGGCCACCTGTGACTGACTCAGTGTGTGGGGCAACTCCCTACCTCACCCTATGGAAATTGAGCCAAGTTGATGTCAACAATCTGCAGTGTTAGAGCTGATCTCTTTTATTGTGCCTGAAGCAAATTAGTTTGTTTGTGCTGACAGCCTGAAGAGGGTAAGGATGGGCAGCTGTGGTGAGCCAGAACTGGCACCCCTGGACCCAGCAGAAAGCATCTGTCCTTGATTGCAGGTCCCTAAACAACCCCTTTCTCACAAAACACAGGAGGAGCAGTGTGTTACCCCTCTTATTCTACAGTGTAATGATTAAATCGCTCACCTCAGACTGGGAGACAGAGTTTTAACGCTTTTCCCGCACATTGTAATGTGCCATCTGCATGTTTTGGATGTCCAGTTTTCAGATTACTGAGCATTTCAGAGCATGATAATTTGTCCTTCCCTCTGCAGTGAAATCTAAAGCAGGATACAAAACCCCTCACCATCATCTAATTCTTGTCATCTAAAGGTTGCTCACCCAGGATAGGAAAGATCAAGAGCCCAGGCTCTCCCCACCTCCCCAGTGAACGTTCCCTGTTTAATTTGAAAACAAGCTGCTTCCTGCTGTCTCAAAACATGCCCCAGACAGCAGTTGCTTGACACAGCTCTCCATCAGAATGAGCACCTCATCATCCACTTGCTGAGATAAGCACTCAAGCAGAGAAGGAAATTAACTGCAGGATAATGCTGTAATGCTGTAACCACAAAAGTAAAAGGGGTATTATGTCATCTGGTCTCACTTTAAATGAAGAGCAGAAATTAAGATTTGATCCGAGTCTGCTGGCTGGTTTAGGCCCTGCCAGCCAGCCAGGCAGAACGATGTCTGATTTATATACCTCAAATATGTTTGAAACCTAAGCTAAAGGCAGTCACGTGATGATGTTTTGGCAACTCTAATGTATGAGCAGTTGCAAACTTAGACATGGAAGAAATTCAACTGATAAAAACTTCAATTCCTATAATAAACAACCTCTGCAGAGTTAAGTGACAGCCAAGGAGGCCCTTTGAGGCTACGTATCTTAGACTTTGCAAACACAAAAGCCACACAATCTGTTTTCTACCCCAATGATACAATAGCCTAAAGCAGGGTCTCACCACCTTAGAGGACAGTGCTTGTATGACAGCTATCCTCTGGCATATGGTTTCAGGAAGGGTGGGAGTAGGGAGAGACCTGGGAAATCTTGCTGGTGCAGCTCCTCTCTGCCTAAGTCCTTTGCCCCTTAACAGCCAGCACTTGAAATTGCAGTGACCAACAGCAGTCCCACCCTTTGGGAGTTGTGCATGAGCAGCTTGTTTACTAAACCTCCAGTCCCAGCTTACTTTCTGCTGCCAGGAGTTTTAGGGTCTGTTTTCCACCAGCATTCATTAAGTTATCATACAGTGTGCCAAGTTTCCATCAGCCCAGCAAAAACTTTTTTGGTTCCAAACCCTGTTTTCCTGATGGCAGTGCTCTACACTGTTAGACTTTCAGAGCTGCCTTGGCCAGAGAAATCTACTTATGAAGTTAAATTTTCCTAAGAAGCTGATGGGAACATGCACACTTCAATAAGGCAGAAGATTACTGGCCACAGGGACTAGTGCTTTCTAAAATCAAAACAGTGTGGAGGGGGAACAGTCAAACATGAAAACACAGCCACAAAAAAATCCCCAAGCTGTAGACATATATAGAATTTTGGACAGAGATGCCCAAGGCTTCAGGTCCTATAAATCCAATGAATAATCCTAACACTGTGATCCTGAAATTGGTTTGCTTTTCATGAAAATCAGTGAACGAAACCTCTCCAGGTCTTACTCAGAGATGAAACAGAAATCGGTGGCAATAAATGTAGCAAATAAAAATCTTTCCTGCCTGAAGGCTGAATTTCAATCCTTCTGAGCACATTCTGTGAGTATACAGGTATCCAACTCCCAGTACAATTAAGTAAGTCCTTAATTCCTGTCCACTGAAGTAAACAGAGGTGAAGTCATTGATTCAGCTGCGTTCTGAGCTTGCCTTGGTCCGCAGATTGCAAGGATGTGACTGTAATGACTAACTGCATTACTAATACCTGCTTGTTTCTTCTGTGAAGGAAAAGCTGCTCAGAGGCTGTTCAGTGGCACAAGGTAACTGTTCTAAGTAAAGCAAAATTTTGTGATTGCTTTTACTCCACAGAGGAGATCTAGAAAGCTGCATCCATTTTTAACTACACAGCACAATTAATGACAGGTCTGTGTTTTCAGAATGGGAGTTGGAATTTCTTTATCAAATGGGAATAGCTAACACTTGAAATGATCTCAACAACAGAATAATGAGAAGTAGTCATTGTGACAAGGATTTTAAAAAACCTTCCAAAAAGGATTAAGGAACTGCAGACTATGAAATCTTACATTCATATTAGAAAAACTAGTAGAAGCCCTCATAAAATATCCAGTCATCAATCAAAAAGTGATAAATATTTTATGATAAAGAAAAATGGACAGTAGTGTTGCAGAAGAAAGTTGTACCTCCCAAATTTACCACTGTTTTTTAAAGCTGCTCAAGAGCAGTCAGATGTGGGAAATACAGGTTATGTAGTAAGTGCAGGTTTTAAAACAGTTTTACAGCATTCATCTCCAAGAAAAAAAGCTGGAATCATAGCATGTAAGATCCCCTTAAAAATTCAGATCTGATCCAATCATACAAGCAGAGCGTAGAAAAAACCAGCTGATTTTACAAGAAAAGGAGATGCCCAGGATCTGTGCTAAGGCTTGCATTGTTCAGTATAATAATAAATTATTTAGAAAAGGAAGATGATTTTACAGTTCCTGTTAATTCAAGGTTTTAAAAATGAATATTCATATTATTTGCTGGTTGGGTAATGAACTGTCAGGGGAAATGCAGTGCTTATAAATGCAGGATCATAAACAAAACCAGTTCTAATGAGATCTATAAAGTGGTGGGCTGAAAACTAAATATTACTACTACAGAAAGATTCTTATTAAGACTTTATTCTAAAGTCTTACAATAAAGTACAAAAGCAAAATTATTACTATGTGATTATTATAAATCTGACAGGTTGCCATTTTGATTATTATTTCCTTATTCATGTCAAAAGAATATAGTGGCATAAGAACAGGTACAAAGGAAACAATTATAAGTACAGATTTCCTTCCATATCAGCACAGGTTAGGTTGACTAGCACTTGCAGACTTGGAAGAGAGAAGACTCAGTAGATTATGCTAGAAGTCACTGGCGAAAATCATAAGTCAGAGAAGATTAACAGAATGTAGTTATTCAGATGTTTATAGACAAAACTAAGGGGCAACAAACGAAGTTATCAAGCACTAGTGTGCAAGGAAAAAGAAAGAGGTGTGCATGCACTGTATGTAACTACTTAAGTCATAGAATTCACTGTAAAGAATAGTAGAGAAGCCAAAATATGCACTGGTTTAAAAGTAATATAAAAGGTATATAGTAAAATAATGTATCCATGGCCCTAAATTACAAAGATACAGGTGTGATTTCAGGAAATCTATGGACAGCAGAAGGCTGGAAAAAAACAGGCAGGTGAAGTATCATGTCACAGTGCCTTTTCCCACAGCATGAACTGCTCTCCTCAGGGAGAGAGACAAGGTGCTTCACTCTGACCCACTATTGGTTGTTCTAATATTATGTGCCTAATTATATCATGCCAAATATCTGAGCTTCTATGGGAATCACATAAAAAAATATTTCCTTATGACAATAAAAAAAAATTTTGAAATCACAAGAAATACCTCAAGTTCGAACATTTTTCTTGAACTTCTTTTCCAGGCCACATTCAGATAAATTTCTTTCCACTGAAGAAATGGAATACTTCTAGTGATTCCAGTGCATAATTCTCCCTCTAGCATTTTTTTCACACATATGTCCACAGTATTTTAAATAATACTGAATAGAGAAGGCCCTCCCTGGAGCCTTTTACAAGTCAGAGACAAAATTCTCATTAATTCCTGTGGGTTCAAACACTGTCAACTCATTAGGAAGGGATTGACTTTTTGACAATTGATTTAAAGTCAGGGAACTGGGAAATGCAGGTGTTTATACTTCATTGCTAGTTCTGAGAACCTATTATCATAACATTTTACTACATTGCTTTCTTATTACTAAGTGCAGGCAGAACTACAGTGTGTCTCAAGCAGCATGATGCTTTCCCACAAAAAATTAGCATCGCTCTTTTTCTTATCTGGGAGCTTTGCCACTGGTTAGTGAGCTGATTACTCCACTGAGCACATTCTGCACACTGCTCTTATTAATCAAAGGGTAACATTTAAGCAGGAGGTTTACTGGAACTAGTGCTTCAGTCCTGCCAACAAATTTACCAGATCTGTGAAGAGGACACCTCACTTGGAGGCATTCTCATGAAGCCTCTCAATAGGTGAGGAGACCACAGTATTGCAGTGTTAGCATTATGCTACAGGAATCAGACTTGAAGAGTTTATACTAGATGACCTCTGTTCTACTACCTACATAGCCAAGACTGAATAACAAAGAGCAACCATGCTAAAGGAAACTTCCTTTCCTATCATTTGAGTGATAGATTCCTACTCCTTGGGACCAGCTACTACCTTTCATGTTGACAGCTGTGGAGAAAAGTCTCAACATAGCCTTATATCCAAGCTCTTTGACTCAGTGCCCACAGCGGACTGAACTTTTCCTAGCACTGCGTGAGACCACTGCTGCTATGAAAGACTTATTTTTGCACTCTGGAATCTTGTGTCCCAATCAGTAAAGCACTGCACACAGCAACATCTGAATCAGCTGAAATCAGTAAGTTTAGTTGGTGTCTCTTAACCAAGGTATTGCTGTAAGGACTTCATGAGTGATGTTCAAGGAGCTGATCCTTTAAGTTCACAGAAGAAACTTTGTCAGGATTTTGGAAAATATTGTAAAGTCATTTATACCCCGTTAGAAAAAAAAAAAAGAGGACTGGCTAGCGTTGTCACAATACTCCCTGTGACTTAACTTATATTCTCATGATAAAGATTTAATAACAATATACTATACTGATCCATGGTTACAAATTTGATGGACTTTAATTAGGTCTTTCACATAAGAGAGAGAATTAGGCAAAGTTGCAAAGGCCATGTGAATTGGACGGCAGCAGCTTATATTACTGTACAATGAATGCAGCCACTACCTCTTAACTTCACAATACTTCTCTATAGAGATAGCAATGCTTCAACTGAATGCATCATATGAAACAAAATGTATTCCAAACTAGGTAGGAAAATACTTTATGATCCTAGAAAAGAAATCTAATTCATCAAAACTCCTTTTTGTAGCATCTTATTAAACATAAAGCTGTTTACAAAATACTTAATCATACATATTATACAAAGGCATGGTGATTTAGAAGGCACTGAGGAATGCTCAGCTAAGACAGTAACTCTCATTTGGCAAAAGTAATGGGGAATTCAGATTAGAATTTTTCAAATATTATTCCTTCGGATAGGCCACACTATGAATTCTGTGTATTACATAAGCTAGCAGATATCCAAAAGCTGCATGCATTACAGAAGGGCAAACAGAAAGAGTAGACTTGTATCAAAGGGCAGCTTCTACCAGTTCTCGCTGCAGCTGGTTACATTGTGGCTCCTGCCAGTCCTCTCCACTCCTCCACTGCATCGTAAAATGGCTGTTTCTGTTCAGACCAGATTCTCACTGTTTGTGTTCATCATCTGATACTTCTGACCAAGTTCAGTAGAATCACTCCTGTTCTTTCCCAGAGACCTTGACATAGCGGATTGGCCACCATACAGCTTTCATGCTGGAGAGCATCTCTAATTTTAGGACAAAGAGAAACAGGAAAACAAGCCATGAGAGAGCCAGTTGCACATATCTTCAGTTTACTGTTAGGTGTGTCAGTAGCTGTAAACACAAGTTCATTAAACTGCTCTAGTCTCTTTGCCTGTCCTCTCCATTCCGCTTCAGGCTGGGGTCCTGTCTCCCGCCTATCTCATTAAAAAATTTCTGTGTTTATCTGGCTTTATGAACCTGGGCGCCTTTCCCAGAGGGTGGTGTTTTCCCAGACTTGTTTACCTGTCTGAGGAATTTGCATTAAACTCTCACTCCAGTGATCTGGGAATATAATACATAGAACAGTGTTGGAAAGAGAACCTTTTTGGGGGCAGATGGGGGCATTGAGTTTTGTGAGGGTTTTGTTTGTTTGGGGTTTTTTTTTGCATTTGCTGATGTTCTAGCATACATCTCAGTATATTAGTTTTGGAAGTTTTCAGTTTCCAAGACCTCAATCTGAAACAAGTTATCACTATTTAATATAGGTAGTATAGAAACACTTAAAGGCTGAGGAGAATTGGATGAGAGTTCCTGTCTCACTACCCATTACTATCTGCTCTTTTGTAAGGATGCAGCCAGTGAATTAAATCCATAGATGTACAAAGATGTAAAGCCCAGCAGAAATCTGAAGTAACAATATTAAGATATTATAATATCACAGGTAACATACATTCGTAAATCTTGGAGGAAAAAATATAATATTGTTAATTTTTTCCACCAGTTCTCTTCGACATATTTAGTCAGAACAAGTTCCATCTAAAATGTGAAATGGATGTCCAAATCTTGCCACAGTCTCAGAGAAAAGTACAGTCTGACCTAATTTTCAGGGTTGTCTCCTTTAAATGACATAAATTCATTAGGTGACACGCTTTTAGCTTAAAAATTTCTGAGGTATTTACTTTCAGTCTCCATGTACACTCGGAAGTGGAAAACGGATGCTTATCTCTCACCTATTCCTCTCATTTAATGGGTGAGTTGGATTTGTACTCAAACTCAGTTAAAGTCCCTGGAGAAGGCTCAAATGTTAATTGTGGCCAGGACTACAACTAACCCCATGTGGTCCTATGGTAGCATAGAGTGAATAATTGCTTAGTTGCTAGAATATTCACCAGGAAGTTCTCTCAAGAAGTGAGAGAACTGAAATTTATTTTTGAGTTATCCCAAAGGAGTAAGTGAGCATCTCCAGCACACCAGTGGAAGATACCAAGCAACAGGGTAAGTTGGAGAAGATCACATCCTCTGGGATGTGCAGGCAGGAGTGACAAGGCTAGAAGGAGAATAGATTGGAGATGTCCCTGCTGCAGCCCATGTTTGAAGCTGGACCCTTGGTTTGGAGGGGCAGGGCTAGGCTTCTATCCTCAACTCCCACTGCCAATTTTGCTCACTAGACAGTGACAGTTGAATATAAAACACCTGTGCATTTCAAGATTCAGCTGCATAATACCTGCTCTGACCTGACCACTGTCTTAGCATCCAGAACAATAATTTTTCATCTGTCCTTGCTAATATAGAAACAAGAGATGAAATGGATAAAGGCCTAAGTTATCTCCATTAAATTCAGTGGCAGAGGTCCAATTCAAGTGAGATCAGTAAACAAACTTAAATTATGAACTCAGATCCACAACATAAATTAATGGCAAATGTGAGATTAGAATAGATAAACTGTTGGCAGGATTTATACACAGACAAACCAGTCATACTTCTGAGACATAACTCCGCTTATGCAAAACTGTGATCAATAAAAATGACACACAAAACTGAGACCATTACAGTAATATTTCTAAAATGTAAAAAAAAAAAAATCCTGAATTTGCTAGAGGCCACATGCTTGAAATATGGGCAGGATGCTTTTGCAAAGGTTTGATTAATCCTGAAACACCAATGTCATCACAATCCCATTTCTTTTGTTTTATCTATCATGTCTGACTGCAGCCATATTGTTCCACTAATGCAAGGTCTGTAAGACCACCTTAGACTTCTTTGTCCACCTTAGACTTCTCCTTACAGAGGGAGCAGCATAACTTTGATTTTTTTGTACTGTGTCACAGGTATCTTCTGTGCTATGTAAATGGCAAAAAAAAAAAAAAAAGGAATCCTGTTACCTGCTTTGATATTTTCTATTTATTATAAATATGAATAATCCTACACTCAGTGATTAGCTCTGAATTTCATAGAGACTGTTTTTCAGATCTAGATTCAAGCACATAAAATACTTGGTGAGAGCATGTAAATCCAAGGTTCTGTATCCCAGAACCTGCTGCAGAAGCATCCTCTATAGAAGTCAGGTGACTGATGTACTTGAGGGAGGACATTCACAAGATGAGTATCCTTGATCACAGGACAGAGCAAAAGTGATACTCTAGATGAAACTCATTTGCAGCTGGCTCCTTGAAGGTCTGGGGAAGCATAAATTTAGCTGCAGTCCAGGGAAGCCTAAGTTTAGGTCCTGTGTTGATGCTGGACTCCACGCAACAAGCATACATACCTGCAGTTGAAATGAAGCTGCAGCATTGGTGCTGGAACTAAGCTGTGAACATTGCAGTCGTCAGCACTGTGGCTGGAAAGTGGGGAGACAGAGGTGGATGCACAAATCCTCATACAGACAGTCTAAATCTTGTTATTTAGTATAAAATAGATGAGTCAAAACCCAGGATACCTCTTTCCATATGACTGACTAACCACCAGACTCTAAAGCCAGGTTTGTATGGATCACTGGCTTGTGAAATTGCATACTCCAGCTCCACAAGAAGGGTCTGTGAGCACTTTGTGTGCTTTCTTGCTTCTCTGCTCTTCATCCTCTGTTGGTATGTGGCTTGGGGGGTTCACATTTTCCTGGGAGGGAGGTGGCAGATATGCATATGAATTCTTTCAGGGTGAGAAGGAAAATTAATTAAGTGCTTCCTTTGCAACTGCTATAATCCCCAGGCTTTTATGTAAAAAGGTCCTTGTCCAGTCTATAACTTTCACAAGAAAAGCTGAATCCTGCTCAATTACTTAAGGGAATGGTTTCAAGTTTCCACTGCAGGGGGAGGGGGAGCAAGTGGCAGATCTCAAAGAGACAGAAGCACTTTTTGGCAGACATTCATTGAGCCCCTCAGTGTATGTCAGCTTAATATATAAGTCTGACTTCTCTAGTGACCCTGAGCAGGTCTCTGCGCAGTACAGGGATCTGGGGTTCCATGTGAAGTATCTGTTTCCCCAGGCCTGTCAGGGGAAATTAGCTGAAACTTTTGGATTTCATTCTACACTTTGGATGCAAAACAGTTAAGAGCTTTAGTGCCTCATTTATAAATAACTGCGTACTTTCTTCAAGAGTACTGTCCTCTTTTAGAGTATATCAAGCACAGTGATGTATTTGAAAATATCAAACCGTGATATTTTAGAGAATTAAAACAGAGATCAGATTATAATTCATGGCAATTAACATAAAGTAGTTTGCCAAATTTTCATTTTGTGAGAGATAGGGAGGGAGAAGATTAAGCCAGATGACATGAACTGTCAGTGCCATTTTCCATGTAATGCCCACCAATGCAGAGGTTAATTCAAGGAAGCAGAATATGCCACAGACTCTGATTTGTAGGTATAAAGTCATAGTTGGGATATGTTTGTGAACAGCTTATATTAAAAGCAGATAGCTTTCAAGAATGCTGAATAAATAGTAATCTGATTTTTGAATCAGAAAGCCAGAATCAACAATTTTCTGCTCTTTCAGCTGAGTCTTTAGAGCAATTTGTCAAAGCAGACAAACCAATAAGAGAATCATGTTCTCAACAACTATTCTTCCCATTAAACTCAAGTTGTTGTTTGATGATATAGTAAATCCACATTAAGGGTTTTAGCACCACACTCTAAAAATATCTTGGCTACAGAATAAAAAACCCCTCTAACATAGCCTGAACTTAATCTACTGCAAATTTGTTAAAACAAAACCAAACCAAAGCTGGGGTTCTTGTTATGCTGTGAGGCTTTATGCAGAATCAGGTATTTTTTGTCACTCCACTCTAACTTTGTGCCAGATCAGGTAGCATTTTGCAGCACCTACAACTGCCAGAAAGTCTGGATAGAAGCATAAAGTCAACACTCTTTGTTTGTTGTGTGCTCTGGGTAATTCAGCATAAATGTGATTGTTTGCACATAACTAATCCATATCCTATTTGTACTGCTCAGTCACCTGGTAAAGCAGAGGCTCTGTAAGAATTATCATGAAAGCAAAATCGTATTTACCCACCAAGGGAATGAAAAGGATATACAACAGTGTAAGCAAAGCAGAAATTAATTATAAAACCTAAAGGAGCTTAAGGATGCCAGCAATGTCTTTTGTGAATATGTGCACTCAGTGAGATTCCACTTAGCATACACCTGGTGCACACACTCACAGCCACTGCCTACAGCCAGAGAAGGTCCAAGGAACTGGTCTTGCCGTGTGAGGATGTCATGACTGCCTGACACAGCATGTCTAGCACTGGACCAACCACAAGCAAATTCTGAGGATCTTCTCAGAATAGCAGCCCAGGCATTTGCCCACAGTAGTTACCACTTGGAGGGCATCCTGTGAAATATCTGCATGATTTGCCCTTCATGCTCATGTATATGTGTGGGGAAAAGTGCTATTTCACTAATTCTACTTTGCAAGAACAATACCCTTTTCCTCTTTTTAAAAGAGGGAGTTGGGTGGAAAAAATAAAAAAAACACAACCACATTTTCAGAATTATAAACCTTTTAATATTGACTGCGCACTGGTAGAATGAATGTGCTTGTTCCTTATTCTTTGTAGCTGTCTTTTTTTAAATGCTTTGGAGTTTTAGTCCATTTGTTAGGAAAATCCCTTTATTTTCTCATCAGGCTTCCTACAGTTGTAGGATAATAGCTCATCTCCCTCACATTTTTCCTCCTCTTTCTCTCCCAAACACATCCTAGGATATATCTTCTTGTTTGAGAGGCCAGTGCATTACTCCAGTACTAGTTTTTAATGTGCACAACTTGGAAAGTGCCTTAGGCTGGCACACTACTGGATCTCTTCCCTTCTAGATGAAGCAAATCAAAGTGAGAAAAACTTCAGTGCCCCGCTTCTTTGGCTTCTGATCACTCTTGCATTCACAGAAAAAAGAAAAAACAACAAACCAAAACCTCCACTAAAAGTTTCTTGTTGGTAAACTGAGCAGAGAATATATATTGAAGGCATTAGCGAAGCCAGTTGAAGCAACCCACTCAAAGAAAATACTTAGATTTGTTTCCAGTGTGCTGTATTCATTTGAGGTTAGTGGTTAAATACAAAAGATTTATAACAGAGTTTCCACTTAATGAAAGTATTTGTGTGGATGATCTCTGTTTAGTTGCTGTTAGTAGGGATTTTGCAAGATGTAATTTTCAACAAAGCAGCAGACCATCTTATTGAGACTATTATCAAAAGTTCATTAAATTAGGGGTGTTGATTGTAATACAACATAACTGTCATTCCTGATTTCTTATGTCTTTCTAGGCTGGAAGAGAAACGTCTTACTGGAGAAACTAATACATCTGCTGTTCCAAGAGCAGAAATTGAGTCTATTACCTGAATATCCTGTACATGTAGAAAATAACTACTATATAATCCCACCTCATGGTACATGTGATAATGTACAGGAAATAAGAAAAGGGAGAAATCTTATGGTTCTTCTGTAATACACTTCTTGTAGTGTCATTAGAGGAAGCCAGACTGAACACAGGAGAGAAAGATGAGGAATCACGTAGATATCTCTTTTACATCCACTGGAATTATTCACATCTGCCAGTGCCTGAGGTGTTCAGCCCTGACTGTCAGGTGGAGTTCCTGCCTCCGCACTCCTACCAGGACCACAGTGCTTCCTCTCTTGTGCTTCCCAGAGAGTCACACTGTTAACTTGGGGCTCTGCTTCAACTGGTCCTGTTAAAGCCTTTCATTGCCCACACTGCCCTCAGTCAGATCCTTTTCTTTGTATCCTTCCCAGGTTCTTGCCTTGTCACAGCTCCAGCCTGTCACCTCTGCCTTCCCTTCTCTCTACAGAAAAAAATGCCAAGAGGGAATTTGTCTACAACAGCAATGAAGTATCTAATAGCGAGTGAAATTACAGATTTGATAAAGGTAACAATGTAAATAAATCAAATATTATTTGACAGGACACCACACAATGGTATGAGCAGTAAACTAGAATGTTGTAAATTCAACAGAGCACACAGCACAGATTAGAAACCAGCAGCTCTTGAAATGCAACTATAAACACAGAGTAATTTTTGAGTGAAGTCCCACAGGGACAATCTTTGACCCTAATTTAAATATATTTTAATTAACTAATTAAATGAGATAAAAACCCAACTCAGATCTCATTACAGTTTGCTTTTGGCACATTTGTGAGAGGAATGGTGAAAAAAACCAAAACGCTGCTTTGTTGGCATTGTTTTATGTCATTTGCTTAGGTAATGATATGATTTTGTCACGATCAAAAGTTAAGTCATGTACTTAATCAGAAAGACTAACCCACTGTTCTCCCAGGGCTAGAGGAGGGGAACCAAGAGGAGGGGACTTCGACTGGACCTGAGCCCCTGGCGAGTTAGACTTCCAGAAAGGGATTGATGATTGCAAAAAAAGGACAATAGAGCTCATTGACATATAGACAGGGGGATAATGGTTTGAAGTGGGAAGATTTCTTTGTGGTATGCTGCAGTTGAATCAGACTTGAAGCAGTAATTAATATACAGCAAACGAGTTGCCTTTGTTATGTATGAGGTCAGATGATCAGTCCCTTCTGGTCTTAAAATATATTAATTTATGTATAGGGGAAAAAAAAATACCCTCACAAGGCTTTATCCAATCTGAGAGAATCAGTGGACTGCACAAGGAATAGTAATTAATTTTCTAGTTACTATTTTTACAAGAAAATTGCAAAGCAAATCTCAACAATTTTTTAGATAATTCAAGGTTTTCCAAACTGAAAATACCACATTTCAACTGTTTAAAACTTTGCCTTCCTGTCTTTTCCCTTTCCCCCTCCCTTTCACCAGTGAATGAATGATGCTCAGGGATTTCACTCCATTTCTAGTCCTCTTTCTCCCACACCCTTCTCTCTCTGTTATTCTCAGGAATTCCTCATTTTTGAAAATGTTACAGAGTAGTTCTAGAAAAACGAAGGTCTCCAGTCTCCAGGCCCTGGCTGCTTCCCCCCAGCTCGCTCTGAGCAGCCCTGACTCTCACCAGCTGCCAAAACTCACACAGGGTAGCAGCCAGACACCCACAGCCCTTCTCCCTCCCATCTGCACCCTCTCTGCTGGTGGCTTACAGGAGCTTAGCTTAGGAGCAACTCCTGCAGCCCACTACCACCTGCACTTTTCCCCAGGGAAAAGGAAGTTTTATGGGGTGATTCAAAGTGGCTAGAGCAGTTTGGAAAATCTGGGCATCTGCATTTCTCTCCTTTTCCCTGTCTTCAATGAAGTGTTATATGGCAAATGCAAATTGTCTTGAAGAGAAAAAACAAATTAGGAACTTTGCACACGCCCAGAGAGTGAAATCCAGACTGCCTAGCAAAAGGACCAACAATAAGTTAATGATTGCTACAAACCAGGACTTAATAATGTACTCATGGGTTACAAAAGAAAAAAAAATCACAGTGTTGTCTTCAGACAAATTGCTAATAGTCAGTACATGAAGTTTTCTTTAGAGCTCTCTGGCAAGAGAGTGGGGGAAATGCAGACTCTACCATTAGAGACATTTAGGAATAGTTTTATCAACAGTTGCATTATGAACATGTGAAAATATCACTCCAATCCTTTCAAATTCCTATTTAATTGGTATTTAATAAAAATCCAAACATTTAAAAGAAGGAAAGGTATCACAGAAAGACTTTTCTTAAACTAGTACAATCTGGCATTGAGGAATTTGGAAGGCGTTTTATATGGATTTTTGTGGGTTTTAGCTGGGTGGCTAAAGTATGCTACATAAATTTTGAGTCTGCACTTACAGACTGCAGCAGAATGGAGAGTAAACAATTAGGTTTGTTTGCTCTCTGAATTGTGATACTCTAGGTCTTTCATTGATTTAAAGGCATGTTGATCATATTTTATGCTTTGACAGCACACACCAATCCAAGATCTCAAATGCTTTGTAGTAGTTAATCAGCAAAACCTACAGAATATTTCTCCCTCTTTAAGCCAGATACTATAATTCTGAAAGTGCAAATACTCTATATGTACTAATGAAAAAAAAAAATGCACGATAATGAAAAAAATCTTTTTTTTGTGAAAAGTGTTAGGAATCCTATTTTGTACACAGAGGAAAAAGAAAAAGAGTAGAAAAGTTGATAGTCACAGTCAGTTAACAGCAATGCAACATGTACAAACTACCAAACAACCACTAGCAGCAACCACGACTGGGATATGGATTTTGAGAGGTGCTCAGTACCCAGGAATTCCTGTGCTTCTTCAAGTAAATGCCCAATAACAACGACTGGAGCTGCAGTTCATACAAACAGACATCTGCCAGTTTCCTTCTTTACCTTCTAAACAAAGCTCCACCTGGTCAGAGATTACAGGATGAGAGAGACTTGTTTCTGCTGTGATGGTAATGGTAAAATGTGCTAAGGAGAGGCTGAGAGAGAGCATGTGCTGCTCCAGGCAATGCTAATGAGGGGGCCATTCATTAGCACAGTAGCCTTTTCTGACATAAATCTGCCCTGATCTGTTAACATTTGCTAATATGTAGTTTACTGTAATAAATTAGAATAAGTTGTACGAACTAAATTGCCTGTGAAGTTGCAGTTTCACTTTGCGAGACTTGAGCTGCCTATTTGGTTCATTGGCTTGTTCCATTCGGTCCTGCTCAGCTCTGTGTGGCTCCCTGCGCTGCCGGCCCAGCTCCCCCCTACAGATCCACATGCACCCAGGAGATCTAGGCAAACCAAAATCCCTACCATTGAGTTTCACTTGGTTTCATTCTGAAATCATGCAAAACCAGACGCTTTATTTTTAGAGAAGGTAATGAGTGAAGTTCACAAATGACTTTTCTAAGAAGATTCCAGACAACCTAGGCTGAGATTTGGAGTACATAGGTCCAGACTGAGATGTTAAGCCAAGACAGTACTGCTCAGAAGATCAAGCTCTTTCGCAAGTGGGTGCAGTAAATTGCTGATGCATATGCTGCCATCAGCACTGTTGACCACAGAATCTAGCTGAATAAGTAGAAAAATTAAACAGTTGCTCCTTAAGCTGTTCCTTTTCTTAGGATGAAGTCTGACATGGCAGACAATAACAAAAGGAAGGAGAAACTACTTTTTGCCATTGGCTGTGAATTCCCTTATACCACTGATGCATATGGTGCATGTGAGCAGATTTAAGAAGCTAAACAGGAAGAAAAATTTCTTTTTTCCCTCCATGGGTTTAGCATGCTGATAATCCAGAAAGCTGAACTCAGTTCATTTAAGAGTCAGACAACTCACTCAAGTCAATTAAACCATCAATGACTTTGAAAGAGGAAGAGAAAGTGTGCTGCTCCTCTTTCATAAGAGGAGCAGAAGGAACATAAATTGAGAGGTAATCGGTCTTTCTGTAAAGCAAAATTCCACCCTCAAGGATCCTACATATTATTTAAATAGTCTACAATCAGTGATGTCCTTACGTAAATATCATTAATAGAATCTAGGTGCAATATCACAAAATGGTTGAGGTTGGAAGTGACCTATGAAGATCATCTGGTCCAACCCTTCTGCTCAAGCAGGACTGCCTAGAGTTGGTTGTACACAACTTTCCTGGGCAACTTCTGCCACTGCTCTGTCACCCCCACAGTAAAAAGTGCTGAAGTTCAGAGGGATCCTCCTGAGTTTCAGTTTGTGTCTGTTGCCTCTGGTCCTGTCACTCAGCACCACTGAAAAGAGACAGACTCCTTCTTCTTTGTACCTTCCCTTCAGATATTTATACACATTAATGAGACACTCCCCTCCCTCCTCTCCAGGCTGAACAGTCCCAGCTGTCTTGGCCTTTATCCATATGAGAGATGCTTGTAAAATTCTTTGAAGAAAAATGTATATATTCCTTCTCCTGTGAGGTCAGGTGGTAGAAGACAGGATGCAATGTGCATTAGGATCTACTGTTTGATTATATTGAACTGTGTCTCTTTATAATAACTTGAAATCTTGTGTATATGATCAATAGAGTCTAAAAAGTGATTCATCCCACCTTAAAGTAACAGTCTAAAAGAGGTGAGATGAACTATGCTCTAAAATTCCCTGCTTCAGTAAAGAAGGAAATAGTGCAGTTCTTCACACTGAAGGAGAATAAACTTGGACAAAACTGTATCTTGTAGGTTACATAGACCTCTAAAGTAGAATTTGTTACAACATGAACTAAAAATATAACCAACATGCTTATTCTGCACAGAAGATATGCAGGGGGTATTCTAAGGTGCTAAAGTAATACCATGGTCCCTAAAAATAACATTCAAATTATTTTTAAAAAATCTTTTCTCAACAGCAGAAATCTCATGTCTTTGACATAATAAGATTTGGAGGTTTCAATCTTTAAAAACAGTCCCTGGCAAACAAATTTACTACAAATATACTATTATTTGGTTCATGGGGAAATACCACAAAAGTTGGCGTAGACCACAAAGGTTTTTATATCAGCCACTCTTTCGGGTAATTTATGAAGTAGGATAGGAGACAGGGTAATTTTCGTTGCAAGAAAGATATTTAATGTCTTGGATATTGATCACATAGCAATTTACTGTAGAAATTCAGTTTTGGTACACTACTGTATTTCTTTTGTTTAATCAATAGCCTCTGGTTTGTCTGACGCTTTTTGCACATGAAAGTATGTACAGTGGGAGAGAGGACAAATTATGGATGAGCTTCAGATGAGCTTTGATAGGATACAGATTCAGCTTCCTTTTAATCATCTGGATATCATCTGGACAATCATCTGCTTCTTCACAAAAGAAAACAAACACCAGACATTTTTGGCATGAGATTTAAGTTGGCTTGTATTAAACAGCAGCTGTAGATCAAGTCCCTCCGTAGTAAGTCCTTCGTCCCTCCCTCCATAGTGATAGTAATTTTAAATATTTAGGTTTCCATGTAGATGAGATTGTGTTTTTCTGGAGACACACTCATGCATTTGCTTATAGAAAAGGGGTTGAGATGAAATTAGGTGTGTTTTATTATTTGAAGACTTGTTATACTTTGCCTGTCAGGAGAGGTTTAGCACTGTAATTAATGTTTCCATGAATTAAACACAGAAGTCTAGTACATACAGTGACAGTATTTAAGTAAAATATATCGTTGTTCTATCATCTGTTTAACAGACTTTGTCAGTTCATTTTTCATGTTCATTTTGAGTATCAGTGAATCTCTGATTGTTCTTCCTCTAAAATACCATTGTTGCATTACATGGGAAAGAAACGTAAATTTATAGTACTTCAAAGAACAAGAGAGTCTTTTCAATATTCTCCAGGTACTCAGAATATTTGACATGGAGTTTAGGCGCAGATATATATCTGGGGTAGCACCTCTGCGTATGTCTTTTTGGTCCTGAAAATAATTCCAAACACTGAAAACACTGAAAGTTGAAACAACTCTATACACATCCTATTTCCCTTCAAAGTGCTGCAAATAATATTTAAAATATTTTTGCCAGTTTACAAGAATATAAGCTAATAAGCAAGTAGATAAACATGCTTTACTGGAATATCCGAATTCAGATTTTCAAAATCTTAAGGGTCTGAAAGAAAGAGAGGAAGCTATCAAGATAGTTCAGATACCCACTCTCATTATTGACAGTAAGGTCTTTGACAGGTGGGAAAACTTTAGAAGTCCAGGTACTTTTGTACCTGTTGTAATGATGACTGCTAGGTGTTGTGAAAATCCATTTGATAGAGTGAATGGTCTTTCATTCCAGTTGACAGTCAGTGCACACTAATCAGAAGGATAAATCCAGCTTGGTTTACTCTCACTTGTTTCTCCATTATCTGTCTGCAAATTGGGTCTTGAAGAGTTTGTGACTTCAATGTTTCTCTGACATTTGATCTGGAATAACTAGGAAAGTCCATGAACTGAAATCTTCCCCAAGTGAAGAGGGCTGCAGTCACACATTATCTTTCAATATTCTGAAAGAAAACAGTACAGTAGCTGAAATCAAAAAGAATGCAGGGGGGCCCGCAAGCATCATCCAGAATGAAATGCGTACAGAGGATGTCTTAAGAGGTTCTACCATTCAGAAGCTAACCACAATGTTATTTTCTTGATAGCAGATAAGCAAAGAAGCTTAGTAATAACAAGCAGAAAGATAGGGTCATGCTGGCATCAGGAGATGGATGTTGGGAAAGACAAATGCAGGAGAAATATGGTAGGTTATAGACCAGAAATTAAGATGGAAAATCAGTACAGAATGTAAGGAGAGGTCTCCTTATTCTACCATGTCAACATTTTTTTCAATGGTTTAAGTCCTTTACTCCAGTCCACAATGCAGGGTCCAGACAGTTTCAATGACAGAGCTGACTGTATCTCATCACAACTGTACTGCTCCCGAGATGAAGAATACAGGAAAAGCTCCACAGACCATTCCTTAGGGTTATAGCAAATAAAGGATGTTCAGAGATAAAGATTAAACCTATCTTATTCAGGGAGATGGAATTACTATGCTTTGAGGTTTTTTAAGATTTTCATTTTCAGAGAAAATGATGTGACATGATTTTAGCTTTAATACACTCCATATTTCCAAAGCTGCTTTCCAAAAGTGTACATGAATACACATTAACCAGTTTTGCTATATACATTTAGCTCTTTTTTACTATTGAAGCTATTAACTAACCAAACTCACATTAAATTAAGAAGCCATAAAAAGATTTACACATCATTTATTTTGAAACACAAGCTTAATTGAACATACGTTTTTATCTAGAGATGAGCTTGTTTGCTTACCTGTAACCACACAATGTGGTGAGATTGCCACATAAATGGACTGGGCAAGTGAGTGAT
The DNA here is from genome assembly GCF_020740725.1 of Corvus hawaiiensis. Classification (NCBI taxonomy): domain Eukaryota; kingdom Metazoa; phylum Chordata; class Aves; order Passeriformes; family Corvidae; genus Corvus; species Corvus hawaiiensis. Next base: position 48,352,751 of record NC_063216.1, read on the forward strand.
GAATTTGGTCTCCAATATTTCTGAGTTTTATTATATCAGTGAGGAGAATATAAAGATACACAGTCAAGTGAATTTATTCCAGAAAAAAAATAAGTAATGAAAACTGGAATATAACAGAGAAATAGATGAAGATTTCAGAAGAGATAATAGAAATAATTCCTTTCTATCATTTTTCCTTAAATTCTTTACGATTCTGTATTCTAATTACTTTTCGAGGCCTAAGATTAACTCTCTCCATTTTAATCAGGAGAAATGTAAAAAAATCTATGATTAAGTAAATCAATTGGGTAACTATTTACCTCTTTTTCATTCCTACCAGTGAATCTTCTACATCAAAATAATGTGTTCCTTGAATTGCTGACCAGTTTTCCTTAACTAGCCCATGGGGTGGTTTAGTATGCGCAGAACATTACTCACACTGCATGTGGCTTAATCTTTATAGCAACAGACTTTTCTGAACAACAGTTTATAAACACGAGCCATTCTGTTATTACTCCAGGAGCAAAGAACCAGATTTTGCTCTAGAGCATATGGGCAACTCTTTTCCTCTTTTGAAATGTGCAGAATCAACAGAAACTTGCACCCAAAAACCCAGAAGTAGCGTTTCCCCCACTGCCCAGCTCAAAACAATGCTATTGTTTGGACGTGATCACACATGCTGAAGGTAGCACACTGTTATGGCCCAGTCTGCTCAGTGAGTTTGGGGGAATATTATTGGGTTCACTCTGGGTGATGCACTAGAGAAACAACAAAATTCTTAGGAGGTTCAGTAACAAACTTTTACTTGCGAACTTTAGAGCATTAAGGTAGAATAAGGTACTTGGCAAATTTCAAAATGTAGCCATTTTGGTTAGAACTGCAGCAATATAAAAGCATAAAAATCACAATTAAGAAAATGTTTAAGAGAAAAGGAAGAAAGAGAAAGAAAGGGTAAGAGTAGAAAGGTATATAGTCACCACCCATGGGTCCAGCAGCAAAAGCTGGTTGTTGCAATTCTGATGTTTGCTGGTCAAAGCGATGGTCACAGTCTTGGTCAGTCGGAGGGGTGGGGGAAGCCCACAAAACACAAAGTTCAATGGGTTAAGATACATTCAGGTATAGGTGCGAATGCCCAGGTACCTCTCCTGGGGTGGAGAATTTTACGCTGTATGGGTATGTTCCTTGTGTAAGAATGGAGGCTACTGCAGGTGATTTGAATAACCTTTTAATGATGTTACATTAACTGTAACAAAGTTAGGCTTCTACTTTCAGAGTGTATTAGCTTTGAATCACACCCAAACTAGATACTTCAGTCAAAAAGCTGCTCTAAACCCCACCCCTGGGGGTGTCTTTTGGATGAAAAAATTATAAATCTCAGACTTTTTCTCAGACAACATATGCGAAGACTGTTGACACTAGAATAATTCAGATTTATTCTTTTATGGTAGCAGTAATAAAAGACTTATAACAAATGGACCTGAAATTTATTACCATAAAAATAATTCAGAAAAAAGAAACTGGTAAAAATATTTTTAATTGGACTACATTAACATACTCTCTGTTCCTATAGCAACTGCAGTGGAGTTATAAAAAATGGGAAAACACCCAAAACCTGAAAGTTTAACTACAACTGGTTTGCCTGATGCTAGGTAGAATGAACACAGAAGAACCCTATTAAACATTGCTCATAAATTGATTTGATTTAGCCACAAAGTGAGCCCCAAAAGGATATTTTTGCAGCCATTTATTAAAGAAAAACCTGTAGTTTACATTCACACTACATGAGCAAGTGTTGTGGATGAGTAAAAGACAACTGATGGTGTACATACTTTAGAGGTATTCATTTTGGACTACTTCTGCTCTAATTCTACACACTGAATACCCATGTCTTGGTTAAAACTGATAGTAGGCTCAAAATGATAGGAGAGGATCACAGAGTATCTGACTTGGAAGTGATGCACAAAGATCATTGAGTCAAACTCCCGGCCCTGCACAGGACAACCGTAACCCTTGATGATCTGGCAGACAAAACCAGGAGTAACTGCTCAATCCTCTAAACTTCATTTTCTTAGAAAAATGTAGAAAAAAGCACCCAAACATTACCAAAATCACCGCAGAAGTCTCAAAAAAAGGATCTACGTAAAGTAAGAAATACACAATCCTTTATAAGCTTTGCAATCAAACTTTGGGCTGCCTGACTCAGCATGTGAGAGCAATGGGATGCTGCAGAATTTTTAGCTGGAGCCACAAGCTGTTAAGCAAATATCTTTCTTTCAAACCATTCACTTCCCTTTTGGTTTTAAGTTACAAGGGCAAACACAGCTAAAAGAACAAGCTGAAGCAGAGAGACATTGAAATTCTTTGGAGGAACCAACCAGAAAAAGGCATTCCTTCATTTTCTCATATTCGCACAAATGGAAATCTAAAAAGTGAAACGCTAATGGTACTTTCAAAGTGTTGAGTATCTTGGACAATTTAAATCCTTATTGCAGAGAGAAAGACATTTCCTCATAGTTACTCTCTGCCAATATCAGAAATTCACCTTTATTAAACAAGTTCAAGTAACAGCTCAGTGTTTCCAAACGTAAAGAAAATGTGAACTGTTATGTTTTCCATAGAGAAAAAGAGACATATTTTCTTTTCTGGAATAAGTAATTTTACATTAAGTGAAACAACAAAACCAGAAACATATATTAAATAATAATAATAATAATTAAAAAGAAAAAAAGTTCCATCTGGAAACCACAGCCAGCATCAAGAGAGTAAAGTCCTGGAAGCATAACCCACATGGAAAATGGAATTGTTACTGCTGTATGTGACAGCTTCATATGCCTCTGTAATGGCACTTCTGTTGCCTTCCTCTGGAACTGGAAAATATTTTACTCCATGATTCAAAAGTTTCACTGTATTTGGTATTCCTGACTTTCTGTCAGAAGCAGTTCATATTCTAGAAGATTATAAAGTATTTGTTATAAATACATCATTTATGTAAGAATAAAGTCATATGGACCAGTCTGGAAGTGATGTCATTAACAAATATTACTGGTTTGAAATGAGATGGTTTCTTAATCTATCTAAGAAAATAAAATAAATTTTTTCAATCAGGGATCCAGCTTTCCTTCCTCGAATTCCAATTTGAAGTTATTCCTAGAGAAGAAGCAAGGATAAAGAAACTCAAGACAGAGACAGACTGACTGCAAATGTCTTGGCTAGGATGGTACGACTCCATACTGTGGAATGCAAAACAAAGACATTAAAACAATTACCTATATTAAAAGTATGAAAACCAGAACTCCATTTATATCTTAATGTCATATTAAGGACTTACAACGCAGCAATGCATCCAGTGATGAAGATAGACTTAATCCAGGATTTTTATATCTTTAGGATTTTTAGATTATTTTCAGAAAATATCATACAATTTCAGATCTTTAATGAGAGGGAAAATGTTCCCAATGTACAGGGCACCTAGAATTGCACTTTCTGGAGCAGTATTAGCACTGCATGAAGACCCAATTTCATGTTCTCTGGAAAGGGATGGGTTACTGGGATGCATGGTCTCATCATCATTAACCATCACAAAGAAACCACCACAAGCTGCAATTCACGTTACTAAGATGCTACTGCAAGGATAAGGAGCAACTCACTAACAGCATTACTAATGACAGAGATACACACCAAAGCATGCCTTCTGGAGACAAGCATTCTTACAGCTCTATAAAGAAGAAAATATCTGCAAAATAAAATACTTTGTTTATCTATTGAAAGTGCTGAGAATGGCAGAGTGTAGAAAAGTTCATACTCCAGAGGTAGCCCTATCTCAGAAGAAAACACCTCAGGAAGTTAGTCCCTATTATGGATAAAGCCATAAGATAGAGTTTTGTTTAAAAAGGCAGGATAAAGCAGTAGCTCCATAGGACTTGGAAGTTAGCACAAAAGCTTGCATCACACGTTTGAGATAAGCTGAGGCCCATCACAAGCAGAAACGCTAAATCAGTAGCATACAGAGATTTATGAAAAAAATATTCCTAGTCAAGCAATCAACAGAACTAGGAGATCTGTAATATATCTTTTAATTATTAAAAGTTACAGGAATTACAAGATAGCAACAGATTAATACTCAATTTTCTACGAAGGGCACTGAATGGAGGGCAAAACTAAGGTTACAGGCAAAGATGTCTGTATTGCATATAAAGCCTATCAACTGGTTGCCCTGGTTGTGTTGTGACCTAACACACACTGACCGAGTGTTTCTTATTTCTTCTTGGCACTTCCCTAACATCATTTCTACTTGTGTGCACTGAGTTTCATTTACAAATTCAGGTAGAGACTCTTCTGATCTTGAAAGATGTGTAACAGACCTGACTTGCTGAGACAACAGGCCTCCATGCCCCACGGTAGAACACAAATCAGTCAGTGTCAATTGGGAACTTAAGCACAAATTACCATCTAATAGGTGCTTTGTAAACAAATGAAGACAGAGTCCCAAGACATCCTAGAGTGTCACAGTAGTTACCAAGCACACAGTGAAAGACCTCAGAAAATAATGCATCAAAGAACAATGTTTTTGTTTCACACTAGCCGAAGAATGAATGACAGAAGGAAAGAAGCAATAGGCAAGGCAAGCAATGAAGAGTTATCAGTGACCTTGTCATACGCAGTTATGTCATGTATATGCCAGGATCTGAATTTAACAAGAATCTCATTGGTCAGTGACACCCAGTGCTTCTGATTTTTCTGCAAGATTTGCAAACATCACATAATAGCAAACAGCATCAACAGGAATCCAGAGATTACATTAAAAAAAACCCAAACAATCACATAGAGAAGACTAGCACAACCATGATGATGTGAAGGGAGAGGATGGACTCCTGGAAAATCTGCACACTATTGAAGTCTGGCTCCAGCAGGTCAAGAAGGTTTTCACAGAAAACACAAAATAGTTACTAAAGGAACCTGTATACACAACTCAAATCAAGGGATATGACTTGGAACTGTTAATTAGTTGCTTCCTAAGGCATGAACAGAAGTTCCCTTACAACAAAGCTATTCATTAAGTGCATGCTGAGCTCATACTGTCTCAGTGGAGAGAAATTAGAAACAATATGCAATGAAGACTGTTTTTATTTTCTGAAAAAATTATTAAATTGTGCATTCTCCAAAACCATCATCCTGGAAACATCTCCCATCCAGACTTCTTGTCTGTCAATAATCCACAAGACTGTTCTGATGGTCATATTGGAAGCAGCTAGTGCTTTTCCTTCTTCATCCAGAAGTGAAAGCAAGTAGTGTGAAAGCATTCCATATTAAGACAGAGTAAGTTATTATATATGTATTAGAGTTTACGTAACACTGAAGCAGATTTACAGTAACTAAATGAGGAAATCAGTGAAGGGAGTACTGAGAGATAAAGGGAGATAGCTAAGAAAGCCACTACAAGTTTCCCAAATGTTGGCTGCACATGTTTGTCTACAAGTAACTATACTCTTTAAGAATCTCTGAATCCTTCCTTGGTGAATTAACTGCTTGCAAAGTAAGTAACTATTCTTAGCATGTTGCTCCAGGCAGTGTGAAACGTGCACTAGGGATCTCCAGCAACCTAAACTCAGGCAGGACTTTGGTAACAGTAGTCTTGGGATTAGGAACAATTTAAGGTACCTGACTGCTTCTGTGGGCCTAAGTCACTTACTCAGCAATATATTTGAAGAGAGTGGAAAGTGAATTTTGACTTATATGCTAGAGTTCTGTGCTGAGGCTATTCTTCCGTGACTGAATGGAAGCTGAATTTACCATGTTAACACTGTCCTTGATTATCTTAAAGCAGAATTAAACTCTCTTTGTCTTTTTTCTGAGAGTGACTTCATTCTATACATCACCTTTAGATGTGGGGCTTTTTTGTTTTTGTTTGTTTGGGGTCTTTTCAGGTTCTTTTAGGTTTTTTAGGAGAGAGAGGGAGGGAAGGAAGGGGAGGACATCAAATCATTTGCCAAATACAGATTTTACTTTTCCCTACATAAAATTTTGATCAACTTGTAACATCCGTTTTGCCTGATGCTAAGACAGTCCTTGCTGCTTATGTAAGGGAGAAAACTGAGGATTTTTCTACAGACATCTATAGTCTTTCCATGACCTTATGTCTCTTCACTCTGCTGAAGCTCCTGCCTTTGTATAACACAGTTTTGGAGAAGGAAAGCAGAAGGAGAGGGAGTCCATCTGCTACTAACAAGAGCTTCCCCTGATGACCCCTAATATTTGCAACTGGAAATCCAAAGAAGAGTTAATGCCTGCTTCAAAGCCTGAGGCACAGTAGCTTCATTTTCACTCTACCTGGCCCCAAACCAGAGCTGCTGGCCTTCTTATTATGTGGCAGCCAGTAAGAATTGGGTCTAAATTGGACCCAAGCTTTCCTCATTCCTGTGAATCAAAGAATCACAAGATACCTACCTATGTTTAGACACAAAGCACAACCTTCTATTTTTATTGACATTTGACAACATTATTCCAAAAAAGAACTCACACCTCCACAGGCAATATGATTCCCAGAGAGCTCATGTCACTGCACTGAAAGACCTGATTTACTATACATAGTCATGAGGTAATTAATACGTATTCATTACTTATTATTTTATTACATGTTTATTTTTGAGAGGCAATAGACCACCTGCAAAGCTCTTTTTTAAGCTGTTTTATATCTTTGGCTTCTCTTGAAAATTACCACATTTATTCTGTAGGCAATGGGAATGAGTCTTGTTAGTTCAAAAAAAATATGTCCTAGTGTCTCAGGTACCAAATTCCAACTCAGAAACAGCAAAGGAAGTTACTTTTCTCACTTATTTCATTAAGATGGCAAAAGACATGTTTTGTCCAGCCTTGACATGTTCCTATGAAATCAGACTCTAAAGCCTTAGTCCTTCCATGAATTCCACCCTTTCAGAAGTCTGTGCAGTCACAAAACCTGAGTGAAGTAAACGGGCATCTGCCTATTCATAGTCCAAGCACAGGGGCTGGTTTATGATCTGCTTTCTGTTTGTTTCACAGGCATCGTCCACAGTCTGATGGAGAGGATACTTGGTCACAAACCAAGGAAATAAACTAGTTAGAACTCAAGCACTGCAAGTTCCTTATTGGTACCCATTGTTGCATTTGCATTGTGGGTTTTGGTTTTATGGTTGGTTGGTTGGTTGGGGTGAGGTGGGGTTTTTGCTTTGCTTTGCTTTATTTTTGGGGTAGGTGGTTGTGGGTTTGTTTGTGGTTTTTTTGTATAAACGATTCTCTTAACAAAAGTTTGTGTGCTCTTTTTTTCATTACTTAAATGCAAAACCTTGTTCCCCTAAATAAAGTCCTTTCCTTTGAATGGTAGAGTGGAAGAAAGTGAAACATTTGATTAATATATTCCTTGGCAATTTCCCACCAGCACAACCAGCAATATGATTGTTTTCCATAATAATCTTTTCCCTCAATAACTCTTAGTAAAAGTTCCCTTTAAACCTGCCATGGCCGATCCCTAGCAGTCCTCAAGTGCAGTTGGTTTTACCATGCTTCTTTAGGTATGTAAATACAGTTGTTTTAACTATATTTCGCTATATTCCTCAAGGAAAAAAAAATAGAAGTTGTCCGCTTTTAAAAATCCTAACAGTGACAAACATCCCAATGATTTCAAAATTTTTATGGGTCTAATCCTCTCATTCTCTTTCCTTTCAATATTTTGTAGTCATCCTAAATTAATTTCAAAATTAAGTAACACCTAAAAAGTGTTAAAAGGGGTTTTATTTCCCCCTTTCTTAGGCAATAAACATCTTGAGACTTCACAACAGGTCTCTCATTAGTTTTGTTAAAACACATCTTTATTACCTCTTTTAGCCAACACGAAAAGGTGCAAGCATTTCACTATACTAAAAGCTTTTTGCTGTGCTGAGTTCAGAGGAATAAACAGACTTGAATCTAGAAGCGATGTTCTTAAAAAGTAATTACCAAGGGGCTTTCTGGAAGGATTAGTGCCATTTAATATGCTGATTAATCAGCTTTTAAGTAGTGAATCTGAAAAATCAGAAGTAGTTAATACCTGAAGTTTTTTTAACTGTACAAACAGAATTATTTTCAGAAAGGAAAAAGTGCTTGGTGACACCTTTATTGCTTACCTATTCTGTCTGGCCGAACATTTCATTTAAGTGTTTTCTTATTCTGTCAGTAACAGGCAACAAACATCCCGTGGACTTTAGAGAGGATGCGGCCGGACTCCTCTGCCCTCGGAGGACACCACACGGATCGCGAGTGGGCTGGCACCGTGCAACCCCGCTGGCTCCCAATGCCCCGGGAATCTCCATGGCCCCCCCTGGGGAAGTAAGAGCTAATCAGGTGGCTCTTGCAGGTCTAATTACTGCTATGCAATGGAAAGGGCTCCTGAAAGCTTCTTATGACCTCTCAGTCAAAGGCAACCTCAAAAAGCAAATAAATAGCAGATAAATACCTTATAAAAGCCCAGTTAGAACTATTTTTCAATGTAACATAGGAGTGCTCTGCCTCTTTCTTAAAAGCAAACATAATTTTCAAAGGCTTCTTAAGTGGCTTGTCACACCCATGTTTTCACATGAATATGATGAAAGTGTCAAATGTCCCATTGGGTGAAACAGAGTCCAATCTTTCCTCTGTGCTTCGTGGTCAGCTAAAGTAGGGCACGTCCCTGGTCTGTCACTTGTACATCTATTTTTGTCTCAATTTTCTTGCATTCTAAGTAGTCTCCTTTATTGCAACCTAATTTTCAAAGTACACTTCACTATATATATGGATTTAACGTGTCATATAAATAATCTCCAGAAAACACCATGCTCATGTCTTTTGTGACTTTAGATTTAGGAGTAGACTGCTGGAATTAAAAGACCACTCACACTCTTAAAATTAAACAGCTCTTTAATTGTTTGCAGAATGCAGGCCTAAATTACATCTTGTCTCTAATATCTACAAGTTGCATTTATTATTTGCTGTCCTCTGTTGTGTTCACAGTCTTTACTACTAATAAATATATATAAAACTCTTATTTTACCCATTCTTTAAGGCCACAAATTAAAACAAGGAATACAAGCCTTGGCATCAGAAGCTGGACTTGGATGATCCTTGTGGGTACCTTCCAGCTCATGATATTCTGATTCTATGACCCTACAGGACATTTTTTACCAGTGTCTCTCCAGACCCTTTGTTGGTCTTTACTGAAGTTTTCAGCTGAAAATTTGATCTCTGACAGATCAGTTACAAAAAAAAACCAAAAAAATCAAACCACCACATCAGATTTAGTGATACAGTCTATCAAGCACTCTACTTAATCCAACAGAATGGACCAAATATATTCCCAAAACAATTTACCAAATCCACAGCAGCTGTAGGACTGTGTTAAGGTCACTGGTAGACAGTATGAGATAACAGTATTAACTGTGGGACAGAACAGCATCTTTCTGATGATGAGACATGCCTAGCCTTTTCTTGCATGTGGAGAAATGCTAGCCTCTTTTAAACCATGCAATAAAACACCCATTAGCTGCAGTGTTATCCTCCTTACTTCATGGTTTTGTTTTTTTGTTTTTTTTTTTTTTACACTGTATGTGCGGCAACAACACATATTCCAAGTTTAGCATCATAGAGAATCAAAGTTACAGTTGTATAACAATTTGGGGAGTTTGGAAGAGTGAAGCAAAGGTTTCTCAGCTGGGAACTTCTAACGCCTCAGCAAAGAGGATGTTTCTATCAACACTGCAAATCACACAGATCCATGGTGTGCAACAGGATTTGCAGGTTATCCTGCCAGGCTGTTGAGCCTGAGGCTGACAGAGACTGTCTCAGTTGAAAGCTGCACTAGCTGTGCTTGGAACCTACTGTACAAAAACACATACAGTACATGAAGTTAAATATCATGTGCACAGAAAGTTAAAGTACATATAAAATATATTTATGTGTATATATGAATTTACAAGTGCAGTATACAAATGGGTATCTGAGCATTCAAATCGTGAAACCGGGACAAAATCATGCATTAAAGAACTGTAGCATGCATGCAAACTTTGCGGCTTTAGACAAGTTTTAGACAGCACTAGAAATGGAAGAATTTAAAGTACAAGCACTGATGCACGTTGTCAGGTTTGTTTTCAACTATTTTTCAAATTTTGAGTCCCTATACATTACTTACTGGCATCATGAATGTCTGCCAGGCTTATGAAAATGAGCTTGTTTTTCTTGTACTGCAGGTTCCATGATCATTAATACCACACCTGTGCATTACTGGAGTAAATGGAAGTGCACATTGGAGACAGATCAGGTTTGAATACACAACTGCATTCTGCCAAACTGGACAGCAGGATTTTTAATGCTGTTTTTAGGATCTTATACCAGCTTTGTTTGAGCTACAGATCAATCCATTCTGATCTTGCATAAAGTAAAACCAGGGGAGACAACATTTTAGACAGCTATGGAAAAAATATTTAATTCATTTGAAGAGGCAGACTGAGGCTTTTTAAGTTCAAGGGACTGTGATGTTTCTAGACTCAGACTGTGCATGAAGACTGGATTTACCACCACACTAAATGATACTCTTTAGGCCACATTGTATTTGACATGCTCTTTTCAGTGGTAACAACCATTTAAGGTGCATCCAGGACCCCTTGCCATTGGTTCATATTATGGCAGCTGGCATCATTTGTGGGGCAAAATAACAAGCTAAACAAATGAACAGAGCCAGGTTAAAAATAACTCTAACAAAAAAGTCATGATCTGGCTTCATCTAAGGCACCACAAACAGCTGTGCTCACACCATGGAAAGGGTGGTTGGGGCAGGTCTGAGCAGGCAGTGTGCTGGATGGGAAAATCTGAAGCCATGGCTGCTTGAGAAAATGGTGTGGGGAACCATTTGCAGGGATACTTACTCTGTTTGCTCTCCGCTACCTCACCCTGCCAACTTGAAAATATGTCCATGGGTATGGAAAGGTCCTCAGGCCACAGGCAAAAGGCTATTCGGATACACCCGCTCTGCTGAGGGAGTAGTGCCAGAGACAGTTTAGGGAAACATGCTCAGCATGCTTGCAGCTGTAATGACTTTCCCCATCAACTGTATTCAGGTCTGCTTTTTTACAAGTCTAACACTCAAATCTACCTCATGAAGGGGAACTGGTCAGAAAGGGTTCTCACTATCCATCCTACTGGGCTTACAGTTCTGTGTCCAAACCCCCTTCTTAAATACATGCTCGAGTGCTCTTTGAATCATCATCATTTTTCAATAGTCCATTCCAGATCTGGAGATAAGTGTATGCTCCTAAATAAAGACGACAACAACGGATTGTTTGCTTCTGCAAAGTAGCTTCTCTGGTAGAATTATTCATTTGTGTGAATTGCTTTTACATATTTTATAATTAATTATACACTTAATTTTATCTGTTTAAGAAAATTAGAGAATGAAGTATTTGGAAAGCAGTAGAATAAATTCAAGAGATTTAAAATGCAAGAAGTCAGGCAGCTATATCTCAAAATTTTTAACAAAATTCTACCACTTTATATTTAGCTGTTGCCATTTTTTAGACAATCACATTTAGTTTTAACTTTGAATGCTCTCTTCTTGATGATTTTCTTTTAACATACTTTATGGTTTATTTTGTATGACATGCAGTCATATATATGTGTAAAAATAACGTTTATTTATAATTTATGATATTAATTTATATACTGAAATATACACAAGGCTAAGTTTCTTGGGTAGACCTCTTTTGATCCTATTTTTAAATAGTATTATTTTACAAATAAGATGCAAGTCCAAGGGTTTAACATTGCCCCAGGAGAATTAGTTTCTGAGGAACACATTGCTCACAGCTGCAGTGAAATATCCATCACTGAAAATTTCAGCACTCTTAATTCCATCTCAGTGACATCAGTGGGATAACTGCAATATTACTCACATGTGGTACTTGGTAAGGGCGTGTATGATTTTATCAAAATTCTAGAAAAGTAATTTTGTGTTTATCATTAGCAGTTTTTTCTAACAAAAACTCAGAACAAAAATTATTACTGTGGTAACATGGCGTATTTGTGGTGGAATTTTTTTTTTCATTATGATTAAAATAAGATGTAATTTTCCCAAAGTTTAAAATGATCAGCAAACCTCTTCCTGTTTATTTTAGTTTATAGCTTCTTTCTTTTAAACCCCCCACAAAATTCAGAAATTCATACTCTAGCAGTAGCTTAGCCAACCTTACAGAGACTTTGGTGATTATAAGTCACTCAAAGGATAACTAAATTATTGAGTGTCTGCAACTCAGTGAAAGCCATGGTTTCTTAATCACCACTGCCAGACTTGTGCCCAGCCTGACCACGTGTGTGGTAGTACTGCTTTGACACTGCACATGTGGGCCAAGGTATATAATATCCCACACTGTGACACTGTGACTTGGATCCTCACATCTCACATGCAGTAGGATGCTGACAGTGTTGTTGGTATCTTTCTAGAAGATTGCTTTTTCTAATGCTGAGGTCAGTACAGTCTGAGGAGAACTGTACACTAAACTATTTGTCTTGTATCACTGCTAAAGTATTGCACCCTTTTGTCCTATTTATTTCCTCTCCATAAGCTGAACAGCAATAGAGAACACAACTGCGAGGACAGTTCCTCAACCAGAAGTTCTTTCTTTGGAGATTACAGCTCACTACCAGGAAAGTATATGAAGAATCAACACATGCAATTCTCTGTCCTGCTAAATATTTTCTTTGATATATTGGAGAGTGTAGAGAGGTTAGTGAAAGGGAGAAATGACTGAGAGGAGATGACTAGGCTTCAAACCTGTGAGGGAAAACAACAAAGGAAAAACTTCACAACTGACAACGTTATAGAAATGTATGCTGAGGGTTAGCTTAGCTTAGCCTAGCAGAAAACTCACTTGACAAAGTTGATTAGAGTCAAAAGAAGTGCCATGATCATTAGGAAATGGACAAACCTCTGGCAGTGTTCACTGGCAGCTAACAGGGTATTTGGAAGGTGACATCTCCATTTCAGAGTCTTCCCAGACCGTGTTGCCTGAATGTAAGAGATGTACAAGAAGCCACAGAAACTTTTGCCTGTAAAAGGTTCCCCAAAAGGATTCATAGCAAGATCCCTTGCAGTTTCTCCTGATTCCATATTAACAAGATCAAAGAAAGAGTGTGTTGCAGACCATTGTTCACCAATCTGGCCAGCTGGTGGACAGGACTGGTGTTGGTTGCAACCCTTGCTGGGATGTAGCTGGCACCCAGCCCATTCAGATCTGCAGGCTGTTTGCTGCTGTCGGATCCAGCCTACTCTTTGATGCTCCAGCTTGGAAAGTCAGACTTTACTGGCAAACAGCTATTGCAAGTAACCACTTGAACAGCTGTGGAAGTGGTGCAATGTGTGTTTGGCCAACTTCTTACCAGGATAGTGCTTGCTTATTTTGTTTCATATAATAATTGGGAAAGCAAGAGGCAGCAGACAGCAGAAGGGGGGGAGCAAGTCCAGACGACACTACAGTCTGCTCTGACTCACTGGTTTTCCAATGATGGCAATGGGATAGCTTTGTGCAAAATCTCAAGTGCTACTTGCTGCACTGCGACACTGGGTATTCATTTTGTGAGAGCTGGAAACTCTGTCCTCCTGACCTTGCTACCAGCTTTTTGTAGCCTCCTCCATTCCTCTCCTTTAATATGTGAGTTCCAAATGGGATATAGTACTTCATCTCAATCCTCACCAGAATATTATTTCTTTCTCTCACATAGAAAACTCCAACTGATACATCTCAAAATGCTTCCTATACTGTTATTGTTGACACATACTTAGTGTCACAAGTTTTTGATGCACTACTAGTTCTTTTCCATGTGGTCCTCATTTTGTATTTGCACACAATACCTCACTTATGCATAGCACATCCCCTTTGGTTTACTAAGTCTTGTAAGATTTAACCTGTTAATAAATCCTTAGTAGAACTTGTTACATCAGCAGGAAACAAAGTAAACTATTACAGAGGTATAATAAAATTTAAAACTACAATTTATGTTTGTGATAAATTTTGCTTACTATTGTTACAATGATATTTAAGGTACTGTCATGGGCTGATGCTAGCCAGATGCCAGGTACTCACCAAAGCCACTCACTCACTCTCATCTGTAGCTGGACAGAGGAGAAAAAATATAACAAAGGGTTCATGGGTTGAGATAAGAACCAGGAAAGATCACTCACCAAATACCATCATGGGCAAAACAGGCTCAACTTAGAGATATGAAGTGAATTTATTACTAACAAAATCAGAGCAGGATAATGAGAAGTAAAATAAACCCTGAAAAACACCTTCCCCTCACCCCTCCCTCCTTTGAGCTCTACCTCCTACTCCAGTGGCTCGAGACAGGGAATGGGGCTTATGGTCAGTTCACCACCCAAGGCTTCTCCCGCTGCTCAGGGAGAGGAGTCATTCCCTGGTGGCACCGTGGGGTCCCTCCCATGGGAGACAGTTCTCCATGAACTTCTCCAGTGTGAGTCCATCTCACAAGCAACAGCTCCCTGCAAACTGCTGAACGTGAGTCCATCCCATGGGCAGCAGTCCTCCCCAAACTGCTGCGGCGTGGGTCACTCTTTCACGGGGCACAGTCCTTCAAGGACAGGCTGCTCCCATGAGGCCCCTCTCTCCATGGGTCTCCCACAGGATCACAGCCTTCTCTCAGGCATGCACTCGCTCCGGTGTGGGAGTTCTCTATAGGCTACAGGTAGATCTCTGAATCCCCATGGACCTCCATGGACTGTTACGGGCACAGCTGCCTCACCATGGTCTGCACCATGGCCTGTAAGGGAATCTTAGCTCCCACACCTGGAGCACCTCCTCCCTCTCCTTCTTCACTGACCTTGGTGTCTGCAGAGTTGTTCTTCTCACATATTTTCACTCCATGCTTCTCGGGCCGAAATAAAACTACGCCACAACTTTATTTATCTTTCTTCTTAAATATGTTAGCACAGAGGCATTACTACCATTTCTGATCGGCCCAGCCTTAGCCAGTGGCATGTCCATTTTGGGAGCCACCAGGGATTGGTTCTGCTGGACATGGAAGAAGCTTAGAACAGCTTCTCACAGAAGCCACCCCTGTAGCCTCCCCACTACCAAAACCAGGCCACAGGTCCCCATTACAGAAAGAAGTTTGAGAAATATGCTTCCATATTATTCTATTTAACTACTTAATGCGTATGTTTGAAGGCACACATTGAGAATCATCTGAAAAAACAGGGTCTAGACTAAACTAGTCATAAGGCTCCTTTTAGGCAGAATGAGAAAATCTCCAGAGACCGACTCACTCTAAATGCCTTGATTGTCTATTTTAAAAAGGTAGTAATCACTTCCCGGATGTGTCTTTTTCCACTGACTACAGAAGAAGCCAATGCAAATGCTTTAGAAGAGATACCAAACTTCCAAATTGCTAAAATTACACAAGATGAGTCCCAGCTGCAGCTCATTCTCCCCCTAGAACAGACAATCAGACATAAATTCTTCAAAGGCTTAGGACCTAACTCCCATTCATTTCTCACTGTGAGATTCTTCAAGCAGTTGACTTCAGTGAGAGTTTCACACCTAAAGGTAGTGAATACTTAACATCGGGGCTGCAAAACACTGATAAAAATCTTACCAACTCAGCCTGTGACTAAGCAGATACAGCCTTCAAGCCCTTTTTCCTGTGGCAAAAGTTTCCATCCCCACTGAAGAAAGGAACATATGTTTGAGCTTCAGGTACCATAATCCCCCACCCCAAGGAAGGGGAGGAGGGAAGAGCCAAAGACATTACTGTCTGGAAGAGCCACTGCTAGGTTCAACAGAGCACTCTTTCAGATTCCCTTTTGGACCACTCCTTGAACTTTCTTACCACAAAATGTTTACTTATTTTAAAAGATTATTTAA
Organism: Corvus hawaiiensis; assembly: GCF_020740725.1. Lineage (NCBI taxonomy): Eukaryota > Metazoa > Chordata > Aves > Passeriformes > Corvidae > Corvus > Corvus hawaiiensis. The sequence goes on from NC_063216.1 coordinate 48,368,644, forward strand.
AAACCCTCAATAAACTAAAACAACAGGTAGAACACACTTGGCAGGTGTTTTATTACAGTAGCACCATCCTGAAATTACATCTACTTATTTTTATTCAAATTGAAACATTTCAACTTGAGTGTTCCTTAATGACATAAAACTAAGTCTTCCTTTTTCCACTTTGAAGTTACATCATTGTAGATGTTGATTGTTTAATTGTCCTTCCAATCAAGCACTCAAATTCCTACTTAGCCCCATGCAGGACATGACTTGAAGACATTAACAATCGTCACTAATGTGGATTGCCTAAGGATGTTTCAAGTTTATTTGTAAAGGAGACAAACACTCACTGTTGGGATGAATTCTATAAAAGCTGAACATTTTCTGCCCTAGGCAAAGTTTTCAGAAAGACCTCATATGGTTTTTCTGGTTGTAATCAGTGCATTCAAATTATGCATAATTTGGTTTTCATGGTTTCAGTGTTGGATAACATAAAGTCAATTAAAATTACTACCAAAAATAAATTTCTGTATGCACCTTGGAATATTCACCATGAAGTTATGACACACTAGAAGAAGATTCACAATTACTAGGAAATTTTTAAAGAATATTTTATTATTTTCCTCAAATGCAAATAAAATTACTATGGTTAATCACAGAGTTTGAAATAAATAGTCATAAAGTCTTAGTGTTACAATAATCTAAAAGTAGTATCAATTGCTATACCAAATGGGCAGAAGCAAAGGAGGGTGGCAAAGCCCTGCATTTAGAGTAATTTTCATGAAAAAGATTCCATTATATTGGATGTGATTATTGTTTACACACAAAGAAGTGAAAAGGCTCTTCTGCACACAATATGGAGTTTTTGTGGGACTCTTTAGTAACTTCCAGACAGGTGCCTGAGGCAAAACTTTCTCTCGCCTATTGCAAGGTATTAATGTAGGCAAGCAGCCTCCACAAAAAAGCATGTCATGCTCCACTTTTGTTTTATAAGCAGGATGGGTCTCCCTGGTTCATCTCTCCCTCCAGCTGTGGTTTTAGAAAAAAAAGTTTTGTTAGCCTTTAAATTATTCTTTTTAATGGACTAAAGTGGTGAATCTCCAGCAGGGAGTAATGATCTTGAGAGCATGAACTCTTCATTTCCTTCTCCCACATAACCCTAAACATCTTCTTTGACAATAAATAAAACTGAACTGTGAAAGTTTAGGAATAAATAGACAGGACATTAATTCTGCCAATGCTCCTACAGTGTCATTTACTGACAGGAAAGCAAGTAGATAGGCCATTGGTTTCTATCTCACTATCCGAACTGAGATGTGTCAGAGTGTAAGCAATGTTGTCCTGATTTGCTTCTGCTTTTTGCTGCTGAACACTACCCACATCACTTCATTTACCCATGAAAAGCAGAAAACCTGAGATGAATACCAGACACAGATTTGGATTACAAGGTGATCCAGGAGTACATGGGAAGACTTTTAATTCCTGAGGTGGCCTTAGTGGACAAAATCATTTAGTTTTTAGTAGATGTTCGGTCCTTTTGACCTTCTGATACTAATGCTGCAGATTTAACTACAGGTATCTATATACAACTATACGTAATAGTCTGATGTGATGACTTGAGATTCCTTCGCAAAATGAATAAAAAAACCTGTAATTAGATTAACTGAATTCTTACTAATGTTATAAAAGATGTTCTAATTTGAACTCAGAACAGAAAATGTATATCATCTTAATTTGGTTGTGCTTAATTTAACAATAGGTAAATTATTTTTAATAAACCCACTGGTTTTTCTGGAAGTAGGTTATTTGAAAGCAGTGCCTGATTTCAGTGCATTAATGATATGCAAAAAAATCATACTTAGCTTCTGGGTGTGTCTTTTGCCTGAAGTGAATACATATTTTAAACAACATATGTTTGGACTTGAAGCTGTAAACCTGTGTTTATCTGATTTAAAATCAGAGACTGAAAATGACACCATTAGAATCAAGCCATAACATCCCAAACAATGGGCTATAGCTCACTACACAACCCCCTATCCTCCACTCCCAACTCATCCACAGGACTATGCTTGGTAGTGTTGTGGAGGAAACTAATCTCATTAGGCAAAGAGAGAGCTTGAGGGTCTAGTTTTACAAGAATTTTTCTCTGCAGCCATGCTTCCCCCTCCTCAACATCATCCCCTCAGGCTGACCTGTAGTCCGGCTGTCATGGAAAGGGCCTGACTTTGCATTACCACCACAAGCAAGGTCTCTTCCTTGTGCAGCTACACAGAAAACTGGGTAAGGAAATTATTCCAACTCAGAATTAAAGTGTGTCTCTGCGTGTGTGCGTAGTGTTATTATTTTTAAGGGATTTCAGTCAAATAAGTCCCCTAATCCCGGTGAATCTGCAGTTACACTAATGCCAGTGCCAAACAATGGTCACCAGAAGTTCCTTGCTACATGTGGAGATAACAGGGTAGAGGAACGGGAGACCTCTTTTTTGATATAAGCTTACTTTTAAGCTGATAAGATATAGTCCAGCCAAACCCGTGAAAGAGGGACTTGTATTTGCTTATGTACAGTCACAGTGCACTCTCAACCTAAAACCAATGACGAAGAGACGCCTGGAACTGAGGGTTGCCAGAGCTTGCAGTACTCATATGAAATGCAGAATCGGTCCCTGAGACTTCTGAAGAGAGCAGATCTCCCTGTGGGAAGAAAGACTTTGTGTCATGGACTCTGAAGTACAGCATATAAGCACTGTAGGATTCATAATATCGATTATTTTGAGAAAAGAAGCTGCAAAGACAAATGAGCTAATTTTCTGAATTGATTTACCTTGCTTAATTTAAAATAGCTTCATATATTACTAACACTAAATATGCATTAGGTTTTTCTAAAGACACAATATTCCCTCACTGCATGAGTGGTTTTCAAAATTACAAAACCAGAAGTTCCTGTCCTTTTCATCTTGTTTTTTCTGCTTTTGTTTCTCAGATTTTCTCTTGTTCCATAGTTCATATATGCACCGTATATATTATTGACTGCTGTGATAAAATAAACTCAAAATGCTTTGTTTCTAATTTTTCTTTTCCTTGAATGTTAAAACTGACAGCTTAATGACTCTCTTGCCACCTACTACTGAATCACCACCCTTACCAACACTCAAGATAAGAGAAGCTCACTTTTCCCAGAAAAGTGAGGCCCTTTGCTGTGCACTCTGGGAACCATAATACAAGGTTTAGTTCCTTTAAATCTGTTTTAATTTTAGTAGGTTGTTCAATAATCACCTGGAGCAACATAAAGATCTTTCTTTTGAATTTTTGATTACTTTGCAAAATTAGCAAGTATAGCATATCTTACCTATATAGGAACACAACATGTTCAAGTGTCTCTGTATCTTGGCATTACGGTGTGAAACAACTGGACAGCTGGAACAAATGCTGGCACTTGAAAAAGGAAGCTCTCCCACTGACTTCGACAGGAACAGGTATAGACTACTAAAGAAACTACAATACTGACATGCCAATGGTACTGGGACAGTTTTCATTCACTTTAAATAAAAAAGAATAACTTGTAAAGACATACTAAGTAATTTCTATCCTGTATTTTGTTTGCTTGCTTGCTTGCTTTTCTATGGAGAAAAAAGCATGTTCCTGCAGCGTTTGTTTGTTTTCCCATGGTAATTTCCTTAACGAACACCAGTGGTCAATGGAGCACAAGCTGACAAAACATTGCACAGCTCTGCACACCCTAAGCACCTGAAACAGTCATGTTGACAGTGGCACGTGAATGTTTGTAGTTACTTAGGACTCGTCAGTCTGGCTTGCAAATTCACGATTCCTGACTAAAATGTAGTTTCGTTTCTTTAACAAAAATCCCTGTTTTATGAGATACAGATGGAAAAGATAAAAACCGGGACAAAGTTTCAACCTTACATATCTTGATACTGGAGCTGTCAAACTTTTAGAGGCCCCAGGTTCACAGTGTCTAAGATGTCTATAATCTTTCAGGTGAACATATAAAGGTGGGAGGGAAAGCAGTGTTCGTGAGCAATTTTATGGTTGCTGCTGCAGAGTACGGAGGTGTTAAGCCTTCAGTAATTGAATCCGTTGCAAGGTCCGGGCTTACATATGGAACTTGAACAATAGGTATTTACTTAAATTACATAGATTACCTCAGAGATGTGGAATCTGTACGCCCTGCCCACTTCCCTGAACCTTTGGAGCTGGGATCCTGTGGGGAACATAATGGGCTTAATTACGGTGTCTGGACTAGCCATGTAGGACCCGGAAGGCAGGAGTTAACCTCACCTCACCTTTTACATGCCAGTGACCCCAGGCTTGGCGGGGAACCCCTTGGGGCCTCTGGAGCAGCTTCTGGATTACCACGACACGCGCTACTTGGTGCGATGGCAAAGGGAAACTCCGCGCGAGCAGGGCCATGGTGCCCGTGCCTTCCCACCTCGGCCCGGGCGTGGGACGCTCAGGGCACGCAGGACCCACTGCCCACTCCCGCCCGCCCATGGAGAGGCCGAGGACGGCAGCAGGATCCCACAGTAGCGCCCGCCGTGCTGCGAGGCCGGCCATGTGCTCCGGCCCCGGGCGGGACGGGGGCCCGGGGGTGCCACCGCCGAGGCCTGGCAGCAGCGGGACACGACGCCCGCCCACCCGCACCCCGGCCCGTCATCTCGCACCCCCGGGCCCGCGGGGCCCGGTCACGGCTGTCACATGGCAGGGGGAGGGGGCTGCGGCGGGGCGGGCCGCGCTCGGGGCTCCCCCGGCCGCGCGGAGGCGGGCTGAGGCGGCGGAAAGTTTGCGGAGTGGTTGACGGCGTTGGCGGTGCTGCGGTCCCTTCCCGCTTTCTTGTCTTTACTTTTTTCTACGCCCCCGTCTCCCACCGCCTTCCCCCCCCAGCAGCCGCTCCGGGGCATGAGCGGCAGCCGCCACCCGCGCTAAGAAGTAGGACGTCGTGTCGCGCCCGGCTCTGTCAGTGGGGAACGCCAGGGACGGGAGCGCGGGCAGCGGCTCCAAGCCCGCCATGCTCCGCCAGCCCCGCACGGCGCCCGCCGCTCTCCCGGCCCTGCTCCTGCTCCTGCTGCTGGGCGGCCGCCCCGCTGCCGCCCGCTGCCCCGCGCCCTGCCGCTGCGCTGGGCACTTCGTCGTCTGCAGCCGCCTGGAGTTGAGCCGGCTGCCCGAGCGGCTGCCGCGGGGGGCGGTGCAGCTGTGAGTATCGGGGCTGCGGGCACCGTGGCGGGCCGGGGGCGCCGGCCCGCCCGCCATCTTCTGCCCCTGGGGGCCGCGGACGGGCGGGCTTTGAGGGGAGCGCGGGTGTGGTGGCGGCAGCGAGGTGCGGGAGCGGGCAGCGCCGGGGTCGCGGCCGAGCTGTCAGCGGGCGCGGCGAGGGCGGCGGCGGCCGCAGCGGGACGGCGTCCCTTGGGGCGGGCTGCGGCCCCGAGCGGTGGTGGCGATAAGCGCCGGGCTGAAACGGGCCCGGGAGCGCTGCTCAGTGTCGGAGAGGGCGAGGAAAAAGTTCTGTTGAGTTTTTTGGACAACGTGCAGTAATCATCGCTTTAACGCTGATCTGTGTGTCGGGAAAGGTGCTATCGGTTTTCTTCGCGCAGCTCTTCATTCCTTGGGTAGTTTTGGGGCTGGCGATGGTGCGGGCCCGCTCGGCCCGGTGCCGCACGGTGGCCGAACCCCTGGCAGCGCGAAGCCAAGTGCCAGCTGAGGAAAAGTTACTTCCAGTGACAAACTTCTACAAAGCAAGCATAAATTAGGTCAGCTTTCTAAAATCTTGAAAATGGCCGAGGGACTCCTCACATTTGTTTTTAATCGCTTGCCATGGAAAGATCTTCTATATTACTCGTATTAATTTTCTGTTACATTTTCAAAGCAGATCGAGATAAGGGCTTTAAAGTAAACAGGAAGACTTTCAATTAGCTGTGGCTAATTCTGTTCAATTGCCTCGTCTGGAGGTCATGCTGCTTTACTCATGAAATGTGGATGGCTGTATTGACACCATATGGAACTGAATACAGGCATGGCTCTGGGAGTTGAATAGGACTGGTATAGGAAAGTGTGAAGGGAAAGAAACTTTTTTTTTTTTGTGTATGTGATTGAAACATACAGATCTAACGCTGGATCTGCTTTACATTCAACAACTGGTTTTGCTTTCTGTTATATTCATGCCTCTTATTCTTTTGAACTGTTTTAGTATGCCCTGTTAATTTTTCTTACAAAAAGTAAGGATTTTTTTTAATTTATTAAGGTAGGCTTTATAGTCTAGTTTCTTAGCTTTGCATACATCAGTGCTGTTAAAATTCAGATGCGGTGAATAAAAACACAAGGGGAGAAATCACAGAACTTTTAATTTTTTAGAGATGCTTTAAAAAGCATTTTTCCTTAGCAGTAATCCAAATTTGTCTTTTCCACTTATGTTCCCGAAGAGACAATAAAGCACATTGCAGGGCTTTTTGTTAGCACAAGGGACATTTTTCTAATTAGAATTCCCTTGGTAGTGTAAATTGCCCTTATGTAAGTTCACATTCCTTTAAAAGTGTGAGAAAATAAGTTCCGCTTGTATAAATAAGCTTTGGTCTGTTGTAAGAAACCCTGCTGTGATTACTCATTGGACAGCTGTGTCACTTGCTTTTAAGCTCACAGAAGTACATCTTTGTAGGTGTCACCAAACCATGTGGTCTGGCCACTTTTGTGTAAATATTTCTTTTGTTTGTGACAAATGCCTTAGAAGTACCCAGCTCTTTCTTCTTTCCTCTCTTAATAAGAACAAGGAAGAGTGTGGCGTTGTCTGTTACCTCCAGCTACTCCGGTACTTGGACCTGGGATTGTGCAATCTGTAAGATAATTAATGCGTTCAGCTTTACATACGCAAAAAAGGTTTGACTAGTCTGGATTATTGTTGCAACAAACTGCACATTACAAATTGTAAAAGACTGTTGATGAATTTTATTGCTATATGTCTACCATGTTTTCCATGGAAGTCTATAGTGGTTATAGCCAAAGGCTAGTAGTTTAATTGTAGGCTTTCCTGTCCTCTTGAGAAAGCAACAGGTTTTTTTTTTTTTTTACTGCGTTCTCAGCATATGCAGGCAAGCTCCCCCGAGCAGGAGAGTCAAAGCTCTTCTGCCTGAGAAGGTCTAGGCCCACGTTAGGTTTTACACTTTCCTTTGCCCACCTGCACTCGCCCAGATGGAGAGTGGGTTTTTGAAGCTCTTGTTGCATTCTTTCATGCCTTTTTTGTTCAAATTCCCTGCTGAAGTAAAATGAGTGTGACCTCAGAATGGACAAGGAGGGGTAAAAAAATGAGCCTGAGTTATGTCCCCTTCTTGGTGCCAGGTGGGAGTCTACTGCTTTGTATGGAAGTGACTTCACAAAGTGGAGTGTCAACAGGCTGTAATTGCCAACTTCAGTGCGATTTTAGCCAAAAACACCTTCTATTACCTTGCCTTCATGAGAGGTAACAGTGTGCCGAACATTGATAAACATTTATAATGGCTTTGTGTACAGATAGTTTTGAAGTTAGATTTCCATTTAATTCCAGGAAATTAAATCCAGTCCAGGATTCCTGATACTGCAGGAATGTGGCATTGTTAGAGCTGGTATAGCAGAACTGGAGGAAGAGTGTTGAGCATTGGCCAGTGTCCTCCATGTGTGCGAACTCCCACTGGCACGGCTGAACCCTTCACCAGGTTCACTCAGGAATGCTAGAACTGTCGGTGGGGCAGGAGGGAAAGTCTGAAAAATGGTTTTCACTTGTGTTTGTATTACATCTTTAGTATTTACATTTTATAAATCCTCTAGTTCTCTATCAGAATTGCCCGAAAAAAAAGCTGTATGGTTTTCACAGCTGTTTTTCAATATTTTCCAGACTAAAGCTTGAACATAGCAAGCTGATTTATGAGTCACTTTGGATCAGTGTCTTAAAACAGCTACAGCCTGGCTTTTTGTTTTTCAGCTCTGCTGATTTCTGCTGAATTAGCAGCTGTATAGGCCCCAGTGGGACTGATTAAGGAACTGTTGCTGGATTTGCATTTTAAAATTTGACTTGGGGCTCAGGTTTCTGAGTTCTGTAAAGGAAGATGATGATAATTGTGACTAAGTGTTGTAAATTAAGTTAGAGTCTAAAAGTTATATCTATAAAATGTGTGAAGAAGCACTTGCCCTCTCCCTCTATGCATTAGGCTTCTTTTGAGTTTTTCATCACACAAACATTGATGTTCGGAGTTAAGTTTCAGCTAATGCTGAGACTTGTGAGTTATAAAAGATGGTCATACAAACATAATGGAACATAGAAAATAGTTTCTTTCGTAGAACAGGTTCTTAGAGGGCAAAAACTATGGCATGCTTTTTCAAGTGGAGGCAATTCTACTTAAATGTCCGATCACTTCTATTTGTGAGGTGAAGAACAGCTATATGCTTATTATTGCTATAAAGAATTTCGTAATATGCATCTGATTTCTGATGTTTCAGTGTGTTCTATCTTCTATGACTCAAAATTCTAGTAGCAAAAGTGATCACAGAGGGAATTTTCTCCCCCCTTGTAATGTGGTTTTAAAATACAAGGAAAATTCAGAAATGGAAGGCACATAGTAATAATCTTTATGTTTGAACATTGTCAGTTCCATTTCTGTGAAGGAAAAATAGAATTTAATTTTCCAACTTTTTCTTTATACTAGTTATAAGGTGTGTCGAGAAATGCAGTTGACTGAAATGTGCTTGTAGCTTTGCAACTGGGATGATAGACTTTTATATTTTAAAAGTTTTGCTGATCCAGTGCTTATAAATTTGAGAAACTTCTACAGGCTTAAGCTTCAGTTAGATTATTAGTAAAAGGCAAATATTTTAACTCTTGGTTCACTTCCAACCACTCTGTTTGAACTTAAAATGTAACTTGCAAGGCTTTTTTCCCTGAATTTTCATGAAGTTTCTTATGCCAGTAGTACTGAAATAAAGTTTAATAAAATATTTGTAAACATGTTTTATGCAACTATTGGTAGACAAGCATGTGTACTGTATGAAACAGGCAATTCAGTATTGTCTGGAGGGTTGGGGGTTTTTTGTTGTTCTTTTGCTTTGGGATTTTTTTTTTCCAACCTGTATTTGACAACCTGCTGTAAGTAAACTAGGCATAAGAAATTTTTATGTACATATTTTTTAAAGTAGGTGCTACTTGGAAACTGTGAATGTATCTTTAGTGTTAAAAAACAAACAAAAAAAATTAGTTTGAAACCTAGTGTATGTAAGTTACGCTCACAGTTGCCTTGATAGACTCCAGATGGATGTGAGCTTGAGCTATGAGTGAAAGTGTCTGGCTCCAGTGTGGTGATCATGCACAGCAGTGGTTGTAATTGCAGGATTTTTATAGTTTAAGGACTCTGCCAGACTTTTTTTTTTTTTTTTAACATGTTATAACTCCAGCAGAACAAATCTACTCACGTCTGTTACTGTCTGGTAGGTCCTTTAGGCAAACATGCTTTAAATAAACCTTTTGCAGAGTTTTTAGGTGAAATGAAGAAATGCAGGTTTTTAGCACTAATGTTGAAAGCTCTTTGTTGAAATAATTACTGATTCCTAAGTCTTGTCTGAAGCGTGAACAACAGTAACATGTTAGGCACTAACAGCCATAACTTAACTGAATTTTGGCTGTTTATTTGCATAGTTCTTATAATCCCTACAGACTAAAGCCAAATACTGAATTAAGTTTAAGGGCAAAAACTGTCTCTACTCTGCTTTAAAGGACGAAGTTAGATTGCCATGTAGATTTTTGTAGCAGCATACTTTTTCAGTATTTACACTTAAGAATGCAGTGTGAGAATTTTGAATCTGTGCAGCTGATGCCTTCAGATGTTAAACAAAGGGATTTTTCTCCAGTGTATTGCCAGGAGAATGTTTGCACTAGATTTTTAGGTAGTGAAAGATGCAGTCCTCTAACTTAAGTGTGGTTAACCTAATTAATATACAGGAGAACTCAAAATCATAATGGTGAAACTAACATTAGTGGACTTTTGAAAACATTGACACTGAATTGGTTTTCCATCATTAAGAGGAGGAGTCCAGAGTTGAGTCTCTGAAAAGATCCCTTCAGGCCACCTGAAGGTGGTGGAGTGTGTTCCCCTTCTCTAGGTGGCTCTCCCCCCACACTCACCCCCCTTCTTTTGTTCTGGAAAATGCCATTCACACCGGTGGGTCTGCTGTGTGCGCTCTCTTGTGCAGCCCTGGCTTGGGAAACACAGAACATCTCTTTTCCCTGCCTGTGGCCCTGAGCCAGGCGCTGGTACCACAGCTCAGCAGCCCACTGGGCCTGGTCCAGTTGGCTGGCTCAGAGCACACCTTGCAGCCAAGTACTGGTGGTACCCCTCATAATACCCATATGTGCCTGGGATTATTTTTTAAACTTAATTTTTCTTGTTACTGTTTTTTTTTTTTTTTTTTTTTTTTAACTGCTAGCTGCAGGCGAGGACAAAAGTGACAGTGAAACTGTCCTGGCAACATTGAACAAGTCAGCTGGGAGAATCTAAAATACAGTTTTACTATCCACATGTTCTGCTGAGGAAACCTAGGTGCCTGGCTGGGTTGCAGCATTACACCTGTGTCTGAGGATGTGGAGTCATGGGTGCGGGGAAACTGGAGTTCTCTGCATCTGTGGTTTTTCAGGGCTTAGTCACGGAGCAGAATGCCTAGCACGGACACTGAACTTGGCTTCATTTAAGCCAGTTCTGGTCTGTGTGCAGCAGGGATATGCTGTTCATCAGGTTTCTTCACTTCTGGAACTGTAGATGGAGAGTATACACATCCGTGGCAGTGAGGCCTCTGTTTGGCGTGCTCAGCACAGATGACTGTACTGAGTCATCTTACCCAGAAAAAGTGAGGAATCATGTAGTTTCCTCATAGATTCAACTTGAAATAACACTTTGTGCCTGTGTGGCTTGATGAGGACCCCAGGTGTGGTGGATGACTCTTTAGTGCTTAGTTAGCATGGGGAAAAGTATCATGAAGTGTGTGCAGTATTTTTTCAAAAGCGTGCTTTTTAAAGCAACATTTACCTGATGCTGCAGCTGCTCACTGCTGAGGTGTGCTGATTAATTTCTTTATATGTCTGCATTACAAACACTCACTGGAGTGAATTTAAGAACTAATTTTTAAAAATACAGTTTTTGTTCGCTGGCTTGGATAAATGTAGTGTTTTAACTTGTAACAAATGCTTGCAGATGGCTGGATTGATACTGGTGAGGTAGTGATAGTCTGTAGTAGGGGAACAGAAAAGTGCACATTTTGGTGGATGAGTGACTGAGAAGGAGGAGGCCTTCAACAGATCTAGTCACGGTTACAAGATGAGTTGTGAGTCTGTACCACTTCTGCAGAGGTTTGGAGATGTGCAGATTTGAATTCCTGCAACTAGCTTTTCTGTCTTTTACTTCATGGTCACTCTTATTTCTGTTACGTTTCCAGTACTTCTGAGGCTACAGCAAAAATTTATTAGGACTCTTGTATGGTGTCAAGTGTTTGAGAGGGCATAAATGTTTGAGAGGGTAAAGATACATGGCACTGTAAGGAAAAGTATTTCTTGTGGTCGACAAAAAGTGTTGCATTTTTAGTACCTGGCTTGTTTCACAGCAAATGCTACAAAGGTATTAACAAGATTGCATATTAACTGCATCAATATATGCTGGGGATCTTCAGTACAGCATGGGACAAGCTAAGTGTTCGAGCTACTTCTTCAAGTGTAATTAAGTGTGGTATTAATATTACTAGTGTACAGACATCTTAAAACTCAGAATTAGCCCTTGCTATGTCTGTTTTCTTCTGCTATTTCTTAAGATCTCCATTAAATTTGGTTATGTGGAAATGGTGTCCTGAACTTTTGTGAAAGCATGAAAATACAATTTCAATTTATGGACAGTCCTCATTGTGTATTCGTGAGCTATGCATTGCTTTAGAGACATTAGTGAGAAGAGTAAATGGTAGAAATATTATGATTAACCTAAGGAATGAGACTGCAATGACTACTGGTTTTTGAATTTTTGTTGTTAAAATAACTAGAAGGTTGTTTTAGCCATATCTTTCATTGTGAGGGGATGTGGGAGAGGGGTTGTTGGTGTATCTGAGTCAAAATCTTAAGATGTTTTCCATGGGTCTTATGCACATTCCAATGAACAGTTCTACATTGTTCAGAGGTACAGGAATTTCTTTGACACTGCTAGCAGTGATCAAGGTATTTGCATTTGAATTTGTATATTTATACCTTGTATAAGCAAATGAGTTTCTATTCTAATTTTACTAATAGAAAAAAATCTTTTTATGTACTTGGAGACAAGTGAGAACATAATTTGGATTGAAATTGTACTGCTTTACCTGATATTGTATGGCAAAACTGACAGGGTGTTTGTTTTTGTAACCTCATAGGGACTTAAGTCACAACAAATTATCTTCAATCAAGACCAGTATCTTGGATCACCTTCATAGTCTTCAGGAAGTGTAAGTTAATTTGTCTTAATTAAAAACCATACCAAAACATAAACCTCAACCAAAAATACCCAACCTGGTGTTTGTGTATGCTAATTGTATAGTTATTTCTCTAGGGATAGTTGCTTGAACAACAAAGATACTTGCTGTTCTGATATTTTACATTAAGTGAAACTGGAATTATTTTTTAATTTTGAGGTGACACAGTTCAGCAGTTTAGCAAGTCCAATGTACATACTTCTGATTAACATCAAAGCTAACTCTCCCTTTTGTAATATTAATAGGAAGTTGAACAACAATGAACTGGAGATCATTCCAGATCTGGGACCAGTCTCGGCAAATATAACTCTTCTGTCTTTGTAAGTGAATCTTACTCTTGTCCCTGTTAGTGGAACTAACTCTACAGGGTTCATGGAAATGGGTGCATTACCAAGATTAAAGTGAAATAATTGGAAATAGAGCAGCTTGTGGTTAGGAAGTTGATTATGTCATGTTATTTAGTAGTTCTTTAAAATGTGTATAATTGAGCTTAATCCTTGTAGTTTTTGTGCTTCCCAGATACAAAGACTGCATTAGAATTAATTTATGTTGTAATAGTGCCCAGAAGCCTCAGTCCTATTTTGCTAGGCACTGTACAAACATCAGTAAATGTTACACAAACTTGTATAGTGCTGTCTTTAAAACAAGACTTATACACTGTCGTTATGCATCTTGGCTGAGATCCTGATGTGTTAAATCATGGCAGAATTCTATTAATTTCACTGGACAGTACAGGGAAATCCCCTTGAGATGTAGCTTCAGAACAAGTAGCTAGGTTAGAAGATGTTTTGCCAATGTCTTGAAAAATTCTTTTTGAGCCCATTTTAATGGGTGCCACATTTTTTTATGACTGCAGTTAATACATAAAATTGTAATACATGATTGTGTCTATGTTCATTGCTTTGCATGAAAGAAATGAGTAGGTTACTTGGTGTTCATTTGTAATATTAGTATAAAGTTGTAAAAGGCATGTAGGGCCAATAACAGAAAAAGTTGATTTTAAAGGAAAATTTAGTCCTGATGTTTTAAAGATAAGTCAGTTGGGGTTTTTTTCTGTGATTTAGTTTCAATAAACTGTTGAAGGCAGGTGTAGAAAAGTAGTTACTATCATACTATTAGTTAGGAAAAAAGAGAAGACCTGGTTTTCATGTGTGGGGTTTGTGTTTTATCAATGGGAATCTAAAAAAGCTATTAATATGTAGCCCTCTGGCCAAATCCTGTCCTTGAATACAAGTTGCAAGTTACCTTTCTTGAAGAATCCTGAAGGGTTGAAACAATACAATAAACTTTGGAAAGCTATTCAGTTAATTAAATTGATCACTATTCAATTGCTTACATCTGGTGATTTATAGGGGTTTGTTTTTACTCTAGGCCTAGGTCAGCTAAGTCAGCTGGTGCAGCCGCTGTGTCTGGACTGCTCTGTTTGAATAAGAACTAAGTGACATTTGATACTGATGTGGTTTCTTACAGATCAAAATCAGAAGAGAATGAAAGAAAAAGCAGATGGTGTCTGACAAATAACTGCTGAATTTCAGCATATCTTTTATTTTGCAGTACCATTGCCGTTACCTTTACAGTGGCATGGCATTCTGTAGTTTAAGCATCTAATTGATCTAAACATTATATTTCATATTACCACCTTGCTAAGGTCTTTTTTACCACAAGGCTAAAAGTACTAACATAATAGTAAGGTGGTTTATATTATCTTGCTTTACTTCTGAATTCTTAGCATCTCTCCTTCTCATGGAAACTTAACAAGTTTAGAGGAACCTAAAATCATTCTTTTGCAGCTGTGCAAAAATTTTGGTATTCCTTTGAGAGAATAAATGACTGTCAGTCACTGTTGAATTGTTTGTTTCATATCCTTAGGTCCCTGGCTTGGTGCATTTACTTAGGTGGTCAAACATGGAGAAATCTTTGTTAGATCTGTGCTATGCACTGTATATGCTAACACATGAAAGAAAAAAAAGTATTTTTTAAAAGCTGTTATCACACTACTGATGCAGTTAAAGTTGCTCTGGTTGGGTGTTAGCTTGTTTTCGTTGTAATTCTATGTGTGGAGGAGGAGATTACTGAATATAACTGTTCTTCAGCTGAGACTTAATACCTATTCTATGACTACAGCAGAGATTGCTTGAGATTAATATGGCAGAAATAATTATTTTAATGGTTTGTGTTAACTTGTGAATACCAGTCTACAATAGTTAAGATAATGGTTTGTTCTGTATCAAAACAGATGAACACCGAATATAAAATTAGGGTGGTATTGTATTGTTCAAAAATAAAGTATCTTGTTTCTTTTGCACCGGTTTTCTTTAAAACTTAGAGTAGAGTCATAGAATTGTTTAAGTTGAAAAAGACCATTAAGTTCATCAAGTCCAGCCATTAACCCTGCACTGTCAAGGCCATCAAGGCCATCACTAAACCATTTCCCTAAAAGCCACATCTGCACATCTTGTAAATACCTCCAGAGATGGTGGCTTAATCCCTTCCCTGGGCAGCCTGTTACAATGCTTGACAACCTTTTACCGTGATGAAATTTTTCGTAATATCAGTCTGAACTTTCCATGGCACAATTTGAGGCCATTTTCTTCTGTCCTGTTGCTTGTTACTTCAGAAAAGAGACTGACACCCCCCCCCCCCCCCCCCCCCCCCCCTTTTCAGGTAGTTGTGAGAGTGATAAGGTCTCCCCTGAGCCTCCTGTTCTTATTAGTTGGATGATATTTATGTAAAGATATTAAATTTAATTTTATAGAAAATAGTATAAATAAAGAGAAATAAACATACAGCTGTTTAGCATAAAAATATATATAGAATTGTGGTAGCCTAAACAGACAAAAAATCTTAACAGGTTTTTTTTCTAGAAGTGAAAAAATTATGTGCATTTGTTTTTTCTGTGGTGGATGTTATTTGAAGGGGTTGAATTGAACTGAGTTAATATATCTAAGTCATGCAAAGAGAGCACATACGGAACAAGTAGAGTTTAAGTTTTAGAACCACTCTTCAGAGAAATATCTGATGACTTTCTCCAGGATTTTAAACTTTTATAAGAAAGGAGCTTGTGGAGCCTTTCCAAAGCAAACCAGTTTCCATGTTGAGTCTTTGTTCTGGCATTCAAATAATAGCATAAAAGAGGGTGATAGTCTTCTGAAACTTGATTTGATTACACTTTTTACGAGATACATATATGTTGGTTCATTACTGTCAGTTGAAAAGCCAGCTGGTTTTTTCCAAGGAATCTTCAAGGAATGCTGTAGAAGTAGTACCCTCTTTTCTTGCCAGTATCTTCATTGCTGAAGAAGCTCTCTTCCAAGATTTTTTTCTTTCATTTAAGAACTCTCACTGAGCTGGGTAGCCTTAGAATTTTACATGTTCCGCAAGAATCCTCTTGCCCTGCAGAGGAAAATACACTGCTGGTGTGTCTCCATAACAGTGCAGGTTAGTCCACACAGCCATGTGTGTCTGAATTCTTTTGAACAATATAAACAAGCATGGGTGGATTATCATGTTAGTCCAGTTTCCATTTCTGGAGCTACCTCATTTCTAGCTATCTAATTGATATTTTATCTAAATGAGATATTTACATACTAATGAATTATTCAGGATAAACATACCCAGAGCAGGAGATGGTCCCAGTCTGTCTGTAACATGAAACAGTGATGCTAACATTTTGTTTTTACTGATGCCTGTTGAGGGTTGAACATCGTGGGAGTGAAAAGTATCAGGCAGGCACACCCCCTCACCACCACCCTGGGAAGGTGTGTCGGTGTGAAGGAGTGAGTATATAAGGATATTCAGGCACACTCTTTATTACACGGCTGGAGATATCTGTGATTTTATTCATGTGATGAGTATGTATCTTGTTACATGTCACAGGAGAGCATGTGAGCCTCCTGGGAATCTGGATACTACTGTGAGCTACATGGGTGATAGTTTGGGCTGTATCTGGTCAGGAGGCTTAGGTCAAGTTTTTGAAAATTATATTGCAGGGTGTTCTTTTTGCACAGCCACCAAGCACTTTTATACCTTGTATGAGAGAAGGCATGAAGAGGGAAGTTCAGGTATTTGCTGGAGACTGTCAGCACAATAGCTCTAGCCAGGAGGCCAGGTCCCCCATGTGCTGGCAACATAAGCTTTTGAGGAGAATACTGTATTTAACAACTGATTACCACAGATATATAATGTGCAGACACCACACACAGTAATGTAGGTGTATTTGTCTATCCCTAGAAGGAAAATAGGTTAGATGTTTTCTAGTTTGCATTCCTGAAATAAATGTAAAAACAGTTAAGTTAATGTAGAATTGCTTTAAATGGTTGTAGTACATTCTTCATTTCTTGGAGAAAAAAAAAATTACTTTTTACTGTTCAAAGATAGGTGGATTGCTTTTGTGCCAGGTGCAAAGATGAGTACTAGTGCCCTCATTCCATGGCAACAAGCAAAAGTTCTGAGTATTGTTTCCATTCTAATGACATTGCTTATCAACAATGTACCAGTTCTGTCCTGTTCATCCTAAAAATCTGCCTGAACCAGTGATCTTGACACATGAGAGGAAAACTAATACTGCCTTTTTGGTCTATCACAGTTGTAGTTTTGGATCTAGGGTAAAAATCCAGAAATAGATCGAAACTAAATAATGTAAGTATGATAGCCTTGTATAGAAGTCCTGCTTGGTTAACTACCAACTACTATTTGCATAGAGGTTTTACTTTAAAATTCTTCGGAAAATGTTAACTACTTTTAATGTTACTAGTGCTTTGTAAGGAGACAGTGATTTGCAAATTCAGCGATGTTATTTAAAATTTTGTTTAAGGATATGCAGTTTAGATAAGAAACCCATGCTACTTTTACTTGCAGAATTTTTAAAAATACATAATTGTAGACACCATCCAACATCATCAGTACACCGTATCCTTGAGTACTGTGGAAAATGGAAGGTAGCAGCAACTATGAAGAGATGGAACAGCTTTGAGTATTAAAGTACCCTGCTTTTCCAGCTAGAATTTTTTGTTCTTATCAACACATACGTGTAGAGCTAATATTGAAACCCCCATGTTTCTCATTACCCACATCCCGGATATGTAATGTAGTAATCCACTTGCAGTTAGTAGGGACGAGAAAAGCTGTACATGCCCAAGTCTTCAGTGGGTATAATGAAATTCTAACATTAGAGTAGTTTTCAACAATGGAGTGTTTTAAATAAACTTGTAATTTTACATTTTATTGAATAGGAGATATTTTATTTAAAGGCACTTGTGTATATGGTGTAGGTGATTTAAATTATGTTGTAAGGACTGATCATGTTAGTCTAAAACACAAACAAAATATTTGTTCTTAGTAAAGCCAGAGATGAAAATGCAAAAGTCGTGGTGTGGAAGTTAAAGGGAGTATGGATGGTTCACAGTTCAGGAATGTTTTTCAAGTCTTACATTAATGTGTGCTTTATATTAGGTTCCTGCTTCACTTTTTTTTTAGAATGCGAAATCTTCTGTTTATAAGAGGCATAATGAAAATGTAAGGTAGTAGAGGTTTTTCTCTGCTCTGCTGGGGGAACCCTCCAGCTCTGTCCAGGAAGCATTTAAGGCAGTGACCATTCACTTTTGAATTCTGAGATAGCTAAAAGTGCTGCCAAAATTCAGGCAGTTTTTTGGAATGTGTCCACGTGTTTGTTAGATGATGAACAGAATCCACAAGCCACTTTTCTGAAGGTTTTCTACAGCCTTTGGTTTGTAATGTCTTTCTGTCAATATGTGCTGAATATAAATTCACTGACGTTGAATACATGTCTTGTATCCTGGATGTTTAAAATGAGCAAAAAGTATTAGCAGAGAAGGTCAGAAGATAAAAACAGGACAAAAAAACTGTCAAGTAGCCAGTCCTAGGTGACTGCACAGGTCACAAGTTTTTCTAGTACAAAAAACTGTTTCAACCTTATGTGTAGCTTTCTGATCAGCCGCCACAAAATTAGTGTGATTACTTATCTTTTTGCACAAACATAGTTACAGCAGAAAAGTGGCAATTAATCCCTTCTACTACTGAGAAGGGATTTTTTTTTTTTTTAGTATTGTGTGTCCCTTTCTGTTTAAAATGTGGAAAAGTGTATTTATGTATGTTGTGTGATAATGGGCATCCCAGATCAGGGTTCAGATAGTCGTACTGAGAAATAAAATCCAACTAATTGAAGCAAACATGCAAAATAAATTACGTATTTGTCCCAGCTGACAGTTTGTAAATAAGAGTGATAGTTTGCACTTCGTGGCAGTAACTTAAACCCCTGTGAAGGGCCTTCAGTAAAGACAGAAGGGTTTTTTTTTTTCGTAATCCATGTGTTCAAGATTGTTTGGAATAGGGGTAGGTATGAGAAATTTGCCTCCTTGTCATCTCACAGGGGTCTGGGAGTGAAATCTGTGTGTAAAATCCAGGAGAACACTGTCTCGGTATGCATTTAGAAAGATGTTTAGATGAAACTCCTGAAAATGAAAGCTTACATTCAGTAGGAGTGGATGCCTTTCCCTCCTGTGCTTGCCAGAGAAAGTGGTATTGTTTGTTTATAAAGCTAGCATGCTAAACTGAAGTCTGGATCCCAGTATTAAGAAAACGCTGGTCAAATATTTTACATCCTTGTCATCTCTTCAGCTACCACTTTATTATGGGAAGGATTAAGATTTGGATGCTGCCTGGAAGAGTTTGTTTTGAAGAAGGAGTGAAAGAAAGGATAGAGGAAGGCCAGACTGGGCTTCAGGCATAAGGCTACTTGGAGAATGTCCCAAAAATGAGAGTGGTGGTAAACCATGTGTGACTTGGTCTGAAGTTGTGAGCAAAAAGCTAGAGCGAGGAACTTACTGGAATTAGTTCTTGCAGTCTTTCACATTTGGTGTGGAGACTTAAGAGGAAATAAATGAAAGAATCTGAAAAGGAACCTGACTTACTCAGACTTGCAGACATGGAAACTCAGTTTTTATGGCAGCAATTTAGGCTGAATGATGGGAAAGAGAAGTATGTAGAAACCCAGAGTTTCTTGTAGCAAAAATTTAAAGAGTGAGAGCCTAGATTAATGCTTTTGCAATGAGAGTGGAAAAGAATGCAAACTTTGATCTATTTGCAGTGGATAAATCTGTCATGATTTTCTGATCACAGTGGTAAAGGAAAAGGTGAATTAAAAAAAGTAGTAATGGACTACAAAAACAGAGAACACTGTTCTGATGTGACAGAATGGAAGAGTGGTAGGAATTTTACAGAGGAGTAGGGCATACGATATGGAAGAGAAGTGAGAATGAAATTAAGAGGTCAGGCAAAAGCGTTTGGATTATGTTTTAGAGAATTGGTGGTGGTGATTGCAGTAGAGCAGTGAAATCACTGGGGCCTTCAGTGAAAGAAGTGGATGGGAGAACATTCCTCACCTTGTATTGAAGTTAGGGATACATCTAAAAGGGTGTGCAGTCTAAACTGGCTGGACTTTGGTCTGCACCCTCTAAAAGGAGCGGCTGCTCTGTAACAATAAAGGATAGGTGTTTTTACCTAGGAACTCTATACATTAGATTAGAAAAATGATTTATAGTACTGGAGGGCACTATGGTGGGTTTAATCTAAGTCATATTTAAAGTTTTCCAAGATTTTAGCATTAACTGTCACAGAGCACACCAAGTCTGCACTGGGCTATTATTCCTGCAGTCAGCTCTTGCCGAAATAGTTATGCCTGCATTGCTTTTGTTTACAGTTGTTAAAATAAAGGGATGAACTTACACATTCACTTGTCTATCACATGCTAAGTAACTTGTGATTATTTTGGAAAAGCCAGAAAACTGAATTGGAAACAGACATCAGGGTATTAAGAAGTGAGTTTGGAAGGAAAGCTTAATTAGTTGCATATTGGTACTGTGACTGGAATCAGAAGAGAATTGTTATGGAAGTATCATGTGTTTGAAAGTTTGGATTTGCCTCTTTCTTTTTGATGATGAAGACATATCTGATCACTGAGTTGTTTCAGTCTGTATCTTTCTCTTCCCCCTTTGCCAGTTTATGTTTGATTTGGGAATCAATAAAGCTTTGGTTTCAAGTTTTGGACAGGGTATCAGTAGCCTACAGAGTTCTGAGTTTTCATTTTCTATTTGATGCCTATATACCATAAAAAACACAAAATATAAAAGCAGAGTCTTTCTGACATCTGGCTTGAAAGAGGAATGAAGGCATGGATCATGGAATGAAGGAGACCTTCAAAAGAAAGAACAGCTGCTTGCCGCAAGGAACACAAGAAGCTTGTGTGTTAAAGAGTCATCAGACTTGTAAACCTACCAGTAGAACTGGAAGTGAGCCAGAATCTGGGCTCCATTTCTGCTAACTTTGTCTTGGAGACAAACAGTTTCACTTGTAATATTTCTGTGACTAACACTTGCAAATATTTTAAAAAACCCCCAGACTTCCTTAATTCAGTCCAGTTGGGTGTCTTAATGGTGAGAAGAGCATGTAGTCCCATTCACATCAGAGACTGCTTTTTTTTTTCAGGGTAGTGTTCAGCTTAAAACCACAATTTCAGTATTTTAAATGATGTAATTGTTCATTGCAATATGTTTCAGTAGTCAAATGAGTAGAAATTGAAGAAAAAAAGGACATTTTTGATGTTCTGGAAGTAGTAGTTACTGAGGCTCTTCTGATAAGTATTCCTTAAAGTTGTCTAGCTTTATCCTAAAAGCCACAAGGTATGTATCTTCCAGCACTTCCAATTACAGTCTTGATCCTTTGTATGTAGTATAATGTGTTTTTTCTTTTTGCTTCAGTTTTCTTCCACATAGCATGTTTACATCATTGTTCCCAAAGGAGTTTGGGAGGGGAGGAGGGGGAGTGCAAGAAAGAATATGCCAGCTATATGAATATGATGCCAGCTGGTGAGTGACAGCAAGAACAGGTGAAAAACCCAGAAAAATTTAAAAGGAGGCTGTGAGTTGTAGTGGCACGCAGTGGAGACCACCCAGAACATGCCCAGATGTGGACAGTCATGTTGGTTTTGCAAGGACTCTGATACGGCTGCCTCCAAGAGAGCTCTAATCTGGAATCCGTGCAAACACAAGATGGTCAGACCAGGCATCCATCAATTTCCATGTCTCAGCCTCAGCACTGGTTAGAAAGGTACATCTAGTCCTAGCAAAATGTGGTTTTTTTCTCTTCATGTATCCACTTATTTTCCATCAGGAGATTCCACTATGGTTTAATTTGCCTGTTTGTGATTCAGATTATTCTGCCTCTCAGGGCTTAGTTGAGGAACAGGAGGTACTGTATTAGTTCACATACACACATATGTTAAGATAGTTACTTTACATCTGACAGGTATGCAGAACAGGCTGCATGGACTGTTCTCCAAAATTGTCTTTTACTTTTTTTTTTTTACTTGGTTTTTACTTGTTTTTTTTTTTTTACTTTACTTTTACTTGTTTTTTACCAGGTTGCTCCACCTCCAGGCTCCTACACATACTCCTTGTCAGGATAGTAGGGTGAGATCCAACTAAGAAGTTTTCAAAACACTGCTCATCAGGATATAGCTGGAAGAAAAAGTTATGCTGAAAGTGCAGGAGTCTTTTTTTTTTTTGTGCTGAGCTTTCAAAGAGAAACAAAAGATAGGAATTCAGGTTTTAATCTGTTCTTGCCTTGGATTTTCCATGTTACAGTGTGCTTGATGAGTTCCAACTCATCAGGACCATGAAGCTTACATGGATATTTTTCTTCGGTAGAAAACATTTCATACTGACAATCTTTATCAAGAGACAGTATGACTATCTCAGATCTTTAAAAACTGGTGTGGGGGCAATGTTTGAGCACTTAAGAGCTTTTACATCTGAAAGGTGTTAATTAGACCCTCAGCAAAATGGATGCAGAAGTTTCTGTGCTGCTTTGTATTTCCCCAGAGTAAGGAAAGGACAAGTCAGTATGTCAGATGTATGGTAGCTGTTTACATGGAATGAAGCTTAAGATCAGGATTGATAGGGCTGTTACAGGATTTCTGGCCTACCTGGTGTGTTTAAAGTCATGAATGTTGAAAGGGAAGGCTAAGGTTTCTCATACACATAATGAAAAACTGGTATTCTCTGTTAAGCTGGTATTCACACAGGCTTATGTAAAAGTAATTAAATCAGGCTGTATGCATTCATGGTCATTGGTTTGTGGGGTTTTTTGCTGCAAGTCAGGGTGTAGGCACTCAAATTGCAAAAGGCATGTTCAAATTCACGTAGATATTTTTGGTGGTTTTATCTGCATTCCTTGGTGTTCCTGCTGCTTTAGCTGTAACAGGAGAAGTTGTAAGGAAGCTGCAGCATGTTGCTGTTCCTTCCACATGAAGAAATTGTTATCAAATTGCTGCAGATTTGTTTCTGGGAGAGCTTGATGTGCTGGTTTTCTTGTTGCATGGGATCTCTATTTCTCTCATCTCCCCTTGAAGGTTTGTGAAAGTAAACCAATGGGGTGTATGCAGCTCCTTTTGTCTGTAGCAGCATCTCACAGGAAAGGTTTTCTTTTGGGTTTTCTTACCCCCACCCTCCTCTCAGTGAAAAAACTTTCATGTCATTGTACCCACACACATACTGTTTGGTTCTGTCTTGACAATTAAGATAGGCTTGTGTTTTCAAGCATGTCCTTCTTGACTAATTTTGATGGTGATTTGGCAGTTATGAGAAAGATGATACATTGTTTTTTCCAATTTGCTTAAGTGATGAAGAAATACCAAATTAGAGTTGAACTTTCTCATTTTAAATAAAGTTGGGTCTTAAACTGTTTGGATATCTTCAGTGCTGAGTAATCTTCCAGGTGTGAATTACTACGCTTACATTCTTTTGAAAAGAAACTGGACTAGGGTGTTGGAGCAATAGGGAGTGAACCGTTCAGCTGTTCTGCAGCTGAGTAACTTCTACAAATATGATTAAGCAGGAAGGTGCAGTGAGGGCTGGTTTTTGATTGTGAGATGGACTAGGACTGCAATGTGTAGTGCAGTTTCAGTGAGCAAAAGAAGTTGTTCATCACTCCTCAATATGGCCTTACCATCTCCAAAAAAAGAAAAATGTTCCTGAAACAAACAAGCTCTGGGTTTTTTGTTTGTTTGGGGGTTTTTTTTTTTGTTGTTGTTGTTGTTGTTGTAACCTGGTCTGTGTCAGGTAATTTGCCAGCTGGTTTAAGTGCTACTCTGAAGACTGTGTAAGAGTTTTATTTGGTTCCATTAGGTCCAACTAAACTTTGTAATACAGGGGCTATTATCCTGCCAGTTGTGAGGAATTTCTGTTTTATGGAGCAGTGCTGACACAAAGACAGTACTGTGCAAGCCGTCTTATAACTGAACACTTTCACACTGCAATTTAGGAGGCGTGCAGTTCAGGAAATTGCTGGCTTGTGCTGGAGCACACTTTTACTGCAAGGAAAATTTTATTCGTCACTCAAGTAATTGGCAGTTTTAATACCTTGTTAGTAATTACCTTATAAACAAAGTAATGCATAAATGCAAGGCTCTATGACCTGTTATCTAACTCACATTATTATTTGGCTGGTGGAATTGATGCATGGTGGTGGTGTTTGTTGTTGTTTTTTATTAAAGTAATTTGTTTCCATTTGTTATAAATACTTTTAGCTAAGAGTTAAAAAATGCAGTGTACCTCTACCAGACAGCCTAAGGAATGAAACATGATACAAGCTCAGCGTTGGAGAGGCTGCAGGATCACTTACCCATTCCCACACGTGGTCAGAAAGCCGATTAATCTCACTTCTGGTTCAGTTTGTGAGTTGGGACATTTTTGTCTAGAGCAGTAGTTCCCCCACATCCCTTGAATACATGAGGGTTGTCCATGCTACCCTAATGTTTGGCTTACTGTTTGATCCAGAGCAAATACTTCCAGTAAAGGTAAACACCTTCCAGAATTAATATTCTTGTTGATAGTTTTACTAAAATTGCATTTGCCTCCAATCTCTAGGATCTGGGGAAAGCTCCTAAATTTTGGTAATTCATTAGACAAGGTACAGAATGTACCACAGCTAGAACTGACTTGAACTTACCAAGGTAACAAGAATAATTTCAGGTTACATTTAATTGGTCATGATCTGCTTTCACCTATGTACTGGTAGCCCCAAACGAATAACCCTATTAATGTTGCTGATGTTCATGTATGATTCTGTACATTTTGCTGCTGAGATGGGAAAAACTTCTAGGTTGCTGGGTATGAACATGAAATAGAGTCTCTGGAAAAAGTTCATGTCCTTGAAAGTGAAAAAAGAGGTGTTCCTTATAGCAGACTATGATACCCACGTCTTCAGATTGTTGCGTTTTGTTGTGGAATTGGGTGTGATGCTGAGCTGAAGTTTGACCAGACATGAAGTCCAAAACTCCTGTAATGACCTCTAATATGCAGAATTTTTGTTCTTTGCCAACTCAGTAGAAGAATCTGTAGGTTGAAATACTAGGTCTAATTCCACAATTAGAGAATGTTTTTCAGAGGGGGTGCACTGTCATCCATGTTTTATAATCCAGCTCTATTTTTTTTCCTGGAAACTCAGTTGGACTTTCATGCCAAGGGAGTTTTCAAAAAAACCCAAAACACTGTATTTAGCTGCTATGATATTAATTTGCTTAAAATAGGAAACAGCTCTAACCTTATTTCATTGCAATACTGTGACATACTGTTCCGTGCAAGTACCAGATATTTCTACTGTTCAGAAACAGATGATTATAGAGGTTTACATCTCTTTTTAACAGTCATGAAGTGCAGTAATTTTATCATATTGCATTTTTTTCATAGTTTCCTGGGATTATATTTTAAGAAATACTAATGAACGTTTATTTAAACTATTCCAATTTGTGATTTTGGAAATTTTTAATGTTATGCATAAAGAACATACTTTATTGGTTTTCTGTAACTCAAAGTTATTTTCAAGTAGGGGAATTAGGAACTAACTTTTGCCAGAGTTGTGTAGTTAAGATGTGCTTACTCTGGAAATGACAGTCTTTTCCCTACTGCCCTTAAATTTCAGGACCAGTAACAAGATCGCCAGCATTTTGTCTGAACATCTGAAGCCATTTCAGAGTCTGGAAACTTTGGACTTGAGCAACAACAATATATCTGAGCTAAAAATGTCATCATTTCCACCATTACAGCTCAAGTATCTGTAAGTAAAAATTAATTTTTTTTTCCTTCTTTCAGGTTACTTTGAAAAATCTTCTTTGATAATTTAGATTCGCAGCTGTTTATTAAGGTACTAAATCTTCTTTTAGTTAGAATGACATTAAATATGCCTACTTTCACCTGTCTAGTTTAAGATAAGCTGCTAACTTGAATACATGAGTTGTTACAATGAGATGTTTTAATTCATTAAAAAAGGCTAAGGCCATTATTTTGAGATGAAACAAATAGACGTGTCTCTTGAGAGAAATAATTATGCAATAAAATGAATTTAAGTTCCCCATGGATAGGCTAGTTTGTAGTTATATGGAGTTTGGTAGACTTCTTGTGAATACACTTCAGTTCTTGTTCAGGAATATTGCAATGCCAGATATACTCACTGATAAAACAGTAACAGGATTGCCACATTATCTTCTTCCATTATCGCACTCTGGCAGAATAGAGTAAAATGGTGGGGGTGAAATACTATTTGACTATAGAATTAGCTGTCAAGAGCTCTAATTAATATAAAATTCCATTTATAGATGAGTAAGCACCACAAGAGCTTTGTGTTTCACTACTTGTTGTTAAGAATTTATTAAATAGCTGTAAATTTGACCTTCTAGACATTGTTTCAACAGGTATATTAACAGTAACCGAATAACCTCTATGGAGCCTGGTACCTTTGACAATTTGTCTACCACACTTAAAGTACTGAAACTGAACAGGAACAAAATTTCAGCAATTCCTCAAAAGATGTTTAAACTGTCCCATCTGCAGCACCTGTAAGTGTAACCTACAATTGACTAATTGTTTTCAGGTTTTCCAAAGCACTGGCAGTGCTTGAACTTTAGCCTTTAATTTAACCAGAGGCAGAGTGAGACAGACAGAGAAAACATATTACTACAACCCTTACTAACTGCAGCGTTGTACTGAACAAAACTAGTCTTATATGTTGGTGAGATGTGAACAGTCTTTGTGTTTAAAATTGTGTTCGCCTTTTAAAAGTTTAAAAAGAAAAAAAGGCTGGAAAAGGGGTAGTAGCAATATTTCTGTAAAAAAGCATCAGGAAAATAGTAAGTAAAGTAAACCTATATAGTTCACTGCAGCAGTCATTTACTTACTTTGTGCTTTCACAGTGAAGTGAAGGAAATTAATTTGCTTTCACATGGCATGACAATAAGCAATATGCTTGAATAAATGGACCTTCAGCTTTACCGATGGAGTGCTGTCCATAAAGGTTTTACTGAATAAATAATAAAGTTATATGAAAGAGACTGTGGGATTTTTTTGTTGTTGTTGGAAAGCTTAGAAAGTGCAGAAAATGGACAAGAGAATGGATTGCACTTTGTCAAATCCTGGATAATTATTTTCCATATCAGATAGTCAGGAGTTAAAAATGACAGAGTCTCTTAGGTTAACCTTGAAAGTGATAGGTTATAAGAACACCAAAATGTTAGGGTTCTTGACACTTCTGGAAACAGTGATTGTGTTTCTTCTGTATACAAATGCAGGAAGGGTTTAATCAGGCCTCAGTAGAAGAGTATGAGAACAGTCCTGCAGAGCTCGGGATTTGTTAATGATCTTGGTAGACTTTCTGATCTTAAATTCACCTTAAATTTTGGATGTTGGTTATATTCTTGCCTAAAAATGTTCCCTTTGTTCATAGTTGGTATGCTGACTGAGTTATGTTAGGTAGTTCATTTGCAAGAAAGGCAAAAAATTTGTGTTATCACCTGAAAGTATTCAGAGAGGAGTGGGGAAGAAATAAAGCCTGTTCTTATTGAATGTTCTTCACTTTTTATTCATATTTAAACACACGATGAGAAGTAGGGTTCTCCCTCAGGTCTGTTATCAGGTAGGTTTTGTGTCAGACTGCCATAGAGGAAAGGTGAGTTCTTTCGGGACTGACACCCTGAAAAATAATGATGGTATAACTATGGGGAAAGGATTATTTAGACCTTTACTTTGCATGGGGCAGTAAGTTTTGGAAGGAGAGGATTCCTCTTAGTTTGGTAGATCTAAGACTTCCTTGAGGGGGCAGATGATCACTCATCTTTTGGTAGTATTGTCTAATCCTGTCACTGCGTCTTGCCCTCCAGCTCCCTCACAGGATACACATTGCTCCCAGTTTCTGACTGCAGAGGGTGAGTGTAGTGGCAGAAGGGTGTGTGCCAGGACCACTTGAGAAAAGAGGGAAGGCACTATGTGTAACTGGTTGTGGAGGAGGGAGAGATACATGTAATGAGTGCTTGGCTACAGGTACAGGAAGAGGTCACCCAGGATACTCAATTTTGTCTAGTTATCACAACTAAAATTTTAACTTTTTCTTGACTGATTATTGATTGCAATTACAGTCCAACCTTAACAGCTCTACTGCTGGATAAACACCAGGAACTTGCTTTCAGTTTTGAATTAGCGAACAGGATTAACCATGACATTCTAGGTCTGCAGGGATTCTTTTAAGACTGAAAGTCAAGGAACTACCAAGTACTTGTCCTCAGTATCAGAAAGGCACAAAGGTATTAACATGGTTGAACATAATGTGTTAAAATAAAATGTTTGATTTTTATTACTTTTTGTCTCTGTTTTATGTGCAAGAAAAGTGTTTAAATAGTTTTTTCCAGAGAGGGAAGAAAGGTTGTTGGCACATAGGTAAAATTACTGTGCTGTAACTGTAAATTTTATTGATGCAGGGAGCTGAATCGCAACAAAATCAAAAAAATAGATGGACTTACTTTCCAAGGACTTCCTGCTTTGAAATCATTAAAACTGCAGAGAAATGGGGTTATGAGGCTCATGGATGGTGCTTTCTGGGGTTTGACCAACATGGAAGTCTTGTAAGTATCAAACTTGCTGGTAGGTTCTGCTGATAACATATTAAGTAGATTTGCACAAAATTAATAGAATTGCTTGGTAAAATTTTAAGGCGTTTTTGAATTAAAATGTTGTGGTGTGGTCTGAAAAGCAGCAAGCAGTCATTAGTGAATGTGTAGAGCAGCACATTTTAAATGCATACAGTTCTAAATTTAAATAGAGGCTCCAGCTAGCTAGCAGTATTGTGAGATGTGTGTTGTCCAGATGTGGACCTGTGGCATAGCAATGCATGCTGCTGAGTTTCTGAACCTTATGTCTTTTTCTGTTTGAATGTGTTTGTAGGCAGCTGGACCATAACAACTTAACAGAGGTAACCAAAGGCTGGCTTTATGGCTTACTGATGCTGCATCAACTCCATCTCAGCCAAAATGCCATCAGCAGGATCAGCCCTGATGCCTGGGAGTTTTGCCAAAAACTCAGTGAGCTGTGAGTACCTTTATTCTCTTCCAGTTTCAAAAGCCGGGCACATGCCAAAACATGAGTTTCTGACCACTGATTTGTGAATTTTTCATAGCAAAGTTTCCAAGGTGACAACAACTTTACTGTATTAGACAGTTATGTCTTGTTGAAAGAAGTTGAAGTTAACTGTGATGGCTTTATTTCACTGTAGCAGTTGTACTAAAGCTGTAACACAGTCATTTTCAAATGAAGGAAATTATTTCTGCAGTAATTTGTGAATTGTTCGAAACAGTGCAAAATGCTGTGTGGTCAGAAATGATGTAGTAGGTTTGTGTGATAATCACAAGGGGAAAAATTGTGCTCCCCCCTGAAAATTTATGTGGGTTGAACTGAGTTAAATTAGCACTTCAGCATGAACATTAAAATGCTTTTTTCCCCCCCTTAAATTTGCAGAGATTTGACATTCAATCAATTAGCAAGGTTAGATGATTCAAGCTTCATTGGTTTAAGCGTGCTGGTTGGACTGTACATTGGAAACAACAAAGTAAATTACATTGCTGATTGTGCCTTCAAGGGACTTTCCGGTCTACAGATTCTGTAAGTTGACAAACTCAATTTGTAACGTAAAAAACCTTAAGAAAAATCCTGTGTTTATAGGTTCTTTTTTTTCCTTTTGAAATAGACAAGAATGTTCTGTTAACTTCCCCTGATCAGTGTATGATTTTGGTACAGTAGGATTTCTTTTCAGAATAGTTGGGGAAGGGACTCTTTTGTTAAGGCTGTGCACAGTGTTGATGGTAACTGTGATACAAACTTTCAGTAGCATTATTGTGGGAGAGGCATATCTCTGCTTGAAGGCAGCAAGCAGAGCACTGCTACCCACAGTTTTGGGGATCTGGATCATAGTTGTGTCCTAATTAAATCATTTTCCCTCATGGTAGAAGTAAGAAGACGAAACTCATTGTCATGACTGGACAATTGCTTTAAGCATTTGAGAATGTTTTGAAATAGTGTTTCTTAAAGGAAGGGAAAGAACAAAGTAAACTAATCTAAATATATTTCACTTCATTAAAACCTTCCTTCCCACTGCATACCACTGACCCATCTGTCAGCCAGATGAGCACAACGATTGCCTTTCCCTCTAGGCTTTATTTTCAGGGGTTTGCTCACATACTCACACTTAGGGCATCCAGGAAAGATGCAGATTAGAGGGGTGTACACTATGTTTTTTAAGAATACAGAGAGTTGGAGATCATAAAGAGAGGAAGTTAGAAAATTGCAAGGTGTTTAGGAATTAAGTGTTAGGCTTTTCCTCATAGATTTTTCTTTCTCCTCCAGCCCTACCCTGTTGATTCTTTGCTGACAGACCATTATGTACACAAATCTCTAATCTCTTTATGCTTCACAGATAATTAAGCAGGTATTTGGGGATATTAAAATGATTCTCTGGGTGTTAATATTATGGACGTAAAAAGACATGACGGTGTTTCATTTCAAAGGGATGACAGTTGATCCTTTCTCTTCCTGCGATGCACCTTCTCTTAAGATAGTCCTGTATCTGAATACCTTTGAAGGGGTATGTGGGTTTATTTGCTCACAGTTCTAAAAATTATTGAGTTTGTGATCTTTTTAATTATCAAAAAGTACTAATAATCTTCAGAGTCTCTCGGAAAAAATTGAAATTATAAAGTTAATCAGGAAAAGCTTTTCTTAAAAAACCCACAAAAACCATCTAAACAAAAATCCAACCTAACAGAAAGCTGTTTTAGAATTTTTTTTAAAATAATACATGCTGTTGAAGAAGTATGTACCTTGTTCTTTTTAATAGTTTTTGTGGTTTGATTTCCCCTCCCCTCTTAAACAGGGATCTGAAAAACAATGAAATATCATGGACTATTGAAGATATGAATGGTGCTTTCTCTGGCTTAGATAAACTTAGGAAGCTGTGAGTATTGCTGCAATATTTGTATTATCATCATGCCTTAAAAAAATTAGCTTATTATGTGTCTTTCAAGGGACAAGCCCAACACTTAAGGATATTAAATTTTCCACAGCAGAGATGATTTTTTTCTTCCTTACCACTTTATTCTCTATAACCTGTTCCTTTTCAGTAAAAGAAATTCCAGATTTTCCAAGTCAAACTAATCTGAAATATTTTAAGTATTATTAATATTTATGGACATATTTATCAAAGAGTGAGGTTTTCCATAGCAAGGAGTAATAAGTGTATCATATGACAAAGGCATAGTGATAGGGATAGTCTTCAATAAGATAAAACAGCATCCAGTGGAAGTGGCTCCATTGCATTGAAATTTTCAAATGCATATTTATGAAATTAAAAGGTGTTTATAGTTTTACATTTAGAATAATCCATGTCACTTAACTGGACATCTTAAATGTCTTCTAAAATCATTGTAATCTAGATACTTATTCAAGGGGAATAAATGAGTATTTTTTACATGTGAGACATTTGGCTCCATTGGAGATGGGTTAGTGGTGAATACGAGTCACAGTTCAAAAACAAATGCCAAAAATGTAATTATTCAGCTCAAAAATTCTCCCATTTAATTACATCTCTTTTGCATCTTGTGCTTAAATTTCTCAGGGTACTCCAAGGGAACAGGATTAGATCCATTACAAAGAAAGCATTTTCTGGTTTGGATGCACTTGAACACTTGTAAGTAGTAGAAAGTCACATTTAATGCAAAATTGGAATAAAATGAACTTTGATACTAACTGAAATTAAAGTAGGACTAACAAGCTTTGCTTATGACTTGGGATGCAATACACTTACGATCACGTTGCTGCTGTGATCTTCAGAAGATTTTTCTGTTTTGGAGTTACACTGAGTATGAATTTTGGAATTAATGCAGAAATTCTTACATATTAAGCATGCTATGAAACTCCTTATTTGTGTCTCTTTCACTTTTGAGCTGGAGAGTTCTTTGTATATCAATAAAATAGCAAACTATTGCTTGAGTCTTAAATCCATTCAGTTTAATAAATTACTGTAATCATTCTGTTTTTCTTTTTTTTCCCTAGAGATCTAAGTAACAATGCAATTATGTCAGTTCAAGGGAATGCATTTTCACAAATGAAGAAACTCAAAGAATTGTAAGTTTCTATCAAAAGACATGATCTCTATTAAGTATTTGTATCCTGATAAATATATAAATAAGAGCCTTGTAAGACGTCACCTGATGCAGTGATAGACTCCTGCTGTAATCTCTCTGAAGTAACATCAAAAGTTTATGTCAGTGTTTTGGGGTTTTTTTATTTTTTATATGATGGGGGTATTTAAATGAGAAAGTGTAGGATAGGAGGCATTTCACTTTCTCCTGCGTTTGTTGTCTTCTTATTTTAAATTGGGTGAACTCTAACAGGTTTTAGATAAGAGAGACGTTGATGTAATGTGCTCTAAGATCAGCAGTGCTATCACTGAGCTAAAGCTTGCTGGACCAGTGAAATGCAGTGCTGTAATTCTTTTGTAAAGACCTGGTTGTCAGTGCTTGTAATTGGCTCCTTCTCTCCTGTAGTAGCAGAGAGACAGATCTTCAGAGAAGTCATGAAGCGGTCACTGCGAAGAATGTGTTCTAGTGAGGATGGGTTTTTGTCCTTTTACCCCTTTTTTCGATTGATCAATGCAGAACAGCACTGGCTCAGGGATTGAGTGCAGAGGGTTATACCGAAAGGGGTGACATCAAACTGACAACCTGTCACTAGTGGGGTTCAGCAGGGCTCCATCCTTGGCCCTGTGCTCTACATAAAAGACTTGGACGCAGGACTGGAAGGGATACTGAGCAAGTTCACAGGCAATACAAAACTGGGAGGAGCTGTTGACTCCCTCGAAGTCAGGGAGGCCCCACAGAGAGACCTCAACAAGTGAGAGGGCTGAGTGATCACCAGCTGTGTGAAGTTCAGCAAGAGAAAGTGCTGGGTTTTGCACCTGGGGTAGGGCAGCCCTGAATGTAGGTACAGGCTGGGTAATGAGGTGCTGGAAAGCAGAGCCCTGGAAAGGGACGTGGTGTCCTGGTCGAGGGAAAGTTGAATGTGAGTCACCAGTACCCTGGCAGCCAGGAGGGCCACCCTTGTGCTGGGGTGCAGCAGGCACAGCATCGCCAGCCAGGGAAAGGAGGGGATGGTCCCGCTCTGCTCTGCACTGGGGCGGCCTCACCTCGAGCACTGTGTGCAGTTTTGGGAGCCACAGTACAAGAAAATATATTAAACTCTTAGTGTGTCCAAAGGAGGGCAGCAAAGATGGTGAAGGGCCTTGAGGCAGAGCCATGTGAGGAGCAGCTGAGGTCATTTGGACTGTTAAGCCTGGGGTCAACAAGACTGAGGGGAGACCTCATTGCAGTCTGCAACTTCCTCATGAGGGGAAGATGAGGGGCAGACACTGATCTCTGCTCTGTGGGGACCAGTGACAGGACAGAGAGAATGGCCTGAAGTTGTGTCAAGGGAGATTTAGGTTGAATCCTAGAAAAAGGGTCTTCACTGGAGGGTAGTTGGGCACTGGAACAGGCTCCCCAGGGGAAGTTCACAGCACCAAGCCTGACATTGCTGAAGGATTTGGACAATGCTCTTGGGTATATGGTGTGATTCTTGGGAATGGTTCTGTGCAAGGCCAGGAGTGGGACTTTTGATGATCCTTGTGAGTCCCTTCCAACTCAGCATATTCTGTGGATCTGTGTGAATTATTTTTGCTTTTTTTTTTCAAGAACAAGTAAGATTTGAAGGAATGGTATTTTATTACTGAGTGTGGGTTTTTAATATGTTTTTTAAGGGTGATTTGAGTTTTCAGCCAAAACTGGGAACTTCTCTTGCTTAAACTTCTGATTCTAGATGTTTACCAGAATATTCCTTAGCTTTCTTATTTTTTCCCTCTGTGAATGGAGATACTCTTACAGGTTATGTAAACTAATAACTAGTTCGGCACTTGTTATTTCAACACATTACTATTCTTTTTCTTTTCACTCATCTTTTTAAATATCTTCGCCAAGATAAATTCTGGCTGAAAAGGAAATTAGAGAATGAATTTGTCTCAGATGTTGACTTTCAGAGTACCTGCCTTCTGGACTGCTCTCCTGCATGCCCATTCTGTGTGTGTGACTGCAGACTGTAGTTTTGTATTGAGAGACACTACAAACATGCTTGTTTGCCTGAACTCATAGCTGAAGCTGGGAGTTGAGGATAACATGTCTGCTCTGTGGCATGTAGGAGTCATGACAATGGGTGTCACTAATTAGAGCTGAACAATATTGCTGTCTTTCTCTTTCAATATCTGTATTCAACCTGAAAACTTAGTTTTGTTACAAAAGTTTGCTCATGCAGATCTGTATTGCAAACAGAAAAAACCAGGCTTTGATTTTAATTGCTTTTTCTTAGGCACTTCAACACATCAAGTCTCTTGTGTGACTGCCAGTTAAAATGGCTACCACAGTGGATGTCAGAGAATAACTTCCAGAACTTTGTAAATGCCAGTTGTGCCCATCCTCAGCTGCTAAAAGGGAGGAGTATTTTTGCTGTTAGCCTGGATGGGTTTGTCTGTGGTGAGTGTAGCCTCAATTTCTCATTCCATAAACCAAGTTTTGCTGTGTGCTTGGGGTTTTTTGTGGTTCCTTGATGTGTTGTGATTTCTGCAACAAAATGGAGAGGATGTGATACTTATTAACATTTTCTTCTGTTCTCAGACTGTGATGTAGATGCTCAAAGCTTGTGGCTTTGTGTAACACAGGGAGTGATGGTATTCTGACTTTTATTTCAAGTACAGCTTACATAGAACATAGCATAGCATGCAAGTGAAAGCTCATCAGCTTGTGAGGGTAAATGAATGTGCCTCTAGATTTAAAAGATTGCTTAGATAACTGTGGTTTTTAAACGAGGCATATTTTGGCAAAATTAGGATGCAGTTTTTGGATTTGAGTATATGAAATTTTTTTTCATACTCCATTAGTCTTGAGGTTATTCCAGGGCTGATAAAATTTGGAAGTAAAGCCATACCAGCCTCAATTCTGACATTTTTTATGTGTGCTTGTTGTCTGCTTCAAAAAGTATTTGTAGTATGTAAATTACTGCCTTTATATAAACTGTTAAAAAAAATACCTGATTACCACAGTTACAATACTGATGTTTTTTTATTTCAGTTCACCAGATAGTAAATGCTAGTAAAATATTTTTACTTTAAGACCTGAGAATTTAAGGTGATAGCATCTGCCTTAAAAATGAAATTTTTCTATGTGTTTAGTAGCATTCATTATCACCTATGTTATGTTCTCTATTTAAAGCAAAGTGAAGCTAAGCATTCAGAGTAAAGACATATATTTGAGTACTCTGATATGTAAAGTGGGAATTTTGAAAATACCAGGAAATTTAAAAGCTAACTGCATTTCATGTATTTTTGCTGAATACATTTTATTTTTCTTACTAAAGAAAATTCAAACTTTTTATTCTTTGGAGACAAAACAATAAGTGTTTTCTCAATAACTTCCTCTCATAGCAAATATAACTGGTTAATTTTTACTGTTGCTACTCATAGCCTTTTTTCAGTGTGAAAGCAGGTGCAGAATATAAAATAGTGTACCAAAATGTTGCCTTTCCCCTTCCTATTAGTGGTCAAATATTTAATAAATTAAATAATGAGCAGATTCTAGCTACTGGTGAGAAGGAGAGGTTGACATAATACAGGGAATTACAGATTACTCAGTGGCTAAAGGAGTATATATGAAATAGACGTCCTGATTTATGAGAAATGCATTCTGTCAAAAAATTAAACTGGGGATTTAAATATGTATCTTTCATTCATTAAATCAGGGGGAATTGTGTTCTTTCTTTTAGCTTCTGAATGCTATTTTTAAGTCATTAATTTCAAACTGTTTAAGATGTATTAGTAAAAAGAAATGTACTGCGTCAGTTGTTGCACTTAATACTTAACGCAATTGCCATGCAATAGCTAAAGTCTCCAATGCTAGTCTTATCTTAGTGTGTTTTTCTGTATTCTGTACTGTATGCTTATTTGAGTGACCTTTTTATCACCCCTCCCTCTCAAATAATTAAGATTGAAGTAGTTCTCTTGTCCTTTCACAAGGCTAATTTAAGTATTTAGAGTGTTGTATTTAGTTATCCCTGTGCAAAGTCAGTGAATGTATTAACTCAATTTGCAAATGGTATATTTTGTCATGGAGGATTTAAGACGTGGGTATGAAGCATGAAAAGCAAATGGCCTGGGAGGTTCTTAAAGCCCATGTCTAGAGTCCCAGATCCATGTTGCCCCTGTCACTGGAGCACAGCTTCATGCCTGCAGGAGTTTTGCAGACAGTTCAAGGTTAGGCTATCTCTGCACATCTCATTTCTTCTGTAGCAAACAGCGTGGAGGTTCTTCAAAGAAATAACACTTTGACCCCATCTGTTTCCCACACAGTTGAGATGTGATGAGACAAAGGGGCTAGGAAAAACAGCAGGGTCTGTAGGGAGGAATTTTTGGGGCACAGGGCTTTCCCTGCAGTTCCTGTGAAGTTTGTCCACAGATTGGAGGCATCTTGAAAGTTTGGAATATGCTAAAGGCTTTTGCTTTTGGGTGACCAAGCATTTACTTGCCCATTGCTTTTGTACCATGCAGTGTACACACAGTTGAATAAATAATTCAGAAGTCAACTAATTCTGTAAACTCCCAAAATGGCACTTTGAAGGTAACTTTCCTATTGTAATGGGACCTCCAGGAATTCTTGAAATTCTTGTGTTCTGCCCTGCTTAAGGGACCTTCCATCCCCTTTGGCCCAAACAGATGCAGATCACTGGAACACTGACTTGTACATGATTTTTTTGGTGGGTTTGGGTAAAACCCTCAACTGTAACTTGCAGTTTCTGATAGCAGAAGAGCTATGCTTTCAATAAAGAAAAACTCACAGCAGACTGAGGTGTCGTAAAGATGAGAGGT
This sequence comes from Corvus hawaiiensis, assembly GCF_020740725.1. Classification (NCBI taxonomy): domain Eukaryota; kingdom Metazoa; phylum Chordata; class Aves; order Passeriformes; family Corvidae; genus Corvus; species Corvus hawaiiensis. The sequence goes on from NC_063216.1 coordinate 48,405,462, forward strand.
AGGCTTCACGACTGGTGTTCAGAATAGTTCCTATGGATGTCAGGAGGTAACTCTTCTGTCTTTAGTGCTCCTATTGAATAAACTATGCACACAGTTTGCTTTTAAGTGTGCTTTCTCTTCAATAAGAGATGGCTTGGCACAATAAACTCATAAATACGGCATCTTTAAATGCCCCTAAGGCTAACAAAATTTAAAACAAAAGCATTGTGGATCCCTTTAATAAATACTTATCTGACTCTTCTCTCAAACCTATAAAACAAGGCTTACAAACTCTCTGGAAAGAATCCTCAGGCATCACATTATTTTTTCTTTTCCCTCTGTGCAGATGATTTTCCTAAACCACAGATAACTGTCCAGCCAGAAACCCAGTCAGCAATTAAAGGCTCCAATTTAAGTTTTGTGTGTTCGGCAGCCAGCAGCAGTGATTCCCCAATGACTTTTGCATGGAAGAAAGACAACGAATTACTGCAAGATGCTGAAATGGAGAATTACGCGCACCTCCGGGCCCAGGGCGGAGAAGTGATGGAGTACACCACCATCCTTCGACTGCGCAATGTCGAGTTCAGCAGTGAAGGGAAATACCAGTGTGTTATTTCAAATCATTTTGGTTCATCCTACTCTGTCAAAGCCAAACTTACAGTAAACAGTAAGTGTGTTGTGTTTTGCTTGTGGACTTAGAATGATTTTAATCAAGATAAGTAATCATAGATTTTCCATTCTCATCATCTGCATCTTTTAGAAGATCCTTTAATATGAGATTATTTCTTAAAAATGTATTCACTTCCAAGGTCACCATTCCGTTTTACCTCTGGTCCCAGTGTGCTGAAGCATAGTATAGAAAAAAACAAATAACATACCCAATTAATAGTAAATCTGGCAAAATCAATGTTACAAGATGGAAAAATATTATCTTTTCCTCACAGGAGGTAAGCGTGTGCTCTGTTTCAAGATGCTATGGAAAGGTCATGTAGGAGGCTGTTAGCAAAAATGAGATTTTGATCTAGGTGGTCTCACATACTTCACAGTTCCCTCCCTTTCTGCTAGCTACTGATCAGTTTAGGTTGTATTTTTCTTTAGGGTTTTTAGGCCCATGAAGGGTGTTCAAGAAAATGCTGTACAAAAAAGGAAAAGTATGTTTCATGTATTGATTTTGGTATCACCGACTTTTCTTTAGTGCTTCCTTCATTTACAAAAATCCCCATGGACTTAACCGTTCGAGCCGGGGCAACAGCACGTTTGGAATGTGCTGCAGTTGGGCATCCTATCCCACAGATTGCTTGGCAGAAAGATGGTGGAACAGATTTTCCTGCAGCACGCAAGAGACGCATGCATGTCATGCCTGAAGATGATGTATTCTTTATTGTTGATGTAAAGATCGAGGACACAGGTGTTTACAGCTGTACAGCTCAAAACACTGCTGGAAGCATTTCAGCTAACGCAACATTAACAGTACTAGGTAAGGTACTGGCAAACCTTAACAGCACAATCACTATTATGATGCAAAATAATAAAAGTTATTTACATTTCTCAGTGTATACACATCTGGTATGCATAGGGTGGAGGGAAGAAGGGGCTTCTATTTTCATTTAGAGACAGTAGATTGGTTTAACTTTTGATTTCTTGACATTTTGTTAACCATTTTTATTGTAATTCTCTGAAATCTTAAGCATATATAATTTGGCCTTTTTACCTTGTAAGGTAGTAGAGTATCTCAATCAGATCAATTGACAAATTGTAGGCTTTAAGTACAAATCCTTTAGTTTCTTCTTAGAGTAAGCTTCATTAGGCCTTACTAAGGCATTTAAATTAGCTTTTGCTTTTGAGCTATGAAGGAAAGGGACACTTCTTACTCTTGCAAGATCATTTAGAATATAAGGCTTATGCTTTCTTTTCAGAAACACCATCATTTTTGCGGCCTTTGCTGGATCGAACTGTAACAAAAGGTGAAACCGCAGTTTTGCAGTGCATTGCTGGTGGTAGCCCTCCACCCCGGCTGAACTGGACTAAAGATGACAGCCCACTCGTGGTAACAGAAAGACACTTCTTTGCTGCAGGCAATCAGTTACTAATTATTGTGGATACAGATGTAGAAGATGCTGGGAAATATACTTGTGAAATGTCTAATACGCTTGGAACGGAACGAGGCAACATCCATCTTAATGTAATTCCTACTCCCACCTGTGACTCTCCTCAAAATATTGCCCCATCACTTGATGATGATGGATGGGCCACAGTTGGCATTGTGATCATAGCTGTGGTTTGCTGTGTGGTGGGCACTTCCTTGGTGTGGGTGGTCATCATCTACCAGACCAGAAGAAGAAATGAAGATTGCAGCATCACAAATACAGGTGTGTAAACTGAAGGTTTGCCTTGGAAAGGAAAGAAAAATGCTTGTGGTTGCTTTGCAGTGACTTTATTGTAGGAACATTTGTGTGCTTTGACTCAGAGGCAGAAAGGTGAGTTATTTGTTACTTTCAATGCTTTGCTGACAAGTTTAAAATGTTTCTACAAACTGAAGTATGCTGATGGCTTGGTTTTATGTGTGTTTTGCTTCCCCACAGATGAAACAAATTTGCCTACTGACATTCCAAGTTACCTGTCATCCCAGGGGACACTGGCTGAAAGGCAGGATGGATATGGCTCATCTGAAAATGGTAGTCACCATCAGTTCCTCACATTTTCTGTGGGAGGGTATTTCTTGCAGCAGAGGGACAGTAATGGTAGGTAGAAAATGCCAAGCAGATTTTTCATGTGGCTTGAGGAGCTCCAGTTTGGCTATTGTCTTTCTAATTAATAGAAATAACAGTTAAGAAGCATCTTTACTGATGTTTAATAGAGGATGTGAAATTTATTGCTTGGGATTTTTTCAACAAGATAATAACTGAAACTTGGTTCTGTTCATCCAAATGACATTATGGTGTTTATTAAATCAGGAAGTTTTTTTTTCTAGTCTCAAGGGTAAATTTGAAATTAAGATGATATTTGCAAAACAAGAGTGTCCAAAAGAAATTGTGTCAGCATGACTTCCTCTCTTACAGCTTGAAAAGGGTGTTTTTAGTGGAATGTAGGCATGTGTGGTAATACCAGTGGAACTTCAGTATAACCGTTTAAAGTTGTCTGTTAAAAATCATTAGGGTCAGAGTCAGTAAAGGATTTGTGGTGACTGCAAGTTAAAAGCTGCAGTACTTGACCTTTATACATATGACCCCTAAGAATCCCATACATACCTGGTCTAGGGAGGAAAAGGCACCTTGCTGGGAAAGGGCTTGGGGTTGAGATACAATCAGGAGCTGGGACAGATGGGAATGGAGTGATGGTGAGATAGTTTTGCAGTTGTAGGATAGTGAGAGGAACAGCCTCTTTGTGGATCAAGAACCACAGACTGTGAGTGACCGAGACACGGACCCAGACCAGCAGGGAATCTGAAATCACTTATTCAAAGAAACGAGCTGGTTTTTATACACTTCTTCAAGACGCAGTATTTCCATATATGGTATTTTTCACTAAGCGACCTGTCACACATTGCTGCGTCAGCAGTGCACTTTCTTAATGTCCTTCTGTGGGCTGATCGCGCACTGTTCAGGTGTCTGTCAGCTTCTGGCAGGCTCCTCTCTAGGGCTGTGCTGTGTGGCATCTCCTTCCACTAAGGTCAGGCAGAGACAAGCTTCTCCATGCTGCCATAGTGTTCTGCAGGCACATCCCACAGCCTGTAACCCAATTCTGTCTTATCTCTCCCCACAACAGACTGTGTCCACAGCTTTCAGGAACCATTGAACTGAAAATCTGTATAGCTGTTCAAGCAGCCAGTGACTCCCTCAGATTCTTCCAGTTGGGACTTTGACTTTGACACTGTGCTCCAAAAGGTGTCTGTCAGACAGATCATGGATTTGTCTTCTGTACTTTAGAAGAAGGGAGTCCCTGGTTCTGATCCCTGTGATTGGTTTGGTTTTGTTTTGTTATTCAGGGATTGTATAGTGAAGCAAACTGTGACATATGCTCTGTCAAGCTAATTAATTGATCAGCTGCTGGAATTAGAATTCTCATCCAAAGGTTAAGTTAAGCAAACTCTAAACTACACTATGAAATGTAGTTGAATACATGGGGTTCTTAAAACTTACTCAAGAAACTCTAAGCTGAAGACTCAGAAAAGACTGTATGCTGACACATCATTTTTATTTTTAAGGCATTTGCCATCTAGATAACAGCAGTGAAACAGACTTGGAGGGAGTTGCAGATCCATTCCTATGCCACTATGGGACTTCGGGGACTTTGTATTTAAAAGGAAACACTTACAGTTCTGATGCATTCGAAGCATACAGTACAAGTAAGTTGTTGGGTGGAAGTTTTAGTCCTAATTCGATCTTTGTTATGATGAATCTATATAAAATAAATTTTTCATTTCCTTTAGGTTGCAGCCCTGACCAAAGAACAGCAGGCTTAGGCCTTTATGAGTCTGGATATTTAAAAAAAAAGGAATGCTGTCAATACTCACCTCCACAGGAAGATCCCTTTGACCAGTGTGTCAGAATTATTGGGACACAGGCTGCAAGTAGCAGATTGATGAACTCTACTTATACTCAAAATGAAGGAACTGGACTGAAAAGCAAAAGTGTCAACTCAGACGTATTTGATTTAAGCAGAAGTTTGGAACCTTCATCTATTACAAGTAACAGCACTTTCATGGGTATGTTCTAGCTATTGTTTTTTATTCAAACTGCCATTGTCATTCCTGTCTTGTTTCCTACCTACGACACTAAGCAAAACTAATTTTTCAGCTTTTTCTTTCCCAAATGTTTGAAGCTAAGGAACAGGAAAGTGACTACAGTAAAACTGTGTAATGAGAATATTTCGATTACCAGATCTTAATAGCTCACACTTACGTAAAAATCTCATCAGTGATGCAATTCTTACCTTCCGTCTTAATATAGCTGGCAGATTTCTGTGAGTGTTAGAATACGTAACTTAAATATACCTTAACAAACTTCAGGCATACCAGAAGTTTTGCCTGACAGGCAAAAGGTATGCAAGGAGGGCTCAGGGCAGGTGGAGAGACTTGAACTTGTATGCGTACGTATTGTGTAACATAGTCAACCAGAACTATTTACCCTTCAAAATAAGGCACTATGTAAAAATGCCCTCTCTATCCCTCCTTTGTCATTTTCTCATGATGTGCGTGACAAAAGAATTCCCAAAGCTTAGTTTAGGGTTTACAATTTTAATCCACATTGCAGGGAGAAGTGGGGGAAGGAGAAAAACATTGCTTTCTCCTTGAAACTCATTAAATTTTGGATGTTGGTTTGGCTGCTTGGTTTAAAACGCATATAAAACCACATACTGCTTTCATCCTTGTGATATCTTAGCGCCAAGCACAGCCCTGGTACCATGGATTGTCTCCCAGCTGGCGTGTCAGCACTGGCTGATCGAGGTCTGGGTCTGCTGGCTCTGAAGGGGACCTGGGGGAATGTTCACCACTGGGCTCTTTGTTCTCGAGAGGTGGGAAGGGAGGCACAAGCTCTGACGTTTTCCCCCTTCAAAAGCCAGATGTTTGAATTGTAAAATGTTGCAGATGCCAGGACATCTGGCAGAGACCCTGGGACTGCACATGGCTGGCCTCCTGGCTGCCTGCCACTATTACTGTGGTGGGATTGTGCAGATAGGGTTTTAGCATGTCTCCTGCAGAAAGTAGTTCAACTGTATGTTCGTATATCCAGGAGTTAATGTCACCTCAAGGGTACATAGTCCTCTTTCTGCCCTAAAAATCTATGAAGAGTTACTTCTTTCATCAGTTCTCTGAGCGTACTACCCCACTTAAGTTGCATTGTCATTGCCTTGGATGCTTCATAATCATTAGCACTCTTCCCTCAAAGAGCCTATGGTTAGATCTTGGAGGTGGTGGCTGTATAAGAACCTGTGATATATTTCTTGTCTTTAGTTGTGGATTTGCTTCCTCAAAATGGTTGTCAAATTCAAGCCCCCTTTTGCCTGTGCAATCACAGTGAAGAAGACAGCTGGCATTAGCATCACTGTTGATGCATGAGCCAGAAAGTTCGTAGGATTTTTGGTTTTAAGACAGAATTCATTTGTAGCTTGGTGCTGTGAGGAACATCCTTTCATATTGTGTTAGGTCAAAATTGCTCTACAAGTCATTGATGCAAATAGAGATTTTGTTGAATTCCTTTTTTATTAACTTCACAGATCACAGTTTTACTTGAAACCCTTGCTTCTAGCAACTAAGCAAAAGCAGAAGTGTTGCATTCAGGTCCAAAATTTATTAAAGATTGTAGTGTTAAATTATTAATAAAAACTCGAGTTCTTCAAAGTCAGCCTGTGGCACATTGTCCTCTGAAAATAAGTCCTTACAGACACTATGACTTTTGACAGCTGTATCTTTGTTCAGTGAAAAAAGAGAAGGCCCTTCTTGTAGAGGTGTTGATCCTAGCAGCTTCCCAGTGGTGAAAAGTGACACACACTGATTGTTTCTGACTGGTAAATCCAGATAATTATTAATAAAAATTGAACTGAAATGTGGAATCGTCTTTGGGTTGCTACAGTTCTCCTTGCCCGCAACTGGCTGTGGATGATGAGTGGTGAAGGGAGCATGTGGCTATCTGCACCTTTATTGATGCTAGCCATAAGAAGATTGCTTTAGCATTCAGATTGTACTGTGGGACAATGTTGTATAACCTGACAGAGGTTGCAGGGTTACATTTTTTTTTAATTCCTTTTATTTTTTCTGAACTGCATGGCAGGTTGCATGTGTCATTCATTTATTGAAGAACAAAACAGGGAGGCTGCTGTGACTTTCACATTTGAAAGTGTCCTGTGATGCATTTGCAGTTTGGTTTGTGTTCTCACGTTCCCCCCTCACCACTCACCCCAAAGAAAAATGGGTATGGAAGTAGTCATGAAAACAAAAGAAATGAAGTTGTGGGTGGCTATACAACTACTTGGAAATGTTTTTAATGTCTCTGGTGGCAGAATCTTGCCTTATGCTTGTGATTGCATGGAGGTTAAACGGTAAAACAACGGTTAAGTAAACTCTCACTTTGATGAACTTTTGTTAATCCTTGGCTTGCATTCCAGTGTCACTTATGGACACTAGGGTGAAACACAAAGCTTTTAGCATTAGTATTTCTGTGCTCACTCTTTCACTGTCTTTCAGGAACATTTGGAAAGCCTTTATGGAGGCCTCAGCTGGACTCTCTTACAAGCTGTAGACAGCCAGCAAGTTGCCAACCAAAAACCTCCCGTAATGGTCATCGTGTCTCACTGGACTTCGATGCAGAGGCAGATGAAGAGGGAAAGGAAAGGACAGTTTCAAAAGGAGAAAACAGCTTTTATACTTGCAAACAGTCCTTTGAAAACTTTAGGACTTCTACTTTCCAATCCTGTGGTTTGGATACATAGCTCCTTTTGGACTTAATGATTTCTGGAACCAAAGAAATAATTTGACATACTACTACCTCAGTATGGAACTTTATTTAAAAAGGGAAGAAGGAGAAGAAGGGAAGAAAGAAACCACGTGATGCTGTGAAATCAGAAGAAAAAAAAAATTTTTTTCCAATAAAGCATAATTTCCAAGATGCTCTACATTGGTTATACAGGGAAAACATTCCTTATAAAAATACTATATTTGTAATTATTTTATAACTTTTTTTTAATGCAGATAATATGTTTTGTAAATTAATGGTGTAAATAATACAGCATATGTATTTCTATGTCAGACTTAATTTTCCTGAAATGAGTAGTAAGCATTCTAATTTTGTACTGTTACTTGTACCTTTTTACCTGTGCTGTTTGCAGGTATCATGCATCTTATTTGCACATTACTTTAATAAAATATGCTGCTGTGTGGTCTCTGACCCACATTAGTGTACGAAGAATGAAAAGTGTGAATTATGTTTGTAGACAGTGTTGCAAATGTAGGTGCCTTCTGATGCATGTTTGCACCTTTATTTGACTTAAACATGTACCTTTAGATTTACTATGTAAAATGTGTTCATCTTCGAAGAGTGGGTGTGGTCCCGCCACAGCTACTGGTAAGGTGGGTTGAAGCTATTTGAACCAAAACAAGGCTGTAAATTTTCCAGTGTGTGAATTCCCCATATCAAATGTGTGCGCGCACACACTTGGTTTTCATGCCCGCAGGGCTGTAGTACCAGCAGTTTGCCCGTGCCTTTGTTAGTGTGCCTGCATCTGGTGGAGGGATATATGCAGTAGATGCACAAATTCATATCAAGCTATTAAGTAAAAGAAGAAAAAAGGCACTGGATATCTGCCTGGTAACCTCACTCTTCTCCGAGTTGCTCAGTGTCAAGTGTTTGCCAAGTACACAGTGCGTGCCTGAGTCTTTGCTTTCCCATACCCTTTCTCCCTCTTTTTTGCTTCTGCAACCACTCCCTGCTCAACACGAGGTAATCCAAGAACAAGATAATGTTTTCTTTGGTTTAATTCATGCTTCTGTTCCTTACTTGGCTGCCCTTCTCTGGTTATAGATGAGATCTGTGCTGCATTTAATTGCTCAGTCAAGTTGAGCAATTGTAAACTCTTGCTGGATTATATTTGTAGTAATGAACCCAATATCTTTAACTATACAAAGTCAGAGAAAGAGGATTGCTTACTATAAAATTGTAGTTAAAACTGAGTGAAAACACTATTTTGTTTTTCTATGTACAGATGCCTTCTTTTTAAAAAAGCCGTGAATCCTGTTGTCATCACTGCTCTAAAACAGCGAGACTTCAAAATGGTTAATTCTACAGGACATTGGCTTTTTAAATCTGCCTGCTTTGAAGGTGTAAACTTACATGGTTGCCAAATAGCTTCTTTTAAACTAAATTAAAAGCAGCTGTTAGAATAGGCCATCACAGGCATCAGGGCTAAAGCGAGAGCAAAGATTTTGTTGCCTGAACTAAGGGCTTTTAGTTGTCTGTAGCCAGAAACCTGGTACCCAGATTGCAATGCAATTTCCCATTAATTTAGACACCAGTATTAGAGACAGGAAGTTAATCCATCCTTAGGCACTGGTGGTCTTAAGTCTACAGAATGGATTTTGCGTGTTTCAGTTGATCATATTGCCAGATTTTTTTGACTTACTGTTAATTTGTCTTCATTGCTGCCAGATGCGCTGATGTGGTGACAGACATGGGTATGGGTATTTGATTATAATTAAGTGCATTTGAAAGAGATTAATTTTTCCTCAGTTAAGCACAAACCTGTAGGTCAATAAGGCAAGCAGTCTAAAATTTGATTCACTAATATATCTCTCCTTTTTCTGCCCTGCACCCGCCTCCCCAATGACCCTGTTTTTAGGGAGAGGAGAGCCCGGGGCTATGATAGCTCCTGTTTATAACCAGACATTGCTTTTTTGACATATTAAAAAATACTGAAGTTAAAAACAGTAACTCCAGATTTAGTGTTTATCCTTAAGAACTCTATGTTAAAGGTCCATCATGAAAAACAAGCTTTAAATTTATTTTCTGTAGTGGGTGAAGGTTGAGAACAGTGGCAATGTAATTTTATTCCTTTTTCATCTTTTCCCTTGCAGAGATACTAATCTTCCAAAGGCTTGGATGTCTGTACCTAAATAAATGTTCAGGGTCAATGACTTGAGTTTTAAATGCTTTCCATCAAGTTTCATTTAGCAATCTAGACATAGGATGCCTTAAATTTTTATTTCATGCCTTAAATGCCCAGAAATGGAAATGAGCGCTCCAAAGTCCTCTTTTCTGCTAGCTTGAGTTTTTGTGTTTAATAAATGGATTGTGCTTAAATACAGTGGCAATCTGAAATTTGCAAGATAGTTGCAAATATCTTAGTAGTTCTTTTTAAGACCACTGATGTAACCAAACATCTGTTTTAAAGGCTTGCAAGTTTGCTTGCCTTCATTCTTTCTGTTTTTCTTCTCCCCTCTAAAGATGCAGATGTTAGTGAGTTGGTAGTTGGGGATATTGACCCAGCTGAAAGCTAAATCGTAAATTGATGCGATGGGAAAATAAATCGCAGCCAACCCTGAGTAAAGCTTACACTGCATCTCAAGAGTTAGAAACAAGTGTTGTGTTGCTGTATGACAAAACAGACATTTTGTGGTTTAATGACCAGCAGCCGCTGGAATCTTGCCATGGGCTCACTTAAAACTTGTAGAATGTTCTTTAAGGGTAGTATCCACTTAAAACATTTTGTTATGTAAAGCATTATCTGTTGAACTCACATAAGCAGTTGCTGAGGTATAGTTTCTGCAAGCCCTAAATAATAATTTTAATAGTTTTAGACAGATGAGTGGAGTTACTCATTTACCAGAATCTCTCTGGAGCAAGCATTTTCTTAACGAGTAATCGAAATGGTGTGTATGAGATGACACTAGGGATACCTGCATTTACTGAAGGCTGTTAGAATTTCAAACACAAAAAACGTTATGGAGTACTACTGTAATGCAGCAGCAAGTGCTTTAATTTAGAATTCTTAACTGTAAGAGGATCTTGACAAATGGTAAAGTTAGGTGCAAAGTTTTCTCCAACTGAGGGCTCATTAGTTTCACCAAACATTTCTTATTTCAGTCTCGGGGATCTCTTGAACACGAAAGCTTTATTCCTTGAGCCACTTCAAAGAAGCTTAAAACTAAGACTTTAGATTTGCACTGCAAACATTTATGTTCTGCCTGTCTTACAAACCAGGACTATAATTGGGGACTGTGTTCCTTCTTGAATATAAACATAAGCAGAAATTCTGTTAGCTATTTGCAAGATTTCTTGTTGCAGGTATGACACGTCTCAGAGAATTATACTTTCTCAGTGACGTCTATCTTTTTTTGTTCACTTTGTGTATTGCTTTGTCATAGAGAATGTGTCTTGACTACTTGGATGTTAGTTCACAGCCTTGTGAAATTATTTCGTTAAGAAAATGAGAGAGGGGAGCCTCAGCCTGTTTAATGAAGGGAAAAAAACCGTGTGTAACAAGATGCAGTTTGTGTTCATACCATTGTACTCCGATTAAGAACTTACCAGATACCTTCCTTTTTTATGTTTCAGGGAAGTGTTACAGGAAGGAATAAAAGCAACAATGTCTTGACTCATTAATGTGTGGCAAAAAGTGCTTCTCTTGGTTGTTGTGCTTAAGTATAAAGGTCGTCGTTCCCCTGAAATAAATATGTGCACACCTGACCTCTTACCAAAGGCACAGGTGGCCTCTCCTGTTTCCCCTGCTGATCTTTTTCTCATGGCTCAATAGTGCTCCCATGTCCTCAGGGGACCCTCTCTGGTAACCTACACTCCTCTGTTTCCAGTTTCTCTGCTTGCCATGTCACTGTGGTGACAGGCTGGGACAAATGGACTCAGTGTACAGAGCACAGTGCAATTGCAGACAGTAAGTGATTGTGTGCTGGAAGAGAGGAGGGAAAGTGTTGGGAGAGAGACAGGCTAGCTACAGCTTTAGGAAGAACTCGGTATGAATGTGCAGAAAATGCGTAATTCAGGGGACAGGGATAAAATATTTATAATACAATAATATGAGCATAATAAAGAGCATTTCTGTACTTTACAAGCTTTACAATACTTCTTGCGTGTTTAATTCTTCTCATCCTCCGTGCTTTCAAATGCCAAAGCAGCAATGCACTGAAGAGCACATCATCTGGAGAGTGACCTCTTACTGCATCAAAAATCTCCTTTTCTGGTAGGCAAGAAACAAGATCCATTTGTTATTCTGTATTTGTGTTCAAGACTAAATACTGCTGATGTGGTGCATAGTTTCCCAGAGTCATGTGGTCTGTGGGGTCCACTGTGTCAGAATGCATGTGATCAATGTGGCTCAAGAATGCCATGGGACAGCAGGACCTGACAGTGAAGTTGGTAGTGATTCTAAGTTCGCTGCTCATAAAACAAATTCAGGCTTTGTGACTTCAGAATTTGTTTTTCCCCCACACAACAGAGAACGGAACCATAAATTAATCTAGGTTAGGGAATACTGAATAGCACTTCTGCATGATCCCTCTGCCTCAGCCATCAACAAGGGTATTGGTGTTATTCCTATTCAGTTTGGCTCTTGACCATGGGCTGTTGAGCAGCAGTTTCAGTGCAGGAATTTGCAGTGTGAGTGAGTACCTGTATGTACTCTGTTCTGAAATTAATGGTGACTAATTTTAAGGCATGTGAATTTCAAATATGGCATTGGAAATGAAGATCCAACTTACTTGACAGAGGTAGTAAGATCCCCTGGATATAAGACAGGCTTTGGGATTTTGTAGGCCCCTACTTTGAAAGGCTGGTATACAACATTGTCTAAAGACACACTCATTTGCCATAGCAATGTGTGACCTACTTATTTTCAGCACTTCCTTTGTAGGTGTGCATGGAGAAGCTATGGCTTATGATTTGGGTCTGCTGCTGGATTATCAAAATTCAGGTATTGGTTATAGAGATGTGTGAAATAACATCTTGGAGAGTGAGGCCTCAGCTTCTTTTATGGCAAAATGATGCAAGGCCACATCAGTTCCTATCCAATTAAAGAAATGCCCTTTGGTACTCTTCCTGGTGTTCAGCCTACTTATTTTAGAAATCACTGAAAAAATACTGTCATGGAGGAATAGACATTGATGTCCTTTGGTTGCTTGCAAAATGCTTGCATTTTGTTTTGCTGTAACATGAAGAATTCAGGACTCCATTCAGCCTCTGTTCATCAACAAATAGTAGACTACTTTCATCCTGATTTTCATAGATGTGCCAGCACTTGACAGCCGTATCTAGTTCTGTCCTGTGCTGGCATGCTTCATGTTAGGGAAGTAGTCAGAGCTACTGTAAGGCAGAGCTACAGAGATACCTTAGAGGGGATTCAGGAGAGGAAGGCTGTAGTTTCCCTCCACAGAGGGGTTTTGAATAGTTCTCTTGTTCTAAGGGAGTAACTTGTGCAGGTTTTAACGTTTAGTCCCCATAATTCAATAAGCTTATCAAAGAGTTAGAGCTGCCACTTTATTAGCCCTTGAATGGGGAAGGTGTGCATTTTCTGCAGGACAGTACGATGGAGTTTTTGGAACTGCTTTTTGATGTCATTGTGATTCTAGACTCTTAGAAGTGAGCAGAAAGATTTGGTCCTTCATTTGGCATATGGAGGTCCCTCATGATCTGCCTTACTGCATGCAGAAAAATTTAGCAGTCTATTGACTAACCAGAGAGTTCACACCACAAAAAATTCATTCACTGGTACCACATAATAATTGTTAACACATCTCCAAATGAGACTTTTGTTCTGCGTTTTTTTTAATAGCTGTGGCTGACTAGCATAGCAACGAAGAAGCTGCTGTTTGAGTAAGTGGTAGGAGACATACATAATTAAGCCAACTCATAACTGAAACTAGCCACTCTCCTGGCTTAAAATAAACTGTATTTGTACTGCTACCTGCTGCAGGTCTGTACACCAGCAGCATTAAGAAAGCATTAGTGCTACAGCAGACAGCTGCCCGTAGCCTGGCCTCTGCCACAGAGTGATCGGATTCTTTATTAGTGTAAAGTTCTTTCTCTATTAACCTTCCCTCAGGAAAGGGGAAACATGGCCTCCATTGTAATTAGCTTGAACAGCCTTCCATGTAAGCTAAAGAATGGAAAGTGTCAGGGGTGCTTGCAGCAGCCTCGTAGGTATTTGCTGTTAGCAGGGAAAAGTTAATCTGCTCTCAGATTTTGGCAAGGGCACAAAAGCCCACGTGTAAAAATATTCTTAGAATGAATTAAAGTTCACATAAATGTGACCACACAGTAGGTAAAGTAGTAAAATGGTGGTGATGATGGAAAATATGACTAATCAGAAAACTGCATTAAGTTAATGAATAAAATTGTCCTTTAATATAAACTGAGGTTCTTAAGTGCCTTATTTAAAAAATGTGTTTGTTTATTGTTCTGTAGCTTATAACATCTGTTTTATTTCACCTACCAGCACAATCTAGCAGTTTTGTCTGAAACAGCATTTACATTCAAAGTATGGGGGTTCTTTGAAAAAAAAAGAGAAGAGGATGAAATCAAAAAGCAATTCTGTGACACTGAGTCACTGAACTTGTTTTACTGTCTTAAATCAGAACATGAAAAAAGACTGAAAAAATAGAAATGTTTTGATTTTTCACTTTGAAATTACTTGTCTCAAAATTATTTTCATTTTTGTTTTTGAATTCTTCCTTTTCCATTCAGAACTGGAATATAAAGTGCAGAGCCCCTTGGGTTATCAGGGCAACACAGACCAGGCACACAGCTGGAGTGTGTAGAGCTGTTGTTTGTTCTTTCCCTGCTGCACATCCTTCTTCCCAAATCCATTTGATCTAAGTTTGGCAGGTCCTCGGGGATTGATTCTCCTTCCTACCAGAGTATGTTTCTCTCCTTGATTTCTTCTTAGAAGTACTGATTCAACAAATTTCTATAATCATAAAGAGTCAGGCTTGAGATCTTTCTGTGTGATTAGAAATGTTCTGCTCCCTGTGCGCTTTGAGAGCTGTAGGAGGCTGGTCCCTGCACCTCCTGTGTAACCCAGGATGGGTTCTGAGCAAGCTCCAAGTGGCCTCTCAGCGTTGCTGTGTGTGCTGTTGGCAGGGGAGCCACAGGGGCAGCCTTGCTCTCCACAACTCCCCCCCTGGGGAGATCTGCTGCAGCAGATCTCAAACAGCACCTCAGATTCAGGAGCTGTGTGAGCAATGCCCAAATCATCTCTTCTGTTAACTACCTGATGTGGCCTTTTATTTGCACTTCAGTTGATCTCTCAGACAAGGCAGCTGAGGAAACTTCTTAGAGTCTGTAGCATCTGATCATTGGTCAGGTGCAGGGGCTGAGGAGAGTCATCTGGGAAAGGCTTTCCTACCTCTTTCCTCCACTCAAAGCTTTCCAGCTGTTCAGTAGTGTTGGACCTCTTTACTCTTCACAAAACATTCTTAAATGGAAAAGCAGGAATTTGCTCTTGTAGTTCATAGCAATTACAAAGAAACTATTTAATAAATTTTGGTGGGGTTTTTCTTCTTTTTTTTTTAATGAGGTCTTTCACAAAGGAGTTTTTAGCTTATGTGGACTTCCTGCTCAAGCTTCATGTATTTGTCAGGAAAGAAAGAAAAAGGGTCTGCTTTTTTAGGGCCAGGTGTTTTATATGGCTGAGTTAAAACATGCCTGGAAAGGCTGTGGTTGTTTTCCTGTCTGAAAAGTACTGCATTTATTTGTTATTTTTCCCCTTCCTTTTTGTAACATTTAGCACATAAACTTTTAGATATGCTATTTATTTCTGTGTTTTCTATTTGTGAATCTCTTATGGCCATTAGTTTCTTTGCAACGCTGGAATGAAAACTGAACATTAGTTTCCTCCTCTCCTCAAATATTCTTACAGATGTTGCTCTAAATCGGTTATGGGGCTGACATAGCATTTGGTTGCCTGACAAATGTGCCATAATAACACAGCTCAGTAAAATGTGGAATTTCTGAGGTACTGCTTGTAACTTTTTCAATGCAGTTGTAAATTCCCATCCATGTCAGCACAGGTGGAAAGATAGTCACAAATAATGTATGCACGTGTGTGTGTGCGCCTGTGTGCACATGTGTGCATGGAGGTTGGGGCGTAGAGGTTGCCTGTACTTATTCACTCTAAGGAGTCCTCTAGGTGGTACACCACTTCCATTACTTATTTCAGCTACTCGAAGCAAATTAGAAAAATAAATACTCTCATTAAACTCGAAATTTTCTTCCTAACAAGGTTTTAGAGAGAGAATGTGTGCCCGCAAGTTGAAGCAGGAGGTTGTAGCAGCTGAAGGTAGGAGCTGGCCCTGGTCAACCGTGACAAGCTTCACAGCAGCCCCTCAGACAATGACAAAAGAGCCATTTCAGGTACCCACCATGAGTTTCTGCTTCTGAGAGGGCTGAGCCGAGCTGCTCAGGAGAATTCAGCAGTGAGCTGGAACACTGTGCTGGTAGTTCACAGCACTGGGCAGGGATGGGAATGTGCATCGCCCCGAGATCTTTTGCTTTTCCTGTTTCCTTGTGTGATCAGTTCTGAGAGGCGAGATGTTTGGATATGTTTGGGAATGCAGCTAATCCTACTGAATGGTCCATGCTAACAAGGCAGCCCCCATCCAGCCTTCCTGGCTGTGCCAATCATTCTGCCTCCCTGATGAGAACTTGCTTTTCATCTGAACACATGCTGAGCCAGTCAAGGAATTAGACCATCCTTTCTCCGAAAATTAGTATTTTCTGGCTGTTCCCTTTGATTACATGAGTATAAGACTACTCAGGAGTTGTTACACAACAGCTAAGAGCAAAACATTTGGAGGAATCTTAGAATTTGATGAGCTGCTTCTGCTGAACTACCTGGGAGGAAAGCCAGGCAGAAATTCTGGGAACACTAATTTTAGAAATATCGCCTCTTCTTACAATGAATGGTAAAAAGAATAATTGCTTAACAACTAAAGCTCACCCTAGAAACCTCTTTCTTAGCTATTATTTCAATCATCACTACAGAAACATAATTTAGAACAGAATTCCAACTTACACTACATAATAATATTTGTAGAGCATGGATACAGTGACGAACATCAAGCTGCACACAGAACTAGTGCTAAAAGAATATTTATTCTCACAGTTACAGACTTTAAAATCAGGTGTTTTTAAAGGTAAAAATGAGTATTTGGCTTTGTCAAAGTCTTCATGCAGTATCTATCTTTAGCTGCTTGGAAACAAGCAGTTTTCTACATCTAGTAAAGTAGTCTGTATACTGTGTTTTCACTTCTTATATTTCAAATACAGTCCACCCACTAAATGCAATACAATTTTCAACAGACAAGGATTATTAGAATTTAAAACTTGTGGAATAAATCAAATAGCTTACTTGGAAGACTAACCAGTGAGTATTCTATTTTTTTTTCTGGTTTATGATTATTAGTGTTTATATCAGTATTTCCTGAAAAGAGCATGTTTAAACCCAGGTGCTTTCGTCCATCAAAGTATTTGATTTTATGAAAAATTTATAATTCTAATCTCAAAATCAGCCTACTTTTAAAAATTATTATTACCCTGCATGTTGCACATTAGCATTCTTCTAGATCCTGTATAATTTAAAACCAGTTGATCCAAAAGGTGACCCAAAATAGTGTCATTTCCCTCAAGTGATAAAGTGGTGGCTACTTGTTACTACTGCCTGGTCTTTCTTTTATGTCAGTGATGAGAAGCCACACAAGACTGGCTCCCAGTGGTGAGACTCCTGCCTCGGACCTCAAGCTTTCACAGAGAAGGCAAGGGCTAAAATAAGGATGTGATGTTGTGATGGTTTTATCAGGAGCTTAGGGTGGAAAAACTCAATAGATGTGGAGGGGATCAAAGGCAGAAAAAGAGAGTGACTAGGGAGAATTGTGGGATGGAGAGATACACAGAGTGGAACATAGAGATATGCATGAATAGGGATGATCAACTACCTAAAAACTCTGAGAAAATCCAAACAAATCAGCAGAAAGGGTCTGACTGACTCCTCCCTGCAGCTGTGTCTGTAGGCTGGAGGTTGGGTTGGGACGAAGGAGAGGAGAAAGTTGAATGTGCCACAAAGAGGATCTGCTCTGCACAGTATGAGCTATTCTGAACAAATTTAAATGTCTGTTCTGCCAGAGATCAGTACAAAAAATAATTTCACTGTCTTGTATTAGCACCACTCAAACCACACACGGGAAAGATAATTCACATCTTCAGGTGCACCATGAAAAGATTTCTGTAAAGTCTTCAAAAGGAAGTTTTAACTCATACAAGCAGATACAGGTGGTAGGTAGGGTTTGGGTTCTTCCTGAATCCTTTTAGCTAATGGAAGGTTAGGCCTGTAGGCTCAGGTAACTGTCTTGGTTTCCTCTGGGCTCAGTGGATATGTGATAAGCATCTCAGGAGATGCTTGTCCCCATGTCTTGGAAACCCATCTGAGAAGGAGCTGCACTGATGTTCAAGGCTGCCCACACCTCTGCTGACAACCTTAGAAAACAGATCAAACTAAAAGCTTAACTTCTGGTCAGATAGGGATAGGTCAGTAAATCTTGTGCTATAACAATATTTGTTACTCACTAGAAATGAGAAAAAAGAGCACAGTTTAGCTGACTTCAGAAAGCCCCAAATAGGTTTATAGAAGCTGCCAACAAAAAACACCCCAGATATTTAGTTGTAATGTGTTGCATTCTGACGATGAAGCTGAGATCATTAGCATGATCTTTTTTGCTGACTTTAAATGCTCACAATAGGAATGGGGTTGGGTCTATTTTGACAATACTATGACAAACAAATGACTGTAGAAAATGTTCCTTTGTAAAACCATCTGTTTCCTCCTTCAATCCACTTAGAAAGGTCTGCTAAAACCCGCTTGCTCACAAATGTAGGAATCTCTTAGATTTTCAGCCCAAATTTACCCAGGACAGATATTTGCTCTTTGGAATAACAGCTTTCTGTTGCTGAAAGTGGATGGAACAGTATCCAATATGTAGATTCCAACGTTTTCGTAAAGACCAAGCATATTCCTTCTCTACCTTTCTGGTGTAGAGAAGCCATAGTTCTGTACTTTTCTTTGAATATCACTTGCCTTTTCCTTAATATTTTGCGCATCTCTTTCCTCTAAATTTATAAATTCAACAAAGCATCACTGTAAATCAACAATGGCAATCCTCTGAAAAATTAGCTTTATTCAAAACTTTGAGTTAAATATTGACTAATTTAGCTCCAGGAAGGAAGAAAACAATTTCTGTTGAACAGAATCACAAGAAGGTTCTGTCTTGTTCTAAAATGGGATGAGTTACACTGGGTGCAAGTTGGCCTTGTTTGAAGTCAATGGTGATATTCCTATTTAAATTAGGATTTTATTAGTGTTCTAACTGTTAAGAATAGGATGACTGAAGGGGCTGGTTACAGTGAAAGGGAGCACTGGGTTTGGATCTTTCTATTAAAATGATCTAATCTCTCATTAGTGCAACAAACAATTAATTGTCACTTACGACTAATGGAAATAAATCAATTTGATCAAAATTCAAAATGTGCCACTTCTCAGAAACCTGAATTTTAATGAAAAGCAAGAACATACTCCGACACTTTAGCTCGTCTAATCCCCATTCTGATTGCACTGAATGATAGTTGTTTAAAGCACTTGAATAATTTTAACTACACTGTACCAATGTATCATTCTAGGTTTAAACCTGAAATTAAATACAGAGAAGGCAGTGAAAGAAAAAACGCAAAGCCTTAACTTTCCTGAGCAAGTAACTAACTAAGCAAATGAAGTCATATTCAGACTGCCTATGCATTCAGCGTTGTTGTGACTCCCTTCAAAACTTAGTGGTCTTGGGTTTTTTTCTTATCTCCTTTTTGCTTTCAACTGAGATGCACTGTGAAAGAAATATGGCCTTTCCTCTGAATTTATAATTGCTCGAATATAAGCTTCCTGTGGGAACAGCTACCATGCTGCTATGCTTAGGCATTTATGACATGTCTCTGTTTCTGTCTGTGTCCTGACATGGGGCAAAGGCCAAGCAGGAAAAGCAGGTTGTGCTTTGAAAGGGTCATTCCTCTGGGAAGCAGAGACAGTCTCACAGCTGGCTGCAGAGCGTTCCCCAGTTCCAGCTTTTGTCACCCCTCAAGCCCAGCTTTGGGCACCAAATGCTTCTTTTTTTTCTGTGATTCTTCACACTCTTCATGATTTCACAAATCGAGCAGGTGACTTTCCTCTGCAGCTGCAGGATGAATCTGCATTGGCTCAGAACATGCTTACTTCTAATTTTGGCTTTGGTTTGTCTTTTGCTTTTGTGTATTTGCTGAAGGGTTTTGCCCTTTCGTGCAGCCAGCATTATCTAAAGGGAATTAGTTTTCTTGCAACAGATTGTTTAGTCCCCTATTAATACTTCCTTAATGGAAACAGTTGATCAAAACCCTCACCAGCTGAGCGTAAAACAACCTAAAGATACAAGAAAATATACAAATGAAAAAAGAAAATGTAACTCTTTTTATTTTTTTAATGCATCCTATCATTCCTGAAGCACTTAGCAAGAGTGCTTTAAGAATACCACATTCATCCACGCCTTGCAGAGACTGGCTGAGCCCATGCTCTAGACAGCCCTTTGGAAGTGCCTGTGTTTCTCTAATGACAGTGAAATGTACTTGTGGCAGAGACCTAGGGAAACATCTCGGTTAGCAAGAATCACTCCTGGGCTTTTGCTTTGTGTTGCTCTTCTCACACATGATGGAGAGACTACTTTTTCACTAACATCCATTCAGAAACATATTCATGTACGAGGTTCTAACAGCTAGGATTTCATTACTAACCTGGGTGGAACTGTAAAGACTTTCTTTAAGCACACAAATGTGCAAACAGGGATAATTTTTATCACACACTCCCAAAAGACATAATATATTCAGTCTTATTCTGAACCCTGAGAGGTAAGGCCATAGAACATGAAACAGTATTGTATTTCATTTACTGTTTTATTATAAAATTATCCACTAGGTAGATATTTATTTTGTAAGTTTGAATGGGAAAATTATATTTTGCTGCTGAAAAACTCTTATAACTTTATACTACCAGCAAGATAAATAAATAAAAGATATTGTTTCTGAAGACACAGAACAGAAAAAGAGATTAACAATTTTTTTCCAACAAAAATATTGTTCCATATTGATAAAATCCTGAAAAAAATTGTTGACATTCTAAAATAACTGTAGACTGAAAAAAATTATTTTATTTTGTTTTCTTTTTTCTAAATTTGAATCTTTCAATTTTGGTTTCCTCCAGGGAAATTCCAAGGGACTTCCCAAGCAGTGTCCTCAAGTTTTCAGAAAAGTCCAAATATCTTTATCGGTTTGTCTGATGAACCAGAAATATCTGATATTGGGATACATCAAAGGCCTGCCTTTCTTATATCAGAAAGATTCTCTCTTTGTATCCATAAACTTGCACAGCAAAATGAGATTTCCTGATTGGGATCCTGCAGAAGGATGAGAATATCTTCAGTGTCTTAACATCTCTGTTTCCCTGTTCAGGTCTTATCTTTTTTTGGAGTGAATCAAGCAGATCCTTCTGTGATCAAATTCAGATGTGTTTCTGGGGACAACTCTCTTTGAGGCTGTTCCCAGTGGTCAGCTGGGGAAGCAGTAGCAGTGGTCCCCCTGCAGAGCCTTCTCACATGCCTTCAAATCAGGGCTTCCGAAGCATTTCATAGGCTGTAACACAGTCCTTACATAATTTCAGAATATTATATGTTGAAAAAAAAGGAGGGAGGGGAGAAAAAGAGGGAAAGGGAAAGGAAGGGAGGGAGGAAGGAAGGAAGGAGGAAGGAAGGAAGGAAGGAAGGAAGGAAGGAAGGAAGGAATTCGGAAGGAAGGAATTCAGAAGGAATTCGGAAGGAAGGAAGGAATTCGGAAGGAATTCGGAAGGAAGGAAGGAAGGAATTCGGAAGGAAGGAATTCGGAAGGAATTCGGAAGGAAGGAAGGAATTCGGAAGGAAGGAATTCGGAAGGAATTCGGAAGGAAGGAAGGAATTCGGAAGGAAGGAAGGAAGGAATTCGGAAGGAAATCGGACGGAAGGAATTTGGAAGGAATTCGGAAGGAAGGAATTCGGAAGGAAGGAAGGAAGGAAGGAAGGAAGGAAGGAAGGAAGGAAGGAAGGAAGGAAGGAAGGAAGGAAGGAATTCGGAAGGAAGGAAGGAATTCGGAAGGAATTCGGAAGGGAGGAAGGGAGGAAGGGAGGAAGGAAGGAAGGAAGGAAGGAATTCGGAAGGAAGGAATTTGGAAGGAAGGAATTCGGAAGGAAGGAATTCGGAAGGAATTCGGAAGGAAGGGAGGAAGGGAGGAAGGGAGGAAGGAAGGAAGGAAGGAAGGAAGGAAGGAAGGAAGGAAGGAAGGAAGGAAGGGAGGGAGGGAGGGAAGGAAGGAATTAGGAAGGAAGGAAGGAAGGGAGGGAGGGAAGGGAGGAAGGAAGGAAGGAAGGAAGGAAGGAAGGAAGGAAGGAAGGAAGGAATTCGGAAGGAAGGAATTCGGAAGGAAGGAATTCGGAAGGAAGGAAGGAAGGAATTCGGAAGGAAGGAAGGGAGGAAGGGAGGGAGGGAGGGAGGGAGGGATCTTTAGGGAAAAAAAAAAAAGGGAGGCTGTCCCAGCTTTGTCCCCTCTGAATGCCTGTGCACCCCCAGCACTGATGAAGAAAAGGCCAAGATGATGTGAAAGCACTGCTCAGCAATAGCTAATTTGTCAGTGTGTTACCAACACTGTTTCAGTCACAAATCCAAAACATATTGCTCTATTCAAGGTACTATACAACTACAACTATATAGAAAGTTAACTGTGTCCCAGTGAAAACCAGTGCAGGAGGAAAAGGCAGAGATCATAACTGGGGAATATTTTTAATATTTACCTAATGCCATTCTTTTTTACTTAGTTTTAAATGCCTTTTCTGTTTTATTCAATTGCATTTTTAGTTACTTTCAAGACATGCAATATGGCTTCTTGTCCTTGCTAAAATCAACTAGCTTTAGACAAGTCAGGATTTTACCTAGCAACTTCTAAGGAAAAAAAAAAAACTTTTATTAAAATATAGAAAAGATTTTTGCAGGTAAACCCTATTCAGTGACTTTACATAACCAGTAGAATATGAGTTGGGAAAGCAAATTCTTTTAAAAGTTAATAAGAACTTTTCAGAAAAAGAAATTTGCAGAAAAGGTCATAGTTTCAAAATTCGGAAAAGAGACATAAAATCATCTAATCAGCATTCCTTGGGGAACATTTAGTCAGGGCAAAATAAATCAGATTAACTGAAATAATTGGCTTCAAGAAATAATTTGATCAGCTCTCCATTTAACTTGACATTAATTTGACCAAAAAAAGCAAAACAAGGTAATGTCTGGGCTAGAATCTTCTGTTTATTGTTCCTTCCTTGTTAAAAAAAGCTCACAGATAATTTTTATTGGTAGCAATTTGGTGTTAGTAGATAACCAACAATTTATTACTAGATTCATGCCATATTGCTTCTTCAACTTGCAGAAACCCATTTCTTTCATCGATAAAACACTTTTTAATTTATCACCTCTTGAGAGCACTTAAGCAACTGTGATTCAATTAAACCAGTGTTCAATGGCTATGCCTGTGTTTCTCACTTGGCTGATAAAAGAAAAAGATGGGGCACATTATATTGATGGACTATAGCTTATTTATGGTTTTAACCTGTAAGTCTTTAACAATCACCTGAATTTTGAATGTGTGTGTGGAGAGTGCAGAGCTGATAAACCAAATCTACAAGTGCAACCCACACAGAGAAAGGAGAAACATGTTTTAACATTTTATCTGTTTATGTAGTGAATCTCTAGCTTGTGGTTTTGTCAGTTCTAGAGAGCAATTTTCTCTCCTTACATGCACAACAGGGATGCCACGAGCAATAGTAGTGTAACCTTTCCTAAATTGGAAGAGCCACCAATGCTATTTAAAGAGATTTTCAGAGGGATTCAGTCTCTCATCCATTGCTGTTTGCTTCCTAAACTCCTGTGATAGGCTTTCTGGCGATAATGTAATTTCGGCTTGTAATGTCAATGCATAAGAGAAAGTAAAGTAGCCTTTAAAAATTATCCAGGTGAGGAAACTGGATCAGACAACTGCAAACTGGTTTGCTCAAGGTCTTGTGGAAAGTCAGAGCCAAAGAAACCAACTTTATATTTAAATATGTATATATATATATATATATATATATATCTACACATGCACATATATAGAGAGAGAAAGATAGACAATATAGATAGATATGGAGATATATATATATGGATTTAAGTCCAGGATGGATTTTAACCCAGAGGGCAACACAAAATTTCAGAGGTGTCTAGTTTAGCTGAGGGAGTGAAGAACACAAAGATGGATAAACCCCAATCTTTTAAAATGCAAAAGGAAGAAAAACATAACATGATTGCACTGCTTTCAGTCTCTGTTTAATCTCCCATATTGCTCTCACAGGGAAGCTTTGAAATAAAGACAGAATCTTGGAACACAAAATGGAAGGATAGATAGTGAAATGTAGTTGAGTTCTTACCCTGCCATCTATTCCACAGGCTCACCTGAATAATTCTTTCTGAAGCTGTTACATTGCAGGGGTTCAGAAGAACAAGGCAAAATGTTGTTTGTGTTTTTATTAATTCATTTGTGCAAAATGCAGATTTCAGGGACATTCTCTCACAAGTACAGCTGCCAAGATACTGCCTCGGGATCAAAACACAAAAGCTTACTGACATGAACATGTTTGCATAAGGCTCCTGTACTTACTAAATCCTCCTGCACAGCCCACAGAATAGGTTGGGTGAATTTAAAGAGCACAAAATATTCTTGTAAAGGCAGGTTTAAATGAACATGAAAACGTTAAACGTTAAGTTGGAACTAGTGGCATATTTTTTGTTTAAAATTTTCTTTGGCATGGAATGTCTTTTAACAAACTTTAGGTTTTTTTTTTTTTTTTTTTGTCAGGAGCTCTGATATTTTATATTTTTTCCACTTTTACATATATCTTTTCTGTAAACATAGAGAATTTTGTAGGATTCATATCAGGTTTGTTGTTAAGGAAGAAAATTCCTTTTTCCCAACAACTTCATTGTGTGCAGCAGGTAGTGATGAAGATGACACAGCAAGGGTGGCTGAGGCCATCAAGCAAAGGTGGGAACTCGCAGGTCTCCAGGGAAGGTGCAGTATTCCTGCTGAGATTTCTGATAGGAATTTGTCTTGAAGCAGATGTGAAAACTAACCATTGATCATGATTTAATTTTTGGTTTATTATTATTTTCACAATCTTTTCATCACTGAAAAGGTATAAAGATGATGGTTTTGTATATTTTGTTTTGTTGTTTGTTTGTTGGGTCTGTTTTTTTTCTCTCCTGACTCACTCTTCTGTGTTGTTGCTGCTCCTGGTGTTGTTCCCAGTTTATTTAATCCAGCTATTTGGGTAGGCGTTCTGTTTTACTTTGTGTTGAGCTGTTGATTTCTGGCTGTGGCTTCTACCTCTAATTTTCTATATAATGAACAAAATGGAAGAAAAACAAACACAATAGCAAAATATGTCATTATCCTTTGCTTTTTTTCCATGCTTTTTGTTGATCATATGCACATCATTTGTCATGCTGCCAAGAGCATCTGAGCTTCAGTCAACTACCTTTGGGACTGTAATTCCTTTATGACCTATTCTCCTATTTATTTTGTTCTGAATGGTTTAGTAATGCAGCTTGGAAAAGATACAGGCAAAGGTCTTTGGACTAAGTTTCTGTTGAATTAACATACCATTGGCTACGGGCATAATGCATTTTGGGCTGGATACTGGCCTTGAGAATCCAAATCAAATTCATTTATTTTCTTTTTCAACTCCTATCTTACTTGGAGCAGCAGACATTCTTATCACAAGTTAATGCTATACTAGCAACATATTGCAACCAGAGAAAGATAATGGATACAAGAAGTTCATTCACCTGTGTATCTTGCTATTTATCCTACACATATTAATAGAACATGTATGCTACACAGAATAGATTGTATTTAGTTTCTTCTCCTCAGTTCTTGCATACAGAAATATAACCGCCTTGGGTTTTTTTGGTTTGTTTTGTTTTTTTTTTTTTCATGAGGAGAGGAAAGAGTGATATGATTTGCATTATTCATACGGAAAAAAATATGGCCAAGAGGTAGGTTGGGTGAACTGAAGTAAATCACAGCGTAAATAGATAATTAAACTTAACAATCTTATGTACATAAGAGCCCAGTATAGCTCTCTCTGGCTGTGTTTCAGAAGATGCCTTTGCAGTCAGACAACAATGGTAGCTTTCAAAATGTCTCTAGCATAGGCATCTGTGTTGTAGAAATCTATATCTAATGGTATTCCTTTTTCAGACTGCTATGAGAAACAGCTACTCCTAGAAAGCACCTCACCTCATCCTGACTAACAGACTTAAAATATCGTAATAAATGTAAGATTTAGTAATTCCATTCAAATGTGTCATTAATGCCACTTAAATGCCCTCTCCAATAAAAAGAATCTAGCTGAATAACCCAGATGTACCTGCCTTCTGCATTAGTGCTTAAAAGTTTGTTGAGATGAATGCCACTTACAATTTTATGGAATTTGAAATCTTGCACTGTTTTTTGATATTGAGTTGTGTTCCAAAGCATGGCATGCCTCATGACAGTGGATAACATCCTTTCATGATGAAAATGTTATGTTGCTTATTGAGGATCCTTAACAATTCTGCAGTGAACAAGAATCAAATATTTATCAGTATGCTTCAATACAGACATGAGATTTAATCATATGCTTGAGTATGATCATCAAATATTTATGCAAGTGGATCAATACAGTTTAAGAATAAAGTTAGCATGATACACAACAATTACTTAGAAGAAAAAATACTGTTTTCTTATGAAGTTAAAATTAGTAGTTAAGGTATCTATGTACCCTTGTGGCTATATCTTAGACAGAGACTTGCATCTGTGACCCCGCAGGTGGTGAGACCATTGCAATTGCTCGAAAATATCAAGGGGTTGGCTACATTGCTCCTGAATTAAAATTCACTTATTTTAAATAATGGTATGAAAAATCTTGAACTGAAAATCCCTATACCTGTCTAGCTGTAGAATTCGAGTTACAGGGAGCAGTTGAGGAGAGAAATCATAAAGCAGTGTAATATGAACCCATCACTGCTGTGGAGGGAGATTAGAGCAGAGAGTCAGCACAGTAAATTTCTTTGCCATCTGCTCCTTCAGTTTCTTGACCAGGTTGCAAGGCAGGCAATATCCTCCCTTTTGTGCCATTAAAAGTGCCATGTGCTCTCTTCTGCGTCAAGGTATTTGATGCAGTCCAAACTTCACACATTCTGAAGCAAAATTCATCAGAGTAGACTTGGACTGAGCCATAGGACATTATCCTACAAGAGTTGTCCATTGAAGCATTAAACTCACTAAATGTTAACTCAGAGTAGGCAGTGCCTAACTAAGCTATAGGAACCAGTCCTAAATGAGTTAAAATGTGTACTGGAAAACAGTGATGTGCGTTTTTTCCCATAGTGTTTGATCCCACTAAAGAAACTCTTTTGAACCAAGTTTCTAGAATAGCTCATTTAAAGATAACATAAATATTTTTACATGGCTTTGCCCCACCCACACATAGCCACGCCTTCAGCAGACTTGTCCAAACTACAGCAGAGGATGTTTTTATACATGTGAAATTACTGCATCAGAAATATATTCCATGGAGAAAAGTCAGGCAAAGAGAAAAGAAAAAGAATTTGACTATAAATATTTTGCTCTTTTTAACCTGATTTCCTCTACTAAAATTAAAAAGCTTGATGATGTTATTTTAAAAATTAATTTTCTCACTGTTTTTATGTACATTCAGTAATTGTGTAGAATATTTCAAAATATAATTTCCTTTAAAAAAAGCCAACATTTAAATATTTATAAATGTTTTGCTAAAATACCAGAAACTAATTTTTTTTTATTCAGACGTATATCAGGGACCAAACATTACTTCATTATCAAGTTTTTAATACTAAAGATTACAGCCTCAGAACAAAGGTTCCCACATCACAGAAATTATCATTTCGAGGAATGTGTACTTAGTGGATCTGTGCTGTGATATACACAAGAAATGAATCTTTAAAAGGAACATTATTTAATAAAATCTGTATTATATTTATAATTATATATGAGTATATATTAAGAATCTATATTATATTTATAATATATTGAATCGGCAAAAAGAAAGTGATTTAGGAAATCTATTTGGTTAGCATATTCTGTTCCTTTTTTTCTCTTTTTTCCTTTTCATAGTCTTTTCAAAGCAACAAGTACCAATACTTTTTGTAAAGAACAGTGGAGGAGGTGTGAAGAGATGAAGAATCTAGATGTACTCATCACTGTCTGAACGTTATTTTAAGAGGGCAAAAGAAAATAGAGAACCTTGGTTACACAAAGACAGGTTCAAGGGATGACGATTCCATTAACGGTGTAGAGAACAGAATGAATGAATGAATCACACTCATAAAGGATCAGAGACGGAGGGTGAGGACTCAGCCAGCATCTGCAATAAGTGGTCTACATCAAGCAAATGGAAATACCTCAGGTGCAAGTGTTTTATAGCCATCCTCCATTATTTTATTATTTACTTTGTTACTTTAATTGTGCTGGGAACTGTTCCTTGCTGTGAAAACCACAGTATCCTTCCTTAAAGAAATACAACTGTTTTTGTGATGCCATTTTTTAGATTTCATAGCACATTATAAAACTATAATTTATTTTTAATTTAAAAGATAGAGCAAGATTTTCAACCTAGGGACACAGGATCTCCTGTAGTGGAATCTGGGTATTTCTTAGAGTCAATAAATCAAAACCATTTGAAATCTCTGATGCAGAAGAAAAAAATATTTAAAATATAAATATATGTAAAATAGTTTCAGGGAGAAAAAAAAAATCAAAATCAACTAGTACAAAATTGAACAAACTACCCCCCAAAACTGTTATCAGCTGCTAATGTCCTCTGACGTAATATGCTTTTGTGGTGACAATGCCTTCCCACGTTGTGTCATTCCTCTTGATGCTAATAGCCTTCTGACTTTGTAGGATAGGATTTCCAGTTGGTAAAATGTAATCAGTCTTTCTGACTTTGAATCGTCTCATTAAAAAAAAAAAAAACCAAGCCAAGCTAATTATTTGTATTCTAAAGGCACTTTCACCTTGTCCTCCACTTTTCAAAGGTGTATTCCACACTGGGCAAATGAAGCAAAATTGATGATGCACTGTTAGAAAGTAACTCTTCCACTGCTGTTCAGTGGTGCAAGTTCTTGGGGAAGAGTAATTTTAATTTCCTCTATTTTTAAGCAAGGGATTTCCCAAAAAAAGAATGTTTTGTTGTTGTTGCCCATTCAAACAAAGGCAGAGGTAAACAAGCATTTAATGAATCACAAAGAGCAAAATTCAGCCTGCTGTAATTCCACTGGAGTTTCAGGCCAACATGCACATTTTTTTGTCAAAGACACCAAAAGCGAGGCTAGAATCCAACGTATAATGTCAGATTCACTTCTATGTAAAAAAAGCACATTATGCTTTTTCAGGTGAGCATTTCTTAAGGCCTCATACAACACTCAGAATACAGAACACTTCCTATGTATTAATTTTATGTCTCACATTTTACATTACATCCTTTTTGCCCAATATTTAACAATATAAATTACTTTTTTATTGGTTTAATTTTTTTTTTAATTGCAAGTTCAAAATTTATGTTCAGTTTCTCGACTGTCAATAGGAGACCACTTTCAACTCAATAAATGCAGCTAATTGCATGTGTGTATATATGTAGTGGAACAAAGTTGAACCAGTCTATATACACTCAGTTCACTCGGGCCTTTGAACTAAGCCAGTGAAAGAAGGCAGCTGGGAAGGCCTGGTGGCAGCCAAATCTTGAAATGTTAACAGAAGCAGCTAAAGAAACCCTTGCAAGTCAGCAAGACCACTATCCCAATTGCATCCATAGCATTGAGTGCTGCCAGCAAAGTAGATTACAGTGTTTGGTTTATGAGTTCTTTGTCTGCCAGGCAGGCTTTGTGTGTGGCCACGTATGTAACAATCAGTCCTTGGTGATGGAAGGATGGGTGCCAATGCTAGTGTGCAAGGAGAGAATGAACAGGTGTTCAAAAGTGTGTTTCTCTTCCCTCAGGCATCGCTGTCTGCTGTCCACGAGCCAAAAGTGGCACTACAAGGCTGATCTGCTCAGTGTGGTCAGAGATTCAGTGGTATGCAGTGGTCATTGAGCTCTGTAATTAATGTGGCTGTATTAAAAGGTCCAGCTGTTGGGTCCCCATTTTGCCCTCAGATGCATGTGTGTGGCTTCCGTGCTTCAATGGGAACAGTGTGTGCATAGCTGGGGATAGGATCTGGCTCTGTGTGTACACGTTTGAGCTTCTGTATAATCAACAGTTTTAAGGAGAAAGAGAAATGTAACTTCCCTGAATTATAATATTCATTAGCTTCCCATTTCCTTTCTGTACCAAATGTTACTATTTGCTTTTAGATTCGTGGATTCTGGTGTATAGCAGTGTACTTTGGCAAACCATGTAGGTAATTTGGTGACGCTGTTTCAACCAAAGCAAAGCTTTTGTCCTAATCTCTAGCTGAACCACAGCCTGAGCTGTTTGGAAATGCTAGAAGGGTGGGGAGGGAAGGAGAGAGAGAGAGACAGAGAGAGAGACAAAGAGGGAGGGGAGGGGAAGGGAAGGGATAGGAGGGGAGGGGAGATAAAAAACAAATGTTCTGTTTGTGTCTGAGATGGGAAACAGCAATGCTGAAATATCCCAGGAAGTCTATTCTTGCTGTACTCCTGACTCAGCCAAAACCAAATGCTTCTGGAAATCCTTCAAGAAATCCTATTTGAGTTATTTCCAGTCTTGCTTCCAGACCAGAGAGGCTTGGATAAGACATTCAAAAGTTTGAATGTTTATCAGCTATTTCTTCCTTTTGCCTCTCCCTATCTAAACAAGAGCCCAGATTCATCATCAGCTCCTCATGGATGTGTCACTTCCTTCTGCAGACATCTCTGACTGGTTCTCCACCCATACAGGTCAGAAAGTTGAAAGAACTGGATTTAGCTTTTCTAATCATAAAGCAAAGACCCTAAGACAGGCAAGATATTAAGCAACATCCTATAACTGAGCAAGAGTTGACAGTGATATTGCCCTTCCTCCTGTGTTCCCATTTGTGCATTGAAATATTTTGAACATCAGTAGGTATCCTTTTGGGCTCAATGATTGCAGCTTATTGAGTGGCATGACTACCATTTGCCTCTTGTTGCAGATGTGATGCTGCATTTCTTTCTGAAGCTGCCTCTGTGCATCCACATGAAGCTGCGTTTGTAGTTCAGGCAACAGCTGTGACTGTTATTTTTACTCAATTTTTTCAGAACAGAGCTAAGAATATGAATTCTTTATTCTCTTTAAACTAAGTGATCATCTGCCTTGACTTCATTTTTTACACGGTCATCCACATTAGATTGGAATCTGGGACAGGGTTGGTTTATTTCATGTTCTAACCAAACTGTTTTTCTCATTCCTCATTATCCCAAAGAATTAAGTGTTGGAAATAACTGGGAAAAAAATCAGTTTGCTTAAGAATCAGAAAAGAACACTATCTTTTTCATCTTTTTCTATTCTGCTTCCTAAAAAAATTAGTCCTTTTTTATATATGTATTTTTTTTGAGGTATGCCATCCATAACTAAGCCTCATTATTCTTATAGTCTAACAAACCTTTCAGTTTTCATTCCTGCTCAGCAGATCCTCTCCAGTCAAGACAAACCCTTCAAAATATGATGTCTCACAGAAGCCTGTCTCAAATGTGTAACCATCTATAACCTTACTTCGAATTACTCAAATTCAATTTGTAATTCTGTTTGGTTTGAAATAAGTAGTATTGCATGAGTCATAGGTTACATGTTCAAAAATGACCCAGTGTGGTTAACTACCTTGAGCTGTGACACAGGACATCAGGCTAGCCCAGCTTAGATTTTACTGGAGCTAAATCATGACCTCTGGAACAACCTTTTAAATTTTTTTTCCTCACATAGGTATAAGCAAGCCAAGATCACCTCATAACTTCAAAAGATAAAGTGCCTGGATTTTTTTTGCTATGAGTCATGTTTTCTTATAATCTAATTATTCTCACAAATCTTCTCTGAACTCTTTCCAAATATCAATCCTTCTTGTACTGCAGGCAAAGGAATTTACTTGAGTATTCCAATAAAGTTTACTTTGGGAGAAATACATAAATGTTATTCACTCTTTACACTTGGTCAGTTTTCCCTTTTTACTAAATTCAAGGGTCTTGTTAGCCTTTCAAAACACAGACTCTCGTGTGAAGCTCAGATCAGTTTAAAGCAGGACCATCCCAACTGTTCTTCCCAGAATTACTCCTTCACGTGTTAGCATCTCCTCCTCTGTTGGTATCATCTATGTCCTTTCTTCTTTAGTCTCTCTCTGCTTGTTCAAATCAAAACACATACTGTTTGCAAGCTTATAGCTTATCAGGCAATCAAGACTGCCCTTTGTCAATAACATTTCTTCTTTATTATTTGCCAAACTCTAATTCTTCCTGGTAACTGCAAACTTTATGATATTCTTATGTTATCTTCCAGGTCATTGATAAAAACTCATTAAAAAGTATTATTAAGCATTGCCTATGGGACCACACTAAAAGCACACCTGCTTGGTGATGATTTCTCTGACGTCTGTCACTTACTTAATGGAAAATATGCATAGTGTTCACTGTGTTAAATTTGTAGGATTTTAGATTTTTTAATCAAATTTTCCTGTGATATGCAGTCAAAGTTTTGACTGAGCTTTGATTATATACATTGGCGTACCTTCCTTTGTCAGCTCAACTTGTAATCCCATCTGAAAAAAAATCATGTTACCTTGAGGGAACCTGTTTTGCAGAAGACTAATTTGAATGGCATTCATAATATTTTATTATTTATTGATGTAATGTATCTGTTCTACTATTTTGTTTAGGGTCAAGGTCAGCTTGATAGACTATATTCAGACAGGTCATCATTTATCACATTTACATACTGGTACAGCATTAAATTTCTTCCAGTTTCTGAAATTGTTCCAGTGTTTCTAGAGTTACTGACAATAGCAGTAACAGCTTAAAGACCCTTTCAGTCAGCTATTAGGATTCTTGACTTTTGTAGTGCTTAAGTCATAGTTCATGAATGTATGAATGCTCTTGAAAACCTTACCCAAAGACCTGGGATGCTGAGGCACTAACTATGAGTAGTGTAGGTGTTATTAACAAAGAAAAATAGTGTGGGTTTCTCTTATCTTTTTCACTAGATCTTTCTGATCTTTTTGTTCCATTCTCCTCCCCTAATAGGAAAAACTTTCAATATTATGACATATTTGAAAAGAAAGTTATCTGTGGTTAAGACACTTAGCTTGGATGGCACAAAAGAGGAGACATAACTAAGCCTCCTAAGGTACTGGTTCTAGCATTATTTATAATACCAGCTAGAGGTCTCTCAGTATAAATTCTTGCCCAAATAATTTTGAATGCATTAGTTAACATTGACTGAAACCAGACATCCTTTACCAGATCTCTCCTGACAAAATGATGCCTTGCCCAAATATGTTCCGGCTTTTAAAATATTTTATTATTGGCAAAGAAGATCCTGAGGAATGTTCACTATGAAACCAGGAAGAAGAAGATCAAGGCAGTCTGGCCATGCTTTCACACTGCAGTTGAAGAGAAATTGGTCAAACCTTGACTAAATGGTTGCTATCACCTACTCCTTTCTTGTTGAATTTCATCTGTTGGTTACATGAGCTATTTCTGCTTCTCTCCTGGCTTCTGTGGGGGTCAATTCAGCTAAATGAAAGGGCAAGATATTGCCCAGAACAAGATTCCAAGGTGATGAGCAAAGGCAGGGAACTATAAGGGTCCCTGAAGATGGCAGGAGAAAAGGTGAAGATATGGAAAAGCAGATGAGAGCTATTCTACTTGGAAATAAGCTGTTATATGTGGTTTAGACACTATAAATAAAAAAAATACAACCAACGAAATAAGAACGTGATAGCAGGTTTTAATACATACTTTGCATTTCTAATAGATTCTGAACCATTATTTATCAACTACACATTAGACTAAAGATGAACGCCAGGTTGTGACCTAAACTTCTGTATTTAACTACCTTTTTTTTTTGGTCATTAGCTGTAAGTAGAAGGACCAATGCTTTTTTTTATTGCCAGTCACAATAAAACAACAAGAAATATGATTTAATATAGTAAG
This sequence comes from Corvus hawaiiensis, assembly GCF_020740725.1. Lineage (NCBI taxonomy): Eukaryota > Metazoa > Chordata > Aves > Passeriformes > Corvidae > Corvus > Corvus hawaiiensis. Next base: position 48,439,246 of record NC_063216.1, read on the forward strand.
AATTCTAAACTGCAACAATTTTACTAATCTCAGAACATCAATATGAAATGCAGGAGCTATGAAAATATTAATAAATATAATATTTCAAGATGAGAATTTCATTGTCTTTTACAACTCATTAGCGCAGTTATAGCATGTGTAAATTACAGAGCTAGATATCCTTCTAATAAAGAACTGTGCAGTTTAACAAAGAATTAAACTCAACTAGAATAATATTTCAGAAACCCCACAAATAATGTATTTGTTAAAAAGACTTAAAGGAAGCAATATATAGTACACTGTTTGAATATTGCCGTGCCAAAACAAACATGACCACAAAAATGCAAGACTAATTTGGAGAAGCAGTTTCTAGACTGTAATTCTGATGGTGAAACCTGTGATTGTGGCTGCAATCCTGCAATCCCCAGCAGTTGTACTAGGTCTATTCAAGCCAGTGATTGAGTCGGGCATTCCCACATTCTGACAGTTGCTAAATTCTTCTGATTCACCACACATAAAGTGTCTAAGCTCAGTGTTTTCTACGTACTTCACAAGTCCACTGCAACCACTTGTTTAGTTCTGGACTTGATAACAGCCACCAACTAATTTCTAAAGAACGTGCATACAGTTTTATATTGTTTGTCGAAGTTTTGTCATCTCTAGGTGCTTTTTTCTACTTTGATTCTTTCTCAAGGTTTCCTCTCACCATAGGCAACCTCTAATGCTCTTTACAATCCTACTTTTCTTGTGGTCTCTATTCTTTCACCATGACCACTTACAGTGGCAATAATACATCATAAAGTTGTTATCTTCCTTGCTTTGTTTTTTCTCTCTTTTCTTTCTTCCCCAGTGGGGAAAAAAAAAAATCTATGAAAACTCACTTTTGGTAAGATAATGAGATCAAGCCCTGGCTTAATTTGTATTTTCTGCATATAAATTGGTTTGGTTGACAGCTTATTTGGTCCCTAAAGAATGATCTGTAACATTTTCCTTTTTACAATACTCAATAACCCCTAAAATCCCATAAATTTAAAATTTTTAGACTTGAAATGAAAACTTATGCCCTCAGGGCCCTGCATTTGTAGACATTTTGAAACAACGCCATAACAAAAGTTTCAAATGCGAGCCATAAAGAGGGATAGGTGATGTAAACTGTGTGCTAGGTGACTGCTGTGAGAGAAAATTCAACAGATAAAAATAGTTGAAAATGGTACTGGCAACATAGAAAGAAAAGACCGACCTGCCTACCTGCCTCTACATATAATGACTGGCCCTATAGTGATTCTGGATGCAAGGAAAAAACATTGATGGGTTGCTCGGATCAAACAGGTAGAGTCCATTTCATCTGCACTTAACCCTCTGAAAACAACGTATCTGCTTTTCTAAACTTATGTGAGTCTGGCTTTCTCTCTTATAAGCCCCTCTAAAGCATGAGTCAGCAAATCAAAATAAATACATTTGAAACCAATTAAACCAACTAAATTCTGTGACTGCCTGATTTTCCCCATTAACTAGTTTATTTTTCTTATTTTTCTAGATTATTTTTAAGAATATAACTAAATATTAAAATAATATTTGAGAGTGATACTGTTCTTTTTGCTTCTAATGGCTTTCTATTGACTGAGCAAGACACAGGCACTTTTGGTCGCAAAAATCTTCTCTGTTTCATGAGTTCTTGTCATGCCACTCATTCCATATTCTCAAAATAATCTTACTGATGATACAAATATAAAGACATGTAAAGACATTTTGCTAGAGGGTAAGAAGTAATCAAATAATCATCTCTGAGAGTTCTCTACCCAAATGGTGAAAGTTTGTTCAACTCAGACTGAGAAAGAAATTGAAAGAAAAAATTATCTTTGTATAAAGATTAAAAAAATAATTGTTAGTCAAGTCTGCCTTTTTGACAGGAGCTGCAAAGCTGTCAGTGACAAGTGAGGATTTTTAAAAATGATTGGAAAAGATATCAAAAAACTATTAAATATTTGGGGCTTGCTGATTCAATTTCTTGAGAGTTTGAGGGGAAAGAAAAAGGTATATTATTTTTCTGATATTTGTGAGGCATATTCCCAAGAGATGGAAGTTCCATCAGAATATCAAGAAAGTGAAATTAAAAAAAAAAAGAGCACACAAATCCACCCACTTCTTTTCCTTCACTGACTCCATGGTTTTACATTTAGGAAAGGTTCAATTCAAGTAAGTTGGAAAGCTAGAAACCAACTTAATGAGCTTTAAAATTAAGGCAATATGGTAAAGAAAACCAATGGCCAATGCCTAACTTACAGTTATGATAGGAATTACACATACCTGCCACCATAACAGGGTTCAGCTCTAAATTTCTGCTGAATTAATAAGCCAAAAAGAGATTCTTCTATAAAGTAATTTTTATTAATAACACTACAGCTTGACCTGGGTGCTTCTGAAGAGGGACTTTGAACACAGAAAGCCCTGGGCAATTCTACCATTATAACCTGAATTCCCTACCTGTCATGGGGCAGTTCAGACCAGTCGTAATATTGTGGTTTGGGATCTTCCCATCACTGGGTCCTTCCACAGTCTCTAGGTGAGCCATTTCCTTTCTCTCTCTAAGGCTGCCCTTCTGTTAATGCATGTAGCTTTCTTATTTTCTGGCTTGAGCTGCCTCTGGGTGCTACTTTTCCTTGACTGGCTGAAAGTTAGATCTGGTGGTACAAACTTTCAGCAAATTTAGCTACTACTGCTAAGGAAGTTGTGCTAAACAAGTTCCAAAGAGGTAGTATACCAAATCACACAACACAGAAGATGACTAGGAAAATTTAAAACATTCCAAAACAGAAATAATAATTATTTAAATATTATTAAATAATATTATTTAATATGGGAAATAGCCCTGTGCTACAAAATTCAAATCCATGTTTGCAGCCCAAATTTTGGCAGTTGTTTTGGGGAATAATTGTTGCTGTGGCCCTTATTTTCCTGTGTACTTTTTCTCCTTAAGGCTCATGAAAGAGCACAGACTACCCTTCTTGAGAAAGTTGTGATTTTTGTGACAAACTAACATGCTTTTCTTTGTATCAATATTAATAAAGTGAGCCAGCATGTAGCTTAAAACATTGTCTGATCATTTTTTTCTCTCTGTGTCTTTAAATCAGGTGGGTTGTTACAACTTTCTGAAATCAGGTAGATATGATTGATTTTATTAAAAAAGAAAAACCAATACACAAACATATACCAGACAAAAAGCCTGGGTGCATATGATGTAAGGTAATTTATCTGTGTAATGTAATTTCTAAGTGAGGACTTACAGTCAGTTTGTTCAAGGACAGGTAAATTACTTTAAGAAGTTGGAGTCTCTAGAAGACTTTTCCTCACATTTTTCCCTCCCCGCTAAATAAATTTTTAAGTCCACTCCCTTATCTTGATGTTAAGTACAAAGTAAAGTGGGTAGCACCAAAATAACCATCCAGAAAGGAGCTTTAAAATATGAGCAATTAATTTTTCAAAAAGCATATCAAACAGTGCGTGGGTGAGAGACAGAGTATGGAGTTAGCTGTAGCACAGTCCCATGACTTTGCTTCAGAGGGTTAGGGAAAAAGCTAACTAGATATTTTTATGACTGATAGTCTAAGTTTTACTAGGTTTTTCTAATGGTAGACTTAGAATTAAGTCTATTTTCATACCTTCAGGTAAACAAAGATTTAGTAGATCCATGCTGTATTCAGGTAACAAGAATATGTTTCAAATAAGGAATGATTTTGCATCATTAAATTTCAAGTAACCAAGAATTCAAGTGCATTTTACCATTTTACAGTTAAATAAAATAGTGGAAGGTGCTGTGCTGTAGAGAAATAAAGTTAGAAGCTCTTTGTTAGAATGCTTGTTTTGGATGGTCCTTGAGAGAGAAGGTGCTTAGTAGAAAATATGGCTGAAAATAGTCACCAAATCACTGTGCTTTAGCTTCCTCCTGCCAAGTGGGAGAAATATGCTGGTAGGTTTTTGCATTTTCTCTCCACTTGCCTGTGTTTGGGTGTCATTCTTACTGCCTGACTTTAATTATGGCTCCAATTTCAAACTGATGACCTACAAACAGTTCCACAGCACGAAGTGGAAAGGGGGATTTTTATATCTAAGGGAGTACAGTTTGTTGTGATTAGCATGGGTAAAGTAGACTACTGGCTTAAGAAAGTGAATCATAACAGGCAGATCTAGCCAAAAAGGGACTTCCAGCCCACTCTTATCTGTGTGGTAAAGGTAGGTACGCTGTTGTTTTGTGTCTCTAGGACCTCTCTACTAATGCAAGTGTAATGCATTGATAAAATGTGCAAATCTTTTTCTGATACTTACATGAATATTTGAAGCTTGAAATAAGTCTGACAATAAAAAATGCTAATGTAGAAAAAACAGTTCGATAAATACTAGTGGAAGAAATATACATATAAAGTAAAATTTTCTCTGCAGTACAACATAATACAGTGCTATACATACCTCATGCATGTTATACATGTATTTTAATTTGGAGAGACTTTCAAAAGAGGAAGGAATAAGAGGAGGAAACAGCAAATGCTTTCTTATGCTTTCTTCTCTTCAGCTCTTAAACATGACAGTTCAGAATATCCATCACTGTACAGAATGACACATGAACCAGCTCCTTGGCTCTTTTTACTCTACTATAACTCATTTTTGCCAGGAATTGTCACCCCTGTAACAACTTAGAGTTTTCCCTTGGCTTCATTCTCACAAACAGTAACCGGGGAGAATGATTTACTGCATCTGCAGAGGCAGCATCAGAGGAAGAGATCTCTGTCACAGCAGTGCTCTGACGAGCACGACATGCTGATTTCCCAGCACACCCACCAGCATGAAGGACTGACTCTCCTTCGGCTTGCTCAGCAAAACCCAGTTTGCTCCAGTCACTGCAGCACTGCAAAAGTTGTTTACGAGTCCTGAGATAGCACTGCTATTGTAGGAGCCTTTGATACGTGCTGAGTGTGCCTTTATGGATCCTGACCTTGGCTTTTTAGAGGTGTGGAAGTGTGTGTGTTTCTGGTGTGTTACTGGTGAGCTCATTTACTAGATGTGACATTTAACTTCATCAATTTTGTGCACAGCCAGCCCTGACCCTGACCCTTTACTAGGCTCTACCTTCACCCAACCCATGGCCCAGGACCTGCTCTGCACCTGCCTGGACTGGCCTCTGCACATCTCCAGGGCTTGGTCTGCCCTGGCATCTGCCACCACTTAAAAGCAAAATAGTGCAAGATGCTGTGCTGTAGAGAAATAAAGTTAGAAGCTCTGTGTTAGAATACTTGATTAGGACAGTGCTCGAGAGAGAAGGTTCTTAGTAGAAAATAAGGTTGAAAAGAAAGTCACCAAATCACTGTGCTATAGCATCCTCCCTGGCAAGTGGGAGAAATATGCTCATAATTTTTTGCATTTTCTCTCCTCTTGTCCATGCTTACTGAAGTCTATATGGGTGTCATTCTTACTGCCTGACTTTAATTATGGCTCTAATGTCAAATCAATGGCCAGCAGCACTTTTACTCTGTCAGCATTTGTGTGTATGTTCTATCAGAGCCCATGAACTTACATGTTTCTGGTGTGCTTGAGTATCCCTCAGCCTGATCCTCTTCCCCCAAGGGTACATCTTCCTTGCTCCAGATTATTCTGCTGTTCTGGGAAGACAGGTGACAATAATTCCTGAAGAAAAGTCTTGCTAGTAAAGACTGAAGCAAAGAAGGCTTTCAGTACTTCAGCCATATCCTGTGTAATCAGATCCTCTGATTCAGCAATGGGCCCCCATTTTCCACATGTCACTTTTTTTTTGTCACTCACATACTTATGAAGCCTTTCTTGTTGTCTTTGACATCCATTAGCAGGTTCAATTCCATTTGGGCTGTAGCTTTCTTAACTTCAACCCTAGATCACTGGACAATGTCTCTGTATTCCTCCCAGGTTATCCAACCTTGATTTCACCCTCTGTGTGTTTCCTTTTTGTGTTTGGATTTTGTTGGGAGTTTGTGTCTGAATTTGACCATTTCAACTGATAATCTTATTGAAGGACTCCACCAGTATGAAAGGGAACTGTCCTGTCACAAAAGAAAAAATTCAGTTAAGGAAATTGTGTAGCATCTTTATTGGGACCACAAGTCACTAGAGAAATTTAGGTATTAATTTATTTATTTGTTCCAAATAAATATGTAATTTAGTTGCAAGGAATAGAATTTAAATCAAGTTATAAAATTTTTAAAACTGGGACAAAACTAAAACTTCACATTGTCTTCCCAGCTGAAACACCTGTCTGAAGCATTAAAAACATGGAAGAGAGGAAGTTGAAGCATGTAGGTTTTAGTCAAGTTGAGAACTTCATCTAGAGGAACATATTTAGTTTATTGTCCTCTCTAGGATGAAGCTCACTTTTCAATTGATGCCCAAGGCTTTCCTCATACAGATTTAAGTTGCAGAATTTACCTTGTTACCTTTCCAGTCTGACACAGGCTCCATTTTTTCTCCTATACTGTTTGTCTTGTGCTTTATTTTTGGATGAAATTTTTCTGCTCTGTTGTCAGAGTGGGTTAACTGTGTCTAGGGACTTCTGCAGCCTGGTGACAACTTCCTTCTGATGGAATCTGAAATATCACAATTTTTTCATCTGGAATATCTGTGAAAATGACCCAACCTGTCTCAAAAGAGTGAAGTAGGGAAAATTACTTCTTAAAATTCTTTCAATAAAAAACTTAAGTCATTATGCAGACATCAATTTAGGAGTTTCTTCAGCAGCTAGAGATTGCCTTTTCCAAGTAAAGTATCTTGATTTATTGTTTTTCTTATATTATCACACATTACTATTTTCTGGTTTTCTGATCTTGATTTATTATCTGAACAAAAATGAAAACTTCTAAAGATTTTCAATGTGTTACAGCAATGTCGGTTCACAATTACACAAATGACAATGAACCATCTGGTTTATTTGCATGACATCATAATCATGACTAGTAACAAATTTGGAGTGATAGACATATAGTTTATTCTTGATATCACTAGACATGGATTTTGGACTTTGCCCACATTATAGGAGGTAAAACAGTAGGCTCATTGTTTCTCATTCCAGATGTAAAATGCTGTTTACATCATTCCAAGGACTGAGCACTACAAGGTGCTTGAATTATTGCTCATTACAAACTTCAGGAAGGTAGAAAGGTAGAAAGGTAGGAAGGTAGAAAGATGCCCTAGAAGAGTTCAACACTTACTCATTCTTAACTATCTTAACAAAACCTTTCTTAAAAGGCCTGCACCATACAAACCAAGGAAAAAGTTGTTTTGAGGTTTTTTTAGAGTTCTTTTTTAGTTTTTATTTTTATTTTAATTATAAATATGGGAAATCAAAGCAAAAAGAAGTCAGGAGCATGCTGACCTTTGAATACTAGCCTGTTCCTGACAAGAACTGGTGTCAAGGTATGGCTCCAAGAGAGGAAGCAGCAAGAATTACCCAAATTCTCTTGAGGGATGTGGTTCTGCATTTGAACCTAATCACACTGTGGAATGAGGAGCTGCTACTGCAGTAAAGGCGGGATTCTTGGGTTCCCAGGTTAGGAAGCAGCAGAAATGGAACAAGGCACACTGGTAATGGATATTAGCAGCTCAGTTTACTACATGAGAATGAACTGCCTATAGCACAACTCAGGAATGCTGAGCATTCATGATTCATGAAGAAAAAGTTCTTTGAGAAAATAAGGAATAATCAATAATACGCAATTGGATCAATCATGCAAGGACACTTATTCTGAATGGGTTTTTTTAAATCAATCAAAACCTGTGGGTACAGCCGGTTTATGTTTAATTTCTCCCTCAAAAGAGAATTGTGATTGGACTTCTAAATTCTTAATATCTAACTTCTTAATATCTAATTGAATTTCCATGTCTACCTAAATAGCTTATAACTTTCAGTTGTCAAGAATATGATAATAGACATAAGAAGATCATGCAAAGGCCTTTTGAAATATTTTTGGCAAGTTATTCTTGTCTGTTTGTTAAAAGTGGAATTATAATTGCAAATAATTTTTATTGCAAGCTCCATAAACTATATGCACTTTGGAAGTGATTTTGCCCCTCAGGTCACACATAGCTCTATAGCAGATGTATTCAGCTGGTTAAATTTCCAAACAGTATTAGTTACTGTAAAATTTTCACTGATGTTGGTACCTTACCCTGAGGTTTTGTTCTCTGTGCAAAAATGTTGCAAAGCCTTAAATGTAGGGGGCCTGTCAAGGCAATTAAAACAGTTTAAGTACCTTGATAACTTGCATACCTGATAGGAGGAAATGAGACACTTCAAAGAACCAGAAAGCCTCCACCCAAAAGGAAGGCTTGTTTAGACTTAGTCCGTAAGAACTGTCAGGCACAGATCTGTGTCTTCTCTCCACTCAGAATTCAGAACATGAAGGGTTTTTTTTCTTTTTTTTTGTCAGTGACAATCATTTGATATGGGCTTATACTTTCTAAAAGAGTTTTTATGGAACACAAATGGAAGGTCGGTCCTAAAACACAAGGAGCCACACCCCTTTGGCACCGAATGTTATTGTTACTCCATGCTGGATGTCTGGATTCAGCTCCCTGTCAGATGAATTTCCCTCCCTTTACTCCCAGGCAATGCCCCTACCACCAAGCTGTAATCTAGTCCAGACAGGGAAGCCCTTCATTGCTCTCAGTGACGTGTGGTTGTGGAGCCAATGACTGTGGTTCTGCGCCAACGTAAACAAAGCAACGGAACACAGTGGAATATGACTCTGCTTCTCCCAGTACACTGCTTAAGAGTATTGAGCTGGCAGGTGACAAATCTAGCTTCTCATCTATGGAATCAGTATTATTACTGGTTTTACCCTGGCCTGGAAAAGAACCGAGACCCTTCCTTTTGGAAAGCTAGGGGCACTCTGTTGCTCATTACTTCTTAACTCGATAGCTCTCAAGTTCCTCTCCTCCCAGCAGCAGGTGTTTAACTGGTAGAAGAAGAATACAACTTACCAGAATACTAATAGCATCTCTGGTGTGGTGCTTAAGTCAGAACCTCCCCAGGCTGGTGAGGGGGTTTACAAAATCATTGCCAATATCCCATGTTAATGTTCATTAAGCTATTACATAAAACAATTAGAAGAGGTCTCACTGCTTAATTTTGTGGGATGAAGCCCCTAAGGACTTATCTCAAGAGGGGATGCTGCACTGTGGGTCCCAAGGTGCATCCACTGTAGCTAAGTCCTAGAGTAATACTGACACACACATCCTGATGCAGATCTACACACAGCTTTCCTTATTGCTTTTTATTGGTGGATGCTTTCTTTGCTCTTGTTGCTGTCCAACCACTCTGATATGCTTCCTTCTCTCCCGCACAACACAGTCTGAACAGAATGATGCCCTGGTATGGGTATTCTGTGTGGTATAAACCTAGTCCTCTAGGAACTAGAGATACGTGGTCATGGGAAACTGTTGAAACCAGTTGAAAACATCACACTTTTTCATAAAGGCGTGTCTTTCACATGAAAGCAGATATTGTTAAAAATTAATCTTTCTCTCTCTTCTTCATTAATTGCAAAATGCTACCTGTTCACCTGACTTTTCTATTTGGTGTGTTTGGGTTTTCTTTCTCAAAATCTGGAAGGACTGAGAGAAAACTTAGTAAGAAAATAGAAGGGTTAACACTTTTGTGACTTCCATAGGGCATTCCTGAGTTAAAGATAGCAATAAACTGGTGTAATGGGTTGCATTTAGTCCTCAGTGAAAAATTCTCATGGTAAGCCAAAATTCAAAGTGTTTATAAGGCAAAGAAATACTCTGTATCATTAGATAAGAGATGATTTTCAGGCACTAGCAAAATTCTATGGGATTTCTTAAAATATTTAAGATGTTTGAATGAATATGCCTTGTCAGTGGTATAATGTACCATATAATTGCCAGGATCATTAGAGCTTTCCTGAAGAAATGTGATCCATAGAGTCACAGCAGTAGATCTAAATATGATAGAAGATGTGATAATGAGATAGACCTCGTCAACAAACAAACAACAAACTTAGCAAACAAGCTAAGTCAGTAAAGCAGTCTGTTTGCATGAAAAGTGTAGGTGGTGGGCATGAAGGGGAAATGCAGGGCTTTCAAGGTCAAGGCAAACCATAGTGTAGTGACCTGAGTTCTTTACTCAATTGTGTTTTGTTTTAACCTCAAATATGGAATCAGAGTGAAGCCAAAGTTAAGTAATGAGGTCATTCGGAGACTTGAACATTTGATGGCTTGACAATCATTAAATATCCAAAAGCACTGCTAAAAAGAATCCTTTTAAAGAGCAACATCAGAAAAGTGTGCAATGGAAAATGTTTGCACAGCAAAGACTTTCCCAGGTGGAACTTCCACTAAAATGAAGAACAAAAAGAAAGAGCTGTTAAATGTTTTGACATAATGGGTTAGTTTGGGTTAAACAGTATATATATCCATCATGTTTGTGGGGATAATGTGTCTGCAGGATACACTGTCTCCCATCATGTAAAGACTTTATTATAGAAACCTACTTCTTATGTTCTTAGAGAAGTGAGAAAATAAATAAGTTACATTCATTTCTAAATTTGTGAACAGAAAATTTGACTCCATTTTGGAGGCAGAATAACTAAAACATTATTTAAAAATTAATAATAATATTTTTTAATGTTGGCATTTTTGCCCTAATAAAATAAGCATTTCAAATTTCAGTTCATGATTAAAAATTGGCAGACGGCACAAGGCAGACTGAGTGGCTCCACTTCAAACAATATAATGAAAAAAATATTTAAATAATATCATATTTAGGAGCTATATTTGGCATACACTCTGCCATTGTAGAGATTGGCTATGTACCCTGTGGCCTTTCCCAAAGTTCTCGAACTTGATTCTGGTAAGCAGACCACAAGTCATGAGACGCTATAGGAATGGAGAAAATAACAAAAGTCAAAACTGGTGCCATTTCTGCATCTTGGAGGATGATCTGAGTACTCATATGAGCTATTTCTTCCTGGATGTTAACATCAGGAAAGATTATTTCAAAACAGCAATTTGATTCTGCCATACTCAGTGAATAATCCCATTTGTAGTCACAACATATGTTCCTTCCTGTCCAAGAACGTGTGGGAAGAGGCAAATTCAGGAAATGACACCCGCCCCCACACACTTCACGCACACCCCTCAGCTTGACCTGATCTTTCCAATGTTTCAAGAGTGCAGCCGGACTATAAAATTCTCAGGTGGATGTCACAAGTAAGTAGTACAGCTCAGAAGCTTCAGTCTCAGTGTGTGGACTCATGGATTGTGAACCAATATGAATATTTTACTGTGGTTTGGTTGAAGCACCTACCTGTTGAGTGCCCCTGAAGCAAGGTTCACGTTTGCCAATGTATTCCTGCTGCTCTAAGAGGAAGTGGAAAGGAGTGTCAGAAAGCAGGGGCTAATTTAGTCATTGCTACATTCATAGAATCACAGAAGGATTTGGGTCGTAGACACCTTTAATGGTCATCTAACCCCTCTGTCATGGGCAGGGACACCTCCTACAAGACCAAGTTGCTCAGAGCTCCATCCAGCCTGGTTGTGAACATTTCCAGGGGTGAGGCATCCACAGGTTCTTTTGGCAACCTGTTCCAATATCTCACCACCCTCACAGTGAAGAATTTCTCCCCAGTATCTAATCTGAATCTACACACTTTTAAACCCATTACTCCTTGTCACTTCAGGTCTTGGTAAAAAAAAAATTCTCACTGTCTTTCTTGTAGGCACTCTTTAGGTACACTAAGGCTGCTCTCAGGTCTCCAGCAGCCTTCTCTTCTCCATGCTGAGCAACCCCAGCTCTCTCAGCTTTTCTTCACAGGAGCGGTGTCCCAGCCTTCTGACCATCTTTGTGACCTTGTTCAGGACCCTCTCCAAGCACCCAAGCTGGACCCAGCACTCCAGGTGGGTTGTAACCAGAGCAGAGTGGAGGTAGATAATCACCTTCCTCAACCAGCTGGTCACACTTCTTTTGATGTAGCAGGACACAGGTGTCTTTCTGGGCTGTGAGCGCACATTGTTGGGTCATGGCCATTTTGTCATCCAGCATGCCCAAGTCCTTCTTCATAGCACTCTCAATGAGTTAATCTTCCAGTCTGTACTGATATTAAGGATTGCCCTGACTCAGGTGCAGAACCTTGTGCTTGGCCTTGTAGCTCTTCATGAGGTTCAAATGGACCCACTACTGAAAGTCATCCAGGTCCTTCTGGATGTCATTCCTTCCTTCAAGTGAATCAACTTCACCACACAGCTTGGCATCATTTGCATAATCAGAAGGATTCTGCTGTTGGTTTATAGATACAAGACATGAACCATTCTTAAAGCAGCAAACTATTTGCAAAAAGAGAAATATATGGTTAAAGTCCACTTGAATTGCAATAGTAATCACAATATTTTGAATTAGCTTTTCTTGTCACACACTGAAACTATGCTACCAAGGAATTAATTCAACAAATTTCAATTTTAAACTACCTACAACAAAGAACACAGAGATGACATTTTACGGGTATTAAAAGAGAGTACACATACAGTACAATAATGAGATTGTTAGGGGCCAAGTTACAAGGATTGATTAGGGACCCTTTATCCAGTTTACAGCTGGTGATTACCTTCATTTTCATCCCACCTTCATAGCTCATATAACATATTAAAAATCTATAGCCTGGGAATGTAGCAAACTGATAGACTGAAACAAAGCCTTACACTGCTCTTTCTTGTCCAGTCTCTGAGAGAGAGTGCTTACTGCACAAGTAGGTGTCTAGTGCTTTTGCTCTTATTCAGAACATATGCTGTCCTGTGCCTGAAATAGATCATGCTCTGTGACAGGTTTGAATGTAATTATATACCACACTAGAAGACATATACCTGAAGAAAAAGAAATTAGGGTTGCATGATTTTGATATTTTGTAACTTCTGCACTTGGATTCTGTATTTGGATCTGCAATAATATATTCTTTCAATGCTCTTCAGACAGCTTGTGTTTAATAGTCATATGCCAAAATGTCTCTTCTGTTACTTTGAGTTTGTTACTTAAAGTTTGGCTTCGAAGCCATATTGCTGATACTGAGTCTGGTCCATGCAACACAGTGCCCTAGATCCATGCACACATGCTGAAATAGCCAGTCAGCATCTATATCTAGGTCATGAAATTTCAGGGATTTGGATGGAAAGTACCGTACTTGTGTAACTATACTCAAAATTGCCAAGTCCAGATGAAGTATTTCAGTGCTGGCTGTCCATTTTGATACACAAGCTTCACTGCAGAGGATTAGAAGCAGTAGAGGGGCTCAACTGTTTTAAGGAGCTTCACATATGCAACTTGTGTGAGGCATGGTGAAATTCATTGTTTATTGAGTTCATTTCTACAAACAAGAGAGTGCTTGACCCATAACTGGGCTCTTTTACATTCCTGGATTCCTTTACAATTTGAGACTAGAGTCCTGTAGCCAGAAAGGGTCCTCAATCAGAAAATTAGACCCTCATATTTGGAACAGATAATTAGACAAGTCACATATGTCGGGAGATTTTTACTATTCAGAAAGAACTGTTTCTCAGACTGACTGAAACTTCAGGAAATAGCCAAGGAGGGAGGCAAGTCTCTGGAGCAGAAAGAGAAAGAAATTGTTGAATGTACACAGACATTTAAATTTACTTACTGGCCACTGGGGATTTTCTCAGTGTGGACAGGATTCTTTGGCCAATCCATAGGAGTGTTCACACCATTTCAGATACATTGTGGTATCCTGTCAGCCTTCTGACTGACTAGACAGAAGAAGGCTTCTGTATAGATACTATATGATATACCCTGGCCACAGACAACTGTCACATCTTTGCACATTTTAAATGACACTAGATGACTGTGTTTAAGCCAGTGAATCCCAGCCAGTGTAATATTTTACTTTTTTCCTTGCATTTAATCAAAATTTTGGCATCACTGATTTTTAATTTTAAAGGACTAACTCAGGATGCATGAACCTCTGGCATTAATTTTTAATTCATTGTGGAAATCTTTGAAACTGTTTTCATTGTGCAGACAGATTTTCTGCTTACTAACCTGGTTGGATACAGATACAAAAAAAATCAGCATCTCCTTGTGTTGCAGATGGCTAAATATTCTTTCCCACTGAGTAGTCCCATCATTGTCCTTACAGCTACCAGCGTTCACTCAAGAATGCCTTTAAAGGAAACAGCATACACACAGAAAAAGCAGCTGACCTGCTGTTTGATACTGCTTTCACAAATGAAGGGTGAGTGTCTTCGAAAAAGGGAAAAAAAATGCTGATGCCAGTACTGTTAAAAAACAAAGGAGAATGAAAAAAACCTAGAGTGCCCCTTGGACCGAACTCACTGACATTTTTCTGTGATATGTGAACTTGCATAGAAAAATCTGCTAATTTGCAGCTTTCTTTATTTAAAAAAAAAGGCAAAAAAGAGCCGTGTGAGTACTTACATTTGATTTACTAGCCTAATTTGTGGCCACAGCAACTGCTACTATCAGCTGTATTTATGGTAACTAATACATCACCCAGAAACTTATAAATGTCAGCACTGCAGCTCCCTGTAATAGAAGTTTTTACTGATGGAAGACCACAGACTAATTACACAACCCAGTTTTTGCTGTTATTCACATAAGATAGAATTGTAAGCCTCCCAGTTACTGAGACCAGTGAATTTGCATAGCTAATAAATGTACTTAGAATTTCATGTGTGGAAATCTTGTTTTTCCCCGCACTTTTGAAATTTCTCACTGATATTTTTCTACATCTACTAAGAGGCATTAGCCACAAAGTTTAAAAAGTGCTTTAATAGTGTTTACAGTTCAACTGATCTGTGGTAATATCCCCTTTTGAAGCTATTCAAATAAACATTATAAATATGTTTGCTATTAGCATATGGTGCTGATACAAGAAGACTTAATTCACTGTGTTATTTATGCAGCAAAACGTCCTAATGGCTCCCAGACTAAGATGAAAAGCTGTTGCGGCACCATCCATGTATTAGATAATGTCTTGGCACTTTCCCTATTATACTGTTATAAATAAATATAACGATTAAACCAGGGCGCTGCCTGGTGCTTTAAGATGCATTTTTGTTTTGTCCCCGTTTCCAGACCAGATCCACCCCCTGCTGGCAGGAGGCTTCTTTACACAGGTCTGATGGAGACATAAAGCCAATAAAAAGCAAGGGGTTGATCCAAAGCTTTTGAAGCTAATTGATGAGTTCTAATCAAGCTGGAAGGTTCTTGTAGTGTTGCACTGGTGACATATAAAGGAGCAGTATCAAGGGACCTACCCTGCCATTAGATAAATAAATGAGCATGCCTTAGGTAGGTCTTATTTCAGAGAAGGAGAAAAAAATCATTATTTTCTCTCATATTGTTTTTATCTGCAGAACATTTCCATTATTTTCTCTCTGTTTGCCCTCCTCTTTTACCTCTCTGTGTGAGATATCTCATCTCTCTCTATTCTTGCCTTTCAGAAAAGCAGAAACAAACAGGTTCAAACCAGCTGTGAAAATGAATTTTCATTATATCTTGCAGCTATCCAACATAAATATTAAACATGTGAAACAAGAAAAATTTCCATCGTGGTGTTATGCTAAAGACATAGCAAACAAACAGGTTACCAAGTCTGATAAGTTTGGGTACCAAATGGCCCCTGTAACTGCGTGTGAATACCTGGACCCTGTGGTAAGTCTGAGGTAAACAGCAATGAAAGACATTCCTGCAATGAGCTAATATGCAGAGACATTTACCCAAAATGTAAAGAAAGCAGTTTCATATATTTTATTCCATTCAGGCTGGTGCTACCATTTCCTAATTTACATGAGCACCTCCTAAAGGGAATACTTCATGGTCTGCTTCCTGAGACCCACGATCAGCTTGTGTTCAGCTGACTACTTCCTGCAGTGCAAGATCCCATCCTGGGGGCCTTTGTGTCCTGGCCATCATGCTGATGGGGAGAACTGGACCCACTGGAGGTGTGTGATGCAGCTTGCAGAGTGAAGATCCCGGCCAGGAGAGTTTTAGGCCCGCAGCTGTAAAACTGGGAATCAGGTGCTAATGTTCATTTGGTCCTCCTGGGTAGAAAGGACATGTGTGTTGCCAAGAGGAAGATAGTATGCACTAGGGAAATAAAGCCAAGGAAGGCAGATATTATCACTCTGATCAAAACCATGCCCTGTGCTTCTGCATTAGCGTTGAAAGATGCAATCTGAATTAGCATTAAGCCAAAAGGGACAGAGAGGAAGGGCAGGTATTATCTATGATGTCCTCCAGCTTATGGGTTCCAGACCTTTCCCTTATCGTAGTCTTGCTGAAAGCCCCAACTTCACCGCTGTCAGCACTTTCAGGCTCACTGCACCACACTGCGGATGCAGGCTCTTGGATGCACAGATAGGAAATGTTTTCCCAAGGCTGAAGATTTGGGATATATTTACCATGAAGGTGTGTTGCTATTTAGTGAAAGTTGCATTTAATTAGGTCAGAGAGTGAGAGGAGTTGAGCTGGGACAACGCAGTTTTTAAATGAGCTTATAATTAGAGAACACGGTCTCCAGGGCTAGGACAGGTATTTAGATTGTTTTCATGTGCAGAAGCTTGTGCTTTCTTACTGCAACCAGTTTTAGTCTGTCTAAACTAATGAAAGGTTGTCAGCACATGGTAGCATCCCATCTTCCTGTTGTTTCACAAGCATTTCCAAAAGTACCTAAATCATCAGAGAACTTTTAAATCAAAATTTTGAACTTTTCTATTTCATGGAATACCAAATGAATGCTGTTATGGATCTGGTCTAGGGACTTTATATAAAGATACACAAGCCTCTTACTTTCGGCAATTTAATTAAAATCATCCATATCTTTAGCTGCTGCCTTTTCCTTGTCAAATTCTATTTGGATAAAGCACATTTCCTGCCCGCTTGTTTATAGATAGATCTGGTTGGAATTAAAAAATGTGTCCTTGATGAAGGATATCTGTTTCAGCAAAGCACACACATTTTGGGAGGATGTATGACTCTCAATAAAACTCATCACTGGATTTTTTTTGCAGGGCAAACCAATTTAACCATTTTTCACCAGAAATTTAAGAAGCAATGCAAAGAATTACCTGCTTTTAAAAAGAAAAATAATAGCGTTTTTGGCAGTCACATTTTATTAAGATGCCTGGCATTTTTTTTATTCTGTTCTAAAGTAAAATGTAATGTAACAAGATATCTTGAAAGATACCAGAAAAAAAGGTCTTTTCTTATGGCACTTCTAAACAAAGATATTACTTGAAAAAATAAAACACTGACTTCTATGTTCTCTGTAGAACATTTAGGAGGATTTAAAAATTCAGAGGAAAAAGAAAGCTACAAAGTCATGAAAAGGAATATGACAATTATATGCTAATGTTTGTCCTTATTATTTATTGATGATATTTCTAATGCAGTGAGTTTGTCTACAGCTGGCTAGAGAAAAACACAGACCCAGAAACACACTAGATGTATCTAAGCTGCCTATAAGCTAAATATCTAGTTTTGAATTAGTTATTTCCACAGTTAACAGAGTGAACACTAGTCAACAGAGAGGGACAGAGAGTGAGAATAGATGAGTAAGAGAATGCAAATGGAGCAATTGGAGACTAAACAAGTAGCTTAAATTGGACATCCATCTTATAGGTGCCTAAACACAGGCAGAAGAATTCACTTGTCCTAATGTGCACCTCACCACCATGATCACTGCATACACTTAATGTAATTAAAATTCTTTTCCTTGGCTGGAAATTTTTATTATTATTGCAGAAAGTGCACTGCTGCAAACAAATAACTAATTCCAAGAAGTACTTCTCAATTACAAGTAAAATTATCCTTGGATGGAAAATGTTCTCTGCTAATGCATGTGTATGTTTCCACAGGAGCTTGAAAAATTAGTTTGGGTACAGTTTTATATTGAAAAGTAGATATTCTAGTATTTAGAGAACTATTACTTCGTATCATTATTTCATATTATTGTCTGTTCCTGTCTTTGGAATCAGAGTAAGATCATACACTGCTATTATCTCCTTTTGAAATTTCCTTCTTACTTATTTTTAGACATGCAACCAATCAACCAACCTTACAAGCAGCAGCAAGGACTCAAAGATCTCCCCTTCTTTCATCACTGATTTAAATGAAAACAATGTTGATGGACAGTATTCAGCTTGTCTTCTCCTCAGTCCTTCCTTGTTTTGCCCTCTAAGGAGATGAGAAGGACAAAAATTATTCGTTTCTCTCTTACACAGGTGCTAAGGTATGTGGCTTTTTTTTTTTGTGATGCAAATTCAGACCACTATTTGCATAAGTTATAGTAGATGACTGAAAATATTTATACCATCTAAAAAAAGGTGTCCAGAAGGCCAGAGAAAACAGCTGGATCTTGCCTCTTCTGATGTGCCATGTGCATTTTCATTATCCTAAAATAAGCTGCACTTCATTGCCATGCCTTTAACATCTTTAAGCAGCAGAAATCAAGCTGTTTCCCTCCCTCTAGCATCATCCTACATATTTCAAACCTACTTATTACCAAAAATCTCAGGTATATATCAATATACAGAGATGCTTGTTTTTCTCTCTCCTTTCCTCTTAGACTTTTATTCCAGCACCCCAAACCACAGCCCTTCATTTGTATCCACCCTACTACCTAGATCTCCTATTTTTTCCATAAAAATCTTTACAACACAAGCACCATCTCTTAGAGAGAACTGGCAGAGATTTTTCTGGATTCAAGTGGAAAACCATGAGCTATGGAGCTATCTCTCTCTAGAATAAGATCTGGATTAAAATTTTTACCTTGAAAATGTGAAAGCTTGTTTATTATAGTGTATCTCCTCATATTATCCCAACATAAGAATGTGCTTAATTCATACCTGGGGATTCAACTCAACTAACCTTTATCATCACAAAGGCAATACCTATTCTAGGACAGTTGTGTCAAATTTATTCTGCAGTGAATAGAAGACTGGCACCTTCATAGCAAGATTCCTGTTGTCCCAAAAGAGGTATCTGATATAGCTGGGATGAACTGTCCTACAGGCCTGCATCTTTTCATTGACCATAAACAGAATCCTGACAAAACTAAGGTAGAAAGTGAGATTTCAGATAGATTAAGTAAAACAAATCATGACAGGGAAGTGTTATAAAACAGTAGGTTGATATAAGGAGCCATGTTTGAAACTAAAGATTAGATTAATCTATCCTTCCCCCATTTCAAGAATACAGACATACTGAGGGAACTTCAGGAATCTTATGTAGCATGACACAAAGAAAACAGAGTCTGCATCACTTACTTTATCATGTACTTGCTGTGTTTGCTGCAAGGGCAATACATAAAATTGCACTTGCAGTTTCTCAGTGCTTTTAATGTAAAATCCTTTCAAATGCAAAGCTTAATTAGATTTTAGTTCTATTTTCAGACAGATCTGTGTCTTAATCAAGGGCCTGGAGCGAAGTTGTGTTTAAAAGTCTCATAAATCTCCCTGTAGTGCTGGAGTGATGATCTGCTCACCATGCAGGTGTTCTGGCCTCGAAATTTCATGCAGAAAAAATTTTCCATCTTATAATTTCTGTGTCCACTTCCTTTCCCTCCTCCTCTTCTCCCCCCTTCCCAGCAGGCAACTTTTCATTGAAGAGGTAGGTGGGCAAGTAGGCAAATACAAGGTGGATGTTTTATTAAAGAGCAGTTGATCACAATAACCTTTGATTAATTCCCTCCTACCTGTTCCTGTAAACAGGCAGTATTTGCTGAGGACTTTTCTCCCTACAGCTTGCTTGCAGATTTGAGATTTGGCTTTCTGCCAAAATCATACTGCTTTTGTCCTTGGGCAAGAGCATAAAAATTGAAGTTAAACTAATATCAATTCTCTTTTGACCTTTTGGGCTCTGTGCTACTAGTTAAGTGCTATATTGTGTCTCAGAGTTACAGTTCTGGGGTGGTAGAGCGATTTGGCATTCAGAAATGGAATCCAATGGGAAAACCTTTGCTGGAGATTAGAGAAAGAGAGAGCGCTAGCAAGCACAGTGAAGCCTTGATTATAGAGACATAATTCTGCCTTTCTGGGTTGTGAAGTTTGTGCCTCTCCTGAGTATTGATTCTGGCTTCTCCACTTGGCTCTCCCAGCTCTGCTCTTGGTTTTTCACCAGAGAACTCTCCAAAGATACTAGGAACAGATTTGTACATGACTGAAGGTAAAACTGGAAAGGAAGTTTCCCAGCCTGACTTTTTCTAGATAAATGGGAAGAGTATGTGTGCTGCATCATGACTTCATGAATAAGAAAGTAAACCATCCCAATGCTACCTGTGTGCCTGTGTGCATGGCCACAACAGTTTGGACAAGGTTCAGTAAGTGACAAGGGCTTTCCACTGATATGCCCTTTGTGGAAGTGGGTAGTGAATCCACGCTCCTTTGACAGCTGGTCTCATGCCCACGTTCTCAGTGGGGGCCTTGGGAGAATTCTGTCCATACTGCTTGTAGGAGCAAGTTTCAATTAGCAGATTCTCTTTTCAGCTTCTCCCTGCCAGGTGAGGCAGACAGGGGACCCCAAAGCACAGGGAGAATGGCAGTCTCTGTGCTTGCTCTGTGGACCATCAGCTGGTTGGATTCACTCTGAGACTTGAGGCTGTGTTACCATTCTGTTAGTACTCAGTAACTTGAGCCCCACCGCTGGTGTCCCCTCACTGTCCCCACTCATACTTGAGCACATTTGGTCCTCTTGAAGAACAAGAGCTGTGTTCAGTTTGCTGTGCAGGGATTGTGACTTCCCCACTCCTCCTTTTGCACTAGGCTTACTGAGCTAGGCCTCAGTATGGTCACCACCTGACCACTGCAACCACTTCAAAGGGGTTTTGCCTCTAAACTCCCAAATAATTTCTGTTGCCATTCACATTTATGCAAGTAGAACTTTGCTTGCCTTGATGTTTGCAATATGTGCTATACGAATGGGATGTAAACAGAGGTATAAATAATTTCTTGAATATTTCCCCTGTTACTTATCCAGTCCTAACAACTGTGAGCTAATTTATGTCAGATATAGCACTTTAATATGTCATATAAAAGGCTCTATGTAATTGCTGAGTGTAAATACCAATGGTGAACAAGAAATATTTATCATTAACAGAGTTGTAACTATACGAGATATAATTAAAGTAAGGAAGATATATATTTCATCTGAGTAGGATCTACACGTTGTAAGCACCTTCTAGAGGAGGTATTTGGTGCATTTTAAATTACACTGGACACAATAATTTTCTTGACTGTTTAGTTATGAGTAAGCCTGAAATGTCACAAACATGAACTACATAGTTATAGACTGCATAAAAATAAAGAAGAAATTAGATTGTCACTTGGAAGACTTTGTTATCTTCATGGAACCTCTGTGCTATGTCAAATGAAACATTGAATTAAGATCCCAGCATTTTCAGGCTGTCTCTGAACTTAAAAAGTAATAATAATAAATTGACATTGGCTTTGAACCAATTCCAGCACTTCCCCAAAGAGCAGAAGCGGGACTGCAATATACTGAGCAAACATGAGGGTTTCAGTTACTGCACAGGTTGGATTTCTATTGCTGCACCTGTGAAAGGGAGTATGCAGACACACCTTTTTGTGGATGAGATCACTCCAACACTTTCACTCTCAGCCTGGAAAGAAGAGAGTGTAAGGAACACCATTCCAGCCACATTAAAAATAAACCTTGGGATCTGCTAACCTTCTGTGCTCACCTGCGTGTGAATTCATTCATTACTACCAGACTTAAAAGAAAGTGGGGGGCAGGAGGTAACTTGGAGGAGAGAAGAGTGCAGCACTGGAATTGAAGTTTTTATTTTCAAAGAAACTTGTTAAGAAAATAAAACTGGCTTCAAAACAAAAATTGAAACTAAGTTCAGTATAACAAGATAAAAATAGTAAAACTGGAAAGTATTTCCTTAGCACATTTGCTCTAGCACTTATTAAAGATATAAACTAAATCCAAGATAAACAAGTCCCAGGTGTGGAAATGTGGTTAACATATGACTCAGTTTAAATTTAAAACGTAAAATAAAACAGTCAATGTTCACCAATGTGCTTTAATTCTAGACAGACATTAAAAAAAAGAAGAGAGATCCTTACAATTTTCCTTCAAGAGAATCCAGTGCACGGCTGGAGAGCTGTGAACAGCCTGGTAACAAGCTTTATGAAACAAGAGCACACCAAACAGAAAGACCTAAATGCTCATAGCTTTTTGTGTCCGCAAATATGCATGAGCTACAGTATGCTCAGAACAGTGCCACATGCAGAGAGCTGTAAGGAGATAAAGGTAACATTTTCTTCCCCTATATGGACTTTTCAAATTAGCAGAAAGGAGAGAAAAGTATTGGCAGAAAACTGTTATTACTTCTCCTGCCTAAAAGATTGTGCGTAGGTAACAAATAGCTGCAGTAATAAGGTGGGAAGAAAAGATAAGAAACATATGCTACCAATTCCTTAGAAAGATGGGCAGCACTCTCTTGCTGTGGAGGAAATAGAGAGGGTACAGGAAAGTTCATCTGAAGCTTTCCTGAAACCAAGTCTCCACTGAGCCATTTTGAGAGGGCTAGATCAAAAAAAAAATAGTGTGATCTATAAATAACGATTTTCACATCCAAGCTGAGGTATGGGTGGGTCCATCTTTATCCTTCCTTACTTAGGCATTTTGTGTCTGAGACACCAAATTTGGCAACATTAATCTGTAGCGAGAAATATTCTAATGTAGAAGACAATATGTCTTGTGATGCCCCTCTCTCTTTTGACTGGGAGAAGGGAGGAAGGGAGAGGAGCCTGGAGGACTAGGATCACAAACTGCATGCCTCTATTAAGTGAGAAGTTAAGAGGATAAAACTTTTTTTTTTAAATAATAATCTAGTTGTTAGAGCATTGACCTAGAAAAAGGCATCTAGGATCAGTAACTTCCTCAGAAGTTTCAGTCCATCTCCTTCTATTCCACTGCAACCCTGCATAGGAGGAAATGTAATACTCATAGACAAGGAGAATGAGATTTTGATGAAGGAAGTCTAAATTTGTCATTCAGTGTTTTGGTGTTTTCATATAGGAAGGAATAAACCAGCGCTCTTGCCTTTGCTCCTAGCAAATTCTGTCATTGTACATACAAGAGTCATTGGTTAAAAAAATGGAATAATTACGGCAAGAGAGACCAAACCCCTATATATTCCATAGACACCAGCAATATCTTTACAAGATAATTAGATGGGTCTTAATAAGACGAGAATAATCGGACACCTTTTTTGAGGAGAAGACTTAAAGTGTGGATTCAAAACAGATGAATAAACCTTCTTGCATCCATATCTGTGTCTATGGGCTCTTTAGAAAATGGGGTCTTTTGGTACATTCCCCATTTAGCATTTTTTTTGCCTTGTTGAAATGTAGTTTTTTTTCAACCTATCCAAATTCTTCCCATTCGGTGTAGGATGACAGAAAGCATAAGTGTCTTGAGGTATTAGGTTTTACTAACATTAGGTTTTTTTCTATTCAAATCCAAAAAATAGGAACCTACAAGGTAAACATTATGGCACCTAGCCATAAAAATGTATCTTCTCTATGGCTGCCAGCTCTTTGAGTTTTGAGATCATGAACTGCTGGGATTTTTGTCTCGCATCGTGCACTGTGTATATTTTAAAATGGACATAATTCCACTGGCGTTCATCTTTTTCTAAAAGTTTTTTTAGTGCTTTCACTCACTTGCTTATCTGCTCGTTATATAATTTCCTTCTGTTTTTTTCCCTTAATGTTGAACTGAATTCAGAAACTACTTTGGTGTATGCTTAAGGAAAGCTGAAGTCAACACCTGGAGGTAGTGAGTAGGATTGATCTGACCAAAGGCAGACACCTGCATCTCATAGGATCTATCTTACTTTTACACTTAAAGTGGACATCTGACATACATGTAAGAGTATATCTTTTCTCCTTTCTTTACAAAAGACTCATAAATTACTAAAGCAGATAGTTTCATCTATATTGCAACTTTCTAAACTATACCACTAAAAAAAAATCACAAAACCACAAGAAAAAAACAGGACATAGGGAAAGTAAGTAACAAAGTTGGAGATCATATAGAATGGAGGAATTATTTTCCAGATAAACTACTTGCAAATAAAGAGGCTTGAAGAATACATCTACATGTCCCATATTCCCATCCAGTGTCTTCAAAGACTTCCATTGCTGATACTTTATTCCTGACATAGTAATTCATGTCAATATCTAATTCTTTATTTTGTTCTGACTCACTAAAAAGGTCATTGCTTTCATATAAAACATTCACAAATCCACTTTTCTATTAGTCTAACCAGTTGAAAACTATGCAGTTAGAACCCATCTCTGTTTCAAACTCCTCGTGAAAACTAATCAGGGAGCAGAATGTTTATTTCACCATGGACAAAGCACTCACACGTGTAAGTTTTAAACAGCCAAATCAGGAGCCCTGCCATTTCTGTCACTACATTTGCACTAGCAAGAAGAACACATATCTATAAATATGATGCTTTTCCAAATGACATACTTTTCTAATCTGAAGGCCTGCCTCCTCTCAGACCTGCCATAAATTACCTTGGCTCATTTTATAAATAATCCTTTGTACAGTGCAACCAAAGCAAAACATTTGTTTCCAAGTAATTTACTTCAGAATCATTATGGTTTTATTTTAATTTGACAAAATTAAAATGTCCTTATGCTCTGCCATTTGGTGAATAGGACATTTATAATATTGCAAAGAGGCTGAATGAAGTTTTAAGCAGAAAAGGAGCAGAAGAATGAGCCTTGTGTCCGACCATTAACCTAAGCACTAGAGGTGTGCTTTCCCCTTCAGGGTGTTCTTAATGGGGCAGTGGCAGCCAGTGGAGCAGTAACAAACAGCTGGACAGCAATGATGTCTTAGGCCACTGCAGTTCTTTGTGCAGTGAACACAAGCTAAATTTGTACACCTAAAATAAATGCATTTTTTTAGAGCAAAGCAACTAACAAGAATTTGAGAACAGGATGAAAAAATCATGGAGATGAAAGGAAAAGGTGTTTTATCACTGATTTCTCAATGCAGAGAAGAACTTCAGGTTGAGTAGTAATTAACTGCTTGCTCTCTGGAAACAAGCTGTACATTACTTTCCACACCCAGTACTTGCTCCCAGCCACACCATACACTCTATATTTCTTTTTGAGATAACATGAGGTAACATAATTTATAGACCTGACATAGCCATGAAATGTTTCTAACCCCTGTCTTATGGAATGGAGGGGTCCTTAAACAGGTGCTTTCTTTTGCTTAAGCTTGTGCTAATCATAGTAAAAACATATGCCAAATATTCACTATATAGAGTGTCTTGAAACTTTTCATTGTTCAGTCAGAAAAGTATGAATTACCACTGAATGTGATTGCTTGTGCTCTAGTATGTTTTAATTGATTTTATTTCCATAACCTTGGATCATTACTTTGTGATAGTCATCTATCTTTAACTAGTAAAAATAAAAATTACTACACTTTTCCTCTTAAACATGCATAACACTAACTGATAATTTAACCACCTGAACTCCCTCTATATGCTCCAAAACCAGTGGCACGTTATGACTTGTTCTCTGTTGTATTTAGGGAGCTCTGCAGATGCTGTAGTTTAGAAAGACTGTACGGAGAATGGTAAGTGTATAACTGGGAAGCCACTATGAGCACACAGTCGCCACCTCACAGCAAATATTTTTTTGCTCTGTCTGCAATGTTAGCTAATTGTGTCATTTTTATGTGTTCAATACTGTCTTAGGCATTCTCCCTACATTTTACTTTTATATTCTGAAAATAACCATTATTGCTAAAAATCATTCAGATTTATTACTATATGCACTCGGACATACTGTACATTTAACCTTGAGTTGATATTTAGGCCTTCAGTCATCTAAAATAGTCCAAAGGAAAATGCTCTTACCCAATAGTATAAAGCCATCATTTGAAAATATTCTGGCTTTAATGGAAATATGACTTAGTTTACATCCACCGCCTTCCAGCTCCTAACCTGATCAGTGTTCCTCCCTCCCTCCAGGTTATTTTGACACAGATGACTGTGGACTATGCAGTAAATGCAGTAATTTAAAAGGAACCTTTTCCTGACCTCCAAAACAGAGAAAAGGTCTTTCTTCAACCTGGATCATTCCATGGATTTTATTTGCAGCTTGACCCCTCAAATAGTTGCAGTGGTAAAACAGAATATTAAATAGTTATTGAATGGAGCCCACCAGAGGCAGGGAGGAGGCACAGAATCCATCAACTGGTCTCATCTATTTGAGTGTCAGTATCCTGGAACTATGATCTCAGTCTAAGTCCTGAGACAAGTGGAATTACTCCTGCTTGCAACCTTTATAATTCTGATTTTCATTGTCATGTTTTGTCTTCCTTTTAGACCCATTGCATCATTCCTAAAGGAGATCCATCAAGTCATTAGAATAGTGGCATGGGAGGTGAGAGCTCAGGTTTAATTTTTTGCTCTGTCACAAATGTCCCGCTCCTTTTGAGATAAGCTGAAATTGGCTCCTTAATTTTGAAACAGATTCTTGGCAGTGGATGACATGCATTTAGGGTGGTGCTAAATTGACATACTGACAGGATGATGCTGAAAGGACAATTTCTTCAGTCTTCCTGCCTTGCTGGGTAAGCTTCTTGTGGCTTTAGCTGCATAAAGGACTTATACACTAACACTTGTGTAAAAGAAGCAGAAACAGCAAACACAGAAGGTGAAATGACACCACCGCTTCTGTCAGCAACTTAACATCAAATCAGTTTTCCACTGACATTAAACTATGCCCTCAATTACTCATTGATAAAATGGCAATAATAACACATTCCTTTCTGTGTTGTTATAAGGAAAAACATTAAAATCCATGATGTGTTTATCAGTTACAGGGGCCAGTAGACAGTATCGAAAATATATTTTACTGATGGGATTAATAGAGAAATTAAATTATGATTCTCTATGATTTTGTCCAGTAGGATTGTTTAAAAATAAATCTATTTCCCCTAATTATTTGGTTATTTTACATAATCTGTGATTACTGAGGTTCATATTGCAATTTGTGTGGAGATGGACATAGGTGAATTTGTAGCACTGGTGTCCCAGAGAAGAAACTGACAAAAAGGACACGAGTTGAATTTTGCTTCCTCTTATCTTGAGAGCCCCTCCTTCCCCACCAACTTCTTTGCCTCCCCTTGCCTTGCCCTGCCATCCAGGCTGAGAGAATGGCACTTTATGGTGTGCTTGTTTACTCTTAATGAGTCAGGTTTATGACTGTAGTCTTGGTCATTTGTGCCTTTGAAAATATAATGTAGAGAGACAATGTTCAAAATCAGACTCCATGGTGAAGATATTTTTACAATTCTAGATGTCTTCACATTATTGCATCCTTTTATCTCTGATTATTTTAATTCACACTAAAAATTCACTGATCTTCTGCAAAATAATATTCGTAATGAAAGAGCTTCAAGATTTACTTTAAAGCAAGTACATAAATATGAACTACTAAAAGTCAAATTTTCCCTCCTATCCTTACAAGTGGATGTTTTCTCTCTACTCTTTCTTTCTCTTTCATCATATAGTTGCATTAAAAATCCTTTTGGCCAAATGTCTTCTGTTGATACATCAGAGTCCTTGAGAGAAATGCCTGGAAAATTAGTTCCATGTACATTTTAGGAAATCTTGCTAACAGCTGCATTTTTCCATTAGAAATGGTTTCAAAGGCTACATAAAAACCCAAAGCCAAATGAGGCAAAGTTTAAGTGAGAAAACATGTGTGCAATATTAAGCCAAGAAAAGGGAACAGTTACTTTGAGAAATCCAGACTTTCCTTTGCAGTGCTTTTCAGAAAACATATTAGGAAGTATAGGTCAAATCTTCATTTGGTGTAAATGTGTGCAGCTCTGCTGAAATCAGTGAAACTTCCTTTAAATAGTTGAACTCGGGATCTGGACAACTTTCAGGTTTCCAAATGTATATCAAAGAGCTGCAAATACCTTAAAATGAGCTGACTACATTCATTTCCTATTTTGCACTACTGGGAATGAAATGCTTAACTGCGTACTGAGAAGTAGAAACTTTGAAAGTATTTAGATAGCACATACCAGAAAAAAATTAATAAAAACATTTAAAAGATATTCAAAGAGAAGAAAAGTTTATACTTGCATCTGCTGACCCTTCCATCCTAACTCTACCTTGATTTTTGATGAATGAAGGAAGCTCCAACTCTATTTTTCTCTGCTTGTTTTGAATCTGCTTTTTTCTGCCTGGAACTCTGCAGCTGAAGAATTGGGATTGTGTTGACATCGTCAGAGACAGCACTTGGAATTTTTCAGGGAGAAAAAAAGAGTTGCACAAATTACAAGTGATCTCCTGAGACAGGGTTAAGAGAGAATGTAAATCAGTTTGTAATTTGGCCTCAAGACTGCACAAAGACAGATTTTTAAAGCATTGCCTCATTTTTCACACCTTCATTTTCAAGTACAAATAAAGTCTGTTCAAAAGCCTTTTCTTTCCTTTGATTCATTTAGGTGAGCAAAGTCAAAATTATCAGAAGTCAGGATTCTCTCCTCAGTTCCAATCCAGGAGGCAGGATATAAACTCAACATGCTAGATCAAAGTGAATCTACTGTTGTATCTCTCCCAGCAGCAGACAAAGTACAGCAACCAAGTCCATTGTCTTTGAATAGCAGCTCTACTTTTAAATTTTAAATTTTTTAAATTTAAACTTTATTGGCTCAAGCAGACTCACTCTGGGACATTAATTAGAACTGATTCAATATAGTAGAATTTTTGCAAACCTGTCTTAAAGATATCTAGTTTCTTTTTAAATTTGCTTTTATCTACCAGAAAAAAATAACAACTTTTATAGTAGAAAAAGAAAAAAAACAAACCCAAAGACTTGTAGTTCATAATACGGTTCAAAAAAAAATTCCACCTTGAACTTTTCCTCTGTCTTCTACACCTCATACTCCTGTCTCTAGTTCTCTCTGTTTTTCTTGGCTGTTTTTCTAGTCTTTCTACAGCATTACCTTCCCCTGGAAAATGTTGGGGATTTCACATCGTTCCATCTGCCAAAATAATCCTCAGCTAACCTAATATGCACCCTGAAGTGTCATCCTAAAACTAAGTTTTTAAGTTAATCTTTGCAAAAATCTACAGTCTCCAAGTCCTGGGAAATTTGCCTTTCCAACTATATTTTAATTGAAATTCAATCAAAAAGATCGAGGGGAGAAGGAAAAAAAATTCAAATGTGCAAATTGCAATCATAGGATCATAGAATCATTAAGGTTGGAAAAGACCTCTAAGATTACCAATTCCAACCATATTTAGTAATTTCATCTCCCTGGCAGGCCACCAACAGGGCTCTGAATCCCTTGTGCCATTTAGAAGCTTTCCTGGTGGGCGGTGCAGGAGCCTTAATGTCTGGGGAATTGGAGAGCAGGAGAATCTGGAAGCCAGAGTCAAAGGGACTTTGGCTGTGTGCCTGGAAGGCTTCCCAGAAGATGGAAATTTCTGGCAGGGTTGCCTTGGGTGGATAGGCTGACAGAAAGCTGAGCAAATTTCCATCTGAACTCCACCTGGCAGTAATCAGAATTGATTTGCTGCAGTTAAACATCTCGGATATTTTCTGAAGGAGATAACTGAGATGCATCCCTGCCTTCTCTCTGGGACGTCGGGTCTGCATTGCAGCATTTTGGAACTCTGTGGGAAGGTGTGTGTGCAAATGCAGGTCTCAGAGGCCAGCAGAGCTCCTGCCATGGTTGGCCCCAGTGCTGTGGGGCCATAGGCATGGGAATGTTGACTCCTTTCATCTCCTACTTCTTCCCCACTGACTAACTCGGCAGCAAAGAGTCAGCAGGGAAGACAGACCCAACAGAAGTTTTTTCAGGGTGCCTCATGGTAATCAGGTCAGGAAGAAGAAGGAAAATGGGAGAGAAAATTTAAAAGGGTGACTGTAGCTCTGGAGGGCTCAGTTCAGCATGACAGTATGTAGAGAAGGCAATAAAAAATTGATATGGTAATATAAAGTAAGGGTAGTCTCACACTTTCTCACCATTGCCTGACTACAACAAAGTAGCTCTTATCTTTTACTTTTACAGGACGTGTCACTTGAGGAAGTCCTCAGCACCTGGCAGCTGTTGAAATCAGGGTGACAAGGTGGCCTCTTGCCTGCCTGGGGACATTCCCTGCTGTTTCTGCTTGTTTTCTTGTGTTTTACCCCTAGAAGCTGAATTACGATGAACGCTGAATCAGCTAAAGGAGTGAGATGCAGCTGGGTGTCGGAACAGAAGGTAGAGAAGGGATGGGGCAATGGGAGAAGGAAGCCTCTCCTTTTTGTCTTCCTACCACAGCTGTTTAACACATCAAGAAATGAGGCTCCTGCAGGCACTCTCATGTTTTACTATACCCTCAAGGTGGTTCTCAAGTAAATAAATAAATAAATGTATTGAATAACAAACTGGAATCCCAAATGAAACCAGCAACAGAGAAAATGCAAGCACCTGCCTTGCTTTTCCTGAAGACAAGAGTAGCCCAAAAAAATGTGTTATCCAAGTTGTGCAACATATACTCATCAGAAAATATATTGAAGTAATTTTTCCAAAGCAATTCCTTCCTTTACACAATTTAGGATTTAGCTCCTTCATGTTTTCCAGTGAATAAACATTTTGTTTAAAAATTGCAATCTACTTTTGTAATCTCTGTGGTAGCTTAAAATACTCCTAGACCTGTTAAAATGGTTTGTGGAGTTTTTATGGCACAAAATTTCTGGAAAAGGGTCTGAGATCTGTCTCAAAGGATTCTTGCCAGGAGAGAATTTGGCCCACTACATTACGATTAACACATTTAGATCTTCTTACAGAGTTCCCCTGAAAACACCCTGGTCTGAGTTTTGTGTATCTCTGTAGCTACAGTAAAACATAAATATCAAATAATTTCATTTTCTATTAACTATATCACTAAAATTCATCTTTATTCTTGCACCTCGAGGATTTTAAAGCCAGCAAGAACCAGAAGTCCTAATCACATTTTTTTAGACAGTATTATATTCTTCTCAGGGCAAGTCATTAAGTATTGTAGTGAGAAGACTTTGAGGCTTTAATCAGATTACTTAGTAAATTGATGTAAAAGCCATCAAATATAATTGAAGTTTCATCTCCTGTGACAGAAGGTACACTAAAACATACTCCAAAATATTTATTTCTAGAAGCTTTTATCTGATAATTTTCAGTGTAGTAAGAAAGCAGAGGCTTGTATTCTCGGTGAGCTAAAATTTGACTGCATAATCAGGAAATGTGCTTGTAAAAGCTAAAAATCACTAGGTGATGCATTTCAGTACTTTTCCAACATCTCAGCCATTCTGGAACATATCAGCCAGAACCACAGTAGTTAATGAGAGACACCTACTCTTTTTCAGTGTTCATCATGGCATGCATTAAGATGTTGCTGGGAATGCCAGGGTTTAGCAGCCCATCCTATGTGCTGACATAATTCTGTTATTGATTTCTGCCACGCTGCACTATCAAGAGCTAATTTCACATTGCATTCCAAGGACAGCACAGCAGACAGGGACACTGTAGCACAGAAAGGACACAAATTGAGTGAATATATTTAATTTACTGCATACTATGATACACTGTGTGCAACTGGGCCCTTTGAGGGGCTACACTTCTGATGGCATTTCAAAACTGAAAACAGCTGAATTATTCAAGTAATCAGGAGCAGGTAGGAGAGACTTAATATGTGGTGTTAGGTGACAAGACCCTCACTACTTGTAGCTCCCCTCAAATATCTAACCTTCAGCTAAGTCAACCAGTCCATTCAAGTTGCAATTGCTTTTTGTTGCAAATAAAGGAGGTGGTGACCTGCTCAGGTGGATCCTGGCCAGGGCTCTAAAATTTTTTATTCATTCCCAAAACAGTGAGTTTTTGGTGATGTGCATACACTCTGTTCACAATACTGGGATTTAGGACCATGATGAAGTCACAATGCTCAGGCAAGAAGGCAGTGTCTCCAGGAAAGTGACTGGCTGAATTCTGGCTCAGGCAAATATTTCAAAACTACTGCAATTTGAAGATTGGTCTGGAGATATGATAGAGCTTGTATCTGTTTATTCCTCATTGCACACAGTAGCCAAACTGATGCAGGAAGTGGCACTATGATAAAGATATCCTGGCTAGAATCTCTTAGGGAAATGAAACATATTGGTTTGAAGCAGCTGCAGTTTGGGTTGGTAGTTGTTAAACGGCACAGAGGTCACTCTCCCTGCTTCTGTCCCCTTCATTGCTGCTCTGCTCTCCTCAATTGTAAGAAAAATACCTCAGAGTTTTAATGCCAATCCAGAGCTTTCTTTAACCAGTTACAAGAACACCTGGTATCAAGAACAAAACTCCTTCTTCTACAAAACTGGAACATGCTTGGAGTAGAGTTCTGTCTCTTTATGGAAGTGAATGCTGCCAGGGGATTTTTATTTCAATACTGACGATGTAGAGACTTCAGACATCTTTAATATTAAAGCATACTAAATAGCTATCTAGGGTGGCACTAAATGGCATAATATCCAAAGTACACTTACACAGTGAACTTTTGAAAGCTTTTTGTTTTGTGTGAAAAAAATGAATTGATGAAGCAACTCTGAGTCCATTTATAACCTACATCAGTCTGTAAAGCCAAGTGTACAGTCTGTAGAGTCTTGTGGAATCTGACATCAGGTATAATGAGGGTCAGCAACTGAAAAAATTCTGTTAGAAACTCATGAAATTAAAGTATAAAAACCTGTGAGAGTTTGCCAGACTATAGAGCAGAATCAGGACAGATCATGTGATACAGCTGTGTTGCCAAAGACCAAAATCACAGCAACCATGAACAAAACAAAGGAGAAGACTACAAAGTGAGGCAACATGTAAGAAAGCAGAAGTTGTGAAAAAAAACACAAACTAAGCATCTCCAGCCTTTGGACAGAGCTGAAGAAAGAAAGAAAGAAAGAAACAAACTTGCAAAAGAAGTAAAACTACTTGGAAGAATAGCCGACAGATATATTATTAGCTGGGATACAAACTGGAAAATAACTGAAATTTTGATTACTTGTGCTATGGCTAGTGGCACTTCAGTTATAAGAATACCTGGTCTTATATTAAAAGATATGTCTGCTTCTCTCCATTAACTATAAATGGGTTCTAGAGGGCCAGTTTGGGTGAAAATGTCTAAATTAGAGATATAATGAGGTAAGGAGTCCCTAAAACAGATGGTATGTAGGAGTCCATGAAAACAAAAAGAAAAGTAGAATTTAAAACAAAAGAAATTAAGAAATAGCAAGGAAAAGAAAAATTCCCATGAAAACAAAATATGCCCTGCAAATAATTACAAGCTAAAAGCATAAAGTGTTGTCAAAGAATGTGAATGGAATTGCAAAAAAATTACTGGTCCAGTATAATGTGAGTAGGTAAGTTTAATAATACTTATTCTCCTGTCCAGGACTAGGCACATTTATTTTCATACCCTGGTGAAAAAACTGCATACCGTTTTTGCCTTCTGACATCAAGGAACATTATCACAGAAAATGACAGGTAATCTCACAAGATTTGTATTTATTAGATATGACATCCATGATATCATAATGACAGGTAAAGGATTACAATTAGATTTACACTGGTTTAACTGTTGCAAAAGAGTGTGTGATTTATTCATATTATATTAGCGTAAGACACTGAAAGTCTTTTGGTATTATGTAAAAAAGGTGTTGGAATTTTCAAAAGGATCCTTAGAAATGCAGAATAACCTCATAGGCAAGGACTAGCAGTCCTCATTTGAACCTAAAAATGTGATTTCAAAACACAGCATAGACATAATACTACCAAAATGGGGATGTCCTGTTTGTATTTCCCAGCTCCCATCCTTCCTAATCTTTCTTCCCTCCCCTGTTCTTCACTGATCTGCACTCCTTCCACTGTTGTAGTGCTTGACCTGGCCTTCATCCAATTGGAAAACTAAACTAACAAAGAAAAATAACAAGTTACAAATTGATTTAGATCAAAAAAATGCCTGAAGAAAATTAATAGACATCCTGAGCTTCCTCCAGAAGCAGACAGGAAGAGACGGCTGTGGAAGAACCACAGACCCAGACAACATCACAGGAAAGTGCTGGCTATGATGTATGAGTGACCAAAGACTGCAACCATCTCTCTTCAGACATCTACAAGCCAAGGAAGCCAGACTAGGGACTGATAGAGTGCTGACATGTAGTATAAAGGATGGCACATTTTTTTCCCTCTGGAAAGGGAAGATGTAAGGCTAGCCACAGATGCAATGAGAGAATAGATTTTATTGATCTAAACTGGTGGTGCTAACAGCCAGACTAAGTGATGTGTACAAATCTTTTCTTCCCTCACAAATAGCCTCATCTTTTATCTGTTTATTTTCACTTTAAGGCTGTGACACCTTGTTTTTAAAATTTGTCTCAGTGTTTTCCCAAGTGGCCTCAAAGTCATATCTGGTCTAATCTAAATAAGGCTAGGT
Organism: Corvus hawaiiensis; assembly: GCF_020740725.1. Taxonomy (NCBI): domain Eukaryota; kingdom Metazoa; phylum Chordata; class Aves; order Passeriformes; family Corvidae; genus Corvus; species Corvus hawaiiensis. The sequence continues at coordinate 48,473,802 of NC_063216.1, forward strand.
CTAAGGGTGAGTAATGGTCCCAAATTATCCTGCAGTGACCTGGTTAGCATAAACCTTGGCACAGTTTTAGAGAAGGCAATTTTTGAGCACAGCTTGGGGTTTAAGAACAGTGGGGGCCATTTGGATGTCTACAGCTTTTCAGACAAAAGGTAAGATACTGAGGCTATAAGGCCACAGCCCTGTCAAATAGCTGTGATTAGGGCAGGATAGTTCTCAGCTTGTTTGATTTACTAGCACAGACATAGGCCACAATTTCCCCACACAGTGCTCAGAGTTCTGGGTTTGTGCCTGTGTACCTGAAACTCTCACATAAAGGAAATACCAGGGTTTACGGGTGCCATTATCCCTTGCAGAAAAGAGTGGTGCATGAATTTCTTTGGAAAGCTGACATACCTGTTTGGAACAAGGAACCTGGGGTGATGCAGTGTGTGTGGTTGGCTGTTAATGACTTTGAGAGGCAAGATGAAGTGCAAATTTGTGCATGTATGTGTGAAAAGTGAGAGGAAATAGCAGAGGATTATAACTCAGAGTTTTGCAGAGCTCACATAGAATCATCCAGCGTGTCCTAACTGCTTTCTGTCTCTGGAATAGCATGTTCTGAAAAAAAATATAAACCCCCCTCTTAATCTCTATCCCTCTCTCAAGCCTTAAGGCTCCAGCAGTATCTCCTGCTGTTCGTCACAGGATATTTTTCCTTCTCTCTTTTCTCCACAGAAGTTTCTCTATGTGATCTGTTTTGTACCTGTTCTTCTCTTGCTTCTGATAAGTTTTGACTCTCAATTAAATCAGCTAATTTCAATATTTTCTTGAAAACTGAGGGATGTGAAAATCCTCCTGTTTCCCAGTGGTAGAAGAGTCCATTCTCTTCTTAGAGATTCTGCCAGTGTTACTGTTCTGATACTTTTCACGGATGACCCATGTCTCCTGGAAAGAATAGCTTCTTAAATTGAGACAGTGTAGCTTTTCAGATTCTACTTTTCTGTCTAGTTACATTTAATATTGTATCAATATGACCATATTTATTATAAATGCTTCAAGACAGGATTTTGATGGATATATGACTTATTGCAAAATCATGCCTTTACATTTTCAGTTTGTGAATTAGATTATTTGGAGTGAGTGGTTAATGATGCAAATCTGTTACTTTTTTACTTCACTTTTTTCAGTATGCTGCATTGTATTTGGTTTGGGGTTGTTTTTGTTTTATTGACTTTAATAATGTCAGTATCCACAAGTGGCTGAAAGTCACTGTGTCCAATTGTGTCAGTCCCTTTTATGTGCCATGAAGGGGTACAAGTATAAAGGGCACCTACACTTTTAAAAGCACAACATTATCATTGTAACTATGCCAAAGTTTTGTAAAAAGCAGTGCTGAAGTCACTCCTACCATCAAGAGAAACAGCTTTTCAAGACTTTTCTTCCCCATTTCTTCAGTAGTGTATGTTGTGCAGTCATTTCATGTGGCAGAAGTGTATTCTGGTCTGTTTAGGAGTTGCTGGAGGTACACTGGATTTATTTACAAAATTTTAATTCGAATTCAAACAAACTGCATACCTTTTTCATTTGATGAGCACATGCACTATTTAGGCTTACAGCTGGTTTGCAGCACAAAAGCTTGCAAGCAGACTCTCTTATTCCAGCATAAGAGTTTGCTTATTCCCATTCCAAGTGCTAGATGGATATGTACATCCCCAGGAATCGAAAGCATTCAGTGTTTCTCATTAGCATTCTCGTAAACTTGACGAACACATTACAGAATCAAGTTGGACAAATAGTAAGATTCTTTATGTTTCTATTATTAATTTTCTTTTAAATGTATATTTATGAGATTATGAGTTTGGTTACTAGACAACTGCTTGGAAATATCAAACCCTGGTAAGAAATTTTCATTAGTACAACACAGCCTTCCACTGAGTATTAACACACAGCAAAAAAATCACAAAATTAACACACAAAAAAAAAGGAAAATACCCTACAATCATTTCACAGCATTTCCAAAACACTTTGGTACTAATTTCTCAGTTGACTCTTGATGTACTACATCTTTCTGTGCCCCTGTAAATGAGTGTTTTGTAGACTTTTCAAGGAAGAGCTGAGATTAGTATTTCTTGGTGATTTTCTTCTTGTCAGAGGTATCCCCTCTTCCATTTCAACCTTTATTTTTCTCTTTAGGCGTAAAAGCATTATTTAAACAACAAAGCAGAAATAAGAAAATGAAAACTCTGCCTAGACAAAATATTTCTCTAAGAAAAGCCATCTTCTTCTGCTGTTATTCTCAGACATTGAAAGGTAGAAAATTTTAGAATGTAAAACCAAATAAGCTGTGAATGTGGTTTCCTTAGTATTTGGATGGTTCTTATTGCATTACTGTCTCTTCTGTAAAGAAATAAAAACAGTGACCTCTAAAATCCATCACAAGGGAGCAAAGTGGTCACATATATTTGCCTATAAATGTCTTACATAGACACATTGCTCCTCAAGGTATTCTGTGTTATTTTAAATGGAGAATAGTCTCTGATATCTGAAGTAAACAGCAGCACAATGATTCATGTACTTATGGGACACTCAAGGCTGGATCAGCTATTTGAGTATCCATGAATGAGTGTCTTCTGTTAAAAACTAATATCGACCACAAACTTCTGATGAGCCACCTATTCAGAACATAAACCAAGGTTTGCTAAAACATTGAGTCCATGTCTCATTTCAGCGCAATCCTAACATTTCTTTAGTGTCAAGTAGGATTTTTTTTCCTGACTAGTAAGAAAACCGTGGTATATTTCCAAGTCAGGATTTTTTTTTGTGGAACCACCACATATCTTCTGTTCTGTCAACAAATACAAAATAAATGCAATAAATTACAAATTAAATGTGACAAGTTCAATTATTTTCTCTGTCTCTTCAAAAAAGTATTGTTTCTCCTTGTTGTATACAGGGTAATCTCCAGAGAACATACAAAGAGTCACATCTCATCAAGCAGGAATAAGGCCCAAAGACCCAAATCCTGAGAGCAGTAATTCCTACATTCTAATCCAAAATAGAACTTCTGTTAGACATTTTTCTTCCATCAGTACCTTTTTTCCATGCTTGAAATGAACTATTACATTTTTGGAATGAGGAAATAAACTCAAAGCTAACATTAAAAAGCTTGCATAAACAAATATGACCCTGGATTGGCTGCTCTGAGGATCATATCCAATCCCTCTCTGTAAGGATGCTTTTAAAATTCAAAGCATGCTATGGTTTTTTAAAAATGTAATTTGATGTTATATTGTCATGCGGTAAAATATTTGCAATGTATAATGATGTAAGAGGCCAGCTGGCCACTAATGCTAACAGCATACTTTACCAGAGCTATCATCAGAAGGACTGTTGAAGGCAGATGGCCCTTTTTTTCCCAGCTTTATCCCGTTAGAGATCCTACCAAGGACAGGCATCCTACAAACCTCACAGTAATGAGAAGAACATTGCTTTATTGCCTATAAAGCCTTCCTGCAAACAAGCTTGAAAGCAATATGTGCTGGAGAGCACCAGGGGCACGTAAGTTCATAAGCAAAATAGAGGATTCTGGATTGAAGCTTTGTTAAATGACTCCAATGTCCTGGAAAACTTCTTTGAGAAATACTGGATTGGTATTCAAAACTGCTGTAATACAGAGAACTGCTTTCCTGTCTTTAATTAGAGAGAGTCACAGTACTGATTACGGTTGTTAATTATTGTGCATCCTCTCATTTCATGCCCATACTGCAAGGAGTTAAAATACAAACATACAGGGAAAAATGATCCAGACTCAATCGATCATACAGAGATTAATTTTGATGATAGGGTTGTTGAAACATGTTCTACAGTTTGATAGCGCAGATGCACATTTTCCCTGGGTAACAAAGGTTCATTTGGTTATGCTTCTTTTAGGGCTATCAGAAATAATATTGCCATGGTTTCAATTTCTTTTTGTCTTACAATAGCAAAAAAGTATAGAAACAGTATGCCATATTCTGTATGACTGACAATTGCTATTTAGCTTTCTGGTGATGGCAGTTTTGGTCTTCCAGTTTTTGGTGGTTTTTCAAATGTGTTTTTCAGTGATTTGTCTGTCAATGCCACAATGCTCCTGCTTAAACCATTATCCTCATAGCAAGTGGATTTTGTCTTCTCATACTCCAGTTACCTCCTTTTCAGTTCAGGAGAAGCAAAAACCAGGAGTTTTCTAAATCCTATTCACTCTACTACTTGCCTTTTTAGCAAGCAGTTCACCAACATCTTCCTTTTAGCAAAGATAGCCACATGTACAGATCTATATTATTACTGTGCTATATGTACATAAGAACTATAATAATTAAATCTTTTTTATTGGAGTTATTCAGAGGTTCTTCTGTTTGTTTTGCCTAACCCATGTGATTAACCCAGAATTTAGGGTTCTGTGGGCTATTTCCTCTAGGAGGAAAAATTGATAGCTCTTTCTTTGGGGAATAATCCTTCTTATTTACGAATATTGATAAATTATGTTCCCTAAAACCCAAGACTAAATTATAACAGAGGATAACATGTTTTATCACAATTCTTAATCTCTTTCTTTTGGTGCTTAAACTCTAAGGTTTTTGTCTTGTATTATCACAGCCTTGTACTTTTTGCAGCCCTTTTGTACTTTTGCCACTGCTGGAATTCTGGGCCTTCATTGTTTAGGAGGCGGGTACTTCATCATTCTTTTCCTCGGACAGTCCTCTGCTTATTCAATTTAAAACACTAAGCATCTTTACAGATGCCTTCTTATAGATCAGTTGTTTTATTTTAACTTTTGACTGAAGACCTACAGTATTTCTTTAACTGCTTTCACAGAGAAAGTTAATGATTCTTGCAAGGGAGGATATTGACTTTGTATTCTTTTGTTCAGTAAGGATTAACTTAGTCCAGAATATTTGCTGGGCATCAGTAATGCATTCTGTTACCAACTGTGGAGCATACATAGTTAAGATAAAGGATGTTCAGTCTTCAGTGCAGCACTCCATGGATCAGGGGAGCTTGCAGAAAGATGTGAACACATCTCTGGAAATATTTTCACCAAAGAAGATTGCAAATTCAGCATTTTCCTGTGGCCTTCCCTTTGTCCTACTATCTTTCATAAAAAAAGGTCCAAATCTGAAATGAAGTTTTTTAGTCTCAAGACCATTAAAACACTTGATTCACTTCAGAAATGTGACTTTTTTTCCATAAGCTTTTCAGTTCACTGAGGTGTGGATTTTAACAACTTGACCACACAGTGGAATTTTCAGATTTTCCAAGATGTTGGGAAATCAAAGGCCAGTCAATCACATAGTGTTAGTTGAGGAAGATACAGTCAGAAGATTCCATCCACATTGATTTCATTACCTGGTTCTCATGGACAGATTCATGTTCTATTTAATTGCAGACAGTCTTGACTTACTCAGTTCTTCATCCAGTGTCCATGTTGTGAATCAGCACTGCCGTGTTGTGCCTTTCCACACACAAAATGCCTTGAGAAAGGAAGACAGATCAAAAATGACCCTAAGGCAACTGCTGGTGTTAAAAAGCCTCCTCTTGGACATTTAGTCTCCAGTGACTGCTCAATATTTTGAGATTGAGAAGTTTGACTTAATTTCTCAGTGAGATTCCTCAATCATGTAGTAGCAGTAAACATGAAGCAGCTTAATGAAAACAGCTTCAGAAATACTAGAGCTTAGGGATTTTAGATCCTTTATGTGACTCTGTATTGCAAACCCTATATTTGTTATTTATGACAACATGTTAGAGTACCTGGCAATGCTTTATTTTACTTTTCTTTTCTAACTTTGAAAATTTCTACTGTGAACATTTCTTAACATCTTGGACATGGTACAGCATGTGGTTCTGTTCCTGCAGGACCTTGGTCTCTCTCACCCTGTATTTTGACTTGTGCACAGCCCACTTCTCTTAGCTGCCTGGAAATTATCTGGTCTAAACTACCCAACTAGACTTTCTTTAAAAGCAGTGAAAAAAGCAGGTACCTCCACAGGGTGAAATATTTCACCTGTGTTGGAGATCCATTCTAAAATGAATGAACTTGCGTGTGGACAGATTCCAACTCTCCCTCCTGATCATAAAGAGAATTCAAGGAATTACATCAGGGAAGACACCTAATTCTTACAAAGCTAAAGAACATGAATCCCATTTTGCTCCTTTGTGTTTAATGAGAATGTGGATTTTACCTGCCCCAGGTATTTATATGTTTATTAGGGTTGTTACGTGTTGCAGCTTTGATCTTTGCAGGGATCTCTTTATGGTTGTTGTGATTCAAATACTGATAATTGATTTTTATATACTGAAAAAAATAACATCTCATCTTTTACAATTTGGAATGTGCTTCTTCCTCCTGAAAGCATCATAGTGTTTATTTCTTTAGCATCAAACGATGTTGCTTGACAGGCTGTGTCAGGGAGGGGCTGTGATTCCATAAACATCACTTGTAACAGGTATGATAGGGATGGGGAAGGAGTTGCTCAAGGCAATGGCAATTTCTTCATGATACAACCCCCAAAAATATGCATCATATAATGGGATGGCAGTAATTAGAGTCTGAAACCTACCTACTTCCTCAAAATCCATTCTATGCAATTCAACATACAGGATGAAAGTAAAATTTAATTCGATTTTTCTTGATGGTTTTATTGCTATCTTGAGACTGCAGAGCACCTTTAGACAACGACCATGTTCCATTTGTACTATAGATAGATAAGGTACTTTGAGTGCTGTAAAATGAATGAATACAATAACTAAATGCAAGCTCCTAGCAGTGTTTTTGACACTCAATTTCCAAGCCTCTTTTAAGAAATGCCTGATATTTGTGACAAATCAGACATTGTTTTCCCAAAGAATTATTTTCCATTTTCCATCACTTTATTGATGAGCAGAAGAAAGGACTGTGATTTTACTATTTAAAAAGGAATCTTAGATCATATTTAGCAGTTAAGAGTTCAGTTAGCTTGCAATAGTAGAATTCAATTCAGTAACCAAGAAGAACACTGTGCCAATAACACATAAATAAATAAATAAATAAATAAATAAATATTATCAGTTTTCCTTAGGATTAATGAGCTGAATTTGTTCAGTGAAGAAAGTCCCAGTGATCCACTGGAGTCAGTGCAACAGAGGGAAGAGGTTAGCAAGAAAGCGACATGAGCACAGGTGAAGGGAGGATGAAAAAAGTTTGGCTAGACAAATTTTCATGTGGGGTCAGCCACCTTGTGTAGCTACACCTTCAGAATGTTTAATCCTGATGGGAACTTTGGATCCCAGATGCTGTAAGAATTCTGTAAACTGAAAATATTTTAATGTTCCATTTGAAAACACAGTCTCTGCTATTGATACTCTGACTGACTAAGCCAGCTATGTCAAGCTATGTCGATATTTCCAGTGCAAAAGCAATTCCCTCACCCCCCCAAAATTAGATGTCCCACTGCCAGTCATTTGTGAGTTAAACCAGTTTGTAACTTCACAGAAGCAGATGTTTATGATTCACGTTAACAGCAAGGAACTCAAGAATATTTTCATGAAACAATGTAAAGAAAACCACTTTAACACATCAAATGTCCTTGCCTTAAAGGCTTCATTTAAACAATTGGAGCTTCTTTTTTTCCCCAATAAATAATGCAACATTTAATATTATGCAGAATATACAATGAACTAAAATATTTTTCATAGTGTACCTTCTTATTGGGTTTTTATTAAGTCTTATAACTGTACATTAAAGTAATTGCCTTCTGGCTGCTAAGAAGTATTGGAAACTTGGAACAATAAAAGTTTCAGATATATGAGAGTAGGGTGGTTTTGGTTTTTTTTTTTTCCAAAATGTACATATTTGCCAAGATCTGAATCTTAGCACAGTAGCATCTTTTTGCTTAGAAAAAATTTAGACTGGCCAAATCTGGCTGTAAATCCAAAAGAAACATAACTGATACATGGATTTATTCTTTCTGGCAATGATTTTTCTTCCATCTCTTAATTAATAATAAAATATGAGGTCTATATCCTCTTTTTGATTCTAATAAGAAAGATTTTAAAAAGAAAGAATCAAATGCAACACGGATATTGAGATTTACAGTTACGTAAGTGATGTTAAGCTTAGTTTCCCAGTTAAAGCTACAAGAGGGTAAATTTAAAATTAGTTATTTGAAAATGAATCATTTCTATATCAACTTCTATATAATTTATTAGTCTTACTGTGACTGAGTTCTTTAAAGTTTTGCAAAGTTATGTGTAGTCAGTGGAAATGTCTAAAATCTTGTCTTTTTTTTTAGCATCATCTTCTCAGTGGGGGATCTGTGTTCAGTGTAGGATTTTTGAAAAGTCTAAACTTACACTATGGTAGAATATTTGTGTCTATAAAAATGGACATATAATATGCCTGTATGCATTTTTGGCTTTCATATTTTCAAAGCCACTATTCTCTGGTCAAGTTTTTCCTTTTAATTTTTTAAGAGCCTACAAACTGTGTACTCAAATATATGACCAAAAGTATACTTTGTATAAATGCATAATCTAACACATTTGGACCATCTATGGAACAATCACATCGGGCTTGTCTTTTTTTTTAATTTTAATTTTTTGAGTATGAAACTGTTCTGAAAAGAATATTTTAATTCAGAAGGGTGTTTATGGGTAGAAAAAACATCAAAAGGCGATCCAGATATTTTCCCAATTTCATAATGAACCCATAATCTTGGAAAAAAAATAGTCAAGTCCATGCTTTAATTTAAACAGGGAAGTACGTGGACTGCCACATGAGTGTCTAACCAACAGAGGAAGAAGATTGGAGACATTCTGTATGATGCGAAGAAGTATGACATAAAATGTAGAAGGAAACCCATATTTGTATCAAATGTTTTTCTTGATAACATTCTTCTAAAGACAGCCTTATAATATTACAAAATGTGCTGAAGTTTTGCAATTTTATTCAGAATATTTGTTTTGCACAGATTTGTAAGCTATGTTGAAATGCTGAGGCAATTTTGCACACATAACTTACTAAAATTATGCTGTTCTGCTGAGGTCAGTAGCAGTCTATATGAAGGGTTGTTTCATTATATTGTGGTGGCCACCTTGTAGAGGAAATATGTGCAAGAAGCTTGTGATTGAGAGGTGTTAGCAATTTTGATCCCTAACTAGTTGAAATGTACCTGAGTAACTTTAGAGTAACAATCCACTGTGATATGTAATGGTATTTAAAATTATTTCCCATGTCTCATCTTTGTAGAAGGAAAAAAAAGAATAATGAAGCTTTCAATATACTAAAGTAGAAATGAAGAATTCCTATTATTATTATTATTATTATTATTATTATTATTATTTTCACCCTAGTGGTTGATAGTATTAAAAAAATAAGTTTCAATTATCAAAAGTAGCAAGATAAATAATAAACAAGAAAGCTAAAAATATGGTTCAGATGTAGCTTGTATTCCACAAGTCAGTGGGTTTGAACTGTAAGCAAAGGTTGAAGTGTATGTACTGCTCTGTTATTAATCATTATTCAAGAAAAATAAGTCATCTGCCAGGAGTTATACAGTTTCTTAGAGGACTGATTTTTATTAACTTTTGAGTCCTATTAATTAACTACATTATCCCACGCTCAGAGAGAAGCTATTACACTTTTTGTCAGGGCACTCCATGTTCTCCAGTCCAGCTATGTGCCTTCTGTGCAGAATTTAACTCTGAGACCACAAGCTGTACTGCACTGTGTGCCATTATTTGTGTGCCACACTGTGCTCACAAATAATGCCATCTGGGACTGCTAATGAGGGATTTCACAGTTCAGAGGATGCTGCTCATTTGCATCATCTGTTGAGGGGATGACAAAGATGGGAGGAGACATTTTATTTCCAAAAGAGAGTTATTTTGATTAGCTTTCTTATCTCAGCCCAGTTGAATTTTTCACAGGAATCGATGCTGTCTCTTAAGATGCCATCAGTAGGGTTTCACATCAGGTGTGCCATGAGGAGGCTTTGCCTGCCAATGCTTCACAGCCCCCATCCGTGTGCCCCTCAGCATGGTTCACAGCCTTGGTGGAGACCAAACATCTACAACTGGCAGATGAGATTTGTCAGGGGTATAAGGGAAATGATTACAAGGCTGGCATTTAAAGTGATGTAAGAAGACACGTCTGTGACTTACAGTGATAGATGGCTTAAAGAGAGGGACTGGAGTCCAGAGGTAGAATCCATCAATTAGCAGTGGAAAACTTCTCTCCTGTCTAATATGTCAGGTCTACAACAACAAGCCAAATCTTTCCATTGTTTTATACCAGCAGGAGGCCAGCATCCTGAACATATGAAAGCTGAAGTACATTTTTCCACTTGTTATCTTTAATCAATACCATCACACATAACATGACAACCTGGAGCCTTCCACCACCTAAAGCTACACATTATTGTGTGAAACCACACACATATGTCATCATATCAGCACACCAGCCTTTTTCCTTGTTGTTGTTTCATTTGGCTCCCCAAAGCAAGTCCTTCAGCTTTTCCTCAGAAATAGAAAAAGAAAATACAGACATTTCATTATGCCACTCACTGAAAAAGATCAGCTCCACAAATTGAGCATGCATGCACTATTGTATTTAAGAACATCAGACAATAGGACAGGTAAAGGATCTCTTGGGTTATTTAGTCTAATTTCTACCACAGTCAATGACATCATATAATCCTTTCTAAAAGTATTGTCTTTAACTGCATAGGATATTTTTGCTGCTCTCCCAGAAGTCTAGCTTAGAATTTAACTGCTTTGATTGATAGAAGCTATCTCATTTTTAGCTAAAATTGGTTTCTATCTAGTTTACATCAATTTTTTCTTGTGGCAACATTGTCGCGTAGTTTAAATAGCTTTTATTTCCCCAATCTCAGTAAACATCTCAGATAATTTTATATACGTGACAAAAATAGGCAGTGCTTTACTTAAATCGAATTTTTATATTAAATCATGAATGTGAGCCTTAAATTGAGCATTTTAAAAGATTGGATTTAACAGGACATTACCTTCAATTAAACCTTACAGTGCCTGAGCATCATAGGAAATTTTATCTTGGATTTTTTCTTTTTTCCCCAGATTCTTTCTTGTCACTTAAGAGATTAAGAAATCCTTTCTTCTTTGCACAAGTTCAATGTGCCTCCTGCTTCTTCACAAGAAAAAAAGATTCAAGAAAACGTTGCTTCCTCCCCACCCACAGCCTGGTGTCTCTCATTGCATGTGAGATATTATGTTCCCTTGCCCCCAGTTAAAAAACGTCTGTGACCCATTTTGTTTCCACAGCTGCTTCCTCATTCTTGTAGTACAGAGAAATAAACATTTAAGAGTAAGTCTGAATGAAGAAAATGTTGAGCCCAATCAGCCTTCAGTTTTCACCTCAACTATCTAATAAGTCACAATCAACAATGTTTCCAAAATAAATTATACCTTACACAATCATAAGCAAATATTTTTCAAAGCTTTTCTACAAATAACCTTTACTTGTATTTTTTCTCAGCAACTTTTCAAACAACTGTTTTTCTCTGAATAATGTTATTATTATTAGTTTCTTGGGTTTACTTTTCAAAACAATATAGAATTTCTTGTAAACAAGTACAAACCTTTATTTATTATAAGAAACAATATAGAAAAGAGAAATAGAAATGAGGAAAAAATGAAGAAAAAACCAAAGATTAATATTTCTTGTCACAATTCAGAAAATTTAATGAATTTGGGATTGAATGTGTTCTTAATTCCTTCATTTGTTCAATGCCCACTTCTGTACTCTGATGCAGTTTCCTGACCAAACAAAACAGAAGCTGCAGCTCAAATCTGAAAGAAATTATCTGGGTCAAAACACGCCCTTTGGTGGAACTCAGATGAAATTTCCACAGTTATTTGCTGTGACTCATTACCACGATATTTTAGCACCCTTGGCCCAGGAGCCTCTTGCCTAAGTTAAATGTCAGAAAGATAGATGTCTAAGCTGGAGCTAGTCATGCTAGAATCCCTTTCTACTCAGTGGAAAGAAATAGGCTCTGCCAGGGAATCTGGCCATTTAAATATCTAACTTACAGTAGAGGTACCCTGTCTCCATTTGTGGTATCTTTACATGCAGTCTGTCCAAGGTGGAATAAGTATCACATTTTACAGGTGAGGATATGAAACAGAAAGAGTGCTCCTAGAGTACAGCTTTAAGAAAAAAATCACCCAAATTACAAAGGAGCTGTGAATTCCCCAGGTCCCTGGCAAGGCACAGCATGAGCTATATGTAGAGCTTTTACAAGCAGGCTGTGCTCAGGCTGAGCTCAGTTGCCCACAGAGCCCATTTATCCTCATGCCATAAGTCACAGCACTGATCCTTATGCAAACCAGGTCCTCTGAGCATCCTGTCTGCTTGTCATTCACAAGGGCAATGGGAATAGCTGTAGCTGAAAGGACCCTTACGCTTCAGGTAAATCCATTTTAGGATGCCATAAGCACTGATTATATCCATGGTTTCTCACTGACGAGACATACAGGATCAATTTGGAGAAGGCACCAGATACTGCCTCCGGCATAAAACGTACATTTTTTGATCGTCATTTGGGAGGAGCATATAAATCAATATTTTTTCACAGTGATTTGCAGAGATTTTTAGTAGACACGAGATTGCTATGAATTAAATGCGTAAACACTGGAAGAAATTGTAGAACAAAGGATTCACAGAAAGGTCTGTATGTGTAACAAAGAATATTCTTCCTATGAAACTTCTTCCATTACACTGTTCCTAGCAGTAAAATGGACTACTTGCCTTTGGACAAGTTTTTTTAGCCTTTAGAAATCAGTAATATGAAGATTAGTTCACTGCTGCCAATCAAAAGGCACCCAAAATGTAAGTACTTGACAGCAGCAGTCTCTTTTTCTCTTGTGTGGCACATTCTGGTGATCCTGTCCAAGCTGTTGAACATGTGTCTTGACGCTTGTGACCATGGGAGTGTGTGAGAGTGCATCTGTAAAATCTATACACTTAAAGATGCTGTTTAATAAAATCACTTTCCCTTCCCACAGGGTCTCCCACTTAGTTTTGTTAGACTAATTTTCCTACAGCGGAAGTTGCTTTGCTTTGCCATTACTTTATACCCTGCCATGCAGCCCTGTTCACATTATTGCTAAATTCAACCTGAAAGGTTCATAACAGGTTCTCCAGATGTCAGCTGCTGATAGCTATTCTTTTACAGGTCACCTCTCTCACAACGGCCCAGATTAACCCCGTGTAATTTGGGGAACACTGTGAAAATGTTTTTCTGGATCCTAATTGGCTGTGATTCCCCATGCACAGGCAGCATATTCTTAAAGACTGCTACTCAGTGGCTCGAATTGACACCTAGAAATACCTCTTCTCAATGAAAATATGGTATCTGTTGGCTTACTGCATTCCAAACTGGGTGCTCAGACAGATGCTGAGCTCCATGGCAGAGGGTCTTCATTTTACAGTCAGAGAGTGGAAGGAATGTTGCAGTGACAGAGGGCTTAGGGCTTCTTGTTGTTGAGCTGAAGACATGCCTCTGAGCCTTCTGCATACATGCTGAGGTCACATGCAGTCCAAACAGTCAGGAGTGGGTGCCTGCTGACCACTCAAACCCAGGAAAGAGAATAAGGCTACAAATGATAGATGATTTTGCACTTAAAATATATATATACATTTGCATATACATATCATATACATAACTCAACAAACTCGCATGATATTGACATATAAAGGCCAATGTATGGCCCTCTTGATCAAGGCTGAACAGACTTGTTAGTCTTCTTAATAGCACATGTGGAAAAAATAAAGTCTGTAGTAAAAAGAAGAAGCTGGGAATTAGGACTTAGGAGGACCAAAACAGCTGCAGCTTCCTAAGCTCTCCTTAGGGAGTTTCCAGCTCCTCCCACATGGTTTACACAGTTCTGATAGGCTAGAAAAGTTGGTCAAAAAAGTTATTTGCACTCTTCTGAGTACATTTTTATCTCTGCATGTTTTCTGCTTAAGCTTTGGGTTTGAGCAGTTATATTTGGCCTTTACTTCAAGGCCAAAATTGATCTTGTCCATGAGTTTTATAAAACCTGCACCAGTTTTCTTCCCAGAGAGGCACTGCACTATTAGTTGCTCTAAATTTATATGAGTTAGGCAGCTAAGTAGCTATAGTATAGACAGATGAACTATTGCCAGAATAGCTCAGGACCATAACCAATGAATAATGTCCTTACCTCCACAAAAGTCATTCAGAGAATACATTAAACTCTCAAAATCAGAGCTTAAATCACTAGTATGAAATTGACAGGCTCCAGGACTGGGCTTCTGAAAATTTCATGAAGCTCAACAAGGCCAAGTCCCAGGTTCTGCACCTGGGCTGGGGCAGTCCCCAACATCAGTATAGACTGGGGGATCATCATGGGACAAAGTGATTGCGAGCAGAGAAGATTTTAGAAGTATTGCAAGTTGGATGGGGCTTTGAGCAACCTGATCTAGTGAAAGATGTCCCTGCTTATAGCAAGCGGAATGACCTAGATGACCTTTAAAGGTTCTTTCTAACTCAAACCATGCTGTAAATCTAAGATTCTACAGGAAATTCTGATTTAAGTAATAAATAAAGTCTGATGATGATTTAGCATTTTTATTCTTGAATGCTTGATCATTACTGATGTACTGAGGAAAACATATTTAAACACCAGGGTTTAGGGTTTTTTTAAAAGATCACCCTTAACTGATTGTGACTGTTATACAGGATTTAGGAAATTCTATGAATTTATGAAGTTATAAAGCAATACACTAATCAATGAGGCAAAAAATAAAGAAATTAACATTTTACAGGGAAATTGAACACTAGAAATAATACCACTTATCTGAGAAGCAGTCCATGAGATTAACACTTAGGCTCCTAAGCTTCTTAAGGCTTTTCAGAACATAAATAACTCTATGTGATCCAGAATTATTTGCTATACATGAGTTCTAAAATCTGTTTTATTGGGAGAAAAACCCACTAAAATTATTTTAATTTGCCTTTTTGGATCTAAATAAATGCTTTATCATGTATTAATTTTTTATAGTTCTCTCAGTTTCTGGATGTTAGTATCACAGAAGAATAAAATCATAGAATGGTTTGCATAGGAAGGAGACCTTGAAGATCAAGTAATGATCCCTGGCTGTGGGCAGGGACACCATCAACTAGATCAGGTTGCTCAGAGCCCCATCCAAATTGGCCTTGAAACCACCAGGGATGCAACATCCATTACTTCTCTGCGCATCCTGTTCCAGTACTTCACAGTAAGGAATTTCTTTCTGACATCTAATCTAAACACACTCTCTTTCAATTTAAACCCATTCCCCCTTGTCCTGTCACTTCATGCCCTTGTAAATAGTTTTGCCCCATCTTTCCTGTAAGTTCCCTTCAGGTACTGGAAAGCTGCAATTAGGTCACCCCAAAACCTTCTTTTTTCCAGGCTGAACAATCCCAATTCTGTCAGCCTTTCCTCACAGAAAGGTCCTTCACCCCTCTGATCAACTTGGTGGCCCTCCTCTGAACTCGATCCAACAGGTTGATGCCCTTCCTGTGCTGGGACCCCAGAGCTGGGTGCAGCTCTCCAGGTGGGGTCTCAGCAGAGCAGAGGGGTGGAATCCCCTCCCTGGCCCTGCTGCCCACGCTGCTTTGGATGCAGCCCAGGACACGTTTGGCTCTGTGGGCTGTGAGTGCCCATGGCTGGGTCATGTCCAGCCTCTCCTCCACCAGCACCCCCGAGTCCTTCTCAGCAGGGCTGCTCTGATCTGTTCATCCCCAGCCTGTGTTGATACCAGGGGTTGCCCTGACCCAGGTGCAGCACCTGGCACTTGGCCTTGTCAAACCACATGAGATTCCCATGGGCCCACTGCTCCAGCTTGTCCAGGTCCCTCTGGATGGCATCCCGTCCATCAGGTGTGTCAACTGCACCACTCAGCTCGGTGTCATCTGCAAACTTGCTGAGGGTGCACTTGACCCCTTCATCCCTGTCATTAATGAAGATATTAAGTAACACTGCTCCCAGTGCAGACCCTTGAGGGACACCACTTATCACAGATGCCCTTTGGATGTGACCATCCTACCAATTCCCAATCTACCTAACATTTCACCAGTCAAATCCATCACTTTCCAATTCGAAGTGAAAGATATTGTGGCATACTATGAAAGTACTTGCTTTCAGGCTCTTCTGCTGCTGTTCAGCTATTTGTCTGGCTTTTGTAGTGCTTTCTTTTCCTTGAGTTTGTTTTCGCTCAGAGTCCACAGAAGTGTTTCAGTACCCTGTGAACAGAGAGCAAAACAGCAGAAAGAATGCAGAATAGAATCCCTTATCTGGACCAGGTCTTTCATATTTAAATTACTGGGGCATTTAAAGATAGTATTTTAAGAGGCAATGTTTTTAAAGAACATGTAGTTCTGGAGGATCAGTCTCTCACACAGGCTAATCCTTATCTAGAGGCACTTAGAAAATTTTCAGTAGAAAACTTCACACTGGAAAAGAGAACTGCATCAAAATACGCTGTATGCTGATTTTGCTAAACTTTGAGTTTAGAAGAAGATTTTTAAAAACACACCACAGTGACCTGTCTTAACAGTTTTTGTGTTAAATACTTCACAATTTAGAATGACTTTTCAATTCAATATTTTGGATTTTTTTTTATACTAACTGTGTCATATAATGGAGGGTACTAAAAAGCTAAAGTCAAAACAACATTTCACACTGCCAAAACTGACACAATAAAACCAGACTGGCCACCTAAAATAGATGGATTTGCGATTAACCTGTTAAGAGGATAACCATTCTCCTACCCTAGTCCTCCATCACAGTCAAAAAGGTGTCAAGTTAAGTGCTACTATACTCCAGCTCCTATTTGCCCTTGTGCTACAGGCTACAGAAAAAAATACAAAAACTTTTCACAGTGTTCTTTATCTTATGTCATTATCCTTATGCTGCCTTAGGTCATTAAAATAAATGTTTTGTGCTTGGGTCCATTTATTCTATTGTCAGTGATGAATGTACCTGCTTGATTTAATTTTGTATGCATTTTATATTGTCCATTGTATGTTTTCAGGTTTATTAAATAAGTACTCCATCTTATTTCAAAAAGCTCTAAATATGATATATGTTTTATTTTTTTATTTTTAATGATCTTATTTTAAAATCCATGCTTTTTTGCTTAGCATGTGGTAAATCCTAAGTTAAACCTGACTGTATTGTTTTGTTAGTACTCGTGGATAGTTTCATATGCTCTCCATACAGAGAGGCAGGTCAAATTGTCCCATATGTCAAGAAACAAGGGCTTGGACTTATTCTTGCTTATTTTCTCGCCTCCTTTTTGTCCTTACCACAATGTAATTTAAGACTTCTACTTCCCCTCCTCATTTCTCTTCATGTTGCTTCAGCCAACTTCTTCCAAAAAACAACTTATTTTTTTCCCTGAAAACAATACTTTCACCCGCTTGTCAAATCTCACACTGAGACAAGTCACTGATAAAGGGAGAGTTACTCTGACCCTTAAAGTTCTGCTGGGGAAGGGCAGGACAGTGCTCTGCTGAAACCCCATGAAAACTGCCTCTTTGGTCTTTCTTCATAAGAACAGAAGTGAACCCTGCAGGTCTTTCTTCTTCAGGCAGCTCTAATTGGTACCTGAGCTGGGAGACAGATACACACACTTGGCCCTATTTATTCTCTTCCTCTACCTACCTACCTATCCCTACCTATGCCCCTAAATACAGCATCTCTTTTCTCTGGTGTCTGATATAAGGAAGATCTCATTTGCCCTCCCGACTTGGAACACAACCCTTGCATCAAACAGCAACACTGAGAGTATTTAACCTCAACTCCAGGTCACAACACTTCACCATCAAGTCAATACCCCAAGATTGCCTTTGGGATTGTAGGGAGTCTTCCCTCCATAATGGAAGGCAAAACCAGGAGAGAGTTTGAAAATCATGTGCTACAGCAGACCTATACACCAAGAACACTAATAACTTAGAGATGCTAAGTATGTGTATAGGTGGATGCACATACTATGTAGATTGTACAGAAAATCTAATAAAGATTATGCTAGACCACAGTTCTAACTCAGTGTCCAGGAAATTCTTCCTGATATTCACCTCAAGTGTCTTGTTTCTCAAAAGTATGGCCTTATGTGGAGACTGCATAGAGTTACACCTTTAAAAAACCCAACAGAAATGAGAGCAGCTTCTAGTCAGAAATTATATTAGCAAGAAATAAATATTTTTGCAATTACATTCCAAAAGGCTCCTCCTATTTCTTTAATATTTTTGAGATTTTTTTCTTAATCCCTCCAATTTTTGAAGAGGATATGAAGATATTAGAAACAGGGTGCAACCTAATTAAAAAAATATGCAATAGAATTCCTGTAGGAAAAAATATTCTGCATCAGAATTGCTAAATCGTAAGAAAATTCATTGAAAGATGTATTAGCCTGAAAGACCTGAGGTTAAACAACGGTTTGCCTCTGTCCTGGCAGTATGTTGTGGCGAAAACAAGATTGGTTTCAAGCTGTCTAAGCACACCTATTGCAATAGCCAGGTGGTAAATGATGTTATTTCTAGGAGATCCTTCTGAAGATCACACCAGGAACACACCAGATGCAGCTCCCATTAATAGAGATGGGAGCTCACCAGCCAGATAAAGAGAGGGATGATTCTATTAAGGCTTTTGCTTCTCATTTACTTTCAATCTCACATATCACACTTCCTGGTCCTCTTTCTCATAGTATTTGTGGAGAAGCTCTTTGTTTAACAGAAGAGAACGGCCTTGAAATCTCTAGAGAAAAGTTGAATTATTTGATTTTCCAAACTATTTTTTCAGGCTTATTTTAAAAAATATTTGGATGAAGTTCAGCGTTTACGTCTCAAGTCTTGTGTGGACACACAAAGTGAATTGAAATTCTGACCTCTGTAGTTCACCCATCTGCTGAACACACTGGTTTTATCAGAGAATTATTTTAATAAGCTGAGAAAACAGGATCAAAATCATCTTTATAGCTTTGCTCTCTACTCATCTCCATTGAAAAGTTCTGATGAGGCCATAATTCTCCAAAATTCTTGCTTAAGATAGCATTTCAGGTATTTAATAATACTTTGAAAACTTAGATTCCTGTTGGCTCCACTTTGCATTTCTTCTATTATGCACAGAAATATCTTAAACTCATTTACCAGCTGTGCTATATGGTGCTGAGTTGCACAGGATAACCATACAACAACTTTAAGAGTGTATTTTCTTACTATCCTGAATTTATCTAGGAAAGTGACAACATTGCTGATATTTCTGATTGGTGAGAGCATTAAGCTTTGACAGGTGCTTGCACTTTGTCTAAGGTTTCAAATATTTTGAGACAACTGCAAACCTATCTCAGTTATTATCAGGAAAAAATCATGATTGGCAAACAGTACCCTGATATTTGCTGTAGATGATAATGAGGTATCATTTGAATAACCCCCATCTTACTGATAATGAAATGGCATGAAAAGGGGCTGGCAGTACTGAAAGATGTTTCAGTAAACCAAACTATTGCAAAACTGAAGAAAAGAGTTTTTGTACCAAGCACAGGAGTGCTGACTTTAAAAAATAAGTTAACATTAAGAAGGCTTTAAGTTGTTTGGAGAGATCTGCAGGCTTACACGTCTAAGGAATACTTAGTAAGTATCTGAAAGCTAACCCAAGTTATTTTTAAGCCATACAGAATTGCAGAGGGTTGTGACTATTTTATTGCAACTCCAGTCAGCAACTTGGATTAGACATCCATTCTATATAGTGTTGTTTGTGTCTGGATTACTCTCTAGATGAAGTGTTCAGACAGACTTGTACATTTGTCAGCTCTGCAGGGACAGCTCAAGTAGAAGGAAAAAATAAAAAGTACTAGTTATGTGGTCAGAGTCCAAAGTCTGTAAAAACTGTTTTGTTGGACATTTCTGTCAGTGTGTCATAACACGTCATCTCTCTTGAGGGGATATAACTCCTGGAAGCCTCATAAGATGTCAAGGCCCAAACAGTAACTTATTTTTTCTTTATCAGTAGAAATACCAAGTTATAACAAGTACCTGTGTTGCAGGCCAAAAGATGATCTTTATTTCAGCAAGGCAAGAGTTTCTCATTTCTGCACATGAGCACTCTGACCTAACACAAAATATTTCTACAATTACCACCATTCAGAGGTCTGTTCTTTTCAGATGCCCCTTTCTGAAGATACTGACCTAAAGAGAGGAGCAGAAGTCAGAGGTTTGTTTTTATTGCTTTTATCGCTTTTTATCGCTACAGAAGAGCCAACAGAGCTAGTGTAATCAGACTACTATCCATCATTTGGGTAATTAATTTGCACCATCATCTTCAAAATTTTCCTTGAGAACCCTTCCAAAAGTCTGACTCAATGTTGTCCTACAGGTCCATGTAGACTTCACATACGGACCAGCAGCAGACTTCCGAATTCACTTTGGGAATCAGGAGTCCATACAAAAAATCAGAGTGCTTTTAGAAGCAGCACTGCTACCAGCAAAGCCTGAGTACCAACGTGTGATTGTCTGTAAACACCACCCACGCAAGTTCAGGTGTGTTGCTGCCTGTTCTGAGCTTCCCCTCCCCCTCCCAAAGACACGTGCTCCTGCCCATGTGCTCCGAGCTCCTTTGATCCAAGCGCGAGCAAAACCAAATGTAACTCAGACTCTTTAGCAGTGTCTGATTGGCCGGTCACCCCGGGTCCGCCCCCCAGTCCTCCCCTTTCCCCTTCTCCCAATAAAAGAGATCATAGAGGGCGGCCCCGCCCTCTCTTGGGTCAGCTGTCTTCCTGTGAACTTCTCTGGTTGTCTGTCTCATTTGAGAGCTTCTAACTGCAGGAAATTGAGTGAGCAGGGAGCTATATTTCTCCCTCTTTGCTTCTGCTGATGGTATTTGCTTTGCAGCTGATACAGGTACTGATTTTAGAGCTACTAAAGTGCTAGATCGCCCGTGCTACCTCTCTAGGCTGCTCGAGGCTTTCTAAGGCATTGATTTACAAGCGCTAGCCGGTAAAAAGCTGAAAAGATACCTTCCATACAGGTGTAAGTAGATGCATATGTCTTTTCCCGCCTCTGATTCTTCATATCAGATAAACAAAATGAAAACAAAGCAAAACACAAGGAGACAAAATGCAGGAAAATAGAAAGGAATTCAATGTCCATGGAGACTTCTATAGTACATCCCGCTAATCCAATAATGCAGATATAATTTTAATCAGTTATCCATTTTTCAGACAGTTGATTAATAAGCAATAATATTAGCTGAGAAAAGGTCTGTGCACATCTTTTTATTGTTTCTTCTTTTTTTGGTTATTTTTTCCCTAAGTTTAAGTCAAAGGCCTAAATATTACTTTGATATAATACCTTGTATTTAATTATTAAAAGGTTTAATAACATCACACTGCATCCAGTCACACCAAAACAAGAATCTTCATGTTCATACATAGATTTACATACTTTGCAATAACACAATTTTTCATAGAAAATGAATTACAACAAAAATGTAAGAGAGGAAAATGCTACAGAAGTCTTTTCTTCCAGTAATTCAAAATTTGATGTCTGTAGGTGAAATTATACTGTCACAAACAACTGATATTTCTGTCTCTTATCAGTGACAGGAAGTAGTTATAAGAAAAGAACACCAAGCAAATCACTTCAGATTCCATTCTTTCACTCATATTATATAAAGCCATGAGTGTGAGTGTGAAATGTTTTCATAACTTGTTCATCATCTGGCCTTTGGGGTTTGCTCTGCTGACAAGGGTTGAGTGATACTTTTTTATTATTATTTTGTGCTACATATTTTCAAGCAGTATTGCTGTCAGACAAAATCATTGTTTTTAATGGAACTTTGAAAAAAGAAATATTTCAAAAATATTCTATTATTGAATACAAAAGAAAATAAAATATTAATATCACAAATTCTTAATTTTTGTTCACTTTCTTTTCTTTTTTTCCCCCAATTCTCCTTCATATTCATATGAAATAGGGTAGGAAAAGCTAAAATAATGCTGAGAAAAAAACTTTGATGCAATTAATTATTTATTGTCTTTCAGTGGCACAGAGCATCATGCAATTTTCCTTTTACACTGTATTTATAGATGTCCTTGAATTTAGAAGTCCGACCTAATGAACATACAGCTAGTGGCTTGCATGGGGCTGTTTATTTGATTGTGACACTCAAAAGATTTTTCTGGGGGGATTCCTATGCCTCTGAATAAATAATTATTACAGAGTTTCAGCTATTTTGTACAGGTACGTATGAAACTGACAACAAACCCAATGTTAGTACCTGTTGATGTAGATGGGAAGAGAATCTGCAAGTGTTCTTTCTTGATTGGCTGCTGCTTTGGTTTAGGGGTATTTTTCAGGGTCTCAGATGGTAAAACCCCACCATCTTAGATGTCCGTATCTTCTAATGTACAAGATGTGTTCATATTGTATGTAGGATATGTGTATGGTGAATGACATAAAAAGCAGTGGGTTCCTCCTCATAGTCTGGAAGGTTTACGGATTGAGACATGGCACTTTGGCCAAATGGCTCCTGGGTCAAATCTGGTACACCTCTGATCAGTTTAAATACTGACAAAATGAGATAGTGTCTGACTGCTGCCATCCAGGCACATACATCTTAGAGCCTGCACAACCTGCTAATTATTTCATTAAAAACCACTAATCAGATAAATCTCAAGTGAGGAAAAAAAAAAAAATTCTGTCTGGTAAGGATGCCAGTCCCTGGTTAAAGATTTTTAGAGGCACCTCATACTGATTTATGACAAAAACTTTGTTTTCTTTCATATCTTTCTTTCTTTCAGTGCTACTCTTAACCTTCATGTTAGGAACAGAAATTCGTGTCTTGATTTAGTTTCCTGTTCATGGGCACCTCATGCCTTTTGAGACTTCCCAGCTGTTTAAAACATTTGCATGAAAATAACAAATATTACAACCTAATGAGACTTTCCAAGATCTGTTGGGCATTTTACTATGTGTGGATATTTGCAAAGAGGTTCATACATAATTCATGAGTACATAAAATGATCTTATTTACTGGTTAACACACCCAACAAACAGCTGGACTGTAGTTGCAGGCTTATAATTGATATTCTTAGCACTTGTAAGACAGACTCCTGCTGAATCTCTGCTGGCCAGGCATCAGGCACTCATTAGTCAGGTGAGGAAGTATCAGTCTCCACAGCATTTGGTCTGATCTTTTACCTTGCTGACTTGCCATCTCCCAGCTCTCTCCTTTTTCACTCTCAGGTTTTCATCAGTCTGTCCACGTGTTTCTCTCTGGAGACTTTTATCTAGCAACTACTTCTTAAGCTAATTATTTTACTTCTGTGATTTTATTTTACTTAACACAGACTCATAGAATCATAGAATAGTACTGGTTGGAAGGGTCCTTTAATGATTTTCTAGTCCAAATTGCATTCAACTAGATCAAGTTGCTCAGACCCCCATCCAGCCTGACCTTGAATGTTTCCAGGGATGGGGCATCTTCCATTTCTTTGGACTACCTGTTCCAGTGCCTTACCACCCTCATTGTAAAAACAATCTTCCTCATATTGCATCTATATCAACCCTCTTTTCCTTTAAAGCCATTACCGCTTGTCCTGTTGCCAGGATGAACCATCCCAACTCTCAATCTGTCTTCACAGGAGAGCTCTCCAGCCTTCGATCACCTTTGTGTCCCTCCTCTGGACTCGCTCCAGCAGGTCCATGTCCTTTGGGGCTGCAGAGCTGGGTGCAGCTCTCCAGGTGGGGTCTCACCAGAGCAGGGCAGAGGGGCAGAATCCCCTCCCTGGCCCTGCTGGCCACGCTGCTTTGGATGCAGCCCAGGACACAACTGGCTTTCTGGGCTGTGAGCTCACATTGCTGGCTTATGTCCAGCCTCTCCTCCACCCCTTCTCAGTAGGACTGCTCTCAGTTCATCCTGCAGCCTGTGTTGATACTGAGGATTGCCCTGACTCAGGTGCAGGACCTTGCTCTTAGCCCTGGTGACCTTCAAGTTCCTGAGGTTCAAACGGACCCACTTCTCAAACTTGTCTGCCAAACAGCCACTTAGACCCTCATCAGATTTAGAAAAGCCCTTTGACAATTTCAGAGCATGACACTTTGATTTCAGACTAGTAGTAGCAAACTATCAAAGCCCTTTTTTGTTGGTAACATATCCAGATAGTTCTATATTTCATGCTGCATGCAGGGAATGTGATGGGACCATGCCACATTGCTCAAACTGAGAGCAATATGGAGAATACTTTGCCATTTCACAAATTGTGCAAGATAGCCTATTTTTGAAGAATTACATATTTTTGTTGTTGTCTGACATTATGTAATGTCTGGCCTTTTATTTTACAAGCCCTGTGGATAGGGGCTCAGATAAACACCTGTGGCAATCATGACTAAAGCGGATCTCTGACTGCTGTTTTGCTAGTTGGAGTTCTTTAGGGACACGATTTTGTAACATTAAGGTAACCGGGAGCCTTACCTCCCATTTCAACAGGGATGTGATCAAGCTGCATTAAGCTGCTGGAAACAAACATGGCCAGGAAGACATACGTAAACTTAAAATGGACCTCTCATTATCAGTTAGATTTCTCTCAAAATATTGCCTGTACTCAGCCCTATTTGGGACAACATGTTTGCAACCGGGCATTTTAATGCAGTCCTTGTCCAGGTGACTTCCCACTGACTTAAAAAGAAAAACCACTTAAAAACCATGGGATTTGAGGAATATTGCAAGTTAGTAAATGTTTTGTGAAGGAATGTGTGCGGCTTTTGGAAATGTCAATGATTTCCCCAATACAGAGGCTATAAGGTGGATATTTTGAACAGAGTGGATGCTAAATTATGATCAATTTTCTAGGTTTCTCCTTGAATTTGAGATTCCAGGCACTAAGAACTGTAATTAAATCCATCTTAATAGGTTCCGACATATTTGTTTGACTCCACACTATGGTCTATTTTCCAGAGAAGATTAGGGTAATAACATTTTTTTTTAATATTAAGCTTTCAGATTACCAATTGTTCACTCTAATAGTAGCATGTAATTGAAATTCTCAAGGATCACCTCCTTTAATCACAGAGCACATTTGATTTTTATATTGTGTGAGTGTGTAGGCAGTTGGTATATCAGCATCCAAACAACAATCTCCTTTGCAGTGACAGAGAAGTTGCCTTCTCTTGGCACAGTAATGGACACAGTGACTAAACACAAATGATGCAGTATATTTGACAGTGAGTGTTATTCAAGAGAACACAGTTCCTTAGACGTGTTTGAAAAGTTTTTCTCATTATTTTTGCTCTGGCATTTTATGGGACACTCTTTTCAAAAACATTCCCACCTAAGCACTGGCTGTCACTTAACAAAATAAAAGAAGAAGGGAAAGAAAAGAGGAAAAAAAAGGAAGACATATCGAAAGATTAGTTTACTGTAAGAAATACAACAAATGTAGTCCACAGTTTCCTAATACCTGTCTCCACCTTGAGTGAAATGCAGACATGTAAGATTTAGTTATTTAGTATCTGTCAATGTATTGAGTTTGCGTGGCAAGGTTTTGGGGGGGTGGGGGGGGGGGGGGGGAAGAGGGGGATGAGGAGGGGCTACAGAAGTGGCTTCTGTGAGAAGCTGCCAGAACCTTCCCCCATGTCTGACAGCCACTGCCAGGAGATTCAAAGAATGACCCACCACTGGCCAAGTCCAAGCCAGTCAGTGACAGTTGGTAACATCTTTTGGATAACGTGTTTTAAAAGGGAAAAAAAACCCAATCCCAAATTATTGTGCAGATGTAATTGTGGCCAGAAAAGAGAGGAGTGAGAATATGTGAGAGGAACAACTCTGCAGACACCAAAGCCAGTGGAGGGGCAGGAGGTGCTCCAGGTGCTGGAACTGAGATTTCCCTGCAACCTGTGGTGTAGACCATGGTGAGGCAGCTGTGGCCTGCAGCCTTGGAGGTCCATGAGGGTGCAGAGTTCCACCTGCAGACCGTAGAGAAGACCCATGCTGGAGCAGGTGGATGAACAAAAGAAATCTGTGACCCTATGGGAAGCATGCACTGGATCAGGCTCCTGGAAGGGACATGTGGATCCTTGGAGAGAGGAGGCCATGCTGGAGCAGGTTTTTTGACAGGACTTGTGACCCTGTGGAGGACCCACACTGGAGCAGCCTGTTCCTGAAGGACTGTACCCCATGGAAGGGGAGCGGTGCTGGAGGAGCTCTTGAAAAGCTGCAGCCCATGGGAAGGACCCACATTGGAGAAGTTCATGGAGGACTGTTTCCTGTGGGAGGAACACCATGCAGGAGAAGGGGAGGGACTCCTCTCCCTGAGGAAGAAGCAGTGGCAAAAACAACGTGTGATACTGACCATAATCCCCATTCCATCTTCGCATGCCAGGGAGGAGGTAGAGCTGGGAAGGAGGGAGGGGTGGGGAAAAATGGTTTTAAAATTTGTTTTACTTCTCATTTTACTTCTGCTTTTGATTGGTAATAAGTTCCCTAAGTTCAGACTGTTTTGCCCATGATAGTAATTGGTGAGTGATCTCTCCCTGCTCTTATGAGCCTTTCATTGTATTTTTTCTCCCCTGTTCAGTTACGGAGGGGGAGGGATAGGGTGGCTTTTGTAGGTATCTGGCCTCTAGCTAGGGTCACACCGCCACAGTCTCAAAACAATATCACCACACAGTCATCCAAAAGTAGACAAAAATAAAGCACAAAAAGACCTTCCGGATCACCATTTACTGCAATTAGGTAATTCTGGCTTACATCTTAATCTTGCTGCTGCAAAAATCTCCCTTCGACTCAGAGAAGGACAAGATATCTGCTCACAGTGAAGGCAAGGAAAGCAGCCACAGAGTGAGTTACTTGGATAAATATTTCAGACTGTATTTTTGGAAGCTGGATGTTTGTAAATATCCTCAGTTCAAGAGAGGTCTGCCAGCTACACACACAGGACATTTATTTACACACACATAGGACAAAAATCCAATCTCACACTAAGATCATCCTTTTCAATCATAAGGTGAGTGGAGTGCCAGTGAAGCATGAATAGCAGTGCAACATCTACCAAAGCATGACTGCTCTGCAGGGCATGGGAGAAAACTAATCAGAGGACCAATGACTTCATCACAGGATTCCCTGCTCATCCTTCCAGAGAACAAAAGTTAAATCCGTGATCAGATGCTTATTTCTCTTGGTGAAGAGAAATTTAATTAGGCACAAGAAATGTAATATTTTTCAGTGGAATAAAGAGAAAATGTTTCATCACAACAAATAGTACCTGGAAAAGGGAATACTTAGGAGAAGGGCCTGCTCAAGGCTTCTGAACAACATATGCAAAGTTTAATTTTGCATGGCCAAAAATGAGGAAAGCCATGAGTTTATCTGGCCACGAGGAAGGCCAGATTTGTGTGTTAACAATCTGTACTCCCTACAAGGATTTCGGGACCAAAGGCACTAGCAGGCTCCTTAGACAAAATAATACATGGGTAGGTACTATGCCCAGCTTGATTCTGTACTTCTGCCAGTGCTGAACAGCTGCCAGCTCTCTCTGATACATGACATTCTTCATGGATAAAGAGGAGAGTCCCAGACTCTTGCCCGGGGTGGGCTGGCTTGTCTGAGACAAGCTTTTTATGAGAGTCTAAATCTTGCTGATTTTCATGAAAACTGTAACAGCTTTTCAGGTCAGTCTCTACCCCTCATTCTCATAATATCTAGCAGTTTTCTATTTCCTTTTCCCCTGAAAGTCATGATAGCATCAGTGATAACAGCAATTGAACAGAAACTCAGAGCTCTCAGTGAGGAGACAGAAGCAAAAACTGAGTTCATCCTCCACATCAGAACTTCAACCTAAATTCAGTCTCTGTTGAAGCATTGCACTAGTATATCTCAGATTAGATATCCACCCTTGTCTTTCTTCTGCTTGGCAATATTGCCAAGATTTGTCAGCAGCAGCATTGGAAACCAAGTGCAGAAGCCAAGGATATTAGGCAGCACCGGAATGGTTTGAGAAACTTAGGGCAAGCAAAGAAGGAGGACTGTGCATCCCCCAGGAGGTATCTGAGGTGCTTGCTAACTCTTCTCATGGTCTTCAAAGAATCACTAACTTTAACGTCCTCAAGTACTAGATAACAATGAAAGAATAGCCTTGCTTTTGCTTCCAAGTATCTTTGTTCTCAGGTGTTTATGTGGCTATGTAGTTGTATAGTCCCATGTAGCTACATCATTTGATCTTATCATAGATCTCTCCCATTTGGTAAAAATGGATAGAACGTGGTGTTAAGTTACAGAAGTTGCTTTTCCTTTTGTCCTTATCATTGGAGTCTAATGAGGAAGCTTGTGATTAAGGAAACTAGGAGGCAAGCAACACACTTCAGGTATTTCACCCAACGTGACCCATTCACGTCATGATGAGATGAAACTGATGAGCTTAGAATTAAATGGGAGAACTACTTTTGTTTTCCAGATGTTATTTTTCTGGGTGGCCTCCAGAGCTTTGAAGGGCATTTTTCTCATAGACAAACAATTTTCTGCTACAGATGGTGCTTTTAACTCTCCTAAGTCAAAAACTGACAACAATCCTTAGAGAGGCAGCTCTATTAGAGGGGCAGTTGCTATTTTCACAGATTTCCATTCACCACTTCAAAATTTCAGGTAAAGCAACTTCCCACAGGTCTTAATTTTGGCAGTTAGTTGTTACAACAAACTTTAAACCTATTTAATTTATGATATATTTAGAATATTAATTTATTCCTGGGGGCATGATTTTTAGCTAGTAACAAGTTTATGCCTTTAATACTGCATAGACATATATAAAAAAATATTTTCCTTACAATTTGTCTGCTCTTTCTTTGCTGTGACCCACCACTCTCTCTCAAACTTTTGTCCAAACCATTTCTAGTTGGCTCTGCCTAGAATCTAATACTTTGAGCCAAGAAAAAAAGAAACAACAATGATGAAAAACATGCTCAGGCAAAGTCTTTCAGACTGTGAAAGAATGAACATAAGAAATGACTTAGAAAGAATGCAGTGCCTGGAGAATTAAATTAGAAAGGCACTGAAATATATTTTCCATACAAAAACATTTTGAGAAGAAATAAAATGGTTCATGTGAGGAAATCTTAATGAAGAGAAGCAAAATTAATTATTTAGACAAACAAAAAGAAAATCAAAGTAAAATATACGGGGTCCTTTAGTGTGAGCAATTTATTCATAAATAGACATATGTTCAGAGACTGTTTGTCCACATTGGATTTGTGCAACTCCATTCTATTTGGCGAGATTTAGAGTTTAAATGAAGAACACATACAGCAGTTTCATCTCCAGCTCTGTGCAAGCATAACCCAGAATAGAGATACCTCAGCTTTACTTGGGAGCTGTGCTTGGGAGTTGTGCTTGGGAGTTTGGGTGCAGACTACAATGCCTCAGATGAGAGCAGCGTATTTCTGCTGGTTCTGAAATTTCATCACTTTGTACTATCTGTATCCAGGCATAGTTTCTGAGACCAGGTAATATTATTTGACATAGATTTGAATATATTCTCATGGATTATTAATGTCTGGCAAATATTTTAAGTGCAGTTTGTAGGTACTAAATTTAATTTTAGTCAGAGCATATGTGATGGAGTGTTTTCTTCCAATTGGTTACATGGAAATTGAAATTTTCATCAAGAATGCAGCTCACCTGTCCCCTGTGATGCTGAGATTATACACAAATGGAGCAAACTAAAATTAGCAGATAGCCATACATTAGCTGTTAAGTGAAGAGAAGCATCCCTTAGGATTTCCAAGAGGACAATCTGCAGTCAGTGCTCTGCAGCTCTCAGACTCTGCAAAAGTATGATAATATATGTGAATATGAAAAAGAACATATCTGGATTGTGATCTTTTCATCCCTTCTCTGCTGTCAGGACCACTGTTACCACACCTCAGTGTCACGAGGTGAAAGAGAATAGTTCATTAGATTTCTAGGGCAAAAAACAGGCTAGGAAAAGAGTGGATGAGCCCAACAAATATCTTTATGAGGCCTCTTCTTTGCTAGTGGAGCAAGGATGGTGAAAACTAAATGGTTCTCTAATGTAATCATCTTTATGTAGGATCAGGAAAGAAATATTAATTTTAATATTTTAAATCTCCATTAACATCTGTGGGGATTGTGATCTATCTGGGGCAAACAGTTGTTCAGTCAAGCCCTCATTGGGGAAGGAAGAAAGCCACAAATGCCAGCATCAACGAGCATTTTGCCTGAGGAAGAACATAGATGATGTTTCCTCCGGATGTGAAAGGTTCTGAGCATTGATGAGTGAGACCAGACCTATACAAAAGAAAGAAACCTTGATCCATTCAAAATGTTCTCCAAGTCCTTTTTTTATACCTATTTCTATATCAGCACAAGGACTTCATATATCAGGAGCTGAACTGCAGTCTTTAGCCTGCAAGACTTGGTGACAGAACACTCTTAAAAGTGTGTTTTGTATTTGTGGAGTGAGTTAATACCTTCTTTGGAGAGTTTTACCTGCCCTTTATCTGGCTTGTAGGTAGAATTTTATTGCAAACACTCTTGGCATTTTTTTGATCTTTTCTGCCACCCCAACTTTCTCTTCCATGATAAAAAGTCCTTCGTCAACTCATCTTTCCTGTTCTTCATGCTATTTCCTTAAGCCCTGTTCTTTAAAAGTTATTACAGTTCTGAAAACCAACATAATACAGTTAAATGGATCTGAATTCAGACTTCCTGTGAAGCAAATCTAGCTCTTCAAATCAATTAACTCTTTCTTTTCTTATCTTATCCTTTTTAAAATACTTTTTCTAAGGAATCTCTTAGGCAATCTGGCTTTTATTCTATGGCATGGAAACTCTAGTTTTCTGTCTGCAGTTTTAGCCACATCCATAAGTTTTGTTGATTTTGAATGAAGTATCAGAAACAGCCTGTAAACAAAGGAGTTACTGGAGCAATTTTCACAAACATCACATTTTACAACATTGTCATTTCCAAGAGCATACTTTTAATCACATGTTTATTCTAGATTAGAAACATACTTGAAAGGACAATCCCCCTTCCAGCTGAAAGATTGTAACTTACAATGATTCAGTACACATACAGAAGGATGTGTTAAAGGCAGAGTAAGATCACCTTTCATTTTGTTATTCTTTGCTTAACATATTCCCTGTAGCTCTAATGTGGGTTTTTGTGAATCTGTGTGACAGGCTTTAATTATTTTAACAATGATTTCTGTTATTCAGTTTGAAAAAACCTTATTTAATTTTTGATCAGTACACAGCAATTTTTCACAAATATTTTAATTATCCTTACAACAGGCCAACCTTATGAAAAAGTAATTGATTACCTGATTTTTGTCATACCAAGAGGCCATGGAATTTTACTGTCCTATTGATTAAGGACTTTGGTTTTCTGTACAACACAGGTTCCTTTTATTTCCTGCCTCCAGCCAACACAAGGTACAAGAAAGCAGAGATAATACCATTTGTTGGTGCTATCCAACAAATTTATTTTTAAAATCAAGTTATAAAAAATAATTTTGATTCTTATTAAATTAACTAGGAAGAGGAAGGGAACCTCATGTATTTTATCTCCCTCAATGAAACACAATTCAAATTTGTACAGTTTGTGACCTGTAAATGGAGTGGACATGTTTGTCTGTTTTGGTAATGTATTGGTACCAAGGAATGCCAGCATCCACCTATGTCACAAGAACTGGAAAGCACGGGTGATACAGAATGCTACATGGGAAATTTGAGATAAAGATAAAAATAATAATTTCTGAGTAACTTTCAGAGTACTGCTAGCTAACAAGTGGCTGACTCCTCTCTGAAGTGCATTCTTTGCTGCTGAGAGTGCAGCTCTCTATTTAAGAAGTCCTAGTAATGGTTTCAGATTATTTTGGGCTGTTCTCTTCCCCACCACTGAACCTGGTTTCACACTGTTGTAATTCAAGGAAGCCTCTTGTGCTTTGCTTAGACAGTTTTAGACAGAAGAGAGATTCAGAAAAAAATTAACCCAAGCTGAGCATGGGAACATTTCCTCTACTGTGTTTAAAATCTGATTTCTCCTTACCTCATACTTCTCAGTTGTCTTCTTTTTTAGCCTCAGAGAAGACAAAATAGGGATGTGAATAGAACATTTTAGTCTACCCCTGCTTTAGTGAACATAAGATTATCTAGTTATAACTCACAGCAGGAAAAGTTTGGGCTTTCAGCAAGTTTAGGAAAAATTACAAAGGTTTATTTTTTATTTTTTACTGTAACCAAGTGTTATTGTAGAATTGGCTGGGAAATAATGAATAAGATGTTTGCAAAAAGAATTTTAAATACTTCTTTAAATTTATCTACTGGAGGAGTTCAATAAATTTGCATCACATACACACAGAAATTAAAACTGCCTTCTGTCTGGGAAAATAAAAATGAGGTCCAGCCATTTCTAGACATGGTTCTTCACTTTGTGAGAAAAACAACAACACGATAATTTTGATGTACTGGACTCTACAGTATGGAACTGAATACCTGTAAGAGGGACATGGATGAATCAAGGATTCTTCTCATTCCTGCAGAGGGCTGATGTGTTAATCTTGCTTGCATAAACACAATTCTCTGATTAAAGTAAAACCCCAGGGGTACCATGATGTATTGAATGGAAGAACGAAAGTTCTGCCTTCCAGCTGGAGTAATACAGCTATTTATTAACCAAAGATTATATTTTCCTTTTTCCTTTGCCAAGATAATGATTGTAGCCTCCTAGCAAGATGAATAATCAAATGATGACATAGGCATTAATTTCACAATATGGTACTATCCAAGAATACTCCTAAATGCATTAATAAAGCATCCTCCTCCTTCTTTTCTTTTGCTAAGCTGAAGGAAAACATCTGAGAAATAGCACTGGTGTGTGTCTCTACAGATAATTTTATATCCTGGTTGTTCTGACACAGAAGATGAATAAAACAGCATTTTCCCCCACAGAATTTTTATGTTTATAAATGTATAATTATAAGAAATCTAAGAAATATGTCTATAGTGCTATGGATCATATTTAATGAAGAATTGATCTTGCTTTTAAGAAAGTCCTAAAACTAGAGTTTTTCCTATAAAAGCAAAATCTGTCGTCCTACCTTAAATGGTAAACAATAGAGGCTGTAATGATTCATCCTTTCTTCAGTTTCATTATTGCCTTCCAGCTTCCAATCTAAAAGCTCTTAGCATCATAATTACCTCTTCTGGCTTTTGCAAAATGTCATGGCTCCTGTTTAACCAATGGATCACATCACACGGGGCTGCAGGTTCACTTTTGAACACTGTATTAATAGCTGAAATATCTGACAGGCTGAATTAAAAGCTTGGCAACAAATTGGTCTCCCTTTTCACCTTTCCTGGATTTGCTGTTATTTTGGGAAGCAAGAAGGAGATCTAAAGCCACATATACCTGTATCCAAAGACATGCCTACTAAGAGTGATCTTAATCTGAGCCGTTCAAGCCCTTTTCCAGACACCTAAACCCTATACTTAACTTGTCACTTTGTTACATTGTAATTAGTCTTAATCATTCATAGCTTTTGTATGCATGGTGGCCTCACATATAGAAGTAAATTTTGAAGGCAGAGGTTAAATGCCATTAAATAAACTGCTGTATCTGAATAAGAGAGAAAAAACTTCCAATGACAGACCTCATACGGGGATTCCAAAGAAGAGTAAGTATGGCTATCTTTTCCAGCTGTGTCAAGTAGAATAAAAAATAAATTTTTACCAACAGAATTGTTATTCTCCCTATATTCAACATTTCATTCCACTGGGTTGCTAGGGCATCTATCTGACTTTCACTCTTCCTCTTTTCCCCCTAACCTTATGAAATCTTTTCTGAGTCCCTTAGAAACTCACATTACCTCTGTGCAATTAGCAGCCATGCCAGCCTTTCAGTGTGGTGAGTCTGATGTTATTCTTCCCTAACATCTGCTGCTCAGCCTTTCATCATGTGTGTATATGTATCTTAAAGTTCTTCATCTGTTCACAGGCAATTT
The DNA here is from genome assembly GCF_020740725.1 of Corvus hawaiiensis. Lineage (NCBI taxonomy): Eukaryota > Metazoa > Chordata > Aves > Passeriformes > Corvidae > Corvus > Corvus hawaiiensis. The sequence continues at coordinate 48,507,859 of NC_063216.1, forward strand.
TTTTCGGCTACCTTGAATAAACAAAGAGCTGTCCTCCAAGGATAGGCAAGCTGTGTGAATTGTCACTTTCTCTTAGCAAAGAGCTCTTTTCCAAGATCGGAACATTTTCTGTGTGCAGAATCTGTATTTCATCCCTGAGAAAAGCCTTCTAACATGAATATAATTATGAAATTTTGGTTTCCTATCCTCTTCATGGAAGAGGATAATGTGTTGATGAGGTACTTCAAACTCTCTGTGGGACTGGCAGCACGACAGACTGTGGTCATCTAGAAAGAACATGTTGGGGAAAGAGAGAACAAAAACTACTCATCAGTGTACTGATTTGATCCTTGATATGGCCAACACTGTGATCACACAAAATTGCAAGATTAGAAACCAAATGAAAATCAAAATTAAAGCTTAAAAATTGCTCAGTGGTTTGTGATCTGTACAAGTAAACTAAAAAATACATTTTTATGCTAATATTTGAGAAAAGTTAAGGTTAACAAGTTTAAATCATTCAAAGAAAAGCCAATTTATTAATGGAATAAAAATGAAATCACATGCATGCTCTACTAGATGATTGTGGGGTAAAAAAAATCACATTTCCTATTAGATATTTACCCTCTGATAAAGAATGTGACTGGAATTGGGAGTTTACCAAAATATTTGTAAAAGCATCAGGTGATTTACCTGGAGTTCTGCATCCTGCTCTGGGGTCTGCAGCACCGGAAGGATATGGACCTGTTGGAGCAAGTCCAGAGCAAGGCCACATAGACAATTAGAGGGATGGAACTCCTCTCCTATGAGGAAAGGCTGAGAGAGATGGGATTGTTGAGTCTGGAGAAGAGAAGGCTCCAAGGTGATCTCATTCCATCTTTCCAGTACCTGAAGGGAGCCTACAAGAGAGTTGGACAGGGATTTTTACAACAGCACGCAGTGACAGGACAAAGGGGAATGGCTTCAAACAGAGAGTAGGTTTAGATTAGATGTTAGGAAGAAATTTTTTACTGTGAGGGTGGTGAGGCACAGGAACAGGTTGCCCAGAGAAGCCCCATTCCTGCAAGTATTCAAGGCCAGGCTGGATGGAGTCTTGAGCAACCTGGTCTACTGGAAGGTGTCCCAGCCCATGTCAAAGGGTTGGAATGAAATGATCTTTAAGGTCCTTTCCAAGTGCAGTGGTTTGGTTCAAAATACCATTACTTACTTATTTTCCTTCTGTGAGATAAGAATTAGGAGAAAGCAAAGTAGGCACAAAACTTAAAAGAATATAAAGAAGTTTATTAACAGACCTAAAAGAAAGAAAAAAGTCAGACTAAACCTTCAGAACTCTTCTCTTCCCCCCACCTTTCTCCCTTCTTCCACTGACAACATAAAAGCCCTTGAGATTTTTTCAGTCAGTTTACCACCTCTATAATAATCTATTTTTTTCAGTACACTTAGGGAGAGGAGTGTCTCTTGCTCATGCTATGGAGACATCTCCACAAGAAGCATGAAGCTCTCATGGCTTCAATGTCACTGTGAGACAGCCACCCAGGATGGTTCTCTGCTTACATGTGAAAGTCCCTTCCCTCTTCTTACAGCTTTACCCACAACTGCTTTTGAGGGTTCAATCTTTGCTAATGGGGTACCATTTTAAGGTTGAGCTGTTCAGAAGCAAAGGTTCTCTTCACCTATCTCTGGGAGCATCTTCATCCCTAGGATCAGAGGTCTTCTCCTTCCCTGGGAGCAAGGGTCTTCATCACTTTCATCTCTCTCTGTTCAAGCTTCTCATCAAATCACAGCTACTTCAACATTTGCTTATTTCAGCACAGGTACTTTTGCTCACAATTGCAGTTCGAACACTCCTCCCCCCGTGCTTTCATGAAATTACAACGCGTACTCTGATATATCATAGTCCATCACCATAGCTTTACAACAGAATTTCAGCTTCTAGGCTTGAAGCATCTCCTCTTTCTCCTCTCTCATGGTTTCGGCTCTTCCTTCTTCACTGACTTTGGTGTCTTTATGGTGTTTTCTTCACGTGCCCTCACCCTTCCTTTTGACTTGGGAGAGGATTGATTTTTTTCTGGAGGAAACTTACAACACTAGAAGGGTTAATCTCACCCAGGCCTTGCAGCTGGAATTCCCTTATCACTGTTGATCACATGATCTTTGCCAGGCAGCAGCCTCAGATGAACTTCAGCCACATTAGGCGAGGGCCGGCCTGGCCTGGCCACGCCGCCAGGCCACCTGCACGGAGCAGGGCCGCGGGTGGAACAGGGCCGCGGGTGGAACAGGGCTGCACGGCTCCAGGGTGGCTGTCTCCCGGCCGGCCCAGCCCGCACTGAGGGGGCTGCACCTCGTGTCCAGCGAGCAGAAGTGGCTGAGATCTCAGCCAAGCCGCGCCACGGGCCCGGCCCTGCTGGGCCACGCCGTGGGCCCCCAAGTTACCTGTCCAAAAGCCAGAAGCAAGAGAGCTTTCCTGGGGTTTGCTCATTCTTAAATGTGGATCACAGAGGCGTGTCAGGCTTCTTAAGTGGCTTTAAAAACTTGCCAATATTCAAACTAGCCAGTTGATTGGTTCTGTCACGTCTAGAGGAAGCTGTAAGCACCTCTTTGCAAAGTATCACTTCCATGGCTGATGGAGACCTCTTTAACTAAAAACCCAAACTATGCTAAACCATGACACTAACCCAAAACATTTTATGATTCTATGATTTATCAATGAGTTTCATTGTTTAGTGGGGTGACTTTGTCTAGGATCTGAAACAGATCACTTACAAGAAAAAAACCAGGGTTTCTGGGATCTGATCCATTTGAAAACATGAAAGAACATTGAAAGCCTCCATGGAAATAATAGCTTTTTTTCCTTGAGCTTATTCTTGTGGAGGGTAGAAGGGTGTGTGTTTTGCTTTGTTTTCCTTGTTTGAGATTCTGAGTCTTAGTTGGAGTTTGATCATCTGAATACTGATCAGGCTGAGAAATTATGAAATCTAGGATATTGGGGGGCTTGATGGTGTAGGAACATGGTTTATAATGCAAAGAAATTTTATTAGCACTCCCATTTCCCAGTGATTCCCTTTAAAATTTGAATTTTTATCAGTTAGAGAAGGTTCTTGATAGCTCAGATTCAGATAGAGATATAGATATAGAACCTAATTCTATAACAGCTTCAGATCTGAGATCCAGTCTAAAAAAAATTGTTTTGAGCATTACTGTTAAAGAACTCTAAAAAGATCTTCAGCTTTGTAGCTCCTACAATTAAAAAAAAAGTGTTAAAACTCTTCTTAAAATAAAAGTGATAACTTTTTATGAATATTTACCTTTCATTAATTTATGAAAGGGGCTTTGTTGTTTAGAGAGTTGAAAAAATAATTAAAATCATATTAAAAATGTATGAATTAATTTATTTTTTGTGCTTAGATGAATGAAGTACTTGTAGTGTCATTTAAAACTGCAAAAAAATTAATTCACCAACACATACATTAATATTGATCCTCATCAAGGAAACTGCTTTCAAATTTTTTCCTGGGCTGCTTTTCCCCAAAGGTGCTAATTGTCTTCAATTTTGCAAAGTCTTTGCAAATGGAAAAGGAAAAACATTACACTGTTCCCAGAGAGTCTCTCCCTTACATTTTGAAAAGATACAAATCCATGATTACCATGAAGCCTCTGGGTGGGCATTTAGTAGGAATCTGCTTATTTGTGAAAATATTGCCTCTGAGATGATATTTTTTTGCACAAGGAGGTGATAGAAACCAAACTTGTTGGCTTGATGTTTCTCGTGAAGCTCTAATAAGAAAACAGTAATTTGACATGACAAGTTCCATGTTTTCATATTTTACAGTGTCTATTCAGACAGGTAAGCCTTTTGGGGTCAACAAGATATTTTCTCATATCTTTCATTCTCTTCTTATTTCTTGATACACTTCAGTTATTTTTAAAACTGGAACCATTCTCTTCTCTGTATTTTGGACTTGGAATTTTTAACATCAGGAGCATAACAGATTGTCAGTCCTACTAAGTAAGGCTGCCTCTGGCTGTCATCAGTGAAAAATGTACTGATCCAGATTCACCTTTAAGGTCTTGGTCAGTACATGGTACAGGCCAATTGGGCAAGATACTGAGACTGACGATCTTCTGTGTGTTTCTGGGCACTTTAATGTTCTACACCTGTTCTCTAGTGCAGGGGGTCAGAGAGATGCAAACAGCTAGAATGGCACCTTTGCAAACTGAATTAGAAAGCTGTTTTCAGGATGACCTGCTTGTATTCCTGTATTATTCACCTTTTTCAAACTCCCATGAGGTCAGTGAATTCCGAATTGTAGCTGAAGTTCATTTACAGTTGTATTTTCAAGTGATTGCTTTGAAACTTTTGCAATAGATGTCAAGGGTCTGAAACAACTGTGTTGGTGTAAATCCCACTTATGCAAGAAATCAGTTGCTGGGAAATAAACGACCAAAAAAGCCCACCCCAAGCTAACATATAGACCAACCTAAAAGTTGCTCAGCTTCATGAATTTTTGCTGGACAATCCACAAACTCCTTTCTCACAGTACAGCCTACTGCTACTCTTGGTCATAATAACTTAAAGTTTTGCTTACTCTATTTCATCACTATCATGATAGATTGGCAGTTGAAGGCTGTTTTGATGTGCTACATCCCTATATTATATTCTCCTGATATGGATTAGAAAAGCGGCAAGAAAAGAGTACCTTTTCCTAGAGCTCCAAAATCTTTTCAGTTGTTACTTAAAGCAAAAGTTTTTGCATTATTTATGTGTAAGGTTGCATCACACTGCTTTCTCAGACTATCTCAGACTACTATCCCAGTATCCTTTTTTCCTCACTTCCTGAACTTCTGTCTCTTTCACAGCTACAAGACTTAAGGAAAGCTATCAAGAAAAACAGCTTCAGCTCTCCCTTCTTCCAGGCCACAATGCTTGGTTCTTAATTGTTTCTGTTCTGTACTTGCTTAACAGAATAAAACCCCAACACAATAATCCTAGTTGGAAATTATATTCATAATAATAATCTCAAACCAACATGGTTTAAGCAATACCAGTAATGTCTGAACAAAACTGAGATTAATAAATAGCCTGAAAGGACTAAAGGTTTCTCCTAGACCTTGGGATCACATTTAATATAGTTGCTATGATTAAATTGAATTAAGTTACTTCTAAAGAAACTGTTTATATTACCATTTATAGCCTATCCATAAAGAGAGGAGGTTGAAATTCTGGCACATATAAATGACAGACAAAATTTCAACTCAGAGATAATTATAATTTGAAGAGACTGGAGCCTATGAAAAGTTCTGGGGAATTTCACCAATATAGAATAGGAAAAAACTCAGAGACAGTTCTGATCTGCAACTGTTTTGCAAGCCACTTTTCTTTTACTGTGAAGAGGTAAAAGAAATCCTATTTTTTTAAGAAGAAATTGCAGGAAGATTCTGAGACTGCAGGTCCATTCAACCTCCACTAGCTACAAGCTGCCCCTAGAATAGCTTGAATTCAATAGATAACAGTGCAGGACAAGAGGTAACACACACAAGCTGAAACACAAGACATTATATCTAAACATAAGAAAACACTTTGTCATCATGAGGGAGGCTGAGCACTGGTACAGGTTGCTCTGAGAGATTGGGCATCTCCATCCTTGAAGGTATTCAAAACTCAACTGGGCATGATCCTGGGAAACTCACTCTAGCTGAACCTGCTTGAGCAGGGGTTTGAACTAGACAGCCTCTAAAGTATCTTGCAGCTTCAGCAATTTTGTGATTCTGCAACCACCAGTTAATCTTTCAAATGCCTAAGTGACTCCATCCGAGTTTAACCACAACTGCTTGTTCTGAGCAGAGAGCTGACCAGCTCCCCTTTGTCTCGGAGGTAGAAGATATACACCCAGAATTACGAAGTTAGTTTTAATTCTACACTTGGCCTAAGGGGTTTTGTACTTACATCTCTGACCTCTCAGGCTTACTATAGTCCACTTTTCATAGCAACACACTATATATGTTAGAGCATATGTTATCAAAAGATGACTCTGAGAGTTCCCCCATCTAAGAAACTCCAATTTCACATTTTCAGTATTCACACTCAAGGTATATATGCTTTCCAGTACAGGAAAGAGAGCAATCTGGGTGCCATGTAAGTGGGATGAATCAGGAAATCAGGGAGCCAGGCTTGAGTCACTGAAACACACCTCACTTCAACTACATGTCTTTCCTTGGCATTGCCAGAACTCTGAAGAATTATTGTGCTGGCTTTTGCATCCCACTATGACATGACAAGCTGTTCCTCACTGTTGTCCAGAGCCTGAATGCCTGACCTAGAGTCATGTCCACCAGACAGTTAGTAGCCTAATGGTGACAAATTGCTGCCTTAGCAGTCCAGTGACCAAATTCTTCTGTGAATTGAGCCTTCGGGCAACATAGAAAGGAGAGCAAAAAGTAACAGCAGATGCAGTTGGCTGAAATGATCTCCCAAAGGCAAACCATTTCCTCATCTGAAAATTGTGTTATAATAGTTTGCATAAGATCCCAAATCATTTAAGTCATATCACTTAGACATTTTTAAATGTCAGATGAAAGTAGAAGCCCGTGTATGACACTCAAGCAGTTTGTTTGTACTTGTAATTTTTTTTTATGTAACCAGAGAGATCATTTCATGTTGACAAGATAGTTGTTGATTAAGCTGAGCCATGAAGTAACAGATCCAGAGAAGATGAGATGATAAAAAGTTTAAATCCCTAGCAGAAGGTTGGATAAAACCTTTTTATTGTCTGAGATATACTTGTGAGTTAACTAATTGTGAAGGGATAATAAATGATTTAATTATTTCCCATCTGTTAGTAATTCAATTAGATCCTGCTCAGTTTGCATAGCTGCAGCCCTTTCATTAGTCTGCTTTGCATTCCCTACCAAGTCTGAAGTCCCCAGAGTTAAGCTATGTTATTACCCTCTGAGGTAAAGATGGGAAAGTGATTTAAAAGCATTTTTCTCCCTTAAATCCATCATGTCTGTATTCTTACCATTGCATTTACAGCATCTTTTTAACATAGTAAATACTGCATTAATTAAGTTGGGGAAAAAACAAACCTAAACAAAACAACAATGCCTGAATTGGTTTTTGGAAAAAATTATTATAGAAAAAAAATTGTTGAGAACTTTGAGATGAAGATTTAACCATACACTAAGAACACTTAATTATTCTCAGAGTAAGGATATAAAACTAGGAAGTTAAAGACAGAGAGTGACTTGGCCCACGTATATGATGAATACACAGGGTATATACTCTTCTATATTTTAATGAGAATAATTCATGCTGGTTTTGTGAGACAAAGAAAAATCCATTATTTTGCCTTTATTTCTAGGGTAACGGAGAGAAAGATCCTTAGTTAAAAAGGAATGATAAGGTGAAGAATATCTAGTTCACAAACTTCTTGCTCCTTGTCATTTGATGCCAGTGAAAGAGGAGGAGGTTCTCCCTGCCCCTACCTTGGCTGATGTGTTCATTCAGCCCAGAGGGACAAAGCAGGTGTAAACTCTCACTGTGAATTTAGGATGTTTAGGCAATACTGACAGTTAACATTGTCTGTTCTGTGCTTGTTGTAGTGTGCTGGGTTTGGCTGGGGCTGGTGTGGGGCTGTGTTTTGGATTTGTGCTGAACACAGGGTTGATAATACAGAGATGTTTCTGTTCTTGCTGAGCAGGGCTTACACAGAGCCATGGCCGTCCTGCTTTCTTACTGACACACTGGGGAGGAGACTGGGGGTGCCTGGGAGGTTGGGAGGAGCCACAGCCTGGACAGGTGACCCAAACTGACCAAAGGGAGATTCCAGACCATGTGACATCATGCTCAGTATATACGGTGGGGGAAGGAGGAGAAAGAAGGGGGACATTTGCGGTCATGGAGTTTGTCTTCCCCAGTAACCATTACATGTGATGGGGCCCTGCTCTCATCAGGATGGCTGAACACCTGCCTGCCATTGCAAAGCAGTGAATTAACCCCTGGTTCTGCTTTGCTTGTGTGTGCTCAGCTTTTGCCTTTCCTATTAAACTGTCTTTATCTCAATCCACAAGTTTCTGGCTTTTACCTTTACAGTTATGTCCCTGATCCTGTTGGTGAGGGAGTAAGCAAATGGCTGCATGGGGCTTGGCTGCTGGCTGGGGTTAAACCACAACGTGTAGGAAGGTGGGATTTATATTTCCCTCATTATCTGGCCTCTAGGGATGCATGAGGACAGATTTCCAGGAGGTTCAGATGGTGTTTCTCTCACTTCCTCCCTCCCTCCCTCCCTCCTTCCCTTTCTCTTTGCCTCTCTCCCTCTCTTTTTCCCATGTCTCCATCCTTCCCAATGCAGCAGTCAGACCTTCTAGGGCAATTTCTCACAATTCAGCGTTACTGACCCACATAGTTATCATGCCCAAAATTCCTCTTCCCTTTGAACCTCAGTTCAAGACTAGAGGAATACTCAACTACCTAACTCCCACAAAAATCAGATCAGAAATCAGAAATCCCCTGAGGACTTTGGCTGCATTCAACTGCAGTAAGGAAAACTCTTTCCTAGGATAAAAGAAAAGCATGTCTTCTTTACATCTCTCATACGTGAATGGGCTGAAAATTAAGGAATTCTTCACAAGCATCCATGTCTTGAATATTAAGAGAGAAGAGGTTTTAAAAGCATTTTGCCTATTTCCCCTGCCACTCGCTTAGCATAAGTAATTGACAACTTTGTGCTTCACTTTGTTTTACACCATCACTTTAAGCTTTGTTTAAGAATCTGTCTCCTCCTCCCCTCGATAAGAGACACTAATTAATTGGGTGACCTAACTGCATTTGTTACACAATCATATTAGTTCTTGGATTACTGTATTTAAAACTAAGTAAACCAAACAGGAGCCTTTCTTTCAAGCCAACTGTTTTTTGATACTGTATTTGCCTTTGAAACTATGCAGCAAGTTCCCCTGGAAGGGCATAAGGGAAAAAAAAATCATAATCTTTTTCAACTCTGTGACTTCTCTTCCTTTAGATATGAAGAGCCTCAGGTGACGTGACTTAGGCCAGTTGTTTCACTTATCAAAAATAGGTACCATAAGCCCTCGACAAATCTGTCTGCATGGTTGTTTTTGACCTCTTATTGAACGCTTGTCAATTGTCACTTTGACTCACAGTCCTATATTAAGAGGTTTGAGAAATATTGCTTTGCTGGGGCAGATTCATGTTGACACAGTTGGTTTTTTTTCAGCACTATATCATCAAGTTTATGTTTTGCTGCCCTGATGATCTAACGCATAAAAATATAGCACCAGCCAAAGGACAACAGCAAGGAGTGTATTTTTTTCTGTTTTATGTCATTTTATTTGTGCTGAACATCAAAAGTTTTAGGCTCCATGTGGGCCCTGTAGACCCTAATGCTGAAAGATAATTTCTGTCTATGTGGGCATCTGTAAATACATAACTATTCAAAAAGTAAGCACATACACATTTTCTGCTCTGGTAATCCCACTTAACACTGTGTAAAGTGGCATTACATCATCTGACAATCCTTGTTGAAGGGTATTTCATTGCGTAGAAGCTTTGGAGTAAATTGTGATTTGTAATTGTAAATATGTGCCAAAACTGTAATTTGTTTAATCTCATCATTTTACCCCCAGGACAAAGAAAGAGAAAGAATATGTGATGGGTCAGAGTGGCTGTGTAAAAGTGACAGGAGTGTGATAGAGGCCTTAGCCCAGTGGTATACATTAGATATGAACCAACTCTGCTTGAACATGTACTGAGACTGATCAGTCATGGGTCATGGAGCAGGGAATTGCAAATGGCTCTTTGCCACCTCTCTTTATCACAAAAAACAAAGTAAAGTAGAGACCCAGTGGAAAGTCAAGGCAAGACCATATTATGATAAACACAGATATCATTCCACATTTACAAAGGAAAAGAATAAATGAAAATGACAAATATGCACCCAACATATAAACAGGACAAACATTTTTATGTGGGAAGCTACTAAGCCATTTTCATTAATCATTTACTTTACTCTATCTTTGGCTGTTATCATTCTCCTTTTTACTCACTCTGGACCTAGTTTTCCAAATTCCTGATCCACCTGAAATAAACACATTTCAGAAAGTCACTATTAGAAAAAATGCACCTGGTTGTTGTTGAAGTATTTACTGTGTTCTTGAAATGTACTAAACTCTTTGTCTTTGTGCAGCTAGGAGAATATTTGAAATGCATGTTCAACAAAAGCTTTTAGCTGGAACTCTTTTTTAATTTTTACAAAACATGGCTGCTGGAGCCTGTTGGGATTTTATTGCAGGACGTGGATTGGTCCTTCAGAGCTCACTGTTTATATTGCAAGTACTGCAAAGTTGAAATCATACCTATACAGAAAAATCACACGCACTCAATAAAATCCCCTTTTTTTTCTTTTTTAAACAGTCTTATCAGTGCTTAACCTTGTTCCAAGAAATACCTATTTCAATGCACAACAATGAAATAAAATTGTGAGCCACCAACTTTTTTAACAGTGGTCAGAGGGCAGCTTTGTGATGACTGCTTTGCTTGTCTCCTGGCCCAGCTCCACAGTGGCATGTGCCAGCCCTGGAGCACCTGGGTAGGTACCTGGACCTGCTGTGAGAGGGATTGAAATGGGCAGCTCAGTCTCACCAGGAACACACTGCTGAAATCTAAAGTGTTTGGGAGCCTGGTGGATTTTTTGATTGTTGATTTTATTTTATTTTGGTTTATTTTTTTCTATTTTTTATTATTTACTATTTGAAAAGGAAAGGGCTCTTATCCATTTTCAAGCTACATGTTTGAAAAGCAAGATAACACCACTGAGAAAGAATGACCAATCATAAATTACTCCTATTAAATGTGCCTTACATTCTCTTTTCAGCATTTCTCAGGAAATGAATATTCCTGCAAGCTCTTAATATCTCATCTAAACCAAACAAACAAACAAAAAGCCAGAATGGCTTGACAGGACTTCTGTGATTTCTGCCAAACTCAGCTAGTATTAAACTTTCTATTAAGAAGTATAAGCTGCACATTCCTCTGCTTATGAACTTGAGATCGTGCTCTGGTCCAGTCAAAATAGATTTTGTTTACACTGATTTAGTGGCCTGATGAGATTGCCTGGTTGCTTGCCTGAGTTCCCTCAGCAGGTGAAATTACTTGCTGAGCTGCACAAAATCATGCTGGGGAATAGCTGTACCATGTCTTGCCAGTATTTATTTAATGTTATGTTACTGCTTGAAAATGAAAAGCATTTATTTTTAAAACATAGCCCATGTGATTATGACCTATAAAAGCACAAGAAAAGGCTGGGTAACAAATGAAACTATAACTTACGTGCTGGTTTTGATGTCATTGTTTCTACTGCTTCAACAGCAGCTGCCTTTGTGGTTTTGCAAACCACAAACAGTATGTTAGTTTTATATCCCTCCCTTTCTCTAGTTATAGGTCTCTCTCTAACCACTGGCATGCTGTCTCATTAAAACCTGTGTACCCTGAATTGCTTTTGAATTACAAAGGCAGGAGATCGCTGAAAAGTCATGTATCAGTCACAATACCTATATCTGGAGTTCCTTAGGAGCCATACATCTCCCTGGGATGGGTCTAAAGAATGGTACAGACACCTGCCTTCCTGACCTCTGCATGTCCCAGAGGACTGAAGCTTGTTTGTTTGTGCTAAAATGGCAAATTCAAGCCCAGCATGTGTAATATCCTTGCTCTGAAGTGCTTACTTTAAGACACACAGTCCCATTCAGGTGATAAATGTAGATGTTATGTAATATTGGCCCTAGTATCAACACTCTATCCCAGGCAAATAAAAAAAATATACCAGTCTCCAACCAGACATTGTACTGCAGATCACAACCATCTGAGCCTGGCAGTTCAGCCAGTTTTGAATATGCTGTATTCAATACATGTCACTGTACTTCAACACATGAGGATGTCCCAAGACATTGTATAAAATTTTGCTAAATTTGAGACAAACACCACCCAGTCCTCTTTCCTCCTCCATCAGGCAAGTCATTGTAGGAGTTTGCCAGGTCAGAGATGACTTTCTGTTTATAAATTCATGCCAACTACTTGCCAATACCTTCATGTCCTTCATGTGTTTGGAAACTGGTCCCAGGATTATTTGCTCCATCACCTCTCTAGGGCCTGAAAAACAGCTGAGTGGCCTGTAGTTCCCTGGATCCTTCTCCCTACCCTTTTTAGTGGACATTTACTTTTCCTCCAGTCTGCAGCATCCTCTCCTGTCAGTGTTATCCCTAAGCTCTATTTTTTTAAGTTTCTTTCTGAAAAGTTAAATGTCAGGTACCAGTGTCAGCACTGAGCTTCTATTCTAGTTCCTCCTTCCTTCCTTCCTTCCTTCCTTCCTTCCTTGCTTCCTTCCTTCCTTCCTTCCTTCCTAGCAAAGCAGATCTTTCTTCATAGCAGTTTTTGCTAAGTCATTCCTTAGCTGCTTCAGACCAACATGTTGAGCAGACTGAGCAGGATAGATGATGACAGAAGGTTCAGGGTGGCTTAAGGCAATGCTGAAGTTACAGCTATAGCCTTGCTTTTTTATTCCCATTCCATAATATACTGTTATACATCACAAAGGGTCCTGATCTTCCAGGTTCCTTTCCCAGAGTTGCAGTCTGTCATTTCAGGACTTTTGGGGTAAAGAAGCTGTATTGGTATGTATACATACATATGTGCATAAACCTGAAGTGCTTTTCCTCTCTTGGCTACGCAGTTTAAATTGTAACATGAATACTGTGGGAGGTTCTGCAAGCCTCATTTTGCAAGTCCTATGAACTATTGCTGGCTACAATATGCCTCTGTCTATAGAAATATTATTGACAGACAGTGGAAAATACAGTGAAAAACACTCTGCAGCATGAAAAAGCAGTGCTCTAGATGGTTGAAGTTTAATCTATTGCACCCCAAAGCAAAACCTCAAGCTTTTTAAACTACAGATCCCTAGCTGAGGCACAATTCCATTAAAGTATGCAGACATGAAACTCACAATACACCCTGAATAATGTGCAGCTTAAGCCTCATCCTAACTCACTTGCCAAAGCAAACAGCACAGGAGAGTGATAGATATGCCACTATTCCATGATTTTGAGGACAAGTGCAAATGCTATTGACATAACTAAAAGGCTGTTATCTTTAACCTGCAGCCTTGGGTACAGTCAGTTATCACCATCTGCTGTCTGAATATTAAAGTTCTTAAGGATGGAATATTTGAAGAGCATATCTGGGACAGGAAGGAAAATAGTAACAACAATGATGGCAATAATAATACAATCATAATAAATGACAGGAGAAAACATATTCATGTGGGAGCTGAAACTTTGTCATGTATAAGAACCTCTTTTCCCATAAAGAGATCAAATTGTAAGGGGCTGAAAGTTTTCAGATAATCTGCCTTAGGGTGGATTGTCTATTTATGTGCTAAGCAGAATACCTTTATTTCCTCTATATGATTTTTCCAGTGCATTTGAGAAGATTGTATTTTTAAAAGTGTTTCTAATCTTTTAAATCAAAAGCAAAGGAAGTAAAAGAAGCAAAGATCAAGGATTTGATATCCCTAATAGGGGAGATATATCTTGCTTTCGGTAAAACTGTATGAAATCAGGTGTTAGAATTTAACTTCTCTATAGCTGCAGCATTGCAAGGGCATGAACAAAGCTGAGTGGTTGCTGATGGTTTCCTTAGATTTTTCTGCACCTAATCATACTCACAATACTAGAAGCTTCTGTCATTGCAGGAGCTGGCAGAATTTAGTGACAACCCAGAGAAATGCCTTCTGAAGCTCTGTTCTCAGAGCTACAAGTTCTTAGCAAATCAATGCAACAAATGAAATAGCTTTGTTCCTCACACATCCAAGAGGTATTTCGCAGTTAGTGTCTCTATCCCTTTCATTTAAAATCTGACAATATTGCTATTAAGATGCAGAATAGGCTTTTCAAGGATTGTAGGTTTCCTCTAAATTTCAATGACCAAGAGAATTGCATTGTTTATTTACTATGTGGCTGGGGGCTAAGAAGGCTACATACAGGTTTATCACTCATATTTTCACAGCATAGTTTTGCTTCAAATTCAGTGACCCATTTAGCTGCAGCAGAAGGTCATTGTTGCTAATTTACTCTCATTCATTGGTCTCAGTGACAGAATTTAATTATTTCAGCCTAGTTCATAGTGGGAGAGCAGCTGCAGTGCTTAAAATACTGTAATGGAAACCAGTAAACCCTCACCTTGTCTCAGCAAAAGACCAGGAATACAGCAGTTAAACTTACGGTCTGTCATCTCAACTCCAAAAAAGCCACGTGCATTACCTAAATATATTGGAGAATTCATCTGTCTTACAGCTGTGTAATTGTTCTTTATGCTGGAGCTGTCACTCACGAATATCAATGGAAGTCTTCCTAAAATTTGAGGAAGATGTTATATTGAGTACTGTAAATATAGAGAAGAAGGGATTCTTTGAAACAGGATCCACAGTCTTTGAGATAAGGCCTGCAGTGCTTGTAGAGGTAGATGTGCTCTCAGTGTAGAAGGGATAGCACACTGGAGCCAGTGAGAACTGCAGGAATAATAGGCTGGATAATAGGCTGGATTATGACATTACCAGAGAGAAGGATCTGGCCTATTGATTCATTCTAGGATAACTAGTAAAATGACAGGAAATCTAAAAGAGTAGCCAACCCTTCTTCCACATAAACATGTGAATAGCATACTACATGGTTCCACTGGATAAGAAACAACCCAAAAAGCCCTCCAGAAAACAGAACAGACACAAGGCATTCCTGGCTAAAGGGACTGGCTTTTCAGCCTGGCCAAACTCAGCAAAGCAGCTCAGGTTCAAATTCAATAAAATGTTCCACTGTATAGTTATCCACCTTAATAAACTCTTATTTTACAGAATTCTGTGCATTTTGGCAGAAAAAGGAATGATAAAAGCTGTATACTGGAGCACTTCTGCAGGAATTTCTCCTTATCCAAAGACAGAGTTCCCCGTGAAAAGTCCGTTTCCCTTTCCTTTTCCAGAAAAACCTCATTTAGGATTCCTGATAATACTAAACCTGTTAAAACAGAGTGACTGTCCTTAATTCTTTAATTGAGTTCTTATTTAAGATCTTTGCTAAAGCTTCTGAGATGTTCTATAAACATCTTTTTATACTTATACTGTGGTCCAAATTAAAAATAAGTGAGAGTAACTCTTTGCATACAGAGGGTAAAACTGAAATTTTTTAAAGAGTATGTTGGATCTAAACTCTGAGAAAAATCATAGACTATATAAAATTTGGACATTTCTCTTTTTTTTTTTCCATATTTTATTAACTCCATGTGAGAAACAATATGTGTTTGCAGTGCTACTGAAACAAAACATGTAAGCATAGCATGCATTCCTACAAGGTCCAGAGAAAACAAGGATGATAAGGATCTGTCTTCAAATATCAATGTGCAGAAGGTCACACACTGCATTACACTGTGATTTTGAGCAGTATGTTAATCAGATCCATTACAGTTGTGCCATTAACTATCTTGCAATACTCTTGCTCACCTGAAATACCATCAAGTATTTGTTAATTCTTCTGTTTAACTTATGTAGGAAACCTTCACAAATTATTAAATTTACGAAGCCTTCAGAATCATCTTTCAAATACCTGATGAGGAAAAGAGGTCTGTGGTCTTAGTGTCAAAGTCAAAACGTGCTTCCCTCCTCATTTTCCCTGCTTTACCCTCAACTTTGAATGCACTGGTAGGATGGAAGAAGGATGACTTCTAGAGTTGGACTTCTAGAGGCAAAACCCATTACTATTGCAGAAAAGAGATGTTGTTGGAGATCCTCATTGAAAGGATGTATTGCAAATGAAATTGTATGATAAGAAAACTGTTAATCACAACAAAGTTGCTAGAAAGTGGCTTCCAGGCATTTCCAAGACTACTTTTAGAAAAGTCTAAATGTCTGAAAACTAGAAAAATAATTCTAAAGTGAGAAAATGAAATAATTTGAGAATGTATTTGTAATAGTATTAGTAAATTTACTGTCTTTCATGCATGAATAGAATTTCTAAGTTTCTAGTCCCTCAGGAACTGTTCTTTTATAACATAAAATTCTGTTCATAATTTGTTGTCAGGATATTTGACAACTTATTAAAATTCATAGAGTATCTGCCTTTTCACTCATGGGAAAACGGTTCTATTTTATCCTAGATGTTCTGACATAACAAATAATTCACCTGCTTTTACATAAAAATCTTAAGTATTCTGTAAACAATAATTACAGACTGGACTATGAGGTTCACAGAACATGCTAATAGACTAATATTTGCAGTATAGTCTTGGATTAATGACGTTTGTCTTCTGGACTAGTTATCATCAGTTGCCCATGAATGAGTTTAAACTGTCAGTATGGCCATTCACACAACCAAAAAGATTTTTTAACTTCATCACTTGCTTACTATTTCTGGAAATACCCATACTGGTGTGGTTCAGGCTGTGACTGTAGTAGATCTAATTTTACAAACTGTAATTTCTAAATTTAGCTTCTTAAGGCAAGACATTTTTGTCATTGGAATAGAGTAAGCAGTTCTGGTTATCTTGAAAGGGGTGCCTGTGTGGAGTATAGATATTTGTGGAACAGGCACATAATTTCACAATGCCAGAAATGAGTGAATGCTTTGATGACTGCCACTGAATAAGGTGAATTTTTGTTAATCCATTATTGGAATTCTAATTAATGAAAAGGAAAATGATCACTTTTTATAGTGGACCATCAGATTAGTTTGGAACATCTTTGGGGAGAGGCAATTTCTTTACATAAAGGTTATTTTAAAATAGTTTGAAAACAAGTGCCTTTCTCATCAGAGTTTCCCCAAAACTGGACTATTATTCATGGATTAAAACTAAATTTCTGGAGTTTTATCTCACTTAACCAAGACTTGAATACAGCATGTTTGGCATCAAAAAGTCACAGGTGATTCAGATACTTGTCTGATTTGGGAGTGTCCAAGCACTGTGTTTAGCAAGGAGTATCAAGACAAATCACATCTTTTTCTGTGGTAAGATAGATATTTACTTTGAAAGTGTAATGAAAAATACATGGCTTTGTTTCATTCAAAAATCTTGAAAGTTGAAGAAGAGAAGGCTGAGGGAGCTATTTTATGCCAACCTGATAATAGCACTGGACAAGAAAAAAATCACTTTCTACTGAAAAGTGAACCAGAAAGGTTGAAACACTAGGCAAAGCTCCACTCATTTTAAGGGAACAATAAGTATTTTCATTGCTAGGGAGTTAGCAATATGACATTTATCCTTTACCCATCTTTAGACCACATTTTACATGTACAGTTTATAGTCATGAGGGAGACTCAGATGAAACAGCCTGAAAAAGGGTGCCCTGGATACTTTTATCTTCACTTGTCTGAAATCAAATAAAAACTCTCATCAGCATATCATGTTCTGGCCTTGCATCCATCTCTGTTCTTTCTTTCCCCATATGGATAATGTCTGGCCAGGAAGGAAATGACTACATTTTCAACTACAGGAATGAAATCTGGGCTAATGGAAACTTGGTTGAGTTACTTCCTGCAAGTTAATGACTAAAGAGAGCTTTTCAGGGGGATGGCCGGTAAAAGCCATAACCTAAAATACCAGCAACGTGGATCCTCAGAAGGCTGTCTTCTGTTGCTGTGCAATTTGGGGACTGAGGGTTAACATTGTTTGAAAAATAAAACAGGTTTTATCTTTATTCACCTGATATGGTGTGTTCATCAATGAAGAGTCTCAGAAGCCCCACTGAGCCGATATGTTTGTTGGAGAGTATGCAGGGAAGTAGTTGAAATTCTGGGAAAACAGAGTTCGAGGGGTCACAGTGTCCCTTCTCAGATGTCACTGAAAATTATTACCTTCTAATATGGAGAGTTTCATAGTTTCATTCTTACTGTTCAGTTCAAGTTTTCTGTACACAATGCAGAATTTTCCTGTTTTTCTTTGTTTTTTCTGTATTTATTACTGAAAGAAGAGCTGGAGTTGTGACTTTGTTGGATGCAGGAAATATCTAGAAGAGAAAAAAGTAGGTGTTTTTCAGGTAGCCACATGAAAAATAAGTAATAATCAAGTTCAAAAGTTCAGCCAGTCCACACAATTTCAATTCATTCATTATACCTAATTTGAATTTGCATAAAAATTTACCTTTATACCTTGGGATTTAGATTTCTCATTTATAAGTATATGATTTACATTTTGCTTTGATTTCAGAAGAAACCAATCTTGGCATGAGCTCTTCCTCTTGAACAGATCAAGATCATCTTAACGCGTCTGGATTAGCCACTTGGAATGGGAGTTGTTTTAACCAATTAGAGTTCAGTGTCACAATCTGTTTCTAAGAGAAAATTCAGTATGTATTCAGTAAAGTTAATTATATTTTCTTTTTTGACATCTTTCTGTTGTCTGATCCCCCTTTTTCCCACCTGACCATGCAAACTTAGAATTAACTCTCCAAATAGTGTTAGTGCCTTGTTTGGTTTCTTTCACGCTGCCTGAAGGGATCAGCTGAGGTGACAGAAATTCTAATAAATTTTACACCAGTAAATTTGGCTTGAAGAGCAGATGTAAAAGTCCTGCTGATTGTCACACATTTAAGCATTCATTCATAAGGAAGCCCACTACTGTGCATATGTGGGACATGTGTTTTTGCTATGCCAAAAGCAAATCTTCATGCTACTGGATTGCTGCATTTCCCACTGCTACTCAAAATGCTGTTCTGAATACTCCTACCAGGGAGCTCTCTCTCTGCAGAAAATGCACATCTTCAGTTCAAGTCAAGAGGTCTGAGCTGTACTCTATTCCCGATTCATTGGCAATTTGCAGCTGATGTTTTCTTTATCGCCACAAATTAACGAGGGGAAAAATTGTGGCACTAATTTTTCTTTCAGTGTGATGTTATGAAAGAGGTAATAAATGGCAAGAAGAGAGAAGAGGAGAAGAAAACAAACCAGAGACTCTGCAAAGATAAATGTAATATCCCCTTCAACCTCAAGAAATGAAATTATTCTGACAGGGTCAGAGATTCTGCTTGGCAAACCATCTTAAATTAATTACCTGCCTGACATTTTAAAGGAAGGTTTCAGATCGTAAATTTAACCCAGACAAAGCATTCTTTTTAATCTTGTCAGTATGCAAACTACTTTGCACTGCAGTCTGTGAATTATTTATCAGAAAAGCGACCCCAAAAGGGTGAAAGGAAAATTGGGAGTATTTGATCTCGGGTTCTGCAGGCTGATGTACTCCTCTACCCTAGATCCGTACCTGTTACCATTGCTTAAGTTTTCTTTGTTTGATGTTGCTGATATATAGCTCTCACACTGTGCTTCTCTGAAGCCTAAATATTTTTTCTCCATTTAAATTACTTTTAAAGCAGTGTCCCAGCGAATAACTGTATCTACTTTCCAGGGAGAAACAAAAGTTAAATAAAGGGGACAAACTCACCTGTCTTTCTGGTTTATGTCTTTTCATTAGCAAAAGCATGCAGTATTGATGGCTGTTGGGTTTTTTCCTGCACTTGGGTGAAAGTACTATTACAGTCTGTAACAGTAACTAATCTACAAAGGCTGATTTTTTACTGGTAAACTGCAGAAAACATTAATCCTGTAACTAGATGTGTAACAGTAATGATGGAGCGTGATCACCTGGGGTAAAAATACCTTGGAAGATGTGAATCCAGAACCCAGTTTTGATACAGGTTTTTTGGTTTTGTTGGGGTTTTTTTTGCATAAAGTCACTTAATTTTAGTCTCCTGGTTTTTAAAAGAAGCCTAGACAACTTCTAATTTCCTATCTCTCGGTCTTTTTAGGTTCCAAGTTTATTTATTCAACAGTATTTCATTTAGGCTTTCGTATTACTGCTGGAAGCAAAGACCTCTAAGTGCAACTGCAGTGTAAAAGACAATTGTAACTGAGGGACCAAAACAAATCAGAACATTGCCTAATACCTGGTCCTGTCTAACACTGGACCTTCTTTCTTAGTCACTCTGAATTTCTACATGATTCTCTGAAGACATCAACCAACATAGCATCTGGTATTTAGAAGAAAGTCAGATTTGGAAAACCAGCAGGGAAAAAAAATTAACCAATTGTAACAACTTAGGCATGTAATACTACTATTCCACATTTTTCACTTTGAGAATATTTGCTCCCTGAATATGCTTTGTTAATTTTTGATGCTTCATGTTTTAAAGGAGTTCCAATATTTTCTGCTTAATCCATATGTAAGATGAACTTTAGCTGAGCTAAGTGGAAAGTTCAGTAGAAAGTCTATCAATTTGCAGAGACAAATTATAACTCCCTTCTGCTTCTGCCATGTAGTGTGAAAAATTATTTTTTGGACCTATGGAGGTTTCTGCACTTTCATGTGAGTTGATCTAAAGCTGACGAATATTTTTTACCCTTCTTTGGTTTAGTGTGCTACCTAATGCTTTGTTTTACAATTTTTAATTTATTTTTTCCTACCACCAGGCTTTCTTCCTCCTTTGTGTCAATGCTTGAACGTTGCAAGAGCAAGACATGAGACACTTCATAATGAAAATCTGTCTAAACAAACTGTGGACATGCTTTTATTTCACTCTGCAGTCCTAATGAAATAAGTCACTTCTGACAGATAATTGTGTGTTCAATAAATATTTGTCAGATTTCTACTTAGGCTTTTAAGTATCCCAAGCATTTCAAACTTGATTTCAGTTTCCTCTGATAATAAAAAAAAGCTTATACTCTTTATGAGTTGGTGAAGGATTAACTATGTAGGGCATAAAATCAGGGAATCAACACCAGGTAATTGCAGGTCTTCACAGTTTAAGGCTGTATACACTTTTCATCAGTTTTTACCATAAAACTCCCAAGAAATAATTAAAGGATTGTGTACATGCACCACAATGTATTTATCTACCTATAAACTCCCCTTTGCAGTTTTGTGTATCCATACAAAATACACAATTAAGAAACTGAAGACTTTTGCTTACTGAATATCCCAGGTCCCTCTTTAAGGACATGTAGGTATAAGCTCTAGTGTCCATGGATACATTTTAATTAGGGATTTTGGCTATTGTTTAACTATGATAATTTCC
The DNA here is from genome assembly GCF_020740725.1 of Corvus hawaiiensis. Lineage (NCBI taxonomy): Eukaryota > Metazoa > Chordata > Aves > Passeriformes > Corvidae > Corvus > Corvus hawaiiensis. The sequence continues at coordinate 48,528,957 of NC_063216.1, forward strand.
CCTGTGATTTCTGTTCAGCTGATTTCACTTCTCTTCCCTTGGCCCTGGCTCAAACCTTCTGGAGCATCAGTGCTGGGGCTGTAATCAGATACCGTCCTAATAACAGCTACATTTCAATGTCTTTCTCCTGCCTGAAGGCTTTTTTACATTTCTCAACTGATTTGTGAGGGTGGTCAAGAATCATAGAAGTGCAAAGAATTACCTTTATCTAGATTTAAATATTATTTTATGCTAATTCCTGAAGCTATTCTTTTAAGATAAATAAAATAGACAGTCCTTGATTTTTATGTGTGTACCAATACAAATTAAACTTAGATGTTCACTCTCATGACTGCTTTTAGATATTCTGACATTAGAATTACTGCAGGACTTTTTCAAGCTGTTTAAATACATGTTTTTTAAAGTCATAATGAGTAGATTATACATTCTTTATTTTCTGGGTAGCTGAGGCTGAACACTAGTAGAGAAGAAATAAAATTCTTCTATCAAGATATGCACTGGTGGTCTTGACTGTGCTCCCAAGTCCAAACCATTCTGAATGAAATTCACCCCTCTGCAGCACCAGCCAAACCTTACTTGTGTTCTGCATGCTGGAGCATCAGCTATTCCCTGTTGCTCTGCACAAAAGTGGATTTCAGCCACTGTGTGTTCAGACCTTTTGCATTTCAAATCCATTTCATTGATTGTGTGTCTTCTTTTATTTCCCTGAGAGCATTATTATGAGATTCTACTATTCTGGTCTGTACTGAAATATCATTGGTATGGGTTTGGTTTGATTTTACTTAACCTTGCATTTTCATTGATCATCTTTGTACTTTGTTCTTTCACTATGACTTTTCTTTACCCTTCACAAAGACCTGATACACATAATGAGATGTATGTAATGCAAAGCAAGTGTTGGGGATTGCTCTGGAGCAGAAAAAGAGACAATCTAGCAAAACTTTCCTCTCTGCTGGAGGGTGGTGGTACTTCATGCTGCACATGGAGATAGCATGGAAAAGGAAATGGTCCATAATGAACATTCTACACATTGTTAATATTCCTAGCTTCCCTCATGAAAAATGTCCACACTTGGCTTGCTTAAATTTTCGTCAGAGAGTGAAAATGTTCCTGAAATGTGGCACAGCTCAAATGGGTGATACACAGGGGCAAAGCTCTTCTTTTACCCAGTAGTCTGGTACATAAGCCTGAGGGATCACGTAGAGTTTAAAAGTATATTAGGGTCTATAAGGCAGTTGTTTTAGTGTTTAAAACCTATAGTTTGGCGTAGGGGTTTTTTTGTCAACTTTCTTTTGCTACGTACTTTCCACCACATAACTATTCCATTTGTTTTGCCAGTGTGCTAACAATTTGTGGTGAGAATGCCCTTCAAAAAACAGCATCCCTAACAATCCAGTGTACTACCTTTCACCTTGGATAAGGCTTTTATTTATTTTTAATAAATTCCACCTCATTTCTAACACATTAAACCTCATTATGGTGTAATTTCCCTTGGTATGAAAAGACCTCATTAATTGTTCCATTCAAAACCGATTATCTCTCAGGATGGATGTTATAAGGGAAGTGTAATGGATAAGGGTTTTTTTCCACATTCTGCTTGAGCATTACTTTTTCTCAAGTGATTAGTTTTGCTGCATCTGTGTTTACTTAAGAACCTGAAGCTAAAATAATTAGTAACACGTGGCTGAGGTCTTACTGATAATCTGCCTACTTTTTAGAGGTACGTCTGTAAAAAGTTTTCAATTCCCACATTCTGGTTCTTTCCCATATTTAACAGGCTGTAATGAGAAGTAGTCTTGTACGGTATGGTACTCAGACTTATTAGATTCTAGAAGTTTTATTTTAACAGTTTTAACTGACTGTATGACACATATTTTACTCTTTAGTAATAACAAACTATGCTTCATCTCTTCCTGTGTTATATAGGGATTTTCATGTTTTCTGTAGCCTGTTTTTCTAAGGATATGCTTGCATTTTTAGTTTATTCTGTATTTTCACATGTGTTCTTTCCTGATTCTGTTCTCAGGAATTTTCAGTGGACTTAGCCTCAACAGCTGTTCACAAAAATTTTCAGATCCTGTTCTGATGACTGGTAATGTTTAAGAGACAAGTGTTAATCTTTTAATATTACTACTGTTGGGAGGTCTTGAGAATTATGACTGAATTTCTTTAAACTGATGTATAAAAGATGTTTACCTAAAATGTGACATCTACCTTTCTGAGCTTCTTAGCTATCCAGCTATCTTAGCTATCCAGCTATGAATACAGTGAGAACAAGAAGTCATTCAGCTGTTGATGGGCTGGATATGGTTTACTGACATTTATGGCTGCAGGTAGGAGATTGCTACAGCTATTTGAACACTCAGGCAGGGTGGTCCTGTATCAAGACCAGGATGGAAAGCCAAGATTATGAAACCATCCATGCAGCTACTCCACAGCCAAGTGGTTTTGACATATGCTAGGGATATATGCAGCTGTAATTCAAGAGCCCCACTGTGCCCAGATCATTCCAGGAGTTTGAAATATAGCTTTCCACATCCCTAGATATAAAAGAGGAGGGGTTTGTATATTTTATTGAAACAATTCCATTTTCTGTAAATACACACTTACTAAGCTACAGTGAAGCTGAGATTACATTTTAATGATTGACTTATTTTCCTGAGATGTTTGAGAACACTGATTTGGGGACACTGACATTGAATCAGATGGTGATTGGAATTAACTTATTCTGAACAATGGGTAAGTGCCTTAAAAATATGTTTCATAATCTTTAAAAATACTTCAAAGATTTGGTTTGGTGGTTTTTTAGAATGTGAGAAGAAAATGAGAAATCCTTGCTGCTGTTATGCAGAGCACAAGATTGTTCACATTTACTAAGACAACCTTACACTGGAATAAGTCAGAAGGACCTGTGCTAAACAGCATACCTAGCTTTGCAGGTCTCTCCATTTGTTTGGTGTCAACTGCACCCATCCTGACATTAAAAAACCAACTGTTAGCTAAGAAGTCTTCTCAAAAACTCGAATTTTACAGGCTAGAGATCACCAGGAAAAAAAAAAAAAATCAACAAACCAAACAAAAACCAATAATCTCTTTTCTTGCAACACTAGGAAATACTTATGCTCTATAATAAATCTGATTTGCTCTCCTTATTCAGGTTTCCATTAAGTTTAGCACTATTTTCTAGCCACCTGATTTGAGCACAGAATTCAAGATTTTTGTTTTACACCATGTAAGAAATACAAACTGCACATAGAAGCTACATATTTCTGCTCTCCCCTCAGTACCCAAATCCTGTGCAAGAAATAAAACATGCAGAGAGGTGGGTATCTTGGGGTTTGCTTTTTTTCCTAATTCCTAATAGCTTTTTATTCTTAAACAACCATCCTTTTTAACAATGGTCAACTTTAAAAATAAATTAATGTGAAATTTTAAAGGAACAGTTTGGAGTGGAAAAGTTGGTAGTGGCATGCAAATAATATCTTTCTAGTTATAGGGTAAGATAAAGCAGTGTGAAGAACTCTACAGGAAAAATTACATCAAGCAAAATGGAACTGATCTAGAGAGAGATAATAACGGCATACTTGATGTAAAATATTATTAAGATTGTGGTGAATTGTCTTTAACAGTTCAGAGAAAATATACTTACACAGATGCCTATTGAAATTAAGAATCAAATTATCATTCTGTAGTTCATTGTGAAGTAGTCAAAATATTAGTAGATCGTCCATTTAATCAGAATGATTCAGGATATGAAGAAAAAAAACACACTACAGAGGAATGTTAAAATAATTATTATGTAAAGTTTTTCATGGAAACACAAATATGAAGATCTTCAGGAGTAGAACCTGGCAGACATTGTCATCCCTGACCAGGAGCAATGAGTAGGGGAGGCAACAATCATAACTGGACCTGTCAGACCCTGCTCCCTTGAAGGGTCCTCCATGGGCTGCAGTGTGATTATCTTCTCCATTGTGGTCCTCCATGGGCTGTAGGGGAACAGCCCTCTCACAGCTGCCATGCAGAGCTTTTACCCTTTCCTAAATATGCTCTCACAGGCACAGCATCAGCACTGCTGATGAGCTCAGCCTTGAGCAGCAGCAGTGGTTCAGCTGGAACTGGTTCTGTCCCACATGGGACAGCCCCTGGTCTCTTCTCTCACAGATCTCCTGTGCAGCCCCTCTGCTGCCAATATCTGGACAAGGACACTCAGCACAAACTAACAGGAGGACCTGGTATTCCAATAACAAATAGCACTGTTGAAGAATCAAGAAACCTTTTTTCTCAGGAATAGTGACAGTTCTCTATTTTCTCAACAGGTTGAAACATAGCACTGCATCTGTTGATCTCTCATGTTTAAAAACACTTGTTTTCATTAGTGATGTTGAGTTGTCTGCTGCCGCTGTGTTGTTCCCAGGTCAGGTTACAAACGTGGTGGTCCAGATCCTCTTTTACTCAAATAATTTATTCCCACACAACCCAGTTACAGTGTAGAGATCCCATGCTGTGATCTGAAGCTATACTTCTCTCTTACTTAAGTTTTGTATTCCAAGAGAGGGAAAAAATTATTCTCTATTTCTTTGGGTCATTTCTTTTCTTTCAGTCTGAAGATTAATAATTGAAATGTGGAAGTATGTGTGGGTAGTTGTGTGTTGTCTGAATGCTCATAAACTGAATGAGTTTCTCTAAAAGCTCTTCATATCTGAATGGTGACCATTTGTATCATTTGGTGATGTTGTCAGACATTGTACTATATAATAATCCATGTGCCTCTTTCTGGGGCTGCTACTGAAAAGTGGTTTTAAGAGATGTTTCTTAGACATAGAGGGTTTCTTAAATGACTTTGGTGCTCTTTTTCCTGCATTAATATGATTTTTTCACCATTATTATTACTTTTGTTGTTGTTATAGTTATTGTTGTTACTTTTATTATTTTCTGCCAGATGCTAGCAGAATTATACTACTAAACAGTAAACCTAGTAAGTCAAGAATTTGCTCCTAATCAGAAAACTGAAATTACTACAGAAACTTCTTAAATTTAGTTGGGGAACTAAAGTCATCCTCTTGATAAACAGTTTGTAGAAGACAGTCAGAAACTTGCAAAGAGAGGTTCCCTCCACAATAACGTTCATGCGTCTTTTTCCTACTCTGGAAATTCCCCACTAGCTAACTAGAGCTGGTGCAGTAAACAGAAATTGGCTTAATGGGTTTTGGAAAACACAACTTTAAAAGAAGATATTGGTCTGTATAGAGTTCTTAGCATTGTAATAATAAGCATGTGAGACAAAAACCATTACATTAAATATACAGAAGCAATCCAGAGAGGATGAACCAAAGACAAGTTCCATGCCTTCCAACCATGTGTTCAGCTGGAGAAGTTAGGGTATCACCTGTTTCCACTTCTTCTGTTTACTTATTTATTCTACTCCAGAACTTTTATTTCCTTGTCTGTGGGGAGGCACAGCTCTTACTGGCAGTGGGGAGCACATTGTCCTCCTCAGATGAGGCTGCTATAGCATGGTAGATACGAGTTGGACTGCCACAGAACTCGGAAGTCTCCCAATTTCTGAATAAGCTTCTAACCATTCTTAACCACATTGGTACTTTTTCTGCTTAATTACTGCTCCAGCAGCTGTTTTAAAAAGAAAACCACTGCAGACATATTTTGTGAGGGATCCGTCCTATTACTTTGTGTTGAGCTTGCTCTGCAAGCCCCTGTCAGAACAGACTCCTCTCCAGAGGTTTTGGGCTCACAATGAGACTCAAGGAGGAGCTGCCCACCTCACTGCATAGGCCAAGTGGATTTGGCTCAGAAACAGAGCTGCAGGTGCCTAGAGAAAGAGTTGTATGGACCTTTCTTTGAGGTGGGGTTGTGCTGGGGATATTTTGGATGTGGGTTTTAATTCCAAACCTTAACTCCACCCACATCTGTTTCTAAGATTCTCTGTCACTTTCAGGGATTAGCCCTTAGGCAGATCTGAAAATCCCAGCTGCTGTACTGAACCCCTTCTTCCAATGTCTTTGCCTCCAATGCAATATTCTCTTGGAACAGCAGTTTGTTTTCCAGTGCTTTATTTTTTTTTTTTATATTAGCTGCCAGGAGAAAATAAAATGTGATTTATCCAAAAGAAAAAAATACATGTATGATAGAGGTGGGAAAAAAACCACTGAGGATCTAGTTCAAATTTTTGCTACAATCTAAAAGAGTAAAACATGCAACTACCTATTACAGAGAGAAAGTTGATGTAGTTTCTAACAGAGATACTTGCTTTAGGTTTGCAGCACATTCAGAGAACAGCCTTGTGTATCCCCTGGGCTCACCTTCATCATTTTACTCACAGAGCCTGTGGCTGCAATTACGTCTGAGCAGTGTGTTGCACTGGGGGGAGAGAGTGGGCACAAGCAGCAGGTGACAAAAGCAAGCATAAATGAATCTAGATAAGCTGTAAGCTGGGAAAAAGGAGGAGGAAAAAAATTATGTCTTGTAAGAGACATAAGCATGGTGTTCTGTGCCTGGCAAGGTAGACCAAAAAATGTTATGAGGTTATCTGAGAGCAAGGCAACTCAGGGTTAAGCCAATGAAGAAGCTCTGAGGAAGTGATTTGGAACACTGTTAAATATCATGGGAAGATATTTCCTCAGTGTCTCCCAGTGAGCGGCTTGCTTTGTCCCAGGCTATCTTCATGATGGTGTTTGTGCTGGAACTTGGAATGGAATATAGTTATGTTAGAAAGCAGTGTACTTTTAATTACATATGAAATTAGAGAAGTTGTTTTCTTTTATTCCAGAAAAATCAGAGCTAAAGGTTAAATCAAATCTATCAGCTTAAATTTTTTTTCTCCTCTTCTTTTTCTGGTTTTCCTGCTGGGATATTCCGAGCCTTCACTGAAGTAAATGTAAGTGACTTTTCCTTGCATTTCACAATATTGTCACTCACATGAAGTTTTACATTGTCCAAGCTGTGATCAAGATAACCATTCCATAAATGAGTTCACTTCCATTATCATTATCTGTAGCATTCACACATGATGATGAGCTGCAAGATAAGTCAGAGTGGCAGATACCTCCTACAGACTCCAATGGCTTTTCCCATGAGGTCCCTTGTATCCTGCTGATGTCTCAATCTGTTTCTCCCCAAGGGTCATGAAATCAATTTGTTGCCAGGAACCTTGTCAGCCTCGTTCTACTACTTGACTTTCAAATTTACTGTGACAACTTTTTTCAATGAGATGGCATGACCATAACTGCTTCTGATTCTGGGATCTGGTCAAGCACAAATAGATAATGCTTGGAAGAGCAAAATGCCTCTAATCACTTGATTAGTGAGCTTTTGTATGCAGAATCAATTGACACAGAGCAGCTGAGTGAAGACCCTCATACGAAGGCTAAGGGGTGAAATCTCACCCTTTTTGCTTGGAATGTCTGCAGAAATCCTGACAGCATGGTTTATTATGCAAGGAAAAAAATAGTTCCCTGTGCTGCAGAAAACCATGTGCCTTCCTGATCCCTTCTGGGATCAGTTTTTTAAGGACATATATGACTGCAGTAGATCTTGCAGGCCACGGGAGGCAAAGTGTGTGATTCCTCCAACAGACAATTTAGGGACCAATTTCCAAGAAGAAAATTTTTTCATGGGTTTGGCAACCCAGGAACTAAAAAGAACATCAAACGTTGATCCAGTACACGTATTGTTCTGGTCATTTTGTTCTAGATAGACAGCTGGTACCATTCAGTCCACTAAACCTATGTAACCTCTAACTACTGATAGTTACATACTTTTTATACACTGAACTTCTGATTTTTCTTTCCACCTTTTCAGTAGTTGCCTCCTAGTAAAAAAAAAGTATTTAACTCAGAAGCCTACTCAAGGATTGTGTGCTATCTGAAAGCTGTCTGGAACTTTCAGAAACTTAAAGGTGTTTCCCATGCTGTGATGCACCTGCCCTGAGTTTGTTCTCTATTTCTGGGGCCATAAGTTAAACTGGGGATACTTAATATATTGAGAAAGCATAGACATCCAGTAACATTAAATGTGAGAAGTTTATTCTTACATTCAATGCTGTATTTTCAGACTGTTAATTTTTCACTGTTTTTTGAAAAAAAATGAGCATCTCATGCAGAACGGTTTCAGAAGAAAAAAAGCTTTTTGTTTTCTGATGTGTTTCATAAATAAAGAAAATACTGTTATATACATCTGTATATATGTATATATTTATTTGTGTGCATATATACGTATACTCTCTTGATCTCTTAGGTTTAAATTAGAAAAAAGTAAAGGAGGGCAGAAACAGAAGAATGTAATAATAAAGATATTATATGGTTAGAAAAGTCTATTTAAAAAAAAATAAAATCAAGAAAGGAACTTGGAAGAAAAAAAACCATGGAAAATTTACACCCATTGTGATAAGACCTGTCATGGCCTCTAAGTTTACTTTGCATCTTCCTACATTCTAATGTGAACTTTTCTTTCGAAGGAAGCAAATTAAAATCTCTTAAAAAGTATTCATATAACAGATGTTGACTAAGATCTCCACCTTTTGAGCAACAAAAATAAAGCCACTATTTTAAGGCAGAAGGAAAAAAGCGCTTTTTTTTTTTTTTTGTGAAACTATAGTTTTTAATTCAAACACAGAGAGAATGGAAGACAACAGTCAGTTCACTTTTGGGTTCACCTAATTGGAAGTTTACGCTTTCAATTATTCAGTGGCCCTGAACTCTCACATTGTAATCTGTGCTACTTTCAGTGCTATGAAATAAGCTTGCTTCTTTGAACAATTCCAGTCAATAAATCTGATGAAGATATAGTCATCTTGAGAATGGAGGGAGGTGAGAGTAGGTCTGAAATGGAAGATAAGGAAGAAGCTGAGGATGGGTGTCAGTACAAATGTGAAATATGAATCTTATTTACTTTGGGATCTGCTGACTGATTTGCTGCCTTAACTATATGCTCTCACTAGCTTACAAAAACATTCTCTCCTCACAACCAGATCTTCTGTGACAGGGGCCCTTTCTGTTTCCTTTATCAGCTCGCACTGAAATATGCTGCTTGGAACGGTCTCTTGTGCCCAGTGCTCCAGATATCTCTCTGTGCACATCCAAGGCTGTGTGTACTTCAGCCCCAGCAAGCTGCCGAAGCAGAAGTGCCCTCTCACAGAATTGGCAGACCTGGATCATAGGAGATCTTGATTTAGACAAAGGTGCCATTGAGATCAGGAATACCTGTAGGCATAAGTGGATGAGGACTTGCATGCAGACCAAAACCCCACTGGGATTTCAGCATGTCTAGGGGTATTTATTTTTGTGGTATCGAAGAGGACAATTTGTTATTAGAATAACTTTGGATGAGTCACATATTTAGCTATGCCTGTTCTACCTGGATATCCAACACTGGAGGGAACACTTTATAATATTTTCCCATGTCTTTATACCTCAGTTCCTTGTTCTTCATAAGGGAGACTGTGACACCTGCTTTATATTACTTCTTGTCAGCTGGTGGGACAAGAATACATTTTTTTACAGTTTATTTTGCACTGTTTAGTCTGATGTGGCCCCAGACAGGGATTCAAGGAAGTGTTCTGCATGCATAAATACTGTAAATAAAATGTGGCTAATAGCATCACAAAGCAGAAACAGTTGAATGACCACCCACTGTGACAATCTTGTCTTAAGCAAGATACCTAACCTAAAAGAGATGCTAATCACACAAGAGTTTGGAACAGACTAAGCTTTTCTTGGGGTGGGAGCGCTAAAAGGAAAGTGATGGTAAGACAGACTGATGAGAGTGTATTTCCAGTCTCTTTTGATTATGCTGTGCTGGTGTCCTATGCACCTGGGCTGCCAGAGGAACAGTCTTATTATGCGTGAGCATTGTCCAGACATCAAGACATGAGTGGGAGGAGAAAAAGGTGTAGATTACTTCAGGGTATAAGGCTAGACAGGTACTGAAGTCAGCTATAGGATGGCACTTGTGATTTGAGACAGAAAAAAAAGGTGGAACCTTGTCTGATAAACAGCAACATCAAAAAATAGAGGGAGAGCTCATGTCCTGCTAGATTTATGTGCAGAACTCCCACTGATGTGAATGGCAGTCTGAGAAAAGAATAACATGAGTGGGAAAAAAGAATCAGAAAGAGGTCATTGTTTAGCAAATACCTATAAAATAAATTTAAATGTGGGTCCTACTATGATTCATCTAAGGTTTGATCTAAAGTTCACTGATGACTAAGGGAGTCTCTTTACTGACTTTTGTGGACTTTCAAATCAGGCACTAGAAAGGATGTTCATTGCTTCTGAGAAAGAAACATTTTGTTGTGAGTAAAAAATTACACTTTCCTGTAATTTTCTTGATATGTAAAATCAAAAGAAAACTTTGACAGTAAATGTATAAGCCCAGCATTTAATCTGTGATACACGGTGTTTATGTCTATGATGGAAAATGACAGTAACAGAGCAATCTAGAATGCTACTGTAAAAGCACAATCTTTCCATAGATAAATTTGTACACTGTTACCACTAAACTCTGCAACATGAAGATCTCATATTGTATATGCTGAATTTAATCCATATTCAGAAACACAGAAATGTCTTAAAGAAACTGCTTTTTAATTCTCTCTGGGCTCTCTCAGGACTAAAATTTAATGTTTTCAATTTGTGTAATATTTTGACTATGGATTTATAATTTTACTTCCTTCCTCTCTTTGTTTAGAAATTAGGTTGAAATAATGTTACTTTTGTAGTTAAAGGGAGTGGGTCAGATTCTCATGGAATGATGCCTTCTTAAAAAAGCATCTGACTCGGTATTCCTTACTGCATATTTTTACTGTGATTTTTTTTCTTAAGAGATGTGTGGGTGAGTCACATTCCTTTATTCTCAGTTGCACTTTGAGGTACCGTAGCAAAATTCTTCTGACTTCCTTCCACAATTAAGTAGCCCCAGTGGGACTCCCTTTTACAGGTTAACAGCAGCTTTTTTTGTGTGAATGTGCAGCTTCACTGTTTGACAGTGACTTCAAAAAAGTCTCTTTGGAGTATCTCTTTCTTCCTTCGGTTAAAAGAAATGCTTCATTCTGTACATTAACAAGATGTGCTAGAGCAGATGACATGAAAGAAAGTTTTTAAACTGAGAAATACACTGCTGTTTTCCTTCTTATACTTGACAAGATATTGAATATATCCATGAACTTGAGATTTCCACCAGCACTTGAGAATAGTATGAAAATGATCTTTCATTACTATTCTGTGAATGGACATCTGGATCACTTAAACCAAACAGTGAAAATCCCATTTATATGCATCCCTCTGCATCAAAAGTAGCATGGCCAGCAGTACCTTGCCCCGGTGGGACCCTGCCTGGAGTGTTCCATCCAGCTCTGTGCTCCACAGCACAGGAAGGACATGGACCTGTAGAGAGAAGAGACAAGAAGGTGTTCAGAGGGATGGGACACCTCTCCTGTGAAGACAGACTGAGAGAGTTGGGGTTATTCAGCCTGGAGAAGGCTCCAGCTATACCTTAGAGCAGCTTTCCAGTACCTAAAAGGAGCCTACAAGGGAACTGGAGAGGAACACTTTACAGGGGCATGTAGAGATAGGACAAGGGTTAAAGGTTTTATACCAAAAGAGGCTAGGTCTAGATTGGCTATTAGGAAGAGATTCTTTACTGTGAGAGTGGTGAAGCACTGGATCAGGTTGCCCAGAAAAACTATGGATGTCCCATCCCTGGAAGAGTTCAAGGTCAGGTTGGATAGGGTTCTGAGCAGCCTGGTGTAGTGAAAGGTGTCCCTGTCCATGTCAAAGGGTTGGAACTAGATGGTTTTTAAGGCCCTTTCCAACCCTTCTATGATTCTATGATTTTGTGCTATCACAACTTCTAGGGAGAACAACACGTGTTATAAGCAGCTTCATCCGCTTCTGCTAACAACCCCTAGTCAAGGCTGTCTCTTGAGGTGTTCTAAGGCACTGTCCTGGCAGCATTTGTTCCAGTCCAAAGCCTTGCCAGGGACTGTACAAACAGCTGTGGACAGTCATAGTCTCATTCTTGATCCATGCCATGTCTGTGTTTTGTTCACTTGTACAGATTCAGAGATAGTAACAGAAAGAATCAGACCATTCTGCTAATAACCAGTCATGGTCTGCATTTCCCAAGGGACCTATTTATCTGAGTAAACATAGAGCATGAAACAGCAGGTTACTTTTTAAAGGAAAATTTTTCTTTTCTAGGTTCAACGCTAGGTGGTTTGTTTGAAAGGGTGATCAATTTTATGGCTCACAGAAATTCATTGTCCCAGAATTACCTTCTAATATATTTATATAGGTTGAAACAGATTCTTTTACATCTAGGATATCACATAAACCAAGAGCAAATTATCATCTGTATAGCTATATACAGTACCCATACAGTAGAATGCTCAAGTTTGTGGACTTTTAATATTATTTTCTTTTTACTGAATCATGGTATCACAGTTAGCTGAAAGATATTGTTCATCAAATATGCATGAAAAAGAAAAACAAGAAGACAAAAGCTATTTTGACTTCCAAATAGCCTACATTCATCTATATTTTGTCTGAGCTGGATTTCCTCTGAGTTTTTTTAGGGAATGTCTTTTACTACTTACTTAGTAGCCCTGATATGAGGCCTGAACAACTGCCTTGAGCAAAGAGTCCCATTGGAGCAGTCCAGGGCACTTTTCTTCTCAGGAAAAATGGAGGACATTCTAATAAATTGTCAACAACTTTTAATTAAATAGAGAAATCTACCTAACAGATAGAACTGTTGGAGTGAAATGTGTGGAGTCCTCTTACTGCCTTGTCCTGATTTCCTGGCCCATCAGAGTAAGAGAGTGGTGAAGTTTGAGTACATGGTGGCCTCTGTATTCTGCTACACTGAGCACTTCATCTCAGGCCGCAGGGAAAAGACAGTATCTCCTTGCACCTTTTGTTGACTGACTATAAAAAATGGACAGATGGTGATCTGGAGCTTTCCCAGGCTATACTGTTATAGGAAGGGTGAAAGAGAGCATGAGCATAATGATGTAACCCATGGCACTTACCCTTAGGTTCAAAGAATGGGACAATTTTAATTTCTGGTGTAGATATAAACTCAAGAATTGGAAACAACAGTCAGATCTCTATACCCAATAATTAGATTGTCATAGTTACTATTATTCAGAGAGTGTTAAATACATCTTTGAAGCTAGAACAGCAAAGAAATTGAGATTCTTAAGTAAGAATAGATCCAGCACTACAGAGATAATAAACAGCAGGGCATTTCTGTTTTCAGATTTACAACCTTATATTCTAGAAATAATACAGCAGTTTAGATTTCTCACCCTATGGCAGACAGCCTTGAGTTGTACTGCTTATGTCTTTACCACTTCATGAGAGAACCCCATATTTTTGTTTTAGGGTTGCTTTTCAGGTTGAGAGTTTCTATGCAGCCCACACCAATGCTGTATCTGCCAAATGTTCAGGTGTCCATTTGTGGGACATTTGTCCACTGTAAGAGGAACTTTGTCTTAGAATCAGAGAGTGGCTGAGGCTAGCAGACATTCTGGAGAAGGGTCAGACCTTCTGACCCTTCTGCTCAGAAATGGGTCAACTGGAGCAGGTTACCCAGGACAGTTTGGTTTTCAAACAGTTCTGAATTTGGTGGTGCCAGAACTTCTCCAGGCAGCCTGCTACAGCAAGTCACCATCCTCAAAGTAAAAGTTTTGTCTTGCAGAATGTCTGCATAGACTGAAATTCAAGAAAGTTAGAGAGTTATAAAATTACAGGTGATAGGCTCTTTCTCCAAGAAGGACTAATTCATGCAGTAAAAGTAAAAATATATTTTGTCTGCAAATGTAATGCAAGAAGAACACAAGACTGAGGGTCCAGTAAGTAAGATATCAACAAGAATGAGACTGATTTATTTTTCTCTACCTTCTGACTTTTGAAAGAATTTAAAATTATTCCAGCCCTTCACTCCTTATTCCTAAAATAAGGTTAAATTTTATTTTCAGGAGTATATATTTTTTTTTCACATATACGAGTTGAGTTCTCTTACATTCATCAAAACAGAACAGCAGGCACCTAATTCCATTCTTAATAGCACAGAAACCTTGTAAAGAGAGAGGATTCTTGTTCCAGAATGGAGCAAAGTGTAAACTTTTTGGTCTTTTATAAAAGGAAAAGGAACACTATCTACATACTGAATTAAAAAGAAAGGAATGGTTTAATTTTAACTGTGGAACTCTTTAATATTTTTCTAAATTGTACTAGTTACTGACAAATTTGCTCTGCTTTTTTTTTCAGGTATATCTGTTTGATGTAATAACATGAGTTTTTAAATAAATTTTATCTGATTCAAAGTGAACTTGGTGGGATAAATTTATTGTTTTGTTAAAAACCCCACAAATTCCTAGAATAACAGGGGTTTTTTTCACTGTTACTAAATTTTGCTAGGAAACACAGGAATAATATGATGGGACAGAGGAGAAACATGGTAACATCACTTAATGCATTTATTTATTCCAGCACATATAAAATAAAATGAAAGAATATGTTTTGTATACTATAGGAAGACAGAAGTGCTTTCTTTCTCTATTAACTGACTAGAAGTCTGGAAATTTCTTTATCAAGACCTGAACCAAACTCTTCTGCTACATGAGATTTCTTCCTCTACTTCTAAAATGCTTTTGAAAATTACATGTTTCATATCAGAATAGATCCCTGGGAGTTATTAAGAATAAATAATTGGATATGGGAATATCAACTGTCTCAGCAAATCCCACTACTTTAAAAAATGCTTACCTTGTCTAGTTAACTGGATTAATATTCTGAGAATATAATAGTGCAAATGAGAACACTTGAGTACAGAAATTGGATTGCTATACTCAAGCCACATAGTCTTCAGTAATGAAACTGGGACTTCTGCAGTCTGGAATGTTTCAGACTCACAGAGGTGGTCACTGCAATACTAATGCTTTTAAGGTGGCTTTTTAATTGAATCAATATGATTCAGATCCACGTTGAACATAGCTGTGAAAATGGAATCTCATTTTGAAAAGCAAAGACAATAATATGCACTGCATGCCAACAGCCCACGACTGCCTCAGGCACTCCAAGAAAAATGCAAACTCCCTCTCTTCCTCAAATCCAGCCATAAAATTCAGATTGAGAAAAGCAAATGAAGAGCTGGTAACTAGGACTGTTTTTTTATTTATATGTATGGGGTGCCTTAAAATTCAGGAAAAGAAGGCAGAATGAAGATCTAGGCACTAGGACTATTTATTTACTTATTTTCGTTTGTCTTTGTTCTCAGGTGAACATAACACACATTGGTGTCAGGTGTTGCACACTGCAGTTGTAAAGACAACTTTCCCCCAGCTTTTGAACCACGGAGCAAATTTATATGCTAGCAGTATCTCTATTCTCATTTCTCAAGTTCTGAATTCCTTTTTCTTTAAAAAGGGCATCCTCCATAGGAGATTAACAGCCTTGGAATGCCAGCTCGGTTGGATCCGAGTGAAACTAGGCTTTAATTCCTTACCATAGAAAGAAGGGAGTTGAAACACAGAAGAAAAACAAGGTTTTGAAATGTGTCTTGCATTTATGAGGAAGCTATAGGAACCGCATTGAGAAGAAAATGATCTTTAGTCTCACAAACAGGGTGAGTAAATCTGTCTTTTGTTTATTGGGAATGAATAACTCTAGGATTCCTGGAAGAAAAACAAAGCAATGTGCTCTGAGTTTAGTAAGTGTACAGACCCTCAAGTCAATGCACAAAAGCCCCATTAGCTGTACTTTGACTGCTAGTGCCACTGAGTCACACCAGGAGCTGTTTTCTGCAGAGGGAAGCTGACTCACCCAGCACAGCACAGCAGCCCAGCAGCCAGACGATAGTGCTTCAGGAGATCGTAACTCAAGGGAGGGCACCATGGGTTTGATCACCGATTTATTCTTTTGTGTCATACAACAAGGTTTTTTTCATGTCAGTCTCCATGGTGATGAGTTTGACTGTCACCCCCGGGACAGCACAGAGTGGTTTAGAAAGCTCACCTTGGCAGATTTACATCTCTGCTGTGTTTCACAGGAACCAGCAACATTGAACTGCCCAAAGTTGCTCCCCGTTTGACGTATAAAAAATACATTTCCTCATATGGTAGGCGATCCGAACTGCTAATTACTGACAAAAATATTTCCTTTTTAGCTACACAACTACTTAGTCTTGCTTTTTTGCCAAGGCTATGAAAAAGGAGCTGACCTAGAACATATCTAAAACTTTAAACCAAAATTTGCTGCTTTGTTACTAAGTCAAATACTTCAGTCTCGCCTTTGCTTTTCCCTCATTATCCAAATTATATAGTAAATCAAAGAAAGAGAGGTCAACTAAATCAGATTAAATTGCAAAGTAGATGTGAGAGGTGAAAACTGAATGTCAGTTTGACTGTCAGAGCTGATACTATTTCATGTGTTAGGAGAACTCAATATTCTGGAAGAGTGCGTGGTGGTCAAACATCAGAAAATTATTTATTTAATTAAATAAATGTAAATGTAGACAGTTTAAAATCACACTCATTTTCATTCTACTTTGGGTAGGATGCTGTGTCTTCTTCTGTTAATCAGGATTTTCAGTAAACTGAGATTCTCAGGGACGAGCAAAATATTTTATACCTTTTGCTAGTGCAGTTGAAAAGCACAGACAAATTGCTATCATGTTTCTACAGGACTGAGCAAAAAGTAGTAACTGTGTAGACTTCACTTAGGAAGAGAAGCTTTTATAGCAGTTTGGGGACAGAATTTTTAGGTGACCATGAAGATCTCAGTAAGCTTATCTCTCCCATCAAATCATTAGGGTAATCTGCTGTTACTAAGTTCCTCTACTAATGATAGAAATATATATGTACCTTTGGGTTATGCATAATATGTATATTTCATGCATTTATGATGTTACATGAGCATATTGAAACACAAAACCTTAGTGACAACACAAACCAGTCCAAATGTGTATAAGAAAACAGTCCTGAAAATCAACATTGGATACCAATATGTGACAGATTCCTGAACCTATGAGCCCCCTCCCTTTCCTCTCCTGGAAACTTTGTATTGTAAGCAGGCACTCTGCTAACTATGTATGTTTTAGCTGCATGTCATCTGTTTAGATTCTAGAGGTGGATGTATGTGGTTAAACACTGCTGGACTTTGCAAATCTTAAAAGTATATTGAGAAATCAGTATATGGATTCTGACATATACTCACACTGTTGGATTCCCAGAAATGCTGATGGTTTCACAGAATGCAGTAAAGCTTTGCAAAATGTGCTGTTTGATGTGTTTGGGACTTTTTTGAGTATTATTTACACACCTGGTATTTACCCCCGATATGAAGATGGATTATGGACTTAGACTACACTCATTTTCTTTCACATAAATACTTCCAATAATTTCTTACATAAGCACTATCACAGTCTGGTAAAGTTTAATACAGTGTCTTGCATACGTTCAGTGTAGGTAGAAAATACAGGCTTTTAGAACTTGAGCCAAAATGTGCTCAGTGAGTTGACTCTCATATAATTACCAAAACCACTAATACTGGGAGTTGTGATCATGGGCAGATGTGAACTATTTTACACATGCAAACGCATTTGAAAAATTACTTTGATTATGATGGAATTTGCGCAAGCATGCATCACGGAGCACATCAGACATAAATTAGGTTGCTTTGCAGTAATCAAAGATTTTCTGTTTTATCTGACACAGTGGAAATGCATTTATGCCACACAATCTTCCATAATATGGTACAGAATTAGTTTCATTTGACATTGCACTATGTAATTTCTGGAGTGTGCACAAATGTGATGTCTGTATTTGTCATGACACACGGCATTTAAAAGGCAGAAAATATACACATGATTATTTTGTGGAAATTTCTGCATGCGGCTTTTCTCTGGCCTTTTGGATGGTATTTGGCTCTGGATTAAATTATCTAGATGGAGGTGTCCATATGTGCTAGGTGTCTAAACTCCCACTACATTCTGAGGAGACAGGGAGCTCAGTTCATCCACCCACATTCAGCTGCCTGGTGTCATCTGCATGGGTTGAGGATTTGCCCATCTGGCCTCCAACAAAAGCACAGGTGTCCCATAGATCTGCCACCCCCGTGTGTGTCAGGGACACGTGAGGCTGTCTCAGATGTCACCAGACAGCCCCTTTTATGAGGCACCTATGTTCTTAACCCTACATCTCCACTGACTGCAGTGGGAGGTCAGGGAATCATGCCCCACAAATAAACCTGTATTCAGACACCCT
Source organism: Corvus hawaiiensis (assembly GCF_020740725.1). Classification (NCBI taxonomy): domain Eukaryota; kingdom Metazoa; phylum Chordata; class Aves; order Passeriformes; family Corvidae; genus Corvus; species Corvus hawaiiensis. The sequence continues at coordinate 48,547,240 of NC_063216.1, forward strand.
TGTTCAGATATCGTCATCTTGAAATGAACCGTACCTTCAGCATTTCAGTCTTCTGGGACAATGTAAATGAAACGTATGAAAAAGCAAATATTCTTGTTCAGTCCTGTTGTAACATATCTCAATTTTTAAAAGGAATATAGCATATTTTCTTACATTCACTACTATTTATGGAGGTCCCTTTAAAAAGATTTGTCTCTTACTGAACTTCTCTAATCTAAGCATCACATGATCTTAGCTCACATTTCATCTAAAATGGTATCAAAAGAGATGAAAACCAGAAGGAATAATGACTTTTCTTATTTTCTATCATTATTTTACTATGTTTAGGATTGTACTTCAAAATGGATTGAATGAAAGAAGCATAAACACTGCAGGTAGTGTACATCTTATTGTCAACAAACATACGTCTTGCTATAATGAATATTTTCTATGAATTTCAAATCAATATTTATTGTAAATTAACATTCAGTAAAACTTACTATTAACCTGGAAGGGCAAGAATCAGAAAAGGTGCATAGAGCTGCATTAGGAAGAGGTCTTCTTTATGCTCACTGTCAGCTTATTTCTGCTACAGTGTTAACTCTTTGCTGGTCAAAGGGAGGTGCTTCCTCAAAATAGCATTTTAAATCAGTTGTCACTGCTTTTAAGTATTGCAGCAGCTGGGATATGACAGATATCTTGTCAAAATATTATTTTCCTTTTTGATTATGTAAATGTGTTAGCTGTTTCTCTAGTTATCTGTAATGATATTTACTAAGGTACAGGTCCCATAAAGGCAAATGACCAGTTCACCATGAGGAATAGTACCTTGTGGTTGCCATACTGTCTACCAGGGACAACACAGAAACAGTATTTCCAATTCAAGTATAAAATTTGTATTCAAACTTACTAATTTACTCACTAATTGAAATCTGTATTTTTCTATTCTTTCCCACTGAAGAGTAAATTAAAAGAAAAAAACTGGTTTCTAGTATATCCCAAATTTAAAATAATGGACAAACCCAATATTTTTGTGTTTGTATATATCAGCAATGTATGACTGTAATTAAAAGCATTAACAAAGCTCCTGGGTCAAAGAATACATAAGACTTGATAGTCTTTCAAAAAGGTGGAAAAGTGGTGTTAAATGCTCTCTTAAACTCTAGCGTATGCTGTTGCAGAACAGAAGTATCCAGTTGCATGAGAATTGAAAGCCAGCTCTCCTGAAAGGGATAAATATCATAGTTAAATCTGTAATATGCCATACATATTTGCCACAGAGAAGAAATCAACTCTTAAGTCAGACTCTTACTAGAGACAAAGTAATGCAGCAGGTAGATGGATAACTTCAATCAATACAAGGGATGTGTCTTACTAAATAGTAGGATTCCCCAGCACGAATGCAACACTTCAGCACCTAGCACCTACAGCTCCTGTAGGCTCCCAATGGAAGCTTCCACTGGTGTTAACAAGAGCTTCCTGTGAGTAACAATCATCTCATAGAAGGTAACTCCTGAGAATATTTAAATGCTAAATTCATACCATTGCTTTGTTTCTCTTGCAAACTAGAGACATGGAATGAAATTTAACCCAAAGTTCTGTATTTGAGAATAGACCAGAAAGACGTCAAATAAGTATTTGGTTTTTTAGTAAATAGAATGGATAAACTGACAATACCCTAAGTACATCAGCAGTTTGTAATTGTCCTGTAATGTCTTTCTGCATACTCCTGAAGCTCCTGGCCCCATCCTCATCCCAAACACTGGGCTGCCTCAGGATCTGCTCTTACCTGGTACAGATGTCCTGCCTTGGAGCTGACTGCCTCAAAGGCAGTTCTGTTGGGAGAAGGAGGCAGGAGAAGTATGACTCTCGCCCTCCATCTTGTACCCTCTGTCCATGAATCAGGAAATGCATTAACACTTGATCTTACTGTTATCCAGTAAAGCATAACAGTCGGAACTCTCAAGACTGAATTTGGGCTTCGGTGTTTTTTAGCCTTCAAGGGAACAGAAGGAATGAGAAACCAAAGTGTCCAGTCTGATGTCAGGTCCTTTCCTGAGCTTCTTGCAGGCATGCTGTACCCAGCCTTGTGCTTGGTCTGTCTTGCTGGCTGGCCAGACCTCAGACCTGCTGTGTCACTGCCAGTGTGTCTATCCCTGGGCTATGTCAGCCCCACTTTTCTGTCAATCTTTAGGGAAGCAGAGCAGTGTTGCAGAGGGCACTGCCCTGCTTGCCTTGCTGTTGCCACAGCTCTTGGCTCTCTGTCATCTGCAGGGGAGCTCAGCCTTAAACCTCCCTGACACGAAGATCACAGGCTGTACTGTTACTTTTCTTGATCGTGGGAAGTGCTCTTGCTTATCAGATGCTCAGAAAATGGATGTTTGATCAATACTATAGACATAACAGGGCATTGGCCAATGGATTTAAAATGTTCTCTCATTACTGGCAGCGCTTGATTATTGGTTTCCATAATCTTTACCTGCACTTATTAATTAGACAATACAAGCTTAAATAGTTCTAAGTGATGATCACCTCTCTAGAAGATATGCTGTGCAATGCCAAAAGTGTATCAGTTAAAAATTTCGGAAAAAGCAATCTTTTACAGAGTGCTCTGAAGTTGTCAGTGTCATTGCCACGAAGGAGAAAGAACTTCCTAGCATTTAAATTACCATCTAACTAAAAGACAACTGGAATGTTAACTGTTAGTTAACTGTAGTACTACACTGACAGCAAGATGAGGGAGGCGATGCTGCTCCTCTACTCAACAGAAACACCTGTGATGCTCAGAGCAGTGCTGGACTCCCCAGTACAGGAGAAGTATGGACATAGTGGAGACAGCTCTGCGATGAATCTGGACTGCTGAATATGGTTGGAACATCTGTCATTTCAGGAGAAGCTGACAAAGCTGAAACTGTTCAGCTGGAGAATATAAGTCTCATGGAGTATCTTACCAATGTATATAAATATCTGATGTGAGAATTAAACATCTCCCTCAGACTCTTCTCTGTTGGTGAGCGGGGAAAGAACAATAGGTGAGGGATGCAACCTGAAATATAGGAAATTCATTTAAACAAATGAAAAATCTTTCTTGCTGTGAGAGTAGTCATTACACAGAAGCAGATTGCCCACAGTGGTTGTGGAGTCTCCATTCTCGGAGGTATCCAAACCCCAAATGGACACAGTCCTGAGAAAACTCCTCCTAGTGTCTCTGAGCTGTGGGATTTGACTTCCTATCCCTCCAATTCTGCTTCTTCACACCTGGCCGGTCTCTTTCCAAAATGACTTAGCTCTTAATAACTGAGCTCTTAGTAACTGGGTGACAGGCTATTTATAGGAGTATTAGTTTTTTGCAGCCATCTCTCCTTTTACTACAGAGCATTCAGAGTTTCACTTCTATATATGTGCCCTTTAATAGCAAATGGATGTTTCCAGGCCTTTCTTCTGAAGGAAGTCCTCTGCTGTGACTGCTACTCACCCTGAAACCATTTGTGCTCCAATATTCCTCACTGCTTGACACAGCCATAATATTCCTTCTAACTATTTTCCTTAAAATTATTTCACCACGTCAATTTCATTTTTTTTCTTTTTTCTTTCCCTTGGACTTACTGACAGACTGGACACTTTGGCTTCTCATTCTTTCTGTTCCCCCCAATGATACAAAACACGCAAGCCCAGGCTGGGAATTTCTGACTGCTGTGCTTTACTGGATAACTATAAGGCCAAGTAATGAAAGCTTGATCTGGCACTTTCCTTCCTGAGCTATAAAACACTGTCTGTGTGTTTTCTAAGAACCAGGACCATCACAGGAAAAGAGAGTCATAATTAGTCTCAGAAAGGTTTCTGCTACTTGAAGTAAAAAGTTCCTTGTCTGAGGACAGAAAGGTCACAAAGTTTTCCCATATTCAGTACCACCAATTCTTCATTGTGCTTCTAAGCATAGACACATAAGCATTTTCTTTCCAGTGTTTTTATAGTTTTGTCTTTCAAAGCTAGAAAAATCATCAAAGAACATTTCCAAGGCAGTAGCAATGCTGACAGTTAAACCCCTAATTTTTGTAACTTTGTCAGGCAACAACCTCTGGTACAACAATACTACAAAGTACAAAGCAATTTCTAATTGTTATTATGTGTTCTGGAAAGAGTGGCCTAGTTTAGTACAGGTTAAAATAAAAATAATTTGTTTTTCATGATTCAGGAAGTAAGAAATAAAACCAGGTGTTGAGAGTTGATGTTTTTTTCACTAATAATATCCCTGCAAAATGAGGTAGGGACTGCTTTGTTTGTGTTCCCATTTCAGCAGCAGATAGTAAGAATGAAGATGGACTTGCTAACATTTTTAGCAAAAGCTGTTCTCCTCCCTGAATTCATGTCATAAACACAAATGTGAAAGAAATGAAACCAAATCGCACTGAAAGATATCTCATTCTTACACTGAGGCCCAAACTGGGGAGGGAATCCTATCTCCAGGCAATATGTATGCAACCAGAATGCAATGGATGAGAGGAGATCCTGGTTTCTCACATCCCACAGCACTGGCATTTTGGGTAACATCTGCTGCACAACCGCTCTTAGCTGGGATTGAGCAAGGGTGGAACATGGTTCATCTGCACGTACATCATCTTCTCCCTGCTTTCCCCCCCACGACTTCTTCCTTCTCAGCATCCTTAGCAAGAAGCAATATAAATGTGCTGGGATTACCAGGGCAAGTTGAGTTTGCCAGTTCATGCAGTGACATATGCCAGTCTTGGAGGGAAAAGTGATTCATATTTGCTCTGGACTGCAGATTTGTGCTGTCAGAACAAACATGTTTGTGTTGGTCTCACCCTTGGCCTTATATGCATTTTACGATTGTAAGGCATTTTACATTTGTAATATTGGGGAAAGGGAATGTAAATTAAAAAAATGAAATGGAAAAAATTGCCTGGGGAATAAATTTGGTAAAGTGTTTTTTATTCTGGTTGTATTACAGCTTTTCTTTAAAGACTAAATTATATGATTATGCAAAAAGTTTAGTGAAAATCTTTAAGGCATCGCAAAATAACCCCTGTCAATTATGCTACAGTACATGTTTGCAACATTGAAATGTGGACAAAAAAAATCTATAAAATTCTTTGAACTGCATCCTGTGGGATTTCAAAGTCCTGCTTGCCTGGAAAACTAGATACAACTTTAATAGTGTTCCCATGGCTACCATCGTGCTGTGTTTGCTGATAAATCTGAGGAATCTGAAAAAAATAATAGGAAAGGGTCACATACCTCTGCATATAACTAGGAAAGGGAATTTTACTGATTTGCATACTCAGTTTTATTCATTGTCACTGGTTCTGCAGTGTTCTCTTTCCCCTGATGAGAACATCATCCAGTTCAGCTCCAGTTCAGCTGAAATACTATATCATTTGCTCACTGCAACATGACCCCCCAAGAAGCAGTGATTCTCACTGCTCCTCTTTTACCCTGCGCAAAGTGAAATAGATCCTTCCATTGTGCCTGTTAATTGAGGAAATAATCAAGCTGCCTGTTATTCTTATGAATAGGAAAAAAAGCCTGAAATAGACCTTTCCTTTATCACTTTGAGAAAAACTAGGGATTTTGATTGTATTCTATTTTGCATTTTATTGTCTTATTTTTATTTGTCAAGTTCTGTCAATGGGCTTGGCTTTTTGAAAGGCAGAGGAAAAAAACCCTGCTGTCCTAGGGAAATCAAATGTGTATAAATACTAAGTATGTATTAATTTAGCTGCTATTTCACAGAGCTCACTGCTCGTAATGAGAAATTGTAAAGGTTCAGTCCTGACATCCTCCTATGTTTTTCTTGAAAGCACAGGTGCCTACCAGAGGCACATTAGAGGGATAAGGATGTGCTGGCATCCTAACCATTTAAGAGAGGCCAAGTTTCACAAAGAAAAGAACATATGGAGAACAACATATACAATCAGCTTTGTTACTTTTTACATAGATAATGAGATGCTGAACTGGAATCACCATGAACAGTGGCATGATATCAACAGGCCTAAACAGAGTATGACACAAAAGGTAAGAGAAAGTGGAAGGAATGGACAAAATGAAAATTGGCAACCACAGAAATGTTGCAGCAGCAATCTAGGTGAAAGTGCAAGGTAAAAGGACATCATGGCAGTGTAAGTAAGAAGTTACTACACTGAGATACCCAGATGGTTCTCTTAGGGAACACAAGAAAAGAGGAAGAGATCTCACCCATGAGTCTTGCTTAAAACCTAGAGGGGAATAACAAGGACTAGAAATAATTCTGAATTTTCAAAGCCCCATATGATAATGGGGAAAGTAAATGGGAGTGAAGAATGAATGCAGCGAGAGGGAGATCTCATTTTTCAATGTGGAGTTAGAACAATACTGGAAAAGCTGTTACATAAGCAGGTATATGTATGCATATGTTGACATGAACTCAAGTACAAAAAGTTGAAGATAGAGAGTCTGATTTTTTTTAATAATATCATCCAGGATCAGTAATAATATATAGAAGGGAAAGAGAAATAAAATTATGTAAGTGGAGCCCCATGAGGCTTAAGTGTTAAATGGAAGGGAGGGGAAGAGAAGGCAATTTTAAGAAAGATACAGTTGAAGGGCGTTTAGAGAGAAGCTACGAAACTGAAGTGCCATGCAGGATTAAGGCAGAGAAAATGATAGGTTTTGCTGAATTAGCCAATAGACTGAGATGGATGAGAGTAGAAAGGAGGTCTATAAAGAGCAGAAGTCACAGCTGACCTTGTTAAGGGGTGTTTCAGTGGAGTAGAAATAGCAGAGAGCAGCTTAGGGGGATCTGAGGGGCAGCAGAATGTGGAGAGAGCCAGAGCATCCAAGGCAGGCAGCACATGAAGGGTCTGTGACAGCCAGGGGAAAGCAGAAGCTGCTGAAAGACAAGAGGCATCACATCAGGGACTGAACCACACAACGACATATTAAAAGATAAAAATCAAATAATAATAAAGAGAATGAGAAAGAAAAAAGAAAAAGAAAAAGAAAAAGAGAAAGAGAAAGAAAAAGAAAAAGAAAAAGAAAAAGAAAAAGAAAAAGAAAAAGAAAAAGAAAAAGAAAAAGAAAAAGAAAAAGAAGAAAAAGGAACAAAAAAGAAAGGAAAGTTAACAAAGACTGGCTTGAGTTAAAACTAATGGGTGACTGTAACAGAAGAGAAACTGGAAAGATGGAAGTGAGTGGGAGAAGAAAAAAGGTAACAGATAAAAAGATTCCCATGCCGGGGATGCTGGCAGAGGACAGACAAAATATGAAGTGTGTGTAGGCAGGGAGACTGGAGCTGAAAAGGAGGGAGATAGTATACCAGCTCAACAGAGGCTGAATGATATCTGGTCAAAGTATAGTCATTCATGCTGCATTGTGCTATTCTAAGATGTGACAGAGTTTAACACAGCAGAAAAAGATGAAATTTAAAATATTTTACTTCCGTTTATGAGAAAAAAGAATATTAGTGCATCTAGTCTGCCCTTGAAGACAATGCTGACTTAAGGGCCATTAAAGTTCAGCTAGGTATCCTTGTATGGAGCACAGTACAAACAGACAAAGGCATCTGGAGAGATGAAAGTGGCATATGGAGAACTCATTGAGAAATGCTTGCCTTTATCACAAAGCTTTTCTAGTTTCAGTGTTTCCTGTTCCATACCCAGATGAAAATAAAATGTTACTGAGCTGCTTTCTAATAAAAGAAACAGAAAAACGCAAATCAGAAGTAGATTTTATTCATTTTCTATCCACATGGCAGATTCAGGTTCAAATCTGTGTTTGTGTATACACACACAATGTTTGTGTATACTCACACAATTTTTGTGTACATTTGACTGGAGTTGATTTGAGTAATCTAAAAGGAAAAAAAACAAGGCATATATCATCTACCAGAAGATGACATGTAAAACTGTCTTTTTCAAAATTTTTTGCATTTTTTGAAGAAGTTTAAAATTTGACCTGCAGGTAAGATGGCTGGCTAGCTGTCAGACTAGTTACCTTCTGCAGTTGGAACACCAAGGTTTGTTATTCCCTCTATCCCCAAAATATACTGAAGACACAATGTGCAATTCCTTGTGAATCAGTACTGTTCTTACAACAGAAATGTATTTGCTGACTTCACAGAAAGAGGGTGAGGTCCTAACTAGTTACTGAGAGAAGCAGTAATGGAAAGCAATGTCCTTGACTGGAGAAACTGAGTATTAGTCTTCTTAAGTTTTTATACGCCTTTTCTGATGGAATAAATACATATAAGTGTCACGCTTTTACAGCAGCTCTTTACAAAGCATGCTTTCTACATAATGCTTCAGGTTTTACAGTCTTGCCTTGAAATCAGTTTAACAGAGTCTTTTTGCGGAGGCATGGAAATCAGATTGCCCTTATAGACCAAGCAATACATTCCTTGTATCCCAAGCCTGTCGAGAAGTCAGAACATTCCCCCACTTGGAAACTATAATTAGAGCAATGGTTAACTGCATAGACTTACTGTCAAGTCATTTGTCATTCCAGAATTATAAAAAAATCAGCAACTTATCACCAGTTAAAATTTTGTACTTGTTTGTAAAATCTTCTTCTATTAATTATAGCATTGATTATTTTTCCACAAATTTCCCTAAAGATTATATCTGCAAATTTTAAATTGCTGAAATAAGAAAACACAGAGGATAACAAGAGCAATGCAAGGAGTACACATCTTCTTGGTTGCTGCCTGTTAGCTGGAAGCACATCGATGGGCAAAATGCCTTACGTACTACCCTTCCAGGAGGTTTAATATTTTAGTAATCAGAAATTCAGAGCCAATTAGGCCCTTTCAGATATTACGGAAATGCCTCAGTGTTTTTACTGTACCTTAAATAAAGATTACTTTTTCATCCATATTGACACTCTGAGGTGCCAAGCAAGGCAGGAGTGGGGATGATTGAGTCATATTTCTCCCTCATGTGAGCATTTTCACACTAAACAGTGGAAGTGATGAAAGGAAGGTTCCTCTGCTCTCTCCCTCATGAATCCATCCCTGATTGAATGATATTTTATTTTACAGTGTATGGATGCATTATAAAACAGTTTAAATTTTGAATTTTAACTGGTACTGTTCAGATCCACATATGATGATGAGTTCAGCTGTTTTTATCTCTGCTCTGAAAAGAAAAATGTTGCCCTCATTCTATTGAAGATTGCAAAGGTCTTGTGTGAGGCAAAACCTTGCAAGCTGCAGAGAGATTACGATCATGCTTAGACTGTCTTTCTCACAAATCCATCAACAGCATGGAAATGAGTAGCATCTAAAGGAAAAGAGGAACTTTCCAGAAGGAAGATAAACCAAATACTGAACTGTTACTGCAGAGCAGTAGAGACCACTCCTTTGTGTTAATCATCCAAAGGATGGAAACAGACCAGCCATTCCCTTGGTGCTTTAATGAGTGCATAATTAATTCACTCCTGAGATCCCAAACAAAGTAGCAGTCAATTAACTGTTATGTGTGCCTGCTGCAGCAGCAATGATCTATCTGAGCTACACTTGGAAAGAGTTAATTTGTAGATGAAGACAACATGGGAAACACCAGTAAAGTAAACATTGGAGAATGGCTTAAGATGGACTCGAACAACAAAAACAGGGCGATTCTCCTACGGTTATGCTCACAAAATCCCCCTTAAATAAAATTACATGCATGATACATCAACAAGAAACACAACCTGAAGTTCATATTTTTCAGTGATAAGATAATCATTATTTAAAGGTTGTAAGACTGCATTTTTAGGCACTGATATTTACTTGCAGTGCAAGAAGTGGAATGTGGATTTGGAAATAAGAAGTACCACATGAGCTAAGCAATTATCTTTTGTTTAAAACTATTATGAAAAATATAGGTTTAACTATTGATGTGGAAAAGGCATGCTAATATTTATTCAGAGATTGAACTGAAGATAAAAAACAGTGACATTAAACTAAAGGATACTAAATTTTGATCTAAAGTGTACTGTGTCCAAAACTAAGAGCATATTATTTACAAGTTATTAAGATCCAAAATCAATGCATCTAGGTACAGATTTGCAATTAAGTAAGGTTGTGTAGATAATATTCCTTGAGATTTGATGAAGGTGCTTAAAGACAAGAAATTGATAAATGTGTTTATGAAGCATATAGTGTAACATTGGTGTACAACTCTGTGAAGACTTAATAAAATTTAAGAAGCTTTAAGGCCTGGGATTCAATTAACATATGGAGCAAATAATGAACAGGCTTTCAAACAGTCAAGATGTTTGACAAAAAAACCCAAACGCTTAATGGTGATGAAAACTTCAGATGGAATAGCAGACAAGAAGTGCCACACGAGAAGAAATAGAGAACGTGGCTGTTCAGAGCTGTGAGTATGGAGAGCTGATTTAAAGCCTAGGAGATCCACTCAAGGATCCCGCACTTCCCTCAACACTTGTTTACTTCCATATCCAGAAAAAATTGTGAAAAGCCAGACATACTGTCAATCACTGAGGTACCCCACTGGAAATTCCATTTCCAGCAATTCCCCATTGAGAACAATTTCCAGACATATGTCAGCCCTTCATGTTTAAATCAATTTTAGCACATTTTATTGATGCTATATAGCAGTAATTAATCAGAATATAGGCAGTACATACAAAATCTGTTATGATTATGGAGTTACATTTAGCAAGCAATCTTGTACCCCATCAGAATATTAAATATTTGCTAAGATATGTTTCTTCAGAAAACTACCACACTGTTGGCAGCAGTTCTTACTAATTCAAACTCTTATCTGAAGTATTATTATATCTTAGTTTTAATTATTAAGTTACATGAATCATTACACTTACCTTATGAATATTAGCAAAAAATTTTCAGAGTTTTCTGATACACTAAATTTTTCCTTGAAAATCTTTATATTACAAAGACAGAGGTTTCGGTTGTTTCTTCTAAAACGCCATGGTACAAGGCACCTTTACTAATGTTAAAAAAGTGTGATTCTAGAAGGTGTTGTTTAGCATCTTCTGAAGTTATTAGTGGAGAGCAAAACATGTTATGATGTATTTTTTCCTTATTTTCCCGAAAACAAATCCATCATTAATATTTTTATCTCCATGTAGTATTTGGCACATAGCACTGAATTTTGTTTAAAGACGTCTCTTTTAATTTTCCTTATCCCCTACAAATTTTCCCTACAATTTCTTGTAGCTTCTTTTTAGCAAAATTTATTCTTCAGACAGACTAGTTTATACTGATTACTCTTTCCTCCTTCTAAAATAGAATTTTTTTCTAGTTGTTTGTTTAGTTGGTTAGATGTGGGGAAATTGCCCCCTTTTTAACTATAAAAGCTTAAGTTTCTGTATTGACTTTAATAACAATTTCTAGTTCTTACTCCTGCTTTTTTTTCTAAATCTCCCTTGGTCAATTTATAATTTCCCTCGATTTTGAAATATTCCTTCTTAAACTGATTGGACAGCCTACTAAACAATCAGTGAAAGATAAAAGTTGCTTAATTGATGTGTATGTGCAGGCTTGAATTTAATGCTCTGATCTGCAGTTCAAAGTTATAGCCTATACTATAACCTAGTAAATTACTTTTGCTACAATGCTACAGTTTTGAAAAAACACCCCAAAATAATAGACAGCCAGCTTAATTTTCAGTGATGTTCATGGGTTTTGATGGTTCTTAACAAGAACACACAATAAAATCTTAAAAGGAAATAAAATCACAGGATTAAAGTATGGCAACCAGAAAACTGATCACTTTAGATCTGTAAATTAGGAGGAACTTACTCTAGGAAAAGACATCAACACCCTTCTTATGTCTAATGAAATATTACTAGACTTCTAATAATGTAAACCTGCTGCTTTCTCTCTCATCTCACTGTCCTTCTGTCTCTAGTTATAAACAAATGTGGTGATTTTGTCATATGTCTCAGCAAATTTGTGATAGAAGATATTTTGTAACTCTGTCATTCAGCTGCTCAGTCTGTAACACAGACATCAGAGAAGACATCACTAACTTCTACCAGAAATGTACGTTTCTCTCTTGCCAGAGAAGATACCTTTCATAGCAAGTACCAAATGACTGCATGTAACTGATCTCACTGAACAAGAATCAAACCCAAATTAACGACGGACTCAGAGGCTATTTTGTTGTTTCTTTCTTTGTTCTCAAGTGAAACCCACTGTTTTGTGGAGATCAGACCATCTATAAGTATTTAATTCTCCTAGTGAGTAACTGATTGGACAGATTGACAGTTCCATTGCCACCAGTCACCATTTTGTGGGCATAAAAGATAGGGAAATGTAGTGCAGCTTGCTAAGATTATGCTTGCTGTAATAAGCTTCTGCCAATGGTGCAGGTTCTAGCAGTGCTAGAGCTCATTTAAGGATGTTGTAATGACCACTTGAGCTCAGTGTGAAATTTCGGCTGTCCAGACCTCCCAGTGTTCTACATTGCTTCTGTGGACTGTCTCCACTCAGACTTGATTCAAATCTACTGCCTCCCTTAGCAAGAACCTTTCAGTCCTTGTCAAGAAGGACTGAAAAGCTATCCCCTAATGCAGTCTAAATTTTCATGAGGACAAATCCACGCTGACTTTCAGCCTCCCCATGCTCTGATAGCCTCTGTCTAGCTCTTCTCATTTGCAAATTAGAACTGGAGTTAGAACTGGTGGGCAAAAGAAAAGTCCTCGGCAACACCTATAATCTGACTGAAAAAAGAGAAGACATCTGACAGATTGATTGAGCTAAAAAAGTACCAATGAAACAAGTACTTTAAGGAGAGTTCATGGACTTAAATTATGGTCTTATTCTGTACAAGACTATTAAAATAGAAAAGGACGCAATTAAGAAATTTGACCAGCAGACTGACCATTTGGTGTTTAGGAAGTCAGCACAAATGTAATTTTAGGCATGAGAGACACAAAATTAAACCCCTCATTTAAGTGGAATTCTTGCATGCTTATGAAACATGCAGAGTGTTACTACAATTTAATAAACTCTGTTCCTCTGTACCTATTATAAAGGAAGCCATATACTCAGGAGAGTAGGAAAATACCAGCAGAGAAAACCTACGTGAAAAACGTACATTCCAGATCAGAGACAGTTTACAAATTAAAACAAAACAGAGAAATTAAGTAAAGGACGATGCATAAGTTAACAGTGCCTGGAGGCAGCCTTAGCTTTAATGCCAACAAATCATGCAGGTTTAACATAGTTATTCACTTCGGTGTTCAATAAAAAATGAGGCTACTGTAAGAATACCAAACATATCCTTAAAGAAACACACTCAGCAATAAGTCATATGAACTTTACACTACAGTGTAGGGGGCAAATATATTATACATCTAAATAATGCATGTTTTCTCAGGATTTGAAACTTAGCTACAAGTTGTGAGGTAGAAGTGGAAAGCTAACATCAATGAATTGAATTAGGATTTACTATATAACAGGACAGTACAGTTCTGTCCATGTCACTGTACTAGGAAAGTTATAACATGAACTCACTGAAATTGGTCATATTATCTTAAATATTTTGCAGTGAAAGTAAATAAATTTTACACAAAATGATCATTTATTTTCTAGTAAAAATTTATTCAAGTTTCACCTTATAAAAAGATGAAACTAAAAAAAAGCAAAAAAGATAGCATACTGAAGAAAACAGAAAGAGGGAGAGAAAGGTAGGAAGGAAGGAAGGAAGGAAGGAAGGAAGGAAGGAAGGAAGGGAGGGAGAGAGAAAGAAAGAGAGAAAGAGAGAAAGAAAGAAAGAAAGAAAAAGAAAGAAAGAAAGAAAGAAAGAGAAAGAGAGAAAGAAAGAAAAAGAAAGAATGACAAAGCTCCACTTAGCAACCTCAAATATTTTTGCATATTTAGGAGGAAAATGAAAGCTCAAAATACCATTAAGACATAATTTTTAGATCCCCTTTCCCACATAAAAAGCATCACCACTCCAGAACTCAGATTTTCTCTAGAATTTCATAGCTAAATATTTCCTTAAAAAAGGAACAACAGCATTTTGGGATGAATATTTTTTTTAAATTTGGTAATTTCAAAAAGCATTTGGGACAGAAAAAATTGTTTATTGTCATTATTAGCGATAGTTCTGTTGTTACTTTTGTTATTATAACTACTGTATAGTTTAATATTCATGAAAACCTCTTCTTTCTGGCAAAAGCCTTAGCCTTAAACAGGTGACCTTTACATTTTTAATCATGTAATCACTTTCCTTGCTATTCTAAGATGTGTGTATATTCAATTGCTTTAGAAAGTGGAAGAGAAATAACAAAATGGAAAATACTGCCCCTGTGCTATCCTTCTTGTCCAAACAGTGTGAATTTAAAGATCAAATTGAATGAATGACTCTCAATAATTGAAGATTACAATCTTCACAATTATTCACAGAAATGACTGATTTTATTTTAATATTTCAGCAGTACGTACTTTCTTGTGACAGAGGAAAAGAGAATTTTAGATGGTAACATGAGGAAAAGGACAGGCAAGAAATAATTTCTTGGGTTTACTTCTGCCTTTATGTAAAAAGCTGCCAAGTGGTTCTGTGCTGGGGCAGAATCAGGAGCAGCTGTAACTAACCTGTCCATTTCTGGAGAGGAAAAAGCCACATGTGTTTCCTTTTTACTGCTAAGGGCTGCTTTTCCCATAGGGAAGCAGACTGAAACAAAGGGGCTTCCTGGTCACTGGGAGTACAGTGAAATTATACTGATAGCTTGAAGTGGACTTCTGAAAAATCCCACCTGTTCTTACAACGTGTAGCTTTTGGAAGCTTGTAGGATGGTTCCCACCTCTGACAGATGTCTACCTTGCAATGAGAGCACAAGAACAGGTGGGACATGGGACAGACAGACTGCCTTTCATGTAATGATTCTTTTAGTATGAAATACAGAAACATTCTTGGCAGCAAAAAACCAGAACAAATATGAAGTGGCCTGGCTACATAATGTAGAAAACATGAAAGGTACAACAACAGGGAAATTACACCAAACACAGGTTACAGATTTCTCTAATTTTGTCTAAATGAAGTTAAAATTCTTGTTTGCATTGAGACTTTCCTTGAAAATGGGAATTGAGAGTGTTTCCATCAGTCAGCACTGCTTATACCATGAAGATGTACACTTTCTTGTAAAAACCCACAGATGATGAAACCACACAGAGCTGAGGTTTGGGCAATTTCAGCTGGTCTCCAGCTTCCTGAATAAATAAATAACCAATTAGGCTATTAAAAAATAAATTTTTAGGTGCCTGTAAAAGGCAGGCACCTAAAAATGGTTTGGGGATCCTTGATTCTTTGGATGTGCATAAGACACACTGAGAGGTCATTTATCAGATCAAAATCCTTAGGGGACTTTAGCAAAAAAACTACTTTGGCAAGATTAATCTAATCTATTTTATATGTCTACAGTGCAGACAGCCACTTGGGCACATCAAGGCTGTGATTCATCGTCTGATATAGACATTGAAAACAGACCAGTTGAATACTGCAGCAGAAATACCTATTTCTTTCCATTGATTCTGAAGAGATTATAAAATCTGTCCCTTTATAAAGCAGTCTTTCCACTGGTTTGCACAGACATAGATGTCTGAATATTAAAGACATCTAAACTTGGAGGACATGAATTTCATCCCTACTTTGACCATGATCAGATAAGAGTCAAGTCCTGAGTTGCTCAGAATTGGAGCACCTGGTTTCAGACACTTTGATAAGACAGGTTGAAGGGCCTTTTATTTTTTAAAACAGGTTAAGTACCCAGCTAGTAAATTTAAGCACCTCTAGGATCAGGCAACAGCAAGCACAGTTTTCAGATCATCATTCAGGCCTTGGGCAAAATGAAACTTTTTGCTTTCAGAATGCAAACCTCTATTACACTCACCATTGGATTCACATTTTCATGTAAATTAGTTTTTTCCTTTGTTTAGAAGCTGTTTCTAGACTTCGGTAATAAACTCTCCACTCTGGCAAATTTGTCAACACTTGGGTAATATATTTGGCAAATTCCAGTTTACTTGCCTCTGGATGTACTTCTGTTACAAGCAGGCCAAAATATGCATCCCTTTTTCAAGAAAAGATGTAGAAAGAATCTTGACTAAGAAGATTATTTATGAATTGCAATTGGCCAACTAGTGATTTTTCTACCATATCCCTTTCACAGCAATCAGAATGAACTGGTGCTGTCATCTATAGCTCATAAGCAGAGCTTGCTAGAGGTCAATTTATGATTTAATTTGGAAATGACAACTACATCCTCTGTTATTTTCGTAGCTGGCAAAACAGATATGAAAAGATCAAAAGACAGGAATAGATGCAACTCCAACTGATATTAGATTCTAAAGAGGCACATTGCAACTTTGCTTTTATAGGAAGATAACACAAATAAGGCAGAATCATTCATACTCTTATCCTGTATGTAATTGACTGTGTCTTTGTATCTTGTTTCTTACTAATTTTCATTGTCTTGCATTTCAGGCTGATCAGCATGCATCTTGTGAGACTTGAATAGATGATACTGAGCTGTGCCCCACACACTGACATTCTTCATCATTGCCAGCCACAAGGTTGTATTGTCTTATTTCTGTTCCGAAAGACACACAAAGTGTAACCCTTAGGTTAGGGTTAGGGTTACTGAGTTTGCAGCACCGTGAATTCCACCTGCCAGAACTCCTGCTCACATTTGATATCCCTGGTCTAAGACAGCTTTCCAGATTGTATGATTTAAACCTCAGTGTTAAACATCTTCCAGGACTGAGCCCCAAAACACCAGCTGCTTCCCCATAGGCTACTGATGGCAAGACTGCTGTCTGGTCCTTGTTTTAAAATACCCTGGCTTGTGTCAATCAGCTTCTGAAATTATTCCTTCTCAAGTTATTTGATCAATGTCCTGTCTTACTGTTTCTAACTGAACTTCTGGTATTTGTGTTTAAGCAGAAGACCCTTTTCTCCTTCCAAATTAAACTTTCTATAATCAAGGATCATTTTATTTTAAACAGGGGATAATTAAAAGCCTAGACTTAGCACTACCTAATGACACTTACCTGAACCCCTGTGGTTTATATGTTCATTAAACCATTGGTGTCTTAGTCCTCAAGAGTAAAATAAAACATTTTCTATAACTAGATAGTGTAGTCATTAATATAAGTAAAGATCGACTCCTTGTGCTGATGACCCTAGAAGCAGCACTTTATAAATAGAAAGAAAAATCAGTTACTGGGAAGTTGTGATATTTTTGAAGGAACTAGCTCAATTACACTGTCACCAGTCTCATGGTATACAAGTGCTTCTGAATTACTATCTAGGTATACCACCCCATAATTATGTTAATAATCCTATAGTCAGATTCAGAAAGATGGTGCAAAGCAGTAGAATTCAACTGGTGATGGCAAAAGGCACAGATCCATTCAACAGAGGATCCATTCACACAGAGGACTGGGCTCTATGTCCAAGTACAGGTTGCCAAATGTTTGAATTACATCAGGCAGCTTTTTGAAAAAGTTGGGGGGTTGCTGTTTTTTGGATTAGAGGATGTGGAAGCAGGTTGTTTGTTTCAGGGTTCTGCATTATTTGCAAGCTCCATTGCACAATTTTTGAGCGTGTTTCAGAAACTATTTCATCTTGACTCTATTGTCCTCATTTAAAGCTAAGATAATGTGGGGGTTTTCCTCCATGCAGTAAAATAGCTAAGTACGACTAGAAGAAAGTGCTCTCAGAGATTTGATAAGAAATTATAAGCACACATAGATGAGATCCTAATAAACATTATGTAATGGCCTGGCTTTAATCACCGTGATGTCTGTTTTATTTCAAGGCCTTGTACTTCTGTTTCATGTGTCCTTACACAGCAATCAAGTTGAAGGTTATCCTGGGTTTCAATGCCCGATTTTTATTCAAATCTTAAGAAAAACTTGTCACCAAAACCAACAGAACCTTCTGTTTCCTTTGACTTGGTTAAGTTAATATTTGCTGCAGATTAGAATTTTTTTTCAAAACTTTGGCCAGCTCTGCTGATTTTGGATAGCTTTTAGATCCAGACTGTTTGAGTGGATATCTGTATTCAGAGCATCTGTGTATCTGAGCATCTTCTGAAACATGTGCTAGTCCCCTCCACTGCAGTTAAGTGGAGATTGTCTGCTCAAAGGCTCAGCACTCCTGAGGGAAAATGCAGAGAATATACAAAGAATTCTGCTGATGAGGTGCGTTTCAAAGATGAACTGGATGAATCTGCACCCCTAATGACTTGCTGCCGATCTAAACTGCATTAGCACAAAACAGTATAATCAGGGAAAACAGGTAAATATTTGACAATTAAATTTTTTAAAAGTGATGGTGAAAAAAATATTCAAATTATATTTTTTACATAAGGAATAATGAAACAGCCAGTAATTATGACACATAAAACATTTGCCATCATTGAAATTGTTATTATGTGCCTCAGTTACACTCAATAGTCTCTTTCTGCACAGTTGAGCTAACTGAAAACTGTGGACATGCTTCATGTTAAACATAGCAGCAAAAGGGTAATTCAAGGTAGCAGAATAAAAAAGAAGGTTAATACATTAGACTAATTTCCATTTGGGGTTTTTTATTTGCTTTTTAATTCATGTATGGGTAGATGTGCATTATCTGTTGAGATTTCATATTTTTCTCTATTGCAGCAAAGCTGCTTGCCTTGATAATTACACATATTTGGAAAATGACTAATAATTTTCTTATTAAAGCAAAATCATTCTAAATTCCTGCTGTGTTTCTCATTTTTTTTTTCTTAGAATCATTGCATATTCTTTTCAAATTCTCCTCTTCTCACAGACTAGAAACTATGCATAACAATAACTGCAAGTTGGAGCTTCAATAACAAATTAGAACCTCAGAGCAGGGCACACAGAGGATGGGTCATGCAGTGCATGTACACATCTGACTGCATTATTAATTGATCCTAATTCTTCTTTAATGATGAGCTCTTCAACCAAATACCTTTTTATCATAAAGGAAAAGAAAAAAACCAAAAACAAACAAAAAACCAACCTCCCCCAAGCCCCAAAAGTAACAGAACAGATAAATAAAGCAAACTAGTTTCCTTGTGCCAAAATAGAATGGCACAACTTAATAAAATTTCACATTTAACAGTGCATTAATAAAGTGAGTTCCACAGTAATAAGCCTGGTTTTGATTCCTCTTTAAAATAGAAATATTTTGATTATTTCAAATGAGAGCATGCACTGTGGACGTACTGTAGATGCTGAGGAAAAGTGTTCTTTTTTATTACAGAAACCAGTTTTACCACTCAAGTTTGCTAAAAATAGTGTAAAATGCTTTACCACTGTCACCACATCAACCGTATTAAATGAAGAGCAACATTGTCCCCTAGTGGTAAAAGAAATATTTTATCCCATATAAAACGAAGGCTGCTTCCGGCATTGAAATAGTCAGTGCTGTGGATTTACGGAGAACAATACACTCCCCAGCAAATATGGATAGTGCTAAAATCTCACTGGATTCAAATGTGCTGGTTCTCTCAAGAAATTGAATTTAGTTTTAATAGCAAGTAGAATATTCAAATGGCACAGAAATTTAATTTAACCTAGTCTAGCCCTCAAGCAGAGAAGCTATTTGTATGATGATCAAGCTGAATCACATACATATATATATACATTCTCACAAAAGTGTACAAGTATGTATACAAGATGCAGTGAATTTTCAGGCAAAAGTCTGCAAAATGATGAAGGGAGAAGGCAGGAAAGCCACAGACTTTACTCAATTTGATATGGGATAATGCATGTCAGCTTTTTTGTTTCATTTGGCATAGGACCAGAAATTATACATGCACAAATGTCACTGATATGGTGTCATGACATGCAAACCTGAGTAGCAACACCTGTGAGGAGTCCCCAGAAACTGTCCTGACAGGAGAGGGCCCTGGTGACTTCCACCTGTACACACCAATGTACAGAACTGGGCAAAGCTTAATAATATTCCAAGTTTTCCTACCATCTTTTAGTGATGTGAAGCAGAAAAGCTGAGAACAATCAAATAAGCTCTGCCAAGAAATTTCAAGCATTGCTGCTTACCCAGGGTGTCTCAACAGAAAGACTGCCCTGACAAACTGGCTGCTCAAAGGTAGGACCAGCTGCTAGTCCCTGATCTGGAGCCAAATGCCGTTAGGTTGCCAAGAACCCTACTAGATTGTTCAAACTAGAATCCATTGAACTATTGTACAAGAAAAAAAACATACATGGAGAAGATTCCTTGTCCAAGAAATTGACACTTTCTTATTAAATTGATTTCTGCTTGAAAAATCCCTGCCAGTTCTAGTGACGAAGTTGCCAAGGTCTCACAGCCTTTCATAAATTCTACTGGGACATGTTCTCTCCCTCTTCTATCATTAAATTTTCTTTTTTCTTCCCCTTTCTCTACATTCTCAGTCTAAGAAATACTTTCTTGTGGATGCTGAAAGCTTGATGCAGAGAAATTTTCCAGCTTTCTGCCAGCATCCATGTGAAAGCTTGCTTTCATACACATGCCAGCTGTAAACAGTGAGAGGTTTTTGTAAACTTATACTTTTATCTTGCACCTGCAAGTTTGTTATGCAGTTTGTTATGTCACTGACTGGAGAAATATTTTGAAATGGGTGTTGTAGGGTTTAACCAATCATTCTAAGAGGTGGATGGTCAAAGGACAAATACCCTTATGCCATTCAAGTGAACCAGGATATATAAACGAGTTTGGAAATTAATAAAAGATCTCCCTTCTTCTGGACTGGAGTTATGCCGCTTTTTTTGCCGTCCCTGGTACAACAGCTACACTTTCTCAAAATAAATTCTATTGAAAGAGAATAAAGAAATCAGAAACTCTAAGGAGTCATGAGACTGGCAATATTTCCAAATTCTACCGTGCACCTTGCGCCACTTCTTTCTACTCCCTTTTTAGCAGGCTCTTGTCTTCTAGCTACATAATTTGTATTGAAATTTGCTTGAAGCTAGAGCTGTATCATATTCTGGGTTGAAGATGGGAGACAACAGCAATCCTTGCAATCCTACTTGGACTTCCCAATGCTTTTATCATTATGGAATGGAACAAGACCAGAAGGTAATTGATATGGTAACAAGTCAGGAACATGTCTAAAAATTAGCAGAAACAAAATAAATAATGAAACTATGCAGCATGTTGTCTTCAACCACATAGAGATGAACCTTCTTCAGCCATTAACCAAAAGGCCAACAATTAATTTTCCCAGGAGGTAGTAAATGTCATGTTGAGCGTTCCCGTGAGGAATGTTTCATGCAGCACTTCTACATGTTGAATGAGTACACAAGACAAAAAGTTAGGCTTGAAAAGACTGGCATTACCAGCAGCATCCAGTCCTGGAGATGTAAGCCCATTGGGAGAGTTAGATGGACAAAGCCTTTTTCCTGGGTCCCATCAGACTTTGATAGTATGTGTGTGCTGAGAGGCTCAGTCTTTGCAGTGAAACCAGGCACAGAACCCCAAGTCCAAGTCCATGTTTTACATTGCCTGGGGTAAGGCTGGAATTGCCCTGAGTTCTCAGACCTAGATTTTTTTTAAAATAGTCGTGAAGAGAGCTTCATGATGATGTATTTTATTGTTCCAGCAAAATCATGACCTCTAGGAAAAAAAATAAAAGCCGGTTAGTGTGTTTGTTTTACACTGGTCATGAAATTCTTTCAAAGGCAAATGGGATAGGTTGGGTTGGTCAGAGTGAAATCCCTTGGCATGTTGTGTGATTTTGTGTGCACTCTAGTGGGTATTTGGGGTCTTCCCCAAGGAAGATATCCATATCATGTTAAATCAAATTGTGCGTGCTTTCCTGAGGGCAAATACCACAGGGAGATGATGAGAGCCTCAAGCCAAGGCTTTAAACCCTCACGGGGCTTTGTGGAACATCAAAATTGAGTGGGAAGAGTCTATAAGAGGTTGTAGCATCTCAGTTGAGGCTGCAAACTTCCAATTTCATTCATATGGGACTTGGCTCTACTGCCCTCCCGCGCCTTAATTTTCAGTTCTAGTTTGCATCTAGTCACCTGTAAGTAAAGTGCACAGGAGTGGAGGTCCCTGAGATTTACTAGACAGAGCATTATGACAGTCTGGTTTTTGCCAAAATTTCTGCTGATATTTTAAAGAATTTGCATGAGAAGCTCTCTGTAATTCTCTATTAAGCTATAAAGTAGGGATATTGTGAGTTAAAACCTTTTTAACCCTTTCCTACATTCTTTGTTGTCTGAGACAAATAGTTTTGCAAAACAGTAGTTTTCATTACTTAATATAGATTCTTTCTTCTGACTTACTAATGTTAACTTTTTCCAGTGAAATTTATGCTTTTTTTTTTCTTTTTCTAATTTTTTCTAATTTTTCTAATTTCATCCCTTCACTAACTAGAATTAGAGTTCAACATTTGTAAGTTGTTCAGTTTTTGCTGTGGAAACAAAAAGTTATTTAATTTCATGTCATAAGTTAAAGTGTCAGAACAGTTCCTAAAGTGTTTCTGTATACATTTTACTGATATTTAAAAGTTACTTATGAGTCTTTTCTAAAGAGTTAGCAAATCTCTCCTAATAAGTTTAAGTGAGTCTTTGAATGATAGTTTATTTCTGCATTAGGTAAGGCAAATAATTCAATTTATCTTCTCCAGAAGTGGTAGGTACATGGTGAGCAGATGGGAAATTAGAATTTACAGCTAACTTCCTCACTCTAAATTAGAATTTTTAAAGAGAGCCACCAGTTGCATAATTCGTATTTATGCTACATCATAAAATGAAACTCGATTTATGTAGTTTTAAATACATCCTGTAAACAGTGTTACATTGCCAACTTTACTAAACTACACAACAGAATACTGAAGCATACTATACTGAAAAAAACATCCTTTTCTTACTTTCCAATAAAAAGTATTGATTGTAAACAGCCAGCAATATTACAGGAGTGTAAATGTCCCAGTAAATGTGGATTAATTTCCAATATAAACTAGCAGTCCAAATGTAATAATTGTGTCATGGCCGTGAATAATGATTAGTGTCCTCTATTTCAGTGAAGGGACCACACCAACAGACCCTCTGGAGAAGAGCTGTCATTCCAGTTCCCTCTTCAATCTTGACTATCACAAACCTGAGGAAAACTTCAGCAAAGAAAAGTCTAGAGGCCAATTAGTCCAACCCCTGATCATCACAGGGCAATTTCAAAACTAAATCCAACAACACAGTCATAGCAGGTTCCTGGAAGTAATATCTGGTGATGTGCTGAATAATTTCAAAGACAGGTTTCCACAACTTTCCTGGGCAAAACAGAGTAAGGCTATATGGAAGTGAGAATGAAATGGAAAAGACATAAAGAATAATAGAATATCAGTGAAATTATACAGCTGATGGCAGAAAGAAATAACTAATGTTTAACATAAAACAAAAAGGTAGTTAAAATCTAAATTTATGCTAAGTTGAAATAGGAAAAAGAACTAGAAACAGTAATATTTCAAATAGTACGAAAAGAATATTAATATTACCTGCTAGTGAAAGTAAGAGTCTACAAGCAGAAACTTCAAGTCCTTTTCAAGTCCTTCTTTGTTCTGGCTAATGTGGAATTATTTGTTTATAGGACTATCTAGATACACTTAAGACTGTCATATAAGAAAGAGCAGAACATATAACTAAGGAAAACATTACCATTTCATTAAAAAAAAAAAAAAGACAAAAAAGCTCTTATTAAAGAGTATGATTTCTCTTTTTCACTTATCTTTTAAAACTTCACCATATTTTCACTGAAATAGTATGGTAATCTTTCACAGAGGACCTTTGCACACATATGCTTATAGACCCCTGCCTGCTTGTAGCTACTGCAAGTGCTTTTACACTTGTCCTTTTACTTGCCATTATGTGACTGCCATATAAATTTCCCCAGGTAGATGTCACACTAATGTTTGAATTCTGCATGGCTATATTTTAGATAGAACTCTCTAGTCATTGCAAAACTCTCTGAAAATAATGCTAGCATGCTTCAGAAATAAAGAAACCTCTCAGATAGCTTTACAACAATTTCTGTCCACTTAACAGAAATTTAGGAAAAGAAGCTGATGCTTTTTTCCTCCTAATAGTTAGCAGAAGTGTTAGTGGTTCCTGAATGGAATTGAATATTTCTAGCTGTTCCACTTAAGCCCTAGGCGTAGCAAAGAATCTTATATTTACACTTAAAATATTTTATCTTGGCAAGTTCTGACTGAAGTTAAAGGGCCATTAGCTTTTTCATTATGAACCCAATTAAAATTTCCTAGTCTTTATTGGTTTAAATAATATTAAGGATATTACTTAAACATAGTTTAGTATTCATCATAGAGCTGATTTGAAATCTAACCAGCAGCTGCATTTGTTCTTTCCCTCTAAACATTTTCTCAACTTTCCAAATTAACCATAATCCTTTATTTCGCATTCTTGAGTTTGTCTGTGGTTTGGACACTAGTAATTGTTTATAGACTATTATGTGTTCTGGGGCTTATTTTTCCACTGTCTTGCAGGGAAGGGAATAATACTTGAAGAACTATCCTACAGAACACCACATCTGCCCACAATCTGAAATTAAATCCTGTCTTCCTTGACAAGTTTTGCCCCTCCAGGAAACTTTTAGGGCAGTTGTCAATAAATCTCAAATCTTTTTCTGAAAGTGATGACAGAGGAGTTCAAGTCACACAAGTTTCAGTCATTTAAGAAATTATTTCTTAGACTGGTTTTGTCCCTCAGCCACAGAACTGCAAGCAGAATTTAGCATACACTCTGGCCTCAGCTTTTAGCTTTATCAGAAATGTCTTGATTCCAGCATCATTACATCCTTCAAAAGACTTTGTTTAAGCCCAAATCTCAAGCTGCAAAAAACCAAGAGGGTGAGGTGAGGTGAGGTGAGGTGAGGTGAGGTGAGGTGAGGTGAGGTGAGGTGAGGTGAGGTGAGGCGAGCCGAGGCTAGGGGAGGTGAGGTTAGGTTAGGTATGGTTAGGTTAGGTTAGGTTAGGTTAGGTTAGGCAGGGTTGAGCAGTGCTACATAGCATTGGTTTGGGCTAGGGAAATATTATTCAATGGCAGAAAAAGAATTTACATATTTCAGAGTGTAAATTTTACACAAGAATTTAATGCTGTGTGACTTCTCTGCTTTTTGGTGGTGGAGAGAGCAGGAAAGGGAGACTTCTCAGGTTAAATACAGGGCAGCAGTACTTACAGAGACAATTGGCAGTTTTGTCTGAATTCTGGAACACTTCTTCAGTGTCTTTGAAATTCCATATCCAAACTAATTTTGGAAATGGCACACCCTATCACAAATATAATTGTCCAGACTGTGACATTTACACACTCTGATGCTCAGCAGCAGCACAAAGCCAGAATACCCAACCCAGAAACCAAAGTCAGAATTTTGAGGCCAGTGTTTCAGACATACTGAGGACTGGTTTTCAGTAACGATGATGAGAGATTCACTCAGGACTTTACTGAATGACATCTAAGCCAGTTTGTAAGGAAAGTGGAAGGACAAACTGCATCTGCAATTCAATGGTTTCCATAACAGTGTCACTGAGGGCTGAACTTTAACATCCTGGGGAACTGGGATCTACAGACTAGTGTCTTCTGCTGAAGCTGGGCACCTGCAACATCTTTGTGGCCAGAGAGGAAAAGTCCATTCTTAACTCTAAGAAGGTGGCTCACAGTAGCCAATCTCATCATGGTTAATAGACTCGCTCAGGAAGTGCTCCCCCCAGCCCAGAGAAAGATGCCGAGTTACAGACTCTTATGCATAAAAGTCATGGCCTATGTCTCCTGCTGATGCAGAGCTCATGCTTCTGGAGATGGAAAGAGATCAGGCTAAAGCAATTCTGAATCTCCAGTTTAGTTCTTGCATCTCTCAGCTACAAGATCTGAACCTCTCCACAATTTTGAATAAACCAGTTTTGCTGCATCATACTGGAATAACCAATTCCTATTTTTCCAACACAATATTGTAGATTTATTTTTACACTGGTTTATTTTTGGGGAGCAACTATTTTAAAGTGCTTTAGTTTATTTATTTATGGTTTTATTTCTTCCGAGGGCACTTTTCTTGCTCACAACTTTCTTGACCTACACAAACATGAAACTGTAAATTTAAAAAATTCTTAGACTCCCTTGCTGAGTTTCCACACTATAGAAAGTCAATTAAATTCCTCCATTGTTACCTTTTCCCTTTACAATTTGTATTAAATAAGATGAGGCAGCTTCTTCATTGAAATTTCCACATTTTAACTTTGGGGCAAGAAAACACCTGATTCTTCTTTCCCCCTCCTCCTCTCAAAACCTTTCAGGCAAATGAAGTGTAGGTGAGCACTCCCTAGGAATCTCAAAAGAGGGAAGATTTCCTACTCATTGAGACTTTTGTTAAAATATCCTTTAAAGAAAAATCCATTTAATGTTTACCAGATCTAGATGGTCTTAGATCCCAAAAGTCCTCTGAAGGGTAAATTCATTGCCTTTACATCAGCCAGAAAATTGTTAGTCTTCAATCAAATAATTAATTTTTTTACTTTCTGTGATTATTCAGTTCCAGGTGGAGCTTGGTTAAGAATGACTCAGACTTACATGATCCAGAAGCTTTTTCAAAAATCAACGGCACTATAGATTTTATGGACAATTCCAAACACAAATTGCGGAAATTGTGAGGACAAAAATCTGTGGGAGAAAGGTGGTCAGGTAAACATAAGGATTTAAAAAGTATGCAGGTAATTAACTCTCCCAGCCAGGAAGCAAAAGAAAGAGGTATACATTCAGAGGCTTGTCCAAAGTTAAGGGAGGAAAGCCAAACTACCAGGAAATTTAAATCAGACAAAGAATGTTCATCTCTGAGCACAACGTGGATAATCTCTGCTGTTGAAAAAAACGAAAAAAAACCCTAGCTACAAACCACAATTGCCTCTCTTCTTCAGATATATGGGTTTACAAGAACTAGAAATCCTCGAGACATAAGCATCGTGGATCTGACAGATCTTACTGTGCTTGTGGCTGTCAGTTCTTTGACAAACAGCTAGAAAGTCTCACATTCCTGATCCGCGTCTTCATGAAAACAAGGCTTCTTTTCCCAAAGACTCCCCTCAGCTTGCTGTTAGTCTAAAGAAGTGGTCACAAAGCAAAACTCAAAGAACAAAGATCCTGGAGGGAGCAGACACAGAAAAGGACTACATAAAGTACAACCCCTGCAGACACTTTGATGCCCAGAACAGTGTGCAGTGATATATTATTTGACCACAAAGGCTCAGCAGAGATTATTTGGTCTCATAATGGCATCAGGGTGCCATTACTGGTCCCTACCTCACCTTGTTTGATTTAATCCAGGGATCTCAGTACCATACTCCATTACACACACTATGTTCTCATTTACAGGCTATTTGCCTACGTTCAGGAGCTCACCTGTTATCCCCAGTGTCATGACAAAAGACATTTGTAAATTCAGAGTGAACTTTAACATCTCTGCAGGGCTTCCTTCCACTCATCAAATTCAGTTCTGCCACTGGAGGACAATTCAGGTAATTACTCTTTCAGACACAAAAGTCAAGAGTACTAAATTATCACGATTTCTAGTGTTACCTAGCAGTGTAAATTTTAGTGTACACATAGTATACAAGTTTTTCACTTTGATGGCCAACATGGTCACCTAGGCTATAGTACTTCTGGCAACTCTGAGAGAAGAAGGAAATTGGCCAAAAACTAGCACTTTTGGTGAAAGATTTTTTTAAATTTTCCTTCATTTAGATAAAAAGCCTCATCACATCCACAATTTTCTCTGCAAAAGAGAAAAAGGATAATAAAACAAAGTCTGTTTGAATCTTCCCATTCATTGTTATTTCCTGTGGATGCTTTTTATTTAACAAGTTTTGCAAATGTTTTTATTAATAAACTCTGAATTATTCAGAAGATGCTAAGCATTGACAAATGCAAATCTGGCACAGACTTGAAAAAATTATTTCTGAAAACAGTTGTGATTCTTAATGTTTATTCAGCCTTTCTTGCCATTATAATTTCTTTTCAGGAGCAGTAATAGTGCTTAGTCAAGCTCAGTACAGCACTTAGGACATTCTGTGCACTTTCAGCCACTACTGCTAAGTAATCTTATTTCCACGTATTTACATTTATTTCAAAAGTAGTCCATTCCTTGGTGCCTAAGTTAATATCCTATTTTAAACAAAAAAAGAAAAAAAAAACCCCACAGCCACTTAGTTTCCATGTATTGAATTTCAATCTAAGTAAATGTAGAGGGGAAATGCACAATGGCTTTGGGGCGATGACAGTGGTGTGCAGAATAGGCCTGGTTTTGGTGTACAAAAAACACCAATTGATTGCCAGCATTGTGCACCCTCTTTTAGTAATTAACATTCATCTGCAGCTCAAGTACATATAGTAGTGAGGATTACTGTGAAGGCAAGGCCCACATGTACAGGCTTTGTATTCTTTCTTAAGAACACTGATGCTGTTGTTCTAAACAAGATAAGTGAGGTAACTGATAATCTTTCTCCTTTTCAAAGTATGCGTCAGAATATCCAGTGGTTCTATTATGTTGACTCAGGCTATTGTTAGTGTCAAGAGGATTGAATTCTCCTGTTGCTTCTTGTTCAGAAGCATCCTGAGTTACTAAATAAGAAATAATCTTCTATATTTCATGCTCTTTCTTAGTACTGGTATGATATTTTGTTTTCTAAAGAAAGTCTACCCACTGTGCAGATCCATGTTACCTGTAGAAGGATTTCTAATTAAATTAAACTGTTTTCTTTGGAGTCGTTTAAGCCTAGCTTTACATTTGATTATTGCATTCCATAGTTTTAAATTTAAACAAATGTCATTGCAGGTAATAAAATTAAGGTAGCAAAGATTTTTATCTGGCTAATGATTCCTGGTATTTGAGGAAAACGTTCATTCAGATTACTGGGGATTAGCAAAGTATATTTGTGCAGAGGAGCTGTGTGATCAAATGAAAAACTGGATCTTTAATTCTGAATCTCTCTTCCTTCTTACAACAAAAAAGCCTTCTTTATTACAACACACAATAGGTTTCTTGTTACCTATTCACTTGAACAAAAGAAAATCCTACCTCTCCGTTGTGATTTGGATTATCTATTATAATTGACATTATTATAATGCCACAGAAAAATAAAGGAAAGCTTTGGACAAGTGCTAACACACTACCCACAATTACCATTAGGAAATAACTAACAGCTGAGAAAAAGCCAGTTAAGTGGAACCCTCACAAAATGCTAAAATAGAAATCTCAAAATGAAAAAAAAACATTTTATTTCTTTTGACAATGGAAATTGACATATTTAAAAAATATAAATATAGTTTAAATATACTTTTTAAAAACATATATACTTTAAATATACATGCTTTTGTTTTCCCTCTTGATGGACTTGACCATTCTTTGAATTTTATTTTACTACGTGATTTATGCATCCTTGCTTCATTAAGTTTATTCAATTTGAAGATTAAAACATTTTGAGGGGTAAAGGCTTAACAAGTTAATGTAAGATGATGGCTAAAGTAACCTATATGAATGCATACAGAATAAATTTATTATCTACACAAATAAACACCAGTTGTAGGGTTCAAGAAATATATTTTTTTCAGTTCTATTTAAGTGTGAAGTTTTACACCTTAAAATAAACATCAAAGCTACAAATAAACCACAACAACAAACAACCTTAGGCATACTGACACTTATGTATAGTTTCTGAGCTGCTTTAAAATGCAATTAGTTGTCCCTTGACAGATCTTCTTTCTCAATAGCTGGGAAAAACACCATGCAATGCTAATATTTTTCAGGACTGAAATGAAGGACTTCAAAAAGAAAAAGAGATAAGAAAACAAAAGTATTTGCAAAACAAGACTTGGGTTATTGAAAATTTTTAGACGTGAAAGGGACAGTATAATGAAAGGAATAGAATCATTACATTTCCAGGCAGAAAAATTAGGATCAGAGCTAACAGTAAGAGCATCTAAGCTGTGTACTTGTGTCCACTATCTTCCTGGGAGTGCACATTTTCCTTTGTGCTTTTTGAAACATAATGCTATCCAGGCTGAAGTGGTGACAGTATTCCCCTCTTCTGGGACCTCCCTGTACCTCATCTCATATTTTTTTCACATTCATAATAAAAAGTCTTTCACAGGACTTACAAGATTCCCTGAGTGGTTCTTGTTTATTTTTTCATTAGTGGAGCATCCCTGTTAGTTGTCTTTTTAAGATTCCTCCTGTGGCTTGAAAAATAATCAATTTCTTTTGGAAACTTTTGAATTGAGTAATTTTCTGATGCAATTTACCCTTGACTTTTTCATGCCTAAATGACTTCTGCCCTCATTCAGTAACTCACCATAGTTTCTGACTATTTTGTCTGAATTTCTGACTACTTAAGTTGAAGCCACCAGCTGCCCTTTTACCTTTTACCTATTGGTAACCTCAGAGAGAATGGCCACAATGGAAATGTCATTATTCCTAGTTGCACAAAGTCAGTTTGGCAACACGGAAAGTAGGAGCTATTTTTGTCCTCTACTTGTGAATACAGATGAGAAATTGATGTCAGGATAAAATAAAAGCCATCAGAATGGAGTATGAATTGAAAAGCATCCAGGAAACAGAAAGGAGTAAGGTGGAGGCTTGGAGAGCTGGAGGTAATGAACAATGAATGTGAAAAGCTAATGACAAAAGGGAAGACTGAAGTCAAGGAGCAATAGCAAGGAGAATAGCACATGACAGAGTACCTTCATTCCCTTGAGAACTACCCACTGTAGCACAGCCATGTCAACACACAGTGCAAATATTAGTTACTCCAGTTCTCTCTTTTGATCATACAGCTGTTTCAAAGATACCTCTCAGGATCTTCTGCCAGCTTAAAGAAATGATCACATTTTATGAAAAGTTTTCTCAACACACAGCAATGTCTGATAGCACATAAATTTACAGAGAAAAGTACATTTTTTGGTTTTTCTCTCTCCTGAGACAAGAATTAAAATGACTGGCAGTTCAGGTGTTTACTCAGAATGTGTCCTATATTCTTTTCATAAATTTTACAATGAAAATGCCATCTCTTCCCTTTAAAAGAGGAAGAGTCCTCGCACAAGTTTGTTTTATTGTACTTAATCAAACAGAAAAAAGTGTTTTATGAGGTGCTTGTCTAGAAAGGTGATGTGAGTACTTTCAGGTTACTGAATGATTATTACTAGTCTTTTAATAGCGTTACAAACTGCCTGAAGAAGCGGAAGTGTCCTGATTTGATTTAAGACACAGTTAAAGTGCTGTAATCTGCATTTAGTGAGGCATAATGATATTTGTCCATTTTGTGCCAGTACACTGGGGCATGGATAAACTCTTTTTTACCACAGTGTCCTAATAATAATACAGTAAATGGAAGGACATATTCCCTCCCTTTAGTTATAAGGTTGTTGACAGAAAAGAATGATAGAAAAATATGCTTAAAACTAGGCAGATGGAAACCCATAATGTAATTTTTCAGTCAAAATATGCTGTTTTGCTGAAATTACATCATTATGGTGAAATGCAGCAGCTTTTCCTGATTTGCTTTCTAATGGGAAGAAGGCTCAAGACAAATTATGAGTTCTCATTCAATTAATTGAATTCATGCCCTTCACTTGTTATTAGCTGGGAACTTTAACTTCACAGACGTGGTGAGAATATTGTGTCCTTACTCCATACAAGGCAAAGGCTCTGAGAGGAAAGAGAAGAAATTAGAAGGTACACAGGACACGTGGAGGGGACAAGGTCAGATGCAATCAGACCACCTGGAAACTGGGAGCTGGTGGTTATGGATGTCATGAGCTTGGCCAGCTCAGACCACTGCAGCTGAAACCAATGATCAAGTCCTTAGAATGAGGCAGTTTGAGGGGTTCTTTGAAATAAAGACAAAAAAGGAAGGGGATAAATGGAAGTAGGAACTGAGAAATCAAGGAATTCCCTTGTGTTTGCAGTGGGCTTGGTTTAAGTTCCTTGTGTTTTAGTGAGAGCGGTGGAGCACCTGAGACTCCATATATCCTCACATTTTAAAAATTATAATTTTTAAAATGTCCTCACATTAAAAAATTAAAACAAGCAAAAAACCAAAAGCCCCCATATCTTACTGATCCTAGGGTGATTCTGAGTTGTATCCCTCATCCATGTATTTTTCAGATCCTGTCCTCATTCTCACAACTTTCATGCAAATTCATACACATCAACGTGCAGCAATGAAACAGAAATTAAACTACAATTTCAGTAAAAAAATAATAATTTTAATCACAAAAATGAAATCTTGTTTGTATAGAAATGGAAAAAACTCAAAGAAATATTTTGCTTTATGCCAAAAAAGGCTCCAGTTTCCATCTGTGTCATGAGATTTAAGACACAAACAAATATAACTTTGAAATTACTATCCATAAGGTCAGTTATGAGACCCAGCAAAGCTAGATGCAGGTGAAGAATTTTACTTCTGCCAGTTTTGAAATCTTAACTTTTTTGAGCTGTATTACAAGTTTTTGTATTTCTGTTCTAATGAAGTCACGGCAATGAACTTCATCAAGGTTCTTACTAGTAAGTTCTCTTAGCATTAGTAGAATAATCATCAGGCAAGCTTCAGACACGTGGCACGAATTATCCTTCCTTTCCTTAGCCCAGGCACTTGCCCTTGTGTGCATGTTCATCATTCTAAATAAATTTATGGCATTTGACATGGACGCATACAGTGCCTATATACCAGGGAAGCTTGGAATGTTAATATCACTTCAGGAAAACTGTATTTACACACATGCTGACAGTTCATTTTCAGGTAGGAGCTTCTCAGCTGATTTGTACACAACAGCCTCAATCTCAAGTCTTCCCACTGTGAAACTTTAGACACCTCATCTGCTGAGCCCTTGCCAGACCTATTAATATTTATACATTCCATACACATTCCAGTCAGAGCATGTAAGTTGCAGATCCCTCTGATTTAGAAGCTATTAAGATTCATGACCCCTTTAGCTATTTCATCTATGGTCCTGAAGGCTTTGCAATCAGCTTACACTTGAAGAAGAAAGGACAAATCATTACTGTTCAAATATTGTCCTGCACGGTGTCCATTTATAGTCCATCAAAGAGTAGTTAAGAACTTCAATGCATTCATTTATCTCAGAGACACGGGTTATTATAGGAGCCATTTTTTCCTTGGAAGAAGAGAGAATAAGAATGTTATTTATTCAGTTGCGTTTAATGTTGGACTAACAGCCTTCTAGCTGTGGCTGCTTCTCTGCATATGAAACTAAATCTAATTCTTTTTTTTTGTTCTCACATCTTGTCATGCATTTGGGTACATTTTACAAGGGTACATCGATATTTTGTCAAGGATATCCATGTAGAAAAAGCACAGTCTGCCTTCTGAAATGTAGTGGTGACTCCACCTGAAAGAGCCAGCATCCTCCCCTTCTTAAGGTTTATATGTGTCTTCTATAATAGTGCAGTGTTCCATCACAGACTTCTTCAGGATCCACGAGAAACATCAAAGCTAGGTTTTTTTCTAAATTCAAGTCAGTTTTTCCCCTGTAACAGTTCAGGAGTGACTTGGATCTCCACACCTCTCAGTGAGTGCAATGAATGATAGGGATTCAGCATCTCTAAAGATTTGTGTCTGAAGTCTGTAAAGGAATACATCTCTGTAGCAGAAAGCAAAGATGTAAAAAAAATAATTAAAATAAATGTTAGAAGTCCCTGGATACTCAGATTTTAAAACAGAATTTGTAACTATGATCTTAAGAGCCTACTGAGAGCTTCTATTCTGTATACTTAGGACTGGAGCTTCTTTCACATTGGGATGTCAGTGATTGTTATCGTACAACCAGTATCACCATGGTACTGCTTTCTCAGAAACAGCAAACAGTGGATTTTGAAAACCTAATCAGTTGTTTTTTAAAATTTTAGGGGAAATTTTTGCCTGAAAAATTGAAAGGAAACATGGAAGTATTGTACAGGTATTCTTGTACAGAAAAAAATAAAGTATGATTTCTTTTAAAGTGGCTCTCAATAAGTTTTTTTTTGTCTTGTTTGCAGAAGCACATTATGTTCAGAAAGGTAATTCTTTCAGTAAATCCAGAACCTTGTTAATAGAAAATTATGTTTCCAGGTCTTGCTTATGGTCTAAAAGGCTAAAAAAATACAATTATGCTTGAAAATTTAAATTACATTAAAGCCTGTGGTTAGACATTCTCTTCCTGGTGACCTGAGTACATACACTATGAAAATTTGCGGAAATTTTCACCACTGACTTACACAGGAAGAAGACATATAGCATTTATAGTATATGCAGTCCATCAAATATATTTTGCACCTTTTTTTTTGCATTTTTTTCTCTCTGAAAAGACTCAAGTGAAAGGGTGATCTGTTACTTAAATGATTTGTTTTCAGCTGCTGCCTTCTTACAGGAAGTCATAAAGTTTCTGTCAGCAATATTATTGTTTTCTGTGTGATGAAATGATGTGTTTGGCAACAGTTTAAATCACAGTTTATCTAAAAGTTTAATTCCTAAGCAATTTGTAAAAAGTTTAGACTTAACAATGTGTTTGCATAGTACACAGTAAGCAACTGCTGGCCTCTCAGTGTGAGACAGGCCAAAATTTTGTGCAGAGGGCAACCCTCTGACTTTAGAGCACATGCCCCTTCAATATGCTTACAGTATTTCCCATCACTTCACTCTTCAAACAAAGATCCCTGTTGGCAAAGTGTGACTAAATTATAACTTGAGGAGTTGACATATTTGAAATTCTACTATCAGCAGTGGGAAGATCAGGTACTAAGTGGAGCTGTCCTGAAAACAGAATATGCATTTTGCTGGAAATTTTGAAATTGTGAAATTATTTTCATCTTGCTTCAGAACAGACAGGTGAAAAATATGCAGTTTTTATCAGATGTCAAGGGTTAAAAAAAATTATTTTTGGAAGAAAAAGAATTTGAGTTAGAAATTTTGACCTGGGAATTTGTCTCATAAGCAAAAATCTGGCAAAATCTGGAATAGTCTAATTTCCTCATATTGAGAGGAAAAATATTTCTTCTGAAAACATCATATAAATCTTCCTGTTGACTCAATACACCCTGTGATAAACACAGGACAAGAAGAGAAAACTGACAAATATACTTAAGCTTTCCTAAATTCAGGGGCAAATGTGTACATGCAGACAGTGGTATTTGAAGAAAACGGGGGAAGAATTTTGAAAGGAGGGTGCTGTGTGTGCCAGAACAGCCTCTGTGGCTTCCAGAACTTACTTCTAATTGATCTATTGGAGTTGTTTGTAAAGGAGATGACTGCATGCATGAGAAGAGAAAAGAAAAAGGCATTTTGCCACATATTTACCGACTATTCAAGAAATTATAAATTCCTGGAAAATTAAAATTAAGGGTCTGGAGAGGATTATACTGAGTTCAGTGATGGGGTAAGAGGTTATCTAATCTCTGAGACTGACTGGAAACCAGTGGTGCCCAGTTCTTCCCAAACCCACTGCTTTCCTGGCAGCAGCTCAGAGCCTTGTACACCAAACTTGAGTATGCTTTCAACAGGCTCGTCTTGGTAACTTTTCAGAACTGGTCCTGGAGCCTGTGGACCTGGATTTCAAAAGTACAGAGTCTCCTTCAGAAATTTGAATACTCAAATTATTCTAACCTTAATTTCTTTTCTGTGCACAGCAGTCCATGTCTTTCAATAGCAGCAAGGAAATGTTATGACAAAGAAGAGCGTTCTCACAGCCACATCCTGAAAACAGAGTTCAGACTTGACAAATCATCTGCTGCATTTACACTATAGTAACATGAGGGGTTTTTTTAAAATTTTTGCTGATAAAGTAAAGGAAAATAAATCATTACAATATAGATCTTGTAATTAGCAGTTTTAATGTATAACAAACAGTATTTTCTGATGTCCTTTGGACAGATGTCAAATAAATGTAAGTTTCCACTATATAACAGACAGATTTGATATTTTTTCCAACAGTGAGAATTACACACTCCTGGCAAGGTGAAAAATCCTTCTATCCAGGACTGGGCTGGCACCCCAGTGCTTCCAAGACATTGTGCAATGGGCTGTTGGCAGCTGTCAACCTGCCTGTGATTATGCAGAAGAGGTGCTACTATCAGGAACTAATTTATGGTACAAAAGGGGCAACATAGCAGAACTTCCTCTAGAGATCTAAAGGGCACAAAATAAGAGCTTAATCATTGGAGGGCTGTGAAATCTGCCCCTCCCCTTTACACCTCCCTGCAGTGCAGTGTATAATTCACACGCAACAAAGCACAGCTGCAGCTATACACAGTGTCAAAAAAAGCACAGAATCACTCAGTGATCTGTAAGAATCTGATTCATGCTGTCTCTTTAAAATGCTGATTCCTCAGACCCTTCTTTCATTTTCTTTACCTCCTGCTATACCACTGACAACTTCTGACCTTGCCTTCCATTGGCAAACCAAACATTCTCTTTGGCAACAAATCTGAATTGTGCTTTTCAAGGCGGTTTTGCAGTACATCATTAACTATTTTGGTTGCTTGACATAGCAGGTCATCACTGTAATTATGTAAAGTTACTGTAAGAGTTGTCATAAATTAGCAGGTTTCATTTTAAGGTCTAAATAAGCTCCAAGTATATTCTGAAGTGCTACAGAGGAAGGGAAAAGAGTGAAAATAATATATGCACACAGTGTTATGTTGTTGTCATTGAAAAACTCTTATTTCATGGTAATTCACATGGTAATTGAGCTAGGAAATGCTTGTAGGGATATGCAGCTAATATTCAACAAGTGGTAATAAGATGCATTTACATTACTGCAGCATAAACTGTGCAAATGCAATTCTCTGGATGTCTCAAGGACATACTCACTCTGTGAGACAAACATCTAAATATAGTTTTCCAAAAGGTGCCAATAGAGAGGTATTTCTTCTGCTAGACATATTAAAGATGAATTACTTTTGGAACATATCCATTTAGTTATAAAACTACCCCATATGCCTATTTTGCCTTTTGAGGCCCCCAAGCAGAAAACCCTATATATGATAAGCCATCTGGAGATGTGTTATTAGAAAATCATTACAGTAAGCTGTCCCTGATCCAGTTCACAGGTGTATAACTCAGTTAATTTCAGTGGCATTTTAACTAGTGGCAGGTTAGATACTTAACTTGCTCTTCCTAGTAGGAACATTTGTCTTGATAAGAGGAGTATGGTGTTGCCATTTTCTTTAAGTCACAGTCATGTGGCAATTTGAATATTTGCATCATACAAAAATAATTCATTCTTAAAGCTTTTCAGTCCCTAAGTCTGTATTTCCTAGCATATACATTTATGTGAGCAAATTACTGAAGATGCTGGATTTGTAATAACACAGGTAAAATATATATTTAAATTATCTGACATGGTTTATAGTAGACCTTGCATAAAAAAATTAAACTTTGTTTTCTGATTTTCTTTTCCCAAAGAGTTTACTGAAATATCATGTAAAGCCAACAAAGCCCAGTTAGCTTCTTCTGAACAGCTTTGTTAAAACCCTTACATCAATGAAAGAAAATTAAGATGAGTTGGAACAGGTATTGGTTTGGCAAAATTTACTCCATTCTTGGTCTTCCCTGGGAAAGAGAGGGTTAAAAATAGTATTGTGAGATATTTTAGTTGTTAAAATGAGTTAAGCCTCAATTCTACTTAAAAATATTTGAATACAAGAGGATAGGTCGGTGGCAGGGATTCAGCTGGCACAGATCAGAACAGCTCCAGTTAAATGACAGTATTTTTCCTCCTTCAAGGTTTCCAAACGTGCCCCTGAAAGGGAAATGGAATGTGTTGCAGTTTTTGCTCCCATCAATTTCTCTGAGAAACTTCAAAAGAGGATTAAGTCCTGGACCTAATACAAAGGACACAGTCACTAGTTTCAGAGAGATTTTTAATGAGAAGTTCCAAATAAAAAATGCACTTTTTTTTTTTTTTGTCCCCAGCAATAATTGCCCACTGTTATAAACTGAAAATAAATAATATAGGAGAAATACAACCTGATACATATGAGGAATAGGGAGACAAATATGGTATTTGCATATACCATCACCCAATGGCAGAATCTTGGGTCCTGTTTGGGTTCTAGATGGAAAAGTAATAGGAAAAAAGGATTATTTAAGCACTCAGAATTTCCCTCTAGATGACCTCCTGAAAGAGTATATGCTTAGATTAGGAGGTACAGGAACATGTTGCCCAGAGAAATTGTGGATGCCCCATTCCTGGTCAAGGCCAGCCTGGATGGGACTTTGAGCAACCTGGTCTAGTGGAAGGTGTTCCCTCCCATGTCACGGGTGTTTTAACTAGATTGTCTTTAAGGTCCCTTCCAACACAAACCATTCTATGATTAGGCCAAACATTATTCATCTAAACTTTGTGCTGATGATCACTTCTGGCCAAATAACTATTTGTGTCAGCAACAAAATTCTAGTGCTTGTGTAGTGTGAAAGATTTACCGTTGAAATATTAAGGAGCTATTTTAATCAGATTATAATCTCTCTGAAATTTGAAATTGACATTAGTTGCACTGTCTTCTATTGCCCCCTCATTCTTAACTTTCAGGGTTTCTTCTTTGCCTGAATGAAAGGGCTCTTTTTTATATATATATGTATATGTATATATATATGTCTATACACACATATAATATATATTTTTAAATAAAGCACTTACTAGAATATATATTGATTGAACAGTTATTTTACAAATGTACTCTAACTATTTGCATGTAGAAAAATGTTTGATATACAAAAAGAGGGAAATTTTTCAAGCAGTTTCGATACCTCAGAGGTTTATCAGCCACACAGCATGATGCCTCTTGTTCCAGCTTTTTAGCTCTTCCTTACACAAAAGTCAGCCTAGAGGAGCAAAAAACCCAGCTGTGGTACCGATTCATTTCCCAGACTGCACAGTTCAGAAAGTGTTCTGCCCATGGGTGCTAGCTCCACCTCTGGGACTGTCTGTTCCTCCCCTATGCAATGCAACATGACAGAAATCGAAGCCTGTATGATCCTGCTTTAAAATTTCATGTAGATTTTAAATTAATTCAATTAGCTTCATGAATAAGGTAACTAGATATAAAGCAAAATAAAGGTGACCCACCTGTGCAGCCAGAACTAAATTGCCCTTAAACATGTCCATCTGTATCTCTCAGAATGTGAGTTATACAGATAAGTTATTATAAATAAATAATCTGATATCCATGTTAATTATTATGATTTAATTATGGGGTCTTACTCCTTGCAGGCATATTTATGAGTTATTTTTTTGTGTTGTCCCAGAGAACATTATTAATACACATCGAAGGACACAGTTTAGCCATGAATACTAATGACCCATTCAAAGTAAAGTTATGCATGTAATTCTGTGAAGCAGGAGGTTTCACTCATTAATTCCACTTAGAGCACCACTATAGTTATGTTGTCATTAGTTAAGAAATGCTACATTGTGTATGGAAGTGTTACTCTTCCATACTTGTTATAGCAATTTTTGATACGTAATTATCACTCTCAGATGTTTAATGTAGAAAGCATGTATTATACTAAAAAACCCACCATATACAGTATATTTGGAGTTGCTTTATAGCATTTATGAGTTGTTATTCAACATAGTAAGAAAGAAGATATCATTTTCAGCAGCAGTAAGATGAAATTCAGTCAATCTCTTCTAGAGCGTAGAAGTAATTGGTGAAAAATTAATTAACTATTTAATCGGAAACTTTCATTAATTATATGTGCTTTAGCCAATTTCTAATGCAATTCTTTTATGTGACTTAAAAATTTGGAAGCAGTTGTCTCACAAGTGTTCTGGTTTGGCTGTCAGAGCAGCTTACTTTTTTTTGGTTGTAATCAAAAATCAAACCAAAACTGAATGTTTTCTAGATCCTTTTAGTGTGATACTTGACTTAGTATCAGCGGATCTACTCAAATGAATAAACATAGACAGCGAATGTAATTTGGGACACCCCAGGGATATTCCACCTAGCCTGCAGATGCTGCTGCAAGAAGGGAGCCTATTTAAAAAAAAGCCCTAGAGTATATTACCATGTCCCGCAGCCGTAGGGAGAAGGAGGAGAGAAGATCCAGCAGGCAGGACTTGTGCAGCAAGATTGATTTATTTAATTATTTTACAAACTCTTTTATAGACTTTTTCTTCATAGTCTAATTGGACAAGGATCAGCCACCCCTTGGAGGTGATTGGCTAAAATCCTAAAACATCCATTGTCAAAATATTTTTCTACTATACCATAAACAAGACTTCTCAAGGTTGCAGGTGTTTGGTTGTTTACAGAACTCTGCTACCTCTTCTGTGAGAGAGAAAAGTCTCTCAGGGACTTAGAAAACAGCAAGAAAATCCTTGCTAGCAGCATTTTTGTATCCACAGGAGCCCATGTTTCATAGGTCCATTCATTTTGGCTGCTCTGTGCACATCTCAGGCTATCCAGGATGTTTGGAATGGTGCTAGATGCCTGTGCTTAGGTTCACCAACTGCTTTCTAGGCATCAAACACTAGTAAGTTAGTTGTCCAGGCTTCCTGTGTCATTAAGTGAAAGCCAGGAGCACTTCCAGAGGACAATTTGTCTTTTACTAAAGTGGAAGTCTAAGATAAGATGGATGCCCATCAGTTATGTTGTACTGTAGTATGGTGTGGATAACAAACTTCCACTTAGACATGTCAGGCATGCACTGTGATTGGAGATGCCCCAGACTCCTCAGACACGGCCTAGGAAAAACCATGCCATTGAGAACTAGCAGGTGCACCAGGATATCCTACAGAGACTTCTAAATTGTGCTAAGCATCTGTGATTGCACAGGTGAACTTGAAAATGGCATTCAGGATGAGATTCAGGCACCTTAATATTTATGTCTGTGTTGTCTTCATTAGAATTAGTTATTTCAACTCCAGTATGCTCAGAGGTGATGCAGGGCTTAATGCTTTGCCTGGATGTAGAAACTTAGTGCCCTGTAAGACCTATAAGAATATCTGATACAGCCTTAGTAGAGACACATGCTCCTGTGAAATGGCATTTGGAGTCCAGGTCTCACATCCCAAGGCATCCTAAATGGGTGACTGAATCTACACCATTGACAATACCAACAGTGGTGTCGAGAGAGGTTTTCCCACAACCAACTGTGAGTATCATGGCTCAAATGAACATAACTTCTTATGTTTGGAAAACTGAATTGCAACTTTCACTGTCACTTTTTGATGAGATGAGTAATTCTAGGGGGCCCCCTACTGTATTAATCATGATAGGGCTCCAGAGACCATCATGGGAACTGAGACACCCTTTAGAACAACTGCTCTGTAGTCACCTAAATTTAGATACATAGTCATACAAGACCCTGAAAAAGGAAAAATAAACCAAGTTCTAGATGTTAGAGACTAAAATCTCATTTGGGGTGTTTTTAAATCATGGGTTAGTTCTATCTCACTCCAGTCTCTCTAACAAACTTTAGTCTAGAGTGAAAACTTGTGTATGTGTGTGGCTACAAACAATATCAACAACTCAAGTCACTGAAGAGACAAAGTGCTCTGGGCTTTCATTCACTTATGGATGACTTTTAAAACTTGTCAGTGTTGTCAAGCATCAGTAGGATGTTCTACCTGAATAATCTGACTTAAAATGAGTCCTACATGTTTGGAAGTAATCTCTGCTTTAATCCAGCTAACACTGAGCTACTGTTCATTGATAGAAGGCACTGGTGTAGACAGGTGTATCCCTGTAGGAGTACTTTTCTTGAATTCATTAGTTTAGTGAGAAATCTCATAATTATTTTGAATCCTATTATGTTCTGATAGAAGGAGAGAAGTAGAGTTGCAACGGAATGATTTAAATCCTGTTTATGCTCAAGTTTCTTGGCAAATTGAAAGTGCTTGTAATAGAGAAAGAAGTCATTACCAAAAAGTGAGTTTTAGCAGGAATCTTTAAATGATAAAGGCTGTATCTTTGCCTTTGATGCACATGTGAATCTTCCACTGAAGTCAACTGGAACAGCATTCATACCTTCAGGATCTGG
Source organism: Corvus hawaiiensis (assembly GCF_020740725.1). Taxonomy (NCBI): domain Eukaryota; kingdom Metazoa; phylum Chordata; class Aves; order Passeriformes; family Corvidae; genus Corvus; species Corvus hawaiiensis. The sequence goes on from NC_063216.1 coordinate 48,589,249, forward strand.
ATTTGTTCATAATCCTCTGAATTTTAAATTCTCATTCCATTATATCAAGTAAGGGAGAGAGGATTAGTTGGCAGTATCTGAGAGCTTTAATTTTTTATGGGATTTGTACATCTAATAGAAAAGTAAATGAAAAATTGAGAATGCATTACTCATGAAGATGAGCATTTTAAAATGTGTCTTTTACAAACCTTGATTTTTGCATCAGGAATCTTCTCACTGTTTTTATCATTAACCAGTGGGTAGGAAAAAAAGAGATTAGAGTTTCCAACAAAGGGAATCACTTTCCTTTAGATTGAATATACACAGACAGGGTTCACAAAATCTACATGTTCACATTTTGCTGTTGGCCATATGCAGAGGAGAGCCTATTGTTCTGAATTGTAGGCTGCTTGAATTTCCCTTATCACTACTTTGATGAGCAACATGATAGTTTTACAATATTTTATTGTTTATCCATAACAGTTTGTTTGAATATAGGCTTTTTAGAATGTCAAATATGTAGAAGATAATAGCACGCTACAGAAGAACTTAGCATGATACTCTGCTAGATCATTACCCTGTAGAATTATCAGCAATAGTTTAAATGTCCTGTCTCCCACAGACAACTCAAGTAAAACTTCCATTGCTAGTCAATTAATGTATTTTCCACTTATTTAAAAAAGTCTATTGTTTCAAACATGTTTAATCATGGACATGTGACACTAGAATTCAAAATTTCTGGTTCCTTAATGTAGGGGTAAGTGGATTGAAAGAGCATAGGATTTATTAAGTTACCTGGTTGCAAACTATTTGTGTATCTGTATAAAAGAAATAAGAGATAACAGGGAAAATGGAAGATTAAGCACACAAACACACTGGCAGTCATGTGAAGAAGGTGGTATTGGAAACAGCAGTGAAGACTAGAATTCTTTGGTTGCTGCCTGATGGGTCACTGAAGGATTTGCTCAGGCACAATCTTTCAGAGGGCTGCAGGAGAAGAACAAAGTGGACAAGCTTCTGAGTGGGGGAAGGCCTGCACACAGGGAGAGGGGGCCCAGGGTTTGGGCATGGGCATTACACAGAATTAGAGACTGTGCTGATATTCAAGGCCATTATTACTGTGGGTATGGATGTGGAAAGTGAATTGGGGAACTGTCTTGTGAATTCTCCCTGAATTTGGATAGTATGTGTGTGGGGCTTGTTTTCATTAGCAAACTTTAATCTTGATCAGGCAGAGGAGAGCAACAGGATATGGCTCTCTGTATCTCTGTTTTCTGTGAGTTTTCACAGTGGTACATATGCATGCTGCTAAAGACAACAGTCTGCATGGCCAGCGGCATTAGTGTGCATGTGTGTGCCCAGCCTCTCTGGAATGCTCACTGAGTGCTGCTGCTGGCTGGACCCCTACATGGGCACAGCAGCAGCAGCACCCTCACCTGCTGGGATGGAGAGACCCTCAGGTGCTGAGACATCCTGGCTGGACTGCAGTGGCCAGGAGGAAATACCTTCCATATCCTGGAGACTGCTCCCTTCGCATCCTTAACACTCAGCATTTTCATCAGTTCTGCCTTGTATACCCCGTTCAAGTTTGTTGAAACTGGCCTTAAAAAACCATAAAATACTTTTACTACTACAAATGGAACTAGAAAGCCTGGTGCAAACTAAACTGACAGTTTTTGGTTTTGAGGGCTTTATTTTTCATTTTGGAGTTTGGAGACTTTGATGGATGCAAGTCTTTTATCATGCCATCTGATAGAAAAAGGAAGAAAGAAAAAACAAAGAAAACCAAAGCAATGATTTGACCACTTTCCAACAAAAAAACCTCTCTGAAAGTGGCAATAGTTACCATCTGTCAAAACTTAGAAAATGCTAAAAATTAAAAAGAAAAAATGAAATTGACAATTTAATAGATTAAGCTATTAAAAAAACCAACCCTCTTACTTCTTAAAATCTGAGTAGAGATTTTTTTCTTAAAATACACATTTCTTTGAGGGGAAAATAAATCCAACCCAATTAAATCCCAAATAATAAAAGGCAAACCTTTGCAGAATTTAATAGTTCTGATTTGCAGATGTTGAAAGAAAATTCTACTCATGGAAGTGTAATTTTTTTTCTTATACTGATATTTTGCTTTTTCTCTAATCATCTTCTGCCAGCAGATATCAAAGATGGAATACAGATGAATGTTTCTTCTGTTCTTACATTAAATAACTTATTTCTGGACTTGCCACTCTTGAGTTAAACAGCTATTGAGGTCCTGTTAAAACTACGACATCAAGCTGTTTGGACTGAAACTAGAACAGAATACCATTGGTCAGGACAGTTCTTCCTTACCATGCTGACTTGTAAAATGTTTTTTGAGCTATTCACATCATTGTACACAGCTTGCTCAAGCCCAGGAAAAAAAGTTACTAGGCATTGTAGGGTCAGGTCCAGATCAAATGAGGCATTTAAACTCCTCACATCTATTTTGTTCTTTAATTGCCCAGTTAAACAGCTAGGAACCTAAATATGGGCTAGAACAATAATTTATCAACTGGTTTTGATTCTGCACTGTGATACAAACTCTTCCTCAATAAAGGCCAAAATTGTTTTGTCATGAAACTGTGGGTAATTAGGATGCTACCAGTTGTCTAGACAGTCACAGCTGCCCTGAAATCACTCTTGGAAATAATTAAAATTGATGACCTTAAGCCTTTTGATGATCTTTGCAACAAGGGAGCATCAACTCTTACAGTCTACTCGACTCTATATGCTCTCATCACGAAAGATTCTTAATAAAAGCCAAGGAGCTGGCTTTATTAGTTACTCAGTGTTATTAGCAATGTGTTTCACATTACTAATTTTGAATTCACTAAGTAGCAGTGCTTTTTCCTTTTTTTGTCTCCCAGCACAATTGCATTTGAAGTCTCTACATGATAATGATATAAAAGCTAAGGAGGTCTCGGTATAGACTGAGCCTACTGCGTCATACCCTGAATTACTCACAATTTGCCTGTGGAGTGTGTGAGTATAAAGGCAATAATCCACTGTTGCTCCCAGGCCAGACTAATCTACGCTTCCATAAAAGCTGAAAAAATTGTGGGGCAGCAAGAAAGGGGAAGAAATTTCAACCTTAACTCATGGCTTTAGCAGAGCGTCTGCTCTTATACTGGCAGCAATGTTAAACAAAGCAGAGCCACAGAGTGCTCAAATTTCAAAATTGCTCACAAATTCTCGCTGAGACATTTGTCTTGTTACAAGACAAATATTTCCCTCCTTTACTCTTTGTTCCCTTTTTTATGCAAGTCAAATTGCTGCTGATCTTTGTGCTGGAGGTTTGAGGACAGGGTATGAGAACTGGAATGGGGAAAAAAGGGCTGCAGCACAACCCAGTGGGCCCCTGTCACCACTTCCTAGTTCTTGTTATCAAGAAGAGTGAACCAGATTTAGCAAGATGATCAGCACAGGCCAGACTCTGCCCTTTAACACAATGATGAATCTACACAAATTCAGTGCCACTGATTAGATTTATACCTGTGGAAATCAAGTACTCTGTTTTGGTCCTCTAGAGCTTTCTGATTCTCCTAGTGTTAGGGCACTATATTGAACAACCCCAGGCACCCTCAGCAATGCTCCTGCTATCCTGTCACTTCCACAGCTGTTAGGAAGTCAAAAAGAAGCCTTCTGGGTACGTCTTTTGTAAACACCTTGAAACAAAGTACATTGAACTTTGTCAAAAAAACAGTTGAGTGAGTAGGAAAATGTCTGTGAGTGTCAAATGCCATGAGATTTCGAAGCTAATATTCATTGCTGAAATGAGACTGCAACAAGCACTTCGATTCTTTGAATGCCACCTGACAACTTTTCTTTAATATGATGGTTTTTGTCTGTCTAAGATGTGGCATGCATTGCTGTTATAAACAAATTATAACAATTTCTGCTCTATTTCCAACAGTTGAAATATATGCCACTGATTTTTCCCTCTCTTACTTAAGGTGTCTCAATGGCTTATCTCCTTGGCTGTCTTTGCCACAGTCAGAGCAACTTCTAAGCCAAGTACTATCCAAGCTTTGCACAAAGAATTAGAAGTTAGCTGTGAATCCTGTAACTTGACTTGCTTACTGAGGTCTGATGACCAGTCTTCATGCATCCAGGGTTAAATTATACCTCTGGAGAAGGTGATGCTGTTATTGAAAAATTGATTACTTAGCTAGACAAATTTATGATCTTCCAGAAAAAGCATTAATCACCAAGACACACTAAAAACAGTGGATTTGAAGACAATGGCAAAAGTTTACATCTAAATATAGGGCTAAACAATTATTTCTCTTTCCATAAGGTTGAAGAGCAAATATGAATGTCATTTCAGATAAGATCGATCACTATTCAGGAGCTTATAGTTGTGGATAGTAGGCTGTGCATTAGCATCATAAAAAGGTTTCATTGCTACTCTGAGGATGCAGTGTGTCTTGCTGCAATGGGTTAGGTGATTTACTATCTTTTAAAAACAAAAACATAACCTCCTTGGGCAAGACCAGGCACAAGAGATGGTTCTGTTCCCATCTGACAGAAAGGAGCAATGCCCACAGCAAAGCATGTTTGTAACAGCTTGTTAACAAGTGAACTGCAGCAGTTTGTGATACTGTTTAGAAAACAGGGAGATTTTACTGTATGTTCTGACTATGGAGAACTTAGTCAGTGAGTATTAATTTATTTTGAGTGGGAAAGAGGCTACAGGATGCAGAACTAATTACCAAATACCTAAAGAGGGTAACAACTGATCAAGTTACAGGTAATTAATTAGCATCTATTTGATTGCCATCTCTAAAGACTATTTTTATAATACAAAACAAGTAACAGATTGTTTTTACATGTAGTCAGCTGTTAAATCATCAGAAAATTTTCTTTACAGTGCAAGTGGTTAGCTTTTTCTTTTTACTATAAAAAAAAAAGGGGAAAAAATGGTGTACTATAAATGGATCCAAAAGTGACATTACACCTTTGGTTCAGAATGGTTAGTGTCAGTGTTTTATAAAATGATTGTTTTGTGTTTGCTTTTTTTTTCTTTCTCTTTTGTCAAAGGACAATTTGATGGGTTAGGCTTTATATATCCTCTTTTCCTTCTAAAAAGAAACAGGAAACATAGCATTTAGTTGTGAAAGAGACTAAAATGAAAGTATTTTGTGGCAGATGGGATTTTTATGAGCTGTTTGTCACTATATACCAGTCTTGTTAAAGAGAAATCGTTTTCTGCTTCATTACCCTAAGATAGCTCTGTTTAGGGTTCCACTCAGCTGTGAAATTACTTTAAAACTTCTATAAGGAATGGAGATGGGATTTCTTATAAAAAAAAAGATTGCTAACACAGTATAAGGAATAGAAATAAAATGGTCAAACACACTTTTTTTAGAAGCAGAGGGGAGTATAGAAATGTTGCATTGCATACTTACACTTAATCTGCTGGTTTAAGATAAAAAGAAGCTCCAGAGTACCATTTTTTTCTACACCTACAAAAGGCAACGTTCACATTAGTCTACGTATAAAGACTAAACAGATATGAGGGGAAAAAATCAAAACAACATTGGATTCTTTATGCTGCTTTTGAGGCAGATAAAGTACAAACAAAACAATTAGATGCACACAGATATAAGTATAAAAATACTGGGCCAGATCCTCATTTGCCATCCATCCATGGACCCTGGAAGGATTATGCTGTTCTTATGCTTTTCTCGAGTGTAAGCTCTGAATCTTTAGACCTTTGTCCTGGAAAATTACAATTTAACATATTCCCCATAACCTCTCATTGTGGTAATTCTTCACTGTGACTATGTTTCAGTCCCTCTTTTCCATGTTATTTCTCTTTCACTCTTATTTTAATGCCACATCAAGCATTTATTCTATATATGAACTTTATATAATCTGCAATATAGCCCATTTATTCTTAGTGTATCTTGTCATGCTTTTGTGGAAAGTTCATCAGGAAAGAGACTTGCCACAAGGTAAAGCTGGGTTGCAAGGACATGTTGACCGATCTACAGTCAGGGGTCAAAAACCACCTAGTGGGCAGCTCTTCTTTGTCCTGCCCTGCTTGTACTGGTGTGGACTCAAAATTTTGGTGTATGCTCATGTAGAAAAGGTTGATCCCTGTCAGGCCCTCACTCTCTATGTATGTTTTAAAAGTTAGTAAATGCAAGTGTCTGACCCTAACTGCATATCCACAGTCCTCGCGTCAGCTTCTGGGAATGGTCTATCCTCTTAGCAGCGGGAAGCTTTCCCTTAACCTTCATGACCATTGTCAAGCTCTCTCCTGCTAATTTTACATGGGCTGTGTGGAAAGACACAGTCTCTGACTTTCCTCTGCTTTCTACCAATGGGCAAAACAGAAAGGAATTTACACCTGCTGTAAGATTGTTGCACACCACAGTGTTCTGGGAATGATTGCACCTGGAGAAGCCCAAATGATCTGTTTCATCACTGTCAGTCACTCCCAACCTTCTACTTCAACTGAGACAATCTTCACCAGTGTTGTATTTCCCTTGGGCCTCCTCAACAGGAGAATTTCTAAACTTCTGGATTCTACATCTACTTCACCATATTCCACAGAGCACTTCCTTAATGTTGGAAAATCTCAACAGGACGTCCATATACGAGGTAATCACACCAGACTCTATTATAACTAATGGATAAAATAGGCACTCAACGGTCTTATTTGTCTACCTTTGAGTGACAACTTTTTTGGATGAAATATGGTCAACAGACAGATTAAGCCCTTCTGAAAAAGAAGGCAGTAGCTGATGAATATTGATGAGCACATTCCCATTGCATTACCCCAAGTTTTATAAAGAATAAAATAAGTGTTTATTCTGGACAAGAACATTTAAACAGGGGCAACTTGTGCTTTTGGAATTTTTATGTCGAAAACCTGGGTACATATTGTCTTCATGCATATGCATTTACAGAAGTGATATGAGTAGGAATTAACTTCTAATCTTTTGAAGGGCCTTGTCTTTTAGATTTACTTGTATGTTCTTCTTACCAGTTCAAAAAATTTTTTATCTCCTGATCATGTTTGCCGTGGAGAACTGATTATTTTAAAGTGTGTTAATTAGGTGTTAAATTTGCAACTTGAATTCACCTGACTTGTGCGTGAGTCTTTGTGAGTCAGATGTATGTTCTATGAAACATTTTTATCATTACTGAAGCTGCACACTTATTTCAGAAGATCAGTATCACTAACTGCACTTTTTTTTTGCCAGTTTCATGTTGTCTATGTCAAATCTTCTTTGTTTTGTTAAGTCTGAGTTTCTGACTAATTCAAATCTCCCAATACTAAATTGATGTACCCTTTCCTAAAAGCTCTTTTAATGTTTGACTCATACATTCAGTCTTTTTACAGCTTCTATTAATAACACTATATAAGCAAATTGCAAGTGAGATTAATTTATGATTAAGTTATGATTCCCAAAGAATTGCACAGTGAATTACTTCACACTCACATTGTAACTTTGGATCAGCTTTCTGAAGGTGCATTAGCACAGAGGTGTGATCACAAGCACTGCTCTCTGTACTTACAGCTTTTTAAGTACTTGTGTACTTAAAATTGCTTAGCTCTTCACACCTGGGGACTGAAACACAGCTGTTACAAGCTTCTTTGACTCTTTGACTCAGTGTTACTCTTACAGTATATATTTTTATAGATAGGTTTTTAAAGAGCTGCAAACCCTTAGCATAGCCTGAGAGTAGCATTTTAATAATCTTCTAAACCTCCTCAGGTCTCTTACACAGCACACCAAGAATTGTTGTATTTGGGAATGACTGCCAAAATCCAGATCACACCATGGATAATATACGGTCTGTCAAGACTTGTGAGCATTAATATAAACTGTCTTGATATAGAAAGGCAGGCTCATAGTAATTGTATCTCTAATCACCAAGGAGGAATTACAGTGATAATAAGGAACCTTCTACAGCATCTCTTGATCTCTTACCTGGAGTTTGCCTTGTAATGAGAGATTTATTTCCTACAGCTCTTCATTCCCCAGTGAACCCTGGAGAAGAGGTGAACAAAATAATATGAAAATGCCTACTCTGGCATGACTTGTGTGCAATGCACAGGATATTATTGTTCCAGGCTGTGATTCCCTCTTAACTCTACAGGCCTTGTAGAGGCCTGTATCTTTGAGTTATATGTGGAATGGCCATGAATGCCAGTGTACCAAGACTGTGGAAAGTACTTGATCCCGTAAATTATATTCAAATATGCAAGTTTAGTAATTCAAATATTCTTAAGACAAATGTGGTCATTCACAAAGACATGGACTCATTTAATCTAAATTTAGATCTAACTAATAATCAGATTGGAGATCTATTTTTTTTAAAAGGTAACTGGATTGAAATTCTATGATAATACAACCTAACAGCTGGAAATTGAGAGGAAGAATAAAAAGAAGAGGTATTCAAATAGGTCATCTGCATTATTTTTTTACAATCTAAGAAGACAACAACTTTAGTTGTGCATGGGAAGTGCAGGGATTGATGCTTACTACTAATACAGTTACACTTAAAAGTACTGTAACCTTCTCTAGTATGTGAGAAGAAAACCAAATTATTGAGCACAGGCTTTTTTGTCCAAGTGAACTAAAATTAGAAAAGACAAAATAAGTAGTACAAAAGGGTAGAAAAATTTAATTTTAACTGCTTCTTGAGCTATTGAAATCAAAATAGGTCCTACCTTAGACACATTTAACAGTCTGAAATTAGAGTCTTAACTGATAGAAAAAGACATAACTCTGTGACACCCAGAGGCAGCTTATCTAAGATGAGAATCTGTTTTACAATATTTTTCTCAAATGATGTCCCTAAGCTATTAACATGACTAAAAGAGAAGTCAAAATCTGTCCTTTGGCCAGCAATTATGACCTGATGTGTAGCACACTAACTAAAGCCATATTTCAAACTGAACGTACTTACAAACTGTGAAAAGGCTTGAGAATCCAATTAAGGAAACTTTAAATGACTAAACTCACAATTTGAAAATAAAGAAGCAGTTGGTTTGCTTGCCTACAGAGAATTTTCAGGCAGATTTTATTATGAGGAAGCTCAAGTACTCCAGGCTTAGTGACAGCTAAATCCTACAATATGCTACATTTGGCAGTAGCTCTTAGAAGAGATGTATGTATCTCCTTTTCCTGTTAAAGATAGGTGTTACGTCTTCAGTATTACTGGTGCTGAGTATAAAAGTTTCCATCATAAAGATGAAGAACTAGATAGTTACTCTCAGGTGGCTCTAGTAGGTAGGTTTTTATAATCTTGCTATACTTCAGGATGTCAGGCATTTCTTTATTTCAAAAAATTTAGAAGGATAAAACTCACAAGACAGGAAATTAGAATTAAAGGAACCAACCAAACTTTTGAGCAAATCTATTTTCCTTGCCTCCCTGTATCAGTTCACCTGTTTCTCTGCTTCTTTCTTTCTTCATGCTCTAAACTTCTCAAAGCCTTTCTGTGGTGTTTAGTGGGAATGACTGAGTTGGTTTGTTGTTTTGGTTTTGTTTTTTTTCCCTGCAAAGTGATGGATTTTTGTCTTGGGATGTTACAGCTATAGATTTTTGAGATTAAAAATCAAAATCTTCTCTTTAAATACTATAGGTCAGTCATTAATTCCCCCTATTCAGATAGTTTCCTAGGGCTAGAAGGGCTCTCCCTGTCTTCCACAAGAGCAGCAGCAATTACGAATGGGTCACAGAGCATACATTTGTTGGGAATTGGCAACTTCTGGAAAGACATATGCATTTCCATAATTTTTTATTACTTTTCAGAAGATAATTCCACAAGGAGTTTATAAATTACCACTTAGAAGACCCTGATCATTAACTAACTGCTGTTAGCAGGTGTTCACACTGAGACGGAATCTTCAATGAAGATTTTGTTTAAGTAATGACTCTTAAATGTGGGAGCAAGGTCCACTCTGTTAAACAACATAAAAATATTGCTCAGAGAGCAGTTCTAAAAGAAAACTGAAGTGCCTAAGGGCTTTTGAAGTGCAAAGGACTTCTGAATCCAGAGGTCTTCTTACTCGCCATTCTATAATCTCTTTAGTGAACACAAACATGATTTTTTTATCTGAAACTTCCCTACATTCTTTTTGTAGTTGCCCACCATTACCTTAGGCAAGCTGCTAGCTGCCTCAGCTTCAGAGAGTTGCATAAATGAAGTCTGGGGGTGACTGAAGCCCATGAGGAACCTGATCTAATACAGATCCACTAAGGTACAGTTCATCACAAGTAGTACCCTTGTTATGGGCCTTGAAGCTTGGGGAAAAGCAAGGACCTATTCAGACTCAAAGTGACTCAACTCATTTTTCACAAATATGGTACTCTAGTGCCATTCTAGTGACTTGGAATATTCCACCTCTCCTCTAGCCACCTCCCTGGACAGCCACAGCTACCTCAAACCCCATCTTGTCCCTACCTCGTGCACATCTTGTACACCACAGGCAGTGTTATCTCACTGTAAGGAGATGTGGAGACAGGGCTCTTAGTGGTGGACTTGTCAGTGTTACATTTACAGTTGGACTTGATTATCTTAATGGTCTTTTGCAACATAAATGATCCTAATATTCTATGATTCTATGACTTGAATACCTACATTTGGACACCAACTCCTGCCCTAAATTACCAACCTTGCTGTTGAAATATTTTCCTTTTTTTAATACACGTCCTTCATTCTTTATTCTCTCTCATTGATTTGGTGACCTCTTTTTTTTCTCTTTTTCTTTTTTCAATCTCTTGGATAAATTTTTAGTTAGGAGATGGCATATTTTCTAAATTCACAAGCGTCATACACCTTTGATCAGTTTCTGATCAGACAACAACATGCTCAGACAACATCTGCTATAAAGGATTTAGAGGAAAGAAAGAGGACACAACATAGAAAGTGTTGTGTAGAAAATGTAAACATAAATGCACAAAGAGGTATTTATTTAAGGAGGTAGCCGCCTTCAGTTGTAAGAGATAGCTGGGCAAAGAGTGGGACTTCCCAAATTTTTTGAGAAAGGATGAATAGTTATCAAAACTGAAACTGAAGTAAAGCAAATGTAGTATTTGTCTATATACTGAAAGCCACAGGTGTCAGTTGACACTGAAGATAAGCAGCTTGGAACACAAGTGTACAGCCCATGAATATGTTTCTGTGAGTGGGTGAAAATGAGTGAAATACATAACACTTACTCTAGGACACTGAAAACCTGTTGTCTCCACTGTCTCTGCAGGCCTTACTGTTAGCTGTCCTGCTCTGGCTGGACTGCAGCAATGGCAGCTTTACTATTTACCTTTTTTTTTCTCTCGTAGGTATGGGTGACACCAGCTTGCTATTCTCAGCCACAAGCCAGGGACTACTGCTTTCTTCTGTATACCAGATAAAGAAGCTGAGACTCAAGTCTATTGTGGGGAAAAGTTTTGAGCATGGATAGTAAAGGGATTTAGACTAAAATAATTGACTCTTCTTCAAGCATAAGCAGTAAGTGCTGGGGATTAGTGTTCTTTTTTTATTTTTTTTTCCTTTTCGATTTGTCTCTTGGTGTCAGTGTGTTTCTTATTTAATTAATACCACAGACAGTAAATCATTTCCTTGTTTCCAAGTTGTGACAGCTTTAGACACTTTTAGAATAAGAGCTGTTGTAGTGTGAAAGAAAATCCAAACAAATATATGCTTCAAAATGATTATTTCACCCTAGAGACTTAATTTCTACAAAACAGATTACTGGAATACAGTAAAATTCCCATTAAAACATAAGTCATCAATTTTCTGTTGAGTGAAGCATAACTTAAATTATGAGGATTTAATTATAGTAATGATTATACTGTTGGGGTTGAAAGGTGATTCATTTTCTGAGCTTGATTTTTTTTTTGTGCTTCCTTTTCTGTATTTCTCATTAGATTCACTCCATATGTTCCCAAAAATCTTTCTTTTATAAGAGGAACTGAGCCACTCCATAACCATGTCTTTGTTTTCCCAGAAGCTGGTTGAATTTTAAAGGTGATCAAATAAGACATTTTTGAAGTACAGAGCATGGCTCTGGTTAGTGCAGTAGCTCTCACTTGGCACCTAGGGATCTGCAGAGATTCTTCCACAATGGTTTAGCACTCAAGAGTGCCATTTTGAAAACACTTCCTACCTAGAGATTTCCCTGCCACAGGAGCCTGCTGCCTCCAGCTTCCTTCTTCCCCCCAGCTGATTCTTGTCTGGAGACTGATTGGCAGCTTCACTGTGGTTTCTCAGTGCTTTTAACTTGCTTATTCATGATATGGAACATCCTCTGACATTATCACAATGTTTCTTCTAGTGCTGTCTCCTAATCAAAAACTCCTTTTACTTTATTCAAAAATTCAAAATTCTTTGGTTTGATAAGCTATTCTGAGCCTGGCTATAAGAATATAAGGTAAAAAAGGATCTAACAATGGGCCTTATGTGTCCCTTAAGCCTGCTTGATGCTTTTATCACAATTTGTAAGCGGTGTTGCAAATTCATTTGACTGTATGTCATAAAAACCTGATGCTGTGTATATCAGTTTGCAGTAGTTTAAAAAAAAAATTATTACGTAACTTGAAATAACCAGTAATATCTATGTACTGAACCAGCAAACGAAAAAATCTACAGGCAACTGGATCCATTTCAGTGTTTGCAATGTATCAACTACGTTTGTCTTGCAGCTGCAGTCCTAATCTTAGTACAAAAATAGACTATTGGGATCTAAAATCGTGTGCAAGCAAAAGGTAATTCAAATAAACTAAAGAGTATGTCAAGAAAAACAAACAGCTGTACCTAAAGAGTTGTTATAGCACGTATTTAGAATAAATTGTTTGATCTTCTGGTCAACAAACCTGATCAATTTTCTACCATTCGTCACCTCACCTGACTTTACAAGAAATATAGTTGGTACCTTGATAATGTATTTATGGCACTATTACTCTCCAGACCTCTCTAGATAAACACCTAAATGAAATGAGGATTTCCAGGTGTTATGAAATTATAGGCAAACATCATCACTTCTACATGTGAAGAGTAGCACATAAAAAGGTATTGTCGTACAAAGGAAAAATACAAAATAGGAGATATTCATCATTTGCTTGTAGTACCTTGAGGATATATTGCCCTTTTGGCAATATATAAATATATAACTCTCATGTCTCTATCAAGGCAAGTTTTTGAATGCATAGAATCCATAAGTCCGTTTTTTCACGTTTCTTTATTATACCTGACATGTTTCATAGTGTTCATCTCTTCCATAATTCCACTGATGCTCTTTTACTGCATGTCTCAATAAATTTGTCTCATCCACATACCATCTACAACTGCAGCAGTAAAAGCTGTCAGTGGCTGAGGAAATGTGCCTTCTATAAATAGCAGTTATATCTCACTTTTCTTCTCCTACATTATCTAAAACTTTTTTTATTCTCTGCCACAGCACATTGTTTATTAATGCCAAAATTACAATATTCTATTTGACAGAGTAGTTAACACTGGCACTTTTATAATGGAAAAACAAACTTAATTAATACGTCATTCTGTCTGTTGAACGTGGTGTGCAGCTTTGTAACCTTGTTGTGATTGGAGTATCTTAGGAAAGGCAAAAATAAACTGTATGCAATAAAGTTCAATTGCATTATTTGTATGTTTAATTGGCAGAGGAATAAACTCAGATACCAGAAAGAATTTTAACTAGGAATTTTAGTTCATTTTCTATTTTTAAATTATTTCAGTCTATTTCAATTTTGAACTACTTCAACTCTGGAGACTGTGATTTGTTAGGGGAAATTTTACACAACCAAGAGTAAGGAAAAGAATGGTAAAGATGAGACTGTACCTTAGTCCTGCTAATTTAAGGATCATAAAACTAAATAGAAACTATATGTTCACATGTGTGAGAGTGTATTGTCAAAACTTCACCACCTCTTCCATATAATCTTAGTTTTGCAGAAAAGAATATTAAATTGTGCTAGTAGTTTTTCCTCACAGTAACTTTTTTTCCTCACACGCATTTATCTCTATTTTTATCCTTGATAAGATGATCTAATCTAGAGGCATGTATTAAGGTGCATTTTATGCCTTCTGTATTATTACAAAGATAAATATTGCATAGTGTAAGTTCTTAGTTTAGCCTGAACAAGATAAATTCTTAATTTTAAATCTGGAAAAAATCCCTCAAGTTGTCTTCTATACTAGAGAGACAACAAGACTGAGTGAGTTGGAACTACTTAATGAACAGTGTACTTGCCAGATCTTTATAATAATGTTTGACATATTAAGAAATAGTTTTTTCAATTTTCATGAATTTCATTAACAAAATGGTCTATGCCATTATGCGTATGTCTAGGAATAGTTTTTTTATTTATATAACTTTTATAGGAAGTCCTCATGCACTTTGCTCTATGTAACAGTAAAAAGCATTCACTGCATTCACCATAAATTACATAATATTTTACTTCTCATCATTTTTCTGAGGTTCTATTTCTCATAGTATGAACAACCTTGCAAGCACTCTGCAGTGACAATGTAAATGTTAGTATTGAATGCCTTTTCTTCTCCATTCTGTCACTCAGCACTTCAGTGCTTCAAATATTTATACTGAAATATGTCACATCTACTGGGCAAGAAGAGGTATTTTTGACATATTTCAACATTGCCTGCTCAAGTAAATTTTTATGAGTATAAGAAAACTGAAATTAAGCAAAAGTTTCAATTTATTTTTGCATTTCTATCTCAGGAATTTGTATAAATGTTTGAGCATACTAAGAAGATGTGGGTTCTGTATCACTGAATGCAGGCATATGGGTAAACAGCAGCGGAGGAAATGTTTTTCCCTACGGTCTCTCTTTTGCAAACTCTAATCCCAGGAGAAATCTTGAACAATAGTAACAGGGTCTATGTGGATGAGAGAAAGAATGCATTTGCTGAATGCCCATAGCACTGACCAGCTAGATATTTTCAGTCAACACAACTCATGGTCTCTCATCCTTGTCATACCAGCCAGTCTGGTCAGGTGATAGCAATATAGAGGAACTAAGAGCATTGACAAATTCTTGTCATCAGTGTACTGCAGAGGAACACAGAAAAGATGAGAAATCCCATGTAGTAAGGGAACATTAAAAAATACTAAACATTAAAATTCCCTAAATGAAATATCAGCCTGTCTGTCTAGCATTTTATTTTTATATCAATCTGTTTACTTTTTATACCAATTTAACATTTCCATGTTATTTTGGTTTAATTAAACAAGCTAATATCTAAAGATACAGTAAATATTTTTAAGCTTCTCCATGCAATCCACTCTGCACCAGCTGGCCTCAAATCCAGATAATACTTACTAACACTTTAAATTTAATATAGGTTTATTCTGAATGAATCAGAGGGCTCTGTGATTGCTTTATGCTTCATAATTTCTGAACACATTAAAAAATATCTCAAGAAGAGGAATGGCGACTTCAGAAGCTCCACTAGAACCAGAACTCTTTGAAAACCACTGAAGTAGGTTGAAACAAAGCTTAATTTCCGTATCTCCAAGCCACAAGAGACAGTAAAAAAGAAACAAAGCAGAAAACACCTTACTTTCTGGCAGTAGTAAGTTTTTTAGCACTAGATAGTTACCTTTTTATAAATTCACTCAACTAATTCAGAAAATGTTAACTATCAAACAATATTATTTCAGGCATGAAGAGAACTGTACCAAAAAAAAAATTTTTTTAGATTGACTGTACCAGAGTTTTTTAGATCACTAAGTGCTTCTTTAGGATTTGAGTTAAATACTTACATGCCAGAGCTTTATACAGTTGTTTCAAAAAGCTGTCCGTGCCTTGAATTTTGTAAAAGTTCTTGCAGATTTCTCACAGTCCTACAATTAAGTAGGAACATATTGTCTTGAAGTTAAGGTAACTCAGGAATGGGAAAGTAGGGAAAGAGATTTTCTTGAGCAAATGGCAAGTTCACTGAAAATTGAAGGTTTGGAACATCTGAAACTGTTCACAAAATCAAGTCAAACGTACCAACATATTGTTTCAGATAATTAAAAACACAGACAGTAAGTAATAAAATGTATTAAACTCTGAATATTTTTCCTGATCCTTATTTAGTTTTGCCTTGCACAAGGCTCAAAGAAGAGATAACTCATGAAGAACCTTAGACTTTTGATTGCTCTACTCTTATGGTCCAAAGACAACCTACATCCAAATACAGTTTTGCAGGTATCACACCCTATTTTGATGAGCTTGGACTACCATACATGACATATGTGAAATGCCTAAATTTAAGAGGGGGCACTATATACACTGAGCAGACTGACATCCTAGAGAGTTCTCGGACTATTAGCCCACCTTTCAGAAGACCTGAAATTGTCAATCTAATATGACTGAGTAGATTCAGTCAACAAAAGTGTTTCTCATTATTTTTTATTTCCTATTGTAAATTTTGGCCAAATTTTAATATCACATTCTGAGGATTGAATCACTCAACTCATATATTGCAAGACATATATTTAATATAAAAATAAATTTGCAATGTTGCATACCACTCTGAGTTTTTATAGCTAGGCACTTTGTAGGAGATTGACTGATAATTTCAAGCCCTCCCTCAGCATACAATTTAGTAGTGCATTGTATGATGTCTTCCCTCATTAGAAAAGGAGAGGGAAAACAAGCAGAGCAAGCAAAAAATATGACTTTCATTTGCAATCGAGGCTCAAGTAATTATGTTTACAGCATGAATTTTAAAATTTTCCTGCTACTCAAAACTTTAGCCTGCTTTTAATTAAGACTTGCATGTTGGTTGAAAAAATAAAGCATATTTGCATAGAAATAAGTGTGGCAGACTGAAATCTTAATTTTAAGTAATTTTAAACACTTTCCTGGACTGATAATTATTTCTAGTTGATCCATTTGAAGTGATTCCTTGCAGCAGTTTAATATATTCACACCAATTGAAGTTTTGCGTGGGACTGAGAGATCATGTGCACGTGATATCTCTGGGAGGGGGGAAAACCATATTTTTTATCATAGCCTAACAATCAAAAGAAATTGTTAGTCCATCTTGCTTGAGCTCCAACAAAATAACATTATAATTACTTGTAGCTCTAGGTAAGGTAAATATTTGATGTTACAGTGGTGAATCAGTTTTAGTGATACACAAGTCAGCTGATGATAGATATGCTCTGAGCCTTAGCCTTTAATGGTACCATAGATATTAATAAGAAAGGCAAGGTCAATTCTACTGCATCTGCTGTTGTTGCTTCATGCTACAGGCAGATAACCTGGGAGACAGAACCAGCAGAACATCCAGCTAATGAACTCCCTTGAGACTGATGCTTTTCATAAGCTGAAAAACAGAAGATTGCTATTAGCAAGCTCAGCGCTGCAAAAATAGTTAAGAATATATTTTGCTGCTAAAATGTCCTTAAAAGGTGATAAAACTAATGCTCTTCAATGCAAAAAACCTGTACCGTGTTCTAATTATACCTATAATTCTTTTGCAAGCTGAATACACTGAACAAAAACTGGATTTCATCAGATTTCTTATGACTGTTACTTTATATTTGCTTCCTCCTGAAATTTTCTAAGAAACACAAAAGGACATATTATAAATTACAAAAAAAAAAAAACCCTCACTTTTAACTGTGAAAGGACAAGAAACTGGGTCTGGAAATCTGCTGATGCTGTGACAGTTCCTAACTGACACTGATGTTTTGGGGTCATGTGGAATAACTCTCTAGTGCAATGTACCAGAGTTTCCCAGAGCACTTTTACTTCTCTATTAAAAATACACTTTAGTAAGAAAACTTCACTAGTAGATGGAACATCCAGAGCATAAGTTAGCCTAGTGCATTACACTCAGAAATATCAAATCAGCTGTTTTGGAATACTCTGAAAATATTTCAGAGGATGTTTGATGCAAGACTGATGGGATTTACAGACTGAGAGGTACCTAAAGGATATATCTGTCTGTAAACTTTGCAGAGTTATATAAGTTGCAATGTTTGCATCCCACTGAAGTTCCTGCTCTTTAATTTAATCTTGCATTTAGCTGAGCATTTTGAAGGATTGCTTCACATATTTTTATTTTACAGCTTCACATAGCAGAGGCATGAAAAAAGCAAACATGTGGGAAGGAAGTCATATGGATTGGAGTGTTTAATATGGAGGAGGTGAGAAGAGGAAAGGAAATTATGACAAAATTACATACCTTACATGTTCAAAAATGTCTTCAAATTTTCTATTATATTTTTGGGGTTATGTCTGAAAGTTATCTAACTAAAATGATGAATGAAATCAAGACATTGCTGAAATATTAGTGGAAGTATTTATGGCAAATTAGGAAACAAAATTTCAGAAAATCTTTATTGCTGAATAGGATGTTTGTGAAAAAACATCTTTATCCCCAGTGTGAATGCTGGCCTGGGGAAAAATTCCAAGCAGCATTTGCATTCTGCTCATCTTACTTTGCCTACATAGCAACTCTTCAAGAAATTAAAATTACTTTCTCCAAAAACTGGGAATGAGTAAATCAAAAAGTTTTTGTAATTTCAGGCAGGCATAGGAGACTGAAAACTTTGCCAGAAAAATCAAGATGAAGTCAGTATGGAAGGCAGAGATTTAGGAGTGAAGAGGAGGACACAGGCAGGAGTTCACATTTCACGGTTCTTAAAAATCATTAATTTTTTGCAGGGATAACATAGTCTTAGACAAGATTTGCCACTGAGGTCTGTTGTTAATGCATGTGTTGCCAAGGGCATGAGAATAAGGAAGCTGATGGATGCTGTTGGCAATATTTACTTATCTACTTCTCTAACAATTAAGTTTAGGTTTCTTTTAGCACAGACATCAGGACTAAACTCAGTTTTGCCTTGATACAAAAAAAGCCTAGGTTTTTTTCCCCCTTTTTTCCTCCTTTATTTTCCTATTTTATTTTATCTTTTTGTTTCTATGTCAGAGACCAAAGGACAGAAAAAAAGAACAAGATCTATATTTGGGGGAAGGAACAAAGGAGGAAACAGAAAGCTTTCTTTGCTATTTGTGGATAGCTTGCAAATTGTGATGGTGGATAGAGAGACAATAACAACCCTTCTCCCTAAATGGTTGTGCAAGGTGCAACCTGAAGTCCCACACCTGTATTCATAATCTCCAGTGTGTCCAGGATGAACCAAATGGAGAAGCTCCATGGGAAAGAGGGCTCCAGGGCCAGACCATACACACCCCAATGTATCCCAAAGCCATACCTGGGACAGAATTTACACTGGATCTTCTTACACTGGTTCATCTTGAGCATATAGCCCAAGAGACTTCTACTTATCTAGTCTCCAAACTGAAACAGTGACAAGTCTCCTTCCCTACCCTTCAGGTAAGGGAATTGGTCAAAATAACATAAAATAAGATTTGCGCATATTTTTTAATTTCCAAAACATTTTTAGTATAACCTACGCTTCGTCAGCCCTTGAGTGCCTGACATTGAATGTTAACTTTCAGATCAGATTCTGTATCCTGTGCAACAGGAACCACAACTACTGGGCTTCAGCACAAGTGCTATTTATAATAAATACAGCAAGAGTAATTGACACAGTATTATCTGTATTCCTGTTTCAAGGCATTTATGTAAAGTGTACAGAAAGGACAAGATTATGTAACAAGTCTGTGTGTCTTTGTGTTTAACGTGTGGAAACTCGGCATGAGATGGAGGCCTTTGGATGCAAATCTCTTCACTAGCTTCACTTACACAGAAGGGTAAGATTTAGGTATTCAACACATTTCAATAAATATAAAACTCAGTTCTATATATTAGTGTGGATTCCAGATGCATCAGAAATGGTCTAGAGAGCTTACATTTTAACTGGACTACTGGCTTTACCTAGTTGCTTCAAATGGAAACAGAGAATCAAAAAAAGTAATTGCTACATATTACTTTGTCATAAATAAAATAATGGCAGGGCAGTTACATTCAGAAAGCTCTAAATACTACTTTTCATATGCTTTTTCGTTGTATATGAAATTATTTGAGGGAGGGAAAAAGAAATTATTATAATAATGTTATCAAAAGAAAAATAGATTTTTTTTAATAAAAATGATCCCTCATTTCACTTTTGATTGTTAGCAACCACAATCTAACTAATGCCATAATTCTGCACTGTATTTTAGCTTCAATTTGTCATTGGTTAAAAACAGAAGTGACTGTAAATTATCTTTAATCTCATGAAAATAAATAATAATGAAAATAATAGCTTTAAGTTGAAAAAAAAGATCTTAGTAGATCTTCATTACATATAAATACGGAGTTGGAAAGCTAAATGCAATTCTTAAAAAGGCCTGTCTTGATTTTTAATTCTAGAGACTCACATTATATGTAAAACAAGATAAAATATGCATTTTCTATCATCCTTCTTAATCACCATAGTAGTCACTATTGGCCAGACAAGTATTTATGAGGTATGGCATTGCTGTCGGCAAAACTATTTATCTGTATGACACTGTATGTCACTTTTGAACTTCGACTTGACATCCATAAAATTACATTTTCATCACACTGAGAGATCAAGCTTTCTGTGCTGACTCACTTGGGTCAACATTTTGCAAATGACTGGATTTACCACTTGAACCATAAACCCTTTGTGAATAGTTTTGTGCGTTGATGTCTGATAGCCTAGGGCACAGATCATAATTTCTGAGCTAAAGAAGAGGTGACAAAGCAAAATTAATTTCTTTTTTGCATATCAGATTACTATATACTATTCCAACTTCCTTTCTCATGTGATGATTGTTAAATGTCTTACATACTATTAAATTAGATAAATTTGCAGACACTCTAAAACTACCCAATTCCCTCAAGACTTATTTTTAGTATCTTTATAGCAGTTTGAAAGATCAACTGCCCCAGTAGACTAAAAGCTTTTAATTGATAATGGATTTTTTTCCTGGTGGGAAGTCTTTGGCTTGATTTCCAGGTAGTGTTTACAAACTCAGCAGAGATATGAATTTCAGATGAGTGTGCAAAGTAGAAAAGCTGCTGTTTGTTTCAATTGACTGGAGTGATTGGTGGTGTTTCATCTGTCTGAGCATCTGCAACTTAGAGATGGATGAGATGTAACACACATCTGGATAGCTGATCTCAAAAGAGTAAAAGCCCATTGTGCCCTATATGCCCTGTTTATCTGAAATGCCAGCTGAAAGTCTGCACAAAACTTTTAAATTAAGAAGTTTTATGTAAGCAACGGCAGATCTTTTTTGGATGACAAAATATTTTCAGTAAAACAAAGCTGCACTGAAAAATGTTAATTATCCAGGCTTTCTGAAATGTTTCCCTCAAAACGAAATTGGTTACACAAGCTTAACCACAGCCCAAGGGAGGATATCAGGTGACTGCCTAGGATTTCTTTAAAGTTTACACAGATTGCATGTTGGTTGAAGTTGCAGAATCCCTTGGCATCTAGTTTAGCCCAGAACATCTCCATCCCCCCGGATAAACCAGCCTTGCAGTTATCTGCATATGCTTTGTGGAACTGATATTCTAAGACCAGTTCCATGAATATCTTCTAGGAAAGCTTCAAGTTCTCTGGTCATTGGCTCCTGCGGGCAATGTTCTATCCAAGAAACAGGAATGACTTACACTAATTTCTCACCTAGAGCTCGATACCAAAGGACAGGGGAGGGCACTACTCCCTCCATTAAACCACTTCATTGTAATGTCGCTGTCTATGACGTGGTTTCTACGTGAACACGCCAAATAAATCTCAAGCTTGGGATTTATTTTCAGACAGGTACTGTCTGCATGTTCATCCCTCCTTACAGTGTTGTGCTTTGTATTTGTAGCTAGGACAGTGTTGATAACACACAGATGTCTTGGCTACAGCTGAGCCATGCTGCAAAGCATCAAGGCTGTCTTTTCCCACCCACATCCCCAAAGGCCAGTAGTCTGGGGGTGGGAAAGAGGCTAGGAGGGGATACAGCCAGGACAGCTGACCCAAAGTGACCAAAGAGATAATCCATGCCATGTGATGCCATGCTTAGCAACAAAAGCTAAGAGAGGGAGTGGAAGGGAGGAGGCAGAGTTTTGTCTTCCAATGCAACCCCTACAAGTAGAGAGGCCTTCCTTCCCAGGGAGTGGCTGGACATCACCTGCTAATGGGAAGTAGAGAATAAATCATTTTGTTTTCCTTCGCTTCTATGTGTGGCCCTTTGCAATTCTTTACTAAACTGCCTTTTTTTGACCCATGAGGTTTTCATCATATTTTCTTCCCCTGTCTTGCTAAGGAAGGGTGAGTGATAGATCAACTTGGTGAGCATATAGGGGCCACCACAGTTACATGCAAACTCACTTCTTTATTGCATTCTTGAAGGCAACTGGCAACACATCAGAGAACATGCTGTGTCTTCACCAGGCATTTTGTACAGTTTATGAAGGTATAAAACTTCCATTTCCCTTGTGTTTTTTACACGCCAGTGTAAAGAAAGTGAAAAATGAGCTGCCAGATGCAAGCATGAAGAGACATTCTGAACATCAATAAACTCAGTTTCCATCTTCTCTAGGTGAATGAAATGAAAACAGCTGCCCACAGATGTAAAGCTAGGGATGAGCTGAGGAAAAGAAATGAACAGATCTCTTGAAAATGAAGTAAAATTGGGAGCTTATTTGGTGTATGACTGGGCAAGATCAGTAAGGAGGAAAAATTATCAGATAGATTATGCACACAAATTTGTCTTATTTGCTTTACTGTTACACCAGGACAGATGATTTGAGGACACTCAGGCTTTGGGGTCTGGCTTCCTTCCTTCTTCTTCACACACCTATTGCTGGATGTCAAATACTCCCAGACAACTCAAGGTCTGTAATCCAACGTTTCAATCAGTCATGGACTTTTCCTATATGTAAGTACAAGTCATGGTACAGCCTCAAAAGTGGGACAAGTTGATCTTCCAGAATCCTTCCCCATCACAGTCATAAAGCAAATACAGATGTTCTCCTCAGTAAAGGGGATGTATAGGCCTATCATTCTGATTAATTGTATAGGATGATTTCTTCACTGCTGCCATTCCTGTATCTTCATTGACCTTAAAGGATACCTACATTCCCTAATATCCTTGAATTTGCCTCAGGTCAGTAACAGTCAGGCTGAGGAATGTGAATTTTGTTACTTGAGAGATGGTATTTGGAGTGCTCTCCAATGTTTTGGGTACCTTTAAGTTTTTATTAACCATAATTATATTTTAAGTAATATTAATATTATCATTTTAATCAGTAGGCATTTTCTATTTTGTTATTCTTTCTGAATCACTCTCCTTCTCATATAATACAGGATGCCTTTTTTTGTCATAGAGTTTTAGCAGAAGCCATTTGCACTCATACAGCTTCCCATTAAATCATATTCAAAGTTGGAAATTGCATTTCTCATATCAGTGAAGCTTTCTGAAATCTCCCTCTTCATTTCTAGTAGCTATGACAGGAACAGCAAAATCCATATCATGTGGTTGCTTAAAATTTTTTCCCCCCACTTACTACAAAATTCAGTTTTACCACTCAGTTTGTTGCCTGATAAATTAAACATTCATAGGTTCTTTGCAAACTCTATGCTGTAATCCACAGATTGAACCAAGAGCATCATTTATTGTCTGTGGTTTCTGCACTGATTTTCACTTCTTTTTTCACCCAGTTTGCTGCAGCTTTTAAAAGATTGGTCTTGAAGCCATGCATGAAAGATTGTTTCTCATGATGAAAGCACATGGGCATTGTTGACTGCTGTGCCAGATTGAAGCTAATCTGTGGTCTAGGTTCTGACATACATCATCTGTATGTGTTTTATAGATGTAGTTCAGGTTAGATGATGATGATGATTCCACTTGCTATTAGCAACAGCAGTCATCATCATTAAGACTCTGGTCAGTCTGTCAGCAGCAGTCTTTACATGACTTTGTTTTGCAAATAAACTACACTCAGTTGCTTAAAACATTGTGTAAGTGTTCTGTAAGATAATAGTGCTTTGATTTATGTATTTCAGATAAATTTCAGAAACAGTTTCATGTTTTCATTTAAAAATTTGTAATCACCAGTTGCTTTGGGTGAAAGTTATTCTGGAGGATGCCTCCAAATCAGTTATTCCTTTTTCTAGGTGGCTAATAAGAACTATGAAATCACCAAACTGAGCATGAGTTTTATCTCCTACTGGATATCATAAAATTGCATCTTTTTGCTCAGTAGTTAAATTAATAACAGTTACATACTGTGGTAGGCTTCAGCCATGGAAAATCCTGCCCTTTCCTGAGCTATCAAAGATTTATATTTGCTTGTAATGTTCAGACTAGAGCTTGTGCAGTTATAAATTTTCCCCAGTACTTCTAAATTAAAATCTCATCACAGTTGTTGCTCTCTTCCCCTCCACAGTAAATAAGACGTGAAGGAATCGCATGTTGTCAGCGGGATTTAAGAAACTACGGAATCCTTTACAGTGCTAATCTGAGATGTGAACATGAAGTGTGCTTGCTGTTGTACTTTTGGAGGCACACAGCACCTTTCCTTGTACCTGCTAACGAAAGTCATTATTTTCTTGTAAATTCACTCTCAAACTAACTGCATCCTAACTTCCCTATCAAGGTGGTCTCTAAACAAACACATTTACTGTTACTTTATACCATCCCTAGCTACATATTTGAGTCTGTGACTGAAAACTGAATGTTTTTGTTAAATGACAAATGTTAAAATATGCATAGAAAGCAAAATCATTTGGATTCAGGACATGAAAAATATCAGTGCACATTTTCATTATTTCATCTCACAGCAAACAAACTGGATTTTTTGCTGTTTATTTTATTTTTGGGCTTTTGGTCTGCAAACAGTGTTCTTCTCTTCCCATAAGTGTGAATGATTAAATTCTCTGGTCTGAACCTGCCAGAAGGCATCTTGCCAACATCACAACCTCAACTCAGGCTATATGGACATGGTGAGGAGCCTGCATCCAGCTAGTGGTGACAGCACAGGGGGCAGGACATGGGATTTACATCTCAGGGACATGTAGGTGACTTGGTAGGAGCATTGGCACTACTTACCAATTGCTGAGAGCACTGGGGCACACTCGGACCTGGAACATCCAGGTCTCCCCCAGAAGAGGTGTGCAAGGGTGTAACTCACGCTCCTGGGAAGGGATGTGCATGTAACCCACATTGCTGGGAGGATAAATGTGACTATTGGTATTAGAACAGAATCACAGACTCCCAGACTCACAGAATGGGCAAGGTTGGAAGGGACCACAGTGGGTCATCTGGTCCAACCTCCCTGCTCAAGCAGGGTCATCCCAGAGCACATCGCACAGGATTGTGTCCAGACAGTTCTTGAATATCTCCAGCGAGGGAAACTCCACAACCTCTCAGAGTAATCTGTTTCAGTGCCATGGTCACCTGCACAGTAAAGAAGTTCTTCCTCATGTTCAGTGGAACTCCCTGCGCATCAGTTTCTGCCCATTGCCTCTTGTCCCATTGCTTGGAACCACCAAGAAGAGCCTGGCTTCATCCTTCTGACACCTTCCCTTCAGATACTCGTAGACATTGATGAGGTCACCCCTCAGTCATCTCAAGACTGAACAGGCACAGCTCTCTCAGCCTTTCCTCATAAGAGAGACACTCCAGTTCCTTAATCATCTTTGTCACCCTCTGTGGGACCCACTCCAGGAGCTCCACGTCTCTCTTGTACTGAGGAGCCCAGAACTGGGCACAGCATTCCAGATGTGGCCTCCCCAGGGCTGAGTAGAGGGGCAGGATCACCTCCCTCCATCTGCTGGCAGTGCTCTTCCAAATGCACCCCAGGATTCCATTGGCCTCCTTGGACACAAGGTCACACTGCTGGCTCATGGACAGCTTGCTGTCCACCAGGACCCCCAGGTCCTTTACACAGAGCTGCTTCCCAGCAGGTCAACCCCCAACCTGTGCTGCTGCAGGGGTTATTCTTCCCCAGGTGCAGGACTGTGCATTTACTTTTTGAATTTCAGAAGGCTCTTTTTTGTCCATCGCTCCAGTCTGTCAAGGTCCTTCTGGAAGGCTCACAGCCACCTGGGGTATGGGCCACTCCTTCCAGCTTTGTGTCATCAGTGAACTTGCTGAGGAGGGATCTGCACCAAGTCACTGACGAACAAGTTAAACCCCTCAGTCATCTCAAGACTGAACAGGCACAGCTCTCTCAGCCTTTCCTCATAAGAGAGATGCTCCAGTTCCTTAATCATCTTTGTCACCCTCTGTGGGACCCACTCCAGGAGCTCCACGTCTCTCTTGTACTGAGGAGCCCAGAACAGCACTCCAGATGCAGCCTCCCTAGGGCTGAGTAGAGGGGCAGGATCAGCTACCTCTTCCGAATGCACCCCAGGATTCCATTGGCCTTCTTGACCCTCAAGAGCACTGCTGGCTCATGGACAGCTTGCTGTCCACCAGGACCCCCAGGTCCTTCTCCACAGAGCAAACAGAACATTTAGGGAAGCATTATATTTGGGTAGAAATTCATAGGTGCATATTAAGCTTAATAAGCACTTAATGTTTTGTTTTACCTCTTGTGTTGTGCTTTATCTGCTGCACTGCAAGTATTGATCTTGCTTACATGGTTCACTGATCGCTGGTTAATTACACGTTGTTAATAAATCAATAAACCACTTTGATTCTGATTTGGTTTAAACTATATGGACTGAGACGTTTATGCCTGAGACAGCCATCTGGTATAGGAGGCCAACTGCATCTTGCTCCTTATTTTAAAGAAACAAATGCTTCCTACCTGGGGCAGGAGCTAGACCTACCCACCTCCCCCCTTCCCCCCCGTACATCTTTCTGCTCAGTTCCAATTTTAACTCTTCATAACAGTAAGAGTTTTTAATACTACTGACTCATTAGTAATCAACTTGAATTCATTCTTACCTTTCTATATGCTGAGGTGAAGTGAGTTAAGCCCAAGCGAAGTCTAAGAAGCTGATAAACCTAATTTTTGGAGTCATTACATGCTTTAAAATGGAAACTACGCTTACTGAAAAGTAATAAGGTCAGACCAAGTCATATCCTGATATATTGTGTGAAACACATATGTGTATTTAACTTCAAGATAACATTTCTGTGTTAATTCAGGCAGAAATTTTTCTTCCCTTTACAGTGTAGTTGGTTGTTGTTTAATGAATAAGTGTTTTCATAAATATAATACATATACATATAATTCTGGGCTATATTGTAGTCTGCTGAATGTCATGAGTAATAGTATTTACTATCAGTTTAAAAGTACTTAATAAGTACTTAATAAGCACAGGCCTTTGATATGATATTTCTGATAGGGTGATTCCTCAGGTAGCCAGGAACATTTTTCCTCGCTGATCCTCTATCCAGATCATCCTGACCTTAACAAAACCAAATGAGGCCATAGCCAGGAGGGCCATTTTTCATACTTTTGGGTGATACCTGCTCTGAATGACAGTTTTAACCCAATTAATATATTAATCAAGTTTTACCTGCCATTTTCACTATTCCCATTCAGCATGAAATCAATTCATTTGTTCACAGTATTTAGAAGAATGCTTGCTGGGCAAGGCCAGGTCAGGACAAGGTCCCAAGCCGGCAGCTCTGCTGTTGAAGTTGCAGGTCCCTGCTGGGTATCCAGGTAGTGTGGCCAAGGAAACTGCTGGTCTGACAAGAAAGAGGGAAAACAAAAGAAGTTGAAGTAGTAGAGAGACTGGGGGGATTGGAGAAAGAATTAGAGGAGGGAAGGAAATGGGACCTGGGCATGGAAGCAGAATTGGTCAGGCTGGAAGAATAGGAGGCTGGAATCTGTATTTTTTTAAGACAGGAACTGGGAACAGAAAGTGGGACAAAAATGGAGCAAGAAGCACAAGGGAAATGGGGAATGACAGTCACTGGGTGACTAAAACTCTGACTTGGGAGAAATCTATGAGCATTAACTGCATGCAAGTGAAGATCTCAAGCCAGCAACCCAGAAAATAAAGAAAAATAAGAGCATTTAATCTAATTGTTAAGACATTTGCTTTATGTCATATGGGAGCCCTGTAGCAGCCAGAGTTAAAACACCCAGGTCTTCAAAGTCGTGCACATCTGCCCTCCCCTGGCTACTCTTTTAAAAACTCTTCCTTTATTCCATATGTGATTTTAAGTTATTGCTAAAGATGAAACAAGAATGTTTTAGAGAATTACTACCTAATCCTCAGAGCTCCAGCCATCCTGTGCACAAGTGTCATGGTTTGACGCTGGCCCCACGCCAGGGACCCATGAGAGCCGCTCACTCACCTTCCCCTGCCACAGCTGGGCAGAGGATGGAAAAGGAAAAAAAAAAATTAACAAATGCTTCATGAGTGAGATAAGGACCAGGAGAAATACTTCAAGGGAAAAACAGGCTCAATTTAAGTTGCAAAGAGAATTTATTACTAACAGAATGAGAGGAGGATAATGAGAAGCAAAATAAGCCCTTAGAACACCTTCCTCCGCCCCTCAGCCCCTCCCTCCTTCCCACCAACAGCGCAGGGAGACAGGGCATGGGGGTTTGGTCTGTTCATCACCGAGATTTCCTTCTGCTGCTCCAGGAGAGGAGTCTTCCCCTGTGAGGCCGTGGGTCCCTCCCATGGGAGACAGTTCTCCGTGAACTTCCCCAGCATGGGTTCACTCTCACGAGCAGCAGCCACACTGCTGCAGCGTGAGCCCATCCCATGGGCACACAGCCCTCCCAAACTGCTGCACCATGGCTCTCTCTTTCCACGGGGTGCAGTCCTCCAAGGACAGGCTGCTCCAGCCTGGAAGCAGGGCCCTCTCTCTCCACGGGGTGTTCCACTGGATCACAGCCTCCTCCAGGCATCCACCTGCCTCTGGCATGGGCACCTCCCCCATGGGCTGCGGGTGGATCTCTGCATCCCCCATGGATCCCCACAGGCAGCAGGGGAACAACCTGCTTCACCTGCTCCACCATGGTCTTCACCACAGTCTTCACCACGGCCTGCAGAGGAATCTCAGCTCCAGTGCCTGGAGCACCTCCTCCCCCTCCTTCTTCACTGCTTTTGGTGTCACCATGTTGTTTTCCCTCACTTGTTCTCACCTCCTCCTCTTCTCTGACTAGAATCCCAAAATCTTGTGGCTTTGTTTTGATTTTTGTCTTAAATATATCATCACAGAGGCATTACCAGCCTCTCTCATTGGCCCAGTTTTGGCCAGCAGCATGTCCATCTTCAGAGCCATCAGCCATTGACTCTGCTGGACATGGTGTGAAGCTTCCAGCAGCTTCCTCACAGGAGCCACCTCTGTGGCCTCCCTGCTACCTAAAACCTGGCTGTGCCAAACCAATACAACTAGACAAAGGAGCAACTGTGCAAAAAAAAAAAGAAAAAAAGTGATTATGTAATAAAAGGCTACATCCAGAAGTATATAATCTGCTGAGAAAATTAATCTGAGAACTTTCGTATCTTTTGACTCCTTCACTTTGCAACCTCAATAATTTATTTTCTTACTGGGAAGATTCTTGTCTGAAGTCAATGTATGTGTTACTCCAGAAGCCCCAAAGTGTTTACAACATAAAAGGACAACTGCTGGTACAAGGATGTAGTCGTGTATAGTATCACAAAACTAGAAGCCAAGCATATGCTGATATGCTTTCGTCACCACTTTAGAGGCTTGGCCAGCTGGCAGCTGACAGGGCAGCTTTAGAGTGCTATGGATGTCTTACCAGGGTTACTGCTGACCATGGAAAAAGGAGGCAGCGGATGATACCTCAGAGAGACAAATAACTAAATTGGAAGGTGTAAGGCAGGCAAAAAGTAAAAGGAGCTAAATCTTAAAGCATTTGGAACAGGACTTGAGGGTGAGGACAAGGGCTTTGACCTTGAAGTGGTGGAACAGGAAAAGCAAGTACTTAATCACCCATGCAACATCTTAAACAGCTGTTCTGGTCTTCATGCAGATATTCATACAGTCTGAAAGTTTGGTTAACCTTTCAATTAATAAAACATTTTATGAGGAATCAGTTATATCTCCAAGTTCTCATCTTTTATGTAGGTTTTAATTAGTTATTAAACACTTGTAGTCTTGCTTGGACCATACATGCTGAAAAATAATTTGGTCTTTCTGAAATGAATCATTAAAAATAACTTTGCAGAGAATTTCCCATCAGATAGAAGCACAGGAACAGCCCCTGCCTCAATAATGCGTTAATATCCTGGGATAGGGTAAATTTTTATTTTCTAAAGGTTTCTAGTTTTCCCAAGATACTTTTCCTTAAACTTTCCTTCAAAATTGCTTGTGACATAAAAGAAGAAAATTTTCTTCAAGAATTATCCAACCATAGTATTTCCTAGAATTAGAGAGAGTTCTTTATCCACGGATGGTACTGTTCTGTTATGCAGAAGTTAAGCACAGTGAAAAGTCTCTCTCAGCTCTCAGATAAGGAGATTGTCATGGTGGTCCTATTAATCTCCAAAGATCCTCCACCCAGACTCTACCTACACCAACAGTTGCACAAAGGCTGAATGTTTGAGATCAGACAAAATGAGTGCTCACAAATGTTCCCAACACAACATTACCTGCCTCCTGTCCATTGGTATGCCAAATCACCTTTTGATCCCAGGAATATTTCGCATTAAAACAAACCCAAAGGGTTATTGGAAAGAAAACTCACAAAGAGGAATAGTGGTTACAGGAGTCAACGCAGCTCTGAATTTCTAACGGTCAAGGAATTATATCAATATTGTGTTTTGTTGTCTTCTAGATTCAGACATTTTCACATCTATATTTCATAAAATATTAACACCAACATAGTATGAGTCTAGTTCTTGCAGCTAATAACAGAATTTCAAGGAAAGTCACTACCGATTTATGGACGCTTGTGTGTCTGACTCTGATAATTGCCTTTAACAGCAGCTGAGACCTTTGAACACCTTCAGGTCTTGACTTCCAAGTACTACCAGCAAAGGTGTGTCACCAACACCTGTTTAAGCTGAACACATGCCTTTCTGAATAGCTGATATCAAAACGTTTGACATTTAGCAGTTTAGTACTAAGCTGCATTTTTTTATTGAATAAATTGATTGAACAAATGTAACATTAGTACTGTCAAGGCTAGAGGTGCCCAGTAAGGATTAAGCACACAGCTGGCATCATCCTCAAGGTCCCCTGGCTCACAGCAGTACCCACAATGTGCCAGTCCCCTGGCACATATATAATGACAGATTTTCATTGGGCACATTAAGTAATATGCTGGGATTACAAAGTAGAGCCTGTGGATGCAAGAGGATTAGTAGAAGCATTTGCAAATTAATGATTACTGTCCTGGGTAATCAAAAAGTTTATTGTATTCCATATCTATCTGTGCCCAAAATTGTTACTGTCTCTCTAAGACCCAGTGAGTCCATGAGATTCCAGCGACTTTGTAACTAGTGAATATTACTGTTATTTTTTACCTGTTGCGGTTTCATTTTTTAGTAAACTGTTATTTTTTCACTTATATCTACTCTTATTCATCTCTCCTTATTGGTGGAAAGGGATTGGTTAAAACTAAAGGGGAAGTAACTCATTCTAGAGCATCCGCCTCTGAAAATGTCTTAAAGCAAGACAATTACATATCCTTGTATGTACTCAAATTAATAAAGAAATACTGAACTGGGATGAAAAATTGAGATCTTGGGAACAGATATCTGAGGATAAAAAAAAGGCATACAACTGTCTTCTGATCAACACATAACACTGAAGTGATTTCTCATTTTGCACAAGAATTAATTTTAAGTGTTTAGGCATTGATGAAACTTCAAGGCAAAAGTGACATTTAGTAAATGCAATGCAAAAAAAACATTGGGTCTCCAATTACTTTGATAAATAAAATGTAGGGAAAACATCTCATGAAATTTAGGCCAATATTTAATGAAATGTATTCATACATTTTGTCTAACATTGTAATTCTCATGTTACTTTTGTGCCTAGAATATGTGAGTGAACTATAGATGATGCTGAATGGAAATATGATAAAATGTCATTTTACATCTTTTTTTGTTTGGATTCAGGATCCATATTTGTCAAGAAATACTGTTATAATCAAAGAGAATACATATTTGATAAATCTTTCTCTGGAAAAATATTAATATCCTGATTTTTCTAGTGCTTGTTGTTCAAGAAAAAAAAATTTCCAAGAATTCAGGGCTGCACTATTCAGATAATGTTTATCAATAATATTGCAATAAAATATGTGGGGTTGGAATTAAAGACTTTTTAATACGTTGAAAACAAATACACCATTGGTCTGGAAATGAAAAATTAATCACTGAGAGTGCAGAAAAGCACCATCTTTGATGCTAAATTAATAGTGGAAAGGGTTGGGGAAATGAGGAACAGTAATGCAGCTTTAATATTTTCATATGCTGTTATCTCATTTAGTAAGTATAGATAAGCATTTTGTACCTTCTTTATTGTGATCAATCCAGCTTTCACAGTGATTCTGCACCACAGCAATCATCCACTGCAAAAATCCAGCACATGATTTATTTGTTTTATAAATATTAACAGACGCAATATAACTTTCTAAGAAATAATCTGATTACATTTGTTTGCTGTAAATCACAGCCATAACCTCAGGAATACATTGTCTTAGTGACAAACACACAGAAATTCAAGGACACCTTATTATTTTGTACAATATATTGAGCAAAGCTTTCCTTCCAGCTCAATAAAAATGATGTATACTAATATCTTACCTTGTAATTAAACCAAAGAGACAAACATAATTGTACAAATCTTATCAACCCACATTACTGGTTTCCTTAGCTGCTCTATTTTCTCTTTGTTTCTCTGTTGAGTTTTTTCCCTAATAATCAGATTTGTACTGATGATCATTTACCTTTAATATGTTATGCAAAATTATATTATGAGTATATCAGTGTTTTTTTCACACTATTTCATTCTTGCAAAAATAGATTAAATTTTTATGCAAAGAGCTTCAAATTCAGATGACTGCTAGAAAGTGTGAAGAATGTTCAATATCTATATTAATTAAAGTTCATGTCTTAGTTTATACACTGCCTGTAGCAGGCTGCAAAACATATGTAAATGTATGTAAAACATACATTCATTTTTAGCTCTATAACCAGTTTCTCTGAATGATTTCTGCTTGTGATTAATTTGTAAATAGCTTCTTAAAAATATAAACCAGGAAATATTGTTTTATTCCACCCACAGGGTAAATTTCTGTTATTTGATTAATTTCACTTCTGCATTTGGTTTTCCAATGCAAATGCACCTTTTCCCATAAAAAATTATTCTATATAAATAATTTCCACTATAATAGAAATCAAGTTTAATCAAACAGTGTATATATAAACGCATAAGAATGCATTTAACATGATTGTGCAGTAGAATATCTGTGAGCAGATTACATTTCCTAAATCTCATTAATTATTGAAAAAAAATTACTTTTGATGACTTAAATCTGCAGGTTTCTTGTAAAGCTTTCTCTGTGATTATATAAACAGTAAATAGAAAAATGTGTGTTTACTGACCAGCAAAGTAGATATGCTTTCCAGCACACCATGTAGTCCTATTTTAATTTTGCCCTGGTTTATTCACACAAGTACCTTTCAAGCTGAAACCAAGCTACTGAAGAGAAAGCACAGTGTCTGCCCCAGCATGGACTCAAGACTGGACTGTGCATGAGAATTCAAGAGTTAGAAGAGACTGCTGGGCTAAATGTGATCTTTACTGCTCAGCTGTCATTGCTCAAGGTAACACTGTGTTTTTTCTTTTCTCACCTAAGCACGCAATACATCTGGTGTAAATATTCATTCTTTAAAAACACAGTGCATCTCTTAAATGTGAAGTTAAATTTACACAAGGACTCTCAGGGAAGTTCAATATTTAACTATAAAATAGTCAAATAGTAAAATATTCAGGGCAATCAAATAAGGTGAAAGATGAGTATAGATAAGCCAAATAATTTTTAAAAGTTTATTTCTAATGTTTGCTGTTTATTGTTACATGATGGTGCCTGTGAATCTCAGGAAATCCTCTAACATCACATGAGCATTTTTATCTCCACTGGGAAGGAGATCTCCCCACAGTTTGCAAAGTTTGTTCCCTTATAATCTTGTCAGTGTGTTTGGGACAGTGTTGCAGTTTAAAGAATGCTCCTCATAATCAGCTGTGTCCTGCTGTAGTCTCTTTGACTTTACTTAAAAGAGCAAAATCAAACCTTGGAAAAATAAGAAAGTACCATTTTAAGGTTTGCATCATGCAGGTGTTGCGAGCAGACTTTTTTTTTCACTTTGATTTTATGCTGGAATTCATTTGCTGCCCTGAACATACTCAGAGATACTGACAGATATTCAGGATGTGGGTATGAGCACATCCAAACACAGAGAGGCCAAGCTGAGTGCTACCTCACTCAGCTGGGAATTGGCATAGGGACCTGTGGATACACAAAGACATGATGGAAAGGTGGCAGGAGTTTCTGGAAGGAAGAAGCATCTGTTTTTCAGTCTGTGGATTGCAGGATTTGCCTTCTTAATGACTTGATATGGATAACTACCCTGGCAACATGATATCCAAGTACGCTGCTACAAACTGATAGCCCTGTTTAAGTGTCTTTTTTTTCACTTCTCCAAATATTGCCTGGATTTGGGAATTAAAATTAATATCTTAGCTGGAAGCACTTGCTTTTTCATCTTTGATGAGGAGGGCTACATATTTGTAATCTTGGCTTATTTTATCAGTTCATGCACTGCACAGAAAATTGCAGAGAGGTACCCATGGGATGGAGGAATGCCATGACCCTCTTAAAAGAGTTTATCAACATTATTTCGTCGGATATGCGGTTTTTTCATTTCTTTCACACTCTGCCTGTTAGCATTCCTGTCACTATTGCCAGACATCCCTCAGAACCACCCGCCCACACCCTGAACATGTTGTTCTGCCAGCTCTTGCAAGGAGTATTCCCCAGTAGAGAAAAACTTCCTTGTTTAATCTACAGAAGTGGTAAAAATGTAATATCATCCTAGGTCTTAGTAGCTCTTGGATTTTAGTTCTACTTCACTCAGATAACAGAGGAATCTTCTTTTCAGGAAGAAAAACAGTGAGCCTAATTTCAGAGTAAATTTTATTCTCCCTTTTACTAATGTTTAAATTTTGTCCTATCAAAAATTAAGAGAAATCTACTTGCTCTTGTCTTTTTTACCACTTTGTTGTAATATAACACCCAAGATCCAGCCACTATGTCTTCATCTATTTATCTGACAACCACATATAAAGATTCAGTTCAATGTTTATCACAGTATGAAAGTTATAAAGCTCTGAAGAATGTAGTTTCAAACATAATAGAAATGGTGACATACCCTAACCTATTGTGGCAGTAACAGCACTGTTATAATAAAAAAGGTTACTAAGACATATTGGCAGTCAAGGCTGCTTGCACTACTATGATTGCTCTTTTTATAGGTATGGTAATGCAGCTCAGTTCCCAAGTATCACGTTGGCAAATGAAGGTATAGTAGTCAGGAAATACTCTTCCACATGAAAAGACTTTTTTATTTGTATCTTAAAGCACTAGTAATGACATTTTCTGAGCTGCAAGGCCGAGTCTAGGAGAAGCTACCAGTCCAATCTGCGTTAATTGTATCTCTCATTCTATGAAAGGCGCTGTTGAGGAGAATGTTTAATGTTGTTTAGCAAAAGGCTAAAGACAATTAAGGGTGGAAAGTGACAAGTGTTGAGGTATGATAATGTCTTTTCTTCAGAAACAGAAGGAACTTCTGGAATATGTGATGTTGGTATGCAAAGTACTGCCAACATACAAAGAGGAAAGTGATAAAGAGGATACTATAGTTAAAGTGTCAGCATTATGTTCACTGGGAATAGAGTAACGAATATGTAGGTGGAAAAAGGAGGAATATAAAAATCTGTTCCTATATATCTTGCTAGTGAAATTAAATTTTCAAGGATGCTTACTGCTAAAGATTACCTAGGGCTGCATAAATAAGTATGCAACAAGTGAAATTAAAAGAATAGTAATAAAATAGTGTCATTACCCAGGTGCCAGAGAGCAAGAGAACATAAGAAAGAAATCTACCAAAGAGCTGGGCATTTCAAAAAACATTTGGCATAGACATAGAGAAAGTCTCCAAGACTACCCACCCACAGCTAAATAAAAGGGCCTAGAAAGCTACAATCATTCTTCACAGTGCTGAGTCCTGGGTGTCCTCCAAGTGCATGCAAATAGAACCTTGTGCTTCTGAATCATGGTTCTCATTCCTGCTGTTTTCTTAAGCTTAAAGGTCTAAAATATTTTAAGAGTTAATTTACAGCCCCTCATAGTGGCATGTTAGCCATATGAAACTGATGGTCCTTGCTTTTGAGGTGTGTTGTGTTTTACTCCACTAAGTTAGGGATTAAGAGACTATAGTTGTTTTAGAAATTCCTGGAATGGTTTTGGAGACCTGTCCTGAGAGGAGAGAAGCAAACCCTCATTCATGCATATTGATTTTGTAAATTGTCCCTGTTGCATAAAATCTCCCTTGCCCAGCCACCTCTCAAAAAGTGCTAATTGACCTGGGTCATTATCATGCCAGTTGTCTGCCAGCTATTTCGCGCCAGGCATGATCACAGTCCAGCACTCTAGTTCGTGCCTGCTCTCTTTTTAGCAACAGATATATAGTTTAAAAGTCTAAAGGGATTAATTCCAAAAATCATATTAATGGAATAACTGGCACACAATCCATGAGTAATTTTTAAATTATTAAATTTTTTTCAATGATTTTCCTGTATGTCTTTTTTTTTTCTTTTTTTCTTTTTTTTTTTTTTTTTTGGTGAAGCTTTTATCTGTCTTCATAAAATATCTTGCCTTCTAAAAAAATTGACCAAGTTTCTCACCCAAGGTCTCATTCGGTCATTATCTCCCATTTGAGTTGTGGCTGTACTTCAAGGTTCTGATCATCTTTATCTTTCAAGACCCTAATTAATGTTTATTGGTATTAGAAAGCTACATTAGTTTCTGTGCGCCAGTCACTGAGAGTACTGCCATCAACAATGACATTTTGCCCTCCAGAAAACACTCAAACTGTGAAGATGAGGAGGTCCTATGTGACAATGCTTCAGCTGTGTCATCCCTATTATTACAGATGGGTCTGAAACTTTTTATTAATTTCTAACCTTCCTTACAACAAGCAATAGTCATTATTTCCCCAGTGAGAACAAAATAGCAGGATATACAGTGGGTTAATTATTCAACAAGTAATTTTTTCATCCAAGGCACAACAAATACGGTGAAAAATAAATATAAGTTGACAGTGTAACACATCAGAGTAGCAGCACTTAAAAGCAGTTAACATCAGTCCTTCTTCCAGCATTTGCCAAGTTCCTACTGAAACAAATCTATAGAGCCTCTCCATAGCTCTAAAGCTCTGAGTGCACCCAAAAGCTGGTGCTAGCTCATTTTTAGTATTGTAAACACCTGTGAATTCCTGAACTAGTCATAATGAATTGTAAAATGAAAGTTACACAGAATGATACTGGCAGCACACAAGATGTCTAAAATAATCTTTGATGTCTGCTATACTCTCTCCTTTTTCTCTCTGTTTCCTCCTTATGGACAAAGCTATAAATCATAATTTTTTCTGCAAGACAAACATATTCAGGATTTTTCCACAAGCCACCTAACCCAAAGCAGACACAGCCAGATCAGGTGACCTGTGAAAACAAATTTTGAAGGCAAGGTATAAAGACTATTACTAATTGTACTCATGAGGAATTTAGGCCTTTACCCAAGGCCCATCTCTCAGACAAAGCAGTAAGTATAAACCTGTGCTGTGTGACAGACAAAGACAAAAAAAAAAAAATATATATATATATATATGGATGAATGGAAAAGAAAGTAAGCTTTTTAAAGATCAGGAGTGGAAAAAACATTTTGGCCATTCAATAAGGAAAAAGGGCAGGCCTTGGTGAAAAGAGAGGGAAAAACAGGAGAGGCAATATTTGAACCATATGAGTCGACAGAAAAAGATTAAATATACCATTTTACTGTCATCTTCTGTAATTTTACATGTTGATTTATTCCAATTATATACAAAGGACATTGTCCAAAATTTCCCAAGCACTGGGAGTACAGAAGAAAGGAATTAATTGTGAAACCCTTGAAGAACAGGCATCTGCTGATGACAAGAGACTCCTCTCCTCACTCCAGAGCCGGGCAGAGGGAGAAGCCACCAAGAAGAGAACAACTCCTGCCAAGTGTGCACAGGAAAGCTGTCAAACAGCTGCACATCCCTGATGACCAGCAGGTTCCTAGGCAAAACCTGATTGTGGCACGAGAAATGGTCTGTGAACCTATAAAAAAAAGTCCTCAAATACTCCTGAAGTCACAAAACTGGAATTTACTTTCAAAATATTTAGACTGAAAAATTCTCCATAATCGCTTTTCAATAATTTGAGCTGCTATTTTTCATTCCCAATCCCTCAAGGCAAAATGACCTTTCCCTCAAGAGGAACACCAATGTCATTACTGAAAGGTAAACTGACTGAGCTTCATTTGTACTTTTGTGTTCAGATGTAGCAAAAACTTAAGTAATTGAGATCTGACAGTCTTTTTTTTTTCCTACCTAGATCCACTCCTTCTTATCTTCAGTACATAGATATATGATGTGTCTACAGACGCACATAAGCACTCTATTTCTATATGCGCACAGACACACACACATACTGCCATTATGCTAAGGGTCATAAAAGGAATTATTTGAATATCTGATCCAATTTACTTTTTTTTCCCTCTTCTATATATGTACTGAGGTCCCCAAATTGGATTTTACGCATTTTAAAGATTTACATCTCTTTTGAGCTCTCTTCTTTTGCCTTCTTTTTATTTGCAATTAGCACCAACATAGCCTGCAGAATGAATTTGTCTTAGCAATGTAATTACGTGGCATGTACTTAAAATGAAATTAAGTAGTCCTACAATTTACGGTGGAGTCCTTTGACCATTCCTGTGTAAGGCTGGTAGCAGTGAAGTCAAAAGATCTTTGATAAAAGCAAATAGGTCCTGTCATGTTCTGTTACAGATTTAAATCAACTAGGTCCTTGGAAGTGAAGAATTTATATTGACATGAAATCAATATAAGAATCAAAATCCAAGTCTATAAAATGTAAACTATATCCAAAATTGACACAAGTTATTTAACTCCATTGATTTCTTGGCAGACAATCTGTGAGGAGTGAATGGGAAGCATTTTTTCTTTAAACATATTCTTGAAATGCTGTCTGCTGGTCTTGGCTTTCTGGGTTTTCTTACTTTGGCAGCCAGTGAAAAATGGTTAATGTTGAGCCTATTTTATGATCCAGTTTTAAGGTTCTTAGAAATGCCTCTGCCTGAATTAAGGTGCAAACAAGACCATATGCCAGTGACAATAGTAAGGGTTTTATTTGATGGTAAATATGAGAGAGAGAGAGAGAGAGAAAGAAAGAAAGAAAGAAGGAGAAAATGGGGGGGGGGGGGGACGGGGACAGAAAGAGTGACAGGGACAGAATAAGGAAAATATTCCCACTTCATGGATCCCAGCGATGTTCGTTGATCCTCTCCAGCTGGTCTCTTGGTGGTGAAGGTCCCCGGGAAGGCACAGAGTCCCATGGGTTTCTATGCTCAGGCTGGGTGGGCATGTCCGGCCATGTCCCCCTGGGGTGGGGGTCAGTCTCTCACAGCAGACTCTGGGTCTGTTGCACCACGTGCAGCCCTGTGGGGCCAAGCCTCTCACGGGAATGTCCCATGGATGTGGCCTGTGGGGTTGGGGGTTCCACAGCTGGGCCGGTTTGTGTAACGGAGGATGGGTGTTTATTGCCTCTCACCAGAGGTTGCACCATGCACCCAAAACCTCCTCCTTCCCCCTACTCAGCTGGGGGGAGTCTGTGTAAACCTGGCTTCTGTGAGCTGGGCTCTCCTCCCGCCCCAAACTCAGCTGGGGATAGTTGCAGCTGGTGGCTTTGGCCTTTTGTGGATGCACACCTTTCCCTCAGCCTGAGGTGATTGAACAATGCATTTCCCTTTGTTTAATCAACAGTTTGAGTTTCAGTCCAAAGTCCCAGTCTTCAGGGAAGCTTCTTCAGTTGTAGCTTCTTAATAATGAGCAAAACTTTATATCAATGTTTGAAGCATGAACTATTTTCAGTCTCTGACAGCCTAGCATTACGAATTAAGGACAAACTACCACATACCAGACCATTAACTCATCTCGTTACTCAATTAAACTTTTAGTCCTGAGAGAGGCTCAGCACTCAGATTTCTTACCTGCTTGTCAGGTGAAGGAGCCAACTGACATAAAACAATATCACTCAAGCTCCTGTACCACATCTGTTTTGAAGCTCCCTGTTGTGCCTCAACTATTGCAGTTGTTATGTGTTGAATTATGGGCACACTTTTGGCTCATTTAGGACAGGCATAGGATCAGACTTTTCAACAGGCTCATCCTACTTCGTGGCACTGTGGATGCAAGACAGGCACCACCCTTTCAAAGTGGTTAAGCCAGATCTGCAACTGCATGGTAATGATGAACTGCAGAACAGGGTCTCTGGCACATTACAAACCTCTGTGATGTGTGAAAGCTCTGAGTGGGTTGGATCCATCTTTAGTCACACAAAAATTATTTTAAGGCTTTACTTTTGTGGTGGTTTAGCAGTTTAGAGCACTTGGTTTGTAGGGACAGAAGAAAAAAACAAATTTTTAGAAAGAATAGTAAATATTTCCAGCTTTACTTGGTTACCCATGCACAACTCTTTAATGCCACCCTAGATGCCTCAGGCTGTCTCAACTGGAAAGCCAGAAGTATGAATAACTTTTGGGTTTGGGG
Source organism: Corvus hawaiiensis (assembly GCF_020740725.1). Lineage (NCBI taxonomy): Eukaryota > Metazoa > Chordata > Aves > Passeriformes > Corvidae > Corvus > Corvus hawaiiensis. Next base: position 48,630,053 of record NC_063216.1, read on the forward strand.
TTATGTCTGCCAGCTTTATATGGATATGTCTCAGATACAACAAGGTATATACCTCAAAGGGTATGAAATGCTTATTTTTAAATTACTAAATCAGACTTTTCCACTATGGAATTCATGCCATGTCTTTGTTTATCTGTAATAGGATAAGTAAATTACCGTGACTACTTCTTGTTATTGTCTGCAGGTGCTTTGCTTTTTCTAGGTGACATTCAGACAGCAAAGAAAGATAAGGTGATTCCTCTCAATGTTTCACAAATGAGATTTTTGAAAACCTGAATTTTTTCTAAATATTTAGATTATGTTCTTGTAACTTGGGGAGAAAGATCATAAACTATGATGCTCCTGATGCAATCCATCTTCCTCACCCTTTCTCAGTTTCTCTAATAACAGTTCCTCTATGTGTAAAATGAGGAACCAACAACCCCCTCTTCAGGACTTATGACTAGAAAATACATGTAGGAGGTAAGTGTTAGTATCCATACAGACTTTCTCAGACTCATAGTATTTAGTTATTACAAGCAGTAACTCATTATACCACACTAAAATAGGATGAAATCATCTTTCTCTGTGCAAAGAAATTGACCTGGTTTAAATGTTTTGGCACACTTGGGCAAACACTGCACTCCATGTTACAATGCCTTTTCATCTAGAATAGGGTGACTGCAACAGGGATTCTTGGCAGGTTCAAATCGAAGGCAAATGAGGAGTAGCAAATGGACTCCTGCATCAGCATTAGATGGATAAGGATAAGGATATTACTGAGTCATGTGACATAGGTACAGGCCATGTCTATATAATTCCTTCCTTCAGTCATTCATACAAAGATGCTTTTTCATTCAGGAGTAGAAAATAACAATATACAATCCCCTAAATATTGGTCCTGAACATCCCTCTGTGTGGAGAAGTTCTCATGGAGAAACAAATGAGTTCTGAATCTAATATTTTCCAATTAAAAAAAAAAATTCTCAAATTACAAGTAATTGTAAGGTAAAAGTGTATAGGAGCCTGACTAACACCATATTCTGGTAATTAACTTTCCCAGGGAAAACAAATGGCACAATTTCTAAGTGTGGAAGACATAAGCTCCTACAGTCCCCAGCAGCTAGGTCTGCTGAGCACAATGGCTGTTATTATAAGTTTCTGGCTGCCTTGAGGAATAACACTGAGCATGAATTTAGGAAGAGGGAAAGCAATGAAAAATGTATAAACCCATTCTTTAAAAAAGAAGTTAATCTCTGCTAGAAGGCTGGTCCATGTGCAGACAAAAATATGAGAGTACAGGAACTTCTTACACTATTAAGCCCAATCTCCTTTTATCGTAGGTAATCAGTTTATAAGACCTGATACATAATCCCATCATTCACTGTCTTACATGTAGGCAGGAAATACCTACCTGAATATTAACATGCTAAAGTTTCAACAGGACTGGTAATATATATTTACTTTAAGAGGGAACTTTCTATTTGACACTTGCAAAAGCACAGGGAAAAAAAAATTAGTGTTCAAGTACTTCAACATCAGGTTCGTTTATCATTCGTTTATCAGTCTTGGGGCTATAGACACTGGTATGAAGGTATAGACTTAAAATAGATCTATCCATAATTCAGTTGTGACAGAAACTCAGTGCTGAGAGAAATAGGTATCCACAGAACAATATGCTTTTGTAAACTGTATAAGCAACTGAGGAAGAAGGAAGCTTTTGCTCCATTACCTCAGCAGTTGTGATCTGACCTTTTGGCTGCAGTTGGTAAAAAATTCTTTGTTCTTCTTTGCATACCAGGAATTAACATTTTTCTAAACTCCCTGATCTCAAGCTTAGTAGATTGCAAACAGTTTTTCAATGTCACATTTCTATAAGAGTGTTATAGAACAGAACTAATTGCTGCCTGTAGTGGATGCAATTCCATTCACAGCAAGATAAATTGGATTTCTAAACTGTGGTTCCCATTGTGTTACCTCCATGTATCATAAGAGTTACCCTGATGGGCACAGTAGTGACCCTACTTACTTATACACTGCTTTATGCAGAAAGCATCCTCTTGTTTTGCTCACCAAAAGAAAAGACGACAGGAACCCCAAAATATAACTGTAGACTGCCATCTGTTGGAAAGAGTTTAAACATAGTCACAGAATTGTTTAGGCTGGCAAAAAGACTTCAAAGACCATAGAATGCAAACATTAATCCCACATTGGATTCACCACTAAATCATATACCCAAGTGCCACATCTACACGTCTTGAATACTTCCAGGGATGGTGACTCCAGCACTTCCCTGGGCAGCTTGACCCAATACCTGGCCATCCTTTCAGTGAAGAACTTTTTCCTAATATCCAATATAAACCTCTCCTGAAATAACTTGAGGCCATTTCCTCCGGTCCAGTCACTTTTTACCTGGGGAAAAAGACTGAAACCCACCTCCTACAACCTTCTTTCAGGCAGCTGTTGCATACTGGCCTCTAACCAGACCCTTTCTGGAGGAGTAGAAAGCATGGCTTCTGCTCATGGATTTAATGATCATTCTGTTTCAATGCTGGAGCTGTATTTTGGCTACTAGGACCAATAAACTATTGGACTTCTTTTCTTTGATTCTCTGGCTGGAAGAACAATGGTTTTCTCGCATAGAATTGTAAACCCTAACATCAAAAAGATGTAGCAGGCAAATTTTTAGTTTTGCTATTTCGTAAGCTTATACTGTAATTGAAAAAAAGGAAGAAGCAAGAGAAAAAAGTAGTCCTCAAAAAAAAAAAAGTCCAGGAAGGGGAATTAAAAAGAATGAAACCTTCTGACTTTGCAGGCTCAGAGGTTTAAAAATAGTGGCACAGTTTTGAGCTGGAAACCAAATGTTAATGGTGTGCCCCAGGTAGTGGGAATAATATTTTTAAATTTATTCATTAACAACCTGGAAGATGGAACCAAGAAAATCCTCACTGAATTTCGAAACAATGCCACACAGGGAGAAGGGGCTGATATTTCAGAGGGTCATGCTGATATACTCAGAGGTGCCTTGACAGGCTGGAGAAATGGGCAGAGGAACCTCATCAGGTTCAGCAAAGGAAAATTCTGACTCCTGCACCTGGGGAAGGATAACCTCAGATACCAGTACTGGCTAGCTCCAGCCAGCTGGAAAACTGCTTGACAGAAAAAGCCCTGGTGATCCTGGGATCACCAGGATGTACATGAGCCAGCATTGCACCCTTGCAGCAAACAAGGCAAACAGCCACCTCAGCTCTATTGGCAAGAGTCTTGCCAGTAGGTAGAGAGTGATCCTTCACCTCTACCCAGCACTGGTAAGACACACCTAGAGTGTGCGGTCTAGCTCTGGGGTCCCAGTACAAGAAAGTCAGAGGCATACTGGAGCAATGTGCTGTGCTCCAGTGAAGAGTCACAAAGATTGACAACAGGATTGGAGTGTCTGTCACATGAAAAAACGGCTGAAAGAGCTGGCTCTGTTCAGTCTGGAGAAGGGAGGTTCCAGGGGGATCTTATCAATGCATATCAATACATGGTGGAATGGAATAAAGAAGATATAGTCCAACCCTCTTAGCAGTGACCATTGACAAGACAAGAGACAATGGACACAAATTAAAAGCCATGAATTTTTATCTGAACATAAGAAACTGTGAGATAAGTCAAATATTGGAACAGTTTGCCCAGAGAAGCCATGAGGTCCCCATCTCTTCTGTACAGAAAACCCCACTTGACACATCCCTCAGCAACCTGTTCTAGCTGCCCCAACTCTGAGCACAGGGTTGGACTATCAGATGGTTAGGATATCAGATGTCCCTTTCGTCCTCTGCAATTCTGCCATGCTTAAAAAATGGCTCAATTGAAAATCTGAGTGGTTGTGGCTTTTTTATTAGAAGCAAGTGTTGTTTTGAAAGATTAAGGTTGCAATACTGCAATTCCACAAATAGGTTATTAGTTCAACACAGAACTAAAAAACACTGCATCTGATTATGTGTAATAAGATACATCTCAGGGATTTAAATACAAACCTGTGGTCTGAAAAATTTATGTGAACAGTATAATTCAGACTATGATTTACAGTGAATGTACCGATGGACTATGAGATTCCATTTCAATTTAAAGCAAACTACTGTAATGTATAAAACAGAAATGATATTTTGAGCCCTTGCATTAAGAAAGAAATTCTTGAAGGATCAGATGACTCAAAGGATTATCAACAAGGATAAGGACTCTCGATTGTCCTGGATGACACTGAACAAACTTCCTTATAATTTCATATCTAGGTGCTGAAGTAGAAAATGTCTTGAAACTCACTCTGTGTGGACACTGGCCAGTGCCTTAACACCACTCTTACATAGAGTGTGTGAGTTATCAGAGCTCATTCAACACCAGCTATGTCAGCAGAACAGAAGTTTCCTGCATCTAGTAGAAAATATACCAAAATTTTATTTAACTAGCATCAATGACATTCAATTTTGTGACAATGAAAATCCAATTCAAGAGGAAGAGACATCAGGAAGATTAGGGGAGCTGTGAGGAATCAACAGAGTTTCAAGGAGCAGTAGTAAGGGGCTGGGAGTGATAAGACAGAGCAGAGTTAAAAAGTGTGTACAGACTTTCAGAAGGGAGTTTCTTTGCTGCTCCTGGTGCTAGCATAAGGCTCAAAGACCAAGAGCAGACAAAATACCTAGGATACAAGTAGCTAAATTTCATCCTGTTGGCTCCCCCTCTGGATTCTTTCCTTTGTATGAAACACACACTTGTGATAACGCTTGATAGAACACTCACAGAGCTCAGTATTTAAATCACTTAGTTTAGTTGAAATAATCTTGATTCACCTAAAATCAACTAAAAATATTAAGTCATAGCAGACAGGGCTGGATGCTCTGAATTGCCACCTGCTTTGTTATCTGTGGTATTTTGCATTATAATTTGCTTCCTTGTGCAAGCTCTGTGGTGAACTTCCTTTCTTCTCTGGTCTGCTTTTCTTACTCAAATTGTCCATAAATCATTGGGACTGCTGCAATAAAATTTGACCTTCAGAATTCCCAGCTGAAAGGGCACAAGATTCCACAAGGTTCACTTAGAATGTCACCTAGATTTACCTTCCCTGATTCGTGTGGGGAAAACACATACCTCCCTGATGTTCCTCACCATCATTTAGGCACATTTTAATGTCATCTGTGTCAGATCAATTGTGCAGAATTGTTCACATCATGGATCACCATGACAAAGACTCTTCCTCCTTGACAAAGAGTTCCAACAAGTGTGATTTATCACAACATTATTAATCTGCCTCAGATTTTTTCACTCAACCTTTTTCAAGGCTTATATGTGTCATCTTCTAAGGAGCTGTGACTGTGGCAGTTACAGGAGAACGTGTTAATACTTTTGCATTTTATTTTCACCTAAACATATTTAGCTCTCTGTTAGACAAAGAATTAATGAGCTACAACTTACACAAATCACAGCAGAGGTCAAATCTTGCTCCCAAATTCACATGAAGAAATCTCACTGAAGTAAAAGCAAATTGAATATGTGACTAATGAAACCCTGTTACAGAGCAGTTACAGCTGAACTTTTTTCCTCTCTGACATCCCTGGAAGGCTACAGGAAGCACTCAGGTCTTTACCTTGTCCACAGAACAAGGCAAGCAGGCATGACAATGTCTCCTGACTGAAGGACAACATATGTAGACTGCTTTGAAGGTTGTGAACTTGATCTGTTCTGAACTCAGTAAGGAGCAGTCGATTAGATTAGACTCCTCAGACACTCTCCTTAATTTATCTTAAGATGGGCTTGTACATTTGAGCATCTTCAGTGACAATAGTTCTTACATGGTAGAGGTGATCTACCACAAAGAGATGGATTCCAGAACATTTAAGGCAAGTCTGACAGCACATAAAACCCACCAATCCACAAATGAGGTACTTCCTTTTGGTGTCATGGTTTACAAACTGGTCCTGCACATTATAGTCTGACAGTAAGTATGGAAATAATTCAAAGCTTCACCATGGGAGTTTCAGGCTAGATATTGGGAAAAATTTCTTTACTGAGAAGACACACAGAACAGCCTTACTAGAGAGGTGCTCAATGCCCCCAGGCTGTGAGTGCTCAAGATGCATTTGGACAATTCCCTTAATAATATGCCTTAACTTTTGATCAGCCCTGAAGTGGACAGGAAATTGGACTAGATGATCACTGTAGGTCCCTTCTAACTGGCACTGCTCTGGTTTGTTCTGCTCTATTTTAGTCTACCCTAGCCTAGTCTACTCTAGCTTAAAGATCCCATATTTTTAAGGTCTGTGTTTCAGACCTTTTGGTCTAAAAATGCTTTAAACTTCATATTGTATTTTTCAAACCGTGCACCAATGCAGACTTGTCTCCCACAAACTCTGGCCTCCTTGTGCCCATCACTCCAGACCACTGCTATTGCCACCATATTTCTCATTTCTTCTGGATCCTAAGGGAAGATTCAGTTTGGGGCAACTCACACCAGGATGAGTGAGGTCAAAACAGATTATTACACATGACTCAGAATAGTTTCAAACGGAAAATGTGAATGATTTCTGAACTGTGATTGAGACATACTGGGGTAGATGTGAGACAGAAACAGCGGATGATGCCAGGGATGAAGACAGGTAGTGCCAAAAGTGAGGAAGTTGATGGGTGCGAGGTGGCCTACATGCTGATGGAAGGGTACTGGGACAATGTGGAAAATTCCTTTTCATAGCAGGTCTCCTGGCTGTCATTTGTGAGTGTGACAGCAAAACAAAAAAATACATATGTTCATTGAAAAAAGAACAGAACACAGAATCAATATATATATATATATATATATCTTTTGTGGGCCAGATTATGAAAGAAAGCACAGGCCTCAGATTAGCTTTTTGATGCAAAGGTCTTTTGTTTGATTTCTAGTCATAATGGACTAGATATGTATAAAAGAAGTTTTCTTTTAGTGCTTGTTGTTTAAATACTCTTCTCTGTGCTTCTTTGACAGTGTAAGGAAATATAATTTTGTTTAATCTGCCAGAACACCCTTACGATTAGCTCTTAATTACAATTGTGGCTCAAGTGAAATACTTATTTTCTGCTGTTAAATGTTCTAGAACAAATAGACCTTTTGGACTGTTTTCTTTTGTATGTTTGGGTTGGGCTTTTTTCTGCTGTTGTTCATTTTTTTATTTAAATAGTCAATAAAATAAATTCATGCAGGGTGTTTCAAAATCACATAGATAAACAAGATAGTTCACTACATTATTTTGGGGGGTTGGATTTTTTTTTTTTTAATAAATCTTGTTTTGTCATCCAGGCCTGTATCAGCAATAGTGCATCCTGCAGGACCAGAGCAGTGATTGTCCCCCTGTACTCAGCATTGGTGAGGCCACACCTTGAGTCCTGTGTCCAGTTCTGGGCCCCTCACTACAACAAGGACATTGAGGTGCTGGAGCATGTCCAGAGAAAGGAAATGGAGCTGGTGAAGAGGCTGGAGCACAAGTCCCATAAGGAGCAGCTGAGGGAGCTGGGGCTGTTCAGCCTGGAGAAAAGGAGGCTCAGGGGAGACCTTATCACTCTCTACAACTGCCTGGAAGGAGGTTGAAGCAAGGTGTGGGTCAGTCTCTTTTCCCAAATAGAAAGCGACAGGACAACAGGAAATGGCCTCAACTTGTGCCAGGTGAGGTTTAGATCAGATATTAGGGATCATTTATTTACTGAAAGGGTGGTCAAGCAGTGGAACAGGCTGTCCAGGGAAGTGACTGAATCACTATCCCTGGAAGTATTTAAAATACATGTAGATGTGGCATTTAGGGACACTTAGGGCTTAGTGGTAGACTTGACAGTCCTGGGTTAATGGTTGAACTCCATGATCTTAAAGGTCTTTTCCATGCCCTAAATGATTCTATGATTCTATAACGTCTATACACTTGTCCCCATAAGAAATGCAATACAAATATATGACACTCACACATTGTTTATGGGCATGTTTATGTACATAGACAAATGACTGTAGAGAAATGCAAATATTGCTAGTTATAGCCAGAGTATTAAATTCCGCTCTGTAGTGATATCTGAAAGTAAAGAGCATTAATTTGTGTGTGAACTTTGTCCAAAATCACAACAAAGCAAAGTTATGACAAATTAGGACTGAGATATTTTAATAAAACAAAAGATACTTCTATTCCTCTTAAAGTGTTTGTCAAGATGCTGTTATTATGTTAATCATTTTAATAAGGCAAAGAATAACATTAGAAACCATGAAGATTAGAAATTGCAAGAAAAGAGATAATCTGCTGTTTCTTAACATTAAAAGCTAACCATTAAGGCTTTTTCCTTTGTGAGTAGGTAATTATGAGAGCCTGAATCTGCAAGGGCTTCCCAGCCCACAAATTGGTTATGATAATGGATTCATAGGATTCAGTAATACACAGGCACACAGAGTTTTTATTACAAACTACTTTTAGGGTATACACTTGTGATTAGTAAAGGAAGCATGTATACATAAAAACACACACACAGTTATGTATATATGTGCAATCTACTATGAATTGCCACTAGTCAAGAACAAGCTGCTTATTTATATGCAAGCCTATATAAATATTTTTCCTTCAAATTATTACCAAAACAGTCCTGCTGTTTTTAGTAGCTGCTAAAATTTAGCTGCTCTCAGGAATGGGGACAAAACAAGTGTGTAGTTAAGTTCACACAGGGGTAATTCTTGGAGAGAAAAGCTCATTTTGAGAAGACAATGACTAACTTTTATATCTTTAATATGCGTACGGAAGTGGGTGTAGGACACCAGTTCTTATTGCTGAGTTCTGCTTTCTTAGGAGGTCAGTTTGTAGGTTATAACAGTTTCTTTGTGCTGCAGGTTATGGCAGTTTCTTTTTTTTGTGCCTATCAAGCATGCTGCAGAGCCCCAGCTGTACCTATCGAGGCCAACCCAAGCTCCTACTTGTGCTTGTCAAGGATGTTCCAGATTCTCAGGCTAGCAGTTCCTACACTGGCAGAGATTTGGTCTGTCAGTATTTTAGTAGGTGTCTTTTGTCAGTAATTTTCCCCATTATAACCGAGTGACCTTTATGGCTGCTGCAACAGAGTATATCTTTTCACTGATGTTAAGTTGGTGACACACAATGAGGGAAAAACTGGAAACTGAATGTATACTGCTTTGTTTGTGTAATGCTTTCACTTCCTTATCTTCTTTTCCTATCCTTGATGCTGAACTTTTCTATTAAATCTCTGATTTACAATACCTGAACCTTTAGAGGTCTCATATTGAAGAAAATAAAATATAAAAATTTACCTCTGTAAACTTACCAACAGGCAAACCATTCACACTCCTGCACAGGTGCCTTTAGAAATAATAAATATAGCTTTCAGCTCCATCTGACATTCAGTATTTATGGGGAAACTGAGATGAAAAGCTAGTTTTGTGGTAAATTCACAATAATGTACCACAAAAAAATGTTTCAAAGAGTTGTATCACTGAATAGTGTTAGCAGCTTCTACTGAGAGTCAGTAGCACACGAATCTCTAATCCTCCCAGCATTTGTTTTATCACATATGTTTATTTTAATACAAGTCTGAGACTGAAACTGTGATTTATCTCCAGTGGGTCACACTCTGCAGAAATATATACAAAACTACAATGCATGCCCATAGTCAAACACTTACATATTCTAAAGCCCCAAAAAACAAACACAAAGGTTTCAGAAAGCCTCAAAATATTCAGGCAAAGTTACTGTGATAATGACTCTTATATACTGTGTCACTTTATTATCCCAATGTTTGGGCTGGGATGTTAATCGCTTCCAAAAAATAATTCTGTAGTTTCTTTGTGTCCTTTATGGACTAACTGCTGTTCAACAGAGAAGACCACATTAAGTTTATTTCCACTCTAGCAGAAAGGTTCAGATTTTCCTAAGATATGACATTTACTTCACATAAGGAAAAGGAAAAAAGTGATTGCAATAAAATAAAGGAATAGTTATAAAAGTGTGATAATAAGAATCTGTGTGGGAGTGAAAGAAAGCAAAAAGATAAAATCTTTTATCTTACACTTTTTATGAAAAGGAAACTTTAAACAAATTTAAAACAAACAAAAAAGAAACAAAACTTTATCTAGTTGTAATAAGAAGGGAAAATGAAAAATTTATTATCTGGCTAAATTGAAACTGGAATAAAAACCTAACTGTGTTTTTATTTTCCAATTTGCAAAATCTTTCATTTAGAGAATTAGCTTCAAATTAATTGAATAGTTTATATGCTACTAACGATAATTTCCTATGGTTATACAGCCAAATCTATCCTTAAAAAAATGGACAGCTTTTATATGAGAGCCATAACAAATTTCAGCAGATGGAGAATCCTATTTTTAATCATCAAAGCACGTAACAAGGAAAATGAAATCAATGTCTGAGCACTTATCCTGTAGAAATTTATGTACATTTTACACTTGCTGTTATGCACCCAAATGACACAATACAAGACTATGACTTCATTTTTTCAGTAATGCAAAAATTCTACAAGCCATTAATTGTTTAACTGGTAGGATCTGACATTAGAAACAACATAGAGTTGAAGAAGAGAAGACACAAAATACAAATGCCAACTATGCCAAAAGGTAAAGTCTGGACATAATAGTCGTAACAGCATATTGCATTTTGCATGAAAACACACAGAAAATTCCATAGAAGTTGCATAGAAGCATTATAAATGTGACAGATCCTTGCCAAATGGTAGCAGAACTCTTTAAAGTTCACAAAAGCAGAGCAGATTATCACAGTGGAGCACAACATATCATGGCCCAGGGCTAAATGACAACTTTTCTGACAGCTGAAGGTGCCAGAGGACAAAGTCCTTTCAGGGATGTGAAAGCACACTTGCCTAATGGAAGTTAATAACTAGCTCCTACTGTGAACTGGCTGGAAACTAGAAATTCTGCTTGACTGGAAATTCTGATTACTTTTGTTTTAAATTTTTCCTGAAATGAAAACAAAAATCCTTTCTTTCCCTTTCCTCTATGGTATGAGGATTTTCAATTATCTTTAATAATAAAAAAAAAAGGAATCTATAAAAAAGCTTTATTCAAGTTGGGGTTTTTAAAATTATTCTAAAACCATTATGGACCACAAAAACAGGAGTCTGGGAGTATGGGGGTTTTCTAAAATTAGAAGCAAAAGGAGGTTTTGTGGACTCTGGGTCTGTGCACTTTACTGCAGAACACCCTGGAATTGGTTAAGCCCAAGAGTCCTTCTTCAGGGAGCAGAGCAGTTAGGGATTTAAGAACAGCAATCTGATCCCTTTCCGGAAGAAAAAAAAAAAAAAAAAAGAAATATTTTGATTTATGATTTATTTATTTCAATGGACAGAAAATGAAATTTCCAATAACAAGTCAGTTTAGATCATGATCTCTGTTCATGATTTATTTCAAAAGCTTAGTTTTAGCTCCTTCTTTGCGGATTTAGGATGATGACAGTGCTCCTTTCCTAACAAGACACATTTCTCATTGGATAAACTAACCCTTATTCTGTCTTTTATATAGCCTGGGAGAGTTCAAAAATATTTTTCTCACTGCAGTCAAAGTAGATAGGTCCTACTATGAAAATATGTATTTTAAAATGTCCAATCCAAATTTAAAATACATAGCCACCAGAATCTTTGCTGAACTCTAACACAGTTTCAGGAATAAATGTGAATATAAATTCTAGTTGCTGAGTGCATTGGAACAGCATTTAGAGGATTTCAGCATTACATTTTGCTTTCAATTACTGAGATTAAGGAAATTTTATGTTTCTTAAATCACCTTCATATTCAGCAGTTTTATTATGTTGAATTTCCTGTGTCTTCCAATATTTCTTTTTTTTAATTGCAGAACTTAAACTGTCCACCTTCTAAAATTAACACTACTTCAGGTGATCTCTGGTGCAGCGTCCTGCTCTGAGTCACATTTGACCTCAGACTAAGTTGCTCAGGGCTTCTCCAGCTAGGTCTTGAAAACTTAGAGGGAAAGAGGTTTCCCTGCCTCTGCTCTTGTCAGCCTGTCCCTTCCCCTGGCTCTCTCCTTATGGTGACTCCTTCTATCCCCTGCCCCACCATGTCCAGTCAGAATGTCCCATTTCAATTTAGGGCCCCTATTTCTCATCCCTTTTCCATATGAAGAGATTGATTCCCTTTTCTCAAAAAAGTCCTCTTAGTTTTTGGAAAACTCTTTACATTGCTCCCAGATTTCTCTTCCCTGGTTTTCATGAGTCCTCATGTTCAGTAACTCTCCTACGAGATGTTTGACATCAACTTGCCAATAGAAAAGATGGTTTTTTAAGTCCATCAGCATGAAATTGAAATATCTGCTTTTCATAAATCTTGCAGCAATTAATGTTTTATTTTTCCTGTAAAATATCAGAAATAAGGAAAAACAAACAAATACATTTCTAAGCTGGTTTTCATGCCTGCACTTGTAAAATATGATCTATGTGTTCATTGACATAGTCATTGCTTTTTCTTAGTAGAAAGATTATTTTTAGCGTGAGATTATATTTGTTTATTTTTCACTTATACTTTTGCTGCTTGCTTCCATTAGATACAGAGTCCAGGGATGAAATCCTGGTCCTTTAGGTGATACCAGGAGTTCTGCTATTGACAAAGGGGAATAGAGGAAAGTTTACTTCTGTTGACAAAGGGGAATCTCACAATTGACTCCACACTTTTTTTTTTCTCTCTTTTCTCCTCTTTTATATCAGATTGAATTTTTTCTATCCTACTTGAAATTTCTGCAGGAAATTAATTTAACAAACAATTTAAAACAGTTAATTTAAAAACATATTCTCTAGATAAAGTTTAGTTTATAGGTATTGTGTATTTGGCCAGTTGAGGTAATTTTTCATTATTTGCTTGAGCTCCCCCATTTTTTCCAGACAGGGAGCTACCAGGAATTAAGTTCTGTATGTTGGAAATAGCTGCAAAGGTTGATGTGCAAACATTGGTTTTACTGGCAGGAATTCTGGGGAATAGTTCTGCTGAAAAACAAAAGGGGCACTGGTTTCAAAATGCACAAGTTTTTATGCAACTTTTTCATTATTTTAATTTTCAGACACAAAATATGCAGCTGTGCGGAAAGAAAGGCTAGATGTGCATTTTAAGTGAAATAGGACTGATGTGAAAGCATGATTCTTATCTAATGGAACATACAATATGTTGACATATCAGATGTAGGAACCCAGAGTGCCGAGAATATTTCTCTGCCTGTTTTTAAGGGTTTTTACCCCCCCGGATTGTCTTTCCAGACAATCAAAGCACTACTTAAAAGAAAATCACCATTCCTTTCTCCCAGATCCTCTTTTGAAAGCCTTATTTCCTTAGTTAGTTTTATTCTGTTACTTTTTTCTCCTTCTTGTTATTCTTTTTCTTTTTAATAAAGATGAATGTTCATATAGAATAATTTCTATTTCCTAGGTATCAGCCATAATACAAAGACAATACTGAAACTTTCTTGACACTAGATGTGCAGTCATTTCTCTTCTCATTATTGCCTTACTAGTCAATCTGATTTGTTTATAGTCCATTCAAGTAATTTATAAAGATAAGAAATTGCAAAAGTCATTTGGAAGCCTACAGACATCCCATATGATAGAAGTTCAAATGGATGTGGTCTTTGTCCTGTCAAATAAACTGCTATATATTCACTATTTCTTTTGCAATTGTTGATTTTATTTAGCCACGCACTTACTGATGAGTCAGTGTGGAGATCTTTGTCAATCAGCCTGTTATTCCATCATTGCTGATGTTCTGCTCTTCAAATAAGCATTTTCAGGGACAAAAATAAATTAAAAAAAAAGAAAATGGAGTCTCTAAATGAATCAGATGACCAAAAAAAAAAGACATAATAAATGGGTAAATTTTAAAATGTGATTAAGAAAAGCCCAGTCTGTGACAGAAGTACATTTTGTATGTGAGGGATAGTTTCAGTAGATGACCTAAAACCAAATGAGACAGACTTAATACAATGAACACTCAACATAAGTCATGCCAGATCAAGGCTTATAAATGCCTCTGGGAACTGTGTGTGATAGCCTTCTGCTTCTCATTAAGGCACCCCTTTATAAACTGCCCACTGTCAATGTTGCTTGTAAATTGACAACCAGCAAAAATGGGCTAAGTTTGAGCAGGCTCCTTAAAGATGAGTTTCAATACCTTGCAGCACCTTGGCAAGTTGCAACACCTGGTCAGTCGGTACATCCTCAGGTGGCTTTGCTGTCTCAGGACTAAGCTGATAGCAGGCCAGAGCAAAGCAATAGTGAGTAACCACCGCTCTGCTAATTAGAAGTCACGTTGGAGTTTAATGTTTATTCAGACTGTAAATAAGTAAAGAGACATGCAGAAAAGCTACCAATAGCTCTTGTGGTGACACTTGTACAGATGGTTTGAGCACCAAGGATGGCATATTTATACATATTTATGTGAATATTATCCTGATGTGAAGAATAAAATATTTTCTGTCTGTGCCATATTATCTTGCCAGAGGCAAAGAAGGAATTCAGAGAACACTGCTGGAGGAACAGCTGAACAGTGACCTCTCTGTGGAGCCTCTCAGTAAATGATTCAACACAGCAACCTATTCCCCAATGAAGAAGTTACTGGCCTAATACCCAGCTGTATCAGAGAGGTTCTTTAACATGTTGGTATGGAAAATGTGAAAAAGGAGCTTAACTGTTCAAGATAAACCTCTGGCAGACAGAGAAGGAAAGGCTGCAGCTGCACCTGTTATATTTCCTTTCTTGATCCGTGCATGAAACTAATCTGGATCTACTGGGGCTGCAGACAGATATTGTGAATGAAACATTTTACTATATTGATTACCTACATGCTATGTTCCACCTGGCTAAGAGCAGCAAACAGTTTAGGATATTCTTAAGTCCTCATTCCAAGGAATCTGGCACCTGTTGGGTTAACAGAAGGGAATGATTCTAGGACAAAGGCTCCTGCAGGCAACTGGGAAGTGAGACACCCTCATCATCCCACCAGCACAGCACGTATCAAGCCGACGGCAACTCTGTATTTATAGAACAAGTTTTGGCCTAATGAGTAAATGATATACAAAAATGTGAAGGAGTGTGACCTGACAAGTCATGTTGAGGACACTCATGGAGGTAAATTGCCTCTGAAATGCTAAAGAAGCTGTCCCACGTGATGGCCACATCCTAAAAAACTACTTCTATGTCCTGTTCCACTAAATTTCTGCACTTCTTGTTGATATGTGACAAGGGCATTAGTCTGCAGACTGATAGGTTACTTCCTGAGGACATGGCATTACAGATGACACCAATGGAATTTCAATCAAGAAAGTAACATATTTGGATCTTTCTCCTTCTCAAGCTTCAACATCATACAGTAGAAATTGTAGTATATTGTTAAGTACTCAGGGACTGCATTTTTACAGCAGGGGCTAGAACCAGGAATGATGCTGTGCTGTTCTGTTTCAGAAGGAATTCTGGAAAACACAAAAATTTATACAATCAGGAGAAACTTAAGGTGAGATCAGTAAAGAGGACCTCATCCATAGGTACAATATACCTTTCTGCAGAAAACATGTCTCTTTTCTGTGGGATACCACAACATTTGTGTAGTACTTCTGTTCCTAAAGACCATTCTCCTTCCTAATTTCCTCCCATCTGGTTACAGACCAGTATAGGACACTGCTCACCAAACTTCTTCATTTCCAGGCTATATCAGAGCTCCTCCAACCTCATTCTCTCTATCCTAAGCAAACATTTAAAAATTTTTTAATAATACCTGGAGTAGAAGGAAGGGAATTTCCAATCAGAACTTAAGTTAACTTAAGCCAGTCCTGGCTTTTTTACCAAATACTCTAATTAATAATAACGAAAAATATAGAAGAACAGAAGGTGGAATTTCAGAAGACAGGGTTGAAAGGGGTTAACAAGTGCTTCTTATCCAATTATCACAGGGTTATCTTTACTGTCCAGAAACTGCGCAGAGGAAGAAAGTCACACAGAAGGTCAGACAAAATCTTATTAAAAAAAAAAAAAGAATTGTATTAAATTTTCATGTTAATGATCTGTCTTTCTCAACAGTTTCTTCAGATTGGTAAGTCTGAGCCAGGGTTTTTCCAAGTGTAACATTGTTGTACAGAAGCATTTAGTCATAATATGCCATGCTACCTTAGTCTACATGTATATGTGTAGCCGAGTCCTTTGAAATGAAGGTTCAGGTTCACAAACCACAGGCTTAGGAAATCTTCACTCATTTGTAAAAAGCTAGTCATGCAAACCCCTGCCTGCTAAAAGAGATGCAGGTTTAGGTAAGGCCTCATAATGGTCTCTTTATGTGGTCAGGATGGACTGCTACAGTCTGTTTTTAGAATACTCAGCACTGAGAAACATCTAATGTTGACAAAAATCTCCTCAAGTGTGTGCACAATTTGTGTGTGCTTATACAAAATAAATACTAAACCAGTAGATAAGGACTTTATGTTTCATGTTGTAGCTTTCTCTATCCCACCTTAACAGGTAGTCTACAGTATTTGGACCTTATTTACATCTACTTCAAATTCTCGTTTCAAAATTATTGCTGGCAATCATCTGCAGCCAGCAAGCTTTCTGGCTTATAAATCCAGTTTTGGAGTACTACTCACAGCAACTAGCCAAAACATCAGTTTTCAGTTTATAAATCATTGTTTAATTCAACTAATAGAATTTAAGCTCATTTTACAGCACATTTTGTTTTGGTTTTCAAAATATACATTTGCTGGTCACTAGACAATAACAATTCTTTAATGGCATAATTAATTAGGCTTTGATTTGCAAGACATATGACTTGAAGTCATATGATTTCCAGGATTCCAATAATTATTTTTAATTCAGGCTATAAAATTCCATGCCATATTAACCAGCAAGTCTGGGAAAGAATCCAAAGACACAGTTAACTTCCTAGGATTTAAAAAACCTTGTTTTCCAAACTCTGTTCAACTCCTGTTTTAGTAGACAATTTGCTATGCAGATATTTCAGTATTAAATCTGTGAAGTCTAGTCAGCACAGGATTACAGTGAAACAGAAATTAGTGTCTAGATCAGTTTTTTCATAGGCAGCTGCTCCATGGACACGGTATGAGAAGGTTTAAAAAGCTGCATCTTCAATGCAACAATGTGAGGGATTCAGCAAAGCAAGGCACTGTAACCAGTGGGTTAGGGAAGGCTACTTGGCATTGGTGGGATTCAGCAGATATCAACCACCCAAGATTTGTTGCATTTCATGCAGGCCTTGAAGGGTGTGTCAGAAAACCTTTCTCAGCTAAAGAAGGCTCCCTTATACTTATTGCACTCACCTATCAATGCTTATTGCTCTTAATCTTCTTATCACACCTCACCTTTGGTTTCCCCCAATTAAATTTTAAAAAATCCAAAACCCAAAAATCCAACAATTTAAAAAAATATATTATTATTTACATGAAGAGCACTTATTTCTAAGGAAATCTTAAAAACCCAGGACTGAACTTCTGTTTATAGGCGGCAACTCCTCAAGTGTTCCTTCACAATGTACAGATAACAAATTTTTCCCTCAACTCATTCAAAGACAACATTCAGAAAGGCTATTTCTCATGTACAAGAGAAACCCAATGTATTGAGAGGAGGAATTTTACATTGGCCAATAGTATTCATTTTAAATAACCCAAAGGAAGCAACTATTGTAGATCTGGAGCAGAACTAGTCAACTTACTCTGTGAGGTTTTCAGTGCTCAAAAAATTTAAATTCTTTGTATAGGAACAAAACATGCTTTTGATGCATATTCAATAATAAAATTTGTAAAAATATCATCATAATTACCTCTTGATGTAAACAATAAAATTTTTGAGGAAAACTCTTTTTATTTTCAGTAAACACTATGTGCACAGAGATTCATCCAGACCAAAAGCCTGGTAAATTCAGCTGATTCTCGTGGAGTCTGCATACACTCAAAGTTAAGCAGAATCCTGCCTATCAATTCATGATTTCCATCTATGTCCATACTATTCAGGTACAAATTTTCTGAGCCGACTACACAGGAAGAGGTAACTTTTATTTACTTTTAATTTTTTAAGCAAGTTAATTTTATGCACTCACTCATTTGCTCATTATACACTCACACACTCACACCCACTTACTGAGAGGCACCATTCATGTACTCCTAGGTGGTTTGCCCACAGAGAATGGGGAGCATTGGCTGTCAATACAGCTCTGGGACTCTCTGTGACTGGCAATGAGGAACTAGTGTTTAGATAGATCTTTCCTTTACTTTAGGAGTTGTTGGCTGTGATGGCATCTCCCTTACTGAAAAATTGGCTTATTGCATGTATCTGAGACCACGTTGCAGCACACTGCTTTCCCTTGTTTGGAATATGTTTGAAGTATTGTCTCGTAGTTAATTTTTCTGTTAGGCTAGAGGGAAAAGTAAACAGTAAATTGAGCACACTGCAACCTTGCCACCATTCTCCTGGTGTGAGGGTGCAAGGACTCCTCGTTGGGCAAGATATCTGTGCTGGGGGCTTATCAAAATGCAAGCTGTGTGACCTCAGCACAAGCATCGCTTTCATCAATCTTGCTGCCAAGGATGGGGTGCTGGCAGTAGTGTCATGAGATCAGGGTCCCCCAGTGTCAACACAGATTATTCTTTCAACCTTTGTGATGTTTTACTTCTGGTGCTTGTGCACACTTTCCATTTATTCATTCACTTGATTCACGTTAGTCTTAAAATTTTTCTTAGAAATCTCTCCAGCTATGCTAAGGTTGAAAAATATGACACATAGCTAGGGAGGTTTTCCATGGTCTTAAATCCTTTGAAATTCTGACCAGTATCTAAAACCAGCAGTTTGCTGATGGTTTGAAGAGTATTTCTTATTCTGCCTGTCTTGCAATGTGTGTTCCTAATTTATCTATTAGCATTTTACTGTCTTGCTGTTCAGTTGACATTGATTCTAACAAGTATCCTGGGTTCTTAAGTTTGGCTTTCCATGTTACTGTTTTAGTTTTTCTCTTGTGCTAAGACCTTGCCTTTTGTAGTCTAATTCACTTTATATCAGCAAAGATATCAAGAGTTTCCTGCTCCATTTTCCTTTCTCTTGACTATTAACAACTTCGGGCCAACACCATTGCAATGCATGTAACTTGTTGCCAGACGCTTTGGTTTTAAGGATGTGAGAGACAGAAGGATCGCTCACTTGAAACATTTGGGTGCATGTGTGGGGGAAGGGGCAGGTCAGGCCTTGCCTGGGTGAGGCGAGGCAATGCCCTGCCCTGCACACCCCACCCTGCTGGGTCTCTGTCCCAGCCCTGCAGTGGCCACCAATCCCTGGCACACCAGAGGCAATGCTCCACACCTGCCCCTGGAGCCCCAACCCAGCTCCTGAGTGGCCAAATGACCAGAAGTCCCACCCAGGGGAAGGGCCCCGGAAGCCCAAGAAGGATTTAAAGCAAGCACATGAGTTAATCCTAGCTCCTTGTGGATTTTCTGTTAGCTGGGTGTTGGTGCAACCAGGAATGGCAGTTATGTTTGTTCTTTTGCATGCCTTTTCTGTTTTTCTTCTTTTAATTCCCTTTTCTTGGAATTTTTGAGTAGCTTAAAGTCAAAGGGGCTTAGAGTTTGCTAAGTTGAATGGACTAAGCTAATGCTTTGGGGTGTGTTTTATGTTGGTTGAATGCTGCTCTAAACATGTTGCCAAGGTGCTTTGATTTTCCAAAGTTGCCAGTAAAGTTTTTTGGTTTTTTGACCTCTTGAGAACATCTTGTTGATGTTTCTCCTGTCCATCTGATTCAGAGTACATGAACAACTGCAAGGCCTTTAAAAAGTCTCATTGAGGAAGTTTTTTGGGGCCTTAAAAATTATGATGATAGGGCGCACAAATCTCCCTGATTTTGCAAGTTAAAGAACAGAATTGATACAAGTGCTTCCTTATGATCAAGAGCTCCTCTTCAGTGCTAGCAAAATGCTTTCTGCATCACATAAGCTGGCAGTTTAAGACACATTAAACACACTAAAGTCTTTCTTCTCTCTATAACATAAACTTTAAAAATCTCTGTTACATAGACTTTGAACATGGTATTTTTCACTGTGTGATTTTTGCCTTGCTTCTCTCAAGGCAGCCCAGCTGTGTTTAGCTTATCCTTTTTAATATTTGGAAATATGGCAAAAGTTAAAAAAAAGTCCATGGCTGTTAAAAAAAAATGTTCTCTCATTTTTTTCCCAGTTTTAGATAACTGTATATAACTTTATTTCTGTATTTGCTAGAGAAGAATTGAACAGAAGTGCTAGAATTTATACATAAAAAATTTCAAAATGCATTTTGTGGTAAAATACTTTATGTTAATAAGAATTGTAGAATTATTACTGCACATCAGTTTCATTATGTAGCTTATTTTAAATGGGGCAGAATATTTTAATAGCCCAGGCAAAGAAATGTTTTATAACTTACAACTGGAGATATATCTCTAATTTATTCTATAAAATATGCATGAATGATTTTCAACTCCATTTAACTAATGTGTTTTGAAAAGTCTTTGCAACAGTAAATGCAACAAATCTCAGGCAAGACAAGCAGTAATGTGTAAATGTGGTTAAGAGTAACTTTTCATTTTGCAGTTCAAATTTTTGACCAGACATTTGCTTATGTAGATAAGCTTCAGTATTATTCTGGAACGTGACAGAGTGACTACCAGGTATAAAATTGCAAGCTGTGTCAGAAAATAAAAATGTCCAAACATTATAAACTACTCACAATGTATTTGCTAAAGGAAAAAGAAGTAGGTTCATCCTTATATTGACTGGGACACCCTCTGGGAATTATCAGGTACTCTACAGATTGATGCAAAGGACAGTCTTGTCCTGAGACGAGAGCTACTAAACACAGAATGAAAGATAACAGAAGTCACTGGGAAGAAGGGGGATTAGTTGGTGCTGCCAGTGCAGGTGAGTATGGTCTAAGGTCTGTTGAAGTCTCAGAATTCCCCAAGACAGCTGGGCTTGTAAGAGCACATTGTCCTCTGCCCATCTCTCACGTGTCTGCTCCACAAAGTATGTCACACCCTTCCACTGATGTTACCGAGACTCAGGTCAGCAGTGCTGGGGTCTGGAAGGCTTGTTCCCATGTTTTCTGAAGTCAGTGGGAACAGGCTGGGTTCCTAAAACTGAACAAAGAACAACAAATGCAACTTTTCAAATAGCTGCTGTGATACATCAAAAGGACATTAAATACATTGTTAGTAATTACCTGCTCAAAACGGTGAAAGTTGTCACATCAGAAGCAGTTGGCTGAAGCTTCAAAACAGTAGAAAAATTCCTGTACCCAGAGTCATCCCACTTATCTCAAATGTTTCTTATGATAAATACCTAGAGCTAATCACCTCTATGGAGCAATTCAGCACCTAAAGGAAGTTTTTCTATGATTTATTTTTACAATAGATCATAGAAAAAATTAAACCCAGTTCCAAACAGAGGGAACAGAACCCCAGTTCTGCTTCCCCTGCAGTAAATTTGTAAATGACTTACTGAGAAATAGGCCCTCTTTCACCTATTTCAAGGCCTGTAGTTTTTTTTGCTTTTGTCTACTCAGAAGTTTCGTTTCAATACGCAGAATGAAGGGTATTTTTCGTTTGGATCCAGTAGGTTTTGTTATTAGGACATAATTTTAGGGTGACAAAGCACCCAATGCTGGAAACCATCAGCACGTACTTTATGGTCCTCAGCGAAGCAATGGATGTACATTCTGCATGAGCAGACCATGAGGTGGACTGAAAACTGGCTGAATGGCCTGGTCCAGAGGGTGGTGATCAGCAGAACAAAATCTAGCTGGAGGCCAGTCAGTAGTCATATATTCCAGGGCTCTATACTAGGTCCACTTCTATTTAACATGATGGGGCAGAGTGTACCCTCAGCAAATTTGCAACCAGCATCAGACTGGGAGGAGAAGCTGATATGCCAGATCATCCTGACATCCAGAGGGACCTCAGCAGGCTAGAGAAATCGGCTGACAGGAACCTCCTGAAGTTCAACACGGTGAAGTGCAAAGTCCTTCACCTGGGGAAGAACAACCCCAAGCGCCAGTTTATGCTGTGGGCCACCCAGCTAGAAAGCTGCCTCACAAAATTTGTACATCCGCAAATATTGTCAATATATATGTTTTTTTTCAATGTGTGAAAAGCTGCCTTGATTTGTTCTGTTTTCAGATGTTGTAGCAAAAAATGAAAAAACAGTATGAGAAGTACAACATTATAGTTTACATGATTGGTAGTTTTGAAATGAAAATATAGTTATACAGTCATATTCACTTTAAAGATTTGAACATTGTTATTCATAGAAAGGTGGGATTGAAAATACAGCAAACAGAAACCTAGATAGTAGAAGAAATATAACCCATGAAATAGCAAATGCATTATTTATTACATACTAAATTGCCCCATTAACACATCTTTTTTGACCTTGAAATATCACACTAAAGACAAAAGAGGAGTTTTGCCTCAATGGTTTTTTGTTTGGGTTTTTTTGGGTTTTTTTGCATTTTATGTGGAAAATGACAAGATGTCTGGGATATCTGGCCATTATAAGTGTATCTCCTGCTACTCCTTGTCAAGAACATACATCAAGCATAATATTCAGATAAGTGAAGTGTGAAATAAAGGTCAACAAAACAATATTTGAGCAAATATAGACTGGAGATTGATCTAACGTTCAATTTCCTAGAATGAGAAAAATACTTGAGGATTAAAGGATTATGAATAAGGTGTGCAAGTTATGTGTCACCTCTGCATATAACAGAGGTTTTAAGATCAAAAAGCAAAAGTCACCACTACCTGGAATGTAGACTTTCTGTTTGCTTTCTTGTGTGAGTGGCAGATCAGACTAGTATGTAGCATAAGGCCTGTTTGTTTAAAAAAAAAAAACAAACACAAAAAAACAAACAAAAAACAAACAAAAAACAAACGAAAAACAAAGCAAAAACAAACAAAAAAACCACCACAGAAAGCCAACCCCCTCCCAAAAAAACCCCCTAATACTACAACTATTCAGCTATCTATTCCAGCGTAAATGAATTAGTTGACTAAGAATTAGGTCAACAATGTTGACCTACTCTGATAATAAAGGAATAAATGGAATAAAATGATAGAAATATTTTGCAAGTATGGTTGATGACTTCTTTTTTCTCTCCATGAAGAAGGAGGTCAAACCCAAGAGGACTGAAAGAGTTTTGGGGAGCATTTGGCTGATTTCCCTGTATTACTTCCCTCTAAAAGCAAAATTAAAGTTAAAAAGTTAGATATAGTATATGGCAACAACTGGAATGGAGCCAAGGCAAATGCTCTAGGCATATTGCCTGCATACATTCAGATTTCAAGGAGGTGGTATCAGTTTCACTGAGTATTTAGTCAGATTCTTATATTAACAATTTACTCATCCCAGAGTCCTATGTAGCAGGCACAGAAATAGTATCCTTTTTTCCAGGCTATTAAAACTATCATCAAAAACTTCTGTTTCAACACAAAATTTGGAAATTCAAAAGTACTTGCTCAAAATTTTGCAGCATTAGTGTTAGAAGTTATTGCTTCAACCCAACTCCCAATTCAATGTTTTAAAGATCTTATGTGGACATGTTTATTTATGTATCTGTGTGTGGGAGGATGACAGAATGTGTATGTACATGCACATATGCCTGTATATAAAGTAACAGGTACATATGATATAGTAGAGGACAGTTTAAAAACTGGTGACATTGTGCTACTTATTTGACAGCCTGAAATAAAGTCTGGTGTATAAATATCTTTTTGATACCAAAGGAGTGCCAGTATTTTATTCTGGAACAAAAATACACGCAGGACAATACCAGTAGCAAGATGTTTAATTTTAATATTAATTTTATTCCCTCTCTCCCACAAGAAAGTTACTTTTTTTTTTTTTAAGAAAGGAAAATATTTGAAGGTAATAGTAAGAACACAATTTGCAAATGATGTTTCAGAAGAGTTTCACACAGTGAAAGACATTAAAGACATTAATTATCCTCAGCATAAGATACAGATTTATAGAGGATATAAAAATCAGTAAGTATGTCTGTAGGATATGTGTCTTAAATTAATTTTTTTTTTTGCTATCTTATGTATTACTCTAATATAAGAGAATTGTGATTATTTTCTGATGTGAAATTGGTATACTGTTATTTAAAGTTAATTATTGGATTTTGCTAAAGTCCTTGAGAATTTTTATTTCTAACTTGAATAAGGTCACCTCTTTGACTTTTCTACCTAAGATATATCTGATCTACAGAGCTATTACAAGTAGTACCCTTTCTTCATATCCTGTTTATATAAACTGGAATTTACAGGTTCTTTAACTGAATATTAGGAATATTTTGCCATATTACACCAATGATATAAAACCTATCTTAGTTCATTAAAATTTTTTCCAAATAAAGTAACATTGCCATAGCCACTCTCCAAGAAGTCATTGACAAAGGCAAAAATCATGTTTATTTATTTCATTAATTAAATTTCAGGTTTGGGCAAGAAGACCCTCTTTTAAAGGTATGACTTTATTTTGCTAATCATGAACACTGCCACAGCCTGTTTCATCTACAGTTTGATCTACAACAATTTTAATCAGTGAATGCCCAGGCACCCTACAGTAGGGAAGATCTCAGAAACAGTTCTGACTTTATCCAGTAAACTCAATGAAGTAACACTTATAATCCACTTTTATTAAGGGTAACTTTACACAGATGTAAATACTGTGTCACAAGTGGGCTAAGCACAGACTAAACACAACACAATCTGTGTTTGCATGTGTGTTGAGCTACAGGGTTTGGGATCAAATAACATGGCTCAAACTAAATTATTCATACTCCACCTTAATGTGTCTAAACCCCTGTACAAGGCAGATAATATTACATTATTAAAAATATTCTTCATTTATCCTAGTTATTTCAATAGTAAATTACAGAAAATCTATCAGTCTTTAAAAAATACTCTTGAAAGAAGAGATTGTAATATGCCTGAAAAAAATACATATTTGTCCCCTAAGAGTATTTTCTTTCTATAACTTTCTTGATGTCTTGAGGAAATAAAAATTGGTATGAATATATAACCATTGGGCACAGGAAATTTACTCATCCAGTTATTAAACCAACAAAATATGATCAGAAGATACTACTGACAGGGACTAAGTCCTTGCCAGTTTATTAAGCTTTTATTTAATTAAAAAACTGTATGCATAAACAATGAAGCTTAAAGGTCTTTAAAGAAAGAATGTAATTAATGTAAAGCACACTGTGGTTGAAGACTTGTTTCCAAAGATTTTGTCATGTCATTTATAATATGGAAAACAGATCTCTCCACATTTTCCATGAACCTCTCTTCTCCCTTCATCACAATGCTCCTCTTCTTCATCTTCTACCATCAGCACCACTACAGCACCCTCAGACCTTGAGTGCAATGCCTGCCACCCATTCAAACTTACTCTCAGCCACTTTTGGTGTTCTCAGTTCTCTCCCCCTACACATTTGAGGAGCATGGGAAATGGATAGGATGGATCCATGGACTGTCATTTTAGCATCATGGACCTGAAAGCTATATTTCCTTAGTGAACCAGCTTGGATGGGGCTGCCCACTCAATATTTTACAGGCATCCACTACCACAGGACAGAGGTTAACGTCTTTACCTCAGAGTTCCCTCACAGATCCAGTTCCTCCACTAGCATCCTTAATATGCCCAGGCTCCCAGCTGGGCCACTCCTCAGGGTTCAAAGTTTGGTGTGTGCATCTTGCAGACCTGATGGTGCAACCCTTCTCTTGCCTATATAGACCCATAAATATTTTTCAAATAAGCATGTCACAATAAAATCTGATGTTAACTGCAATACCCTGTTATTCAGCACATTAGCCAGGAAAAACACTGAAGTAGAAAAACGGATGAAATTGCATTATATCATTATGGCATGAATTTTTCCACTTTCTCTCCAATTTGTTATACAACTTAAAGCTTGAATATGCAGACCTGTGTGGGTGCTCTGTGCAGCTAATCAGTGTATGTCTAACAAGTCTAGTTAAAGACAGTTTTAGCAGATCCACAATCTGTGAGCAGACGGTCTCTGCAACACCTACACAGTGGTCAACACATTCAAAAAGCAAGTGCCTACCCAAGGGCAGTCGATTGGACTAATCAAGCATGCAAAATATAGATGACCTGGACACAGACAGCTGTCACTTGTCCTGTTTCTGTTTGAGGGCACTCAGAAATCCCAAAGAAAAGGGCTAATGCTGATAGGAGACTAGGAGGTGAGACATAAAAGCAATCAGCTACTGCCAAAAACAGTAACATTAGCAGGTGTGTATTCCCTCATCTGCTTCTGAGGCAACCTGGGTAGGATCACTGTAAAGTTACAGGCAGGATGCTATAAAATTGCAATGTACTAATTACTGTACAATACAAAATCCTGTATTCAGTCATTGTCTCAAGCTACCAGGGGTCTTGCTGTAGAGAAAAAGTTAGATACTAGAAACTTTGCCATCAATTCTGTTCTGTGGCAAAATTACTACACAGCATCCAGATAAAGGTCTTCATGCCTGTCTAAGAGAGGAATCTGGCCTATTATGTTTTTCACAAGTTTTTTTTTTTTATGATCTCCATGCTTATTGTCTCTCCTTTTCAGATTGATTTTATCATTTTATTTAGTGTTCGCTCTTAGACAGGTCTTAGTAGCAACCACCTGGCACAATATGGCCATAAAATATTTCTCAGCATTTGCTTTGTTAGGTTAAGCATTAAGATCATTATGATTCTTCCTAATTTTTTTTATCAGGAGCAGAACTGGGATGGCAAACTCCAAAACACTGGTACACATGGCTTAGGTATTTATGTGCATGTTAGTATGTTCTCCAAACAAATGACACATATTGAAATGTATTAGAGCACACACAAAATAACATACTAAAATTATAATATCTATTTTTTTAAAGCATGCAAATTGCATGCTTGTCTCAATAGGTTAGAAACAGATGGAGCATTGTGTTTAGCACATTTCTTTAGAGTTTCTAAATCTGCCTGATGGGAATACCATTACCTGCACCAGCTGCACAGGTAACCTCTTTGACTTCCACTTGCTAGGCTCTGAATATATAAGACAGTGCTGGCATGTTTTTAACATAAAGTGTATGCAAATATGGATATATTTGACATGTTGCTGTAGTGCCTATTTAAAATGTATGCCATCTGGTTTAACCCTTGCACCCATAATCATAAAGTGTTTCAAACTCTCTGTGGAATAAAACGTTTTTATGTCTTTCTCTTGATTAATCTACTTTACTTTTCTCCATAATCAGAATCAGTTAAGATTCCTTTTCACCTATGAGTCTTTTTTGTTTCTTTTCACTGGGAAATGATACTACTGTACTCCTAAGGGTGATTTTTTTCAGGCACTGAATGTCTAATTCCCTCTCTGGTTGCAGATGCTGAGGAAGATCTTGAAAGCCTTCCACATTAGGAATCTTACTACACAAGAAATAAGATACATTTCTTGTTTTCATATAAATATAGCACAGAAAATATTCCTTCTTCTGTTTCTGTCTCATTTTTTTGAAAATGCTGAAGTGAATGTATCCTTTTTACAGTGTTTCCAAGATGTACTAAGGCCCATATTGAAGAATTACCTGTGTTAGTCTGTAGTCATTTTCTGGCTGAAAGCAACCATACACTTGAGATATTTACCCTGTTACACAAAAGACAAAATACTCCTTTCCTAGGAGTATGAATATTCAGAGTTAATATAATAGGCCTGATTTTAAGAAACCTGAAGTCAGGCAATTTCCTTCCATTTCAGGTGTTCACATGAGTATGGTTTGAATGAAAATATATGGCCCCTGTGACGTTATGGATGATTGATACAGTACAGGTTAATGAAAATGTATTGTTCCACAGCAAATCATAGAATCATGGAATGGTTTGGGTTGGAAGACACCTTAGAGATCACCTAGCTCCAACCCCTTGCCATGAGCAGGGACACCTTCCATTGCACCAGGTTGTTCAAAGTCTCATCTAACCTGTCATTCAACACTTCCAGGGATGGGACATGACATCTTCATTAGACAATCTGTTCCAGTAACCAGCGCATGGAAAAAACCCTATCCCTCCACTTGAAGCTGGTCTGTGGAGTGGCTTCTGACAGTTTAGCAAGATACAGGAATGAGGGGACAAAACCCCTTTACTCCCTTGGAGTCTGCCTATGGTCTTTTTTCCATTTCCAGCAATTACTGTTACTATGTTCCAGGTTTTGTCAACAAGCAAAGGGAAAATACATCTTGTATGAGAGTCAGGAATTTGCTCAAAACTACAACAGTGTAATCCAATAGACATATTTCAGTTTAGATCTAATTATTGCAGAAAGAGAAAGACTACTTTTCTATGGGGAAAAGTCTCTGTTGTAATAATAGCAACAATATTAAGAAATAATAATAATCTTGTTGTACACTTGGTTTCTACCCCTTTTCCTGTCATTACACACACCCTCTTGTCACTTGTGCAGATCCTGTGGTCAGTGGTTTCAGCCTGGCAGCAGTGATGGGTAACATGATTAGTGTCAGCATCTGGAGTACTTCACCAGTATGAATGGGATGATCATGGTGGTGGTGTCTTCTTCCTCAATAGGTGATATACCTGAGAACATTTTTACATGTTTGCTAGCATGTTTTTACCCTTTCTTTTTTCTCCAATGATCTGAAGCTCCACATTACAACTAAATTAACTACATACAGTGCCTTTTACCTGTATAATATACTATTTATCTGTCTCTTTTTTATCCCTAAAAAATGGGGACACCCCTAAAAGCAGTTCCAGATGCTCCTTTCTTTAGTTGACTGCTGCTGCACTGTTTACAGCCCTGGGTCATAAATAGTGCCAGTGTCAGCCTGTGCCCATTTATCATCACATCTGCCCTCCCCTGTTCTGCATTCTGCATTTCCATTTCTTGATGCCTCTGCTATCTTACCAGGCTGGTATTTCTCTATACTACATAGGTACGGTGGCCATAAATGTATCACTGTACATAGAACAACTGCTTATTATTGCTATCTCAATAAAAATTTGATAATACTTTACAAAGTTAAAGGAAAGTAGAATGAATTAGTGACAACTATCTAGTCGATAAAAAAATTTAGAAGTGTTAAAGCCAACCCTAGTAAAACAACAACAGTTTGGAGAGGGCAAGCCTCATGAACCTCTGTTCTGAGCCTTGCAAATGCGTTTCAAAGTCTGTAGCCAGACACAAACAATGCCAATACAGTATTGCAAGTCTACAAAATCACAGAGTTAAGTGTATGTTTTGTAACTATACCATATCTCATGAGAACCCCCCAGAACTTATTTTCATTTTGGGTGGTGGTGGTTGCTTCAGATTGCTCTGCATTGTATCAAATTCCCTTACTGAATTATTGTCTGGCAAATTTTCAGAGTCGAGATTTTTACAGAGCTCTTCTGATCAGCGTGCAGGACACATCCTGACCTAACACATCCAGTTGCTGCCTGCAGTCCTCTTTATCTCCAATATGCAGTCTGTGAGAGAACCTGCCTCCCTGCTGCTGCATCAACTGGGACTAGAAATTTTCACAGTAAAGGGAAGACAGATAATCCAGGCAACCTTGGGAAAGAATTAAAAAGGAACTGATTTGAGGCAGAAATAGGACAGAAAATGGGATTAAGCAGGTTTTAGGAATGGGATAGTGGGAAGAACAGGAAGTGTCAAAGAGTCTGGGCTCTCAGGAGAGAGAGAGACATGATCAGCAAGAAAGCAGGTCAGTGTCTGTTACATGTGAGGCAGAGAACTCACAAATGTAAAATTAGCAGCATGTTCACCTTCAGCTTCGCAAACCACATCACTGTGAGAAGTACAGAGATAATTCAAATACCAGATGACTAATAATCTTCATGAAATTGCTAGATGAAATGGAAGATATATCACCTAAACTAAATGCAACAAGCTCTACAGATCCACCCCAAGACCTGAAATGTGATACATTTCTTCTGTCTAGCACTAAATATATCTTTATATTTCTCAGCACTGGTTAATTTAAAAAATGTATTTACTTCCAATCTTAATTAAAATTCTATTTTAATTATCAGGCAATTCTATTTTAAAATTCTATTTTAATTATCAGGCAATTAAAATTCTAATCTAAATTTACACGGATCAAGTAACTACTTATGGAAAGTGTTCTATAGGTTGTGCAAAAAACACTTATAGTTTACAATGGTCCAACAAATGCAAAAAGAGGCTATGCTTGCAGACCATGAAAAAGAAGCCAAAAATTTAAGATTGTTACTATGAATTTGAAATATTGATATAAAGTCAATCTTTAACCTAACATCAATCTTTAACCTAACATCATTTCATCTAGAAAAGTGATTGTAAAATTTATGTTTAAAAGTCTAGATATAGGAAAAGGTTGTAGTTTCTAAAGTCTGATATCTAAAAATGTAACAATCATTCCTTAATTTACTTTGAAAAATACTTCTTATTTTCCATCAAAAACCAGTTGAAATGTGCAAGAATCTATCTGCCTTTAAAAGTCACTTTGAGCAACAGCAGTAATCCCTTCTTAGATGGAGAACACTGAAGCTACCTGTAAACCAAATTGCATTTTCCACAGATGACAAGGCAACTCAGTATAATGGAACCCAGGTGTTGGACTAATTTCTAATTTAACCACAAATGAAGAAAAGAGAAGTATAATCTTCAATGCAAGTTGTTGTGGTATTACAGAATCCATCATAATGAAGAAATGCCCTCACTTTGCACAAAGGTTAACTGTACAAATGGTATTGTATCAACAAAAATGTTAATGAGTTTGTGCGGCAGCAGGTAAGCAAGAGCTGGCAGAAGGAAGCTATTGTGGTAGGCAGATAATTACAATGGAAGTCATGCCTTTGGTAATGACTGGGATTCACATCACATCTCTTTTCAGTCACAGTACAATTTCTCTAGCTCTGTTTATGGTAATCTATGGGATTATTTGACAGCAAGGTGACACTTTGACTTTGGAACAAATGTATTTCATAGACAGCACAATTACTGATATTGTGACATTCAATTAGACACATCACCGATGTATAATTTTGATTTTAGAAAATATACAAACATAAGGTATATTTTTTATTAATACATGAAGTTTTTTTTGGTTCTCAATTTGTGTTTCATCATGCTATTGCTCTGATCTTACTAATTTGTTGAGTTGGGAGAAATTTAAAAGCTGTGAGTTTTTAACCATTCAGAGGCAGGATTAGTAAACAAAAAGGAAAAATTATGCTTTACAAACATGCAATTGTCTTAAAGAGAAGGAAAATAGATTTCCAGGCAATGTTTATCTGTGTTAGAAACTCTACTACATAACAAGAAATATGTAATATGCTTTTCAGGAGGGAATTCTGACAGTAGCTACACATGCTTTATCATATTCTAGGCCAAATCCCCAGCTAACCTATTTACCTCAATCTCACAAAACAGTTACAAATAGGAAAATATTCAGGTGAAGAATCAAATCTGTGTCACCCATTCTTCCCTTTCTGGAAGGAATGTGAAATAAAAGGGAGAGGACAACACCAACAACAAATGTGGTGAGTACCTCCTGAAGTTCCACCCTGTCCTTGGTCTATGGCAATAAGCGAGGTCTCACTGAGTATTTCATTGCAAGATCAGAGAATACAGCACTCCACCAATACTTGCATGTAAGTGTTCTATACTCACAAGTGATAAAATATGTACTTTGGTAAGCAGAAAGTAGTTTTCTGTTTGAAATTCTTCAATAAATGCTTTGTGCAAATGAAGTTTGGCTTCTGGGATGCAATGTGTCTAGTCACCTAAAGCATATTTCATTACTTCAGTTCTTTGAGTAGCTGACCTAATTTTACACAACTGCCTCACCTAAAATCTCTCTTGCTTCATAAAATTCTATCTTCACAAATACAGCATTGTAAATATTAAATTTGTGGGAAAAACAAAACAAAAAATGAGGATACAAGGAGGAGTATAAATATATCAGAAGCAAAACCTTCTTTAGAAGACAAAAGCATTTCTACAAATACATTGCCTTACTATAAGCATGGCTCTTGCCCTACTAGTAATCTCCCTTCTGCCCTTGATGTAGGTTTTACAGTTTAAAGTTATGTGTCTGTCTTCTTTGTAGCTCTGAATCTGTGTGAAATATTTGTTATTTTAAGTTATGTGATCTATGTATTAATCAAAGAACAGTTATAAGGAACAATAGTCACTCTGCATCATTCTTTCCATTGAACTTAGGTGTAAACTTTTATACTGAAATTGGATTAGAAGAGTTGGCTTAGGAAACTTATTTATAGTCACGATGTGGAAAAAACTGATTTGCTATCAGTATCCTATTATTTCCACTTTTGCTGAGAAATTTGTGCCTTGAGTGAACAAAATAGTATGTGGATGTTGCTAGGATTTTTTAGACTAGTCACGTTTTTCTCTCTCTGAGGAGACAAGTCACAGTCTTAATGATCTTACATTTGTAGAGTGGTTTTCATGCCAAAGAATGCACAAATGCTTTAACACTTGACAAATTACACACATGAATCTTACCGTTCACCATTGAATACCAGCAGCCTCTGTTGTGAAAGGTTTTTAACAATACACAGTAAAGTCTAGTTCACTTTAGTACAAGATATGACTACTATAAAGCAGGAAGAGTCTCAGCAGGCAGACAATAACACTTTAAATGGAAATGCAAAGACACCACTGAAGTTAACATACTGCTTAGAAAGTGTGTCACATCGATTTAATGACCTTCCTTTTGTGTTTTGAGAGGACCATACATGCAATAGCTCACTGAGCAAGTTCAAGTGCACTTGATGCACTTAGAGTACTGTTCTCCAAGGTGCTGAGTACTGTGGTTCACAAGGCAACAAATGGTAAGTCTGTAAAAATGACATGATTAAATGTAAGTAAGTTCTTAAGTGCTTTGCTGATCAGAACTTCCAGAGCTGTTTAAGAGTCTGTGTCCCTGAGAGTCTGACATTCACATCTTGATAGTAGGATTCCTGAAGGAGAGAAATAGAGGCAGTGAAAAGGTTTGGGTTTTTTCACTGGCACAGTTTACAAGGCCAGAAATAAGTAATTTCTACCAAAATCCCTTGTCTCACCCATTCCTTTAGAATTTGCTTTATGAGGCTACAGTTGAAGACAACAAGGGTTCTATTTAAAAAAAACCAACAGAACAAACAAAAATAAAATCCCCCCTTAAAACATATCAGAAGAAATTTAGACTAAACCTAGACCTCTAAAAGTCTTCTACTAACTGTAGAGATGCTGGTTTCCATCGACATCTCCAGTGCTGCAACAAAGATTGTACAAGAGGGAGATTTACTCTAAGCACTACTTTAAGAATTTCTCAGGTGGGGGCAAATGTGCCTGACGATGGATAGCTGCTGCAGCCACTGCTGCTGAAGGGGGTGGAGAGAGTGGACAGCAGTTTGATGAGACTCTCAGGTGATAAGGAGCATGTCCAAAAGTCTTGAAGAAGCAAGAAAGAGGGTCACCACAGGGAAGGTTGATTTTGAATAGGAAAATCTATTATCCTAGTGTTTTCCTAAAGTTCATCCACAGGTGCCTCGGTCACCCTTGGACAGCATAGGACCATCTATTCTCAGACACCCAACCTCTGGGACCAGATCTGCTGCCTTTTCTGTCAGCATTTGGATTGGAGTTAGATTGCTTACATTAAGCATGTCATGAACGGTGACAGTTATGTGTCTCAAAAAAGATCTACAAAGGCCAATGTGCCAAGACAAAAGCAACCGAAACTAATACTTCCTAAACATAATACTTCCTAAAGTTAAATCTAAAAGAATTTTTTAAAAAGTGTTACTTTTTTTCCCCATATTAAGACACAGTTTTAAGACTGTAGCACTGCACATGCAGTAGATGCCTTACTTTGTGGTGATATATGCAGTGTAGAAGTTACATGCCCAGCCTCACTGAATGGGGTTAGCAGAATTCTAGAAAATATCTTCAGAAAAGTGCATTTTCTGTGTGAGATAGGCACTTGGAAAGGACTGTGAACAGTATGATTTCTAAAAGCCTAACTGCATCAAAGACTCAGCTATCCAAGATTCATTGACTGAACTCAGGAAGGCTTCCTGAGCCCATGTGTCTGAAACACAGAGCATCTCTTTCTTTCTGAGCAAAAGTCTTAAAGGTTTGAACCTAGATTTCTTACCTCTTGGGGAATGTTATGTCAGAGTATGGGTATTGTAAAGAGAAGGAAGGGGACACCCTTGGTATCTTTTCTTTGCATGGAGTAAGTAGAAGGGTACAGGAACCAGAAAGAGTTGACGTAATATCCAGTCCACTGCAGTTAGTGGCTGGCAGACAAATTAACTCTATTAGAGTCATCCAAAGAGCAGGAAAGGATTATTATATTAAAGCTGTCCTTTTAAGTCTGCTTTTACCCAGCAGTCAGAAAAATGCATCAAGATGGAAATGTGTACCTGTGACCTTCTTTCCTTGTATTCCCAGTCCTACAGGTAATTAGTCTCCTACTCCTCATACCAGAAGGTCTAAGGCAGAAGGCGTGAAACCTGAGGGTAATATATATTCTGTGATACCCAGGAATGCTTCAGTTCCCATGAATGAATATTCAGCCCTGCCAGAAATTCAATTCAGTATCAGCGTGAGGTCTGACTGGTAATTCCCATCCCCTACCATGGTTCCTATGGTAAAGAAACATATTTCCCAAGTTTCCCAAGTGCATTACAGTAAAGTGTCAAATCAAGAGACTAAAATGTGGTGAGCCACCAGCTGGCACCAACAGCTTGGCATGGATGCAGGGAGTGTGAGGGCAGCTGAGGAGCAGGGGAGGACAGCAGCAGGAGCTGGGGCACAGGAGTAGTGGGGGAGACACAGTCACGATGCCTACAGGTATCTAGGTTTATTCATGGGCATATGACCAGAGGTGAGAAGGAAGCTCCAGAAAATAGGACCTGGGAAAGGGGATTCAACTACTCACTCACAGTCTGATCCTGGGAACTCCCAGCTGGCTCCCACCAGACCAGATAGAAGCTATCAGAGTCAAATCCAGTCCTGTGGCATTAGGAGGTGGAAATTAAAAGAGAATGCTCAGAAGAAATACCCCTTGTTCTCACACACATAATATAGCAGACTGGTTCCCCAGATAAAATTTCGTTTACCCTCTCCCTCCTGTGTATTGGAGATGCACAGTGGGAGAAGAAGGAGGTAACTAGTAATGAAATGAAAAGAAGAAAGGCCATTCCTTACTTGCACACACAAACTGTGGTGGTGCATGCCCCCATCTCCAGGCTGCACTATGATCTGAGAAATGCTTGTCAAACCTTGGCCCTGAACAACAACACCTGGGCTGAGCAACTGTTGAGCTTATCAGAAATACCATCTTCTCCCACAAACTTGTGCTGCCTAACAAGCTTCTCCCCTTGTTTTTGAGCAACCTTGGAAACTTTTTTTCCCTGAATAACAACTCAAGTGGAATGATATTTTTGTTCTCATACTTTCAAAGAAAGTTTCTGACCTGAAGTGCAGCCAAGATGAAAGATTACTATTAGTAAAGCCGAGTCTGTTGCAGCCCTATAAACAGTGGTCTAAAATGAGACACTTTGAGCTCTCCTGGACCACATCAGGCTGTGACCAGCAACCTCCCTCTGAGGTTCTGAGGTTCTCTGGCCTCTCAGAGCCAGCAAACTCTCAGGTTTGCTGTACTTGAAGGATTGTCGAACGATGACAGATCTGACACCCCCACTCATTGAGGCTCAACTTTTTGCCCATTGAGAAGATGAAAAGGCATCTGAAGTGAGTATTTCACTACCTTCAAGGGTAATTTTTCACAGGTACTTTATACAGATTCTTTATGTCTGTGTGCATGCAAGTATGCATATCAAATGTGGGAGAAATGCTGCTCTCCTAGATTCTTAAGACCTTCAGATTTGTAAATTAGGCCTGTAAGTAAGTTACTGTTGTGGTATAGTAAATCCTGTATGAATCCTTTGCCAAATTGTTTAAGTTATAATGTAAGTCATGTTAGATGTTGTCAAGTTTAAGTACTATCAAATTTAAATGCTGTTAAGTGCTATTGGGCCCTTAGGGTTTGGATTGATTGACTCTAGATTTTTGTTTGTTGCTTTTCTTCGGTGTGCCTTAACCATCTAAGTAGTAGAGTAACCTTGCCAACAAATTTTGTTGTGCTGTCACTTTTGTATTAAACCTGTTCTTACTGATGCCTTTGCTGGTGATTCTTTAAGCAATCTTAAACATGCATAAGAAGAATTTGAGTAGGAAAGAGGAAGAGATGTAATGTGTTCATGGAGAAGTAATTCCTTCAAACAAGGAGAAAACAGCAGGACAAAAAATGGAGATGAAAGAAAATCATTCAACACTCTGGGGAGTGGGAAAGGTGCTCCTAAGGACTCCACTTTGTGCTGAGAAGGAGTGAGGGGGAACTGACCAAAGTGCCTGGATAGCAGAGGCTTCCTGTTGCCCCTGCCTTTTCCCCAGTGGATGTCTGTGAGAGGAGAAGATGGGTGCAAAACCAGCAAGCACTTCAGAACTTTTTGCTTAGAACAGGGACTCAAACCAAGATCTCTCTTCATATATTGGTTCCTTACTCAGCAGCACAGAGTGCTTTGTATGTGCCCTTCTTCTCTTTTTCCCTACTTTCATCTACTTCTCCTTTTTCCAACTTTCATCTTCTTCTCAAGGAAAGTGAGAGTAATGGTTTAATTCTCTCCTAAGCTCTGAATTATTTTTTCATGACCCATTAAAGAGCTACAACAACAGGAAAAACAAAACAAAAAAACCCAACCAACCAAACACACAAAAAACAAACCCCCCACAAACAAACAAATGAAACAAAAAAAGCCAAACCAAAACAATAACTCCCCCCAAGTAAATCTTTGTTTTCTAGTTTTCTTTTTAATCAGGCATACAGGCAGGCTAAAGGATGAATGCTTGTTAGGTAATTTGGGTGGATTTCCAGTGGATAAGACTCCCTGACCATGCCCTGAAAACTTCTGAACTTCTCAGTATTTCAGAGTTGGATTTTTCTGTTTACTGATGGTTTTTGTTGTTTTCACTTATAATTGCTACTGTCTCTAAACCAGTTTTTAAAAACTACTATCAACATATGAAGGCTCCTGTGGTAACATACATCCATGCAACTGAGAGCTAGGTGCTACAAACTTTAAATAATTCTGCCAAGGAGCTATTCAGTGAGGTATGCCACATCTAGCACTTCCTCTCTAGCAGAAATAAAATGCCTGAAGGCTCTTTATTAAATTACTTTTCTATGTAGGATTATATATCTTTACTATTTGGACAATGATGGTCTTTTTTATTTTTTTTTTGGTCAAAACTTGAAATCTTTCCGATTTAAAAGTGTCTCGGTTTTGAAAGACAGGTGTCTGCTAAGGAAGGCAGAGGCCCCCCTTGAAGTGGCAGATATAACCCCTTTTCCCTCCAAGTTATTATATTTTGAAATCAAGGGCCTTTAGGCAAAGATGTGGGAAATAGGAATAACAGTTCTTTACTATATATATATATGTATATAACCAGTCAAACAAAACAACAACAACTCTGGCAGTAACAGCAATCACAAACCCAGTGCCAGCCTTCTCGGCTGTCAGGCTATTTCCCCTCGGGTGCAGTTCCGCTCGCAGCCGGCAGGGGCGCTGGCGGCTCCCGGTGAGCAGGGCAGGTGCGATGGTTCCCCCGCGGCTGCAGGGGGCGCTCCGGGGCGAGCTCGGGAAACCCGCGGCTCTGGTGCCCTGGGATCCCGGGAAGGATGGAACAAAGGCTTCACAAACCGCTGGGCAGCTGATCCCGGGCTCTCAGGAACAGCAGGCTGGAACGGCAGGGACGAGCACAAATCCCGGGTGGCAGGCGAGATGTATCCAGATGGGAAAAACCACGGAGGCCCAGGCAGGCAGGGCGAGCAGGGCTACAGCGTAGCGAAAGCTCGAAGCAGCAGCGGGGCAGGGCAGCCACAGCTCGGTCTCCAGCAGGGCAGGGAAAGCGGCTTTTGGGGTCCCGGCGTTGCTTCCAGCAGGAAGAAAGAACGGCCAAAAAGAAAGCAGCAGCAGCTCCTTTCTCTGCAGCTTCTCTCTCCGGACGCTCAGAGCGAACTGTCCCCACACCCAGGTGTAGACAAAAGAGTAGCCAGGCCCGCCCCACTCCCCTTTTTGTCTTTCTTAAGTACAGCTATTTGTCCCCTAGCAACATGCATATGGGAGAAAATTCCTTTAACAGGAAAACCTAAGACTAAACTAAAACCCCAACATTATCCACCCCGAATTTTTTCCCATACTAACATGTTACATGAAACTTAACTTTTTTTAACCATATAAATCTATGCATTACCCAAATTATATACAAATATACATGCTGATATTGATACAAGTACAGAGCCATGGGTAGTTCACCCTAAAACAAGGTCCTCTTGAGGTAAACATTGGGTCTCTCCATCCTTTTGCATCACCCACCAGGTGCAACCTGGTCCCTGAGCAAAAACAACCCCACGGATGGGTTTGTCTTTGCTCAAGGCAGACTTTACCCAAACAGTTTTTCCAAGCATACCTCTCATGTGCACCACTGGAACCTTATCTCCATCTGTTGTTTGTAGGGGTTCGGATTGGGCAGGGCCTGCTCGGCTGGTGGAACCTCGAGTGTTAACTAACCAGGTGGCTCTTGCTAAATGCATCTCCCAGTTTTTGAAAGTCCCCCCACCCAGTGCCTTCAAGGTGGTTTTAAGCAGTCCATTACACCGCTCAACCTTCCCAGCTGCTGGTGCATGGTAAGGGATGTGGTACACCCACTCTATGCCATGTTCTCTAGCCCAGGTGTTTATAAGGCTGTTCTTGAAATGAGTCCCATTGTCAGACTCGATTCTCTCAGGGGTGCCATGCCTCCAAAGGACTTGCTTTTCCAGGCCCAGGATGGTGTTCCGGGCAGTAGCATGAGGCACAGGGTAGGTCTCCAGCCACCCAGTGGTGGCTTCTACCATTGTGAGCACATAGCGCTTGCCTTGGCGGGTTTGAGGCAGTGTGATGTAATCAATCTGCCAGGCCTCCCCATACTTGTATTTGGACCATCGCCCGCCATACCACAGAGGCTTCACCCGCTTGGCCTGCTTGATCGCAGCGCATGTCTCACAGTCATGGATAACCTGGGAGATACTGTCCATGGTTAGATCCACCCCTCGGTCTCGTGCCCACTTATAGGTGGCATCTCTGCCCTGATGGCCTGAGGCATCATGGGCCCATCGAGCTAGGAACAGTTCTCCTTTATGTTGCCAATCCAAGTCTATCTGGGACACCTCTATTTTCGCAGCCTGATCTACCTGTTTGTTGTTACGATGTTCTTCATTAGCCCGGCTCTTGGGGATGTGAGCATCTACATGACGGACCTTCACGGATAGCTTCTCTACCCGAGTGGCAATGTCTTTCCACTCTTCAGCAGCCCAGATTGGTTTTCCTCTGCGCTGCCAGTTTGCCTTCTTCCACCTTTCCAGCCAACCCCACAGAGCATTGGCTACCATCCATGAATCGGTGTAGAGGTAGAGCTTTGGCCACTTCTCTCTTTCAGCTATGTCCAGAGCTAATTGGACAGCTTTGAGCTCAGCAAATTGGCTCGATCCACCTTCTCCTTCAGTGGCCTGTGCAACTTGTCGTGTGGGGCTCCATACAGCGGCTTTCCATTTCCGGCTAGCGCCTACAATTCGGCAGGAACCATCAGTGAAGAGGGCGTATTGTCTTTCACTCTCTGGTAGCTCGTTATATGGTGGGGCTTCTTCGGCACGTGTCACCTGCTCCTCTTCTTCTTCAGAAGATAACCCAAAAGTCTCACCTTCTGGCCAGTTTGTAATTATTTCCAAGATCCCAGGGCGACTTGGGTTTCCAATTCGGGCGCGCTGCGTGATGAGGGCAATCCATTTGCTCCAAGTAGCGTCGGTGGCGTGATGCGTGGAGGGAACCTTTCCTTTGAACATCCACCCCAGCACCGGTAGTCGGGGTGCCAGGAGGAGTTGTGCCTCTGTGCCGATTACTTCTGAGGCAGCCTGGACTCCTTCATAAGCTGCCAGGATTTCCTTCTCGGTGGGAGTGTAGTTGGCTTCAGATCCTCTGTAGCTTCGGCTCCAGAATCCCAGTGGTCGGCCCCGAGTCTCACCAGGCACCTTCTGCCAGAGGCTCCAGGACAGACCATTGTTCCCGGCTGCAGAGTAGAGCACGTTCTTCACCTCTGGTCCTGTCCTGACTGGGCCAAGGGCTACGGCGTGAGCAATTTCCTGTTTGATCTGGGCGAAGGCTTGCTGCTGTTCAGGGCCCCAGTGGAAATCATTCTTCTTGCGGGTAACCAGGTAGAGAGGGCTCACGATCTGGCTGTACTCGGGAATGTGCATCCTCCAGAAACCTATAGCACCTAGGAAAGCTTGTGTTTCCTTCTTGTTGGTCGGCGGAGACATTGCTGTGATCTTATTGATGACCTCAGTGGGAATCTGACGTCGTCCATCTTGCCACTTTACTCCCAGGAACTGGATCTCTCGGGCAGGTCCCTTGACCTTGCTCTTCTTGATGGCAAAACCAGCTTGCAGGAGAATTTGAATTATTCTCTCTCCTTTCTCAAACACTTCGGTTGCGGTGTTCCCCCACACAATGATGTCATCAATGTACTGCAGATGTTCTGGAGCCTCACTCTTTTCTAGTGCAGTCTGGATCAGTCCATGACAGATGGTGGGACTGTGCTTCCACCCCTGGGGCAGTCGGTTCCAGGTGTACTGCACGCCCCTCCAGGTGAAGGCAAACTGAGGCCTGCACTCTGCTGCCAGAGGAATGGAGAAGAATGCATTGGCAATGTCAATAGTGGCGTACCACTTCGCTGCTTTGGACTCCAGCTCGTACTGGAGCTCCAACATGTCTGGCACGGCAGCGCTCAACGGTGGAGTCACTTCATTCAGGGCACGATAGTCCACAGTCAATCTCCATTCCCCGTCAGACTTGCGCACAGGCCAGATGGGGCTGTTGAAGGGTGAGTGGGTCTTGTTGACCACCCCTTGACTCTCCAGCTCGCGGATCATCTTGTGGATGGGGATCACAGCATCTCGATTTGTCCGATACTGCCGGCGGTGCACTGTCGAGGTGGCAATTGGCACTCGTTGCTCTTCCACTTTCAGGAGCCCAACTGCAGAAGGATTCTCAGATAGTCCAGGCAGGGTGTTCAATTGCCTAATGCCCTCTGCCTCCACAGCAGCAATCCCAAATGCCCACCTGAGTCCTTTTGGGTCTTTGTAGTAGCCATTCCGGAGGAAGTCTATGCCCAGAATACACGGGGCCTCTGGGCCGGTCACAATCGGATGCTTTTGCCACTCCTTCCCAGTCAGGCTCACCTCAGCTTCCAAAAGGGTCAACTGCTGTGATCCCCCGGTCACCCCAGCGATGGATACAGGTTCTGCCCCCACATGTCCCGATGGCATTAAAGTACACTGTGCCCCAGTATCAACCAATGCATCATATTTTTGTGGCTCTGATGTGCCAGGCCATCGGATCCACACCGTCCAGAAAACTCGGTTCTCCCGTGCCTCTTCCTGGCTAGAGGCAGGGCCCCTCTAGCCCTGGTTATCATTCTTTCCCTGGGCGTACATGCTCGAGGTACCTTCAAGGGGATCCGACATATCATCCTCCCTTCTGTAATACCTGGCAGCTCGGTCACGGGAGGCTGAGGCTACCTTCACCTTAGCGGAACCCCCTCGGTTAGTGCCTCCCTCCTTGAGTTCACGCACCCGCGCTGCCAGGGCAGAGGTGGGTTTCCCATCCCACCTTCTCATGTCTTCCCCATGCTCACACAGGAAAAACTACAGCTCAGCTCGTGGGGTGTACCCTCTCTCTCTAGCAGGGGGACGACGGGCTCTGACTTGGGGGCCTGTGACTCGCACTGGTGCCACACTGACCCTCCTCATCTCCTCCCTCATCTCCTCCCTCATCTCCTCCCTCATTTCCTTCCTCATCTCCTTCATCTCCTCTTTGAGGTCCTGGACCACAGCAGAGACATGAGCTTTCAGCGGGCCATTGATCATGCTGTCATAATGCCTGAGCCTGTTGGCAACGGAGCCCACTGTTTCTCGGGTATTGTCAGCATCAATCGTTGCAATGAAGGTGGTGTATTGTGATGGCCCTAGCCTTGCCAGGTTCCACATCATCTGTCCTGTGCACCTGACCTTATCGGGGTCATTATCATGCTGTCCATCCTTCCCAAAGAGTACCTCTAATATTGCCACCTCTCTTAGCTGTTGGATCCCTTGCTCGAGTGTCTTCCACTGCATTCTATGATGATACTCCTGCATTCTTTCTTTGTGAATGAACCTTTCTCTCACACTCATTAAGAGCCGCTCCCAGAGAGAGAGAGACCCTGGCTCCCTCACAAATATCTGGTCCACACCTGGGTCCTGGGTCAACGATCCCAGATACCTTGCCTCACCACTATCCAGTTGCACACTTGTGCCCATAAGGTCCCAAACCCGAAGCAGCCAGGTGGTATAAGGCTCACGCCCCCTTCGCACAATGTCGTTTCGCATAGCACGGAGACTGTCGTGCGACAGGGACTCAGTGATGACTTCTGGCTCTGGCTCTCCTGCTGGTTGTGAGGGCCCTGGTTGCCCATCATCATTAACTGGTCGTACTGATTTGGTCTTATACTTCCTCCTTTGCACAGGGGCGACTGCTGCTGGCTGTGGTTGTCCTTGTGGTTCAGCTGAAGCCTGGACGGTTGTAACATCCGTGGGTTCCACTGCTGCACCATCGGACTCACCCTCTTTGGGGCAGGGAGAGGGTTTTTCACTAGCTGAGGAGGTGTATTCCCTTAGCAATTGGCATATCTCCTGGCGCACCTGGCCCATCTCCTGGCACATCTCCTTGCGCACCTGACCCATCTCCTGGCATATCTCCTGGCGCACCTGACCCATCTCCTGGCATATCCCCTGGCGCACCTGACCCATCTCTTGGCACATCTCCTGCATCCCTTTTGCCAGTACCCCCACCCAGTTTGGGTAGTCCATTTCTGAGGTGGACTGTTGGGCAGTATCAGTCTGTGGGGCGGGATCTCTAGTGTCTGGGGCTGTGGCAGGCTCTGGCTCTGGGGTAGGATCTCTAGTGTCTGGGGCCGTGTCAGGTTCTGGGGCAGGATCAGGCTCTGGGGTAGGAACTCTACTCTCTGGGGCCATGTCAGGTTCTGGGGCAGGATCTCTAGTCTCTGGGGCTGGTGTCCGGGTAGATATCCAAGCCAATCTCAACTTATCCTTGAATGCTAAATAGAGTAGGCCTATCAGCAGCAGATGGTTAGTATTCAGAGGGAATTTAAACCCTTCGAAAATTGATGGGGTGGGCCCAAAGAACTGGTTGAGGGGTTGGGAGAAAACTTCCCCTGGTGTCATTTCCTCACAGAAGGTACCATTGTTAACATAACCCCAAAAACATGTGCTCAGTGTGTGATAGCTGTTTATCCATGTGCCCACATTCCGGAGGAAGTTAAAAACCCATGAATTCCTCACCTTCTCGACCCATAACGCAAGCTGGATAACAGCAATGGTAGCCTTAGTCAGAGGACCCATATTCAAGTAAGGAGCTGCAAAGGGGAAGAATATAGCCACGGCTACATGCCACCCAAACCAGGGTAAACTAGACCACATAGTGCTGCCTAACAAGGTTCCAATATCCAGCACACAAAATAAAGTTATCGAGGAACTGTTATTCCTTTTTCACCTCTATCTCTTAATGCCC
Source organism: Corvus hawaiiensis (assembly GCF_020740725.1). Taxonomy (NCBI): domain Eukaryota; kingdom Metazoa; phylum Chordata; class Aves; order Passeriformes; family Corvidae; genus Corvus; species Corvus hawaiiensis. Next base: position 48,673,851 of record NC_063216.1, read on the forward strand.
TCAGGCCCCACGTTGGGCGCCAAGATCTGTCTCGGTTTTGAAAGACAGGTGTCTGCTAAGGAAGGCAGAGGCCCCCCTTGAAGTGGCAGATATAACCCCTTTTCCCTCCAAGTTATTATATTTTGAAATCAAGGGCCTTTAGGCAAAGATGTGGGAAATAGGAATAACAGTTCTTTACTATATATATATATGTATATAACCAGTCAAACAAAACAACAACAACTCTGGCAGTAACAGCACTCACAAACCCAGTGCCAGCCTTCTCGGCTGTCAGGCTATTTCCCCTCGAGTGCAGTTCCGCTCGCAGCCGGCAGGGGCGCTGGCGGCTCCCGGTGAGCAGGGCAGGTGCGATGGTTCCCCCGCGGCTGCAGGGGGCGCTCCGGGGCGAGCTCGGGAAACCCGCGGCTCTGGTGCCCTGGGATCCCGGGAAGGGATGGAACAAAGGCTTCACAAACCGCTGGGCAGCTGATCCCGGGCTCTCAGGAACAGCAGGCTGGAACGGCAGGGACGAGCACAAATCCCGGGTGGCAGGCGAGATGTATCCAGATGGGAAAAACCACGGAGGCCCAGGCAGGCAGGGCGAGCAGGGCTACAGCGTAGCGAAAGCTCGAAGCAGCAGCGGGGCAGGGCAGCCACAGCTCGGTCTCCAGCAGGGCAGGGAAAGCGGCTTTTGGGGTCCCGGCGTTGCTTCCAGCAGGAAGAAAGAACGGCCAAAAAGAAAGCAGCAGCAGCTCCTTTCTCTGCAGCTTCTCTCTCCGGACGCTCAGAGCGAACTGTCCCCACACCCAGGTGTAGACAAAAGAGTAGCCAGGCCCGCCCCACTCCCCTTTTTGTCTTTCTTAAGTACAGCTATTTGTCCCCTAGCAACATGCATATGGGAGAAAATTCCTTTAACAGGAAAACCTAAGACTAAACTAAAACCCCAACAAAAAGTTATAATCTTGTGAAAATTCAGGCTTGAGGAATAAGGAATTAAACTAATGTAATTTGCATGATTCTGATTATCAATGATGGGTCTTTACAGCTTGACATTTTGGTCTGCCACATGCATCCTGGCATTTGTCTAAGTGTCCCTGTGAACACAGTCACACTCCGAAACAGCACAGATGCCAAAAGTATTTCCACACGTTTTGAAGTGGTCTTCTAAAGGAAGCATATATTCTGCAGAAGCTAACAAAAAAAAAAAAAGAAGTGATTGAAATGTGGTTTACTTTTTAACATCTTTTAATATTAAAGTTATGCAAGTTTGATTAAAACAGGAATTTAAACCAAGAGTGAACTGCTCACTGAAAAACAGCTGTGTGTAATCTGCTGCTGATTTGCCACAGGAACATGCTGTTCCACAGTCCTTCAGCTCCCTCTGCTGCTTGAGTCACAAATTTTTCATATTTGCATGGAGTTTTTACTTGTTTTTTTAACCTCTGTTTTGATGAGAAAAAAGGATGCAGATTAAAATTGCACCTGAAGCAATGAAATGATTGCTCGAATTGATAAACAGTGTGTGCAAACTTCCATGTAATTATTGTCCTTTCTTTTCTCAGTGAATGACAAGCCCATCAGACTGTCCTGATTGCTTTCTGGTGACTTGCTGTGCATATATTCTCCCATTATAATTTGACTTGGTATAACAGAAAAGTATCTGTTGCTTAAACTGACTTTTTCTGGATATGCAATTTTATTTCATAGACATTATTACATAGAATCAAAGAATCATTTAGGTTGGAAAGATCATTGTGTCCAACCGTTAAGCTAACAATGCCAAGTCCACCACTAAACCCACACCTACATGTCTTCTAAATAACGTCAGGGATGGCGACTCAACCATTGCCCTGGGAAGGCTATTCCAATGCTTGACAACCCTTTCCATGAAGAAATATCTCCTAACATCCAGTCTAAACCTTTACTGCCACAACTGGAGGTTGTTTCCTCTTGTCCTGTCACTTGTTGTTTGGGAAAAGAGACCAACCCCCACCTGGCTACAACCTGCTTTCAGGTAGTTGTAGAGAGAGATAAGGTCTCCCCCAAGCCCCCTTTTCTTCAAGATAAAGAACCCAAATTTCTTCAACCGCTCCTTATATGACTTGTGCTCTAGATGCTTCACCAGCTCTGTTTCCCTTTTCTGAACATGCTCCAGCACTTGAAGTGAGTGGCTCAAAACTGAACACAGGATTCAAGGTGTGGCCTCACCAGTGCTGAGTACAGGGGGACAATCACTGCCCTGGTCCTGCTGACCTCACTATTTCTGATACAGGCCAGAATGTGACTGGCCTTCTTGGCCACCTGGGCACACATTGGCTCATGTTCAGCTGCTGTCAACCAACACCCGCCCAGGAGCAGCTTTCCAGACACTCTCCCCCCAGCCTGTAGTGCTGCACAGGGATGTTGTGACCCAAGAGCAGGACCCAAGGCTCTTTGCCTTGGTGAACCGCATACCATTGACCACAACCCATCAATCCAGCCTGTCCAGATCCCTCTGCAGAGCCTTTCTGCTGTCCAGCAGATTAACAATCCCACCCAGCTTGGTGTCACCTGCAAACTTGCTGAGGGTGCACTTGATCCCCTCATCCAGATCATCGATAAAGATATTACACAGGACTGGCCCCAATACTGAACCTTGGGGAACATCACTAATGACCCACAGCCAGCTGGACGTAGCACAATTCACAACCCGCTGGGTCCAGCCACTCAGCCAGTTTTTAACCCAATGAACAGTGCACCTATCCAAGCCAAGAGCAGCCAGTTTCTCCAGGAGAATGTTGTGAGAGACAGTGTCAAAAGTTTTATTAAAGTCCATGTAGACTGCATCCACTAGATCAACTTGTCACAGGTGGAGATCAGATTGGTCAAGAAGGACCTGCCTTATAAACCATGCTGGCTGGGCCTGATCCCCTGGTTGTCCTCTATGTGCCACGTGATAGCACTCAAGATGACCTGCTCCATGACCTTCCCCACCCCCAAAGGCCAGGCTGACAGGCCTCAAGTTCCCTGGATCCTTTCAAACCTACTGTAACTGGGCATCACATTTGCTAACCTCCAGCCAACTGTGACCTTCATTTGACCATGACTGCTGATAAATGATGGAAGGTAGTTCAGTGAGCACTTCTGCCTGCTCCCTCAGTACCCATGGTTGGATCCCATACAGCCCCAGAGATCTGTGTCTGTCTAAGAGGTGTAGCAGGTCACTGACCATTTCCTCTTGGATTATGAGGGCTTCATTCTGCTCCCTGCCCCTGTCTCCCAGCTCAGGGTACTCAGAGAACACCTGCTCTTACTCCTGAAGCCTGAGGCAAAGAAGGCATTGAGTACCTCAGCCTTCTCCTCAGTCTGTGTTTCTGTGTTTCCCCTCCCATCCAACAAAGGATGGACATTCTCCTTAGCCCTCCTTTTGTCACAAAGTTATTTATTGAAACACTTTTATTGTCTTTTACGCAGTAGCCAGACTAAGTTCTAATTGGGCTTTGGCCCTTCTCATTTTTTCACTGCAAAACCTCATGACATCCTTGTCATCTTCCTGAGCTGCCTGGCCCTTCTTCCAACTTTTCTCTTTTCCCCAAGTTCCAGCCAAAGCTCTCTGTTCAGCCAGGCTGGCCTGCTCCAGCAGCTTGAGGATTTCCTTCTTGAAGAACATCCAGCCTTCGCGGACTCCTTTGCCCTTCAGGACTGCCCAAGGTACCCTGCCAACCAAGCTCCTAAACAGGACAAAGTCTGCCCTCTGAAAGTCCAAGGTACCAGTTCTGCTGAGTCCCTTCCTTACTTCTCCAAGAATTGCAAAATAAACATTTGGTGATTACTGTGCCCAACCTGGTCTCCAACTATTTCATACTGATATACATACAGATGTTAATAATTACATCTTTATATAGCTCAATGTCCTCTTTATTACCAATATTTCTTGCAGATATCTCTGGAATACTTTCTTTCCAAGATTTTCATCTTGTTCACCTATCAAAAATGCTAAAGAAAAAAAAGAAGGAGCTTGTATGCTTGCATTTTCTAGTTTTTATTGCTATATTTTTCATTTCTAAGTAGCCTTGATAAAGGTTTATCCCAGATTGAAGAAGAATGTATATATTCAAACTATGTATTGGTCAAAATACAATATAAATGCAAACACACATTCATTAAAGCAGAACTTTGTTTAATGAGGTATAATGGATTATCTGCCAGAATATGTTTCAGAAGTATAAAAAACCCAGCATCATACATCATACTGACTAAAACGGTGACTTGAAGAGCAGTAAAGGTTAAGGGAATATTAACACACACTATTATCCTGTTTTCAAGGTGTCTCTGATCCTCAGGGGATTTTGGAAACTGCAGGTCTACACAGACTACATGGAATATGGGAAGCTTAGAATTCAATATGTAATTTTCTCCGTAGGTATCTAGGTTATTACACCCATTTTTTTCTGTTGAGATATTCAGCCATGAGATTTTTTCAGTCACTGATGAATTACCCAGGAAAATAAGACTATGAAATCTCCATTCAAAATTCTGTAAAACTACTGAAAGTACAGTTTTGAGGAATCTTAGTCAAGACCCAACTTCCTCCAGTACAACTGGGATGACTTTCTGAGGGATCTACATTAATGCTTAGCCCCAGAAGTAATAGTGTCTTGTAGGTATGAATTATGCTACACCTGCAAATAAATGCAACCCATGCATAGTCCAACACAAACAGAACTCAGGCACTTCAAGCTTGATCAGCTCTCTCAGGCACTTCTTGTATGTGCTGCTTTGTCCTTTTTGAGGAATGTGTTTAGGTTTGAATCTTCAAAAGGTGTTTGCTGCTGATCAGGAAAAGGCAACACACTGTTGTCATCTTCAGGCATCTTGTTCCTGAGTGACACCTTAGGAGCAGGACCACTGGGCTAGAGACTTATCACATGACTGAATACTTCCCAGGAGCAAATTACAGAATGATGGTCAGATCCAAAGCATTGTAGGCATGTGAAATAAACAGGTGGATTGCAGGAGCCCAAAGCTGCACAGTCAAACAAGGGCCCTATTAAAGGCCGCCAAATTCTGGAGGTACTTGGGAGTACCTCCCCCTTTCAGCTGTGGCATGTCAGGCACTCAAATTTGTACATATGCTGACATTTCCAACCTGAGCAGTTCAGTGCCTCACTCCTGCTCAAGTCTCACCACAGCCAAATCTCAGTATTGTATTGCCTGAAGAAGTTACATACACTGACAGTCCTGTTGTCACAAAATATATTGGGACACAGAGAAGGAGAAGGCAACACTGATCATCATACCCAGTCCTCCACTACCAGAGACAATCAGAACATGAGCAGCAATTCAGGGCATTAAAGGAGTCAAGTCACAAAAGCTTTCCCACCACTAACAAATGTTAGACCACCCAATAATTTCAGGAGGAGCTCAAAAACAAATGTGGCAATTACTAAATTTTGGGTTTAGCCATAGTTATTAAATCTAGACCATGGACCTGTAGTTCAGGTGCCCATCTTTTAAAATACAGTGATGAAGATCATCAAGTTCATGGCTGTGTATCAAAGATAGTGAAAATGTAAAGATTTTATGAAAAGATTTATTCACTGACAACAAAACTTTCAGAAACCAAGTCCTAGTCAGTCAGACCAATCAAAATTAAATGCACATTGAAAGATGCAGATCATTATTTGACAAGTTATTTGGCATACTAAATTATCTTTCCAGAATAACAGGTGAGGAAACACAGTTTTTAGTCTGGTTCATTTACCCCATTTACTCCCACGGAAGTTGGCTCATGAAATAAGTCTAAAAAATTAACTGATACATTTGACAGATTTGCCCTTTCCACCAGCACTGTGGGCATAGACTATGATTCCAGATGTTACAGAACAGTTGGGTATTAATGGAATTTCTCATGTGGTTCCCCCTCCCCTCCCCCCTTACAAATTAGCATTATAGCGATCTCTGTTCTGAAAGTCTCTGTAAGCACGTTTTGCATCTGCTTTGCTGTGTGGGATTCTTCCAAAAGGTTCCAGATCATTGAAGCAGGCATCAAAAACTTCATCCACAGCTTTTTCTGCTGTTTCTTTGCTAACTTTTCGAACAGCCAGAATGGAACGAATTGCTCTGTCTCGTACACAAGTCTAAAGTGAAAAATAAATAAAGAAAAATCTGTCATTATTAGCATAATTTTTTCCAGATTTTGTCAAGTATTAACTCCTATTACAAAGGCAATAATTTTGTATGAAAGAAGAGTCAAACAGTGCCTGTAATAAGTATTAAAGTCAATTTTAGTTTCATCCTGTGTAAACTATGTGCTTTAGTTTTTCCATACACACATAAACCATGAGATAATTGTAAGACATTCCTTAGAACAGGAATTAAAATACAACTTGGCATTTGTTGTAGGTATTAAGTATTTGTAAAACTTCACCTGGGCACAAGAAAAAATATGTCAGAAAGAAACAGACACAAAGACCAGTTAGGATCTTTACAAACTGAAATGCTGTAAAACAAAGGAATGACTTCTCTACTGGCCTTCAATTTGATACTTCTCTTTATGGTAACTTTTTCTTACACAGTTTGTTTACCAAAAGACAAAAAAATATGTAAACATCATCTACAAGCTAACTGCCACTCTAACATCAGCAGCTACTTGGGTCTCCATCTGTAGACTTCATTACTATTTACAAAAATTAATTCCTACAAGACAACGCAGTTATTTAGAAATCTTCTTATTTTGCTTCCTTCAGTTTTCAAAGACTTTTTAAAGATTGTCACCCACTTATAGTGGACAAGGTATTTCCACTACATTTCCTGCAAGCCCTGGTTTTTGTTTGGTTTTATTAGCCATCCACTGTCAGTGGTAATGCTTTAAAACATGACTAAGTATTCAAGAATTTCACTCCAATAAAAATAACAAGGTGGGAACAAAACCCTAAATCAGTCATTAAAGGTTAGTTAAGAGGAAACAGCAAGTCCATGGCATCTATTTCTTTTATAAAGTTTTCAGCTATGAAAGTGCAGGAGCCTGAGACCAAGTAGGTAAAGATGGCTCATAACGAATTATTCTATTTTAGCATCCAGAACCTTTACCTGATGGTGCCCTTTCAATCCAAATTTAAACCTGGCTATTTCATTCATCAATGTACAGTCTCCACTGAGATTAGCAGCTCGAATCTATTCAGAAAAATAAAAAGGCACAAGATCAGTGAAACACATGAAAATACAAAGTCAAAAAAGTTGTAGCAAATGCTTTTCTTCAGTATATTTCTGGTGATTGCTAATGGAGAATATTCCCAAGGCCACTTTAACTTCTTAAGTACCTGTTACTACCATACTCTTTACCTCCATCTCAGCCTCAGTGAACTGCAAAGTATTACCACAACCTTCAAGTTTCTCCAGGAACTACATCTCACATATACCTAAAGCTTAAATAAATGAGCAGTAGAGGTTACATGTATGTGTGTATGTATATATATGAACTGCTAGAAGAAAATGGAAAGTAGCATTCTCCACAATCTACATCAGAATCTGTTAGAAGGGCCAGGAAGAAAGGCAGATACCTTTCAAAGACTATAGCTGCAATACTCAGAAGAGCAGTAACGCGTCTGTTTCACAAAAAGCCACATTTAAATGTTTTAGCTTGTTAACTGTCTTGTCCTGTACACTAGGATTTCTTTTGTCTGCTAAATGTTCTATACCCTACATGGTCTGTTAGGAAATGTAATTAAAACCTGATTTCCTATAATTATGTACCAGAGTGAAAATAAATGCATGGAAAATACGAAAAGGTAAGAATTAAAAAGCTGTCAACAAAAAAAGTAAATACCATATAATTAAGTAATCAAAAGACATGAAGTGAACAAATAATCCCAACAAGAGCAAGAACAGGCACTTAGTTTATATAAAACTTATATAAAAGGAGTTTTATGTAATACTTATGTTTGAGGCTTACATGCTTTATTCTGCACTGTGTAAATGCTTAGACAAAAAAAGTAGATGATAGTTAATAATTCAGAATTATTGTATAGAGTTTACATGGCAAAATGTTAGCAGTGAGGGGCCTGCCAGGGTGGCTTTTGTGAGACTGGAGAAGCAGCTGTCCCTATGTCAGACAGAGCCAGTTTTAACTGGTTTTAAAGCAGACCCACCACTAGTCAAAGCTGAGCCCATTAGTGGTGCTGGTTGTATCTCTGCGATGACATGTCTAAGAAAGGATAAAAAACACTACAGAGCAGCTGTGAGACGGAGGAGTGATGCCCCACAGACACCAAGACAGTGAGAAAGGAGGGGGAGGAGGTGCTGCAGGCATCAGAGGAGAGTCCCTGGCCACCTGTGGGGAAGAGCATGGAGACAGAAGTTGTCTCCCTGCAGTCTGTGAAACAACACAGTAGAGCAGATATCCCCACTGCAGACCAAGGAAGACGTCATGACACGAGAGACAAACATGCCCTGAAAAAGCAGCAGCCCACAGACAGCCCATGCAGGAGTAGATTTACTGTCAGGAACTGTGGGCCTTGGGGGACCAGTGCTGGAGCAGTCCATTCCTGAAAGACTCTATGCTGTGGAAAGAACTCAAGTTGGAGCAGGTCCTGAAGAATAGCAGCCCAAGGGAAAGACTCACATCGGAACAGCTCACGAAGGACTGTATCCTGTGGGAAGGGCCTCAAACTGGACCAGGGAAAGAGTGCAAAGATGAAGGAGCAGCAGAGACAAAAGCGTTATGAACTGACCACAGCTCACATTCCCTGGCTCCCTGTGCCACTTGGCAGGTAAAGAGATAGAAGAATCAGAAATGAAGGAGGGAAGCTGAGCCTGGGAAGAAGGTGAGGTGGTGGAAAGGTATTTTTAGTTTTATTTTTCCTACTACTACCACTATCCTACTCTGTCATTAACTGGTAATAAATTAAATTAATCTTATACAAATCAAGTGTAGCTTTGCCATGACAGCAACTGGTGAATGACCTCCATGTCCTTATCTCGACCCAGGAGCTCCTTAATCTTACTTTTGACTCCTCTCCTACTGAGCAAGGGAAGTCAGAGAATGGCTTGGTGGGTTCCTGGCAGCCATACAGAATGGCTTTACTCATACCACATAAGGTTACTTCATGAACTTTTGTCTATAAGAAGGTAGTAAGTGACTGTGGCTCTTTCCCACAGAAAATAAGAATTCAATTTATGAACTAAAATGAATTTTTATGAAATCTGCTTTGGTCAATACTAAACTCATAATTACGCTTATCTCCCATACTGTTTATAGGTGAACCTTGTGCACATCTAAATTCTGGAATCAAATACATTCTCATTAAAAACAAACAAATCAAACAACTCATGACCAAAAACAAACAAGAAAACCACCAAACAAAGACAACATAATATTTTTATATATTTTTTAAAAAGTTAAAAAAACCACCTACTTCACACAGTCACAGTGCACAGTAATCAAAAGGATAAGCTTTTCTGTGACCAAATTATATGGATTACATCAGAAATAAAATAAAAGCATGCGGATTCCTCTTGTGTACTTGACACCTGTGTCACATACACAAGAGGAATCCTTCTCAGCCTGTGCTCCATTTAATTTCACCTCCTAAAGCATTAATTAAGGCCTTTAATACCGCAAATGTCCTTTGAAACCACAGAATCATAGAATGGTTTGGGTTATACAGGGCCTTAAAGATCATCTAGCTCTAATCACCCTGCCACAGGCAGGGACACCTTCCACTAGACCAGGTTACTCAGAACCCCATCCAATGGACATGGATTCATAACCAGTGTACAAGCAGCAATATCACAATTACTCAAAAAATGAATGTTAGAGGAAACGACAAGTTTATTGTTAATCAAAAAAATCTAAGCAAAAACAAGGTTACTGTACTACTGTCGTAACTACCCAACATACCAAGACTTGCATGGGATAAAAATAATTCTATAAGCATTTGATTGATGTGTGAATGTGTTTTCACTTCTAACTACTGTCTCATTTGTCAATAACCGCTTCTTACACTCACAATGATCACATTCTACTTAGTATGACATTAACTTACTAATATTTGTGAAAACTAAGTATTTGTTTTCTAAACAAAATTATTTAGGTTGACCTGACAGAAAGGACAAAATGTATTAACAGAATTAAAACAGACCATATAACACAAAGCAATCCTAAAAACCAGCAGTAATTAATAAAATGACAACATCAGAACCATTTTAACTTACCTCTGAACATGCTAAGTGTTTGACATTTTTAAACCAGTCAACATGTGCACGGCAATGATCAAATGCATGAATTAATTCATGTGTGACCACCCGGTTCATATGGGATTGTTGGCGAATGTTGTTCTGACAGAGAACAATCTGCAGATGAAGAGATATAGATAGCCTTTTCAGCCAGTTTCAACACCCCCTTTACTTCTCAGACACACAGCACACACCACCGACAGCATTTAGGATCTTTAGATTGGTGTTTTTCAACATTAATAGCTTTATGATTCTGAAGCGTACTAGATCCAATAGCAGGGAACATCTTTCATTTATCTCGTTTTCATGATTAACTCAGGTATCAGCATTGGTAGATTTAATCCTAGCAACAAAACACTAAAATAACTGAAGCCCTTTGAAAGGGGACTATGTCCAGCACCTACCTGAGATGTGGCAGCATCAAAACCTCCACTGACACAGCCATCACAGTTTTCACAAGAAAAGTGTCGGTCATTGAAGACAGTGCTGAAAGGCCCAAACAAAGTTACAGAAAAGAACTGAAGAACTTCAGTCACTACTTATCACAGTGATGTTACTACACAAAACAAGACAAATTAGTTTACATACCAACCAGATTGCTTCAGAGCCTCAAGGAGAAGTCGAGCATATGGATCTAGAAAAACATTGCTGCAATCAATTTCTCTAGACAAAAGTTTTGAAAATCATCTATAAACAAAATATAAAGACAGTCAAGGAAAAAAACCAAACAAGAAAAGCACTATACATGCAAATTCATACTTTGCAGTATTTAATCCTAATGCAATGCAACTGGCATCTGTTACAGCTCAGACTATGTGAAATAGAATCACAGAATGGTTTGAGTTGGAAGGGACCTTAGAGATAATCTAGTCCCAATCACCCTGCCTTGCACAAGACCAGGTTCCTCAGAGTCCCATCTAACCTGGCCTTGGAACACTTCCAGGGATAGGGGAACCACAACTTCTCTGGGCAACTGTCCCAGTGCCTCACCACCTTCACAGTAAACAATTTCTTCTGTTGATCTAACCTAAATTTTCTCTGTTTCAGTTTGAACCCATTTTACTCCTTGTCCTGTCACTACGATTCCTGATGAGGAGTTCCTCTACGGCTTCCCTGTAGGGCCTCTTCAGATGCTGGCAGGTTGCTATGAGGTTTCCATGCAGCCTTCTCTTCTCCAGGCTGAACAGCCCCAACTTTCTCAGCCTGTCTTCACAGGGGAGGTGCTCCAGCCCCCTTACCAACTTGGTGGCCCTGCTCTGGACTCACTCCAACAGCTCCATGTTCTTCTTATGTTGGGGGCACTAAAGCTGGATGCAGCACTACAGGTGGGGTCCCGTCAGAGCACAACAGAGGGGGAGAATCACCTCGTTCGACCTGCTGACCACAGTCCTTTTGATGTAGCCCCGGATAAAGAGTCAAAGCTGCTCAGGAATCAAGTCAATCCTGACATTGTTTTATTACTAATAGACATAAATAGAGCAGCCTATAGTGCCCACTGCCGTTAACACAGTCCATATCAAACAGTGAAAAGGGCACGAATGCACAGAAATTGACAAATCATCCTAATTTTTCACGAAAAAAAAGAAGAAGAACCTTTTTATTAAAAAAACACAACAAACCCTCTCAACCACTTTCGAAATGGTATTTTGTCTCAAGCAAAATCAGCGTGTTCCTAAAGCAGCAGCCGCACGCCCCGCCAGCTCGGGCGCAGCCCGGCCGCCGCGGGGGTGTTGCGGCAGGAGGGCAGGGCCCTCCCGGGACCCGCGGCACAAGGTCACCGCCGCCAGCGGCCGTGGCCGGCCCGGGCTCCGCCTCAGCACCACCGCTGCGCCGGGGCCGGGCCCGCGGGGGGACGGGGAAGCGCCTACTCGTTTCCAGGGTCAGCCTCAGCATCAGCTGGCACTTGTTGTGGAAGGTGAAGAGGCTGCGGACCAGGAAGCTCTGCGGCTTCTTATTCCGGTCCGGGAAAAGCCGGTAGCCGAAATCATCCTCCTTGTCGTCCGCTCCTTTCTTCTCCGCCGACGGCGCCGAGTGAGCTTTCCCTTCCTCCATGCCCGGCCCTGCCGTCCCGCGCCTGCCGGGGGCACACCGGGCCCGGGGCCCGGACCGCGCCAATCGCCAGCTCCGCTCCCGGCACGTGGGCGGGGCCGCGCGCGCAGGCGCTGTCGCCTCCTGCCGCCTGCGCCGCCGCGGGGCCGCCGGGGCGCGGGGCTGTCCCGGCGCGGGGCCGCGCTGCAGCCTGGGAGCGGGCTCGGCAGCGCGGGCGGCGGCGGCGGGAGGAGCCGCGACACGGCGCAGGTGAGGCCGCGGCGGCGCGGCACGGCACGGCACGGCACGGCACGGCACGGCACGGCACGGCACGGCACGGGACGAGCGGGATGTGCGGGATGTGTAATGCCCGAACCCCGTGGCGGCGCCGTCCCGTAGCCGCATCCCCCATCCCTTGTGGTCCATGGGCGGCTTGGCCGCGCGGGGTGGTGAGGCGAGGGAGAGCTCACCCTGATGGAGTGAAGGCCTCAGCTGGAACTTGCGGGCGGTGCAGAGGCGGATGTTGAGGCTCAAAGGGGCTGTTCTGCCTCGGGGCCTCCTGCGGCACGGCCTCGGGACCCGCTCCAGGGCGGGCCCGTGCTGCCGGCCAGGGCGCCGGCGTGGTGCGGCCGCTCCAAGGGAGTCGCTGGAACCAGCAGCCCTCGGGTGTTGGGAGGGCCCAGCACTGAGATTCGAATAAAAGTGCCCTGAAGGGTGTAAGAGCTGTGCCGCAAGGAGGTTGCTGTCGGTGCGTGGATTCAGGTCGTTGCTAAGTTGTATGCGGCTAGTGGGTAACGGAGCAGGCTGACTTTGTACGCTTGAGCAAGATGCTTTAGAATGGCCGGATTTCATGTTAGATTTTCGCATTCATGGCAATACTGTTTTAGTCAGTGACAGGAAAAAGAAAAGTTCAGCAGATCACAAGGCATTTTATTGCATTTTTTAAGTGTCTTGTTCTAGCTACCTAGAAGTGCTAGGCTGGATGGAATATTTGATGTGTCCATGCCCAGGTTGCGCGATATTAACAGATTGAATATTATAGAGTTAGGTCCGGGTGGGACAACAGCGGAAGGTGGAAAAAAATATAATTGGAAATTAATTACGGGCTCCTTAATTGGAAATTTGATTAATGCTATGTATTTCTCACTTCACTGAAAGTTTCTGCTTCCTTTCAAATAGACCTAGTATGTTGCTCAGGGTAAGCATGTCACCATCGATGTATGAACTAGGGAGAAGTACAACTGCTGCAGCAAGGTATCTGCTCAGCTGCTTACTCTTGAGTCTGTAAAAACATTTCTGCTTTGGTAGCATTAGTTCAGTAGTAATGATGCAGCGTGTTTTTCGATCTCTTTGAGACCCTTGTCTGTAATATGGATAGCACGTTGTACCACAGAAATCATTAACTGTGTTTGTTTAGTGTCTCTACAAATAGCTTATTTATACTTCCATGAGGCTTGTAACAGATCCTGAAGCTTGCCATCAAGAGGTTATAGTTAGCAACCATTCATAACTCTCTTCATCTAAGTTTGTATTTAGCTCATCATGAGTTACTTAATCATGATTGTTTTCAAAACATGTTTGCTTCATTCTTTCAGATTTTTGTGCTATGAACTGTACAAATAGGGGGGTGTTTCTGAATTGTAATTTTGAAGTAGCTAGCTTCCTTCACTACATACTTTCAGCTTCTTTTTAGAAGGCTTTTTTCCTTGAATTTCGGCAGATTACGATGAGCACACCAAGTAAAGCGATAGAACTGCAGCTGCAAGTGAAGCAAAATGCTGAAGAGCTGCAGGATTTTATGAGAGAATTGGAGAGCTGGGAAAAAGATATTAAAGAAGTGGATTCTGAACTCAGGAAACAGAGTGGGGTCCCAGAAGAGGTAAAGAACACAAGACCAGTGTCAACACAGCTATTCATACTGTGATAATTTTCATAATAATTATGTTTTGCTTTAGCTAAATGACATTTGTTGACTTAAAATACCTGAATAGAAGGCACAAACTAATTCACAACATGTCCTTCATCTGAAGTAAACCAGAGATTCCTCTGTAAACTGCACCACCAGCAGAGCTCTGGGGCAGTAGCCTCTGGGAGTGATGAGGCCAGTAAATTTTTTATTGGTTCTGGGTAGATTTATGAGAATATTTCTGTTTGCAATATCAGTATTGCTAATTTACTGCTGACATTTAGTATATTGAAGTTATTCTTCACTGATGCTCTGAAGAGAGTCGTCTTCTAAAACTCAGCTTAGTATCATACGTGTAATATTTGCTTTTATGTGTTGAAAGATTTATGCTTATTGTTCTTAGTGGTTTTGTAGAGTCATGAGAACAGCTTGCTGATAGATGGATACTGTCTAGATGCAAGTACTGTAGATCCTTCAGTGCAAGTGATTTTCACACATCTGTTTCATAATAAGTTACTTAATTCAATTTAGAATTTGCCACCAATTCGAAACAAAGCTTTTAAGAAAAAGAAGAAAAGCAAAAATAAAGTCCCTTCAAAGATAACCTCTGAGGAAAACAAGAAAAATAAGATCAAATCTTACGATTATGAAGCATGGGGAAAACTTGATGTGGTAAGTCATAATATTTGCTTTGTTACCTGAGTCTTATCCCCACTTGATTCTGTGTTAAATAAGATTTTGTTACAGTGCTGAGAGTTCAGTCCACCAGTCAGTATCTCACTGTGCTGGGTACTGTATGAGCATAGGGGAGCTGCCTGCCAAAAAGGTTACATGTTTAATATTTAGAATATTGATAAATACTTGATTTTCTATTGACAGTGCTTTCACTCAGCAAATTGAATTTGAGTTTAAGGGGAAAAAAACCTGTTTTAATAATAGACCTGTTAGAAGATCATAATTATAGTAGAGTATAATATTAAGCACAACTGTGAGTATTGGAGGACACATTAGTAATTCTCCTAAAATCTTACTTGTATTATTTTGCACTGTTAAATTATAATGAAGACAACAGGATTTTTTTGTTTTTTTCTGATTCCAGGATAAAATACTTGAAGAACTTGATAAAGAAGATAGTACTCATGATTCTGTATCTCCAGAATCAGACTCTGAAGAAGATGGAATTCATATAGATGCAGAAAAGGCTCTTGCAGAGAAGGAAAAGGTTATAGAATTACAGATGTTTATTATTGGTAAAGTAGCAACTTAAGTATAGGAGCATTCGCAATTTTCTTTTAAAAGATCATGCACTGAGACCGCACGTCTGGTAAAAGAATTGCCTATTTGGAAGTCTTTCTGTCTGTTTTCCTGCCCATTATTCCAAAATAGAAAATTCTCACTGCAGTTCTATTTCTTCTCATTGTCGGTAGCAACAAGCCTGTCAGATTCTAATTAATGTTTGCTTATGATAATAAATGTATTGGTGATTTTTTGCTTTGATAAAGAGCGAACTGTTTTTTACCTGAACTCAACATCTGAATGCCCCAAACTAAATCCACAAGAATTTAAAAGTAGTCCCTTTGTGAGGCCAATACATCTGGGAATGATGGGTGAACTTCTTTGCTTTAGTAATGGCAAGTTCATACCGGTTCAGTTTTACTGAATAAGGTAGGATATAGAGAGAGATCTGTCTCAGGCTTCGTTGCTATGAGAAGGAGGCTAAGTTGTGCAGCAGCTTCTGAGTTTTTGAAAAATTTCTTTGTTTGTAAGCAATCACCTAACCCATCTGTCAGTCAATACTTGACTTCAGTAGTTTTAGCTTTGGTTTGGGTTTCTGTGGGGTTGGTTGTTTGTTTGTTTGTTTGAAGTTGTCTCTATGGGTGATATTTGTGTTCTGTCCCTGCTGCTGTGGAAATTCCTTGACTTGTAATCGGTAGTCTACACTGAGAAATTGACATATCTTTGGCCATTATTATCTTGGCTGCAGTGAAGTCATTGAGGGTGCATGAGAGAAAAGTTGTGTCCCAGAGGAGGGAGAAATGAGAATATTGACTTGGAAAGCAAAGATGCCAAATCAAGTTACTAAAAACTTAAAAAAAAACCCCATTCAGTAATTTAAGTAGTGATGTATGTGCTTGTTACAGGTTTCTGGAAATGATCTACAGATACTTAAAATCAGTATTTTATAGACCCATGTTATAGAATGTGTCATGAGAATTATTTAATATGGGACACTTAGAATATATTAGTTAGAAAGTGTAGTTCACGGTAAAGCAGTACTTCATGAGAAATGTTAAACAAAAATATTTAAGCATTCTAAAATACAAATTTTGATTTTTTAGGGTTTTTAATTAGCACTGTTTCTGCCAATGTACAGTAACTTGTTGAAAAGGCTTTTTTCTATTCACAGGGTAATAACTACTTTAAACAAGGAAATTTTGATGAAGCTATAAAATGCTATACTAGAGGGATGCATTCTGATCCATACAATCCAGTATTGCCCACAAACAGAGCATCAGCTTTTTATAGAATGAAAAAGTAAGACTTGCATTGTTAAATCTGTAATATTTTCTTACTTGAAATGCTACCTTCAGATTTTTGGTCTAATTTTAATTCTGGATTTATACATCATGCTGTGTTGGAGTCTGTGTAAGGCTGTTGTTGCAACCTGCCCACCAGTTACAAAGTAAAATAGAAATCACCAGGAGAAGTAATCTGGTAGTCTCCCTCATCAATTTTTCCTCTGCTTGCACGCTAGAAGCTTGCCATCTTCTGTGTTACAGTGTGTAAGACTTGAAGAAAAACGAGGAAGAGAAAGTGAAATTGCCTTCCAGGTTCAGTGAGCTCTATTTCTAAGGCTTTAATTTGTTTTGGGTGAAGAAAGGATACAGGGGAGTTGGTTATTCTTTCTGTGGGAGTAGAGATTCTTGACCACTGTTTTCCTTTCTTCTTTTAATGTATTCTGAATCAAGAAATGTGTAAATACTTGGTTTGTGCCCCTTGTGAAGCATGTGAGATTTCCATGTTCTCAAGAACCTGGAGAGGCTCGAAGTAAGATAAACTACTGAAGTTTTGGGGTTTGTTACCTTGATGTGTCCAAACTACTCATTCATTCTTTTTATAGGTTTTCTGTTGCGGAATCTGACTGCAATTTAGCACTTGCTTTAGATAAAAATTACATAAAGGCTTATGCGAGAAGAGGGGCCGCTCGCTTTGCTTTGAAAAATTTTCAAGGTGCTAAAGAAGGTGGGTCTTTTAAAAGTTGTTTTCTTAAAATACATAGAAACCTGTGGGATCTGCTTCTTTGATGTAGGAATTTAATATTCGTTTCCTATAAACAAAGAACTGAAATACCATGTTGCATATTCTTTTGGTAAGGTAAAATTCAAGTAGCAAGTCCAAATGATAGCTGTAGATGTTAGTTCTAGAATAATTCAGCTTTAACTGTTTTAGAATGTTGCATTCCTTTAAATATCTCAGACTTCTTGGGTAACTACAAAAAAGGGCTATCTCTGCTTACTGGTTTGTGCTTCCTACCTGAAACATATTTTTCTGGTCTTCTGATAGATTATGAAAAAGTTTTGGAGCTTGATGCAAACAACTTTGAAGCAAAAAATGAACTGAAGAAAATTGATCAGGTAATAAGACTAATAGGCCCTAACATAAATTTATATGCCCTGTTCAGTTTATATCTGTGTCAAATTTTATTTCTAAGAACTGATTCAACAAATTCTCATGCGCTTTTTCTGGAATCTGAAGTTCACTGAGGTCAAAATCTTTAATGGAGTTTCTTTTGGAGAAGCTCGCATATATGCAGACATCAGTGTAATAGTGGAAAACTAAGACTGTATGTGTGCACCATCTGGGATTTTTTGGGTTTTTTGTCGTTGTTTTTTGGTTGGTTTTCTTTGGGTGGTGGGTTAGGTTTTGGTGGGTTGGTTGGTTTATTTTTTAATTTTCCCCCATTTTCTACCCTCTGTGTAAATGCTTTTTTCAATCATGCTTAGTATTTTGGTATAAGGAAGCACAGCACGAGAGAACCCCTGTATTCTCTTGGCCATAAAACTACACTGCTACCCTGTTTGTAGTCCCACAGATTGCTATGGTCAACCAAACCAGAAAGATGTTCTAAGAACAGAACAAAGTACTCTAATATAAGTCCCTTTCATGACAGGGAGGAGAATGTTGATTATGATGACTTTAGTAAATATAAGCACACCTGTCACTACTATATGAATGATTTACGCCTTACAAAACTGTGTTTTTGAAAGTGCTTGAAAAATTTGTTTTCAGAATGAAGACACAAAGTCTCCAGTAATTGAAGAAATAAATGATATCTGAATCGGGCTGTATACAAACAGGTTCCATGAGTCATTTCACACTGTGCTTCAGAAGTTACATACTTTCTGTTTACCAAGCATTATTCTGACTTGTAGTCCCTCATAGAAATACATTTTCAAGAAACAATTTTAAATTGTTTTTAAATTGTCTCTTCAATTTGCATTCAATTTGCAACACAGGCACTTCTGTTAAAAAGCTTGGCAGATTTTCTTATCTTAAAAGTTTAAAAATTATTTTCGTTTATGTTCTGAAAATGTTTAAGTGGGGAAATACTTAGGGGAAAAAATTACATTCTTCACAGGCTCTGTCATCAAAAGAAAGTTCAGAACAGAAAGAGTTTGAAGATACGATCAGAACAGGATTAACAGACGAAGAGAAGCAGCGCATTGAAGAGCAGCAGCTCAAGCAGAAGGCAATTGCAGAAAAAGATCTGGTAAGTCACAGGTTCTGGTGGAACGGGAGAAACCTAGCAAAGAAAAGGGTTGTGTTGTGCTGTTATGCAAATGTATAAATTAAACCAGATGCTGTCTTGAACTTCATAAATGCAATGTCCTTGATGTTACCTTCATTGTTTCCTATTTTGGGCTCTAGGAAGGTGAGTGGTCCAGTGAGTTCTGTTTGGATTCAGCTGGAGGAATAATTACAAAAGGTAGCTTTTACAGCCCAAATTGTACGTGCTAAATTTCAAATACGTGGTAACACAAGTAGAGCTTAAACCGTATTTTACAAAGATTCCATTTCTCCATTTTTAAGCATCTTGATGCTTGCTTGTCCAAGTGGAGTTGTGGACTATTTCTTGTTTTGAAACTTCTGATTACATGATGAATAGTAGTTACAAAAAGGACTTTGGGGTGCAGGCAGCAATGACAATAAAAATGTATTTCTGGATACGCAGTCTTGACTCACAGTTGGCTTATCAATTTCTCCCTCTCACCACTCTCAGTAAATAAAATTACCAAACTAAACTAAAATTTTTCTGTTCACTTACCTAGCTATGTAAGTTCTGACTTCTTACCATTATTCAGGTTTGCTGTATTGGTTGTAAGAGGTAATTAGATAAGAATGAAAGTATGCATTAAGGAACAAGAGTTTGAATAGGTCACAGAAGAGAAATTTCAGTGTAACGCAGTACTTCATTGGCAGCAGAGCTGACTCACTGCAGGCTTGTTCCTGATAACATGGATCCTATCAAGTCTGAACTGTGGCCTTTCTTTTATTTGTCAGTCAGTAGAGTAGTAGCAAAGAACATGTGCAGCTTCAAATTAGTGCTGAGAAGCAAAAGGTAATTTTAGTCCCCAGAAACAAACAAAAAATAATGTAATTTTCTTGTATGGAGCATTAATTGGAAAACAACAACAGTTGGACCCAAGTAATATTTGAGGATAAGTTTTATGGAGCAGGATAAAGATGAATTCGTGCAGTGCAAAAAGCATCTGGAAAGGGGAATTGTAAAGGTTCAGCTTGTGTTTAAATTCAGGAGGTACAGGGTAGGTTATCCTGTACATCAAGCATAAAGTTAAATAACAAGTTGTAGACTTACAAGTCTGCATTTGAACTATGCATGTAGCAAAGATTTTTTTTTATCCTTGAAGTATTAGAAAATATTAAGATTCTTTCTGTGTTCTGCCTCCAAACTTAGATAGGAAGAAATACACCATAACTGTCTGCCTTGATGTGGGTGGTCTGTGCAATTCATCTCTGTAATGTTGTGACCCCCTCTGCTAAAAAGGATAAGAGAAAGTTCATTGCACTAGATTTTCTCAATGCTGGTTTTTTTTTTTTTTTGACCTAAATATTCCAGGGTAATGGTTATTTCAAAGAAGGAAAGTACGAGGCTGCAATAGAATGTTATACCCGTGGTATCGCAGCAGATGGCACCAATGCACTACTGCCAGCTAACAGAGCCATGGCCTACCTAAAGATTGAGAAGTAAGTGGAATTGCATATGCTGTATCGTTTGTTTGTTGTAAATCAGAAGGAAAAATGATCCAGTAGATTTTCACTCAAGTTGAGTTATTGTCACTCCTTCTAATTTTTGTTAGAATTCAGTATAGAGTAAATCATGTTGAAAGCAGTAAAGGGGAGGGAACAAATCTGTATGTGTGATCTTGAAATGCAATTTGTGGGAAACAAGTTCTGAGGGAATAAAATAGCACCAGTATTAAATAATGGTTTCTGAAGTTGGATTTTTGTTCTTTTATGTGCAAAATTCAGGTATTCACCTTTGTGAAAGGAACTGCCCAGAGCTTTGTCTTTGACTATAAAACCCAGTCAGCTACTAAACGCAGTCAGCACTGTAAAAAGAAGTGGATTATAACTTCTGACTTTAGAGGGAATGAATATAAGCTTTTTCTGGAAATTGTTACCTTTTAAAATATTTTTTTAGCTTCACTGATGGAGGCGAGTATGTGTTGCTTCTTTATTTTTATTTAAGTTTTATCCAAATAACCCAGAAACTATAGGGAAATTAATGCTTTCTGGCAAATTATCTAAGTTCCATACAGCCGTTTTTTAGGTGTGAACTTCTTTTGACTCTGTGATGTTGTGGTGTTTTAAAACTTGTAAGCTGGTAGCATGAGAAGCAGAGAGCAGAGGCTTATGTTGGTCATCTGTTTTCACGTGACGTGGCTGAGTATCAGTAGAGACAGATCTGAAATGAGGATCTGTAATTAGGATAAGATAGGTTGCCTGGATAGTATTTCTGACACAACACTTGCAATTTAAAGGACATCATAATGCAAATAATCTTCTGTGAGATTCAGTGAAAGTGATACTTTAATTGAATGACCAAGCAAGAAAATTGATTCTCTATGATAAATCTTGTATCATGGGTCTTTACATTTCAAAGAGGAGAAAACATAAAATGCAACAAAAGCCCATTGGTATTCTTAGAAACTGCTAGTACTGATGAGAACCGCAAATAAAAATTAATTTGCATGAATTTAATGATATTTTGAAAGTGGAGGAATGAATGAAAATACTTTTAATAAACATATAGTGGAATCGTGATCTAATGTAACTTAATATAAATGGGATGAGGAAATTTAATCTTAAAATGAAGCAAATGACATTAATGCAAGGATATACTGAATTCTTATTCTGAAATAGTTAAGGACAAGTTACAGAATTCCAAATGTAGAGAAACTTATTCTCATACTTCTCCTTTCTTGTACGTTTTCTTTGTTTGTAATGGTATTTCTGGTTTGCAGAAGTACAAAGCCATGGTACTGACTTTGTTGAATTTTTAAAGTGGACTCTGCTCTGGCAAGTTTTAAGTGGGTTTTATTTTACAGAGGATGTGAATTTTTGTGTTCCTAAAAAGAGTCAACACTTTTCTATGAGATACCAAAATATACAGCTGAAATTTCAAGGTGCTGAGAAATCATATTTTATGGGAGTTTTTTATTTCACATTTTCCCTCAGTGATGTGTTTATGTATGTAGGTAATGAAGATATACCTTTATATTTTAATTGGTTTGGGTAGCTCTGTCTTTTCAGTTGAAACTGCCTCTTGAAACTGATTATTAATTTTGTACTATGCTTTTGCTGAGGTACAAAGAGGCAGAAGATGACTGCACACAAGCTCTGCTCTTAGATGCTTCCTATTCTAAAGCTTTTGCCAGAAGAGGAGCTGCCAGAGTTGCTCTTGGAAAGCTAAAGGAAGCTATTCAAGGTATGATTTTGAATTGGCCTAAATGTGGTAGGTAAGAGATCATTATAAGGACATCCTGATCTTCTGACTTGAGATTATCAGTGCAAAGGTTAAAAATTAAGGGATTTCTGTTGGATTTCGCTCAATGGGTATAAAAACTTGGGTGTTGGTACCCACATAATGGGAAGACAGTTTTGTGTGAAATTACAGCTGTTGCTATGTATGGTAAGTAGTAAGAAATAGTTTGAAAACTTTGTTTAAAAAGTCAGTCATAATACAGGTGTTAGAACGACTTATAAGTGGGCAGTGAGGCAGAGTGAGAGCTGGTTGAACAACAAATCCCAGAGGGTCTTAATTAATGACGCAGGGTCTAGTTAGAGGCCTGTCACTAGTGGTATCCCCCAAGGTTCAATACTGGGCCCAGTATTGTTTAACTTGTTCATCAGTGACTTGGTGCAGATCCCTCCTCAGCAAGTTCACTGATGACACAAAGCTGGAAGGAGTGGCCCATACGCCAGGTGGCTGTGAGCCTTCCAGAAGGACCTTGACAGACTGGAGCGATGGACAAAAAAGAGCCTTCTGAAATTCAAAAAGTAAATGCACAGTCCTGCACCTGGGGAAGAATAACCCCTGCAGCAGCACAGGTTGGGGGTTGACCTGCTGGGAAGCAGCTCTGTGTAAAGGACCTGGGGGTCCTGGTGGACAGCAAGCTGTCCATGAGCCAGCAGTGTGACCTTGTGTCCAAGGAGGCCAATGGAATCCTGGGGTGCATTTGGAAGAGCACTGCCAGCAGATGGAGGGAGGTGATCCTGCCCCTCTACTCAGCCCTGGGGAGGCCACATCTGGAATGCTGTGCCCAGTTCTGGGCTCCTCAGTACAAGAGAGATGTGGAGCTCCTGGAGTGGGTCCCACAGAGGGTGACAAAGATGATTAAGGAACTGGAGTGTCTCTCTTATGAGGAAAGGCTGAGAGAGCTGTGCCTGTTCAGTCTTGAGATGACTGAGGGGTGACCTCATCAATGTCTACGAGTATCTGAAGGGAAGGTGTCAGAAGGATGAAGCCAGGCTCTTCTTGGTGGTTCCAAGCAATGGGACAAGAGGCAATGGGCAGAAACTGATGCGCAGGGAGTTCCACTGAATATGAGGAAGAACTTCTTTACTGTGCAGGTGACCATGGCACTGAAACAGATTACTCTGAGAGGTTGTGGAGTTTCCCTCGCTGGAGATATTCAAGAACTGTCTGGGTGCGGTCCTGTGCAACGCACTCCTGCTTGAGCAGGGAGGTTGGACCAGATGACCCACTGGTGGTCCTTTCCAATGTGGTCCCTTTCAACCCTGCCCGTTTTGTCACTTACCTGCCTTTAATTATTTTTAGAGCTATGAAAGGAAAATAGAAGGTTTAGAAATCTGCCACATGTACATTGTAACTTGAAATACCTACAGTTTATGTGTTGTTTTTCACTCAGATTTTGAAGCTGTTCTGAAGCTGGAACCTGGAAATAAACAAGCAATAAACGAACTCACTAAAATAAGGAATGTATGTATGCTTGTTTGGGTGTAGTGGGGTTTTGTTTGTTTGGGAGTTTGTTTAAGGCTACAGTATTAGAAGGTTTTTATTCTTTATTACATTTTTTTTAACATACCTTGTATTTATTCATCAAACACCTGATGTTTTGGACAACTTGCCATTTTTTTCAGGAATTATCTGCGAAAGAACAGCAGACTCAACAAGAATATCCTGCAGTATTGATAAAAGAAACGGAAATTAAAAATATAGTGAAACTGATTGATAATCCATTACAGATTAAATCAACAGTAAGTTGTTACATGAACTGCTTTCTGTAATGATGGGAGAAGAAGTAGAGCTTAAAGTTAAAATCTGCTTTCTGTATTTGTAGACTAACTCCTGATAGATAGCCTTGCCTGTGGAAAGCCAAAAATGTATAGATTTACTCTTTTGATATTTTTCAAGGACATATACACACATGGAAATGCTGAAGTTCATAGCAGTGGGGGTGTAAGCATTCAGCCTGCAGTACCACCCTCAGCAAACGTGGTGCATGCATACATTTATAACGTGGAATAGGCAGGCAGCCCCACAGCACTGTCTTGTGTCTGTAGGTAACACTGCAGTTGAGAGTAAATGGGAGAGAGTTGAATCTCTGTGTTTGATTGAGAAGTTCTGGGTAAACTTTCCTTCATTTCTTCTGCTATTTACAGTTTTTACAGCAGCCATAGTGGTTATAAAACGTTGCCTACTTGTGTCATATGCTGCTGTCACCTAGGGCTGCTTCTCAAAGAGTTCTGAGCATACATTTTCATCCATGTAAACTGTAGGACAGCTGGCATTGATTTTCAATAAGCAATATATTTGGACTATGAATTATCAGTGTTTATAGTCAGATGAATCAGCTATAGATGAAAAACTGGAATACCAGGTTTCTTTATGTATTATGCTTCCTCTTTTAGTACATTTAATCTTTATATATTCAGCGATGAGTTGTGTAAATACAAAGTGTGTTCATACTTTGTATGTGTATGCACTCATGCTATTTGAAAACCTTTGTTTATCTTCATCAATAATATAATTCAGATGGATAGTTTTAGTAGAAAATGTGTGGTTATTTTGATCCTTTGGGAGGGGGGAGTATTATAGCCTTTCTATAACTAGATACAATATTTCTTTAAACCTAAATTAATTTGTTGTGAAGTAGCTGAAATACTTCAATAATAGACAATTATATTTATTAAGTGTTCACTTTGACTGCTAGATTAAGTGAAGATGCTAGGTTGGTTGTATTCCTCTTGTTATTCTGTTAAGGTAGAATAAGTATAGGTGAAACATCTGTGCTTTTAGTACTGCCATTTCCTAGAAGTCTAAATTGTTGAGTATGTTTAATCATGTTCATTCACATCTGTATTTCTAGAGCAATATACACTGTGTTCATGCTCAGGAAATTAAGTTCCAAAGTAAGAAGTGATGAGGGGTTTTTTTGTAAGACCTGTGAAAGTGTCACTAGGTGATGGTCAAAAATAATGGGGATCGTGCAGAGATTAAACAAGCTGAAGCATTTTAGCATGTAGTGGAATCAATTACCTTAGTATATATGTAATGTGGTCAATCAGAAGGGTTGAGTTACAAATATTTATTACATCAAAATTTTAAGTTTTGAAATTTTTTTGAAGTTTTGAAATTTTAAAATTTTAAGCCAAGGCCTATGTTGCTATGATTTTTTTTTTTTTTTTTTTTTTTGCTAAATTACAAAGCTTGACCCCATAATGGGACAAAGTATATCATAGATCTTGCCTATTCAGCCTTAGTGGGAAAAAGTATGCATTTTTAATTATTACTGGGAAAACAGATGGCATATTGAGATCCTCTAGGGTAAGGATATACTGGTTTATGAGGACAAAGTAATAAAGTTATCATATCAGGCTTCATGTAGAATTTTATGGTTTCCTGATTTTGCCATTTGCCTTTATTCAGAGTGTCTTCTCTGTGCACCACTACAGAGGTAACTGGTTATCATAAGATTCTTTTAAGTTACACAGCACTGTGTCTGGGGTCTGTATAAACACTTACATTGAGTCCACACATGACATGAGGTCTGTGCTCTGTTCAGAAGCCATTGCGAAGAATAGATATTGAAGAAGTTGATGATGATACGTCAGATGATGACTTGCCCAGCACTACTTCTTTAGTCAGTAACTGGAGGAATTCAGTGAGTATTGAAACAACAGAGACTCTAGATCAGGATGATCTCTTGACTACAGTTGATACTCCAAAAGCAAAGCACTTGAAAATAGAAGAAATCAGTGATACGTCACCATTACAGTAAGTATAATAATTCTGATCCCCTTTCAAAAAGGTAAATGTAGTTAAAATGTAATCTTCATTTCCAGATGTCTGCATTTGGTGAGGTATTGAAGATACTTTGAAGAATCTGAATTAAAAAGGAAATGTTGAAAGAAACTGCAGTTCTTGCACATTGCCTCTTTGACCACGTAGTGGCTGAGACAAATATGATTTATTTAGTTTCAGATGGAAAACTCAGTCTTGCATTGCAAATATAAAGAAATTCATGATATTTTCCTGCATGCCATACTCTTTCTTGCTTGGGCACTCCATCTTCCCTAGCTGTGACTTTTATTTGTATTGTTTTAGAATAGATTTTGAACAGAGTTCAAGCATTCTTTGTACCCCAGTTGTGTGAGAGAAGAGGAGCAGATCAGTGTCACCACCCTTTCCTCTGCTGAGGCAGGTGGTAGCTTCAGATGTGCTTGGTTTTTAAGTCACACTGTGTTAGTTAGGCAAACTCAAGTCTGTCTTGCTGAAACTAGGCTGAAGTACAGAAGCTTTGTCTTTGCTCAGTGTTAGAACTGTACTTGTTGTCCACTGGTTTGACACTGCCTTGTTCTGTTAATAGTAAATAAACACTTTTTAAGGAATCTCGATCAAAGAATTTCTTTGAAAAACACTGGCCCCACCTACCTTTTCTAGCTCAGTTAGATGGATTTACTGTGAAGTGTTGAAGAAAAAAGTATGTTCTTAGCCATTTCTTAATTTCTAAAAAATAAATGGACTTAAATAACAAATTATGGGACAAATATACATTATACTGCTATCAGTGTTGAAACTAGTTTATCCATGTGACATTGTTTATTGTTTTGCATTATGAAATTCCAGAAAATGTGATTTTTTTTTCCTTGCAGTTATATATGGGAGAAACCTACTATGAAATGCATTTATTTCCAGAAACAAAGTAGACAGAGGCTGAGTAAATTTAAGTATTTACAGATGTGGCTTTTTAGAAAAGGTGAATCGAATATAAAGCTTGTATAATTTGAAGGGATTTTTAAAATACCTGCTTAAGCTAAAACACATTATTTAAAAAAAAAAAAATCAGTATTTTAGCTTTTAATGAATAGAAAGATCTCCAATTAGGTCTCACTGTAGGATTTCCTTAAAAGTTTATTTGATTATGTGTTTGAAAATACCTTTGCAGGCTGCCTGTAAATGTGAAAGGAGTTTCATCAACATTGCATCCATCTTTTCCTGCAAGCAAACAGAGAGAAAAAGAAATCAGAATGTCATTTATGTCTGCTTCTCCAGTTCCTCCCATTCCTGCAAATTCTTTCCAGCTTGAATCTGACTTCAGGAAGTTGAAAGACTGCCCAGAAAATATGTACTTGTACCTGAAGGTATGAAACAAAGAATATTAACAGTATTTGGACAGTTTCTTCAGCATCAGTGGAAGGAACAGTACACTTAGGTGGAAGGGATAGCTGTGTTTAGAGTGTCTTAAGTGTACAATAGTCCCTTTTTTTAATTGTCTTCACATAACACTAAGTAGTCTGATGTGCTTGAAGTACAGTCTCAGCATTTTTTTTTTCAAATACAGGCCCTTGTTCTTTAAAGACTTAAATACATTAATAACTCTATTAAATTCTGATTTTTCAGATGAGTGCTTCTGGGGTAATTAGACATAGTGACATTTTTAAACTAAGCAAATGCTGAAACACATCAATCTACTTAATGTGCACTTTTGCTTACATATATTTTGAAAAAAAATCACTTTGAATTCTTTTAAGAGAAGTTAGAAATTGCCATCACCAAAAAACCCCAAACAAACAAGCAAAAATTGTTTTGTGTAATTTCAAATACTGTGATTTGGTTTTTTTGCTTGCATGCACTCCAGCATTGTCCATGACATTCTAAAAATGCACATGTAATTCTCATTACTCACTTGTATTTTTTTGTCTAAAAAACCCTTTTTAATTTTTCCGTAGCAAATAGAGCCCTCGCTTTATGCAAAGCTGTTTCAGAAATCCTTAGATCCAGACTTGTTTAACCAGATCCTGAAAATTCTACATGACTTCTACATTGAGTAAGTTTAACTCCTCCTTTGTTTTACATTACTTATTTATTGCTGTTCTGAAGGGTTTGGGGTTCTTTTGGTGCAGGGAGGGGGTGGTATTTTGTTACGCATTTGGGGTTTTTTTAATGTTCTCTCTAGTCCCAACCTCAGGCCTACAAAATGATTTTCAGCACGCAGGATTAGATGAGCATAGTGAAATCATTGGAATTACTCAATAGTTTCTTCTTAAGAAGTGAAACTCATCTTGAAAAATTAGGTAGAAAAGAAGTGAAAAAATACTTTTTCTAAGGGTTGTTGAACTGTGCTGTGCTAAAGAGCATCAGAAACTAGCATTAGACTGTATGAAATAACTTTTGTTCATATTACTGTGTGTATATTCTGTAAGCACATACAATTGCACATTGTCCTGTATTTTAACTTCCTAAAGCTGAGAAATTTAGAGGGTTTTGGTTTTATGCCACACTTACTGTGATGCATTCAGATTTAGTTATCTGCTAGCATTTTACAGTTGCCTGTGGCAAATGTGTTTTGGAGACAGGTTCTGATAAGACAGGACCTGGCAAATTATTTTTGAAATTTCTGTCCATGCTCTCATTTGAGTCCTAAAGTTAATTTTGTTTGTCAGAGACAGTGTACTGCTTTTCTTAATTACACTGTCTGAGAAGCACACACTCGATGTTTTTCGGTGTTGTTTTATGGAGAAGAGCAAGCATGAATCAATGTTTGCCTTTCCCTTGGTTTCCTTGAAAAATAAGATATCCGTCATATGGGTGAAAAATGCTGTCTTAGAAGATACAGTCCTGCATTTGATGATGCAACATAAAAAGGCTAGGAAGTTGAAATCTTTTGCTGTAAGGTAAAAGTCCTGTCTCCCTCCAAAAGAAATGCAAAGTTATGAAAGAAAAATACTATTTGTTAGTATTTGTGAGAAAGGCAGTGCCTGTTTACTCTTCCCCAGAAAAATGTAAAATGAACACAATCTAGGAATTTTCTGTATGGATGAAAATTAAGGCAGTTGTAATTGGCTCAGCTTTTTGATAGCTTCCTATGGCCACAGGTACTGCTTCCTTTCACACTACCTGATACATATAAAAATGGTGCTGTTATGGCCAGGTGTAAGCATTAAATCATGTAGTAGGTATGCTGTACATGACCAGCAGTCAGTCTGTGTCAGTCTAGGTTTTTGTATTTCTTCACTCTTGCTCTGTAGAACAATAATACCTACATAAAGGTTTCTGGGTATTGACTTTTTTCTTTGTGAATGGACAAATGAACAGGAAAGACAAAGATAGGGAATATGAAAGACAAGGAAATTCTATTGGTCCTTTAATTTCTTGTTCCTGAATTCTTTAATATTGCTTGCAGCTACTGAATCTAATCAACAGTAGTTATTTTTATATTTTGTTATAATCTTCAGGAAAGAGGAGCCATCGCTCATCCTTGAAATCCTCCAGAGGCTCTCTGAATTAAAAAGATTTGATATGGCAGTAATGTTTATGTCAGGTTCAGAAAAAAAAAGTAAGTAATTTGGTAGTAAACTTACTTTGTCATACTGTAGAATCTAGCAAAAAATATGTAAAACTTAGTGCTATTCTTGTTTATTCCATGTAATAATCACTTTAGTTGTCTAGCGTTTTATTGGTTTAGAAGTTAATATGAATGTCATGTTATTTTTCCTAATCCTTTGATTCCTTATTTATTGTTTAGACTAGAAAACTAGAGCTAAATCCTCTTATTTTAATCAGAATTACCACTGCATTTTATTCTGATAAAATAAGCTTTGCCAGCATGTCAGTTTGTAGTTGGTAATGTTACAAATTTATGAATTTGTATGAAATTCTACATCTGAGATCCAAGGTATCCAGATTATACAGTTTCCACAATTTACAACTATTTCTTGACAAATCCTGACTTTTCTGTTGGCAAAAGAATGCAGACATCTCTAAAGCACTCAGCCTGGTTGTCTGTTCTGTTCCGGAGGCATCACTCACATTAGTTTGCAATTTGTGTTGACCTTGGCTCGAATTCATGGTTTATAAAAGTGGGTTTTGTCTCAAATATTTTCTTTATTTAGCACACCAGAGAGACTATGTAATAGTGAGGCATAAGCAAAACATTTCTCTGCAACCATGTAAATTTAAATTTACTATCTACAGCTGAGTTTCACTAAAAACCATAATACTTAAAAGTTTTTGAAATGTGAATCTCCTTAAAATAAAATTACTTACTGAAGTGCAGTGCCTCTTGTAAAGGCATGAATGCTATTTGTCTGATGTAAGCTTTATCTGCCATCTGGCATTAACTTTTGTCTTCTGCATGTAGTGGCATAGTGTCAAGATAGTAAACAAATTAAAAGCTGTTCGTGGCCTGGATTATACACATATTGAAGGAAGTGTTGTTAAGCATCTCTTGGGCATTGAAACAAAGTGAGAGTTTTGCTTTGCTACTTTTGTTCATCCTCCAAGTAGTTCTAAAATTGAATTTGTATTTCAGCTGTATAATCCGTACACCCCTTACTCTCACCAAGGAAAGAATTGGATTAATTTACCTTAAGAGTGTGAATCACAAAAATAACAGTTCATGTTGGGATTTTCTGTTTCAGTTACACAGGTATTATTCAATCATGTGACCCACATGGGATTAAAAGATGCTTCTGTTGACGAATTGGAGAAGAAATATGGCATTTTCTCTTAGCAAGATGGCTGACGTAAATGTCTGGATTTGCACTTTTTTCATGTGGAAATCAGCTAAGAAGGCTATAAAGACTGAAATTTTGTTGCTTTTTATAAATAATGAAACTCTTAAACTTGGGTTAGCCAAATGGCAAGTACCTGAAGAGATCATTATTTAGTTCTGCAATACATTTGTTTTCCAGTACCTGAAAAAATATGGATCTGCAGTTTCTTCTGTGGAATCTGTTTGCCTGAAAAACAGTTGGGCAGATTGGCATTCAGGATTTGGACTGTAGATAGAGATCTTTATTAAAAGGAAAAAAATATTTGTAAACATGTCTTTGGTAAGAATCAAATGCTGTATATTAGAATTATGCATGGGGTTTTTATTTTAGAAAATAAACTGAATGTTTAATTGAGATACTATATTTTTAAGGAATTTTTTTATTAAGGTGCCTAAATCACTCTTCTGTAAAGATCCATCACATCAGAATTTGTACTGTGCAAAGTGAACCTGAGGTATGTTGGCAAGAAAATTACAGAATTTTTACTTGAGTTTGCTAAAACTCCACTTTTAGATATGGGTAGCTGAGAACCTCTGAACCTTTTCCTGTGAACCTCAACTGTAATTGCAGAATAGAAGGAAGACAAATACTGTAGAATTAAACTAAAAGTTTAAAGAAAAACACTTCCTGTCTTCTTTCAAGAGTACTTTTAAAATAATCTGGTGAAACTTAACTTCGTGGGTCAGTTGTTCCTGAACAGATATAAACCCCTTAAGACAACTCAGGAGGCTAAGCAAAATACCTCAACAGTAGAAAGCAAAAGCATGAAATTAACTGAAATTCTTAAATAAGAGGGATCATTAGGCATAATAAATTACGTGTACTATTCACATGACCAGGAGGAAATAACAGCACTTGTCAAGTATACTCTAAAGTTTAGCTGTAGTATCCAAGTGGTGGTGTCTGAAAATTTGCCTGTGTCTCTCTGAGCTTAACTGCTCTCTTCCATCCCACAGATGCTAATATCCTGCCAGTTTGCTTTCATCCTGATTCAGCCCTTGTACTGTACTCATGCTTCTCTGAATGTTTTGGTTTAGAAGTTGTGCTGTTTTTCAAAGGAATAATTTAACGGCTATAGCATTCAAAAAGACTTCAAACTCCCAACATGCATTAGTAGAAAAAGGTGTAAATGTTGTCTTCTATGTAGTCAGTATTAGAAAATTAATTTTAAAACATTTGCAGCTATGTTATGTCCTAGTTTAGATATAATCCAGTTAAAAAAAATATTAACTGAGCTACATCCTCAGGCTTGGTAGCAATTGACAGGAATGGCATTAGCACTGGATCCCTAAGGTGGCTTCCAGTTAGCCCTGGAACTGAGCACAAGAGCAGACAGTGCAACTGGGGGAATGGAAGAGCCTTTCTATAAGAATGCTTGCAGGCTGCCTGCGGTAAGAATGGTTATTACTAGGTGTGTCCCGAGTTACTGATAATGGGCTATTTATTCCCCTTATTGTAAAGCACTTCAGATAAGGTATTGGGGATACTGCTATAACTAATAATGGTGGGGGATAGAGTAGTTAGTTACCCGAGTAATTTTATAGGTACAGATTTTGTAGATACAGTGTACCTTCCTATGGACCGTTACAAGTTGTTCAGTGTACAGCAGAGGTGTTCGTTGGACTAGGTTATACTGGTAAACCATTTGGTACATTGTCAAAAGCTGGTTTTTGAAAGCTGTTGTATGAAAACAGGTGATTGGAATAGGGATCTTCAAAAGTTACAGCAAGATGATGTCAAAAAGATTAGAAACTGTAAGCCAAGAGTCACCTGCAACTCCACTGTGCTGTGCTCTTAATGAAAATAAGCTGTCATGGTTGGGTTTTGTCCACACTGCTACTTCTACAGAGATTTCTGTTCAGGACTTGTGCATATTGAGGAGGAATGATGAAGTTTTTCAAGCATGTAGAATTTGGTGAGGTGGATGAGCAGACCTGATTTTATGTTGCTACTGAATTTCAGCCACCAAGATTTATCTTGCAGATTATATGCTACTGGAGACTTTCACTTTTGTTTTTAAATACAACATCTGGAGTTACTGAAGTTACTTCTCAGTGCATAGAAAATGCAAGAGGGAGAGCAGAATGCAGGTATTCAGAGAACTGCCAGCTTCACCTGCTCCAGGAGATGGCAGTGTTTTTCCCTTCTAAATTGTTAAAGACTGCCAAATTTCTGAATTGTAGAGTTTAATAAAACATGAAGAGGATTTATAGATGCCAAGCAAGTAAAAAATCTTTTTTGGAGAGAGAAGAGGATTTTTTTTTTTTTTTTAATCCAACGCACTCTACAGTGGTTATAACCCTACTGTTTTGGGGCGGGGGGGGAAGTTGCATAAATTGTGTGAAGCAATTAAACCGTGGAATACTTCATAGCCCTTTGCTATGTTACAGCATTCAAGGTGTCAAAAATCTGAGATGATGTTTGCTACAGTGATGGATTCAGACTTGAGTTTTGAATGATTATTTTACTTTTCAGTATTAAATTATGTTTTTCAGATAACTTTTTATTCATCAAGGTAATTTTTAAAATTTGAACATTGTCCTCCAGTAGATCTCTGAGACACTCAAACTCCATATTGTCTATTGATTCCCTAGCACAGGTTGTTAGAATGTTGAGGGAACTTATCCTAGGACTCCTGCAGAACATCCTTACAGCTTTCCCTTTTGGCAGTAGACTGTGGCTTTATTTTTTTTTTTGCTTTCCAGTAGCTCTGGGTATCTCTGCTTTCACCAAGTAGTTGTTTAATCTGAGCTGTGTTTGCCTTGCTTATAAGGGTGTCCGGTGACAGTCATACATGAAGATAAAGGCACTTGATTTACTGCTTTTTCGTTACACTGCTGTCAAAAAAAAGGTTTTAACATGACTTGTACTTGGCAATACTTGTGTTCAGTTACTGTGGAAAGCATAAGTGAATATAGTTTCAGTACTTGTTCCAAAAGACTTTTTAGGATTGAAAATTAATGGTTGCGACACTGCTCAAGTAGTTTTTGCTGCTTCTCTTCTTCCCTGTCGTTTTGTTTAAAAATAGACATTTCAGCTTGCCAATTGCCATATCAACTACTGTTGCTTTTGAAGCTACTTTTAAAATAATTTTATTTATATAAATATATATATAATTTTAATAACTTTAATATTAGTATAAGCTTAACATACTGGTTTTTAATATTCAGACTGTAAGTGTTTGGGGTCCAGAGAATCTGTGAACATCAGTTTCAGGAAACTGAGGTTATAGCTCATATATAGCTCTTTTACTAGGCAGAGATCTTTTTTTGTCAGTGATGTTGCTTGTGGGTGCCATCACTAGGGAATACTGAAATGGAAATAGATACTGAACAGCTCATTACCAGTGTCATCAGCTGTCAGTTGTTTTCTTCCATCTTGCATGACTAACACTTCCATTGTTCAGGAGTTTTTTTTGTTTTAATGCTGGTGCACTTACAGTGCAGTCTCCTCTTACTCCTGTCAACTACTGCTTATTTTAATTTTGTCCCTTGGTTCTGTGTTTTCTTGTTACTGCTACTTAGTAATTACTAAACAATCTGTCCTCATGTCCATTACTTACATGTTTTTTTCTTTTGAGATCACTGAAGAGCTCTGTTGTTCAGGTTGGTCCCTTTTCACACTTCTTTCTTTCCATTACCATAATTTGAGCTTGTTATCTTAATATTATTATTGGTAACTCTGGTATACCCTTTTCAGCCCTTATATTTTCCTCCCATGAAGCCTTGATGAGCAGTGTTACAACAGAGGAATTAGAGAGAAGATGAAGGAAATTAAGCTTTTACAGTTGTGTTTAGGTGCTGTGATGTCTAGGCAGCTTGGGATTGCTGTACTGTCAGTATTAGAATCCAAGAGTGTGGAGCATTAAAAATACATCCTCTTTTCTCTCCTTCACCTGTGTCCCATGTAGGGGCAACTGTGAGACGAGGAGTCTCTGCCAGTCTCTTCTGCCACTAGGTTTTGTTTGTTTTCAGTAAATCAATGCTTTTCTAGGAATAGCAAAAAGGACCTTAATAAAAGCATAGCGCTGCACATTTATTGACTCTTATTTCTCCCCAGGTAAAATTCACCCTGTAGCTTTTCTTTTGTAGCAGCTGTCAAGCCACTCTTTTTCTTTCTCCTGTCTTAGAGAGCGATTAGTGTTTTGAACTGCATTCTATCCTTGCTACTTTTGCATGATGCTTTTTTAACTCCCTTAAGGTGTATTTCTAAGGGTTGTGTTATTCAGAGGACAACATTGCCCTGCAAAATCCTGTGTTAGTGATTATCCTTGAGAGAGCAGGAAACTAGCCTTACCTCTAAGGAACATGTTCTAAGCTGGAATCTAGTCTTCATGTAAGTCTGCCAAATGACCTGGAATTCTGGTAGTGATTGATCTGTGATCTGACCTTATTTTCTTTGCAGGTTAGGCTTAGGCAAGGTACAGCTTTCAGGATAAAAGGTGGAAGTGTATTTTGCATTGTTGTCTCTTTTCTTAAGCATGCAGTTCAGACTGATTGCAGCAGTAAAGTTGTCTGGGTTTTATGCATCCGTCACTTTGTACTATTTCATATAAACCATTTGTATGAGATCTTTCTTGTTACATCTGTCACTATATGCTGATTCCCTCTCTGAATTTGTCTTCATTTGCACTGTGCCCTTTCTGTTCAAAACATTGTATTCTCCACTGCCTTCCCTCTCCTGTCATTAGTTGCAAGCAGCTCAGCCTCTGAAAGTGTCATTTGAAGGCCTCTTCTAGTTTTTAAATATTTCTGCTCAAAGCTCTTTGTTTCTGAAAGCTCCTTCTAATAACCTGGTTTCTTCAGGCTCCATTTTGTAGAAATACTCCACTCTAAAGTCTGACTTTATAAACTGAAGCAAATACAGCATAAAACCCAAACAAATTCCTTTTTTCTTTATTCTTTTGCTTTCTATTCAAGTGATTGCTGAGTTCAGTTGTGGTTGAATACTTCAAAGTCTTTTCCTTTCTTCATAATAGAAGAAAGTAGTGTTTTCTTCAAACTTCAGAGCTTCCAGTCTCTCTTTGGCAGTTGTTTCATTAATGAAGTTTAAGATGACAGCGTAAAAGATAAATTTGATTCCTTGTCCCAAGTGAGTCTACCTGGTTTTTAAAGCAAGAAAAGGTACTATTAAGCATAACTAGTGTTACATTAACCAGCAACTGGATATACAAAAGTCTTCCTTGTCCTAATGCCTGATAAGATAGATTCATGCTCTGTATAAACTGTTAAAGTCCTGTTTTATGGCCCCTTAGTTAGATAGGTCTTCCACAATGAGCTGAGCATCAGATCAGCCTAAGAGAGATCCACCAAAAACCCCGTGAGAGACCGAAACTGGGTAATATCTCAAACAGTTGGCCATTTGCAAGGGTGCTTTGCTGAGGCCAGGTTTGCATCCGCCAACCAAAGGGGAGGAGGAGAGGTTTGTGTGTGTGGTGGGGAAGCCTCTGACCTACGACAGAGAGGGTGCCATCCATCACCAGAGTGACCAG
Source organism: Corvus hawaiiensis (assembly GCF_020740725.1). Classification (NCBI taxonomy): domain Eukaryota; kingdom Metazoa; phylum Chordata; class Aves; order Passeriformes; family Corvidae; genus Corvus; species Corvus hawaiiensis. The sequence continues at coordinate 48,710,075 of NC_063216.1, forward strand.
GACAAACCAACTTTTGTTTAGCAACAGACTGGATTTTGAGCCAGATAAGGGAAAAGACCGATGAGAAACGGATCCTCTGAATGCATTCATCCCTTCTGACAGGGCATACCTGGCTCAAGTACAGAGATCTAAGAGGCAGCTGTCGTGTCTTAGAAGGTGTCATAAACTGTCAAAGACCCTTGAAGTGCCCCCAGACTCATTTCTGGGGCCTTCTACCAGAGAATGATCTACAGTTTTGAAAGTGGTTCATAATGAATTGCTATCCCTTTTGGAAAAATCAGTAACACCTTTCTGACTTGAGAAAAATGTACTCCAGAACCTTCATTGGAAAGTGAAAAAGCTGCAAACTCTTTCTAAAATAGCCTGAAGTTTAGATGTTTGAAATAAAAAGTAATGAGCTACTACTGTACACCAGAGCCTGTGTATAACACCATGTAGCACATGAGCCTTGAGGAGTCCAATTCTGTCCTTAGTGTTAAGATTTCTTTGCTTTTAGTGGTTGGATTCTGGTAGTTGTGAAAAGTAGCCAGGCTATTACTGGGTTGCCTCGTATTAAATGCAGTATTTAAGTGAAAGTGTGTGTGTTTTTCTCAAGATGGGTAAAAACATTTTACAGGACACCTCCTGAGCTGAAAGGGGCAAGATGATGGACATCTCTTTGAGCTCTCATGGAGGCGGGTCCATCATCTGGCAGATCACATCTTCTGGGAGCGTCCCATGTAATCCAAGAACTCAGTGACTGGCAGCTGAAGGTGAAGTGAATTTCCCTTTCACAAGACTCAAAATCAGCATATTTTTCCAAGCTTTCAGAATTTCAGTTTCAACATTTCTCTCTACTTCAGTAAAATCTAAAAAATTGATGAATGTTTTCACCATGGGATTTGCAGAAGCTATGAACAGAAGAACAAACTACACTAACCCTTTTTTAGTAACTTTCACTAGCTTTCCTCTCAGAATTACATTTTCCTTTGTCCTTTCATGCTTTTGCCTGTCACATACTGGGTTTACGTGAAGCCAGCTGTACTGAGGACAGATTCCTGCAGTCGGTTCTCGCACTACTGGACTTTATCAGGACAGCTCTGCTGCTTCAGACCCAAAGAGATTTGGCTCAATAAGAATTCCCACATGCTGCATATAAAACACCCAGGCTTTGAATGTATTCGTACCTGGTTTGTGCTGGTAGAGACAGGGAGCCACAATACCACACAGCCAGAGCTTCAGTCTCAACTCCTTTCATAAGGCTTTTTCCTCCAACTGCAGTAATGCCAATGCAAAATATCACAGGGATCAGCTGCTGTGCTCTGAGGCTGAGGGGTTTATTTGTTCCTGTTCACCTACCCGGGGTTACAATATAGGGCTCTTCATCTTAAGATCTCAAGCTTAAAGAGTTTGATAATGGAAGTTCGTTTATCATTCCCAGTTGCCTAATGCATAAAACAGAGGTTTTTTTCTAATCTTCATTTCTTTCCCCTGCTAATTCCCTGTGCTGATAATTTGCCATCCTACAGCCTGCCTGTGCTCCCTGTCATTGCCAGTTCCTGACTGAATACAGCCTATGTTTTTCAGAGCAAGGAGGATGTTTTGAATGGGTGGAGTTAAATCAGAATAATAGACCAAAGAGTATTTTCAGGCACCTCAATGTATTTGATATCCTTGTGTACAAGATTTCCCCACATAAAGTAATGCCCACCAACAGATTTCAAAATTTAACAGGACAGATATTTCCAAACTGATGAGCATCTGTTGGGACATTGCCAAAGACGTGACAATTAAATGTCCATGTGCCTCTAAATCTCAGGAAAAAACAGCTGCATTATGGAGCCTAGGGGAGCAGTGCTACGTCCAGTTTTACAGTTTTATTACAGGCCACAGGCATACTTGGACTAATCAGTGCTTGGAAAAAGAAGAGAAACCAGGCAATGAAGTGAGTGATGAGACCAAGCTGCCAGTCATTATATTCCATGATTTTAGGGAATAGCCTCGTGTTGAGAATTGTCCCACTTTTGTGCATAGCCTCATGCCTCAGGCAAGTTCCTACCTAGAAATTGGGTCCTGTAAATTCAAGATTTGAATTTTTTTGTCAACATACCTGTACTTGTGTGCTATCACTGCTGCATTAGAAGGAGATAGTCACATGTGAAATTTATCATAGAATTACGGAATAGTCTGAGTTGGAAGGGACCCAGAAGGATCATGAAGTCCAGCTCTTTAGCAAATGGTCAATATGGGGATTGAGCCTAAGACCCTGGTGTTATGAGCACCATACTCTGACCAACTCAGGTGGAACATCTGAGGCTTTCATAGACAATTAGGAGACTGTTGCCCAAGTGTAGAGATGAGATTCTCCTCACTGGCAGGAGAAGATAAAAATGTTCTCTTCTGATGGGGAAGGCAGCTCTGGATCTGCAGGAGAGCTAGGGCAGAGGGAGGTGCACTGAACCTCTCAGTGGGGGAGGACTCTGGCAAGAGCCAGATGGAAACTGAGAATTAGAAGGAAAAACCTCAGAGCAACTTTTGAGCTCATGTTACAGCAAAGAGTGCTACTCATTGAAGATTGTATTTGATGAAATTTACATGAAATACCCTTTTTCCTTCCTAATTATACAGCTGGCATAATGATTCAAGAAAATCCGTGGACTATTTATGAAGTGAATTTTGTGAAGGGAAAGCTATGAACTATATTTGATTTGTTTAATTTATTTGACAAGCTCTGAATCTGAGCCAGCTTGGGAGAAGAGGACTGCTGTGAGGGAAAGAGAGCACAAGGCCTTTATCTTCACAGAATTATTTCTGCCAGCAAAGAAAACCTTTGGCTCTTCAATTATTTCAGTCCCATCCTGGCATTTGTTTCCTATTGCCCAGTCCTGGATCATTTGACTTGTCATATAGGATCATGGTTGCTTTTTCCTCTTCTATCTAATGCTAAAAATGAGAATCTTGATGGCCCTCCTTAGTCAACAGCCTACAAAAAAGACATATTATGACAGGAAATTTTGAAACTTCACAGAATTGCCTAAAATCCAGTACCAGGGGAAACTGATACCAGACAGCTGGGGCACAAACTGGAAATTGGTCTTCCAAGGGTAACATGTCTTGGGACATGGCTGTTGCTATTAAAGAGAAGCACAAGAGGATTACGCATGTAGGGAGGGTGTGAATGCCAGCATAAACAGATAGAAAAAGACAGGAGTGGCCAACTGTTGGCTCAAGGGAAGATTTCCTTCCCTAATGATTCACTGTCGCTATTCAAAGGCAATAAAAAAGTCGGTAGAGAGCCACAGCTTTCTGCACTTACACAGAGAGACACAGCTTTCTTCTCTGACAGAGAGAAAAAATTTGCCACAGCTCCTTGTTCTTTTTGCCCTGATTTATCCCAGAATCCTCAAGATGCCACAAGAACTGATGCAGATTTCCTCTTATCACTGATTCATTCTCTCAATGTAAAGTGTGTTGATTTATGGATAAATACAATGCATTGGCTGTGCTGAGCCTACTGATCATGTTTGAACACAGTCATGGAAACAATGCTTCTTCTTAAAAGAAGTAGAATGGCAAAGTCAAGCACTCAAAAGGCTGAAATTGCTAGTACTGCTCAAAGTGATTCTTAGCTTTATTCAACCCATTTGTGGATTTTTCATATGATGGTATAGTCTTTAATTACGCGCTACACCAAATTTCTTACCTTCTAGCAGCCACGCTTGGAATGTGTTTATCTTCCAGACATGGATGGTTTGTTTGAAAGACTAGCTTTTTTCCAGGAAGATTTTTGGTGCCTGTATTTCAGCCATCAAGAGGGCAGCCTCTCTGCAGCACAGTTCATGCTTTTAAACTTTTCAAAATACAGTTGTTCAAAAACATCTAGCTACATTGCAGCTGCAGGGAGCAAAGTAAAATGAAACTTTTAAAACCCTCAGCTGCGTTTTAAGAGTTTCATGATGGCATCAGTGACAGCCATGCACAGTTGCCCTGTTCTCCTTATTGAAGTACTCCTCTGTTTCCTGGCTGTTTGGCACCAGAGGGGCACCTGTCTGACAGACAGACACACACCCACTTATGCATGTGTGCTGGTTCAGCTGGATCACATGCCACATGTGCATTTGCTTTGTGTAAAACAGACTGGGAATGAAAAATCACTGTAAAATCTACAACATCAATATATGTTTTTATTCATTTTTGAGTGCCTTGCTCCAATAGACCTTCATTGTTTTTCTTTCATTTCATTTTTGTTGTTCTTACTCCTCTAATTTTCCTTCCTGCTTTTCTTTTATTCATAAGTACTAATTAACTGTGCCTATGAGCCATAACGCTTTCCTAATGAACAAGCTATAAGCTTTGCGAAAGTACCTTAAAAAACATGGGAAAAACCACTTCCAGCTGAGCCAAATGCAGCACATCTCCTCATGTCAGTCAGGTTGAGAGCAGCTCCCTTTAGTAGCCCTTTGGAGAGTTGCCAGCGCTGCACAATTAAAATCAAGCCTGGAAGCAGCAAGAGCAGCAGTGCTCAGACGCAGCAGCCACGGGAGGGTGAGTACCTTGCTAGGAGAAACATGGGAGACTGTGCCAGGAGAGGGGCTTCCTGGGGGCCTCCTGAAGCTGTGCCTGCTCTGACTTGTGACATGGCCCTCCAACTCTACTAAAAATTCACCACATGTAAGAAAAAATAAAAATGTCTGAGGACAGAGTAGAGGGAAAATGTTTCAGGGAAGAGCCAGCTCAGCAGGAAGATGTGGAGCTACTGTAATAGGAGGTGCATGGGAGGTTCATGCAGGTTCACAGGAAAGACACTAAATTGAGAGAAAGGATTAGTCCTTTCTGGGAAAGGCAAAATGGGAGAAATGGGTTGATTTACTGCCTCCACAATAACAAAAAATGAGATTAATCTGTAACTCCATCCCTTCTTTTTCAGGCAGATACAAAAACAAAATAGCTCTTCAGAGCTTTTATGTTCTGCAACATAATAGACAGAAGACAGCACTGTGAAGAAATCATCTAATTCACACTATTTATTTTTTATGCCTTTTCAGTGAAAGACTCTTTATGTTAACATAAAAGTAATGGGAAAGAGAGATGAGAAATGGACCTCTATTTGAAGAAATTAAAATCTTTTAATATAATACCAAATGAAATTGTTGTTGTGAGTCATTGTGTAGCAGAGGCAAAAACAATGGATGTTTGATTTGCAGAAGTCCCTGCTTTTCATTCAAGGCAAATGAAGCAAATGCAGCTCTATTGCATGAAGGAGTTTTCTTCAACTGGCTTGAGCTATTATGCACTTCATTTAGACCAGACATGCCACAAGAATAAATGTTATGTGAAATAGGCATAGGCTGATGGAAAGCTGCAAAAGTGAAGCTGCATGGGCCTGAAAAATGCCTTTCCTAAATTTCTGCACTTCTTGCACATTGTTCACGGAACAGAGCCTGGGAGAAAGCCATAAACAGCATCTCTCGGGCTGTGCTTGCTCGTCTGTACAGAGGGCATCACGTGCAGCAGAAAGAACAGAAGGCAAGGGATAATGGCAGATAAAAAGGGATCAGGACCCTCTCTTTGGCTGTCAGACCAGTGTCTGACCTTTTCTACACCCCACTACTTGTTGAAATCATAGCAATTCTTCCTGTGCAAAAGCAAGTTTGCTAAACACAGAATGAATGAGAACCCTGCTTTCAGGCAGGGAGCTGTGCCGCCTATTGCCCTCACCAGCTGAGGGTTTCCAACAGCATATGCAACACACATATTTTCCTTCTGACTTTAACATCACTTTTCCTCAGTTAAAGACACCATGTGAAAACATGACAAATATGAATCTTTCATGATTCTTTGGTGCTTCTCTGGACTTCACACTACAGTCTTGTTCATGACACAAGGAAAAACAAGTTTAGAGCAACACTGATTTTTTCTCATAATGCTCTTTTATGTGTGAACATTAATGGAAGAAAAGCAAAGCAATGAATAGCTTTATAGAAAAGCTTCCACCAAAGGGAAATTAAAAGAGGAAGATGAGCTTAAGCGTGTGAGGTCACACCAAGAGGTACACTGTGGCTTTCTATTTCATTGGTACACTGTGCAGGAAAAGGCAACATTAAACCTGGTGTAGAAAATAAACACACAGAGAGGAATATCCATTCAGAACAACCTGACTGCTAGCCTCATAATTATATTTGTAGCCTGTAACTTTTTTCTATATTTTCTTCAAGAAATATATACAAAAACAAATAGAATAAATAAACAAGAATTTCAAATAAGAACTAGTCTTGACCAAAGGAAAAAAAGGAAAAAAGCACCAGCAGAAAAACTGACATAATGAACAGCAATAAAACCAATAAAACAGGCTTAGCACAGTGCAGTGTGCCCAAAAGCTCAGACTTTGGATGCAAATTGAGGTAAAAGTAAAGTCTGGCTTTTTGCTTTCCAAACTGTTCTACACCCTTTACTTGTAAAACTTGCACTCATGAGCATAACTCTTGATATTTCACATTCTTATTTAAGAGGGCTTTTTATCCTAAGGCATTAAAATTACAATATTCCTCCTGGAGTCTCTCAAGTTGTTTAATAATTCTGTGGTTTAATTATTGAAATTATTGCAATTTACATTCAGCAAGTCCAGCAGCATGTTGGGGATTTGAAGGGTACGATATATATGTATTCTCAGCAGTAGAAGAAATATAAACAGTCTTCAGTCATGGCTTCTCCACGTAGAATAATGATGGGAGGAGAGGCTTTTTGGAGGTTCAACAACACAATAGGATTTGGGACCCAAATCACTATAGCCGATCTTCTTCTCTTCTACCCTATGAGGTGATATATCTCCAGCACATCAATTTCACTACTGAATTTTCACAGTGGGTACATGCAGACCACAAAAACCTGGGAAGGATAGAGTTGCACAACCCTTAGCTGATGCTGAAACCAGTTTGTGGTGCATCTCCCCTACCAACAGGGCTTAATCCTTTAGTTTAACTGTACCTCAAGAGAAAACTTGGTGCCTCTACACACTCCCTAAGAACACAGTGGATGAGCATTAGAAGGAAAAATCCTGGTTCAAATATCTTTCTCATCCTTACAGCACAAGCCAGTGCCCTACAACTTCCCGGGCAGTAGGTCCTAACTGCCTCTGAAAATTCAACTTTGAATGACCTGATTAGATCATTGGATTATTGTCTGCTTTGAGAAAAATGTGGAAGAATATGGTAGAATACAAAAATACAAAACTTGATCTCTCTTCAGCTGCTGGGAGCAAGTTTCATAACTAGTTTATAACTGCATAAATGCTGGATTGATTGCTACAGGAGCAATCTCCAGCAGGAGTTTCTGACTTCTGTAAAGTCCCGTACTAAACCCGAGGTAAACAAAACACGGTGTTATCTGAGCATTCCCTTGCCTTAATATTATTTGTCCTTGTAGCAGTCAATCTTGGTGTGCACACTGGCTTTTTTACTTGGGTGTGTATCACAATCTTTCCCTCTCATCTCACTTCTTCTTCCTCCTGTGGAAATAAAACCCAGACTCAGGGGGAAAGGAACATGCAGCAGCTTACAGGCAGACCTCCAATCTAAATGGTCAAATCCCAAACTACTAGGTGTGGTGGTCCTCTGCTGGAAAACCTGTTAAATAATTTTCTTATGGAAATCACTGAGGTCTCCACTTGCATTGTAACACAAAGTCCACATTCCCAGGGTAGATTCCCCTGTCTATCTCCAAAAAAAGTGAAGGAAGAGGGTTGATGAAAAACTGAAACCTGCTGGACACAAAGAGTATGGGTTGTCCAATGTGTTGTAGGCACAGTAGGAATCCATGCATAGACATAAATTATCAGAGAGAGAAAATACCTCAGCATCAAAGCCATGTTCAGTGCGTGGGAGAGCCTCAATATAGCTCAAATATAGCACAGTGAACAGATGTCTTTACTACCGTGAGTGTACTCAGACCTCCCTGGATTTACAGCAACAGCACAGAATTACAGTCTCTTTCATTCAAAAATTATAGCAAAAAATCTATTTTGCCAGTCACCTTTTATGTAAGACCAGGAGGCTACAACACTCACCTACAATAAGAAACATGCACTAAAGACAAAAAGAAACAGGAGAAATTAATGGAGGAAAGATGCAATTTCCATTTTTCCTCTTGAAGCCAGACTTCATTATGTGGAGAATGCAAAATTCCTTGTAGCCAAACTCAGGAGGTGTAGTCTGGATGGTAAGACTTCAATAAGTGGATGTGCCTCAAAAGTGGGGTGTGCCTCAAAACTCACTTGAACTCGTCAGGAAGAATTTTTTCTGTGAAAGGGTGATTAAGCGTTGGAAAAGGCTGCCCATGGAAGTGGTGAAGTGACCATCCCTGGAGGTATTCAAGAAATGACTGGATGTGGCACTCAGTGCTATGGTTTAGTTGACACAGTGGTGTTCTGTCAAAGGTTGGACTTGATCATCTTGGGAGTTCTTTTCCAACCTTAATAATTCCATGATTCTATGATTCTATGTCAAATATCTAGAAAGTATTGCTCCACATCTACCCCTCTGGCTTTGAAGAAGCTCTCCAGAGTCACAGATGATAAATACACACAGCAACAATTAATATGAATATAAAACAAGGTAGCAGGAGAAGCAGCTATAATGTGAAATCCCTCCTAGCACCCTTCCTCTCAGACATTGTAGGAGAAGTTATTTAAAATGAGTGGTTTACTTCAAGTTTTGTTGAAAATTTTATCTGAAACCTCACTGAGTATGGCTACTGTGGACACATCGGGCTTTTTCCACTTTGCCTCAATTCACTGGACTCTTGAATGGACAAACTTAATGGAAAAAGTTTCCAATAAAACCCATGGGTGATTTAGTATACAAAGCTACTATTAATGAACCCTTAAGAACAGGACTAACATGAATTCTTTATGATGATGCCATTTAAAACAATTTTATTTCCTATTTTAAAGCTGAGTTTCTGGAAAACAATATTGAGGTATGAAATGTCTCCATTTTATGATGATTCTGGAGTTATACAATAAGATTTTTCTGACAGATTTACAGGTTTTAATTAAAATCAAAAGTTCAGACAAAAGTCATAGTTATAAGAAAAGGTTATATTTTCATTAATATTTTCGTAGAGGCATCTGAAGCAGTCATTTTGCCCAGAAGAATAGGTCAAGTCTCTGAATATTTGATTTCAGTGTAAGTGGAACAAAAATATTGATTTAAATACAAAGTATTAAGTATATCAACCAGATAATGCCCTGAAGAAATAGACTGGTGGGGGCCAACAGCAAAACAAAAGAACTAATTTTGGTCTTTTTATTAGACTGTTGGCAACAAATATATGAAATTCTGACTGAGTGCCTGAAGTCAGCTCTCAGACAATTTCTTTTTGCAATGTAAATAAAAATATGTGATTAATGTAGCATTTCCTGAATGGATACTAAAATTACTTCATCTTTTTGATTAATCTCTTAGGCATACACTACAGTTTGCATTGAAAAAAAGATCACATACAAGTATACTGAGCCAAGAATACATCCCTCCTAGTTAAAATGCATGCTCTGCTCTGTGTGCATCCATTGGTTTTAACCCATTCCAAAGAGAGGAGAATGGTTCTAAACTGCACTGTAGCAAAAACATCCAGCCTCTTTCTCCCCTTGCCTACCATTACTTGTCACACCTCTAAAAATGCATATGGGACTGTGGGTGAAATTTAGTCTTCAACTGAATACGAGTATAATCACAGGACTCTCACTTTTTGCTACATGAATTGGTTTTCTAGTCTCTATTTATGCATGATAAACAATATAAATTTAAGATTAGTTTTATCCATTTTTTTGCAGTATAGGTGGAATTTGAAGACCTTTTTAAAGAAGCCAGTCACCAGGTACACAAGTACTTTCCAAAAGTGCTACATTGATCCCTGAAGCACTGCAAGTACAGCAGTCTGACCCAGGCAGCTGGAGGCAGCTGCCAAATTTCTCTCAGCGAGGCTGACTGTAGGCTTGAGTGTCTTATCTCTGTGTTGTGCACTATTACATAACCATGCCCATCATCACATGTGGCTGGACCTGGTTCTCACAGTTTCCTCCCCCAGTGGCACCTCATTCCAGTAAATCTCAGCCACTGAGGATGCAGCTCTGCGGCTCAGGACTGCTCTTGTTTTTCCTGTCACCCCATGAGACATCCCATATACAGGAAACTTGATTTATCTTTCCTGTCTCTGTATGGAGACCAATAATTATATTCAGACAGAGCAGATGACAGCATGTGGATGTGATCCAGAGATGGCAGGAGAGGGAGAACTGCCTGCTCTTTTGTTGTGGTTTCTAAATTCCAGTTCATCACTGAAATGACTTCCTAAGTTCTAGCAGTACTTAATCCCTGGCTGGAATGCAGCTTAAATTCCAGATATTAGTTTTTGTTAGGGTAGGTTAATGAGCTCTTAAGTACCTCTGATTTTCGTCTCCCCAAAGTGCTCATTGGAGATTTTTAAACTGTCTTGGCAAGTTTGGTGAGTTTGGCAGCCTCCTATAGTGTTTCCATACAACATCTTTTTCACCACAACATTTTGATATTTAACATCAAGATTTACTTGTCAGGGAGCATAGTATCACACAGTCATTTAGGTTGAAAAAGACCATTGAGATAATTGAGTTTATTGTATGAGACCATAAGATGAGAAATTAAATAACGTATGAAGTTTAAAGCATATTTGATTGCATTCAGTCTTAAAAGCCTCAGGACTAGTGTGAAGCCCATGTTTTAAATACCTCTCTTGGTTCACACCATGCATAATGCTTCAGCTGACACATATCATGGGGCAGTGTGCCTTTAATCTAAGCAGGGTGTTGAGCTTGTCTCCCACACTGAGACACCACTGTGTTTCTTCAGGTGGGGTTAGCTCCCAGCACCACCTCCAGCAGATGCCCACACCCAGCTGCAGGGCAGGACAGCAGACCATGTGTTAGCAGAGATCAGGCAAGCACCACAGAGCTGTAGTGCTGGCTCTGCATCCCAGACCATCATCTTCACTGGCAAGAGCAGCCAGCTGGCACGGACACAGTCTTCTGACTGAAACCTATCTGACTGCACAGTGCCACATGGATGTGGATGTGGATGTGGATGTGGATGTGGATGTGGATGTGGATGTGGATGTGGATGTGGATGTGTTGATCTGGGCTGGGACTGGCTGGGGTGTTTCTGAATAAGTGCTCCTGGATTCAGGAGATGGTCCAAGAAGGAGCAGTTATGCTCAGTCAAGAGCTCAGTTTGGAGTGCTCTTGACAAGTGGAAGCGTGAGTTGTTACAAGCAATCCATTATCACCCTTGACTTGTTTGGCTCCTCTCTGTATCTCCCTTGGGGACACTGCAAAAGCCAACGCTGTATTTACACAGCTCTGTTCCTCCTTGGCAGTCTCCTTAACCTTTTGGAAACTGAGTGTGGCACAAAAATAGCACACTGCAGGCACAGGTCTAGTAACCCTAACTCTGCCTATCCATAAAACAAGCAGTATAACAAATGGAAGCTTTGTCTTCAGTCCCTCTTTTTGAAAATAGTACTGGAAAGATACATTCTGTTTCATTTAAACAACAGGCAGATGCCATGAACCAACCCAGAAAAAGACAGTACTTTACCGGGGTTCTCTGCTAGCATCAGAAAAAACTACACTTTTTTATAATCAGAGTTTGTTGTTCAGTGCCTTGCAAAAGGTTGGTAGGGAGCCTCAGGAACCATAGAAAAGACCAAGAAAACCTTTTTCTTCTCACCCCTTCCCCTCCATTTGAAGGTTTGGTTTCATCACCATGAGCCCCTTTCAGACTTGGATGGCTGTAGCAGTTTTCCCACAAGGCATGCCAAAGGCAGACACACAATCTTCTGTGGCTGGAGTGTACAGAAGTTAAAATCTGTCCTCTGGCCTGGGAGGTAGGGATTCAAAATAATTTCTCAACATTTCCAGGTCAATGTCCTAGTTGTTTTCTAACTGTTCTCTTCTCCTTTCATTTAATAAAGCTTAAATTACTCTGTTAGAAATGGGAAGCAGTTAACAAGAGGCGAGGAACCTCTTTCTCTGCCCTGTTCATTAGGGTGGCTCATAGTTCAGTGATCAGATGAGATATGGAAACTGAATTCCCTCAGAGGAAACCGGGAGTAATCCAGAGATCTCATGTGCTGTGTGACTCCTCTCACCTCAGAGCAATTGAATTAAAAAAAAAAAAAAGAAAAAGAAAACAAGGTCGTCTTTGCATTCTAACCCACCCTGGCTAGAGTTTTTCTCCAGTCAGATGATTCATTACACCCAGACCAGGCCTGAAACTGAATATATTTGTTCAAGTCTTCTTTGCAAGAGCAAATTTCTCACTAAGACATCTCCATATGCTTAGTGCTGTAATATAGTAATTATTGAAAAATCTCACTGAAGGAAAGTCATTCATGAGGGTATTTTTAGAAGAGCATCCTGCTGTCCTCATGCTATCCTCAATTATTTTAGGTCTGAGGATTGTGAGACAGGCTAAGGACCCTCTGCTTTCTGACAGAACAGTTCTGCTTAATTAAAATAACATAATTTGGAAGAGCAGACACAGATCAAATAGTATAAAAATAAACCAAACCACAAAACAATAGAGTAGGCTCATATTTGTCACCAGATCTAATTTTTACCTCTTACCCTTCACCAACACATAGTTTACCCATTTGAAGTGTTTTGGCATTGTTGTTATATGTAATGCTATCAGATCACTTCATGAGCAGTTTTCACATTGCAGAGTATAATAAACAGCTCCCAAAACATACCAGAGACACCTTCTCTGTACATTATTTTCATGTCAAAATTAATTCTTGCAAAAATAAATTGTGAAGGGAGACTTACAGAAATTTTTCTGAAATATTACGCTGTAAAAACTGAAACCTTATTTCCTTAAACTATCTGCAAGATTGAAAAAAAATGAGTATTTTTTCTAGATGGAGAATCTGCAACATTGACCAAAAACACCTAAGCAATTCCATAGCCATTTCTTTGACTTTTTGAAAGTTATTTTCAACCCTCATATTACAATTTCTTTAGCATACTATTGAAGGAGTAAATTTCATTCCTGAGTTATTCTCCACAACTCAGAATTTTTAATGGTCTCAGTGGGAGCAGGTTTGCTCTCAAGTAATGTATTGCTGTGCCAACACAAAATATATTTGGATGTCAGTCTTGTAAAATGTGAGAAATGAAGCTAGAAAACTTCTATGTGCTACCAAACTTTTTCCAGTCAGATCACCAGACCTGTCAAACTGTTAAACAAATGTCACCGCGTGTGATACCCCTGTGAGTATCAATAGGATGGAGAACGTATTTCTTAAGGGCTTCAGATAATGCTGGGAGGCTTCAAGCTGTCCAGGAGCTATTAGACTAGGTTACCTTTCAGCAGAAGCATCTCATCATATGCAGAGCAGCTCCTGAACCTCTTCAGCCTACAGAATGGCATGTTCACACATAAGGAGCTTTGTTTTGGTTGTGTGGGCTGACAGTCAGGAGGTAAACACACACGGTTCCCTTGTTGCCATAGAGGTGGCATGACCACGAGAGGGGCTGGTGAGTAAACAGTACACAGCCATCTCATTTTAACCTGCTTGAGTATGTGCAAATCACCACCCACACTCACAGAGTAAAGGGAAAAAGAAGAAAAATAGCACTTCTAGTGTGAGATCCTTAGTTATTTCCCATCTGGTAGGAAATGCCTAGCACCATGAAAGACCTGATGGCAGCAGAGGAGGAGGAAACTCTCCATCACTCTCCATCACTCCCGGGCAACTTGCTGTTTGCTCTTACAGTGAGTTAAATCAGCATGCAGGTTGGACTGCATTTTTTCTGGTATATCGTGACATAAACTACTGAAAAAAGCAATCGAGAGCCATTACATAATAGAAGGATTGATCTAATGGAAGAGTCTTTGTCAAAAATTGTGGTTATTAATTCTTGTACTCCCACATGTGTATCGGCTGTGCGAGACATGTTCATTCAAAATCCCAGTCCTGTCCAGCCAAAGATGTGCTCATCTCCTGTGATTTATTTTAGCTGCTTTGTGTCGGTATTAAACAAGCTCCTTGTTTAACACTGTTGGAGCCAGTGAAGATATGATAAAGAGAAAGCCAGTTTTTCCCCAATAAGCTGTCATTACCTAAAAAGCTGTAAATGTTGGGCTATTGCTTTCATACAATATGAGATACTGTAACATAGACTTTATTTCATTAGGTGATATTTAGCTCTTCCTCTAGCTTCTGTAAGTGCATTTGTCAGGTTACAATTTACAATTTCTATTTTTTGTGAAGTCAGTTCATTGCACTTCACTTAAATCTTTAAATTAATGGAGTTGCTCTTCTGAAACTTTGCTACTTTAGAAGTTGTCTTTATTCCTGAAGCCTGAGGATACCCAGGTAATTTTATTTTTAAACCTTCAAACTCTGAAAATGAGTCATTTCATACACCCTCTTCTGTCTCATGTAACACATATTAGCTTCTTAAGGGAATAATCCTGAAAAGGATATCTCCTTGTATCATCCAGAATACATTTCCCACATTTGTTTATGCCAATGTTGTGGGAATTAAATTTTAATGTGGGATATATGTCTAGTCTAAACATGACTAAGAAATAGTACACATTTCCATACCCACAAAATACATAAGGTATTTCCTCTTTGACATAAAAAACATGCCTGAGAAAAAAATGGCATGAAATACCAAATGCAAACTTTACAGACCCAAAAATTAGTTGGGTACATTATTTTTTTGAAAGAGTAAGTTACATTAGCTAGTAATGAGAAGTTACCCTTGAGCTGACAGCTGCTAATCAGTACAAAACTAATATTATTTTTCCTTTTTTTTATCTTTGTAAGAAAAGAGACAAGGCTCTATCTTCTGGACCCTTAAAAATAGCAGCTGTTATATGAGCAGGTTTCACAATAATACTTCAGGTATTAGAATTCCCAATAGGGACTTCTAGCACTGAAAGGGAAAGAAATGTACTTTCCATCTACCTTTCTGCGTCGCCAGGGAGTGTAATCAAGTACAGCATTTCCAAAGTGGGTAGGCTTTTTGGTTGGTGTTTTTGGTTTTTGGGTTTTTTTCCCTTTTTGAGTTTTGCTCTGTCCTTTGAGAACTGTGTATCTTTTCAGGTGAAAATAAAACAAAATTCACATTGCTGTGCTTGAGTGATGGTGAAGGATAAGAAATGTCCATTTATGTTGAGTAGGATTCAGAAGCTTGAATGGGAGCTGGGCAGAGCCAATCAGTTTAAAGCTCCAGGCACATACCAGGGGTGGAAGTTATGGTTATGTTGCTACAGTGTGGTCTGGAGACTGTTTTTTGCTGCAGCCAGATGATACCAGAATGTGACAGCAAAATTCACTTCCTCCCCAGCAGCCTGGCTACAGGCAGGCTGCCATTGCCAGCTCCATTTGATGCTGTCCTGGGACAATATCAGTCACCATATCTACACCAAAACCATGCCAGGAGCATTGTCTAACAGCACGTCCTCCTTGCTGGTATTTTAGTAAAGCAGATTTATAGATGCAGTCCTACAGACCCGAGCTACCTACTGGCCCTAAGCTGTTCCCATGGTAATGTAAACCCTACTGCCTGAAACCAGCACAGCATCTTACTGGGAGTTCTACTAGGTGATAGGGTGGGAAAATGTCAAGCAAGGAGAGTTGTGAGACCTCTTTGTTTTCTATTCTAAATTCTTTAGCAAAGGAATCTCGTCTCTTTACAAAATATCACCTATCCAACCCAATACGCATAAAAAATCACATGATAGAAGTATGGGGTATGTCTGGAAAAGTTAATTCTGCCACAGAAACAGTAGGATTTGGAGAGAGATGACTTATTCAGAAACCATTTCTTTCCACTTATGTATTTCCTGTCTCAGTCCACAATTCCTGTTGCTAGCAAAAGAGGCATCAAGAATGTTTCACCAAAAAAAGAAGATTGACTTTCAATTTCTATTTCTTTTGTGGCCTACGAACAACACATTTCTTTTAAAAGAAGCTTATTTTTACTTGAGCTCCTTGAATTGCATAAATTGCTTTCTTACAAAGGAAACCACAACACTTTTGATCATTTAAGGTAGTTATTTGTGTGAAGATCAAGATAAACTCAAAAGTTACATTTTGAGATATTGAGGTTACAGCCATTGTTGGGCATCTGCTGTAAGCAATTTGGCTAAGTGCAGAAAATGTTTCTATAGCCTTACTGAAGAGGGGATGCCGTGTGGCACTGAGAGAGCACTGCTAGAAGAATAACAGGTGTGAGAATTAGCTATTTTGAAAAGTGTTGCAAATTATGAAATGACAAAGTGCACTGGACAAACTTTTTGCTTGGTACAATACAGTCAAAATCAAAATTTGAGTTCTCTTAATCCATAGGAAAAAACTAGAGTCAAAACATTTTATTCAATATTTTCAATACTGCATTTAAAAAGTATGTTTAATTAAATATAATTACATGCAACTATTCAAAAGATATTTTGATTGCTCTACACTGGACAACTCATTTTCAAATGGATAATTATTTTTCAAGGCAGAGGGAGAAAAGATAACTTATAAGAAAAAGAGAAGAAACTTCTCTATGTTAAAGGATTGTTCTTTCTTCTGTTTTGCCATTGATTAAAAAGAAAATAAAATTTTACAATACTGGGACTGATAATGAACCTAAGTCTGTCACTCTTAGTCATGCTATTTCCCAGAGTAATGAAGGAGAGCAACACCTGGTAGTTAATCAAGACCTACCTTGTTTTGTTCATGCAAAACTCCATTGAATTTTACTCAGATCTGTGGCAAAAATAATTAAAGATCACATCCTGAGATATATTCCTGATATCATCTACTTTAAAGTAAGTGCAAAGAAACACATAATTTTTATTTATGCATATTTTTAGTATATCTGTGTACTTACTTAAATCATACAGTCTTAATTAGAGTTCCTTGAAAATGAAAGAATTAGGATCTTTTGACCACGAATGCAAGTTGCAATATAAAGTAAGAGGGTAAATAAATTAGTATCTAGATAAACTTCTTGATTAAATGAATCTTGCTAAAAGCACCAGATGTGAAAAAGACAAAAGACTAATTGTCAGCATCAGTGATGCTAATTGAGTGATTGACTTGCTGATTACAATGAACCACTGCCATTAGAGTTTTGTGAGAATTGTTTGCTCTTGAATTATTCTCACATGTTGAAAGTGCTGTTTGGTGGCATATTTTATATGCAATTATTTTGTTTATTGATATAGAACCCATTTGCCCCAGGAAGACATCCTTTATTGTAAGTTGGGATTTTTGTAATAGGCAAGTAATTTTTCCATAAACAATATTGACTAGACTAATACTGGTGGGGTTTATTTTTAAAGTTCTACACAATGTCTAATTTGTCTTCATTCGTCATCATTTTTGATCCACGAACTTCTTCTAATTGCCACTGAATGTCATTTGCAATCTCATAGAAATTTATAAATAATAAGTGAAAAATCAGAAGCTCTTCAGCTAGTGGAAGTTGTGAAATGTTCAAGACATAGCACAGGTTCACTGAATGACATATGACTGAATACTCATAACAGAAAATCCCTCTAATTAGACCTAGATGAGCTGTGGGAATATAATCAACAACCTCCCATTCCTAACAATACTTAGTTTGAAAGACCTTCCAAATATCTGACTTTGTCATGTCATGCATTTAATTTATGTAATTGGAACAGAAAAAAACCATGAATAATTATCAAGAGACTTACTGGATGTGGCTGTCATGTTCTTAATGGTACTAAAAAAATGCAATTGAAAGCCCTTAATATTTTCAATAATTGGAAAACAGCATGTCTTTGCTTGCAGATTTTGTCTTGTCTTCTGTGTTGGTGCTGTGTAAATACCTGGGAGTAAAATCCTGAAGAGAAAGAGAGGGGAGGATTGCTGCTTTACTGCCTCTGTGTTTCTGAAATCCATTTTGTCACATCTTAGTATATAAGGACTTTTGTGCTCCATAAAGCTCATACTGGCAGGTGTCTCCTGTGTAAGAACTAGACGGATGATCAGGAGGAGACTGAAGTCTGCAAGACCCAGTCAGAACAGTAGCAAACTCTGAGGTGACATTTTTTCCTGCAGCATTTTTACACCTGAACTACATTCACAAGAGTTTCTAGTTCTCCACCCCATTACCAGCTGTCATAGCTCAACTCCTCGTTACACACATCTGGGGGGAGAAGAAGGTTTGAACCAAACATTTTTGAGGAGCAGTCAATTGTAATAAAGAAGAGGCAAGGAGTAATGGCAGGAACCTGAAGCAACCTATTCTCCCAAAAATGTTTGTCTCCTCTTTGTATACATCTTTTCAAGCAATAAGATAGATTTGATGGACTTAGCTCAAGGTTTCACTTTGCACCTCTGCAACACTCACTTGGCTAGCCTTGCTCAGGCTCAGAGAATCCTGAAGGAGCCAGCTAAAGAGCTGTGTGCAAAGAGACTCTGCAGGCAAGACATGTATAAATTCAGAATGCGTCTTCCCACTGGAGAAAGCAGTGGCTGCTTGTTTTATAAGGACAAAAGTGCTAGTGAATTTCTTATTCAGGCTAATCACAGCACTTTGTGTCAGTCATGGAAGACTGCTTGGGGTTGATCCAAAATAACACCTTCCCACCTACTCAGCATTTAAGTTTACTGTGTGCTGTGCGTAGGAGTACAAAATAAACAGGTATTAAGTGAGTGTTTTAATGACTCTGGGATCTCTAACAGACAGAAACCAAAGGAATCCATCACTGTCTTTGCATGCGGTGTCACGTATGTGCCAAACAGAAACACTCTGGAGTCATCAAAATGTTCTTTCCTTTTTATGTAACTGAATGTGCTGAGGCAATTTCCTCAAAAGTAATTTTTAGGAGGAGGTGTTAATTGTTATGTCGACATGTGAAAGCTTCAATATTATGCAAAAATGTTGATTTAATAGCCACATTATTCATCACTCACAAAGGGGTCTGATGAGTTTACTGACATGCAGAGAAAGATTTCCATTTTCTTCCAAGAGCTAAGCATCATTATTGCTAAGCTAATGAATACTTTGAGAAAATGGCTACCAATGACAACTGGAGGATTTCTGAAGCTGACGTCTGTTCTTGACAGAAATCAATTACTTGTAAGGCAATTATGGTAAATAAAAAAATACTGAATTCAGAAAATTGAGGTATTGTTAGCCTGACATGGCCCACACAACTGGAACATTTGATTCAAGGAAGTAATACACAATAAAAGAAATTACCCTTCTGTGAAGCCATTGTTACTATGTGTACAGTTTCTACAATGCTAATCAATTGCTAAGGAATTAAATGAAAAATACTGTGCTTTTTACAAAGGGATACCTTCATCAGTATTCCACCAGAGACTTTCTGGAAATAACTAGGTGGGTCTGAATCAAAGCCTAATTCTGAATATCACCAAATTTTGGCTGAAGACAACTGTGAATTTTCTCTCTTCTCCTCTGGGAACAATCATGTCTGTCTTTGCATTTTGGAGCTGTCTTCTCTGTTTTCAAGTCAGTTTAATAAGCTTCTGAAAACTGAAGATAAAATGGGTTGCAGAGCTGTCTCATCAAGAAGCGACCTTGGTCAATTTAGTTCATTAAGACCCTATCAAACTTTCATTATTGCTGTTCTCAGTGCCAGTATAATAGAGTGGGAATTGTTGGTATCATAAAGCCTTGTTGACAAGTGCGTGGTGTGGATCGTGTTACGATTTAGAATTATATATGAAGTGTAAGGCCATTGAAATTTTAATTATATTAGGTCACAAGAGAGGAAATAGTCCTCGTCTCCATGGTAATTGGAGAGAACTTTAGAGAGAATCCAAAGAAGTCCAAATTTGCGAAATTGAACGCAAAAGAAGTAACTTTTGTGCCTTACTCGTTATGACTGGCTTGTATTAAAGCAAGACTGAGAAAGGAAACCAAAGAAAAACATGGAACTAGGTCAGGTATCATACCTGTGCCTTGTTATTTCAATATTTTCCTTGAGTAATGTAATCCTGCCCGTGAGTCAACCAAAAACCAGCGTTTGGGTAACCTTTGCTGTTGCAGTGGGGATCCTGCAACACGCATATACCAAACCAGGAGTCCCGTGGAAAGGAAATATATATGGACAGACAGATTCTTGATAGCTGTTTCAGAGATGTTTATTTCTCCAGCCGCATGGCCGGAGCTCTGCTGAGGACTGTTCCAGTCACGGGACCAAGGGTCCTTCTCCCCGCGCAGGGAACACAAACCAACCAATGGGAACGAGGCTGAGCAGGGACAGGAAACCCCGTGCCTGTGCCCTCAGGGCCCCCTCTCCCAGGGCTACACGGCAGGGGAGGGACCCCAACACCTCACCCGTTTTATTTTAATAAAAGGAGAATGAAAACAACTGGATAAACATAACAAGAACAGTTTCAAAACAAAACAAGCCACCCTCCTGAGTCTTTAAATGTCCAAACAGATTCTCTGGAACATCTTAGGGCTGACAGAAGGGAGACAGAATTCTCTGAGCATGCTTTGTGGGGAAACTGAGGCAGGAGAGGGTTTAACTTCTTCCCTCCCCCTTTTCATCCCCCACTCGGCATTGGAAAGGGATTTTTGGGGAAACAATTGGCAAAAGCATGGTTTTGTGAGGGAAACCATGGATGAAAAAACGGATTGGGAATACACTGGGGGTAATAGGACATAGGGTAAAAGGGAAAGGTGGGATTAGGAAAGGGAAACTGTAGGGGGGGCTTACAATGGAGATACTGTCTAACATGACTACAATTTTTTGCATATATACTGCCTTTTACAGGAACACCATCAGGCCCAGTGACCTGCGATGCTTGTAACCCTTTTCTCCCTAGTACAATATTAAATTCCACCACTTCTCCATCTCCCAAGCTTGGGATGCATTTTTCAGGGTTATTCTTTTTAATAGCAGTTCTATGCACGAATATGTCTTGCTGGTTGTCACACCTTGTTATAAAACCATAATTTTGCTTAACATTATACCATTTTACTATCCCTAAGGTCTTAGTTGCTATGATCTTTTCCTTTTTCCGAGTGGCTGCTGTTTTCTGTCTCGCTGCGTCTTTGCTCTCTCCTTCGGTCGCTCCCGTGTTGGAATTGTCGGGGCTGCTCGTGCCTGCGCGCTCTTCCCGGGGTCGCGTTCGGGGCTGCGCGGGCCGGGCCGGGCCGTGCCGCTCAGTTCTCCGTGCGTCGCCTCCTCTGGTCGCAGCTTCGCTGCCGCTGCCGGGCGCTGCACACACGTCTCGGCCGGGCCCCCGAGCGACGACTCCCCCGCGCCCCGCTCCAGCGCGCGTCTCGGCCGGGCGCGGCTCCGTTCCACCGCCATCGCCGCCAGCCGCCGCCCGCGTGCCGCCCCTCTCGGTCGGGCGTTCACGGGGCTCGCTCCACCACGCACTGCACAGGACCGGGCGGGCACCGCCGGGTCCCGCCGCTCCCACCGCGCCTCGCTCCGCCACCGACACTGCGGCTCGCGTGGCTCCGCCCGCGCGCGGGAACTGCCTCGCTGCTGCTCTCAGAGCGCTCGGTGCACATGGCCTGGGCCGCACGGTCCCTGCGCCAGGATTCCCTTCGCCAGGACACAGCTGACATTGCTCAACAGTCTCGGTAACTAAATAATATTCACGAAAATATTCTTCCATCGGCATATATTTTGACTCTAGTATTAACTGTGTCCAAACGGTTTTCCAAAAGCCCTTGGTAAGAATTAAATCCCAAGAAACATAGAAAAAGTTCTTAAACAACCATGCCAGGAAGTGTTTCAGTTCTTTTTGAGCTTGAATCAAGCTAAAATTCACAAATCGTTGTTCAAGAATCATTTTAAGTTTAAGATAAATGTCCATATGCGGCTCTGAGAGCCAAGAGTCTTCCCACGGTTCCTCCATAGTTTAGATATGGAATAGCAAAGCAAAACCAAGAAGAGGAATCCAAAGTTTCCAGGGTTTACTCACACAAATCAGTCGCTTAGGGATCGGGGATCGTTCTGCTCACAAATCTCCACCATTTGTTGCAGTGGGGATCCTGCAACACGCATATATCAAACCAGGAGTCCCGTGGAAAGGAAATATATATACGGACAGACAGATTCTTGATAGCTGTTTCAGAGATGTTTATTTCTCCAGCCGCATGGCCGGAGCTCTGCTGAGGACTGTTCCAGTCACGGGACCAAGGGTCCTTCTGCCCGCGCAGGGAACACAAACCAACCAATGGGAACGAGGCTGAGCAGGGACAGGAAACCCCGTGCCTGTGCCCTCAGGGCCCCCTCTCCCAGGGCTACACGGCAGGGGAGGGACCCCAACACTTTGCCAATGCCTCAAGGTTGGATACCATTTGTTTGACTCATTTAAGTCCAGAAAAGCCATTTTCAACCTGCTTGGTTGGTTTACTGGTAGACAGTTGGCCAATACCAAAAAATGTTTATTCAGGTCTTTCACGATTCCTCATGGATCCCACAGAGGAATGGGGTGTGTGGACTAAATTTCTCCCTGGGACACCCTATGAATCTCAAGAACTGGAAATCATTGGCTCAGTAAGAATGGATTTTTGCAAAATATTTGATTCTCCTGGGTCAAACTCTAGATAAATATAACATCTTTCATCATCTGGAGCCCAAAGTGAGGTTTCTAGATTCCTTGAGCTATCACACGGATAAAATCAGGAGCCTAAGAATGGTTGACAATGTATTCTTTACAAAGCATTGCAAGACTCCTATCTAGTTTGTATGTGAGACTTTTCAGGATATTTTTTATGTTAGCTTGATCTTTCTCCACAGAGCATTTTTATTCCAGATTGTGCAGGATCTCACCACAGAGAAATAACAGCCAGAGAAACATAGAGTAATTTAGATCTAGAAGTAGCAGAGCTGTAGCCAAGCAGTCAAACTGCATTACATGGGGTGTACCATGCATGAAGAACTGGGCCTAGTAAAAGTGAGTCTTAAGAAACATTAGACTAGACACTTAACTTTTAGATGGCTAAAGTGTGTTGGGTTGACCCTGAGTTGATGGACAGTCTTTAAGACCAATTACGCTTCTCACAATTTACATATTTAAACCGCACGGAAAGGCGGGACTTCCCCTTTTTGGTCGGAGCTCGCCTGCTGGAAGGTGGTGGGGCTCCGAGCCTCCCGGCCCCGCTGGGCCGGGCCGGGGCCACTGCCCCTTTCCCCCTTTCCCATCGCTGCGGCACGGACCCTGGGTCACTGAGGGGGACTGTCCTAGAGCCGCAGGCAGCTAAAACCAGCCATGGACTGCTCACAGCTAAACCCATCCAGCGCGGCTTCTGGGGACAGGCGGGTCCCTCTCCTCTCCATGCGGAGCCGGCGGAGCCAGCGGGAGCCGGCAGAGCCTCCTGTCTGCAGCCAGCACACTCCGTGCTGAACTGAAGAGGACACCACGCAGCCAGCAGCACAGAGGGAGCAAGGCTTTCCCCACCGTAAAGCCTGAACAAGAACACCCTTCTACATAGCGGCGTCAGAGTCAGAGAGAAAGAGAAGTGAGTCCCGTGGGACGGAGCTGAGCATGGCGACAGGAGAAAAGAGGGCGGTGCCGCGATTCTGGCGCGCAGCTTAAAAGAAACCTTCTTGCATGCCGTGGTAAGAAACTGTAATACCACAAACTGTTTGTCTCTTTAATCCATTTGAAGAACATGGGGGGGGGGGGGGGGGGGGGTGGAGAATCAACATGTGCCTATGAAGTTTGTGAAGAGTGCCTATGCCAGGCTATATAGAAGTAGTAAGAGGCTGTTAGAGACTTGTGGCGAAGAAAAGCCTCTGTGTGCAGGCCAAAATAACTTATCCTTAAAAAGATGAATAACCCCATGTGATGGCCCATGTTCTGTAGTGTGAAAGAACTGTGAAATTCTTCATGGGAGAGATGTTCTACACACAGCAGACTGTTTGTTTCCGGGCGGGTCTGCTATTGGTGGCAGTTTGGGAACCACGTGCAACTGAAGGAAAACCCTTTTTTCCTTAAGCATAAGAGAGAGACTTTTCAAGAACTGCAACACTGACTAACATCCCATGTTCTGTTATCCCTTGTGTGAGCTGGATAAAAGGAGAGAAGTGCTGGAAAGAGGGAGGGGGGGGAATTTACTTTAATTTTGTTTTGTTGTTTTCTCTTTACTTTTAATTCTGTTAGTAATAAAGCTCTTTCATTGTACTGCAACTGTTTAAGGTTTGTGCCTGCTTTGCTTTTCTCCTAATTCTTATCTCACAGAAGGAAAATAAGTAAATAATGAATATTTTGAATCAAAACCACTACATTTAATTAGTGTTTCCGCCCGGTTTCAAACTCAACCCGCTACATAAAGTTAAGGTAGAATTTATCACAACTTGGATATCAACTCCAAAATTACAATCCTATCTCAGATACTAGATTGAAAACAACAGTCCTCAGTGTCCTACTTAAAGGCACTGGGAACCTCTCCTTGCACCCAAAGCTCCCTGAGAATTTTGAGGGTATAACAGCTCCCACCGAGCAAATGAGGCACCCAGTTTCCATCCAGTTTTACATGTCACCTAAAACTGATTCCCATGAAGGAAATTCCCATGAAAGGTCCAGTTCAGTGCACAAGAGTAAGTTCCAGGCACATCATATTACAGGGTCTGTCTTTCCAAATACTGCAGTTCCACCAATAACCACAACAAAATTTTGGCACTTTGAAGGAAAAATAGCTGACAATGGAAAGCATATCATGGTTTCCAAGTCCACTTGCTATTATGCAAGAGTGTTTTATGGGAAATAAATGTCAGGTTTTGCCAGCTGAAGGCTGAAAAGCACTTGTCCATGACAGAGTATGCTCTGTATTATGTTCTCAGTATAATAAAGAAATAGGGAAAGTTAAAGCAGAAGCACATGGTGGCAGACAGATGTATTCACGGGAGAGAGAAAAGATGGAGATGCAGCCTCTTTCTAGAAGTCACCTATCTGGCAGTGCTACATCAGTGAATCATAAGGAGGTCTGAAAATTTGAAACCCCGATATGGAGAATACTTGGACTTTACCACAGTGCTCAGAACATGGCCTACATTTTCTTTCACAAGTTAATGAAGCTGCTGTATCACTACAATTTCCCTTTCTCTGTCCACTGTGTAGCTGCATCCAACTCCTGCTTCAAAGGGATTTTGCCATCACCCATCTCTGATCTTTGCAGGGGATGGAAGAATGATCTTCGCACTGTTTGGGTTTAATTTTGGAGCAGAAGGGGTCCTGCTGAACATGTATTGTCACTAAAACAGAGAGGTAACATGTGAATTGTCTGGGGGGAATTTGCTCTGGACATTGTCAAAGCATGGGATTAGCCTTGCAGGCTTGTGGGACTCTGCTTAATTTGAATTTTGATTTTGTTTCATGTTCAGACAAAACATTGGAACAAAGGCAACTCATCTGAAAGAGCTGAAGGCTTATCTGACTGTTTTGATTTCAGGTTATACTACTGTGGTCACTTAGTTTTCCTTCACAACAAAAACCAGCCAAGTCCTGCTCAGTCACAACCCTTGGTCAGGATGAAAGTTGTAAATCTTGAAAGATCCCCACTAGACCTGTCCTGAATTTCAGTTTCTCTCTATCCTACATTTTTGATAGCTTTGGCACCCTTGTCTTCCTAATGATCTCATCTCTTCTTTCATATTGGTAAAGAGTACATTTGCTTTCTCTCTCTCCCACTGGTGCACAGGGTAGCCCACCCACCTTGTTTGCTGCTGTAGGGGCCTCCTGTGCTTCCCCCTGCCCTGGGTGCCCTGCCATAGGGCAGCCCCTGCCCATCCAGCACCTGTTCTCCAGACCTTCTCTCCTCAGTCCACCGTCCCTGCATATCCCTCAAGTTGTCAGTCACACTTAGAGCCCAACCATCCCCGAACTGGGATCCACAATCATCTGTTCATGTCTGTCCTCCAGTCCCTCCAGTTTCTCATCCTTACATTGTGCCAGTCACCAAGAGATGGCACATCTTCTCATTTGCGGAGGATGGGAGAGCTGTGGGGCCTGTGTAATGAACCCCTCAGAGCCATCCTCCACTTGCTCCTCAGGCCATGGGTGGCCAATTTCCTCCACAGGTGGGTGGGCATGAGCACATCCCCCTCTCCATGGACTCATGAGCCTTCTGTGGCAAAAGGTACATTGTGACAGACTTGTACTCCAAGTGCTTCAGGTCACTGTCACTCTTCCAACTGCTCCAGATCCTCATGCTGAGACTTTGGCTGCACATGTCTTCTCACCTCTTTCTTCCTCTATCAGAGGCCTAACCAACTCAATCCACCTTCTCATCCTGGCTGTGTCTATGCTGTCCATTCCTGCCACCTGGAGGAGGAAAAACAATGGGTAAAGGGGTTTTCTAAAAAATTCTTCTCCCTTGCTAGTCATGCCTCCGAGCAGTACTATGTCACCAGCTCCATGGATGCCTTCTAGGACAAGTGGGTGCTCTCAGATGTGTTTTGCTGAGTATCACTCACCAGCTCCTCTGACACCTGTGTCTGAGACCCCAACCTTCACACTCCTGGTTTTTTCATTCATTGTCCCTATTACCTGCTGTCTGCTCTTCTTGTGCTTCACTTTTCATTGTTCTCGCCCACACAGCATCACCTACAGGACCTACACAGCTCTCTGTCCAGTACTGTTCACTCTGCTCCAAAGTCCATTCACTTCTACTACTGCAAACATGCCTTTGTTGGCATTTCTACTTGTCTTCAAAAGAAAAGGCCATCACAGGGAAATCAGAAAAAACATGAGAAATAATTTAATCCCAGAGATAAATTATGTAACTGCAATCACAGACACTTGCTCCTAAAATAAGGCAAAACCCTCCACAAACAAGTATGCAGGAAAATCTGTTGTGCATGACTTTGGTTTGAATGACAACATCCACCTTTGTGGTTTTGATGAATGTTTCTTTTAATTTAATTTCATAAAGAAATATAACTAGGTTTAATATAACAAAGTGTTGCATAAATGATGTTAAACATAGTGAGTTTACTGAAGTTGCTTTGATCTGTATTTTTTAATAAGTATAAAAAATCCCTAAAGCCACATTTTTATTATGATTGTTATTTTAAAATGGAAGTTTCACACAGTTCAGATAAAATAAATCATTCCCATTTCTCCTTTTCTTTTTTCTTCCTTTTTTCAGTTTGATAGTCAAATATTTGAATTACTAAGTAGAATATATAAAATTTATAATATAATTTAGTAATCTATGATGAAATAAAAGAAAATAATTACACTTGCTGTTACAATGTCTTTTAAAAATATTACCCCGTATTTCATATTCAGTATGTTCTTGTGTCTACAGTACATTATCAACACTTCAAAGTTAACATTAAATTCTTGTTTTGTACTTTAATAATACTTCATATCCAAAAGCTGTAGAACTTTATAAAGTACTACACTTCAACAGCTAGGAAGGTAAGGAAGCAAACTGCATGAATTTCTGATCTTTTGGCCTATCGTTTTTGTGTTGCAATTTCCATTTTGATGAATTGGAATCACATTTGTATTGCATCTTTTTCTTCATTAAAATCTCATCTGTTCTGAGTTCCTGCATCTAGGTACTTCTGCCATCTCTGATTTTTTAACTTCCCTTCATGATATTTTGCTATTAAGAAATTCTGAAAGTAAGGATGCAAAAACATGAGTGTGGCTTGAATGCTAACACTGACTTGATTTTCACTTTTTAATTACATTTTGCATTAATTTAGCCTGAGATAACGATTTGAAACATATTATATAGAGCAACTTACCATAAGTATGGAAAACTACAGGTTTAGAAATGGTCCTGTCCTACATGTAAGCTCTTTTGTATTCCTGAAAGGTACTTCATTAAAAATAGCAGTTCACCCAGATGGAAGGCAGATGCCAAAAGCAGACAGCAGATCACTGCAGTAAAAGAATAGGAACCAAAATATGAGCACATAAAATAATTGTCTGTGTGAGAGAGTACATGGATTTGTGGATCTGAGGAGAGGAACGTTTGAATACAGCAGGGAAGAAAAGGATGTAAGAAAGGCTGACCAGGCAGATCTCTGGTAATGAGGAACATAGGCAGAGGCAACAGCATGTCCCAGGATGGGGTGGAAGTCGATCACAAGTCCAACTCACACAGCAGCAATAACAAACATAGAAGCACCAGGTAGCTTTTCAAAAAGCCAGACACTAAAGGCCACAGTCCCAAAGCTGATGAGCCAGACACTCTGGAGGGAGAGGAAGGCAGACCTCAGGCAGGACAATTGTTAATGTTTTAATACAAAAGGAAGTTCATGTGATGGAATTATACTGACAAGAACAGTTTAACCACAGTCAAATTACATTCCTAGTCTTACCTTTCTTCCCTTTTTCCAACAACCTTTTATTAAAATCAAACACTGAGAAGCTAATTTGTATGTGATTCATACAGATCTTTTCTTCTTTGCCTCTCATTTTTATTCCCACACAGACAGGCACAATACCGCTCACAGTGATATAATTGAAAACACTGCCACTGAATTCGGTAGGAGCAGCATCCGGCATAACATAGGTGGGTTACTCAGTTTCCATGGGATATCCATTGTTTCTATTCACTTCCAGTATCAGGGAGGCCTGCAACAGGAGCACAAAGTACCATATGACAATTATAGCGTTAAAGACCAGCACATTGCAATCCCATCCAAATTGTCAGCCCTAGAGTACAGCAGTGCTTCAAGCAAAAACTGCTCTGCTGCAGATTAGTGCTCAAAGAATAGAAGTAACTGGGTGGTTTTGTTGTACAAGAATGTATGCAATGTCTGATTTTCTATAGGACAGCATCATCAGGAGTTATCTGAATCATCATGTTCATTCCAGTTAGGGCTTCATGCTGTTCAAATTCATATAATTCTTCTTTGAAGCTACCGTGTGAATTCCATAAACTCACAAGGCAACAATGCTTGGCTTTCAAAGCATTTCATAAAAAGCTGCATAGAGTCCATTTCAAGCCATGGAAATGAATGGTTATTTTGACAGCCAAGGCAGTGATGCTGAGATACTAAGAACTACTTTCCACGTCATTGAACACAGCCTTTACCCCTTGCTAGAGTAGCTGGTAATAAAGGGCAGGCTGCTTTTAGTCATGACAGCTTTTCAACAGTTCATTTTATTATGAATTATTATTATATTTATTTATTTATATTTATAAATAAATATTTTATTTATTATGAATTATTATTAATATTCATATTATTATTAATCACAAATGTTTTTTCACCTTTCAAAAAAATTGGTTTTGTTTGCATAATGGACCAGACATAATTTTTGCCAAATTGGCATACTATGATAGACACCTGAATTACTGAAGTTTATTGAATTTGAGACTGGGTATTCTAATCCTCCAAAAACTTCAGCCAGTCCAAAATGTATCCACTTCCTCAGAGAGAATCTCACTATAACACTACTCAGCAATCAGTGGGGACACCTCAGCATATCTCTTCTTATTAATAAATGTCAGTTTAACAGTCCTCATGATATGTTTACCTTCAGTAGAATCACTAAAATTCTCATGAGAGCTTATGAGAGCTTTCTAAGCAGATGATTCAAACCTGGAGTTCTTTATGAAGAATGAAAACCATTCTCTGAATCTAAGGACTTGATTTGCGAAACTCCCTTGTTCAGCCTTGTCACAATCGAGGGAGGAGTGCTGAATATCAAGACCTTTATATTCATACACCGACTGCACTCACAAGTTGGCCTTGTCTGCACAAAATTAAAAACAGTCATGAGAGTGTATCACTATCTCCTAGTCATTTTCCATCTCTATTACTACCTGTTTGCTGGAATTAACTTTCAGCTCAAAAGATGTGTATTTGACTTAGGAAAAGCCTGGGACAGGATAGATGCTCCAGGATAAATCTGTGCATGCTTTGCTCCACTTGTAAGTGACCTGATCAGAGTAACCTGCTCCCTGAACAGGCACTTGGACCTACGCTAGGACTCCAGGGGAAATCAGAGCTAAGACTGAATCTTCACCATGTACATCTACAATAGAGATGGAGTACAAAGAAATAATTTGAAAGCAGACTTTGGCTTACCATTAAAGTCCTTAGAGATCTTTTTCTTTGAAGGAAACGGCATGTTTGTCTATAGATCTTAGCACTGGATGACAGTGAATACAGACAAGGAATGCCATATGAACCTAAGGCCCAGTCAGTGTGCAAGCTGCACTATCAAAAAACCAATTGTATTATGGAAACACTGGCATGAAACAAATTAATTTTTCTGTATTTATTAATGTAGGAACTTGGTTTCTAAAAAGAAATCTCAGAGGATGAAAAATAGGTTGTCTTTTTTGTATTATTAGTGAGTATGGTACAGTTAGTATTGTAGGTTTAGAAGGTGAACATAGGGGAGCTGAATTCCATTAATTTCCTGGCTATTGTAACGGTACAAATAAACAGAATTTTTTACACCAGGGAACATGCTTGACAGAAGGGTCAAATCCACAAGGACATGTCGGTACTGATTAAGAAGATATTGTAAAAGCTGTTCATCTATACCCAGGCTGAAAAAGACATCTAAAGAAAAGAACATTTAGTACCGTTTTAAACATTAACTTTAAAAGGTGACAGAAAGTGCTGGTGCTCTTGAGGAATATAAAATAAGGCTTACTGTTATAAAGAATCTGGGATTTATTTCACATCTGCAGAAATTCACAACTTTCTCATGGGGAAGATTTTTTTCTTTTTAAAAAATGAATGCAATTTAAACTGACAATATTGCAGTTCAGAATTTTCATCAAGAACCTTCTACGGAGAATTACATGATATAAGATTGTAGGAGGATAACCATAATTATCAAACACATACAGGCTAGAACTGTGTTTTTCACGCAGCTACACTCCTGGCAGGGCTCCTAAATGCCTCAACTCCAACATTCACTTCTATTTAAAGGAAAATCACTTATTTACAGTATTTTTAATTATGGTAAGTACGCACTAAGTGGAAACAAAACAAAAATACTGAAATTCTTACTTACAAAGTAAGTATTTGGATATCCAGGACAGAGACATCATCCAGCCATGTGCTGGTCCTCTAAATTCTGCAGTACAAACTGCTGTTGTCTTCTGGTACCACTGGTCTGTTATTATCTGACTAAGTAACACTTACTGACAGGTTTATTATCAGAGTCAGTCCCTCACTAGTGCGCTGTGTCCATGTGAATTCTTGGCCTCCTGGTAGAAAACTGTAGCTGGTGATCTTTGCAAGGATGCCTGGCTGCAGGGGTGCTGGGGCTGGTGACTTCACCTTGGAGTGACAGCACAAAATTCAGGTTGACAGAGTGCAACTGGATATATTTGATAACAAATAATTTAGATTGTTCTTGAGAATTTTTATGGAAATGAAATCCCATCAAGATTTAGGGAATCATCTAGGTGTAAAAAAAACCTAGTATTTTCAATCTGGAGCTGCAAGCCTCAACACGTTGTGAACAGTTTTGAGAGCTGTGAACCATCCCTCTGTCAGTAAAACGTGAAGTGTGGGTATGCTAACATCTTCCTATTCCCTGCCACCGTAATCCGTTCACAAGTGCAATGCTACCGAAGTCGTAGCTCCCTCAGCCCAGTCCCAAGTCTGTCTTGCCTTTTTCTACAGTATAACTGGACAAAGAATAGTTCTGATCCGTGTGCTGAAAAGTGGGGTGAGAAGAACAGAGAAACACAGGGAGATGCTCAAAATATTCCTTTCCTTTTGTTTCCTGGCTACATAGACAGATGAAATGTTTGAGGCAAATGAAAACCCTCTTGACTGGCAACTTTTAAAACTGCTGATGATATGCACAGCAGGATAAACAGTTGCCTGATTATGCACAGTATACATTGTAAGGCTTCGTACTCAAAGAAAGTAGATTAATATCATAAAACATCTCCCACTCAAATACAGATTATAATTCATGCTGTATATGCATTATGCATATCAGTGGCACATCAGTGAAATACAGAAATCTGAATATAAGTGTTTATTCATTCAAATCTAGAAAAATAAACACTATCAGTAATTACAAAGACACCACAAGAAAAAACAAAAACTGCATGCATGTCTTTCACTTATATTTTATGTGATAGAGGAGCACAGTCTAAGTATATATTCAGTATCTTTGAATACACAGCTTATCCGGACAAGCAATAATAAAGGGTAATACATTCTGACTTTTCCACAGTCGTATGTCTGATTGACCTAAAAGATGTATTTATTTGTCACTGAAGATTATGAAAATATCCTATATAGCTTTACATCAGGAAATAACTTTTTAGATATACCCTTGAATTCAACAAAAATCATGTCTTTCTATGAAATTCCATAAGGAGGTAAAATATCCCATATCTATGTAATCAACCCATAATTTTAAAGCAATTTTAATGTATATCAACTGTAGTTTTAGAAATGCAAATTAATTTGTCCATCTAGTTCCATAGCCTTATCTAGAATCAGTCCCAATAACTACATACTGATTGCCTTCAAATAGAGAAAGTAGCTGTGGCACAGAAGAT
Source organism: Corvus hawaiiensis (assembly GCF_020740725.1). Lineage (NCBI taxonomy): Eukaryota > Metazoa > Chordata > Aves > Passeriformes > Corvidae > Corvus > Corvus hawaiiensis. The sequence continues at coordinate 48,742,572 of NC_063216.1, forward strand.
GTTGTGCCATCATCAATCAGAGAGCTTCTAAAAGGTCTTTCAGAGTTTCCTGTATTATTAATAAAGAGAGAAGTGTATCACCTTACAGGATATGAGGAACAGCCATGTTTCCTTAACACATATTGACAAATCCTGTGGAAAAGGGACAAATCTAGGAATGAAACTTCAGCTTTCCACAAAAAGAAATTATTAGAAACTGAAATTTCAGGTTCAGCTGAAATACTTCAGTTCTGATCAGAAAACTTCCTGTGAACAGTATCAAAAGCAGATGCTTTGCAGGATTGATAGCGTAACAGTGCACCTTCAATTTTAGGTTTAAGAGACAGAAAGAATTAAATTGATGGTGCATTTCTTTAGCTTTTACCCAACTCTTTCCTTCTTAAAGTTTCTTTTTCTTCTTGAGTCCTCGTTTTGACTTTCAATACATCACTTGTAATCACACAAGGTCTTCTGAGAGACCTTTTCACCTAATGTAACTCATTTCATGTCTTCATCCACAGTAGCCTTAAATGTAACTCCAGCGGTCTGTATTTTCCAATAATATTCCTCAAATTCTATAGACAGTAGATACTAAACTAAATCAATTTCAGATTAACCTTGATTCTCATTAAGCTGTAAGGTGCATATTGTCTACAAGAGGTGCTTGGGAAACCCTCCCCTTTCTCCCAGTATTTTGATTTTATTATTCTGGCCAGCAAATGCCAACTTCCGTTCATCCACAATATCTTCTTTCTATTAAAATCATGTTGATACCAGAGTTAGTTTGGACCTCGTGAATTATAACAAATCATAGCAAGTTCCTACTGCAACATTCTCTAAAGTGGTTATAAATCCCACACAAAGAAAATGTTTTCTCCATGAGTCCTTTTGTTTCAGAATCCTCTCTAATAGAGCCTTATTTCAATTCCATGGAAGCTGAGAAGCCTCTTCTAGCTTCTTTACCTCTAATGCTTGGTAAATAACATAATATTGACTGCATTCTTAATATGAAACCACCTCCTACTCTTTCAAAATTGTTTTGACATAGAAAAACTACCTGCACCAGCATGGGAAAAATTATCTGAAGTATCTATTCCGATTTTGAAGTGGCAGAAAGAGAGGACAGCCCTGACATGGATCCATCTCATAATTAAAGAATTGTCCTGCCAAAACCAAATAGAAAGTAACTTGAATAGCAGAGGTGCAGACATATTTTATGCTTGCTTATCAGACTTTACAGATGTCTGTTATCAGCCTTAAAGGACACACTAAATTATTCTTTCACATACTCCTCTGTTTTAAATGATGTAGAATTACTAAACTGAGTAATTAATCTGAGTGTGGACTCAGACTGCTATTATTCTATGAAATTTTGGATCATTAATCATTGATTAGCTTTAAAAAGATGCCTTCTATTTGTGATAGAGTGAATCAGTTGTCAAAGTGGTTTAAATTTGACACAGATTCAGAAGAACTAAGCCAGTAGGCATGTGGAAAATCCAAAGTGCACACATGCAGTAGGTATCTGAAAGTCCCTGAAACCAAATCTCCCATGTCTGCTTTTTTTCTTTAAACTCAGGAATGTTTATGGAACTGAACCTTTTTGATCTTTACAGTGGTTTTTCCTAGGACTTGCTTCATGGAAAGACCACTATCTCCCATTTATAATTAGTCTCTGGTGTACAAAATTCTGAATTAGCAAGTTCCAGCTCAAGGGAAAGAAAATGTAGGAGCAAAATATCTTAATTGTTAGTCTTTATGTAGGAAAGTCAGCGAGTCACATCTGATGTTTCTTTCCAGATTGCTGCCTTTTTCCTGGGGAGACATGAAACAGGACATTCACTTAAACAGATGGTTGTTGTCTCTGAATTATTTATCAGCTAAATCAATGAGAAGCTTCTGCTGTCTTGAGGGGAAAGAGTGTGCTGGAAGCATTTCTTTTCCTCTACCTTCTCCTGTTAGAAGTGGCCAGGAAGAGAGTCTGCTATTGGCAGCATCAAAGCCTGAAGGGGTGGAAGCGGAGGATGCAAAAGGGAAACCTGGATTCTAGAGCTATCAAAGGAGAGCTTTCTTACTTAAGAAATATGCTTCTCCTCTTCAAATGGTATTGCGTCCAGTTTGATGCACATCTATAGTGACTAGATGGGGTTAATGGAACAGCAGGATTTAAAAAAAATAAATAAAAAGACAGAATAACAACAAAAACAAAGGAAACTTTAGTCAACAACAACAACAACAACAACAAAAAAAACAAAAACAAAACAAAACAAAACAAAAAAAACAAAAAAACAAAAAACAAACAAAAAAAACCCCAAAAAACCAAAAAACCCTCCCAAACCCCAAAAAGGCTAGGTATCCTGTACTGTATAGTCTTATAGGGTTGCATTATACATAAGACATATTCAGATCTCATTTTTAAAACAGTGTGAGACCAAAGGCTAATTCCTCTGAGTTATGCACTCAACACTGGGAATATCTCAGGGAAAACACTGTAAGGCCAAATTTCTCCATGTTTTTTTGAGATGCAAGTGTATAATCCTTTGCAATGCCTAAGTATTGTCCTATTATCACAAGAGGGAATGGTCCTTGCGGACAGGGCCATCAGACTTATAAAATATTTCTTTGACAAATGGAATCTTCAGGCAAACATTATGCTCAGTATATCCAGTATCCCTCAACCTCAAATTTCCAACCTTCTGATTTTGAAAATAAATGTAAAGCCTTTATCAAAGAGACTCAGAGAGACAGGAGCTTCTTCTTCGCCCTCCAAATCCGTTCTATTGGTCGAGGCCATGAATTAGAGCGGGTTGTGGTGATCACAGCTGGCAGTGAAGGAAAAGGATCCCCCTTCAGGTTCGGATCCCGCCCGCCACAGCTGGTCCGGCGGGGGGAGCCGAGGCATGAGGCCCTGTCCGTGGTGCTGAAGATCCTCGCCCGCCCCGCGGCATCCGGGACTGCCGTCGCACCTCCCGCTCCAGGGGAACCCCAAAACCAGAGTCCCCGCTCACGCTCCTCCGCAGCGCCGAGCAATTTGCACCGGAGGGCGAGGGGCTGGAATGGGCTGCGCAGTGTGAGGCAAGCGGGTTAGTTTTGCTTAGCTTGTAATCAATCCTTATTTCTGTTTTTGCTTTAAGCAAACCACCCAAGCGTCCATCAGCCACTGGACTGAGTGTTGAGCCAAGCAGGCTGTGCACAGCGGTATATATTTAATATTCCACAGGGTAAATGAAGAAAAAAAAAAAGGCAAGGCAAGGCAAGGCAAAAACAACTGGTCACCAGCTGTGAAGGGAAAAACAATAAAATTATGCAGTTGCTTCTGCCTTTTGAACTCAAAAGCCACCTGGACAGACACCTGACAGAGGTAAATAATAATAAGATTACCTTTAAATGTTTGACAGTTAAAATGATTTTGTAATCCTTTAGTAGCACTAGGTCTAGGGGAGGCAAAACCTTAAGGCACCTTTGCATAGACATAAGGAAGACTCAGCCTGTATTGTTATATTATCATACAGATAAAAAAATTGAATTCTTGTGCAAAGCTTATCTTCTGAACTAATCATGTATGGTATAACTTTCCAGTTAGTGCCCAGATAAAATGAAACAGAGCTCAAAACTTTTACCTGGCTAGATAGTGGCAACTCTTCCTTGTGGAATTTATTGTGCATATATCAAACAGACAGATAACAATCTTCTTATTTGCTGGTGTTCTGCAATATTTTGGACCTTAAATCCCAATGCAGAGTGTGTTAAAGTGTGGGAAGATCTTGTGTGAAATACTAGAATGAGAGTTGCTCAGAAGTAGAAATAAACAGACGAGAGACACTCAGTTTCTGAGTATGGAAAGCATAAAGACAAAAATCTCAGTATCATGCTATTATTAATTCACCTACCTGCAAATTAAGCCAGCCTACACAGTTACTCTTCTCTAATTGTAGAAAAATGAGGCTGCTTACTTTCTTACAGTGATGATTTATTTTTCATAATGAACAACTAAGTAACAGCCGAAATTTGCTATTAAGGAAAGGAATCACCACAATCACAAATGGCCTGTTGGTACCCAATTCCTTAATGCAATGAAAGATTTGCATGGTTTTAAACATTAGCACAAGGTACAACCCTTGCTATACACTAAAGAAATTAAGTACATTCTGAATCTCACTAAACTAGCACACACTTAAGTTGTTTGGAGAATAAGGATGTATTGGTGTAGATACTTATAATAGTTAAGTTTACACTGAGCAAAAGGATACATGAGTAAATGGCATAGAACTCACAGGTTCTCTGTAAATAAACTTCAGTTGGACAACACATGGAAACAATGCATGTGCAAATATGACCCAAAATTTTGTTAGCTACACATTCCCTTGTTAATTTGGTTTCATGTTACTTGTTAAAACAAGCTGACCATACATCCAGGTGATCTGATTTTCCAATTTACTCTAAAATTTATCATTAATGAAAACATTTTGCCTTTCTATATTACTCTTTCATTATTGTAATACTATCTAAACAACATTTATAAGATTTTAATGTTTTTTCCTGGAAATCTGGCTGGGGAAGAGGATTATTTGCCTTGTTTTACCTTTGATTATTCCATCAACTTTACAGAACTTCAGGATACTTCATTGACTCTGAAAGCTGTGACAGTGAAACACACCCCTTGAAGTTCCATACAAACTTTTTTCTGTATCAGATGAGCAAAGACAAACCAAGCTTCTCTTGAAGTTCAGTAGACAGCTACCCAGTAGATGTGTGGACTGTCTGGATGTTCCCTAGATGTTGCACACAGAACTCAAAAAGATATGGTCATTTCTCTGGCAAGCAGCATTCTACAGAAATGGAGAGTGTCAAGTGCTCTTTTAGGGACTGCAAGCGTAACTACTAGATAGGAGGTCCTAACTTCTCATTGTAGAGGCACTAGGAGAGCTGCTTATTCTGTTCCTCCTATTTTTATTTTAAGATTCACTTACAAGACCAAATTTAATTATGTAGATTCAGGTCTCAAATGTGCAAGACTGTAGGCAGCCTTCCTGCTGTCTCACTGGAACCTCCACCAGCTACAAATGAGGTAGGTTTGAGTATATGTGTAGGTGTGAGTGTGTGCACATGCAGTTAATGATGGGCTGGATGTTCTTGCAAATAGGAAGTTTACCCTGAGAAATCAAATAAAGTCATGGCAAATGAAAACCAATGTGATCTTTCCTTTTCCCCTCCCATCTGAAATATAATAATTTTTAAGTCTGATCCATGATTTTTGAGCAGGTAATCTCTGCAGAGTAGTAGAGAATATACAGACAAAGAAGCAGACTTTTTTTATGTTCCAAACAGTCTGAAAACAGCAAGGTTTACAGTTACTGGAAGAAGCAATAATTTCAATTTGAAGGTATCTTTTTCAGGTAGAGAAATAACAAGCAGAAGCCCAGAAGTGTTGGGGAAGATGAAACAGGAAAGCCTTATAAATATGATTGCCTGACAAAAGATTTTGGGAATATGAAAACTACAGGCAACATCGAAATGAAAGCCACTTTTGAAATACCAAGTCTTAGTTACTGAACAACTAGAAAACAATGGTATGGCCGACTGAAGGTAATCCCCTCTTGATGGAACAATACCCTCTGCTTGCAAACAGGTCCAAGGGTCAGAGCAGACCCTACTAGCTCAGCAGAAGGGGTCCAAAGAGTAGTTTTTAGAAGTTAAGATGTAACACTCTATGGTAATATAAGAACTCTTATAGGCTGTATGTAAATGCTATAGGATTTGTATCTTGTATTAGATTGGTTAGTGACAATTAGAATATTCAGTACAGAAGATGATTTATTGTATTGTAACCAGGACTTCACCAGTCCATTCTATTCTATTCTATTCCATTCCACTCTCATACTTGCTCTCTCTCTCTCTCTCTCTTACTCGCTTACTCTCTTGCTCTCTTGGGCCTGCTCAGAGCTGCCAGCTGCAGCTCTAAGCAGTGCCCCTATACCCACGCCCTTTGCAATAAACCGCATGTCCCAAGATCAGACTCCAGAGATCTCCCGTCCGTAACCTACACAGAAGTACAGATGGACAAGAATGATTTGTAAGTATAACGCAAGAGTCTGACATGAATCATTCTGTTGTACCACTGATGGACTGAGAGCCAACATCCCTCACAGCCTTCATTCTGTTTTAAGTCACTAAATACAGAGGCAAAATTTCAGAGTTCATTCAGGGCAACATATTTTTTGTGCTAATAAAATAAATATCCTCAAACATTCAAAAATAGAAGTACTTGCCTAGGAACATCTACAAAATTAAAAAAAACCCCAAACTGTGGACTTCTAATTGTCCACTTCACCAAAGAAAGTAAGTTCAGCAGCCTACAAAGCTGTGGTGGTTACATGATACATGTACAAGCTCGGTGTGGCTGGGATGAATGCAAAAAAATATTTTTAAGAGAATTAAAAATAGGACAATTACATGTAGGGAGAACTAATTTTAGACTATGGTCTGCCAGATTTACTCATATCTCCACTAGGACAGATGCCAGTACTTTGACATTGTAAGAAACATAATCAAGGAAAAAGCTCATACATATTCCATCATCCTTTCTCCCACGGAGTGGGAACAGTCAGCCTAAAGGTTTAAGAGGTGAACATCTGGGGTATGTTCCCACACATATACAGGAACAAACCTGATTATTTTTATGTATTCCATATACACATGCATGTACACATGTAAAAATAGACCACTACACTATATTTACCTCCAGATATATACTGGCTCTTTTCCAAAGAGGAAATGGATGAAAATCAGTACACATCAGGGCTTCTACTTTTCTATTTTATTCACCAAATATGTATGTCACCTTCACACAAAGACATACACATGTACATCATATATATATATACATATATGTGTGTATGGATATATGCACATCTATGTATTTGTCTAAATCACTTTAGAGAAAGTCGTAAAGACATTCATACACTTGATTTTGTATATAGTAGTGATTTCCAGTAGTGAACTATCTTATGACCCTGTTAAGAAAAATGCTACCTGCTATCAGTTAATGTTATTGCTACCTTCATAGCCCAATATAAAATATAAAGCTCTTACTATCACTGTATTTAAAAACAAACAAACAAACAAACAATTTAGTGCTCTCATTCTGTCTAATAAATTTCTTTCAGGTAAAAAGCTGAAGCCAGTTTTAATGAAAATAGCCTGGTAATTTATGCTATTTCACATGACAGGACCAGCTCATCATGTCCCATTTAACTTTCTTAGCTAGGTGACTGTCACAGAGAAGGGCATTTTCCACCGGGGGTGCCACAAAGAGCCTCTTTCTCATCCTTCCCACAGCAATTTGCAGAGCCTTCGGGAGGACAACCACTCTGCTGCCCTTTGCAAAAGTTTTCAATGTGTTCTCCCATCTGCAGAGAGAGTTCTCTGCAGTACTCCAAGCCTAGGTCACCTGAGGAAGGCTGATCTTCCTCCTGAACGTTCATAATGGATGTTTATCATTCAAAGACAAGAAAAATTTGTAACAAAGAGTCACAAAAGAGAGAAATGGCTCTTTGTACCATCTGCCTTTGTTACATGACTAGGGCACAAGCCTTCACGTTTAAGTGGCTTTTATTAGAATGTCAGCTAGTATAAAGGGAAATTTCATTAAAAATTTTTTTATGTGCTAGAAAAATGTATTGCACTCTACAACACTCTGAAATTCTTATTTCATGCAATATTGAAACTTTGACATTTAGAGATTGATGGTATGACATTCAGACAGTATAACACTCTCCTGTTTCTGAGTCAGACAATGACATCTGTGCAGAAGGTTTTGTTTGTGTTTATCTTCTGGATCCATTCCACAGTCCCTTTTGTATGACTTAGAAAATCACCACACTAAACAGGAGATTGTTCTTGCAAAAAATAGAGAAGCATTATTTTACTCATTTTACAAACAAACAAAAGTAAAGAAAGTGATATGCCTAAATTAACATAGAGATTTGAGGTGGGGCTGTGGACAGAAACCACAGAAGCTGAGCCCTGGCTCAGTCTCATCTGCTGGACATCCATTCTCCATCTCCATCTTCTCTTTGGAAAGCTGAATGTACCATCTTCCAATGCCTGTAACCAGTTGCCAGAACTCACAGCCGAGGGAAAGAAAAAGGCACAAACAGAAAAGACAGAGCAGGACCTGCACAACAACACTCTCAAACCCAGAAAATAATTCTCCAGCTTTCTGTGCCATGTTATATCATCCTTAGGACACTAAAATTGAAAAAATATTGTTAATCTTGTCAATTATCATCAATAGAAATTTGTTCCCTAAGTTTCAACAATGAGAGGAAAAAAATTATTTGCAGTCCTGGATTAACTATTCATTTGGAAGAGATGCTATTAATGCTATTATTTTCCTCCTTGTGAAATGACTGTGGTAAGTGAGGTACCTACAGATGCAAACATTTTATTTATTTTCAGAGAAATAAAGACTAGCAGATAGTTCTGTCAGAGCAGAACAGAAGCTCTAGTCTCATTACATAGAAAAGAATTCCAAAAATTCTCTAGTTTCTTTCTAATTATTTCAAGTAGAGACAATATAGAGGAAAAAACTTTTTTTGAAATATTTGTTCATATTTTGCTTTGGCATGTTTGGTATTGGCTTATATTTCTTTTGTTCAAATATTTATACCATCAAATCACACTGGTAGAAATGTTTTTCAAAATCATATCCACAAGCATTCACAGAAACTGAATATTCTGTCCTCCTACATTGCAATTTATTTTAGAAAAGTTATTTTTTCAATCAAATCAGAGCAAGGAAATAGCAGAACATGACTTATCTGACCTATCACTACAATTAGAATATCAAATATTCTGAGAACCAGTCACAGGCAAGCCACAGAATAAAAAATTTAATCACTAATATATTGTTTGAGTAATTTCAAGTAACAAAGAAATCCTCCAGAACATGACTGATGCAAATATTTTTTTCAGGAGCAGAGCAGTACATTGGTTCTGCGAATTATTCATCTAAACCTTATAAATATGTATTTTATAACAGCAGGGTATACTAATCTGTAACTTCTCTTACTAACCTGAATTAAATGCGAATGGCAAATAAAAATTTTAAGAGGTTTTGTGGCCTTTTAATGGTTTTGATCAGCAAAATTTCAAAGGGCCTTCTTCTGCATTTTAAATTTTGAAATACCATCAAGTCCAGGCTCAAATTTGTTCAAAGGCTTGATGAGACTCAAAACTGTAGTGAAATATTTCTTTATACTGATTTAAGGGGAAGGAGAAAATATTCACTTCCTTTTGAGTGTTTATTTGCTGGAGTTCAGTAAGACAAATACTAAAGCAAGATACGTTGCAGATATGGCATATGAGAGAAACATTGAGTGTTTTGGCTCCTCCTTGTCCCTTCTCTTCACTGAATATGAACCAGCTACATGAGCATTATGAACTGAGCATGGGCACGTGACCTCAAAAATGCATCCAGTCCCCCAACGGGCCCCACGTGTGTATCAGGCTGCGATTTCCACCTGAAGCTGCATCCATGTGCACATGCTGGAGCTTTGGCTGGGATGCCTCCCCGCATGACCTCTTGTGTGCACGTGTGCTTGCACGTGTGTGTGTGTGGGAGGGGGTGGGTACATGTGTGCCAGACCAGGGTCATGCATCCATTTATACAATGCTTGCATTTTGATGGAGAGTTGTCCAGACATTTCCAGCAAGGCAGCAGCAACCGTGAAGTCCTTAGGAAAAACTGGCAAGAGAAATTTCCCTGCTGGGTTTATAAGGCTTGTATTCTGAATGTCCCCAGCAGTTTCTGAGAAATAACACACAGAATTAATTTAATTTTGTTTTTCTGCTGGCAGTCTCCAGTTTGCAGCCTATAGACCGTGCTTGGTAACCTTGGACAAGGAGGAGGGAAATTACCAGTTTGGCAGTTAACCACGTCATGTACTTCAGCATTAGACCCTTTGGATTCACAGTACTTTCTAGAAATTGGTCTGTAAAATTGTGGCTGAATTTTACAGACCTCTCAGTACCTTTTCTGGACAGTTTATTCTAATCAATTATGTAAAACCTCTTACTTTAGCTTGATTGTGTCTTTCTGTTTTCTAATGTTCACTCATATATGTTCATTTCAGAGAATAATCAAAATCCCCTTAAGACAGGAAACTCCATAACTGAGAAAGTCGAAGTTCTGGGATCAAGAAGATGCTCTGGCAATGTAGGACACTTAGGCACCGTTTAGCCATTGTAAGGTTACTATGGTGACAGAGTGATTTCAAGGGAGGGTTTGAGAACTACCTAGAAGATATATAGCTTTGGCTTATCTTTTCATGTAAGAACCTGCTGACAGCTGTTCATTCTGATTCTTCCTAAAACATAAACCCCCAATTCTCATTGGTAAAGCACCAAACACATTTATGTTGAGATTCCAGCTTGCTACTGAAAGCTCCCTCATATCCTTTCCTATCCTTTTTCCTTTTGCAATCTTCTTTTAAAACCAAACAAGTAGTTTCTAATTCCCCCCATCTCATCCACAGGAAGATGTTTCCACCTGAGAATTGATATCTTTATACCTAATTTGTGCTATAATATGTAACAGTTTGTGAAAGGCTTTGGGATCTTTTTCAAAACAAAGGTGCTTTCTTTATTAAAAAATATATCAAAGCTGAAATTACAGGAAATCATTGTAGTGCTGCTGTGACAAGGATCTGTCAGCAATTTAATACAATGTTCTCTGCTTGAGAGAAGGAGAAGTACTTAATATAAAAATATCATATTCATATATCTTTCATAGACAAAAAGCACAAGAAGAATACTCAGACCTAATCTAAATCACATATCCTTATTTGTATACATATGCATTATAATAAATTTTAGTGTAAAAAGATAGTCACTAGTTATTTGTGATATATTTGGTTCTATTTTCAGGACACAGTATGCCAGCCAGAAGAGGGAATGTAGTTTATCAGTCCTGATGTGCAGTGTTGTGCTGACAATGGCGAGGACACTGGTGATAAATTGAGCCAAAGGACGTGCCTCCAAATTAGATCCATATTAGAACTTTTTCTTCACAAAGAGAAGGAGAAACCTTGTCATTTACCAGAGGGAGAAAAAGGATTAATGCAGCAAGGAGGTAAATTTTACTCTGACTTTTGAATTTGTTATTACTAACAATGCAAGGTACCAAAATTCAGCATTTTGGAATCCCCTTCTTAATATACTGTACTGCTGTTTTGCTATGCTTTTCATTGTAATTGATGTAGCTCGGGAGGCTGTTAAGCAGCTGTTCTTCCTTTGAGGAACTATAATTAAAATTAACGAGAAAGACCTGTTGATAGGGTCTGGCCTGAAATAAGGCCATTGACTGAAATTGACATTACCTGCAGAAAGGCAGAACGTGACATTTCTGAAACTCCTTGAGTCATTCCCATTCCAAGTTCTTAGAAGAAAGGAGGTGTTTCATGCTGTGTGTTAAAATAGCTGGTTCCCTGTTGCACCTTCCTTAGGGCTAGTGTTCATCTATTTCAAGATTTTGGGGCACAATGTCATTTCTAGAAGTTTAACCAGAGAATGTAGGAAGGAGTAAAGAGAATTTTCACTAAGCACAGTGAATCCCATCCCATCTTGGGTGCACAAGAACTGCTATACTGTGTCAGAGAAAAGAGCCATCTAGGCCCACATCCTTCAGAGATTAGCTAGGCACAGATAGTTAGGAAAAGGCACTAAGAAAAGAGGGTCTTTCCCAGTCTATCCTCAAAGTTCTTAGAATACAGGCACATAATCCGAAGATAATTTACCCTATTTTTAAATGTCCTAAAATGGCTCTATCCTTCAGAAATATGATTAAAACTATTTCTAGCTCTTAAAAATATCACATTATAATGATCTGAAGGAACTATTTCACCTGCTCTGTAATATGAAATATGACAAAGTGTTGATTTTCTTCTCAACCTCAGTTTAGACCTGGCTCTTTCTAGTCAGCTCATACAAGTAAAAGAGGTTTCAAGTAGATAAACACTGTGAACTCAGACTTCTCAGCTGAAAAAGATCGTGAGGCATGAAACTCACCACAAGACCATGGGAAGGATATCTCATCAGCTCTTGAAGAAACATAGCAATCATGGGAAGGGCTTGAGGCACCAGGCAGGGGGCAGTTCTGCAGCCCCTGACTTCTGGTGGGTAGGTGCTTTCTACCAGCACTTTGTCCTGGTTACAGCATAGCCCTGTTCAATCACTCCCATTTTGGCATCAGGGTCTGGCAGACAGGGACATGCTGAATACTCCTGTCTGATCTGTGAGGTCCTGAGGACAGGCAGACACCTGCCCGGAAAACATGCTTGATCTATGCTCTCATACTGAGGAGTGTGAGAAGGGATAAATTGTATTGAGTCTCACATTCAGCATGCAAGACATGACAATGGAATCTGGGAATCTGCTGACAGAAGTGCTCTCTAAAATGGGGCAGAACCCCAGCAACCCTGAGGAACCTGGGGCAGTTGTCAAAATTTTAATGGTGATATAGAAATGACCATATGGAAATGGTCTTATGGATGCTAAGCAAAAATGTTTCTACTTACCTTTGAAATGGACTGGTTCTGAAGAAAGTTGCTCTCTATTCAGATTGTTTTCTTCTATCAAACACCCCACAAAACCCCAGTACCTCAGTTTTCTCTAGAATATCCTTCTCTCAAATTTTTTCTGCATCTAGAAAGAGCTTTTGAATAGATATATATTATAGTGATAATGTAACTAAAATTATCATCCACCCATACACTTGCAATTGATTTTCCTCTAAAGCTGGTCTTTTCTCCATAGTTCTTGCATCTAATTATCATCAATTTGAGCTCAGGAAGGAAATGATCTAAAATGAAGAGATCAATTATCTTAGCAGCAAAAGGAAAAAAATCAAATTAGTAAACTGGCAATTTTAGATGGAAATTTGATCTTTGGGACATGTGGTGCTAAGAAGAACAATGCAGAAAACAACTTACCCTGTGGAAAGTCAATTGAATTCAGTATAACAGTATCAGAGGCTTCTGTCACTGAACTGTCAGAGTAATTAATTTCCATCCAATACCTGAAAATAGCAAAGTGTTCTGTACAAAATATGTTTAAGACAAACCAAGGAATTGTGATTATACATTGATCTGAAAGAGGATGACGTCATTCTCTGAGGATATGGCCTGGTTTTTTATATAGGAATACTTCACCAGAGTCAAACACAATGATTTATTAACACACGAGAAGTACCCTGGCAGGCATAGTTAATATTTTAGTACTGCAGGGGATGGAATGTGACAGCTTCACCTGTTGTTCTGACCTTTATTTTCCTTTGTACCATAATTTCCTAGAACTTCCATTTATCTTGAGAGCATGCAATTAGAGAGATCCTTTCAGATAAGCCATAATCATTTCTCACATACCGTTTGAATTTTTTTTCCTAAATGAAGCTTGTTCTTCACAGTGCACCCTTTAAAACAGTTCAGAGTGTTTCACTGAGAACAATAAAGTTGTTAGAAAAAACACAATAAAAGATACCAATTAAGAAGCCAAATATTTTAGACTAAAATTTTATTTTGAACAATTCAGTATTTCAGGGAAGACTGCATACCAAAAAAGCACAGATAAACCATGGGGAGAGAAAATATTTGTTAAAAACTATAAGTGAAAGAAGAAGAAGCAACTGAGTGACAGATTCATTACATTTGAATGGATTGTCTCTAACTTCTGCCGTATAAGCTTCAGGAGCAATTAATTTCCTTGCTACCAGTAGTGATGATATATCATAGAACAAGAAACAAGAGAACTGAAAACAAAACCAGCAAGGCATGCTAATTAAGGAATCTGAAGAGCTAAATCCTGTTTTGGTAATTTGTAAGGTCCTTTTCCCCTGCTTTCTCTAATAATATTTTATCATTTTCCTTCAAAACTATAACTTATTTGAAAACAAAGGTATGTTTTCTTGTCAAGTCTGTATAATAGCTTCTTGTAGAGCTGGGTATGACAGTTGCATTGCCTTCACACAGTAATCATTTTTTCTTTTGCATGCCCAAGTCTGAGAGGTGACTGCTGTGTTTTCTGCAATAAAAGGAGAGAACCATATCACTGAATTTACCGGAAATACTCTGAAAAAAGTTTTAAATATTTTATGAACCCAGAAGAACTGAACTCACAAGAAAAGGAAGCAGGTAAGATCCATGCAGATCCTCTCCACTAGACTGGAGAGGCGGGTCCTTGAATTCCATCTGGAGTCACCTGAGAGAGATGCACTCCTCCAGCAGATGAACCAGAGCACATACAGTTAGGCTGCTGCTCTGAATCACTCTCTGCAGGTATTTCTTCTTTGTTCATAGGGAAGAGGAGCCTCAGAAAACCACCTCATGCAACTAAAAGCAAGTCCCAGTGCCATGAGCAGTCTGTTCAGGTCTCTCAAAGGTGATAAAGGCCTGCATAAACCCAGAACCTATGGTAAGATTTACCAAATCACTAAAATTAACTAGAATCTTCACTCTTATTTTCAAGAGTGCATTTAAACCCAATGGGCATTCAGTTGCTAAATATCTGCTGGCCCATTTCAAAATGTTACTATATTTATATTCCTCTGAAAAAATATCACCTTGAAAAAAATAAACCTTGTGATTTACTTTCACATCAATGTGTGTAACCAAAGTGAGAGTAAGGTGTAGAATGAAAACCTGAGGGAAATACTTAGAACAGATATTTCCCATGTTAAAGAGGTGACTATCAACTCAGGTTCTGGCACTCCTGAGAGTTTACTTGGCATCACACAAAAGCAAACAGTGACATTTCACAAGTTAGCAGCTAGCTGTAAAAATTTATTGGTTGAAACCAAAATCTTGAATTGTTTCTAGAAATGAACTAAATATGCCATTGCTAAGTATTCTATATAGTCTTAAGATATAGGTGCAGGCACAGCATACAGAATTATTTTTTCAGAGACCTTCTGTCTCTGACTACTTTGAATAAAATATGTATTTACACAGTACAGACTTAAAAGATGAATTTGAAGCCATACTTAATGTCTGAGCAGCCCAATGTGCCCAAGGACCCAAAACATTCTCCAACAGCAGAACAGACACTAGCAGTGTGGAAGTAGGCAGTAAATAATTTTGCCAAAAAGACCGCTTCTGTCTCCATTAATTCTTGACTAACCGCAATAGCCTGTTATCCAGACTTGAATTCTTATGTGGTAAAACCTTGCTCCATTACACAAGCTAATTTGAAAGAAAGTTGAGTGACATTGTTGTGAACCAAAGCCGTAATCAGCGTGCTTCCAATGGCCTTCTTAAGCATCTGGTATTCAAAATAAAAAATCTACATAGTAAATGGTTGAAGAGCTGAAGTCAGCGCTGCATATTTAAGACATAAAATATCAGCACTGTTTATGGACAGAAAAATAAGAATATTAGATGCTGCAAGGAGTTCTACACCAATAATACTGGAGACTTGCAGTGTTCACTTGTCTTATTTGCTATTAAAACTAATGGCCCCTGCCCTCAGAATTGTGCTTAATGGTAGTTCTGAAAAGGTGAAAACTATTAATTTCTCACCCTGTTAGAAACATACATGCAAACTTGGCCTCCAGATGATACACTACTGTAATGCCATTCCCTTCTGCAGTTGTGTACTTTGGGCACTACACCAATTTCCAGCAAAGGAACATGGGGAATGAGGAAGAGAGTCTCACAGAGAAATCTCTTAGAACTGATGGAGAAAGGACCGCTGAAGTGGAAATCTGGAAATTAAGGTACCACTGCCTCATTGGTAAGGTTCAGGCTGAATGCTTTTAATAAGACCAGACTCACTTCCAGCTTCATTTACAAATGCTCATATGCACAAAGTCTTATTTTAAGCACCAAAACCCAGGCTGTGGCATCACTTTCCAGCTGCCACCCAGCCTTCATTGACCACAGGAGAGTCTGCCAGACTTTTTGAGAGAAGTGAATTTACTTTTGCACATCCTGAATGGAGGGACAGAGAACTGCAGAGAAAAGGCACAGTCTCTTGTGAGCGCAGCAAAACATCCATTTGGGCAGTCAGTGTCTTGAGGTATTTTTTAAAAAAACCTAACCATAGTAGATTTCATAGGGATGCATCTAGCAGATCTAAGGCAGACAGATGCCTGCTCCTCATCACCACATGAGCTTTCCCTGACTCTAGGCATCAGCTGCAATTTTGTGGGAGCAACTGTTAGCCTGCTCTAGTGCAATTTCTATTTCACAGGTATTTTTGAAACTAAAAAAGAAGATCTTGAGAGAAAAAAACAAAGAGACAAAGAAAATGCACCTGTTTTAGGATATCTATCTTGAGTCATCATTTAATTTCTAACAAA
The DNA here is from genome assembly GCF_020740725.1 of Corvus hawaiiensis. Lineage (NCBI taxonomy): Eukaryota > Metazoa > Chordata > Aves > Passeriformes > Corvidae > Corvus > Corvus hawaiiensis. The sequence continues at coordinate 48,758,905 of NC_063216.1, forward strand.
AACAGTGGAATTTTGTTTCACTTGAGTAAATCACTCCATTTGAGAGTTTAGTGTTAACAGAGTTACTGCTGCTGTTCAGACATGATCTGTACAAAAACAAATGGATGTGCCAGTGAGTATTGGAAACAGCAGAGCTCAATACTTCAACTAAACAAAAACTAATTAGGAATCCTTCATTCTAGAGAACTTAGTGAATTTTTCCACTTCCTAGCTATTAAGCTGCAATTTTGAATCTATCTATCACACATCTACCAGATCAAAAGATGATTTATTTGCCATCTGAATGTTGCAGTTGCTCTTTACTGAAGCAAGACAGGCAAGACTGCAGAAAACAGCATCTTTTTGTAGACTTCTGTATGTCTTATTTTTTTATAAATGGAGACTAGCCTTATACCTCCCTGAACATAAAAATCAAGGCACTTTGCTGGAGACACTGTCAATGATAATTTTCTTATCATTACAGATCATAATTAGAAACCTCACCCTATGGAAATGAATACAAAGATCTGATAGCAGTGCCAAGCCTTGGCAGCCTTGGCAGCCCTGGCAAAGGACCAGCTTACCTAATATGACATGTCATTATCCTATCCTAGTCACAGGTATGGGAATTAATTTGGAATGAATTTTCATTTATGAACACTTTCACCGAGATAGTTATCATCTAGTACTGCCATGTGAAGGCTTTTATTAATCTACTCTACCTTATCTGTGTGCTGCAGGTTAGAGATTTTAACACTAGTTATTTTAAGAGCGAGATAGCACTTTAAAAATTGCTATTGGCTTATGATAATTGGCTTGAATTTACTGGAGTGTTAAATATTATGTTCTTCACTTTGAAAGCTTAGGAAGTATCCAGTGAGTCATATTTTTCTATATTAGAAATGGGAAAATTTAATTTTAAGGAAGGCTCTTTATTTCCACTGGCTAGCTGGATTCCACTAAGCATTTTATGGTTAGACTAAGCCCAATGTTCTCACTTCATTCACTGTGAAATATGTCCTATTACACCTCCTTGAGTATTGAATAATTTTGATTTGCCCTGAGTGTTCATGTTTTGGAGTTACTGCACAACCTGTCTCTCTAAATGTCACAGTGGACCTTGGAAAAGAGTGGATAATCAAGAATTTGAATATCTGAAAGGCATTGCAATGTAATATGTCTATTCCGGATGACATGACCTTCTTGTAGAAAACAGATTTCTGGACCATTATAACATGCATACCCTAGTGCCTTTCTAAATTATTTTCTACTGTAGAATAACTACTTTGAGAAAACTTTCCCCCAAGCAAAATAGATTTGGGGTTTTTACTCCCTGCCCAAATCAGTCTGCGCCTGTAAGAAGACTGGTGGTTTGGCCTGGGTATTTTCCTATCTCCAGCACACTGATGGAAGCCTCTGGGGTAAGTATGAAAAACTTCATCCTGAACAATGATAAAGAAAATTTCCCTTGGAATATAGTTCTTTCTAAAATAGCTGGTCAGTGTCCCAAAAATTTTGGACATTTCCTTGGCTCCATTGTTCCTGAAATCTTGGAAATTCATCAATGGCTTGTGGCAGTGACTTGCATATGCACCATTAGACAGTTTATGGACATGATGGTCCATGTAAGGTTGACACAATTACTGAATTAATGGAGTCTACCAGATCACTTACAAAAAATGTTTAAATGAACCCTGGCGTAACCCGATCTCTTTCTTATGTCCTTCCACACCTGAGAGGGGTGATCTGTACCTGCCACTTGTATTCCAGGAGAGACTTGTTTGCCTGAATGTCAGTGTTTCTACCAAAATCTGTTCAAATTAATTTCTCAATGAAGATTTTTCTGGTGTGCAGGCATGGTGCATATTTTGCATTCCTTATAGATACTGTGTACTCCTTCACCAGATAAAACATTTTCAGTAACTCCTTTCAGCTTCAGGAGAATTAGTCTATTTTCTAGATAGATAACTGCTGACTTAAGATATCTGTTTTTCATACAGTGGCTCACATGAAAGCAATGGAAACCAGCTGAGCAAAGAGCAAGACTGATGGGATCGGTGTGTCACACAGAAGTGAGATACAGTTTTAGTTTCCTTAGTAGAACAGCCTATTTTGTGCCAGGCATTATAGTTTCTGAACATCTTCCAAACAAAATCATATTTACCAGAAGAGAATGATCACTTGGGTTATTGATGTATTTTTTAAATAACCATCAATAACAGTTATTGATAATAACTGTTAATAAATAACACTAAAAAATGAGTGAAATCTCCCATGAAAGATTTTGGTTCCATGATTACCCAAATAAATTCAATTCATAATGCACAGCTACATTTTTCATTTGATATAGACCATAGTAAAGGAACAGGAGTATATGCCCTTTAACAGGGAAATGAAGTCAGTCCAGGTCAGCCACAGTGCATTTTCAAGCTCTATTTTACCTCAGGATTGAAAAAAATGGCAATTAAAAAATTTCATGATTTATAGACCTCTGCAGCCACTATTACTCCTTAAATCTTGTAGCTGGAGATAAATGAAGCATAGACGGTCCAGCATTGACATTGTAATATAGTAAAGACAATCTGTTAAATCATACATATATTGTAGCTAACTCTAATTCAGGATATAAGTCTTTGTGACAGATAATTGTGACATCATCTTTCCCTGAGTTTCACTGCAAGTAGCTGGAGCTTAAAGATAATGAAATGCTTTATGTCCCAGCAACTCTCTCAAGGTCAGCCAGGGGAAGTGCCTGTACAGTGCTGAGTGAGAGCACGATGAGCAAGTTCATTCTGGCTTAGCACTCAGTGTTAATAAGCCTATTTTTCTCCACATGATTGGAAGTTTTCCCAGAAGGCCGTATGATCTTTTGATTTCCACAAATTTCCCCTCTTTTATTCCTTCTCACTGCAAAAATCTAAGTTTCAATTAGTTCCATGGTCAAGAGCTTTGGGGATACATTACTTTTCCTCCATGTGATCGCAATACTGCAAGTTCATTATGCTTGTGAGACCATGCAATGAGCACTTAAATTGCAATGCCAGTGTTAACTTTTGTCAACCTCTTGGAAATAAATAAAATGAGCATGGTATAGGTGTACTTCGACTGTTAAGTGAAAGAAAAGATAAAGCATGAAACTCCATATTGTTTTTCTAATTAGCGTAGCTAGGTAGAAAGTGTATGGATTAGTGGCCTGTTGAGAAGATGCTTCTGTGCACTCTGTACTTAATTTACATCATTGTAAAAGGCATCTAAAAAATCAGACCTATATTCATTTATGACTGCCATGAACTTTGCTCTTTGTCAATTTAACACAGACATGTAATTTTACAGAATATTTTCAAAGCTGTTTTTCCCCTTATAACATGAATATAATTCTGATAAAGATCAAATATTAAAAAATATATAGTTCAGAATTATAATGGAAAATATAGTGAAGTACAGTTTCAAGACTGCACTTAAACCAATTTAATACTATGTAGATATGCTGTCTGTGCTTGTCAGTGAATAGAAAAAGAGCAAGTAAGAAAAAAAGAAAGGCAGAACTTTATCAGGCAATACAGCTCATTCAAAATAAGATATGGCAACTTTTTGTTTTGTGGAAAGCAAAGCAAAACCAACCCTTTCAGCCTGTTTTAACTTCTCAGCTCGAAATAGCTTTTCATTCTGCTACTTTAGAAGTATGTGATTTCTTTTAAATTAGAAGAATTACCAGTGTCAACACTGAATGGAATGCTTTTATTTTGCTGAAATGTTCTGACATCTTTGACACAAAGTATTTGGATTTTTATCTTCTTGAGAAGCCATATGTGAGTTTCTGAAAGGCCAGAGACATGAGAAGTTGCTGTGTGGGAATGACCATGTCCCTCAACCTATTCATGTCACCCTTTCCTGTAAGAAAGGTTGTGGAGAATAGTTGCCTACGTCATGTTAGCCATAGAGTAACACAAGGACAATTACCATGGAATAACTGATAATACAATTTTTTTTTCTTTGCTTCCTGCATATCAACTAAGATAGCAGAAGAGACAAACATCACTTTTGAAGGCCTTGTGCAGATAACAGGCACATTGTTAAATTTAATGTTTCATCCCACTCAGTCAAGAGCAACCCACTGAAAGTCAAGGGATTTGCACCACTGTAAAATTGACATAAATGAGAAAGTAGGCTCAGGATCCCATTCACATTCACAAAACCTCCTAAAGACACACTGCTAACATGAAAAAATTAGCAGTAAAGAATTTGTTCATTGCAGGATTGATTGGAAGTTTGTTGTGAACCAATCACCTTCCGTTGACATTGCCTGAACTTTCAAATGCTCATAATTTCTGAAAAAAATCAGTCTTAAAGCTTTCCATTATAACTGGCAATTTTTGTAAATATACTGTAAACACAGCGGAAAGTGCTACACAGGTCTGGAGAGTGAATAAGTGCTGAGATTTGAGTGCACACATTCTGCAATCTCCCTCTTTCTCCAACAGGGAAGGAATTTATGTGCAATATAGGGTTTATTTTATTACACTCTTATTTTCTAACCTCAGACAACCTCTTTCTTATCTAAGGAAACCAAAAGTGAATGCTTTTGCAGCTGGATGAAAAATGTTTCTAAAGACTAATCCTCTTGCAGGGAACGTGCAGTAACAATCTGTTTTCCAGAGATCTGAAGGCTGGCAAACCAACGGATCTCAGCTCTCTTGAAAAGATCATTTCTGCTCTCTCTTATGTTAGGATTAGAACAAAAAAGGAATTGAGGTCATTTGCTTCAGCAGAAGGTAGGCAAGGCAGGGCAAGACTTTGCGAAGAAAACCTATGTACTTCTCTAACACTGCATAGAAGGAAAAAAGTGGAAATCAATAGAAATGCTTCTGACTGCAACCCCAATTTTATAAGGTGATAAAATTTTCCAGTGTTTATTCCTGTCAAAGCAAGTGAGATCAAGCAGATGGTAAAACATACACATACCATAAACTCATAAGAAATAACATCAAGGATGTTAAGGTCAGATTGGAAGTCCTGTTCCCTAAACCTCACGTTTTTCTTTTGTTAATGCTATAAAACCACTGAGAACTGCGGCCTAGGCAGGTATAAGCCCTACAGACATAGTTAGACATCATCTCCTCAAACCCAGAACTGCCAAACACAAAATGGGTTCCTGATTTGTAACAATCAATCTGTCAGATCTGGATCTTCTCAAGTTGAATTTGAGTAAGAAAGAGGAATTGAAAATCTTTAATAGTCCAAGCATGGCTACTTGCTTATGCATGAAAGCCAAGGATGGGCATTTTAGGTTTTCTGCACCAGCTCTGCTTTTACTGGAATACTTTTTACTTAAGTCCAGAATATATTTACGGATTTATGTTTAAACCTAGAGAAAAGACAAGCTTTTTCTAGTGATGGGCACATGGTGTTCCCCATCATTCAACTGATGTTATAAATCCCTTTCAGTGGGATCTAATTCTTAGGGAATTTGAGCTCTTAGTAAGGAAAGATCTGTTTCACTCCTTGAGACTGAGTATATCAAATGACATTTCAGAGGAATCCCCAAGGCATTCAGGCTGGGGCAGCATGTGAGAAGTGGGATGCTCAGCACACAGCACGCCAGAAGTTTGCCTCATGAGATTGCAGCTGGAAGGAAGGCTGGAGTGTGTTTGACTGTCAGTTTAGAATTCAGATGCCTAGAGTTTACCTACATCTGGCTTTACACACCAAAGTCCTCTCATAAATCATAAAATAATTTAAAAGTTGTCATTAAAAGGATAGTATAAGGATCATTATTCTGCACAAGTTCTTCAAATGTTTGTGCCAAGTCTTTTAGGCTATAGGATGCAAAGGCAATGAAGGAGAGCTTACCAGTTTTCACCCTGGATATCATCGCCTTTGTGACAGTTAGTAGAGATTTCTCTGTAGGCTTTTATCATCCTCTGGGGTATCATCCTGGTCCTCTGAAGCTCTTTCTAACTCCAAGTTTTGTGCATCTCTCCTCTGAAGGAAAACTTCTGAACCCCTTTTCACAAGAAGTATTACCCCAGTACTCAAATATCTAGGGGAAAAATATTGAGTGTAAATCCATGGACACTGCAGCCTGTGTATGCAAATGTGTAACCTACTGTATTACAGTGAACTGTGCAGATGGCCAAGGAACTCTGAATCAGCTTACAGCAGAAAGTCTAAACTGATTAAAATTTACATCAGATTTATGCGATTAACTATCATAAAAGTTTTAGTTATACTACTGAAAATTATCCTATTAAACTGTATCATTATAATCAGCCATGTCAGCATGTTTTAAGTCAGGCTGAGTAATAAATGACTTCTTAAACCCACAAAGTGCAATTGTCCCTCCAGTCCTGAGACCAGCCTGGACAACTGCTCATAATTTGAAAAAAGTCAAAAGAATTTCCAGAGCATATAAATATAAAATAACCTGCTGCTAGTTCAGAGACTTGAGAGCAGAAAGAAAAATAGCAGACTTTAACAAGCTGCCTTTCAGAACTTCTGCTCCTGCAGTCTTTTTGTTGTTTTTGAAACAGAATAATGAGAACTGAACCTTCTTGGTACCTTATGTGATCACTGCAGCAAAGTCTACAAAGATATCAGAAGATCTTATTTCATATTTTCTTGCATCCTCATGTTTACATATGTCCACAGCAAACAATTGTAAGTTATGCATATTGTAAAGTCAGATATTCAGAATTACAGCAAGCCGAAGTTTTATATAACATGTAGGAGCAACACTAATTTAACTCCAGCTTGTGTGTATCTTTCTTTGTGAACAGGTTCAAGTCACTTAGAAAAAACAAAACAAAACAAAACAGGTAATCCTGCAGCTCAAGTCTGTACCATAACATGTAGACACAGTGGGGGCAGGAATAAAGAGGGAAGCTGTGGCTCATTGCATGGGCCAAATGTGTACAGTCAATAACAGGGCTGACTCTTTTCCTTTGCTGATCTCACACTTCTGAGAGGTTCTTAGTACAGCCTGTTCTGCAGGGGCCAGTGATTAGGTTTAACAGGTCATAGCTCCCTGAAATTGAAACAGAATTTCCTGGAAAAAATAAAAGACTTTTTTTTCCTTTCAGCAAAATTTCAAAGCCTTGCTTCAAACAGTGGACATGTTAGCACTTCTCAAAAGGAAGAATAAAAAAAGGTCGTTTGTATCTGCTACAAGAGAACACCAAAGAATTTTGCTTTTGCCAGTAGATATTTTCAGAATGATTTCAAGGTTTTTTACCTGATGGGTTAAATTTAGCACAGGATGGAGCATAAATTGTGGCTCAAGGATGTTCTTTCTGATCTGCATTATTTTGTCTTACTTGCTTCTCACTTGGTCTTATCTGCTTCAGGCCATGAAGTTTCTTAGCTTTGCTAACATTAGCAATATGCCCTTTGGGCAGTGACACTTCATATGCTCCTTCCCTAAAAGAAACAATTAACATATTTAAAATACACCTGTACATATACACACAGATGTGTACATATGCATGAACATACATGTTCATATATGTAGATATATGCAAACACATTATATTTATATGCATATGCATACGCATATATGTAATAACACCATGAATAGTTTTATTAACTTATTTTTCCCAGGTCAGCAGAAAAAAAAGCATTGATCTGTTAAGTTCTTAAGACTTAGTTTGTAAATAATTTTAAATTTGTGTTTGGCACAAAGGAATGTAACAAAAATTCCTTACAATATTTTCATGTAATTTTGCTAGGTTTACTGCTCTCACTTTACAAACATGGCAGAAAATAGCAACTGTCTATTGTGTGTGACACTTTGCAAAGATTAATCCATAAAGCCTTATGATTGCACTTACTTCTCTCATGGTTTGTGGCTAGGAAAGCTTCTCTGAAGGTACACAAAGGCATGCCTGAAGGGCACACAGAGGGATAGAGCATCATCAGCTTGCAGGGTACAGCAGCATCCTTGGAAGCAGCATCCTCCGAAGACACAAGGATGGGTGCAGGGAGGAGCTGAGCTCTGCAACTGGCACAAAATCAAACTCATTATCTTCTGCTGAGGAGGCTCTCAGGAGAACTGATGAGAAAGGGTGTAGCTATGCCCTTGGGAGGGTGAGATCAGGGATAGCTACACTGCACTCTATCCAGGTGCCTTAAGAGCCCTGCTTTGAGGAATTTGGCTTCTCAGGCAAGTTCAGAAAAAATGGCTGGATTGTCTCTTTAGTTACACCAGTAAACTTAAAAGGGCGTATGCATGGCACTTGCTGGTTGGAGAACTTCTCTGCACATGGAATATTGTACTGATGTGACAGGCTAGGCCTTTGTTTATATGCCTTGCTGCCTGGCCTACATTAGTTAGGTATTAGAAAAAATATAACCCAAGCCCCAAAAAGGTAGGTACAAGAAAAAAAGGGTGTCATAGGCAAAAGTTACTAGCGAAATATTACATCCATTTACACAATTACTCCAGTGTATAAATATATAATGTCACTAAGAGAAATGATCCAAACTATAGAGAAGTACCATGTTGAAAAGTGCTATCCAGTGGTACCTTTCCAACCAAAATTTGAATGATTCTAAGTATTACAAACTACATCTCTACTAGGATATGCCAATGTCAGCAAACTCTCTTAGGTGCAGAGAGATAAATATCACATAGGAAAAAAATGAGAACTTTACCTGTATAGGTCTTTAGCGAAGACACTTCTGCTTGTGAAATAGGCACTATCATTACAAAGCTCTTCATATCCATGTCTCTACCTAGAGAGAAAATTGTAACAACTGAAATCACTAAACAAAGGTGTAGATCATCAAGTCTATATTCTTATTGCAAGGCAGAATAACAATACCCTAACCATTTCTGCCTGGATTGTTCTTCAGGTCGCTCATGATGCTGTTCTGCTGTTTTTGTACGTATGCGATAGGGAAGCCTGTGTGAGATATGCAACAATGGCAGTTTAGCAAAATCTATTTCTAAACCAGTGCTGTTATAATTGTAGAAAAAAATGAAACCATTAATATGTGCAGAGTTTACTATTTAAATACATGAAAAATACTGTAACAGTCAGTGACTTGCAAATTGTAATCCATGAGCAAGGGAAAAACTGTAGCTGTTCAGTTAAAGGCATCTAAAAAAGGAAGTGTGTTATCAGTAGGCTAAATGAACTTCAAAGGGGCCAGCACCTCAGCAGAGATTCTAAATACAGAAAATATTGGAAACTACTGATGTTCTGTTATTTGTGCTCAGATTAGGCAATTTACATCTACTTTGGGTGTGCTTGCTAAACACTGAAGTAATAGAACATGACTGAACAATAAATACTCTTTTGCCCAAAGCAAGAAATCAGTATCATTCTTTGCTGGTCAAGGTTTGTTGTGAGTCATTTTAACCTATATCCAGAGACTGACCTAGTGGTGAATTCATCCAGCTGTGTTTTGGAGTGAAAGAGAGCTTTTAAAACAGGAAACATGAGTACATGCCTAGAAGGAAAGAAAGAAAGAAAGAAAGAAAGAAAGAAAGAAAGAAAGAAAGAAAGAAAGAAAGAAAGAAAGAAAGAAAGAAAGAAAGAAAGAAAGAAAGAAAGAAAGAAAGAAAGAAAGAAAGAAAGAAAGAAAGAAAGAAAAAGAAAGAAAGAAAGAAAGAAAGAAAGAAAGAAAAAGAAAGAAAGAAAGAAAGAAAGAAAGAAAGAAAGAAAGAAAGAAAGTCTTAATGATATTGAAGATTGAGACAAGACAAAGGCTTAAAATGGTCAAGCTTACTAAAGGAGGAAAGAAGATTTAAAATAAGAAACAAGAGATTAGAAATCAAGATCCAGAAAGATCATGGACATACAATTAAAGGAAAATCTTTCTAAATTAGGATGACTAGAAATCACGTTAAAAAAAACTTCGGCAGTTTAGGAAAATAATTTAGAAAATATTTAAGTAAATTTTAAACAAAAGCTACCAGTAAAAGTAAGTTTTTATAGGTCATACAAAGTGAATGTATTATTAAAACCTGCAGAAAACAATTTCTGTAACTGGGAAAATCTTTAAAAAATCAGATGGTTCAAATTTCATTAGAAGCTGTTTTTTCCTTCAGGTTCTCATAAAAGAATTAGTTTCTGAAGGACAGACTGAAAAATCTATTTTTCTTAAAAAAGTAAAACCTGCTGTAAAATTAAAAAGCTATTTTTTTAATTTCAGAAATTCCTTCTGTAGCTACATACTGTGATATTCTCTGTCTGGCTATCATTAAACATTTCTTAGATGTCACAATCTTTTTCTGGCATCTTGTGGTTAGTGTAAAGTGTACTGTAGTTAAAAGAATGTTAAAAAAGTTAATAAGAAAAAGGATCAAACTCTATAATTTAGAAGGAATCCACAGACTTTAGAACTAGAAGCCTACAAATACTGAATTCTATAAAAATATTCTCTTCACTCATTAGTTACGAGGCACTGGGTGTTTGAAACCAAAATATGGACTGGAAATCTGCCTAGTTCAGGAAGAAAGACAGAAAGGAAGGGAGCAGGGAGAGAATTCCTAAGGATTTATATCAAGAAGGGAAATTGTATTTATTTATATATTTATTTATTTCCTAAATACTCAAAACAAAAACTGAAACTTTTCCCACTGAAATCAATAGGACTTCTTTGGTAATCTGATTCAACTCATGTTGGCACACACCAGAAAGTATTCAACAAAGTACATTTTAAAGATTCTGCATCTTAGAAAGAAATTAATTTTCATTCCTGTTTACTTATCCCTGGAAGAGACAGCATTGACCAGATTGTAATGCTTTATCTTTTAAAGAAAGGAAGAACTCCAAGAGAAGATATTAAAAACTCTGGAAAGGCTGTAGAACTTGAGAAAAATAATTTAATTGGACTCCTGTAACTTCATGCAACTATAGTTTAAATTTCTGTTAAGCTCAATGTGAGGGAATGTTTATTCTACTTGCAGTTAGGCAGGTAGAATCACTAAGAGCCTCCTCTCCCATGCCAAAATCTCAGGAATTTATTACAATGTACTCAAGGCATTGGTACAAGCATATACAGCAATCTAAAGCAGTGCTGTCAACTCAAGTTAAAGCTGCTTAAGCTGACATCTAGCCTGAGTGAAAGTACAGATTGCTTTGGATATTAATTGTGGTCCTAAAAAGTATTTTGGAAAGTATTGTGGTCACTGTTTGGTGCAAGAAAGGCTTATAGAAAAAGTGTCACATTTTTCATGTGAGGTTTCTGTCTTCTACTTTGATTAGCAATCCCCATCTAATGCTGTGGTAGACTTTGGGAGAACCTGTAACAGTGCAAGACATTGATTTTCAGGGAACCCCCTTAGCGTGCTTCAAGTCATTGTGTGGGGTGCTCTGAGGAAGCATGCAGGAGTGAGACTCCACTGGGCTGAGATGGGGGGATGTGCATCAGGAGTGATCACCCCCTGTGCTCCCACTGCTGATGGGATGGGAGCACAGTCCATGGGGCCAGAGTGGGGCCAGCTTGCAGGAGATGTCCCAGAGGTAGAGCCCCAGCTGTGTCCCAGAACCCCTTCTCCTCCAGCACTGTGTGGTTCATTCATAAAGACACAGCCTTTACCTTGCTCAGGGGTTCACATTTTGTCCTTGCTTAACATTAATGTTTTACGTTAACTGGTGGAAATGTGCAAAAGTCTGTGTATTTAGTTACATCTTAAAGCAATTTTTCCTCTTTGGGTTATATTTGTGTGACAATGAAGAGAAGAATCCACCTGAATTCACTTTCTTGAGTGTCCTCTAGATATGTATGAAATCTGGGGTTGCTGAAATACATTTCCTGATAATGAGTTCGTGGAAAACCCCTCACCTATAAGGATCCTGTTACTGCTATGCAGAGTACTTCAGATCCTGCGTACTTCAGCACTCAACACAGATGAGATGATATCTCTCAGTAGAGGATGCAGCCTTCACAATGACAAAATGTAGACCAAGGACACCTTCAGGTTTCTGTTAAGACTTTCTGCTACAGCAGGCAATCTAACCTTCTACAACAAAAAACCCCCTCTATTTATAGAATACATATTAATTGCTGTATTCACTTGATTTTTTCCCCCACATGGCTCTCTTCCTATTTTCTTGGGGATGTTGGCCGTTGACATGAGGATAATGTGAATATAACTAATGACAGCATAGAACTACTGCTGGACATATTTGGTTAAACCTCAGCTTAACAGATTTTGCCTGATGAGGATGAGAAAGATGGGACCATGGGGGCCATGGTCTAACACAGGTGGCTGTACCTCCTCGAGTCTCTGTTAGTCTAAAATGTATTATTTTTCCATTGATGGTCCCACATACGCATATAACAGACACCTCTGGGCGTGAAATGAGGAGATCCAACTGGCTGAGCCAAGTTGGTTTCTGAAACTTGCAGTTTAGATTCATGTCAGTCTTGCTAGTGTGCTTTGAGATAAGTCATTCTATTTTATCAAAACACAAGGACTTTGTAAATCTTCATTCAATGTGGTAGGTCTCCAGAAAAAAAAAAAAAGAAGAAAATTATAACTACAAATCAAGTGCTGTGCCTGAGAGTCATTTCAACCTCCCTGCAGATGTTTTGCTTTTACTTGAACTCATTTCTGTCTCCAATGTTCTTCTTCTTTTCTTTTCAAATACAGTATGATTTTCACTCCATGTGAATATTAGTAAAACATTATATTCAGACAGGAGCAGGACAAGCATTTATGAATGCCATTCAGGAGGAAAAAAATGTCTCAGCTGTGAAATTGAGATTTTGTAAATGTATCAGAATTCTTATCATAAGGAGTTTTGAAAATTAATTTTTCTTTCTATTTTGAAACATAAGACATTCAAATGGTTGCAGTTTTTGACTTCACTGAGGACTCACCATTGGGGTTCTCTGTGTGTCTTGGGAAGGTGTTAAATTAAAGTGTAAACAAAATAAAACAGATGAATCTTACACCCAGCTGCGTTGTCTATGCAGTCATATCCCAACAAGGAGTTATTTTAACAGACAAATTAGCTGCTTCTATTTAGAATAATAATCACTCCAAATACCATCAACTGCTGAAATACAGCCTCACATGAAAGCTAAAAGTGTAAATAAAATCTGCATCAGTTTTCATAAAAAATACTGAGTTTGAATCTTAAATATTCTGAGGCCATTTTATATTGTTTGGGTAACACACGGGATTTGAGTTGCTAATTGCATTTGCTCCTTTTACATAAATCACTTTTGAATACTTTTTGCAATATGACTGGCAAGACTAAAATGTACCAAAAAAACTGAACATGTCTGTGTGGCATACATTTTTCACATTTTGAGAATGTATTTAGGTTATGATTCTACAAAATATTAAGCTCCTTTACAGAAAACTTATGAATAGTGAGAACAGATTTTGCAATCAAACTAAATGCAAACTAAATTATTAATCTTTACTGAATTTTGATATTACAACCCAGGTATTTTCTCTTGTCAGAGGAAGTGATTTCCAGATGAGACACATTTAGAGCAATTCCTACTAAGTAGTCAAGCTGCCTTTTATTAAGTTGGCAAAGCTGCAGAACATATATGACAGGACTGTATGTTAACAGCTCAGCCAAGACAAAATGAAGCATAAAGTCACTGTGTAGATTTACACTTCACAGTGTAGGTCTTGAAGTCTGAATAACACATAGCAACCCAGAACATAATAGGAAATTAATCTTGTGGAAAGATACAAAAATCAATAAAACAAAATTAAATTATTTCCTCTTACAGCTGTTTCTCGAAGCCATAATTCATGGATAGGGACAGAGCATGTGAAGAAAATACAGTATATAAGCATTCTTTTCATGAGTATAGAATTGGTATAATAAAAGTAGTTCTTAACATCTTTCAGAAAGAGACATAAAAACTGACCACTGTGACCACAATAAACATAATGAATATGTAAGAAACACTAAGTTAGAGTGGCATAAGTGATTGCAAGGGAAACTGGGCTTTTGGTAGATATGTGAATGACACTGACTTTAAGCCCAGAGCTGGTGGAATGCCTTTTTTTCTAAGAATCTTGCAGATTTATGGTAGAGAAAAGGAAGACAAGCTTGAATGAATGTCATAGAGAAAGAAACAGAGAACTGATGAAGCTGGTTCTCTGCCCCTCATTTTGCAGCATAAGTGTAACTCTGAAGGCCTTTTTAAACTTTTGAACAAAATCAAAATATTCTCCATATTCAGGCAAATTCTTGGACAGTTAAGTTGTTAAAAAAAAAAAAAATCAGTTACTTTCTGCTCTTCCTTACATCATTCCCAACTGTAGGCTCATCAGTTTTATTGTAATGGCTTTGAGGTAAAGCAATGAAGATACATGTAAGGTGACTTAGAGGAATTATATAAGCCAGAGAGCTGTGAAGCTTAAAAATAAAGCACTTCCCTGTGCCAGTAAAACAATGGTTTTCTAGAGTGATTTGCTTCTTGAAGAGCATTATTAGCCTTTTACAGGAAAGACGAGATAAATAGTTATTTGGTTCATTAGGATTACTTTTCTTTATGCTTTTTTTTTTTCATTTTCTTGTTCTTTTGCTTTTAACTAGGCATGATGAGAACTGTTTTTGCCTTGCAAGGAAATATACATCAAGGATTTTTGTCTACAGAAAAAACATTCTTTCTCTATTCTAACAGAAAAGCTCTGTACACTGGGTAAATTCCCAGTGTCGCTTTTTTTCTTAAGATATTCAAATATAAGGCAGCTGACAGGCACAAGGTTTGCAGGTGATCCCTTCAACAAGAAAAGTGGGGAGATTAGTCAAAACAATAAACAAGTTAAACTGATTCTGTATAGGGCAACCCAAAAGTCAAAGAGATGCCATACATACTGTCTAGCTGGAACTCAATAGTGAGGTGGGTGTCAGCCTCTTCTCCCAAGTAACAAGCAACAGGACAAGAGGAAATGGCCTCAAATTGGACCACTGGAGGCTTAGATTGGATATTGGAAAAAATTTGTTCTCCCAAATGGTTGTCAAGCACTGAAACAGGCTGCCCAGGGAAGTGGTGAGTTAGCAACCCTGGACGAATTTAAAAGACATGTAGATGTGGCGGCAGCTGGGGACAAGGTTTAGTGGTGGATTTGGCAGTGTTGAGTTAATGGATAGACACAATGATCTTAGAGGTCTTTTCTAGACTAAATGATTCTATGATTCTATGAAAATAGTGTTTGCCTGCATCCAAATGACCTGCTGAGGCCTTTACAGGAACCTTGTGAAGGTGAAATATATTGTATGATGATAACTGGACTGCTCAGCTGGAATAATTCAGAGCAATAACTCTGTCTCTAATAGAAAACAGAAGGGTAAGAAACATGGTTGTGCTGATTGTATTTGATTTATAGTCATAGAGGAAGGATACAAATTATATGACTGAGACTTTCACAATAACCTATATGAGCATAACGTGTAATAGGCCATCAAATAAAGGTTGACTTCTATAGAACTTCTTTATCATAAGGGTCCAGAACTTCAGAAGTTATTGATTCCAACAGTAGTAAGACATTTAAACACTTTTAAACATCTGAGCTTAAGTTAATGTAGAATGATATCTTTAATTCATACTTAAGTAGAGCACCCATTGGTTGATTTGAAAATATAAACCTAGGTGTACTAACAGAATACTAAGGTGACCTCTTGTATCAAATCATGACTGTTGTAAATGATATTTTAATGCTGTAATAATTATACATTATAGCTAGAAACTTCTGTTTCAAAAAGACCTTGTCCCCTGAATTTGCAAAGTTCTGCTTAGGTAGGCTGAATCACTTTCAGAAAATCTCTGTCCCCCTCCATTGACTTTGCAGAAAACATAAAATGACTAAGTTCCCACCTGAGTTAAATGAAGTGGGATTAATTAGTGATAAACTGGGGACTGAAAACATCAGCTATCGCTGTAACTCTCCAGGGAATATAATGCAGCTGCAGGATTCTAAATAGTTTATTCCTAATGTTATGTATTTTTAAAAATGTTGGGGATTTTATCTAAAGTGTTTCTATATGCTTTTCATAGAGTTTAATACTGAGGTCTGAACAAAGAGTCTGGGAAAGAATGCAAATACTCCTGTAGGAGCTGGGTTCAAGCCTATCAGTTCATTTCACAGATCCTGATTCAGCACACAGAAGCATTATCAGCACCATCATGAATACGTGATTACCAAAGAATCCTTGGGATCAATACTTCTGTGGATAAACCCTATTTCACTTACTACATTCAGGAGTTAATTCAGGGCCCATTTAAAGCAAACAGCTGAATGTCAAAGAGAATATTCTTCTGTTTTGTTAGCTTTGCCATTCATTTAAATATACTTTTATGACAGTGTGGATGAAACCAGGTTTTCCTCACCAGCATTGACTGCCCCAAGTACACTGTTCACACAGCAATGACGATACATGGCCAACACCATGCAGACAAAAGCACCTGGAAACCTTCCTAAAGGGGCCTGGAATAACTTCCCAAAAAGACAGAGGAAAATTAGAGGAAATTTAAGAGTACATCATCTAAAAAAGGAACTCTGACTTACTCAAAATCTTCGTATCTTCTTGTGTCAATGTAACTGACTGTGGTCTCTGCTGTATAGTGGAACCCTGACATTCTTTAAGCAGCTGGCAACTTGGCTGTGCTCTGAGGAGTATTTAGCAAGTACAGATGACAGGACAGGTCTAAATTAGTTCCAGGTCTATATTACAAACTCATGAAGTCAAAGACATAGAAGATTGGCATTATTTCTTTGAAGGGGAAGGTCAGATAGCACAGCAGCAAGCAATGGAGAACGCTGAAGATATGGTCCAAGACTTGAACAGTCCTTTACCCTCAGGAAAGAATAAAGGGGACTTTTTCAGCATTTTGACTAAAGAAACAGGTAAGTGAAGGACAACAATTGGAAATAAAATGAAAATATTAATGTATAAATAAAAATTCTAATAAAATAGTAGATATTGTATGACAATCACCAGGAAAATCCATGTGCTTGATCCCAAAGGACCAACTGGCAGTACCTTTAATATGACACTAATATAGTATCATTTTTATAGTATAACTGGGTTTTGTAAATTGGTATGACCCTGACACATGGTCTCACACAGCTCTCCAGTCTGAAGTTTACACACATTTCCTCACTCCTTCCTGTCACATATTTGGCAGAACCTGGGGGCCTTGGAGACTGTGTCCTTCTACAGCAGAAAGCATTAGATCATGCTGATATTTTTTCTTCAAAGGACAGCTTTGAGGAAAACAGAGACAAATGAGGAACACAATGATACTGCAAAATGTAAGCCCAAGTTTGTATTTCCCCTTAGTGATAAGTCCCTCAGGTGCTGAAATCCAGAAGAAAGTTGAGACTCTCCAATACTATTCCTTGAAAATCATTTAAAAGCTTTTTCACAGTTCTGGTGCTGACTTTAAATATTTTACCGCCTTGGTTTCTCTCCAAACTGTATCTCTTAATCACAACAAACTGTCACACACTGTCAGTTTTCACCTGTGGAAATTATAATGAGCAGCTTCACTTTACAAAAACACATCTAACTGATTTCAGATTGATGGCAATGGCAAACAAATGTGCCCCAGCCTCTGATGAGCATATTTGTGCAGCTTGGAATTTTCATGCCAGAAGAGTAAATATGTTCTTGACAGTTGGAAGACAGATAGAACCAGGGCTCCTTTCTACTAATACCTCTCTTCAAGTAATACTGAACTAATCACGGGGTAGATTTCCTGCCCTTCCTGCATTGTGTCATAAACTCTAGGCTACAATCTTTAATGGCCACTTCCACATGTAGTAGTAGACCCCTGAGTAATGAATCCTCTCTTGGTCTTACAGATGCCTTCTTCCCGTTATCAGAATCCCAGATGTGGTATGTGTCTACTCTTTCATACTGCAAGAATTTTCCTTTCCTTACTTTATTACTTCTAGAATGCAAGTGCATGGTGAAATCCTCCCATGTTCAAACAAATAGACAGATCCCTTAAACAGTATGCTTGCCTTGTTGGCAAGTGTTCAGGAGTCCTTGCATTGCACCTGTTCAGCCTCTGGTGAAGGGGAAGCATATGAAAGTTGACATCCAAATTACCACTACTAAGGCAATGCAAAGTGGACTACTCTCCTGCACAAAGGCAAACTCCTATAGCAGCTCAGAGAACAAGTTGCTGGCTATACATTCTCTCTATTTGGGCAATAGGTTTCTCCACCACCAGCAGTGAAACAGGATATGGGAGGTGTTTTGTTAGGAGCCATCAGTGTGTCTCCTTTCTGCTTTAAGCAACAGATGTGACCCAGGCCTCAAATTCCCTCTGAACACAAAGTTTTTATGATATTTTCCTAGTTACTGATAAATTTAAAAGTATTGTTGAAATACAGATTACTTGCAAATCTTGATGTGGTCCCTAGCCTCACTTCCATACTATGTAATATGGAAATAATTGCAACCCCAGAGAGTTGTAAAACCATCAAGAAAATGTAGCAGAGTATAGACACAATGCTGTTTTGGACATCAGGAAATAACTGAGCCTCAAGAAGAGTTGAAAGGGACTTGAACACGTGGAGCACAGTTGACTGTATTGGAAAGGTGAAGCACCAGCACACAGTGCAGGGACAAGGTCCCTACCCACACACTGCTGCTCCTATCTGCCCTCCACTTAGTTCTGCCTTTGAACAAAATTCTGCCTTACTAAGGACTCCCTATGGAATCAAGCTGTCTTCTTAAACACTCACAACGAGATAAAACCTTTACTATACTTTATTTTTCAGCAGATTTTTGCAACTCATTTACAGAATAGTAAATACACAAGTGATAAGAGCTTTCTGCACTATACAATGGATATCAAGCCTCTAATTACATCTTGACAGTGAAAGCTAACTGTTACAAAAATGTTTTCTTTATTGGGAGACAAACTAGATTTGCCCACACCATGGTATAATACCACTGAGATCTGAAGTCACTGGAATTTCCAAAGGTATATATGAAGGAAAATAATTATGTACTTTCTATCTTTCTTGACATGTTAATGAAATAAAAATTGAGCTTCATACAGGGATTGATAATTTAAGAATCTTTAAATCAGTCCCAAAGACTTTACAAAACTTGAAAACAAAGCAGTTACAGTAGCAGTAACTGCAGAAAAAAGAAAAAAAGAAAATTTACAACTAACTATAACTGTGTGACAAAGTACAGTGTGAATCATGAAAAATTCAAAACTTAGCACAAGGGAAGACGTCGTAACAACTGTGAGCAGTCTGGAAGCTATCACAACTACCAAGCATACCTGGAGCATCGAGTCCTGTTCAGGACAGGAAATAATGGAGAGGGTTACTATCACCCTGCTAAAATATCACAGATTACAGATATTTATAGCAAATTAAGTGATCAATGCATTTACTGTATAGCAACAGTTGCAATACTAGTACTGATGCTGGTATGAGGTTTTCCAAGAGCTTTCTGTGCTGTGCATTACTAATCGCTGCAGCACATGTGTGAGATAATATTTATGAAGAAGAAAAAATCTGTAAAAATGTCTTTTCAGAGCAGCTGAGTTTTTTTGCCTCATATACATAAAATATCTCAAGCCTGTTTCAAAAAGTACAAGCATCTGTAGTCCTTCCTGAATTCAGTGGAGGTGTTGGTCACCAGCCCTTCTAAAACAAAGTCTTATACTTCTGACTTCAAAGGATGGATGAAATATAAAGTAGTTCCTGTCAGGGAAGCCATCTGCTCTTTTATCATGGTCTGAAAAACACCTGTACAGTATCCTACTACATATCAGCCTATTTCAGTCACTGTGTACAGGAAATAGCACTTGGAAGAAAGTGACCACTTTGGCAAATTCAATCCTATGCAATCAGGCTTTTGGGAATTTTACTCTGCTCAACAACTCTAAAAAGGCAGTGTCTAAGGCAGTGTCTAGGGATGTTACAGGTGCCTTGCAGAAAATCAGCCACTAAGTCAGGTTTAAAGGTCGGGTAGTCCTGGCTGCACAGGTTATTTACCATTCTAAATGACTAACTTGAAAGATTAACAGGAGTGACTATAGATGGACTACCTCACAGCTAGGCAGAGTAGATCTGCGCAGTTCATCCTAATATGGGAACATCTACCACTCAATCTTCACCAGCTAGGTCTACTTGCTTACACCCATCATCACTTAGTATCATTTGCAAAAATTTGCAGGTGCAGGGCATATTCTCCAAATTCACTGCAAGAAGCCAAATCTGTGGTTGATCAACCTCTGCTAAATGACACGTGTAAGGACCTAAAGAGCGCAGTTGCCTGTCTCAAACAAGGCCACAGAAGGACTTTGCCATGAGATAAGCACAGAATGGAGCAACAGGATAACACTAGCTCCAGGCCTAGTGGAGGGGAGATCTGGTTAGCACATCCTGGTTAACATGTCTGGGCAAAAATTCCCACTGTGGCAAACAGCGTAAAGAAGCAACTGCTCAGATGCGTATAACCAATCAAAAAAGGATCACCCCAAGTTATGGAACAGATGGCATCTGTGGCCATCAACAACCACAAAAGATCCCCAGATATGCCTCCATAGATACCTGGAACTTGGACTGTGAAATAAACCACCACAGCAGGAGCCTGAGGTAAGATAAAGATGGTACTATTGCCTGGGTGTTATCCCAGACCTAGGGGGAGCCTAGCAAAGCTGAGGGAGAAGAATGTATCACTGATAATGGACACAAAGAATGCACAGTTTGTGGGTCACAAGGAAAGCCGACTTGGCAACTGTGCTGAAGTCAGCTCCAACTGGGTAAAAGGTAATTCCAGCAGGGGGAAGATCGTGACCACTGACTTATCACCCACTGACTCAAGAAACCCACCGACTCAAGAGAAAGACTGAGGATGTAGACTAAATAGCATTAGAAGTGAGGGAATCATCTAACCAATAGAACAAGAAAACTGTGTAGCCAACAAGCATTAATTCCTTTGTTTGCTAGTGAAAAGTTTCAAATGACATCGGGACCCCCACCACCAGGAAGTCCAGGGTGCAAAAGGACCAACAGGATGTCACTGTATCCAAGGGTGGTGACTATCTTCTGCTTGATCATTCTCTCTCTCTCCACCCCCCCCCCTACTTCACCCCACGTTTTCTATTTCTTTCTATCTCTCTGCTTCACATTCATTGTTAAATAGAATCCGTATTATTGACTTCAGCATATGATCTTGTTTGCACCTTAATTTGCGCAGAAGCAGCTCTCACTATTCAGATCTTAACAAGGACCTGTGCAAAGGATGAAGGATCACAAAGGCATCACCACTCACAGAGGCTGGGAATCTGCTGGAAGCATATGGGTCTATACTCCCTTGAGCACAGCCACACTGACTACCCTTGCTATTCAGAAGGTCACAGCATGACTAGTCCATTATTTAGCTCTTAGCTGCTCCCTTACTATGCTGTAGATGTTCATTTCAAGCCAGGCTGTTGTCATGGTTTAAGTGAATTACTACCAAGCTGGCAATAGCTACAGGGGGAAAATGCCAGAAGATATCCATCCTCTCACTGAGCTTTCTCCAGATTTCAGTAGAGATGTGTGATCCCGTACCTTGAACACAGAAGTAGGAGCTGTGTTTGTGCATATTTCACTGACCAGCACCTCCTGTCCCCCCCTGCCTGCACCCTCCCTTCTGCCCCCTCTGCCACCCCAATCGGCAATTTCCTGATCCCTCCAGGCAGTGATGAATTCCTTCCTCCCTGAATCAGTCGCTGTTTGGAGACACACAGGTTTAGCAGCTCTCTGAGGCAAGACACATTTGTCCAGGGCTGCTGATTTAGTGCATAAAATCATGTGCACCTGTGGTACTACATAAATAATAAATTTCTTCCAAGGGAGGTACTTCCCTCTCCCTCCAATGCCTAGTTGAGCTGCACAATTCTATCTAAAAGATTAATTTCTTTCCACTGGCAACCTGTATTGGAGATATTTAAATGGCAAACATGGGTTCTGTCAGGTTATTGACGGAAAACTGAGTACAAATCTCTTGTTCTAGTTCCAGATTCAACTATGACTCAGGAAACTGAGAAACTGAGAGAAGCATAAAGGATCTGAGAGAAGCTGAGAGACACATAAAGGATCCACAGGAGAAGGAGGAGGGAAAAAAAAGGAAAGACAGAATGTTTTCCTTCTTTCTCTTTTTCTCTTCAGTACCATTTTATTTTATTCTGGTTTTTTCTTTAGCTGTATATTTTAAGAGAAGCTTTCTTTGCTTATATATTATTAATGGTTTCTTTTTAATCTATGTATGTAATATATATCCCAGTGTTCAAAGGGCATGCAAACATTTTCCTTTTGTGGGACTTTTCCTGTGCATATGTTCTTTTATTCTATTTTGGTGGTATTTTTTCTGCATACTAGGACTGTGTGAGAAACAAGAGCAGCTCTCTTCTGTGACTGAAAATTCATGAGTGTTTCCAAAAATACTATTTTATGATAAT
The DNA here is from genome assembly GCF_020740725.1 of Corvus hawaiiensis. Classification (NCBI taxonomy): domain Eukaryota; kingdom Metazoa; phylum Chordata; class Aves; order Passeriformes; family Corvidae; genus Corvus; species Corvus hawaiiensis. The sequence goes on from NC_063216.1 coordinate 48,781,291, forward strand.
ACCAAAAATGTCTTAATTTTATATAACCCCAATTTTTCATTGCATTTCCAAAACTCTAAAGTAGCCATGAAAGGAAGATAGCCTGGCTGTCTAAAATCCAGGGCTTAGCGTCATCTCACATACAAAGACTTTTACAGTTTCTTTTTTTTCTCTCTTGTATAGTTTTATAAACCACAACCTCATAAATCTTAGTAAAATATAAGAATTTCTGAATTCATTCTCTAGACTTATACCACCATGTTCTGTTTATTTAGTAATGACATTTTTCATAAGCTGTAAAAGATGTCACTATATTTGTGATTGAAATTATTGAATGGTAAAATACCAACTGAAATTTCAACAATAGTGACAGATGTAAACATAACCATTCCTCTACGACCATTTTTATATGACTTTGTGGATTTAAGGAAGAATATGGTCTCGTTAAACTATCTCCTGAAAGCAGAGTTCTTTCTTATAAAGTAAATTTTTAAATACCATGCCTAAAATATTTTTTACCATTCATATTTGTCTCTTTTCAAAAAAAAAAAATACAGCTTTTCTTTCAAGTCATATCACACTAATGCAAAGCAAAGCACAGAACTATGACACCAATTATTTTCTCTCAGCTGCTGCATAGTAACAATGAGTGTTTATTTTTAAAGTACTTTGTTCACCTTTAAAAACTAAAATTAGTACAAGATTATCAAAAAATGTTTTGTTCCCAGAAAAAGGCTTTGGGTGTCTAAAGCACATGCCAAATTACATATGAATTTGCTACCATTATCTAATCAAAACCAAGATATTTCTGTCACCTCATTATGGTTTATACTTGCAGTCATAAAATTTGTGTTATTAAAAATGCCCTTGGCTATTTTTAATCTAGAACTTCAAAATGGTATTTTCTTCATGCCTGTCCCTTAATAAAAGTACCTTAAATGAATAGTGCCATCATTTCTTACCTAATTCTAACTGTGAAGATCTCAGAAGCAAGCAAGACCAGAGCATATTACACAAAGTACAGTCTGTACTGTGAATTACTCTCTGAGCTGTTACCTTATGCGAACCGACTATGTGCAGGTAACACAAAGGTAGCCACAATGCACAGCTGAAGTGCAAAGAAAAGATTTATTCCATTATTTTTCTGGCAAAACAGGGACACATACACTGCTATGTTTATTTCATCTTAGCAGGGGCAAAAAGCAGAGAGACCCCAACCCTGCCTGTTACATACCAAAGGTCTGGTGCAGGCACAAATCTTTGCAAGGCTGTGTTTTACAATCTCCAAGCTTCTTATCTGCCTCCCCCCCTTTCTTCTGGACCTTTGAAGAACGTTTTTTTAGATCTTTACAGCATTCTGTTAGATGACTTCTTGAGATAGACAGAAAACAATGTGAATTTTCCCAGACTGAATATTCTTAGCACCCTCCAGCTGCAAGGTCATCTTGAGAGAAAATAATTCAAAATCCAAATTTTTTTCCTCTGAAGTCTTCCATTTTTAACCCTTTCCTCCTCACATACCTCTTTGGACATAATTTTAAAACCTGCAATTGCTGATTCCACAAACCCATCTCTGTGTTTCCTGGTAGTTTTGCAATAATGATTTCCTTTCTACTTCCTTTTACATCAAGCAGTAATATGAATGTTTATTTATTGACAATAGAGAGTGGTCAATTATTTGTTCATTTTGTGGGCAGCTTGAGAACTGAGTAGAAAAAGTGATTCACAGCAGGTAAATAACCTTTATAAATAATGTAAAAAAATTTTTTTGTAAGAACCCAAAGATACCTTACAGGATCTAAAATATATGTGCCTAACCTACGGCTGGATTTCTCAATTCAGAGAATAAAACTAGAAAATCTCTACCATGTTCTTTCAGATGCTTGAATCAATACATATATTTGCATTCTTCAGTGAAAACTCCTTTCTGTCTGTGAAGCTATGCTTTTGCACATACTAAAAGAATCTGTTGCTTGGGCTGATGAAACTTTTCTCCTATGTAAAATTTTGTGAAACTAAGTGTTTCTTAGAGTTATGTCCCTGGAATGTCCAGAATCGTTTGGTGTACACTGAATTCTGATGCAGAGGCAGAGGATTCAGCAGTCCCACTCATCATCATTTAAATGAAACAGCAGGTGATGTTTAATGGACTCAAACATAAAGTGGGAGTTAGTTCCTCTCCCCCCAGTCAGTTTGCAGAGAATCTCCTAATTACTCAATGACACAATAGACAGTGGGAGACCCTTCCAATGCTCTTGGTTGAAACCGCACCACTTGACAGGCAGGGATGCAAAGGAACCCAAAACCAGAGAGGACCTCTCAGCAGAAGCACAATTTCATACCTTGACAAATGGGCTCTCACACAAGAGTTCCCCCTCCCCTCCCTGATGCTTCAGTGATTTTCCCAATGGGTATCTGACATAAATGATGCAAATACCACAGGATGGGTAGTAGAGCTTCTCATTCCCCAATCCTTCTCTTTCTCACTCTCCCCAGGACCCCTACTGCTTTCTACACCAAGAGAGTTTTGCACAGAGGAGCAGAAGGGCCCTCCTTCAAAAACATGGCAAGGAACCCCAGCTTCAACTCTGTGTGGGATCTATAGTGATCTATGTCTGTTACATCATTCTTTGGTCCTTCACTTGCCTTGACAAAGGTCTTACTGTTCTGCCTGAAACTCAATCAATTAAAAAAATATTGTAAAGTCTACTGCAGAACATGGAGACTTTCTTTTAGACCTGTGCCTTTATTCAGATTTCCTGAACCACAGACAATACCCAAACCAGTATCATCGTATGTCAGATCAGATTATATAAATTGAGTTCTTCCATGTAGAGTAGTATGGCTATAATGATTCCTAGTGTCTTAACACTTCATACCAGCAATGCAACTCCTTTGGAGTAGTACGGACACTTTCTGTCACAGAGAGTAATTAACCAGGGCAGTGTGGGGTGTACAGAGCTTTCCTCATTAAGACAAGGCAACTCAGAAGGACTTCAGTAATTACTGGTTTAGTCAAGATGCTTTATCAGTCAAGATACTTTATCAGTGACTCCTCATTTTTGACAGAAAAGTACCATACCTAACAAGATTTTTTGGATTATAATTCTGCCATGCTCCTAATTTCGACAACTCCTTCTCTCTCTGTGTTGTACCACCAAACTCAACACTTTCTTTGCATGTAAGGAATACAAACACAGGCTTATACCTACATGGAAGTAATTTCATTTTCAAACTTCAGAAATAGAAGCCTATTACTTATGAAAATACAAAGATTTGATTAACAGAAAATGCAAGTTCTTCTATTTCAAAATGACAACAACAACAAAAACTAAAGCATGTTGCTAGTTGGAAATCCCTACATCAGCAATCAGGTTGCAAATAGTCCACAAAAAAAGACTGAAGCAGGAAAGTTATTCAACAAAATTTCAGAGACTATTTCAAGAAAAATAAAATGAAACCCAGATAAACAGGGAATATTATTTCAGACTCTTCACCTTGTGCAGTAAATAGCTGGTGCTGGTTTAGGAACAGATAGGTTTCCATAAGGAAGGTGACCCACAGCTGCACGGTCCCCAGGAGAAAGCCCAGAAGACACTGGGCACTGTGCCCCTCAGGGAGAGCTGACTGGCAGCATGAAGTGACCAGGAGAGCTCCCTGAAGCCACAGGGGAGCCTGGCATTCTCTAGCATGATGACTGTCATTTAGATAATAGGAATATAACCATCCCATTACTCGCCCAGCTCGTAGCTGAACCACTGAAGAACTGGCAAATTGCTTTAAATTCTCTTTGCTGAGAGCTTACTGCCCACAAGGGAATGGTTCTTCCTCTATTTTTCCAGCTGTTAAATTACCTTCAAGGACATTTTTCGGCATAAACATTTGCTGCAGTGACTTCAGAAGAGCTGAGGGAGTAATGTGGTGGATGTCACTGTAGTTCAAACTATGTGGAATCTGGAAAAATCCTATTTTAAAGGCATTTTTGTAGTTGGAAAATCAGGAAGTACAATTACATTCCTTACTTTTCAAAGTTGTTTCTGAGCGAGCTTTACTACAAATCCTACATCAGATATCCATCCATATTTTCACCAGAAAAGAATTGTTTGATAGTGACACCTTCAATTAATTGAAAGGGCCAGACTATCTGGTATACCAAAAGCTGGTATGTGCTAAGGATACTGTGGTAGTTGAATTCTGGTCATCAATTTACTACAGAGAGACAACAGCAAAATAACCCTTTAAGCAGCTTTCTACCCAATCCTTAACTACTATCACAATGAAAGTAAATTCCCTTTGAAATTCCAGCTTCATTGGGGAAAAAAAGCCTATAGAAATAGTGATTTTTAAGAAAGTGACGATTACAGCCAGAGATTAAATTACATTTCTATTTTAAAAAAAAGGCTTACACTGAAGCAAAGGTACAAAATGTCAACCTTCCACATGCTTTTGCATCTTTTAACATTAGTATGTGGGCACACTCACCAGATGAAGACTAGACATTTAAAAAAAAAAGGGAACTATTTGGAGCTTGAAATTCTCATGACACTTTTACACTGAGTTTAATATTAATTTTTTAATGGCAAAATGAAAGGGTAATCTACTTTAAACAGCATTTCTAAAGAACAAACAAATTATTAGAATAAATGACTAACCAGATGCAACATAAATATGATACCTTAGTAAACTGTAACACTAATGCTCAGCAGTACAGGAGACAGAAGCTGAGGACATAATGTCCTCAGCTATCACCTCTGATGGTCCTAATAATAGTCTTTTGATAGCCTTTTGTTCATTATGTTTATAACCATTAGTATGTAATGCTTTGCATGCATCACAGATCAGACTAGAAAATGGAAGAGTGCAGGGGAGTCAATTCAATATTCATTAGACAACCTCTTCCCAAGACCTGGAAGTTTCACAACTGCCCAGCACTGATTTACCCACCAAAGTCAGCCCACTGAGTGCTTTCTGATCCCAAACTCAGACACTAGGAGAAATAAGAACCACATCCACTGGCCAGGAGATATGTTGGAGAGCGGACAAGGCCCTGAAAAATAGTGCTGTTCCTAAAGAAAATGTTAACATTTTTTGTGCTGCATCTTGGAGATATAAAAAAGAAGGGATTGAATAGAATGTTTCCCTTTTGGTCTTGCTGCAATACGGGAGATCCAGTCAAGACATCAGATGAGAACAATAATCTATGAAGATTGTCATCAGGGGTACCTTATTTGTGCATTCACATACAAATAGCTCCTTCTACACAGCCGTATGGACATCCTACTGTGTTTATGTAATTTAGGCACAAATGCACAATCCTAGTGTGAGTCACCACAGTCTCCCCCATGTGTTATGAAATTCATTAGACTCTAGTCCCCAGCCATAAAACAAAACTAATGCTTTGCTCTCAAACATCTATTTCAGTATCCTTCATTTCCATACAAGCTCACTATGAGCTATCTTCTGGCTTTCAACATGGCCTCTCCAGGACAGGGACTCTGCCTGCCAGCCCTGGGAACTGCCGGAAGGCATTTTAGTTTGCTCAGAAAGCTGAGCAAGCCTCAGCTGCCCCTGAAGGATCCTCTGACACGAGGATGCTCAGGGTCCTTGAAACACTGTTGAAATGTTGTGCCCCTTCCCAAGAGAACGCTGCCCATTATAGTCTGTGTAGGAGGTAATGACACAGCAATAGCTTAAAATTAACAAAACCTTCATCCTCTGCAACATGATTTCCATTGTTTTCCTCTTCTTGATAGTTTCTCAAAACAGTGAGTTCAAGCACCACCACTCTAAAATGCAGCTGCTGATCAGAAAGCCTCAGTAATAACGATGCTCACAGCTAACTCTCAATAAACTCCGAATTTATTTTAAGCAGGCAGGGATTGTGCCCTGGGGCTCTTGGCTTTTTGCATCATTATCTGCAGAGTATCAAGATTGTTGCTGAGTTTTGTGAGCCGGATTGTGACTAAGAACCTTTTAGCTGTTTTGGGGGTAGCACAAAAGCCTGAGTTTATCACATTAGAAAATGTAGCACACAGAGTTATCTCCAGTACTGCTTCATCCCAACTCTCATACCACAAAAATTAGGGACTGTGGCATAGCTAGGAATCTTCAGACAACCAGCCTGACTGTCTCTCTGCCACACTCAACACCTAGGCAAATGGTCTTTTCCACCCTAGCTGGGCATCCTAGTTGTCAGTGTTGACTGCATTCATACTCCAAATGTTAAGCTAACCTTTCTGACAACTTCATCCACTTTTATATACTACATTATAAGACATTCCTTCACATCTGATAATGAAGTTAAGATTAATAGACTGACTTTCATAAGTACTTGTCAGTAACTGTGAGTTTTCTGTGCTTATGACAATATGTGAGCTTCCTGAATGCACACAGAGGTTTTCTGGGAGAACCCACATCTTAAAAGCACTGAGCATATTTGGCTTCTCTTCTGATCAATATTCTTCATTCATTACAGGCATGTGCTCATGCACTGACTGAAGGATCAGTATTGTTTTATTTATGCCCTCTTTCTAAAATGCAATTATACATTCAAAATAAGACAATTTCTTCTTCTCAGTAGCTTTGGCACTAAATGAGAGTTTTAATAAATCATTTTTATTGGTACTGCTTTGGTACTTTCTGCAAATGTCTTGTTATAGGAAAAATGTTCTTATCCCTAAGTGCTATCTCTTGTTTCTCTTGTTTGTTTGGAGGCTTTGGTTTTGGCTTCCAGTTTTTTTTTTTCTTGTTGGAATTTTTTGTTTGGTTTGGGGGTTGGCTTTTGGGGGGGGCGGGGAGAGTCTGGTTGGGCTGGGTTTTTCTTGAAAGGGAAGCTCAGCTGTACTCTGCTACAGGAACCAGTACGGGTGGTTGTAATACTTTCAGGTTTATTTCAATATGATTATGAAGATGAAGAATATACTTACTTATTTTTTAACAACCCTTTTCAGATCCATTTCCCATACTCCCGAAAACAACCAAAAGCAGTGTGGTGCCATAAAAGTGGCATTTTTGTATATCAGTTTGCTACTTACCACTGCTCCCAGTGGTAAATCACCTTAGTGTCATTCCAAATGCCTGCACAGGATTGGAACAACAGGACTTGAAAGAAGAAGATTTAGGATTTAGGATGCAACTCTGATACCTTTTCTATTTCTTGACCAAATATATTTCCTTTACACAAATTCATATATCTTACAACTATACTTAGAAAAAAATTATTGATTATCCACAGCAGCTGAGTTCTGGGTCATCATACAAATAAGAAGGCATTGCTGAAACTTCAAGACAAGTACCCAGGAGTCTGTGCTATCCAACCAGTAAATAAAATTTGATATTTCTCCTGTTACTTAATTTACTAATATATGGCATATTTTCTGATTGGGTTTGAGTTTTTTTCCAGAGTGGTGCACGGCACTCTTTATTCTTGAAAGAAGGTAAGGGAAGCATGCATATTATCAGGGAGTGTACACGGTAGGCTAAATATTTTGACAGCCTCAAAGGAGCCATTTAAAAACTTCAGGAACAACAAATTGTCAAATAAATGTGTTACCATAGTGTATATTCTGAAGTGATCAACAATTAAAGAGTTAACAGACCACTAAGCGTTGCCAGTATCTGGTAACGTGGTATCCCAGAGCTACATTTCGTGAGGATAACCATTTCAAAATGGCAGCATTGCAGTGTTATTGAAATGCTGCGGAGACTCGAAGGACTACGGTGTAATTATTTTAAATGTAATCATTAATTTTAGAAAGTTACTTAGCGGGTCAATTTTAAACAGGTCCATTTTCTGGCAAATTCTGTGCCTTCAAGGAAAAAACCCCACACACTAAATACATCACTCTACCATTCTGTGATGCAGTATCTGTTTGAGGGAAATAGATAGTCAAGGAAAACCTTAGAGCAGAAGCTCAAAGCTCATGATCTAGACTTCACCCCTGGGAGAAAACACATGGGTAAGTGTTTTAAATCAACTATTTAAACCAAAAGCCTCTTATTGTGATTTAGGATGCCCACAAAGCAGCACTGTGCCAGAACTGAATGAACATTTCTCCTGCCTCCTACTCCCCCAGCACAAACACCTCAGCTCATTCCTTTACTGGCGTGTAGACACATCACTAATGCTACTGGAAGCAGCCATGATGAGGCTGGCACGGGACTTCATCCTGAGTGACCCACCATGCATAAAGGCAGAATTTCTGCCTTCCTTTGTTTTAGGTAGTCTGGGGTGTCTCTCTCAGTCCTTATCCAGGTACTGATTATCAACTAAAACTTAAAAGACCTTCAATATCCAAATCATCTTTTCAAACAAGACCATAAACATTTCATTAACTGTTTCAAAATCTATTAGGAGAAGGCCTGAGGTACAGATGAATGACTGGAAACATAAATATATTCTTTTTTACTCTCATTTTCTTAGGAAACCAGGCTACAAATAGAATCCAGTTGCACACAAACCTTTGAGTTTCTTTTCATGTCAGTATTTGTTCAATGGGCACAGCAGCTTTCTGCAACCAGCTAAGCATCATTATTCATTTACCATCCCAGCACTCATTTAATCACCTCCTACCATAGAAAACCTAAGAAATTTTTTATATAATCCCAGGAGATAAGACAGTTTAAAAATAGACATACCATTTTTAGATTTTTCCTTTCTGACCTTCTTGAACAGAAGGCAAATACCTCAAACAAATCATTCAGAACAGCTTTCATTTCTCTCTTTGACATCATTTTACAGCTCTATAGAGTACATGGTGAACTTGGCAGGAACATTTTGCACAATATCTGGTATTGCCTGTACAGCAGGTCATTTGGGAAGGCCCTGAGAAAACTGAATAGTAATAGTGAAAGGGAGACATTATAAACCTGTGAAAGTGGATCATTTTCCTGACTGCTAATCCATGTAAATACAAATCTAGGCTTATCTTGTCACTAGGGAAAATGCAAAATCAGGACTAGATCATTCTTTTCTGTTTCTAAAAACATACTAGCTCAAAGCAAAGGAAACAGAAATTAAATATCAAAATTAAGTTCCCAGTCTGTTAGTCAGAAAACCAGAGTAAAATGTAGCCTGCAATGGAAGAGCAAAAGTTCTCTGAGGACTGAAGGCAGTGTTCATGTGATGCTTCCGGCCTGTCATGGTTGGAGGCCATTGCGTCCTCCCAGAAAGCGTCCCAGATGAGGCTGTTCTGGCTGGCACCACATCAGCACTCAGCCTCCGCACCACAGAGCTGGGCTTTGCCCACAGAAGCCACGCACACGTATCTCACTGGAAAGTTCTTGAGTGTGTCACCAAGAATAAAGAGGTGGGATGGGTCCTTTACATAGAGTTCCATGGGAGTTTATTGCTGAATGCGTGAACAGCTCCAGGGGCAAAGGGCCAGGAGTACAGGAGCGTCCAGGGTATAAGTACGAGGGTGACAAGGGGCGGAGAAAGGGCCAGGGACCAATGGAGAAAGAGCTGAGGGGAGGAGCATGGACAGGGCCAGGGTACACAACCCAATGGGGAAACATGGAGGGGGGAGCCAAGGTCCAAGAGCTAATGGGAAAGCGGGGAAGGGAGAACATTCTAGGGCATGAACTTATAAGGGGTCCAGGGGGTGGAGAGTTAGCAAACCAATCGGGGTAACAGAACTGGCGTATAGTAACATAAAGGACAGAGCATCTTGGGAGAGGCCCTTTTGGTCACCCTGCCTTAAGGCTTACCCAAGGGGGTTGATTCAAACTTTGGGGCTGTCTCTTCACCCCTGGGCCCACAGCCATGGGGGCAGCCACCACAACATTCATGGGGCTCTCAGCACAGGGCAGCCTGCACAGCAGCAAGTGAGGTTTCCATGTCCGCATGAAGATAAACAGCCAGAATGCTCAGCTGTGAGTAAATGCTCCCAGTAATGAGTGATAAGTTGGATAATGGAAAATACAAGCAATGGGGAAGCACAAAGCCTTTGGACACTCTGTCTGGTAGGCAAGGTTGAGTTCAGTGAGCTTCATTAAATGACCAATTTTAGCTTACTCTAAAGGGGAAAAGCCACACAGTATTAAGGGCCTGCAGAGAGGTGTACAAGCAGGGGCACAAAGGCGAGGAGCTGAATTAAAACAGTTCTGAGAATAACAGTAACCAAATAAATGTCCTGAGAGGAGTCTGGATGTTTTCTTCATCAGCTGTGATCCTCACAATGGGGTAGAACCAGGACAATGCTGTTTCATTTCATGGGTATTTTCCACATGAAAACAAAACCCAGATACTTTCCAGTGCTTTCATGAAATATCCATATTTTGTTTCAAAAGATAAGGGGTTTTTATTATTTTCCTTCTTTCCCCTAGTCTTTGCTTCTTTGTCTCTCTCCTGCTTTCAAACAAAAATTGATAATAGACTGCTGCTCTGAGAAGTCTCACAAAAGAGAAAAGGTGAATTTATTGTGTCCTCATGAAAAGCTTTAGCTAAGCCCCATGTTCCAGCAGAAATACATTTCTCTAAAAATGTTTCAATCAACTCAATGCTCTTCATCTAGGGCAAGCACAAAAGAGGGCAGCTCTGGCTGACCCTGCTCCTAGAAGGCAGCAGCAAGGGAGGAGCTTTTCTGCTGAACCCCCTTTATGATGAGGGGAGGCAGGTCCAGTCAGGCAGACATGTCGGTGAAAATGAGATGAGAAGGGAGTAAGAAGAGAGCTGGGAGGCTACCAAATAACTGAGTGAAGACCCAGCTCCAAGATAGTTTATAGAAAAATCTAGATTTTTTAGAACACTTGTGCCTTTAAACATTGTGACATAAGCTAAAATTAAAGACAAGGTAAAGAAGCTGGAACTTCCCCCATTTTACACATTTGCATCACACTCTATTTTCATATATTCATGACTATTACTTGGCTAAGGGACATGATTTGGCTGTGAACATTCTTCAGGAAAGTCACAAGGGACTTAATTTTTGAATGCTATTCAACACTCCATTTTTTATGAATGACCAAAACAAGAATATATTTTTTAAAGTCTACATTGGAAGCCTATTTCTGCAAGGACTGTATTTATTTAAATTATAGAGTTTGACTCTAATGAAAGCAGAAATTATCCTTGTGTGAATGATTAAAAATAAATGATCTGCTAACAGCATATACAGACTGTATTGTCATTGCAGTGGGACGAACACAAATTCAGAAGATTGAATGGGTGCACATCCAGCATTCAAAAATCACAAAAAGCAGAAAACTTCATTAAGATTTTGTCATGAACAAATTCTAGTGTATTTGCAAAATGAAAACAAATAATTTTTCATGTTTGCTCTACACAGACACAACTATTCTATATTTTAAGGGGGCAAGACCACAGACATTTCAGGAGTTTGTTTGCCAAAGTGAGGTTTTTGTTTTTCACTTGCCTAACAGAATGCACTTCTGGGAAGAGATTTTGAGAGTGGCATTTCTAGACCTTTCTGTGCTCCTGGTGTTGCTGTGGATGCAGGACTTGCCACTCACGTCATGTCTTGTTTTTCCACATTATCTGCTTCTATTTCTGCCTTACAATAAAGGAAATCCAAGAAGAAAGAAAAAAAAGCCTCGACCAAACGACTTCACAGAGCCCAGGTGGATTCCCAACATCTATTTTTAGAAGCAAGGCTGACAAAAATCTCTTTGCATTTCTGGTGCTGGGGAACCACATCTAAGGCTGCGTGTTTGTGCCTGCGGGATGGGGGCTGAGCCACTAAGGTAAAACAGAAAAGAGCAGTATTTCAACAGACACATCTTGACAGTATTCCTTGTAGGTACAGTCTTTTGTACTTAAGGTGCTGTACATGTGACATGTCATCTCTCCTCATTTCCTTTCTGTGTACTACAGAACAGGATGCTGTGAGTGTCCTCATTTTCCATTGAGGGCTTGGCACAGGTACAAAAACACTTCTGTGACTCTAACTCCATGGGAGAAGAAGCTGACAAGATACAGGACACATGCTTCCCCATGTGGACAAGGGTAGGCATTCAGGCCACAGCTCATTGTTTTCACTGATTTTAGAAATCTAAGATCAGAATATGATAGCAGTACAGGTAATCTGAAAGCAAAGTAGTTCCTTAATTCCCAAAGGATGCAGAGACAAGGACCAAAAGCATTAACAGAGTGAGGCTTTTGCTCATACCTTCTTCACTCCAGATACCTTCCTATTGCAATTCAGGTTGCCACTCAAGTAGCCATAGGCAGTATAGCCAGTGTCTTGGGGTGACTTTATGATGTGTATCCCCTATTGTTGCTGCATGCCCAGAAATTAATTTTGTGCCTTTTCTGTGCCTTTAAACTGAGCCTGAGATGGGGGAGAGAGAAAAAACTGAGCGAACTTTTCAAAACAGTTGTTCAAGGACACAGATACACACTCCTCTGTGTTCTCCTGCTGCAGCAGTAAGAGCAGAGGAAACACCCTGCTTGCTTTTCGGCCAGCTTTCGGCTCCTTTTCTCCAGAGGGAGACGGAGAGTTGAACTTTGTTTTCCGGGGACTTTGGTTTTTTCCCTTCTTCTCTTCTGGAATGTTTCAACATCAGAACACATCAGGAGATTTTTCCACCGAGGGCCCTGAGGTGGGCCCACACCGACACAGCTCCGAGGAGGAGGAGAGAGACCACTCCTACAGAAGGACTCTGAAATCTTCCCAGGTTTCCTTCCCAGTGAGAGGTTTTATTATTTAGCATTATTATCCTTTTCCTGTGTGTTTGTTAAATAAATAGTTTTTATCTCTTTCACTTTCCTCCAAGGAATTTTTTTTTTTTCATGAACATGGTGGGGGAGGACTGGTTGTAACCTGCCTTCTATCAGAGGATATTTTCCTCCAAATTTGTTCAAACTGGCACAGCAAGGTAGAACTATTCACCTGGGGGTGGGCAAGAGTATTCTCTCTACCTGAGCGCGGAGCAGGAGCAGTGGAGCTGACACTTACCCCTGCATGTTTAGTGGGCCAGAACTTCTGCTATGGTACCCAAATTGTCCCCAGTACATCTTCAGCAGCTGCAGCCAGTTCTGGGTAGTTGTGGAGATGCCTGTGGAAATCAAAGTCTTGTAGACATGGAGAAGACTGAAATTAATTTTTACATTATAAATGCATTTTGAAACTAAATAAAGTATCCTTGCATGGGTTGGTATTTATGGCTCTATTTATGTGTACTCTATTGCTGGAGAAAACGTGATTAAAGTGGATAACAAGGAGAGGGAGAGCTGGCATGATGAAGGACACCGTTCTCAAGAAGCAGCAAGGCTGTTGAGAAAGCAGTGGATGGTCACTCCAAACTGCCAAAAGAGTGGGTTGGGGTTCCCAGCTATTGACAGGACAGACTCAGAAATTCTCAGTACTGAGCAGTTGAGGAATTGTTAGTGGCGGGTACCTGCACAGGAATAGCTACATGTAGTCTTACAGCACTTAAACATTTAATTAACTTGATATAGTGGGAGCCTCATCAAATTCTCACAGGAAAAATAACTGGGAGGCTCTTTTGGCTCTCAGGAAGACCCATGGCTAGGCAAACTGTCCGTTTGTCCCAGATTTCCCACAGACAACTGCTATTTCTTCCGTGGTTGTAATTCTTCTAATTGACACTAATGCATATTTAAAGACATTGCCCATTATGCTTTTGCTGATTGCAAATATAAGTTCATAAAAATTACTTCTCTTTTATTCTTTTCTGTTTCTAAAAGCTGATAATATCCATCACTGTATCATGCACAGTAGAGTTTTGGACTACAGCTGAAATTCCTAGGCATTATTACAGTGGAAAATGGTCTTATTAATAATAGATTGTTGAAAATATTGAGAAAAAAATCTGTAGATTTCTTATTGTAATGATTATAATATTGTGAGTTTGATTAGGTCATCCAGGCAAAATCTGGAGTTCTGTCTGAAATAATACATCCAACACTAAAAATTAATTATATACAAAGTGACCTTGTGTTGATGAAATTTGCCATGCAATGGCAGCTAGCTACAAAAAGACTCAAGCATAATTCTGTGGTGTGTAATTATAAAAAGGAATTAACCAAATAGCTGCTCTGCAAAAGCTTTTCTGTAACCATTCCATGCGCCTTGTCCCACTGTCCTGCTGAGGAGAGGAAGTGACAGAGAAGTTTGGTGAGCACATGGCAGCCAGCCAAGCTCAACCCAGCACAAATGAATTCAGCTTGAATGTCAGGTTTGAGCAGACCATAGTGCCTGTGTAGTGGTGTTTTACAGTGGAGTGACTGCGTCCAGTTCTGGGAACAACAGTTCAATAAAGACACAGACCTGGTGGGCCAGGTCCAGAGGAGGGCCATGAAAATGATCGGAGGTCTGAGAGAGTTGGGGTTTTGGCTGAGATAGCTAATTTTCTTCTTAGTAACGGGTACAGTGCTGTGTTTTGGGTTTAATATGAGAATAATGTTGATAATACACTGATGTTTTAGTTGTTGCTTTGTGGAGCTTACCCTAAGTTAAGGACTTTTTGATTTTCCATGCTCTGTCAGTGAGGAGGTACACAAGATGCTGTTGAGGCAACATGGCCAGCACATTTCATGAATGATGAATATCTCAGATGTTCAGTGTAGAAACTAGGGGGACTTGACCAGGAGGGGCAGTTGCTGCTCAGGGATGGGATGGGCATTGTTCAGCAGGTGGTGAGCAACTGCATTGTGTCTCATATAATTCATTCCTTTCTTCCTCTCTTCCTTTCATTCCTTTCTTCCTCTCTTTCCTTTTCACTTATTACTATTACTATTATCAATAATAACAGTAATAATTTATTAATAATAATTAGTATTAATATTTTTTAATTTGTTTCAATTATTAAACTTCCTTAACTGAGGAATTTTACCTTTTCTTTCATTGTCAGTAATTTAAAGACCACTGCTAGTCCATATCTATTTATTTTAATGCAGGGAATTACAGTAGTACGTGAAATATGAAATACAGTTTTCAATATCAGAATTAACAAGTATTTTCACTGAAACAGATGGACAGAAAAAATATCTACATGGAGTCATGGAGTAGAAAATTATGGATATTTCAGTAAACTAGAGTAAAGTAAAGGTTCTTAAAGGGGCATTAGGTGCTAAGTTAAGCAAACAGAAGCAAGTTAAAGATGTCATCTGCTGTGCTGAGGGATTACCTGCCTAAATCATTAGGCAGAAATAAAAAATGTGAAAATTACAAAAATCTCAGGAAAAATAGAGAAAAGTAGAGAAAATTACTGCAGCAAATAGAAGATTAAATAAGAAATATGTAGCATGATAATACTTTGATTGGTCCACTGTTAACAATCTACTAATTACTTGTATTAGCATAATTAAGAGTAACATGATTTTTCACCCTTCCCGAATAAAACAGATAATTTTCCAGTTAACGTGGGAACCCTAAACTAAACAGTCCATTGGTCTGTTTAACTTTGAACACAGACTTTCTGAATGAAGCATGATTTTTGTTAGCATTTCAAGCATATAATATTTCATAATCAATAAAATAATTGGATCTATAAAGCTTGGATTCACATATTTAATATAATCAAGCTGGATTTGTCCTAAAAATTACAAGCTTTAGAGAGTGAACACCTGTGTCTGGTGAGAAGCTGGTGGAATCAGTATGGATCTGGCTTTACCTTGTTAAGTAATGTATATTCACAAAAGTAAAATTTAAATGATTTGATTTGTGTCACAGTGAACTTAGACAAATTGTGGTGCAGGGTAGTCAGCCAAAAAGACCACAATTCAGCATAATCAAGGTTTTCTTGAATTGTTACAAATTGAGACCAGCCATAAATGTGCTCAGTATTTCATTGTGCTTGCTTTCAAGACAGAAACCAATTTTTTTTCATTGCTAACACTAATTCTGGACTTCAGTGATAGAGAAAGTGGCAGTGCTGTTGGCAGGTGAATAGGGTAGACTGTGCTCTGTATGAGCCCTTTATGAAAGAGCAATTCAATATATCCACGTGGTTTCCTAAGAAATCAGTTCTTTGGATGTGTTTGGGGCACAAATTGTGAGCCTTTACAAAAATGGAGGTCTTTTCTGGATGTGGCAGTATGCTCCATTGTTCTCTGTTAGCCTTCAGGTTAGGGTACTTCTGAAAAAGCTCCTCTCTCTACTGAGAGAATTCAAACCTCTCTCTAATCTCTCTGACCAGGAGGAGTGTAATCCAGCCGAACGCCCTCGTTTCTGTCAAAGTTGGGACACAGTGCAGGAAACAAGTATAGAAGGTGGACTACATCAGAGTGGCTTCAGAGGCATCTGAAGTTCATGAAGAAACAATATTTTCTCAAACAAAAAGATTCCCAGTGAGTTCACATTTTAGGTTGTTCAAATAAAATCAACACCCCTTTGCCACCTATTTTGTTTAGTACTTTAGAAAGGCGTTCACACTGGTACAGAAGGTTTGCCTGAGGCAAAGGCTGGTAAATAAATCTGTGAGTAGATGATGTGAGTAGGCTCTCACGGTGTGATCCAAGGTCTCTGAATCCAAGGTATGGACTCCACAGCTTAATTCCAAATAGAAAGAAAATGTTGGTGTCATGGCTTAGGTTCCCTGATAGGTGGAAGTTCAAATCGATGTAATGCCTGATAATACACCTGGAGGAGTGGAGTGCTCAGTTGTTAGCCTTGCTTTTCAATTTTCCTTGCTCTTCCTGCATCCCCAAAGACATAATCCTTTGTCTCCTATACATTTGCAACCAGCAGTGATCATCACCAGGATGGTCAGAGCCAGATTTTGGCTCCTCTTGTAGCAGGAAACGCAAAGCAAAGATGGAGTTTGTTCACATCCCTGTAGTATTGGCATCTTCAAGCATCTGAGGACAACGTACAGAATCTGCAGTGTCCCACATATTTTATCAGGACACACAGTGTCCCTCCTAGCTCACAGCTTTGCTTCAGCTCATTCCTGGATTTCTTCTCTGTGCATCTCCCGCTATTCCAGTGCCCCTTTCTTCCAGTCTTCTTGGTTCCTTCCATACTGGTCCAGTTGCTTAAAATACCCTTTTGGATTAGTGCCAGTTGCTTTATCTCTTTTCAGTTCCTATAAATGAGGCAGCATTTAATACCTTTCAAGAAGAAGTGCTGCAATATCAGAGAAAGGCAGAAGCCATTAATCCCTGGCTAAGTTCTCTTCCAGGTGGAGACCTGCTTGTTGCTCTTCAGCCTGTCCATTGCTGATAAAGAGCATGAAGGGGCCCACCCTTCCTGCTCAAGATGTCAGAACAAAATAGCATCTGGCAATACTGTGCAGATTTTATTGTATTTTGTTTTAGTATAGGAGAAAGCAGAGTTTGTTAGATATTTGTTTTGTAAATTCCATTTCCATTTTAATTAGAAGGCAAGTTCCTGCAATTTCTATCTTAATTAACGTAATCTGCTTAAAGTCAGCATGATGGGTACCACCAGGAGAAGCAGCTGGGTGGAAAAAGCAGCTGCTTTACCCTGGGTGGAAATCTTTAAACAGATAAGTATTGGAAATAGGTCTGCAATCCCTCTTTTTGAGACAATATCCATGTACAGAAGTCATTTCATGGCATTGTGTACAGTAGGATCTATGCAGTAGGGGAGAAACAGTTTAAAATGTATCTCTGCATGTATAACAATTGTCATAAAGAAAACTCATTTTCTGTTTGTTTTGGGGGTTTTTGGTTTGGTTTTTGGTTTGTTTTGTTTATGAAGAAGATCATATTGATGATGCTCATGTTTTCTTGGGAAATGACTTATATGGGTAGGCACGTATTATGGATTTCTTCACTATTGAATTTTATGCCTGTGTAACTCAATTGAGTCCAGAGCTAGAGTGAAACAGCAGTAAATCAGACTCTATTATTCTTGGTTGCTTATATAGAGTCACAAGTTAAATTCACTGTGATATAACCAGGAATCTGTGTGGGAAGGTACTTTAAAGAGTCTCTTCAGTGAAAGCCATCAATCTTTCTGACTGCACTAACCTCTGCTCCACAGCCCACTGTGCAAACAAAGAGAGTTTCAGAGGGTGCTTTAGAAGGGCATCCTCATCTGTCACCTCAGAGTAGAGAAGCTGCTGCAGAATGAGTGGGAGCACTCAGTGCTCTCTTTCACCTATACTGGCTTCATTCTTTATTAAAATCGTACAGCTTAGCTTTAAAACTGGTCTGGAAGAAATTAGTGTAACAAAACTCATGGACAAAATCAAAAACTTCACTCAGGGAAGTGAGGGGTGATTACACTTTATGGAATTTCTAGGCAGGTTAATTTTACCCATTCAGGTCACTCTCTCACAGCCTACTTTCACATGCTTTCATGTCTATATGCTTACAAGGCCCCAAATCTGAGTTCTCAAGTGCTCTGGTCATAATCAGATGTGTATAACAGAAAGGATAAAAGATTCTGCCTGTTGAGGCTTCCTGTCTTGTCAGTTTCTGTTGACTACACCTGACAAGCCAGTTTACTTTTATATTATTTAGGAGTTACAGCTGTTACAGAGTGACCCTTTGCTTCAGAATCACATGTACTTCAGACTCTACAAATCTTGGGCATGGTTGCTGCTTATTGTCTGCCTGAATTTGTTTGAAATACATTTTAAAATCCATACATCTTGATGGTTATCATCTTTTTTCCCACCAGGCTGACACGAGCAGGAATGGCATATGTGATGTGTTGTAACCTTGCTGCACCCCTTCTGTGGTCAGAAAGGGTCTTCCCCTAACAAGTCACCTCTGCTGAGCTCTGGGCAGAGTGCAAGCCTTCAGGGAGTGAATAAACATCCCATTCCTCAACTTGATTGAGGGGGAACAGTCACTGCCAATATAGGTCAGTGTTTTAACACTCACAGCAACCTTAATATTTTTTTTAAAGTCTCTTCAAGTATAGCTCCTAAAAAAACCCAAAACCAAAAAGCACATGCCAAAGGGAAATTTTCTAGGTTTGGGCCCTTGATTGATAGTGGACTTGATTTTTATTAAAAATTGATTTTTTGCTGGTTCTTCAAACATATACAACCAGAGGAAAGGAACATGTCAAAGCATTTTGTTTAGCATTATTTTTCACCTTTATTAATAAACTTTAACTCAAAATTTAATACTGAAGGTAAATTAAATCTGAAGTGCTATTAAAGAGTCTTGAACACATGTAGAAAGGGTCTCTTCACATTGCTTGTATTTCTGGCTTTAAATTGTTCCATTAATATCTTCAATATTTTGAGTGCTAACATTTAAGAAATTAATTTATTAATTATGTGGCAGTATGGTCTTCACAGCCTCCTATTAAAAAAAAAAAGAAAATATGCTAAATTACTCTGGCTACCATTTACATAAGGTTTTACTGCACTCACAGTTGGAACAGTCATGATTTCTTTGGAAACCTTTTTGTGGGGATGCATCCAAGCAGCTAATCTGAAGTTAACCACATAGAAATTGATTGTTTAATTGAATAAAAGCTGCAAGATTTTGATTACGATTGCTCACTGCAAAAACATGAAATGTCCAAAACATTACTGTCACTGGACTGGCTAAATTAAAGCAACCAGGTTTTCTTACTACTTAAACTGAAGCCATTATCCCATAGTCTTTCATATGGCTTTTGTCTGCTGCAAACACATTTAGAAAGACAAACATGCATTGGATTAGACAGAGTCTAAGAACCACATTTTTCTTATTTATAATCTATGTACAAATTATTTCAGACCAAATATTGCCTTCTGTTCCATAGCTTCCATAAAGGCATGAAGCTGTCATTGACTGTTGGAGTCAAGGTAATAAGATCTACAGTTTATGAGAAATGTCCGCAGCCATGCAGGAAAGAACAGTTTTGGTCATTTAACACCATAAATTTCATCCTATCACTGTAGTTTAGAAGTATCTGTGGATATTACATGTCCCAAATCTAGTGATTCATTAATTTGCTGATGAGACCTATCTTGTGCACTGCCTTTTAACTTGTAATGAATAGGGAGTGAGTTAGGGTCTACCATCAGGAAAAATTAAGATATGAAAGATGTTATCATATGAATTTTTTATGTGCATGAGGGAGGAAATAAATATGATATATGTTCCTTTAAGATATGTGGTTAAATGAAATAGCCACGGCTTCCAGATACTCTGCAAACATGCTTGTCTGCTGCCATAACACAGTGGAACATCCAAAGTAAGCATCACTCTGGTTTTGGCTGCATACAGAGGAGAGGTCAAGCACGTACTTGGCTATGTGGCTCAGCTAAGCGGCGCTCTTGGTTCTTGATCTTCTGCAGCTCCAGGAACAGGAAGGGCTGATTTCACCTCAAGCTACGATTTTCTTGGAAAACAATGTGGGTAAATTCCAGAATAAAAGAGAGAGAGGAATACCTGCCAAGTGTTCAGCGTGCTTCTCTCTCCACACAATTTATCATTTGCTCTCCTTAGAGTTTAAACAACCGGCAGATTTCTGCTAAGTCCCTGACTTGGCTAGAAACTGGAAAACATCAGCCACACCATCTGGGTCCAATACAAATGAGGCAGAAAGCAGAATTTTCAAAATGCCAGAGTCCCAGCCTTCCAAGCGCTCAGTCACTTGTATCTTCTCCAGTCTCACTTTGGTGAAGTTGATTTTTTTCCCCCATAAAAACACTTATTTTCCACCACTGACTGATGATATTGCACTGCTGAATGTTTTTCCCACAGCCATGTACCCTGGGTGAACCTCAAGCAAAAGTGATGACAAGTTCCAACCTGTGGAACCCCACAGAGGCCTCTGATCTACAACACTTGGTGGAGAATTTCCTCACTGCTTCTGAGAGGAGCAGAAGAGGCTAATTTATTCAAAACAATGATTCCCAAAAGCTCTCACTGAACTACATGCAAAGTTTGGCTGGAAATCTGTCACAGCTTCTTCCAGTGCATTGCCTCATAGATGCTGGCTGGCATGGCTTTCCCTCCTTCCAGAGCAGTCCCACAATGTGCCATGCCCTCCTGTGGGAAATCACAAGTTCCTGCTGGGTTTGTGCCAAAACTTCAACTGCCACAGGGTTTGGAAGCCTGATATTAGAAGAGCTGTGTGGCAAGGTGTCTGGGAGACTCACAAACCCCAGACCAAGCTGGCTTCCCCTCCTATCTGGAGGAAGCACTAGAAGGATGAATATCTTTGGGGTTAAGCTGGGGTTGCAAGGTCCCTCACTCATTTGTTGTTCCTCATGGCATCAGGATTCCCAGCTCCTGACAACACCAGTAGGCTGCTCTAACTGGCCTTGGAATTCCACACAGCAAGCTCAAAAATTTGATTTTACCTTATAAATATTTGATTTAAATATTAAATTAACTTAAAAACCCCCAAAACCAAAACAAACTTCAAAATATGTTCTATTTTTCCTGAGAAGTTACAAAATATTCAGAATTTTAGAATTTTGTGATGAACAGGATCTTCTCAATACTGAATAACATTGGATCAAATAAAAAACCATTCGGCACTATTCATTCCATCAGCAACATGTACAGGAGGAAGGGAAACATCATCCCTCCCAGACACCAGGGCTAAGCCAATAGATATCCTGACCCTTCCACAGCTTCTGGCCTAAAATTACAACTAAAAGAAAGGGGACAAAGAGAGAGAGAACTATCCTCGTGGGTAAAAAAATATTTTCATTTTATTAGAAGGGTGAGTGTTGGAAGCTTGAGAGAAGCTCATTGCCTTTCAGTAAGAAAACCCTAACAATGTACAAAGTTGAATTTTTTAAACACAGTTTTAAATATAATGGATTTCAACATGCAAAGTGATGGATCTTTCTGTTGCTTTCCAAATGAGATTCTCTAACACAGGCTTGTTTTTTCACTAGAGGTTGAATCTCTGGCAAATGTTTTGTTTCACTCTTCCCAAGGCCATATTTGTTTGCAGCAAGGTAAGAATTAACTTGCGAGGTAGCAGCCCACAAACTTTGCACAGAGTGATCTTTAAATAGGATTCTGATGAATTCACACAGGATTGGAATGAAACACCACAAAACATTTACCTTGAAAAGCTCCAGTTTCTTAAATCAGTTTCCCCAGAGTACATTTACAGTAGCTGTCACCAAAGATAGCTTATTGCTGATGAGCCTCAAATGAGCACTTCAAGTCCATGAAAGAGAAGGTGCATAAGTAATCACATTAGTGCTACCTAACCAAGCTAAATAGCATAAGACAACTTTAATTTGCGTGCTGACAAGAGCTAAATTGCAGGGTTCACCTGTAGCAAAAGTAAATCACATGGTGATCATTGCGTTTGCTTTTTTTGTACTGGCATCTTCCAAGTACACCATAAAAATTCTGGTCACCTAAAGAAAAGTATATTCCAAAGCTAAATGTCATCATTACTTCAAATTACTGTGAATTCTAACACAGAAAGCAATATTTGGTAGCCTCTAGCAAAACAGTAGCCTTTCCACAGTCCTCCACATGAAACATTAATAGTACTTATAAAATGTAATACATTTTTGCAATGCCACAGCCATTCAAATACTTGGGAAAAAAAAAACCCTGATAACAGATGGAATGTTTTTTGACATTAAAATATGCATTTTTTTTTTTACACATGGCAGTGAATGAGAAAAGTGTTAGCTTAATAAATAGTGATGCTCATGGATACTGAGTAGTTTCAGTTGGCTTCTTTTCTGTCAAATATTCTGTCTTTATGATATTAACACAAATTAGAAATACCTTGTAGTTTCACTCTGTACCTTTCTGTGCTCTCTTATATTACATATCAGGATGTTTAGCAGTATAATATAGCACTACTGGCACAGAAGTAGCATTACCTATATACATAATCTTATGCAGCTACTCCAAGGAGCTCTAAAAAACCCCCAATTTCCATGGCTCTGCAAGCTCCAGCAGTAGCACTGCTCCCTTTCCAGAAAGGAGTAGACGTCCTTGAGAAAAATCTAAGAAATACAATTGTCTTCATGCTGAATTGGCTCTCTCTTGCCACAGGATGTGTATCACAGCTGGTTTATTTAATCTACTGGGATGTCCTTGACTTTTTTATTATTTTCCCAGAAAAATTTGGATCTTACTGTTTCATCTTGAAATTTCAGCTTTACGTAGAGTGGCTATATCTCCAACCTCACTACAGTTAGCAAATATCAGAGAAATTATCTGTAAACCTCTAAAAATTGCTATTGATTTCTGTATAACCTTTTCCCTTTCACACTTTTTGACTTGTTCTTATTTTAATCACAATACCATTTCTTTTGAATTCTTTGGCTGAACCTTATGAATAACCTAAACCTCATTTCTCATTTCTGCTAGTCCCGTAGTCACAGCCATTTCAGGCAACAATGGACTCCAGAATGCCTAGGGAGAAAAATCAGATTATATATAAGAGCATTTTCAATGTCATTTTTCTAATTTGCATAAAATCATTGCTGGTTTTTGGACACATTAAAGGCTAGTATTACCGTGAGTTAATTAAAATAATTCCATGAATTTCAAGCAATTGTACTGTTACATTATTTCATGTTGCATAATCAAAGAGCTTTCTGCTGAAATCACCCACTTGATTTTAGTATGATGAGCCCCATGGCAAAACAGAAGCTGAAGTGCAACCTCCCACTTCCCTCCCCCTTCCAGAGGAATATTAAAGAGCATTAGAAGTCCCTAACAAAGATCCTGGTGTGGAAAGCAGAGAGAGACTGCATCACAATTAGCAATTCAGTCATTTTTACTGCATGATTTCACATTTCAGCTGACAGTTAATTTATTTATGAAGTGGTATTGGGTGTTCCTTGTGATGCTTTCCAGTATTTAGGTGCAATGGAGAGAGAAAACCTACCATGACATAAGAAGACACCACATAGTGACGAAGAGATGTATTTGGCAAACCTTATATAGACGTAATCAAGATGATAATCACTGAGTGTTCCAGCTAGAACCACAGCATTTGTTCTAACATTGTTCATTCATGAGTTGACTTCTTACAGTCAGTTTCAATTTACCCTAAATTTCCACGTGTATACCCCTAGCCCACACCTCATCTTTCAAATGCCTCATCTGTGTAGTTTCCTCTAGAAATCTGAATAGAAATGGAAGCTAACAGAGGTAGGGAAGATACAGTCTGTCTCAGGAAGGATTTTGAGCACTACTTAAGATGCCTGATAAAGAAGTATGTTCAAATTTTTCTGTGCCAGACTCACAGTATGTCAACAGATACAAAGTTAATGAAGATTCATGCAGCAAAATCAAAGGTACGCATCAAGAATTTCCTATAATCAGATATTAGAACTTATAGCTTCATATCTTTTCACCTTCAGCAGTGAAACAAAAAGAGTAGGCAATTACCAATCCTTTTCTGTCTCCTCTAACCAGAGCTGAGGCCTCACATACACTGCATTAAGCTCCTTTTTAAAATTAATGAAGACTAATTAAAGAAAATAAGCCTCCACAAGAAAAAAAGAAAGAAGTTGCTTTTGTAAAGACAGCTCTAGTAACTACCACAAAATACCACTCCACTCTAGAAAGCCAGTAACTAACTGTAATATGAACTGATAAATGTTGTCTCTTTCCAAGCAGATCAGGTAAGTGAATCAAATAGTAGTTTTAACTCTTATTTTCTATAAGGTTTTATTAATAAAAATGTTATGAAACTTCTGGTCAATCTGAGATAAGTGAAATCACATCATGGAAGAGTAGAAAAAAAAAATTAATAAAGATTTAAAGAAACCGTTACAGGTCAGTTTATCTGTTCTAGTTTCAGATGGGATGGAGTTAAGGTGAAAGTTGGAAGATACCTGTTTTATTTGACAAGAATAGGGTCAACCTGGAGGGAGATGCCCTTGAATAATTAGTTTTAGTCCTGTCATGGACCACAGGTAGTATTAAAGTGCACATGCACTCCCTGAGTGTTATCTCCTACTGCCACTGCCTGAGGCATAACACCAGGCTAGACCTCTAGCCTGGCTCAATAAGTATTTCTTTTGTTCTTAAAACTGCTTAACTTTTCATTGCTGACTGCAACATGAAGCTTGGAAAAGTGCTAATGAAATATGCCAGCAAAACAAAGCTGTATGCCAATGCAGAATAAGAATGGACTAACAAACAAGAAAGACCTGGATAACCTCAAGGATAGCAACACAAGAAGAATCATCAAACTTATTAACACAAGAATGAAAACTCATTAATATTTTGCTAAGGATTTTGCTTTAAACAATATCTTGATACAGAAAGAGCAAAGTAATATAAAGACTCAAAAAGATGCAGCCATGAAAATGTAGATGTTATTATTGTAGAAGCATCTTCAGTGGAAGTGGGAACATATTAATATCATCATAGCTGTACTTCTCAGGAATGTTTTTTGACATTTCACACACTTATGTTCAAGAAACCCTCATCCAGACTGGGCTGGTTTCAAGGAATGGGCTATTAAGCTGCTGAACTAAACATAGCTGGTGTTAAGAGAGGAGGCCATAGTCACCTCTAAAGTGCAGTCAGAGAAGGTGATGCAGTCAGAGTGCTGTGTGGAAATACCAGCTTTAAGCTAGCAAGCTTGGATACTGTCAACAGTCCAATAGCAAAAATAAATAGTTCAACTTGGGCTAAACTGCTGTCAAGAAAGTTTCATATACTATTATGGTTGAAACACACATAGTTTGTATTACTGAATAGTACTTATTTTATCTTTCTCTCTCTTTTACGTCAAGGGTGAGGTGAACCCAATGCCCCATTGCTGGTGTGTGCCTTTCATTATCTCCAACTGATGAATTCTCATGATCAAGATTTTTTGTGCCTGTACAATAATCAATTTTTTCTTTAAAATTTTATAAATTACATGGTACAAATGAAACTATCAAACAATTATAAATTCATTGTTCATTTAAGTTCAGAGGACTAAAGATTGAAAATTTGTATTCATTCCCTTCCAGTCTGTGCATAAACATTTTATTTTAAAGATATTCTGTTGTTCTAAAGAGAAGAAAACAGAATAATTCCTTATTTACTGCAAATTCTGATATCTCATTAGGATCCCTGCTCAGTATCTCTCCAGATACAACTCTGACCTTATTGTAGTATGAGTATCATTGATCAAGAGACAGAAACCTGTCAAATCTCTCTCAATGTGGGAAAACAGCTGCAGAACACAGATATACAGAAGACATTCCTTATGGGCAATTTTTTAAATATATAAAAATAATACAACTTCTGGAGGAAAAATAAAATTCTTGTTCTGTACAATTAAACTGCAGAGAGAAATTATAGAATAAATAAATATGTTTTCTAAGTAAAAACTCGCCATCTGTCATCTAATAGCTTTTTTCTGCTACAGTATCTACAAAATGTAGGGCTTCAAGATCTTTCAGATCAGCACATGACTTGCTCTGGACAGTGGAACAGTGCAAGATACACTGCAGTCTTTGGATCATATAACAGGGAAGAGATGAATACAGGCAATAAGCCAACCTAAAATGAAAATAAATGCCAGTGTGCCATCTTTAAGGGAAACCAAGTGTACACGTATATGCATAAGTATAGATGTAACATTTCCCTCTTGCATATGTGTTAGTGACTCAATCACTTCTAGTGTACAACCCCTCAATCCCCTCCTTCCCTCAAATCAATCAAACCACCACCAAAAAGCAAAGCAAGTTAAAAAAGAAATTCAAGTGGGGTTTTTTTTGGTTGTTTTTTTTTTTTAATGAAATGTGGTGAAGTCAGTTTCTTTTAAACTATGAGGGCTACAAGGACCATGTCCTCTTTCTGTGAGAAAATCAGATTTCGTTTAAAGAATTTGCCAGCTGTACCATTTTGAATTCCTTTATATGGATTATCTTTGTGAGATAAAATCATCTGTACCACAACAGAGGATAAGGTTCTTGTTTACAACTAAGCTTCTTTACACTGCTAAAAGAACCTTTCCCATTTACTCAAAGATCTTTCTATTGCTGCCTTAGAGGAGTAAACAAATTTAGCTGAAACTAGATGAGTATCAGGTTCTTGCATACATAGAGAACAGAGCTATATGAGGAAAACCCAGACATGTAGATTAAAGAAAAGTTAATTAAGAAAAAGCAGGAAAGCTAAGCCCAAAGTTTTTACTCTCTGATTGCTGAATGAAGAACTACAAGATAAATGAATTTTTAGTTGTTTTATTGTATTGAAAAAGAAATACACAGAGCTTATAATACTTATTTATTATTCTGGTCTGTGTGGAATTTGAATAAACACGTGCATTGCTGAATTTTACAGGCCCTAAAAATAAACTGGAAGAAAAAGTCATTAATGAGCTGGAAGAGAAGAATAAGAGACTGGGATTCAGGCCTTTGGGACTCATTAGTCTCTGCTTCTGTATCAAACATCTAGGGAACAAGAAAGTATCTTTGGATAACATTTCACAAGCTAATTTGGTCTTTGAGCTGTGCTTTTCACCCAGCTGAGTAAATATTATTTGCAGCCAACTGAGTAAGCCGTTACATGAGCTACAGTGAAATTGCTGATTCGGAGCACTTAAAGTGGGAAGGTCAATAACAACAGGAAGAATTAATAGGCATGTGGCTTGTATAAAGTTCCACAAAGTTTAGCCTCTCTTTATTGGCACTAACTCTTGGTTAGACGCTAGAATCTGCAAAAGCAAGTCAATTCTTGCCTTGGGTTGCTGTGACAACCTTAACACTGCTGATGCAAACAACCTGAAATTGTATCTAAGAATACAATAAAACTGTAACTCCCAGCCAGACTTAAGGGTACAGGGAAGAAAAAATAAAATTAAAGAAGAGAGGGATTTTTATGGGATTTATTGTCTTTTTCTAAGTGAATCTGTCAGATTTTTGAACAAAAAAAATACAGGATTTATCTCAGTTTGGTTTTGGTTTGTTCGTTCTTTTGCTATTGCAATCTTAAGATCTTCATTATCCTTGAAGATTATGTCTACATTTAACCATTACAACATTGAGCTGGTAGACTGGTAAATTCCACACTTGGTTCTGAATTCTCATCTTAGCTACAGCACAATTTGGATTCTTTTTATGCAAAATAAATGCATTTGTTTTCTGAGGAAATTAAAGCTTATCGAGGAAGAAAAGTGGAGCAGAGAAGAAAAAAAGCTAGCCCAAATCCAAGCGAGGTATTTGTGCAGATCAAGAAGAGGGGAATACTCCTGAGGCAACTTGTTTCACAGTTTAGACCCAGCCAGCATTGACTTCAGAAGGAAAATTATAAGAACTCATAGGATTAAAATTACTCCCCCGTAGTCACATAGCTTCCACATAATGTTGAAGAAACTCGAGGGTGTATGTATTCATTGTTAAAATTACTGCTCAGTTCCAAAGCAAGAAAAATGAGAAGAATGGGCACTTCTAATATATATTCAGTCATTGTTTTTATAGAAGGATTAATATACATAGATATCTAAGAGTCCTGCAGCATATCAGACAAATCCTTAATAGATAAATTTTCAGTAATACTAACAATTCTGGAAAAAAGTAGAAGAAAAAAGCATTGGAGACAGAGTCTGTGTATCATGAAAGAGCATAAACAGACAGAGATTGTCTTCAAAAATATTCATTAAATTGAATTTTCATAAATCACCTTCAAGAACAACTTTTCATAAATCACCTTTCAGAACAACTTTGGTATTTGGAAAGCCTGTTCTTCAGAGAACGTAAACTCACAGACTTGACTTTGAGAGGTTGGAGGTGTCATGAGTTGATAGTCTGTATCTAGTTATCGGACCTCCCTTTTTTTTTATTGGCAGTATTTATTTTCATTGAAGATGGATTAAAACCAGGAGGAAAAATGCTGCAAGAATCCTTCTCAAATGTCCTGAGCAGATCTGTCTCCCATTTTCACAGGTCTGCCTTCCATCCTATTGCCCCTTTGCACACACCACACATAGAAATACACTTCTGACTTAGAGGGCTAAACAGTGAGATCATCACCAAAAGAACTACTTTAAAACGAACATTACTGAAGAAAAACTAATATTACACATTTGCACCAGAAATTTAAGCCTAAAATTACACTCCTCTGACTAGAGAACAGAAAATTTATGATTCATCTCGTGTCTAATAAAAGCCAGCAAATCCTTACCCTTCTTCTTAGGGGTTTATTTCATATGGATTCAGTTAATAAAGGCAGAATCACAAAAACACACAAGCCCAGATATGCTCACATCTTGACACTGCACAATAACATGAAACTAGTGATGCAGACCTGGATAAATAAGGTACATTAAAAGGACCACATGAATTAGCAAGATTAGCTCTGTTTATGAGAGATGCTGTCACATATTTCATATGAAGTGCATAGATAGTACTAGATTCATCTTGCAAACTTATGATCTCCAGAAATCTGTACTGAATCCTTTCAGTCTCCTGATGGCAATTTCCCATAATAATAGGGACTACAGATTTGCAGAAGCACTGTCATGATAATAAGCTCTATTTCAATGAACAGCAGTTTTGTTCAGTTAAAAAAAGTCCTTCAAAATAAAAGATATATTCTCAAGCTATATTCCAAAAAAAAAAAAAAAAAAAAGGCACTTAAGGAAAATACTTTCAATTTCCAATGTCACAGAAGGCAAAAGCTGAAAGCAATTTTTAAGGGGATCGTTAAAAGCATTTTTAGAAACAGTTTCATAATGAATGCATTTCCATGAAAGAAAAATGTATTCTTTCTTTATAAAGGCTAAATATCCAAGTGCAAAATTTTTGTGGCAGATTTAAAAAGTCTACCCTGAGAGAACAATTAAAGTTATACAGTTTCATATGATCCCATGATGTTCCATCAGACACCTGTTAATGACCTCACCAGGGACCGTGTAATTCTCTTTGTCCATCATTTTTAGAAGACTGGGTATTAAACACTCTCTTCTTCTATTTCTCCTCAAGGTTTCTGTGCTGGCTGCAGATATGAGAGAGGAATCAGTAAGGAAGGAGCTGTGAGAGAAGTTACTCCTGTTTCAGCTCATTGTGATTTAAATATTGTCCCGAGGGTAGTGGTAAAAGCAAAGAAAATTTCTTCCATCTCCTCCACTGTGGAAGTAATATTTATATCTCAATCATTTGCAGACAGACTATTAATATTGGGAGAGTATTGGTTTATAGAGGTACCCTGTCTTCAAAGAGCAAGTCTGCTCAGGTCCTTGATTCAGCAAGGTGTTTGAGCACATGCCTGGCTTAAACGCGTGGATGAGCTAATTATTTAAAACTATCAGTCAGTGGCAGCAATTAACAGCATCACACACAGCAGCTGACTGAGGGCTGAGGCAAGGCTCTGATAACCTGTAGATTACAAATATCAAACTGTGACCACCTGCCCTGTTGCCAGCACAAAAGCACCGGAAAACAAAAACAATCCAGCAAACAGAGAGCTTGAGTGAAGGTGATTTGCTCTAGGTGCCTGCTTATTCTGCCTTGTGGAAGCCTAGAAGATAAGGGGCTAATGTGTTTATCTCAAACAGTGGTAGCTGGAAAGCTGTGGAGACAACCAAGGATTGTTGGTAATAGTCTGAGAAAGAACAGGATGTGACTATAGAAGGGGGCCATAAGGAGGTAGGGCAGCACTTTTCTGGGATAAACATCCTTTTTTTCTGGTCCCTGGAAATAAGCACAACGCAGTACAGTGCAAGCACAGGAATGAGATCAAGAAACCAGCAGGGACTGTTAACCAAAGGCTGACCCAGTAGAGAAGGATCAAGACTGCCAAGGACTCCTGAGGCCCTCTGATCCATTTCCAGAAAGGTCTAGAAAAACAAACTGCACATGATAACCAATTTTCATAGAAAGTGGGAAGGTTATCTGCAGGGTAAGGAAACACTATCTATAAAAAGCGTACACTTACCAAGCCCAGGTGGTGCTGTCAGGATCCTGGACATCTCATTGCTGGATCAACACTGGAGCCAGGACTGGTGATCTTCCTCTCTTCCTCTTTTCTTTTGTTTCTGTCTCCTTCTCTCCTTAATTTTCCTTCTCTTCCCTTTCACCCTACTCCTTATTATACTGCGAACTAACTTATACCAATTTCTATGCCAAGTGTATAATTTACTAGTAAAACTCTCTAAGTTTCTTTTGTGGACCTTTTGACTTATTTAGTTCCTTCCTCACCCCATTTTCAAGGAAAGTAACACGAAAGATGACAAAATCTGAAGGCTTCATTCAGAAAATAGGGGCTGATGTTTGGGTTAAATTCATACCTCTAATGGTAAGACAAGCACTGAGGATCTTGGATAAGCTATTCTGCGTATTAGAAAGGTACTTACTGTTAAATATTGATGGTAGAGGCCTTCATATGCTGTTCTTCTCAAGTATTTGTTAACAATTTTACAACTAAAGCCTAATCAAAGATCTGGCTGAAATACCTTCTGACCTTGATGAGCTCTTTCTGGACTTAAAAATCATTTTACATGAAACACAAACATTCCACCTTTTTGGAGCAGTGAACCCAGTTAAAGTTGTCTGAACACTAGTATATGTCATCCAAAAATGCATGGACCTCTCACTTGCTAGATGTATGGCAGAGCTGGAGCACCCTGATCTTCCAAGGGGGCTGAAAAGTAGCTGAGGATTTTCTTGGAAGAAAATACTTGCTAGGTGAAAGAAGAAAACATATAACGTCAGATTATAGGAATTATTATTCTTTATTTCCATTTATTTTCTCTTCATATTTTTTCTTTTGTTTCCATCTTGATGTTACACTTCTAATACATTTATTTCTAAACACAAATAAGTAAATAGATAACATGTAAAATAATTCAAATAGCAATAAATTACTGCTGAGATTTTAAGAATTGCCTATACAGATTACAAAGGCAGTTTCAGAGCAGAAATCCTGTAGTGATATTATATTACCCATGCAGAAGGCTCTTATTGTTTCACATGAAATGGTGTATCCTAATTTCTCTATCATCTGGTTACCAAGGCTTTTTAATTTCATCTGCTATTTGATACAAGGGAGCATGATGCTTGAATGAATAAAAGGAAGACAGATTCAAAAATTAAGTCCTCTGGGGGCTTTATTCATCCTTCATTTATCTTTAGCAAAAAAAAAAAGTACCCATCTAAATTACACACACATACAAAATTTAGATTAATGCATACCTCATTTTTTTCCTTACTGCAAGCACTACAGGTGGTATAAATCATGAATAATTTTAGGATAAGGAATAATCCCTCTGACTTCACTTGGGCTACTCTGATGCAAGCAGACACAAATACATGTCAGACTTGCAGATTTGGGAGATAAACATATAATTGAGTTAGAGAAATGGAATACTCTTTAGGCATTA
This sequence comes from Corvus hawaiiensis, assembly GCF_020740725.1. NCBI lineage: Eukaryota > Metazoa > Chordata > Aves > Passeriformes > Corvidae > Corvus > Corvus hawaiiensis. The sequence continues at coordinate 48,813,438 of NC_063216.1, forward strand.
AAGATTAAGAACTGTTCAATAAAATGTTAAGTGAGAAAATGCTGGTCCATCAAATATGTAGTTCCTTCCATTAATGCACAAGATTTCTGAATCTGATGCAAAGGAAGACCTTCATGTAGAGAGAATATCACCAAAGAGAGGTTCACTTCTGAACAATCAGAGCACTTACCTGGGCCACAAGTGATTGATGCTTGCATCTCTTTTCTGCTTGATTTAAACTAAGAAGCATTAGCTGGACCAAGTCTTTCAGCTGAACTTGCTAGAGATTTCATACACTCCCAAAGCTATCTACACTTATTCCTGCACACAACATATAATCACAAATACCAAAATGGATCCTGGGCTACACGTGATTGATTACCACTGGTTCTGTTTCCATATGCTGTAATTTCCTGAGATTTGCACTACTCTCTGAGAAAATTTGAACTTACTCTCTGAGAAAGCAATAAATTATGTCCCACTCTGATTCCTTTTCAATTAGCAGTTGCCTCTGCCCTCCTTCCTGAGGAATGTTTATGGCAGGATGCCACACACATTTTGTTTCAGTAGTAAAGCCATCTGAAGTGATCCCTCAGCCCTGGCTACATTTTCTGCAGTTTGCCAACTCTCTTTCCCAAGCAACAGTTATATTTTCCCACCTTGAGCATATTTTTCCTTTGTTCTTAATATGTGAGGGTAACAAGTCAACAAATTCATAATTTTCTAGAATGTTCAAGATGACAAAGAAAAATTCAAGACTTCAGGAAGTTTCAAATTTTCACCATAGCATTTTATATAGGAGCTATAAAGGCTGTTATGTGTTTCAGAGGAAATACATAAATATGCCTTGTTTGAAGTCAGCATGTAATTTTCTCATCATGTTAGTCCACTGTTAGCCTTTTCTGAGAGCATCAGTCACAATTACAACTTGCTTTGATATGCTGAACAGGATAAATTGTTTAGAGTTTTTTGGATGAAAAGTTATTTCCATTTTCTCATAACTAATTTACAGCAAAATAAGTTACAGAATTTACTAATACTTGGAGATAAATGCCTTAGCACAATCGGGAAAATGATACATTTAATCAGGATTTATTCTTAGGAAGGAAGTAAATATGGCAAATTAATTGAAGTGTTGTGTTCCACTAAATACTTTCTTAAATCCTTCCCTTTCATTTTTACAGAGTATTTTTTACTGTGAAAGAGAGATTAAATAACCATTTTGCTTTACTCAAGTGAGGCAAGACCATTTTGCTTGTTAGTAAGACAAGACCAGAAAAGTGACAAATTTTGGGCAGAACTTTCAATAAAAATGCAAATAAACAGGAGAGTCCAGAGTTGTCCAACAATAGAAATCAAAGCCAACAAAAGAAGGTAAGAATGAGAGAGCTGGGGTTATTTATAAAGGCAATAAAAATCTAACTGGCTTCAAATATATGAATATCTCAAAAAAACATAATGTACATAAAAGGCTCCAAAGAATAAAGCAATTTGTTCTCACTATTCTTGCCTGGAAGAAGATGTAATGATCTAAAATTTCAACAGCAGACTTGTCTTAAACATTAAACAAAAAGGGACAGGTGGGAGCTAAAGTAGGTTAACTAAGGTGGTCATCACACTTTTCCAGAGGTGTCTTCAGGACCAGTAAACCTCTGTCAAGAGTGATGTTGATGTCATTGAGCCTGCTGTGAAGAAAGGACCAACAGGCTACATGATATTTCAAGGTCTTCACAAATCCTAGTCCTTTAATTGCGTTATGTTACCTACACAGCAAAATCTAGACAACTTGGACTTACCAGCAATAGTAAAGAGATGGTGATATGGACTTTACCAAACTGTTACTTAAAAAAGCTTGTAACTTTACAGCACATGCTGTATGACCTATCTAGTCCCTTTTCTAGCTGCCAGAACACGTTGCTGCTGCATCTTCTATCTTTAGTCTCAGTTACTGATTTAAGCTTTTTCAGGTTACAGTTGCTCCTCACTTTCTGTGAAGGACAACCCAAACTCTGTTATTCTGTTCAAAATTATTTTCTTTTAATCTTACACTTATACAGATCCAGAGGTACAATTTGCAACTTATGGGTATGAGTATACCTACTACTCCTGGCACCCCTAGAAAAACCTCCTGCCAGTGATAATTCTCAAGAAATAACCTCCTACAGACAAGAACTGTCATAAAGTCAGTATTTCTGGCTCGTTTACCTTTTCCATATCCTCACAGTTCCTAAAGTAAAAAAAAAAAGAACAAAACAAAATTAACAACAGAATTACATTTTTTTTTTAAAAAATGGATCCCCAGAGTCTCAGCTACATCCATGTTAACACATTTTTCCTCTTCTTGTTGCCATTAAGAGTAGCCTTTCATCTCACTCTGCCATATTCCATGGCTTCTCAATACCCCACTAAAACAGGACTGATGGCACCCAATCTGTGACTAGTTTAAAAGCTGCTTAATGTGTGCTAGTCATACACTTAATATGTTTTTCAGCCTAAATTAGGTCAAATTAGGGTGTGGGGAAGGGAAACAAGGAGAGAGAGGGAGAGTGTCCCCAGATCAAACCAGACTAAATCTGGTCTATCTCCTGTAGGGATAGACTATGGCCAGTGAGTCAGTGCCTTTGGTTCCCCAGGTGAGAGTTGAAACTATAAGATAGGAAATATAAGAGGTAGGAAACATAATGGAGGAAATCACCTCCATTATTTCTTAAAATTAAAAACTAAGTTAAATCCACTTCTGCTAGTTGCAGCGTCTCTCAAAAACAAAGATTCTGGATGGCAAACCTAAAGGAGTAGGGCTATCAATAGTGCCTTCGTCTAAGTTAGAGGCAAAGTTTACAATCTTTTTCTCATTTCTTTTCCTTTTTTTTTTCCCTAAGGAAAGCCTTCAACAAAGAGATTCACTTGCCTTAAACTATCATTGTCCAAATTTAAGAAAGTCACAAGGATCATTTTTCCTTTCCATTACAGTGTATATACATAGATATATATACATATACATACACACATGCATACATATATATATATATTTTCTAGAAATATTTCAGTATTTACATGGATGAAAGTATTAATACAAAAACAATGAAACTGCTTTGTCCACGTGTCAAAAAAAGAAAATTTAGGGAACGGGAGGGAACCACAGTGGGAGAAAGAGCATTCTGGTGTTCAAACAGCAGGAAAATCTTTACTTCTTGTCTAGGTTTGAATCAAGTTTCTGAAAGCCCCAAAGGAAAGATTAGATTTTGCAATATGTGGAGAAGCTTCCAGAAAGTTCATATTTGTGGAGCTGGAGCCAGGCAGGATGATAGAGAGACAGGAGCAGGTTAGGCTCATGTCCAACTTGCTCATGTAGCTATTATTTAATTAATAAACCTTTTAGGATTATGGGGATTATTTACATCACTGAATTAAATGAGACTAAATATGATCAAAATCTAGCCCTTTTTCTGTGCAAGACTGTTTTTGAAAATCATTTTGGAAAACATTACAAGCAGTAAACCTTTCTCTAGAGAACTCCATAGTTTCCTACAGGAACTCTACAGTTTCCTGCAGGAGCTCTCACAAAATGACAGCAGCTGTCAGGGTTTAAAACACTGCATCACATACATCCAGATTTGTTCTGAGCAGAACAAGACATGACAGGGCTACAAATAGCCAGTGGCCTTTTCAAACACTGGGCTTCAACCCATGGAGGCGAGGCAGGAGTTTCATGGAAATTATCCAGCACAAGCATAGCTTTCTGTTGCCATAGTAGATACTGAGCTTCTATCTCAACTGCAGACAAAGGCTGGGAAAACAAATCAAGCCCTATTATAATGTTTATTCTCTGATGCAAACAGAAAAAATAACCTAATGTGTTAATGAACACACATCTAGCCTGGCATATTTTGGCATTTATCAGGGGTTTTTTTCTTTTCCATGTATCAATTTGGGTTTTTTCCACTGACTTTCACTGTCTATGGCAAAGGTTTGGTAAATATACAGGAGTGAGTTCCCTTTTATATTAATAGACTGTTTTTAATTTTGCAATAAACTGATGAGTTCCTGTATTCTAGCCAAACATTTTGGTGTTTCAAAGCAGACACATTTTTGGAAAGTGCACATTTTAAGGAAAATAAATGCTTCTTGTTTTTACTGCTTTTCATGGCTTAGGAATAGTACTCCCCAATTCGGTTCCGCCACTGAGACTCTCCTAAACGAGATGCCGCTCACTCACTCCCCCTCTTCCCTTCTCCCTTCCTGGTCCTGGGATGGACTTGAGAACTGGAGGCACAAAGGTGAAAATCACAGGATGAGATCAGAACAATTTAGTGGAAACAGCAATTAGATAAGAAAACAAACAGTAACAGCAACAGTATCAGTAACAAAAGGTATAAGACAAAGAAAGTATTTACATAAAAAGTAAAACAAAACTGGACTGTTTTGCATTCAACAATGAGAGAGTCCCCTACTCCCCTCACAAGTGACATGAGTTGGTATCAAATAACATTAGGGCCTGGCCACGCCCACTTCACAGCTACCGTAAAATATTAATCCTGTTCTGGCCGAAACTGGGACACTGCTGTGTTTCCACAGTGAGTAATATTGACTGATGCAGTAACTATGTGGATGCAGGACACCCATTATGGAGCACTTGAATGACACCTATTAGTTCCTACTACTTTCAACAAAAATATTTTAGCAGTACTGGGACTGTGTCCAGGCTACCAAGGGTTAACACATGTTCTGAAATCACTGGATTAGCTGATGGTTTTGCTGTAATTCGATAGTTTTGTGTGCCTCGTCACACATACCCATAGGAAAGAAGCTAACCACAGGAATGAACAGGGAAGTTTGCCATCTTTCCCTAACCCCAATATTTAAGTTTGGTGCTGCAAATGTGATAATTTTACCATTCCTTCAGACATGAGGACTAGCATTTCCAAACCATTCATTTAATTTGTCCTCCCACTCTCACTGCTCCTTGCTCTGCCTGTATGACGCAGAAACAAAAGAACAGAATATATGAGAGATGATATGTACAGTATCTTCTTGGAACAAAAACATTACTCATCCCCTCTGGACTGCTTGGAGATAAAGACAAAGAAAACAGTCGCTTTCATCCCTGTTCAGAACTCATTTGAACTTTTATCCGTGGTCTGGGAGGGAAGTGATAAGGTAGGTTCTACAAAGACCACCACCAATATATATTAGAAGTTAAACAAAATTTCACTTATCCTCTGGAACTGCCATTTTTATGTAGCATGCAATTCTCTGCCTTATCACATGCCATTTTATAAAGACAACATTTATCTGTCAGCACAAGGTGCACATAGCACTTTGCTGCGTGGCTTGGTGCTCATTGCCCCAAAGTAACCCCACTGCTGAAGGCACCAAAGAACAAAAGGCATGAGACAAAAGCTGAGTCTTTGCAGATACACGAAGGAGCAGTTCTGATATTGTTCCTGTAGAAGAGCAGGTCAAATGCATCAGGCAGCTTTGGCTCAAAAATATTTTCAGATTGATCCAAAGATTGTTGCAGTAGCCAAGTAGTCAGACCACTTCTTCAGTGTTTACAGACTGGGTGTCTGCCCTTGAGGACCTGGAAAACACATCTTATGTCTCTGAAGAGAGCTTGGTTTGAACAAGGAGAAATGGGTGCACTCAGTGTCTTCTAGACCAAGATCTATTCTGTGCTAGAAACTGTCCTCTTCACCAACACAGCAATGCTCCCTTTCTGGCCTGGTGGGGAATGCAGGTAGGACACAGCACCTTATTCTTTGATGCAGGGAGCTTTTGCATGATTACATCCAGTTGAAAAATGCAAAGAAAATAAATTAACTGAAAGACTTCAACCTGACTTCAGACAAAGGGCTATGAAGGATCAAGTACCCTTCAGAGTGTGAGAGCCATGCAGTTTCTGTCCCTCAGCTCTCTGGTCCCAGGCTGAGCACCCTGGCTGTAGGATGCAACGGGAGGCAGCAGCTGCTGATGCTTTTCTCCAGATTATCTGCAGACAGCACGTTGCTAAACAGAAAACATTTTTCCCTTTACAGTCTCTTCCTCTGGACAGAAATCCCGAAGTGTTGGGGTCCCTCCCCTGCCGTGTAGCCCTGGGAGAGGGGCCCTGAGGGCACAGACACGGGGTTTCCCTGCCCCTGCTCAGCCTCGTTCTCATTGGTTGGTTTGTGTTCCCTGCGCGGGAGAAGGACCCTTGGTCCCGTGACTGGAACAGTTCCTCGGCAGAGCTCCGGCCATGCGGCTGGAGAAATAAACATCTCTCTGAAACAGCTATCAAGAATCTGTCTGTCCATATATATTTCCTTTCCACGGGACTCCTGGTTTGATATATGCGTGTTGCAGTATCCCCACTGCAACAAATGGTGGAGAATTGTGAGCAGAACGATCCCCGATCCCTAAGCGACTGATTTGTGTGAGTAAACCCTGGAAACTTTGGATTCCTCTTCTTGGTTTTGCTTTGCTATTCCATATCTAAACTATGGAGGAACCGTGGGAAGACTCTTGGCTCTCAGAGCCGCATATGGACATTTATCTTAAACTTAAAATGATTCTTGAACAACGATTTGTGAATTTTAGCTTGATTCAAGCTCAAAAAGAACTGAAACACTTCCTGGCATGGTTGTTTAAGAACTTTTTCTATGTTTCTTGGGATTTAATTCTTACCAAGGGCTTTTGGAAAACCGTTTGGACACAGTTAATACTGGAATCAAAATATATGCCGATGGAAGAATATTTTCGTGAATATTATTTAATTACCAAGACTGTTGAGCAATGTCAGCTGTGTCCTGGCGAAGGGAAGCCTGGCGAAGGGAAGTCTGGCACAGGGACCGTGCGGCCCAGGCCACGTGCACCGAGCGCTCTGCGAGCAGCAGCGAGGAAGTTCCCGCGCGCGGGCGAAGCCACGCGAGCTGCAGTGTCGGTGGCGGAGCGAGGCGCGGCGGGAGCAGCGGGACCTGGCGGTGCCCGCACGGCGCAGCACAGCGTGTGGTGTAGCGAGCCCCGTGAATGCCCGACCGAGAGAGGCGGCACGCAGGCGGCGGCTGGCGGCGATGGAGCGGAGCCGCGCCCAGCCGAGACGCGCGCTGGAGCGGGGCGTGGGGGGGTCATCGCTCGGGGGCCCGGCCGAGACGTGGCTGCAGTGCCTGGCAGCGGCAGTGAAGCTGCGACCAGAGGAGGCGTCGCACGGAGAACTGAGCGGCGCGGCCCGGCCCGGCCCGCACAGCCCCGAACGCGACCCCGGGAAGAGCGCGCAGGCACGAGCAGCCCCGACAATTCCAACACGGGAGCGACCGAAAGAGACAGCAAAGACGCAGCGAGACAGAAAACAGCAGCCACTCGGAAAAAGGAAAAGATCATAGTAACTAAGACCTTAGGGATAGTAAAATGGTATAATGTTAAGCAAAATTATGGTTTTATAACAAGGTGTGACAACCAGCAAGACATATTCGTGCATAGAACTGCTATTAAAAAGAATAACCCTGAAAAATGCATCCCAAACTTGGGAGATGGAGAGGTGGTGGAATTGAAAATTGTGCTAGGGAGAAAAGGGTTACAAGCACCGCAGGTCACTGGGCCTGATGGTGTTCCTGTAAAAGGCAGTATATATGCAAAAAATCGTAGTCATGTTAGACAATATCTCCATTGTAAGCCCCCCCTACAGTCTCCCTTTCCTAATCCCACCTTTCCCTTTTACCCTATGTCCTATTACCCCCAGTGTATTCCTAATCCATTTTTTCATCCATGGTTTCCCTCACAAAACCATGCTTTTGCCAATTGTTTCCCCAAAAATCCCTTTCCAATGCCGAGTGGGGGATGAAAAGGGGGAGGGAAGAAGTTAAACCCTCTCCTGCCTCAGTTTCCCCACAAAGCATGCTCAGAGAGTCCTGTCTCCCTTCTGTCAGCCCTAAGATGTTCCACAGAATCTGATTGGACATTTAAAGACTCAGGAGGGTGGCTTGTTTTGTCTTGAAACTGTTCTTGTTATGTTTATCCAGTTGTTTTCATTCTCCTTTTATTAAAATAAAACGGGTGAGGTGTTGGGGTCCCTCCCCTGCCGTGTAGCCCTGGGAGAGGGGCCCTGAGGGCACAGACACGGGGTTTCCCTGCCCCTGCTCAGCCTCGTTCCCATTGGTTGGTTTGTGTTCCCTGCGCGGGCAGAAGGACCCTTGGTCCTGTGACTGGAACAGTTCCTCGGCAGAGCTCCGGCCATGCGGCTGGAGAAATAAACATCTCTGAAACAGCTATCAAGAATCTGTCTGTCCATATATATTTCCTTTCCATGGGACTCCTGGTTTGATATATGCGTGTTGCAGGATCCCCACTGCAACACCGAAGAAGTTCAAACGTGTGGTTAGAGCCAAATCTCTCCCCTTTGTCCCCCCAGTTTGGCTGCCAAAGGGAGAAAAGTACAAATGTTTACTCAGCTTTTGTTTTATGCCCTGCCATCCGCTTCTGCCTGAGCAACATTCACAGAGCAGTATCCAATACCAACAGCACCAGGCTTTGTCATTTTGCCACCAATGCTGAAATGCTTTCTGTCTTCCCAGATAAGAATAAGACCTAATATGACTTAAATTAGCAGCAGAATCACTTATTTCTTTCCCATTGAAGGTATTCTCAAAGGCTTTATAAACATCTTGCTTTGTACATAAAGTTGAGATATTTGTCTATCCATAAATTTATGATTTACATCACCAGAGAGCAGAGTCTGACAGCAGAAGAATGAAGAACAAAACAATTGTGTTCAAAGTATCTACAGCTTTGCTGCTTGTTTGTTTTCTTTCACTAAAGAACTCAAACAGTTAAGGAGAAGAACTACGTAACTAATCAAGCCATGACACTTCCAAAAATATCTCAGATTTTTCAGAAGTTCAAAGAGTAAAAAAAAATAAAATTGTGCGAGGTAAGAGAAAAAAATAGACAAGGTTCTTAGATTTTTACATGCTTAAGGGCATAAAAATTTGCAGAATACTTGTAAGATCCAATAGCAAAACAACAGAAAACAATACAGTCAAAAAGCTCTGAAAAGACATTATTATACATAGTAAATAGACCATATTTTGCACTGACTTGCAACTAAAGTACCAATTTGTTTAACTTTAAGTTCTCTGGGGACACTTTATAAGTTTGTTAAAATAGCATAATGAGAAATGAAATATTAAAAATAAATATTAAAATAAATACACAGAGAATATTATCTTTATCCATTAAACTGTGAGCATGCTGGGTCAATAAAGCACTGAATAATAGCATAAGACTCTCAACAGGAAAAATAATGTGACTCAAAAGGATTTTCCAGTCTGGAGGATACATTACTATTTTATGGTAATTCTTATAAACACAGGGAGCTGGTGAATATATTTTCCCGAGAGAAGCATATTCATGGACCTTGTCATCAAGCCTGTTTCTGCACAGTACAAATCAGTAAATCTTGCGAAGGGTAATCCATAAGGATGAAATGTGTAACTTGGAGATGCATGTATACATCTCTCCTGTAAATCCTGCTCTGAGATTTCAGGATTTACACCCTGCTTCAAAATAAATTTTACGTGATATGATCATAACCGTTGAAGAATGCACGCTTGGATGCACGTACCCAGCAGCTGACGCTTAGAATAATTGGTTTCAAGGAAATTTTTATATTATTTCATTCCAGTTGTTAATGAATACCAATTACAACACAGAAAACTAGATAAAGTCAACTTAAAAAAATGAGAAGCTGACTAGCCATGTGGGTTGGGTAACTCACAACTGCCCATGGTTGGAAACCAGTGTTCCCACCTCATAGGAAAAGGATGGGAATATTCCTTCTCCCTTCACTCTGATGTCTGGAGTAGAGGCTTTCAGTTTGGCTGTCAAAAGAGCTCAGAGGGCTCAAACTGGTCAACTGAGCACGGGCACAAGGAGTACTGGGTAGACACAACCACTGGCACCACCTCTATGTCTAAGTGCTTCGCTCAAAAGCTAACCTTAATGTTTGTAAAGCACATTGAACATTAAAACTGACAAGAATAATCCTGTAATTCTTTGCATCTCCACTGCGGTGTTCTAATGTGCACTCTCCAGCTAATATTAATGAGCAGAGGTTGATTGATTTTCAAAAGGAAAGCAAACCTTTACCCTGAATTTGCTCCAGCCAAGGGTAAACATTCTCACCCAGACTCCTCACTGTGTTAATAATCTCCCTGAGTGTTATCTCCAATATGACAAAACTCAGTATCAGAACTAAATTTTTGCAACACCTGACTTTCAGGCCTCTGTCCTTCGTACAATATTCACATCCCTCCTGTCCTCCAAAGCCCAAGACTAGTGAGTGTCTCCGGATACACAAAGCACTGAGCTGTAGAGGGAGCTGACTGCCTAATCAACAGAGAAATCCCCCTGGAAAAGAAGGGACAGGAGATCTTAGGCATCTCTGTGAATTCATAAGCCAAATCCTGTTTTGAAGGTTGGCACTTCCTACCTGTATATGACAAAGTGACAGATATATTTAATTGGGCCTTCTAAAGCCTACACAAAAAGTGGTCTGTGCTTGAAGTGGAATCTGTGTAGGAGACATTAGGGTCAGAAAGGTGGTTCCCCAGACTGAGGCTCATCCCCTTACACTGTCAGTGGGCTATCCCTTCCAGTGTCCCCAGAGGTAGGAAACTTGACTGTGATGTGTGCAGCAGCAAACAGAATCTTGGTACTCATCCAGAATCTGGGAGCCCCTGATTTCATTTGGTTCCTGGGAAGGTCTGAGCCTTCTTCCTTGCAAGAGTGTTCCCAGTTGTACAGGTTATTCTAGGACTAGAAAACATACAGTCTTCATTCTGTGGTTAGAGGCCTTTTTTCCTTTTTTCCATACTCAGATGCTTTAGACACTTTAAAAGAGCATGTGTCTCTATTAGCTAGTAACCACTAATACAAGCCCCAAAACCTAGGTAGTTCTGGGGGAAAAGTTCTTAGATGTCTGTCTCACTGGCAACCCAACGCTACTGTCCCTAGACTTTTCTGACCATGTATTTCATTCAACTGGATTTTACCTCTCAGCTCATCCACAGTCAAAAGTCAATAGATGTTGATGCAGCCCTTCCTGTGAAAATGGCCTTGGCCAGACCAGAGCATCAAAGCTGCTTCTTGCAGACATGCATTGGAAGTCAGAAACCTCACCAATTTATATAAAATATGCTTAGGGTACATATTTAGGAGAGAGATGTCCCTCCCACTGTTGAAAGACTGCAATGACTGCTCTTGCATTCTGCGTGGAGCTTGATCCACTGGACAATCCTGAGAAAGTTTTAAGCTACCAGGAGAGGGAGGGCAAAAAAGGCATAATGATAATGACTTCATGAATCCCAAACATGTTTGCTCAAAAGATAGAAACCATGCTTTTTTTACTGTAGCACTATTAAGCAGGCACTGAAGAAGGGTCTGGGGAACAGCAATGTTCAGAAACTAAGCAAACTCAAAGTGAAAACACCTCTTGTGTTATGTGGCACAGTTGGAGGTCTGAAGGTTGGCAAATAACTCTCCCTTCCCGGCCACATCTATGTTCCTGCTGGTTTTGACTCCAGTCTACTCATACAAATGATAAATTGTTCTTCCTGTGACTCTTATTTTTTTCCTTGAATCTGGGGCTTTGCATTCTATTTCAAAATGGGAGAAGGGCTGGAACCTCCTGTTAATACTACTTGATGGTTCTCAAAATAACATGCAGGGGGAGATAGTACACAATCTCCCCATCCTCAGCATAGATGCCTCTTGTGCCCTCTACAAAGTTTAACTTTTCAAATCTGTTACAATCTGTTACTTACTATGCTTCAGAAGCATTCTTGATACTGAAAAAAAATTAAATAGTGCTGAGGAATAAGAGAGTGTTTTCTCCTCTAGAGAGCCAAGAATAACAAAGTCACAGAGAAAATATTTTTGACATATAAGGATATGTTTCAGACATTCTTCCATAGCTGTAAGCATTATCATAAGCAACTGAAAGATTTGCTTAGATGTCCATGCTTATGAGCCTTTAATAACAGCATCGTAGGAAGAGATTTCTCCATTTCTGACTTCTGAGTTCATCATTTAGAACAGAAGATAGCAAAAGACCTTGTGAATCACTGAGTGCAATACCCTTTACTTATATGGCACAAGCACATAATCCCAATCTTAACAGTCTAATGAATCTGTAATATTTCATTTGATTAATCAATTAGTAATTAAGATTCAGAACTATTTCTCTTATTGATCCTCAGCTTTATGAAGTCATCATATAATTGATGTGTCTATTCTTCTGAGAGATTTAAAAAGCAGGTTTCTAATTGCCCAAAAGGTCACTAATAACATATACTGTTTAATTGCAAAGAGGAAATATTGATAATTGGTTCAACAAGCTTCTTGCATGTTCCCCATCCACTCTCCATTTACAGGAGACAAGTATGAGATCCATTTCTGGCTAATTTAATTACTCATTTGAGAAAATATCTGAAACTTCTGTTATCTTGCTTAGAGAAATTAAAGAAACAAATGCAAGTTCAGGACAGGGCAATTATAACTCTGGTCATCCATTTGGAACAAAGATTGTTCATTTAGACCACACCTAACTGTAAGTCTCAGATTTTAATTCTCCAACAATTAAATAGGAATAAGAAATTGTAATGATACTTCCCACTATGAATAAAATCATAAAAATTACTTAAATTTACAAAGATCACTGTTAGGAGATTATTCTGAGTAAGGTGACTTTAAACAATAGATATATATGAAACAGTATTTATAATCACTGTGCTTAACTAGGTCTTATGTCCCCTGTTGAGGAGCATTTTTAATTCATTTGCTTAGTGATGACTCAGTCTGATCAACAACTACAATGTCTCAAGCAAGTGTCAACAGGAGAATAGTGATGGATGTCGTTATACTAAAGAAAGAGGGATGTGTTCTGCTAAAGCTGTAAAAATTCCTCTTGCTTAAATTGAACCACTGGATCCCCAGTGCCATGTCTTCCTGTTAAAATGGAACACAAACTGGATGGAGGCTTCCACTACTTACTTAGTAGCAGAATCATCCAGATTGAAGAAGCCCAATCTGCCAAGTGCCAAGTCCTACACAGGACTGCATCGTCTGAAAATCTCAAATGGCAATGGGAAATTGCTTGTGAACTCTTTGTCTGTAGTTTCCAGAACTTCTGAGGGTAGCTCAACAACTATTAGTTTCTCAGGTTTCTCTGTGGCATGAGGAAGCCTGTGCTGTGCTGTGCTGTGCTGTGAGTTCCCCAAGACACTTTAATTTATACCCTGAAGTTGCATGGCTACAGCTACAAGTATTTACATTTCCAGTGTAGTTAAGAAACAAAAAATAGTTTAGAGAAGCTATCATCTACTTTTACTGGAAAACCATACAGGAATATTAAGTGACTGAGACCAACAATCAAACTGAATATTCTTTGCAAATAATAATATTGTAAAGGAAGTAGAAGAACAGAGCATCTCAAAAAAACCCAAACAAAAATAAAACAAAAAGCCCAACCTAACAAAAACCCCCAACCAACCAACAAAAAAAACCAAACCAAAACAAAACAAACAAAAAAAAAAGAACCAGGAAAGAAGGAGAAACTATACACAGAAATAAAAAGACAAGTTTTCTCATTACAGTGAGCTTTGCACAGACCATCCACATCAGTGTGGCTGACTAAAACCAGTCCTGAATTAAAGACCATTTGGTATTTTCTTCAGGACTTTAGAAGCAACAAATGTAACTAGTACCTTCCTTGCATTTGTGTTATTTTCTGGGACTTTTGATTTACCCATGTATTCTCCTTACTTGGAATCACAGGGGAAAAAGAAAAAAAAAAGTGTGGAGGGCCTGCCTCAGCCCCGCACTGGAGCAGGTGACACGACCCAGAGGACATTGGTTTGGAAACAGACACAAAGGGAGGTGCAGCAGTGGCTGCCCAGGGATGAGGTTGTCAAGGTTTGCCGGTGACAGTCACTCCTCAGGTGCAGGGTAACTTCCCTGAAGCAACAGTGTCATGTTGGTCATTTGCCCCGGTACTATAGTGGTCTAATGAAATTTACAGATGTTTAGATGTTTTCCTGCAAGAAGTTGACTTGTTAGAGCTGCTCACAACAGGTCATCAAGAAAACTTCTAGCCAGGGGAAATCCTCAATTTCTGAAGCGTAGATTTTTGTCTTTCTCTTTTTCTGCCAGCCTCTACTCGTAACAAACAAGTAGGAAGAGTGGAAGGAGGAGTATCTCACAGAGGAATGCACAGGCAGCACTGTCAGTGGGATGCTTCTGCACAGAGCCCCAATAGCTATTAAATATTTCCAGTAAATTTCCTCTCCAGATGATTACTCATTTTCTGACAGGTTCAGCACTGAAGAGAGTGATTTGAAGACAGACATAAAATAAAAAATTACATATGGCAAAAGATGCAAGCCCTTAAAAAGTTAGGTCAGGAACAAACCCTTTATTATTTTGTGCATTTGTAGACATTGTTTAATTGACCAAGCAATATTCAAAAGATTTCATAGAATACAGCAGGGGAAAAAAGAGTGTGGAATTGGAAATGCAACAAAATTATTAATACATGACTTTATGTAATATAAATATTTTATAGCAAAATTATTGGTAGCCATCTGGGATTTATACACACAAACTCAGTGTTTATTCACATTTCATCCCCACTTAGATTTATATAAGCAAAGATATTTTTTTCTGTAGTCAAGATTTGCTTATTAGTCCAATAACAAGAGTATTTTGTGTTTGCTCAAGGGACTAGTAAGACTTGTTAGTCACAGACTTTAGAATACCATCTGCATTGGCCTTTCCGTGGCTGTATAGGGATATGACAGCAGGCATTGCACACGCTTGCATTGGAAGTCAGAAACTTCACCAATTCGTATAAAAATGGTTATTTGCGTCAAGAAATTTCCTCATTAATGATGGGTTCATCTTTTGTCTCCCCTTATTTTTCATCTAATGCTATTGGTAGGCTGCCATAGAGACAAAAAAAGCAGTTTACAAACCTATCTCTGAACTGGACTGACAGAGATTTTTCCTAGACTCCTAAGGGCTACTGACCTATTCCAATTCTTCCCTGATCACTTGCTAGCGATTGCTATTAGTTTTGTTTGTATCTGAGAATAAGTTCATGGCCACAAAAAAAAAATTAAATTTAAAAAGAAAATAGCACATATTGTTGTTTTATATATAAAGCCACTTCTATTTAAAGAGCAACACCACCACAGCTCTGTCTCTGCTGAATGCACACACCATTGCACAAGTGAAGAGCCTCAGAAGAAATGTCAAGCACCAGAGGGTTCAGGGCAGGATTACATACGCTAAGGTCCTATAAAATCATTACGAAAATCCAGCCTGATCCCTGAAATTACAGATCATATAATGAAAAAAAAACCTTAACTGCTCCTAGATCAAGGTTTTGTGGACAAGGCGCTGAGTTAAGCCAGAGTTTTAAATGACTCCCCTCCTCTGGGGTGTTCCAGTACAAGGATTCTGTACTTCAGCATTGTCTCTACCAGCAAAGCAGGTGGAGACATAGTTTATTAGTTCCTGCTTTTGTAGTTTTAAAGTAAAATCTTCAAAAGCCCAAGATATGTTGCCACTTGAATGTGAAAGAGACCCATTTATCTGTACCTCCTCATGAAACATGGTTCTATTTGGGCTCTTTGTTTCTTTGCTGCCTCCTGGGCTCACAAGCTTGTGTACAGACCAGCGCACTCAGAAAGGCTGCAAAACAACCCTCAGTGTCAGGCTTTTCCTTTGGAAGTTTTGCACTGTAATGCTGATGAAACTTGACTGTTTTACTTGGAAAATCTGATGGCATGAAAGCATGAGGCAGATCTACAACCGAAATGCCCAAGAACTTTCCAGGGCAGAAAAAATACATAAAAAGTGTAAAGAGAAGTTTCTCCCACAGGAGTTTCTGCTGGGTTTATGCTTCATCAGACCAGTCTGAGCAAGCAGTTCATAACCCACTTGTCTGCAAGGATAGTTTAAAATTAAAAATACTTTTTTTTCTGCCAGCTTCTGTTTTGCCCTCACTAAATATTGGTTTGGAAACTGCCATAAATGAGACAAAAAATTGCTCAGGAAGCAACAAAAAAATGGAATTGGGGAACTTTGGTAAAAAAGATGGGGAACTTAACTGGGAAGGCTCAGGAAAGACTGAAAGGGCTTGGACAAGGGTTATATGGCAAGATTGGGAAAAAGACCTGAATTAAATGGAAGGACCCTGGGCACATGGTTGAGGACAGGTATGTCCAGGCTGGAGAGAAGTTTGGGACTGAAGAGGCTGAAGAGGAAGGACAGAGCGAGACAGAGGAACCTTCTCTTTGCACTGTCCACCTGCAATGAGCACTTGTGCTTGGAGGAGATGAAGCAAGCTTAGGATTTCAGCCATGCTCCCTCCGCTCTCCTGCCCCACTTAGTGCCAGGACAATGGCAGCTGTGAGCTGTGAGCTGTGGATGCGTTTGTTGTATTAGTTTGGCAGACTGAATACAGAACTCAGCCAGAGAACAGACATTGCCTCCAGAAGGGGAAACTGTAATGAGAGGTGTTTGCGGAAACACCATACAGCCTTCTTCAGAACCCTGAGCTGGAAAACAACCATAATTTGTCCTTCACTTCCCAGCACAAGTGTATCTGTCCTAACAAATTCAGACTTGCTTTAATTTAATTTTCTTTGTTTCTTTTTAACTAAGTTTCCTTGTACCTAAGAGAACAGTAAAAAAAATATTATTCCAATCCACACATAACAAAACAAAGCCAAGTAACATTTTAAGCAAAGCATTATATGCCAAGACATTAACCTAAAAATGAAAGGCAGGCAAATGCCTTTTCCTTAAAAATTGCAGTGTCAAAGCTTTCATCTGGACTCTCTGCCATTGCATAAATAGATTCAGATTACCAAAGAAACACATACAAAAATATTTTCTCTGTGTTCTTATGTGATATATATTTCTGAAATAAGTTTACAAACTGCCTTGTCAAATTCACAACATCTACAAAAGAAAGAGTCACATGGTGATTAATGCCCTTGAACATGAACCAGCCTGAATTTAATGATTCAGTCCCACACAGATTTTTAGCTATTTTTATTTTTTGAAAGTGTTTGGATAAGGATAGTGTTGTTATCATTATATGGCTGATTATTGTTATTACTAATAATATCAGGCATGAACAGTGGCTCTCAACTCCTTAAATGGGAAACCAGGTTTAGCAGTCTGAGACCATCTTTCCTACTTGGGAAGGAGTACCAATGATCCTGATCTCCTACAACTCAAGTAAGTTTCTTGCAGAGGGAAGACAGTGTAGGCAGGCAGTGCCATTGCTGCTCCTCCATGAAAGCTGCTGTGCTCCTGCAAGGGCTGTAAACCCTTGGCTGAAATAATTATTTTCCTTCCACTTCATTCTCAACAGCTGCTCTACTGCATCTTTGCCTTTTTGCCTTTCTGGTTGCCTTTTTCTGCTTTTCCTCCAGTAGTTCTCTGCATTAAAAAAACAAAACCCCTTATTTCTTCCAATTAAGAACCTAAGTAAAATTCCTAGCATGAAAAAAAAGCAATTTTTTTTTAGAGAAAGAAAGACAAAATGAACAAAACCAGAAGTGTTCTTCTGTTAGAAGAAGGAATACCAAACTCAGACTAGTTCTTTCAGACTCATGACATGAATCATTCTGCTCCCATGCCAATACTTGACAATTTCACACTGAGATAAACCAGAAATAACTATGCAATATGCAATACAGTATAAGGAATCAACAAATGATAAACAAAAGCACTTAATTTGCAACATACATGCAATAGGGTCTATAATAATTAAAAAGCTCTAAAAAAATTTTAAAAACATCATTAAAAGTATTTCAAGATAACGCTAATATATATATAGCACCTACCCACAGAACGAGCCATTTATAGCATCAGTGAGTAACGAATGGACTGTATAATGAAATAATTATTTCATTAAAAATTATCTAGTTAAAAAAGGTCCACACTTCCAAATTACCTACTTGAGGATTTGGAGGAAACTCACAAATTGCTCGCTCACTCTGAAAGAGCTACATGTTTCAGTCAGCCAAGAAGAGAAGATTATATCTTTCATGAAGGCTCAGGAGTCAGGCAGTGGGAGATAACCAAACTGGGGAACAAGGCAATGTACTAAACCAACCTCAAACAGCAAAATCAGCTTCATTTAGAGTACTATCTACATTCCTTTAGATCCAGTAAGAAGGTACTCCAATAATACTCTTCATGAGAGTGCACTCAAATGGCATGTAGAATTATCTTTGTCAGGTGAGACAGGATCCTTCTCACCTGACTCTGACTGTCTAGAAATGCCTTATGACCCTTTCTGTCTGTTACATGGGTTCTTCTGTGTCTGAGGCACATCCTGAGGATGTTGAATCCCATCCAAAAAAGACTTCAGGAGGGGGTTCTTGCTTTCTATTCACTACAGAGGCAAACTAGACAATTCTTATTAAGATGGGTACAATTAGACAAGATTTGCAGCAGAAGAAATCCAGTTAACTACTAGATAAAAAAAGCCCTTCACCGTAAGGGTGGTCACATGTTGGAACAGATGCCCAGAACTGCTGAGCAATCTCCATCCTTGGAGACATCCAAAAACAATTGAACAGAGCTCTGGACAACTTAATAAAACTTTGGAGTTTTAATTGCTTTGTGCAGAGAGGCTCCAGAGATCCCCTCCAGGCTAAAATATTCTGTGATCGCACAAACTCTATCTACAGAATAGTTATATTATTTATCCACCCACAGATTCACATGCTTTCATGATTTTTCCTCTGTAGGCCCTGCTGTCATTCCTCCACACATCAAATTCTAAGAAAGCTGAGAGAAGTCTGGACATGGAATGGGACATGACAAGGTTCAGCTGCCCTCCTCACAACATACATTTTTTTCAGTCATAATTTTTCACCATGATATATCTATTTGGATCCAAATAAGGGAAGTATAATGAATATTTTTAGCTACAGATAGCATCTTCTCTATCTAAACAATAGCTATTGGGTATAAAATTCTGAAGGGTTTTTGACAAGTGAAAACATATTAGCTGAATGTTTACTGTGCAAAACAGTTGTAGCATTCAGAAACACATAACTGACACATTCATGAATGCATCATTTTTTTTAAAAAAAGTTATTTTCATAGTTACTTGCTTACTTTGACAGATGAATAGAAATAGGAACTCGATGGATGCATTTCTGCCTGCAATTTTTTGAACCATGTGATACTTAGAACATCATTAAAAAACTCCCTTGTATCTGTATAGACAGTCCTATATAATTTCTACAAGCAAATAAATACAGTAAAGAAGAATGGGGCACTGATTTGAGAATAAGCCTCTTGTATTCTTAATATTTCACGTTAATCAAGTTTAATTAGCTCCAGTTAAGGTTCTGTTATGTAAGTATTAATGTTTGTTCAAGGATTCTGTTTACAGAACTGATAAGTGTTGTTCAGCGAAGACCAGACTAAGAAAAGCATGGTTCCAGAGTCAAACTAGCTTGAAACTGCTGCAAATTGTATGGAAGCAGACAGCAGATTCACATGAGGTTCTCTTCCACCCCGTTTGTTTCCTGCCTGACTACCTAAAGCACTTGGGTTGTGTTAGTCCAAGCTGCTTCACTAGAGGTGGCTATTGAAAGCAGTGTCAATTCCCAAACCAGCTGCTAAAAACTGCTGTATGAAGCTCAGCTCTTGCTCTATCTCCCTAGAGCCATGTCCCAGCCTTTAATCAGGAGCAGTCCCTTCATTTTCTCCCCATGCTCCCATAACCAGGGCTCAACTGCGGCCCTGCTCCATACCTCAGTATCAACCGTTTGCATCCATTTTGAGGGACTCAGGAGGCCCCTAAGTACAAATACTCTTAAAATTTAGAAGTGTTAAAATATTATTATGGCAACTTCTCCAGTCCATATGTGCAAGTGACACCTTTATGTACCATTTCCAAGCACAGCAAATAAAACACAAAGTTTAAATTAGACAACAGATCTTAAATTAAAAATTGATTAAACATTAGACTATTGCAGTTCAAGTGTAGGAGCAGAGAAATATTTCACTGTGTTTATGGGTAACTGTAAAACTTCTAATAACTGATATTGAGCTTGAAAGATGATTAGATTACATTTTTGATCTTAGTAGAATTAAACTCCATGTGACATATTAAATAGGCTAGGTAGAATTCCTGTAAGCATAAAATTAATGTTGTAAATATACTTGGATTTGATCAGCTGAAATATTCTCTCAAATATAAACTATGTTTACTAGGCAGCACACTTATGATGCTGAGCTATTGAATCTGGCATAGCAGTTTTAATCAAATCTGGTTCTGATAATACAATACATAAGAAACAGACGAGTGAATCAGAATTACTTCACAGCAGAAGGGCACAAATTACTTCTAGATGAATGGACTTAGTTCTAGATGAATGGAGATTAGTTCTACGCCACCTCTCTACTGTCCTTCATTTCTGGCACTCCTCTTCCTGCCATGTGGACAGAAGAGTGTCCACCAAATAATGATAGGACAGGAATCTGCTTACATGATGGGTCTGCACTATGTTTGGGCTCTCCATACATTCTAACACAAAACTGCATAAATGTCCAGAAGGTGATGGGCAACATTCTGCTCTTGTGGGTATGTGGATTGCAAAGAATGCCTTTGTGTGTCACTGTAAATATCCATGTGGTGTCACTTGAGCAAAGATTTGAGGCTCACCACTCATTATATTGTAGCACTAATAATAATTTGTTAAATCCACACTGCCCGTGCTATGCACAGATTTCTAAAGGTCAACATTAAGTCTGAAGAGAACATCAGAATATCATATCACCTAGTTATGGGGCATTTCAACTCTAGACACAGATCGTGATACAAAAGGAACTAATTTAGACCTGTCCTGTCATCTGTACTTGCTAAATACTCCTCAGAGCACAGCCAAGCTGCCAGCTGCTTAAAGAAGAGGACAATCTCAAAGTCCATTTGCAGACATGGTTTGTCAGAAAAAGCAGAGAAACACCAAAAAATCCTTTAGAGTTGTGCTTCATCTTTTTCTGAAGACACATCTCAGTTCAGAATAGGTCTGCATATGCAGAAAATCTCCAGAACATAAAACATAGAAAATGAGCAAAGAAATTGGGAGTGGTGTCTAAAGTGGTAAACCTCCCAAGTTAAAAGGATTCTCCTCTTAGACGATGCTCCCAATTTCTTTGCAAAAAGAAATTCTGCTGTTCTGCTGTGTGACGTGTTAGATGGAAGATGTTTCCATCTAAAGAGACTCTAAGTCCTAAATCTCATCTTTGGAACACACAACATTTTATTTACCTTCAGACAAACAGAAGAAATCTTTGTCAAAGTGATCAGATACCATGGCAGTCCAAATAAATACTATCAGGCTTTTGTAATATCAAACCTTCATACAGAAGGATGTCAAATTTTTTAGACAGATAATTTACTTGTCAGAGATAAAGACTCTAGTCAATTAAAGTATGTGGAGGTTCATGTTGAATGTACTGAACTGCTTTGATTTTAATAAATAAAAAAATACACTGTGATCCACTCCCTCTTCTTTTAAACTTTCAAAATTTGCTTTCATTTCAGATTATTGGTTTATTAAAAAGGCTACACTTAAACCCATTTTTGTTTGAAGCAATTAAACTCTTTTACTTACTAACTCTTTTATTTAAGCCAGTTTTATTCAACTGTTTTATTAAAGCCAAACAAAAAAATTCTGTTCTTCCAGGAAAAAATAAAACTTTAGCTATTCACCTTGATCTAAAGTATAGAATATCATTTTGAAGCAGAAACAATTTGGAAAACACTGAAATGAAGATAAACAGGTGTTCTTTGCAAGAGAGAAATCAGCCCCAGGCAAAACATCAAGGGGAACCTGAACAAGATGTGGAGGAAATGCATGGCATTGAATTTTTTTCTGGACAGCATCTGCCTGTGAGGCTCCTATGAAGGCCAGCTGTTATTAAAAACTGTTTTTCTTGGCAGAACTATAAAACACTACCCGTGTTCTCCAAGGATGGGGATGATCTCAGCTGGATCCTAAAATTGCCTTTTGCAGAGGCCAGCACTATCAGTAGCAAATGAGAAACCACCTGATTTGGGTTTAATTAAACAATGCAGGGTATTGACTTGGTTTGGTTTTTCATTGGGCTTTTTTTGAGGGTTTTTTTCTTTGTTTGTTTGTTTGTTTGTTTAATGAGCATGAAGCTCTTCATATATTACCAGCTCCACGTTTGGATTAAAATTCTCCTCCTCTCCACCAAGTTAGCACTTACCTTACATACATTTGTTTTTCAGAGCTGGAGTGGCCACAGGGACAGAATCACAGAGTCACAAAATCCTGTGATCAAGCGGGAGGCAGGGGGTGAAGCTGTGTTACTCCTCTCCGACTACACAACTGTTCCCATCCATGCAGACAAAATAGTGTAGTTGGTCTTGCTTTTGATCAATAAATTTCTCTTTTATTTCCTCATGCCCTTGATCAGCACATTTTTCATTCAAAAGCAATGACAAAGTTTCAATGGACTTTTCCATCAGGAGGCTCAGAAGCTGGCTCTACTAATCTGTTCAAACAAACTTCAGACTAGCAATGATTTCAATTAGATCATTTTGCAGATAAAATCAGGAAGAGCTCTTGTTAGATTAAGACCAGCCTTCCCCAAGCCAGGCCACAGAATTTCATTTTTATTCCTGTACTGGCCACAAACTTTTGCATTAAAGACACATCTGAGGAGCAGATCAGTTTTTAACATTTTTCATTGGGTTTTATTTTAAAGGAAAAGCAGAGTAATACCTGTTTTTCTATGGGGCAAAAAAGGCAAAGTCTCAGTGTTGTTTTTGTGGATTGAAGTTTATAAATGCAAAGCTGGTCTCTATGAAATCAACATTTTGCCCCAATAAATCAGTCTTGGTGGAAAACCAGTAGGTGAAAAACTAAAGGAGAAAACCTATTAAGGACAATAAAAACTTTTCTTTTTATTTTGAAAAATTGTGTTTAATTCTATATTTGTATTTTATTTTCTACTGTATTTTCTCACAAATAGTGATGGGAGGTTATGCCCTTTATATCACACACAGTATTTTACAACACACTGCCAGTTAATGCATAGTTTTCTAGGATTACTATGCCTTTGGCTGATAATGTGTTCTGATGGTCAGTGTTGACCATGTGTTTTGGTAGTAAGTATATGCAACACGTAATTATCTATTTCTTTATGCCAGATGCTGGCTCCCCTTCACGACCTTCAGCAGAGGATCTTTGTTCTTTGGGTTACACCACTGACATTGACAACAGCTTGCCCAGGAACAAGAGGGTTCAACCCAAAGACTTTATGACCATTGGAAAGAAACAACATTCCCAAGCTGGACATCTGGCTGCACCACAAGCACTACTGAAACCCACTGCAGAGCAATAGGTCCTTCCTGGCTCTGGGGAGAAGACATGGGACAGGGCTGGGACACCCTCAGTGCCAGTCTTGCAGTGGATGAAGGACAGAAGCATTGTCCTCTTTCTCCTCCAGCTCCTGACACTACAAATTCCATGCTTCAAAGAAGAGAGTTGAAGAGAAAAGTGTAACTGCACCACTAAAGATCACATTGCAGTGTGTACAAAACATGATTGGAGATGCTAGGCTAAAAAGGACTAATAATTCAAGCCTGAGGCAAGCACCTGCCTCAGAAAGTTCAGCACATGCAATGAAAGTTTGGAAAGCAATACCAAGTAAGAATCTCTTCACAGTGAGCAGCTAATATCTCCAGTTTCCAAGGTCAACCCCAGTACATGCATAACATTATTTTCTGCTGCCATCTTAAGTATCTCTAATTATAAGAACTGAAAGCCTCCTGATTCTTGCATTATAGGAAAGTATAATTAAGCATACTTGAGGATTCCCTGTGCATCTTGCTATTCAGTAATTTTAATTACATTTCATTGCAAGTGAAGACCTAAGATTGGGGTAGTTAGATCCATTCTCTCACTCTGCATGGGTTTTCCAAACTGTTATCCACAGTCAAGCCTCAACAGTGCACTCCAATAGGCTCTGGTTGGTAATTAGTCCTTAGTCCTTTCCTTAGCCTGCTATTCTGTAGCATTCCAGTGATTTGCAGTAGTTTCAGTAGTGGAAGAATCCTGGAAATATCTAACAGTTCTCTTACATATGCCTGAATTATATTTTAAAATTGTGGGAACCCAGAGTGCAGAGAATATTTCTCTGCCTGTTTTGAGGGGTTTCACCCCCCTGAACAACACAGCTTTTGATCTCTGTCCATGGAAAAAACTGCCTACTATTGGAAAAGAACTAAAAACTAAACTAGTGTAAATTAGGTGATAGACTACTATGTAAGATTGTCACAGGATGAGAAATTTAGAGGTTTTGGTTTTGTTAATGTAGTAAATAGATAAAAGCAAAAAACATCAAAATGGAGGATTGTTGTTGCTCTCCAAACCTTCTTCTTCTACTACTCCATATTCTGAAGTAAAAGTAGTTTGGGATGATTGGACAAAGAATTCAGCAGTTCCTGGCTGTGTTACTGAGTAATTGGTAGAAAAGTAAAAAATAATGTACGTTTTTAGTAACCATTGGTTGATTTACCTTTAAAAAGGCCAAGTAATCTTGATAATTCGGCTTTCTCCTGCATTCTCTGCTTTGTGCTATGTCTGGATCATGCTAGTGACTCTTTTTCTCTGATAGACTTAATAAACAACTATCAAGAAGCAGCGAAGACCGAGAATCCTGTTTGCCTCTGGAACTCCTAGCAAGGACTTTAAAAACTCTCTCCCATCAGGAGAGATTTGATTACGGCATGATCAGTGTCAAAAATGTATATAAAGATGTTATATAGAAATAAACATGAAAAAATGTATATGCATAAAAATGCTGTCCTCCATATAATGATCTCATTATAGTTTAATTTCCCACCCAAAGCCTCTCTGTGGGTGGGAATAAGAATTCAGAGAGACAAGCTGTAGAGTGCTGAAATACTGATGACAGGGATCTCCATCTTCCCTGCTGACGGCTGAAGGTATCAGAGGAATTGATCTGCCCCTCTCTCTTTCTTTCCTCTCTTTTCCTCATCATGTCTCTACATGAGGGGGGGAAAAAAACAAAAACAAACTAACAAACAAACACAAACAGGTGACAGATGAAATATTATAAGCTTGTCTTTCAATTCACTCAAATGAACTGTGGGACTAATTGAGCATGCACTGAAGCTGTACACCTTCCACTGCTTTAGAGGAGAAACCTTCAGAACCTGGCCCTAATAACCCATGTGAGATGTGTGAGAGGCTCGGGTCCTTGCCCCTTTAGCAATACTCAGTGCTCCCAAAGGAAACCACAAAGGCAGTCCATCATACGACCATCAGAGGAACCAGTCTCAGCCTTGTCTAATTTTATGTCAGTGAAACTGCGTCACAGTGCTCCAGAGAGGACAACATGTTCCTTGCATTTTGCTAGAACAGGGTGGATCATAAATTATTTCAGGGCATATTTTCCCTTGGGTAAACGCACTCTCCAGAATGTTCAATATACTTGAGAGTATGCTGCTGCAGCTTGGCAAAATGAGTAGGAACACCAACTCACTCACCCATTATTTTATGTAAAACAGCTTTTTCTTTTTTTTTTTTTTTCTGTATTTGCAATTACCAGGATAAGTGACAGGACAGTACCCGACTGGGACAAGTGAAAACTGCTGAGATTAATCAAGTGTTCCCATGGCAAGAACTGTTCTGAAGTACATGCCACGTTTGAAAAGAGAAAGCCTTTGTGTCTTATTTGTTTGTTACCATACAATATGTGGTTTTTCTCCACTCTCCTTTCTGATTTTGACAAGTGGATGTTTTGAAGAATGAAAGCTCAAAAGGTCTACTTCTTCTACCACAAGTTCATTGATGTTTATAATGTCAGTTTTAATTCTATAGTGAACACTAGCAAAATTAATGAAAAACACTTTTGATTTGTGTCTGAATAGAGGGAAAAAACATAGCATAATAGTTTTTAATATGCTTCAGAAAAACTAAGAGAAGAAATCCTTTAGATATTGATAACTTGAGAAAAATAAATACTGAAAGGATTCCAAAAGACCTGTGTTGGTCAAATTATTACTGCCATGATAACACACAGACATGGTTTATATTTCAGACTGCTAATGCTGAAAAGTTACACTTAGTAATAACAGCAAGTTGAAAATGCTGCACTGCTTATGACCAGATAAAACTCTCACCTTGAATTCAAAAGGTACACACTGTGTTAATACAGCAAAAAAGGGCTTACTTCAAAACCATAAATTCATTTGGAAATAGCTGGGAAAATAGAGTATTTAAGCTCTAGCTAGCTAAATAGTTGAACCTGTGCCCGAGGTTGACTTTCCTCACAAATTGTTTTGATTGAAATAATGCCTACTGGTTGAGACAGACCCAAGAGCCAAACTTGGCAGAGACCATGCACAAGTTTTTGAATTCCCAATATTTAGCTTATTTGTGTGGCTTTTTTCCCTTTAAAATACCAAATACCATGAAGACAAAAGGTTAGCAAAAGTTAGAAAATGCTGAGAGAATGACTGCCCAGTGAATCAGCCTGATTTTTCGTAACCATGTACAAAAGGTCTGGACCGAGTTTAGATCAGTATCAGAACTTCAGATGCCATATGCTCTTCACATCCTTCTGCAACCCCAAATTATGTAGGAAACTATGTAGGAAAAGGTTTTGGAGTGAGAGTAAGGAAATGGAGCCATAGTGCAGAGGCTACTACCAGTATAATCTAACAAGAATGCCTGTACGATCTGAACTGCTGCACCAAAGTTCTTCAGATCAGCCCATTCAGGCACCACAATAACAAAATCACTGAGACATGTGAAATGGCATGTGATTCCATGTAGTCTTAATGTGTTATATCCCTTTTAGTCTCTTCACTCTGTGCTATAGCCTAGGCCATCATAAAAGTATCTTTTAAATCCTAAGATTCTCCCTATCTTGTGGGAAAAAAAATAAAGCTCTTTATTTTTCCCTCTTAAAAATGTGCATTTGATTCATTCTAAGAGATGACAATCTGAGATCTTGTCAGCAGTTTTCTTGGACATAATTTCTGTAATATAACAGAGGCTTCTAGTAGATTTAATCTCAAAAAGTTTCTTCAGAAACAGAGGTTCAGCTTTTCAGGGGAGCATATAAAGAGTATAAGGCTCTTTGGCAGGCATACCTCACATATTTGAAGCTATAATCAGCCATATTTTATTCCCAAAGGATTGTATGCAATTTAGTTTTCTTTCTGCAGTTTAGCACAGAATGAAGCCCATTAAAATTCTGATGAAAGCCTTTATTAAGTGACCATCTCAAATTTATTAAAAGGTTGGGTTCAAAAGTTCACATCCAGAGGACTTGCTGCATTTTTTCCTGCCATCTCTAGGTTGCATTAATTTTAAGAATAATTAGCAAATTACTGGAAACTCAGCATGTGTACAAAAGGAGATGGGAGTTTATTCTCCAAAATCCTTAAAAGTAACTTATTCATTCTTGAGTCAGATCCAAACAGATTCTGTAAGAAGTATTTTATTGCGGATGTTTATAATTTGCAGTGTGACAGTGCTTAGAAGTTCCAGTCAAGGACCAAGTTATACAGATGTCATTGGAAGGCAGCCCCTGCCCAAGGATCTAGACATCTCATTTAAAAAGCCTAGTAATAAAATTATGCCCATGTACTTTCGACCAATTTTAAGAAATAAATCAGTTCATTAAGCAGGGAAAAATTACCCACACTTCTTATTCTTTTACTGGAAAGCACAATGTCTTCTACATGTCAGAAATAATTCATGGCATTGTATAACATAAATAAGGCCCTGCCTTTTTCCCATTAAATTCAATTGTAGGTTTTTTCCAGACAACAGCAGAAGCAGGACCTTTGTGAGTTTTAATTAGCTTAAATTGTCCAGTTGTCATCTTAAACAGATAGTAGATCATCTAGATACCTACAGTGTCATTAAATAGCATTAGTGTTTACAGAGCATTAAAAGACTAGATACTTTCTACTGCTAGTCATTGCATTTCTTGCAGTTGTACCTTTAGTGAAAAATTAGACTGCGTTTTGTGAAGCACTGTATTTTGCTGACAGTTGTAAGTTGTTTTCTACCCATCAGCAGAAAAATTCAGAGAATGCATTGTCAAGCTTATGTGACATATCTGTGTGGAGATAGAGGCCTTGTCCCCTTGCATCTATTTCTCATCATACACAAATTTGAATGCATTGTACAGGTGCTCCTTTTAGAGCCATTAGCATCACAAATGCATGTCTTCAAGTGCATGCCGACTCAGATAACATAAAGATGTGTAGAAAATAACAGAATGGCCTCAAATGTCAATATGAAAAAAATCTATCACAGTGTAGCTCTTGGGATCAGCTCAGCCACGTGCCACAGTAAAAAATGCAGTTTCCTCATTCTACTGTCTCTAGTTCAGGTACGTGACAGTTAACTAAAACTAAAAAGTGGGGGGAAAAATCCCAATATTCTTCCTTTTTAGCTATTACAAAAAGAAAGAACTGGTTAAAAATAGGGTTTCTACTATTTAAAACCTTCTTTATCTTTCCAGATTTAGTACAAAGAAGCAGCCTACACAATGAACAGCAATTATTACAAAACACATCAAACAAATATGCACAATAATAAGAGCAATTTATGATGGATACAGTAAGTTTCTCAAAAGATATTCTGGAAAAAAATCTGATGTAGGGTGGATTTGAATATATGGGAAAGGGTGAAATTTAAAAATGGGAAAAAAATAGATATGGGGATATGTTGAGAGAGGTAAGGTGGAGATGACAATTGCTATTAATAAGGAATAAGGGAATAAGGAAATAAGGAAATAGGGACTAGGAAATAATAAGGAAAGAGGGAATATACATCCTTTAGAGGCAACAGTAGAAAAGAAGAGTTAAAGGAGAAATGAGAAAATGAGGGTCACATTGCCCTCAATATAATATTTCAAATCAGTATAGAAGAGGCCTCCTTCCAGTAAAAACTTAAACACATACTTAGCTTGAAGAACATACAGAGTTACGTCAGAACCAATGAGCTCATATGTCCAGCAGGCAGTTCTCCAGGGTCCAGCTACACACAGCCACTACTACTGCAGCAGCACAGACCCCTATCCAGACAGATATTTCTATTTACTTTGCAGTTTTACCTTGGTGCCATTTACCCAGCCCGAAACATAAAGAGGGAAGTCAGTTGCTATATCTGTACTGAGTCTGGCAGCAATTCTACACTTAGAACTGTCCACATAGCTCAGGAGTTGTGCATGAGACAGGGACTACTCCTAACAGGCATAAAGGGCGAGGCAAAAGAAAGTTAAAAGAGAGTTAAAAGAGAGTTATGCCATGACACTTGTCTACATGGCCAAGAGCACATCTTAGGGTCATAGAATTGCTTGGCTTATAAGGGACCTTAGAAATCATCTAGTGGCACCTAGAACACCTTCTACTCAACCACGTGACTAAAGCAGAGCTAATTTTCCATCTCAGCTACTGGCCTGTTTCTGCACTACCTTCTTTAGATACTGAGGGGTTAAATTTCAGTACTGCACTAAAAAGCTTGATATAGTTACACATCATTCACCAAATTTATAGGATGAACTTTCACGGTTTTGAGAAAATAATTCTTTTTTGCCTTCATAGAGCACAGCTCTGGTGTATTTGAACCAGACCTTTGGATTTCTAGAATATCAGGAAACCTCTAAAATTCTGCAAATTTTAGACTCTACTTGCATTTCTTTCCCTAGTAATTATAGTGTCTCTTACATTTCTTCCACTTAGAAACTGGTTGCAGCAATTCTGAAATAGAAAACTCAATGGCAGCAGTAGCAATATTGTCTCTTACAGAGTTTATAAAGCCCATTTCACCGTTTCACCATCTTCTCCAGACCTGCTGAAAAAGTGACTACCATCTAAATGCAAGCACAGCCCTGACAGTTTCTTTGAAGTTTCAATCTGGTTGTTGATCACAAAGAGCAAAATTTGAGCATTTCAGTGATAGCAACAGCTCTGCATGAGGAAGACTGTTATCCTTGTTTTACCTGAGTCTTGGATGATATGCCATGATTTGTTTGCAGGGAGTTTTGCCAAGTTACTGAAGTGATAGTGAAATAAATTTGACTTTCTTGTGAAAGAGAATAACCCCAACTGGCCCCAGACCTATTCAAGGACTGTGTTTGGTTTAATCTAGCCTGAACTTATTATACATATATTTTGCAAAAGTTGTTTCAACATAGGTGGACACATACCATACATAGTAAGCAGATACGACCATCTTCCAAGCAGATCAAAAGATATGTGGTTGTATTCATAGGGCAACAATGCCACCCAAGCACTCCTTGCCTATTCAGATGAGCTGCTTTGGATTTGGAAGCACTTGACCAGTTCAGTCAGAGCTAACCTGTAGGAAGACCTCATCATCCATGCAGGTGTTCCTTGTGTCACTAGTGCATCAGGTTGCTTCTTCATAAGCATTACACGATTGGCTCTGTGGGTTTTGTGCGCTGATATTTCCTAGGAAACTTAGTGTAGGTATATGACCAGCAAGCATTCTTTTCAGAACTTGCTGTGGTTTTAACTGTTTTTTAATCTCACTTTTGGAACAGCAGGGGACTGTTTTGTTATTAAGCTCATTTCAAAGAAAAATTTTGTTTTGATGTAACACTGATACGTTTTGAGATTCTCTTTTTCCTTGCATTTCTATTTAATGAGTGCATTATTTTAATTAGAAGGGAGAGATTTACTTGGACTGGCAGAAACAAATAGGTACTATAAATAGATACAAGTCTTTCAGACAACATCAATTAAAAAGCCCACATAGTAATTCTTAAAGCTTTTTTACAGAACATCTAGTACAAAGGCAAAAAACAAAGCCAGTAAAAAAAGCAAACAGAAAAAAGTCAAACCTTCCCCCAAATAATTTTTCCTCTAAATTCATAGAAGATGCTGACTTTTGAAAGGTCAGCCACATTCATGACTTTCTTTCTTTAAAATTCAAAATACATTGTCTTTTTTTGTTACTGTTCAAAACTCTAGTTTGAGTGGATTGAAAATATTTAGGGAGGAAGAAGAAATGCATTTTGGAGTTCACAAAACAATTATGTTTTTCATTGCTTCTTTTTTCCTTAGTTTTACAAATATGCACACAGATTTTCAGTCATGTAATTGTGTTCCTTTGAGTCCAATATTCTGGTCCCAAGCTTCCCCTTACAGTGCTCTGACCACATATGTGTGGCACCAAGCCCAAGGGGCCATATCCCAACTCTTATCAAGTCTTACATCAACCTGAGTTCAGCCTTTGTCATATCAAATTTGTCTTTCAGTCGAAGAGGCCATAAACCTGCTGATAAGTATCAAGAGTAACACTGTAAGTATCAAGGACAGCAGTCATTCTCATCACTTGTGACCTTTGTGATTGTCACGCTTGTGATAACCAACAAGTGATACCTTTCTGATCTTAGTTTACAAGGCAGTTGCTGGGTTTTGCTCTACAGACCCAGTGAAAAATCCTCTTGCTCTACCCTGGCCTCATCTCTGTCCGATTGCCAAATTAACCTCCTTTCTTCTGCCATGTGACTCTTACGAAATTGCCCAAGGAGAGGAAAAGACACAAAACAATATGATGATCAGCAAGTTAATCACAGGATTAAGCACCACCATTTTTTCTATTCCTATTGCTCTCAATGGCAGATTAGACATTGCCTGGTTGAGCTGTGACTTTTTGAGATCTAATTGTGACAGTTCAGAAAGCCTAAGCCACAGAGTATATGATTTTAGGAGAACACTGACATTTACTTCTGTCTTTTATACTCTTCTGCTACATACAGCTCTGCCCTGATGCTACTGAGCAAATCCACTTATATGTAGGTCTTACTGCATTTACACAGTAGCAAGACAACTTTCAAAATTAAATAATTTTTGTCAGTTTATAATGTGAAGCTTTCCTTTTTTTTTTTTCTTTATTTCTTAATTTCTGGTGAATCCTGAACCCTCACAAGGGCCTTAATAGCATTTTTATCCTTAGTTGCTTGCTTTGTCTAGTATTTTTTCACTTCACTGCCACCGGACACAACATTATATGAGACACTTTGATGTTGTCATATTTCCATTTATACCCACTCTGCAGAGCTTATGATTATCTTTCAAAGAAGTATGGTGTGATTTGGGAGACCATTTGATAGACTGACTTTAAAATGCCAAAGGGACTCAGCTGACTCTCCTATTTTAGGCTAAATTTTAGGCAGCTCCAAAAAACTTGCGGCTGAGCAAGCTGCCTCACTTTCCTTCAGCATGTTCTGCTCATGAAGTAAAACACCCTTGTTGAAGCCACCTCTTCCATAGTTTCTGCAACTGTAGCACACTCTCAGTGTTCCTGGAGTGCACCCAGTTAGTGACCTCAGCTCAGCTGATGCAGAGCTGCTCTCTCAGCTAAGGTGACCCAGGTGCCTATGAATGTGTTGACGTTAATAACAGATTCTGCTTGACGTTCCCACAAAGCAATAACCTTCTCAGAGACATCAGGCAGAAGCTACCACGCAGTAAAAGTTGACGCACTCACACTTATTGCTGCTACAGAACAGGTTTTCACCTTAAAATAAATAATATTCCCCAGACACAGTGAAAGATGTAACTGTTTAAAATGTATTACTCCCTCAATAAATAAACAAAAAAAGTCCTTTACCTGGCAAGACTGATACAATACTATTTTACTGCTAGATATGCCTGGTCTCAGCATATGAAGCAGGTCCAACAGTCCTTCTCCTAAATATATGTTTGGAAGAGAGAAAGATTCATGAGAAAAGATTGTTAATAACTTTTGGATTTTTTTTCTGGCTGTTGTAGTTCCTGTACACGACCAGAGACCAACAACCTGACAACATAGTTCTGACTTTAAAGG
Organism: Corvus hawaiiensis; assembly: GCF_020740725.1. Classification (NCBI taxonomy): domain Eukaryota; kingdom Metazoa; phylum Chordata; class Aves; order Passeriformes; family Corvidae; genus Corvus; species Corvus hawaiiensis. The sequence continues at coordinate 48,846,365 of NC_063216.1, forward strand.
GACATCAGTTATTTCTCCCTTCTAAGTTTATTGCATGTCTAAGTCAATTTAAGAACTATTATCCTGTTTAAATACCTTTCTATCTGTTATAAACTCACATAAATATTTAGTTTAAACAAGCGTCTTCAAAGTGTCTCCTTGCAACCAGCAACAGGCCCTTCCCATACAAATACAGCTGGATGTTTTGAAATCGAGCATGATGAACTGTGAAAATACAAACCAAAAAATGTTAACTGCACATTCTTACAAAGCTGCATTTTTGAGGCAGTGTTTCCATCCTCTGAAATATGAACTGTTTATACTGCAGCAACTCTGGCAAAATGTGTGCTCCTTGGTGGGTGGCTGAATGCTCTCCAATGATGATTACAAGAGGAGATCTTAATATTCAGCCTGCTAGAAAAGAAGAACTCTGAAGGGTGAGGGAGTGAGGGATGAAAGGTAAAAGCAACCGTGCTATTTTAGGTGTCTACAAGTCTTCATCAGGACTCATTGTGATCTGCTGTGTTCATGAAAAGTTCAGTCACAGGCGCCTGGGCATGGCTTCATCCTGCCCACAAGCAGATACTTACATTTGATCAGATGGATTTCTTCTTGAATACCAGTTGGCTATATGTAATCAGTGTTATGTACATCTGCATCATGAATCTCCTCTGAAACACATCAGCATCTTTACAACTGATTTAAGGAGAACCAGAATCAGCAATTTTCAAGATGCAGGAAAAGTAATTACTTCTATGGAAACTTACTTAATTGCTTCATAGAAAGGAGCATTTTTAAAGGGCCATTAAATAACTAAAATCAAAGCATGCTTATTAGCTAAGTAAGATTATTCTACATTCACTGCATCAATAGTAGAAATAATTACTTTTAAGCCTTGAGATACACCAAACACAAACATTTCTTTTTCCACATTAAACTGCCAGAAGTTATTGTTCCACCTTCTTTGGCTTTTTTGAAATACACAGAAGAAATTTATGGGGAAATAATGGTTGGACATAATTTTTTACCTCAACAAAGTCTATAAAATTTCTTTGACAAATGCAGAGTACAATGATGCATTAAAAAAAGTCATCATTAAGCAGACTGACCTAGGACAAGTTACATAACAGATGGTTTAGCTAGAGAAGCATATGTATTATACGTCTGACAAGCTTCTGTCTCTACATATCAGTACTTGTTTGCAAAGCCACAGAGAAATGATGTCTTAATATGCAAACTGAATAAGGAAAAAAAATGCTATCTTTAGAAAAAAATTGTTTACTACATAATTTCAGCCGTTAGAGAACAACTGTAATTTACAAATACAACAAATTAAAAGTAATTTTACTCTTTGGATGCTATTAGCATCATCAGTGGGTAAGTAACAGAAGCACAGTTCAAGTCATTGCACTGAAATTTGTATTTGCAAACAACGAGGCACAGCTTTGAGGCCATTCCAGAGCGTTCCTGCTGATCAGGAATGTGCTGGGGATTGCATCTGACCCCTTACTGGGCAGCAGCTGAGGCAACACTGAAATAGGTCTGTTAATCACCAGTCAATTTTAAAATGTTGCATGACCATAACTGCATTATTCATTGGTTGAACTTCTGGCTGTTTCCCACGATGCCAGGAGGCTGCTCCCGCCAGTGCTTCCCATGCCAGAGAGCAGGAGGAGGAGATCCACAGTGTTTGCTTTCTAGAAATGTCAGCCCCAAACATTGGAGCCATACAGATCTTAACTTTGTGTCTCAGCATTAGCCAGTTCTCCAGCTCTTTTGTGCCCAAAGAGGAACTCCCAGTGACATCAAGGCTACATCAAAGACTGCAGTAGAAAACTGTCTTTGTTTTCTCTATCTTACTGCTATGAAGCTCCCTACAAAAGAATTTGATGGATCATGTGCAGAAAGTTGAGAAAATCATAAAAATCTGAACCTAGTAAATGGAAATTGTAAATATTTACATTTATTATATTATAAATGAGTAAAATTGTCTTGTTCAATAGAATCTGCCACATAATCAAACTATGATATGTCTACTTAAATAACTGTTATTTTGATAATAAATGTTGATACTAAAAGACATCTAAAATAATTAATTTATAGGAAGTTGCTAATGCCAACCATTAGATGATGTTACAGTTATTGTAGCAAATGGAAGAGATGATTGTCTGAATATGTCCAGTATTAATACTCAGGATTTAATACCTACAATTAGTTCAATAAAAAAAAAAATCTTTGTTTCAAATAATTCCAAGCTTTTTTATTGTCTAGTTTTAGTTTTCCTTAACTGCAATCAGGAAAAGATCTGAGTGTGTATCTGGTTTTCTTTCAGGTTTGGGGTTTTTTTTTTAATGTTATTATTTAGTAATTCAGATGACATGGCTTGAAATTAGATTTAACTAAAATTACATTGAAGTGGAACAACAATCACTAAACAGTATTAAACAAGAAAGAGTTATGCTTGTTGATTTTCCCTGTATAAATCAAGTAAAGAGCCTACTGAAATTAGGAGCAATTGAAAGTACCTCTGGCATGTCTCTGCTGATTTTAAATGGGAACCATAAACTTAGACCATTAGCATAGACTATAGGATGGTGCAATGGGGATTAAAACAGGGAACCAAAACAGGTGACATCAGAAGAAAAGCATTGTCTGTGGACCCCCTTCTCTACAGATCATGGCAAACACAGTTATCAGTTCTTCTAAGAGAAAATGAATTCCACCTCATTCACAATTACATTATATGTTTAGAAGGAAACAAAGCATTGACTAAATTAATTAAACCAAGTCACAATGTCTCCCTTTCTTTAATGATTTCAACAGCAGGCAGACATGCTCTCCTTGGTCATCAGCTATTGGAGTGTGTGCCTACAGAAGACTGGTCTAGGTACCAGTCGCATTGTTCTTGTCTTTACCACAGCATGTTGGATTTAGCCTCCAAATGCACATTTTTTATTTCTTTTTAATTTCCTCATTGCTTTCTTTTTAAAGCATCTTGTAAATATTTAGCAATGTGAAGTAGTTGTCATAAAAGTTCAACTTATTACTGGGTAGTTCACTTCCGGCGCTTCTTCACTATTTCAGTGCAGCAAATTGCCAGACCAGTCCTGTTAGGATGAGCAATTCTCCCTGACTCCCTGGGGTTTATTACAGTGAAGCTAGACTGTACTGGGAAAGTACTGACAGATTTTTCACTTCTTTCTATGCAATTAAAAGGATGGAAACAAAGTGAAAGAACACCATGGGAACCACTGCGCTCTCCAGAGAGCATCCCACAGCATGTCCTGTAGATGACTGGTGGCCCACAGAGCACAACTGAGGAGCTGCTGGAACTGAGGTGGTTCTGTAATGAGCTCGCTTTGCTTGCAAGGGACTTAAATGTGCACTTCAAAGCACATTTTGCTACCATATATTTTATGTCCTGTACAAAAGTCAGACAGACTTTTCTTCAATTAAAATTTCAGCACTGAATAATACCTGTAAAATCACCATAATCCCTAAGTTTTTCACATTCTACCAACCCACACAATCACTTCACGGCATTTTAGGAATAACATCCAGGCCGTGTAAAGAGGAATCATGCTAATTTTTCTCAAATCAGGATACTAAACTGAGAAACTACAATAATAGCCTTATCACTACAATAGTAGCAATAATATTGATGGAAATATTATTAGACATAACTGTATTAAAACTGTTATTTTAATATTTTTTAATTAAATTTCCTTTCTTATTTAAAAGCTATCTTTTAGGCTATAAAATTTCATAATCTGATTTACTTCTTTAAGACAATAAAAAATGAAGTTGGTTGCATTGCTCTTTAATACACACTGAATAATTTTGCACACCCAATCAATTCAAGGATGAAAATGTTATGCACTTTTCTGATTATGGATATAAACGGGATGGAAATGATGTGACATATTATATAGGAGAGATAAAAGGAGTGTTTAGGCAGAAAGTACAGGCAAGAACTTTTAGTGTCTCGGATATGGGGTTACTCTTTAAATAGGCTTCATGGTGTACACTTGTTTGAAAACTACTTTTCCAAAGAGCAGCCAAAGCTGCTTTCCTTTGCTAAAGAAACCACCCTTAAATTTAGAAAAATTTTGGAGAACACTGTGAAATCTGATGCTTTATGAGAGCTGATTTTTTCCTTACAAATAAACAACATACACATTTGAAATTCATGCTCTCTTTACTATACTGCTCCTTAAATGCAAGTCAGTAATTTATCTGCATTCTCAGATAATGTCCAGAAATACTACTGATAAGGTGAGTCTCAATAATAAAATTTTCTATGTGTCATGAAGGTCATTGAATAATTTTAGAAAACCAAAAAGGTAATCCAATAAATATGCATAGGAAAATGTTTTCTTTGGCTATCAGAAGCTAGTGAAAATACTTTCTTTCTTTTTAGTTTTTCTTGACAAATCAAAACAACAGATTATTTCAATTTCTTTTGTTCTTAAATAGTACAGTATAATTAGTGTGGGTATTTTCATTTTATTTTAGTGCTTGAAGTATCCGTCATTGTTCCATATTTATCATCACAGGCACTTACATGGTATGGATAATGCCTTAGTGGAGTATCAAGTTGGAAAATTAAATGGATTTCACACGAGTGCACAATCCAAATCTCAGTAAAGGAAATGTACAGATCACAGTGAACATTGAATCAGACTCATGATGAATGACCTAATGCACACTGATTTGATTAATTACTATGCAAACCCTTTTTTTATGTATGTATCTATATGTACAACTTTAAGAGTTCCAAAATATAGATTAATGGTTATAGCCTTATCACAATTATTTTTAGCAACAGATGTTGCTAAATATTGCATGAAATCAAATTATTCATGCTATTCAAGTAAGTGTAATGAAGCCATCCACCTTTAGGAAGAACTACTTTCTAATTATAAAAAGAAACAACTACAAAACCTTTAAAATAAGCTACACTTAAATGTTCACTTTTAAACACAGTAAAATTAGACTGTTTTACCTTCTTTCATTCAAAGTTTTTTTCCCAGCTGTGCCCTTAACGGTGTTTATGTCATATTTATTTTAGTAGAAGAACGATTAATTTTTTAGGAAATAGTACAACAAACTGTTTAAACTTAAAAGATCTCCCCAGGGCTTCGGTTTAAAAAAGACAGAAAGTTACAACTATGGGAGCCATGAGCATACCAAAATGGTCTGAGTGTGGTGCCCCTGATAAAGGGGTTGTGAAGTTTACAGTGAGTAAATTTATAAAACATCAGATATATATACATCTGACAGTCTTTGCATCATAGCCCTTTAACAGACAGATTCTAACTGGATCTGAAACTGATGTAAGCTAAATTCAGTTTTAGAATAAGGTATTCTTAATAATAAGAGTAATTTTTAATGAAAAAAATTATTTTAATGTTTGAATATTTTGCATTCTTTTATTCCAGGGCAATAAGGTTAAATAAAGTACTATTTCAAAAGAAAAATACAGGGATCATGAACATTTTTAGTCTCTATTTTTATTCTTTTATTTTTAGCATGACAGAAAAAATAATTTAATTTCAGCTGCCTAAAAAGTAGCAGTATAGTTTAAGTTAAGGCTAGCCTCATTTCTTAGGCTTCTTTACTGTTATCATACTGTTACCTTCTGAAGAAAAATCATCTTCCCTCTTCTGAAGAAAAATCCTTGTTACTTCCAAAGGAAGCTGCTGTGCAATCCTGGGCCGTAATATCAACAGCCAATATTCTGCAACGTGCAAACCCCTGCATAAAAAGTCAAGTAGTTTACATCTGTCAAAGCCAAGTTAACCCTTTCCTGGGTATCTGGCCATTCTGATTTTACTCATCCACTTAGACTGTGCTTTAGATGTTTAGACTCGAGAGGTTCCCTCTCGTATCTAAAGCACCAACTGCCTCCATAAGTTCAAATGACTGCAAGAAGGAGTGGCAGCATGGGAACACTGGCCATTCCACAGGCTCAGTTCTGCCAGTGGACATCATGCTGTGACCAGTGTTTGGGGATGTGGACCATACAGTATAAATTATTCCATAGCCTGAAAGCACAGGCTTCCTGATCTTGTTCTTCCAGTTCAGAACAATGCAACCGTACAAAGCAGCAAGATTTTCCACAGTATTAGAAATGGTAGCACACATTGAGGAACACTGTAATTGTCTTTTTTTTTATAACTTCAATTTTCTTCTTGGAGGTGAGACCCAGCTGTCATATCTTGAGTTCTAATAAGAGTGCCAGGAATCTTCATATTATCCAGTCAAAGCCAACTAATGAACTCCTCAGGAAAAATAACTTATGAAAAAATGCCAAAGCAAATAAAAAGTCTGGCATAAGTTTCCAACATACAGTTTTCACAGATAAGTTTATTTATCCAAGTCAACTTTTTATTCCTGAAGCCTTTAGGATCAAATACTGCTCCAGGAAGGCTTGCAACTGTGAGAGGCTGAAAGATGAATATGTTTGTAACATCACAGACAATGAAAGCACTGATCAGCATGAGCAAGAACATATATAAAAGAGAAAAGCAAAGATCTGCAGAATACAGATGCTGTTATGATCTCTAAAGGGACAGCTTAGCATGGTAGAAGTTCACTGAATGGCAAGAGATACAATATCTCCAAAGTAATAAGACATCAAAATTATTTCTCTGTTGCCATTTAAAACAGAAAAATTAAATTAAGTGGATAAAAATTTTCTCAATGACTGTATCAAAATAATTCAGCCAGCAAGTCTTTCCTCAGGGCTGCAGAAGAGATGAAATAATTGTCTTAATCTGTTAAGTGTGCACAGTGCTGCACAGAAGTCAGAGAAAAGATGACACTTCCAGCTAGTTTTCTAATTAATGACTAACAGAGATTAGGAAATGTCACTATATAAGACAGACAAAACATCTTGCAGAGACAGTTTTATACTTTAGAAATTCCTGTTTCTAAATGGGAATCATCTGGAGCTCTTTCATTTTGGGAAGTCAGGGTAGTGTAGTAGTTAGGTATAAATCCAAATCTTACCACTGATGTCCTTAGCCAAATGTTCCAAAGTGTTAAAAATCTAGAAATAGCCAATTCCACCCTATTTTCAGCCTAAGGAAAATGTAGGTTTGCTTTATTCATCTGTTGGGAAGACAAACTTTTAGGTGAAAGATCTGCCTTTTATAAAAGCACTTCTACGTGGGAAGTGATAGGAAGTCATTCTTACACTGTCAGTTGATATCCTTACCAAATGGTCATATGCTATTTTCCTTAAGTTGATAAGCTCTCACAACAAACATTGTCTTCCTCAATGGGAACCAGACAGCAAAACCATACAAACATACTGTGGTCATTTAAAATAAATTTTTAATAGGGAACATGTATAAATTCAGTAAGGATGGATAGGTTCTTGCTACTTTATGAGAGATCTCATTTATTATAGATATATTTTTAAGAATATTAAGAGTTTTTTTAAAGAATATTATTCAAGCCTGCTTATTTCTCTATTTGTTCAATTTTAGAACAGGCCATAAGTATTTACAGACAGAGACACTGAAAACAACCAGTTCCTGGCAGACAAGATATGACTGAACATACTGCATGAAGACTGGCAATATTAATCTTCACTGTTTAATACAGCAACCCAAAAAGGCCATCTGTTCGTCATTTGCAAATGTTTCATAAAACCTACTGAAGCATGTGGATGGCTTGTTGGGACTCTGATAAGAGACAGGAAAAAAGAGCCACATGTATTAATTATATTCATTTCTAATTGCTTATCCTTTAGGAAATAAACAATATTGTTTCTGCTGAACATGAAACAAAAATGTTTAAAGATACAGATGGGTGTATGGGCACAATCAGCTGCTTACAGAACACTTTGTAGAAATTTGGGCTTTACATGTCAATTCCTTATCCAATTATTTGTTCTTCCTGTTCATGGCTAAATGAAAAAACCCCAAAATATACAAAAACTCACCAACAAGTAACCAAACAAACAATCAAACAAGAAACAGGGGAAAAAAACCAACAGGAAAAATGTTACTTGGCATGAATACCATGAATACTTCATTATTGATAAAAGACAAAACAGGCAGAAATAATGTCTCATTAAGCAAGGCCAGCCTGATTCTTGCAGCCTGACTCATCATTTGGGCTTGATGAGGAGCAGCAGATCAAAGCACACAATAGGGGTTCACTGCGATAACTAATGAAAAAGGAAGTACGTGGAATGAAAAACTAACTCAAGCCAATGGGAGTGCCAGTGTTCATGAGTCACATTAGCTCTTTGCTCCCCACAATTGTTTGCTGAACAAATTTCAGGTCTGAATAGAAGGAGAAAGTGTCTATATAAAGACACTTGTGCTCCTAATCCAAAACGTATTATTTTTCTCTTGAACTCTGAGTCTTTGTCATTTCTATTATACTTATTCTATTATATTTATTCTATTTTACAGGCAACTAGCTCCCTTTCAGTGAACAAGGTTGGGTAATTAGCAGTACTGTCAAATTTATGTCTACCAGGGACTTTAATTACCATAGAGGATGCCTAGTTTCTTTAGTGGGCAACCAGGTTTGTGACACACTGTTATGATCCAAGTTTTCTAATACTTCATTTTCAGGTTCTTATTATAGAAAGAAAAGTGCTCCTAAACTTGATATCTCAACTGATTTCTGCAGCATTGATTTCTATTTCTTTTTAACAGTACCACAGTCCCTCTCGCATTGAAAAAATGTGGTCAAAACATTGCCTAACCTGTCTTTTTACCTGATATCTGAAAGGATGAGTCTACCTACCTTAGATAGCTTCTTCCAGGGCCAGACAGATCTTTCGCCAACTAGTTGTGATCACACATCTAGAAGTCATACCAGAAACTAGGATGATTACAGCTTCCCCTTTCTCTCCCACATTATTCAGCACCACTTGTGCCTGACAACCCTATTCACAGCATGTCTGGCTCAATCCCCAAATCAGACATATTTTCTCAATTAATTGATGATGGTCCACAATATGTTTTCCACAGTTCTGATCTCGTCTCTCATTAGCAGAAGGGAGTTTGATTAGCTTTTGATCCAGAGAAGCATGGTTTAGTCTGCTACATTTTCAAACAGGATCCATTGTTGAAAATAGTCTTGCAGAATATTATCTGTGTTGAAGATTATACTTCACAGTGTTGGAAAAAGGCTTAGACACTTCCTGGCAATCACTTCCTGGCAATCACAATCATTTCTGCAGCACTCTCAGATAGAAGTAAACTATTTTAAAGGTGATTAAGAGTATGTACATGTGATTACATTAAGGCACTTCACCTGTTCCTACTGATCAGATGATCACTGATCCTTAAATGAATATGTGCATGCTCTTACTTGATCCAATGGCAAGGTAAAGTACATTATTTTATAATTCCACTATGTCAGATACTTTTTAAAATTTGTATGAAGTACCCAAAACTACATTCAGTCTTTCCCAAGTACAAATACCCAAAAAACCCCCAATAACCCCCTTGTTTCTAAATTGCTACCCACAGCACATTGGCTAATTCCTTTCCAGTTTAATTTAAAGATTTCCACCCCCTAAGCTCATCGCAGAGAGTATGTACAATTCTTTTGGATAATTCCCAGAAACAGATTAAAAGACATGGCCCAATCTAGGATTAAGCCAGGCTGTTGAAGAACAGTTTAATGCGATTTCAACTGTAAACCCCCATGACTGTGCTGTGTCACAATGCTGGACGACAAGAAGGTAAAAGATCCTATAACCATACAGAATTTGATGCCTACTGATGTCCTGTTAACAGAGGTCTGCCTCTTTGACAATTTTAAAGCTTTCTAATGTATAAATGTTTCTGGAAAATCATCTGTGAGATGAAATTATAATCTATTTTTCCACCTGATTCATTCCTCCTGGCATTTTCCTGAACAAATAGAAATGTGTTTTAGAGACCTGCAGGGCATAATATGATAAACTGCAGTAAATTTCAAGGAAAAATAATGTCTTCTTGATCAAAACCAATGATTACAGCATCTTTATTAGAAGCTGAGACAGTATGCATGCAATGCAGGTAGTCTAAAGCATTGCAAGATGAGAAGTGTTGAAATGTATGCTATTTTTACTTTCAGCTCATTGAAGTCTTCCATTGCTGTTAATAGAATTGAGAAAAAGATCTATTTTATTGCTCTTACACTATCACAGAAGGAAGACACTAGACAAGGAAGCCTAAATATTCATTACATATATAGCAATTTTTGTAACACGACAGACATTGCCTAACAACTGTCCAAATTCTAAACAAGTTAGTCTACACTAGTATGTTTTCAGAGTCTACATCAATGCGGATGCTACATTACTGTGCAATTAAGGCAAGATTTCAGTTCTAAAGATTAAACTTCACCATTTCTGCTCCTAACCATGGTTCTGGTAAGTAACAAAAAAACCCCAAAAACCTAAAGGTATCAGGTGATAAGCCTTGACTAAATTTTCCTCAGAAAAATCATAAAACTGGGAAAGCTGTTTTTCTTGTGGGAGACAATATTCCAGCTAAGTATCTCATTCAAACTGAATAACTTTTCCAAATCTTTTAACTTGTGTGGTTTTTTACCCTTTGTAACATTTTCTGTTGCAAATGTGATAGAATTCTGTCATTTTTCTCCTCCCATCGTCCTAAAGCCTGGGGCACTGAAATCTTTTAAGAGACCCATTGTATTTCTTTTCCTCTAAAAAGGAACAAATTGCTTCTGCTGATACAAAGACACTTTCAACAAAAGAATTGTTTTACCTGTGATAAATATTATATTAAAATATTTTGCTGACAAGAAATTTAGCTGATTTTCCCACCCCAGTTTAGTATTGGAAAGACGGGTGCTTCAGCTTGCAGATGGGAAAAAGCTTTGTTTTTAGCTCTACTTTTCCCTAGGGGGCCCTACTGGAATAACTTTCATTTTCTGCTCATCTCTATATTTTCCCTCAAAACTGGCTTTACAACCCCAGTTTCCAGGTTTTTCATATTGCATCTGACTTCCCATGTCTTCACTTCTTTTCCATTCCCATGCTCATTCTTCATTCCCAGGCTCATGGCTCTGACTCCAGCCCAAACTGTTTCACTCCAGGCCAGAGTGGATCTGCTGGTTATGCTTCTCTTGATGCAGCCCAGGATTTGGCTTTCTGGGCACATTATTGGGTCACATTGAGCTTCTTGTCCACAGACACTCACAAGTCCTTCTCCCCAGGGTTGCCTTCAATCCATTCTCCTCACAGCCTCTTTTGGGATTTCCCCAGCTGAGGTGCAGGATCCTCCCTACAGTGTGTGCAAAGGGCAGCGAGACCAGGGCAGAAGAAACCCCGCCATATTCACCGTATAATGGAGAACTTCCAACATATGGTTAAAAGAACCCCTGCAGATTGCTTTGCAGAAGCTTCCTTCTCCGTTTCCTTCCTTTCTCTGGAAGGAAACAAACATAAACATTCTTTCAGAAAGAGTTAATGAAAACTTTTTAATACTTTCATTCTCTTTGTATAGAGCTACCACAATTCATGCTGCAATCAGCATACAGCTTCAGGCAACAACCAGCTGCTAATTTCTCTGGTAGGTAATCTATTACTGCCCAGTTGCAAATAGCACTTCTATCACAAATTCAGTGGAATTGTGAATGTAGCACTGATAATTATCAATGACAAACGTGTTGAGCCATAGACTCTTACTCCTTTATGTTCAGTCAAGCATCTCTGATGCAGCAACAAATTCATTCCCCCCAGTGGTTCGTGAACTGTATATTGAATAATAAATAACACAAAAGAATGCCAAGATCTCTACTCACAAAATTATTTACAGAGATGCTGCAGATGCTGTGGTGGCAAAAAGTCAAGCTGTGTACATATGCAGTTGGATTTTCTTGCACTGCCTTTGAAGTATTCCTTTGCTCAATTCTACTTTCAGGAGTCCTGACAATTATATTCTTGCCTTGTGTTTTTTACATATAGTTGAACATGTACTCAGTCAAAAAGAAGTCTTTCATGATGTGTGTCTCCTGATTCAGCCAACAACTTGACCTGTCCGTCTCTGGGTTTTAGAGCTGTAGATCTTTTGGTCTGAATTCACTTTATCAAATACTCACATGTCCAAAGAGACATGGCTGCAACACCCTGCAGACTAGTTCCTGTCTCCTAGCATGTTTTATCTTTACTTCTGGGCTGAGCTTGGCTGCATAAGCTAGAAGGGATAGGACTGAGAACAACTAACAAATTTTCTCCATCACACAAGGACAAGTTTCCCGCTAACTTCTTTCTCCATCAGCAGGTTCTGATGAGGCACAGGTCCACATTCTAGAGTATGTGTCCCTTGCTTCAGGTTCCACTTCAAGGCTCAGAGAATGAATTTTTCTGAAATTCAAGCCAATATTTTACTCTGTACCTCTATATCTTATTTTTCTGGAACTCTGGTGCTTGTCTAACTCCCCAGTAATTCAGTTTAGCTCACACGCACAGTGGCCTTTGGAAGCAGCAGACTTTTATTCACCTGGGTTAGTCTGCTGGTGGTTTGGGTAGCTAAGCCAGCTTTCAAAGGACAAGCACTAGATCCAGCTGTGGGGAAGCATCAGAGATGTACAGCAGGATAGGTGAAGAAGGCGGGACATGACCACCTCTGTAAAAGCAGCTAACAGGGAAGTTGGTGATAGATTCTTTAGCTTAAGGTGTTTCTCATTCTCCTCTTGCAACTTTCACCTCTTTTGGAAAGAAGAGAGAAGCTATAATAAAGCCTCCTTCCCCAAAATATTTTAGCTTAATATAAAACCAACACAGAAACAAAGTTTTGGGGTTTTCTTCTGGGTGGGGTTTTTTGTCTGGGTTTTTGTTTTGGGCAGGGTTTTTTTGTTTGTGTTGGAGTTTGGGTTTTCTTCAGAAGAGATGGCTCACCATGCTATCTGCCTTTAATACATTATTTTGTGCATACTTAAGACACAACTGATCCTCAACAGACAACAAAAATTGCTTAATAATAATATGCTTTTGAAAGCAATGATGAGGAAACAGTGTTGGCATAGGTGAATTAATTGAATCATCTGTTCATTCTTTTCTGAAGCACATTCATGGCTTTCCTCTCAGTTCTTACCATAAAATATAGCACTAATTGAAATTTAATAATAGTCACAAATCCCTGGGTTAATAATAAGTACATTGGAACGATTATTAATTGTTACTTGGAAAGTACTTGCAAGAAGTCCTCTATCAATGTTTTCATATATATTATTTACAGTCAAATTTCAGGTGGTAGATGAATTCAGCCTGCTGAGAACACTGTTGAGATGTGGAAAAACCTCAAAAAAAAAACCTCTACACAGAAGGAACTGCCAAATTTTGAAATTTTATAGCAGTTTTCAAAGAGCTAGGTCAAGAAAGTGCATGCCATTATTCCAGATACAAAGTATTCAATTAAATGCCTAAAAACAGAAGATGAAAACAGTGCTATGCCCCTAACTACCACCCATCAGTCCTACAAACCATAACAAATGATAGCCATTGAAGTAGTATGTTAGTAGGAATTTTAAGAAAGATGGAATATTTTGGCTAATTGTCTAGAACAGAAAGTGATTAATATTTGAAACTTTTTTTTTCAGGATATTGTCTTTTTGCCCATGAATCAGATTATTAAGTTGACAAATGAAAAGTCAAGAAAGCAATAAATCTTGTCTTCTTCTTTCAGCTCAGAAATAAAAACGAGATGGAGAGGATCTATTAATTCTAAATCTTTGAAAGTCTTGGTCTTCTCCTGATTCACTTCAACTGTTAAGTACTGTCAGAATTTCTTCCATGCAATAGAGTAACATAAGCACCTGATATTTTTATTGCTTTTATTAAAGTGAAGCAGGGTTTCTAATTCAATAGAAAGGAATCTGGTTTTTGTCTAAGTGGGTCCTAATTTTCAGTCAAATGCAGTTTGCCACAACTTCCAATATAGAAATTAATTACTAAATAATGAATAAATATATTGTTTACATTTTTCCATATTGAAAACCGTTAATAAACAATTACAAATAATTGTAACACTGTAGAAGTTGCTCAACTAAAAGAGATTTTATCTTTTGTAAGTCAAGATGAATCTTCAAGTGTAAATTTACTTGAAAGTCACAATTCAAATGAGTTATATTGGGAATGACATTATACAGAACTTAATTGAACTGTAAATATGCAAAAAAGGTTTAAAAAATACACAAGATTTTTTGATGACTAATTTAAATCACGATTTATGATCAGTGAATTATATCACTTAGATTAAATTTTATTAACAGGCAGAGGGCAGACAAAGGCTGAAGTGTGTGTTGTGATAACTGAGAATTTATGACTAGACCAGATCTGAAAATCAAACAAGCAGACTCTTCTCTGAGAATCAAAATACTGAACTGCTGTTGTGTAAATATTAGATGTGATCTACACATTATCTTTGAATAATAAAATCAACTTTTCAAACATGTAAAACAGTTAAGAAACTGGAGTTTCATTTCCAGTTGCAGTGTTATGATAACACTATAAAAAGGCAAATTCAGTATTCTTTTAGTTATGGATAGTTAAAATGTGCCCTACAATCTTTGTGATTTCAATGTCAGTAGGTTACCAAAAGCTACAGTTTGTTGGAGATTAAACTAGTGACTTGAACCATAGCCTTTTTCTAATTACACAAATAATGTAAGCAGTAAAGCCCTGGATTACACTTCTTCCTAAAAGTAAGCAATTTGCTGTTCTAATTCTGGCTTGTGCTAAGCTTGAATCAAATTATATGCATGTTAGACATATCCAGGATAAACACACAATTTCACAATCAAAAGAGTTTCTTGCAATTGCATGTTCTGCTCTTTTTCAGACTCTATCTCAGTAATGTTTATTACTCTTAAGCAAAGCTAGATCAATTTTGAATTAATCATAAAACAGAAATAACTTTTTTGTTTATTACATGCACAAGGACTTTTTGTTCCTACTCAAACATACTCAGCCTTAAAGCTAAATTTCCTAAGCAGAGATGGCTTACTGAGTGATGTGTTGGCATGATGCAGCAGAAAAGCTTAACAATGGACTTTGACAAGGATTTTTGTCAAGGTCATGCTAAATTCTTAGCACCCTGGCAGGTCTTCATGTACCATGCCTATCTGTAAAATGCATATGTCGAAGACATAACTGAAGCCAAAGACTCACAAAGAAACCATACCAAATCTAGGTGAAAAAAAGCAGTGCTTGCTATAGGTAGGATGAGTAAATACTGAAACAAACTGTCATGGAAAATGGTGGACACCCCATTTTTTTGCCATTGATAAATTGTGGCTGAATGCACTGCTGGAGAACACACATTAAAAATAATTGTAACTGGCAGAGTACACGTGGATCTCTTTGCCTGCTTGCATAGACAACAGAAAAAGGCATTGCAGCCTCTTCTTTCCTTGAAGTGGATGGAGGAAAGAAAAAGTTAATAATTGAGAGTCACAGAAATGATCTTGCTACTGGTTCTGCCCCTCTTAAGTCAAATGATTTTCATTTACGTCACCATATTTCATCAGGCATTATGTGCCTGTCTGTGTTCTTGGAAATTTAGTACTGATTGATGATCATTTTGCTGTTAGCAAATATTAAATTTGGGAAATTAATATTTGGTTAGTAGATATTTAAAAGGAAATCAAGTCTTTCAGAAATAGTGTTTACCTTGAATTAAAAAGGAGGCCTGTTGTTTTCATTTCTGTGCAAAGCACATTTAATTTAGTTAAATACTCATTTCACTCCAGAACAGAGACACCACAGCAAAACCTACTCAGGAAGGAGATGGTATTAGGGTTTTTTCCATAATTAGGCTTCATTTTCTAAAGTCTTCACCTCTTAATAGATATAAAATTAATTAGATCACTTTATTAACCTTCAAGGAAAGAGCTGGCATGTCTTTCCATGAAGAAACCATATGTTCATGGTTCTAAAACCCCTTTAGAAGCTGTGTCTCCCACATCAAAGTAGAAGCAACTGTTAGACAAATCTCTGTGGAAAATGGCACGGGAAAAGGCAATAAACATGTATACTTCCAGTTTTTCCATTTACCTGATGTTATTTAGAATGTCTGTTGTTATCCATCTCTGTTCCTCAAACATTTAATCTGTGAAATTAAAATAGTCATAGGACTCACCTTCACAAATATTTTGCAAATCCATGCATAAACATTGATAAATGAGCTGAGCAACATCACTGTGATACTGCTCTTCAACTAACACTTGAAAGGAACAAATGCCAAGCAATGCAAATCCAACCATATTTAAGAAAAATTGAAAGATCAATTCTTTTCTCATCATTTCATCTCAAAATACTGGAATAGACCCAAAACTACACTGAATGGTCCCAAGATGTCTGGCACAAATCACCATACAAAGCACTTTTTCCTCTGAGTGCCCATGAGCAAGTTTGTCACAGAGACAATTCTTTGCAGTACTTTCTTTATGGCTAGAGTGAAGAGTTGAGGCCATTTCTCCAGTCAAGGGCGTTCAAGTTTTTCCACTTCATCTTTCGGCATGCTTTGTCCCTTCCACAGGAGTAGTTGTCCCTGACAGTGTCTTTACCTGAAAAATGACCTGTTGCCTGGGGGGAGGGTAGATTCTTCTGCCTGACTTGAACCTTGCTGGACTCCAAAGGGACTCTCCTGGCTTCGCCTAAGTCTTCTGTAGGTTGGCTGGAGAACAATCAAATCTATAAAAAAATTACTTCAAAAATGAAACCAGACAATGTAATGCTACAATTATGTCACCACCAGAAATTATCTATCAGTCATTCAGTCATACATGGTTTTCTACTATTGGCAGAAAGAGTTTTCTAGTTTTAGGTGCTGATGCAGTATATAAATATCATTGTGAATTAGGTGTATTAGAGAAACAATTAGAGGACACAGCATACTAATCAGTTTGGAATGAGTGTGCTGATCCCAGGTCAAACACAAACTCCCTAAAAGCATAACTGTGTGTCCACAGAAGTCCAGCAAAGCTTCAAATCAGAGTTCAGAAGAACATGAGCCTGTATTTAACCATAATGGATAGCTTACTATAAAGTATTGCCATGGCTTAAATTTGATATATCACTTTTAAGTTAAAAAGTATAAAGTTCTTTCAACAAAGGAATTCCTGAGGCTTTTAATCTTATGGAACTTGCAATGCTGTATTTCCCCTCATCGTAGCAGCTCCAGCTTCTTTTCCTGTGATGAACCTATTTTGCCTGTCACAGTGTCACACATCTCTCTCCACAACCCCTCATTACCCACACCCTCCAAGCCCAGCACTGGGGCTGGTTCCCAACTGTGCTGAGCTGAGTTGCTGAGCAGCATTCACCGGGTGACTGGCCAGCAGCAGGCCAAACAGAGCAGGCAATTTGCAGTTTTTCTCCCAGGGAAGGTTTTCCTTACTCAGCTGCAATAGGAGCTATATTTAAGTAACCTAGGTCTGTTCATCTGAAAAAACGTTATTAACATTGAACAGTAGAGTAGAACTTTGTTCTCATGGAATAGAGATTCACAGATACACAGGCAGAATGATTGAATAGCCTTTATTGCCTTGGAAAACCTGCAGAAAGATTCTGTGTTAATGAAACCCACATAAAGGAGCTACGTATTCACTACCTTACATTTTCAAAGAAAAGCTTAGCAGCAGGGGCTTTTCCTGACTTGTTTTGGTCCATTTGTAGAGGAATGAAAAAACAGGCAAAAATCACAAATAAAAACCAAGGCTGCTATTTCATAAAACAGCTGACTGTGCTGCCAATCCCACATGCCAGATGCTATACTGCCATGACCAAATCTGGTGCTGACATAAATATTGTCCATACTTGTAAATTGAAATTATTTTTGGATGGAAGACATATGCACTTTTTTTTTAATCTAGAAGGCTTAGACATACAAGCTTGAAACAAGCCGTTACTGTTAATCAAAATATTGTTCTAGATTTTCAAACATTCTTAATTGATTTGTATAACAGGGAGAGGGACAAAACTTGCTTTTTCTCCTTTTCTTTTTTTTTCTTTTTTGCAATGCTCTTAAAAAATCTTACCTAATTTGCTGTATTATATGATGTGCCTGGGGGCATGTCAGGATAAATTGTAAAGTTTATTTCCCTGAGAACCTTGAGTTCTGCCAACTGAAATCTTCAGGCTGAGTAGGGTGTCCATTAGGAGCAGGTAGTGGCTCATGCAGAGACAGGCTTATCTGAATGAAAGCTTAGTTTCCAGTAATATCTCCTTCCCATTAGATTAGAAACAGGTAAACTGGGGAAAAGTACAGAAGACGGAGGAAAAAGTACATTTCTGGATGCAGCAAAAATGAGGGGAATACAGCAGACATCTCTGTAACTCCAGAAAGATGCTGCAGGGTACTTGTACACCTCATTTTATACAAGTCTCATAGAAAACCACTGTCAGAAAGCTCACAAAAAGCTGCCAACCACCGCCAATATTTACACTGAAATCAACAATTTACCCAATGTTACTAGGCAGCATTGAGTGATTCAGAGGTTTTCCACTCAGGGGACAGCTTGTCAATTATATCTGCCTGAGAAAGAGGCTCATAGTTTTCTCAGCTTGGACAAGGTGAAGTGGCACATGGGAAAGGGTTGCTCAGAGAGGCTGGAACTAGGTAAGACCCTGAGAAACCTGATCTGACTTCACAGCTGGATCTGCTTTTAGCAGGGAGGTTGAACCAGATGATTTCCAACAGTTCCTTCCCATCTAAAACTCCTCCATAATTACCTGATTTTTTGATAAATCTTGGGTTTTAGTAGAGTTTCTGATTGCCACTAGTTGATCACACAATGTCAACCAGAAATAAGCTTGCTTGTGTTTACCTTAGTTCAAAACTTTTCTCTGTGCAGTTAACTTATTGCCTACTATTTTTTCCATACCATTTTGCTCTCATACCCAGCTCTAAGCACTTCTCTTCCCTACTGTCACAGAAGGATCTCCCTTCTCCCAGCTGTTCTGTCCCCAGGAGTGATCCTTAGAAGAAAAAAAAAAAAAAAAAAAAAAAAAAAGAAAGAGATGGACTCCCAGTTCAGATGTCAGGTTCAAGACCAAAGAACTGTTTTTCCCTTTGCTCCATCCTAGACTAGAGCATTTCCAGTGCCAGGCAGAATCTTTAAGGTATATGGTGTATTAATGTGCAAAACATATTTATTCAAAGATTTACAAATTGACTACTTCCTCACTAATTCCTGCAAAATGATGTGTCACATTTCTGAGGGAAAATTCATCATAAATGTTAACACAGGCAATACTGGTTGTTCATTTTTCCATAGACATATTTCAGGACATTTTAGAAATGTCTGACACTTCCTAATCAAGCACCAGTTGAGGCAGATAGATAGTGTGGGATATTTTTGCTCCAACTATGAAATACTTACAAAGCTATAAGCAACCAAAACCTGAGACTTACAATGGGAATTACTCAGTTATCTCGACAAAATAAGGAGTTACCAGCCCTTCCAGAATTAATTCCTTGGTCATTTCTTAAAAATTGATATGGCAAACTAATAAACTGAAGCATAAGCTTACATGAGAACATACCTGCTCTCTAACTTCAAGCATCTATCAGCCATGTACTGTCAGTCCAAATTAAACCTAAAATCAAGTCTGGCTAAAATAAATTTTTGTTATGTCTTCATCTAAATTAAAGCCCTGAATGGAAATGGCATGTCTGAAAAGCAGTGGCTTGGCTCAAGTGATGTTAGCTGTTACATGAGTTTTGCCAATACACCAAACTTTTTTTTGGTCTAACATATGAAATTCCATTTCCTTCAAAAACAACTGAACTATTTCTCCACAGTTATGGCAGAATTCAGAAAAATATGAGAGAAGCAGATGACTGCTGGATCTCACCACCAGAGGTGAATAGGCAATGTTTGAAAATAGGATGAGTACTGACGACATCTTTCCAGTTGCCCAGCCAAACGATCTGTAGTAATACAAAGATTAAATAATTCTGTAGCTACTGATGGCACTAATTAAACAAAGGAATAAAGAGCATAGATGACCTGATACCACAGTAAAACTATTTATGCATACTGTCTGGGAACAGGCTTTGATGTTTGGCTGGGTGCAAGCCACAGGTCACCTCACAAAACCCATAAACAACAAAGGATAAAAGAAACTGTGCCAGTACAGACTGCTCAAGATGAAATAGGTAGCAATGGCCAAAGATGAAAAAACCAAAGTTATTCCAATATTAAAAAAACCTGACTCTCAAAACTTAGTTCTACAAGTTAAGAAATTTAACCTTTGCACTTCAATTGTCAAACAAAAAAAAAAAAAAAAAAAAAAAAAAGGGAGCTAGTACTTAAAATAGACTCAGATTCTCAGATTATTACTTGGATCTTAATCTTACCATTGTCTCACTCACACTGACCTTTGTAAGATCCTACTGGACACAACCATGAATACAGAAATCAGTTCTAGGAAATCCAGAGAGAAATGTATTAACTGATTTATGTGAGGCCAAGAATAACCACAGAAGGTGCACAAATTGTTATCTCCTTGCAGCTTCTTCCAATGTGTATGATCATCATTATTGTAGTGATGCCAGAAAACCAGGGAGCTATATTTAAACTCCAAGGAAGGTATCTGGAGCTCAAAATGCTAATCGTATTTACATGGAAAGGGAAGAAAACCTCATAATAACATACATATGAATTTTATTGACTTGTGTTCATTAAAAGCAGATGTTCTCTGTAGCCCAAAAAACCCTAGGAACTTACCAAAAGAGAAAAGCAGACTTGGTTGGTTAAAGCATGGCAGTTATTTTACCTCACCATGTGTTGTTTTTCAAGCTTCTAGCAGTCAGATGGCTGATGGAAAACAAGCACAAGCACAGGGAGCTATCAAATAATAAAGGCTTTGTCTGATAAAAACTGATTGGTTCTTGTGGCAGAAGACCGAAATTCCTTCCAAAGGTTAGAATGGCATTCTTTTTCCACTGCTTGGAGTGTAGGCTTCCCATTTAAAATGTTTTATTTACTAATGCATATAAAACTTCGGGCTTTTTTCTATTTCCTTGAACGCAGTAGTTCATACAATAATAAACTTACAGAAAATCAGCTGAAGGCAGACCTGACATTCTGAAATCTGCTTTATAAATCTCTTCCTTCTGGTTACTTACTGACAAGAATGATAGAGACAAGTATGTCCTGGGCAGAAAAAAAAAAGTCATTTGGATACCATGATGATCTTAGGCAGCCTCAGATTTTGTATTTTAAACTTCTGGTAGATCTGAAAAGTCTTATTAACAGAAAATATAGCCCAAGAGAGGAAAAAGTAAGATCAGTTCAGGGAACTGATGATGGGATGAGTTTACCTGAATAAATAATAGATGGAGGGATGTCCATTCTCTCCTGCATATTTAAAGCTTTTTGAATTGAGCAGGTCAGAAGATTCTACAGTGTCGTTTACCAGAATTACCCAATTTTGACTTCAGCAATACCTACCAACATGACTCTGTTCAGTCTCTTATCAATTAAGTCAGCCATAAATGATGCTATAGTGGCTATTAAGTGAAAGTACCTGCTGAAATCAATGATGCCGTATGTACATAACCATTAACAAAGCTGACTGCAGTCCCCCACTCTTAAAGGCACTAATGGCACAGCCAATGTGGAGTATCTCCCACTTTTCCTTTTTCAGGGACTGGGTGCTGTAATCTCATCTCAGCTGTTTTCTTTCTAGCATGGTGTGTCAAGGAAATGAAGCTTATGCAGACAGACTGTCTGTCGCTGTAGCTGTCTGTCTCCCCAGGGACTTCAAGTTTCAGCCAACCTTACTGAACAGAAGTCTCAGACATAATGTTAGACGTAAAAGCTTCATAAAAATAATCATTGGGTAAAGAAGAAGTAACAAGCAAATGCTCTGACTGTGGGAAGAAGAACCAAGCAAGTGAACGTGAGCTTTTTAGCTTTACTGGAGATTCCATCTGGACAGGATACTCAGCAGATGCTCTATTCATATGAAAATCTTCAATCGGAGTTTGTAATCAAGTGCAAATTCAAAGACAAAAAAAAGTTTTCTTGTTTCAGGATTTGAAATAAAGAACTGCTTTTACAGAACATTGAAATGAGAATAGAAATAAACAGGGAGACAGAGAGGGTAAGTCTCTACCATATGCTCTCCCGTGCTCCCAGACATTTCTGCTTTACTCTGCTTTTACCACTGGAGGCGGTGACTAAAGCAATGGATTGTGGAAGCTTTTTGTTGCAGCATAATGGGTTTTTTCCCACAAATAAAAAGACGCTTCTCTCCTTCATTTGCTGGGTAGTCATTTTTCAAAATATTCTTTTCCTCCACTTTAAAATCAGTCTCAAATTTTAGACCTGTCAATTCATTTTCAAATACATTTGAAGTTCAAAGTGTAGGCTTTGTTTTTAATATTTTCTGGTTATTCTGAATATATTACTTCTTCTCAGTTCTTCATTTTTCAAAACCCAAGCACTCAGATGCTATCAGCCATCCAGGTGTATTGGAAATGAAGCCCTATTAGAAAAGGCCACAAACACAACTGAGTACACTGATAAGAACACATAATATGTTCTTGAAATTACTCTTAATAAAAATGTATTTATTTATATACAGGCATTAACTGCTATTTTGATATGATCAAAGCCATAATTAGGTCTCATAACTTTTGTCAGATCATAGGCTTCAAAACATAGTCAAATAAAAAAAGCCCCATTGTTTTTTTAAATTAGTATTTCCCTTCTTACAAATATCAGAGTTTAAGGGGGACTCTCAAGCACCCCTTTACTATGAACTTAGCCTAAAACAGATGCTGATACTGACTTACCTCTACACAAGACACAAACATGACTGAGAGAGCGGGACAGGGAATTCCAATTTCTGCAAACACAAGTTTACTTCAGAGCAAACCGCATTGAACAACATTGCAATCATTTCAGTCCTGAAACTGAAAGAAGACAAAGGTTCTCTGCAAAATCTGAAGTGGGTCAAAAGCATGTTCCATGTGATGGGGCCACTCCAGCATTCCCAAAGGCACTGCAAAGAAGGCAGTACATGGTCATTATGGAGACACATATGGAGATATATGATGGAATTGCTGCAGTGGACTGTGTTGGTTTATGGTTGTAACAAACAGAATAAGCTGCATAATGAACATGAGTCTGCATATAAACAAAATTCTATCCTTACAGTCACCCTTGCTGCTTTCAAGATGCATGGTCATGAATAATGGGCAATGTGTCCTTTTATTTCCAGATGATATATTGCCTACAGAAATAAGCACAGAAGCTGTCTTCATGTCCAGGATCATAATGCCAGTTCCGAATACATTTTGCCTCATATCCTTTTTTTTCCAAAAGTAACTAATATTAATGGATGGTTGTGCTCATCACTGTTATTAGTTGAAGCAAAGTCAGAGCAGTTTTAGTTTGGACTTCTATGGATCATAAAAGCCTTTGCAAACTAAGCATTGTTCACCAAAGTAACATACAATTTTATTTCTTTTCTACTTAGTTTCCCTATCTTATTTGTCAGCTACTTGCTAAAAGCTAGTGGTAAAATATCTGATTTAAAAAGGACACAGGCTGGGTGAAAGGCATCATAATAATTGTGAGGAGATTTGGTTTCTTCTTTTACAAAATATAAAAATAAAACATTGGTTCTACATCTCCTAGAAAGTATTTCTGTTGACTTGCAGCCATAACTCATTGTCATGAGGAGTTACAGATCTTTAACTCCCTTTTGAAGGAATTTGTATGCAGAAACTTGTCTGTCCTTTTCAGATATGTAACTACACCCCCACACACCCCCTGAGCAAACTCACAGCACTGCTGTACTAGATCTGGTGTCTTTGTGCCAGTCTGGGGAATCCTGTGGCACTATGATCCAGGGTTCCACACATTGGTCACAGAATGGAGGCTCACAGCTCACACCTTGAGTCCTATGGGAAGAAGGAAATGCAGAGGAAGGCTGTACTGATCTTCTAGATGGGCTTTTTAATTACTTTCAATTTTTTTCTTTTTTTTTTTTTCTTTCCTATGCAATGCACCACCTCAATGCTCTCTCCCACTCTGTAAGCCCAGGCACATTCACCTGACAGACCATGTTTAAGACTGACCATTCATGATCTGTCATATTCTGCATGTGGGGGTCTTGGAATGAGACAGAAAATGTGCAGAAGCACCATGAAAAGTATGAGGGGGAGCAGGACGTAGGAGCCAATTAAATGAGTCACACACTCAATATGAAACACATCAAGAACCTCCTCAATCTCCTACCAGTGCTGCATATCCACAAAATTGGTTTGAACTATAACTCCTGATAAGTACAGCCTGTACTTAATAGCACTGTATCTATGAACAATTAAAGCTAAGAGTGAGATTGTCCATCTTCCTTTACCTCATGACTGATATTGCAAATATAGAGTATTCACAAATACTTTATATATTGCTGTGGGGTAGTATCCATGTTTCATTAGAGAATACACTGGCATGTTCTCTCTTTAGGCAATATTTTACATTTGCTGTAGGAACTCACTACATTCCATTATAATGCAAAATGAATCTGGTGTTCTAAAAAGATTTCCTGATTTATTTTGGATATATGAGAGAGACATGGTGTTCCAAGAAATAAGTAATGCCTGAGGGCATGCAAAATCACCTTTTAAAGTCCATTACCCAGGTTTATTTGCGTGAAGAACTGCATTTTAAAGGTTAAGTTACCTGTTATCGTAGAAAAGCTACCATACGGCTTTAAAATAGACTGCTCAAAGCCATGACAAATTAATTTCCCAAATGTCCTTCCCTTTAAAGGCTCAATTCAGTGAACCAATAACTTACTGTTAATTTGTAACATTTTCACAACTTCTGCCTACAGAATAGAAAATGAAAATAAATTATCCTCCAGTGCTTAACAATGCTTTCTTTGCATAAATATGCCCCGAAGACTTGAATACTGCTTAACAAGGTCTTTGGGTGTTTTTGAGATTTGCAAATTCAAAGACTTAAGGACCCTAAAAATGCACAAGGCATACAAAGCCACTGACACCTCTGTTTTTCCAAATTTTTAGATTTCAAAATCAAATCTATCTCAAAATAAGTTCTCAAAAAGAACTCATCTCAGAATGTTCATTTGTTTTTCATTCAATGTATGAAACACACCTTTGGATGGAGAATATCATGGTTTAAGCTCTTTCACTGTTTCAGAAATTATCCAGGACATAAACTGCATGTTCAGGAAGTTGTACACAAACTTGATGGTGCCAGCACACAGCAAGTAAATTAAAGCAATTTGATAAACAGAGACATTTAAGATGTATCTGATGATCTTTTTCCCATCTTTGGTCTTACGAAATCCTTGAAAAACAAAGACATCTGAGAGGACTGCAAGTAACAGCAATTGTGCCAAAATGAGGAACCTGTATTTTTGGTACTAAAGAAGCATTTGAAGGTAGAAAGGGCCAGAAGTCAGGACTATATCAACAAATAAAAGTAGTATAAAGCTTTTATTCTGAAATATACATAATCCTAATGAGAAGCTCAACTTTACGTTAACCATTCTTACTCCCTTTTCAACAGTACTTACCAGTTGATGGCAATTCTGAGGATAGAATGGGAAAAGATGGCACTGGTGGACAGGTGATGTCTTCAAACATCCCCCCCTAGACCTGCAGAGCTATGAAAGTGAAAACACAGAGTAATAAATATGTTTGAGTGACAGGAAGAAAAGTCAGTTCTGAATGCATAAGTATGGAGAGCGAGGAACCATTTGTCCAGGTACAGAGTGAGTATAATCTTCTCACAACCCCACGCTGGTCTAAAGACTCACTCATTTCCTTTGTCCTTAGTCTAATAAATAGCCTTCATTCAATGTGGAAGTAAAAAAGGAGCTTTTCAGCAGGAAAAAAAAAAAAGAAAAAAAGGAAAAAGAAAAAAAGAAAAAAAGAAAAAAAGAAAAAAGAAAAAAAAAGAAAAAAAGATCAAAAGATAAAAAGGAAAAAAAAAAAGAAAAAAAGAAGAAAAGAGTGGTTCCTTGGTGACTGAGCAGCCTAGTGAGTAGCGCCCTGGTGGAACAAAATAGTTGTTCTCAGGGCACAGCTTCAGACTAGTTGGAAAGCAGAGCCAAAAGGAATCATAGAATCATTAAGGCTGGAAAAGACCTCAAAAACCATTGAGTCCAATGGCTTTGACCCAACACCACCATGAAAACTAAACCATAGCACTGAGTGCCATCTCCAGTAGTTTCTTGAACACTTCCAAGGCTGGTGACTTGACCACCTTCCTGGGTAATGCTCAACCACTGTTTCAGGGAAGAAATTATTCCTGATGTCCAACCTGAACCTCCCCTGGTGCAGCTGTAGGCCATGTCCTCTCATCCTGTCACTAGTTGCCTGTGAGAAGAGATGGGCCCACACCTCACTACATCCTCCTTTCAGGCAGCTGTAGAGAATGATAAGGTGCCCCCTGAGCCTCCTTCTTTCCAGGCTAAACAACCCCAGTTCCCTCAGCTGTGCCTCATACAATTTACACTCTAGACCCTTCACCAGCCTCACTGCCCTTCTCTGGACTGACTCCAGTACCTCAATGTCTTTCTTGAAAGGAGGGGCTCAAAACTGGACGCAGGATTTCAGCCAATGCCAAGTTTAGAAGAGCAGTGACTGCCCTGGTCCTGTTGGCCACACTATTTCTACAAGCCAGGATGCCATTGGCCTTCTTGGCCACTGTTGGGGTCTCCCCCCCCCACCATGTAGCCCTGGGAGAGGGGCCCTGGGGGGGACGCACAGAGTTTCCCTGCCCCTGCTCAGCCTCGTTCCCCATTGGTTGGTTTGTGTTCCCCTGCGCGGGCAAGGACCCTCAGCCCAGACTGTGAGGGTTCCTTGGCAGAGCTCCGGCCATGCGGCTGGAGAAATAAACATCTTTCTGAAACACCCATCAAGGGTCTGTCCATATCTATTTCTTTTCCACAGGCCTCGTTGTCTGATACACGTGTTGCAGTATCCCCACTGTGACAGGCCACCTGGGCACAGCTGGCTCATGTTCAGCCACTGTCAACCAGCACCCTCACGTCCTTTTCCACTGGGCCAATTTCCAGTCACTCTGCCCCAGCTTGTAGCACTGCAGGGGGTTGTTGTGACCCAAGTCAGGAAGTTTTCTTCCAAACACTCCATGAATTTCCTAGACTGCCTCCTCTCTACTGTGGTGAGTTTCCAGCAGACATCTGGCAGGTTAAAGTCTCCCAGAAGAATAAGGACCAACAATCGTGAAATGTCAGCCAGCTGCTTACAGAACAGTTCATTCACCTCTTCATCCTGGTTGCATGGTCTATAACAGACTCCCACCAGGATGTCTGCCTTGTTAGCCTTCCCCCTGATCCCCACCCATAGGAACTCAACCTTATCATCATTATTTTTGGTGGCTTCACCTTAGTTGGATGCCAAGTACCCACCACACCACTCTATCACTCCCCCTTCCCAACTGAACAGGGAGAGAAAATAAGATGGAAAATGACTATGCACATAAGCAAAGAGAAAAAACCAATAATTTTTTTCTCTACTTCCCACCAGCAAGCGATGTCAGGCCCCTGCCCAGGAAGGAGGGCTGCAGCACATGTAGCAGTTGCTCAGGAAGGCAAACACTGTAAATAACAAAAGTCCCCCCCCCTTCCTCCTCCCTTTATTAGCTTTTATATCTGAGCTGATGCCATATGGTGTGGAATATCCCTTCAGTTAATTTGAGTCAGCTGGCCTAGTTGTGTCCCCTCCCAGGATCTTGCCCACCCCTAGCCTACTGATGGGGTGGGGGAATGCTGAGAGACAGGACTGATGCTGTGCCAGCACTGCTGAGATGTAGCCAAAGCACCAGTGTGTTATCAACACCTTTCTAGCTACCAAAGCAAAGACCAGCACAGTGAGAGCTGCTATGGGGAAAATGAACTCCATCTCAGCCAGACCCAATAAATTATCCTAAGAGCAATTGAAACTTTCAAGTGACAGTTTTGCTTATCATCTGATAAAAGTCTTAAAACACTTGTCTGCCACAGCCATCCCTGCCAGACATGTTTTTTGCTCTCTCCATCCCCTGGGGCACTGCAGGATTCCCAGAATCACTCAGACAGGGCAGAGGACATGTTCTGCTTCAGGGCATGCCAAAAGTCTTAGAGCATTGACAGGACCAAGCATTTGTGCTTGTGTCTCACAGTGAAGTCCACACAGGATCCATGGCCCACGTGTTTGCCGCTAAGGGGCTTGGCCCACTAGATGCTGTCAAACTGTTTGGTGTAGACTTTACTGAAAATATTGTGCCAGCTGGGGGAAGAGGATTCCCCTCAGGTAGTCACAAATCTATGGCTAAGTCCTTGTGCAACTTGCATCCCTGTCTTCTTCTGGGGGCTCAGAGTTTGTGCAGAGGGACTGCAGGCCACCTCTTCCAGCTCACTGAAGTACCCTAACCCCCAGACTGGACTTACACTGGAACAGAATTAATTCAGGATGGAAAGGGGGAATCACAAAAAAGGAATGTGACTTTCTGACCATTTTTACATTGTGATATCTAATGGCTATAATTCATGTAACCAGGTCTTAAACTGGAGGCTGGAAATCCTTCTTCCTGCATGAGCACTATGGGAGAAAAATCATGCCCTTGACAGAAGCAGAGTGTGAGAGGCGGAGGATATTCCTTTCTTTCAGTACCCGCCTCCTAGCTAATCTCTAGCCCAGTAGTTACACTGCTTGTTCAAGAAGGTATTGTAAACTCCCTGTAGCCAAAAGGCTTTTGAAAAAGTATTTAATGATCAATTTCATTATATAATAATGAAATAAACATAAAAAGTTTGCATTTAATAAAGAAACTTGATATTGAAGATACTAGAGGCATTTCTGTATTTGTGGGAGCTTTCAAGATCACATGGTAAATATTGTTATTAAAAGACCTCATCAAGCCCCTTCAGTCTGTCTGGCACTGCACAGGATGTGAAAACAAGCACTGAAAAGCTTTCACTCTAATGGATAGTTTGGTGCAGGGGCAGGGAAACACAGGCAGGATCCTGATGGTTTTGGAAGGAGCAGGCAGCTATCAGCAATTCTCTGCAATAAGAATCACTATTGGTGATGCCAGAAACCTTACATTCATAGAGATTATCAAAAGAGAGGTTTCACATCCTAATTAATGTACTGTCAGCATCACACAGCTTGTGCCCATGTATGATCAACAAAGATTTTGGATAGGTACTGTTTTCACATCAGTGCTATTTGGTAGAGGAAAGCTAAATACCAATTGTTCTCATCCAAATTAGATTTTTAAAAGCAATCTTCCTTGTAATTTAGTATGTAACAAGTGACAAAAGCACCTTTATGTTGTGAAACAGCACAAAGAATTAGATTGCATCATGCCATGTTCAAATTTGTCAGCATTCAGTGGGAACGAAGAATTGCTGGGCTTACAACCAGCTGTTTCCATACTTACAAGAATCCTGTGGTTCTGAACTCCTTTCAGACAGTTCGATGCATCCCTTCATTATGATTTCTCTGCTAAGTCTGCTTATGGGCAGATGGCCTCTCTCTGTAAGCTGATCATCATGATCATCGTGATCATCATGAAAGGATGATCACAACTCCCATCAATTTTCTGAGCATCTGGGCCCTGAGATCTCCAATATAAAAAGCAAATCACAGTCAGCATTAACGAGAAAAATAAAATTGAAAATCAAAATTCTTATTGCCTTAAGTATTGGACTTCACTTTGATCTCGATCCTGCCGTTCCCAGAGCAATTATTACTCTGTCCAGATCTCATGGCTGGAATTTAAATAACTTAGCTACAAGCAATACTGTCACTTTGTATCTACCAGTCCTCCACACTTACTGAGGTCTGAACAAGCTGCAACTAAAATTCTTAGGATTTTAAAACCAGTTTCCTTCAATCAAAGTGTGCACAAAACTCACAAATGGACAGCTACTCCATATGCTACCACAGAAGGAATTTTCATTCCATAAGTAGGTCTTTAAGAAGAATTCAGGCTCAACATTTTCAGTTTTGAAAGCAGGGGAAGGAAGACTACAAAAGTGATTACCCTCTTCCTCAGTCTGTATTGGTAATGTGATCGACTTAAATTTCACCCAGTATTTTGTCATATCAAGGTCACCAGGAAAGTTTAATGGTTTAGTCTAAATGAAGACAACAAGCTTCTTTAAACAAATGAATATTCCAGTGGAGAGTCTGAAACAAATCAGTGTTGAATTGATAACATCAAGATTAAAATTACTTCAGTGCTGTATAGCCTAACTGCATAGAAATACAGAAATTCAGCACAAAATAAGAATGATGAGTAAAAAGCTGAATTCTTATTTTAAGGTTGTGTACAAAAACTTTTTTAAATGAATAGCAATATCACCTATGTCTCACCAGGCTTCAATCTATATTGAAGCAGATGTTTAAGATATACCTTGTATTGTACTAAAGAATTTTAGTTTGCCTGTAGGGTGAATTCTAGGACGAGGAACCCTTTAGCTTTATATGTAGTCAGGAACCCTCATATTAAAAATTACTTTTCTTTGTGCCCTTAAAATAAAAGTGTGGTTTGCAGCAGCTTTAATATGCAAGCCCATTTGCTGAGAACTGTTCTATAAACTGTCTGTCTGGATGACAATAAATCCCCGATCTCTGTTATTTGCCAAAGTAGCCCATGTTCAGTTTCAGTCTCTAAATGTAGGGTACTCTAAATTATGATGGAAATGTCGTGAGAAATTTGGTCGGGGGAGGTTAAAACCAATGTGAAACAGAAGGAAATGTGTTCTTTGGCTTTCAGTTGCAGATTTGTCCCTTCCTGATCTGGTCACACTTCCCCCATTTGATTTGCAGCAGTTCTCCCACAGATCCCATGGTCAAGAGAATCTCTGTACGTGGCAATTAATTTTAGATAACCCCTTATATCATTTGTTATACTCCTCTGCTCCGATCAAAGCCTAGTTTGCTATGGGGCTTCCGTGGGTTTTGACTATTCAATTAACAGGAGGACGGTTTTCTAGAGCTAACACCATGCCTTTTACATTTATCCGCCCCTTACGAACAAACACCCCGCGGTTCCATCTCCGCTCACGGGGAGTTTTGATGCATTTTTAACGAGCACCGTGTCTTCGGCTGCGCCCTCCCGAAAAAGGGGTGTCCCTGGTGGCGGCTGCAGAGCCGGGCTCTCTGCCCCCCGCCCGGCGTCGAGGAGCTGCAGGCCGGGCTGGGGGCTGCTGTGCAGCGCAGGGGCAGAGCCCACTCGGGCGGCGGAGCCTTCCCGGGGGCTGCCGCCGCTCCGCCCCGCTCCGGCCCCGTTCCTCACCCGCCGCAGCCCCCGGGAGGCGAGGGGCGGAGCGGGGGCAGCCGGTGCGCTCCTCCCCCGGGGCACCGACGACTCGGTCCCGCTGCCGCGGAAGCCGCCGAGAGGCCGTCGGGGGAAGCGGCGTAGGGTCGGGTCGGGTCGGGTGCTGCGCGGCGGCGGAGACCGGGAGGGCGGAGGCAGGAGGGGATAAAAACCCCGTCGCCACTCTGATTGGGAGTCTCCTGCCTTCCCTGCTCATCCTCCGCCGGTACCGAGCTCCGGGCCTCAGCTCCCTTCCCGGGGGCAGCGGGCCGGCACTGCCTGTGTCCGCGGGGGAGCGCAGCGGAGCCGCTGCCGCGCTCCCGGCGTCCCGCAACTTCCCCCGGAGCCGAGCGGAGCGCAGCATGCGGGGCAGGGGCTGCAGGCGGCGGCGGGGCCGGCATCGCGCTCCCCGGACATGAGGCGGCCATCGGAAGCTCCAGGTAACGCTGCCCGGTGGGGTGGCGGAGCAGGCATCCCTCCGGTAGCCGGGGTATGACGGGGGGCAGGGGCCGGAGGGGCAGGAGTCGGGGCTCAGAGAGGCCGCCGGAGCCGAGAGCAGCCCGGCAGCGGGCGGGGGAGTCCCAGTCCCTGCCTCCGCCGCTGAACGGCGGCAGTGGCCGAGCCTGCCCGGGGAAGTCGGTCAGAGACCCCTCGGAGTGCCTGTGGGTGCCCCCGGTCCGATGCCGGTTTAGCTCGGTCGCTGGGCTCGCCGAAACTTTGCCCTCCGCCGACTCCCGGTAGGAACCTGGGGCTACAGCGGACAATCCCCGGCGTGAGACTGGCAGGAGCCCCCCAAATCGTAGGCAAGGGGGTTTCTGTGAAGTTTAGCCCTCAGATAAAATTTTGGAGGCGGTGAGGATCCTTCGCTGGGCAACAAAACTTTCGTAAGATTTGACATTGCTTGGAGACTGGTTACTGATACTGTAATAGGTACTGCCACTTATCGTTGCATTTTTTCTTAATTATTTGCTGATCTCCTTAGCAACTGAAGTAATTTGCAAGGTTTAAGCTTGGTTGCAGCTTGATTTGACAAAGTAACATGGTAAAAAAGGATGGAATTGTTTCACTGATGCATATTTCCCTTGTACTCTCTCAGAGGGATTAGAGCTGCAGAGATGTTGACTTCACATAGCTGGTACGGCTGTAAAAGGCTGTTGATTAGTCCAACTGAGGCTCTGTTGTACGTTACCCAGTTGCTCTTCTGTGTCTCGGTTTTCTTTAAAACAAGTGAGTTATGTTTTTGAAAAAAGTCCCTCTTCAAGGAAATTCAATCTTTACTGAAGGATTAGTGGGAGATGATAGTTTTATCTGGCTAAGGTTACTAGGACGAATTAATCTCGCATTCAGCATGATTGAGGTCTGGCCAGATGCTGGGCATAGAGAACACTCCATTTACCATGCTGATCTCAGGATCAGCTTGCTGCAAATATGATGTAAAGCCATTTTTTCATCACTGTTAGGTCCTGCACCAAGCATAGTTTAGCCCAGTTCAGGGATTTAGTCCAGTGTATCAAGATGTCTCCCAGATGTAGCTCACCAACAGTCTTTGCTGTTCAATCCATCATGTCACTAAATCTCATGGATTACAATGTTGGGGTAATCTATCTCTGTTCAGTCAGAGATGCTGAGTACAGCTGTCAGGAAGATTTGATGCAGAGAGAGCCTTTTCAACTCAAGAGTGATAAAGGCAGAGTAGAGCCTGGAGACTGAGGTGAGGTGGCTGCTGTATGAATATTTCCTCTGACAGTATCACACACACACAAGGAATGCAAGTTTGTGCAGACCTTCTTTATAAATGTAATTTTTTAAAAGACTAATTGTGTAGGATGCCACTAGTCTATATGTAATTAATGGCTGTGTCATGTACTTAAGCAGGATTCATAAAGTTGGGATTAAAAGCATGATATTACTTATATGATATTGTTGTTATAAATTAATAAAACCTCATTCTAAAAATCACTTTTGCTTCTGAGTTCATAAGGAACCTCTGTCAAATGTCATGCCAGAAAAAAAAAATTGGGCAGTGAGAAAACATTAACACCTGAGCCACCATTTTTTTATTTAATATATAGTTATGTTTGACTAGTTCAGCCCTAATTCATCTGATGTGTAGACTGGTATAGGGGAAGAGCACCTGTGTGGATGTTGGAAGTCAGTGCAAGGTGCAGGGATGTATAAAATGTCTTGTGGGCTGGTGGGACTGGGGCAAGACTCAAGAGAAGACTGTCACAGGGGATGTAGCACAAGGGAAGGAGGTAGGGGATGTAGAAATGATGTGAACCTTCCAGAGGATGAACTGAGATCTTTGATATTTTGATCTCTCTAGAGGCTTGACACTATTCCTGCAGTAGTACAGCAGGCAGCAGGGTTGTGTGCAAATATTTGCATTTTCACTGTGCAGAAGGTACCAACCAGATGTGGGACTATTTGCATCACCAATGTACAGGAAAATGCTTTACAGTAGGAATAATATTTACCAATCCAATTTTTTTAACAGTGAAAAGACTAATAGTAGTGTTTGCAAAATCATTCAGGTGAATTGTGATCTCCAGTCCAATTCACTGCTTAAAGTAAGAGATGTGCCACGTAAGGATTTTTCAGCAAAGTCTCAAGTGAACTGGGAGTGATAGTTTGGTGTACAGGTTCCATGGGAGAAACAGCAGTAAGCTCGAAGGTACTTACAGAGGGTGAGAAAACTGGTGTAGAGATTATTAATGTCTTAGTGGGAGAGAGAGCCCAGAGAAAGGAGTGTTCAGAACATTAGTTGATCTTCAGGTGAT
Organism: Corvus hawaiiensis; assembly: GCF_020740725.1. NCBI lineage: Eukaryota > Metazoa > Chordata > Aves > Passeriformes > Corvidae > Corvus > Corvus hawaiiensis. Next base: position 48,880,435 of record NC_063216.1, read on the forward strand.
AACTGATAGTGAGATTGTATGTTGCCTGGCATTCCCCTTTTCCATAAGCAGGTCTAGGTGCTCGTTACTTTAAAAACAAAACAACAAACAAACATCTCCCCCAGAAATAAAGAACGACAACAAACATACACATTAAAAAGTTCAAAACCAAGAACCAAATCCTTAGCTTCTCTGGAAGTTTGATTGGTTGTAGTCAATTTTGCTCTGACCACAGAGGATTTTTGCTATGATAGCAGGATATGTCCTGCCTTTCCTCTCAAATAGTTAAGAAGCATGTGCACCATTACTATTCAGATGATTCATCTCAGGGAGTAATGTGTTTTTGGCACTGAACTTAAAATATTGCCCTTTAACATCACAAAGAAATTATTTCTTTGAACGGAATTCAAGAACAAAACTCCCAACCATGCCCTTCACTTTACTATAAATCAGAAAAGGTATTTACCCAGCTCATTCAGAAATAATGGTGAAGTACTTGGCCAAAGTCTGTTGGCACATGTTAGCTGATAGTATTCAATAGCAATATCTCTCTTGAGAAAAATGCAATATTGAAATTTGTAAAATAAGACTTCTCTAAGACATGAAGTAGTGTTACTGGGATGAAACAAAATGGTTCTTTAATATAGGGCTAATTGTAGGCTTTGTTCTTCTTGCCACTTAACACATTACTACCCAGAAATGTTTATGCAGTCATTTTGAGTAAGTTCAAATGATCACAAACACTATAAATATTTATGTTGAACATGCTTGGCTTTGCAGACCATCCTGGGTAATCTGTGCAGAAGATATGGGGAACACAGGTTGAAGAGCAAGTTGCAGCTCAACAGTCCTACTCTCCAAAAGAGCAAAGAACCTGTTGGGAATGTTGGCACTGCACTGTGAGTTGGGCATGCAAAGGAAGGCTTCTGCTCATCAGAGTACTCTCTAAATACTCTTGTGTGTCCTGTGGTATGTTTAGGATGTCTATAATTTGGATTTGCCCTGCCAGACAAGGCAAGTTATCTGAAACAATTTTCATTTTACAGCTCCAGTGAGCTTTGAAAATGGACAATCAAGTTTTCAGCCCTAGCAAACTGGTTTTGCTCCTTAGAATTCAAAGGTATTATGCTGATATACACCAGCCGCTGATGTGCATTTCCCCATGGGATTTGGTTGCAGACTAGCTTGGAGTTTCTGATGAGATAATTGTAGTCATGGACAGAAACAAACATGCAAGGTTATCTATTGTATTAAACTTAGTAACCCTTACAAACCAGAGCATTGGTGTAGTATGTCCCATTTGGAGTATCTCCAGGATCACAGTTATATTCAACATGGGAGCTGATTTTTTTAATTGCCATTCACCTTGTTGCAAGTTCAGTTACATTAAAAATTAGGCTTCACAGCTTGCAGAATCAGGCATTCAGGTGTTAGTGGGAAAGGCAACCTTTGTAGCAACAGTTCATCTATTTTGTGGATGTTTTATAGTCCAGTCTTCAAGCATGTGGTTTTATGGTATGTAGTTTTCAGATGCCTTGCTTCATACAGAAGACTAACTAAAAGACAATTACTAAATACCTTTTTCATCTGTCAGTGTGTTTTCCTTGTGCCTTATGTCTGTATGCCATACAAATTCACACTGTGGTATACAATTATTTTCTGGTGGCAGTTTCATAGGTCTCACCCTCTAGAAGAACTTGTATCTATTAATTGTTGCTGTAGACTACCTAACAAAAGCAATTAAGTAAGGAGCTTAGGACTGGTTAAAAAAATATTCCTCTGGATTTCTAACTTTCCATTGAAAGCCCCATGCAGTTAGTGGCTTCAGGAGACTTTAAAAGCCTAGAAGAATTCATGAATCTTGATATTTAACTTTAACTCAAACCAATCAATTTATTTTTACAATATTTCTATAGCTAAGATCATGTTACTATATCCTTTGTGTAAACAGGGAAGCAGGAGAAGCCTGTGCAGTCTGTGCAGATAGGGTCAGACTCTGTGCAGAAGTGCCAGATAGAGTCACAGCATTTTGGCTCTCATCTCACCACTTCCTCAGATCAATCCTTCCCAAATTTAACATGCAGAGGTTCTTTATTTCCTAAGTGCCAAGCTGGTGGCTGTAATATGTTCATTGTTTTGTAATAGTCACCAATTTACATAGTTTGCCTGATCTCACAGGAATTTTGTGGCCAAGGCTAGGACAGCTGCAGTTCTCAGGATTTACTAAGCTCTTGATGTAGTCACCCTTTCTTTTCCCTGTTCTTCCTCAGAACCTATGCACAATGTCAGGAAAGGTTTTGGGGGGAAAATTTAGCAATCATGTAACCAAGGACTGTGTATAAAATCTGAAATGGCAAGAAAAATGTAATTCTGACACTATATTTTTGAGCATTTGACTTGGCAGTCTTGCCAAGATCATTAAGACTCTTAATGTTTTGGGGTTTTTTTATGCAAACATCTAAAGACAATGTATATATAAGTTCTTGTGAAAGGTGAAATGTCCCATTCTCCCATGCTGCCTTCATATTTCTTAATTTAGTGGGTCATTAGAAGGTTCAGCTCTTTAGTTTCATAGCACATCTTCTACCACTTGACTTAAGAGTAGATTTGTCAGCAGAAGACAGCAGCTTGCCAGATTGGCAGAGGGTTACAGAAGAGGGAAATAAAGAACTGAGGAGGAGTGAAAATTTTTGCATTTTGCATATGTTAATTAATTGGATCGGTAATCTTAGGTTCTTAAATAGCAAATGTAAATTCTCTGGAGAGGTGTGCTCTAAGGTTTACCTCCTGAAACTCGTTTGTCTTCTGCTTAGTCCTTTTCATTTCCTTTATACCCTCCTCTTCTGCTTTTCCAGTCTCATATGCCTTAACTGACTTCTGCATCCTCAGACTACCTCCTCCTCAGTTTCTTCAGTAACAGCAATGATGCTCCATTAGCATCTACCTCCCCTGATTTTGCACTTCCTTCCCTGTGTATCTCTTACCCTTCTCTTCTCTGTCTCCCCTTCTTTCACTGTCCCTCTGCCCTGCTACCCTCCACCATTTAGGTCTTGATCTTAATGGTTTTTTTCCTCAAGGCTCATCTTTTCTTCATCCATCTTGCATCATTGGAGAATACAATTTCTTCTTTTATTCTCCTTCTTTCTATCTGAGGCTGCTTCTTCCTTCTCATCCCACTGTCCACAGGCTCCTGGCCATAGCCACTATCAGCAGCACAGAGCAGACATTGCAGGGTTTGTCCTGCTCAGAACTGCTCCAACAGGTGGGTGAGATTGGAGAAATGCGTTTGAGGATAATAATGTGGGAGCTGAATACCACATCTGAGCTCTGAAGGGGTGACAATAATCAATGTACATGAACTCTCCTGTGAATTTACTGATGAGCTCTAAACAGGTACCAGGGAGAAAAGAATAAACAGAAATGTTCATTCCTCTGCTATGTATGTGTACATTTTCTCAGAAGATGGCAAAAAGCATACCCCTTAGCACAGAATCACTACTGTGTCAAATCTTACATCCCTGCTTCAAATACTGACTCTAAAATATTCTCGGAAAAGAGTATGGTTGGGGTTTTTCTATCTACATATGAGCAAAATTTTTTTTTTTTTTACTAAGTTTTGAGAAACAGCTGACTCATCCTTACTGAATGTTCCCAAAACTTGTGCCTGAGGTAGGCACTAAGCATAGATTTCTTCCTCATTACTTATATTGGCAAAGGTAGAAGTAGAATACAAAATATTTTTATTGAACAACTTTAATAACTTTCAAAATAGGCTGTTGCTACCTGAACCATAAGTTACTGAATAAAAAAAATAGAGAAAAAGAAAGAAATTCGTATGACATTTAAGGCTAGAAAGTCTGAGAAAATTCTTTGCTTGAAAACGTGTGACATTTTCTGATAGTAAAGAAAAGCATGTTGTAGCTGCTTCCCACTAGACAAGAAAAAAAACATTTTAGGTTGAGGCTTTTTCTTTCCTCTACTGGGAATTCTGTCGGTGTTGGTTTGGAAACAGGTAGCGGGTGCCATTGCCAAGTCATGGCCCACAGAGGAACCTTTCCAATTTTTTTTTCATGAACTGTCAGAAATTGCATTACTTGGTCCAAGACTGAAGAATAGTTGCATTCTTTTTGAAGACAAAAAATACTGTATCTCCAGTGTATATATCTATATATATATATATTTACACATGAGTGCAGAATTTCATGTTTACATAAAACCAGTGTTAAGCTTACATCACCTTAGAACTAGGTTGTACCGTTAACTGTATGAAACCCAAAGGATTCATTCTGTGTATTTTTCAAAAGGCATAAGAAATCAGGCAGAGTATGAATGGTAAATGTTAACGTGCTGTACCTCTGTATCCCTCTTTTGACAGCAACCAGTGCAAAGCTAACTGCACATGTAATCTGTGGCAAGGAGCACTGGGAGACAGCTAAAGGGCAGTGACAATGTCTTTAAACTGGCGGACGCTTCCTACTCAACTCGGAGTTTTTAAAGTGAACTGCAAAGGACTCGCATGCCTCTTGGTCTTCACCGTGAGTGTTTGTGGCAGTGCCCCGGGGATGTGTCCAGCAGCCTGCATCTGTGCCAGTGATATCGTAAGCTGCACAAATAAGAACCTCACTCGAGTGCCAGGAAATCTTTATAAGTGTATGAAAAGGCTGGATCTGAGTTATAACAGAATTGGGATTTTGGAGCCTGAATGGGTCCCAGTGCTGTCTGAGAAACTGAACACTTTAATAGTCAATCATAATAGCATTAGCAGCATTAGCACTGGAAGCTTTTCCACAACTCCGAATCTGAAGTATCTAGACTTGTCATCTAACAGCCTGAAAACACTGGGCAGCCCTGTGTTTCAGGAGCTAAAGGCGCTGGAGGTTCTCCTGCTGTACAACAATCAAATAACACAGATTGACTCTTTAGCCTTTGGAGGATTGTACAAATTACAGAAACTGTACCTAAGCTACAACTTGGTCTCGCATTTCCCACTGGACTTATACGTTGGAAAACATAAACTGACAGACCTTGTGCTGCTGGACATTTCCTTTAATCACATCCAGACGATGCCTATTCAGCGCCTGAGTTCAGTGCCAGCCAAACAACTTAGTGGAATTTATCTTCATGGCAACCCATTCTATTGTGACTGTGTCCTGTACTCCATGCTAATCTTCTGGTATCAAAGGCACTTCAGCTCTGTGGTGGACTTCAAAAATGAGTACAGCTGCTTGTTGCAGTCAGACCCAAGAGGTCAAAATAAACTGCCTTTACTGCACGACAATGTTATGAATTGCTCTGAAAGTACTGTCAACAGCTCTTTCCAAGCCTTTGGGTTTATTCATGATGCCCAGGTTGGAGACAGGCTGATTGTACACTGTGACAGCAGAATCAGTGATACGGGCACACAGTTCGTGTGGGTTAGTCCAGACAATACATTGCTGGAGCCAGACAGGGAGACGGATAACTTCAAAGTGTTTCCTAATGGCAGCCTGGAGATAACAGAAGCCCAGCTAGAGAACTCAGGCCTGTATTCCTGCATTGCGATAAATAAGAAAAGACTATTAAATGAAACCATAGAAGTCAGAATAAATGTCAGCAATTTCACAGTGAACAGGTCCCACGCTCATGAAGCATTTAATACAGCTTTTACCACCCTTGCTGCCTGTGTGGCCAGTATTATTTTAGTACTGCTGTATCTCTATCTGACCCCCTGTCCATGTCAATGTAAGGCAAAAAAGAAGAAGAGGAAGCTGAACCAAAGCAGTGCCCACTCATCCATACTGAATTCTGCACTGCCGCAAGAGCTGCCAGCCGACGAGAAGAAGGCTAGCACTGGTAAACGGGTGGTTTTCCTGGAACCCGTGCACGAACCAAAACAGAGTCAGAATGGGAAAGTAAAACTGTTTCCTAATGACAGTGTCATTACAGAGAGTATCTTAAAAACTACTCGAACAAAATCTGACTCTGACTCTGTCAACTCTGTGTTCTCAGATACACCTTTCATGCCGCCAGCGTAGTTTGCTGCCTGTGTTTGTATCGTGCAGTTCCATTTCTGAATACCTCCTTTGCCTGTAGCAACCATCAGGACAAACAAATAAAAAGAGATAAAATGTTTTAAAAAAGGTATGTTTTGTCAGTCCTTGAACTGCGTCTTCTCTCTGTGCAGGCCATGCAACAGTGATATCTCATTTGGGAAAAGCAAAGAGCTTGTCATTATTTTGAATGTTTTTAATGCAAGCTTAGCCTTAGTTTTACTCTCTGGTCCATACACAGCAATTTCTCATGCATGTTTAGAGACACTTTCAGTGCATATAGCTGACTGCAGAGGCAGAGGCTGACCCCTATGCAACACCAAGTCATGCTGATAACTCAGCTCTTCTGAAGTGTGCGCAGAAGCAAACTCTCATGGCTAAGGAGAAAAATGTCCAGACTTTCTGCAATTCCTTTCACAGGCTCATAAAATCTTTACATATAATCACTAGGGGAAAAAAGTCATGATTTTTCTTGGAACGCCTGGCACAAAAGGATTAAATTTGCCACCAAATTTACCCTAGTAGCACTGGGTAAACGTTTGTGGCCTTCAGCCAATAATATATTTGCAAATAATTTCTTGAAAATATTAAATGAAGGGCCTTGTAATCATTTTACTCAAAACTTAGTAATGAGATTACTTGCAAAACATGCTTGTATTTGTTTATAAATACTTCATGTGATGAAAACAGGTAAAAGTTAACATGCTACCTTTGCAGTTGCCTTAGTCAAGAAATGGTAGTTGTCAGACATGAGGACTTACACAATCAGCAGTCACTAATTAAGCTGTGATAACCCGATTGATTATAACCAGCTGTCTTAACCTCCACTGCTCACTGTATGCTTGGCATCACATGTGGCAAAAAAATCTGCCACCATCACCAGGGCTCCTGCTTCATCTTAGGGGTGAGTGGCTTCTCTTCAAAGATGATTGTGAAATCAGGGAAATATTTTAATTCATTACTTCAGTGGCACATGGTTTCTGCAGCCTTATTAAATTTGCTTCCTGAAGTTTTTGCTTAAAAGAGGAAATGCAGTATTTGGACAAACCATGAAAATATAAAAGACTTTATACACTGTAAATTCAGAAAACACTGATTTTACCTAGACCTGGCCCTTGTCTTGTATGTACTGCTTTCTTTCTTGCATGTGTCACAGTCAAAGTTTATGAGTCTGGTAAAACTGCCCTGGACTGGTCATGCAATATAAGTTGCAGGAAGCATGTTATTGTAATGAGCATACTGGCCTATTAGCTTTTTCTTTTTCTGGTCTATTAGCCTTTTCTTTTTCTGTTATATCTGCGTTTTAGTTGCTTTTTTTTTTTTTTTTGGCTTGCTTACCTTTGGGCTGGGCTGGACTTTTCCAATCTTCCTCACATTAATAGGCAGCAACTTTAAAGGAATTTTCCAAGTAATTACAACTTACCAAAGACAAGTTAATGGAGCATGTCTGTCTCATTCTATTTTGGGGGAATATACTGAAAGGGTAAAGGATAAACTAAATCAGACTCAAAGGGCTACATGGTATGGCAACTGTAATTTATTTTCGAGAAGCTTACTGTAACAGCCACTTGCCATTTTTTGTGATTTATTTTGAGAGGCATGTCAACATGCAAAAGCTTACATCTGGCTGAGCCAAAGCTACCAGCAATTGATTTGCTACAGAGAAATCCTGATGTAGCTAATTGTTTGAAGACAAGCTATGTGACAAATAGATTAGCTCAGGAAACAGTGTCTCTGTATTGTGCACAAAGTATGTGGAATTATAAAAATGCTGGAGATTTTAACTAATATATTCAAGGAAATAGAAAATGGAAATTATTTTTCTAGGTAGAGGATAATAAATATTGAGGAGAGGAAGATGACCAGAAGTTTGTGTCTTTTATTTGTACATTTATCTGTGTAAATTTAAAAATAGTTTCTGCTGTCAAGCAGGTTAGGTTCCTTTCATAAAGCTTTTCCCTCTTTCATCTGCGTGCATGCAATAACCCAAAATCTATATTTTTATGTACAAAGTATGATGGAGAAACAGTGATTGTCTTTGCCAAAATCAGGCTGGTCATCTGTCAGTGTGGCAAAGGTTTGACATTGTCTCCTTCTCAAGGATTTTTTTTTTTTAAGATTTAACTAAGCTGCCTGATTTCCTAGTATTTTACATGTATGGTTGGTGAGTGGGTAGATGTCCTCTGTGTTGTGCAAGGAGATGATCAGTGACCCAGGGCCAAAAGGCTGAAATGGTGGTGAGGCAGAGGGGGAAGCAGAGAGACAAGTACTCCGCAGACAGTTGTACAGATCACTTACAGCTCTGGGCAGATGTTATGCTCTGTTGTCGTACATGAGCTTGATTGACCCAGATTTCAGTGTTTACACAAGAGCACTGATGGTCAGTTCCAAATTGGACAGAAAAAGAAAACAGGCAGTTGTCAGTATGTCTGGGAGGCAGACACTCTTCTCCTTAGCAGCTACAGCTGAGCAGGTGCACTCCACTGCTGTTTCCAGCACAGGGCAGTGGGAGTATCACGTATCGAATTCACTGAGCATGTTAAATCTGTATGGTAGTCCTAAACAAAAAAAAGGTAGAGATCCTTCAGCCTTTCCTCCACAGGGCTGCTGCCCTGCAGCAAAAGCATGGGGATTTGTGGGATCAGAGTAATCCTGACAGATGACTAGAGAAGCTGAGCATTGATCTAAACAGCAGATATTCACTGTGACTATTAACTGTGTATTTTACTGACTCCTTCAAAGTGCTCACAGTTGACACCACAAGTATGAACAAAGTGGTAAAAAAAAAGAAAAAAGCTTTTGAAAAGAGATGGCTTTTTTGCTGCTTCTTTACGTTACCATAGCCTCATGAGTTCAGTAGGTGCAAGTTTAATGAAGATTTTTAATCATTAATGAATATTTATCATATAGCACCAACACCATAATCTGTAGCCCCAGTCCTCTCTCATCTTGGAAGGCTGTGGAAAGCCAATGCAGCTCATCAGTTCCTTTCTTTCCACTGCAATGTGAGCCCCGCCAGGGCTGTGAGCAGGGAGCCAGTGCTGCCCTCCAGCTCCATGGCCTTGCAGCATGCTGGTTGTCACATGGGCAGGAGGGGCTGCCCAGATGCCACACCTGCAGCTCCGCTGTGCTCTACTCTCCTAGAGAAGCTTTGTTGACAGGCCTGTCCTACAGCCATGTCTTTCCCATTAGCCTTTGTCCTGGATCTCCCTGTGATGTTTCCAGCAACTACAAAAAAGGTGAATGATATTTTTAATGCAGAGAGAGCACAGTTCTGTGAGGCATTGAATGCTCTGGCACCAATCCAGACACATCTTAAAATGGGTTTGCAGTAAGGCAGAGGTACCAAGCTACTGGCAGGAAGTCTATGGCTGGGCGTGGGGTCACTCACTGCCTCTGCAAGATGCCTGGAGTAAGATATTCCCCACAATGCTCTGATAACCCCAGGTGCTTTTGCTCTCCCTTGTCTTCTTTCCAGTGCCTGAGACCATGCCACACAAGGTCATAGGCAGAGCTCTAAGGTTTAGTTTACCACTGTGTCTTTTTTGGGGGCTCCTTGGAATATACATCCTCCACCACTTTAATGGTGATAAGCAGCTTTTCTCCTACTCAATGGCCTATTGCATTAGTTCCAACTGTCTCATGGATCAAAAATAAGGGTAGCATCTGCAGGCAGCTCTGGGAAATTGTGTCCTTGCCTTTGTCTGGTTCCAGTACCACACATGCCTGCAGACATCAGCTTCTGTGGAGTGTGTTGGAAACAAGTCATGTAAAGCCAGCATGAAACCTCTCAGGTCAGTCCGGAGTGCAACAACAGCAGCTGCACAACCACATCGTCCCTGTGTTCTCTACCTGTAGTGGCAGGAGACAGGTAAAGCTGCTTGCTGGTCATCTCTTCTGACCTTGATAAGATTCAGTGTCTGACTCAGACCACCTCACTAACAATGAACACGTACAGTATCTGACTACCCCTCAAACACACTGAGCAGCTGCCATCCATGCTGGAAGCTGAGGGTGAACCAAAGTGCTTTCCTGACACCAGCCTTTACCCTGCAGTTGGTTTTTTCAGCCAATACTATGTGCTTTTAGCCCAGTAGTATACCTCCTGCTTGCCAGGCAAGTGGTGCTCCAGGTTAATAATGTGTCTATCTCCTTAGCATCACTGCTTCAAAAAAATGAGATTTCTAATGACTGCTAGTTCTTGACAGTGTCAAAGAACTAACAGATTATATAGCTCATTCTTCTGAACAGCCAAAACCCTAGGGAAAAATTGTGATTAAACCAAAAACTTTAATTCCGGATTGCACAAGATGATTTCTTCCCTCTAGAGTAAATCCACCCTGTTCAGAGTGCTTTTATACCTTGTCTAAAGCTTATTCCTACACACCCCTCGTGTCTCTGAACTGGGTGAAAATAAACCAGCCTTTATGGGCCACATCATATATTGTGGTCATCTCGAAAGTAATGCAGCAATGACACTCCCCATGGACTGCAGCCACTGGCCATCCCACCCAGCACACACTTCTGTTGTCATCTTCAAGGCTGAGTCGTTGCCATTTGGCCGTGACAGGTGCAGGGACCTTTTCCAGCTTCTTCCTTCGTAGTTTTCAGTGTAAGGACTGGCTTCCTGAAGACGATTTCTGGGTGTACTGCAAAGCTGCTGTAAGGGATTACTTGAATTGATAAATTAACTACTTCCAAGTGGCTTCTAAATAGTGAGAGCTGACATTGGTAAGTAGGAGCTCAGGATATACATTCAATTTACAGATTTAGCAATTTAGATTTTACTTTGTTTTTGCTCTTTCTAGTAGATAGTACTTGAATCATTAAACATATAGAGAAAGAGAATGCATATTTAAGGACTTTTTTTCCTCTGATACTCTTTTTCCATTTGTCCAGTGGGGCTCAGGTTTGAATAAAAGGAGAAATTTGAGGTTGAGGGGGATAAGGAAAGAAGTAATTTGATCCAAAGTTCACTTGATATTTTAAAAGGCTAATATCTTAGCTCTTGTCTTCAGTGGGTACATGTTAAAAATAAAAAAAAACCCAACAAGCACTTATTACCTAATACAAATTTAATGGGTATTTTGTAGGTTCTGTATGTTAACAGAGTTCTGACAGTAATAAAGCTATGAAAATGATCCATACAGAAATCAAAGCGTAAGAGTATTATTAATAGTTGTTTCTGAACAAGGGGCATCCCAAATTTGCTGAAGTGGTCATGTCATAGAAAAAAGGACCATACATCTCTTCCTTACTTAAAAGAAATTTCTAATATTAACATTAAAGAACTGAACAGATGCAATGGAGAAAGTATTTTTCTTGTGAATTACTGGTTTAGGTTCTGATTTTGTTAGGTGGATTCTTTGCCTTGTATGAATCTATTTTCCTTTCCTTTGCAGAACAACGTAATTAACTGGAATAATATTTTCTCATTTAGTTCTCCTAATGAAGTCTACATTTAGTAGGGAAGGCAGGGAGGGTCAAGAATGATATAATCAGCTCAACATCACCGAGATGTCAGGAAAAGTTAGTTGTGGATTTAAGTATTCTTTGATCAAACAGATTATTCAGGCATAAACCTATGGGTTGTTTTAATTTAACTGATATTTTCTGTCTCATTTGAATTAATTCAAAATGGCATATTTTAGGTTTTTTTAAAGGAGAAAGACTATTCCTGCAACATCTTGCATCAACTTAACTAAATTGATATAGAAACCATCAGTGATGTGAAACAACTCCGTTAGCGTAAAGTAACTCTGGTGTATAGAGAGGCTGTCCAGTCTATATGAGTATTTCTCATGGCAGCCAGGGGTCAGCTGCATTTCCTAGGCAAGCTCGAGCCAAACTTCATTATACAGACCTTTCCTAGAGAATCAGGAAGATGTTTTCTTCAATGAGATTAGCTTAACAAACTCAGTTGCAATCGCTATTTAGACCTTACCACAGATCCCATTTTGAATTCAGTGCTTTTATTTGCACTTTTGAACTATGCATGGAACATAATAGGCTGCTGCAGCATATATTCCTGATAGGGACATCAGGAGAGGGAAAGAGCAGTTGAGGGGGAGTGAACATGTTTGTTTGAGAGCTGCATAATGTGCTACGCTGCCAATTTCTCTCCTCAAGAGTTAATGGTCCTAAAATCAAAATACTCATCAAATCCAAACAAATTTTAGACACCCTCTAGAGAGGGGGTGGAGGCTCTGATATGTGAGAGCCTCAGCAAGTGCTGCCTTTGCATAAGAAAGATGTCCTTTCACAGAAACAAAAGGATTTCTAGCACTTTCCCTGGTAGCTGAGGTGATGTTGGCAATAATAGACCACAAAATAAATTAGCTCTGATAAGCACTGCTGTTGCCTGGAGCAGCTCAATTAGCCTTTTGCCTTTGGAGCAAGGGTTTATAGCGCTAGATAGAGCCTCAGACCAGGCAACATCTGACTTTTGTCCTCTTTGCTCTTTTTACCTGACACCAGAATCAGAGAGCCACTAGATTTGTTATATGTATTTATTTTACGCGAGTATTTAGAACAAACAAAATCTTGAGCCTTTTTCCAGGCAGTCCACCACTGCCTGTAAAAACACTGGTGGAAGGGAAACAAAGCTTTTCACCACTCAGATATGTAAGTCAAGGCTGGATCCTGTTGAAGGAGGTATTTTGCAAAAGAGCAGAGGGTATACTTGCTTCTCTGACCTTGTTCTGCTAAGCAGAAGTTAATATATTTGAGCTATTGCCTGAAATAATTTCAAATCTGATTTTTTAAACTGCGTTCATGAATGCAAGTGAATGACATTTGTTGTTGCAACTGTATCAGCTGATTTGTAATTTGGGGATGAAAGAATTTTGTTTTCTCTCTTCTCCTTCCCTTTTTGTCCATAAAATGATAATGCAACTCTTTTTCAATGCATGTGTATCCCCTCCCCTTTTTATTTTCAAGCATGGATAATCAGCCCATATAATTTAAACAAAATGATCATGTTGCGGTGAATGGTCTCTGTGATCCATATTTTCTGTAGAGATGAGCCAATTTGTTGAGTATGCTGTCCTATATATCATTTCACATTTTAAAAATATATTTAGACATGCTGTTATTATTGTTAGTACATTTGTGGCATGTAATTTTTCTAAAATTTCCTTCCCATTACAGATTAAAAAAAATGCAGTAGGATGTCAGAAAACACTGCATTTACTAAAAACAGTCATTTTTGTCCTTTAACGCTGTAATGTTTTGTCTTTTAGCAGTCCTGCCTAGTAATTCACACCTAATGCGGAGTCAGAGGGCTTTCAATAGCACCTGCTTCATATCAGTTGTGAAAACACACTTCTTCCCTTCACGTAGCAAGGAAAACACTTCTAAGAGTGTGGAAGATACGTTCTCATCAGTTATTCACTAAGAATTTTATTATAGGGTTGGCAGTGTGGCTCTTGGCATTAAAATTTCATATTAAAGAAAACTAATTCTCATTAGTGCTCCGTGTGGAAAATTGCTGTTCCAAACTGCTGTTTGCTGGACTGGTTGTGATGAATTCCCAACTCAGTCATGTGCCTGTCACCTCGTCTAAGTGCCTGGGAGTGATAAGAATGCACATGGCCAGCTCTCCAGCACGGCCAGACCCTGTTCCTTTTATATTCAGCTGGGAGAATTGTTGGAAAGCATGCCAGAAGAATCAGTGTGCTGTGTACTTGGCACATTCATGGTGATTTATAATTGCTTCATAATAAAGTGATAGAAGGAAGTTTTAAAATTCTCATCATTATGATGCATAAAAATGTTATAAAGCTGTTCTGTCATTATTATGTCATTTTCATATTCTTCAAAAATATCAGTAAACCTCTCACTATCCAGTATATACAACAGTATCCAGTTAGGCCTATACAAGATACCATGGGCACTGGTAATAAGTCAAGAGTTACGGAGACATTTCCTGAAGCTCTGCTACAGATTCTGCTCAGTAAGGCATAACTTGTAAAATTTATGCTCATCTACTACAAGGAATTGAGGACTACACTAGCTTTCATTATCTGTGTGGCTATGTCACCTGCTGTATTATGCAGGGTGCATTTCACAGTGATGACGTGTGTGAGAGGGCCCCTCTTTCTTATCAAAACTGTTCAAAAGCAGAGTGAAGACTAGGCCTCAGAGGAGTGCTGTTTTCTTACTGCCCAGAAGCAATGAGCTTCTTTTGTGGAGAGCGCAGGCTGCAATTTTTTAAAGATAGAAACATTGCAGTGGGAAAATTTTGCCAGAAGAAGAATACTACCCTTTGAATTAAAGGTGGTAAAATAATGTTCAGAAGTCAAAAGTGAAAAACAAAAGCAGTACCTGAACCTCTCTAGGGGCTCAGGCTTTTGAAAATATATTAAAATTTTATACTGTCTTAGTAATTTTCTCCTGCATAGAGAACTGTTGTCTTAATAAGGCAGGTGCAGATCATTCATCCCACAAATAAGACCTTACACGTGGACAGAAAAGTACTTTCTGGTTATCTTTAACTGTCACCACATCATGAGTTCAAGCCACATTGCTCACAGTAGCTAGACCATGTTAATATTTATCCATGGTTTCCCTAAGAGGCAGTGGATAACTGGACTGATTTCTAAGAGTGGCAGAGGACTAGTGACCTGGAAATTTCTATAAATTTTTGTGGTTTTGAATAGATTCTCTTACTGTCTCCAAGCCATCACTTGTAAGATGCTGAAATGTTGTCACTGAAGTAGGAGCATTTAGGATTTTTATTTTTCCTCTGCAGAAAATGAAGTAACTAACTTAATTGTGCCCTAAAGACAGAATGTAACATTTTCTTCTTTAGAGATGTATTTGCAATAGGGTATGTGTACTGCTGTCAGCTTTGCCAATTAATATTTCACCCTTGTAGTGGGAGGAGAAGAACTGACACAATAAGAGGGGAAAATGCATGTGTATCTCTGGAGACTAAATATAAAAGATGACAGTTGCTCTATATGGTTTCCTAAACAGCCAGTATGGGAAACTGTGTTGTCATGGAGGGCAGAAGAAACACAGCTCTTTTAGACCAACTGCATGCTGTCAACAGAATGTACAGATGCCACATTTCAGGTATTCCAATACACTCATATAGAGCAAAGTAGGATTAGCCTTATCTTTCTGATAAGGAGTGCTTCTCTTTCCCAGAGCATATGAGAGGAGTTTGACCAGGCTTATAGGCCTTAAAAAAGGAGCTTAAAGTATGTCTAGGAAGCTGTAAGGTACTGTTCATGATTACTGATAACCACTGTGGAATACTGTGTTAATGGTCTTTTGGTAATATCTGCTTTAAAATCGGACTCTGAGCATCTTGTGGAGCTTAGTTCATTAGTAGCTGCAAAACATTTTGATTTCTGGGGACAGGAAGCGTTACAGTAGCCTTACAGTATAGTATGTTGGGATCTTTCCATGCCTTGGATGCTTTTTGAATGTTTCTGTGAAGGGCAGTAAGCATGCATTGCACTTCAGGGAGCAAATACGTTCACAGGTGGGTATTTATTAATGTACAGTGTCTGTGTTTTCAAGGAGATCATTACATTCTTGCTATGACTATTGCATTTTAACACAAGAACTTCCATACTGTAGCCTGCTGCCATCTACTTAGGTTGAAGAGAGATCTTTTCCTCCAGAAAAGGAGGCTTAGAGCTTCAGAAAGCCTTTCTCTCTGCACTGACCACACAGGAAAATGGAAGACTAATATCCTTGAGTATACATTAGCATGCAGGAATGTTGCCATAATGGACCATTTAGGTCTAGCTCTCTGAATTGTTTCAAAAGGCCATGCTCTTAGTTGTGACAAGTGCTTTTTCTGTGATATTCACACTGAATGACTCTCCAAAAACTGACATACGAAGCCAGTCCTTGAAGTTGAGCTGTGTGCTGTAGTAGCCAGAAAGGAGCTTTACTGATCAGTGAAGATTGGATGCCAGCTGACCTTTCCAGCTGCCAGAGAAATGCTGATTTTGGCTGTATGGAGTTGAAGCCTCTTATTGCTGAGAAAAGTTGTCATCACTGACTGCTCCATGGAGTAGCACTGGCATATTCCTGACATTAATCCACTGACACAACTAGAGTGTAGGCTTTGCTTTCCGTCAACTGTACTCCCTTATTTGAATAATAGCAGCATCTGGAAGTTTTTCTGGAGGTTTCTTTACATTTTGATTTTATTTAGTTTCTACACAAATTCATGAGTTTAAGCCAGACTTAACTACACTGTCCCTATGCAACCTCTTTTTCCTTTATTTCCTTCTCTCTCTGCCTCGTGGGCATTACTCATAACCACAATGAGGCTGTGATGTGCACATGTCAAGAGGTCTAAGGAGGCCTTTTGCCCCTGAGGAGTCCCTGCAAAGGTGAATAATATCTAGGTATGATATGACAACGTAAGACACGTCAATTTATGACAGAATTTAAAACTGACTTTTGATATTCAAAGCAGGGTTTCTTGAATGTTTCAAAAATCCTCTGAGACTGTCAGTAATCTTTACATGAACAATATATATAAATATACTGTGTCTGTGAGCAATTTTAAGTTTTGCAGCTGAAGCATAAAGGCACTTCAGTGTTCTATCATTGTTTCCAATTTAAGAATCTCAGTAACAAAACCCTCTAATTTAGTCACCCACAAACCAGCAATCACCACTTCAGTGAGGTTGTTAAAGCTAGAAGTGAGCTAAATTTTAGAAGAAAGCACAATGAGAGAAGCCTAGTGATCAGTAAAAAGAAGTGTGACTTGAGTTTCTGAAATACTTAATCTACGAAATAAAGCACATCAGGAATTGTGGAAGGAGCTACGTCAAATGTACAGTGACAAACTTACAGGAGATAACTTAAAATATTAGGAGCAAAGTGCATTGCAATTGCATCAAGACCTTCCTAAGAACCTAAAATCAAAGGGAGTCATACAAAAAGTAGAAATAAGGAACATAATTAGATACGCATTTAATAGGAATGGAGAAAGTTCAGAGGGTAAGATGTTAACATTATTTTGGAACATAAAGGTAGCAAAATTATGCAAGGTAAAGTAAGAGAAGCAAAAGAAGGGCAAAGTAAAGGTTCATAACCTAACAGGCAATTCACAGAGTACTGAAGTGTTCACTGTCTTCACATAAAAAGATTAATTTCCGATCAGATACTTAACCACATTAAATTAAATGTGAAAATAGGAGCATGACCAGAATAGTGATAAATTAAGTTAAAAAATGTATGGATAAGTTAAGTGTAATTGAAGCCATCAGGTCCTGATGACATTCAACTTCACTTCTTTAAAGAAATACGAAAAAAATCTCTGAAATGTGCTGTTATCTTTGAAAACTCGCAAAAGATGGGCAGATCCCATGCAAGACAACCAAATTCAGTACCTACGTTTAAAAAAGAACCAAACCAACTGCAAACAGAGAATTATAGATTATGCAGTGCAACAGCAGTTCCTGGAATTATTTTGGAAGAGGTGGTTAGGTAATCAATTCATAAGTGCCTGGAGTGTATTAAAATGGTAAAAACAGCTGACAGATTTGACAAGAATGAATCAGATTGACCCTGTTCACTGCTGACAAGTTAACTGGCCTTGGCTGAATAATAAGGACAGCCTTTTGGCCACAAGGACAGTGAAACAATGGGGGAGACTATTGACTAACACTATTGCAGCTTTTTCTTTCCTTCTTGTGCTAGAGGACTTTCAAAAACAAGTTAGGCACACAATTTCTGTGAAGGTTATAGGCATCTTTGATCTGTCTTCAGTGTAGGGTATTGCACTAGGAGAGCTGCAAGATCCTTTCCAGGCCTGTAGTGTTACATCACCAGTGTTTGTTTAGGTCCCCTTTGCCCCATGACTTGCATGATGTGTTTTCTGCTCTGAATGCAGGTTACTGAAGATTCTCTGGGATTGCATACAAACTCTTTCATCCAAAGTGATCTGAAATTGAAATTGTTCATGCGTGCTTCATTTTCCTTGGGAAACTTTAGCAGAAAACAAGCACTCATTTTCCCCAGAGGTTTGTCTTGACTTTGCTCCTTAAGTTTATACAAATAGTATTCTGAAATCTGCTCTTTCTCAATAGTGCCTCTGAAATAAATGTCATAAACAGGATGACTGATTAATTTGTTGGGGGACAAACTGTGGTCACTCCATTGCAGAACTGAATGTAATTTTTTCCTGAAACTGCCTCGCACTAAACATGAGCATGTTGGGAAAATCCTGGGCCATGCTATTGCTTTTGAAGCAGCTCCAGAGTGTCATTTGGACTCACTTTTCAAATATTTCCAGGTCACTGAACCACAATATTGCCTTAGCTGTAAATGCTGATCATTCAAGATGAGTCTTTCTGTTTCACGGTTTCTACCAGTGCAGGCAGGTTTAACTTGGCCTTGGAGTACAGAGATACATTCCTGGGAGCTTGTAGGCTAAAGTTTGCTTTGCAGTAAACAGTCCAGCATGAAAGAGAGATGTGGTCAGTGGGATTGCTGCCAGGATTTACTATGACTCAGCAGGAGGAAACTGTACAATCTGGGTTGGACTTCTGAAAATGAGAGAGGTCTGTTTCCCCTCTCCAAATGTGGGCCTGACACTGCAGAGTGCCCCAAAATGGAACTAAATTACTCCTCCCCACTCCCCTGAATTTGTGAGAGTGTAACAAGTTTTGAAAGACAATGTCGTCTTTCACTGTGTCTTACACATCTCATTTGACTGTCTTATTATTTAATGGTGTTACAGGTATGCAATATTTCAGGTAGTAAAATACTTCATCCCCAAATGGTAGGCAATCCTCATGCATTTCCAGTAGTACATCCTCTAAAAGGAAACATTAGTCTACTGAGTGAGCAAGGTAGAGTCACTCCACTACAGCATCTCCTTACTACATTTTCTGCCTGGTTTTTTTATGATACAGCTTCTTTAGGAAAAAAGGGAAGATACTAAAATATCATTAATAAGTGGAATATATAAGTGTTCAGACCCAGTGAAAGTATATTTTGCTGATCATATATTAATAAAACCAGAATTAGAGTCTGAACAAGCTTGTGATATTAAACACATCTTTAAAAACTGTTGTTTCATTAAAAAAAATGAGATTTTACTAAAAACTAATTGGCAAATTTCTTTTTAAAGTGGGAGCTCTTAATACAAGGTATATGTTAGCCTCACACAGATTTAGGCTTGATTGTGCTCTTTCAGATGGTTGCATCAGAGCATCAGAATAAACTATTAATAAAATTACAATAAACTAAATTGAGAGCAGAACTAGGGCCTTTAATATAGTCAGTAACCTCTTGAGATCCCAACAGCAAAGCAACAAGATGGAACTTTGCACAACTAGTAATATCCTTAATTTTTAGCCCAAGTATGAAATCTGACTGAGAAATTTTGGATTTCCCACATTATTTTTTTCCTATTAAACTTCAGTATTCTGGACACATTCAGCCATCAGAAGCATGAGACTGGGCTCCTAAATAATTTATTTCATGTACTTGATGGAATAAAAATAAATAGATAAGTCTTAACAGTGTTTAGCTGAACAATTTCTTTTTATGTAACAGGATGTTTTCCATCCTTTAGGTTATGGACACTTGGCACTTGTGAGACTCTCAGATACCTTTGCAGGGAGCTGTGTGGGAGAACTGTAGATGATAAAGTCAGCTCTGGAGAGCACAAAATAGTGCCAGCTAAGTGGACAGTACTTTGGTCTAGGCTTCTCTTTTGACTCACACTGGAACTAACTGTATTTTAAGCAAGGAATGAGCCTTTATACTGAGAGTATCCTATATCTTGAGGTTATCTGTGTGTCTTCAAGCAAAGTTACTGAGTTCACCTATGTCTTGATGTTCCACAGATAAAATGGGACTCTGCCTCAGTGTTTTCTGCATGTGGCCCTTGCTGCATATCTTCTTACCCCAGGTGTAGAAACAGAGATCTGGAATAGCTGCTTCCTGGTGTCAGGTAGATGTCTGGGAGGTTCGGCTCTAGATAAACTTTCAATTTTCTGTACATTTTGTAAAGAATTTTTTTTTTAATAATCAGGTTCAGCAGTTTCTTTTGAGAATATGATGCTATTGCAGAAAAGGGCAACAGTTTGCTCAGGTTAAACATGATGCCAGTCGTGGATCCCATTTGCATCAGTAAAGTCAAATCAATTCATTTCAGGTCAAGCAGGTTTAACTGAGATCAGACTCAGCCCTTCATAAGGAATCCTAATTGTGACCTTCCAGTACCCAGAGGGAGCCTGTGAGAAGGATGGAGAGAGACCTTTCCCAAGAGCATGGAGTGACAGGACAAGGGGGAGTGGCTTCAAACTCAGAGTAGATTTGGATTAGATATTAGGGAGAAATTCTTCGCTATGAGGGCAGCTAGACACTGGAACAAGTTGCCCAGAGAAGCTGTGGATGCCCCCTCCCTGGAAGTGTTCAAGGCCAGGCTGGGTGGGCCTCTGCACTACCTGGTCTTGTAAAAGGTGTTACTGCCCGTGGTAGGGAGGTTGGAACTAGATGATCTTTAAGGTCCCTTCTAACTCAGGCCATTCAATGATTTTATGATTATATGACAGCCCATGTTCCTGAGGCTGAAAGTCACCTACATTTATGCATATTGGATGCATCTTTCAGACAGAGAACTCGTACTGTGAGAGATGTTTTGCTTCACTGAGCAGCATTTCACAAAATATTCCAACTGCCTCTCATATTTTCCAGATGCAATTTCCATTCGATTATCTTTTCTCCTACACATTATTCTGAAAGAGTTACACAAGGAAAGAAATCTCATCACAATGAAAAAACTACTTGTGATCAATATGTGTGCACTGATTAAGTTCCCTGTGGAGTCCTCAACTCCGTGTCATTCCTCTGAGCACTAGATTTTGCCTGTATATCTCTGATGTAGCCAAGATGTGTAAAAATTAATGTAAGCTGACAACTTGTTATTAGTTACATGTCTGAAGAGTCTCAAGTGGATTGGCTGTTCCTCCCCAAGTCAGTTGTGTCTGAGCCTTGCTAACTGACTCTAATCTTCCTGGTGTGTGTACTAGCATATTAAGGGGCAAATGGTGGCTAGAGCTAGGGCTTTTGAGCCATATCATGCCAAAACAATTTTCATTAAAGCCACCTGCTATCATTATATTTCCTCAAGCCCAAATCCTTATATAATAATAAATGTATTTCAGAGGCAGTCCCAATGCTCTGCTCTGTTCAGTGGCTGTCAGAGCTTTTGCTGTGAGCTGGAAGGATGTGAATGCTGGCTTCTTGTGCAAGAAACAGGGCAGCCCACAGCTCTTGAGTGCCCAGAAAGAGATGGGGCACATCACTCTCCCACCAGCCATCAAGTGGACACAGAGGAGGGGCCGGGAGAAGGGAAAGAGAAAGGCTGGAGGCAAGAGGTAGAAATGTGAAAAGGAATGAGAGCAAAAAAGGTAATTAGAGAGGCCATTGCTCAGGTGTGAGCTAAGCCATCCCCATGGCACAGGAAGCTCCAGGGAAGCTGGTTGAGGTGCCTGAAAGCATGCTGGAGCTTGGGTGGTGTTTTGCTGCACCAGCTCCAAAAGGAGCCAATCTCATGTTGTTTGGATGCACTGTGCAAGAGTTTATACAGTTGTTATAAGCTATTTTGATTTAAGATCATTTTACTGTGATAATTTGAAAATATATAACATTGCATAGAAGGAAATATGTATTTCATGCTACATTTAAGCATACAGCAAACTGAAATGAAAATAAATAAAACCAAAAATCTGTATTTCTGCGTAGCCAGCATAAAACATTTTTGGTACTACCATGGCCGTTTTATTGTTGCAGTTTTTTCCTGTTGCAATTTATTCAGCTTTTGATACATTCTTGGTAAAGATCTGTTCTTTGGCGTATTTCCAAAAGAAAATTATTCTCTAGAAAATCCTTCAGTCACCTTTATTAAAGGTAGCCTCTGGTAACCACCATCAAACCATTATAGCTAAAATAAAACACATTCTCAGAGGAGTAAATCTGAAGCTGTGAGGGATATGGAATAAAATTAAATGTTTAATGATGATGATTTCATCTCTAACTCCTCAGGGAGAAAAAAAGCTGAGTAAAAGACCCATGTGTGGGAAGAAGTGGAGGGAAGGTGAATAAATAAACCAGAAGAAAAAATGTAGGGCAATTATTTTGTATAAAGCAAGTCTTTTAATTACCATGTTGAATTATGTTAAGATATTTCTTTATTATAATCAGAAGACTTTAGTAAATAAAATAAAAACAGGACATAAAGAGAAAACATTTCTGGGAGCACTTGTATAGTATGGAATAGAAATGGGAGCAGGTGCCCACAGTATTTATATACTTCAAGCATAACCCAGTTTAGTTTTAAGGACTGATATTGTCTATATATTTCCATGGGAATGCTTGTACCTGTGACATTGGAGTACTTGAGACCTCCTTAAAAATTTATGGGGTTAAAATATTCCAATCTTTTCCTCTCACCATGGGCTAATTTTATACTCCATTCCAGAAAATAAAAATACCTGGCAAGACCTGGTGTTTTGAGCACAAGCAACAGCAGTGAGCAAGTAACTTCTGGCCTGGAGTTGAAGAGCCACAAGGTTATATCTGTCTGTACATAGGCATTCCCCAATATTATCCATGCATCTTCAGTATGACAATCTGGGATAAAGTACACCAAATTAGTCTCTGTATCCTTTCTTTAAAAGCACCTCACATTTTCCTAAGATTCTGAGGATATCTGTGAAATGGAGAAATTTTTCTGTGTGTCCTTTGTCTTATTTTCTCTCTTGCAGACAAACTTTTAGTAAGTTATATACTCAGTCCATGAAGATACAGACTGACTGAGATTTCAGAACAGGCTGAGTTACAAGTGTGTAAACCTAGAGTGACAGCTGCACAGTCAGTGATGTTCCTTTAGTTTCAGGCTGGTTCAGCTGAGAACAGATTCCAGCCAAACTGACATTTATGTGCACAGAAAATGTAGGTCTCCTTCCAAAGACCTGCCACTGCATGTATGAGGGATGTGTGAGCATGAGGCAGAATTCCTGCAGGATTCCTCTACATCACAGATTGTCAGGTATTCAAACAGTTAATTTATGACTAATTTCTGTGGCTACACTGTGATGCCATGAGTGGAGAACATATGGTTTACAAAATACTGTCTCCTCTGAGCCACATCACTGTAATTTCAGCTAAGGTCAAATTTTACAGATTAGGTATAACCCTTCTAGAGTCTGCCTTATGTGTCTTGAGATCTGGAATTTAAAAATAAATCAGCTTATCTTAGCCCCTAAAAACATATATCCTTTCAAAGAATGTAAGCCATGTGCACAGGATGGAGAACCATGTTCTGGGATGTGGTTATTTAGAAAGGTTTCGAGGTTCATGGGAGAAAATCAATCATACTGAGGCATGAGTGACTGGGCATTGTCCAAAGCACTGTGCTGTCATAATCCTTACAAATTCAAATGGGAAACCCAAGTAGGAGCAGGACAGTAGGTTCCTTTGAGCCAAGAGTGTCCACTTTCTGGTCACTCATCCACATCTGTCCACTCATTGAGAGGAGCGTTGAGAAACTCTGAAGAATTCAATTGAGAATAACAGATTATAGAAGAGAGGGAAGGAAAGGGAAAAATCATTTAGGAAAATATTTAAAGTCTGTTCCCAGCAGCTTAGTGTGCTTAATTTGTTGAAACCAAGGTTAGGAATGTCATGAGCACATCTCAGAGAAGAATTTATTCCACCTGATCTTAGCTGATCTAGTGTCACCTAGTGTAAGTCACCTCTTCCAGGCCTCTTGTGTAACTGAAGGAAAGTGTCATCACCCCAGGATGCTTTTCCTCCAGCAGAAAACAAATGTCCCAAACAACCTGGATAAATCATTATCTGTCTCCATGGGCCACAAGGGGAAAGTAAATGATTTATTCAGACTAGACACCTGATACTGAGACAAGTGAATTAAAAAGAGATAAATCCCCACATACACTGCATGGGAACAAAGCTATGCAGTAGCTTACTGGAGCAGGCCAGGGTTTAATGAGATCTATCAGCTAAAAGTTGAAGATAGACTAATTCAAGCTATAAATAAAGCAAAGGGCTTTAAAAACAGTCTAAACACAAATATCAGCTGTATTGATTTACTAGAAAATGCAGCAGATCCTTCATGACTGTTCATTTTAAACACAAGATTTGTTGTTTTTTTCCATAAAATGCTTTAGCTCAAAAATGTAATTTCATATGAGTCTCCCATTAGTTTAGTAGTGAGATTCAACTACCCTGAGGTAGGGATCTAAATGTAATTCATTTACAGCTCAAATCAGCACCTCAGGCTGAGGTGCTTTCCTTAAAAAAAATAAGCACCTTCAGAGGGTACTGTGTTCAATCCTAAAAACAGGGCAGAGAAATTGTTTACCAGCAACACCTGTTTCCTTCCACTGTTTCTAAAGTGTGAGCTGGGCAATTCACATTGATATGGGACATCGAACTTCTATCTAAGTGAGATGATTTTCATACTGGATGGTTTCTCCTGGTCTGACAGCTCATGAAACTCTGACCAAAGTGATAGGCAGTGCTGTCACATCCAGTCATAGTTTGTACATATTCCTTCTCACTCATGCAGATCTTGTCATAAAACAGAATTCCCTCAATTTCCCTTATGCATATAATTTTCTTTCAATGCTCTTATATTTATGTGTTGACTATTGAAATACAATTATGTTGAGTTACATGACCATGTGGGAACAGCAATATTTTATTCATTGATTTGATTCCAATGCCCATTCTAAGCGAGATTAATTTATTTCCAGGTTTTTTTATGGAAAACAGAAAAAACTAAGCTATTCCCAGTTTTCTACTCTAGAAAGTCCAGTAAAGCAGGATAATCAGGACATTTTTATTAGTGCATCCTCAGCTGCAAGAGTTCATTTGAAGAATCATCAGGCCTCTGTCATAATAGCATAAGGACAAAATAATGGTCATTTATTCCCAGCCCAGCGTTAGAAAAGTATTTGTTCCACTATCCTGAATAATTTTAAAAGGAGGACATGTGAAAACAATGCTCTTCCTATCCTAGGCCTTGTCCTCTACTGTTCAGCCCTTTGTTTAGAGGGAATCTAAAATACCACTGCGTGGTTATATCTCACCTTAATGCATGCAGACAAAATTTCTCTCTCCACTCTCCATGTAAATGGAGACATTTCACAGACATTTTTAGAGGCACAAAACAACCTCAAAACGCCATCTTGTACAAAAGAAAGGCACTGATAGCAGATGTTTCTTCTGACTCTTGACTGATAAGAATATGACTCTTTCTGAAGTCTCCAAATTGCCCTTCATTAAATGCAAAAAGTGGTTTCAGAGTTCTCCTTCTTGCAGGCTTTGAGTTCATGCATTGGATCAGTTGCAAAGGTGACAGTGAAAAGCTGCAAACTATCCCCCAGGATCAGCACCACTCTGTCTTTCCTGCAGAGATCCTCTGAGAGAACGATTGTGTTTTGCAGAGAGAGGCAGCACAGTCTGTGCAGAAGAACCACATTTATCCCTCTGCTGAAGTGCTTTATGCATCTGCAGTGCTGGGACCAGATTTGCCTCTGCATGCCAATTTTTCAAAAGAAAAGCCTTGCCTTTTCCAGATTAGTGGTGAAATATGTTTCAGCAAATCAGCCAGACAAGCAGATCAGATACGCTTCCATCTGTACTGAGCCTGGACATAAACCTTAAAAAAATCCTCCTTCACAAAAATTTCTGTGACAAATTATAACATCTATTCACCATTGAGACAAGAAACCCTAAATATGGGAAGAACATGGTTAAATGTACCTTGAGAAAATTAGTGATAAGCATCACAAATTTGTGAGCAGATCAACACACGAGTTGAGGGCACCATGTTTTTGGGGCCATAGGATGCTTGTGCTCTGTGGAACAACTTGCAGCAACAAGGCCATGTAAATTGACTCTGCTGGCCCTGTTTCCTGATGGGGACACTTGCAGGTTCCAAAATGCAGAAGCTGAGCAATAGAGAAGGAGAGAAGCATACCTACAGTGAAATTCAGCAGAAAACCCCAGCCATGTCATTAGCTGGTGTCTACATCTGAACTGGTCATCTAGATTTCTGTGATAGCTGGTGAACAGAAGCATTTGCCCGAGACGAGTTACATGCCCTTCGTGGTTCTGCTGACTGTGAAGCACGTCCCTACGACTAGCTCAGGTATGGACTCCTGTGAAACCTATCCCAGAAAAATTGTCTGACAGTGCAAAGCCGCTGGGGCACAAAATTACCTGTGATAGAAGCATCAGCCCCATCTTCTGTTCTGTGTGCACGATTGTGGCTGAAGCACGCTGTGTGGCCTCTTCACAGGTGGAAGAGAAGGTTTAATCCTGCTCAACAGATGTTCCTCCCTGATTTGAGGCTTCTCCACAGGATCAGACTTCGCAGTGAACTCTTATGGGGGTACAGTCAGTCATAATCATACAGTGCTAGAGGGAAATGCTTACAATAAAAACCACAGATGTTCATCACAAAATATGGCTTCATCAACCACAACATACTACAAAAATATACAAGGTCTTTAAATTGCAGAAAAGCTTAGGTATCTCTGAGCCACTGAAGGAAAGTTCTCTTGGTAGAGAATATTCCAAACTATATAACCTGTGAAGTCTCCACATTTACCTAAACTTGACATTTCTGCTTCTTTTCTTTGTGTTCTTTTTGCACAAAGCAGGCAGCTGACAAAAATGTCACCTCCTTTCAGTTGCTGTGAGAGTCTGGGGAAATACATGCACGTGGAACTGGTTTACTGTTCTCTAAATTACAACAATAACATTATATTATTTTGTGTGTGTGAAAAAGAATTAATCTATCAAGAGCGAGACCAGAAGGGAACAAACTTCTTGGATGCACAAAATCCCACATTTGGGTTATCTCAAAGCCAAGTATATCTGAAACAATTCTCCAGAAGAACAGAATCAAATGAGGAGGAATAAAGTGTTATTGGCTCAAGAAGTCTTATCCATGAGTAATATGAAACTTGCTTTTAAACTAGTACTATAAAATTCATGATGACTTTCTTTCAAGGAAAGTAACAGAAAACAATTTCGTGTTTTTAAGTGAAATTCACACATTAGGCAAATTATTTTCAGATTAGTGGACCAATAATCTTGATTTTAATTTGACTTCTTTATCCTAGCTTCAAATAATAGAAGACTCACTGCGCTGTAAAGTATTGATATTGGCTACATTACTATGACATGTACTATACCTCTGGCTCGCCTTTGGGTAACTCGTCATATATGCACTCCCTACCAGCACTGAATTTGTCAGGGAATTAGAATAGGCAAGGAATGAAGTGAGCAGGTACTGGAAGTCTGCCACTGAGTAGTCACAAGTCCCATCCACTTGCAGGGGTGATCTTGGGCTGTGTTGTTGTTTAGGAACAGCACTCCCTAGTTCAGTGCCCCCCTACAAGGAGACTCTCCCAAATCAGATGTCGATTGATTCCTTCCCTCCCCCTCCAGTGGGAGACACAAAAGGCCGAGATTATGGGCTAAGAACAATTTACTGGAAACAGCAATGAGATAAGAAAATGAACAGTAACAGCAACAATACTAATAGCAGCAGTGTACAAAGAGAGGGCAATTTACAAGCAGAATGCTCACCAAGCTGAGACCATGAACAATGGTAGAAGGGCCCGACATCCACCACATTTTCCAGTGACTGGAAATGGTGTCCCTTCCTCTCAGAAGTGTGAGTCGTTTCCCCCACCCCAGACATGAGGTAAGATGGTATGGGGTGACAGGATGTATTTGCCATGCCCACATGGCTCCAAACTATCCTCCCAGAGCTACTGGGAAAATTAACCCTGTCCTTGGCTGGAACTAGGACAGCCTGCCATCCATTTTTAGAAACACATAGTGGCTAGAACCCAACTTCTGGGTGTTCAGCAGCAGAAATATGGGAAATGCTGCAGGGTTCAACATTACCTTCAAGACCACCGTTCTCAGTGGACTATAGCAAATGGATGGAAGGCCCAGAAATCCCACTGAAGAAAGCCGGTGCACCTCCCTTTTTGAGATACTACAGATCCCTCTGATTTCGGGAGAAACACTCCTAGTTGTTGGAGGGAAGTCGTCAGCCCTTCTTTCCTCATCTATGGCTCTGGACGGAACAGTAGGTGCATTTCCAGAATCCTCAAAGACTGGCAGAGGAGCAGGTGGGAGAACAGCCCATGGCATGCTGAGCTGCCCAGCAGGTTCCTCTCATGCACTCCAGGATACTCTCTTAGCAGTGGCTGGGGTTGCCATCTGGATGGACACAAATCTGGACTTTAGAATGGCCACAGGTTAACATTTGGAGGAAACTCTGACTTCTACTGTGTGTTTATTCTGGGGATACAGTTACTTTCTTTCCTAGTTATTTCTGCTTCTCACACTTTTCATGGTCCCTACAGAAATGTTTTCTGGCTCTGCAATGCTGTCAGTAGGCAGGGTCACCCCGTTTGTTGAACTTGTCATTTTTTTCTAGCACAGATAGAAAGTCAGCGATGTCACAGGATTTGCATACAGCTTGCACTTCAAGCTTAGCCTTTAACAGGATTACAAAATGACTGACATACAAGAACTGATTAGAGGGAACATGAAAATATAGCCACCAAATGCACAGGCGCTCACTGCAATTTGATAGAGGCCAAAATTCACAGTGCGGTGCCAAGTTCATATGGTTCACAGCTAATTCAATGATACCTCTTACCCACAGGCAAGTTACAATCACACCACAAGAATTTCCTGCCATTTCTGTCTTTTCCCCTCAATACTCTCCAATATCTGTTTAATACTCCAGCTGCACAGCATTTAAATAGCTTTAAATAGCCTCCCGATTCTCAAAGCAAAGATTTTCAGCCTTCCCATGCCGTAAACTAAAGTAATTGAATTACCACCTTTCTCATACTCTAAGCACATCCTGTTTGTCCAGGTACAAAGACAGCAAGGAACACCATGAGCTCATTAATTCTCTTTCCAACTCTCAGCCGAAAGACCAGTCACTAAGCAGAAGTAACCAGCAACATTCCCTCTTGATGCACAGAGCCTGTTGCTGAACTAGTGCTAGTGAGATGTTGTTTCCTAGGAGCTGGGCAACCCTGCTGGTACACCAGAATTTTCAAAGTGTCATTTTTTAGTAGCTCTTAAATAACTCCTATCACAAATATTCACTCAATCAAGCTATTAGATTCTGAAACAAGAATATTAGTATTTTGCCTATGTAATACTAGAGTTAATGTTGAGAAGAGGTTTTTAAACAAGCATTTCTAATTTCACTGCAGCTAGTAATTACTGTTATGGCCAGTGATATGTTTTGACTACCATGCCTCATTTGCAGCAACCTTAAGTTCAGAACTGAAATACAAAGCAGGAAAACAGCAAATATTTGAATGACTTCCTGGGTTCTACGACAGCATTTTCATGTTTCCTCCAGTCACTGCTAAATGACTGTTCCTCAGTTCCAAAGGAAAGCTCATATCTTTTTATTGATGCTGATTGCTTCTTTCACATTAAATGTGTTTCAGCTACAACTCTGTTGATTTAGACACCACAAACAGGTCTATAAAACCTAATCTCCACACATCTCAACCCAGTGTCCCTGTATCCTATTGACCAGACAAGAAGGGCAATCTCTGTGCAGAGGGACAGTATAGACTTTGTGAATGTGGGAGACTGTAAGCAGGTAAGTTAATGACACACTTCTGTGATTCTTCAGGAGTGATTTCTTCATTATTTAATATTGTTATCTCAATTATTTGAATGTCATTACTGTTAGCCATGGCTGTTAATAACTTGCTGTTGCCTTATCTCATGATCTTCTTTGCTACAGTACCAAGACAAAGATTTGCCTCATCTAATTTACATGTTCATCACGCAGTCTAAGCTAATCAGCTAGATTTTCCATAACCAGTGAAATATATCTAAAATACATATCTTAGTATCTTTGAAAAGCTTGCTCTGTGATGGTGTCTGTTTCTCTCGCCTTATATGAAAGACGCTAAATGACTGTCTTTGATAGTCTAGTTCCCCTGTGTGTTCCTAATTTAGCTTTGACAGCTAGAGTTAGGCAAGACAGATTCTGTACTAAATTGCCTTTTAGTCTTACATTCCGTGACCTATTATAATTAGCATATGTAATGTAAGTTCTTCCTGATTTCCTTCTAAAACTATTTATTTTAAGCCATGGGTTGCTTGGTTAATTCATACATCAGACTTGGTCTTTCAGAGCTGTGCCCTTTAGTGAAACAATGGAAATAAAGAACAATGTGATTTTAAGACAGAGCAAAATTGTGCATTAACCAACTTTGCACAGGAAGGCCAAGTGAAAATATAGGGTAAACACCTGTTCAGAAAAATTATTCCAAAGGTGACCACCATCAGCCAAACTCCCCTTCTCCCTCATTCAGCTCCTCTCACCAATCACATGACTTCAGAATACAATTATGTAAGAAATGTTTTCACAGTATATTTATTTCCAGAGTCCCTTTATTACAAGGATTTGTTTTCTCTTGTCTAGTACTTCCAGTTTCATCACTGAATAGAACACAGAGTATTTGTAGCTATGCAGGTAGCAAGGATCCCTGCTAGATTCATCTTGTATTAACCCTTCAACATAAAAGGGATGAAGAGCACCTCAAACCAGTCCAGCCCCAGTCTTCACTCCAGGCAACTAAGGGGAGAAGATCAACAGCAAGTCAAGCAAACACATAGATGACCTGTGGACACAGTACGTTTAACAGGAATTTTTGATTCCTCCATAGTTCTGTCCAGGACAACTTTACACCTGTCTTGGCTCAAACTGGACATGAAAGCAATCATTTTTAAAATATCATCATTGCATTACTTGAAGGGACATAGTAGTAAAAACAGATTAAGACTATCCTGGGTCTAGAGGATATTGGGTGATTAGGTCCTCTGGTCTTTCAGCAAGACCTTACCCCGCACAATAAATATACAATTCCTGTTGCAAATAGCAAAGTTAAACATGTTCTTTGCAAACTCTGCAGCAGCTGGACCATGGAAAGGTCAGCCATGTGTGCAGTGGGTCTTACTCTGAAAGGTCACAAGAGATGCAAATAACAATGATATTTAGGGTGGTCCACACCACGTCTCCCTCTGGAAAATGTACACTAAGTCCGTCTGGCCAAACTTCTCCCCATCCTCCCTGTGTGCAGAGAGGGTAGGATGAAGGGTCAGCATTTTGCTAGTGGCTCTCTGCTAGGGGCAGTGCTCTGAGGGATGTCCCCTGCCACTACAGGCAGAGACGAGGCAGAGAGCACATCTGGGTCACATTGGGTCCACAAAAGTGCATTACAGACATAGCCAGACTATCTTTCTTAATGCTTTTCTGGTTTTAAGTATTTTTCCTATTTTATTTTTTTATTCAAAATGCGTATACTACCTATGTTCACCAAGGCTCTGAAATACAAAAATGCTCATACACATATGGAAAGATAGGGTGTTTACACTTATTGTACTTTGCCTCACGCTCTGCAGTTAATCATGCCTCAGATTAAACCCCTTAAAATCTAACATGAGTTTAAGAATAAAAATTATAAACTCATATGTAACTACTTCAGGATTGAGACCCAACTCATTGACGGCCATTGATCATATTTTTTCAGACATGGGAGAATAGCCGTAGCATTGCACATTAAGCTATAAATAACAAAGTGATAAAATCAAAATAAATTTTAAATAATCTCCAAATAGTATTGTAATTGGTGGCTTCCAGGAAATTTCACTTTGCTGTTAAGAAAATACCGTACCTTTAAGAGTTCAGTTCCCTACCTTTTAAAGAGTTCGGTTCTTATTAGTGCATCTTAATCTGTTTCTTTGCTGCAGGAGAGGTCTGTCAGTCCAAGTCAAAGCACCCTTTAGAAATGCTGAAGCTCAGTGAAGCAGAGCAGGGAACACCCATGCAAACTCCACTGCTGGTGGGAATGAGCAAGTCAGGCATGTGCATCACAAAGTGACACAGCTCTTAACTGATGAGAGAGACTGTCAAAAGTCCTGAGTGGGAAAAGGTAACATCTAGTAAGGTCTTCTGTTACTGAGAGCACTCTTTCTTGTTTGTTTTACTGGAAATACTTAGCAAGACAAAATGCATTTGAAAGCTGCTGATGCCTTCTGGTCTATTTAATGCCTCTCAGTCCCCTTT
Source organism: Corvus hawaiiensis (assembly GCF_020740725.1). Lineage (NCBI taxonomy): Eukaryota > Metazoa > Chordata > Aves > Passeriformes > Corvidae > Corvus > Corvus hawaiiensis. Next base: position 48,912,601 of record NC_063216.1, read on the forward strand.
TCTACTGAGCTAACTGTCTGTGCACCTTTGTGAAGATTAAGCTCTTTATGCATACTTGTGAACTGATTTCCATTTTAAGGTAGACAGAATTAAATAAATTATCTAGGTATATATTGTATAATAGTATACATAAAATAAGCTGGAATGGTCGCACTGAATCACAGGAAGTTATAGAAATAGACAAAAAATCAGACCCACCTGCATAATTAAAGAACATCACCAATAAAACAAGGAGGCAGAGAAACACATTTGTATCAAGTTTGTTTAAATGCTAGCAAGTAACAGTGTACAATAGACAAATTTAACATTTTGCTGATGAGAATATTTTTCAAATTAGCTGTTGATTTATTCCCTACAGCATGGTGCTTGAGAGGTTGGAAGGAAAAGTCTTTTATTCTCTGAGGATTATTTCCAGCATCCTCCAAACCCAGAGGCTGAGCAGAAGACAGATGAATTGGAGGTGATCTTTTGCCCTTCTCTCCCAGCAATCTCTCAAGGCTGCTGCCCCAGCACCTTCAGCAGCATGTGCAGGAGTGTTGGTGAGCACCAGGTGTGGACCTCAGCTGTGGCTCTCATTTAAGTTTCGTCCCACTGCCAGCTGGTGACAGAAGAGTCATTTGTCCTTATGGCCCACACTCAGCCAACAAACACACAGCTACCACACATGGGACATGAATCAGCTGGACATGCATTTTAATTTCATTACACTGGAGGGAAAGAAACCCATGTTCTTTCTATGAACTCTTCTCAGCAGCAGAGAGAGCCACCCTATATGCAATCACTGCTAGATAATTTTTTTTAATTGAGTAAGGCACTCAGAGATAAACGACTTTGCTATTAGTGCAGTGCAATGAAAATAAAATCCATGGCAGATGGTTGCCAGTGAGTCTTGCTCAGACACTTCAGATAAAAAGGGAATGGCAGAGAGACACAAGTGTAAAACAGAAATCAGTGGAAATTAGCAATGTTATGAATTCACCACTCTCTTACAGGCTCCTTTAACCACAGAAAAGTCAAGGTAATTGCAGATTTACCGCTTTCTGTTTCCTCCACTCTAAAAATTTTGTTTAAGTCTATTTTACATACAAAATATACTTTTTACTTAAGTAAAAAATTAAATATAGATGTCTAGAAACATGAAATAAAAGTATAACATAATATGCCTCCTTCACAGAAAAGGAAATAGTAGAGAAAAGTTTTTTAATATAATAGTTAGATCTTATTGTAGAGTTGTAGAGTCATTGCAAGAGATAACTATTGTCATCTTAAACACCAAAGATGAGTTTTAGACTCATGTTGTTTGGACATATATTTTAAGCAAGAGGCCTGAAATTGGAGCAGAATGGAAAAATAACTATTTTTGCAAGCATCTCACACAGACTAGTTCCATTGAAGAGTAGTATCTTTTATTGATTTATTTTATATTTAATTAGAACAAAACCACTTACCTCTGTTATAAGGATGTCATGAAAGACAAGAATATATGATTTAATATTCATGCGTGTGCCTATGCATACTTAAGTACCAAGTTTATTTCAGCATTTTACTATCAGCTATCTCAATGTTCCCGCAAGTAATGGTCAGCCCAGCCAAAAGCTGCCTGTGATAGAAATTGTGAGGAGTCCCAGGCTAACAGCATGCTGTGTAACTACATATTTTCTTTTATCAGCTTTAAAATGGATTTTTTTCAATTTCACAGTAAGTTGCCTTGTTCTTCTACTATGGAGATGAATAGAAGTGCTATTTTTGTACCGCATGTTATATAATTTTGTCAAATATCTTCATTAAACTAAATCAGTCCTACTCTTTTCAGAATCTACTACCTTCGTTTTTGGTTTTAATTGCATCTGTCAAACAAATTTCTAGATATTGATCAAAAATCTCTTAGAGCAGCTTTTCTTCCTGTAACTCCAGCTTCCAGCACTGAGGAAAGAAAAAGCACATGACAAGATCTAGGTGTATTGCTCCTTCATTTCCCTCTTCATCACCCCCTCTAGTTTTGTGGTGGGGAAGTCCCATCAAAATACCCTAACTACTCACTGACTTATATTTTTATGAGAACAGAAAGAGGTTTGGAGAGATCTTCCTTGCACCATGGCCGTCTGACATCTGTGCAGTGTCATCCCCCGTGGGGATGCTATCAGCCTTAGGCTGTGGCAGTGAACATCATAACCCACCTCTAGCTCCATGCCCCTGTCCACCATGGAAAAGGGGTGGGAAAAGATGAGGATGTATGACAAAAAAAATTATGGCAGAAATTTGTGACAAATGGTATGATCATATGTCAATGACAAAAAAGTTAATGATAAAACAAGGAATGAGAATGCAAGGCAGATAATTAAGTGTACAAAAATAGACAAGATCCATATTGTAAAAAGTAAAAAAAAAAAGTTACCAAGAACTGCTTATTTCTCACAAAGCCACAAAGGACAGCATTCTTACCATCACTTTTTCATTAAAATTTATTCCAGTAATATAGATGCCCAGACCAACTTCAACCTACATACTATGCTGTGCAGCTACCACTTGTTTTGAGGACTCAACTTGAAGAACGTCAGAGCAGAGTCAATGCCACTGAAGCAGGGTCTCTGCTGGTTGAGTTTCTACTCCAGTCAAACAAAGAACAGGAATGCCTGCAAGCCCCCACTGCATCAAAAGGTACAAGTTTAATTCCCCAAACCAGAATGATGCTCTAGATGGAAGAAAAGTGTTGGGAAAAATACATATCTCTCAGGAAGACTTTTCATTAAATTGATTTTGTTCCATAAAATTTGGGTGCAGTTTTCCCTCCCAGTGCTACCCCAAATCCTGTAAAAGCTGGAAAAGATGGCTGACTCTGTCCTTCCTCTATCACTGCTGTTTCCTTATATCAGGGCATTTTCTTTTTTTATTTTCTGTTTTACCACTGCTAAAACAAATGAAGCAAATTAAGCCAAAACTTCAGGGTAAAATTTTTAGCCACTTTATCGGGGAAAGTTAGCAAACCACTTCTGTTTTTTCCTCAAAGAAGGCAGGACTTTTTATCCTACAGCTCTATCAGTGAATCATTACTACTTCATCTTTGATTACATTACCTTCAAAATCAGTGCAACTGTTCTTCTACCAAATACTTGAATACCAGCAGGAATTTGTGACTAAATTTTCTGTGCCTTTTCCCCTTCTCAGTTGTTTGTCTGAGTGTAGCATCTTTTGGTCTTCGTGATGATATGGAGTGTTACCACCTAATATGATCAACTAAGAAAATAGTCTATTTTACTTTTTTGACTCACTAGCAACTGCAAAATGTAGTATTTCCTGGCCAGACTAAAAACTGAAACATTTTGAAAATATTGCAAAATCAAGTAGTAGAATTATTTGCAGCTGAGCAGGATTTTTTTTTAATTACAGAAATATCGTAAGTCACTGTGCTTTCAGTGCTGTCCATTTAAAAAAAAAGTAGTGATTTTATGAAATCAAAGGAGAGCAAATAATTTCAGTTTGGAAAGTAAAGCATTTTACTTTGAAAAATGTTGAAATTAACCATTGTGACAAAGGGTTTTGACTATTGTTTCAAATATGCAAAATAACAAAAGCTCACAAAATATTTCAGTATCTTTTTACTTTCATTTTTTCCCCAAGCCATTTTTCTACATTTTTCCCTCAAAACATGCCCTATAATTCTGTTTCTATATTCTTGTTCATACAAAGCCGTATTCTTTCAGACCTACTCATTGCTGATCTCTTTTACCCTCTGGCTATTGAGGGAAACAGAGAGTGGATATGATTCCTAATAAAAAGCATGGGCTTAATAAATTTATCAAAAAAAAAAAAAATTAAATCTGTTTTCTAACCTTCACCCAGCTCTGGTCTTTGTAAAAAAGTGATAAAGGAAATCAAAATTAAGCTGATGATAGTCCCAAATACGGCTTAATCAGCTACAGCAAGTGAGGTGATCATGGTTTGAAAAGTCCATGGTCTGTTACAAAAGCTTCCTGGGCTTTTTCTGTCCTAGGATAAACATTTTTCCCCAATGTCTCATTTGTCAAACTGCTGAAAAATGACATTATGCTTTTTTTTCTCAAGTTATAAATGTATTACAATTGACATTCTGCCAGAGAGAACTTTAAACCCATACATCTTAAAAATAGCTCAAACCCCTAACCTTTCTCACATAATTTTCACTCTCTTGAGCTATCAAGTCTATTTGTCTTTTGCATTCGTAGGTGATCTTTCACCTTTGTTGTCAGGGCTCATAACAGTGGGTCAAAGCAGATAATAAGAAGTTCTACTTAAAACTTAGTCCTGCCAGAAGCTAGTACTGTTGTGATAGCCACAAACAGCCACAGGTGCAGTCCATGTGCTTGGTATCATGAGAAATGCAAACTTTGCAAAATGCCTTAGGGGCCTCGTCAATTCCTAGAAACAACATCTCCCAAAGAGGTTGGGAATAACACTGTGGTCTCCACAGAATGGACTTGGAAGGTGATTTCAAACACCACAGCAAAGCATAATCAAGGACATCTGAAACAGAACTGTAAAAGCAAATGCTTGCATTAGAACATTTTTATTTCTAATTCTGCACCTTGTTACAACAGTGATATCTTATTAAAATCAATGGAGTTTGACAAAAGAATTAGACTACAACATTTTGAGTAATATAGTTCATACTTCAGTAATATGTGAGAGAGATTGAAAGCATCAGTACATTTCTGAACATATAAATGTACACTCTACTTTTAATAGCTACACTTTGCATTTAAATTGTTTTATGCACTTCAGTACTTTGGGCCTGATTCCTCTTTTATCTGTTTTTATTCTGTGAGTTCACTTGAATAAAAATACAGATTAGGTGGCACTGAAAGTATTATGAATTTCTATTCATTTTACAGAATTTTAATGTCAGAATATACCTTATCCTATTTCTCAAGGTGTTTTCAAAGTGAAATGAGTGAGAAAAAATTTTGCAGAGACTTTTATAAGAGCAGACTCTTGTTCCTTGTTATTCCCCATAGCGGCAACTTTTTTTGTGATTGCAAGTTCTTACCAGTGTTCTTGGTTTATTGTTTCTAGCCCTATTATGTTTATAGAAGATACAGATTTCATTAACTCAGCATATAAGGCTTATCTCTTCTTATTTTTTAAGTTGTCTCTGGGCAAATAGTGCTGTTCCTGGGGGAGAGTTGAATTGCTTGTGTTGAATTTAGTGCATCCATAACTCCTTCAGCTTTGTATTGTAACATACACAGGGGTAAAATCCATCTTTCAAGGTCTTTACTGCCTGACCAGGCTGGGAGGAGAGGGCATGATGTGGAGTAATTTTCCACTACTCTTTTTCCTGTTTTAACCAGTATTTATCCATTTGCTTTACTTCTTTCTTCAGGCAGATTGTGGTGGTTGAAGGCAAAGGTTTACCTGGTGCTCAGAGGTAGCAAAGAAAATGCCTCAAGTGCTTGCTAGTGCAGTCTCTGCTCCCATCAGGGCTGAGAAGGGCATGGCTTTGCGACATTACAGTGCTCTGTGAACTTGGTTAACCTCAGTGCATCCTCTGGGTGAGTGCATTTCAGCTATGCTGCAGGTGCCGATGGACAAGAGCTTTCCTGAGCTCTGGCAACACAGCTGAGTGCCTGGAGCAGGACGCAGCTCTCCCAGCGTTCCCAGGGAGGGAGATGAGCTCCTCCACACAGGAAGTTGTCAGAGAATCTCAGTTGTAAACCTGCTGTCCCAAAGCTCAGGCATTGCCTGACAAGGCTGGAAGCCCAGTGACACCAGGGATTAGACACCCTGTGTGCATCTCTGCTCGTGGGGAACACTGGTTTCATTTAGGTACATATGGACTGACCTAAACACTGCTTTTAGTCTTGATAAATTGTTCCAAAAGCCTCTAAGTGCATTCACAAAATCATTTTCATCAGTACATGCCACACACCACATCAGGGCTGTGTTCAAGGGCCAGCCTGAGAGTGCCGGGTAATTCATTTGGTAGCACTTAGACCAGGCAGATAACCTGCAGGCATGCGCCACTCTTTGGATTCAAAGTCCCACGTGACTTTTTCCCGTGTCTTTAGGGAGAAAAGGTGGCCAGAATTGAAGGGTTTGTTCAGCCTGGAGAAGAAAAGGCTGAGGAGGGAATTGCAGCAGTCTTGCAAACTCTGCTCAATGATCAGTGTGGCAAAAAGACACATTAATGGGATACTAGGGCCAACAGTTGCTGAACTCTCGCTTAGATATCAAGGAGGCCTTTCTAATAGTAAGGATCACTAATGACTGGAAACGTTGCCAGTAATGATTTAGGTACATTTAACTCCGCCTAGGGACAAAGAGACAGACTGCACAGCCTCTGAAGATCCTATTTTACTATTAATTCATTTAGATTAGGCATTATGGCTTTTAATGTACAGGGCTTCAGTCTGGTTGTACGTTTTATCCATTCTGGTCTTTGGCTTTCTTTCACTGTGGAAATGAAGAAATCTCTTTCTCAGTCTGTAATTTGACATAAAGCCTTTTTCAGAAGCTCAAGCCGGCATATCAACTAAGCAGCACTGAGGCTGCTCAGCCACAGCCTGTCATGGTTCTTGTCAAACTGCAGAAACAGTGGCAGAAACACAGAAGAGCTGAGGCTTTAGATGGGCTAGTGCAACCCCCCTGCTCAGGCAGGGTCATCTTGAGAAGGCTGTCCAGGATCATGTTCAGATGGATTTGGAATATCACAGAATCAATTAGGATGGAAGAGGCCTCTGAGATCTGGGAGACCTGGGAGAAGAGGCCAACACCCAGCTGGCTACACCCTCATTTCAGGGAGTTGTAGAGAGTGATAAGGTCACCCCTGAGCCTCCTTTCTCCAGGCTAATAAAGAATGAACGCTTCACAACCTCTCTGGGCAACCTGTGCCAGAGTTGAATCACCCTCCCTGTAGAAAGGTGTTTTCCTGTGTTCTGAGGGAGTCTCCCGTATTTCAGTTTGTACCCACTGCCTCTGGTCCTCTCACTGAGAACCTCTGAGATTAACCAGGATGCCTCTTCCTTTCTCTTGTTCATCAGATATTTATACACATTGATGAGATCCCTCTGGAGACACCTTTCTTTTAGGTTTAACAATCTCAGCTGTCTCGGACACTTCCATGTCAGATGCACCCATCCCTTCATGCTCCTTTGCTCAACTTGGTTCCTGTATGTCCCTGTTTCTCTTTTACTTGAGATCCCAGCACTGGACCCAGTACTCCAGGTGTTTCTCACCTGGAGTGGAGATAGTGACAATGAGAGAAATAATAAAAAGAAACATAAATTGGATCTGAAATTCAAGGAGAGGGTAATTTGTATGAGGCTGTCACAAATGTCCTGCTAACTGCATGGGATCAGTCAGCAAGATTTAACTGTGATGACTTCATATTTCTAAAGTCACCTTTTGTCAGCAGAATATGTTATTATTCATTAGCCCAAAGGAGGGTGAGATAAATTCTATTTAAGAAAAATTTCTTTTTTCTGAGAATGCAAGTCTTCTCTTTTTATTGTTTTAATTAAGTTAACTTCCTATTTTTTCCTAAACTTCCCAGCAGCATTATTAAAAACAAAAACAACTCAACAGACAACCATTGCTTGAAAGGAATTCTTGCTCCTCATTCAATATTGAATGAACCATAGAACCAGCCACTAAACTGCAGTATCTTGCCCAGAGATATTTTACACTGTGTATAATACCTCACTACAAGAACACCTTCCTCTTCCCCATCTAATTAACACACTATCTGTCCACAGGGCTTTTTTAGGCATTTTTAAACCACTTACAATTGAAATGACACAATAAATGATGAGAGCTGATTGCAGAAGAATACAGAACAGTTCCTAATGAACAGGAAGAAGATCCTGAAAGCATATAAAGGCTTACAGCAAGTCCTTCAGACAAACCCTTTTTTAAATTAGACAGGAATGTTTAATTTTCTCGCAAGGATAAAAACATTCTTCATTCTGTCAAACCAACATATAAGCTATAAAAATAATATATATTCTGTCATCCTATCTGGCTGTGTCCCAAAACACAAGGGTTTTAAGAAGAAAGGTACTTGGAACTAACACGTTTGTTATGAACATCCCTCAAGACCCAGAATATGCTTATGAAAGGAATTGAAATATTATAAAGAATTTTATAATTCCATTTATTCCCTCTTAAATAAACTAAACAATAAAATTCTAATTACTGATAATTCGAACCACTCCTTAATAGAAAGCTTTATTATTTTAAGAATAGAACATTTGGTCGTAACACGAGTGAAGCATCTGCAGTAGGAGACCAAAAAAGAAAGCAAAGACTGGGTTTATCTACACCCTGAAGAATGATGGTGTATTTTAAATGATTTACCAGAGCCCTCTTTCTCCATCCTTCCATTGGATGTCACCTCCTCACATGCTGTGCCCCAAGGATGCTGTGCAAAGCACACTCTTCACTCCCAGGGGGTTGCTGGCAGGTGGGGTTGAGAAAGGCCCCAGCCTGCAACCCATGAAGGTGCTCAGGGCACAGAAGTGTGTTACCCTTGAGCCAAAGCCCTTTGGTGAGACTTTCCTCAAGCAGAAGCTTGGCTACACCTGTTCACACAGTGCCTAAAGAGATCCCACAGCTGCATCTCCAGAGTCCCAGGCTTGGAAAGTTACCTCGTTTGGAATAACTGAACTCTACCTGATCATTCCTGGAAGCTGCAGTGTCTCTCAAGCCCCTGTATGTGTTGAAAGCTGCCTGCAGGGTATGATTTTCTCTCCCCAAGTGCCACATATGCAGCACAGAGACTGCACTTGGTAATTTAGCACAAATGATTACAAGATTTGCATGATGACACTGACAGTACAGGTGGGATTCATCCTGTCAAAAAGTAGATATATATAATATACAACCCATGAAGTCATCTAGACTTCTTTTGTGATTAAGGGAGATAGATGAATGCTTCTCAGACATGACCTGCATAATATATTTTAGTCATCTACCTTTAGATTTAGTGAAAAATGTTTCTGGAATTCACTAGCCCAGCAGCCATATATTTGTCTCAAACGTTACTTCTTCTGCAAATGTCTAATTCATTTCTGGAAAGGTAAAGTTATCTCTAAAGGAAAACACATAGTTTATGCCTAAATTGTATCCATTGACAGCCTTTGAAAAGACAGGGCAGTGTAGGCACAGTGTATTAACTGGATAACAGAGGTAATTCTGAACAGCTACTCTTCAGTCTGGGATGGAAGGGCCACTGATAGGATGGATGTCATTTAAAGCAAATGCCAATAGAGCCAGCCCACATTGCAGTATGCTTCCTTATATTTCACAGGCAAAGTCTTTTAGGAAGGTTTCTGGCAATTCTAGTATTTTGTTATTGGAACCATTTTGTCCTCTCTGGATTGTGGAGTCAGTTGCTCTAGCTATCATCAATCAAATCATAAGTGTTACAGCAAAAGCCATAAAATTTATGATGACATTTTTGTATTTCAGTGCCCAGCATTTCAAACTCTCCTAGGACAGAAGCAAGTGAATGGTTGGTCCCAATGACATATTGTCTCCTCATATGATCCAGCTTCACTTTCAGTCCTGAGAGGGCTGCCAAAAATTTAACGTAATTTTACCCGTATTTATCTAAATGTCTCAAATCAAGCCCATGGCATGTGAGGTGGCAGGCTAATTTAGTTAAAGGGAATGGGAAAAGCACATGGGAAAAGGAACAAAAAGAAAAATTTCTGGAGTTATTTTTAAACTTTGCATGTGTCTGAACACCTCCAAAGATCTGGTTGTTACTCTGGACTGCAACAAGACAGAACACAGGGAATTATTCTTCCTCAGGATAACTAAAAGCCCAGAAGTTCTTTGCTCAGATACATCCACAAATGCAGAGCAGAACAGCATTGCTGCCCTCCACATTCAACTCTAAAAGGAGAAAGAAACATTGTTCAAAAGGAGCCTTTTCTTGTTTGCTGAAGAACTTACCCTGTTTATAACTCACACTCAACAGCAAGCATAACCCAGCTGCTTCGCTCCTCCACAACCAAGACAAGCTTGGAAGTAAGGCTTAAGGTGAGGTTTAACATATAGCAAACATCTTCATAGGGGATGATACAAAATCAAAAGCCCCCTGTGCACTCTCAGAGACTCCACTACATATAAGTCTGTCTCATAAAATAGAAAAGACACAGGTGAAATCCAGGTGCTGCTGAGGAGATACCACTCCCACCAAACTCCAGAAAGCCATGCAAATCCTTAGTGGATAGAAGTCACTGGTGATGCTACCCTTCAAGGTATCTTCTTCCCCAAACCCTTGTTTTCTCGTGATTGATTCCTCTGGTAATAGCGAAATGAGAAAGCACAAGAATTCTGGAAAACACGTTCACGTCTCTCTGCGGTCTTTTCAAAAATGCCAAAGACAATTTGTTAAGGTGGACTTTGGGGCCCTCTAGTGGCTTTGGAGAGACATTAGGGAAGAGGCATGACCTCTTTCCAAAACTCAGCCCTACCACTTTCAAACCAAAATACAAACCGTAATTTGAGTTCCTCCACCACTTCCGGTGGAATTAAAATTCTTCATTATGCTGTGTCTCTACGTTGCTTTTTCATCAACTTTTTTCAGTGAAGTAGGACTAAACTGGGTGTTGCTCTTTGCCATCAACCTTGTAGAGCCAAAGGCTGATTGTGGTCTCAAAAGATATCCTGAACTCCTCTCATCAAGAGGAGAAGCACTCCCAGTCTGTCACAGATAGGGCAAGTCTATAAGTTCTATGACCCCTCAATGCTTGTGCAACAAGAGTGGGACAAGAAATTGGCTTTCATCTTATTCTGCTTAAGTGCAGTGACCTTTTTGCAGGGTATACATTTCTAGTACAGCTTTTCTAGTCCTATCTTATTCTATAATTCCGCAACCTGGAAAACAGGTCAGTGTGCACTCTGAACCTCTTACTGCCAGGTATGAAGATGGCCCAGCATGTGAATTAAGCTGTAAAGCTGCTCTACAACCAGAGCAACTGCACTCTTCATTGCCTAAGCCCTGGAGGGATGCTGCAGCAGGACTGCACTGTGTCCCCTCAAATGTCACATGACCTGAAGTCTGTCTCAGGCTTTGCAAAAAGGGCTTCGTTTGAAGCACAACACCATATTCAGCAGTAAAGTAAGGGGTCATTCAAGTGTTTTCTCTTAAAAGTACTGTGATGTTTTGCAAGACATGAGTGGCTATGAAGAAGAGGGAAACTCCCTTTTTGCAAGGAGTCACATGGAAAAGATGAAGGATAATGGGTACAAGTTCATGCTGAGAAGATTTGATTAGACACAAGAGAAAAATTCTTCAGAATGAGACAAATCAGTCATTGGGATAATTTCCCCAGGAAAGTGCTGGATTCCCCAGTGTTTGACTCTTAAGGAATGTCTAGAACATGCTTTTGCCAAGAAAGGTTGGATGAAATGATCCCTGAGGCCCCCTTACAACCTGTATTCTATGAAATTTGGACAGCTGACTCTTCATGCAAAAGTTTTGGAAGCCAGACTAAAGATTTCTAAAATCTTTTTTAACACTTGAAGCTGTTTTAAATCAGTAGGAGGAAGAATTGAAGGTACTCAGTGATCTTGAAATAGTTACCATAGAGGCAATTTCAGTGTTGCTAACCGAGAATGTTTGAAATTTGGGGTAAATGTCTTCCACTGTATAATCATAAGATTTTTATTAAAATCTTGACAGTGTAGTAAAGGTATTATGGGTTTCTTTTTGCCTAATTTCTGGTTTTCAACCTCCTGTATAGCATTTTATGTATAAAACTTTCTTTAGACTCCAGCTAGAAACCTATTTTTATGTAAAGTTGGAGATTTCTCCCTTAGAGCTCCAGAGAAAAGCAGCTTCTAGGGAGGACTCACAATAAAATCACAATTGGCAGCAGAACAATTTACTGCTGCTGTCTTACTCATATACATCTACTGCAGATGTTCGCAAGTCTATTTTTAATCAAGGAAAATTTCATGCCACATTTTTGTCCAGTTTCAGAAGAGATTTTAGAGCACATATAGGCTAGAAGAAAGGTCATGTTTGTGCTGCAGATTAGTTCACGGACCGCTTTCAGCAAGTGTGATAGGACCCCCCAAAAGACCTATTGTGGTCAGTGCAAAGTGGGAGGGTTAGTTATGAACTAAACAGCTGACCAGGGTCAGACTGTCAGTAATCATTATAGACTTGAGACCCAAGATTTGGTAGACATGACCCCATTCAAAGCTGGTGCCCTCTCTCCTCTCTCATGGAAGCCTGGTTTCATGACTTGGCAGTGCTGCAGAGAGGATGCAGCAAGCTGCGGGTGACAGCAGACAGTACATATGTACAGCACAACAGCATGTCAAGCAAAGGTACCTCATCCCTGGACACAGCCTAGCTGCCTGAGAACAATGTTTTATTGTGCTAAGTCATCAAGAGGAGGCCAGTGCTGCAGTAGGACATCAGTACTGCCTCTGGTAACAGTTACCTGTGCAGAGCACGGCATCATGCTGGTCCTCACACCTTGAGTATGAACCAGCAGCTCCGATCTCCCACCGGGAAAAAGGAGCTGTTTCTTTAAATGTATCTCCTGTTCAAAGCCTGGTTTCCTTTTTGCCTTGTTGGCTGGGGAGTCTTTCCTTTACTGATTTCACACCAATTATCGCCTTTACTTAGATAATAAAGCATAAAGGCTTGTGCAGACTTGCAAGTTAAAGCAGATTTATGCAGAGTGCGAATTTGCACCACCTCAATATCTGTTTCTGAATAATTTCCTATATAGACAAGCCCATGCTATTATATGCTACAGAGAGCAATCCCCAAATCTCTCGTGGGATTTGTGATCCTAAGATCACAGTTAAACCAGCTCAGCCTACCTCTAGCGGGCAGTCAGGAGAGGGCTTTCCAAATGCCCCAGATTCCTTTCACGAAGGAGAGATGATGGGGAAAAAAGGGTAGTGGCCAGATCACTGGAAATGCCTGAAATACTGGCTGGAGATCTCAGGGCTGCGCTTCCCTGGTGCCTTCAGCACCAATAGTGGCAGCTGTTCTCCACACTCCTTTCCTGAGGAAAACTGAACAAAGCAGGAGATGTAACCTTACGCACCTTATATTTTGTCTGCAACCTGAATGCACTTTTCCTCCCACATGCTGTCATACTGAAATAACATCTCATCTGTGAATCCATTTTCCTTTATGTTCTTGTAGAACATTGTTTCTAAATGACCAAAATGGAATAAAATGTACCATGAGGAGCCCAAAAGAATCAAATTAGTGGAGAGAGCTATTTAAATGTGCAACATTTTCAATTTCTCTGACGCTCACAGGTGAAGAAATGAATCAGTGGGATGTTAGAAAATGTTGCACTAATTGACCTGACTGTGGCATTTTCTTTAGAAGTCACCCATTAAATCACAAATGCCTGCTCGGTAGGTGTGGTAATGTATTGTAACTGTTACAGTGCTTCAAGTACTTCATCCAGAGTATGCTACAAGTAAAGTTCTTCCGCCTGCTTATGATCTTATTCTGTATTATTACATAATTTTTTCTAAGACTCTAATTTCTTAGTTTCACAAAAAGATGGTGCAGTAATTACTCTAATTGAAGACCTACAAATGCCACAGTTTTATTTTGCACTTCTCAAAGCTGATCATGGCATTTAAAACTAAAACTATTCAAGTGCTAAATAAAAGCCAAGGGAAACCTAGTAAGGCGGAGAAATTATTATGAGATATTTGATATATTTTTTTTTACATATCCAGTCTGTATTTGAATTTCTGGTTCAGAATCCATTGAAGTAAATGCAAATGCTCCCTTTGACTTTCTGTTTCTTTTCTCTTCTTTAAGAATCCTTGTCCAAAATATCTAGTGATAGCCTTTGGAAGCAAGAGCGTAACTAGTCAGTGGTTGTGTGTTTCTAAAGATTCCTTTGTTTCTAGAAGTTAAATAATTTGTATTCTGCTAAGCTCACTACACAACTTCCTCAGACATGGTTTTCTAGTGGTTTCCAAGCTTAAGCACATCTGCAATGCTCTGCTGTAAGCCTTAGTCCAAAATCCAGTCACAATGAAAATACAAGAATGTTAAGGGAATGTAATGGAAAATAACTCTAAAATATATTTATGTGCTACTATTCATTCATTGGACTAACATATTTACAACACTGGGCCAGCATTTGTCAACCTCACCTCTTTAGGAAGTTACTGATTACACATGAAGCATGAAAAAGAATTTAAGAAGAATCAAAGATGAAAAAGACCTCTGCAGGAGAGTAATATATAGCAACTGTGAAAGCTTTCTTTAGAAAGAATTTAACAGAAACATTAAAAATAAGCAGGAGTCAGACAAAAATTGAACCAAACTTTCCTGTTTGCTCTTAATCATAATATAAAGACTTGGGAAAAGAACTCTATCACTAAACAATAATAAATAAATAAATAAACAAATTTCTCTTTGTCCATTGTAAATTCTAGCATTCGGCTGGAATTTGTCAAAGAACCATAGTTGTCTTAGAAATTCGGGGTGAGGTAGCGGGAAAAGGATTAGCTAACGGTTCTGGTGGAGAAGATATGTGTGAAAAGTTGTTAATAAAGCAACAGAAGGGTTTATGTCTTAGGACATAAAGCAACATTAATTTGTATGGATAGAACATCTATCTTAATGGGAAGATTTTTCTTTATTGCCCAGTGTCATGCTCCTTCCTCTAAAGGATGTGTCATGAGCTGGCATCAGGGCCGGAATTCTTGGGGAGATGGCTGCACTGGGATCTTCTAACAGGGACTCTTGATCCCTACCCTATCAGGGACTGAGGTCCTCACACAAGTGCAAGGTGAACCTGTGTGTGTGTATCTTCACATCACCTCTCTAAAATAAAGAGATGGGAATCTGAAGCACAAAGACTGAGTGACTTGCTCAAAACCATCAAAATACCTTCTGCAGAGTGCTGAGAGGCTGTTGTTTAGCTCAGGTCCTCAGAGCCCAGCCATCAGATTCATGTGTCCATTGCACTGAACGGAGGCAGTAGCTGCAGCTAATCTGAATGTCAATGTGCTCCACAGGAGGCCTCAGACTCCTCTCCTCATCCAGTCTGAGAACATCTACATCAATTCTTTGTCCTTGCATCCATTCTCCCTCTCTCTGCTACCAGGTAAGCCCAGCAAGCACACCTGCACTTAGGAATTGGGAAGCCCAGTCACATCCTTTGAGAAACAGGTCTCTATCACTTGCAACATGGAGTTATTTGCACACTTACAACACAGCTCACACTGGATTTACATTGTGAATTTGGAATACAGGGGACAAAGGCCTTCCAGCTTCCTTAATGCAGTCCTGGAGTAGGAATCTGTCCTGTCTTTCCCAACTGCTACAGTGATATCTCTGTTGCTGGAATATCTGTTTCTCACTCTTCCTTAAATAGGTGGTTGTTCTCAGCATGCAAATAGTTTCACCAAAATAAGCTAGGGGCAATGCAAACACTTAACAACTCTGTATACAAGCTATGTTTCCCTTGTGGTTACGTTTTCTTCAGTCACTGAAAATACTTGTGTTCTTTCCCTCCATGTCTAATTAAGTGATTGGATTTACTGTTCCCTTATTCTGCACTGCTTCCACAAAAATACAACTGAGAACCCCACGTGGGATGTTATTTTTCATCCTTTGGTCATCTGTCAATCACTCTAAGACTTCAGCTTGTCCTTCAAATCCTCATAAATAAGAACTCAGCATTATAAAGTGGAAATCCATGTTTAAAAGGTACTTTCCAATATAACTTGCCCCGTGGTGTTTCAGCTCAGGTTTCTCTGTCCTCTAATTTCTCCACTTTATGGTGTTTTCTTGATAGCTATCTAGAAACTATATGATTCACAATTAAAGAATAGAAACTTTTGAAGATTTAAGAGAAATAGGAAATGTCTCATTGCAGACACGTATTTTAAACTGTTTCCCTAGAGTTAAGAAAAGAACTTAAAATACAGACACATGCACACGCAAACATAATTTAAAAATTTTGAGTAACTAGCCTTATGTTTTATACCAGGAATGTAGACTGGAGCAGAGGAATTACAAACTTGAATGTGTGACTAAAAATGTACCTACAGATGGGAGAGTATTAGAATCCATGTTGCTTATTTCAGAACAGATGGAGACTACTCTGTATTACAACTATTATTTGGGGAAAACACTAAGCTCTGCAATTCCCAAATTTAAATGTAACTACAACAAAGCAGGCAGTATTTTTTATGTCAGTAATCAGATGGCTTTAGAGGAAATACATTTAAAAAATGCATCTGATTCACATAAATAGTTCTGTTGCTTTCTCACAAGCGCCTAAGCTTTGGTAAAACAAGGACCTTAATCACCAGTTCACTCCTTGTACTTAATAAGACAGTCTAATCTACTCTTGCTTTTTAAAATCTCTTTTAAACCACTGTTCCCTGACTCAGGGTTTTCCTATTTGTATTGCAGGGTGATTTTAGGGTACTCAAGCTGATATGATTACATTAAGATGCAAAAAACTCACAAATACTTAGTTGGCCAAATGTCAGGGAAAACTTCCTGGTAATTAACACTTTGTTGATTATTAAATAATTCTGTATTGGAAGAAACGGGAACATCAGCTCTTGGGAGTAGTTTGTCATGAGACTAAGAAATAAATTATATAGTAGGTTACTACTCCCTCTAATTTCAGTGATACAGCAGTTACAGTTTGAAACTGAGCTTCAATGAAGAGTTCTGCAAAAGTATTTGAACTCTAAAGATTTTACAATGATCTCTGAAAGAAACCAGATGACAGCAGAATAAAGAGCACTGATTTGTTTAGGCCTAAATCAATGAAGAAAGAGGTTGTAGGAGGTTATAGTGGGGTGGCTGTTGGTCTCTTCTTCCAAGTAACAAGTCATGGGATGAATTGAACTGGCCTCAGGGTGTGCCAGGGGAGGTTTAGATTGGATATAAGGAAAGATTTCTTCTCAGAAAAGGTTATCAAGTATTGGAACCAGCTGCCCATGGAAGTGACAGAGTCACCATCCTGGAGATATCTACAAGACATATTGATGTCACGCTTAGGGATGTGGTGCAGTGGTGAACACAGTGGTGCTAGGTTAACTGTTTGACTTGATGATCTTAAATTCTTTCCCATCCTAAACAATTCTATTATTCTATTGTCAGGACAGGAGAAATGGCTTTCACAGCACTTAATAAACAGGATGGAAGAGACATTAAGATAGGTTTATTCACAAGGGTTTGACATTAATCAGACCCATATTAAAAGCCAGTAAATGTTGCCCTGTAGAGGATTTACTCTTGAGGCTTTCTGGTTTACAGTTATTGTTTTCGTTAAAATAAATATGCCTTGGTTATTTAATATATTGCCATTATTTGAATTATATTTTAAAAAAAGCTTGAAAAGAATTAGTATATTTGGTTGGTAACTTTTTCAATATGACTGATTTTGAAGTGTCCATATTAATAGGTCAGCTTAGTCACATACTGGAAATATCTTTAAAATTTAATAAGCCTTACCCTAAAAATAATCTAAAAGTGTACAAACATAAATTCTATATCTCAAAGGAAATATTTTCTTTTTATTGTAATTTCCATACAACTATTTTTTATCAGGTGGAATACAATGCAAACAGAATTTACAAAGGCCAGACTTACGATTTTCAAATATCAGAAGCATTTTACAAACAGTATAATAGGCCATTATTAACAGTTCAATGCAAAAATTAAACACAATTAGTTGAATTTCTAAGGAAACCTCTGATTCTTCCTCTCCATTGACTTGAAATTAAAACAAATCCAAGACAGCAGGATGAAGTCAGTCCACAAAGAAGGACTATTCACACATTTTCTGAGTTTGATACGGGGGTACCCAGTCACATTGTATCAGCCTGCTGCTGTATCTAAGCTCAGGTAAATACCTTGCCTAATGAAGCTTTCAGAGAAGAGCTGAAAGGACAGATTTTCACATCCCAACTCCAAGACTGAGCCATACAAGACTGCACATCTCTGAAGGAAACAAATAGAAAAATACTGTTGTCCCACTCTCATTTTAATAAGGGACTCAGTGACTTCCTCAAATACCATTGCATGCATGTTTCTACATATTTACTGTATGAGGATGCCAATATACTGATTAATGGGTGACATATTTATGCAGTAACAAGAGCCACATTTCCTACCACTCCTTGCTGTCACCAGCTCTTCTAGCTGTGCCTTGTCAGGATCTTACCAAGGGGTTCCTTAGATTTTAACTCAGCTAACTCTCTTGTTAGCACTGTCTTTTGTAAGTTAAGATATTTCTTCAATGTCAAAAGAAAGACTATGTTTTCCATTCATAACCGTGATACTTCTATACCTTTCAGAAAGAAGTCATGCCCGTGTTGAAGCTTTTTTTTCTTTGCCTAACAGTATTTTGTGCAATGCACTTGTTCTGGCTTTTTTCCCCACAGGAACTTCCCAATATACAAGAAATTATTTGGACTTCAAAACTACCAAAGGGAGCATATCACAGCTACTCTTCTGTTAGTGCAAGGTCTGTGAGCCAGTGCTATCAGCTCTGCAACCAAATGTACTGTACTCAGCCAAAATTGTATCTACTGAGCCTATAGCATTATTTAAAAATATTTAACTGTCAGCAATATTTCTGAAAGATTATTGCCCCTTTCAAAAGCACACCAAAACTACTGAGGCAACCAGTTTCACATCAAAACATGCAGAGTAAATTAACTGCCCATATGAACTGAGTTTGCTACAGAACTGAAATTTTTCCCATCAAGTTACAGTGCCTCTTTTCCAAAATGGCTCTTCCAGTTTGTGTCATTCCCATCCTGCTCCTTGGCAAGTATGTGATAGAAGTAGTAATATGAACAAGTTCACAGGTATTTAGCATCTCTTTGCATTCACAGGCTCAGTTCTACTATTTGGGAAGCCAGTCTTCTGTTCCAGCTACTGCAGTCAGAGTGAGAAAATTATGTTCTGCAGCTGATGGAAATCGTTGTTTGCTCTTTTGGGTACAAAGAGACAAAATAAGTGTTTCTCCCCAGTTTTCCTTTCCCTGTACAGTTTCACATCTGAGACTTTTCTCAAAGCCATATTTTCCCAAAGAGAGGTTTTTTTACTGTCTTGTCATTTGTTCCTTCTTTATTTAAATCAGAAATGAATGGCTTATCAAAATTGCTTGAAGTCCTTAGGGGCCTGTGTGGCTGAACATGCTGCCAAAATAGCTATTGAAACTCTGAGGAGATTAAATTAACTGATGACAAAGATTTCAGACAGTGACTGTCTGACTGCACTGGCACTCTGGTCTCCATGCAACTGTAGTTTGACTCTTCCCAGAAAACAGTAAATAGTACCCACGTGATTACTAATATAGCAACAGTCTATGTGCCTATCAGATATAAAGGACTAAAGGACATGGGATTTAATATAGAAGGGAAAAATATTCTTAGCTGTACTCTTATGGTAGAGTGAAACAAAACCTAGACATGCTGTGCAAGTGTCCCCATGCACTGGCATGTTTTTTCATCACTTCCTCAACTCCTGTAGCTGCTGGTTGGTTATGCCAGACTTCCTCCCTGGATGTTTTAACCTTCCTCAGAGTGACCAATTGAAGCCCTTGTCTGGGATGTGGTTCCCATCCCACAGCAGTCCAGTGAGGAAGTGATGAGCTTTCCCTCAGCAGCACTCATGGGCTTTGCAGGGAAGTGGTATTTTCCCTTTGCAGTGTTGCCTCCAGCAGTCTGGATCAGTGCATTGAAAGACAACTGCCATGACCCTGGCAGCACACCTGTGCTACCCAAAGAGGTTTGGGAAATCATGAGAACCAGAAAGTTTTGTGGAACAGACTGAACAAACATCTGTTGGGAGCTCTTGAGGTTACACTGATCCTCTCTTGACGTGGGTGCTCACTGAAGACCCCTTGTCACACAGAAAGTGCTCTCTCAAGTGCCATTCACATTCTGCTGTTTGGGATTCCCTGACACTTGTATAAAAATAGAGTCAAAAAGACCAGGGTAACACTGAAAACAGTAAGGCCTAAGGTGTTAAAGAGCAACTGGATCTATACAGCTGTCCTCCTGTGGAGTCAAAAAAACTGTCCAGACCTTGAGCCAGTCTCTGCTCCTGTAGGACAAAGTGCAAGGTCTAGGAATTATGGATCATAGGTATGGACTGTCTTCTGCTAATAGATTGCTAAAATCATCTTGTGTTTGTGTTCTGGGGGCATCTTTCTACTGAAATGATGAAATAGGATGTAAAATTAACTTTATGCTATACCACTAGATGGCAAACTGGCAGTGTGATACACACCAGACTGCCTGTCACAGACATCTCTGATTAGGCATATTGTGAAAAATGCAGACTATCTTTATGCAAGTTAACAGAGGCTTGATGATATAGAACAATGAATACTTCAACTTCCATGTTATTCATGATGATTTACGTCTGGACAACATGGATCCTACTGGAATCATTAAAGATTTCTAGGGGAAAGGGTTCACATGGCCTTTCCTTTTCATGTCCCAAAGCTGGGAGTAAGCACAGCTGTGTGTCAGAAAACACTGTAGTGGCTTCATCTGGAAATAAGTCTGGAACAAGACTTATTTCCAGAAAGGGGCTGTTCCACAAGACTGAGGCCTGTGGAAGTACTTCAGGATTGCAGTCAGACTCTTTCCAGTGTATACATTTTGTAGAGGCATCAGTATAAGCACAAAGCTCTTCTAGCAGCCAGCACTTAATCAGAGTAAAATTTCATTATTTAGATAACATTATGAATGTACAAACATTTATTTCAAGTCTAACAGACCCAGGAGCAGCTGCAAGGAAAAAAACATTATTTAACATTTCATTTCCTCTTCACCATATGCCAGCAAGCACTTGTGATCAAAGCTGCTAGGGCATCAGTTGGAGAATAAACTGGCCTTTTGATCCCTTCAAAGAATTTTTTACAGTAAATCCAGGAAGATGTCTTCTCTGTACCTCTGGCCACAGAGCTGGAGGGGCCGCTGCCCTGTATGCCTTTGGGATCAGGAACAGCTACGGGAACAAGCATGACAGGTTTTGCAGGTTTCTGCCATTGAAATTGCTGCTCCTGCTCTGTCTGCCTTCCTACAGAGGTCTGTAGGGGCAGAGAAAATTTAGAAAAGTACATTAAAGAGAGGGGAATGGCACCAAAAAGTCCCCCGAGTGCTCTCAGTCATTTCCCCAACGCTAAAATGAAGTCACCTAAGGATGTAGTTGCTAACAGTTGGTTTTCCAGCTCAGAAAATCTCTTAAGTTACAGAATAAGCACTGAAAATGCAAAATGCTCTGTAATGCTACTGAGATGTATGGAAAATTAGTAAGAGAGAATATGCTCACTCAAACCAAAATGCAACCACATAATGACTCAAGGACCAAACAGAAGTGTATGATGGGAGAGATGCAAGTCACTTGATTTGCTTGGAAGTATTTAGTCCCTTGCATTTGGTTTATATAAGAAGATGATTATGGAATCAGGTATTTCCTTGAATACAAGTGAGGATCTGCAAATTTTGGACAGAGAAGTTTTGCTTTCTTGTGCACCAGAGAGTCAAAACCCAGAGAGCACTCCTCTTGTCATAGCTCCCAGCCTGCTTTTTCCATAACCAGCAGACCCAAAGACTTCCTGAGCTCTCTCAGGGCCATAGATAAAAACTAATCCCTTTTGGGTTCCTGCCTGATGCCAGTTGACAGAAACAGCAGTTAATCCCCAATTTTTACTCTAATTACAAACTCCTGCACTAACCCCAGTGCCCATGCATCCCAACATCTGTCCAGGCTTTTGTAAAGTGCTGGTTTTAGGGACTGATTTCCTTCAGTTTAGCTGTCATCAAACAGTGAATCAAGACCTCCTTTTGCAGGACAGGATTTGAGCAGGGTTTGTTTGTCTCAGGCAACAATCCTACCCCCAGCATTTAGAAGTTGCCCTATGACTCTTTTCATAACAGCAAATTAAAATATACTGTGTTATCATTGTTGTTGATAAAATTATTATTAGTTTTGGAAGTATTTATTTCTATTTTCTTTTTATTCACATCTGGAGGATCCAGGGAAAAGCAATAGATATATACACAAGTTTTTGGGTACATAATTTTATTTTTTGATCTATAGCAGTAATCGGAGTGCAAGAAAACTGCTTAGAAGTCACAGCACTTGCTTGTAATGCATTTTTTATGCTTAGCCTGTGTGTTTAAGTCTTAAATCATTGAGACTAGTCTCACACTGTAGAATAAATACTTTTATCATTAACTAGGTCCTTTATTGTGCAGAATAAGTACCTGAAGAGTTGAATTCATCAGATGCCAAAGGTTGTTGTGGGCAGCTCCCACTGCCCATTTCACCTAAGATTGAGCTCTGGAAGGGGAAAGACTGGGGGGCACATGGGATATGGAGCATGGGACAACAGCCAGAGGTTAGAGAAACAACACGACAGTCCACCTCTGCCCCCAGCCAGCAGGAGCAGTTGTTCCAGTAATCTTTGCTCTCTCCACTTTGCACCTGTTCTCAGCCCTCTGTTTTGCTCCTGTCCCTTTCTTTTCAGTAACAGAAGCACCTTAGGCCCTGCCAGGCTCCTGTTCATCACCTCTGAGGCAGTAAAATCACTGTTTAATGCATTTTTGAGAGACCACTGGAGCTGACTCAAGTTGTCACCTACACACAAAAAGCAGACTGCATTAACCGAGCTTCAGCTGCAGCTCTGAAAGCAATGTGATTATAACAGCTTTAAAAGACAGGACAGTCTGTAATTAGCAGAGGGTTTTTCCTGGTAATTACATTAACCTTTGGTTGAATATTACTAAACCCATCACAGTGCTGTTTTTATGATCCCCTACCAAAGTATGCCTCTGTAGGATTGTGAACCTGTGTTGGTCAATGGAAAATTCCACATCCTTTCATGCATCCTACAAGGGCCTTGCTTTGGTCGAGTGCCACCCTGAGCTGCGCCTGTAAGGTTTTACAAACAATGACCTCGCTGGCTGGAGGGAATCCAGCCCTGATAGTAGCATTTTCAGTCCTTCTTTCCTTGTGCAATGAATGAAGAATGAAAAATGCAGCTATTCACGGAAGCAGCTTTGTCTGATAGTAATGACCTGGGTACTAATGTAGCAGTTTGTCACACGATATGTTCTGTATATTGTTATTTCCCATAGTGTTTGTTTGCCTCTGTGTTTTCCAAGTACAGGACTGCGTAAAGTGTTCAATAGAACTCTAGACATTCAGAGAAAATGGCGGCCATGACTACAGCAGAAAACAACTAAGCTGGAAAAATATGCAAACATTCCTCATAAAAATCCAATTAAGAGATTAGCTGCACAAATACACAAAAGTTCATGAGAGGTGGTCTGGCACTACAGATTCTTCCTTTGCTCATTTAATCTTATTAAGTTCATTCCATATAACTGTAGTCTATGATGCAGTAAAATACCACTTTAACTTACCTTAGTCCAGCTACTAGTTAAAATGTCATGAGTGCACTTATGAAAGCAGACTACCTCTGAACAAGCTGAGAGATCAAAGTAAGAGAAAAGTTATTTTCATTGAAAATAAAATTAGAAGAGATAAACCTTTTTACAATTTTGTCTGGTTTTCTTTCAGAATTATTAAAATTATAATCCTGATGAAGATTTCTGAGTAAGAGAAAGGAATATCAACTGAAATAGTCCTGTAAGCTGTTGAGAGTAGAAGCAATCCTTGGTGATTCAGATCACCAAGCTTTGTGGGCATTCTCTGATTTATCTTGGCTTCAGTTCCCTACCAGATAAATGGGCATATGTCTTCCTTCCCCC
The DNA here is from genome assembly GCF_020740725.1 of Corvus hawaiiensis. NCBI lineage: Eukaryota > Metazoa > Chordata > Aves > Passeriformes > Corvidae > Corvus > Corvus hawaiiensis. Next base: position 48,936,355 of record NC_063216.1, read on the forward strand.
AGCCTACTTTTGTGTTCAGACCAAAATGTTCTTGGGGCAGCAGGTTAGTTAGCTGTAGACCTCTGGGTTGGGTTCTTGGCTGAACTTCCATGTGCCAGCATAACCCCATGATAGCTGTGTCAAAATAAAAAGGGGGATTCTCCATAATGTTTACACCAGCATCATTCTGTCACTGTTTTATCTTTGTTTTATAAGCGCACACATTTTGGAAGTCTCCCATTCTAGGTGTGTAACATATTCCTTCTTCAAGCCCAGGTGGCCCATTCCTGGCATCAGAGCTGAATATAGAGGTTCAAGTGCTGACAGGACAGAAAGACGGGCAGTTGCACACCAAATTGGGGGTTCCTCTGAAAACTACAATACAGGGACTGTCCAAAGTAATGCACCTGGTCATGTACCTACTTCCTTTCTCAGCACAACCAAAGGACTTTTTTCACACAGCCACTTAGCTCATGAATAAAAACACCATTTTTAGGAATGGATTCCAGTAGTGATAGTATTCCTTCTCTGCTAACTTTTGTTTCTCCACTGGTTCGTTCTTTGGCATTTCATCTACTTTTTCTTCAACTGAAGGGATACTTTAGTTATATTTCCCTTTTTTATTAATATTCTTTATCTATTTTTTTAACCTGTAACTTGAAGTTTTTGAAGGATGCCTTCAAAATTAATTATAAATAATTCCTGTTTTCTCCATTCAGTGCTTAGCATCTTTCAAAGTGACAGAAATATGGTAATCAAGGGAGTCGTATCTCTATCTCCCATAGCATGGTAGGCTTAAGAAAACACGATAATTTATGAGTGGAAATAATATCACCTAATAGCAGGCCCTGAAGTCAGGTTTCTAAACTCATGTTTACTGGGGAGAATTGGGCACTTCTGGAGGATGACTCATCTCTGCTGTATCGAACATCTACACTAATATTAGATGAATTGCATCATAGAAACACTTATTCACATTTTAATGACTGTAAAAGGAGTTTGGATGAGTAGCTTACAGTCGTCTTCATTGTGGACATCCAGAACTGACTAACATGAATCCCATGCTGAATATTCCAAGTTCCAGAAATTTTGGGAACCCATCTACTCCTGGAATGTAGGAAGATTTACAATGCAATACAAAAATCTCAGGTAATTCAGCAGCTTTTCCAAATATTTTTCTTATTAACAAGCCACAGACTCTTAGTCTTCTGCTTCAAACTTCTGATGAACTCAACACTTGAAAGCTGCAGTGTGGAGTTCTTCCTGCTGTGTAGCCACACACCTTGAGATGGAAAGGATCTCCTACTTCTTTACTGTCTGAGACAAAAAAGGCCATTCTGTGCTATTATGACTACATGGTACAGGAGTAGAAAACTAGGGGGGTTTCCCATGCTGTGATATACCCACATCATGGGATGACAGCTTCCATCTGGAGCACGTCTTACATCTTACCTTTCTGCAAACTGACTCTTCTCCACCAGCTTGGAGAAAGAAGGAACCACCAGAACGGAGTTCTCTGAGTTTTAGTTCCAGACCAAACCCCTTCCAGAGGCAACAGAAGGAGGTAGACTTCTACAGACACCAAGTCAGAATGTCTAAATAACAGTCTCTTCTGGGGCCCTAACTTGGTCTTTCCAGGACTCTGAAAGGAGGGTGAGGAGATTATCTTCCTGAGGCTGAAGAGAGTTTCTCATCTCTGTGGAAAATGGTCCTTGAAAAGGGAGTAGTCTGTGTTCAATTTATCAGCTTTGTCTTCCAAACCAGAGCCCCAGACCTCTGTAGCCCTCATCTCAGCCATTGTCTGAGGGGCAAAAGAGCAACAGTGAGCTGTCATCAACAGCTGTGAGCAGAACCAGAATGAACAGTAACTTGTCACCTAAATCTTCCATCACTGGAGAAATGGTCCTCATATGGTGAACCTCTTCTTCCATTTGCAGAACCGTTTCTGAAGGGTTTTCATGAATGCTGTGTCTTTCCCACCAGTGTATTTAATCAGATCATTTTTCATAGTTAAAAAAGACCTCAAATCAGCTGAAAATTAGATAAGATAGCTAGATAAAGTACTTTAATTTCTCACAAATGCTTTCTCATAAGAACCAACCTAAATCCACAGCACTTAGATTAAAATCTGGAATTTCCAAAGCAGATACAAATTAATCTGTGGTGCTGCTAATTACCTATTTAATGTTCTTCAAGAATTTGGTAGAGAAGTTTATATTTAGTTTCTATCTTTATATGAAAATGGCAAATCTTCACCCAAAGCAACAGCACAGAAAGCCATCAGAAGATTGGATGTTTGCAGAGTTTTAATGAAGTAGAATATACACTGTCTATATTCACAGGATATACACTGTTAGATTAACAATATTTGCAAGGCTGGAGACATGGTGTTGTGATACCCCTCATTTCCCATCCCTACAAAAGTTTGATTGTGACTGTAAAGGGCATCAGACCTCATGGTTTATATATAACACCATGCATAAATAACAGCACAGCTAGAAAAGGGCATCCATGGGATAAATTTGGGCCTGACAGAACAGCAGGAAATAATTTCAGATAGATCTGGCTGGTAGCAATAAATCTTCAAATAAGGCTCATATGAGGTCTTCTGTCTTCCCCTTCATCTTTTCTAGAAGTAAGAAAATATTAGGTTCTAACCCCTACCACTTCCTGGAGTAAATGAAGTTCTAACATAAATGCCTATTTTCATTTTGTTCTCAATTTTTGTTTTTCTTTTAACTTCAAAATAACATGAAAGGTGCCCCAGAGAACCACAGCTTCACCTAGTTTTTTACATATAAAAAAAATTCCACTTAATAGTCATAGGGATACAAACTTCATCTCCAATGATACATTTTACCTCTGGTCAAAAAGATTAAAAACTTTTTTCTATAGGTCCTAGTTGTCCAAGCCATGTCAGGGAGCACTAAAATTTTACAGCCTTGTTTAAAATCCAGTATCACTATTACCTCTGGTTAATTTTTAAAACCTAATCACCATCTGTTATGACTACAAAAGACACAGTAAAAGTATTCTTTTAATTTTTTCCAAACCTTCTAAGAGATTAGTATTAGGAGGTAAATTATCTTGTGTTGCCAGAATACTGAACTGCACTGCTAAAATAGAAATTGATCATGGGAAGTCTTACTACTTACGGAAAGAAACATTTATTTGATTGTCAGTAGATTTTTAAACACAGATATCCTCTTTTAAGACATCATACAGCCATCATACACTTGTGGTGGCTCGCTCTCCAACTTTTTGTTTGGTGCTATGGTGCCCGTGTACAAACACACACGACTCTTTGAACAAGAGTTTACTCAGACAAGTCTTTGTCATATCCTTGTTCAGTTCCAAGGTCTCAGCCCTCAGCTTGGTTCTGCAGCACATTGCAGTTTCAGTGCCAAGGCTGCCTGGCTGCCTTGGAGCACAGGTAAGCCAAACCAGAACTGTCTGTGTCTGCTCACAGCAGGGTAGCTGTAGTCTCATCTGTAGCAGGGCTTCCAATGAGAATTTCATATGGAAAACACATGTACAAAAAACTATCTGTAAAAAGCAAAACTTGAGTGATTTATTTCCCCCCCCCCCAGGATCCTTCTAATTCAGCATTTTTATCTTCGATGTTTACTAAAAAATAAAGATTAAATTTTGGTGTGCCTAGTTAGGTATTTAATATTAGTCTCTTTCAATGGCATAAATTTTTAACAAAGGCAAGACTTACTACTGAAAATGCTAGTGAAAAAAGATTATTAGTTTTTTAATATATATTTTTGAATATTTTTTCACAGTTTTAAGAAAGAAAGAAAAGTATTTTTTTAACAGAATAAAATCATAATTATGGTGATTTTCATAAAAGGAACAACGGAAACCCAGAAATCATATAAAAAACTGAGTAGGGATCAACTTCAAAGGTCCTTAGATACCAATGACTAAGAAATTAGTTAAAACAGTAACTTCCATGTCTCATACCGAAATTATTTACTGCAAAGCCCTTGCTCGGAAACACCAAAGTTCGCACAGTTTTGTCCACTTTTGCTCCCAATCACATTTTTATGTGTGTGGTTGTACTTGACACACCATATGGCAGGTATTGCACAACTCCTGGTGGACAACAGAAGTAGGAAGAAGTCGTTGGGACCTCAGAGGCATCAGAGCAAGGAACGTGGCCGTGGGAAGAAGGGCTGAGCAGGCTCCTAGTGTTGGAAACACCACCAGCACAGCTGCCAAGTTGTAGGTGCCCACAAAAGCACACGCTAAATGGAACCTTATCTCTCCATTGTACCACAAACAATTTTTTCCCCTTTATCGGTATTTTTATCTCCATGCTAGGACCCATTCAGCTCTTTTACAAAGAAAATCCTTGGATAGGATTCAGATTCAAGCTTCTCTTTTTTTTTTTTTTCTCTCCAAACAAAGCCTTTTTATAAGTGTGCAGGCATTACACAAGACGCCTTCTTTTTCTAAATTTTCACTGAAGTCAAATCTCTTTGTACCGTATAATTAGGCAGCATCTGCACTTCAAGCAGACTATGAGACTGTAACTCCCTAACACCCAAAAATGAGAACAGGATGCTACCATCACTGTTGGAGAATCAGACCACGATTATACCCTACGTCTTGAATGTATATGCCAGCTGATTTAGATAAATAGCTTTAGATAAATAAACAATGTTGGCATATATCTGCTGAGTAAGTTGTACAGTCCAAAGTTAAAGAAGGTAAACAGAGATTAACCATTTCCAGTTTGGATAATCCAAAGTTTGCATGTTTTAATTGCCCACCACTAAATGTACGGTGGGAAACTGAATTCTGTCCACCATTGCATTCCTGGTTTGGGGGTTGGTACAGAATGGACTAGCAGCATCTGCACTGAATTTAATCTTGCTGCATTTTCTCATTCAAGATGGAACCTCTCAGAAATCTGAAGGTAAGAAGGGGTACAAAAAGGCCTAAATGCATCACTATAACAACGATGTGTCCCAGGAATAGACTCTTTCTCTGACCATGCAGTCACCTGCTTCATGTTATTATGACAGCAACAGCAAAGGAAAATATCAGAAGAGGCTCAAAACTACCTCAGTGTCCCTATAGTCAGCATGTACCATTAGCCTGATAATCAGTGTATCAGTGAATTGTATCACTCAGCAAATAAAGCTTTTGAAGCATTAGGGTGTGGGGTGGGGGATGTGGGTTCAGACAGAAAACCATATATGCTGTGTCTTGCTATCACGTGAAAGATAGCAGTCTGCTGCTTTTTTTGTTTTGTTTTAAATCAACAGGTTTTGTAATGGCTTTGCACAAGTACAAACGAGGTTATTCACATGTTTCTGCGAATATTCTTGTTCTTTTCCAAGTCACTTGGTAATTAAATGCCATAGAAATGTCTCAGAAGTATTGAAGTAAAAAAGCCATTGAAAGATTAGAAAGGCAACAGTTCCTTAAACCAAGTTTTCAGTTCCTGTAGATTCCTTTACTATATTTTTAGTAATTTAAATTAAAAGAAATTCAAAACTGTTATTTAAAAAAAACAATGCTTTTATTGTCAAAAGTACCTCATTCAGCTCTTTCATCTAGGTGATAGGATATGTCTTCATGCATTTGTTAAATTAAAGCCACAAGGAACAGCTGTATATACAGAAAATATCATCTTATCTTTGATAAAAGACAAGTTTCCCAGAAAATTATCCGGTCATGAAGGTAACAATAAATGTGGAATTCCCCACTTCCTGTGGCATATTGATCCCAATAGTCATCAACAATATAAATGTGTCTCTGTCATTAAAGGTTCTTACTGGATAGAAGCAACTTTTTCCCTAAAAGATCAGAATTGAAGCAAGTTCCCTAGGGAAGTTGTGCTTTGCATCCATGCAGGTTTTTAAGACCTGACTGGATAAAACCCTGAGCAACCTGGTCTGAGATCAGAGGTGATGCTGCTTTCAGTAGGAGGTTGGACTGGTGACCTCCTGAGCACCCTTCCAGTCTGAATTATCCTATCATCTTATGATACTATAATCCCAACATTAATTTCCCTGTCTCCAGTTTACAGGCACTGGTCTTAGTTAGGCCTCTGTCGTCTACTAGGCTTACCTCTGCTGAATTGTGTCTCACTGGAGTGCTCACCCCCTGGCCACCAAGGATTTTCTCACTCCTGGCTCTGCAGCAGGAGATCTCCAGGCTCCCAAGATGCAGGTTGGTGAACCTTGGAAAAGCTCTCACCGGCATCACAAAACAGACCACAGCCACAGACCTTCTTCACTCCCTGCCATGCAGACTACCACAAATACATTTTACTAAAAAAGCACACCACAATTTCCGGGCTTCCCTATGCCCAACTACAGCAACTAATTGCAAAAAATATTTGATGATATTTTCTAATTATTAAAGAAGATCAAATAGCAAAGCTAATTCAGATACAGGATTAAGAATAAGGGATTCTTCAAGACATGATAGACAATCATGCTAATACATTGCTTGCTTTCATATTAAAATAGAAATGGTGATTAAGTTTTGAAATTAAGATGGTAGAGTTGTGTATCACGTGGAATGAAATTATACATATTTCAGATGCTCCTCTTAAAAATTGCAACAGAATACAAAATAAGGGATTTCTTTCAATTAAGAAGCTAGAAAAAATTTTAGTAGAAAAAGTGGGAAAAAAAATATGAGAAAAGTTAATTTGGTCTCTTTTGTCTGTAACAGGCATTCTTTAATGTTTTGGAGATAGCGATTAGGCTAAGTACATTAAATCTAGTGTTTAATAAGATTTTTAAGAAGTTAGGAAGTCTGGAAAGAGATAAATAAGTTTAGACAAAATATCCCTGTTTAATGTGGTTATTCTTGCCACCTATTAAGGATGTGACTTGCAGTGACCAAGCTCTGTAATTATTTCAGCATGATACAGAGAATCATTTGAATGAAAGAACCGAGTTGTTTGAATTTAGGGCTGTATAATAGTCCCTTTCATAGTAAAAGTGTGTTTAATGCATTGAAATCAGTTCGAAGAGAGAAATTGTCCCTGTTCCCATTTTTGTTTTTATTCATTTTAGACCTGGAGATTCTTCTACGGTATTCAGGAAACCCCACTCAGAAAATGGGAAAAAAATCTGATCACACTTAAAATACATACTGCAGTCAATGCATTGCACTACTTTGATAACTACAGTGTTAACATTTGTGTTTCCTGCTGACAGTTTGGTAAAGCATTCCATGTAGCTATTACAAGGCACAGATTTTCAGTGTAGTTTTACATTTCAATCATGGAGAAGCGAGAAGTAGAGCTGCTATACATCATCCAGGATGATATCAGCAGTGCTGTAGAAAAAAGGCATTGATATATCTTTGCTAGAAGATATGGATCAAAATGTGATCAGGAAAAACTCTAGCTTAAATAAATATGAATGAAAATTTATTCATTTCCTCCTTCCCACTCCATTTCAGTGGTGTGATCCATCATTTCAAAAGAAGCACCATTATTACTTTGGAAGTCTTGTAACTCGTCCATGGGATTTTAGGCTCAAGATCAAAGTCCCAGATACCAACGCAGTGTTTACCTAGTTAGATCTTCTAAAAAGCCATGAATGTCTCCTAGGTCAGAATAACAAATCTTCCTGTTCTTCACTTGTAGCTTTACCATATCACCTGAGAAAGAGTTGAGGGAGAAGAGCTGGAATAAGGCTATCATACGAGGATGAGGTTCTGCTCTTAGTTTTTCATCATGTCTTTAAAAGCTTGGCAGGATACAGCAGACAAACCGGATTTTCTACAGAAAATGCTGATTCAAACCAGACAGAAAATACACCCCTTCTTGTTACCGTGGGTACTCTTGGAGAGCTTTCTGCTTCATACAGTGCTACAATACCACACCACTGACACCACAATGCAAAGAGCAAAAGATAACAGAAGGAAGAGTAGGTACTATGGGTATGCCATCCAGGCACTAAGCCCTACCACCCCAACCCCCCAAAAATCCCCAAATAAGCCTAGCACCAGTAGTTTGTCCCTAAATGGTAAAATTAAAAGGTCACTATTAAAAACAAGAAAATAATGTTCATTATGTAGTGAATCAGAGCATATTTCAACCATATGCTGATTCCTAATAAAGTTCCTAATGAACTTTAAAATATAAAATATATAATAGAATATAAACCACAAAAAGATCCTTAAAACAAGAAGAATGGTATGTCTCATTTCTTCTCCTTTTGTATTTCTGATTGGCAATTTAAGCATTTCCTCATTTTCTACAACTAAATGCTATAGCATCTTGAATTTTTTTTTCTGACTTTCTCCTGGGACATGAATAATGCTTTTTCATTGTTTGACTTGCTCATCAAGGAGTTTTCACTGTGGCTGTTTAAAATCTTACTTCTTCATTCTATCTCATCAGTATTCTCCCCCTGTACTTGGCACTGATGAGGCAGCACCTCAAATATTGTGCTCAGTTTTGAGTCCCTCACTACTGAAAGGACACTGAGGTGCTGGAGTGTGTCCATAGAAGGAAAATGGTGAAGAGTCTGGAGCACAAGTCTTATGAGGAGATACTGAGGGAACTAGGCTAAACAGTCTAGGAAAAAAAGAGTCTCAGGGGAAACCTTACTGCTCCCTACAGCTACCTGACACGAGGCTCTGGCAAGGGGGGAGTCTGTCTGTCTGTCTGTCTGTCTGTCTCTTTTACCAAGGAATAAGTAATAGACAAGAGGAAATGGACTCAAGTTGCACCAGGGGAGGTTTAGATGGGTGTTAGCAAAAATTTCTTCACCAAAACAGTTGTTAAACATTGGAACAGGCTTCCCAAGGAAGTGGTAGAATCACCAGACCTGGAAGTATTTAAAAGATACATATATGTGGCATTTCAGAACTTGATTTAGTGGTGGACATGCATTAAGAGTTGGACTCAACAATCTTAGAAGTTTTTTCCATCCTAAACAATTTGTGATTCTAGTCAGGACAGGAGAAATGGCTTTGACAGCAATCTTAACAAACAAAAGAGAAAAGACCTGGATCATATGGAGTCTCACCACTGGGTTCAGGTCTTACAGTTTTTGTAATGTGCATATTAACTGCTGATCTGCAACAAGTTCCCTCTTGTTTAGATGATTGCTTCATCTGAAAATTTGGACAGTGCTACACAGTTACAGTCACAAGAGCCGCCAGAGACCCAAACCCCAACTTTGGCCTCCCCTGTCTCCCACAACTACCACAAAAGGACAAATTTTGCAGGTTGCAGAGAACCAAAATCATGAGCTCAACAAAAATCCAGGAACACAGCAAAATAATGCCCAGTTTCAGCATCAGTTACAACACCATGCCATGGACAATGTTTTCCAGTTCAGGCTTCCAGGGTGCTGAGTAACAATCCAGGAACTGAAAACTCACCTATAATGATCAAGACTTTGTGAGAAATTTTCTGGATGACAACTTTTGAAGTACTCTGGATGACATTAAGGAGGATTCACATTACTTGAAAGGTATGAAGTATGTTCCCAAAAATCACTGCATTTTTTTTTTACACAAAGTCTGTAGCTTTACTCATGGGGAAATCAAAGCTGTGCATGGTAAAAGGATAAAATATTTTGAGCTTGAAATCCAGCATACAGTTTGTGTGGGGAAAAAGAATATTGCACAAACCAGGCATAAAAACCACTATTCAAGAGGTTGTGCCCCAACATAAAAGGATTGGTTAACACTAATAGTAAGACATTTAGGCTATGAGGAAGTCGAGACAGCAGAGATCACTGTTTCTATAACCTAAAACAGGGTAGTAGGGTAGCACCCCCAAAGAACAAGCTTAGTTAGAATGTGGTTCAACACTTCCTGGTGACTCCAGGTGCTCTGGCATCGTGATGTTCAGTGTACTAAACTCAGTCTTACAGTCCTCCAAACTGGGAACCAGGTAGAGGACAAGGCAGGGCCAAGATGGTCTCAGATGGTCTCTTCTCATTGATTCAGGGGTGCCTGAAGAAACATAGCAGAGCAGCAGCTCTCAGTAAGCAGCTGCAGCCATTTCCTCATCAAAATACTGTGTGATGATTATTCCAGTAAAACCAAGGATACAGCAAGTCAGGCCATTCAGGGTACAGGATATACCTACATGATCTTATACCTCATGTCTTTGCTACAACCAGTGCAGAAACACCTTTCTTGCCCAACTGCATGAATAAAGTTCTACCTCCTTGTACTCAAGTTATATAAATACTCTGAAACCAGTGCTACTTCTGAGTCATCTCACACTCCAGTTGGGTCAAATGACAGTAGACAAGCAGAGGTACACCAACTCATTATTCAGATTTGAGAAATAGCTGCATTAAAATGACAGAAAACATGCTTAACCCTAATGACTGTTATTTAGTCTCCTCACTCTCACCAACCATGTGAGGAGAAATAAAATCCAAATGCTAATTTTCAGCTCATGAGAGTAATGCTTTTTTACAATACTCAGAGTTGGGTTCTTTTCTACTTGTCTCTTTGACACACCAGTACAAAAAAGAGCTGTTTGGAAGGGAAGGGGAGGAAGACTAGCTGAAAATAACAGATGGAAAGGGTTCTTCTTCAAATTTGAATGGAAAAGCAAGTTTCATGGCTAAATTGTCTATATCTATTTATGCATAAGTCAAAAATAATGCAGAGCGAGGGGATCTTCAACTATATTTTCTTTAGCGATGCTGCTCTTGAAAACCCTAACAGAAAAAAGCCACCTTGTTTTGACCACTCTAACTCAGCCAAATACAGTTTCCTCCAACAGATTTATTTTGTCCTTCCACACTCCCCATTTTCACAACAGAGAGCTTAAACTTTGAAACCTTTATTCACACTGAATGGCCTTAAGTAATCATACCTATTTCAAGTGAGCCTTCAAGAAGGAAGCTCTCTGTCAGCTAAGGTTTCCAAAACTGGCAATGCATGAAAAATTCTTGTGTGAAACCCAGTCATTAGGCCGTATCTCATCATGTACCAACAAGACTTTTTTCACAGATGATTTCCAGTTGTGTCATACTTACCCTTTAAACATTGTTTCAGAGCTCCATCTCAAAATGAATCCACAAATACAAAGCAAGATGGCACTTATTTTCAGTATGGATGTTGATGATGCTAGAGACTATGTCTAAAAAGCACAGAATTAGGGAAAACATATTATTTTAAATTGTTGGTCAAAATTTAAAAAAAATCAAGCTCTGAAACATAAGAAAGGGTCATATTCAGGACGTAGAAAGGACCCTTGACATTTCAAATACAAGAAACTAACTGTCTTTAGCAGGTGCACTGTAAACCTCTTCTTGGACTGAAAGAGATGGGAAAGTTAGGTGTTAGCACTATATTTTTACATATGTTTCAATAACAAGTTCATTTTTGTCATGTAGGCTATATGTATACTTGGATATCTATACTTGGGGTCACTATAGGTTGAGCCTATAGTGACCCCAAGCCTATGGCCACAAGCCTTCTCTGTTTTAATCCCAGGATTTATGCCCAAACACATCTCTTAACACTAAAACTTCTACTGGACTCCCAAGAACAAAGTGCATTTCTACCAAGCAACATTTTTTAAGGAATATCTTTAATTCACTGATGGAGTGCCTGACCTTAACAGAGAGATTCATCCAAAGTCTTTCATATTGTCCAGTTTCACTCTTCCAAACCATTATCAGAAAAAAAAATTCCATCATCATTGACTTTTGCTAGTAAAAAGAATTTTAAATATTTGGCCAAATTTATGTAAAACTTCATTCCTTGTACTAAACTATTTTTGGGAGTGTTTCCTGTTTCCAGTTATAAAGCTTCTTCATTCCTTCTACACCTAATCAATTTCTCAAGATGCTTAGATTATTTGTTCAGATAGGGAAATTTTGAAAGTGTTCAGTTTGTGTCTATGGTTCTAAAAGTGGCCTACAATTTTAGTTCTGCATTACCTTTTTTTCTCTAAGTTGATGAGGGGAAAATCAAAGTCAAGACACAACTGGTACCAAATGGATTGTTAGAAGTGATAGCTGCTTGACCTCAGTGTTGCACTTTTGCCCTATAAAACTGTAGGAGTCGTGGGCAATAATCCAGTCTGGTGAACAATCCTGTTGTCTCACGAAAGTGAAAAGCTGGAGAGTCATGGTATTACAGCACCATGATATTCACAAGTCTGTACTGATACTCTGAAGCAAAATTTTCAGCATCATGATTCAATGTAAATAATTCTTTGGCAGAATATTCTAGCGAAATTTGTTTGGCTCATATCAACGTCAGATGAGAGAAAGAAAACAATCACTGGGTCAAATATTAGCCTAGGAAAAGTAGTTACATGCTCTCAAAAATGGTACATAAAATCTCTTACACAACAGGTAAATCCTTAAAGTTTTACTGGGTTGTAGGACTAAAAAAAGATCAGCCAATTGACTGCATATGGTTCAACAGCTGCTTCCTTTGACCTGCCAAAATCTTTCCTGTCACCCTGCTAAAGGAAACCTAGTATTTGTAATTTAAAGAATGGGGAAACTAGAATTATTGGATTATCAGAACTAAAACTACAAAATGTTAATCACTTTTTAGACATATTTATAAATTTTATAGATATTGTCTAGTTCTGAAGAGGTCACCTTCATGACACCTCCAAAGGAAAAGGAGCCAGATTGTCTTAGTATTGTTGGGAAGGCTAAAGTTGGAAAACAACACTGCTGTCACAAGTCATGTTCACCAAAGAGGACAAAGAAAATTCCTATCACTTGCATGATGGCAAAGAGAGAACGAAATCACAGGTTGTGCCAGAAAATCACTGTGAAAATTTTCTTAGCTTGGTGTTGTGTGACTTCTGCTCCACTCCTCACTTCCTATCAATATGAGAGTATTCTGCTTTACATTCTTCATGTATCATCTTTATTAACAAATTCTTTTCTAAAGTACTCATTAACAAGTGATCAGTCATGTTTTCATGATGTCCTGAATTTCTTACTAATTTATATTTCCTTGCAACTGCCATGACACAGAAAAAGCTTGATTACTTGCTTCTTAGAAGTATTTTCTTCAAAATTAGAAATTAGTCTCAGAGCAAAAGTGAAGTGTGAAATGTAATATGACAATATGTCTCATCCTACCTTAAGTAACCATGAGAGGCAGCTAATTTGGTTTCTTAATTTGAAATTATTTATAAGTGTGGATGTCCTTCATCTGGAAACTGTCATCAACTGGGAAGATTAGGTTGGCAATGCTGCATTATCAGAGGCACCAATATTTCAGCTAAGGCAAAAAATCCCTGCAGATTTAGACTTAATTAAGAACTAGCTAAAAATTTGCTTGTATTTTTGAAACTTTTGAAATGAGGCAAATAAAAAACTCAACACTTGTTCAGTTATTTCTATTCAATTGAAGAATTATTTATGAAACACAGAGAACAGAGGACTTTATAAAGTTTATAGAAAGTTTTCTTTCTGAAATTCAGCTTATTCTTTTCTGATACCTAATTTCTACTTTCAAGGATCTTTTGAAACACTCTAATACAAAAGAAATTAAAACTTTGTTTTAAAAGCAGAACAAAGAAAAAAAATAACAAATTCAGATTAATTTTCTGCTCTCAGAACTTTTGAGATTCCCTAACTCCAGAAGAGAAATTATGTCTCAGAAAAATATGCATTTTAAAGGGACAGTGAGAACAAATAGAAACACAAATAAAAAACCACTTTGCAGTCCTAAATAATGATTTCAGAGAATGAAATAAATCATTTCTACCTCATACTGGCTTGTTGGAATGTAAAGTCAGTAGGTCTTCTTCCAAGAGTAAATTGTCATCTACAGAGCAAAACTTGATGGTTAAACTATGTATTAGAAAACATGTCCCCAAAGAAAATTATCAAGTTTTTCAGCATTCCATTGAGAGTCTTTAAACAGAGAAGTTCATGAACTTATGGGACAGCAGGAAAAAAAACCTAGATACACCAAAGACTTATAATAAGCAAACATAAGCCAACCTTCTGTTTCTCTGCCCAGTGTGGAACAGTCATAAAGCAAATGCAGAGAAAACCAGTGATGATAGCTGCTGTTTATATTATAATGGAGTGTTGTGTACAACATCATCAGGGCACCATATCTCGTTTGGATAAAACCAGCATTTTCTGACCTCTCCTGTCAGCCTGACTTGCTTCACCTTCTCCCCATCTGCCAGATTAGCTGTTCTACAGGAACATTAATCTTACCTACATCGAAATGTCATATTGAATTTAGGGATGAAATATGCATTTAATATTATTGTACAGTTTATAATGATTTCTATGTTGAAGTGTTTCAAAGTTTGAGTTAATATGAAATTAATATCTGTCTTCAGGAAAAAGAAAGTATCCATACTGTTCAAAAGTTATTTTCTGAGGAAGTTCTGAAGTCATTGAAGTGCATGAAGTCCTTTACTAAGCTTTGCCTCAACGTCTGATGGCATTGAAACTCTTGCATTAACCATTTTTGCATGCAGAATTTGAACAACATTTCCTTATTCCCCCTTTCTTAGGTCATGTTTCTTAACCTCTGTAGTCTCCTCCTTGTCTAACAAGGGCTTTGGAATAGGAACAACTATACTCCTTCACTGCCTGGCCTACCACACATAAACTCATATAAGAAAATCTTCAAATCTAAGAGTTCTAGGAACAATGCCCTTCTCTGTAATATTCTCCCATGTATTTCTTAATTTGCAAAATCCATTGTCTACTATCACTAGGCACGAAGACACAATTTCAAACTCAAGCTTGTGCACCCTCGGCTTTTCTCTGCTTCTTTGTCACTTTTGTCTCTGAGCAGATTCCTAGGAAGAGCAAGTTGTGATTGACATTTTAATAGCTAACTTTCATTATAAAATTTCACTGGGGACCCAAGAGAAATTATCGTTACTGGTATGAACTAATAAAGGCCAGACCATAAGCCACTAGCTTCAGCTGGGGAACAGCAAAAATACAAATTTCATTCCGACGTAATTGCCAGTAAGAGATTAACTTTCCTATAGCACTGTCTAGAAATAGTGTAAGACTTCCTCCTGTCAAATCCTGAAACTGAAGTGCAAAAACTCACACAGATGATAGTGGAAGAACTTCTCTCCTAAGGCAAATGGCACACATTAACATCAGTAAAGTTTTGCACAGCTAAGACAAGAGATAGGATCCTGCAGGCTGTCCCACTAAATTTTTAATACCTGTGGTGTAGATGATGTATCCACTCTTTAGGGGCCTGTGGCCTCCACAGATTTTATAATTCTATCTTCCTAATTTCAAATCACGTCCAACCCCAGATCTGGTAAACATTCATAAAAATCAATATATAGGGTTAAATCATAACCTCCAGGATTTTTAGGATCCAAACTGGATCCTTGATCCCAAAACTCAATTTATACCCTGCTTAAGAAGGCACCTGCCTTTTGACATTAATCTTTCATCTCCTTTACAGGAGATGAAGCAAAGCTTTCCTTCATTTTGCTTTATTTTATCATGTCTTTGATTGTTGTATGTTTTGTAATTAAACAAAAAAATTGTGACAGCCACAGTATTTAAGGAATCTTTTCAGAACTTTAAAATTTCTGCAATGTATTGTTTTTTCTGAATTTCTGTCCTCAAGACATCTGGCTCCAGATTCTTAACTACTCAGATAATGAGAAAGACTGGACAAGCTGATTTTTTGGAAATATTTAAAATCCACTGCACTTTATAAGAATCTTGCAGGAGCAGTACAGTGACACAGTTCTGTGAATATTTCTTGTGATTAAATTTCATTTTTCCCTGCCCACCATATTTTGTGTTTATTGTAATTATTATTAACTATGTCTACCTAAAATGTAAGTATTATTGCTTAAAAATTTTACACTAAGTCCTGCACATCCCTTAAGTCATGCTGAAGGTATTCTCAATGCTTTCCTGAGCAACCAGAAGGAAAATGTTATCATGTCAGTTTATGATGTGATCAACAGTGTGTGGTTGTTTGAAGCGATACAGCAGAACAAAAACCTTTAAAGAAAAGTAAAAAAAGAGCTCTCCTTCCTCCTCCTTCACCACTTTCTTTACCTCCTTTGCTCTAGAAGGTAATGAAACTCCTCAAATATCAAGTCTCCAAAAGCTTCTTAACATATTCTAAATTTTTTCTCAGCGATTAATTTCTTAAAGTAAGATAAGAGCACAGTGAAAATGTTGGCACTGTCCAAAATCATTAGCGTGGTAATTTGGCCTGACCCAGCTACAAATAACATTTATAGGTAGAAGAGAAGTGAAAAAGTGGGGGAAGCCTCTCTGCAGCTGCACTGGAAAAACAGGGTGCAGGAGGTGAAGAAGAGCCCCCATGTTGAATCTACATAGCACCAGGAGGCCGTGGGCAGCAGGAAAAATGGGGCCCTCCTATGCTGGGTGGGAATGCCGTGGCAGAAGACAGCAGGAGAAGCTGTGTCTCCCACAAGAGAACAAAGCATTTATGTATGTAAAGCTCAAACAGAAACTGAAACCACAATTTGAGAATGCTCCAAGATGAAAGAGCCAAATTTACCATTTGGAGAGGGATTAAGTCCCAACAATAAAATCCTCAGACTCTAAACAAACAACATCTGGACTTCAAAAATGTCTTACTTGACAGTAAGAGAAATTTTTTTTTTTTTTTTGCCCAAGGCAAAAAAAAAAGGGAAAAAAAATCTCACTCTTAAAATCACAATCCACAAGAGCAGGTGCTCTTCCATAAACTCTGCAAGTCAAGACAAATAGATGTTGGAAGGTGATGCAAGAATTTGAATGAATTATCAGCTTTGTAAGAGATTACAGATAGCATTTCACCATGCAGAATATGGAAAGGAAGATGGAAACAGCAGGAATGCTGAAGTTTTCCTAAGATTGTAGCCCAACAAACAAGAGCTGAAAGCAGAAATAGCAGAAGAACGTGTCAATACACTGAAAGCAAATGAACATGTATTTATATAACGTGTCTAAGGCAGCATAGCACAAGGACTAGTCATTTTAACAGGGAAAGAACACTAAACATCCAGATCTTAAGAAGTGTGGTTCAGTGGAATGCCACAGCAACAGCACACTCTGGCTTAGAATGAATCTGAAGTTCGTTTTTTCACTGAAGGCAAGAGCTGGAGAATAAGAAGAAGGGGCTATCTAAAGTAAGAAAAAATGTATAATGTCTTGTAGAAGGCAGAGAAACTCTTACTAGAATAGATTGGGGAAAGGCTGTTTATGTCTCCAAGATGTTGGGCCTCATCCTGAAGCTACAAAACAAGCTGCAGAGATCCTTGCCTTGGGATAGCACAGAGTGGAGAAAAAGATAAGGGACATATACTGTCTTAGGTGAACTGACTTCCAAAGACAACCCTTTCTCTGAACAAATAAAGAAAATGAGAACCCTGAGTACTCTGCGTTATGGCTAAGGCAGCTGCCTCGGGTAGCCCAAAAATTTGAATGCTTGCAGTATCTTCCTCCATCTTCCATGGACATCCAGGCTAATTAGATAGCATGGCAAAGGCAGCTCCATCACCATTTAAAAAGAAAGCATATACAATTTCATGGAGCATTAAGCCCATTCTTAATGATTTCTTCTGCTGCATTTTGAGAGCCACAGCAGAACAGAGCATGTCAAAAACAGAGGCAGAGGGGTGCCTGCTTTCTGGCTCCTGACTGAGCTGAGATTTGACTCAGATGTCAAATTGTTCAGACCCTTCAAGAAAACGATTCAGAAGTGTACAAAGGTATTATGCTAGGCTGTCCAGACAAAATGTAAGATGCTCTTGGAAATTAGTCACCCTGAGAAGTCAGGGAGCAACTGAGCATCATCATCACACATTTTGGAAAAAAACACCTAAATTCTGCTTAGTCAATTACTGGAAATAGGCCTGACCAAATACATATTCAGGTTTCAACTAGATAGAAATGCCAGGACAAATGATCGACGTCCATGGGTTATCCACGCCTGATGCATCAGCATGGGTCTAATGGGTGTGTTGAGAAAGTAATAGATCCTACTTGTTTTCATTCACCACTTCCCTTGGGAGACACTGTCTGCCTCTCAAAAAACAACTTCAGTCTGTGGAAATTCCTAAGCCATGTATCTATTTCCCTGATGTTAGGACCTGTGAGACACCAAGCTCTGGAAGATGGTGAGGAAAATATTGACTTTCCCAACTTCAATTTGATACGAGGTAAGAAGAAAGATGGAGAGTGCACCCAGACCAAAGGTCTGCAAAGATCTCCCATACCCAGCTGTTTTGACATAATCGCTGTTTGTGTCTCAGACCATGGTCTGAATTGGTTCAGCTCCAGGTGTTTCACCTGAACCACAAGATTTCTCTGTATTTATATTTTAAACAGATCAATGTGCTGAAGTTTACATAGATGACATTTTGATCTGACTTTGTATTTACATAACAAAAAGCATGACAGATGGCTCAGAACAACTTAGGGAAAAGCCCAGCTTGATGGGTTAATGCTAAATAAACAGGACAAGAAGTTAAGTTTAGACAGATGAAAGAGGGGAAGAAAAGTTCATGCAGGAAGTCATTCAAAGAAAGGTTACTTGTCTCAGGAGTGCTGGAAGTAAAAAAAAGTTTCCTTGGAATGGTAAGCACCCCAAGAAAACACATCTAATTAGGCTGCCTTGGTCAACAACCTGTAAACACTTCAGAACAAAAAGGAGCAGGGGTTGAAAGTGATGGCTAAATGCCTGAGACACATTACAGACATTAGCAAGAGCTCAGCATCACTGCACTCACACAGAAAAGAAGGGCCTGCTTGTGTATTTATTGTGGAAAATGTAGTCACAAGGCAGATGCAGGATGAAAATAACAAGTCATAGAGCTTTTAGGCTGAAGCTGGCTCATGTCCTACTGGTCCAGAACTTGAGCACACTGCGTTGTCAGCATCCTGCAGTACAGAACTTGGACATCGAAGGCAATGACAGCATTTCTTTTCAAGCAGAGCAGACCTGAAGTGTAGAACATTATGACACTGTTAACATTCTATACTCATTTTAAACATGGACTGTAGATGTCACTGTGCCATAGGAAGACATGCATTAGCAGTAATTATCCAATGCAGTAATAATAGGACAGCAGTTTATACAGTCTATCCATCTGAATTTCCAGACTGGATTTCCTGGCTACACTGGAGAAGGGGTCTCTCTGTTCCTGCTGTGGAAAGCAGGCCACTGCCCATATGAGACTGCAAAAGCAGGGAAGCCGGCAGGGGGGGTGAAACAGACAGATGCTGACTTCAGACATGCTGTAGGAGCTGGGAGACCAGCCTCCCCTTTGGCAGCTGGTGAGGGATGCTACTGTGTAATATCTGAAGCTCTCAGATAAACCAGGTTACTTATTGAGGAGATACACTATAAACACTGTACTACTCTGTGTGCCTCAAAGAATTTAGTGTCCAAGCAGTCTGATTTCTCCTGACTTGGACACCAAAAAGGCCAGGAAACAAAAGATGTTTTTGAGATCTGGAGCACTGACAGATTCAGGGTAAACCTCCTGCGCAGTCTGATTGATATGTGACTGCAGTACAAACAGATATTTTTCATCCATTTTGGTGCCAGTAGCAATGACACTCCTAGCCAGTCTTGGGGTGTGGAAGTCCCACAAGATATCGATTCTGCCCTGGAGCTTGTAATCCAGGATTTAAACTGCTTGCCAGCAGCAGGAAAATAAGAGGTGTCCCAGGTCTGCCTTCAGGCCCTGCAATCACAGCCTTTCCAAGGAGACAGTCCTTCTGACTTATTAGTAGAGAGGTTTAGATACCAAACAGCAGCATCCCTAAACATCTGCATACTGTTCTTATTTAGGATATTGGACACGGGCAGGTCTGAACAGCAAGGCAGCATGTTCAGCAGCATGTTCAGCAGCATTCTTGCTACCAGCAGGGGCTGTCTATCTGTACCAAGGACTATTAATTTTAGTCCCCCACTGTCTTCCCAGAGTTCTCCATAGCAGTTGATTGTCTTGCCTGGAATGCACTTCCCTGGCAATATTAACATCTAGACACAGTACTGCTGTTGGGCAGCTTATCCAGCTAACCAGTGGAAATTGTCCCAGTGGAAACATGGAACAAGGCTGCTAAATATGTAACGGGAAATATGGTGCACTGTGGCCCAGGGTTACAAGCCAGCATCTAGATTTTGGGATGTCAGGGAGAGGAAACATAGGAACTCTTCAAGCCAGCAACACTATGATCTCCATGTGATATAGCTCTAATGTTGCTAGCTGCTGTGGGTGACACATGCCATTGCTATATTGTTGTCCTTGTTATTCAGAAAAATACAGGAAAATATTCAAAAAAAGATGGGATGGAGCAATAACAGATAATGCTGAACCTGTTTTCCACTGGAAACTGGCTTAACTGTCTGCTGAACTCCTGTTTTAAGAGCACAGTGTGATGAGACATGGACATTGTGAGTCCAATTCTTTTCTTGTGTTAATTTAGAAAATCTTCATTTCCTTTTGTACCAGCGTGACAAGACAATGAGATCTAGGGGCCAGAAACCCACTTGCCCTAAATCAGCACTGCTGATTTGTCAGTCTTGACCCACATTGTCACTTACCTACCTAACTCCTAGTCATGCTGCCAGCCCAAGAGCAGAAGCCCAAAACTCAGAAGAAAACACAACATAGGCTGACTAAACATAGTCTGCCAGCCTTCTGCTGCCCCTCAGTCTGGCTCAAACCAGCATTGTACCTATCCCAGGGTACTGTGCCATTCCTGTGGCTGCTGTTTAGATGTAGCACTAGTGCAATCTAAAGGCATTATAACGGTAAGATTAGTGTCAACCTCCTTTTATGCTCATTGGAGTTGAACAGGGAGATGTGTAGACATTTGTAGCACAGATTTTGTTCAGAATAGGGAAGAAAGGGGTAAAAATAGGACATTTCTATGGAAATTGAGCCCTCACACTATTTTTTGGGCAATTCTACACATAGTTCTGCATTCTTTTATGCCTTTACACTGCACTGACTGGCAGTAATCTTGGATCATTCATTAATCACACTTTTCTGTCCTGCTATTGACCTGCTGGATTGTAACTGCAGCAGTGCATGTGTGGTCTCTAGAGGGGTCCCCCTTGTGAGGAAAAAAAAATCAGAGAAGTGCCTCCCATCCATCTTGATTGTAATTGTGAGCAGAAGGCTGTGCAAAGTCACACAGACTAAATTTGCTTCCACTGACTCATGGCTACCTCTGGGAACGCTGAGCAAATGCAGCTGCTGAGCAGTCTTTTAAGCTGCTTGGTTGCAGTTTGATCATAATTGCTATCAGAGAGCCAAGGGATGCAGAGCTTTTATGAGGAGTTCATATACAATATCTTTAGTAGCCCAAGGGGGAGATTCCTACCCAGTGATTTTCTCTGCACATCTGTTCACTTACCTCCTTTTTTGCATACCTATTGCTATTACTAAGTCCTATTTCTCCTGAAAACAAAGAAGTAAGGGAATCTGAGCAATGCCACAGAACCAGATCACTCTTTGATGCTATGTCATTCAAGGGAGGAAGAGAATCAAAACTGTAATTTACCTCTTTGTTTGTTTGCTTAGTTGAACATGTAAAAATCACAGGCAGAGCAATTGTTGATCCCAGATTCAGCAGGGCTTTGAAATCAGATTCAGGACTACACTGACAACTTTTTATATTAGTTAGGGCTCTTGTCCTTTTTTTGAAGCCTCACATGGTGCCAGACACTACTCCATCCTTCTGGAACAGAACACAGAACTACGGGGTCATACCTCTAATGCAATATCTGCATCTGTGCCATCAGTAAGACATATGCTGTGAAACACCAGTGTAGACCAAAACACGCAGGCATGTCAAGACGGAGAACCCCTGACAATGTCAATTTTTGTTTCTTGTATTATTACAGAGGTCATTCACTTCCTTTAATTTTTGCTAAATCTGTATGAAACATGGCGGATATGAAATATCACAGAATCATAGAATCATTAAGGTTGGAAAAGACCTCCAACCCTTGAGTGAGCACCACTATATCAACTACACCATAGCACTAAGTGCCACACCCAGTTTCTTGAACACTTACAGGGATGGTGACTCCACCACTTCCCCGGGCAGCCCATTCCAATGCTTAACCATCCTTTC
Source organism: Corvus hawaiiensis (assembly GCF_020740725.1). Taxonomy (NCBI): domain Eukaryota; kingdom Metazoa; phylum Chordata; class Aves; order Passeriformes; family Corvidae; genus Corvus; species Corvus hawaiiensis. The sequence goes on from NC_063216.1 coordinate 48,958,395, forward strand.
AGTGAAAAAATTATTCCTGATGTCCAGCCTGAACCTTCCCTGGGGCAGTTTGAGGCCTTTTCCTCTTTGCTCTGTCACAAGTTGCCTGGGAGAAGAGACCAACCCCCACTTTGCTACACCCTCCTTTCAGGCAGTTGTAGAGAGTGGTAAGGTGTCATCTGAGCCTCCTTTTTTCCAGGCTAAAAAACCCCAGCTTCCTCAGCCATTCCTCATATGACTCACTCTCTAGACCCTTCACCAGCTCTGTTGCCCTTCTCTGGACTCACTCCAGCCCCTCAATGTCCTTCTTGTAGTGAGGGGCCCAAAACTGGACACAGCACTCAAGGTGAGGCTTCACCAGTGCTGAGTACAGGGGGACAATCACTGCCCTGGTCCTGCTGGCCACGTTATTTCTGATCCAAGCTATGATGCCATTGGCCTTGCTGGCCACCTGGGCACACGCTGGCTCATGTTCAGCTGCCATTGGCCAGTAGTGACAGGACTGGCCCAAATACTGAATGTGGGGGAACCCCACTAGTGACCACTCACCCACTGGATTTAACTCTATTCATCATCACTCTCCACGTCGAGCCATCCAGCCAATTCTTAACCCAGCTAAGAGTACACCTATCCAAGCCATGGGCTGCTAGCTTCTCCAGGAGAATGCTGTGGGAGACGGTACCAAAGACTTTACTGATATCCAGGTAGATGACACCCATATGTTTTCCTTCATCCACTAGGTCACTTGGTCATAACAGGAGATCAGGTTGGTCAAGCAGGACCTGCCTTTCCTAAATCCATGCTGGGTGGGCCTGATCCCCTGTTTTTTCTGTGCGTGCTTCATGATGGCACTGAAGATGATTTGCTCCATAACCTTCCCCAGCGCTGAGGTCAGGCTGAAAGGCCTGTTGTTCTCCCGGACCTTCCCAACTTGTTGCCAACTGGATATCCAGTGGAAAACCAGTGGTTAATTCAGCTCAGCAGAAATAATGTCCATCATCACTTGACCAAACAGGCACGACAACGGAGAGAGTGGACAGAGTGATTCCCTCCATTGGCTAAGCCAATACAAATGCACAATAGGCTGAGGTGAGAACATCTCATCTCTGAAGATTCCTTCACTTGTGCATGGTCGTCCTTTCCTCACAGGGCATGTGCTCCAACCCGTAACCATCCTGGAAGATTGACTCCTCCACTCAACTCCACAGTTGGACTCCTCCATTTAACTCACTCTGGCTTATGGAGGTCCTACTTCTGCTGGGTTAAGAGAGTGGGAGTGGATCCAGTATTTCAAATGTGATCTGGGAGGTCCTATCTCTCAGTCTACTGGCTGTGACCCTCTTTGTGCAGCCCAGAAGTCCACTGGCCATTCCTGCTGCCAGGGCACAGGGCTGCCCACCCTCAGCTGCCCACCAGAGCCCCAGAGAGCTGCTTCCCAGCCAGGACCACGACCCAGCCTGGGCAGCTGCAGTGGGGCTTCCTTCTCAGGGGCAGTGTGGGTATTCCAGCTTTGGTATAATGTCCATAGTAACTGTCTGTCAGTAAATGGTTGAACCACAGAACCATGAAAGACAGGCCTGGATTTGAGCAGCCTGCTCCAGTGGAAGATGTCCCTGCCCATGTCAGGGAGGTTGGAACTAGATGGTCTTTCAGGTCCCTTCCAACCCAAGCCGTTCCATGAGTCTATGAAACTATTCTATGAGTGTCTAAATCATGTCATTACATTGACATTCTTTTTCCTTTGTATTATGAATAGCAACATAAATCTCTTAAAATAATTTCATATTTATTAAAAATAACTAGCAGAAATCTACTTCCATGTCTATAAACACTGATTAATTTCTCTGTACATACATATACCTTCATAACATCCTTCAACTTCTTTGAAGCAGCACATAAGCAGTACAGCTGTTTGCCAAAGTGTGTCACCTTCACCTTTGTCACTCCTAAGAAATTTATCAGTGACACAAGAGCCCCTTGGCCTCCCAAAGCTGGAGCAGGAAGAGCTATTCTTTGTGACTTTGTCATTGCAGTCTTATTTCCAAGTAAGAGCTTAGTACAGGTTTAGAGAAATTGAAGTCTGTTTCCCATTGTCTTCTACTAACCCATGCAAGATATTCTCAAATCCCACCTATGCTTTTCCAGAGCAAGGTGGTGTGGTCTCTGTAGCTCTTCATAGCACAGTAAGGTCTCAGACATCACTTTTTGAAGGGTAGTGGTCTCTCTTTTCTGGACAAATGAGAAAAAAAGTCAGTGACCAAACTTTTGAATGGTACTAACTAAAGTCAGTTCCCAAAGATATTCCACTAAAATCTCTTTGAAAGTGTGACATGGACTAAGGGTTCTCTTCAGCAAGTCCTGTTTGGCATACCCTGGAAGCATATACAGAATATCTCTGGCAATTATGTCTTCTATGACAAGATCTGCATTTGGAAATAGTAAAGTTATTATGTGAAAGGAAGGTCAAATACTTAAAATTCTACACCCTCAGAATGAGCCTTTATCTAGTCTGGTATCAGAGATGTCAGCTTAAGAGTTAATTAAAGGCAAAGTAATTACAAACTGCTTCACAACACCTCCCATTCTAGTAGTTACAAGTTTGGGAACATGCTTAGCTGGAGTTTACATTTGCACCAGGCTATTTAACAGGCACTGATGAGTTTTTGTCATGAATTTGTCATTATTAAGTCATTTTTATTTATGGGTTCTGAAACTTCCTATTGGAATGAGTCCTACAGTTTAACTGTGCTTTCCACGTGTGAAAAAATATTCACCCATAACATTACTATAGAAACTCACTGTCCACAGTAAAAGGAAAATAAAACTTCTCCTTAAAAGAGAAGCATAATCTTATGCTGCAATAAGATTGGTAATATTTTCCTCTTTTTCATGATGCAAATAACTCTCTGTGGTTTATAACGTCAAAAATTCGAAAAGAATGCAATGAGTGTATAATTTCTACTGTGTAGCTTTCTTTTATTTTTGATGTATCACACTGGCATGTTTGTGTCTTTCTAGTTGGAAAATAGCCATTACGAGAGGTGTCCGGATGGAAGAGGGGCTTGTAGTCATCTCACCAGCAGCTGTGGGCCGCCAACGGTCAAGCAGGGCAGAAATCTGCTCCAAAGGCAGCAAAGACCCCGGAGGGTCATCACCCACTGCAGACCCAGCACCAAACTGAAGCTGCTGAATTTCTCCTACAAATGCAGCACCACGCAAAAAGCACCTGACTTGTTTCCATATCTGGCTTGGATTTGGAAATAATTTGGTTGCTTTATGTGCAACAAACTCTAATAAACATCCTGAAGAAGCTCAGCTAAATCCTGTTTCCCCAGCCTCTGGATTTATCAGTGAATTTTCATCAGTTCCTTATCTTTCTGCTCCAAACAGCTGATGTGCATCAAAGGAATGTTCTGGGCAGGGACAAACCAACCCCTGGTGTTGCTGCTCGGGGAGGGCATGATCCCATCCAGATAATTCCCAGTGCCTAGGCTTACCTGTGGCAGAAAACCCTTACAGCCTATGGCATGGGGTACTGCTGGGCAGTGCTCAACATACTCCATTTGGGCTGGATCCTTGAAAACAGTCAGGTGTCTCCCCAAGTACACATGGGCTGGACTTACGCATTTCCATTAAGCATGAGATTCCCATTCCCCATGCAGCAAGTGCTGGCTGGATATGCTCCTACCAGAAAAGTCATCCTCAGACCTCTTCAAAAAAGCTGGAGGCAGATATTTGGTGCTTAGGCCTTCTGCTGCTGACTTCTGGCATGGGCTTTGGCTTGTTCTGTGGACCTCAAGTGAACCATAAAGATCTGAAGGTATATCTGAAAGAAAACCATGTTTCAGAAATAAGAAGGCTGCAAAATGACCATTTCTGTCAGGTTTTGCATTGGACACTCAAGATTGTATTGTTTAATGTATTTCTGAGTTGACAGTGCATTGGAAGACCTATAGTATCCCTGGAATAAACAAAATTCCAATTTTTAAGACAAACTGATAGAACAGAACAGATAATTTTTATCTCAGGCACTGAGCTGAGCACAGTCTAAAGAGTTCTCCATCTCAATCCAGACTGCAGACAGAACTTCTAGTGTGCTGAGCCCTGCACTTTCCTGTTTTGGCAGTTTGTATGGTTTGTTGTTACTCCAAATGTTTTTTGTTAAATACCAAGAATAATGAGACACAATTTTCTTCCCAATGGACCATGACACATAATGGTTAAATCTGCTAAAAGGAATGTGTACATACTGCCAGCAATTGAGATGAGGTCAGTGACAGAAGTAGGGGTGAGTGGGCAAAATGCATACACAAAAAAATCCATTAACAGTTTTGCTAATTACATTTTTGTGCTAATTAGAATCAGAAGCTAGCCAAGAAGAACTGATCAGAAGAACCAATGGTCGGTTGCCACTGTTATTTTCTAGAGTACTTCTGTTAAACGTCCACATGAAAAGAAAATGATCATGACTTCAGTTCAGCAACTGTTCTTGCATGAGACCACAAACCTACTTAAAAAAAAACAAGTTGATTTTTCTTAGGGATAGTCCAAAAGATCCAAGTGCAATGAGGATCTGGGCATGTTCCTGTATGCATCAGTCTATGTGCACCCCTCGTCCTGGTATTGAGAGTCTCCACAGGCAGCACAGGGCTGTGCCATACATCCAAAAGAGTTTAATCACCTGGCACAGGTCTGGAAGGTGGCATAGCACTTCATTAGGGGATTCAGCAGAGCTAGGCATAAGAGTTTTGGTATTCAAACCAGCTCCTGTCAGCATCATACAGTCTGGGGACATCCTGATGTAGTGTTTAATTGACAAAATCTTCAAAGCTTGTCCTTTACATAGATGGATATTACCACTCTTTCAGAAGTAAGGCATAGAGACAAGGGATGGGCTTTGGTTGAGAGCAAGCAGGTAGCTAAGTTCAGGACAGAGAATCTCTGAGGGAGTGGTGTCTCTTTTAACTGTTTCAGAAACATTCAGCTCTGAGTACAGCTCTGCACATGACAGGTCAGGCTGTCCTTCTTCCCCCACCACTTTAGTCTAACATCACTAGCTGAGGCTTTTATTAAAATTGCAATGGTAGATCTTCAGGATTTTTTGGGGTTTTTTGTGTCTTTTGATAGGAGGAAAGATAATGAAATACCAGACACATTATTCAGCAAAGTGGCTGCTACATCATAGAGACCCATGTCAGGGTTTGTGAACTACAAAGGAAATAAGTGAATGTAGATCCATTTAGGCTCTGTTTGCTCAGAATTCTTGGTCACCATCCCAGACCATTACAATTTCACAGGACATAGCAATGATAGTTGTCCTACAAGTCTACCCATCTGTACATAATAAAAGTTTGTATTTTAAGCATTGCAGGACTGATCCAATGGAAACCACAAACCTATTTGGTTTCTCTCACAAGAAGTGCCAGACAGCAAGCAGGAACTGAGGATACCTCAATAAAAAAACAAGAAGTCTGACCTATCTCTTCTGACAGAGTGTAACTTCTCTCAAGATGAGACAGTTTCCTCATGAGATCACTGGGAGCTTGTGCTAAGTCTAGTAACAATAATATTTTTACAAAAGAGCAAGAAGGGCAGGTACATAACTAGCTGCCCAGTGAAATGATAATATTTTTCTTTTTTTTCTTTTGTGATAAATGACATCAAATCTCAAGGCTGGTTTTATCAATAAATGTTTCTTCTTTCTTCAGTGCAGTGATTTACTGCATCCTTTAACAACATGAGTCCCTTAGTGCAGTATGTTTTAGTTTTAATGCAATTTTAGGTAAATATATATGGAATTTTTGATTCATATGGTATTAGAAGCACTTCAGAATGCTTTGTTTAACTTGTAATGGCTATGTCCCAGTCTGAAGAATTAAGTCTACTAGATTGTAGAAAAGTCCACAGAAATCATGTTACTTTCACACAAATAATCAGAGTTCTCTTTACATCCCTATGCATGGTAACAGTATTTTTGCTGTAAACAGGTTCCTGGACAACAGATAAGTACAAATCATACTTATGTCTTTGCTCTGAACTCAGGCCACTGGAACATCATTAGCACAACAGTTTGTACTGTGGCCCAAGCAATTCTGTGAGAAGCTGTGCTGAGAATAACAGTGTTTTAACAGTAGATAATCGATTGCTTTGGGGGTTCGTGCTAATTATGAAAGCTATAATTTATTTGGCATTCCAGGCTGAGCAGGCAAAGAGGTTCCATGGTTTTTTATCCAAATCAGAACTAAGAGATTTCTGCTTAGCATCATCTACTTTTGGTATGTCAAAGTGAAAATGAATCAGCCTTCATTTCCAATAGACTTGGATGAGTTTGGTTGCTCATTTCCTGTGGGCCATGTAGATTTAAATCTGTCACAGTGTAAATATACGTGTTTAATATCCATTTGTCATGTTTATAAGACTAATTATATCTTTAGGCTGTAACATAGTCAACTGTATCCTAATTGGTCTTTTTGCTTCTATTAATTAATTAATTATGATTAATTTTCATAAAGAAATAATTTGGAATTGAATTGGCATAATAGAAACTGAGTGTTATAAAAACAACTTGGCAAAATGCCCATTTTAGTCTATTAATTCTGCCAAGTGAGTTGATAATAAGATTGAACCGGATTTGAAAGATTAGAGAGACTTGGTTTAGAAGGACATGAGGGTTAGTTCCACACAGTTTTCAGCTGCTTAAAGGCAGACTGTACTGGAATTTTTGTCTGTACTTTAGTGATGAACTCTTTCTATAATCTTCTTCTGGCAGAAAAAAATAGTGCCAAAATTTAAAAATATATATATATAATAGAAGTACCTGAAGATTTTTCTTTTTCCATTTCAGCTTTGGATGCTGAAATCAATCCACACACAGTCCCAAAGTTTATTAACACAGAAGCTTATGTGTCAGGGCCTGAGGGATAACTGGTCAGGTGGCCCACATGCTGCAACAGAGTACTCGGACTGCTCAATTTAAAATGTTTTTATTTTATGTTGCAGACCATAGGCAGAGGAACATGGCAAAATTAAATCAAAGGGCTCAGTGCAAGACCCCTTGCACTTGTGGCTTCTTTCACTGATTTTGCAGAAATTGTTTCTCCCTGTTTCAAGTACAAGAGAAACTACACAAATCATTGAAAATAGAAGTGACTGGCCACAGAAAGAAATAGCTAGAAAAAGCAGACAAACACAACCCTGATGAAATCGGCAGCCTTCTCAGACCATCAGGTTTGTCTGTTTGATGGATGATGAAGCCCTGGTTGCAGCTTCTAATGCCTATTTTAAATTCATCATTCATATATCAAAAAGTCTTTGCAAGTTCAAATGTGTCTTCAATTTTGTTAAGACAGATAAAAAAAATCACTTTTTGTTTCTGTTTTCAGCAACACTATTATAAGGCATTGTGTGAACCCTATTAAAAATGTCTTACTATTATTCCATGGTTGCATCTTTATATGCATACAGGTTTTCCCTGCACTTGTGGCACCCAGGTTAAACATTTTTATAGCATGCCCAAAGCAATGCACGAAAGCAAAGAACAAGAGTTATCAGTCCAGTATATCCAGAAATATATCTGACATGGTACAGTCCTTTTTAGTCAAAGGCCTGGGGACAGAAACTGTGTAAAGCCATTTAGTCATGGACTTTACTGTCCAGATATGGAGCGGGTTGCACAGAAAAGCTGCAGATGTCCCATCCCTGGAGGTGTTCAAGGCCAGGCTGGGAGGAGCTCTGAGCAACCTGGTATGGTGAAAGGTGTCCCTGTCCATAGGAGGGGTGTTGGAACTAGACGATTTTTAAGGTTCCTTCCAACCCAAACCATTCCATGGTTCTATGATATTTCCTGAGGTGAAGATTTTGTTTGTCTCTTCTAACAACCTGAGCCAGTTTTAACAAGCCTGGAAATTCATACTTGTTTGTGGGCCTTCTGAGGGCAGGTGGCTGGAAGGAGACCTCCAACAGGGGTTGGATGTTATTCCATGAAAATTTCGTGTTCTCCACGAAAAAACCTGATTATTCCCCTTAACAATCAAAACCCTGTCAGGATGACAAGCATTCACTGTGTCTTGCAACCAGGAGGAACTTACTGTGATTGCTTCATAAGACTGTTATCCTGTATCTTGGGGATTAGGCTCTCTGGAAGAAACACCTCCTTCTAATGTGGCTGGCAATTCAGTAAATCTGAATGTTGAGGGTAGAGAAGAAACATCAGAAGTTCTGAGAGCTGCTGGATAATTGGTCTTTGCCGCCTTTCAGGTACTGCCTAATACTCCTTCCTGATTCCCCTGCCAGAAAGATGAGCCAGGTGTGTGCAGAAAGGAGAAGAAACATGAACTGTGGCAGTAAACAACCTGACATGTGGAGGTGTGGATTGGAGCCCACACAGCAGCTGTGTTTTCCCTCCAGGAGCCTTGGAGAGTCCTGGCCCTTTCTGCCAGCCCCATGTCCTGGCATGACCCAGGCCAGGGCTTGCAGGCATCACACAGCCTGGTTTCCATCGAGGAAAGCAAGGCAAACTTGGCACACTAGCTCCCAATTCCCTGTCCAGCTGGCTGGACACAAAGCCGAGCAGGAGGAAACAAGTATCTGTAGACCCTGCTGTGAGCTGAAATGGAGGACATGAATCAGGTGTTCCCTTCTCCCAGCTGTGTCAAAGGCACTGTAAACTCCGAGAAAAGAGAACAAACCTGGGCAACAGTGAAGTAACATTGTAAAGCTCCTTTGCTGCACCTGTCAGAGCCATCAATATTGTTTTATGACTAGTTTTCTTGTTTCCAGAAAACATATTCAGTAGCCAAGGGTTGTGGGTCTGTGCTAGTTCTGCCCTTGATTCCAGGTGTCACGCCTGCACAGCCTTCCTTGAGGTTTCCTTAGATGATGCGTGTCTAAACTTCTGGGTGGGACACATCACCCAGCTACTATGGGGCAAAGGACAGAACAAGGGATAAGAACAGAGCAAAAGATCTCTGTTTTCTTTGGGCTTCTAGTGCAGAGAAGGTGAAAGGTGGATATGTTTCACCACCTTACTTTGATGTGTACTGAGTTAAAAAAAAAGGCCACAAGAAGGTGACTTCCAAATATAGCTTAATGGTCCACATTTAGGTCATGGATACATTTTGCAATCATAATAAATCTTAAAATAGGTCAATATATCTGCTGTTCAAGATGGACCACAGTTGTAGAAAAAGGTGTAAAATATTTTATTCATAAGTCTAGCAAGACTGGGAACTCAATCCAAATGACTGTGCTGACCTACTTTTCGTGAATACCTGATCTCACACAGCTGTGCTGCTTGTCTCAAAACCAGTAGCACCACAGGTGAACCTGTCATTCTGTCCACTTCAGAGTAGTGAGTTAAAACATGACTTTTAGCCCCAATGTTTTTTTCTTTGTGTTTTATTGGAATTCGTTGCAGTGATAGAATGATTTTTCTTTGTTTTTACTATCTGATTTTGGTCAGACTTGCTGGCTTAGTACTTGCTGAATGTAAAAAAACCCATCAGAATGAAGCATTAAAATAATGTTGCTGTCTTTCTTGGAACCTGGAATCGTACCTACTGCAGCATCACTACAAAAAATATGCAAAATACATATGCTTGTTCACTGTGTTTTAAAACCATGTCTTGTCAGTGATACACTCTTTCTGTGGTGGAATTCAATATCCTGAAGTGGAAATTTCCTATCAATTAAGTCTTTTTAAAATTAATTTATGGATACTTAAATTACTGTCACTTATTTGAAACCTCTTACAAAATGGACCTTGATATTCTACAGATCTTTGTAAAAAAAAAAACCCTGAATTTGGCACTCCTCTCCATTTTCCTTTTCCTTCTTGTAAGTAACAGCTTTTTTCTGTATTTTTATTCTTCACCGAAACATGGTGCTCTCCTTTTTTTTTAAATAAAGAGCAGCACGCTACGTGTTACATGCACTAATGAATTGGCATTTATAAAACAGAATGTATACCGTATCTAAGACAACTGCTGTGAAAATGCCTGAGTTGCTGCACTCTCTAAATAGAGCACAATTATGGCATACGGTTGGAGTGCTTTTATCTGTACTGCCACTGCTGGAAATTTAACTGTGTATGTGACCTGAATATTTAGAGCTCAATGGAAAATTCCATAAACGCAGTGTAGCTTCAGAGCACCTAACAGCTGTTACAAATATTATACTCGTTATACACCATTGCTAAATTATACATATGAAGTCCTTCTCCCATTCTGGGTGGATTCTATCACTTCTGCTTCTGCAGTATTTTAACAGGCCCTTTGAAAAATGCAACAACTAGGGGCTAAGTAGCTTGCATAATAATTCAGTGGAAGTCTTTCCTGTCCGTATATTCATACTCCTTCCTGGCTGGGCACAGTTAATTTTCAAACCCAAAAATGCAGGAAGAAACTATATCATAGGTAGACCACATTTACTGTGTGCTTTTGTTTGCTTAGTTTGATATGCATGGTAAAAGCCACTACTTAGCTGAGCAAACACAAAAAGGGAGGGAGCAGCTTTCCAGTGTTAGAATGTTTCTTATTATAGTCGGATGGAGCAGAGGTGTAGTATATCCATGGATGCTCCCTTTCACTCTTGGTTACTACAAGACTACACTGACACTGCAGAGAATCATTGTAATAGGAACGGCAGAAACAACAAATGAGAGATTTTATGAGAGCAAAAGAGAGATTTTGTAAAGCACTGTGTTTAAAATAACACAGCAGTTTAACTAAGATTACACAGGCTGCAGACTGGCTTCCTAACTAGTGATTTTTCCTGCCTCCTACTTATAGTTCAGTTCCTCCTGCCTTTATGCTGTTGCAACATATTAAAAGATTCCTTGCTGCAGAGAGAAGCAAAGTGCTAAATGTGGTGCACCCAACAGCCAACCTGCTGCTGCAGCACTGCACTGGCTGCATAGAGAGACAGGGCAGGTGAGGAAGTGTGAGTTGGCATCCACCTAGGAGTTCGTGACTGCCAGACTCAGTCTCAGTAACACAGAGGAATTAAAGTTAGTCTAGAAGTAATGGCAGTTTCTCTATCTAAAAGCCAGGTCAGTGTGGCAAAGTAATATCTACGTGGGGAGGAGCCAGGAAGGCTATAAATTCCAAGCCCTTGTCTATCACTGAGCAGGACCACGTCAGTCCTGACAGTACTTGTCTAGCTTGGTTTCACAGTCTTCCATAGGTGACACCATCTCTCAAGGCCATCTGTTCCAGCACTTCTCTGTCCTTGCCCTTCTAAAGTGGGGATTTTGTGTCAAATGCCTATCATGAATCTTTATTGTAGCAGTACATGCCTGTTACTACTTGCCCTAAAGGAGCGGAAACAGAACAGATTGTCCCTTTCCTCACTGCAATATTGCCTCTGCACACTGTTCCTCTCAGTAACCCCTCATTAGTACTAATAAGAATCATCTCCTCCATCTGTGGTATGGCGAGGAGATTGTATGTGTGGCTCTGTCAGTAAAAATGGGAGACCAGAGACAGAGAGAACTAACCAGCTGTCTAAATCAGGGTAATGGCAATCTGCCCGACATACTAGTGTATGTCAAAGGAGAGCTAAAAATAATCCTTGCTCCACTGAAGCTCTTGAGCATTCCTACAAGGAAACAGTCCTTGAGTACTCCTCATCACTGGGAACATGATTGTAGGAGACCCTTCTTGTAGGAGACCCAGCCTTATGGATGGATTAGTTCCGTTGGTTAGAGCACAGTGGTAATAATGCCAAAGTCATGGCCACAGGCCATTCACTTAAGAGCTGGACTCAACAGTCCTTGAGGGTCCCTTCCAACTCAGAATATTCTGTGATTCTGTGATTTATGCAGATCAGACTATTTACAAGCACTGCAAGTCAACAATTTTAGGAATATATTTTTTACCTGCTAAACTCATGAGATTTAAAGTCAAGCTAATGTTTAAAAGAGGTGATGAAAATTACTTTATTTATTGGTTCACAGCTTAGTCCTGTGACCACCTCACATTTCAATACAATTGAATTGGATAATTGCACTACTGAAGCCTTTGCTCTGTGTTCCCTGTCCCTGGCTTCTTTTGAATAATGCAGAGACATCAGAGAAGGTTAATGTCATTGACTATCTCTGTTCTTGAAATACTTTGCATTGTCTCTGGGTCTTCACCAAACTGTCTAATGGATCACATGTTAAGGCCCATTTTGAGGGTCAGAGTCATGGCAAAGGTAACACTGTGCTCCACAGCCATGTCAAAATAATGTAGTCACATCCAAGAACCTTCACCAGGGGTTCCTGACAGTACAAATCCTGTCGGCCAAATCCAGCCAAAGGTGAATTTGATCTCAAAAAAAAATAACTGGAAGAAAATATAAATTTTTTGAGTGTTAAATGAGAAAAATATTTGAGGATATGACAGGGGATGTTTAACCAAAAGGATTTGGGGAAAAAAAAATCACCATTTTTTAGTACAGCAAATACTCTCTAGCATAGGAGACACAAAATATCCCTGACCACTTAGGTATGATTTATAATGCCCTCATGTTGTCAGTAGCTTTCTCAGTTCAATGAGGTGAATTACACAATGTCATTAAAACTGAAGCAACTCATGCAACTTGCTGAAGCTGCACTTTATTAAAATGCAATGGAAATGCCTTAATGAAGGAACTTTCTTACAGTCATTCTCCCTTCAGGAGAGAACAGTACATTCATGTTCTGACAGACAGAAGGAACCCCCTCCTGTACACAGGGAGTGCTGCTGGTGGAGCGGGGACTGAGAGCAAGGCAAGGATCGGCTTCTTTCCCTTACTCACACACTCACACCACCCCTGAGATGACCCAGGCAGGGAGCCTGAGTGCACCGTGGTCTTACATGCCCAGAGAAACCCTCAGTGGCATAAGCAAAGCTGGAAACTCCACTCCTCACATCACACTGGGTACAAACTTCTCAAGGGGGCTCATGGACAGATAGAAACGTGGTCTCAGGGGTGTGGGGAGCCTGGGCCAGGGCCCAGTGTGGGCCTGGGAAGGAGGCATTGTGCCAGCCCCAGCTTTGGGTTAATGAAAACACGAGTGACTTCTGAGAGACTCTTTGTACTCACTGGGATTGTAATTTAAAGGCCCAGGTCTCTTCCAGTCCAACACAATTAGCATCACCTGCCACTTATTTCCTTCTAATTGTAATTTCTGATGTAAAGCACCTCTCATAGGACTTCAGTGACTTCTCTAAATTTCCCTATTACTATTTTTACATAATAATAACAATTTTGAGACTGTATTTGAGACTTGTTATTTAATTCATATGCAAAACAAAAAATATTTTCAGTGTCAGGCATGTTACTGTCTTTTTATCACACTAAGTTAATAGCCTCACTCTCTTGAGAAACTGAATATAAATCCTGGTCTTATGGTACAAAGCATATTAGACTGGCTTTTCTGGGATTAAAATTTTGGCTTTATCTTGAATTTATGACCTGACATTTTTTTCAATGTTCTACCCTGCTGCTATCCTTTCTCCTGAGGGAACCCTACTCACTTCACCCAGAGTCACTGGAAGTTATTGAAGAATCATAGAATCATGGAATGTCTTGGGTTGCAAGAGACCTTTGAATATCACCTAGTCCAATCTAGTCCAAACCCCTGCCAGGGGCAGAGACACCTTCCACCAGACCAGGTTTCTGAAAGCCCCGTCCAGCCTTGTCTTGAACACTTCCAGGAACGGAGCATCCACAAGATTTCTAGGCAACCAGTTCCAGTGCCTCATAATCCTCATTGCAAAGAACTCCTTCCTTATATCTGATATAAATCTATTCTCTTTTATTTTAAAACCATTAATAGATTCAGTACCAGAGACTCCAGAAACCTTACCCTCAGCAATGACATCATCAGTTAGCATTACCCTTTGGGAAGCAGTCTTTTGCTAGTTCTCCCAGTTTAATTGCACATCTCTGAAAAACTCAGATCCTGGATTTGCAGGACAGGGAATGAGGCATTTTACAAGAAAAAAAAAATGTTTGGAAAAGGGAAACTATAATGGACTGAAATACCACAGCACAGATAAAAATTATTTAAATGTTATTTTAAAGCCCTTCTGATTTCAAAACTAACCTGAAAATTTTGCTTCCCTCTGACTCATGATACTAATCACAGTGAACAAATCCTAACTGTGAATATTTGTGTACTTAATTCCAATGCTTTGTAAAGGGAATGCAATTGACAGCTACCATGGCTGTATTTGGAGCAGTACTCGGGGTCTTTTTGTTTAAGTGAAGGATTTTCTTTCACTGGAGAGCAGAAACATAAAGTTGTTTTTTGTTGCAGTAATGTGATAAACCTGGTATTTCCATCACACCTCCCATCCTTATATTCACCCTGATGCCTTTTATAATGAGAAAATCTCACTAAAAATCTCTAAAACTGTTTTGTCCCCCGCAATTGTTTTGGGTGAGGTTAGAAGGGAGGGTGACTGGCAGGAGCAGGAAGAGTTAAGGCTCCCAGGCAATACAAAGCACATAAAGTACTATTGATCCAGCCCAGCCCAGCAATGACTAATGGCCATGGCAGCCATGTAACAACATGTATGAAAGCAGTTGGTGTCTCCGAGCAGCTCTTTCTTGCAAGTCCCAGTGACACTGAGTGGTGACACCTGCTCAGTGTCTTAGAGTGATAGCCATGCTTGTGGCCAGGCTGGAACTCCTTGAACTGGTGCTGCTGGGTCTGACCTCAGAGCAGACAAGCAGAATGAGAAGATGGGGTTCTTGCACTGTTGCCATAACCCCTTCTCCCTGCAGTAGCAGCCAGCTATACCAGCTGTGGATTAGGACCCCGGCATTTTACGGGGTCCTGTAGAAAGAGTAACAGAAAAGTGGTAACAGAAATTGTAACAGAAAAGGGATCCTGCACTAAGGAGTTTCCAGGCTAAATATCCACCCTGTACATAGACAGCTTCATTCCTTAAGCTACCTATCTCGAGTCCTTTCCCCAGTTAAAAGCATTTTTGGAAATTTAAAAGGATAAAAATTCAGTTCCATCTTTGTTTTCTAGTCCTTATTTCATGTCTCAGAATTCCATATGGATAGTTATTGATAGTTATTAACCCATGGAGGTTCTCCTGTACTTTTTGATTTCTATCTATCTTACCTTGTAAGAAATAAAGCCTAAAACTGAGTCAGCAAAAAGCATACAGGCAGCAATTCCCCATCCTGTGTTACATGTACATAGCAAGAATAAACAGCAGATGTCAGCACTAATCCAGAACTTGAAATCACAGAATCACAGACTACGTATGGAATTTAATCAGACCCCACTTTACTGTCCTCAAAATGCATATGATCAGAATGTGAAGCAACTCATCAAAACTTCTGCTTGGAAACACAAATATATTTATATTTAAAGAACCTTAATAAATTTTATATGTCCCTTCTACATACTGAAATACTCCAGCTAGCAAGGGAACATGTGTCTACAGATAGGTTTTTTGCTTCAACTGTGCCCTAAAAGACCACTAATTCCATACACCTCCCTAAAAATTGAATTATTTTTTTTGAAATGACTTTAGAGGAAATAGTTTGGTAAAGGGCAAGCACAAAGGTTCAAGAGACACCTAATGAGCAAGAAGCAGGCCTGAAAGTGAAGGACAGAGAATCAGAAGCCTCTTGGTGCAGTTGGCTGGTGGGGGCTGTAGTTCAGCCTTGCTTTGGGGTAGAACAGAATGGGATAAGTGCGTGAAATGGGTGTAAGAACACACCTTGTGCAGCCAGATGTAGAAGACTCCCTATCTGTGAAACAAGACCTACAAACCACTGATGGTTTTCCTGGAAATAAAGCATAATTTAGCAGTGCAAGTACACACAAACCATGTGCATCTGCATGCTGAACTACATGAAGATGTGGTAACAGGCGAACAGAATCCTCCCTGCCTAGCCACCACCACTTTGAGGTCAATGCATGATGAATTCCTTCTGAAGGACATGCAGCATGCACTAACACACTGCCTCCCAATCCCTGGAAACTCTTTCACCTCTTGAAAAAGAAGAAAAAAGATCATTTAAAATGGGTTAGAGATTGCATGGGTATTTCCTGCCAGCATGAAGCACAATGATCTCTTCATGGTTTTGACCACTGTCACTAGAGATACAAGAACCTATGCAATACCTATGACAGAGCCCAGGACTGCTCTTTCCAATATCTGTGGTGGGATCTGTCAAATCCTGCAGCAATCTGATGTCTGCAGTGAATCCTCCCTGATAAGGCTGCTCCTAACAGGAATCTTTCAAAAATAGGAAAAAAATACTAGTCAAAAGTAGTAGCAATTGTTATATCAATGCTTAGAAATACGTGGGTTTATTCTGGTGTGTTTTTTTTCCTAGCCTTCAGAAGTGTGTTCCATCAAAACCAAAAAATGATAGGCTTAATGGATTTCTTATCTACAACTATAACTTGGTCTCCAAGGATCACATGTTCCTCAACTGACATTGAATGGAAGAGGACAAGAAATATACCCAGGATCAACTACAAAAATAGCTTGGCTATTTAAAATCATATTAGTTCTGGTTACAAAAGCAAATTGACAGCTGTTTACATTATGAACTTAAAAAACTCAGATAGTTCCTCCTGAGCCAAGAGCTAAGTCTCAGTCTGAACAAACTGGCAAGTTGCCCATAGCTACCTTTATTTTTCAGCAACCACCACCACATTACATCCAACTGCCTTTTCTTGTCATTCTTTGCCCCCTGAACTTCTTTGCTCTGTTATAAAAAAAAAAAAAAAAGAGTAAACCAATTTGGTTTGATTCATCTTCTCTGACCAGAAGAACATAAGAGGTCATCAATCTTAACTTCTCTGTCAGCACAGATATGTCAAATCAGAATTAAGTGGTGGAAAAATTGTTGAGGGAGAAAGTGGAAAAAATGGAAGGCAGTTGTCAGAAGAGAGGAAAAGAAAGAACTACTGCTGAGCTGCTATGCTGCCACTAGCTGATGCTCTGTCAGGCTAGAAGCTTCATTTTTCACGCAAAATCAGAGAAACTGTGATACCTGAGAAGGGCTGCAGGATTTTCATTAATTCAGAGAAAAAATAGAAAATTAAATTAATTCTCCTGGGAATTAACAATGCTTTAATCTCCATTTCTTTAATGACAGAGAAATTCTCCTTTGAAATTAGTTGCATCATCTTTTCTTCGCAGGGTACTCCGGTGGAGGATTACAGTCTTCTCCTGCCTTCACCTGTGAACTGCTCTCCTCAAGGTGTCTTCTCTCCTCTTAAGGGGTGACTGGTTCTTTTCCAAACTAAAGCACAGAAGACTGAATTTTCTACTCATTTCAGCATGCTCTTTATGCACAACAGATGCTCTTATGCATTACCCCAAGGGATAGTATGAGCTCTGTTACATTACGAAGATGAAGAAATTCCAGCAGCTCCACAAGTAAAGTTAAATCACACACTGTCTACCATAAATGTCCCACATCTAGACTTCTGATATAAAAAGTGTTGACAAAAACTTCACCTGTTCTGGATTACCTCTCCAGCAATGACAGAATAAGAATTAAAGTACGTTGGATGAATAAGTAGTTAAAATTCTCTACTCTTAGAATTCCCTGCCAGCCAGAAGAAACATTGAATAGCTGATGGGTGACTTTTCACTTACCTCAGTGGCAGGCAAGGTTAGCTCCAAACCAAACACAACACAACAACCTGACCACACATACACAAGGGTGACCTTTATGTCAGAAACTTCTGTAAATATTAAAAGGCAAGTGAAAAGAGGATTTTAGCCACTGAAGAGTGTCTAGGAATCTGGGAGACATTGAGGACAACAATACAAATGCATAGTATGTAGAAGGTTCTGTCTTGCAACATATCTGGTTTTTATATTTGCATATATTTGCAACATATCGCAAAATATCCAAAGTAATTTCTTTTCCCCATCCATCAGTATCTTTTCTATCCCACATGGACAAGGTCTCAGCCAGACCTTTCTCATCAGAAGTGTACCTCATTCATGCACTGGGTGAACAAATAAACTGCATTATCTGTGATTTGAGAGGGAGGAGGGGTGCATTTAAAAAGGGGCAGAGTTGCTTATTATCTAAGCAGTGTTGGCTTGTCCAAGTAATTTTAGTCCCTGCAGTCATTTCACATGAGAGCAAGCACCAGCCAGAAGCTAGACCCTGCAGAGCACTTCCTCCTGATGTCCCTTCCTCTGAATCCTCCCAAGGCGGAGAGGACAGATGTTTCTGGGCCACTAGTGCAAACAGGGACCTTCAGATGAAGAGACCCCAAAGTCTATCAGATGTTGCTGACAGTTTCCAGTGAATGAATATAAATTAACATAAATATGCCAAAAACTTCATCCTGGTGGAATGGAACAAGAGAATCATCTAACGTAATGAATGCAAACTTTTTCCGTTCACTGCTTGCTTCCTGAAATTGTTCTGGGCTACTAAAAAGTAATTATTGATACACAGAAGTGTACTGGGTGCTAAAGGGAGCTTTCAAAAAGCAGAGATTTTTTGAAGGTAAAGCTGTAATTTGTGTGCAAACAAGTGAGACTGGTTAAATTTTTTCAAGCACCTCTATAAACAAGGTTATTCATGAAATGCTGAGTGAATTGGAAGTAGGTGGTTCTCTCAGGAATGCTATCATACATTTTCTTTAAAGGAGCTTCTGACCATTCAGTAGCTCCTTTGTGTGCCTTTATTCCTTATCTGTGATCCCATCTGTCACAAGACCTTCTATGTCCTTAAGTATTACCCCTTATGTGACCACTCCAGTATAAAGCAGATTAAATATTTATGTGCGACATAACTATATGCCAGTGGGCAGAGTAAGTGAATATGAGAATGCAGGCCTGTGCAGTTACATAAACGCCTGACTTCGGACAGAAAAAGATGCAACCTCCATCTGCTTGCAGGGATACCACAATTTCTTGCTTATCACTTTACATCACAGAATCACAGAATTAACTAGGTTGGACAAGACCTCTGAGATCATCAAATCTAACCTATGACCTAACACCACCTCATCAACTAAACCATGGCACTGAGTGCCACGTCCAGTCTTTTTTCAAACACCTCCAGGGACAGTGACTCCGCCATCTCCCTGGGCAGACTCCAGTGCCCAAAGGAGTTTATCAGGTTGACAGGTGTGTGCCAACCATCCTTTTTTGATAAGAACACAGACATTTTTGGATTTTCAGGACATTTGACTTGTTTCAATTATCAACAGTGGAACATATTCTAGCAGACGATTCTTTAGGCAGTCCTCTTAGAAAAGTAGAATTTAGCTCATTCATCCATTCAGAGAGATACAGTGATAAAAAAAAATTGTGTGTTCTATCTAGTAAAGACTTTTATAATTTCACACTCCTTGTCACAGTATTATCACTTGCACTTTGTTTTAATAACAGATTGCTGCAAAACCATGAGCAATTCTTTAATATCTTGCATTTTTCTTACTAGCTGCCCACTGATTCAAAGCCTTATTTAAAGAGAGATTGACTCTTTTAATCCCAGCTGACCATAGGGAAAAATTCACAATAGTATCTGAGAGCCTCATACACATTCAAGAATTTAGTTGCACATACTGGCCATGAGAAGGGAGCTATTATTGTCCCCATCTTTGTATTTGGAGAATTAATGCATTGAAACACTGAAATCAGATTTACTCTAAATGTCTATTTTAAGAAAATGAGGGTGTGAATGTTACAGCTCCAGCTCTAAACAGTGATTTTGCAGTAATTCCAAGTCAAACACTTGGGATACAGCTTCCAGGTCCCTTGTGACCCTCTTATTCCTCTCCTCCTGGACTCATGAAAAAGCAACCTTTGCTTCAAGATCCTCCCTGCCTTCCGCTCCTTTTGCTATGATTTATACCCAAACTTCAGAAGAGCCTTTGGGCAGCAAGGGATTGAGATTTGAACTAACCACAGCTCAATAGAGAGCTGGCTAAGTAGGGATCTGAAGTTGAACTTCTCACTTCTTGCAAAGTCATTATAGCAAAAACCAACGACCATCTCCATCAATACTTGGACTTAGTTGAATTTGAAGGAAGCTTGGTTTTGTCAAGCAAGGTAAGTTCAAGAAGTTACTTCATGGAGGGTCTCTTCATTTTTGGACCCTAAATGCTCTCAAAAAAGATGAAGGTGCTGAATTAGTCAGTAGAAAATCATAGGCATACCCAGGAAGAGGGTATTTTCAATGTTCTTTCTATCCTGTGCATTTTTATGTGCTTAGTATTAACTTCATTTCCTGCTGAATTCTCTGTTCTTTAATGCCTCTAATTCAGCCTTGCTCTGAAGCTGCACCTCTGCCCAACTGCTCTATATTTTATGGTATACTCTTAAAAAAAAAAAATTCCTTTCTTTGTGTGTCCTCTTCTCAGTATCTTACAGAACTCTCTTTCTCACAGCTGCCATCCTGCTATTCTGTTTTTTCTCCATATATTTATATATATTCTAGGACATCTCCCAGGCCATATTTTGGTTCTTTCTGGCACAGCAAGAGATGATCTCAGCAGATCCAGCTGTGACGTGGGGACAAGTCCTTCACATCTCACAAATGGCTTGCTTTGCTTACCCAGAAACAGCAAGAGCCAGGTTGTTCCCAAGAAAAGATTCCTCTTTCACAGAGGAGTGATGTGTCCTCTGTAATATTCGATCCAAAGCCACAGGTGGTGCTCTGGCAGCAGATCTCAGGGGCAGTCTATAGCAATAGCTGCAGCCTCGGATGCTTGAACACTCATGAAACATGCCAAAGAACCTCTCCTTTTCCACCGAGCTCTCCGCAGGGGTTCTGAGTATGGCATCCCCCTCCCCTGTCTCTGTGGGGACCATTTTCCTTGTACTGTTACACATCAACAGCAAAACCAGAAAACCATGGTACACTGCTTACATTATCAGGTGTATCTACCTCAACCCAGTTGTTGACATGTACAAGTTTCCTGTCCTACTTCTTAACCTAGTACTTCTGGTTACTATAAAAGATATACTTTGCAAAAGATCACTAACCCATACAATGTCCGAGTCTAATCCTGTACACCTAAATTCTACTGAAGTTAAGACATAGGGACAAAGCTGCTGAGAAATTCAGATGGAAACCCAGCCTGGCTTGGCCAGAAATGCTGCTCAGCTCTGTCATCTCCTCCTTCCGCACCAACACAAGCAGCCTGTGAGCCCTTCCCATAAGCCTGATATTTCCATCACAGCACAATATCCCTGCCTTTTTCATGACAGGTAGCCACTGTTTATCTTAACAGTATGAAACAAACTGAGAAGACCTATGGGAGCAGTGTTACCTCCAGATCTCTGCTACCTACTCCCCCAGCTGGGAATACCCTGTGGCTGAGAGCACTCCTCTGCTTCTGCCCAGCACCCAGCTGAGGCTGTGGGGCTGGTGCACATGCTTAGTGCCCCATGTCCCTGAGTGTGTGCTGTGGCTGTCCCTCACAAAGGTGGAGATGGACTCATAGGTTTCAACTCACTGCAGCTTCGCTGCCTTGGGACAACCACAACACCACAACCACGCTATTATAATTAGTAACACACTGCTGTTTTCCTATTCTTTTACAGAATTTGTCCATAGCCTAAGAAATGCTGTAAGATAACTCGGCTATTGTGTTACTTCTGATATTACTTCTGATTGTTCTATCACAATCTGCTGAAATAGGCAAAACTATCCCAGTTACTGATGCAGCCGAAATCCAGTTCTATGCCAATATTTAGCTCTTAGTTGTAGAGGAAATTAAAAATTATTTTTAAAAAATTAAATACCCAGATAAAGAAAACAAGAATGTTCAAGATATCTACTTCTCCAGAAAAAGAAAGCAACATTTTTATTTTAAATATAAACATCATGTAAGCAAGGGGGGACTGTAACCAGCTATGCTCATGCTTTGCATGATTGATGATTTTAATATTTTGATGCTTCTAATTTTTACATCCTTTTTTATTTGTTTTTGAACATTCGAGGCAGGGTGGGAGTTGTATGCATTTAAAAACTCTGAAAAGCAAGAACACTGGCCTAGAAATTCTTGGAAAGAATGTAGCTGTGCCATGTAGAAAGGAACAGCTTTGATGTATTCGAGGAAGTGCTCCTGCTGAGCTGGCATTTTATAATTTGTTTCTGTCCAAACCAAAGTGCTCGTGCTGATTCATTAGCAAAGGGTCTGCTCTTTGCCAGATCACACTTCTCTATGCCAATCTGCTTTTGCCAGGCACTAGCAGTTCCTCTACACAGCATGTGCATAGCTTCTCCAACACGGCCATGTACTGAAGCCAGTGGCAAAGGAATACCAGGATTGATTTTGCCTTTAAAACAGACTACTTAAATATGTGGAAACATTTGTTAGAGTTGTACCAAATTCCAAAGATTTTCAAGACCTGCAGTTGGCATGACAAACATGTGGCAAAACCTTTTTTCAATTAAGCAATGCAAACATGTCTATTTCTGCATCAAACATGCAGAATGTGTTGTGGTCAGATGCAAAGCTGTCTTTGGGCTAAATGAACACTATTTCTAATGTGAAACTCCTGACTCATTTTCCCTTGTTTTGCAACATCTCTGACTGTCATCCTCCATCTTCATTTTGTTCACCAGCAGCACCTGCCCATCCTTCACCAAAGCTTCTATTCCACTTAAGAGCTTCCACCTCTTCCCCACATTTGGGCAAAGGAAGTGATGCCTGTGGGGCTGTCATAACACAGATGAGACCCTCCCATTTTATAAAATGTTATCCTTCTATTGTAGCTGAACCCTAAAAGGGAGAAGCTGAATCTCCCCCTAGCAACTCTGTTTCTTAACTTCAAAATTTACATCAGGGCCCAAGTTTCCTGCCATCTGCCCTGCTGGCTGCATATGATATTTCTTTTATGTCGCTTTTGTACCGGGGACGGTGAGAAAAAGGAACATAGTTGCATCCTGCAGTCCAGGAAGGAATGGAATTATTTATTAATTTCCAAACTCATTTATATAACCTGGTTTTCTTGAATGGCATAAGGTTACTTGTCCTTGACCATGACCTCTTAGAATGATTGGTTAAACCCTACAATACCCATTTCAAAATATTTCTTCAGTCAGTATCACAACAAGCTGCGCATAACAAGCTTGCAGGTGCGAGATACAGTATTAGTTTACAAAACCCTCTCACTGTTTACAGCTAGCGTGTATGTGAGAGAAAGACTTTCACACGATGCTGGCAGAAAGCTGTAAAATTTCTCTGCATCAGACTTTCAGCATCCACGCCTTTATCTAAAAAAATAGCTTATTTTCTAGTTGTCTTAGCAATCCAGTGTTTTTAGTATTTTTAAAAAATGGTTTGTAAAGATATCTAAAAAGAAAAGGGAATCTATTATCTCTGATAATATCACTGGTGTTACAGAAGTGTTTCAAAATACCTTGGTCTTTAAAAGGTGCATCTTGCAGGAATTACAAGTAGGATCACCAATTGCACCTACAGAGAGTCAAGACATGCCCTCCCAGCGAGGCAGAGCCCAGAGCTGTGCTGGGCAGCGCGGATGGGGAGCTGCCTTCCGCAGCCAAGAGCTGCCTCCCCACTGCGGGAGCTGCTCCTGAATATGAACCTGTCCTCTTTCTGGCTGCCTTTGAGCTTTTTAAACTAACACCTTTTGCCTCGCTATTGGAGTAGTATAATAATATTTTGGAGGAAAAATACCAAGTGCTGAATATTATCTGATAGTTTAAACTAGGGGTGTTGAAATGGTTTTAGCATAAAAACACGGTAGGAACACTGGACATCCAGGTTGACTCACACTATTTACACCAAACTCACTTTTAACATGGGTTACCCAGAAGGTTTTCATTAAACAAACTGATACCACTACATGTCTATTTTGCACCTCTGGAAGTGTAACTGTTCCTGTGTAAGAAAGCTGGATGAGACTGCATATGCAAAGGCACAGAAGTCTATGTTCAGTGTCTTCCTAGATCAAGGAAACAACCCATTGTGGAATAAACCAGGCACATCTGAAATTAATTTTCTACCTGACCTCCCAATATTAAAGAGCTTTTCTTGGTCTAGTGTTTGTTTGCAAAATTATGTTAAATTATCCTCTTAAATGTGTGCATAAGATAGATGCATGTTTCAGTATCTGGGTGATACAGGACTGCTTGATGCAGGGGCAAGGTGATATTTAGCTAAGCATTAGAGACATGTGAGGAGCTGATGCCTGTCTAAACCTGTGATTTACCATAGCAAACAAGGGACCGAAGGACACATGATTGTGTAGTTCAGCAGTTAATTATGATGGGAGCAAATTTGAATTCCTGTTCTAACTTCCAGCACCATTTCTGCATTCTGCATTAAACTATCATCAGTTAAAATAAAAAAATAAGTAATGGGAAGGGAAGCTTGAGTCAAGGTAGGTTCTCTGTCCTCCACAGCAGAGAAGTTCTCCTGGGCATCCTTGCTCTTCACCCTGATTTCTGGGAGGCCTATGAATCCAACCAGCAATATGGCTCCACTCAAGAAGACAAGTGAGAGACCAGAAAAAGGAGAAGCTCTCAGGGTCCAGCCCATGATATCTAAAAGCCAAATATGATTACACAGAGATCCTCTACACTTGATTTCTTCTGCAAATTTATGGATAGCCCAGGTTTTCCAAAAATTGTCATCAGGCTTAAACATTTCTAAGTAGACTTCAAGGCAAAAGCAGATACCTTTCAGGGTAATCTAGGCCTAACTCCTTCCCCCTCAGCATCTATGTAGAGAGACTACAGTATCACAAAACTGTCTGCAAGTGGCAACACGATACTATACTATTTGTTCAGTTAGTTACTTAACACACAGACAGACTCAAGATAATATGCACAGCTATATTTCCAAGGTCTTCTGGAGGCAGGCCTCAGCTTACTCTTCATATGCTTTGAACAAAATGAAAGCTTTGTGGGTGCAATTCATGGTCAGGCTTGACAGTCTATTAGCTTGGGCCACACAGCTCCTGCTGGACTCATGGCATGAGCAGAGCAAGGGGACAGCTGCCTGAAAAGGACAATTTAGATATCCACTCATATATTGCTCTCACAGCAAAGAGTTATTGACTTCATAACGTAGAAATCTGAAAAATACATCATTTAAACAAACAAAGGAGGGCTAAACATACTCACTGATTTATTTTCTTCTCCACTGCAAATTCTGTAATTTTAAGAAAATGTTTGAGCCACCAAAGATTTAAGTAGCTAAAGACTGAGACACGGCTTCACCAAAAAGTAAGCATCTTTCTGAGGAATACAAATAGAAAACTTGAAATAGCTGTTATAATTTAAAAACAGATGGAACCTGAATCTTTAAAAACATATTTTACACTTTGTACTTCATGACTCCAAGGTGCTGCCAAATTGCATGAGTAGATGGCAGTCAAAGTAATAATGGGCATTTTCACTTGCTCTCTCCTCTCATACACGTATCACACACACATACAGAGAGAGAGAGATGATTCATGGGAGTGGAATTTGAATGAAAGAATTTCTGGGCATTTGCTTTTCTATTTTACTCTCTAAGGCCCTCAATTCTTCTAAGAAACAAGTCAGCCCTTGTTTTATTCCTTGACACATCACGAAACTTAGATTAACCTTGCATTGAATAGAAATTAAGGATGAGTGATGGAGTTTAACAGATGACTAAAATAATATTTGTCTTTCAAACACTAACTGATTACAAAGCAGGATTGAGCTGTTAAGGAATTTAAAGTACTTAAATGCAAGAAAATGCATAACCCCTCAGTGGTAATACATATCTCCATTTGCTAAAGCTCCTTCTTCCTCTCTGCATGGTCATCCTGATACCTACATACCTTACATCAAGGCACAGTAGTCGAAGGGAGGAAAGAAAAGAAAACTAATGCTCATCCACGTATATGCTAATGAACATATGGGGAAATTTTAAAAGAACAACACACTTTACATTTCCTCAGCAGAAAAGGTTTCAAACCCTCAAACCTGGCACTTTGAAACCTGAAAGTATTCATCTATTATTCAGGTACCAAAATATGTAAATTTCTTTTATATCATTTTGAAATAAATGGGTTTATAACATGCACTAACAATTTGCTGCAGTTAAGTCAGAGGTATTCATTCCCTGAGGAGCTGGGTTACCAGCTCTCCACCTTGATTTTCATGAGACCTTCATATTTGTATTTTTCTGGCACATAAAAATATTGCATCTTGAAATGCTGTCTATGCTATCTTATCTACTGTAAAATTGATAGCTTGCATTTCCCCACCCAGTGTTATTTCCTTCTACAACAAGATCTGGTGGCTAAAATTTAAAGTCCTCTAAAGGTCCCTTCCAACCCAAACCACTCTATGATTCTATGATTCTGCAGTTCCGTGATTCTGTGGTTTATTCAGAGGAACAGCTATATGCAGAAATTTTTGGACACCTTTAATGTTAAAGAATAAAAATTAATATTTTTTTAATTAAATGAAATGAATTGTTTTATCTGGAAACACTTTTTAAGTTTCAACGCTTTAATCAGCATTAGAAATCTTGGTTATACCTAGTTGAAATCTTTTTGAAGTTATTTCAATTGATCTACTTTTCTGCAATTTTAAATGTCATCAAAATGCAGTTTTTCAAGTAGTCACTGATAAAATCAGAAATCAATGGTGACAAAATAATTTTTAAACAAGAAACATAGTGAGTTATAGAAAACTCATAAACTGCAAATAAACCAATTTCACCAAATACATTGCAAACAAAAGAGTGTTTTAATAGATCCACAAAGAAATCAATATACAATGGATAAAATTTTGCACATGTAGATTCAGGTTTTAGATCATTTCCTTTTCTCATGCAACTTATAATGTAATGCTTTACTACACTGGAAGTTGCAGCTTCCTGGAAATATCCTTAGTCCATTTGATGTCAGCTTGTAATTTCCTTTACTTTTAGTGTATATACTTAATGCTACTTTACTCTATTTTTCAAGTAGATATTATTTGTACTGTCCCATGCCCACGATCCAAGAAAGTGTTAATAATGTATATGTTTACATGCTTTCCCAGATATTTTTTAACTGCAAACTAAAATCTGAACTCCACATATAAAATTAATCTTTAATTTCTCTTTTCAAACTTAGTATTGAATTGGCTTTTTCAGCTTCAAAATCCAAAAGGTTTCTTTTATTCCATAATTAGTAGTAATTATGATTTAACTATGTTTTAGGTATTTTATTTTCTTCCCACTCAGGATATAAATATTTCCACAGTGACAAATAAAATATGTCATCTCATATTTCACAATAAATAAAGCCTGAATAAACATGGTAACAGTTGCTGATGAATTTAACAGATAAGTCTCTGGATTTTAAAATCTGCTATCAGTCATTAATTGCAACAAAAGTTTTATAATCCCTTTGGTCAACAACTATGAGTTAATGACAGCCACAAGGTAGGGCAGGTATTCAAGTTCATGGGGTCATCTCCTTTTCTTCTGAATCTGGTGGCATTTTGTTCTCTAGCAAACCAAAGCAGATTGATTGCAAAGAAGTATTGTACTAGTCTCAACTCTGAGAAATCATCACTAGGAACAGTTTTAAATTATCACTAGATAAATCCCTTTTTTCCCTACGTTGTAGATGGAGAGTCCAGCATTTTAGTGCTTTCTGCATAATCACATGGTGCAGTCTGCGGCAATTTAGCCAGACACGATGTTTGACTTGTGTTCTATCATTTCATTCTGAGCTTATTTAACCCTTCCTTGACATTGCTGTAACATTGTGGTCAATTTTGAAACCATGCAATTATTGAAAACAAAAGGTTATAATATTTTTCTTTTGAAATTTTCTAAATAAATATTGCAATTTTCTGGGCACTTCTAGGCTCAAATTGGACCTCAATCCTTGGTTAGCTTCAGCCCGTCTCATATACAGCATATTCTAATCCCTCTGGATGTAAATTGATTTGTCTGTGGGCTCAGAAAGGGTTATAACTTCCTTAAGAGCAATAGGCTACTTCAGAGAAGTGAAAACAGTTAAAATGCCACTCAGATGTCTATATCCAGTCTTTTCTTCTCCTGTGCTTTATCCTGTGTGTTGGATTTCCAGAGCTGTCTATGACAAGAAAGAATACGGACCTTCCAGGCTATTGAAAATCATGTTTTGAAAAAAAAATAAAAATAAAGTAAATCCTACCAAACCAATAATGAATTTATGTTATTTTTTTTATATTCCTTACGGATTGCAGCTCAGGCAGAACTAATCAGTCCCAGCCTGCACTAAGATTAGACTGTCCAATACTTCCCACTACTGACCTGTGATGTAAGTTCCCTATAACTTTGTCCAGTTTTATTTGGGCTAGATTTTTTCATGGCAGATAACAAGCTAAGATAAACAATTTATATGCCTTATACATAACTTCCATGCTTCAACTGCTAAAGAATGATCAATATTAAGAAAAAATATGACCCGATAAATCTCTTCAAGTTTTTAAATAAAACCTAGAACTTTAGCAGTGGGCTTGTTGAGCTGGAGGAACTACCTTCCATAGCCGGCCAAACAAAGACTTCTGGAAAATTTCGAAATGGGAACAGCAACAGTGAATAGAGGAACATCATCAAATATTATGCACATTTATAAAAGGGACATGACCTAAGAATTCACTGGCATTCTTGATTCTTTCATTTCTATATCCTTTGAGAGCCTGAACTCACACCTTAGAATTCTGTTAGGATAATTTTGTGTGTATACTGATGTGTGTTTTTCAGTTTAAATTATAAAATAATCTTTAAAGAGAGATCAGGAATATAAGGCTACATAAACTCAAGAAATATCAGCCATAAATGGATTGTATAAAAGTTATATGAGCAAAACAAGCAAGATTGTTCTGCTCATTTAAACATCTTAGTTTCAGAGAGGCTTGTGAAACAGGTTGTGTAAAATTGTGAAACAGATTGTGTTAAATAAGATTCTCTCTTCATCTTGCAAATTTTTCCCCATAATTTATTATAAAACATATACCAGATAATATAGTTCATGTAAAATATGGTACATTGAGTCCTTTCCTAGGAAATAGAACAACTATGCTGAGTCCAGCCACTAATTAGTCCAATTAAATGCAAAGCCAGACAAATAATTTCACTTTTAACCATGAAATCCTGAGTAGACTCCATTTTTACTTTATGAGCAAATGCTTATAACTTGAAATATTTAGAACTGCATTATCCCTAAATATATCCAAATTCAAATTTAGTTCTTGCTGAGATTTTGCAGTACTCTGTTTAAATTAGAGCTAATGAAATTAGCTTAATAAAAGCTAAAACATGAACTATGGTGATACTACTATTGGCATTTGAATGTTTAGAATAAGACTTATGTGTGTGTATATATATATGTACATAATAAGGCATTGTAGATGGCAAGATAAGTAGCCGAGACAGATGAGAAAAGTAGACAGATCTTGTTCCTGTCATTGGTATTAAATTCTTGCCAGAGCCTTTGCAATTTATTTGCAAAGTCTGCATAGATTTTAGGATGTTGGGACAGGGGCTTGGCAGCTGAGTTTGTGGTTCTGGACATCTTAAAATATTAGCCTCAGAAATTTTTTTTAGATAATATTGCCTAATTTTCCTCTTATTTATTTCCCATGCTCATACAGAAAGCAAGAACTGATTCATTCTCTTCAGATTGGTATTTTTTGGAATGTCACTATAATTCTCCTCCCTTCATTTCGTTACACAAATAACCTTGTTATTTATCTTATGGTTTTCCATCTTCTAACTCAGGCAAATATTAGTAATTATGGTAGAGATTTTAACTTAGCTGCAGTAAACCTTTCTCCCTGTACCTGGATCTGCCCAGCAACACCTTGCTCAGTGGCTAGCACATCTCCCATGAACGCACCAGTGCCCTGCACATGCCAAAAAATCTGCCTTTAAATGGTAAGACAACACCTCAGGCTGCAGCCCAGACCACATTAGGTGCTTGAGCTTGGCCTCTGGTGGTGTGTGGAGTTCGCTGGCTATGGACCTTTGGCTAGGGCTGCCTGAGACAATCAGGAGTCTGAGTGTTGACACAAGGGGGGAGGGGGTGGGCGGTTCTACCCTATTAGCATGCTTAATAACATTTTAAATTACTTCTCAATGAATCTCAAGTTCAGGACAAGTCAGACTTTGTTTAATACACACTGAAACTAGAATAAATTAACACAGATACTTCTTACTCTATTCTAGACTATTATCAAGATCTCCTGCTTTTAAAATACAGTCATCAGTCTTTTGATATGATACTGTTCAAGACCACTTAATATGTGTAGTTCCTTTAGAAAACAATATTTCTCCATGCTTAACATAACATTCCTGGAACAAGAAGTCATTCTGCATTTCACCCTTCCAGCCTCAGAAATCAACTGTGCTTGTTGCATGTGTGTTTTATTTTGTTTGGCTCCATTTTTCCCTTAGTTTGGAGATCAAAAAAGTGAAGCTGTTCTGTAAAAACAAGGTCTGTGTGAGTTGAAAGGAAAAAAAGGGAAAAGAATGGGGAACATTTCATTCTATATGAGTTGTACCTAACAGCTTTATTAACAGTGTGCTTCAGATGTTTTGCATTAAAATTTAATATAGAGAATGCTGAATGAGTTCCAAAATCAAGGGCATTGTTGGATAAATGCTATCACTGTGCCCAAGTTCTGAATTTTTCTGACATAAAATTGCTTGCCTGCAATTAAAGGTCCATTATTCTACCCTAAGGCATAAGTAAACACTGATAATAAGGATTCAAATTATCATAATGGTTTGTATGAATTCTATCGATTTTTATTCTCTTAGTTTTGTGCTTTTAACAGCCATTATATAGTGATATTAATATTAATAATTACTACAGGCATACATTAAATACTCTATTTTAGTCTCATCCCAGTATCAGCCTGTACTTACAAGCAGTCTGTCTTCCACAATCTGCTCCACCATTTTCTTATTGTACATTTTTAATTTTTGCTCTAGATATCCATCTCTCTTACTTTTCCTGCCAAGTCATGATACTCTCTCACTTGTCCTGTGGCTAACATATATTTTCGCAGGATAAAACACAAGTGGGCTGAAAGGAAGGACTGAGGAAGGGAAGGAGAGAGCTAAGAGACTCCTGGAGAAAAAGGCATGCTGATTTTCCAAGTGCAGGGAAGATGATGCAGCTGCTGGAACACACTGGCTTAGAACACTGCGACGGTTTCTTATCTATTTTTGCTGTATTACCACACATCAGTAACCTCATAAGTGTTTCCTCTTTCAAAACATCTCCATTTTGGCTCTGAAAGTGAAATGCCCTGGAAGGTTTGAGCTAAAAAAGTGGTAGGTTTTTATGTAGACTCAGAATAATGAAGCCATGCTTTTCCAAAAATAAACTAATTTGAAAGTGCCAAAAGACTTAAACTCTTGTTACTGACTTACTTTTCTTTGATTTTTTTATTTCAAAAGAGAGGAATAACTACAAAAATAGACCTGGAAATACTATTTAATCACAAGAGCAAAGTATAATAGATATTTACCCAATTAAGAAATCAAGAGGTAGAAAATACCAAAGGTTGTATAACCTTAGTTCACTTTTCTAGACATGGCTATCGGTGATTTGGTGAAAATAAATGATGCTCTCACTACCCCATGTTTACTGAGCTGCCTGCACAGCTCAAGCAGAAGCCACATGGAACAGCTCTTCCCCTCCCATTGCACTGCCTGGAGCAATAGCCCAGCCTTGTCCATGGGACAGGTTAATATTTTGTGTCCTCACATGTCAGTCTCTTACTGAGGCAACATTATACAGGATTCTATGGATTTTAATCTGTATAAAATTTAGAGCTGGTTGCATATGATCGGACTTTACCTGGTCTTTGTGATTGTTTGTAAGGATTGTCAAACATTCATGCTATCAGGTATAATCCTTGCTAAAAATGCTCTTCAGTGTGGAGACATCAGCACTTGTTTGATGCAGTTATCTGTATGCAATATGTATTCCTCCTGTTTAAAAACACTCATTTCCTCTCAATTTTATATCTATAAAATAAAGACCAGTAATTGAGTGTATATTGCCTGTATTCCCAAAGTGCATTTCACCCATGTGATGGGCATAGTGTTTCAATGGCCAGTTCCAGAGCTAAGAAGACATGAAGTGCCATAATCAGGGTGTTCATGTGCCCTTTAATGCATTGTTCTGCATATTCTCTGGTACGTAATAGCATGCATTGTTTAATTAAACGAGCAAACACATTTGTCCTCAGGAAAAGAGTACATTTGCAAGTAAAATGCAAAATATTTTTAAGCAGAACCCAATTAATTTCTGAGGGCAATTTGTCTGAATATTTGGGTTTGGGGCTTTTTGAAAGTTGGCCTAGGCAATTATGGTAATCCAGCAGTATTACTCTGTCTTCACTCTCATATTAAAGGCATACTTCTGTTTAAAGAAACTTCCATTTATTTTTCTCCTTGGGAATGTATGTAGTTCGTACTGGATCATAACTGGGTGTTTGTGAGTCTTGATTAATTTTTCTTGTCAGTAGCCTTGATGGGGAAAAAAGGTATTTTAATCAAATGATTTAACATTATCTAGGCAAGAATTAAGTAACCATGTTCATACTATTCTTATGAGAATTTCGTTAACCCCAGTGAGAATATTCATCTGAAGGAAATGAACAAGATTAAGCTTTCTGATTGCTAACTAATTTGTGTGATGTCAAAATGGATGTCCATGTAGTCTGAATATTAAAAAATGAGCTAAGGATAGAATTTTGATTCAGAGGATTTTTCTAATTTAAGTGACTGCCAACTCATAAAACGCAAGGTTGTTTCTGATAATGCAGTCTAGCAGTTCATCTAATTCAAAAAGAAATTTGCTAATATGTGAATTTTAGCACTTTTTCCCAAGGAATGTCCTTTGATTACATTTATACATTCAGGGTTGCAACCTCAAGGCACACAGTGACAGGATTTTCTCCACTAATCAGAGCGAGAGATGATTTGCAATTGAACCATCTAGAGCAGCAAAACCTGGGACAGGGTTACAGAAGAATCCACTAAACCCCGAAAATTCAAAACTAAACTGAAACTTTGTCCTTTATTCATCAGATACCACAAGTTCTTGCAACAGGTCTTACATAACCCGCAGCAGATGCTGTAATACATAAACAAATTGTATTGAGCTAAGAGAAAAAAGAGTCAATGTCTGTGAATGTCTTTGGTTTCATGAATTTGGTTTTACTCCTGGAAAAGAATTACCTTTCCAGTGATGACTGGTAGGAAAGATTTACAGAGGCTGTGTTAACAGATACATTTTCTGCCACATGTAGATTTTTACCCCTTGGGCAGAAAAAAGTGAATATTCAGATTACTGTGATTATCAAAATTAGGACTCAACTACCTATTTATTTTAGGCTACATATAGAAGTAGCCTAAAAAATTACATTAAAAATAAAACTTAAGTGCATCATACCAGCCAAATCAAGCACAAAGCCATTTCTTCTAGAAAAAATTCTGCGTGAATCTCTGGTTTGTGTGGAACCTATTTTAATAAGCTTTTGTAATTATCTTCCTTTTCCCTTAGTCTACATGTATATCCAGTGAGTCAAATTATACTTAAGATAAAAAGTAAAGTTCCACTAAATATCTCTTTCATCAAACCGAAGGAAACAGTGAAGAGAATCACATTTCTCACAGGATGTATCTGCAGAAGGAACTGTAAATGTCAGTGCACATTCCCCATGGCTCAGTGTTTCTTCTCCTGTTAAATCTGTCCTGTTACAAAGTACAAATAATCTTTAAGCTTTGTTTCTCAATGCTCATCAGGGTCTCCAGAAGGGTTGCTGCAGCACTGCATGATGAGCTCAGCGCTCTCAGCACAACTGGTGGCATGGGGTGGCAGGGGGACAGCCACCGGGAGAGGCAGACAGTACTGGGTAGCTGCCAATCCAGACATCAGAAGGTCGCCATGAACCTTACTTGTCCCTAAGAACCAACAGTGCTGTAGCTAATTATTTCCCAGAGCTGGAATCTGGGGTTTTGTGGTCCACAGCCTGAAAGAGCTCCAGGGGCAGCAGTCTGTTATGCATCATTACCTTCCTTCTACTCTTTAATAAATGAGAAACAAAACACAGTGAATTATAGGATTGAGCAGCTGAACCTGTGTTCTGCCAACAGTGCTAGACCACTGCAGACAGGGAAGGGTGCTTCATATGTGCCTTTGGATACAACTCTGTCTTTGCCTGATCCCACCTGTTACCATTTTCTTGAGAGAATTTCTCACCTGTCATGTGCCCCGCTACTCCTGGCTGCCAGCAGGAATAATTGCAGCTTCTGAAAAAACACTAGAGCAGTCCCTGTTGGCACTTTTTTTGACTGTTGTCAGGCCTTGCGCCCTCTCTGCTTTGCCCACATTTCTCTGCCCAGTGTAAACTGTCCTTGCAAGGAGTGAGCCCTCCCATGATAGGCTCCATGGCAGCAGGGGGCTTGATCCCTGTGTTTGAGTGCAAGTGGGTTCCTGACCTCTGCAGAGCTTCTCTATGGAAGCTGAACATCTCAAAGTTTTTGTGCTCTGTCCAAAAGGATTTTATATCCATCAGACTTCCACTGAGAAAATGTATTTGCCAATTATTATATGGAAGATCGACTTAAAAAAAAATTTTGGAAGGTTTTATAATTGCAAAAAACTGGCTGAGTATTCACCTTTGTCCAGGATGGAAAAAATAATTAGGAAACTGACTTCCTAGATTTCATCTGATACCTCACAAACACAGAAGCAGAAAGGTGAGCATATATCCAAGACAGCCTAACTGTTTGCAGAGCTGTGTTGGGACCTGGCTCGAAAGAGATGAGCTTGGGACCTCCACAGAAGTCCCCTCCACCCAATGCACACAACAGTCTCAGCATCAACACAAGCATAAGGGCACGAACAACTCAAAGACAGCAGAAACACTTGAGTCCATCACTGCTGACAGGGAAAAAGGCTGTGCCATAAAACACCTCAGCTGGACTGATCTACAGCCTGAACTGGAAAGACCAAAGGGGAAAAGGTTGTGCAGGAACAGCAAGAAATGAGATGTCCCACCCCAACTCTCCTATGAGCATTTGTTTCAAAGAACAGCTGTTTTCTATAAAGCTGACTTGGAAATTGGTATCTTCCTACTTCTGAGAGAATTCATTCACTTTATCTTTTTACTGGCAAAAGTACTATTGTTTCTTTACATTCCTGCCAGCCCTGCAGAGCCACCTCAGCACCGAGGAGGTGAACCAGAGTCTATTTTGGCATAAAGCAGAAAGGACACAGCTTGATCTCAAGATCCCAGGGTGGATTTTCAGTGCTGGCAGTCAAGAAAGTCAAGGTTTTATTTGTAAATTAAAAGAGGGGTCAACAGGAAAGTCATTGGAGAAAAAAAAGAAAAAAGCCAATATGGAACCCTACCATGCCATTTATAGTCTCTTTATAGATGAGACCATAGTTTGCGGAATGTAATTTGAGTTATAAATAATATTATTGTTTGTTTCAGCCAAAAAGCTGTAGCTCATTCAATTAAGAGAATGGATGTGTTTGTGTTGTGTCACTCATTATTTCTTTGTAAAATATATCTGTAATGATAATCTATGGAAATGTTCTTGGAGTGGTAAGGAAAAGGATAATAAAAGAACTTACACAGACATTTTCCAGTAAGAAAAATACCTGGGGATTATTTTATCTCTTTATTCCCTTAAATCAAATAGCTGCAAGCAAACAAACAAAAAAATCCTATGCCAAAAAAAAAAAAAAACCAAACCAAACCACACAACAAAAACCAAACAAATTTTAAAGAAAAAATAAATAAGGGAAGAAATGTGAATTGGCAGATTTGATTATGGAGTTCAATGTTAAAAAGGGACCATTTGTATCAATAAATCTGGGAGAGAGGCTTAGTCATTTTCTAAATCTCCTCAGCACCCAGCGTGTCCCATTCCCTTGGGTGGTGTGAGGTGCACACTCAGCAGTGAGCCACACAATGTTGTATCAATCCGTAACGCTCGCTTGTTTCAAGCACCATTGATGAGGAATTACTATATGATGTCAAACAGAAATGTTCACTGAGAAAGAGAAAGAAACATTCTTTTTCAAATATTACAATTGTAAGCACTATGCAAAAACACAGATACAGCAAGAAATAAGTCACGTTGTCCAGAAATCTGAGATGGCAATAGCAAAAGATTCATGGTATTTCTCCGAGCCATGTAATGCTGACATTTCATTTTTATAAAAAGGATGATTTTTCTTCCCATTAAAAAAATTAATAAATTCAATTTTAAGAAAAATAAAACAAGCACTATAAAACAATAATTTTAGCATCAGGTTGCAATATGTGGAATAGATTGCTTCCACCAGGATTAAGGCAGGTGGGGGAAAAGTAAAGACAAAATACATTCCTGTGAGGGAAGGATAATGAGGGGAGGGGATGTGATTTTATTTTTAATGAATGGGTTCACCCAGCGAATATCTACAGCAACATGTATAGCAGAAAGTCCTGAACTATTTCCACAGCTCCATAAGTGGCTGTTGTTTTGTACAGCAAAAAAAGGCAGTGTGTGGGAGACAGACAGGGCTCTTCCCAGTGGAGCCTGGTCTGTCCTGGTGCCAAAGGCCATTTTCAATAAATAGAAAGAGTTATAAATAGAAACTCTGTTGAATACAGGATGTCAAAGGCAGCTGAACGTGATGCTGGGCACATCACACCCCTGACTGTCACTAGTTTCAGAAAATGGTATACCTTGGTCATGCTTGTTTGGAGAGCCATGTAGGCAGACATTTGACATATTTTGATAAAGTTTGTGAAGGATTTAGTGATCTGGATTTGCAATAGCAAGTACAAGTGTGGTTATATCCCTGTGATAGTTAATCACAAGGGTCTCAAGCTAATATAAGAAACTCAATGCCGTGGTGACCAGGCTATTTCCATCACTTAAACTGAAGTGTGTAAACCTAGGTCATGAGAAGTAACCTAGAATGTTACTGTTTTATAATAAACATATTTTGGCCATATTATTATTATCATTTCAGTCACCTGAGGACCACAACCAGCAATTCCTCATTTTGGGAGCTCGTAAACTTGTGGTGGATGTATCTTGAATCAATCAGCCAGGCAAAAAACCAACCAACCAACCAACCACAAACAAGCCAAAAAAAGAAAACCTAAGAGGAGCAGAGATGTCAAGAAGCCACAGCAGAGCTCAAATACCCTGTGACAATCTCTGCCACCACAGAGTCACAATTAACATTATCCCTAAGATGAGCAAAGGGACAGTCAAAACTGAGCACAGTTAGAAGCTTAAAGAAAGTTTTGAATGATAACAAAGGTGGAAATTGTCACACAATTTCTCAGGCAGGCATTTTGTGGCAGGGTTTCACCAGTGCCGATTGAACCACCCCTTCTCACCTGAGCAGCTGCATATTTTGCACCAATAGGTAGCCATGGCAAGGGGAAAAAAATAACCTGAGATGAAATATAGCTCCTTGCACAACTTGTCTGGGAGGAGGCCACCAGTCCTGGTGGAAGTCTAAGTGGAACACCTCTCCCAGGCCCTGGGCCACTCAGCCTGAGCTCCCACCAGGATCACAAGGCACCACCATAGAGCCAGAGCGGGAGCTCCACCAAGCAGCACTCGGACTCATGGGAAAGGTGAGCCCTTGAACCCCATCATAGCCAGGGTTACCTGGGACCAGGGCATGTCCCCAGTGCACAGAAACACCAGGGAACAACCATTCAGTCACTGAACATCATCCCTTAACCCCAAGTATAAATAACCTTCCATGAAAAAATATAGTAAACTAATGGGGAAAGGGTGTTGTAATAAAAATAAGTTGCATACGAGGGGATACATTTTATCAGTAGATTTTTAAACAGATTTTTAAACATCTTCAAAGAACAAACTTTTTAGTTTGTAAGAACAAAAACCATTTCCTTCTGATAAAATGTAGACATGCTGATTGACGATGAGGTTTTTGGGCTGAATAAAATGAGTTGAGGTTTTAACTAAACCTCTGCCTCTGCTACCAAAAATATCCAAAATTTATTTGGGTTTTTTTTCACTTCTACAGCACAGAGACAAAACCTTGAACAGTGATGAAAGAATGTGGCAGAATTTTATTTTATGTGACAGAACAGAATACTTGCTGTCTTCTTTATCAGTCACCTCAGGCAATGTGAGAAAATGGGTGTTCCCCATCTACAAGTGAAATCTGGGAAGAGACAATAAGGGTGTTTAATATGAAGAAAAAATCCAAAGCAATATCATAACTTAGTTCTCCTTGCAGGAGTAAATGCTGACATGAATTGTTGAGTAAAGTAAAAGAAAGATACAGCAGAAAAATCTTAATTTCAGGAGGTATAGCAACCCACTGGAAATCATTAGGATCTCACCTTAGGCACTACCTAAGTGGTTGGTTTGAAGTTGAAAGTGAAAACACTTAAGTAAAAAAAAAAACAACAAAACAAGCAGTAACTTTGTACATACAAAGACAGGTTTTTTATGCAAAACAAGAAAAGCCAACCTGAATAAAGATAAATTGAAGGGAGATATATTAGCTGATAAAATTCAAGATGCAGAGGGACAGTGAACAGGAAACAGTAAAATATCTAAAAGTGGGGGAAAAGACTGTTTAGAAGAAAACCTATTTCCAACTTTATTCACAAAACTCTGCTGAATATCTTATGGTGAACATTGCTATTATTGCAAGATCTCAAAACATCAGCAGGAGGTGGCCTAAAAAGGACAGGTGAGCTTCTTGGATTACTAGGGAGTGTAAGGATTCACAGTGATATTTAGGAGGAGCTCAATAGCATGTTTGTCACTATTTTTGCTATAGTGAATTGGGGAGTTATCTAAACTTATATTTTGAGCCAAAAACCATTACACAATGAAAATACCATCCAGTAATACATTAATTGACAGAGCATCAAGTTATGCTGCTTTTTTTTATACTGTAGGGCAAAGTATTTTTGAAAGACAATTTGGAATTGATAGATGTTTACCTCATACTCATGTGTATTTCTTCAGAAACATTTGCCGTATCTTAGAAGCAGCATATCTGCAATGTGATGCAGGGGTTGCTATGGTGAGTTCACATCTCTTATTTAATCCTGTACTTGAGTAAATACACATTGTAACAACCTCTGTTGAAGGTGCTATTAGTAAAGTTATGTCAGCATTTCTATGAAAAATACTTGTTTTCCTGTTATGATTTGGCCAAAAAACAAAGAAAACTATTCCTAAACCAAATCCACAGAAGCCCTTTGTACTCTTCCAGTGTATTTTTAGCACAGCATCAATACCTTTCTGAAGTCTTCAGTCATAAAAATCAAAGTAAAAAATCAATGCATTTATTTCTATTCTTTAGTAGTTAGTAATTTTGATTACAGTTATGGGATTTATCATTTAGAAAAATCTTTAGGAAAATTTGGGGGTTAGTTTTCATTTCACTGTTCCAGCTGGTACCAGTGGTCATTCAGTCAGGCATTAATTGCAGCACTTGTTTTACAGCCCGCCTGTACTGCCAGAATCACATAAAGACACTTCTGTACAAAGGAGAACCAGGTCCTTAGTTCTTGTATTTAATGATTCAATTTAACTAAATGGCATCAGAAGTGTAACTTGTAGACTCCAGTGCAATCTTTTTGAGCAATTATTTGAGTCACTTTCCAGCCTAACATTTAAGCAATGAGTGCTTAGTTGGAAATAATTGAATACTTTTATCTTTTTGGCACCTATTTACTGTCATAATCATTTACTTTGAAAAAGAATGAGTAAGTCTGTGAGAATATTTTTCTCCATGAGCTACCCTGTGTATGTCAGGACAATTCTTGTATACATTTTTAGGTTTATCTGATTAAATGTTTTCCTTTCATGGTCATTTTTTAACAAACTTTTGTGGGAAATGTCTACATTTGACAAAATCCCTTAAAACAGATAACAGTATTTTTGAAGCAAAAGTGCTATAAAAATATTTCTAAACACATATATGTTTACTCAAAAAGTAAGTTTTAAGGACCTGGGAAAGTCAAAATTTAGCATAAAAAACCAAGTAAGTTTATCCAACTTGCCCATAAGGTCTGATTATTATACTGGGAATTGCATGTGTGCTTTCATGTTGACCTTGTGAAGACTATACTTTTAAGTGAAATGATCCCTTCTGTGCTTCATGTCAGCCAGTAAGAGTGGATGGTCATTTCTGAAGTGGATGAATAGTGTGGCTGAACAAAAAAGTCTTCCTCAAAAGTCAAGAAGAACATGTTTGGATGGAGAAACTCAAACAGATCATGAATGTACATCATTAGCTGGTAACGAGAAGGAAAGGCTATCTTTTGAGAATTTATTCCAATAGTCAGAACGAGAGATGTGTAATAGGTTTCAGATGTTGCCCTGGCATAAACTATAGAAGCTGGGTCTTTTACACAGCTTAAATTAGGGCTCTTCATGTTAAATGGAATCACTGATATTGTTGAAATAA
This sequence comes from Corvus hawaiiensis, assembly GCF_020740725.1. Taxonomy (NCBI): domain Eukaryota; kingdom Metazoa; phylum Chordata; class Aves; order Passeriformes; family Corvidae; genus Corvus; species Corvus hawaiiensis. The sequence continues at coordinate 48,998,792 of NC_063216.1, forward strand.
TGTTGATGGTGTCTTAGGGAGTGGCTCCAAGTTTTAAGTGCTACAGGATTTGGATGTTACTGCCCAACTTGTTGCTCAGTTTCTGAATAGGATAGCCCTCAAGCTCTCCAAATCAAATACTACAGCACTACAAGTTGAGCAATGTCTTTTCAATCTTCTGCTGTAAGGCCTTCATTCCAAAAACAAGCCAGTATCTGACATTGCAGTATTAGGGTCAAAAGCAGCAGCAGCAACACTAAAAGTTGTAGGAAGTACTGTCCAATAATGTAAACAAAGGAACAATAGAACATAATGAATTTTACTTGTCTTGTGGCATCTGCCTATGAGTAGAACATGACTTAGGCACCAGCCTACCCACATTTCAAAAGAATTATTGCTATGAAGACTAGTAATTAATCTTTTTTCTTTTATTAGGATGCTGTATTCATATTTTCCGTACCAGTTATTTTCAGTTGTATTAATCAAAGTACAAAGAAATCCTTCTAAGACAATCAGTCAGCTTGTTGTTTGTTTCTCTATCTCTTTCCTTCACTTGTGCATAAAAGAACTGGAGCAAAGGAGGACTGGAAGGAATGAAATAAGTTCTACATTTAAGGATCTCCATTGGAAAATTCTCAGACCTCAAAGGTGAATGTATTATCATGTATTATCAGCAGGGTAAAGCCTGGTAGCTCTGTCCATCTCATGTGTGATAAGACAAAAAAGAGTTTTTCAAATAAACAGATCCCAGAAAACAGCATCTGAGCTGTCTTGAAAAATCCAAGAGAAAATGGCATGGTTCACCAGAGCAATGTGTTAAGAGCCACCTCCCACCATCCCTTAGGCGCCCAGTGTGTACATGCTGAAACAGTTGACACCTCTGGCTTCCTTATGGGCATTACCTTTAGAATACACTCAAAATATAACCTTGAGATGATAAATGTAGAGAATAAAAGACATGGAAGAGATTTAAAAAATCTTGGTCCATGGTTAAAAATTCATACCAGCATATAGCATTTTTTGTGTGTGTCACTTTTCTGAGCCACAATAGATTAAAGTTATCAATACATATCTATTGCTTTGGCTTAGTGGTAAATCCAGAACTTCTTAGTGACAGTCATTGGTGGCTAAAACTTCTTGATGTTAACTTCTTCATTCTTATGACAGAAAATTTCAGGTAAAGTTAGAAACACCATGTTGTGTTTTTCTTTACCAAAAGTCCTATGGAGCACCAGTGAACCACAGATTCCAGACCTTGAAAGTCATGCAACAGACTCTCTTGATGCACAATTTGACATGATTTTCATCTACTGCTATGAACTATTAGCACCAGAAAGCAAAAAAATCAAAACTACAGTACAAAGACTTTCATCATTATCCACATGCGTAAAGTACAGAGAAGGGAAAAATTCATCATCTTGTTAATATTTTGAATTTCACTTTCATATCATGGAAAGCAAAACTTTCTGTAAAATAACAGACAATATATCATGATAAAGAGTTCAGAGTTTGAAGGAAGAAATAAAAAATATAAGAGTTATGTGATTAAGAAACATATAAAAAAATTTTAAGAATATTGGATGAAGTTCAACTATCCAATTAAAAGATGAATGCTCATGCAGCATATTAGCCAATCAACAAATTCTACAAACACTAACTGATTTTCATAAAATCATTGTGAAATAGGGAGAAAATTATTGTCACACTTTCCTTCTCATCAGAACTGAATATTAGGTCTCAAAACATGTCTCACATCACTACCATTGAGTCTTGCAAATAGTAGTAGTAATAGTCAAGGTCACCATCTGGTCTTGATGATTCAGTTCGGATTTCACAGCCACCATGGACAGTTTCTCTATACACTATTAAACCATCATTTTGCTTCAAGGCAAGGTTTTCTTCAAAGCAAATAGAAAATTTCAAAACATTGCAACAAAAGGTATAACATGTTCTTGCTTTCCTAGAAATCTAAAAATTATCTTAACTTACAAAGTACCTGTGATTCCTAATACAGCTTGTTTTCTCCTTTTTTTCTTTAATTTATCCAGAAATTAGATCTGAAAATTTAAAAGTCATTTTTCAGACATTAGTGTTAAAGCCATTGCAGGGGACGAGAAAAAATGGGGTAAGTTAGCCAGAACCAGAAAATTCCACAATGAAACCAAAGATTGACATCTAAGGAATAAACCTGTGTTCCTCAAGCTCACCACAAGTCTTGTTAGGACACATGGTTTTACCCTTCTGCTTTTAAGGCAGATTAGTGGGTAATGTTCTGATTATTGAAACTGAGAGAAGCAAAATTGCTGGATGCCGCAGGAATATGATGTTTTAGTATATTTTCTTTTTACAGTGAAAAAATTAGGGAATGACAAGGCTACTCAGAGAGATCTTTGCCAGTAATAAGACTTTAGTCTGAATAAATATCTCAGGATTCAGCCCATGTTTCTACTTTATGGTTTACTTCCTACTAATTCCAAAGCAAGTGAAAACACAGAGCAAACAAAAGAGTAACTAGCTGACAGACATTTTTAGTTTTGTTTGAAATAGGTGTCACAGTACTACACATATCTTAAAAGCATGACTCATCTTGTACCTTTTTGTTTCTATTTTACTGTGGAAAATATCATTCCTACACTTCCTACTTTTGTGTCACTTAGTGTACCGTTAGATCAGATCTTTCTCCATGCGAGAGTGAAGTTTGTCATGAGCATAAATGCTGCCCACAGGAGTAGAAGGAATATTGAGCCAAGTCCTTTCTGACCATTTACACCATCGGCCTGTGGTGGAGGAAAAGATGAGTGACACCACCTCAGACATCATTACCGATTCCTTTGGGTTTGGAGCTATAATGGTTGCAGAAACAGTTCTAAGAGAGAAGGAGCACTTTAGAAATTTCTTCTGCCGATTAAAGTTTTTCACGGGGTGGAGAGATTCCCAGCCAGACAATGGCAGAGGAAGGGCTAAAACAGAGTCCAGGAAGAAAGTGTAAAGTATGACTGGCTCAGGAGGCATAAATTTTCCACTCTAGGTGAAAGCATCAAACTTAGCACAGAACTGGGGCATTTGAAAAATCTCTGTTATCACTGTTCCTATCCAGGATGCTGCATGAAACTTTGTGATAGCTAGTCGAGCTGCACACATCATAAAACCCATGTTATAATTCTCAGTTTTTTACAGCTTAGCATAAATCAGAACCAGATCTGAAACACATCGTATAGCTTGAATTGGAGTTACAGTCTCAATACAAGAAATACTTGTTTCCTCTTGCCAAAGTGGTGAAGCTTGAGTAGATCTTTAACATCAAGCCAAATATGGACAAGAAGGAGGTCTATACACAAACACTTCTGGAAATAGAAATACATTCATTTTCAAATAGAAATATCACTGAGCAGTACACACAGACATTGCATCTGTACAGGAAATGGACATTTCCCACCTTCATAATTACATAGGACTATAGAAAGTAAATTTCTCACTTACCACATAGCAGTACTTGCAATAACAAAACAAATTTTATCTTCTGAGTCTCCTTATTTTGCTGGAATGGAGGTGGGGAAAAATCCAGCTCAGTTCATCAACATGTTTAAATAGTGTCTTTCAGAAAGGATTTAGAAGCAAATATGTACTGTTGCACTGGGCAGCTGCTCCTGCGGATTTCCAGTTAAACAAACATCTATTGCAAGGTATGTCTCGTAAAGAGGTTGTATTCTCTAGGCTTTTTCTAGGGTCATGGTCATCACCAGGGAATTGTGGTTTTCAGATTTATGAAATTACTAGTTGGTATTTGTGCACATTTGCAAAATAGTATAATGAACAATAGTGGTGTATGAATATGCAGCACACATAAGCAGAACATTAATTTCCTGTGAGAATTGTTTTCCAGATTTTACTTCAAACTCTACTTAACAGAGTCAAGCAGAGTAAGCAAAAAAATCTCACACCATGTTAAACATTTTTAGCATTTGAGGGGAAAAAAAGAAATGGAAACTAAGGGTGACAAAATAAATATACAATATAGCTCTGTTTTAGCAATACCTGTATATTTAATTTCTGATTACTTTCTACAGGCAAGAGCAGAGTAACGAAGGATGAGTCTTTGCAGGAATGGTGCCTGCTCATTGCACTGTGCTCACAATCTTTCCTGCCATGTTCATTCAATCTGTTGAGCCAGGAAAAAGCTTTACTAGTATGATTTGATTAAAAGAAATATTAATTGTGTACTGGAAGTCAAGAGCCACCTTTAGTAGTTTGGGGTTTTCGTTTAAAAAAAAAAGCTAATATACTACCAGATTTTTCTCATTAAGCAGCATTTTACCAAGCATGGTAAATACATTTGTTTTCAACTTCAGAAGGACAAAGTTCTCCAATTTAGAGATCTTTTCTGAGTGCTTCTACAACTGTACAGAATTACAAGGTCTCAGCTACTGCCAAGCCTCTGTACTCACTTCTGAGTTAGTGCTCAAAGTGGAGTGAAGTGTCTGGCTTCTTGTCTGATTTTTAGCAGCTGTGTTTGAATTCAAAGTTTGATTTACAATTATCTCACTTTGACAGAAGCTTGATTACTTGGACTATGAAAAGGTTCTTTATGCTGTTTTGTGATAAACAGGTTTTTTTTCATCACAGGTTTTGGCATTAACCCTACTATTTTTTTAATTAAACCAAAAATATTAGGTGCTTTTGCTTTAGTGTCTAGTTACCTTTTGGATTTTCTCATTTCAATGAAGTTTTAGCACAGGTAAAATACAAAATCAAATTTTCTCCAAGAGTTCTAGTGAGCAAGGACTTTGATAAACTCTGTTAATTTAGGATTAAAGAGAGAACTAAAAGCCAGAAGTAAAGGCCCTTTGATAGCAGTGGGGGATGAGTAATGTAAAATGTTCTTGCTGTGGACTAATCAGAGTGTAATTGCTAAAGGAACCAATCTTTCATTAATTGCAAAGGCAGTAAACTCAATCAGTCACAGTGTCAAAATATTGCAGTTCAGTTGAAGAATTTTATTGAACTAATTCATTTAATTGTTTTAAGTAATGCCATTATAAGAGTCATTATTAAGAAATATTATTCTCAATATAATTTTCTGAAACATAAAAACTTTTTACGAGGCAAGTGATTTTCATTTCAAAAAAAGATGAGACAATGGTTTTGATTTAAAAGAGCATCTTGACTAGGCTATGTTTCATTAGAAATTACCAGTACTTGATTTTGGATGTCATAGATAATGTAAAGCACTTTGTAACTAAGGGGTTCTTTAGGTACATTTAGCCTAGCTTAAACAGGTCTGATAGCTTTTTCTGAGTCAGAAAGTTTGTTTCATCTAATCTGCCTAATCCAGATATAATGGGCCAGGGATGTCTGCCTTGTGCTTTTGCACACCCTCCCTCCATTCCTGTTTAGCCATGAGGGGACACTGTTCAAGTGCTGTACTTTTCTTGCTAGTTCCAGAATTCATTTAAACTGTAATAACCAGTCCTGGCTTACCTTCCAGTCCCCTGCCTGCTTATTGCCATTTGCATCTCTCTCTCCCATCTGCCACAGGGTCATGCAGCCACACTGTGAATGGGAACAGGACAACACTCTGGGTTAAAACTAACCCTCTCTTTTTTTTTTCCCCTCTCATATGTATTTATGACTATTTGCAGTCACTGGGGAAGCAAGGAGAGTGAAAACACTGATTAGGTCAGTGGGAAGTTGGCACTGCCTCTTTTAGCATCAGCATTTGCTTATGTTGACTTAAGGGAGTTGTGGAACTACAGAATTAGCATCACTCCTATGAGGCTCAAACCCAGCTGGGACCTGTGGAGCAAGAAACAGGAACCCAGATACGTCAGCCACTGGTTCCCTTCCTCTCCCAACAGCGTTTGGGCTGAATGAAAAATTCATCTCATTGACACCAGTTGTGATGCAATATCTCTCAAATTCAAAACCAGAGGGAGAGTGCTGTATGTAACCCTACACAGACTGCAAGTGCAGGATCCTGGCTGTATCTGTGTAATCTTTCTGGGTCTGTGACAGTGACAATAAATATTGACATCATTGCAAAGGCAAGCAAACTGTTTGGGAGTTTTTCCTGCAACCATGAACCTTTCGCATGTTTCTAGCAATATCCCTTTGGTTATTGAGTCACAGAAAATCCTGATGACATAAGTTTTTTAGGGCAAGGTAATATAACTTCTTAGATCAAACTGCAGAAATCAGGAGGAAACAATCACATTTCTAGACGTACAAAGGTAGAGCTTGTTAGTCTTTCAGAAGTGGTACAAAATCAAGGGGGTAGCAACAGTGACTGAGTTCTCATGAGATTACTTTCTTTGACTTTTATTTGTGTTCAGAATGTCACTTGACAGACTTCCTTCCATCAAGTTGTGGAGTCAGTGTAGCTCAGGGGTCCAAAAGGCTTTGGCCAAAATGCCTTGAAAGCCTCTTGGTCAAAGTTATGCAGAAACTCACTGCAGCTGCAACATGAAAATAGGGTTCTCATTACTGTTGCTTTATCACTGTTATTTTTAGCTATTACATATATATCTCCTGGGGCTTTTCATCTCAATCAAACACTATTATGCTAACAACCATACAGGCAGGTAGTACATGACTCTTTCTAATTCACATTTTTTTAGGAATGAATCGAGTTAAAACTCAGGAAATCTTAGGACTGGAATTCACGAAGGTACTTCCCCATGAAAGGCCTCTCAGGATTAGGTGTGGTAGTGAGAAGGAGAGGACACTGCTGGGTCAGATACAGGCTACCACCACATGAGGCTGCTAAACTCGGTGGTTCAGTGGCTTGATCAGAGAGGGCAAAGCCTTGCAGAATTCTCTCAATTTGGTCAGTGCAAAAGTATGTTTTGCATAAGGTAGCAGGAGGGATATAAAAACATGACAGTGTAATAAACATGTTTCAGCTAGTATAATAAATAGAATTCAGAGCCTTCAGAGCTGAGCCAGATCTCTCTTTCAAAAGAGGAAAAGTGCATAGCCAGGCATTGTCTCATGACAAATGATAATAATGAGCAATAACAATAACATGAATCATAGTTATAAGTCATCTGGTGATTTTATTTTTTTTTTTACAAACTATAACGCATTATAGAAAGCCACTACCATGGGGTACAGTATACTATCAAGACAAGTATGTGGAACTGATAGAGACAAAGTTTTTCTAGCTATGAAGTTTCAAAAGAAAAAATTGTAGGAACAAGAATGTCACGTAGAGTGTCTTTAACCCTTTTTGCATCATCTTTTGTTTCATGTGGCTTTTTTACATCATTAAATAGCTGATAAATGGCAGACAGCTTTTCCTGAGGACTTTGCATGCTCCTCTGCTGCTTAGCCTTGAATGTACTTATCCCTGTGATGTCCAAGCGAAACAGGGATGTACTGCATTCCCAGTTTTGCAGACTGAGTACTGTGGAGCAGAGAGTGGATTAGATTCACCAAGGACATTGCAACACCTGATTCTGAGCTGTTGTGATTTTACATGAAAGGTATGTTTCAGACAGACATGCATCAGCACTACCCATGCTCAAAGTCAGTCCAGCCCATGGAACCCTTAGGAGTGCAACAGAGGAGAACTGAAGCTTTGTTAGGCTGTCACATCTCATATCAGTAGGTGTATTTTTGGTGTCTTTTGAACAGACTGGGCAGATTGAACAGTGAAGAAACTGACTTTACAGAGCCTGAGTTGCCCAGGTGCTGAGCTGTGTAGCCCTGCCCAAGCAGTGGCCATGCCAGACAAGACACTCTCTCCCCAGGGAAAATGTCAGTGCCTAGCACATTGGTGTGTGAGCACTTACTGCCACTCTGGTGGCTAACCTCTCCATGAAATGTTGCCTTAGAGGTGTGCTCAATAAGGAGGAAAAGTCTGCAGCAGAACCAGGAATGAAGTTTTTTTGCCCTGGACTAACTGCAGGACACCCGGGGAGCGCCCTGGGAATGCAGCATATCCCTTGCACTGCCAGAAGAGTGTAATGGACTCAGAATCTGCTGGGCCAGAAATGTATCAGTTTCACCTCTCTTTCATTGGTTTTAATAAATGGGAAATTGTAAGGTGACAACACCCATATGTCTCCAAAGACGTGCTTTTACCCTTGTGTGAAGATCAACCTTTTTAAGAATGATACCTCATTGTGACTGCTTCTAAAGAGCTGACTCTGCTTTCAGGGTCTGAGAAATGTTAAGTGGTGCAAAGAATTATATACTGTTCAGACAGCACAAATAGCAATATTGGTCTCCCACAAAGTCTGCTAGTGAAAGGGGAATCTGATTGTTTTCTCAGGCTGGTTTTAATCGCATCTAGTTTACACAAACATCTTGTTACTTTTATAAACAGTATTATAGTCATGGACCCTATATATTACTTGTGCCTCTCTGCTTCCAAGAAGAGCCTGTCTCTCTCTTCTCATACTCCCATTAGGTAGCTGTAGACAGCAGTAACATCCCTACTTATCCTTGTTTTCTGCAGGCTAACTCCTTCAACCTTTCTTTGTATGCCTTGCACTCCACCACCATTTTGTTTTACTCCTTCCTAGGCAAGCAAAACTCAAAATTGCCTGATGGAGGAGAATAATTTCTTCCACACTGTCACGTTCCACTGTGGGGAGCTGCATAGAGTTCTGTTAAAAATGCATGGTCGGGAACGAAACGAAGCTGAAACGAGGCAAACGTTGTTATCTGAGAACCATTTATTTGCAACGAAAACGAGAAGGAAAAGGAGTTCCCCGAGGAAAAGACGGCTAGAAGAGACGGGAAATAGGAAAATGGAAAAGGACTGGGGGAGAGGAGACAGAGAGAAGAACAGAGCGTTACCCCCAGCAGGGCAGGGCGGTGCTGTCGGTGTCCGGGCGGGGCTGGGGGCTGTGCCGCTGCCTGCCCGCCGCCGGGCCCGCTCTGACCGAGCCTGCGCGGCGCCCGGCGGGGCGCGGCTCTCACGGGCACGGCCCCGGGCACGCGGTGAGCGGGCGCTCGGCCGGGAGGAGCAGGACCCCGGACAGGGCCGCGGCGACCGCCTGGGCTGGGGCGGCACGGCGGGCACTGACGGCTGGATTGGGACGGCAGGGTTGGGAGCAGGCAGCCCAGGCAAGGACACGGGGCGAAGTGGCAAGGCAGCGGTCAGGGGCACAGGAATGCAGGACGGTGCGAGGGCGAACCGGCGAGGGCAGGAGAGCTAGAAGGCAGGCTGGGGCCAGGGCAAAGGAGGGAGGGAGCAAGCGGGAATAGCGAGCAGTAGCGAGCCCCAGTGAGCAGCAGTGAGCCCTGAGCCTCCCAAAGTCTGCCCGAGGACAGGGAACCACTGGCCCAGTCCAGCCTTCCTGTGCCGTCCATTGGTGGAGGCCTCTTCACGGCCTGATCGGAGCAGCCCCTCCGCAGTGTCTCCCGCTGCCTGCCTCGGGGGGTGTTGGCAGGCGAGGGCTCCGCGGAGACGAGGCTTCCCGCACTCCTGGCTGCGTCCTGCACGTGGCAGGTGTACGCTCCCACCCCCCTCTGACAGCCCTGACAGCCGGAGCTGGCTAAATGGCTGAATTCAGGCTGAATTGGCTCCTCACACACGCCTTTAGTCTTCTGGCTGCGCTCCAGCTAATACAATTCAGATGAGAACTCTTCCAGGCCTTCACTCTGTGACCCTGGGGTCTGGAGTCATGATGGGCAGGCCTTCCATCCCGGCACGTCGTGCTGGCACATATAGAGGCATTACAGAACTGTACACTACTAAACAAATATAGGCTCCTCTGGCTCACTAAACATGAACAAAAGTGAATTTATGTGTTCCATGTGTTCCCTGCTAAATAATAAGCAGTGAGCTCTTCCCAGTCTGTGTGAGTGGAAGTATGTTTATCTCACAGTAGATAAGTGCAGAAATAAGCTATGGTGGACACATGTCTGGTCATGCAGTGGGACAGGCATTGGGCCCCAGGGAAGAGGGATCCATGAGCAGGCTAGCCTGGCATGTAATCCTGCTGGAAACCTTTCTTTACTCACAGCTGAAGGGCCTCCATGAGAGGTGGCAGCAGAAGTGGAAGCTACCCAGATGAAATGTTCTGTCAGGTTGGATCTGAGCTTGGCTGGTTCTGATGAATTGTTCAGGATGTAGCAAGTCATTGCAGCTGCTGCAGAAACTAGCCTCCTAAAATGAGGATGGAGATCAAAATATCAAAAGTTTAAATCCTTTTCTTTCTGGACCTGTATGTTTTCCAGATCTTAAAAGAAACAGAGGTTTCAAAGCCATGCCTAATATGATGCTCCTAGAGCCCCTCAGTCTGAGCAGCTCTCACTGCCCAAGTCACAGGTGTCAAACCAGTGGAACATTTGAGAGCTTGAATCACTCACTCACATTTGGGCAGAACATGGCAGCAGCTGTGAGAAACCCCAGGCACTCAGTAGTCAGCTGAAAATGCAGTTCTCTACCCTTAGCAGAAGGCAGAGTGAAAAGAAACTGGATAAATTGCAACAGGATTTCTCGTATATATCAGAACAGAAAGGGATATAATAGCTCAATATTACTCAGCTATTATATTTAAAAACACATAAAACCATAGTGTTATACTCCATAATATCCAGCAGCGTCAATGTACTCCTTGGTGAATTCATCATTCCTTTGCCATGCTGCTTTGTTTGCTCAGCTTCATTCCATGTAAAGCATGGATAATATGTTCCTCCTAGCACACATGGACACTTTCAGAGCAGTAACATCCCTACTTATCCTTGTTTTCTGCAGGCTAACTCCTTCAACCTTTCTTTGTATGCCTTGCACTCCACCACCATTTTGTTTTACTCCTTCCTAGGCAAGCAAAACTCAAAATTGCCTGATGGAGGAGAATAATTTCTTCCACACTGTCACGTTCCACTGTGCTTGTGGTGAAAATCTTCAGGTAGCCCCTGCCTTTGCTCAGGCAATGCTTGAAGCCAGGAATAGTTGCCCTGACAGTGCAAGATGTTCCCAAAAGCATTCTGAAAATAATGGAGGGGGGAAAGGGCACCACTGAAATAATTTTTTTTAGGTGAAGAAGTGGAACAACAGAAGGCATAGAGTAAAAATCTAGAGGATGTTTTTCTCTGTTCCTGACATCATTCAAATAGAAAAAAAGACAAAAAGAAAATTGTGTGTCAAGTTCTTTGAAATAGTATGAGTAATACCTTACACCCTTCCCAAAGCCTAGACTCAGACAGTAAGCCTTTAAGTAGCAGACTGAAGTGTATTAAAGAAGCTAGCTAGTGACCATAAGCCCCTTCTAGGGGGTTTGAATAATTTTTGGAGATGTTTTTCTCTCCCTCTATTGAGATTATACAGACACTGAGGTAAATTACCTCCATTCTTAGTCATTATAGTGAATTACCTTTTGTTAAGTGTTAAGAACCTCCAGTTTTCCTTTTTACTTAAAAATATTGGGCAGCAATAAATGCACTCTGCAGTGGCAGGAGTCATTGCAACAGGGAGAGATAGTGTCACAAAGGAAATACCCTCTGCTGTCTGTAGTCATACTTAATATTATAAGCACAGTAAGTCAAAAAGTACAGTAGAAAAGCAGTTAATATATAGTAAATTACAGTCATGACTCTGAAACTTGTGTTTGTTATTAGGAATCCTATTTCATAAAATTAATCACATGAGTTCTATTTAATATTCTTTTTTAGCTCTTCCTCTAAGTTCGCTGTAGTCAATTGCAAGTGCAGCTTTTCATACTTGCCCTGTGAAGCTCATTATTGCCAGACAGACTGAAATAAACTTGGGGATGAGAAGAAACTGGGTTTTTTTGGAAAGGAAACACAGGATGTTGCAACCTTTTTCAGAACATGCCAGTTATTCTTCTACACAGAACTTAATACATTTACCAACTATCCTCAGTTTCATTTTGCAAAATTTGTGAATATCAATATTTTAAAAGAGCACTCAGAGCTCTCTTGTGCATAGTTATGTATTGACAGTGTATGTGTGAAGACAAAAAGACTACTTAAGCCAGAACCTGCCCACTTTCGTCAGCAGATCTCAAGAAGTCAATGGACTATTGAATTCCTCAGTAAGTCCTTCTTTTAACTTGTTTCTGGCACATGGAGTGTTGTTTGCCTAATGTCTGGCCATATCTCACCTAATTGCATTCCTGCCATCAGTATCTTTGAGAGCATCTTTAGTATCTTTGTGTCCGTGTGTGTGGCGCTAAGCAATTGCATAGACTCATCAAAACACTTGTTGTAAGGGACTTGTGGAGAGCAGCTGGTCCAGTCTGCTCCACAAGGAGTGGCTGACATGAGCACCAGCTCATTTCAAGCATGACTTTGCCTTGTAAAGCCTCAAAAACCTTCAAGGACAGTGACTCTGCAGCCTCTACTCCCTCACCAACCTGTTCCCGATTTGCACTACCATTCTCCTCATATCCAGTCTGAACCTCCCACACTCTGGTGGCTCCTGCCCCATGTCTGGGCTGCCTGGCCCAACTGAGAAGGGCCTGCCTCTGTAATCTTTGTAACTACACTTTAAGTAGTTGTAGCTTGCTCTCGTGCCTCCTTTTATCTTCCCCCAGCTTAAACAAACATCCCTTTCCCAAACTTTGCAATTTTGAAAAATTCAAAAGTTTCTGTCTAGCTGAAATCATGCAGCACCTTGAATTTGCAGGATCTGAGTGAGAATTCAGGTTGCTTGAGATGGCAGGAGGTATCACTGCCCCTTTTAAACTCCAAAAAATTGTGAAAAAGCCCTAATCTTTAATGTGTACTTCTAAGGGTAAAACATAGCAAGAGTCAAGTAATACTGAAAAGATTCTTGCAAAAAGCTTCCTAACCCTTTTAAGGTGGGGATTTGGGCCTGTGTATACGTAGATCTGTAGGGTTAGGTGCTTTGAATGCAGCTGGTTTACCATCACCAGGATTACTTTGACTTGTAGTGTATTAGTGTATAGCAGACAGCCACAACAAAATTGCAAAATACACTTTGCTTTGCCCTGCACACTGTCTCAGTGACAGTGAAAATGAATACAGAGTGAAAACTAAACTCAGAGCTACAAGAAAATCTCCTTCAACTTCAGAAGATAGTATTTGAGCAAGAAGAAAACACAGATAAAGGCTCTTGTGTCAAGAGGAAAGTAGCATGAGTCAGAGAGCAGCAATTACTACAAAACAGGAAAATGTTAAGGAAGCATTGAACACAACCTCAGGTTCCATAAAAACAAAGCCAAAATACAGAAAAAAATGTGCTTAGTATTTTGGTAAAAAAATCTCCAGCATGTTCAGTACAGTCTTGTTTCATGCTGTAAAGCCTTTTTGTCAACCTAGGCTCCAGGCACGGCAATGTAAGCAGCCACAAGGACAGCAGCACAGCCCTGACCTGCCTTGCCCAAGCCCATATCCTGGAGGCTGACCACCAGCTGCATAGGGGCAGAGGCAGGCAGCAGAACATGCTGGACTTCCCCCAACAGTACCCCAGTGATACCCATGTTTGGGGGATCTCAAGTACCAAGCTCTGGGCCAGCATCTCCAGTTCACACAACCCGATGAGCTCTTGATTGCTCTTTGCCTCAGACAAGGGCTCTGAGCAATGGCTGAGGGTTTTGCTCCCTAAAGAGCATCACAGTGTTCAGAAAATGGAACCTGTTGGTGTGGCAAATGTGGGAGGTTGTGCTTGGGGGGCAAAGGACCACTGAGCCTTTTCTAATGGCACTGCCACCACTTCCAGCTCTAGGCTCTGCCAAAAACCTCTGCTCTGGAAACACCCTTCTAGCTGAAGAAGACTCTGGAAACACACACTTGACAGCCACAGTAGATTGTTCCTGCTTTCTCTGTTCAGGAAATGTGGCCTCAGTCCTCAGATCTGCCATGCCTGGAAATTTCTGCTGTAAGTGATGGCAGGTATTACTGCAACAGGAGTTTTTTCTGTGAGACATAAGGTAGCCAAAAAGCATGAGAAGAGAAAAATATAACATCTACCAAGTATCACAGTTCTAGCTGCAGTTAATTTGGCTTCCTCAGAGAATGGGTAAACAGGGTTCTGGGCAGGGAAAACAGTCCCTGGTGAGCTTCAGAGTCCTCCATAGGCACTGAGGTGTCTAACAGAGCTTATAGTATGATCCCAAAAATTAACAGAGACCTTTATTTAGTAGCATTTGGAGGAAAAGTAGCCAAGAGTACACTTGGCTCTTTGAATGTAAGTGGAGCTACTGTGTCTGCATGACTCTGTGGCAGAGACATGTCACACAGAAAGCTAGTTCCAGCTACAAGAGGCAAGGGTGTGATGGATATCACAAGGTTGTGCTTTCTTTTGTTCACTGTTTCCAGCTTTTTAATCAAGAATTTAATCCTGTTCTTTGTCAGAAAACAAAAAGAAAATGTATTTTTTTTCTTTGAACTCTTGCATGACCTCAAGCAATACTAGCAAATACAAAGTTTTCTTTGCAAATAGTGAAATTGAACACAGTCAAGCCGAAGACAAAACAGAAAGGGCTCTGCAATCCTTGAGTTACTGTGTGCCTCCATTCAGTGTGAAGATTGGACACTGACATTTGTGCTCTGCTGAAAGACGTCTTTCCTGCTGGAGATTAAGCAGTGCTTTTCTAGTTAGGGATAGGCAGAAAGAACTGGCAGAGTAAAAAAAAACTGTGTTAAAAACTCTGTTAGCTGGCTCTTCTCTGCAGAAAAAATTGCCTACAGGCATGTGAATGGTTCCTGCCAGCCCCACCTGCCCATACACCTTGCCTGGCATCTTTGAGGCATCAGGTGCTAGGACAGGGGCACTGCTGAGCACCATCAACCCTGATGACTGCATCCCCCCGTGCACTGAGGAAAGATCCACACAACTACCATGATGTGGCTACAGAGAAAATTGTGCCACACTGCTTAGACTCGGTGGGAATCAGAGATAGACATAGATACTTGTGGTATTTGAAAAGGAAATTAACTCTAACCTTGATTATTATTTATTTAATCAGGTTCAAAAAATGCATCAGAAGTAATTTGCACAGCTGTTGCTGATTTGTTAGTACATCTGTCCCCAAATCTCCCTGCTGTTTTCTTTATGGTTTGCAATCTTATTTTCCTTTGTTTAAAGAAATGTTTTTCTCTCCCCTATTGTTACATGAAACAGCCACATGAACAACAGTGCAACAAGGAGGCTGCCCATACCCGCAGCCCTGTCAAGGGTGCAAAGCAAACAGGATCAAGAAGAGCAGAGCTGCCTCCCTTAGCTCCCTCTGCAGCTCTGCTCCCTCACCCTAGCAATGGCATAGGACAATTTGGTGCCATACTTGTGCTGAGGCCTGCCTTAACACATTAAGGTCAGCTATTCTTTGTCATATGCCTTAGAGGGAAAGCCTGTTTCCCTCATCAGACCAGCTGATGAAATGGAAGACACAGCGTGCTTTCAGACTCAAAGTCCATTCTACCAGACTAGGCCCAAAAATTTGTTCATTTTTCCAGCTATGTGCTAGGTTTAAATCAAGATAGGACCTCTGGCTCCAAACCTTGCACCTCTTAATCTTTGGATTGCACTACTGTTGGGGTTTTAGTTTAGTCTTAGGTTTTCCTGTTAAAGGAATTTTCTCCCATATGCATGTTGCTAGGGGACAAATAGCTGTACTTAAGAAAGACAAAAAGGGGAGTGGGGCGGGCCTGGCTACTCTTTTGTCTACACCTGGGTGTGGGGACAGTTCGCTCTGAGCGTCAGGAGAAAGAAGCTGCAGAGAAAGGAGCTGCTGCTGCTTTCTTTTTGGCCGTTCTTTCTTCCTGCTGGAAGCAACGCCGGGACCCCAAAAGCCGCTTTCCCTGCCCTGCTGGAGACCGAGCTGTGGCTGCCCTGCTCCGCTGCTGCTTCGAGCTTTCGCTACGCTGTAGCCCTGCTCGCCCTGCCTGCCTGGGCCTCCGTGGTTTTTCCCATCTGGATACATCTCGCCTGCCACCCGGGATTTGCGTTCGTCCCTGCCATTCCAGCCTGCTGTTCCTGAGAGCCCGGGATCAGCTGCCCAGGGGTTTGTGAAGCCTTTGTTCCATCCCTTCCCGGGATCCCAGGGCACCAGAGCCGCGGGTTTCCCAAGCTCGCCCCGGAGCGCCCCCTGCAGCCGCGGGGGAACCATCGCACCTGCCCTGCTCACCGGGAGCCGCCAGCGCCCCTGCCGGCTGTGAGCGGAACTGCACCCGAGGGGAAATAGCCTGACAGCCGAGAAGGCTGGCACTGGGTTTGTGATTGCTGTTACTGCCAGAGTTGTTGTTGTTTTGTTTGACTGGTTATATACATATATATATATATAGTAAAGAACTGTTATTCCTATTTCCCACATCTTTGCCTAAAGGCCCTTGATTTCAAAATATAATAACTTGGAGGGAAGAGGGGTTATATCTGCCACTTCAAGGGGGGCCTCTGCCTTCCTTAGCAGACACCTGTCTTTCAAAACCGAGACAGATCTTGGCGCCCAACGTGGGGCCTGAGGGCATTAAGAGATAGAGGTGAAAAAGGAATAACAGTTCCTCGATAACTTTATTTTGTGTGCTGGATATTGGAACCTTGTTAGGCAGCACTATGTGGTCTAGTTTACCCTGGTTTGGGTGGCATGTAGCCGTGGCTATATTCTTCCCCTTTGCAGCTCCTTACTTGAATATGGGTCCTCTGACTAAGGCTACCATTGCTGTTATCCAGCTTGCGTTATGGGTCGAGAAGGTGAGGAATTCATGGGTTTTTAACTTCCTCCGGAATGTGGGCACATGGATAAACAGCTATCACACACTGAGCACATGTTTTTGGGGTTATGTTAACAATGGTACCTTCTGTGAGGAAATGACACCAGGGGAAGTTTTCTCCCAACCCCTCAACCAGTTCTTTGGGCCCACCCCATCAATTTTCGAAGGGTTTAAATTCCCTCTGAATACTAACCATCTGCTGCTGATAGGCCTACTCTATTTAGCATTCAAGGATAAGTTGAGATTGGCTTGGATATCTACCCGGACACCAGCCCCAGAGACTAGAGATCCTGCCCCAGAACCTGACATGGCCCCAGAGAGTAGAGTTCCTACCCCAGAGCCTGATCCTGCCCCAGAGCCTGACACGGCCCCAGACACTAGAGATCCTACCCCAGAGCCAGAGCCTGCCACAGCCCCAGACACTAGAGATCCCGCCCCACAGACTGATACTGCCCAACAGTCCACCTCAGAAATGGACTACCCAAACTGGGTGGGGGTACTGGCAAAAGGGATGCAGGAGATGTGCCAAGAGATGGGTCAGGTGCACCAGGGGATATGCCAGGAGATGGGTCAGGTGCACCAGGGGATATGCCAGGAGATGGGTCAGGTGCGCCAGGAGATATGCCAGGAGATGGGCCAGGTGCGCAAGGAGATGTGCCAGGAGATGGGCCAGGTGCGCCAGGAGATATGCCAATTGCTAAGGGAATACACCTCTTCAGCTAGTGAAAAACCCTCTCCCTGCCCCAAAGAGGGTGAGTCCGATGGTGCAGCAGTGGAACCCACGGATGTTACAACCGTCCAGGCTTCAGCTGAACCACAAAGACAACCACAGCCAGCAGCAGTCGCCCCTGTGCAAAGGAGGAAGTATAAGACCAAATCAGTACGACCAGTTAATGATGATGGGCAACCAGGGCCCTCACAACCAGCAGGAGAGCCAGAGCCAGAAGTCATCACTGAGTCCCTGTCGCACGACAGTCTCCGTGCTATGCGAAACGACATTGTGCGAAGGGGGCGTGAGCCTTATACCACCTGGCTGCTTCGGGTTTGGGACCTTATGGGCACAAGTGTGCAACTGGATAGTGGTGAGGCAAGGTATCTGGGATCGTTGACCCAGGACCCAGGTGTGGACCAGATATTTGTGAGGGAGCCAGGGCCTCTCTCTCTCTGGGAGCGGCTCTTAATGAGTGTGAGAGAAAGGTTCATTCACAAAGAAAGAATGCAGGAGTATCATCATAGAATGCAGTGGAAGACACTCGAGCAAGGGATCCAACAGCTAAGAGAGGTGGCAATATTAGAGGTACTCTTTGGGAAGGATGGACAGCATGATAATGACCCCGATAAGGTCAGGTGCACAGGACAGATGATGTGGAACCTGGCAAGGCTAGGGCCATCGCAATACACCACCTTCATTGCAACGATTGATGCTGACAATACCCGAGAAACAGTGGGCTCCGTTGCCAACAGGCTCAGGCATTATGACAGCATGATCAATGGCCCGCTGAAAGCTCATGTCTCTGCTGTGGTCCAGGACCTCAAAGAGGACATGAAGGAGATGAGGAAGGAAATGAGGGAGGAGATGAGGGAGGAGATGAGGGAGGAGATGAGGAGGGTCAGTGTGGCACCAGTGCGAGTCACAGGCCCCCAAGTCAGAGCCCGTCGTCCCCCTGCTAGAGAGAGAGGGTACACCCCACGAGCTGAGCTGTGGTTTTTCCTGTGTGAGCATGGGGAAGACATGAGAAGGTGGGATGGGAAACCCACCTCTGCCCTGGCAGCGCGGGTGCGTGAACTCAAGGAGGGAGGCACTAACCGAGGGGGTTCCGCTAAGGTGAAGGTAGCCTCAGCCTCCCGTGACCGAGCTGCCAGGTATTACAGAAGGGAGGATGATATATCGGATCCCCTTGAAGGTACCTCAAGCATGTACGCCCAGGGAAAGAACGATAACCAGGGCTAGAGGGGCCCTGCCTCTAGCCAGGAAGAGGCACGGGAGAACCGAGTTTTCTGGACGGTGTGGATCCGATGGCCTGGCACATCAGAGCCACAAAAATATGATGCGTTGGTTGATACTGGGGCACAGTGTACTTTAATGCCATCGGGACATGTGGGGGCAGAACCTGTATCCATCGCTGGGGTGACCGGGGGATCACAGCAGTTGACCCTTTTGGAAGCTGAGGTGAGCCTGACTGGGAAGGAGTGGCAAAAGCATCCAATTGTGACCGGCCCAGAGGCCCCGTGTATTCTGGGCATAGACTTCCTCCGGAATGGCTACTACAAAGACCCAAAAGGACTCAGGTGGGCATTTGGGATTGCTGCTGTGGAGGCAGAGGGCATTAGGCAATTGAACACCCTGCCCGGACTATCTGAGAATCCTTCTGCAGTTGGGCTCCTGAAAGTGGAAGAGCAACGAGTGCCAATTGCCACCTCGACAGTGCACCGCCGGCAGTATCGGACAAATCGAGATGCTGTGATCCCCATCCACAAGATGATCCGCGAGCTGGAGAGTCAAGGGGTGGTCAACAAGACCCACTCACCCTTCAACAGCCCCATCTGGCCTGTGCGCAAGTCTGACGGGGAATGGAGATTGACTGTGGACTATCGTGCCCTGAATGAAGTGACTCCACCGTTGAGCGCTGCCGTGCCAGACATGTTGGAGCTCCAGTACGAGCTGGAGTCCAAAGCAGCGAAGTGGTACGCCACTATTGACATTGCCAATGCATTCTTCTCCATTCCTCTGGCAGCAGAGTGCAGGCCTCAGTTTGCCTTCACCTGGAGGGGCGTGCAGTACACCTGGAACCGACTGCCCCAGGGGTGGAAGCACAGTCCCACCATCTGTCATGGACTGATCCAGACTGCACTAGAAAAGAGTGAGGCTCCAGAACATCTGCAGTACATTGATGACATCATTGTGTGGGGGAACACTGCAACCGAAGTGTTTGAGAAAGGAGAGAGAATAATTCAAATTCTCCTGCAAGCTGGTTTTGCCATCAAGAAGAGCAAGGTCAAGGGACCTGCCCGAGAGATCCAGTTCCTGGGAGTAAAGTGGCAAGATGGACGACGTCAGATTCCCACTGAGGTCATCAATAAGACCACAGCAATGTCTCCACCGACCAACAAGAAGGAAACACAAGCTTTCCTAGGTGCTATAGGTTTCTGGAGGATGCACATTCCCGAGTACAGCCAGATCGTGAGTCCTCTCTACCTGGTTACCCGCAAGAAGAATGACTTCCACTGGGGCCCTGAACAGCAGCAAGCCTTCACTCAGATCAAACAGGAAATTGCTCACGCCGTAGCCCTTGGCCCAGTCAGGACAGGACCAGAGGTGAAGAACGTGCTCTACTCTGCAGCCGGGAACAATGGTCTGTCCTGGAGCCTCTGGCAGAAGGTGCCTGGTGAGACTCGGGGCCGACCACTGGGATTCTGGAGCCGAAGCTACAGAGGATCTGAAGCCAACTACACTCCCACCGAGAAGGAAATCCTGGCAGCTTATGAAGGAGTCCAGGCTGCCTCAGAAGTAATCGGCACAGAGGCACAACTCCTCCTGGCACCCCGACTACCGGTGCTGGGGTGGATGTTCAGAGGAAAGGTTCCCTCCACGCATCACGCCACCGACGCTACTTGGAGCAAATGGATTGCCCTCATCACGCAGCGCGCCCGAATTGGAAACCCAAGTCGTCCTGGGATCTTGGAAATAATTACAAACTGGCCAGAAGGTGAGACTTTTGGGTTATCTTCTGAAGAAGAAGAGGAGCAGGTGACACGTGCCGAAGAAGCCCCACCATATAACGAGCTACCAGAGAGTGAAAGACAATACGCCCTCTTCACTGATGGTTCCTGCCGAATTGTAGGCGCTAGCCGGAAATGGAAAGCCGCTGTATGGAGCCCCACACGACAAGTTGCACAGGCCACTGAAGGAGAAGGTGGATCGAGCCAATTTGCTGAGCTCAAAGCTGTCCAATTAGCTCTGGACATAGCTGAAAGAGAGAAGTGGCCAAAGCTCTACCTCTACACTGATTCATGGATGGTAGCCAATGCTCTGTGGGGTTGGCTGGAAAGGTGGAAGAAGGCAAACTGGCAGCGCAGAGGAAAACCAATCTGGGCTGCTGAAGAGTGGAAAGACATTGCCACTCGGGTAGAGAAGCTATCCGTGAAGGTCCGTCATGTAGATGCTCACATCCCCAAGAGCCGGGCTAATGAAGAACATCGTAACAACAAACAGGTAGATCAGGCTGCGAAAATAGAGGTGTCCCAGATAGACTTGGATTGGCAACATAAAGGAGAACTGTTCCTAGCTCGATGGGCCCATGATGCCTCAGGCCATCAGGGCAGAGATGCCACCTATAAGTGGGCACGAGACCGAGGGGTGGATCTAACCATGGACAGTATCTCCCAGGTTATCCATGACTGTGAGACATGCGCTGCGATCAAGCAGGCCAAGCGGGTGAAGCCCCTGTGGTATGGCGGGCGATGGTCCAAATACAAGTATGGGGAGGCCTGCCAGATTGATTACATCACACTGCCTCAAACCCGCCAAGGCAAGCGCTATGTGCTCACAATGGTAGAAGCCACCACTGGGTGGCTGGAGACCTACCCTGTGCCTCACGCTACTGCCCGGAACACCATCCTGGGCCTGGAAAAGCAAGTCCTTTGGAGGCATGGCACCCCTGAGAGAATCGAGTCTGACAATGGGACTCATTTCAAGAACAGCCTTATAAACACCTGGGCTAGAGAACATGGCATTGAGTGGGTGTACCACATCCCTTACCATGCACCAGCAGCTGGGAAGGTTGAGCGGTGTAATGGACTGCTTAAAACCACCTTGAAGGCACTGGGTGGGGGGACTTTCAAAAACTGGGAGATGCATTTAGCAAGAGCCACCTGGTTAGTTAACACTCGAGGTTCCACCAGCCGAGCAGGCCCTGCCCAATCTGAACCCCTACAAACAACAGATGGAGATAAGGTTCCAGTGGTGCACATGAGAGGTATGCTTGGAAAAACTGTTTGGGTAAAGTCTGCCTTGAGCAAAGACAAACCCATCCGTGGGGTTGTTTTTGCTCAGGGACCAGGTTGCACCTGGTGGGTGATGCAAAAGGATGGAGAGACCCGATGCTTACCTCAAGAGGACCTTGTTTTAGGGTGAACTACCCATGGCTCTGTACTTGTATCAATATCAGCATGTATATTTGTATATAATTTGGGTAATGCATAGATTTATATGGTTAAAAAAAGTTAAGTTTCATGTAACATGTTAGTATGGGAAAAAATTCGGGGTGGATAATGTTGGGGTTTTAGTTTAGTCTTAGGTTTTCCTGTTAAAGGAATTTTCTCCCATATGCATGTTGCTAGGGGACAAATAGCTGTACTTAAGAAAGACAAAAAGGGGAGTGGGGCGGGCCTGGCTACTCTTTTGTCTACACCTGGGTGTGGGGACAGTTCGCTCTGAGCGTCAGGAGAAAGAAGCTGCAGAGAAAGGAGCTGCTGCTGCTTTCTTTTTGGCCGTTCTTTCTTCCTGCTGGAAGCAACGCCGGGACCCCAAAAGCCGCTTTCCCTGCCCTGCTGGAGACCGAGCTGTGGCTGCCCTGCTCCGCTGCTGCTTCGAGCTTTCGCTACGCTGTAGCCCTGCTCGCCCTGCCTGCCTGGGCCTCCGTGGTTTTTCCCATCTGGATACATCTCGCCTGCCACCCGGGATTTGCGTTCGTCCCTGCCATTCCAGCCTGCTGTTCCTGAGAGCCCGGGATCAGCTGCCCAGGGGTTTGTGAAGCCTTTGTTCCATCCCTTCCCGGGATCCCAGGGCACCAGAGCCGCGGGTTTCCCGAGCTCGCTCCGGAGCTCACCCTGCAGCCGCGGGGGAACCATCGCACCTGCCCTGCTCACCGGGAGCCGCCAGCGCCCCTGCCGGCTGTGAGCGGAACTGCACCCGAGGGGAAAGGGCCCGACAGCCGAGAAGGCTGGGACTGGGTTTGTGATTGCTGTTACTGCCAGAGTTATTGCTGTTTGTTTGACTGGTTATATACATATATATATATATAGTAAAGAACTGTTATTCCTATTTCCCACATCTTTGCCTAAAGGCCCTTGATTTCAAAATATAATAACTTGGAGGGAAGAGGGGTTATATCTGCCACTTCAAGGGGGGCCTCTGCCTTCCTTAGCAGACACCTGTCTTTCAAAACCGAGACAACTACTTTTGGCATCGTATGGCATGACTGGCTTTACAATCAGTCGCCTTTTCAAGGGAATGCAGAACTGAGGGAGACAGAGCTTATTTTTGTTAAACTATTTGTCTGAGTCTATATTGGAACTCAGACTTCTTTGGAGGGGGGGAACTCTGAAACCAGCACACCACAGCCAGTGCTGGAAGCAAGCAAGCAGAAGGCCTGGTCACAGTGGAGCAGGGTTGGGTTCCCACAGGTTGTCACCCAGCCTGAGCTAAAACAGTCTGAGTGCTCCACAGGAAATTCTAAGAATTAAAAATTACATCCCCTCACTTGCTCTCCTGCCTTCACAGTCAGGCCAGTCTGAGGGCTTTAATCACAAAGCCTACATGGGTGGGAGGGCTGGAGGGTTTAGTTGTGGGTTTTAATTATGGTCATTATGTAATTGGATAAAATGCTACAGTAAGTTCTGCAGTATTACAGGCACATCACAGGTAATGAAATACTTCTCCACAGGCCTATGTTGCCATTATATGAATAACATTTGTCACTGAACATATGCCTCCTCAGTTCCAATTACATTAAATATTTCAACTGGGAAACTAAGGCACAGATCAAACAGCCCATTTGAAACCACACACTTCGGACCAAGCCTGGACAGGCAGTGCAAGATGGAGCTCTGTAGTCACAGAGTTAAGAACAGTGTGGGAGCAAATAGATATTTCTCCCAGAACTTATTTTCCAGGCTCTTTACTATTGTGCTACTGCAAGTTTAATGCATGTACATTATTCAAAAATCCAGACTGTCAAATGAGAGTGTGATCAAGCCTGGGTGAAGCGTTCTGAGGATAAGCATTTTGTAATAGGGCTAAGCTCAGAGAGCAAATAGCTCCGGTAACTGAGATGTTTGCCCTCAGTGTGCTCCAATAAACTGATTTACCTTTCTTCTTTTTTTTCCCCTTTTTTTTAAAAAGCTGACGCAAGTTTGTCAAAGGGTGTTGTTGGGTGTAGCAGCTGTTGATTGGTTTATCCCATACACTCCCATTTGTCTTTAAATCACTGTTCAACTGCTCTAGGTTGCATATGAGTAAACTTTTTCTTACAGGTGCAATTCCTAAAAGATATCACCTGCAGTGAGGAAAGGAACCTGCTCAACTCAGAGGTAAACTTTCTTTGTTTATAAAATTTGATCAATGTAGTTTAGACACCAGCCACATCTTCAGAAATTGGAAACTATAAATTTAACTAATCTTTAAATATAAGTGCAATATGAAGGATGGGCTCCTTAAGATTTAGTGACATGGTAATTTGCACTGGCAGATATCTTTGGTATTTCTTCAGGAATGAAGTTTAGTCTTCTCTTTTGTACAGAAAATCAAAACCTAAGCAACCATAGAGGCAGCAAAAGTATTCAAAATTGTCTAGTCAATTAAGAAATGAATGATTGCTTTCCTTTGCAGCCCTCAGCTATCTTCTGAGAATTTTTTTCCAGGCTCTTAAGTTACTTGGCTAATATTTCTTTAAACAAACGAATTTGTGAAGGTGGGATTTACATTTTAATTGTTTATTTCACAGCTGCAACACTTACTTCATTTTGAAATAGCCACAGAGACAATAATGTTATAAAGTCACTTTCATGAAGACAAAGAATCTGGCAGAATCTGCTAAATCGGATACCATGGCAGAGATTACAAATACTGATATTGCAAAAATCAGGAAAGTGTTAGTCATATCTATGACCCGGCATTATTTGCCCAGTGGTTGTCCATTCGCCTAATGTTCTAACTGCAGACTGGACAGAAATCAATAACATTGTGAAATCAGATGCCAAAAATTTCATCATTTTCCGAATCATTGCTGAAAACCATTACTTAATAAATGATGTAGAACAGTACCCTGTACTTGAAGAGGAAAATTAGTTTTAAAGAGATAAATAACTGCCCTCTAATAATAGGTGAATTTCTTTTGCAATGAGTATTTCCAGTTTAATACCATACTTTAAGAAAAATCTTTTCTGTTCAGCCAGATGTTACAAGAGACAGCAAAAACATCACTGTATTGAAGCCAAGTCTGAGGAATACTGGAAATCTAAGAGATTTCTCTTGTATGTTTAGGCACCAGAATCATAACTGAAGCAGAAAGCGTTATATCCCAGAGAAGCTAAAGCTGATAAACTTTGGTGTTTCTCCTCCAGTATTAAAAGGCTGCGCTTCTGGCAGGACCCAGGCCTGCCCAACATTGGTTGCTGTGCTTTCATGCCATCCCTGCCCTGGTTCCTTGTTTTCCCCTGGGACCAGCAATCCAGCCAGCACAAACCCCTGAAGGGGTGCAACTGAGCACCGGATGCCAGTGCATTTCCCTTTATCTAAATATCTTGCAGGCTGAGTAACGACTCCAGAGGCACAGGGTCACCCCATGTCCCCCTCAGGTGAAGAAGTGACAGCTCTGCCTCTTCTGTGTTACTCATGGGGAGAACATGCTACCAGTGCCTGTACATCTTCCCAAACCCCTCAGTATCTGCAGTACTAGGAACCTGAAGATATGGATTGCCACCAGCTAAGGACCAGCTGTCAAGTTCTACTGAAGTTCAAAGGCACCATTGGTCATAATCAGTTATCAGTGTTTGCAGGATTCAAATCTAATAGCAGGCCTGTTTTATGGGTCTCATTCTCCCCGCTTCTATGCCAGTGGCTTTCAGCTCATGGTTTGCAAACCTCTTGAGCTCTACCAGCCTCTCCCTAAAAAGTTACAACTGCAAGAAAGCAGATTCTCAACAGACTTAATTTTGCCACCTGAGGCTTTGTACTTTCACAAGAAGACTTTTAGGAATTCACAGATTAAAAACAATAAAATAGAATAGAAAATCACTTCTCTATTCGGTAATTCCACAGCCTCTTGAAATGATGCCCATAAATCAGATGACTTGTGTAAATGTTTGACAGGGCAACATCCAGATTATTCTTAGGCTGTAACATGTACTTTCAGTCAGTTTTTCCAAATTGTTTGCTGTGCTGCACAAGCTTTCATCCTCAGCCCCTAACCTTTGTGCAGCTTAACTCCTGGCAACTTTTTTGCTTACTTTTCCTCCATTTCCCATCTCTTTGAAGATCTGTGTTTTTTGGACTGCCACTTCTGGGAAAGAAATTTCTCCAACAAGAGTTAGGCAGTGCACACAGGGGAGATTTTACTCTTTACCAGAACAGGGATAAGTACAGTTAGATTTGTTTGCCTGACTTTTACACCACAGATTGAAAATAAGCATCAAGAATTGGAAAAACTCTTTTTCTCAGACAGGGCAGAGTCTGCGTTTGAAGACAGTTCTGTGAATGAAACCACAGTTGTTAGGGCTCTGTCAGGGGTGGAGGGGTGAGGAGGGAGTGTTACTGGTTTTTTATCTCATGGAGTTATTCGTATCCTGAGCGGGCAGAATCCCCCAGGCACTGGAATTTGATTGCCAGCAGCTCTGCCCTGATGCCTGAGTCACTCATCCCCTCACACACACAAACGCTCTGTGAGGCAGCAGAAAGAATTAAACCCAGCCACTCTCTCTGGTAGGAAATTTCCTAATGCACTGTGATATTGCTTCTCCTTTTCAGCTGTCTGGTCTGGGTGAATGCTTTTAGTAAGAAGCAATGAATTTGACATTAATTTCTGGCCTGGAGTCAGTTTTAATCTCCAGGGTTGGTATTTAAAGTTTATATTTGCATTTTAGACACCTGCACTCCAACATCTTGCCACTACAGATGCTTGTAAATGTTCTTAAGAACAGCATATGATCAGTATCAGAGAATAGTGAAGGTCTGGTCATCAGCTGGACCTACACACCCATAAATGCAAACCCAGGAGAAAGGCTATTAAATAGTTGCAGATTTAGTGTTACAAAGAGCTAGACTTAGAAATTATTTGTTGCAGTGTTTTCTGATACTGTTATTATGGAGTGTTGAGCTGCATTTGGCATATGATATTCATGAAAATTGTCATGAATCTGGCCGGTGTGCCTGATTGCAGGGCAGCAGGTAAATGACCAGGAAACTCTAACTCTGGCCCCAAGCGTGCCGGCAGTGTGCTCTCTGATCTGTGCTCACTCCCTTCACTGGTGTCCCCTCAGCTGTGGAATGGAAATAGAGAATGCATCAAGGAATATCTTTGGGAAGGGAGAAGTATTGCAGAACTGCAGCATTTCTCACACAGTGTTTTCCTCTTGAATCTGGTAATAAACAAAGGAATTTATGTGTGTATCTTCAGATTAGTCTGTAGCACACAGCTGCTGAAATCCCAGAGGTGAAGTTCTCTTTGTAAATTTGGGTTATACAGTTTCATTTGGCCCATACAAGAAATAAAGAGTTAAGCATTTATTCCTATAATTTTTAAAAGGCAGGAATTTTTCTAATGGGGTAAAGATAATCGGTCTCATATCCATGTAGTTATCCTGTGTGAGACAGAGCTTCTAGTGATGGGTCAAGTAAGAATTAAACATCAGTCCACTGAAAAACAGAAACTGGCCTATCAGAATTGCACCTCCTAATTATCAAAAAATGGTCATACAGATGCTCACCTCTGTCAGATCCCAGTGAAAAGGTCTACAAAATCTACAAAACATTTAAACCCGTGGCAGTGTTAATCTTACAACAAACAGGAAAGCCAGCTATACTCCTTTTTTAACAGCAAGCATTTCTGCATCACCCTCCCTTAGAAATTCAAAAGCAGCAGTTCATGAAATTATTTTCTGCTGGCTTTGTATTTTTTCCAGATGCTGGACATCCGCTGTGCATCTGTTGCCCTCTGCACTCTTTACCATCTGAAGGGAGACAGGAGGACCAAGTGCTGGCATATAAAGAGCATTCACACTGGTTTATCTAATTTGAAGAAAACTCTAATGAGTTCTTTGTGTTTTGTTTGCAGAACAGAGTGTTCTGGCAGTCCCTGCATGATACAGAGGATCTGCAAGCAGACGGCGCGGTGCTGTTTACCCTGAAGAAGCGAGTGTGTGTGCTGGAAAGCGCTGACCGTTCTAATGGATCGCATGGAGCTGCAAAAAGTCAACATCGAACCTGATGGACAGAGCAACAGTGGGGAAAGCCTCGAAGACAGCTACGCAGAGCCGGCTGATTCAGAAAAGGCTGCAATTAGGAGGTAAGCATTTACCTGTTTTGTTAAGGCTGGAGAGCAGTAATCAATAAACAAGCTTCACTAATGGCATCTGGGACATTTTCCCACAGCACTGACCCTCCCTGCTCTGCTCTGGAGGACGGTGTGCCCAGAACAGCAAGGCAGCCCAGGTCCCCCCTTGTCTGCCACCACCTGGACTGACATCTGCGGGCTCGCAACACAGAGAACCCCTTGGCAATTTCCAGCTACTCCAGTCGCATAGTACATGTGTAAATTAATACACTCTCAGAGCAGTTCAACCTGAGCACACTGAGGGAGAACGCTTTCCAGGGCAAGGTATGGAGGGCAGCAGGGAGAGCCCACCATAGCACTAGGACCTGCATGGCTGGAAAAAGTCATCTCAAAACGAGCCATCAGTCTCTAGCTCTCGGCTCACTGCACCCCTCAGCACCTCAATGCGGCAGTGGCAAGGCCCTTTGTTCCCCAGATGTGAAGCATGTGCTCAGCTTTAGCGTGTTGCTGGCAGTACATAATTCTGTTTTTCAACATCTGCAGTCAAATGTAACTTGAAGATTACTGGGTCTAAAACTTAATTCCAAATCAAAGCAAAGATCTACTAAACATGCCAAAAGAGAGTTTCCACTGATGACAAAAGGCACTACTCAGATAAAATGTCTGTCATAAACTCTAATATTTTCTTACTTTTCTTTGTGTTCAGTCCCCTTGCTAGTGATGATGCAGAAAGTCAAAAGTTCCTTACAAATGGATATCTGGATAAAAAGAAATTGGAAGACTATAATGAAGAATATGTAAGTTTTATTCATTTTTAATGAACGAATGAATGATTACAAAGTATATCTTATTGACCTGAATTTTTTCTGAAAGATTCAGTAAGCAAAATTACTTTGGAGCTCAGCCAGCGTAATTTTTGCTTTCAAAGAATTAACACATTTTCTAACAGTTACTGCAGCAAACCGTTTCTGTTGTCGTAATTACAAGTAAAACTGAGTCTTTCCTTCACAAGTAATCAGAAAAATTCCTCAGATTATACTTGAGCTTCAGTAACATCTCCATGTAATTTCAGCTGAGATGTGCAGACAGGGTGGGTTAGCATCCATTTTCCTGACAGGACGTTTGGCTCAGAAGGACTTTGTTGTTCCTATGGCCAGGTAGATCTGTGCTTTAGTGCATGCACGCTTGTATTTCTAGTTTCCAGCATCTGTGTAAATGAACCGACCTCCAGCTGCATAGCTTTAAAGAAAGGACATTACTGTTTCAGCTTTATGATGCTGAACATTACATGGTCAGCACACCTTCAACTCCCTAGACAACTCCTCATGCAAGTGGAAGCACAGCACCAGTTCCTGGGGGGTGCATGTGCACGTGCATCCCCTGCTCAGGATTTAATGTTAATTTTTAGTGAATTCGATGAAATAAAAAGCATTATTTTATCAGTTGAATAACAGATTTTATTAATGAATGATCATATAAAATCAAAAATATTATTTGTGATTGTAAGTTAAGATTAAGAGCCATGTTCCCTTCTTTTGCACTTGGTGTCAGTTGTAACTCACTCAGACACCATCCCCTCTCTCCTGGTTTTGTCCTCTTCCATTCTTCTGCTTCCAATCCTAGGCACACAACGCTCCTTTCTTTCCTCCCCCAGACACACTTTTTGTTTCCCAAAGGAAAAAGCACATCCTACTTGGAGAAATATTCAATAATCTGTTGTATAAATCTTTTAGAAACTCTGAATATTTAAAAATCAATAATTGGAAAGTCTATTTGATAACAGCATGTATTTCCATAGAGGCTAGCCAACACAGCCAGTGTAACTGTGTCACCTTAGTTGCCTGTCAGGAATGTGGGCCTCCTCCTGACTGAGACAATGAAAGACTGGGAAGAGGCAAACACTACCAGCACGGCTATCTTGGGGGTAAAGAGACTCCTTATCATGGCTAGTGCCTCTGGGCTTGGGAGCCTTGAGAAAGCTCCACCTCTAGGGATCAAGGGGAAAACCAGCAGTGAGGATAATTAGCCAGTCATGCTTAGTAAAATGCAAGTGAACTGCCATTTTCTGTTCTTGCACCCAACAGCACAGGGGTAGAACTTCCTTTGGAATGTCCTCGTTCAACCTCAGCAATGCCATTATGGGCAGCGGCATCTTAGGGCTCTCCTATGCCATGGCCAACACAGGAATTATCCTTTTCATGTAAGTACATAGAAGGAGAAGCAAATAGTTTATAAGCAGGGGCCTGGAGCTGAAGTTTTTATGATTAGAGAGGTATGTTAAGCTTGGTTTGTTGGCTGAAGGTTCTCATAAGATCCTCTGTAATGAAAACATTTCAGCTTCACCACAAGGAACCATCCACTGCTGAAAACCCTTCTATTTATTTAATATTTTAGACCTCCTTTGTATTAGGAACACAATTGTGAATTGATACTGTGCAATCAAAAAACAGAAGGAAAGAACAGTATACTACCGGTCCTAAAATATCAAGAGCAATCTTGCCAGTTCAGTATGGGAATCCAACAAGGGAATTAAATTACCCATAAATATATTTACATCATTCCAACTATCTAATCACTGTGTAGAAATGGAGGAAGAATATTCGATATAATCTGAAATGGCAGGATGCTTTGAGTGCAAAGGGGTTCACAGATTTAATGTTGCTGCTTCAAGTCTGTTTGTACTCAATGTGCCCAAATGACAGCACTGGTCTGTGACTGACAAGCAGTATCTACACAGAACGAGTTTTGATAGTAACATACAGCCATGGGAAGTTTTTTAATTGGTGGCTAACATGTGGCTCCTTTTAATGAGACAAGCTATCAAAAATTAATCTTGGTTTTCTTTTTTTAATAACTGGTTTTAATTTTAGCTGAAGCCTTAATTTTAGCCTCCCATGAGACTGAAATAAAGCGTGATATCACGGTGTGGCAATAAGCCATTATTTGTCATAACTGAAATCTAGCATGTTTTTATACAGCTTCTTGCCTGTGGGGACTGTGTAACTGTGACAGCAACAACATTCAAAATGTTACATGCAGCTTCTAGTTGCTAAGAAACATTTCCTGTTTTGCCCATGTAATTTCTAACTGAAAATTAATTGTAGATTGAAATGCTGTTCTGTATAAGTGCTTCATAATACCTGCACTCAACTGGTTTAGATATAGTATTTGCAGAGCAAAAAATGGAAGCCAGTTCTAAAATTGACTGCATCAGGGTCAGAAAAATGTAGGATTTTTTTTCCTCCAGCTTTCTCTGAGCAGTTGTGCTAACTAGTATGTCCATAAATGATCACTGTAAAGAAAACTGTGATACGTTAAGCCTCACTAACAGGAGAAAAATACCTTTATAATATGTTTCTTTTGAAACTCTGTTCATTCTGACTGGTTGCTGAAATTCTGGTACAAGCCTATGATATTAGCTCTTTCGGCAGTGCTAAAGCAGGGGGTAATGCTAAAGCAAAAAACAAAGGCATGCCCACCCACAGCTCACTGTCTTTACTGTGCTATTTCCATATTTCCTGCATGAGAACATTCTCTGTTCTGGTAGAGGAAGGAGTTTTATTTAAAAGTATAAACTTGTGTGTAGATATTGTTACCCCCACAGCATTTATCCACTTGCTTGAAGTTCCTCTGTTTTCACAGATCATGATGTTAGCGTTAGTGGGATAGAAAAATACCATCTACTGAATGGAAACTACTGGACATGAATTCTAATTTAGATCATGCTGGCAGCATTGTCTGAATTTTTGTAATTACTGTTCTCACGTTGCCCGAGTGCTTTCATGCTGGAAGGTGTTCTACAGGGTGAAGGCAAATAGAGGGCTCCTAAAACTCAGAAGCTCCCCCAAAGTTCCCATTACATCCTTCCCACGGGGGAAGTTTACAGTGGCATGGAGCCTGCACCAGAGTAACGCTTCTGCTGCACAGCATGATTTAGCAAGTGCGACCAGGAGGACTTTGGTTTACCCCACCTCATGTGTCAGGGCATGGAGACCATGTCTCTGAATAGCATCTGTATGGGTGCCCCTGAACAAGGAGGATGCCATCTCAGCAGGATGCACTGTCTTGATCCCCCCTTGCCATATGAGCCCACAGCAGGAGACAACCCTGCCCACATGAAGGTGGTAGCACTGTCTGTCTCTCTTGAAGAGGGACACTTTACAGGAAATCATGATGGTCTGGTGGTGGTCACCTGGCCCCAGGGCCTCTGTCTGGTCCTAGACTAACTCATTTAAGAACTTGGCTGTCAGTGTCTCCCATATCTGTACCAAGCCACATGTTCAGTGGAGTGGAAGGTGTGGGCACAGCCTCCTGTTAAGCCATGGAACAAAGTGCATCCATATTTTCTATCTCTGTCAATGTTATCATCGCATTCCCTTCCTCACCAGCACTCATGCAGGCTGATGACAAGGTGCTTATGGTGATAGGATACGCTGTCCACAGTGCTATGCCCTGAAAATGTCATACAAAGCTACATTTTTCACAAGCAGTTTACAAGAGGCAGGTAGCTGAAATCACGTAGGATGCACCTGTTGTGTGGAAGGAACATGGCAGTAGTCAGAATTACTGAATTCAGGCACTGGTACCATCAAGCAGACTAAGGCTAGAAGACTCAGCTACCAGTGCTCCAAGAGCAGGTTTTCCAGTGTTGTGCCATGCTTTAGCGTTATGCAAGATTTCTAATGTACTTACACAGCAGGCAGCTAACCTGCACTGCACAATGATACAGCAGAAGTCAAAAGCAGTGACCAGGTAGGAGGTAGCATTAAAGTTGTCCCAGTCACGATTGGTTTTGTGTTTCATTTTTGTGGATTTTTTTGAAAGCTCTGATTAAGAGAGAGATGAAAATGAGAAATCAGAGGGCAGGTAAGAGTCCAAAGACCAGATTCTTTCATAGAAACCTGTTTACTTTAGTAGGATCTTATTAAGATACAAGATTCTGTCCGTGTAGAATAGCACAGAACTGGCACTTACTGGACTTAAGCCTTCAGGGGCTTTTAGAATGTATAAGGTGCAACTGTACTCACAAGTAAGCTACAGGTGACACTTAGCTCTGCATTTAGCACTAGGAGACCAAAGAACAAACTTGCTGAAGACTACTTACATGTTGAACTTCATGAGAATGAGCATGTGTATGTTCAAATCAACTGAGTGTCTCTGATGTCCTGCTTAGGATTCTGGTTTCTGCTTTGCCTTGCAGAGTTTTGCTGCTCAGCGTAGCAATATTGTCACTCTACTCGGTCCACCTTTTACTGAAGATATCAAAAGAAGGAGGTAGGATAATCAGGCTGTGATTGAAAGAGAGTCCCTACTGCATGCATGTATTTTACCTTGGAATGCAATTTATCAAGTATGTCCAATGTAGTGGCCCATGTTTCTATTTTGGTTTTGGTTTTGTTCGGGTTTTTTTTTCAGGATCATTAATATATGAAAAACTGGGAGCAAAGGCATTTGGCTGGCCTGGGAAGTGGGGTGTTTTCATTTCAGTCACAATGCAGAATATTGGAGGTAAGAGACAAAAGTTTTCTAGCTTCCAGTGCTCTTCCTACAGAACACAAGTGCTTTGTTTCTCTTCTCTGTCTGGCTAAACGGCATCAGAGATGCACCAGATACAGCATACATTGTATTTCAAAAAGGAAGGATATGAGGAATTCATCTCACTTCTTTTCAGCTACCTGACACTTCAGTGTTTGGTGAAAGACAGTTGCCTGGGATCTCTCCATGGCCAGTGAAGAGGCTTCAGTGATGGCTAAAGTGGCCTGACTGACTGTTCTCAAGAAACTGGCCATTTCTCTTTATTGAGTACAGCTAAGACTGTTCTTAGCATCTAGTTGAAGCATCTGCTTCAACTTTGAAATGATTAGTGTGACCTAAAAGGAACAGGGTTCTGACTTCTCCATAAAAGGCCCTTCAGTAGTTCGTTTTTCAGCTGAATTCTCTCCTTGAAATAACAGTTGGGTTGTGTTACTCCCAAGATGTGTGTTTAAAGTAATTATTGAATGTATTCACTCACAAAGATGCTTCCTGTGAAATATCTATCAAGTAACCTCCATCCTTTCAGAACAGGAGACTTACCAATATCAACAGTAGTGGTAGACAGTACATTCATTCAACAAAGCTTTTTTTCCTTTACTATCTCAGAAGAAGCCTTTTAGGAGGCCAAAGAACACCAGGTCTGAAACCACAGGGATGTGTATATTTTTTTATAGACTCCTTAAGGAGAGGTAATGGAAATTTAAATTAAATGTGCCATTAGTCAATTAAATTTGTGCAGGTTTTTTGGTAATTTCTCTATTGGAACTTACTATGTTTTGCAAATCTCCATCAACAGGTCATTACTGTCCTGTTACAGCAACTTTGCTACAAAAATAGAGGTAGTTCACATCTCTCTACTGCAAAAGACTTTTTTATTTTGTTCATAAAATATGTTATTCTATGGTATTCCTTTCCTTCCTCAAGCCTGCATATCAAATTGGTTGAATTCAGAAATGAAGTATGCTTCCCTATTAAGGAGGAATAGCTGTTCCTCTAGTCCTTGTCTAGATTGATCCATAGGTCTCCAGAGACCTCCCTGTGACAAACGTAAAACAAATGAAAAAAGCATTACTTCCCACCGTACATTTTAAATGAGATGTGTAGAAGTCCACTCTTACTTCAGGAATCTTGACAACTAGTTGATTTCTTTATATATATAGAAGATACTGGAAGAAAGAAGTTGAAAGTATGAAGGATAAGGTAGCTGAAGAGATCTAGAGGAGGAAACAACTAAAGTTACTACAGAATGAGGATGGACAGCGTCCATTGGAAAAAAGACATAACAAAAAAGCAAAAAGAAGTTCAGAGGGATTTAAGTATGCTATAAATTCAGTAGTAACTGTATTGTATTCTAATACAGAATGCTAGATGTCATTCAGACCATGTTCATAACAATATAAAGGATTTGTTTATTGTCACACTGCTATTTAAACAAAACTCATTTCTCTACTTTAGCAAAAACTTTTCTCTTTTTTTTGGAACTTAAGTTTTCTCTGAAGGTGTTTGTTTTGTTTGGGTTTTTTTCCAGCAATGTCGAGCTACCTCTTTATTATTAAATACGAACTTCCTGAAGTCATCAAAGCATTTATGAAACTTGAGGAGAATTCTGGGTAGGTGCCTTTTCCCAGCCTGAACCTCAGAGGAAAATTTTTCACTTCAGTGTCAATGATGATTGTTTTTATTTTTATTCTTCCTCTTTAGAGAATGGTACCTTAATGGGAATTACCTCGTCATACTTGTAACAGTTGTGATTATTCTTCCCCTCTCCCTTCTAAAAAGTTTAGGTAAGCTTAATACCTTGCTTAAGCTTATTTCTTATTCCTGTTATGACTGTGAATTTATATGTAACTGAACTGTTCTGTTCTGTTTGTTTTTCTTGCTGCACAGGTTATCTTGGTTATACAAGTGGGTTTTCGCTGACCTGTATGGTTTTCTTTGTCGGTGTGGTAGGTGACTGTTTGGGTATTGTCTCCAGGCAAATACAGACTCTGTAAACCTTAAACACTGTTATTCTTACCATGACAATTTAATGGGGGTATTAGAATAG
This sequence comes from Corvus hawaiiensis, assembly GCF_020740725.1. Classification (NCBI taxonomy): domain Eukaryota; kingdom Metazoa; phylum Chordata; class Aves; order Passeriformes; family Corvidae; genus Corvus; species Corvus hawaiiensis. The sequence continues at coordinate 49,034,270 of NC_063216.1, forward strand.
CACCTCCAAGTGAATCAAATCAACAACCTATTGCTTAATGGAGTCAGAATAAAAAAAATCAGTTTAAAAAACTCTTGAGAATAAAAAAATAGAGCAGAGACAGAGTAACAGCAAATATTTGCAGGAGAAACAGAAGTCGTAGCACTTGGTTTCCTGCTTCCTGTCTTTCTGAGTGTCTGTTTATACTTCTGTTGGAATACCACAGATGTGTAATCTCCTACAGTGCTACTCTTCTGATAACATTGTCTACTCTTTTGTAGGTAATCTTCAAGAAATCCCAAATACCCTGTCCTCTTCCCATCATGGACCAGGGGATTGAAAACTGGACCACCACCAATAGCACAGGGCCAATGTACCAGGTCATGTTATCAAATGAGTCACTCGGTTCTGGTGTGAATTTCATGATGGACAACACAGCCGGGCACTTTCCGAGCCTTGAGGAGCCAAAAGATGCCTCCCCAAAAAGCGGAGTAGAATACGAAGCACACAGCGACAACAGTGACAAGTGCCAGCCAAAATACTTTGTGTTCAACTCACGGGTAAGGGAGATTCTGTAGAATTTGTCTTTCACCACTTGTACCACAGCTACACTGCTGCCTGCCAAAAGTCAGAGGTACAGCCGTGACCATTCTTACTAATGGGAGCTTTATTTTACAGACTGCCTATGCAATACCCATCCTGGCATTTGCATTCGTATGCCACCCTGAGGTGCTACCAATATACAGTGAACTGAAAGAGTAAGGTTCTTAAATTTTGTCCAATACTTCCAGTTATCCAGTGATAGATAGAGAACAATTTCTACATGTTGTCCCTTGATTGCTGGTGTGTAAACACCCACATGATAATGATTTATTGCTTTCCATAGTAAGCAGATACTGGCTTTGCTTTGATCTTGTAGTCAGATATTGGTGACAGAGAACCACTGCATTGATCGATACTTACTTAGGAAAGGAGGAATCTGGACAGTCCTTCAAATGATCTGAAATAAACCAGGGAACTTGGTTGCACTGAAACAGATCATTCTGGTTTCTAATAGTATCTTAATGAGTTCTGTGCCTGAGTCAGTTGCTGCTTACTCTTAAAGTTTCTTGGGATGCCATTGGTTTGGGTGTCTTATGTAGGCTCTTCACTCAGCCTGCTTTACGTAACCAATATCCAAAATCAAATACATTTGCTTAAAACAGTGCAGAGTTGATAGTTGGGAAGGGCTAATAAAAGGCATTTGTTGAACAGCAAAAATTGCATTACACGAGGATGTGTTGGAAAACTCAAGGAGGCTAAGATCCATTACCTCCTGTTTCAGTAGGTTTAACCTCAAAAGCAATAAAAATTCTCATATGACTTGGGAAAATGCTTGCAGGTTCTGTAAGATGAAGATTTTCTTTAACCAAATGATGTATGAAGAAAGGATTTGATCTGCAAGGGATTCTTGAACCTGCAGAACAGCCCTATGTAGATATAAGTGTATGTTCATATAGAGATGGCTGAAAGCTCTTGTCTATTATTATTAACAGACCTGTAATTCTAGTCACTCCATTTGTTTTAATCTAAAATACACCATTTGAGATTGACATTTAATAAATAATGATATACAAAATAACGTGGCACATTTTTATGTTGTCACTGAGAAAGCACTAGAAATGGAGTTTCAACACATTTTATAAATCTGTGCTGCCCTGCACAGAGTTGTAAAACATCAAGAACTCTATGTAACCGATATAGTTGCTATGAACTTACTATCCAGCGAGGGTATGTCAGAGAGCTAAGATACGTCAGAGCACTTCTTGTACAAGTAGAGGCTTTATAGGACTGTTACTCTCTTTCTTTCGTACTTCAGTCGCTCCCGAAAGCGGATGCAGAATGTCTCAAATGTCTCCATCACTGGCATGCTTATCATGTATCTTCTGGCTGCCCTCTTTGGATACCTTACCTTCTATGGTAGGTCAAAACCCTGTCTCTGCAGAATTTTCTCTCACTTTTTAAAGCAGACAAGCTGGTTCTGTCGCAAAGGCTCGAGTATTAATGTATTTTCTGGGGGTTTGAATCCAAGTGTAAGCAACATTCAATTATAATACACAGTGTGTAACCTTCTGAATGAACGGTGGGACTTACCCAGCTGTCAGGCCACAAGTTCCTCACCTGTGAGAGACTCAGAGGCACCTACTAGGGTGCCTACTAGGGGGACTGGTTTTGTTTCCCTTGGCTTTGTGAACTCAGACAAGAAGCTGCTGTAAACTTGACTCTTGGCAAAGGCCAAGAGTACTAAAAATACTCTAGTGCTCAACAGTTTTACATGACACTATTAAGTGCTATCCAGTCTGTCTCTGACGCCACTAGTTCAGCTTCATCTATGCTGAAAAACAGGTGCAAATCATTCTAGTGTAAAAAGAAATCTGGATGAGCTAGACTAACTGATAGGCAAACAGAGTAGTCCCTCTATTAGCGCACTATTGTGCAGACGCCACCTCTTTTTACCTTGTTAGTTCCTCCATAGAGCAGAGAAGTGAATGATACAGCACAATCTGCTCCCTACCACTGGGGCAAGAGGGCTCTGTTTGAGAGCTGGGACATCTGGGTGCAGGTCAGAAGGAGCTGTTACCAGTTCAGTGAGTTGTTTCATGTTCCATATCACAGAAATTATTTTTACTTCAGATTCTGCATCCACTTAATGACTTTCTCAAAGTCATCTCAAAGATACTAGAGCAGAAAGCATCACCTCAGAGCTGTATTACCCTCATAGTCTCTGAATGATGGACTTGTATCAGTCAGGGTGGGAAAATTCCTTTCATGTCTAGCCCATAACATGTATCTAATGACAACAGCTGGGCTAAAGTTAATCTTACCTCGTATCTGGCTGCAGTGTAAAGATTCTTGTAAATGTGCAAGGTACTGCTTAAGTGATTTAACCCCTTTCTGTTTCCTTTTCGTAGGAGAAGTTGAAGATGAGCTCCTTCATACATACACTAAAGTGTACACCTTCGACACCCTCTTGCTGTCAGTTCGCCTGGCAGTGCTGGTGGCTGTAACCCTGACCGTGCCTCTTGTCCTTTTCCCTGTAAGTAACACGGCTGAAATCAGGACTAACCCATATACACTGACTGAAGGTGCTCGGCACAGACAGATTTTAGCACTGAAGAAAAGTAAGCCTGAGCTTTTTATTTAGAGAGCTCTGTTTTCTCACACACAGTTTGATGAGAGCATGAACCTTAGGCAGTTAGGGTTGCAAAATTCGAAAGACTGAAATAAATCAGTCTTTATAAATAAATCAGGAATGACTTCTCTGTCTCTCTCTTGCTCTTTCTGTACTATATTTATCAGAGCAGTGCTAAGTACCGAAGACTCGGAGATATACTGAAACTACTTACAAGGTTTCCTAATACAGACATAGGCACCTACTATAGCATCCAAACTTAGGACAGACACATGAAGCTCAGATCACGCATTGTGCAGGACTCCCAGGCCAGGCTGCCAAAGTACGAGGACAGAGGCCCTTGTTCCCACCTTACATGCTTGAGTCTATGGACAGGTGAGGAAGCTAAATGCCAGAAGAAAGAGGCATATAGGACTCAGTTGCATAGTCAGTTGTCTGAGCAAATTTTGGAGCTTCTGTGTGCTCTTCACAGGGAAAAGCACAATAACCTCAGTAGCATGGACAGAAAGGCACAGCTAAACAATTTGCTTTGCAGAGGGACCAACCCCCTCAGGGATCAATCTCCCCTGGTGAGCAGAGCTACAGGCTCCTGAATGTATAAGACTGTCCCTCATGCCTTCCATGAGCTACCATGCAGCAAAGGAGAAAATAGCCAATCTTCACCATTTGGTTTTGGGAGGCTGGTGTGTCATTTATACAGCATGTACAAACAAGCCCAGCATCATGCTGCTGGAGGGCTCCCAGCAAGCTGCATCACACCACAGTGTTCCCATGAGTAACCCTGGGGTCCTGTTGCTCCGCTGTCCTGGATGCAACACACACTCTGCATATGTACTGTTTCCAGGCTTGCTGACAAATGCCTAAGAGCAGTGATCCCTGTTCAATGTTGTCTATTAAAAAAGGGTTCAGGTATAAAACACCCAGGTGATCAGTCCTTGTAGCTTGGAGAGGTCCAGTGCTCTGCCTTAAACATCATGTTCAGACCAGTGGCTAAATGTTTAAATTAGTCTTAACAAATTGATCAGTCTTCATGGGAAAAACAAGCTAAGGGCATTGCAAAAGCCTCTGTCAGGTGTAGCATTTTGTATTTTTAGATTTCTGTATAATCATTTTTATATCTGAATAGTTAGCAGTTACATACCACAGTGCTGATTGCTCCATTAAAAGAACTCCTGAGAAAATACCATTTGCTTGCAAACCGGAATATCAAAGAGTTTTGTACATTATATCAGGACAGCCAGCTTAACAGATCTTATTACTTCAAATAAGGGGTATAATTGTATCAAGTATTTTTTTTAATGAATCACTCCATTTGTATTTTCTTAAAGTAGTCAGATATTTTTTTTTATTTTTTAAAAAAATTTATTGCATTGCCAGAAAAATAAATGAGGTATAGATCTATTTACCATTAGTCACTGTAAAACTTCAGTTTGATAGCTCCTTTTTAAGGACTGTATCACAGAAGGAATAATGCACAATATGCTGACAGTAAGTTCACAGGAATGCAGGCAGAAGTTTTTTTCTGTAATAAAGCTGTTTTACACCAACTCAAAAACTGGACAAAATATTTTCAATCTGCCTCCATCTTCCTAATACTGGTTCACATCAACCTGAAAAACATGAAATACAAAACTCATGCTGTGTTTTCAAGTGATGTACTACACTGAGAGAATCCCATATATTTATTCAATTGCCAAACACATGCAGAAGCGGTTATATGTTACTTTAAAACAACCAAACAGAAGTGTGTTTGGAGCTTTATTCAGTGTAGAAATATTTTTTTCAGTGGTACTTGAGAATAACACTGTCTCCAGCCACCAAATGGATTTGCTTCTGACCTTTTTTCTACTTTCCATCTTTCATGTTGTAAAAGCAAAAAAAATTCCATGAAGTGTGAGAAAGTCAGTGAAGCAAAAAAAGATCTCTGCAATAGCTTTTGGGATTATAATTTCCAAGTGGCATTGAAAAATATGCTTTTCTTTTCTGATATGTATATGTATATATTTAATTATTAAGTAAAACAACGGCTTTATCCTTCAGAAAAGTAAGTGACAGAATTCTTGTGGGATTTTCAGAGGGATCAGGTTCAGGAATACAGCAGTTCATATTTGACACATGCATTTTTCTTGCCTGATTAGTACTTATAGTGAGGGGTTCTTTGAGGATTTTTTTTTGCTGATATTAGCATCTTTCAGTTGAACAGATTTCATGTCCCTGATTTTACACCCTATTTATTTGACTTTCTTTTACACTGCAAATATTTGAGTTTCTGCATTAAACTGTGAACCCAGTTCTCAAAAACCTACAACAGAGTGAGATTACATTATGGGAATCAAAGACTGAAAACACATTTTTTCAGTCAGAATTTCTCACAGCAGAGGTAACTAACATAGATAATTTTTGTAAGTGAAAGGAAAGATAAACTAATTGTTGTTTTACTTTCCCTGCTGTTTTTCATCTTGCAGATCCGTTCATCTGTCAGTGCATTGCTGTTTCCCAAAAGGCCATTTAGCTGGATTAGACATTTCCTGATTGCAGCAGTAATTTTGGCTTTTAATAATCTGCTTGTAATTTTTGTCCCAACTATTAAAGACATTTTTGGATTTATCGGTAGGTTTCATAAATACTTCTATTGACTCTTTTATCCTTTCTACAACATATTTAAATTCGTGAACTGAAGGGCAGTCTCTGTTTGGGTCTTACAGCAGAGTAACGTAAACACAAATTGAAGTTAAAGGGGATATAAGAATTCCCAAACAGCTGACAGACAAAGCTACAGACTACCCAACTTTGTTGTTACTTTGCATGAGGCACAAGGAATCCAATAATCCCAGTATAAAAACTGGTAAGGAATTCCCATTTTGACCAAAAGGGAATTTAATACGTGCAGGAGAGGGAAATCACCTTTGGTTTTCAAGCCACTAGAGCAGAAAAAAATGTATTGACTTCCAAACTGTTACACTAGAAAAAGGAGAAGAGTGACACATTTCTTTTGACATTAACAGTTCTCTCCCTGCCACTTTCTTTTGGTCAGATTTGGCCTCTGACCAAAGAGGTCCATGAAGAGCCTCCATGCTCTGAAGTGCTTGAGGGCTCAGGGATGCAGATGCCTTCAGGAAAGATACCTCCATGGGGTTTCTGCAGCTGGTTTGCTCCTCCCTGCCTTTTATACCTGGGCCACCATGCTAGGCTCTGCTGAGCAGAGAGGAGTGGGCAGTTCTTAGGCACAGATCATCCACGCTCTTTTCAATACCTGCTTTCCAGGGTCATCCTGCCCTGGGAATGTCTAGTTGCCCTTGCTTCACCAGCTGACATGTAGACATCTGCACCACAGGCAGCCACACCACTTTGAAAAAATGCTTCCAGTAAAAAGTGTCTCTTCAGGCCCCAAGCACCCAAATCAGTGTTTGGACATCTACAGCTCTCTGTGAATGTTGTCTGCAGAGAGAGCCCTTTGTGCAGCTGGGCTCAGAAAGGCTGCTGCCTCCCCACAGGCTCTCTTTTGCTGGTGTACCACTCTGCTTTTCTGTCAAATGGTGCAGCACTCAGCTCTGCTTTCCCTTCCAGGAGCCTCTTCTGCTACACTGTTGATTTTCATCCTCCCTGCTGCCTTCTACCTGCAAATTGTTGAGAAGGAACCCCTGAGGTCTCCCCAGAAGATTGGGGTAAGACAACTGGGGGCAGTTACAAAAGGAAGGGTGGGAGAGTGTGTGCTTTCCACTCATCATTAATACTCAGGCCTTTGAATTGCAACATCTGGCACTTGCTCATAAATGGTAGTGTCTCACTCAAAATACAGGTTGGGCAGTGGGATTCAGCTGAGGCTTCACAAGACAAAGCCTTTAGTGTCCTACTGCTCCTGACACTCACCTACATGCTCAGGATAAAGTGTGTCTTAAACCACTAGGAAAGGGGACTTACTTAATCCGACTTACGCTGTAGTTAACACCTGCATTTGCATAAATAGCATCAAGACAGTCTGTAAGAAGTTGTTGGTTCATCCTAGAAGACCAGCTGTGGATTAAGAGGAAGATTGAGGTCAAGGTTAAGAAGGAAGTTGTACTGCAGAGATAAGTAATAGCGAGCTCTCCTCTGAGACAGATCCATACACCTACAGGATATACATATGAAGGTCTATTATTTATGCACAGCATATGTCTAAATGTCATACTGGACTGCCACTTCAATACCTTTCATCCTGAACATCAGTAACTGTCTGCACATTTAACTGTCACTGAGGAAATGTTCTTTGAAAATGTCATCAGAAAAGTTACTAATGAAATACATATGTGGGCACATAATACAAACAGATGAGCACATCTATATGTATGTTAACAAAAGACATGTAAGTTCAACTCATACAGACTTCCATTATAAGAGAAGTTTATTATAACGAAATGATTTCTACAATGTCTTGTAGCAGTTATTATAGAAACACTGTGATTATTTTTTCATGTGTCTTTGCTCACTTTTCATGTTGCTTTGTGTTAGGCACTTCTAGAATTTCACACCCTGCACTGAGATCACGTAGAATATTCATTTTTATTTTACAAGATGAAATATTGTTAAGTGTGGACAGATTATGGTAAACTAAAGCTCCGCTTAAGCAAAGGGTGACTACAAACATCTGAATCACTTGAATATATACAAAGATGCTGTCAGATAAGAGATACGGGTTTACCTGTTTGTCTAATAAGGATCAAACAGATTAACTCTGAAGTTGTTCTTAATGTCAGAGACTACGATCATTTAAAAAATCGTCAATTTTTAAAGATTAAAAAAAAAAGTTGTTTCTCTGTTATATTTTTTATTATTGTTCATAGTACCAGCGTGGGTAGTTTTCAGATCTAGCTGTGTAAAGTCCATCTCTCTTGGACTGAAATTCACACAGGACTAACTTTGATTCATGTAGCCCTTATAACATTACTTGGGCTTTAGTCACAGCAAATAACCCAAATTTAGGTCCTGGGTATTACATTAGTGCAGATCCAGTGGGACAGTCTGTGAGCTACAGACTGCTCAGTCACTTGCTTTATTAATAGAATTTCATTTTCCAATTGCAGGCTCTAATTTTCCTCATAGTTGGCATAATCTTCATGATTGTGAGTATGACTCTTATTGTAATGGACTGGATTTACAATCCACCAAGCTCAAGACGTCATTGACCTGTGAAGACAACCAAGTGCTTTTTATAACACGAGTATTTGTATTGTGTGCTCTGAAGAATATCTAAATGAATTTGGGCAACAAGTCTAACACTCAGCTTTGTCAACTGGCTTGTAAAAGCTGTCATCTTTCAGATAGGCAGGTCAGTCTATCGGGCAGGGAAGAGTTTCTCTTGGACCTGGGCAGCCATTCCCATGATCATCAGATCAAAAACAAGGCACTGGGGTTTTCTGGCCATTGCCTTTCCAAGGCTCTAGGAACTCTGTTTACTATCATCATGGGAGATTTTGAAAGGAGTGACACCAAGCTATTTTTGAGGACTATGTCCAAAGTTATTTTGGTTTTGAAAATAGAAAGCATTCACCATACTTTTCATTTCACCTGGCGTCACCCCTTTCAAAATCTCCCATCATTTTGACTGACCTGCCTATCTGAAAGATGATGGCTTTGACAAGCCAGTGGACAAAGCTGAGCGTTGGATTTGTTGCCCAAATTCGTTGCCCTTAGCAGGTGACAGCTGTCATACAGAATAAAGCTTTCTCACAGAGATTCTGTGTTGGGGCACGTGCTTGAAGAACAGCAGAGTATTCTCATTTTGTTGTTAAAGATGCCTGTGCTGGAAATACCAGTCATTTCTGCTGTAGGGGTTTTTTTTGTTGTTCAGTTCTTAGTTACTGTGTGAGCTTGCATCACTGAACAAGTTGTATCCTCCATAAAAACTTGTCTTCCACTCTCACAGGAATTTAAGGAGACCACAAGGTGTGGCAAAGCACCCTATCCAGTATTGTTCAGTATTTGTGTATTTGATAAATGTTCAGTGCAGGAAACTGTAATTTGTTATATATAAAAATGTATGTATTTATGTACATAATTTTTTGTTTTCCTCTAGTCATAAATATGTGGTATATGATTTTTGATTTTTTTTTTATGTATCACTCTGTTTTCATAGCCACACACTTAATATTGTTTTGGAGGAAATATGTTGAATTGTTGGGTTTGTAAAAGGTTCATTTTTATTCACCAGTGTTTGAAATATCCCTGTAGCAAGCCCTAACTGCTACCTGTGTAAAAACACATTCTTATGTTTACTACTTACGTTACAATAAATGGCAAGATGTTTTCCTGTTCAGAATTTTTAATGCATGTCTTAAAGTTTTGTATTACCATTGTACACCACAATTTTGAATTACTTGCTCAGTTGCTGTGCCTCATCTTGTCTCTGCATATGTCAGCATTCAGCAACATCCTGTATAGTTAAGTTATGCAAGGGTAACACCATTACTGACAATCTCAAGTGTATCATGCTATACAGCTGTTCAAGACAGGAGGAAAAAAGGGTTGCATTCCATGTTACATTCATGCTTAATTAACAGTCAGATCATGAATTGGTCTGTGTTGTGGAGAGCTCACTACATATGCTCTCTGCACACAGCAGGGAAAATCAGCCCGAGCGGTCTTGCTGCCTCCTTAGCAGAGGGAACGAGTGGGAAGGTGCGACTTGGGTTTATCATGCTTTCACAAATGCAAGCTCATGTAATAGGAGTTTTCATTATCTGACTTAGAAATCTGTTGAGTGCATGCCTGTTAATTCAGAAGGCTGTGAACACTCAAAAGTTGTTTCTGTTCCCGCCTTCACACAAAATTCTGTTTGTGTGCGTGTGCGTGCGTGTGCATGCATGTGTGCCTGTGTGTGTGTGTATAAATTGTGTATACTTGGGGATTAACCGGAAAGGAATATCAAACATTTATTCCATGTCAAAGGCTACCTTTCTGAGCAGTATTATATGCTGACTTGAGTACTGTATCCTTAATATACTGGGAAACACTTCCTCATGAATGCTACGTCTGGCTTTGTATTTTTTAAAGAAAATGGTGCCAATAATATTTTTCTCTATTTTAAGCAGACTAATACAAATAAAGTTGCTTTATTACTGAAGAGACATTTAACATGGACTAGAATTAATAGTAAAACACCACCATACCTCTCTTCCTGTTACCATTACTGAGAGTTGTATGTATGAAATTGTAACTACATCTTTGCTTCAGAATAAAAACACATACTATGACTACAACTGAGTGTAGAGACTTAGGAATTCATGTAGTCCACCTAAAATACATAGATGACCTCAAGAAAAGTAACAGAACTATGGAATGATGGCATAACTAACTTTTTATGGCAAAAAAAGCAGAGATGGGGGGCTGTAAAATGTCACGGTTTTGAGTTAAAATACGTGACAGTGATTGGCAGCTGCTACACGCACTGGGAGTAAGGCCAGTATTGGTCACTAACTATTAGCACTGCTGGGAATGCTGGATGTTGGAGTTTCTTATTCATTTTGTAGTGTTGACAATGGGCTTGGTGAAGATTTTTATTATTAGACCATCCATGAATGTATAATAAATTAACTTTTCAAAGACTGCAGATTATTTTTCATCTGCTTTAGTCTAGCAGGAGAAGAATTTTTGTTTGAAAACCAAGCAGAGTCAAAGTGGTAGCCTTAACACAGGTATTGCTAAAACTTGATTCCCTTTTAAGAGAGAAATTTGTGTGTCCATGTATCTGCAGATGAGCAAGATGGCAGACCCTTTATATAATAACCCTTTGGCATTCCCTGTTTTCTATCTATTCATGGAGCTGCATAGATGTCATTGGGTATGGTGAATGGCTTGTGTTAAAAGTGGGTTATCTGTGGGATACTGAAGGCCTCATTCTTTGGATTAGCTGGGATAGACGGTACAGCAGCCAAGTATGGGAGTATATATGGTGTGATGCTAACTATAGCACCGGAGTGCACACGGCATGGTACCGCTGTGTATAAATACTTCCTAGCATTGCAGCTGCAGGTTTTCCTGCTGTGAAATGCTTGTCTGATGTATACTCATAGACCAAAATACACTGGTCTACACACAGCTCCAGCATCAATGAGCTCATGTGGGAACCATGCCCATGGCCAGCCGGCATTTGCAAGCTGCCTGCTAATGAGGGAGACGCTGCAGCTCCAGACATGCGCTCAACACCTCTTCCACAAACATCCACCCTGATTTCTCCTTCCCTTCTTGTTAGGCAGCCTTCATTCCCTGCAGCATCAGCTCAGCTCTGTCTTGATGATGCTTGAGGTATAATTTTCTTGTGTCAGAAGGCTGTTTTAATTAAACAATTACAATTGTAGAAAATGAATGAGGGGAGTTAAAAAAAAAGGTGTGTCTTCAAGAACAAAAAAAAAAAGTAATGAAAATGTTAGAAGTTTTAGTGGCCATAGAGGTGTGTCATCAAATGGATGTGTCAAGAATGCCAGAAGTGATGTAGAAAAAACCAAAAACAGAAGTAATGAATATTTCAGCTCTGGATTTAGAAAGGGGCAGAAAATGGGACACTCATTAGAGGCCAAAATCCTCTCTAGTCCATAAATAATCACAGACTGTATTCAATAGCACCTGTCCTGAAGAACAGCAGCAGGCCTAGGCGCGTCAGAGTAGCTGGGTCTGGTGTTCATTTTCATTAAACCCTTCTGGTTCTCAATGGCTGACATAGTAATTAAAGCTAGTCAGCAATTACTCACTAAGAGGTCTAGGTGGTGCTATAGATGGAATATTTCCATTCATTTGTCTTTAAATTTCAGTGGAAGTTTTACAGAAATTGTGCAACAAAATTCTGGCAGAGCTCCATCTGTTTTCCATTTACCTGCTTGGCAAAGCTCTGTGGGCTCCAGGGGGGCTTGCAGTTCTTGGCCTCCACCTCTCCTGGCAGTGGGCAAGGGCCAGCCCACTCACACCCAGCACCGACAGCCCCAGAGCTTTGGCTGGGGGTCCAGGGTGAGCTCAGGGTCGCAGAGTTTGCTTCTGTGGAGCTCAGCCTTGGTGTTGTGACAAAACTGTCAACACTTGCATGGCATATTGTGTTGTCTAGTACCATCCTGGAAAAGAAAACAAACATGGTTTTAGTTAATTAATTAAATCATCACTTACTGAAAACACTTAAAAGCCTGTGCTGAACCTGGGTGATAAAAACTGTTAAGAGTATGAGATATATGAAGCTGAAAGTGATCTCAGGTAACCTACTATTCCATACCTGGATTAGATAGCAGTCTTAGCCAACAATAGTGGCTCCAGCTGTTCATTTCCAACATTTAATTAAGTCAAAGAAAAGAAAATGGTTGTGCTAACTGGTCTCACAACCATTACCACGTCTAAGAGATGTTGTTTCCAGCAACGCAGGACACATCATGGATACCTCAGTACCCTCTGGACAAAGAGGTGCTGAGGGCATTCCCAGTGCTGCAGAGCTGCTGCCTTCATCGGCAGAGCATTAGCACTGACAGGAGTTATGTCCTGTGGAGCCTAATCCCCTTGCCCACCAGTTGAGCCAAGTTCTAAACCCAACACATCACATAATGATAAATAACTTTGGAAATCAATACGATGACCTAATTTTGCTACAGAAAATGAGGAGACCTCATGCTGTTACTAACAGTGAAACAGAAGGTGTTTATTACCCAGAAGAAGCAAAACTAAACATAAAAGGACACTTGCTTGGCTGCAGCTCTCTAGGACACTTTGAAGTGGATGTTTCAAAGTTCCACACACTCAAACAGAAAGTGTCCACAGCATTCATTCAGTTTTACATGTAGCACACACCTCTTCAGGCTCATTTATTTTGAGGCTTGAGAAAATTATCCTGTTCTCAGTACCAGATTGTCTACACATAAATTATTACCTAACTGTTTATTCCCAAAAGGAGGGTCTGTACCTCCTCTCAGGGGGAAGCTTGCAGATGGCAGGAAGTGATGGCTGCATGCCATCAGCATCACCCTCCTTTTCACTCTCTGACCTAGGCGGAACTTCTGTCTTTTCCACCACAGACTATCCAACTCTTCCCACCCTTTCTTTCCAAGATGGCTGAGTTCAGGTTTTTCACTAGGAGCTCGAGCAATTGACCCAGGCTCCAGATTGCCACAGTCAGACTAACCCAACAAACTCCACGTGCATGGGTTAACACAGGCGCTCACACTGAGATTGACACTTCTTTGAATCCCCCACCTTTAACTTGGTCTATCCTATGTGAAGTTGGAGAGCTTGGCACAAAACATTCCTGAGCTTCCCCAGGAAGAAGCGGCTGCTGAAGGAGGCACTTTTTCATATACCTCATCTTATTCACTGTTTCCTACAGGTCACTTGATGGTCTCCCCTTGGCTTGTAACACCTCCTCACCATTCAGAGGCACTTCAGCTTAATGTATCACTAGTGGACAGAAATAGATGCCCTACTTACATTCTCAAAGCCCCATTTCAGGGGTTAGGAGCCACCTGTTTCCCTCCTTCAGCTACAGAGTGATATAACTTGCATCTAGCTGGAACCTGCAATGAACTGATATAAATCTTCTGATGGTGCCTGAGCTGCCTTAATTCACCTCTTTCCTCTTAATAATTCTTTTGCACTCTACTGTTCTTCTTATAAACCTTTTGCAAAATGCCAATTTGCCCTCTTTTCAATCCAGCCTCTAAGAAAACAAACATATGAATTACCTCTGCTTTTACACTTGTGAGTAACTGGGCAGATACAAGCTCAATAGAAAATTATTTCCCCATTATTTTCTCCAGGAAATCGGATGTCAAACCCTAGGCCGTTGCAGGAAATGTGGTTGTTCCTGGTATTGCTCATTAGGAGTCTGCAAGACACTGAATACTTCTACTAACCTAACCCATAGCAAGCTGAGCAAGCATCTGCACAATTTGTGGGTGAAACAGTCGGCAATTAAACAGCTGTGCTCCTAGAAGCTATTGGGAAATCAAAGATAAGATTAGTCAGAAGACAAGTTTCCCTGAAATTGTCTCCAATGCCCAAGACCTCATAGTACTACGTGAAATACATTGAGTTGCATACAGACGAGCACATTCACAGTGGGGTGACTCAGGCAACCTAGTCAGGGATAACTCATTTTCCCATATACAGTCATATACACAGCCAAAGCCATGAATGTATATTTTGGTTAAATGGGAATATTCTACCTGGTTTCAGGTACAAAAGAAAGACAAGGACAAGTTCCATGTTTCAGGAAAATTAAAAAAAATATTTCACCATTATCCTCTGGATGTAGACACTGTGCCAACCAGCAGCAAAGGGATCAACCTTAACTTCAGAACTTGGGAGCATGCAGTTAACACCACCTCAATCCGTACTCCAGCCACTCTGAAGCACAGCCACCACCAGGTTATTTATGCAGCAGAGGGAAGTTTTGCTAAAACACTGGAGTCAACTGAGTGCTGCAGTCCTCAGTATCTTCCAGATTCAATGCCAAATCAGAGAAAGACCTCACAGCTGCATGCAAATATGAAAAAGTTTTTTGCAGTACTTAGTACAGCCTGATAGAATATTTTGATTGGTTATCACTGCAAACACCACAATGCAAATTGCTAGAACGAGAATAAGGAAAGTCTCCTACAGTCAAACTGGATTACTTCCATGACAAAGGAGACTTTTTTCAATTCCGTGTTTGGTTTTTCTATTAACCATACGCCTCACAATCATTGAATAATATGAACCAAGCCAGTGTATGGGTACTAGCAATAAATTGTAAATCCCAGGAGCAGAGCCCCCTGCAAGGCTTTCTGAGCATTGCCTTCTGGCACCATGGAGCCAGGCACGGCGTTTTCTGTTCTTCAATCAGCAGTCAGTAAGAAAGGCAACTTTTTGCCTTGTTGGACTCAAAAAAAAAACCCACTTCCAAACGGAGACATGAAAACCTCTCTCCTTCAATTGGAGTGCAGAAGGTGAGGAAGTAGGGAAATACTGACTTTTCTACAACATCTGTGTAAGTACTGATGCCTTTTCTTGGTCTTAAAATCAAGAGTCAAACACGGTTAGAAGGGAAAAAGGGATTTTACCTTGGCATTTATTTTAAGGATCCTTAGGTGCACACGTCCAGGTCAAATGCACCAAAATGCACACTGCAATGCCTACTCCCAAAAGATCTGGTGTAACATTATAGGTTTTACTAATTAGCATATCTATCAAAAATTTTCCAGTGAGAGGCTTGAATGAGCACCCCCCCCACACCCCCAAGGAACCTTTCCCTGGATGGTTCTATCTTGGTTTACAGAATGTGTTCTGGAGAGGACCTTGGGGTCTGGGGCACACTAACCCCTAACTACGACGCTTCTAAAATGTTTAGTCTCTTAGCTGAACAAACAAGTCCAAGAATGTAGGCAAAAAGCACTAAGAATACAGAAGTTGTAAAAAGGCATAACAGGGGTATAAAAGAAAAGGCAAAAATTTTCATGGCATCAGTATCACCCATGCATCTTGCTCTTCTCATTCCTGAACACAGAAATACTTTGTTCATGGCAATTCTCATGCAAGAAGATTACCTGAAAAGCACCAATGTGCAAATGACTTAATCAGAATGATTGCTGCCACTTTGGGGAGACTTGCAAGCTGTGACAGATAATACACAAGCACACATTGCTATAGCAACACTTACACAAATATATATTTGCAGAAAGGTCCAATCCCCAAGGAACTCGTGAAAAGTTTCAGCTTGCCAGCGAGAGAGCAGACACAATCCCATGAGATGGAGGCGGCCAGCGCACCATGTATTGTGCGAATTACTGGTCACTTGGGGCTGAAACAAGTGATGGGAAATAGTTTGTGAGAAATACATCTGACTGAAACCCTCCAGAACTAAGGCAAACCAAATTATTCATAAAGATGCATTGTCTTCCTATGACAGTGCACATCAGGAAGTAAATACGGAGTTAACTGTTTGCCCTGAAGAGTTAGATCATCTCTGCTAAGGTATGCAGACTTGATGCAACATATACCTAGCACTGGTTGGCATGAAGTTGCTCCATTAAAAGCAAGTAGAAAGATTCACATGCACTCAAAGACAAGTGGCAACCAAAATAGGAAGGAACTTATTCTACATATTCCTTAAATAATTTCCCATGTATTAACTCATAATGGAAAACCATTATGCACACACTAAGCATGTGGTTTATTCATAGAGTCTGTCACCTCTGTATAAAATACCAATTACAGCATAATCTGCTGCGCTTTTTTTCTGGGGTATGACTCTTCTCTGATTTTCACTGAAATCATGAACACAAAATGTGATGTGCTAAACACATGACATACTGAACCAAATGTGTAATATTTCTAACACATGGTTTAAAATCACCTTATATTTACATTTATCCTGCACACAGATACATGAGTTGAGTTGAATGTGAAGTGATACATTTGGATTCAGTCTCCATTGATCTACTGATAATATTAACATGTCCTTTGAAAGTATTCTGCTTAGTTATATCAAAAATTCTTATTGATTTTAAGCTCAGAGAGGTCAATCCTAGTCAGAAACCAAATACACAAAGTTGTAGTAGTAGTAGTAGTAGTAGTAGTAGTAGTAGGCAAAATTTTGTCCCATCTTTTAAGAAAAGGTTTAGCAGTTGACCTCTGTCATATCTGTCCATAGTTACATCCTTACATAGGGTAGGCAGAAAAAAGGAAAGCAGGGGTGAAACCCGTTAGCAAAAAATATCAAGAATCCAGTCCTGAGACTTATGCAATATAAGGAATTGTATTTTGCCTTTTCTTTTACAGTGTCTCTCATCACACTAGAAAAATGTCATTTTTAAGACAACCAGCCTATGTGTGTGGCTGTTCTAAACATTGCTGGACAAAGTTGCTTATTATGGAGGTCACACAATTGGAGGAAGTTGTAGCCATGTGCCCAGTGTATTGTTGACACAAGGCAAGATGCCTTTGTTTACTATACACTGATTAGATCTTTTTTTGTGTTAAATGCCCTTTCCTAATTGGCATTGCTCACTGGCATGCTTCCACGTAAGACCCAGCAACAGCATTTAGTCAAAGGAATCAGAAACAGCCAGACACTTGCCCTGACTGGTGCCTGTGGATAATTCTGCTGACACTTCTGCCTGGAGAAAGCATGCAGGCACATATCTCTGACAAGAGTTTTCAGCATTAGCAAAAACTTATAAATTGCTAATAGTCAGACACTAAATCTTTCCAGAAGAGGGAAGAGAAGTGAACCTAGTGTCAGCAGACACAGCTGCTTGCTGGCCGTCGGGATCACCTGCCCCAGCGCTGCGCCCAGCAGTGCCTAGACATCCTTTCCAGAGCTCGCCAGAGCAACTTGAACCCAGCAGGCAGATTGTGCTCTGAAACCCTGGACGAGCATTCACACGTCCCTTCCAGTGGTTCTGCTATGGGACAGCATTTCCAGCAAAGGGCAGTAACATGGCAGAAGGCAAGTGTTACCTCAAAGTGCTGAAGTCCTTTCTCCAATGAACACATGCTCATCTGTTATCATATGTAGGGTCACTGAAGGCAGCTGTCTGATATCCTTTCACTTCCAGGTTATGAGTAAAATTGATGCTAAAACAAATCGACTGATACCTGTTCTCTGAGTTAATCTGTCTATTGTAACCAACAAAACTGCTTCTGCTCACATTTGATGTTCTGTATGAGGAAAGAAAATTTTTCTGACATTTCTGGCAATGTTAAACAGCTCTGCACTCAGTAACCCACAATGTGCCCAAGAAAATATGTGTTTTAGAATAATCTCTGCATTGCTGTTTCCCTATTGCTCATGCCTGTGTAAAGAGTATAACACGTTCCTCAGTTCCTGCAAAGCATGACATACTAATCCTCACAACTATCACTAACAAGCTGAGGAGGAATTTCTGCCATACCCACTCCTGTATTGTAAAACATCACCCTCAAAATGATTGAATAAGAGCCGAGTATGGAGACAGATCATCAACACAGGCACTATTGCTCTCTGCCACCATGCAGAGAGTAGTGGGGTGCTGTCTGTCCAACCCTTTTTGACTCATGTTTTGAGGAAGTCACCATGAGCTGCTGCATGCAGAATAATTTCACATGATTACTGAGGCATCAAGCAGCCAGCAGAAGTGGGGAAGCAGAAACAAATTTGACTTTAAAATTACAGATTTCCCACAATAGATTCTAGATGGGGGAAAAAAGTGTTTTCCCCAATTACATAGGGGGAAGACAGATTTTATCTCATTGGTTTCAAGTAAAACGAAAAAAGGAATAACACATTTAGATGGTATTTATAGGTAGGAAAAAAACATAGTTGTGATGGTCTATAAGTACAAAATTTCAGTCATTAAAGTTTTAATTAGTGCTGCCATGAGTAGTAAGAAAGATAACAGCATGAAGCAATCATATTCAAGTGAACAAAAATCCTGTCTTTGCCTTTACTGGGAAAATGGCAGCATTGTGTTGGCCAGGAAAAAAAAGCTTTGCAAATAGCACTGAGCTGCTAAGAAATCGAGGCTAAGTTCATCACAGTACCTAAAATGCTGGGAGAAATTATTGAAACTCGTAGCAGGATCATCTCATTTGCTCCACAGGAAAGAGGATTCACTCAGTCACCTCTGAGACTTTCCATGGTATGCATCCAGAGTAAGTTTGGAGGAGATCCTAAGAGGCATGCAGATGGGGCAGCAGAAGAAGGGATCCCCGAGCAGTTCAGCCCTTGATGATTACCCAGGGCACCAGGCCAGTGCTGCAGCCCATGGTGCTGGAGCTCACACTGATACCAGCACCCGAAAAGGTGAAGCCACCCAAGATGCAGTCATGATGAGGAGTAGAAAGGTTCTGCAGCATGATCTTTTCTGTCTGCTCTCCCTCACCAGCCAGCACATTACTCCCTCTGCAGATAAACACCTCACAGGACAGGAAGAACAGATCTGTCTCTACTCAGGCAGTGTGGCTCTATGCAATACCACATAGATCATGTCCATATGGGAAAATTTGCTTTCAGCCCTGACTGAGATGACTATGTCCATTTTGCCTCCAGCCCATGCTCTCCAAATTGTCCCTGTCTACCTTGGTCTGCAGGAGAGTTAATTAGCCCAGGGGAAAATCACACTGAGGAGTGTGTGAATAATTAAGGTTGCCTGTCAGAGTTTATACTCTGGTCCTAGTATTTTTAGTATGATTGAGGCACCCAAATCAGTTTTATTTGGTTCAGACACAGCTCTGCTCCCACTGAGCCAGCTGGAAGCATCACATCCACAGCCCCAGAGCACAGCACAAGGAGCTGGTACACTGAGCAGGCTCCGTGCCTGACTCCCTCCTGCTTCCTGCTCCAGGAGCTCAGGAGAAGTGACCCTGATCCCACCTTAGCTAGCTTCCAGTACCCACGGGACAGCACACAATAACTGGGAAGCCCTCCCTGAATGAGTTCACCTGGCAGCATCATGCAGAAATTCAAGCTGGCTTTTTGCAGAGCTGCCCTGGGAAGCTGTGCTATCTGTATGACTTGGATATTTCATCCCCACTTTCCCTTGGATAATTAGTGCTGACAGACATAACAGCAGTAAGGAAACAAGCAAAGGCTTAAGCTACAAACTATCATGCGGGAAAACACTGACAATAACAGGGAAAAAACTCTAATTTTCACTTCTAGCTTTCATTGTAGGACTTTTGTTTGGTACAGTTTCTGCATCCTTCATATGCATATTAAATGTGTAGGGCCTGATCCTGTAGCTTTTATGCACTCATTTATTTTGAGTTCCTGGTTATGCAAGAAGGTGTGTACTTGCAAGACTAAGGTCTAAGTGATCATTTCCATCTCCTTCTTTGTATATTACTGATGTCTCTGTACTTCTGCCTTATTTCCCCTGGCAAAGCCTTTCAAAGCCAAAGGAAATGAAACAATACTTCCCTCTACTGGGGGACCCAGGAATTCTGGAAATTATTGTAAAGTGTTAGACTTTTCTCAGCTACTTTTGCTAGGCTGAGGGACAGGCCACAGCAGCAGAGGGCAAAGCAGACAGAGAAGAGGTAGGATTTTTTTTGTTTTGTTCTTATCTCTGGATTAAAGCTTTGGGGAGTTCTTATATAACTCACTTTCTCCTTCAAGTTTTAGTCAATATGCCGTGTTTATTATTTTAATTATCAATGCAACTCTGAGAATCCTTGTTCTACTCAGGCAGTATACTAAGAGTTTGTAAGTCTTGCTGTGCAATTTTCTGGATCTGTTGCATAGTAGTTAGGTAGATTTTCTCAGGCTGCAATTGCACGGCCTATTCCAGGAATCCAGTGACAGTTTTGGAAAAAAAAAATCAATCACCACCAATGAACATCTTTGAAACTCCCATTGGGGGTATGTTTCAATGACTAGCTGGGGGAAGTCTCCAGGGGACATGGAAAATTTTGCTTGTGGCTTATAGATCTTCTTGAGAAGGCTGTTCCGCAGGGCTGGAAAGGGTGATTCCCACTGGAGTCATGGGAGCCCTGAGATTTCCAGATTTTTTTATAAGTCAGGATCAAGTAAAGCAAGGTCAAGCACCAGCTGTCTCATTCCTGATTTCCAGGCATCATCTACGGGCAGCTGTCCATAAGCTTTTCTATAGATAGATTTCTACTGGTTGTAGAGGCCACAGGGAAATTTGATAATAGGGGAGATTTATACCAAGTAATTCCCAGATACCTCTGTTACTAGTTTTGTCTCTGTCAGGTTGCCTCCCAGTCTCTCTCAGGGTTCTGCACAATGCTTATGTTACCTTCCACACTTTCTGATTGTTCGTAACTTACTTCTGTAATCAAATTAGGCCCACAAAAGTAAGTCTGTTCAACAGGCTTAACATCTACAAATCTGTCTTCATATGAAATCCGAAGTGTCCCGAATTGCTCTTTAACTGACGAAGTATAGTTATCTAACACCTCTTTAACCGATGAGGTAACAGATGAGGTATTTCAGCCGCTAGTAAATGTTACCATTTCTGGGCTGAAACACAGAACTACGCAACAGCAAAACTACAGGCAGGAACACAGCCACAAAACAATTTTTTCAACTGAAAACAGGAAGAATTATGGGTAAGACCTCCGTGGTCAGACCCTGAGACCATCTTTGGTCTGCATCCAGCTCTTATTGAAGCAAAGCTTTTACGCATTCAATAGTAGTTGCTCAAGGATGGCAGCTCTAATCCGGGGTTTGCATTTTGCCAGGTCTCTGGAATAAACACCTGCTGCTTTGGAAAAATCACAGTGGCATCCCTCAGGGGCTACAAGAGGTCAGACTGCCCTCTCCTGCCTCCTAAGACCCACTTGAGTCACCAGATTAGCACGCTGGCTAAAAAAAAACACCAAAAGGTAATAACACAACTTGATTCATGGGCTTGACATGCTCAGCTGAGGACTCTTCCCCCACTTTTTGTTCAGTTAGTCAGTTCCTCTCTTTCACAAGGAACCTTGGATACTGCGTTTCTTTCCTGTGTCCGGGAGCATACTTGCCCTAAATCTGAAATGGAAGGAAAATGTACTGTTGCTAAAAATGACCATATTGTCATTGCAAGCAGGTCATGAGCTCTTTACGCCAGCAGCTAAGCAGTCATGCTCAGCTAGCTCCATTTGATGAAATCAGGTTGCATGTATGAGTAACTACTTATTCAGCCTCATATTGAATTCAAAATCTGGTCATTTAAAGTCAGAATCAGAAATCAGAAGACCATAGGCAATCACAAGGCCTAAGTCACATTGTAGGAAAGGACTTTCTGTTCTTAATCATTCAGAGCAGTGGGACCTCAAGACTTGGCATCTCACATTGAGGAGAAGAAAGGGCCTTTTTTTTGTAGGAAAACAGCACAGCAACCTCCCAGAAACAACATAGCTGGAAAGAATAGAACTGGAGAGATTTCCTTTTAGGGCAAATCTCTCAACCATTCACTGATTTATTATTAACATTTGTACTGCTGCTGTGCTAAAAGGTTCCGGCTGGCTTGGACTCCACTAGGCTAAGTACCATGCCGATGGCTTTATCTGCAACTTGAGGCTGCAGTTCAGCCTGTAGCCCAAAGACCAAGATCAGTGATCACAGCTGAGGGGTGACCTGCTTGTCCTTTAAGCCAGAAAACCATGGCAGAGGACGTGTTCCCAGGTGAGGGCTGTCCTTGCAGGTAGTGTGGTCACTACTGTCTCAACACTTTTCATTCTGAAATTGGGACCAAATTTGAGCAAAATAAGTGAAAGTTCCAGCCTCTTCAGACTTTCACATCTGATTCTTCAGACCTGTATGGCTTGCTACCGAACACAGAGGTCCATCACTTCTCATTAGAAACAGGCATTTGCAAAATGGGGGGAAATTTCAACCAGGTTTATGAGATACACCTAAATGTGGCAGCAACTGCTTTTAAAAGGCCTGATAATAACCCACTGCATTTGTGGCACTGGTCTCACACTGGCTTTGCTCACTGTGGGTAATAGAGTTGTAAATTCAACCATTGCAACATGTTCAGTTCAAGGATCTCAGAGATCTTTTCCAACTTAACGATTCTGTGGTGCTTTTGGATGTTTGGTGACTCTTGCCCCCATGTGGAACTTGTTCAGTCACATTCCTCAGATGACACATCCCTAGTACGACTGGAAAAAAATTGTGCATCCTCTTCATGGTACCACCTATGACTAACCTGCCTGGTTTGACCATTTTTTACCCCTTAAAAGGCACAGTCTGAGGCAATAACACCCTTCAGCCTTGCACAGAGCCATCTGAGCTGTTCCCCACTGCACTCGTATTTGACTGGGCAGATGGAGATTATTCTTTCAGGCTGGAGAGCGCTGGAAACCATGGCTTACAGCAGCTGGGAACTGCTAAAACAAGCCTTTTACTGTTCATGTACTTGAAAGTAAAGATGTAGAGTCCCAGGAGTTGAGGTGAGGCTGCAGCACCTGGGGGGTGGTTTGCAGAGTGTTGGGGTGCCAAGATTCAGCCTTACACGTGCTGCAGGGTAGCATGAAACAGTCCTGGAGACACTAATCCTGGATGGCTTCATTCTGTAGTTCTGCCTCTGGGTAACCATAGCCAGTAAGTTTGCTGTAAGGGCAGGATTTTGCAGATAGATACAAATGATTGTATATAATAATGAACATACTTACTGGTAGTTTTAAAAAGAGTTGAAGAAAGCAAATATTAGGTAAATAGCACAACGTTTGGTCATAAAATCTTTGAAATAATAAATTGAGAGCTTTAAGTCCCATTCCCTTTATTGCCACATTTTTTCTGGCTTCTGGCTCCCAGACCATGAAAGATTGGCCACTTCAGAGCTGGCTGTTGCCGAACAGTCTTCAAACAGCATGTAATTAACATTTTACCTGTTCTTCCTGTGAATTATTAGGCTTCACTGCACAAAGAAGCCTAAGAAGAGCTTTTGAAGATAATGCTCCATGGGTTAGCCTACTTGGCCTCTGTTGGCCAAGACACAGCCTTGGAAGGAACGCCTTGTCAAAGAGTCTCCATACCCTGATGCAAAAATATGGCACAACACTACAAAATCCCTTTTTTTATTTTCTTGTCATAGGTACTAGATACCACATTCTGCAAGGACCACAGCATATGCCCTGATCATCCTCCACCCAAGGTCTGAAACCCAGAACCCCACAGTGGTTCTCTGGAAGCAAATGCAGTGGTCATATCAACAGCAGCAGAGCTGTCATGCTTCCAAGATTTTATTTCAAGGTGGTATGCCGTTCTGGAACACATGGCCAGCCAGGCCACATAGACAGCCACATGACATCAAACATGAAGCAGGCTTTGCAACAAGGAATTCTGAGGCGTGTGCTACCCAAGCTAAATATTCAGCGTAGCTCGCTAAAATAGCCGCTCTCCATGTTTGATCTTTTCTTTTTCAGCTGCCTTAAACAGAACATTCAACCCAAATAATTGCATATTGTCCTCAGCCTTTTTCACATGGCCTGTTTTCTAAATCCACAGGAGTTTTTCTTTTGCCCACCTTTGGTCTCCATCTAATTTGTCTGCATTTACTATTCCAGATATTGATTATATGCTCCAGAATCACCTTAAAATAGCAGAGTAAGTTTTATAGAGCAAGTCCAGAGAATGAGATGAAAAGGTAAGCAGTCTACCTCAATGCTCACTAGTGCTGCTCAGTAAGCAGAGTGGCAGGGCAGTGCCTCCCCATGCTTCCTGCTCTGGCTCTGCATACGGGAGACTGTTTGGTTTGCACTCCATTATAGCCCCCAGATCCCCATGGGTTTGCTTTGTTCTGCATAAATGCCTGCATCTTGTTTGTAACCCTACATCTGATTTTGCTTTACTAGACACAGAAGCTCTCACCTGATGATCTTAGAGATCTTTTACGGCCTTAATGGTTCTATGATTCTATAAACCAATCAGCTGAAGCTTAATAATGACACTTCCCCAATGGATTTAACTTGGAATTCTCCTGCTCTCCACGGTAACCCCCATCCATCTTAGATTGGTTATGCCTTGCATTTCTCTACTAGCTCATGACAAAATTCATCAATCCCTGTTAAGACAACTAATTTATCAAAATGCTTGCTGTTCTAGTCCATGTACTGAGCCCCTCATGGGTAAAACTCTGTTGGAACCAGAAATATGGGGGGAAGAAAACTAACGTGGATTATTTCAGACTCATTCTTTGTAGACTGGTCAAAGGGAAAAAAACAGGTGTTGTTTAGGCACGTAGGTCATATTTCTTTCTAGGACAATGAAAAGTTTTCAGACAGGGACAAAATATTTTATATCTGGTGATTTTAAACCTGGATAATCTGGCTACATAAATGTGGATGAACTAGGAACACAGCTTTTTTGCTGGGCCTATTACTGTTCACCAGTCTTCCTCAGTGAGAAATTAATCGGCATGCTTCTTCCTTTACTTCAAACGTGTTTCTAGAATTTTTATGTAATCTCTGAACTGTCACTCATTTTCTCCTTATGTTCTCCTTCCCCTCTTATTTGATCCTAACGGATACATTTTAAGGCTAAGAATTGCTATGTACCCTCTCCTCATGTCAGCACAGACCTGAATTCTTGTGGAGATAAAAAATCAAGCCCTGAGGTAAAGATTTCTAGTGCTGGAGTATCTACAACTGCCACAACTAAGCAGTTACAACTCCCTGCCTTATGGCAAGTAAGTAAATGGTGTCTTGATTTAAATGTCCCACAATCCTACAACAGTATCAGGAGGAGAGCCCAGCCACCTTGTTGGCCCAGCATCCACCACCCAGCATCCGTCTCTTCAGCACCTCCACCTCTGCAAATCTAGTTCTTTCCAGTGTGCTTCTTTGGCTGTACCTCTACATTTGAAACTGAACACAACCTACCAAACACTATTGATTGAAACATTATGTTATCGTATTACTTTCAATAACACTCCAACCCAAAATAGCATGTGCCTTTGATCCTCTGTACCAGATGTTTTCACTGAGCTATCCACAATGGCATCTGATTTCCTGAGTGGCTAAAAACCATTCCCAACTCAAATTACTCTTTCCACATGCATATGCAGTATTTAATATGATGTTGTATCATTGTGTTGGGTAGCTGAGTTTGGTCCATCTGACTAGTAAGTCACACAGTATTTTTATTAAACTAGAAAAACCATTACGTGCAAGATTAATGTCTGATCTTCTTCATTCCCTCTTCCACTAGCTTATGAAGAAAAATATTTTGAAACCATCAGTCAAGACAGATCTATGTGTTATCAAGCCAGATCCTTCTGGTTTTTACCTTGTTACATGATCAGGCCTGACCTTTATCTCTTTGTTTACTGAATAGCTAATTGTGGGAACTTTTGTCAAATCCCTGTTCAGAAGAAAGCATATGCACTATCACTACATCACTTTGTCTCTCTAAGAAGAAAGGTGACACCACACTAGTAGAGCAGTGTGGAAACTTCCCATTTCTTCCTAGGCATCAAATTCTGGTTCATGTCCTCTAGGATACAAAAAAAAAAAAAAAAAAAGGTGCTTGGAAAGATAAAACAATACAGGACTATTAAGTTGTCATACATAATAACTATTCAGAACATAAATGCAAATTTTTTAGGTAGTCTGAAGCAAAAGGTCAAATGGTCCATCAGAGCTTTTATGCGAGGGTGCCTCAACTCACTGAAAATCTCTCACAGTAGATTCCCTGGAAAGCTCCTTGGCAGCTTCTGAACTCTGGTCCAATGAGAAAAGAATTTGAGCACATAAAAGTGGGATCTAGACACTCCAGTCACAAAACACATTTCTTCACATCCTTGTTGAGCTTCCACCTACCCTGATGAGCACAGAGTGGGAGTAAGAGCTGGCCAGAGAACTGCTGCTCTGCTGTTCTCTGCAAGATCATGTGGACAGCATTGCTGGCACAAGGATGAGGGTCAGGCTGAGTGGTAACAATGAGTAGATGGTGGAGACTCATGAGGGCATAAAGATGGCCTGCAGTTCCACAAATCATATAATCTGTTGTATATTTTCACTACTCAGAGTGGACTGATAGGATAAAAATCTTCCTGTTAGCCTGAGTTCCAATGGAAATGAAGATGATGTAATTTCTCTTTCTCTCTCTGTCAGCTCTTCCTGAAGTTTTCTGGATGAATTTTTGGCTTGTTTTCATGCAATCTGACAGGACCTCACAGTCCTCAAAAAAGTAATGTTTTTAAAAGTTGCATGAAAATCAGCATCTAGAGAGAGAAGAGATCCAAATCTTCACCAGAGGAAAGGTTTCAAATTAAGCCTTCTTCCTCTGGCCTGTTTGGCTATTTGGCCATGTCTCCAGCCAGACACAAAGTGTCTTGCCTCTTGCCCAGTCAGCAATTAGGTGAAAGAGCAGGGAGCTGTAGATAGGTTTAAAGAACATGGTGTGAAAAAGCAAAAATTGACAAGAGTTACAAGGAGCATTATTTCTGCAGACACAGAGGAGCAGCCCAGTTCAGTTAGCACAGAGGCAGCTGCTCCCAGCTCCCCTGGGCTTCCATGTACAGCAGCAGCTAGGAGTATCTGAGGCAAAATACCTCCAGTGGAGCCCTAAAGCAACCTCACTGCCTTCTCCTAGTGTGAGCCCTGCCTTTTCCATCCATTCCTGGAGCACTAGTAATGCAATGAGCACCATGTGAACCAGCACTAAGCTTTTAGCCACATGGGCAAAGTTGGGGTTTGCCATGCTGTGTTTGAAGGATTGGAAGCAGATATTCCTTGCAAGGGAGAAACACGAAGGGATGACATGGTGCAGAAGGGCCAGGCTGTCCACTGCGACAGCCCACGGTGACAGGGAGGTGATGGAGTGATTGCTGCCAATGAACTCAGCATCTATCCCAACATATCCCTACGTGGCAGAAGGCAGCAAGCCTGTATTTACACAGCTGTGGCTTGGTCCAAGCAGATGATAGGACCAGAGGTGTTTTACCATCTTAGGTAAAACCATTTGCCATCCTCAGCAGATCCTCTGCCTCCCTCACCAGGGTAAAGAGTCAGGTTCTGGGATTCTCCCAGTGGACAGCAGCTGCTGATTCCCTTCTAGCTGGATCCCAAGAGCAGCCTTTAATTTTGAAGTCCTTAAGCCTGTTTTCCGAAGTGGATTCACCTTGCAAGGCAATTTCACTGAGACCAGAGAGAGAGAAAGTTCTGAGTGGCTTAGTAGGTTCTCAACACTTAGTAAGGCTGGGAGAAGGTCTGGGCTCCTGTACGACCTCCAAGAACTGGCTCTGCATTTTATCCAAACAATGTGGATTATTAAATAAAAAAAGTATGTTGGACATGTTCAAACCAGTTTGTCAGATGCAAAACATTGTGCAAACAGATGTAGAAATAAGGTCATTTTGCAGTCTTGATTTCTCCCAACACAGTGAATAAAACCAGCCAACCAGTATAATCTGAAAAGCCTCGGACATTTTATAGTCTTTCTTGCCCTTCAGGGATAGAAAAAAAGAAGGGAGGGAGGGGAAGAAAAAAGCTTTTCTGCATCTGTTTAAGGAAAACACTAGACAGTGCTCAATTTCACTTTTGTGGGAGAATTACAGCCAAAGGTTTGATACATGGTTTTACAGCACAGAAAGATATTCTGGGGCATTTTATGGCCACTAAAAATGTTGTGTTCTGGTGTGGATAAACACTCCATTATCTGAGAAGCTGAATCATTATCCCTCAGCGGCAGTGTCATGACAAATTTTTAATTGGGAACTTGTGGTGATAACAACTAAAAGTGCATCATCTTTTCCAGGAAGCTCATCTAATGCAGAGATCCATTTGATCTGATTTCTCTATTGACTTGTGCTGCATGCCAAAATAACAAGTCATGCCTTCATGTCACCACTAGAAATGAGCTTAGCCAGAGTCCATCTCCAGACAGAAAACATACCCAGAGTCTGGAGGGATTTGAAATCACTAAATCATAGATTGGGAAGTAGCATCCAACAGAGATCAGAAGAATTTGGTAGAATGGGAACAGAGGTTGGGGAAAAATAAACAACAAGAAATTGCAATAGAATTCTGGAGATCAGTGAAAGCACTTTAAATGCAGTTTTGTTATGATACTTTCAGTAATTAAAGGCTAGTGAATTTGACAAGAAGAATTTATGCTAACATGCTGAAAAGATGAAGAATGAGTGTGCTATTCCCAGAGATACAGACAAGATATTTTGGGGCCATTCTGTTAGCCCCCTGAGAACTGCTGCTGCTGCTGCCCCACAAAACTGGCTCCCAGCCAGTGGCAGAGAAGCGGGGGGCTCCATCTCACTATTACAGCTTAGCCACTTTATCTTTCACCTAAGTGAAGCTGTAAATTCTACCTTAAGAAAGTATCTCAATCATTTGTAGGGAAAAGCCCTGACGATTTTTGGACAGTTTGTTCACCTGTAAGAATATCTTGTAGTATTTTACTGACAGCACTCTCCAGAAGCCTTTTTTGGCATGTCTAACTCCAAGGACTGGAGCAGATGGCAGTGACACTGCGACTTACTTGGCTATCACATTGCCACACATTGCATCCGTGACTTGGATGATGTGTGCAATAGACCTCTTTTCCCCAAGATATTTACTTCAAGGCCACATTCTCCTGATTCTCCTGAAGCCAGGCAGAGGGTCTCCATGTCCCACTGTGTTGCTGCCTGTTCCGAGCTTCCCTTCCCCCTCCCCACGACAAGCCAAGGAAGGGACCCTGACACCACTGCTCTGGTGTCTCTGTCGCATGTTTGCCACTAGAGGACACCGAATCAACATGAGACCTTGCTGAGGGCTGGAGTGGGGGGTACTACTGGGAGTGGGGTGGGGGGGCTCTGTGGGCACACACCGCTGCCTTCTCCCGCTTATGAAAACTCTGGGAAAGCTTGAAACTAGATGGGGGTGGATCTCAGATACACCAGTGGTGGTTTGCCACTCGAGGGTATGACTTTCTTGGATGATTTCCATCCCTTTGGGATTCTTTCATTTTATATTTGGGGTGCATTTTTTATACCGCTGGGGAGGAAAACTGGGAAATCAATGTTATTTTGCATTGTGCAAAGCTCGATGTGTTTGTTTATGATGGGCTCTTTACTAGGGAGCCCATTCAAAAGGAATTGTGAAAGAAACCAAACAGGAAAGGGTGGAACAATAATCTCGATAAGAAGCATCACAGGCAATGCTCAAACACAATAGTCAGATTTACAGCCTGGAAGATGTGAGGGCTCTGCCCCAACCCCAGTGAAACTGTTGTTTTTCCAGGGCTGTAGATCCGGAGATCAAAGGGTAAAGATCAAGCCTGCAGAAGAAGCAGGAGAGAGGGGGCTGGAAAAGTTCTTTTAGTCTCCTGAGGCTGACAGATGCATGAAGCTCTGACTTGGTTTCCAGGAGAACAGTCTCATCTGCTTACATAAGTAATTCTTCACTATGAAGAAGCTCTTTAATGGTAGGCAAAACCCATAACAGTGCATGCCTTCTCCCAGGAGGGACTTGTTACCTCACCACAGCTGTGGTCTGTGATGGGTATCACTCTTCATGAATGAGGAGGATCCAGGGAAATTCTTAGGGGTGGCTGTCTGGAAGGGGCTGCACCAAATGCCAGCACACCAACAAAGTGTATCCAGCACAGAGCTGGTTCCTGGTATAGGCAGAACAGGCAGCAGACTTCTTGAGGAGAGCAGAATGGCCCTGAGCTCCTTTGTCCTTGGTCTCTCTCAGGATAGTGTAGTTGCTGATGCCAAGTGAAGATAAGTCAGGCAGGTGAGTTAACAGCTCTCTCAAGGAGCCATGGCTCTGTCACAGGAGACATTCTTTCTTCCCCCTACTGCACTTCTCACAGACTCCCATGCAAGGAGGATCTCTGCCTTTCCAAGGTCCTCTTCATGAAATCACCAACCTGCTACACCTTTCCCAATAGTTCTCCCTTCTCAGTGTGGACAACTTAGTTCTGCAAGGGATGGGCACCATCAAGGGTGGCCTGAAGCCTGCTCCATGCAAAGCCTTGGCAAGGCACCTGAGGAGAAGCCTGCTAAAACCCATCACCATGGAAATGACACCAAGACACCACCACCACCACCTCTGGGAGACAAGAATAAATAGTTTCTCCATGAAAAGCATGGCACAGACCCTGTGCCAGTGGAAAGGGACAAGTATGTTTGTGTGTACGAGGGAACAGCCACTGGACCAGGGTGCAGCTACACTGGCAGTGCTGCCAGTGGGAGAGAGGACTGGCACCTGTCACATTCCAGCACGGAAACCCATGCTAAGCTTGTGGGAGTATTCATAGCACTGTGGTGGGTACACAGTGTCTCAGAGCTGATTTTGGAAATACGAGGTCCCTTATGACACTGCTCTTCCTTCTTCTTCTTTGCACTAATACTTTAGGGCAGAGTCAATTCCTGTTCATCACCATTAAACACAGTACAGCAGTCTTTGCACCAAATATTGCTACTGGCAAACATCTTCAACTGCTAAAACCTGCAGTAGGGAATGGAAGGGCAATAGGAGCATGCAAATAGTACTGTCCTTCCCAGGATGTTCTTCTCAGAAGTTACTCGTAGCGTCTCTCATGATGGGTGAGAGTTGAGGCACAATGAGAACAGAAGAATGGAAAGAGAAAATAATTTAATTTTTTTTTAATTGGTGACAAATATTAACCTTTATTGAGTTACTGTATTTTTCATGCCACTAGACAACATGCTGTTACCCCAAAGCTGCAGGAGACATTCCACCAAATTTCCTATTCTCAGCAGGTAGAACAAGCTCATGGAAGGGGAACAGGTCCAATTCAGAGAAGGGTTGCAAACCACTGTCTCAGGAAGAATCCCAGCCAGGTTGCTACAGGATGTTTGATGGGAGAAGGAAGAAAAGAGGTTGACTTCACCAGTTACCCCCTAAGCCTTTGGCTTCTTTTTTCAATTGTTCTATGTAGCAAATTTGGTCTCTTTCTGAAACATCAAAGCAAACCATTCATACAGTTATAAGACATTCTTCCCTGTTCTGTTCATCCATACTGTTGCCAAGCTTATCCCCAATCCATAGGCAGCCCCTAATAAGCTAAATTTGCATTTGTAGGGCACAACCTATTTGATGACAGAAAATAAAAATCCTGCTGTTTTAATATCCAGATGGGTTTTAAGACAAGCAAGAGGGATTTATTTTTTCAAACAGAGACACAGAGGGAAAATTTCAAAATTATAAGTATCTGGAAAACTTGGCCATGTCAAAATCCTCACAGCCACCAAGAGGCAAGAATACAGCTCTAAATCACAGCATGAGACAGGAGGGGC
Source organism: Corvus hawaiiensis (assembly GCF_020740725.1). Lineage (NCBI taxonomy): Eukaryota > Metazoa > Chordata > Aves > Passeriformes > Corvidae > Corvus > Corvus hawaiiensis. The sequence continues at coordinate 49,066,109 of NC_063216.1, forward strand.
TGCACATCCTTGTCATGTACAGCCAAAATCAAGAGCCTGAAAGGAATCTAGATAAATTCCATATTGACATAACTCATACTTTCTTTCACCTCTCTGGCCCCATCCCCCAGGATTATATCAAGACAGGCTGTCATTCTGTCATCCAAACTCTGAATTACTCAATTCTATGTGGGTGCAACCCCTGCCTCACCTATCCCTCACCTCTGCTCTCTGGCCGTGACCTCTATGGGAGCTCAAGGTGGAGCCTCTCACATACCTCCAGTCTCACTCCAGAGACTCCAATGACAACATCCAATGCTTGTTTAACTTCTGAGATTGCCAGAAAGAGCTATATTTAGGGGAAAATCTGAAAAGTTGCCCCTTTGACTTGTGCTCTATGGAAGTTCCTGGCTCCTGTGAGTCTCCCTCTACTAAAGCTAACTATTAAGGTCTTGTTATTGCAGCCCATTTCAGTAACAGCAGTTGCCCAGCAAGCATTACACTCAAACTGCAAAAACCCTCTGGAATTCACATTAACATATAAAGGACATTTTGTTTTATCAAAACACTTTCACTTCTTAATTCTCTTCTGTTACTCACATACATGAAATGGGGATACTTAGCAGCCAAAAATAAGTTTCACAACTTCTAAAAGGTAACAATTGTATCAAGTGCACCAAATGTCTTCCTAGCAGCATATGTGTACATATTTTTTAGTATTCGTTTCTGGCTTATTTAAAAAAAAAAAATTGAAATTAGGACACCTGTGGTATTCACCCTCAACCTAATTTCAGTTACTGCAAGCACATAATAGAAGAGCAAATACAGGCAATTTCATATCGCTCTACCATTTGCCATCATATTCTATCTCTTGTTTAAAAGAGTACTAGCTGTAATAGGCTATTTTGATGGAAAAAAAAGTTAATTTTATGTTCTGATTTCATTTTTTGTTGTAGAACATAGAGATGTACAAGATTTCAAAGACTCAAAAATTGAACAGTTTTACAACGCTGCAGCACAATTGCAATCTCCATTACATGCATATTCAGAAGCAACAAGCAGAAGATTTTGAGAGATATTCAGAAGTATACAGTTGTGGGATGAGCTTTTGTAATCAAAAACATCAACTTGAAATTTTGAGTATTATTCATTCACTTGTCCCAGTATTCATGTTAATGAAAAGAGCCATGAAAATTCCTGTCCCAGCTGATTTATAATAAAGCTTTCAGACAGGAACATCAGGCATATGGTATATGTTAAAGATAGTACTAAAGTCTCAATTTTTTTTAAATTAATTTCTGCTGAAGTATGTTGTGAAGAATAGACTTCAGCTGTGGTGCTGGTTGCAAATAAGTAATCCAACCTGTTAGTTACAAACTCCTTGCAGTGGACCAGCTTTCTAACTGGGTTGCACCATCTGGAAACACCAGTGGGCTGGAGCATAACAGGCTCTTGCTGGTGTTGCTTGTCATAGCTCCAAAAACAAAGAACCAGAGAGCAACTTGGAAGAGCTCAGGTTTAGGTGTTTAGTACCTCCTCAAACATTTAAATTTACAAAATAAGCATATTGCTGTTGTTGTTGTTGTTGTTATTTTTTATTATTACTACTACTACTACTACTACTACTATGAGGGGAACTCACATGTGGAAAGTAAAGCTGTGTGCCATTCTACCGTGAATTCAGCCGCCAGGTTTTTTCTCACTGTTCTCAAATCATTTTGCAATTTTTTTCTAACAGATCAATAACTCAAAGGTTACAGCCCTTCTGATACCCAAGGTAGTCACTTTCATCTGGAGTCAGGCTTAGTCCTAGTGGTAACTGTTCAGGGGGTCCACAAATATATATTAACTTAAGCTGAGTTTGGGGTAGTTTCAAGAGTGCAAGCTGGGTGTCCAACTTACTGTGGAAGAGCAGAGTATGCCTGGTCTGACATCTATAAACATCTGAGCAGATTGCACACTTTCTTACCTTGTGCTAAGCAATGAAATGCAATGTAATATGGTACAGGCTGTGTACATCCAAAATCCTGCTTTTACAGTCTCTGCCACACGTCTTTTTCTTTTGTGAAGTAGGAGTGGAGGCAGAAAGCAGGGCCTCCTGGTGCTAATCTTATCCACACAATGTCCAGCAGGAGACAAGCCCCAGCTCCAGTGCTGTTGTGAGATCAACAACTGCTGTCTAGGGATGCCCTGGACCAAAGAGAGCTGCTCTGGCTGCAGGAGAGCAGCAGCAGCAAGGATCTGAGCTGGGGAAGGAGAGGACAGTGGTTTGTTAGCTAACAAAATAACAACAAGTGGGCACAGAGGACAGGCTGGCAGCCCATGCTGGGACTGCTCAGTGTATGGTTTGAAACAAAGGTCTCTGCAGAAAAAAACATCTAGAAGTAGATGAGTCTGGCTTGGAAATTATCCCAGGTATATCCAAGCCCAACACTGTGCCTCACTAGCCCCACTGGTTTTTTAAGTCTCTTCATGTTGAATGTAAAATTTGATTGATTTTTCAAACCTGTGCATATATTTTCTCATTTAACAGCTATTTTTTTTTCCTTTTTGTGGCATGGCTGTTTAAGAGGGCATGTTAAATAAGTGCAGTTTTAAGGGACTCTACCTGTAACTTTTCTACTTTCAGGTATCTCCTGTTCTCCAGCTGTTGTGAAATGCTAGTTTTTTACCATAAAAATGTTCTTTATCTTTATGTCAGTTTTTGTGGCGTGAGCAGGACCTCCATTCTGACATTGGCAAATGACAGCACAGCTGCCAGACATGACTACACTGAAGCATCTCTTCAAGATTTATTGCAGCCCCAATGGGGTTGTGGGCTTGAAAGGGCTTAAGCCCTCTGCAACAAACAAAAATAATAATTCAGAGGCAAGTGAAAACACAGCTTTTCCAACTATAGACGGTCTATATTTTCCCCAAAGCAGCAAAACTAAGTTTTATAAGAAGCAGTAGGTGGGGTCAGCTGCAGATGCACATTGGGAGATTACAGGGTGTAGGTATGCTGCACCTCTCCAAACAAAACTGTTTCAAAGTACATCTGCAGTGAGATGGGCAATCTATCAAAAAATACCTGGGCCTTAAGCCTAAAAAGACAAGATGGGCAGTGAAATCTCTAAGGCCTTTTAAACTATTTTGAAAAATTACAGATTAAGCAGAGGAAAGCATTTTAAGCAGGATTTTAAATGATTTAGTAAAGCAGCATAAACCTTCTGGATATAACCATCATCAAAACAGAGAGGTCGGCATGTAACTTTAAAGGTGATGAGGGAGGGAATTACTGTGGAGTTTTTTACCAGAAAAAAAAAAAACCTCCTACTTAATGTCAAAAAAATTAATGGCAAATATGACAAACTTCTACTGCACTGGTAAAGCTCCCATTAAGAAAGAAAAGAAATAGAAATGGAGTTCTCAGCTCCTGCTTCACATGGTCTCTGCTAAACAGCAGCAAGACATGACTGCCCTCTGCATCTGTCTGCCTCTGCAGCACTTTTCTGCTGCTCTTTGCTGGAAGTGGCCACCTCACAGCTCACAAGCTGGTCACAACCTGCTACATAACCATCTAGAGGGAAGGAGACAGGTGTTTAATATTTTCTGTGTTTTATTGTCACAAGCTAAGCATCTGGGAGACCATCCAAAGATGACTTTTGTATCTCATCATCTTAAAGGCATACCTCCTTTTTCTTTTTAACCCGATTCCCATGCCATCTAGCTTGCACTGTTCGGTTTTGTTTCTCCACTCCTGGAAAGGGCTCAGCATCCACACAAGCTCTCAGATGTCTCATCCCTCCCTCTTGGCAAACAACCAAGAACATGCCACATTTAATCTCCCCATTTCAAACCACCACAACAGGAACCCTGATACTACTTCCTTGGGTCAAATGAATAATTTAGGAAAGCAGCATGTCTGGCCATCTAAGAAAAATGCCACACAAATTCCATGCCTTCTTAAAAGGTATATGGAAGTTTTCCATGGGCCACATGCCATCATTTCACCTCTTCTTGTTGCTACGCCAACAGGATGGTTATGATTTTGAATACTTAAAGCACAGAGGAGCTGGCAGAAATCCTTGTTCTCTGAAGGCAACTCTCCCCTTGCACATGTTCACAAGCTAATAGCACTTCCAGAAGCACCATGATGAATCTGAGGAAGCCAGAAACACATTCAGTGGCACTGGTTACGTGCAGTTTTGGAAAGAGGAGACATTCGGTTCCTCTGCCTTCAGATGCTCAGTGGGAGAGTCAGGGGGAGTATTTGACACCCTCACTGAGTCAGCTCTGTTTTGGTGAAAGCCTTGGAGTCTTCATCTGCTTTGTCATATTTATGACACCACATTGGTCTAATTATGGAATCCCCTTCAGCAATGACCAGATACTTTCCAAAGGCCCTGTACAATGTTTCACCTGGCCAAGCTCATGGCAAGGGAGCTCCTCACAGCCAAAAGCTCTGGGTTTATCAAGAGCTTTATAATAATTTACAAAATAGCATCACTCTTGAAACCCCTACCTAGGAGCCTGGAGTACCACTGGCTTCCCTCACACCTGCACTTTTTCAGAGCCAGTTCTCAGAAAGGTGACATATTCTGCTCAAGACTTGGCATCCTCCTCTGAAATTCACTCCTCACCTGTGATTTCTGCATCCTCTTCTTCCTTTCCAACACCTATTAGTGAACAATATTTGCATCATTGCTTTGTGTGCCATGAACTAAAATTTTATGCTGGTCTCATAGTCTAAAACATTTTTTGAGCCCTAAATTGTCCACTAGATTTGCTACATTTCTTCAGCCATCTTTTACATCAAGATTTTTTACAAAGATAATCCATTATACAATAGTCGAGGAAATAATTTCAACCCTGGGTCGCCAGGGCTCCCTTACCTGAAAACAGCACACATCACAACAGCATCACAAACTTGCACAGCCTTGGCTCAAACACGACTGTCACTGGAAATGGCCTCTTTGTCAATGCTCCAGCAGTTATACATGACAGAATGAAAGGCACATAATTCAGGACTCAGCGGATATTCTCAGTCAGTCGAATAAATTATTCTGGGATACCCATCCCAAAACATTTAATTTGCTAGAGCTGCACATTCCTCTTATCAGCATATACTCTCCTGATAGCAAACTTCAAGTCCATGTCACTGAGGCTACCATAACACAGCTGACCTTTCCCTGGTCAAGAAACACTGTCATTTCTTTGAGACATCTTCCATCCTAGGTACGAACTGTTCAGGCACTTTTTCACTGGGTTCTGCAAAATCCAGCTGATTGACCAGCTCTCACCCATACCATTGGATCACTGCATGCAAAAGGCATTTGTCTGTTTTTCATGAAAGAAAATTAACAAGTCATTGTCCACACACAGTATTAATGGCTATCAGGGATCACTATTCTAAGCAGCACTAATTTTGCTCACAACAACTTCAGCTTCCCATATGTAACACAACACAAAGTTCTAATTTTTTAATCACTACATACTTTTGCCGTAATTCTTTTAAATCTGAGGTCTTGCCACATTCTGGTGACAGCCCTGTCTAGCTGTGTCAAAGCCTTTGGAAGGACTTCTCTCCCTAAATTATAAAACAGACCAGTTCTGACTCAATATCAAACATCACCTTCAAGATTTCATGAAGAGCTGAAGTCACACAAAACACGATGAGATTTGCTTGTTGGTTTGGCTTTTTTACCAGAAAGAACCTGGGAGTAATGAAGCCTGGCAAGCCACTGATGAACAGTCAGAATGTACTCTAGTTATTATGTAGTATAATTACAGAAATTATTAATTGCCTGCCATTCTGCCATGCCAGAGAATTTCCTTTTCCTGACAGTCTCTTCCCCTTGGAGCTTATTAATGACTTCTGACAATGAACCTCTCCTGTTTTATCCTTGCTATATGAGATTCCCTTCATATCAAAAATTTTTAATAAATCATATAATTGCTTTGGACAAAGGCTTCAGAACATATAAAAACTTTCAAAAAACATGCTTCAATTTATAAATCCACAGAGACCAAAATTACAGTTATAAAACCCCTGCTGGTCCTGACCCACAGGCATCTTCTTTCTCTCCTCAGCACAATGGGGAAACCTCTGTCTTACTTTGTGTGGGTGTATCTTTGCATTCCATGGGCACCAAGTTCTACACTCTGCAGGAAAACAAGGCAAGCAGAGCAAGGGGGTCTCTCAGTCCCAGTGTTATGCTCCCTGCAGGACTCATGCCTCTCACGCAGGCAGGATCAGGGCCCCCTCCACGTCAGCAGACAGGTCTGTAGAATGCTGCCCCTCTGCACCTCCCACACCAGGTCCTCTACTCTCAGGTAGATAGATCTGGGTAGTTGGAAAGATGGAGAAATGTCTACAGACACTGGCAAAAGTGTCTTCACCCCAAGAAGCTGCACCTAGAGTACACACGCATTTTACTCACACTCATGAGATTGACTTCTGAGATGAAGCCAATAATGAAGGTAAAAAACCCAACATTTTAAAATAAACCAGTGCAGTCAACACAAGTAAACATACAATTTCCAAGCATGACTTAAAAAAAAACTCTGTCATGTGATGAAGACATGCTAGAATGTGGCTTTTTCCTATTTTCACCCACTCGTACTCAAAAGTTTTGGCTTAACTAACAGTAATAATAGCAGTAATGAGCATTACTTCCCTACCACCAAGCTTGCTATGCTTACCTAAACAAAAACAGACATGTTTTAAAATAAAACTCTGTCACTGTATTAAACAAATGAGCACTTAAAATGAAATTTTTGGCAAGTGTCAGTGAGAAGTTTTCCCATCCTGGTGGATGTATCACCCTCCAACAGAAAAAATGAGCGCTTGCTTGAAAAACATACTGAAAGCAAAGAAAGAAACAAGCAAGCAAACAAACAAACAAAAATCCAACCAACCAGAAGAAAGCAAGGTATGTACTTAGAAATGGAGTCATGAAAGAAAAACACATATATTTTGTAGCCAACAGTTCTACCCAGGATGTTGCCTGACATAAATGCAAAGGGCAGCTTTAATGCCAGTAGCTGTTTCAGGAGGAAGCATCCTCCATCCAGCTACTGCTTCAGTCAACCCTCACTGTCTGTCGTGGGCACGTTTTGAACATCTCTGATTTACCTGACACACTACTGATGGGAGGAAATTATGCACTCAGCCCTTTCCACATACAACTTCTCATTTATGAATTAAAGAGCTTATTTTAGAGAGAGTGGGTTTTCATTTTCAGTGGGTTTTCATTTTCAGTATTTTGATGGAAGAGAGAATTCAGAAGATTTCTTACAGAGCCACATGATGGGCCTTCCCATGCCCCCAGCTGGCTCCCTTTACCAGGGTATCAGGCCCTGGACCACACAGACTCACTTCAGTGTCTGAATTCCAGAGATGAAAATATTTCTTCTGTTGTTAAAATATACTGAAGTGGACAAATGCAGTCTGTATCACCATAGCAATCACAACTTTAAAAACACCAAGACACTTTACACAATGGAGTTTTCTTTTTTCCATGGCACATTTTTACTGATTTTTTTAAGATTTGATGGCACTGATACTGTCCAAAACTTGCCAACTTAGAGTCGGGTATTCTTTATGCAAGTTGTTTTTTCCTACTGTAGTGTAAGCAAGAGCTGCATTTCTCACTGTGAGCATATTTACAGCCTTCCTGAAGCAAGGAAGGGCTCTTCAGTGCTGCCCAGTCAAAGCAGATAAATTAGTGCCTGCCAAGTCAGGTTCAAGGAGTCCAGAGGCAGCACATTATTCCCAGCCACGTGGCAGAGAGAAGCTTTTATCTAGTTTTTGTTTAAAGTGTAAGAGGCTGCTTGGCTTTAACCAGCCTACTTAGCTGAGCTGTGTAGTTCCTTTATGTAAAGTCGAAAGGCTTTGAATCGTATCAGACACTTTGGCAGATGCTTCAGCTCCTTTGCTCCATAACAACCGTCTTTTCTTCAGTACACAATAGTAGTTCTCCCTCAAACTTGATTTATTTAACAGATACATAAAAGACACATCTCTCACTTCAACCACCCTCTTTCTTTAGGCTCAAGAAACCTTGAAAAAGTGCCCTTACTTGTCACAAGCGACCATCCCTAGATGAAGTTTTATTTGCCATCAGAGGGACAGACTGTCCCCATGCCTTTCATGGGGACCAGCCTCACTGCAGCACAGCAGAGCTGTTGCTGGTGAACCCAGGGACCACGGTATCTCCAGTCCCTCCAGCTAAATCCTGCAGGAACCATGATGCAGATTCCCATGGCCTTCCTTGGTTGTCATACCAGCACTGTGTTTGCAGAAAAAGTCCAAGTAAGTAAAGGCAAACTTGCCTAATGAACATGTTTATCATGTTTTCAAGTCCCTTTTTAATTCCTGTAATGAAGCAGCAGCCAACTCTGCCGTGGGTGGAAGCAGAGGATTTGGACATCTTTTTCCCAGCTGCACAGCAAATTGCTCTGCAACACCGACAAAAAGCAGTACCTATGGGGGGAAAAAATTAACTAATTCCCTCTCTGATGAGAATGTCATCATTCATGATTAATACTAATTTTAGCCAGTTCCTAAACATTGCAATTTGTTTCAGTTCTGTTTTCCCTGAACACTAATGGTGGGATGGGGGGGGAGAAGGGGAAGTTGGAGACTGCTCTTGATTTTCCTTTTGGGGTCTTGCTCTCCATGTGAGAAAAGTGGATAAAAAAAAATACCAGGGGTCTTGGGCAGAGTTGAAGGGTAGGGTGATGTGCTCAGCAGCTTCCTGTGTGGAGGATGTGCCCCCCAGGGTACCCCACGTTCTGGCAGTCCCTGCGATGGCAGACCTGCCTCAACCAGGGAGGCAGCTCACAGGAACACAGCATCTGTTTTCAGTTAGGTCCCTGAAATGCATAAGCTGCAATTTGGCATCTCACTGCAGGCTTTAAAAGAATCCTGGGATAACAAGAGGAGAGGGGAGGGGTGTGATGAAAAGCAGCATTGTGTTTATTAAAATATATCACTAGCACTCAGACATGCTTCCAGTCATCTGGGTTGTTGTTGCTTTTCTTCATTTCCGTGTTGGATTTTTGTGTCAGTGCACAAGCTGAAGGAATAGGTTAGGTCTTTGGAAGCAAGAGGCTGACTCCTAAAAAGCACACTGGGATCTGGGAGGCTCCTAACTGCCCAACCCTACTGCTGGCTGATGGAGCTCCCTCCCTGGTTTTACCAGAGTATGCCTCATATTTGAGGCAAAGGCCATCCACTGCAACCTACTAAGGAAAAGCTTGATAAGGAAAACTTAAGGGTGAATATTATCTTGGTAAAATGGCACCACATATTAGCACTCTGACAGTGCAGACAGATGTGCCTGGGAAGGCTGGTCCCTGAGCTGAGCAGGTAAGCACTGCACTGGCATCGCACCGTGCCTCGGCACAGCCCCATCGGCAGCATGGCTACATGTGACCAGCCACAGACAATTCACGTGGGGATGAGAAACGCAGGAGGTCCAACCACTGTCAACCACTTTTTTCAGTGCTAGTAACAGCCAGGGTGATCTTTTTGTAAGAGTTATTGCCTTGCAAGGTCGAGTCCACATGTGGCTCTGGGTAGCAGCTGTAGGAGAACCCACATGGTGCTGGGCACTGTCTCAGGGTGCTCAGTCCCATCAGAGGGGTGCCCATGGACTCAGTGCAGGCATTTAGGGTACAGGAGGTACAGAGCCCAAAGGCTGGCTAGGGAAATTATCTAAACCTGAAGCTTTTTAAAGCAGCCTGTATCTATTACAAGGCAAGAAATCATTATTGTGAAACCTCTCCTGCAGTCAAAACTTTCTTCCTCAAAAGAGTGCAAAGCAGGCCCCCATGCCTATGAATCCTTGGCAGATTAAAATACTCAGCTGGTACTGGTCAGATCACTTTTCTATTGCAATGGAGGCAGAGCAGTGCTCCAGACCCCATGGCAGTCCCCAGGCTTGCAGTGCCAAAAGGCCCTAGGCCCTGCAGATGCTGCCAACACTTCTGGGGACATGTTCAGCTGCCCATCATGAGCTGCCAGTCAAGGCACTGGCTTCACGTCCAGGGGATGTGCCAACCACTCCCTGCACCTGCATCCAAAATTCAGTTTTGCATATTTGTCCCTGCCTGTTCCAGCTCTCAGAGGCTTGGCTGTGCCATGTAGTGCTGTGCTATGCTGTGCTCACCACAGATTTTTTCTTCCAGGTGCCTCTCCTGGCACATGAAAGCACCACAGAGCCCAGGTTTGACTCAGCTACCCAGGCATTTGTCTCTCACTTAAAATGCAGGTGGACAACGGAGCTGCACTCCAGCCTCTCACAAAATAGTCCAGTATAGCACTGCTCTTCTCAATTGATGGGAAACTTCTGCCTGAGGCCATGTCTTTCAGCTATAAGCACTTTTTTTCAGACATATGCACTGGCAAAGGAGAAGCATGCTACTCCTCCCTTTGCTGCTCTTCAGTATTGCACAAGTTTAGTAAAGGCAATGCCCTTCTCATCCACCAAGGCTCTTAGGCACAGGGAAGGATGATGTTTGTCCCTCTCAATCCTGCCCCCACAGAATGGTTTATAGCCCAGTGATTTGGGACCAACAGAAAGGAATTGGCTTGAGGATCCTCTCAGACAGAGAAGAGACCCAAATCCCTGCCCTACCCTCCACAAGAAGGTCTCTAGGAATGGAGCTACTGTATACTGATGGAAATCAGCCATTTTATTATAAGACAAACCTCTTTCCACAAACACTCAAATCTCTTCCTGGAATAGGAAGACAGCCCAGGATGACTAGCCAAGGTGTTGGCCCCACAACTGGGAAGTCTCCAGATTTGATGCTGAGCCATGTGTACACAGTCTTGGCTGGGAGAAGCACCTTGCAGCCAGTCACTTAGCCAGCATGGCATTGCTGGCATGTGCTGTGCTGCCACCAAACTGAGAGCACCTCTAGGAAATTGCTAGTAAAAACTAAAGCACCTCTAGGCCAATGGATATGGTGGCAGTTTTCAATAAATGCACTTTCAGGTAGGATTTAGTTATCTTTGTGGCTGTGGTTATTATCTAGGATTATAGACTCCAAGTGCAGAAAGGTGAGAACTGCATTACCGTGATGCTCTGCTTGGGCTTATGAGCCTTTCCATGCAGTAGAATATACATGCCCCTGCGCAATACCACACTAAAGCAGCCCCAGCAGGCAGCTGGCTCACAGCCAGCCATCCCTGGGAGCAGCACCTTTTCCAGCTCCCTGGCTGCTTGCCCCTCCACCAGTGGCACAGCAGCAACCCCTCACATTCTCTGCTGTCACTCAGCAGCTCCATGAAATGCTCAGATTTACCAGTCTCCAATAGCCTTCACACCCCACAGAAATATGATTCTGGAAGGGGAACAGACCAGAGCATAATAATAACCAGGGCAGACACAGTAATTGATGTTTTCTGCTCTTTATTTCAGATAATTCCCGAAGATGTGTCTAAGTCCAGTGTTTGTAAAATGGTTATGCCATGACCAACACCAACTAGGCATACATGAGGTGAAACAGCGCTTTAATCTAGGGAGCCTGAGCAACTCCAAGCAGCCATCAGCTCGCAGCAGTTCCTCCCTTCCCTGTCCAAGCATGGACAATTTCATCGCATGACAAGCTCCAAACACAAAACTCTCACTACAACAGGTCATTCTTTCTCCCATAACCGTGTCTGCATGGCCCTGCCTATTCTGCCACTGACAGAGGCAACCAGACTAGTACAGGGGGATCGACAGCGATGAAAGCAAGACAAAACTTCTAGGAGCAGATGAATGGCTACCACCTACCACTGTTCATGTTCCCATTTTCATTGGCTTGGCATGCTCTTTAATGTCATATAAAGCTGAGTTAACTGAGGCATGAGGCTGCCTATATTTTTCTGGCTGCTGTTGCAAGGGTACAAGCCAAGAAAGCAACGTTCCTGGGGAAGAGCAGCAGGGTTGTCATGCTAGGAAGCAAAATTAAGCTTCTGAACCACAAAACCACTTAGTTCCTATTTCATTTCTTGAGAAGGTCGATCAGCTAAAACAGTAGGCAGTGAAATCAACCCCTCAACTGCTGAAACCAGTGTGACCCAACCACTGAGCAGCAGCACTTGAGCCTGCTGTATTTGACACCCTAGATGTCTGTGTTCTGTAAGCAACCAGGTTTTTTGCTTTAACCAGGAATGCTTGCTGAACAGTATACCCAGCAGTTCCATCCCTACACTGCCAGTTCAAATGCAGGTCTTACCCCTCAGTCCCACAGCACCACTCGTGCTCATCGCCTGGCTTCTGATAGACCCAAATATCCAACACGTGCTCCCAGCCTGTAGAGCCGAGGGTGAAGGCAGCAAAGCTTTGCCAGGTGGCTCTATAACAAAAAGGATACACATGCCTGTGTAAATGCTCCATCATAAACAGAGCTGTAGTGATATGAGCAAGCCAGACCAGCTGCCACAGCAACCAAATCCACTGGGGAGCAGCTACTCTGCTCTCATTAAGCTGACACAATCAGAGCAACAAACTCCTCCATGAACCAAGGACTTATCTAGAAAAGGTGCTTACACAGATTAGGACTTCATTCCTGTTTCGCAGTGAGACAAGCTCTGCCCTTGACTTCAGAGGCTTGGGAGGTTGCGCTGGGCCAAGGATAGGCTGGGAGGGTTTGGACTGTGACCCTCATGACAAAGTCAAGAGTGCTCACGTGGCTAGTGCCACTGTGTAAATCAGTGGCTTGTGAATCACAGGGACAGGTCTTCTAAAAACAAAAATCTTCACAACAAGAGATATAGATGCCCCCCTCCAGCATCTCTTAAATAATTCTGAAAACTTAATGCATTTTAAAAGAGGTACAGAATTTTTAGATTTGTTAAAAGAGTACTAAGAATAATACATATATATATATATAAAAAATACATTTATAGAAATACGATTGAGTTGAATGTATCAAGGGAATGCAAAGATTTTAACTCCTCCTGCTGCTGCTTTATTTGTAGCTGGGACTCTTTTGGTTTTAAAAGCGGATAACCTTACAGAGGAACTAATTCAGGAAGGCAGCTTCACTTTTTGGGGAGCATTTGTGCAAGGAGCTGACTAAAAGTGCAACCAGACAATATAGTCAGTGACTGACACAGGTGAATTACCTGCCAGTCTTTTTCATTCTGACGTGGAAATCAGATCTGTCAGCAGTTATTTTTAGTAGAATTGGGGCCATGAAGGACTCACTACAAAGTTTTCTATGATTTCACTTACCGATTCTTAATAATCCCTGTGTCAAACTTTGAGGCAATGCAAACTTCTGCAGTTTGCGGAAATGAGGATCATAGGTATACAATTCCTACAAGTAGGAGTTGGTTGTTACAACAAAGCCAGAGGTCCCAATTAATGTGTTTTGTGTAAAACTAGGAAGCAGCTGGTTTGGGTTTCATAAAAGTTACCACAACAAAGTTGCAGTGGAAGGGGCAAGCAGAGACACACATCCAGACTGAGCACCCTTTATCCAAATCCCAGCACACACTGTTCCCAAGACAGACCTGTCCAGAAACCAGCTTTGGCAGCTGCCGTGTCAAGTGTCAAGAAAGGGCTTGTGCACACAATATAACATAATCAGAGGCTGAAATAAGCTACATAATATACAGGAACTCATATCTGTTGCTGTAATCTATCTGAAGTACAAAAATCAACTTGCAAAATTGCCTGTTAGACTTATATTAGACTTTCCTGCCCCTCTTGCTTAATAAGGGGTGACTGCAATGAGAAAAAGGCCCTCAATGGGTGGAGGTTCATCAGCCTTCAGGAGTCTTCCTCGTTTTGATGGCAGAGAAATTGTGCAGAATTGAGATGCCTTGACCAAGTACTGCCTTTCTCCCTTTTCACCTAGCCAGCAGTGCCACTGGAGTGGAGCTCCCTTTCCAGACCAGCTGGGGAATTTCCTTATTGCAGTACAGGCGGCCGGCCCGCAGAGATGTGCATTAGCGCCTTTTGAGCTTTGGGTGCAAGGAGCTGGACAGAAGCCAAAAGGATGGAAGAAGATGTGGTCACATCATGGCAGGTTTTAATTGGTGTTTCCAATGTCCAGAAGATGCAAGTAGGGACAGTACACAGAATACTGCGTTTTACTGAGTTATAACCAGCTCTCCAAGCATCTGTCACCCAACAGACCTTGCTTACAGAAAAGAGCTTGACCCACTAGAATGTGCATGGACTTGCAGAAGATGAGACTAGATTGCAACCTTAACTAATATAAATATTAGTCAAGGAATCCTCAAGGGATTAAAAAAAAAAAAGAGCCCAAGTGGTTGCTACATCTAATTATGCTTATTGTCAGAAGTGGGGTACATCCAGAACAGACTTGGGTACAAGGACCACTGAAGAACCAGCAGTGCAAACGCTACTGCTTTTGCATCTCTGCAACTTGAGTAATTGTTCTTTTTTCCCACTTAACTTTAAAAAGTCTCACTCTCATTGCCTAGAATTTCAAGAGGTTTTTGGGGAATACAGATAGAGGAATTGTTCTCATGGTATTAGCTCATAGGCAGTCTTTTGTCTAGAAAACTTACCAGATGGGATTATTTACACTAATCCTACAGTGGAACCTATGAATTGCCTACGTGGAAAAGAAAATGTGTATCTGTACTCTGTGGGGTAGACAACAGACATGCACCCTTGAGCAGCTGAAATCTTGATACCTTAGCAAATTGTGAGATTGAATCCCCAATTACCTGTAGAGGTGTCTGGGCCTCCCTGGTTTATTTTAGGGGAGAGCCAAGGAGCATACTACTGGTTCTCCCCTCCACTCAGTTTGCAATAGATAAAAATGTAATTTCATTGGGCTGGAGCACAGCTCTCTGATCCCTGGAGGGGATCACTCATTCCCAGCCATGCACAGAGACACAGCTATGGCAGGGCCCTTCCTGGAAGAGCACAGCTGAGGTTGAAAGTGTTACCCAAAAAAATCCTGAATGCACTAGCTGTTAGGAGTGAGGACCTGATTCAAATCAACCCATTAAAAAAAAAAAAAAAAGGAAAGATTCAGTTCTATCTAAACAGAGAGGCAGTGTCTGAGGAGCTGGCCAGGTAGATGTCTGCAGGCAAAGAGACAGAAGGAAATGGTGCCTTAGAAAGCTGTGAGCAAGGTCCTGGTTCCAGAGATCCTTGAGCCTGTTCTTCCCTGGCCTCTCTCCCTGGGGTGGCAGTAGAAGGATACAGAGAGCTCATACTTCTTCATATTGAAGCATTAGTGTGGTAATGGCTTTTGAAAACATCAATTTGGCAAAATGACTTTTTTTTTTCCTTTTTCACAGAAATAAGGATACTGGTCTTATAGCTTTCATGGTTGGTTTTTTTTTTCCTTCAACAGAAGTTTGTCCTTCAAAAAAATCAAATAAAAAGTATTCCATAGTTTTGACCACAGAAAAAAATTTTCAGCTGACAGAAAAAAGACATAAATGTTGAATCTTTTCTTTAACACAACCTTCCTCCCCCTCTTTCCCACCACCTCTACCACCAACAATGGATTACTAGCTGTGATTTGAACAGTTTGTGAAAATCACACAGGCTGTGGCAACAAACACACCCTGAGGTTTGAAACACTGCCGGCATGAGGCTGATGTGACTGAATCAGATTTTCAGGAGACAGGGTCACAGCCAGTCATGCAGCCTTGGAGGGAGAGTAGTCCCAGCCTGGCTGCTCTTGTTGCTTCCCCAGGCAGGTTGGTGGCAGTCTTCATGATGAGCTCCTGACTTCCTCCAGGGCATCCAGAAGCCCCTGGAAGGGTCCTATCAAGCACAGGAGCCAGAGCATGATTTAACCCAGTTATAAGTTGGGTGAATTAATTCCAGAGCTGGACTGTGCACTGCAGTGATGCTCCAGGTGCTTTTTTCTGGCAAAGGGGCAGATTCTCCATGCAGCTCTACATTATTCACTTACAGAATAAGAGGAAAACGGGAGTTTTTCAGAGCAGAGGAACATGACTTGCAAAATAGAAAGAAAATGAAGGTCTACCAAACTTCAGAGTGAAATAACATTAATTATTTGGTTAAGTACTTTTCATGTCACAGTTTTTTCCTCTAACTTAGAATTAACAAAATGAGACAGCTCGTGATTAATATAAGCCTTTGTCCTGCAAATCTGTCATTTACCCATGTGATGGTTTTCTCCAGACTTTGGGATATAAGAAAGTAATCTAACTTTTAAATAAATATTGATATTACACTGCAATGGCACACATTAATTAAGACGCCTTCCCCTCACTCAACACAAATCAGTCGATGAAATAATATCTGATACACTGATTCTATTTGAAAACAGTAATCATGTACCTCTACTTTTATCTTTGTGTGTGAACATCCCTGTGCCAGCAGCTCCTCTCTGGGAAGGCCCTGGGACCACCCTTCCTGCACTAGTTATCACCCAGCATCTCCAAGGGTTCCTCAAAATGCGCGTGGCTGGCAGAGCACCCAAGCTGGCACTACTGGGGAAGAGCAAAGGACAAGGTGACGGGACACAACAAGTATTACTTCTTCCTGCTGCAGTGGGTCTTTCGCCCTGGTCACTTCACAGCTGAGCTTTCTAATCTGTGGTTTCAACAAATGGAGACTGAGCAAATTATCTTTTGCTCGAAGAGCAAGGCATTAAGATTTGAATCAGCCGTTAAGGGAGAACTTAGACCAGGAAGCCCCAACCTTGCACAAGCTGGAGAGGAGGGAGGATTATGAAGGTCTGAAACCACATCACCTGTCACAACAGGATATATTGCACCAGTCAGACCTAGAGGGAGAGCAAATTCCCCAGTGAATCTGCACCTGTTCATATCCTTCCACAAAGGCCCTGTCATGGCAGGAACCCCAGCCTCCAAAAGCCCTTGCCCCAGGCTGGAACACAAACTGAGAGGCGAGAGGCAGCGCAGCTCTTGATTTCTCATAGACACCCTCTGCGAAGTACTTTCTTGGCTGTCCCATTACAAAGCAAGTTGGTGGTAACTGTGTCTGATTTCCCCGAATCTGCACAGTCAGCTGGCCCTGCTCCTCCTTGCACCACGCACTGGATGTCAGAGGCAGCCATGGCCACACGCTGGTTGGGACTGTGAATGACTTTTGCAGGACGATGGCAAAAGGGGAGTTTGGCATAAATAAAAACACACTGCTGAGACAAACAGTTCCCCCGGTGTCATAGATACATACTGCAATGGTTTGGGACATGTAGTTTCCTTGCAACATAATATTTAATTGTACCATATTAACATTCCTGCGCTGTAGTAAAATGTGCTAGTGTAGCAAGTTTTGACATGAGCTCTAGGTTTTGGCTGAGAACCACTCTACACTGTTAGTGCCATGGTGTGGCTGCTTGCAGTAACTACATTTCCTATATATCTTGCACTGAAAAAGGAATTCAAACCCTTTTGTTTCAAAACAAAAACCTCAGAAATGCAGGCTGCAGCCTGAGACCTGGGAAATCCATCTTCCTGGTGGTACAAGGGAGCTCAACTTTTTCCTGCCTACCCCTACTTTGAATGAGGTTAAAGAGTTAACATCGAAGCTAGCAGAAGGAAGGAGGGGGCCCAGGGAAGTGCCAGACCTGGGAAATCTTTCTGATATACCACACAGCTGTTGTGTTGATGCTGAGTTTTCTTTTATTCTTTTTCCTGCTAGGTAAACATTTCTTAAGAAAATCATTTGTATAAAAAACAAGAGTGGTAAGCGAAATCACCAAGGCAGTGCTGCAGATGACTCTTCCTGTACAGACACACAGGTCCACAGGGAAGATTTGAGGCTCTTGGGGAATTCTGGTTGCTCTTGCAATCTTGAGTATCAGCCTCAGAAAGAGTAGCTCATCTCTTCAGCACATGATTGAAGAGGAATCCACTGGTGCAGGGAATGCAGACACATCCTCTCCTTTTCTCTCCTTGGCTTTAGGGACATCTCGCTGTTCCTTGTTGGTGATTGTTATAATCTAATTTCTCTAGCTCAAACTGTGCAATGCAGACAGCTGCCCTAGCCTGGCCAACCATTCTAGAAGAGGCCACATCTGGAAGTGCTTTCCTTCAGATTTGCAAGGCTTTTGTCTCCTTCAGGTATTCCTTACAAAGCACCACTGAAATACAGTAGGAGCAGTGAAAGCACAACCAGACTCTGCTCTACCAGCACTGCAGCAGCAGGTTCTTCTGCACTCCCACTTGCACCTAGTCCCAGAAGCCTGGCAAACCCTGGGGAGCTCAGCCCACAGCAGCTGATGGAGGAAGGAAGCCTTGGCCCACCACAGTGAAGCAGGGACCTGGACACAAGAGTGAGCTCCCCTCTGCCCACCCGTGCCTCATCCATGATCAGACATTTGCTGGCACGCCATTTGCCAGAACATGGGGTGGAAGTAGAAGAGCTCCCTCCCAAAATCTGGGCAGCACCCAATTTGAGGCAAAGACAAATGTCACTGACCTTTACGGCATTCCAAGAACTCAAGTCCCTCAGCTCCCTTCCACTCACTGGACAAATTGCTCAAAACCTGTTCTCTCTCCAGTCTCTCCCCAGGGGAAAAAAAGCCAGTCTCTATGCAAGTGTATTTGTTCTATGTGTTCATTATTTTATATTTCATGAATCAATGCCAACTTTCAGTCATTGAATCCAGACACTCATGTTAACAATGGATGATTACATTTTCCATCTGAATGTTTTCCCACAAGCACAAGCATTAATTGAAAATATTCTTTTTGCAAGTAGTACTGTTGCAACGTATATTAAGATGAAATATTTAACTTGTGTAGATGAAACTGCTTTGCTGGAACCAGCAGAGCCACACCAGCTTACACCACCAGAGGCCTAGGTCCACAGCTGTTTCCCCACCCCTGGGCAGCCAGGATGCTGTGTTTGGG
This sequence comes from Corvus hawaiiensis, assembly GCF_020740725.1. Classification (NCBI taxonomy): domain Eukaryota; kingdom Metazoa; phylum Chordata; class Aves; order Passeriformes; family Corvidae; genus Corvus; species Corvus hawaiiensis. The sequence goes on from NC_063216.1 coordinate 49,084,917, forward strand.
CCAATAGGATTTATGACCATTTTAAATAGAAGCGACTTTCTCATGCACATCGGTAAACTGCTGTGCTATTGGACTGCAAGAAGCTGAGTACTTTTCCGCTCTTTTTTGCTATTGCTGTCAGAAATCATGGGTTAGTCGATAACCACATTCCTCTGAGATGAGTTTGCCAGTGCACTGAAGGAGATCTGTTCACACTGGGAGGCATTGTTTCCCAGGCTATTCCAAACAGTACAGAAAACACTGTGTTCTCATTTGAGTACTATGAAGAAAGAGCTCAGTGGAAGGGCTTTTAAAGCACTAGCATATGCAGCTCTATAAACTATATTCTTTAAATAAAGAAAAACCCTCTATGTCATGCAGAACTAAATCATGATTTGCTCATGGACTGTATCCAGCATCAGAAATATGGATGAGCTTTGGCTGGGCTTTCTAAGCAACAGAAATAAATACTTCACTCCCAGCAGAAGAGGGAAAAATAATAATAATTTTAAAAATCAAACAGAGATTACACAAACACATGAACCTCCTTCATTCTCAATAGCAAAACATAATGATAAATTCATTTAAATTGAGTAGGATTAAAATATTTGGGGTAAGACCTTGCCCTGACTTAACTCTCGCCTCAGAGACCTTGATACTAAGTCAATGCAGAGTAAGAAGATGTTAATCTGTCCATAGTAAATGGAATCACTTTTGCCAACCAGGTCAGAGGTAGTATTTCAGGCACTAACTTGGTATTGATGCTTTAAATAGCAGCAGAGTGTATATGCCTCTACATAGCACTTGCTGTGAGGAGCTACACAAATACACATTGGTTTTCAGGTGGCCCTGCAAACCAGCAATGTCTTGGTGGAAAATGAAGCAGGGCAGGCTCACCTGTTTGTCATTCCAAGCCAGACAGTAAGAAGTGGGTAGACTCTTCATTGTCCAAATTAGGAATGAATGGGCTACATTCATATGCTCATTTATACCATTGCTCCAACAAGGGACCTCAGTCTTCAGACCTCTTTCCTATCATTCAGCATCACTCAGAACACGCACTTGGTTTTGCATTGCTTGTTCTAACCTCACCACTTACCTACTAAATCTAACAGATTTCTTTTAGCTATAAAGTCAGATGGATCAGGCCAGAAAAAGAAGAGCAGGAATTTTTCCAGTAAGAGTTCAACACAGTCCAACAATGAAACAAGTTTTTAATGAAGCACAGCATAAAGAGCATGTGAAAGATAATCATTTTCCATAGTGGAAGCTTCAACTATTTCACATACAATTGAATCCCTCAGAAACAGCACAATTTAAAACCTCAACAACATTTCTGTCCTCTTGTCCCCTTTCCTTCCCCTTCCCTTACATGCAAGCAGCCCTAGAAAAGTCCATAAGAGGTGAATGGACAGATTGTCTTCACTGGACTGCAGTGGGTTTTGCTGCCTAGCATAACTTGGCTTATCATGTTCCTGTTATTCTTGCGGGAATCTGTGTCCAAAAGAGCAATTCCAAACTGAGATGTCTTCATCACAGTCTCTGCCAAGGAAAGTCTCCAGGATGGATCATGGCCAAACTTAACGCTGGAGCTTTAAAGAGGCAATTTCAATTCAGGGAGTTTTGTTCTGTTTTGCTTTTAAATCTGGTATATTTTGCAATGAACTACTATATGAACCCACACTCATGCCACACTAAGAGGATGAAGGAGAGGGAAACAGTAGAGAAGAAAAAGAAACCTAGCAGTAAAACAGCAGGTCTATTTTAACAGAGCTCAATGTCCCTTGCATATTTCTCCTTGTATGTGTTTTGCAACAGAACCAGGTCTGAGAACAGACCGGAGCATTAATAACAACCAGCATGGTGGCCACTGGAGTCCAAGTCACAAGTGGACACAGGCAGTAGCAGATACTGACCAGCAGTCACAGCACCATCAATTTTCTTTCCAGGCTCATGGCTCACAGTGCTGCTCGAGAGCTCAAGTAGGCAAAATGGTTTCACACTGTGTCATTTACAAGTGACAAGAGAAGCAGTGAGGGAGGGTGTGTATCTTAAAATGAGAAAAATAAAGATTCAGCAGTTATCCAGAGTAAGGAGCATTATAAGTTTTCAAACAGAGGTTGTTGCTCTAAACCCAACAGAAAATTCAGTGGGGATTTGGCTGGGTCCTGTGCCAGAAATAAGCAGAAATACTCAATAAATTCCTACAGCACATCAGTCTAGATTTTATGTAAAATGCTGCAAGTATTCTTAAAAGGAAAAAAAGTAAAGAAAGAAAGGAAAACCACAGAAGAGCTGAAGAACAAGAAATAATCTGCTGAAAGCAAAAAAGGATTTACATTTTTCTGTGAGGCTCATTCAAGGTGGAAACACTAGAAACATGTTGGAAAATGTTTAGAGAGATACTAGATTGATCAAAGCACTTGGCTAGGATAAGGAACGAAAGGATCTGAGTTATTACTCCTTGGAGAAGTGGCTGCTGGGGAGGAGATAGGAAGATAGAAGAGACAACCAAAGCAAAAAGACCACTCTTGCATTGTGAGCCTGAAAGGGACCCAGTGCACTGCTGACAATCCATTCACATTACACTGCTGGGCAAAAGTATTATTCCTGATGAAATACAGAAGTTACCCAGCCCTCCTCAAAGCCAGGTCAGGGTCCTTGTAGTGTTGTTGGAGCTGCCATGAGGCAGCAGGCCTGGTGCTTACAGCCTGGGCCACTCGCCCCATATCAGCACCCCACTTGGTGAGATGCCAAGTCCCTGACTTGGGAGTGTGGGTTTTGGGAGATAAGCTCTTGCAAATCTGGCCACGACATCAGGAGGTGTTTCCCCTCTAGGCCTTCACTCCTCCCCACTGCCACAGATTGTTGTCCAGGAGCAGAGCATATTGTGTGCTGCAGCGTGCCAGTCAAAAACATGGCGTCCTGACCCCAGCTGCAAAAGAGCTGATGTGTGCCTGAGGGAGAAACATACTTTAACCCATTTTAGCTGCTTGTCAAGCGAACATGAGTCAGATCCCTAACATACCAGCAGATATTAAATGGCAGCCAGAGCCTACTAGCAAATGGGACTTCTGCTTCTCATCAGGGTTGAGCCAAGTACAGCTCAGCATATGCCAAAAGTTCAAGTCTGTGCCCTGCCTCTTATACTGGCTCAATTATTCATACAGATTGCAAATATGGGAAAGCTAGACCCCAAGAAAATTGAAATCACTTAGGTTTTGTGGTGGTTCTGCTAGTTTTCTGAGCATTGAGTTCCTTGAGGATATCCAGTGGGAGCATATAGCCAGAAGAAAGGCCCCCCTCCCAGTGCAGTCTCATGATCAGTTTTCTGTTGGTTACTAATTCAGCAAAAAGAAGGGTTGCAAATACAGCTGGCCACATAAACACATGCCATCATAGAGAGACTGAGAAAATTGCAGGTGGGTTTAGGGAACAGAACCACAGCCTTTGGGGAAAAATATCACTACACTACACAGACCATGAGACATATAGGGATCCCTAAGGTGACTGAGTCAGTAGCTCAGAAGATGAGGATACCCAGACATCTCCAGAAGGGGAGAAAAAAACCCAAAAAAACATGTTTACTCCTGCTTACACTGGGGAACTATTCTCTACAATACTTCCCTTAGGAACCCAGGGGCAGCCAGTACTGCCAACAGTGCAGTACTTCACGTGTCAGTGGCCACTGAAATGGCAGAGGTGAACCAAGACAAGAAAGCACAGGCTGAGCTGGAACTCAAGCTGGAATTCAAGGCAGAGCCAGGGGAGCACAAACCCTTGCAGTACACAAGCACACAATGTAAAATCACTGTAGATCATTTTCACACAATCTCACGATAGCCTTGATAGAGCAATACTGCAGAAGATAAAAAGCTTACAAATTTTTCATTTTGGAAGTTATGGCAAATACTAATCTGAATCAACATCTTTAGGTGATAAGGGACACTATTTGGAGGATCAAAGTCTCTTCATTTCCTCTTTGCAACGCTGACAGATTCAGCTGACACTTTGCAGTCACACAGGTGGCTTGACAATGATGAAGTGTTCATCCCAAGCTGACATAGATATGGAATAAGAAAAATATACTGGCAGTCAATGCACAATCTAGACTTATTTATAATGCAAACCAAGATCCTGTTTTCCTTCTTAATCTATACTAAAACTGTTGCTCATACTAAGGAAGTCTAGCAACTAATGAATCTAAACCACAGGGGAGGGAAAAAGACTTTAAACAGAATTTGTAGTTTGAAGTCTGAATGATATGGTATCTCTAAAACACAAACAGCTTTTTATGCTTTTTTTTATTATTATTTTTAACTCTGCTTTGATTTATGTCCAGGAAAACGTATTAGGCCCAAGTTCTGGGCCTGAAGAACTTACAGGAGTCTGAACCAAGAAGCTGAAGCACCTCACCGATAGAGGAGCAGTTGAATAGCCCAGACAGGTCTTGACAGCACCAGACAAAGAGAGGGAGGGGGGAGGACATCCTTTATTAGCAACCTTGGAGGAGGCTTACCTTGTTAACCATCAGCATTGCACTGACTAAACCACAAATGTGCATTCCCTGCACACCCACGCAGGCTCTCAGAACTAACCCATGGCTGGGAGCTGGATTGCCATGAAACACAGGGTGGGCAGGTATGGTGTCGGGAGAGAAACCTCTTACCAAAGCACTGCCGCCCTCCAAGAGACATGGCACCCTCTCTAACTTAAAGCAGGCTTTAGGTTCTCAGAACTTATCAGAAAAAAGACCCCTTAAGGGCAAGGTAGCTAGAAAGCTTCCCCTCAATCTTGCCTGATGCACACAGGGCCACAGAAAATACTGCAGGGAATTTCTTCCTGGGAGTATATCCCACATCCCAGATCAATCTCATCAGTAACTTGTTAAATGGTTCTAGGGAGTCAGCTAGATTTGGAACGAATTTTTTTAAAGTGCAAATGTTTTTCTGTTATTAAAAGAGAAGAGTTAAATATTTTCAACCACCTGTAATGGTTTGGTAACTCTCCAGGAACTTCCCACTCATTCCCAGATTGAAAATAAAAAACAGACCCAAAAGATAGCTTTTGCTGCAGTAGAGTATGTTGAGCACTTACTTGCATAGCCCCCATTAATCCCAGCCCAAGAGGATGTTTTCTGATGTTCTCCTATATAAGGAGTCAAAAAAGTCTCATGCATAAGAAAAAGAAAGCATGCTGGGTTCCCCGAAATGTTGCATTCTTTGCTGTTTGAATGGTAGAAAGTATCTCTAGAGAGACTGACACGAGGTCAGTCAGTTTATTGAGATGAAGGCAAAATTTTTGGATTAAACCAGAGTCCTCTCACTCATCAACTTTCTGAAAGCACACTTTAGTTTTCAGTTTCTCCCTTCATCTTGCACCATTATACTTCTGGTTACCTGTACCGAATCCACTTTTGCATGCTAGTAGATTTGGGGTGATTTCCTTTTTTTTAATGATAGCTTGATATAATGCATAGTATGGGGATAGAATTGCCAAGCTCTGGTACCAAATCCACTTTTGCATGCTAGTAGATTTGGGGTGATTTCCTTTTTTTTAATGATCGCTTGATATAATGCATAGTATGGGGATAGAATTGCCAAGCTCTGATATCTCCAGAGAACACGGAGGGGGAAAGGACTCACCAAGCCCCTGCTTTTGGTCCTTTCTGCTTTGCAACTAACCACAGCACATAAAGACTGGACCTTGGCAACTGTCCGTTCATTATTAACAAATTAACAGCTTTGTAATTCCGTCTTTCCTTTTGTTCTGTGTGCACAGACACGCACATAAGAGCCTGGGGACTTGGAATTTTTTTATCTTGACAAATCCTTCCTCCTGCTCACCCCAGTTTTCAACAGCACAACAGGGGGCCAATCAGCAAAGCTTCCCAAGGCCTATCAAACAGATCCATTTAACTCATTTCCAGTTCAGCCCAGATCATCATGAGGAAATACAAAACAGCAGTGGGAAACAACATCTTTCTTCCACAAGACCTCTAGGCCACTATTGTCAAGCAAAAATGTGCCCCAAATGTGGGCATTCACAAGCATCTGTGCATAGCCTGCCTGCTACAGAGGGCATGGCTGCATTCTGGGGAGGCGTCTGTGCCAAGGGCAGACTCAACCCATCAGACTTGCAACCATTTTTCCCCTCACAGAAGCAGCACCAAGTGGCCAACATGAGACCAAGAGGCGGCCACGCAGCCCTGCGCCATCGCACGGGTGGCTGGCCCAGCTCTTCCTGCTGCATCCCAGCCTGGCGCCGCTTCAGAGGCTTTTGTGCAGAGCAGACAGGGCTGCTGAGGCTCCCCCTGTGCAGCCATCTGAGGGAAAGGTTTGTTTGACTTATGAGATGGGAGGAAAAAATAAAGCTCCCTCGTTGTTTGTCATTTGGGATGAAGAGGAAGAAGAGAGTTCTCTTATTTTTGGTAGCTAAAGGGTGTTCACTGCATACTGCTTTCAAAGGGAGGAAAGGAAGTGCGGAGTCTGGGTGTCCAAAGCGCCTGTACTTCAGGCAGAGCCTTCTCCCAGAGCTGGGTGACCCTCAGCCAAAGCAGTCCAGCAGAATGTGGCAGCTGGTGCAGGGAATCCACATCCCATTGTAACCCGAGGGCCATCGGGCAAAGGCACTGCAGTGGCAGGGGAGGCCCTGCCTCCTCCATCTTGTGGATCTGCCCTTCCTTTCTGTGGTGTCTTGTGCAAGTCAATGAGGTGCTTTGTTTGATGGGAAAAGCGAAATGTTTGCTTGACCCAAAATGAACTTCAAGGTTTTAAAGTTACCAATAAGCCATGACAAAAAATGGGGTTGTGAGTTTATGCCTCCAATTTATTTTCACATTTATGTGTTGACAGCCAATCAAAAAAATAAGCATACACACAATGAAGTTCTGTCTCCCACTTGTTTTTCTCATGACTGAGATTGCATATTTCTTGTTACTGGTCCTGGGAACTTTTTCAAGATTTCATTTTAAAATTAAATGGAAATGCCTGGGAGAAGAGTTAAGATTATACTAAGCACAGAAAAGTTAGACTTAGCAACTCTGTCCCTTTGAGAAGGCTCCATACTATTTAATTAATTTATTTATCTGCTACGTTTAGCTGGGCAGACTCCATATTCCCTTACAGTTCAGAAGTGATATATTTCATCCTCTAATAATACTTCCTAGTTACTTATTACAATCCAATGTGTTTGTTTAAAGCCAAACATGGAACCATAGGATCATTATTTAGAGCTCATTTCCTCAAGAATCAGTGTAATTTTATTCTGAATTTCCATAAGAGAAAATGCTATTTTAAAATGCAAACTTGTAGATACAATGGAAAAAGAATTCCATTCAGATGATGCAATTAACCCCCAGTATAAATAATCTGTGGTGTATATTGTAATATGATAATGTGAAAGTCCAAAAGAACTCATTCCCAGACCACATCAGAAAATCTACTGAGTCAACAACTGCAGCAGACAATAACAGGACGAGTTAAAGGAGCAGAGCATTAAAGCAGGTTAGTTCAAACTGTACAGCATTTAAAATGGCACTGACAAGATTTAATATGACGATTCACACTCAAGCACTACATGAATTCACTTAGAAAGGATTTGGTACATAAGATCTGAGTGTGAAAAGGCAACTAGTTCAACTTGCTATGTCAAATTTTTGCACATGCAAGACTGTTCCTGTCTTTGATCACCATCAGTTTTTAAATCATTTAAAAAGAAAATTATTTGCTCAATCTATCTGTTTAAGAATTTGTTTAACTTATAATAAGCAAGCACATCTGAAGCTCACTTTCTTGACTAAGGATCCTCTGCACACATAGGATGTGGCTACGTAACAGATGTAAGGAACTGAAATTGTTGTAGCAATATACATGTTGTTTCAACTGTTCTCTCTGATAAAAAAAACCCCCAGCATTTCAGTGGGATGTAAGTGACTTCACTATATATGTAGAAACAGTGCAAGAATCATATTATAATAATTACTAGAAGTGCATAGTTCATTTTTTCTTGACAAGAGCCACATGGCTTTTTTTTTAATCTATTGTATCACATATATGATGTAACAATATATCAATGCAAATCAAACAAACGCAAAGCAGCTTTCCAGCTGAGACTCCAGACACACTGAAGTCAGGCAGCTCCAACTTCGGGATCCTATTCCCAGCTCAGCCCTCAACACTCACATTTTCTATTTCTAGCTGTGATGTTAAAAATGTGTGGTTTAAATCACTAGTGAAAGTAGAGAAACCACCACCACATTTATCACGAATTCCAACATCACAGCAAAACTGAACATAGGAAAAATTGGTTTCCCTCCAAAAGCCTCCCAGAGTGATCACCTCGGGAAGGAGTTATTTATCGGTCCTTAGCAAACACAGGGGCTCCCCTCTTCCAAAGCAATACCTTCACCATGCAGCTTGGTGTAGTATCAACCTGCCCCTTGATCCACAGCTTAAGGCTACAGCATGGAAACAAAACCAAATTCAGCAGAAGATCCAGATACTAAGCAAGGGTATGGCAGCACTACATGAAAAAAGCAGCCCAGATGAAATGGCTATAGGTCAGACCTGCTAATTTCCCAAGTGCTGTTCAATTAAAATTCAGTATGGTCGTGCTTTAGAAGCTTATTACTTCAACATTCTTGATTTCTTTTTGAGACATGCAATATCTAAATGCTGTAAGTATCATGGTCCCATGACACAACACATTTTTCTGGTGTGAGTTCATGAGGCTGGATCAAAACCACTCCAGAGAGGATCCTGGTGGGTTAACTATGTGCCACAAGTCAGGCTGGACATCTGGATGATTCAAAACTTTGTACATCTCAAAGGGGAACATGGTGTCTGGGATTCCCAGGTGAAGATACCCTTTTGCCCAAGATCAAGCACCCTGCTCCACTCCTACCTGCTCCCACAGTGATCCAGCATCAGCTAATCAAAGAAAATGCCTCCCTGCTTTGCAGACCATTTGCTACTTCTGCCATGCTCTGACTTTGTCTTACCTTTTGGGATCTTATTTTTGGGGCACATGGCAGAATTCTGAGACGTTTCCCAGCTCTATCACTCTCTGCTCTGCTGTCACCCTGCAGACCAAAACACCAGGTTTGCCTCATCGTGACTACAAGTCTTGTCCCAATTTTTTGACTACCAGGAGGTTTCACAATACTCCTCACAGCAGAACCTGCTGCTCCAGGCACCACCTCTGGCCCTGCCACATCTGCCCCCATCAGCATCCTCTCTGCATGGGCCGCACCCTGCTGTACGCCATCTGTTGCTGAGAGCAAAGCCTTCCCATCATGTCAAGTGCCTTGCTGTGACTACACAGCCACCAACCAGGGTGTGATCAGTGCAGATTCAGGCCCTTGTTGCACTGCTCTGAATGAAAGTGAAAAGGAGCTGGATGAGATGTCTCCTCTGAGGCAATTGCGAATACCTACAAGAAGCTGTTGCGCTGGGCCACATCTGGCTCTATTAGGAAGGGAACTAGAAAAAAAGCACCTCCATAGTGCAGTACTGTTCATTTCCCATAGCATACAGGGAATCAAGCATCTGCCATGAGCCCATGAAAGCCAGAAAACTTCGTGGCTCATGTCAGCCAGTGATGGTTGTCACATTAGCTTCCTGTCTTGGCAGTGGCCATTCAAAATGCAATTGCAGGCTGTATCTGTCTGACTCAAGCCTGTACCACCAGTTCTATTGCATTGCATAGAACCAATTTTAATAATCCAAATTAATCCTAATTAATAGGGGAAGCTGTGACAGCATTATAAAAAGTGAAAGGTATTCTTTATGTTTGAGGTTTGAATTTTGCAGGATACACAGACCTTAATTTCATAACTGTACATTAAAGTCAAACCAGGAAAGGGATTATTCTAGCTTCTACTTCAATGAACAGAAAAAAGGTTCCCATCATTGTCCCATCAAATCACTTGATTTCGTAAATCACATATAAGTAAGATGAACATTTATAAATCCAGAAAAAATAATCAAGTCTTTCTCATTCTGTTAAGTCTACAAATTTAGATGTGGCAGGAAAGCGATCTAATTTAAAGCTATCGTTTGGGTCAGCGTATCTATTTACAGTGTTCAATTACATGATCATATCATTTCGCACAGCCTTCTTTATATTGGCAAGCTATAAAAGAGCTTCTTCGAATGGAACCATTGTTCTTCTGGGTGCTCTAAGAATAGCATAGACTATATATGAGGCCTCAGCACCAGGGCTGTGCAAAGGGCCTGCCTTGATAAATTCAGAAGTTTCCTATTGCATCAAAGTTCCTTCCTCCTTTCTCTTCCCGGTCTCTCTTGCCCAAATATACCAGACTGTATTTGGGCCAAATAGCTCCCCCCTCCCTGCTCCCCCATAGGAGCTGCTGTGAGGTACTATCTTCCGCCTTTTCTTTCCTAGGACAGACAACTGCATTTTATTATTTCTAGGTTTGAAAGACTGCTCCTTTTTTTTAGCCATTTTTAGCCTAGTCTGTCACACAATAACAGTACTAGGTGTTATTTGCAGGTCATTTTTTTCACCTGCTTGCTAAGAGATGCAGACAGAAAGCTTCTTGGGTACTCTACCCAGCTCTGGACCTCTTTTCTCTTTGTGAGTGGATGACGGTTTATCCACAGCAGAGCAGTGTCACTTCAGTCCCAACTCTATCATCATAAAATCATTGGGAAGTCTACTAGAAAACTCAGTTCAGGATTTTTTTTATTTTCTCACAGTAGTAAAAATATTGTAGGCAATAGAATAAAGGTCTTTAAAGCAGCTATAGAGTTTTGTTTTGCTTTTAGGTGGTGAGAGGATAGAAAAAAAAACCAGCTTTTTGTTTTCTGGCTGATTAACAAAACTCTAAGAACATCAGTGTTGGTGATGTTTTATAAGGCATATATGAAGAATGTGTAACAAAAATTAAAATGTGAACTGACAGAAAAAAATCTTAGGTTTAAACCAAGGAGATAACAGAGAAAAAAGGAAGTTATGAAAAGAGCAGCAACTCCTTTTTACTCCTGTCAGAGATTTTCAATATCCTCCCAAATCAGGGTCTCAGTGAAGAAAAAAGCATAGCTTATCCAGCTTAGACAGACTTCAGGGAGTCCCAAAGGTATTTTGACCTTCAGACAGGAGATGCTTTAGCAAGTCTGCTTTGCTCTCTGCCTGCAAAGTCCTGTGCTTAAACTGTGAGCAAAGCAACTGTGGGATAAAAACCACCTGTGCAAAGTTTTGCTATCTGTAAGGGTTTACTGGTGCTTCTCAAAAGCCTCCTAAAGAAATAAAATATAACAGGGAGGGCAGTTCAATTCCCAAATATCACTGGAGGCAACACCAGATGAGCACTTCTTGCCAAGATCTAAAATGCCCGACAGGCACTTGGGAAATCAGCTCAGGGAGTCATGAAGAGGTTAGATTTCATCTCAGCAAGTGACCAGAAGTTATGTGAGAATATTTTTTCAAATTTAAAGATGTGTTCAAAACTATGCAGACTGCTTCCATGCAATTTCTTCTAGTCTAACTCACTCTGTATCCCAAACATGCAGACCAGGAGTGCAGCAATCTGGCACAATCTGCTCATGAGAGGAAAGAGGACCCAGCTGCTCTTCACCATATTATACACTACTATCCCACTCTCTCTTGGCAACTTCAGATTGTGGCAAATGCTGTGGTCAAATGATTGAGGGACTGACCCTCATTTAATTTTAGTTTTAAAAATTCCATCAACATGCTCGCTGAAGAAATTCCTTCTAGAAAATTTTAATGTAAGCTTATAGAGATAATTTTTTTAATCATGTTAGTTTTGGCCTGTCTCAGTCCCTCTGGAGTTATTTTGGTGAGGACTCTCAGTTTCTGAGAATCTCACAGAGAGTATTACAAAAGGGAGATTTCTTCAAGCACACACTCTGATGCCCCGTGGGACATTTTATGGCATTTTTAAAGAACCTGAACTCTCTGGCACACTAAATATAGAGAAATAGATTCCCCCTTCAAGTACCATCAAGTTGTGTGAAATCTTTACACTGGATCAAAGAGGAACTTCTGAATAAATAAATGGAGCAAACGTGTCTGATAGAGCAAATAATAGCTGGAGTGGATATCACTTTATCTGGGCATTCCCCTTTCATATGCTTGAAAATTCTTCATTGATGAGTAACATTAGATCATTATTTAAACAAGAGTGCTGTCTCTGTCCTCAGACAGTGCTGGTCTTCCATGTAGCAGACAGTACAAAGAAACATGGTCCAAGAATATCTAAAAAAATGGAAAGAAAAAGGTAAAAAAAAAGAGTGCTGAAGATACTGTTTCAGCTGAGGTCTCTGAGGCAAGTGATGAAATGCCCCACGAATGTGAAGAAGTAAAAACTAGTCTTCAGAAAGGAGGTCACCCTGGTTTTAGAGTGCACTGAAGGACTCAGGTTACTTTTCTGAGAAGTCTATTTTGGCTTTACTATCAGCAGCACCCCTGGATCATTTAGCCCTTCCATTGGCTTCTGCCAGGTTTTAATTACAGTTGCTGTATGAGGCTGTATGCAAAATATAACATGCAAACATTATCTGGCAAAGCTGAAATATAGGTGATTAACATCTATTTGAGCAGAAGGAAGACACAATTCGTTGAGAGCTGCAAGTGAAATCTGTGACAGAGACAAGCTTAGAAAACAGCCATTCATCATGTCTAAGGACAAAGCTTTGGGATGGTGGCTACTTGCTGAATTAGGGGAAAGAAGAGAGGAACAAGTAAATGTTTCCATTAAAACTAAGTGAAATGTGTGATCTGATTATCCAACTACAAAATCAAAGTGCAACTTTATCCAACTACCAATGCAAAGTGCATCAAGCATTGGCACACTGAAAGGTAATGGGCAATAAACAGTGATGTGAGACATGATTATGCTAAGTCATCTGGATAATATGATAGATATCATAATTCATTATCATCCCACAAATAAACTGCAAAGCTGACTTCATTTATTACGCCTGTAATGCCATCAGTCTCTTAAGCAGTTGCTGCTGGTGAAGGGAAGCTTCCACTCGCTTTGAGAACATGCCATCCTCCAGATACCTGTACAGTGAAATGGCCTCACTCTGCTCCCACAAGCACCCCAAGTAAATCCAGGAGGGGTCCATTTGTAATCTTAATGTCTCTGGCCAGTTTACTGTAGCTTAAGTAATTCTTTAACATAGGTGGATGGATAACACAGAATCTGCGTTTTCTTCACAATAAGAACCAATTTTATATCGTCAAACAGTAGAGATAGTTTTGTTTGATAGAGCACTTTATGAAAATGGATTATCATTTTATAAACAAGAAATCAAATGTCATGAAGGAAAAAATCACAGTACTAAGAACAAGGCTGATTTTTAAACAAAGATAGGTGAAGATAAAAAAATCAATTTGATGGATTTATACAAAAGGCTAAAAAATACCCAGTATTTACATCTCAAAAAAAAAGGGTTCAGAGGAGGCCTGAGAACTCAGGTAGTGTATCTTTGTGCTATAAGGACTGACTACACATCATTTATGACAGATATTTCTCAAACTCGTTTTTAAAAGCTTCCCCATCTTCAGGCAATCACTTTCCACATTTCACTAACCTTTCCTGAGAAGATATTTCTCAACATATTTTTCCACTGAAGGTTCCTGCTTAAACATCTTTTTAAAATGTAAACCCATTAGTTCTTGTCCTAGCAACAGTGGATGTCTAACAATACCACATTGCCTTTTGTTCTGCTGTAATTTTTAACTTGTTGAAGATAATAAACACGTTTTCCTTCACTCCTCAGAGAAAAGTGAATAGCTTTGCTTTCTCTGTTCTTCCTCATATTTTAAGCATACCTCTGATCATTTCCATGGCAGAGGAAACTGTGATCTCCAACTGATCTCTGTATTTCTTTAAGTGTTTAACAATGCACACACTGGTCCAGGAGAGGGTTCAAAGGAAGGATCATCTGACCTTTGATGTACACCCTCCTTGGCCCTGCTCCCATCACAATGGTGCTTTTCCCCCAGCAGCTGGGCACAGACTCTTACTAGGCATCTTACCTTTTAATTCACCCATCAAGAGAGCCTTCCCCCTGGAAAATACCACTTTTCCCTGCTGCTGATCACTGCTTCCAAGAGGGGATTAATGGTTGTGGCCATACTGCACTACAACAGTAGCAGAGAGATTTGAATGCTTTACTAGTGCAGTAGTTCATTCACAAAACCACTTACTCCTCACATGTTATCAGTGTAGGAGACAGATTTTAGGCTTTGATCAGGTAATTTTCATGTGCTGGAATTAGTGGGTTTATAAACACATTTCCTTCTCTAGGTTTTGTCCATGCAGCTCTCCCTTTTCTGCATTCATTTTGGCTGCCCAGTTAAAAAGGAAAATTATCACTAATATGCATGCACAGAATAAGAACTAACTATGTCACTGAAATTGTGACCATCCACTCACACACACACACACACACACAAAAAAAGTGGAAAAAAAAAGAAAAGGAAAAAAGGCCTTTCATATACAAGTCTAATTGAGAAACCTGCCCCGTAGTTGTGAAGCAACAGCTTATCAGCACTTAATGTATCACCTGGGTGCAGAGAGACAATTCTTCTCTGCATGTTAAAGGTTTCACATTAAAAAAGTGGTTAATGGCGCTTTACTAGATCTCTCTACAAGAAGTTGCATTGTATTTCTCCCTTTGTTGCAAGCAAAGTGAACAGTTCAGAAATATTTTCCATATTAGATCTCTAGTGAGACCAGAACTGCTCCTACAATTGTGCAAATCAGTAAACCCTTTCAGTCTTCAGATAGGCAAAACCTCCAAGGAAGACTTCTCAAAGAGACAGTAAGGTCTGGGGCTCTGCTGCACCCATTCTCTCGGCCATAATAAAAAGGTAATGTCACCACATAACATCTGAGAACAAAAAGCAAATACATGTCACTGGCAGCGTTCACCCATCCTTTCATCTAACCATCATCTGTTAAAATGCTTAGCCACTGTCACAGTTCTTATTTCGAGCTCTTTGCAGATATTAATAATGGTGGTTGAGACTGTGGTAAAAAAGAAGCAGAAAGCAGATCTGCACAGATGCAGAGAGCTCCCTCTCAGAAGCCTTTCATTATCATAGGATGCTTTCTGGTGAAGCGATCACCTCTGAGTTGTTGAATCAGTGTCTTAATCATGTACTTGGCAACAAGCAAAGAAACTACTAGCAATATTAACAGGGTTATCCAGGATTGGGGGTGAAAGTCCCTGTTGTTTAAAGCAAGAGTTAGACAGTATTACCACATGATCCCCTCACTCAGACTCTTTGAAGTGTTATGAAAACATTTTTAAAGCAATATTTGCCACAGGGTAGTCACTCATGTTATATCTGTCTTACCCCTCCTCTTTCCATCTGTGAGCACCTCATTACCAGTGGATAATACTGATTCTGGATTACCACTTTCCCTTGGGAACAAAATAATAATCATCTGTGTCATTTGAGAAGGATCCTGCTTGGGCCTCTATGTGCAGGAATGCACAATTATAAAGCATGCCTGACAAAAACATTTGATTTTGTTCTGTTCTTAGTTCAAGAAGTACAGGTGTAGTGTGTGATCATTTGTTTCTAGTTAGGGGTTTTGAATATTCTTTTGTTTGCAAAACGAGCAAATGCATCTGCCCATTAAGACTGAAAATAAACTAAAGATTTCAGTAAATGCAACTAGAAAAACGTTGTTACCAATGTATTTCTATTTGTCTATAGACTACAATAACTATTACTTTCATTAGTTTCGTGATTCAGCTCTGTATTGTTTTCTTAGAATGTTACAAGGACTCAGGCTGTAATAGGTTTTATCAGAAAATGGCCTGTTCAAACCAGCTTGAGAAGACAAGGGTAGGGTGAAAGAGCACGGAAGGAAAGACTGCAAGTGCCAGCAAATGGAATGAAATCTTTGTACACAATGTACTCATCTGTATTTTAAGGGAATTTCTCAAAGAATTCTTTCAGATTTGGTCTTGCCAGATGACACCATTAGTGCGAAGGAGGAGGTAAAATGCGGCTGAGATATGCAGAGGCAAATGAGTCCCAATCCTGTTTAGGGAACTTTTGTTCCACCTCCTTTGCCTGGAACACAACTGTCCCTCAAACCCCCTAAAAGTAGACCCTTGTATATAGCACTTTTCTATCATGGAAGATTTAAGTTAAATTCTCCCCACTCTCCCAAGTTATTATTGAAGCCTCCACTAAGACTATTTAGACAAAAGAATAATGCCTTTGCAGAAGCCCAGCAGCAGGGCATCTTGCAGGTTGTAGGCTTCACAGCCATGCTGCGAGCTACCCGTCAACAAGACAAAATATTACCCAGTTCCAGCCACAACAGAGCACCTCCATTGCTCCACATCTGCTGTTTTAGGAAGGCATTCTCTGCTCCAAAATCTTACAACTGCTCTGGTTTTGTTTTGCTTTGAGACCAATGAACTTCAGAGAAATGTAAAGGTAACCTCCAAATACTAACACAACCTAAACTTATATTCAAAATGGTGGTCCTCTTGTGCAAGAAAAGGGGATTTTTCATGCAGTTCCTGTCCCAGCTCCATTTCCCAAAACTCAGGCAAAACAGCCTCCAAAAGGCAGCATCTATCATGTCCAAGCCCTGCCTCCAGACAAGAGAATGAGGGTCACCCCCCTGAGCCAAGTGATGGAGGATAATGGTGGAGTGGAACAATCTGAACCAAAGCTATTTTTAAACTTTATCATCAGGGGAGTTAAATCACTTCACTTAATGCTAGCTGTTGTCAAGATTAACTATAGTATCGTGGGAAAAAAAGGGCTAAAGTCACATAATAATTACATGCACTTTGATGTTTATTAAGAACAGCTACTCTTGTAAAATTATAATGCTGTGTTCATAGATTAGAGCTCAAGCTCCATCAGCACTGTTGCAACATTTACTGAGATTAGTCATTTTGTTAATGAAACATACAATTGGATTATGCTTTTTAAAACACTTTACATATAGACCTTTTAATTTACAAGTATATGACTGAGTTGATCTTATACATTGAGGTTAAACCTATTCACAACAACGACCCTCACTTTTTGTACAGGGGTACATGCATACACATTTTAGTTTTTGACAGATAAGTGTGCTTCTACATTTAGGTAAGACTCTGTTTAGTAGAGGTGAAAATCCCACTTTATTTGGAAATGACAGCAAGGATCAAAAAATAGATTTGTCCACTACATCTGGACTGGGCAAATTTGCAGAGAATATGCACACAAGGCAGAAATCAAAGAGTTAGATGCATAAAGAAAAAGTATTCTTCCATTTAAATTTTCATCAATATAAAGAAACATCTGGACAAAAATAGCTATTCTCTCAGTTTGCTTCTACTGGACCAGAACCTGCAGGGACCAGGTAAATTAGTTGTGCTCGTTACATACTAACCCCTGCTGTCATCATAGGCGGGTGTCTTCCAAGCCTTTGAATACTCATTACACAATATCGTGGAGAGGTAGTGTTATTATCCTTTTTTGGATGAAGACTGAAGCAGAGGGCTTAATCTGAATGAATAAATAAATAGTTTCTTAGAGCAATTTAGGAGAAATTTGTGTATGCAAGTTCAAGCAAGTGATCCATAAGATCTCCACCCCACTGCTTCAACTGTGGGATGTCCAAATTCTCATCAGTCAAATGAGGCTCAGACTCTCATGTATTTTTTGAGCACTTTCAAACTCTGCCTGTGGACTGTGTTAAGATTAGCCCAAAACACCGTGGCTGTGAGCACAGAATGGGATACCAAGCTCAGCCACTTTTCCCATTCTTGCCAAGTACAGATGCAGCATTCCCACCTACCACCTCCTGCCTTAAAAACTGTGCTACTGGGAAGAGAAAGGCAGAGACAAATTCCTACTTTGGAGCTGGGCTGATGTATAGAAAAAAAGAATACAATATTCAGAGGAAGTATAAGGCCAAAGGAGTGGACAGCTGTCCAGTACTGAGTCCTGAGTTCATGTCTGTGCATCCTGTTCTGGTTAATAAAAGATGTATAAAGGACAAATTTTAAAAGTTGCATCTGAGATGAAGTTAGATACACTGTTCTGGACTGTTTTCCAGAAATAGCTTTTTTAAGCTGAGTTCAGGTATGTCCACCAACTTCTGTTTGTGTCAGAATCATAACATTTAGAAAAGGAATTAATAGGAATGCATGGCTAAGGGTAGCTCTGGTGAAGTAGAAGTCAGAAAACAGAAGGGTGACTAATATCTGTGCAATGCCCAGTCCAAAGCTCCCAGCTGCTAAGAAAATCGTATTCTGCAAGGTAGCCAGAAATGCAGGGTAATGCAGGATTACTGTTTTGTAGATAGTGCTGAGGAGGAAAAGAAAATGTTTTCTAATCATTACAAGCAAAACTTTTCAATCTTCTAATAAATAATACCAGAAAAAGATAGAAAGGGGATTTTCTTTTTGGCTTTCGTACTTGTTCACTTCTAATTAATGGCATCTTAATTGGTCACTTTAGGAGAGCAGGAAGTCAGGCATCAAATCAGATTACATATCCAGCCTGGGATTAATTCCTCGGCAAGTCACAATAGACAGAGCAATGGGACAACACAAAGCAAATTGTCTGTCATACCTCACCCATCACAGTGGAAATTTTATTGTTTAGAGCTGCCAGTTTGTAAGCACCACATTCAGGATACATCTTCATTTTTTTTTAAATCCCAGTCCTAAAGGCCATCCAGCTGCAACAGCTATACTGACAGATGAGCTCTGTTTACATTCCTCCAGTGGAATAAGATAATACAAGAATGTAAAAAATTCAGTCAAATCTCCTGAAGAGAATTCCCTCCTCTACAAAACATCTGAATTCTGAGCAATGGGATTTTCCACAACTGGAGAGTGCCATTTTCCAATTTCCACACTTTCAAGCAATCTATTGGCTGGTCCTGCGCAACTATAAACACAGTGGTACGTTTTTTTCAAATGACATCGTTTTAGCCAGATACTTTGTTAATCTCCTATTCAGTTTCCTGGGCAGCAACTCTGAGGAATAATAGATGAGTTGGAAAACCATTTCAGTTTTGACATGAAAGACTTGTGATTTTTTTTGCAACTGAACTCAGAGAGTGAGTACAGTAGTTTTTTCACAGTACAGTGCCTTGTTTTAAAAAAATGACATTTTTCCATTTGCCCTCATCTCTTCAGCTTGCACTTCAAAAAAATGTTCATATTATTATACATTGTGTTGATATTCTTGTTGAAATCATAAGTGTTTGGAAACAGAGGAACAGCAAGAATGATACTCCAAATGAAAACACTTTATTTCAGTTTGTAATACATATTCAATACAAGCACTTATATATGTGGCATTTCTTTGTTTTTCATTGGTTTTCTCTTTTTTTTTTTTTTTTTAATGTGATAATATTAAAAGTTGGCAAAACAGAACAAGGATGAGCAGTTGTTTCTCGAGATTAATACATTATTACATAAGAGTCAAATCCTTCCCTTGCTGTTTTGACTTCAATGGAAGTTAGATCTAGCATTTGATGTACATCCTATACTCTGGGCAGAAGAGTGAAAAAATTGAAATGCATAATCCAAAAAATTTTAAGCACTGCCTATCCTACCTATATTCATCTCAGAGATTAATACCTACAAGCCTACACAAGAACAATTAAATCTAAATTCCTAAATAGAGACCATATGGCAGAGATTAAAAACATAATATGGGTCATGTCATCTCTAGTTTGCTGTTTCACATAGAGTCCAAGCAAGTACAGAACAAAAAGAAATCATTAGCAGAAGACATCTGCTGGCAGACACATGAGCTGATCTCAATCCAGCTTCTTCTGGACACGCAGACAAATTGGGACAGAGGAGAGGTGGGGAAGGGAAGGGTTACAGGCAAAGCACCAGAAAATGCATATAGCTACAAAACTTCCTGCCTCTCAGAGAAAAGCCTAGACCTGCCCCATCTCTTGATCCCTAGTGGCCTCACCAGAAGCTGACAGGCAAAAGACCACAGGAACAACTGCAGCATTTCAGTGGAAATTTCAGTTTCTAATGCTTTATTCATTTTTTTACAAGCAAGTCTGCCTTTAAAAAAGGATTTGAAAGTTACATAATAAATAGGTTTTCTATATTAGAAAGGAAGACAGAAATTATTCTGTTTAAGTACACATGTTGCTTTACAAGAAGCCAGTCTTCCAGACATTTTATCAAGACTGTCATCACATATCATGGCACTGCTTTGCATTTAAAGGAGGAAAGGAAGGTTTTGTTCTTTAAATCTAGGCCCTACCACAATCTAGGCATGACTTAGGTGAGAACCAGTTTCAACTTTCATTGCTAGGCCAGAGAGCTATAGCCAAGAATAAAAGATATGACATGCTGGGGAAGACAGATACTCCTTGAGCAAGTCAGAATTAATAAGGACTTCTTAAGAGAGCCCCTTTCCTGGGAATATGGATGAATGCTTTCAGGTTTTGGTGACAGCAAATTAAATCACACACATACATCAATAAGAGCTAAAATCACAAATCCTTAAAGTGAGAGAAGTCTACAGTGGAATGGGATACTCTATATGGTAAGCTCCTTTTCCTTTCTTCCACTTAGATTTTTTTAAATGTTCATTCAGATTTCTAGGTTGCTAGATTGTCTTTAAATGTCAGAGATCAGGCAAAGAACACAACCTACAGTTTGAGTATTCATTTTGCCTTTTCGCAGATAATAGCATCCAGGTAATCAAAGCCACACAGCATGGTTGTAAACTCCAGGCAGAACCAAACTTAGGAACAACAAGAATAGCAAAGAGTTAACATCAGCCAATAGCAAGGCATTGTTTCCTTTTTAGGAATAATTATTTTAACTAAAAATTCAAGCAAGTTCTATGAAAACATCTGTTCAAGGACCTCAGTATAAATTAAGTCATCTCAATATATACAAAGAATGAATAAAATTACTCCACAAATAAGCCAAATACTCTTTATAGGTTACAAATATTTAGTCAGTTCCATGCCAATTCTTAAACAAGGAGAACAGATCCAAGCTTGGAGAAATCACAAATATGTTCCTTAAAATATTGCTGTTAAAGAGAGGATTCAGGAACATTATGACTGAAAAGTTAGAGTTTATTGTTCAGTTTTAATTAGAATTTAGGCTGATGAAATGCATACAAATAAGCCACATGTAAACTAAAGGAGATAATCATAAGTCATGCATAACAGATTTGTATGACTATATTCTTCATGCCTCCAGTTTAATAAATTGCTGGTTATGTTCCACAGAGGTGAAGAGATTCTTCAAGGACACAGCAGAGGACAGTGTTTTGTCATAAAAATAATATTTTATTAATAACATAAATCATAAAAAACACCATTATTTTTATATCTGAAACAAGTTAGAAGAATGAATTATTCCTCCATTTCACCCCACAGGAAAGCATTAGATATAAGACATGTTGTGGTGGGCACTGTTACAATTTGTTACAAGCTAAATCAAGTTTAAAACCACTGTGTAGACAATAGCTCAGTTGTCTTAATATTAATCAGGCTTCTTCCTTTTAAAACAGTTCTCATTCTATTTTCTGTTTGTTTGTTCCTTTGCTATGATCATAAACACTCCAGTTGCAGTTCAGAACACTCAATTTAATAATGTTATGAACTATGAATGAAGAGGATGTTACACAAAACTTGTCAAATAGGAAGACTTGGTTGTCATAACAGGCATTGCCTACCACACACTTTTATTGTTTGCATCAAAAGGAATTGATTCTTTTTGGTTCTTTTTTTTCTTCTTCTTTCTTTTTTTTTTTTTTTTTTGCTGAATGGCAACATTCCTCAACACTTAGCACTGCATGATTTGTAAGAGTGAAATAGCACAACATAGGGATTGATGGAAGACTGACTGCCCAATCCAAGTTTCATTTTCATTTATTTTATCCTCAGCTGAAATGACCTAGTCACTATTTTCAGCTGTTTTGGCTGTTCTGTCAGCAGCTGATCTAGCAGAGAAAGAGCAGAACTGAGGAGCATGAGGAGACCAGACCCACTGCCTGCTCCACAGAAAGCACTTGCAAAGCCATATCTATATTTTAACCTTTTTCCTACCTTCTGATCAGCAGCTTTTTCTGCACAAATTGTTGGTATGTTCTCTTTCTTGAAGACATCTGCAGACTATATCCACGAGGTGCATTAGAGAGGCTTGGAAAACCACTACCCGTGAAGGAGCAGTTTAGGGACCAGCAGCAGAAGGTTTGGGAACATGCTCCCCTAGAAAGGGGCAATGCCCTTCTGGCCCTCTACCCTCTGCCTG
Source organism: Corvus hawaiiensis (assembly GCF_020740725.1). Lineage (NCBI taxonomy): Eukaryota > Metazoa > Chordata > Aves > Passeriformes > Corvidae > Corvus > Corvus hawaiiensis. The sequence goes on from NC_063216.1 coordinate 49,107,176, forward strand.
CATGGGCCTGTCAGCTCCCTTTATGACAAGACCAGTACTTGTGGTGAACCAGACCTGACCTGGCAGAAGGAAAACTCAGGACACATAACTATGATCAGTATAGAAAAGATGAAAATGAGTCCAAACATAGTGCAAGGAGGGAACACAGGACCATGTCTCCCAGCAGACACAGCCTTGATTCAGCCTTAAACCTCACCCATGTGTGAAATAGGCCAAGAATGTGTCTGGGATGTAACCATGAGTAGGAAAGTGCACAGGCTTGGCTGGGATGCAGAAGTCATTTTGCCATGTGCCTCCACAAAGAGGTCACAGAAACTAAGTGGCCCCAGCTGATAGACTCCATCAGCCTGGCCAAGCCCAGGGTGGGGAAAGTGGCCAGGCGACAGCCAGTGAGCCGCCAGCACTGTCCACATTCGCCAGTGTAAGGGGGCAGTTGATCTGGTCAGAGTTTAAGTTATTTATACCAGCAAAGGGTTTGTCCTGTCACTGCTGTATTTTATAACCAGCTATGCCTCCTCCGTTGGCCAGCAATGTCTCGCGCAGCATTGGACTGGCACTGCTCCCAAATAACTCGACTCCAGTTCCACATTCCTCACCTCCACGTTCACGCTGCCCAGCGGTTTATCTTACAGATTCCCTGGCCTCAAGAGGCTGCTATCATGTTCCTCCACCCTGACCGCAGCCCTGCCTCCCTGTCCCTTCTCAATAGGTCCTTTGTTGGCTGCCACGTGGGGGTCAGTGGTGGCACCTGGGAGCACCTCTTGCCTCCCAAGGCTCTCCTCTGAGAGCTACCAGTGACACACTGTGTGGCTGCTCCAGTCACACATTGGATGGGACTGGTGTGTATTTCTGATCCACACAGGGCCCTCAGCAATAGGAGAAGCAAAATGCAAGACACTGCACACAGCCAGCAAAGCAAAGCACCTCCTTATTTCTTCACTTATGGTATGTTTTCACTGCAGTCTTGCATATTCCCAGAAGGAAATTAATCCTTCAGAAAAATGTATTTCATTCCTTCAGGATGATCTGGCTGGAGGAGAATTCCTTTAATCCCGCTTCTGTAAAAAAATATACCATTTTCATTGATCTCACAAAACTGCAAATCCAAGATTACATTGAATTATTCATGTAAAATTGTTTACCATGATCAAATTATTTGACAGGCTCAATGTGAAAGTGACAGTTATTAAGACCTTTCCCAGTCATATCCTGATTACAGGGCAGGTAAATGAGAAAGGCAGCTCTGTCAACGGGTGTTTCCAAAAGATGACACTTTCTATCCATCAGGTACTGTAATGAAGCCCTAATCCTTCATTAGTGTTACTGCAGGCTCCCAGGATGTGAATCAGTAACAGGAGCCCTGGGTTGATCTGGGCCCAAATTCTGAGCTGCCCCCAGTTCTGGAGACAATAGAGAGAACTTTGCTTTTATGGAGCACACAGCTTGCTCTTGTCCCTCATTCAAAACGCCCGGTGATGGTGCAGAGCCACCTGGTTCTCTAATTACTGCTTGTAATTGCGGGTCACACATCAGGGGACAGATCTATGGAGGACTGAAAGCAACAACTGAGTACAATAGGGTTGAGTCCATCATGAATAGAGGCCTAATAGGTAAATATTTGTGTACCTGTACCTTTCTTAAGGGCTGTATTCAGTTTGCTCTTCAAAGAGTGTGTTGAAAGATTGCCGCCTACCCTCTATTTATTCCCATTAGAGGCTACCATTACCCCTTTGGGCCAGAGTCCTTAGCTAGTGTTCAGATTGTTTTTCTTGAGGAAACTGAAGATTGAATTGTGTACAAACAAGGTAGCAATCCTGTTTATTTACTGAAAATTAGCATTAAATTGTATTTCTCTTAATACAATCATCAAACAGCAAGAAGGAATTTCTTTGCTCTTTATTCCAAGCCTTTTATTCACCAGCCAGCACTTCACCCAAAAAGCATGACCTTTTTCCTTGTTATTTTTTTTCCCCCTTCTAGGGCCTCATTACTGTAGCTCATTTGACCATTCTTGGCTTTCTCCAATGGTGTCTGCCTCCCTTTGTGGTATCCCAGCTGCACTGCCCACACAAAATTTTATCCAGCTCACACCCAGACATACCCTCTTCCTTGCTTTTATCCTCTTCTGAAACCCTTGCAGTGATCCATCATATCTCTCAGATGGCCTTGAATGGATTGTGCCATGGCCATCAGCCTCTATCTTTTCAGGATTTTTACATTTGTTCTAAGGCAAAGGTGGCTTTTACAATCATCAGCTTCCAGGAGAATTCAGACAGCTTCCTCCCCAATGATACATTCACTTCCACAAGAACTCTGGAGTATGTCACTGAGAGGAGCTCCTACCTGTGCCTGCACATGCTGTGTGACGGTCACACCAAATGAGGGGTGGCTTTGGCCAGTTGAAGCCAAGGACAGTAAGACTCCTAGTTTCTGGGCACTGCTTCATCTTCCCTCCTGCTACAAGTGAAAAAGAGAAGCCTGGACCACTTGCAGAACATTTTCCTGTCACTGCAACACCGTGGAGGAAGGGAACCCAGGTACTTCAGTCCCTTGGCTTCCCAAGGATCCCATAACTGGAATAGCTTCACTGTGGCATCACCAGTCAGCTATTGATATCTGACTTCTTACTTTAAAATACTGATACAGATTTTTTACTTTAAAACTGCTCCAAGACTGTAAATATTGTATTATCAAGAAAATAAGGGATAAGAAACCAAATTCATTTTAGAACAGCTTGACTATATTTCAAATTCAAATTGCATTCAGTTTAGTCACAGATTTTTACTGTCAGTAGGAAAGTCTGAGATGAGAGTTAATGCTGGTTTTCCTGTATCCTGAAGAGAGACCTCCCCTCAATTTCAGTCCTCAGCTTACCAATAAACTACCATTTTTGTGAAGCCTGCACAAACCCCTCCTCTGAGTAGAATCAAAATGACACATTTTTATTGATAGAAGGGAAAGAAAAATTAAAGAGAAACATCAGATTCTCAATACAAAACTAGATCTCTACATCAACTTGTTAATTATCCTCAAGTACTGCCACCAAAAAATATGTTACAGGGGAAAAAAATATATACAACAGTGATGTAAGAGTCCTGCTTTCCACTGAAGTTATCGTAAGCATGGAGAACTGTAGATTACTTCACAGCCTGAGGTTTTTTCCTGCACTCATTACTACTGTCTCTCAAGATACTGCTACATGTCTGTTGCCTACCTGAAACTTCACATGAATTGCTGAATCTTGCTATCCATTATTTTCTAAAATGCAGAGTGGCAATGAACTGCACTCTCTAATAAAAGAAAAAGTTGCTGCTTGATTATCCATCCTGAACTCAGCTACCTGGAAACCATTTAACTTATAATAACTTATGATTAAAGGAACTACAAATATTTCTGCTCACCCTCTCTCAACATATTGCTCCTTTTAGGGCAACATACAGGCAGAGTTCCATTAATTAAAGCTATTCCTCCACAGATATATTTCACTTCTGTATTTGTTTCATTTCACACTTTGTTTTGTGCTTTCTCAGGCTGTAGTACATCTGTTCAGACCCCAAACCATGCAGTGTGGGAAGTATACCTAATGAAGGCAGGATTCCAGGGATATTCTGAGAAATGTGAAACAAAGCACAGTACCTTGGTAGTTTCTGTTATTGTTTGGACTTGATTTGAAAATGAAGTTGACAATCTTTTGATCATATATACTGTAAAATATTATTACACAGCCATAAATACTACTTCCTGCCTTAAGAAAAATTATGGGCTATTTTCCAGACGCATTGTAGCATAATGGGCATGGCATCAAAAGACAAGATCAATGAGTACAGAAAAAACATGTTGGTTTTTTTTAATAAGTTAAATAACTTGACAAGTTTGAATGGGAATGTGAACACATCTAAGGTAAGATTTTAATACAGAAATGGCCAACACACTGTACAGGAATTTGTTCCTTTAACAGATGCACTATCAAATATGTGAAATATCCAAATTTTGACAGAAAAGAATGGACTAAATCCTCATCTCAGTTACTGACTGGCTTCAGTTCTCATGGGATGGAATTTGGTGTGGTGAATTTAACAGGAAACAATAGACCAAGCAGTCTCATTGCCTGTAAAAATTAAACACTATTTTCATAACTTGGGAGTTATGTAAGGAATATCTCAGAGGCACAGTTGTAAGAGCTCCACACTCTGCAAGCACACTTTGAAGGATAAGGCCAAATGATAATTGCCTCCAGAACTTGGGAAGTATACAGATCTCAAATAATTACAATCCCCAGAGCATGATAATCCCCAACTGCATGAGCAGTTTGGAAGTGGTTTAATGCACTTTTGGAGAGAAGATGTGGGGGCAGAGGGAGCAGGGAAGGGAGGAGGCCTGTGCACAGCCAAGTTTAATCATTCTTGCTCTATGTGCACATGCTTGTCCTTAAGTAGTTAAGCACCTTGTTCCCTTGAAAGTCCCTAAGAGTAGAAGTAGGCCACATATACCCATACCACTCACATGAACAAGATTAAATACACCCCAGCATTTTTAGGAGTAGAAATTGAGTTGCAACCTCACTGGATTAGCTGCTTTTCCGTCAGTAAAAATATGTACACTTTGGTCATGCAGGACAGTGAAAATTGCATACACACCCTTCTATGTGTACTTTGGCTGAAGGAGATCTCAGCCCAGAGTGCTGTATCCTATTTATAACTAGCTCCTTTTAAATTTAATAAAATACACATATTTGAAAAAAATTATGAAAACATTCATCCAGCTGAGAGAGGAGCTCACCACCCATGGCTGGTGAGGACTGAGAACAGGATACAGATAGAAAAATTCTTAACAGCCCAGTCTTCATCTTTGTCTTTCTTGTTAATTCTTCCCAGACCATTGACACACCAGGCCTGTGGCTTTTGGGCCACCTGTGTTCTACTTCATGTTTCCCCTAGGTTCAGAGCTAACTTGCTCATGACTGTAAAGTGATAGTGGAAGAAAACTATGAAGTCAGATTTTGACGAAGAATTTGAAGAATGGAAGCAGAAATCAGAACTGACTGGAAGCGAGCTGTAGGAAGTGGAGAGAAACACAACAGCAAAGAGAAGATTTCTGTCTGCAAGCCCTGTGTCCCAAGAGAGACAGATTTGTAGTGCAAGGGAGTCACTGCTCAAGGTTCCAACAGGCACACGATGTGCAACTCTAGATTTCCTTCAGAAGAGCTCTAGCCTGACCCTGTGCACCATTAGGTGTGCTCCTGGAGAACACTGACAGGATTAGCTTCATGCAAAAGAAATTCAGTCAAGCTGTGTACTCCAAGACTTGCAGCTCAATTCAAGGACAGCCACTAGTGATGATGGGAATGTTTTCTACAAAAAAGCATTTCTGATCCAAGCTTGCTCGACATGCCCTGGGAAACATGACATTACAGAGGCAGGGCAACCAGACAAAAAGAGCTTTCCTGGAATTTTGAGCAGGGAATAGGTCTTTGAAATCCATGTGGGTGTAAATTAGGAACTCACGCAGACCATGTCATCAGCTCATGGCCCTGTTACCCCATGTCCCACAACTAGGTATGCAGGCCATGATCTCAGTATTCCTATACCCCCATACTCTCTGGATGTGAAGGAACTTTTGAAGTTGGCCTAGTACATACGGTTTTGCTTCTGTCTCACAGACCTCATATCAGAGCTCCTAAGATGCACTTAAAACCCAAATAGAGGTGCTAGCCTTCAGTGCAGGGACTACATAAGCCTCTAGGATTGAGTCTTAGCACTGGACAGCATTTCCATATATTCTTATACAGAAATACCCTTTTAGCTTAAAATAAAATCACTGAGCTGATTCTGTGTGTCATCATTTAAGGTAATGCAAGAAGCCTCTTGAGATACTTCCTGGAGAAGTAGTCCATCTTCTTATATTGCTCTCTGCAGGGCTGGCACCACAGTAAAATCAAGTTTTGGTGAAATGTTTCACCCATCTTTTTAAACACATGCTTTCTCAGCTCTGATTTCAGAGAGAGAAGCCTGCTATTTCCAAGGCTTGCTCTACTGTGGCCATTCAACACGTGCTGAGGAGGTGGAGTCAGGGTCCATGGCAGCAACAGAGCACCATTGCTGGATTCCTGTAAGACCAAGGGTACCTGGAACTATCAGACTGTAAGGAGGGAGATGAAAAATGGAAGATAAGCCTTCTGCTTCCTCCTGTGTTCATGCTGTGATTAATTTTGAAAGTATGACCAGTGAATATAGGCTGTCTTTTCAGGCCATCATCAAGGCCACACTCATGGCCTGTGGAAGAGTAAAGCCCCAGCACAGGAGCAGCCAGAGTGCCTGCTGGGGCATGCAGGACCCTATGTGTCTGCCAGGCTCAAATGAAAATGGCAACAGCTTAAGTCCTTCGGGCCACTTTTAAAGAGCAAGGTAATATCTAATTAAAATAATTAAGCTTTGGGAGTAAATTACTACATAATAATTCATTTCCTGCAAGAAATGTAGCCTCTGATCCTCTTTCTCATTTAATTCATTTGCCTATCTGCTTTTCTGCCTGTGCTTGGCAACAGAGGTCAATCCTTGACTCCACTGTATCAATGGGCATTTGCCACTGGCTTTCAGTGAACTTGTGTTCTTCCTGTCTTTATCAATGGAAAGAAAGCATAAAGACTTAAGTAACAGATAAAGATATTAATTAGTCATAAAGCTAGACTATTTACTAATGCAAATAAGCTGTTGTTCTGAAAATACAAATCCATCCAGAATTATTCAGAGATGGTTTCTGAGAAAGCAGACTCCATCAATACCAATGGGCAGAGGTGCAGAAATTTGGTTCCTATTTATGATGACAAGTTTGAAACATAACACAAGCTGCAACATGCAAACAGGCAAGTGCAGCCCAGAGTATTATATCAGAGTGCTTGTCCCACATGCAAAGTGGCAGTCAGTTATCATCCTTCAGTGTCAAGCCATGAAGTGTCTAAGGTGTGGCTCTTCCTGAATTTCAGAACATGAACAGAATAGTGACCATATGTAGTGGCATGATCCTCCTTGGCTACCAAACACCACCCTGTTCCAAAGCACATGACTTTTTCCCCCCAACCTGCAGGCTCATTCATCACCATATCATTCAAGTTTCATGCTGCTATAACTCTGTTAGCACCAGGTCCATAGAAACTCCGATCGCCTGCTGATACCAGAAGAAAGCACACATTTTTCCAGTAACATAAAACCAAGTTTTGTTCTGTAGTTGTTTCCAAACAAGCTGTTCTACTAAATTCAAGTGCATGACAGCTCTGTAAATTAAGGGCCACCTGGCAGCAGAGTCCTAGAAAAGTTAAATGAAATATAGTATTGAAAGTCAAGACTTGTTTACATAAAGCAGCTTTATTTTCATCCCTTCCTTCTACATTATTTAACTCTTGATTTTTTGATGTACTTGTATTTCTTGTACATTTCTTTTGCAAACACCATAACAGGGAATGAAGGCAAAAAAAAAGAAAAAGAAAGTAAATTTCTTTATTAGATTCTTTGTTTAATATTCTAATCCAGGATATTCTTCTACCACACTCAAGAGGAATACCCATTAATTTTAAAATCAAGAAGAGTTGTCTTGTGGGGTTGCATTTAGCCATTTCAGCTGAAAGCAACAAATGAACAGCTAAAAACAGCTGAATCCAGTCGAATGTAAATAAGAGATCCTTGCCAAATCTTTCCTGGTTACAAAATGCTCTACCAATTTTAAAGATTCCATTGCGATACCTTTGTACTTTATTTATAAGGCTTTCAGTAAGCCACTCCCTTTCCATATTTGTTTGAGCTTATGCCCATATTCCCATGATTAGTGCAGAACAAATCTAGGTGAAAGGTTGATCCTGTTTCACACCAACATTCATCTGAATTTTTCTCCTTTTCCTGAAGATATATTTTTAAATCAGCAGTTGAAATCTTAGAAGAACTCAGGCAAAATATTTGAAGTTCTGTTGAAGTTTTTATTTCTTCAGAAAAAAGGCACCTTTCACAAAGCACTTTAACTGCACACTGTATCTCAAAGACCTTATTCTAAGGAGCTTTTGTGAAGTTTCCAAATGAAGAAAAACTTTTCTTGCTTTTCTCATCTCTCCAGTGGACTGAAAATTCTTTGAATCAGAGTAAAGAGACCAACTATTTGGCTATCTTTTCGCTCCATCAGTGATATCTATGCAGCACTGGATGCACTCCCAAAGTCCTGCCTGAACATATTCCAGGCTGAGCTGTGCAGGACTTAGGAGGGGTTCTCTGAATGCTGTCTCTCCTCTGCACCTTCGCTGGGAAAGCACAAATGCGTTCCCAGGGTGTTACACAACTTTGCCGCAGGTAAAGCATGAGATACGGAGTGGGAATGGTAATTAGAAAAAATTCGAAACTGAGTGACCTTCCCTCAGCACTAACATGCCACATAGTACTAGTTCTGTCCTGACATGTGAGGCACTTCTCTTCTGTATCTAAGCCAGGAATCACTTTACATTTCATGAATCTACATGCAATGTGAGTCAGATATAAACAGAATTGCCCAACCCTTTAAAAAATTCCATTACGTTTACTCTTCCTGCCAATTCAAGCGAAAGTTTTGGGCCGAGCAGGTGGCCTACAACTCACTAACCTTTTTCCTCTGGCATGAGAGGCTGGGATGAGACAGTGGGGATCACTATCCACATGCAGATATCTCCAGCCACATTTGCTCAGCCCAGTCCTGCTGAGAGCCCTTTTCAGGTCTCCGACACACTCCAGCCTCTAGTTGGCATGGGCCTTTTCAGGTGCCAGTCTCACTGAGACTCACCAAGGAAGCGTTTCAGGTGTCTCTTTGTTTCTTGCTACAGAGCTTCTTGCTACAGCTACAGAGCTCATGAGCTTCCCTTGCTGGATTACCCTGCTCCAACACATACCCATCTAGAGCTGCGTGGCTTAAAAAATGAGCAAATCCCTATAATGATGAAATAGACTTTCTTTTTTTCTTTCTCTTTTGTTTTCTTTTTTTTTTCCAAATCTCATAATATTTCCTGCCCACCCTAGACCTCCACTGAAATGGAATGATTAGCATCTCCTCTTTTACTACAAAAAAAGAAGCTGTGGGTGATTTACAGATACAGCCTTGCAGATATCTCACAGGTTCACACACAAATGGAAAGAAAACAAGAATGTTTTTTTTGCGAAAACACAGGATGAAAACATTGTTTTCAAGTCCTTGATGCTGAAAAGTGAAAGAGGCATATATTCACTTGCCCTGTCCTGCACAAGCCGCTAGCACAAAGGATAACCATGGGTTTCTAACCAGGAGGTGAGAGAAGGCTGGCTGATATATACCAGAGAGATGAATTTAAAGAAGGAAGGTCAGAAAAATTAAACTAAAAAAAAAAAATTAAATTAAAAATTAAATGTGCTTAGAAAAAATAGGCTTATAGGGTTAGAAAAATACAGCTCTGCCCTCCACCTAGTTCCCTCCTGAAGTACTTGCTTGCTTGCTTGCTGGCTGGTTACTGCCCTCCTCCCCCACTACAAAACATAACAAAAAAAATCTTTATCTCCAGCCTCACTTCAGTGACTCACACCAAAAACATACCCTTTTACTTCCCTGAACTTCTGAGGAATTTAGAAGTGCAATCCTCAAAGCCCCAAGGGAAGTTTGGCATTTCATAATAGCCCAGGAGCCCCACCTGAGGTATGAAGAATGCTTTGAAAACATGCCTGTGATTAATTAATTAACATATTGGCACATAACTAAACCCTCCACCTAATGTTTAGGCTCAGAGCTGCCTGTGCCTGTCACAGACACTGTGTGGACTGATGCCATTATCTTGTAAAGAATAATGCATTTTACGTCTAAGTAAACATAACAATGTAACATAGATACAGCAGCTTGAATTAAGGATTAATTACAGTGATTCGTAGTGCTTAAAGAGTAGGCAGTTTACAAAGCAAGGAAGCAATTACTTTTAAAGACAGGGTTTTTTTGCTTCAACATTTCTAAGTGGTTGCATCATTCTTACTCCTGACAACAAAGGCAAGATCAGCACAACCAAAAACAGCCTCACCTGTGAGAGTCTCAGCTCAGCCCTTAATATCTATCTGTTCTCCCAAGAGCAGTGAAGGCTTGATTTCCCCACGTAAGCCTGGAGCCCTCCATGCTCAGTTCCCTGAGTAGGTGGGTAATGGTTGGTGGCCTACTAGGGTGAAGTGCCCAGTGGGCACCAAAGGCAGGGAGCAGAGAGGTGATGGATAGTTATCCCAGCAGCCTTATGCACCATCCGGCTTTGTGGATGACATGATTCAGGTAGTCCTGAGGTTTAGGCCCTGTGCTTTCTTTCCTATCAGCTGAGGAGCTCAGCTGCATCGTTTAATTTGTAGAAAAAGATGTTTGCTTAAAAAGGGGGAGTTATATTAAGCCTTCCTTGAAGTGTCAACTAAATTACTCGGTTAACCAGTGTTGGGGTCCCTCCCCTGCCGTGTAGCCCTGGGAGAGGGGCCCTGAGGGCACAGACACGGGGCTTCCCTGTCCCTGCTCAGCCTCGTTCCCATTGGTTGGTTTGTGTTCCCTGCGCGGGCAGAAGGACCCTTGGTCCCGTGACTGGAACAGTTCCTCAGCAGAGCTCCGGCCATGCGGCTGGAGAAATAAACATCTCTGAAACAGCTAGCAAGAATCTGTCTGTCCGTATATATTTCCTTTCCACGGGACTCCTGGTTTGATATATGCGTGTTGCAGGATCCCCACTGCAACAAATGGTGGAGATTTGTGAGCAGAACGATCCCCGATCCCTAAGCGACTGATTTGTGTGAGTAAACCCTGGAAACTTTGGATTCCTCTTCTTGGTTTTGCTTTGCTATTCCATATCTAAACTATGGAGGAACCGTGGGAAGACTCTTGGCTCTCAGAGCCGCATATGGACATTTATCTTAAACTTAAAATGATTCTTGAACAACGATTTGTAAATTTTAGCTTGATTCAAGCTCAAAAAGAACTGAAACACTTCCTGGCATGGTTGTTTAAGAACTTTTTCTATGTTTCTTGGGATTTAATTATTACCAAGGGCTTTTGGAAAACCGTTTGGACACAGTTAATACTGGAGTCAAAATATATGCCGATGGAAGAATATTTTCGTGAATATTATTTAGTTACCGAGACTGTTGAGCAATGTCAGCTGTGTCCTGGCGAAGGGAAGCCTGGCGCAGGGACCGTGCGGCCCAGGCCACGTGCACCGAGCGCTCTGAGAGCAGCAGCGAGGCAGTTCCCGCGCGCGGGCGGAGCCACGCGAGCCGCAGTGTCGGTGGTGGAGCGAGGCGCGGCGGGACCCGGCGGTGCCCGAATGGCCCCGTGCAGCGCGTGGTGGAGCGAGCCCCGGGAACGCCTGACCGAGAGGGGCGGTGCGCGGGCGGCGGCTGGAGGCGATGGCGGTGGAACGGAGCCGCGCCCAGCCGAGACGCGCACTGGAGCAGGGCGCGGGGGGGTCATCGCTCGGGGGCCCGGCCGAGACGTGGGTGCAGCGCCCGGCAGCGGCAGCGAAGCTGCGACCAGAGGAGGCGACGCACGGAGAACTGAGCGGCGTGGCCCGGCCCGGCCCGCGCAGCCCCGAACGCGACCCCGGGAAGAGCGCGCAGGCACCAGCAGCCCCGACAATTCCAACACGGGAGCGACCGAAGGAGAGAGCAAAGACGCAGCGAGACAGAAAACAGCAGCCACTCGGAAAAAGGAAAAAATCATAGTAACTAAGATCTTAGGGATAGTAAAATGGTATAATGTTAAGCAAAATTATGGTTTTATAACAAGGTGTGACAACCAGCAAGACATATTCGTGCATAGAACTGCTATTAAAAAGAATAACCCTGAAAAATGCATCCCAAGCTTGGGAGATGGAGAGGTGGTGGAATTTAATATTGTACTAGGGAGAAAAGGGTTACAAGCATCGCAGGTCACTGGGCCTGATGGTGTTCCTGTAAAAGGCAGTATATATGCAAAAAATCGTAGTCATGTTAGACAGTATCTCCATTGTAAGTCCCCCCTACAGTTTCCCTTTCCTAATCCCACCTTTCCCTTTTACCCTATGTCCTATTACCCCCAGTGTATTCCCAATCCGTTTTTTCACCCATGGTTTCCCTCACAAAACCATGCTTTTGCCAATTGTTTCCCCAAAAATCCCTTTCCAATGCCGAGTGGGGGATGAAAAGGGGGAGGGAAGAAGTTAAACCCTCTCCTGCCTCAGTTTCCCCACAAAGCATGCTCAGAGAATTCTGTCTCCCTTCTGTCAGCCCTAAGATGTTCCAGAGAATCTGTTTGGACATTTAAAGACTCAGGAGGGTGGCTTGTTTTGTTTTGAAACTGTTCTTGTTATGTTTATCCAGTTGTTTTCATTCTCCTTTTATTAAAATAAAACGGGTGAGGTGTTGGGGTCCCTCCCCCGCCGTGTAGCCCTGGGAGAGGGGCCCTGAGGGCACAGACACGGGGTTTCCCTGCCCCTGCTCAGCCTCGTTCCCATTGGTTGGTTTGTGTTCCCTGCGCGGGCAGAAGGACCCTTGGTCCCGTGACTGGAGCAGTTCCTGGGCAGAGCCCCGGCCGTGCGGCTGGAGAAATAAACATCTCTGAAACAGCTATCAAGAATCTGTCTGTCCGTATATATATTTCCTTTCCACGGGACTCCTGGTTTGATATATGCGTGTTGCAGTATCCCCACTACAACAAACCAGGGTATTTTTGAATATTTCTGGTTGTTTTGGTAAGCATAAAACCCACATAACTATAGCAAAATGCAATCAAAATACTTAAACACAAATCCTCTTTCCTCCCTTTCAGCTACTTTCCTCCCTTTCAACTTCTTTGTTGCATATGGGAGGGTCTTAGGCAAGTACAAAATCAAAGGAAAGAGTTTTGCATTTAGCCCTGAGAGTAAGGAGGTTCATGCCATCCGTACATCTCTGGAAACACATTTCGCCATGCAGCTATAACTGTTTCCTTTGCTTGTGGCTTCCCCATGTTGGCTGATGACTTTATTATTGCCAACAGGACTGATAGCAGAGGAGCACTTCATCGAAGGCAGTGCTGACACAACTGCTACTAGGTATCCAAGTGGGATTTCAGGGTTATTTTCCACCAGCTTGGAAAGGCAGTGTCAGTCAGCAATAGGTGGTTGTGACTGCTATTAGGGTCTGTCACCTCCAAGTCCTTGAAAAGGAATTCATGCAGGGTTGAGACCAGTTGTCCCTTTTCTTTATTTTCTAATTTGTGTACTGGTCTTTTCTTTGGTTTGATTGTAGACAACAAACCTCCTGAAAGACAAGGAAGCCCTAAAAAGTCAGAGGTGGTTTGTGAATGTTCCATGAATCAGTGGAAAGCTCATTTGTATTTAGTCTTCTAGGTTAAATCATGGAAGAAAGTAGTAAGAAGCACAGGATTCCCTTTTGGAAATGGTGTGAAATCTAGATCTTGCAATCACATCCATCAGAGGCGGTTGCTCTTCTAGTGATGAGTGAGATGCAAGACGAACATCAAAACTGGATTAGTGCTCACAAATAAAACCATGAGATAAAAAATTCTGATGGAAAACAAGCAAGTGGGATTCTGTTTAGGAAAAAAAAATACATACAGGAAATAACTACTAAATCCTTTGAGAAAGCGCAGCCTTACTAGAAAAGACTGAGTTGATACTGAGCGTCACAATGTTTATAAGCCTAAAAACTTACAGTTCTGCGCTGTTGGTACAGAACTAGGATATGCTGATATTTCTTGGATATCTGGAGATATCCGAGATCTGTATACCTCAATACCAGAATGACAGCCGTAAATTGGAAGGAATTCAGCAAAGTGCAACAGTGGAGATAAAAAAGTCTAATGTAAGTTGAAAGAGGAAAGCTTGAGGGTAAAAGAAAAAAACCTGGTAAGTCTTACAAAAGATTCAAAAAGTGTGACCAGCAATGAATTAAACTGTTTAGATTGCTATGCTAAGAAGAAAGAAAAGTGGAAGTATGAATATTAATCCATCCTGCTCATTGTATTACTAAAGAAATACAGGCATTGTGTACTCAGCAGTCTCATCTGGAGGTGGAAATTAGGAGCCTGGTTTCTTTCAAATCCATTGTTGCTGTGTCTGTTCTCCGCTTTTTTTACACACTAGTGTAATTTTTTTCTCTAGAATAACATCACATAATATGCTGAATTGCTTCCCCAAAAGATTTTGCTCTCTCCCTAGATATACATGTAAAGTAGCCAAGAAACAAGAGGGGAATTTTTTTCTGCTGATTAAGCATCTGTCATTTCCACTTTTCTCACTTCTCCACAGTTTTCCAAACTGTGTATTCTAGGAATTACTATGTTTTCTCCCAGCAACAAAAGCATTACAACCACAGCCAATATCATGGGTGCTGAAGACACAGGCATGTCTTACATAAGTGAGTCTTGACCCAAGGATTCATTGTGGACTATGAGAATAGTCCCACACCACTGCAGGTGGTCAAGTTTTGCTCATGATTACCTGACTGTTGTTAGACTTGAAGGTGCATTTGTAACCAGAGCCCTATTACCTTGACAGGGTCATAATTCACAGGCTAATCAAAAATAGCTGATGACAGCATTTGTTGCTCAAGGGAAGGAAATAGCCTTTGAAGGCCATTTCCACCCATCAGATTTCATTACATAACACTGAAATACGTTTTTCTGGGCACCTGGATATTTCACATCCTGCACCTTTCTAAAGCACAAACTTCATTCTTTCACAAAGGGACGATGAGTGAGAAAAAGATATCTGGTAAAAATTCCAGAATCTGCTTTTCTCATCCTCCCTTAAAGTTTTCCCAGTCAATGTTATAGCTAGAGTCAACAAGACTCAGCTGACTCAAAATATCTAGAATGACTGTATATTTATTACACTCTGCACCGCTTTTTTTTTATTCTCACTGCATGGTACGAAACAGTGGGATTTCAGTAAGAATCACCTGCAAGAATGTTACATTTACCGTTTAAGATTCTTAGTTAGTTTTGAAAAAGTTAAAGGAAAAATTTGAAGATAATTAATAAGCATGGTTATGTGAGATCTATAACACTCACACCATCCTAACAAGTTCTATAAACTGTTTATATATTTGTATAGAAATCTAGTCATAAGGGATCATTGAAACACAAACTCAGTAGCACTGTATGTTACCAAACTCCTTCTTGGAAAAAATTACTTACTTATATAAAGATCAGTTTTCATTTTTGTCAAATATTTGGATAACAAAGGCAGTGAGAAATTCCAGTCTCAATTACTCTTCTTCCATTCAGCTTCCCTTGACAAAAGTTAACCTAATATACTACCTGTTATTTACAGTTTAAATCCTCCATAAACTTGCTTTATGAAATTTTGTGGTTCTTAGTTGAGAAAAATTACTTTTGAAACCAAGAAGAATGCTGACATATCAGATTTGCAAACTGCAGTTCTACACAGTTATATGCAGTATAGTTTTTTGTTGTTTATGAAAACAGCAGTACAAATAGTCCAAAATCTAAATTAGGAGCCTTGATTTAGAAAAAAAAATGTGTCCCAAAAGAGGCAGACTTGCTTATTATTTTTAACCTCTCAGATTGTTGTATAACTTCAGCTGTGGATGCCAACACATCTTCTCAGTTGTTTGGTGGCTGTAGTGGGTGTGGGTTTGGTGGTCTCTGCTGGACAGACAGCCACAGCCAGGAACTGCCCCTGCAGTTGGCCATGATTTGTGCATTTTTTCAGCAGCAGCAAGGCCATCTACAAAGTCACTCCATTCTGTCCTGAGTGCATGCTAGTGACCCTTTCACTGGCTCTGCCCAGGCTCGATTTCTCCCATGGCAAAATTCACTGGAGGCTATGGGAAAGCTTGCACTGATTTCACACCTTATGACTGTGTCACACCCCAGCTGCAGAGACTAAAATTATCAACCTTATGTTTTCCATTGCATCATCAGCAATTAAAAAGGAAAGAAAGATATTATATTAAGGGCCATATGAACAAAACTCCAGATGGGGTTTGACCCTGTGGAGGCATGCTCCTCAGCATCCCATCCTTCTAGCGTTACAGGGACACTCTGCACTTTGAGGCTGAGAATATTTTGGCTGTATAAAAAGCCAGATTTATATGCAGCCAGCATTAATAGGATTGCCCTGTTGAGCTGTCCATGTCTTACCAGTATTAATGGAGTAGTATTAATCTCTTACTGTGGGCTGTTAACCCCATAGCAAGGAAACCCAGCTATGGTGATACTCCACACACACCAAGGCAGGTAATACACTGCTCAGATGGGATTCTGTTCCATCCAATAATCTGACCTTTGTAAAAGAGAAAGAGCCCATTAGGAATTAATGTACTGCACATAGAAATGTCTGCTTGCATTCCTCTTTCACAGACGTGTTTGGCGCCTGGGGTATTAACTTTCAGACTTTGTTTCTTTTTACTGCATATTCGTCTGCGTACTGTTGCCTAGAAATGGGGTGCAGTAGAAAAACAAGCTGTGTTGCCTTTGCCCTTTCCCATTTCTCTTGGATGCAAAGGTCATTTGTTCATAAAATCATAAGTCACCTTCATAATTTCTTATATGAGGCACCATAATCTAATGAGAGTTTACCTTCAATTTTGGTCAGAACTATAACTCATATTAAGTTTCTATTTATAAGTAACAGGAGATTTTTTAATACTGCAGTAGCAATAAAACAAACAGCATTGTAATGAAGTGTGTCCGGAAAATGAGATGAAAATAATAAATGCTTAGACAAAAAATAAAACCAAATTATTGTTTAATAAATATACAATTGCTTCCAAAAATGTTACATCCTTATCTGGTTCAGAGGTATATTATAGCTATTTCGATTAGGCATCTTGCATAAATTAAAAACAACTTTCATTTTGCAGACACAAAAATGTAAAATATTTTCAGCAGGATCTTAGTCACAAACCATCCAAAAGATAGTTTTGACCATAATGCAAAGAAATCAGTCTGACCAATGAACCATACAGTTTATGTACTGAAAACTACTCATAAAAAAGAAATTACTAAATTTCTTCAGAACTAATGTATCTCTCACTTCATATATGAACACAGCTTTAAATTCAATCCAATTTTTTTTTTTTAATATAGCTGAGAGTATGTTTTGATTCTACATCTTTCTTTGTGTTCCAGTGCATTTTTGGTAGTTATACTCCTTTATCACTATTTTGCAAGAATAACCATGCAGGTTTCTATTTTGACACTAGCCAGTTACAGTGCTCAAGGTAGACATTAACAATTACATAACTTGGAAAAAAAAAGAAATATCTATATATACAATGTTTGAAAAACAGTAACTACCAACCACTAGTACCTATGCATAATGCATATCATATTCATGTGTATAAAGCATCGTCTTTCAATATTAAGCTAAAAATTATTTCAATAGCATGATGTAAGTGGGAAGTTGAAAAGAACATTCATGTGAATACACTGCAGAAAAGAGTAAATGGCTGAAGAATACTTGGAGCAAAAGTCATTTCATCATCTTCTAACACGACAGAACTGTGTGTCCACATATGCACAGCCACTCAGTGCAGAAAAGCTGAGATTAAAAGCTCCTGTGCATGAATACATGTGGACAATGATGTTAACACTAGTCACTCAAAAGGGGATAAAGAGGCCATGGGTCAAAAAAGGATGTGAATTTTGTTAGCACCATTATTCCCATGTATTCACTAGCACCAGACCTTGTAACGCTTTGAGAGCAAAATTCTTTATTCTGTGTGCACGGTCAAAAAAGGCTCACACAGACCCTAATAAACATGTACATTCACACAGTGAAAGGGTTAAATTACTCACCTTACTGAGATGGATATTGCAGGGGATGATGTATTTTGGGAAAAACAAACAAATAAACTGATTTTCCTCTACATGAAACACAAATAATTTATTATTATTATTATTATTGTTCATTGTTTAAAGCTACTTCTAGATACCTCTGGATTTCTAGCTTAAGCTCCCCTACTGAGAATTCCACTATGAGATTTCAAACAAAACAAAACAAAACTTTCCTTGGCATTTTCACAGGTCTGTCTAGTACTATAATATATCAGTAGCCATTGATAACTGATTGCCATGAACCCAGTAGCACCTGTTATTTTGCTCATAGAAAGGCATATCTATCTGTAGATAATTTAGTGACGTTTTTATTTCATTATTCAACAACAGTTCTACTAATTTCAAGCAGCTGTACAAAACAGGGTGTTGTTGTTGTATAGGTAATAGTGCATTTGTAAAAAAAACCTCATCTGAACACTCTTATTCACACCTCATTATACTTGCAAACTGAAATAGACAAATTTGGATACAAACTCTCGTGTTATTACCTTCTTAGTTTACTGCAATGAGAAATGAGTACTTTATTTTCTGTCTTGACATGAATTTTAGCCCCTGCTGCTTTGCATACACAGAAGAGGGAGCTCCCATGTGGGGGGTTATAGTCCTCAAACTGTCTCCCTACCATTACTATAGCCACTCTCACTCTGATCTCAGGTGGGCAGAGAAGCAACACACCAGTAAAGGAACACAGCATCCTTCCACATGTACCAGAGCCTCCCAGGAGAAATTAGCTCCATTACCGTGTTACATTAACTCATTTCGTTACACAGATCTGAAGATGAGTCCCATCTAAAAAATCACCACATAAAACCTCAGTGGGCAAAGATACCAGCACCCATAAAGCTTCTATCTTGACACTCCTAAGGTGAAGTCAGAGTGATTTGCTCTGTCTGGGACAGCCATGAATCATGAAACCATTAAATCATTAATCACATTAAACCACTACCTCTCCTCTTCTGGAAAAGATGAAGGTGAATTTCCTTCTCTCCATCCCTTCCTTGCTTTTACCTAAAACAACAGGTGAGCAAAGCCCCAAACCAAGAAAATCTGACACATCCTTTTACTAAAACCACTTCAATATGCTATTTTACGCTAATTATTTCATAGTTACATTACAGATACTTGACCAGAAAGTTGCCTTGTCTGTACTTGATAACAATGAGTAGAAATGTCACAATAAACACACAGATGAAACTTATGTTAGCTATGGGTATATATCCCAACCTTCATGTTCTATTAATACATTTCTAAACTGAGTACCTCTAGTCCAGTTAATTTCCAATTTTAACCACCTAGACTTTAAATCAGCTGTCCCTAAGAAAGGTTGTGAAAGCTCATTTACTTCCTCTTCAAATGAAAACCAGACAGCCCTTTCTCTTCACAGACAAATGTGACTCACCCCTTATTTTGTAAAACTGTTCTATGAAAGCAATAAGATTTGGACATGCTTAGAGGAAAAGAGAAATCACTGAAAGGAAGATTCTAACCAGCTCCATAAACCATCAACAATGTCCCTCTGTGTTCCCTACAAGTGATTTGATTTCTTCTCAGAAGAACAGCAGAAAGGGAGGCAGGAAGGCAGGCAGGAAGGAAGGAAGGAAGGAAGGGAGGAAGGGAGGAAGGAAGGAAGGAATTTTGGTGGCCAGTTATGATACTGGTGTCACTTCTGGGCTCTGTCAGAGACTTCCTGAGTGATCTTGGCTTAGACAATTCTAAATCCCTCTGCACCCCAAGTCCATGCATTTCACAGGGATAACAGTAATACCACTTCTGTGAACCCATAGAGATAGTTCCTAGTGAAATAGCTATCTCCTAGTAAGTCCCCATCAAGCACCTGAGATATTATTGACCTCTTATGCAGGTTGACACTGCTGCTTGATGTTGATAATGATGATGATGATGATGCAATTGCTGCTCAACAACTTTCTGTGCAATATCACCAACACCAACAACTTAACCAGTTAACCTTGTGCACTTATTCAGTCCCAAATAAATCCTATGATTCTGTCTTTCCTGCTGCCTAATCCTGTATGCACCTGTGCCTTTGTCAGCAGAGTAAACTATCGCCTGCACCTGATCCAAAGTCAACAGCAACTGCTCTGTGACCCATGGCCTCTGATATCTGCAGTGCCACTGTGCATGCTTCCTACTGCTGTGTGGCACATGGACACACTCCCTACCACAGGAGTAAGTCATGGAGGAAGTATTGCAGCTGATGTTTCACTTGGAGAAGTCCTGTTACGCAACAGCTTAGCATTTACAGAAGATAAGAAAAACCTGCTCCCAGAGCCCAAGCAAACACAAAACCACCTCTGCCATCCCTCGGAGATGGTCTGAAGCAGGAGGCAAGGCCATGCTGCAGTAAGGGTGTCCCTGAAGCAGTCACACTGCATATGGCTGAAGTGATGATCCTGTAATTTGAGTGCGAGAAAGAGCCTGGGTGAGTGTCCAGTCACGGGATCACACACACTGGCCAGGAAGATGCTAAAAGTTTCCAAACCTGCTCCAAGTACGATAATGTGTAAACAGCTTTGTGTTCTCCATGGTAGAAGAGCAGGTAAAGCAAATTTCAAGTACTCATGCATACTCACACTAATGCATGTACATAAATATGTCCTAAGAAATATTAGTCACTACATATCATTTTTGTCTAATCAGACTAATAACACTAAGGAAGACTTCTGACTGGAGAAAGGCTCCAGCTACAATCTAGAGATAGCTCCAAAGCTGAATAAAGAAATGGGACTCAAAACAAAATAAGAAATAAAATAATAATAATAACAATAAAAGTAGTAATAATAATAAAGGGAAAGAGCAAAGACAGGTGATCCAAGATCTGCAATGGCTACAAATAAGGAAATGATCAAATGACTCAGGACTCTAGTCTTGGAAACAGATGACTGAGGGATGTGCCAGAAACATGTAAAATCACAAGTGTCATGGAGAGGGTAGTCTGGTACCAATTTCGTACTGCATCTACCAATTCAAACATGAGCGCTATCAAATGAAGCTCCAAATAAGAACTCAAACTGAACTAGAAGGTGTAGTTCTCATTAAATGGGTGGAATTCCTTGCAAGGAACATCAAAGATGCTAAAAGTTGATATGGACTTAAGCAGCAACCAGATCACCTCTTCCGAAATTCTTCCCTAGATATTCTCTTGAGTTTACCGGTAGTTTGGTGTAGGAATATTTCTTAATTCTGGATAAAGAACAAAAACAATCTCCCACATCATAAATTTTAATGTCAAGTTCCCTGAATCTGGGGAAGTTGCAGGTGTCAGACTGCTTGAAGTGCTAGTAATGAGGTTCCCTCTCAAAAACAGCTTTCACGATCAGAACGCCTCCCTGTCAGGTAAGTACCACAAACACTGTGTTGGGCTGTGTGAATCCTTGTTCTGACCTAGCATAGCCACTCCTATGTTCACCCAGCCCCATGGTATCTCTGTTGATTATCAGAATCTACTGATACCGACTATTCACATCAGCTCCTTTCACTATCTAACTCCACACACCCCTCTGCTTTGGCACCCCCTTGCTAGGCATTAAAGAAGAAGATAGAAGATACATGGCCACTGCAGGCTTGAGTGCCACAAGCCTTTGCTTCCTTTCGAAGTTAACATTTAGAGACAGCTCCATGGTGCTCAGTAGCAGTCCAAGGTTTGAAAAATGGACGCTGTTAGTCTGTAAAGGTACTAAATTGGGAACCTAGACATTATATAGGGCAGAGACTGGCATTCCTGAAGAACAAGCTAAAAAGCCCCACTGGGTGGGGAATTACTTACAGGCAGCCAACAGAAGATAATTTTATTTTAAGGAATACACTTATTTAAGGAACACACAGGCCCACTAAGGGCCACTCTCTCTGGAGCTTAGACACAATAAATGCTTCCAATGGATGAAGACACAGATCCTAAAAGGCAAATGAGCCTATCTGGAACAAGCCATAGGTGCTGAAATAAACATTCATAATAATACTCAACTGCCTATGGTCTACCTTTGAAAGTTACCCAGGTTTTATAATCTCTCTCCTTAGCTAATGTCTATCTTGATTGCACAGGAACTGTCAATGGGGTATTTTGGATCTTGCCCTTAACACAAATGTCTTGAAAGGAGAATCAGTCAGCTACATAGAAAAACTCTGATGAAAACATAATTAAAGCAGATGGAAATAACTCCATTGGGCATCGTACTCTGGGAATACATGAACCTTATGGAGTTTGTGGTTTTGTGAACCTAAGGGATTTTTAAACTCTCTGAGGGCTTACAAAATGAATTTCATTTCTTTTTTACTGTGTCATTTAAACTCATAGTTTATTTTATTTCATATAAGGATTATTCAATTTTTTTAAAACCACAAAAAATGTTTTTCTAGCTACAGACAATCATGTGCAATGTATTAAGGACAGAACAGCCTCCAAGTCCAAGGTTTGGCACAGTCTCAGTCCTAAACACACACACTCACAAAAATTAGGATTTTTTTCTTTCACTCCTCTGCTGCTTTCCCAGGGTGTCTCTTTCTTTTTCACACTGTCAGCTCTCTGACTGTTTTCTCACCTTGTTTTTCACCATATATACTTGTCTTCTTCCTTTTTGATAGTCATCCTTAAAGATATAAGTAAAATGTGCTCCCAGTAATGCTGAAATCAACATCAAAATTTTAATGAATAGTATTTCAGCAGGTTTGAAATCTGTCAGAATGATTTAGCCCATGGCTAATAAGAACAAGATGTTGTTGGATTATTTCCAGCACTGTCTCTTGTAAGTTTATCGCTTCTGATTCAGAAGCACTGCATTTTGAACAACACCTTCAAACAGTATTCACACAAATAAAGTTTAAATTTGTTTGGGTGTTTTCATGCTCCCATTTGCATTTACTTACCATTAATATGCCAATATGTGCAGTGATGACAGAACTGGTCAGGCTAAGAAGCTGATTTTAACTAAATACATAAACAATTCAATAGTTGGGAAGAACCTAGAGATCAGTATATTTCTAACAAACTTGAGATAGCCGTAAACAGTTAATGGGGATTTCTTTAAGAAAAAGAAATCTAAAAATCAATACAGGTACGTACCAGTAAAATACTCAGCACAAATATTGAGCATTCTCTTTTTCAGAAACATGGTTGAAATACTGGCTTGTTCAGCTACTCTGAAGCAACAGCCCAACCTCCAGGGTCAGCAACCACCAGCAGCAGGAAGAACTTTAAACCCAGCTTCTATCATGTGGTACATCATTGGTAATGGCACACACCTCAAATCTTACCTATCCTCATGCAAAAGCACCTTAAAATCTAAGAGGTTTATTTGACATTATTCATCCCAGGATACTGGAGTAGCATCATAATACTTGTGTGAAAGATGGATCAAAAGCCACTGGTTTTTAACTGGCTTCCTTCCTTAGAGACAGGTAATTGAGAGTCCAACAGCATCTTCCAAGTAGTAAAGAAGACTTGAACATTTATAAAGCAAGGTAACCTCCAAAGAATAGTAAATAATGTGCCATTAGAGGCATAAATTTCACAAATTACATTTTTTACTGAAAAAGTAAACAGAAGGTGCATTTTCACACCCGCAAATGCTGTTGTACCCAAGCCTGGTATGCACAGAGGATGCAGTTTATTCATTCTTTCTTGTGCCACAAAATATACAGTAGTTCACAGGCTGCAGTGATTCAAATTTCCGTATTTTGAAAGATTGCAACTGCTTCTCCAGATTGTAAAATAAAATCCTTTTCGTGTGCCCTAATGCAGAGCATCCCAATGCCGACCAGCAGATGATCAGAAGCATCTCAGTGCTGGCCACTCTGCACTGGTTTAAACATTCAGGGAAAAAAAAAATTAAAAAGTGAGGTTTGCACTGATTTTTAGCACAATTTATTATAGACTTGTGTACATATAGAAGCATTTGCTGCATCAAAACTACATGCAGAAACCAAGTAAGTAGATTTTAGATTTGAATTTACTTTTTGTTGCATTTTTAAGGAAAAGTTCAACAATATAGAGCAATCTATTCTCAGCTTGCAGTCTTTTAAATTATAGTGATAATCTCTCTGTTATTGACAGCAGTGTTAGCATTCGCTTCTTACTGTGCTCCCTGGAAGTCCTTGGCAGAAATCAGGATTCTGCCTATCTAGATTCTGCAAACAGGATGTCGTGAAGAAAATCAGTATTAACTGTGATTATTAAAGTCAGCTGTAACCAGAACCACTGCTTAAAGGAAAATTTTGGAAAATCTTAGACACACAGTCAAACTAGCTGCTCTGGCCACTTCTGTGGTAGCTGCTTAGCATGTATTTTTGAAACCTTTAGTTGCTACCTCTGGCTTTAAACTGGAGTCTCTCTTCCTGTTAAAATCCCAAGATACAGAATCAACAGAAACAATGGAAGTGAAGAGGATGTTATTCTGCTTCATAAATTATTAACTGAACACAGAATATGGGTAGAGGCAGCACTAAAATATAAGCAAACCACAGTTTTATATATTGCAGGCAGTAAACTGTCTATTTCTAAAAAATACTTTCTTTTTCTCTAGAAGCAGGAGGTTGTAAGTGCAAACAAATGGTAAAACTACTATGAACAAAACAGGAAGAACTAGGGGAAAAAAATAGTGGAGTAGTCTGTCTCTTAAATAGCTAAACACCACCTTGCATTGGTGTACTTGCATAACCTCAAGCCCCTTTATTATTAAGAAATGAATGTAGATAATTTCCTTTACAAATATGACAGCCAGAGTATTTCTGTATTACTACATAAAAGGTTCCTTTCCTTTACAAAATGCCATGACTCCAGTTAGCAAACAATAGTTTTATAAACTTGTTACCCAATCTCACATGCAAAGCAATAAAACTTGTGATAAATTGCTCTTGCTCCATAAAGTCTCCTACAAATAAATGTCTTTTGACAATAAAGAAGCAATATCCCTCATCCCCTCCTCTGAATGTGTGTTAGTTTTGCAGTATTTCTGTGCTACAATGAATCTACAGCAAAGACTTGAGGTGAGGGCACATATTTCACAAAATACGAAACAAAATGCTTACATTGTAAATTCCTCCATACCCACAGTTACAAGAGACGTGTAGCAGCTTGCTGCTCTGCTGTAGGAGAACCTACAACACATATGCAAGACAATGAAAAAAAACCCAAACATGAAACATTTTACCACCTTGATCTTGCAAGTTGTTGAGGCACTACCAATGATTTCCACTGGAACATTTGTGCTTAAAAATAAGAACGTGCTTGAGAGCTTTCCTGAATCAAAGCCAGAGAATTCGACTTCTCGCAGCATTTGTATTTCTCCTCATTTGAAAGCACAAAGATGATCATGGCACTTTCCTCAGCTGCTTTAACTAGTTGATATGTTCTAGATCTAAGCAAGTTAGAAAAACATGCTTTTCTTTTTGCTTAAAACTCTGCAATACTTTTCCTGTGTGCCCAAATACTTCAAAGAAAACTCCTTCTCTGCCTAACCTGAAAAGAATTCATTGACACATTATTATATATGATAACTAATTAAAGTGGGTACTTTGAGTATGTGTCTTGCCATATGCTTCATCTGATTGCATTTGAGCTCCCTTGACTTTTTAATCAAAAAGGGAAACAGATTTATCTATGGTGAAAACATGACACAATTACCAAATCTGACATACTTTCTCGAATCCTTAATGAACTTTTTGTACCTAGGTTTTACTACTATTGTGACTCATCTTCCTGGCACAGAGATGTCATCATGTTTATGACCCCACGTTTTCTTTTTCTTGCCTCAGCTTCCGTTCTGGCTTTAGCTGAACAGTTTAATCTTAGACTTTCCCCATTGCTTCCTGTGTTAAATCGGTGTTGCCGAGAACTCTGCTGATCTCTTGACCTCTAGCATTCATGTTTCCTACATATTGCATAGTCATTATTAAAATATAAAAAAAGATATTTTCTTGGAAACATTTTTGAGATGGTTGAAGTATTTTGGACTCTTGCCTGTTAGGAATCTTCCAACACAGATTACGATAAATCAGTGTTTGGCCAGCTGAACTATGATTATTGCTCATGTTATAGGTGATCTCAAATGTTCCCATTCTCAAATTACTGGGATTTACTGAAGCAGGAGCTTCACAAATACAGGAAGAAACAGTACAAAAGACCTCACTGTTATCCAGATTATACAGGTTTTAAAACTTTACCTGAAATGACACATGACTTTCATCAATGAACAAAGCTGCAACGGTTCTCACGCTCTTGGCCGGGTCAAAACAGCTGGTGTATAAGAGCAATTTTTTACAGATATTAATTCAATGCTTTACCTTTTATGCTCCTAAGTAGCAAATTTCAAATGCAAGTGGCCACAACAATTAGATTTAATATATCATACTGCAATGTTCATGGGATCTGAAAGTCAAAGAAAAGATTTGGATGCTCTTGTTTTTTCATGTTGAAAAGCACAATAACTGTGTCTATTTTCAGACCATTTGTCTTTGAAAAGTTGAAAAAAAAAGTCCCACCTGTGCCCAGTCATCTTCAGTCTTCCAAGCAATTTCTGGAACATTTTAATGCATTTATTCTAGAATAATTTTAGACATTATTGCCTCAATGACTGCTTTGCTTGGCACTGGCTTCTGCAGCAAAACCAGTTTAAGAAACCTGGGTTTCTCCTCTTTCACCACACCAGTTTGCTGCCCCCACAGCAATCCTCATGGAGCTGTTAGTGAGACTCTTAGAGAAGGTGAATTGCAGAAAGGATCTAGGTCATGAGAAAGCCTGGAGAGGATGATATATTGTGGTGTAGGGGCAGAAATGAGAGACGAGCAGAAGAGGCACGTGTAAGGAGGCAGGATTCCTTAAACTGGCATTATCTTCTTAACACAGACTGACATCCTGAGAAATCCCCTCCAGTGGCTGAGGAGCAGCTGTGCGGACGTGTGAAAAACTGCTCCAAGTTCCTATAAAACCTTCAGTGAAGGTGAGAAGTCACCATGTTTTTAGCAGTAGTTGTGACTTCCAAAGGCAAGTTAATCACAGGCTTTTAAATTGGTTACAAACTTATCCCCCACCACCTCAAAGCCTGCAAATTACAGCTAAAAAATTCCTCCTTTTCTTGGGAATGTTTGTTCCTTTAGGTGTTTTGATGCTGCTATTTCATTGATGCTGCTGCCACCTCACACTTTTTTCTTAACTGAAAAATGCACTGAAGGTGAGGCTAGATTTAAAGAAAGCCCTGTCAGATAAACTTCTCTGGCTATGGCACATCCAGAGTCAGTGTTACCTATACAGACTTGCCCAAGCTGCTCTTTCTGGCCTCCATCCTGGGTGAGGTGCCACTGCATCCATAGTCTCGTCTAACCCAGTTCTGTCAAATTTGATTCAGGTTTTGTTTGTTTGTTTGTTTTTTAATCTCCCACTAGGAAGTATTTAAAGTCACTCAAATCATTTTGACAGAATAACGTTAGTGAGTAACCCGACATTCAGTTCTGATGGAGACTGGAGCTAGGTAGGGGGATAAACACTTACAGCTGGAAGAAAGTTGCAGCCAGGTGACAAAAGCCTGTGTAAGTCAGTCCTTTCACCACATTAGCAGATGCCATAAATAGGTGGGCTAGTGCCATATAGGCTAACAAAGCCAGGCCTAACCCTTCAGTTACTACTAACTCAGGCTTTTCAGTCAGTCAACAGCACCTGGTACTCAAGAACAGGTAAACAAGAATGTTCTAGTCCAAACAGTATTTGGATTTGGGGATAAAAGATGAAAGAATAACAACAAAAAAAGAAATCTGAACTTTTATTTACACATCACGAAGTGGGGAAAAAAAAAAATTCATTTAAGTTTCAGCTTTTCATTTCAAGTAACAGTAGTGCTTGAAATGCAAAATATTAGCTCTGAATGAGAGTTGCAAAAATATGGGGCAAGTTAGTCTCTTAGGTTACACATTTCCTAACTTTAATAAACCATGGAGAGACCACTGCCTTATCTTATTGTCTTGGATTTCTCAATTTCCTTTTTCCATCAAATATGCTTCTGTTGTGGTCATATGTCATTGATTTGGTAACTACATTTGCTCTCTTCAGACTAGCCTTGTATTGAGCAAACCTTGAGTTAAATCCAGGTCAACCCATTCAAACTGTGGCTCTGCCAGAACTCAGTATATTTTATGCCCAAAATCACTTATTAATTATTCTAATGTTTGAGGTACTACTGAATTATTCTGGTTTTACTATGCTGATGCAATGCAGTGTCACTCAGTCAAGAAGAATATCAGCATAAAGCAAAACAGTGCTTTTTATATCAAGCTGTATTGTTCACCGAGTAACACAGCAGCAAGAATCAGCCTCTATGAATCAATTATATCTTAAGGGAAAATTACCTGGTTGACACATCATTTTTTAGGGTAATTTTTCCATGCCTTACTCTTTTCAAAGGAAATACAGGGCTATACTTTAGAAACCATGTAATACATTGCATGTGTAGTATTTGGTAACTTTACTTGCATTAAATAAGCAAGTACTCATAAAGAGCCATTGCAAAAATCTGAGTTTGGTCTCAGGAATCTCGTCTTGCCTAAAACAAAGGAGTTATGTATAACTGTGCATTATTTTTGCAGCTAATTTCAAGGCCAAAGAGAGCAAAACATATTAAAATGTTTCCTTGTGGATCTCAACTGTTTCAAATGCTGAGCTGAATGACAGGGTCAATGCACATGCAGCTCAAAATATTTATTTTCTTGGTCATTTGGCCTTGGAAAAGAGTGCAATCATTGTTAGCAAGAACAGCAAATTCATTTTTATCATGAGTTTAGAGAAGGAAAAATTTTACAGGAAGCTCTAAGAAAGAACAGCAGTTTTCCCAACAAAATATATTGTCAAAAGACCATTCTTGTAAAGTATCTCTTTATTGGAAGTTATTGAAAAAAAACAATTGTAACAGAAATGTAGTTTAAAACATGTGAAATTTGAAAAAACTGCTCTGAAACTGAGCTATATTTGGTGGCTTATTTCATGGAGAAGCAGTGATGAAAGCAAAAAAATCCTTGTCAGTATTTTTTGAGAAAAATACGATTTCCTAATGAAACATGTCATTTATAGTGTTTAAGTGAGAGAAAGAATTATGCTTTCAAAAGTGAAAATTAACAAGATTTTCTGTGAATAAGAAAACTTAAACACCATGGTTTTCTCTGAGCACTACAACACCTCTAGTTCCTGCATGTTTGTCCCAAAAATACTTCTACTACCTGCTTACATTTCTAACTCTTTCTTTCTTCCCCTCCACTTAAGAATGCCCTTCCATTTTTTAGAGAAACTAGGCCAAACTCAATTTAATTCTTCACAGAACAGTTTGAATTATGAAAATATTTTTTAAAACTTCTAGTATGATTATATAGAGTTGATTTCTACATTCACAAGCATAAAGATGGAGGTACTGGAGCAAATACAACTCTCCTGGTTCTGTGGAAGAACCACTGATGCTTCAGGCTATTGTCATTTCAGCTTTGGGCTTTATGAGGACCCTCTACAGCGCTGTTGCTGAAGAGGCTCAGACCTCCCCAGATCTGGATGGTTTGACACAATTTCACTTGAACTCATTCAAGTCGTGGCGTATCAGTGGAGGAACCACCATCTGTTCACACCACACCTGTCCTGTGAGCTGCAGTAATGAAGAGTCACTGACAGGACATTCCATAGCCATTCCACTGTACCGTACTTGTCCCAGATATGGCACTTCCCAGTATTTTTGTTAATGGTTTGCACAATGGAATTAATAGCACTCATATCAGCTTTGCAAAGGATGCAGTGCTTGGAAAAGCTGTAAGACCTATGCAGACCACAGGATTTGAATTCATAAGGATGAACTGAACAAAGAGAGAGGATGCATTGCCAAAATAAGATGCATCTGGTCATTAAATGGAATGTGTTTCACTATGGACAAATCCAAAGCATAACACTTGGGAATAACTGACTGAACAAATATAAAATGGGGATGAATGGACAGAGGGACAAATGGGATAAGAGATGGCAATGGGTCACAGAAGAACGTGTGCCAGCAATGCCACAAGGTTGCAAGAAAAGCAAATATCATCCTCAGAAAAGGTCAATAGAAAGACTTTTTTCAGACGGAGTACTATCTTCAGTCTGAAGCATCATTTCCAGGTATGCCAGGAATCAAATGGTGAGAGAACAGAGGAGAACAGGGAGAGCTCCCTGAGCCTGGGAAACATTGAAAGGACCAGGCTCTTCATCACCTACAAATGAGAAGACTGTGGGGAGACATGATAATGGTCTTCAGATGTGTAAAAGGCGACTGCGCAGAGACCAGACAGTAGTGGACTTAAATTACAACAAAGGGAGAACTAGACTAACCTCTGCCAAGAATGATTTAGTCATCCATGTCCTGAGAACAGAGGATGAACTAGATGTCTTTTAAGAGCTACTTTGTCTTTTTTCTGTGACTCCTTTAATGTAACGTTCAATAAAACCTTTTAATCGCTCCAGAAGCAAAATACAAACTTTTCAGCACATTTGGAGCCTTCTTTTTGAGTGAATGTTTAAGTTAACCTAGTACTCCCCAACTAAAAATTACTACTGCTAAATTAAAAAAAAGGAAAATATGTCTACACCAACTGTGAGAAGAGGTAGAAAACAGAAATATGACTTCTTAGGAAATAATTTTTAAAAAATTAAAAATAAAAAATAAGAGAGGAAACAGTAACAAAATGATTGCTCACAATATTGATGACCGTGTTAATGCCTGACAGCTGTGTGTGAATACTATACTAAAGACCTGTAAAAACTTGCTTCAAGACAAAATGAATCAACAAGATTTAGCAAAATAACTATTTCTTCCATAGACACAATGTTTTAGCATAAAGTATTCACCTCATCCTTAAAGTAAAATTTTTTCCCACAGAAGAATTTTAGCTACAGAATTAGAACAGATTAATTATTGTAACTATTTTACCATCACCCACCAAAGGAAGGAGACCAGATCCTTAGGCTTCCAATTGTCCACAACCTGCTCTTTGGACTCCAGACTTGGTGTTGCTTTTTTTTTTTTTTTTTTTTTTTTTAATTCATCTGATAAAATTCTAACCAGGGTTTTAAATTAATTACGTCTTTACTTGGGAAAATATTTCCTGGTATTGTCAAAGTTGGCAGAAGAAAAGAAGTTACAGCTTTTTGTCAAATACTTCTCCTGTACAGAAAGAACATCTTTGTCACTGATTTCATCACAAGTGCACATCCACAGGAAGTCATAATTAGGCTTTTTATTTTAGAGGAAGGATTGCACAGATAGTTTGGAAAAAAAAGTCTGTGATCAGCTACAGGCAATAGCAGACTATTAGCAGAAAACCTGCCTCAGTATGGACTCTGCCTTGCCCCACTTGTACGGTAGCATTCAATGTTAATCAACATCTGCACCTCATTTACACAACTGTTATCTTAGTGAGTACAACCCCATAAGAGTTTGTCATGCTTTGCAACGGCGAAGGACAAATTTTACAACATGATTTTGATAAGCACTCAAGCTGAGCATTGAAACAAAGGTCTGTAAGACATACACAGTGAAGAATATGTTTGAGAGTCAGGTGGAAAGATAGAAAGAGGGAAGGAAGGAAGGAAGGAAGGAAGGAAGGAAGGAAGGAAGGAAGGAAGGAAGGAAGGAAGGAAGGGAGGAAGGGAGGAAGGGAGGAAGGGAGGAAGGGAGGAAGGGAGGGAGGACCACCAGAATAGAGTTAATGGAGTTAGAATTTCAGACTTTGCATATGCAGAAAAAAAAAAAAAAGGATTGACCAAGATCCTGTGTAACTTGTGTAACTTGAAGCATGTAAATAAATCTTAAACTTCACAGTAACTATTTACTACATCCAAAATATGGAATATCTTCTTCAATAATATATTATCATAAAGATCAGAAGCAGCACAGGAAGACCAAAGGTTAGTTATTTAATGTTTCATTTCCATTGGAAATAGGAGATTTATAAAATGAGAAAGACAAGAATATCACTTACTGCCCACATATTTTTTTTATTTATAGGACTGGAGAATAGTGAAATACTACACTTAGGAATGCATATGTCATTATGAAACCCTATGTCAGCTCATCTCGGGAAACTTTTACACTATTTGCCTGTATATTTAGGCACAGTATTAACACTATCTGATTGTAGAAATTAATGAAAATTATTAGAAACAATTAATTTTAAATTTGAGAGTTCTTACCCTTTGTCTTTTAAACATGCCTAGCATAAGCAACACTTGTTCATTTGTCAGAAAAAATGAAGAGTTTTGTTAGCCTTCACTCTCTTGCAGCTTCAGTAGTTTTAAAGGAGGTAATATTTGTATTTGAGTACTTAAACAGAAAGATAAGTTTAAAATGTTCTACCCCACACTGGGCATGATAAAATATGAACTTGGTCCTGATTCTAATATCTGTATGCCTGTGAGGAACCTGCTGGCTCCACGGATTGCCGGGACATACATGCCCCACTGAGTGAAGTCAAACCATAAACAAAAGTAAAGCAGATCCCATCATCCTTTGTGTCTTCTCCTCTTCCCATCATTTGCTCCCCTGAACACACCGTGTATCTCAACTGCAAGCACAGTTACCAGTAACCAGATGTTTGTGATCACAAATTTAGTGAAAGATACTCTGCCCAGAGCTGACGTGATGAAAGACATGTGAGCTTTCCTCATGCATTTCATGCAAAACAGCTTGTGTTGTTTAAAATTATCCTGGAAAGCTATTGACTTTGTACTGAAACAAATGAGGAAACTTCCCAGCCAGTTTGGCTGTGGGAGCAGTAACACCCCAGTGCAGCACAACCTTTCCACAGCAAGTTTCTTATCATGACATTAATGTGTGTTTGGAACCTGAGACCTTGCTTGGCTCAGAAGGATTACAGCTTCAAAGACAGTGGCTAGGAAGAACTGACTGAAGGAAATCCAACTGCCTGCCCACTCAGATTTGCACTACCAATTATACTATCTGTTCGGCATTCCTGTGCGCCTAGCTTCTACATGATTATCCACAGATAGATAAAAGGCTAAATTAGTCATACAAGTTCTGATAAAGTTTAAAAGAATCACAGATTGGTTACTGCAGCTGCATACATTATACAGGCACATAAAAACAAGAATATTTGTAACTTCTACCACTGAAATATTTTTTCAATAATTATGTGGTCTAATACAGCAATGATCATCTACATATGGTAGTGTTTATTTATCTATTTGTGTGTACAGAAGCATGAAACCTGATAAGACAGTATTTTAAAGTTCTACAACCCTATGTGCTTTAAAAATAAAAGTGTTTGCATAGTACTGTTAATTCACTGGAGTAGAACTCTCCCTGTTTAATTCATTCAATAATAAGGAAAAAAAAACTTCAGATAAGATATTACAATAAATGTACTGGCATGTCTTTCACTCTATAAACTAATGTAACACCTTACTATTCTTCAATACTTTTAGCTTGTGGATTTATGATGGTTAGGAAAGAATAACAGCTATACTTTTATATGCAAAGGCTGTTTCCTGAATGCTGGGTTTAGATGCTGGCATAGAAACCTGTTAACTAAGGTATGCATTCAAAAATAGATCATCATAATCTACTACCATATCATCTTCATCATAAGCAGCTGAAGGTTCAGACTTACTTAATCTTTTTTCAAGTGTAGCACTGAGTAAGAAAGTATTTTGTTTACCTGAAAAAACTTGTAGTGACTCCACACAAAGAGAGTCACAAACCTTTCTGTGAATTACTGCAGGGTTTGGGGCCAAATCCTTGGTGAAGATCTTTGACTATGAGCAAAATATTACTATGTAAATACAAAATCCCTACAGTAATAAAAGGTATCTTGAAGTGCTATAAAATTTTGGAATAAAAGTTTATTTCTGCTGCATGTACTGAAAGTTGTCATGAAAGATACAGCCAAGTAGCATGAAGCTGTATTGGTCTAGGAGTGAAAAATTTTCATATATCATGAAGATGCACATAGAAGCTGGGTCTGAGGCTATGCTTTTGCCAAGCTGGTCAATGAAGTCAGTCACTGTCAAGAAACGAGACAGATACATTTTGCCCCAAGGGAGGATGAGCTAGAAGCCTATGGGAACCCCAAGACAGGCAGGCAGAGACCACCAGCACCCCCAGCAACAGGGTAGCCCCTCACTCTGGTAGGGGCCAGGGTGATGGGAGGGTCACAGTTCCCCAACAGACCCAGACACAGGTACTGAGCTAGGTCCATGGTCCATCCAGGGGGTGCAGCCAGGTGTTCCTGCAGGAGAGCACCAGGGCCAAGGCTGACTATCACATGAGTTCAAAGTCCAGTCAGGAAACAAGGCTGTCTATAGTGTAGGTTCAAGGGCCCCCCAGGAAGGCAGCCAGCAAATCCGCACTGCAAGAGACAGAGATGGATGCAGATCCACACAAGCAAGAGTGGGATGCCCAGACCTGAGCTTAAATAGGCAGGGTGTGAATGGGAGTCCCAAGGAAGCTGGGCAGGGCAGCTACAGCTTGTACAAAACACAGATTTCACCACTCATTTACCTGCAGAGGGAGGTCTCTTACAGGAGCCCACTCTCAAGCAAAGGGCCAATATCCTGACTCTGGCACTAGCTCATGGCCAGTCAGCATCCAGGTCCTACCCTGTGTTCTTCCCCCCATGACTCAGAGGGATTTTGTTACAACAGCAAAGGGCTGACAGGATAAGGAGTATGCAGAGGTATGGCCCATTCTGGGTTGCCAAAGACCTTAAGGGACATTGGAAACACATGAAAAATGA
Source organism: Corvus hawaiiensis (assembly GCF_020740725.1). Lineage (NCBI taxonomy): Eukaryota > Metazoa > Chordata > Aves > Passeriformes > Corvidae > Corvus > Corvus hawaiiensis. Next base: position 49,141,772 of record NC_063216.1, read on the forward strand.
GCCCAAAAGGGATTTGTGTCAGTCACAGATATTCTTACACTAAATGGTCCTTCAATTTTTGGGAAGATAGTGTACAACCATTTTGCACGAGTGACTGGCGACAAGATTATACACATGCAGGAAAGAACTCAGCCTAGGGCACACTGCAGTATGGGGTCCATGACAAGATCTCAATGGAAATTTAGTAAACAAAGTGATGATCTGGTCTCTAGGTGAGTCTGTGGCATCTCTGTAACTCCTAATAAGCCTTCCTCCACCTCTCTCCTCACTTTTTTTTATCAAGCCTTCCTATAGGTTCATTTCAAAACTTTTCATAGAATCAAAAACTACAGAGTAGTTTTTCTGTATCATTGAGGTTTGGCAATGTGCCAATCTGATCTGAGAACTAATGGTCCTGGACCTGAAGCAGAATGAGAGAAGTGAAGCAGACAAAGAACAACAGAACAAAACGTTACTTGCCTGAATGTAGGGGAACTAGACAGAGAGGGGTGGAAAAGCAACACTGTTAGTTCTGTTAAATTTTCTACACGTATGTATGATTTTCCTTAGGTCAGTTATTCTCTCTACTGTGATATTGTCCTACAAATCTGTAAGAGGAAAAAATTCTAAATTTTTCTGCTCTCTGAGATCATTGTGGCCACAGTCAGGGTCACCAAGTTTCTATTTGACCACGAATGGTATTTGTTACATACAATTCCAACAATATTAAAATAAAGAATATAACGTTTGGGGAAAAAGTATAAATTATAGGTAAGTCTAGTACACCGATATAATAATTAACCTACACTTCTCTCATCCTGTAGCAAAACTTTTATTTATATTATCTCAACAATTTTGTTTCTCTGTGAGACTTTTCAATTTCAGACTGTTAACTAGAAAATCATATCAAATTAGATCATGGCCTTGAGGAGTTCTGTAGACTAACATGACATTAAAAATAAATTGGCAATCAGAACAGAAAGAAACAAATTGTGTATCATAATAGTGTTCCCTAGCCACAATTGACTCCAAAGTTCCATTAAAACCATGTTTCTCTTTTTAAATATATTACCTATTTTGACATTAATTAGTGGATCTACTTAAAAATATTTAACCATATTGTATTTTAAATGATGTTAAATTTCTGATGAAGGGATTCTATTCCTTCCTGTAGCTTCCTTATTCATTAACAGAAGCGAGTATCACCTCCTTAAGCTTGTCTGCATGTGCTTACCTGTGCCAGTCAGTGTACTGTATGTGGAATAAAAAAGGAGAGTTTGTGATCTAGACTTTCCGTGTTTCTTAATTTGAGGTAGTTGTCAGTTATATGTTGTTCCACATATGTGCCAAACACGAGTTAAACTTAAAAAAAAATTGTTATGTATTCTATACAAGCTAGTTATTTATAGAACCATTGGTATTTTTAAATTCTTCAGATTAATACAATTTATAGTTACTTTTTGATGTCATACCACAAAGAAAGTGTAATGTCTCTTAGTACAGCATATCAAAATCCCATGTCAAATTTCAGGGACATTATTTCAACATACTTCATCACAAATACAGTGACATGAAATCTACCAAATCTACTTCTGCAAAAACTGTAGTACATGCACAAAATCATGCACATGAAGACCATTTGACTATTCAGATGAGTAACTTCCCCACACTGTGAAGTCTCAGTATCATGGCAACTGAGGTATCCATGGGCTACAAGAAAATCCAAATGACCTGAATCATATCACAATTTTTTTTTCAATCCAAAGAAGGCCATCAGAAGAACATCGTAATAAGCACTTCCACAGCAGCAACCAAATAATTGCAGTCACTCTTTCCCTGCTGAATGCCATGACGAAAATTTTTATGGAATACCACAGGAGTAAAATAAACCTCAAAAAATTGTGCATTTACATGCCAAATGACAGTAAAATTGTTATTGGTCAAAGGTAAATTTCTATTTCTGTTAAAAGATTATACCTATGCATTTAACAAAAAAAAGGCAAATGAATGGCTAAACAAAACATGAAGAGCTGTGCTGTTTATGGAATAATTCTGGTTCTAATAGCAACATAAACTAACTACTTAAAGGATTTTAAAGCAAGTAATAGCTGCAGATATTTCTGTAAATGTAAACTGGATTCTGCTTGTCATACTCCAAACACATACTTAAAAATTCAAGGAAAAGCCAATTTAAAACATCATATATGAAGGGGAAATAAACATATTGAATATATTTATGGTTCCACAATAAAATCTCCCTATATTTTTAAAGAGGAAAACAATATTTACAGCTTCTTGTAATTTATTTTGGACTCACAAACTATTGAATACATGTTATATATTGATATTATAAACTGTAGATTATTTAGGCTTAGACTTAATCACTCTAGTTACGTGCATATCTTTCTGAGCTCAGGAAACATTGCCAACAGAGAGTTCCATGTCTCTCTCAGATCTATTACTACTCATATATTCAGACAAAATTTCCTCTGAATAACTGCATTGCAAAACTGCTAGTTCAGCACATTGAAATGAATACTACTATATTATTTTCTTTAATAGCGAATCATTACTGCCAGTAAATAATTTAACGTGGATAGATTTTGATTTGCCCTACATGGCTGCCTAAACACATTTCGATTCAGCTGCTTATAGCATTTTCAGTGAGGTTAGCTATAATGCTGTGTCATACTTTCATTTCCTAAGTAAGGGGCGTTACACAGCTCGCCTGATACACAGGCAAGAAAGTCTACCAGTTCTTAGTAGAAACAAGGTTGTCAATCATTGGTGAAAGTGTGACTCAGCAGCCACTTATTCTGCAAAAGCACGCTGCACACAGGAGATAAACAGCAGGGGGATGTCTTTACAGCACATCACTTGTCTGACATGCGTATAAACAAAAATGTCCTTACCACCATACAGAATTTATGTAATAATTTTTTCACTAATTTATTTCAAAGCTTCTCTTTGCATACAAAGAAGACTGTATAAACTAGGTTATTTAAACCATTCCCAATTTTTGCCAGGAATTGATCCATGAAGATTTCTTTGACAAAATTAAAGATGTCCATTTTGTTCACCTAAAAACTGTACACACTAAGATAGGACAGTGATTTTTCTTCCCACAGGCAATGAGTTTACAAATTTGACTCATAATTATTTACAACTAAAAACCATCTTTCAAAAATAAAATAATAAATGGCTACAAATTTTCTACACATGGACACCAGCCAACTTAGAATACTCAGACCTACAGCAAACAATCTAAAAAGGTGAGGGAAAAGTCCTTCCTCAGAACACAGAGAACACACAAGCATGAAAACAGAACAACTGCAAAAAAGGTTGTGGTAAAATCTGCTTGCTGACATTTTATGAGAGACTCCAGGTCTAAATTTCATTCTCTAACAAAGGAGAGAGCACCTATAACACTTTGAACAATCTTCATTTTCTCTACAACAGGAATCCAGGGGAACCGAAGATATTAAAGTTTCTGTCAGATCGGCTAGGACTCTTTGGCTTCAAGAAAGACAACCATACAACATAGAATAAAGGTGTATAAAACCCTATTCTTACTGCACAAAACATGGGGATCTCAAATGAACTGATCGGGAAGAAGTCTGGGGAAAAACATTAACAAATGGAAGAAGCTTTTATAAATGCTTAAGTAAACGTTGTCACTGCTTATGATAAATATCAAACGGGTTCTAAAGCGATTCAACAATTTCATGTAGATGATTACCAGGAACTATGAATTACAAAGACATGGATACAACCATTGGTTCAGCAAATCCCAAATCCTAAACATCAGATTGCTCACACATTCAACTGCATGGTCCAATCCTCTTTCCTACTCTTTCTCACAGAAAAATCCTCTATTGGCCACTGTTAGACACAAAGTATCAGATTTTAGGGACCTATTGTGATACTGTAAATAGCTATTCTTGTGCTTTATGCACTGGAGATAAAAAGTGGAATTTTAAGCTCAGTAGGTGATGGTTGCCTACCACAAAGTAGGATCCAGTCCTCAAGTTGTTTAGGAATAGCAGCAATTTTACCAAAACAAGGTTAATGCATACTAACTTACACACATGAATTTACAGAACAGAGATCCAGTTGTAATATGTTTTTATTGCTACCTGTTTTCACGGTATTTTTGATAAGAAATACAAAGTGAGGAGCTGATTTTCTTGGTTCACTGGGGCTTTGTTATCCATCAAAATACAGTGCTTGAACTCCTACTCTAACTGTCCTTTTTCTTTGCCGTATCAGTGCATACACAATTATTCTATCTGGTAAAGCACAGAAATCTCTTTGTAACTACACAATTGTTCCAGTTTTGTTCCCTTCTGCATACACCTCTTGCATAGCAACCTGCCCAGATAACTTCATCTAATTTCTTAAATTTATACTTTTTTTAAGGGAGCCACAAAAATGCAAGTGACTCTCCAAAGATGTGAAGCATTATTTGGTTGACAAACAATGTCCTCAAAGATCTGCTGACATAGTAAGTGATACTGATGCAGAGACTGCTGTAATTATGGCAATAAGACCTCTGGGAATCCAAATGCATATCTTAAATTATACTCTCTGCCACCAGCAAATGGTAAAAGAACAAAAATAGTAGCTCTTTTTCCCATAAGAATCTAAACAAAAATATGTGGAATGGTTTATAGAAAATGACAAGAGTTTCAGTTAATTAACAAATACCATTTCCAAAGCTTTTCTAGATTTGTACTATACAAAGCAAAAAAAAAAACAACAACAAAAAACCAAAAACAAAAACAAAAAAAACACAAAAAACAAAACAAAACAAAAAAAAAAACAAAAAACAAATAAAGAAACCACCACGACCTTAAAAACTTATGTAAATTTCACACAGGAAAAAAACATCGGATTTTGCTGAGTGGAAAAGATGAATCAAGATTAATGGAGAAATGCTATTTTTAAAACTCCTAAAAATGTTACAGAGTTAAAAATATAAAGTAAAAATTATTTTTATAGCAGCTGGCAATGTCCATTTAAGGCTGACAATTTCTTGCAGATGACAAGTACTACATATCTCATGCAGCTCTCACTGTTTTGAGTTTATTGCAGTATAACAGCATAATCAGATGGTTTTAAAACTCAAAATCCTCCCCTATTTTTGGCTTAAATCCAAGTTATAATTATAGTAAATGTACTATTTTTTTGAAAGAATACTGCTGCTTATATTCTTAACATAGTGATTTTGTTGTTTTCATATTGCAAAACTGAAACTAGACTAGGATAAACACAGAGGGAAAAAATTAAGGCTTAAACCAAGTTTAATATGCAACTCCAACGCACCATCACAAAGCCCAAGAGGCAGGATATGCAATCCTGCATTCCTTATGCACTCGTAATACCTCTTGGCTTCAGTGGAAGTTTTGTTTAAGAAAGCATATAATCAGAACCTATAATTTCATTAATTGCATGCCACAGGCAGTCCATGTGAGGTAAGAATCATGAACCAAACTGGTTGGAAGGATGGTGGAAGCCATTGGCCCCGCCTGCATCTTTGTGGACCACTGAGTCTATGCAGCAAAACCATGAATACTCATTTTCCCCACTCACCCATACTTTCAGCTCTTCCTCATGACAGACCACATCTGTCATGTAGACAGTAGTGCAGATGTTTCATTCAGGACACAACACAACTCTCAGGTCTCTGTTACTGTTCTCCATTATCACCCTTCCCCAGACTCTTGGCAGTACTGAGGATTTCACCCGATGCAGATCCCTACTCCGTTGGGATTTTTATATTATTCATACTAGGCACAGACAAAATGAATGTAATGTAGCTATTAGTATAGAGTGCTTTGACATATTACATATTTCATTAGGTATCCTTTGGGCAATTTAGGAAGTATCATCTAAAAACCCTGCAGATGGACTTGACTTTTACAGTATTACTGTACATACAACTTTTCCATGCATACCTTAAACAAAAATGACTCTACTGGGTGTCTGTTACAGATAGTTTTATGGTATAGCTCAAGATTTATTTATGTATCTAGGAAGAAATAGCATGGGAAAAAACCCTCACATATTATAAAGGCCTTTTATTTGTTAAAACATGAGCAAAGAAAAAACATAGGCACTTACAAGCTATTTCTTTTTCTAAATATAAAAACAACTAATCAAATTTTAAAAGAAACCATTCACAGGATGGAGAACAACAGGTGATGTTACAGTGAGGTGTGAATCTACAGATAGCTCTCTGCTGTAAACTGACATTTAGAAGTACACAGCAGATAGTTCTTCAGCTACACAACCCCCATTACCTCCCTGTATAATAAATTGAAAACTTTATTTAATTTCTACCTGTGTCACTGAACACAATTCAATTTTTACAACGTCTAACTAACAAACTTACAGTTTATTTTACAACAACCTTAAAACATAAAGTAGGAACAGAATCTCCAGATTAAAAGTAAAAAAGTTTAACTATCCTAAATGTTCAAACTTTGTAAGGAAGCTTCCAATGTGTAAAGGCACACAAAAGAACAAAATAAAAAAGCAAACAAACGGAAGGTATAAAAATGAGGGTGACTTAGGGATAAGGAGGATGAAAACAAAGGAAAGGAAAAAAAAGAACAAAAAAACACTTTAAAAAGGGGAGAAAGAAAAGCATGACAATGAAAACAAATGAATCGTTGAAACTATGGTGGGAGGAACTGATGAATATTAACTTTTATTATTCGGATTACAAAATACATTTCAAAATTGGATGAAACACATTCTATGTATGTTTTGCCAAGGACATTCTTGGCAATTACAAAGTCAGGAAAATTATAATTCAATCAGTGAGGCGTTACTTAAAACCACTTGAAAAAGCAGATTATTTGAACCAGCAAACAGACTGCATGGGTAAAATTTTAAAGACTCAGTATTCTGGAGCAGTGCAGATTGCACTCACATGTTGCAGAGTTCCTGTAATGCGGCCATTAGAAACATAGCAATTTTTCTTCCTGGGTGCATTTTACCATTCTTCTTATAAATGAGCAACAAGGTCTCATCATCGTTTTCCATACAAAATGAGGACAGTTCTAGGGGAAAAAAAAAAAAAAATTCAAGCACTTGTAGAGTAACACTTTTATTTTGATAAAAAAATCTGGTTTAAACTTTTTTAAAAGCTGTACTGTCCACGACAGCCAGATCACATCTATAAAGATGGTTGCTGTATTTACCAGGCGCATGTGGGACATTTCACCATGCACCAAATCTGTGCGCTTGCCTTGAAATGGATGATACAGTCCTAAAAACGTTACGAATACGTCATTACGTCTGTTGCTATACTGGCAAAACCCACAACAAACAGGTCACCTTGACCTCGGTCATGTACACTGTAATTTCACAGAACTGCTGACACCCGAAGAATGGGATTGACTGAAAAAGGCACCAGGCATTCACCATTCCCATTGGAAAAGGACTGTGCCCTGCCTTCCCCGCAGTAGTTCTTATTTACACATCGCTGTGATTGCTCTGTGAAAGGGAGCGGCGCAGCTTTTCGCTTTAGCCCGTCAGGTTGCCGACGCCTTTGCAAATTTCCCGTTGTGCAGTCCGATTTTCAGAGGACCTAAAACGCCGTGAACTGGCACTCCGGGGGTGACTTTACCACCCCTCACTGCCACAGGCACCCCAAAGTCGCGCTCCGCCTCGTCCGCAGACGGGTACAGGCGGGCGCCTTGCGCCGGCAGGTGTGCAGAGCAGGAGCCGGCTCCAGCGCAGAACGCCCCGAGCTGAGCTCCGGGGTCATTTCAATCGCCGCTCCCGCGGAAGCAGGTGCGCCGCCGCCGCCCCTCTGCGCCCCGGGGCTGCGCGGGAAGGCGCCGCAGCGCATCCCGCCCGGTCCCGCCCCGCCGGGCTGCGGGGGGAGCGTGACGTACCGCGCCGGATGGGGGCGGGGGGACGACTGCAGTGATGGAAAATTTTCGGCTCCTGCATCTCCTGCGCGTGCCCTCGCCGGTCCCTGCCCCTTCCCCGCTTCCACTCCCGCCCCCCATTCCGGCGGGGACGGTCCGGAACCTTAGGCGGCGGTGATGGTCGGGTGCCGCCGCCTCGCGCCGTCCGGCGGATTCCCGCCCGCTTGCCCCGGCGACAGTCGCGGGGCAGAGCCACCGTTCTCCCGCCTGTCTCAGCCCTGGGGAGCTTCGTGTCCCCGTCAGAGTCGCGGGCACTGCAGTGGGCCGAGGAGCGGGGATGGTGGTGAGGGATTCGCTGTCCCTCGACGGTGTGATCTGCTTTCGTGTCTGTGCGGCCGCCACTGCCCCGGGACAGCAGACAGGCAGCCGCCCCTCGCACCCTTCACGGGCTCTCGAGGCTGCAGAAGAAGGGAGGGAGGGCGATAGCACGGAGGGGTTCAAACGACGCGGTGGCAGGGCATCCTCCGCACTCGAGGCTGGCAGCACCAGGCTGGCGTGGGAGTGCGCTGCTGCCGCGAGGGCAGGAGCTGGGGATGCTGCTTTGCAACCCCCCATCCCTCTAGAGACAGCAGCTAAATGGGCCCCTGCTACCTCCGCCAGGCCTCCTCACCGTACGTGTGAGGAGCTGCGGCGGACAGTAAAGACCCGCCGCACACTTCAACGGAGGACCGAGCAGAGAGCTCTCCAAATCTGGTGGAGTGGTTACCTGAGGAAAAGGAAGCAGGATGTTCTGTTTCCCCCTCTCTTTCATCCAGGGAGGTTTATCATGAATCACATCACTAGGGGGAGTCTGTCATTCCGGTTCACTTCCCGAAGGAAACGTTCGGGGAGTCTGTCAGTTGCCCTCAGGGTCCGGGCTTGCACGTGCGCTGCTGCAGGTGTTAAAAATAGCGAGTGACTGCAGCGAGGAGCTATGATGGGTCGGTGGCACCTCGTCCCCTGCCACGCACCCTGCTACTGGGAGACGCCAGCGCCAGGGCCCGGAGGCAGGCGCGGAGCGGGAAGAGGGAGGCAGATCCTGGGTGAACCGGTAGCCACCGGGTGCTGCAGTCACGCTGCGGATGCTGCACCGGGCCGGTAGAAGCACCTCACAGGCAGGGCGCTCTTGACAAGCACCGCAGCGTCCTGTCTCCGCCGTGTAAACCAGTGCCCGAATGTAAACACTGGCGAGCTGCTCGGCTCATGTGCTAGTGGCCCCGCTCCCGATCCCCGCCGGGCACACGCCGGTGACCGGCTCCCACCTCTCAGTCGGGGACGCCCCCCGCCCCCGCCCGGGCGGCGCAGGGGGTCAGCCGGGCAGGGCGGGGGGCGGCGCGGCAGCGGGCGGGCGCCGCGCCCCTTGCGATGACGCGCCCACATTCCTGCCTGAAGAGCGGCGGCGCCTGGAGGGGGCCGTCAGACTGGGAGGGACGTCGGAGGGACACAGACGCGATATTTTCTTTCCTTTTGATACCGCTGGCTTTTTTTACGTGATTTTTTTCTACCTTTATTTATCTAGGGACTTGTTTTCGCTGGCATTTCATAGTTGAGGGCTTTTTCCCTTGTAAGAAGTAGCAGCGGAGACAGGAGCATCTCGTTATTCCGAGGCTTCGGGAGAAACCCTCGCTTTCAAGCTCTAGGCGCAGAAGGTACGGCAGGGGCTGGCTGTTACCGGGCCGCCAGGAGGAACGGGGCGCCTTTTCGGACGGAGCGCGGCTCGTGCTTCGCGCCTTTGTCCAGCGGCAGCGCCCGGGCTTGTCGCCAAGACTCTGCCGGGCTCCGCCGAGACGCGCGTAGGGACGCGCCGCCGCTGCGTGGAAAGGTGGCAAACCCGCAAAGTGACTGCGGCGCGACGCAGTTCCGCCAGCGGTTTGCGTTTTTCCATTGAAAACGCTGGAGCGCGCGGTGTCGCCGGCGGGGAGGAGGGAGGTAAACACAGGGAGGGACAGCCGCGGGGCAGGAGGCTCCGGCGGCCGATGTGACAATCGCCCACCGGTGTTGCATCAGTCTGCTCTCCGCTATCGGGGCGGGGAGGCGGAGGGGGGAGGGGGCGGGAGTGCGGCGTGGCGGTGCCGCTGCCCGGGCGCGGCGCGGGCCGGGCGGTGCCGGTGGCGGTGCCGGTGACGGTGCCGGTGGCGGCTGTGGCCGGGCCGTGGCAGCCGCGCGCCCCCGCCCGCCCCGGCGCGGGTCTCACCTTTGTCCGCGCGCCCCCCGCCCCGCGCGCCTGGTACTTTTCCACTCGGCGGCGGGCGGGGGCCGCGGGACCACGTGACGGCCGCGCGCCCGCTGCGGCACTGACGTCGCCTCCCGCCCCCTCGGCAGGCGCGGCGAGTCCCGCCGGCAAGGACAAAAGAGCGGCCGAGCCCCGACCCCGGCCCCGCCAGCATGAGCAGCGCCGAGATGGGCAAGTTCAACATCTCGCCCGACGAGGACAGCAGCAGCTACAGCTCCAACAGCAACGACTTCAGCTACCCCTACCCCACCAAGCCGGCCGCCATGAAGAGGTGAGGGGGCTCCGCCGCCCCGGGGCGGGCGGCACCAGCCGGGAGCCGGCGGGGCTTCGTGTCTGCCGGCAGTCCGTACGGAAACACGGGAGTCACTGCGGCCGGAGACGGGCGCAGCGCTCCGTGCGCTGACACTGCCAGGTGGGGTGGTTCTTTCGGGGCTATTCCGTCGGTTTTTCCTTTTCCCTTTGAAATGGATTGGAAGCGCTGCTCGGGAAGTGAATATGCAAGTTGCCCCTAAGAGTCACTAATGGTGCAATGTTGTTTTGCAGCCACTATGCGGATATTGATCCAGAAAACCAAAATTTCTTGCTCGATTCCAACCTTGGAAAGAAGAAATATGAAACTCAGTATGTAAGTACCCAGCAATGACGTTCCAAATAAACAAACAAAAATGTACTGCCAGATCTATGTTCCTTTTAATTCTGAGATGAGTAATAACTTTCTATTAATTATTACCTATCTTCCTTTTCTCAGCATCCGGGTACTACTTCCTTCGGAATGTCAGTATTTAATCTGAGCAATGCTATTGTGGGTAGTGGCATCCTTGGTCTTTCTTTTGCCATGGCTAACACTGGAATTGCTCTTTTTGTGTAAGTATCTTTTGGTTCATCAAAAAAACCCCATCATTCTGGTGTGTAATTCATAATGGAAAAATACTTGGTGTAAGAATAAGACCCCTAGAAAATATCCAGTCATTTTCATAGGTGCAGAATAGCATTTTAGGATTTATGGCTTGTTTTAAATTTAAAGATTGTGATACCTTCAGAAGAACCTGCAAAAATTAAACAAGTTCACTGCAAGTTCTGCAACCCTCAAAAACATTTTACAGTGAATTTTACTTGACTTAGAGTTTCTCCATAACTGATAGACTTCCCCTGAAAGTTCCATTATCCAAGTCCCAATCAGGGACGTGGTCTCGCTTTTCTCAGCTGACATCATTGTGCCTACAGAGTTACAATGTACTTAACCAATAAAGTCCTTTTTATTGCTGTGCTTTCACTCAATTCTGCAGACTGGTTTCAGTTACACTTATAAAAATTTCTGTGTGCCTACAAGGGAGGGATGTGGAATAACCAGCATATCTTTATTGATGTGTCTACGTTGGCAAAAGCTTTGAGGTGTAGGACAGAACTACAGTAATGTAATTGGAAGTGACATAAGGAAACAGTTATGGACAGTGCTTTTAAATGTCTTGGGAAAGTACATTTTTCAGGTATTGGAGGCAGTTCAGCTCACACGACATGTAGGTAGTGTCAGTGACTTGACTGCAAATGAGTATCCACGGATATGTTTAAAGGAACTTTGTGTTTTTATCCTGGAAATAGATGAATGTGCTGAATGTTCAAGAACATGTGAAGAGCAATGTTTAGTTCAAAATTTCCCTGACTCTGCTGCCAGATTTCCAGAAAGTAGGTCACATTTACTTCCAGATGTTTCACAGTGTATCGGGTGGTGCTCAAGTTTCCTGAGGAAACTACCAGTGTGTAAAGTTCTGGCCTAAAGGATTTTAAGTATACGGTGATTTGTTAATCTTTTACTAAGATTTTCACTTGCTTAGATGATGCAAAACTGAAATAACGACTTAGCATGAATCTAGAAGGGATACTTCATCTCTCTATACATCAGTTTCATGCTCTAAAGATGTTCTGAAGGACATGTAAGATAATCAATGTAATGCATATTAGAATGCCTCTGAGGCGAGGAAAAAGGAGAATTTAAGGTTAGCTATTTGAACAGACTTGGGGGCCATTTTTTCTGAGGGAAAAAATGTTCAAAACTGTCAATATAATAATTGGGGACTGAGGCAATTTATTTGTCTTTTATTTCCAGATACTGCATTCAGATCTGTTTGCATTAGTGCTGTTTCAAAGACAAACTAGCTCATTACCTTACAAAACTTAGTGTAGATTGTATAGTTCTGAGGCAGGAAAGCAGTTAATCACAGGTGGTACTGAGGATTTATGATGACACTGAGGGCATTACAGGCATCTTCTAATAACTAGGTTACAGAATCAGATCCAGGTGCAGTCGATTAAGGCAGTAAGTTCTTCGAAGATACGGAGTCATTTGTGTAAGTGCTGTGACTTGTCACTTGTGTCAGCACTAAATAGATGAATAGAATGGTCTGAAAGGCAGAAACAGAGTGAGCTTCAAAGATGAGTTTGCTAACTGATCTTGTCAACACTGTAGGCAGCCTTTTCAGATGTAGGACTGAGAGGTCCAAGGTCTGTGCTGTTTTAAAGTAGTGTAACCCTGGCACATCTCAGCTGTGCTGTTTCTAGTTGATGGCTAAGTCAAATGCTAGTCAAATGCTGTCAGAAATAGAGAGGTTTATTTGCGTGCATGTGTTAGTGTTGAATTGCCACAGTAACATAAGTTTCCTATACAGATCTGTGATGCTTCTCAGATCTCGTTTCCAGTTCTTTGTGCAGCATTTACTAACCTCACCAACATTAAAAATGACACAAAAGGAAATGTACTCTGGGAAATGAAGTTTCCCCTTTTTAAGCCATTTTTGATATGCCGTTTCTCAGGTTTCCTATAAAGCAAAATGCTTGTATTGGTATAAGAAAGACCAGGGGTTTTTTTTTAATGCATTGTAATTTTCCACTGTGTTCTCCAGCAGCTGAGAAGTCCCCCCTAGCGTGCCACTCCAGGAAGTGCATTTGTTGTGGGAGAGATTTGTTGTTGAGAGGTCGGAATTTTAGGTGATGCAAATGTGCTTCTGGAAATAATATACACTGCCTGTAAAAGCTGTGGGGAAGATAAACAAGCCACTAGTGATTCCCATGTAAGCACATCTTTGAGGAAAGAAATTATTTTTAATGATAATAGATGTGTATTTCCATTTGAAAACACAGATCTCAATGAGTCTAAATTTTCAGTCAATTCTTTAAGGCTTTTGCAGTTTCATCCGTACATAAAAAAAGAATGTAACACAGGTTTAAGCTGAAAAGCTGATTTCTTTTAAGACCAAGAGCTAATCTTCACTTCAGCTGGTAGTTAGCTTCATGTTAGTTACTGTATGTTCAGTTGGTGCATGACACACTGTTGAACAGGAATAGGAAGATGGGAGAAATACAGTTTCTTACAAGGATGCAAAGCTCCCCCCACCACCCGCACACATTCCCACTGATACTTTGTTATTTATATCAAGTGTAGCCAGTTATAATAGCCTGACACTTGGTGACGCTTATGCCACTTCAGACTGAATGGAATCATTGTTCAAGCCTACATTAGAATGTCTTTGTATGCCTCGGAAATGCAATTTAGTATAAAATCCTTTCTGCACACTGCATTAATTGGGTTTTCAGAATGCTTTTAATTGACCTTAGAATCTACATTTTTTTTGCATATAGTATTTTAATATGGATTATGTTTATGTTTGATACACCTTTATTTAATAGGGTTATCATAAGTCATTTATGGCTATTACAAATTTGCATGTTTTTCTCTCCCCAGGATACTCCTACTGTTTGTCTCGATATTTTCTTTGTATTCAGTGCATCTTCTTTTGAAGACTGCCAATGAAGGAGGTATGGCAAATTACTGTTTTACAAATATGTAGTATTTGTTTCTTATGGTATCTTTGTGAAACATGCCCTTCCAATGGGATATTTTGCTTTCTTTCAGGATCTTTATTGTATGAACAGTTGGGAATGAAGGCTTTTGGTATGGCTGGAAAACTTGCTGCTTCCGGATCAATTACAATGCAGAACATTGGAGGTGAGGACAAGATCTTAAAATGTCTGTACTGTCAATAGTAATTGTTCCCTGCTTATTCTTGGAGACTTATTTGTCACACAACATGTATTCATTAACTGCTTGTGTTCAAGTGAGGTTATGAAACATGTTATGTGATTCTTGCATCGTGTGGCATATTCTATATTTGTAATGATCTATGATGTTATTCACCTACAGCTATGTCAAGCTACCTCTTCATAGTGAAATATGAGTTACCATTGGTCATCAAGACATTTATGAACATCGAAGAGACCACAGGGTAGGTGTTAGAACTCCTCATCAGAGAAACTATTAGGAGAAACAAACACGGAGACTGTATATATTTTTATATGAAGACCACGTTCGGTACACCATAGGGTAGCTTCTTATTCAGACAGATACAGTAAGTTTTCCCTTCCCTTGAGTGCTTCACTTCATTTAGATCCAGCCTGACCTGGGAAAAGGGTAGAAAAATACAGGTATTGCATCATATTGCAGAAAGCTGTTCTGTAAAGAACATCAGGTAAGTGTTAATGTATGTACCAGTCGGTACATACGCTCAATAAGGAAAGATAAATGTCATTATGGTTGGTTTTTTTGGTTTTGTTTTGGTTTTTTGTTTATTTTCTTACTGCATTCAAACTGGTTTGGTCTGATTAATTTGGTTTCCTAGTATTAATATTGTGGGAAGTGATTAAATATAAGACTAAGGTGCAGCTATGCAATGACTGTCTTAAGGAACAGTTCTCAAAATGATACAGAGACTAAACATTGACCTAAACCACAGTTTATGTGCCTAAGACTGGAGTGGTAGATGCCTTGCCATCTAGTCCTGGAGATACCTTGACTCCAGAGTGGCTTTTCTGCTTGGCTTTAAAAAGAGGTGCCTTGAGTAGGATTCATTTTATGTAACCATACCCTCTGAAAGTTAGATTTTGAGTTCATCATTACACTGGTCTTAGTATGATCAGTGGAGAAGGGTGACCCTCTGTAGTGATCAGCTCAGTGCACCTGACAGACACATTTTGTGCATCTCCAAAGAACAGTTGATCATATCACTCTGTATTGAGAGGGTGTGTAAAAACAAGATGCCTGAGTTCAGATGGATAGAGTTAAGTGCTATAAATCTCACTCTTCAGAGTTGTACTTCTGTGCCTTGTCCTGAAGTGTCCCAGTCTTGAGAGGGCTGAGCAGCTCAAGACTCCAACTTACAGCTAAGCCTGAGTTCAGAAGGTAGGCATTTTTCTGCTGTGTTCCCCAAGGGGTTCAAGCCATTTGGTGATGTTCATACAGCTTGCTGATATTGTCATGACAACAGTGCTAGCCATTATCTTTTTTTTTTTTTCTTTTTTTTCTTTTTTTTTAATATACTCAAATACTGCACCCACCCTATTTACTTAGTAGTGTTACGTTTACAAATTCTTTGCTGGGAAGGTTCATTTCTCTCCTTTGGCTGAATTCAAGTCTATATTTTTCAATTTCTAAGAGAGCCCCTGGAGTAGCCAGTATTTAGAAGGGGGCTCGGAGGCAAATATTTTTAACTGTCCCATCTTCAGTAAAGAATTCAAAATTGGTTGCAATTCAAGAGGGAATGTTAAAGTCTGTGAATCTCACTGGATACAGCTGCTGCTCTGCAAATCTGGCAGAGAAAATGAAGAACTTGAGATCTGTATCTTAAATGTTTTCTTGCTGGCTGGCACTAAGTAGCTGTACACTGATTTAAAGTAAATATTTTCTCAGTGCTCTGGCAATTGTGAACCCCATTTAACTGACTCTCTCCATGCATTGCTTAGGGGAGTCTGGGTGGCTACCATTGGCATGGATTCCACTCTGGCAGCCTGGGGCCTAAAATGTAAGCACTTACCTGTTTAAGTGTCCCAAAATAATGCTTACTGTAAAAGAGCTTCTGGAATTCTGAGACAATATTACAAATCTCCATCATTAAAATTTGTTTAGCAACTTCTAAAGTACTTGGCTATATTTTAAAACTGCACAATCCCATTCTTTACTCTTCAGCATGGAAAAACTTTGAAGTCCTTGATCTGAAAGTCCTGATGGCCTCTCTATGGGTATGCACAATAGCAGTGCATGTTCTTGTGATTGTATCAACTGAAAGGAGTTTGTGTTGTGATTTCTTTTAAATTTGCCACAAGTCTACTATATTTTAAAAAAAGACAGCAAAAGGTGTATGGTGTTAATGTCCTATACATCTGAAGTTTCTAAAATACTCCTTTTTTACATCTAGTTATCCCAGGTAAAACTGAGGAAAGAGAAGGTTGCATCATTTTTGCATTTACTATGTAAATCCAGAGCAAGTCTGTTAATTATTCTGTATTTCCACTACCATATAAAGGGCTATAACTTAGCAGCTGAGTTTGCATATACGAATTTCCAATTAAATTATTAATATTTTTGTTTACCTAAATAGTGTACAGTCCATTTTAAAATAAATACTGCTAAATTATATCATAATAGGATGTAAAGTATTAATACTTGGGAATAAATGCTTAGTGTTACTTTAATTGCTTAAAGCATATAGGGTGGTCCTGTAGGACTTTGTTTTTATGTATTTCAAAAAAGATGTTAATCTTCTAATGCTCAAAAATGTTTTGTGAAAAAACAGCTGCTGCTTTTTACAGAATAAATGGCAAAAATGTTTTGAAAGAAAAAGCTCCTGAGGTTCTTACCATGTTTTCCCTACTGAAAGGGACTAAATGTGCCTCCAAGAGACTCCCAGTGCTTGTTGGAGTTTCCTCAGCTAGTGGGCTTGAGCTACTGCCTTACCTTCAGCCCTCACCTGTTTTTCTTTAACTCCCACAGGGCTCCCAACACAATTTTATTTCCATTCAGAGTGGAAACCCTGCTGGGGCCCTGCAATATTGTAACACACCTGGAGAGTTGGGAACCAGCACTTAAGAAAATTACTATTTTTTCCATGATTGATCCCACTTGACTTTTTTCTAACCAATCATTTACTTTTCCGTCTTCTGACTTACAGATGCATATTTTTTTTAAAAAAGGACACTAAAGGAAAGGCACAATGCAGGTTTGGGGTGAGATAAGAAGCTATTGTAGGGTGTTAGGTCCATATAGGAAATTATCCTTTGTGACATCAGGTAGTGCATTTTTTTAAGGAGCCATATGTTGTAGAAGATAAGAGTGAAGACTAAACTGCAAGTGTAATTTTTAAATACTTGATTACTTAAAAATATTACCTTCTTTTCTACAGAGAGTGGTATCTCAATGGTGACTATTTAGTGCTGCTGGTGTCTCTCATCCTCATTCTTCCCCTGTCCCTACTGAAAAATCTAGGTAAGTAGTAGAGAGCAATCAAAATAAAAACCCATTGAAAATACTGTGGGGAAATGGGTTGATGCAATGTTTGAGTCTTGAAATGCTGTGTGAATTAACAGCTGCATCCAAACTTGTCTCTTGGGACTAATTAGTGTTTAGGTATTTGCTGTCAGTCTTCCTGAAGAAAGGAAAAAAAATGAAGACAAGTATACTAAATAACAGATGTGTTTGTGGAAAATGAAAGGACGGCAGATAGGATGGGTCAACAGTAACTTTCTCTTTCTGTTCTTATCCCAAAGTTTGACCTATTTTGGTCAATAGTGGAATAATATAATGTTACCAGCTATCCTGTAACAGCCTTCAAAGTATAGGGCTGCAGTATTGGCAGTATCTTTTCATTTTTCCCAAGGAGTAACAGAATATTCATGCCAGATGCTTTATCTGAAATGGCTGTAATTCAGTGGTATATGTGAATAATTCAGTTAACGCGCTATTTATTCAGAGAATCCTGTAGTGGAGCCTTAATAACTGAGAGTCTCAATGTGAATTACTCTCTCAAATTACTATTTTCTAGAAGTTAAGTAAATCAGTAAAAACAGAAGGAAAAAGGCCAGGTTATCTTACAGTGCATGCCATTAAAATTAATCCTATAATTATTCTTAATGTACAATAAACAATTCATATAGTTGTTGCTGTGGGGTTTTTTAGTTTGCATCTTTTTCTTGCAAGTTAAAAAGTTTAACATTACAGACTCACCGTTTGTACAGACCCTAATATGTCTTTCAGAACTTTCAGATCTGGGTTGAGATTAGCAGAAAGTCAATGAATAATTAACTTGTTCTGTGTAATGCTAAGGAAATGACAAAAGAGATCACTGACAGAATATATTTTGTCATAATGTTTTGACTTGAATGGTCTTTCTGTTTATTGTGTCTTAGATTTTTTTAATCTTTCTTGATCACAGGGTATTTGGGCTATACCAGTGGTTTTTCCTTACTTTGCATGGTCTTCTTTCTGATTGTTGTAAGTATAATCTTCTAAACTTCCAGCACTTGTAAAACTGCATTTAAAAGTGAAATTAAACACTGTTTCTAAAAATTAATGTATGTTGCATTAGTCAAAGTAATAAATGCATGGCTTTATTTCTAGGTAATTTGGAAGATGTTTCAGATTCCTTGTCCTATGGACAGTGTCATCATGAACATGACATTAATTAATGCAACAGTGGCACCTTTGGTACATGAAAATATAACAACTGATGATATGTGCAAGCCAAAATATTTCATCTTCAATTCACAGGTAACTGACTGAAAATGAGATGCTCTGTTGAAAATAACTGAGACTAAGTACTTAGCAGATAAATTAGGTCATTTTCCTTTCAAGCAGTTGCCCAGATTTAAAATTGGGATGTGTTAAGGCTTTCTGTTCCAATAGACTTTGGCACTGTTTACCTCCTGCAAGACTGGGTGTTTCTACACGCCAAATACACAGAAATTTGTGGAGCTTGAGGTGCCTGTTTGAGTGGCATAAACCACCTCTCAGTCTTCAGCACAGCATTTCTCAAGCTTTCTCAAGGAAGTTAGTGAAGCATTTTAAAAAGTATATTGCAGAAGAAAATGAAGAAAACTGTAAAAGTTTGAAAATAGGATGTTTGACTTGTTCCCAGTCACAAATCCTTGACTCATGAGGGCTCCCAGTCACAGTGGTGAATCTCCACACGTGTAATACCCAATACCAAGTTCAAGATACAATGGCTTAAGCCTGTGGATTGCAGAACATGGTTTTGAATGCAAATACATTCAGCTTAGCATGGGCTTCAGTGACATTTGAGACTATTTGGTTCCTCAGGGTCTGGGTTTAAGAAAATACGAACTTGTTTTAACTTCTTCCAAAGTTTCCATTATAAAGAACAGCTGGTATTTATCACAAAATGAGGTCAAAACTGAAGAATCTACTGATGATTTTTTAAAGTAAATTTCTAATGTCTGTTGAGATACTTAAGAAACATACTTTTTTTTTTTCAGACTGTTTATGCTGTCCCAATCCTAACATTTTCTTTTGTCTGCCATCCTGCAATTCTTCCTATTTATGAAGAACTGAAAAGGTAAGTGTGAGATATATATCTGTAATTTCACTAAACAAACAAATCTATTATGAAACAGTATGTTCTCACTACTAACAATGTTGCTTTTTCTTACAGCCGAAGCCGTAAAAGAATGATGAATGTGTCCTATGTATCTTTTTTTGCCATGTTCCTCATGTATTTATTGGCTGCTCTCTTTGGATACTTGACGTTTTATGGTGAATATTGCCTTCTGTGTTTACTTTTAAATTATTTATGTTCTGCAAACTCACAGTAATTTTTTTTTTTAATAGAACAAGCAAGCATTTACTATGCATTCTAAATATACAGTATTAATTGTGCTTTTTTTAGTACTTCTAAAAGTGCACACCCCAAAGGAGATCAGTAGTAGAATTAGGCCCAAGATATAGGATTAAAATTGGATTAAACCAGATTCCGTGCCTTCAAGTCATCCCTGTGTAAAATGGATACATTCTTACAGGAGCTCTTGAGGCTTTCAGTTCATATTGGTGTCTTGTAAAATTTGCTTAGAATCTGAAGCAAAAGCGCATGTTTAAGAAGTATGTCAACTAATTCTAATTAAAATACTGTTTTCTTTATAGGAAAAGTCGAACCAGAACTGCTTCACACCTACTCTGCTTATCTGGGTGCTGATGTTCTCCTCCTTATTGTGCGTCTCGCTGTACTTATGGCTGTAACCCTCACTGTACCTGTAGTTATCTTCCCAGTAAGTCATTTGTGTCTTGCTACCATTTTTTAACACCTGTACTGCTGTAGTCATTTATTGATTTGGCAACTCCTGTTTATTAATTGAAGAGTTTTTCTCTTAACTGAAAAAGGAAATTAATTCTAATAAGCTTGATGAATTATAGCTATACTGTTAATTCAGTGAAGATGTAACATTTACTAAGCAGTAGATACAAGTACATTCAGTTAAATTGTTTTCCTGGTATGGTTGTATTGGGGAAGTGAAACAGATTTCCCCTTTTATAAAAGTACTTACAGTGTTGTATTATCAGCTTACAAAAGCCAGCATGTTTTTGTACATACATTGTGGACATGATCTGGCCATTTATGTGTATATTGTTGAGCAGCGTCCTTAGATGTTAGAAAATTTTCCGGAATTTATTTTTGTTCAAGCCAGATGTTTTTCCTTGGTTTTTTTCTCCATATTACTTTCATCTTTCACCTTCTGCTAAAATCTGAAGTATTTGGGAAAATGATGTTAAAATACTTTCAGAAGGAAGGTCTAATTCAGGTGACAAATCACTGTCTTCCAAAATCAAGACTAAACTGTATTTTTTTTTTTTTTTTCCCCCCCTCTCACCCCACCCCCACCTTCCAAAGATCCGCAGTTCCATTACCCAGCTGCTGTGGGCAGGGAAGGAGTTCAGCTGGTGGCGTCACTGTTCCATTACCATTTCTCTTCTGGCATTTACCAACGTGCTCGTTATCTTTGTCCCTACTATTCGAGACATCTTTGGATTCATTGGTAAGCACTTTCTTCTCAGATCAAGCAATCTTCCACATTTCAGAAAAAGCAGTTCCAGTCTAATTAGAGTATGTTTACCTGTTTATGAATATTTATTTCTGTGCTTTTTCTCTACAGGTGCTTCTGCAGCTGCCATGCTGATCTTTATACTTCCTTCTGCCTTCTATATCAAATTAGTGAAGAAGGAACCAATGAAGTCAGTGCAAAAGATTGGGGTATGTATAGACAAATATGTAACTACACTTGTTTACAAATTCAAAGCAAAAAATGTAATTGTATTCTTCATGATTTATGAATTTTGAAGTCCTGGTGAAAGTAGTCAGTGAATTGACATTTACTATTATCTTGCATAGTTGCCAGGAGTTGCATAGGAACTCAAAACCAAGGAATTGGCCATCACAAGACTCAGTTTACTTCAGTGACTTCTCTCAGCCCGTGGCCCCCAATCTCAACAGTAGCTGGGTCATTCTGTTGCTGTTAAGAACCAGATTTCAACAAAATACCCTAAGAGCTGTATTTAAAGAGTCTCAACATCCTTCAAATATTCCTTTAAGAGTTATTTATGTAATCCTCCCCATAAAAGCTCACCTCTGCCAGTTGTTCGGGTTATCTTGATTGTTCTTGGTGTTCTTACTGACTATAGACATAGTGACTCATAATGAAATCAGACCTACTGAGGCAGAGTCAAGATAGCACAGTGGCATAGCCTGACTGGTATGAGCAGCTACATTCACTTCCCTTAGTTGAGGGTGGGGTCTGCTATACTGAAAATAAATGTACTTTTTGATTTGAGACAGGACCCCAAATATGAGGAAGACACTTTGCTCCTTGTCATTGACTTGATCTCTGATCTCTTTTACTCTGTCCTCCGTGAGCAATGGCATTTGTGTTATACATGGGCATGAATTTATAGGTGTATGTTGTGGTGTTTACCAACAGTGTCCTAGCAGAATCTGAAATACTTCTTTTATGTTTTCTTTTTCAGGCTTCCTTCTTCTTTCTAAGTGGTATACTTGTGATGACTGGGTGTATGACACTGATTATTCTAGACTGGACCCAGAATGTTACATCTGATGGCCATTAACTGCCCTGGTTTAATCTCTGTAATACTCTACTTCAAATGCCAGTGTTCACTCAGATACCTACTGAGAACGAAAATGTGCTATTCAGCTTCCTTTAAAAGGCAGATTCTTTGTTGATGGTTCTTCTGATTGTAGAATATCTGAACTCTGTCTTTAAGAAACTATTCTGCATGATGGAAGTGGATATTAACATCAGACCACGTGAGTGTCTGGCTGAAGGAAGTGACAACTTTATTCCATTCCAGAGAATGGACAGAACTCTCTGTAGACTTTTATCAAGCCATGTTTGGCTTTCATCATTGTTACTTGGATATTTTGTTATTTTACTTGAATGTGCCTAATGGAACCATTTGATGTGAGAAAGAACTCTTTAATTTACAGCACAGTGTTTAAATAACCAATGAGAGAGCGAGAGAAAGAGAGAAACGCTATTATTTTTTTGTACCAAAAATTCTTATAGACCTCAAAAGCACTATTTTGACTTTGAGAAACATTTTTCTAAAAAGAAGGAAAAATAACATAGAAGAGCTCAAAAAAATATTTAATTAGTGTTCTAAATTAAATTTAGTTTGACTTTCTTGATCTCTTCACTCGTGTCACCAGTGACAGGACCCAAGGAAAGGGCATGAAGCTGAGTCAGGGTAGGTTTAGGCTGGATATTGGGAAAAGGTTCTTTACCCAGAGGGTGGTTGGGCACTGGCACAGGCTCCCCAGGGAAGTGGTCACAGCACCAGCCTGGCAGAGTTCAAGAAGTGTTTGGACAACACTCAGGCACTTGGTGTGGTTCTTGGGGTGCCCTGTGCATGGCCAGGAGTTGGACATGGTCATTCTGATGGGTCCCTTCCCACTCATTTTATGATTCTGTAGAGGCATAATTAGAAGAAATTTTATTTTAAAAATGCTTCTAATGACCAAAACAGAAAATGAGCCAATTCAGGTCCAAATTCTCTGATATTAAATACTTCCCATGAAATTCCCTTAGTTCAAATGAGAGTGAAAATAATTCTGAAAATCCTTTGTCAGCTTATGTAAGTAACTAGAGTTACCAAAAATGGTGTGGAAATGCAAATTTTCAAACTTTAAAACAACCCACCCTTTAGAAAAGGGTGCATTTGAGAAAAGCATAGTTAATCTAAAATTGTAAAGATGGCATCGACATTTTCCCTTCTTGAGGTACTCAGTAGTGCAATTGAGTAAAACAGGGTTTGGGGTTTTTGCTTTTTTGGGGTTTTTTTTCTTTCCTGTTGTAGATAGAAACTGAATGGCACTGGAGCATATGATGCCATTACTACAAAACTCCCTCCTCACGTTCCCTTGATTAATAATGTCCATTGTCAGTTGTAACAATGTTTGTTGGGATTTTTTTCTGTCCAATCTATCTTGAAATACTCTGTAGGAAAACAAAAAAGTCCTGATGTAGTCTTCTAGTTGTATAATATTCAAAAACTGTACAGTATTTCTCAAATTCCTCATCCATTATTGGATTTTGAATTACTTGACTATTCTGTTTCTGAGTCAAATCCACAAAATAACTGCACCAATATTTCATGCTTGGTACAAACTCTCTTCACATACGCAACTGGGATTCCTCTTCCAATTTATATTGTATAGTAGTATTAAAGATAACCTCATAGGCTGGATAGTCATCTCATACTTGTTTGCTTCAGAAATAGATAAGTTTCTAACGAGCCCTAGCAGATGAAACAGGTGCTGTATGGTTGTGATGAGCTATTTTGTTTCTAGTGCATGTTTACTCTTTCATTCTTGTCCCAGGTTGAAGAGAGGTAACACTTGTATAACAGCGTACTTGGCTTATAAGAGGTTCTCAAACACAGCAATATTGGGTACAAAAGCCTAGATAGAGATTATTAATGAAATAGTCATGGCAATGTGGTCAACTGTCTTCATCTGACACGATGTTTTAGAAATCTGATTTACAAAGTCTGATTTTACTCAGTCGTCGTGTCAGAGAGAACAAGTAAAGGCCTGTAATCCATTGATAAAACAGTGCCTGAGACTTTTTTGCTCTTGTAGAATTAATCAGAAATAAATCTAAACAATAGTCACTGTTTGGCAGATAATGTCAAGCTCTGCCCAGCCATTTAAAATCTTTGGAAAAACAACTGCAGGTATTTTGTATTGATACTTCTGCATGACTGTAAGTACTGGTCACTAAGACTATAGCGTAAAACTGTAATGACAAGTTAGATTCCTGTTGTGTTATTTGTATTATTAATTCAGTGGTACTCAACTGGCAATTAATGATCCTGGAGTCAGCACTAATGCTCCTTAGGTACTTCTCTGCCTCAGGTACTGTACATCCATGGCTAACTATCCCATGTTACCTGATCTCCACAGAAGTGCTGAGCATGTGCCTCCTCAGTACTTTGGCAGCTTTTCTTCTTCCTCCACAAATGTGCAAAGGTGGAAGAGGATTAAAATGTTGTCTACCTTTGAGCAATTTGTAGCACATAAGGGATGAAGCACTTCCCTTGCCAGCATTTAAAAAGAGGAAAGAAAGTGAGAAGTATCCTCCTTTCTCGCAGCAACTGTAGAAGAGGAAGGAGTTGTAAGTGAGGAGTTACTACAAAGTCCTTCTTGGCAACCAGAAGGGAAGAAGATTTTTGTGATGACACCTCATAGCGTATTGTACTTATCACTAATTCTCTGAATGTAGCAATTTCCAGATTATACATTGTGTGTTACATAATTTGATGACTTGACTCTCCACCTGCAACAGTTGAGTTCCACTTGGCTGGGTCGATTTCCAACAAGTGATTTTTTTTTTTTTAATTATTATTTTTTTCGAAACCTGTCTGTTTAAAGTTACCTACATTACAAACCACCTAAAAGAGCAGCTTCAGTATTAAACCACTTTTCTGTCACCTCAGTTAGACATTACTGTCTTCCATGATATTTCAGTCATAAATGTAACATGTTATTTATAAAGCATTAATCCATTAAAACTAAAACTATTTTTCAATATTTATGATAGTCTATGTACATAAATTGTATGTGTGTATATACTGTAAGTATAATGTATATAATGTAGGTTTTGAGTCCAGGATTTATGTATATATTCCTCTCTCATTACTGATTGTTACATCATTTCAAGGAGTTGTCCATGTTGTACATCTGTGTAACAGCTGTCAAAGGAAAGAGCCTTTTACAACAAAGTGTAATGCTTACAGAGATGAAAGAAGTGTGTTACGCCTAAGGTGTGTAAGAAGACACTAAGATTATATTTATTACAAATGTATATGTTGCAATAAACACAGGAATCACTTGGGTCCATAGAAAGCATTGTTCAGGTTCGTGTATACTTTCTCTCCAAAATTTACCATGGATGTTACGATTTCCTGAATGCGGCAAGTTAACCACCTCTGCGCTCTAACGCTCGTTAGGCCGCCAAATTCGGGCATCCTGCGGTACATCCGTGTACATATGTAAATACCACCTTATTGGTAGAGGCCAGCAGTCTAGCTACGGTTGCTGGCTGGACTGGTGGCCAGCAACACAGTTTCAATGAAACATTGTATGTTTGTTTTAACTGAAATAAATAAAGAGATAATCCTAAGCCACCGTGTGATGTTTTTCTTGGGGGAGGCATTTGGAGGATTTTCTTTAGAGGTGATGTTAAAAGTGTACCTTTAATTTCATGCATGTTTACCTTACTGAGCACTTTTCAGGAAAGGGGGGGAAAAAATGGCATACAACTACATCCACAACTTAGGACACCACAGGGGTAAAGAGAACAAGTCTGGGCTTTAAAATGAGAGATTAAATTCTACAAGGAACCTGCATTATGTAATTTCTTTTGTGGAAAAGGCATAGCTGGAAAATAGACCCAGTGTGTTAGGTCTTATAGAAGTGTAGTAAGTGAGTGAGTCTTGCTAAAATCCTATGTCCCTTTCCTTCATTTGAATCTCCAGGAGAAGAACTGCTCATGTAAAGAATTTCAAAACTGGTATGTCTGGTTTGCTTCCATTTTGGAAACTGGTAAAAACCAAGTGCAGCATATGTGTTCTTGGTTCTCAATACATCTATCAAGTCATATGAGTATCTGTCCCAAAAATTCAGAATTGGGTGAGAGACACTGGAGTTGCAACTCAGTGTTTCATGTGTACAGGAAAACACCATACAAAAGGAGTATTAAAGGATAGGTAAATGCTCTGAAATTAGGAAATGCCTCAATTAAGGTTGCATTAATTACAAGATCGCATAGTGGTTTCTTCCTGGAATCCTCACTTAGTAGCTGTTCATTATTTTTTTAAGATGCTTTCTGTGTGTTTAGTGTAGGTAGTTCATCATCCTGATGAGGGATGAATGCCTTCATTCTTTCTAGTTCTCATTTTAATGTCATCTTTGTGAAACACAGATTACTCATTTTCACGGTGTTGCAGGCCTTTAAGAAGGTGTTAATCAGTATACAGCTCTGGGGACCTGGAGTGTGGAGAGGCAGCACTGTGGCACAGCCACGTATTTGAGTCCACAATTTAATGTCTTCCACTTGTTCAGTTTTGTATTTCAGCATTTACTTACATGCATCTGAAGCATAACTTCAAACAGGTTTTGCGTGATGAAGCTAGAACCCTAAGCACCAAGCTAGCGGTTTGGAAAGGGTGATCATTTCTGGAAAGGCTCATTCTCATAAGGTGCCTGCCATCACACACTAACTTCGTAGCAGTGCAGAAGCCCTTTCCCTAGAATGGTGCTTGACAAGCTGAACAATTAAGCTCACCCTTACAATTAGGCAATTCCATCAACTTAAATAACATGAGAAGTAGTCTTTTCTACATCTTACTTCTCCCCAGAATGGGAAGATTGCTCATCTTGTGAGATGAATGAGATGGTGCAATGATTTTAAAACAGGAACTGAAATTACTTTGGGACAATGTCTAAAATTCTGTGCTTTGAGTCTCTCTACCTGTCACAAGGTCTTTGCTCTAACTTGTAATTTCAAGTTTATTCACAACGCTGAGCTTTGTGAATGCCTTGAGGTCTGTCCAGGAGAGAGATGGCACCTTTACTTTCTTCTAGTTCCCCTGAAATTTGCTTCTTTCTTCCACCCTGACCTTGCCAAGTCTGTCCTGTCACAAGGTCATGCCTAGCCATCTCGCCCCCAAGTGTTCAGACAGCAGCTGGATTGTATCAGGTCATGTCCTCTGGTCCCCTGTGGGTTAGCTCATATCCCTGTTTGCAGGCTATCAGCCCCCATTCAGTCTGTGTGCCTGGGTCTCCTTTCCAGAGACACAGAGCAGAGTGTGGCCAGTGTATGCCCAAATTTCAACTCCAGAAGAAACCAATATGCCAGGAGGCAGCCTCTATTCCTTCAAGAACTGTGGACATGCCATCCCATCTCCAGTGTAGATGTGCCCAGCACCAGTTTCCTTGGCCTTTCTACTTCCAGTCTCTTTAAGAGTGACAGTCCAGACCTCACCTGCTTTCACATGCATTTCCTTCTGTCTTCTTGCACAACTGCTTTTGGCTGTCATAAGGTGACTCTTTGTCAACTCTGTCACTCTTGCTTGCACCTTTGACCCAGTTTGCCAGCTCCCCTGGAACACCACCTCTTGAAGTTCCTCTTGCAAGCCACCTTCCTTCATCCCACCACCTTCCTGACTATGTGCCTGCCCCAGCCCAGCACAAATCCTTCCACATTTACTTTACCCAGGCACAGCTGGAAATATATTCCTTTGATTTTTCTAGTCTCTGCCCACCTGGTCTCCTTATGGCCACCACTGTAACTACAAGTCCTATTTTCTTGCTCTCTGGCCACCCCTCCAGCTCTTCAGGAGCCCAAAGAAGGCCACTTCCACACTCTGTTCAGGCAACCCTTGCCCCTCAAGCCTTTGGCTGAGCATGAAGCCCTGAGGCAGAGGACAGAGCAGGGGAAACTTTTCCAGGAAATATGATTTATTATTTTACTACAGGAAAACATACTCTTTTCCCTGATTTTATTCTCAAATGGGCTAAATGATTTTGTCTGATTGTTCTTCCACAGAGATGCACAAAAAACACCCCCTGCTGCAGTTGCTCATGATGGAAAATGTCAGGAGAATCATCTGAAGCTAGGTACCATTTGAAAGAACAGAAACATACTCCAATACAAGAGCGGTCAAGTAATCCCAGTAACAGGTGGCATAACCAGCCATGTTTGAAAATATTATAAAAATTAGAAATAAGGGGTGATTTTTATTTTCATTAATATTGACGTATAGAAAATGGAGAAAAAAAAAGGTAATTGCAGAACATAAATTGATAAGTGATACATGCTGGATAGGTACTAGCAATAATGTAGAAACTCAGTATGTGTCTTGGAAAAGAAAGGTAGTTTATATAACTAGATTTTTTGTGATCTTTAATAGTCTTCTTCACATCATCTCCAAACAGCTCACATTGCAGCAAAATTAAATGGAGCCAAGTGAGGTGCTCTGAGTATTCCCAAACGCTGAGGAGTTATTCGGCTGGGGCTAATGTGGTCAATCACACATCTACTTTTTGTTAAAACAAATAATCAGTTCCTGAACCTCCAATATTGCTCCTTCCTTCTCACTGCAGTGAGATTATTCGATGCACTGGTGGAATGTACCTTGGGGCTGGAGCCCAGGTGACTACACAGAACAGACAGACAGGTCCAATGAGAGGTGGTATGAACCATCCTCCGGGCACCTCACCCTGCCTGCAGCGCTGTCACTTGGAGGTCCCACTCAAACCCCACTGAGGACTCAGGCAATGAATAAAACTGGCAGGAGTTTCTGCTGTGGGCAAGACATAGGGAGCATCCCCCAGTGCCATGGTGTTGGGGTTTTAAGAGATCTAGTTTTTTTTCTGTTAAAGGAATTTTCCCCCATTCTGTTACTAAGACGATAAATCGCTGGGTGCTTAAGAGAAGACAAAAGGGCCTGGCCACTCTTTTGTTTCACCTGGGTGTGGGTGCAGTTCGCTCTCAGCGTCCAGAGAGAGAAGCTGGAGAGAAAGGAGCTGCTGGTTCCTTTTTTCGGCCGTTCTTTCTTCCTGCTGGACACAACGCCGGGACCCCAAAAGCCGCTTTCCCTGCCCTGCTGGAGACCGAGCTGTGGCTGCCCTGCCCCGCTGCTGCTTCGAGCTTTCGCTACGCTGTAGCCCTGCTCGCCCTGCCTGCCTGGGCCTCCGTGGTTTTTTCCCATCTGGATACATCTCGTCTGCCACCCGGGGTTTGCGTTCGTCCCTGCCATTCCAGCCTGCTGTTCCTGAGAGTCCGGGATCGGCTGCCCAGCGGTTTGTGAAGCCTTTGTTCCATCCTTCCCGGGATCCCAGGGCACCAGAGCCGCGGGTTTCCCGAGCTCGCTCCGGAGCGCCCCCTGCAGCCGCGGGGGAACCATCGCACCTGCCCTGCTCACCGGGAGCCGCCAGCGCCCCTGCCGGCTGCGAGCGGAACTGCACCCGAGGGGAAAGGGCCCGACAGCCGAGAAGGCTGGGACTGGGTTTGTGATTGCTGTTACTGCCATAGTTGTTGTTGTTTTGTTTGACTGGTTATATACATATAGATATATATATAGTAAAGAACTGTTATTCCTATTTCCCACATCTTTGCCTAAAGGCCCTTGATTTCAAAATTATAATAACTCAGAGGGAAAGGGGTTACATCTGCCACTTCAAGGGAGGCTTCTGCCTTCCTTAGCAGACACCTGCCTTTCAAAACCAAGACACATGGCTGAAGAAAACAATGAGGAAAATGCTAAGATGGGGATCAAAAAGACCACAGCAGAGCCTCAGCTCTGTGGAAATGTGAAAAGCAGCCACAGAGAGCATGAGCAGTTTCCCCTCTTGGTCCATCAGAAAACAGTGGCAACCAGGAGACCTCCAAAAGATTGGTTTGAAAATAGCTGCCCCTAAAATACTTGCATTTGTGCTTACTTTTCTGACATGAGTAGGGAGGCATCTGCTGTGAAACTGTTGCTCTGTGAGGATTACTGGACTTAAATGAAAATTACATATGAGGGATGTTTTTTTCTGGGAAACAAGTGAGGAAGTTCCTAAGAACACCAGCTGCAGGAAACTGAGCTGTCACAAGAAACTGCTGAAGTTACCAGGGGCCAGGGCTGGGTGCAGGTATTTCCTGCCAAAGAGCAGTGCCAGGAGCAGCAAGGTTGCTGCATCCTCCAGCCTGCCTGCAGAAATGGAGCTGAAATGTCTTGAGAGCAAAATAATTACAAAATCTGCACTAACACAGATTAGTGATTAACCCACGGCGATGGTCCATAGCCTGCTGCCATCACCCAGCTCAGAGGCGCTGCATGTTTTCTGCTTGTGCCAGATTTTGGCACTTGCTTTCTTTCCAAAGGTCTCTCTCTCACCTTACTGCAAAGATGAAGTTTCCAGGCACAAACAAGGCTTACATTCTTCTAAACAGATTATTAAAACCATGGGTTTCTCAGGAAACATTTTGTAGTAAATGAGTCCTGCTTAATGTAATGATCATAATTTGTCTGCATGGACACACTGGGAACAGACATACAAGGGCCATTCCAATCTATTTGCACTTAAATGGAAAGACAGTAAAAAGTGAAATGGGGAAGTGAATACAAGTTCCTGTTTCAGTAAACCAGACAAGAGCCAATACTGATTTCCACACCTGCATTGTTTTTCTCCAGTCCCAGAAATATCCATGATTCTCAAATTCCTCTCACACATTGTACTATAGAAGACTGTACTCATGCTAACAGTCACTGCAAGCTGGCTTTTAATCTTCATTTCCTCCATGAGGGCATTCATTTCAGGTATGCTGTATTTCACATCCTGGCTCCTTCAGATCTTATACAGTTAATGTGAACACTGAATTGATTTTGAGACCTAAGTGCAGCAGCCTTTTTTTCCCCCAAGACCCAGCCCTAAGTACTGCAGTGAGTTCCTATAAACTACCAAAGAAAATACAGGCCATGTCACCATCTGGGTCACACTGTATTTCAAAACCAAGTTTGTAATTTAATATAAAACAAATGTTTTTGTTTTCTTGCTGCCACAGATTTCTACCCATTGTGGTAGGTCAAATGCAGCATTTCACTACTCCTGCACTTAAGAGAGCCAGTTTCTGTCTTGTGGTTAAATTTCTCAACACATTTAAACAATCCATATCTTGGATCAACACACTGCTTATCTCCAAGTCCCAGTGGAGAAGTCCTATGACGGTTATTATGTCTGAGCATGGCTAACTACTAGAATATCCAGCTGTCCTCCCCTGCAAATTTTAGTTTGGCAGGGAACATCAGTCTTCTTCTGCATTTTCTAGCAGCAGCTTCACCAAAACTAAACCTCTGAAGTATTTCCCTTCTTACTCGAATATGTGTTGGGTAAGTGTTGGAAAGAAACAGACACAATCCAGAATCATTAAAGAACCATGAAACCCTTCTGAAAAAAGCATCAACAACTGCTTAGAGTAACTACTTTTATTGCCTTCTTATTTTTATAAATACTGAGTAAATTAAATACATGGAATCCAAAGTACTTTTACAGTTTATTTTGTTTCTGTCTGTTCTGCTGTTATCTGAATCAAGCTGCCCATGTGATTCAGACTCTTCCCTGCTGAAGTTACTGGAATGGTGCTTTCCCTGTCTGTGCACAATTAGTTATTATACACAGTTCAATAACACAGAGATAAACTACAGAAGTTCCTCAGCAGAATCTTTCCTGCTCTCATTTCTCTCACTCTTCTTCAGACTAGTGTATTGTAGCTTTCCCTTCCCCCTCCACTACAGACGCCTAAGACCACTCACTTTTCTAATTCTCCCAAGGTTTTTCAAACTCTTGGCACTTCTTTTCTTCTCACAAATAAATGTCTTTGCTTTTCATTTGCTTTGTAGCTTCCCATATGATCTTTTCATAGACTGAAAAGATGAACAGATTTCCAAGTGGAAGTACATTGGTCCTTTCCACCTAGTCTAACAAATTGACTGCCATGTTTTATAGAAGTACAAAAGAGGAGGAATATTTTAAAGGCTCGGTGGTAAAGAAGCAGTGAGAAATATTGCAATATCATGGTAGTGACTATGAAAGCCAACTGATGCATTAATGTTACTAAACTATGGATTGCATTTGGCGCTAAAGAGCATAACTGAAAATATAACTGCACAAAGTTTTTTCTGCATCCTCCTGCTGCAGCTTGGCCATGCTTACCTGCTGCTCTGCACACTGATCTGGCTTGCAAATCCTCAGAGTTTGTGCTTTTTTCATTAGCCGGTGTTTTTAGCCATGAGTCCACTTTTCCCACAGCCTTCCAGGGAGCTGGAAGATGTGGAAAGCTGGCAGATGCAGGGGCAAAGAGGTGGTCAGGCCACTGAGCTGACTGCTGCCCAAAAGAGAAAGGTGTCCAAGACAAAAAGTCAAGTGTGTGCTAACAAACGGGCTGCTTGATCATGATGGCTGAAGGGTGGGAATGAGAGCTGCCAGCAGCCAGTTATCCTGCACAGGGAAAGGAGCTGCCACTGCTGGCCAAGCATCCATCACAGTGGGCTCTGCTGGTTCCTCAGGTCTTCTCATCCTCCCCAGCATGTTCACAAGCAGGTCAGTGTCACTGAGAGCTCCCACAAGCAGGAGCGAAAATGTAAACAACTGCATTTTTGGAGTTGGCAATGGGAGTCGCTGAAGCACAAATCACAGGGGAGGAAAGCAAGCCAGAAGAAACACATGAGAGAACATGAGGCCTGGAGAGGAAGAGAAAAGGAGAATGATTTCATAAGGGTGAAGAAGAGAGAAAGTAGACTCACTGACAAATGAAAAGGGAGATGAGAAGAATGCCTGTGCAAAACATCAGAAACCCCAAAGTGATTTCGTGGTTATTTGTTTGTGTCCTTGCCTTCCCTGAACAGAAAGGGAGAAAGGACTTTGTGGAAAAAATCCTGGATAAGGTACATATAACAAAAAGTGTGAAGAACTGAACATCAGCCAGCAGAGCCTGTAAAGCAGCTCAATTAATAAGTATTCATAATCATTTGGAATTATTTTGAAATCATGTGAAAAAAATAGTGGAGAAAACTGTATGTGTTGACAGTCTCCAAGGGCAACCTGAGTCACTACTTAGCTCTTGTTACTTAGTGCCCACAAGGCTATCTTCTATCCCACTGGCACATTAACATAAGCAATAAAATAAATCATTGTAAGCCAGAACCTTTCCTGCTGACTCTGAGCAATTACCAGCATTTATGTGCTCAGTGAAATCAAGGGGGTAGCTTGTTGGAGTAGCATGGAGGTCCACATCACCATTTAAACACGGATTCTTAAGAGTGGGTAACTATTGCAAACAAGCCAAAATAGGGATGACTAAGATTTTTCAGACATTACTTGTTTCTGACTCGTAGACAAAGATACATAAACCTTTTCCTGTCCTGGTTTTCAAGGTGACAATGAGGAAACTAATGGAAAACAAAGAAGTACTGGTTCCTGGCACAGCAAAGTGTCTCAGGGCAGCCAAGAAGTGCTGGGCAGCATCGGCTGGTGTAGCCCCGCAACAGCCCTTACAGGCAAACTGCAGGCAGAGCATTCGTCCCTCTCCTAAGCAGCTACAGAGCAAATACATGGGCACGTGTGTGCCTCTCTCCAGAAAAGGGTTCTCTCGCTTTGTAAAAAGCTTTTATACTGATGAGTTTTGGTGCTACAAATAGAAAACATAAAACTTACTCATTCCCTAGGGAAATAGTGAGCCTGATCCATAGCTTGGAGGGATCCTAGGATTGTTGCTCTATGCCAAAATATACCAGTGATGATGTAGGCTTTTTTACTCACAATCAACTACAATATTTTGAATCACAAGGATCTTGTAAAAATTGCAAATCATAAACATGGTTCTGACCTTGAGTTAGAAATTTCACTTCCTGAAAATATTTTTTAAAAAATGGTAGGAATGATGTAATTTTCCAGGAACCAGATAGGAAGGAAAAGAGAGTAAGTATGTTTTCTGGCCAGAAGATTGATGGTGATACTCACATTTGAAGGGAGGAATTTGCCTTGACTCATAGGAAATATCTTTGTTCTTGGGGATTTAAAAACAGCCTTTGTGGAACAAAATAGATGGCCTGAACTATGCCTGTGTTTTGAGGAAGGATAACTTTGCCTATTGAAAAGAATAACAAGGTGAAGAAGTATGTTAATGGAATGTGAGGCCGTTTTCATTTTTCTTTATAGTTGGCTGCACCAAAGGCAGATGACAGTGGTGAATTACTTTAAAGATCATAGCAACACAGAAATTGCAAGAAGTTTAGATTTTGAATAGTTAATTTGGATCATGTTGCTGTTGCCAAGTTGTTCACTTATCTGGAAGACACAAAAATGGATAAATTCTTTGCTTTGAAGAGATTTATAGTCCTAACAATGGCGATCTCATGTGATATTGGTACTAGCTGTCACACATTTACCTTCACTTTTTTTAAACGAACCACAAAGTTAACACGGATTAATTGAGGCACAAACAGAAAGAGAGCTGCAAATCCCCTCCGAAATCCAGTGAAGGTCTTCACTTATCGTCTAACCACATTTTCTACACAGAAGAATGTCTGGGAATTATTAAAATAATCTTCAAACCTGACAGCATCATTATTACAGTCCTAAGGATGCTTTTATTGCAGGAACATAAGCAGCTGTACTCCAAGTGCAATGACACTGCTGGAGAAGAAGACCAGCACTTGGTCCAGCCTTGCCTGAACTTAAAGGCAAAGTTGGCCTTCCCTGCACAGTGCTTGGGGCTCTGGGGATCCAAAATAAGTGTTTGCTTTAAGTAGCTTGAATGGTGTCACTAATGCTTATTTTAAAGTAGTTTTGGACTCAAGTCTAAAACAAGTTTGTTTGTTTTTTTCCCAAGACCTCCTATACAAAATTAATTTGGAAACAGAAGAAAGAAATTGGAGCTCAAACTTTGCATTGAAACGAGCAAGTAACCAGGACATGTGCTGAGAAAGGTGACAGAGAGAATCCCTGTGGCATGAGAAGACCCCAGCTCCCAGGCCTGCTGTGGATACCTATTACAAACTGTGCTGCATCTTTACCAAAACTGTTCTCGTGATATTTTCCATATACCTGCGTGTGTTTCACAGCATCAGAGAGGGCACGGCGTCAGCATGGCCAGGAAGGCCAAGCATGGCAAAAACAAACTGTGCCTCTGGGGGTGCATTTTCCAGGCATTTGGCTTTTGAACACACCGTTTTTTCAGCTTTATGAGCTCTTACAAATATTCCCAGACATTCCTTTAGCTGCAGCAGTCAAGGAATTTCTCATAGATGTCCTTTCACAGTAAACGTTTTGAGGAACTTCTCAGCTAATGGACCTGAAGGTGTTCCGGGGAGGACATGGCCACTTTTGGAAGGAGTCTTTCAGTCGGAGAATTAGGAAGACAAAGACAGGCGACTCGAGGTGGCCGCGGTGTGCATGCGCTGTGGCTGCCGGGTTTAAAGGCGGGTGCCGCCCCGCCGTGCGCTCGCAGAGCGGCTGCCGAGCAGGGGCAGCGCCGGTGCCGCGGCCGCCGGAGCTCCCCGGGCCCTGGCGCGGGCCGGCAAAGCCGCTGCTATCCGCTGGGTGAAGTCATACGACAGCACACAGAGCAACACCGCTGTGTTTCCTGCCCACTGACTACTTAGTGACCAACACTTCGCAGAAAATTAGGAAAATTCCTGCCTGCTGCTGCTAAGTAGAAAAGTTATGAAAAAGCAACTATTTCCTTTAAATTCACTTCTCATTCTCCTCTTGTTACCAATATATTTTTTTTTTTCATTCTGCATGTAAGACCTTTTAACATCATTTTCTGTCTGTTAATTTTCCTGTATAGGAAACACCATCCTGACGTATTTTATTAATCCTTAAAGAGGATCAAATTTTAAAAAAAGTGAAAATATTCAAATTTGGAGGCTATTAAGATCCTCTTGAGGATGATTTTCTTGTTTTCCATTTCCTGGCAGAATTTGATTTTGCAAATGAAGCTGACATATGCAAACTCTGATCACATCTTGCTATTAGTTTTATATTTAGACTTAGGAGCATGATTCAGATTTAGCTTGGGATTATCAGAATTTCAGCTGCTTACTTCTTTAACACGGAAAACAATTCTGCAAGGAAAGCACATATGAGGATAACATCATGATAGATCAATAAGAGCATTATATGTCATAACATATTTCTATCAAAGATAAATCAATTCCCACTTGTCTGAAAGGTGCATACCTATCTCCTGGAACAGGAAACACAAAAGAGATAAAGCTATATATTCAAAACCAAATACAGGGAAACAGAAATAAACTAAAGACTTTTCAATTTAGATGTCAAAGAAGTAACATTGAAATCTTTCTGTACACTGTAAACAGGATGGTGGGAAAACTGCAGTGTAGCAGAGGAACACATATTCTCATAAAAGTCCATTTTAAAATCATAGGAATCACAATTTAATTTTGTTACTCCCCTCCATGAACTTTTTCCCAAGAACATATAGTCTCCTTCATATGATGTAAAATGAAAGATGAGAATATGCTGTCACATATCAAAATAAATTGTATTCAACATATATTTGTATCAAAAGATGCAGCATCATTGTAGCCAAAAGGCATAAGAAATAAACAAGACAAGTTTTGTAAGTAGGGATTATATCTTTTATTAGATGAACTGGGGTAAAAAAAAATTAGAAATAAAAAAAGCTTGCAGGAACACAAGCTTTTGTACAGATCTGAAATGGAAGCAGCAAACCAAAGTTTGCTATGAAACTAAGCTTCACTGCACATCACTGAGTGCTCCTTTCCCATTCTCACATCGGGCAGGTGATACATTACCCCTCCCCACACTTCAAGGGATACATTTATCATATCTCTCCATTTTGCTGAGCAAGTACCAGCTACCTTTTCTGCTGGGTGGCCGAACTTACACATGCCCAATTTGGCTTAGAGCAGCTTCCCTCCACTTCTGCCAAGCTTTGCAGTTTGCTTCTACATCTTACCCAGAGACAGACCTGTGCTCAAAAGTTTGCCTTACTCAGTGTGCAGACCTCTTCTTGCCGGGGTGTGTTAGCGCACCCCATCTCCAAGAATTGTGTCCTGGTTTGTTGCCATCTCTCATGATGTGCTAACACAGAATAATCCAAATGAGTAAAAAACCAAGGGCAAGTTTTACTGAAGCAACATGACAACGATATAAACACTTCAAGCACTAGCGTCACTGGCATGGGAGAAAATAAACACTTCCACAGCAAGAAATAAATCCTTAGAGAAAATTATAGACCCAAGAATGAAATATGAGTGAATTCTATATGACAAAGTATTTTTAGACTGGATAAATGCAGGGGGGTGACAGTCACTTTTGTTAGGAGACGAATATTTTCCAAGAGCTGTTCAACACTAGATTGAAAAGTTATTTTTAAAAGTTTTATTTCATTCTCCAAATGTGCCATGTGGACTCCAAAATGCTAAGAGAGCACGCAGATAAGTATCCATACTCAAACAGCCCCAGATGAACCACCTAGATTTTGAACATTATCTCAAAAATGAGGGAGGGTACAGTGTGTGCTTACTGTCCCTAATTAATTACATTGGTGCTCCACCTTTCTCACTATGTAATGTGACATAATGGTATTGATAATGCAAGTTAGCCTAAATAAAGGGAAACAAGGCAAGGAAAAGGCAGGGGAAAACCATACACTTCAATCCAAAAATTTTCCAAGCATGAGATTAAAACGATGAGAAAAAATCCCTCCATTTTTAGAAGTCCCAATGCAGCACTGTCCTGTGCAAAAGGCCTGAAGAAGGCGGCCTTTGGTTGTGTAACCCTCGTTTTCACATTACACAGGTCATCAACTCTGTTGTCGCAACATTTTCAGGCAATTGATTACCTGGTTAGGAAGCACAACTTAATGAGTCATGAGCAGCA
The DNA here is from genome assembly GCF_020740725.1 of Corvus hawaiiensis. Lineage (NCBI taxonomy): Eukaryota > Metazoa > Chordata > Aves > Passeriformes > Corvidae > Corvus > Corvus hawaiiensis. The sequence goes on from NC_063216.1 coordinate 49,179,727, forward strand.
GTGTTTGTTGAGAGTGGCACGTGTTTGTTTAATCCACATGAGAAAGTAAATATTTGTTTAATCCACATGAGAAATTAAATGAAAAGCATCAGTAGCCTTTTCAAACTAGCTGAACGTCAGAGAAAAGCAAATAATTTTACATTTTTAATACTATATGTTGGCACCAAACCCTTCTCCTGCCGGAAAACCAAAAGGCAAACAAGGAGTCAGTGAGTGCTTGTGCCCATAGAGGCCGCATGTGTCACCAGCAACAGCTAGCTGTGAAATTGAAAGCAAATATTTGCTCTGCTTAAAAAATGCTCAGACTGTAATAACTGCATAGTGCTGTAAGCTTCGAGAGCTTCTTGATCATTCACGGATGCTGCCTCTCTGCTTGCAGAATATTTACTGAGCACACGGTGAGGTTCTCAGCAATTGACAATCAGTCACTCCCCTGGTTAAACCCAAAACATTTTCAAACAGAATTATGCATGTGAATCAAGCTCTGCTATACCATATTTTTAGTTTCCTGGTTCCCTGTAGTATGGGCTCCTGGTTCTGTTTGTGGCAGTGGGAATGCCACGAAGTCCCATCCCTCCTTCATTTAAGGTCCTGATTTGGGCTTCTTAAAACCATAATCAAAATCCTGACATTTCCTATGCCAGGCATGCTCCAAGCATTAGGTGGCTTGGGGGGCATTGTGGGACTGGATTTGTCCTGTCTCAACCAAGAAGAATGGAGAGGAGTTTGTGGCTGAGCTCAGCTACTTTTTTCTGTCACAAATCTGCCACTTGGCATCCAGATTTTCCCAACTCTCAATTTTGCACTAAACACAGACTTCAGTGCAAAAAACAAAAAGTGCAAAACCCAAGGAAAATTGCAGAACAGTGCCATTTACCTGGGTGGCAGGAATAAATACAGTTTTGTAACCCAGAGAGCTGTGTAGCTCCTGTAGGGCTGTGATCACTGCTGCAGGGAGCTGGAATGAGCTACTGTGCTCCCTCCAGGTCAGCATGTAGAGCATCCTTTCTGCATCTTACCCAAGGTCAGCATCACCAGCCCCTTCCCCCGTGTTATGAGGCAGCCCTCGCCAGGTCTGACAGTGCTGTACCCCTGCCCTGATCCCAAGCACCCCAGTGCTGCTCCTGCCATGGCGTGCCCCCACTGAGGCTGCCTGGGTCCCCGGGAGGGTCCTGCTCTGGGGAAAGGAAACAGCAGGGCAGTGGGGGCTCTTGAGCACCCAGTCTGGGAAGGGGGCATCAAGAGGTGGGATTAAAAATCTCTTGTCCAGTCTCTTCCAGTAGGAAGTCAGGTCCCAGACAAGTTGCTGTAGACAGCTCTCATGAGTTAAAAATGCTAGCTCAGGCTTTAGAGAAGCAAAGCTGCCTGTGCAACACCTGCCCATTTCTGCCTTTGCAATGGCCCTTCTGTGAACAGATCTGAGCTCAAGGCTCAGGATAATGTTGTTCCTAACCTGGATGTGTGCCCCAGCCTGCCTGGAAGGAAATGAGATGGCTATGCCACAGCCTAGTAAGGAGGCATGCTACTCCATGGACTGCTCCTTGCCCCTGGGCCCCTGTAACTTCTGAGCAATTATTTACATCATTACATCTTGGACTACCCATTATGGACTGAATTGCAGAAAGTGCTTCAGCACAGCATTTCTTTTATGCATCTCTCTGCCTTCATTGTCTTCAGGAAGCTTCTGGCCAGCCCTAGCACCGACTGAGATTGTCTAAGAGGCGACTACTCACAGCCCCCCCTGCACATGCATAGAGGGGTGATGGACTCTGCCAAACCAGCACCCCAACTCTTTTTGAAAACAGAAGTTTTAGACTACAATCTTTTAGAAAAGCATCCACAACCTGAACCAGGCAGCATTTGTGATGAATATGAACATTTCAGAACACATTTTCAAAATGCAGTTATGCCTTCCTTTTACATCTGCATTAGGCCACAATGGTAGTACTAAAAACACATTGGGCTTTGTACACTAGTCCATAACAATATTTCCAATGTGACTTCAGTACCTGAGTGCACAACATTTGCAGGATCAGGCTATGGCTTGCTGCCAAGGCAAGGCTTTAGGAAGACAGCATTTCCAAATGGCCATTTTGGACTATGTATACACTTAGCAAACTATAGTCAAACTCCTGCATGAAATACAAGTTCTAAACCCATTCTCAGGAATTTTTTTTAAAATGTTTTTATTATACGAGCCACAGCGGCATCAGCTAATATATAATATACACTACATATCTGTAAATTTTAACCATAAAATAATAATGCAAATTTATATATCCTACATATTGTAATATATCTTTTGCCTTCTGGTTTCTCAGAGCTTTATATACCAAACTGGGAAAGCATGTGTTGCACTCTGATCTTGTAAGAAATTTTTCTACTATCAGTTTCCTCAGGATGCATTTTTTTAAACCAACCTTTAGACTTTTACACGAGTCTTTGAAATTTTATTGCACTTTACCTCTGACGCAGTCTTGTTAAAATATTACTGTTACCTGTTTTCTTCATCTTCTGACTAAGCAACATGAAACAGATGGTGAAACAGGAGGGACCTGTAGATGAGTGAAAGCAGCGGGAATCGAAAGTACTGAATCCCTTTTCCGGTGTGAAGAGCCTCTGCCAATGTTTGAGTTGTGTATGTTCCACTGATAATGATTATCCTGTCTGCTATAAGAAGGTACACATTTAGTTGTATGCATTGCTAAGTGAACAGCATCTTCTGCTAGCACACATTTGCCAGAAGAGGCTGCAGGATAAGGCAGGTAGACCTGATTCAGGTGTTCAATTTCTGGTCACACCAAGTGTCCCAGATACAACACTAAGGGATGTAAGCCCAGACAGGAGAGGGATTTAAGCACACAGTGTTGAAATACATTTTTTGTAGGCAAATATACAGCTGCTGGAAGACAATAAAACAGATGCTGGTAAGGAGCAGGTTTAGTTTTCCATCTCCAAAGATGTCAGAAGCTGGTACGAAGGCAGTCCTACCCCTATAGAGGTAAATACCAATAAGTATGGCAGACATGTGAAGTCTTCTCTCTTGTAACGCTGTGCTTCTAGCATTACTATGACTATATAGAATTGTACAAACAGTGGGGAACTGTTCTGGGAAATAAAAGTTGCAGGTGCTGTATCCAGCTGGAGACTGTGAGCAGTCTTATTTTGTACCCAAAACCTAGAGCACCAGGACCTGCATGGGAGATCCTTTCATCCAAAAGAAATGCAACAAAAGGTCTTTTGCTTGTAGCATCCTCTCGAGGACATTAAAGGAAAGGGTATCTACTCTTGAACTAGCTAGTCTTGCTGTAACATTTGATGGGAATTCTAAAGAAATAATGTATTCTCCTTTTTTCTCCCAAGTTTTCAATTTGCAATGGGACTAATAATACTTGCCCCTTGTAGCAAAATACTAGGAGATGCTGAGAAGAATGCTGTGGAAGTTCTAAGTACTTAATGTAATCAATAATTCTACACTATGATAGACTCCTCACTTCAATCTAGTGCACTTAAAAAAAAAATTATGTACTCTAAAGATAATTTCCCAAACACTATCCTTGAAATCAGAGGATTCAGAGATAGAGTACTTAACTAGATTGCAGGAATGCATGCCATTTCTAGTCCTGTAATTAGGCAACAGAGCAGATCTAATCACTTCATTACTGTAATGACAGCTGCTACACGAAGCCCAAAACCAGAGAGAGAAATGGGTTACCACACAGGTACCTCAGAATGTGTTTAAGCATGATTGCTAATAGAGCTGCATACTTTGACATTTTTGTCTGCTATTTGCCTTTTCTCCTCATCCACAGCTTGAGCCTGTCTGTGAGGCACAACTGGTATTGACCAGCTCCCTGCTGCATGGGAAGCTCAGGGGAAGCAGCTGCACCAGCAGGGCTTGAGGCTTCCCTGTCTTGAGCAGATCAGGAAGTTTTGCTATATTTATAACATGAAATTCCAGTGTGTTTAATTTTATTAGTTTAATGCTTTTTCTTTGGAACTTTACTCCTCCATAAACACATAACTAAGGACATGAACATTTAATAACCACTGAACATGTATGCACAGAGCATTGCCTTGGCCTATAGCACTGTCAGAGTCTAGGACTTGTATGGAATATGCAATACCCAAAGCCATGTAAATGATGGAATAAATTCTGCTTTCACTGATTTAATTAATTTTTAATGAATATTGAATTTGTTTGTATTTTACAGAATTGCAAAATCTAATGTAAATACCAGGAGAAGTATGGGATGGGTCCTGGGTACCACATGAGGCATCTGCCTGGTCTTACAGATGTGTTAAAAACATCAGATTTTAAATAAACTGACTATTTCTGTCAGATTTCAGCCACACTCCCTGAAATGCCCTCAGGCATGTCAATAGCTTTATTTTGGTTTATTCTTTTAAAAAATATTGGCCATCGAGATGTTCTTAATGGACTTCATTTTAACCTAGTCCTCTACTCCCTGAGTCTGAATTTCTTGTGTGTAAATCTAAGCTTTATTTGTTGTTTGTTTACTGTGGTGATTTAAAGAATTCATCATTTTTCCACCATCCTGAAAATCTTATGTCATCTTATTAGATGGGAATTGTCCAAAAAAAGTTCATTCCTTTTTTCCAAACTCTCTCATTTCATGATGTTTCATGATACCATGATGTCAGCAGAACACATAATTGCAGGATTACACCAAGATCAGTATGTACAACCTGGCTACTTACAGCTCAGCATCTAATTTCACACATAGTCAGGGAAATGAGCACTCTGATTTCTAAAGATACTGAGTTCCCTCAACTCCCATGGATTTAAGCAGCAGTGAGATATGTTCAGCAACTTCAAAAGCTTTTAATTAATGTTATGGACTTTGATATATAATAGTTGGCACCTAAATTCTGAATTCAGTTTTCATTTTTTCTCTTTCATCCATCTATCTATCTATGTATCTATTTATCTGTGTATCTATCTATCTTTTAATCTATCTTCTTTAACAGAGGAGAATTCAATTACTGGGTTCTGCACTAGTGGGCCAGTCCTAGATTAAATAAATTATCTTTAGTATAATTTAATACAATACATAACTAAGTATTTTTAGTATAATTTAATTCACAACAGTTATCAATTCTCTCATGTTTATAGATGCATCCCGTTCTCAATAGCTATGCCTTATATGCTGGGACTAGGAGTTGCAATTTGCCAGGACAATTTCTGACAACATGACATCACAGGTATTATCCCTCAAAATGCCAAGCAAGCCCTTGAAGTTACTCTATACAAATGGGGTGGCAAAACCCATCCTTTTCTGGGAGAAAAAAGAGAGGATTTCATCTTTATGCTATAACACAACTTGGCATCCTGGTCACCACAAAGTCTGAATTTACTCATTTCAAAAAGATCAAAGTTTTATGGTCTACTCAGACAATATAAACTGGTCTGTAGTGCTATAAATTGACGTCAAGAAGCTATGCCTTAAAGGCAAGTAAATAAAAGAGCATTTTGTTACACTTACTTTTAAAGTGTGTTTAAATGAAACTTTTACTATCGCTGCAGGAATCTATCATATTTGTAAATCTCCGTTGTTTTAGCCACTGCTGTTTCCTTAGCCTCATGCAAGAAGTTTGAAAACTTTGTATCCCAGTAAAACACTTGTTCTGACCAAAGAAAAGAGTTAGAGCAGATGATCAGGAGTTAAGGAGAAAAAGCACAACTACCTGGTTCGTTGCGTGAATTCCTGCATCTGAAGAGGAAGAGCAGAGGACAACTCCTATTAAACCAGGATTACTCACCATCAGTCACACACCATGCTTTGGCCAGGAAACTAACAAGTGATAACATCTCATGGTCTCAGCTTTACTGACATGCATGCAAGATTTCGCAGCCCTGGAAAACTGATTGTCTCAACATGCAGAGTTGGAGGCGGCTGAACACATGTTTAAACACAGTTGATGCTATCAGTGTTCACGAAATCTGTGACAAGTGTGGGCAGTTCTTTTCAGAGTATCATGCAAGACCAGTCATGTACAGATCGTGCATTATGCATCGTAGCTGCTGATGTTCTCCCTTGCTCAGCTGCTAGGCAAAATATCCTCCTCTGCTTATGTCACAGACTCAGCGTTGGGACCCTGCTAGCACCAGAAGGCTTTTAACATGGTGATAGATATCCAAGAAACCTTTATTTTTGTTTGCTAGCAAATCCTGACATGGCAGACTAGAGAATCCATAGATACCTGTTGAAACATTTACTTTATTTCCAAGAAGAAATTTGTACTGTGCAGTCAATGGCTTGCTGTTCCACCCTGAAAGACTTCACCCACACTAGCAAGCCCCATAGTATGTTTGGGCTTGAACCACACTGAGCCCAAGTAGGTACCAGTATTTTGTTTGTCCTTGCAGCACTTCTCCAAGACTTTTTGAGCCCACAGTCTCTGTGAAGCCTTTGTGGGAATCTCCCTGTCTAATTACTTCCTTTAAGAGGACCAGTACTGCCCCCTCCTGTGAGCAGCTCCATGGCTAAGACACTGCATTATCAAACCTAAGCCTGTTGGCTCTCTGCAGCAGATGGGCACAAATTCCTCTTTCAAAAAAAAACCAGTGAACAAACAAAAAAAAAAGGTCCCACAATTCTATGTACATTTTAGTTCAACTTGATTTAGATGTAATACTCAGGTGCAAAAATAGCCATTGCCTACACCCTTTGCTTTCTTATCACTCTTGACTATTCTTGAAGGGCAGTCAGAGACTTCAAAGATGTTCAAGGTCACTTTCTAGCAGCAAGGACCTTCTCTGAAAAATACAGGATTTTTCTTCTTCAGCTGGCTTTACACTTCTGATCTGTTCTCTTTTATTCTCCTCTCTTTCACACAAGCACTAACACCTAAGTTCAAGCATGCCAATGACGGATGTACTAAAATAGAGGTGAAGAGAACTCTGTAAGCACCTCCAGCTCCACCTGTCAGGCTCATCACATCAGCCGTGAATTCCTCTGCCCCAGGCACAGCCACCTCCAACTCCAGCAACTCCGTTCCCCTGGGCTGTAGCCATATATTTGCCCAAGGGTAAAATGGTCGAACGGATAATCATACAAAATTAATGACACTCTGTCATCAGCTTTGTTTCAGGTGCAAGAATTGTGTCTGGAATGTCTGGTAGGCTTTGCTGTAATTTGAAAGCAAAAGACAACAAAGAAGACAAACAAGCCCCACTTTCACTGAAATGCATGCCAAATCAAACAGCATTCTGAAACTGCATGGTGAAAATTGCTTAATGTTCACACGTGCAATAATTTAGTCCACCAAAGAAGTCTTTTGATTTAAGTTCACTTTTATTATGTAGATATATTTTTTGTTGCATACCAGCAGTTTACATTAGACAGTATAAGTTAGTCAATAAGCATGTTTTCGAAGGGCAGTACAAAAGGGAATTTTCCAGACTCTGGAAGAACACTGCACTTCAGAGGGTAGTTCTGAAAATGAACATGGCTGTTGATTCATTTTAGGCAGGCAAAATATAATCTAAAGGATATTTGGAAGTCGCAGGTCTGAACAAAAGCAGAATGAGAATGGTGTTACCACAAAGAGAGGAAGGCTCAGGGTTATTTCAGAAGAAAGAAAAGAGGATCCATTTTGACTAGATAAAAGTGCATTGAAAGGCATCCAAGAAGAGAACTACCAGTTTGAGATGGGCAACAGAAAGAAAAATGTAACAGTAAATTCCTGAATCTTTCTGGTATATCTCTAAACCAGAAATAGGAATGAGATAATGAGTGAAAAGAATAAAGAGAAAGACACAGGAGGGTGAATAGGGTCAATAAGTAGTGACTGTTATGAAAACCTGTTGAAAAAAGATTACAAGAAACCATAAAACTAGAAGATGCTTGCCACAAGCATCAAGGTTTCACAGCATATCAAGGCAAATAGAACCAACAGTGATAAAAAGTCAGAGGGGTATTGAGAGGAAGAGTTGAGAAATTTGAAATACTAAAGGTAAAAAGTAAAATAGTTTCCATTTCTGAGAAGTGCTGCCATTTTTGTGGAGCTGTGTTAAGATATATTAAAAATATATTTTTAAAAGTTCTATGAAAAATAATTACTTCGATTCTAAGAATGCACATGACAGGGTAAGAATCAAATAGCCTGCCTTTACAACCATAACAGGAAAGATGGTAGCAAACACATCAAATCAGTGATCATTCACCTGATAGCCTGATATATGTTTTGTTTAAAGAAACAAAGTAGTTTCCTCTTATCCCCTACAGCAATGCCACCTGACCCCATCCACTATATAATACACACTTTTATTCAACAATCTGGGGGAGAGATTGATTTTCAGTTTACCATATATAAGTCTAACAGAGTCAGAGTGGATTGCAAATACCTTCTTTTCTGCTTTCAGGCATAGTACCTTGCACTGAGGGCTGGATGGGGAGTGAAGTCTCTGACTTGTACTCCAGTCCCACATCTTTTGTCAATCTGAAATTTCTCTGGAACTGCGTATGATTCTGATGTGAGCCCCAAGAGGTTTATTCACATGAGTAGGCTTAAAAGATCAGTCCTTGGCTTAATGCCCTTGTTCAGCTAGCTCTTCCTCAGGCTTCACTTTCAATACTGGGATGATAGGGCTCTTGTCCTAGCAGGGTGCAACTGGTGCTAATTAAATTGCTGTTTGCACAGCGCTTCACATTCAGAGAACTCTGGGGTCCTCAGCACAGGAGACACATGGGGCTGTTGGAGCTGGAGGGCCATGATGATGATCGCAGGTATGGAGCACCTCTCCTATGAGAAAAGGCTGAAAGAGTTGGTGTTGTTCAGCTTGGAGAAAAGAAGGTTCCAAGGAGACCTTATTGTGGCCTTTCAGTACTTAAAGGGTGCTTATAAGAAAGAAAACGACAAAACTTTTAGCAGGGCCTGTTGCAATAGGACAAGGGGTGATGGTTCTAAACTAAAGGAGGGTCAATTTAGATTAGATATAAGGAAAAAGAGGGTGGTGAAACACTGGAAGAGGTTGCCCAGAGGGGTGGTGGATGCTCCATCCCTGAAAACATTCAAGGTCAGGCTGGATGGTGCTCTGAGCAACTTGATGTAGCTGGGGATGTCCCTGTTCATTGTTGGGGGTTGGACTAGATGACCTTTAAAGGTCCTTCCAATCCAAACTGTTATATGATTCTGTGAACTGCCGTACTGAAAAAAAAAAAGTGGTGAAAGCACCAAAACAGGAATCCAATTTGTATATGCAAAGTCAGTAATTTGAAAACCACAGTTCTTCATTTGTGTCATCTGACTTTTTGGCCTGACATTTAGGAGACTCAGTAGTGGAAATTCCAGAGCAAGTACCTCAAGAAGCTTCTGAAAGAGTTGCCATGAAAGCTTCCCAGAAGCCATTACCCTCCATGGGTGGCCAGGCAAACTGCCCCCAAACCCACACGCTCCATCATCCTTTCATTTGTTGCCTTGTGATACCCCATGCAAGTCATGTGTTCGGTAGAGGAGGGAGCCAAGGACAGCTGCAACACCATTTTGCTTCAGGTTAGTTCTTAAAAAGTTTTTCCCAAGACAAAAAGCTCATACAATGCTTTCTAGAGATTAGTATGGAAATAACAAGCTACAGCATCGAATTCCCTGTTCATTTTGCTTTGCCCCAGCAGGAAACGCTCTGACCTCTTGCACAAATGGCAGCATTTTGAGCATATACATTTTGCATGACAAAACAGGGAATCGGGTAACACAGCAATGTCCCCAAACCATTTCAAGCCACAAAAATCCGGCCTTTCTGCCAGGATGGGTTCTCCTATGGCCAGCCGTGGCGTGAAAAGAGAGAGAAAAATGATTGTTGCTGTAAAAAGAGTAAAAACTTAAGGTTTTTTAAAAAGAAAGGTGCTGAACGTCCACGAGACCGGGGAGCAGGGCGTGCCGGGGGCCCCGCGGGTGCCCAGCCCGGACACGTGTGCCGCTCCGCGCAGCCTCCGCCTCCCAGCACCTGGCGGCGCGGCCGCGGCCCCGGCCCCGGCCCCGGCCCCGGCCCCCGCCCCGGCGCGCTCCCGCCAGCCCGCCCACCTCCAAATGCACACACCCGCGGCGGGAGGAGGAAGGGCATCTTCCCCGCCTTCGCCAATTTAATTTCGCGCCCCATCCTCGCCCCTTTTTCTTCTCCTTCTTTTTTTTTTTTTTTTTTTAATTTAATTTTATTATTATCCTTGTCATTATTTGTCGGGGTGCTCCAGCCGGCTCCCGGCGGAAAGGGTGGATCGCTTCTCAGAGGATCCCCGCGGCTCCTGGGGAAGGTAGGCAGCAGCTAATGCAGTCGGAGGGATGGGGCCGCGGTTCCCCGCGCACCCTTTGTCTCCGCGCCGCGGCCGCGCAGCGCGGGCCGGAGCCCGGAGCCCGCCGCTGCCCGCGCTTTGTCCCCGCCGTCTGCGCAACCCTCCCCCCATCCCCGCAAAACGTGTCTGCTCGCCCCTGGTGCTGCCCAGTGCGAACCCTAAAAATGCAGGCAGCGAGCCGGGAGGGGCTGGGGGAGCCCGGCGGGGCGGAGGGAACGAGGGAACAGGGCGGCCATGCGGCATCTCCCGCGGCCGGGGCGCGATGCTGCCCTAGCCGAGTGCTGAGGCGAGCATGGGAGAAAACCCACAAACAAACAAAAACCGCAGAAATAAAACAAAAACCTGGCAATCGGCTTCGGCTTCCGCTGGCAGCGAAAAAAAAAAAAAAAAAAAAATAGCATTAACAAATGAGTTTGTCCCTGATGGCGGCCGGGCCGCGCGTGCCGCAGCCCCCGCCGTGCCCTGGGAACGTTCCTGGCTTTCCCTTAAACCCAGCACTGCCACGGGGTCAGTGCAAGTTTTACGGAAAATGCAGGCTGGGCCCACGGCGCGCACGCGTGTGCATGGTGCCCGTAAATACATAGTACCAGCTGAGGTGGTCGCTTTTAATGAGCACAGGCGAGAACAAAAAGAGGCCGGAGTGAATGCCTGCGTGTGCAGTGGCTCACGTGTGTGTACACGTCCAGCTCGCTCTGGTGGCAGGGGGCTTATTCCATTATTTTGCAGAGTTCGTAGTGCAACCTGTAGCTAGGATGTGTCTGTCTCCTTGTGAAAGAGGAGACGATGAGGTGTGTTTTGTTTATGTGACATTGGAAGGACTGAAATAAACCCTGGATCTGGCAGCTGGTTTTATGGAAGGAGAAGCTATAGTCTCCTTGTGCCACCCGCTGAACTCACCTCATGTCCTTAGGCTGTTCAGCGTCCCAGACCGCTGTGGGGCCTTTCTACCAACCTCTAGTCCAAATTGTAAATAGGAACCTGTGCTTTAAGGTGCTTCATTCACCTTCTGGTTTGTTTGGCTTTCATATGTGCTTGAAAGGCAAACTAACATAGAACAGACATTGTTCTAAAGACATTGTTCTAGTGTAAGAAAAAGATACATGTTAGTTGATAAAATATATTGCAGGAATAAAAAACAAAACAAAGAAAAAATTCCCTGCCTTCTGAGTCTAACCTTCAGAAATCAAAAGTAAAAACAGCGACAGGAAGAGAAAGAAATCATCTAAATTTTACTTCATTTGCTACCAAAGCACCAACTGTGTTTAAAAAGCCTCTGGAAGGAAATTCCATCTGTTGCTGAAGGATATAGGTATCAGTAAGTGCCCTTTCCAGGCTAGGAGCCCCTGCCGAAATGGCGCTGAAATCCGCTTTGCAAAACCTGCATGAAATCGCCGAACTGCCATATTGCTGGTAAGCAGAGGCCTTCTGCTGAGGCTCGGTGGAAATTCACTGACTAAAGTGGGATCTGCTTCATTGTCATACAGAATGACTCCTATTTGACTTTGCCATTTTGGAAGGTCGGGTTTTTTTCTTTTTAAGAGGCACCATAGAGAGAGCACTTCACTGAAGCACACTGCAGCATCCTCTGTCTTGTCACTTGAGACTATTTATGCTGTAGTTGGACCAACTCGGCTCTCCAGCCCGGGTGAGGATGGGAGACAGTTGCTGGCAGTGAGCGCCAAGCTGCACACACCCGTATGCAGCAGATTATCCCCGGAGTTGTTTGAGGCTTTCTGCAGACTGCTGTAAAACATGGAGGATCGATTGTCCTTCGTGCCCAAATCCTGCTTTTTACAAGGGTTTTAAAGAATGGAAGGGGGAGGCAGTGCTCTCTCGGCCTTCCTGCCTGCAGGCTGCTCATCCTGGGTCTCTGTCCTACATTTTGTCTGTGTTAGCTGTTTTGGGAGGTTGTTCTTTAGCAGGGTAAGAGTGGTGACCGAGCAGAAATGGGACTCTCCTCCTTCCTGTGCTCTCCTCTCTCTTTTTAGCATCTTGCTCGTTTCTGTTGGAATCTGCATAGGGAGCAGCATGGCAATAACCATCGCTTAAAAGTTTGTATTTTGAAGACAGGTGTATGTTGTGGAAATATTTAAGTATTTTAAGCCTGAATTCAGTTTTCCTTCTGATGCATACTTACTGCTGTGACCTTAATCCAATCGAAGAAGTTTGAGCAGCTGCTCTTGGGAAAAAGGGCAGCTTTTTCATGTTTTACAGTTAACTCTCATAGTATTTGTCCAAGCTTATCAGGTAAATATTGCTCTGAGTCTCTTACAGTCAAGAAAATTGAGGCAGAGAAATTGCTTGTAAACTGGGGCAGAATAAAAGTGAGTTACACATGAATTTATACAAAGGATTCTTCCTTCTGTAGTACAAAATTTATTTAAATGGGAATTTCAGAGCTGCTGTTTAACCCTTAGAAATACATCTGGGTAGTGTGTTTTGTTGCAGTGACCCATAAAGCCCCACTCACACAGCATTTCCACTTTCTGTGGAAGACAAGAGTGCGTTTATTTGTGGTGGTGCGTTGTGGGATCTCTTCTGCTGAGAGGATTTCACAAAGAAATATAATTAGGAAAAAATGTGACTATATTCCTTGCCAAATGCCTTTCCTAAATTGACTGGGAAGGGCTCAAAACAAAAATGTACTTAAAACCATTTTCTTTTATGGCTCATCTTTAAATGTTTTGCCTAAAGTAATGAATCACTGGGTGAATCAGACTGGGATTTTATGGTTTCTTATTTGCCTGCCTTTGATCAGCTGAGTAGCCTGTCGAGACTTAATTTGGGACTGTCTTCCCTTTCTTTATGGCAGCATGGAAGGGCAGTGTGGAGAGCAATGGGGCAGAGTAGGAGCATTTTCCTATTGCAGCACAAGGTCATGCACTACCACGAGGAAGGTTGACAATCCACGTTTGTTCTCATCACTTCTGTTTTACAGCATCCTTTTCTGAGCTTCCTTACCAAGACTTCTATCACTTTTTTTCCCACCCCCCATCTTATCTTTTAACTGTTTGCATCCTGCATGCCGTGGGGCTGTGAGAGAGAGGAGCCTGGGGATGAGAGGTGGTGGCTTGCGGACACCAAGCAAACGGCTGCAGCAGCTCGAAGGCCTTCTGGCCACCACGCTGCCCTCATCCTGGTGCTGTTGCTGATGGGCAGAACAGGCGTGTGCCAGCACTCTTTTGGTTCTCTGTGGCGCCCTGGGCCCAGCCGGGACACCACTGGGGTCATGGTGAACCCGCTTCCTTCCACTGCTCCTGTGGCTGCAGCCTGCTGCAGAGGGGCAGAGCTGAGGAGCTGGAGGCAATGACATTTCAAGCACTGCAGATGTTTGCTCAGTGAGTGTGAGTCAGTTTTTAATTTCCAAGCTCTTGTTATCTCAGTGGCTCTTCTCTAATCTCTCCATTTTGTCCTTCCTGTAGATGAGGAGTAAATCTGGAGCTTTATGTTCCTCATGTCAGGTGTCACTAACGTGGAACAAAAAGGGGATAGTTGCTTCCCTGCCTCCCAATGTGATACTGTTACGTATAAAGCCTATTCTTGCTTTTTGTCATTTAAGTGAATAGTCTGTACAGAGAGTTTCAGGCTCTGTGTTTCATTATTTATATCCATGGTGTCTTACTGGTTATATCACTCTCCTTTGAAAGAATTTTCAAAAGTATGAGCAAAGAAAGACGTATCACATCTCAGGCTTTGCAGGAATAAAAACAGCTTGTGTGAAATTCAAGTGCAGGGTTCTGATGACTTGTAACCAACCAAGAGGAGTTCTTGCAAAACTCCCTTTGAGAAGAAAGTTGAGTCACATTTTGTCTTCTGAGCAAATTAACTTGAATTCCATAGTTAAAAGTGCTTAGTGTGTCTTGGATATTTACCAACCCCAGGACAGTTGGACTGCGGGAAGCACGCAGTGAGTGAAGTGCCCAGTGAGTGTGAAAGGGCACATTGCAGAAACCATACCCAGAGATGGACTAGATGTTGTCCAGCTTGACCACTTACCCAAATGCCTCTCACATACTGGGTCAGCTTTTGGGCAGCCATGTGCCTTAAGATGACACTTCTTGACCTGTGTCATTTACAGGATATGTAAAAATGGCATGTGAAATAAGCGGTTGTGATTACTACCAGGAGTAATCTAAAAAGGACATGATGTTCTTTTTAGAAACACAACTTCCGGTGACATGTTTTCTGAGATTACACCTCTTCCATTTACGGCCTAGAAAGGATTCATGCATAAACCAGAAGAAATAAAGATAGATTGTCCGTAGTATCATATTTTTTTTCAAATACGAAGTTTTTGATCCCATTACTTCTCTTGTGGAATTTTAACAGTCTAGAAAACTGGAGTTGCAGGGATTTTTTCTTACGTTTCACAAGTCAACAGAGAAAATTACCACAGTTCTTGGAATGTGTTTTAATGGCTTGTGAAGGTCTCAGTGCCCTTGAAAATAATAAACTCATTTTATCTTCTTGTGTCATCTCATAGTCCTCCTGAAGTTGTGACCAGTTGTAATCTTTCCCATATTCTGCAAGGAGCACACAACAAATAAATTATCTGTAATGGCTTTTACAAGACATATCATGGGATGTTTAAAGAGAAAGCTAAGCTCCTAGGCCAGAGCAGTGCTTTTTCTACCAAACAGAATGTCTAAACAGAGGGGCTGGCTCAGCTACCAAACACAGACCCTTGAGGTTCCTTTTGAAGCGTCATTAGCTCTTTGCTGGTTTTCTCTTGGGGTGTTGCCTTCTTCAAGAAGGAGCGCTTGCACATCTGAATAGAAAAATTTGAAGTAAGAGCAAAATTCTAATTTCTCCTTTATGATTTACTAGGTGTATGTCTGGAAAGAGAGGTTTGACGGCAGGTCTCTGGAAGTTTTCCTTTTGAGAGGTTTAAGGCTGGACAGAGTAGTAGGCACAGTGACTGAGGTGTTTGGGATTTCTGCAGTCACTATTCACACGACTATTTACTGTCTTTCAATGTGAATTAGGAATAAAGCTCAGCCTAGGAACTCTTGCCAACATAGCATTTTTATTTGCATTTCTTTTAAGACATTTCTTGAATGAAAAGGCCATAAAAGTACAAATACTACCCTGCTGCTTCCCATATAGCTCAGCATCACCATATGGTGAATTTTTATTAGTTGAAGCAATTTTGGGTTTTTTTCCCACAGCACTTAGTGGCACGTACACCTGAGGTGGCAACTTGCTTAGCTCAGCTATCCCAGTGTTGAATCTCCTTTTGGGAGCAAAGCTATTGCAATTGCAGGGAACAGCTCTGTGTTACTGCACACCCCTCCCATGGGTAGGGGTGGGGTTGTCCTCAGCAGCACCAGGCTCCGCTGTAGAGGCCAAGTGACAGGCCTGGAGTGGACGCCTGACTTGTGGGGAATGAAGCTGATTGACATGAACCCTAACCTTTGGGATTTTAGATTTTATTTAGACTCTGATTTGTCACATGGGTGAATTCCAAGTTTAGAGTAGGTGATTTGGGGATGAAATTCGTGTGACCACCAATACTCCACTGACTGTGGAGGGTGCCCCGAGTAATTAGCAGTAACAAAGGGTTTTCTCTGTATATCTCTAAGATATCAATGAAGTTATCATTACAAAAATTTTGTGATTTGCATAGTGTTTTATTCCAGGTATCACACTTCTATCACCCTTTGTCTCTGAATCTTCAAGCACCTCATAAACTGAGTGTTAGTGTTGTTCTTATCAGCTTAATTTGATAGGTGGAGGTGCTAAGGACATGTTGGTTTTACTTTGCCAAAGATCTGTGATGAGTTCATGCCATGACAATGAAAAACTTCAGTTCCCAGCCCCACCACTCTCTCCTCACCCGCCTCATGTTTTGACACTGACATCAGGTTTTCTCATACTTGGAAGTGCTATGCATTATTTCATTCAAGAATTTTTTTTGTTTGTTTCAGGGTTTTGTTTTGGTGATTTTTTTAGTAAAGCACTTACCTAGCAAGAAGCTGAGGTATATTCAGAAATGTGCCCAGTGTCATGCTGCTTCATGAGCAACTCGTCTGACTGGAACATGGACTCTGCTGAAATGATTGCCGGTTTTTCAGCTTGCTCTAAGATTTTGCTCTGTCTTATAGAATCACAGAAGGATTTGGGTTGGAAAAGACCTTCAAGATTTTCTTGTTCCAACCCCTCTGCCATGGGCAAGGACACCTTCCACTACACCAGGTTGTGCAAAGCCCTATCCAGCCTGGCCTTGAACAGTTCCAGAGGTGGGGCATCCACAGCTTCTCTGGGCAACCTGTTCCGGTGCCTCACAACCCTCACAGCAAAGAATTTCTTCCTATTATCTAACCTAAACCTGTCCTCTTTCAGTTTAAAGCCATTCCCCCATTTCCTATCACTACATGCCCTTGTGAACAGTCTTAATTCAGTTAGTTCTCTGTAGAAGCAGAGTTCTCGTTGAAACAGACAAAGATTGTCACTTTCGCGTGGCAAAGATTGCTTGGGAATAGAGCAGGGAGCTGTGTTCCTGCCAGTCTGGTCCTGCAGTGTTTCAGTGACAGAGGGGCAGAGGGCGAAGCTGGAGCCACGTCAGTGAGCTGTGCAGCCGGCTCTCCAGCGTGCTGCTTACCTCACACCACTGCTAATTTCAGCACCTGCTTTTGAAACACTTAATGGGGAATTTATTAAGTACAGGCAATGTCAAGGCAGTTCTGAAAATCCTCCTGGGCATCGTGATGCAAAACGGTGCCAAAAGGAAAAGCTTCTCTGCTTGAATCTCAGATGAATCTTTACACAGGTTTTAAAATGCCAGGGGACACAGATCCTGATACAGAGGTTGCCAGGTCTCTTAAGAAATTGTTTATTTTAGGAACTCATGGTCACAAGAAACTTCAGGATTCAGTGGGCTTGGTCCTTGCCACCTCAGCAGTCGCTGTCTCCTGTGGCTTTATCCTTTTATAAAAAGATTGTGCTTCTCTTCCAAAATAGGTAGACTATTTTATCCCTGCAGCCTCCAGGAAGACTGTTCCAGAATGCTAAATTCACCCTCTGCTTGCCAGTCTACATTTATTTATCAGCAGCCTAAATCAATTTTTTTTTTTTTGATATTTTATTGTGCCAACATTTTAATACCTGAGCAGTTTTCTCCTGGTGTCTGTAGTGGAAATCTCTTCTGCAGAGGAGTCGAAAAGTACCCAGTCCACACACCCCTTGCACCAGGCCCTGCCAGTCACCATAATCACATCCTGCCCTGCTGTTAGCCTCGAGGCTAGCCTTTAAACTTGGCACGTGAAGTCTGGACAGGGTGGGCTCTTGGGGAATTGTTAAGAGCATGTGTAAGCTTTAAAATGGCATTTCTGAGAAAGTATTTACAGGGAAAAAATTGGTCGTTTGCAAAGCCTTCTTCTACATGGTGGGGATGTGGTATGAAACAGAAGTACTGGCTTCTGTAAACTTAATTTGAAACAGGCAGATGTCATAACTGAACAAGTGAACTACATCCTCCTGTCTTGCCCTGCAAGAGCTGGGGATGCTCGTGCCTCTTTGGTTGCATGCAAGCAGTTTGATGGCTTTGAGGTGGCCCTGAGAATTTAAAAATACCCCCAAATTAATCTGGCATATGAGGGTTCACCACGTACCCCAGGCTGAATAGTTGTTTGGCAATACTACAGGAAATTCATTCACAAAATGGGAATTGAGAGTTATGGTGCAGGAGCTTGTTTGTGAGTAACATGCTGTTGCCTCACTACCACGCTGGAGTTGTAGCTCAGCCGAGAGTGATTGGACTCCGGAAAATACTGGTCTTTCAGTTGATTTGCATTGCTGATGAGGAAGTATGTCACTGTAGCAGACTTCTCTGATCTGCCTTTGGTGTTATTCTCAGTGCTTTTATGGAGCACATCTATCAGAGGAGAGATCACCTCATTTCTAGATAGTAACTGCTTGACACAAGGTATACATTGCTCTTTCTTTCTGTGATATGTGAGCTTAGGGATTTAGGTTTTTTCTGTTTCTCTCTTTGTTCATAACAAGTTTAACCATACAAAAATTTAAACAAAGCATCCTCTTCACCTCTGCTTTCCCAAAAATCCTTAACACGTTAGAATACATGTATTAGTAGAACAGAGTACTGGGATAACTCTATCCCTCTTTCCATCACACTTAGTATCAGCATGGACGTGTATTTTATATTCTTAAGTAAGAACTGGGAACAGACAGAAGACAAACACCAAATATTGAATCGGGACTTGGACAAGCAAGTAATTTTTATTCCTTAATTTGTAGGAGGTTAATCTTTTTCCTGAAACAAGCAGGCTTGGTTTGCTCACAAGTTTTTAAAAAAAATACTGTGTTCAGCAATTGATTGCAGGACAGGGTAAATTTGTGAGGTTGATCTCATTAAGACATATAATGTTACTACTGTCCTGAAATTCATTTAGGTCGTAACCTGAGGTCCATCTAACAATACAAAATTGGTTGGTATGGATGGCCCCTCCTGTGCAGGTTTCGCTGGTTTCTTCTGGAGATGTTGCCTGCTGTTGGTGGTATACATCTTGGATTTTTTTCTTTTGTTTTATTTAGGTTGCTGACACTGTGGCTGCAGTTTACTCACAAGATACCAACCAAACACTAGTATTTGAAGAACCACTTGGATAGGTGCAGTTCCTCACCCAGTATGCCTTTCAAAGCTGGATTAGAACTGACTGAATTGCAGAATATGACTGTCCCTGAAGATGATAACATCAGCAATGATTCAAATGATTTCACAGAGGTGGAAAATGGCCAGATAAATAGGTGAGTATTTTTCCACTGACGCACTGTTTAAAAACAGCATTCTAATTTTCAGTATATGTCTTGAACTATTCGTTACCAAGTCATGCTCCATTTGAAGATGTAATTTGAATTTCATACGTAACATCTGTTGGGCATAGGCTGCAATAGCAGATAAAGCAAACAGAGTAGCAATTTATTCATCGTTTCAAATCCTTCAAATTAGTCTAATAAAATTCACAAACATACAATGCAGCAAAAAGACAACGTTTTGAAATGTCTGCTTGCACACAGCAAAGAAGTAATAACAATACAACGGCATAATTTTTGGCAAGTCTCTTAGTTGACCTTTGATCTCTGATATGACGATTTTAACCTGCCTGGCCACCTCCGTGTATCCAAGCTTCTGGGGAGTTACAGCCGGTGTGGTTGGCAGCAAATGTAGGTCCAGTCTGTATTTGCAATTTGGCAAGCTAACCTGGGCAGAGGTTTGTTCCCTTGAGGCAGAGGTGGCAAGAAGATGATAAAACAGAGTCTTACACCTAACTCAGATCAAGTTTAAAAAATGCATCAACATTTGTCAAAATTATTAGTTACAATTATTACCGGTACAATGATTAGGCTGTTGGCTTTTTCTGTAGGCTTACAGTCATTTCTGAAGAGCTGCCTTTTCCACTAGAGAGCAGTTCTTCAGACCTTCCTGCCAGCCTCCAACAGGTGCTGAGCCATCCAGTTTATAGCCAAGACTTGTTGACAGACCCTGTTTGTATTTTGTGAGCTGTAAAATAGGAAGCTCTGTTTTGATCAAACTTCCTGTTCAAATATTGCAAACCAAGGTGGAGCACAGGGCCAGTCAGTACCTGCATGGGGCACCAGCCCTGCTGGGAAGCCTGTGCTGGCACATCATTCTGCTCCCTACTGTGGGGCTGCCACCACCTATTTTAGGATCTTTAAAATCTTCTTCTCTTGCCCTTTCTTCCTGTTGGCAGCATCTTTGCTGGCTACACAAGAAACTCACTTTCTAGAGTTAAAACAAAATTCAGAGCTGTTTTTTCCCAAGGGAGGTTAGAGGCAGTTGTGGCACTCACAGCTGCGTGGGTGGACAAGGATCTTGGTGACAGGTGTGGGAATAAGCACCCAGCATTGTCCTCACCGTTCACACAGCAAAACCAGCGAGCCGTACCGTGGGATGGGGCAGGGGGCCCAGGCCGGTGGCGGGGGTGAGCCCCCCGGCAGGAGAGTGCCAGCCCAGCCCCGCCGCCCGCCCCGGGGAAGTCCTGGGGCCGCCACCAGCAGGGCGGGTGGTGCTGTGACCGCAGCGCAGCTGCGCTGATGAAGATTAGAGCTGGTCAGGGATTTCTGATGCAACTGCTTTGATGGAAAGTGCTGAAACGAAACACAAACCACTTCTGTTAAAAAAAAAAAAAAAAAAAGGCAGGAGCAAGACAAAAAACCCCTCCAACTTTGCCAAAACAAAACAGTTCCAGTATGAACCTGCTTGCTTTCCTGCTGGTTCATGTTGTAAGGACAGGAGCTTGGGGGCTGACAGTGGTAAATTCACGCCCTGGAGCCTGTTAAGGATTTATATCCTTGAGACAAGGAGTGGCTATACTGGGCTGGCTGTGCCTCCCCAGCACTTTGACTGATGCCATCAGTAACTGTTACGGGGGAAAAACCCTGCTGGCGCTTCGTTCTCAGTGAATGTTTATAGAGGGTGGGGAAGGATCGTGCTGTGTGTGCCTGGTCCTTTGTGGTCACAATGTGCTTTGTGGAGTTAGGGCATAGTAAGCGTGGCAAGATACAGGTCGGATCCAGACTGCCGGCAAAAGGAAGAAGAAAAGTGGAGTGAGGAAAGAGGGTCAGAAAGTCAGAGGCAAAATTTCTGATTGCTGTTCTGGCTCTTAGGGCAGATCAACATATTCCACAATTTTCTGTTCCTTTCTGGAGAACTCACTTCCTCTGCAGAAGAAAGATCTCTCGTCTGGCTATAGGATATAGCCTATTACGGTTCTCGTAGCCCTCTGCCCAGGCACTCATGGGACAGCTACTTGCATCCCATGCATGTCTATTGTGCCCTGTATATCCCAGTTTGTTCATGTTCCCCTCAGTGTCCAAACCAAGAGTTTCGAGGCAGCTCTCAGTGACCACAGCTTCCGCTGCAGCAGCACGTTGGCACCAGTGCAGCCCTGCCGGCATCCCCTGGGGCTGAGGCTGTCACTGAGCCACCCACAGCTGGTGCCCTGTGCAAGCACCTCCACACCATCACATGTGGCGAGCAGGCGGGCATATCCTGCTCTGCACCCGTGCTGAACGTGTCCTGAAAGGATGTGGTTAGTCCCTTTCTATAACTATTATGGCAAACACGTTTTTTGCAGGGAGTAAGAGATTAACAGGCATAACATGTTTTGTCCTGCCTGGCATGTGATGTGAGGCCTTGTAAAACGCCCAAGTCCATCAAAATCAGTGGGACTTTTTCTGTTGATTTCACTTGAGCTTTAGATTAGATCTGTAATTTTCAACTAACTTATTTTTTTGTTGTTTCAACCTGTTTGATTTTGCACTCTGTATTTAATTTTAAACATTTTTTTCTCTCAGCACACAGTTTTTCAAGCTCAGTGTAGAGCAAGTTTTTAAGGGTCTTTTGGAGATGGTACACCAGACAGAAGCTGATTCCAAATCTGGTTGTAAACTCCAAATATTTCTTGATCTTGGAAAAGAATCCTATATGTTACTTTGGCTTTCCAGCCTTTTCTGGGCCTAAATATACAGTTGTACGTAGGGAGGGGATGTTGATTTGAAGAAGCTGCACTAAGAGGGGTTTTTCTTTGTATGCAGATGTTGAATGGGAATGTCTTCTGGAAATGTCAGTTCAGAGATTTGCATCAAACCCAGACGTGGATTTTGTGACTTTAACTATGTCTCCTGGCTATAAAACTTTGCCATCTTTGCACGTAGTTGTAAATCAGTATTTAGATAACTTATTCATTTACAGATATCTGTGACGATGCTCTCAGGAAGCTGATGTCTGAATGCCTGTCTTGGTTTACAGCTACTAGTAAGTTATCAGCACCCCTTGTTCTGTTAACAAGGTTGTTAGTAGGTATACCAAGATCTGGTCCAAGTTTCATAGTGTAAGTCAGATCAAGCTTTCTTCTGCATATCTTGTTCATGCCTGCCCTGGAAATCTTTGCCACTGCTCAAGTTAGCATGCAGTTTAAGAGGCTGCCTAAGGATAAAGTTCTGTCATCTTGGCAAAATTAGCTTTCCCTAACAAATGTTTAAGGCATTGGAAAATACCGTTTTAATTTAATTATGTTTAAACATATCTGAGATGGCTAAATGGCTTTTGGCTAACTCTTACGGGGGCTTAGCCAAAGTGGTTAGCTTAGGGATATCACCTTAATCAAACATTTCTTATTGAAGTCTTTAAATAAATGAAATTTGGAAACCATAGTTTAACATCATCCTTTTTAAACCACTTTATCAATAAGGCTATGTTTCTACTTTGCACTAAATCAAGCCAGGAAAATAACTAGATTAAGATATCCTTTCCAGGCCAACTGTGAGGCTTCATGCATCACAAGGATGAGCTCATTATATCTTGGCCAGGATATTTCATTAATGTGTTTGAAAAGTTTTGTATAGTCTGTTCATACTCAGCTGTGATACAGGAAACAAAGCAGGAAAGCAGAAATGTGTAAGGACAGGTTATGTCTTTCAATGATGGGTAAAGCAATTGAAATGAAGACAACAAACAGTGCAAATGGATTTCATGCTTGTCAGGGAGTCTCAACGCTTTGATGGCACAGACAGTCCTACAGTGCATTGCCACAGCACCTCTCACAGTGGCCTCTGATCCTTGGGAGGGCTGGGAGAGGCCGGCGTGAACAGGCGTTTCACTTAATTTGTGTCATATTCATAAAGGTCAAAAATACAACATTCTGTGACAATGAATGGCTTGTTTTCTAAGCTCATCTATTAAGCAGAGCAGATGCATGGCATGGTTTAACTAGAAATTCCAGTATTCCAACATATGTTTCCTTTCATATACTCTAGGGGAAAAAACCACCCTGAAAGGAAAAAAATGTTTATAAAAAGCAGTATCTTGATAGAATTTTTTCTGTTGAATTCATTGGATTACCTTCCACCCTACTGGGTTTTTTAAAATTTTATTTCATTTAAGATCAGTAATATTTTTCATTTATGGAAAACTTGTCTGTCGTATGGTATGGCCATACCAAGCATTGTCCCAAGGCAGACCTCTCCTCTGGACTTGCAGATTAAGTTGCCTGCAACAGCAGATGCAGCACAGGCAGACCCCACATCCCGCTGTGCTGCATCGCTGCTGAGCTGTCTGGGCAAGCTGTCCTGGTGCTGGGAGGCAGGCGCTGGGAAGCTGCCCATAAAAAAGCTGAGCTCAGTGCTGTGTACCTCATAGTTTGGGAGCCCAGTACCTGCATTCCCACGTCTGATTCTGCCCTCCTGTACACATCACACAGCATAAATGGAGAAAAGGGCAGTGTGACGTGGGAAACGCAGGGTGGATGAGGAGCCCAGCTTGTAATAGGAGATGATAGGCCAGGCAACAAGCCCACTCCATTTTTACTGTAGAACTAACTCAGAAGAAAGTACTTTGGATCAGTTTATCAAATCAGACAGTTCTTTTAAAGTCCCATCCAGAAGGAAATGACATGTTTGCTGGCCATGGAAGAAGATACCAGCTTTGCAGAAGCTGTTTATTCTGTCAGAAGTATTCTAATGGAAAGTCCCACAGTCGCTTTTATATTGAAGCAATGTTACTGAAGTGTTATCTTTATCCTGTATTAGTTTTTTAACAATTATTTTCATGGAACTTTAATACCAGAAGGCAACAATAATAGTATCTACAAATTTGTTATTTTTGTAATCATTAAGGGGGAACTGGCTGCTGGGGGATCGGCAGAACTGGGGGGACCAGACTAGTGGCTTCTATCATAACTCTTGACAAAATCTAAAATGACACATGATCTCCATAAATGACAGAAGAAGGCAAAGTCCACAGATGTTCCCAGCAGCAGTTACAAATCCAAAAGAGACAAAACTCTTCTCTGTGCTCCTGCCTGTACAAATTGCCTGCAGGGTGTTTCGAGAGAGAGCTGGAATGTCTTTTTCAAATCATTCACACTCTGCTGCCTGCGTTCAAGAGAATGACTTTAAACAGACATGAAAGAGAAAAAGCACATGCTCTGAATCAGGTTGAGATTTTATTCCATGAGGAGGAAATACCTACAAGGTGAGCTTTGGAAAGCTAATTTTGGATCAGTCTGTCTTAGAAGTGGTTGTGTTTCACTTCTTAAAACGGTGGGGGAGGTTCAGCCATCTATTCCAACTGTGTTAGGGCTGGTAAATCTGACATCATGTCTATATTTGCAGCAAAGTAGTTGCTGAAGTTAGTATTTAAAAAATATAGGATAAGCCTATAGTTCTTTTTTATTGATATAAAAGAAATCAAAGCAGACCAATGGGTAGGAGTCAAAATTAAAGAAAACCCAGCTGAAATACTACTTACATTTTGCCATCTATGCCCAAATTTAAGGCATAAAGACAAAAATGTTAAAGACACAAGGCCCAGTGTGTCATCTGTGGAAGCCAAGTCAGCAGCATTATAGCTGCATGATTTTGGCATAGCCTTAGAAGCTGTGCTAGCATATATATCACTAGTAATTAGGCTACAGCTGGGGCAGTAGGGAAGTTTGCTCAGGCTCTGTCTTTACAAGTTCATGGATTTATTACCAGCCTAAATATTGCTAGATGTACAGAGATGATGCGCAGTGTCGAGTCACAATTTGAACTATGCATCCCTGACCAGTAGATGTTTCCCACTGTGGGAAAGGAACAGCAGTGCTGCTGTTTGTGTTCGGTGTTGTTTGTCTGTTTCAATTTAAGAAGAGCCAGCTTAATGTACCTACAGCTAAAATGGGCTCTGACACTTGGTGACAGTCCCTGGTTAGGTATGTGATGTGTACGATAACTGAGGCATTAGCCGGTGCAGACTAAGAACCATCTGTTGGATTAGCAAAGATGCCAGCGACTTAATTGTGCATAAACCTTCAAAAGATGAAAAGCTGAAAGAATGCTTTATACAAACTAAAATGTTTGCTGAAGAGAAGATCTGCAAGAAAATAACAGCTCATCCAAATCAGAAGTGTTGTAAATCTCAAGGATGCCAACACAGCCACAGGGGGACAGTAAGTTCCTAAATGTGGATACATCAAGGACACAGAACAAATAAAGGGTAAAGAGAAATGATGATGGCAGTAATTCATAGTTGCAATTAAAGCTTTATTTTTTAGCAGGGTGTTACGATTAGTGTAGCACAGAATTTATGACTAGAATGGCACAGGATTTCAACAAGCAGAATCAATGCAGTGCAATCTGTAAGTAGCATAATACAGAATTTGTAGTACAATTTGACTTAAAATTTCTAATCACCTGGACCCTCAGCAGATGGGGTTGGATCTTAGTATATGCTTTGTTGTATCAGTATGCAACCGTAATCTTGACTCAAAAATCATGGAATATAAGTCACTCCCATAATCCTTGGAGGATGCAATTCCTTGGAGGAACAGGGGGGTTGTCTCTGGCCAGCAGCAGCTGCAGTCCCAAATTTCCCACTTAGAACTTGGAACTGCTTGATTTTACAGTCAGTACCCAGGATGCTGTTACGCTTCCCTCTTCTGCAGAGGGGTCATCACCACTGCCTGGTGAACTGTGTGCCTGGGACCTTCCAGCCTGGCAAGGAAGGAAGGAAGGAATTGAGCTGGTGCCCAGAAGTCTTTGAGGTCGATAGGGAGTGGAAGAAGAAATCTGTTTGGTTTGTGTACTTGCTTCACAGGATCTTCAGGGCCTGGTAATGAGGGAAAGGAATAAACACAACCCACTCGGCTGCAGAGAATGGTTGCTTGCCTTGTAGAGTGGTGTTAGTTACTCTCACCCCACGTGCAGTGGCTGGGAGCAGAGGGTACTGGTCACGTGTGCCTCTGCAGGACCCTGGAGAAGTATCTCCTCTTAGCTTCTGTGCAAACAAATTGCTTTGCCATCCACAAAATCGGTTCTGCTGCTTTCCTAAATAGCCTAAAAGACCATTTTGTATATACACATTTATTCTGATCTTGTGCTGATGTTACCTTTATTGATGCCCAATGTACACTGCATCAGTGAGGCATAATCTGGCTCATTGAACAGTTATGAATTTGACCTCTTTTCACAAGATTTTGTACATTGTATATTTTGTGATCACATGCTGCTTATGGAATTAATGTGTTCACATTTTCTAAGCATTTGCTGCAAATAAATCCTCTGACTTCTTTCAGCAAGTTTATTTCGGATCGAGAAAGCAGAAGAAGTCTCACTAACAGCCACCTGGAGAAGAAGAAATGTGATGAATATGTAAGTCTCTCTCACTGTTCTGTTCCCTGTCAAAATGAACTTCATGTTGTGTATATTAAAGGCCTTTAGACATTGTCTTCAGAAGTGCTGGGCACACACAACTATAACTGAATTCAATTTCCAGTAGGAACTGCCTGAGATCAGCACTTAAATAAAACCCCAAAACAAAAACCCAAGTGTGTTGGTTGGGTTGAGGCAAGGGAATCCCTCCAGCCTCTGTTGGGCAGGAAGCTGTGGTGGATCCTTATGGCTTTACCATATAAATTACACATCCAGGATGTTTCTCAGGTGGAGTGAAGGAAGGGGTTTAAAACTGAAAGTGCAGTATGAGCTGTGTGTTGCCTGTACTGTTTAGGTCAGTTTACAAAATCTTATCAGGCAGCGAGCAGTGTAGCTGTGACAGAGTTCAGCCACGCTTTCTCCTCTTTCAAACCAATTTTTATTCAGTCATTTCCATAGCAGTAGTTATTTACTCTGATACATCACAAAACACAGGGTTTGAAGCAGAGGTGCATTTCCTTGCTCTGTTCCAAGCTGTTGCTGACACACCTGTCTTTACTTCTCCAGATCCCTGGAACTACTTCACTGGGAATGTCCGTCTTCAACCTTAGCAATGCAATTATGGGCAGTGGGATTTTGGGTCTTGCTTTTGCCTTGGCCAACACGGGAATTCTCCTTTTTCTGTAAGTATTCATGTGGTGAGTAGCTGATCTCCATGGAATTTCACTGTGTTTAAAGAATGCGTGTACTGCCAGCAAGTGGAGGGATTTATAGTCTATATGTAATGAAGTACAGCATTCAAGCCCAAAAATATTAGCTACAAGTTTCAGACTTTTTTTTCAGTCAGATGTTTCTGAGGAAAAAGCCACTACTTACAGTCCTAGAGAAAATTTAAGTCCATGTTATTCACTACAGACTTAGACAGGGATTTTTCCTGTGCTCTGGAAGCTACATAGACATAAAAAATATTCAGTAGTAATAGTTGCAGTGGGTTAG
The DNA here is from genome assembly GCF_020740725.1 of Corvus hawaiiensis. NCBI lineage: Eukaryota > Metazoa > Chordata > Aves > Passeriformes > Corvidae > Corvus > Corvus hawaiiensis. The sequence continues at coordinate 49,207,206 of NC_063216.1, forward strand.
TAGCTAGTTGTTACTTGTGTCACAGGATCTCCAGAGCTCTCTTCAAAGCGTGGTGCAGTAAACACTTTTTTTAAACCAAGAATATTTATATTCCTTTATATGTTACATATAATATTTTCATCTCACTCCCACGGTTTCTTTAGTTTCTTATGTGAGAGTCCTTGAAAACCAACATAAATACAGCCAAGATTTTAGAATAGAAAGGAGCCGAGGTAGACTACTTAACTCCAGAAAAAAAAAAAAGAGGCTTTTTATAAAGGAGAATTAATTAGTTTAAAAATGAAACAGTACCACTGAATGACTAAGACACAGTGTTATTCTGGATCTCAGTATGAGACGTTTCATTGTGAAAAGTGATTGTTAAGAAATCAGTTGGGAATTGTGTGCAGATTTCAATGATAAATGTTCATTGAGGGAAGAAATACAGTAATTTACAATATTTGAGAACTATTCAACATAGTTATTGATTGTAATAACATAGTTATTACAGATTGCTCTAAAGAGATGTCATTTCTTGAATGTCAAATCTAAAAATATAGAACTTTTGTTATTTCTTAGGATTTTGGGAAATACATAGTATGAGCCCTGTATAAAGCGGAGTAGATGGCCAAAGTGGTACATATAGCCATCTGCTCTGGGGTTTTGTGCCAGGGTAGCTAGATCCATGCTGCTAGTTTACAGTTTGCTGTGGCTGGGTAAAATCTAGGAATAATCCAAGGAGTTAATCCATTTACTTTAAGAACGTAGAACGTCTCGTTATTGTGTTGTCACTAAACTAGGCTGTAAAATATCTGGACTGTAATTTACATCTTTCGTTAGCAGAGTGACAGAGTTTATTTTATTTTTCCTGCTTTTTTTACCCAGTACTCCAACCTGTATGTAATATCCCACCCATGCTCCATCTCTGAGAGTACAAACTGGTGGTTGCAATAACTGCTGTAAGGAGAGAAAAAAAGTTCCGTCTTTTCAGCCTTGTCACCTCTTCTGTGATAATAGGGTCTCAGCCAAGGAAGAGCCTCAGTTTCTCCTTACTGCTTTAGTTTTCTATAATCCCATCCTCTTCTCATTCTTTCAGCAGTTTTTCATGAGATTTAATTGAAATGTGTTTGTTCTAAAGGATATAAAAATGCGGTTTCTTTTAAGTGAAGTAGGTCAGACAGGTGATGTGAACACCAGAGAAACTTCTAGCAATGTGTGTTGGTGACTGAGCTCGACCTGAGTAGCGAGTGTGTAAATCTGTACCAACACATTGCACAAAAAACTGCCAAACATTAATGTGGGGATTTTATACAGTAAATGACAGCATTGTGCTCTATAGAATTAACTGTGTGCATTTAAAAGTGGATAATAGTTTTTGTTAGTTTTATGATGCCTTTAGATCTGTTGGCCTTGAGATAGAGCAGCCAGCTGAGATCAAAGGAAGTTAGCAGGACCTAACTGAGCAGAGCTAGTAGAGCCTCTCTCTTTGAAGCCTGGAGGTGCAGGATCCTAACGTGGTGTCTGTACTCATGCTTGAAAGTTGGACTGCTTTAGATGTTCTGCTCTCATGCCATAATCTCAGCATTAAACCTAGTCCATTAGTGTTAGATTTTTTTTCTTACACTCTAATTCAGTACATTTTTCCCGTAAATGTATAGTTCTGCTGTCACTGTCACAGGTAGATCATTTCTGCTTTGCAGGTGATTAGAGTCCTAACAATACTTTCACTCCTTTTTGCATATGAGAAAGGAGGTAAATTCACTGCTTTTGAGTAGCACGGTTCTGGAAAGGTTCTAAGTTGCTTTTTCCAGTATTGGCATGCACCATCCCTGAAAATTCTGCAGATGCAGAAAAGTTAAGGGAGCATTTTCCGCACTAACAAAGCAGACCCAGCCTGATTTCCACTCTCACAACTTTTGGGCTCCTTCAGCGTGAAGTGTGCACTGCCATGAACATCTGGATCAATTCAGATCTGATATCCTAGGCATAAGATGTGCAAAATAAACATGGCAATGACACATCTTATTTGCTTAACAGTGCCATAACAAAGCATTATACTTTCTGGGCAAAATTACTGAGGTAGGAGCTCAGAGGAACTTAATCCCAGTGTTACTGGTAACTACAGCCTAGACCAAAAGAGAGCATCATTTCCGGTATGCAAAAGGAGAGACAGCTTCGCTGCAGAAAGATAACACAAAAAGTTTGGGAGGTTAGAGATGAGCTGGACCACCTGGGGATGGCAAGAGCAGTTGTTGCTGCTTGTGGTTTCATCTTGGAGAGCCAGGACCAAAGTGATGGATCATGTTGCAGAGAAATATGGGCTGGCCAAGTACAGGGTGCTTTCAGCCTGCATTTAGCCCAGCACTGCATGTGATTTGAAAACCTTGCTGAGGCAGAGGGGCTTGTTAGATCAGGAATAGTATGAGGCTACAGCTGGAGTTAAACACTGCAGCTACTTCTGCTGGGTGTGTCTGGAAGGGGTCAGGAAGCCGCAGTGTAACTCCTGCAGTGTTTTAGGGCAGGCTGGCAGACCAGCCCCAGGGGAGGCTGTAGGAGAGCAAAACCCCGTGCTCTTCCATCCTCTGCACCTTTTGAGGATTCAGAACTGCTCAGTGAAATAATTCTTGTGACTGCACAAGCCTCACAGGTCTTCTGGCCCCAAAGCCTGGGACTTCACAGAAGGGAGGGACAGCACAGGTTTCAGTTTACCTGGTAAATGTGGCATCTGGGAGAAGACAGCAGTGGCATCACAGAAGCACTTTGTCCTCCCCACACAGTGTCAGTCCCCTGGCCTAAACTGTTTATTCTCTTGGGGCAAGGTGACTTTTGCGTCTGCAGTTTGCTTCCATAGCTACCAGCACTTCTTTGAAAGCGGACAAAATAAAAAGTAGGGGAGTGCTTTTGGAGAGCTGCAGTGCAAGCTCCCCTGCTTCTGTTTTGAATTTGTGCAGAGCGAGTGGCATGGACATTTTCATTCCTTTCCAAGGGGTGGTTCTGGCGCGAATATTCCTGTCCATACCACAGTCCTAGCACAAACAAGTTTTTCATACAGTACTAATGAAAATGCCAAGTGTCTGTAGGAGCCCTATGGGGAGCTAAGGACAACAGATCAGATAAATACCTGGCTGCTTGGGAGTGTTATTTTTACCACTGCAAAGGCTCCATGAGCTCAGTGCCTGAAAAACAGGAGCTTTTAATATTAAGACAGACTGGATGCTGGCATGCAGAGCTGTAGCCATTTGGGCTGGGAGTGAGTCAGCCCCAGCAGCCGAGCACTGGGGCTGAGCACCGTGTCTGTAGGCAGACGAGTGGAACAGCTCGGCAGGGAACATGGGCAGGAGCAGGGCTTAGCAAATCCATAAAAAATGGAGCGGAGTGACCTCAGCCAGTACGGTCTTCCTTCTCTTCTCCACCTTCTCGAGGAGAAACACCCTTAGGACTGTACAAAGAGTGTGTTGTTACTGTCAACCATCATTCTTTGCTGGCAAAAGGACAGTTCCTCTTATCACCTCGTTATGTTTCTCCCTGCTCCTCTGGCCCCAAGAAACTAGTCGGTCATTATTTGGCACTGAAGTATTTCCAGTCTAAACTAATAAAAACGTGGGGGGAGGAGGCTTCTCATTCTATTCTTTCTATGTATTCCTATGAAAAAGATGTGTTGCTGCCTATCTACGGCAGCAGTTTGTTTTCCCTTAAATTTTAGCCTTGTTTTTCTCAGTGTCCGGAGGGTAGTTGTCATAATAAAGGGAGGAATTGCCAACAGATTGTCTGAATGCTCTTCACACACATCATGAAAACATCATCAGGTCTTTGTGTGTCATGGTGTTGGAGAGGAAGGCACACATGGTGCTTGGATTAAAGACATTGAGCAATGAGAAAATGTGCTTTTATGCACTTGGCCCTCAGCACTGACTAATTGTAATTTGTGCCAGCAAGTTCCCTACACAAACAGTTTGGTCATCACTTCCTGCAATTCTTCTGTGTGAAGTTAAATTATGGATCATGTCAGACCAGGACTGACATCAGCAAGGGAACATGAATCCGTACCTTGACAAAGTACAAGCCTTTGGTTGGAGCCTTTATTCCCAAGGGGAGCCAGTCAAGCCTTAACTCCCCAGATCTTCCCCCTCCTTGGGCACTGTGAGGCACATAAAAAGCCATTTGGGCACCCCTTTGGTAGCATATGAAACATGTCCTGGGAAAAGATGCTTCCATTTGGCATGGAAGTCCTTAAATACAGCACTCTCCTTTAAATTTTCACTCTGCTTCCAGAAAAAAAAGTTTTAGAATGGATGTTGAGTGACATATCTGGCTCGTCCATGCTCTGATAAATCTTTATTCCTATCTGATAAAACATCTTTATTCTTGCTTTTTTCAATGTAGGGAGGTGTAACTCACTAAGAGGCTGTGCTCTGCAGCTCTGCTAAGTTTTATTTGGTTGTATCCCTCTGCATGGAGGGTTTTCTACCTCCGTGGTGGAACTGCAAGCAGGATGTGAATCACAGGTATTTTAGGGCTTTTTGCATTATCAGAAGAATAAAAAATTATCTCAGAGTCAATGGGAATATGACCTGATGTGAAATAATTGCAATGTCAGACCTCATCTCATATGGTAAGCTTTATTTTCCATTCTTTTTTAGGCTGCTTTTGGTTTCGGTCACGCTGCTGTCTATTTATTCAATACATCTCCTGTTGGTGTGTTCAAAGGAAACAGGTAATTGAAGATGTTATGCCATTCAGTAGAATGTCAAGACCAAGAGGTGACTAGTGTTCAAATGAGGCCAGGTGCTTTGTGTAAGATGGAGTTTCTGTCACTTTGCTGACATAATAGGAAGGCCTGACACACTTTGGGTCAGAAGTCCAGAATTAACAACAATTTATGGAGAACAGCATCACTGTAAAGAGGAAAACTTACAACAAAGAATGAATTCTGGTGCCCAGAAATGTTATCTTCAGCAAGCTAGAAGGAACAGCTCATATAGTTTCTTTGCATTACAAAGCAAATTGTAAATGAAATGTAATGAGTCTTTGCCTATGGTGAAGCTTACCTGGAAATGCAGTTTGTCCTTAGTGGTTAGTGTGACACTCCTGATAATCTTTGTGGTGGAGTTTTCTTAGAATAAAATAAAAGGGAACAGTTCCTTCACAGAGAGAAGTGTAACTGTAACACAGATACATTATCTAAACACAGTATTATGTCAAATGACACTGTGCCCTGAAGTCCAAGAGTCTCTTTCCTTGTTAACAATGTCTGAAGCCATATTTTTAAAATAATCTGTGCACAAGAATACTGTAATATTTAAATATGCAATTTGGACACACATGATTACTGTTATAGCATGTATAATGTCAGCAACTGCCTATTTAAACTAGATAGAGGTGCCTCAATGTGGACACATTTGTGCCCCATTACTTCCCAAAATCTTAAGTTCTGTTTTCTATGTTGCTGGTACATTTAAGTTCAAACTTATTTTTCACACAAACTTCAAAGCAGAAATGTCAGCTGTAAGGTAATACAGAGAAAACCAGATAATGGGATACATTTTAAAAATCATCTGTCTGTTGTAACATCTGCAATATTTCTCTTTCTGTTCCTTTTTATCTCACCATCTTCACAATGCCCAGTCTGTCTCAGCCTACATTACAGCCAAGTTAAAAAAAGCATTTAACAGAAACACAAACTAATTAATAGAGGAGTTTCACAAGCTTGACAGATATTTGAAAAGAAATTTCAGTTATATTTTACACCTTTCCCTGCTTTTACCAAAATCGTACAACACTGAGAATTCACAAGTTCATTAGAAGCCATAAACGATCCTCTAAACCTTCAGTCAAGGCAAGCAGAGCTGCAGAATGGCAGTAGTGTGTGTCCAGGCTGCCACTGCTGACTTGTGGATCCTGCTGTGCCAGCTTTTTTCTGCAGAGGAGCCTTTCTACATTACTCTCATGGCAGGTGCAAAACTTAATGTGCTGGGATGATGATAGCAGAACTTAACACGTCACTCGGGGTATAGACAGACTCGTTAAAGGAGTGTGATACTCTCATTAACAGCTTCCATTTCAGAAGTGACTGGTAGCCAACAGTAGCATTTACAGAGGTCAAGAAAACATTCCTACGTAATTTTTAGCCCTAGAAATTACAAGAGAGCTCCCTATTTACTTGCAAAGGGCAGTTTTGGCTGCATAGACAGGTGCTTGACTGAAAAGGAATTGTAAATGCTTCGACTCAACAGCTTTCAGTAGTGTGTTACCTTTCTTCTCTTCTCATGCAGGCTGCATGGTGTATGAAAAGCTTGGTGAGCAGGTCTTTGGTACCCCAGGGAGAATGATTGTCTTTGGATCTACATCTCTTCAGAATGTTGGAGGTAAAGGAAATGAGGAATACTGAAAAACAAAGCCCAGGAATATCTCAATAATTTTACAGCTACAAACAAGTCAGGTTCCTTCTCTCCATGACATCCAGGGATCTTCATGTTCCTCAGTATAATTGTGGCTATCACTTTGCATGCAGCCCTTTAAAAATACTGCGTTACTGAGTGATCAGTAATTTACAGTTGGTCACAGTTTGGGGTCTTCTGTCATCAGACACTGATGTGGGAAAAGGTTCAGGATGCTTCTCGGTACTTGTTCCACAAACTATTTTACCCATTTTCTAAAATTACCTTCTTCTTCCTCCAGCAATGTTGAGCTATCTCTTCATAGTCAAAAATGAGCTGCCTTCTGCCATAAAGTTTCTAATGGGAAAAGAAGAAACTTTTTCGTAAGTTGAATTAGTTCTGGTACTTAGACTGTAGAAGTTAACATTGTATAGTAAAGTTTAAGCATATGTTTACAAAAGCTCTTAAGTATTGGATACCCTTTAGGTTTGTCAAAGTAAATTTTCACAGGAATATCTCAGGGGGTTAATAAAAGACAAGACACATTTGGGAATGAGAAGATGGATAGGAAATAAGAGCTTTAGTTGCCCTCTTTGCACACCAGATTTTCATGAAGAGTTTTGCTATATACGAAAACTGTTATCATAGAATCCAATATTTTGCAGTGTTAGGCAACACTTGAAATTTTTGGAACAATGCAAGTTAAAGATACTGTGTGTTTTCCTGCATTCTCAGCCTCTTACATGATTTTCCCTCTGAAACAATGTCCACAGAGTGAAATTCTTAGATACCAGCATGTGACAACTTCAGAATATAATACTTAGATTTCTGCTCCTTATCACTCTTTGGCATTTACCAGCTACTTTAGTAGAGGGGTGGCATTTTTTTATACGAGTAAATACCCCTTGCACTGGATTATATGGTGTGCTGCTGAGCAAGGAGAAGGTGGTAGAGATCCCATTCTTCAGGCTTTCTTACTAAACTGGACCAGGCAATGGAAATGGGTCATACAGAACATCACTAACACTGTCCCTTCTCCTCTTTCTTTCTTTCCAGTAGGATGCAAAGCACTTTGGTAGAGGAGATACAGACTTGGGCAAGCTAGGGCATGCCAGCCTGCTGGAGCCTCGTTTGCTGCTCCAGTCACGTGCCTGGGTGGTTTGGCAAATTACTGTGGTGCCCCCCCTGGCCCCACTGTGCTCTGTGACCCTTTGCATGATCTTTTGTCATCCTGGCATGGAGGCTTGTATCAGGTTACTGAGGTGGTTGTTCTGCCTCTCAGACCCACGCACTGATCTCCATGGTAGGGTAATACTTTGTCTGGTGACTATGGAAATCTGCCCTACCTGAGTCAGAGCACTGCCATGGATACATAATGAGTCTGCAAAGCCAAGATGTGGTCCTTTCTCTCCTTTTGTAGGAGCTTTTAGGGTACAGAGACCAAAGATGTTCTGTAAGTATAGCAATCAAAGAGGATGACTGAGGAAAACCAGAGAACGTTTAAGGTTGTGCTCATGGTGTGTTTTTAATGTTTTGTACAGGGAATGGTACGTGGATGGGCGGATTCTTGTTGTCACAGTGACGTTTTGTATAATCCTCCCTTTATGTCTCCTTAAGAACTTAGGTAAGATGAAAATGCCATCAGGGGAATCAAAAAAAGGAACCCAGACATCGTGCCACTGATGGCCAAACTGACAATTCAACCGTAATAAAAATATGCTCTCATTGCAATCTAAGCAGCCTCCCTGATTCAGAAATAATCTGTGTTCTGAGCATTTTGAAAAAAGTAGGCCTAAATTATCACAGTATTGATAATTGAATATCACAGATTGAGCTCAGTGTAAACCAGCTTTATCCATACAATTGTGGAAATGGATTTTAAAAATTATGGTCGAGGGTCTTCATTTTGTAAGGTAATCTGGTTTATGTGTAAAAACAAGTTCACAAATGTTGAGATTACAAAAAACTTTACTATCAGCATCAAACTTTTTACTGGTGAGGTTAATTGGAAGTACTGAACTTTGAACTAAGATATATGTACAGGGAATTGCATTTTCTGATGTGTTTGAATCCATTGAGATGCCAGTAGGTATACTGTATTTTTTTAAAACCATGTAACAACATTTGGCACTGAAGTCCGTTTGAAATCTTCCTTTTGAGACAAAAACCCAAACTCAGCTGACATGACTCATATCAGGGAACCTGGATCACATTCTGACTGCAACTGCACACTTTCAGGTTTTTTTCAATTATCACAGCCTCTTTTAGAAGTAAAGTTAGTTAAACTGATGTAAAGGTGGCCCAGAGGAAGTCACAACAGGTCAGAGCAAGGCTCAGGCCTATCTGAAAGCTAGGAGACTTGAAAGACTATGGGAGGCTCCCACACCAGCAGCACATAGTTTTGTCCTGCCCAGAAGAACAATACATACTAAATGTTTAATACATTTGAACTTTTCATGAAGAAGCAAAAAAGTAAAAACCAAGATAAGACTAATAAAATTATTCTGTGTGAGACTTCCTTTTCATTTCTTTCAGGATACCTTGGCTATACCAGTGGATTTTCATTAAGCTGCATGGTATTTTTCCTGGTAGTGGTAAGTTCAGCTTGCTTTCTTTGTTGGATGAGTCACTTAGAATCACAGAATTGTTAAGGCTGGAAAAGACCTTTAAGACGATCAAGTCCAACTGTCTACCCAGCACGCTGTTCATCATTAAACTATGTCCTCAAGTGAAGTATCCACTTGTGCATTTTTTAAACACTTTTAGGGACAGTGATTCCACAAATTCCCTGGGCAGTCTTGCCAATGCTTTACAACTATTTCCATGAAAAAGATTTCCTAATGTCCAATCTGAACCCCCCCTGGTGCAACTTAAGGTCATTTCGCCTCATCCTGTCACTTGTTACCTGGAGGAAGAGGGTGAACCCCAGCTGGCTACAGCCTCCTATCAGGTAGTTATAGAGAGCAATAAGGTCCCTGCTGAGCCTCTTTTTCTCCAGGATAAACATCCCCAGCTTCCTCAGCAGCTCTTCTTATGACTCACTCTATGTCCTTTAGCAGCTCTGTTACCCTTCTCTGGATATGCTCCAGCACCTCAATGTCCTTCATGTAGTGAGGGGCCCAGAACTGGACACAGCACTTGAGGTGTGGCCTCACCAGTGCTGAGTCCAGGGAAATGATCGCTTCCCTAGTCTTGCTGGCCACACTATTGCTGATAAGAGGCCAGGATGCCCACAATTTCACTGATATTTTAATTTTAATTTGCTTTTTATTATTGTTTTAGCAATTAGCTATCTTCTGCTCTTATTCTAGGTTATTTACAAGAAGTTTCAAATTCCCTGTGATGGACAAGGGCTAAATGCAACATCACCTATCGTATCAAATAGCTCAGCACATGAACATATGTGTAAGCCAAAGTATGTTATCTTTAATTCCAAGGTATGTTTCTTTTTATAATACTTACTTTTAATTAACATAATATATGCACCTACACCCCATGTTCTTGTTCTGATCAGCACCACAAAGGGCCTGATTCTCCATGGTTCCACTTGTGATCCAGTGGTGAATACACAGTGGGTCTCCTTGCCCAGTCCCACAGAGATGCCGTGGTGAATGTGCCTCCTTGCAGTCTTGTCCTGCCCCAGTAGTAGATGTGTTAAGGCTGTGAGCCTGAGCTACCACTGGACGATAAATGCTTTTTTTAGGAGATTTTTCCTTTCCACTGCTGCTTACTGTCCATGCTGCAACTGTGCCTTTAGGCTGTTGTTCAGTAGAGACTGAGTAAGCCACACACACCTGCATCCAAAGCCCAGAAGTAATCTCTGTCCTTCTGCACACAAACCACTTCTTTGTAACAGGGTACATGTTTCTGTAGCCATGTGGTGAACTGGATTGTGAAAAGGATATGGCTGAAAGATAATCCAGCAGATATTTGGTTGCCTTTCAGCTGGATGCTTCCCTCCATCACCACACAGCTGCAGAAAAAGTTGGTCTGAGAGAATGTGAGAAGGCAGCTGTCTGTAACTGTGGGAGCAGGAGGATGGCTCCTGTCAGCTGTGCTGGGATGCAGTGTTCCCAGTAAAACAGCACCTTATCCAGCAGGGCATGGTCCTCAGGGCCTTAGTTGCATTCATAGGGAATGCACATTTATAGCAGAGGTGTGCAAAAAGTAATTTCATTTTAAATTTCACCCACCAGCTTCAGTTGAAGAAGCCAGTCGAAGCACTTTTCTTTAGTTGGGGGTAGCTATCACCCCAGATCCAGCATGATGGACCAAGAATTAGTTAACTTGGTGTGCAACAGCAGCTTAGGTGTAGGTATATTTCAGAAAGCATTGAAGGGTAGTCTTCTTCTGCAGTGAGTGTCATCATTTGCCTCAGAGCCAATGGAGGTACTTCGGAAGGATCAGTCCATCTGAATTAGGCATGCTGGAGCTGAACTCCAGAGGTTTGCCCTCAGGCCTAACAATTTGGCAGTCATTTTAGCAACTTCAGTGTGTGAGAGGAGAGACAGGACAATTTCACGGAATAGAAGGACATCTGAGGTTGGCAGAGACCTGGAGGTCACCAGGTCCAACGCCTGTGCTGAAGCAGGGCCACCCAGCAGTGTGTCCAAGCAACTTCTGAACATCCCTACAGATTGATACACCACAACAGGACTGTGCTGTGAGTGAGGGAGAGGTGGCAAAGGCCTGGGCAAGGAAGGACCTCCGGGGAGCAACCAGCACATTTACTGAATCCATTAGGCCTGGGGTGCACCACAGGTGTCTTTGTGTGGGAAGGGGATGCCTGTGGCCAGCATAAGCAGATCTCAGAGGGCGGGACAGAGCTGCATGTAGGAATGGACTCATGTTGTCCTTAGAGGAGGACCTGTTTTTTCCTGTGACCCCTGCTCATACTTGTTCCCTCAGGAGAGTGGAAGTGCCTGAGCACTGATACAATTTGTGAAGTTTCACTGAGGGCTGAAACCCACTTGAGTACTTAGTGGAGAAGGGTCTGAGGTCCCGCTTGGAGGCCTCCTGTGCTTCCTGGTGACATAATGGTCTTTCTTTTTCCCCAAGAAAAAGCATGCTCCTTCCACAGCACTCCTAGTCCTTTTGTTGGCCTGGGAAATGGAGGGATTCATTCTGGTACCTTGAAATATCCATTTATTTGTAAGTTCTGCATTCCTGTTCTCTTTTCTTACAGTCTGGATACGGGCTTCCTCTTCAGGACTTCAGCCTTAGCACCATGGGTGCGCACCCCTCTCCATGCCAAGGCAGGGTAGCGTAGCGGTGACCCGCCACACGTCCCTTTTACGCGTGACACTGTGCTAGTAACGGTGGCAGTAGCTGGGCAGGCAAACCCATCCCAGGGGGCAAAGCCAGCAGCAGCGTGACATCCAGCTCTGTGCTCTGCGAGCACAGTCAGGGCTGCACTCACGCCACCAACGCAAAGGCTTTGTCCTCTTGTTGAAAGCGCACTGTTTTCCACATTTCATTAAATACGTGCTAATTGACAGGTCTTCTGCCTTCTCAGAAAGGCTCTCAATGTTCGGTTGAAGAGTCCAGCGAGCTGGGAGCTGAGGTAGTTGAACATGGAACATTTCTTCACACCACTGGGGGAAATGTCACTTCTTAACTTATTTTCTGAAATTCTCTCTGAACAGACCGTGTACGCTTTGCCCACCATTGCTTTTGCATTTGTGTGCCACCCATCAGTCCTCCCGATTTACAGCGAACTTAAAGAGTAAGCCCTTTTTTTTTTTTAGAGTTGATTGTTTTGAACCATTTTACATGGAAAATGTTAGCACAGAGGTGCTCTGAATCATTCGTGCCACTCAGAGGTGTGCTTTAGTAACACCCAGCATGCCAACAAGTGTGGCTGTCAGCTAGGAAATCTGGCCTCCTAGGCATACTGTGCCCCTGGGGCAGGGGCGAGGGAGGTGGAGAATAATGCAATACTTGGGAGTTTCCCCTGGAAGTACACAGCCGCCTGGGGGGAGCCAAGTTCTGCCAACTGATATTTGGCATAGGAGAGGCGTGTGTTCCACTAACAGCGTTTGTTCCACAGCATTAGTGCAACTAAAAATCTGTTGCAGTACCAGGAAAATAAAAGTGCTTTCAGCCTCACTGATACTAAAAGACCTTTGTTGGTACTGCTGTCTCAGTGACACCTCCAGCTGGGATGGGCTGTGGGGAGCTGGAGACCAGCCCTGCTGTGACATTGCTGGCAGCCCTGGGCAGCTGCAATGGTCCTGGGCTATGAGGGAGCCCCAGGGAAGAGGTCAAGGCCAGTCAGACCCATGACTACCCTCAGACACTTGCTGGGTGCTTTAAATTTCAAGTGACTGGAGCAGGTTCCCAGGTACCTATTAGGGCATCCTTGTGTGGATTTAAAAGTCTGAGTTGAGGTACTGGAGTGGGAATTCTTCAGAATAAATATCTAAAGATTAAATGTTTACATTTAACCTAATTTACAGGTCTGCATAAATCCAGTATTTTCTACCCTTGAGGACACAGATATTTCCCTGCAGTCATTCTGAACATTTTGGGTTTTTTTTTTTTCTCTCTGTATAATTTTATGCTTCCTTCATTTTGACCTTTTAATTTAATTACCAAAGTGTTTCAGGGTCATCCTCTCTCCACACGGCTTCACTGTTGAAGCAGGTACAGACGTGGAGCAGAGCCACAGGTCGCACCCACTATTTTTTGACTTAAGCCTCAAGTAGGGTCCTTTTCCCCAGTCCTTGTCTTCCTTGTGCAGCTGTCAGTGAGTTTCTGTTTTAAATTAAAATGAATTCATGAGTCTCCCCAGAATTACTATGCTTATGCAAACACCTAATACATTTTGAAACAGCTATGGAAAAATCCAGACCAACCATTCTTATGTTTTCTTTTCTTGTTCTTTCTCCAGCCGTTCACAGAAAAAAATGCAGTTGGTTTCAAATATCTCATTTTTTGCCATGTTTCTGATGTACTTTATGACTGCCATATTTGGCTATTTGACTTTCTACGGTAAGTATGCAGTTCTTTACTTATCAGAGTAGAAAGGGGATACATGTAAAATCAATAGTGTATCCCAGCTGGAAAGGAAAATCCCATCCACTTATGTTAAAATACTTTTCCAAATAATTTTCCTTAAAGTTCTCATATTGAAGTTATAAATCCTTTCCTCCTTTTCCCCTGTGGATGAAAAGCACAAATGAAAGTATTATTTGCAAAAGGCATTTTCAAAGTATGAGGGAGAGATTGTTCTACAGAATTGGGGATTAGCTGGGCCCCACTAAGATTTTGTTCCAAGGTCCTCACCTGAATGATGTGTGCATTGGTAATGGCTGAAGCATGCAAAAATTGAGACAGATTTGAGAGCAGGTCCTAGGAAATGAGCAACAAATCGGCCATCACAGCTTTTTCACTTTCTTAGTAACACTTTCATCATAGAGGCAACAGACCAAATGTTTTCCCTGTGCCCCTAGAGCTGACCTCTTCAGGTCTTGGTTAAACAAACTGGCAGTGAAGGTGGGGAAGCTTTGAGTGTTGTCCCAGCTCAGCCACCAAAGGATGATGATCTCAGTGTTTGAGACTCCCACCCTGTCTTTTTCCATGCATATCAGTTCAGTTAACAAACAAATTATGTCGTATCGCTAAAGGATACAATATGTATGCCCTAAAGGCACAATTGTTAATTAAAGTAGGATAAAATATGAATGTTGCCCAGGAAGTTACTCCCATGTTCCAGTATCATGAGAATGTTGAAAAGTAGTGTCTTTTTCCGTGGGCCATTAAGGCGTCACAAGACAGGTGACAAAGCTGATGTTTGCCTTTTACCTCAGAGTCACCCATCAGTCTTCTCCACCCTATTCCAAGTGACATTTTTGTTACAACCTCCTCATTCATTATACTGTCCCTTGTTAGCCACCAATTACAAGAGAAAAAAAATAAGTAAATATGAAATGTGGCTTTTTTTTTCAAAAGTGTACCTATCTCATATTTGCTTTTTCAGACTCTCATTCTGATTATAAGGCCTTGAGTATACATGTGTTGAAGTAACTTGAGGTCATCTGTTCTAATTTTCCCAATAAACCCACAAATAGGCTGCAAGTGACAACAGCATCAGCCGTTCTCATCCAGCTGCTCCCATCTAACACATTTTCGTAGAGATGCATCAAATTAGCAGCCCCAGGGAGCAAGTGGGTGTAAATCAGCATGGACCCCTTCGCTTTGGCAGGGAGGAGATTCTGATGTGATTGCCCCAGGGATCTGAGGAGGCAGATCTGTGGCGCTCCTCTCTGGGAATCTCCCACATCCCTCAAGGACGAGGGTCTGGAGTCCATGGAGGAGGTAGGGGCTGCGTCCTTCTGGCCCTCCTGAGGGGGAATGGTGGAGGAATCCCTGGGGTGTCTTGTGTGCCTCTCCCCACATCAGGCATCCCTGCTCTCCAGCACTGAGAGCCCAGAGGTGGAAGCTGTGGAGCTCTGCTGGGCCTTCTGCAGTGTCAGTGCAGTGACAGGCTGCAAAAAAGACACTGAGGGAATATAGAGTTCCTCCATAAAATTCCTTCCTTCTTCCCCTTGAGACTGAAAAGACCTTACCTTTCATATGTTCACTTACAGTGTTCTAACCCTCTTCTCTACCCTTACCTGGGTAAGAACAGTATTTTTATTGTGACCATTTCTTCTTTATACCAATAGTACTTGTCTGTTTGCTGTGTTCTCAAAAGTGTTGCAGTGATGACTATATTTACATTGCAGAATTACAGAAAAGAGGTGTTTTTCTTCCCCTAAAAGGTCACAGTGTGGTTGGGCTCTGTGGTGTATCTAGCTGAAAGGAAAACAGACCTTCAACTGTAAGCCTTGCCCTTCACTTCCTACCTGGCTGCAGCCCGTGAGCGGTACAGAAGTTGCAGTCTGTGCTTGCAGGAGCAGAGTAAGCTCTGTGTTGCAGAAGCTGTGCATGTGCCCGGCTTGAAAACCCCACTCCTGATCTGCAGGGAGGTGGGAGAGCGTTTTCTTTCTCCTGGTGGGGATTCAGGCACTGCGTAGGTGGTGTTGACCTGTGGTCTCTACCCAGAAGGGCGTCCTGGAGGGAGCATACACATTTTGCCACAGGACAGATCCCTCTGCCTCCAGGAATACATGAGGTTTTACCAACTGCCAAAGATGGTAAATTAGACATGGCCCCTGGGTTCCCTTTAAGAGCTGTTATGTTTTACCACCAGCTTTCTAAGATTAGCAGGCAGAAACGAAACATGGGCCTAAAAAGGGGCAGCAAGTGTGTTTTGTGGCATGCTTAACAGCCACCCCCTTAGGTTATTGCTTGTGGATATTTAAAAATTACAAAGCAAACACATAGGTCCCTCAGCAACTTGGTTTTCCTGCTGGTTAGTACATGCAGAGCTGCTCTGCAGTATTTATCACAGCTTCAAGGAAACAGTTTGGCAGGAGGTTGTATTAAAATATTGCCAGCCCCTCCCCGTTAAGCACCCCTGTGATTTGTCTTGGCTGCTGGGGCTGCTGGCCAGTGTGGAGCTGAGCTGCAGGCTCTGCTGGCAGCCCTCAGAGGAGCTGCTGAGGGATTTGAGTGCAAATTTCAGAGCATCCTGCTGAGAGCTGACCTGAGATAGGCTTTGTTCTCAGTTGAGAACAGGGGCACTGCTTTTCGCTGGAAGTTTATTTGCTGTTTAGACTAATTTAGCTCAAGACCTTGCAGTTTATATTAAGTTCAGCCATTGCAGTGCATGTGTTTATTTTTATATCATTTAAAACTTTTAAAAAGTCCACAGAACCAATTAAAAATAGCTGATTTCACTTTACCTATTTTTGTTTATATGTGTATATGTAAGCAAGCTTTCATGTATGTCTCACTGTTGTCTTTTCTACAGTGAAAATTACTTTAGACTTAGGCATGTGCTGTCATGAATTAAGATGCATTCCTAAATCAGGCCTCCAAAGGATTAATCCGGAATAATGGGATCATTGGGATTTTGTTCAAAGCTCTGTTTTAACTGAAGAATGTTTCATTCCATACTCTTCTGTTTACAGATAAATCACTTGTTGTTCAAGAAGGCTGTTGTTAAGCAATGATTTTTGTGGACTGATTGCCTTTTTGCCAGAACACTTACCTTACTGTCTTTCCCATAGAGAATGTGCAGTCAGATCTGCTTCACAAATACCAGAGCAAAGATGACATCCTCATCCTGACCGTGCGCTTGGCTGTGATCGTGGCGGTGATACTCACCGTGCCGGTGCTGTTTTTCACTGTAAGTGAAGAGGTCTGCGTGGTTTGGAAGTTGGTAACAGCTGTACACAGCACATTTCTTCAAACCACAGTCCAGTGGTGGCTGAGACTACAGTGTTGCAGCTACAAAAAGAGCTTGAGCTTGGATTAGTCTTTTCTGGTGCCAGACTCCCACTAACTTCTAGAGAAGTTCTCTATGCAGTAAATAAATAAATCAGTTTTGGTCGTACACCTGTTTTATATTGAATCTGCAAGGTTCCTCTCTTACTTCACATTACTTTACTGGAGCAGGCTCAGAGGTGAAGTTCCTTTTTAAGTGGAGAAGGATTCAAAAAGGCATGTTAAAAAAAGAGGAATATCCTACTGCACATGTACCTACAGTTCTGAAATAACAATTTTAAGGAGTATTTCAAAGGACATTACATCAGGCAACCCAGAGTTTCTGACAGATCTATGCAGCACTTGTCACATGAAGAACCAGTTAAAATAAACATGGGAAGCTTTGAATTGGCTTATAGACTATTCTTGACAGAGAACTTTCTCTCTCTCTCCCTACAGGTGCGTTCATCATTATTTGAGATGGCCAGAAAAACAAAATTTGACTTATGCCGTCATGTTTTGGTTACTTTTGTTCTTTTGGTTATCATCAACCTGTTAGTCATCTTTATCCCATCCATGAAAGATATTTTTGGAGTTGTAGGTACAGTATCCTGGTTTTGTACTACTAATAAAAAAGAGTTACTAATCAGCAATGCAATAATTAGCTGTTGTTGACAGTTAACAAAACTCATTCATTTGAATTTTGCAGGGGTCACTTCTGCCAATATGCTGATTTTCATTCTTCCTTCGTCATTGTACTTAAAAATTACACAGCAGGATGGATCAAAGTTGACTCAGAGGATTTGGGTATGCATTCCATTCCCATCAATGCAACACTTTCCTCTTGTCATTCTCTATAATGTACCAGGTGCAAAGCAGACCTAATCAGAACATATGTGTGAGCTCCTTTACATTACGTTCCCCCTGCGCTTCAGTCAGCTGGCAGCTGTGCTCGCCCTGCTGCTTTGCTTACTTTGGGGATCCCCTGGTGGAGGGGCCATGCCATGCATGGCATCTTGTGTTTTGGGGAGGCTCTTCTCTGTGGCATGAGGTACTTACTTCCCTGGCTGACAAGCAGCAGTAGCTGTCAGCAGGGTGCAGGAACCCCTCCAGCCCACCTCAGCAAGCCTTTCAGCCCAGCAAGCTCTCTCTGTGTGTTGATCCAGAAAGCATGCAAAGTGCTTCATTTGCAGTATTCCTCATGGTTTTAATGGACCTGAGTCAGACTTAGGGTGGTTCCACATGAAGCAGCCAGCTGAAATGTTATGTTAGCTGTTTGGCATGCATGAGCAGATAGGAATGGGCCTTGGAAAGATTTTCCCAGAGAGAGCTGCAGCTGAAAAGATATAACACTCCTGTGTATTCCCAGTCTAACGGGGCATGCACTGCAAGCATTCTAAGGTCAGACCTTTCTTCTCTGAGCAGACAGGTAGAAAACATGTTTCACTTTGGCTGCATCCACAGATCCCATGACAAAAAGGCTGGACTTTGATGAACACATATCCAGTGGGAAGAATATACTGATTTCTGTGAGGCTTTGGAAGGAGCGGAGCTGATCAGTCCTAAAAACAGACTCACTTAATCCTCTTTAGGGATGATCAGTATTTAAGAAGTGAACTGAAAGGAGAAAAAAAAATTAGTTTGGTGTTCAGCGAGTAATTATTAATGACGCTAATCTGTTTAATTACCTGTGGGTCTTGTCTTTACCAGAAGTGCTAGCTCATTTTAGCTGATAACTTTGATACATCACCTTGTGAATCTCCTTAAGAGAAGTTAACATACTTGAATTAACTGTCTTTTCATTTGTTAAATTTCTCTCCTTTTTTTTTGTTTCAGGCTTCTCTTTTCTTGGCACTGGGGGTATTGTTTTCCCTAGTGAGCATTCCCTTGGTCATCTATGACTGGGTACAGTCGGGAGGCAGTGCTGAAGGCCACTGAAGTTCACCTTCTTCTCAAAAGAAGATACCCCTGTTTGCTACACACCAAAATTGCAACCATCCGTTCTGTTGTCTGTTCCACCTTTTGTGAGTTTACTCAAATCAAATCCAAATAATGATTATCCAGTACTGAAAATACTGTTATGGGTGTATTTTCTTGCAGAAAACAGACCCATTCTTCCAACAGGCATATCACTCTTTGATCAGCAAAAAGTCTGTGTGTTGTCCATGAGACTATGTAGAGCATCGCTCATAGAAATTCATCACAAGTTTCTCCTCTTCCACCCATGAATTGCATTGTTCCATTATTACCCTTAGCCCTTTAGCCACAAGCTCTGCTCCTTTAGGGCAGCGGTGCCTGTTGCTGTCAATTCCAACTAGAGTGTTGTCCATTCATATCCTTCCCCCCTCTTTTAGCCAAAACTCTGCTCTCTTAATTGTATGCATCTGGTTTGTTGGTTTGTTTGTTCTGTTGCTGTTTCAGGCACCATTTGCCTCACTGGGTTAAGGGTAGCATTCTGGATACAGGCATGAAAAGCACCACAAGAGCAAAACTGAGCGCTATGTAAGCGTAGGTCCTAAATCCGGTGCTTCTCTTCGATGTTTTGGGTGGGGGGGGGGGGAGCCAGCCCCAGGCCTTGGCCCATCCATGGCTTTGGGAAACAGACTGTGTTGTGTGTGTGTGTGTGTCTTTGTGATGTGGTGCAGGGAGCAGGAGAAGAACAGCCACCACTGCCAGCCACCATTCCCCTGGCACACTTGAGTTGGAGGCTGACCAGAACTTGACCCCAAACCATGAGTACTTGAGCCTGAAGGGAAGCAGACATTTGGAGATTTCCATAAGAAGTCTGCATTTTCTTCAGCATTACACTGTTCAGTAATGCCCCATTGCTCTCAGAAAAAAAATACCAAGCTCCAGTTTTGTTAAAACCTACGCATTTAATCATACCTCATGCCTTTTCCATACCTTGTAGGGACTGGCTCCTCTCTTGTGTCTTACCCTCCTCCCACTGAAGTCAGTGGGGTCTTTGACAGCAGTGGGAGCAGGATTTGACTCACTCTGCCAAACTACTGGATTTCTAATGGAAATTGAAATCTGTAACATTTCTTTAAATGAACAGAAATACTTTTTATATTTAAAAGATTTACATTTACATTTACAATTTACATTGTTCTCCATAACAAAAGATAATTACTACTAGCAGAAACACTGTAAATTGCAACAGTCGTCCACAGAATAAGCATTTGCCTAATGCCTTATAGCTGGTGTAGAGAACTACGTGTAGAGACTCAAAAGCTAAGCAGGTGATCACTCACCATCCTGAGCAGACATCTTCTGTTAGTGCACTGCCAGCAGCATAAACGTGTTCACTTTGTGTCATTCACCATGTGAGCTAAAAAGTGTCTCAGAATATGAGCGTGCCTCCCACTGAAAGAACTAATGGCTAAAGGGAGCCCTGCTTCATGCCCAAGGTGATGCCCTTGGTGTGCTCAAGCCATACCTGTCAGTATGCAGTGACCCTCTTGTTCTCAGTAGCTGGTTTGTTGACAACACCCTTTGTAACTGTGGAAGCAGACTGTCATCAGCTGTGAGGAACCTGTCATTGCAACTTGCTCTTTTTAAGGTTAGGGATAGGGTATTTGGGATCTTGGGGTTTCTGTGAGCTATTGAATTGCCTCAGTTGCCATTGCCTTGTCCTACATGGCTTGAAGTCACTGAGAGTTGAGATCACAGAACACGTCTCAGGACCCTGAAAGTTGGTTTCTAAAGATAACATCCAGAGAGGTTCGTTTGGGGCCTTCCTAGGAATTTGGGCATTGAGATGCACATTGTTCATGCTCCAGAAACTAAGCCTACTAAGCCCAGATTTCCAGATCTGTACCTTAGCATAGGCGGTGAGGTGCTTGCCTCTGACAATACTTCACTGTGATCCAGAAATAAGGCAGAGTGGATTCCACAAGCTGCCCAAGTCCTTGGAGTAGCCCAGCAGCAAGAACAAAACTGGAAGCCTTCTCCCTCCAGGCAAAGTGACCTGCTAGACTGCAGTGCAGGGTTCTTTTATTCTGCTTTCCTCCAGGCCCCTGAGACCTCCACTCACAGGCTCCCAACAAGTTCTCTGGTGCATCATCCTTTCTCCCAAGCACCCCCTAGCCCAGCCTTTAACATACGAAGTGCTGAGCTATTTGGGATCCCTGGGCTGAGGTCCCTTGTGCTTTCCTGTGGCTGGTCTCAGACCCTTGCCTGTGATGGTGCAGGTCACCAGTTCTCTCTGCGCTGTCTCTTTATGGGACTGATCCCTGCCTTTATTCTCAGAGAAGTCCATACCATAGCCTGCAAGACCAAGTGTTAGGCAAGCTCTGGGGAGTAGAGCCTGTGATTGGTTCTTACCTCTTTGCACCTCATTCCAGGCATCTTCTCAGCTTAGAATGTAAATTTGTGGTTTTCCTTTTGCAGGCACCCAACCCTCAGTGGTCACTGCAGTAGAAGCCCAGCATCTCACTCCATTCTCTGATTCAGCTTGCTGAGGTTGCATTTCAGGTTTTGAGGTGCCTTATAATCTCTCTGGATCTTATCCTAAAAAACCTAACTCAGACCTGAGAATGCTGTACAGTGTTATCCTTAAGATGCTACCAGGATCTCCTGCTTTCCTCCCCCTTTATCTTTCTTCTACTACTGATTAATGAGCAGTACAGCTCTGTGCATAGGGGGGGTTGTGAGAGACGAGATACTGGGAATGACTTTGAAGTGTCCAGGTATGAAGTAGTAGAGGTCTGCTGCACAGGGTTCCAGCAAGGTCACATCTGTGACATCTCCCTCCTCGTTCCTCTCCCCCTGCCCTGCCCCCAGTAGTCTGTAGTCTGCTGTTTGAAATACCAACCATTGAGTTTTGGCACCCAACTTCCTTCGACTTGAAGGGCTGTTGGGTCACTGATTGTTCATCCTCCTAAATCTCCTCCATCACTATTCCTCTCTCTCCTCTTTGCTATTCTGCCTTCTCCTTTTTCCCAGTTTGTTTTGTATACTGGAGATTTACTGAATAAATAGGGAGAATGAGCTGAGTATGCATAGAGTGAAATTACCCAAGGTACTGGACCACCAAAGCATGTCTTATATACTGAAAAATGGATACCCAAAATATTAAGTCTTTAAACAGACTTTGTTTCTGGGTCTCTTAAAAATAAAAAAAAAAAAAGAGAGGGAATTTTGCTTAGACTGATTTACTGGCATCATATTTATAGATATTTATGGAAGAGAATCATGTGTTTATTGATGTCTGTGGTAATGAACGTGAAATAACGTGCTTTTTGTTTTCTCATCAGGTTTATACATTCTTAACAGAATGCAATAGACCCTGCTGTAACTGTCAACATCAGTGATGGATGACAATATTTGTATGAGGTTATCTGTAAAATGTACTGCTGTTATTCAGTTCATTTGGAATAGTGAACCTGTAGCCACGATTGTATGAGTCCCACATTTTAGTTAGGATTTTAAGAGCACAGTGAAATGCTGTAGGAGTTTCTCTGTTGTAAAATTAATAGGATCCAGAGTACCATATCTACTTAGTAGGTGATAGCATGCTTTCTTTTCATAGAGAGTTTATCACTATTGTGAGCACTGCAAGTGTCATAGACTGGATGCCAAATTGCTCCTAATAACTGCAAAAAAAATCTTTAAAATGCTCATTTGTGTAATAGCAACAATCAAGTGGTGAGGGACAAGGAAGGACTAATTAGAAGCAGGGACTACCAATAAGATTGTAAGAAGTAATCCTACACTTAAAAGACAGCCTTGCTGCCTCTCCTAGTCCACAGCACATTGCAAAGAAAATAGTTACGGGCTTAAAGCAACCGTAATACAGCTGCCCTTCTCTGTCCAATGGCAAACATGCCTAGGTAGTAAAACACAGTAAATTGTTATTTGGGAACAGTATCTCGGGGCAGTGACCAGTGACCTCTCTGGGTGATGCTTGCTACTGGTCAGAGGGCTGATGCCAAATCTGTGCATCAGCACAGACCTTTTGTAGAGCTGACGTGGACCAAGTGGTGCCTGGCACGTGTGCAGGCCCAGGGCACAATAATAGCTGGTCTCATCCTGCGAGGTCAAGGATGGGGATGCTCATCCGCTCCGAGGGCTGCTCTTCTGAGCCACATAAGAACCCGAAGCCTGTGCTCCACTTGTAATAGGTCACACGTGCAAGTGTGGGTTGGTTGATATGTGGGTTTTGTCTGTACATCCGCCTTACAATGCATAAGTGCAACACAGCTCTCTGATATTGAGTATTAAAGAGTAACAATTAATGGTATGTCTAGCTTATCTTTAAATGGATACATTTCTTTGCTTGAACCTTACATTAAGGCTAAAGAGCACCTTGGTCAAAACAAAACTTTCCATGTGGTGGTGTCCCACCTCCAGTCCTACTGCCCCACTCCAGTGCCTGTAGGAGAAAGGCACCACAGAATGTACTCAGCTCCATCAGCAGCTCCATGAGATGGCTTTATCCGCTGGCGCCATGGTGCTTTCATAAACAAATCCCCAGAGCCCTTGGCGTCAGAAAATCCTTATTTCCTATAACGTACAGCAAAGAATGTTTTATTTGTATCTAATGTAAGGATTTCTGTAACAAACTGTGAAAAAAAAAGATAATTAATTAATAAAAGGTACAGGGCTGGAAAGTCTAGAATTCACAAATTGTACACATACCTATGTTTCTGAAGACAAATCTATGCAGTTGTGTTGTATTGTAGGAAATTCCATTTTTATGTACATATATATTGTAAATAAATAGGATGCTGTATATTTTTGCAGTTGTTTATCCCCTATGAATAGAAGTGTTGAGATAGGCTCTGCATATTAAGAATAATTTTAATAGAAATACAAATACTTTAGCTTCTTAGAAAAATGTATATCCTTTTCCTTCTCCCAAGAGTTCACAAGTTAAATCCTAAACTTGAAATTATAATTACATCCCTAAAGTAAAAAGAAAAATAAAAAGTCCAGTTAAATTGCTAGGATTACTTCCAGTGGACGACTCCCTGTTTTCTCAACAGCAAGTTTGCCAGTCTTCCTGTTGGGTAAAATATCTCCCTTGTTAAAGGGCCCCTTTGATACCCAGATACCTCTTACTTCCTCAGCTGAGGTCAGTTGGTAGTAAAGTCCTGAAAAGGCTTTATGGAGGAAACCATGGCAAACTGCAGCCAGCAATTTGACCCAGCATTATGCTGTGTTGTATCCAGGTGTATATTTACCCAGAAGTCAGGGCAGAGCTTCTGCATTTCCATTTTCAGCCATCAGAAATGCCAGTAGTTCAGAAAAAAGAATGACAAGCCAGGGGTGGGCAGCAACCAAAGCAGTTGGTGCCATTTCCAGCCCCCTCCTGTGGCTGCTCTGCCTCAGACCCTGCTGCTCTCATGTGACCTAGACACTGGCACCTGAGGCTGCCAAGAGCTTCCCTGGCCAGGGACTGCTTGCACATCCCACCATGTGAACAGGCAGAGGTCATGGGATAGCTGCATGTCCAGGGGTGAGGGGGAGGGGAGGGGAGGGATGGGTATGTCCTGAGATTGCATCCATCAGAGGCCTTGCATAGACTTTCTCACTGGTAAAGCATGGAAACGTTTTTTCAGGACTGCTGAAAATTTGAGGTTAAGAAATGCATCTAAAAATAATTGTGGTTTTTTTTCATGTTTACTTCATGGGCTTGGATGAAAATGAAATAATATTTGCTTTTATCATGAGCACAAATTTGGGGGAAAAAACCTATATACAGTCAGTTCTATAGAGCTTTTCAAATTAATACCAGTGTACATTTTGTTTTCAGTGTTATAGCCAACAAAATTTAAACTGTAAAGGTATTTTTCCACTAGACTTGAACTTTGCATTGTTTATAGAAACCTGTTTTTAGTGTCCCAACATATGCTAGGGCTCACACAGATCCAGTATAAACAATGTTGTTTGAATCATGTATGCTTGATACAAGCTCATCTCTAATACGATTGTTGAAGTGAGTCATCAGTAGTATTTTGCTTCTGTTAACATCACCTGTTAACTTTGTGCTGCTCATATTCAAATAAACAACAGTTTTTCAGTTTCTATGTGTAAATAAAATGTATCAAGTTCTATGATCTCTCTGTTACCTCTTAGTTTTTAAACATTAAAATAGTGATCTAAATCAATGTTGGGGCCATATTCATTCTTCCAAAGGGATGACAATGTGTCCTTTTATTGACTTGAACAGCAAATGCTCCCTGCTCTTCATACAAGTATTTTCACTGAATTTAGGGCATGCAGCTCTTGCAAAGCCAACTACATTAGATTTGGTGCAGGATATAGAGCAAAGCATCAACAGACAGCTATGGAACATTAGGGTGAAGTTTCTGATACAGTTTTAGAGGGACCTGACGCTGGGGCAGATGGTTACAACAGTCTGAAGTTGCTGAAGATGACAGCATTCCTCAAGGCCAGTACTTATTTCTGCCTACTCCTTGAAAACTGCTTGCCAGTCTGTTTCAAGGTCAAGTCAGGCAGTTTAACTTAAAGGGCTGCTGTTAAGTTGGGTTTGTGTTTAGATGTCACAGTGGTGCCCGAAGTGACTAAACCCCTGCCAGACTTTTCTCGGCTATGGAAGCAGAAGCCATTAGCAGATGTGTGAGGAGGATACCCAAAGACACTAATGTTGTAGGCAGCTGTATCTGCCGAAGTACCTCTGACAAAATCTTAAGAGGTCTGCAAAATGCTAACTTTTTGCCTTTGACCACTAATTTTACTAGTGTTCAGATTATAGTGACCACCTACAAAAAGGCCTCTTGGCTAGAGTCCAAACAACTGAAGAGCTTACTTGACTGCATGGGATGAGTACAGCTCCCTAGGCTCCTCTGCAGGAGAAGTGACGGGAGGATTTGGAAGCCATTGTCTGGTCCCCAAGCCCGGGGACGTATCTTAAAACTGTAAACCTGGGAGCACAGAGGTACAAGCTTCTGCAGTGACCTGGTGTAATAGTCTCTTCTGTTTGGCATACATTTGCACACACTTCTTTACCCAGCCAAGCTCAGCCTTCTTAAGACATAGGAACATAATTTATGGAGCAGAGAAAAAAAAGAGAAACTGTAGTTCTTTTTTTTCCTTGCTTCAGAGACTGCTACAAATATCTGTTGCCTTCTGCAGTGCAGTCTGACAGCTTCACCTGAAGTTCACCTAAAACCACACAGCCAAAGTTAAAAACGCCAATCTCCTTTCCAGCCACACACTTCTACTTTTGGCTTGTATCCCCAAAGTCAGCCAGATCTCTTTTCAGTACATCTGACCAGTCCCTGTTTGGGAGTGGGAAAAAAAAAAAAAAAAGAATTACTATTTCCTAGGGCAAGCAATGCTTTTACCTGAAGAAAGACATTTTCCCATATGGTTCAAGTGGGGTCTTAGTTTGACTTAAAATTCATGTGAAATTGCATTTAGTCTTCAAGCCAAAGCCCAAATTCAAGCCACTGTTAAGATGTCTCATTCTCCATTACACTAAGACCTGGAAGTAAGAATTCATGCCAACTTTGGGAAGTGAGCGATGGTAGGAACAGACACAAGTGATGAAGTCAATTTCTAAGACTTTCTAACCACAAACCCATAATAAGCTGAACATGGGCTTTGTTTCCTACAAGGAAGCTTCCTTCCCTGTTCTCAGCCCCATGCAGGAGAGCAGCACCCTTTGTTTTACAGTCAGTTGTGTTAAGGATCTCTGGCTGAAATACTTCTGAACACAGATCCCAGGGTCATTAGAAGTTTTCAAGCAACTCATCATCTGTGTTTTGCAAATATTAAGTGCCAGGCATTTCTCTTTCAGCTTACAGTTAGGGAAACTGGAGACTCTTGAAACTGTCAGTGTTACTAAATGTCATGGCACTGGCAAGGAACAGTGCTGCTGGCTTAGTGTGCCTCAACCTTGTCATGGCTCACTGCCTGAAAAATGTGAGGTTGTTGGTATTCTTAGAAAACAGTGTTGATCGGCCAAGGCCTACACAATATGGCCAGGAAAGTAAATGGTGAGGGCTGGGGTGGCACAGGCCAGCCCTGTCTGAGACTCAGTCTGCAGATCAAAGCCACCTTGGGAGTTCCCTGAGCTATGGGCCCACAGAAGCTGCTGTCCTGGAAAAATGGAGGAAAGTGTATCATCAACATGAGTTAGAATGTACCCTAGAGACAAGAACCACATCCCCTCCTTAAAAATGCTGTCTGGCTTAAAATGTCAGGTCTTTTTCCCAGAGGTAACCAGATCCCCCTCCTCCTGCCTGCCACATTGTCTTGGTTTAAGACAATTTAAAGAGGTGGACACTCTAAAATGAGTTACCTCCCCTTAGTTCCAACCAATCCCTTTCCACCAATAAAGAACGAATACCAGTAGGTATAAGTGGAAAAAATAAGTTTTACTAATGAGTGAAACAGCAACAGACAAAAAATAGCAGTGAATAATCACTACATACAAAATTGCTAAATCTCACAAACTCCACAGGGACACCCAAACTGGCAGGGTACCACCCCTTCCAAGATAGCAGCCCCCACTGCCAGCTGCATATAGGGAGACAAAGGGAAAAAGGTGTCAGACCCGAACCTTTTAAAGGGATCATCACCTCCCTACTGCCCCACAGTTGCGGTTCTGGCTGTGCTGCTGGGCCTTAAACAGTAACGATGTTTTGGACACGGATGGATATGGAATACAATAGCATTTTGGGTTACCTAGGACATGTACCCTTGGGAGAGTGTTTGCCCATTGGGCAGTAAAACTTAAGTACTGTCCTTTTGCCAGTTATGAAAAGCTGGTGGAGACCTAGTTTTTGGTGGAGATCACCACTTCAGACTAAACTCTTTGAATGTACCAAGTACTGACTATGCCCATGACATGCTCCCACGTGGTCTTCCTGGACACTTTTTGGGACCCGTGCTCAGGTAGGTTCCCAAAAATTATTCTTTCCAAATGCCACTGTTTTCCCAGCAGTGCTCACTTTAAGCTTTGCAACCAAAGCTGGACCATCCCTGTTACTGCCTGCTATAGACCTGCCCCACAGCCCAGGCAAACCTGCCGTCTCCCCTCACCTTGCTTGGGAGGGGTTTGCTCAACCATTCCCCTTGCACAGCACTGGACGGCAACAACCCTTGCAGAGGGGGGTTTGGTGAAAACCAAGTATCAGACATGGGAGCATTTGCAGCTGCTATTTCTCCTCTTCAGACTTGTGTCATGAGCTCATCCTGGGGAGCAGCCGATGAGGATGAGAGAGGAGGATCTGTTGCCCAGATGTCTCCCCGGCCACTGGGAGCAGCCCATCAGAGCTGGGTGTGCAGTCTGTCACAAAGGTGGGGTGAGCATGGTGCTCAGCAGCACTGCTGCAAGAGCCAAGTGCATTGAGGATAAAAAAACCTGTTGTTCTACCCCAGGTAATTATAAGGGAACATAGCAGAGTTAGGCATCAACTGGAGAGGGTGGAGAAATTTTTACAATGTGGGATCAGATTAATGACCTGTACAATGGCTGCAGTAAAAACAGCAGCATACAGATGCTACAACATTTGTAGAACACATTTCTTCAAACCATAACCAAAGCCTGTAATTTACTAGGATGTTATAAAAAAAAGAAAAAGAAAAAGAAAAAAAAAAAGAAAATTATATGTTCACTGACAAAGCCAGTTCTTGCAGTCTCTGAAGTCTTCTCGAGCTTAGAGCAGGCAGCAGTTCCCAGTAGTACTTCTTACACAATAGCTATTAATTTTCAGATATCGTTTGTAGATAATCAGAGAAGTACCAGATGCTGGAGAAACAACTTCCCTGACATAACAAGGAATTATATATCTCTTGCAATTAGATAATCACAAAATGAAAGGAAAGCAGGCATCAGTCTGCTGTTCCTGCATCCAGTGGCATTTAAACAGTGAGCATAGTTTCTGTTACTGTTGCTGGCAGCCCTCCAGCAGCACTTTGAAAAGGCAGCGTGGCCTCCCTGTAAACTGATAAACAATCTTGTAAAGCAACAGGCACAGGAACATTCAAGCCTTTGTTAAATTTTTACTTGAGTAGAGAACTAATTGGCATCTTTCTGTGCACAACACAGGTCAATTTCTCCATTTCCAGAGGCAGATTATTTTAACCAGAATCCACAGTCCCTGTAGTTAATGGAATAAACCCTAGGAATGCGGGTAGTCGAAGATGCAGAAATGGTTTGTTTTTTCAAAGAGTTCTGGTTGTGAAACAATTAAACTCAGTTGACAAAAAAAAGACAAAACAAATGAGTCCTAGCTGTGTTGATGGCTTCAAAACACATTCATTATCACTACAAAAGCAGACGAGTCATCCTCACACGGCTGCTGATGTCCCAGAGTAACACGTGATTACTGACTGTACCATTCAGACCAGTCTCACCCACAGAGGGGATGATATTCTCACCCCTGCTCAGGGCCAAAGAATAGAGAATGGCCTGATATCTTTTGTACAAGGCTGCCAGTGCCCACCAAGATGCAGAGTGCTCTCTAAGTAGTGGGAAGTGTGCTCAGATAAATGAATGCCATCTAATTATCTTCCTTCATCTAGTGCTCTGGCATGTCCCTGCCTGCTACAGATTACACCAGGGCAAATTCAGCTCTCGGTAGGACTCATGCTCTGGACAACTGGGAGGAGAAAGCTTGTCCCCGTGGATGACCAGAGTATGAGTTTAGATGTACCATGATAAGTACGTGTATCAGAGCAGAAGATGTATCCCATGCAGTCTGCAAACCCCATGCAGGCAGCTAAAGCACTGAGCAAGTGAGGCTCCATTTCAGCACATCAGGCAAGTACATCACCAACCCCTTGACCTCTCTGGGGACAATTCCACTATCCTAAAAGAGAGCACAGTAATAAATCAGTTCATTCAAGCAAGAACATTTCTACATTTACATTATAACCCTCTATCAAGCACAAGAGACCACTAGTCCTGTTTACTGCAGAAATAAGCCATACTTCCTCTCAAGCAACTGAATATGAATACCCCTCTGAGGGCTCAGAACAGTTGTCTAAAATTGGAAAACTTCTTTTTGGGGGTATTTTTTTATTTTATGCACATCTGGACAAACAGCCCAGATACCGATACACAAAATAGGTCAAAACTAATAGCTAGAAAACAAGTCTTGCAAGACACTCTACCTACCCACTTAACCTTAAGGAAACAACGTGGTTAGCACAGCTGAGATGGGAAAACACCCACAAAGAGCAGGATTCATCAAAGCCAGCTCTGAGAGGTACTTTTCATAAGGGGACAGACAGGAAGAGGGCATTTATCCACAAGAAAAACACGCAGTGTTTTCAACCCCACACCTTTATAGGTGCTGCATCAGTGGACCTCCACCAAAGGCAGCATTGTCCCAGCACACAGCTGGTAACAACTCTGCTGCCTTGCTGGGGAAGTACCAACTTTGGGATGTTATATGGCTCAAAACCGTGAAAGAGATTTCATGTATCCTTGCCATGGATCTCCTCAGCAGATTTTCAATCCCAGAGACCTTCCAGTAGGATGTGGATGAGCTGAAGACAGAAAACCCAAGGTCTTGTTACAAAGGACCAGATTAGCTATATACTGTCCGTATACAAATGCTGTACATTTTCTAAGAATTAATTAATGTTTGACAAGAATTTCAAGTGATAAGTTTTATGAGCAAAGAAGTCTAGGGTTGGTACAGAGCTTATTTCATAAACGGTACTAGTAACCACTACTAAGTGGTAGGCACACCACACTAATTTACTAATTAGATACACAGAGCTATTCCCAGGCACTACTTCCACAGACTTTCCAAGGTTCACAACCTGCTGTGAAATGGTTGAGGTCCACTGTGATCAATGGAATTAGCCTTAGATTTATATAACCTGATAAAATGTCTTAGGCTTCTGAAGAACTGCCTTAATGGATTTCTACTAAGATATTAAGTTATATATGAATAGCTTTGAGGAGTTGAAGTGGATAAGAGAAATGCTAGGTAGACTTCAAGCCTTTGTATCTTTTAGTGCTGATAAAGGATTTATATTTTATTTGTTCCAACCTTGGTAAGAAATGAAAAATTATCTAAACTGACTCTGTAAAAGATGCAGAGAGTTAACAAAAACCCAGGAAAACAGACAGTACTACTAAGGAAAATATCTTTAGGAATGAAAACTACCGCACTAGAGTTGTACGAGCTCCAGGTCTCTTAGGACAACATTACTTCAAATCTCAGCTGAAAATTAAAGGCAAGCACAATAGTGGTTCTAGAGCACAGTGAAACACCATCTAATGCACAAGGCCCAAGCTGTGAGGAGGTAGCCACCATAGATAGTGCTGGCTACTGAGAATTGCACAACTAGGCCCCAAAGTCTTCTCTGTTCTGGTGGCAAACATTATTTTGCATAAACACTCATATTTATAAGACTGTCTTTAGCTATTGCTGCTATTTTTACTCATCTCCACAGTCAGCAGAATAAAACCATCACTGCCTATAGGATTTGTCCTTGCAGGCTACAAATGAAGACTAATCCCTGACACAAATTTGTCATACTTATCCAAGTCAGGAGGCAAATCAGCACAGACACCAGCAGTTTAGCACTTCACTCCTTCACCACTTTGCAGCAATACTGCACGCTATAGAAAATACATCTATCTGTTCTCAGCTCCAGTGAAACTGGGTCACCAAAAGTGTTTCCTCCTTTTTTGTTGCTTTACATCTGAACACACAGAAGCTGAAGTGTTACTCCAGTGTCCAAGGTTTTGATGACCCACAAAACAAATCCACCTCACCCAGTCAAGTTAATGAAGGGCAAACACAAGCCTCACTGGGAGTCATTTTTCAAATGGTTAGGGCTGGGATAAGACAGTCACCAAATGTTTTGCTTCAACAGCTGAAAAAAAAAAAAGCCATACCACTGCACTAATATGTGCATGTTATTTAGCAGCCCAGCTGACATTGCTTGTGACAGTCTTAACTTCTCTGCAAGATGCTGTATGCCTATTGCTTTTTCTGTTTCAAGTGAGAAGATAGTGCTTTTAGAAGGACCTTCTTTTCTGTCCACTGCTTTACAGCCAAAGAAGTTTGGTAAACGCTATAAAGAGATGCTCCAGCAAGCTGCACCACACTGGGGAAGCCTAGGAGGGGAGTAAGAAGAAAAGGTTGCACATACATAACTTTACCACTGGTTGAAGTAAAGAAAGATTGACAGAGGGTCAGAAAGCTTTGTGTGGAAATACAGGTCTCTAGATGAGCCATGCTTTCATTTTTAGTAATGTGCTGCTCTCTCATCTCAGTATTCTATGCTGCTGGTTCTCATGAGAAAGTGTCCAACTGCCCCCTGCAATACACAGTCAGTCAAGATGGTGAAGTCTCTGTTCAATGTACTCTGAAGAGAGGCATGAAACACACTGCAAAGGAAGAAAGTGTCCACAAGAGACTCAACATCTCCTCAGAGTTGGCCAGGCAAGGAGATGTGTACCTGAAGGCCTGTTTGACTGTGGTCCTGTGTTTGATGGCCTTGAGGAGGACTGGGGAAGAAAATAAGGCAAATCAGTTTATTTATAATTCCCTTTTTAATGCTTCTGTTCTTTTCTGTCTGACTCAGTCTCTGCCCTGTGGCTGAAATTCCCATGTCAAAACACGAGCCATTTGAATTAATTTTAATAATATTGATCATTATATTATTCGTATTATTGTTACATTATTATAACCATAATACTTCAGAAAATGCACATTGCTTATATTCTTTATATGTTCATTTCCTTTGCCTTTTTATAGAAAATTATATTTTTCTTGAGTTTTTATAAAGCTCCCAAGTATTTTCAGGTGTCTCCCCTCTCCTCCTTGCCCAGGCAGTGTAGCCAGAGCTGGATTTTCATGGGGCAGTTCAGACCTGAGACTTCCTCTCCTCATGCACAGAGGTCATCCTCACTCTGCCTGCCTGCTCTCAGAAGCTGGGCAGGAAGGGCACAGACAGCTTCTTGGCCCCTGGACAAGCTCACAAACCATGGAAGAGCAAAAGTAACTCACTGCATGTGCCAGACAGGCTCACTGAACTGTTCCCAAACTCATGGGGTTGGTGCTAGGACTGCTGTCCTGCCTGTCATTCTTTTCTTGCCATAACAAACCCATAGTTTTTCAGTCACTGCCCTTGTGCTTTCGAGGGACTGCCAGCAGCCTAGCTCCTGTAGCGCTGAACGGAGCAAAGCAAAGGACAGCGTGCTCACACCCACAACCAACTACACTGCACTTTTGCTAGTACTGAGCCACCCTCTCCCTGCGGAGCCAGCGACCCATTTGAGGGTTCACATTGCTGCACCATAACCCAAGTGACATCAACGATGCTTCCATTTGGCACCTGTACTTACGGTATCCCAACATTATGAGAGCAATAACATAAACTAGATCTCCGCAGCTTTCACAGCTCCTTTGTAATAACTGAGAACTAACACAAACATTACTCTGACATCATCCAAGCAAAGCCATAGTAAGTTTTGGACCTGCATGGAAAATATTTTAATAAATGAGGTCTACATCAGGCTTTTTTTCTGATTTACAGAAATAACCTTGTTCAAAACATTTTAATTTTAGCACAGTTGATTAGTGATACTCAGTGTGTTTCACAGACCTAGCAAAAGTCAAAGCAACTTAAATCAAATTGAGGGGTGTTCACTGGGTAGGCATATGCAAGAGAAACCACAGAAGGTTGTTAGTCCCAGGCATGAAGAAGGTAGCCAATATGGCTTTCCTGGTATATTGCTGGAGCAAATGACAACACAAAATTGATACTAGGCAGAAGATCCACAAATACCAAGAAGGAGTTGACTCTCTACGGTTGTCTTAGCTGTGCCTCCTGCAGTTTGTTATAACATCACTCGAACATGGAAGCAGATGGTTTGCTACATATCAATTTACTATGCCTCTCTTTCACTGATTTTTTTTCAGCTCTGTCTGTGCATTTTTATTCAAAAGGAGACCATATGGTCCCTCTGAGGTAGTTTATAAATAATTGTATATTTACAGTAGCAATTGAAACCAGAGTCACATGCTTGCCTTCAGGAAAGCAGCTGAAAGTAGCTGGGTACTATAGGGTTTGGAATTATTTTCTCAGTACAGCATAGAAATATGCAATGAATAATTAAACAAAAATTGATTTCACATGGCCTTCCTGACTGCATTTGTTCTGCTACTGCTGCAAAACACAAGGTTCCTAATCAGAACTGGTTGAAGAGAGATGGGGTCATGCGTGCTCTGACAGCATTGCTTCCATCTATCCTTTTCAGGCTGGAGCAATGATCCCATGTCCCTGCTTTGTCAAGGGCTGGATTCAGCTCTCAGTGAAGGAGGGCCTAGGAAAAATGGTGCTGTCTCTGTAGTAGACTCTATTTTACTTCATCTTTGAGGTCTGCAGGGGCTGGTTTGAACACCTAGTTCAGCCCTTCCCCAGGAGAGCAGTTTTCCAGGAGCAGTTTATTGGAGGACAGCCAATATTTAGCTAGCCTCATTTTTTCAGACAATCTGAGGATTAAAGGCTCCTGTGAATGACTGCCACCCTAGTGCTTCTTCTGCTCACCCTTCCCCTTCCTCCCTGTGGGCCTGTTTGGCCATACTCTATTTCAATCCCAGCAAATTACTGTAAGAAAAAAGCCCAACTGTCTGAAGAAACAAGACCAAAGTTACTCATGTAACTTTGTGACTGAAGTGACTGAATTAGAGGCCAGCCTTTCCACCCCCCCCACCGCCCCAAATATTTTCAGCACTGCCCTTGTTTTTGCACAAAAGAATGAAAGACAAACCTGCACCTCCCCAGTACCAAGGGAGGGTGTACAAGGTCAGATGTCCCAGATATTCCATCTTCCCACTGGGAATAAATTGCCAGAAGAGTTCATCTCCTGCTTAGATCAATAAATAAGAGCATATTTTTAAGTGCCTCACATTGATGTTATTGGCCAAGATATGCCAGTGAGAGTGCTATTTTGGAAGGTTCAGTATCTCTTTATAAATCCTGCCTACTTACTTGAGGGCTTAACTGAGGACACTGGAATAAGCATGGCCCCTGACTCACTAATCCCACACCTTCAGCCTGAGATCTGGGCTCCTCTGGTCACAGAAAATCCTGTACTCCAATTCCTACCTCATTTACCACCCCACTGGCACAGTGCATTTGTGTGTCTAAGAGTTAATACTGGATAAAAATGGAGACAAAACTGATTCCACCGAGGTGGCAACATTATAATTCTCTTTACTTTCTATCTCTTGCACTGCTGATGGGTAATGAGATTTGCTT
This sequence comes from Corvus hawaiiensis, assembly GCF_020740725.1. Lineage (NCBI taxonomy): Eukaryota > Metazoa > Chordata > Aves > Passeriformes > Corvidae > Corvus > Corvus hawaiiensis. Next base: position 49,242,086 of record NC_063216.1, read on the forward strand.
TTCATCACGATCCTCTGATGCCTAAGAAGAGCACTGCAAGCTGTGATTTACCAAGCTAGGAGGCAGGATTAGGTGGGTTATGTAAGCAAGACAGCAAAATAAATCATGAATGAAACCTAGATTCATTCCAGTGTTGTGTTGAACTCTGCCATTTCGCCTTCAGCTTGAGGAGAAAATTTGCAGAGATCTGTACAATGATCTGAGAATTGGCTTTCAAGCACTGTCCCTTCTACTCCTTTGCATCTTGGCCGTTCATACTGCCAGATGCTGCCAGCATCTTTTGCCTTGGTTATCCAGAACATTCACCAGTACCACATGCAGCAATATGTGCTGATGTGTTTCTCTCATGCAAGTATGAAAGAAAAGTAGTATAACATATACTTGCAGCCCCAGCTGAGTAAGTCTGCTCCTCATTCAGTTATCAGTAAATATGGACAGGAGTAAGGTGATGGTTTGCCCACCAAGCATGTGCTGATGATGAGGACAAGCACTGCCAGCCCTAAGCTTCTCCAAGGGAAACAATGGGGATGGCATGTGGTGCGCAGTGGAGCAGATTGGGTTTGCAGGGTTACAGAACATCTCCTTCAGAGATGTCAGGCCTCTGTAGTGCTTCAGTTCTTTGCCTTAAGAAAGCTAGAAGATGCATTGCCTGGAATTGCTGCTTTTTTGCCACTTTGTGGTTCCCTCACTGAGAGGGTGAGGAGGGCTGCCAACCTGCATCCTCACTGCAGCTGTTGACTGTCCTGTCCATCCCTGCACCTCGGGTAGGTCACCCTGCAAAAGCATCTCTAGGAGCATGAGCTTCTGTGTGGAAAGACTATCACTGGATGGAACCTTTCAGCCCTCTTTCCTTATTTTAAGAGAGAAAAAGAAGTCTTGGTTTTCCCTGTTCTTCTTTTTAAGCTTGAAAACCAGACTGTTCAAAGTAACAGAGTTAGGTACAGATTAAGGAGTCCATTAGCAGGAACTATTGTCTGGCTCCACAAAGTTATTTAGGCTCCTAATAATAAACACAAGCACCAGGCTTGCCCTGGATTCCCAAACTGAAATGCCTCTGAAGATCTGGATCTTAGTGGCCATATCAGCAAAGCCATGAAACTAATTTTGCACAGACAGCTATCAAATCCATAGACTAATCAGCTGAAAAATAGAGATTGCTTTTTGCTAATGGCTTTCATTAATAATTATTTTGCTGTTATTGGTAATAATAGCTTAAACTCTTTTTCTCCTGATGGGATCCCCTTAAAAGTCCCAGTGCAATGCTTGATACAAATACAGTGCATTGGTTCTGTGCTTCTGCAAAAGCTCCAGATGGTAAAATACATACTGACATAAAAATGAGGAATACAATTTTTTCTCTAATCTAGTTAACTGTGATGAAAGGAGTAAGCAAAATACCTAAAACTCCAGAATTTTTGAAAGTGTTATTGTTTCATATAGCCTACACTGGTATCCGTTTAGCAATCCTACTTTTAAAGGTATAGACCCATTCTAAATATACCAGACTAGATAATACACTGATGCAAATAATAATTTCACTGATTTAATCAAAGCAGATTTAACTTTTGTTAAGTGACAACTAGATCCAATAGTATCTGTACTCTATTTATAGCTTTACTCCAGAACTCCACATTGTCCCTGACATAGTAAAATGACACCTTCCACAAAGGCAAGAAATTCATTGACTTCATATTCTAAACAAACCATTGTTAAAATAAATGGAAGTCTCTTAACTCTTAACAATAGTGAGTCAGATGGATCTGACCTTTGTGGGTGGGACTTCAATTATGTCCACTATGTTTAAGAAAGTACAGTATTGTAATAATATTATTCATTGCATTCCAAGAGTTCCATCAAAGGCTTGACAATCCCAGGAAATGATGCACATCCTCACTTACAGTACTGCTAAATTGCTAAATATATCCGGTCATATAAAACCTGATCCTGTGAAGTTTTGGCATTGCCACTTAATAGGAACTAATAACATCTTTGGCTGTCCCTTTCCCTAAGGGACAATCATTGTGCTCAATCACAGATTTTAGCCCTCTCTAAAAAAGGATAACTGGAATAAATCTACAGCAAAACCCAGTGGTATTGGTGCTGTACAATGAGTGTTTGTGATGAGTGGAAGGAAGAGGGTGAATAAGCGGTTATCTGGTGAGGAAAGCCAGGGATGGGTAATGTATAGAGGCCAGGACGGCCGCTGGAGGGAGGGAGATTGCAACGTGCCATAAAAGTGGCGTGTCCACCGAGTCTGTGGTTTCTGTTCACCAGCTCAGTTATGAGTCAGAACTGCCCAGCACCTCCCGCAGGGTGCCATGGTGCCACCTACAGCTTCTCCTGCCTGACTGCTGGGAAACTCCATCAGGAGAGAGAAATTCTGTATCTCCTTCAAATGGTGTGGTTAACTGATACTTAATATGACAATTAATTTTGAAGTGATTTCATTGCAGTGAACAGAAGAGTCGTCTGAAAGGAGTTGGTGCAGTAATCCTCTTTTTTTTTTTTTTTTTTCTGGAAATGCAGGATGTTACTGCTCAGTTAAACCTCTTATTCACAGTTAGCAATGTCCACAGAAACAATTGTAGCCTTATTCCAAGTCATAGGCTGTGTTTTAGATCCTGATGAAATACGGTTTTTTGGTGGAAATTAGTCATGGTATTCAACATCCAGAAAATTAAACTTTTCCCCTAATCTTATGTTTTCATTGCAGCAGGCAGGTGTGTAGCTGGGGTCCTGTGCTCACTGGCACTCAATCTTGCTATTTAGCTTTGCTGAAGAGCTTGCTAAACCTCTTCCCTGTTAACAACTGCTTTTTCTTTGTGCGTTTGGTCTCTACTTGAAAGCCTACTGATCATTTACGTCTGGAAGACAACAAGCAGGAAACCTGCCAGCACTCTGGGAGGCAGCATCTCTCCTTCCGAAGCCAGAAGGAGCATCTCCTGGGATGCTTTCACCTCCTTCTCCTCAAGCCTAGCTCCACCATGCGGCTGGTTGTGCGGCTGCAGGCGTACAACAGTTGCTCGCTGCCTGCTCTACAGGAGCTGCCCCAGGAAGGTTCTCTGATGGGGTTTGCCAATTGCTCATCCTGATGCTCATTTGGGGAAGAGGTCCTATTCAAAAAGGACTTTGCATCGTTTCCCACAATTATCCAGGTAACTAAAGTTTGAGAAAATATGGACAACTGTAGCTAGAATATGCAGGGGTTTTTTCTATTTAAATTTTTCAAGAATTATCAGTCAGTTCAGAATCAAATGAAAACCCACATTTTTCCTCTAAAACTTAGAAATCTGTATTACAAAAACTAGCACAGAAATCCCCACAAACTACTGCCACAGGAAGTGTTCCCAGGAGCTGGGGGGAAGAACGGGATGGGGAGCATGCATAAGCTAGCTGACAGGAATTTTCTCCTTGCCTCATGCAAGTCCAGGGATCCAGCTTTCTTCAGGGCCACCTCAGGAACAGCCTCTCCAAAGAGCTTTCTGCATGGCTTTGAGCAGTGGCACAAGAAGGCTGTCCATCACTCCACCACAAAAAAAAAAAACAGCAGCTGCCATCTGGTAATTTCATCTCAGCCTTAGAACGGTTCCCTACCTATTCTGGAAGTCTTTTGGTAAGATGATCAGCAAGTGGGAGAAGCAGAATAATTGCTTTCATGGGCAGCAGTGCTCTCCAGACCACCACAACACCAACCTCCCACATGAGCTAATATTTTGATGCTGTGATAGGGAAAATGGCATCAAGGAAACACTGAGTTTGCAGGGCTAGAGAACATTCAACATATCCAATGTTCTGGCGGGGTTGGCTGAACATGAAACATATCTCTGCTGGAGAGGTGCAGTCTCAGTTCTGGATCTCAATTTTGTTAAAAAGGTACAAAATTTTATTTGAAGTCTCTTTACCACTTGTATTATAGACTTTAAAGCAGCTGGAAAGAAGTTGGTAGGCAAAACCAAACACCCTTGACTATGTGCTTAGAATGTTATTGGGCAGTGTACCCCAATACTTGAAAACACAAAGTTTGTCACAGATCAGCTATAGACTCAGTCACAATTTTAATGCTGAATTGAGCAGGTCATTACTGACTCCCCTTAATAGCTCAGTTATTAATAGCTACAAAATATACAACATGCGCCATCAGCAGAAACGGGGCTATTTTATTCACACATTATAACTCTTCCTTTTCACTAACCTGGGAAGATGGCATTAATAGGATCTACTTAACTCTTTTGTAAATTTGGAAATTTATAGAACAACTCTTCTATTTGATAGCATTTTCTTTTTCTTTTTTTTTTTTTTTTTTTGCACACTTGCTCAAAAGCAGCTTGGTAGAAGAGGCCGTGAAGGTCCTGATGGACACCCAGTTGAACATGAGCCAGCAAAGTGGCCTTGCTGCAAAGAAGGCAAGTGTTAGGCAAAGTACTGCCAGCAGGTTGAGGGAGATGATCCTTCACCTCAGCTCAGCACTGCAGAGGCTACACTTGGAGTACTGTGTCCAGTTCTGGGCTCCCCACTACAAGAGTGGTACTGAGCTATTTGAGGGAGTCTAGCTAAGGACCACACAGATGATGAAGGGACTGGACCACCTCACATATGAGGCAAGGCCAAGGGATCTGGGACTGTCCTGCCTGGAGAAGAGGAGGCTCAGAGGGATCTCATCAGTGTGTACAAACACCTGAAGGGAAGGTGTAAAGAGGATGGAGCCGGGCTCTTTTCAAGGGTACCCAGAGAAAGAACCTGTTACAACAGACACAACCTGAAACACAGCTGGTTCCCTCTGAATATCAGGGCACAGGTTGCCCAGGGAGGCTGGGCATCCCATCTTTGGAATATTCAAAAGCCATCTAGACATGGTCTTGGGCAACCAACCTTAAGTGACCCTTCCTGAGCAAGGGGAGGTTGGACCAGATGACCTTTAAGAGGTCCCTCCCAACCACAAGGAATCTGTGATTCTGTGAATTCTGTCTGATAAACAAATGGATACATAACCATCCTATGTGGGCATGTCACAAGGGTATATCCAGTGTAAAAAGAAAACACAGACCACAAAGGACAACATGTCACTAAGGAGTTGGGGGCAATGAGAGCAGTTACCTGCAGGCACTCCATCTAAAGAGGTCTATGGTAGCAGAAAGGTGTTGGGGGAAGAACATAATTAAGATGTTCTTTCCTTCAATAGCTGGCTAATTGGGTTTGATGGCTCAGATCCCTTCTGATTTCTGACATTATGTGACAGTTACAACCCAGTCCCTCTTTTTATCTGCTGGGTCTGCTGAAGGTATTACGGCTTTGCTTTTCAGACACTACTCCAAACTTTATCTTCCACCTCTGTGTCCTATGAGCCTTGCTTGTGTGATGTGTTCATATCATGACAGTCTCACTGTTCTGCCGTGCAGAGCTGAGAGCAGCAGGGCCAGGGGCCCCACAGCATGCAGTGTGCCACATGGCTCTGGCACCAAAGACTGCAGCAGAGGGGTATTAGAAGGTGCTCAAGTCACAGAATTATTATTGGGAAGGTTATTTCCCTATTTTTAGCTAGTATTTACAGGTGTGAAAGTGCTTAGAGTTTTGGCTAAATTTTTCTTTCAGCATTTTAAATACAAAGGACGAGCAAACTTCAGGTGGAAAAAGCTTCACTGGAAAAAATCCTAGCTTAAGTGACAAGAATATTTTTTCATGTAAGCATAGAAAAAAATAAATCAAAACAGCCTAGAAAAAACCCAAAGCATGTGATGATGGACCTAGGAAATAATTATATTTCTCCTTAATTTTATAACATGTGGGTAATCTCAGCAATTCAACAAAATTACTCTTCTCAGAGCATGAAACTAACATCTCCTCTAGTCCAGCCTCGATGATGGCTGCATGAATGTGAGCACCATAATGTTAACAAGTCCTCCACCTAGCTGCCTTCTTCCATAATGTCATCCTGACCAGCTGCAGACAAGCAGAGGCTTGTTAAAGTGTTATTTTGGGGAAAATGTCAGAAATAATTAATTTCAACACAATTTTGAACATACTGTTCTCAGTGTGTATTAAGTGGGGTGTTCTTTTAGTAGAGTGGATGCTTAGTTCTTCTTTTGGGTAAGAAGTTTGTTTAGTATGCACTAAAAATACTCCAGTGATTAAGGGATGTTCTTTTTAGTGGTGCCCTTATTAGCAAGTGTGCTATGAACAAATGTGTTTATTAGATAGTGAACAGCACTTCAGTTTGTATTGGACCATTAGCTAGCAACCTCTCGGCTGACTCTAGCGAGTGATCAGCCAGGGATTACTGTCTAGGGATTGTAATAACATAGCCCAGTTTGGGTGCAGTAAATCACTAATTATGCTATCAAGATAAAGTATTTGATAGTAATACAAAACTAAACAACTGTTTCAAAAAGCTGATGGTGGTGGTGTTGGCAATTGATGTAATTCATGTGAGCTATACAGCAAATAATCTGAAGCCTAAAATTATTATTTTTGAAGTTATGGCCAAGTTTTGTTCTTATTTTAGTCACTTGGATTATTGCCTGTTGTGCTTAGGACGTGACATTTTCTGAATGCATTTAAAGAAACATACACAATTCTAAAAGTAGTTAATAGAAGAAAGTCCTCCAATAAGCTGTCCAGCCCCTGAGAGCTGCTGCCTCAGAGCAACTCCTTTTTTCACCTCTGAGACACTTAATTACATTTCTGTTCTCTGCCTTCTGTGAAGAAGAACCATGCAACCATCACAGGGAATCAACAGGCTTGGCTGACTCAGACTTACTGAAAAGATGAAATTAACTATCTCAAAATCAAAACAATTAAGTAAAATCACATTTTCTCATCACCACCTCACCAAAACATTACCAAAAGTGAACATGGATCTGCCCTCTCTGGGTACTTCCAGACAAGCTTGACTGACTCATGTGGAGCAATCAAAGACAGTATTACCATCTCTGGTTATCTGCTTTTCCATTTTGCTGATGGTTACCACATCACAACAGAGAGCAGAAACGATGTTTCAAACGGCACGGCAGATTATTGTAAAGAACCATCAGTTTGGGATTTATTTGTATTGTGTGTGGTTGAGTTTTTTTTCAAAAATGGAAACCTTTGGGAGAGGGACAGATTAGGCAGGAAGGGAAGGTAATGTCTCTTGGTACAAAAAGACAGACATTTTCTGGAGACACTGTTCTGCATCATGTTCTTTAACTTCTCTTGCACCACAACTTGATGGCAAGGTAGGTTGGATTTCAGAGACTCCTGTTCATCCTGCTACTGCCATTGCTAAACCACAAAGTTATGGATACAGATTTCCTCAACAGGAAGAGTGGCAAGTGCAGGAAATTTTGAGAAGTCTGGTGTATTCAAAATCTCAAGAAAGAGCAAAGAACACTGCAGGATCCAACATGCTGGACAACTAAGGAAGATGAAGATTTCAAAGCACCTTTGAACTGCAGTAGTTAATCAACACTTTAGAGAAAGCAAATCTGTGATAAAGATTCAACATTTTAAATGAAATACAAGTAGTTCTTCTATAGTAGAACCAGCAAAGGCCAAAGAGTGTTCTTAACCTCTCAAGGTTAAATAAGGAATTTCAGAAAAATCAATCTGTCCATATCTGTCATGTAAAAAAATCAACTAATGGACATTTTGCATCTGCTTAAAAAATAAAAATCTTTTAGATATTCATGTGAGTACAAAATTATTGATTCACATGAAACAAGGCTATCAGATTGCAGTATTACAATGTTCTCCAGTATGGTTCAGATTGCATAAACTCTTGATAGATGAGATGTTTTCATCCCTTGAGGTAAACAAAAATAAGAAAAAAAGATAGGGAAGGAACACTCTTCGCTACATTTGTTGATGTCCACAAGTGCTGGCACACAATAAAGAGCAGTTCCTCCATCTATGGAGTCCAGCTGCCTGGGGCTTGGCTGCTGGCTGGGGTTAAACCATGACACCAGTTAACTTCATTCCCTCTCATCCTCCTCTCACTGTCACACATAGTCCCACAGCAAAACCTTTCCATCCAATGAGTTCAAGCCCATGTGTGCCTTTAATTTGAGTTTAACTTTGCTTTTATTTAGCTACCTCCTATAGCCCTTCTAAGATGAAGGGTGGTACTTACGCCCAACACTTTAAACAGTATTTATCTCAACCTGTTGTTACACCAAGTTTGAGTGAAACAAGTAAGCCTGTTCAGGGTGGTGAAGAGAAACATTACGTAGTATGGTTCAGCTTAAGTTCAATGGACTAAATTGGTTAGACAGGTCATCATCCCACAAATTAGAACTAATAATTTGGAACAAGGAAAGAATGGTGGCTATTTTTGCTAAGGAGTGCACTGTTGGATTTTTGGTAGAAATTGTGAGGTGTTAAAAGCTCTGAGGATTTTTTTGTCTTAAGACCGTGAATAAATGTGGTTCGTCAAAGCACAGTACTAAGATATGTGCAAAATGCTCTTGGGATCTCTTGGAATAATTAAAGAATGGTGTCTCCATGAACAATAACACCCTTCCCATTTCTTGCCAAGGAAACAACATGGCTATATATTATAAGTTACGGCTAATTATCTCACATCCTGTTCCCTCATAGCCCTAAACACAAGGAAGCCTTTTCTTCTTCCAAATATTGAATATTGCTGTTTATAGCATCTTTCATTTCTACAGTGGGATATATTCCAGAGAATTCCAGTCTATCTCCATGGAGCACAGTCAAAGTGTGACCAACAACCTGGCGTAACAAGAGAAAAATTCCAGCCAAGACCATCACAAAATTCCTGTGATCCTATACAGAAGAGTTGCTTCTACCCACAAAGAACTGAGAAAGTCTGATATCCTAAGGTTTGTCCAAGATCTTCAGCTTCAGAGCTAGAACATACTTTAGTTGAACAGGAAACTCCCAGGAACTGACGTGTGGATACCAGATACGGAAATACTGTGAATCTGAAATGTGTGCTGTCAAATTTTATCTGATCTAAACCCATCCATCTTTTGAAACTCAGTTTTGCCAAAGATTAGGCCAACAGGGACAACTGTATATACTTTACTAAATGGCAAACATGGCCAGTTCAAACGCCAATAGTAGAACCAGTAGCAACTGACTAGTATCTTTGAATAAATTACAAGACCAAAAAAAAAAAAAAAACAGTCAACTAACCAACCAACCAACTAACAAGCCAAAGCAGAGGCTTGATAATTTTGCTTCCAACATGGCTGTTAGTATTTGTGATTCTTGGGTTTGTCCTGTGTAGGGTCAGGAGTTGGACTTTGATCATCCTTGTGGGTCTCTTCCAATTCAGGATATTCTGTGATTCTGTGAATTTATTAAAACAAATACAAGAAAAAAAATAAAGAAGAAGAAGAAAAAAGGAAACAGAACAGTTGTCTATACCGCGACTGACTATACTCTCAAAAACATTTTTTAAGGTGTTAGACCAAACTTTTACATTCCCTTTGGCTAAAAAAGAAGTCTGAAATTCCTCCTTGGTGTGTATTAACTTATCCCACTTACTTTTATTTATGGACTATCATGCTGTATTTCTAAACAATGAAACTTGCAAGCAAAGACATACTGCATGCAAATAAAAAAACAGTCTCTCAATCAAACAATTTTTAAAACAAGAAAAAAAAAAGAAAAGCTCTATCACTGAAATAATGTTCTCTGTGCAGCCAAGTATTCAAGGCATCTTGACAAAGAAAACATACAACCTACTTACTAGGATACATATATATATACAGATATAGATATAGTTAAGAATTTCAAAATTGAAAATTCCCTAAAAAGAAATGAGAATGCCAGTACCAAAGAAAGACTTCAGAACACCACATTATTGGAACAAGTTAATCCACTTAGTTTATTTTCGGTTAATTTTTTTTTCACATATTATATATTATTATGCAAAAAAATAACACAAGACAAAGTTGAATTTCAAATTAAAATGATAATAAAAATTTACTGCTGGGAAGAGGGAGAGACAGAGCCCAAAAAAAACCTCTGTGAAAAAAATATCAAGCTAACAATTTTTAATTACTTCAAAGTTAGGAAGAAGATAACGTCCAACACTAATTTTTCAAGAACAACTGCTACCAAAGCAGTCTCATTTCCTTTTATAGCAAAATATCAAGCCCCTTGGATAGGGCAGACAAAGCACTTAACATATATTTGATTTTAGGAGGCCTTTCAATGTTGTTTAACCTAAGAGAGAGATTGAAAAGGAATTAAAAATGGTAAAAGCAAGTAAAAATCTGTTTCAAAGAGAAAGGGGACAACCTGATACCAGCACTTATGGTGGACAGGGATGAATGAAAGGGCTTCTGACGCAGTAGGAAGATCACAGGTATGAATCAGAACAGCTTTTCAAAAGTATAAACTTTAAACCAGAGAAATGGCTTGCTTGAGGAAGGAGGCTTTGGAAGGAGAGTCCAGCACCAGAGATCTTGAAGAATAGACTGAGTGAAGGAGCATCATATACATGACTGACCCTTCATGGGGCAGAGAGGGTGAATGAACTCTGAATGAACTCTCACAGTCCACCTTTTTTATGCCATTTGCATATACCTACATTTTTTCAAAGCTTAAAATCCAAGAGTCCAATAGATAAATCATGTATTACCTGTGCCTTCATTGCAATGTTGTGTAAATGGCAAATGGTGTAGGATGGCACAGAATGTTGGGGTCCCTCCCCTGCCGTGTAGCCCTGGGAGAGGGGCCCTGAGGGCACAGACACGGGGCTTCCCTGCCCCTGCTCAGCCTCGTTCCCATTGGTTGGTTTGTGTTCCCTGCGCGGGCAGAAGGACCCTTGGTCCCGTGACTGGGCAGTTCCTGGGCAGAGCTCCGGCCATGCGGCTGGAGAAATAAACATCTCTGAAACATCTACCACGAATCTGTCCATATATACTTCCTTTCCACGGGACTCCTGGTTTGATATATGCGTGTTACAGTATCCCCACTGTAAGAACAGAATACTTCCAAGTTAAGAATTTAAATTCACAGCACAAATAAGCAGTTGTCTCCATCTTCCCCTCTATGCCCTATGACAATTCTAATTTTTGCTCTCATGGATAACTACCATTTTGCCCTCCAGGAGTCCCATTCTGACTCATCCCTACTTTCATCAAGCATCACCTCCCCTCCTTTGCTCTACCATATCACGATCAAAATCTCTCAGTCAGTTCTGCCATCATCTCCCTCTCTCCCTCACCCTAATACCAATCTTATTTCTAGTATCACACTCCCTGTTGCTCCCCTCTCCAAATGACCACACCCCCACTCACACTGTTCTCCTGGCATGTGTTCCAGTTTTTCTCTGGCACATCTGGCTTCTGATCATACTCACAGCTGCACCATGAATACAGCTTTGCTTGTGCTTCCACACCATGCTGCCATCCTGAGAGAAACATGAGCCAGCGAGAGGCTCTGCTTCAGGAACGTTTCCAGCTCTCACAGATACTGGGAAACTCTGAAAACGTGGGTAGAGTAAATCTCCCAAACAAAACACAGGGCATGCACAAAGGGCCTCCAAAGTACCACTAAAAATTTTGTGTCTTCTACAGCTTAGATTTACCCACAGTCTTTCAGCAGAACATTCTGGATCAAGCTGGAAAATGAAGAAACAGCCCTACTCATACCTACCTAGAAAAGACAATCAGCCATAGTAACTGCCTCCACTAGCCCTATCCTTCACCTACAAAGGATTTACTGGTGTGATGACCACCTCAACTAAGGACAACCTCTGCCATCAGTCACTTGAAGAACATTTGAAGAAGCTGAAGACTTTAGAACACATTAAAACAGACTAAAGACATTAGGTTTTTACCACCATAAAGCATGAAAAAAAATTATCAAATGTCAAAAATCACAAGGTTGGTTCCCAGATCTTAAGATTTTGAACATAAGATTCTCCTTTCAGCAAAACTGGCTGGTGCTGACAATTCATCCACTAATCCAGAAATTTTAACAACTTGTGTATCCATTCCTAACAACTTATCCCCAGCTAATACTTCTTTTCCTGCCATCTTCATCTCAATTTCCAATGATATTTCAGCTATCCCTTCAGGTCAAATCACCCTCTGGTCTTGATTTTTGAGAAAAATACTAATGATTGCATGAATGACTGCAGCCCAATAAATTTATGAAAGTGCCTGTATTACAGGGTTTGCTGAGATTAGTAGAAAATTAGAGTTCATGACCCCCTTTTTCTATACACCTGTACAAAACCTAAACTCCTCGCTCCCCCTTTCAGCAGGCACAGGGCACACAGAAGGAGCTATATCTCATGCTCACCTTCGGCAGAACTGACTGACCGCTCATCCTTGGCAGACTGGTTCTGGGAGCAGACATCCAACTGGACAGCACTGTCCTTCAGCCCTGACTGGACTGGAAACATCTGCAGGCTGGAACTTCACGTACACATAGGAAAACTAAAGACACATTTGCCAGAGCTGACAGAAGGGAACTCCCAGATTTCCCCCCGCCCCCATCATAAACAGTGTGCAGAACACGTCCATCTCAAAAGGTGGGTGAGAGAGGGCCAAATTTGTGTGAGTAGCCATAAAGGCCAGTACTGGGATGGATACGAGACAGACAGTCAGGGGATCAAATGAAAGTACAGACAGCACATCAGAGGCGATGAGTGTTTCTCTTTGCGTTCCTTTCTCACACAGGTATTTCTCTTCTTATTATGGCTCTTCTGTGCAACACGAGTGGGTGACAGTAACATCTTTGCGACTTGTGACAGAAACAGTGAATTCCAAGCTCTCTCTGCAACTGTGAGCCCAAGTGACTTAGTAACCACTTTAGTTAAGGATTCAACAGTAACAAAGAGTAACATACAGTAGCTGAGTGCGGTATGCCCTCCTTGCAACAAAACCTTACCCCTGCGATTGGCTAGGCAAACACACAGCTGGTTTGCTGCTGTGGTTCTACCTTCCTAATTGCTTCAGCGTCTAGTTCTAGGGTCATTCAAGATCTCAGCGTGGACAAAACACAGCACTTGTGTTTACAACAAGGCTTTCTTTAATCCCAATTTTCTTAACACCTTATTCCTTTTTTTATATGATCCCACTGAAGATTTGGGGAATTTGTTAACCTTAATCACTTTAAAGTCAGACTTACCTTAAACATTTACTCTCCATTCCTAAGTCTATGTTTTCCAAACTGTAGGAGCAGTCTTATTTCTTATTACATTTCCCTGCAGCCTTCCAATGAACACAGTCTTTTCCTTCCTTCCTGTGACTCTTCTTACATTCTCTCCCACAGCCTGCTCTTACTTAATTCAAGTTCTTCTGAGCTGATCCTAAATTAATACTCTCTCAGTAATCATGGCAACTAATAAGGTATCATAATTTTTGACAGGCTAACGCTGATACACATTTTACTCGATTCAGGCTGTGACTTCATTCTGAACGCAAGGAGACACTCAACCAAGCCTGCGTATTTGGGGGAGCTGCTTCTCCTTCCCTGTCGCGTGTTGCTATGGCACGTGTGTTGCCCTGGGCGTTCAGCTGAGGGCTCTTCACGGCGCTTCCCAGCTCTCCGCTGCCTCTGAGGCCGTATGGACGAGCCTCCAGCAGACGCAGAGTCTGGCGGTGCTGTGATGGAGATGTAACAGGGTCAGCGCACAGAAGCTGCTGCTGCACTGAACTGCTTTCCTGTCTGCCGTAATCAGGACGTACGACACCACGGCAAACAGCTTTTAAAACAACTGGTTATGGAAATGTACAAGCATTAGACGTCACTGTTTCCGTGAGGCCACAGGCCGCAGCCAGCACTAACCACCGCTGACCCCGCGGCGCCCCGGGGCCCTCCAGCTTCCTCCCCCTGCAGGGCCGGACTCACGCTGCCCCGTCACACACTCTTGTGGCCACAGGGCTTCGTCCAGTGTGCCTGTTGCCTAATTTTATTAAAATACTACTAATTACTACTACTATTAAAATAAATAAAAAGGTTTGGCACTGAGGGCGCCCCGCGTCGCGGATAGATGACGCCACCAGCCGCGCACCCATCCCTCGGCCGCGCCCGTCCGTTGTGCCGCCACCAGAGGGCGCCCCCGCCCGCCCCGCGCGGCCCCGCCCACCCGCCTGGCTGGGTCCGGCCGGGGCGGTGCCGCGGGTCACGTGCCCTCCCGCCCCGCCTCTCCAGGTGGTGCTGGAGGACCTATCCCATAATGCTCCCGGAGGGCGGCGCGGGGCGGTCTGGAGGGGGCTTTCTGCTGCCAGGGCGCCGCCTCTGCCGGAGCGGAGCAGCGCCCCCGCCCGGGCGCCGCCGGCCCTGCCGCCGCGCTCCCCGGCTACGCGCGGACATGTGGCGGCGCGGCGGGCGCTGAGCGCGCGGGGCCCCGCGAGCCCCGAGGCGGCGGAGGGGGCGCGGGCACCCGGACCCGGAGCTGCCGCTGCCTGCGGGGCAGAGACTGCGCCAGGGGACGTCGCGGCGCCAGGTGAGCACCGGCGGTTGGCGCCGGCCGCCTCTCTCGGGAATTTCCGCACGGCGAGGGGAAGTGCTCGGGGCCGCGGGCCGGGGCCGGGCGCTGGCGGGCCGGGAGGGGAGGGCAGGCGGGAAAGGTCGCAGTCCCGCCTCGGCCGGGGCCTTCGCCCCCGCGCGGAGCCCGCCGGGCTGGGGCGCTCCCGCCGCTCCGCCGGGCTGGGGCGGAGTTTGCTGCCGGCTCCGGCCGCGTTTTCCCCCCTTCCCTCCCCTCCCCGCCTCTCCTTGCCGCCCGCGTCGTGGCGCCGATCGGTAGCCCGGCCGGGCCCGGTGCTGACGCTCGGTCGCCGCGGCGAGAGACGCGGGTCCGGCTCCCGGTGCCCGCTGGCCCCCCTGGGGCGAGAAGGGAAACAAAGCGGGACGGCCGGGACGATCCGCCGGCCCCCTCCGTGCCGAAAGCTTTTGTGGAGCCGCACCGGGAGGAGCAGCAGCCCTGCCCAGTGACCCGTGAGCGGGGCTGAACAAAGATACGGCCCGCGGAGCACCGCCGTCCCTTTGCTCCCGGCGGGGCGGGCGCACGACCGGCTGCCTGGAGCTGTAAACACCGGCGGCTTTTGCTGGAGGAGCAGCTTCTGGACTTACCGGGGACCTTAGAGTTGTGGGGGAAGTTGCTCGGACAGGCTCAGCTCAAAGCCCAGCTCTGCTTTTGTGCTGCTGTGGGATCGCGACTGACTTAGACATCAGCAAAGTTGCGCAGGGGAGCGCTGGAGCCTGGAAGCAATTTACCGAGCCAGTGAGATAATCTTCAGTTCTTGTGTTTTATGGTACATGGTGTCCCAGTTTCTTTTTTTTTTTTTCCCCCTTTGGTGAGTATTAAAGAATATTATTAGCCTGAGCCCCAAATGTAACTCATCTTTGACAATCCATCTCCACGTTTATAACTTCAAAACAAACCAGTATTGTTAGGACTAAAACTGGTCCCCACCCTCTCACGATGTTTTCATCTTAGGCTATTAATTAATTTAAAATTTTTAGGAAGAACGAGATAATAGGGAGAAAGGCCAGGTAGTTACCGTGTGTTTAGTATCAGTAACTAGGTGTTGTTTGCAGAGTCATGTATTTAAAATGTCAAGAGATGGTTAAGGCTATGCCCATCTAAGTAATACTTATATAATGGATTGGAATGTCCCTGATTATTGAACAGCTATTTTAAGTTTGTAATTTTATAGCTTCGGTAACCTTAAAGGGAAATCTAGCTAACTGAGTGTCCAGTGTTAAGTTTGTAGATAACTAATATGTTGGGGACTTTTGATTTTCTTTCAGTGGATCATAGTTTTAAGTGAAGTATAATCTAACTTAAATATATATAGGTATTCAGACCCTTACACGTGGGAGAGTCATTTTGTCATGATTTCATTTGATCTTAGCGGAAATAAATAGTAGGCTTCTTAAATGAAATGACAGAGTGACAAAAAATTTGTTGCTATTCGGTTGATTATATGTGATAATCCCTGTCTCTTCTTTTTTAACTGGAAAAGCTGTATTTAGAAACTCACAGTATTAAAATGGATAGCATCCTCTTCAGTGACATTGGAAAATACTTGGAAATGATCCCAAATACTTTTTCAAATGTTTCCTTTAGCATTTCTAGGAATACAGTGTTTGATTTTGTGATTTCCTTAAATAAGATGAGACATACTGGAGGTGGGGAAGGCTGCTTAGACTTTTAGTCAGAATATTAAATCTTTTGAAGGTTTCTTTTCAACAGTTTACATTTGTTGATGTGTGAACTTTGAGTGACAAATTACACAAATAAGAAATGTATCCATTTTCTTTCATGTTTCACTGACCTTAAAGTCTGCTTTGCAATGAGCAGAGCAGACAACAGCTTTATGGCCTGAGGATGCATCAGTGTGAGGAAATATCTCTCTTCCAAATGGTCATGGAAGAGAATGTTTTTTCTGACCTTCTTGAATAGCAGTCCTGGGTTGACTGGTTCACCTCGTATTCAGATTACCTTTGGAAACACCTTTCAGGTGAGTGTTTTGGCCATGATTTTATGGTTCTCCATCACAGTATGTGAAGGTTGTTGTGCTTGACCCAACAGGCAGTTATAAGTTTATCTTATTCTCCGGTTAGTCAGCTATTCCCTTGGAAACATCCAGATGATAAAGAGTTTTTTTGTGCTCTCAGCTGGCTGTAGTTTAATGCAGTTGTTGCATGGCTTCTAGCCCCTGGTTTTATAAAACTTACAGGTGATTCTGCTCATCATACATGATGGTTCATCTCAGGTTACAAACATCTATTGGTTTTTGGTTTTATGCTGTTAGAGGGATTCTTTGCAGAATCTTCTCAGTCTTCCACTGTCCTGAGTACTAAAAAAAACCTATGCAAAAACTTTAAATTACTGAGGTTTGCTTTATACAGTAATCAAAGGGTAACTTGTCTTTCAAATAATGATGTATTTAAACATACTTTATATTAATAGGGGTGAAAAAACCACTGCTGGTAAAAGTTCGATAGGCTGGCTTGCCATACCTACACCAAAATTCTTGAAGCCTGGCTTTCTGTCAGTCCACTGTTCATATTTTCTTTGCCAACAGTCTAAGGTGAGGGAGGAAAGTTGTCCTTCCAGTTAATACCTATAAAAACATGCAGAGCAATTCCTCATGATGGCTAAACTGACTATTTGGTGCTTTCAAGCATTGTTACCAGGTTTTCTGAATGAATGCTGAAATTATTATGGTTAAATCTGCTAAACCCTTTAAGGCTGAAATAGATTTTATAAATCTTGACATTGCCCAATCTTTCTACCTTTTTTTTTTTTAATTACAAGTGGAGATTCAGTGTTTAAGCATCCTCTGTACTCATAAACTCCAGAGATCTCTAAGTGCATATGCTTTGGAGCACTTCAAAACAAGGGCTAATTCATGGCTTTTCAGCATCATAGACACATTTTGTTTCATCTGTATGTACTAGTCCACCTTGCCCTGAAAGGCAGTGAGCTTGATTGGAGAGGATCTGTGTGCGGTGATATTGTATCTATCTTCCTTACTTGTTTAATCTCTTTTTCACCCAACTGGTGAGGATAGGGATACAATTTGCAAGAAAGTTGCTTATTTTGATACCCTGAACTACTTGATTCTGTCGTGCAGGAAAGTAGCTACAGTCATGAAATAGCAAAGGGAGGGCTGCAGCTTCTGCGAGATGGACGGTGAATGTGCCTCTACCTTTCTGTTCCCTACAGCTGCAGCTCTGCTGTCTCAAACAGCTGTTTGTCACCTCTGCATCTGGCTCTGGTGGAGCACCAAAGGCATGAAGGTGATGCCTTGGAAGGGCTCTCAAAGGTTGAATGTGCATAATGTGTACTTAAGTACTGCTCACCACATTCAACAAGTAGTTTTTCCCTGTTGGGAGCTTTAAAAAAGAAAAAAAATCGAAAGAGGAAGCTGGCTCTTCTTGAAAGGTTTAACTTTCCTATGTCCTTCTTTCGCAGTGCATCAACTTTCCTAAAGACTTTCAGTTGGAGAAACAAATTCTATATAAATAAATGTGGAAGTTGTAACTTCTAAACTGGGGAAATTGTTAGCTGACTTGACAAAAGTATGATTAAAATACTGCATTTAATTTATTCAGGAAACAAATACATATACACACATCTGTGTAGGCATTGTACATCTATGTCTTACATTTGTGTATATTGTGCTAAGATGAGTATTTTCACCTATTTATTTTTTATTAGCAAGTTATGCTGTCTCACAAATTTATTTTGATGAAACAGTAGTATTGCTCTTTCTTTTTTTCCTCCATGAGAACACAGAATTGGAATTTTAACTCAAAAGTTCTCTGTCATAGCAAAAATGAAGAAGTAACTTTTTAATTTTATGGTTCTGTGATTGGTGGTATTTCTTAGCTTTCTGAGATTTTCAGATTTTGCATGTGTGTATAAATATATATATATATATATATATATAAGAATACATAGAGAGAATTGGGAAGTAGAACTATGTCTTCCAGTAGCTGTTTTCTAAAGCCTAATAGTGTGGTAAATTGCAGTATCTGATCACTTTTTTTAATAGACACTAATAATAATGTCTGTCTTAATGCATTTTTTAATTTAAGGAGTGGTGAGCTCCTGCTAAAATGCAATGGTTAGGGGTGAAAGTACTGCTTAACTGTGATCTGCCATCACAGGTACTATCTGTGAGTAAACATGAGTGATGCATTTAGTGATATTTGAAACTTTTCCAAGCTAGTACGAAATTGCTTGGAAATGTCAATTGAGTTAGCCCTTGTTGTCTCTCTACTTACTACCTGGCTTTTGTTAGACTGCCAGCAGTAATAAAGAATGTGAAATTCCATGTGATCAGTGTCTGATAGAAGTCTTCATCTATGTCCATATCATTAGATAGCAACACAGGCCAAAACTGGAGCAATGTAAACTTGTGCTTTTCTTGCTATGCCACAGGAGAGATGGAGACACTTACATGAGAATGAGTTGAACTGATATTAAAAATTTGGATGCTAAGGTAGAATCTTAAGGTAGCTGTGTGTTCTTAATTGGTCTGCTCGCTATTCAAAGTGATAACTTCAGTAATTCTGGACATTGGAGCAGCAATGAAATTCTCCTCTGCTTTCTATATAGCTACTGAATAAGCACTTTCTATATGCAGTTTTGCTTTTTGTTGAATCTTCTTAGTTTATCAGTTCTTAGGTAAGAGGTAGTGACCATTGTGGATAGATGGGTGTAACAAAAAGTAATTGGAAGTCCTACGAAACAGTTGGAGAAAATCAATCTGTTAGGGCTACCTTGAGCTTGTTGGAGTTTGGTTTAGAGATGTTACCAAATAAAGATACCTGTAGTGATGAAAGTAAATTATATTCTTCTCTTTAAACCTATACAATTGTATTTTTTGAAATACAGGTTCATCATCCCAAGCAAGAAAGGTACCTTATGCAAGTCTTGGATAAGTTATTGGGTTCCAGTGGTTATTTTGTGGTTGTTACTCTGGCAAGAAACTCTGAATGACAGTGGAGTTCATCATTGTAAAGAGCTTCTAGTGTTGTTGACATGGAAAGTTTAAGTTCTGTTTGAAGGTTTGCAGTGACATAGAATAATGAATTATAACAAAGTCTATGTTGGTTATTTAAGAATTCACAGTAAAGTACTGTTGTGTTGTAGATAATTTCTTGATGCCGCGTATATGGTGAAGTCAAAAAGGTGATTAGCATGATTTTCTATTAGATTCACTTCACAAATTGAAAGGAAAGGAAGGAAAGATGATGGAGTTCAGGTTGTATTTTCAAGCTCAGATCTGAGGTTACCATCTTGCATTAGTAGTTTGTGTTACCTTTCTTTGCATTGCTGCTTGTGTTAAGAAGACCTTCTCTTACATACCTGTCTTCCATTCCTGGCTGGGGTTTTCTAACTTTATTTTAGCTGTCCTGAAAGTTATTGCTAGTAAAGGCTGTGAAAACAAGATCAAAAGTAATTGAAACTACTTGTTCCCCACCTATCTACTACTTCTGAAATTATGTCCAATGCGTTGTTATTCTACAGATACTGTAGATTTTGTACAAAATACAGTAATGATGCTTAAAATTAATGTAGTAGTCATAAATCCTTTGCAAACTCTCTTTTTTCACAAATACAGCACTTCTTTTTGTTCAGGTTTTGCAAAAGGTTAGTGTAGCTTTGCAAAAGCTTTTTTGCAAAAGCTTTGACCTGAGCTTATGAAATGCTGTTATTCAAAGCCAGAAGGAGCCTGATGACTGTATTTTTGACACCATAGCTTTCATCTAGTATATATTTTTTTAAAGTATATGCCTCAGAGAGGCAAAATGTACTTTTAAATGGGTATGTTATTTTCTTTCTTTTGTTTGTTTTTGACTCAATGTCTGTATATTTTACATGTAATCTGAATTTTCTTTTTGCAGAAATACAATTTTTTTAAATGATGAACATGTCATATCACTAAACCCTTGATTTGATGCTTCAAATGAAAGAACGGCATGCTTTTAATAGAGGACTCAAGTTCAGGGTATTTTTATCAACCCTGTGTCTATGATTCTATGCAATCTTCAGTAGTCCATTTTTTTTCCATGTAAGTTAAACCATAAAGTTATAGGGGAGCCTGTGTATTACATAAATTTTTTTAGAAGAATGTCATTCATTTTGCAATGGTTTAACATTCAGAAGTTTAAAAATATGACTACTATGGTTTAGGTAAAAGAAAAATTAGTGGTAGTTTGTAGTTGTACAATTGCATGCTCTTTCTTCCTTTGCTGCATTCGTCCTTTTTGTCTACAGCTCAGGATGCTTTTCTAATCACCTACTACTCTTGTTCTGTTGCCCCATTACTTTTTGCATCTTAAATGTGTTTCTTGCCCCTGAGCTTTTCATTTGAGCTCAGTCTTACTCCATCGGTTTTGCCAATCATTTTTCCTTCCACTGTTAAGAGGTCTTGGCCTTCTCTGCTTCTGTCTTTGCAAGGTCTTCTGGTTCAGCTCCTGCATCCCTGATGGTTAAGTCTGGGTATTTGGGTGTGATTAGGATGGTATTAAGACAAATAAAGATGGTCTTTCTAGTTTCTTTAGCATCAGAGAGATGACTGTAACAAGTCCTGCTGTGTTGCCATAGCACTGGCTGAAGTATGCTCATTCATCTTGTGGGAATGTTGCATGTGCTGTGTAGCAGTGGGATAGGAACTTTAAATTATTTGTGTATGCTAAACACAGACCAAGTTTATCGGGGGAAAAATTAAATGCAATGATTTGGAGAGATTTATTGACTAAATGCAAACTCTTTCCCCCCAAATCTGTGACATGGCTGTATTTGGAAGGGTTACTTGTGTGAAAAGCATGTTCTTACTCTTTGTGACCTGCTGCCAAATATCTTTGCATGAAAATACTAGTGCTTCCAAGTGGCTAGAAAAAAGTACTTTTAAAAAAACCTCTGTTCTTGGAAATAGCTGAGCCATTTTTGCTGACTTTGGTATGTAATGCTATCCCTTTCAGCTGCAAAAGTATGCATGGGACTAAGAGCCTGAGCAGCAGAAGGCAAGGTCCTGAGTTTATGCTGATTCGATTTAGTTGCTTGAACCATGTGCACCATGACAATAGTACCTAATCCCTAATGAGTTCCTGTTGTTTGTAAATCTCAATTTCACCCAGTTTAGTCACAGACTACTTAGAAGGAACACCTAAGTGCTGAATTGCATATTTTGCGACAGAATGTTGTGTACACTATATTCTCTTTCATATTTCTTTGTATTATAGCAATTACTACAGTATTTCAGTGTTTTATTACCAGTATATGAAATGATGTGACTTAGCCAGTGGCAAACACATGTTTTTCTGCAGGGGTGGTTGTGGTGTTGTGCTTTTTCTGTTGAGAGTCTTATCATACGCATGCATGCACAGGAGAAACAGCAGCACAGTGCATATTGCCTTCTGTTGAAAATACTGATTTGGAAAGAAAAATAAGGTGGACTTTTAATTTCTGTGAATACACATTTCAGCACCTTGTATCAGTCTTTAGGTTTTATTCATCCTGTCTTCTGTATAAATGAAGCTGTTTTTTCCCAAGGGACTTAACTACAGCTCCAATGAATGTTTCCTCCTTATGGCTGTTGTGAGCCCAGCTGTGTACTTCTGTAAAGATTATGTCTGGGTTAGTCTTATATAATATATAAGATACAGAGCATTTTTGGAAAGCAGTCTTATCAGTGCAGACTTACTGAGGAGCTACCCTGCAAAATTAGTTAGGCATGTAGAGAAGCTGTATGGCATTGCCCTCTCTGTTTTTGCATTGTCAAGAGCTGACAGAAGCTTGAGTAACATAGTTTGTCCTCTAGCAGAGTAGGAAGGGTTTTTCTCACAGATTTGAGAAGTGTCACTAGAAAGTCAGCTGGGACACAAGCATGACTTTAAGTTACAGGTTAAACTGATCAGCTGAGAACATATACTTTGAATCAAATGAAACTGCACTGTGACAACTAACTCCCCTAAGTGCCTTTTTTTTTGTTTTTATTCTGTTCCTTGCTGATTAGCAAGATTAGCTTTATCTAGTTTTTGGTCTGTGAATTGAATTTACTTAAACACAGGGCCATCTTAGTTGTCAGTGGTCACCCTGAAACATACTGATAGTATAGAGGTGCCACTTAGCTATACTTTGGCATGTAATGTCACATGGTCTGAGTTAATCTCACATCTGCTGTCAGATACTGAAAATCCTGTGGGATAATTGATTTACATTGACTTGTGGAGAAATCTGTTGAAGTACACAGTTTACTCTCACCTTTAAAATGAGTTCAGGAGAGATCGTAAAGTTCTGCTATCTATCCTGGTGGAACAAAGTGTTTTATAGTAGACATGCAGAAAGATGAGAAATGAAATTTGCCTCCTGTAGTTAATTACCCATCCGTGCCAGTAAAGTAACTAGTTCAGTACCATACTCAGAACTACTAAATGCTGTGCAAGCTTGTAATCAGTTTTCCTTCACCTCTTCATGAGCTTCCTCAGGAAATGAGGCTCCATCTTGTATGATAGGGTGGTGAGAACTGATGAATATAGGGAAAACCTCTTCAATGTGTTTTTGACTAAGATAATTAATATCTATTTGATGCTTCAGCTGTTTTGGTCAAATGTCATACCTGGAAGTATCGGTTTTTATATGGAATGTCCCAGTAGTTATGTGGATGCTTCTGAGTCTGGGCAAATCGGCCCTTCCATGTGTGTCATCTTTGTGGGGAAGGAGGGGTGATACAACAGTATTCCACAAACGTTGGTGCCTACTGTTGTTTTAGGTTAGTTACTGCTTAAGGATGATTAAATGGCATGCTCTTTTGGATGGTTTCTTCAGATGAGAAGGATGGGATTTGGAATTTTGCTGAAGACTGTTAGCTTTATTACCAGTTAAATTTTTGACTGTCACTTTGTTACTGCTTGTTTTCCAAGCTAATAGCTCTTCTGTAACCTACGTCCTTATTTTTCTTTGTTACTAGCTAAAAATTAATGAGAGCTAATTACTTGTGGAGGGGAAGGACTTGAAGGTTGGGAGACTGGGAGGCCAGCTGCATGGCTGGGATCCTGATGTTGAATGGATGCTTCTCCCATGCTTGAGTTTCTCAGTATAGAGAGAGATAGGAAGTTCCTTAATAGGTTCCTGTTGGTGATAGTAACTTTGTTGATACCTGTTGGGTAGTAAATCTGTTGCGGTTTAGGTTTCTTACAGCTTTGGTAAGTTTGTACTAAAGAGCGTTATATGGTCTCCATGCTGTTGCTAGAGATATAAACAGCAAAGCGCAAGTTTTGGAATGTAAGTATGTTGCCCTTTTTTTTCAAGTTGGTAATCTGTCTAGGTCTATATTGTAGTGACGCTTTTTGGATAGTGACTTTTCTAAGTAGAGCTAGAACTTGGTTATTCACCCTTAGGTATCTGAATAACTATGATGAGTAAAGTATTCTTCATTTAGTAATTGTAGCATGCTAAAGCAACTTGGGGATCATCATAAGTTGTCAAGGCACAGATACGTGAAGTGGTACTGCTGACATTGCTAGGTTGCCTTTTTATACAGTAAACAGAAGTGTTTTGCTTGCTAAACTCTGGAGTTCAATCTTATTTGTAGCAGCACTTCAACACCCAACATTCTGTAAAAGAACTGGTGTCTCCCACAGTTTATAGAATATTCTCAAATATGTGAGGTCTTCTTAAATGGTGTGTCTTACTACTCTTATGTTTTGCCTAAGTCTTGCAGGTGCTCTTTTGTTATACTTCATTGAGGAACACTGCCTATTCCACTGTTTTAAAAAGAGAGGATCTGTATTGCAGGTTTTGAGACAGTTTATAAGCATTATGTACAGGAAGGAGATTACCTTGTGTGTGTGTCCACTGTAAGGTTCTAAGTATTCCTTAAAACTCTTGACTTTCTGGATGGTCAGACAGGTTACTAAATGATAATCATTGCATCTGAGTCACTGCAGCAGTTCTCAGGCACATTTTGATGGAGTTGTGCCTGCCTTCCCTGCTAAGGAGGCAGTTATGGTGTTGTCCTGTCCAGTGCTGACTGGACACGAGTGTTGAGTGTTTGCAGCTGCTCTTCACGTTGTTATTGTTGAGTAGGCCACAAAAATGAAAGCAATGATTCTAGCAGGGGCATAGCTGTAGCCACAGCATCTGCAATTGAAATGTACATGTCAGTGTCTTGCTGCTAGATTGTGAAAAAAGAAATCCTGAGGAAAATATCCACTGTGTTGCTTTGGGTAGGGTGGGTTTTTTTGGGTTCTTTTATGTAGGGAAGGGAAAGAGCAACAGACAGCAGTGTACTGTTTAGTATGGTATAGTTCTAGCCATTTGGCTTTGGTAGTTTTCTCCTGTGACTTTACCTTGCATTTTCATGGACCTGGCAGCAAATCTAGGTACTGCTGTATCCTTGAAGGGGGTGCAGTTTGACAACAAAGTCCGAGCTGTTCTTGCACCTCACCACTGCCAAAAGGGGCAATGCCCTTTTTATGTGTTCCCTCCCTCATTCTGTCTCTTGCAATGTCTTTGGACACCTGTGGCACTTCGTGAGTCTGCTCACCATCACTAGGGGTGAGAAACATAGCTGCTCCTTTTGGTGGGAGCAAGCTCTTAGACTAGCTCAGCTCTCTTGGGTAATTGCATCCTTAGAGGGTCTGGAAAGAGTCTTTAAATCAGCAGTGTCTCCTTGCCTGAATAGCAGTGATTCTTTCCAAGACACTGGATCTACATGAATAGGCTTAAACCACCTATAGAAAAAGATTTCTCTCTTTATTCCCCAAGGCTTAGCACTGTTCTTTTCCTTCTCTTTGTTGGTTCTATTGCATTTGATTTGGGAATGCAGACAAGGTGCAATTTGAGCTTACAAAGAGTAAAGATCCTCTTTAAAAGCCTGCTTTTGAGTGTCACCGTTGGTTCTACTCTCAGTAATGTGCTGGGGCAAGAGATTTTACTGCACAAAGGAGACAATCCAGGATAAGTGCTTCCAGATTCTCAGTGTAGCCCTCATTTATTGAAGGGCAAACAGCATTACTCAACTGTCACTTGAAGCAAGTCTACCTTCCAGGCTCTTCTGACAAATCAGAAGTTTTTCCAAATAAAAAATAAAACAACTGTGAAGGTTCTTGATGTACTTTGACAAATACCCAGTAGTGTGGGTTTTTTTCTATTCTTTTTCTTGGTGTATGTGTTGTGTTAGACATAGTGATACAAGTAGGTCAAAAGCTCTTCAAATATTTAACTGCAATTGCAAATTATAAGTGTTTTCTCAGCTCATCTCTTAGACAGCACAGAAGTTCTGGCAAAATGTTTCAAAATTCTTATCAGCAGCTGGACATTTTACCAGTAATGGTCCAGAGATTATGATGAGCCCATATGAGGAACTTCAGTGGATACATGTTCTGTCATTAACTACTAAAACTGCAATAACAAAACCCAAAACCAACAAAAATCTGTTTTTGTGAATGTGACTAGTTGTTGAGACCTGTTTTCTTTAAAAACACATTTGCTGAAGGAGCAGCTTAAACCTCGTTCCCAGGTTTCTTAATGACCATGAAAATGCATAGGGAGAAACAGAGTCCTACCTATTACTGCCCAAATTTTTGATGGGAGTAAAAGGTGTTATTGTTGTTCATTAAGCACATAAACTCCTTGTACTAAATATATGTCTGGCTGTTGTTTCACAATTGAAACTGATTGTTTCTTGAGTTATTAAAAAATCAAACCACAACTAAGAGTCCCCCAAATCCTTTTTAAAATAAAATGTTTTTAATAGAAACAGAACAGTCAAAATAAGTTGCTACTCATTAATACTCTGAGTATTAATGCAACATCTGTCTAAGAAGCTGAAAGTTCGATTACAAATGTTTTCTGAGTTAAATCTGTTGCAGAAATGAGTAAGCTGTCTTGGACATAATTTTGCACTTTCTCATTGGAGACCGTGTTGCGTGTGTTCTTGGTTTCCATCCTTCTTTTCAGTTGAACTGAGGTACTTCTGTGTAGATGAGTCTCTAGACTGTTATTGTGTTGGAGGAAGAGTGTATTTAGTTGTTGCATTTTATTTACAGGGTATAAAGAATACTTGTAAAGACTTTGTCTTGTATTTAGTCAAAAAGGAGGCATGTGCTAATTTCATGTGTCACTTATAATTAGGCTTCTGTAATTTTTTAACCCAATGATCTTTCTATGTCTATTTAATTTTAAGATTTTAACATAATAGATTCATTAAGAAATTCAGAGACCTGACTTTGAACAGACCAAGTCTTTTCTTTCCACACAATGAATTAGAGTTGAAATACGTCTGTATTTTTAGATTGTGAGTTGTATGAAGTAGTTTTTGTGAGTCACACTTGTACTTTTGTGATATAGGAAATAGTTTAGTGTGTGCATGGCACTTAGTCTGCTTTATGGAGTTGTTGAAGTACTTCATGAATCTGTGTTCCTCAAATGGACAGTGACAAATCTATTACCACAATATACAGTCAACTCTCTAAGCACTTTTGTTGGCAGATGCATTCCTTGAAAACAAGAACAGGAATTTAATTTCCTTGGAAGAATAGCCTGGAAACTTAAACATTTAATTATTTTAAGAGAACAGGGAGATGGGGTAGTGTTGTGTACCTGTGCTAATGTCTCTGGTCACCGTTCTCAATTTAATATACTAGAATACCCTTGTCTTTATCTCAAATATTAAATAAATTAAGATATTTCTCTTAGAAAGTAATTCCATTGAGAATGTACAAGCACCAGGAAAGTACCATCTCAGCTGTAATGCTATGCTGTCTTTAGGCATTTTTAGGAAGCATTGCATCTGTAGAATTTGGAGAGGGGTGACTTTTTTTTATTGTCAGCATGAACATAGTATAGTGCTTGTCGCTGTCTTGTCACATTTTGGGACAAATAAGTATTCTGTTTTCTATGCTGTCTGCTCTTTCTAAACCACCAGGTTCTCTTTTCCTAACTCTGCTCTTAATTTTATAAATTTAGTAACAGTCCAATGTTAACTCTTCTGCTATTCTAATGCTTGTCATGCCCCTTTTAAAGGAGTGGAGAAAACAGTCTTTCCAAAGTTAATTTGTTAAAGAGTGTGTAAATTTTGATGGTATCTTTTATTTTATTTGTAAATATTTCAGTAGTATTAAATTCCTCTGCTGTGGTGTGTGAAATGCAACGTGAACCTGACAAAGTCGTGCTGTGCAAAGTGATCTGCGAAATGCATTGGCAGCACTCAGCATCTGTTTAAATAATAGGCTTGTGGGAAGAATGGGTTAACACCACATAAATGTTTTCAGTTGCTGCACATCTTGGATTTACTGATATTCTGTCAGAATTTTAGGATCTCTGGTTTTCTGATTATTGGAAGTGTGTCAGAGTTACTGGGATGTCTGTGTCTAGAAAGAGTACAATGGAGTAAAAGGTTACTTTTTCTGAGGAAAAACAAACCTGAAGAGCTTCTGTGTTCTAAAATCTGCTTTAGTGAATTCAAGACCTCTATTATAATAAGTGTGAACTCAAAAACTGCTCCTTAATTTGGTATCTAGATTGTGTCTATTGAAATAATTTTCTGTGGATGTATGCAGAGTACAGAATTCTTGATCTTGTCTTGAAACTGACTCAGCTATAAGGTGTCCTGGGGCTTGTAGGGTTGAGAGATGTTTGAGTACAGCTTGTGGAATTTTCTGCTTCTGTAAAGCATTGCTGAGGTTTTAAGATGTAGAGGAGAGGGGATGTTCCTATGTTTTATGTATAAAAGCATCTGTACCACACACTACTGCATGATTTACACTTTCTGGGGCCAAAGCCACTTGTGCAAATCAGAGTAAAAGCAACAGACCACAATCTCCTAAATTCAAATATGGTTTTGGTGGTCTTACCTGCCCTAATTTTGTGCAGATTTTGCTTGTTGAAGGCATTAAATTTTAAAGGAGCAAGTTGACTTTGGCTGGATTTCCTTTTGCTTAGTTTGCAAAAGGTGGAGGTCGGGGCAGTGGTTGTTCTGCCAGCAGAACTTGCATGTAGCTTACAGCATTGGCTGCAATTCGGTCTGTGTTATTATTAGTGCTGGTAACCAGCCTGATGCCATGTATCCTAATGATATCTTTTGAAGTAATTTTTGATATAAAAATGCAATAGTGTAGGGGGAAAATCCCTTAAAGCTAGGCTTTTCTTTCCTTGTCCCTTCGCATTCCCCTACCGTCAGTTGGACTGATTCCTGTGTTCCCTTTGGGGAATTAAAAAGTAATTTCTAATAGGAATATTGAAGCTGTTTTGAATTCTAATTGCAGATTTTTAATTAGTTTCACAGTTTTGACCATTTCTTTAGCAAACTGTCTGTGTTTTGAGACTCACAGATCTGAGTCCTGATTTCTTGGATTGCCTAAGAAAATGAGAAGCATGTGTGATGGGAATGTGCAGCAGAGTTGCTTTTCTCAGTGTAAAGAAATGATCATTAAGACACTTCCTGCTGCCAAGATGAAGCAATAAAGACTTGATCAGAAAAAAGTTTGGGGAAGCAAATTCTGTCTCTCCCTCTTCTGGATGTCTTGGGGGTAACATATTGCAGTTTCTAAGTGAAAGAGGAGGAAGTTTAGTTGAGGAGTGTGATTGTGGCATTTTCAGTTGTCCCACTGCTTTGTCTAGCAAAGGTGCTGAAGTGTGAGAGTAGACCTCAGTTGGTTTGCTTCAGGTTTGAATGCTTAAGTGGCAGATCTTGGTAATCTCAGATTTTTTCTATCTCTTCTGAAGTTTTAATTTGTCCTTTTAAATACTAATAATTTTTAAAGCTTCATATAGTTTTGAAGAAACCTGTTGTTCCCTCTAGGGCTTGGGTTGGAGCTTTAGGTGTGTACAACATCTCTGCTGTGACTACAGGAGTTTGAAACGCAGGAGATTCAGTCCTTGGCATAGATACTCTTTTTTTAATGTGTGTTTCATTCTACACGTATTAAGTAAGCCTCCAAAGAACATATCCTTGCTATTTCTTATGCAAGGAAAAATTCTTTCAACCTTTACGATGTGGATCACTAGGATGTACTTTATCTGTGATACCTCCTTTGCAAAGCAGTTTGAAAGTGCACCCCCATTCATGATACTCCTCTGCACCTGTGCTTGTCACCTGTCCCTTTTTTGATACAAATTTCTCTGCATTTTTTACTGAGTGCAAATAGTTTGAATTATTTCTTTCTTTTGTCATACAAATATAAGCAGCTTTCATTGTTCTCACTTTCCACTACTATGGTGACTCTAGGTTTGTAAAGCAACCAAGTCTTCTGGTGCTTATGCATTTAAAGTTTGTTGCTTCAGCCATTTGCATAGGGCAGTTTGCAGGTGTTAGTTACTGCAGGTTTGCATGGAAACTTTGCAATACATTTAATTTTTACAAATAAAAGCACCAGCGGTTGTCTTAAAACACTGCAAAAACTTTGCATCCGTTGAACCAAAGCAAATTTTGAAATTGGAAACATGAGTTGCTAGATTAGCAATAATGATACTTATAAATTGCAAACAGACTGTAAGGGATCTCTTAACTTCTAATATCATGCATTTCTACTCTACATAGTTATAGTGAAATGGAGAATACTCATTAATTTTTTTATTTTCAAGTTGCAATCTAAATGAACTGCTTCTGTGTTTTCCAGATTACATTTTGTAAGATGAAGAACAGAAAGCAATGTATTCAAGATAGTGAGGATCAAACGCATGAAGGCATGGAAGGTAAAGTTTGTGTGTGTGAAAATACTGAAGCATATTATTCAGGTCCAAGCTGTGGAGGTCTGATTTTTTTCATTTGTTCTCTCAATTAGTATGCAGCTTGTTTTGAAAGAAGTTGTGTAAACATAACCTCTATCTCATAACATTTGACTTTGGCCAGTGAGGTCCCCAAATAATTTCCTGTCTCTTCTCTTGTTTTCACTTGTTAACTTCTAGTAGCAAAACAAAAATGTTGATAGCAATTGCTATTCAGAGAAAATTATTAATTCAGAGTAAAATTTCTTGAAGAAGAGTTCATACATTTTTGTATTCTGAAAACACTTTCTAACTCTAACAAAATTGGGAGTACTCTTTATTTAATGTACATCATTAGGTAAATATTTGAAGATACTCAGATTAAGATAATTCTAAGAAAAACTAAAGTAAAGGTAGATCATGTGTATAGAAGATAATGAATATACAATGTGATGGTGTAATTTGTGTCATGGAGGGAGTGCAAATACAGAAGGAGAAAGGAGAGTAATGTCTAAATGACTACATAACCAATAGGAAACACTGATGCCTGCTTTATTGAAATATCCCTGTAATTAACTTCCCTTTGTTTTAATGGCAAATACTAGTACAATAGTCTATGAAATAAGTTGCATAGCTTTTTTCACCTGAAACACAATTTTCTGTAGTTACAAGTAAGTTGAATTCAAGTTTTCAGGTCTAATGCAGCCAAGAAGCTGGCCAGAGAAGCACTTGAAAATGTATCTTCGTACTTCTTTCTTATTCAAATCTAGAAGGACTTTGTTTCAAAAACTGTCAAAACTTCTAAGTTTCAGTGTTAATAATACCAGGTGAAGAAAACGAGGAAAGCTGTTCCTGTTCTACTTTATTGTATGATGGCAACACGTGCCCCATCTGTCTGAACTGCCTTCTAGAACAAGAGATTGCGTTTCCTGAGAGCTGCAGTCATATCTTCTGCATGACTTGTATTCTTAAATGGGCTGAGGTAAGACTGAGCACCAAGGTGTGTATTTATTTTTCAGTGAAATCTATTACATCTAATACCTACAGATATTTTTAAAGAAAGTTACAGATTTTGGCTTCGCACGGAAGTGTTCAATGACCAATTTGTAAATAGATTTTGGAAAACTTTCTTCTTAATGTGATAAAGTATTTTGTGTTTTCTTTCACTAGACAATCTTACTCTAGTAACTTAATGGTTACTAGAGATTAGGGATAAGTAAACAGATTGGTGTTGGAAGATCAGACAGTATTACGTACATGCTATAATATTGCATTTTTATTAGCTTAATCTTACTTTGTGATAGCCCTTAGGCTGTTTGTCATAGTGTCAGCTCAGGGCTGGTACCAATATGTATTCATGTTAGTCTACAAAATGAGTGATACAACCTTCGTTTTCTAACTGTAAAGAGAATTCAGCTAAGAGCTTTACTGCTGGTCTGAGAAAAAATACATTTTAATGATGGCTGTTGTTTGTTTTATGTCGATAACTTTGTAGATAGTTCTGGGACCTTAAAGTAAAATGACTTGTTGAACAAATCCTTGGCGACCTTGTCCTATTTAGCCCCTTTTCCCTCACCTATGTCATGCAATCATTGCATTAAGTCTGTGTCTATACCTTTCCTGTAACTTTCAATTATCAGTATAAACCACCAAATTAATATTGCTTTGTACTGGGATGAGTGGGGGTTGCTGCCTTTTGTCCCGCTTCTGTGCACTTGAATTAGTTTCTCATTTTAGTGAGACCACTGTTTGATTTCTTTGCATTATCATTCTTTTGAAGTAAATGATGATTTTGGTTGCAGTATTCCCTTTAGAAGGTTGTTATCACTTGTAAGTATGTATATATGTAATATGCTTATTCTTGCCATATTTTTAACTTAATTTTTGTGCTTTTTATTACTGAAGGCCAATGGTAACACAATTTTCTGAAGAATTTGTATGAAATTCAGAGCATTAAAGAAAGTTTATTACATGAAAGTTGGTTTAGATTTACAAACCAGATAATAAACAAAGTTTCCTGTTGCCAGATTTTCTGTTTCGCATTTGATTCATTGGAGCAATTTTATTTGTAAGGAAGAGGAAATTCTCACCTGCAATTTTACCCTGAGTGACTTAGCTGGTTGCTATAATGACAGCTGAAAAGCATTAAAGTGACATTCACAGGGAAGCAGTACAGTATATTTATTGGCTTGCTGCTGGATTTGAGTTTGTTCACATTGTCTAACAGATGCTTTTAAGCCCAATGAGGAAGAGAAATTTTCTTGTTCTAAAGGGGCAGATGAATGATATGACATTTTTCTTGTCACGTCAATTTTATTTTTTGTGGTCTGAAGTGCTGTTCAAATAGAATAAAAGGAACTTCTCTTAAGAGTTGACAGGTAAAGTAGATGCAATTCCATAAAAAAAGATGTTGGGGGTGTTTCTAAAGCTACATAAGGCTGCTGCTGCTGCTTTTCATTAGTGACATCAGATAGGTAAAACCAGCCAGACTTCCTTTCCTGGAAAGGCCTGTTGAGTTGATGGAACTCCACTGCCTAATCTAGTAGTTTTAATTAAAAGTAAAGTGGCAAAAGAAGTGTTGAAAAGTGGGTGACGGTTCAGAGGCTTCAGCTGTGAGAAGCAGACGTTTTATAGATTGGAATGATAGAAACATATTATAAGCATGTCAGCATTTAAAACATGCTGATGCCATGTGCTTTTTGCCTGTTACTAATATTTAGTAACTGAATGTGTTCTTTTTTGAAAAGTGTTGCATAAGGGTTAGCTTTCTTTGGTTCTTGGTTGATCATAACCATAATTTAAGTCATTCTGAGTAATGAAGATGTAAAAAAGATATAAAAATTAGCTGCTGTTAAAAAAATATACTGCCTAATTCTGGCTAAAGATTGAGTATTTTTTTGGAGTATTAACAAATTGTTTTTAGAAATGGTGTTTACCTCTTTAAGTGCTGGAGAAAAACAAAATTGAGGATAAAATTATTGAATGAAATCTTAAAAAAAAAGAAGACTAGACTAATATTCACATTATTTGACTTGTTCTTTTGTGTATCTTCAGTTGTGTTCCATACACTTAGAGGCTTTGTCAGCAGTCTATCTTCAAGCTGGATATTTCCTTTGTTTTTCTGTGTTGCATCTGGACTTCAAAATATAACAGGAGAAACGACTTCTTTAAACTGTTGTTTTCAAATTGTATGTAATCATTGCTCTCCTTAGAGTTTATGGCTAACTGTGTAGACTCCAATCAAAACCAAGGTAGTTTAGGCAGAGGGTGAGAGTTTTAGTGTTCTTCTTCCTCTTCAATCTATAGGCGATTTTCAACATTGCAGCTTCAGTCAAGTGTCATGTACCAGCAGGTCTTCTGTCTGAGAGCAGCAGCCATAACACTTTGAACATCTTGCTTTTTAAGAAGTGAGAGAGAGAATATAGATTTTAAAAAAGCACTTAAAAGCAATATATAAAAATTGCCTTTAATCCAAAGGCTAAAGAGGGCTAGGAAACTTGCCATGGAACAGGTCTAATACATTAGATCCTGTTGGCTAAATCTGAACATTTAGTTTCAGAATTAAGTAGCTTTACAGTTGAGTCAGTGCTGTATTTTCTTTCCCTTTGAATAAAGGTGTCTTAACTCCTAAAAGAAAATTAAGGGGCAGACCAAGAATCCCCACAAGGGTTAATCTTCAGAGTAACTTTCTAATATGTCCCTTGAATTGTTCTGCTCTCTTTGGCTGTATTAATTGTGGCATTTGAGAGCATTGCTATGCACAAAATTCTGTTGCTTGTGCTGTTAAACTCTTCTGTACTATTATATTGTCAACTTGTATGCCTTTGGCCACACTAATCAGTGCTCTCCCAGTCATTGCTGGGCAGCACTGGGCTGGCAGACTGCTGGGGGCTGTTTTCAGCAGGCACATGAAGATTAACATAAATGTCTGTCATCCTGTGCCAGCTGTCAACCACTTCTGTAAACCAACATGGTGTAATTTACTAATGAAGACTTTCAAGCTTGAGGCTTTGTATTTCAGTGAGTCTGTGCTGGAAGATCATAAAAAGTAAAAGGTGCTAAATCTGGAGCTGAGGTTACTGGACATACCCTTCAGTGGGAATGTTGGAAGGACAGTGTAAATGAAGGGTTGCTTTCAGTATAAAGAACGTCTATGTGATAACATTATTCTGGCCACATTAAAAAAAAAAGGGGCAAGGTGTAACCAACAACAAAAATCCCCTGTCCAGAGTTTTCGAGCACCATCAGTGATGTTGTGTTACACCAAAGGAAGCAATTACGTTAGTGTGTTTCTGTTGTCTGTAATACTATTAGTATATTAAAACTAGTTGGGTAAAAATGAATTTTTAAACCTTTTTTTCTGATAAACTTGTGTTTTGTATTTTCATTGGTAAGCACATGTTTTAGTTTATAATAATTGGTTCTGAAAGCATTTAAGTAAAACTGATGCAAAGAAAAAGTTAACTAGGTTTCTGTGGCAAACATGCACAAAGTTAACACCACCTCAGCTAAGAAACTGCTTTAGCAGCAGTAGTATCTTGCCTGTATGCATTAGAGAAAAATCTCTACCTTTTTTTTCTATTCAAAGAAAACAATCTTGGCAACAATAAATATTTACTTCACTGTAGGCTTTTAAACTTCCTTTCTGTTCTTCAGAGTACTAGTAAATGTACCAGAGATTTCTATCTCTGTCCTTCTATTAATTCCTCTTATGAGCCATCATGAGAGAAGAGTGTTAAAAGATTCAGTGTGTTGTCTGCATTATGACAATGTTTGTGTAACAGACATTGATTTCAGTGACCCTCACCTACCAAGGTTATTTATCTCATAAATAAGATAATGGTCCTGGTTTCCCTCATTAATTTTTCCTCATCTGGAGAATTTGAAAGTGGAGTATGTATAGTCGTAAATTCTCCAAAGCATTGGGGCACATTCATGTAGGGCCCTGTACAGGATCTGTGGCTGACTAAATAAAACTAAGCAGTTGGCACGAAGAGCTGTCTTGCATTATGTTTCTAGTGGATGTTCTTAGGTGTTTTTGTTCATAGCTTTTGATGTTCAGTTCTTAGAGTAGTCGTTGCCTTTGTGCTCATTCAAGGTTTGGATCATTGAGTATGTGGAGTATGCTACTGCACATGTATATTGTTCTGAGGGTAAGGAGAGTTACCTGTATGATAACTGGGATTCTTAATGTGTATTCTTTCTGATTTGGATTCCTTTCTAAAAGATATAGGAACAAATCAGCTTATGTGGCAACGATCTTTGCAGTGATCTGCAGTACAGAGCACTGTGGGCAAGATGAAGATGACACTAATGAACCAAACATAGATTGTGTTCAAAGAAACACAACCTAAAACCCCAAAAATAATAGTGGGAAAAACCTTATTGTTCAAGTGTACCCAAAGTGATCTATACATAGACAGTTCATCTGATAACTGATGTTCAGAAAAACTGTATTAATCAAATTGTTTCAGAAAGTGTAGATTTTAGATACCTTTTTGCAAATTACATGTTTGCTTTGTAGTATACAGTTGTTCTTGGCTATTTCTCTGCTTAAGCAGGGGGGTTGGGCAAGATGACCTTAAGAGGTCTCTTCCATCATCAACCACTTTGTGATTTTGCAAGTACATTCATGTAGCAACTTATGAATGTTAATGCTGTTTAAGTGAAGTGCAAAAGTCTGAGTGGTTTTTGTTTTACTCCGGTTGTTCCAATAATGTCTATACAATGGAACTTAATTTGTCAACACTTTATGGCAATTCTGTATTGGAATTTAAGAGCTAGCCTACTGTGTCATGTAGGTAGAGAGAAGAGAGCTGTTTAGATTTGTAACTAAGTAGTCTGCTGATTCAATGTTAAAACTCTAATTTCTCTTCTTTTGCACTCTGTATTGTTACTATCCATCAGTGATTTTTTCCCCCCCAAAAATACTCTTGTCAGAAATAGTGCTTTCCTAAAGCATAACTATAAAACCATTAAATGTACTTGCTTTTTAAAAGTAGACTGAAAAAAAAAAAAGTAATCGTAAGTTTTTATATGCTTCTAGAAAACAGTGCATTTTCTGATGTCTGCCTACTTTCATCAAAATATGGAGAGGGTTTTTCTCACTACATGTGGTGTAATGGTCTCCCTATTCACTGAAGCTGGAGGTGGAATTGTGGGCTTTTTACTGCACTGTTATTACAAGATGAAGTAAAATATATGGACACTACTTTAACTCAGGTTTAAGCCTGAATTTAATTATGAGAATCTGGTATTATTTGTGTTTAATGGGTTATCTAAGAGTGTAGGATCATGTTTCTTTTTGCATCATCTTTTCAATACAAAATTTGGAGAACAGACTTTATTATGAGCTACTTGAAGAAAAAAAAAATTGGGGGAGGGCTTTACTGCAGCAACTTGAATTCTGTACTTGCATCTTGTTACTACTTGTTATGAAATCTCATAACATGGAACTTGATGAGATGCGGATATCTGTCAAAGTTATTTTATCAGCCAGATATGTTTTGGGGTTAGCTTGCACCTATTTATATAGCTTTCTGAAAATTCCTAGCTGGAATATAGTAACTGCTTCAGCCTTTTGCCTACCTCACTTTGTTCAAAAGCTGTTTGAAGTGATGCAGTTAAAGTAGGGGACAATTGCTCCTTGAGTTTAGAGATCAGAGTTTTGTGTCACTCTAGCAGTTACAGGAATATAGAAATTAAGTTATGCCTGTGGAGCTAAAGTAAGATTTTTCTAGAGAGTCATAAAAACTAAATAAAATACAATAAATTTTCTTTTTTTTGAAATTTGAAAACCAAACACATTGCTCCTGAATAACTTTTCAGGGCTTGCAGATTTTTGTGAATGCTTACGTATTTTATGAAGTGAATTCTTCAGATATCACAGGATGAATGAAAGAATGAATCACTGTGGAGTTATCAGATTTAACATGAAAACTCTCAATAGTTTCACGTGGTGAATAAAACAATCAAAGACATTTTAAAGTGTGCTGAGCTACTAGTCTGTGTTTTTCCAAGGAAAGAACTGTTGGGAAGCAAAGCAGGTCACTAATACCAGAAGTGAGGTTCTAATGTTATTGATGATTACAATAAATACTGCATGTTCTGATTTTTAAAGCTATGCTAAAAGAAGATATTGTATGAATCTGTGGTTCTTCTAAGGTTGTGACATATTTCACATACCTTCTCCCTTGTGTACAATAAAAGTGGTAGCTGCTCCTCAGACTTGTTCCATCTCGGCATCTTCTTTCTTGTTTTAAATGTTTTTCAACAAAAAGTACGGTGTATGTTCACTATTACTTACAAGGCTCCCTGAACAGAAACCTCAGAGGTGTGGGATTACTAACCTGCCTTTGATGAAAGAGGACTCAACACCTTTGCTACTGAACCATGTTCTCAAAAAAGATGAGAGATGAGTTAAAGGCCATCACTCGTCATAATTGCTTCTTGTAGTGAATGTTGACTTTTTTTTTTACTTTTTTTAACTTTAGTCCTTTGTGTAACACAAAAAACTTGTCTTGCTGTTGGGAAAGGGGACAGGGGAAGTTTGGGGGTTTTTCTTCCATTTTAAAGGTTTGTTTTATTTGTTAGCAGACAGGTGAGAGCTGATGCATGTTTAGACAGAAGTAACCTCTAGTTTCCCCTGGGGTACCAAGCAATTGTACTTCACCTGGGGCTGGGGGTGTACATGCAAATGTCCTGAGTTTACTAGAATTTCTCTTGTGATAATGTTGTCAGCTTACAGAAAATGCTAAGGCTACGAAAAGCAACTGAGTAGGAGTGGAAAGAGCATCTGCTGTTTCTGAACATATCTGAACCTAATGGTAGTTTTTGACTCTTCCAGTATGTTTTCCTCCCTCTCTACTACTGTGTATAATTGTATTAAGTTGTTAAACATTTGTCCAGAAGAACTGAATATTGAACATCTTTCTAGTGGAGCAAAAACACTTGTTATTTGGATTGCTGCTAGTAACACTTAGTATTCTATGATACTTTATTACAATGAGTTAATGTAACTTACAGTGACTTAAACTTGGGAAGATAACTTGACATTCATGTGTAAATTTAATGTAGGAAGGGACTGTACTGGATAAACATTTCAGCTAAGGTAGATCGTGAAACAAGAATAAAAATGGCTAAGAAAAATAACTTCATCCTACCTTTTACAATCTGGTATATCTAAGAATGAAACTATGTACCTTGAAGTTTGCAGTGGATTCAGAAGCTAGAGTGCATTACATGCTGTCAAATATCCTGATGGAACATTGCACTACTGTGCTACTGTGGGTTAGCTTACCTTGACTGCAGGACAAAAACTGTCTTCATGATCTGAGTCCTTAGGGAGCTGGCTTAATTACCCAATATGCATTTCTTATCTGGGGCCATGACACTGCAGAGAACAATGGTATCCCCCAAAAGAGGAAGTTTTTAGTTAGGATAAAATACCAGAGCATCAAAGGGTAGGTAATGGCTTTAACTTACATTCTTGTTCAACAGCTTGTTCCTGAAACTACCCCTGGGGTTTTTTTTTTTGTTAGTTGTTGGGTTTGGTTTGTTTTTGTTTTTTTTTTTTTAAATCAGTCTAATTTGGTTTTATCTACTTCAATTGAAATCAGAAGCTCAGAAACTTCCTGAATACTCAGTGTTTGGGGGTTGGTAGGTAAAAAAGAAGTTAAGTACTCTTTGAAATTGAGAAAAGAACAGAATTAACTGGAAAATTAGAAGCCCCAATGAAAAGACAAGAATGAAGTTCACAACTGAATTTTGGGGCAGAGTTCATATGCAGGTTTTTCATAGCTGCTTATGTAGTTCTAGTACTGCATCTTGCTTGCTACAGATCTGTAGCTCTCTGAAGTGCAGAAATTACATGCCTCTTCAGGGCATGCAATTCATATACTGGGTCTTGTTCAGTGAGTGAATTAGGGCTGGAGGCTGGGTGTGTGTTTTGGTTTTTTATTTTGTTTTACAAATGTTGAACTGAGCCTTGGAAGGCCAATGGAATTAAGGTGTGTGTGGAGGATGTAATAATGACAAAACCCCCAAACCAAACAAAGAACCATGCCCCCACAGCAAACACGTCTGGAATTAAAAGGAATAAAGAGTTCTCTCACAGCAAAAGTTAATATCCAGTGTGGATTTTTCTTAAAGCTGATTCATTTCATGATCCACTTGGGTGGAGCTTCAGTTGAAGTTCCCGTTTCCACAGTGAATAACGCGTTATTTTTCTCTGTGTTTGTGTTTTATCTGATGTAGTGCAGCCTCAATAAGATGGCATTTAGGTGATCAGGGAAAACCAATAAATTGCTATTCCCATCAAACAGTAGGGTAAAATAGCCTTCAGTTTCCTTTTCTTGAAAATTGATTTGTAAAACTTTAGATGTGTTACATGCAGAAATCTGTTGTCTCTGCTGACTACAATAGAAGAGATGTGGTATAGTCAAATAGATTAGCAAGGTGAGGAAGGTGTTGCCCTGTTTACTTTTTGGCCATACCAGTTTTATGTTTTGGGGGCTACACAGCCCAACACACTTTCTGTCGAAAATGAAATTAAGAAATTGTATGTTAGAACAATACGAAATGTAGAGGACATTTGCATATTGTCATGCTTTTAGTGTTTTATCAACATTAATCTTACATTGAAGCCAAAGCAGTGTACCAGCTACTACGAAAAGATTAACTCTATTCCAGCCAAAATCAAGACATATATTGGTATAAAATCAATTGCCTAAAAGGGATTAAAAAAAGAGAAAATATAGGCAACTTGATGAAAAATGCTTTAAATGCTTTTCCTTTTTTAAACACAACTTCTGAGTTACATTCTTGTTTCCTTTAGATTTTTCCTGAAAGAGCAATCTGCTTATATGAAACAAAATACTGAGTGTATGGATAATGTGTCCAAGTGCATTCTTACTGTGAACAAGTTGGGGTTTTGTGTGCTTCTGTAAGCTACTATAACAGCGAATAAAGTATAGAAAATTAGGGCTTCTCTTAGCTCTTTACCATGTTTGTAATAAGAAAAATAATTTTTCAGACACAGGCTTCATGTCCTATTGATCGCAGACCATTTCAAGCAGTGTGCAGGCTGGATGCATTAGATAAGCAGATAAAGGTACGTTCCAGACTTATTTTCTTAAATAACTTCAGTTGTAGGAACATCTAAGTTATGCTGCAACCTTCTATTCATGTCTGTTGTGTTAAATAAGCTTTCCTAACAAAGTAATTACTGCTTTAATGTTTCTGTTACATATTTGAAGCTAGGAATTATTCTTAATTATTTTTGTAAAGCAAGTATTTACCATGGTAATAATAACCATAAAACTTCTGTTCCTACTTTCTAGTATCTTTGAGCTTTCATGATATATCCAAGAACAGAAGTATAGTAACTGGTCTCAAAGTGTTTTTTAAACTAGGTTTTCCAAACAACTGCTATACCAATTATCATGCAATATTGCCTTTTTTTTTTAGCTGAGGTGAATCATCTTTGTTCACAGCCTACAATTCCCAGGCAAAAATACATGAAGGCAAGAGGAATCAATTAATGTTAAGCATTGTTCAACCCAAATCTCTGAATTTTTTTCAGCTTTCAATTCTTCAGAAAAATTCTGATATGGAGAGTAGTTTATCAAGTAGGAAAAAAACTCTTCTGATAGATGATCTTAAAAATGTATATAGAAAGATGTTGATGATTCTGTGTGAGATTTGGAAATTTTGTGATCAAATTATGCTTATAAATAGTTCATAAGCTGCTGGTTTTTCACTTTGTGACATTTAGAAAACAGGCTTCCACTACTCATTTCTTGTACTTCTTGAGGCCCAGGCAGTCACTTGTGAAGGAGCCATGCTGGCAACCACAGATACTTCCTTCTCATAGAAAACTGTGCTTGTGTATTTTGTCGTCTTTATTTCTGGAGAATCAAGGAAGCAGTTGAAACAGTATAAACTGAAATTTACATTTGGTAGAGTGTAAAGGCTGTATCAAAACACAGTTTGAAAGGTTGTCTGTTCATAGAACTGCAGTGTAAACCGGTGGGCAGAGAACAATGTCCCACTCTGAAAAAGAGCCACTGGAGCAGTAGGGATAGAGGGAATGTGTACCAAGATACGCAGACACAGTGGTCAGCATCATCACTGGTGCTATCAGGAGACTGGCAGCTTTCTCTTTGTGATATTCAGAATTAGAATGCTAATCCGTTAACGGGTTGCATAAAAAGCCAAGTTTAGGCATGAGGAAATACAAAATTTCTACTACAAACAATTCTAGTGTAGTCATTGAAGCAACTTCATAGGGTGAAACAATAGTTGTATTGCTCTCAGTGTTTTTGAGATGTGGAAAAAACTCAGTGTTGTATAAAATACATAAGTTATTTTACTCTAGAGCAAAATTAGGTGTATTTTAGTTATGAGAAAGTGTGTTGAGTGGTAGTTCAGCATTTTCCCTAGGTGAACCTTGTGTATTCTGAACAACCAGCTTAGTTTTAAAAAACTTAGCTTATAGATTCTTAATGGAAACTAGTGTGTAGCTCTGAGACACTTGCGATGGCAGTCTCAATGATCAGGGCTTTTTTGGTCTTGTGAACTTAGTATGCATCTCAGGCATTGTCAATAACAAACTAAGGTATAGGTTTTTTCTATTTTATGAAAAATGAATGAAAAAAAAAATCTACGAACTGTGAAGTCAAAGAAGTAAGATTTGAAATGTTTTCTAGTCCTTCTGTTTGAGCTTAATTTCTGTATAGACCTTAAGAGACTTCGCATGAATTTAAAGTCCATGTGTCATGAGATTCTAGATTGGATTGACTCTATTTTACAATACAGGTTCAGGTTAAGAAACAGCTAAGGAGGAAGGAGGAAGAGGAAAACTGTGCCTGCAATAACAAAACTTACAGCCATGCAAAGATGAGAAGTTTTGTGAGGTTGGTTCTCCATGTAATTTCAAGCATTTGAATTGGAATATTCAAAATGTATAAAATGAACTTGTTTAACATGTACAGCCCGGAATTTTTGTAAAATTATTTTTATTATTTTAAAATAACTTATTTTTCCCCAGTGGTAGTTTAATTTTACTTTTATCATTGCTGTAATTCCCACTTGAATAGTTAAAATAGCAAGGAAGAAGTAGAGGGCAATGTATTTCTTGCATTGAGCTCTGTCAAAGTTGCAATTTTCAAGCAATTCTGACAAATTTTATATTAATTTGAAGTACGGCTAGATCAAATTTTAACAATATTTTTCTTTGTTTCTCTAAACAAACATCCACTTTCCTTGCATGTTATCATAAGCACTGGTGATGTTCCTCTTCTATAAAACATAGTTGTAGTCAAGACA
Source organism: Corvus hawaiiensis (assembly GCF_020740725.1). NCBI lineage: Eukaryota > Metazoa > Chordata > Aves > Passeriformes > Corvidae > Corvus > Corvus hawaiiensis. The sequence goes on from NC_063216.1 coordinate 49,284,555, forward strand.
TGATTTTTTTTCTAGTAAGCTCGAGAGGGAACACTTCTGTTGTTATATGGAATTTACATTTCTGTTTTGATAAACTTTATCTTGTAACATTTGCTGCATTGTATAAGGGGAAGCTCAGGATTACAGAGATGAATTTTGCCAAATAGTGCATCTCTAAAGTCAGTGTTTAATGGAATGTTTAAAAAAAAAGACAGTTCTTGAGGTTTAATATGAAGCAGACTTCACTACAGAAACGATAACTGGAGATAATTTACCTTTTTTGACTCATAAGAAAATAAAATTCACCATTCTGAATTAACAGTGACCAATATTCTTAAAAGGAAGCAGGTTATAACGTCTTTCACATGTTGCCACGAAATCAAACAATTGAGCATTCTGACTTAATACAGGATATGAACTTCTGTGTAAACTGGTTTTCTTTTTTTTTATCTAAGCTTTTTGAAGCACTGTGGCTTTTGATATATGGAAGGTGATATTCATGATGCAAATTCAGGTTTTAATAGCAGTTAGAACTTGGTTTATGCACGCAAAATAAAAATACCTTAAATAGGAGCAGAGTTTGTTTGGAATGTGCCTAGAAACTGCTTTTTTAATGTCTTTTTTTGATCTTGCAGAAGGGCTGTATGTCCAGACAGAGGGCCAGTAACAGTAAAATTAAGCAGAATTGTGAAGAAAAAATACAGTAAGTTGGTATTTGTCCTCGATTTGCCAGAATTGCTGTTTTATTAAGGAACTCTAGAATATCTTTTCTTGATGAGCCAATTTAATTTTTTTAAATTGCTTACATTTGTATATAAAACCAAAATTCCAAGTAGTAGAAGTGGAACTTCTAGAACAGAATTACAGTATGTGAAACTCCTGTTTTTATATTACTGGAAAACTGCCTCTTCAGTTTCAGTCACAAGTCAAATGGATGTGGTTTCAGCCTCAAGTAATTTTCTGCATCAGGCAGCTGGAGAACAGCTAATGACTAGCTTTTATTCACAGAAGTGTTTTAGTGAGAGTTCAGATACAAGCAACTCTTAGCTGTATTTTGTAGTTGCTATTCTGAGGGGCTTATTCAATAGAAATTGTTTGATAAGTCTGTTCATAACTTAGGAAATGAAGCAAATACCTGAAGAGGTAAAAACTGCTTCGTATCTAGAAAGCTATTGTGAAGGTGCATGCATTTTCATTTTACTCAGTTTGTATGTAAGCATTGCAAATGCATTCAAGACAGACGTTTTGTTAACCTCTCATTGCATTAATGATTTTGATGAACAGTCAAGAACTAATATGCTAAAGTTAAGATCTAAGTTTTGTTTCTTGTTCCACAGGTAATATTTTGTATGACAAACAAAACAAGAAAGCTTTGTCTGTGAAGAGAAACAAGGTTGGTTCTGATAATGAAACATTTGTAAATGCTTTTATTAGAGCATTTTGAAGGCTACCTTCCTGGTTATTTTCAAGGTTAACTTCTATTTGCTAATTTTAGTATGATTCAAACTTTTTTACTTGGTCTCTTTATGTCTTGAAGTAATTAGAATATAGGGCTAGGTTATAGGAGTGTCTTTCTCAGATTAAATTTAGTTTTGTGGTGGTAAATATTTTCATTTAGATTAGGATATTACACTATAAGATACTGAACCCTGTTTTCATCTATCTTCACCAAAGGAAGATGATTTCATCTACAAGCTGTTAGCCAAGCACCACTGTATGAAGATTTTCATTATTTTCAATAAAATACATAGATGTAATCAACCAAGTAATTTATGTGAATCTGCCATAGACATTATGGTTTGCATCAAGTTGGGGGTTTTTTTTAATGTGAGATTACTGTCAAGAATGTTTCTGTTTCCAGGTTTCTTGTTCATAAATCTTAGGCTATAAACACAGGATCACCCGATGCCAGATTTATAAGGAGCTGTAAAGGCTCTCTTGTTTGGTTTCTACCATCCCTCCTTTCAAAAATACTTTGTGTCTCTGGGACAGTTTTTGTTCAGTGCTTTCTTACTCATAGTTGTACCTGTAAATGAATGTGAATGAAAAAGTTTTAGGCCATAAATTTAATTCTGAAGTGTGAATGCCATCATTTGCCATCATTCTGTCTTACCTGAAATTTCAATATTTGGAGGAAAAGCTCTGTTCAAGTCCCTGTTTTGGCTACTGCTTTGCTTCACGTAGTGGGGGGTATATCCTGTGTATTTTCAATAGGTGATGGCCTGAGTTGTCACTTCAATTTGGTGCTCATTACACCATAGCTGTCAGGGACATTGTTAGCTCCAGTTTGCCCCTTCTAAATCAGGTATTTGGAAATTTTGGTTCTGTTACCCTGTAAACTTAAAGGTACCTTTCACTGAATTGAAGGGGTTTTGAACTGGAAAGATAGGGCTTAATGGTAGATCAGCCACTAATGTGACTTCATGTTGGGGAATGCTTTCATTTTTAGTTTCAGTGATTTGTGGTGAAGTGATTAATAGCATTAATGTCTCAAATAGTACTGTTGCAAAAAAAAAGTGCATAAACAAAAGTAGAACCATTAAAAACCTTCAGGAGGAAGTACAGGGCTCAATTATCCTAGAGATGTTCAAAATTTAAAAGAATTTAAAAGAAAGCCCTGATGTACTAACAACCACTTCATAAGGACATTTGTGGAACATCTGGATAGCTTTTTTAATTGGAGGGAGAAAGGTTAATGTTCGAAATTTATATTATTCTTAAAATAAAACTTAAACCCAGCAGTTTTTTAGGCAAAACCTAAAATTTGCGTACTGATGAAATAGGGCATGTTCCCACCAAAAGTAGCTCTCTGTGCCAAGGTTTGATGGAGCACATGGATAATGACTGCATACTGAGACATATATTTATATACATTCCATTACAAAGTTTATTTTTCACTTTGCTGAATTAAAATTGTGGGGGTATTCTAAATTCCTGTTTCAGAATACCAGTCATAGGGAATGAACAGGAAAGTTTTAGTCAGATTTGAGGTGGTATGAGCCCTTTAGGTGCTGTGGCAAAAATGGATCAGTGTAGGTAAGTGTGTCAGTGTGGGGAAGAGTATCTGGAGGGTTATTATTGGTTTGTTGATGGGGTTTGTTTTTTGGTTTTCCCCCAGCAGCCAGCCCCAGTGCCCAGCTGCAGAGCTCCCTGCATGCCTGCAGACAGTGACAGTGCACGGCTGGGCCTTGTTAGCAACATAAATAGGTGGTGGTGGTGGTATGTTTTGAAATACTGAGTTCTGAGTGTTGTGCCTCTGTGTGAGGGCCCAGTAACTAGACACACCAGTCTGTTGTCAATTTTTTATTCCTGCCTGAGAGCAAAGGAGAATCCCAGCTACCCTCATTATGTTTTCTTGTTACTTGAAACAGAACAGTTGGTGAACTGCTGTGCAGGGGTGTGAAGGTGCTCGAGCTGTACCTACTGTGGTGCATTAGGTAGCAGAATGGTGCAATAGTGAAGATCAGGCTTATTTATTTGTAGTGTCTGTGTAGAGCATTAAAGATTTTGCTTTATATAAAATAAGAAGTATATCTGCAAAGAGCAGGTGTTGAAAATTTAGAAAATGAATAGAGAAAATTTGTTTGCTGTAACTGCAAATCTCTGCATATACCTATGGAGCTATTATGGTTTCTGCTTTTTGTGAGCTAAAGTCTTGCTGACCTAATTTAATTTCAGTGCATCTTCATGTATTTAGTGTTAATTATTTTATTTTGGGTGTCTTTAATTCATCATTTATTTTTTGTGTAGCCCAGAAGACAGACCTGTTGGAACGAGTGCATCAGAACTAATTTCTTCAGCACGCTTCTGGCTGGTGGCAGCAGTGAAGAATCCTTTTTTAGCTGTAGAAATGACTGGTTAGTGTGTACTAGCACTTCGTATCAATTGATGGGTTACTGTCTTGTAGATTCTGAAGTTCCTTCTGCTCCTACGTGTGTATATATTGCCTTGAAATACTGAAATTGAAAGATTGCCAGGGTTTTTATTCATTGATGAAGAGCAGCTAAAGTATAAACACAAACATTTAAAAATGAGTACTGTTAAGGGCACATGCCAATTTCTCTCATTTGTTCAGCATAAGAAGCACACACTTGAGTATTTAATCTCATTGATTTAATAAGAGTTTTATTTTTAGTTTATGTTTAATTCCTTGCTGAATTGAAGCCTTGGATAGGAAAGGCTTAGCCCTGTTATTACAACAGCAGTTACCAAAAGAGTTAACAGTAAATATCCTGGTTTGTATCAGAAACAGTCTTCTTTGCTGTTGTTCCTTGATTCCAAGAGGAATACTTTAAACATCCATGAAGCAATTTTGCATTAAGCAAAATACTTAATTAAGCCTAATACTTAAGAATGGGTGTATTAAAAAAATTGTTCACTGAATAGATGGAAAAAGAACAGTCCAAAAGAATGTTATTTGAATAATATGGCCTAATAAAAAAAAAAAAACTACTATGTCTGTGTGTTTTTGACAGTCTGTAAAACATGAACTTCTTGCCATGCATGTAACAGAATTTATTTGTCAAGATGCAAGTTTTTCCATCCTTCAACTCCCCAGCAGATGCATTTCATCTCCTGTTTTCCATTCCATCTGCTTTATTTATTTAGGACTTTTTTTATGTTTACTGTGACTGTGTTTTTCCTCTAAGCAATAACCAATGCATGGTTTAATCATGACTGTTGAAAGTTCTAATACAGTTAAATTAAAGTCATTGGTAGAAGCAATTACTGAAATACAAAGTTGTCATAGTACAAAGTTACTTTTTATAACTTCTTGTATGAAATTTGTCTTTCAGTACAGAATTCACAGAAGTCAATGCAGGGATCAGACAGAAGAGACAGGAACTGGAATTGTCCTGTTCATCTGTGATTGCTAGAGTTGAAAGGTCTGTGTTTGGGATTCATAGTGGATCTTAATACTTCAAGTTTGGAGTTTGATTGATTCAAATTGCTCTTTAGATAGTATATCATTTTCGTGAAACTGAATAGCGTTTACATTTAACTTGTTAAATTTTTGTGTATTTGCTGCTTGGTATTTTTATGTCAATAGATTCTTTTCTGTATGTCTTAATACTTTTTTGGTACTCATGACAAGCATAGTAACTCCACTGAATTGTGCATCTTAATGTGTCACCTTTTCACAGAAATGTGAGTTTGAATGTATTTTCTATTTGGAAGCTAATATTCAATGAGTTTTTAAAATTATTTCTGTCCCTAGATATCAAATTATATTTGCTTTAACATCAGTCTGATTCCGATTCCCCACACTACCCTGTACCCTCTTTCATGGGTTGATTCTATCACTTTTTCTGTCATCATTTAGGAAAAAATACTGTTTGCATCTAAAAAGAGCTAGCAGGAGCTCTATCAAGTGAAATAGAGAACATAAAATAATTCTATGGGTGTTTTTGTTAGAGAGCAGATGTGTGTTAAAACATGCCCTAAGGATATTTTTGTGAATATAAAGCAGAACCACAAAAATAACTGATTTTAAAATAACACAGTAAGAAATTGGTTCTATAATCTCAATTTCACTACATATCTCTTTACTCTCTTTGGTATAAAAACAAATACTCAAGTTAAAAGAGGAAGTGAAGAGTTTTTTAATTATAATAAAAAATTGCATCTAGGTTTGAAATAATTTAATTGCTGTATATGTACATTTTCCTAAGGGAAGTTTCATTATCACTCAGTGTTAATGTAAAGAATGTAGATCTCTAACTAAACTGTTTTTGCCCAAGGTTTGCTGAGGGAGTCTGAATAAGTATATATTTCTTTTGTTTGTATGAAAAAAAAAAAGAAGCCTTTTCTAAATTCTCATGTAGACTATTTCTCAGTTTTCTGCAGAAAAGGTTGCTGTTCTGCTGAGGTACTAAATCAGCACTCAGACTCTCATTTCCACCAGTATAACCTACTAGTTTGGAGTAGGCTATTACTGATCGATGTTTGACTTTAAAGAAAGATAGATGTATATTGCTTTAACATAACATACTTTGTTCAAACAGTTTTAATAGATTAGGCAGTAAAATGAGCCTGAAATTAAATATGACAAAGAAGAGTTTTGTTCACTGTCAGCTTTGTGTTTCTCTCCAGCTGTGATGAAGTTGGAAGGGTTGTAGTTGCCTAATGTGTTTTGGTTTTGTGCATTGTTTCCAAAACTTGCTGCAAACAGCTTTAACAACTAATGTTACTGCTTTTGCTTTTACTTTTCCAGAGTTCCTTTAATATCTTATGGAGCTGAAGCTGAGACCTTTCTTCTCACTTCTTCTGCAGTGGCTGGGAGAGTTCTTCCAACAAATATCAGGCCTTCAGAAAACTTTGGTAAACTTTTTTTTTGTAAGTTTTATTTATAGCTCATGTGGAGTATTGTTAAAATATGACTATCAGGAACCAAACAGAGTTAGTTACACTTAACGGTGAAAAAAAAATCTGTTTTAATGCAGTTTGGTACTATTTCAAAGCCAGCTACTTAATTTCTGAAATTGGAATACAGACCATGAATCATCCACCCCAAAGCTGGTATAACTTTTTCTTTTGAAGATTAAATTAGTAAGTATTTATGTAACTTAATTCTATTTCTAATTGCAACACTTTTTTCTTTTGTGCTCTTCTTTCTTCGTTTCCCATTGTTCAAGGATAAATCTTGTTTTGATGCATTAAGAATGGTGTGTTTCAGAGGTATATTGTGCAGTGTCGGGAACAAACTTCTCTGACAGAGAAGAATATTAGTCAGGAAGCAGTGAAGTGTATGGATCTCTTTCAGTTTATCTACAAGCTCTGCAGGCAAAAGCTTGCAAAAGTACTGGAGCTCCAGGATCTGTCAGGAAAGTGGCAGAAGACAAAACATGGAAGGAATTGCCTTCCTCCAGTTACTTTAACAGCCTCTGTCTCCACACTCAGCAAGAATGTAGTTTCTCTTCCAAAAGGCTGCACAAGTTCAAAGAAGTGGAAACAAAGGAGTCCTATTTTTTAAGGCTAGAATTAATACCTTCTTTGAATTGGGAATCACACCACTTGCCTAGAAGGCAAAGAGATAGGACAGATTTGGGTCTCCTGGCTTACAAAAATTGTGTGGAAGTAAATTGCTGGAAGGAGATAGGTAGTAGAAGGATCATGAAGAACTTTCTTTGTTCATTCATATTCTTTATTCTTTTTAAAGGTATGTATTTCACCTCCACATTTCCTTGTGAAAAGCAGATAGGTTGCTTCCTCAGATCTCTGATGTTTGGCAGTGCAGTGTAACTGATCCTTCCACATTTTGGTTCTAGTAGTATGCATGTTAGCTCATACCTCTTGACTTCCCTTTCTACCTTTCTATTTCTATAGTCAGGCTTTTTTATTAGGATGCACTGGAAGCATTAAAAAATTATATTTAGAACAGAATTTTGTCAGTTTTCTTGATTAGAAGTTTGATACTTCTACTGTGGACAAAGATTGAATTTTAAGATTAGTGCCGACATACTACAATGTTTTAAGATTCCGAGTTCTAAGTGATCTTCAAGTTTTGTTTAAAGACTTTCCATTGATAAGGAGCATGCAGGAAGTAAGAGTCTTAAAATTTACTAGTAAAACCTAGGGATGGTGGATATGAAGATGTCCCTTGAGGATTTTAGTCACATGCTGTTGAGTGAGTATTCCTTCCCCATTTAGTTTTTACATAGCATCTGAGTAAAAGGCTGACATGCATAAGAAAAGGTAAAGAGAAAGTATTCTAACAGAATACTGTTAGAGATGCATGGCAAATATATATATCAAAGGACACTGGCTTTTTAAAAAGGTGGAGAAAAGGAAAATGAAGAAAAGAGATGCATTTAAGAAAAGATGCAAACTGGTTCTTGCATTTTTTACTAAATTGTGCCTAAGGTCATATCATAAGCATTTTTTGTTTTCTTTTTACACTCCCCTCAACTTTTGGTCACACCTAAAGTATACAGTTTTGCATCAGAGTACCAGCTGACAGTAGCTTCCAGGGTAGTTCAATGAGGCATACAAATACCAGTGATGATCATGTAACTGCAGTGCCTGAATCATCCCTGTAGCTGCTGCAGTTTTAAAAGTCTGTTACCATTTAATAGTCTTTTTTACTAATTTGACCTGAAAATGCATTAGTGACTCTACAAATACTACTATGATTTATGCTGGCATTATGCAGTTTTTGTGTGATAAAATATTTTTCAATAAAGAGTCAGTGAGCTGAAATGCCTTGTATTTGGTCCAAGTCCAAAGCTTGTGAAGCTTTTCTGTTAAAATTTTAAGTAGTAGGCATGCTAAAAAGAGGTTTCTGCTTCACATGTAGATTTTGAATGTGTTAGAAAAATAACTCAGCTTTTAATTCTGTCCAGATTCGTACATTCCACTTGTATTCTGCTGGGGTTTTTTTTATTATTGCAAGATGGTTACTTCTCCCTTGAAGAAAATTATCACAGATATTAAAAATTTGAAATGTCATGTAACATCTGACTTGATTTCCTGGCTACTGTAGTAGGTTTGAAGACATAATTAGTCTGAGACAACCACCTGTTTGAGTTAGTGCTGGTTAACCACTGTAAAGTCACTTTGTAACAAAATGATTGGTGAGACTGGTAGAGTAGATAACCGAAATAGTGTCAGTCACCTGAAATTCCTTTGGAAGTTCTTACCATCATGATATTTTCTTTTAAAGACATGGTACCTTCTATACAGTTGATATTGTTGGTTTTCATTATCTTAAGTGGTCATTTGATCATTGGACATACGAATCCCAAAACCACTATTGTATTTTTTTTCATGTTCAGGCAAATTATTGTGTGTTTGCAAGGAAGGTCAGAAGATGTAATTATAGTCCTCTGCTCTTTTAAAGGCTAGCGAAGTGGTTGTGGAGTTCATTCTCTGACATAATTGCTTGCATTTAATACAGTGAAAGGTTTTTTTTGTTCTGCTAACAAAGTAGTAAGTGGTAGAAAGAGGCTTTTTTGCTGTTACTTACTTTTCTTATTCCGATCTTACTTTTATAAAATCTGCTTATGCATACATCAGACAAATATTTTAGTGTAGCAAAAGCATGGGAAATAATGTTGTACAAGGAGTTAAAATCACATTTGTGATATGAGAGATTCATTGCAAAAACCATAGCAATTAATCTTTCTTAGTAAGTTTGCACTATTTTTGTATGAAATTGAAGCTGTAAAATAATTCATTTAAACACCACATTCTTGATGCTTCCTGAAATCTACACAAAGCGTGAAACAAATTAATGGACATCTCAAGAAATTAATTTAGTTCTGAAGTATTACATTCAAGTATATTTACTTAATTATCTTTAATTCCATAAGCCTTCATAGCTATTGGCAGTGCAGTCTTCCCTGTGCAGTGAATATAACCCTTGGCTTCCCTACCAAGACTTTTGTCAAATGGTAGATGGCATGAAATAAATTAGTGCAGTACTAACACAAGAGATGAGCTGCTTGCTAGGTGTGCCTTAATCATTCTTTGTAGAGCTTTAGTGTTTTTTTGATGCACTGCAGGCTGCCCCAAAAGTTGCACTCCCTGTTCACTTAAATGCTGCAGGCACCTTGGGTACCTTGTGGCAGAATTTAAGTTCAGTTTGCCCTGTAACTGGTGAATAAGTTTGCACTGTCATTGCTGTGTCTGATCAACTGCTGCCTGTGTGATCATCCCCTGATGGCCGTTGGAAAATGTCCCTTTCTCTAGTGCTGAGCTTCACTATCAACAGGCCTGTGTTATAGACTGACAGGAACTGCTATATGCTAACAGCGTTGTGTGGATAATTCATTACTTTTCTAACAGCTTAAATGCTGACTGTCTTTGAGCAGCCATGTCAATAACAGATTCATTGTGAATGCCATCACTGTCCATGTAGCCGTGCTGGCACTGCTTCTAAAGTGTGTGTTCAGATGTCTGATGTGTCACTTTAACTTGCTTCTGTTCTTGAAAACAACCAGTCTTCATTTAAAAAAGAAAAAAAAGCTGTGGCAGTATTTCATACTAAATCTTAAATTGTATTATTTGAGGGTATCTGTTACACTGCAGATGTTCTTAACTATGTTCAGATAAATGGTTATTATCAAATCTTAATGTGTTCTATTTTTATTAGAATCTTTAGGCAAAGGATATGCTGTTGCATGTACCCAAGAAGGAGAAGAGAAAAAGGAAGCTTCTGGTTCATCTGGCACTAGAGGAAGTAGGAGGAAATCCGTTACTACTACTCCTATGAGGAGGTCTGCACGAAACAGCAAAAATGAGGTTCTGAGTCAGTCTCACAGCTCCCCTCAATCAAGCAGTTCTGCTTGCAGTGCCTCTGATAGCAATAACCCATCTCTGAATAAAACTCATGCAGAACCAGAGAAGGCTCCTCCAAAACGCAAGTCTAAAAGAGCAGTTAAACAACAAACACCTGCAGTTAAAAAGAAACTCAGAAGTTCTGTGCGTCCTGAAAAATCGCCCTGTGGTTCAGTGGAAGATGATGACATTGCTGAGCCTGAAGCAGTTCTAACTTTAGATAAAGACCATCAGTCAGATAATGAAAGCAATAATGCAAGCCTCTCACAGAAGAATAATGTGGAAACAGAATCTGCTAATGGATTGGAAAGCTGTAGCGAGCATGCAGAAGTTGAGGAAACTACAGGAGAATGTGACAGAGATGAAGATACTTCAGGCAATGCAGATGTAAGTTTTTCTCTCCAAGAACCCCCAATACTAACTTTAGGAAGTGAAATTCAGGAATTTGAAGTAAAAGAGGCTACTGAAAAAAAAGTAGATCTTACCAATCAGGACAATTGTGAAAATACTCTTGAACAAATGGAAACAGTAGCTAGTCCCAAAGATGATGTACGTGACCATGTAACTTCTGAAAAAGTAGATCAGGCATCATGTAGTCCTCAAAAAGAATTAATGGAGAACACAGAAACTTTGACAAAAGTAGATCAGCCCATAGTTAGTCCAGAAAATGAATTGTTGGAACATCTGGAACCTTTGGGAAAAGATCAGCCATTAGAGAGCCTTGGAAGTGAATTGCCTGAGCATCCTGAAGCCATGGAAATAGATAATTCTGAGACTGAACTAAAACCAGTAGCAGACTGTGCAAATACAAAACCTGTTCAAGATGAAAAACCAGATGCATTAATACACAGTATTTCTATGGACAGTACATCAGAACAACCCTTAGAAGAGAACACCATTTCAGAAAGTGAAAAGGGTGGAACTTCAGAATCACCGCACGTAAATGCTGAACATAAACATTTTGGTGAAGATAACAATGAAATGATACCAATGGACTGTGACTCATTTTGCAGTGACCAGAATGAACCTAAGATTGAGCAGTTACCACCAGATGAAAGTACAGAGCAAGGAGAAGTGAACTCCTTACAGTGTGATATGGGAAACTCTGCATCAGGTTCTGATGAAAAAGATGAAACTCTTTCTCAAGAAAGAGAGTGCCAGCCAGAGCTCAAAAAAGAGAAAAAGGCTCGAACTAGAAGATCTAGATTTCACTCTCCATCGACAACTTGGTCTCCTTCTAGGAGAGAGGGCAGGAAATCTCAGTCACCATTCCCTAAAAGGGAGACAACTGGAGACAGGAGCTCACGATCACCCAAGAAGGCAAATGTGAGAGACGGAAGGAGATCCTTATCTTGTTCTCCAAAGAGAGATACGCTCAGAGATGAGAAAAAACCACCATCTCAATCTCCCAAAAGGGAAACTGTCAGGGAAAGCAGGAGATCATCATCTCGATCGGGAACTAAGGATTCACCTCCAAGGCGAAAATCTAGGTCTCGAAGCAGTGATAGAGATAATCAAAGAAGAGATCGTGACAGAAGGAATAGGAGGTGGTCTAGGTCACGGTCACGATCTAGATCAAGATCACGATCTAGGACTAGAAATAAAGGTACGTCATTTTCTAGAAATGAGAGGGAAAGTCATTCACCTCGATGGAGAGAGAGATGGGCAAATGACAGCTGGAGGAGTCCCAGAGGAAATGATCGATACAGAAGTGATCAAGAGAAACAGAGTGAAAATCTTAAAAAAGAGAAGGACAATACAGAAAAAAGCAATGATGATCAATGTTCTTCAGACAAGCAGAGGAATGATTGTCCCGACTGGGTAATGGAGAGGATAAACTCTGTTCCTGAAGTCAGGAATAGAGAGAGAGAGAAGCCACATTGGGAAGAGGGCAGGCATGATAATGCAGGACCGTCTTGGAATAAAAACTTTGGCTCAGGTTGGATTCCAAATCGAGGGAGAGGCCAGCGTGGCCGAGGTGGGCGTGGCCGAGGTGGTTTCATGTTTGGAGACCAGAGTGACAATCACTGGCAAAACAGAAAACCTCTCTCAGGGAATTCAAATGGTTCTGGGAATGAAGCTTCAAGATTCTCAGAACAGCAGCCGTACAAGCGTAAGAATGAGCAAGAGTATTCGTTTGATACACCCGCCGACAGGTCTGGGTGGACATCTGCATCCAGCTGGGCTGTGAGGAAGACTTTACCTGCTGATGTGCAGAATTATTATTCAAGAAGGGGACGCAATTCATCGAGCCCACAGTCTGGATGGGGAATGAGACAAGAAGAGGAGACACCTGAACAAGGTATTAATGGTTTTGAAATATAATAGCTTAGTCACAGATGCAGTAGCTGATTAAAATCCTGTCACATTGTCCTGTGATCTGGTCTGCTGATTAGTTCTTTAAAAAATAATTTGGGGTGAATCCATACTCTTTTTACAATATGGAGGGGTAAAGGTGTGGAGTTTGGTGATTTCTTGTATTTTGATGACTTCTTGGTTTTGAGTAAAGTTCAAGTTTGGGTTTAAGGACTGTGCATCTGAAAAGTGCTGCTGAAGTAAATTGATTTGGCTGAAGAGAAAGCATATCTTCTTCATGGTTACTTTTGGCATCTGCACAATTTTAAAAAGGCTGATTTGTTTCAAAAAGACATGAATTTGCCTGTGCAGACCCACACGACAGATTTTAGAGATGACAAAGCACCATGTTGATGTTAATCTTGCTCCTAAATAAGCACAGTCCTGTTGAAATGCTTTAAAAAAAAAAAATCTAGGGAAATTTATAAATACAAAACCAGTGCTTTTACTGTATTTCAGTATTAAAATTCCTCTAAAATGTCAATATAAGTCTAAATTAGTTTTTGAGGAGTTTTTATATCTAAAAGACAACTACCCTGCCAGAAATAAACATTTTGGTAGAAATAAGTTAACTGTGGATGAGATTGATTCTGAATAGCTAAGAAGTCATCCACAGATTATTAATGCCCTGATTAATAATCTTTAAAGGTAGATGTGAATTGAATTTAAAAACTATAAAATCCATTTCTGAAGACAACTGCACTTGCACTCTCACACTGTCTCCTTGTTTTGCCTTTCATTTTTATCCATTTTCTTCCCATGTGCCAGCAGTTTTCTCCCTCTTCTGAGAGACAACTGCATCAGTGGCTTCCTAGTTTTGAGGCAACACTTTCACCCTTTAATCTGCTGCAGGGAAAGCTTACCAAACCTGTAACTGAAAGCATTTTGTGATTCAAAGACTTTTTCTTATAGTTCAGGAACAATCATGCTGTTACTCACTTTTGGAACCTGAATTCAGCTGAGAATAGTACAGCAAGCTCTCATAACTGGCTAAGACAGGCCATCATGACACGGTTTGGAATGACATGGTCCTCCAGGGCAACCTGCTTTTGCTGACCTTGCTTGAGCAGGGAGGTTGGACCAGAGAGTCTCAATAGGTCCCTTCCAACCTCAGTGATTCTGCTATCCTATTATCGCTAAAAATGAGGATTTGGGCTGACACGTAAGGCCTTAGATTGCGATCCCTGTGATTTAGATGTCAGGGTTCCTCAAGAAAGGGATTCTAAGGAAGGATATTTAAATTACAGCCTATCAATCATTTCTCCAAACGAATTTCTTGACTTCTGGAAGGCTTGCTGCTTGTGACTAGATTTTAACTTTTTGGCTTCTGTTGAAGAGAAGATTGGATATCAAAGTAATTTATTTAAGAAGTGCTACCTGCTACCCCAAGAGTTTATTTTTACTTCTAGGCTTTACCTGTTATACCACTATGGGGTTTTGGAACAACTCTTTCTGAGTATGAGTATCTCTGAAATTGTTTGAGGATGACTTACTGCTCAGTGTGAAAAATCCCAGCTGAGTATTTCTGTAATTACCAGAACTGTACAGTGAGTGTGTGTGACTCAGGCAAAGGGAAGCAGAGACTTGCTGTGGTAATGTGTGACTAACCTTCTGCTGTTGTGGAACTGGATAAATTATGTTGTCTTCCTGCTCTTTGGTGAAAAATTGCGGTTTCATTGTGATGAAATAATTTATTGGCTGTGTTATAGGAAGAAGTAGAGAACAGAAATTCAAAATGCAGGCTTCCATAGTAACCTGAACTTTTTAAACTTGGAAGCTAGCATTTGGTTTCATGACATATATGGTGGTGAGTGCTGTGTAATAATGTAATGCAATATCTTGAAAATACTCTGATTATAGAAAGCTTTTTGATAATCTATCCTTAATTAAGAGTTTAAACACCTGGCTCCGCTTTTGCTTTATGAAGTACAGAATTTCTTCTTGATATACTGTTGTTTTTTTTTTTTTTTTGCAGATCCAAATCTCAAAGACCAAGGCAACCAGCAAAGTGATGGTTCTCAGTTACCAATAAATATGATGCATCAACAAATGAATGTAATGCCACAAGTGAATGCACAGCACCAACCTATGAATATCTTCCCGTATCCAGTGGGTGTCCATCCTCCCTTGATGAATATGCAACGAAATCCTTTCAACGTCCACCCTCCAATGCCCATGCATCTCCCTACCGGAGTGCCTCTCATACAGGTAGCTGCTCCCACAAATATTTCTCAGGGATTACCTCCGCCTCCACCTCCACCCCCACCATCTCAACAAGTCAACTACATTGCTTCACAGCAAGATGGAAAACAATTGCAGGTATGCTTTATCAGAAGCCATGGCAGAGCAGTGGTGAAATAATACCAGTTAAGGATTCTTTATGTCGAATACCATAAATTTATACTTGCAGTTTCTTTCTCTCTTGCCTGTTTTCTTCCACCCCACACCAAATTTGAAGTGGAAGCATCCATGAGCATATGGGTTGTTCAGAGACTGTAGCTTTTAAATAATAACAACACACAACATCATAACTGGGTTTCTGTGGTAGTGAAACACTGAAAAATTTCATCAGTTTTGTCCATTACCTTTTTCATCTTAGAAGTGACCTGCTTCCAAAACTAAATTTTCCCCTTCCAAATGTGATTTTTAAGCATTTTAGGAAATGTTTGAATTCCCTTTCAGCAGCATGTAGGAAGTGATCTAAACTTCTGTGTTGCATTTCTCATCCCATGGGGTCTATCAGCAGAGGAAAATTGCTGAGTACTGCATGGCACCCATTTGTTCCACACTTCCATTCTCCAGCTGTCACCATCTCAGTGGCTTCCCCATACATGCATTTTCTATTCTGTGTAATCTTTTGAGTGTTTTTATTAATAATTTCTGAGGCCTCTTTGATGTTCTTTACTTCCCCCTTCTTACCTGATTCTCCCGGTTTTGCATGCCCTGTTTGAGACCTAACTCCCACTTTATTTCTCCAGTTTCAAAAACACTCTGCCATGCGCAGGTCAGACCATCTTTTTATGACTCTCAAGATATCTTTAAAACAACTCTTGTGTATGTGAGCTCCTCCTGTAGCCAGCTGTTTATATTAAGAGCTTTTATATCAGGGAAAGGAATATGAACAACTTGGAGGAGAATCCATGGCCCTGCAAGAAGATGTAATGCTGCATTTATGATAAGTAAAGGGCTCTTCAGGAGCTGACTGGGGTTTGTGCTTTTCTTTTGCTGCTGCCTATTCTAACCTAAAATGCTTTCCCCTACACTGCAGGTTGAAAAAGTGATGTTCTAGAACAAACAATTTCTAACCCTGTGTTTTCATGCATCATCTCTAAAGATCTGAAGTGAACTGATAAATGGTCTACATTGTTCTCACTTTTCACTGCTGTCATCTGTTCATATTCGTTAAGTTAGAAAAAGGAGAGTTAAGTGCTGTGGGAAATACTGAGTGGGGTTGCAGGTCATACGAAATAACTTAATACACTGCAAAGTAAACCAGCAAGGTACTTCTGGAACTAAAATCCTGGTAGATTGCTTGCTGATTTGATTAATGCCTCCTGTCTGTAATTAAAATATTTTCACAATTGGAAATCCAGTAAGTTTAACCTCCAAAAGTGTAAGAAGTCAGAATATAGGCTACCAGCCTCTGAAATGAGTATCTAATGCAGCAATAAATGTGTTTCTGTAAAGATTGTGTACTGCTGCAAAACACAGTTACTTCTTGTTAAGCCCCTGTTACACTTGTTGCTCGTACCTGCTTTTGTGGACTGACGTCCATGAACCTGAATGCTCTAGGGAGCCGCTGCTGCTTTTTCTTTGAGCTTTCATTCATCGGTTCTTCAGGGGTAGCATAATAGAAATGACTGAATACTGCAGGACACCAGCTGTCCTTCCTGTTGAAAAGAAAATGAAGAGAGCATGCTGGTGAGCGTTAGTATGCTGATTATAACAGCTCCATTTCTCTTTCCAAAGAGCTCAAATTCCTGTTGCATTATTTTCCATCTGGATAAATGCAGATGTATAAAGAAGTAATGGTGATGACCTGCAAAAAGGCAGTGTTTAGTGTAGCCTGCCAGAAACATGTCAGGAGGATGGTTTGGGCTTTTGCTAAAAATGGCCTCTATCTGAAGTCTGAGAGCTACTTAATTTCTCAGTTCCCAAGTATGTACAGTGCCTTTTGGTGATGTTTGGAAATGACCAGAAAATGGCTTTCCCTGAAAAACAGATCCTGGTACTTCAGCCAGCATTTCATCTCTAGCCTGTGTATTTACATTTGAAATGCATTTGCAAGTTCAAGCTGATAACCAATATGAAAATAGATGTTTTCAAAGCAGCATCATTATGATGCAGGAATGCAAGTATGGCTTAAGATACCTTTTGCATGTGTGTTTAGGTGCTGATTTTTTTTAAAAAATGTTTACTTATCACAGCCCTGTTTTGTAAATCAGATTGATTCTGCAGCCATAAACTTCCTTCCCCCTGTACTAACACCCTCCATGCCTGTTTGCAGGGTACTTTATTACTGGTATCAGAGCTAGAAACTGGCAGCCACTGTGGTGACATGGAAGATGCTTTACTTCTCAAGCTCTTCTTTTTATTTTTTCCTTTGAGTAGATCTAATGTAATGTATGTACTTTCCGTAATAATGGGCAGTGTGGGAATTAGGTAATGAACCAAAGCATGCAGTATTTGTGCTCATTCTGCAGCAGCGGAGACTCCTAGAAAGGCACATTGCCATATGGAAGAATGACTTATTAACAGCTGATAACTTTTTAAAACAGGGTGTTCCAAATGCTGCTCATGTAAGTAACAGCATGAGTGCTCCAGCCTTGCCTGCTCCAGCAGCAGTCCTGGGAAACGTGGGAACAGTTCAGGGACCAAATTCGGGTAATGCAACGTCATCAGGTCACGTGAAGAGCTCTAATGCAGCTGTAAAATTGGGAGAAAACAAAGCAAGTGTAACAGTGGAAGCCAGTGCAGATAGCTCGAAGAAGGACCAGGCAAGTTCAAAGTTCAGCATATATTTATATATACACTGTCTATATATTTACATTAAAATGTATAAATATTAATTTTTATGTAAATGCATTTTGATATACTAAAAAATAGCAAGTTATGACAATAACCCTTCAGTTTAATATGCTCCATACCACTGTGTGTGTAATATTTTTGTGGCAGCCATAGGACACAGATTAGCAACTGACTCTTTAATGTAGTCTTCTTTAAAGCAGCACTATTATGAATATTACTTGAACTGCTGTGGGAAAATGTTCTGTTCTTAGCAGAGTACAGGCAGCTCCCATGAGAGCTGAAATGTGTGTGTGTGGGGGGGCTGGTGGTTTTATAATCTTCTGTAGCAACCTTTTTCCTGTGAAGTTTTAATTTGTGATTGATAAAGATACATAGGCAGTGAAAAATAACACTCAAGTTTGTTTTCTCTTCAGAAATTGCTAATTCAAGAAAAAGCAGCACAAGAGGTCAAGCTCGCGATTAAACCTTTCTACCAAAACAAAGATATCACTAAGGAGGAATACAAAGAAATTGTGCGGAAAGCTGTGGATAAAGTGAGTTGATGCAGTGATCCGAGCTGCACACATTTCACCTGGGGCAGGCTTTGGGCTGCATTTCTCGTTCTTGTGGGAACAGCTCATAGTTGCTGGAAAGGGCGAAGAGGGAGAAGCAAAAATAGCTTTCTTCTTTCTCCATCCACAAGAGCTTTCCTTGGCTTCTCAGAACAGAACCCGGTTATTGTGTGGAAGAGTTGAATGGGAATTCAGAAGTATTTGGGAAGCAATCGGAAAGTATTAGGAGTTTTAAAATATGTTTTGCCTGGGATGGAAGAATCAGGAGTGTGGGGGAAATAAATGAATAATATGGGACTATGGCAAATCAACGGAAGTGTTTCAAGTGTTTTTGTTCTTTAAACTGTTGTAGGTTTGTCATAGCAAGAGCGGAGAAGTGAATTCTGCAAAAGTGGCAAATCTAGTGAAAGCGTATGTAGACAAATACAAGCATTCACGGAAGAAAAATCCTGAAGAGGCAGTCTCCTGTGAAAGGAAATAGAATATGTTTTCATTTTTTAGTTTTGTTCTATCTGCAAAGTGCAATTTCAATGTGAACTGTTAACTGAAAATTGTACATGACAGTGATTTGAATTTGGTTTTGATAAAATTATTTTTCAAGGTAGTGTATAATGTTTTGTTTAAAGAAATATAGATCTGCAGGGCAACTTCTTTATTCCTTTTTAAAACAGATGTCTAAAAAGAATAAAGGTGTAAAGAAGAATCATTAGGAATGTACGATTGTGTGGATACGTAGATGTACAGCATTTTGACTTGAATAAGAGAGTGCATTAAATTAGAAACTTCTGAGTACGCTGGGTTTGGAACAGGTATGTACAGTACATGTGATCAGTCAGATTAAAGTAAAATTTTTCTTTTGATGCTCCCTAATTATAGCAAAGGTGAAATAATTAATTGCATTGACAAATATTTCTAGTGTTAACTGGACAGGCTGAATGCAGGGGTCACAATATGTATATTAAAAAAGCACATGGAGTTGCCTGAACAACCGTTTAGATTTTGAAAAGAAAAGTCATAAACAGTAAAACGTGGTGCCCAAAAGCATGGGTGCTGCACAGCTGTTGTAACACCAAATAAAACTTATGCTGCTTGGTATTGTTTGTGATGTTTTTCAATTTGTTTCAAGATAGTGGGATAACTTGAATAATTTTTATGTGTTGAAAGCCCTCAGTCACCACACACTGATAACCACAGTTCAGGTTGTGGCCTTAGGCTAGTGGGGAATTAGTGTACTAGAGCTGGATATTCAGAAACAGAAAAGTTTCTTCTTCAAGTGAAATCAGGAAAGCTGAAATTTATTGTTAGGTTCCCAGCTGACCAGAGACTGCCAGTTGTGCCAATCTCAGCTGCATAATACTTTTCTCCATTAATTAGGGACTGTGGCGTGGATCACCAGACTGGTACTGGTGAGCCCATGCCATTGGAAGCCAAATGTCTTCCTACCTCCCTGAGCACTGGAGAGAGGTTATTAGAGGTACCACAAGCATTGTAAAAAACAGCTGTGGGGTCACTGAATGTGCCTGGGGAATGCTTACACCTAAGGTAAAACCAATTTTACTGAGGAAGCAGCAGGGAGACTTGCTGGAATACTGGGATCACTGTGTGTTCCTTAGGGAAAGAACAGCTTGAGATCCTTCTCAAAGGAGTCCTACTCTGATTTGTTCCCTTACTCTTACACAGTGCTATTAAAATCTTGTCACTAACCCTCCAGTCCTGTTGTGCCGTAACAGCTCAGCCTGGCTTCTGCTCCAGCCCGAAGTTGCCTGGCCCAGAAGCAGGAATAAAACATTTTAACAGAAAGTATCAGTTGAGTTTTCTGAGAAATTATCTCTTTGTAGCCAGCCAAATTACCTGTTTTTGGCAGAAAACACAGTCTCACTCTCTTAAGTAACTTTTGCAGAAGCCTGAGGATGAAATAAGGGATATCCACCCTGGTACACATGTGTGGTGTAGAGAGAGAAGTGTAAAAATGTGATGTTTGTCACAACAGTTGATTGCTTGGTTTTAACTATAACTTTCTGCAGACTTAATGAAGCATTTGACTGTCTATATTTATTTTTGTGTGCCTAAATACAAATGCTATGTAAATTAGAAACAGATATAATACATTTTCTACAGTCAAGTCAGGTTTTAGATTTTTCAAAATACTCAGTTTTACACTATGGTAGCAATTTGTAAGATCTCTTGAACTACTTTAAGCTAAAATTGGTTAGCACTTTTGAAAAACGTAGCAAATTGCTAGGTGTATCCTGGTTTATCACGCCATGCGTACTTTATTACATTTTCCTTCTCTAAATTTTTGGATTTTAATCACTTTTTATATCTTTTTCTAGTCTATACAGTTGAGCCTTGCTATAAAGCTCCTTTCAGGAGTCAGATAAGTGTTTCATGGGGTTTTTTTCCTCTTTTGGAAGAGAGGTGGAAACTGGGGGAGATGGGAAGAAACAAGGGACAATTTGAACTGGGAGAAGGCAGGGGTCATTAGTTTCCTGGTTTGCAGCTCCTGGGTGGAAGAGAAGCTGTCACTGGCTGCCACATTGTTGGGGCAGTGACTGTAGCGATGCTCCACTGTATTTCAAAACCTAATGAAGAATAGCAGATAGAGTAGCATGTGATCAGTAACTTTATTTTTTACAATTAAATACTTCAGAATTTATCAGAAAATACGCAGTTTGTTACAATTTCTATGTTGAATTAAAGAAATGCATTGCCTTAATCTGTAGACTCTGCTCCTGTTTCTCCTGAAAAGCAGTGAGGTCTCTGCTGGTGTGCCTGCCTGAAAGGGGAGTACAGCAACCTCGGAGTCCTGGCTGTGTCCCAGTAGGATGAAAGCTGTATTTCTATTTATTCAAACACCTTCTACTGAAAAGTCCCAATGTGCGCCAGCACTGAGGGCAAAGGGGGGGAGCTGAGCCCCCTTGCTGCCTCCAGGGTAGTGGTGATTCCTTCAATCCAAATTGCCTTGTGGGAAACAAAACTGTACCTCCTGTGAATTTATGCAAATCAAAAGGGTTTTCCTTGCACTCCTTCCCCTGTCTCACTGTGCATGCTGCTTGAATGTCTCATCTGAAAGATATACCTTATGAGCACAGTGGCTGCCCAAAGTCCACAGTACTGTATATGCAGGCTGGAGTGCTGTCTACTGAAAAAAATACTCTAAAATTTAGTTTTGTGTAGTGCTTAACAGTTTCTAATAAATTCTTTTCTCTAAGCTGGCAGTGTTTGGTTTTAAATGACTCTGGCTCAAGTTGTTTGATTTGGAAAGCAAGGCAGCTCCTGTTCCTTCTGTGCCCATGCATTTATCTTGTTCTATGCTGTCTGCGTGCCCCCTCCTTTACATCTCGTTTAAGTTAGTCTTCACCCTGCCGTGCCGGTCTCCAGGGGCTCCAAGCTGGAAAAAACACAAAAGCAGGTGGCAGAGGGTCCATTCACCCTGTGACTTGCAAAACATCGAGGGGTTCAGAGCATGAGTGGAACACTGCTGTGGGAAGCAAACAGGGCAGGACTCACCCCCTGGGCGTGCCGTACACACGACTAGCACGGACCAAAGCAGGGAGCAGCTGCACTGGAACACCCTCAGGGCACTCTAGGGCAGGAGAGCCGGCCTGCCTTGGGAATGAAATTCCAGGCATCACTTTGCTTCCAGGAGTTACCTGCACTGTACCTTCATGAGGTAGTGCCATAGGTAAGGCTGGCATGGGTGTGAGAGAAGGGTATGGGTAAGGAGCTATGCTGGAAACATTTTTCATTATTATTACCCATTACAATATTCACATTGATCAGTACTTGATAAATAGTAGAGACAACAATAAGGACAATAAAGTAGATCACCAATTTCATCAAACCCAGAGTGTAATCCAACACAAATTACTGCAGGAGCCAAACACAAGAAATTTTGGCAGCAGGTTGTCCTATAATTAGTCCTAAAGTTCTGAAGAAATTTAAATCTAACACCCACTGAGTTTATTATAAGGAACATCAACCAAAAATAGCCAGGCATTTCTTGATGCTTTGGTGCAGTAGCAAGCGTAATGTTAGAAAATAACTAATGGAAGTCAGAGTTCACTAAATTCCAGAGCCTTTTACAAAAATTCAGGGTTCTTTAGGACGAGGAATGTAGCTTACACACGGCCTTGTGTCAAGCCCTAAACCTGGAATCACATGGATTTTCCTAGAGGACTATTTAAACATAAATATTTCTAATAAGCATAGAGCAATACTTGCTACTGGGGAAATATGTGGTTATGTGGTCAGGGTGAGGGATTCAATTTTTGACGAGCTGTGGGTCAACTACGAGTTTAGTTGTAGGTCAGTTGCCTAAAATGTCACAGGAGCCCACTAAGGCCAGCAGGAAATCTGGAATTAAGGTGCAACCCCCTGTCCTAGAGAATGTTTCATACCTTGTGATTTGCCATGTAACTGTTGTAAACAATAAAAACACAGTGTCCTGCCCAAAGATCAGGACAAGCAGACATCGGTGTAAAAGAAAAATTTACTCTTCGCCAGGACAGCAACTTTCCTGTGGACATGCAGGTTCAAAACCTCCAAAGAACAAAACCTACATAGCCACTCAGACTGCAGTTTGCAGGAAATCCACTTAGAACAGCTGTCCAACAGCCACCCAACATCACAGCACGAGACAGACTTTACCATGCTCACTTTTATGAGATTGTTACTCTCACACTGCGTTTCTATTCACCTGCAGTAAACCAGTTTTCGAAGGAATGGGCTCTGATTGCTCTCGTTTTCTTACCACAGACAGGGAGAAGCCACGACCCAAATGATGATTCTGATACAAACAGGTGAAAAGCAGCAGGCTTCTAAAACCAAGATGGTTGTGTAGTAATTTAAGAAGATACTGCCATCTCACCACAAACAAACTGGTGATAACTTTACTCAGTAGAATTAGCCTTGAATTCTCTGCCACTTGAAAATGATCCATGAATTCAAACCTCTCTGTGAAATCCCCCTCATTCATTCCCTTGGGGGAACCATCCAGCTCCAGGGAGCTGCCCTGCCCCTGCAGCCCCACATGCTGCAAGCGCACCCTCTGCCACGCAGGACACAGAGCAACCTTTTGGCTCCCTCAGCTCACTGCCCCTGCTAGGCTCTGCAGCCGGCACACACATCCCCTGATCCCGCAAGCCAAGGGACATCAGCCACAGAGCTCTCTGTAGCCACTTATGCAAGGAATGTCCAACAGCCCAGTAGCTACCTGGTAGAAAAGGCAGAGGGAGGCAGCACAATGGGACAATGGGACGAGGACGGGTGTTCCCAGCTGTTGCATGGCAGCAGATCTTGGGCAGTGATAGGAATTGCACTCACCCCTCACTACGTGCTCTGGGGCTTCTCCCTCCAGGTTAATCCCCTCTGAACTTTGAAACGAGCAAGAAAAAAATGAGAACAATATCTTTTTAGTAGTAATAAAATGATTCGAATGCAGGATGTGCTTTGCCCCAAACCGTAGGCGGGGAGGCAGTAATTAACACTAATGGCTGCGCAGCGCAGCTCTGACATTGCGCTCTACCCACAGAACACTGGGAGCTGCATCATCAAGCAAAGGTGAACATAAAGTAATGCAAAAAGGAGCTGAGTTAGAGGTGATCAGCTGCAGCACATTTCCTCCTCCCAGGCAAGGGTGCTGCAATAGCTTTCAGTGGAGTTAGACCACAGGCCAACAAAGTGCTGTGTTACTGTGCTGACAACTTCACAACCTCTAGAGGACTCACACTGATGATTGAGAAACAATGTTTACTTTGGCAAGAGATGCTTTTAGCATCCTTACTATGCTGCAAAACACTTGGAAAGAAGAAATGTAGCTGCAGATAAAAGAGTATTTCTCATTTTAAAAATATGGCTAACCTGGAATCAGTGTAATAGAGTTTTGGTTTTTTCCCCCCCCAAGAAATTTATACTCTTCTTCAAGAAGATGCCAAGTAGAGCCAAGCTGCAACAAAGATTCTTTATGACTGTGCTCCAGTGAGATGATGCTCACTGGAGAGCACAGGACATTTTCCATCAGTTGTAAAGAGCAGTGGCAACACTGAAGTCACCTATAATAAAGAAAATACATATAAGAGAAATTTTGCAATTACCTGTTTCAAAAATATCTGTAAGGGTTGAATGCTGTGTATCGTGTAATATGAAACGCACGTTGCCAGTTGCTCTCTCCCCTCAATGAGCTTTCAAAAATTGGAGCTGTGAAGAGTTAAGTGACAACAACTCTGCATCAAACTCCCCCATATCACTGTTAAACTAACAAGCACAGAAATACAGACGACATGGAGCCGAGCCATCATACTGCAGTAAGTGCAGTTACACCTCACCAAGGTGCCTCTGTGCATCCTGCAGCTTTTTGGCACCTATGTTCTGAACTGGGCCATTCCCCTGGAGCAGTAAAGCAGTGCCTGCACACAAATCCACAGTACAGACCAGGGCTCTCCACCTCAGGCTGCCAGTCAGTCACTGGCACTGAAACACCCTGGGCACCCAGGGCACGTTTGCAGCTGGCGGCTGCAGCCTGAGCTGTGCTGAGCTCTGGAAAGGGCCTGCAACAGAAACGCTCCAAAGAGTGCTCTCTACTTCATTTCTCCATTTTTAATTCCATTATTCCATACTGTATTTCCTAAACTATTGGAATCACTTATTTTCTGTAAGATCACATTTTGCAATCCAATAAATACTTTGCCCTCTCAGTCATCATGGAAAATTATTCAGTCCATAAATCCACTAGATAACAGCAAATGCAACAGAGCTTTAAATGCTAGTGTGTTTTCCAGAGAACCCTTAATTAGTTCCATACTCAGTGCAGACTCTTTCAGGCCAGGTTTGGTTCTCACCTCGATCAGCAGTTGGGCTGTGACTTTTACAGAAGCAGGGAAGTGGTTGTTTATCTGGAGATGCGGTAAAGAGGTATTTGCACCAAAGACAACACCACAAACACGACATCTGCTCGTCTGACACCCACCTACAAACTCCTGCCCTGTACAGGTCAGCCACACGGACCTTGCCTGAACCAAAGCAACAGCCCTGAATTCTACATTCTGACACAGGGTGAGAAGGTTGTTATGTTCTGGGTGCAAACATTTACCAAGTGCCACACAAACA